>NC_136434.1:296994324-306681824 GCF_052849685.1 Lactuca virosa
ACGAATACTATTAATATTGGATGATGTATGGTCTGATTCCATTGTTAAGATCTTCAGGTTCAGGTCCCCGAGAATCAAGATTGTGGCTACATCTAGGAGAACTTTTCAACAATTTAGTACATATCATTTGCTACTTCTGAACCACCAAGATGCTATCGATTTGTTTTGTCACTTTGCATTTCCTAAACCTGAAAGTGAAAATGCAAATATACCTGATGCTCTTGTTGAAGAGGTAGAATGAAACTTTTTCCAAAATAATTGAACTTTGCAGGGTTGATATTTCTATGACATCAGGAAATATCAACATCAACTAAATACCCATTGTCAGTGTAGCATTCACATTAACTGGACATTATAGAATGCTAAATTTCAACTAATACATTTTTTTTCCTAATCTTCTTCTCTTTTCTATTATAACGGGTTTTGTCCCTTTTATCAAACTTTTAAGAAATTCTTACTAAACGGTATGAGCTTTTTATAGATGGTGACACGTTGCAAGGGACATCCGTTGACCCTTCGATTGGTTGCTGGTTTCCTAGTAAATAAAGACGTGGCAATTTGGGAGGGCTTGTTGAAAAGGTTGTCTGATGAGTTGAAACTTAGTATAGACACAAGGTTAGTTGTGTAATTATCTCATGGTATGTAATTGGTTATGGAAGTTAATGGTTGGTGAAAATGTGTATGTATCAATGTAAATTTGTGGAGTTAATAAATAACGATGTATGTTCCTATGTAAAGAAAGTTCATGTGCACACATATATTACATAAAATGTTCCTGGAAGTGTTGTTATGTTAATGTTAACTCCAACAAAATGGCCCAAAGTCAGAAGTCCAATGGCCCAAACCTTAAAAGGATGAAAATGACATACTAGGGAGTACGCCCCATGTACCAGAATAGAACGCCCCACGTACTCACCCTCGAAGCACAAGGTACCATATGCTAAAGCACGCTACCTACATTACGTTGAGCGTACTCTGGTATGCCCAACGTACTCTTCAGAAGGCCAGAATCCCACAAAAGCTCTTAATGGTTAAGACAAGGACTTCCAAACTCAGATATAACCCTAAGGAGATGTCTTAACACGTAAAGTTGGCAACTTTACTCCTTTGCATGGCTTAATGGGACCAAAACCTCAATAAAATCCATAATAAACATCCAAACTCATGCATGGTCCAAAATAAATCATCAACATGACATTTTTATGAGCAAGGGACCTCCCAAATGCTAAGATCCAACATTCTAAGCTCTTGGAGTAGCTCATACTCACAAGGATGATTCCAAGGAGCAAAAATGAACCCAAACATTCCTTAAAATAGATCTAACACCTAGAGTCATCAAGTTAGAAACTTTATACCTCCAGAAGATAGATCAAGGTGCACAAAGCCTGGATCCAAAAGCTTCAAGCAATCCTACACTTCTCCAAGAAGCTCTTTCTTCTTCAATGATCACCACAATGCATGAAAACACTCCACACGCTCAAAAATCACACCAATGGAGGCTAGGGTTTCGATTCTAGGGTTTAAAGGGATGGAGGCTGAAGATAATAGGGTTTGGTGTTGAGTTATGGAGCTTAAATAGGGTCCAAGACCCTAAATTGGGGTTTGGATCTGACCGGAGTACGCCATGCGTAACTATGGTACGCCCAACGTACTCCAAGGAGAACCTGCGACTTCCTTGCATTGTAAGACCAACATATTTCCCAAGTACACCCTGCGTACTAGGCTGGCCCTTAAACCTTCAAACTTCTGAATGCCATCTCCTTCATTCTAAGTCCGATTTCGACGATCCTTATATCCACAAAAAGGTAATGAGAAGCTCTACACTCTATATCAACTCATTCGTGCCTTAAAACTTCCCGAAATAAAATCCAATATTCATACAAACCCGAACTGCCACTTTACGGTTATACCCTTGGGCTCCAAATCACAAACTGGACTCCCATATCATCTAACTTACCTTACCCACACCCAATGGGTCTAAATCCCTCTTTCCCAAAGGCCCTAAGCCTTAGGATAACCAATCTTTGGGTCACAACCCGAATTAGGAAAATATTCGGATCAGGGTGTTACATTCCCCCCTCCCCTGCTTAAAGCTTATAGCTTATTTCTAGTCCAAACACTTTTGCAAAAGCTTATTTCTCACACCGCTATAAGCTAATAAGCTATAAGCTAATTTATCCAAACACCCTCTAAATGTATCAATAACTCCTTGTTCTTTCCATCTCGCTATCTACTCCTTCCCGTCAACTCTCCCGTATGAAGCCACCTGCCGTCGCACCCAACCCCAGGTTCCATTTTTCTTCCTTCTTTTCTGCTTTCTTTCTCCATTTCTTTCTTCTATTTTCTTTGAACTTGCTAATTGATGTTGGTGGTCGATTTATTTTAACCAAAAAGTTTTCTTTTCATGTGATTTCCTTCTTCACATACGAAATTTCTATAGTGTTTTTTAATATCAATCGGAAACTTCAAGTTCTTCTCTGAAATTATGCGATAGTTGATTTACTATTTTTTTTGCTACTAATGATTTGCTAATTTTTTGTTTGTTGTTTAAATGTATGAATTCTGATGTGTACATTGTCCTGTAAAAAAGGGAATGTGTTTGCATGTAAACTCCTGTTTGATTAAATGTCCGAGAGGGATAGTGGTTTATTAATATGCATGTTTTCACATATCAGTTCTAATCAATGTTCTAAATAATGTAAAGTGTGACTTGACGGCAATGTCAACTAAAATTTTTTCAAATCGTAGCGAGTCACATCGTTTGTAAGACGTGACTTAAGGCGACAATTTTGTATATAATTCATAATTCTCTCTCTCTCTCTCTCTCTCTCTATATATATATATATATATATATATATATATATATATATATATATATATATTCTACTATTATTCATTTATATATATATATATATATATACATATGACTTAAGGCGACATTTTGTTAAAGTTTGGCGGTAAGTACAAGCCTTGGAGCCATGGCGCGCCATGACGAAGCCATGTCGAGCTTTTTAGAACCTTGGTTCTAATATACATGTTTTAATGTTTAACTTTTGAATTTTGACGTTGGTAACTGTGACAACCCGAAACTTTTTCCGTTATCCTTACCCAGTTTCCGTTAATAAAATTTGGGTTTTTTTTATTAAATTCCGTCAAATTTCTTAGTTTGGGAAGGACTTAGGTTTTAAATAAATAATATGTATTTTATACGATTCGGAATAAACCGGGAATCACGCGAAAAACTTGAAACTTCCTCGAAAATCACCGAGTTCACGGTCAGGACGAGTTTACGACCGTAAACTCGTGTAGACCGTAAACCCGTTTACGGTCGGTGCCAGGTGGACCCCACCACCGACCAAACCCCGAGCCTATAAATACTGGACCCCCACCCTCATTTGAACCTTCTTGACCGATAACACCCATTTTCTCTCTCTAAACCTCTTGACCGTAAACACCATAAAGCCCTCCTTTCACCCGAAAAACGTCGGAAATCGTCATTTGGGGCCGTTTGGGAGCCTCTGGAACACTTTTTCGTCGAAAACAAGCACCCTTGTTCTTGAGTTTACGGTCAATCTTCATAGACCGTAAACCTGTTGCGACCGTAAACACACCAATCTTCATAAACCGTAAACCCGTTGCGACCGTAAACACACCAGATCTTCATAGACCGTAAACTGCCTTTCGACCGTAAACCCTATTCACGGTCTGTCGACCGTAAGCTCCATTCACGACCGTAAACAGCTCTTTCGTGGGGAAAAGCCTGTTTTCTCAATTCAACCAAGTCCAGGTAACATTCCTTAACCAAAAACAAGTGTATATCTAACACTTTATCTAACGAAATCGCTAATTTAGATACATATATGTAATTATTGATAATAGGATTCCGTTAAGTGCCACGTGCAACCACTCGAGGATCTTCGTTTCCAGCTAACGTTTTCACACATCAACGGTGAGTTCATACCCCTACACTTTTACTGGTGTTAAAACGTTTTTAGGGGGAGAATACAAGCTAAACCATAAATGCTTTTGTAAATTTATACAAAGAGCTTTTAACAAATATAAAACTCATGCAATTTTCATACGTTAACCCTTTTGTACTATGTTGAGCATAAGGGAAGTTTTTCAACTTATCACTAAATTGCATAGTTTTCCGGACTCGGTATTCACTACGCTATACATGCAAACTATAATCGGTATAGTTTGGGATTTTCGAAACATAACAAGTACAGAAACTTTCACTACTAAACATATATGACAGATTTGGTTATAGTTTACATCACAACATGAACATGACATTCATAACTGTAATTGTCACTACATACGGTATACATACGGATTTCACTACGGTATAACGCTACAACACTACATGTAAACTAGATTGTACGATACTGTGAGGCTCTACTTCAACACTGTACCCATAGGTGTACAGGGATAAATCCTATCATAGTATAACCAGAGTCTCCTAGAGGGAGAGCGTGAGATTTGTGAATAGATCTATTCGGGACTGACAATCCCTTACCTGAACTGCTAGCTACAGTTACGCGGGCACGCCTGGGGTGAACAAATGTCATTTACCTTAACGCCTGAAGAACTTTATTAAGGTCTCTCGGTCATATCAAGTATGGTTATACGACTCACCATAAGCATAAGCTAATTCTTTTGTATACGGGATTTCATTCTTCATTAGTTTTATTTTCATTAATAGAACTATTATACATTACACTGGATGATTCCGGGAATACAATAACTGGTTTTATTTTAAATAATAAAACTACTATACATACTGGTGATAGCCAGGGTTTTCAAGCCGAACATTTCATATACATAAGTTTTCATACGGAATTCATTATACTATACATATTGATAGTAACCAAGCATACAAACTGATATGTTTTCATACTACCAAGGATACCATATCAAACTTTCATAAAAGGAACTGGTAACATCATGTTTTCACTAAAGAAAATATTGGATTTTCTTGGAAACATACGAACATTTTATAAGATACATCAACAAGTTTTCACTACAAACATAGCTTATGAACTCACCAGCTTTATGTTGATACTCTTTCAAAACTGCTTGTATTCTCAAAGAATCAGTAGACAGGTACCTCGCTCAGAGTTTTGCGAAGACGGAGCGTTAGAGTCACGTCTTTCTTTTGTTTATACTTTTGATGTATAAAAACAAGAATCAAACAGATGTAAAACTCTTTTTCATACATGTATTCAACATTTGGTTGTGTTTACTATGATTGCTACGATACAATTGTTGTGATACTACACATGACGTCATCCACCCCCGAACGTTTCCGCCGTTTAGGTTTGGGGGTGTGACAGATTGGTATCAGAGCCCTTGTTTATAGCGAAATAGTATACCAACCCTTACATGGTATACAACTATAAGCACTAAGGGGGCCTAAGTGCTCTACACTAAAAGTATACTTTCAAAAATATAAGTATTTTTATAAAAAGTATACGAGCATGCATACATAACTGAATTCGGGTCATAAGCGGAACAAAAGAAAAGTATTTGGATGTTGGGCACTGCGTTTAAATCTGGGTAGTTATGTAATCATGTCTAGGATCAATATAGCCTGATCAACTATATTTATTCGAGACATGACCGACATGTGTTTGGGAGTGACTGTGGTGTTGCAACAAGCCTAAAACTTACCAAGTCTATACATATCAAGTAACCGCTAGAACGAAACATACAACTTAAAATACTATAGGAGTATTTTAACTAGAGCCGAATACAGTGTAGAGATTCATTCCAAGTGTTGCTACACATTTCATCTTTGCGATAGTTTACTTTCATTAGTAACTTTTCCTTAATTATCGCTATGTAGAACACTTTAACTCCCATGATGAGATATATCTTGTTTCATATATCTTGATTCAAACCTAGGGGACTTATCATCCTCTTCTTCTTGACTATTTTAGAACAAGATGCCTCCCAGAAAGAGACCCAACAGAAAGAACAACGATGCCCCGTCGGATCCAACGCCACCGCCACCTCCTCAATTCGTCCCAGTTATGTTCCAGGCGGCAGTTACGGCTGCTGTGGCTGCGGCGATGTCGCAGATTAATCAGGGCAGCTCTGGTGGATCGGGAGGTGGGCATGATACTCAAAGTCATGATGGAGGACAGGGACACCAAAAGGAGTGTACCTATAAAGACTTCATGACCGCAAAACCCAAGCCCTTCGACGGAAATGGAGGTGTTATCGCCCTAACTCAATGGTTCGAGAAGATCGAATCCATCTTCGAAATTTGCGCCTGTTCTGAAGCCAACAAGGTGAAGTTCACCGCCTGCACCTTCACCGACAGAGCTTTGACCTGGTGGAATGGTCGAGTCAAGACCCTAACCCTGCCAGTGGCTAATGCCATGGGTTGGGAAAGACTGAAGGAACTCATGCTTGAGGAATATTGCCCGAGGGTCGAAGTGCAAAAGTTGGAGCACGAACTCTGGAATCTGAAGATGAAGGGTTCCGACATCGCTGCCTACACCGCTAGATTCTGCGATCTGGCTCTCCTCTGCCCGGGAATGCTCACCCCGGAAAGCAAGAAAATCGAGAGGTACATTTGGGGACTGACCCAACCAACCAAAGGAAATGTCTTGGCTGCGAGGCCGACCACATTTGAAAGCGCCAAGGATCTGGCTCAGACTCTGATCGATCATGGAATTGATCTGGATGAGTCGTCAGCGGTCGCTGAGCCGCAAAAGGAGAGTGGTGAGAAGAAGAAGAAATTCTGGAACAAACGCAAGGGCCAGTCTCCTCAGGAGCACTCCAAGAAGCAACAAACAGTGGCAGTCCACGCTGCTACTATTCCTACTGCTGCTCCCACTGCTGTTCCAACCACCCAAGCTCCTACCGGTGGTTATTCAGGAAAACTACCTCTGTGCAACAAGTGTACATTTCATCATCACGAACCCTGCAGTGATTTGCAATGCAACAGCTGTGGAAGGAAAGGGCACACAACACGATACTGCAAGGTGACCGCCCGACCAACCAACCAGGCTCTTGGGACGGGTGTTGGTCAAGCCTGTTATGGTTGTGGAGAGGTTGGACACTGATGGGTTTTGAGCATTCTAACACTCCTATGGTGTACATGCAACCCTAGAAACCTTGGATCTATGTTTGACTAAGATACATGCAAATAATTATTTTTCCAAGGTTCTTATCCTAACTAGCATGGCATGGGGTACTTGAATCAAATAAAACTAGTAGAATTACTTACCTTGTAGTAGTAGTTGATTGCTTGGAGTTTGAGAGCTTAGCACCAATAATGTGGATGCCTCAAATGGAAGTCAAAAATCACCACAAACTTGGAAACTTGAGAGAATAGTCACAAACTTCTTGAAATCGGCCCTCTTAGTTTACACACATCAACTAGTGTTATTTCAAGAACCAAAGCCTCCTTTATATAGTGTGGTGGATTAGGGTTACATCCATGTAAACCCTAACACCCATGTCTTTTTATTTCCATGAGATCCATGGGTTAAAGCTCCATGGAGTATCCATGGACTTTCCATGCAAGCCTAGCCCATTCCAAATAAGCATTAGCCCACACTATATATATACAAGAGCCCATATTTAATTAGTCATACTTTTGATCTCTAAATTAATTCTAAATTAATTATAGATCAACACTAATTAAATAATATGATTTTATATTAATATATTAGAACTTATAATATATTAATAAATCATAACCTATACTATTCTCAAAAGATTATCCGTAAATTGTTCGGGTGAAGTGCAACCCAAATGGACCATGCCGGGTCGGGTCAAGTACATACCAAATATAGTTATGGACTTAGACACTATCTCCAACAGTCTCCCACTTGGATAAGTCTAATAACTATAGTTGCAAGTATGACTTCAGGAACCGATCAGCAATCGTAGCTCTTAAAACTCTGTTGAACTATGAAGCGTCATTTTAGATAAGTGATCATATAATCCTCTGTTCTAGATATCAGCCGGACAAATACATGGAACATGGTCTTGCTTATTGTCCAGCATTTGTTTCCCGATTTTCGATTTGTTTGACATAGAACTTAACTGAACACATCAATTTAGTTCTGACCGGGCCCGGTACATAGGTCAAAACAAAATCATCGAGGGGCCCATATATCGCTTCTAATTCTAGAAGGAACAGATAAACTTCGACTCATATTTTTGCTCTACTACTTGTTGAATTACACACAAAAGCACGGTTTATAACATCGAGTTATCAATGCGTTTTCGTGCAATCAATGCATAACCAACTCATAGGCAACAAATCATATCTCTAGGTTTGAAGACTTATATGATATTACTGTCTCACGATCACTCGAGATAAATTCCATGAAGTTATACAAGTGAGCGTGGGTTGAATCCAATACTCAGAACTTATGAGCACTCATGAGTGCTGTAGCCCCGCTTTGTCTAACATCTTAGACCTCTACAAGCCAACCCATGACAATCTTGATTCATATCTACTTCCAACATATGACCGAATGTGGAGAGTTTGAATAATATGATATAAACCATAACATAATTATTCTGGAAGTCAAAACATGCAAAAAGAAATAATAGTAAACGATTGACAAGAGATAGCAACACTTTACTCATAAATAACAGCTTTTATTTATCATCAAATGTCAATTACATTTTACAAATTTCAAGATTATCTAACTACTTCCTGCAGGGTTGGGATGTCATTTCCTATGAGTAGTATGTCATCCACATACAGTACCAAAAAGCTGACTATACTCCCACTAGCCTTGATATAGACACAAGATTCATCTTCACTCCTTGAAAAGCCAAATTCTTTGACTTTCTCATCAAAGCAAAGATTCCATCTGCGAGGTGCCTGTTTTAATCCATAAATGGATTTCTCGAGCTTACACACTCTACTGGGGTACTCTGTACTGACAAAACCCTTTGGCTGAACCATGTAAACATCTTCAGCCAACTTTCCATTAAGGAAAGCGGTTTTGACATCCATTTGCCATATTTCATAATCATGAAATGCAGCAATGGCTAACAGAACCCTAATAGACTTAATCTTGGCCACTGGTGAAAAGGTCTCATCATAATCAACTCCCGGAGTTTGAGAATAACCCTTTGCAACCAGTCGTGCCTTATAAGTGTGTACATTACCATCCATGTCGGTCTTCTTCTTGAAGATCCATTTGCACCCAACTATCTTACGATCAGGTACATTGTCAACCAAGTTCCAAACTTGATTGTCATACATGGACTGTATCTCGCTATCCATAGCCTCTTTCCATTTAGCAGCCTCAGGGCCTGCCATGGCTTCCGTGTAGCTGTTAGGCTCATCCAGATTTACCAGTGTGTTATCACTGATAAGTGTCTCACCTTCTGCAGTAATATGAAAACCATAATAATGCTCAGGTGCATTCCTAACTCTGGTGGAACGCCTCAGAGGTATAGATTCTTCAGTCGGCTCAACAGGAGTTTCCTCCTCAGGTTGAGGGCTAGGGTTTGAGGTTCCTTCACCACTTGACTCTTGAATTTCCTCAAGGTCAATTTGCCTCCCACTGTCTCCTTGGCTCATGAATTCTCTCTCTCTCGAAAGAATCCTCTTCTTGCTACAAAGACCACATTATTACTGGGTCTGTAGAAGATGTAACCAAAGGATTTCTGTGGGTAGCCGATGAAAATACACCTTTCGCTTCGGGGTTCGAGCTTATCGTGAGTCTCGCGTCTCACGAAAGCCTCGCAACCCCAAATCTTGATGTGGTCTAGATTGGGAACTTTTCCAGTCCACAACTCGTGAGGTGTTTTGGCAACCTTATTTGTAGGGACTAGATTAAGGATATGGGCGGCAGTCTCTAAGGCATACCCCCAAAATGAGATTGGTAGCGAAGCTCGACTCATCATGGAACGAACCATGTCCAACAAGGTCCGATTGCGCCTCTCAGCTACACCATTCAACTGTGGTGTCCTAGGAGGTGTCAATTGTGAGACAATCCCACATTCCTTAAGATGGTCAAGGAACTCAGTACTAAGATACTCACCACCACGATCGGATCGAAGCATCTTAATGTTTCTGCCCAACTGATTCTCCACTTCTTGCTTAAACTCTTTGAATTTCTCAAAGGTTTCTGACTTATGCTTGATTAGGTAGACATATCCATATCTACTAAAATCATCAGTAAAAGTCACATAGAACCGATTAGCATCTCTTGTGGCGGTTCTGAAGGGTCCACACACATCCGTGTGTATGAGGTCCAACAAACCTTCACCCCTAGCACAAGTGCCAGTAAAAGGTGACTTTGTCATTTTACCAAGCAAACAAGATTCACAACTATCATCTGACTTTAGGTCAAATGACTCCAAGACTCCATCCTTTTGGAGTTGGCCTATGCGTTTCTTGCTTACATGTCCAAGACGACAATGCTATAAGGATGCTTTATCTAAGCTAGTGGAAGAGTTAATACACAATACATTATTTCCTAGATTATCTACAACATATACAGTTTCATACACGCCATCACAAGGTAATGCTTTAAAATAAAGAACATTATTAAAGAAAGCATCAATACTACCATTATTATTATCAAAATAAAAGGTAAAACCTTGTTTATACAATGCATGAAAGGAAATAACATTTCTTGCCATTTCTGGCGAATAATAACATTTATTCAAATCTAATGTAAACCCACTATTTAGCACTAAGGAATAAACTCCTATCTTGGTGACAGGTGAAGCTTTCCTGTTTCCCATGATCAAGTTTATCTTTCCCTGCTCCACATTCTCACTTCTTTTTAGTCCCTGCAAATCACAACATATGTGAATACCACAACCTGTATCAAGGACCCAAGACTTAGAATGAGGTGAGTTATTAGACAATATAGTGTATATACCTGCATGGTTGGGTTTTACTTTCCCATCCTTCAAATCTTGCTGGTACTTTGGGCAGTTTCGCTTCCAGTGCGACTTTTCATGGCAATAGAAGCATTCAGCCTCATTAGGGTTAGCAGAAGGAGTGACAAAACCTTTCTTGGTTTTGCTTGATGAGGAGCCTTCAAGGGTCTTACCCTTGGTACCCTTAGAAGGGTTCTTTCTCTTCTTCCCTTTGCCATGCCTGATTGCCAAGACATTGGCCGCAGTTGGAGTAGGAGTAGGAGTAGTAACAACCGACTTACCCTTTAGACCACTTTCGGCGGTCTTCAAGAGTCCTTAAAGTTTGCTGAGGGTGACTTCTTCCTTGTTCATGTGATATGTCATGCGGAATTGATCATAACACGATGGCAAGGAGTGCAAAATGATGTCTATTGCTAACTCCTCAGGGAAGTTCACATTCAGCTTCAGTAAACGGTCCACATACCTTTGCATTTTCTGCATGTGGCCCGTGATGGGTTCACCATCCTTCATTCGGGTTGTTATCATGGAGGAGATTATTTCATATCGCTCTTGACGAGCACTTTGATGGTAGCGGTCCATCAAGTCCTGGTGCATTTCAAAAGGATAATAGTCCTCATAGGACTTTTGGAGCTCGGCTGTCATGGTGGCCATCATGATGCATGCCACTTTTGTAGCATCTCTTTCATGTACCTCATATTCAGCAAACTCTTCAGGAGTAGCAGTTGGCTCGGGTACCTTCAGCTCCTTGTCGAGAACATATTCTTTGTTCTCATACCGAGTGACCATCCTGATGTTTCTGATCCAATCTGTAAAGTTGGACCCATCAAAGATGACTCTCCCACAAAGATTCATGAGAGAGAAGGAGCTAGTAGGGTTTGAGCCAGAAGCATTGTTATTGGAAGACATCTGAAAAGAAGAGGGAATAGATTAGATTAGATTAGATATAGAGATAGTCCTTAACAAAACACCCAAATGTAATATTAAGGCTAGGACCCAACACAATATTTTATAACTTAGAAGAGGGATGTCGTAATCTAAGCTATAAGATATTTGAAGGTAGGTGAATGACGATTCACCAATTTCCACCATGAAAAACGAAATATTTAATTAGGTTTTAATTGGTTTAGAAACTCCTAGATTCTTTGAGATTCATTGAACTTTCTTCAATGGCATGTTTCAATCTCGAGTGTACCCTTCAAGTTTTGTGACTGGGATGCCGAGGATCACAAAACAAGGTGTGAAGTAACCATGCAAATTACTTGGTACCCTTAATGTATTACCCCCTCAATCGATGTGCCGGTTAACCACACACGCTCCATCGATACTATGATAAACATTAAGTCACCCTTTACCTACCTTGTTAAGTTCAAGTTAGTGTGCCGGTTAACCACACACGCTCCACTAACGACTTAAACAAAGTGTAAAGTGTAATTTCATGGATTAGCACCTTATTCACATTTTCCTAAAATAACTAAGATTGGGAAGTCAATAAAGTTTAGTTACTTTAGTATTATCATTATACTTTTAATGAGAATTTATAAGTCCTTGTCCTACCCGTTCGGCTAACGACCCTACACCGATCAAGGAAGCGGTGGGTGAGAGTGGACACCCATTAAGTTGCCATTTTATAGGCAACAACCTTATACCCCCCTTATAGACCGACTTCGTGAATGAGGCGTACTAGCGGTAAGACGACTTGATCTTATACATATATAAATATTATTAAATTTATAATATTATAAAGTATAAGGGTTGAATTTTAACTTTTAAAATTCTAGGGGTTGGAACTAAAGTTTTTAATATGACTTTACATGTTCCAAAACTTGAGGGCAAGTTTTGTAAACTTTCAAAACTTTTCATTTCTCATAACTTATGAGTTAATGGTTATTAAAAATGAAGACTCTTCATTTTTTGTAACATATTTGTTCTTTTAATGGTTATTTATAAATGTGACTTTTGGTTATCCATAACTTAAGAACTAGTTATGGACTCCTTTAAAACACATAAAGATCAAGAATTAATCTAATCAATTATTAGCACATAATTTCTATTATCTTCTAAACTCATATGTTTATGAATGTTCATATCAAAAATTTCAAGAATCGTAAGACATATACAAAACTTGAAATTTTGATACGAGCTTTTGAACAAAACTTCGATATTCAAGTTTTTTTTTTTGCATCAAGTATCAAATAAACAAACCAGGCTCTGATACCACTGATGGGTTTTGAGCATTCTAACACTCCTATGGTGTACATGCAACCCTAGAAACATTGGATCTATGTTTGACTAAGATACATGCAAATAATTATTTTTCCAAGGTTCTTATCCTAACTAGCATGACATGGGGTACTTGAATCAAATAAAACTAGTAGAATTACTTACCTTGTAGTAGTAGTTGATTGCTTGGAGTTTGAGAGCTTAGCACCAATAATGTGGATGCCTCAAATGGAAGTCACAAATCACTACAAACTTGGAAAGTTGAGAGAATAGTCACAAACTTCTTGAAATCGGCCCTCTTAGTTTACACACATCAACTAGTGTTATTTCAAGAACCAAAGCCTCCTTTATATAGTGTGGTGGATTAGGGTTACATCCATGTAAACCCTAATACCCATGTCTTTTTATTTTCATGAGATCCATGGGTTAAAGCTCCATGGAGTATCCATGGACTTTCCATGCAAGCCTAGCCCATTCCAAATAAGCATTAGCCCACACTATATAAATACAAGAGCCCATATTTAATTAGTCATACTTTTGATCTCTAAATTAATTCTAAATTAATTGTAGATCAACACTAATTAAATAATATGATTTTATATTAATATATTAGAACTTATAATATATTAATAAATCATAACTTATATTATTCTCAAAAGATTATCCGTAAATTGTTCGGGTGAAGTGCAACCCAAATGGACCATGCCGGGTCGGGTCAAGTACATACCAAATATAGTTATGGACTTAGACACTATCTCCAACAGACACTACAAACGAAATTGCCCCAAGGCAACAACGACTGGCAACACAGGGAGGGTACTGGCTATGGGCCAGGAGGAAGCAGTCGCTGATCCTACCGTTGTCACGGGTACGTTCCTCCTTGACAACTCTTATGCATGCATTCTTTTCGATTCTGGTGCGGAGAGAAGCTTTGTTAGTCATGCATTTAAACACCAACTCAAACGTAAATCCCAACCCTTAACTGAAACATTCACCGTTGAGATGGATAACGGAAAGAAAGAGAGTACTAACGACATATTCATAGGCTGTACCCTTAACCTAGACGATCATTCCTTTCCCATCGATCTTATGCCAGTTTCCATAAGGAGTTTCGATGTCATAATCGGCATGGATTGGTTGAGCCCCAATCGTGCTGATATCCTTTGCTATGAGAAGGCTATCCATCTCAATCTTCCCTCTGGCGAAGCCCTCACTATTTACGGTGATAAACTCAGTTTGAACCTTCGTATCATTTCATGCATCAAAGCCCAGAAGTATCTGCGGAAGGAGTGCCATGCATTCCTAGCCCATGTTGTCGACGAGACGCAAAAAGTTAAAGACCTTGAGAACATCCCCGAAGTCTGTAACTTTCCTGATGTCTTCCCCAAGGATCTCCCAGGAATTCCTCCCGAGCGCCAAGTCGAGTTTCGCATCGACTTAATCCCCGGAGCTACCCCTGTAGCTAAATCTCCATATCGCCTAGCGCCGGCAGAAATGCAAGAGTTATCCAGCCAGCTCAATGAGCTGATCAGTAAAGGATTCATAAGGCCGAGTTCCTCACCCTGGGGAGCCCCGATCTTATTTGTGAAAAAGAAGGATGGATCCTTTCGGATGTGCATTGACTACCGAGAACTGAACAAGCTTACTATCAAGAACCGTTATCCTTTACCCCGAATCGACGACCTCTTTGATCAACTTCAAGGAGCCAGCTATTTCTCCAAAATAGACCTTAGATCAGGGTACCATCAGTTACGAGTTCACGAGAATGATGTTCCCAAAACAACATTCCGAACTCGTTACGGGCACTACGAGTTCATAGTAATGCCCTTCGGTCTAACCAACGCACCGACAATATTCATGGATATAATGAATCGGATGTGCCGCCCTTTCCTCGACAAGTTTGTAATCGTTTTCATTGATGATATACTTGTCTACTCTCGGAGCGAGGAAGATCACAGACAACACTTGAGGCAGGTGTTGGAAACACTAAGGGCGGAGAAACTATATGCAAAATTCTCAAAGTGTGAGTTTTGGATCAGGAAGGTAGCTTTCCTTGGTCACGTGGTTAGCGAGGAAGGCATACACGTGGACCCTTCCAAGATCAAAGCGATTGAGAATTGGTCAGCACCAAAGACACCCACGAAAATCCGCCAATTCTTAGGTCTTGCTGGCTATTATCGCAGATTTATCCAGAACTTCTCCAAGATTGCTAAACCTTTAACCACCCTGACACAGAAAGGTGTAACCTTTAGTTGGGGAGAAAAGCAAGACACTGCGTTCCAAACCTTGAAGCAGGCCCTATGCAGCGCACCTATCTTGTCCCTGCCCGAAGGGACGGAAGACTTCGTTGTCTACTGTGATGCATCCAATCAGGGCCTAGGCTGTGTGCTCATGCAGCGAGGAAAGGTTATTGCCTATGCCTCGAGACAGTTGAAAACACACGAAGTAAATTACACAACTCACGATTTAGAGTTGGGAGCAGTGGTCTTCGCGTTAAAAATCTGGAGACATTATCTCTACGGAACCAAGTGCACTGTCTTCACCGACCATAAGAGCCTACAGCATATTGTCGATCAGAAAGAGTTAAACATGAGACAGCGGCGATGGGTAGAGCTACTCAGTGATTACGAGTGCGAAATACGCTACCATCCCGGCAAGGCCAATGTGGTAGCGGATGCCCTCAGCGGAAAGGAGTATTCGGGTCGTAGGGTGAAGGCACTGACCATAACCATCCATTCCCAATTATTCGCGCAGATCAGAGAGGCTCAGTTAGAAGCCTTGAAACCAGAAAACATGCCGGATGAAGCCTTGAGAGGTATGGAAAAGAACTTAGAGGTCAAGGGAGACGGGGTTTACTATTTCATGAACCGGATCTGGACCCCAAAGTACGGCGGATACAGGGAGGTTGTCATGAACGAAGCTCACAAGACTAGATACTCCGTCCACCCAGGTTCATATAAGATGTATCTGGATCTCAAACAACTCTACTGGTGGCCGAACATGAAAGCAGAAATTGCTACCTTTGTAGGCAAGTGTTTGACTTGCGCCAAGGTGAAGGTAGAATATCAAAAGCCCTCAGGTCTCCTTCAGTAGCCAGAGATACCCGAGTGGAAGTGGGAATGGATTGCAATGAATTTCATCACTAAGTTACCCAGATCTCCGAGTGGGTACGATGCCATCTGGGTAATTGTCGATCGACTAACTAAATCCGCTCACTTCCTGCCGATCAAAGAAAACTTCAAGATGGAGAGACTTACACGGATATACCTTCGAGAAATAGTTCGCCTCCATGGGGTACCTGTATCCATTATCTCCGATCGAGATAGCAGGTTTACCTCAAGATTTTGGCAATCACTACAGAAGGCTCTCGGAACTCAGCTGGATATGAGCACGACTTATCATCCACAGACAGATAGACATAGTGAGAGAACCATTCAAACATTAGAAGATATGTTGAGAGCCTGCGTCATCGACTTTGGCATGTCGTGGGACACTCATTTTCCCTTGGTCGAATTTTCCTACAACAACAGCTACCATACCAGCATCAAGGCTGCGCCGTTCTAAGCTCTCTATGGCCGTAAGTGCAGATCCCCTCTGTGCTGGGCTGAAGTAGGTGACACGCAGCTAGTCAAGGGTCAAGTTCCCGACAGCACTCTCACGGGTCCTGAAATCATCCGAGAAACGACCGAAAGGATCGTACAAATCCGAGAACGACTAAAAGCATCACGAGATAGACAAAAAAGCTATGCCGATAAGAGACGAAACCCCTTGGAGTTCCAGGTTGGTGACCGTGTTCTCTTGAAGGTCTCGCCCTGGAAAGGCGTGATACACTTCAGAAAGCGTGGAAAGCTGAATCCAAGATACATTGGACCATTCGAGATCCTCGCTAGGATTGGTCCCGTAGCTTACAAACTCCGTTTACCTCAAGAACTTAGCAACGTGCATCTTGTCTTTCACGTCTCGAACCTAAAGAAGTGCCTGTCCGATGAGACACTTGTGATCCCTCTCGAGGAGATTGAAATCAACGAGAACCTAAACTTTGTGGAAGAACTGGTTGAAATCATGGATAGAGAGATCAAACGAACGAAACAACGTCGCATCCCGATAGTGAAGGTTCGCTGGGATGCCAAACGGGGACCTGAATTCACTTGGGAGTGTGAAGATCAGATGAAACAGAAGTATCCGCATCTCTTTTCTAATCCATGATTTGTATTCTATGTTCGAATTTCGGGACGAAATTCCCTCTAACGGGGGGATGATGTGACAACCCGAAACTTTTTCCGTTATCCTTACCCAATTTCCGTTAATAAAATTTGGGTTTTTTTATTAAATTCCGTCAAATTTCTTAGTTTGGGAAGGACTTTACGTTTTAAATAAATAATATGTATTTTATACGATTCGGAATAAACCAGGAATCACGCGAAAAACTTGAAACTTCCTTGAAAATCACCGAGTTCACGGTCAGGACGTGTTTACGACCGTAAACTCGTGTAGACCGTAAACCCATTTACGGTCGGTGCCAGGTGGACCCCACCACCGACCAAACCCCCAACCTATATATACTGGACCCCCACCCTCATTTGAACCTTCTTGACCGGAAACACCCATTTTCTCTCTCTAAACCTCTTGACTGTAAACATCATAAAGCCCTCCTTTCACCCGAAAAACGCCGGAAATCGTCATTTGGGGCCGTTTGGGAGCCTCTGGAACACTTTTTCGTCGAAAACAAGCACCCTTGTTCTTGAGTTTACGGTCAATCTTCATAGACCGTAAACCCGTTGCGATCGTAAACACACCAAACTTCATAAACCGTAAACCCGTTGCGACCGTAAACACACCAGATCTTCATAGACCATAAACTGCCTGTCGACCGTAAACCCTATTCACGGTCTGTCGACCGTAAGCTCCATTCACGACCGTAAACAACTCTTTCTTGGGGAAAAGCCTGTTTTCTCAATTCAACCAAGTCCCGGTAACATTCCTTAACCAAAAACAAGTGTATATCTAACACTTAATCTAACGAAATTGCTAATTTAGATACATATATGTAATTATTGATATTAGGATTCCGTTAAGTGCCATGTGCAACCACTCGAGGATCTTCGTTTCCAGCTAACGTTTTCACACATCAACGGTGAGTTCATACCCCTACACTTTTATTGGTTTTAAAACGTTTTCAGGGGGAGAATACAAGCTAAACCATAAATGCTTTTGTAAATTTATACAAAGAGCTTTTAACAAATATAAAACTCATGCAATTCTCATACGTTAACCCTTTTGTACTATGTTGAGCATAAGGGAAGTTTTTCAACTTATCACTAAATTGCATAGTTTTCCGGACTCGATATTCACTACGCTATACATGCAAACTATAATCGGTATAGTTTGGGATTTTCGAAACATAACAAGTACAGAAACTTTCACTACTAAACATATATGACATATTTGGTTATAGTTTACATCATAACATGAACATGGCATTCATAACTGTAATTGTCACTACATACGGTATACATACGGATTTCACTACTGTATAACGCTACAACACTACATGTAAACTAGATTGTACGATACTGTGAGGCTCTACTTCAACACTGTACCCTTAGGTGTAGAGGGATAAATCCTATCATAGTATAACCAGAGTCTCCTAGAGGGAGAGCGTGAGATTTGTGAATAGATCTATTCGGGACTGATAATCCCTTACCTGAACTGCTAGCTACAGTTACGCGGGCACACCTGGGGTGAACAAATGTCATTTAGCTTAACGCCTGAAGAACGCTATTAAGGTCTCTCGGTCATATCAGGTATGGTTATACGACTCACCATAAGCATAAGCTAATTCTTTTGTATACGGGATTTCATTCTTCATTAGTTTTATTTTCATTAATAGAACTATTATACATTACACTGGATGATTCTAGGAATACAATAACTGGTTTTATTTTAAATAATAAAACTACTATACATACTTGTGATAGCCAGGGTTTTCAAGCCGAACATTTCATACACATAAGTTTTCATACGAAATTCATTATACTATACATATTGATAGTAACCAAGCATACAAACTGATATGTTTTCATACTACCAAGGATACCGTATCAAACTTTCATAAAAGGAACTGGTAACATCATGCTTTCACTAAAGAAAATATTAGATTTTCTTGGAAACATACGAACATTTTATAAGATACATCAACAAGTTTTCACTACAAACATAGCTTATGAACTCACCAGCTTTATGCTGATACTCTTTCAAAACTGCTTGTATTCTCAGGGAATCAGTAGACAGGTACCTCGCTCAGAGTTTTGCGAAGACGGAGCGTTAGAGTCACGTCTTTCTTTTGTTTATACTTTTGATGTATAAAAACAAGAATCAAACATATGTAAAACTCTTTTTCATACATGTATTCAACGTTTGGTTGTGTTTACTATGATTGCTACGATACAATTGTTGTGATACTACACATGACGTCATCCACCCCCGAACGTTTCCGCCGTTTCGGTTTGGGGGTGTGACAGTAACTTGGGAATGAACAATAGGTGCTACTATCTTCTCCTAGTGTTTTTAAATGATGTTTTTAAGATGCTTAGGGAATCTTCAACCATACACTAATAAGCCACTTTTACACTATATATTACATTATAATGCTCCAACCTTACACTATACCTAACACTATATATAGTGTTGGATTTTAGTGTAACATTAAATATAGTGTTGAATAAAGAACAATATACATAGAATATTCTTTTTACTATTAAATATAGTGTAATGGGGAGAATTTTAGTGTTTACACTATCTTTTACACTATCATTATAGGTATAGTGTAAAAAAATAGTGTTAAGGGTTGGAAATGGTCTTATATATAAAAAGAAACCCTTTTTGGTCAATTTACAATTTTTTTTTTATTTTTTATATATATTTTTTCCAAATACTAAAAAGTGTTAATCAGTTTATAGCATTTTAACATCAGATAAGTTAAATTTAACATCTTTTTAAAAACTCCATTTTAACACTGCTATAAGCTAATAAACTATAAGCTAAAAAATGCTTATCATTTTAAATAAGTTTAAAATCTTTAAGAAGTTTGAATTTTTAAGAGGGTCTAAATTTTTAAGATCTGAATTTTAACACATTGTTTGGTTGAAACATCTGAATTGCTATGTTTAATTATAAAACGACCATTTTGCCCTTGTATATTATTTTTGTTGAATTCAAAGTTTATGTTTATAAAATAAACGAATCAACTTCTTAAGTAATTATTGAAAAATATATAAACACCATAAAAAATCTAAATTAAACATAGATTAAAATTATAACACAAATTCAAATCAAAATGAAGCTTTTACCCTTGTAAACAATTTCCTTCAAGAGCATCAAATAACAAAGCAAAACTTGTCATATTTACAACAAAATAATACATATGATAGAAACCAATCACAAGCAAAAACAAAAATTCCACCACCAAATCCCTCAAACTAATCTAGAATTCAACAATAAAGATTTTGTTTATTTTTCTTGGTATTAGATTGAACAAACCACCTTTATTTCCATTTTTCTCAAAAAGAGGTCTAACTGTTGTCTTGGTTGGAATTCATGCTCATATCTACAAAAATTTGGTTTAATTGGGCAACCATCTTCATATACCTCTAGATACTTGGAGCACCAAAAGGGTTGCACAATCCTCTAGAACCTTGAACGACTTAAAATATGTACATGAACACAACTCTACTTCTTGTAAACCCAAACACCCATTTGTATAGACTGACATTGTGCATCATCGAAATTAAACAAATATCATCAACAACACTAATAATCGAATGCAAGGTAAATAAGAAGAAAAAATTGAAATATTTGTTGAGAATTGTTTTTCATTGAAAAAAAAAGAAAAAAATAATAAAAGAAAACGCAATGTATGTGGTAACTGTATTTGGAGCAAAAAAGAAAGACGAAAAAATCGATGTATGTGTTGAGATTGGTTTTTCAGGGAAAAAAGTAAAAGAAAACCTTACCTGGAACAATTGGAGTCGCTGGTGGCAGCATCGAAGATGGCGAAGGCGTCGAAGACGACATAGTCGTTGAAGCCGACGACGACTTCTTCAATAGCGGAGGAGAGAACACAAGACGTGTTTTGAAGATCAGAATCTTTTGTTGTAGATCGAGAGGTAGGAGAAAAGGGGGGGTGGGGGGTGAGGGTCGATGGAGTAGAAAGGAAAAAAGAAACATATGAAAAGTTATTAGGGCAAGGGCAAGGCGCGACCTTTTTTTAATTTAGATGTATTCAGATGTAATATTACATCTGGAACTTTAAGAGGCTTCTTGAGAATTAAGAGGTATTTTTTAATACCCAAACAAACACTCTAAATCTTAAAATTCAGACATTGCCTTTTAATTTTCTAATTAAGAGGCTACCAAACTAGTAGACATACATTTCGTTCAATGTATCTACTCAATTATTTGCTCAAAACAAGTTTCATTCCAATATATTAGGCAAAGAATCCAAACTCTTTGTTGCCAAGCTTAGCACATACAATATTTTTGTTTTTCATTATTTTTTTTATTGTTTCTTTAATATAAAACTGTAATGTTTTAGTAATCAACAATATTGGTATTAATATAATCCAGTTTGATTTAGTTTTTTGGACTACATGTTTTATTATTTGTTTTAATTTTTTTGCCAATGGACTTAGTCGACGAAGGTTGGGGGTAGTTGGCGACGGTAAGTGTATGCTTTGGCGTAATTAACTGAAGTTGAATTTGATGATAGATGGTGGTGTTTAAAGAGATAGAAGGGGACGGGTGCTATTTTATTTTCTTTTTGTATTTTGTTTAGCTAAATGAAATAAAAGGAATTAAAAAACAAAATAATAAGGACAAATTCGTCATTTCAAGTAATGTCTAAATTTCGAGGGACCAAATATGTATCAAAGTTTCAAATTTGGACTGACCATGCAAAAAAAGAAAAATTGGATTTAAACTGTAGTTTTTTTTATACCACAACAACCATTTTTGCAATTTACTGTTATTTAATTCATCGGACAATCCATGACAAGTATGTTAATCGTTTTAATGTCTTTTACAACATAAGTTATTAATATCATCCCCATGTTTGTTGCATTTTATTTTTTGATATTCCTTGTTGCTATTTCGTTGCTGCATTTTAGTTTAAATTTCATTGTCGTTTCGTCTTGTGCATGATATACCCTAGGACAGGCCCTTTCTGCGAGTTTGGCACCCATCTTTTTTTTTTCTCTAATCCGGACCACTCTTATTGTATGTTTTTGTTTGGGATTTGGTCTCGACTTACTTAAAATGACTATATTATCTTAACCGGGTAATTTTTGTATTTAATTTTTTTTTTAATTATATGTTTATTTTTATATCATTAGAAAACTAATAAAGAACCACCAATATACAACTACTTTAAAACCTATGTAAAGTGATATCATTTTATACCCTCAATAAAACTTTGTCAATCTCATTAAACATTTGAAATGAAGGAACCATTGGTTGAGTTTTGATATTTTCTTTGGTAGATGGACTAAAATGATAACTTTTCAAAAAGATCGGGGTCTGTCCACTAAAAGCTCGAAATATAAGGGTAAGGAAAAATAGGTTAAAGAAAAGGAAATAGAAAGCTACTAATTTATTTTCCCTCGTTCACATAATCACTGTCTCTCTGTAGCTCACTTTTTTGAGCTTTTCACGACGGCGTATCTAACGGCAGCGTGTTTTCTACGTTGAGCAACTCCGACCAAGGGCAAGTCTTCTCCAATAGTAAACGAGCTTCTGATTCCCCCAAACTTTATTGGTCCAACTTGCTTTATTGTTTATATCTCCAATCGGACATCGATTTTACAGTTAAATAATGTCGGGAAGTTTGATTTCGTTCTCCCTGTGTGTTCGGAGCTTACTATCTTCTTCCTTCTATTTTCATTCCAGATGATTAGAGTTTATTCGGACCTATTTTAAAGAATTAACGGGAAATCGATTAGTCTGGTAGCCATGCATTGGTGTACAGTGTTTGGTTTTTGAATGTTTAGGTCAAATTCATGTAATTGAGGTTGAATATGTTGTTGCAGATGAATACTTGGATCATATTTTCAGTGCTCATAAACCTTCTAGATTCTATTTTGTAAATCAATTATGGTGATTTTATTGTTCATCTTTTAACCCAAGATGGACTGGGACTATTGCTTTTTTACATGGGAGATTGGATTAACAAGTTTCTATCACTTTTGAGGTCAGGGATAGCTGTTATAATTCTATTGTTACATTGTTGCAGGCCTTTGAGGATCTGTAACCAAATTCATTTCACAAATTCTTGGATTCTTCCATATTTATGTATTTGTAAGTACTGTTTACTTTTATTTTCATATGTATACCTCCTCTACCTCACATGAAATGCAAGATTTCACCTTCTTATCAATAAAATTACTAACTGTTACTGTTTTGTTACAAGAATGCTGAGCCCAAGCAGTTTCCTTCACAACACTCCCACCCATCAAGTTGGTGTTACTCCAGCCTCACATTATAAATCACAAAAGAGGAACTTCAACAACACCTCTTTTTCTTCATGCCCTTCTTCATGTTCAATGATCAACCAACAAGTTAATTGCTCGATATCTTGTCGTGCATCCATGGAAACTGATGTTTCACAAAGGTTATAACTTATACAACATTTTTTATATATAGTTTCATGAATCCAGGATTTCTATTGTGTAATCCCTGTTTAAGTTTCAAAAATGTAGGAAGGAGAATGCACCAGCTCATGGAGTTTCTGAAACAGTTGTGGGTGTTTTAGGTGGAGGACAATTAGGACGCATGCTTTGTCAAGCAGCTTCCCAAATGTCAATAAAAGTCAACATTTTAGATCCTATGGTCAACTGCCCTGCAAGTACCATATGCCACCATCATATGGTGGGAAGCTATGACAATAGCACCACAGTTGAAGAATTTGCTAAGAGGTTAAAGTCAACATTTTGGATCCTATTTTGGTCAACATTTCCCAACCTGACTTAGCTTTTCTACATAGGTGTGGAATACTTACAGTTGAAATTGAGCATGTTGATGCTGATACTTTGGAGAAGCTTGAAAAACAAGGTGTTGATTGCCAGCCTAAAGCTTCTACCATTCGCATTATCCAGGTATTTTATTTTCTTTATTAAATATGTCCAATATTGCCCCTTTAAATAATGTTGTATGTTGGATTATGGTGACACAATGATGATAGTAATAGTTTTTTGTCACAGGATAAGTTTCTTCAAAAAGTTCATTTTTCTCGACATGGCATTCCACTTCCAAAGTTCATACAGGTCTGGATTTTAAGGACTATTTTATTTTATTAATCTTTAGCTGAAAAAAAAAAGATAATTTATATTTTTTAGTGGGACAGATAGAAGATGAAGAAAGTGCTAAAAGAGCAGGTGAACAATTTGGTTATCCTCTAATGGTAAAAAGTAGAAGGCTAGCCTATGATGGAAGGGGTAATGCTGTTGCTAAAAGTGAAGAAGTGTTAACTTCTGCTATAAATGGTACTAATTTATATTTTATAATCTTTTTTGGTGTTACAATAAGATTTATCCTTGACAAAGTTCTAATATATTTATCATATGCAGCTCTAGGAGGATTTGGTCATGGATTATATGTTGAGCAATGGGCACCTTTTGTTAAGGTCAGTATATTTTATAATCATGTATTTGGAGTTCAATTTATATTTATAAAAAAAATTTATATAATATAATGAATTCAATAATTTCATGTTTATTTTAGGAGCTTGCAGTAATTGTTGCAAGAGGTAGAGATAATTCTATATCATGCTATCCTGTTGTGGAGACTGTACACAGGCAAGAAAGATCATATCTGGATGTAGTTATTTTTCTTATTTATGCTAATAGTATGAATTAATAATAATAATAATATTAAATGTTATGTAGTTTCTTTTTATTTATTTTTATAGGGAAAATATATGTCACATTGTTAAATCCCCTGCTAATGAGTCATGGAAGATTATGAAACTTGCAACTGATATTGCTTCAAAAGCTGTTGCTTCATTGGAAGGTGCTGGTGTGTTTGCAGTTGAGTTGTTTCTAACAGAAGATGGCCAGGTTTTTTTTTTCTAATAATACTTGTTAATTCTTTCTTTACATTTTTATTTATGTATAAAATTACTGAAATTATTATGTTTGAATACAGATTTTATTAAATGAAGTTGCTCCTAGACCTCATAACAGTGGACACCATACAATTGAATCTTGTTATACTTCACAATATGAGCAACATTTGAGGGCAGTTGTTGGTCTTCCTCTTGGTGATCCATCAATGAAAGCTCCAGCTTCCATTATGTATAACATTTTAGGTGAAGATGAGGTATAAGTTTTACTAAATTTTTCAATAGAGGAATATTTAAAAAAAAAAGTGTATTTAATATGTGATAATGTTGTATAGGGAGAACGAGGTTTTATTTTGGCACATGAGCTTATTAGAAGGGCATTGTGTACTCCAGGGGCATCTGTTCATTGGTATGATAAGCCAGGTATGGATACCATGTAACAATTTATTTATTTACTTTGATATAATCAACCCATTTTTGGTCCTTGAGTATAGCTGAATTTTTCAGTTTTGGTCCCCAAAAGTTTTTCTCTTGCAAATGTCGTCCTTGTTTGAGGTTTTTACAACAATTTTGGTCCCTGTTAAAAGTAAAATGACTATATTGTTGGGACTAAATTGCAAATATCGGCTTTATTTAGGGACCAAAAATGGTTATTGTTCTTGGAATAGGGACAAAAAAACGTTACAAGAACCTCAAATAAGAACCAAAATTGCAAGAGAATTTTTAGGACCAAAATTGAAAAAATCTCTTATACATGGGGACAAAAAATGTAATTTAGTCTGAAGTATTATTTATGATAGAGTGATTTACATTTTTGGCCCTTGAGTATGGCTATTTTTGCAATTTTGGTTCTCATTTGATGTTCTTGTAATGTTTTTGGTTCATGTCCCAAGTAAAATGTAATTTAGTCTAAATATTATTTATGATGGAGTAGTTTACATTTTTTGGTCACAATGTATTGCTTTTTTTTTTTTTTTTGCAAATTTGGTCCTCATTTGAGATTCTTTTAAGTTTTTGGTCCTTGTTCAAAGTAAAATGACAATTTTGGTCCCAAAGGATAGCTTTTTTTGTAACTTTGGACTTTTCTTCGAACAATGACCAAAAATGTTACAAAAACCTCTTGCAAGGACCAAATTTGCAAAAGAAAACTTTTTGGGATTACTATTGCAAAAATTAGCTATACTCATGGACCTAAAATGTAATTTACTCTTTGTGATTATTTTAGATATGCGAAAGCAAAGGAAGATGGGACACATCACCGTTGTGGGCCCATCAATGGGCATTGTGGAAGCACGTGTGAAATCACTTCTAAATGAAGAAAATGCAGATGAGACTCCAGGTACCCAGCCAAATTAGTAGAATTTTATCTGTGCAAAAAGACATAAATGCCCTCCTCATCCACATCTTTAAAAAGAAAAAGAAACCAGTCTAATGGTGATAATTAATGTTGGTGATGCAGTGGCCCCACGTGTTGGAATCATAATGGGTTCTGATTCAGATCTTCCAGTGATGAAAGAAGCTGCCAAAGTTTTGAATGATTTTGATGTTTCTGCTGAGGTTATTTCTCTTCATCTTGTGGCTTTTATTATTATAAGGGTTAAATGCAAGAAATAGTAATGTATTTCCCTTTATTTGTTTCTTATAGCATTATTTCTTGCATTTAGCTCTTTATTATGATTTATGATATTAAAATAAAGTATCCTTCTTGGATGAATGCATATGACATGAAGGTTAGAATAGTATCAGCACACAGAACACCTGAATTGATGTTTTCTTATGCTTCAACTGCTCGAGAACGAGGCATCCAAGTTATCATTGCTGGTGCAGGGGGTGCAGCCCATTTGCCAGGTTTTATAAAAATCCAAATACATAATTTGTATTTTTCATTTTTTTTTTCCAAATTTATATGATTATTTGAACATGTTGTCTGTAATGTAATTAGGTATGGTAGCTGCATTGACACCCTTACCTGTTATTGGAGTTCCTGTACGTGCTTCTGCATTAGATGGGCTCGACTCCCTTCTCTCAATTGTTCAGGTATATTAATATTTACATAGATACAAAAAACACACATCTACTTTCATCTGATCTATTTGTTTATTATAATATACTATTATTCTCCTTTCACTTTTTCGTATTATAGTATTATACTTTGAACATTCTTCCAAATCGTGTAGTAGGTTTTTCAAAGTATAATGTTTTATCATAAAAATAAGAAAAAATTATTGAAACTATTTCTTGCAGATGCCAAGAGGGGTTCCTGTTGCAACAGTTGCAATCAATAATGCCACTAACGCAGCCTTGTTAGCTGTTCGAATGTTGGGAGTTTCCGATACTGCCCTCCAAGCAAGGTTCTCTCTCTCTCTCTCTCTCTGAATACACACAAAAATACACAGATAAAATTAAAACACAAAATCAAATCTTGACATACATGTGACGTGGGCATAATTGTCATTTCATAGGATGGCACAGTTCCAAGAAGATGCAAGAGATATGGTATTGGAAAAAACCGAGAAGCTTGAAAAAGTGGGTTGGGAAGCTTACTTAGAATCTTGAAAAAGTTTGTTGCTATTATCTTACTATAATAGATTTCAACATTTTAAATTTAGGAATAATTTAAGTTTTTAACCTCAATCAACTTGGAAGCTGTTTCCTCCATAAGTTGGTCGTCGTATGGGGGGTATTTTGGTCATTAAATTTGCAGTCCATGTCCAATGTATGGTTGAACAATTTTGTTTATGTTACCCCTTTTTTAGGGCAAGTTGCAGGGAATAGCAACATACTTTTTTGTTATCCCATAAACAATTCTATTTAGAGATTATCAAACAATCTTTAACCCAAAATACTATAAAATCTTAGCTCCATTTTTACCATAAAAATCCAGTCCAACATGACGAAAATGATTGGGTCGCCTGGTGGCCGAAGTCATACTATTTATATATTGAAATCATGGCGTAAAATTGCGCGGAGAGGGAAGGGGGAATATCTCAAGAGTAAAATTGTAAAAAATTACAAATTGAAATGTTTTTTCTTTTTTGTGAGTTTCATTCTAAGAAAAAAAAAATAGAAACTTATGATAAACAGTAATCAGGATGAAAAATTCATACTTATTAATCAATTATTTTAAATAAATAATTTTAATCAAATTATTAATTAAGGAATATACCAAAATTTTAAAGTTATTTTTAACTTCAAATTTAACAAATAATTAAAAAAAAGTAAATGTTTCTATAAAAAGTTTAAATCATATTATTTAAAACCTTATCGTCATTAATTGTGAAAATGATTTGCCTAATATATCTTCCTGACACGTGGCATAATATCACTGAAGAGTTGTATTATAGTAACACATGTCAAAATAATATTAAAATTATTCTTTTATTAGTATACTAGGTGTAAAATCCGTGTATTACACGGGTTGATTAAAAAAGAAATTAAATATTAAAGTGTAAACAATAAATATTTTTAAAATTAAAATTTTGAAATAAGAAATAAAGAAATGTATTAATTGCAATTTAATATAATATTTATGACATTTAATACTTTACATATATAAATATATAAATATTATGTGACTTTTTAATTTTAAAATTTGAAAAACCTAAGAATTGACATGTGAATATTATTTATTTCAAAAATATTATAAAATGACAAGTGTCAAAACTCATGAGAGATTGACATGTGGCAAATTGGATCTTCATTTATTATAGTTGATATATATATATATATATATATATATATATATATATATATATATATATATATATATATATATATATATATATATATATATATATACCTTTTATCAAAAATCATGAACTACACTCACAGAATGATGCAAGAGAATTTTTGGAGTATTGTAAAAGTGCTAAAAGTGAAAATCTTAATTTTCAATATACATTTACACTAGATAGTGAAAATAGGCTGGAACATATTTTTTGATGTCATGTTCATTGTTTTGAATTGTACCAAAAATACGGAGATGTTGTGGTATTTGATACTACATACAAGGTGAATTCATACGACATGACATTTGACATATTTGTTGGTATTGACAATCATGGAAGAACTATATTGTTTGGTTGAAGTATTTGAAACATAAACTGAAAACTATAAGCCTAAAGCTTAGTGAGTTCCCCAACATACCGCACACCATACAAAATAAATGCTATGGGCCAAATCATAGTCTTATAATCATTTCCTACCATGGGCCAAACCATGGTCTTTCCATACAATGCCGCGGGCCAAATCACGGTCTTACATACAAGTGCCAGGGGCCAGATCCTGATCTCTCACACAATTGTCAGGGGCCAGATCCTGGTCTTTCATATAATTGCCAGGGGCTAGATCCTGGTCTTCCATACAAGTATCAAAGAGACAACTAGCGTTCTACCTAACAAAGTAAATGGACCGGCATTGGTGCCTTAGACCCGCTAAACCCAGTGAGGAGACTCACCTCAGACTGTTGACTCTCACAGATAACTCTCTGACTGCTGGCCCGCTAAAATCCCACGCGCTATAATTACAAAATAACATCCAATTAATAATTGGACCATGACTCACACTACGAGTCCAAACTAGGGTAAGAGACCAATTCTCAATATAAACCAGAATACCCAAAATACCCCTTTGGGTCCAACTATGCCAAAGGGTCAAAAAGGTCATGAAACGTCAACTCAGCTGACCGCCACGTCGTGGTACCCTTGTATCACGTCGTGGTGTCAAATACGACAAAACAGTCGCGACCAGCCCCGCCACCACGTCGTGGTACCCTTGCCACGTCGTGGTAACAGGGTTTTCAGCAGCTTAATGCATTCAACCAATATCTTCGATTCCAATGGTCTTCAACCCAGATTTGGTCCCAAAATAGGGTTTAGATGGATAAAGTTTCCTACTTTATCCAATAGAACCCTCCAAATGTATAGATCTCAACTTTAAGATCCAAAACACTTCATAGCTTAAGCAATAACCATCCAATCCATAAGGTTTCTTGACCAAAAGCTTCAAAAGAGTCTCTAACACCAAGCACACCATAAAAAATCGGTGGTTTTCAGACATGCATGTCTAATGCATGTATTAAGCTCTTATTATGTCAAAATAGGGCAAAAATGCCAAGATTCCATGCATGGCCTGAAACCTCAATTCCAAACTAGATCCAAAAGAGCCAAATGCTCCAAGTGGTCTGGAGACTCATAAAGTTGCAAACTTTATGAGGTTCAACCATCCAAGGCAACAAGACATAGAGAAAAGGGGGGAAAAATCCAAAGATCTATCCATTAACTCATCAAGATAAAGACTTTATACCTCCTTGAGATGCTAGAAGAAGGTAAACTCCTGGATCTTCTTTGCTTTGGACTCCCAATGTGATCTTCCACTACCTTCTTCCTTCACAAGCACCAAAAACACACACTTTAAAGACAAAAACTCACACAAGGGATCTAGGGTTGCAAGGGACGATTTGGGAGAGATGGATGCTGATGGGAGGGAGGCTAAGAGGGGTTAAGGATCTTTAAATAGGGCTCAACCCTTAAAGATTCAGGTATTTCCCCAACAGCCACCACCACGTTGTGGCACAATCACCACGTCGTGGTGGCTAATTAAACCCCACGGCCCAAAACTCATCGCCACGTCATGGTGAGGCTTCACCACGTCGTGGCCTTTAAAAGGAAAATTATATGCAACCGAAATAATGTTGTTCATGGAACTGAGTGTTACATATGCCATGCCATGGGCATCCTTGCACTACGATGTGGCATAAAGTTTCTCCCAAAACTCCATCGTTGGTCCCTGATAGATGGCAAGCTAACCCAATCTGGAGCATGGGTGTTACAATAATCCTTGATGCAATATGAATCTAACATAATCCACTGAAGCATTTATACGAGTACACTATTCTTTATCTTGTAAATTTCTTTGTTTCTTAAAACTAGACGTGATGGGTTGCCTTTGTTTCAAAAATATTTGACACTTTTCGACATCTATATTGTGTGGATTTCAACCCTTGTGATCATCTAGTTCTGATTTCCTATTCCAATATTTGAGTCCATATTTCACAAAATAATATGATCCACCTTGCTTTGGTATATTTGATTTGAATAAATAACAACATAAGCAAAATGCGGCATCCTATTCTTTACTATATTCTAACCAATATTTATTGTCATCAAACCAAGATAGATTGAATCTTCGATGTTTACCTACAAAAACACGTTGTGGAAACTTATGCTTTTGAGGTTGGAAAAGTCTTTTTAGCAAGTATGCTCTTTCCATCGCTTTAAGTTACATGGTAAACTTACATACTTGGTTGTTCTGTAGGATCAACATGTAGAAATTAAATCAACTCTCATATTCTTATATTGTTCGTTATCATCTTCCACATTTTTTCATCTATCTTTTTAAATACTTGAACAAAGACATTCTTGATTATAATTTCTGAAACAAAAGACAATTGACAAATCACAATAAAAAACATTCGTTTTTCTGTTTTGTTACATGGTATCAAACTAAAGAAACAAATAAATAAAAATGATTTAAAAAAAATAAAAAACTAGTATCTATAACGACCCAAAAACCATAAAGTAAAAATTTCATTTTTAATTCAACATATAAATACCATTTATTCTTATCAACCATTCCAAAAGCACGTCAAAGTGAAAATAGTTATCAGAGTACAATACCAATATCATAAAATGCGGAAACATGGGTGGATGCGTTGCGATCAAGCCGAACCCTTCCCTTTTGAACCGAAAGTACCTGAAACCATAAACATAGACCGTAATCACAAAGCTTAGTGAGTTCCTCAAAATACCGCATACCATACATATAATAGAGATTGCTATGTGCCATCCATAGTTTTATAATTGCCATTATGCCATGAGCCGTATCATGGTCTTTAATTGCCTGGCCCGGGGCCAAACCCTGGGTCTCACAGACAAGTGCCAAGAGCCACCTCCTGGCCTTCCATGCAAGTATCACAAAGACAACTAACATACTACATATAACTGCCAAGGTCCAAACCCTGGTCTTGCATATAATTTGTCGGGAGTTGTTTCCAAGTCTTTCATGCAATTGCCAGGTGCCACCACCTGGTCCTTTTACATAACATAATCCTATGGGTTGGCATTGGTGCTTTCGACCCCCTTAGTATAGTGAGGAGACTTACCTCAATCCAAGATAAATGAAACGCACACGCCCTGCTGCTACCGGGTTCCTCACACTGAATACATCCAAATTATCCTTAATTAATAATTAGGACAATTTCCCATAATTCAGTCCAATTCATATCTCCTCATAACAATGGATAAAAGACTATTTTACCCTTCCTATACTTGGCCCAACAAAGCAATGCCCAAACCCAAAATGACTGGAGGCCCAAAAATAGCCCAAAATCCATTCAAGTGTGTACACCCAACGTACCAACCTAGTACGCCCATCGTATGATGCTGTGTGACATCCCCAAATGCACGGTCATTTTAAAAATTTTATTTATGCTTATTTAAAAATCAGAGTATCCGTTTTAAAGAATAATATTGTGGAATTTGTTCCCAGTAAAAACATGATAATGATATTATCAAAGCATTTCCGAAGAAATGTATTTTGTTTATATTAAAACATTGGGATGTCATCGTCAATACATAAACATAAGCATAAACAAGCCTTACATTCATTTACACTAATGATTTACATCTCCTTTAATCTCTCAATGTAATGTATCTTCGTATCGACACCTGTGATACAAATAAACTGAGTGGGTTAGGTTGGGAAACCTGGTGAGTACATAGGGTTTTCAACCCACAATAATATAATTATTATGTTTAATCATCAAACAATTAACCCAATTTCCCATCCCTTTTATCTTTCTTAATCTTAAGAATCTTCCGTAAGAATCATCTATTCTTCATTCATTCATTCATAAGGATTGTATTAAGGAAAAGGCACGAAGTCCATCACTGTCAGGGTTTATCTAACAGTCACTAAGTCCATAGCTGCCGATGTTAGATATTAGGCATTAAGTCCATAGATGTCGGTGTTTATCTATTAGGCACTAAATCCATAGCTGCCAACATTCATTTATAAGACACTAAGTCCATAGCTGCTATAGTTTGCGAGCCTGATAGCTGCCAACATTCATCTATTAGGCACTAAATCCATAGCTGCCATGGTTTTTAGAGTACATCTGGTGAACATATCGTTCACAAAACCTATAGTTTGCGAGCCTGATAGCGTTCCACTGGACTGTCTAGAATAGTCTGTGGTTGTCATCTATACTCTGCTAGATGACTGGGCCATCGCTTGGGTCAAGGTTTCTCATCATCTTTCACCTCTCATCATCTATGTCATCTTTCATCTCTCATCATTCATCTCATCTTTTATCTACCAATCTTTACTCAATATATTTATTGGTATAAAAATACATATACGGTTTAAATCAAGTAAAACGTGTATATTTTGTTCATCCAACATAGATATCAAGAACACAGATAATATGCACACATAGCACGTAATTTATATTAAATACTTCATATATATGTGTAAGATGAAAGTAACTATGCACTCACTTGTTAAAGTGATGACTCCAAACTCGGGTAGCGCTTTGCTTCTAACAATTTTATTTTCCTTCAACGAAACCTAGTATCATTATTACTAGATTTTATTCTAATATTTATTGCGTCTAATTATTAATCGAGCAATATTGTTTTTATTGTATTATATAAGCGTTAAACAATACTTTTCAACTACTATGTACAGACAGGGGCCAGACATGAAACACCAGAGGGCAAGACCATTTTGGCATTTAAGCTGTTCTGAAATCCAATAACCCAAGCGGCCCTTCAAACCGGATTCCCCGTACCGCGAGCAGTTAAAAGATATTATAATAACACTTTTTATAATTTATAGTTAGCACATATATTGCTTATTGGATCATAATAACGATAATGAACTTAAATATAAATTATACTTAAAGAAGGGTAAGCATAACTCACTTACAATGGGGTTTAGCTAGGAGTCGGGTTGTACGGGGGCAGAACTTCTGAGCCGAAAACTCTTCTTATTGGAGCCTTCTAGCGCCCCGGGACTCGCCTCTAGCACTTAGGAAGTACTAGGGAAAATAAGAGAGGGTTTGGGAGTAACTGGGAGAAGAGGATTGGAAAGGGGTGAAGAAAAAAAGTGATTTGCGCCTCTATTTATAGGTTGTCCAGGGGCGATTCACGTCGTGACCTTGCATAGGCACCAAGGCTTCGCATGGTGCTGCCATGTGGCGCAGGACGCAGGTAAAACAACCAATTTTAAAAAAATCACAACTTTCGCATACGAGCTTCGTTTTTGATGTTCTTTATATCCACGGGTAGGTATTGACAAGATCTACAACTTTACTTTTGACCCCATTGGCTAATTCTCGACCGATTTCAAATTTATCAGTCTGAGAAGATTACACTGTTAACGACCGTGTAAAATTCATAACTTCTACATACAGACTCCGTTTTCGACTGTCTTTTCATCGTTGAACTCCTATTAATGAGATATTAAATTCTCATTTAGATCATTTTGGCTAAAAATTGACCAATCTAAAATTCGATTTCCAGGTTGTATACTGCAACGCTGAAACTTCGAAAAATCATAACTTCCTCTTATGAAGTCAGATTTGGACGTTCTCTATATGCATGATCTCGATTTAATGAATACTATGAATTTAGTTTAGATTAATAAGGCTAAAGAGTAATTTATCAAAAATTCACTTTCTACGTTTCGCAGAGCCGTGCCGGTTTAATCGCGAAACTTCAACGGGTCATAACTTCTTTGTTATAAGTCGGATTTCAGCGTTCTTTATATGTACGTAATCCTTGTGACATATACTATAAATTGGTTAATATTATTTACTCTAAATAATATTCTATCAAAAATTCATTTTTAACGCTTATTATCTCTAAACTGACTAGCCCGAATCTGCGGGCGTTACACGCTGAAGCCTAAATTCATCTCCGAATCTACGGGCGTTACACACTGAGCTTCGGGTCACGACCTCGAATTATGAAACGACTCGAAACAGGGTGTTATTGTGACAACCCAAAATTTCTATCTTATACAAACGTGCAATTCAATCAAAGTCAGACTCGTTTCTGCTATCTTTTAGCATCGTTTAGAGTCAATTCGAGTGTTCTAAGCCTAGTACCTTCAAAGTTAGGGTTTAGAAATGAGTTCCATAAGTTCACCACTTGTGAAAATGGCCAAACACTGCTTCATGAGGAGTGTACAGCCGTACACTTGGGTGTGCGGCCGTACACCTCCCTTCTGGCCGTACACTCTCATGTATAAATGAGAGACTTAGCCTTCATTCAACTCTTTTCACACTCCTAAGCCAAGAAATCGATTTCTCTCTTAAGTGCCATCCGATTTTTCACCTAGATCTTCAAGTTGTAAGTGTTTCTTCCCTTGGTTTGTTGATTCATTTCACCATTTAGTAATGATCATTAATTTCATCCATGAAATTACTCCTTTTGTTTAGATCTTCAAGTGTTCTTCTTTTTCACCAAGAACACCTACTAAGTTCTTGGACCTCAAACACCCCTAAAGGCTTCTATATCGTAAGTACTCCTTCCTATGCTTGTTGCTTACTAGATATCCACCTTAAAAGTCGTCCAAAACAAGATCATCAAGGAGTGTACGGCCGTACACACCCCATGTGGCCGTACACCCCCTTGTTTAGTGCATTTTGGCCTCAAACTCACGTTCTATGCTAGCACAAGATCAAGAACTCTTAGGGGATGCAAGTTAGAGCCTTGGCATACACTTTTTGACCATTTCTTCAAGGAGTGTACGGTCGTACACTCCATGGCCGTACACACCAGGCCGTACACCCAAGTGGTCGTACACCCATTATATGCAACCCTTTGTACTTCTAACACTTAAATCTAAGTGTTTCCTAAGTCCTAGGGTATTTTCCTTACATGATTAGTTGTTTAACCACTAATTATATACATATATGTATCATTATATGCTTATTAGGATCCGTTGTTCTCAAGTCTTCACTTGACACTTAACATCCTACAAACTAATCTTTCATTCGTATCACTCACTGCAGGTGAGTTCATACCCCTTAACTTATCTTTTAAATGATTTTAAATGCTTTAATGGGGGAGAATACAAGTAGAAACATTATAGTTATTATATCAATCATATGTGATTAATAACTATCAAACAGATAGATTTCTTATACTTCAAATTGTGTTTTCAAACAAATTGCTCAAACCATTTTATCAAACTCTTTTAGACTTATATTTTGTCAAAACATGTCTATATAGATATAGTTATATATAAGTAGGATTGAAAGGACTTAGGACTGATGACTCGCCTCATTTCCTGTTCCTTGTTTGGTTGTGGACTTAGGGTATCAGTTGTTTGTCCGAAGGTCGTTTGAATCTTAGTTATATATCATGTGTATGTGTATAGATATAAAAAGTTCTTCTTTCAGTTCAATACCTTTGTGTAACAAAGGTGTACAAACATGTTCATTCATATAAACAACATTGCTAGTAAACTATAATAGGTATAATTTAGGAAGTCACTACTTACTATTTCTAGAACAATGAAACATACAAAGAGTCAGTTCATACATGAGTCAGTTGAAACATACTATAACGAGAAACATCACATACTACACATTATATACTAGGGAGCATACTATAACGAGAGACAATACTCACTATAAAGAGAAACAGATAGAACATACTACACACTAGACAGAGAGAACATACACTACACTAGAACATACTATACAAATACAAGAATACTATAACAATAATGTGAGATACTACTTCATGGCTCGGCAATATACTGCTGCGTCACGTTTTATACCCAGAGTCTCCTGGATGGAGAGCGTGAATTTGTGTATAGATCTATACGGGACTGACCATCTTACACCTTGCTGCTAGCTACAGTGGGACCTGCAGGTCTACGGGTGACGAATGTCATATCAATTCGACGTCTCGAACGTCGTGTTATACTAGTCGATCAAGTATGGTTACAATCTTATCACATTTTACCTTAATTAAACAAACAAGTTTAAGGTAGTTAGTACATTGGTAGTCACTTAGATAAAACTACGGTACATCTTTATTTTCCCATTTAATTCACATTGTGATCTTCTCACATAAACGGTAATGAAAACTATATTTTGGTAATGATAGTCATACTTTGGGAAAATACTCACTTTTACAAAAGAACAAACATAAAGAACAGTTGGGTCTTGGTAGAAGACTACTTTAGTAGAAAATATAGGATTTTCTAGGAAGTTTACAAACATTTACATCAAACACTCACAAACTTTTACATCAAACATTTACAAACACTTTCTTCAAACTTATACAAACAATGACACTAAAATACTTATGAACTCACCAGCTTTAATGTTGATCTATGCTTTCAAAATAACTTGTATTCTCAGGTCGCCAGTAGACAGGTACCGATGACCAGGTTTTGAGAAGACGGAGCTTTCAAGACTCGTCTTTATTTTGATTATTCATTTTTGGTGTCTTATAAACTTCAGAACACACTTGTATTAAAATTATACTATTAATGCAATGGATGATGTTGTAACTTGTTTACTATTATGCATTGTTGTGATACTGTACATGACGTCCTCCGCCCCCGAACGTTTCCGCCGTTCTGGTTTGGGGGTGTGACAGATTGGTATCAGAGCTTTGTTTATAGTGAATTGAGTATATCAACCCATAAAAGATATACAACTATAAACACAACGGGATTAAAATACTCTGACCAAGAGTTTATATTTTTAAATAATAAAATATTTAACCAAAGTATACTTACCTGCATTCATAGTAAAGTCAGTGTCACTAGGACAGAATAAAAGTATTACGATTGTTGGACAGCACAAGTAGGCTTCGGGACATATAATCAGATTTGGGAGTGATATAGCCTGATCAACTATATCTTTCCGAAAAGTGATTGCATGTGCCTAGGAATGGTTGTGGCGTTGCAGCAAGTCTAAAAACTTACCAACACTACTACAATGACAACATTAGAACATAACATAAACTTAAATTACTATAGGAGTATTTTGTGTTACTATAATTACTTACATGCAAACTAAAAAGGTCTTTACTAGTATGTCAATAGTTGCTGAGTGGATACGCTAAGGTTATATGTGACTAAGGTGTCATGAACTTAGAATCTGTGATCTTTGCTTTACTTCTTGTTCCTTGTTTGGTTGTGGGCTTAAAGTTAGGGTCACTTATTAGAAGGTCTATCCTGTTTTGGATACATATGACTGGTATGCACTACGCAAATGTTGGAGTAACTGGTAAAGATCATCTTATAATTATCTTAATTAGTACGTCTATTAAATTATTTCTTTTACCGCTATTCTCGCGTAGATAACATGGCTGGATTCCATATCCCCGACGACCCGTACTTTCCCAACCAAGGTAACGGTGGATGGCTCGATGTTGAGCCAGAAGAGGAACCTGCAATTCCACTGGACGATGACTTCGAAGGGAACTTCCCGGAGGATTCTGACTCCGAGCCAGAAGTCAACGATCAACCCCTGGTAGCTCCAAACCCAAATCCTAACCCTCGTCCAGCTTTTCAAGGCCCGACGCCTCTGTGGGTGGAAAGTTTGGAGACATGGAGTCAGGAACATGGTCAACCCATTCCATACAACGGAGACAGAAGTTTCTACAACTTGAGCGAAGGAGGCTCAGCGGACAGAGTCATGCCTATTCTGGTCCGCAGGGTTGCTCGTAATGACATTCAGGGTAGGACAGCCCTCAACCGAATTGCGGAAGTTGATGCCAATGCAGGGGTCAATACCATTCGCATTCGTCGTCTGGAAGATGCTCGCGAGAGAGCTGCGAGAGACCATGAGTCTCTATTGCAAGAGCTAGCTGTGACTCGAGCTGAAGTCATAGAACATTGCGTGCGTCAGCGAGTGTACGAGCGACGCCTTCTTGACATGGAGCGACAGCTGGCTGACTTAAGGGTTCGCCCAAGGGGTTCCCGTCGCCAGTAGGGAATGCTCTGCTTAAATTTCCTTTTGTCTAAGGATTAGCCTTCTTATCTATGCTCTAATTAGCACTTTTTCCCCTGTAATTTCCTGTTTATCTTAAGACCTTGAACTTTCAGTCGATTAGGTCTTAGTTCTGTCAAAATTTTCCTATCTTGGTTTGATGTAAGACCTACTCCTAGGTCATTTTTCCCGAACTTGTTACGTCTGTAATACCAATATTATTGACATGTATCTAATCACATGGAAATTATTATCCAAATGCTTTCATCTTTCTATTACTAGATCTATATTCAATCATAATTTCAATTTTGTTGTTGGGCTATGGAGAGTTAGTCCATGAGTCACTCTCATCATTCTCTCTATTGAATTCTTACCAATATCTTCATCTTGTAATTTTATAGCTTCAAGATGCCTCCTCGTAGATCGAACAGGCGCAATACTCCAATAACTCCAAATCAAACTCCACCTCCTCCTCCTCAATACAACCCAACAACTATTCAAGCTGCTGTGAATGCGGCTATTACAGCAGCCCTAGCACAATTCACCTCGACCGGTACTAGCGGGAGTGGAACTAACGTGCCTCCCACAGCAGTCGAAGCTCCAGTGCGCTCTAGGGAGTGCTCGTATAAGGACTTCACCAGCTGCAAACCCAGAAACTTCAATGGAACTGGCGGAATCATTGCCCTCTCGAACTGGTTCGAGAAAACAGAATCGATCTTTGAGATCTGTTCCTGTCCGGAAGGGAGCAAAGTAAAATTTGTCGCCTGCACCTTCGCGGACCGAGCCCTAACATGGTGGAATAGCCATGTCAAGTCACTAACTCTGATAGTGGCAAATGCCATGGGCTGGGAAGCTCTTAAGGAGCTCATGATCGAGGAATACTGCCCGAGGGGCGAGGTTCAAAAGCTTGAGCAGGAACTCTGGAGCCTAACCATGAAGGGCTCCGACATAGTCTCCTATACTGCCAGATTTAGCGATCTGGTAGCGCTATGTCCGGGAATGGTCCCTTCTGAAGCGAAGAAGGTGGAGAGGTACATCTGGGGGCTGATGCCTCCATTTCAAGGGAATGTCCTAGCTTCCAACCCCACTACCTTCGATAGTGCCAAGCGATTGGCACAACGGCTCATTGACCATGGGGTCCGTACCCCGTCAACAACAACCCTTGCCATCTCAGAACCCTCCAAAGCCGCTGACAACAAGCGGAAGTTCTGGGATGAAAAGAAGAAGAAAGCTGCCAAAAAGCAGCAGGTCGTAGCTGTTCATGCTGCGATAGCACCTGCCGCTGCTGCACCGGTAAAGCAGTACGCTGGAAACTTGCCGAAGTGCAACAAATGCAGCTTCCACCACAATGGACCCTGCCGGGAAATGCAGTGCTCTAACTGTAACAGGAAGGGGCACACTGCCCGTTTCTGAAAAGCTCCGGCAAGGTCAATCACCCAGGTCCCTGGCGCTGGTGTGGGCCAGGCTTGCTACGGTTGTGGCGAGGTGGGCCACTACAAAAGGAACTGCCCGAAGGCAGGGAATGTCGGCGGAGTGGGAAGGGTTTTGGCTATAGGCCACGAGGAAGCGGTTGCCGACCCTACAGTGGTCACTGGTACGTTTCTCCTCGATAACTCATATGCATGCATACTGTTTGATAGTGGAGTAGAGAGGAGTTTCGTGAACCAGAAATTTGCTCACTTGCTTAAGCATAAATCACGTATGTACACTAGCACTAGATAGCCATTCATTTCCAATCGACCTCATGCCGGTCTCAATCAAAAGTTTCGACGTCATAATCGGCATGGATTGGTTGAGTTCTCATCGTGCCGACATTATGTGTTACGAAAAGGCTGTTCGCCTTAATCTGCCATCTAGCGAAACCCTAATTATCTACGGCGACAAACCCGGCACGAACCTTCGCATCATCTCGAGCATACAAACCCAGAAGTTCCTACGAAAGGAATGTCGCGCATTCTTTGTTCATGTTGTCGATATGAGCCAAGAGACGAAAGACATAAAGAACATTCCAGTGGTACGCGACTTTCCTGACATCTTTCCAGAATAACTCCCAGGATTACCTCCGCAACGTCAAGTCAAGTTCAGAATCGACTTAGTTCCAGGGGCTACCCCAGTAGCCAAATCGCCCTATCGTCTAGCACCAGCTGAGATGCAGGAGCTATCCGGTCAACTTAACGAATTGCTCAGCAAGGGCTTTATCAGACCAAGCTTCTCACCTTGGGGAGCACCGGTCTTATTCGTCAAGAAGAAAGACGGATTGTTCCGTATGTGCATCGACTACAGAGAACTGAACAAACTGACCGTCAAAAATCGTTACCCTCTGCCTCGCATTGACGATTTGTTCGATCAACTACAAGGGGCGAATTTCTTTTCAAAGATTGACCTGAGATCCGGGTATCACCAGTTACGAGTGCTAGGGGAGGATGTTCCGAAGACAGCCTTCTGAACTCGTTATGGACACTACGAGTTTGTAGTGATGCCGTTCGGATTGACCAATGCACCCGCAGTATACATGGACTTAATGAATAGGGTGTGCCGTCCTTACTTGGATCAGTTCGTCATCGTCTTCATCGATGACATACTTATCTACTCTCGTAGTAAGGAGGAGCATAGTCAACATCTACGATAGGTCTTGGAAACACTGCGATCAGAGAAGCTTTATGCGAAGTTCCCGAAATGCGAATTTTGGATCCAAAGAGTCGAATTCTTGGGGCACGTGGTTAGCGAAGAGGGAATACACGTGGACCCTTCCAAAATCAAAGCCATTGAGAACTGGTCAGCACTGAAGACGCCTACAGAAATTCGTCAATTTCTAGGCCTCGCTGGCTACTATCGCAGATTCATTCAGAACTTATCAAGGATTGCGAAACCGCTTACAACATTGACCCAGAAAGGCGTGTCCTTTGACTGGGAAGAGAAGCAAGAGAAAGCGTTCCAAACGCTAAAGAGAGCCTTATGCACCGGCCTGATACTGTCCCTCCCCGAAGGGATATAAGGCTTCGTGGTTTATTGCGATGCATCCAATCAAGGGCTCGGCTGTGTTCTGATGCAACGAGGTAAGGTCATCGCCTATGCCTCAAGACAGCTGAAGACACACGAGGCCAACTACACCACACATGATCTCGAGTTAGGAGCAGTAGTGTTTGCTCTGAAGATCTGGAGACACTGCCTGTATGGTACAAAAAGCACTATCTTTACAGACAACAAAAGTCTACAACACATATTCGACCAGAAGGAGCTCAATATGAGACAACGGCGGTGGGTTGAGCTACTCAGTGACTACGAATGCGAAATTTGTTATCATCCAGGAAAGGCCAACGTAGTAGCTGATGCCCTAAGCCGGAAAGAATACTCTGGTCGTAGAGTCAAATCTTTGACTATGACTATCCATTCACACTTGTCCACACAAATTAAGGAGGCTCAGCTAGAAGCCTTGAAACCTAGAAATGTGGCAGGTGAATCCCTGAGGGGGATGGATAAGAACTTGGTAGTCAAGGGTAGTGGAGCCTTTTATCTCATGGATCAGATCTGGATACCGAAACACGGTGGTTTCAGAGACTTGGTCATGACCGAAGCGCACAACACGCGATATTCCGTCCACCCAGGTTCAGATAAGATGTATCTGGATCTTAAAAAGTTATACTGGTGGCCTAACATGAAAGCAAAGATTGCTACCTTCGTGAGTAAATGCCTTACTTGCGCCAAGGTTAAGGTCGAATACCAGAAACCATCAGGTTTACTTCAGAAACCGGAGATACCTGAATGGAAGTGGGAGCGGATCACGATGGACTTCATAACCAAGTTACCCAAGACAACGGGTGGTCTCGATACCATTTGGGTGATCGTAGACAGGTTAACAAAGTCCGCACACTTCCTGCCTATCAAAGAAACTGACAAGATGGAGAAACTAACAAGAACATACATTAGGGAGATCGTACGACTGCATGGTGTTCCCATATCCATTATCTCTGATAGAGATAGTCGATTCACTTCGAGGTTCTGGCAGTCGCTACAAAGTTCCCTAGGAACTAGGCTGGACATGAGTACAACCTACCATCCGCAAACCGACGGACAAAGTGAGAGGACTATTCAAACTTTGGAAGATATGTTGCGAGCCTGTGTGATTCACTTTGGGAAGGCATGGGATATTCATTTACCCCTCGTCGAGTTTTCCTACAACAATAGTCATCACACGAGCATAAAGGCTGCTCCATTTGAAGCCCTTTATGGCCGTAAGTGCAGATCCCCTCTGTGCTGGGCTGAGGTGGGCGACACTCAGTTAGCTAAAGGACGAGTTCCTGACAGCACTCTCACAGGTCCGGAAATCATTCGGGAAACGACGGAGAAGATCGTTCAGATTCGTGAACGATTGAAAGCCTCTAGAGACCGACAGAAAAGTTACGTAGACAAGAGAAGGAAACCGTTGGAATTCCAGGTGGGCGACCGTGTTCTATTGAAGGTCTCACCCTGGAAGGGCTTGATACGCTTCAGAAAGCGTGGAAAGCTAAATCCAAGATACGTAGGGCCTTTTGAGATTCTCGCTAGAATCGGCCCTGTAGCTTACAAACTCAATCTACCTCGCGAACTCAGTAACGTACATTCTACCTTCCACGTCTCGAACTTGAAAAAGTGTTTGTCCGATGAGACTCTTGTAATCCCACTCGACGAGATCGAGTTCAACGAGAGCCTAAACTTCGTGGAAGACCCAGTAGAGATCATGGACCGAGAGGTCAAGCAAACGAAGCAAAGCCGTATCCCAATAGTGAAGGTTCACTGGAATGCCAAGCGATGACCTGAATTCACTTGGGAGCGCGAGGATCAAATGAAACTCAAATATCCTCACCTTTTTGTTTAGTTATTTGTAATAGCTTAATTGTTTAAACTCTAATTTCAGGACGAAATTCTCTCTAACGGGGGGATGATGTGACAACCCGAAATTTCTATCTTATACAAACGTGCAATTCAATCAAAGTCAGACTCGTTTCTGCTATCTTTTAGCATCGTTTAGAGTCAATTCGAGTGTTCTAAGCCTAGTACCTTCAAAGTTATGGTTTAGAAATGAGTTCCATAAGTTCACCACTTGTGAAAATGGCCAAACACTCCTTCGTGAGGAGTGTACGACCGTACACTTGGGTGTGCGGCCGTACACCCCCCTTCTGGTCGTACACTCTCATGTATAAATGAGAGACTTAGCCTTCATTCAACTCTTTTCACACTCCTAAGCCAAAAAATCGATTTCTCTCTCAAGTGCCATCCGATTTTTCACCTAGATCTTCAAGTTGTAAGTGTTTCTTCCCTTGGTTTGTTGATTAATTTCACCATTTAGTGATGATCATTAATTTCATCCATGAAATTACTCCTTTTGTTTAGATCTTCAAGTGTTCTTCTTTTTCTCCAAGAACACCAAGAACACCTACTAAGTTCTTGGACCTCAAACACCCCTAAAGGCTTCTATATCGTAAGTACTCCTTCCTATGCTTGTTACTTACTAGATATCCACCTTAAAAGTCGTCCAAAACAAGATCATCAAGGAGTGTACGGCCGTACACACCCCATGTGGCCGTACACCCCCTTGTTTAGTTCATTTTGGCCTCAAACTCACGTTCTATGCTAGCACAAGATCAAGAACACTTAGGGGATGCAAGTTAGAGCCTTGGAATATACTTTTTGACCATTTCTTCAAGGAGTGTACGGCCGTACACTCCATGGGCATACACACCGCCGTACACCCAGGTGGTCGTACACCCATTATATGCAACCCTTTGTACTTCTAACACTTCAATCTAAGTGTTTCCTAAGTCCTAGGGTGTTTTCTTACATGATTAGTTGTTTAACCACTAATTATATACATATATGTGTCATTATATGCTTATTAGGATCCGTTGTGCTCAAGTCTTCACTTGACACTTAACATCCTACAAACTAATCTTTCATTCGTATCACTCACTGCAGGTGAGTTCATACCCCTTAACTTATCTTTTAAATGATTTTAAATGCTTTAATGGGGGAAAATACAAGTAGAAACATTATAGTTATTATATCAATCACATGTGATTAATAACTATCAAATAGATAGATTTCTTATACTTCAAATTGTGTTTTCAAACAAATTGCTCAAACCATTTTATCCAACTCTTTTAGACTTATATTTTGTCAAAACATGTCTATATAGATATAGTTATATATAAGTAGGATTGAAAGGACTTAAGACTGATGACTCGCCTCATTTCCTGTTCCTTGTTTGGTTGTGGACTTAGGGTATCAGTTGTTTGTCCGAAGGTCGTTTGAATCTTAGTTATATATCATGTGTATGTGTATAGATATAAAAAGTTCTTCCAATACCTTTGTGTAACAAAGGTGTACAAACATGTTCATTCATATAAACAACATTGCTAGTAAACTATAATAGGTATAATTTAGGAAGTCACTACTTACTATTTCTAGAACAATGAAACATACAAAGAGTCAGTTCATACATGAGTCAGTTGAAACATACTATAACGAGAAACATCACATACTACACATTATATACTAGGGAGCATACTATAACGAGAGACAATACTCACTATAAAGAGAAACAGATAGAACATACTACACACTAGACAGAGAGAACATACACTACACTAGAACATACTATACAAATACAAGAATACTATAACAATAATGTGAGATACTACTTCATGGCTCGGCAATATACTGCTGCGTCACGTTTTATACCCAGAGTCTCCTGGATGGAGAGCGTGAATTTGTGTATAGATCTATACGGGACTGACCATCTTACACCTTGCTGCTAGCTACAGTGGGACCTGCAGGTCTACGGGTGACGAATGTCATATCAATTCGACGTCTCGAACGTCGTGTTATACTAGTCGATCAAGTATGGTTACAATCTTATCACATTTTACCTTAATTAAACAAACAAGTTTAAGGTAGTTAGTACATTGGTAGTCACTTAGATAAAACTACGATACGTCTTTATTTTCCCATTTCATTCACATTGTGATCTTCTCACATAAACGGTAATGAAAACTATATTTTGGTAATGATAGTCATACTTTGGGAAAATACTCACTTTTTACAAAAGAACAAACATAAAGAACATTTGGGTCTTGGTAGAAGACTACTTTAGTAGAAAATATAGGAATTTCTAGGAAGTTTACAAACATTTACATCAAACACTCACAAACTTTTACATCAAACATTTACAAACACTTTCTTCAAACTTATACAAACAATGACACTAAAATACTTATGAACTCACCAGCTTTAATGCTGATCTATGCTTTCAAAATAAGTTGTATTCTCAGGTCGCCAGTAGACAGGTACCGATGACCAGGTTTTGAGAAGACGGAGCTTTCAAGACTCGTCTTTATTTTGATTATTCATTTTTGGTGTCTTATAAACTTCAGAACACATTTGTATTAAAATTATACTATTAATGCAATGGATGATGTTGTTGCTTGTTTACTATTATGCATTGTTGTGATACTGTACATGACGTCCTCCGCCCCCGAACGTTTCCATTGTTCTGGTTTGGGGGTGTGACAGTTATAATATCAATTGCAAAGATAATTTAAATATCTAATTATGTAAAAGTATCAATTACGAGGTATCAAAAGCATACAATTGTATCAGTTATCAAACACTTTATCAAAGTATCAAACACAATCCAAATTACAAAAATTACTTAATCATAAACCACTAATTTATGATTTCGAACAGTATGTCAAACTATCAAAATCAATCCAAGTTAATTCCCATAATTCAAGGTTCAATTCATATCTCCTCATAACAATGGGTAAAAGACTATCTTACCCTTCCTATACTTGACTCAACGAAGCAAGTCCCAAACCCAAAATGACTCAAGGCCTAAAAATATCCCAAAAGCCATTCAGGTGTGTACGCATAGCGTACCAACTTGGTACACCCAGCGTACGACGCTGAAGCCCAAATTCATCTCCAAACCTCTTAATACCTTAAGAAAACATGCAAAACTTCTAGATATGACTCTTATGGTACGTCCTAAGTCATAAAGTTCTTGACTTAAGACTTTGCATGGCTTAATGGTTCCCAAACCAAAGCCCTTAATCTCTAACTTCAAAAAAAGACCACCAGCTCATGCATGGAAGGAATAGAAGGACCAAGATCACATTTTTATTGGTTCCTAATAACTCCATAATGGACAAAGTTTCCAACTTTATCCATTAGAATGGTCCAAACAACCAAGATCTAGTCTTTAAGTCTCAAAGGGACCAAAAGTGCATCTTTTTCAACTTAATCCATTAAGTCAAAGCCTTACCCTAAAGCCCATCTAATTATCTTGGTCCATTAATTTTGTTCTTGGATAGCCCATCAATAGTTCAATCGCCAAGCCCAATAGGAAGGTCTAACTCAAGGCACAAGTGAAATTAGGGTTTTCACATAAAATGACGATTTGGGTTAAGTGTTCCTACTTAACCCATTAAGGACTCAATCCATTAAGCCCAATATTGCCCTAGGTTAATTTGCCAATGATTATAATTTAATATTTTAAGTTTATTAATTAATTCCGATACGGGTCCCGACCAATCCCCAAAATTAGGGTTTCATTGCATTAGGGTTTTCCAAACCCTAATTAGGGTTTCCAACCCAATACAATCCCATTAATCAATTGGTTGGGCTTTTAGGTCAATTTGGGCTTCATTGGGCCCATTAGGGTCTCTTTGGGCCTACTAGGGTCTCTTTAGGCCCACTAGGGTCTCTTTGGGCCCACTCCGTCCAAGCATCCCAAACGAGTCAATACGCAAGCTAGGCACACTGCCACCCAACACGACGGCAGGTGGCGGCAGCCACCACCTTACGGTGGTGGTTTAGAGTTTTCTTACTATTCCGATCGATTACAATATTACAACACGATATCCGAACACACACCAACACACACTAAGCTATACACACTTATAAATAACACACACACACACATATAGCCACTTTATGGCGGCAGACGGCTGAACATGGTAGCAGCCACCACCCTACATTGGTGGCGGTGGTGGTTTCTTTGGATCTCCGGCCAAAGGACACTCCGGCGGCCTCATCCCATCACAGTACACGGACACACATCCCTTGCCCAGCAAATAAATCCAACACCCACTGAGGTGGGTGGCAAAGGCAGCAGCACAAGAAAGCTGGCAGCGGCGGCGACCATGGCGGTGAATGGTGTTGAACGAAATAACCGGCAGCAGCACCAGTTAACGGCGGCCATGGCCAGCCCCTGCACACACTCGACGTCCCACCGTCGATTTCTCTCTCTCTTCCGCCGCAACAGAACAACGACGATAGCTGGCAGCGAAGACTGGGACATTTCCTCGACGTCTCCTCGTCGGCAGTTTGGATCAGCAATGGCGCTGGATGCTCCAACGCTTCTCGGCTTCGCTACTCGTCGGAAATGACGTCGACGGCAGCAGCAAAGCGGAATGACGGCTGTCGGACCCGGTGATGCCAACAACGGCTGAGGAGGCTTCAATGGTGGAGGCGGCTGCTGGAAATGAGGAAGGAGATGGCGGCTGCACATATGGTCCCTAGGGTTAGGGTTACGGGACCCTTAAATAACCGCTTCATTTAGAAGTTTGCCATAATGGCAACTATAGTCCCCCATGCCTCTTTTCTTCAAATGTAATCCAATATTTTCCCTTTCAACCCCATCCATGGAAATCCCTTACAAATTAAGTCCCATGTTTTACCAAGTAGCCCCTCCCTCTACAATTATTTTCAAATGAGGTCCATAATTAACTCTTTAGCCCCTGCATTCCAAATTCTTTCCAATTTAAGTCCTATGATCAAACTTCAGCTATGTTAACATTTTTAGTCCCTCCTCCTCTAATTCTTTTCAACTTAAGTTCCAATAATTACCACGGAGCCCCCGTCTTCATAACAATCTTTACAAAATTGATCCTGAAACTTACACTTTTAACCCCCAACCTCTAAATTATGCCAAATAGCTTCTCGAGACCAACACCTTGCTATATAATTATTGATTTTTGGGCTACAATACAATCATTTATTTATTTATTTATTTAATAAACGGGATGTTACACCATAATGGATAAAATTTCCAACTTTATCTATTAGAATGGTCCAAACAACCAAGATCTAGTCTTTAAGTCTTAAATGGACCAAAAGTGCATCTTTTTCAACTTAATCCATTAAGTCAAAGTCTCCAACCTTTAGATCTAAAACAATATGATGTTTAGATGGATAAAGTTTCCAACTTTATCCATAACAAGGTCAGAAACTTTCAAGATCTAAACTTTTTGCACTAAAGTGACCAAAAGCTCATAACACCTAAGATACTTGATCTTTGGGTCACGACCTCGAATTATTAAACGACTCGAAACAAGGTGTTACAGTATCAATTGTAAAGACAATTTAAATATCCAGTTATGTAAAAATATCAATTTTGACAGTTATGTAAAAATATCAATTTTGAGGTATTAAAAACATACCATTGTATCACTTATCAAACAATTTATCAAAGTATCAAACACAATCCAAATTACAAAAATTACTCAATTACAAACCAGTAATTTCTGATTTCGAACAGTATGTCAAAGTATCAAACTCAATCCAAGTTGAAGAAAGTAGTCAATTACAATTTACAAATATGATATGAAGAAGTTAGAAGCATGTGAGTTGTGATGCAATTGGATTATTGGAGCCATTGATGACTTATGTTGGAGTTGGCGTTGTTGTGGTTGGTGGCTTAGGGGAAGGTCGTCAGACATCAACGATTTTTACGGTGTGAAAGGCAACGACAATAATCGTTTGATCGGCGTTTGTTGCCTCTTTGTGTGCGGAATGGGAGGAATGAACCGACGATTAGGAGTGAGCATGGTGCAGTTTAGTGCGGTTTTAGGGCCAAACCGAACCGCAAACCGCAAGGTGCGGTTTTTGAATTCTAGAAACCGTTGGGTGCGGTTTTTCAATGGTTCGGTTTTGCGGTTTTTGAGTGCGGTTTCGGTTTGTACCGGTTCGGTGTCGGTTTTAAACCGATTCAAACATATGGTGCGGTTTTTTATGTTCACCGGTACAATTTTTTTAACCGTGGTGTTCATGTGAAGCTTTATGATTGCATGCCATGATATCATTTCGTTTCCTCACATTTAGAAGCTGTAATTTTGAGTTGTTTATGTTGTTTACTTGATCACTTCATTTGCAACCCATATTCCCAAACTCATTTTTTTATTCAATTTGTGCTTAGAGGTTAAAAGCTTGCAACTTGTAGCCCACATAGTATTTACAGTTTACACATAATCATTAAGTCACAAACACAAAGTGACAAACTCACATATTAAACCTAATATCTAATTACTAATTACCGTCAAGTTCAATATATAATATATGTATAAATTAGAATTTATTAGTTTTTTAAATACTGTGTATAATTGTATAATATAAACTAGGTGTGAGACCCGCGTATTACACGGAGTTGATTTAAAAAAAAAAGATTAAACATTAAAGTATAAACAGAAAATATTTTTTAATGTATAATTTTTAAATAAGAAATGAAGAAACATATTTATTGCAATTTAATATCATATATATGATACTTAATACTTTACATATATAAGCATATGAGTTTAATTTTAAAAATTGAAACAAACTAAAAATTGACAAGTGGATAATATTTATTTCAAAAATACCACAAAATGACAAGTGTCAAAACTCATGAGAGATTGACATGTGGCAAAAAAACATTCATTTATTAAGGAGGATTAGTGATTTATTTTATTGTTAAGAAGCTTGCGGTGCGGTGCGGTTCGGTTTAGTGGTCCGGTTTTTAGATAAAAACCGCACCGCACCAATAAATTCGGTTTTTCAAAAAAATAAAATCCGCACCATTGGTTTTTGCGTCGGTTTCGGTTTTTCGGTTGCGGTTTATTGCGGTTTTTGCGGTTTTTCTTTTATCGGTTCGGTTTTTGCTCACCCCTACCGACAATTATTTTGTTAATTCTTTTTCCTTATTTTTTTTATCTAATTTTAATGCATTGGGTTAAGTGAATTCAGTTTTGAGCTAATGAAATATAAAACATGGGCTTTCAATTTTTGATTTATATCATATTTTTTATGGTAAACAAATTAAGATAGTTCACTAAAAAAAATTACTACATGTCATAAATAATTTTTATATATAACTTGTAATAAAAGTTCTAAAATTAGGTAGGTCAAGTTACCATCTTGGGATTAATTGGACTCCCTTATGAATAAAACGGTGATTTCAAGTATGACAACGATTAAAATAACAACAAAATAAATACCATGCGATAGTTCGAATTAAAAAAAATAAAAAAATATATATATTTGGAGATGAAACATGTTGATTGCCTCGAACCAAATGGCTATTCGTGTAATTTACTCATAATTTGTGGCATATAATATTCAATTTCGAAAAAATAAAAAGTACAATGATTCCTCTTTATAGGCATTTCTTAAATATATTTAAAAAGCAAAAATCCGGTATGCACACATGAAGATATAGTTGTTGGCTAACGATGACATTGCATTACTCCCCACGGCGCACGTCCAAAAGCGGCTGTTTGGGCGTGGCCACAAAATCCAGAATCAAATTATTACATTATTAAGTATATAATCGTATTTACTAATTCTAACAGGAGAAATTACATTAGTGAGAAAGCTAGAGAGAAGTTGACATGTATCGTCGGCCGAGCCACCTTAGGGCCAGGATAGGCCCCCTTACATTTTTTTTCTTTGTCTATAGAATTAATAGATTATTTGGATGCAACTTATTTAAAAGATATTTGTAGTTCAATTTGTAAGACATTGTATTTCTTTTCCATGCACAGAGTTCGACTCTATTCCATTACATTTGAGTTTTTTTAAGTAATTTATTTTTAATTTTACATTTTGACCCTTAATATTTAGAAGTTCAATTCTTTTAGTAAGTTAGTTTTCAAATTTTATATATTTCACACCTCAAGTTTTATAAATTTGCATAATTCCATTTTTAGATAATTTTATTTAGCTTTTAATTTTTTTTAGATTTATTTTTCTTATACATAAAAAAAATTGTATTTTGAGGGTTATTTTCACTTTTCGTATAAGACCTTCAAAATCAACGGCCGGCTATATATATATATATATATATATATATATATATATATATATATATATATATATATATATATATATATATATATATATATATATATATATATAGAGTGAGGTTCAATAGAGAACCATAATTAACCAAGGAACCAAGAAACCAAACTTTTTTTTTCAATTTTTAGAACTTATTTTTTATCAAAAAAAAACTAAAAATACAGAAATTCATAACTTTTTATCCTTTTTTCCAGTGATATCAAATTCGATTTTTTACGTCAAATTCACAATGTGAATCTTTGAAAATTCACAATGTGAATCCGGATTCACACGGTGAATCCGAAAAATATTTTTCACATTCACAATGTTAATATATGAATTTAGATATTTTTAGATTTTTTTTTCGATAAAGAATAAGCTCTAGAAATTGAAAAAAAAATCTGGTTCCTTGAAGAACCAATAATTATGGTTCTCTATTGAACTTTTCCATATATATATATATATATATATATATATATATATATATATATATATATATATATAGGAGTGTGATCAAATGAGAACACCCAAAAGGTTGAGAACGCGAGAACGGATCTGAACCATTTAAAAAACTAAATCTAAGGTTATTATCGAATGGGTCATTTATGTAAAGTTTTAAAAGTTACAGGTATTAAAGTGTAACTTCAAATGGTGATAAGGGTATTATAGTAATTGGATCTTTACCACCGTTGTTTAATTCATATAATTCCTCAATCAATCACTTATTTCCTTCCATTTCTCGTCTCTTTCTTCATCTCTCTCTGTAAACCTAGGTAGGCCTCCACCCTACATCATTGATCCACCACCAAAAGGGAATCGATGAAGCCAAAAAAAGGAAAGGGAAACAAGATCTCCAAATTGTTGTTGATCGGAGGAGAAGGATTCATGAACAGAGCAGGGATCGGGAGGCATAATCGATTGGGGAATGTTCGATCCTCGTCTGATCGAGTGACAATGAACGACTGATCTACTCATCACTGGTGCAGAAGAGGCGTCTGTTGGATTAGGTGTCTAAGCCCATAACTATAATTGGTATGTACTTGAATTGATAGCAGCACAGTCCTTTTGGGTTGCCCTCAACCTAGCAACTGGACAAGGAAATTATGAAAGGAGAGATATTAATTTATAAGATTAATAAATTAATATATATATATAAATGATTTATTAATATGTTAATGGATTTATATATTAATTAGAAATCATTATGTTTAATTAATTGTTAGCCAGAAATTAATCAGAATTGATTTTGGGGTTAAAAGAATTAATTATAAGGTGCAGGGACTAGTTTGCAATTATCTAATAGTTGAATGGAAGGCTCTAGAACCTCCTTGGAAGAGGGTGGACGAAATCTTTAGGGGAAACCCTAATAATTTCGTCCATAGGGGCTTGGATAAGGCCCTTGGGTTTGCTTAGGCCCTAAGCAAAGGATAACTAGGGTTTCCCTTAAACCCTAGATCCCTCAGCTATATAAGGAGCCTCCTGGTTCATGTTTTGGTACTCATTCTTTGGAAGAAACCCTGGCCGAAATTGCATACTCCCTCCCCTCTCTCTCTTCTACTTTCCTTCTTGCTAGTTTGGGTGTGATTCCATTAGAGGCATTACACTTGTGGTGCTAAAGCTTCCAAGAAGATCAAGATCAAGATCAAGGGAATATCAATTGTTTGCTATAACAATTGAAAGGTATGTAAACCCTAAACCCTAGTTTGTTGATTTCGAAATTAGCCTCTCTCCTCTAGGGTTCTTGTTTTGCAATTCAAAGTTGTATGTTCAATAGTTAAAACATAGATCCAAAGTAGGTTGCATGTGAACTTAGGAATTGTTTTCTAGTTTATTTGTTGTACCTAAAACCCATCAGTGGTATCAGAGCCATTGTTGTTTTAAATTGAATTGCTACAATTGTTGAATTGCAAATTAGGGTTTATAGCTATTAAACCCTAAAGGCCAATTTTTCGATTTCTAGGGTTTTGGATCAAAGGGTTTTTTCGAAAACCCTAGCCTCCAAAGAACCCTAATCGAAATTAGGGTTAGGGTTTTGAAAACCCTAGCCTCCTCCCTTATGAATTTCGAAATATGCTAAGAGGATAACTAGGGTTTCTTGTTTTTGGATAATTGTTACTTAATTAGATTAATTGGATAATTATCCTTACCCTATTTTTCGAAATTAGAGGGATAAGGATTAGGATTAAATTAATTGATTAATTTAATTAGATAATCCTTACAAGATTTAATAATTTGATTAATAGTTAATTAATAGATAAATATTAAATCTAGTTAATTGGTTTATTTAAATTTGAATTTAATAGCTTAAATTTTGAAATTTATATAAACCCTTGAAGTTTTAAAAAGTTTTAAAACACACCTTATATATATATTATAATTAAAGGTTTAATATTATATGTATAAGAATATGGTCAGTCAAATCGCTAGTATGCCTCATTCACGAAGCTAATCTATAAAGGGGGTATAAGGAAACTGCCTATAAAATGGTAGTTGAATGGGTGTCCACTCTCACCCACCGCTTCCTTGATTAGTGGAGGGTCGTTAGCAGAACGGATTTGATAGGACAACTACTTCTCATTAAAAGTATAATGATATTAAAAGTACTAGAACATTATTTTCAAAATCCCAACTCTAGTTACTTTAGGAAAAATGTGAAAAGTATGCTAATCCATGAAATTGCACATTATGCTTTATTGGTCGTTAGTGGAGCGTGTGTGGTTAACCAGCACACTAAAAGGCACCAATAAAGAGTAGTAATGGGTATCTCATAATTGTCATTTTGATGGAGCGTGTGTGGTTTACCAGCACATCAATAGTTAATGATAAAGACAATGAGGTTACCAAGCATATTTGCATGGTTATTCACATCTTGTTTGTGATCCTCGGCATCCCAGTCACAAATAGAAGAGCATAATCTGAGATTAAAACATGCCATTGAATAGTTTCAATGTATCTCAAAAGAATTAGGAATTTCACTTCGTTTGTTTCGTCTAATGGTGGAATTGGTGAATCGTCATTCGCCTACCTTTATGAAATTTGCACTTGGATCTCGGCATCCCATTTCTGAGTTGTGAATCTTCATAGTTGGATCCTAACCTTGATATTATATCTTTGGGTTATTCTATTAAGGTATCTTGAAATCTAACTAAAACTTTCTTTCTTTTCAGATGTCTACTCCTGGAAACACTTCTACTTCGTCCTCCTCCAACCAGAACTTCTCCTTGCTCAATATATGCTCCAAAGTCGTTATGGATGGCTCAAACTATAACGATTGGATGCGCAACATCAAGATGGCTCTTCGTTTCGAGAACAAAGAATATGTTCTTGAAAAGGAGCTCAAAGAGCTTGATGAGAATGAAGCTACTCCTGAAGATCTTGCTGCCTACAAGAAACATTACGATGATGCTACCAAAGTGGCATGCATCATGGTGGCAACTATGTCCCCAGAACTACAGAGGTACTATGAGGACTACTGGCCTTTCGAGATGAACAAGGACCTTATGGAAAAGTACCATAAGCGAGCTCGTCAAGAAAAGTTCGAAGTAGTCAAGTCACTCATGGCTTGCAAGATGAAAGATGGGGAGTCAGTTGTGTCACATGTGCAAAGAATGCAACGCTACATAGAGCGTTTGGTCAAGCTCAATATTCACTTTGATGAGGAATTGGCCATTGACATGGTTTTGAACTCACTTCCTGAATGTTATGGTCAGTTTATTCTAACTTACCATTTGAACAATACAGAGCAGACCTTGGCCCAATTGCACAACTTGTTGCAGACAGCTGAGGCAGGGATGAAGGGTAAAAGTATACCCTCCACACCTACGAGTGCCCCTGTTTTGGCTATTGGACAGGGAAAGGGGAAAAAGAGGAAAGGTCCTCCCAAACAAAACTGGAAGAGCAAGGCTCAAGCTGGGTCATCTAGTAATGGCCCAAAGGCTAAGCCCAATGGTTCCACTCCCCATGTTTCTGATCCAAAAGAGGCAGTTTGCTTTTACTGCAACCAAAAGGGGCATTGGAAGAGATCTTGCCCACAATATCTGCAAGATATCAAGGATGGCAAAGTGAAGCCATCTTCGGCAGGTATTTACACTATTTCTGCTAATAACTCATTATCTTCTCGTTCATGGGTCCTTGATACAGGATGTGGTTTTCATATCTGTTCTGATTTGCAGGGTCTAAAGGAAAGTGAGGAGATAGAGCGAGGAAGGATAAACCTGATCATGGGAAACAGAAAGTCTTCACCAGTAACCAAGATCGGAGTTTATCAGCTTCTGCTTAGTAATGATGTTAGATTAGATTTAATAAATTGTTGCTATTCGTCTGAGATGACGAGAAACATTATTTCATTTCATGCATTGTTCAGACAAGGTTTTACATATTCTTTTAATGATTTGAATGGTTCAATTTCTGTTTATAAGAATGGTGTTTTTATGTTTGAAGCTTTACCTTGTAATGGTGTGTATGAAACAATGACTTGTGTTGATAGCCTAGGAAATAGTGTACTTAATATTGACTTGTCTAATAGTGTAGACAAGGCATGCTTGTGGCATTGTCGTCTTGGACACATCAACAAGAAACGCATAGCCCAACTCCAAAAGGATGGAGTGTTGGAATCATTTGACCTAAAGTCAGATGACATGTGTGAATCTTGTCTTTTGGGAAAGATGACAAAATCACCATTCACAGGGTCTTGTGAAAGAGGTGAAGGTCTGTTGCATCTCATACACACGGATGTGTGTGGGCCCTTCAGATCAACTACAAGAGATGCTAATCGATTCTATGTGACTTTCACTGACGATTATAGCAGATATGGATATATCTACTTGATCAAGCATAAGTCAGAAACTTTTGAAAAGTTCAAAGAGTTTAAGCATGAAGTCGAAAATCAATTGGGCAGAAAGATAAAGATACTTAGATCCGATAGAGGCGGGGAGTATCTTAGTATCGAGTTTAACGACTATCTGAAAGAATGTGGGATAGTCTCACAATTGACTCCTCCTAGGACACCACAGTTAAATGGTGTAGCTGAGAGGCGCAATCGAACCTTGTTAGACATGGTTCGTTCTATGATGAGTCGGGCTTCGCTTCCCATTCACTTCTGGGGGTATGCCTTAGAGACAGCCGCCCACATCCTCAATCTTGTCCCTACAAAGAAGGTTGCCAAAACACCTCACGAAATGTGGACAGGGAAAGTTCCCTCGTTAGCACATATTAAAGTCTGGGGTTGTGAAGCTTTCGTAAGACGAGAGACTCACGACAAGCTAGCAGCTAGAAGTGAGAAATGTGTTTTCATTGGTTACCCAAAGCAGTCTTTTGGATATTTGTTCTATAGGCCTAGTGAAAACATGGTCTTTGTAGCACGAAGAGGAGTCTTTCTTGAAAGAGAGCTCATATTCAAAGTGGACAGTGGGAGCACTATTGACCTTGAAGAAATTCAAGATTCAGCCAATGAAGGAACCTTAGATGACACTAGCACTCAACCAGAGGAAACAGTTCCTGTTGAACCAATCGATAACTCATTACCTCTTAGAAGATCCACTAGGGTGAGTGTGCCACCTGAGTTGTATGGTTTTCATATTACTTCAGATGGTGACACATTCATAAGTGACAGAACACTGGTAAACTTAGATGAACCAGTCACTTATAAGGAAGCAATGGAAGGCCCAGAGGCTTCCAAGTGGAAAGAGGCAATGGACAGCGAGATTAAGTCCATGTATGACAACCAAGTTTGGAATTTGGTTGATAGTGCACCAGGTCGTAAGACAGTTGGGTGCAAATGGATCTTCAAGAAGAAGACAGACATGGATGGAAATGTGCACACATTCAAGGCTCGACTGGTTGCAAAAGGTTTCACTCAAACCCCATGGGTTGACTATGATGAGACCTTCTCACCAGTAGCTAAGATTAAATCTATTAGGATATTGCTCGCCATAGCTGCCTTTCATGATTATGAAATCTGGCAGATGGATGTCAAAACTGCTTTCCTTAATGGGAAGTTGGCTGAAGATGTTTACATGAGTCAGCCAGAGGGTTTTGTTGATGCAAAGTTCCCCAATAGAGTGTGCAAGCTTGAGAAATCCATTTATGGATTGAAACAAGCATCTCGCAGTTGGAATCTTTGCTTCCATGAGAAAGTCAAAGAGTTTGGTTTCTCTAGAAGTGAAGATGAGTTCTGTGTGTATATCAAGGCTAGTGGGAGTATAGTAACTTTTCTGGTGTTGTATGTCGATGACATATTACTCATTGGTAACGACGTTCCAACCTTGAAAGAAGTTAAGTCTTGGCTTGGAAAGTGTTTTGCCATGAAAGACCTTGGAGAAGCTGCCTATATTCTTGGGATTAGAATATTGAGAGATAGAAAGAAGAGACTAATTGGACTTAGTCAGAGCACATACTTGGATAAGGTACTAAAGAGGTTTAGTATGGAAAATTCCAAGAAGGGAGAGCTACCTATCCAGAGCAATACCAAATTGAGTAAGACTCAATGCCCGAGTACAGATGTTGAAATAGATGACATGAGTCGTGTACCTTATGCTTCCGCTGTCGGATCGATCATGTACGCTATGACATGTACTCGCCCTGATGTGGCATTTGCTTTGAGCATGGTCAGTCGCTATCAGGGAAACCCAGGTAGAGCTCATTGGATAGCAGTTAAGAATATACTCAAGTATTTGCGAAGGACAAAGGACTGGGTCCTTGTGCTTGGTGGCAGTGATACCTTGAGAGTAGATGGTTACAGTGATGCCAGCTTTCAGACGGATAGAGATAACTTCCGTTCTCAGTCGGGCTGGGTGTTTTTACTGAATGGAGGAGCAGTTACTTGGAAGAGTTCCAAGCAAAATACGGTGGCTGATTCTACTTGTGAATCAGAGTACATAGCAGCAAGTGAAGCGTCGAAAGAAGCAGCTTGGTTGAGGAACTTCATCGGGGATCTCGGAGTTGTTCCAACCATCCAGGAGCCTATGGAACTGTTCTGCGATATTGAAGGAGCGGTTGCCTTGACAAAGGAACCGAGAGATCATGGTAAGACCAGACATATCGACAGAAAGTACCATTTCATCAGACATAGAGTAGAAGAAGGCCATCTTATAGTAAAGAGGGTGTCATCTGAAGATAACCCAGCAGATCCTCTCACAAAGGGTCTGAGTAGGGCTAAGCATATTCAGCATGCTCGAAGCATAGGACTGAAAGATGATATTAGTTTTAGTAGTTAGATTAGTTTTTTGAAACTTGTAACAAAGTAAATGTAATTGACTTTTGGTGATTAAATAATAAAGTATTATTTATAAGTTTGGCTACTACCTTTTGTCAATTGTTTATTATTGTGTTTCATTTTTGCATGTTTTACTTCCTGAATAATGAGATTATTCAAACTCCACAGTCGCTCGTACTCTTGGAAGTCAGTAGTGAATTAAGACTGTCATGAATTGGATTGCAGATTGTCTAAGGATAGACATGGCAATAGAATTGCTGCAATGTTCATGAGTACTCAGAAATTGAGATTTGAGTATTGGATAAACCCTCGCTCAGAGTATCACTTCATGGAATTCATCACGAGTAATACTGAGACGATAATATCTTATAATCTTGAAACGAAGATATATGAGTTGTAATTTACAAAGTCGGTAATACATTGGTGATACGAAACCGCATCAGTAACTTGGTGTTATAAAACGTATTGTCATGTATAATTTGATGAGTAAAAGATACAAGCATATGAGTCAACGTTTATTCGTTCCTTTTGCCCTAACAGGAAAAGCGATATCTGTGGGCCCCTCGATGATTTGGTGTTGACTTATGTGCTGGGCCCAGCCAGGACTAAATTGATGTGTTCAATTAGAAGTCCTAAATCATCACAAATCAGGAATCGGGAAACATAGATTCTGGACAAAGTGATTGATTACATTCCATGTCTTTTGTCTGGGGATATCATGAAGAACGAAGGGTTATATGATCACTTATCTTAGGACACGTAACTGACTGGGTCAGAGTTCGGCAGCAGCTTTTGGAAGCTACAATTTGCTGGTCAAATTTAGAAGGCATACTAGCAATTATAGTTACAGACTTATCCAAGTGGGAGACTGTTGGATTAGGTGTCTAAGCCCATAACTATAATTGGTATGTACTTGAATTGATAGCAGCACAGTCCTTTTGGGTTGCCCTCAACCTAGCAACTGGACAAGGAAATTATGAAAGGAGAGATATTAATTTATAAGATTAATAAATTAATATATATATAAATGATTTATTAATATGTTAATGGATTTATATATTAATTAGAAATCATTATGTTTAATTAATTGTTAGCCAGAAATTAATCAGAATTGATTTTGGGGTTAAAAGAATTAATTATAAGGTGCAGGGACTAGTTTGCAATTATCTAATAGTTGAGTGGAAGGCTCTAGAACCTCCTTGGAAGAGGGTGGACGAAATCTTTAGGGGAAACCCTAATAATTTCGTCCATAGGGGCTTGGATAAGGCCCTTGGGTTTGCTTAGGCCCTAAGCAAAGGATAACTAGGGTTTCCCTTAAACCCTAGATCCCTCAGCTATATAAGGAGCCTCCTGGTTCATGTTTTGGTACTCATTCTTTGGAAGAAACCCTGGCCGAAATTGCATACTCCCTCCCCTCTCTCTCTTCTACTTTCCTTCTTGCTAGTTTGGGTGTGATTCCATTAGAGGCATTACACTTGTGGTGCTAAAGCTTCCAAGAAGATCAAGATCAAGATCAAGGGAATATCAATTGTTTGCTATAACAATTGAAAGGTATGTAAACCCTAAACCCTAGTTTGTTGATTTCAAAATTAGCCTCTCTCCTCTAGGGTTCTTGTTTTGCAATTCAAAGTTGTATGTTCAATAGTTAAAACATAGATCCAAAGTAGGTTGCATGTGAACTTAGGAATTGTTTTCTAGTTTATTTGTTGTACCTAAAACCCATCAGCGTCGACCTTCCCCTGATCTACTCCAAATCGATCTACGAGTATTGTGCCAATGTGTCGATTTCCAAAGTGAATCTCGATTTCCAATGTGTCGTTTGAATCACATACAGGTAATTTGATGCATAAATTGGATGTCAAATATTCGATACATAAATCGCATACAACTTATCTTCTTCCACTATTCGAGCAAATACTTGATTGCATATCGTTTTGGTTACAAATATTCCAGACCTAAATCAAGATTCAAGAGACGACATTCTTTTGCACGTGTATGTTTCTCAGGTATGGTACTTTACTCATTTAAATCGACTAATAGGGGAAGAAGATAAGCTGTGCACATAAGGTGCTCGATTAAATGCCCGAATTCAGAAAACTGGAACTTGAATGCTTGTTCGATTCTTTCTCAATCTTTTCTTTGATTTTTTTCCTGACGATATTCAATGAACGAAAATCAAAGCTAACCTTTTGCTACACCCTCAATGACAAGAAAAAACAATAGAACATTCAAATTTCTCTATATTGATGCAAACAAAATTACTTAAATATTTCTATCTATTTGCCATTTGTTTTTTTTCTTCCTTGTCTGCAATAATCATACATGAATATAGCTATAATTATGCATGAATATAACTATAACCATATATACAAGTGTTTGTGAATAAATGAAGATGTATATATACATTCCCTATACATTATTATAGTTTGTGAATTGTTTTTTTTTTTAATATCATTGAACTCATTTTACAGGTATGAATTTAAGAATAACAATGATCACAAGTGCCTTTGTTTTTGGGTGTGATGTTGAATACTAGCAGAAAATCATAAATGAAAGTTGGTTGAGTCTCACTCTAACTCATAGTAGTTGGATATAAGAGGCATATAGATCAAGAGGGTAGCATGAGACGATAAAAGCAAGATTTGGATGCACTACAAAAGGCAAAAAGCACCAGCATCATTAATCGTTAATGATTACTAGCGATCCAAAGATCAAGAGGTAAGCGTTGAGTCCCTTTCATTAATGATTATAACACTTTGATGCATTAATGATTATAACACTTGATGTAGGTTTTGTGTAGCACCTGATTCCTACTACGTATTTAAATTCAAGGAAGATTGCAATTTACTCTGGGACTCGGCGAGTTGGAGGCCCAACTCGTCGAGTAGACTCGACTGTTGATCGGGGGTTTAAGTGACCTGCTTGACGAGTCAGAAGACCGACTCGACGAGTAGGAGATGTCTGGACAAAACCCTAATATCTAGGGTTTGCACCCTATTTAAACAACTTAACTCGCCCCAAACTAGCCTCCATCGTCCCTCTCACTTCCAGAATACCCTAACTCGAAACCCTAGCTTTGTTTGAGTGCTCTCAAGCCATTTTGTGTATCTTCTTGTGTGTTTGAGGTTGGAGAAGGAGAAGGAAGTTTAGAAGTTCAAGTAGAAGCAAGGAGATCCATAAGTTTTACTCCATTCTCAGCTCATTTGAGGTAAAAAGCTGGAACCCTGACCATAGATCTCTTATATTTTGTTTTGGGGTTGTTTTTACCCTTTTAATGAGTATAGAGAAGCAAAAATCGAATTTTGTGGATGTGCTTAGAGTTGCACTTCGGATCTGGGGCTATTGGGGGTATTTATGGCATAAAGGTGCCAACTTTGTTGCCATAAACACCCCATGCATCTTGTAGACCTCCTTTTATGGCTTTTTGAGCCAAAGGCCCCATGCATGTGCATCAAGTTTGAAGCTTTACATATAAATTAGACCCTAGGAGGCCAGATCTATGGTTTTGACGCGTTAAGACCCATTATAATCGACTGTATAATGTTGGACAAAGAGGGAATCGGCGAGTCGGGACGATTTTTCCCCAAAAACGACTTCTGGAAATGGTTTTGGTTGAGTGGAAGGAACACTCAGCCTGCTAGGGGTTTGTTTTGGAACTGGAAATCATAGGACTCGGCGAGTGTATGAACAGACTCGGCGAGTCCAAGGCAATCTCCCAATCTTTGAAGATGGACTCGACGAGTTGTTTATACAACTCGGCGAGTCATAGACTGGAAACATTCTTATGAGGGAGATGAACTCGACGAGTTCAAGGTCGAACTCGGCGAGTCGGATGAAGATGGCCCCAATGGTATGATTGAAGAAGAACCCGTTGAGTTCTTGCTAGACTCGACAAGTAGAGACGGGGATTGGTTCGAGTTAGAGGAGTATGGACTCGACGAGTTGGTAGACCAACTCGGCGAGTCAGGTCAACTGGATGTTGACTTTGACCAATGTTGACTTTGACTGAATTGAGTTGACCCTGATTTGGGTTGCATGTTCGAATTGATAACTTAGAAGGGTTGACGTGTAGGTACTGAGGAGTCGAGGGAAGTCGACTTTCACGCCGAGGAAATTTCAGACACTACACGACATCGAGGTGAGTTACCTTCCAGTAGAAGTGGGTCTAAGGCACCAAGGCCGACCCACTGGTAATTGTTTAGTTGTGATGATTGTCTTTGTGATAATCATCTGGGTTGCTTGTGCTTGATATATGTGTATGCTAGTATGCTATGTTATGTGAGATAGTATCAGTAGGAGGGGACTAGTCCCCGATTCGGTCGCTAGGACCAATGGGTAGGTCGGACACCCCAGATATGTCTGACATCACGATTATGATATGATATTATTGATGGGTTTTGAGCATTCTAACACTCCTAAGTGTACATGCAACCCTAGAAAACCTTGGATCTATGTTTGTCTAAAATACATGCAAAATACTTTTTCCAAGGTTCATAAACCTATCTAGCATACATAGGGAACTTTAAACATAAAAGATGGCTAGAATTACATACATTGTAGTTGTTATGATTCCTTGAAAACCTTGAGAGCCTAGCACCCCAAGTGTGATGCCTCAAATGTTTCACACAACACCAAATGCTTTGGAATAACTTTAGATAATGTATAACACTTGTAAAAATCGGCTTGCCCTCTCTTGTTCTTAGTGTAGCCGATTTTGGTGAGTATCATGTTCCTTATATAGTGTGTCACATCTAGGGTTACACCATGTAAACCCTAATGTGACATGACTCTTCATTTCCATGACCCATGGGTTTGTAACTCCCAAGGAGCCTCCATGGAGCATCCAATGGGTTTAACCCAACTTGATAATCCATGGAGCCTTTTAGCCCACTATACAAGTTATGGATGATTTACATAATCAACCCATATATTTAATTAGTCATCTTTTGATCGCTTAATTAATTTCAAATTAATTCTTGATCAATACTAATTAAATAATACTATTAATATATATGAACTTATAATATATTAATAAACCACAAGTTTTATTTCTCTCATTTAGTCTATCCAAATGCATGATGCCATGCAACCCAAATGGACCATGCCGGGTCGGGTCAAGTACATACCAGAAATAGTTATGGACTTAGACAGTTTATCCAACAGTCTCCCACTTGGATAAGTCTAATAACTATAACTGCAAGTATGACTTCAGGAAACGACCAGCAATCGTAGCTATTTTCAAGGTTTCTCGGAACTGAGAAGATGATGATACTCCATTTAAGATAAGTGATCATATAATCCTCTGTTCTAGATATCAGCCAAACAAATACATGGAACAATGTCTTACTTTTGTCCAGCAGTTTGTTTCCCGATTTCCGATTTGTTTGACATAGAACTTGATTGAACACATCAACTTAGTTCTGACCGGGCCCGGTACATAGGTCAAAACAAAATCATCGAGGGGTCCAGATATCGCTTCTAATCCAAGAAGGAACAGATAAACTTCGACTCATATGCTTGTTCTACTACTTGTTAAATCACACACAATGGCACGTTTTATAACATCGAGTTACCAATGCGTTTTCGCACGATCAATGCATAACCAACTCATAGTCAACAAGTCATATCTCTAGGTTTGAAGACTTATATGATATTACCGTCTCGCGATCACTCGAGATAAATTTCATGAAGTGATACCAGCGAGCGTGGGTTGAATCCAATACTCAGAATTTATGAGCACTCATGAGTGTTGAGGCCATGTCCAACATCTTAGACCTCTACAACCAACTCATGACAATCTTAATTCATATCTACTTCCAACATATGACCGACTGTGGATAATTTGAATAATATGTAAAACACAACATAAATATTCTGGAAGTCAAAACATGCAAAAGATATAATAGTAAACGATTGACAAAAGATAGCAACACTTTACTCATAAATAAACACAACTTTTATTCATCATCAAATGTCAATTACACTTTACAAATTTCAAAACTATCTAACTACTAAAACTAATATCATCCTTCAGCCCTATGCTCCTTGCATGCTGGAGATGCTTAACCTTACCTAGTCCCTTCGTGAGGGGATTGTTGGATTAATGTCTAAGCCCATAACTATAATTGGTAAGACTTGACCCGACCCGACATGGTCCATTTGGGTTGCATGGCATCATGCATTTGGATAGACTATAATGAGAGAAATAACACTTAAGGTTGGTTAATATATTATAAGTTCTAATATATTAATAAGGTTATTTAATTAGTATTGATCAAAAATTAATTTGGAATTAATTAAGTGATCAAAAGGAGACTAATTAAATATATGGGTTGATTGTGTAAATCATTCATTCTTATATATGTAGGCTTGTGATCCAAGATTCCTTATGTTGGACTAAGTCCATGGGGTGACCCATGGATACTCCATGGAGGTTAAAATCCATGGAGCATAAGGAATGGGTAAAGTTATGAGTTACATGGTGTAACCCTAATAGCCACCATATAAAAGAATCCCATGGCTCAAGAAATCGTGCACTATGTGTGAGTGTGAGGGCTAGACGATTTCAAGGAGTGTTCAAGTTTCTCTCAAGTTATTCCAACTGTATTTGGTGTTGTGTGAACCATTTGAGGTGTCACACTTGGGGCACTAGGCACTCAAGCTTCATGAAGACATTCTACATCAAAGAGGTATGTATTCTATCTTGTTATATTTATTATTTTGTATGCTAGATTAGGATAATACCTTGGATGTTCATAATTGTATGTATAATAGAGAAAACATAGATCCAATGTATTTAGGGTTGCATGTAAACTTAGGAGTGTTAGAATGCTCATAACCCAACAGTGGTATCAGAGCCTAGGCTTGTTTTCTTGTTATACTTGCAAAAGTAGCTGAAAAATCGAGTTGGATGGATATATTCGATTGTTTTGGCTGGAATTGGACTAGGAACATTACCCTAAGATGTTTTTGGACTTATAAACTTGTTTTTGATGTGGTAATGTTCATGCTAATCCAATTTCTAAGATAATTGTCATAATTTCAAGATTTGTATTAGTTTGTATGTTCATGCTAATTTCTTGAAGATTGATGATTTGAATTATCTTGTTCTTATGAGGTTCTTAGATTAATAGAAAAGTTGTGTGAAATAGTTGTTTTCAATCCATTTTAATCTAAGAGTTGATTCCAAAGTGTGTTTTTGTAACTTGTCCTCAAGTTATATGAAAAGTCACATTTAAGAATCATAAAACTCATAAAAGTTGGCAAAGGTTACAAAATGAAGAGTCTCTTCATTAAATTAAAAAAAAAGTGTAACCTTAATTAGTTCCATAAGTTACAATAAAAAAAAGTTATTTTTTTTATTAATTAGTTTAAAGTCTTCCATAACTTGTCCTCAAGTTATGGAACTTGAAGAGTTTTTTTTTTTTTTTTTTTTTTTTTTTTTTTTTTTTTTAATTAAAACTACTTTAAACTCATAAGTTATGGAATTAATTAGTTTTGAATAGTTTCAAAACTTGCCCTCAAGTTTTGGAATTTGAAAAGTTTTCACTTATGAATACTTTAATTCCAAGTTAGCCCTTAGAATTTTAAAAGTTAAAATTCAACCCTTATACTTTATAATATTATAAGTTAATAATATTTATATATATGTATAAGAGTAAAGTCAGTCTTACCGTTAGTAGGCCTCATTCACGAAGCCGGTCTATAAGGGGGGTATAAGGTTACTGCCTATAAAATGGCAGTTTAATGGGTGTCCACTCTCACCCACCGCTTCCTTGACTGGTGGAGGGTCGTTAGCCGAACGGGTAGGACAAGGACTATAATTCTCCTTTCATTAAAAGTATTAATGATAAATACTAAGTAACTAAACTCTTATTAATACCCAATCTTAGTTACTTAGGAAAATGTGAATTTGGTGCTAACCCATGAAATTACACTTTGTACTTTGCTTAAGTCGTTAGTGGAGCGTGTGTGGTTAACCGACACACTAACCTGGACTTAACAAGGTAGGCAAAGGGTAACTTAATATTTATCATAGTATCGGTAGAGCGTGTGTGGTTAACCGACACACTGATTAAGGGGTACATATTAAGGGTACCAAGTATATTTGCATGGTTATTCACACCTTGTTTTGTGATCCTCGGCATCCCAGTCACAAAAACTGAAGGGCACACTCGAGATTGAAACATGCCTTTGAACAGTTCAATGAATCTCAAAGATCTCGGACTTTCAAATCCAATTAAAACCTAATAAATTATTTCGTTTTTCATGGTGGAAATTGGTGAATAGTCATTCACCTACCTTCAAATATTTTATAGCTTGGATTACGGCATCCCTCTTCTAAGTTATAAAATAGTTTGTTGGGTCCTAGCCTTAATATTTCATATTGGGTGTCATATTAAGGACTTTAAATCAACTATCTTGAATATCTCCCAAAAAGATGTTTGGTCTAGACATTTATGATCTTCCCAAATCTCTTGAAACAAGCTTTCCTAAATGAAGATGATGTCCCATGGATATCATACTTCTTTCACCTCCTCCAATTATTCTCCCTAACCCACAAGTTCCTAAAACGTTTAAGGTCACTCAAGCCCTATTGGCAAGGCAAGGTCTAGGTGTGATCACATCTTGGAGATGTAGTCACATATTGACAAGCCGGGAGAGTTGGGTGTCAAAGTCTTGAGAAAGTTGGTGGCTCAACTACTTTCTAAGTCACATAGTGAGTTCTTTTGGGAATCCTATGAAACAGACTAAGACAAGACCCTTAATGATCTTATATATTTGCTAAGATCAACTTCCTAAAACGCTATGGACATTGACAATGATGACATTGGATATCCAGTAAAGCTCTCTCTTCCCAATGGAAAGGGATCGGCCATAGTCAACTCGGTTGACCCAATGGTAAAGAGAGAGGCGAAGTCTGAGATAGTCCCATTATCAAGGGTCCATAGGTAACTATTGCCAAAGGAAGGGGCATTGGTTACGAAGCTGCCAAATTTACCTAAGGATGTTAAAGTCAATAAGTTTGGCTCTACTTCAGGTAAAGTCCATTGTCTAACTCTATTAAGTACATGCTGATTCTGATCGCGAAGATGGATTTCAATCGCATGGTTCGGTGATCAGAATTTTGGGCTATTACTTAAGAGTTATGATATTTATATTGCTTAGGAATAGATAACAACAAGGTTTTCATATGGATTGTAAGGATAAGTTTTTCCGCAAAGTTTTAAAATAAAAGAAAAAGGTTTTGATTTTATTTATTTTAAGTATCCTTACAATGGCATTTGTGAAAAGTTGTTGCTTATAAGATTCCATTGATAGCAATATTGGAAAAATGGATTTGATTCTTTCGGTTGTGGTAGTGTCTAATATTACCAAATAAGGAAAGATTCTCATCACCCAAGGTTCAATTGGACCGAAACTTGGAATCATGCAAGTTGTATAGTATGATGAATGAGAACTTTCAGCTTGGAAAATTAAGACTAATTCCTTATGTGAATAAGGAAAGGACTAAGGGATCGAGTACACATTCTTGTGCACTGGTCAAGTCCACCACAAAATATCAAGAAGACTATTCGTCATGATTTACTTAAGTTCAGTAAATATGGTTATACTTATAAGTTTAAGTATAAGTCTGTAGCATTGGAGAAGTTTCAATGTGAGACAGAACGAATAAGAAGAATCAAAGTATGGCAGAAAGATAAAAGTTTCTCAAATCTGAAAAGATGGGAGAGTACTTTAGTATCATGTTTATGATCATCTTAATGATTAAGATACCATATCACAATTGGTCCTCTAAAGTCATCTTAGTGCATTCTTATGACTAAGAAGAGGAGTCATGAATTGTTGAAATGGTTAAATCAAAAAGATGAGTCATACTTCGTTCCAAAACAATTCTTAGAGTCATACTCCAAGATTGTAACTTGAGTGACATATCTTAAAGAGGGTTTGTTAACACTAGTCAAATGTAAGAGCAAAAGGTTATCTACTCTTGTACATTTGAAATTGGTAAGTTGTGATGTTTTGGATAAAACAGAGACCAACTTAGGCCAATTGTGTAAAGTGTTAGTCTTGATAAAGAATCCGCACTATCTCTTGAATATTTGACAAGGGAGTCTTATATGTCAAGAGGACAGTGGGAGTCTTAAAGCTCTTGAAAGTTTCAAGACTTAATCAATAATAAAACCTAAAGTCCTTCACTAGCACACGACTTGAGGTTTATAACCTACCGTGTTGAAATTTTTGTGCCTATTCAAGTTGGCTTTGCATAGGAGTTCTGAGAGTTCTCAATTGGTTGCATAACAACTTGGAAGCAATGGCAGGCCCTGTACTGCCAGGTGGCAAGAAGTTAAGATTGCATAAGTTCAGTCCATATGAGTTTGGATTTGTCATTATCCTTGTCTTGTGACTATGGTTTTGACGATTCACATGGATAAGAACACATACACCATAAAATCTAAGGGTCATAAGGTTTCTCTCCGATTCATGAAAATGATGGTGAGGAAACACTTCCACCAAGTAGATTTGAAGCAGATGGCAAAAGGTCTAAACAATTGAGACTATGATTACGGCATCCCTTTTCATAGTTCTGAAATTGTTTAGACACACATGCATTCTATCTAAGGAAAGGTGTATGATTTTGATAAAGTTTTATCAAAGCATCTCGTATCAGAAATCTGAACTTTGGTAAGAAAGTCAATGAAGTATTGATTTCTAGAAGTCCAGCTGATTTCTGAGTACATGTCAAAGCTAGTGGGAGCATAAGTGTTATGCTAATAATCATCATGTTAGTGGGAGCATGATAATTATTGTTAGTGTTGCAAGTTAGCAATGTTAATTATAGAAAACAAAAGTTTCAATTCGTGAGGCTGCAGGGATTGAAAAAGTTGTTTTGCTATAATTAAGGGAGAGGATATACTTCATTTCAGTTCTAAAGGCTTAGATTGAGACCTTAATCATCTTTAGTCAAGAATATATATATGAATTTCATGTTGGATTGGTTCAACTTAAGGAAATTCTATATATTGCGTTCTCAAAATTCGATTATGATTACGGCATCCCTCTTCATAGTCAAATTTTGAAAACATGGCAAATAAAAATATTATAGCAAAAGACTGGTCTAGAATCATGTCTTTATGTGAGACATCATGAATCGTGTACCATTTGCTTTGGGTACAGGATCGATTGCATGTGCTATAATATTTGTCATTTATAAATTTTTCCAAATGCCCAGAGGCATTAAGAAGGGAAAAGGTCTAGAATTGGATATGACTAAAATGATTAAGCAATTATCGAGGACAATCTGAGGTTTACCAAAGATTGGTTGCTCAGGGACAGTTGGAAGTATAGTGCTAATTTTGGAAGGACCATATTGACATATTCTGAAAAGAGGCATCTCTTATTCAGAAGTGATAGTCAAAATGAGAATATGGAGTTGTCTCCATAGGTGGAAGTTATCTGTGTAAGATTAGAAAACTTAATGCAAGAAGCATGTCCAAAGCAATGTACTTTGAATATGAGACTTAGTTTCCATGGAGTTGATCTCCATTGGAATACCTTATAATGACTGTTGACAAGTCTTTGTGACTTTGTACATATTCATTACAGGAGGGTCAGTGCATATAAGTTTAAAATCTAAACAAATTTTGATAAATGATAGGAATTTGAAATTCTCACATTTTTCGATAAGGATTTGGGAGTGTGAAATTAGAATCATTGAAATTATGTTCAATTGGTTTATTTCACAAAGTAAGGATCATAGACAAACATAGAGTGCATACTTGGTGTATGGCAAAGCTATTGTTTAAGAAAAACATAGTGTACATGCTTGAAGCATGGGACAACTAGTGTTTTTAATTCAAGTATAAAGTTGATAAAACCGAAACAATGAATAATGAGTAATCAGTATGGTGATAAATAAAAGTGTTTATTTATATTCATAGGGTTTGATACCATATTTGATTCATTTATTCTTGTGTTTCACTTTGCATGTTTTGACTTCCAGAATAACTAAGTCGCTCTTCTTGAATGATTAAGTTATTCAAACCATCCACAGTCGGTCATATGTTGGAAGTACATATGAATCAAGACTGTCATGGGTTGGTTTGTAGAGGTCCAGGTTGGTGGACAAAGTGGTGCTACAACACTCATGAGTGCTCATAAGTTCTGAGTATTGGATTCAACCCGCGCTCATTTGAATCACTTCATGGATTTTATCACGAGTGATCATGAGACGATAATATCTTATATTCTTCAAACCTAGAGATATGAGTTGTTACTATGAGTTGGTTATACATTGATTGCACGAAAACGCATTGGTAACTCGATGTTATAAAACGTGCCTTTGTGTATGATTCAACAAGTAGTAGAACAAGCCATATGAGTCGAAGTTTATCCATTCCTTTTACCTTCGGGATAAAAGCGATATATGTGGGCCCCTCGATGATTTAAAGATGATACATGTGAGTGCTTGGCCAAGCCAGGACTGATTTGATTTGTTCAATCAGTCAGTCATCATAAATCGGAAATCGGGAAACAACAAATGGACAGAGAGAATGATTATAATCCATGTCTCAGTCCATATGATATCTAGAATGGAGGAATATATGATCCCTTATCTAATGGACAAGTCATTGACAAAGGTCAGAGTTCATCGACAAGGTCAGAGTTCGACAGAAGCTTTTGAGAGCTACGATTGCTGATCGGTTCCTGAAATCATACGCAATAATAGTTTTAGACTTATCCAAGTGGGAGACTGTTGGATTAATGTCTAAGTCCATAACTATAATTGGTAAGACTTGACCCGACCCGGCATGGTCCATTTGGGTTGCATGGCATCATGCATTTGGATAGACTATAATGAGAGAAATAACATTTAAGGTTGGTTAATATATTATAAGTTCTAATATATTAATAAGGTTATTTAATTAGTATTGATCAAAAATTAATTTGGAATTAATTAAGTGATCAAAAGGAGACTAATTAAATATATGGGTTGATTGTGTAAATCATTCATTCTTATATATGTGGGCTTGTGATCCAAGATTCCTTATGTTGGACTAAGTCCATGGGGTGACCCATGGATACTCCATGGAGGTTAAAATCCATGGAGCATAAGGAATGGGTAAAGTTATGAGTTACATGGTGTAACCCTAATAGCCACCATATAAAAGAATCCCATGGCTCAAGAAATCGTGCACTATGTGTGAGTGTGAGGGCTAGACGATTTCAAGGAGTGTTCAAGTTTCTCTCAAGTTATTCCAAGTGTATTTGGTGTTGTGTGAACCATTTGAGGTGTCACACTTGGGGCACTAGGCACTCAAGCTTCATGAAGATATTCTACATCAAAGAGGTATGTATTCTATCTTGTTATATTTATTATTTTGTATGCTAGATTAGGATAATACCTTGGATGTTCATAATTGTATGTATAATAGAGAAAACATAGATCCAATGTATTTAGGGTTGCATGTACACTTAGGAGTGTTAGAATGCTCATAACCCAACAGGGATCTGCCGGGTTCTCATCCGATGATACCCTTTTTGCCACGAGGAGTCCTTCTTCTATTCGATGTCTGATGAAATGGTATTTTCTGTCAATGTGTCTGGATCTCCCGTGATCCCTTGGTTCCTTTGCTAAGGCAACTGCACTTTCACTATCACAGAAAATCTCTATGGGCTCCTTTATAGCTGGTACAACGCCAAGGTCTCCAATGAAGTTCTTTAGCCATATAGCCTCCTTTGCTGCCTCGCTTGCCGCTATATACTCTGATTCGCAAGTTGAATCAGCCACTGTGTCCTGCTTGGAACTTTTCCAAGAAATTGCTCCTCCGTTTAAGGTAAAGACCCAGCCCGACTGAGAGCGGAAAGTATCCCTATCAGTCTGGAAACTAGCATCACTGTACCCTACAACTCTCAAGTCATCACTCCCACCAAGGGTAAGGACCCAGTCCTTAGTCCTCCGCAGGTACTTGAGAATGTTCTTTACCGCCGTCCAGTGAGCCTTACCAGGGTTCCCCTGATACCTGCTAACCATGCTCAAAGAAAAGGCTACATCAGGACGAGTGCAGGTCATAACATACATGATCGAGCCTACTGCATAAGCATAAGGTACTCGACTCATTTCTGCTATCTCAACCTCGGTACTCGGGCTCTGAGTCTTACTCAATCTAGCGTTACTCTGGATGGGTAACTCTCCTCTCTTGGAATCTTGCATGCTGAACCTCTTCAGCACTTTATCCAAGTATGTACTTTGACTAAGTCCAATTAGTCTTTTACTCTGGTCTCTCAGAATCCTTATCCCTAGAATATAGGCATCTTCTCCTAGGTCTTTCATAGCAAAACACTTCCCAAGCCAGGACTTCACTTCCTGCAAGGTTGGGATGTCATTTCCTATGAGTAGTATGCCATCCACATACAATACCAAAAAGCTAACTATACTCCCACTAGCCTTGACATATACACAAGATTCATCTTCACTCCTCGAAAAGCCAAACTCTTTGACTTTCTCATCAAAGCAAAGATTCCATCTGCAAGGTGCTTGCTTTAATCCATAAATGGATTTCTCAAGCTTACACACTCTGTTAGGGTACTCTGTGCTGACAAAACCCTCTGGCTGATTCATGTAAACATCCTCAGCCAACTTTCCATTAAGGAAAGCGGTTTTGACATCCATTTGCCATATCTCATAGTCATGAAATGCAGCAATGGCTAACAAGACCCTAATAGACTTAATCTTGGCTACTGGTGAAAAGGTCTCATCATAATCAACTCCCGGAGTTTGAGAAAATCCCTTTGCAACCAGTCGCGCCTTATAAGTGTGTACATTACCATCCATGTCGGTCTTCTTCTTGAAGATCCATTTGCGCCCTACTGTCTTATGACCTGATACATTGTCAACCAAGTTCCAGACTTGATTGTCATACATGGACTGTATCTCGCTGTCCATTGCCTCTTTCCATTTGGGAGACTCGGGGCCTGCCATGGCTTCCGCATAGCTGTTAGGTTCATCCAGACTTACCAGTGTCTCATCACTGATAAGTGTCTCACCTTCCGCAGTAATATGGAAACCATAGTAGTGCTCAGGTGCATTCCTAACCCTTGTGGAACGCCTCAGAGGTACAGACTTGTCAATTGGATCAACAGGAGTTTCCTCCTCAAGTTGACTGCTAGGGTTTGAGGTTCCTTCACCACTTGACTCTTGAATTTCTTCAAGGTCAATTTTCCTCCCACTGTTTCCTTGGCTTATGAACTCTCTTTCTCAAAAGACACCCCTCCTTGCTACAAAGACCACATTCTCACTGGGTCTGTAGAAGAGGTAACCAAAGGATTTCTGTGGGTAGCCGATGAAAATACACCTCTCACTTCGAGGTTCGAGCTTGTCATGAGTCTCGCGTCTCACGAAAGCTTCGCAACCCCAAATCTTGATGTGGGCTAGACTAGGAACTTTTCCAGTCCACATCTCGTGAGGTGTTTTGGCAACCTTCTTTGTAGGGACCAGATTAAGGATATGGGCGGCAGTCTCTAAGGCATACCCCCAGAATGATATTGGTAGTGAAGCTCGACTCATCATGGAACGAACCATGTATAACAAGGTTCGATTACGCCTCTCAGCTACACCATTCAACTGTGGTGTCCTGGGAGGTGTCAATTGTGAGACAACCCCACATTCCCTAAGATAGTCGAGGAACTCTGTACTAAGATACTCACCACCGCGATCGGATCGAAGCATCTTAATGTTCCTGCCCAATTGATTCTCTACTTCCTGTTTGAACTCTTTAAACCTATCGAAAGTCTCTGACTTATGCTTGATTAAGTAGACATATCCATATCTACTATAATCATCTGTAAAAGTCACATAATAACGATTAGCATCCCTTATGGCAGTTTTGAAGGGTCCACATACATCCGTGTGTACGAGATCCAACAAACCTTCACCCCTTGCACAAGAACCAGTAAAGGGTGACTTTGTCATTTTTCCAAGTAAGCATGATTCACAACTATCATCTGACTTTAGGTCAAATGACTCCAAGACTCCATCCTTTTGGAGTTGGCCTATGCGTTTCTTGCTTACATGTCCAAGACGACAATGCCATAATGATGCTTTATCCAAGTTATTATCATTAGTAGAATCAATACACAATACATTATTTCCTAAATTATCTACAACAGACACAACTTCATACACACCATCACAAGTTAATGCTTTAAAATGAAACACATTATTAAAGAAAGCGTTTATTCCACCAACTTCATTATCAAAAGAAAAGGTAAAATCTTGTTTGTACAAAGCATGAAAGGAAATAACATTTCTTGCCATTTCAGGCGAATAACAACATTTATTCAAATCTAAATTAAACCCACTACTTAGCAACAAAGTATAAACTCCAATCTTGGTGACAGGTGAAACTTTCCTATTCCCCATGATCAAGTTTATCTTTCCATGCTCCACATTATCACTTCTTCCTAGTCCCTGCAAATCAGAACAAATATGTATACCACAACCGGTATCAAGGACCCAAGAGTTAGAATAGGGTGAGTTATTAGATAATATAGTGTAAATACATGCATGGTTGCGTTTCACTTTCCCATCCTTCAAATCTTGCTGGTACTTCGGGCAGTTCCGCTTCCAGTGTGCCTTTTCATGGAAATAGAAGCATTCAACCTCTTTTGGGTCAGCAGAAGGAGTGACGAAACCTTTCTTGGTTCCACTTGAAGAGGAGCCATCAAGGGTCTTACCCTTGGTACCCTTCGAAGGGTTCTTCCTCTTCTTCCCCTACCTTTCCCGATTGCCAGGACAGGTGCGGAGTTTGGAGTAGGAGTAGGAGTGGCAACAACCGACTTACCTTTAAGACCTGATTCTGCGGTCTTTAGGAGTCCGTGAAGTTTGCTGAGGGTGACTTCTTCCTTGTTCATATGGTATGTCATGCGGAATTGATCATAACACGATGGTAAGGAGTGCAAAATGATATCTATTGCTAACTCCTTTGGGAAGTTCACATTCAGCTTCATCAAACGGCCCACATACCTCTGCATTTTTTGCATGTGGCCCGTGATGGGTTCACCATCTTTCATTCGGGTTGTTATCATGGAGGAGATGATTTCATATCGCTCTTAACGAGCACTCTGATGGTAGTGGTCCATTAAATCCTGGTGCATCTCAAAAGGATAGTAGTCCTCATAGGACTTTTGGAGCTCGGCTGTCATAGTGGCCATCATGATGCATGTCACTTTGGTAGCATCTCTTTCATGTGCCTAATATTCAGCAAACTCCTCAGGAGTAGCAGTTGGCTCGGGTACCTTAACCTCCTTGTCGAGAACATATTCTTTGTTCTCATACCGAGTGACCATCCTGATGTTTCTGATCCAATCTGTAAAGTTGGATCCATCAAAGATGACTCTCCCACAAAGGTTCATGAGAGAGAAGGAGCCGGTAGGGTTTGAGCGAGGAGTAGCATTGTTGGAAGACATCTGAAAAGAAGAAAAGACAAGTTTAGTTTAGATATAAAGATAGTCCTTAATAAAACACCCAAATGTAATATTAAGGCTAGGACCCAATCATAATATATTATAACTTAGAAGAGGGATGCCGTAATCTAAGCTAAAACATATTTGAAAGGTAGGTGAATGACAATTCACCAATTTCCACCATGAAAACGAAATATAAATTATTAGGTTTTATTTGGTTTTTAGAAACTCCTAGATTCTTTTGAGATTCTCTGAACTTTTTTTCAATGAGATGTTTCAATCTCGAGTGTGCCCTTCATGTTTTGTGAGTGGGATACCGAGGATCACAAAACAAGGTGTGAAGTAACCATGCAAATTACTTGGTACCCTTAATGTTTTTCACTTAATTGATGTGCCGGTAAATCACACGCGCTCCACCGACCTATGAAAAACCTTAAGTCACCCTTTGCCTACCTTGTTATGTCCAAGTTAGTGTGCCGGTTAACCACACACGCTCCACTAACGACTTAATCAAAGTGCAAAGTGTAATTTCATGGATTAGCACCTTATTCACATTTTCCTAAAGTAACTAAGATTGGGAATTTATAAAACATTTAGTTACTTTATAGTAATCATTATACTTTTTAATGAGAATTTTAAGTCATTGCCCTACCCGTTCGGCTAACGAACCTCCACCAGTCAAGGAAGCGGTGGGTGAGAGTGGACACCCATTAAGCTGCCATTTTATAGGCAACAACCTTATACCCCCCTTATAGACCGGCTTCGTGAATGAGGCCTACTAACGGTAAAACGACTTGATCTTATACATATATATATATATATATATATATATATATATATATATATATATATATATATATATATTATTAAACTTATAATATTATAAAGTATAAGGGTTGATTTTTAACTTTTTAAAAATCTAGGGGTTGGAACTAAAGTTTATTAAGATGGCTTTACATGTTCCAAAACTTGAGGGCAAGTTTTGTAACTTTACAAAACCTTTCAATTCATAACTTATGAGTTATTAAAATGAAGACTCTTCATTTTTGTAACTTGTGTGTTCTTTTAATGGTATTAATACAAAGAGACTTTTGGTTATCCATAACTTGATGACAAGTTATGGAATCCATTAAAACACATAAAGATCATGAATTTAGCATTAAACAAGTTTTAACATGTAATTCCTATGATCTATCAAGAACTCATAAGAACATGAATTAACCATATCAAAATTTCAAGAACATATGAACACATATAATCATGTAAATTTGATATTAGCCATTGTAAATGGATTAGAACAAACATTACACCATCTAAAACAAGTTTAATAACACCAAAACAGTTTAGGGTAATGTTTCTAGTCCATTTCCAGCAGCAAAAGTCGAAAATATGCATCTTGAGGCTCCTACTCGTCGAGTGCACGAACCTACTCGACGAGTAGGATGAGTTTAGTCATGGACTCGGTGAGTACCCCCATGGAATCGGTGAGTTCATCATGCAGATAGCAAGAAAATCGATTTTTTTCACTATTTTGCATCAAGTATCAACAAACAAGCCTAGGCTTTGATACCACTGATGGGTTTTGAGCATTCTAACACTCCTAAGTGTACATGCAACCCTAGAAAACCTTGGATCTAGGTTTGTCTAAAATACATGAAAAATACTTTTTGCAAGGTTCATAAACCTATCTAGCATACATGGGGAACTTTAAACATAAAAGATGGCTAGAATTACATACCTTGTAGTTGTTATGACTCCTTGAAAACCTTGAGAGCCTAGTGTGGGCTTATTTAGTCATAAAAATCATGCATGATCTTAATACTTTATGTTAATTTTATCTCAAATAATGAACCAAAGGTGCTTAATTAGCTTAAATATTTCATTTTTAGCAACAAAGACATGCTCGAAAGGAAAAGGAAGCGGATTTAGCAATTGGAAGGTTGGATCTTGGATTTTAAAAAAAGAAGGATGTTGCTGGACAGCTTGACCCCTCGTCAGTGTTTTGGCCATATCTCATGAACCGTAACTCCGATTGATGCGATTCAAAATGTTCTGAAAACTAGACACAATTTCGGACGACTTTAATGTTTTGAGAAAATGTTGATTCCAAATGGACTCGACGAGTAGGCCATCAACTCGACGAGTTGGTCAGAAGTTTCGCGATTCTTGACTTTGCCTTGCCGTACACGGGATTTTAAGTGATGGACTCGTCGAGTAGGTCACTGGACTCGCCGAGTAGCCCCTGTTTTCGGAATATATATATATATATATATATATATATATATATATATATATATATATATATATATATAAACGCTTCTTATTCGAACCCTAACTAATGGGGGAAGCTATGGACGATTTTTAGAGGCCAGAAGGGTTCTTAGAAGCTGTGGTTTTCGAGATTTCAACTTAGATTCCAATTTTGAGAAGATCAAAGGCAATTTAGGTTTACTCTTTACTTAATCTTTTGTTTAAACTATGTTTACATCAATTGATTTCGTTTTTGAGTTACTTTATGCTGTAATCATGAGTTAAAACACATATCTTCTGTTTAGGGTAGATGAATTTATGACTATGGATTGATTTGTGGTTGGATTAATTGTTTATTGGTGAATTTAGTTTTATTAAGCTTGTTAAAGAACCTTATGCATTAACCATAACTATTTTCTGTTAATTATCAAGTAATTAAGCTGCATGAACATCTCTTAATTGCTTAACTCATGTGATTTATGTGAAAACATTGTTATGTGCCTAGGATTAACGAACGTGAAACTAGGATTAACTAGAAAGTGGGTAAATTAATGTGTGAGCTTGTGTGACAAACCATCAACAAGAGGTTAATTGAATTAGTAATTTGATTAGCTAATTACAAGTCTTATTTAACCCGAATAATTAACTAGGAAATTCATTAGGTTAATCACTTGATCACTGCTTAAATTAATTTGTTTTCTAAGGATTGGTAATAGCGAATGTGAATCTAATCACTTTAATCGGTAACCAATAAGTATTAATCCATTGCACTTGCCATAAAATCAACCATAGAAGTAAATGAATCGAACCTAAACAGAAGTCTTCTCCATTATTGAATTTAGTTGATTGTTTATTTGCTTTAGCTGTTAGTTGCTTAGTTTGCGTGCTATTTGATTGTTTAAGTTTTCTAGTCTTGCAAAACTAGAGAAAATCCCCTTTCTATTACTTGTTATATTTAGATAATATTAGCATTTATTTTAATTGTTTACCGTTCCCTGTGTTCGATACCCTACTTGCTTGAACTATATTACTAATCGATAGGTACACTGCCTTTCATATGTTTATTTTGTGTCTAAGTTAGTAGGATTAAAACTAGTTGGTTTCACATACATCACCTAGCACCCCAAGTGTGATGCCTCAAATGTTTCACACAACACCAAATGCTTTGGAATAACTTTAGAGAATGTATAACACTTGTAAAAATCGGCTTGCCCTCTCTTGTTCTTAGTGTAGCCGATTTTGGTGAGTATCATGTTCCTTATATAGTGTGTCACATCTAGGGTTACACCATGTAAACCCTAATGTGACATGACTCTTCATTTCCATGACCCATGAGTTTGTAACTCCCAAGGAGCCTCCATGGAGCATCCAATGGGTTTAACCTAACTTGATAATCCATGGAGCCTTTTAGCCCACTATACAAGTTATGGATGATTTACATAATCAACCCATATATTTAATTAGTCATCTTTTGATCACTTAATTAATTCCAAATTAATTCTTGATCAATACTAATTAAATAATACTATTAATATATATGAACTTATAATATATTAATAAACCACAAGTGTTATTTCTCTCATTTAGTCTATCCAAATGCTTAATGCCATGCAACCCAAATGGACCATGCCGGGTCGGGTCAAGTACATACCAGAAATAGTTATGGACTTAGACACTTTATCCAACAATTATATGCTAGCGGTAGGGGTGAAATAGTCCCCGTATTCGGTTGAGATAGACCGGAGGGTAGGTCGGCACCCCAGAATAGCCTGACACGGGTAGGTCAGCACCCCAGAATGGCTTGACATGGGTAGGTCAACACCCCAGAATGGCTTGACATGGGTAGGTCGGGCACCCTAGAATTGCCCGACAATATGTATGTGGTTTTGGTATGTGGTATGATGGGGGAACTCACTAAGCTTTGTGCTTACAGTTTCAGTTTTGGTTTCAGGTACCTCTTCGTCCAAGGGGAAGGAGCCGGCGGTGTAGTAGCGCATCACACACACACACATGATTTCCGCATGGAGTTTTTGGGATTGTACTCTGATTTTCATAACTCTTGATATTGTGATTTTGAAACACGACGTTATGGTTTTTATAAGTTGATGTAAATTGACAATGTTTTGGTTTACTATTTCATGAGGTACTTAATTTAAAAATGAAATTTTTGGCCTTGAAAATTGGGATGTTCCAAGTTGGTATCAGAGCCTTGGTTTGAGGGATTCGGGCACACCTTCGGGGGTGTCTGGACTCAAACCGAGGGATTAAAAGATTTTTCACAAGGAAAACAGTTTTCTAAAATTTAAGTAAAGAATTTTGAGAAAGAACAAGGTGTGTGATGCGTGCGACCGGCCGAGCTCAAGTAAGTTTTCCCCAAGATACCCATACTTGTTATGTTATGTATATGATTTATGATTCTGAGAACTGCATGCTAGATTAGGGCTAAGGATCTAGGAGGATGCCTTGTATGCCTGATGTATGATTCTGAGAACTGCATGCTAGAATAGGGCTAATGATCTAGGAAGGATTCCTTGAATGCTTGTAGTATGAGCGGTATGCTAGGACTGTTTAGTCAGCGGTAGGATGTCCTGATCAGGTTATGCTTGTTGTGGTTACTCGATGCCCGAATGCTGCTTGCTTTGTGCTATAGGGGTTCTGGCTAACTTTAACTAACTAGTGAGCGGATATGTAACAATATTCGCAAGCTAGTTAGGGAGAGGTGGTAGGGACTCCTAGTGCAGCTGACGGCGGAGAGTAGGTCGGAGAGTGTCCTAGGAAAGCCTAGGATGAGCTTAGTTGGGAAGTTGAATTAGTAAAAAGGGACTTGGTGAAGTCAAGGCAGTTCTTGAGGAAAGTACGGATAGATGTGGAAGGTAGTATGGGCCCGTACTACTTGAAGCAGAGGATCCGTACTCGAATCAAGGAAGGCTGAGACAGAACCGGGAAACTTGGAGAGTGTGCGAGACCTCTCAAGGATATGTATGATCCTGACGTTTATGTGTTCATTTTTAGTATGGCGATTACACGACATGGAACAGGATCTGGATCAGGATCAGGATTAGGCACGGGTGCAGGGTCCGAGCAGGTCGATGACGGACTACGCGAGTTCATCGCGTCTGAGATCACTAGAGGTATCCTTGAGTCGACCCCTATCATTTTCGGGTCGATCAAGGAGGGGATTATCGAATTGATGGAGGACCGCCTCCAGGCGTTCAGGAGGGACTCGGCGGCCAGCCAGTCGGGTACGCGCACACTGCCCTTCAAGGACTTCAGGGGGAGTGGTGCGTCGGACTTTCACGGGGTGAAGGACCCCATTGCTGCCAGGAGATGGATCACATACATTGAGTCTGCACAGTTGACAAGCTTCTGCCCGGAAGGGTCGAAGGTCCGCTTTGCTGCGGGATGTTTGAGGGATAGAGCTAGAGATTGGTGGGAGTCAGTTGGTGACTCGTTGGGAGCCCCAGCCATCGAGGCTATGACTTGGTCAGATTTTGTGACTAGATTCAGGGCTGAGTTCGCGCCAGCTGTGGAGCTTCAGCAGCTTGCCCGAGAGTTTCTTGATATGAGGCAGACGACTGAGACAGTGGTGGAGATCACCGCCAAGTTCAGGGAGAGGGCCTTGTTGATACCTCAGTATGCGGGGGACGAGGAGATGCGGAAGACCCGCTACCATGATATGTTGAGGGCTGATATCCGGGAGCATGTCAGCTATTCAGCCTGCACGACCCCGGAGTCCATGATTGCCAGGGCGTGGGAGAAGGAGATTGATTTGGAGCACCTTAAGAAGAGGAAGATAGAGGCTGAGCAGGTTACATGGGTTTTGGGGAAGAAACCCAAGGGATCCGACGTTAGGTCGAAGGGCCAGCCGAGCCAGAGCCGTTGCAGGAAATGCGGCAGGCCGCATGAGGGAGCTTGTAGAGCGGGATCGTCAGGCTGTTACAAGTGCGGGAAGACGGGGCACTTTGGCAGGGATTGTACTGCCCCCGCCCCCACAGTTCAGACATCAGACCTGATTTGCTTTCATTGCAATCAGAGGGGCCATAAAAAAGCCAACTGCCCTAGATTGTCAGCAGTGTCAGCAGCAGCGCCAGTGGTGGCGCTGACTCCAGCGACAACACGAGTTGCGGATGGCCGGAAGGTCAGGGCAGAGGCTCCAGTGGTGGGGAGCCAAGCATTTCAGTTGACAACCGAGGAGGCACGCGCCGCACCCGATGTGGTGACGGGTATGATTTCTTCCTTATATTCTTATTTTATGTCGCTGTGATTTTGATATGTTATATGTATGCTCTGTTTAGGATCGTTAAATGTGAATGGTATCCCCGTTCAGGTGTTGTTTTGTGACATCCCCATTTTCACGGCCAGAAAAGACCGATTTTGTTTATGCTTTATAAAAATCAGAGTATCTCTTTTGATAAAAATGTTGCGGAATTTGTTCCCAGAAAAACATGATAAATACATTATCAAAGCATTTCCGAAGAAATGTATTTTTATTCATTTTAAAAAACATTTGGGATGTCATCGTCAATACAGAAACATATGCATAAACAGAACTTACATTCATTTACACTAGTGATCTACATCTCTTTTAAATCTCTCAGTGTAAAGTAACTTCATATCGACACCTGTGATTCAAATAAACTGAGTGGGTCAGGTTGGGAAACCTGGTGAGTACATAGGGTTTTCAACCCATAATAATATAATTATTATGTTTAAACATCAAACAATCAACCCAATTACCCATCCCCATTATCTTCCTTACTCTCAAGGGTCTACCCTAAGAGTCATCTATTCGTTCATTCCGAAGTCCCTTGCCTCCAGGGTTATAAGACAGGCACTAAGTCCATAGCTGCCAATGCTCATTCGTGAAGCACTAAATCCATAGCTGCTAAGGTTCATTCATCGGGTACTAAATCCATAGCTACCAGTGTTCATCTAATAGGTACTAAGTCCATAGCTACCAACGTTTATCAGGTACTAAGTCCATAGCTACCAACGTTTATCCATCAGGTACTAAGTCCATAGCTACCAACGTTCATCTATCAGGTACTAAGTCCATAACTGCCGATATTATTTAGGCACTAAGACTATAGCTGCCAATGTTCATTCACATCATCTTTCATCCCTCATCATTCATCTACCCATGTTTCACCTAACATATTTGTAGATATAAAATACATATACAGTTTAAATCATATAAAACTTGTATAAAATCGTTCATCCAGCATAGATAGCAAGTATACAGATAATATGCACACATAGCACGTAGTTTATATAAAATACTTCATATCTATGTGTAAGATGAAAGTAACTATGCACTCACCTGGAAGGTGGTGACTCTGCACTCGAACAGCGCTTCGTTACTTCTTAAAACAATTTCCCTCGACAAAAGCTAGTATCAATACCACTAGGGTTTAGTCTAACGTTAACCGCGACTAATTAATAGCCTGGCTATTATTATTATTATTATATAAGCGTTAAATAACACTCAATATAATTCATAATAATAGCCCAAATAATTATTTTAAGGACCTAATAACATTACTATAATTATTTAAAAGCTATATTAAAAATTGCATAGGCGTAGCTCACTTACAGCGGGTTTTATTAAAAACCGGGCTTTGCTCGGAGCAGCGTTTACGAACCGAAAGACCCTTTTTCTCGGGACTCCTGGAGCCTCAGGGCTTCCTTTAGGTGCTAGGGATTTTTCCTAGGGCTTAGGGGTGGTTTGGGGAGCTAGAGAGAGAAAGAAACTAGAGAGAGAATGAGAATTGGTGTGAAAAATCCGGAAACCCTCGCCCCCTTTTATAGCCTACGAGCCCTCTCGGAACGCTGGGCGTTCAGCAGCTACGCGGGGCGTAGCTTTGGATAAGTCGGACAGATGGCGAAGCCTCGGTGGTGCGAAGTGGACCTCCTCGGACCGCAGAATAAGTACGCGCAGCGTTCCCTTCGGACGCAAGGCGTTCCTCGGACGCGCTGCGTTCTTCTGGTACGCGCTACGCTTTGCGAGCCAGGTGTCCGAATCCGAAGGCTGAGCCGTGATCAGCAAGCGACGGCCCAGATGCTTCCACGTACGAAGTCAGATTTGGGCGTTCTTTTTATGGAAGTCAGATTTCGGGCTGTACACTACTAAGCCGAAACTTCGAAAAATCATAACTTACTCATACGAAGTCAGATTTGGGCGTTCTTTTTATGGAAGCTCTCGGTTTAACGTTTTCTACGACTTTCGTTTAGATTGCTAAGGCTAAAAGTCGCTCTATCGTAAATTCACTATTTACGTCTCCCGGTGCCGTGTCGGTGCGAAACTTCGACGGGTCATAACTTCTTCGTTATAACTCGGATTTCGGCGTTCTTTATATGTACGGAACCCTTGAGACATTTTCTACAACTTGGTTAAGATTATTTGTTCTAAATAATCTTTTGTCGAAAAGTCGTTTTCGACCCCTATTATCTCCAGATTGACTAGCCCGGATCTACGGGCGTTACAATTATCTCCCCCTTAGGATGATTACGTCCCAGAATCATCAACGAAACGGGGCTCACATGATGACTCCACACGTTATCTCTTCATCCTAAGTAATAACCGTAACTTTGATGTTTCTTCGAACGAGTATCTAACTCTTGGACTCGTTGACTGCAAGCGGTGCTCCATCTTGCACTTGCTCCCTATCTCACGTTAGACTCCAAATTATGACCTTTAAGTCACAATCTCGATCCTTACTGGATACGAACTTAAGATAAGTTCTTTTATTATTACAATGGAACGATGTGTCATATTCTAATGACATGTCATCATATGTTGCAACGCTTAGACTCAGGTCTCTTAGAGTCAAATTCTAAAACAGGTTATACCTTCCTTCATGTTCTAATGGGATATAATCACATCTTAAAAGGTAGCATTCCTAGCTACAAGCAACTATTGCGATACCTCTACTGATCGATTTGATTGTCTTTCACTTCAAGCTTCTAGCTTAAGTCAGATGCTACATCAGATTTGGTTCTCTGAACCACATATCATACTCACGGTAGTCGGACTCAATTCGATATGACCACCAGGGTCGGAATAACAACAATCTTCTTAGTCATTACCGAATCGATGGTAACGACATGCTTGAATAAAACGGAATCAATTACTAGCTTCTTGGTAACCTTGTGACTTTCCATGATCCAAGCGTGAGTCCTGTGTGCATCTACTACCTTTCACACCTACTCATACTCGTCCCAAGTATTGTCTCGCAGTTTTTTCCAAGTCACCATACAGAAATCCCACAACAGTTTAACACACCAGATAACAAAACGACAGCTTTATTATTTCTTGAAACTATTACATAGGTGTTCAATTTCACCCTAGACTATGCCTCTAATAGGCTACATCATATGAAACTACGGCTACTGCATAATCCGATCTTTGGATGACAAATCCTCATCCTTGATTCCTCGCGTTGTTGTCTGCTTCATCGAGGATCATGTGGAATGCCCTTGGTTTCGGCGGTGCTTCTGGCCTTGTTGCTTCATTTTTCTTTGGGCAGTCTCTAAACATGTGCCCCTTGCCTCCACATCCGAAGCATACCTTATCATTTTGTGTACAACCCTTGGAATAGTGGCCGATCCTTCCACATTTGTAACAGGTTACCTCTTCGTTGCATCTTCCAAAGTGCTTCTTCTTTCAGTTTTCACACCACTTGGCTCCATACCTTTGGTCATCCAGGTTAGACTTTGAGAACTTTCCCTTATTATCAGGTCTTGAGGATCCTTCAAGCTTCCTTTTCTCGCCAAATTCAGCTTTCTCCAAACCCTTTTCAGTTATTTGGGTCTCAACATTCTTGGCTGCCCAGATGGCGACTTTCAAAGTGGTTGCTTGTTTGACCATTGGACCAAAGTCCGCTGGTAATCCATTGGCAAACTTGTTGACCTTGGAAAGTTCCGTTGGAACTAGGTAGGGGACAAGCTTCATCTTTTCTGTAAAACTTGCAGCATACTCGGTGACACTCATCCTTCCCTTCTTCAGATTTTGGAATTCATTGTTGATCTCCATAAGATCCTGCTCAGAGCAGTACTGCATTTTCAGTTGCACCAGGAAATCTTCCCAATACATCTTACTTGCTTCTCCCTTGGGCATTGTGTTAGCTAGTAGCTTCCACCAGCTTAGTACTCCAGACTTTAGATGTCTGGCTGCAAAGACGGTTTTCTGCCTGTCGCTATAGTCACAGCTTTCAAACACCATTTCCATTTCGGAGATCCAGTCCATAATCTAACCCGAATTCGGGCTTCCAGAAAGGCTTGGTGGCTTGGCTCCCAAGAAGTACTTATACATTCGTCCATCCTTGTCTTTTCCCCTCTCCGGGCCATTCCTTCGTTCTCCTTCAGTCCCAACTTGACTCATCGGACGACTATAGTTCCCTTCCTCCGATTGCTCGGGACTCTGCTCGGGTTGCTCAACGGGCCTGGTAGGTTCGTCCCTATTCAACATCTGCCTCATTTCTTCCCTTTGTTCTGCTAACATGGCCCAAATCATGGCTTGTACTCCAGCCATGGTGATTGGCTCGGGTGCAACTTCTACTACAATAGGTATTTGCTGAATCACTGGGGGTTGATTCCTATTCCCATTTGCATTCCCGGCTCCACTACGGGTTCTTGCCATTTCGATCTATATACCAAATCAGACATTCGGTGTGTAATGACGAGAATTAAGATAGGAAAGATTTTATTTACGATCGACGTGTAATTCTTCCTATTTCTCCGAAAAGTTATATGCCAGTTCTAATACCGTAATTAAACGTTTAGAAATCTGAACACATAAAGTTTCTAGATCCGGTCGTCAACAGACCATAGATTCGATCATACAATGCATATCATGAATCATTTAGCACATAAAAGCATGTTAGGCATTTTCCCTAAATTAGCTAGTGCTTGTGTCTATTCAGGTGCTTTACCTAAATTTTATTAGACGCACTCCTCACAATCCTTGCTTAGCATTCTAAGTTTAGGTCTAGAAATAAATCCATATTCCTAGTTCGCTTAAACTAATGCTCTGATACCAACTGTGACATCCCCATTTTCACGGCCAGAAAAGACCGATTTTGTTTATGCTTTATAAAAATCAGAGTATCTCTTTTGATAAAAATGTTGCGGAATTTGTTCCCAGAAAAACATGATAAATACATTATCAAAGCATTTCCGAAGAAATGTATTTTTATTCATTTTAAAAAACATTTGGGATGTCATCGTCAATACAGAAACATAAGCATAAACAGAACTTACATTCATTTACACTAGTGTTCTACATCTCTTTTAAATCTCTTAGTGTAAAGTAACTTCATATCGACACCTGTGATTCAAATAAACTGAGTGGGTCAGGTTGGGAAACCTGGTGAGTACATAGGGTTTTCAACCCACAATAATATAATTATTATGTTTAAACATCAAACAATCAACCCAATTACCCATCCCCATTATCTTCCTTACTCTCAAGGGTCTACCCTAAGAGTCATCTATTCGTTCATTCCGAAGTCCCTTGCCTCCAGGGTTATAAGACAGGCACTAAGTCCATAGCTGCCAATGCTCGTTCGTGAAGCACTATATCCATAGCTGCTAAGGTTCATTCATCGGGTACTAAATCCGTAGCTACCAGTGTTCATCTAATAGGTACTAAGTCCATAGCTACCAACGTTTATCAGGTACTAAGTCCATAGCTACCAACGTTTATCCATCAGGTACTAAGTCCATAGCTACCAACGTTCATCTATCAGGTACTAAGTCCATAACTGCCGATATTATTTAGGCACTAAGACTATAGCTGCCAATGTTCATTCACATCATCTTTCATCTCTCATCATTCATCTACCCATGTTTCACCCAACATATTTGTAGATATAAAATACATATACAGTTTAAATCATATAAAACTTGTATAAAATCGTTCATCCAGCATAGATAGCAAGTATACAGATAATATGCACACATAGCACGTAGTTTATATAAAATACTTCATATCTATGTGTAAGATGAAAGTAACTATGCACTCACCTGGAAGGTGGTGACTCTGCACTCGAACAGCGCTTCGTTACTTCTTAAAACAATTTCCCTCGACAAAAGCTAGTATCAATACCACTAGGGTTTAGTCTACCGTTAACCGCGGCTAATTAATAGCCTATCTATTATTATTATATAAGCGTTAAATAACACTCAATATAATTCATAATAATAGCCCAAATAATTATTTTAAGGACCTAATAACATTACTATAATTATTTAAAAGCTATATTAAAAATTGCATAGGCGTAGCTCACTTACAACGGGTTTTATCAAAAACCGGGCTTTGCTCGGAGCAGCGTTTCCGAACCGAAAGACCCTTTTTCTCGGGACTCCGGGAGCCTCGGGGCTTCCTTTAGGTGCTAGGGATTTTTCCTAGGGCTTAGGGGTGGTTTGGGGAGCTAGAGAGAGAAAGAAACTAGAGAGAGAATGATAAATGGTGTGAAAAATCCGGAAACCCTCGCCCCCTTTTATAGCCTGCGAGCCCTCTCGGAATGCTGGGCGTTCAGCAGCTACGCGGGGCGTAGCTTTGGATAAGACGGACAGATGGCGAAGCCTCGGTGGTGCGACGTGGACCTCCTCGGACCGCAGAATGAGTACGCGCAGCGTTCCCTTCGGACGCGAGGCGTTCCTCGGACGCGCTGCGTTCTTCTGGTACGCGCTACGCTTTGCGAGCCAGGTGTCCGAATCCGAAGGCTGAGCCGTGATCAACAAGCGACGGCCCAGATGCTTCCTCTTTCGACTATGATAGACGTGGTTTATTGACGCTACACCGCAGGGTGTGGGTTCCATACCATGGGGGTGTGCGCCAGGTACTGATGGAGGAGGCGCACAAGTCCCGATTCTTGATTCATCCCGGGGCGACGAAGATGTACAGAGATCTTCGTCCCGATTATTGGTGGCCCTGCATGAAGCGGGATGTAGCCTGGTATGTTGAGAGATGCCTGACCTGTAGGAAGGTCAAGGTCGAGCACCAGAGGCCTCACGGCAAGATGCAGCCGTTGGATATCCCTATGTGGAAATGGGAAGATATTACTATGGATTTCATCACAAAGCTTCCCAGGACCGCGCGAGGGGTAGATTCAATTTGGGTCATCATTGATCGATTGACCAAGAGCGCCCATTTCATTCCGATTCAGGAGAGCATTTCGGCCGATAAGTTGGCCGATATCTACATCCGAGAGGTGGTGGCTCGACATGGGGTGCCAGTTTCGGTGATTTCGGACCGGGACGTGCGGTTTACTTCCAGATTCTGGAAGAAGTTTCACGACGAATTGGGTACTCGTCTGCACTTTAGCACCGCCTTTCACCCCCAGACGGATGGTCAGAGTAAGCGGACCATCCAGACTCTGGAGGATATGTTGCGGGCGTGTGTTAAAGACATCGGAGGTAGTTGGGATACTTACCTTCCTTTGGCTGAGTTTTCCTATAATAACAGCTATCATGCAAGTATCGATCGTCCTCCCTTTGAGATGTTGTACGAGAGGAAGTGCAGGACCCCGATATGTTGGGGTGAAGTCGGACAGAGGGTCATGTGGAGCGCCGAAGTGGTGCTCAAGACGACAGAGAGGATTCATCAGGTTAGGAGTAAGCTTCAGACTGCTCAGAGTCGGTAGAAAAGTTATGCCGACAAGCGCCATTCGGACTTGGAGTTCCAGGTCGGGGATATGTTCCTCCTGAAGGTGTCGCCCTGGAAAGGCGTCATTCGATTCAGGAAGGGGGGCAAGTTGGGCCCCAGGTATATTGGACCTTTCAGGGTTGTCGCCCGGGTGGGCAAGGTGGCGTATAGGCTGGACCCGCCAGCCGAACTCAGTCAAATTCATAGCACATTTCACGTCTCCCAGCTACGGAAGTGCCTGGTGGACGATTCGACAGTGGTGCCTTTGGAGGATATTCAGGTGGATGACAGCCTGAAATACATCGAGCGGCCAGTGGCGATCCTTGACAGGAAGTCGACGGATCTGAGGAACAAGAGGGTGGAGCTGGTGAAGGTGCAATGGCAGCAACGCAAGGGGTCGGAATGGACTTGAAAGCCGGAGGAAGAGATGAGGGAGCACTACCCCGAGCTCTTTCCAGATTCAGCAGCAGACTTCGAGGACGAAGTCTAAAATAAGTGGGGGAGATTTGTAGCACCCGATTCCTGGTACGTATTTAAATTCAAGGAAGATTGCAATTTACTCTGGGACTCGGCGAGTTGGAGGCCCAACTTGTCGAGTAGACTCGACTGTTGGTCGGGGGTTTAAGTAACCTACTCGACGAGTAGGAGCTGTCTAGACAAAACCCTAATATTTTGGGTTTGCACCCTATTTAAACAACTTAACTCGCCCCAAACCAGCCTCCATCATCCCTCTCACTTCTAGAATACCCTAACTCGAAACCCTAGCTTTTTTTGAGTGCTCTCAAGCCATTTTGTGTATCTTCTTGTGTGTTTGAGGTTGGAGAAGGGGAAGGAAGTTTGAAAGTTCAAGTAGAAGCAAGGAGATCCTGAAGTTTTACTCCATTCTCAACTCATTTGAGGTAAAAAGCAGGAACCTTGACCATCTATCTCTTAGATTTTGTTTTGGGGTTGTTTTTACCCTTTTAATGAGTATAGAGAAGCAAAAATCAAATTTTGTGGATGTGCTTAGAGTTGCAATTCGGATCTGGGGCTATTGGGGGTCTTTATGGCATAAAGGTGCCAACTTTGTTGCCATAAACACCCCATGCATCTTGTAGACCTCCTTTTATGGCTTTTTGAGCCAAAGGCCCCATGCATGTGCATCAAGTTTGAAGCTTTACGTATAAATTGGACCCTAGGAGGCAAGATCTATGGTTTTGACGCGTTAAGACCCATTATAATCGACTATATAATGTTGGACAAAGAGGAACTCGGCGAGTCACTTGGGTGACTCGGCGAGTCGGGACGCTTTTTCCCCAAAAACGACTTCTGGAAATGGTTTTGGTTGAGTGGAAGGAACACTCAGCCTGCTAGGGGTTTGTTTTGGAACTGGAAATCATAGGACTCGGCGAGTGTATGAACAGACTCGGCGATTCCAAGGCAATCTCCCAATCTTTGAAGATTGACTCGACGAGTTGTTCATATAAGTCGGCGAGTCATAGACTGGAAACATTCTTATGAGGGAGATGAACTCGACGAGTTCAAGGTCGAACTCGGCGAGTCGGATGAAGATGGCCCCAATGGTATGCTAGCGGTAGGGGTGAAATAGTCCCCGTATTTGGTTGAGATAGACCGGAGGGTAGGTCGGCACCCCAGAATAGCCTGACACGGGTAGGTCAGCACCCCAGAATGGCTTGACATGGGTAGGTCAGCACCCCATAATGGCTTGACATGGGTAGGTCGGGCACCCCAGAATTATCCGGCAATATGTATGTGGTATGATGGGGGAACTCACTAAGCTTTGTGCTTACAGTTTCAGTTTTGGTTTCAGGTACCTCTTCGTCTAAGGGGAAGGAGTCGGCGGTGTAGTAGCGCATCACACACACATATGATTTCCGCATGGAGTTTTTGGGATTGTACTCTGATTTTCATAACTCTTGATATTGTGATTTTGAAACATGACGTTATGGTTTTTATAAGTTGATGTAACTTGACAATGTTTTGGTATACTATTTCATGAGGTACTTAATTTAAAAATGAAATTTTTGGCCTTGAAAATTGGGATGTTACATTTTGGATACTAAAGAAGATAAAAGAACCAACAAGATTACTCAAAGATATGGTTTTCAATCTCACCAATTTCTACTAACAGTACAAGTAAGATCATATCTATTTAAAAAATTCCATACTTCATAGACAATGGTCGTTGATAAAAAGTTAAAACTGATGAATTAATCTAGTGATTTTTGTGTTAGGTCCATTGAGAAGAAATAAGGAAACAAAATAGCAATTGGAAGCAAATTTTCAAGAAAAGAGAGCTCGATGTTTCATATATGTATTCTTTTATGCTGATAGAAAAACAGCTAACTTATGTATTGTAATTTCATTTTTGATTAGAAGTATATTTCATTTGTGATTGAAATGTATTCAATATTGGTTAGAGGTATTTGTATCTTGGTTGAATAAATGATAATGTACATATATTCGTGTTTATCATTTTCTTTTAGATGTAATTTATGTACTATTTTGTTATACTTCATTTGTGATTAAAACAATATCCATTTGTGATATTTGTGAATAACAGTGTATATTCATTTGTGATAGTGAATAGACGTGTATTAAAATGGGATCGTAAATAAAAGTGGATTCATTTGTGATTTGAGGAGTACTGATTTCCTTTTAAAGAAAAAGAAACGGTCATAAATTATTTTTCGGAAAAATCATCATAAATTTTTTTTAAATATATTCCATTAACTAAAAAGAACTATTAATTTTTTTAGGTAATTAAAATCATTATCCCTAGATTTTAGAAAATCATTAATTAATATTTATATAAAGTTACTAATATACCCTTATAAAATGATTGGTCCAGAACTGTTATCACGTTCTCAACCTTTTAGGTGTTCTCATTTGATCATCCCCCTATATATATATATATATATATATATATATATATATATATATATATATATATATATATATATATATTTCAATTAGCGTAATCATCAGCGTGCTTGTGACGCGGAGGCCACCTAGTACGTTGGCCGTACCCGTGAGTACGCTGGGCGTACTAGGCCCAGAGTGCAACCCTAATTTGGGGGTGAGTCCCCTATATAAGGGATATGATGGCCTCATTTCTGGCCACCATTCCCAGAGAGAAAACCCTAAGAGTGCCCTAACCTCTGTTCTAGAGCTTGTGTGTGTGTGTTTGAGCCATGAGAGCGTTTGTGTGGTTTTGAAGAGGAGAGAAGGTCTTGAAGAAGGAGGAGTTGGAGTCCAAGCTTCTAGATCCGAGCAAATCTGAGTGGGAAGCTTCTTATTGAGGTATAAAGCTTCAGACTTTGCCTTTCCTTTGTTATGAGCATGTTATTTGAGCATTTTAGGGTTTTGTCCCATAAAGGTGGAGTCTTCATGAGATCTTGAACTCCAGAGTCTAGGACCAACCCCTTTTGAGTGTATGAGTAGTGTTATGTCATAAAAATCCAATCTTGGTTGGTGAAATCACTCCATGCATGAGTTATGAGATCCTTGAGACAAAAGAGTGTATATTTTGGAGGATGGTGCCTAATCAGCCATGCAAAGGCTAAAATTCGATGACTTTATGGATTAAGAGACAATAGAGAGTCCAGATCTGAGATATGAGCCTATGCCTTAATTGGTTAAGACCAAAAATGTGAGAAGAGTGAAACTGGGGCGTACGCTGGGCGTAATCCCAGTACGCGCGTTGTAGGGGTCGAGCATCCTTGATGCCTGCATAACAGCCGAGTACGCGCAGCGTAGAGATCGAGTACGCACAGCGTACTCCCTACTGTTGACTTTTGTTGACTTTTAGGGTTTGGTCAAAAGTGTGGACTATTAAGCCTATGGAGGGGTAAAATGGTCTTTTCACCCTTCTGTGAGTGTGAAAGGGTTAGTCTAGTTCTTGAGAGCCAATATTGATTAGGGATAATTATTATGTGATAGGCGGAGGCTAGACTGGTGGGTAGAGTTCGAGATTCCGAGTTCGAGGTTTTCATTTGCTAGCTTACGAGGCGAGTCTTCTCACTATACTTACCTTGTGTGGTAATTTTATGTGTGACCAGAGGGTCTTATGTGAATGAGCTGTGTATTGAGATATCCTGCTATTTGTTATGTGATATGCTTACTGTGTATTATATTGAGCTGCTGAGTTGAGGGACCAGAGGGTCCATCTGAGTTGTGGGACCGGAGGGTCCCACTGAGACACATTGACCGGAGGGTCTTATTGAGTTCTAGCCTCGGGTGGCTGATGTGTCGTGTGTGGTATTTTGGGGAACTCACTAAGCTTTATGCTTACCGTGTTATGTGTTATGTGTTTCAGGTAGTTCCGAGGATCGCGGCAAGGCACCGGCATGATTGTACACACTGGCGGAAGATGTTTTTATGATTCTGGGATTGTGAATTACATTATGATATGATTGTCATTTTGGAATACTTGTGTTTTTGATATGGAGAAATGAGAATTTAATGTGTTTTAAAAATGAAAAATTTGTTTGAAAATTTACGTTGTTACAAGTTGGTATCAGAGCCTTGGTTTGAGGGATTCGGATGCACCCTCGGGTGTGTTTGGACTCCAACTGAGGATTTGAGAAAGATTTTCAAAAGAGATGAAACTTTTCTAAAAATGAGAAAGAGTTTAAGAGAAGACGAGCCGGAGCCGTGTGTACAATCAGCCAGAGCCCGAGCGGTGATTTCCCAAAATATCCTCATTTTGTGTTACGAGATATTTTATGTGATATAATGCATGCTAGAGAATAGGCTAGGTGATTCATATATTAGGACTAGGGTGGCCTGATTTTTGATGCCTTAGCCTAGGGATTTCTGCTATCAGTGATTTGCTGTTAGTATGAGTATCTAAAGAGATGAAACTTTTCTAAAAATGAGAAAGAGTTTAAGAGAAGACGAGCCGGAGCCGTGTGTACAATCAGCCAGAGCCCGAGCGGTGATTTCCCAAAATATCCTCATTTTGTGTTACGAGATATTTTATGTGATATAATGCATGCTAGAGAATAGGCTAGGTGATTCATATATTAGGACTAGGGTGGCCTGATTTTTGATGCCTTAGCCTAGGGATTTCTGCTATCAGTGATTTGCTGTTAGTATGAGTATCTAGCAGGAGCGAGCCAACGAGAGGACTAATGTGAGAGTAGCTTGTGAGGTATAGACTTGTAATTGGTATCCGAGGAGGAGGACTTGGAGTGAACACTGATGCAGTGTGGAAGGTAGTATGGGCCTGTACTACTGAAAGCACCGGATCAGTGAGCGGTCCAAGTAAGAATCCTTAGGATGCTAAGGAGCAAGTAGGGGCGGGTGATAGAGTGTGAGTATGCTCGAGCGAGTCTCTAATGAATTTATGTTGTGTTTCAGAGACATCATGATGGGTACACGCCACAACCCTGGTAGCAGTTGGAGTAGTGATGAGGAGATACGGAGGATGATCCACGAGGAGGTTGCTGCAGCTATCCGAGCAGAGATTCCAGAGATGTTTGGGTCTATCAAGACCACCTTGATACAGACGTTCGATGAGCGATACACTGCTATCACTGAGGCTGCTGCTGCCGCGGCCACTGCAGCCGTCGCCGCTGCTAGGCCTCAGGGAGGTGACTCGTTGCTGTTCCGAAAGTTCAGTAGCACGAAGCCACCGGAGTTTGATGGGACGCAGGATCCGATTGCTGCAATGAGGTGTATCTCTGATATCAAGGGGTGTTTTTACACGTGTTCATGCCCCGACCACTTGAGAGTTTGGTTTGCACTGAACCAGCTTCGCTTAGGAGCGAAGGACCGGTGGAAGTTTGTAACAGCTGGTTTTACCCCTGCAGATCATGCTACAGTGACATGGGAGAGGTTCGTTCAGATGTTCCGAGACGAGTATGTTCCCCCGATGGAGAGGGAACGTTTGGCACAGGAGTTTCTATCTCTCAAGCAGAAGACAGAATCAGTGATTGAGATTTCGAGGATGTTCCATGAGAGGGCGATGTTTTGCCCTGAACACGTGTCCACTGAGCAGGCACGTGTGAGCCGATATCTGAGCATACTGAGGAGGGACATACGAGAGTTCGTGGCGAACTCGTCGTATAAGACATTGGTCAAGCTTCAGGCCAATGCCAGGAGGAGGGAGATTGAGCTTGAGTTGCAGACCAGGGAGGTGGAGGAGGAGTCCCGGGGGAGGGACCGGAGACCAGTGCAATCGCAGCCGGCGACGAAGCGGGCCAAGCCCGCTTATTCCATAGTTGGGGGCCAGAAGGGCCGCACTTGTGGCAAGAGTCATGAGGGTTCTTGCCGTTCGGGGATTTGCTACAAATGCGGCAAGGAGGGGCACATGATGAAGGATTTCCCCAAGGGATTCTCGGTTTGCTTTCATTGCAACCAGACCGGCCACCGGAAGGCCGAGTGCCATCAGCTCGTGCATGGATCAGCCCAGGGATCTGCACCTAATTCTATGCGTGCTACTGAGATTCAGCCAGCGAAGGCCGAGACACCGAGGGTTTGTGGGAGAGCCTTTCAGCTGACAGCGGAGGAGGTCCGCGCAGCACTTGATGTTGTGGCTGGTACGTGTTCTTATTGTATTCCTTTGAGATATTTTGTGCTTATATTGTGATTGTGTATAGGTACTTTTCTTGTGAGTTTTGTGCATGCCTTGGTGTTATTTGACTCGGGTGCGAGTCGATCCTTTGTATCATTAGCATTTAGTCGTCATATCAGTATCCGACGAGAGGCGTTGAGCCGACCTTTGAGAGTCTCCATAGCCGATGAGCATGCGGTATTTGCGACTGATGTGATTCGTGGATGTGTGCTTGAGATTTTCGGAGTTGAGTTTCCGATAGATCTGGTACCGATCGCGATGAGGGACGTCTGTGTCATCATGGGCATGGACTGGTTAAGTCGATTTGGAGCCATGATCGACTGTGAGCGTCAGCTGGTGACCATACGAGACCCTAGTGGGGGAGTGCTTACAATATATGGCGAGGGTACCCAATCTGGGTCGGCATTTTGTTCGGCCGCCAAAGCGAGACAGAGTCTACAGCAGGGTTGTATGGGATTTTTGGCATATATGATGGATATGCGGGCTACTGTAGAGAGATCGAGTTCTATCTCCGAGGTTCCGATAGTGCGCGAGTTTCAAGATGTTTTTCCCGAGGAGCTGCCGGGAGTGCCTCCCGAGAGGCAGGTAGAGTTTCGGATCGATTTGGTGCCGGGGGCGGCGCCCATTGCCAAGGCACCTTATCGCCTTGCGCCTCCGGAGATGCAGGAGTTATCCTCACAGCTGCAGGAGCTGTTGGGGAAGGGGTTTATTAGGCCGAGTAGCTCGCCGTGGGGAGCCCCGATTCTTTTTGTTAAGAAAAAGGACGGTTCACACCGGATGTGCATTGATTACCGGGAGTTGAACAAGTTGACGGTCAAGAACCGTTACCCACTTCCGAGGATCGACGTTTTGTTCGATCAGTTGCAGGGGGCGTCTTGGTTTTCCAAGATCGATCTGAGGTCTGGGTATCACCAGATGAGAGTCCGCGAGGAGGATGTCCAGAAGACGGCCTTCAGGACACGTTATAGGCACTATAAGTTTGTGGTGATGCCCTTCGGGCTCACCAATGCACCGGCAGCGTTCATGGACCTCATGAACCGGGTGTGTAGACCCATGTTGGATCGTTCGGTGATCGTGTTCATTGACGATATTTTGGTGTATTCGAGATCCAAGGAGCAACATGAAGAGCACCTGAGGGAGATTTTGGGTGTACTGAGATCGGAGAGGCTCTATGCCAAGTTCTCCAAGTGTGATTTCTGGTTACGAGAGGTCCAGTTCCTGGGACACCTCGTTAATCAGAATGGTATTTTGGTCGATCCGGCCAAGATTGAGGCAGTTATGAGATGGAAGGTGCCGAGATCCCCCACCGAGATCAGGAGTTTTCTGGGACTGGCCAGATACTATCGGAGATTTATTAGAGATTTCTCCAAGATTGCCGTCCCTCTCACCAGTTTGACCCGGAAGGGCGTTGCGTTTACTTGGGGTCCCGAGCAGCAGGCCTCATTTGACACCCTTCGCCAGAGATTGTGCGAGGCTCCCGTGTTGTACCTTCAGGAGGGAATGGAGGATTTTGTGGTTTATTGCGACACATCTATTACGGGCATGGGTGCGGTACTGATGCAGAGAGGGAACGTGATAGCGTACGCATCGAGGCAGTTGAAGCCTCATGAGACGAGATATCCCACCCACGATCTGGAGCTGGGGGCAGTGGTGTTTGCCCTCAAGATCTGGCGTCACTATCTGTACGGGGTTCAGTGTACCATATACACGGACCACAAGAGCTTGAAGTATCTTATGGATCAGCCCAACCTTAACATGAGACAGAGGAGATGGCTGGATGTGGTGAAAGATTACGACTGTGAGATCATGTACCATCCGGGCAAGGCTAATGTGGTAGCCGACGCCCTGAGCTGTAGAGCGGAGAGTACCCCGATCCGAGACGTGTGTATGAGGATGATAGTGATGACTCCAGTTTCAGATATCATTGGAGAGGCCCAGGCGGAGGCCGTGAGACCGGAGAACCGCAAGAGAGAGCGAGTGATTGGGCAGATGTCCGAGTTTGTGACGGGCAGCCGAGGACTTATGACCTTTCAGGGGAGGATTTGGGTGCCCTATACGGGTGGAGCTCGGCGTACACTGATGGAGGAGGCGCATAGATCGAGATACTCGATCCATCCCGGGGCCACTAAGATGTATTTGGACCTGAAGAGAGATTATTGGTGGCCCTGTGTGAAGAGGGACGTTGCGTGGGTAGTCGAGAGGTGCTTGACCTATCGTCGGGTTAAGGCCGAGCACCAGCGTCCTCATGGTATGTTGCAGCCACTGGAGGTTCCCCAGTGGAAGTGGGAACAAATTTCTATGGGTTTTATCTCCAAGTTGCCGAGGACCGCGCGGGGTGTCGACGCGATTTGGGTGATTGTGGACCGGTTGACGAAGAACGCTCACTTTCTTGCTATTAGTGAGAGCTCTTCTGCGGAGAAGCTGGCAGAGATATATGTGAGAGAGGTGGTAGCTCGGCATGGAGTGCCGATATCTATAGTGTCAGATCGGGATGTGCGATTTACTTCCAGATTCTGGAAGAAGTTCCATGAGGAGTTGGGTACGCGATTGCATGTAATTTAGCACAGCCTACCACCCACAGACAGATGGACAGAGTGAGCGGACGATTCAGACGCTCGAGGACATGCTTCGAGCATGTGTTATGGACTTCGGTGGAAGTTGGGACACATACTGTAACATCCGGATTTTTAGGTATGTTATTTTGAATTATTTATTTTTTTAGGATCATTGATCTACTCGACGAGTTGGTGCTATAACTCGTCGAGTAGAAGCCGGGTGGCCACGTGAGTTTAATGAACTACTCGGCAAGTCCAAGAGTAGACTCGCCGAGTAGGCGCTGTTAATGGAAACCCTAAATCTTCGGGCCTGAGCCCTATTTAAAGGCACTTATGGCCTTCATTGGCGGCTACCATCCCAGAGAGAGAACCCCCATCGATCTTGAGTGTGTAGAGTGAGAGAGAGAAGGCCATTTGAGCTTTTGGTGTGATTTTGCAAGAAAGGAGAGGAGCTCCAGCAAGAAGGATCAAAGGAGATTGCTATTCTGAGTTAGCCAAGCAAGGAGTTCACCTTGAGGTACCAAATCGGACCCCTCTTTCTCTCTATGGTATGGGTTTAATTATTTGGGGTTAGGGCTTGAATCATTCCTTTTTGGGGGTTTTGGATACCTCAAACCCCCTTCTTCGAGTTGTGTTAGAGATCTGGACCCTTTTAGGTCCAGGAAGTCCCAAGCATCCAGCTTTATGCATTTCCAATGGAGTTTTGAACCTAGGTTGCCATTTTAGGAGCTATTTCACCAAAAAGAGCCTTATGAGTGTTGCATGAGTATAAAGGTTGGACCTTTACGTGACTTTTGAGTGTTTAAAGACCAGATCTATGGATTAGAGAAGCAGATCTGACCTCAGGAGGTCGTTTGAGCATTCTCATGGAAGAAACTCGCCGAGTCCATGAGCGGACTCGACGAGTCGGATCGTGTTGCACCACGATTCGTGATCAGTGGTGACCGTTGAGAGAAAGGTTAACTCGATGAGCCGAGTGGACCTTAGGAGGATTCAGAGGACACGTATGGACTCGCCGAGTCACCCGAGTGCACTCGACGAGTCTGGTCAAAGTTGGGTTGTTGACTGGGGTTGACTTTTAGGGTTTGGTCAACATTTGGACATTTGACCATTGGAGGGGTAAAATGGTCTTTTCCCCTTCTGAGAGAATATAGGGAGGGATTATTCTAGCCTTTGAGAGCCGTATTAATTAGGGATATTTACTTTATGTGATTAGGCGGAGGCTAGATCAGATATTCGAGTTTGAGACTTTCCGAGATTTCCCGAGGTGAGTCTTCTCACTATACATTACCTAGAGTGGTATCTATGTGCAGACCGGAGGGTCTTAAGTGTTATGTGTATGTTTGAGTTTATGTGCAGTGTGATATATGTATGCTATGTGTTATATAGACCGGACCGGAGGTTCCAACGATTTAGATCGGACCGGAGGGTCCAACTATTTAGACCGGACCGGAGGGTCCAACGAGCTATGGGACTGGAGGGTCCCGCTGAGATACCAATGACCAGAGGGTCATACCAAGTTATAGCCTCGAGTGGCTTATGTGTTGTATGTGGTATATTGGGGAACTCACTAAGCATTTATGCTTACCGTGTTATGTGATATGTGTTTCAGGTACCAGCGAGGATCGCGGGAAGGCGCCGGCATGATTTGTACACACTGGTAGAGGATTATGTTTTGAGATTATGGGATATGTTTTATTATGATAACATTGGATCATGAGATTCTGGGAATATTATATATGTTTTTATCATGTTGAAAAATGAAAAAAAATGTTTTAAATTTTACGTCGTTACAAGTTGGTATCAAAGCCTTGGTTTGAGAGATTCGGATGCACCTCCGGGCGCATCTGAACTCAAACTGAGGGATTGAGAGAATTTTTCATAAAAGAAACAATTTTTCTAAAAGAGTAAAAGATTTTTCAGAAAAGCAGAACGGAGCAGTGTGTACGATCAGCCAGCGCCCGAACGATGATTTCCCTAAATACCCTTACATTATGTGTTATGAGATATTATGTGATATGTTATGCATGCTAGAGTAGGCTAGGTATTCATGGTTAGGACTAGAGTGGGCCTGATTTGTGATGTCATAGCCTAGGAGTTACTGCTACTATGAGATACTTCGAGAGTGAGTAGGTAGCAGCGAGGAACTTATGAGTGGTCTACCGGAGAGTAGCCTGAGTTTAGTGAGATATAGAGTACTTGTGATTTGGGATCCTAGGAGGAGGACTTGGGGTGAATACCGATGCGTTGTGGAAGGTAGTATAGGGCCCGTACTACTGAAAACACCGGATCGGTGAGCAGTCCAAGTAAGAATCCTTAGGGTACTAAAGAACAAGTAGGGTTGAGTATCGAGTGCGAGTATACTCGAGCGAATCTCTGATTTCTTTTGTGTTGTATTTCAGAGACATCATGGTTGGGACGCGCCACCACCCAGGAGGCAGTGGTACTAGTGGTACCAGCGATGAGGAGATCCGTAGGTTGATTCACGAGGAGGTGGCCGCAGCCATACGGGTGGAGATTCCTGAGATGTTTGGGTCTATCAAGACCACTTTGATTGAGACGTTTGACGAGCGGTATGTTTCTCTTACCGAGGCTGCTGTTGCTGCAGCCACCGCAGCCGTCGCCGCTGCCAGGCCACAGGGGGGGTGACTCGTTGCTGTACCGAGAGTTCAGCAACACGAAGCCACCAGAGTTTGATGGGACTCAGGATCTGATAGCCGCGATGAGGTGGATCTCTGACATTGAGGGATGCTTCTACACCTGTTCTTGTCCGGAGCATCTGAGGGTACGGTTCGCGCTGAACCAGCTTCGCTTGGGAGTGAAGGACTGGTGGAAGTTTGTTACGGCAGACTTCACTCCTGCAGAGATTACAGGGTGACCTGGGAGAGGTTCACCACCATGTTCCGAGATGAGTATGTTCCCCCGGTGGAGAGGGAACGATTGGCACAGGAGTTCTTGTCCCTCAAGCAAGGAACTGAGTCGGTGACAGTGATTACGAGGATGTTTCATGAGAGGGCGTTGTTTTGCCCTGAGCACGTGTCGACCGAGCAAGCACGTATGAGCCGATATCTGAGCGTGCTGAGGAGAGAAATTCATGAGTTCGTGGCGAACTCGACGTACCGGACATTTGCCGAGCTCCAGGCAAATGCTCGGAAGAGGGAGATCGAGCTGGAGACTCAGGCCAGGGAGGAGGCCGAGTCTCAGAGGAGGGACGGGCGACCGGCGCAGTCGCAGCCGGCAGCCAAGCGGGGGAAGCCCGCTGATTCGAGATCTGGAGGTCCTAAGGGCCGCACTTGCGGGAAGTGCGGCAAGAGCCATGAGGGAGTGTGCAGAGCTGGGGTGTGTTACAAGTGTGGGAAGGAGGGGCATTTCGCGAGGGATTGCCCCAAGGGATTTTCGGTTTGCTTTCATTGCAACCAGACAGACCATTGGAAGGCCGAGTGCCCGCAGCTACTACAGAGATCAGCACAGGGATCTGCACCTGCTGCTAGAGCTACCGAGGTCCGGCCAGCGAAGGCCGAGGCACCGAAGGCTCGCGGTAGAGCCTTCCAGTTGACAGCGGAGGAGGTCCGCGCAGCGCCTGATGTCGTGGCCGGTATGTATTCTTTTACTTACTGATTTTGAGTTTGAGATTTTGTGCTTATATTGTGGTATGGATAGGTACTTTTCTTGTGAGTTCTGTACCTGCTTTGGTGTTATTTGACTCGGGTGCGAGTCGATATTTCGTGTCATTAGCATTTAGTCAGCACATCAGTGTCCAGCGAGAGGCGTTGAGTCGACCTCTACAAGTTTCTATAGCCGACGAGCGAGCGGTGTATGCTACTGATGTGATTCGAGGATGTGTACTCGAGATCTTCTGTGTTGAGTTCTCGATTGACCTAGTATCGATTACGATGGGTGATGTCTGTGTCATCGTGGGCATGGACTGGTTGAGCCGCTTTGGAGCTGTTATCGACTGCGAGCGTCAGATGGTGACGATATAAGACCCTAGTGGGGGAGTGCTGATAATGTATGGCGAGGCTACCCGAATTGGGTCAGCATTTTGTTCGGCTGCCAGAGCGAGACAGAGCCTACAGCAGGGCTGTAGAGGGTTTGTAGCCTATGTGATGGATACACGAGTGGCCGCAGAGAGGCCGAGTTCGGTTGATGATGTTCCGATAGTGCGTGAGTTCCCGGATGTTTTTCCTGAGGAGTTGCCGGGTGTGCCTCATGAGAGGCAGGTGGAGTTCCGCATCGATTTGGTTCTGGGGGCAGCGCCTATCGCCAAGGCGCCTTATCGCCTTGCGCCGCCAGAGATGCAGGAGTTATCCTCGCAGCTTCAGGAGCTGCTGGGAAAGGGGTTTATTCGACCGAGTAGCTCGCCATGGGGAGCGTCGATCCTTTTTGTCAAGAAAAAGGATGGTTCACACCGGATGTGCATAGAATACCGGGAGTTGAACAAATTAATGGTCAAGAACCGTTATCCATTACCGAGGATCGACGATCTGTTCGATCAGTTGCAGGGTGCGTCTTGGTTTTCCAAGATAGACTTGAGGTCTGGATATCACCAGATGAGGGTGTGTGATGAGGATATCTAGAAGACAGCATTTAGGACTCGTTATGGGCATTACGAGTTCGTGGTGATGCCTTTTGGGCTCACAAATGCACCAGCGGCGTTCATGGACCTCATGAACCGAGTATGCAGGCCGATGTTGGATCGATCGGTGATTGTGTTCATCGACGACATTCTAATGTATTCCAGGACCAGAGAGCAGCATGAGGAGCACCTGAGGGAGATCCTCGGAGTATTGAGATCGGAGAGGCTATATGCCAAATTCTCCAAGTGTGATTTCTGGTTACGTGAGGTCCAGTTCTTGGGACATCTCATTAATCAGAATGGGATATTGGTCAATCCGGCCAAGATTGAGGCAGTCATGAGTTGGGAGGTTCCGAGATCCCCCACCGAGATCACGAGTTTTCTGGGGTTGGACGGCTACTATCGGAGATTTATTCAGGATTTCTCCAAGATTGTCGTTCCCTTCACCAGATTGACCCGGAAGGGCGCTGCTTTTTCTTGGGGTCCAGAGCAGCAGACCTCGTTTGAGACTCTTCGCCAGAGGTTATGCGAAGCCCCGGTGTTAGCTCTTTCGGAGGGAATGGAGGATTTCGTGGTGTATTGTGATGCGTCTATATCGGGGTTGGGTGCAGTGCTTATGCAGAGAGGGCACGTGATAGCATACGCATCGAGGCAGCTGAAGCCTCATGAGACGAGGTATCCCACCCACGATTTGGAGTTGGGGGCGGTGGTGTTCGCCCTCAAGATATGTCGCCATTATTTGTATGGGGTTCGGTGTACCATATACACGGACCACAAGAGTTTGAAGTATCTGATGGATCAGCCCAACCTGAACATGCGTCAGAGGAGATGGTTAGATGTGGTAAAGGATTATGACTGTGAAATCCTGTACCACCCGGGCAAGGCTAACGTAGTAGCCGACGCTCTGAGCCGTAGGGCGGAGAGTGCCCCGATTCGAGACATATGTATGAGGATGACGGTGATGACTCCGGTGTTGGATACTATTCGAGAGGCCCAGGCAGAGGCTGTGAGATCGGAGAACCGTAAAAGGGAGCGGGTGATTGGACAGGTGTCCGAGTTTGTGACGGATAGCCGAGGGCTCTTGACCTTTTGTGGTCGGATTTGGGTGCCGTATACGGGCGGGGCACGTAGCACCTTGATGGAGGAGGCGCATAGATCGAGATTCTCGATCCATCCCGAGGCCACGAAGATGTATTTGGACCTGAAGAGAGATTATTGGTGGCCCTGTATGAAGAGGGATGTTGCATGGGTAGTAGAGAGGTGCTTGACCTGTCGCCGGGTTAAGGCCGAGCACCAGCGCCCGCATGGCAAGTTACAGCCGTTAGAGGTTCTCCAGTGGAAGTGGGAACAGATTTCTATGGATTTTATCACCAAATTGCCGCGAACCGCGAGGGGTGTTGATGCAATTTGGGTGATTGTGGACCGGCTGACGAAGAGCGCTCACTTTCTTGCTATCGGTGAGAGCTCTTCTGCGGAGAGGCTAGCGGAGATGTATGTGAGAAAGGTGGTGTCACGGCATGGAGTGTCGATCTCGATTGTGTCAGATCGAGATGTACGTTTCACTTCCAGGTTCTGGAAGAAATTTCATGAGGAGTTGGGTACGAGATTGAGCGGACGATTCAGACGCTCGAGGACATGCTTCGGGCATGTGTTATGGACTTCGGTGGAAGTTGGGACACATACCTACCTTTGGCTGAGTTTTCTTACAACAACAGCCACCATTCGAGTATTGGTATGCCTCCCTTTGAGCTTTTATATGGGAGGAGGTGTCGGACTCCCATCTGTTGGGGAGAGGTAGGGCAGCGAGTAATGGGTAGCACTGAGATAGTGCTTAAGACGACTGAGCAGATACAGCTGGTCAGACAGAGGTTACTGACAGCCCAGAGCCGTCAGAAGAGTTATGCGGATAGGCGACGATCCGAGCTCGAGTTCCAGGTCGGAGATTTCGTACTCCTGAAGGTATCTCCTTGGAAAAGAGCGATCCGATTCAGGAAGAGGGGCAAGCTGGGGCCCTGATACATTGGTCCATTTAGGGTGACCGCGAGGGTGGGTAAGGTAGCATATCGTCTGGAGCTACCCGAGGAGTTGAGTCAGATCCATGATACCTTCCACGTATCCCAGTTGAGGAAGTGTATAGCTGATGAGACGACAATAGTGCCTCTAGAGGATATTCAGGTGGACGCGAGCCTGAATTACATTGAGAGGCCGATCGCGATCTTGGGTCGGAAGGTCAAGGTTCTGAGGAACAAAGAGGTGCCCCTGGTTCAGGTCCAGTGGCAACATCGGAGAGGGTCCGAGCCGACTTGGGAGCCGGAGTCGGAGTTGTGGGAGCAGCATCCAGAGTTGTTTGTAGAGCGAGACTTCGAGGGCGAAGTCTGATTCTAGTGGGGGAGAATTGTAACATCCGGATTTTCAGGTATGTTATTTTGAATTATTTATTTTTTTTAGGATCATTGATCTACTCGACGAGTTGGTGCTATAACTCGTCGAGTAGAAGCGGGGTGGCCACGTGAGTTTAATGAACTACTCGGCGAGTCCAAGAGTAGACTCGCCGAGTAGGCGCTATAAGTGGAAACCCTAAATCTTCGGGCCTATGCCCTATTTAAAGGCACTTATGGCCTTCATTGACGGCTACCATCCCAGAGAGAGAACCCCCATCGATCTTGAGTGTGTAGAGTGAGAGAAAGAAGGCCATTTGAGCTTTTGGTGTGATTTTGCAAGAAAGGAGAGGAGCTCCAGCAAGAAGGATCAAAGGAGATTGCTATTCTGAGTTAGCCAAGCAAGGAGTTCACCTTGAGGTACCAAATCGGACCCCTCTTTCTCTTTATGGTATGGGTTTTATTATTTGGGGTTAGGGCTTGAATCATTCCTTTTTGGGGGTTTTGGATGCCTCAAACCCCCTTCTTCGAGTTGTGTTAGAGATCTGGACCCTTTTAGGTCCATGAAGTCCCAAGCATCCAGCTTTATGCATTTCCAATGGAGTTTTGAACCTAGGTTGCCATTTTAGGAGCTATTTCACCAAAAAGAGCCTTATGAGTGTTGCATAAGTATAAAGGTTGGACCTTTACGTGACTTTTGAGTGTTTAAAGACCAGATCTATGGATTAGAGAAGCAGATCTGACCTCAGGAGGTCGTTTGAGCATTCTCATGGAAGAAACTCGCCGAGTCCATGAGCGGACTCGACGAGTCGGATCGTGTTGCACCACGATTCGTGATCAGTGGTAACGGTTGAGAGAAAGGTTAACTCGACGAGCCAAGTGGACCTTAGGAGGATTCAGAGGACACGTATGGACTCGCCGAGTCACCCGAGTGCACTCGACGAGTCTGGTCAAAGTTGGGTCGTTGACTGGGGTTGACTTTTAGGGTTTGGTCAACATTTGGACATTTGACCATTGGAGGGGTAAAATGGTCTTTTCCCCTTCTGAGAGAATATAGGGAGGGATTATTCTAGCATTTGAGAGCCGTATTAATTAGGGATATTTACTTTATGTGATTAGGCGGAGGCTAGATCATATATTCGAGTTTGAGACTTTCCGAGATTTCCCGAGGTGAGTCTTCTCACTATACATTACCTAGAGTGGTATCTATGTGCAGACCGGAGGGTCTTAAGTGTTATGTGTATGTTTGAGTTTATGTGCAGTGCGATATATATATGCTATGTGTTATATAGACCGGACCGGAGGGTCCAACGATTTAGATCGGATCGGAGGGTCCAACGATTTAGACCGGACCGGAGGGTCCAATGAGTTAGACCGGACCGGAGGGTTCAACGAGCTACAGGACTGGAGGGTCCCGCTGAGACACAATGACCAGAGGGTCATACCGAGTTATAGCCTCGAGTGGCTTATGTGTTGTATGTGGTATATTGGGGAACTCACTAAGCATTTATGCTTACCGTGTTATGTGATATGTGTTTCAGGTACCAGCGAGGATCGCGGGAAGGCGCCGACATGATTTGTACACACTGGTAGAGGATTATGTTTTGAGATTATGGGATATGTTTTATTATGATAACATTGGATCATGAGATTCTGGGAATATTATATATGTTTTTATCATGTTGAAAAATGAAAAAAATTGTTTTAAATTTTACGTCGTTACACATACCTACCCTTGGCTGAGTTTTCTTACAACAACAGCCACCATTCCAGTATCGGCATGCCTCCTTTTGAGCTTCTTTATGGGAAAAGGTGTCAGACCCCCATTTGTTGGGGAGAGGTAGGGCAGCGAGTGATGGGTGACACTGAGATAGTGCTCAAGACGACTGAGCAGATTCAACAGGTCAGACAGAGGTTACTGACGGCTCAGAGTCGCCAGAAGAGTTACGCGGACAGGCGACGATCCGAACTCGAGTTTCAGGTTGGAGATTTCGTTCTCCTAAGGGTATCCCCGTGGAAAGGAGTACTACAGTTCATGAAGAGGGGCAAGATGGGGCCCCGATACATCGGTCCTTTCAGGGTGACCGCTAGAGTGGGTAAGGTAGCATACCGCTTGGAGCTACGTGCGGAGTTGAGCCAGATCCATAACACATTCCACTTGTCTCAGTTGAGGAAGTGTGTGGCCGATGAGACAGCAGTAGTGCCAATGGAGGACATTCAGGTAGATGCGAGCCTGAATTATATCGAGAGACCGATCGCGATTATGGATCGAAAGGTGAAAGTTTTGAGGAATAAAAAGGTGCTCCTGGTTCAGGTTCAGTGGCAACATCGGAAAGGGTCCGAGATGACTTGCGAGCCGGAGTCCGAGATGCGGGAGCAGCATCCGGAGCTATTTGAGGAGCATGACTTCAAGGGTGATGTCTGATTCTAGTGGGGGAGAATTGTAACATCCCGAGTCCAGGTATACTTCGAGAACCTTGATCTATTAAGCTATTGTCATTTTTGGTCCTTATTATAAAAAGAGTGAAAAACGAGTACGCGGGGCGTACATGAGGTGTACACCTAGCGTAATCGTCAGCGTGCTTGTGACGCGGAGGCCACCTAGTACGATGGGCGTACCCGTGAGTACGCTGGGCGTACTAGGCCTAGAGTGCAACCCTAATTTGGGGGTGAGTCCCCTATATAAGGGATATGATGGCCTCATTTCTGGCCACCATTCCCAGAGAGAAAACCCTAAGAGTTCCATAACCTCTGTTCTAGAGCTTGTGTGTGGGTGTTTGAGCGTTGAGAGTGTTTGTGAAGTTTTGAAGAGAAGAGAAGGTCTTGAAGAAGGAGGAGTTGGAGTCCAAGCTTCTAGATCCGAGCAAATCTGAGTGGGAAGCTTCTTATTGAGGTATAAAGCTTCAGACTTTGCCTTTCCTTTGTTATGAGCATGTTATTTGAGCATTTTAGGGTTTTGTCCCATAAAGGTGGAGTCTTGATGAGATCTTGAACTCCAGAGTCTAGGACCAACCCCTTTTGAGTGTATGAGTAGTGTTATGTCATAAAAATCCAATCTTGGTTGGTGAAATCACTCCATGCATGAGTTATGAGATCCTTGAGACAAAAGAGTGTATATTTTGGAGGATGGTGCCTAATCAGCCATGCAAAGGCTTAAAGTCGATGACTATGGATCAAGAGACATTATAGAGTCCAGATCTGAGATATGAGCCTATGTCTTAACTGGTTAAGACCAAAAATATGAGAAGAGTGAAACTGGGGCGTACGCTGGGCGTAATCCCAGTACGCGCGTCTTAGGGGTCGAGTATCCCCGATGCCTGCATAACAGTCGAGTACGCGCAACGTAGAGATCGAGTACGCACAGCGTACTCCCTACTGTTAACTTTTGTTGACTTTTAGGGTTTGGTCAAAAGTGTGGACTATTAAGCCTATGGAAGGGTAAAATGGTCTTTTCACCCTTCTGTGAGTGTGAAAGGGTTAGTCTAGTTCTTGAGAGTCAATATTGATTAGGGATAATTATTATGTGCTAGGCGGAGGCTAGACTGGTGGGTAGAGTTCGAGATTCCGAGTTCGAGGTTTTCATTTGCTAGCTTACGAGGTGAGTCTTCTCACTATACTTACCTTGTGTGGTAATTTTATGTGTGACCAGAGGGTCTTATGTGAATGAGCTGTGTATTGAGATATCCTGCTATTTGTTATGTGATATGCTTACTGTGTATTATATTGAGCTGCTGAGTCGAGGGACCAGAGGGTCCATCTGAGTTGTGGGACCGGAGGGTCCCACTGAGACACATTGACCGGAGGGTCTTATTGAGTTATAGCCTCGAGTGGCTGATGTGCTGTGTGTGGTATTTTGGGGAACTCACTAAACTTTATGCTTACCGTGTTATGTGTTATGTGTTTCAGGTAGTTCCGAGGATCGCGGCAAGGCACCGGCATGATTGTACACACTGGCGGAAGATGTTTTTATGATTCTGGGATTGTGAATTACATTATGATATGATTGTCATTTTGGAATACTTGTGTTTTTGATATGGAGAAATGAGAATTTAATGTGTTTTAAAAATGAAAAATTTGTTTGAAAATTTACGTTGTTACAAATTAAAGAGGATTTATGGAGTCCCAAAGATTCGAACATTCAACCTCACCCCACTGTGGGTTATAAACCTGGTACATCACTACCAGCTAGGCTGGAGATCATTTGTATTTCCTCAAGATCTTTTTTGTATTATACTTTATGTTTCTTTTTTATGTGCTTCGATTGATATGAAAACTGAGTTGACCAGGTGATTAAACCTGTTTACTCGCGGCCAATTCACCAGATCAACTAAAAGAAGTAGGGGTGAGCAAAAACAGAACCGGTCAAAGAAAAACCGATCAAACCGCATCCGAAAAACCGAAACTGATGCAAAAACCGATGGTGCGGATTTTATTTTCACAAAAACCGAATTTGTTGGTGCGGTCCGGTTTTTATCTAGAAACCGGTCCACCAAAACCAAACCACACCGCAAGTGTATAAATAATAAAATAAATCAGTAATTTATATTATATACAATTATACATATTATTTAAAAAACAAATAAATTCTACTATATAAACAATAAAATAAATCATAACCTTTTATTATATACAATTATGCATAACATTTGATGGATCGTTTATGATTACATAATATATATTACTTAGAGAAGTGAATTTATATTTGTTCATTTTGTTGTTGTTAAAAATATGTTTGGTAGGAATTTGCCTTAATTATTTATTTTTACTTTATCATAATAATAGTTATACTTTGTGAGTTTCTTACTTTATGTTTGTAACTTAGTGACTATGTGTAAAGAGTACGTATGATACAACTTACATGCTTGCAGGTGCAAATTGAATGAGTTTGGGATTTCGGGTTGTAAATGAAATAATCAAGTGGGATTATGAGTTGGAAATGAAATAATCAAGTAATCAACGTTAAAAACATAAAAGTGTGGTTTCTAAACCATGGCATACAATTATAAATCTTTATATGGATATCATGATTAAAAAAACGCACCGGCGAACATAAAAAAACCGAACCATATGCTTGACTCGGTTTAAAACCGACACCGAACCGATACAAACCGAAACCGCATTTGAAAACCGCAAAACCGAACCATTGAAAAACCGAACCCAACTGTTTCTAAAATGCAAAAACCGCACATTGCGGTTAGCAGTTCGGTTTGATCTTAAAACCGCACCAAAACGCACCATGCTCACCCCTAAAAAGAAGAGTTTTAAAACATTGTATAAAAAGTATTCATAAATTTCGAGAACATATTACTACATTATACAAAATTAAAAATTTGCTAAAACAATTAAAAATACATATTTTGATTTCAAAATATAAAAATATAAAACTTTAGCGTTAAGAATATGGTTTGTTTAGTAACGACTTGTATAATACGACAAATATGACTCCTAAAACAACATTTTTTTTTTGAGAAAACTGTTGACGTGGAAACGTTACTCGTTAAACAAATGTAACTAGAAATTATTACACCCCCACTCCCACATGCTGCCGTCATGCAACTTGACAAATAGCGATTGTGGACGCTAGCCCCACTTATAATACAGTATATATTCCCCACGTGTGGTCTTATGCAAGTCGGCAACTATTGTTCTTGCCCCTTGAATACTTTATATCTAAGGCAAACAGGAAAGGTTTCTATAGTATTCATATCTAAGGCAAATAGGAAAGGTTTCTATAAATTTAACTGTTTTATGGAGAAATTACTATGATTTTTTATCTAAAAACTTTTGAAATATAAGGACTTGTTAATCGAGTCTTTTTGCCAATGTTCTAAAAAGTTCGACATGACTCTATCATCACGCGTCATGGCCTCAAGGTTTGTACTTGCCGCCAAACTTTGAGAAAATGTCACGTTAAGTCACATATGTATATAAAAATGAATAATAAAAAAAAAATATATAAAATTATTATTTGTATACAAAATTTCCACCTTAAGTCACGTTTTACAAACGACATGGCTAGCCATGACTCAAAAAAACTTGAGATTTGATATTGTTGTCAAGTCACGTCTTACATTATTTAGAACATTGGTTTTGCCAATACAGAAAAGACAACCGTTGACTTTAACAAATACTCATCGTACCATTTATCATTTATAAAGTTATTTATCATATGGTAGTTAGATTTATAGCTAAGAAATTAAAACAAACTCATGGTATACATTATGAAGAGATTTTCTACTATGCAACGATGATAAAGTTTAGGGATATTGACACTGTAGCATAACAAACTTTAGGCTTTATCCTGAATTGGTCACTTAAGTAATTTTTTTACACAATTAGTCTCTCCTGTCAATTACGCATTTATCCTTGATTTTAAAGGTTTAGCTGGTTAAGACGCTTCGTTGGCAAGACTGACATGAAGCTTCATCCCTCGTGTATAAGACAACGTCAGTGGCTTATTAATTGAAACCCTTAATCGACACACTTCCTTCACCTTGATTCCCGTATTCGAAACCCCAAAAACCCTAACACCTCTCATCCGTTCTTGAACGATGTCATCGTCGTCTTCCTACAACTCAACCCTTCCTCACTTTGGTAACGAAGACGAAGTGAGAAATGTTACTGTGACTTGGATGCAATGGAAAGTATACCTTGCACAGAAAAAAAACCTACACACCGGTTTTTAAATTTTCCAAACTCATTGATAATCTCTGATCTGATCATTATTTGTTTATTTCTTTAGAATGTGACAAAGTTAACATGGATTTTAGTTACTGTCATGTATGATTTTAATTTACGATGTTTAGGTTAGCTGAAATTTTGATAAGTGATGTTTGGTGACTTTTTATGTTTGATCTATGATGTTTTCAGCTGAAATTTGTTAGTTTTCTTTAAATGTGATTCTTGTTAGCTTGATTTTTGTTTATTTCATGCTCAATTTTAGATGTTTGATTATTATTTGCTCTTTGACTTGGATAGATGAGTCAAATGAAGAAACGTAGATTCTTCCACTGGATAGATGATTGGCTAGAACTAGGATACTACAAAGTGAAGTTATATGAGATGAAGAGGGAATTGGATTCCTTGGAGGAGTTTCTTGTGAAGGCAAAATACAACAAAAGAGTTGCTCAATTGGAAAGGTTGGTGGCTAAGCATGAAGCTACGATTGCAAGGTTGAAGAGGTGGTGATATGGAATGTGTTGCTTTGTATCTGCTTGTTTGTAGGGTTGGTTTGGTGTGTCATTGTAATATCCCAAAATCACGGTGAAATTTTTCACTTTTAAATTAAGAGAAATCATCGTTTTCAACAAAACCCATATCAAAACCAAGTATCAACTACAAATATCCCAAGATCAATGTATCACAAAATCTTCCAGAAATATGTTATCGAAGGATGTGTACGATCACGCCTTTGCTTTCCCCCGATCATCTGAAGTACCTGAAACCATAATAATCAAACTGTAAGCACAAAGCTTAGTAAGTTCCCCCAAAATACCACCACACAAACATATAACATATACAATCATGCATGTTGGGTCCAAACAATTATCAGACTAGAATACCCTCGGGTCCACAACCATTAGGCTGGATTACCCCTGGCTCAATCAGTCATTGGACTGGAATGCCTTGGCCCAATCAGTCATCGAACCGAAATAACAATATGCAATTGGTCCAATCAATCATTTGACTGGAATATCCCCGGGTCCATAGCTATTGGGATGTATTACTCGTGGTCTGTTGGCTCATGCACATAGTTGTAAAGCCTCCACCCGAAACCATACTATGTTGACATATGCAACAAATAAACATATAACTAGTCAACGGACAAACAGGCAGATCTATAGATCACTACCGCATAGCAACAACCTATATAGAAGGACACAGATCCCAACGTACTCTGGCTGATCCCAACATTCCATTAAGCACTTATCCATTAAGACCTTTTATCCAAAGCTCAGATCTAGACTCAAAACATCGACTTAAGTAATAAAGTTTCCACCTTTATGAATTTCCATGGTTAGAAAAGGTCCAAAAGCTAAACACCCTAACTTTTTAATCCATTAAGACATCATAACACTTGCATGGAAGGGATAAAAGGACCAAGATCACATTTTTATGGTTCCTAATAGCTCCATAATGGATAATGTTTCAAACTTTATCCATTAGAATGGTCCAAACAACCAAGATCTAGTCTTTAAATTTCAAAGGGACCAAAAGTGCATCTTTCTTACTTAATCCATTAATTATAAGTTTCCAACCTTTAGATCTGAATCAAAATGATATTTGGATAGATATAGTTTCCAACTTTATCCATAACAAGGTTACAAACCTTCAAGGTATAAACTTTATGCACTAAAGTGACAAAAAGCTCATAACATCCAAAACCAGATAGATCTAACAAATACATCATCGAGATTCAAGCTCTATACCTCCAGAAGAAAGTTCAAGGTGAACAAGGATTGGATCTACAAGATCCAATGCAACTAACACTTCTCCAATGAGCTCCTTCTTCTCTAAGATGCACCAAGAACACTCCAAAGCACTCAAAAAGTCCTTCTTTAGCTCACAAGGCTCAAACTAGGGTTAGGGTTTCAAGGGAGGACGTTGAAGGGATGGAGGATGAGAATAGAAAGGGTTTGGGGAAGTTAAGGAGCTTAAATAGGGATCAAAGCCCTCAAATTAGGGTTCGGGTGCTGGTAGCGTATGCCCATCGTACTTCTTGTATGCCCAATGTACCAGATTAAATCCCTCGATCTGCCATTGCCTAGTACGCCCAGTGATGTGCACAAAAGTACCTACTAGTTTTAAATTTATAACCTAACGAACTTAACTACCTAAAATGCACCTAGGAAGTGTACCTAGTCGGATTGTAGTGTACTAAAGTAAGTTGGGGTCAAACACAGGGAACAGATTTAACTAACTAATTTATCTACTAAAAATTAATCTAAAAATCTAAGCAAACATTCAAATAGTTTTTATCTGATTTTGCAAGTTCAGACAAACTTAAACAATCAACTAATTAAATTCAATCAATGATTAAAAACACTTATGTTTAGTTCGAATCAACTTTTCCTCAATGGTTAGCTATTAATTATGGAAGATTCAAGTTGGTTACTAGTTAATAAATTATTAGTAATTCAAGTCCAAATATACTAATGTTTAACTAATTCATGTAGAACTATGTATGGTCACACATAATTTAACACAGAATCAATTATTAATGATGAATGGAGCTATGTAAGATTGGTTAACAAACACAATTATGTTCACAATATATGTTCTCCAGCACATCCAAATTCAAATACTTTAACTACTTATCTAAGATTGGTTCGATCTTAGCTCTAATAATCTAATGGTCACTAAATTACTAGGTAATCAAATTCATGCAGGTTGATGTTCACTAAACTACACAAAAATATGAATTTAAGCAATCTAAGTATCTAAGTTTAGCATGTTAGGTATAAACAATCAAACACGAGCTTAATACCAACTAGAAAAATCCATAATAAAATAACTAAACCATGAGTTCAAACTTCATCTAGCTAAATAGAAGCAGCTAGATTCAGCTACTCATAGCAACAATAAAAAACACAATCTTCATTAATAAGAACATAGTAATTGTACCAAATCAAAAACAAAGTTAAGATCCTCAACTTCTTCTCCTTCCTTGGATGTTATTACTAATTCTCTGCTTTTTTTTTCCTCTGAAAATTGACTTCTGAACTCTCTATTCTCTCTAGCCAACCTCTTAAAGTCGTAAGCACCAAGGATATATATATATATATATATATATATATATATATATATATATATATATATATATATATATATATATATATATATATATACTTTTTGTGATTTTGAACTCCACGTCGTGAATTATAGATTCACGTCGTGAATTTGGATGAATTCGTATCGGGAAAGGATTCTAACTTCCCGTGTACTTATCTTCTAGAAACACCAACTCCCCATCATGTATGTGAAGTCCACGACGTGATTGTAGCTTTTCGCTGAGACTTTCTTTTCTTTAGTTCTTCAAACCTCCAAAGTTCTGCCACTTGTCGCTTTTGGTCCTTTTTCTTCAAGATGACTCCTTTTGGCTGGAAAATGTAATTCAATCTCATAAGTACCATTTATCTTTGCAAATAACCAAAATATGTATAGAATTGTATTCAAATATTGCCTAAAAATATGTATAAATATGGCAATATCAAAAACCACACACTTATCTTTTGCTTGCCCTCAAGCAAAACCAATTATTTTTAATTCAAACTTTGATCACTAGCATCACATAAAACAATCCATTTTGAACTCAGCCATTATACCAAGACCGCAATGTGCATATTTGTGTCTAAAATCCTAACAACTTCCCAACCCTAAATACTCACAATCCTTATGAACCTTTACCCCTTAGTTTATACGACACTCATTTTTGCAACCCTCCGAATCAATCCTCAGAAATCTTTATTAACCTCAAGGTATTTTTGGTTAAGCTACCCAAGCATACATAATCTAGAAATTACAACTTTAGATACCACAATGAAGCTTTTGGAATTCTTCTCTTCTTTGAATAATTGATCTTTGATTTCTATGAATTCACCACCTTTTTGTTTGATTTTTGGTATCTTCAACTTTTGATTCTTCAGAATTTTGATCTTTTGATCTTCATACTTTGATAGCTCCAAAATTCTTACAACTTTTTTGTAATTTCTCTCTCTTTTTTCTAATATCTATCTCACTTTTTTCGCTCTAATCCTACATGCTTAAGCAAGGGAGCTTAACTTCAACCTTTATTGGTTAGAGATATTAGTCTAAGTGCAATGACTACATAAGCTCTCATGGATAGATTTCAGGTTTAGGCTGCAAAACTTATTATAACATATAAACTACCATATTACCTTTCATATCTCATGACTTTTTACTATGAAATGGGAAGCCACAAATACACTATAACATATATTGGATCAGGTAAACATTTGGGCTCTCATCGGATCATCCCACAAAATACTAGCATTTAAATTGTTAATTATCACTAGCTTCAATTTTAGATTATTATTTCAAATCTTTCAGATAATTTTTTAAATCCTAGTCATTTTTTTAATTTTTTTAATCAGGATGCTTGTTTTCCTAGATTCAACCTCCTACCCCACACTTAAATGATGAAATGTCCCCATTGCATACTAAAACAATTAAAGAACATAAAAGTTAAAAAGGAGAATTGGAACAGACTCTCCTTGGGTAGCAGTGGCGAGGTTGATCTCCGAGACTTGTGTGGAAAGCTTAGACTTCTCGTATAATTGCTGGAAACAGTACTTTTGGACCTTCTTCTTGTGAATGCAAATGTGTCGGATCGAATGAAATCAAAGAACCATTCTTGAAAAATATGCAGAACCGCTGCCACGACGTGGGAAAGCAACGCCACGTCGTGGTGTCGAGCAAATGGTCATCAAGGTCGAGCAAAATAATGTCACCACGACATGGTTGAAGGATTCCACGTTGTGGTGTAGTCAGATTCAGTCACGATTAAAATTTTTGCCACGACGTGTTGATGATGTGCACGTCATGGTGTCTTCTCAGATAATCTTCTAAGATTGAAACAGGTGGGCATCGACTCTTTGTAATGTGTAAGACCATTCCCACTCTTCCTTTCACTAAGTATGCTTCAAAATGATTTTCTCTTCATTATGTGGGAACCCCACACTTATTCAAAAACTTGTTCTTTAATTATGATCTTCAAAAATCGCACGACTTCTTCAAATTAAGCTCCTTCACTGCTTCACTTTTGCTCAACACTACAAAATAAGATCAAGAACTAGAGAAACGCATCATCATTCGGTTAAGGTAAAATAAAACTAAAATAAAATAAATAAAACTATAACTAAATAAAAAAGAAAAGAAAATGCAAACTTATAAAAAATCGGGTTGTTTCCCAAAAAGCGCTTCTTTTTGTTGGAGTCATGAGCCGGACTTCGTGTCACCTCACTTTGAATCGATTGGAATTTCCATCACCAATTGCATCTTTTGTTCCTTCCATCGCTTCTTGTAGGCTTAAACTCTTCAAAGATAGGATTTTTTTAGTATTCTCCTTCTTACTTTTTGAATCCCGTTCTTCAAGCTTTCTTTTTACCCCCTTATTAACCACAAACTTCGGTTTTTCCCCGTCTTCACTTTTCAACTCTAATGATTCAACTTTCTTATCCAAAGTTAGTGGTTTAAATTCCAAAGTAACTTCATCATCATCACTAGATACTAGATCGTCTTCACTCTCTTTACTCACCCAAGAGGTTGGAGTTTTGTAGGCAAAAACTTCAAATACAACTGGAGCGGATGCTTATTGCTTTATACGCTTAACTTGTTGAATTGACTTAATCTCTTCTTCCATTAATTTCTCCAACTCTTTAAGCTCATTATCTTCATCTATATTAAAAACTTCACCTTGAGCAAAAATTTTCTGAAATCCATCTTCCACTCCAAAGGTAACTTCTTCATCTCCAACTCTCAAAGCAAGATTGGACTCACGAATGTCAACCAAGGCTCGATCAATATTGAGTAAAGGGCGACCAAGAATGATTGGGACATTGGCATCTTCTTTCATATCCAAAACAACAAAATCAATTGGAAAAACAAATTTCCCAATTTTCACCAATATATCCTCCACTATGCCTCGAGAATGAGTCATTGAACGATTAGCCATTTGAATCGTCATTCTTGTAGCCTTCAAATCCGGAAGATTTAGCTTTTGGTAGAACGAATAAGGCATCAAATTTATGCTTGCTCCAGAATCGGCTAAAGCATAAGTCTTCAAATTATCCCCAAATTCACAAGGAAGAGTGAGGCGTCCAGGATCTCCCATTTTCTTTGGTAACTCTCCCAATATCACTTTAGAACTTTGCTCACTAAGGATCACCTTGGAATTTTTCTCTAGCTGCTGGCGCGTATCAAGTAAGTCTTGTAAAATTTTAGCATATTCAGGAACTTGGGACAATGATTCAATGAAAAGAGTATTTATTGAAATATCCTTCACTTGATTCATAAACTTCAAATGTTCCTGCTCCAGTGGATGAATTCTAGCTCGAGAAGGAAAAGGTGTTGGGTTTTCTACGCATCAAATACACTCTAAAACTAGGTAGCGGAAAAATCGAAACAACGATATACCTAAGTGTACATGCAACCTATGGATCTATGGCTTCATGCTAATTACATCAACCCTATAAAACTAAAACATAAGTAAGAAATCATACCTCTTATGTAGCCCTTGATCTCCATGCTTGAGATCTTGAACCTCCATGAAGTTGCTTGGATGAAAGGATCCAAACCAGAATCCCTCTAATGGTATCACACCCAATGACACCAAAGAGTGGAATAAAAATAACTAGGAGAAGGGTCAATTTCACAAACCCAAAGGGGTTAGAAATCGTCCCTAAGAGGGGGAGGAAGAAGGGATGGCGAAACTTCAAGCCAAGGTGCAAGGAGGAATGAAATCCCTAAGGCCCTATTTATAGCCTTGGATGCCTCCTAGGGTTTAGTACTCCTTCCCATGTGGGATGGAGGCCTAACCACGAAATTTCACTCCTTTCCCATGTGGGATGGAGTGATTTTCATCCAACCCTAATTCCATAAGGTTCTGGAACATTCCTGATTAACCAACTATCGATTAATGAACATTCAACCCTTTAATTAATTAAACTGTTAATTAATTCCCAAAATATATTTCCAAAATATATTTCCAATTAGTTTCTAATTAATTATTAACCATAATAATTAATAAACCAATTTCTCCTTTATTTATTCTACTCAATTTGGGTCTTGAGGGCAACCCAAAAGGACCCTGCTATTATTAGAAATATTAGCAATAGTTAATGACCTTGGACACTATTCCAACAGTCTCCCACTTGGACAAGTCATCAACTATACGAGGACTAATATTTCTCCAATAATCAACAGAGAGTTAGCCATCCAATGCAACTACCAAACTCTTGATCTAGTCAATATTCAGCCCTTAGATAAGTGATCAACTATCCCTTCGTTCTATGATATCTGTATGAATTCGAGACATGGATAATGGTCAATCTCAAGAATTCAAGATTATGTTTCCCGATATAGATTTGTGACGACTGCATCTGACTACTAAATCGAACACATCAATTCCAGTCAGGGCTCAGGGCTCGGCCAAGCACTTTAGATGTCAACACCAAATCATCGAGGGGCCCAAAGATATCGCTTCTCCTATTAAGGCAGAAGGAACGAATAAACTTTGACTACATAGTTTTTGTCTATTTCATCATGTCACACATGGACATACCCTTTATAACTACCAGTTACGGTTAGCGTTGGAGTAGACCAATGCATAACAGAATCATAGAGCAAAACCCCGCATGCATGTAGGTTTTAAGAATAGAAGATATTATCGTCTTAGAATTACTCGTGACTGAATCCATGAAGTAATCTCTAAGCGTGGGTTGGTCCAATACTTAAATCTCTATTAAGCACTCATGAGTGTTAGCGCAATCTCTTTGCTATGTCCAATCGATATGGACAATCCACTAATACTCATGACAGTCTTGAATCACTACTTACTTCCAAGAGTATGACCGACTGTGGACGTTTGAGTAAATTAATACTCGGGAAGTGGGTTCCAAACATGCAAAAGTGAGAACGCAGTGATAGGCTAATTGAAATGACCGAAATCCATCATATATTAAGATCACCACTTAATAATCGCCAAATCAAATTAAAACTTATACTGCTTAAAGTTCTCGGGTTTTAAAACAAACCAAACTAAGAGTGTTTAAGCCAATTCATTTGCAAATCTAATGCCTCTCGACTTTTTCTGACTGTCAGACATGGTCAATGACATCGGCTTATGGAATGGGTCGACAAGATTATCTTTCGATATGAATCATTGACTATGATGTCTTTACATTTGACTCACTATCAAATGTGTTGGTACTTACTGAGTATGTTTCATGTGAGCTCGTGTGACTTGGGATCCATACTCGAGGTAAGTTCACCCAAAGTCACAAGAAACTTCATAAGGACCATCAATGATTGAATTTCAACAAAGATGTCACTAATGAATCGCTTTCAGTCACATTGTCCACTAACCAACTGCAATATACTCTAAGTATGTTAAATCCACTATGGTGTATTACCTGGTACTCTTTCAAGCTAATATATCACCATTCGGTAAAAGCACGAATTCCGACTGCGAACGGAATTGCCTTTATTAGTGCGGAACTTAGCATCAATGTCACTCTTACAATGATCTCTTCCATACTATCAAGATCATCTCTTCTATCCTCCAAGGTCACTTAAGAATGTTCTTGATCTTGATTCATTGATTCTTGCAAAATTGATCTAATCAAAATTGTCATGCTCAAGGCATACGAGTCATTGGATCAAGTACATGTCATGGCATTTATGATCGATCCCATAGCAGAAGCATGTGGGACACGACTCATTTGCTTTAGCTCAATAGTAGAACTAGGACATTAGCATTGCTCAATGTCATGCCAGCCTAAACTCCTTTTTGAGTTCTGCATGTCGAGTTTCCTCAACATTCAATGTACTTTGGCTTAATCCAATGAATCACTTTGATCTATCTCCATAGATCCTTATTATGCACGTGTCTTGTATCTCCCATGTATATCATAGCGAAACAGTTCTCATACCAAGCCAAGCTTTTACACCTGCTAAGTTAGAATATAGTTTCCTATAAATCGTACATTGTCTATGTACAATACAAGGGTGACTACAGTGCTCCCACTAGCACTGACATATATATGGCTTATCTATGTTTCTCGAAATTCAAACTCCTTGAACTTTTCTCATTGAAACAAAGATTCCAATTACTCCCACTAGCTTTGACATATGTATGGCTCATCTTTATTTCTAGAAATTCATACACTTTGAACTTTCTCATTGAAATAATGATACATCTTGCGAGATGCTTATTTCGGTCCATAAATGAACTTGTTAAGCTTACACATCTTTCAAAACCTATCTTGGTTTAATTATGTGTTTGTTCCTATCCATGATTGTCTCTACTTGAAGATCCGCTTGCACCTAAGGGTTAAGGTCAAGTGTTCGGTCTACCAAATAACAACATACATGGATTGAATCTCGCTTTCCAATTCCTCTTTCTATATTGTTGCCTTTAGGGCCTACCATAGCTTCCGATAGCTGGTACACTCTGATTGCTATCTACCAGTGACTCAAATACCTTAGCAATATAAACTCTTATATAACTAGGTCCATGATGTCTTCTATCAGATCTATAAGGAAAAATGGAAATATGTCAGTTTCCTTAATAGTTCTTTCAATTCCAAATTGAATGTTATGTCGGTTGGATCTCGAATCTTATCAAGATCAATGTGGCTCCCACTAGCCCTTTTGGAAATCAGCTCCCTCTCTCGGAAGACTGCCCTTCGAGCAACATACATTTTGTTCTCATAAGGATTGTTAAACAATTATCCAAAATGATTGATAGGTTCTCCAACGAGATAACACATCTCTATTCAATGTCCCAGATTGTCGAGCGCTTCAACGACGAGCGTAAGCCTCATAATCGTAGACTTACATATATGGAAGTAAGGATAGAATCCCACTTCACATATCATAGAGTGTTTCAGGAACCTACTTAGTTGGCACAAGACCAAAGGACTTCTTGTAACACTATTCATGGTACAATCCACGATTTGTTAGCAAATACAGTGCGACTCATCTAGTACAAAATCAATGAACGATTTGTTTCTCTATCCAACTAACACTTCCTAGTGGCAGTGTTTTGGGAGGAGACAGATCATGAAACTCTTTCACAATTACTTAGATGATCGATAAAGTTTGCACTGAGATTCTCACTATGAGTGTCTCATCCTATTGCCCAATTGATTCTGAACTTCACTTTATGAGAGCTCTGAACACCTGAAAGGTTTCAGACTCACATTCATACGAAGTTGGTATCACCATGTATTGCGATTAATCTGAACGGTCCATTAGTGTAAACTAATTCCAACAGATACTCACATCAACCAGTGAAACATTCATCATCTATCTTGATAAACAAGATTTGCATTTATCATGAGACTCGAGGTCAAATGATATCCAAAATCCGATCCAACTGGATACTTGGTAATGCATTTCTCGTTTATGTATCCAAGACTATGATTCCACAAATACTTTTCACCCAAAACTTTGGATGTATTTGAATCAGTACATATTGTGGTCATTCTGAACGATCCATTAGTTGAACTAACATCAACAGATATTCACAAAAATACACCTTATTTAAATGTTCGAATCAATTTTGAACGATTGCTACTATACTAGCTTCATAGATTTCATGACTTTCTTTTAACATGTTAGAATGCTCTACATTTAAATAAGTCAGAACTATCTCATGAATTATAGTATAAAATTTTTTAGTTATATTACCATAGACTAAACTCTTGAGGAGAATTGTCATTTGATCCCATGAATGTAGCAAGGGCTTGGCATTCATGATCAAATTATCTTCTCCATGTTCTAGTCTTCTTACTTCATTTTAGTAACTGCACATTCTTGCAAATGTCAGTACTAATCCTCAGTAAAATACTCAAGGTTTAGAAGTAATGTTTTGATGGCATTATAAATTCATATATTTTTTTGAATAACAAACATGAAAGAACTAGTTATCTTTTGATCCAATGGAAAGTAGCACCGGCTCGTGATCCATGATCAAATTTAACTTCTTCATGTTCCAGTCCTTTCACCTCAAATATACATTTGGGCAAGTTTGATTTCTTAGTCCTTTTCTTGTTATGGAAACGAGCAACTATCAGAACATGTCTTAGAATAAGCCTTCCTTTGTCCTAGGTATTAGGGCCTAGATTAGGTATACCCACACTAATCGCCTTTTAAACCGTGTGCAATTGGCTTTCTTCTTCTTGACACTTATATTAATGATAGTAAAATATGGGAGTGTTTTGAAGTTTGAGTTTCTATGACTTCCATGTTAATTCCAAAAGGAAACTTTAACATGCTCCACAACTCCTTCATGGTCATTCCAAGTTGTTCATATCAAAATCAAAATGAATTGATTATATGTACATGTCAGCTAGTCGATTAATCCTAGTCAACTCCTAACTCAAGGAAATTCCATTTTACTTCAATATGTCATTTTACAACGTACATTTGACAATTGCTCTTTCTAACACTTTAGAATGCAATGTTTGAAGTAACCAAGGAATAGCTTTAACAAAGGCATGATCTTTTTTTTCGTTTATGAGAACTACTCCCAAACTACGAATTTGACAAGATTGATGATCCTCATAGCTAATCCTTTCAAAGGTTTTATAGCAGTAGATTTTAGTGGATAAGGTTATAGACATCATTCAATAACAAATTCCATTCTAGTTTGTTTTACTTATCCTTAGAAAATAATCACCCTAAATAAAATTATTTTATAAGGCTAGGATCCATATTTGGATCCATGATGTGTAAAGGGATGCCGTAAACACACCATAAAGTTATTTAGGTAGGCAAAGCACTTTGCCAATTTCGATCACCACAAAATTCCTAGATCTTTGAGATTCATTGACTATCAATGGCATGTTAATCTCGAATTATGTTCATCTCAAATTCAATGACGGGGTCGCCGCGGATCATTGAACAGATGGTGAATCGACCATACAAAACCGCATGGTCCCCGGCTCGAGTTACGCTTGAGATTCGCGAGTTCCACATCATTCTCTACTTATACTCTCCAATTGACGTGCCGGTTAACCACGCGAGCTCCATCAACAAGTTATAAAGAGAATGTGCAACTTTTATGGATAACATAAAATTCACATTAAATAGATTGAGAATTAACCTTGCAAAATCGCATGGTCCCCGACTCTTGCGAGTTCCATATCATTCTCAACTATACCCTATATTGATGTGCCGGTTAACCACACGAGCTCCATCAACAGAATATAAAGAGAATGTGCAATTTTCATGGATAATATAAACTCACATTCTATTAATAAAACGGGATTTTGTTTTATACTTGTATTTAAAATACTTTTAGATTGACCATTATCACTATCAAACCCTTTCGGTAACTCCATTCACAAAATGCAATTGGGCGGTGAGGGTGGTAAGCGCGAAGCATATTAAAAACCGACCTCATTAGGAATCAAAGAGACCTCCTTAAACCCCTACATTATAACGGGTGAGCCTAGTCGATGTAAGACTGACAATGTCAATATTTAAACACGCGAGGGCGCATGTTGTAACTTTCTTATACATATAATAGACACAATTCTAATATATATAAATATAAGGGGTAAATTTAAAACTCTTTAAATTTAGTTGTCTATTATTAATTCTAATTAATTGCGAGGACGCAATGTAACAATTAATAAATCAGAAGGGGGTAATATTCAAATTTATAAATCTCTTTTATAAATAATATTAAATATTTAAATTCACTATTTAAATAATAGATAAATATTCAAATTCAAATAAACACATAAATATTCAAATTCAAATAAACATATTTAAACAATATTTATCTATTAATAAATATTCAAATTCAAATAAACACATAAATATTCAAATTCAAATAAACATATTTAAACAATATTTATCTATTAATAAATATTCAAATTCAAATAAAACATTTAAATAATATTTATCAATTTCCAGATTTAAAACATTTTAAAATTTGGTAATTATCCATATTTGATAAAGCTTCATATTTGAAAAATGGAAAAAATCTGAAAACCCTAATTCTGCTGAGCTCACGTCGTGAGCTCTAAGCTCTCACGTCGTGAGCTGCGACTAAGGTATTATCAATTACGAATTTTTCAATAATCCTTCTACCATTCAATTTCAAACAAAGTTTTAAAGAAAACATGGATCTAGGGTGAACATAACCATGAACCAATGGCTCTGATACCACTGTTGGGTTTTCTACGCATCAAATACACTCTAAAACTAGGTAGCAGAAAAATCGAAACAACGATATACCTAAGTGTACATGCAACCTATGGATCTATGGCTTCATGTTAATTACATCAACCCTAGAAAACTAAAACATAAGTAAGAAAACATACATCTTATGTAGCCCTTGATCTCCACGCTTGAGATCTTGAACCTCCATGAAGTTGCTTGGATGAAAGGATCCAAACCAGAATCCCTCTAATGGTATCACACCCAATGACACCAAAGAGTGGAATAAAAATAACTAGGAGAAGGGTCAATTTCACAAACCCAAAGGGGTTAGAAATCGTCCCTAAGAGGGGGAGGAAGAAGGGATGGCGAAACTTCAAGCCAAGGTGCAAGGAGGAATGAAATCCCTAAGGCCCTATTTATAGCCTTGGATGCCTCCTAGGGTTTAGTACTCCTTCCCATGTGGGATGGAGGCCTAACCACGAAATTTCACTCCTTTCCCATGTGGGATGGAGTGATTTTCATCCAACCCTAATTCCATAAGGTTCTGGAACATTCCTGATTAACCAACTATCGATTAATGAACATTCAACCCTTTAATTAATTAAATTGTTAATTAATTCCCAAAATATATTTCCAAAATATATTTCCAATTAGTTTCTAATTAATTATTAACCATAATAATTAATAAACCAATTTCTCCTTTATTTATTCTACTCAATTTGGGTCTTGAGGGCAACCCAAAAGGACCCTGCTATTATTAGAAATATTAGCAATAGTTAATGACCTTGGACACTATTCCAACAAAAGGAAGCGGAGGGCGATAAGCTTTCACATTAGCTAAACTTTTCTGATCAGACTCACCCCACGCCGTGAGCTTTGGATGCTCACGTCATGAGTTTGATGTTTCAGCAACATATTTTTCGTCAATCTTTGACTTCTTCGGTTGTGGTTCGGGATGATGTGACTCCACTTCTAGGGCTTCTAAGAACTCAGATATAGCATCTTCTTCAATTTCGACCACTATAACATGTGGTAGAGGCTTTTTGTCGGGAAATTGTGGAGATAATCTTTCATTCACCAAAGTATTTAATTAACCAAGCTGGGCTTCGATGTTTTGGATCAATGCTTGATGATTTCTTAATAAAGCTTGTTGGTCACTCATCATAGTTTGTTGGTATTTCATCATTATTCTTGGATCTCTTATCACCACATCGGTCTCCTCATGGCGTTTTTCAGAAGCCTCCATAAATCTGGCTAACATAGTCTCAAAGTCAACCTTCTTCTCAGATTGTGGTTGTTCTTTTTGAGAAAAGCCTCGGCCAATCTGCCTATATTTTTCTTCTTTTTGCTTCTTGTATTCATCATATGGAAACCATTCCTTCCTTGGCTTTCTCTAATCTTCATTATATTTATCTCCACTTGAGTAAAATACTTGAGCCTTTTTGTTCCCGTTCTCATCCAAAGGGCAATCTTTTGTTAAATGGGGACCATTGCATCTTTCACAACCAACTCTAAGAGCATGTATGGATTAGTCCATCTTTGTCAGCCTCCTGTCCATAATTTTAACATAGCTAACACAGCTGCCATATCTTCAGATGTTCCATTACCAATTCCATTCGCCCCATCATGTCTGGGATTATGGTATTCACACGAATGCTTGGAAAACTCTTCAATTAATTCCTTGATTTCGGCTGGATTTTTCTTGGTAAGTGGTCCTTGAGAATCAAGGAGTTGCCTGGTCATGACATTAACCCCATCATAAAATGTTGAGACTTCCTGTTGCACATTAAGATCATTTTGGGGGCAATTTCTAAGTAACCCCTTATAACGCTCCCAAGCTTCATAAAGTGATTCACCTGGTTGTTGCTCAAAGTTGGCAATCGCCTTCTTGAGTTTAGCTATTTTTTATGGCGGGCAGAATTGTTCTAAGAATTGCTCGCGCATTTGTGACCATGTAGTAATGGCACCAGGTGGGAGTGCCTTCAACCAATCCTTAGCAGCTCCTTTGAAAGTTACTGGAAGCATTCTCAATAACGCTATCGTACGTGGACCATTTGGAATGTTGAAATAATCGACAATGTCACTGACTTCATCAAGGTGTTTGTAAGCATCCTCGTGATCTTTTCCATAAAATGGAACATCCTTAAGCGCAGAAAGAATATGTCCTTTTAGCTCGAATGTGGAAGTGGCGGGAATTACAGGTTGCACTAAGCTAGGGCCCGTGTCATCTCCGATTCTCTTCTTATATGCTCCCATCGAAATATCAACAATGTTTGCCATGGTGTCTTGCTAAAATAAAACTAAAAAAAACACACGTAAAAAGGAACAAAAACGAAATCAACAAAAAACTAACTGAAGTGTCACACCCCCAAACCAGAACGGCGGAAACGTTCGGGGGCGGAGGACGTCATGTACAGTATCACAACAATGCATAATAGTAAAACAAACAACAACATCATCCATTTCATTAATAATATAATTCAATACAAGTGTGTTCTGTATGGTTTATAAGACACCAAAATATGAATCAAAATAAAAGACGAGTCTTGAACGGGCTCCGTCTTCTCAAAACCTGGTCATCGGTACCTGTCTACTGGTGACCTGAGAATACAAGTTATTTTGAAAGTGTAGATCAGCATTAAAGCTGGTGAGTTCATAAGTATTTAATGTCATTGTTTGTATAAGTTTGATGAAAGTGTTTGTAAATGTTTGATGTAAAAGTTTGTAAGTGTTTGTCGTAAATGTTTGAATACTTCCTAGAAAATCCTATATTTTCTACTAAAGTAGCCTTCTACCAAGACTCGACTGTTTTGTAAGTTTGTTCTTTTGTAAAAGTGAGTGTTTTTCCCAAGTATGACTATCATTACCAAAATATAGTTTACATTACCGTTTATGTGAGAAGATCACAATATAAATGTAATGGGAAAAAGACGATGTACAGTAGTATTGTATATAAGTAACTACCGATGTACTAACTACCTTAAAACTGTTTGTTTAATTAAGGTAAAATGTGATGAGATTATAACCATACTTGATTGACTTGTAAAACACGACGTTCGAGACGTCGAAATGGTATGACATTCGTCACCCGTAGACCTGCAGGTCCCACTGTAGCTAGCAGCAAGGTGTAAAATGGTCAATCCCGTATAGATCTATACACAAACTCACGCTCTCCCTCCAGGAGACTCTAGTTACAAAACGTGACACAACAGTATATTGTCGTGCCATGAAGTAGTGGCTCACATTAATGTTATCTTTGTTATTGTATTAGTGTTGTATGTTCTCTATGTCCTAGTATATAGTATGTTCTCTCTGTTCTAGTATATAGTATGTTCTCTATGTTTCTCGTTATAGTATATTTAAACTGACTCATGTATGAGCTGACTCTTGTATGTTTCATTGTTCTAGAAATAGTATGTAGTGACTTCCTAAACTATACCTATTATAGTTTACTAGTAAAGTTGTTTGAATGACTGATTATGTTTGAACACCTTTGCTACCCAAAGGTATTGAACTGAAAGAAAGAACTTTTATATCTATATACATATACATAATATATAACTAAGATTCAAACAACATTCGGACAAACAACCGATACCCTAAGTCCACAACCAAACAAGGAACGGGAAATAAGGCGGGTTATCAGTCCTAAGCCCTTTCAACCTTATTTATATAACTCTATCCATATAGACATGATTTTGACAATATCTAAGTTTAAAAGAGTTTAATAAAGAATTTAACATATAAAAGAGTTTTAACCATTTGAATAGCTATAGATGACTTGATGTCAGTTTATAAAAAGGTTTTCGAAACAGTTTGATAACACAGTTTTGAAGAATAAGAAATCCACTAGATTGACAGTTATTAATCACATGTGATTGATATAATAACTATAATGTTTTCTACTTGTATTCCCCGCCCATAAAAGCATTTAAAATCATTTAAAAGATAAGTTAGGGGTATGAACTCACCTGTAGTGAGTGATACAAATGTAAGTTCGATATAGGATGCTAAGTGTCAAGTGAAGCCTCGAGCACAAACGGATCCTATTAAGCATATAATAACACATATATGTATATAATTAGTGCATAGACAACTAATCATGCAAGGAAACCACCTTAGGGACTAGGAAGCACTTAGATTAAAGTGTTACAATCACATATGATTGTATCAAAGGGGTTTACGGCCACACAAGGGTGTGTACGGCAGAGATGTGTACGGCCAATGTGGTGTACGGCCAATGGGTGTGCGGCCAATGTGGTGTACGGCCCATGGGTGTACGGTCATGGAGTGTACGGCTATACACTCATGGAAGAAGCATGCAAAAAGGGGTATTTATGGCCCTATCTAGCATCCATTAAGTGTTCATGATCCTATGTTGGGACATGAGGTGAGTTTGAGGCCAAAACATGCACTAAACAAGGGTTTACGGCCATATGAGGAGTGTACGGCCGTACACCCTTGGTGTTCATGCATTAGTTGACGATTTAGGGCTAGGAATCAAGTGTTTCTCGAGCTTAACTAGAAGATAGAAAAGATACTCACACTTTTGAAAGCTTCTAAGGAGTTCACAGCCCAAGAACAAGTAAGTGTTCTTGGTGTTCTTGGTGAAAGTGAAGAAGACTTGAAGATCTATCCAAAGGAGATAATTTCATGGATGAAAACATAGATCTTCACTAGATAAAGCAATGTATCAACTAATCAATGGAAGGAAAACTTACATCTTTGAAGATCAAGGTGAAAAACTTGATGATAGTTTAGAGAGAATCTGATTTCTTGGCTTGGAAGTGTGAATAATGAAGGAAAAAGAAGGATTGGTTTACATATGGGCATGAGTTCACGGCCACTTTGGGTGTACGGTCGTAAACATGGGTGTACGGCCGTACACTCCTCTTGAAGGAGTGTTTGGCTCGAATGCAATACGACGAACATAAGATAACTCATCCCTAAACCCGAACCTTCAATGCACTAGGCTTAGAACACTCAAACAGACCCTAAACAATGCTAGAAGATAGCAGAAACGAGTCTGACATTGATTGAATTGAATGGTTGTACAAGATAGAAATTTCGGGTTGTCACATGAAGTGAGACCACGACGTGGTTACAGATCAGACAGAAAAATAAATGCAGAAAAATAACTTTTTGCGGTTTTTAACCCACAAAAAGGATCGATTAACCTAAAGCAACTAAATCAACAACTAAAATAGTTGTTCCCCAACAACGACGCCAAAAACTTTGATGTGCACAAAAGTACCTACTGGTTTTAAATTTATAACCTAACGAACTTAACTACCTAAAATGCACCTAGGCAGTGTATCTAGTCAGATTGTAGTGTAGTAAAGTAAGTTGGGGTCAAACACAGGGAACAGATTTAGCTAACTAATTTATCTACTAAAAATTAATCTAAAAATCTAAGCAAAGATTCAAATGGTTTTTATCTGATTTTGCAAGTTCAGACAAACTTAAACGATCAACTAATTAAATTCAATCAATTATTAAAAACACTTATGTTTAGTTCAAATCCACTTTTCCTCAATGGTTAGCTAGTAATTATGGAAGATTCAAGTTGGTTACTAGTTAATAAATTATTAGTAATTCAAGTCCAAATATACTAATGTTTAACTAATTCATGTAGAACTATGTATGGTCACACATAATTTAACACATAATCAATTATTAATTATGAATGGAGCTATGTAAGATTGGTTAACAAACACAATTATGTTCACAATATATGTTCTCCAGCACAGCCAAATTCAAATACTTTAAATACTTATCTAAGATTGGTTCGATCTTAGCTCTAATAATTTAATGGTCACTAAATTACTAGGTAATCAAATTCATGCAGGTTAATGTTCAATAAATTACACAGAATATGAATTTAAGCAATCTAAGTATCTAAGTTTAGCATGTTAGGTATAAACAATCAAACACAAGCTTAATACCAACTAGAAAAATTTATAATAAAATAACTAAACCATGAGTTCAAGCTTCATCTAGCTAAACAGAAGCAGTTAGATTCAACTACTCATAGAAACAATCAAAAACACAATCTTCGTTAATAAGAACATAGTAATTGTACCAAATAAAAAACAAAGTTAAGATCCTCAACTTCTTCTGCTTCCTTGGATGTTATTACTAATTCTCTGCTTTTTTTTCTCTGAAAATCGACTTCTGAACTCTCTATTCTCTCCAGCCAACCTCTTAAAGTCGTAAGCACCAAGGATATATACATATACTTTTCATGATTTTGAACTCAACGTCGTGAATTAGAGATTCACATCGTGAATTTTGATGAATTCGTATCGGGTAAGGATTCTGACTTCCCGCGTACTTATCTTCTAGAAACACCAACTCCATGTCGTGTATGTGAAGTCCACGACGTGATTGTAGCTTTTCACTGAGACTTTCTTTTCTTTAGTCCTTCAAACCTCCAAAGTTCCGCCACTTGTTTCTTTTGGTCCTTTTTCTTCAAGATGACTCCTTTTTGCTGCAAAATGTAATTCAATATCATAAGTACCATTTATCTTTTCAAATAACCAAAATATGTTTAGAACTGTATTCAAATATTGCCTAAAAATATGTATAAATTGTTGGATTAGATGTCTAAGCCCATAACTATTATTGGTATGTACTCGACCCGAGAGTAGCATGGTCCATTTGGGTTGCATAACATCAGGACAATTTCTTAGGATGGACTTTTGAGAAGAGGTTATATATGATTTATTAATATATTATAAGTTCTAATATATTAATATGAAATCATATGATTTAATTAGTATTGATCAAGAATTAGTTTGTAATTAATTTAGTGATCAAAAGAGACTAATTAAATTAATGGGGACTAATTGTGTAAATTGGTTATATTTATATGTGTTGGGCTTATGATCCATATTGGACAAAGTTTATGTGTGGATACATAAAGAGTTGGGCCACATGAACTATGGATCATAAAACCCATGGGTATGGATTTGGGTTATACCCATGACTCTTGGAATCCTACATATAAATATAAGCTCCATAACCTAAAAACGCCACTTGGAAATACTTCTAGTTCTTGGAGTTCATGGAGGTGTTTTTGGGGCATGGAAATTCTCTCTCAAGAGTTACCTTTGTCCTAGGTGAGTTGTGATTCCATTCAAGGTGCATCACTTGGGGCACTAAGTTCTTAAAGGCCAAAGTCTTCCTAGCAACATCAACAACATCAAGAGGTATGTCTAAAACTTGTCTTATTATACATATTTTATTTGTATGCTAGTTGTAGGCTTAAAGCTTTGGAAACCATATGCATGTATAATTAGAGAAAACATAGATCCAAAGCTTTTAGGGTTGTATGTGCACCATAGGATGTTGTAGTATACAAAACCCAACAGTGGTATCAGAACCATGGGTTGTTTTCTATTATATTTGATGCTTGGTTCTTAAAAAAATCGTTTTTTGGACTCTGCCTGATCACCACGAGGTGGTAAAAATTACCACGAGGCGGTGACAGGTCTGACAGTTTTTTTTGGATTTCTTGGCTTAATTTGGATTTGGATAATTACTATAAATTGCTTTCTTGATAAAAATTCGGTTTTATGTTGTGAAAATAATTATCCTCATCCAAATAAAAGATAATTGTCATAGTTTCAATATTTTATTAGTTTATGTAATAGACTAATTTTTTGTAAATAGTTGATATGAATTATCTTGTTATTATGAGTTTAATCTAGATCATGGAAAATTTATTTGATTATTGTGTTAATTGGAATATTTGATCTTAATGGTTTTTATGAACTCAATAACTTGTCCTCAAGTTATGGATTATGAAGAGTTTTTCTTTTAAAAGATTCATTAAAGTTCATAGGTTATGAAAAATGAAAAGTCTTGTTTTTAAATGTCATCATAAAATAGTTTTATGTCTTCCATAACTTGTCCTCAAGTTATGGAACTTGCAAAGTCTTCAATAAAAACCATATTAAACTCATAAGTTATGGAAAATAAAAGTTTTTGAATTGTTCAAAACTTTCTCTCAAGTTTTGGAATTTGTAAAGTTACCCCCATGTATACTTTAATTCCAACCCCTAGAATTTTAATAGTTTAAAATTCAACCCTTATACTATTATAAAATTATAGGTTTAATATATATATATATATATATATATATATATATATATATATATATATATATAAGAGTAAGTCAGTCTTACCGTTAGTAGGCCTCATTCACGAAGCCGGTCTATAAGGAGGGTATAAGGTTACTGCCTATAAAATTGCAGTTTAATGGGTGTCCACTCTCACCCACCGCTTCCTTGACTGGTGGAGGGTCGTTAGCCGAACGGGTAGGACAGGACATTAATTCTCCCAATCTTAGTTACTTTAGGAAAATGTGAATTTGGTGCTAACCCATGAAATTGCACTTTGCACCTTGTTAAGTCGTTAGTGGAGCGTGTGTGGTTAACCGACACACTAATCTGGGACTGACAATGTGTGGAAAAGGGTAGCTTGATGTTAATCATAGATCAATGGAGCGTGTGTGGTTAACCGGCACATTGATTAGGTGGTTGTAACATTAAGTGTAACAAGTTAATTTGCATGGTTATTTACTCCTTGTTTGTGATCCTCGGCATCCCAGTCACAAACTTGAAGGACACAATCGAGATTTAAACATGCCATTGAATAGTTCAATGAATCTCAAAAGATCTAGGAGTTTCAATTCATTTAAAACCTAATGTTAAATTTCGTTTTTCATGGTGGAAATTGGTAAATCGTCATTTACCTACCTTCAAATATTTTGTAGCTTGGATTACGGCATCCCTCTTCCAAGTTATAAAATATTGTGTTGGGTCCTAGCCTTAATATTTCATATTGGGTGTTATATTAAGGACTTAAATCAACTAAATTTGAATTTCTCCCTCATAGATGTCTAGTTATGACAACTATGGTCTTCCATGTCCTTTTGGATAAAGCTTTCCTAATGAAGATGATATCCCAAATGGCGATCAAGGTGAAAGATTAATCCCTTTGTTGAGCGTTAATGGGACTGGAAATCATACTTTACTTCTTCCACCTCCTCCAATTATTCTCCCTAACCCACAAGTTCTTGAAAAATGCTAGGTCACTCAATCTCATATTGACAAGCTGGGAGAGTTGGGTGTTGAAGTCTTAAGGAAGTTGATTGTTGACTGGGTTCTTCAATCACTTCCTAAGTCATATAGTGGGTTCCTTAAAGGACTACTATGTGATAGACCACGACATGACCCTTAATGATCTTACCTATTTGCTTTTTGCTGCTGAATCAACAATGATTTGGAGCACTGGTAAAGCAAATTTGATTGGAAGATCTACTTCCCAAACTATCATGGACATTGACAATGGAAACATTGTAAGTCCATAAAAGTCTTCTCTTACCAATGGAAAGGGATCGGCCATAGTCCACCCGGTTGACCAAATGGTAAAGAGAAAGGCTAAGTTTGAGATAGTCTCATGTACCATTACTAAAGTGTCCATATGTTTCTATTGCCAAAGGAAGGGGCATTGGTTGCGAAGCTGCCTTATTTACCTGAAAGTTTACTAGGATGGTAAAAGTCAATAAATTTGACTATGCTTCAGGTAAAGTCCACTATCTAACTCTATTAACTTCATATTTGGATATTCTTATTAGATGATGTGACTAGGTCGCATTTTGATGTTTTGTAGAATCGAAAAAGGAGATGAAGCTTAGAAGAAGAGTATGCTGAATCTGATCACGAAGATGGATTTCGATCGCATGATTCGAAGATCAGAATTTTGAGCTGCTGCTTAAGAGTTATGATAGATTGCTTAGGAATAGATAGCAACATAGTTTTCATATGTATTTGCATTGTAAGGATAAGTTTTTCCGCAATTTTAAAATAAAAGGAAAATTTTTTGATTTTATTTATTTCAAGTATCCTTACAATGGGATTTGTGAAAATTGTTGTTTATATGATTCCATTGATAACAATATTGGAAAATGGATTTGATTCTTTCGTTTGTGGTAGTGTCATAATTTACCAAATAAGGAAAGATTCTCATCACCCAAGTTTCAGTTGGATAGAAACTTGGAATCATGCAACCTGTATTGTATGATGAATGAGAATTTTCATCTTTGGGAAATTAAGACTAATTCCTTGTTCACATGTATATGTGAGTCAAGTGAAGGACTAGGAGATCGAGTACACTTGGTTGTGCACTGATCAGGTCCACCACAAAGAACGATAAGTCTATTCATCATGATTTACTAAATTTTAGTAAATATGGTTGTGCTTACAAGTTTAATTATAATTCTCAAACATTGGAAAAGTTTCAATGTATGGCAGGACGAATGAGAAGAATCAAATTAGGCAGAAAGATAAAAGTTTCTCGAATCTGAAAAGATGGGAGAGTACTTCAGTATCATGTTTTATGATCATCTAAATGATTAGGAAAAACCATATCATAATTGATCCTCTAAGGACATCTTAGTGCAATTGTTTGACTAAGAAGAGGTATCATGAATTATTGAAATGGTTAAATCAAAAGATGAAACATACTTCGTTCCAAAATTGAGTCTTAGAGTAATACTCCAAGATCGAGCCTTGAGTAACATAATGTTAAGAAGGTTTAAAACACTTATCAAATGTAGAGTAAAATGTTTTCTACTCTTGTACATTTGAAATTGGTGAGTTGTGATGTTTTCGATAAAACAAAGACCAACTAAGGCCAATTGTGTGAAGTGTTTGTCTTGATAAGAATCCGCACTAACTATTGAATATTTGCTTTGTCAAGGAATGGTTCTTGACAAGAGAATCTTATATGTCAAGAGGTCAGTGGGAGTCTTAATGATCTTGAAAAGGGTCTCAAGAACTAATCAAGAATAAAACCTATTGTTTATCACTAGCACATGACTTGAGTTTTATAACCTATCGTGTTGACATATTCTTGTTTCTGTGCCCATTCCAGTTAAAGTGGACTATGCATGTGAGTTCTATGAGTTCTCAGTTGTTCGCATAACTACTTGGAAGCAATGGTAGGCCCTTGTGCTGCTAGGTGGCAAGAAGTTAAGATTGAACAAGTTCAGTTCATATGAGTTTGGATTTGTCACTAACCTCCTCTTGTGGTTATGTTTTTGACAAATTTACATGGATAGGAACACATACACCATAAAATCTAAGTGTCATAAGGTTTCTCTTCAATTCATGAAAATGATGGTGAGGAAACGCTTTCACTAAGTAGATTTTAAGCAGATAGAAATTGTGATATTTGCATTCTCAAATTCAATTATGATTACGACATCCCTTTTCATAATTTGAATTGTGAGCAATGGCAAAGGTCTAAACATTTGAGACTATGATTACGGCATCCCTTTTCATAGTTCTAAAATTGTTTAGACACACATGTGAGCTATCTAAGGAAAGCTGTATGATTTTGGGAAGCTTAGATAAAGTCTTATCGAAGCATCTCGTATCAGAAACCTGAACTTTGGTAATGAAAGTCAGTAAAGTATTGATTTCTAGAAGTCCAGCTAATTTCTGGATACATGTCAAAGCTAGTGGGAGCATAAGTGTTATGCTGATAAGAATATAATTATCATGTTAGTGGGAGCATGATTATTATGTTAAGTGTTGCAAGTTAGCAATGTTAATTATAGAAAACAAAAGTTTCAATTTGCAAAGTTGCAGGGTTTGAAAAGTTGTTTTGCTATAATTAAGGGAGAGGAAATTATACTTCCTTCCAATTCTAAAAGCTTAAATTGAGATTTTAATCAAATTTAGTCAAGTATATATATGAATGTTATGTTGGAATGGTTCAACATAAGGAAATTCTATATATGGAAATATTAATTGCGTTCTTGTAACGACCCAAAAATCAAGGGTAAAAATTTCATTTTTAGTATAGCTAAAACATTGATACCATTTATCTCAAACATTTCAAGTCATTCATAAGTGAAACATTTATCAGAGTTTATCCCAAAATCATTCATAGCGGAAATCATAGATGTGTGCACAGCGATCAATCTGAGCCCTTCCTTTCCAAAACGATGATACCTGAAACCATAAACAAACCTGTAAGCACGAAGCTTAGTGAGTTTCCCAGAGCATACCCCACACAATCCACATAACACATATCATATTAGCTATAAAGCTACACATACCACATAAGCCATGCATACATAAACCTGCAAGAATTCCATGGGCTACCCCACATGGTCTTTACCTAGGACTGCCATGGGCTACCCCACATGGTCTTTACCTAGGACAACCATGGGCTACCCCACATGGTCTTACATCCAATGCCATGGGCTACCCCACATGGTCTTTACCTAGGACAGCCATGAGCTACCCCACATGGTCTTATATCCAATGCCACGGGCTCCCCCCCGGGGTCTTCCATGCAAGTATCACAAAGACAACTAGCATAACACATATCATATAATCACTAGCATACCACTTAGCATGAAGCCAACTATCATACCACATATCTCTTCTACAACTAGTATACCACATAACATAAAACGAGTCGGCTTTGGTGCCTTAGATCCATTGGTATGGTGAGAAGACTCACCTCGCACTGCAGAAGCTTACCGCATGAATTCCTTAGCTGCTGCCCCGCCAGCTTCTCGAGCTGTCACTACCAAACAATATACCCAATTAGCAATTGGGTCCCATACCATAATCTTTAATCCATGCTTGGGGTAAAATGACCATTCTACCCCTGGCCCAGTATGATCCAAACTAAGGCCCAATCCCAAAACAAAAGCCCAACACTATGTAGGCTTTCCAAGCCCACTAGTGGCCCACTAATGGCTCAATTTGCTAAATTGGGCCCAATCCCTCTAATGGGCCTTACCTTAAGCCCAAATATATTCCTGGCCCAAAACATCTGACTTCTGATGGTCCACTAAGGTCCAAAGGCCCAAAGTCCACTGCCTGGTCCAACCCGAGGCCCAAAACAGTCCAAGCCCATAACTGATGAGTACGCGGGGCGTACTCCCTTGTACGCTAAGCGTACTGTCTGAAAGTGGTGTACGCTGTGCGTACCTGCATGTACACCCAGCGTACTCCTTTGTTAAGCTAGTTTTTCATTAAGTGCTTAATACTCCATTCCAGCAGCTACAAATACAGATCCAAGTCCTCTTCGACATCTTAATCCATAAAGTCGAATGCTTTAAGCCTTTGCATGGCTTAATGAATCCCAAACACCAAAGATGAATTCCTAAAGGTCAAAATCACTCCCAAAATGTCTCAAAACTTCTTAATACCTTAAGACCTCAGTCCAAACTCCCAGATCTGATTTCAAGGGACCTCTTAAGTCATAAAGTTTCCAACTTTATGACTTAGCATAACTCAATGGGGTCCGAATCAAAACCCTAATTCCTAAATTTCATCAAATGACCACTAAATCATGTATGGAAGGTTTATACCCATCAAGATCCAAACTTTGTGACTCCATAACCTCAATAAGGACCAAATATGGAGCTTCAAAGGTTCTGGAGTAACTTCTACTCACAAGAACCACCACAAAGGGACCAAAACCATAACCAAAAACCACCTAGCTAGATCTACATGAAAGATTTGTCAAGGTTGAGACTTTATACCACCAAAAGCTTGCAAAGTTGATGAAGGTTCTGGATCTAGAAGCTTGACTCCAACCATAGCTTGATCACCAAGTTCCTTCTTCTTCAAGGTCCAAACATGAAAAGTCATAACCCAACTAGGTCTTCATGAGAAAGCCACCAAGATCCAAACTTTATACTTTCTAGAGTTAGATCAATATGACTAGGGCTTGGATCCACAAGCTTCAAGTCAAACAATGCTTCCTCAAGGAACTCCTTCTTCCACAATAAGCACCCAAAACCCCACTAAATCACCAAAAAGCTCAAGAATCACTCAAATGGAAGTTAAGGGTCGATTTGTAGGGTTTAGAGGGATGGAGGCTGAAGATATTAGGGTTAGGTTATGAGATACGGGGCTTAAATAGGGTCCAAGACCCTAAATATAGGGTTCTGATCTGACTGGAGTACACCCAGCGTACTCCTGGGAACCTTCGCGACCATCCTGGTCAGTACGCCCAACGTACTCCAAGGTACGCCCAGTGTACTGCCTTCTTCACTAGTACACCCCGTGTACGCTTTGTGTATGCCCTGCGTACTCGGCTAAGCCTGAAAACCACGAAACTTCCGAAGGCCATAACTTCTTCGTTATAAACCCGATTCCGACGATCCTTATATCCACGGAAAGGTGACGAGAAGCCCTACACTTCTAACAACCCAAACCTTTCTTAAGACCTTCCAAACAAAAATCCATTTTCCACAAAAGCCCGAACTGTCACTTTACCGAAATACCCCTAGGCTTCCAGAACACGAACCGAACACCCGAATCACTTCTAATACATCACTCGCACCCAAATGGGCCTAGATCTTACCTTCCCAAGATCCATAATCCTTACAATGACCGACCTTCGAGCCACAGCCTCAGACTAGGAGTCAATTCGGAACAGAGCGTTACAATTGAAGGTGGGTTGCACCTGATCCCACATCGGCTTGGAAGAAGAACTAAGTATCGCCTTATAAGGGGTGTGGATACCTTTCTTGTCACAACGCGTTTTAAAGCCGTGAGGCAGCAGATCCCATAAGAACTCTGCAGTTAAGCGAGCCCGGGAGAGAGCAATCTAGGGATGGGTGACCCCCTAGGAAGTTTTCGTGCCGTGAGCCCAAAGCGGACAATATTGTGATATGTGCCGGAGGGGGATGTTACAGTTCTCAATATTCGATTATGATTACGACATCCCTCTTCATAGTTCGAATTTTGAGAACATGGCTAATAGGAAAAAGTATAGCAAAAGACTGGTCTAGGATCATGTCTTTATGTGAGACATTATGAATCGTATCCCATATGCTTCGGGTATAGGATCGATTGCATATGGTATAATATTTCTATGTGTTCTGAATTTTCCAAATGCCTAGAGCATTAAGAGGGAAAAAGGACCAGAACTGTATATGACTAAAATGATTAAGCAATTGTCGAGGACAATCGTATCCCATATGCTTCGGGTATAGGATCGATTGCATATGGTATAATATTTCTATGTGTTCTGAATTTTCCAAATGCCTAGAGCATTAAGAGGGAAAAAGGACCAGAACTGTATATGACTAAAATGATTAAGCAATTGTCGAGGACAATCTGAGGCTTACCAAAGATTGGTTACTCATAGACAGTTGGAAGTATAATGTTAATTCTGGAAGGATCATATTGAGATATTCTGAAAAGAGGCAACTCTTGTTCAGAAGTGATAGAAAATGGGAATATGGAAATGCTTCCATAAGTGGAGGTTATTCTTTAAATCGGTGTAAGATTAGAAAACTTAATGCAAGAAGGATGTTCAAAGGAATGTACTTTAAATGTGAGACTTCGTTTCCATGGAATTACTCTCCATTGGAATACTTTGTACTGTCTGTTGCCAAGTCTTTGTGACTTTTGTGCATAGTCATTACAAGAGGATCATTGCATATAAGTTTAGAATCTAACAGATTGGCAAAGAATCTTGTATTCTTACATTTGTCATAAGGATTTGGAATTGTGAAATGAGCATCATTGAAATGTTTTCAATTGATCTATTCCACAAAGAAAGGACAATAGGTAAACATAGTGTGCATGCTTGTAGCATGGGACAACTATTGTTTTAGTTCAAGTATTAAGTTGATTATTTGAAACATTATATAATGAATAATGAGTAATCAATATGAATCAAAAGTTTTGGGGCCATATAGGATTAGTATTATTCTTGTGTTTCATTTTGCATGTTTTGACTTCCTGAATAACTAGGTTATTCAAACTGTCCACAGTCGATCATACTTTGGAAGTAGGTATTGAGGCAAGACTGTCATGAATGGGTATGTAGCATGTCTAGATGTTTTTAGACATAGTTGCAGTATTCATGAGTGCTCCTGGAATAAGATTCGAGTATTGGATTAAACCCACGCTCATTTGAATCACTTCATGGATTTTATCACGAGTGATCATGAGACGATAATATCTTATATTCTTCAAACGGAGAGGTGTGAGTTGTAGTTGCGAGTCGGTTGCACATTGACATATGTAAACGCACCAGTAACTTGGATGTTATAAAACATATAGTTATGTGTAATTTGATGAGTGAGTACAAGCGAGCATTTGGGTCGAAGTTTATCCATTCCTTTTACCCCATGTGTATAAAAGCGGTATCTGTGGGCCCCTCGATGATTTAGTGATGAAAACCCTAAGTGCTCGGTCGGGCCTGGACTGATTTGATTTGTTCAATTAGTCGGTCGTCATAAATCAGAAATCGGGAAACAACAGATGGATAGAGAGAATGATTATAATCCATGTCTCAGTCCATATGATATCTAGAATGGAGGAATATATGATCCCTTATCTAATGGACACGTCATTGACTAGGTCAGAGTTGGACAGCGGCTTTTAAGAGCTACGATTGCTAGTCGGGATTTTGGAGTCATATTTGCAATAATGGTTTTAGACTTATCCAAGTGGGAGACTGTTGGATTAGATGTCTAAGCCCATAACTATTATTGGTATGTACTCGACCCGAGAGTAGCATGGTCCATTTGGGTTGCATAACATCAAGACAATTTGTTAGGATGGACTTTTGAGAAGAGGTTATATATGATTTATTAATATATTATAAGTTCTAATATATTAATATGAAATCATATGATTTAATTAGTATTGATCAAAAATTAGTTTGGAATTAATTTAGTGATCAAAAGAGACTAATTAAATTAATGGGGACTAATTGTGTAAATTGGTTATATTTATATGTGTTGGGCTTATGATCCATATTGGACTAAGTTTATGTACGGATACATAAAGAGTTGGGCCACATGAACCATGGATCATAAAACCCATGGGTATGGATTTGGGTTATACCCATGACTCTTGGAATCCTACATATAAATATAAGCTCCATAACCTAAAAACGCCACTTGGAAATACTTCTAGTTATTGGAGTTCATGGAGGTGTTTTTGGGGCATGGAAATTCTCTCTCAAGAGTCACCTTTGTCCTAGGTGAGTTGTGATTCCATTCAAGGTGCAACACTTGGGGCACTAAGTTCTTAAAGGCCAAAGTCTTCCTAGCAACATCAACAACATCAAGAGGTATGTCTAAAACTTGTCTTATTATACATATTTTATTTGTATGCTAGTTGTAGGCTTAAAGCTTTGGAAACCATATGCATGTATAATTAAAGAAAACATAGATCCAAAGATTTTAGGGTTGTATGTGCAGCATAGGATGTTGTAGTATACAAAACCCAACATAAATATGGCAATATCACCCAGTGTACAAGTTGTACGCCCAACGTACTTAGCTTAACCTAAAACCTTCTTAACTTATAACGGTCATAACTTCTTAGTTACAACTCCGTTTTCGACGACCTTTATATCCACATAAAGGTATTGAAGAGCCCCACAATATTATCTAGATATCTTGGACTAAAAACTTCTCGAACAAAAATCCATATTTCATGCAAGAACCCGGCCTATGATTTTTCCCTTTCTACCATTCAGCCCAATATGCAGGTCAAGGGTTAAATCTCTTAACCATAATTACCTCCTTCCACAAGGACTAAACTTTGCCTCCTTAAGGCATAGAGCCTTTACACAATCGACTTCCGGCCCATGGCCCTGAAATAAGAAATGAACGGAAACAGGGTGTTATAATTCTCCTTCACTTAAAATAGATTTCGTCCTCGAAATCAGTTCTCGCTTCCACTTCCCGATGTAAACCCTTGAGGGTCCTTTGAATCTGACTACAAGATCTAATTCATCTTTAATGTAGTATCTTCAACAGTCAATCATCCCTCGACAATTCTGCTAGCCCCGAAATTATGGCGATACCACATGACCTGAAGAAATGTCTCCACACAACCTCTGTAAATCATAATGAAAAGAATCTCTTCCCTACTTGGGACCTGCTACAACGCTCACCTCAACCAAAATGACCAAAAAAAAGAAAAAAAAATTTGCTGGTTGATTTGGCCCAAAACCTTCTCGGCCAAACGTCGTCGCTAATCCAACACACAAATCTACCGAGACCAGGAACCCAATGATCACATACTAACTATATTGGGCTCCTACTTAGTTCTAACAACCTTTACACATCTATCCACTGATAGCACCCGGGCTTACCCCCGATGCACTAACCAAAAAGTACACAATCGTTGATACCTATACCAACTTGCACTCTATTACTTGATCCCAACCACTGATAACTAGATACGCAGGAGGCTCTAAATTCACACAACATTCACAAACTCCATCATGCATGCAACCGAGAACAAAGATAATTAATCCATTCATAATGCGAAATCAATTAGAACAAAGCTAAATAAGACAATTTCGGTGTCGGTGAGTCCGCCTCCCTCTCAGCCGATGCCAGTGACTTCTCCTCCACAGTAGACGTCGTTGATGTTCTTGAACACCACATCAGACGATTTATTTTACTCTTGTAAGTTTGAGCCTCATCGATTACGACCATATTGTTCTTCAATTCCGGTGTCGGCAAGTCCACCTCCCCCTCAGCTGACATCGGTGAGTCATCTCCTCCACAATAGACGTCAATGATCTTCTTGACCACCATGGCATACGATTTCTTTTAGTCTTGTAAGTGTTCGGTCCTAATGCAGTCATCTGCTTCCTCCATTTACGATTTCTTAAATCTATGTTTATTAATCGACATATCTTAAATCTATGAACTAATTAGCTCAAATTTTACCTCTCTATTCTCACACACTCTCTCTCTCTCTACCTCTCTCTCTCTCTCGCTTGACCTCGTTCTCCCAGTCCTACAATCGGCCCTAATCAACCGCTTATGCATATTTGATATTAGATTATGCAACTACAATTCGCCTCTAATCACCATGTTTTCACCGGATTTGGATCAGAAAACGTTGTTGTATAAACGCGATTTACATTGGAATAGAGAACAGACTCGTACTAATGAAGAAGTTGATGAAATCGGTGAGTTTGGCACTTGTATGGGAGGAAGTTCTTCTATTTCTAACACATATTTGTAGAAATTCAGTATATACGATGAAATCAATTTACGCGTGTTTTGTTTGTATACAAGTGAGTGTTCATGACATTATTGTTGCTAGAATAGTGTATAGTCTTGCAGGTTGTGGTGATAAAGATCTAACCTAGGGTTTTTACATGTTGAAAAGTGGTGATCTGTTTCTCAATAACAGTCGACTCCTAGGAGTTGTTTGCTCATGTCATGGAATTCTTATGTCAATCTCCAAGTTTTCAGAGGTAATATATTTTGTGTATTTCTTTTTGAATCAATTTGTGTTATGTGATATGACTGTTGCAATTCAAATTTTTTACAATCCTTCATTTTTTCTTAATATGCCAAATTTGTAGCATTAAATACTTGATTTGAATGCATGCATTGTTATATTTTACTTATGTTGCTATCATTAAACATTGTATTTGTTATTGGCATGTTATTCAAGCACCAAGAACTCATTATACAACATTTGGGAGATGTCTTCATCTTGGCCACACCATAACAAGATTGTTTTCATGTTAAGCCATATGAGAGAGATTGGAAGAGAACATTGTATAATGAGTTCAACACTTAAATCTGGACAACTATGGTTGTTTCTTTTTTACTTAGCTAAATTTATAAAAAGTTCAACGTTGTAATTACATGTGATTCACATGTAAATCACATATGAATTACATGTGATTCACATGTAAATCATATGTAATTCACATATGAATCACATGTGATTCACATATGAATCACATGTGATCCACATATGAATTACATGTAAATCACATGTAATTCATATGTAAATCACATATGAATTACATATGATTCACATGAAAATCTCATGTAATTCATATATGAATTACATGAGATTCACATGTAAATCACATATGAATCACATGTGATACACATGTAAATAACATGTAATTCACATATGAATTACATGTGATTCACATGTAAATCACAAGTAATTCACATATGAATTACATGTGATTCACATGTAAATCACATATGTATTTTTGTGAGTGTTTTTGCATCAATCTCTTTCTTTTAAATATTCTTGTAGATTTAAAAGAAATTGTGGTGAATATTAATGAGATGAAAAATGATAAATTGAAGAAAATATGGAAATATTGACACGAAGACATGAAAACGCTTTAAGATTTTGTAGTATTTTTTTGTTTTTTATATTGAATAAAATACTTATTGTATTGTGTTTATAGATTAGTAAATGAAATGTGTTTTCTTATGATTTCCTTATAAATATTATAGTATATGAAATATACATATATGCATTTGTAAAAATATGCATAAATGTACCTAAAATGTTGTTTTTTTGGTTAAAAATTGATAGTATTTTTTAAATGTTCTAGTTTTTTTTTAAAATTTTATTGATTTTTAAATGCTTTTAAAAAAATTGCAGTTTTTTTTTAAAAAAAAAAATTTCATTTTTTTTAAAAAAAATTCATGTTTTCTATAAAAAAATTAAAAAATCTGCACCTTTTTAAAGTAAAAAAATTGAAAAATACTATTTTAAAAAAAATCCGAAAATTTGATTTATTATGTAATTTTTTAGACATTTATATTAATATTTACAATAACATAAAAAATTAAACATTAAATGAGATTGATAAGATTACGATCATGCCCTTAATGAATTAGTTTTGATCTAACGCTTCACTTTTAGTTCTCGGGAAACTATGACTTCTCCACCGATCTCACCTATATATATATATATATATATATATATATATATATATATATATATATATATATATATATATATATATATATATATATATATAGGGTTAGGTTCATCTGAGACGGCCTAATTTTGTGAGACCGTGAGACGCAATCCTAGCCACTCATTTGGTAGATAAAAAAAAACATTTTTAAAATGCAAAATAATTGAAAGTTTTCGAATTTTTTTTTCAAAATATTATTTTCGGAATTTATATTTTCCAAAAAAAAAATACAAAAAAAACATTTTTTTACATATTCTAGTAGAATATTAGAATATTCTATATATCTGACAAATCTAGTAGAATATTCTAACATTCTAAAAATTACATTAGAATATTTACAGTGTAATATTCTATTAGAATATTTCACATATTTTAAAAAAAAACGGTAATTTCTTTTTTTAGGCAATTAAAGTACCGAAAATAATAATTAAAAAAAGAATTTTTGGATTTTTTTCTTTTATTATGCATTTTAAATTTATTTTTAGATTTGGTCTCACGGTCACACAAAATTAACATGGTCTTAAATGAACCTGAATCTATATATATATATATATATATATATATATATATATATATATATATATATATATATATATATATATATATATATATATATATATATATATATATATATATATAACCGACAAAAATCATACTGTATAATACAGGACAATAAACAAATACATATACATTAGCAATTTTGTTTTACTATGTACGCTCATGATGAACTTAAAAGCACTATTACTTTAAAAAGGAAAAAGAAAAAGCTTGCTAGGAAAGTCGTGTGCTGATTCTTTGATGAGTCAAGCGGTTCAAACGGAAAAGCTTGACGATTACAAAATCAGTTTAAATGGTTTTTTTTTAGTTCAAGACTTCAAGTGATAAGATAACTATTTAAACAAAATATATAATTGAACTCTATTCTAAAATTAAAATATGTGATGTTTAGGATACATTTATTTCAACAACTTAATATTATCTAAAATTTTCTTCAAAGTTATCTAAATTCCTAGTTTTATTGATCTTTGTCTATTTCTAATAAGATATAATTAGTTATAGATGAAAACAAATAGACATAAATGAATAAATTATAATCAAAATCAACTTAACTATTTATAATAAGATATATAATTAAAATCATCGGTATGTATGTCATTTTTTTTGTATTAAGAACGACTATGTAAATGATAGAGTTTGATTCCGTGAATTTAATTAAAACATAAATCAATTATGATTATTGAAAACGAAAAAGAATAAAAGATCTCCTATGCGTCATCATTTTTATTATTTTCTATGTAAATTAACATGTGTTTTTCCTTGTATTAGTCATTTCCCACAATGATTTAGCCTTTAAACGACCTTTAGTTACCCGTTATTAGTCATTTTATGTTCATTTTAAAAAATAATAGTCTTTTTTTTTTTATTATTATTATTATAAAATATAAATGGAAAACAAAGGCAAGATTTTAATATGTTATCAACTAATAGAAATTAGTAATTCTTTAAAGACAAAATTGCAAGAATGGTCCCTGTAGTTAGGTCGAAATTGCCACTTTGGGCCAAACAGGTTTGGACTAGCACTCATGGTCCAAAGGTTTTCATTTTCTTGCCACTTTGGTCCATTTTACTTTATACTTTTTTGTAATGACGATTTTGCCCTTGGGTTTACTTTTTCAGTTTTATTTATTTATTTATATACTTTAATAATTAAAAGGAAAATAAAAAAAGAAAATACCTCTCTCTCTCTCTCTCAAAACCCAGCTCGTCCCTTATAATTTACAAGAACAAAGACATTCCTGCATACCAAAATGGCTCGAGAAGCGTTTTCTGATCCTTACTCTAAACACATTAACATAACAATGGATAAATTGGTGATAGTGAGAACTCTTTAGTGTTCGATCTCATAGAGATCTTTAGGTTTTATTGCCCCACTCTCGTAACCAGCAACCACCAATGCCTCTGCTGTGGAATCTGCTACCTTCAACACCCTTCATCTTCATTGCCTCACATCGTCACGATTGATCAACTGCCCTCATCATCTTCTGCTTTGATTTTCAACCCAGAAACCATTCACAAACTATCCCTTTTAGTCACTACGTGAATCAAACCTTATTTCCCTTCATCCACTTTCACCATCACCGTAAAAAAATTATTTCTGAAATGTAATCTTAATCTTAGTCGATTTCGGATGTAAAAGCCCTATATCTTTCCATCTCTATCACCCTCACCGAATCTCTCCATTTCTCTCGTTTCCCTTCTACTGACGATTGAAGGAAAAATGAACTGGGTATTGAATGATTTTGTTCTCTCTGATGAAAAGTGTGGTTTAGGGCTTTTATGATTTGGGATTTATTCCCAATTTGTCCTCCATATTTCTTTCAAGTAAGTTAGTATATCCCAATCTAGGTTCATGATCGACACATTTCATTACTACTCCGTTTTGTTCTTATTTCGTTTCAAATCTGTAAATACGACTTTCATATGGGTTCCATTCTAAACCTTTTTAACTTTCTGGGTTAATGTGTATCTGGATTTGTGTGTTGTAAACTAGGTTGAACTTCCAAACAATGTCGTGAACAAAGCAAATTGATGATAGGTAGCAACATGGGTGATATTTGCAGCCATGGTCTAAGCTTTGGACCAAGTTTGGAGGTCGATGGGGGGCTGCTAGTTTGGAGAGAGAGAGGGAGAGAGGTATTTTCTTTTTTTATTTTCCTTTTAATTATTAAAGTATATAAATAAATAAATAAAACTGAAAAAGTAAAACCAAGGGCAAAATCGTCATTACAAAAAAGTTTAAAGTAAAATGGACCAAAGTGGCAAGAAAATGAAAAACTTTGGACCATGAGTGCTAGTCCAAACCTGTTTGGCCCAAAGTGGCAATTTCGACCTAACCGCAGAGACCATTCTTGCAAATTTGTCTTCTTTAAACAAAATCAAAGGATGGCAGGAGTAGAACCCTCTCAATCAACTCAACTCGCTGCCACATTAATCGGTTTAACATTAGCTCCACATCAACTTTTCTCTCTCTCTCTCTCTCTCTCTCTCTCTCTCTCCTATTTCTTTAATATTTCTCAACCCACAACAAATAAAAATAACGTTTTTCTCAACTCACTCAATTAAAAACATACAAAACAACATATGGTACAAGGAAAGAAGCATAATGTTCAGACACATTCACACACACACACACATAGAGAGAGAGAAAGAGTGTGTGTGTGTGTGTGTATGTGTAGTGAGCTACATAAGCGGCTTGAAGCACCTAAGAAGCATCAAAATAATGATACCACATGAGGTGAAGCAGGACCATTCCAAACATATTTTGGGCTCATGACAAAAAAAATGGGCTCTTAAAATATACAAATGTCATCAAGTTTTTTATAATAACTTAATAATTGAAAAAAAAATGACTTGTACTATATTCTAAATATAACAATTACCATAAAAAAATTGGACCCCTTTAAAAGATGGACCATGGACGGTCGCCCCTATCACCCACCCTCTGGGACGGACGTGAAGTGAAGTAATTGTCTTGGAGGTACCCTCGTACCTACCCATCTTTTCATCTACTATGTGTACCCTAAAAATCTTATTCGAACAAATATAAAACATCCTTCTAGAACAACTGGTTTTGAAATTAATTCCTTAAGTTCTTATTTACCTTAATTATTTACATGATGTTGATGTGCAAACGTAACAAATGTTGCATAAGAAAAAAACGAGTCCCAAATTATTATCTTATAAAAGTTATTTTTTTTTAAAAAGAAATTGATGTTAAAAGTATAAATTATAAACTATAAATTCAAAGCATATTTTTATTTCGTAAATCTCGTTGAGTTATTATGATTTTTGATACAATGCATATACATCATTTTGACATAAGCATATATTGATAATTAAGGTAAAAAAAAAAAAAAGACAAAACGTAAAACAGATATAACTTTTATATTTACGTGAGTTTGAAGCCCGTTTTGTATTGTTGGAAAATTCTCTTCGAGCCAGAGCTCCTATCACATGCACAACTAAATTATAATTTCAACAAGAGATCCCTCCCATTCCACACCCCATTCCACACTATGATGACTAAGAAATTTTACAACCACCTGATGAGCTTTTTCGTATAAGAAATCAATTTTACACAAATATCTTATTTTTGTTTTGGGTGATCAAAAGGAAAGATCTACAATTACATGGCACATCTACATATCAATATATCAACACAACTCTATTGGCCTCCCAAACACATATTGCTCTCCTTAAAAACTTAAATCACACAACTTTTTTCATGTGTAGATCCATAGAATTGTTTTCTCACGGAGAAGTGTTAAACCACGAACATGCCACGTTCTAGGATATCTACCAAACATGATAATCTTATACCACATTTTGGTATCACTCTATGTTATTTGTACTATTTGTAGACACTCTAGTCCACCAAATGCCTCATTATATGGATATTTGTTAAAAAGGTGTAGACATAGAATTCCAAACATGAACAACTCACTTTATTAATAAAGCAATTTGTTTTCACAATACTTACTAACAAAACCTCACTACAAAGATCATAATCTACTTTCAAATATAATACAATATATATATATATATATATATATATATATATATATATATATATATATATATATATATATATATATATATATATATATATATGCTTAGGTTATTCTATTCTAATTAATTATTGTGCGGATATCGTATGCTATGAGAATTACTAAGAGAATAAGTTGTTTAACAATGCAAATACGTTCAACCTTACAAAAATATTGTCATTTTCATGCATTCTCGCTAATTATTATTTATTTTTGTTCTCACACATCGTTTTTCACTCATTTTCATTCTGACAAAATACGACCCAAATAAACATTTTGACAGAAATGAGAATAATAATAATAAGTGTATAATAACCTTATAGACGATTTAATTAGTGAGAATGTGTGTTAATGACAATAGATATGTAAGATTGAACGTATTTATATTATCAAACAACATATTTTCTTTATCATTCTCATAGCATACGATATCCGCATAATAATTAGTTAAAATACTTGAACCTAACTCTCTCTCTCTCTCTCTCTCTCTCTCTATATATATATATATATATATATATATATATATATATATATATATATATATATATATATATATATATATATATATATATATATATATATAAGATCTTAAAGTTACACAAACCCTAACTGAAACCCTAAGGTTACAAAGAGAACGAGAGAGGAATTGAGTTATGTGTGTGAAAGTATGATCTAATAATGAGCCAACAAGACTCCTCGTTCATTATATAATCGGGTCAATGTATGATCTGTACCACCCGTTTCAGGTACAAATTTAATTACAAATGTCAATATTGTTCCTGGTGGCCACGTTGTGGTGGAGCCTCACCACGACATGGCATTATTTTATGGGTCGTGGGTTTTAATGAACCACCACGACGTGGAAGCTAGTTTTGGTGAAACCCTAATCCTTTGGGCTTTGAGCCATATTTAAAGGACATTATGGCTAGGGTTTCAAGGTCATTCAACCTCCATCACTCTCTCAAGCACTGAAACCCTAACCCTAGCCTCCATCACTCTTGAAAGTTCATTCTTCATACTTTTTTGGCATTTTTGAAGGAGAAGGAAGCCTTTGGTGAGGATTATAATCTTGCAAGCAACATATTCATCTTCTGGCTTCTCTTATGGACTTGGGTGAGTGTTCAAGACTCAATTTTTTCTTTGCTAGGTAGTTAGATCTTGGATTTTGGTCCATTTTCTTCATGGTTGTTGGGTTTTGGAAGGTGAGATCTCATAAAGCTTGCAACTTTATGAATCTCCAGGTCATTTGAAGCATTTGACTCTATGGATCTGAAGTGGACTTTAGTTTTGAGGCCATGCATGGAATATTGACCCTTTTTCCCTATAAATGGAATTGAAATGCATTGGACATGCATATCCCTAAAGCTATGATTTTTATGGTCGAGAAGGTGTTGGAAACCCTTCTGGAAACTTTGGAGAAGTAACTCTAAGGATTAAGTGCTTAATGAGTAGTATGTGCTTTATGCTTCCATTAAGGACTTAGGGCTTTGGATCTTGACTTATTAGCAAGGCCTAAAGGATAAAGTTGGAAACTTTATCCATATAGGTTATGGTTTGGACCTAGTTTGAGCTTGGGAACTCCTGAAATGGACTGCAACTTAGCTTAAGGAATTAAGTCATTCTGACTTATCCCCACGGTGTGGTGGTTGGACTGAGCTCGCTTGTTTTGTCGTTTAGTGGCCACACTATGTGCAAGGATGGCCATGACATGGAGACTTGTTGTAGTTGACTGTGACGGTTGACTATGACCAAGTTTGACCCAAGGATATTTTGGGTATTTTTAGTTGTATTTGACATTTGGGCACTATTGATGAATAGGCGGCAGGAAGATCTGATACTCGGAGCAGAGACCTATTCAACTATTTGTTCGGACTAAGAGGTGAGGTGTCTTTACTGTAATCATGGGTCGAAGACACCAATACCGACCTACTAGATTGTGTATTCTGGTATATAGGATTTTGTTATGCGATAGTGATCCATTAGAGTTGTATCTTGGTAAATAGGATGTTGCTATGTGTTAGTGATCTGTAGATCTACATGTTTTTATGCTGACTAATTATGTTTATCTCTTGCTAGTTATATGTCAATTTTTATGTATATGTCGACATGATAATGGTGGGGTTGAGACTGTATCGCTTTGTGCTGTCAGTCAACAGACTGAAGCATTCCAACCAAAAGGTTGTGGTCAGGGGCAATCCAACTGAAAGGTTGTGGACCCGTTATGTATTGGCAATCCAACCGAGAGGTTATGGGCTGGGGTATTCCGATCGAATGGTTGTGGGCCAGGGGTAATCCAACAGAAAGGTTGTGGACTCGATATCTGTTTGGTTATATGTTTGTGTGGTCGTACTTTGGGGGAACTCACTAAGCTTTGGCTTACAGTTTCAGTTTATTGTTTCAGGTACTTTAGATGACCGTGGCAAGGTGAATGCGTGATCGTGCACATCCTTTGGATTTATGTTACTTGAATTTTGGGACACTCTGATTACTGAATAATATTTTGAAAACAATAGTTTTGTAAACATTTTTGGATATTGGGATGTTATTGAAAAATTTAAATTTACTCTGATTTTATGGATGTTACTTGATCAATGGATTAAGAGGACCCACGCCTTCTTCCACATGCACTTTAAAAAAATAAACCGAAGTCCATATCTTTAAACAATGTAACACGAATCACCCTTCTTACAAGATTTGACGCAAAGTTGTCCCAACACAACTTACCCAAATATTTTGTAAAGAGTAACAATACCATATAATCTACCGAATACAGAAAATATCAATTTTGTAGAAAAATAGCATCCACATATTTCAATACCCCCGCTCAAACTTAACACACACACACACACACACACACACACACACACATATATATATATATATATATATATATATATATATATATATATATATATATATATATATATATATATATATATATATATATATATATATATAGTTCTTTGTAAAATGGATCGGTCATACCAATCACTTTTAAAAGAAAATCATGTTGTGAGGTTAGTAAGGACTTGGTTAAAATATCTACATTTTGATGAGAAGAACTAACTTTAACAATCTTTAAACCTCCATTTGTAACATTCTCTGTAACAAAATATAAATCAACTTCAAAATGCTTAATTTCAAGAAAAATAGGATTCAAGTTAAGTTTAATTGTTGAATCATTATCACATAACACATTAACATGAGTGAATTCTTTAAGTCCTAAATCATAAAAAATATTTAAAATGCATATAATTTCATAAGTTACAAATCAAAGTGCCCTATATCCAAACTTTGCAGATGAGCGAGAAACAATTTTAAATTTCTTACTCTTCCAAGAGACTAAAGAATTACCAATGTAAACCATATACCCAGTAACAAACTTCCTTGAAGAAAGACATTTAGCCTAATAAATATCCACAAACCCTATTAAATCATAACTATAAAATTTAATTGTGGAGATACCTATAGTAGAACTACCCTTGAGATATTTATGCAACATAAAAGCAATATTTAAATGTGACTTAGGAGGTTTGTACATGAACTGACTTAATATTTGAGCACAATAAGAGATATCAGGTGTTGTTATAGTAAGATAAATCAATTTTCCAATCAATTTTTGAAACTCAATAATATTAACAAGATGTTCATCACCATCAATATCATTATCTTTGTTTGAAATAAAATTAGCTTCAAGAGGAGTCTTAATCGGTTTGCTACCAAGCATCCCAAACTCATGTAAGATTCAAGAAAATACTTTTGTTGATTAAGACAAACTCCTTTATCTATATCAGTAACTTCAATTCCAAGAAAATAACTTAATTTTCAACGTTCTTTTATTAAAAATTGAGTTTTAATAAACTATTTTACATTCTCTAGTTCATAAACATTACTACATGCTGAAATTATATCGTCTATATACATAAGGAGAACAATAGTAGACTTATTTTCAGTTCTAACAAATAATGAACAATCATTAACACTTTGACGAAACCATAAATAAGATTTGACATTGTTTTTCATTCCATTTTCTAGGGGCCTTTTTTAATCCATATAAAGACTTTACCTATTTACAGACTATATTATATCCGTTTGTATGATACCCCTAAGGAAGTGTCATAAACACTTCCTCAGAAAGATCTTCGTAAAGGAAAGAATTATTATTGTCCAACTGGTACAAAGGCTAATCGTCTTTAACGAATAAAGAAATCATAATTCGAACGGTTAGAATCTTAGAAACTAGATATAAGGTTTCTTGAGAATCAATACTCTCTCTCTCTCTCTCTCTCCCTGATTGTAACCTTTAGCAACCAACTTCGATTTGTATCTTTTAACTTCTCTATTAGTTTTATACTTAATTTTGTATACCCATTTACAACCTATTGGCTTTTTATTTTTTTGGTAGTTCAGTTATATCCCAAGTGTTATTTTTATAGAGAGATTTCTCTAAAGATTCATAGCCTTTATCCAATTAGGATCGGAAGATGTTTCTTCATAACTCTTTGGCTCAACTCTTTTATTTAAGTTAGAAACAAAACACCTATTCACATTATTAAGAAAATAATAGTTAATAGTTTTTTCAACTCCATACTTATGCTTACCTTTATCTACATAATTATTAAAGTTGACAAGCATATAAGTTTCACAACTAGATCTAGAGGACCCTAGTGAGTGACCAAGAGAAGGTAAAGAATCAGATTGACTATTTTCCTCAGATATGGACTTGTTAAAAGCACTAGGCATAGACCTACCAGTTGAAAGTGTTGGATTAAGGTGTCTAAGCTCATAACTAAATTGGTATAAACTTGCAAATAGAAGCAAAGTCCTTTTTGGGTTTCCCTCATAACCATAAATAGCTAGAAATGATATTAGGAGAGAGAGAGAGATAAATATTTTGTTAAAATATTATGTGATTAATATATTAATTGGAAATAGATAATTAATATGTTAATTTTTTATATGATTAATAAATTAACATGAGACCAATAGTTAAATAATTGATTTGTTAACTTATATGGTTAATGAATTAATAGGAAATCAATTAAAATTAATTAATAATTAATCAGAATTAAATAGGAATTAATTTGAGATTAATTGGAATTAATTAAAGATACAAGGGGGGAATTGTCATTGTTCAATAGTTGAACAAAAGAAGCAATTATAGAACCCTCCATGGCATGGACGGTTTTTGTCACACCCCCAAACCTGAACGGCGGAAACGTTCAGGGGCGGAGGACGTCATGTACAGTATCACAACAATTTTATAATAGTAATCAAAGTACAACAACCATTACATTGATAAAGTATAGTTTTACATTCGTGTTCAACTCAAAGTAGACTTGACACCAAAATGTATATCAAAAGTTAAAAGACATGAGTCTATAAAGCTCCGTCTTCTCAAAACCTGTGGATACCTGTTTACTGATTTCATGAGAATACAAGTAGTTTTGAAAAGAGTGTCAAAAATTAAGTTGATGAGTTCATAAGCATGTTTGTAATTGAAATCTGTTGTTTGTTCCTTGAAAATGTAAGTATGTTTTCCCAGAAAATCCTATATTTTATGTTGTAATGTGTTGTACTCAAAATTTGTAAATGTTATTGTATTCTGAAATAGTATAATGTAGTTTTATATTCACATAAAACCATGAAAAATATGTTTTCTCTGTACTAAAATAGTATTATGTAATGGTGCTTGTATGAAAACTGTATAACCGTAAATGTCTGGATTCACTAACCGTACTTGTAAAATATTGTATTATAGTTTTATTATTTAATAAAACTATGTGAAATTGCTTACTTATTCATACACTAATCGTATTGTTCAATACCAAATTATGATTTATTATAACCATGCTAGATGGCCTGAACACGATGTTCTTCAGGTGTCGAAATCGGTACGACATTTGTCACCCCAGGCCTGCCGGCCTAACTGTAGCGAACCGTTAAGGTGCGGGATTGTCATTCCCGTATAGATCTATACACAAGTGTCACGCTCTCCCTCCAGGAGACTCTGGTTATAATTTTAGGACTTGGTTGGTACTTAGATAAGTACATGAAGTGTGTCTCACAAATGCTATATTGATGATTACGTGTAGAATAATGAAAAGTTACTTTGTAATAGGTAACTGTAAGTATATTCATAAACTATATTTAATATAGTTTATATGTTTGTTATCCATAAGTTATTCTGAATATGTAAAGTAGTATATATGATCCATAAACTATACCTATTATAATTTGGGATGATGACTTAAAAGGGTAATGTATTTTTCGATTTGTACACATTTGGTCACTGAGTTTTTTTTTTCGTCCACATTTACCCCTTTAACTTATTAAACTGTACACATTCAGTCCGTATGACCGGTTACTTCAGGTTAGCCAGGAAAAATGACTTAATAGGGTAATATATTTTTCATTTTGTACACATTTAGTCCTTAATATTTTTGTACATATTTAGTCATTAACATTTTTTTGTTTCAAATAAGTCATTTTTTTGTACTCATTCAGTACTTATGAATGATTTCTTTAGGTTTTTCTCACGACATCGTACGTGGGACAGTCATTGGTGAGTTGTTTGGGTTTGGTGATGTTTATGTCCAACATGATCTTGACTGCTTGGTTGCGTAGGTTTTGTGGTTTGGCTTAGATCTTGTATTCTAAACGTAGTAACTTCTTCATACGATATCATATTTTAACGATATTTATATACACGTGTTCATTTTTCATTAAGATTACTCCCATTAAAATGTAATATATTTTTACTTACGATTTTATAAAAAAAAACATCCATACATGCATTCATAAAAAACGTATGGACAGGGGCAGACGCAGGAATACATAGTAGGTGTTGCATATATGAAATAGGTGTTGCCGATACATGAAAAATAGGTATGAACGAAAAAAAAATCCAAATTTTTTCCACTGCGGACAGAAAAAACAGGTGTTGCCGGACGCCGATGCAACACCAGGACCAGGCTAAATCCGCCCCTACGCATGTATATAAAAATCGTAAGTAAAAATATATTATTTTTTAATGGGAGTAATCTAAATAAAAGTTGTAGTAGACTAAAATACGAACGCATGGATATACAGATCGTTCGCATGGATATAATGATCGTTAAAATTCGAGATCGTATGAAGAAGTTATGACGTTCAGAACACTTGACCTAAGCAACCAAGTAGTCGAAATCGCGATGGACGTAAACATCAAAATGCCCAAACACTTCATTAATGAATTTCCCACGTAAGATTTCGTGAGAAAAAACTAAAGAAATCATTCATAAGCATTTAATGAGTACAAAAACAAAAATGACTTATTTTGCAACAAATATATATATATATATATATATATATATATATATATATATATATATATATTAAGGACTAATTGTGTACAAAGTGTGAAATATATTACCCTATAAAGTCATTTTTACCGGCTAACCTGGAGTAACCGGTCATAAGGACTGAATGTATACAGTTTAACAAGTTGAAGGGGGTAAATGTGGACGATAAAAAACTCAGTGACCAAATATGTACAAATCGAAAAACACATTACCCTTTTAAGTCATTATCCCTTATAGTTTATATGTTTGTTTTCCATATGGTAATCTGAACTTTGAAAAGTAACATGTAAGTTCCATAAACTATACCTATTATGGTTTATATGTTTGTGTTTATTTGAAACGTAAACCTTTGTATTGTTAATAATTCGGTAAATTGTCACACGCCCAAACCGGAACGACGGAAACATTCGGGAGTGGATGACGTCATGTGTAGTATCACAACAATTGTATCATAGCAATCATAGTAAACACAACCATTACATTGAATACATATATGAAAAGGGTTTACATCTGTTTGATTCTAGTTTTTATACATCGAAAGTATAATCAAAATAGAAAGACATGACTCTATACGCTTCGTCTTCTCAAAACTCCAGGAGGTACCTGTCTATTGATTTCCTGAGAATACAAGCAGTTTTGAAAGAGTATCAGCATAAAGCTGGTGAGTTCATAAGCTATGTTTTTGTAATGAAAACCTGTTGATGACTTTGTAAAAATGTTCGCATGTTTCCAAGAAAATCAAATATTTTCTTTAGTAAGAGAGAGATAATATCAGTTCTATCTATAACCACTTAGTTTATGCTAGCCACGTATAAACCAATATCGAATAGACAGTTGACTGTGTGAATCTGCCCTAAATCCACAACCAAACAAGGAACAGGAAATGAGGCGGAAAACACACATTCCACAGTCTATCGAATATTCTCCATACGCAACCCGGATGCCTAAACTAAGGAATTATAGAATTAACTATGAATATTTGTTACTGTATTCTGTTGTAGGATAGAAAAACATTAGTTTGTATATCTAGTTACTAACAACCGTAGTATGTGTGTATTCTTGTACAAAACCTTTGAATAGTATATTCTGTATGAAAAACTCTGGTTACCACTAGTGTGTATAGTAATTCTGTATGAAAACCCTGGTTACTATCAGTATGTAAAAGTAGTTTCATTACTTAAAATAAAACTAATGAAGAATGAAATCCTGTAAACAAATGATTAGTTTATACTATTGTGAGTCGTATAACCACGCTTGATATGACCTAGTGACCTTTACAACGTTCTTCAGGCGTCGGTAACATGATATTTGTCACCTCAGGCATGCCTGCCTAACCGTAGCTAGCAGTTCAGGTGTGGGATTGTCAGTCCCGAATAGATCTATTCACAAACCTCACACTCTCCCTCCAGGAGACTCTGGTTATACTATGATAGGATTTAATTTAGTACCCCCTAAGGGTACAGTCTTAAAGTAGAGTCTCACAATTCTGTATAATCTAGTTTATGTGTAAATCTGTATTATTCTCTTGTATTTGAATCCGTTGAATACTGTATAAGGTAATAATTATACTTAAATAATGTACTCTTGTAGTAGTGTATATCATAAACTAAATCTGTCATAGTTTATATGTTTAGCAGTGTAAAATTCTGAATTCATGAAAGCTGTGTATTGAAAATCCCAAACTATACCTATTATAGTTTACATGTATATTGTGTATTTGGTTCGTATATGGATCTGAAAATTATGCAATTATGGTTGTACGTTACAAACGTCCCTTATGCTCAACATAGTACAAAAAGGATAAAATATCTAAATATTTTATAAAAACGTGGAAGTCGTTTGTCTGTATCAATTGCATAAGTTTTATACTTGTTAAAAATCCTTTAGTTTTAGTTCACGAAAATCATTTGTGTTTGGCTTGTATTCCCCCCCCCCCCTGAAAAAATTAAAAATTGTAAAAGCGTAGGGGTATGAACTCACTATCTGGAAACGAAGATCCTCGGGTTGTTGTACGTGGCACTTAACGGAATCCTAATATCAATAAATACATATATGCATCTAGATTAGCGATTTCTTTAGGTAAAGTGTTAGAAAAACACTTGTTTTCGGTTAAGGAATGTTACCGGGACTTGATTGAATAGAGAAAACGAGCTTTTCACTGCTTAAGAGGCGTGTACGGCCGTAAACAGGGTTGTACGGCCGGACAAGCAGTGTACGGCCGTAAACAGGGTGTACGGTCGTGAACTCTCCTTTGAGGGGTGTACGGCCCTTTGCAGATTTGAAGGGTGCACGGCCGTACACTCAAGAACAAGGGTGTTTGATTTCGAAGAAAATGTGTTCCAGATGCTCCCAATCGATTCCAAATGACGATTTTCGATGTTTTTCAGAAGAAAAGAGGTGTTTTCAGTGTGTACGGTCAGAAGTTCTAGAGAGAGAATGAGAGAGTTTCCGGTCAAAAGTGTTCAAATGAGGGTGGGGATCTTGTATTTATAGGCTTGGGGTATGGACGGTGGTGGGGTCCACCTGACACCAGCCGTGAACGGGTGTACGGTCGTACACGAGTTTGCGGCCGTACATGGGTGTGCGGCCGTACACAGGTGTGCGGCCATACACTCACTTAGGCCAAAAACTGATTTGTTTTTCAATGACTTCGGGTTTTCGCGTGATTTGGTTCCGAATCGTTTATATAAATTTAATTATATAAAACTAGATGATTTTCTAAACCATGAAGTTTTGTCGAAACTTAATAAAATTCCAATTTTATTAACGGAATTAGGATAACGGAAACGGAAAAAGGTTCGGGTTGTCACATAAGTTTAAATCGAAAGATCTGTGATACGGTTGTCCCATGAAATTTAATATTTATACTCGAATGGTATTAAAATAGTTTTCAAAAATTATATTTTTGTTTAACAAGTTTAAATTGATTTTATACTTATATAAATATAGTATTTATATAATTTTGATTAAATAGACAGTTGAATAAATAATTATACCCGAAGCCCACAACCAAACAAGGAACATGAAATGGAGTCAAATTATCAATTCTAAGTCTGTTTAACCCTAATTATATAATTTATATGTATATAAATATATAATTTTAATAACGGCAACAATTTATAAATATTGAAAACATTTAGATATTAACACAAATTTCTTGTGTTACACTTGTATTCCCACCCTAAAATAATGAAAATTCGTGAAAACGTAGGGGTATGAACTCACCTTTTGTGTGATAACGGTTTGGCTAACAGGTAGCAAACGGTAGCTTCGGGCTAGAACTCGGGAAAGATATCGTATCCTAATGATTTTAATCACATAATAAAGTGTGATTATAATGATACAAGTAATATATATGTTTGTATAACATAAGTTTTATAATTAAAACTTACCAAAAACTAGGAGTGATATGAAGATGTTCTTTGAATTGAAAGGAAAATAAGTTTGATACTTGAGAGAATAGGAAAGTTTTCGTGTATTGGATGTGTGAAAGTGATCCATTTTGTTATTTAAATATGAAGGAAAAAGATAGTCGGCTTAAGTGTTTTCGGCCGAGAACACTAAGTCGGCTCGCACGTTTTCGGTCCGAAGAGTGTTTGCGGTCCAGGCGATTGCGGTCCGAGAAGAGATAAGGTTGTGAGGGTTTTCGGTCCAAGGCAAATGATCAAACCGCGGGTTTTCGGTCCTCGCAATTTACTCACATTCTTGCAACACTTATTTAATAAAGGTTTTATACATATACTAATTTATAAATTTAGTCTTAATAAATTTTCAAATCAACAAATTTGGCTTTTATTTAGCAAGTTTGACTTTTGTTGACCTTGGTTGACTTTTACAGACTTGAAATTAACGGGTTGTCATAGTTTTGGAGGCTCTTCAAGGGTTTCTGGAAGTCTCCTGGATGCATATAAGGAAATTATTTGAATTGAGATTAAATGCATTATTTAATCATTTCAAATCTGGCTTGGTCTGCAAGTTACCTAAATTATAAATAGGACCCCTTGGCTCATTATTTTCGTTCATGACATCCCTAAGAAGCATAGGAATGAAATTTCTTCCTATCTCCCCTCTCTCCTTTTCATTCTAGAGTTTCTAGGGTTTTGGTTGTGAGCTATTAAAGGCATTAAATTTCTGGTGCTTGCTTTCCAAGGTTTTCCAGAGGGAATTTTGTTTGGTTATTTACTATAATAATCAAAGGGTATGTAAACCCTAACTCTATGTTTATTTAGATTATTATAGAGTTCCTTTAGGGGTATTAATGTTCATAATTTATTGTTATCAATAGAGAAAATAGAGATCCAAACATGTGAACTTAAGAGTTAAGTAATTTTCTGCCTCATGCCTAGATTTATAACCTATAAAACCCATCAGTGGTACCAGAATCATATTTTTCTAGTTGATTGTGCATAATAATGATCAAAATTAGGGTTTGTAGAAATTAAACCCTAATAGGCTTGAATTTTTGCAAATGGCAAGGGTTCTTGAAACCCTAGCCTCCACCCCTTATTTTCGAAAATGCTAGGGTTCCTTTAGGGTTTACTAGTTTCCTTAATTATTGTTTTAAAAGCCTTAAAATTTGAATAATTAAAATTTGATAAGCCCAAAACCTAATTTTGAAAATTAGAAGGGTTTTGGATGAGGATTAAAATTTGAGCTATTTTATTAATTTTTTAATAGAAAATAATTATTTAATCCCTAAATGATTTAAATTAATTTAAGTAAAGTTAATTAAAAGATAAAGATTAAATCATAATTGGTTTAAATTTAAATAAATTAAAAGTTTAATTTAGATAATTAAAAGTTTAAACCATGTATTTTGAAAAAGTTTTAAAATACACCTTATATATTATTAAAAGTTAATTACTATATGTATAAGATTAAATCAGTCGAATCGCAAGTACGCCTCATTCACAAAGTCATAACATAAGTGGGGGTATAAGAAAACGACCTATAAAATGGCCGTTGAATAGGTGTCCACTCTCTCCCACCCCTCCCTTGTTTGGTGGAGGTCGTTAGCAGAACGGGTTCAATAGGATATAGCCTCATCAAAAGTATAATGATATAAAAATACTACAACCTTCGTTAAAATCCCACTCTATTTACTTTAGGAAAAATGTGAAACGTATGCTAATCCACGAAAACATACATCATGCTTTATATGTCGTTACTGGAGCATGTGTGTGGTTAAATGGCACATTTATAGGGACTATAGAGAGATATGATGGGCATCTAAAAAATTATCATTGTTGATTGAGTGTGCGTGGTTAACCGACACATCAATGTGAGATGATAAATGACATTGAGGTTGTGAAGCAGGTTTGCATGGTTAGTCACATCATGTTTGTGATCCTCGGCATCCCATTCACAAAAGTGAGAGCATAATCTGAGATTAAACATGCAATTGAAAAGATTGAAATCGGTAAAAGCCTTACCTACCTAAAATAGATTCGAATTTGATTACAACATCCCTCTTCAAAGTTCGAATCGAAAATATGTGTAACGACCCAAAAATCAGAGGTAAAAATTTCATTTTTAATATAGCTAAAACATTGATCCCATTTATTTCAAACATTCCAAATCATCATTAAGTAAAATAATTATCAGAGTTCGTCCCAAAACCATTCATTGTGGAAATCATAGGTGTGTACATTGCGATCAATCCGAGCCCTTCTTTTCCAAACTGACGATACCTGAAACCAAAACTGTAAACCGTAAGCACAAAGCTTAGTGAGTCCCCCAGAGCATACGCCACACACAATCCACAGAACACATATCGTATTAGTTGTAAAAAGCTATCTCTACCGTTATCACATATCAATCAGCTATAAAAGCTACTCTACCACATATCACATATCAAATAGCTATAAAAGCTCTCTCTACCATTAGCACATATCAATTAGCTATAAAAGCTACTTCTGCCACATATCACATATCAAATAACTATAAAAGCTATCTCTACCGTTAGCCACAAGGCTATCTCTACCATTAGCCATGAGGCTGTCTCTACCATCAGCCATAAAGGTTGTCTCTACCATTAGCCACAAGGCTATCTCTACCATTAGCCATAAAGGCTGTCTCTACCATTAGCCACAAAGGCTATCTCTACAGCATATCACGCATACATACATATCACACACCTCTACATAACAAGTATACTAACTATCATAAAATGGGCCGACCTTGGTGCCTTAGACCCATTGGTATGGTGAGAAGACTCACCTCTGAAATGCTGAACTGGTAAGCTGAAGTCAGATATATCCCACACGCTGCTCCTTCTCAACTGCCCCTAATCATCAAGTGATTAGCTTAACACAATCCCATAAATACCCTCAGGTCAACCCTGGACAAAGTCAAGGTCCACCGTCAAGGTCAGCAGCCCATGTTGACCTCAACTCGTCGAGTATAGCCAACCACTCGTCGAGTTCTTGCTTAACTTGTCAACTCGCCGAGTCACTTAAGTGACTCGTCGAGTTCCCTAATGTTTGCGGTCGTAAACCCTCAACCGCAAACCCCTGGCCGTAAACCCTTTAGCCGTAAACTCCTTGGCCGACTCCTTGGTCGTAAACCCTTTAGCCGACTCGCCGAGTCGATTAAAGAACTCGGCGAGTCCCTTTAGTCCTACTCGTTTTCTGCCTTTATAGTGGAAACCAAAGCTCCAAATCACAGATCCAACCACTTATGGTGTAGTTACCACGTAAAGTTGCAAACTTTACGTGTTATGCAAAGCATCCAAGGCTAGAAACACTTAATAAAAGCTTGACAAGGGACTTAGAGCATAAAGAGGGCCAAGACTTGGTAAAGTTGGCAACTTTAAGTCCCCAAAGGCCCGGAGATATCCAGATCTAAATCCATAGGCTCATAACAAGCTCAAATCCAAGAATGATCCCAAACCATGCTAATAATTGCCATAAACTTCCATAGAAGGAAATCTAAGCAATGAAAAGCCAAGGTTTCGACTTTATACCTCAAAGTAGCTGCAACACTGGAGGAAATTCCGGATCTACTGCCTTCCATTCAGTACAACCTCTTCAAGCTTCAAGTTCCTTCCAAAAGAGCACCAAGAATCACTCTCCAAGCTCACACAAACACTTAAAGAGAGGGAGGGCACAAACTAGGGTTTCCCTGGACAAAGGGGGAAATAAGGGAGGCTGCAAATGAGACATAAGTCCTTTAAATAGGGTACCAAGACCTAAAATTAGGGTTTCCTTTACAACGCCTACTCGCCAAGTTGGAGCCTTCCGACTCGTCGAGTAGGGTCGAAATCCCGCGATCCTTTAAATGACTCTACTCGTCGAGTTGGAGCTCCCAACTCGCCGAGTTCCGGCACCAAAACCCTAAAAATTTGCATCCATTAAGCAATTCCTGGAACAGGTGTTACAAGTCTCCCCTACTTGAACTAGACTTCGTCCTCGAAGTCTGCCGTCGTAAAAGTCTGGGTATTGCTCTCGCATCTCCTCTTCCGGCTCCCAAGTCCATTTGGAGCCCCTTCGGTGGTGCCATTGCACCTTTACCAATCTTATTTCCTCATTCCGAAGACCCTTGGTCTTCCTATCAAGAATCACAACCGGCTTCTCGATATAGTTCAGGCTCTCACCCACCTGAATATCATCCAACGAAACGACTGCGGACTCGTCAGTGACACACTTCCGACGCTGAGATACGTGGAAGGTGTTGTGAATCTGGCTAAGCTCCTCTGGTAGACCCAAGCAATATGCCACCTTGAGGCTTCCTAAAGAACAAAGTCACTGATCAACTGTAGCTAACGAATAACAAGCAAATCCATAAACATACCCCAAATCCCTGAAGTTGCTCCTACTCCTCTTGCTGTCATACGATTGCTTTCCTGAAGAACATTCGGGGACCCCCTGGCCCCAACCTGTCTACCAACTGTCCGGAACACCGTACACCTACCCGATTGCTGAGCCAAACCACACTTAGCAGTCCCCTACGACCTCCGAAGGATACGTCGTCTAACCATAACTGCCCTATCTCCTTCCATCCGACTGATCCATCCGATCATGATAGGCTGACAACCTGCCGCCACTGAATCCGATGCAAAAGGCGGATACTACCAGAATAGCTGTAGTCTTACATCATACCCGGTCTCCTTCGACCTACCGTTTCCTGATTCTGACACGTGGTGCCTCTATTACAAATAGAGCCACCAGAGACACATCACGATGGCTTAAACCACCATCAAACCAACCCATTCACCACCCTGGAATTCTGCCCTCGGTGCCCTTGTCATATAGATGCGCCACATCCCATCTTACTGAAACAAAATCTTGCACGAATTCTGATTTGGGTTTCTATCCAAATCCGAATTGTTACTCTGCTCCTGTCAATTGATCCTCGAATCGGCATTTGCATAATGCCCCATGTCTTCTCGTCATTCTTTACTCGACCGGTTAAGAAATACCTTTAGCCGATCCTCTGAGACTTCCAGTCTTGCACCCGGTCCAACCACCAGATTCTTATGAGATCCTATAACAGGGCTACCCATCCGCAGCCCTACAGAAACATGCACTACTCCACCACCAGATCTTGTATCAAAAGGTCCAACCCTTAGCTCAGCGGTCTCTACCGGTTCCAACCTGAACTCCCATACACGTTCGGGCTCGCCCCCGGATAACTGATCGATCATTCACCGCCGGTCCTGACCCTAACTAAGTTGTGGCTCTCCCACAACCCTGAAAACTAGCCTACCCCAGTCCAGATCACCTGAAAAAATCCGTGAATGCTACGGTACCCCCGCAGTTTTACAACACTCTCTACCGCTAGTGAATGCTACGGCTCCCCCATAGTCTTACAACACTCTCTACTGCTTGTGAATGCTACGGCTCCCCCGCAGTCTTACAACACTATACCCTAACTGACCATTAGTGAATGCTACGGCTCCCCCGTAGTCTTACATCACTTTCACCCCATCAGAACATTGGTGAGCGCTACAACTCCCCCCGTAGTCCTACAACACTTTCACCCTTGCTTCTGACCCGGATACCTGGGCGGTTCTCCCCCACTCAGATTCAACTAAGTCCGTTCTGCACACGAAAATTGCAGGATTCCCAATCCTCATTACGTTCCAATGCTCGCCTTGCTGACGACCGGTGCTTACCAAAGCTAGAACACCATGAATAACCCTTCCAAAACAACATGATTCCCGAAAACCAACTAGCACATCTTGTGTCCCAACAATGCCAATGACTCTAGCTACTCACAATGATATCACATTTAGATCTCGGAGTCCGAAGGTCGGATGCTTCCACAATACTTCAGCGGCAGCTTCTCTCTTTCCCTCAGCAACTCCGAGGGGCTTTCCTAACATAATTGCTAAGGTTGCTGAAACCTAGTAAAAAATCCCCTCATACGAACCCTTGAACCAACCCCGACCATCCTCAAAATGGAACTCAAATGCTAGAAAATCTGCGATCTATTAGGAGGTGATCTCGTACTATTCCATCCAAATTCACGATGTGCAGATGGCATATAGCTCTTCTTGAAGGTGCGTATAACTCAACCACCACCAGAGACAACAACCAACGATACGCCTATCCATGCTCGCACCCTTGTCTGATGGACTTCCGATCTCCCCAATCTGACCTTGCAAGTGGGGCCCCTCCCTGCTGGGCTCCGGCTTAACCCTCTCATCCAATGGTGCTCCTCAAAATAGCCGGAGCGGATGCACTCACTGCTCCTCTCTGATTCTCAAACGGTCGACCTCCTTGTCACCCTTCTGATCGCAACAAATATAACGGGCTTGCCCCCAGTGGGAAATCACTGAAAACGTGACCAAACCTGCTACACCCGTAGCAACCCAGATCACTGAACAGATTCCGACAACGACTCGGAGAAATCACGGTACACGCGGATTCCGCTTCGCATGGTACATTCGTCTGAAGATCTCTTAAAGATTCCTCGACATGCTGAATGGCATCTGACAACCCTTGCTAACCCAGACAATAGCAGAAAACCGACCCGAGATCCAACTTATCACGATACCCAAGTGATACAATTACCCAATATCCCCCGGAAGTGGCCGAAATAGCATATCCGCAACATCCGAAGGAATCCTGACCTCCTCCTTCTGTGATCCCTCGACCACCCTGAGAACAAGATGAAACACCTCATCCCAATCCCAATGACAATCTACACCCTTGGAATGAAACTTCATCGCGCAGTTCTGCAACCGTTGCACTGGATCCGACCATGTTGGCCTCTCAAATGCTAATCCAAACCCTTGGGTCTCTGCCCGAGGCCCTCCAATAAATTCACCTGACCTGCACCTCTCTCTCTGAGGTACTCCTAATCAATCTTTCGTCCTCGGTTCTGAGATCCATACCATTCAGGGTCTCGCACCCTAACACCCCCACCAGTTCAATCGCCAACTGCTGAACTACAGTAGCTGGAGCCACCTTTGCTCTAAGCTGACTATAAACTATTCGCTATACATAGTGTTAAATCCTAAAACGCAATAAATCGCACGATCAACCCTTGCCGCCTGATACAAGAGATCCAAGGCGAATTCAAAATCCCGGCAGTCCCTCCGCTATCTGGCTCACCACCGGAGCCGGGACCAAACCCTGGTCCTTCCTCATGTGTGCTCATCATCATCTGGCAAAGAAGCTACCTTCACTATCATAGTATAACCAAGAATTCTCTCTACCCATAGCTTCTTCGATTCTCCAAGACTCTCACTGATTCGAGTATGGATCCTGTGTTTTCAGTAGTACGAGCCCATACTACCTTCCACACCTATCCATACTTTCCTCAGCAATCCTCCCGAATCCTTTAAGTCATATATCCCATTGATACACCGATATCCGCTAAACAGCAACACAATATCCACCGAAGCACCTCCTAGGCTCCCCCTAGGCTCCCAACTTCACGAAACAGCCCCCACTAAGCTCACTGGAGCATATCCTAGGCTTTCCTAGGTTCCCAACCTCGCCCTGCCATCAGCTGTTGAAGAACTCCCCACGATGCCAGTCATCTACCTTCTGGATATCGTCACATCCACTTAGTAGCTGACTCCCATCACTTACGAGTTCCACAAAGCACAAAGCAAGCAAGCATCATTCGTACAGATGCACTCCGACCCAAAGAACTGCCATAAAACATTCAGCCCACATATCACAACTCGCGCTATCCACATCCATCTATCCTTCCTGTCGACTGCCTTAGGCATGCAAATTATACACAGAACAGGATCTAATAGACTGTCGAATAATAGACTCTACCCTAGGACCACAACCAGACAAGGAACAAGAAACAAGGCCAAATCAATTATTCTAAGGCTATAAGATCCTAACCGTATATAATTTTAAAAGCGTACACGTTGCAGTTACAGTTATCATTCACATTCTAGCATGGCATCAAATATTCCCTAGTCTAAAAGCACCACATATCAGGCCAACCTATTGTTGACTACTCAGCTCTAGTATGCAAGTCTACCAGTTCATACAACATATACAGGCATCTCCCTTAGCCCTAACTAGCATGCGATTCACAGATTCATAATCAGATCATAACAGATAAAAAATGTGGGCATTCTTGGGGAAACTTACTTGAGCTCGCCTGATTGCATGCACCATACCCTTTCTTGTCTTAGAAATTCTTTTCTTAAAAACATTTTTCTTTTTGAAAACTTTACAGATCCTCAGTTTGAGTTCAGACTCACCCGAGAGTATGTCCGAATCCCTCAAACGAAGGCTCTGATACCAACTTGTAACGACCCAAAAACCAGAGGTAAAAATTTCATTTTTAATATAGCTAAAACATTGATACCATTTATTTCAAACATTCCAAATCATCATTAAGTAAAATAATTATCAGAGTTCGTCCCAAAACTATTCATTGCGGAAATCATAGGTGTGTGCACTGCGATCAATCCGAGCCCTTCTTTTCCAAACTGACGATACCTGAAACCAAAACTGTAAACCGTAAGCACGAAGCTTAGTGAGTCCCCCAGAGCATACCCCACACACAATCCACAGAACACATATCGTATTAGCTGTAAAAAGCTATCTCTACCGTTATCACATATCAATCAGCTATAAAAGCTACTCTACCACATATCACATATCAAATAGCTATAAAAGCTCTCTCTACCATTAGCACATATCAATTAGCTATAAAAGCTACTTCTGCCACATATCACATATCAAATAACAATAAAAGTTATCTCTACCGTTAGCCACAAGGCTATCTCTACCATTTTCCACGAGGCTATCTCTGCCATCAGCCATAAAGGCTGTCTCTACCATTAGCCACAAGGCTATCTCTACCATCAGCCATAAAGACTGTCTCTACCATTAGCCACAAAGGCTATCTCTACAGCATATCACACATACATACATATCACACACCTCTACATAGCAAGTATACTAACTATCATAAAATGGGCCGGCCTTGGTGCCTTAGACCCATTGGTATGGTGAGAAGACTCACCTCTGAAATGCTGAACTGGTAAGCTGAAGTCAGATATATCCCACACGCTGCTCCTTCTCAACTGCCCATAATCATCAATTGATTAGCTTAACACAATCCCATAAATACCCTCAGGTCAACCCTGGACAAAGTCAAGGTCCACCGCCAAGGTCAGCAGCCCATGTTGCCCTCAACTCGTCGAGTATAGCCAGCCACTCGTCGAGTTCTTGCTTAACTTGTCAACTCGCCGAGTCACTTAAGTGACTCGTCGAGTTCCCTAATGTTTGCGGTCGTAAACCCTCAACCGCAAACCCCTGGCCGTAAACCCTTTAGCCGTAAACTCCTTGGCTGACTCCTTGGCCGTAAACCCTTTAGCCGACTCGCCGAGTCGATTAAAGAACTCGGCGAGTCCCTTTAGTCCTACTCGTTTTCGGCCTTTACAGTGGAAACCAAAGCTCCAAATCACAGATCCAACCACTTATGGTGTAGTTACCACGTAAAGTTGCAAACTTTACGTGTTATGCAAAGCATCCAAGGCTAGAAACACTTAATAAAAGCTTGACAAGGGACTTAGAGCATAAAGAGGGCCAAGACTTGGTAAAGTTGGCAACTTTAAGTCCCCAAAGGCCCTGAGATATCCAGATGTAAAGCCATATGCTTATAACAATCTCAAATCCAAGAATGATCCCAAACCATGCTAATAATGGCCATAAACTTCCATAGAAGGAAATCTAAGCAATGAAAAGCCAAGGTTTCGATTTTATACCTCAAAGTAGCTGCAACACTGGAGGAAATCTCGGATCTACTGCCTTCCATTCAGTACAACCTCTTCAAGCTTCAAGTTCCTTCCAAAAGAGCACCAAGAATCACTCTCCAAGCTCACACACACACTTAAAGAGAGGGAGGGCACGAACTAGGGTTTCTCTGGACAAAGAGGGAAATAAGGGAGGCTGCAAATGAGACATAAGTCCTTTAAATAGGGTATCAAGCCCTAAAATTTAGGGTTTCCTTTACAGCGCCTACTCGCCGAGTCGGAGCCTTCCGACTCGTCGAGTAGGGTCGAAATCCCGCGATCCTTTAAATGACTCTACTCGTCGAGTTGGAGCTCCCAACTCGCCGAGTTCCAGCACCAAAACCCTAAAAATTTTCATCCATTAAGCAATTCCTGGAACAGGTGTTACAATATGGATCCTATCCTTAAGTTAAATTTATGGGTTAATAATTAAATATTAAAATCAAATAACTTGAATTCTCTTTTCTCTCACTTTTATATGTCTTATGAAGATAGAAATGGTCTTCCTCATTCTTATGGAAATGGTTTTCCTCAATCTTTTGGAGATGGTCTTCCAATTTCAAGTCAAGGTAAAATTGTTTTCCATTCCTTAGTAAATGATGGAACTAGACATCATTTCTCTTCAACTATTCTACCTCCTCCTCTTGTGACTCTCCCAACGTGACGTTTTCCTCAAGTTGAAAGATATAAGACTACTCAATCCCTGTTTGTATGTAAACATCAAGATGGAAACTTTATGTGTGTGCATGTTCTGAAAATGAAATCATACATTGACAAGTTGGATAGATTGAGTGTCGTTTTCCCAAGGGAGAAAACCATTGATTTAGTTCTTCTCTCGCTTCCAAAGTCATATGATCATTTAATTTAGAACTTTTATATGAGGAATATCGACGTGACCCTAATTTATCTGACCCAAATGTTGATTGTTGCTGAAGCATAAATGCTTAAGAGCACATCTGAAGTAGAGATGGTTATAGGATCTAATTCCAAGGTTTCCATGGACATTGGAAATGGTGAGAATAGTGGTTTAGAAAAGATTTCTCTTCCAATTAGAAAGCGATTGTCCAAGATCAAACCATTTGATCGTATGGTAAAGAGAAATGCTAGTTATGGGATCATTCTATGTGTTGACCCTAAAGAGTCCATTTTTTTCTACTACCAATTGAAGGGACATTGGAAACGAAGCTGCCCAAAATACCTAAAAGATCTTAGAGATAGTAATGTCAAGTCTTGTGACTCTACTTCATGTACATCCATTATCTGACTCCATTGTTTTATAAGTTCCTTTCATAGAATCTTTATACATAATGTGATGATCATATGCAAAAGTTATGGCCATCCGAAGATCTACGAAAAAACGCCTCCATTGATGATGTGGAAGCATCGGAGTGCACCACGTGGCAAGCCGACCTTTCATTCCCTGCAAGAGACGCGGTGACGTGGCAAGTTACGGACGTGACACATGGCACCATAAGTGTAACGCTCGTGTTTCCTTCTATATTAAGTCATAGTCTGTAATCACTTTGGTCAACCACTGTAATCTTTATATGAATGAATAAGAAAGGATTATTCATATATTTGTATGCTTACGTGTTTTATAGGATACTATGTGTAAATTATGAGTATTTATTATTTAATAATCAAATAAATAAAATTAAAATAGGCATCAAAGATAAAAGATTACTAAGGACAACTAATCTTAACCTAGTTGTAGTATACGTTATAAGAGTTTTTGGGATATAAGGAGTGTTCGAATCCAACTTCATATGAAGAAGTTATGCTTCTTCGAAGTTTCGTACCAGCACGACTTTGCGTATCGTAAAAGTAAAATTTTGATAAATTACTTTTTGGCCTTAGTAATCTAAAAGAAATTCGTAGTAACCCTTATATCGAGAGCATGCAGATAGAAGACGTCCAAAATTGACTTCGTGAGAGGAAGTTAGGACTTTTCTAAGATTCAGTGTAGCTATATACAACTCAAAAATCAAATTTTAGATCGGTCGATTTTTAGTCAAAATAATCTAAACAAGAGTTGAAGATCTCATTGATAGGATTCTAACGATAAAAAGTCTGTTAAAAACAGACACCGGATGAGAGAGTTATGCTTTTTATATCGGCTTTAACAGTCTAAGCATGTGTGATAAATATAAATAAAAAATTAGCTGACAGAGCGTAAACGAAAGTTGTAGATCTCGTCGAGGGCTTTCCGGGGATATCAAGAACGTCAAAACTGGAGTTCATATGAATAAGTTATTAAATTTTGAAAATCTGAAAAATCGATATGCTTACGCGTCAGGAGTGCGGCGCGCCCGACAAGGCCACGTAGCCCCACCCACTTTTCATCACGAGTCAGGCCAACGTTTTGCCATGTCATTATTTCCCAACAAAGAGCGTGGTACGCCCTATGACATGCGTGTAACGTCCGCATTTCTGTCTAAGCATTAATATTATGATTTAATAGTTAGGGTCAACAATTTTAAAATATTTTGAAGTAATGAAGAAGAACTATTTGAGTATTATGTGATTTATTTGATTTTATGTGCATTATACTTGCTTATAACGATATAATAAAATAAAAATAAAAATATGCGTCAAAAATAGAATGAAAATTTGACCCAATATCTTTGAAGAAAGTTGAAGTAGTCGTGACAAGGATTCTGGAGATATAAGGAACGCTGAAATCCGACTTATAACGAAGAAGTTAGGAATCGTTGAAGTTTCGCGACTAAACCGTCACGACATCGCATATCGTAAAAAGTGAGTTTCTGATAAACCACTTTTTAGCCTTAGCGATCTAAAAAAAAGTCGTAATATATGTTAAACCGAGAGCGTGCATATAGAGAACGTCCAAATCTAACTTCGTTAGAGGAAGTTATGATTTTTCTAAGATTTGACATATCAGTATGCAGCCCGCAAATCGAATTTTAGATCGATCGATTTTTAGCTGACACAACCTAAATGAGAATTGAAGATCTCATTAATAGAAGCTCAACGATATAAAGATAGACGAAAACGGACGTCGGATGTCAAAGTTATGAATTTTTAACGGACTTTATCTGTCTAAGCCTTTTAAAATTTAACTTTAAAAATATAATCAAAATTAGTCGACGGAGTCTAAACGAAAGTTGTGGATCACATCCCTACCTATGCGTGCATATAAAGAGCGTAAAAAATGGAGCTCGTATGCGAAAGTTATGGATTTTAGAAGATAATTAGTTTTCTATTAAAATTCTGAAGCGACACGTGGCACCAGCTCAGCCACACCTTCCTCCCCACGGCTTCGCATGCGATCTCGACACATGGCATGTGTACGCCCAACATACCGAGTATGCCCCGCGTACCTGCTTATTACGCCGAGCGTACCCTGCATTCTCAACCTATAAATAAAGGTGCAAATCACTTCACTTTCTCACAACTTCTCAACACTTCTCTCCCAAATACTCCCAAACCATCTTCTCCTTTCCCTAGCACTTCCTAAGTGTTAGAAGCGATTTCCAAATCACCAGAAGGCCCCGAGAAGAAGAACTTTCGGCTCAGAAGTTCTGCCCGTGCAGAGGCCGGTTCCTCGCTAAACCCCCTTGTAAGTGAGTTATGTTTACCATACTTTAAGTATAACTTATGTTTAAGTTCATTATCGTTATTATGAACCTATAAAAAAGATTTATCAATGATTCAAAGTCATTATATTGATTGATCTACTTACGGGGATGATGTCTAGGCTATGATTTAGTGAGGTGTTTAAAGTGAGATTTCCAAACAGTATACTTCGTATACCAAACGGACCCTACCTCCGATATGATCCTACCTGGTTGTTCCTTACTTGATAGATCATGAAGTAGACTTTGAGTTAATGATAAATCTAGACTAATAATTAATCACAATAAATATTAGACTAAAATCTAGTGATAATAATACTAGGTTTCGTCGAAGGAAAAGAAAATTGTTAGGAGTGAAGCGCTGCCCGAATTTCGAGTCAGTACTTTAACAAATGAGTGCATAGTTACTTTCATCTTACACATAGATATGAAGTATTTAATATAAATTACGTGCTATATGTGCATATTACCTATGTTCTTAATATCTATGCTAGATGAACAAAATATACATGTTTTTGTTCGATTTAAAGTGTATATGTATTTTATACATATAACTATGTTGGGTAAAGTGTTAGGTTTTCAGCATTCTAACACTCCTATGGTGTACATGCAACCCTATAAACCTTGGATCTATGTTTTCTCTATTATACATGCAAATATTAAATATTCCAAGGTTTCATCCTAACTAGCATATTATGAAGCACCTATACTACAAAGTTCTAGTTAGATGACATACCTTTTGATGTAGCTTGATGTCTTCAAGGTTTAAGAGCTTAGCCCCAATAGTGTGGAAGCCTCAAGTGGAATCACAAATCACCAAAACACCTTGGAAAACCTTTAGAGAATATGGATACTTGGCTCACACTATGAAATCGGTTATTGCCCTCTTTAGTGTATCCACACTAGCCACTAGCATAATTTCATGAATCATAAGACCCTTTATATAGTGTGGAGGATTAGGGTTAAACCCTAATACCCATGACCTTTCATTTCCTAGGATCCATGGGTTAAAGCTCCATGGACTATCCATGAAGACTTAGCCCAACCTAAATGAACTTGGCCCACTACACACACACACACACACACACATATATATATATATATATATATATATATATATATATATATATATATATATATATATATATATATATATATATATCTAAGAGTCCATATTTAATTAGTTCCTTTTGATCACTTAATTAATTATAAATTAATTCTTGATCAATACTAATTAAATAATATGATTATATATTAATATATTAGAACTTATAATATATTAATATAAATCATAAATATACTATTCTCAAAAGACTATCCATATAAATTGTGTCGGTGAAGTGCAACCCAAATGGACCATGTCGGGTCAGGTCAAGTACATACCAAATATAGTTATGGACTTAGACATTAATCCAACAGTCTCCCACTTGGATAAGTCTAAAACTATTATTGAGTATGACTTCAAAAACCAACTGGCAATCGTAGCTCTTAAAGCCGCTGTCGAACTCTGATCTTGTCAATGAACTCTGACCTCTGTCAATGACTTGTCCATTAGATAAGGGATCATATATTCCTCCATTCTAGATATCATATGGAATGAGACATGGATTATAATCATTCTCTCTGTCCATTTGTTGTTTCCCGATTTTTGATTTATGATGACTGACTGATTGAACAAATCAAATCAGTCCTGGCTTGGCCAAGCACTCACATGTGTCATCGCTAAATCATCGAGGGGCCCATAGATATCGCTTTTATCCCGAAGGTAAAAGGAATGGATAACCTTCGACTCATATGGCTTGTTCTACTACTTGTTGAATCATACACAAAGGCACGTTTTATAACATCAAGTTACCAATGCGTTTTCGTGCAATCAATGTATAATCAACTCATAGTAACAACTCATATCTCTAGGTTTTAAGAATATAAGATATTATCGTCTCATGATCACTCGTGATAAAATCCATGAAGTGATTCAAATGAGTGTGGGTTGAATCCAATACTCAGAACTTATGAGCACTCATGAGTGTTGTAGCACCACTTTGTCCACCGACTTGGACCCCTACAAACCAACCCATGACAGTCTTGATTCATATCTACTTCCAACATATGACCGACTGTGGATGGTTTGAATAACTTAATCATTCAGGAAGAGCTACTTAGTTATTCTGGAAGTCAAAACATGCAAAGTGAAACACAAGAATAAATGAATCAAATATGGTATCAAACCCTATGAATATAAATAAACACTTTTATTTATCACCATACTGATTACTCATTATTCATTGTTTCAGTTTTATCAACTCTATACTTGAATTAAAAATACTAGTTGTCCCATGCTCCAAGCATGTACACTATGTTTTTCTTAAACAATAGCTTTGCCATACACCAAGTATGCACTCTATGTTTGTCTATGATCCTTACTTTGTGAAATAAACCAATTGAACATAATTTCAATGATTCTAATTTCACACTCCCAAATCCTTATCGAAAAATGTGAGAATTTCAAATTCCTATGATTTATCGAAATCTGTTTAGATTTTAAACTTATATGCACTGACCCTCCTGTAATGAATATGTACAAAGTCACAAAGACTTGTCAACAGTCATTATAAGGTATTCCAATGGAGATCAACTCCATGGAAACTAAGTCTCATATTCAAAGTACATTGCTTTGGACATGCTTCTTGCATTAAGTTTTCAAATCTTACACAGATAACTTCCACCTATGGAGACAACTCCATATTCTCATTTTGACTATCACTTCTGAATAAGAGATGACTCTTTTCAGAATATGTCAATATGGTCCTTCCAAAATTAGCACTATACTTCCAACTGTCCCTGAGCAACCAGTCTTTGGTAAACCTCAGATTGTCCTCGACAATTGCTTAATCATTTTAGTCATATCCAATTCTAGACCTTTTCCCTTCTTAATGCCTCTGGGCATTTGGAAAAATTTAGAAATGACAAATATTATAGCACATGCAATCGATCCTGTACCCAAAGAAAATGGTACACGATTCATGATGTCTCACATAAAGACATGATTCTAGACCAGTCTTTTGCTACAATATTTTTATTTGCCATGTTTTCAAAATTTGACTATGAAGAGGGATGTCGTAATCATAATCGAATTTTGAGAACGCAATATATAGAATTTCCTTAAGTTGAAGCAATCCAACATGAAATTTATATATATATTCTTGACTAAGGATGCTTAAGGTCTCAATCTAAGCCTTTAGAACTGAAATGAAGTATATCCTCTCCCTTAATTATAGCAAACAACTTTTTCAATCCCTGCAGCCTCACGAATTGAAACTTTTGTTTTCTATAATTAACATTGCTAACTTGCAACACTAACAATAATTATCATGCTCCCACTAACATGATGATTATTAGCATAACACTTATGCTCCCACTAGCTTTGACATGTACTCAGAAATCAGCTGGACTTCTAGAAATCAATACTTTATTGACTTTATTACCAAAGTTCAGATTTCTGATACGAGATGCTTTGATAAAACTTTATCAAAATCATACACCTTTCCTTAGATAGCATGCATGTGTGTCTAAACAATTTCAGAACTATGAAAAGGGATGCCGTAATCATAGTCTCAATTGTTTAGACCTTTTGCCATCTGCTTCAAATCTACTTGGTGGAAGTGTTTCCTTACCATCATTTTCATGAATCGGAGAGAAACCTTATGACCCTTAGATTTTATGGTGTATGTGTTCTTATCCATGTGAATCGTCAAAACCATAGTCACACGACAAGGATAATGACAAATCCAAACTCATATGGACTGAACTTATGCAATCTTAAATTCTTGCCACCTGGCAGTACAGGGCCTGCCATTGCTTCCAAGTTGTTATGCAATCAATTGAGAACTTTCAGAACTCCTATGCAAAGCAAACTTTAACTGGAATGGGCACAGAATATGTCAACACGATAGGCTATAAACCTCAAGTCGTGTTCTAGTGAAGAACCTCAGGTTTTATTCTTGATTAGTTCTTGAAATTCTTTTATTAGGATCTTTAAGACTCCCACTATCCTCTTGACATATAAGACTATCTTGCCAAATATTCAAGAGATAGTGCGGATTCTTTATCAAGACAAACACTTCACACAATTGGCCTTAGTTGGTCTTTGTTTTATCCAAAACATCACAACTTACCAATTTCAAATGTACAAGAGTAGGACACTTTTACTCTTACATTTGACAAGTATTTTAAACCTTTCTTTAAGATATGTCACTCAAATTACAATCTTGGAGTATGACTCTAAGAATTGTTTTGGAATGAAGTATGACTCATCTTCCTGATCTAACCATTTCAACAATTCATGATTCCTCTTCTTAGTCATAAGAATGTACTAAGATGACCTTTAGAGGACTAATTGTGATATGATTTCTAAATCATTAAGATGATCATAAACATGATACTAAAGTACTCTCCCATCTTTTCAGATTTGAGAAACTTTTATCTTTCTACCTAATTTGATTCTTCCCATTCGTTCTGCCATACATTGAGATTTTTCCAATGTTTCAGAATTATACTTAAACTTGTAAGTATAACCATATTTACTAAACTTTAGTAAATCAAATAGTCTTAACGAGCTTTGTGGTGGACATGACCAGTGCACAAGAATGTGTACTCGATCCCTTTAGTCCTTCACTTGACTCACACATCCATGTGAACAAGTAATTAGTCTTGATTTTCCAATGCTTGAAAGTTCTCATTCATCATACTATTCAACTTGCATGATTCCAAGTTTCGGTCCAATTGAAACTTGGGTGATGAGGAACTTTCCTGATTTGGTAAATTTAGACACTACCACAAATGAAAGAATCAAATCCATTTTCCAATATTGCTGTCAGTGGAATCATATAAGCAACAATTTTCCACAAATGCCATTGTAAGGATACTTCAAATAAATAAATATAAACAATTTTCTTTTATTTTAAAACTTTGCGGAAAAACTTATCCTTACAATCCACATGGAAAATTGTTGTTATCTATTCCTTAGCAATATATCATAACTTCTTAAGCAACTGCTCAAAATTCTGATGCGATCGAAATCCACCTTCGCGATCAGAATCAGCATATACTTCCTTTAAGATTTCTCTCTATTCTTTGATTCTTAAAACATCAACATGTGACCCAGTCACATCATGTAATGAGGATCTCAGAATATAACTTAACAGAGTTAGATAATTGGCTCTACCTGATGTAGAGTCAAACTTATTGACTTTAACATCCTTAGGTAAATTTGGCAGCTTTGCAATCAACGCCCCTTCCTTTGGCAAAATAAACATATGGACCCTTTGGTAATGGGACTATCTCAGACTTAGCCTTTCTCTTTACCATTTGGTCAACCGGGTTGACTATGGCCAATCCCTTTCCATTGGGAAGAGAATGCTTTTTCTGGATTTCCAGTGTCACCATTGTCACTGTCCATAAAGTTTTTGGGAAGTTGATCTTCTAATCATATTTGCTTTACTATCGTTCCAAATCATTGCTGATTCAGCAGCTCCAAGCAAATAGATATGATCATTAAGGTTCATGTCATAGTCTGTTTCATAGTAGTCCCAAAGGAACTCACTATGTGACTTAGAAAGTGATTGAACATCCAACTTTCTCAAGACTTTGACACCCAACTCTCCCGGCTTGTCAATATGTGACTTCATCTCTAAGATGTGATCACACATAGACCTTGCTTGCCATTAGGGCTTGAGTGACCTTGAACTTCTGGGTTAGGGAGAATAATTGGAGGAGGTGGAGGAAGAGAAGTATGACTTCCATGAGCCAAACTCGGGAAGTCATATTCATTAGGAAAGCTTGGTTTGGGAAGATCATTGTTGTCTAAACCAGACATCAACAATGGGAGAAATTCACGTAAAGTTGATTTAAGTCCTTAATATAACACCCAATATGATATATTAAGGCTAGGACCCAACAAACTATTTTATAACTTGGAAGAGGGATGTCGTAATCCAAGCTATAAAATATTTGAAGGTAGGTGAATGACGATTCACCAATTTCCACCAAGATAAACGAAATGTATTATTAGGTTTTAATTGGTTTTGAAACTCCTAGATTCTTTTGAGATTCATTGAACTTTTCAATGGCATGTTTCAATCTCGAGTGTGCCCTTCAGGTTTTGTGACTGGGATGCCGAGGATCACAAAACAAGGTGTGAAGTAACCATGCAAATATACTTGGTACCCTTAATATTTACCCCTCAATCGATGTGCCGGTTAACCACACACGCTCCAACGATACTATGATAAACATTAAGTTACCCTTTGCCTACCTTGTTAAGTCCAGGTTAGTGTGCCGGTTAACCACACACGCTCCACTAACAACTTAAACAAAGTGTAAAGTGTAATTTCATGGATTAGCACCTTATTCACATTTTCCTAAGTAACTAAGATTGGGTATTAATAACAGTTTAGTTACTTAGTATTTATCATTAATACTTTTAATGAAGGGAGAATTCTAGTCCTTGTCCTACCCGTTCGGCTAACGACCCTCCACCGGTCAAGGAAGCGGTGGGTGAGAGTGGACACCCATTAAACTGCCATTTTATAGGCAGTAACCTTATACCCCCTTATAGACCGGCTTCGTGAATGAGGCCTACTAATGGTAAGACGACTTTACTCTTATACATATATATAAATATTATTAACTTATAATATTATAAAGTATAAGGGTTGAATTTTAACTTTTAAAATTCTAAGGGCTTAACTTGGAATTAAAATATTCATAAGTGAAAACTTTACAAATTTCAAAGCTTGAGGGCAAGTTTTGAAACTATTCAAAACTTTTCATTTCATAACTTATGAGTTTAATTAAGGTTTAATGAAAAAAAAATCAAGTTCCATAACTTGAGGACAAGTTATGGAAGACATTAAATCATTTAATGATGACATTAAAAATAGTGACTCTTCTATTTTCATAACCTATGAGACTTAATGACACTTTAAAAAGAAAAACTCTTCACTTTCCATAACTTGAGGACAAGTTATGAAGTTTATAAAAACCATTAAGATCAAATATTCCAATTAACACAATAATCAAATAATTTTTCTATGATCTAGATTAAACTCATAAGTAAAGATAATTCACATCAACAATTTTCAAGAAATTAGATAATCATATAAACTAATACAAATCTTGAAACTTTGACAATTATCATTTGAAGACTCTTGGAATTCATAACCTAAAGAGTTAATAAATGAGACATTTCACATCCATAACTTATGGAAGTTTCAAAACTCTTAAGATCATAACTTCAAAAAAAACTTTTGAGTTCCAAAATTTTATGACAAAATTTTTAACTCCTTAAAACCATTTAGATCAAACTTTTAAAACAAATAAAATAAAATAATCATATCATTCTATCTTTTAATAAATTGACCTAATTCAACTCTTGTAGTAAAGTGACTCAAATTTTATAAATAATTAGTTTTTCATAAAATCAAGTAATTATCATAAAATTTGACAAACTTCATGTTTTTTTTTTCTTTTTTTTTCCTTCAACTTGAAAAAAAATACATTTGCATCAATATAACAGAAAACAACCCATGGCTCTGATACCACTGTTAGGTTTTCAGCATTCTAACACTCCTATGGTGTACATGCAACCCTATAAACCTTGGATCTATGTTTTCTCTATTATACATGCAAATATTAAAATATTCCAAGGTTTCATCCTAAGTAGCATATTATGAAGCACCTATACTACAAAGTTCTAGTTAGATGACATACCTTTTGATGTAGCTTGATGTCTTCAAGGTTTAAGAGCTTAGCCCCAATAGTGTGGAAGCCTCAAGTGGAATCACAAATCACCAAAACACCTTGGAAAACCTTTAGAGAATATGGATACTTGGCTCACACTATGAAATCGGTTATTGCCCTCTTTAGTGTATCCACACTAGCCACTAGCATAATTTCATGAACCATAAGACCCTTTATATAGTGTGGAGGATTAGGGTTAAACCCTAATACCCATGACCTTTCATTTCCTAGGATCCATGGGTTAAAGCTCCATGGACTATCCATGAAGACTTAGCCCAACCTAAATGAACTTGGCCCACTACACATATATATATCTAAGAGTCCATATTTAATTAGTTCATTTTGATCACTTAATTAATTATAAATTAAATCTTGATCAATACTAATTAAATAATATGATTATATATTAATATATTAGAACTTATAATATATTAATATAAATCATAAATATACTATTCTCAAAAGGCTATCCATATAAATTGTGTCGGTGAAGTGCAACCCAAATGGACCATGCCGGGTCGGGTCAAGTACATACCAAATATAGTTATGGACTTAGACATTAATCCAACATAAAGATGGGTAGATGATATAGATGATGAAATAAATGATGAGAGGCCTCGATGTTTAAGCTGATTTAGTCATCTAGCGGAGTATAGATGACGACCACAAATTATTCTAGACAGTCCAGTGGAACTCTAGCAGGCTTGCAACCTGTAAGTGTTTTTGAACTACGTGTTCACCAGGTGTACTCCATCCCCCTCATGGTTGCCTTAGTGACATATATTGCTGAGGAATCCCCTGAGCAGTGTTGTCTATCCCGATGATAACCTTAGGCTAGGTCCCTTAAATTAGATGCTTTAGGGACAGAAAATGAGGATGATGGGAAAGGGTAATCGGGTTGAATGATTTGATGAAATTAATAAACTTAATTATAGTGGGTTTGAAAACCCTATGTGCTCACCAGGCTTCCAACCCTGACCCACTCAGTTTCTTGTATTACAGGTAGTGGCAATAGAGCACATGAGTGATGATCTGATGAGAGATCAATGGATTATAGGTCATTAGAATAATAGATGTTTGTAAGGCCTGTACTATTTCTATTTATGCTTATGTACTGTATTGACAACGACATCCCAACGTTTTTAATATAATTAAAACACATTTCTTCGGAAATGCTTCCATAATACTTTTATCATATTTTGGGAACATATTCCGCAATATTATTTTACAAAATGATACTCTAATTTTTAAATAAAGCATAAACAAATTGGTCTTTTCTGGCCATGAAATTAGGGATGTCACAATGCGCGACATGCATCCCAATAAAATCCATATAAATAGCAGCTCGTTCACTCCTTCTTCCTCACACCATTTTAATCTATTTCTCTCTGAAATATTCGGCATTTGGCCATTTTTCCTTCGTCTATGATCTGCCACGAAGCCCTGCGATGCTCCTGAGTAATCATTTGAGTAGTAGCATTTGAGTAGTAGCATTCTGCCCGATTAGACCCCGGTTCTCATCAATAGCCTCCTATAAGTGAGTTACACCTACTCTGCTTCCACGTAATTTATAATTACAGTTATAAATCATTACTAGGGACTTATAAGTGAGATTATCAATAATTCCAAGTCGTTATACTGCTCGATATACTTACGGGAGTAATGTCTAGGCTGGATTTAGTGAGGTGTTTAAAGTGGGATTTCCAAACAGTATACTCTGTATACCAAACGGACCCTACCTCCGATATGATCCTACATGGTTATTCCTTATTTAGATCTTGAAGTAGACTTTGGGATTATTGAAGAATCTAAACCCTTAGGGTAATAGTTACATGAAATATGAAATTAGACTAAGACTTAGTGTTATGTACATCTAGGCCTTTTGGAAAAAGTTTAAGGCGAAGCTCTGCCCGATTCACCAATCACCAGACACTTTGTCAGGTGAGTACGTAGTTATTATTAAGAACATAATCTTAATTTTTAAAGTACTAATACTATTAAGTAATATTAAATGTTTACTTGTATTATTTGTGCTATGGACTTATAACCCATGGATGCAGACAAAATGGGATACCATATTTATCAAATCTATGAACATTGGTTGCCTTGTATGATTCACACTGACCAAGGAAACCCTTAGTTGTGTAGTCAATTAGATACTTGAACGATTCATCCGGTTGGGTGATTCCTCCATATAATTGTAGCTTTAGGATCTGTGAGGATCGATTGGGTTGGGTAGTTGGACTTAGGTTAAGATTTCATATATATAATTTTGACATCATTTCCTGCATGAATGATATTATTATCATTAAATTATTATGGGCTTGAAAACCCCATGTATCTCACCAGGTTTTCACAAACCCGACCAACTCATTTTCATGCATCACAGGTAGTGGAACCAAGACTGTAGTAGTCTAGTTAGGTTGTTGAGTGGAATAAAACATATGCTGGTATTCTGTAGTTTCAGTCGCTTTTATATTTTACGTTGTAACATATGTTTTGTAGTAGTCTAGTTAGGTTGTTGAGTGGAATAAAACATATGCTGGTATTCTGTAGTTTCAGTCGCTTTTATATTTTACGTTGTAACATATGTTTTGATATGAACGAATGACATCCTCAAGGTTTTAATAAAATAACTTTTTTTATCTTAAAAATGTTTTCTTTAACATGGAATTTATGCATCTCAATTTATAAAGAGTAAAGAAAATGTTTTAATTGGTTCTAAAAAATGGGGGATGTAGTTGGTATCAAAGCATTAGTTTAAGAGAACTAGGAAGTTAGGAAAATTCTAGACTTAAAATTAGAAGCTAAGTATGATCGGTGAGGTGTGTGATAGATTACTTTAGGATAAATGCCTTAGTTTCCTTAGACTCTAGTACTAGCATATTATAGGAAGACGCCTTAACTGCTAAATATGTGCTAAATGTGTATGTGTGTGTGTGTATATATATATATATATATATATATATATATATATATATATATATATCTGTGTGTGTGTGTGTCTTTGCATATATATATATATATATATATATATATATATATATATATATATATATATAGTAAGTAATATATCGCTATCCTAAAACTTCTCGCCTCTACGACTATAGAACGCCATAACGATCACTAGGAGCGGAAGAGTCGTCAACAACGAAGGAGGTACAACACCTCAAAACGTCAGAGCGGCTGTTGTGATCCAGATAAATGAATATTCAGAAATGATGCAAGAAATGCTCGATCAGCAGAGACGTGAGTTTAGGGAGCTCTTGGCTCAAAAGCTAGCTAATGCTAGAGGAGGAGCGCCAGTGATCAATGACACGGTGGTTGTTGAACAAGTCAAAAACAGACCGATTCCTTTGCATGCTAAAACGTTCCAAGAAAGTAATAATGATAACTCAGAGAGTTATTAGGGACCAGAGCAACCAGAGCTCCAGAGAAACGATGAACCAAGAGGCTATTGCAAGTATAAGGACTTTACAAACTACAAGTCGTCATCATTTAACGGGAAGAAAGATCCCGTAAGTGTAATGGACTGGATCTCGGAGATGGCAATGGCCTTTATCACCTGCGGTTGCACGAGGAAGCTACAGACCACCTATGCTATGAGCCAATTCAAGGGCACAACGCTTTGTTGCTGGAACATGTTAGGGTAAACTATGAGCCCCAACAAGCAACTACAACTGACATAGGAGGGATTCTCGACCCATTTCAAGAAGAAGTTCTGTTCGGATGAGAAAATGCTAGAGTTGGAGAATCAATTCTTAGCTTCGTCGAAGGGAAGCATGTTAGTGGATGAGTACACCAAAGCTTTCACTGATAAAATGGAGTTCGCCCCATGACTTGTTCCGGATGAACTGACTAATATTGATCGGTATGCAAAGGGATTGCGATGGAAGTACACTGTGTTGGTGAAGCAGGCACCTACTTTTGAGGCGACCATTTGGGCTCCAAAGTTTATGGAGGGTATGATGAAGAAGAAGTTCTCGAAGTCAAGTAACAAGACTGGAAGCAACCAGGAAAGGAAGTGGTGCGACCAGTGAAAAAAGAAGCACTTCGGCAAACTGTGTGTTTGCTTGAAGTGCAAGAAGCTAGGGCATATTTCTACAAATTTCCCAGTCAAAGGAATGGTTTGTTTCAATTGTGGAGAGGAGGGGCACCTGAAGGAGAGTGCCTAAAGGTTGAGAAATCCATCCCAAGGATCATGGTATCAAATCCCAAGGGTCAAAGCTATCAGATGACCCTTAAGGAAGCAAAGGAAGAGACTGATGTTGCTTGAAGTACATCCTTAATTAATCAAATTCTTGCAAAGATATTATTTGATTCCAAAGCAGATCATTCATTTATATTGCATGAATTTGGTAGGAAACTTAAGTTATCACCACTTAGGCTAAGTACCCCTATCTTAGTAGAAGTAGCTGGTGGTAGGAATATATCTATTAGTAATAGGTTAGAGGCTGGAAAAAAGTTTCGTCAAGAGATTTTTCCTTTTGAGTTGAGTGAGTTCGACATAATTCTCGACATGGATTGGTTGGGAGAAAACTTTGCAGACATTTTGTGTGGAAGGAAGACGATGTGTATTAATCCCTATAGGAAAGAACCATTCGTAGTGTACAGAGATAAGAGTAGAGTAAAGACTGGAATCATCACGATGATGAAGTCCAGAAAATTCTTAGTCAGGGGATGGACGACATTTTAAGCATACATGATAGATGCTAAGAAGGAGAAGAAGGCAATGACTGATATACCTGTGGTGTGAGATTTTCCTAAGGTATTTCCAGATGAATTACCAGGATTACCACCAGAGAGGTAGGTAGAATTCAGGATCGACTTATTTCCAGGAACGACGCCAATTGCAAAATCACCATATCGTTTAATGCCTACAAAGATGAAAGAACTAATGATACAACTCTTGGAGTTGTTGGGCAAAGGTTTTATAAGACCTAGTCCATCACCCTGGGGAGCTCCAATACTGTTCGTAAAGAAGAAGTACGATACAATGAGAATGTGCATTGGCTATAGAGAGCTAAACAAAGCTACGATCAAAAATCGGTATCCTTTACCTAGGATAAATGACTTGTTTGATCAATTGTAGGGAGCAACCTTCTTCTCCAAAATTGATCTATAGTCACGCTATCACCAGTTGAAGATTGGAGAGCAGGATATTGGGAAGACAACTGTAGAACGAGGTATGGGCTCTATGAATTCCTTGTTATGTTGTTTGAACTAACAAATGCTCTAGCAGAATTCATGGATCTGCCGCATCGATTTTGTAAACCTTTTCTCGATAAATCAGTAATAGTTTTCATTGATGATATCTTGATTTACTTCAAGAACAATCAAGATCATGGGAAACATCTCTGAGAAATACTGGAAGTCCTAAAGAGGGAAAAACTTTATGCAAAGTTCTCCAAATGTGACTTTTGGATACGGTAGATACAATTCTTGGGTCATATAGTTAACCGAGAAGGCATTATGGTTGACCCAGCAAAGATAGAAGTGGTGACGAAGTGGGAGACGCCAAAGAGTCCCATTAAAATTAGTAATTTTCTGGGATTGGCGGGTTACTATCGAAGATTCATCCAAAACATTTCTTCTATCACGGCTCCATTGACAGCCCTGAGCAAAAAGGGAGCTGCCTATACTTGGAGTGAGAAGCAAGAAAAGGATTTTGGTGAATTGAAGAAGAGGTTGTGTGGAGCACCAATCCTTGTTCTACCAGAAGGAACTGAGGACTTTGCAGTTTTTAGTGATACTTCTAAGATTGGATTGGGATGTGTCCTTACCGAAAGAGAAAAAGTAGTAGCTTATGCCTTGAGACAATTGAATCCCCACGAGCAAAATTATCAGACTCATGATCTAGAGTTTGCAACAATGGTTTTTGCCGTAAAGAGTTGGAGACACTATCTTTACGGAACCAAATGAAAAATCTATACGGATCATAATATCCTTCAATATCTCTTTGCTTAGAAAGAATTGAACATGTGACAAAGGAAATGAATGGAGCTACTCACGGACTATGATTCTGAGATACTTTACCACTCAGGCAAGGCTAATATCATAGCCAACGCCTTAAGCAGAAAAGTGATTCTGGAAGGGAAAAGAGCTAGATCGTTGAATATTGCTGTTATCTCAACAATTGTGGAAAAGATCAAAAAAGCTCAGACAAGGGCTCTTTTAGAAGGTGATAAGAAGCAAGAAATTCTATGCAAGACGTTTGTGTTTGAAGAAGATAAGCAAGGGTTGAAGACGTTTAAGAATCACATTTAGGTGCTTAAGTTGGGTGGTATACAAGATCTTCACATGGAAGAAGCTCATAAGACCATGTATTCTATACACCCAGGCAACACCAAAATGTACCTGGATTTAAAACCCTAATACTGGTGGCCGACAATGAAGGTTGATGTGGTAAATAATGTAGCAGAATGCGTAACTTGTACAAGAGTAAAGGAACAACATCAGAAGCCATATGAGGATTTGGAACCCTTACCAGCACCCGTAGGGAAGTGGGATGATGTTAGCATGGACCTTATAACAAAGTTGCCAAAGACAAAGAGAGGTAAAGACATGATATGGATTGTAGTAGACCGACTCACGAAGAGTGTGCATTTCATAGCCGCACGGGAGAATTGGTCTATGGAAAATTTGGTTGAGACCTATGTAGAGGAAATCGTTAGAATACATGGGGTACCCTTATCTATCGTGTCAGATAGGGACATTCGATTCACTTCTAGATTCTGGAAGAGTTTGCACAAAGCAATGGGCATGAAGTTGTGCTTAAGTACTGTCTATCATCCACAAACTGATGGACAAAGTGAGAGAGCTATCCAAACCTTGGAAAATATGTTGCGGGCATGTGCCTTAGAGTTTGCTAGTATCTGGGATGACCACCTATCACTAGCCGAATTTTCCTACAACAATAGTTATCACTCAAGCATTAAGATGCCTCCTTATGAAGCATTGTATGTAAGGAAGTGTCGTACTCCATCATGTTGATTGGAAGCGGGTCCTGAGTTAGTACACCAAACTGCTGAGAAGCTGAAAGTCTTTAGGGAAAGGATGTTAGCTGCTCAAAGTCGTCAGAAAAGCAACATAGATAAGAACCGAAGACCAATAACATTTGATGTGGGTGGTCAAGTGTTACTAAAAATCTCGCCATGGAAGGGACTTATTAGATTTGGAAAGTGTGGGAAGTTGAGTCCCTGTTGTATAGGACCATTCAAAGTGCTTCAAAGGACAGGGAATCAAGCATACAAGCTTGAATTGCCCGACAAACTGCAATGATTGATGAAGATAAAAGGCTGGTTGAAGAGCCTAAAGCAATCGTTTACCGTAAGTGAAAGAAATTATAACATCAGATGATTGACTTCGTGATAGTGCAATGGAAACACACGATATGGTCGGACCTCAACTGGGAAATAGAAAGTGAAATGAAAAGTTGCTATCCTCATGTGTTTGCTGTTGCATGATTCCGGTGATTGAATCATCCTAAGGGAGAGATAACTGTAACGTCTGTGTTTCCTGCTAGATTAAGTCATAGTGTGTAATCACTTTGGTCAACCATTGTAATCTTTGTATGAATGAATAATAAATGATTATTCATATATTTGTTTGCTTATGTGTTTTATAGGATATTATGTGTAAATTATATGAGTATTTAATAATAAAATAAATAATATTAAAATAGGCATCAAAGATAAACGATTAATTATAACAAATAATCTTAACCTAGTTGTAGTATACATTATAAGAATTTCGGAGATATAAGGAGTGTTTGAATCCGACTTCATCTAAAGAAGTTATGCTTCTTTGAAGTTTCGTGATCAACCTGCACAGCTCTACATATCGTAAAAAGTAAATTTTTGATAAATTACTTTTTAGCCTTAGTAATCTATTTGAAATTCGTATTAATCATTAAACCGAGAGAGTGCATATAGAAAACGTCCAAATCTGCCTTCGTGAGAGGAAGTTATGATTTTTCTAAGATTCAGCGTAGTTGTATACAACTAAAAAATCGAATTTTAGATCGGTAGATTTTTAGTCAAAATAATCTAAACAAGAGTTGAAGATCTCGTTGATAGGAGTCCAACAATAAAAAGTTTGTCGAAAAAGAACACCGGATGAGAGATTTATGATTTTTATACGAGATTTAACGGTCTAATCCTGTGTGAAAAATATAAAGTCAAAATTAGCCAAATGAGTCTAAAAAAAGTTGAAGATCTCGTCGAGTTATTTTCGGTGACATAAAGAACGTCAAAAACGAAGTCCGTATGAAGAAGTTATGAAAATTTGAAAATTTGAAAATCGGTACTCGTGCGCGTCAGGAGCGCAGCGCGCCCGACAAGACCATGCAAACCCAACCTCTTTTCGCCACGTGTTACCCCAACATTTCGCCATGTCACTGAAGTCTCGACCAAGAGCGCGGTGTGCCCTATGATGTGCGTCGCACATCCCAAGAAAACCCCTATAAATAGCAGCTCATTCACTCCATCGTCGTCACACCATTTCAATCGATTTCTCTCTGAAATATTCAACATTTGGCCCATTTTCCCCTAGTTTCTACTCTTTGGAGAAGCTAGGTACTTGAGTACTAATTGAGTAGTAGACTTCAAGTAGAAGATCCCGAGTCAATATTTTGCCCGTTTAGATCCCGGTTCTCATCAATAGCTTCCTGTAAGTGAGCTACACTTACTCTGCTTCCGTGTAATTTATAATTATAGTTATAAGTCGTTACTAGGAACTTATAAGTAATATTATCAACAATTCCAATTTGTTATATTGATCAATCTACTTATGGGAGTAATTTGTAGGATGGATTTAGTGAGGTGTTTAAAGTGGTATTTCCAAACAGTATACTCAGTATACCAAACAGACCCTACCTCCAATATGATCATACCTGGTTATTCCTTATTTAGATTTTGAAGTAGACTTTGGGATTATAGAGGAATCTAATCCCTTAGGATAATAGTTCCATGAAATATGAAATTAGACTAAGACTTAGCGTTACATACATCTAGGTCTTTGGGAAAAGGTGTAAGACGAAGCTCTGCCTGATTCACCAATCACCAGACACTTTGTCAGGTGAGTGCATAGTTACTATTAAGAATATAGTCTTAATTTAAAAATTACTAATACTATTAAGTAATATTAAATGTTTATTTGTATTATCTGTGCTATGTGCTATTTGTATAAATATGATCATTAGATAGCCTTCGAATTCGAAACATTCAGCCTAAACCTAGTTCCTAGAGAAGACAATGTTGAAGCGGATGCTTTAGCCAATATAGGATCTTCTCTTAGGATCCTACCAGAAACCAGAATCCCGATAATCCATGTTTTGATCCCAGCGATCAAGGATCCTGCCAATAGACTAAAGGATCCCGATGATCACGAGGAAACTACCAACATCGCTAAAATCAAAGACCCCGATCCTCAATTTCCTTATCAGGATCCTAACATCAAGGATCCTTCCCCAACCTCAAGATCCTGGATCCAACCTATTATGGAATACCTCCAGAATGGCACGATCCCAAAAGAGGGAAAAAGCGACAGAGGATTCAGAACAAGGGTCTCAAGGTTTGTAATAAACCAAGGTAAATTATATAAAAAATCCATGGCAGGTCCATGCCTTAGATGCTTTGAAGATCATGAAGCTTCTGATGTTCTAAAGGATATACATGAAGGAGACTGCGGTAATCACACTGGGGACAGATCCTTATGCTCCAAAGTGTTGAGAACAGGATACTAGTGGCCAACCATGACATGCTCAAAAATGTGATGCTTATCAAAGGCATAGCAACATCCTACATTAACCAGCATAACCTCTACATCCTATCATCTCCCCTTGGCCATTCATGAAGTGGGGGATGGATATAGTAGGCAAATTTCTGGTAGCTCTCGGAGGAAAAGTCTTCATGAAAGTGATAACCGACTACTACTCGAAGTGGATAGAAGTCGAAGCTTTTCTTCATGTAAGAGACAAAGATGTAGTCTCATTTATTAAACACAAAATCTTGACCAGGTTCGGGATACCTACCGAAATCATATGCGACACGTGATCCCAGTTCATAAGCAAAAGGACAAGAGACTTTTGCATGAGTTGGGGAATCAAAATGATAATGCCCACTCCTTTTCACCCTCAAGCCAACGGTCAAGCAGAATCTAGCAACAAAATCATAGTCAATAACTTGAAGAAAAGGTTAGATAAAAAGAAAGGAAAATGAGCAGAAGAACTTCATTTCGTACTATGGGCAGATAGGACAACTTCCAAAGTAGCCAGAAACCAAACTCCATATTCCTTGGAGTTCAGAGCAGAAGCAATGAACCCTACTGAAGTAGTGATCCTGACAACAAGATACCTACTTCAAAGTCAAGAATACAATGACAGGATCTTGGCTAAGGATCTTGATACTATTGATGAACTCAGGTATCTTGCCAAGATCCTCTTCACTGCTCATCAACAGAGAATCACCAAGGCATACAACAAGAATATAAAAGTCAAAAGATTCCAAATGGGGGACTTGGTATTAAGGAAAACATTCCAAAACACCAAGGATCCTAGTGCAGGTAAACTGGAACCTAAGTAGGAAGGACCATATCTCATAGATGTTGAAGCAAGAAAAGGGGGCATATTGGTTAGCTACTCTCGATGGCAGTATATTGCCAAGATCTTGGAATGCTATACATCTTAAAGCATATCATATATAAGTAAGATCAATCACTCTTCAACAAACTCAAGGGACACAAGGATCCTGACACACAAAGACCTTGACACATGAAGATTCAAGGATCCTAACATACAAGGATCTTGACATTTAAGGACCCTGGCACTTAAGAGTCCCATAGCTACAACTTTCTATAATTCTTAACGATTGTAATATGCAAGTATCCTTGTAACTAAGAATAGAGTCAGATCATCTCTTCTATGAATAAGGGTACTTAATCCCCTATAAGGTTTTAGGAGTTAATTACCTCTTTCATACGATTTAATGTTTCTACACCTCACTTGGACGCACGATATCTTACTATGGGATATGAATAACGGGATCATTTCACGTTGCAGTGACTTGGCAACCCTCTTATTTTTAAACATAAGTTAAGATCCTAAAGTTTAAATATAAGGTTCATAACATTTCCATGTTATCTCAAGTTGGGATCTTCCCCAGAAAATACCACAAGGTTCATAACATTTTCATGTTATCTCAAGTTGGGATCTTCCCTAGAAAATAACTACGTTTTATAACATTTTCATGTTATCATGCAATTAGGATTTTCCCCAGTAAATTACCAAGGTACTTTCCGAGTCAGGATCATTTCTAAGTAAAACACCTTTCCAAAAATCACCAAGCTATGGATAATCGGGGATCCTTGTTGATGAACCTATAAAGAAAGCATCCCCTCATCAGAAGTTATCGAAGACACCGCGAAACTGAAGAACTTATCCTAAGTTTTTTCTAAGTTGGGATCGTTTCATGATAAATTCTAAATTTAAAGTTTGAAAATCCGTTCTAAGGAAAGAACAAGAAAGAAACATGAAGCTTAAGAAAAAACTCAAAGGGCAACAACCTGGTTCTATCTATCCTTGTTTTAAACTTTTAAGAAATCTTTAAATTTTTCTAAATAAAGTTTGAGGATCCCAAAATCTTCAAGATCCTAAATAAATAATATTTCCTGGTTATCGGATTTCTAAGTTTTAAATTGATACTTTCTGAAAAAAAAAATTACTTTAAGAATTACTTGATAAATCTAATCTTTCATAATTATCATATTCCTGACGATTTCCTAAGATTATTTGCAGGAACTAAACTTTTCAGGATCCTAAGTATTTGAAGATCCTAGTACTATATGTCAATCAAACAAGTCAACCACGCAGATAGAAATATAAAGCGACCATAGATTGAAAGGGTTACCCACCAAACCCACAAAAAGGAAAGTTACGAATTGTATTACAAAAACCATTTAAAATATATTTATCTAAACAAGGCTAAACCGTGGATTGGTTATCATCGCCCGGAACCTTCTCCCCTTCACCTGCCTTCTGCTACTGCCCATCAGGATCATGACTGGTATTAACAGGATCGCCAGTTAGTTTAGCTAGAGCTTCACGCCATTTGGCCACATTCTAGGATCATGCGTTAGCCACGTCCTCGACCAATTTGATCTTCGCCTCCCAAACAGCCACCGCAACATTGGCCTTCACCTCAGCTATGACCTCATCCATCTTAGCAGCATGCTCCTCTTCCTTCTCGAACTTCTCCTTGCTCAAAAGTTCCACCTTTTTCAGGAGGTCCTAATTGGTTTCTTTCCACATTTTCTCTTGCTCTTTGAGGGCTTGTTCAGCTCTTTCAGGCCGGATCCTCAACTTAGCAGAGACGTGGTCAGAGACCTGAAACAAGAAAGATATAAGAAATAGAAAAGAGTAAAAATGTAAAGGGAAGAAGGATATTTGTTCTTACAACCTGAGAGAAGGAAACCAACTTCCGGAGTGTATCTTCCGACCCAAGATTCTAAACTCAAATCAGTGGAACCTATATTATTTCTCTTCTTGGATCCCGGAGTTTTCATGGTCAAATCTATGGGGGATCTTGTGATGGGAATGGAGGACAATGTCTTCTCTTTCTTCACCACCAGTTGTCCACTGGACATTTCCATATCCAAGTCAGCAAGGGTGAAGTGGGCACCAGAACGGGTAATCTTGGATCCTAAGAAGAACAACAAAGAGCATAAGAATTTAGGATTCTCCATACGAAAAAGAAGAAGAAGAATTTAGGATGCTTACCTTTCGACATGGAGACAGTGGTAGACAAACTTTCTTGATGATTTAATTGACTGAGTTTGAATGACCTCTCTGATTCAGAGAAAGTGAAAAAGATTTTGATCCCGTTTTCTGTATCTCCAGCGGGAGGAACCAACACGTCTAACTTGAAGGTTGCAAAACATCAAATAAGATAAGAGAAGTGAATGTTAGGATCCTTAATGTAAAAATATGAAATCCTACCCTTCTTTATCCAGGATTGTGGTAAAAGATTCCCGATAGGAATCGAGTCACGTCTTACGAAGAAATATTTCCCTTTCTAATCACCATCATTATGCTTGGACTTCAAAACAAGGGGAAATCTATCATTTTTGACCTTCAACAGGAAACGGGAGTTCCCAAAAGTCGTAAGATCATAAATATAGGCTAGCTCATTTATGCCAACAGAAAGATCCCTGGAACGGTTCAAGTGATCAATCCAATAGAGGATCCTCCAAATCATTGGCATGACTTGAATGTACGAGATTTTTGTGATCTCAAAAAATTCAAAAATGATTCCGGAGAAGGGGTAAGAGAGTCATAGGGTGAAGGGATACTTGGGAAGACAAACCCAAGTAGAAGAAATGAAATCAGGCTGAATCCTAGCATCGAAAGCCCTCAAAACGGTACTGACAGGAAAAGTTTTGGCCGACTTCAAGATCTCGATGCCATCATCGGTGAAGGTACAAGGTTCCTCATAAGACAAGATCTTTTGATCCGTGAAATCATCATCGGGTATAGCAATGATGCTTGTACGAGATCGAGTTGATTTCTTGCCCATGCTCATAACTGAATAGGGACGAAAAGAAAAGGAAACAAGAAGAGTACCTTCGATAATATGTGATGAACGTCGGAAATAAGAGCTAAAAGAGTAGGATAAAACTAAAGAGCTGAACATCCTATTTATACAGGAATCACGGAGAGGTAAAAGGGTGATTTGACCTATTCCAACGGCTAGAAGTCTATCCATTGAAATTTAAATTACCATATTCGTTGAACTTCAAAAACGTATCTCTTTTTTATTTTGTTTTAAATTATACCTTTAAATATTGGATAAGTAACCTCAATATTTCATAGGAATAATTTGGGGGCAATTGTTAGGGGCAAGATCCTTAAATCATATTCAGGATCCTTAATATTGCTACAGGCTCAGGATCCTTAAACACATCTCAGGATCCTGATTATTATCATTTATTTTCCTAACATCTATAACAGTTATATTCTTCTTTATTTTTCTCACATGTGAAGAAATATTCAACTAAAGACTTATTCTCAACAAAGAACCATCTTGATCAGGCAAAAGACTCGGAATACCAAGTCAAATAACGTCTATAGGTTGATCTCGATGGATCCTGGAAATATCAGACTTCTTGTTATTAGCATTAGACCATAAATAACACTTGTATTCATCACACTACAGACATATTTAGTTCATCTACGATACTTGTACTTACATTTACACATTCATCTCTGTAATACACATTTTACATTAATAAAATCATCAATGTAGGTGATCTTATCACCTCCTAACGTTTTATGTCGTAGATCCTATCAAGGATCAAGGGATTTCCTTGTAAACCACTTGTGTCACTTTGATTATCATCTTGTACTTGCTTTACCCTGAACATCACAGCCTCTCATACAATTTGGTTGAGTTTTACTTGTGGAATTATTGATCAAAACACATAAATCTCTGGAGTTCATCTAAACTCCAAAGGTAACCATAAAAGGGACAAAAGTGACCTAAAATCCATCCTAAGCTTATATCTATGCATGGAAAGCAATAAATCAAGGATCTTTGGTACTTACAATGGTCATAAACTGAGGAGAAGGATGAACAACTGATGGATCTTCTCCCTTGCTACATAAACTGTAACACCCATAAAAAAATCATGTCAAATTTAAACTCTTAAAAACATTTCAAATCTATTAACCATTACAAACTTGCCTTCAAAATGTGTTATATCAGAGTATCCCAGAAACAAGGTCATAAAAGTGAGGAGCTGTACGATCATGCCTTAGCCTTGCCACGATCCCCTGATGTACCTGAAACAATAAACTGAAGCTGTAAGCTCGAAAGCTTAGTGAGTTCCCCCAAAATACCCATACCCGCAACAATACACATATAATCATAAACAGCATACTATGGGTCCAATCAACCATCGGGTTGGAATACCCCAGGCCCACAACCATCTGGTTGGAATGCCAACATACAATGGGTCCAATCATCCTCGGGATGGAATACCCCAGGCCCACAACCAACAGGTTGGAATGCTCACACACTACGAGTCTAATCATCCTCAGGATGGAATACTCACGGCCCACAACATACAGGTTGGAATGCCCAGGTCTATTGGCCTCCGCACAAAGCAGATAAGCCTCAACCGCTAAACAAAGATGTGCACATATAACAGATAATCACATAATAGTCTATAGACAATACTTGATCTAACGGATCATACCACATAGCCAATAACACCATCCTATCTACCAGGATGTCGATCTAACAGATCATACCACATATCATATAATATTATCCTACCCTCTGGAATACCGATCTAACAGATCATACCACATACCATATAATATTATCCTACCCTCTAGGATACAGATCTAACAGATCATACTAGCATAACATAACCAGATAACAATTCAAAGGGCCGGCCTTGGTGCCTTAGACCCTTGAGTATAGTGTGGAAAACTCACCTCGCAACTACCGACTGGAAATAGAAAGCTCAACTCTCCGATCACCGCCACCAACTCCATCACCTATATCCAACACATCCCACAGTTCATAAATTCCCGAGATACCCCTAGAAGTCAACTGGTCAACCCTTGGTCAAAGTCAAAGTCAACTGGCAAGGTCAACAGTCCATGCTAACTTGAACAAGTCGAGCACCCTCAACTACTCGTCGAGTTCTTGCCTAATTTTACCAACTCGCCGAGTCACTCACTGACTCGCCGAGTCCAGGGCAATCTTCATCGGACTCGCCGAGTTACTCATCCGACTCGTCAAGCCCACGACCAACTTCATCGGACCCGCCGAGTCGACCATGCCACTCGCCGAGTCCCTTCAGACCTTCATCCATACAGATGCTTTTGAAGCCATGCAAAGGCTCCAGATTGCAGATCCAACCTTCCAAGGTCTGCTTATCACGTAAAGTTGCAAACTTTACGTGCATGCAAAGATTTAAGGCCCTAAAATGACAAAACTAAGCTTGAAATGAAGTCCAACACTTAAGGGAAGGCTCATACTTGCCAAAGCTGCTACCTTTATGGATCTAGAGACCAAAGGGAGTCCAGATCTGAAGTTGCAACTTCAGATCTTGGCTCAAACACAAAATCCTTTCCTAAAACCCACCCAAAAAGAGGTTAAAGATGAGATGAGCCAAAGAGACAGCTTAATACCTTCTAGAGAGTGTCAGCTGATGTATATCTTTGCTTCCCACGAGTTCCTAGCTTTGATTTTACTTGTTTCCTCCAAGTGTTCCTCACCAAGATCTCTCTTCCAAGCTCTATCACACCAAAGAAACAAACACACACACGATTTACGGTTTAAGGGTGCCAAGGAGCTGTAAAGGGGAGGCTGGGGAAGGCCAATGATCCTTTAAATAGGGTACAATACCCCGGGATTTAAGGTTTCATCTACCAGCTCCTACTCGTCGAGTCCCTTCTTGGACTCGTCGAGTAGGTCACTAAAACACGCTGACCAACCCGCTGCTACTCGACGAGTTGGGCAACCAACTCGTCGAGTAGACCTTGAAATCAAGAAAATTCTTATATAAAATCGATACCGGAAAATCGGGGCATTACATAAACAAGCTTCTTCTTCTTCTTCCAAAAATCCTAACAAAAGGCTCTAAACACACCAATGCACCAAGATCACAGAAGGAGGGGCCAGGGTTTGCTTATGGAGAGTGGGAGACTGAGACAAGAATAAACCCTAATCGCATATTGCTTAAATAGGTCTTAAGACCTGGGACCTAGGGTTTTTATCCCACTCGCTATTGCATCACGGCCCATACCAAACTACACCGCTACTTAAAGACATGTACCATCTGTGACATCCTCTAGATTGCGATGCAGTCCGTTGAAGACCCCAAACTTATATTAAGTTATCAAGGAAATATCTTATCTGAAAACTGGTGTTACAAATTTCCCCCACTTGAACTAGATTTATTCCCTAAAATCTGCCTCTACAAAAAACTCCAGGTAATGCTCACGAATCTCCTCATTAGGTTCCTAAGTCCACTCAGAACCCTTATGGTGTTTCCATTTCATCTTTACTAATCCAACCTCCTTACTCCGCAATGTCTGTGTCTTCCTTTCCAAGATATCAATTGGTCTCTCCACATAATTTAGGCACTCGCCCAGCGAAATATCATCCAATAAAATAATTATAGAATCGTCCGCTAAGCACTTCTGTAACTTTGAGACATGGAAATTATTGTGCATCTGACTAAGCTGCTAGGCAGATCTAATCGGTAGGAAACATTGCCTACACGTGCAAACACCCTGAAAGAACCAATATACATGGGGCCCTGCTTGCCCCGCTTCCAAGGTGACACTTTTAGAAGCACAAAATCCCCAACCTGGAACTGAAGATCAAACCGAATCTGATTATCATAACTTTCTGTCGACTATATGTTGTCTTCAATCTCCCAAACACGTGTAGTAAAAGTTCAGTGGTCTTGAGTACAACCTCAATGGTCCCCATAACTCTATTAAAAACCTCTCCCCAACAAACTGGCATCCAATATTTCCTTCCATAAAAAAAATTGAATGGAGATACGCCTATTGGCATGAAAACTGTTGTTGTAGGAGAATTCTACTAAAGGAAGGTAGGAATCCCAACTCCCACCGAAATCAAGTACACATTCTATCTACATATCTTCAAGAGTCAGAATCGTTCACTCGCTCTGTCCACCTATTTGGGGGTGTTAGGAAGTGTTGAAATGTAACCGAGTACTCTGTGGCCAGAAACTACCCCACTGATTTAAATGTCAGCCAACTTTAGGTGAGGAACTCACCTAAATAGGAATAAAATGATCACTCTTGGATAACCTATCCATGATGACCTAAATATAGGAATGAGCAAACGGACCGAACCGGCTGGAACTGGCCCGACCCGGACCCGACCCGGGACCCGGCTGTGGCCGAAATCAAGAACCGAACCGGCCCGGTGGTTCTGAGGTTCCGGTTCCAGGTCCGGTTTTTGTCGGGTTTTCGATTTTGGAACCGGTCTGATTTAACACGCTTCCTTGCGGGGCTTGTAGCTCATTCAATTTTTAACCAAATCAAACGTTTTTATAGTCTAAACTTAACTACAAAACCTAAAATACGTGTAGGAAAAAGATTCAGGTCAAAAAAAACTTACATTGAGTGAGTTATGCATATTTGAACAACAAAGTCAGATTATGTTTAATTGCTGTAACATAAAAAAATTCTGATTTGACACCCTTCCTAGCGGGGCTTGTGACTCATTCAATTTTTAACCAAATCAAGCATTTTTATAGTCTAAACTTAACTACAAATCCTAATCTGTATGTAGGAAAATGAATCAGGTCAAAACAAGTTAAATTGAGTGAGTTATGCACATTTGAACAACAAAGTCAGATTACATTTAATTGCTGAAACATAAAAGAAATTCTGATTTGACACCCTTTCTTGCGGGGCTTGTAACTCATTTAATTTTTAACCAAATCAAGTGTTTTTATAGTCTAAACTTAACTACAAATCCTAATCTACATGTAGGAAAAATATTCAGGTCAAAATAAGTTAAATTGAGTGAGTTATGCACATTTGAACAACAAAGTCAGATTACATTTAATTGCTGAAACATAAAAAAAATTCTAATTTGACACCCTTCCTTCCGAGGCTTGTAACTCATTCAATTTTTAACCAAATAAAGAGTTTTTATAGTCTAAACTTAACTAAAAATCCTAATCTACATGTAGGAAAACGATTCAGGTAAAAAAAGTTAAATTGAGTGAGTTATGCAACTTTCAATATTTGAGTGAGTTATCTGGTCCGGTTCCCGGTTTTCGGCTGGTTCCAACGACCGGTTCTTACCGGGTCCCGGTTCCAAAAATTGACGAAATTATAGTATCGGTCCCGGCCCAACCGGTTCCATAGGTTTCCGGTTCCGGTTCCGGAACCAGTTCCGGCCGGTTCCCCGGTCCATATGCTCATCCCTACCTAAATAGCATCAAACCTGCGTGATTTCCGTGGTATCTTGGTGATGAAATCCATTGTAACATATTCCCATTTCCACAATGGGATATCCAAAGGCTACAACTTGCCGTGTGGTCTCTTATGCTCAGCCTTGACTTTCTGGAAAGTAAAGCACCTCTTGACATATGAAGCTAGATATTTGTTCATGCATGGTCCAACAATAGTCATGTCTCAAATCCCTATATATCTTTATAGCACATGGATGAATCGAAAACTACAATTTATGACCCTCATCTATCAATACCTAGCAGGCCCCACCCGAATACAAAACCTACACCCTACTATGTAGTGTCAACAACCCATGATTGTTAATTTTAAACCCAGAAACCAGACCCATGATTCTCTTACTCTTCATGTTCCCCTCCTTGACCGCCTCGGTCTGTGCCCCTCTAATGAAATCCAAAAGTGGCGAAATAACAATCAACCTCAAACAAAAATCTCAAATAGTGGACTAGTAGACTTCCCACTAAATGTATTGGCCACCAAGTTGGCCTCACCTGGGTAATATAGGATTTCACAATCATAATATTTCTGGACATCCAACCTAATACGGTGTCTCATATTAAGGCTCAGTTGATCCATCAAGTTTCCTAGGCTTTTGTGGTTTATATAAATGGTACACTTGACTCCAAATAGGTAATTGCTCTCCATCTTGAGTGAAAAAATCACTACTCCCAAATCCAAGTCGTGCATTGGGTAACTTGCCTCATGAAACTGCCTCAATGAATACGCAATCACATAACCCCTCTGCATAAGCATGGCTCCCAAACCCAAAATCGAAGCATTGCAGTAAACCACAAAATCATCAACACCCTCAGGAAGGGTCAAAATTAGTGCTTCATACAACTTCTTTCTCAATGTCTCAAATGCAACTTATTACTTAGCCCCCCACTGAAAAATAACACTCTTCTTTGTCACACTGGTCAGGGGTATGGCTAGTTTGGAAAAATCATGAATAAATCTTCGATAATAACCTGTTAATCTAAAGAAACTCCAAAACTTAGATGGATTATTCGGAACCTCCCACTGCATCATGACCTTAATCTTGGCCAGATCGACCAACATACTATTTTGGTTGACGAGTCCCTGAAACTAAAGCTCATGTAATCAAAAATCACACTTGGAGAACTTGGCATGCAACTTCTCCCTCCTAAAAAACATAAGAACCTCCTGTAAATTATCAACAGGTTGTTCCTTGGTCTTAGAGTAGACCAACATATTATCAACGAACATAATCTCAAACCAGTCAAGCATCAGTTCATACCTGTGCATTAGTATGTCCGAATGACATCACCATGAAATCATAGTAGTCACATCGAATCTGAAAGGCCATCTTATGTACATCCTCATCCCTGACCCTCATTAGATGGTGACCGAATCTCAAATCAATATTGGAAAACCAAAAACACCATAAAGCTGATCAAATAAATCGTAGATCCTCAGCAGTAGATAACGGTTCTTCAGTGTGAGATTACTAAGCTCCCTGTAATATATATGTACATCCGGTGTGAACCATCTTTCTTATATAGAAACAAGATTGATATTCCGTAAGTTGAACTGCTCATTCAACTCTCTGTCCAAAAGTTCCTGAAACTGAGTGGACAATTCCTGCATCTCAGGCGGTGCAACACGTTACGACGCCTTAGCAATCGAGGCTACGCCAAGGATCAGATCGATTTTGAACTCAACCTGCCTCTCCATAGGCACACCTGTTTCTCAATAAACACATCTGGAAACTTACAAACTATAGGCACATCAAAAACCGACTTCTTCTTCTTTTCCCAAATGCCAACAACATAAGCAAGATATCTAGAAAAACCATGCAGTAAATACCTCTAAGCCCTTACGACATAGCGTAAGTTCGATATATCTTTGGAATCCTAACCATGGATGGTCAGATCTTCCCCACTTAGGGTTCGAACTACCATCATCTGCCTCTTTTAATCGATCAGATCCGCAAACCATTTCAACAAACTCATGCCTATAATCAGACAAACATCACCCATGAGAATGGGGATAAGATCAATCGAGAATATCACTACGAAAATTTCCCAAACATAGCCATGATAAACCCACAAATCCGTAAAAATACGATCGTCTGTTATAGCGACCTTTAACAGACAATTAAGTTCTCCTAGAGCAGCATCGAAGCTCTGACTAAAAGAAAGAGAGATGAAGGACCGACTCTCCTAAGAGTCAAATAAAACTAAATTGGGCAAGGAATTAACTAGGAAAATACCTAGTCACAAACATAGATATAAGCATGTGATAAAGAATAATCAATAGAAAAGATAAATAGATACACAATAGTAAGAACAACATGTGTTGCCCTGGCCTCCTCTGCCGTAAGATGATAGGACCGAACCTTGCCCTTTGGAGCCTCCATCTTAACCTTATGGTCATCAGTAATCTGTAGTGTTGCATGTGTAGGAGCTATCATAACCCTAGCTGTAAGAAGTGGACAATCAACATGAAGGTGGCTAACCTGGTTGCAGTTGTAGAAAAACCACAAACCCTGCCTGCAATCTTTGGTAAAATACGCCTCCTCTCCTTATTCATAGCAAGCAGTCTCATGGTACTTGCAGTCCCTCTACCATCTAAAACATGAATCAGAAGTCTTGTACTTCTTAGCTATAATAGTAGGTTCCTAAACATAGGCTTGCTTCCTCTTCTTCTGAAGCTCCAACTCAATCTTGCATTTCTGGACCACCTCAATCATCTACTCTAGCGACTAACACCTAGAAACATTGAGAAACTCACGGATGTCAATCCTCAACATTTCATAATATCTTAACATCTTCATCTCCTTATCTATTGCATATTGGGCCAAAACAGTACCCTCTCCTTAAACTTGGTGGTGATCTCAGCCAACATTTATGAGGTCTAGTCAAGAGCTAGGAACTCCTGAGTTAACTAATGCTTGTTAGGGTGGATAGTACCCTAAACCTGGTGACTAAAACCTTCCATTTCATAACCTTAATAGCCACATATCCAAGGGCCTGAACAAACTAGCCCCACTAATCCTGGGCTCCATCACATAAAAGACATACTATGTACTTGGCCTTCGCCCCAGCCAAGAAAAATCTAATCAAAAAAGTGTTATCCATGTCAGTGATCAATCACATACTGACAATGGGCTCCTTGTTCCCCATGAAAATGGGAGCCCCACAAGAATGAAACTCATAAAACATGTCCTCTTGGGTCCTCGATCGATCACCTCCTGTAGTAGCTGCAAGATGCTCATCAATCATGACAGTCAGCTACTCCTTGACTATCCCAAACATATGAGGGAGCTCCTCAAGGATAACCCTCAAAACCTCAGATGCGATCAAGTCGCGAATGACCAAATCCTCTAGAACTAAACCTCTCGGGTCAACAACACCTGCACTTGAACCTAATCCTCAAACTCAAGTAGTCACCATACTTAATCTGAAAGATAATGCTAACAAGTTAAAATGATTTTATAGCACTAATACTTACATTATAACTATATGAAGGTTTCCTAGAAGCCTTGTGACTTTTCTTGATCCATGTACGGATCGTGTGCTTTTGGTAGTACGTGCCAATACTACCTTCCACACCTATCCATACTCTTCCCAAGAATTATTTCAAACTTCAAAGTCCCCCTACAAGACCAACACTAAGGGTCCAACCCATAAGTACACCCTATCAATATCCCTAGATTCTACTTCTAGGATCTCCCTCACCCTCGCACTTATACTACAAGAAGCCCCACCTTGTGCCGATAATCGCCTTGTGAATTCAAATTATACGCAATACATATTAGATAGATAGTATAATAAATGATTCCGTCTTATTCCCATTACCATGCAAAGAATATGAAGAAAATCTAAACCATTTTACAGCTATACAACCTTAAAACATTCACTTAGTAGCTAACAACATAGCATGAGCTTCGGATAACACATAACAAGCAATTCCTAAGCCTAAGAGGCATCTTAGATAACAAGAAATTCTACCATGCAAATCTTGAAAAGATCCTTACCCTATATACTAGCATTCATTTTCAATAGTTTACATAACAACATATATTCATATCAAGTATGGATATTTATGGAATCACTTTGGCTGACTACACGCATCACATCCTTTCTCCATTTATAAAATTTCTTTTCAAAAAGTTTGTAAAATTTTTCCTGATCCTAGTTTGAGTTTGTAATCCCACGAGTGTTCATCAAAATCTCTCGAACCAGGGGTCTAATACCAACTTGTAACGTCCTAAAAATTCAAGCCAAAAATTTTCATTTTTAAGAGAGAACAATAACCTCCATTCCATTAGATTCCAAATCATAAAAACCATATATTTCAAGTCATTAGATAATGTATCCCAAAATTAGAGCATTAAACATATTCATGTAGGAATCTCAAAAACTGCAAACAACGATGCATGTGCGTGCGGTCAAGCTGGAGCGTTTCCTTGATCATAGGAAGTACCTGAAAACACTTAATCCACCATTATAAGCACAAAGCATAGTGAGTTCCCCAGAACATCACAAACATCACACTAATAACTATACATGCAAGTATTAGGCCTTTTTAGCCCACAACTGGTTCTGATTTTGCTATCATACCAACCAGGTGCTCTTTCACTCACTGCCTATCCCTATCTTGTCATCAACCCACTAAGCACTGTTTGGCTCATGGTCTACCCTGATCTTGTTATCAGCTCAACTGTAACATCCGGATTCCCAGGTATATTATTTTAATTATGTATTTTGAGGTTCATAGATCTACTCGACGAGTTGGTGCTATAACTCGCCGAGTAGAAGTGGGTGTGGCCATGTGAGTTTAATGATCTACTCGACAAGTCCGAGAGTAGACTCGCCGAGTAGGCGTTGGGATAAGAAACCCTAAATCCCCAGGTTTGGGACCTATTTAAAGGCACTTATAGCCTCATTTGCGGCTACCCTTCCTTGAGAGCAAACCCTAAACGACTTTTGAGCCTAGAGAGAGAGTGCTTTGCTAATTGTGAGTGTTTGGTGCATTTTGTGAAGAGAAGAGAAGATTTCCAAGCCAATGGACAAGAGGGTGCTGCTAGATCTAAGGTTGTTTCACTTCAAAGCTTCTGGAAAAGGTTCAAAGCTTACACCTTTCTCATTATTTTGTATAGATCTCATGATTTTGTGAATCTAGGATTTTTCCACCCAAATATGAGGACCTTGAGTGTTCCATGCTCATTGGGAGGGTTGAACTTTAGATTTGGACTATGTGAGGTCCCTAGAGTCCAAAAGTCCCTGCTTTATCCAACCATAATAGTGATCTTGAGTGAAAAACCCTTTTTGGGGTGTGTTTTGGCATTTTAAGCTCAAAATTCCATGCATGAACGTAAAGCCTGTGACTTTACGTGATAGATGGGCCCTAGGAGTGTAGATCCAGAGTTTGGGGAGGTTCTCTGCCTTGAAAACGACTGAATGAGAGATAAGTCTGAATGGACTCGCCGAGTCAAGAAGCCGACTTAACGAGTCGGATGGGGTTGTCCCGATGGGGTTGATCGTGTAGCAACTCGGCAAGTTGACGGGTCAAGTCGGCATGTTGAGCCAGACTTTTGAGTGATTCTATGGATGGCGAGCAGACTCGTCGAGTCCCATGAGTGCACTCGACGAGTACAGTCAACATGGACTTGGTTTGAGGGATTCGGATTTGATACTATAATACTTTTTGGAGATGTTTGAATTGAGAAAAATGTGTTTTAAAAATTTGAAAATTTTGGTTTGAAAATTTGCGTTATCACAAGTTGGTATCAGAGCCTTGGTTTGAGGGATTCGGATGCACCTTCGGGTATGTCTGGACTCAAACTGAGGATTTGAGAAATTTTTTCAAAAGAAATGAATTTTTCTAAAAAGAAAGAGTTTTAAGAGAAATCGAGATGGAGCAGTGTGTACAATCAGCCAGAGCCCGAACGATGATTTCCCAAAATACCCTTTACTTAGTGTGTGATGAGATAATTATGAAATGATAGTGATGCATGTTAGAGAATGAGCTAGGTATTTCATATCTTAGGGCTAGGGTTGCCTGATCTGTGATGCCTTAGCTTAGGAGTCGTTGTTACCTGCTATGTGTTATGAGTATGTGCTAATGAGAGTAGTAAGCAGGAACACTTAGAGAGAGAATTCTGAGACGAGAGTAGTCAGATATTTTCTGACGATTTTGTGTTGTGTTTCAGAGGCATCATGGTGGGTACACGCCACAACCCTAGAGGCAGTGGGACTAGTGACGATGAGATTCGGAGGATAATTCATGAGGTGGTGGCTGCAGCCATCTGAGCAAAGATTCCTGAGATGTTTGGGTCTATCAAGACCACCCTGATTGAGACATTTGATGAGCGATACGCTGTTGTCACTGAGGCCGTTGCTGCTGCCGCCACGGTAGCTGTCGCCACTGCTAGGCCACAGGGAGGTGACTCGTTGTTGTTCCGGGAGTTCAGGAACACGAAGCCACCAGGGTTTGATTGGACACAGGATCCGATTGCTACGATGAAGTGGATCCCTGATATTGAGGGGTGTTTTTACACATGTTCATGCCCAGATCACTTGAGAGTTCAGTTTGCGCTGAACCAGCTTCGCTTGGGGGCGAGGGACTGGTGGAAGTTTGTGACAGCCAACTTTACCTCTACAGATCATGCTGCAGTGACATGGGAGAGGTTTGTTCAGTTGTTCCGAGACGAGTATGTTCCCCCGGTGGAGAGGGAACCTTTGGCATAGGAGTTTCTGTCTCTCAAGCAGAAGACAGAGTCGGTGACTGAGATTTCGAGGATGTTTCACGAGAGGGCGATGTTTTGCCCTGAGCACGTGTCCACTAAGCAGGCACGGGTGAGCCGATATTTGAGCATACTAAGGAGGGATATACGAGAGTTGGTGGCGAACTCGTCGTACAGGACGAGATTCAGGCCAATGCCAGGAGGAGGGAGATTGAGATTGAGTTGCAGACCAGGGAGGAGGAGGAGTCCCGGGGTAGGGACCGGAGACCAGTACAGTCGCAGCCGGCGACAAAGCGGGCTAAGCCCGCTGATACCAAAGTTGGGGGCCAGAAGGGCCGCACTTGTGGCAAGTGCGGTAAGAGCCATGAGGGTTCGTGTCGTGCTGGGATTTGCTACAAATGTGGCAAGGAGGGGTACATGGCGAAGGATTGCCCCAAGGGGTTCTCGGTTTGTTTCCATTGCAACCAGACCGGCCACTGGAAGGCCGAGTGCCCTCAGCTCGTGCAGGGGTCAGCACAGGGATCTGCATCGGCTTCTTTGCGTGCTACTGAGAGTCGGCGAGCGAAGGCTGAGACATTGAGGGTTCGTGGGAGAGCCTTTCAGCTGACAGCGGAGGAGGTCCACGCAGCACCTGGCGTTGTGGCCGGTATGTATTCTTATTATTATTCTTTTGAGATACTTTGTGCTTATACGGTGTTGTGCATAGGTACTTTTCTTGTGAATTTTGTACCTGCTTTGATGTTATTTGACTCGGGTGCGAGTCGATCTTTTGTATCCATAGCTTTTAGTCGTCACATCAATATTCGACGTGAGGCGTTAAGTCGACATCTGAGGGTTTCTATAGCGAACGAGCATGCGGTTTTTGCTACCGACGTGATCCGTGAGTGTACACTGGAGATTTTTGGTGTTAAGTTTCCGATAGACCTGGTGTCGATCGCTATGGGTGATGTCTGTGTCATAGTGGGCATGGACTGGTTGAGTCGATTTGGAGCTGTGATAGACTGCGAGCATCAGTTAATGACTATGCGAGATCCTATTGGGGGAGTACTTACGGTGTATGGCGAGGGTACTAGGTCTGGATCAGCTTTCTGCTCTGCTGCCCGAGCGAGACAGAGTTTACAGCAGGGTTGTATAGGTTTTCTGGCGTATGTGATGGATACACGGGTTACCATAGGGAGACCGAGTTCTATCTCTGAGGTTCCGATAGTGTGTGAGTTTGCAGATGTATTCCCCGAGGATTTGTCGGGTGTGCCTCCCGAGAGGCAGGTGGAGTTTTGTCACACCCCCGAACCAGACGGCGCAAACGTCCGAGGGCTCGCATGACTTAAATTGAAATATCATCACAATGAATATATATGAAACATAACACATGCATCACCAACCATTACATAGTACAACTGGCATTGTTTACATCAAGTACAAGGTTTACATTACATGATTTCAAAATACAAAGTGTTTGGTGATTAACAACTACAAAATAAACTTTCAACACACCGGATACTTCCTTGACTAACGATTACCTGAGAATACAAGTTATTTTGAAAACGGTCAACATATATAATGTTGGTGAGTTCATAAGTGTGTTTAATGAAAAGTAGTTCATGTCATTGGTAAAACCCAGAAAATCCGATATTTTCTGTAATAAAACTTTTCTTGAAAATGTTGTGATGATCCTGTAAGTGTATCCGTGAATGATTTCAAAACATGAATAAATGAGAGGTTTTGCATTATAATGTTTGAAAGTACAAGTGAGTAAGATTGATTTCCCCGGAAAACCCGATGTCTTCCGAATAAAAAGTTATGATTGTTTTTGCTTTATTGAATCGTTACATCGAATGAATATAATTTCCCTTGATTAATGATTTTTCCTTTGATTAATGATTTCCCTTGATTAATGATTTCCTTTGATTAATGATTTCCCCTGATTAATGATGTCGGATTTCTACGTGAGTCGTTATAACCATGCATGATAATGAATAGTTCGTCTGTCTTGGTATTCTAATGAACACCGAAATTTGATCTTAAGACTTTGTCACCCTAGACTGGCCGAGTCTAACTGTAGCGAACAGCTCAGGTGTGGGGGAGTCACCCTCGTATAGATCTATACACAAACTCTCGCTCTCTCTTCAGGAGACTTTAATTACAACTACAGACTACGACCGACACTTATAGGTGTCACCCGTTATTACTCACTCAATCCACATGAATTTGATTAACCTTGATTAATGATCTCATTTTATTTTACTTGAAGAGAAGGTAAGCCTAACAGACGAGGAGAAGAGGACTATTAGGCCCTACTAATTTCGTATGTTATTTAAGGCTGTCGAGTATACGAAAAGCGCGTTGGCCCATTTCGCATATAATTTATTTGGACCTTACTAGTAATGCTAATGGGCCACTGAGGCCCAATAGCATGTACAAAACCATTGAGGGTCCATTAAGTATGTAATTGGGTCACAGAAGGCCCAATAACATGTATTATTTATGTTGGGCCCAAAAGCCATGTTAATGAGTCACGAAGGCCCATTAAGCATGATTAGAATCTCTCAAGCCCAACCACTTGAACGTTTACTTGTTTTATATAGAATTAATGTTGCGAGTTGTTTAATCGATGTGTCGTATAAATCATGAATTTGTTTTATAACGATTTATAGATTTGTAAAAATAGTTATATTTTTCTATTTACAACCCATAAGTTATAAAGTTGTGCATATTTTGACCAAATTATTATTATTATCAACATAATTGACCAAAAACATTAGTTTGACCTATTCAGCCTCTTATTTTGTAAAGTTGGCAATTTTTGCCCTTTTCATAAAAAAATGACATTTTAGGTCCTTGAACCATTTTTCTTGACATCTTTGACCCAAACACTTATTTAAATAATGTTTTAAGCCCAAAAATAAACTTTAGAAAGTTTCAACCCTTTAGTTAAAAGATTTGCATTTTAGTCCACCTTTTTCGCAATTTTTACACTTTTTATCCAAAATCCAAAATCTTTGTATTTTCAATCCTTTTCAACAAATATGATCATTTTAAACCCCAGAAATAGATTTATTTACCTTTCTACCCACTGTTTTGAGAAATTCACCATTTCAGCCCCCTTAAATCCATAATTTTCGCAACTTTGGGCCTATGGGCCGAAAAGCCCAAAATTTAGCCCAATAAGCCACAAATTTCATTTTTAATCCTTTGAAAAACATAATGTTCATAGAAATTTCCATTTTAACTGTTTTGGCATTTTGAACCTTGTAAAAAACCGTAAATAGCAACTTTTTCCCAAACTTTTGTTTATTTGACAAAAATAGACCAATAATGAGTTTTATGTTGTAGTGTGTTATTTTAAAACTTGTATGTTGGTTTATCTTGACATGTTAAGTGAAATATGAACTAGATCACATGTTTCTCTTTCTTGAACTATAGATCTCGAATTATCTTTCATTTTTAGCACATAATATATCACAAAAACACAAGAAATCACACATATCATACAAATACATATAGATCTTCACATTTTACTTGCATTCTCCCCCATAAAACATATGAAAACCGAAAATAGAGGGGTATGAACTCACCTTAGGTTTGTGGGTTCGGTTTTGAAGAAAAATAGAGAAGATGAGGTTGTTTTTGGCTTGAATGCTTTCTTAGAGGAAGTATTTAAGCTTTGATGGTCCTAGAAGACATGATCACGAAATGAAGCCATATGAAGGAGTGTTCTTAGCTTAAAGATAGAAATAAAAACTTATGTATGACAACAACTTACCAAGAATTCGTGATGTAAGTGAAGATTCTCTTGAAGCCCTTCTAAAATTTCGAGATTCTTGAGGAAGGTAAGGAGATGTTCTTGAAGATTTAGAGAGAGTTTGAAATGTTTTGTGTGTGTGTGTGTTGATTCTCGGCCGAGAGTAGAAGAAAGAGAAGAGAGGGAAGAGAGAAGTAATGAGTTGACATGCATGGAAGTATGATAGATCATAACATGGTTACATGTTGAATAATAGGGAGGTGGCACCAAAGTCAACCCTCCCTAATTACATCTCTTTTTTTTGTCTTCTACTTGGGCCGAGAGAGAGAGGAGGAAAGAAAAGATTTGGGCCTTAGTGTTTGAGTTTCGAAATGTGAAGCCCAACTTGATAGTTTTCGGCCCATTGGGCCTCTAAGGCGTCTCACGGCCCATATGACTTAAAAGGTTAGGTTTTATGGCCCATAATAATCAAATTAGGTTAGTTGTGGCCCAATAAGGAATTTAAATTACTCATGGCCCAATAAGGCCCATTAAAGGTAAACCAATCCATTTTAGGCCCATTATGGCCCAAAAAGTTAAGTTTTATGAAAGTGGGTTGAATTTCAAGCACAACATGAATTAGGGTTTACGAGTTTACAGTAGATAATGTTTACAAGAGTACATAATTTCCTAGCTAAAATGCTAGTTGTGACATCATCCCCCCGTTAGAGGGAATTTCGTCCCGAAATTATTTTTGAAGCTAGATTTGAGAATGCGAGAATAAGTGAGGGTACTTTTGCTTCATCTGGTCTTCGCGTTCCCAAGTGAATTCCGGTCCACGCTTTGCGTTCCACCGAACCTTCACTATTGGAATGTGGCTTTGCTTAGTACGCTTCACCTCCCTGTCCATGATCTCAACGGGTTCCTCGATGAACAGGACATTCTCGTTGATTTCGATTTCTTCTAACGGAATGACGAGAGTTTCATCGGATAAGCACTTCTTCAAATTGGAAACATGAAACACGGGGTGTACACTGCTGAGTTCGGCAGGTAGTTGTAGTCTATAGGCCACCGGACCGATTCGGGCAAGAATCTCGAAGGGTCCAATGTACCGTGGGTTTAGTTTTCCCCGTTTCCCAAAACGGATCACCCCTTTCCAGGGGGAGACCTTTAACAACACTCGATCCCCGACTTGAAATTCCAAAGGCTTTCGCCGCTTATCGGCGTAGCTCTTCTGTCGGTCGTGTGATGCTTGAAGTCGAGCTTTGATTTGAACTATCTTCTCTGTCGTTTCACGTATGATTTCTGGTCTTGTCAATGCACTGCTTGGTGTCTGCCCTCTTGCCAGCTGAGTGTCGCCTACCTCTGTCCAACACAACGGTGATCTACATTTACGACCATATAATGCTTCGAAAGGAGCAACTTTGATGCTTGTTGTATGAAAACTCAATTAAATGTAAGTGGGTATCCCACGACCTTCCAAAGTTTATAACACATGCTCGAAGCATATCCTCAAGCGTTTGAATGGTTCGCTCACTTTGACCATCCGTCTGAGGTGGTAAGTAGTGCTCATGTCGAGTTGTGTCCCCATAGCCTTCTGTAGCGATTGCCAAAAGCGTGAAGTGAACCTACTATCTCGATCTGAGATGATAGATATTGGTACTCCGTGGAGTCTCACAATTTCCTTGATGTAGATTCTTGTTAGTCGCTCCATCTTGTATGTCTCCTTTATTGGCAGGAAATGAGCGGATTTTGTCAACCTGTCGACTATCACCCATATGGTATCCAATCCATCTGTTGTCTTGGGTAATTTGGTCACAAAGTCCAGAGTAATCCTTTCCCATTTCCACTCGGGTATTACCGGCTGTTGTAATAATCCTGAGGGCTTTTGATACTCTACCTTCACTTTAGCACAAGTGAGGCATTTGCTAACGTAAGTGGCAATCTCTGCCTTCATGTTAGGCCACCAATAACATTTCTTGACATCCAGGTACATTTTATCTGACCCTGGATGGATGGAGTATCGTGTCTTATGAGCTTCATTCATGACTACTCCTCTGAATCCTCCAAGTTTAGGGACCCAAATTCGGTTCATGAAATAATATGTTCCATCCTCCTTGACTTCGAAGTTCTTTTCCATTCCACGTAACGCTTCGCTCGTTCTGTTTTCTGTCTTCATGGCGTCGAACTGGGCTGCTTTGATTTGTGAGGACAGATGGGATTGGATGGTTATTGAAAGGGTCTTCACACGACGATTGGAGTATTCTTTCCGACTCAAGGCATCAACTACCACGTTAGCCTTGCCTGGGTGGTACTTGATTTCGCACTCATAATCGTTTAGCAGCTCAACCCATCTTTCCTGCCTCATGTTCAACTCCTTTTGATTTAAAATGTGCTGGAGACTCTTGTGGTCGGTGAAAATGATGCACTTAGTACCATAAAGGTAGTGCCTCCAAATTTTCAAGGCAAAGACCACAGCTCCCAATTCGAGATCATGGGTGGTATAATTCACCTCATGTGTTTTTAGTTGTCCGGATGCATAAGCTATCACCTTACCACGCTGCATGAGTACACAGCCTAAACCCTGATTCGAAGCATCGCAGTAAACAACGAAGTCCTCTGTTCCCTCTGGTAGTGATAATACTGGTGCACTACAGAGAGCTCGCTTCAGAGTTCGGAAGGCAACCTCCTGCTTTTCTGTCCATTTAAATGGTACACCCTTCTGTGTAAGCATGGTAAGTGACTTGGCTGTTATGGAGAAGTTCTGAATGAATCTCCTGTAATAGCCTGCGAGACCTAAAAATTGACGAATTTCTGTGGGTGTCGCTGGGACTGCCCATCCTTCAATGGCTTTGATCTTAGAGGGGTCCACATGTATCCCTTCTTGGCTGACAACATGACCTAAAAAGTTTACGCTACGTAGCTAGAACTCACATTTAGAGAGTTTTGCGTATAACTTTTCAGTTCGAAGGGTTTCCAAGATTTGCCGGAGATGTCGGCTATGCTCCTCTTCGCTTCGAGAATAGACTAGAATATCGTCGATGAAAACGATGATAAAGTTGTCGAGGAATGGTCGGTAGACTCGATTCATTAGGTTCATGAATGCAGCAGGGGCATTCGTTAGACCGAAGGGTATTACAACGAATTCATAATGTCCATAGCGGGTTCGGAAAGAAGTTTTGGGAATATCCTCTTCCCGGACCTTGAGCTGGTGGTAGCCGGATCGTACATCTATCTTAGAGAAGTAATTTGCTCCCTGGAGCTGGTCGAACAGGTAGTCGATTCGTGGAAGTGGGTAGCGATTCTTGATAGTGAGCTTATTCAGCTCTCTATAATCGATACACATCCTAAAGGATCCGTCCTTCTTCTTAACAAAAAGGACCGGAGCTCCTCAGGGTGCGAAGCTAGGTCGGATGAATCCTTTACTCAAGAGTTCGCTGAGTTGGCTTGACAGTTCTTGCATCTCCGCAGGAGCCAACCTATAGGGTGATTTGGCCATTGGCGTAGCTCCCAGTACCAGGTCAATTCGGAACTCGACTTGTCTTTCTGGGGGTATCCCCGGAAGATCTTCGGGAAAGACATCCGGGAAGTCACAAGCCACTGGGATGTCTCGGATATTGACCTCTTCCTTGGACTTATCCACTATGTGTGCCAGAAACGCCAAGTCCTTCTTTTGTAGACACTTTTGTGCCTTAATTCAAGAGATAAGACGAAGGTTCGTACTGGGTTTGTCTCCGTATATAATTAGGGTTTTGTGATTAGGGAGATGAAGGCGAACGGCCTTCTCGCGACACAAAATTTCGGCATGATGGGGGCTCAACCAGTCTATGCCGATAATCACATCAAAACTCCTAATAGTTACAGGCATCAAGTTTATTTGAAAGGTATGCTGATTTAAAGTTAGGGTACATCCTACATAGATTTCCCCGGCTGATTTTGTTTTCCCATTAGCCATTTCCACCGTAAAGGTTTCATTAAGCTTTTGGGGTTGTTGTTTTAGCGTTTGAATTTGTTACTCACAAAGCTTTGATCTGACCCGGTATCAAACAGGATGCATGCATAAGAGTGGTTAAGGAGAAACGTACCGGTGACGACAGCGGGATCCTGAACCGCTTCTCCTTGCCCCATAGTCAGCACTCTTACTGCTGCTCCTGTCGCCTAGGTGTTCGCATTGGGACAATTTCGCCTGAAGTGTCCAGTTTTCCCGCACCCATAACAGGTATAACTGGCTTCGTCCTTGGTGTTGTTGTTGTTGTTGTTGTTGTTATTGTTGTGCACCTGGTTTTGTGGAAACTGGGCCCTACAATATTTTGATGTATGGCCCTTCTGGTTGCATCTTGTGCACGTCATCTCTCTGCATTCCCCAAGGTGATGGTAGTTACATTTGTTACACTTGGGAAGATTCCATGTGTACTGCTTCGGAGTATTCGGCATGGATGAGGCTGGAGCATGTGGTGCTGGGGTAGCTTGGGTTGCTGCATGGACAGCCACTGTCAGTTGCTTCTTAGATGATTCTGAGTTTTGTTTACCTCTTCTCTTGTTACTCTTTCCTTTCTTTTTCTCTTCTTCCTTCTTAACATCCGCTTCCACGATCTTAACACTCTTCTTGTTGCCATGATCATACAGTTTCTTGGCCAATCTTTTGGCGCTATCAAACGTCTCAGGGTTTTCCGCAATGACATTACCTTGGATAGGTGCAGTCAATCCCCAGATGAACCTCTCAATCTTTTTCCCTTCTTAGGTGATCATACCCGGACACAGAAGGGATAGCTCGCTAAACCTGGATATGTATGCTTCGATGTTGGAGTTCTGAACTGTCAAGTTCCACAATTCTTGTTCCATCTTTTGTATCTCACCTCTAGGACAGTACTCTGCCAACAACATTTCCTTCAGTTCTTCCCAGGGTATTACGTTTGCCACTGGAAGGTTCATGGCTTCAATGTGACCATTTCACCATGAAAGAGCTTGATCAACAAAGGTACATGCTGCGAAATTGACCTTGCACCCATCTGGACACCCGCAAATTTCAAAGACGGATTTGATTTTCTCAATCCACCTCTTTAGGGTTATGACACCTCTCGTTCCATTAAAGGTTCGTGGCTTGGCGTTGGTGAAGTCTTTGTAAGAGCATGTTTTGCTAGGTCCTTGATTTATCCCGTTGTTTGAACTTCCAGCTCCCTGCCCGTTTCCTCCGCCATTGTTCCCCTGGTGGATTTGTGCCATGGCTGCTGTGACTGCAGCAGATACAGCGGCTTGAAACGCGGCTGAATTGACTTCCGGTGTTGTCGGTGGTTGGTTATTTCTGCGGTTTGGTCTCTGAGGCATCTTGTTGTTACGGAACAGAAAGATGTTGAGTATGTATTGTTTTTAAGTTGAGAATTTCGAGAATCGATTTTTGTATCTAATTGTTCCCATAAATTCACACCACACAATAATAGTATAAAACACATAGCAGGTCACAACATCACCATAAAACACATAATATTTTTTTTCACTAATAATATCCGTACTTTGATACATGAAAATTTGCTCGAAAGAGCGTACATAGAGGTACAAAGTTCGACAGCATAACGACTCTATGAGTAGTGTAATTACTTAAACATGGAGTCGGTAGTACATAATATAGCGAACATAGAGAACATAACACTAGTATGGAAGTCTACTGGTCCGAAGTGCTCTGAGATGCATCAGGTGGTGGGGCTGACGATGTGGATGCGCCCTGAAGACACGCCACCTGACGTTCTGTGGCTCGTAGTCGATCCTCCCACATCGCTTGACGTACCTGAAAGTTATGGATTACCTCTTGAGTTTCTCGCTCCGCCCGGGCTACTGCGGCTCGCATCTGATTCAGTTGCTTGGCCGTGTCCTGGGCCAGGTCGCCAGTGTTCCGTAATCGTCTCACCATGACAGGAAGTGCTCGGTCAGCCGGTCCTCCCTCCCTCAAGTCATAGAACTGGCGAGCCATGCCAAACGGGGGTCGCTGTCCCTGTTGTCTGCTCCATCTCCAAATGTCGATACCCCAGGGAGGGGTAGGGCCGTTAGGGCCCATCCGGTGAGCCGGCACCCTCGCTGGGTATGGGGGGTTGATGACTACAGACTCAGTGTCCGAATCATCGCTGATGTCACCACCCGACTCTTCCTCTTCCATGTCTGCCACAGGTTCTGCAGGTTCCTCTTCGATTTTCTTTTCCGGTTCCTCTTCTTCCATGGGATCCTCTTCAGGCTCCTCGTCGGATTCCTCTAGCCATCCGTTATTTCCCTGATTGGGGAAATACGGATCTCCAGGAAGATGGAACCTAGCCATACTGTCTGCAAGGGGGGGGGGGTATATCAATAAACTATTATTAATCCTAAAATATTTTTAGTTGTTATAAAAATCGGGTTGATGCACTCTTCTTGATTAACAATAGGGTATGCCTTGGGTTTACTGACCATCGCGATCGTTCCAGGGCATGTGATAGTTGTATTACGAAGAAATGTAGTTGATCAGGCCACATTCATCCCTAATACAACTGTGAACAGTCCTGGCTTAACCGGGATGTCAGGTTCTCCCAATCGTTTTATTCGATTTGTTATTGTGTTCATTTTTCTAAGTCGCACAAATAAAGTGTTTATTGGTATATTTTATTTGTTTTGTTCAGAGTTATTTAGTCCCTCTTTGGGTTTATAGTTGCATATCAATGTCTGGTTAGATATCCTAGTTCACTATAAACAGAGCTCTGATACCAACCTGTCACACCCCCGAACCAGACGGCGGAAACGTCCGAGGGCTCGCGTGACTTAAATTGAAATATCATCACAATGAATATATATGAAACATAACACATGCATCACCAACCATTACATAGTACAACTGGCATTGTTTACATCAAGTACAAGGTTTACATTACATGATTTCAAAATACAAAGTGTTTGGTGATTAACAACTACAAAATAAACTTTCAACACACCGGATACTTCCTTGACTAACGATTACCTGAGAATACAAGTTATTTTGAAAACGGTCAACATATATAATGTTGGTGAGTTCATAAGTGTGTTTAATGAAAAGTAGTTCATGTCATTGGTAAAACCCAGAAAATCCGATATTTTCTATAATAAAACTTTTCTTGAAAATGTTGTGATGATCCTGTAAGTATATGCGTGAATGATTTCAAAACATGAATAAATGTGAAGTTTTGCATTATAATGTTTGAAAGTACAAATGAGTAAGATTGATTTCCCCGGAAAACCCGATGTCTTCCGAATAAAAAGTTATGATTGTTTTTGCTTTATTGAAATCGTTACATCGAATGAATATAATTTCCCTTGATTAATGATTTTTCCTTTGATTAATGATTTCCCTTGATTAATGATTTCCCTTGATTAATGATTTCCTTTTATTAATGATTTCCCCTGATTAATGATGTCGGATTTCTACGTGAGTCGTTATAACCATGCATGATAATGAATAGTTCGTTTGTCTTGGTATTCTAATGAACACCGAAATTTGATCTTAAGACTTTGTCACCCTAGACTAGCCGAGTCTAACTGTAGCGAACAGCTCAGGTGTGGGGGAGTCACCCCCGTATAGATCTATACACAAACTTTCGCTCTCCCTCCAGGAGACTTTGATTACAACTACAGACTACGACCGACACTTATAGGTGTCACCCGTTATTACTCACTCAATCCACATGAATTTGATTAACCTTGATTAATGATCTCATTTTATTTTACTTGAAGAGAAGGTAAGCCTAACAGACGAGGAGAAGAGGACTACTAGGCCCTACTAATTTCGTATGTTATTTAAGGCTGTCGAGTATACGAAAAGCGCGTTGGCCCATTTCGCATATAATTTATTTGGACCTTACTAGTAATGCTAATGGGCCACTGAGGCCCAATAGCATGTACAAAACCATTGAGGGTCCATTAAGTATGTAATTGGGTCACAGAAGGCCCAATAACATGTATTATTTATGTTGGGCCCAAAAGCCATGTTAATGAGTCACGAAGGCCCATTAAGCATGATTAGAATCTCTCAAGCCCAACCACTTGAACGTTTACTTGTTTTATATAGAATTAATGTTGCGAGTTGTTTAATCGATGTGTCGTATAAATCATGAATTTGTTTTATAACGATTTATAGATTTGTAAAAATAGTTATATTTTTCTATTTACAACCCATAAGTTATAAAGTTTTGTTTTGACCAAATTATTATTATTATCAACATAATTGACCAAAAACATTAGTTTGACCTATTCAGCCCCTTATTTTGTAAAGTTGGCAATTTTTGCCCTTTTCATAAAAAAATGACATTTTAGGTCCTTGAACCATTTTTCTTGACATCTTTGACCCAAACACTTATTTAAATAATGTTTTAAGCCCAAAAATAAACTTTAGAAAGTTTCAACCCTTTAGTTAAAAGATTTGCATTTTAGTCCACCTTTTTCGCAATTTTTACACTTTTTATCCAAAATCCAAAATCTTTGTATTTTCAATCCTTTTCAACAAATATGATCATTTTAAACCCCAGAAATAGATTTATTTACCTTTCTACCCACTGTTTTGAGAAATTCACCATTTCAGCCCCCTTAAATCCATAATTTTCGCAACTTTGGGCCTATGGGCCGAAAAGCCCAAAATTTAGCCCAATAAGCCACAAATTTCATTTTTAATCCTTTGAAAAACATAATGTTCATAGAAATTTCCATTTTAACTGTTTTGGCATTTTGAACCTTGTAAAAAACCGTAAATAGCAACTTTTTCCCAAACTTTTGTTTATTTGACAAAAATAGACCAATAATGAGTTTTATGTTGTAGTGTGTTATTTTAAAACTTGTATGTTGGTTTATCTTGACATGTTAAGTGAAATATGAACTAGATCACATGTTTCTCTTTCTTGAACTATAGATCTCGAATTATCTTTCATTTTTAGCACATAATATATCACAAAAACACAAGAAATCACACATATCATACAAATACATATAGATCTTCACATTTTACTTGCATTCTCCCCCATAAAACATATGAAAACCGAAAATAGAGGGGTATGAACTCACCTTAGGTTTGTGGGTTCGGTTTTGAAGAAAAATAGAGAAGATGAGGTTGTTTTTGGCTTGAATGCTTTCTTAGAGGAAGTATTTAAGCTTTGATGGTCCTAGAAGACATGATCACGAAATGAAGCCATATGAAGGAGTGTTCTTAGCTTAAAGATAGAAATAAAAACTTATGTATGACAACAACTTACCAAGAATTCGTGATGTAAGTGAAGATTCTCTTGAAGCCCTTCTAAAATTTCGAGATTCTTGAGGAAGGTAAGGAGATGTTCTTGAAGATTTAGAGAGAGTTTGAAATGTTTTGTGTGTGTGTGTGTTGATTCTCGGCCGAGAGTAGAAGAAAGAGAAGAGAGGGAAGAGAGAAGTAATGAGTTGACATGCATGGAAGTATGATAGATCATAGCATGGTTACATGTTGAATAATAGGGAGGTGGCACCAAAGTCAACCCTCCCTAATTACATCTCTTTTTATTGTCTTCTACTTGGGCCGAGAGAGAGAGAGGAGGAAAGAAAAGATTTGGGCCTTAGTGTTTGAGTTTCGAAATGTGAAGCCCAACTTGATAGTTTTCGGCCCATTGGGCCTCTAAGGCGTCTCACGTCCCATATGACTTAAAAGGTTAGGTTTTATGGCCCATAATAATCAAATTAGGTTAGTTGTGGCCCAATAAGGAATTTAAATTACTCATGGCCCAATAAGGACCATTAAAGGTAAACCAATCCATTTTAGGCCCATTATGGCTCAAAAAGTTAAGTTTTATGAAAGTGGGTTGAATTTCAAGCACAACATGAATTAGGGTTTACGAGTTTACAGTAGATAATGTTTACAAGAGTACAAAATTTCCTAGCTAAAATGCTAGTTGTGACAAGTTTCGAATTGATTTGATTCCGGGTGCGGTGCCTATTGCCAAGGCATCGTAACGCCTTGCACCACCAGAGATGCAGTAGTTATCCTCTCAGCTCCAGGAGCTGCTGGGGAAAGGGTTCATTAGACCGAGTAGCTCACCGTGGGGAGCTCCAATCCTTTTTGTCAAGAAAAAGGATGTTTCACACCGTATGTGCATTGATTACCGGGAGTTGAACAAGTTGACGGTCAAAAATCGTTATCCACTTCCGAGGATCGACGATTTGTTCGATCTGTTGTAGGGGGCATCTTGGTTCTCCAAGATTGATCTGAGGTCCGAATATCATCATATGAGAGTTTGCGAAGAGGATATTCCGAAGACGGCCTTTAGGACTCGTTATGGGCACTACGAGTTTGTGGTGATGCCCTTCGGGCTCACCAACGCACCGACAGTATTCATGGACCTCATGAACCGGGTGTGCAGGCCCATGTTGGATCGATCGGTGATTGTGTTCATCGACGATATTCTTGTGTACTCGAGGTCCAGGGAACAGCACGAGGAGTATCTTAGAGAGGTTTTGGGAGTTTTGAGATCGGAGAGGTTATATGCCAAATTCTCCAAGTGTGATTTTTGGTTACGAGAGGTCCAGTTCCTAGGGCATCTCGTTAATCAGAATGGGATATTGGTCGACCCGGCCAAGATTGAGGTAGTCATGCGATGGGAGGTGCCGAGATCCCCATCCGAAATCAGGAGTTTTCTGGGATTGGCCGGCTATTATCGGAGATTTATCAGGGATTTCTCCAAGATTGCGGTTCCTCTCACCAGATTGACCCGGAAGGGCGTTACTTTGTTTGGGGGCCTGAGCAGTAGGCATCATTCGAGACTCTTCGCCAGAGATTGTGCGAAGCTCTGATGCTAGCTCTTCCGGAGGGAGTGGAGGACTTTATGGTTTATTGTGATGTGTCTATCTCAGGGATGGGTGCAGTGTTGATGCAGAGGGGTCACGTGATAGCATATGCGTCGAGGCAGTTGAAGCCTCATGAGACGAGGTATCCTACCCATGATTTGGAGTTAGGGGCGGTGGTGTTCGCCCTCAAGATCTGGCGCCACTATTTGTACGGGGTCTGGTGTACCATATACACGGACCACAAGAGCCTGAAGTATCTCATGGATCAGCCCAACTTAAACATGAGACAGATGAGATGGTTGGATGTGGTGAAAGACTGCGACTGTGAGATCCTGTATCATTCGGGCAAGGCTAATGTGGTAGCCGACGCCCTGAGCCGCAGAGCAGAGAGCGCTCCGATCTGGGATGTATGTATGAGGATGACGGTGATGACTTCGGTCTTAGATATCATTCGAGATGCTCAGGTGGAGGCCGTGAGACCGGGGAAATGCAAGAGGGAGCGGGTGATTGGGCAGGTGTCCGAGTTTGCGACGGATAGTCGAAGGCGGATTTGGGTGCCCTTTATGGACGGAGCTCGGCGTATACTGAAGGAGGAGGCGCATAGATCTAGATTCTCGATCCATCTCGGGGCTACTAAGATGTATTTGGACCTGAAGAGAGATTACCGGTGGCCCTGTATGAAGCGGGATGTTGCTTGGGTAGTTGAGAGGTGCTTGACCTGCCGTCGGGTCAAGGCAGAGCACCAGCGTCTGCATGGTCCATTGCAGCCTCTGGAGATTCCCCAGTGGAAGTGGGAACAGATCTCTATGGACTTTATCACCAAGTTACCGAGGACTGCGCGTGGAGTTGACGCGACATGGGTGATTGTGGGCCGACTGACGAAGAGCGCTCACTTCCTTGCTATTAGTGAGAGCTCTTCTGCAGAGAGATTGGCCGAGATTTATATGAGAGAGGTGGTATCTCGGCATGGAGTGCCGATCTCTATAGTGTCAGATCGGGACGTGCGCTTTACTTCCAGATTCTGGAAGAAATTTCATAAGGAGTTGGGCACGCGCCTGCATTTTAGTACTGCGTACCACCCGCAGACAGACGGGCAGAGCGAGCGGACGATTCAGACGCTGTGTCATGGACTTCGGAGGAAGTTGGGACACTTACTTACCCTTGGCTGAGTTTTCTTACAACAACAGCCACCATTCCAGTATTGGTATGCCTCCTTTCGAGCTCCTTAATGGGAGAAGGTATCAGACTCCTATCTGTTGGGGAGAGGTGGGGCAGCGAGTGATGGGTAGCACGGAGATCATGCTCAAGACGACTGAGCAGATTCAACAGGTCAGGAAGAGGTTACTGACGGCCCAGAGTTGTCAGAAGAGTTACACAGACAGGCGACGATCCGAGCTTGAGTTTCAGGTCAGAGACTTTGTCCTTCTAAAGGTATCCCCTTGGAAAGGGGTGATCCGATTCAGGAAATGGGGCAAGCTTGGGCCCCGATACATCGGTCCTTTCAGGGTGACCGCCAGAGTGGGTAGGGTAGCGTACCGTTTGGAGCTACCTGCGGAGTTGAGTCAGATTCATAACACATTCCACGTGTACCAGTTGAGGAAGTGCGTAGCCGATGAGACGGCAGTGGTACCACTGGAGGACATTCAGGTAGATGTGAGCCTGAATTATATTGAGAGGCCGATCGCAATCTTGGGTCGAAAGTTGAAGAATCTGAGGAACAAGGAAATGCCCCTGGTTCAGGTCCAGTGGCAGCATCGGAGAGGGTCCGATTTGACTTGGGAGCCGGAGTCAGAGATGCGAGAGCAGCATCCAGAGTTATTTGCGGAGCATGACTTCGAGGGCGAAGTCTGATTCTAGTGGGGGAGAATTGTAACATCCGGATTCCCAAGTATATTATTTTAATTATGTATTTTGAGGTTCATAGATCTACTCGACGAGTTGGTGCTATAACTCGCTGAGTAGAAGCGGGTGTGGCCATGTGAGTTTAATGATGTACTCAACGAGTCTGAGAGTAGACTCGCAGAGTAGGCGCTGGGATAAGAAACCCTAAATCCCCGGGTTAGGGACCTATTTAAAGGCCCTTATAGCCTCATTTGCGGCTACCCTTCCTTGAGAGCAAACCCTAAACGACTTTTGAGCCTAGAGAGAGTGCTTTGCTAAATGTGAGTGTTTGGTGCATTTTGTGAAGAGAAGAGAAGATTTCCAAGCCATGGGACAAGAGGGTGCTGCTAGATCTAAGGTTGTTTCACTTCAAAGCTTCTGGAAAAGGTTCAAAGCTTACACCTTTCTCATTATTTTGTATAGATCTCATGATTTGTGAATCTAGGGTTTTTCCACCCAAATATGAGGACCTTGAGTGTTCCATGCTCATTGGGAGGGTTGAACTTCAGATTTGGACCATGTGGGGTCCCTAGAGTCCAAAAGTCCCTGCTTTATCCAACCATAATAATGATCTTGAGTGAAAAACCCTTTTTGGGGTGTGTTTTGGCATTTTAAGCTCAAAATGCCATGCATGAACGTAAAGCCTGTGACTTTACGTGATAGATGAGCCCTAGGAGTGTAGATCCAGAGTTTGGGGAGGTTCTCTGCCTTGAAAAAGACTGAATGAGAGATAAGTCTGAATGGACTCGCCGAGTCAAGAAGTCGACTTAACGAGTCGGATGGGGTTGTCCCGATGGGGTTGATCGTGTAGCAACTCGGCAAGTTGACGGGTCAAGTCGGCGTGTTGAGCCAGACTTTTGAGTGATTCTATGGATGGCGAGCAGACTCGTCGAGTCCCATGAGTGCACTCGACGAGTACAGTCAACATGGACTGTTGACTCGAGTTTGACTTCTGTTGACTTAGGGTTTGGTCAACCCTGTCTTTGGGAAACCATGGAAGGGTAAATTGGTCTTTTCCACTTCAAGAAAGAGAGAGAGATATTTAGTAAAATTGTAATTTAAAAAGTTAATTAGATACAATTATCTTATGTGTTTAGGAGGAGGCTAGACTCGGTGATTCGTGTGCGAGAGTATTCATTCACTTAGCTTACTTACGAGGTGAGTCTTCTCACTATACTTACCTTGAGTGGTAATCTATGTGTGACCGGAGGGTCTTACGTGCATATACTGTGTATTGAGATATCCTGCTTATTTGTCCTTATGATATGTATGTTGTGTATTATATTGAGTTACTGAGTTGAGGGACCGGAGGGTCCATCTGAGTTGTGGGACCAGAGGGTCCCACTGAGACACATTTGACTAGAGGGTCTTATCTGAGTATAGCCATGAGAGGCTGATGAGATATGAGTGGTATTTTGGGGAACTCACTAAGCTTTGTGCTTACCGTGTTATGTGTTATGTGTTTCAGGTACTTCTCAGGATCACGGGAAGGCGTCGGCTTGATTGTACACACGTCAGAGATTTGAGTCATGTTTTGGGAGGATCCTGGATTTGTTATATATTCAGTTTTTAGGATATGTGATTGATGATTTGATACTATAATACTTTTGGAGATGTTTGAATTGAGAAAAATGTGTTTTAAAATTTTGAAAATTTGCGTTGTTACATCAACCAGACACATAACATACCCATCAATATGTAAACCAACAACAAGCCTCAGACTACAATCAATAATCAAGACCCTACTGCTCTAGCTAACATACTAACATGTCATACTATTACGCATGCATCCAACAATCAGATGATCCAATCATGACATAAGTAATATAGTGAGAAGACTCGCCAAAATCGAAAATTAAAATAACAAACATTCGCTACATGGAATAATCAACAACACGGACCACCTATAAACCCATTAGTGGTCTATACTTAGCCTACAACTCAATTTCCAACAACTTGATTAAAAGTCAACTGGTCAAAAAATCAACGGTCAACGGTCACCAACTACACCAGCTCCTTAGTTACACCACTACCACTAAATGCCAATACAATCGCGACTGGATCTCGTGACCCACATCGTGACCTACAAACTGTCGTGTCGCATTTCACATCCAGAACAACTTAATCAAATAAGCTCTTAATCTTTAAGTATAGAGCTCTAAAGCTCGTATTAGTATCTTTTAATGCTTTGCATGGATAAAGTTTCAAACTTTATCCATTTCTTAAGCCAAAAAAACCAAGATCTTAAACCCTAACTTCTCTAAGGGACCATAATGAACAATATTCAAGCATGGATCAAAGGTAGAGCATGAAGTTCCAACTTTCCAACTCAAGAAAGGTCCATACGGCAATCAAATAAAGCATGAGCGTTGGAGTTCTTCCAAACTCCAAAGGCAACCATAAAAGGGACTAAAAGTGACCCAAAATCCATTCTAAGATTAGATCTATGCTTGGAAAGAAATAAAGCAAGGATATTTGGTACTTACCATGGTCCACAAACATGGAGAAGGGTTAACAACTTATGGGTCTTCTCCTTTCCAACACATACAAGCTTCTCATTTCCTACACATACAAGCTTCTTTCTTCTTCCAAGAACTCCAATAAAAGGCTCTAAACAAACCAGTGTAGCAAGATCACATAATGAGTTTGTTTAAGAAGAATGGGAGGCTGAGATAACAAGAAACCCTAATAAATATATTGCTTATATAGAGTTCAAGGCCCGAGACCTAGTCTTATGAGCCCAGTCCTCATTGCGTCGTGGTCCATAGATAACCGTGTCGCTACTTAAAGACATGTCTCGCACAACGACATACTAAAGATTGTGACGCATTCTTCTGAAAACCCCAAACATATATTAACTTATTATGGAAATATCATACGTGAAAATTGGTGTTACAAAAATTGAAGTTGGGTTGAGAGTAAACCACAAATGACCGAATGTCATCTTCAATTTTGTTATCTTAGAAATGAAAAAAAAAATTATAGAGTTGACTAAAATTGAAGACAATGACACGAAACAGCAGCCCAACAAACGAAAGAGAAGGTGTGTTTGTTCGGACATGAGGAAACCAAAGTTGAGTACATGGAACTGCAGAAGAGTCTCCCTCATCTTCGGTTTGTGTGACTATTTTGTGAAAACTTCTTATTTTATGTTATTTTGTGAAAAGTCATTGCGAAATTAGAATAAATTTGTAATGTTCTCATAAAATTTATAATTAATATTCTTACAAATTATTTAAATTAATTCTCTTGATATTAACCCAAAATCGATAGATATTGAAAAGAAGATTTCATAATAAAATTATTGAAATGCCAATATTCGATAGATATTGAAAAGAAGATTTCATAATAAAATTATTGAAATGCCATTATTCCTTTGAATATTCATAAACTAATGAAAAGTGATGACTATGAAGAGGTAAAAAGAGGGGAAGAGATGCGGGACACAAAATCTAATATATTATTAGTAGGAGTGGAGTGGGCGGCTCGAAAAGTTTCCAACCATCTCCAATGCCTACTTTAAGTCAATCTACACATTCTCACTGCGATTACCATATCACTTCCTATGCTATCATTCAGATTCTTATGGTGGGTTTGGAATTTCTTTTCATTGGATTATTAGACGATAATGATATGAGAAATATAAATTAGATTATACAAGAAGAAGAATTATGAGCTAATTTTGATCAGAAGTACATGTTATAGTGTTCCATGATTGTAGACCTATCTTTTCATACATGTATCACCACAGATATTTTCATATATTACTTGGAACACTAAAAATAAGTTCTTACACACTTAGTACTATTTGTTTTTTTTTTCTTTCTCTTTTTTTTTTTTTTTTTAAATTTACTTTAAGCATACCTCAAGGCCTAATTGAAGGTTGTTGCATTTGTATGCTAACTCTATAATCGACCGAATAATTTGTAAAAATATATAATTTTTAAAGTGTAAGAACGTAATTATACCAACACTTTACAAGAACTCATTTACAATAATAATAATTATAATAATAATAATAATAATAATAATAATAATAATAAACTAGTAAAGAACCCGCAGCTATGCCGCTTTTGGGGTATTATGGGAAAAATCGGCAAATTTTAAAAGATATGTGTTGAAATTGTAAATCACCACAAATAGGGGAGTAAGTTGACACCCCCTAAAATTTGTACAACCAAAAAAATGGACATTGGTGGATAAAATCCAAGAGTGTTGTGACAATAATGTTAAAGTTGTTAAAGTTGAGAAAATATGGTGGCAAAATTCAAAAGGAGGTTTTTTGTGTTTTTTATGTCAAAATGTAAAAGTTTTGACTACAAGGACGAAAAGTGTCAAATTCATTAAAGATTTGTGGCAAAAACACCAAAATGTAAAACTTTTCACTGCAAGGACTAAAAATGTCAAAGTCACTAAAGATTTGTGACAAAAACCTAAAGACACAAAAACTTAATCAAAACATAAAAATGTAAAAGTTTTGACTTTAGGGACTAAAAGTGTCAAATTCACTAAATTCTTGTGGCAAAAACCTAAAGGTAAAAAAAGTACTATTGCTAGGATCCCTTGGATTTAATATATATATATATATATATATATATATATATATATATATATATATATATATATATATATATATATATATATATATATATATAATTAAAATGTTCCGATGACTAAAAGTTATACAATGAATCGTGTGAAAACCTAAACTGTTGTCACCTCATGCTTCACTTATAACCAATCATTCGTTTGTAATATTGTGGATAAGAAAACGACATATTATCCTTTCACGATCGTGCTTCATTTATATTAGTATGTTCATTAATACCAACAATGCATCTAAGTCAAAATTATGATTTTTTTTTTTTTACAAAACTGTAAAAATGGTCCTTGTGATATGTATTTTTTCCCTGAGGTTTAATCTAAACCTCGATTTTTTTGGCTTCATGGTATTTTTGAGCTAGTTTCGTTATGGTTTTGGTCCCTTGATAAACTGAAATGACTTTAATATCCTTGATGTATTTATTTTTCATTTTTCTTTCATTAGTATTTATTTATCTGTATTAATAATTAAAAAAATAAGAAAGGATCCACCTCTCTCTCTCTTTCTCTCTCTCTCTCTCTCTCTCTCTCTCTCTCTCTCTCTCTCTCTCTCTCTCTCTCTCTCTAAACACCGTCATCAGCTTGTGTTCTTCATCTTCTTCCCCCTCTCACCAAAAATTGTATCCACCATCATAATTTGTTTATGTAGATTTTCAGCCACAGATGAATTTTATGTCTAGTCAAACACATCTTTCTTACACATACAAACACCAAGAACACATATACAAACATCAAACCAGTGTATCATTTACGAAGTTAAAAGGTGTTCTTGAGAGAAAGAAAGAAATCCATATTTAATGAACAGACACTTCCATATCCACCCAAGAACACATTGACATAAACATTCACGTACACATACACCCACACATGTTTGGCTTTTCATATTCGAATTCACACACACATACACCTTCTAAATAACCCTAACCCTAGTTCAGATCTGTAAAACTCCTCCGAGTTTAAAACCCTCGAACCAGGTGGGGTCCGGTGATTTCTAGGTAGAGATGGAGGTGGTTGCAGGTGGTGGTGGGGGACAGTGGTGGCAGTCGGAAAACTCCTAGTACAGATGGACCACCTCCTACACGACATCGTTCATTACAACCCCACTGAACTTGCTTTATCCCCAACTAAATCTAAGGCACCGTCGTCGGAATTATGGTTCGCATATCGAAGTTAACAAGCGGCTCTGACTCCATTGTGTGCGACTCGAAGGACACTCGTCTGATGGTTATATGAAGACGAGATCATTGTATGTGTGTGTGTGTCTATCTGTGTGTGTGTCAATCATTAGGAGGCTGAGAAAAAAAGATGCCGACAATGGGTTGGGGGGAAGATTCTTGAAGATGAACTTTGAATCTAGGGCTTCACCAGACATGTTCTGGTCGGAGCAACAAAGAGAAAAAAAGAGTGATGATGAATGATGATGTTTTCTGAGATGAATCTCTTTCCCCAACCCATATAGGGTTTGAGGAGAATAAGAACACAAATCTCACGCCATTAAGCAATGTCTTCTTTCTCTAAAATCGAACCGTCGGACCTTGATTAGTATAAGCATGTTTTAATTATTTAAACATGTGTGTGGATGTTCATCAGTAGGAAGAATATGATGATGAAGATAAACACTTTTGCTTTGAGAGAGAGAGAGAGGAAGTGGGCCCTCGTATTTTTTAATTATTAAAACGAATAAATAATTATTAAACTTTAAAAAATGAATTTCAAAATAGAAAATACCCAAGAGCATTAAAGTCATTTCAGTTTACCGATATACAAAATCCGCAGTGAAACTAGCTAAAAGGACAATGAAGCAAAAAAAGTTAAGGTTTAGACTAAAGCTTAGAAAAAATGCATACCACAGGGACCATTTTTGCAATTTTGTCTTTTTTTTATTTTCATAAATATATTTTTACTTTGTCATGTGAACCTAAGGTCTATAGTTCAAACTCAGCTGACACAACCAAAATATGTTAATGTTCCACGATTGATATTGCACGTGTAAATTCTGAGACTGATTGATGCATGTGGATCGTTTAAATGGTGTGGTTTACAAATTTTATCTTTATCTTTACAGGATATTCGTGGGAAAGACTTTTAAGTTTGTGTACTTTAATGGTTTTAACTTTCTTAAATTTGTAAGCTCTTTACTGTTTTAACTTAACATAAATTTATTTTGTGTGTTTATACTTAGGATTTGTCCAAAACCTTTCAAAAATTCTAATTACTCGATTTTTCTTTCTTTTCTCTTCCTTATTACCACTTGATGTGTAATGATTAGGATTTTTTACTGACGAAGCAAGAAACGCGTAACACTCCGATTTCCTGGATGTGAAACTTTAGAGTTTTAATGCACAATATAGGACCTATTTGACGAGTTGGTTGGCCCCAACTGATCGTGTAGGAGCCGAGATGGTCGCGTGGGTTTTCGAACCAACTCGACGAGTTGGAGCTGAGTGAGAAAACCCTAATTATCCGGGCTTGCACCCTATTTAAAGGACTTTAACTCCTTTGCCCTGCCTCCATCATCACTTTATCACTCAGAGAAAAACCCAAATCGAGCTACTTCCTATTTTGAGAGTGTTATGGGCTAAGAGAGTGTATTTTGGTGCTTTCCTTGAAGAACTTAAAGAATGAAAGAGCTTGGAACAAGAAGGAATCTTTAGATCCAGCATTCATACAGTGGTAGCATCCATTTGGAGGTAAAAAGTCTTTACCTTGATTTACCATTTCTCAGATCTCTTCTTGTGTGAGTTATGGGCATTTTGGTGCAATAATGAGGGCCATTCTCGGGTTGAGCTTGATCAGAGGGTGTAGTTGCAGATATGGACTCCTCTAGGCCCTCATGTACATAAAGTCTCAAGCTTTATGAAGCTTTGACCCTTCTTCATACCTAAACCCCCCTTTTGAGCATAGTTGAGTGTTCTAGCCTTGTGAGGCCTTGCATGATTGTAAAGTTAGCAACTTTACGTGGTAACTTCATCCTAAGAGGTTAGATCTGGAGTTTGGAGCACTGGAATCGACTGAAATGAGAAATGGCTAGAGAACTTGTCGAGTTGGCCATCCAACTCGACGAGTTGATGGGGCAACTCAACGAGTAGTTGGGGTTTTTCCCGGTCTTCTGGACGCTGCATGGACTCGACGAGTTGACTCGGGTTTTTGCGATTTACTGAGTTCTGAGAGACTCGGCGAGTTCATGAGTTGTACTCGGCAAGTTGAGTCAACATGGACTGTGTACTTGAGTGTTGACTCCTGTTGACTTTTAGGGTTGGGTCAAGTTGTGGACTTTGGAGAACATGGAGGGGTAAAATGGTCTTTCACCCTTTCTGAGATTTAGTAGAGGAGTTAGCTTAAAATTTTATATAATTGTTAAGTAGAGATTATTGTGATATGTGTAGGCGGAGTCTAGACCAGCAGCTCGAGTGTGGGATACATTGCTTTACTATGCAAGGTGAGTCTTCTCACTATACTTACCTAAGTGGTAATACTGTGTGACCGGAGGGTCTTATTTGAGTTATTGACCGGAGGGTCTTATGTGCTTATACTGAGCTATGTGATACTATGCATTTTGTATTTGTGATTTATGCTATATATTGTTCTGTGCCTTATTGAGTCAACACTGGAGGGTCCAACCCGAGCTGTGAGACCAAAGGGTCTTCACTGAGACACATGACCAGAGGGTCCACATCGAGCCATAGCCATGAGAGGCTTATTATTTGTGTATGTGGTATTTTGGGGAACTCACTAAGCTTCGTGCTTACAGTGTTGTGTGATATGTGTTTCAGGTACTTCGTTAGATTTCAAGAAGGCGAAGGCTCGATTGTACACATCTGTCGGCTTATAGAGATTTGAGGATTTTGGGATACTCTGATGTTGTCTTGATAATAAATTACAATTTATGTGATGATTTGGATTTATGAGTACTATTTTGAGAATTTAAAATGAAAATTTTATTTGAAAAATTTAGAGCGTTAGAAGTTGGTATCAGAGCCTTGGTTTGAGGGATTCGGATGTACCCTCGGGTATGTCTGGACTCAAACAGAGGATTTGAGAAAATTTTCTGAAAAGAAATAATTTATCTAAAACGAGTAAGATCTTTTAAGAGAAAACGAGACGGAGCAGTGTGTACAATCAACCAGAGCCCGAACGGTGATTTCCCAAAATATCACTACTTGTTATATTATGTGATACTTATGAGATGTTACAGTTGCATGCTAGAGGATAGGCTAGGTATTTCAGGAATTTAGAGCTAGAGTTGCCTGATTCATGATTCCTTAGCCTGGGGGATGCTATTGATTGATATTATCTGATATTTGCTCTATGTATGTGCTGAGTAGGAGTACCTAGCAAGAATCTTTTAGAGAAAGGTTTGAGTAGAAGAGTAATCTAGGAGATGTACCTAGATGTGAATTTGAGGAATCTATTGAAAGAGTAGTTAGATACCCACGAGAGGTAGGATTACCTGAGTTCGGTAACGCCTTTTGAGTTGTGGATAGAGTGAGTGGAGTTGTATGCTAGAGTGGTTTTATATGCTGGGGAAGGTTATTCGATGCCCGAATGCTTCTTGCTTTGTGCTTTTTGGAACTCTTGAATGATGGGAGTCGGCTACTAAGTGAATATGACGATATTCAGGAGGTAGATGGTTGGCATCATGAGGAGTTCTTTAGCAGCTGATGGCAGAGAAGTGTGAGAACCTAGGAAGAGCCTAGGGAGTAATTTTAGTCTGATGAGTATGTTGTTTAGAGGTGAGTATTCGCTGGAGAGCAGCGAACGTGTGTAACGGGATTGGTGATCGAGAAGGTTGAGAAGCTACTTAGGAAATCTGGGACGATCAGTGTGGAAAGTATGGGTAGATGTGGCAGGTAGTATGGGCTTGTGCTACTGAAAGCAGAGGACCCATACTCGAAACAGGGAGAATTCAGGAGGTTCTAAATAGCAGATTGAGGGGATATAACATGGTTCGGGTACCATGATTCGTAGCATAGGGTGCTTCCGTCTTTACCAGTTATCCCGCTGTGGTTGTTCAGACTGAGAGTGGATATGATAGTTTGTGGGGGCCAGAGGGCCATGTCGGTCGAGCTTCAAGAGAGTGTACCTTGCAAGGAAAATTGAGTTTATATCCCGAGTGGTTTGAATGGTGAGCTGCCAGTTGGAGTCGCAGGACTCAAGGAAAAGTAGAGATAATGCCTTGTGGAGGATTGCGGTTTAGGTTGAGTGATCGGTTGATGGTTGAGATGTTACTTTCTGTGACGAGAATTACACTATTTCCGCTTCCCCTGCGGAGCGAAAGAGATAACAAGCTTTCGGTTTCAGAGTTTGGAGGTAAACCCCGTGGGGTAGCATATAGTTGCGATATTTTCACCAAAGTATTTTGTAGTATGTCTGCTACGAGGTATTTCTTATGCCATAAGAGAGTCATCAGTCGGGACTGAGATGGATGAGGACAAAGGTATGCCTTAGTTGAGTATAGTAAGTGTCACACCCCCGAACCAGACGGCGGAAACGTCCGGGGGATTGTGCGTGACTTCATCTTGTAATATCATCACAATGTATATAATTGAAACCAGACAACACCATCATCATACATATCAAATACAACCAGCATTGTGTACATCAAGTATAGTATTATAAGTTACATGCCAAAATGAAAGTTCAACGTACGATGATAACAAAAACACAATAATTTCCACATTCCCTGCTGACCTTTCTGCTTATCGATTCCCTGAGAATACAAGTTATTTTGAAAACGTCAACATATATAATGTTGGTGAGTTCATAAGCATGTTTGAATGAAAAGTTTTGAATAGTTCGTAAAACACCAGAAAATCCGATATTTTCTGTAAGTAGTTTGAAAGTAATGTGTCAAAATCAAGTATTAATGCATGTGTGTTTGCTGCTTTTGGAATGTATAGATAAACAAAAATGTAATCCAGATAAAGATCCTGTATTTTCTGTTGTACGTAGAAGGTAATGTATAAATGTATTTATCCCAGAAAATCCGATATTTTCTTCTTATGAAAGTATCGTAATCATAAAATCCCAAGACCGAGTATCGATGTATGTATGTTTTTAGTATCGTCAAGATTAGTATAAATATACCGAAATCTTTGATGGAGTTAGTCTCTAAATGATCCGTTACAACCATGCTTGATAACGACTAATTCGTCTGTCTTAACGTTTTCAGGCGCCGGTTTTGATGTACGTAAGGTTTGTCGCCCTAGACTGGCCTAGTCTAGCTGTAGCGAACAGCTAAGGCGTGGGGGGTCACCCCGTATAGATCTATACACAAACTCCCGCTCTCCCTCCAGGAGACTCTGGTTATAACTACAGGCTACGATCATACACTCAAAGGTGTCAACCGACAAGTCTCACTAGATTCTCAACTTGTTCACGAGTAATGTATTTCACCAAGTATAATGTTTACGTGTATGTTTTAAGTTTTCAAATCCAGAAGTATGTATATGAATATATGAGGTTCAATGGATATGTAGAGGGATATTTAAGATCCACCAAGCATGTGATTTTCAGTCCAAGCCCAATTAGCATGTAAATAGGCCACTAAGGCCCAATAAACATGTCATGGAAATATTAGGCCCAATATACACTTAAATGGATCCCTAAGGCCCATTAACCATGTAGCGAGAGTATTAGGCCCAACAACATGTTATCGATGTATTTCGACCATTTGTTATTATTTCGTTGTTTTGTTTTTGTTCGAGGTTTACCAAAACAACAAAATATCTAATTTTTGTAATAGTGACATTTTTGGCCCATTAGACTGAAAATATACAATTTTAGTCACCTTTTTGGAAAATTTGACACCTTAAATCCCTTAAGGCTAAAAGTATTCATTTTCGGCCCAAAAATCATAAATATTAACATTTTTGGCCCAAATACCTATAAATGGACATTTTTGGCCCAATTAATTAAATATTGTTATTTTCGGCCCATTTCTATAAGAAATCACATTTTTAGTCCATTTTTGAAAAGAGTAACATTTTCGGCCCAATCTTTATAAAAATATCATTTTTAACCCATTTTTAAAAAAGAATGGCCTTTTCGGCCCAAATTTTTATAGAAATAGCAGTTTAGGCCCAAAATTAATAAAAGTGGCATTTTCAGCCCATAAATCCAAAGATTTACATTTTTGTCTCGAATTTGTATTAATTGACTATTTAGTCCTTAAAAATCGAGATTTTTACAAAATAAGCCCAATAAAAACGTAATGGCCCATAATTTGGCCCATTATGCGAAATTTTCACTTTTGGCCCTTTTTGAAGTCATGAATATCATTATGACCCTTCTTTGAAATAAAATGACTCTTTTAGTCTCTCTAAAAACCGAAAATATCTTGAAAACCTCAACTTTTTGTTTATTTGTCAAAAATGGTCCCTTTTTCAAGATTTTGTTTAGTTTCTCATGGATCTTCACATTTTTAACACATTTATCTTTGTAGTAGATGTAAGAAATGTTTTAGTTTACAAATATCACTATTTTCCGTTAGAGATTTCGAGATCTATAGAGTTTTCACACTTAATCACATGTTAAATCAATAAATACACACATAACATGCATAACACTTAGATCTAGCACATAGCAACTTGTATTCTCCCCCAAAAATCATATAAAACTGAAAATAAAGGGGGTATGAACTCACTTTGGGGTTTGGATTGGTTTTGATGAAGAGATGAAGGAGGTTTGAAGGTGTTTTCGCTCTTGATTGATTCCTTAAATAAGTTTTCGAACTTGAATGTTTCTAGGAAACATGATGACGAAATGAAGCTTTGTGAGGGAGTGTTCTTAGCTTAAGGATGAAAATCAAAGACTTAAATATGATAACAACTTACCAAATAGATGATGATTGTTGAAGAGCTCTTGAAATCACACACCACGGTCACAAAAATGGCAAGAGAATGAGAGAGTATTTCTATGAGCTTGAGAGGAAATTTTAAGTGAGTTTGAAAGTGAAATGTGTGTGTTTGTGGGGCTTCTCGACCGAGATAAAGAAAGAGAGAAGAGAAAAGGGTTGTTGGTCGTTACATGATGGATTAGGGTGTCCTAGTTTAGATATATGTGATGCTAATGACATAGATAACCACTATACATTAATGAGGTGTCACTAGTAGATAATTCCTCATTTTTCTCCCTTTTTTGTCTAATAAACATATTGGGCCGAGAATGGGCTAAGATGAATGAATATGAAATGGTTTTGGCCCATTCTTAGGCTTTGCTCGAATTTTATGTAGCCCAATAGTATTTTTCGGCCCATTGTGATGGGTTTTATGCATAAGAACAATCCTATGTGCTCATACAAACCCTAATGCTTGGATCTAGGTTTCTCTGTTGTACATGCAATGAATCCAAGACTTACAAACCCTAATCTAGGATACATAATTTCGAAATTAACATATAACATCAGATCTAGATGTTTACCTCTTCAATGGAAGCTTGAATCTTCTTTCTTGGAGCTTAGAGTCACAATTGTAACTCCTCTAATGGCTTACAAACACCACAAGCAAGAAGGCAACTATGAGAGAGGAGGGAGGATGCTTAATTTCGGCCTAGGGTTTCTCTTGGGAAGCAAGTGGCCGAAAATTGAAGGCTAGGGGTCTTATTTATATTGTAGGCTGCTAGGGTTTTAGTCTAAACCCTAATGGACAGCTTAGTCACCAAGCAGCCCAAGGAACCTTCTGGAATAAGGCCTTGGACGAAAATATGATGATCCTTCATCATAATTTCGTTCCCCCTTAGTCCATTAGGTTTCCCAGCCCAAAACTCAACTATCATACACTTGACAGTTTAAGCCCCTTTATTTAATTAATCTCTTTTAGTCACCAAATTAATTCCTAATTAATTTATGACTAATACCAATTAAATAAATATGATTTCTCCTTTAATATATTATTCTTATAATATATTAATAAACCATAATATCCTCTCTCTCGTTCCTTAAATTACCTTGTCAAGTTGCTTTGGTGAAGGCAACCCAAAAGGACCATGCATAATCGGGTCAAGTACATACCAAATATAGTTACGAGCTTAGACACTAATCCAACAGTCTCCCACTTGGATAAGTCTAGTAACTATATCTCATATATGAATTCAGAATCCGGTTAGCAATCGTAGCTCCTATACGCTTCTGTCAACTCTGATCAAAATCATGTCCTTCAGATAAGGGATCGTATAATCCTTTGTTCTAGATATCATGCCGACAATACTTATTGTCCAGCATTTTGTTTCTCGATCTCTGATTTGTTCGACATAGAATTCAGTTGAACACATCAACCTCATCCTGACCGGGCCCGGCACATAAGTCAAACCAAATCATCAAGTGGCCAAGATATCGCTTTTATACTCTTAGAATAAAAGGAACAGAAAACTTCGACTTATATGCTTTTATTATCTACTAGCTAAGTTACACACAATAATGCATTTTATAACATCAAGTTACTGATGCGTTTTCGCATTATCAATGTATAATCAACTAGAAAACAACAACCATATCTCTAGGTTTAAAGATTATATGATATTATCATCTTGCGATCACTTGTGATAACTTTCATGAAGTGATACTAGCAAGTGCGGGTTTATTCCAATGCTCAAAACATATTTCATAAGCACTCATAAACTTTGTAGCAAACCTTTGCTATGTCTAAAACGTTTTAGACAATCTACAAACAAATTTATGACAATCTTCTTTCATATCTACTTCCAACATATGAGCGATTGTGGACCGTTCGAATAATCTTATTATTCAGGAAGTCAAAACATGCAAAATCGAAACAATAGATAAATAATCAACACAAGATAGTAACTTTCTTATAAATAACACACCTTTATTTAATCATCAAATGTTGAATACAAAATTATCCATTACAAGTTTCCTACCTATCTAATCTAAACTAATATCGTCCTTTAGCCCAACGCTCCTAGCGTGCTTCAAATGCTTGACCCTACTCAGTCCCTTCGTAAGGGGATCTGCTGGGTTATCTTCTGACGATACCCTCTTCACAACAAGGAGTCCCTCTTCTACCCGATGTCTAAAAAAATGGTATTTCCTGTCGATATGTCGAGATCTGCCATGATCTCTTGGTTCCTTGGTCAAGGCAACCGCTCCTTCATTATCACAGAAAATTTCCATGGGCTCCTTTATGGATGGCATAACTCCAAGGTCTCCTATGAAGTTCTTCAACCATATAGCCTCCTTTGACGCTTCGCTTGCCGCAATGTACTCTGATTCGCACGTTGAATCAGCTACGGTCTTTTGCTTGGAACTTTTCCAGGTCACTGCTCCTCCATTCAGGGTAAAGACCCAGCCTGACTGCGATGGATAATTATCCCGATCCGTCTGAAAACTAGCGTCACTGTACCCTCACACCCTTAAGTTATCACTCCCACCGAGGACTAGAAACCATTCATTGGTCCTTCATAGGTACTTAAGAATATTCTTAACAGCAATCCAATGTGCTCTACCAGGGTTCCCTTGATATCTGCTGACCATGCTCAAAGCGAAGGCCACATCAGGGCGAGTACAGGTCATAGCGTACATAATCGAGCCAACTGCGGAAGCGTAAGGTACTCGACTCATATCAGCTATCTCTGCCTCTGTACTTGGGCTCTGAGTCTTACTCAGTTTGGTATTACATTGAATTGGCAACTCCCCTTTCTTGGAATTTTCCATACTAAAACGTTTTAGTACCTTTTCCAACTATGTATCCTGACTGAGTCCTATCAGTCTCTTACTTCTGTCCCTCACTATCCTTATTCCCAGAATATATGCAGCCTTTCCGAGGTCCTTCATAGCGAAACACTTCCCAAGCCAGGACTTGACCTCTTGCAAGGTTGGGATGTCGTTTCCTATGAGCAGTATGTCATCGACATACAATACGAGGAAGCTCACTATACTCCCACTGGCCTTGACATACACACATGACTCATCTTCATTTTGCAGAAAGCCAAACTCTTTGACCTTCTCGTCAAAACAAAGATTCCATCTGCGAGATGCTTGCTTCAATCCATAAATGGATTTCTCAAGCTTGCACACTCTATTTGGATACTTCGCATCGACAAAACCCTCTGGCTGATTCATGTAAACATCCTCAGCCAACTTTCCATTTAGAAAAGCAGTTTTTACGTCCATCTGCCATATTTCATAATCATGAAACGCAGCTATTGCGAGCATTACCCTAATAGACTTTATTTTAGCAACTGGCGAGAAGGTCTCATCATAGTCAACTCCAGAAGTTTTAGTAAATCCCTTCGCGACCAATCGCGCTTTATAAGTGTGTACTTTCCCATCCATGTATGTCTTCTTCTTGAAGATCCACTTGCACCCGACTGTCTTACGACCTGGTACATTATCAACCAAATTCCAAACTTGGTTGTCATATATGGACTGAATCTCGCTGTCCATTGCCTCTTTCCATTTAGCAGACTCTGGGCCTGCCATGGCTTCTTTATAGCTATTAGGTTCGTCCAGATTTACTAGTGTACTATCACTAATAAACGTATCCCCGTCAGTAGTAATATGGAAACCATAAAACTGGGGTGGAACACTAACTCTATTGGAACGTCTAAGAGGTAAGGACTGGTCAATTGGTTCAACAGGAGTTTCCCCCTCAGGTTGAGCGCCAGTGTCAGAGGTTCCTTCATCTCCTGACTCTTGAAGCTCTTCAAGGTCAATCTGACTCCAACTGTCTCCTTGACTTATGAGTTCTCTCTCTCTGAAAACTCATCTCCTAGCAACAAAGACAACATTTTCACTTGGTCTATCGAAGAGATAGCCAAAAGACTTTTGTGGATAGCCGATGAAATAACACTTCTCACTTCGAGGTTCTAGCTTGTCGTGAGTCTCTCGTCTTACGAAAGCTTCACAACCCCAAACCTTGATATGTGCTAACGAGGGAGCTTTCCCTGTCCACATCTCGTGAGGTGTCTTGGCAACCTTCTTGGTGGGAACTAAGTTAAGGATATGGGCGGCAGTCTTTAAGGCATACCCCCAGAATGAGATTGGTAACGAAGCACAACTCATCATAGAACGAACCATGTCCAACAAGGTTCGATTACGTCTCTCAGCCACACCATTCAATTGTGGCGTTCTAGGAGGCGTCAATTGCGAAACTATTCCACATTCTTTTAGATAGTCGTAAAATTCAAGACTTAGGTACTCTCCCCCTCGATCAGATCGAAGCATCTTGATTTTCCTGCCCAGTTGATTCTCCACTTCATTCTTGAACTCTTTGAACTTTTCAAAGGTTTCTGACTTTTGCTTGATTAAGTAGATATATCCATATCTGCTATAATCGTCTGTAAAAGTCACGTAGAAGCGACAAGCATCCCTTGTGGTGGATCTAAAGGGTCCACATACATCTGTATGTATGAGATCCAATACACCCTCACCCCTTTCACATGTGCCAGTAAAGGGTGACTTGGTCATCTTCCCAAGTAAACAAGATTCACACACGTCATCGTCCCTAAGGTCGAATGACTCCAAGACTCCATCCTTTTGGAGTTGGGCTATGCGTTTCTTGTTAACATGGCCAAGGCGACAATGCCACAAGCATGCTTTGTCCAAACTTGTGGACGAATCAATATTCAAAACATCATTTCCTAAATTATCTATAATTAACACAGATTCATAAATCCCATTACAAGGTAATGCATTGAAATAAAAGACACCATTCAAATAAGCATTAATAGAACCATTACTATTATCAAACGAATATCTGAAACCTTGTCTAAACAATCCATGAAAAGAAATGATGTTCCTTGCCATATCTGGCGAATAGCAACAATTATTTAAATTTAGCCCTAACCCATTACTAAACACTAAGGAATAAACTCTGATCTTGGGGACTGGTGAAGACTTCTTGTTTCCCATGATCAAGTTTATCCTTCCATGCTCCACTTCCCTACTTTCTCTTAGCCCCTGCAAATCAGAACAAATGTGGTAACCACATCCAGTATCAAGGACCCATGAAGTAGCAAGTGATGAGTTATTAGATTTAATTAAATACATACCTGCAAAGGTGGGCTTTATCTTCCCATCCTTAATATCCTGCAGATATTTAGGGCAGTTTCGTTTCCAGTGGCCCTTCTGGTGGCAATAGAAGCACTCTGCTTCCTTGGGGTCAGAAGAGGGCTTAATAGAACCTACTTTGGTCCCACTAGAAGAGGAACCATCTTGGGGCTTACCCTTTTGGTGGCTCTTAGAAGGAGCCTTCCTCTTCTTTCCCTTTCCTTGGCCAATTGCCAGCACAGGAGCAGCTACAATAGAGGATGATGCAATAGATTTGTCCTTGAGGTTGCTCTCAGCAGTCCTCAGGAGCCCTTGAAGTTTACTCAGGGTGACCTCTTCCTTGTTCATGTGGTAGGTCATTATGAACTGGTTGTAGTAGGAAGGCAAGGAGTGGAGGATGATGTCGATAGCCAAATCCTCATCAAACTTAACATTAAGTTTGAGAAGACGATCAACATACCTTTGCATTCTTTGCAAATGAGCAGTTAGGGATTCTCCACTCCCCATCCTAGCGGTGATCATGTTGGTATTGATCTCATAGCGCTCTTGCCTCGCGCTCTGGTGGTACCTGTCCAGCAAATCTTGATGCATCTCATATGGATACATGTCCTCATAGGACTTTTGGAGTTCGAGGTTCATGGTGGCCAGCATGATGCAATGAACTTTCTTCGCATCACGCTCGTGGGCCTCAAAGGCGGCCATTTCTTCAGGAGTAGCAACTTCTGGGTTGATCTTTTCCAGTTTCTCATCGAGGACATATTCTTTGTCCTCGTAACGAGTTATCATGCGAATGTATCCCATCCACTCGTTGAAGTTCGACCCATCAAATGTCACCTTTTGACACAGGTTCATTAACGAGAATGACCCAGAAGCGTTGTTGTTTGCGTTTGCGTTTGCGTTTGACATCTGAAATAGAAAGGAACAAAGTTTGATTAGAAATGAATCCCCAATTAAACACCCAAATGATTAGGGCTAGGATCCAACAACATTATTTACAACTTAGAAAAGGGATGCCGTAATCTAAAAGTAAATAATTTGAAGGTAAGTGAATGACGATTCACTAATTCTCACCATGAAAAACAAAAAAGGATTAAGTTTTAAATGTATTTGAAAATTCCTAGATTTCTTTTGAGATTCATTGAACATTTCAATGGCATGTTTAAATCTCGATATGCACTTCAAATTTGCGACTGGGATGCCGAGGATCGCAAACAGGTTGTGAACAACCATGCGAATCAACATGGTGCACTCAATGTCTTTATCACCTAATCAATGTGCTGGTTAGCCACGCACGCTCCATTGATCTATGATAAACATCGAGCCACCCTTTGTCACCAATGTCAATCCCAAATTAGTGTGTCGGTTAACCACGCACGCTCCACTAACGTTTGACAGGGGTACAAAGTGTAATTCCATGGAATAGCATCATTTTCACATTTTACCCTAAAGTAACTAAGATGGGAATTTGAAAAACATTGTAGTTACTTTGCAATATTCATTATACTTATAATGAGGAATTAAGTGCCCTATCCTATCCATTCGGCTAACGACCCTCCACCAGTCAAGCAAGCGGTGGATGTGAGTGTACACCCATTAAGCGTCATTTTATAGGCAGCAACCTTATACCCACCTTATAGACTGGCTTCGTGAATGAGGCCTACTAGCGATAAGACTAGCTTATTCTTATACATATATATTAATTAATCTTGTAATAATATAATAGTATAGGGTTGAATTTTAAACTTGTAAAATTATAAGGGTTGAAATTTAAAATTTTTCAAAATTAAACTTTTCAATCAAAAAATTAAATTTCAAAACTTGAGGGCAAGTTTTGAACTTTTCAAAACACAAGGGATCAAATAACAAATAATATAAATCAAACAATTAATTTAGTGATTATCTATATTTGACCTAATCCAATTTTAGTCACAAGATAATTACCAAATAATTTAAATAATTCATATTTATCATATAAAGAAACTATTATTCAAAAGATTTGAAATTATCTTTTGTTTTGGTAAGGATAATCATTTGCATACAATAAAATTCGGATTTTATTATCAAAAAACGATTTTGGCATCAATCCTACAGCAAAACAGCAAGTAAATCCCGAAACATACTCTGTCTGACTCCCGGACTCGCCGAGTCAGTCCTGAACTCGCCGAGTAGGGCCAACTCGCCGAGTCCAGATACTGACTCGCCGAGTTGAGTCGGGCAGAGGCAAGAAAAACGATTTTCAGGAGAAAAACGACAATTGCATCATATACAACAGAAACCAATCAAGGCTCTGATACCACTGATGGGTTTTATGCATAAGAACAATCATATGTGCTCATACAAACCCTAATGCTTGGATCTAGGTTTCTCTATTGTACATGCAATGAATCCAAGACTTACAAACCCTAATCTAGCATACATAATTTCGAAATTAACAAATTACATCAGATCTAGATGTTTACCTCTTCAATGGAAGCTTGAATCTTCTTTCTTGGAGCTTAGAGTCACAATTGTAACTCCTCTAATGGCTTACAAACACCACAAGCAAGAAGGCAAATATGAGAGAGGAGGGAGGATGCTTAATTTCGGCCTAGGGTTTCTCTTGGGAAGCAAGTGGCCGAAAATTGAAGGCTAGGGGTCTTATTTATACTGTAGGCTGCTAGGGTTTCAGTCTAAACCCTAATGGACAGCTTAGTCACCAAGCAACCCAAGGAACCTTCTGGAATAAGGCCTTGGACGAAAATATGATGATCCTTCATCATAATTTCGTTCCCCCTTAGTCCATTAGGTTTCCCAGCCCAAAACTCAACTATCACACACTTGACAGTTTAAGCCCCTTTATTTAATTAATCTCTTTTAGTCACCAAATTAATTCCTAATTAAATTATGACTAATACCAATTACATAAATATGATTTCTCCTTTAATATATTATTCTTATAATATATTAATAAACCATAATATCCTCTCTCTCTTTCCTTAAATTACCTTGTCAAGTTTCTTTGGTGAAGGCAACCCAAAAGGACCATGCATAATCGGGTCAAGTACATACCAAATATAGTTACGGGCTTAGACACTAATCCAACACATTGGGCCCTTATGAGGGTTCACGACCCAATATGGAAAAAGGTATGGGTTTATGGCCCATTGGGACTAATTAAATCATTTATGGCCCATCAAGGCCCATTAGAGATAGAATGGATCATTCTAGGCCCAAATGGCCCAAAATGTTATAGTTTCAAGAGTTGGGTCCAATTAGAGCCCAATTAGGGTTCCTAGGCCCAAAGTAGTCAAGTGGGAGGTTTATTGGTCCATTAGGCCCAATAAGAGAATCCTAGTTCATAGTGAATTTGAACCGCGATTTCTAGGGTTTTCAGCCCTTAGTTGAACATATGAGATGTATTTAAATGAGCATAGAGTATGATATTCGCTTAGAGTACAAGTTATTACACTCGGTGAATGATTACATGAGAGTAGAATTTCCTAGCAAAATGCTAGTTGTGACATCATCCCCCCGTTAGAGGGAATTTCGTCCTGAAATTCTTTCAAAAGATAGGTTCATAAATGAGAGAATAGGTGAGGGTACTTCTGTTTTATCTGGTCTTCGCGTTCCCATGTGAATTCCAGCCCACGCTTAGCGTTCCATCGAACCTTCACAATCGGAATGCAACTCTGCTTCGTACGCTTCACTTCTCTATCCATGATTTCGACTGGTTCTTCGATGAACAGGAGATTCTCGTTTACTTCGATCTCTTCTAAAGGAATGACAACGGTTTCATCTGTTAAGCACTTTTTCAAATTTGAAATGTGGAATACGGGGTGTACGTTGTTGAGCTCAAAGGGTTGCTGCAGCTTATAGGCTACCAGACCAATTAGGCAACAATCTCGAACGATTCGATGTATCGCGGTTTCAGTTTTCCCCATTTCCCAAAGCGAATCATTCCTTTCCAGGGAGAGACTTTTAGTAGTGTCCGGTCTCCGACTTGGAATTCCAGAGGCTTTCTCCGTTTGTCAGCATAGCTCTTCTATCGGTCTCGTGATGCTTGAAGTCGGGTTTTGATTTGGATATCTTTTCTGTAGAGTCTTGAATGATTTCTGGTCCTATAAGAGTGATGTCTGGTGATTGTCCTTTTGCGAGTTGGGTGTCACCCACCTCAGCCCAACATAGAGGCGATCTACATTTACGTCCATATAAAGCCTCAAAAGGAGCAACCTTGATGCTCGTGTGATGGCTGTTATTTTATGAGAATTCAATCAAGGGCAACTGGGTATCCCATGACTTGCTGAATTAAATCACCCAAACAACGCCCAATTCAACTTTTGTAACAATAAGCTTCGTTTTTTTTTTGACTTCGAGAGTTTTATCCCATCCCCGCAGTTCTTCCTTCACGATATTCTCTGGCTTCGATGCCTTCAAAGTCGGTCGTAGGTGTTGACAGTGTTTGTTCTTGTTTCGTGAGCAGACGAGTATGTTATCGATGAACATAATTAAAAGGCTGACTAGGAATGGTTGGTAAAACTCGGTTCGTAGGGTCCATGAATACTGTGGGGGCATTCGTTAGACCGAAGGGTATCACAACGAATTCGAAATGGTCGTATCGAGTTCGGAAAGCAGTTTTTGGAATGTCCTCTCCTCGGACTCGGAGCTGATGGTAACTGGATCTTAGATCTATTTTGGAGAAGTAACTAGCTCCTTGAAGCTGATCAAATAGGTCGTCAATCCGAGGAAGTGGGTATCGGTTTTTGATAGTGAGCTTATTCAATTCCCTAAAATCGATGCTCATTCTGAAGGATCCGTCTTCTTGACGAACAAGACCGGAGCTCCCCAAGGTGAGAAGCTTGGTCTGATGAATCCCTTGCTCAACAATTCTCTCAATGGACTGGATAACTCCTGAATTTCGGCGGGAGCTAACCTGTAGGGTGAATTGGCAATTGATGTGGCTCCTGGTATGAGGTTGATTCGAAATCCAACCTGTCTTTCTGGGGGTATTCCTGGAAGGTCTTCAGGAAATACATCCGGAAAGTCGCATGCCACTGGGAAGTCTTTAATGTTGATTTTCTTCTTTGGCTTTATCTACAACATAAGCAAGGAACGCATAGTTCTTCTTGTGAAGGCACTTCTGTGCTTTGATGTACGAAATGAGACGAAGATTTGCGTCAGGTTTATTACCATAGATTATTTGGGTTTCGTGATTGGGGAGGTAAGGGCGAACGGCCTTTTCGTGACACATAATATCAACATGGTGGGGGCTTAACCCATCCATGCCGATTATCACATCAAAACTCCTAATATTTATTGGCATCAAATCTATTTGAAATGAATGGTTGTTCATTGTTAAGGTGTACCCTACATAAATATCTTTGGTTGATTTGGGTTTTCCCGTTAGCCATCTCCACCGTGAAGGCTTCGTTTTGCTTCTGGGATTATTGTTTTAGTAAGTGCTTGAATTTTTTACTAACGAAGCTTCGCTCAGCTCCACTATCGAATAAGATGCAAGAGAAAGAGTTGTTAAGTGGGAACGTACCAGTAACAACCGTCGGGTCTTGAATTGCTTCGCCTTGACCCAAGGTTAGGACCCTTCCTGATCCTCCTGCCCCTTGATTGTTAGCCTTGAGGCAATTGCGTCAGAAATGGCCGGTTCCTCCACACCCATAGCAGGTGTGACTGGCCCCAGTATTGTTGTTGTTGTTGTTGTTGTTGTTGTTGTTGTTGTTGTTGTTTGACTGTTGGTTCTGTTGTGGTTGAGATCTGCAGTATCGGGTGGTGTGTCCTTTCTTGTTGCATCTATTACAATACGGCTTCTGACAGGCTCCCTTATGATGGAGATTGCACTTGTTGCATTTTGGAAGGCTTCCAGCATATGGTCTCGCTGGTGTTGATGTAGTAGGTGTCATGGTCGTATGGACAGCAACAACATGTTGTTTCTTCGAGGACCCTTGACTTGGCTGCCCGTTCCTCTTACTCCCAGACTCTCTCTTACTGCTCTTAAGCTTGAGTTTTGGAGTGCCTTGATAAGCTGTCACTTGTTGGTTTCCGTGGCCGTTACTTCGGCTGGAGATGTCGGCATTATCTCCATCTTTGTTGGTGTTGTTTGTGTTGAGTTGTGCCATAGCAATGGTTACGGCAGCCGTTACAGCAGCTTGGAATGTAGAAAAGTACATCTGTAGGATTGGTGTCTCATGGGTGTGCTTGTTAGTTTTGTGGGATGACATTTTTTGTTGCATGATGATAAGCAAGATCGTAAGTAACAATGGTCATTTCTGGTTGTACTCTATAACTTCGCGTTTGTCGTATGATTCACGACGTTTCAATCTACATCCCTATGATGCATTGATGGTAATAGATAATCGTAGATTTGGCACAAATATTACGTCTATCCTTAGAGTATATAGGTTGTTTTGGTTTCGAGATCCTTGAGTATCTAGCGGTTTCGGGGGTTCGGTTGTGTATACCAGTGAATTTATGAAATAACACGAAATAAGAAGGACAAATAGTTGTTTCATTAGTGAGTACCATCTTAGTACACGAAAGAGAGTCATAACGGATAGTAGTGGGGGACAAGTTGATCCTAATTGTGGCGGAAAGTGTCTGGTGGTGGTACTGATGAAGTGGATGCACCCCGGAGACGAGCTACTTGTCGCTCGGTATCTCGTAGTCGTACCTCCCAAACTAACTGCCTTGCTTGGGAGTCCCCGATCACTCCCTGTGTTTGTCTCTCAGCTCTTTCCACAGTAGTCCACATTTGGTCCATTTGATTGGGGGTGTCCTGAGCTCGGTTGCCAATGTCTCGGGTGCGCCGGACCATGCCTGGGAGGGCCCGGTCAGTTGGTCCTCTATGAATAAGATCGAAGAATCTCGGTTCATACCGTAAGGTGGTCGTGTCCCCTGCTGGCGACTCCATCTCCAAATATCGTGTGCGCATGGGGGCGTGGGGCCATCGGGGCCCTTACGATAATCCGGTACTTTGGCCATGTATGGGGGATTGATGTCCTCAGACTCTGCATCCGAGTCATCATCGTCATTTCCCTCGAGCTCTTCTTCTTCGAGGTCCACCACTGGCTCCGCGGTTCCATCTTCAACTTCTACTTCATGTCCCACCTCTGGTTCTTCCTCTGAGTCTTCCTCTGGGTCAGGCCGCCCTGCATTCCCCTGATTAGGGAAATAGGGGTCTCCTGGCTAATGATACCTGGCCATAGTGTCTGCACGAAAGTGTATGAATACTAGAAACAAATAGCACACCAAATATTCCTATAGTATTTTAATTTTGTTTAGGTTTCGTTCTATAAGCCCTTTGGATAATTAGATGGTAAGTTTTTGATTCATTTACCATCATGATTACTCCCGAACACATGTTGTTCGTATTTTGAATGAATGTAGTTGATCAGGCTACATTCACCCCCAATACGACTATATAACTGCCCGAGTTTAATCGTGATTTTCAAATCCTCCAAAGACTTTTACTGTTCTTGTTGTATTATTACTCTAAAATGCACACATAGGTATGTATTTTAATTATTATCTTCAGAGTAGTTTAGTCCCATTGTATTTATAGTTGCATATCATGTATGATTAGATATGCTAGTTCACTATAAACAATGCTCTGATACCAATCTGTCACACCCCCGAACCAGACGGCGGAAACGTCCGGGGGCTTGTGCGTGACTTCATCTTGTAATATCATCAATATGTATATAATTGAAACAAGACAACACCATCATCAACATATCAAATACAACCAGCATTATGTACATCAAGTATAGTATTATAAGTTACATGCCAAAATGAAAGTTCAACGTACGATGATAAAAAAAACACAATAATTTCCACATTCCCTGCTGACCTTTCTGCTTATCGATTCCCTGAGAATACAAGTTATTTTGAAAACGTCAACATATATAATGTTGGTGAGTTCATAAGCATGTTTGAATGAAAAGTTTTGAATAGTTCGTAAAACACCAGAAAATCCGATATTTTCTGTAAGCAGTTTGAAAGTAATGTGTCAAAATTAAGTATTAATGCATGTGTGTTTGCTGCTTTTGGAATGTATAGATAAACAAAAATGTAATCCAGATAAAGATCCTGTATTTTCTGTTGTACGTAGAAGGTAATGTATAAATGTATTTATCCCAGAAAATCCGATATTTTCTGCTTATGAAAGTATCGTAATCATAAAATCCCAAGACTGAGTATCGATGTATGTATGTTTTTAGTATCGTCAAGATTAGTATAAATATACCGAAATCTTTGATGGAGTTAGTCTCTAAGTGATCCGTTACAACCATGTTTGATAACGACTAATTCGTCTGTCTTGGCGTTTTCAGGCGCCGGTTTTGATGTAGGTAAGGTTTGTCGCTCTAGACTGACATAGTCTAGCTGTAGCGAACAGCTAAGGCGTGGGGGGTCACCCCGTATAGATCTATACACAAACTCCCGCTCTCCTTCCAGGAGACTCTGGTTATAACTACAGGCTACGATCATACACTCAAAGGTGTCAACCGACAAGTCTCACTAGATTCTCAACTTGTTCACGAGTAATGTATTTCACCAAGTATAATGTTTACGTGTATGTTTTAAGTTTTCAAATCCAGAAGTATGTATATGAATATATGAGGTTCAATGGATATGTAGACGGATAGTTAAGATCCACCAAGCATGTGATTTTCAGTCCAAGCCCAATTAGCATGTAAATGGGCCACTAAGGCCCAATAAACATGTCATGGAAATATTAGGCCCAATATACACTTAAATGGATCCCTAAGGCCCATTAACCATGTAGCGAGAGTATTAGGCCCAACAACATGTTATCGATGTATTTCGACCATTTGTTATTATTTCGTTGTTTTGTTTTTGTTCGAGGTTTACCAAAACAACAAAATATCTAATTTTTGTAATAGTGACATTTTTGGCCCATTAGACTGAAAATATACAATTTTAGTCACCTTTTTGGAAAATTTGACACCTTAAATCCCTTAAGGCTAAAAGTATTCATTTTCGGCCCAAAAATCATAAATATTAACATTTTTGGCCCAAATACCTATAAATGGACATTTTTGGCCCAATTAATTAAATATTGTTATTTTCGGCCCATTTCTATAAGAAATCACATTTTTAGTCCATTTTTGAAAAGAGTAACATTTTCGGCCCAATCTTTATAAAAATATCATTTTTAACCCATTTTTAAAAAAGAATGGCCTTTTCGGCCCAAGTTTTTGTAGAAATAGCAGTTTAGGCCCAAAATTAATAAAAGTGGCATTTTCAGCCCATAAATCCAAAGATTTACATTTTTGTCTCGAATTTGTATTAATTGACTATTTAGTCCTTAAAAATCGAGATTTTTACAAAATAAGCCCAATAAAAACGTAATGGCCCATAATTTGGCCCATTATGCGAAATTTTCACTTTTGGCCCTTTTTGAAGTCATGAATATCATTATGACCCTTCTTTGAAATAAAATGACTCTTTTAGTCTCTCTAAAAACCGAAAATATTTTGAAAACCTCAACTTTTTGTTTATTTGTCAAAAATGGTCCCTTTTTCAAGATTTTGTTTAGTTTCTCATGGATCTTCACATTTTTAACACATTTATATTTGTATTAGGTTGTAAGAAATGTTTTAGTTTACAAATATCACTATTTTTGGTTAGAGATTTCGAGATCTATAGAGTTTTCACACTTAATCACATGTTAAATCAACAAATACACACATAACATGCATAACACTTAGATCTAGCACATAGCAACTTGTATTCTCCCCCAAAAATCATATAAAACCGAAAATAAAGGGGGTATGAACTCACTTTGGGGTTTGGATTGGTTTTTATGAAGAGATGGAGGAGGTTTGAAGGTGTTTTCGGTCATGATTGATTCCTTAAAGAAGTTTTCGAACTTGAATGTTTCTAGGAAACATGATCACGAAATGAAGCTTTCTGAGGGGGTGTTCTTAGCTTAAGGATGAAAATCAAAGACTTAAATATGATAACAACTTACCAAATAGATGATGATTGTTGAAGAGCTCTTCAAATCATACACCATGGTCATGAAAATGGCAAGCGAATGAGAGAGTATTTCTTTGAGCTTGAGAGGAAAATTTAAGTGAGTTTGAAAGTGAAATGTGTGTGTTTGTGGAGCTTCTCGACCGAGATAAAGAAAGAGAGAAGAGAAAAGGGTTGTTGGTCATTACATTATGGATTAGGGTGTCCTAGTTTAGATATATGTGATGCTAATGACATAGATAATCACCATACATTAATGAGGTGTCACTAGTAGATAATTCCTTATTTTTCTCCCTTTTTTTGTCTAATAAACATATTGGGCCGAGAATGGGCTAAGATGAATGAAGATTGTTGGGATTAAAACCCTAATTGTGATTTGATGAACAAGATGCGGAAAATAAGAACGAACACAAATATGAAGATATGTCGAATGATCACTCGATTTATTCAAAACATGAGGAATAAATTACACTTTCAGAATAGACTAAAGAATCTAACCTTACATAAGAAACCTCACAGCGTGGCGGCTACATTTTGCCTCACTCTTAACCATAATAATGAATAATACATTACTATTTATAGGGAAAAGACAAGTCTTGGGCTTTTAACCTACACTTCATCAAGGGGGACCATTGCCATCATCCATGAAGTACTTTGAAACCCTACAATCTCCCCCCTCAAAGTATGGAATGGATGACAATGCTTTAACTTCCAAAACAAGCATCTAGCAAATAAGAAATGATCTTGCAACGAGGAATATTTGAAGCAATCCACGAATCTTGATTCTTCAATAGTCTTCAAACATGGGCTCTAGGATATATAAACCAAGCACTGAAGTAATGTCTTTAAACTTCATTTTCGAATTTAATCCCAAAGATCTTCAATAAAGCCAAACCCGCCATAAAAACTCATTTCAGAACAAAGAAACCAAATCACTTCTTGTCTTTGAAGAGCTCCCCCTCCAAGTCACAATGATCTTCAAATAAACTAATGATATAAACCACCAAAAAATATCATGTAACAACCCAAATTTTAAGATTCGTAACGCCACTTGATCGAGAAAATACTAGAAGTCGGAGATATATCAAGGCCTTAGAAGAGCTCGATGAAGAACTACTACTGTAAAGGCTACTTCTCTGTAAAAGCTTTAGAAGAGCTCGATTACGAACTGCTACTGTAAAAGCTACCTTCATAATTCTACCACAAGCTTTATCAAAAATCTTCAAATTTGAAAAGTCACAAATCCAATTTCAAATGGCCATACCAAATTCTCCCCCGATTTATAATAAAAAACGTGATTATAAAGCCTTCAAATGGTCATGAGAATGATCTTGAATGGATAAAAAATTACTATGCTCCCCCGCGACAAAATGATATACACAATGAAGTATAAAATCTGAGAAAGTCAAAAGAGTTTGACTTTATTGCGAAAAACGACTTTCCGAACCGCCAGGACTTGATGGAATCTTTATTTTGCTATTCACGAAAAATATGTGCATTAAAGAATTCAAAACTGTTCACCAGCCCTCAAATTTGTAAACTTTTCGAAAAATGGGCTGAAATTGTCACTTTTCAGAAATTCAGGGGACAAAATTAATAATTATGCACCATATTCCCCTTTATTTGTAATAATTTCTGAAACTGAACTTAAACTGTCACTGTGCACAAAGTATGAGGACTTGAGTTGTAACACCGCATCATCTTCCTCCTTTTTGGACAGAAGAACGAAAGCCTTCATCTTGCGAGACCAGTTAACTCCGATTCAATTTTCATTCGAAAACGAAATCAACTATAACCCAAAATTCCGATTCCAAACCAAAATAAGTTCGGAAGATAATAGCTGTACAGATTGCGATTTCTTTTTCGATTGTGATTTCTGATCTGATTGCGAGCTCATTATCGTTTCAGAAACCAACATTATGATTCCAAAATTAACTTCACAATTACGATTATTCTCATTCTGAATTCTCTCGCATCCTTCCCTTCATTAAGAACAAAAAGATCAAAATCCATCATCCATCACCAATTCAGATTCCGACTTCGCAATTCGATCAAAACGATGAGTAATCAAACTGACTTTCACTTTCCAATTTGATAGTTTTAAGCACCGATGGCAATACCCATTTGGCAATTGAGAACCTGACTCCAATTCAATTCCAGATCAACAACCCACTATCTTCGTTTATATAACTCGATTTTGACTTTTCTTTCTAGGACCATCAAGACCGATTATTGATTAATACCAAAATCGTCTTTCTCAAATCAATCCAGTCACTATACAACATCGACATTCAATAAAAGATCAATGAAAGAACAGATTGACAAGATTAAACCCAAAATCAATAAAATCAAAAATTGATTTTGACAATAAACCCATGTACAGATAACGACTCAAGAATGAAGGAACAAAGAATTCAAGATACGTCTTTTACGGATGGATCGATTTGCAGTATACGATATCAATGAACCCTTATTCCTCAGATCAATATTAGTGGGCAAAATCATAGTAAAAAATTAAATCATCGATTTTGTTGAGTCAAACAGCGATAAGAAACCATCGATAATGGGCTCAAGAATGAACAATGAACAAACTTGAATAAACGGAATTGAATAAATGGATTAAATCAAAGGAAATAAATCCATTAACATCAAATGATCAGATCAACCCAATGAACAGTAAAACGAAACGGATTAAAAGATATACCAGATGAACAGTAGAAGAACACCATAAGTCATCATGAACAGTAGAAAAAAAACTTTGATTCCAAACCTTCAAAACACCAATAATCTTCAATAACTTGTGCAGAAAATCACCAAATCAAGAACCGATACTTCAAAAATCAATAGATCTTCAAAGACCCGCTCTGATACCACTTGTTGGGATTAAAACCCTAATTGTGATTTGATGAACAAGATGCGGAAAATAAGAACGAACACAAATATGAAGATATGTCGAATGATTACTCGATTTATTCAAAACATGAGGAATAAATTACACTTTCAGAATAGACTAAAGAATTTAACTCTACATAAGAAACCTCACAACGTGGCGGCTACATTTTGCCTCACTCTTAACCTTAATAATGAATAATACATGACTATTTATAGGGAAAAGACAAGTCTTGGGCTTTTAACCTACACTTCATCAAGGGGGCCCATTGCCATCATCCATGAAGTACTTTGAAATCCTACAAAGATGAAATGGTTTTGGCCCATTCTTTGGCTTTGCTCGAATTTTATGAAGCCCAATAGTATTTTTCGGCCCATTGGGCCCTTATGAGGGTTCACGGCCCAATATGGAAAAAGGTATGGGTTTATGGCCCATTAGGGCTAATTAAATCATTTATGGCCCATCAAGGCCCATTAGAGATAAAATGGATCATTTTAGGCCCAAATGGCCCAAAATGTTATAGTTTCAAGAATTGGGTCCAATTAGAGACCAATTAGGGTTCCTAGGCCCAAAGTAGTCAAGTGGGAGGTTTATTGGTCCATTAGGCCCAATAAGAGAATCCTAGTTCATAGTGAACTTGAACCGCGATTTCTAGGGTTTTCAGCCCTTAGTTGAACATATGAGATGTATTTGAATGAGCATAGAGTATGATATTCGCTTAGAGTACAAGTTATTACACTGGTGAATGATTACATGAGAGTAGAATTTCCTAGCAAAATGCTAGTTGTGACAGTAAGGCATATTTTAGCAGCAGTTCTGGGTAATCAAGAGGAGTATATCGGGGCGGCGGCCCTCGTTGTTTACGTTGGATATCGACTGTGAGAGTGAGGTCTCTTGTTTCTATGATAATTCACGTGATGGAATGTTGGTTGAGGAATCGGAGATAAGGTGTGTGATAGTTCATTATTTTCAGACTGAGAGTCATGACTAATTCGGGATAGTTGAGATGTCCGATGGTGTGTCGGTATGAGATTTTGGATGACTAGAGGCAGTAACATTGGCAGGATTCTGAGGTTTTCATCTGAGATTCAGGGTACTTGGAGTTATTTGGTCATTATCTGGAAGGTCATCGAGTGTTGCGTGGTACGTCCTCTGAGTCGGGAATGGTACATCTGGAGAGCCAGCCTGCAGTGTGGTTGTTTGGGTATGTCAATGGGCGATGGTTCGAACCCTAAGTGAGGGAGAACTGGGTATTCTGTGGGGAGGATCCCCAATATAATGCGGTTGTCAAGGCAATGTACAGAGCGGGAGGGTGCATGTGCATATACTCAGGAAAGAATGAGTGTATCTACGGCAGGTGGTCGTTGGTCAGGGATTTTGTTGTGGTCAGGGATTCTTCGGGTTTGAAAATGTTTGAGTTCGAGGCGGTTGGGTCGTTGAGGTCAAGTTTTGATTGTTGAGATTTGTTAGTTCGACGTATAGATTGCTATTTGTACTCCGGGAACGGCAGTAGTTGATTTGTCAATCAACTTCAGAGTCGGTATGAGTAGTTTCGCATGGGTTTTGATCAGTAGAGGATGGGGTTTCGGATTGTTGTCAACGTGTTCTCAGTCATTGACGATTCCTCCGTGCTTCAAATTATGAGTTGGAGTATTTCAAGGTTTCAAGTTATGCGAGAGGAAGATCAGTGGTCGGGGCAAGACATCGTGAGATTCTGTGATGGTGTATCGAGGTATCCGAGTATGATGTCGTGAGTGGAAGATCAGTCGTTGAGGCAAGACATCGTGAGATTCTGTGATAGTTATCGAGGTATCCGAGTATGATGTCCTAAACTGTTGGATTACTATGAGACTTGGGTTTGTGAGATGGCAAGCGGAGCATCGAGCGACTATTATTCCAGTGGGAACCCATCAGTTAATTGTCACTAGATGGGGATTGTCCAATAATATGAATTGTATCGAGAGAAAGTGCTTTTTTGCGGCGATTGGCGTCAGGAGTAGTGATGCTTAATCTGGGTGGGTGTGGGCACTTGTCCATGATGGATCGCAGAGCAAGAGTTTAGTGAACTCAATATGGTGATGGATTGATGATGAGATTGTGAGGTGATAAGAGAGTGGATGGATCTAGGTGGGAGTAATCACTTTGGATTATCAGGGAAAACCAAGGGGTGAGCTCATGGCGAGTGAATGAGTGTCGTAAGACTGCGGGGAGCCGTAGCATTCACGTGTCAGTGAGAGAGTGTCGTAAAACTGCGGGGAGCCGTAGCATTCACGAGTCAGTGAGAGAGTGTTGTAAGACTGCGGGGAGCCGTAACACTCATTAGTCAATGAGAGAGAGTGTTCAAAAACTGCGAGGGGGCGTAGTATTTACTAGACAGAGTGTGACGCAGAGGGTTTCTTAGGCTTGGGTAGCCTTGTCAATTGAGTCTTTGGGAACCTGGTGGCCAGACCAGGGGCAAGACTGGGGTCTCCGTGACAGTCGGGAACCGTTATATCTCAAATTAGGGAGGGGTTGCGCAAATCGGAAGGAACTGGAGGAGTAATGTACGCGTATATTCGCAGATCACGGGTCATGAGTTGAGTATTAGATTGGAGATGAGTGGTTCCAATTCTACTGTCGAACCAGACTCTCGAGCTTGATTTTGGCTCCATTTATGTATTGGGTCGGCAGGATGAGATTCCGAATTTTTAGATGGATTTCATTTTGAGTGGTAATGGTTTCCATCTGATGTTTTTTTAGACTTGAGTGGGTCGGTTTGTTGGTTTGGGAAGGACCACGAGGCACGTGGAACTAGTGAGTGGTAGACGACAGAAGTCGGAGGTGAGGCGACTTCAGATGGGTTGTAATATTCGCTTGAGGTAAAGCGAACTTCGGGACTTTGTGTGTCATATGATGGGTTGAGATAGCTATTGTTAGAAGGAAGTCTGTAAAGTCGTTTTTTGGGTGTGCAAGGGGTAGCCTTGGAGATTCAACTGTTAGGTCGGGAGCTGACCCGGTACTCCGTGTTGGAAGGGACATTCGAGAGGAAGTTGGGCTTATGATTGTAGATGTCAGAGGATAGTTCCGACCGGGCATGATCATTATTCTAGTATCTAAGGACAGAGTATTGAGGTTCATTTTTCAGATTGGTTCTGATAGCAGTACCGGTGGTGGGTCCTTGGTGAGATGTGACCGCTCCGTTCTTTTTGAGTTACGATCTGGATTGATTAGTATGTCTGACATGAGTGATCAGCAACCAATTATTGGTCAACGACTTGTTACCATCAGTCGCAACAAGATAATCTGAGTTAGAAGTGTGTTATCAGGGTCTGTTATTCGATGAGCAATTAACATGATGATATTCTGCATGGGCGGTTTGTCGAGGAGACCGACCACTATAGTTTCCAGGTTCTGGAGAGTCAGAACTGGTACTACAACGGCGGAGGGGTCCGTCCTTCTTTGGGTTGGGAGTTCCTGTTGGTTTCGGACGTTTTGGGAGGGGGATCGTGGAAGGATATGAGATTCTCCGGTGGTGCTTCTCGGATTATTGGTTTCGATCTATGTGTTGTTAAAGAGCAATTTCGAGGGCGAAATCTAATTCAAGTGGGGGAGAATTGTAACACCCCGATTTCCTGGATGTGAAACTTGAGAGTTTTAATGCGCAATATAGGACCTACTCGACGAGTTGGTTGGCCCCAAATCGTCATGTAGGAGCTCAGATGGTCGCGTGGGTTTGGGACTTAGGTTTAGTCTATTGGACAGTGGGTTTTGGTGCTTTCCTTGAAGAACTTGAAGAGTGAAAGGTGGAAGTCTGAAAACTGGAAGCAAGGGATTAGAAGATGGTTTGTGACTTTTTGGTTGTTCTTAAGTATTAGAGTTGGAGAGTTGTGTTGTAATAAGTTTGTTAATTTTGGTGATTTTTGTAGTATTTTTTTTGGTCTGGATGTTGGGTTGGGACTTAGGTTTAGTCTATTGGACAGTGGGTTTTTTTAAGGGCCTTGCCCCTTGCAGGAGATTTTTTGGTATGTTGTGGTTTTGGTATTGCAAGGGGTTGAAGTTACCTTTTTCCCACTTCTAATAAGTCCGTGGACTATTTCTAGGGCCTGTAAGTGTTTGTGGGGTAGAGTTGGGAGTTATTTGAGGATTAAGAAATGGCTCGGTAGTTGGCTTTGGATTGGTTGGGATTGTTAGGGGTTGTTTTGTTTGTTTTTTGTTTGTATTCTTTTATTTTTTTAATATATTTTGCTGAGCTTTGGCTCTTTCAAAAAAAACTTGAAGAGTGAAAGAGCTTGGAACAAGAAGGAGTCTTTAGATCCAGCATTCATACAGTGGTAGCATCCATTTGGAGGTAAAAAGTCTTTACCTTGATTTACCATTTCTTAGATCTCTTCTTGTGTGAGTTATGGGCATTTTGGTGCAATAATGAGGGCCATTCTCGGGTTGAGCTTGATCAGAGGGTGTAGTTGCAAATATGGACTCCTCTAGGCCCTCATGTACATAAAGTCTCAAGCTTTATGAAGCTTTGACCCTTCTTCATGACCTAAACCCCCCTTTTTTAGCATAGTTAAGTGTTATAGCCTTGTGAGGCCTTGCATGATCGTAAAGTTAGCAACTTTACGTGGTAACTTCATCCTAAGAGGTTAGATCTGGAGTTTGGAGCACTAGAATCGACTGAAATGAGAAATGGCTAGAGAACTCATCGAGTTGGCCATCCAACTCGACGAGTTGAGAGGGTTTTACCCGTCTTTGGATTCAGAGTGAACTCGACAAGTTGATGGGCCACCTCGACGAGTAGTTGGGGTTTTTCCTGGTCTTCTGGACGCTGCATGGACTCAACGAGTTGGCTAGCAACTCGTCGAGTTGACTCGGGTTTTCGTAATTTACTGAGTTCTGAAGGACTCGATGAGTTCTTGAGCTATACTCGGTGAGTTGAGTCGACATGGACTATTGACTTGAGTGTTGACTCATGTTGACTTTTAGGGTTAGGTCAAGTTGTGGACTTTGGAGAACATGGAGGGGTAAAATGGTCTTTCACCCTTTCTAAGATTTAGTAGAGGAGTTAGCTTAACATTTTATATAATTGTTAAGTAGAGATGATTGTGATATGTGTAGTCGGAGTCTAGACCAGCAGCTCGAGTATGGGATACATTGCTTTACTCTGCAAGGTGAGTCTTCTCACTATACTTTCATGAGTGGTAATACTGTGTGACCGGAGGGTCTTATTTGAGTTATTGACCGGAGGGTCTTATGTGCTTATACTGAGCTATGTGATATTATGCATTTTGTCTTTGTGATTTATGCTATATATTGTTCTGTGCCTTATTGAGTAAGGACTGGTGGGTCCAACCCGATCTGTGCGAACGAAGGGTCTTCACTGAGACACATGACTAGAGGGTCCACATCGACCCATAGCCAAGAGAGGCTTATTATTTGTGTATGTGGTATTTTGGGGAACTCACTAAGCTTCGTGCTTACAGTGTTGTGTGATATGTGTTTTAGGTAGTTATGTATATTTCAGGAAGGCGAAGGCTTGATTGTACACATCTGTCGGCTTATAGAGATTTGAGGATTTTGGGATACTCTGATGTTGTCTTGAAAATAAATTACAATTTATGTGATGATTTGGATTTATGAGTACTATTTTAAGAATTAAAAATGAAAATTTTATTTGAAAATTTTAGAACGTTACAAAACGTCAATGTCTCAAAATAAAAGAAAGACAATGATTGTTTTTTTTAACACGAGACCTCACAGATACAGTGACAACTACTCTGCCATTAAGGGGCCGTTTGATAGTTGCTGTCTGGGAAAGTGCTGTATAGGAAAGTGCTGTCTGGGAAAGTTTTCTGACTGGGAAAGAAACAATGTTGTTTGATTGTACGTATGACTGACTGTGCTGAATGATGAAAAATGACCATATTACCCTGCTGTTCTATTCTGTGATGGATGAAGTTGCTGAATGATTATAAAAACATATAAATTATCATACAAAATCAAAATTACACAATAATCATTTAAAAATCCGAATACAAATTGTCTTACAAAGTAATTAAACATAAATCAATCAAAATCCAAATAGAAACATATTGAAATTGAAAATAACATACTAATTTGCATACATCTCTAAAGTAAACCGGGTGAAAGTAGTTGATTAGCAATCTGCTCACGCAAAGTAGCCATGTATTCAACGGCTTCTGAACCCCATTCTATGCCTTGTGTGTTTTCGTCTTCAATTCCTCCACCGTGCACATCAAGATTAACCATAACGTTCTCTTCAAAATTTTCAAATAACTCATCTTGGATATTGTATTTCCTTATAAAATTATGGACCGCGACACAAGCAATGACGATGTCTCTTTGTATCGGAAAAGGATAAGGAGCCATTTGTTTTAAGATTGGGAATCTCGCCTTCAATACACCATAAGCACGCTCAATAACATTTCTAAGTTGTGCATGAGCAAGATTGAACCTTTCTTCTTTAGTTAAAGGTCGACGTCCTCGAAAATCGGCTAACCAATACCTAATGCCACGATACGGAGCCATGAACCCACGAGTGTTGGTATATGCGGCATCACAAATATAATATTTATCTGTAGGCGAGTGACATTTATTATATAAAGAATATAGATAATAAAACTTATATAAAGAATATAAATAAACTTATATAAATATTAGAAACCTGGTGGAGGGAATGGAAATCCGGAAGACGGATTGAATGCAACTTCTTTCAAAACTCTTGAATCATGTGCTATGTCTTCCCATCCATCCCATACAAAGGTGAATATCATATCAAAATCACAAATTCCTAATACATTTTGATAACATTCACCTTTTCCTCTTCCCCTATACCTCGTTTGTTGATCAACGGGCACAATTGCATGTACAAGAGTTCCATCTAGTGCACCTATTGCTCCGGAAAATATAGCTTTTAACCGTCTTTGTCGTTCTGAGGCATGTCTTGTTGGATTAGGATTTGTTGGTACTATAATTTCTTTTGCAAAACACATCATTGCATTTAAGACCTCATGAAAACATTGATGAATGGTTTGTGTGGAGTGATGAAATCTTCCTTTAACCGCTCGAAAACGTTCATTATGTCCTATAACATGTAAAAACATAGACATCTTCCCTTCAATGCTTATCGTTCTACTAGCTTGCAACCAACTTCTTTGCGTAAAATGATTGCATAATAATACAAATGCCTCTTGTGTAAGACGCATCATATCGTAACATTCGATAGGGTCCCCGTGTATCAAATCTTGCGTATACGCATAACCGCTCGAATCGTTATCTCTTATTCTATGAATTTTTTTTAGCCTTGGCCGGTTTAACCTCAACTAATACAAGACAAGTAAAAGAAAAACTAAAGCTTCACCATTAGAAATCATACTTGACCTGTAAAATACAATTACATATAACATGTCAAATATAAAATAAACAACCAAAATATTTATAACATGACAAGTATAAAGTAAATAACAAAAAAATATTTATCTAATAACACAAAAGTGATGCACCAAAAATTATCCAATAAAAAAATCCATGCATATAAAATTCATCAAACGTAACATAACAAAAGTCATAGAAAAAGCCATCAAACCTAACATCCAAAAGTCATGCAACAAAGAAATAGTAAAAGTAATTAAATGTAACATCTAAAAAGTCATCAAAGGTAACCAAACTTCATTCCTGCACTCCTCACCCACGACTCACAAGTAGTAGGCGTAAGTCGTAACCAAACTTTCCTAATATCGGCACTTTCAGCAAATAACAAAAGAGCGGTCTTGTGTCTTTCATCTTCTTCTCCCCATCCCATTTTTGCCAATTTCTCCATACATGCATCTATGTCCTTATCCATTTCACTTCTTTGGTTTTGTTCCACAAGCGTCCTTGCAAACTTGATGATTTCCTCCTCAACTTCTAGTGCCCTTGCGTTTCTCTTGTTTCCACCAGCTCTTTTGTTTCCACCCACTCTCCTATTTTTCGAATGTCCAGAGGATTCTTCACTTGCAGCTACGTGTTGGGTTGAGTCGGGAGTTTCCGTTTGGGTGCATTGAACCTCATCAAAGTCATGCTCAGTGTATTCAGGAGTAAGACGGGGGAGTGTAGAAGATGGCCCCCAACTATCAAAGCCGATAGAGGTTGAACCTTCAAATAATTGTGTGCACAGATCAGGGAAAAGGAGGGGCACGGTTTTCAAAGCTCCTACAATCTTGTTCAACTGTTTAACATTTTGAAATTATCAAACCATTAAAAGAAAATAATCATATTTCTACTATTTTGTTTTATAATTAGACGAATATATATTACCTTCGTCTCCGTCTCCCATTGTTCGTCAGTCAAATTAAATTTATTTGTTAGAGGATCATATATATTTCCGGTTTTGCTTTTAAGTTTCACCCAAGCTTGATACTTTCCTTTGTAGTAGTCGTAGTGGTTTCTCATATGTTTTTGGTCAACGACTAAACCGTGTTCCTTTAATAATTTTTCGGCTACTGTTTTCCATGAATTTGGTTTTAGGGCACTACCCTCACGACCATATGTGGTTACTTCTTGGATACAAGAATCAAGAAAAGTTTTGTCTAAACTTTGGTCCCAAATGATTCTAGATTTTCTTTGTGACATGTCTATAATAAAAAACAGCAATAACTATGAAATTTCAGCATATATATTCAAAAAAACAGCATGTATATACACAATTCAGCATATATATTCAAAAAAACAGCATGTATATACACAATTCAGCATATATATTCAAAAAAACAGCATGTATATACACAATTCAGCATATATATGAAATTCAACATGTATATTAAAAAAAACAGCATATATATACACAAATCAGCAAGTATTTTCAAAAAGCAAAAAACAAAAAACAAAATCAGCATGTATATACACAAATCAGCATGTATTTTCAGCATCTATGTAAAAAATACATCATATATCGGCAGAAAAAAAAACAAAAAACAACATGTTTCAACATTTTTGTTCATCTTTCCGAATCAACACGTATTTTCTTCACCTATGCACGAAAATCAGAAGAGAAAAGAAAACAAGATGAAAAACATGAAACAAATTCTGATTTTGATACAAAAAGATGAACAAAAATCAGATTTCTAACATACAACTGAAAGAGATGAAGCATAAAAATCAGAAGAAAAAAAACATAACACAAATGAAACATACAATCGAAATACAATCAAAAGAAATCATAATTTTTGATTTTAATCCCCAGAAGAAATCGACAAGAAATCGGCAGAAAAAAAAGGAAGAAATTACCTGTGGGAGGAGCTGCAGGGCGGAGCCGGTGGCGATGGAGGCTGCTTGGCGGGGGGAGGCTGGCCGGAGAAGACGAGTGATGAAAATCGACGAAGGGAAGACGATGATGACGGATGGAGGCGACGCAGGGAAAGGGAATACGCTTCTTTTTTTTGCTAGGGCATAATTGTCCAACGCCTTTTCTTTTCCATACAGACTTGGGTTTATTGCTTTGTGGGAAAGACCCATCTTAGCGAGAAAGATGATTTTTTTGGTCCAAATCAAACGGTCTTTCCGGCCCATTCAGCTGGAAAGATCTTTATGGGTCGGGAAAGACGTTTATCAAACGGGACCTAAACCACGACACTTATGACACATTATTATTACCGAAACCATGCTAATATATTATATCATGTATTAAGGTTGCCAAAAATTTAAAGAAAAACTGAAGGACATGGACCATAATTGAACCACAACCCCGTGTTGGGTAAAGTATTTACCACTATGCCAATACTTGTTTTTCTAATCACTACCATTCTTTTTACACAATGTATATCATGTTGATATGTATAATACCTAATTTTGTAAGATATATATGGATGCTTAACTATGTCTCCAAAAAAGTTTTTATGGAGATAGGAGTGACTCTATCATATATAGATACTTATTGGACCGTGTCGCACTAATATAAGATACATAAACACTCTCCCTCAAAGTCGATGACTCTATGACGATAGACATGGATGTGCAGTGCCACGAAGGTACAAGATATCGAATCTAATATCATGTAAGATATATACAGAGCCAACATTGTCTCTCCAAAAGAATCTTTGTGCATAGATGAAAGACTTCAACATATGTAAAGACATAAGGGACCGTTCTGCACCGATGTGGAACACACGAACAAATTTTAATATTATTTTTACATATTATGTATATATTTATTTGTATAAATTCATATTAAGTATTTTAAAGATTAAAAAAGTATTATTATTATTATGTATGTATGTATGCATATAAATATGTATTTTTACATTTAAAATCCTATTTTGACGTATAAATATATGTCTTTGCTTTTCAAATCGTATGCTTACGTTTAAAATATGTAATTAGATGTGGATATAAGATGTTAAAGGTAAAAATCATACGTATACGTATAAAACCGTGCTTTTATATATAAATATGTATTTTAAACATAAATTTTGTTTTTAAATGTAATAATACATATCTATATGTATAAAATAGGTATTTCTACATAAAAATATTGTTTATGAAAGGTAAATATGATATTTAGAAATTAAGTTGGCAAATACGACATTGTTTTTTTTTTTAATAAGGGCATATATGAAATTCTCCATTTATATTTTAATTTTCTTCTTTATTGTAACGTCTGTTTCTCGGTTTGCCCTTTATTGTAAAATGTTGAATTTCAAGAATTTGGTCTAAGTTAAGCGTAGGATATAAGGTACGTTTAGCGTAGGTAATAAGATACGCCGAACGTAGTACTGTTGTTTGCACAAAACCCTAGATCTCGGGACTTGGACCCTATTTAAAGAAGCTAACATATAGATTATATTGTTATCCTCAGACTCCATCCTCAAAAACATAACCCTTGCCTACTTGCATCTTCTTAAGAGGTTTTGTGGGATATTTAGTGTTACTTGGTGAAGAAGAAGCTCTTGGTGTGTGGTGTGATCTTTTCAAGCTATAGTTTCCACCTTCTAGACCCATTATAAGCATTGTAAATCATAAAGTTTTATGCTTTATTCGAATTTATGCATAGATCTAGACTTTGGTTGGGTTTATGGTCACTTTTGGTCCTTTTGACTTGATATTCTTAGTTTGAGAATCTCCAGAGACTTAGAATGGATATAAGTTGATTTCTGGTCGTTTAAAAGTAGAAAAGTATGTGTGTGTATGTATGGGCTCCTTTTGAACCATGCACAAGATCTTGTCCATTTTGGGACACTTTTGAATTAGGGTTTCAAATTGGGATTGTTAGAGCCATTAATCTGGATAAAGTTGGAAATTTTATCCACTACGACACTTAAATGTTTCAGATCTAGAAGTTTGAGCCTTTGGCTTAATGGAATAAGGACTTAATAATATTTTAGATATGGGTGCTTTACGCTAAGCGTAGACCCTTAATGTGCTAAGTGTATTGTAGGATCCCCCGTGTCTGTTTTGTCCTTAGTGCTACGTTAAGCATAGGGTATGAAATACGTTGTAGGTACCATGAGATCGTCGACATTGTGACTAGTTTGACTTTTGGTCAAACTTGAGAGAATTTAGGGTTTTAGACTTAGGATTGTCCCTTTTGTTCGTTTGGGTTACCAAGTTACACCTAATGATGATTTAGGTGGTTCGTGTAGTTGATTCCTACGAGAACACGTGTGTAGTTGTGATTTTTCAACGTTTAGTTCAGGTGAGTTTTCTTATTTTATTACTTATGTCATTATAGGATCCATTATGTGTAGGATGCATGTGTGATACTTTGATATGATGGTATACTACACTAGTAGGGTCTTGCTTGTCGCTTGTATTTTTACATGTTATGTTTGGGATGATGACGATACTGGTGTCGTGTTGTGAGTCTATAGGTCTATTTGGATGAAGGAAATATCGGTGTAGTTTCGTGATTCTACAAGTCCATTTGGATGATAACAATATTGGTGTTGTACCATGGTTTTATAGTTCTGTTTGGATGATGGTGATATTGGTGTCATGTCATGAGCCTACATATCTCAGGGATGACGGCAAAAGCCCACATGCATTTTGTAATGTGCATAGCTGTTACATTGATGTATGTAGTATTTTGGGGAATTCGTTGAGCTTCGTGCTTACCCAAATATTTTCAAAATGTTTTCAGATTGTTCTAGTGATCGAGGCAAGGGCGTGGCTTGACTATACACTCACATCGATGGTTTCTTACTTGAGACGTATGTTTATTGTATATTCATACTCTGTTTTGGAAACTACGATTTTACTATGTGGAACAAATAGATTTTTATATGGCTTTTGGTTATGAAATTGCATTTTATATTATATTTTGAAAACGGAAATTTTAGTTGAAAATTTGGAATGTTACAAGTTCGTATCAAAGCCTTAGTTTGAGGGATCCATGAGCATTTTATAGTGTATCTACACTCAAACTGAGGACTGGGAGATTTTTCAAATTAATTTGGAAAAGAAAATTTTAATTTCAAGAGATTAGTTGGGTTAGGAACATGAAATTGGTCTCATTGGATGTTCTTTTTTTATTCTTGTTTTGAGATTGGAAACATGGTTCTCTGACCTGACTTAAGCTTTTATGAAGGAGAAAAGACGTGATACGTATAATCAGCTAGAGCTCAAAAAGGAAAGTGTTTCCTAATATACCCATACTTGATATATTTGTTGATATGTGAATTGTTATAAATGAATGCTAGTATGTAGGCTTAGGATTTTTTTAAGGAATTCTATGTTAGAATTGTTTTATATTTAAGATACCTTGGGACCTTAGATATTTCTTGCTTTGTGCTATTTGAAGTTCATAATAATGTTAACTACTTGTTAGGTGAATGCTTTTAATATTTATACATAATTAGCATTAGAAATCCATAGAAATCTTAATTTGGCCTTATTACATGTTCTTGTCTGATAAAGGCCTTTGGGTAGAGACTTCTATTCAAATGTCTATCTTATCCTTGATTTTGTACATATTGCAATGACGAGGTGAGTGGCGACATTAGTAGAGACATCAAGTGTAACACCCCAAAATCAAGAATTTTTTTTAAACCAATCCAAAATCTACAATTATCACAAAATCATAGTTTCCAAAAGTCATAAAACAAAATTCAGAGTATTCCCAAAATCATAATCTCACAAAAATCCATGATGATGTGCACGATCAGACCTTCGCCTTGCCCCTGTCCTATGAAGTATCTGAAACCATAAAATCAAACTGTAAGCCAAATCTTAGTGAGTTTCCCCCAAAATACCACACCACACAACATATAGTATCATGCATACTAGGTCCACAACCATCAGATTGGATTACCCCTGAGCCCACAACACGAGTCTGGTTTGCCCACCTGGCCCATAACTCATGTCTGGATTGCTCTCGGTCCTACAACATAAGTCTGGCTTGCCTTTCTGGCTCACAGCTTATGTATGGCTTGCTCCCGAGCCCACATCATAATTCTGTCTTACCTTTCCGACCCACAACTTATGACTGGCTTGCTCCCAGGTTTGTTGGCTTCCACATAGATCAGTTCTACCACAACCAAACCACACTATATCGACATACGCAACAGATAAAGCACTTAGTAGCAAACAGATAATCATGCAGATCACTACATGATAGCAACATCCTATACTATGATACATAGCGTAGTGTTTCGGCATTGGTGCCTTCGACCCACAAGTATTGTGAGGAATATTCACCTAACATTCTAAAGATAGTTGAATCGATAACTGCTCTAAGTACTGTCTCTACAGGTCACCTATAAAAATAACAGGGACCCAATCTCAAACTATTATTCAAATTAACTAAAATGCCCTTAAGTCTAACTTGGTCAAGTCCATGGTCAAAGTCAACGGCCAAAAGTCAAATCTCAACCAGGCTAAGTACGCCCTGTGTACTCTATCTCTACGCATGGCCTAGAGAGTGCCTTCCAGATTACGGACCTTCTATTTAGAACGATTTGCGTACTCATAAGGTAAGCCTAGCATACTCGGTCAGCTTCCACTATTCTCCTTAAGTGCTTATTCCATTAAGACCTTACGTCCAAAACTCAGATCTAGTCCCTAAAACCTCCTTAATCATAAAATTTCCAACTTTATGACTTCAGATAACTAGAAGTGCTCAAAATCCAAACCCTAACTTACTACCCAAAACCCAAGCTTCATAACTCTAGCATGGATGGGAGAAAGGGACCAATATCACATTTTTATGACTACAAAGACTCAAAAACATCTAAAATGAAAGCTCATTTGGTCTAGAGTAGGCCATACGCATATATACCAAGATTATGGGACCAAATTGCACAAAAACTCAAGAACTAGCAAGATCTAATAAAGCATTCATCAAATTCAGAACTTTATACCTTCTGGAGGTTGCTTGAAAGGTGAAAACTTAGATCCACAAGGCTTTAAACTTCGCACTAGCTTTCCAATCACTTTCTTCCTTAAAAGATGAACACCAAACACCAAAATGAGCTCAATATTTCACAAATGATGGTTAGGGTTTGCAAGGAGTCGAATGGGAGGATGAAGGCTAAATGTGGGAGTGTTTCATGTCATATAATGACATTATATAGGGCTCAAACCCTAAAAATTTGGTTTCGCTCGTCAGCCAAGTATGCCCTGCATACCCTATTAGTACACCTTGCGTACTCGCATGCATCCGCTTCAGTCATTCCTGCATACACCCCAAGTATGAAATGCATAAGGATGCCAAGAGCATCAAATGCAGGATACCAGGTGTAACATCCCAAATTTCGAGTCCAAAAATTTCGTTTTAATTAACTGATTATAAAAGCATTCATAAGAAAACCACATAAATATATCATGTCTGAAAACCCAAGTCATAAAATAGCATCATGTCAGAGTACAATCCCAGAATATCTCAAGTGCGGAAAATCAATGCGAGTCTGTATGATGTGCCGCTACCGCGCCAGCTCTTTCCCCTTCGCTGAAGAGGTACCTGAAACCAAAACTGTAAACTGTAAGCACGAAGCTTAGTGAGTTCCCCCATAATACCACATACCATACACATATAATGAACAGCTAGGAGATACGGGCCTCGCCCACACTCATGGAGATATGGGCCTCGCCCACACGCCGCTAGCTGGGAGATACGGGCCTCGCCCACACTCCACTATCTCTGAGATACGGGCCTCGCCCACACTCAGCTACTAAACCATAACATACAAGTATCACACAGACAACGAGTATAAACAATTTTATCGTACAAGCATATATCATAATCAAGCTCAACTATGAGATACGGGCTCTGCCCACACTCCGATACTAACATATCGTCTATACATGCCGGCCTTGGTGCCTTAGACCCGTTCCTACTGGAAGGAAACTCACCTCAAACGAGTAGCTGCTGATAATCTGTGTGGGGGAATCTCTGACTGCTGCTGCTCTGGAAATCCTCCGGCTATATTCCCAACAAAAAACTTAATCAGAATCTGGTATCTACCCTTTAGGGTAAAATAACTATTTTACCCCAGACCAAGTCCAAGTCGAAGTCAAAGTCAACGTCAAAGTCAACTTCCATTTGACCCGACTCGCCGAGTTGGGTCGTCAACTCGTCGAGTCCCTACCTCTTCAACTGTCCTCCTCCACGTCCCTACTCGTTGAGTTTAGCGATGACTCGACGAGTTCTCCTTCTAACACAACCTCAGATGAACCTTCATCCGACTCGCCGAGCGGTATGAACACTCGTCGAGTCCGTCTTCATCCTAAGAACACGTCCTGTCCTCGACTCGCCGAGTTGTATGAACAACTCGTCGAGTTCATCTTCAAGGGTTGGCAGATTGCCTTGGACTCGCCGAGTCTGTTCTAGCACTCGTCGAGTCCCATGAACTCCAGGTCTAAAATGAAGTCCAATGCGTTGGGTCACTCTTTTTGTCCTGCCACAACCCTACTAACACCCAACTGAGTTCTTTTGACCCTCAACAAATATGGGACTCAAAGCCTTGGACTCGTCGAGTCCCAAGAACGGGCTCGCCGAGTTGGTCATGTCCACACCCTAAATCCTCGATTTCTGATGTACAACTCATGACCAAAAGATATATCTAGGCTCCTACAATCGTTCTAGCACGTAAAGTTACAAACTTTACGTGCATGCATGGGACTTTGAGTCCAAAAGGTCCTCAAACAAGCTCTTGGGTTGCATGGAGTCTTCTTTGGGTGGAAAAGCACCCACTTTCTGCCTTGTGACCCCTCAAAGGACCTAGATCCGAAGCCTTGTCCCCAACCATGCTTGCATTCATGGTTGGCTACCTAAAATGGCTTATAAAAGCCCTAAATCTCCACAAAATGGGATCTAGCAAATGAACAAGCAAGTTAGCAACTTTATACCTTCTGAGGACTGAAAATGAAGCACAAACTCGAACCCCTCTGGTCTCCTCTTGTTTCCTCAAGCTCTTCTCCTTCCTTCTTAAGACCACCAACACCAAAATCCACCAAAATGACTTAGATTGCTTCAACAACGGCTAGGGTTTTCTATAGAGGGTTTTTGGGAGCATAAGGGACGATGGAGGCTGTATAAGGTTGTTTAAATAGGGTGCAAACCCTCAGTTTAGGGTTTTCTCCAGACAGAGTCTACTCGTCGAGTCCGGGACTCGACTCGACGAGTCCATCACTTAAATCTTGCGTCTCATCCCGCTCCTACTCGGCGAGTTGGGCCTTCAACTCGCCGAGTCCCAGGCCAAAAATGCAAAATTACTAAAATAAAATACATACCAGGAAGCGGGTGCTACAAATCTCCCCCACTTATTTTATACTTCGTCCTCGAAGTCTGCTGCTCGATCCTGGAATAGCTCCGGGTAATGCTCCATCATCTCATCCACTAGCTCACAGGTCCATTCCGAGCCCTTCCGGTGCTGCCATTGCACCTTCACGAGCTCCACCCTCTTGTTCCTCAGATCCTTCGACTTCCGGTCGAGAATCGCTACAGGCCGCTCAATGTAATTCAGGCTGTCATCGACCTGAATATCCTCTAATGGTACCACTGCCGAGTCGTCCGCCAAACATTTCCGTAACTGGGAGACGTGAAAAGTGCTATGAATCTGACTGAGTTCGGCTGGCAGATCCAACCTATATGCCACCTTGCCCACACGGGCTATAACCCTGAAGGGTCCAATATACCTGGGACCCAACTTGCCCCGTTTCCTGAATCGGATGACGCCCTTCCATGGCGACACCTTCAGGAGAACCATATCCCCGACCTGGAACTCCAGGTCTGAACGACACTTGTCGGCATAACTTTTCTGCCAACTCTGTGCAGTCTGAAGTCTGCTCCTGACCTGCTGAATTCTTTCTGTCGTCTTGAGCACCACCTCGGTGCTCCCCATGACCCTCTGGCCAACCTCGCCCCAGCATATCGGGGTCCTGCACTTCCTCCCGTATAACATCTCAAAGGGAGGACGATCAATACTCGCGTGGTAGCTGTTGTTGTAGGAGAACTCAGCCAACGGAAGGTAAGTATCCCAACTACCACCAAAATCTAACACACACGCCCGCAGCATATCTTCCAGAGTCTGGATGGTCCGCTCGCTCTGGCCATCCGTCTGCGGGTGAAAGGCGGTGCTGAAATGCAGACGAGTACCCAACTCGTCGTGGAATTTCTTCCAAAACCTGGAAGTGAACCGAACATCCCTGTCAGAAATCATGGAGACCGGCACCCCGTGACGAGCCACCACCTCTCGAATATAAATATTGGTCAGCTTCTCTGCCGATATGCTCTCCTGGATCGGTATAAAATGGGCACTCTTAGTCAACCGATCCACGATGACCCATATGGAATCCACTCCCCGTGCGGTCCTGGGAAGCTTAGTGATGAAATCCATAGTAATATCTTCCCACTTCCACAGGGGAATATCCAACGGCTGCATCTTGCTGTGTGGCCTCTGGTGCTCGGCCTTGACCTTCCTGCAGGTCAAGCACCGCTCCACATACCATGCAGGGCCACCAATAATCAAGACGAAGATCCCTATACATCTTCGTCGCCCCGGGATGAATGGAGAATCGGGATTTATGCGCCTCCTCCATCAAAACCTGGCGCACGCCTCCGAGGTATGGAACCCACACCCTGCGGTGTAATGTCAATAATCCCCTGCTGTCATAGTCGAAGGAGGAAACCTGACCCACTATACGTTCACTCTTCCGATGTTCCTCCTTCATAGCCTCCTGTTGGGCCTCTCGGATCTGTTCCAATAACGGGGTCACTACTGTCATCCATATACAGATATCTCTTATCGGCACCGCCTTGCGGCTAAGCGCATCGGCCACCACGTTGGCCTTCCCCGGGTGGTAAAGGATCTCACAATCATAATCCTTTACCACGTCAAGCCACCGACGCTGCCTCATGTTTAGATTTGGTTGGTCCATGAGATACCTCAGGCTCTTATGGTCCGTGCAACAAGAACTCACACTTGGAGAACTTGGCGTACAAGCTCTCCCTCCTCAGAGTATCCAAAACCTATCGCAGATGCTCCTCATGTTGCTCCTGCGTCTTGGAATAGACCAAGAGGTCGTCGATAAACACTATCACGGACCGATCCAGCATCGACCTACATACGCGATTCATGAGATCCATAAACGCGGTAGGAGAATTGGTGAGCCCAAAGGGCATCACCACGAACTCATAATGGCCATATCGAGTCCGAAACGCAGTCTTCTGTATATCCTCCTCTCTGACCCTCATCTGATGGTAACCCGAGCGCAAATCAATCTTGGAAAACCAAAATGCTCCCTGAAGCTGGTCAAAGAGGTCGTCAATCCTCGGGAGTGGGTAACGGTTCTTCACCGTTACCTTATTCAGCTCCCTATAATCTATACACATCCGATGCGACCCGTCCTTCTTCTTCACAAACAGGATCGGGGCTCCCCAGGGCGAACTGCTCAGTCTAATGAATCCCTTGTCTAACAGCTCCTGCAGCTGTGTAGACAACTCCTGCATCTCAGGAGGTGCCAACCGATACGGTGCCTTGGCTATCGGAGCCGCACCAGGGACTAGGTCGATCCTGAACTCCACCTGTCGCTCTGGGGTTATCCCAGGAAGCTCCTCTGGGAACACCTCTGTGTAGTCTCGCACCACCGGGACGTCACTCACCGTCGCCCTACCCACCTCCCGGGTATCCATGACATAGGCGACATATCCTGCGCAACCCTGCTGAAGGTAACGCCTAGCCCTTGCTGTCGAACACAAAGCTGGTCCTCGCTGTGGCCGCTCGCCCTGAATCACCAGTTCTCCCCCACTTGGGGTCCTGATCCGCACCAACTGCAGAGCGCAGTCGATCACCTCCCCATTGGGGCTTAGCCAATCCATGCCGATAATAACTTTTTTCCCCCGTAAAGGTATGGGAACCAGGTCTACCAGGTAGCGCTCCTCGAATAATCTCAGCACACAATATCGGAATACCGCTGATGCTCGCACCGATCGATCATCGGCAATCTCTACCTCTAGAGGGCAATCCAACATGCCTGAAGACTCGGGAAACCTCTTGCTGAGCGCAAGAGAAACAAACGATCGGGTAGCACCCGAATCAAACAATACCTAAACTGGGATACCGTTCACATGGAACGATCCTAAACAGAGCACATATCAATATCATATACATCATATAAATAAATCAGAGCGAAAGAATCATACCCGTCACCACGTCGGGTGCAGCGCGTGCCTCCTCTGTCGTCAACTGGAAAGCCCGGCTCCTCACCACTGGAGCCTCTGCCTTGCCCTGCCAGCCATCCGTAATCCGCAGGGTCGCTGGAGCTGGTGCCTTCACTGGCGTTGCTGCTGCTGTCAACTGGGGGCAACTGGCCTTCTTGTGGCCCCTCTGGTTGCAGTGGAAACACAGCAACTCAGATGTCTGAATAGTGGGTGCAGGGGCGGTACAATCCCTGCTGAAATGCCCCGTCTTGCCGCACTTGTAGCAGCCAGACGATCCCATCATGCACGCTCCCTCATGAGACCTGCCGCATTTCTTGCAGCGGCCCTGTCCCGGCTGGCCTTTCAGTCTCCCATCTAGCCCCTTGGGCTTCTTCCCCGAAGCCCCAGTCACCAATCCCTCTGTAACACCCAAATTTTTCAAAACAATTTTTCATTTCAAAACATACTTTCCACCACATAAAAATCACAAAATCATAATAAATCTCTGTATCATCACAAAACATGTCCCAAGATCTCATAAAAATGAATCCTCTCTCGTGTGTACGAATCATGTCGGCGCCTTCCCGCGATCCTCACTAGTACCTGAAACACATCACACAACAACTGTAAGCATAAAAGCTTAGTGAGTTCCCCAATATACCACATACAACACATACGCCACTCGAGGCTACGATACGACCCTCTGGTCCGATGTGTCTCAGCGGGACCCTCCAGTCCCGTAGCTCGTTGGACCCTCTGGTCCGGTCATAGCTCGTTGGACCCTTCGGTCCGGTCTGTATCGTTGGACCCTTCGGTCCGGTCTATATCGTTGGACCCTTCGGTCCGGTCTGTATCGTTGGACCCTTCGGTCCGGTCTATACAATGCACATAATCTCATACATACACATAGCATACAAGACCCTCTAGTCTACACATAAATACCACTCTAGGTAATGTATAGTGAGAAGACTCACCTCGGATGTCTCGGATAATATCCCGCCTGTGTATATACTGATCTAGCCTCTGCCTATACACATAACATAATCATCTCCATCAATCACGGCTCTCTAGGCTAGACTAGACTCTCACATGTCCTCTAAGAAGGCTAAAAGGCTATTTTACCCTTCAAACAGTCCACAAGTTCCATTGTTGACCAAACCCTAAAAGTCAACAAAAGTCAACGGTCAACTCTTGACCAGACTCGCCGAGTGCACAAATGTGACTCGGCGAGTTTAGTCGTGAACTCGAGTCCTCTATTCCCCCTCTGACTCACTGAGTCATTCCCCCAACTCGGCAAGTCACTCACTGAGTGATTCACGGGAAACCCTATCCCTACTCGCCGAGTCTGCCCTTGGACTCGGCGAGTTCATGTCATGCACAAACTCAAATGACCTCCTGAGGTCAGATCTGTTCCTTAGAACCATAGATCTGACCTTCCCAAGCCTGATAATCACGTAAAGCTTGGATCTTGACTCTCATGTGACGTCTAGGAGGCTTTACTTGGTGATTTAGCCCCAAACACAACAACCTAAGCTCATTGCCTCCATAGTTCAACATAAAGCAAGCTGGAATAAGCTCTTTAGACCACTATGGGTCCAGATCCGAAGTCTCAAAATGAATAGGGGCCATATTCTCACAACTCCTTCCAATAAAAGACATAAAAAAAACTCTACATCTATGGGTTCCTTCAACAAAACAGATAAAGGGGCGACATAATACCTCAAAGATGAAGTCTTTTGCTCGAAATCCCAAGATGCACAACCTCCTTGGTCTCCTCCAAGCTGAAATCACCTCCTTCTTGCAAGAATCAATCACAAAGATCAAGAAATGGCTCCTTTCCTCTCACAAACGCTCTAGCTCTTTTAGGGTTTCTCTCTGGGGTTTGGTAGCCGCAAGTGACGGCCCTAAGGGCCTTTAAATAGGTCCCAAACCCAATAAATTAGGGTTTCATTAAACAGCGTGGACTCGCCGAGTCCAGTCATTAATCCAGTCTAACAATGCGCGGCTCTACTCGGCGAGTCTAAGCGCCTACTCGCCGAGTCCCTCTCCAAAACTCAAAAATAATTAGATAAATACAGTACCTGGAAATCCGGATGTTACAAATCTCCCCTACTAGAATCAGACTTCGCCCTCGAAGTCTCTCTCAGCAAATAACTCTGGGTACTGTTCACGCATCTCTAACTCCGGCTCCCAAGTCAGCTCGGACCCCTTCCGATGTTGCCACTGGACCTGAACCAATGACACCTCCTTGTTTCTCAAAACCTTGATCCTCCTATCCCGAATCGCGATTGGCCTCTCAATATAGTTCAGGCTCGCATCCACCTGAATGTCCTCAAGGGGAACCACTGCCGACTCATCGGCGATACACTTCCTCAACTGAGATACGTGGAAGGTATCATGAATCTGACTCAACTCCGCAGGTAGTTCCAAACGATACGCTACTCTGCCCACCCTGGCGATCACCCTGAAAGGACCAATATACCGAGGCCCCAACTTGCCTCTCTTCCTGAATCGGATCACTCCTTTCCAAGGAGATACCTTCAGGAGGACGAAGTCACCAACCTGAAATTCGAGCTCGGACCGGCGCCTGTCCGCATAACTCTTCTGGCTACTCTGAGCGGTCAACAACCTCTGTCTGACCTGCTGTATCTGCTCTGTCGTCTGAAGCACTATCTCTATACTACCCATCACACGCTGCCCGACCTCACCCCAACAAATGGGAGTCCGACACCTCCTCCCATACAACAGCTCAAAAGGTGGCATACCAATGCTCGCATGATGGCTGTTGTTGTAGGAAAACTCAGCCAAGGGCAAGTACGTGTCCCAACTTCCTCCGAAGTCGAGTACGCATGTCCTCGAGCGTGTGAATCGTTCGCTCGCTCTGCCCGTCTGTCTGGGGGTGGTATGCGGTACTAAAATGCAGCCTCGTACCCAACTCCTCATGAAACTTCTTCCAGAATCTGGAAGTGAAACGCACATCTCGATCCGAGACGATCGAGATCGGTACTCCATGCCGTGATACCACCTCCCTCACGTACAGCTCTGCCAACCTCTCAGCGGAAGAGCTCTCACTGATAGCAAGGAAGTGAGCGCTCTTCGTCAACCTGTCCACAATCACCCAAATTGCATCGACGCCCCTAGTAGTCCTCGGCAATTTGGTGATAAAATCCATGGTAATATGTTCCCATTTCCATTCGGGAACCTCCAACGGCTGCAATTTACCATGCGGTCTCTGGTGCTCGGCCTTAACTCTGCGACAGGTCAAGCACCTCTCTACGAACCATGCAACATCCCTCTTCATACAGGGCCACCAATACTCTCTCTTCAAGTCCAAATACATCTTAGTGGCCCCGGGATGGATCGAGAACCTCGATCTATGCGCCTCCTCCATCAAGATGGTACGCGTTCCACCCACTAACGGCACCCAAATCCGACCCTGAAAGGTCATAAGTCCTCGACCATCGGTAACGAACTCCGATACCTGTCCGATAACCCGCTCTCTCTTCCGGTTCTCCCACCTAATGGCCTCAGCCTGCGCCCCTCGAATGGTGTCCAACACCGGAGTCATCACTGTCAATCTCATACAAACATCTCGTATCGGGGCACTCTCTGCCCTGCGACTCAGGGCATCAGCTACAACATTAGCTTTGCCCGGGTGGTACAGGATCTCGCAATCATAGTCCTTCACCACATCTAACCATCTCCTCTGGCGCATGTTCAGGTTGGGCTGATCCATCAAATACTTCAAGCTCTTATGGTCCGTATATATGGTACACCGAACCCCGTACAGGTAGTGACGCCAGATCTTGAGGGAGAACACTACTGCCCCCAGCTCCAGATCGTGGGTGGGATACCTCGTCTCGTGAGGCTTCAGCTGCCTTGATGCGTATGCTATCACATGCCTTCTCTGCATCAGCACCGCTCCCAGCCCCGATATCGATGCGTCACAATACACCACAAAGTCCTCCATTCCCTCCGGAAGGGCTAACACCGGGGATTCGCATAGTCTCTGGCGAAGTGTCTCGAAGGAGGCCTGCTGCTCTGGGCCCCATGAAAAAGCAACACCCTTCCGGGTCAATCTGGTGAGTGGTACGGCGATCTTGGAGAAATCCCTGATAAATCTCCTATAATAGCCGGCCAACCCGAGGAAACTCCTGATCTTGGTGGGGGATCTCGGCACCTCCCAACTCATCACTGCCTCAATCTTGGCCGGATCGACCAAAATCCCATTCTAGTTAACGAGGTGCCCTAGGAACTGGACCTCTCGTAACCAGAAATCACACTTGGAGAATTTGGCATAAAGCCTCTCCGATCTCAAAACTCCAAGTAACTCTCTCAAATGCTCCTCATGCTGCTCTCTGGATCTCGAATACACCAATATGTCATCGATGAAGACGATCACCGAACGATCCAACATCGGTCTGCATACTCTGTTCATGAGATCCATGAATGCCGTCGGTGCATTGGTGAGCCCGAAAGGCATCACCACGAACTCGTAATGCCCGTAACGAGTCCTGAATGCTGTCTTCTGGATATCCTCATCTCGTACTCTCATCTGATGATATCCAGATCTCAAGTCGATCTTGGAAAACCAAGATGCTCCCTGCAACTGATCGAATAAATCGTCGATCCTCGGTAAGGGGTAATGGTTCTTGACCGTCAGTTTGTTCAGCTCCCGGTAATCAATGCACATCCGGTGTGAACCATCCTTTTTCTTGACAAAAAGGATCGGCGCTCCCCACGGCGAGCTACTCGACCGTATAAACCCCTTCCCCAGCAGCTCCTGAAGCTGCGAGGATAACTCCTGCATCTCTGGTGGCGCAAGGCGATAGGGCGCCTTGGCGATAGGCGCTGCCCCCAGAACCAATTCAATACGGAACTCTACCTGCCTCTCGGGAGGTACACCCGGCAACTCCTCGGGGAAAACATCCGGGAACTCACGCACTATCAGGACCTCATCGACCGACCTCGATCTCTCTGCATCTACTCTCGTATCCACCACATAAGCCACAAACCCACTACAGCCCTGCTGTAGACTCTGCCTCGCTCTAGCGGCCGAACAAAATGCTGAGCCAAAACGGGTACCCTCGCCGTACACCGTAAGTACTCCCCCACTGGGATCTCGTATCGTCACCAACTGTCGCTCGCAGTCTATCACAGCCCCAAATCGGCTCAACCAATCCATGCCTACTATGACACATACGTCCCCCATAGCAATCGGGACCAGATCTATCGGGAACTCGACACCGAAGATCTCGAGTACACATCCTCGAATCACATCAGTAGCATACACTGTTCGCTCGTCGACTATTGAAACTCGTAGAGGTCGACTCAACGCCTCTCGCTGAACACTGATGTGTCGACTAAACGCTATCGACACAAATGACCGACTCGCACCCGAGTCAAACAACACCAAAGCAGGTACAGAACACACAAGAAATGTACCTATGCATACCTCAGAATAAGCATAATATCACAAACTCAATATAAACAGAGGAAAGAATACATACCAGCTACCACATCGGGTGCTGCGCGGACCTCCTCCGTTGTCAACTGGAAGGCTCTCCCACGAGCCTTCGGCGCCTCGGCCTTCGCCGGCCGACTCTCTGTAGCTCGAACAGCAGGCGCAGATCCCTGCGCTGATCTCTGCAGTAGCTGTGGGCACTCGGCCTTCCGATGGTCGGTCTGGTTGCAATGAAAGCAAACCGTGAATCCCTTGGGGCAGTCCCTCGCATAATGCCCCTCCTTCCCACACTTATAACACACCCCAGCTCTGCATGTCCCCTCGTGGCTCTTGCCATACTTTCCACAAGTGCGGCCCTTCGGACCCCCAGATCTCGAATCAGCAGGCTTTGCCCGCTTGGCTGTCGGCTGAGACTGTGCCGGTCGCCGATCCACCCTCTGAGACTCGGCCTCCTCCCTGGCCTGCGTCTCCAGCTCAATCTCCCTCTTCCGGGCATTTGCCTGGAGCTCAGCAAATGTCCGGTAAGTCGAGTTCGACACGAACTCCCGTATATCCCTCCTCAAAACACCCAAGTACCGGCTCATACGTGCCTGCTCAGTAGACACCTGCTCAGGGCAGAACATCGCCCTCTCATGAAACTTCAGGGTAACCACAGTAACCGAATCAGTACCCTGTTTGAGGGTCAAGAACTCCTGAGCCAATCGCTCCCTCTCCACCGGAGGAACATACTCATCTCGAAACATCGTGGTGAACCTCTCCCAGGTCACCGCAGTCATCTCTGCAGTAGTGAAGTCTGCCGTCACAAACTTCCACCAGTCCTTCGCTCCTAAGCGAAGCTGGTTCAGCGCAAACCGAACCCTCAGATGCTCTGGACACGAGCAGGTATAGAAACAACCCTCAACATCGGTAATCCATCTCATAGCAGCAATCGGATCCTGCGTCCCATCAAACTCTGGTGGCTTCGTGTTGCTGAACTCTCTGTACAGCAACGAGTCACCCCCCTGCGGCCTGGCAGCAGCAACGGCTGCGGTGGCCGCAGCAACAGCTGCATCAGTAAGAACGGCGTACCGCTCATTAAAAGCCTCCATCATCGTGGTCTTGATAGACCCGAACATCTCTGGAATGTCAGCACGGATGGCAGCAGCCACCTCATCATGAATCATCTGGCGGAGCTCCTCATCGCTCACAACCCCCTCGCTAGTCCCTGGCCGGTGGCGCGTCCCAACCATGATGTCTCTCTGAAATACAACACAAGATATCAGAGACCCGCTCGAGTATACTCGCACTCGATAACTCAACCCTACTTGCTCCTTAGTACCCAATGGATTCTTACTTAGGGTGCACACTGCTCCAGCGTCTTTAGTAGTATGGGCCCTATACTACCATCCACACCGCATCAGCATTCACTCTAAGTCCTCCTCCTTGGATCCCAGATCACAAGTATACAATATCTCACTGGCATAGGCTACCCTTCGATAGGCCTCTCAACAGCTCCTCACTGCTACCTATTCGCTCTCAAGCATCACATAGCAGCAAAATCATTTCTAGGCTAAGGCATCACAAATCAGGCCACTCTAGTCCTAATATGATTACTTAGCCTACTCTAGCATGCATAATATCTCATAATATCTCATAACACATAAGGTAAGGGTATTTTGGGAAATCACCGTTCGGGCGCTGGCTGATCGTACACACTGCTCTGCTCTGCTCTTTCAAAACATTCTACTCTTTAATAAAATTTTGTGAATTTTATTTTGAAATTCTCTCAAATCCTCAATTTGAGTTCAGATACGCCCGAAGGTGCACCCGAATCCCTCAAACCAAGGCTCTGATACCAACTTGTAACACCCAAATTTTTCAAAACAATTTTTCATTTCAAAACATACTTTCCACCACATAAAAATCACAAAATCATAATAAATCTTTGTATCATCACAAAACATGTCCCAAGATCTCATAAAAATAAATCCTCTCTCGTGTGTACGAATCATGCTGGCGCCTTCCCGCGATCCTCACTAGTACCTGAAACACATCACACAACAACTGTAAGCATAAAAGCTTAGTGAGTTCCCCAATATACCACATACAACACATACGCCACTCGAGGCTACGATACGACCCTCCGGTCCGATGTGTCTCAGCGGGACCCTCCAGTCCCGTAGCTCGTTGGACCCTCTGGTCCGGTCATAGCTCGTTGGACCCTTCGGTCCGGTCTGTATCGTTGGACCCTTCGGTCCGGTCTATACAATGCACATAATCTCATACATACACATAGCATACAAGACCCTCTGGTCTACACATAAATACCACTCTAGGTAATGTATAGTGAGAAGACTCACCTCGTATGTCTCGGATAATATCCTGCCTGTGTATATACCGATCTAGCCTCTGCCTATACACATAACATAATCATCTCCATCAATCATGGCTCTCTAGGCTAGACTAGACTCTCACATGTCCTCTAAGAAGGCTAAAAGGCTATTTTACCCTTCAAACAGTCCACAAGTTCCATTGTTGACCAAACCCTAAAAGTCAACAAAAGTCAACGGTCAACTCTTGACCAGACTCGTCGAGTGCACAAATGTGACTCGGCGAGTTCAGTCGTGAACTCGAGTCCTCTATTCCCCCTCTGACTCACTGAGTCATTCCCCCAACTCGGCAAGTCACTCATTGAGTGATTCACGGGAAACCCTAGTCCTACTCGTCGAGTCTGCCCTTGGACTCGGCGAGTTCATGTCATGCACAAACTCAAATGACCTCCTGAGGTCAGATCTGTTCCTTAGAACCATAGATCTGACCTTCCCAAGCCTGATAATCACGTAAAGCTTGGATCTTGACTCTCATGTGACGTCTAGGAGGCTTTACTTGGTGATTTAGCCCCAAACACAACAACCTAAGCTCATTGCCTCCATAGTTCAACATAAAGCAAGCTGGAATAAGCTCTTTAGACCACTATGGGTCCAGATCCGAAGTCTCAAAATGAATAGGGGCCATATTCTCACAACTCCTTCCAATAAAAGACATAAAAAACTCTACATCTATGGGTTCCTTCAACAAAACAGATAAAGGGGCGACATAATACCTCAAATATGAAGTCTTTTGCTCGAAATCCCCAGATGCACAACCTCCTTGGTCTCCTCCAAGCTGAAATCACCTCCTTCTTGCAAGAATCAATCACAAAGATCAAGAAATGGCTCCTTTCCTCTCACAAACGCTCTAGCTCTTTTAGGGTTTCTCTCTGGGGTTTGGTAGCCGCAAGTGACGACCCTAAGGGCCTTTAAATAGGTCCCAAACCCAAGAAATTAGGGTTTCATTAAACAGCGTGGACTCGCCGAGTCCACGTATGGACTCGCCGAGTCCAGTCATTAATCCAGTCTAACAATGCGTGGCTCTACTCGGCGAGTCTAAGCGCCTACTCGCCGAGTCCCTCTCCAAAACTCAAAAATAATTAGATAAATACAGTACCTAGAAATCCGGATGTTACACCCTCCTCAGCTTTCCTCTTACCAATGTGCTCTAGGTCAATCTCTCTCTCCCTCGCCCTGGCAATCATGGAATCCAGGGTGGGACAAGTGGAGAAGCTGACATGCTCACGAATGTCGGCCCGCAGCATGTCGTGGTAGCGGGTCCTCCTCATATCCTCATCTCCCGCATACTGAGGCACCAATAAAGCCCTCTCTCGAAACTTGGCGGTGATCTCCTCCACGGACTCAGTCGTCTGCCTCATATCGAGAAACTCCCGGGCTAGTCGTTGGAGCTCCACAGCGGGTGCGAACTCAGCCCGAAATCTGGTCACGAAGTCCGGCCATGTCATAGCCTAAATAGCTGAGGCTCCCAGGGAGTCACCGACCGACTCCCACCAATCTCTGGCTCTGTCTCTCAAACATCCTGCTGCATATCTTACCTTCGACCCCTCAGGGCAGAAGCTGGTCAACTGTGCAGACTCAATGTCTGCAATCCACCGTCTGGCCACAATGGGGTCCTTCGCCCCATGGAAATCCGGCGCACCACTGCCCCTGAAGTCCTTAAAGGACAGTGTGCGTGATCCCGACTGGCTGGTCGCCATGTCGCTCCTGAATGCCCGGAGGCGATCCTCCATCAGCTCGACAATCCCTTCCTTGATCGACCCAAAGATGACCGGGGTCGCATCAAGGATGCCTCTAGTGATCTCGGACGCGATAAACTCGTGTCGCCTCTCATCCACTGGTTCGGAACCTGAGCCCGAACCCGATCCCTCTCCTGAACTGCCAACTGCTGGCCTCGAACGTAGTACCACCATTCTGCAATACATAACGACAACCGTCAGTGATACTGATACACCTAGAGGGATCTCACCCATCACAAGTTCCCTGGTCTTGCCTCAGCCTTCCTCGATTCAAGTACGGATCCTCTGCTTTCAGTAGTACGGGCCCATACTACCTTCCACATCTATCCGTACTTTCCTCAAGAACCGCCTCGACTCCACCAAGTCCCTTCTACTACTACTGCTGATCTCATGCCAATCTCGTCCTAGGCTTGCCCTAGGTAATCGCTAACCCACTCTCCGCCATCAGTTGCATAAGAAGTCCCTTCTTTCTTCCCCTAACTAGCTCGCAAATACTATTACAAGAGCTGCGAAACGGTTGGACTCAAACAATATGTAACTTAAACAAGAGCTGCGAAACAGAGCTAGACCCAACCTTCTAAAATTATTTAGTCCTTGCAATATGTAACTTAACATATTCGTTTACTAGTTAGTGAAAGACACTAGAACTCCTAAAAGCACAAAGCAAGCAGCATTCGGGCATTGAGTACACATAATCAAGTATATACTACTCTGGCTATCATACTGACTAATCTGTACTAACATGCAGTTCTCAATAAGCTGGTACTCATACAATAGGCACATAAGGCATCCTTCCTAGATCCTTAGTCCTAATCTAGCATGCTGTTCTACTGAAACTGAAGCTGATAATCATAACATAAACTTGTATGGGTACTTTGGGGAATACTTACTTGAGCTCGGCCGGTCGCGCACATCACACACTTTATTCTTTTTCAAAACTCTTTATCTTAACTTTTAGAAAAATCATTTTCTTTTGTTAAAATCTTTTAGTCCCTCGATTTGAGTCCAGACACTCCCGAAGGTGCGTCTGAATCCCTCAAAACAGGGCTCTAATACCAACTTGTAACATCCCAAATTTCGAGTCCAAAAATTTCATTTTAATTAACTGATTATAAAAGCATTCATAAGAAAACCACATAAATATATCATGTCTGAAAACCCAAGTCATAAAATATCATCATGTTGGAGTACAATCCCAGAATATCTCAAGTGCGGAAAATCAATGCGAGTGTGTATGATGTGCCGCGACCGCGCCAGCTCTTTCCCCTTCGCTGAAGAGGTACCAGAAACCAAAACTGTAAACTGTCAGCACGAAGCTTAGTGAGTTCCCCCATAATACCACATACCATACACATATAATGAACAGCTAGGAGATACGGGCCTCGCCCACACTCATGGAGATACGGGCCTCGCCCACACGCCGCTAGCTGGGAGATACGGGTCTCGCCCACACTCCACTATCTCTGAGATACGGGCCTCGCCCACACTCAGCTACTAAACCATAACATACAAGTATCACACAGACAACGAGTATAAACAATTCTATCGTACAAGCATATATCATAATCAAGCTCAACTATGAGATACGGGCTCTGCCCACACTCCGATACTAACATATCGTCTATACAGGCCGACCTTGGTGCCTTAGACCCGTTCCTACTGGAAGGAAACTCATCTCAAACGAGTAGCTGCTGATAATCTGTGCAGGGGAATCTCTGACTGCTGCTGCTCCGGAAATCCTCCGGCTATATTCCCCACAAAACACTTAATCAGAATCTGGTATCTACCCTTTAGGGTAAAATGACTATTTTACCCCAGACCAAGTCCAAGTCAAAGTCAAAGTCAACGTCAAAGTCAACTTCCATTTGACCCGACTCGCCGAGTTGGGTCGTCAACTCGTCGAGTCCCTACCTCTTCAACTGTCCTCCTCCACGTCCCTACTCGTCGAGTTTAGCGATCACTCGACGAGTTCTCCTTCTAACACAACCTCAGATGAACCTTCATCCGACTCGCCGAGCGATATGAACACTCGTCGAGTCCGTCTTCATCCTAAGAACACGTCCTGTCCTCGACTCGCCGAGTTGTATGAACAACTCGTCGAGTTCATCTTCAAGGGTTGGGAGATTGCCTTGGACTCGCCGAGTCTGTTCTAGCACTCGTCGAGTCCCATGAACTCCAGGTCTAAAATGAAGTCTAATGCGTTGGGTCACTCTTTCTGTCCTGCCACAACCCTACTAACACCCAACTGAGTTCTTTTGACCCTCAACAAATATGGGACTCAAAGCCTTGGACTCGTCGAGTCCCAAGAACGGGATCGCCGAGTTGGTCACGTCCACACCCTAAATCCTCGATTTCTGATGTACAACTCATGACCAAAAGATAGATCTAGGCTCCTACAATCGTTCTAGCACGTAAAGTTACAAACTTTACGTGCATGCATGGGACTTTGAGTCCAAAAGGTCCTCAAACAAGCTCTTGGGTTGCATGGAGTCTTCTTTGGGTGGAAAAGCACCCACTTTCTGCCTTGTGACCCCTCAAAGGACCTAGATCTGAAGCCTTGTCCCCAACCATGCTTGCATTCATGGTTGGCTACCTAAAATGGCTTATAAAAGCCCTAAATCTCCACAAAATGGGATCTAGCAAATGAACAAGCAAGTTAGCAACTTTATACCTTCTGAGGACTGAAAATAAAGCACAAACTCGAACCCCTTTGGTCTCCTCTTGTTTCCTCAAGCTCTTCTCCTTCCTTCTTAAGACCACCAACACCAAAATCCACCAAAATGACTTAGATTGCTTCAACAACGGCTAGGGTTTTCTATAGAGGGTTTCTGGGAGCATAAGGGACGATGGAGGCTGTATAAGGTTGTTTAAATAGGGTGCAAACCCTCAGTTTAGGGTTTTGTCCAGACAGAGTCTACTCGTCGAGTCCGGGACTCGACTCGACGATTCCATCACTTAAATCCCGCGTCTCATCCCGCTCCTACTCGGCGAGTTGGGCCTTCAACTCGCCGAGTCCCAGGCCAAAAATGCAAAATTACTAAAATAAAATACATACCAGGAAGCGGGTGCTACACCAGGGTAATGAATAGGTTTGGTTCGATGGTAGCTTAAGCCATCATGATGTGTCTCGGGTTGGTTCTATCAGTAATAAGGCCACGACATGTTGGAAATAGGAAACTGCAGGTCGGAAGGAGACTGAGTATGATGTAAGACTACAGTTATTCTAGTAGCATTCACCTTTGCGTCGGATTCAGTGACGACAGGTTGTCAGCCTATCATGATCGGATGGATCAAATGGGTGGAAGGAGCTATGAGTGGCTGTATTAGTAGGGCAGTTATTGTCAGACGAGGTATCCCTCGGAGATCATGTGGGACTGTTGTACGTGTGTATTGGCTCCGTGATCAGGTAGGTGTCCGGTGTTTCGGACAGTTGGCAGACAAGTTGGGACCAAGTTGATCCCGGTTGGTCTTCAGGAAAGCAGCTATGTGGCAGCAAGAGGAGTTGGAGCGACTTCAGTGATTTGGGGTCCGTGTGTGGAATTGCTTGTTATTCGGTAGCCGCAGTTGACCGGTGATTTTGTCCTTTTGGAAGCTGTAACGCCCGGGTTTCGGGGCTAAGCATTTTTGACACAATGTAATAGTCTAGGTCAACTATTGTAACACCTTTTGAGATAATAAAGATGAAATATTTGAGTATTATGTGAATTATGTGAATTTATATGCATAAATGTGTAATAAATAAAGAATAAAAATAAGCGTCAAAATTAAAGTATGAGATAAGCCTGATATCTTTACATAAAGTTGTAGTGGTCGAAACAAGGATTCCGGGGATATAAATAACGCCGAAATTCAAGTTATAACGAAGAAGTTATGACCCGTCGAAGTTTCGCGACGGAACCGGCACGATACCGGGAAGCGTAAATAGTGAATTTACGATAGAGCGACTTTTAGCCTTAGCGAACTAAACGAAATTCGTAGAATATGTTAAACCAAGAGCGTCCATAAAAAGAACGCCCAAATCTGACTTCGTATGAGGAAATTATGATTTTTCGAATTTTCGGCTTAGCAGTGTACAACCCGAAGTTCGAATATTAGATCGAGCGGTTTTTAGCCGACACAACCTAAACGAGAATCGAAGATCTCGTTAATAGTAGCGTAACGATAAAAAGACAGACGAAAACGGACATCGGATGAAGAAGTTGTGAATTTTTTAACGGACCAATCCTGTCCCGGCCTGTTAATAATATAACTTTTAAAATTAAGTCAAAATTACCCGATGGAGTCTAAACAAAAGTTGTAGAGTACGTTCCCGCCTACGCGTGGATATAAAGAACGTCGAAAACGGAGCTCGTATGAGGAAGATACGAATTTTTGAAGTTAGAGCTCGGATTTGCGAAGCTGTTGATGACGTGGCCGAATCTCGGCCGTCCGATGATGATCAAGGCTCGCTTCGGATGAGTGACACGCCACCCCTCGCTACGCCCCGCGTCCGAGGGCAAGTACGCCCAGCGTACTTCGGCTCTTATCCACTTCCGAGACTAGCACATGCGAGACAGCTGGATGCGAGTTGGCATCCTTATCCGAGCATTACGCCCAGCGTAACCAAGGGCTACGCCCAGCGTAGTCCGAGGTTTAGCTACTATAAATAGAGGGCCGAGGCTGCCCACTTTCTTCACTCCAAAATCTCCTCTTTCTCTCACTACTTTCTCTCTCTAGACTATCCTAACCCCCCCCCCCCCTAAAGCCTAGGTGAACCCCCTAGCACCAGAAGGAAGCCCCGAGGCTCCCAGAGTCCCGAGAAAAAGGGTCTTTTGGTTCGGAAACGCTGCTCCAAGCGAATCCCGGTTTTCGAGAAAACCCGGTGTAAGTGAGCTACGCCTACGCTATTTTTAATATAGCTTTTATTTAATTATAGTAACATTATAAGGACCTTAAAATAATTATTTGGGCTATTATTATGAGTTATATAGGGTGTTGTTTAACGCTTATATAATAATAATAATAGCTAGACTATTAATTAGTCGCGGTTAACGTTAGACTAAACCCTAGTGGTATTGATGATAGGTTTTGTCAAGGGAAAATTGTTTTGAGATAACGAAGCGATGTCCGAGTTCCGAGTCACCACCTTAACAAGTGAGTGCATAGTTACTTTCAGCTTACACATAGATATGAAGTATTTAATATAAACTATGTGTTATGTGTTCATATTGTCTGAATACTTGCTGTCTATACTGATGAAAGATTTTTATACATGTTTTAAATGATTTAAACTGTATATGTATTTTATATCTACAAAAATGTTGGGGTAAAACATGGGTAGATGTAATAGACGGTGTGTGATAAAATGATGAGAGGCCTCGATGTTGTTGTTGTTGATTTTGTCATCTAGCGGAGTATAGATGACAACCACGGACTCTTCTAGACAGTCCAGTGGAACGCTAGCAGGCTCGCAACCTGTAGGTGTTTGTGAACGATGTGTTCACCGGTGTACTCCATCCCCCTCATGGTTGCCTTTAGGACATTTATTGCCGAGGAACCCCCTTAGCAGTAGTGTCCATCCCGATGATGATCCTTAGGCTAGGTCCCTTTTGATAGGTGTTTAGGGACGTAAAGTGAGGATAACGGGAACGGGTAATCGGGTTATTGTTGGTTGATGAAATTAATAAACTTATTTATTGTGGGTTAAAAACCCTATGTGCTCACCAGGCTCCCAAGCCTGACCCACTCAGTTTCTTGTATTACAGGTAGTGGTGCACGAGCATAGATATGATGTTTGGGCTGAGAGATTATGGATATATAGGCCTATAGATATGAATAAATGTAGTAAGGCTTATATTGTACTGTTTATGCTTTTGATCTGTATCGAACATGACATCCCGAGGTTTTTAATGAAATACATTTCTACGGAAATGTTTTGATAAATCTTTATCATATTTTGGGAACAAATTCCGCAACACTTTTATTTAAAATGTTACTCTGATTTTTAAACAAAGCATAAACAAAATCGGTCTTTTCTGGCCGTGAAAATGGGGATGTCACAGAAGCCTCAAGGTATTCGGGTGGAAAGTATTCTATTTAGGCTGGTTTTCTTGGGGGAATCAGTTCGATGATGATTCGATGTGGGCAGTCTGTCAGGGAGACAGACCATCTCGAAACTTCAGCTTCCAGATGGAACAGATGTGATCAGGTTGCAAGGAATTCGTTCATCTTTGGGTTCTAGAACCCTATGAGGCTTGGTTTCATTTGCCTTGGGAAGGATGTGGTTCTCAGGTTTGTGGTTGTGTTGCTCAGGTTGTCTGGTATGTCAGGGATGGTGATGCATGATTTCGAGGACGAAATCTAATCTAAGTGGGGGAGAGTTCTAACGCTCTGTTCCGAATTGACTCCTAGTTTGTGGTTGTGGCTCGAAGGTCGGTCATTATAAGTATTATGGCTCTTAGGAAGGTAAGATCTAGGCCCTTTTGGGTGCGGGTGATGTATTAGAAGTGATCCGGGTGTTCGGTTCGTGTTTTGGAGCCTAGGGGTATTTCCGTAAAGTGGCAGTTCGGGCTTTTGTGGAAAATGGATTTTTGTTCGGAAGGTCTTAAGAAAGGTTTGAGTTGATAGAAGTATAGGGCTTCTCGTCATCTTTCCGTGGATATAAGGATCGTCGGAATCGGGCTTATAATGAAGAAGTTATGGCCTTCGGAAGTTTCGTGGTTTTCAGGCTTAGCCGAGTACACGGGGTGTACACAAAGTGTACGGCGGGCGTACTAGCAAAGAAGGTAGTACGTTGGGCGTACCTTGGAGTTCGCTGGGCGTACTGACCAGGAGGGTCACGAATATTCCTCGGAGTACGTTGGGCGTACCATATGTACGCTCGACGTACTCCAGTCAGATCAGAACCCTATTTTTGGGTGTTGGACCCTATTTAAACTCCTTATCTCATAACCTAACCCTAATATCTTTAGCCTCCACCCCTCTAAACCCTAGAAATCGTCTTATACCATTCATGGTGGCATTTTGAGCTTATGGAGTCCATTTTTGGAGTGTTTGGCCCATTTTCAAGAAGGTGGGGTTAGATGCAAAGATGGAGATCAAGAAGAAGCTTATGGATCTGGCTTTTGTGACTCATTTTCAGCTTGATGAAGGTATAAAGTTTTGAACTTGACCATTGAATTCTTAGATCTATTATGTTGAGTTTTTGGATCTTTTGGTCCCAAGAATGGAGCTTTATGGTTCCAAATCCGTTTTTAGGCTTAGGGTTGCCACCCTTGGTGCTAACTAAGTCCTTAAGGCAGAAAGTTGCCATCTTGGAGGTCTTAATGGATTCAGGCAAGAGTTATGGTCATTTTCATGGAAGTAGATTGTTATACTTTGATTTTGGGTTCATGTGGGTCATATAAGTCACCAAGTCAGTGACTTTATGGATCAAGACGTTAGGTAGAGCTCATATCTGTAATTTGGTCCCTTGGTTTGAAGCATTAAGCACTTAATGGATTTTTTGCATCAGTCGTTTGTATGTTGGGCGTACAATATAGTACGCTGCGCGTACAACCCTTTTGCGCAGTACGCTAAGCGTACAGAAGAGGTACGTTGGGCGTACGCTTTCAGGAGGACTTGGGCCTTAGTGGACTTCGGACCTTTGGGCCCTAATGGTTTTGGGCCTGGACTTGCTGTTTGTTGGGCTTGAATGTATCTTGGGCCAATACTGGAATAGTTGGGCTTATTGGGACTTGTGGCCCAATATAGAAATGTACTTCACATTGTGGGCCTCGGTTTGGGCCAATTCTTGGATTAGGTTGTTGTGGGCCTTCGTGGGCCAATTGGGGTCAGGATTATTGACTAAGGAGAATATTGGGCTTTAGAATAAGGTCCATTAGAAAGGTTCGGGCCCAATTTGGAAAATTGGGCCGCTGATGGTTTTATTGACATTATTGTGTTGGGCTTTTGTTTTGGTTTGGGCCTTAGTTTTGGATCATACTGGGCCATGGGTAGAATGGTAATTTTACCCCATGTATGGATTAAGGATTATGGTATGGGACCCAATTGCTAATTAGGTATATTGATTGGTATTGATAGCTCGGGAAGTGGACAGGGCAGCAGCTAAGGATTTCTTTCGGGAAGCTTCCGCATTCGAGGTGAGTCTCCTCACCATACCAATGGGTCTAAGGCACCAAGGTCGGCCCATTATGCATTATGTGATATGCTAGTTGATTTCTTGTTATGTGGTATGCTAGTTGATTATGTGGTATGTGATATGCTAGTCGTCTTTGTGATGCTTGCATGGAAGACCTCGGGGGGGGGGGGGGGGAGGGAGGGTTTCCATGGCATCCTTAGTCAAGACCATGTGATGGTTTCCATGGCATTGGGCTAAGACCATATGGGGGTTCCCATGGCACCCGGAGTAAGGCCCTGGAGGGTTTCCAGGGCATCCTTATATGTTTGTATACATGGCTTGTGTGATTGATAAGGTTTATGTAGCTGTTACACCTAATATGGATTATGTGATTATGTGGTTTATGTGGGGTATGCTCTGGGGAACTCACTAAGCTTCGTGATTACAGTTTTGTTTATGGTTTTCAGGTATCTTTGTTTTGGAAAGGAAGGGCTCAGCTTGATCGTAGCGCACACACCCATGTTTTCCGCAATGAATGATTTTGGGATGAACTCTGATAAATGTTTTTAATTAACAATGTTTTGGAATGATTGGAATAAATGATATCTAAGTGTGGGTTATATTAAAAATGAAAATTTTACCCCTGATTTTTGGGTCGTTACAATAAGGACCATTTTTTCCATAATTTAGTAATTTGTGCTAAGAATGGAAATACCTGATTGGATGGGTCTTACATATAGTGGTATAAGAGAGAGGGTGGGAGGAATCCTAGAAGCAACATCTATGAAGAGCAGTTGTAGATGTTTGTTGGGCACATACATATATGTTAGAACGCTTAGTAGTAGTCGTGTGTGGTGACTTGGGGACTTTGGGATAATTCTTGGGGCGAGTGATGATAGATGTGCAAGGTAGTATGGACCAGTACTATTTGAAGAATAGGACATGTACGTTGATTGGTAAAAGTTGTAAAGTTACTAAGGAGTTGGTCGATGGGTAGATAATGGGGCATAACATTATGTTTTGACTATAACCTGCTTCTATCTTTATTGCTTGTATGTTTATGGCAAGGTAAGAAGTGGGTGTTTCTAGATTGGTTATGAGTGATTCAGACTTGAGTAAGTTGGTGGATTCTGAGGTATCGAGGGCCTTTTTCGAGGTGGTGCCAGCTTGGGTCGCAAGATTTAAGGAGTAAGTGATCAGTATGATCGATTGGTGGATTGTAGTCTTCGTTAGGGATGGTAGCCTATGGCTTGATATAATAATTGTTATGAAATGGTTGTGTATCATCATCTTATGTTCGGGGCCTTTTATGCTTCAGTGTGAACCTTTTGTGTCATCCAGCAAGGGGTTTTCAGGATTTGATCTCTCAATCTATTACGAACGACAAAAGAAAGACCATGCCAGGGGATGAGTTTACAACTCAATTTAGGAAGGAGCGGATGTCTTCTGTGAATATCAAGAGTACAATTCCAGAGTCTGGACTGGAGGTCCAGCAGAGGATGAGAGAGTAGGTGCAAGTTTAGGCACCACCGGAAGCTAAGAGGTTCAAGACTATTGTTACTTTCTTAAGAGGTCAGTGCAGTCACAGTTGTTGCGGATGATGGGATTTTATTCAAACATTAGTTTCAAAAAAAAATTTAGCAACGGAAGACTTGAGTATTTTTTGAACAATTATAAACTATTTATAACCAACCATTGATCTTCTTGCAATGTTTGGTAATAAAACAAGAACTAAAGAAGAAATAGAGTTTAACAACCTTTGTAAACTTTGGATCCTCTAAGGGAGGCTTGGAAGTTGATGGAGAATGAGGAACCTTTGAGACACCAACAAGAATCCAACTTGATTTAAGATGTTAGTCATGTAAAACTCTTAAAACACTTAAGTTTGAAGTTCATAAAAAAGTATGAACTTCAAGAGAGTGTAAATGCAAGCAATCTTCAAGTGTTCTTAACAAAACAAGAGAGAATAAGTGTGTGTGTGTGTGTGAGAGAGAGAGAGAGAGAGAGTTAGGGAGTTTCATATTTTCCATGTGTTAAGAGATACCAAAATTAAAAGCCTCTAAGCTAGTTAAAGTGAAGACTTAATCTAAGGGTCCTTAACTAGTAAGCCCTTTAGATAAGGTTGTCCCCTATGCTTTCTTTTATACCTATTACTTTTTAATAAACAAAGATCAAAGCCATGCTTTTTTTCTCTTCCATTTTTAGAATTAAGAGTAAAAAGATATCAAGTTTTTTTATTAATTTTATAAGGTAGTTGATAAAATATAAACTTTAACTTTTTGGTAAAAGACAAAAGAATTTATCAATTCCAAAATGATGTGCATGAATTAATAATTCATACCATATGGATTATATATAATGTTACTTGCTAATGAAAATTATTATTTCCAAGAAATAAATAATTTCCAATTACTTATAAGAGTTTATTGAATATTTATTAAAATCAATTTTTAATAAATAATCAATTATATCAAGTTGTTGTCATTGTGAACATTAGGATCATATGTTAATTAGAAATATCACTTTAATATGACTCTTGAGCATACAAGATCTTTCAATCTCCCACTTGCACAAGACTCATATTAGATTGATGTTGACAGTGGTGAACATCTAGCAACATTTCACTTCCCCAAACAACATACAATTTCTGTGTCATTCTTTCAACGCCCATTTCCCAGAAACTCAAAGCTACAATTAGTGTACAAGGTAAGTTATCAATTATCCCTTTGTCATAGACATCATGTTGAACATGAGATACTGATTGCAATCAATCCCATATGGTGTTCAACTTTTGGTAAGACACCTTAGATGTTTAACTCTCAACAAATAAGAGGAATAAATCCCATATTTACTACATAAGCCTCTTGCATGGTTCATGCTATACCTAAAACTAGCTTTTATAATTGTCTGGTTAAGGATCAACATTTGACCATATCAAAGTACAACACTCCGTACACTTAAGTCCCACTATGTATCTAAGGTGTTAACGATACAAAGATATTACCTTTTAATCAAGTATCAATCATGATAGCGATCCATGAGGTGATCTTGATGTCGGTTAGTTCAATACTAGTTCTCTGATAAGTACCTATGAAACTTGGTTACAACCACCTGACTACTTTCACCTGGTGAAATTCAACCAATCCAATTCATATTAGTCTTACTTTATAATTTCTCCCACAATTATAACCGGCTATGAACTTTCTGTAATAATAATATTATTCATGGATAAAACATGTTAACATAGAACACAACAAATATTGATGTTATGATCACATCCTAATATATCAAGACATTATATAATAGTTGTTGTCACAATGTTCCAATATTCAAATACTAAATCCAAATCAAAATCCCATTTCTAGAATAATAAAGTCTTACAGCTGAAATTTCATCATTCTTACTTAGCTCAAAAAAAGGACTTTGTTAATGGGTTCGACTAAACTTAATTTGTATGAATTCTGCGAATACTACCATCTCTATGTTTGACTTTACTCTAAGTATAGTTAAATTGTTGGTGAATATGATTGGTGTTCTTTGTCTCTTAGCTTGATTAAGGATACTCTAGAAGTCATAAAGATTTCTATGTGTTCCTTGAATGGCAGAAATCAAAATATTTTTTCAATGAACTCATTCATCCGATCATATTTGATTTCAACTTCTAAAGTAGTGTATTATTATTTTGTATTATATTGCGTCATTATGTTTTTCTTGGACCTCATTCTAACTAAACTTACTCTTTATTCCACAATGAAGTCATAATCCAATTATAATTCATAATTATATATATATATATATATATATATATATATATATATATATTGATGTGATTATTGAACATGGTTTGACATGCGGAATTAAAGATTGCACAATGAACATGGTGATTTCGGTGTTTAAGAGATGTATTCGAATATGTATGGTGTTACAAAAAGGGACATAGATCTACATCTACATAAATAACACACACTTACACACTCAACTTTTACACCTCTCAAGCACACCTCCATAAGTGGTATGAACCCACCTTATATATAGGTGTTTACATGTCTCTCTCTCACTCTCTATCTCATGTCACAAGGCTAATGCACCACATGCAAGTGGGTCTACAAAAGTCAAACCATTTACAAAGTCATACATGGATAACTTTGTACCCCAACATTCTCCCCCTCAAAGTTAGGAATGGATGACCCACTTCAAATCTTCCAAAATCGAGCAACTAAGTGATCTGAGCCTCAAGCGTGACACATTTTGAGATGAACTTCAAATCTTCAATTCTTCCATGATTCTTCAATTTGGGCTCTAGGATGTGAGACCATACGAACCGAGCATCAACGAACTATCAAGAGCTACTCAAACTCCAAATAAAATCCCTAAAGTTGAGCATAAAAACACAACCCGAAAATATTCAATAAATCCAAACCCATCTCGACCGAAATCACTTCCGAATCTCCAATCGGATCATTTCATAATCTTCAAAAACTCAAAGTCACTTCGGTCTTCAAGTCTGCGTAATATGAAAAATTCAACTTTCGAATTTCCATATAAATTTCTCCCCCGTTTTATAATCGAAATTTGATTATAAAACCAACAAGGAAAGAGAATGTGCTCTATTCGGAATTTTTCGTGTCAAAACTCCCCCTTAACACATGGCATAAACATTTTGCTTCAATCCGGAAAATCCAAAAAATCTTTAATTTTTAGCTTCGTTCACGGACCGCCTTTGACAAAATTTCTCAAAAATGGATATAAATTGTCAATTTGAAAATTATGCAGTGACCCGGTGCGCCCAAAACAGCCAAAAATGCGAAACTCTCCCCCTTTTTCGAAACTGGGTAGAAAGCGTCAATTCGCATAAACTGCATGGGCCTGAAATGAATATTCTTCACTTTTTCAGCAAAATCAGTCCATTTTCGAATTTGGGAAAAAACTGCCAAACTTTCGAAACTTCAGGGACTGATTTCGAAAGTTCTGCCTTTTGTCCTCCAAACATTCGAAAAATACCCCAATTGTCGAAGTTGGGTATGTTGTGCCAAACTGTCGAAATTTCAGGGACTATTTTCGAACATTCTTCCTCCTTTCTTCAAAACTAACGAAAAATTGCCCAATTGTCGAAATTTTGTCCAATCTTACGAAAAACTACCAAATTATCGAAACTTTAAGGGCCATTTACGAAACTTTTGAGTTTCTTCTTCCCCAATTTCGTTTCCCAGGCAACGAAAAATCTTCCTTCCCTTCGTACGAAATAATACCACAGTTAACGAAACTTCATCTTTACTTTTTAACGAAAATCTTTGCTCTGCTTCACTTTTGTTTCGTTAAATCAAAGCACCAAATTAACGAAATTTTTCAGTCCATTTTAACGAAAACGAAGGCATGTGAAGTCTCTGAATCTCGTCTGAACCATTTAGTCTCTGAATCGACTAAAAATCTTCGTTAGTAAGCCAAATCAACACAAATCGTTCATCATCCTTCAACCCATTGCTAACGAATCCTTTAAAATCACCAAATATCGATTCCAAAAGCGAACTTCCAGCAATCGACCAACAATACTCAAAATCAACAGCCTTCGTTTTTCAGTATCATCTTCCCAGTTTGTTAGCCAAGTCGATGTTTGTTTATCTACAAACCATCGACTTTATTCGCTTTTTATCAACAACGACTCGATCTCAAACCATCTTAACGAACCATCGACACAAAGCCATTCACGATTCAAACCAACAACTTCCGAATAATACAAAATTGAATTCCCAGTCGATACACACCTTTGATTCATTATCGCCCCAATATCACCAACCCAGTCTAGCGTTCGTTCTTTAAAATCCTTTGACTCCAAATTATCGAAATCATGTCATCAAAGTATTCGGCCATCGACCTTCCCATTATCAATTCATTCCAGTCGATATTCACATGAACGTTTACCACAAAGACTTCCAATTTCGAAATCAATTTCAAGAATCAAACAAAAAGCGTATGAACTGTCATCGGCACCAAGAATTCCAATCCAAGCAAATTCGAAATTAACCACCAAATTAGACTTGATTTCAAGATCTATAGCCCCAAAACAACTTATATTGAACAATTTCAATCTCCAATTCACTGAATCAACTCCAGAATATCGAATTTGAATATTTCACAGTTTGACTTTTCAAAGTCAAAGAACCATAAACACGAAATTGACGATTCTAATGGCCATTTTCAGATCAAAAGGTGTTCCATTAACTGTTCTTCATCAAATCCATGTTGTTCTTGACCATATTCATCCAAATCAAGATACCGATTTCTTCACTTGAACTTGAACAAAATTGATTTTGTCATAGAAAAATTATATGAAATCAATTCCCACTTGCAGATTAACAAACAACAACCATCGATTATTAGAAACGATGGAATGAAAATGAAACTCAAGAACAAGATGAACCAGTTGAGAGTTACGAATAATAGTAACGTACAACATCTTAAGCACACAAAAAACGACGCACGCTTGATCAGCGAATTGAAGGAATCGAACTAATTTGGGTGAGGCTTTGGGCTTATATCAGTTTATTATCGGATTAAAAGAATTATATGGGCTCAATAGATTGTAAACAGTAAAAGATTTGAAAATGGATCAAAATCAAATTGTGGGCTCAATAATGATGAACAGTGATATCAGATCCAAAACACACGACTTTAGGATATTAAACAACCATGAACAGTAACGAATCTAATATGATTTTGGATTAAATTCAGACGAACAATTGCAATTTGAGAATCAAATTGAACAAAAGAATAAGATTGGATTGGGCTTTGATCAACGAAAAAACTATTGGATCATAACACGAAAAAATTTGATCCAACGAATCAAAATGATCAAAAATCAAGAACGCAATGCACGAATCAACAAGATTAAGAGAGATCATAGAGAGAGACTCCCCAAAAATGCTCCAATTGTGACAAATTTAGCCAAACCGAGAATCGTTTCTTCAAAAAATCATGTTGATCTTCAAAGACCCGCTCTGATACCAATTGATGTGATTATTGAACATGGTTTGGCATGCGGAATTAAAGATTGCACAATGAACATGGTGATTTCGGTGTTTAGGAGATGTATTCGAATATGTATGGTGTTACAAAGAGGGACATAGATCTACATCTACATAAATAACACACACTTACACACTCAACTTTTACACCTCTCAAGCACACCTCCATAAGTGGTATGAACCCACCTTATATAGAGGTGTTTACATGTCTCTCTCTCTCACTCTCTATCTCATGTCACAAGGCTAATGCACCACATGCAAGTGGGTCTACAAAAGTCAAACCATTTACAAAGTCATACATGGATAACTTTGTACCCCAACAGATCTAGGTCCTAAAGAGTTAGGGTTTGAGCTAAACCCATTAAGTAAGGATATTAGCGGGTAAATTTGGAAACTTTACCCTTAAAAGGACATTTTCAGTATGTATGTGAAGTATGAAGCTCAGATATGAAGATTAGGGGCTTAATCCATTGAGATGAAGCAACAGATTGAAGAACTCGGCGAGTTGATAGAGGAACTCGACGAGTTGAGTCGATTTGTCCCGGCTCTGTAAAGGGAAGAACTCGACGAGTCTGAGGAGGGGCTCGACGAGTTGACTCGTTTTATCACGACTACGAGTGGCAAGGGAACTCGGCGATTCAGGGGGATGACTCGGCGAGTTGAGTCAACTCGGAGTGTTGAATTTGACTTTGACTGGGCGTTGACTTTGACCTTAACCTGGTCTTTGACCAAGGTTGACCCATGAAGGGGTATTGAGAAAGGAATCGTATCTAAGGGGTTGTTTCTGTGTAGGGCGTGAGTAGAGTCGGTTGCAGGAGCAGAGACGTTCAGCTATTTCACCCGACATTTGAGCTGCGTTTTCTCCTGTAGGAACGGGTCTAAGGCTCCAATTGTAACATCCCGGAATTTTCTGATAGTTCTAAATCCTCTCTTTTAGTATTATTTTGTCATTTGTAGTCCTTGAGGTGGAAGAGTGAAACCATGAAAAGCCTAAGGGCTAAAGTTCAATTTTGGGATCAAGAGGTGTATGCTGAGCGTACATAAGGGTACGCTGGGCGTACACTTGTGTACGTTGGGCGTACTCACGACAGATGAAAACCCTAACATTTAGGGTTTGGGTGTTAAATAAACGACCTTATGAGCTCATAACCCTCTCTTACCTCAGCCTCCACTGTTTAGAGCCGTTTTCCCCAAACCCTAATCCTTCCCTTGATTGTGTGAGCTTAAGTGTGTGTTTTTGAGTAGTTGGAGAAGAAGGTGTTGCATCAAGAAGTTGGAGAAGGAAGGAAAGCGTGTAGATCTGAGGTTTCTTTGTGCCCTAGAAGCTCCAGAAGGTAAAAAGCTTCAAACTTTATGCTTGTATGATATAGATCTAGCCATTCTAGCTTTATGGAACTATTTATTGTCCCAAAAGTCCCCAAGTTGGTGCATGCATGTTATGATTTGTACGAAATGAGCTGTCCTTCCAGACCTTAAAAGAGGTCCTAAGTGATAAAAATGATGTCCCAATAGCTAAATATGTCTCATGCATGGAGTAGGAAGGTCTTAATGGATTAAGACCATGTATTAAGAACTTTCTGGACGTCCAAAGTGATAAAGTTCAAGACTTTATAGTTCTAAGGCACATTTGGTCGATGGATCTGAAGTTTGGGCTCAAGTGCTTAAGCCATTAAGAACTTATTAGGGTTTTGGTGAAACCCCACGTACGCCCAACGTAATTCCTGTACGCCCAACGTACGGTGTCAACCACCCCGATGGCGGTCAACATAGAGCAGAAGTACGCCCAGCGTACCTGAGGAGTACGCCCCGCGTACGTCCTCTGTTGGGCTTTTGAAAATTAGGCGTCGGGTTTGGGCCGCTTTTGGACTAATTGAACTTGGGCCTTGTTGGGCCTCTGAATAATTGAAGTTGGGCCAGTTTTGATAAGAGATCCTATGGTAAGGCCCAATTAGAAAGTTAGACCTAAAATGGGAAAATTGGACCATTTATGGGCTTATGTATATGGACTTTTGGATAGTGAATTGATATTGGGCCTTGGGCCCAAATTAAAGGAAAAGGCGAAATGGACTATGTGGATTCTTAGTCAAGATTAGTATTCCCACTTATTAATTTAATATTCGTTATTTTGGATAGTCCGGGATTTTTGGTGAGACAGCGATTCGGGAGTTCGATTCATCAGTTAAGATCGACATTGCGATGTGAGTTATCCTCACTATATCAACAGGGTCTAAGGCACCAATGCCGACTCTTATCGGATTTGTATCCGGGTTTATTTCATGATATGTTTATTGATTTACATCCTGGTAGTTAGGATGGTGTTCTGCTTAGTGACCTGGTAGGTCGGTATCCTGGTTATAGGATGGTTGCTATGTATCCTGGTTATAGGATGGTTGCCATGTTAGTGATCTGTTAGATCCTTATGATTATATGTACATGCTATCTAGCGTATGATATTATGTGCACATAATTGTTGGATTGGGGAATGGGTTGAGGCATATCCTGCTTTGTGTTGTAGGCCAAGATACTCACGGCGGACCGGATAGACTGCAGGCCTGGACAGGGCATACTAGTCAGGCCGAAGGCCCGACGAGCGGTTCGGATAGGCTGAAGGCCCCGAGAGGGCGTTCCAGACGTGCCAAAGGCTCGGAGAGCGGTCCAGATAGACTGAAGGCCTGCGAGGCGATCCAGTCAGGCTGAAGGCTCATTATGCATGTTGTTTGCTTATATGTTTATATGATATGGTTATATATGTATGGTGTTGGTAGTTTGGGGGTAACTCACTAAGCCTTCGAGCTTACATTTATCAATTATTGTTTCAAGTACTTCTGATGATCGTCGGGAAGGCGAAGGCGTGATCGTACAGCTCCTCTTATTTCATGATTTTATGATGTGATTCTGGGATACTCTGACATTATACCATTTTGAAAACAAGTTTTGTAATAATCATGGGTTTTGAAATGTTTTAAAAAGTTTAAATTTGGCGTGATTTTTATGGATGTTACACCAATGTTGGCCCGTTTATGTGTGATAGTAGATTCCGGGCTAAGGCCCGATGTCGGGCAGTGCCCGATGTAGGTTTATATGTTTATATGTTTCCGGACTTCGGTCTGATGTTTAGGAAAGCCCGAGGAATGTGTTTATGTTATATGTTTCCGGATTACAGTCCGATGTCGGGGTAAGCCCGAGAAATGTTTATATGTTCATGTTATGGGATTATGTTATATGTATACTTGATATCTTCATATGTATACCGTATTTTGATCCGATGTCGGGCGGGGCCCGATGCCAGAATTCGGTCCGATGTCAGGTGGGGCCCGATGTCGGACTTCGGTCCGATGCCGGGCTGGGCCCGATGTAGTGGGCAAGGCCCAAGTTATGTGATTATGTGTATGGTATGTGGTTGCTTGGGGAGTGTAACGCCCCTAATCTCGGATACCAATTTATGGTTATAAATTCTCATGAATTCAAGATCTACTCGACGAGTTGGTTGCCTGACTCGTCGAGTAGCAGCGGGTTTGGGCCACGTGTTAAGTGACCAACTCGCCGAGTTGGAAGAATGACTCGACGAGTTGGAGCTGGAGGGTGAAACCCTAATTTCCGGGGTTTGGCACCCTATTTAAGGGACCATTAGCCTCCCTTAGTTCCTTTTCAGCCTCTTGAGAGTCTGGAAACCCTAATTCGTGTGTGTGCTCCATATTAGTGTAAATTTCAAGCTTGGAAAGAAGACCTTGATGCAAGAAGCTTGAAGATCAAGAAGTTGGAGGCAAGAACGTTTGTGGGTCTGAAGTCTATCTCAGCTAGCTTCATTTGAGGTATCAATTCATGATCTTGGCCTCATTCCTTTCTAGATCTCTTTGGATGAAGTTAGGGCTTCTTGGCTTGGTTATGAAGCTATTCTTGGGTATGAGCTCAGATCTGAAGTTGTAACTTCAGATCTGAACTCTCTTTGATTTGTAAGACCATAAAGCTATCAGCATTGGCAAGTATGAACCCCTCCTTAAGTGTAAAACCCCATTTCAAGCTTGGTTTTGGCATTTTGGGTCATTAGAGCCTTGCATGCACGTAAAGTTTGCAACTTTACGTGATAAGCATGCCTTGGGAAGTTGGATCTGCAGTATGGAGCCTTAGCATGGCTTAAAAAGCATCTGTATGGATGAAGGACTGAAGGGACTCGGCGAGTCGCATGGTAGACTCGGCGAGTCATATGAAGATGGTCAGGAACTCGACGGGTTGGAAGAACAACTCGGCGAGTCCGATGAAGATTGCCTTGGGATCGGCGAGTGGCATGGTGACTCAGCGAGTTGGCAAGTTATGCAAGGAACTCGGAGAGTGGCTCAGGTTACCCGACAAGTTGAGGTCAACATGGACTGTTGACCTTGATAGTTGACTTTTACTTTGACCAAGGGTTGACCGTTTGACTTTTGAGGATAATTGGTAAGCGGGTATTTATGAAATTGGATCTTTGATGGTTATAAGTGTTGGAGTTTGGGGCAGTGTTTCGGGAGCGTGATTTCGTTGTTCAGTCCGGCATTGCAAGGTGAGTTATCCTCACTAAATCAACAGGGTCTAAGGCACCAAGGCCGACCCTTTATGGATTGTATTTGGATTATTGCATGTTATGCTTACCGATTTACATCCTGGTAGTTAAGATGGTGATATGTTATGCTTTAGTGACCCGGTTGGGTCGATATCCGGGTTATAGGATTGTTGATATGCTTTGTGATCTGTTAGATCGGTTTGACTGTTATATATATATATATATATATATATATATATATATATATATATATATATATATATATACATGCTAGTGTTATATGATATCTATGTGCACATGATTGTCCTGGTTATAGGATGATGCTATGTTAGTGACCGGTTAGGTCTGTACCCCGGTTATTGGGATGTTGCTATGATTAGTGATTTGTTAGATCGTTTTGACTGTTATATGATATGAGCTAGAGTATGATATTTATGTGCACATGTTTGTTTGGTCGGGGGTTGGGTTGAGGCGGTCCTGCTTTGTGCTGTAGGCCAACATACCCGACTAGAGGTCCAGATAGACTGTGGGCCCTGCATGACGGTCCAGTCATACCGAAGGCTCGGCATAGATCCAGATAGGCTGTAGGCCCTGCGAGGCGGTCCAGTCAGGCTGAAGGCTCATTATGCATGTTGTTTTGTATTTGTTGATATGATTATGATTATGATTATGATTATGATTATGATTATGATTATGATTATGATTATGATTATGATTATGATTATGATTATGATTATGATTATGATTATGGTTATATGAGGTTGGTATTTTGGGGGTAACTCACTAAGCTTTCGGGCTTACAGTTTCAGTTTATTGTTTCAGGTTCAACGGATGGCCGCGGGTAGGCGAAGGCGTGACCGTACACTTCCTCGATTGACGATTATGATTTCTGGGAACTCTGATGTATAAACTATTTTGAAAACAAATTGTAATAATTGAATGGTTTCAAATGATTTAAAAAGTTTTAAATTTGCTCGAATTTTATGGGTGTTACAGGGAGACTCACTAAGCTTCGTGCTTACTGCTTTCAGTTTTGGTTTCAGGTACTTCCGGTAGCAAGGGGAAGAGCTCGGGATGACTGCAGTGCACACACCATTTTGTTTAGCCTGGGATGTTTTACTCTGATATGTGGACATGTGTTTTGATATGATACTTTGATTGATACGATGAATTATGTTTTTGGGATAGAATGATTTTGATAACTATGGTTTATTTAATAATTTAAAATGAAATTTTTGGACCGTATTTTTGGGATGTTTCAGGTTTGAGTTCAAGATCAAAATTAGGAGACACGTCCTAACAAAGACCATGTTCGAATTTTTTCCACAACTCAAAAGATGAACACAAGTTCAAAGTTTTATATATTTCAATCAACGACTTACAAAATGATAGAACTTGTCTACTATAGCCGTACAAAAGATAACGGAAAAATAAATCAAAAGACACCTAATTATTATGCCAATTAATGGCTTACTTGAAACATTAAAGATTTATTAAAAGAAGAAAAACGACTTCAGCATTAAAAGAACTTTTCAACTTCCGAGATGTGACCATTCCGAGGCGACTCTTAAACTTCTGAGACCTCGCTTTCTCATCCTAACTCCCCCATACTGGAAGTCGCTTTTGCATCCAAGCCAGTCGAAATGTGAATCCCTTTTCACATTCAAGTTCCTCTTTGCATCCGGACTCCTCTTCGTTACGACCCACAAATGAATGTGAACGGAATCACATTCGCAATGACCATCAAAGAATACAACTAGATTCGATCGATCACAACCAAACATAACCGTCAATAGTTAAACATGGTTCACAACCATCAGTAGTCCAAATTGGATCGCAATCAGCAGACAAAACCGGATCGCCTTCCATGCACAGATCTAAGCTGAAGTGACTTTTGTAATCACCTTCCAAATTCGTATCACCAATCCCACTTACTACACATCCCACATCTTATTCACCTTCAAATCCTACTTTTCCTCAAAATGACAATTTTACCCATGTTCGTAATTTACATAGATCAACAAGGATTCTTGCTACATCCACTCGTTTAAAGGATTATATTTGTAATGTTTTATTTGCAATTGATAATTCTTACTTATGCATACATATAATCACCAATCATTGTATTCTCACCTCTTCATCACTAATCACATCTGATAGTTTAGTTTTTCAAATTTCATCTATATCAAACGTCCCATCTGAACTAGCATTCTCATCATCAAGCAAAATGAATTCTTGAAGTGGGAATTTGTTATGTAAAATGAGTCTGGTGCTCTCAATAGAAACAACACTTGGGACATTGTAAAACTTCCAAAAGGCAAAAAGCTAATGGCATGTTGATGGGTGTATAAAGTTAAAACCATGGTAGATGGAACCATTGAAAGATATAAAATATGGTTTGTGGCCAATGGATTTACTCAAAAAGGAGTAAATTATCATGAAACCTTTTCCTTAATTGTTAAATTCACCACGGTACAAAGCATCATAGCTCTTGTAGTAAAAAATAATTGGGACATTCATCATTTTGATGTCAATAATGTACTCCTACATGGGGATTTGCATGAATGGGTTTACATGAGACTTCCACCATGACATGAGTTACCTTCACCTGAAAGATCTTTAATGCTCAAGGATCATTATGAAATGATATTTGTTAAAACATATGATCACATAGGGTCACACCATATAACAAGTAAATACTAATTGATTATTTATTAAGTAATATTATTATTAATAAATTAAATCATCACTTGTATTTAATAGGGAAATTATTGTTTTTGAGAAAACAATAATATGAAGTATAAATAGTTACATTTTAGTCATATAGTATGTTTAATATGTTATGTACATATTACTGGTCTTATAGTATACTAATAACTAGTTGTGTACATAATATTAATAAGATGGAGTGTTAGGCACTCCGCCCTCTCTCCTAGTCACCAAAATCGTCAACACCAAGGTATGGGAGGAAGATTGTTTCCTTTGACTAGCTCTTTCCATTACTTGGTTGCTTGTAAGTACATGATCCATTAAATGAAGGCATGACCTTTAATTTAATCTATCTTGAATATAAAGGAGAAATGTGATACCAATGCTAGTTTACTTGCTTTCTTTTTCCCTTATTGAAGAATAAAAGTCGAGAGCATTTAGCAACCCTCTCATCTCCTCTTTTGTTTCTTCTTGCTTGCATTTTTTGCTTGGATTTGTTTCTCCCATGAAGTCTTATTTAATATAAGACTTACGGGCTTAAGAACATCTCCTTATAAGTAAAGGACTAGCATCCACTATTGGGTTGGAGACTTGTTTTGGGTGGATACATATAGAGAGATTCTCCTTTGAATATTTGTCTTTCTTCATCAAATTCCAAACCTCCCCTTGAGGACTCAAAGTACATCAAAGGTTGTTATTCTTCTAACTCATGTATGGTAGTTGTTTTCTTTCCAACTCTTACAAGATAATCCTTAGTGGGAATAATCTAGTTATGTTGTTCAAAATTTTAAGTTTTCCGTTTTCTAAATATCTTGAGTTTTTGAAACTATTTTTGAATAAAAATCAACATCACCATCATTAGTTTGCAGACGTATAAGTCTTTATATGGCTTAAAACAAGTTTCTCGATAGTGGTATTCCAAATTGTTCTCAACTTTAAGCCAACAAGGATATTCTCATTCTGCTCTCATTAAAAAAATATACAGGTCCCTTTATTATTGTGGAAATTTATGTTGATGATATACTTGTTACTTGGAACAATACATTGGAAATAATAAACTTGAAGACTTTCTTGCACAACCAATTCCAGATAAATGATTTAGGCTTACTTCATTTATTTCTTGGAATTGAATTCAACAAAATCAATGGAGGTATGGTTGTTCATCAAAGTAAATTCATCAAAGAGTTATTACATGCCTATGATGTTCATGATACATCAACTGTTACCACACCACTTCCCTCCAAATCTAAACTTTTACCAATCATGGATAGCCCATTACCAAATCCTACCCTTTATAGATAAATAATTGGCAAGCTTAATTTTCTTCTTCGCGTCAGACATGATCTTTCATACTCAATTCAATGCTTGATTCAGTTCAATAAAACCTCATCTCAAGCACATTATAAAGCTGTTATTCATGTTCTTCATTATCTTAAATGAACAATGTATCAATCACTTTACTTTAATGATTCTCCAAAGTTTACACTTGAATCATATTGTGACTCTAATTGTGTTGTATGTCCAATCACCATGCGCTTTATAATGGCTATTATATTACATTTGGTGGAACTCCAATTTCATGAAAATCAAAAAAGCAGTTGACTGTTTCTTTATCATCTGTTGAACTAGGGTATCGCTCCATGAGAAAGGTATGTGCTGAACTAGCATGGCTTAGTAATTTATTTCAAGAATTGGAGGTTCCAAATATCACACCCATCCATCTAAAATGTGATAATTTAGCATCTATATACATTGCTTCCAACCTTCTTTTCCACAAACGTATGAAACATATTGAAATTGATTGTCATTATGTTCGAGAACAAGTTCAAGTTGGCTTAATAAATTTGTCTCATGTTTCAACAATTGATCAAAATGCCAATATCTTTACAAAACCACTTCAAAGTACTCTGACATTTGAAGGTTGTTTCCAAGCTTGGTATACTTAAATGCCCACAAGTTTGCGGGGGTGTTAGCCAACTAGTTTCAAGTTAGTTAGAAGTTTGTTAGTTCTAAGGGCATTTTAGTAATTTTATAATGTTTCAATTATTTATCTGTTATTTTATATATTAATCTTGTGTGAATGAAGATGAGTTCTCTTTTTTTTCGTTTTATTGATTACAACACCTTACTACATGACATTGTCATGTCATGTGGTATCCGGGAATTAAGAGGAGTGCAAACCAACTAATTTATATATTTAAACAACTAATATTGAGTATAAATACATGCGATAAAGACACAAAACAATAAAAATCCACCAATTTTCTTATGTAAATATCCCAATGTTTTACCTACCAAAATTGGTAATATTATTATATTAATATTTATAATTTTCAGGAACGCATAAAAAGGTTAGATTATAAATAAAAATATAAATTATTGATCTTGGTAGGTTGTGTAAAAATGCATCATTTTTGTGCAAAAATAATGTAATTCAAATTTACTTGGATAAATATCTTTAACATTTTACCTAATGAACCGATGAAACGGATTAAGTTATCTAATTTTATTATTAAAAAAAAGCATATTTGATTAAAAGGTGAAGCATGAAATAAAGTTAAGAATTGATGACATTATCGCTTTTAGTGGATACGATGGCTGATGGGCTCACAAAATATTGGGTGGTTAGGCAAGGAAAAAAGTAACATGTGTTCAATTTATTTTGTTGTTATCGGTTTTAATATATTATTTCTTAATTGTTTAATATTTATCTACTGGAGATAAAAATATAATATTAAAATTAGAAAACTTAAAGTACTTGATAGTTGATATTCATAAATAAATGCTGTAACATGATATTAAGAAAAGTAATTAGATGGCGTCTCCGTGTTCAGTTTTATTATAACAACGACTCACCCAAACATATAAATTAGATCAATAAAAATACATTATCAAAATGGTTTTAAAAGCGAAATTGGGGCAAAGTCTATCCAATGATAGTGAGGTCATGTCATAAGCCAAAAGTCTAGTTGGAATTCTAAGTCATCACGAGCATGTGAGAGTTGAGAAAACTGAAGTCCACGTAAATCCAACTTTTAACTATACAAGCCTAAGAGTTTTTATTAGATGATGGTAGTATAAAAAATAACAATCATAAAAAAAGAATATAGTATGTGATGCAATCCAGTCTTTGAATGGGATACATTATGTAAGGATGAGTAGTGAACATGTGGTAGCTTTTTGGAACTTGTGAGCTTTTTATGGACCTGTAGATCACAACCGAAAGCAAAGTCGGTCCTGAGAAATTAAATATCTTCAAAGGTCGGAGACGAATCAGAAAAAAAAGACCCTTATTGTTATTATAAGTTCTTATTTTTAAATAAAAATATATAATAAAAAAATTGAAACCAGTGTAGCTGCCCACTTTGTCCCCTCTCAACGCCCCCCATGACAGAAAGCTAGGTCAACCATAATCCAAAGGTATACTATCGTTTTGAAAATTTTCGAGAATTTTGTCTCTGATTTTCAATTTCTATCAAGTCAACACACTATCTAATAACTCCATATGTTTTCAGCCTTAACCTTTGCCCTCTGTAAACATATAAGAAATTAGATATTCTTCCACCTTTTTTTCTATTTATATTATTACCCATAAGAAATGGTGACAAATATCATATTTAGAGAATAATATATTGATAGACTTGTCATTATTTCAGATGAGTAGTAAAAACAGATAAAACGATATTTAATCTCTCTAAACATATATCATGGCTCCTTTTTGTTATATTGATATATTTTGTAGATTCTTCTCCCATGTTTTGTGTTATGGAGAGAGAGAGAGAGAGAGAGAGAGAGAGAGAGAGAGAGAGAGAGAGAGAGAGAGAGAGAGAGAGAGAGAGAGAGAGAGAGAGAGAGAGACCTGTTTTCTATTTGTAATTTTAAAATAATTAATAAATAATATAAAATAAATTAAATAGTATAATAAATCTAAGTTATCATTTCATATAAATTAGTTATCATAATACAAAAAATAAAAGACAAACAGATAACAAGTTGTACCGTTAAAATTTTCGACAAATCAAAATAATAAAATTTAAGAAATACGAAAACTATAAATTAAATGGTATAATAGTTCCAAGTTATCATTTCACATAAATTAATTATCATAATAGTCATTTCAAGTTTGGGAAATACGAAATCTATAAAAGTTTGGACCAATTGTCTTAATTTATAAAATTTTAAAAGTTAACCATAGTTTTTAACAAGAGAAATTAAATATCCTCCTACTTTTGTTCCTACAAATCTTCCTACTCAATTAAATGATGACATATGTCACATTTAATGCTTATTTAATGATATTTAAGTATACTAAAATGACACATGTTATCATTTAATTGGGTAGAAAGATTTGTGGGAACAAAAAGTAGGAGGATATTTAATTTTTCTTTTAACAAATCAAAATAATAAAATTTAAAGTTTATTTATTTATTGATTTATAAGTACTTCTTATGAAAATAGAGTAATCAGATTAATAGTTGACTAGTTGTCATGGTTTGTGAATTAGGCCATCCACATCAGTGCAATGCCACTAATCTTTCAACTGTGACACATCAGCTTTGCAATGACTACTCACATCAGTGCAATAACACTCATCTTTCAAAAGTGGTCCCCACTGCCACATCAACAATTACTTTATATATATATATATATATATATATATATATATATATATATATATATATATATATATATATATATATATATATATATAAAGTAATTGTTGATGTGGCAGTGGGGACCACTTTTGAAAGATGAGTGTTATTGCACTGATGTGAGTAGTCATTGCAAAGCTGATGTGTCACAGTTGAAAGATTAGTGGCATTGCACTGATGTGGATGGCCTAATTCACAAACCATGACAACTAGTCAACTATTAATCTGATTACTCTATTTTCATAAGAAGTACTTATAAATCAATAAATAAATAAACTTTAAATTTTATTATTTTGATTTGTTAAAAGAAAAATTAAATATCTTCCTACTTTTTGTTCCCACAAATCTTTCTACCCAATTAAATGATAGCATGTGTCATATATATATATATATATATATATATATATATATATATATATATATATATATTAAATATTAATATTTACATAATAATAAATAAACATAAATTTTATTATTATAATTAAAATAATTTTTTTAAAATAAAATAACAAAATAATAATAAATATTAAATTTATTTTACTTTATTAATTATTTAAATGTCAAGACGTTACAAAAAACATGAATTATAAAACAAATATTACAATATTATTCCTCATTTTCTTCGTCTTCAAATCGGTTCCAAATCTCTTCAATCAAATCCGCTTGTAGTTGGTGATTTATGGATCTGTTACGAATTTTTGCATGACTCCGAAGATACATTTCATATGAAGGAAGACGACTTGGGGAAATTTCAGGCCTAACTATATTAAAATTAATATCATTATCTGTATAATCAAATTGACGAATATATGAATCACGTTCATCTTCCACAATCATATTGTGCATAATGACACAAGCTCTCATTAATGAAACAAACACCAATGTCAAGCACCTCTCTTGAAAGTATACAAGATACGATGCAAACCCAAATTAATATTGAGATGGAAAAAATGAACATAATGAAAGAATACACAACAACTTTGAAAGACCACGATATGAAAAAAGATGGACGTCAAAAGAGTAAACTAGCGATGAAATTATTAGAAATTGGTCCATCAACATTGTCAGAACAACAAAGAAAGTTGTATGAAATGCAACTCGATATGTTATTAAACGGAAAATGATGTCAGTTTTATGCACTCTATCAATTACGTTTAGATAATTGTATTTCTTTTAATTTAATATGTTTATGATCATTTATATTTTAAATAAATAATAGTTATTAATATTTGTTAATTAAATAATAATTAAAATTAAAATTAAGTTATATGTTAAACATATGTCCACAAATAATAATAATAAGTTTGTATTATATATATATATATATATATATATATATATATATATATATATATAGTAAAGATAGTTTAAATAAATAAAATATTAAAATAGAAAACATTATTTAATATTAAATTTAAGTTTGCAAGGCTTTTTATATTTGAAAGAACAAGACTTATGTGGCATGCATAATGGAAGATGTGGCATTGCAATTACATTTGCATGCCACCGATGTGGGTGCTCTTATAGTTGTCAACGGCTACAACTATTGTAAATAAGTTTTTTATTCAAAAATAATTGTCGAATAAGTTTAGGTGATTATTTATCTTATTTAATTTTGGTATGAAACTATGTATATAAATATATTTACTTTTTTTAGTTTGCTCCTATATAGAAAATTTTTACGTTCGTCAATGAACAGTAGTATAAACAAGTTATGTTGTAAAAATAGATTCTTGGTGGTAGATATTTAAATTTGTTGATCAGGTATAAATATTTCATATTAATTGTTGTATCCATGAGAGAGAGAGAGAGAGAGAGAGAGAGAGAGAGAGAGAGAGAGAGAGAGAGAGAGAGAGAGAGAGAGAGAGAGAGAGAGAGAGAGAGAGAGAGAGAGAGAGAGAGAGAGAGTAATAATAATAATAAATTTTCAAAAATATAATTTAAATATTTTATATGGATAATATAACGATAGGAATGTAAGAATATATAAAGATAAAATAAAAAAAGGAAACAAACACAATTCAAAACAAGAGACTATTTTTTCAATAGAAAATCATAATAGTTTTCTTTTCTAAAGTTTTTTTTTCATAAAATAGCAAAATAAAAAATCTCTAAAACTACCACAATTTTAAGAGGTGGGCCACTCGTAAAAATAAATTTTTTTACAAACTTCAAACATATATAACTCTATTTGAGTTGATTTTTTTATTGTATTCTTCGTAACATGCAAAGACATAGTATACTTTAAATTTAAATGTTGATAAATAATATTTATTATCTCAAGAGTAAGCTAATCGGTGAAAAATATGAAAAAATAAACTCAACTTTGATCATTGATAAATTTTGTATACAAACTTCATTCGAGCAAGTTTTTTTAGTGTTTTCTTTGTAACAAACTTTTAATGGACATGTTACACTCTCAATTTGGATGTCGGAAGTTATATTTTTTTTAACTTCAAAATAGACTCTCCGATGAAAATTGCGAAGAAAAAAAAACCTTTGCAACATTGGCATATAAAGTTCATAACAATCAACACATCAGTCTTGCTCCACGAGGTTAGGAGGATGTGCCCTTCTAATTCTTTGTGGGTGAATTTCTTATATGGGCAAGCAGCGAGAGTTTATATAGGAGACCAACATATATAGTTTGCCACTGGGGTGCAGCAAGGCGACCACTTGGGCCCTCTTCTTTTTGCCCTCGTTGTGCACCCGTTTGTGCACAAGATTAGAGACAATTGCAAGCTCATTCTCCATGCTTGGTATCTAGATGATTGGACTGTCATTGGGGATTCAGAGGTGTAACATCCCCAAAAAAAATTACAACAATTTAAACTTTTTCAAAACAATCCATTTACTAAAAGAAGTGTTTACAAAACCATTGTTTCCAAAACATTATTTAAAATCAAAGTCTCTCAAGATCCAATCGGTCAGAGAACCAAGGATGTGTACAGTCACGCCTTCGCCTTGTCGCAATCATCTAAAGTACCTAAAACAATAAACTGAAACTGTAAGCACGAAGCTTAATGAGTTTCCCCAAAGTACCACCACATAAACATAACAAATAACATATACAACAGCATGTCGGGTCTAATCAACTATCGGGTTGGAATACCCCATGCCCAATCAACCTCCGGGTCCAGTCATCCTCAGGATGGAATACCCCGGGTTGGAATGCCAATACACGATGGGTCCAGTCAACCATCGGGTTGGAATACCCCAGGACCAATCAACATCGGGTTGGAATGCCAATACACTACGGGTCCAATCAACCATCGGGTTGGAATACCCTAGGCCCAATCAACCATCGAGTTGGAATGCCAATATACTATGGGTCCTATCATCCTCGGGATGGAATACCATTGGGCCTAATCAACCATCGGGTTGGAATGCCCCCGACCTGTTGGCTCACGTACAAAGCAGTAAAGCCTCAACCACCAACCAAATATGTGCACATATAACAGATAACATATAATCAGTCTACAGAAAGTCAAGCAAATCTATAGATCACTAGCATAGCATCATCCTATCTACTAGGATACCGATCATGATAACATATTATCACAGAACAGGATATCTAATCCAATGGGTCGGCCTTGGTGCCTTCGACCTGTAACTACAGTGAGGAAAACTCACCACTCGATCTGATCAATAGCTGATGAGGTTCCGACTCCGAATCTTAGTTCTAACCATCACCTATCCATCCAAATGACCAATTCTCAAACACAATCCAAAATACCCATTGGTCAAACTTGGTCAAAATCAGGTAAAAGTCAAAATTCCAAAAAGTCAATCGATTCAACCCAGCTGAATACGCCCAACGTACGCGTTGGTTGACCATGCACGTGCCTGATTTTCTAGATCCAAACCCAAAATGATGTCCTTGACCATAAAGTTTCCAACTTTATGGTCTTGCATGGCCATTAAGTGCTTAATGTCCAAAACCCTATGTTCTTAACCTATTAAGACCATCTAACACATGCATGGGTTACATACAACACTCACGATCATATTTTTATGGTTCATAATAGCTCCATAATGGATAAAGTTTCCAACTTTATCCATTAGAATGGTCCCAACAAACAAGATCTAATCGTTAAGTCTCAAAGGGACCCAAAAAGTGCATCTTTTCAACTTAATCCATTAAGCCCAAGTCTCTAATCTTCAGATCTGAATCAAAATGATGTTTAGATGGATAAAGTTTCCAACTTTATCCATAACAAGGTCACAAACTTTCAAGATCTAAACTTTATGCCTTTAAAGTGACCAAAAGCTTATAACACTCAAAACTAGTTATAGATCTAACAATATCATCATCAAGATCCAAACTGTATACCTCTAGAAGAAAGATCAAGGTGAACAAAGTCTGGATGTACAAGCTCCAATGCAACCAACACTTCTTCCATGAGCTCCTTCTTCTCCAAGGTGCACCAAGAATAATCCACAGAACTTAAAAACACCTTCTTTTTGCTCACAATGCTCAATCTAGGGTTAGGGTTTCAAGAGAGGGTGTTAGAGAGGTGGAGGCTGAGAATAGAGTGGGTTTGGGGAAGTTAAGGAGCTTAAATAGGGCTCAAACCACGAAAATAGGATTTTGGCACTAATTGTACGCCCAGCGTACTTAAATTACACCCAGCGTACTCAGGCATACTCAGTACGCCCAGCGTACTCAAATTACGCCCAACGTACGCGGCCGACCCAAAAAATCATCATGACTTCAAATGGTCATAACTTCTTCGTTCCAACTCCATTTTCGACGTTCTTTATATCCACAGAAAGGTATTAAAGAGCTCTACAATATTATCTAAATATCTTGGACCAAAACCTTCTCGAACAAAAATCCATATTTCACGCAAGAACCCGGCTTATGGCTTTTCCCTTTCCACCCTTCGGCCCAAAACACAATTCAAGGGTAAAATCTCTTAACTATCATTACCTCCTTCCACAAGGACTAAACTTTGCCTTCTTAAGGCCCAAAGCCTTAAACAATTGACTTCCGGCCCACGACACAAAAATGACAGGAAACAGGATGTTACAAGAGGCGGTGGCTAGAGTTTTGAACATTATTCGGGTGAATGGTCCATGCTTTGGTCATGAGTTGAACATTAATAAAACCAAGATTTTTTGGCCCTCCTATGATGGTAGGAAGCTTCATGCCGATTTATTCCCAACGGATATAGGGAGACCATCTTTGGGGGTGAAGCTCCTTGGTGGGGGGGGGGGCTGTTAGCAGAGACGTAGGGTTTATTAGCGAGTTGGCCATGAAGAGAGCGATCAATGCTGTTGATTTGATGGGTCTTCTTCCATAACTATGTGACCCACAGAGTGAGCTCCTTTTTCTTCGATTATGTATGGGCATTGCAAAACTTTTCTTTGGTTTAAGGATATGCCAACCGGTGCACATAGAAGAGGCATCTTTATTCTTTGACAAAGGATTGCACGGGTCTATCGAGGATATGGTGGTATGTGGAGGCCCCTTCTTTGGAGACATCCAATGGAGTTTGGCTTCCTTATCTATTCGTTTCGGTGGTTTGGGTTTGTACTCAGCATACGAGGTTTCCTCCTATGCATTTGTAGCCTCGAGGGCCCAATCTTGGACATTACAAGACCATATCTTACATGACAGTGGCATATGTGGTATGAACTCTAATTACTTATGTGCTTTGACTCTTCTTCTCGATACGAATCCTGGATTCGACTGTAGCGGTTTCACTAATAAGGACACCCCCCCTAAATCCCAAAATAGCATTGGCGTATGCCCTTTTTAGCAAAATCGTCAAAGATATGGAAGTCGACTTTGACATGACTGTCATACAGAAAGCAGTTTTTGAGTGTCTTCGGGAACCTCACGCTCATGATTTTCTACTAACTATCCCTATTGATGGCTTCGGCCAGCATATGTGTGACATCCCCATTTTCACGGCCAGAAAAGACGGATTTTGTTTATGCTTTGTTTAAAAATCAGAGTAAGATTTTCAATAAAAGTGTTGCGGAATTTGTTCCCAAAATAAAATATGATAAATATTTATCAAAACATTTCCGTAGAAATGTATTTCATTAAAAACCTCAGGATGTCATGTTCGATACAGATCAAAAGCATAAACAGTACATTATAAGCCTGACAACATTTATTCATATCTACAGGCCTATAAACCGTTATCCCTTATCCAAACATCTATGCTCATGCGCCACTACCTGTAATACAAGAAACTGAGTGGGTCAGGCTTGGGAGCCTGGTGAGCACATAGGGTTTTCAAACCACAATAAATAATTTTATTATCTTCATTAACCAAACAAACCTGATTACCCGTTCCCGTTATCCTCACTTTACGTCCCTACAACATCTAACATAAGGGACCTAGCCTAAGGATTTTCATCGGGGCGACAACACATGCTTCGGGGGTTCCTCAGCAATTCATGTCAAATAAGGCAACCATGAGGGGGATGGAGTACTGCTGGTGAGCACACAGTTCAAATAAACACCTACAGGTTGCGAGCGTGCTAGCGTTCCACTGGACTGTCTAGAAAAGTCTGTGGTCGTCATCTATACTCCGTTGGATGACTGGATCATCAATAACATCAATATCGAGGCCTCTCATTATTTTATTTTGTCACACAACAACTATTACATCTACCCATGTTTTACCCAACACATTTTGTAGATATAAAATACATATACAATTTAAATCATTTAAAACATGTATAAAAATCTTTCATCCAGCATAGACAGCAAGTATTTAGACAATATGCACACATAAAACGTAAATTATATTAAATACTTCATATCTATGTGTAAGATGAAATGGACTATGCACTTACCTGGTAAGGTGGTGACTCTGCACTTGGACAACACTTCGTTAACTTAAAACAATTTCCCTCGGAAAAAACCTAGTGTCATTACCACTAGAGTTTAGTCTAATGTTCAACGAGACTAATTAATAGTCTTGCTAGTATTACTATTATATAAGCGTTAACACAATACTCTTCACCCACTATGTATAGACAGGGGCCAGACATGAAACACCGGAGGGCAAGATCATTTTGGCATATAACACTTCTGAATCTAGCAACCCTCCAAACCGGATTCCCAGTACCGTGAGTGGTTAAAAAATATATTATAATGACACTTATATAACCCATAATAATAGCCCAAATAATTATTCTAAGGTCCTAATAACATTACTATAATTAAATAAAAGCTATATTAAAAATATCGTAGGCGTAGCTCACTTACAGCGGGTTTTTCTTGAAAACCGGGCTTCGCTTGGAGCAGCGTTTCCGAGCCGAAAGGCTCTTTTCTCTGGGCTTTGGGAGCCTCGGGGCTTCCTTCGGGTGCTAGGGGGTTTACCTAGGCTTTAGGGGGCTTAAGGAGCTAGAGAGAGAGTCTAGAGAGAGAGAAGTGAAGAAATGGTGTGGAAAAGAAGGCAGCCCTCGGCCTCCTTTTATAGGCGAGGCTTCGGACGAACGCGAGGAGTTCCCTCGCTGTACGCGGGGCGTACAGCTTCGGCCGTACACACGTGGCGAGGTTTCGGTAGGGCGACATGGACTGTCTCGGACCGCATGAAGGATCGGAACGTTGAGCGTACCGACCTGCGTACGCGGGGCATAGTGCGAACGTTGGGCGTCCGGAGCTACGCTGGGCGTACCCCCTCGCACAACCTTCGTGATTTCCCACTCTAACTTCAAAAATTCATATATTTCGCATCCGAGCTCCATTTTCGACGTTCTTTATATCCACGCGTATATGGGACCGTACTCTACGACTTTCGTTTAGACTCCGTCGGCTAATTTTGACTTTATTTTTAAAGTTATATTTTTAACAGGCCGGGACAGGATTGGTCTATTAAAAATCCATAACTTTTTCATCCGACGTCCGTTTTCGTCTGTCTTTTATCGTTACGCTACTATCAATGAGATCTTCGATTCTCGTTTAGGTTGTGTCGTCTAAAAACCGCTCAATCTAATATTCGAACTCCGGGCTGCATACTGCTAAGCCGTAACTTCGAAAAATCATAACTTCCTCATATGAAGTCAGATTTGGGCGTTCTGTTTATGCACGCTCTCGGTTTAATGTATTCTACGACCTTCGTTTAGATCGCTAAGGCTAAAAATCGCTCTATCGTAAATTCACAATTTACGTCGCGCAGTGTCGTGTCGGTTATGTCGCGAAACTTCGACAGGTCATAACTTCTTCGTTATAACTCGGATTTCGGCGTTCTTTATATGTCCGGAATCCTTGTCACGACCACTACCACTTCATATATCGATATCGGGTTTATTCAAAACTTTAATTTTGATGCTTATTTTTATCCTTTATTAATTATATCTTTATAATTAAATATAAAGCATATAAATTCACATAATACTCAAATAATTCATCTTTATTACTTCAAAAAGAGTTACAATAGTTGACCTATACTATTACATCATCTACTAATGCTTAGCCCCGAAACACGGGCGTTACAATTCTCTCCTGTGACAACCGTCAATCTCCAGTCAAGACAAAGTCAACAAGTCAAAGTGATTAACTCAACTAGTGCTTGTATGTTAGGAATTACTCTATGTTTACTAATGTACAACTATCTATCAAAATACAAAGTATCACTCAGAAGTTTCACATGTTCAGAAATTCTAAGCCCTAACCAGGGTGAGTGATGTTACGATTCTAGAAAACACTATTACGTACCCTTCGGGGGCATAAAACACTCATAACGAGGCATAATGGGGTTTACAAACCTTGCATTACGGGGCCAAACACTAACAAAGGTCACAAACAAAGTCTCTCTCAATCTTTCCCACTCTATCTCTCTCTCTCCCAAATCTTTCCTAAATATCTCTTTGTATCTCAAATATCTCCCAAATCTCTCTCAACTTTTTATAAACATTCGTACTATCCCAACCTCTTCCTTTGTTGAAAATAGCTCAAAACCAAAGGAGAAAAAACAAAAGGACCCTCTTGGTCCGGAACACTCCTGACACTCCTGACTCCGGACGAACGCTCCTGACTCTTGACACTCCTGACTCCGGACGAACGCTCCTAACTTCGGACGAACGCTCCTGACTCCGGATACTCCTGACACTTCTGGCTCCGGACGAACGCTCCTGACTCCGGACACTCCTGACACTCCTGACTCCGGACGAATGCTCCTGACTCCGGACACACCTGACACTCCTGACTCCGGACAAACGCTCCTGACTCCGGACACTCCTGCCACTCCTACCAATTTCGTATTTTTGACCATTTCGGACCTTTTAACAATTTTAGGAGTATTTGACATCCGGAACACCCTCAAACTTGTAATTCTCATGACAACCTTGAAGAGTTAGAACACATTTTTATGAATACTATCTAAGAGTCATTATTTTATTCATAAGGTAATCACCCACTTTACGTCACCATTCACACCTTACCTAGTCAAATCATTGTCCTTTTTCAACTCATCCCAACACTCCATCAGATTACCTTAACCAAATCCACCCAAGAGATCTTATTCCTCACATTCAAAATCTCAATTGCCTTCTCCAAAAACACACTTTTCTCTCTCTCTCTCTCTCTCTCTCTCTCTCTCTCTCTCAGTCACGATCTTCTTGGCAATAAGTATTCAGGAGGTTTTCTCCATTCTAGGTAAGTTCCTTGATTCAGCTCCTAAATATTCTACACTTCTTCATACAAATCATGAATCATTTACTCAAATATCGACATATTTGTTCTTAGGATCTTCAAGTCTTCAAGCATCCTTCAAAGTGTTCTTGACTTGAAAACTATCACACCCCAAAACAGGAACAGCGGAAACGTTCTGGGGTGGAGGACGTCATGTTTAGTATCACAAGACATGCATCATAGTAAGCAAGTAATAAGCAACCATTTCATTAGAAAGAAAGTGTTTACAAAGTATGTGATTCACATAATATAGAATACATAGCAAATAACAAAAAGACATGAAGCTATACTGCTCAATCTTCTGAATCCCAGTGCACGTACCTGTCTACTGGTCTCCTGAGAATACAAGTTATTTTGAAAGCGTAGATCAGCATTTAAGCTGGTGAGTTCATAAGATTTTAGTGATGTAAGTAAGTTGTAAGAAAGTTGTAGTAGGTTGTAAGTTCTGTTTAGAAAAGTTCGCCTGTTCCTCCAGAAAATCCTATATTTCCTGCTTTGATGAAAGCTAAGTAAAAATGACTCTACAATCCTTTCTATGAGTACTAAATGGATACAAGTTATATAAAACCCAAAGTAAACAAACAATCGGTTGTGTGTATCTGCCCTAAGCCCACAACCAAACAAGGAACAGGAAATGAGGCGGAAGACACACATCCCATTGTTTGTTAGATCATTGTTGTATATAACCCTGGCGTATTCACTTGGTACTCACGGAGTTAACTGTAATAGTTCCTTTATATTTGATGAAAAGATTCTTTAAGAAAACCTTTATTTCTTATAATAAAATTGGTAACCACAGTGGTTCCTTCTATAATCACTTAGTTTATACTAGCTATATATAATCTAATATCGAACAGATAGTTAAGTGTGTGGATCTGCCCTAAGCCCACAACCAAACAAAGAACAGGGAATGAGGCGGAAAGCACACATCCAACTACCTATCAGATATTAATTATATATAACCTTGATGTATAAACTAAGGTATTATAGGATTAACCACCTAAGGTCCTTCTAGTTTTGTATACCAAAAGTTCTGATTTGAAAAGTATGTTTTGTACTAGAAAACTGTGCATTGAATTAGTGTCCTATGACCTGGCCCATACCTGGTACCCCTTATGATTACTTGGTGTATACGGAACATATATTTAGCTAAGATCGGATAGATAGTAGGCTGGGTGAATCTTCTCTAAGCCCACAACCAAACAAGGAACATGAAATGAAGCGGAAAGCACACATCCTACTACCTGTCGGACCCGATTAATATATATCCCTGAATGCATACACTAAGGAATCATAAAGTTAGCATTATAGGCCCCCTTTCTACTGAATGTACTAGACTCGACTGTTCTGTTTGTCATTTGTAAAATGTAAGTTTTCCCTAGTTTATAACTATATTGACTCGAAAATAGCTTGCATTAACTTTCAAGTGGAACTGTCACAAAATGAAAGTAATGGGAAATTATAAGTACCCAGTTTTTCTTTTGAATTGACATTCTGACGTACTAATTACCTTAAAACATGTTTGTTTAATAAGGTCATAATGTGATGGATAGTACCCATACTATACGCTCTCCCTGCAAGAGATTCTGGGGACCAAACGCGACTTCAGCAAACCAGTTGCTGAGCCGTGAAGTAGACTCACATTAAAGTTATACGATCATGTATACCCAATTTAACTATCACCTTTTGTTTAGAACAATGAGTTAGTGGTTCATTGGTATAATTAGATCATGTAGTTGTTCTATGCTATAGCATCTTAGTAAGTTCGTTCTGTTATAGTATCTTAGTATGTTCTTTCTGTTATAGTATCTTAGTATATTCTCTTTGTTATCGCGTATTGTTTCTACCTCACTGTTTCTCTTTATCGTATGCTCTAGTATCTAGTATGAACTGAACCCCTAAACTATACCCCTTATAGTTTACTAGTATTTTACTTGAACTGTTACTGAAAAGACTCATTTTTCTACTAAGTTATGCTTGTACTTTAAAAACGGAGTTTTGTTAAACTATAAAGTAACATAGCTTTAAAAGAGTTTTTGAAATGTTTTGATCACTTATAAAAGACATAAGAAATATTTTGAAAGATGTTTATAACAAACAATTACACAATTATCATTGTGTTCAACTTGTATTCCCCCCCTTAAAAGCATTTAAAACAGTTTAAAAGATTGATTACAGGGGTATGAACTCACCTTATGTGGGTGATTCAAACGTATATGCGCGTATGGATAAGAAGTTCCACGAATGAAGTCCCGAGACACAACGAGTCCTAAATGACATATAAAGGCATATATTGGCATAAATATAGGGTTTAGAAGCAACCAAATGCAATGAAACACCTTAAGGGACTAGGAAACACTTTGACCAAGTGTTGGAATCACATGTGATTCAACTAAGAGGAGTGTACAACCACTTTGAGGAGTGTGCGGCCATGGGTGTGCAGCCAGGGAGTGTGCGGCCGCACACTCATGGTAATGAGTGCACAAAAGTGTTTTCCAGAGGTAGGGAGGCTTGTGGGACAAGTGTTCATCAAGTGTTGAAGCTAGAAATGCATTTTGAAGGCCCTTTAGGGGTGTTTTGAGGGGTGTACGGCCACACATGGGTGTGCGGCCGCACACACCTTGTGTTCATGATTTCTAGGCATTTTAAAGGTGTTAATCTAGTGTTCATAACAAGATCTAAGCATAGGGAAGGAGTACTTACGATCTGGAGGCTCGAGAAGGCTCACAATCACCAAGAACAAGTGTGTGTTCTTGGTGAAATGGATGAAGATTTGAAGATCTAGCCAAAAGATGATTTCAAATGGATAAAATCAAATGGTGTTACTAGGGAAAGAAGGATAACAACAAATCAAAACGGAAGAAAGGCTTACATTCTTGAAGATCGGGTGAAAGGCTCGATGATAGTTGAGAGAGAAATCGATGTTCTTGACTTGGAAACAGATGAAATGGCTTAGAAATGAAGGGATAACACTCTTGAGGAGGGGGTGTACGGCCAACATAGGTGTACGGCCGCACACACATGTGTGTACGGCCGCACACTCATGTGTACGGCCGTACACTCCCTCAAATGGAGTGTAGGGCTTGATTTCGAGGCTAGGAACTTTCGCAAATCAATCCTATACCCAATGCTTGGATGTACTGAGCTTTGAACCTTTAAACGGACTCTAAACAAGGCTAAATGATAGCAGAAACGAGTCTAACACTCAGTTGAGTTGACTGAATGGGCTTTACAAGGCAAAATTTTTCGGGTTGTCACAAAACCCCCTCTTCTTCAACCTTCCACCTCAGGGAATCACTCAAGGTGAGTTCATACCCCTATCTTTTCATGTTTTCTTCAAGTTTTAAGGGGAGAATACAAGTCACAACACCAAAACATATTCTAACTCATCCAACAGCTTTCAACAAGAAAGTTATGGTCCATTCACGAACTGTTTGACCATCTTAAACATAATATTTTTCAAAACTGTTTGATATGCACATAGTTCAGGTTTATACGTTTCTAATGACTACTTACACACATTCATACGATTTTTGCTACAATTTATAATGAATTTTACAAAACTGTCTATCATTTCAGAAGTGATTTCGGACCAGTCTGTGAAGATGGACATTTTCACACTGGTTAGAGACCACTAAAAATCATAATAAAAATTATGAAAAACTAGACACATATTTCGAACTCCCAGAGTTTACGGATTCAGTTTTCCACTTACAATGATTTTACTATGATTTTTCTAAAAACAGTGATTGAAAGTTTAAAACTAGTAAAATAGTTTAAAAATTCATTAACACTTTGTAACATGTTGAGCAAAGTGTATAGCAGTAAATAGCTACATGATGATTGTATTTCTTAGTAGTTTTATTCCATGAAATAGAAATAATCATTCACATTAGGGTCTTTCATCACTACAAACATATATGATAAATTATAATGGATATAGTTTATGGTACATTAATACTACGAACATACTAAGAAAGGTTTCATATCTACTACAAAAGGGGTTTTCATTTAAACTACACGTAAACTCATTGAATCAGGTTGTGAGGTACTACTTCATGGTACTCTTATAGTACTGGTTAAAATCTTGTAGTTATAATCAGAGTCTCTTGTAGGGAGAGTGTGATACTTGTATATAGATCTATATTGGGATTGACAACCCACACCTAAGTTGCTTGCAACAGCTAGACCGGCAGGTCTGGGGTGACAAATGTCATAACAATCCGACGCTTGAAGAACGTCGTCACAGGTCGCTATGTCAATAGTATGGTTATAATAACCCACATAGGGAAACAATGACACATATAGTTTACGGGGATTTAACAATCATATAAAAGGGGTTTTATTAATATCATTATAAAACTACATTACATTGTTGTCAAGTACAGAACAACTGTCATTTTTGAAATCAACTTACATTCAAAAGGGTTTTTATTTATTTAAAACCGCATATACTATTATAAGTATGAAATAACACTTTTACATTTTATCTTGGTTTTAAGACTGTATTTCGTTTAAAAAGAGAATATTCGATTTTTTGAAGGAACACACTAACGTTTTCAAGGAACAAAGAACATAATTTCGAATATCAAAATGCTTATGAACTCGCCAGCTTAAATGCTGATACTCTTTCAAACCAATTTAAACTTTTAAAATATGTCAAGTTCATCAAAACATTACAACTTTGTTTTCAAAATATTATTTATCAGAGTATTTCCAGAAACATAAACATAATATGAGGAGCTGTACGATCATGCCTTCGCCTTGCCGCGATCCCCTGATGTACCTGAAACAATAAACTGAAACTGTAAGCCCGAAAGCTTAGTGAGTTACCCCCAAAATACCGATACACATACATTCCACATAACCATATCATAACAAACTGACCATAATGTAATGGGTCCACAACCTTACAGACTGGATTACCCCTGGGCCCACAGTGTGAGTCTGGATTGCCTTACGGGCCCACAGATCACATCTGGCTTGCCATCGAGCCCACAATACGAGTCTCCCTTAACCCGTAACTGGAATGCTCCCGAGCCCACAGTACGAGTCTCCCTTATCCCGTAACTGGAATGCTCCTAGGGTTTGTTGGCTACCGCACGGAGCAGTACAACCTCAACCCATCCCACATAACATATAACATACAACATAAACACTGAGCATGCAATAATCATATAACATCACAGGTAGTTCTACAGGTCTACCTAACTGGCATAACCACTAGCATGCAACACTAACTCATACTCAACATCTAACACTGCTAGGATAACATATCCAATGGGTCGGACTTGGTGCCTTAGACCCCTTAGTATAGTGAGGATAACTCACCTCGCAAATGTCGACTCGGAAGATAAAACCCAACTCTCGAATCACTTGGCACAGGCTCCACCACCTAACACCAAAGCACAATATACTCATAAGTCCTTAACCATATAAGGTACTCCATAACCCACTAGTCAACCCCTGGTCAAAGTCAAAGTCCTCAGTCAAGGTCAACAGTCCATGTTGACCCCAACTCGCCGAGTACCCTCGGCTACTCGCCGAGTTCCTTGAAGCACAATCCAACTCGCCGAGTCATCGGGGTGACTCGTCGAGTTGCTTCGATTCTCGTTCGAACTTTAAGGCCACCCGTCGGGTTCCCTCCTTGCAACTCGACGGATACATACGCATACATATCCTAGGGAAAACTCATCCGACTCGCCGAGTTGTTCTTTAACTCGCCGAGTCTTATGGTAATCTTCATCGGACTCGCCGAGTCCACGGCCATCTTCATGTGACTCGCCGAGTCAACCCTTGCGACTCGCCGAGTCCATTCAGTCCCTTTTCCATACAGACTTGTTTTGAGCCATGCATCGGCTCCAAATCACAGATCCAAGCTTCTAGGGCATGCTTATCACATAAAGTTGCAAACTTTACGTGCATGCATGGCTATAAAGGCTCTAAATGCCTATTTTAAGTTCTTAATGAAACTTCATGCTCAAGAGGGACCTTAATCCTGGCCAAAACTGAAACTTTATGCTTATAGAATCCAGGGAAGGTCCAGATCTGAAGTTACAACCTCAGATCTAGCCCATAGCTTATCTTTCCAACTTAATATCTCACCAAAAACCCTAAAACTCAACCAATAGAAGAGATTCACAAAGAAAAGGCGACTTGGTTACCTCCAGAAGATGATAACTGAGATAAGAGTTGATTCCCACACTCTACTTGCTCCAATCTCCTTCTCCTCTAAGCCTTCTCCCTCCAAGGATCCTTTCTTCAAGCTTCAAACACACAATGGGCACACACACACGTATTAGGGTTTTAAGGGGCTCTCAAAGACTGCAAGGAGGCCATAGGAGGCTTATCATTCCTTAAATAGGGTGCAAAACCCCGGGATTTAGGGTTTCATCTGCCAGCTCCTACTCGTCGAGTCCCTTAGTGGACTCGTCGAGTAGGTCACTAAACACGCATTCCAACCCCGCTGCTACTCGACGAGTAGGGCAACCAACTCGTCGAGTAGGACATTAAACCAATTAACCTTTTATTTAAATCCCTACCTGGAATCGGGGCGTTACAATTCTCCCCCACTTGAACTAGACTTCGTCCTCGAAGTCTGCTGCAGCGAATAACTCCGGGTAATGTTCCCGCATTTCAGCCTCCGTCTCCCACGTCCACTCGGATCCCCTTCGATGCTCCCATTGTACTTTCACCAGAGATATCTCCTTATTCCTCAGAATCTTCCTCTCCTTCTCCAAAATGGCCACAGGTCTCTCCACATAGTTCAGGCGCTCATCGACCTGAATATCATCCAGCGATACTACTGCCACCTGGTCCATGATGCACTTTCGCAGCTGCGAAACATGGAAAGTGCTATGTATCCGACTAATCTCCTCCGGCAGTTCTAGCCTGTAAGCCACCTTTCCAACCCTGGCAATGATCCTGAACGGCCCAATATATCGGGGACCCAATTTTCCCCTCTTCCTGAAGCGAATCATGCCTTTCCAGGGCGAGACCTTCAGGAGTACCATGTCACCCACCTGAAATTCCAACTCAGATCGGCGTTTGTCGGCATAACTCTTCTACCGACTCTGAGCGGTCTACAAACGCTGTCTAACCTGTTAGATCTTTTCGGTAGTCTGCAAGACTACCTCCGTACTACCCATCCCTCTGTGTCCAACTTCACCCCAACAGACCGGGGTGCAACATCTCCGCCCGTACAACAGCTCGAAAGGCGGAGCGCCAATGCTGGAATGATAGTTGTTGTTGTAGGCAACTTGGTCAATCGATCCACGATGACCCATATAGTATCAAACCCCTTCGCCGTCCTCGGCAACTTGGTAACAAAATCCATCGTGATCTGTTCCCACTTCCACATGGGAATTTTCCAGGGGCTGTAGCTTGTCATGCGGCCTCTGATACTCGGCCTTGACCATCCTATAGGTCAAGCACCTCTCGACATACCGAGCGATTTCTTTCTTCATACATGGCCACCAGCAACTCAACTCAGGTCTCTATACATCTTGGTGGCCCCCAGTTGAATAGAAAAATGAGACTTGTGAGCGTCTTCCAGCTTCATATTTTCTGGTCGCATGCCCTTAACCTGGGCGTCTCTGATCAGACTCACAAGCGGAGAATCCACCGCTATCCTCATACATATAATAATCGGCTCATAAGCATAAATACCCATACCTGGCCCAATCAGCCTCGGGCTGGAATAACAGGCATGCCTACGACGGGTCCAGTCATCCCTAGGATGGAATACCCTCGTATTACGCACATGTTTGGTCCAATCAACCCTCGGGTTGGTATACCAAACACGTCAGGTCCACTCAATCGTAGGGTCCGGTCATCCTCATGATGGAATACCCTAGATGGGAATACCACTATATACATAACTCGGATCTAATTCATAACTTGAAATCCAAGGACCTATCCTTGCATCTCATCCAATAATCCTCTGATTCGCCATAACCGAGTGACACTCGTCTGAAATACCGGGTTCCGGCCCGGTCGTGGAGTTAAAGGTCTCCCACATGGTTGTCTCACACGACTTCCGAGCGAAATCCTTCCCTGGAACTAGTTGCCACTAGTTATCATGCCACTACGACTCTAACAACCTCCTGATCCAACCGATCGGATCCATGCGTCGTATCCAGTCGTTACCGAATCCACGGCTAAAAACAATTTCTACAGGACCAATGGTAGACTTATATCACAAACAACCTTAAGCAACCCATTGCTTCCCTGGTCTCACAACTGTAGTGAGATTTCTACAGTCTCAACGCTGGCTCAATCCTATCCAATCCGTCTAGGAAATTCTGAAATCCAATCCGTGGGTTTCCATATCCTTACTGCTACACCCGAACTGGTGGTTACTACTGTCCCTTCCGCGTCCTAGCAACGCGCTCATGCTATCTACCAACCTAGTGAATGTTGCGGCTACACCCGCAGACTTACATCACTCTAGCACTATCTGTTGCTAGGTGAATGCTACGGCTACCCCCGCAGTCTTACCACACTTTCCATACCAACTGATCGCTAGTGAATGCTACGGCTACCCCCGCAGTCTTACAACACTTTCCATACCAACTGATCGCTAGTGAATGTTACGACTGCCCCCGCAGTCTTACAACACTTTCCATACCAACTGATCGCTAGTGAATGCTACGGCTACCCCCGCAGTCTTACAACACTTTCCATACCAACTGATCGCTAGTGAATGCTACGGCTACCCCCGCAGTCTTACAACACTTTCCATACCAACTGATCGCTAGTGAATGCTACGGCTACCCCCGCAGTCTTACAACACTTTCCATACCGGTCGAACACGCACTCGACCTAACACACAACTGAACGTATCTCCTGGTTAGAATCCCAAGCTGATTCCCCAAATCCTGCTATCAAGCGCCGAGAAGACGCGATTCCTATGTTGGGGAGTTTTACCGAACTCTCAACTCACTCGACCCTCAAACCAGTCACTTAGGTTGTCTTCCTTCCTGACATCGATACGAAACTTATCCCATTTTCAAATCTGCTCCTACTTGTGTATCCCGGGACGATTCTCCCCCACTTAGATTCGACTAAGTCTTCACAATACATGAAAATTGGAGACTTCCCAATCTTTCTCACTTTCCAACGGTCGATCTGATAACAACCAACTCCTACTAATTATTGCTCCATTACTGGCCAATCCCAAATGATCACACACTTCTAAGAACTAGAAGAACACTTCCTGAATCCCAGTAAAACCGACAGTCCCTAATGCTTGAATGATCCCACACTCAAATCTTTGAAGACCAAAAGACAGATACTCCCACTAATACCTCAGCAACAAGCTACTTCCTTTGGCGATTTCATCCGCCAATCAATAACGGTTACTAAAACCACTCAATCCTGACAATGTTGAATAACCATTCTGGGGAACCCTGTCCGTAGACCTCCTACATAATACTCTTTTTTTTAAGATGCTCCAAACAAGTTTCCCGTTCTCGGGCTCTAGAATCATTCTCTTCAGGGTTCGCACCCTGACTCACTTACCAGCTTAAACATCCACAGCTGAACTGCAGCAGCCGAAACAACCTTTGCCCTAAACCGGGCTACAAACCACTCCCAAAACAGAGTCTGCAATCCCAAAAATGCAATAGACCGCACAATCAATCCTTACCACCTAATAACAGAGATCCAAGGCAAACCGAACCTCACAAAATAATTATGTCATATCGACCCACCTGCGCTCACCGGCGCTGAAATAATATCGCCATTCCCTGCAACGAACTGTCCCGAGCTGGAATACAGTCTGATCCTGGGATCACAAGCCTGCTCACTCCTTCGAACTCGAAAACTGAAAGAGCACAACCCTTGCCATAGATGATAAAATTCTAATCAATCACTCTACCTTCCCTCTTCTAATGAATCCCTGAACTCTAATCACCTACAATTCTTTGATACTAAAATTTATCCCGACACCTCCAATGTTCTAACAACTCATGAAACTCCGAAACACATAGATCAGACAGGACATGCAACTAACCCGAAATGACTGCTTATCCATATTCAACAATATTACCAGACAAAAATCGATACCAATCATGGCCGATTGACCACAATATTATTACAGAATGGGGGTTCTCCAATTACATACCAGAGACTTCTTGCGGCTCGACCTTGACCTCTTGAGGAACGATGACCGCTGGAATCTGAATTCCTTCCGTCCTCAACGCAGGACAGCTGGACCTGAAATGACCTGGCTGGTGACAGTGAAAGCATATCTGATCCTTCTTGCAATCGCATTGCACATGCCCTCTCTCCCCGCACTTTTAGCACCTGAATTTGTGACAAGCAAATCTGTGGGTTCCCCCACACTTGCCACACACCTCCTGACCCTCCTGACTTCCAGTACTTAGGTTAGCTGTCTCCAACTCTTCGTCCTCTGCTGAAAAGTCCCTCCTCCTCTTTCCTAGTTGTGACCCCACCACCGGCACTCCCCCAGTAGCCATCCTGGTAGCAACATCTCTCACAGATTGCAATGCTGCAACATGCTCCTCGAACTTGGTGATCACCCTGGCGGTGACCCGGTCCACGACACCGAACAATTCTTCTCGCAAAATCTGAGAAACCTCCACGGAAATCATCTCCAGTATCTGATCGACGGACAATACCGACCTATCCTGGCCACTCGCTCCCGATCCTGATCCCGCCTCAAATCGATTCGCCATCACCATACTAAACATATACCAGAAAAATATCAGGTAATCCGCATACTCGACGGGGAACCTACTCCTAACCAAACCCTAGGGGTTGTGACTTCCTTGATACGCGTATGGGTCCTGTGCTTTCAGTAGTTCGGGCCCATACTACCTTCCACACCTACCCATATTTGTCTCAAGTATCACCACAACACCCTACAATATACATTTACATAGCGAGCGATAAATCCCACTCCTAGAGGAATGCTAAATATCTCATAACTGGCCTCCCGGCCTCTCACTACCCACCCATCCACCAACTGCCACACGACCCTCCATTGGTGCCAGTTAACTATTGTATGAATACAATCACATACCACACGACTTAAATAATCTTAGACTAAAAGATTTAACCCCAAAACGGTTGGACTCAGACAAGAGCTGCGCAGCAGGACCAAATCCCTTACCCTAAGACCATTTAACCCATGCAGCATGTGACTTAGAGTATTCACCCAATAGTTAGTTCACACGCGAAAGAGTCACAAACAATCAATTGAGGTACTCTACATAAGATAAGGCATCAAAGATCAGGCAATTCTATCATACGAGTCCTGAGGATCCCTATCTTATTACTAGCATGCTGTTCTAACATATCACATAATATCAATAACTTGTATGGTATTTTGGTGTCTACTTACTGGCTTCAGCTGATCGTACACCCTACATCCTCCTTTACTTATTTTGAAAACCTTTTTGAAAAATCGTTTTGAAAATCCTTTCCTTGATTTGAGACTGGAGTTACACGCATGTTCCTCCAATTCACTCAAACCAAGGCTCTGATACCAACTTGTAACACCCAAAAATTTCAAACCAATTTAAACTTTTAAAATATGTCAAGTTCATCAAAACATTACAACTTTGTTTTCAAAATATTATTTATCAGAGTATTCCCATAAACATAAACATAATATGAGGAGCTGTACGATCATGCCTTCGCCTTGCCGCGGTCCCCTGATGTACCTGAAACAATAAACTGAAACTGTAAGCCCGAAAGCTTAGTGAGTTACCCCCAAAATACCGATACACATACAGTCTACATAACCATATCATAACAAACTGAACAGCATGTAATGGGTCCACAACCTTACAGACTGGATTACCCCTGGGCCCACAGTGTGAGTCTGGATTGCCTTACGGGCCCACAGCTCACATCTGGCTTGCCATCGAGCCCACAGTACGAGTCTCCCTTAGCCCGTAACTGGAATGCTCCCGAGCCCACAGTACGAGTCTCCCTTAGCTCGTAACTGGAATGCTCCTAGGGTTTGTTGGCTACCGCACGGAGCAGTACAACCTCAACCCATCCCACATAACATATAACATACAACATAACCACTGAGCATGCAATAATCATATAACATCACAGGTAGTTCTACAGGTCTACCGAACTGGCATAACCACTAGCATGCAACACTAACTCATACTCAACATCTAACACTGCTAGGATAACATATCCAATGGGCCGGCCTTGGTGCCTTAGACCCCTTAGTATAGTGTGGATAACTCACCTCGCAAATGTCGACTCGGAAGATAAAACCCAACTCTCGAATCTCTTGGCACAGGCTCCACCACCTAACACCAAAGCACAATATACTCATAAAGTCCTTAACCATATAAGGTACTCCATAACCCACTAGTCAACCCCTGGTCAAAGTCAAAGTCCTCAGTCAAGGTCAACAGTCCATGTTGACCCCAACTCGCCGAGTACCCTCGGCTACTCGCCGAGTTCCTTGAAGCACAATCCAACTCGCCGAGTCATCGGGGTGACTCGTCGAGTTGCTTCGATTCTCGTTTGAACTTTAAGGCCACCCGTCGGGTTCCCTCCTTGCAACTCGACGGATACATACGCATACATATCCTAGGGAAAACTCATCCGACTCGCCGAGTCTTATGGTAATCTTCATCGGACTCGCCGAGTTGTTCATCCAACTTGTCGAGTCCACGGCCATCTTCATGTGACTCGCCGAGTCAACCCTTGCGACTCGCCGAGTCCATTCAGTCCCTTTTCCATACAGACTTGTTTTGAGCCATGCAGCGGCTCCAAATCACAGATCCAAGCTTCTAGGGCATGCTTATCACGTAAAGTTGCAAACTTTACGTGCATGCATGGCTATAAAGGCTCTAAATGCCTATTTTAAGTTTTTAACGAAACTTCATGCTCAAGAGGGACCTTAATCCTGGCCAAAACTGAAACTTTATGCTTATAGAATCCAGGGAGGGTCCAGATCTGAACTTACAACCTCAGATCTAGCCCATAGCTCATCTTTACAACTTAATATCTCACCAAAAACCCTAAAACTCAACCAATAGAAGAGATTCATAAAGAAAAGGTGACTTGGTTACCTCCAGAAGATGATAACTGAGATAAGAGTTGATTCCCACACTCTACTTGCTCCAATCTCCTTCTCCTCTAAGCCTTCTCCCTCCAAGGATCCTTTCTTCAAGCTTCAAACACACAATGGGCACACACACACGTATTAGAGTTTTAAGGGGCTCTCAAAGACTGCAAGGAGGCCATAGGAGGCTTATCATTCCTTAAATAGGGTGCAAAACCCCGGGATTTAGGGTTTCATCTGCCAGCTCCTACTCGTCGAGTCCCTTAGTGGACTCGTCGAGTAGGTCACTAAGCACGCGTTCCAACCCCGTTGCTACTCGACGAGTAGGGCAACCAACTCGTCGAGTAGGACATTAAACCAATTAACCTTTTATTTAAATCCCTACCTGGAATCGGGGCGTTACACTACTTGTATTCTCAGGACACTAGTAGACAGGTACACGTACCGGGTTCAAGAAGATGGAGCATAGTAGCTTCGAGTCTTTACTTGTTATTTACTTTTGGAGTCAGTTTTATATGATTCGAATACAATGTAAACATTATACTATTAATACAATGGTTGTTGTTGCTTTGATTACTATTATTCAATTGTTGTGATACTGTACATGACGTCCTCCGCCCCTAAACGTTTCCGCCGTTCCGGTTTGGGGGTGTGACATCTCCCCCTTAGGATGATTCCGTCCCGGAATCATGCGTCAGCAAACAGATGCAGATAGCGACTCATCATGTCACTCTCTGTTTCCCAAGTGAGATTCGGCCTATTCGTATGTTTCCAACGGACTAGCACTAAGTCGACCATCTTGCGTCGTAACTTATTAGTCTTATGGTCAATAATTGCCTCGGGCTCTTTGATTAGCCTCTTATTCTCATCCATCCTTAACTCTGAGATTGGAATTATGTCGGGAACTTCTCCCGTGAACTTCCTCAAATAACACACATGGAAGGTGTTATAAATATCATTTAGTTCTTTGGGTAATTCGAGCTTGTAAGCTTGGTTCCCAATCTTTTGAAGAACTTTGAATGGTCCAATGAACCTTGGACTCTGCTTTCCTCGTTTGCCGAATCTTATAAGTCCCTTCCACGGTGATACTTTAAGCAAAACCGAATCTCCAACTTCAAAAGTCATCGGTCGTCTTTTCTTGTCAGCATAGCTCTTCTGACGATCTTGAGCTGCTAACATTCTTTCTCTGATCACCTTTAACTTCTCAGCAGTCTCATGGACTATCTCGGGGCCCATAAACTACTTTTCCCCAGCCTCAAGCCAACAAAACGGCGTACGACACTTCTGTTCGTACAAAGCTTGATAGGGTGCCATCTTGATGCTTGAGTGGAAACTGTTGTTGTAGGAAAACTCTACCAAAGGTAAGTGTTCATCCCAGTTACCTTGGAATTCCAGGGTACATTCTCTCAGCATATCTTCCAGTGTTTGTATCGTTCTTTCGCTCTGACCATTAGTCTGCGGATGGTAAGTTGTACTCAAACACAACTTCGTACCCAATTCCTCTTGTAGACTTCTCCAAAACCTTGACGTGAAACGCCTATCACGATCCGATACAATCATTATAGGAACACCGTGAAGTCTTACTATTTCCTTCACGTAAGCATTTGCGAGCTTATCCATAGACCACCTCTCGTTGGCTGCTGTGAAGTGTGAACTCTTGGTGAAACGATCCACGACCACCCAAATCATGTCGTGACCGTTCTTCGTTTTGGGCAGTTTAGTCACAAAATCCATGGTGATGACTTCCCATTTACCCATGGGTACAGGTAAAGGTTCTAAACTCTCATACGGTTTATGATGTTGTGCCTTAACTCTTGCACATGTCACACATTCGGCCACATACTTCACAACATCGAGTTTCATCGTCGGCCACCAGTAGTAGGCTTTTAGGTCCCTATACATTTTAGTACTACCAGGATGAATCGAGTACATGGTCTTGTGAGTTTCTTCCATCAGAAGATCTCTTATTCCTCCCGTCTTAGGTACCTAAATCCGATCTTGGAATACCTTTAGTCCTTGACTGTTTATATCGAACACTAATGTTTTGCCCAAACGTTCTTCCTTTCGGTCATTCTTTTCTAAAGCTTCTTCTTGAGCTTTCTTGATGCTTTCCACAGTTGTTGAGACAACTTCTATTCTTAACGCTCTTGGCCTTTTTCTTTCAAGATTTACTTTCCGACTGAGAGCATCAGCGACAACATTTGCCTTACCGGGGTGGTAAAGTATCTCACAGTCGTAGTCCTTGAGTAACTCTAGCCAGCATCGTTGCCTCATATTCAATTCCTTCTGATTAAAGAGATACTGGAGACTCTTATGATCAGTGAAAAGTTTGCATTTCGTGCCATAGAGGTAATGCCTCCATATCTTCAAGTCAAATACTACCGCTGCCAACTCCACATCATGAGTGGGGTAGTTCTTTTCATGCTCCTTCAATTGTCGAGATGCGTATGCTATCACCTTTTCTCTTTGGGTCAGAACACAACCCAAACCGACTCTAGATGCGTCACTACAGACCGCGAAGTCTTCAACTCCATCGGGTAGAGAAAGAATCGGTGCTTCACATAGCTTCTTCTTTAGCTTCTCGAATGCTTCTTCGTGCTTTTCACTCCATGTGTATGTAGCTCCTTTGTAGGTCAAAGCTATCAATGGAGCAGCTATCGAAGAAAAGCCTTGGATAAATCTTTGGTAATATCTGGCTAATCCTAGAAAGCTTCGGATCTCCGTGGTACTTTTCGGTCATTCCCACTTCATCACAGCTTCGATCTTTGTTGGGTCAACCATTATTCCTTCCTGGTTAACCTCATAACCCAAGAATTAGACTTCTCGGATCCAAAAATCTCATTTTGAGAACTTTTCATACAGTCTCTCCTTCTTCAACACTTCTAACACTTCCCGTAGATGCTTTCCATGCTCCTCCTGGCTTTTTGAGTAAATCAGAATGTCATCTATGAACACTATCACAGATTTATCGAGGAATGGAGGAACCTGGCACACAGCTTTATGAACACAAAAAGAAACTTGGCATGCTCCTACAATTTTCGAAATTCACATAGAAGAATAGAACACATACCTTTTGTTGTTATGTAGTAATAACAACTTGTTTCTTGAATCTCCTTAGCTTTGAAAGCAAGTACCACAAGTGTAGTACCTCTAATGGCTCACAAACACACTTGAGTGAAAGGATGAATATGAGAGAGAGGATGAAGGGTAACTAGCTCATAAAATCGGCTCTACTAGGGTTTCTCCAAGGGGTGCTGATTTTGAGTGCCTTAGGGTGCTATTTATAGTTGAAGTCAACTAGGGTTTCAAGGTGGAAACCCTAATCCCTTAGCTTAGGGCCTAAGCAAACCCATGGACTCCTTTCCTTAAGCCCTTGGACGAAAACTCCTAGATCCTTCTAGGATTTTCGGCCAAGCCTTAATAAAGGTAATCCAATGGCCCAAAGTCTCAACTATCAAATAATTACAAAACAACCCCTGCACTTTAATTAATTCCTTTAATCCCAAAATTAATTCCTAATTAATTTCTGATTAAATACTAATTAATAATATGATTCCAAACTAATATATTATTCATATAATATATTAACAAATCATATTTATACCCCAATTTATTATTCTTAACAATAAATCAGCCTCTCTCTTCAACAGTCATCCTGTCTACTCACCAGTGTGAAGGCAACCCAAAAGGACAATGCTACAACCGGGTCAAGTACATACCAAATATAGTTATGGACTTAGACACGAATCCAATAGTCTCCCACTTGGATAAGTCTAATAACTACAAATGAAAGTACGACCTCAGGATCCGATTAGCAATCGTAGCTTTCATAAGCCGCTGTCGAACTCTGATCTTATCAGTAACCTATCCTTTAGATAAGGGATCGTATAGTCCTCTGTTCTAGATATCGTGCGGATAAATACATGGAACATAGTCATATTTATTGTCCAGCAGTTTGTTTCTCGATCTCTGATTCGTCTGGCATATAACTTAATTGAACACATCAATTCAGTCCTGACTGGGCCCGACACATAAGTCAAACCAAATCATCGAGGGGCCCAGATATCGCTTTTACCCTCTTAGGATAAAAGGAACAGATAAACTTCAACTTATATGAATTCACCATTCACTCATCAAATCATGCACAACAATGTGTTTTATAACATCAAGTTACTGATGCGTTTACACATTATCAATGCACAACCAACTTGCAGACAATAAACCATATATCTAGGTTTTAAGACCATATGATATTATCGTCTTGCGATCACTCGTGATAAATTCCATGAAGTGATTCCAGCAAGCGCGGGTCTAATCCAATGCTCAAATCAAACTCATAAGCACTCATGAACGTTGCAGCAAACCTTTGCTATGTCTAATACGCTTTAGACAATCTACACACCAATTCATGACAATCTTCTTTCATACTTACTCCCAAAGTATGAGTGACTGTGGAACATTCGAATAATCTTATTATTCAGGAAGTCAAAACATGCAAAATGAAACAATAGGTAAATAATTAACATAAGACAGTACTTTACTTATAAATAATACTCTTTTATTTAATCATCAAATGTCAATTACATTTATCTATTACACGTTTCTAAACTACCTAATCTAAACTAATATCGTCCTTCAGCCCGATGCTCCTAGCGTGCTGCAAGTGCTTAACCCTACTCAGTCCCTTCGTAAGGGGATCTGTTGGGTTATCCTCCGACGATACCCTCTTCACTATGAGGAGTCCTTCTTCCACCCGATGTCGAATAAAGTGATATTTTATGTCGATATGTCGAGATCTGCCATGATCCCTGGGTTCCTTGGTCAAGGCAACCGCTCCTTCATTATCACATAAAATTTCCATGGGCTCCTTTATGGCTGGCACAACTCCAAGGTCTCCAATGAAGTTTTTCAACCATATTGCCTCCTTTGACGCTTCGCTCGCTGCTATATACTCTGATTCGCACGTTGAATCAGCTACGGTCTCCTGCTTGGAACTTTTCCAAGTTACTGCTCCTCCATTTAGGGTAAAGACCCAGCCCGACTGCGAACGGTAGTTGTCTCTGTCGGTCTGAAAACTGGCGTCACTATACCCTCGCACCCTTAAGTCATCACTCCCACCGAGGACTAGAAACCATTCCTTGGTCCTCCGAAGGTACTTAAGAATATTCTTGACTGTGGTCCAATGTGCTTTGTCAGGGTTCCCTTGATATCTGCTGACCATGCTCAAAGCGAAGGCCACATCAGGGCGAGTACAAGTCATAGCATACATAATCGAGCCAACTGTGGAAGCGTATGGTACTCGGCTCATTTCTGCTATCTCGACTTCGGTACTCGGGCTTTGAGTCTTACTCAACTTGGCATTACTTTGGATTGGTAACTCTCCCTTCTTTGAATTCTCCATACTAAAATGTTTTAGTACCTTGTCCAAGTAAGTATTCTGACTAAGTCCTATTAGTCTCTTACTTCTGTTTCTCACTATCCTTATTCCCAAAATATAGGCAGCTTCTCCGAGGTCCTTCATAGCGAAGCACTTCCCAAGCCAGGATTTAACTTCCTTCAGGGTTGGGATGTCGTTTCCTATGAGTAGTATGTCATCGACATACAATACGAGGAAGCTTACTATACTCCCACTGGCTTTGACATATACACATGATTCATCCTCGCTTCGCAGAAAACCAAACTCTTTGACTTTCTCGTCGAAACAAAGATTCCATCTGCGAGATGCTTGTTTTAGTCCATAAATGGACTTCTCAAGCTTACACACTATATTGGGATGCTTCACATTGACAAAACCCTCTGGCTGACTCATGTAAACATCCTCAGCCAACTTCCCGTTAAGGAAAGCGGTTTTGACATCCATCTGCCATATTCCATAGTCATGAAATGCAGCAATGGCCAGCATCACCCTGATAGACTTTATCTTCGCAACTGGTGAGGAAGTCTCATCATAGTAAACTCTGGGAGTTTGAGTGAAACCCTTCGCAACCAATCACGCTTTATAAGTGTGTACATTCCCATCCATGTTGGTCTTCTTCTTGAAGATCCATTTGCACCCGACCGTCTTACGACCTGGCACATTGTCAACCAATTTCCAAACTTGGTTGTCATACATGGACTGAATCTCGCTGTCCATAGCCTCTTTCCATTTCACAGACTCTGGGCCTGCCATGGCTTCCTTATAGTTGTTAGGTTCGTCCAAATTCACTAGTGTACTATCACTAATGAACGTATCCCCTTCTGTAGTAATATGGAAGCCATAAAACTGGGGTTGAACCCTAACTCTTTTGGAACGTCTAAGAGGTAAGGACTCGTCATTCGGTTCAACCGGAGTTTCCTCCTCGGGTTGAGTGCCAGCGTTAGAGGTTCCTTCATCACTCGACTCTTGAAGCTCTTCAAAATCGATTTGCCTCCCACTGTCCCCTTGGCTTATGAGTTCTCGCTCTCGGAAAACCCCTATCCTCGCAACGAAGACAACATTGTCACTCGGTCTATAGAAAGAGATATCCAAATGACTTCTGTGGGTAGCCGATGAAAATACATCGCTCACTACGAGGTTCGAGCTTGTCGTGAGTCTCTCGTCTTACGAAAGCCTCGCAACCCCAAACCTCGGTGTGTGCCAACGAGGGAGCTTTCCCTGTCCACATCTCGTGAGGTGTTTTGGCAACCTTCTTCGTTGGGACTAAGTTAAGGATATGGGCGGCAGTCTCTAAGGCATACCCCCAGAATGAGATAGGTAGCGAAGCACGACTCATCATGGAACGAACCATGTCTATCAAGGTTCAATTACGCCTCTCAGCCACACCATTCATTTGTGGTGTCCTAGGTGGCGTCAATTGCGAAACAATTCCGCATTCCTTGAGGTAGTCGTGGAATTCAAGACTTAGGTACTCTCCACCTCGATCGGATCGAAGCATCTTGATTTTCCTGTCCAACTGATTCTCCACTTCTTGTTTGAACTCTTTGAAATTTTCAAAGGTTTCTGACTTATGACCGATTAAGTAGATATATCCATATTTGCTATAATCATCGGTAAAAGTCACGTAGAAGCGGCACGCATCCCTTGTGGTGGATCTAAAGGGGCCACATACATTGGTATGTATGAGATCCAATAAACCCTCACCCCTCGCACAAGTGCCAGTGAAGGGTGACTTGGTCATCTTTCCAAGTAAACAAGACTCACACACGTCATCGTCCCTAAGGTCGAATGACTCCAATACTCCATCCTTTTGGAGCTGGGCTATGCGCTTCTTGTTGACATGTCCAAGACGACAATGCCACAAGCATGCTTTATCCAAATCATTGGAAGAATCAATACACAACACATCATTTCCTAAATAGTCTACAACCATCACAGTTTCATATATTCTATTACAAGGCAATGCTTCAAAATAGAAAACATCATTAAGATAAGCATTAATAGAACCCTTTTCATTATCAAATGAATATCTAAATCCTTGTCTATACAAACCATGAAATGAAATGATGTTTCTTGCCATATCTGGCGAATAGCAACAATTATTTAAATCTAATCCTAATCCACTACTGAGCATTAAAGAGTAAACTCCGATCTTGGTGACAGGCGACGATCTTCTGTTCCCTATGATCAAATTTATCTTCCCATGCTCCACATCCCTATTTCTTCTTAGGCCCTGCAAATCAAAACAAATGTGAAAACCACATCCTGTATCAAGAACCCAAGAAATAGCATGTGATGAATCATTAGATTTAATAGTGTAAATACCTGCGTAGGACGGCTTGATCTTTCCATCCTTGATGTCTTGTAGATATTTCGGGCAACTTCGTTTCCAATGCCCTATTTCATGGCAGTAGTGGCACTCTGCCTCTTTTGGGTTGGAGTTGGGTTTAGCAGGACCAACCTTGGTTCCACTAGAAGAGGAGCCATTTTGGGACTTTCCCTTATGGTGGCTCTTTGAGGGAGCCTTCCTCTTCTTTCCCTTTCCTTGCCCAATTGCCAAGACTGGGGCGGCAGCAGGAGTTGGAGTGGATGCAACAAATTTGTCTTTAAGGTTGCTCTCAGCAGTCCTCAACAAGCCCTGAAGCTTGCTCAAAGAGACCTCCTCCTTGTTCATGTGGAACTGGCTATAGCAGGGAGGCAAGGAATGAAGGATGATATCAATTGCCAGCTCTTCATCAAATTTCACATTCAACTTTAGCAGGCGATCGACATATCTATGCATCTTTTGCAGATGAGCGGTAAGGGACTTTCCATTACCCATTTTGGTAGTGATCATCAAAGTGATGATCTCATACCTTTCTTGCCTAGCGCTCTGGTGGTACCGGTCCAGAAGATCTTAATGCATATCATAGGGGTACATGTCCTCATAGGACTTCTGGAGTTCTGCAGTCATAGTCGCCAACATGATGCAATGGACTTTCGTGGCATCACGCTCGTGGGCCTCAAAGGTCGTGATCTCTTCAGCAGAGGCAGTGTTGATGTCAATCTCCTTTAGCTTCTCATCGAGGACATACTCTTTGTCCTCGTAACGAGTGACCATTCGAATGTTGCGGATCCAATCATTGAAATTGGACCCGTCAAAGATCACTCTCCTACACAAGTTCATGAGTGAGAGCGAGCCAGGGGAAGTTGAACCAGAAGCGTTGTTGTTGACGTTCGACATCTGAAAGGAAAAAAGAACAAAGTTTGATTAGAAATGAATCACCAATTAAACACCCAAATGAAAAATTAGGGCTAGGATCCAACAACATTATTTACAAATTAGAAGAGGGATACCGTAATCTAACAAGTAAATAATTTGAAGGTAAGTGAATGACGATTCACTAATTTCCGCCATGAAAAACAAATTAAAGCTAAGTTTTAAATGTATTGAAAACTCCTAGATATTTTGAGATTCATTGAACTTTTCAATGGCATGTTTAAATCTCGATTTGCCCCTCTAGTTTGTGACTGGGATGCCGAGGATCACAAAGCGGGTGTGAATAACCATGCAAATGTACATGGTGCCCTCAATGTTACAATCATCTATTCGATGTGCCGGTTAATCACACACGCTCCATCAAACTATGACAAACAATGAGCCACCCTTTGCCACCTTTGCTTAGAACCCAATTAGTGTGCCGGTTAACCACACACGCTCCACTAACGTCTTAGCAAGGGTACAAAGTGTAATTTCATGGAATAGCATCAAATTCACATTTTTTCCTAAAGTAACTAAGATTGGGAATTTTATGAAAACATTTAGTTACTTAATCATTATACTTTAATGAGAAATTAATTTGCCCTATCCTACCCGTTCGGCTAACGACCCTCCACCAATCAAGGAAGCGGTGGGTGAGAGTGGACACCCATTAAACGGCCATTTTATAGGCCATAACCTTATACCCCCCTTATAAATCGGTTTCGTGAATGAGGCCTACTAACGGTAAGACTAACTTAATATTATACATATAATAATTAATCTTATAATATTATAATAGTATAAGGGTGTATTTTAAACATTTCAAAATACTAGGGTATTAATCAAATTTAAAATTTCCGAAAAATAAAACCTTTTAATTTAAAATTTTAAATATTAAAACTTTGATTTAATAATTATCCCAAAATTAAACAATTAATTTGAATTATTAAATCTTGGAGGATTATCTATTAAATTAAATTAATTTAACCTAATCCCTTAATCCCCTAAAAATTCGAAAATTTGGGATGGGATAATTAAAAAAAATCTTTAATTACCTTTTAAACAATTAAATGGATAATTACAAGATATGACAATATCCTAATCCCTAAAATTTAGGAATCTTATCTTGGGGAGGAGGCAATTTCGAAAACCCTAGGGTTAGACAACCCTAAATTTGAAATCTTGGGGCCAAAGGAAAGGGTTTGGGAAACCCTAGCAAAATTTTGAAAACTAGGGTTTAGGAACCCTAATTTTGAAAATCAAACCCTTTAGGGTTTATTAGCCATAAACCCTAATTATTAAAATTCATACTCTTGTATTAAATCTAATTGAAAACAAAACCAAAAGCTCCGATACCACTGATGGGTTTTACACAAGCAATCCTATGTGTGCATGCAACCCTAATTATAGATCTATGTTTTCACTATTAGACATACAACTTTATGAACACAAAAAGAAACCTGGCATGCTCCTACAATTTTCGAAATTCACATAGAAGAATAGAACACGTACCTTTTGTTGTTATGTAGTAATAACAACTTGTTTCTTGAATCTCCTTAGCTTTGAAAGCAAGTACCACAAGTGTACTACCTCTAATGGCTCACAAACACACTTGAGTGAAAGGATGAATATGAGAGAGAGGATGAAGGGTAACTAGCTCACAAAATTGGCTCTACTAGGGTTTCTCCAAGGGGTGCCGATTTTGAGTGCCTTAGGGTGCTATTTATAGTTGAAGTCAACTAGGGTTTCAAGGTGGAAACCCTAATCCCTTAGCTTAGGGCCTAAGCAAACCCATGGACTCCTTTCCTTAAGCCCTTGGACGAAAACTCCTAGATCCTTCTAGGATTTTCGGCCAAGCCTTAATAAAGGTAATCCAATGGCCAAAACTCTCAACTATCAAATAATTACAAAACAGCCCCTGCATTTTAATTAATTCCTTTAATCCCAAAATTAATTCCTAATTAATTTCTGATTAAATACTAATTAATAATATGATTCCAAACTAATATATTATTCATATAATATATTAACAAATCATATTTATACCCCAATTTATTATTCTTAACAATAAACCAGCCTCTCTCTTCAACAGTCATCCTGTCTAGTCACCAGTGTGAAGGCAACCCAAAAGGACCATGCTACAACCGGGTCAAGTACATACCAAATATAGTTATGGACTTAGACACTAATCCAACAACATCCCCATTTTCACGGCCAGAAAAGACTGATTTTGTTTATGCTTTGTTTAAAAATCAGAGTAACATTTTCAATAAAAATGTTGCGGAATTTGTTCCCAAAATAAAATATGATAAAGATTTATCAAAGCATTTCCGTAGAAATGTATTTCATTAAAAACCTCAGGATGTCATGTTCGATACAAGTCAAAATCATAAACAGTACATTATAACCCTTACAACATTTATTCATATCTACAGGCCTATAAACAGTTATCCCTCATCCAAACATCTATGCTCATGCGCCACTACCTGTAATACAAGAAATTGAGTGGGTCAGGCTTGGGAGCCTGGTGAGCACATAGGGTTTTCAACCCACAATAAATAAGTTTATTATTTTCATCAACCAAACAAACCCGATTACCCGTTCCCGTTCCCGTTATCCTCACTTTACGTCCCTACAACATCTAACATAAGGGACCTAGCCTAAGGATTTTCATCGGGGCGACAACACATGCTTCGGGGGTTCCTCAGCAATTCATGTCAAATAAGGCAACCATGAGGGGGATGGAGTACTGCTGGTGAGCACACAGTTCAAATAAACACCTACAGGTTGCGAGCATGCTAGCGTTCCACTGGACTGTCTAGAAAAGTCTGTGGTCGTCATCTATACTCCGCTGGATGACTGGATCATCAATAACATCAATATCGAGGCCTCTCATTATTTTATTTTGTCACACAACAACTATTACATCTACCCATGTTTTACCCAACACATTTTGTAGATATAAAATACATATACAGTTTAAATCATTTAAAACATGTATAAAAATCTTTCATCCAGCATAGACAGCAAGTATTTAGACAATATGCACACATAGCACGTAAATTGTATTAAATACTTCATATCTATGTGTAAGACGAAAGGGACTATGCACTCACCTGGTAAGGTAGTGACTTTGCACTTGGACAACACTTCGTTAACTTAAAACAATTTCCCTCGGACAAAACCTAGTGTCATTACCACTAGAGTTTAGTCTAATGTTCAACAAGACTAATTAATACTCTTGCTATTATTACTATTATATACGCGTTAACACAATACTCTTTACCCACTATGTACAGACAGGGGCCAGACATGAAACACCGGAGGGTAGGATCATTTTGGCGTATAGCATTTCTGAATCCAGCAACCCAAGCGGCCCTCCAAATCGGATTCCCTGTACCGCGAGTGGTTAAAAAAGATATTATAATGACACTTATATAACCCATAATAATAGCCCAAATAATTATTCTAAGGTCCTAATAACATTACTATAATTAAATAAAAGTTATATTAAAAATAGCGTAGGCGTAGCTCACTTACAACGGGTTTTTCTTGAAAACCAGGCTTCTCTTGGAGCTGCGTTTCCGAGCCGAAAGGCTCTTTTCTCGGGGCTTCGGGAGCCTCGGGGCTTCCTTCGGGTGCTAGGGGGGTTTACCTAGGATTTAGGGGGCTTAAGGAGCTAGAGAGAGAGAGAGAGAGAGAGAGAGAGTCTAGAGAGAGATAGAAGTGAAGAAATGGTGTGGAAAAGAAGGCAACCCTCGGCCTCCTTTTATAGGCGAGGCCTCGGACGAACGCGGGGCGTTCCCTCGCTGTACGCGAGGCGTACAGCTTCGGCTGTACACACATGGAGAGGTTTCGGTGGGGCGACGTGGCCTGTCTCAGACCGCATGAAGAATCAGAACGCTGGGCGTACCAAGTTGCCTACGCGGGGCGTAGTGCGAACGTTGGGCGTACCCCCTCGCACAACCTTCGTGATTTCCCACTCCAACTTCAAAAATTCATATATTTCGCATCCGAGCTCCATTTTCGACGTTCTATAAATCCACGTGTAGACGGGACCGTACTCTACGACTTTCGTTTAGACTCTGTCGGCTAATTTTGACTTTATTTTTAAAGTTATATTTTTAACAGGCCGGGACAGGATTGGTCCATTAAAAATTCACAACTTTTTCATCCGACGTCCGTTTTCGTCTGTCTTTTTATCGTTACGCTACTATCAATGAGATCTTCGATTCTCGTTTAGGTTGTGTCGGCTAAAAACCGCTCAATCTAATATTCGAACTCCGGGCTGCATACTGCTAAGCCGTAACTTTGAAAAATCATAACTTCCTCATACGAAATCAGATTTGGGCGTTCTTTTTATGCACGCTCTCGGTTTAACGTATTCTACGACCTTCGTTTAGATCGCTAAGGCTAAAAATCGCTCTAACGTAAATTCACTATTTACGTCGCGCAGTGTCGTGCCGGTTCTGTCGCGAAACTTCGACAGGTCATAACTTCTTCGTTATAACTCGGATTTCGGCGTTCTTTATATGTACGAAATCCTTGTCACGACCACTACCACTTCATGTATCGATATCGGGTTTATTCAAAACTTTATTTTTGACGCTTATTTTTATCATTTATTAATTATATCTTTATAATTAAATATAAAGCATATAAATTCACATAATACTCAAATAATTCATCTTTATTACTTCAAAAAGAGTTACAATAGTTGACCTAGACTATTACATCATCTACTAATGTTTAGCCCCGAAACACGGGCGTTACAATATGTCTCCCGTGGAGTACCGAACTATCCTTCGTTACCGCCTCATGATTCCTCTATTCCCAATTGACGAGATATGCTCAATTTTCCGCAAGACATGTTTGGACCCTTTTGGGGAACATGCGGTTCATTGTAGAGATCTCCTTGGTTTCAAGTACCGATATGATGTGGTCAGGGATGTTCTCTTTAATGCTTGTCGGCGTGCTGGTATTTCTGTGAAGAAAGAAGCACCGATGAACTTTTTGACGGACCCGCAGGATGGAAGATCTACACTCTGGTCGGCTGACATTTTGGTCTTTGGATGGGTAGGAGGGAAGCACGCTTGTGTGGATCTTACTAGGGTCTCTCCTCTCGTCGGTTTGAGGAGCGGGGGTTTCACAGCAGGACATGCCGCTTTAAAAGTCGTTGCGTGCAAAGTGGCAAAGCACGAGAATGCATGTATAGAAAATCAACATGTGTTTGTACCTTTTGCATTTAATACATTTTGTTTTCTCGCACCATAGGCGGTGGAGCTTCTTAACAGAGTCCAACAGGTCATGCATTCTAATGTTATATCTCCTAAATCCACAGATGTTTTCAAAATAATTAGTTTTGTTATCCAGAAAAGGCTAGCAACGCATTTTGTTGCCCGTTTGCCTTCCGTCGATATCTTTTGACCTTTTTTAAGAAATGGAAAGTTGTGGAAAAAAAGATTAAAAACAAAATCGATTCCATGGGCTATGTAGATTTTTATAGGTTTTATAGGTGTTTGACCTACTGAAATCTAAAAAAACATTCTTGCAAGCAACCTAGATTTTTAAAATGGTGGCATACATAAATTATGACTATTCTTATTATTATTTTTCATGTTTATGAAATTAAAAAACATACTATTGGTTCTTTATTTATTTATTTTTGTAACTATTTATTTTAATTTAAGTTAAGTTTAGATAGTGTCGCAACTCGCAACCAGTCAAAAGATGAATCTGAAAAGGACCCACAAACTCCCAAACCCTTTTAAATCCCCCTCCCTTTCCATTCCCTTTCTTCCCCCCCGAATCCTCCATCAACCAGAGTGGGAAAGAACAGTTGAAATCACCGTCACCTCCGTCGTCATCAACTCATCACCAACAGCTTTTGCAATCAATTTCATCTTTCGATAAGATTCAGCATCAATGAGGAATGATAATATTCAAAATTTCTATACGAACTGGGAGCACAATGGCGGCTTCGATCATCATTATACCGAATCTCCCAATGTCTCTGTTTCTGCAACACTCGAAGGAAGCAGCAACAATGGAGGATTCGAGTATCAAACTGATTCCAACAATCGCAATCTCAATCTCCATCCACAGGTTCTCTTCAAATTTTATTGTTCATGAAAATCACCCTACACCCTCCGATTCTTTCATCATCAAACACAAATGTTTCTGCACGTGCATATATATGATTTCTGTTTCCGGTTGATAACTGCATAAAAACATCACTGTATTTTCTTTGGATTAAATATTATTATGATCAAAACAGTTACATCAACTCTGTTTAATTTAATCGAGCTAGAAGAGAATAACAATGTGAAATTTTGTTCTGAATTTGTAACTTAACCTTTTGCAGGGAGGAAGTCCAATTGGTTTGAATTTAAGGAAGTCGAATTCTCTAATCAATTTGGTAGAAATGACGCTATCTCAAGAAAGGGAATTACACAAGAACTCATCATCTAATTCTAACCCAACTCCTGAGAAGTTGAAGGCTTCAAATTTCCCTGCTCTTCTTTTACAGATTGGTTCTTGGAAGGTTCCTTTTTTTTTTCTTTTCCATATACTTTTTGTTTGATTAAGGATATATAAGGTGAAGAAAAGGCTTGACACGTGTCTTGCATCAAATTATCACTATACCAAAATTAGATAGAAAAGAAAACTCTTATTCACATATATACATGTTTATTTGTTTTGTAGTTTTCTTATAAAAAGTAGAGTATTATTATAATAATATAATTTTAATAAGAGAAAATGATTTTAAAGTTTTAAATTCTTTCCAAAAAAAGGAAAAATTAAGAAACTTCCACCAATAGCTACGGATACAGTTTTATTTTAACTAATCCATATCGGTATTAAAACTTGATTGGTTTGACCAATAAAAGTCAAACCGGTTTAAGTCAATCAAATTGGATTCAAACCGGTTGCTGGGCAAAAATGTCCAAGTCAGTTTTTTTGAATTTTTCCAAACATGATTTCACGTCAGAGTTTAACAAAATTTTCGTAGTTGATCAATCATCAGAATCGGACAAATAAACAAATCTCATGGTTTTTTTGTAGTTGATAAATGAAAACCGATCTTGAGAAGCCTCCAAAGCCATGTATATTCAATAAATTAAAAATGTAATAAATGGAAAAAGCATTTTTTTTACTATATGTAAATTGTTTTTTTCATATATTTGAAAATCTCTTTCACCCAAGTTGGTTTTAACTTTGAAATATCCCAATCCCAAACTCTAGGATTGGATTAAAGACCGAACCCGTTTTAAACTCAAACCCCAAGACTGTTCTTTTTCCCTCCATATACGTTCTTTCAAGTAAACTAGTTGATTTGATATAAAGTATAATATAGATGATTAGAAAAGTAAAGTAATCAAACAAACATATTCCATTCATAAAAATGCAATAGTTTTCATTTTGGATCGTCCAACTTTTCCTTCTAGATAACTTTTCAATCATGATTAACTTCTTTGTCTATTACTAGTCACCAAGCGCATAGTAACTTCGATTTTGGTACACAAATTTCAATAATTTTGGTGCTTTATTGCAAGACATTTGATTAATAATTAAAACGGATATATTTATTACACACTTAAAGCCAAACATTTTTTTACCGACTAAATTTGAAATCATTTGAAAATGTTTGTAGAGAGTTTCAAGAAATGAAGGAGATTTAGTTACCAAAATTTATTATGCAAAGAAAAAACTAGTTTGGGAGTTTCTAGATGGGCCTTTAAAGAGCAAGATTGAAATACAATGGTCAGAAATATCAGCAATTAGAGCCTTAATATATGAAGGCCAGCCAGGACATCTAGAAGTCGAGGTTCATATTATTTCTCATCTAGAAATGTTTTTTTTTCCTTCCATTTTATGGATCTTATTTATATGACACAAAACATATTTATACAGATAAACCAACCACCGCAATTCGGCCGAGAGATTAACCCCCAACCACGAAAGCATACACAATGGAAACAATCTACGGATTTTACAGGAGGTCAATCATCTATTTGCAGGTACCTACCTACTTAGGGGTCAGATATCTAAACGGAACCATTCATATGTCACATCTGAATCGGTCATCATTATTATTTTCATTGGTGTTCTTATGTTAAAAGTATATAACATAAAAGGTCTAATGACAATAATAGTCCTTAGACTATTATATAAATCCAAAATAACTATAATAATGCTAACATTAACAGTGTCTATCGGTTTCGGTTTCTAAATAATATGATTTTTCTCCAGGCGTCATTCAATTGTATTTGCTCCGGGAGTCCTTGATAAGCAATATGAGAAGCTTCTTCAATATGACAATCGACTATTCAACTTAAGCCAACAACCTTTCCCAGTAAACAACTACTCATTTTTCTACAGTGACCCAAATCACTATGTGGATTACTCATACATGGATCCACATCATCGACCAACCAATCATTTTCTTAGAGATCATGCTCCCATTTTACCAAATTTAGGTAAAACTCAACACTTTTATTTATTTTTCTTTTTTTTGGAAACCATGTGATTGATCCATTATTCTATTATTCAGATGAAGGAACATTAAGACATGTAGATGAGTATCAAGATAGAGTACATATTCAATTTGAAGGGAATCCCACCATTCCTATTGGAATGCAAAAACATTTCCTACCATATTATGAGCAGGAAACCATTATCCCGATTCAAGAACCAGGAATGAAAATGTTGTCGGAAGAAAGTGATTACATAAACAATAGGATTCCAGGGTTACATGTTAATTCCAGAATTAGTATCCAAGAATCTAATTATCGGATAAGTGTTCCAAATCCATATGGAGATTCATGGGAGACTGGAACAGAGAACTTTGGATGCTCAAATGGGTACCAACAATTTAATCCGAATTGGACATAAAACGATCAGTTGTATTTTTAATTTGGAAATATAGATAAACAGAGAGCGACATTAGATTCACACTTTAACCTCATGAGAACGAGGACTGTGTGTAAGTGAGTGTGAGTGTGTGTTTTTTTTTTGTAATAAACATGTAAGTTTTGACATGTAACATGATCATAAACGATCATGTAGATTAATAAATGATACATAGTTTTTGTGTGTTTTTTTAGCATTTTAAGATATTGTAATAAATAATAAAATATGAGCTTATTTATTTTGTTTAACCTTCTGTTGTTTATCTTATTAAAACAGATAACTTTCTAAAGTATTATTTTCTTTCCCAATCCTTCTTAATAAATAAAGAACTTTTTGCCACTTGTCACATTCTCATTGATTTGGCCACATGTCATTTTGTGGTTATTTTCAATTAAATTTTTTCCACATGGCATTTTATGGTTGTTTCATTTTTATTAAATGTATTAATTGCAATAAATATAAGAATAAAGGCATTTCAATTTCATTAATTGATTTTTCTTTTAATTTCTAAATTTCTAAATTAAAGTCCATTAGTAATTTAATAATTTAATATTTTTCTATTTTTTTTTATAAATTCAACTTCTCAAATATTTGTAATATTATAAATTTTTTAAATGAACCCATGTAATACATGGGTCATACACCTAATTCTTAATTAAATGTCAAGTACATTTATTACGAGTTTTAGGGGGTGTTTGGATGGGGAAAAATTGGCTGCTTATTGCTTAGTGCTTAATCCCACAGCAATAAACAAATTTAAGTGTTTGGATAGGAGTATTTAAAAATCAGCTTATTGCGGTAGGAATAAGCAAAATAAGCTGATTTTAATAAGCAATGGGGGAATGCTTATTGCTTATTGGTCATTTTACTCATATAAGCTGTTTTGTTTACCAAACACTTAAAATGCTTATTGCTTATTGTTTATTCCCACCGCAATAAGCTAATCCAAACACATTTTAAAAAAATGTTTATTCCCACCGCAATAAGCAAATAAGCAATAAACTAATAAGCTAAAAACTATTTATCCAAATACCCCCTTAATACGTTTATAATGGTATGTGTGCTTATTCCATATCTTGTTGTAAATACATTAAAAACAAAATTACATAAGTCCCTATGGTTTACTAAAGATTACAACTTCAGTCCCTATTAATTTTATTTGACAAAATGGTCCCTATGCTTTCTAAGATTTGCATGGTTGATTTTATGATTTTATTTATTATAAATTTGATCTGAAATTACTATTATACATTTTTTTCAATTTATTTCCCTTTTTTAATATAATTTTACTTTAAAGAAAGAAAAAAAAACCCACCCCACCCCACTTTACCACCACCCTTTATTTGCGTTTACATGATTTTACTCCTAAGTCCCACCCACCACCGGACTCTTTGCATGTCGATTCTCTCTTTATCTCTTTATTTCTTCTCTCGTTCTCCTGTTTATCTCAAAAGGAAAAAACAGAAGAAGGCATGCTGCCCCCAACCCCTAACATTGTAATATTTGTTTTCTTAACAGACACTACCTAAGAGATATAGATCGTTGTGAGATGAACATATGAGATAAAGCCTTAAGTTGCTTTAATTTGAGAAATGTTATTTAATAAAATATAGTTGAGAAATGTTGTAGTTCGTGTGATAAGGATTTCGTGGATATAAAGTTTGTTGAAAACGGAGTTCGTATGAGAAAGTTACGACTATTTGAATAAATGAAAGTATGTTGCTATTTTGAGAAAGTCAACAAAGGTCAAAGTCAATGGTCAATCTTTGACTATCACAACGTGAACAATAGACCATCACGACATGACTAATAGGTCATCAAGACGTGACATATGACGAGTCACCGAGACACGTGGCTGGAGAGTGCGACACGTGGCAAAACCGGGGTTCAATTGTTCATCACGATGTGACACATATATGGTCATGACGTGACCATTACAAGTTAGAAATATGCAAGTTTTTGTGTTATTTTGGGGATTTTTGGCACATTCTATTAGAGAAATGGGTGCATCAAAAAACATGTCGTGCTGCACAAATAAAAATGTGTTATCATTTCATTCCAAAACGAAAACTGACAAATATTTCGAACCACTTAGTTCCTCGTGTTCTGGAACAGTTCCTCGCATTCTGGAACAGTTCCTCGGAGTTGCGTGTCGGAGATCGAAATTAGGATCGGGGTCGCGTGTCGGAATCGAATTGGAAAGTCGAAGCAAGATCCAGAATGAAGGCGAGGGTCTGAATTTTTTCAAATTATATTACAGAATTTGAATATCAAATTCTCCATCCAGAACACGAACCGATAGTCCGGAATCAGAATTTAGGAGGCACGGTAATGTGCTGACCCACCCGAAAATGAGTCCGAAATACTCAAATTCCAAAATAAATGGTTATTTAAAAAAAAATATGATTTTAAAAAACACACAAAAAAAAAATATTAGATTACTCGATTTCCCTTTAACATAAAATACGGTTTTATTGATGGGCATCAATATTCTCAATAAACATAGGGTTAACCCGGTAATTTGGCATTTTCATAAACCCATATATCTACATGGCAAGATCGTTGGATCACCCAATCGACATCAGCCACGTTGAACTTTATGACAAACTGGTCTGACATGGCTAGCTTTAATTCGTCCACGTCACTCTTCCATACAAACGTAACGACCATAAGACGACCTCCTTATAAACCCTACTATCACTTTCTCGCTCTAGCGGCGGGATCTCACTTTCTACTCTCTGGTCATGGCGACACGGAAATTTAGCGGGATTGTATTTCTCTCTCTACTACTGCTTATTTCAGTTGCTTCTGCCAAGGTGTTCTTCGAGGAGCGTTTTGAAGGTGATTCTTCCATTAACGTTTTTTTTGAACGAACTTAGCTATGCATTTGCTCGCATCTTGCATCGAATTTGACCTTCTTTTGACATTTGCGTTTAGTTGGAGATATGCGTCTGATTTTGCTAGTATTATTCGATCCGATTGGTTTCATTTTAGTTAGTTAGGTGAAATGTAAATTTGTAGTTCATCTGTGAGAGCAATCGAGATTAACGTGAATTTATCTATGCCATCTTGTTTTTAGGCTAGGGTGACTTAATTTTCAGCTTGATCTGTCCCTATGGAGATGAAATGAATTGAGTGTGTTGAGTCAATAGTTTATCAAATTGGTTTTGATCGGCTTAATTCCAGTGGACCTAAGGCTATTCCCGATTCAAGTCGACTCTTACGTCATTTTGAACAATGCTGGTGTCCTGATTAGAATGATGAATAGTTTGTCGCTCTTTTAGGTGCGCTGTTTCACTTGATGTTAGATCAGCAAAACATGTATGGTTAGCCATTAGTTGCTGTATCAGGTGATGAATGTGGGTTTATGTGATGATAATTTCTTTACAGTAAATATCCCTATCTTTAAGCATGTGCCTTGTCCCAAATTTAAGATCCTCTTCTTTCCCGGTTCTTAGATGGGAAACCATACACAAGTAATAAGACTTTCAGCATGTGGATTTTACAAATTTTAGTTAGTTTCTAGCGTATTTTTTTTCTATCTAGAAAATTGACATTTTCCATTAACTTTGGTTAAAATAAACTACTGATTTGACTTATTGACATTTCATCAGATGGATGGGAAAGCCGGTGGGTTAAATCTGACTGGAAGAAAGAGGACAACATGGCTGGGGAGTGGAATTACACATCTGGTAAATGGAACGGAGATGCTAATGATAAAGGTACACATTTTCCCATTTGCTTTTTAAAAGAAATTCTTAATTTTTTTTTAAAAATTTATAGACGCCTAACAAACTCTGTTTTTCCCTTTAACAATAGGTATACAAACAAGTGAAGACTACAGATTTTATGCCATATCTGCTGAGTACCCTGAATTCAGCAACAAGGATAAAACACTAGTCTTCCAATTTTCTGTCAAACATGAACAGAAGCTTGATTGTGGTGGTGGATACATGAAATTGCTTAGTGGTGATGTGGATCAAAAGAAATTTGGTGGCGATACCCCTTACAGGTTATTTACATATAAACACATACTTTCTCTCTAATGTTTTTTATATTTTCTCCTTTTATTGTTTCTGAAAAGTTTTAATATTGTCTTTGAAAATGTAGTATCATGTTTGGACCTGATATCTGTGGGTATGCAACAAAGAAGGTTCATGCAATTCTTACATACAATGGAGAAAACAAATTGATCAAGAAAGATGTTCCTTGTGAAACTGATCAACTTTCACATGTTTATACCTTTATTCTACGCCCTGATGCTACTTACAGTATCCTCATTGACAATGAAGAGAAACAAACAGGAAGCTTGTATAAGGATTGGGATGTTCTCCCACCAAAGCAGATTAAGGATCCAGAGGCCAAAAAGGTAAATTTCAAATGTTTTACATGTTTGTAGTGACTAAAGAATGTTCTCATTTGGTTTCAATGTTACTAATATTTGTATTGTTGATGATGATAGCCTGAAGATTGGGATGAGAAGGAATACATTTCTGATCCCGAAGATAAGAAGCCTGAGGTAATATATAACATTAAGGGCTTGTTTTATTTGTTGATTCTGTCAGATTCCTTCAAATTCCATTTAGTTTGACTGATTCTCTCTTTAAGATCCAAGTGGAATAAAAAACTGAATATGCTCTTTGATTACTAGGGTTATGATGACATCCCAAAGGAGATTCCGGATCCAGATGCTAAAAAGGTGGGATTTTTAATTTTTAATTTTCTATTATTTTTTAATGTTATGTGATTTGTTAGTTTTTGATTATAATGAGCTAAAATTTCAGCCAGAGGATTGGGATGATGAGGAAGATGGTGAGTGGACTGTTCCAACTATTCCAAACCCTGAATACAAGGGTCCATGGAAGGCAAAGGTTTGTGTTTTTTTTTTTAAAAAAAAAAAAAAATTTTAAATGCACATTTTTTATACCAATCATGTTTTATAAAAATGTTTACCCTTTGACAGAAAATCAAGAACCCCAACTACAAAGGGAAGTGGAAGGCACCAATGATTGATAACCCAGGTTTCTTTTCTTTCATATTTGAAGTCTCTGAAACATTCCTTTGTCATGTTTATTTTACATATTATATGTAAATATAATGTATAAATTTATCTCTAGTCTAATAATATATACAAAAAAAGAAATAAACATAATGTGACATTAAAACATAATAAAATCTCATTAAAACCCAAATAAGATTATAATAATAATACGTTTTTTACTTTTTTTTAGAAAATAAAGTTGTAAATCATTAAATTTTCAATGGAAAGAACAATTCCGTTCTTTCCCTGATTCCATCTGACAAAACACCAACTCTTAAACTTGATTGACATTAATTTTTTGTTTTTTGAATTTTAGATTTTAAGGATGACCCTGATCTCTATGTATTCCCCAAGCTGAAGTATGTTGGCATTGAGTTGTGGCAGGTAATTTTCTTTTTTGCCTTAATATTTTTAATAAAAATTTAAATCAAATAAAAATTCTCAAATTGGTGTTATGTTATTTTTCAGGTAAAATCTGGAACTTTGTTTGACAATGTATTGATATGTGATGATCCTGAATATGCCAAACAACTTGTGGAAGAAACTTGGGCCAAACAAAAAGATGTAAGCTACTTTTATAACTATATAAACTTTTACTCATTTTCTATTATAACATATTATATATATTCTCATGTTATAATTAAATGATTCTGATCATGTTAGGCTGAAAAAGCTGCATTTGAAGAACTAGAAAAGAAACGCGAGGAAGAGGTATGATGATTTTTTTTCCCAATTTTTGAACTTTTTTTTTTATGTAAAGAAATTTCTCAAATATTTCGAAATCAAGTTGTTATTAAGTTATAAAAAATTATTTATATAATGGTTTTTTTTCTAACTATTATACTCTTCACTGGTTTCTGTTTTCAGGAATCCAAGGATGATCATGTTGATTCTGATGTATGCCTCTCTCTCTCTCTCTCTCTCTCTCTCTCTATATATATATATATATATATATATATATATATATATATATATATATAATTTAGTCTAATAGTATGAGATGAATGTAATTTAGGCTGATGATGAGGGCAATGATAGTGGTGATGAAGCCGAACCCGAGGAGGAAGAGGAAGCAGATGATAATGATATCAAGGTAAAATAATAATAAAAATAAAAGTTCAAATTCTAATTTCATAAATTACTGTTTAACCCCCCCTTTTTTTATAATTTACTTCTCGCAGGATGAGCTATAGGGGGATAATACCAAATTATCAATTGCAAACTATATCCAAAATATAAAGTTGAGAGATGTTAGACGTTGAGATTTTTCCCTTTCTTTTTATAGCTTTATATATTTTAGGCCTTTGGAATATGGATAGAGATATAAAAACAAATTTAAGGCTGTGGATTCAGATCTTGTGTATCGTTGGATTGTATTGGCATCTCGACTATTGAAGAGAGGGAAAAATATGTGTGTAGTTTGAGGCAAAAAAAAAAAAGATTTTTAGTTTACATTTTAAATTATTACTCTGTTCGTGTCTCTCTTTTCATATACTCCATCTAATTTTGAGTAATTGCATAACACAGGGTTCATGATTAGCTTACATACCTTCCAATCTCCTATCTGAAGAAAAAACTCCTATACGTTGTCTACAAATCTACATTAACATCCTTATTTTTTTTTTTTTGCTACTTCAATCACTCTCAACATCCTTAATAAATTACAATTTTTTTTTCATAAGAATTATTATTTTATGCTTGTAAAAGAATGTCAAAAGATTCCAAGCATAATTCCATATTACATGATGCCTTGAGAAGTGTTCCCATCAAAAGACAAAGTTGTTGAAGAATAGATGTGTTAATAATGAAGCAAACTTTATTGAAACACATAGACGTTGAATGTCGTCAAATTAATTTAATGTGGGTCTGATGGTCAAATTAATTAATGTTTGTGTTTGGTTAGAATTTGTAAAACTTTAACCTAAGTAATTATTATAGAACATGTTACTATCAAAAAGGTCATTGACTTAATACATAAATGAAGATTATAAATCAAAGAGAAAGGAATGGAATGGACGTGATTCCTCTGGTTGATTTTCATTCCATGAGGAAAAGGCGTTTTTTTTTTTTTTTTGGAAAATGACTTATCAAGGTAATTAATTTTTCGTTATGTTCATATCTGGGTAACTATTTTTTTTTTTGTACAAATCTAGGTAATAAACTTGTTAGAAATGTTCACATATGACCATTATGACTTGCTGTAGCAGGTTACATCCTAGATGTGAACACTTTTGACAAGTTCGTTATTTAGATGTGTACAAAAAAAATAATTACCTAAATATGAACAAAACGAAAATTAAGAGTAAATTACACGAATGGTCCCTGTGGTATGGAGGAATTTGTGTTTTTGGCCCCTAACTTATTTTTTTAACTCGGATGGTCCCTACTATTTATTTTTGCTGCGCGTTTGGTCCCTGTTTTACCTAAAAAGACTATTGTGCCCTTATTAATTTATTTTTTAATTAATTTTTTATTTATGTATTTATTTTTTTATATATTTAAAAAAATTAATAGACCCCACATATCTGTATCTCCTCGGATGATCCCTACTGTTTATTTTTAAATTAATTTATTTTTTTAAATCGGATGACCCCTACTGTTTATTTTTGTTATGCGTTTGGTCTCTGTCTTACCTAAAAAGACTATTGTGCCCTTATTAATTAATATTTTTTAATTACTTTTCTTATTTATGTATTTATTCTTTATATATTTAAAAAAAATTAATAGACCCTACATATCTGTATCTCCACACCATCACATCTCTCATCCTCCTCAACTTCTATTTATTTTCCATCTTTAGTGATATCGACGTCTTCACCATCCCTTCTTTTTTCGGTCCTTCAACTCCGTCGAATTAACACCACAAACAGTGAACCCACTAAAGATGAGAGACAGTGGGTTATGGTGTTGGTTCGCCAGAGTTGAGGAGGATGAGAGATAGGATGGTGACCGGTGAGACCCAAATTAAATTTGTCAAATGTGGTTTCAGGTTTACGGTGAGGAGATCCAGATATGTGGGGTCTATTAATTTTTTTAAATATATAAAAAATAAATACATAAATAAGAAAATTAATTAAAAAATAAATTAATAAGCGCACAATAGTCTTTTTAGGTAAGACAGGGACCAAACGTGCAACAAAAATAAACAGTAGGGACCATCCAAGTTAAAAAAAATAAGTTAGGGACCAAAAACACAAATTCTCCCAAACCACAGGGATCATTCGTGTAATTTACTCTTACTTTTCGTTTTGTTCATATTTGGGTAACTACTTTTTTTGTACACATCTAGGTAACGAACTTGTTGAAAGTGTTCACATCTAGGATGTAACCTGCTACTGCAGGTCATAATGGTCATATGTGAACACTTCCAACAAATTTGTTACCTAGATGTGTACAAAAAAAAAGATAATTACCCAGATGTGAACATACCGAAAAGTTAATTACCTTGATAAATCATTTTTTTTAATGGAATTAATTAATTAAATAATATATCTGTTATAACTATATATTACTTTTTATTTTTATAATACACTAATATTTTTCACAAAATTTGAAACTTTAATTAAATCATTTTTTCATTTTCAAAATAATTTCACTTTAATTTTATTTTATGGTTTCATAATATTTTTTTTGAGTATCTGAAATACACATATATAACAATATATCTTATTTGATTAAAGTTTAATTTTTAATATTAGATTTTCATTTATTCATCAAGTTTTCAAATTGTGCATAACAAACAACATATTTGAATGACACATTTCATTCTTTCAAACCAATCAAACGTGACAAAGAAATGTAGCGATCCATTCTATTCCTTTATTATTCTACTTCATCATATCAAAATAGATCCAAGGCGATTATGATAAAAAAAAAAACCATAAAAACCTACCTCTCCAAGCTAGTGTGGTTATGAAGAAAAGGGTGAAAATATAAAGAGTCTACCATTGATGAGGTTGCAATGTTGAAAAGAAATATCTATAAATCTTTTGCTAAAAATAAGTTTATTAAATGTGATGACAGATCTCATAAAGTTTGAAGGAATGGTGGTGATTAGACTGACAAGTTCAAAAGAATGAGTAACTTAAACACCAACCAAAATGATAACAACTCCAAATTGACGCATTATCGTTGTAAAGTAAAAAAAAGCCACTAGACAAACAAGTGCATTAAAAAAACAAATTCAAAAATGAAAAGAAAACGTTTATGGATGATGCTTGGAGTTGTAGTAAAAATTGAATTTCTTTTCTTGAAAGGCCATAGCACAAATATACAGTGAAAAAGATAAAGTTGTTAGATAAATTCTTCAAACAAAAAGGAAAAGTGCTTGAAAATGAAAGGTGTTTTGCATGTAAAAACAAAGATTATACTTGGTAGTATGAAATAAATTACTCTCTTGTAAACGAGAAAAATGTGGAAAATATGCTATGTGCTAAATGTGATGAAATGAAGGAAGAACTAGCATGTTTTAAAGTGAAATGTGGTAATATTGCTAAAAATGATGTGTTTCCATCTAATTTTAAATAAGGTAATAGGAGTTATGTAAAGTGCCTAACATACAAAAACCATCTGATGATAAAAGTGATTTAGGAAATAATGAAAACGTATGCGATGCTCACTAAATCTAAAATGATTATATTTTGCTAAAACATTTAAAGCTACTGAAGCTCATAAGCATGAAATGGTGGTTTAAAATGTTGTTGATGTATCTTAAAATATGACACATCATTTATACGGGTCTCCTCGAGTATCTTCTGTGCTATAACATTCCGCAAAATGAAGACGGACGTTTTGATCTAATATTAAATACATATACCCATTTTATTATATTATTAACGTTGAAATAATGTTTATAGGATTATACGGGTGTGGGACGTAACTTAATTTTTTTAGAGACGCAAGAATAAAAAAAAAGTGAACATAAAGTATGTTGATACCTTCAAAGTACATTATCCCCCACTGTCCATTACAGCTCCTTGATATTGCGAGGATTTGGGGAGAGAGCTTGTCTTCGGCGAGTATATTAAGCAACCTCTAATCTCTGTTAGGCTTTAGGAGGAGAAGAAGGTTTTAGAAATCGATAAATAACTTGGATCTTCTTGAAGGATCGTGTGAACACTTTCTGAATCTCATATTTCGACCCTATGTATGGGTTACACAAAATCCAAATTATGAGGATAATCCTTTAAGAAACAATCTCAAACCAATGCACAAATGTGAGAACATGAACTAGGGTTGTATAAAATTCATATTCATAAGATAAACATAAACCAGTGATTTTATCCCTTAGTTAAAAGACGAAGATTTCAAGGATAATTAAAGAGAATATATATTCTGAAAGTAATATTTTCCATAACAAAACTGTTTTTTGCTTCTAGAAAAAACCTATAAAACAAGGTTGTTATTCAAAAAAACAAAAGATATTTTTATGACAAAACAAAGTTGTTTTTACACAATAAATTTGTTTTTAACAAAAACAAAGTTGTTTTTTCTATAAACTAAGTTGTTTTTAGAAAACAAGCAAAAAAAACTCAAAATATGACTTTTTTTTTCTTCTTTTCCTGTTAAACCCAACAAAAAAATGCAAGTAAAATGGTTTCCGATTTCTAGTTCGTTTCGTACAAACAAATTTTGTTTTAAGATTGTAGAAATACTATTACTGAAATGTACGAAAAATAAACAAGAAAAATAGAAAAGGCTGAAGCATGTGTTTAACACGTTGTCCTTAAAACAAATTCGTTCACTATCGGATGTGTGTTTCCCACGATACAACAGCTTGAAATGTGTCACACCCCCGAACCAGACAGCGGAAACGTCCGGGGGCTTGGGTGACTTCTTTCTTGTAGTATTATCACATAGTATATAATTGAAACATAACATCATCATCATCACACATGTAATAATACAATTGTCATTGGTTTACATCAAATATTGTATTTCAATATTACATGCCCAAAATATTCAAGTATGATGAAAACAAAACATAACTAAATATCCATGTAACCTTGCTGACCAACCTGCTCAACGTTTCCTGAGAGTACAAGTTAATTTGAAAAGGTCAACATAAAAATGTTGGTGAGTTCATAAGCATGTTTGAGAAAATGTTTTGTATTGATTTGTAAACACCAGAAAATCCGATATTTTCTGAAAAACAGTTTGAAATATTTGAAATGTTTGTGTCCGATCATGTATTAATGCATGAGTGTTATTGTTTGTGAGAATATAAAGAGAATGACCCCAGACAACCCGATGTTGTCTGCTTATGAGAATGCTGGAATCTCAACACCCGAGTTTGAGTACCAACGCGAGTATGTTACCGTGTTATCCCAAAAAGAAAAGAAAAGATGGTTTCCCGTAAATTTTATAACGTTAATTCCTCTAAGTGAGTCGTTATAACCATACTAGATAATGACAATTTCGCCTGTCTTGGCGTTTTTCGGACGCCGACGGAATAAAGTAAGGTTTTTGTCACCCTAGATTGGCCTAGTCTAACTGTAGCAAACAGCTCAGGTGTGGGGTGTCACCCTCGTATAGATCTGTACACAAACTCCCGCTCTCCCTTCAGGAGACTCTGGTTATAACTACAGGCTACGATTGTACACTCAATAGGTGTCAACCAACACGTCTCACTAGATCCTTAATCGAATTTACGCGAAAAAGAAAAACATATAAGGTATAATCCAGGCCCAATAAACATGTAAGTTGACAACTAAGGCTCACTAAGCATGTAAATTATTTCCAGGCTCAAAAGGAATGATAATATATATCCCGACCCAATATACATGTAAAAGGACAACTAAGGCCCATTTAACATGTATATTATTTCCAGACCTAATAAGGACGTGAATACCAAAGTCGATCCGTGGTTTGTTACGTTGGTTGTTTAAGATATATTGTTTACCAAAATGACATAAAATGTCCACCTTTTTGTAAAAGGTCATCTTTTATTCTAAAAACCGGAAATTTACAATTATGGCACATTTTTGGTAAAAATGACATTTTAGGTCCTTTAAGGCCAAAGTTTGCATTTAAGGCTAGTTTTAAGTAGAAATAACAATTTTAACTCACTTTTGTCAAAAATATCATTTTTGGCTTGGTTTTATGAAAATGTGCTTTTTCGGCCCATATATAAATAAATTCATCTTTTTGGCCCAAATTTTTAATAAAATTCACATTTTTAGTTCTTCTTATCAAAAATTTACATTTTTGGCACAACTTTGTTGAAAATGACATTTAAGCCCACAAAAGTCCAAAAATTTAGAATCTTGGCCCAAAAATTCGTAAAAACCCAAAAGAAGCCCATTTATGAACTTTTACACCTCTAACCCTTTTAAGATCACAAATCTCATAAAGATTCATATTTATCAAAATACATTCTTTTTGGTCCCTTAAAAACCGTGAGTTACATAAAAATACCCTATTTTTGGTTATTTTGTCACTTTTGGCCCTCTTATGCAATTTTCTTAGTTTTAAGTAACTTTGATGTATTTTTAAACCTTTTCTTTGCATAATGAGTTGAAAGAAGTGTTATGTTCTACAAATATCATCACATTTTAGTAGATCTTCAAGTTCATGGAGTTTATAACACATAATTACACATATATCATCAAAAACACACAAAATCATGCATATACACATAGATATACACAAAACAACTTGTATTCTCCCCCAAAACATAGTAAAAACCGAAAATAGGGGGTATGAACTCACTTTGCTTTGAAGATTTCGGTTTTTGGATGAAGGATGGATGAGATCTCGGCCCTAGAAGCTTTCTTGGGTGGATTTCGAACTTAGGAAGCTCTAGGAAGCAAGAATCATGAAAACATGTGTTTATGAGTGACTTAGCTAGAAATGAAGTAAACCAACTTAAGTTTACAAGGTCTTACCACAAGAGTGAAGCTTGAAGTGATCTTAAATGGAAAGACCTTTTGAACACCTTACACCCACACGATTTTAGGGAAGATAGGAGGATTTTTCTTTTGAGGATTTAGATGGAGATGAGAGGTTTGGAGATAAGCTTGAAGTAGAAATGAAGGTGATGGTGATTTTCTTGGTCCTTAGCCGAGAATAAGAAAGAGAGGGAAGAGACGAGAGTAATGAGATGTGATGGTTGCATGGCTACTTAAGATTGCATAAATATTTGTGGGATAATTTGCATGGATATCCTCCATGCAAATATTATGTGTCATCCTTGGAACAAATTCAACATTTTCTCTTTTTTTTTTGGTTGTGGGCCGTGAATGAGGAGGGATGGGTTTACGGCCCAATTACATTAAAGAAATGGGTTTACGGCCCAACTTGGTAAAGAAATTTAGGTTTACGGCCCAACATTGTTCAAGAGATTTGTTCACGGCCCATATAGGCCCATGAGAATGAAGTGGGACATTTTAGGCCCAATAAGGCCCATGAGAAGTCTTATGGCCCAAAATGCTATTATATAATGAATATGGGTCTAACTAGAGCCCATATAAGGATTCTTAGCCCATACTGACGAAGTTATGAGTTTATTGGCCCATTAGGCCCAGTAAGGGGATCCTGGTCCATTCTGAGTTTAGACCGGGATATTAAGGTTTTAAACCTATAGTTAAGTATATGAGATGTATTAAATTTAGTTTTAAACTTCACTCATGAATTGTGGGTTCAAATGGTTGATTTTGATTGAGCATAACACTTGACATTAACTTAGATTACAAGTTATACAAGAGTTGATTTCATGAATACAAAATTACCTAGCCAAAAATGCTAGTTGTGACATCATCCCCCCATTAGAGGGAATTTCGTCCCGAAATTCTTTTGAACTATGAATGAGGGAATAAATGAGGGTACTTCTGCTTCATCTGGTCCTCGTGTTCCCATGTAAATTCCGGTCCACGCTTAGCGTTCCATCGAACCTTCACAATCGGAATGCGACTTTGCTTGGTACGCTTCACTTCCATGTCCATTATCTCAATTGGTTCTTCGACGAACAAGAGATTCTCGTTTATTTCGATCTCTTCCAGAGGAACGATAAGGGTTTCATATGATAAGCACTTTTTCAAATTTAAGACGTGGAATACGGGGTGTACGTTGTTGAGCTCCGCAGGTAGCTGCAGCTTATAAGCCACCGGACCAATCCGGGCAAGAATCTCGAATGGCCCGATGTATTGCGGGTTTAGTTTTACCCGTTTCCCAAAATGGATCATCCCTTTCCAGGGAGAGACCTTTAATAGCACCCGATCTACGACTTGGAATTCCAGAGGTTTTCGTCGTTTGTCAGCATAACTCTTTTGTTGGTCTCGCGATGCTTGGAGTCGGGCCTTGATTTGGATTATCTTCTCTGTTGTTTCTCAAATGATCTCTGGTCCTATAAGAGTGCTGCTCGGTGATTGCCCTTTTGCCAGCTGGGTGTCACCCACCTCAGCCCAGCAGAGAGGCGATCTACATTTGCGACCATACAAGGCCTCAAAAGGAGTAACCCTTATGCTCTGTGATAGCTGTTGTTGTACGAGAACTCGATTAGAGGCAGGTGGGTATCCCAAGATTTGCCAAAATCGATCACACAGGCCCGAAGCATGTCTTCAAGTGTTTGAATGGTCCGTTCTCTCTGGCCATCGGTTTGAGGGTGGTAAGCAGTGCTCATGTCTAGCTGTGTTCCCATTGCCTTCTAGAGCGACTGCCAAAACCGTGAAGTAAATCTACTATCCCGATCCGAGATAATAGATACTGGAAATCCATGAAGTCTCACGATCTCTTTTATATAGATTCGTGTTAATCTTTCCATCTTGTACGATTCCTTGATTGGTAGGAAATGGGCGGATTTGGTCAATCTATCGACAATTACCCAGATAGCATCCAATCCGTTCGTTATCTTAGGTAATTTGGTTATGAAGTCCATGGTAATCCTTTCCCATATCCACTCGGGTATCATTGGCTGTTGTAATAACCCCGAGGGCTTCTGATACTCCACTTTCACTTTGGCGCAAGTGAGACACTTGCCCACGTAAGTGGCGATCTCTGCCTTCATATCTGGCCACCAATAATGTTGCTTAATGTCCAGGTACATTTTATCCGAACCTGGATGGACGGAATATCACGTTTTATGAGCCTCGTTCATGACTAACTCTCTGAATCCTCCAAATTCTGGGACCCAGATTCTATTCATGAAGTAGTAAGCTCCGTCCTCTTTGGCTTCAAGGTTTTTATCCATCCTACGCAGTGTTTCGTTTGCGGCATTCTCCGGCTTCATTGCCTCTGATTGGGCTTCCTTGATCTGTGAGGTTAGGTGAGAGTGGATGGTTATCGATAAAGTCTTTACCCGGCGACCTGAGTATTCTTTCCTGGTCAGGGCATCGGCTACCACGTTAGGCTTGCCTGGGTGATACTTGATCTCGCATTCATAGTCATTTAGCAGCTCGACCCACCTTCGCTGCCTCATGTTCAGCTCCTTTTCATTTAGAATGTGCTGGAGGCTTTTGTGATCCGTGAAGATGGTATACTTTGTATTAGGGATGAGCAGCGGAAGCGGGTACCTGCTTTTGGAACTGGAACCGCCTCGGAACTACCGGTTCTGGAACTGGAACTGCCTTAGGCGGTTCCGATTCCGGTTCCGGTTCTTAAAGTCTAGGAACCGACTTAAGCGGTTCCGGTTCCAATTCTCATTTTTACAAAACCGATACCCGCTGGATACCCGCCGGTTCCGGTTCCAATACCGGGTACCCGGATACCGACCGGTTCCGGTTCATAAATAATATCTTACATTGATAGTGTGATTACAAAAGACTGGATACAAACCGACTAAGTTTTAGTATATTACATAACTACCCAGGATATTAAAGTTTTATACAAACGTAAACCCAAGCACAAAAGTAATAGTATAAACTATCTAAATCTTCCAATGGTATAAGACTATACTGGATTCTCATTACCTGCAATTGTTAAACACTGAGAGGGGTAAGCGGTGACGCTTAGTGAGTTCAATAACAGATACAATATAATGTTATGCCATATATATACTTCAATATGGCAGAAGCAAAGAGAAACAATGAACAACAAAGGCATATGTCAATCATGTGACAAACTTTCCATCAATCGATGATTTGATTCAAAGATATACAATCAACGAGACATAACAATTTCAATACTTGATATACATCAATAACACTTCAGCCCAAATGGCATAGAAAACATACAATTTCTGATTATCATTTTGCTAGAATATACAGGTTTTCAGCCCTACATAGCCCTATGCCAATACCAGAAGTTATACGAGTCATGCTCTACATGGCCAAAGGCACAAAGCCAATACCAGAAGTGATACGAGACATGCTCTACATGGCCAAAGGCATAAATCTGATACCAGAATAATACGAGACATGCTCCACATGGCCAGAGGCTCAAAGCCAATACCAGAAGTGATACGAGACATGCTCTACATGATCAACAGTATAAAACCAAAATAACTCAGGAAAGCATATAGCACATATAACACATAACATACAATTGTAATTAGCAATTCAAGTCCAAATTCACTAATATTTTCACCAATTCATGAACTGCTTTGTATGGTCATACACAAGCAAAACACAAAATTAGTTATTCATTATAGATGGGCTATGTAAGATTTATCTAAACAAACACAATTATGGTCATAATTATGTTCTCTAGCACAACTAAATTTGTTGCTTTTATTACTTATCTAAGATTTGGTCGATCCTAGCTCTAGCAATTTAATGGTCACTAAATCACTACGTAATCAAGTTCGTGTAATTTAATGGTCACTAAGCTATACTAAATTTGAAATTAAGCAAAAAAGTTACAAACTTTAACATGCTAGGTAATGATAATCAAACACATGCATAAACCAAATTCATATAATCCATAAAGTAAGAAACTAACTCATAGTGTTAGGTTTCAACTAACTAAACGAAAGCAAGAGTTTTTAGCCCATAATCATAGCTGGTGAACACATAAACATAAGGGAAACTAGACTAATCATGATTAAACTATGCAAACCGAATGTGTAGATGTGAATCCTTGCTCCAATCTCTTTATCCTTTGATCTCTACTTGAATTCTGCCCTCAAAGGGGTCTTGGAAGGGTATTTTTTGTTAATGGTCGCAACCTTCAACCCTCTCTCCTCTGTAATCGACCTAATGTCCGAGATATATATAGTTGCCAAAAATCTCGACACCACGACGTGGTAAAGGCACCACGTCGTGGTCCTCGTGTTTATCCCGTATTCCCCAAGCTAGCGTCAAGAATCGCAAAGATTCCATTCACCACGTCGTGGTGGTTGAAAATACGACTTTTCTCAAAACATGAAAGTCGTCCGAAATTGTGTCTAGTTTTCAGATCATTTTGAATCACCTTAATCGGAGTTACGAGTCATGAGATATGGTCAAAATACCGACGAGGGGTCAAGCTGTCTAGCAACATCCTTCTTGTGTCTTCTTCTTGTCTAAGCTCGTATTTTCCTGCTTCTAGCTTCCATATTGCCCCCGAGAATGTCTTTATGCTACATAACAGATATTAAGCATAATAAGTACCTTTTGTTCTATAATAATCATAATTATATCTAAAAGTATTAAGATATGATGTAAAATATATGTGTAGATTTGCACATATCATATATTTTCGTTAAATTTCGATATTTAACTTTTAATTGGAATCTCATAAGACTTCCAATATTTTCCGAGTGATTCTAAACATAATTTTACTTCATTTCTAGTAAAAACTATCTGTTAGAACTCAATACTCAATATCACATAATATTTCATAATATTATTTACTTTTAACATTTGCAAAACACGATTTCTGAACATGTATGTTACAAATACCTCCTCCTTTTGAGGATTTCGTCCCCGAAATCATAACGATATAAATGACTGGGAATATTTCGCTCTTATCTCATTCTTATTTTCCTAATTATAATTTGGGCCTCGATGGTGTTTCCACTTGACGCGCACCAACTCCGAGACATGGACAAAACATATCTTCTACTGTTTGGATTGTTCTCTCTGTCTGACCGTCTGTCTGGGGAGGATAAGTTGTGCTAAGAGCAACACGATATTGTAATTCATGTTGCATACTCGCCCAAAAATGAGGAGTGAAGCGAGTATCACGATCGGAAATAATCTTCAGTGGTACACATCATTTACAGTTTTCTTCTCCTCTTTTGAGATATTAACTGTATAGGTCAGATAGATAGAACACCCTTCGATATAATTTTTTTTAATATTTTAAATTTTCGTTTACCGTAGACATAAATAAGATCCTTCCCTTCGATAGGGATGCATACCATCTTTTCGTAATACCAGAATTCTACGTGGTTCTTTAACAACCAATCCATGCCGAGAATAATATCAAAGTTGGGCAAGAAGATGGGAATTAGGTTAGCAAGAAAACTATAACCTTCAGTTTCCATGACAAAATCTCTATGGACTTTACCAGCAAGTAATGATACACTTCCTATGGTATCTACGTGAAATGGTTGCACGAGTGCATAGCAAGCAATTTGAAAAGAATGCGCAAATTCATGAGACACAAAAGAATTTGAGGCACCAGAATCAAATAAGATGTGGGCAGGTCTAAAATTTGACAAGAAATGTACCCGTCACAACATTTGGGTCCTCGTGTGCCTCTTCTGCGGTAATCTGGAATGCACAACCTTTAGCTATTGGCACTTCCTCTTTTGGAGTATTCCTTGGTTGTTGAACGGAAGCTTGACTTCCCGCCATTTGACTAGTAAGAGTAGGACAGAAACGCTTCATGTGGCCGGTAACACCACAAGCAAAGCATGTAACACTCTTCATTGGACAAACGGGCTTTATGTGACCCATTTCTCCACATCCATAACAGGTCACCACTTTTTCTGTTCTGCATTGGCCCTGGTGATTCTTTCCACATTTTATACACGATGGCAACTGAAGAGAAAAAGATTGTGATCTACCGCGACCACGAAAAGTACTCTGAGACTGCAATTGTTGGCTAGGTTCAGATTGAACGGATTGAGTTGGTGGAATAGAGGAAACATAAATAGTTCGATCAGTACGTGGGTGCTTTGGAACAGAAAGAGTGACACCACGTATTTCTAAGTCATGCTCACGTTTCCAAGCATATTCAACAGCTTTTTCAAAGGACAAAACATCTCGATTGGCTACGAAATCATGGATTTCATGTCGTAGTCCCTCCATGAATAACTGAATTTTCTCGTCTTCAGTTGGAATATACTTTACAGCAAACCGTGCTTTTTGATTGAATTGAGTTTCATACTCATTCACGGTCATTCCTTCTTGTTTAAGCTCAAGAAATTCTTTCTCCAATCTCCTCCTCATGTCTAGAGGACAATACTTCCCTAGAAAACGAGTTTTGAACATTTCCCAAGATATATTCTCTTGGTCATACTCATTGAGAGCTTCATATGTTGCTTCCCACCAGACCAAGGCTTCTCCGACGAGCATAGCAGAAGCATAATTAGCTTTGTCTTCATTATTCACATGAGAGATACAAAATACTTTCTTTGTGTTCTAAATCCAAGTTAGAACAAGTATGGGATTAAGGACACCAGAAAACTTTGTAGCACCACTACTCTTGAAATCTTTGAACGAGGGACACTTCACCTCCCCTTTTGAAGATTCTCCAGCGGCTTTCTCTTTGCCTTTATCATTATCCTTCTTGTGTTCTTCGAGAGTCTGCCGAATAATACCAGTAAGTTTACCCAAGAGTCGCTCCTCTCGAGGGGTATTGGAGTATTTACTTCACCAGGTTTAGGATCTCCACCCACTTCTGGTGTATGGATACCTTCCTGTTCAGCCATTCTTCTGAAAATTTGGAGCAACATAATATTTAGAATATTAGGATTTATTATTACCTAATACTTTACTTAAATCTTTCCTATGGTTTGTATCCATATACTCCTAATGAATCCGTTCATATATTGAACTTCCAACGGTTTAAGTCTAAATACCAATCCGTGGAATTTAGTTCACTTAAACCACCGCTCTGATACCATGATTGAAAGACCCCAAACTTTCATACTAAAAGCATTATTACTCCAAAACATGCTACATACATATTCATAAATAATATCTTACATTGATAGTGTGATTACAAAAGACTGGATACAAACCGACTAAGTTTTAGTATATTACATAACTACCCAGGATATTAAAGTTTTATACAAACGTAAACCCAAGCACAAAAGTAATAGTATAAACTATTCTAAATCTTCCAATGGTATAAGACTATACTGGATTCTCATTACCTGCAATTGTTAAACACTGAGAGGGGTAAGCAGTGACGCTTAGTGAGTTCAATAATAGATACAATATAACGTTATGCCATATATATACTTCAATATGGCAGAAGCAAAGAGAAACAATGAACAACAAAGGCATATGTGAATCATGTGACAAACTTTCCATATCAATCGATGATTTGATTCAAAGATATACAATCAACGAGACAAAATAATTTCAATACTTGATATACATCAATAACACTTCAGCCCAAATGGCACAGAAAACATACAATTTCTGATTATCATTTTGCTAGAATATACAGGTTTTCAGCCCTACATAGCCCTATGCCAATACCAGAAGTTATACGAGTCATGCTCTACATGGCCAAAGGCACAAAGCCAATACCAGAAGTGATACGAGACATGCTCTACATGGCCAAAGGCATAAATCCGATACCAGAATAATACGAGACATGCTCTACATGGCCAGAGGCTCAAAGCCAATACCAGAAGTGATACGAGACATGCTCTACATGATCAACAGTATAAAACAAAAATAACCCAGGAAAAAATATAGCACATATAACACATAACATACATTTGTTCCTATATATTGAGCTCACCGTGAATTAATCGGGGGTTAAAATAGTAATTTGTGCAGCACTTCGTTATAATAAATAACTTTCTTCGTTGAAAACGAGAGTTTTATTGAAAACCGGGCCCTGCGAGGGTTGAGCTTCAAAACCGAAAAGATAAATTGTTTCGGGTCTTCGGGCACTTTGGAACGTATTTCAGATGTTTGGTATGATCCCAGGGCTTCGGGGGAAGTTGAAATGCAAGAAATATTGATTTAGGGGTGAAAATGGGCAATTTTCAAAACTTACTCGGGAGGATTCGCACCCTCCTATTTATAGGAGGAACTTCGGACCGAAGGGGGCACGTGGCTCGCATGCGAGGGTGCCAGGCGTCGGATGCGAGGGCTGCACATGCGGCTGATGCGAGACTGAGACACGGGGAAGGCATGTGGCGGCTTCTGATTGGCCGAGGCTTCGGTGCGAGGAGGGTGCGACACGGGTCGACAGCTGGCCTCGGATGACTCATCAATTCGGACATGCGGCATGCTGCGAGCGAGGGTGACGTGGCCGAAGTCTAACCATGCGAAATTCCTCAGATTTTGGGATTTTTCTCGAATTTTATGCCCCAAACTTCAAAAATCCATAACTTTCGCATACGAGCTCCGTTTCTGACGTTCTTTATATGCACGCGTAGGTGAAATTATGCTCTACAACTATCGTTTAGACTCCATCGGCTAATTTTGAATTTATTTTTAATGTTATTATTTTTAACAGACCGAGACAGATAAATCCGTTAAAAATTCATAACTTCTTCATTTGACCTCCGTTTTCGTCTGTCTTTTTACCGTTGTACTACTATTGACGAGACCTTCGATTCTTGTTTAGGTTGCGTCGGCTAAAAATCACTCAATCTTTATTTCGAGTTTTTAGCTGTCTACTGCTATTCTAAAACTTAGAAAAATCATAACTTCCTCATACGAAGTCAGATTTGGACGTTCTTTTTATAAAAATTATCGGTTTAACAAATACTACAACTTTAATTTAGATCACCAAGGCTAAAAAGTAGTTTATCGAAAACTCACTTTTTACGTCATTCGGTGCCGTGCCGGTTTTGTCGAGAATCTTCGATTGGTCATAACTTCTTCGTTATAACTCGGATTTCGATGAGGTTTTCGCCTAAATGTTTCTAACGAAACTGTCTACAACTTTCAATAATAAAATTCTACTTATTTCAAATTTTATATTGATGTGCACAAATTATACCTATCAACTTTTAAATTTATAACCTAACAAACTTATACTAACTATGCACCTATAGGCAGTGTACCTAGTCATATTATAGTATAGCTTGGGTAAGTCGGGTGTCGATCACAGAGAACATTATTTAATTAATAAAATAATTACTAAAAGCTAAACTAAGAAAAACAACTAAAACTGGGGGTATATATCTGATTTTACAAGTTCAGAAAAACTTAAGCACTTGAATAAAAACGATTGTAATCAATATACTAAAACACTTTCGTTTAGTTTCGAATCCACCTTTTTCCTATGGTTAGTTCTTATTTATGGATTAATGAAGTTGGTTACCAAGTTATTGTAATTAGCAATTCAAGTCCAAATTCACTAATATTTTCACCAATTCATGAACTGCTTTGTATGGTCATACACAAGCAAAACACAAAATTAGTTATTCATTATAGATGGGCTATGTAAGATTTATCTAAACAAACACAACTATGGTCATAATTATGTTCTCTAACACAACTAAATTTGTTGCTTTTATTACTTATCTAAGATTTGGTCGATCCTAGCTCTAGCAATTTAATGGTCACTAAATCACTACGTAATCAAGTTCGTGTAATTTAATGGTCACTAAGCTATACTAAATTTGAAATTAAGCAAAAAAGTTACAAACTTTAACATGCTAGGTAATGATAATCAAACACATGCATAAACCAAATTCATATAATCCATAAAGTAAGAAACTAACTCATAGTTTTAGGTTTCAACTAACTAAACGAAAGCAAAGGTTTTTAGCCCATAATCATAGCTGGAGAACACATAAACATAAGGGAAACTAGACTAATCATGATTAAACTAGGCAAACCGAATGTGTAGATGCGAATCCTTGCTCCAATCTCTTTATCCTTTGATCTCTACTTGAATTCTGCCCTCAAAGGGGTCTTGGAAGGGTATTTTTTTGTTAATGGTCGCAACCTTCAACCCTCTCTCCTCTGTAATCGACCTAATATCCGAGATATATATAGTTGCCAAAAATCTCGACACCACGACGTGGTAAAGGCACCACGTCGTGGTCCTCGTGTTTATCCCGTATTCCCCAAGCTAGCGTCAAGAATCGCGAAGATTCCATTCACCACGTCGTGGTGGGGTCACCACGTCGTGGTGGTTGAAAATACGACTTTTCTCAAAACATGAAAGTCGTCCGAAATTGTGTCTAGTTTTCAGATCATTTTGAATCACCTTAATCGGAGTTACGAGTCATGAGATATGGTCAAAATACCGACAAGGGGTCAAGCTGTCTAGCAACATCCTTCTTGTGTCTTCTTCTTGTCTAAGCTCGTATTTTCCTGCTTCTAGCTTCCATATTGCTCCCGAGAATGTCTTTATGCTACATAACACATATTAAGCATAATAAGTACCTTTTTTTCTATAATAAGCATAATTATAGCTAAAAGTATTAAGATATGATGTAAAATATATGTGTAGATATGCACATATCAAAATACCCCACACTTATCTTTTGCTTGCCCTCAAGCAAACCAATTAATTATAATTCAAACCTTCATTACCACCATCATATAGAACAATCCATTTTGAACTCAGCCATTATACCAAGACCTCAATGCGCATATTTGTGTCTAAAATCCTAACAACTTTCCCAATCCTAGATACTCACAATCCTTATGAACCTTCACCCCTTAGTTTATACGACACTCATATCTGCAACCCTCCGAATCAATCCCTAGAACTCTTTCTTAACCTCAAGGTATTTTTGGTTAAGCAACCCAAGCATACATAATCTAGAAATTACAACTTTATATAACAAATTGGAGCTCTTGGAATTCTTCACTTCTTTGATATTTGATCTTTGATTTCTTTGAATTCACCACCTTCTTTTTTCAATTTTTGGTATCTTCATTTTTTTTTCTTTTGGAATTTTGATCTTTTGATCTTCATACTTGATAGCTCCAAAATTCTTACAACTTTTTTTGTAATCTCTCTCTTTTTTTTCACATGTATCTCACTTTTTTTCTCTTAAATCCTACATGCTTAAGCAAGGGTGCTTAACTTCACCCTTTATTGGTTAAATGTATTAGTCTATGTGCAATGACTAAGCTTTCCTAGATAGATTTCAGGTTTAGGCTGCAAAACATATTATGTCATAAAAACTACCAGACTACCTTTTCATAACTCATGGCTTTTCACTAAGACGTGGAAAGCCACAAATATACTATAACATATATTGGCTGGTTAAACATTTGAGCTCTCATCGGATCATCCCATATAACACTAGCAACTTAAGATCAAATTATTACTAGATTTAATTTTTAGATTATTATCTCAAACCTATTAATTTTTTTAAAATTTACTACTTTTCTAGCAATATACTTTTTCGACCTCCTACCCCACACTTATTACATACAATGCCCTCATCGTATGCATAAAATAATTTAAAAGCAATAAAAAGGAGAAAAAGGAACAGACTCCCCTGGGATAGAAGATGCATCTCGAATCGTGTGTAGGATCTCTAGCTTGCTCTAAAGTATGGGAACGGAATTGGAAAGTAGAATAGCAGCCTCCTGATGTGATGAAAAACTCCCCCACGACATAGGAAAGTGTCAACCATGTCGTGGCAGCCGGGACATTACTTCAGCATGGCGTAAAAATAAAATCCAATGGTGTGGGAACAGCTCATCCATACCATGGAATTCAATATAGAGTTGGAAACGCCACTCTTGAACACTTAGACTACTAAAAAATGGGATCAGACTTGAAAAACGGACTCGAAAAGCACCACCTCGTGGCGGAATTCACCACCTCGTGGTGGCTCAAACAGATTATTTTTCTGGTATTCTGACTGCGACAACACGACGTGGTGGGGATTACCACGACGTGTTGGTCTTGAAATTGCAATAATCGATGCCAGAATGAGCTGATTTCTGGAATATATGTGGCACCAACGAATGTACGAAGCTGTTAGGCGTGACTCCTCACTTATTGACGCAAACAAACACCCGAAAAATTGCTCAAATCTTGCTTCTCTCGTCGTTCTAATCTTTCTCTATAAAGAAGCTTCTTTTGTCAATAATACACTCACTCGGACTCTAAATATAATACCTGGGAAACTTCTTCTTGTGAATTCAAATGTGCCGGATCGAATGAAATTAAAGAACCATTCTTGAAAAAAATGTGTTGAACTACTGCCACGACGTGTTGATGATGTCAACGTCGTGTTGTCTTCTTTTCAGTAAATATGCTTCAAAATGCTTTTTTCTTCATTATGTGGGAACCCCACACTTATTCAAAAACTTGTTCTTCAATTATGATCTTCAAAAATCGCACGGCTTCTTAAAATTAAGCTCCTTCACTGCTTCACTATCGTTCAACACTACAAAATAAGATCAAGAACTAGAGAAATGCATCATCATTCGGTTAAGGTAAAATAAAACTAAAACAAAAAAAACTAAAACTAAAGAAAATAAAAGAAAATGCAAACTCTAAAAACATCAGGTTGCCTCCCGAGAAGCGCTTCTTTTTGAAGATTCGTGAGCTGGACTCCTTCCCACTCTACGTTGCGTCAGGTGGAAGTGTAACCTCCCCGCTCTCCATCACTTTGAGCCTTTTTTGTTTATAGGCAACCCGTCTGTTGAATGCCTTTCTTGAGCTTTCTTGCATTATTGGGTTCACATCTTCTTTATGTTTCCTCTTGGGCTCTTTCTTTATCCCCGTGTCTTTAGCTTTTGTCTTGTCTCTTTCTGGGTTTTTCTTGTCAAAATGAGGTTCATCATATTCTTCTTCTTTTTCTTCAATAGGCTCTGTGACGTGATATGGTGGTCTTGTAAAAGCAAACACCTCAAAAATCATAGGCGCTGAAACTTGAGGTTTCAAATAATTCACCTCTTTTTCCAACTGCTCTTTTGGTAAAGGCTCCTCCCATTCTTCCCACGCTTCTTCCTTCATGTGTTCAAATTCATCATGCTTAAGGAACTTCGTGTTTTCTTGCTTCACTAGATTTTCATTGGCACGAGAGGGGAAAGGGAGAGGTGGTCGATATGGCTTAACAACAGAAAAATCATAATCACTTTTTTTCATCCACGACGTGGCACTATTGCCTCCACGTCGTGGTGACTGGTCAGAATCACAACACTCTTCTTCTTCTTTATTTTTTACTTCGAGTGACTGATTAAATTCCTCTTCAAGGTCCTTCACATGCACCAATTCATCATCTTCTTCTGTATCAACGGTCATGACTTGAGCCATAGGGATTGACTCGACTGTACTTGAAGGTAGATCTGATAGCTTTTCTTGTATAAGTTTTGTTAATTGCCCAACTTGTGTGTGGATGCTCAAAATAGATTCTTGTTGAACTTTAAGTGTTGCATCATGTCATTTTTTGCTAGCTTCCATGAATCTAAATAGCATTGACTTGTAACACCCATAAAACTTGAGCCAAATTAAAACATTTTAAATCATTCAAAAACCATTACGTTCATACAACTCGTTTTTAAAATAGTTTAAACATCAGAGTATCCCCCAGAACCATATCATATAATCATAAAACATGAGGAGCGGTACGATCACGCCTTCGCCTTGCCACGATCTCCTGAAGTACCTGAAACAATACACTGAAAGTGTAAGCCCGAAAGCTTAGTGAGTTACCCCCAAAATACCAACTACACATATCATACTCATAACATATCATAAATAGAACAGCCATGCACATCGGGTCTACTGTGTGACTGGTCCGCCCGCACCGGGCCTTCAGTCCAACTGGTCCACCCTCCGAGTCCAGCCATGTACGTCGAGTCTACAGTGTGATTGGCCCGCCCTCACCGGGCCTTCAATCCACCTGGTCCACTCTCTGAGTCTACAGTATGACTGGTCCGCCCGCACCGGGCCTTCAGTCGGCCTGGTCCACTCTCCGAGCCTCGACACGTCTGGTCCGCCCTCTCGGGGGCTTCAGCCTATCCGGACCGCTCGCTGGGCCTTCGGAACATCCGGTCCACCCTGGGTATGTTGGTCTACAGCACAAAGCAGGACCCGCCTCAACCCAACCCCCGTCAAACAATCATGTGCACATAAAACATTTAATCGCATAACAATCCTCAACAAGACAAACAGTCTAACAGATCACATAGCATATCAACATCCTAATCAGGATTCCGACCTAACCGGTCACTAGCATAACATTACCCTATGTCCCGGGTACCGACCATAACCAGGTCACTAACATAATACTATCCTAAATACCAGGATGCAATTCTAACAAAACAATAACATAAAAACAATACCCGGATTCTCATCCGATCAAGGGTCGGCCTTGGTGCCGTAGACCCTGTCGATATAGTGAGGATAACTCACCTTGCAACTGCCGAAATCCTGCAAATCTCTGACCGATGACTCACCGGGACTCCCAACTATCACATGATAATCACCAAGTTAGAATCCAACATGACTTTCTAGGCCAAGGGCCCACAACACTCATTAAGTCCATTATCCTCTTATTGGGCCAAGACCCAAAACCAAATCCTCATGCAAAGCCCAATATTGGCCCAATTTACTAAATTGGGCCCACCTCACCAAATGGGCCTAGATCCAAGGTCCATAATAATTATTGGGTCCAATTTACTCCATCCATACTATTCAGTCACGGCCCAAGCCCAGCTAGCCCATAAACAGCCCAATTACTCAAGGCCCAAAATTGAAAACCCAACAGAGGGCGTACGCTGGGCGTACTCCTCTGGTACGCGGGGCGTACGCACGTCTGCACCAAAAAAATCCTTCCATGTGCTTAATGGCTTAAGCACTTAAGCCCATATGCCATATCTAGTGACAAAAAGGGCCTAGGACTCATAAAGTCTGAATCTTATCCTTTTGGACGTCCATAAAGCTCTTAACTCAAGGTCTTAACCCATTAAGACCTTCCTACTTCTTACATGGGACAACCAAAGCCATTGGGACCTCATTTTTCTTACTCAAGACCTCTCCAATGGTCTGAAAGGACAGCTCATCTTAACCAAAACACATCATGCATCATAATAGGGGGGGGGGGGTTTGGGACAAAAATGGTGTCAAAACTTCACCACACTTAGATCTACACAAAATAGATGTCAAGCAAGAAGCTTTATACCTTTAGGAGCTCTTGAACCACTAGAAAACTTCAGATCTACACGCTGGCCTTCTTCCTCTACTCACTAGATGCAACACCTTCTTCTCAAAACACTCCAAATTCACTTCCAAAGTTCACACACTCAAGAAGTTGGCTAGGGTTTGGGGAAAACGGCTCTAAACAGTGGAGGCTAGGGTAAGGGAGGGTTATGAGCTCTTAAAGTTGTTTAAATAGCCTCCACACCCGAATATTAGGGTTTCTGGATGATAGGCGTACGCTGGGCATACATCCAGTACGCTGGGCGTACGTCGAGGGACTCTCGCGTTCATTTACTCCATTACGCTGGGCGTACATCCAACTTACGCTGGGCGTACCCAGCCAATTACACGCATGCACTCCATGCATGCCTAGGACCCCTTTGCCAAATATTTCCTTTAGGGACCAATATTGACACTATCTTCAAAGTGTCATAACTCCTTTATTCTAAGCCCGTTTTCGATGAACTTTATCCACGAAAAGGTGGCGAGAAGCCCTATGCTTCTAGCAACACACCCCGACCCGAAACCTTCTCGAATAAAACCCATTGCCCCTAAAAGACCGAAACGCCCTTACTCTTGATCTCGGGGATCCATGAATAATTACTCTTAGAACGGGGCATTACAATTCTCCCCCACTTAAATATGATTTCGCCCTCGAAATCGCCAATTGTCAACTCTGGCTACCCAAACGTACATACATCAATACCCTTACCAAAACCAACACTCACACCTGGCCCAATCAGCCTCCGGCTGGAATACCAGGCATGCCTACGACGGGTCCGCTCATCCCTAGGATGGAATACCCTCGTATCCCTACCCATGTTTGGCCCAATCAACCCTCGGGTTGGAATACCAAACACATCAGGTCCAATCAATCATAGGGTCCGGTCATCCTCGTGATGGAATACCCCGGATTGGAATACCTCCACATACATAACTCAAACCCAAAACCATACTCGGAACCAAGGACCTTGTCCTTGCGTCCCCCCTCGAACTCTCCGGTTCGCCACACTTGAGTATAACCCACTCACACTTCCCTATCGCGATCTCTAGGTCCTTGACCTCCGACTGTAATATCCTTATGCAGTCCCCAACACCGGTCCAGACTGCTCCCGAGTCTGGTATCCTGCTGAATCACCTTCCTCTGTCCCATTCCCCGATCTGGAACCACTATCCTCCTCCTCTTCTAAGGAGACCGAAAACATGCTTGCGCATCATCCAACATTGCCACAACCTCAACGGGCATCCAACCCGTATGTGCTTCCATATATCTGGTACAATCCTAGTGCTTACTACCAATAGCTGAAGCACTTTCGATCATCCATTTACTTCACTGCCTCCCTTTTAGAGGACCCACACTCCTTCCGGAGTTACATACCTTTCCCTTCCAGGAAGTCTACTCCATAACCATAACCGCACTTATAAGTGCCACTGAGCTAAACTCCACTCTACCGATCCACTAACACATACAGAGTCTTCAACATGACTGGACCGCCCTTCCAGGCCTTCAGCCTATCTGGACCACTCTCAGAACCTTCAGCATGTCTGAACCGCCCTCCTGGGCCTTCAGCCTGCTGGACCGTTCCCTGAACCTCCGACCGACTCCATCATCATGATCAATACATGGGGCCAAACCATATCGATTACTATTGCATGGTGACTTATTCACTCATTCTCCTTCTATCGATCCATGAACACATACAGAGTCTTCAGCATGACTGGACCGCCTTCCCAGGCCTTCAGCCTATCTGGACCACTCTCAGAACCTTCAGCATGTCTGGACCGCCCTCCTGGGCCTTCAGCCTGTCTGGACTGTTCCCCCGAGCCTCGGCCTCACTGGTACGTCTCCCGGCCTTCAGTCTATCCGGACCGCTCAAATGCCATCGCATATCACCCTGAACCATTCCTTCCGGGAATCCCTCCCATGTAGTCTGTTCTAGCCCTCTAGGGGTTCCGAACTCCACATCCGTTCTATGAATCTTTTACCCCGGCCTGATCCCAGGCCCCTCAACAATCACTTTCTCTGAAAACCATGGTCTGTTCCCTGCCCCACGTGTCTATCTCCACATTCTCGGCTAACCCAACGCTGAAATCCAACAGCTAACCATCCCTGGATGCATGTTGTTCCACCGGAGAATTTTCCAATTCTCCCCCACTTAGTGCATCGACTACTAACCACCGTTCCCAAAACCGGCATGGCTCAATCGCCCTTACTCCATATATTCCTTCTTATCCATGAACTGACTCCCTCGGGAGTGAGTAACCTTCACCGTATAACCCTTCCGCCATCACACACCTGAACTCCAAGGAAGTTCGAATCTCAACTGAACACTCCTCGCAACGCAGTCGCTATTCCAAGCAACGAGATCATATACCTTATCCTTCGACCAAGAATCCTCCTGAACACTAACTACCACTCCTAACTACTAAGATCCTCAATCATACTATGAAACATGCGGAACAATGCAGACAGATTTACATTACCACACCAATGACAAGATAACAAGATATCAAAAAGGAAACATACCCGCAGCTGCATCCGGCTCTGCCCTGACCTCCTCTGCTGTAAGCTGGAAAGCGCGTCCCTGAGCCCTCGGAGGCTCCGCTCCACCCTGACCTCCGTCAGTAATCCTCAGAGTGGCCGGTGCTGGAGCCTGCACCGGTCTTGCAACATGCTGGGGACAGTTGGTCCTCAAGTGCCCAACCTGATGACAATGATAACAAATCCTCATATCTTGTACCGGGGATGACTGACGGCAATCCCTCGCATAATGCCCCTCTCTCCCGCACTTGCGGCACGCACCACCGGACCTACAAACTCCGGTATGCCCCTTCCCACACTTCTCACAAGTATGGCTGCTCTGACCCCCATTCCTGGAGTCAACGGTTTTGAACCGTTTCGACGCCGGCTGCGACTGTACCGGAGCCTGCCTCTGCTCTCGTAACTGCAACTCCATCTCTAACTCCCGCCACCTGGCGGCCTCCCGCAGCTCTAACAAGGTATCACACCTCTGCATGGACACAAACTGCCTGATGTCCCTCTTGAGCATACTCAGATATCGGGACATCTGAGCCTGCTCTGAAGCAAACTCTGGGCAAAACATCGCCCTCTCAGTAAACATCCTGGTGATCTCCGTCACCGACTCTGAATCCTGCTTCAGCTCCAGGAACTCCTGAGCCAACCTCTCTCTCTCAACCTGCGGAACATAACGAGTACTGAACATCTCCCGGAACTGATCCCAAGTAACCGCAGACCGCTGCGCATCAAAGTAAGATCCCGTAGTCAACCTCCACCAATCCTTCGCCCCGAGCCTCAAAAGGTTCAGAGCACACCTCACCCTCTGATCCGCAGGGCATGAACACGTGAAGAAACAACCCTCCATGTCTGACAACCATCTCATAGCAACGATCGGATCCTGAACTCCATCGAAAGTAGGGGGCTTCGTATTATCTAAGTCCCGATACTGAAAACCTCGACCGGTTCCTCCCCCTGCCACTGCTACAGTCGTTGTAGCTGCCGCGGCAGCCGCCTCCACAAGAGCTGCATAGCGCTCATCAAAGTACTCAACCATGGCGGTCTTGATCGACCCAAACATCTCCGACAACTCGGCCCGGAACATAGCAGCAACCTCATCATGCAGGATCTCACGAATCCTGGCATCCAACTCGTCCGTACTCATCTGACCAATGACCTCGGGTGGTACTGACCCATCCTGACCACCCTCTCCCGATCCTGATCCCGAACCGGATCCTGCCCCGAAACGTCTCGTAATCGCCATACTGCAATACACCAACGAGACCCTTAGACACATCACATATTCACCCGGGGAACTATCTTATAACCGATACCCTAGAGAGTTGTGACTTCCTTGATACGCGTATGGGTCCTGTGCTTTCAGTAGTACGGGCCCATACTACCTTCCACACCTACCCATATTTGTCTCAAGTATCACCACAACACTCTAACCATATATACACACACCCGCTCAATCCTCACTCCTAGAGGAAAAGCTGCATATCTCAAATAAGAAAAACCCTAGGCTAATAGGCATCACATAATCAGGCAATTCTATCATGCAATTCTTGAAGATCCCTAGCCTAGTACTAGCATGCTGTTCTAACATATCACATAATCAAATAACTTGTATGGTATTTTGGGGTCTACTTACTGGATCTGGCTGATCGTACCCTCTGCATCCTCCTTTACTTATTTCGAAAACCTTTTGAAAACCATTTTGAAAATCCCTCCTTGATTTGAGACTGGATTCACACGAATTTTCCTCCAATTCACTCAAACCAAGGCTCTGATACCAACTTGTAACACCCATAAAATTTGAGCCAAATTAAAACATTTTAAATCATTGAAAAACCATTACGTTCATACAACTCGTTTTCAAAATAGTTTAAACATCAGAGTATCCCCCAGAACCATATCATATAATCATAAAACATGAGGAGCGGTACGATCACGCCTTCGCCTTGCCACGATCTCCTGAAGTACCTGAAACAATACACTGAAACTGTAAGCCCGAAAGCTTAGTGAGTTACCCCCAAAATACCAACCACACATATCATACTCATAACATATCATAAATAGAACAGCCATGCACATCGGGTCTACTGTGTGACTGGTCCGCCCGCACCGGGCCTTCAGTCCACCTGGTCCACCCTCCGAGTCCAGCCATGTACGTCGAGTCTACAGTGTGATTGGTCTACCCTCACCGGGCCTTCAATCCACCTGGTCCACTCTCTGAGTCTACAATATGATTGGTCCGCCCACACCGGGCCTTCAGTCGGCCTGGTCCACTCTCCGAGCCTCGGCACGTCTGGTCCGCCCTCTCGGGGCCTTCAACCTATCCGGACCGCTCGCTGGGCCTTCGGAACATCCGGTCCGCCCTGGGTATGTTGGCCTACAGCACAAAGCAGGACCCGCCTCAACCCAACCCCCGTCAAACAATCATGTGCACATAAAACATTTAATCGCATAACAATCCTCAACCAGACAAACAGTCTAACAGATCACATAGCATATCAACATCCTAATCAGGATTCCGACCTAACCGGTCACTAGCATAACATTACCCTATGTCCCGGGTACCGACCTTAACCAGGTCACTAACATAATACCATCCTAAATACCAGGATGCAATTCTCACAAAACAATAACATAACAACAATACCCGGATTCTCATCCGATCAAGGGCCGGCCTTGGTGCCGTAGACCCTGTCGATATAGTGAGGATAACTCACCTTGCAACTGCCGAAATCCTGCAAATCTCTGACCGCTGACTTACCGGGACTCCCAACTATCACATGATAATCACCAAGTTAGAATCCAACATGACTTTCTAGGCCAAGGGCCCACAACACTCATTAAGTCTATTACCCTCTTATTGGGCCAAGACCCAAAACCAATTCCTCATGCAAAGCCCAATATTAGCCCAATTTACTAAATTGGGCCCACCTCACCAAATGGGCCTAGATCCAAGGTCCATAATAATTATTGGGTCCAATTTACTCCATCCATACTATTCAGTCACGGCCCAAGCCCAGCTAGCCCATAAACAGCCCAATTACTCAAGGCCCAAAATTGAAAACCCAACAGAGGGCGTATGCTGGGCGTACTCCTCTGGTATGCGGGGCGTACGCACGTCTGCACCAAAAAAATCCTTCCATGTGCTTAATGGCTTAAGCACTTAAGCCCATATGCCAGATCTAGTGACAAAAAGGGCCTAGGACTCATAAAGTCTCAATCTTTATCCTTTTGGACGTCCATAAAGCTCTTAACTCAAGGTCTTAACCCAGTAAGACCTTCCTACTTCTTACATGGGACAACCAAAGCCATTGGGACCTCATTTTTCTTACTCAAGACCTCTCCAATGGTCTGAAAGGACAACTCATCTTAACCAAAACACATCATGCATCATAATTGGGGGGTGGGGGGGGTTTGGGACAAAAATGGTGTCAAAACTTCACCACACTTAGATCTACACAAAATAGATGTCAAGCAAGAAGCTTTATACCTTTAGGAGCTCTTGAACCACCAGAAAACTTCAGATCTACACGCTGGCCTTCTTCCTCTACTCACTAGATGCAACACCTTCTTCTCAAAACACTCCAAATTCACCTCCAAAGTTCACACACTCAAGAAGTTGGCTAGGGTTTGGGGAAAACGGCTCTAAACAGTGGAGGCTAGGGTAAGGGAGGGTTATGAGCTCTTAAAGTTGTTTAAATAGCCTCCACACCCGAATATTAGGGTTTCTGGATGATAGGCGTACGCTGGGCGTACATCCAGTACGCTGGGCGTACGTCGAGGGACTCCCGCGTTCATTTACTCCAATACGCTGGGCGTACATCCAACTTACGCTGGGCGTACCCAGCCAATTACACGCATGCACTCCATGCATGCCTAGGACCCCTTTGCCAAATATTTCCTTTAGGGACCATTATTGACACTATCTTCAAAGTGTCATAACTCCTTTATTCTAAGCCCGTTTCCGACGAACTTTATCCACGAAAAGGTGGCGAGAAGCCCTACGCTTCTAGCAACACACCCCGACCCGAAACCTTCTCGAATAAAACCCATTGCCCATAAAAGACCGAAACACCCTTACTCTTGATCTCGGGGATCCATGAATAATTACTCTTATAACGGGGCGTTATAATTGACTCGAGAGCATTTATCTTCTCGGATTGGACTCATTCTAGTTGGTAGAGATTATGCTCTAGTTGTTGATATTTTGCCGTGTTTTGAGCTCTCTTGTATTCCAATTCACAATCCCTTACAGAGTAATATCCTCCACAGGATTCGTATCTATCGTGTACCACATTAATTGATCCATCCATCGTTATGAGCCTGTTTTCCATGCCATCGAGATTTGCCATTACCATTGTTAGGACATCAGAAGCTCCATCTCCATTTGCTCTTCTTCTTGTGATATCCTCCCCCCTTGGGTTGTGATACTCCCTTGAATGCTTGGCAAATTCTTCAATTAAAGCTTTGTTAGTAGCCAGATCCTTCTTTGTCATGGGCCCTTGTGAGTTTAGAAGTTGACGAGTGCATACATTGACTCCATCATAAAATATCAAGATTTCTTGTTGCACATTCAAGTCATGTTGAGGGCAATGTCGTAACAATCTCTTGTAACGCTCCCAAGCTTCATATAGAGACTCCCCTTCCAATTGTTCAAAATTTTGGATGTTTCTTTTAAGCTTTGCCACTTTCAAAGGAGGAGTAAATTGGTTGATGAACTCAGTCTTAAAATCAGCCCATGTCGTGATTGCTCCAAAAGGAAGTGATTTTAACCATTCTTTTGCTTCACCCTTCAATGTGACCGGTAAAAGTCGTAGCATCACCGCATCTTTACTCACGTTTGGTGCATGAAAATAATGTGAAATCTCCACCGCCTCTTCTATATGCTCATAAGCGTCCTCGTGCTCCTTCCCATAAAAAGGTAGTTCTTTTAACATATTAATAATGTGCCCTGGAAGTTCAAACTTTGTCGTGGTTGGGATTTTTGGTGGATCAAGACCCCATCTGTTTTCATTCCTCATATGTCGCTTGTACTCTTCCATTGACATGGTCATGATGTCCCCCATATTTACTGCTAAAAAAACTAGAAAACACACACATAAAAAGGAACAAAAATTAAAATAAACAAAAACTAAAACTATAAACTGCCTGGAACGTGACCACGACGTGGCCTAGATGCCCACGACGTGCTTGGTCTACAGACGAAAAAAATAAAATAAAATAAATGCTAAAAAAAATTAACTTTTTGCGGTTTTTACCCCACAAAAAGGATCATATAACTAAAAGCAATTAAATTAAAAATCAAATAAGCCGTTCCCCGGCAACGGCGCCAAAAACTTGATGTGCACAAATTATACCTATCAACTTTTAAATTTATAACCTAACAAACTTATACTAACTATGCACCTATAGGCAGTGTACCTAGTCAGATTATAGTATAGCTTGGGTAAGTCGGGTGTCGATCACAGAGAACAGTATTTAATTAATAAAATAATTACTAAAAGCTAAACTAAGAAAAACAACTAAAAGTGGGGGTTTTATCTGATTTTACAAGTTCAGAAAAACTTAAGCACTTGAATAAAAACGATTGTAATCAATATACTAAAACACTTTCGTTTAGTTTCGAATCCACCTTTTTCCTATGGTTAGTTCTTATTTATGGATTAATGAAGTTGGTTACCAAGTTATTGTAATTAGCAATTCAAGTCCAAATTCACTAATATTTTCACCAATTCATGAACTGCTTTGTATGGTCATACACAAGCAAAACACAAAATTAGTTATTCATTATAGATGGGCTATGTAAGATTTATCTAAACAAACACAATTATGGTCATAATTATGTTCTCTAGCACAACTAAATTTGTTGCTTTTATTACTTATCTAAGATTTGGTCGATCCTAGCTCTAGCAATTTAATGGTCACTAAATCACTACGTAATCAAGTTCGTGTAATTTAATGGTCACTAAGCTATACTAAATTTGAAATTAAGCAAAAAAGTTACAAACTTTAACATGCTAGGTAATGATAATCAAACACATGCATAAACCAAATTCATATAATCCATAAAGTAAGAAACTAACTCATAGTGTTAGGTTTCAACTAACTAAACGAAAGCAAGAGTTTTTAGCCCATAATCATAGCTGGTGAACACATAAACATAAGGGAAACTAGACTAATCATGATTAAACTATGCAAACCGAATGTGTAGATGTGAATCCTTGCTCCAATCTCTTTATCCTTTGATCTCTACTTGAATTCTGCCCTCAAAGGGGTCTTGGAAGGGTATTTTTTGTTAATGGTCGCAACCTTCAACCCTCTCTCCTCTGTAATCGACCTAATGTCCGAGATATATATAGTTGCCAAAAATCTCGACACCACGACGTGGTAAAGGCACCACGTCGTGGTCCTCGTGTTTATCCCGTATTCCCCAAGCTAGCGTCAAGAATCGTAAAGATTCCATTCACCACGTCGTGGTGGTTGAAAATACGAATTTTCTCAAAACATGAAAGTCGTCCGAAATTGTGTCTAGTTTTCAGATCATTTTGAATCACCTTAATCGGAGTTACGAGTCATGAGATATGGTCAAAATACCGACGAGGGGTCAAGCTGTCTAGCAACATCCTTCTTGTGTCTTCTTCTTGTCTAAGCTCGTATTTTCCTGCTTCTAGCTTCCATATTGCCCCCGAGAATGTCTTTATGCTACATAACAGATATTAAGCATAATAAGTACCTTTTGTTCTATAATAATCATAATTATATCTAAAAGTATTAAGATATGATGTAAAATATATGTGTAGATTTGCACATATCATATATTTTCGTTAAATTTCGATATTTAACTTTTAATTGGAATCTCATAAGACTTCCAATATTTTCCGAGTGATTCTAAACATAATTTTACTTCATTTCTAGTAAAAACTATCTGTTAGAACTCAATACTCAATATCACATAATATTTCATAATATTATTTACTTTTAACATTTGCAAAACACGATTTCTGAACATGTATGTTACAAATACCTCCTCCTTTTGAGGATTTCGTCCCCGAAATCATAACGATATAAATGACTGGGAATATTTCGCTCTTATCTCATTCTTATTTTCCTAATTATAATTTGGGCCTCGATGGTGTTTCCACTTGACGCGCACCAACTCCGAGACATGGACAAAACATATCTTCTACTGTTTGGATTGTTCTCTCTGTCTGACCGTCTGTCTGGGGAGGATAAGTTGTGCTAAGAGCAACACGATATTGTAATTCATGTTGCATACTCGCCCAAAAATGAGCAGTGAAGCGAGTATCACGATCGGAAATAATCTTCAGTGGTACACATCATTTACAGTTTTCTTCTCCTCTTTTGAGATATTAACTGTATAGGTCAGATAGATAGAACACCCTTCGATATAATTTTTTTTAATATTTTAAATTTTCGTTTACCGTAGACATAAATAAGATCCTTCCCTTCGATAGGGATGCATACCATCTTTTCGTAATACCAGAATTCTACGTGGTTCTTTAACAACCAATCCATGCCGAGAATAATATCAAAGTTGGGCAAGAAGATGGGAATTAGGTTAGCAAGAAAACTATAACCTTCAGTTTCCATGACAAAATCTCTATGGACTTTACCAGCAAGTAATGATACACTTCCTATGGTATCTACGTGAAATGGTTGCACGAGTGCATAGCAAGCAATTTGAAAAGAATGCGCAAATTCATGAGACACAAAAGAATTTGAGGCACCAGAATCAAATAAGATGTGGGCAGGTCTAAAATTTGACAAGAAATGTACCCGTCACAACATTCGGGTCCTCGTGTGCCTCTTCTGCGGTAATCTGGAATGCACAACCTTTAGCTATTGGCACCTCCTCTTTTGGAGTATTCCTTGGTTGTTGAACGGAAGCTTGACTTCCCGCCATTTGACTAGTAAGAGTAGGACAGAAACGCTTCATGTGGCCGGTAACACCACAAGCAAAGCATGTAACACTCTTCATTGGACAAACGGGCTTTATGTGACCCATTTCTCCACATCCATAACAGGTCACCACTTTTTCTGTTCTGCATTGGCCCTGGTGATTCTTTCCACATTTTATACACGATGGCAACTGAAGAGAAAAAGATTGTGATCTACCGCGACCACGAAAAGTACTCTGAGACTGCAATTGTTGGCTAGGTTCAGATTGAACGGATTGAGTTGGTGGAATAGAGGAAACATAAATAGTTCGATCAGTACGTGGGTGCTTTGGAACAGAAAGAGTGACACCACGTATTTCTAAGTCATGCTCACGTTTCCAAGCATATTCAACAGCTTTTTCAAAGGACAAAACATCTCGATTGGCTACGAAATCATGGATTTCATGTCGTAGTCCCTCCATGAATAACTGAATTTTCTCGTCTTCAGTTGGAATATACTTTGCAGCAAACCGTGCTTTTTGATTGAATTGAGTTTCATACTCATTCACGGTCATTCCTTCTTGTTTAAGCTCAAGAAATTCTTTCTCCAATCTCCTCCTCATGTCTAGAGGACAATACTTCCCTAGAAAACGAGTTTTGAACATTTCCCAAGATATATTCTCTTGGTCATACTCATTGAGAGCTTCATATGTTGCTTCCCACCAGACCAAGGCTTCTCCGACGAGCATAGCAGAAGCATAATTAGCTTTGTCTTCATTATTCACATGAGAGATACAAAATACTTTCTTTGTGTTCTAAATCCAAGTTAGAACAAGTATGGGATTAAGGACACCAGAAAACTTTGTAGCACCACTACTCTTGAAATCTTTGAACGAGGGACACTTCACCTCCCCTTTTGAAGATTCTCCAGCGGCTTTCTCTTTGCCTTTATCATTATCCTTCTTGTGTTCTTCGAGAGTCTGCCGAATAATACCAGTAAGTTTACCCAAGAGTCGCTCCTCTCGAGGGGTATTGGAGTATTTACTTCACCAGGTTTAGGATCTCTACCCACTTCTGGTGTATGGATACCTTCCTGTTAAGCCATTCTTCTGAAAATTTGGAGCAACATAATATTTAGAATATTAGGATTTATTATTACCTAATACTTTACTTAAATCTTTCCTATGGTTTGTATCCATATACTCCTAATGAATCCGTTCATATATTGAACTTCCAACGGTTTAAGTCTAAATACCAATCCGTGGAATTTAGTTCACTTAAACCACCGCTCTGATACCATGATTGAAAGACCCCAAACTTTCATACTAAAAACATTATTAGTCCAAAACATGCTACATACATATTCATAAATAATATCTTACATTGATAGTGTGATTACAAAAGACTGGATACAAACCGACTAAGTTTTAGTATATTACATAACTACCCAGGATATTAAAGTTTTATACAAACGTAAACCCAAGCACAAAAGTAATAGTATAAACTATTCTAAATCTTCCAATGGTATAAGACTATACTGGATTCCCATTACCTGCAATTGTTAAACACTGAGAGGGGTAAGCAGTGACGCTTAGTGAGTTCAATAATAGATACAATATAACGTTATGCCATATATATACTTCAATATGGAAGAAGCAAAGAGAAACAATGAACAACAAAGGCATATGTGAATCATGTGACAAACTTTCCATATCAATCGATGATTTGATTCAAAGATATACAATCAACGAGACAAAATAATTTCAATACTTGATATACATCAATAACACTTCAGCCCAAATGGCACAGAAAACATACAATTTCTGATTATCATTTTGCTAGAATATACAGGTTTTCAGCCCTACATAGCCCTATGCCAATACCAGAAGTTATACGAGTCATGCTCTACATGGCCAAAGGCACAAAGCCAATACCAGAAGTGATACGAGACATGCTCTACATGGCCAAAGGCATAAATCCGATACCAGAATAATACGAGACATGCTCTACATGGCCAGAGGCTCAAAGCCAATACCAGAAGTGATACGAGACATGCTCTACATGATCAACAGTATAAAACAAAAATAACTCAGGAAAAAATATAGCACATATAACACATAACATACATTTGTTCCTATATATTGAGCTCATCGTGAATTAATCGGGGGTTAAAATAGTAATTTGTGCAGCACTTCGTTATAATAAATAACTTTCTTCGTTGAATACCGGGACCTGCGAGGGTTGAGCTTCAAAACGGAAAAGATAAATTTTTCGGGGTCTTCGGTCACTTCGGAACGTATTTCAGATGTTTCGTATGATCCCGGGGCTTCAGGGGAAGTTGAAATGCAAGAAATATTGATTTAGGGGTGAAAATGGGCAATTTTCCAAACTTACCCGGGAGGATTCGCACCCTCCTTTTTATAGGAGGAACTTCGGACCGAAGGGGGCACGTGGATTGCATGCGAGGGTGCCAGGCGTCGGATGCGAGGGCTGCACACGCGGCTGATCCGAGATCGAGACACGGGGAAGGCAGATGGCGGTTTCTGATTGGCCGAGCCTTCGGTGCGAGGAGGGTGCGACACGGGTCGACAGCTGGCCTCGGATGACTCATCAATTCAGACACGCGGCATGCTGCGTGTAACGCCCGAGTTTCGGGGCTAAGCATTTTTAGACGATGTAATAGTCTATGTCAACTATTGTAACTCTTTTTGAAGTAATAAAGATAAAATATTTGAATACTATGTGAATTATGTGTATTTGTGTGCTTATTATTTAATTATAAATGTATAATTAATAAAGAATAAAAATAAGCGTCAAAATTAAAGTGTGAGATAAACCCTATATCTTTACATAAAGTTGTAGTGATCGAAATAAGGATTCCGGGGATATAAAGAACGCCGAAATCCGAGTTATAACGAAGAAGTTATGACCCGTCGAAGTTTCGCGACGGAACCGGCTCGGCACCGGGAAGCGTAAATAGTGAATTTACGATAGAGCGACTTTTAGCCTTAGCGATCTAAACCAAAGTCGTAGAAAACGTTAAACCGAGAGTGTCCATAAAAAGAACGCCCAAATCTAACTTCGTATGAGGAAGTTATGATTTTTCTAAGATTTGGCATAACAGTGCACGGCCCGAAACTCGAATTTTAGTTCGAGCGGTTTTTGGCTTACGCGACCTAAATGAGAGTTGAAGATATCATTAATAGGAACTCAACGACAAAAAGACAGACGAAAACGGAGTCCGTATGTAAAAGTTATGAATTTTACGCGGACATTTAACAGTGTAATCACCTCCTACTGTTAAATTTAAGATCGGTCGAGAATTAGCCGACGGAGTAAAAAGGAAAGTTGTAGATTTTATTTTTACCTACGCGTGGATATAAATAACGTCAAAAACGGAGCTCGTATGCGAAAGTTATGGACGAAGCTTAGTCTCTACTTTTCGAGCGCGGCGAATTCGATACAGTTTTGTAAATCCGAGATAGAATGAGAATTAGCCAACGAGGTCTAAATGAAAGTTGTAGTACTCGTAAATACCAACGCGTGGATATAAATAACGTCGGAAACGGAGCTCGTATGAGAAAGATATGGACGAAGCTTAGTCGCTACTCTTCGTGCGCGATAAATACGATACAGTTTTTGTAAATCTGAGATAGAAGGAGAATTAGCCGACGGGGTCTAAATGAAAGTTGTAGTACTCGTAAATACCAATGCGTGGATATAAAGAACGTAGAAAACGGAGCTCGTACACGAAAGATACGGACGAAGCTTGGAGGCTACTTTACTATAAAATTCCTATAAATAAGAGATGAACTCTTCATAATTTCTTCACACCATAAGCCTTTCTTTCTCTCTCTAACTTCTCTCTAGCCTCCCTAAACCCCTCCCAAGTCTAGGGAACCTCCCTAGCACGAGAAGGAAGCCACGGAGCGCCTGACGGCTCCGAGAAGAAAAGCTTTCGGCTCGGAAACGCTGCTCCAGCGAAGCCCGGTTTTTAATAAAAACCCGTTGTAAGTGAGCTAAGCCTATACTATATTTAATATAGCTTTTATTTAAATATAGTAATGTTATTAGGACCTTATCATAATTATTTGGACTATTATTATGGGTTATATAAGTGTCGTTATAATATCTTTTTAACCACTCGCGGTACGGGGAATCTGGTTTGGAGGGCCGCTTGGGTTGCTAGATTCAGAAGTGCTATATGCCAAAATGATTCTGCCCTCCGGTGTTCCATGTCTGGCCCCTGTCTGTACATAGTGGGTGAAAAGTATTGTTTAACACTTATATAATAGTAATACTAGCTAGACTATTAATTAGTCTCGCTGAATATTAGACTAAACTCTAGTGGTAATGATACTAGGTTTTGTCAAAGGAAAATTATTTTAAGAGTAACGAAGTGTTGTCCGAGTACCGAGTCACCACCTTATCAAGCGAGTGCATACTCCCTTTCATCTTACACATAGATATGAAGTATTTAATATAAATTGCGTGCTATGTGTGCATATTGTCTATATACTTGTTGTCTATGCCGTGTGAAAGATTTCAAACATATTTTAAATGATTTAAACTGTATATGTATTTTATATATACAAATATGTTGGGTATAACATGGGTAGATGAATGATGAGGGACGGAAGCTGATATAGAGGAACATTAGTAGCGTGGACATAGTGCCCTATAGGTGGACATTGGCAGCAATGGACCTAGTACCCTATAGATGAGCATCGGCAGATGCGCCATAACCTGTAGATGTTTTTGGATCTACGAGGTACTCTAAACATCCTAGCAGCTGCGCTCTAAGGATAGTATCAGTAGCTGCGCCTAATAGAGGACATTATAACCGTGACAATAGCGTTTAAAGGACAATACCGACATAAGCGCCCTATAAAGAATGTCACAATTCTGGCAGATGCGCCTAAGTGATAATATTAGCAGTTGTGCTTGACAGATGTATCATTAGCAACGATGGATTTCGTGTCCATTCCTTAGGATAATCCTTAGGAATGAATGAACGAGGAATAGCTGATTCGTAGGGTAGATCCTTAAGACTAAAGAAGATAATGGGGATGGGTAATTGGGTTGATTGTTTGATGTTTAAACATAATAATTATATTATTGTGGGTTGAAAACCCTATGTACTCACCAGGTTTCCCAACCTGACCCACTCAAGATTATTTGTATCACAGGTGTCGATATGAAGCTACTTTACACTGAGAGATTTAAAAGAGATGTAGATCACTAGTGTAAATGAATGTAAGATATGTTTATGCTTATGTTTCTGTATTGACAATGACATCCAAAATGTTTTAAAATGAATAAAAATACATTTCTTGGGAAATGCTTTGATAACATATTTATCATGTTTTACTGGGAACAAATTCCGCAACATTTTTATTAAAAGAAGTACTCTGATTTTTATAAAGCATAAAAAAATCGGTCTTTTCTGGCCGTGAAAATGGGGATGTCACAGTTGGTATCAGAGCATTAGTTTAAGCGAACTAGGAATTTGTAGGATTTCTATACTTAAACTTAGAATACTAAGCGATGATTGTGAGATGTGAGCACTAGTTTATTTTAGTAATTATGCCTAAAATGCTTCTATGTGCTAAGTGATTTGTGCCTGATATGCTCTTATTTGTTCGGATCTATGGTCTGTTGCCGACCGGATCTGGAAACCTTACGTGTTTAGGATTCTAAACGTACGACTACGATATTAGAACTAACATGTAAACGTTTCAGAGTGATAAGGACGGTTTAAACGACTATCCTAAATAAAGATCTAGATTCACCTTATTCGGTGTATAGATCAAAATGGCAAGAACCCACAGTGGAGCCGGGAATGCAAATGGGAACAAAAACCAACCCCCAGTGATTGAGCAAATACCGGTTGTGGTAGCCGCTGCTGAGCCAATAACAATGGCCGGAGTGCAAGCGATGATCCAGGCGATGTTAGATCGTCAAATGGAGGATACCAGACGTTTTCTCCAACAGAATCGAGAGGAAGCTACCATACAGATCGAACAGCCCGAGTTGAACGAAGGGCAGACTGAGGATGGGAACTACAGTGGGACCATTGGTCAAGCCAACCCACCAATAGTTCGACAAAACAACCAAGATGACGAAGTCTAGAGGAATGGATGCAAGTACAAAGATTTTCTGACTTGCAAGCCATCGACTTTCACTGGAAAGGAAGATCCGATCGGGGTCATGGATTGGATCTCAGAGATGGAGTTAGCTTTCATGACGTGTGGTTGTAGAGGCAAACTACAGACCACGTTTATAGTGCGTCAGTTCCGAGGAAGCGCTGTGCGTTGGTGGAACACCCTGGGGAAGACTTTGAGCCCCAATGAGCCCCTGCAACTAACATGGGCAGAATTTTTGGTGCAGTTCAAACGCAAGTACTGCTCAGCCCAAAACCTGCTCGAACTAGAGAACCAATTCCTAACCTTGAAGAAAGGAAGCATGCCGATTGATGAATACACCAACAACTTCACAGAGAAGATGGAGTTTGCCTTACGTCTTGTCCCAGATGAGCTGATGAAAATCGACAAGTACGCCAAGGGACTTCCATGGGAATATGCAGTGCCAGTACGTCAGGCACCTACATTGGAGGAAGCTATCTAGGCTGCCAAGTCTGTTGAGGAGATGATCAAGGGAAGAGCCACCAGCAAGATTGAGGTTGGCGAAAAGAGGAAATTCGAAGGATCGGCAAGGCCCGATGAGAAGAGCAAGTCCAGTACAAGAAAGTTTAGAGGAGGAGAAAGTGAAGCAAGATGGTGCGAGAAGTGCAAAAGAAACACTCTGGAAAATGCGGTGAGAAGGTGACTTGTTTCAAGTGTGGGAAGCATGGGCATTATGCCAACGAGTGTACATTCAATAAAAGGGTGTGCTACGGATGTAACGAGGAAGGGCACTTCAAGCAAGACTGCCCAAAGAGAGAAGGGGCTACGAAGCCAAATGTGCCGCCAAAGCCAAAGGTGAGAGCATTTCAAATGATCCTTGACAAAGCAGATAACAATGCAAGGATTCAGGAGTGAAGGCTTAATATCCAAAGATCGAGTTATGAAGTAACCAAGGGATAGTATCGTATAATGTAGCCTATTAGAGGCATAGTATAGGGTGAACTTGAACACCTATGTAATAGTTTCAAGAAATAATAAAACCTTCGTTTGGTTATCTGATGTGTTAAACTGTTATGTGACTTCTGTATGGTGACTTGGAAAACTGCGAGACAATACTTGGGACGAGTATGAGTAGGTGTCAAAGGTAGTAGATGCATATACTACCGGAAGCACAGGACTCACACTTGGATCAAAGAAAGTCACAAGGTTACCAAGAAGCTAGTAATTGATTTCGTTTTATTCAAGTATGTTGTTACCATCATTTCGGTAATGACTAAAAAGATGATTGTTATTCCGACCCTAGTGGTCATATGAAATTAAGTCCGACTAAGACGAGTATGTTACATGGTTCAGAGAACCAAGTCCGATGTAGCATCTGACTTAAGCTAGAAGATTGAAGTGAAAGACAATTAAAGCGATCAGTAGAGGTATCAGGATAGTTGCTTGTAGCTAGGAATGCTACCTTTTAAGATGTGATTATATCACATTAGAACATGAAGGGAGGTATAGTCTGTTCTGGAAATTTGACTCTAAAAGACCTGAGTCTAAGCGTTGCAACATACGATGTTAGGTCATTACAATATGACACATCGGTCCATGGTAGTAATCCTAAGATTGTTAAGAGGAAGAAGCAGTCTCCAGTAAGGATCGAGATTGTGACTTGAAGGTCATAATTGGGAGTACAACGTGAGATAGGGAACGGGTCCAAGATCGGGCACCGCCTGTAGTCAGGAAATCTTAGAGTTAGATACTCGTTCGAAGAAACATTAAAGTTGCGGTTATTACTTAGGATGAAGAGATAACGTATTGAGTCATCATGTGAGCCCTGTTTCATTGATGATTCCGGGACGTAATCATCCTAAGGGGGAGATAATTGTAACGTCCGGGTTTCAGGGCTAAGCATTTTTAGACGATGTAATAGTCTAGGTCAACTATTGTAACTCTTTTTGAAGTAATAAAGATGAAATATTTGAATACTATGTGAATTATGTGTATTTGTGTGCTTATTATTTAATTATAAATGTATAATTAATAAAGAATAAAAATAAGCGTCAAAATTAAAGTGTGAGATAAACCCTATATCTTTACATAAAGTTGTAGTGATCGAAACAAGGATTCCGGGGATATAAAGAACGCCGAAATCCGAGTTATAACGAATAAGTTATGACCCGTCGAAGTTTCGCGACGGAACCGGCTCGGCACCGGGAAGCGTAAATAGTGAATTTACGATAGAGCGACTTTTAGCCTTAGCGATCTAAACCAAAGTCATAGAAAACGTTAAACCGAGAGTGTCCATAAAAAGAACACCCAAATCTAACTTCGTATGAGGAAGTTATGATTTTTCTAAGATTTGGCATAACAGTGCACGGCCCGAAACTCGAATTTTAGTTCGAGCGGTTTTTGGCTTACGCGACCTAAATGAGAGTTGAATATCTCATTAATAGGAACTCAACGACAAAAAGACAGACGAAAACGGAGTCCGTATGTAAAAGTTATGAATTTTACGCGGACATTTAACAGTGTAATCACCTCCTACTGTTAAATTTAAGATCGGTCGAGAATTAGCCGACAGAGTAAAAAGGAAAGTTGTAGATTTTGTTTTTACCTACGCGTGGATATAAATAACGTCAAAAACGGAGCTCGTATGCGAAAGTTATGGACGAAGCTTAGTCTCTACTTTTCGAGCGCGACGAATTCGATACAATTTTGTAAATCCGAGATAGAATGAGAATTAGCCAACGAGGTCTAAATGAAAGTTGTAGTACTCGTAAAATAACGTCGGAAACGGAGCTCGTATGAGAAAGATATGGACGAAGCTTAGTCGCTACTCTTCGTGCGCGAAAAATACGATACAGTTTTTGTAAATCTGAGATAGAAGGAGAATTAGCCGACGGGGTCTAAATGAAAGTTGTAGTACTCGTAAATACCAATGCGTGGATATAAAGAACGTAGAAAACGGAGCTCGTACACGAAAGATACTGACGAAGCTTGGAGGCTACTTTACTATAAAATTCCTATAAATAAGAGATGAACTCTTCATAATTTCTTCACACCATAAGCCTTTCTTTCTCTCTCTAACTTCTCTCTAGCCTCCCTAAACCCCTCCCAAGTCTAGGGAACATCCCTAGCACGAGAAGGAAGCCACGGAGTGCCTGACGGCTCCGAGAAGAAAAGCTTTCGGCTCGGAAACGCTGCTCCAGCGAAGCCCGGTTTTTAATAAAAACCTGTTGTAAGTGAGCTAAGCCTATACTATATTTAATATAGCTTTTATTTAAATATAGTAATGTTATTAGGACCTTATCATAATTATTTGGACTATTATTATGGGTTATATAAGTGTCGTTATAATATCTTTTTAACCACTCGCGGTACGGGGAATCTGGTTTGGAGGGCTGCTTGGGTTGCTGGATTCAGAAGTGCTATATGCCAAAATGATTCTGCTCTCCGGTGTTCCATGTCTGGCCCCTGTCTGTACATAGTGGGTGAAGAGTATTGTTTAACGCTTATATAATAGTAATACTAGCTAGACTATTAATTAGTCTCGCTGAATATTAGACTAAACTCTAGTGTTAATGATACTAGGTTTTGTCAAAGGAAAATTGTTTTAAGAGTAACGAAGTGCTGTCCGAGTACCGAGTCACCACCTTATCTAGTGAGTGCATAGTCCCTTTCATCTTACACATAGATATGAAGTATTTAATATAAATTGCGTGCTATGTGTGCATATTGTCTGTATACTTGTTGTGTATGCTGTGTGAAAGATTTTAAACATATTTTAAATGATTTAAACTGTATAGAGGAACATTAATAGTGTGGACATAGTGCCCTATAGGTGGACATTGGCAGCAATGGACCTAGTACCCTATAGATGAGCATCGGCAGATGCGCCATAACCTGTAGATGTTTTTGGATCTACGAGGTACTCTAAACATCCTAGCAGTTGCGCTCTAAGGATAGTATCAGTAGCTGCGCCTAATAGAGGACATTATAACCGTGACAATAGCGTTTAAAGGACAATACCGACATAAGCGCCCTATAAAGAATGTCACAATTCTGGCAGATGCGCCTAAGTGATAATATTAGCAGTTGTGCTTGACAGATGTATCATTAGCAACGATGGATTTCGTGCCTATTCCTTAGCATAATCCTTAGGAATGAATGAACGAGGAATAGCTGATTCGTAGGGTAGATCCTTAAGAGTAAAGAAGATAATGGGGATGGGTAATTGGGTTGATTGTTTGATGTTTAAACATAATAATTATATTATTGTGGGTTGAAAACCCTATGTACTCACCAGGTTTCCCAACCTGACCCACTCAAGATTATTTGTATCACATGTGTCGATATGAAGCTACTTTACACTGAGAGATTTAAAAGAGATGCAAATCACTAGTGTAAATGAATGTAAGTTCTGGTTATGCTTATGTTTCTGTATTGACAATGACATCCAAAATGTTTTAAAATGAATAAAAATACATTTCTTCGAAAATGCTTTGATAACATATTTATCATGTTTTACTGGGAACAAATTCCACAACATTTTTATTAAAAGAAGTACTATGATTTTTATAAAGCATAAACAAAATCGGTCTTTTCTGGCCGTGAAAATGGGGATGTCACACTGCGAGCGAGGATGACGTGGCCGAAGTCTGACCATGCGAAATTCCTCGGATTTTGGGATTTTTTTCGAATTTTGTGCCCCAAACTTCAAAAATCTATAACTTTTGCATACGAGCTCCGTTTTTGACGTTCTTTATATGCACGCGTAGGTCAAATTATGATATACAACTTTCGTTTAGACTCCGTAGGCTAATTTTGAATTTATTTTTATTGTTATTATTTTTAACAGACCGGGACAGGAGAATCCGTTAAAAATTCATAACTTCTTCATCCGACGTCCGTTTTCGTCTGTCTTTTTACCATTGTACTACTATTGATGAGACCTTTGATTCTCGTTTAGGTTGCATCGGCTAAAAATCACTCGATCTTTATTTCGAGTTTTTAGCTGTCTACTGTTATTCTGAAATTTAGAAAAATCATAACTTCCTCATACGAAGTCAGATTTGGACGTTCTTTTTATGAAAATTATCGGTTTAACAAAACTTAGAACTTTAATTTAGATCACCAAGGCTAAAAAATAGTTCATCGAAAACTCACTTTTTACGTCATTCTGTGCCGTGTCGGTTTTGTCGCGAATCTTCGATTGGTCATAACTTCCTCGTTATAACTCGGATTTCGATGAGGTTTTCGCCTAAATGTTTCTAACGAAATTGTCTACAACTTTCAATAATAAAATTCTACTTATTTCAAATTTTATATTTTCGTTAAATTTCGATATTTAACTTTTAATTGGAATCTCATAAGACTTCCAATATTTTCCGAGTGATTCTAAACATAGTTTTACTTCATTTATAGTAAAAACTATCTGTTAGAACTCAATACTCAATATCACATAATATTTCATAATATTATTTACTTTTAACATTTACAAAACACGATTTCTGAATGTGTATGTTACAGAGGGAAGAGAAGAGAGTAATAAGATGTGATGGTTGCATGGATACTTGAGATTGCATAAATATTTGTGGGATAATTTGCATGGATATCCTCCATGAAAATATTATGTATCATCCTTGGAATAAATTCAACATTTTCTCTTTTTTTGTTTTTGGTTGTGGGTCGTGAATGAGGAAGGATGGGTTTACGGCCCAATTACATTAAAGAGATGGGTTTACGACTCAACTTGGTAAAGAAATTTAGGTTTACGGCCCAACATTGTTCAAGAGATTTGTTCACGGCCCATATAGGCCCATGAGAATGAAGTGGGATATTTTAGGCCCAATAAAGGCCCATGAGAAGTCTTATGGCCCAAAATGCTATTATTTAATGAATATGGGTCTAACTAGAGCCCATATAAGGATTCTTAGCCCATACTGACCAAGTTATGAGTTTATTGGCCCATTAGGCCCAGTAAGGGGATCCTGGTCCATTCTGAGTTTGGACTGGGATATTAAGGTTTTAAACCTATAGTTGAGTATATGAGATGTATTGAATTTAGTTTTAAACTTCACTCAGGAATTTTGGGTTCAAATGGTTGATTTTGATTGAGCATAGCACTTGACATTAGCTTAGATTACAAGTTATACAAGAGTTGATTTCATGAATACAAAAGTTTCTAGCCAAAAAGGCTAGTTGTGACAAAGTGGTTCTGCGAGACCACCAGAACCCTCAATAGGCCTGGATTATACTTTAGATACAACAAGAAAAAGAAGGAGATGAAGTGGTGAATAAGAGAGTTTGTTGCATTCTTTGGTATCTTCCAAATGGTTGTATTTATACTACAACTCATAACAAACAAAACAATTAAATTGTCATTAAAACATAATTTGTAACTGATATTATATCTAATATTGTTCTAAATTATGAATTGTAACCGAAAATTAAACATCAATTTTCGATTATATATCATTTAACCCCTCAACTTTGGTGATTAGTTTCAATTCATCAATTATTCCAACAACTCTTGGTGACTCCATATGGATTTATGGATTATTTTCTCAATTTCCCTTTAATCACTATGTTTATGTTACTCTAACAGTTAATTATTCGATGCTTACTAATTATTCAGCTTAGTATGTGGTGCTTACAGGAGATTGGAAGTTCCTGGGACATCATAATCATCAGGCTTTCTTTGTTTTTTCTCTTTCTACCCCTGCCTATTTTTAGTAGTACAAGCCCGAGCCTAATTCAAAACTCACATGTTCCAAGTTACTTGCAACCTTACATTTTCGCCTCTCATGGTCCATTTATTCACTTCATCGAGACTGCATTGCTTGCTCTTCAACTTACAGGAAATCTAAACATTCATGTCAATAGATGTTGATCGAACTGTAAATACGTCCAATAGTTTTCATGACATGTGGAGGTCTTCTTCTATTTCTTTCACATATCTTTTTGTATATTAGAGTAATAATTAAGAAAGTTTTATGGATTTTATTGATTCTAATAATCCAAAATATTTTGTGAACCTTTCAGTTTGCCTTTACAAATTGAAATTGTCATGTATCTTCTCTATATTCAAGTTTATTTTGATTTTGTTGTTGGAATCACAATAATTATTTTGTTGATAGCATGTAAATTCCCTTTAAATTCATATTCATACCCTTATGTGTAACACCAAGTTCCAGGTATTTACTTCTTTTTTTGTTATGGCTTTCAAGCTCAAAATAAAGAATTTCGATGGCCACGTCGTGGTGATATTGGTACCACAACGTGGCGTTAACCATTGGAAATGCGCAGTTTAAGTGTGCACCATGACGTGGCAATATGTTGGCCACTGAGTGGTGACCATTTTTAGCTAAACCCTACTTCTGTGGTTTGTGCCCCTATTTAAGGGAAGTGAGGGCTAGGGTTTGTACACCCTCAGCCTCCATCGCCTCTCTTTTCACCCTCAATAAAACCCTAACCTCCATTTTAACACTTGTGAGCTTGTGGGGTGTTTTTGGTATCTTAAAGGAGAAGGAAGAGATCTTGGTGCATAGATCCAACTAGCAAGCCTCATCATCATCTTCAAGCACATACTTTGGACCTCTATGAGTATTCAAGCTCCAACCTTTATGATTCTATGTGCCTAAATCTAGACTTTCATGCATTATTCTCCATGTTTAGGCTACTTGGAGTGTTGGGATTCCATAAAGTTGGCAACTTTATGGATCCTTATAGTACCTTTGTGGTTAGAGGTGTTTGATCTGAAGTTTGGTAGAGTTTTGAACTCATGCATGAGGTTTTGACCTCTTTTTAACCATTTATGCCCTAACTTGAGCTTAAGACTTGTATACGACATGCATGTCTATAAAGCATCGATTTTTATGATCCTTTAGGTGTAAGAAAGCCTTCTAGAAAGTATGGATGAGTGGGTTAAGGGATTAAGAGCTTAATGAATTGAGTTGGCCAGAGCAGCTCCCACGACGTGGAGGACTGACCTACACGACATGGTGAGAGGCGGACTCGCGACTGTTTTGTCCTGAGGTCACCACGATTTGGAAGAAGCCTGACCACGTCATGGCGACCGACTGTTAGACCTTTGATTGTTGACCTTAACTTTGACCTTAACTTTGACCGTTGACTTTTGACCAAGTTGACTTTTGGGTCAACTTAGGGGATTTAGGGCTATATATTGAGGATTTATCTCTATTTGATGAATAGGTGACTCGTAGTACCGTTTCTTGCCTTCTAGTGGGGTGTGTGGATATCTGATAGCTTGCGAGGTTAGTTTTCTCACTACACTTTGTATTACAGTATGTGTCCTTATGTATATGATGTTATTATGTTGTTGTGATTTGTTAGACTTGTAGATCTGCTATGATTACATGTGTTTTCTTGTTATTATTTTGGTGCATATGTCGACATAGTGTGGATTTATTGAGGCGGTATTGCTTGTGTTGTAGGCCAACAAACCCGGGAGTAGTCCAACTATATGTTGCAGGCTCGGGAGCGATCCGACTTAATGTTGTAGGCTTAGGAGGCGGTCCAGCCTTGTGTTGTAGGCCTTGTATGCATGCATTGTATATGTTTGTTGTGCGAGGTATTTTGGGGGAACTCGCTAAGCTTTGGCTTACAGTTATGGATTTAAATGTTTTTAGGTACTTCAGATGACCGGGGCAAGGTGAAGACGTGATCGTACACATCCTCCTGCATATTACTGTTTTGAAGGATGATTTGATACTCTGATTTCTATCGTTTTGTCTTGAAAACAATGTTTGATTATTTATGGATTTTATGAAAATGTCTTTTGAAAATGAAAAATTTTATCGTGGTTTTTGGGACGTTATACTATGATTTATGATGTGTTTGTATCATTATTGATCCCAATAAAGTTCTAATACGGTAAATAAATGGATTGCTGAGTTGATTCCAGTGCTACAAAAAACATGATGGGGCAAAAGGATGAAAGGTGTGTGCACATTATTTCAAAATTTCAACATGTTTTGTATGTTTCAAAATTTTAAGGGAGAATTTCATATATGCCCTTCTTAAACATCAAAATATCATATTTACCCAACTTAATTTCTAAATATCAAATTTACCCTTCATAAAATTTCTAAATATCATATTTACCCTTCATAAAATTTCAAAATATCATATATGTCCTTTTTAAACATCAAAATATCATATATGCCCTTCTTAAATATCAAAATATCGTATATGCACTTTTTAAACATCAAAATATCAATGGTAATATCTAAAATATCTTCCATCTACAACATGATAATAATCAACAATAGCAAAAACTAAACAATCAAAATATACATTCTATAGAGAAGGTTGCAGATGAATCTTTTTGTTTGTCAAGAGGGCGACATTCCAACAATTTAGAACTTCACATTCGATTATCACAGACGTAAGGATAATATGGTTAAAATTTTTAATTATTATAATAATTCTACGGTATAAAATATGATTATAGAATATTAAAAACATTATATTAAAGGATTTGGCCAAATATGATATTTTGAAAGTTTATGAAGGGTAAATATGATATTGAGAAATTAAGTTGGGCAAATATGATATTTTGAAGTTTAAGAGGGGCATATATGAAATTCTCCCAAATTTTAATACCTAAATATTTATGCAGATATATTAGAATTATGAATAATTGCCTAATATATCGGAAAAAGGTGATGCTACCAAAAGATAGGTGCAACTGGTCTGGGAAACCTTTTTACAAAAGGAGACTAGAAGTTCACCTCAAATACTTTTGTGGTCCTGGTTCTGTTAGCACCATGAAGCAGTCAACTTACACACGATGTTATGTTCATATATTCTGTTGCCGATGGTTTTGAGGAATATGTTATGGACCTTATCACTTTTTCATCTAGACATGGACAAACAAAGGTCTCATTGAAAAAAAATTGCTCCTTACAAGGTATAATGTTCTGTTTCTTGTACTTTCCAATATTTTACAATTATGGCATTATACTTTTAGATATTTCTTACTAGGGCATTATACTTTGGAAAATGTAACCCTGAAACCCATGCGAAGCATGGATCACCCTTCTAGTTAAATACAAAATATCTAAAATATCTTTTGTCTAATATGTTTTGCATACATCCCTACGATACCAAAGATTATGGCCATTGCAAATTCCTTGTACTTCTTTACTAATAAAGACCTTCATTGACGTTATAACTAGGGGTGAGTAAAAACCGCACCGCAACTAAAATTAACCGCAAAAACCGCAACTGATAAACCGCAACCGCAATAAAAACCGATGGTGAGGTTTTATGTTTTTCAAAAACCGCAAATTTTCGGTGCGGTGCGGTTATTAGTTTTCAAAAACCGAAAAAACCGCACCGCACCGCATATAGTATATACAATTTTTTTATTATTAATTATTAATATATTAAATATTAAAAATAAGACAAGTTTCATGGATGAAAGAAGAATAAAATACTAGAAGGCAAAAATGTTGGCTTTTTTGTTATGTTTAACTTTGAAAAATGGTGAAATTTGACAATTTTAAGATATTTATTGTTAATTACTATCTTGATTTGACGTTTTTAAGATATTAGTTGTTTGTGATTTAAGTTAATTGTGTTATAGCTTATTTTATTATTATTATTATTATTATTACAAGTAATATGTTTGAACTCTAAAAACCGTTTGAGCTCTAAACTGTGGTTAAAAACCATACAAAATAACCGCACCAAATCAATGCGGTTAATAACCACACACAAAAAAAAACAAAACCGCACAACAAAAATAACCGCATAACCGCACTATAAAAATAACCGCACCAAGCGGTTTTGAAAATGGATTAACCGCATTTGCGATTAGTGGTGAGGTTTTGGCTAATAACCGCACCGAACCGCACCACACTCATCCCTAATCATCCCTAGTTATAACCATATGCCATATCGTTTCTCTTCTAATTTTTCACATGCATGTTTACAAGATAAAACAAATATTTTCTCTTTATCTGCTCAAAGTTAGAGTTCATGGACAAATAAAACGCCTACATGTAAAGCTCACATAGGCAAAATCAAATGAAACCGGTTAACCTTGTTTTTTCCTAAATAACATGTAATTTACTCACATCAAACCCTAATAAATAAGAACCGAAATTTTTTTACTATTTTCTATATAAATAAATTCTCGTAAATAATTATAAATATGTCATAATTGCCAAATCGTTAAACAAAAGGGCTAATCTCGTAAATATCTAATTTCGTAAAATCTACTCTACTTCTTCAGTAGCCGGCTCGTAGTAATACCCAATCAACGATAGCCAGGTGGCACCTGTGACACAAACACATGACGTGTTCATCTATTATTCGTCCACGTAGTTTTATGCTCCAACGTGGATCCGTTTCTTCGAAAACTCAACGCTGATCCAAACGTCATTACCAAAGACGAAGTCCGCATATTTAAACCCCGCTCTCTATCTCGTGATCACACACACACACTCTGTGTAGCGATGGCTAATCGGAAGTTAAACCCTACTTCTCTAGCCTTTCTAGCTCTACTTCTGCTCTTCTCGATCGCTTCTGCTAAAGTGTTCTTTGAGGAGCGCTTCGATGGTAAGTCTTCAATGAACATCGTTATGAATTTGCTTGCATTTTGAATCTATATCGACGTTTCAGTTCGTATAAACTTGTATTAGTCCGATTTGCTTAGGATGACCTGATCTATTCCGTCTATGTTAGATATGTAAGTTTGTAGTTGATCGATGAGAATAATTGGTATATCAATCGAGATTGGAGTGAATTATCTAATTTGAAACCGTTAGCAGACTGAAGAAGTGTTTAAGCGTCAATTTGATATGTTGAAAGAGTGACGAAATGAACTGATGATATCTGTTATTTTTAGTCTGGTTTTAGCATAGTATTTCTGCTTTTGGTCATTGTGAGAGATTGCTGTTATGCACGATCGTCAATGCTGTTGTTCTGAACAGAATTATAAATGGTACACATCGCTCTTTTAGGTGTGTTTGGATCAAGGCTATATATAGATGGATCTGTTCTGTTTTTCTATGATAGATCAACAAGTCAATCACGCCCATCCCTAGACATTGATTACTGTTTCTAGTGATGGTAACAGTTCCACTCTAGTACCCCGATCCTTCGGACATATTTATGAGAAAAAAACATCTTCAGCGTATTCATAATTTCCAGCTTTCCCCATATGGCTTCTGCAGAATATAGTTGGTTTTCAAAATAAGTTCTACATTCATGGTTCATGTAGCTATTTTTTTACATTACATACTTTTTGGTTGTTTATCTAATACATCTGATTTAATGTTTGCCATCAGATGGATGGGAAAGCAGGTGGGTAAAATCTGACTGGAAGAAAGATGAGAACATGGCTGGGGAGTGGAATTACACTTCTGGTAAATGGAATGGAGATGCCGATGATAAAGGTAAGCCCTTTTACACAATGTAAAGGCTTGTATATATAAGTTTATGCTTGGTGTCACAAACTGTTTTTCTTTCTTTCTATCTGGTCATAGGTATCCAAACCAGTGAAGACTACAGATTTTATGCAATTTCAGCTGAGTACCCTGAATTCAGCAACAAGGATAAAACTTTAGTCTTCCAGTTTTCTGTTAAGCATGAACAGAAGCTCGATTGTGGTGGTGGCTACATGAAGTTGCTGAGTGGTGATGTTGATCAAAAGAAATTTGGTGGTGATACCCCATACAGCATCATGTTTGGACCTGATATTTGTGGGTATGCAACAAAGAAGGTTCATGCAATTCTTACATACAATGGAGAAAACAAATTGATCAAGAAAGATGTTCCTTGTGAAACTGATCAACTTTCACATGTTTATACCTTTGTCCTTCGCCCTGATGCCACCTACACCATCTCAATTGATAATGTTGAGAAACAAACAGGAAGTTTGTACTCTGATTGGGATCTTCTTCCAGCAAAACAGATAAAGGACCCCGAGGCTAAAAAGGTAATTGTACTTTGTTTCTTGACTTTCTTCAAAGTTAAGTCCCCCCTCCCTTTTAATACTAAGTCAATTCTAAATTAATTTGCAGCCTGAAGATTGGGATGAGAAGGAATTCATCCCTGACCCTGAAGACAAGAAGCCTGATGGTTATGATGACATCCCAAAGGAGATTTCAGACCCTGATGCCAAAAAGGTTTAATTTCAATTTCCATAATCAATTTTATATTTTTGATTATTTAGTTTTTGATTATAATGAGCTAAAATTGCAGCCAGAAGATTGGGATGATGAGGAAGATGGTGAGTGGACTGTTCCAACTATTCCAAACCCTGATTACAAGGGTCCATGGAAGGCAAAGGTTTGTGTTTTTTCTTTTTAATTTTAAATGCACATTTTTATAACATTATATATCAATCAGTAAGTAATTAACATATGTTATAAAACTGTTTTCCATTTGAAGAAAATCAAGAACCCCAACTACAAAGGAAAGTGGAAGGCACCCATGATTGACAACCCAGGTTTTTGCTCTTTCATCTTTCAAGTTGTTTTCAATCTCTGATTCTTTATGTTTTTTTTATTGACACTGATTTTCTTTTTCTTTTTTATATGAAATGTAGATTTTAAAGATGACCCTGATCTCTATGTTTTCCCCAAGTTGAAGTATGTTGGCATTGAGTTGTGGCAGGTAATTATTTTATAATTGTATTGAATGCAATTTTGTTATCTTTTTTTGATTGAATGCTGAAATAAATGCGATGTTTATTTTTTTTACAGGTTAAATCTGGAACTCTTTTTGACAATGTCTTGATATGTGATGTTCCTGAATATGCCAAACAAGTGGCTGAACAAACATGGGGAAAACAAAAAGATGTAAGTTGCTTTTTATATAAGTCTTTTAGTCTTTTTTCTGGTTTCTTCTTTATATTAAATATTTTATAAGTCTCATTATGCTTAATTCTCTTTTTTTTTTTAGGCTGAAAAGGCAGCATTTGAAGAGCTAGAAAAGAAAAAGGAGGAAGAGGTATCAAATCTTTCTGTTCATTGTTTCTTACTTTCATATACTTAAAAAAAATCTACCAAATTATAGAATCTTATTCAAATACTAAGCAATTTTCACTGCTATAATTGAGTATTTTTTTTATCAAAGTATAATGCTTTTTTCTTGCATTTACCCACTTTTTTTAATATGCTTTTTTCTTTTCCATAACTCTTTATTTTTTTGTCCTCCTTTTAGGAATCAAAGAATGATCCGGCTGATTCTGATGTAAGCCTTTCTCTGACAACTTTTATTATGATTATTATTTTTAATTTTTAATTCTGGATTTTAAATTTGTTAAATGTTATGTTTTATTTTTTTATTTTTCAGGCTGATAATGATGATGCTGAACCAGAAGATGAGGAAGAGGCTGATGAAAACGATGTTAAGGTAATTATGATGAAATAGCAAATATAATTTTATTCATTTGTTTATTATAGCCCCTTTTGATAGGGCAATACTGTAATAAATAAATAAATATAAGTATAGTGCTATTTCTTGCATATGTCTCTTTTTGTCTACACACTGATTCTCATTCTTATTTTTTGTATTTATTTATGTATGCAGGATGAGCTATAGAAGAGGCTTTCAGCAGTTAGAGTTTAAGATTTTTTTACTATTTTACTTTTAAGTTGAGTTTCTAGGACTTTTTTTTTAATAGAGATTATAAACTACTGGAAATGTAATGCAGATGAGATTTTCTGAACCCTGAATTGAGAATTCCATTGGTCTCTATTAACTACAGGAATTTTATTGGAAACTGTTGTGGTGGATTGGAATTGGAATTGAATGGAATGGAATGGAATAGCCATCTAATTACCTCAGCTTATGTTTATCACTTTATCTAATATGATTTAATGTAAATCTATTTTTGTATTTTCTTTTTGGTCACTTGAGATATTTCGAACTACAAATAATAAATATATTTTCAAAGTATCAAAAGAGGAGAACTGTGTAAAAAGCAAGGCATAATTTAAAGTTCTATTGTGTTCAATTATACAAAAGATTATATTTTTCTCTTTTAACTATGAAACTAATAAATGTCATAATACATCAGCATCAAAAAAGCTATCGACATGCTTTTGATGGTGATGATGGCTGCCTATATAATATGCCAATCAAAGGCCCACTGGCTTCTTGAGACTTCAAGTTATGTAGGATTTAGACTTTGAGTATGTTAGCCTTTCTAAAAAAATTAATATGCCAAAAAGATATAGAACAGAAACTTGGGAAATGAATTTGGATAATTGGGAGAATTTCATATACGTCCTTAGTAAACATCTAAATATCGTATTTGTCCGACCAAAACTCTAAATATCGTATTTATCCTTGTTAATCTTTTAAAATATCGGATTTGCCCAAATTTATTTTTTTAATAGTTTTTAACATTTAATAATCCTTTTCCTATATTCTTAAAATTTTAAAATTAAAATGAAAATTGAATAGACCATAATACCCTTTAATCTTAAAAACCCTTTTGCTACGTTGGTCGTATTTCCCCCCAAATCCCTAAGACCATCTGTTATACTCTCCACGACAATGGTCGTGGAGAGCTTCCAGATCAGCCACCGGAGCAACCACGATCCATCACGAAAACGACGAACTATAAGTTTAATCTCAGAAGTTAGAAACATCATAAGAAACAATTAGGAACCATAAGTTTAATCTCCCTGCTATAATTGTGTGCTTTTCGTAATTCAATTTAATTCTTTGAATTTGTGGAATTGTTCTTGAAGATGAAAAGGGAAATCTCCAGAAAAGTCCTAAAATTTTACCATAATTTACGAAAAAGTCCAAAACTAACTTTTGTTTATGAAAAAACATGGATTACCGGTAAAAATGGTGTTTTGACCTCTTTTTTCCGGTTTACCGGTTTTATTAGTTACCTGTTTCACTAAAGTCCCATTATTTTACCCTAATTTGCGAATAAGTCCCAAAATAAAATTTACTGATGATTTGGCCCTTTGCTCTATGTAACATACATTTTACCGATTTCATTGCCGACCCGAACGCCTAGTCATAAAATAAGATGACGAGATGGATATGGTGAGTTATATAATGCTATATTTAGCATAAAACTTGATATCCTGATGTATTGTATATCTTTTTGGAACATAAAATGCATCCAACGAATACTACAATAATTACATAAACTAACAATAATTGCGTTATTTTTTACGTTTATAAGAACTATCAAATTGTCTATCTAATCTTATGTAACCCAATATATCCATCTCATCAGACATCAACTCATTTTCTGGCCTCTTTTCTTGGAAACACATATTTTATTGGTTTCATTGCTGACGTAGATACATAGTCACAAATGAGCCGATGAGATGAATATCAAATTTTACAGTAAATGTGATATTATATAACCCATCGTATTCATTTTATCAGCTAATTTAATGACTAGGTGTCTAAATCAGCAATGAAACCGATAAAATATATGTTACCAGAAGAAAATGGCCAAATCATCAGTAAATTTTATTTTGGGACTTATTCGCAAATTAGGGTAAAATAATAGGACTTTAGTGAAACATGTAAGTAATAAAACCGGTAACCGGAAAAAAAGGGGTCAAATCGCAATTTTTACCAGTAATTCATGCTTTTTCGTAAACAAATTTTAGTTTGAGACTTTTTCGTAAATTAGGGTAAAATTTTAGGACTTTTCTGGAGATTTCCCTGATATTATGCATTGAGATTTATTATGAAAAACTAGTTTATAACCCGTGGTAACCACGAGTTATAAAATTAATTAAACTTTCATAATAATAATTTATAATTATTAATCAATTATTTTAATTAAATCATTTTAAATAAACTATTAATTAAGAGATATATCAAAATTTTAAAGTTATTATAATTTCAAATTTAACATATAATTAGAAAATGTAAATTTGAATTTTGAAATGAGTTGCCTAATATATCTTATATGACACATGGCATAATATTAATGAGAAGTTGTATTAGAGTGACACTTGGCAAAAGGAGATTAACACTATTTATTTATTAGAATATGGATTTGTTGTTGGCTTGGGGATTATGACAATCACAATGCTTCAATTACTTTCGGACAATATTTTGAGTATCTTTGGTCGGTGGAAAATCACATGCATGTTATCAAATTATTATGGATTTAAATGTCCGTGAAACCGTACATGTCAACCATATGATGTACGAAAAACACATTATTATATATATATTAAAGTTGTGGAAGAAATGAATAGTAAACTTGGGATACTTTGTCCAAGTTTGGTCCATTGATTTACATATCCGGTCCCTGTACTTCTTTAATTAATTTATTCATGTCCTTTTGTTTGTGTTCCATTCAACTTCCCATTTTTTTGGTAGAATTGGTCCCTGTATTATTGTTAGAAGTTAGGAATACTAAATTTGGATGTTTTTTTTGGCAACTTTGCTCTTTATTCTTTACCCATTTTGACACTTTTGGTCCTTGCAATCAATATTTTTACACTTTTTTGGAACCTTTTAATATTTAAAGTTTGGCTACAAAACGTTAACGGTTTGACAACTTTGATCCCTTTTCTAAAAAGTTGCTAATTCCTACCCCTTTAATTCTTTAGCCATTTTCACACTTCTGGTCCTTACAGTCAAAACTTTTACATTTTTTGTCCGGGGCAAAGCCCGGACTTTTCATCCTTGCACTTTCTATGTCTGTCATATTTATCAATTCGGAAACAACATTGAAAACTTCTGGTCCCCGCGTAGCGGGGGTAACCTTTCTAGTTTTATATATAAAAACAGATTCTTTAGACCGAAAATGAGTAATGTGTTACATATGTAGGACTTAGAAAAAATTGTATCAATATGTAGATAAGTAGATAAAAATGAAATGGTCTCAATGATATATTTAGATTTAAACCGAGTATTACATAAAAAGTTATGATAGAAAATCAGATTAAGCAGCTTCAATTAATTATAAAGACAATATATATATATATATATATATATATATACACACACACACACACACATAGAGAAAGAGAGAGAGAGAGAGAGATAGGTTCAGATGTTTAATGTATCTATTGTGTTATTGTATGCATAATTATGGGCCAATCATTCTTAAAGGGTATTAATGTAATCTTAATATATAATTTATATTTTTCCGAGTTAATTAAATGTTGAATGATATCAATCAAATTCCTAAATATCAGGCTATTAAATATGGATCTTATCAAGGAAAATATTATATATATATATATATATATATATATATATATATATATATGCATCATATACGTTTTATTCGATTGCAGATTCATCGTTCATCATCTTCATATCATTTCTCTTATTCTGATATTTCTTTAATGGAAGTATGTTGTTCATCCACGTTTTTATTTTTATAGTGTTGACTAATCGTTTTTCATATGCATATTCAGTTTTGTTATATTCATAGTTGATATTAATCCTTCATCAGATTCATATCATATTTGTTCTTATGATATTTCATTGATGAAATTTAGTTTTGTGTTTTTCAAAACAAAGATAATATTGATAATAATAACAAGGACTTTTCTGATAACAATGGTCGGAATGTCAAACAATCCCAAGTGAATCAAGATCGGAAGAAATTAAGAAGATGTGGGATTTGTTTTGGTCTTGGTCATGATAGGAGGAACTGTCCTCAAGCAAGGGTCAAGAGACAGTAGATGTTATTTCGTCAAGATATTTTAGGATTTGAATAATGTTTTCAATTTAGTCTTATCGGATTTTATGGAGTTTTATTTAAGTATAATAAAGATATGGATTCATGAATTTTAGGGGTTTATCCTTGTAAGTTTATGTTTTCATTCAATTAATATTAATAATTTTCATTTTGAGTTTGATTAAAATTCCATACATTTTGTTATTTATCATATGCCTACATATATGTTGTTGTAAATGTATTTTTGTTGTCATATTTGTATAGAATAATTCGTAAATTGTGTTATACATAATGTTATATGTAAACATTCTGTTAGAACGATGGTTATAAAAAGTATTAGAAAGTAAATGTTTATTACAATAAACAGAATAAACAAAAACACAATTTAATGTTTGTTTTTTAATTCATTTTGTTTTTTTTATTCGTATAGAATAAGTGTTCACAAATTCGTCTTAATTAATGATTAATCAAAGATTTCGTTAGAATTATTATTATCAAATTCTTCCAGAATGTTAATTTGTAGTGAATATACATATCAAACATGAGCAAACTACATTTAGTGTAATTCTTATTACATATATTCTTACAGAACAAAACTGTGGTATAATGAGACCGTGGTATAATTATGTCTCTGTTAAGTTGTATTAGAATATACAGAACAAATGTGTGGAAAATAATTTTTTTGTAAATCTTGTTTCAAATATTCTCACAGAATAACAGTCTGGTATATACATTGATTTCTTAGTATATGCGTTTATTCCATAATAAATCAATAATCATTTGTAAATTCATACAAAATAATTTTTTTTTCAAGTTTGCTAAATAAATTAATTAAAAGTCTAATTTAAAACGCAGGATGTTTCGAAGTCTTATCTATGGAATTTATTATATTTCGAAGTCTTATCTATCGAAGTCTTATCAATGTTCAGAAGTGAACCAAAACTCATAGACACAATCCCATTTTTCTGTGCAGGGGACATTACCTAGTTGCAAGTCTTCTATACCCTTCTGGATGGTCCTTGCTTACTTTTCTGACCTTCCCCTCCATTGTTTTGATATTAACATTTTCATGCCCTATTTTTCCATTCTTTCTCTTTGGAGATTTCTTTGAATGTGCATCATTCACTACCTTTTTTCTCTTTACAACATTTTCCTTATCTTCCATTTCCACACCAAATTTTGTCTTTTCATTGTTTTTCTTTGACCCACTCATACTCTCCATAAGTAACTCATTTAAACTTCTTGGTTTTTTCCTTTCACCACTTGCTTCCGAGGATTTCTTATCTCTTATTATCCTTAACAGGTGTACTTCTCGCAGAACCTTTCCTTTTCATCCTTCCAACAACTGTGTTATCACTTGGTATTGTCTCTTCTTTATCTTTGTTAACATCTGTTGAATCACACAAACATAATTACTCACTGTCTACTACAAATTGAATAGAATACTAAACATAATACTAGCCATATCATAATTATATTGTACACCTAGAAATAAATTGTACTAGAACCTGAATACAATAATTAATTTTATATTAGCAGTCTCATAAGTATATTCTAAAAATAAATTAATTACAAGCAATAATGATCTCACCTGATTTTCCAGAATCTACATTGTTCTTTCGATGTTCTGATCTTGAAGTTTTTTTCTTCTGTTTCTTTGTTTTGCTTGATCCAACAATATTTGTATCAATTTGCTCACTTCCGACACCTTCTGCTTCAGTAAGTAACAAAAGATACATATTGGCTATCAACATGTTATAAAATTATTGTTATTTTTCTTCATAAACCAAATAAATTAAATCTACCTGTTGGTTGAGAACTGATATTCTCTTTCACGGGTGTTGATCTGGTACGATAGTTCCTTCTCAAAATTGTTTGCCTTGTAGTATCAACATTAACTGGCTCTGGATCAGGTTCTGCAACAACTAATCAATCAAATGATGAAAGTTAATTAATAGTAGTTTTCAATTTAAGCAGCCATAATTAAATATATATATCCAATATCAGTACTGTATATGTTTTCATTCTATAAGAATGCAATACAAATCCATATTCTGTTTCTATGAGAATTAATCCCCAATAGTATTACAATTAAAGTAAATCAGCCACACTCACAACAATAAAAAAAACATTCAATTACTTACTAGCAATTAGCAGATTAACCAGTCACACTGCAATCTATATAACCCCTATACACACTTAACATGTTCCCATTCTTTAAGAATATAAACACAAAACCTTACTCTTATTCTATGAGAATAAGATTCATACAGTATATACAAATGAAGTAAACCATCAAAATCACAAGATTAAAACTACAAATAAAAAAATATTTATTTCTTCAAAAAAACGAAAAAAAAAAATAAAAACAATTCAACAGTATCTTCAAAAATTCTACATGAACATCAAACACATGACAGTTTTATGAAAGTTTTTAAAAACTTAACTGAAAATTCTTAAAAAATTCAAACACAAACAACACTACCAACCCTAAAAGAAAAGATTTTAAATATGTTCATATTCTGGAAGAATGCATTTCATATGAACTTTACAAAACCCGACAACATATTACCAAAAAAAATAGTCTTTTTTCGCTTTTAAAACACATAACATAATAAACAATCACAAACCCTTTTTTGCAAAACATCTCTCGCATATCTGTTAAAATCCAAAAAATTTATCGAGTTTTAAATCCCCAATTTCATAAAACCCTAATAAAAAATACTCCCTTTTTAAACTATTTCGTTCTATTTTACTTAAACCAGCTAAAAAACCACATGCAAATAATTCATTGGTAGAACATTCCAAAAGAATGTTGTGTATTCAAACGATTACCTTAAAAAAAATTTATAAAAAAAGATTACCTATAGGCGGAGCGATGAAATCATCATCGTCTTCATCTAGATTCAACACTGTTTCTTGTGTGTTCTTAAATTTCGATTTGAAAGAAGTCGTCCTTGTACTCCTCATTGCACTGCAATTTCTTTTACTTCGAACGATCACAACGCAATTTCTGTGAATAATCTTCAAGAATCAGTCACTTTATATAACATATACAACAAAATCTACCGCTTTTTGGGTTGAGTAGAGAAGATATAGTTTGATTTTGTGTTCCGATACAGAGGGTAGTGGAATCCGGGTGCATGCGATGTTATAGGGATTATGCGGGTAGTTTTCATCAATATATTCAGTTTCCTATTTTAATGGAGAGGACAATGTACACTTATACCCTTATTCATCCGTTATCTTTAAATGAGGAGCCATTTTCATTTATTGTATATCAATTTAATCTTAATCATTTTCTTTTAGAAATTAAACTAGATTATAACCCGCGTTAAACGCGGGGGAACGTATTAAAAAAATTATCAAAACATTTATATATATTGCATACTAATTATAAAATAAAGTTTATAGCTATTGGTATTATTGAAAGGTGAAGAAGAAACACTGAAATCGATAAATAACTATAAACGTTGCAGGACCTCTTGGTAGACAACGTTTTTTGTTTTATTAGTTAAACGACCTTCCTCGTCAGATATGAGTACCTTTAAACATTTTTTGCTTGTTACACGAGGAATAACTACATATAAATGATCATGGGTGAAGACAGGTCTACGCAAGTATAATCCAACATTTGATAATGACTGTCCTTGACTTTTGTTAATGGTCATAGCGAAACAAACTGCTATTGGGAATTGCCTACGTTGAAAACGGAATGGAATTTTTTTATCGGATGGGGTCAACTTCATGCGAGGTATATAAGTAGTCTCGTTAAAAAATCTACCAGATATGATTCATGCTTCAATGATGTGTCTTCCAAGCCTTACGATTTGTAATCTAGTACGATTGCTTAGTCCTCTGGTTTGGTCGATATTACGAAGCAACATGACCGGAACACCTTTTTTTAGTATAAGTTTATGGTTGGGAATTTTGGAGGCCTTAAAAGCGTTCAACACATCCGGAGAGTATACTGATTCCTCAAAAGAATCTTATGTCTCGGTCTCACATAAGGAATCTGAACTCAAATATTTTTTCCCTTCATCTTTTGTAACACCGTAAACTTTCAAACAAAATTTTCATTTTAAAATCGCATACTTTTCATAGCATATTGTATAAAAATCTCATTTATTCAAATTACAAAACACAACTCCATTAATAATCCAGGATCCTCAAAACATAACTCATTCTCTGGTGTGTACAATCAAGCCGGTGCCGTCCCGCGATCCTGAGAAACCTGAAACACATAATACGGTAAGCACAAAGCTTAGTGAGCTCCCCAAAATACCACATACACATATTAGCCACTCGAGGCTATAACTCTGATGGACCCTCCGGCCCGATGTGTCTCAGTGGGACCCTCCGGTCCCACGGCTCGTTGGACCCTCTGGTCCGGTCTGGATGAGAACCCTCCGGTCTCATTACTCGTTGGACCCTCCAGTCCGGTCTAAGTGAGGACCCTCCGGTCTCTAGTTCGTTGGACCCTCCGGTCCGGTCATAATATAGCATAGTTCGTTGGACCCTCTGGTCCGGTCTAAATATCACATCATACAACACATATCACACATAAAATGCATATCTCAGGCAAGAACATAAGACCATCTGGTCACACACAAATACCACTCTAGGTAACGTATAGTGAGAAGACTCACCTCGACTAGCAGTAACCGACAAGCACTCGGAAATCTTGGACTATTCTCCGCCTAACACATAAGACAAGCATTTCAATCATTATCCGCTTTATTACTCATTTACTCCTTAAGTCCTCTTTTCCCTTTTCTTACCCTTGGGATGGGTAAAAGTCTATTTTACCCCTCCTTGGTCCTTCCTGCCTCTTATTGACCCACCCAGGAAGTCAACAGAAAACCAGATTAAGTCAACAGTCAAGGTCGACCTGACTCGCCGAGTACACACCTGTGACTCGTCGAGTCCACTCGTATTCTCCACGTTCATCCTAGGGTTCACTCAACTCACTGAATTGACTCCCACCTCGCTGAGTTAACACTGGGTCCAGGCTACTAGGTCACATCCGCTACGACTCGTCGAGTCATCCCATGGACTCGGCGAGTTGGCTCCATCGAATTTCTCATTCAACCACCTGAGGTCATATCTGTAACTCTAACTCATAGATCTGACCTCCTAATACCCAAAAGTCACATAAAGGTCCGATCTTGATATCCATGCATAGCATATTTTGCTCTATATGCCATTTAGACTCCATTAAAGCTTCCTAACTTCAAAACCTCATGTTTTCACAACAATGGCTTCCTACTTTTTGACTCTCTGGATCATACAAGATCCAGATCTATGGCATACTCAGAAGAGGGGGGTTTGATGCACCCAAAACCCCACCAAAAGTGATATGAGCCCTAATTTCTCATACTCAAAAGATCAATTCAATAAGACAGGAAAGGTATGGGCTTCATACCTTGATCTGAAGCTGAAGATGGGGATGAAATAGATCCACAAGCTCTCTTCTTGATCCTTGCAACACCCTTGGTCTTCTCCCCAAGGAATGACCTCCAATGAGCCCCTTTCCCTCTCTTGCTCACCAATGACTATAGGGTTTCTATCAAGTGACGAATGACACTGATGGGGGTGTCAAGGAGGCTATAAGTGCCTTTAAATAGGCCCAGGCCCGAGAGAATTAAGGTTTCTGCCTACAGCGCTGACTCGGCGAGCCATCTCTTCGACTCGTCGAGTCCATTCATTAACCACGTCACCAAGTCGTGACCCTACTCGACGAGTTGAGGCACCAACTCGTTGATTCCCTCCAAAATCCTTGAATTAAATACTCAAAACAATATACCTGGTAAACCGGATGTTACATCTTTCATCAATTCTAACATGTAAGTAGGGACCAAAATAGCTTTATCTTGAAAATACGATGGATCATCAAGATGGTTCTGAAAAGATGAATAAATGCAGGATGCAATTGAATGAATATGGTCACCCGTAGAGGGAACGATCACATCTTCTGGAAATTCAACTTCAACTTCACCATCATTAGGACCACCGATAGTACCTTCACCAATTTTAAGAATCCAATCAGTAAATGATTTTGTCTCTTCGAAATCATTGTTTGGACAACCGAACTGAATGTTTACAGTCAAACGTAAAACTGTACATTCACGCCATAATAAATGTTGGTATTCATATATGTTGTATACTGTAAAATGTAAGATGAAGTACATAAAGTTGGAGAGAAGATTAAATGCATAAATGGATATCATAACATACCATAAAAAATGATTATACAAAGAATGAAATTAAAGGATATTGGTGAAGAAAATAACGAATTAAAGTTGGTTAACAAATATAGATAGTTTACAATTTTTTTTTCAAGTATGAATTATGGACTTTGTTTAAGTATGTGGACTTGCATTATTTTTGTATTTTTGGTTTATAATGAACTTTTATATATTTGTTTTTTGTTAGTTTTTTATATGCGTTTTGTTGACACAAATCTATTTAAATGAACACAATTACACTTTTGAATGTAAATAAAATAAACCTAATTAAAAACTATAAATCACGGAAAAATAAGTATAAACAATGAAATGCGTACCTTTTTGCCTTTGATTAACCAAGCTAACAACTGTTTACTGCTATAGAGGGATGTAGAAAGGAAGAATTTTGATTTAGTATCGTGAATATCAATATAAACGAAGAGGTAAAAACATAGATAAAACACAATAAAAACCCACTTTTTGCAGGAGCGTGGAAGGAAAAATAAAAATGGGTTTTGGCGGAATATGTCATATATATGTATTGGATCCAAGTTGGTTTTGGAGGGATAAGATAAAAGTCATTTTTATCTTATCCCTTAAATGTTGAATTTCAAAATGTAGTTAGGATAGATAATGTTGAACATTTTAGGATTATTTTCTAAAAATTAAAATTAGGTTAATGTTGATGGTTAGTTTGGAAAAATGATAATTTTTATAACAGCCCAAGAATATATTATTTACCAAATCGGCTCCATGACTTTACATTTAATACCAAACAGCCCCTACTACATATTGTGCCCAAGAATATATTATTTACCAAATTAGATCCATGACTTTACATTTAATACCAAACAGCCCCTACTACATATTGTTTATTATGTAAGCATTTTACTTTGAAAAGTGTACAAATTAAGACAATGTATTTTCATTTTCTTATTAAAGACACATTTCATTTGGAAAAGCCATGTACTTTATTCAATTATTTGTTTGTCATTGCAGGTATGCTATTTTTGTTTTTTTATAGAATTGCATGTCAACATAGTTTGTTACGAACAATAAAAAAATTATTGTTATAAAATCTTGTTTGTGGAATAACAAACTCATTGACTTAAGCCAAAGATTAAGGATATTACCTTTAAACTTAAAACAAACTGACAATAATAGACTTGGTCAACATAGTTTGTTATTTAAACTTAAAACAAATTGACAATAATAGACTTGGTCAACATAGTTTGTAACATAAGTTGAGGCGAAAATATATCAAAAGATGTAAAAGTTAAAATTCATAAAAAGAATTCAACATAATTATAAAATTGTCTCAAATAACACGACTACTATCGTGTTATAATTAAATGAAAACAAACATAATCTTCAAAATGAAAACAATGTACTTGTCAAAGAAATCCTTAAGCAAATAATAAAAACTCAAAGAAAAATCGTCAATGATAAATGTCAAATAATCATAGCTGCTAAATTTATTCGAGTTTTTCCATTTTTGGAATCTTAAGGGTATGAGTAGCAACACCATCTTTTGAGGAAGACCATTCAAACGATTCAGTGGTGGTAACAATATCAATAGGGCGTTTCAGTGAAGTAGTTGTCGGTGTCACCGCATCAAGATCAACAACGTTAATATTGTCACCTTTAATAGAAACACTCTTTTCCTGTATCAAATCAATAAAACAATGTTAATTAACAACATTAATATTGTCACTGCATCAAGAATAAATGTTTATTAACAATGTTAAAATGCTAAATTATATGAATTTAATTTTACCTTAATAGACTTGTTGATAGAAGTACCATCAGAATGAATACTGTTTTCTTCGTATGCAGGTGAATGTTTGAAAACTGCACCAACTACAAGTTTATCATTAGTCATCTTATGAACGGTGTAGGCATGATAATTGTTCTCGAGATTAAACTTTGAAATCTGAACTTTAAAAACAAACTTCCTATTAAGCATCGTATTGAACTCATCGGGGATCTTTTGGCCTCCTTGATCCTAAAGAATATTATAATAAAACATGTGAGTAGTTAATAAATCCCGATTAAAATAAAATGCAATAACAATATACAGTTAACTTGTCGTGTGTACAAATTGATAGAATAGTATAATATAACGCTACATTTGATATCTTTTCCATCAACCAATGATTACCGCGGTGAATAAGATCTTTACCATGACGGTCAAACAATAAAAAAGAAGCAGACCCTGTTTCATCTTGAACACGTATTACGACCCTTACCCTAAATATTATTGTATGACACGTTAATGGACAATGAAATAAAAATTGAAACATTGTAATAAAGATTCATGAGACAAGAAGTTTACAAATGTAAAATTATGAACTCACTTGCCGAATTCATCACCATTTTTAGTTACCTTTTTTGAACAGTCACGACAATAAAAAGAATACCATCCTTCCTCCAAATCGAAATCGATTATAGTAACAATGGTAGACAAACTAATTTCCTGATTGGTAAAAATACATACATACATGTATATATATACATACATATATATATATATATATATATATATATATATATATACACACACACACACACATTAAAAAAATTGTTATATATAATGGAAAAATATGAATAATATTAAGTATACCTCATTGTAATCCGGAATATCATCAATGTTTTTGATTTGAAAACGGAAGTAGTAATCTTCTGGCTTGGCCACAATAGTTTCTGTGTTAAGTTGTGTAGTATTAATGGAAGACTCAACATTCAAATCGATATCAACAATGCTACATATAAGAAGGATAAATGAAGAAGATCAACAATAATAATAATTATTGATTAAGAATAAGTAAAAATAAAACAATAAATAATTATATCATAGTCATCAAATACATACGCCTTTTTAAATTCTGAAATATGATGCATATCATCATTAATATGCAATCTCGACCCAAATAAACAGTTACCGACTTGTGGCTGACCTATAAATAGCAATTGAAGTAATAGATTATTTCATATTATAAATAAAATATTAATGTAATGAGCATAGACATCTAAAAATAATTATTCTTACCACCCCAAGTCTTGAGCTTTGCCATACGTAGGAGGATGATCACAGGAGCATTTTCATTTTGATGTTCAGATATGTAGCTGTTCAACTTCAATGCAAAACCATCCCACAAAGCAACTTACATTTTCCTACCACTATAATTGATTGTTTGGGTTATATGAATAAAATATTAAACATGATAAATTAATGAAAAATAAAGAAAAGTACCTTAGATCTTGTGCAACAATACTCATTAGCCTTGTTTCCCTTGCATTCTCCTTAATCACTCTCATGGGTTCAGTAGATACAACTTGACCAATAAAATCTACAAAAAGTAAATTTGAATCAATTATTATAATATAAATTGGTTAAAAAATATATAATATAATAAATGCAAAACTGTTAAGGGAAAAAAAACTCACCAAATGCAACACGAGTGTCAAAATTTCTAGCTGTCAGATCATAAAAACTCACAAAATTAAAAGGATCGATCCTATCAACAAAAGGAGTTGATACACGAATTCTGGTTGTTTTGTAGAAATTTATCTTATGCTTGTGAGCAACCAACATTTAATCTCCTCCGTTTCTGGTCATACCAAAGTTAGTGATTTGCCTTACAGCTCCTTCTTCCAGGAGGGCTTGAAATGCATTTATGAGATTTTTTTTGATTGTTGCATGTATTCTAGTGCCCTGTAGGTGATATAGAATATTATTATATGAAACAAAAATAAAACATAAGTTTTTTTTTTCATATTATTTTAATCTTACCTCCTGGTCCATTAAAATCATGTCCAAGCTGCTGACCATGTTTGGGTTGTTTTTCTATGTCTGTTTCCAAATCATGACAACTTGAACACGAATATTCCATGATTCTTTGGAGGCATCTATGTCAGCAAGCTTATCAATGACGATTTCACTGTCACTGTTATGTGTCATTTCGCTTGTGCTATGAGAAATAGAAAAGTATTAGAGATAATTATGAGATATAGTGAAAAAAGTAATTCAAAGATTCACAAGGTTTTTGTTTAATGTAAATATGATGTTGTTCAATTAAAATAGACATTCTTGGTTGGCATACTTAACCATGAAAAAAAATAAACATTAATTGTATTTTGCAAAATAATAGTTGGCTGCAATTATGGATTAATGGAAGTAGGATGGTATCAAATCAAAACATACATAGTATGTTGATATATTTCACAGAAAACAACAAAGCAAAAAAAATGAGTATGAACACTTATCATATAGAAGGCGAAAGGAAGAAGTATTGATTTAGTATCGTGAATATCAATATAAACGAAGAGGTAAAAACATAGATAAAACACAATAAAAGCCCACCTTTTGCAGGAGCGTGGAAGGAAAAATAAAAATGGGTTTTGGTGGAATATGTCATATATGTATTGAATCTAAGTTGGTTTTGGAGGGATAAGATAAAAGTCATTTTTATCTTATCCCTTAAATGTTGAATTTCAAAATGTAGTTAGGATAGATAATGTAGACATTTTTGGATTATTTTTTAAAATTTAAAATTAGGATAATGATGATGGTTAGTTAAGTTCCCGTCTTTGGTGGCTGATTTTTCGATTTGAATATGGGAAGTAATTATGATAGACGGAAATAAATAGAGATTTGTTTTGTTAGGATGGCATCCCCAGAAATATTAAGAACGATCTAAGGGTTGAAATCAACCAAAGAAATCCAATGAATGATTCTGATTGTTGAAGGTGACATCATCAGGTTTCTGTTTTAATATATATAAAGATAATTGATTGGCTCACAATTATGCATACAATAACACAATAGATACTTTAAACAAAATAACCTAAGCATATATATATATATATATATATATATATATATATATATATATATATATATATATATATATATATATATATTAAAATTATTGTTCACGGGTTCTAAATTGTTAAAAACTTATCATTGAAATCGGTAATTTATGACGATTACAACCATATAATTAGTTTTGAAATCAGAAAATATCTAGAGTATAAGGTTCAACCAAAAATGGCATAAAAGATTATTAAATATAATAAATCTAAATGTCCATAGAACTTCATATTTTAGTATTATGGCGTGTGAAAACCATAATTAAAACGATATAAATAAAAACAGATTTTAAGACCAAGAATATATATATATATATATATATATATATATATATATATATATATATATATATATATATATATATATATATAGAGGTAAGTTCAATTAAGAAAATAAAAAAGGTTGAGAATGGGGGGAATCATTCTCAACCACTCAATTATTTTTGCCGCAAAAATCTCCGTTGTACCAGCATAAATGGATAAGGAATACACTATACTAATCATTACCTTAATATATATACAAACGTAGTTTTTTTTTTTCGATTTTTTAATTTTTAAGATGCTATTTTTATCTAAAAATAATTCCGAATTACCAAAATTCATGATTTTTTATTCTCTACAAATAGACATCCATATTGATATACTTTTTAGATAAAATAAAAAATTTATTTTTTTTATATTTTCAGCTATCGTTATTCATAAGTGAATAAAAATGCATCAGATTTTTGCTACAGTACATTCGTTATTCACTTATGAATAAAAATATATAATTCATTTTTTTTACATTTTAAGTATCATTTATACTACTTATTCATATATGAATAACAAATTAACTGTAACAAAAATAGATAAATGTTTTATTCATATATGATATAAAATATGACGACAATTACTACACGTTTTATTCATATATAAATATAATATATGACGAAAGATGATGTAAAAAATATATTTTAAATAAGAAAACTTTATTACGTGTCATATTCATATATGAACGATACTTAAACTATATATATAAAAAAAGCATACATTTTATTCATAAGTGAATAACGAATGTACTGTAATAAAAATCTGATCAAATTTTTATTCACTTATGAATAACGATAGCTAAAACTCTAAATTTTTTTTTTTATTTTATCTTAAAACTATATCAATATGGATGTCTATTTATAGAGAATAAAAAATTATGAATTTTGATATATTTAAAATAATTTTTCGATAAAAATGGTTTTCTAAAAATAAAAAAAAAACAAAAAAAGAGTATGTTTTTGTGTATATTAAGGTAATGATTAACATAGTTTAAGGAAACATGTTTGGTTGGAAAACACATATTTATCCGTTATCCATTTCCGACGGTACGTCCAAGTGTTTTGCGGCAAAATAAATGTGTGGCTGAGAATGATTCTCTCATTCTCAACCTTTTTTTTTCTCAATTGAACTCTCCTCTCTCTCTCTCTCTCTCTCTCTCTCTATATATATATATATATATATATATATATATATATACACACACACACGATTCATATGCATTATCATACATAATTGGTTACTCACTATGGTCCATTCATGGATTCATATGAACCGACTTGAAGTAAAGAAGATTGGTCTCAAGATCCGATGATAATTGATAAACGTTTAGTTTCTTAAAAAAAACATTTACAAGTGCTAAAAGGCAATATTTGAAAGTGGCTGGGAGACCGAAAAGGTCTTCAAGATGCCAATAAAAGTTCACTTCAACTAAGATTAAAAACTTGGATGGATGGTGTCATGTGAGATCTAGTAGCTTGGAAGAACGAATATGACACATTAAGGAGTTGGGCTGAATTGATTGTCTAGAGTGTATGTATTTACCTTAAAAGACTACAATCCGTTGGGGAACTGAAGGAGACAAGAATTCAAAATATTTTTATGTTATTTTGAATCATAAATGTCGTCAAGTTGAGATATAAATGGGGTTGAATTCGGATTCAGAGCTTTCTATGCGGTTATGTTTAATATTTTTTTTCTGTTTCTTTTAAAGATGAGTTTGTTTAAAAGAAATATAAAACAACCAAGACTTGTCTATAGGAGACAATTGTATGCTACGGTTAGGAAAGTGGAGACGATCTCAGTCAAGGGTGCAAGGAAGAGAGGTCGACTGGGAAGGAAGTGAGAAGATAATGCTAGGTTAGATAAGAATGAGTTCTCTTCGGGGACATGACCATAGATAGGAGAACGTAGACGTCTAAAATAAAAGTTGCAGATTAGTATCGATGTAGTTTAGGGTCTAACTTCCTTTTTGTTTATGTTTGCTTTCCAGTTCCCACATACTTATTGATGTTTTTCTATTTACTTCTGCTCTGAGCTTACTTCTTGTGCATTTAGATTTCAAAATAGGATTGGGCATTTAGAAAATTCCTTGCAAAATTTGCCAAAAATGTTGCAAATAGATGATTTTGGTCATCACAATATTACATTTTTTTTATGTATTACAAATTTACAATAACATAATTATAAACTCTAATCAACCCCATATTACTAATAGCACCTAAATCCATAAAATTATATTGATAAAAACTTTAATTGACCAAATTTAATGAAAAACATCCTACAAACAAAATGATATTATCCAAAATTCATAGAACTTTCATTGTCTTAAAGTTTACAACCATCTTTTTTGAAGCAAAGTTCATACACGAGTAATCAATGTAATCCATTATTATTATAATATAACTTATATTTGTATTGTATCATATATATATCGGGATCGGGGACCCAATGATACCTCATCTGTCCTTATCCCCGCCTTTATTTATTATTATTTGTTTACTTCATAGATTCACATCTTCGTCTCCATAAACGTTAAACCCTAAACCTAATCAAATTGGTTTTACAAGTTCTCATTGTAAATTCATACAAGATTACATCTCTTTATAGAATCCTCTTGTTAACTCCTAAGAATACTACATAACTTTACAATGAATACTACAACAAAAATTGACCTTCACCCACAACCCTTGGGTAATCTGTGGGTAACGGCCTAATATATTTCACATTTGCTCATTCAGTCCCTTATGTTACTTCTGTGTCTTTTAAGGGAACAAAGTTGGTTTTGTTAGGTCGAATAGCCCCTTCTTGCCAAAACGACAACTCACTTAATTGTCTAATCATTTATTTGTTTATTATAAAAGAAATGACATGTCTCTTTCCCTCTCTCTCTCTCTCACACACACACACACACACACACACTCTCTCTCTCTATCTATCTATCTCTATCTCTATCTCTCCTAATCCCCTAAATCAACACAAGAAACCCCATTAAACATTATCAACCAAATATTCTCTCAATTCTCACCGCGTTAATCGATTTTGGAACTTCATCACCCTTAATCGACAACTTGCCAACCTCTTCGTCGTTTAAGGCTCAAAGACTCTCCTTTTCCAGCGGAGATTGATTCATGTGTTCTTCCAATTCCGAGGAGCAAGTTTGTTAAAACCGTGAAAGGTCTAGATATCCTGAAAATTAGTCTTGATGATCTAGCAATTAAGTTTTTCTCGGAGAAGGATAACAACTATGAAATGGATTTGTAACATCCCAAAATATGGTCACAAAAATTTCATTTTTAAAATAGATAAAATAGTATTTCCAAATATCATCCATACATCTCAAAATATCCAATGTATCAAATGTCATAAAAATCAGAGTAAAATATCATATGTGGAATCCCAATGGTGTGTGCACAAAGCTTAGTGAGTTCCCCAAACTACCTCATACCATACACAATAAATCACATAGTGGGCCCCCGCCCGACTTCGGGTCTCGCCCGGCATCGAGCCCCGCTCGGTTTACATATCTGTTATTCTCAGGCCTCGCCTGTCACTGGGCCTCGCCCGCTATACACATATAATCAATATCACATAGTCATGCTAACACATATAATGATCATAAAACTAGCATATGTTCCGGTCCTCAGGCCTCGCCTGGCATTGAGCCCCGCCCGGTATACATAGCAACACATAACACATGCAAGGGTCACGCAGACTCCTAGCATCCTAACATAATCAATAAGGGCCGATGTTGGTGCCTTAGACCCGCTAAACCCAGTGAGGAAACTCACCTCAAATGCTGAATCTCACAGAAAGAAATCCCTAGCTGCTGCCCTAACGAATCCTCGAGCTATTAGTACAAAATAACATCCAATCAATACTTGGGTCTCAATCAACATTCAATACTCCATACTTGGGGTAAAATGGCCATTTTACCCCTGGCCTAATTTGATCCATGACTAAGGCCTAAAACCCCAATATAAATAGCCCAACACTAAATAATTTACCAAAGCCCACTAGTGGCCCACTTATGGCCTAATTTTCCAAATTGGGCCCAAACCCCTCTAACGGGACTTACCCTAAAGCCCAATCATATCCTTAGTCCAAAAGCCTGATTTCAGATGGCCCAAAGCAACAAAGTCTAAGAAATGGCCTAAACCGAGGCCCAAATATGCAATGGCCACTCTGACTGAGTTCGCAGGGCGTACTCAGCTGTACCCAGCGCGTACTCGCTTGCTGGCTTGTACGCTGCACGTACAGACTTGTATGCCCATTGTACTTTTCTATTAAGCCATCTTTTTACATTAAGCACTTAATGCTTATCCTAAAGGTCCAAACCACATATATGAGTCCTAATCAATGTCTAGACCCATAAAGTCACGAACTTGGTTACTTTGCATGCTTCAAATGAACCCAAACTCAAAATATAACATTCTACTTCCATGAAAATGGCCCTAACTCATGCATGGGTTGATCTCAACCTCAAAAATGACAACTTTATGACTCAAGGATCCAAATAACACCAAAAGTGGCAACTCTAAGCTTCAAAAACGATGTGGACTCATAAGATCTCATCAACGGGACTAAAAGGGTCCATAAACCCAAACCAAAAGAGATCTAAGCTAATAAGCATCAAGTTCAAGACTTTATACCTCAAATGAGTTCCCAAAGATGATCAGGTTCTGGATCTATAAGCCTTCACTCCTTCAATGAAGCTTCAAGGATGGACACCTTCCTTCAAGCACCAAAATACTCTTCCAAATGGCCTTCTAAGCTCCAAAATAAGATGGGATTAGGGTTCGAATGCAGGGTAAAGGGGAAAAGGAGGCTGGTGAAATGAGGGTTTCAAGTCCATAAGGATGCTTATATAGTGGCCAACCCCTAAAATTAGGGTTTTCATTAATCATTGCGTTCTCCCCGTGTACGAAGCTGTACGCCCTGTGTACACATTCGGGACCCTGATCACACCCTCGTATGAGTACGCTAAGCGTACCATTAGGTACGCCCCGCATACTCGCTTCATCACTTGTACGCTAAGCGTACCTCGTTGTACGCCCCGCGTACAACTCAAGGGTCGAAATGGGACAATTTAAATATGCAAGATCAAAAGAGGAACTTACCGAGATTCAAGCGTTACAGGATAATGAGAGTGGAAGTAGTAGAAACATCCGACCTGTTCGTGTGAAGTCTTAGATTAGTGGGCAACTTCTCTTTTGCTAACATCTATTCATTAGGTTTACATTTAAATCATTTTGTTCTTGGGTTCAACGGGTTTCAAGCTTTAGGTTTGTAAACCCAATTGAAGAAGACGAAATAGGGTTTCTAAGTTTTCCCGTTAAAAGTGGTGTACGCAGTGGTTGGTGATTTTCGTCATCGGAGAAGCACATAATGAAGAATCCAAAGAGAGGGATTGAAAGAAACAGTTTGTTTATGCAATTTTATATAAAACGATGGCAAATTGATCATATTTTCAAGATGTGATTAAGATAAACCAGGGGAAAAGGTTGGTAACAGGGAAATAAGAAATTTGTTGGAAAGGACGCGTATAGGGTGTTCATTGATTTGTTTATGTTCAATTTTCTTTTTCTATGGCTTAATTTTAGCTTTCATTCATCGATTTGTGGATATATATATATATATATATATATATATATATATATATATATATATATATATATATATAGAGAGAGAGAGAGAGAGAGAGAGAGATATGGGCCCCAAGTTTTGTCTATGTGTCACTCAAACCGGCTAAAACAAGTAAAATGGACTAAAAAGGCAGGTTGCCCACTTGATGGTTCCCTTAAAAGGCACATAAATAATATAAGGGATTAAATGGGCAAATGTGAAAAACATTTACGACTACAATGTCATTTTCCCATGGATTACACTCGGGTGTTTTTGCTTAGAGCATCTCCAACCCACTCCCATTCTCCATTTTTCCTCCATTTCTTCTCCCATTCTTCTTCAACCCTCCCCCATTTATTTCCCCATTTTGGGGGATATGAATAGTATTACACCAAATATGGTGTTATACTATTCATTTCTCCCAAAACGAGGATGAACTTTGCGTTGTCGGTTTTAGTTCCTCTGTTTATATATTTATACATTTCTAGTTCATTTTTACCTACTAATTATAATTTAAATATAATATTTAATACTTATAGTATTTTATTATATATTAAATTATATTAATTAATTATAAGTATAAAATTTGTTTTTTTGTTCATCAAATTCATATAAAAAGTTAAATACATATTAAAATTTTAAAAAACAATAACGTATTTTACAAAAACTTATAATTAAAATATATATTAAAAGTATGTATGTGTAATATTTTTATAAATGCATGTATAATATTTATTTATAAGTGCATTATAAATATAATCTTGTTTATTTGATATTAATGTAATGAAAAAAATATAAATTATATATTTGTTAAAACTAAATTAGTAGAGGGGTGTGTTTGACAATCTATTTAAGTTGGAATAATAGAATATACTAGGAATATACTTTTTGGGGTAAAAAATGAAGTAGAGTTGTAGATGAAACACTATTTACCCCATTTTTGACTCCATTTTTGAAGGAAAAAATAGGAGTGGGTTAGAGATGGTCTTAGAATTTACATCAAGTGCCAACAACACCTTCCTCCGTAACGTGCTTTTGCACTTGGTGTCAGAGCAAGCATCCCTTGAATCTTGATAGATTTAAAATTTGTGATTTAAACTTATTCTCTTGAAATCTCAAGTTGAAAGATCATCAAAAATATAAGCTTATTAATTTATATGGTTCATGATGAACCACTTTCTTTATCGTGCGTATTCTTTGAGATTGTGCAAGGTTTTTGATGCTCAATTAAGAAGATAAAAATGAATGAAAAGAAATCACTTGCAAAAATTTATATGTGTGCAAGTGTTTAAGATAAAGAGAAAAGAAAGGTGGTGGTGCAAAATGTGAAACTACCTCCCTTAATAGGCCTATTATATTAAGGGAATCATTTCTCAACACTTCCTTGGGAAAATGCTTCTATAGTGGAAAAATAAAGATCATCATGAATGACGTAGACAATTCTTTTTCCAATAATTAAACAGCTATCCGGTTTATATTGCTTCTTTTGGTTGGCTATCTTTATAGATGTTTAATCTTTAAGTTTTAGTGTGATAATAGTATGCATATTTGCATGGGGCTTTGAGAGACAAAGTAGACACTTGTATAGTGTCTATTTTTGTTATATATTTTTATTTAAAAATAAAATTTATAATAACGATAAGTTCATTTTTTTTTTTCGTCTTGAATTTTTAAGGATATTTAATTCTTCATGACCAACCCAGTATATTTGTATGAAAAGATAAAGCCTTAATTATAGTGACTCTATATGATCATGATGTAGTTACTAAATCAACAACTTGGCCAATCTCAAGTTGTTCAATAGAGAAAATAGGTATACGATCAAATGGAAAAATGTTAACCAATTTAGTGCATAATTAAGTTGTACTTTATGTTTTTTTTTTCTTTTTAATTTAAATAAAGAAAAGATAACATTATGCGTTTATGACGTTATCCTTTATCCTTTATTTACCAAAAATGAAACTCTTTCAAAAATCCGAATCCCTAAATGGATAATGACACAACTTCAAATTTTAATCAAACTAGGATTTATCCATAATTTGACATCTTACACACAGGAGCATAAGTCTACCTACAACAGTCTAACACACAGAAATTATTATCAATCCATTATAATCTAAAGGCGTCAAAGATCCTTGTTAGTAACATAACCTAAAAAATATTTGAGATGGTACCAAGAATTTCTTTGGTTTATATGATAATAATTTGAGTGCATTTTCCCCAAAAATATAACTTTCTTTCATATGTGTTACAGTAGCATACACATGTTAGACTTTAAGCATTTCAACAAACGATTAATGATTTCACACACACAGTAATAATAAAAACAAAAAACAAGAACACGATATTTAACGTGGTTCAATGGATTTGAAAAATTGAGTTACGTCCATAGACAGACAACAGAGAGATTTTATTAATGAATGACCCATTACAATTTTTGTTAACTTAGGGTTACAAGAATTCATAAGAGATTTATTTATACGGGCAAATTGACCCAAATTCTAACTCTGATGAATCTGGTCAATGATGCATTTTAATGTCGAATATGATATATGAACTAATCTATTTGGTCTGGCTAGCAGGTATGGGACCGAAAGGAGAATCATGGGGCCGAAAGGAGAATCATACTTCACAACCTAATAATCTCTCACTTGGAGGCTAATCAACCAATCTGTTGCCATCCAATCTAGAATTTTGTAACCCCCATCTTTGTCTCTAGCTAAGGCATTCTCTTTAAGTATTTGAAAATGTCATTCGAAGCCATATACAACTTCAACTTTCTATCATCACTACTTTGGTAAACATGTTTGATAGATTCTTTGCACTAAGGGTTTTCAAATTTAGAGTCTTATCATTATAAGTTCTTAGATAAAGTGGTACCTTTATATGAATGTATTTCATCTTACTGTGAAACACTAGATTATTTGACAAGTGGATTGCACTCTGCTTATCACAATGCAGTACATAATCCCAGGCAACCAAACAAAGAACTCAAGACACTTTTCTACTGTATCGCTAGTTCTAATAAGAAGTTCTTCAACCATATAAACTTCTTGCTCGCTTCTGTAATAGTCATGTACTCTACTTTTGTGGTGGAAAGAGCACACTTTTTGTAACCAGGACATCCAACTGATTGTCGTACCCTCGATAGTGAACACATAACATGTTGTGCTTTTTCCAAATCCATACATCCCTCCATATCAGCATCAATAAAACCTTGCAAGACAATCTTTTTTTCGTCTGAAAAATAAGACAACCTATGAGGTTTCCTTCTAGTAGCGTAATAGCCACTTGACTCCTTTTCAATGCTCATTGTTTGGATTAAACATAAATCTACTGACAACTCTCACTATATGATCAATATCTGACCTAATGCATACCATATTATATTATATTTTTTTTACTTATAAAAGAATTCGAAAGAATAAATTGTATTCATTAGTCTTCTTCTTTTTTTTTTTTGTAAAATGTATTACTTATATTTTGTTACAACTATTTTATAAACAAATTAATTTTTTTTATATAAAATTTTCAATGATGGACAAGAAATTAAGGTTCACTACTTTACACGTACTTACAATAATAAAACCAATGTTACATAAATGAAGGGATGATCGTTTGGACCGAATACCTAAACTTGAACTGGAACCGAACTGTACCAAACCGAAATAGGACTGAATAAGTTATTTGGTTTGGTTCTCGGATATGTATTTTATGCTTATTCAGTTCTCGGGTATTTCTGTTCGGGTTACATGAATATTTGCTTAATCGGTTCTAAAGGAGCCAGACTACATTAGGACCGAATAAACTATCCGGTTTGGTTCTCGGGTATTTTAGTTTAGGTGTTTAATGTTTAATCTTTAACTTATATACTTATATATGAATTTTTAGGTGCTTAATGTTTAGTGTTTAATATATTGCTTTCATAACTATTTCTTAAGATTTGGATGCATATAATTTATAGTTCTTATAATCAATTGTGATTTTTTTTATAAATGAATTGATATGAGTTAGCATTTAACTGTAGCATCATAACATGTTAAAAATATAAAATAAAAATATTATTTTAAAACTTGTGAAACCCAACAATAGAAATAGTTTAATACATTCGAAAATATATCTTGTTATATTTATAATACCTTAAATAATTACAAAAATAACCTCGTAAGTTTAAAAAAAGTACACAATAATATGATTTATTCGGTTCTTTTTTATTCCATTCGATCCTTAATCATATTGTAAATATTATTCTGTTTATTCAGGTAATAACCGAACCGGACCGATTAATACATGGAACCGAACCTGGTATTGGTTTAATCGGTCCGGTTTTCGGTTCCTCAAATTAATCTTATTCAGTTTTCGTTTTATTCGAGTCCGGTCGAGTTCGATCTATTTCCGGACCGAATAACATGTTACTTAAATGTATTGTACTTAAAAGTATAGAAAAAATAATGACAAATATTTGAATGTATAGACCAAATTGAAAAAAATAAGGTATTCTTGAAGGGGCAACATGCAAATAAGAAGATCTGATCAGCTACACTGCAGCCTAGCAAATCAATCTAACGGCTCAGATTCACTTGATGACACAATACTTCCATTTCTTTCAAATCCTATTGGTTCGATACACTCACTTTCTATGATCAACCGGTTTGATAGATCCAACGGCTCACATTCCACTGCCACAAACATACACACACAGGTGGTATATAACTATACCAAAAAAGACCTAAATTCAAAATTGTGCCACATTTGATTTCGTTTCTGCTTTTCTTGTTCTTCTAGGAAGCTTTAGTTGTTGAATCGATTTCAATTGGGTGTAATTGATTAGAGAACTTGGTTGTTGTTCGCAATTTTTGCAAAATCGAAGCTCATAGATTTTGTAGAGACTAGTAATCATGTTTTTGGTGGATTGGTTCTATGGAGTTCTGGCGTCGCTAGGTCTATGGCAGAAGGAGGCTAAGATCTTGTTTCTAGGGCTCGATAATGCCGGCAAAACCACTTTGCTTCATATGTTGAAAGATGAGGTTAGTTCATTTGATCATCGTGTTGTTATAGAAAATTTCGATATATGATTGATACTTTGCATAACATTTTCTGCGATAATGTCTGAAAACATCACATCCTTCAATCTAAAAACCGATTTGTGTGGCGTTAATCGTTTCAGAGACTTGTTCAGCATCAACCAACACAATATCCGACATCTGAAGAGCTGAGTATTGGTAAAATTAAGTTCAAAGCCTTTGATTTGGGAGGACATCAAATCGCTCGAAGAGTTTGGAAGGATTATTATGCCAAGGTATGATTCGATTGAATCTGTATTTGATGCTGTAGTTGAATATACATCGTGTTCTTCTATACAACAAGGATTGAATGATGATGAATTGTAGTTAACTGTGTTCTTGTTTTTTTAATGAAGGTGGATGCGGTTGTTTACTTGGTGGATGCATATGATAGAGAACGATTTGTGGAATCAAAGAAAGAACTAGATGCACTTTTATCAGACGAATCATTGGCAAATGTACCTTTCTTGATTTTGGGCAACAAGATTGACCTGAATTATGCTGCATCTGAAGAAGAATTGCGTTTCCATTTGGGTTTGACCGGGTTGACCACCGGGAAAGGTAAGGTGAATGTTGAAAATTCGGGTGTTAGGCCATTGGAGGTGTTTATGTGTAGCATTGTGAGGAAGATGGGGTATGGAGATGGGTTTAAGTGGGTGTCTCAATATATCAAGTAGGAAAAAAGATCGAAAAATATGAGTTGTTAACTAGACAAGTTTATAATATATCTTTTTTTATCGTTTTGGAAAATGTTTTTTTGTGGTTTTGGAATTTTGTTGGAGTTATTTTGTTTTGAAAATAGCATGTTCTATGTTCTCTTTATTTTGTTTTGGCAAATGATTTTTTTAGAAAAAAAAAAACCAATATTGTCATATTATATCAAGTTTTGGTTTTAGGTCATCCCAAACATATTATAAAGTTGTATTAAGTTTAAGAATAAATTGGCTAGATGAGTAATGATGATTATATGTTTTATTTTCGTTTTGTATGTTGTTTTTCTTAAGTGAATAAAATAATAAATGATAATTTTATCCTTGAGTAAACTACGCAAATGGTCTATGTGGTCCAGGATAATCAGTATGTTTGGTACCTAATTCTTTTTCTCAATTCGGACGGTCAATTAGATGTAAATTTGTTGCGTATTGGATCTATAAGACATAAAATTACCATATTACTTTTATTATAATTGTTATATATATTATCCATTATTATAATTATAATATAAAAGAAAATAAAATAAAAAGTCATATAAAACTAATTTATCCCTCACGGTCTTCTCTCTCGATCTCTATCTCTCACCTTGATCTCGTCACCGTTCTACAAAGAACACCATCGACAACTCGTCCGTTGAAGCACCACCAACGTCGTTGATAAAACCACTGTCTCCCTCACGTTTCTCTCTCTCAATCTCTGTCTCACATCAGTCAATGGTTGTCAGTGTTCAAATTCTCACCGAGCTCTAAATCAAGAAACTCTACAGCCGACAACTCTTCTGGTGAAGAGAAGTCGTCGTCACTCTCCCTTTTCTGATCTCCACACGATCTATTGTTAATGGTGAAGATCGACAGAGTAGACTCTTGATGGTGTATATCGGTGGCTTTCAAGTGCATATCTCGTATCCTTATCATCCACATCAGACAGCCGGAAAATCGTCGACACCCGATACATTGCTGAAAATGGTTACAGACGGCATCCCCCAACACTCTCATCCCTTCCCTAGCACTTGCAGACGAAATCTGTTACTTCGTCTTCTCCTGTTGAATCGAATTAGTATTGAGTTTGTCTCCCTTCTCTAGCAGCAAACTGTCGATATCGACAAACATTTGGGTTTGCTGTGGATTCGTTTTTTATTTGGTTTTGAAGCAAGAAATTGATAGAGGGTTGCTGTAGTTTGGATTTTTAAACGTCTGGGCATTGAAGAAAGAAACGTGAGTTTTGAATTTCAAAGGTTTATAGGGGTTAGGTTTTTGGCAACTTAAGCAAAAATTCTGAGTTTTGTATTCGATTGTATTTCTTTACCGGAAAAGATGAAAGTGTTGTCTGTCGGAGTAGTTGAACATGAATGGAAGAAGACAACGAGGGGAGGGTTGGATTGAGCGGATGAATGTGATGGTGATTTTAATTTCTTTTAGTGAGATCTTATTTATTAAAAAAATAAAAAATAAACAATAATTAATCTTATTAGAAAATAAGATATAAACAATAAATAAAAAAATAAACAATGAAGGGTAATATAGTCATTTAAGGTCGAATAGGAACCAAAGGTATAACAAAAATGCATTTTAGGGACCGTCCGAGTTTAAAAGAAAAATAAGAAATAGGGACTAAACAAACAGATTACCCCAAACCATAAAAACCATCTGTGTAATTTACTTTTTATCCTTGTATTTGAAAAAAAAAACAGCTTTTTATCCTTGTATTTGAAAAAAAAAACAGTTTTCATAATGATCATCTATTTTAATAATAGACAAAATATCAAAAATGGTCCCCGTGGTTTTCGAAAATCTGAAGTTTAGTTCCTAATCTTTAAAACCCTCACAGATGGTCCCTGTGGTTTCAAAACTTTTAACAAATTGTCATTTTCGTTAACTCCGTTAGCTTTTGGCCGTTAACTTTTGGCCGTTAAATGAATGATATTTATGTCATTTCAATGTCACAGGGACGAAGATTTGCCTTATTTCTTAAAAAAAAGAATTTTTTTTTAATTATCTAATATTAAAGGGTCCCACACACACACTCTCTCTATCTCTCTCAATAAATACATCGTCACCGTTGGGTGCTCAACCACAACCACCCCTACTTCCTTATCATCCTCCTTCCGCCCCTCTCTCCAAACTCCAACTCCATTGTCACTTTCTTCTCTTCCTTTCCACCACTACCACTGCCTTCTCCCTCCTCTCCCTCTCCATAACCTCACCACCACAAAAACAACTTGACACCACTATTACTCACTACGTATTCATTGACTTCGTATCTACCCTAGCTACTTCTAAACCCAAACCCGAACCCTAGGATCAGATCTTGCCCTCTGTCGTGATACCGAACCCGTTGGCCACATCATCCTCAGCCTCTACAACAACCACTTCCCCGTTATTGTTTCCAATTTCAACTCCATGTGCACTGGTGTCTCCGGTTACTACAAAGGAACGCTAATTCATAAGATCTTTCCTGGTTAGTTTTTATGGCGGGACATCAAGGATGGAGGGATAAAGGAGAAGTAAAGCCACCGGTAGGTTTGGTTAGAAATAAAGAGAGTATCGACCCTATGGCTTGAACCTGTAGTTGGTTAGATGTTTTGTTGATTGTAGTTCTGTTTTTGGGAGAGTTGAAGTTGATATAAAATTGGGTTGATTTCAGGAATACTGATGGGGACTGTATTTGGGATTGCGATTCTGGCTGGTTAGCAGTAGATGATAAGATACCAAAGCAGCAAATGAATTTCTTGTTTGGGTTCTTTGATATCTTTGTTTGGTTTTGATTAACCAATTTGATTGTTAGGGTCCTACTTTCACTAGTGATTTTGTTGATGTTAGGGTTTACTGTAATCTGTAATTATAACATAATTTACCATCGGCAAGAGCTGTATGACTGCAATTAGATGTTTTAGTGATCATAGACTATGAACAAGAAATGGGTTATCAGGGGTTTCTTTTCATTGTTGAATTTCCATGCTTCTTGAACTAAACCTGATGAAGTGAAGAAGGGGGGATGAGATTAAAGTAATGTTGCTGGTTTGGGTTTTGGTGGAGGAGATTAAAGTGAAGAAAGAGAGAGTAAATTTTTTCATTTGACCACTGTTTTATTCAAAAGGGTTATGAAGAAGAGAGAGAGAGAGAGAGAGAGAGAGAGAGAGAGAGACCCTTTAATATTATATATATATATATATATATATATATATATATATATATATATATATATATATAAGGCAAATCTTCATAAATGGTCCCTGTGGCAGTGAAATGACATAAATACCCTCCACTTAACGGCCAAAAGCTAACAGAGTTAACGAAAAGGACCATTTGTTTAACGAAAAGGACCATTTGTTTAAAGTTTTGAAACTCATAAACCTCAGACTTTTAAAGATTAGGGACTAAACTTCAGATTTTCAGAAACCATAGGGACCATTTTTGAAGTTTTGTCTTAATAATATTACAAATGTGAGAGATGTTGAAAGAAAAAAAAAAAAAAGACAAACAGTGAATGTGTTAGCATCTAAATACATTAAGATTAAGTCATGGTATTGAGTAATTTTGAATAGATTAAGTAAAAAAAATAAATAATCATACATAGTTGTTTAGTTGTGCGTACTAATTCTTTATTCCATTAAATTCATGAAGTTATAAACAAACACACTTCTCATATCTATTTTTGATTAATTAATTAAAATAAATAAGAAAACTTATAAAAATATAAACCATTAAATTCAAAAAAGTCTAATTATAAAAACACACAACTAAATAGATAATATTAAAAATATGAATTTTTTTTTTTAATCATAGTGTAAACATTTGTAATATGTTACACTGAGTTCTAATCGAACGTTGTGTGTTTCTGCATCCTGTAATTCCTTCTTGATCGAATTAGATGAGGGAGGCAATTTTGGTGGTGTATTGAGTGAAGTTATAAAGGGAATAAGGGATTAATTAATGGCCATTAACTGTTCATATAACGCATAATAATCCAATTTCCAAATACAAATTTTATGTTTTTAAATTTGTTCCGAAAATGTACATAAGAAAATTTGAGTGGCTTAGAATATTAATCTATTCAAACTGAAGCATATAAATGTAACTGATCAACTTAATGTTTTTTTTTTTTTTATCTATTTTTACATTTTATGACTTATTAAGTAAAAAAACATTGGGGATGTAGCTCAGATGGTAGAGCGCTCGCTTAGCATGCGAGAGGTACGGGGATCGATACCCCGCATCTCCATCTTTTTATTTTTTTTACCATAATGGTCCTTCACCTTCCAAAAGTTCACCATTTTTTTTTTGTTTTTATTTTTTTAAACTCGGACATTATGTCGGAGTTTAATAAATAAAATATATAATCCACCTTTTCTATTTTTGTTCGTCATCATTACAAGCTGACCATCATACATTATGTCGGATTATATATTATTTATTAATTCAAAACTGTTAATCCATTTCTTTAATTTTGGGCTTGATGTTGTAAAAGATCAATTAGCTAACTTTCCAGTTTTATTATTATATATATATATATATATATATATATATATATATATATATATATATATATATATATATATATATATTAAAGTTATGAAGAAAAGAAAAGAGTAAAGTTCCTAATAGATTGGCAGAAATGGTCCCTCAACTATATCTGGGTCATTTTGTGAAATGGTCCCTGTTTTTGCCTTTGGTTGCAATATCGGCTTCGTTAACAGTTCGGTTTCCCGGTCATTTATCCCCACACCCGTAAGTTAATCGCACCTTCCAGTTTCTTCCTTCCACTGCTTCTTATCCAAACCTTCTCTTCACATCAACTGTGCACCACCGCTACCAGTCTCTACCTTCCTTATCCAAACCTTCTGTTCTTTTTCCTCTACTTCCCGATCCTTCCACTCTTCCACACACAAATCGAACTCATAGGAGTTCTGAGTTGTCGATTCCTCTATTATACCACCGAAGAGTGCAGTCGGTCGCTGAGTTCGATTCTATCGCTCCGTCATAGCCGACGCCTTTGCTTTTTGTTTCAGTTTTCGCCGTATCCATCTTCTTCGTTTTCTTTCTTCTCTTCGTTTGTGTACTTGCAGGTAAAATCTTCGGTTTGTGTTCGAGTTTGTTTTGTTTGTTCGGTTCCTGCTGATTTTTTTTACCCCCTAAGGCGGTGACGGAAGGAGTTCACTCCAATATTCCGATGGCGGAAGGAGTCGGCACAGATGGAGAAGCAACCCAAGAAAACGCTGACAGAGGCCAACGCCACCGCCGTCGTTTTTTTACCTTGATCACTACCACCATCAGCCGCCTCATCTGGACCTGAGATTAGGGCTTGATGAAGACCATCGCTTCCACCGGACTCACTCAAATCACTCAAACGAGAATGGAGGAGGACGATTGCAGACAAGCATCACTGTTGGGTTAGTTTGATTCCTTTATCAACAGTGGAGAAGAACCTGTCGACAGACCTCTGAGTTTGATGACTGTAAGTTTCCATGTTAATTTCATTTCAATGTGGATTTTACTTCCGATTACATGTTAATTTCGTTTCTATGTGTGTCTTCATATCTATGCCTACCACCTGTTTGAAGAAATGTCTAAACCAAATAACAAAAAAAACATTTTTTAATTTTTTGTCTGTTTATAACGTTTTTGAAATTAAAAATAGTTACAGTCAATTTGTCGGTTCTGGTGGAGGTAGCTGTCGGCCTTTTGCTTAATCTTCTTCATCTGGGATCTATCAGGTTACAACTTGGAATTTTTTTTAGATTGATTTCTGCTTGGTTCATCTGTTTTCGCTTTGTCACTTCATTTGTGCAGGGCTTTTGTGTATGAGGGTTTTCTTATGTGATCAGATGATTTTTCTTGTGAGTGACACTTGATCTGTTTTCTACATTCTTATGCAACTTTGATGTGGACATCAACATAGGTCGGATTGAAACTAATAAAGCAGAAAAAACATGTACATTTTGTTACTAATTATTTGTTTTTTTTATTGAGTTGTTATATGAAAGACTATAGATTTTTGGAATTGTTATTACTCATTACAAGAAGAGATGAGGGAGTAATTAAACTGAATTTCCGTTTTTGGGGGTTGTTATGTCACAGACCAAAACCGAGTTGAAGAAGTCTACAACAACTTTGTTTTTGGGGGTTGTTATGTCACAGACCAAAACCGAGTTGAAGAAGTCTACAACAACTTTAGGTGCTTACTGTAATAGTTCCATTGTAATTTTACTAAAATATTTACTTATTTTGTTGTTTTGTGTTGGATTTTGTTAGGATATGTTTACTTTGATAGACTGGAATAAATTAATGATGGAGGAATGGAATGATTCTTACTCATTACATTCCATGATATATGGTAAGTTTTCCTGCTTATAGTATCTTACACGCTGAATCACAAAATTTTCTTTTATCGACATAAAGTCATAGTTATGTTCTTCAATTTTAATATATGTTTGAGGACATTATAGCCGATAATCTTCTATAAACAAAAGTGAAAAAAAAATCATGAACTACTTTTTTGTTTTAGCATTTTTACATTTATTTTATGTGTTTTCCTTATTAAAACATTTTACCTTGAAGATTTAATGTTATGAGTGTTGGATTTTTAATAGGGTTAAGCCTATCAAGGCCTGTTGATGTCACTTTTTCTTCCCTATCGACAATTGCTTACCTCAGTATTACCTTTCTCACCATAGACACATACTCGCAACACCATAAGATGGGGTAAAAACTAATTTGTTGTTTTAAATTTATTTCATTTAAGCATATATGGAAACAAAAGTTTGTAAAAAGTAACATTTTGTATTTTTTTTTCCTTTCATCAGATCTAGAAAGCATACGATGCACAAATAAAATCAGATGTTGTCATATTCAATGCAAAGAGGAGTGTGGGGGAGGTAAATGCCACTACATACTGTTCTTTTAGTAAAAAAAATCGTGGTTTTTACATTTTTTTTTGTCCAAAATGACCCTGCATAGTTTGGGTTTCCAAATGACACACTATATCTTCGGGTTTTGTCCCAAGGGCAGAATTTCTTTGGGTTTTGTCTCAAGGGCAGAATGGTCTTTTAGGATTAATGGACCAAAATCATTATGAAACATTAAAAAAAACGAAAACACTACTACTATTGCTCATTTTTTTTTGCAAATTTCGTCTCTAAAGGTTTTCTTTTGCAATTTTGGTCTTTATTTTCTTTTGCAGTTTTCGTTCCATTTTTTTTTCATTTCTGGTCTTTAAAAATTTTTCTTTGCATTTTTTTCCCAAAAAGTTTTCCTTTTGAAATTCTGGTCCTCATTTGAAGTTTTTGTAAGTTCTTTTTTTGTTCACCTCCGTCGCATGTCGCCTACACCACCAAAGCTACGTCTGTTTGTTTTTTATGCAGTGGTGTCTCCGATGCCGGTGATAGCGGTGTCTGGGAATCCGAGATTTTTTTTCCTGACAGATTCTTTATCCACTCAAATAACGTAGTTTCAGATCAATCGGTTTTAGATCAGCCTCATCGGGTGTATTAACAAAGTTTTGGAATCGATTGCTACAGATTGGAGGACATCAATAGGAAACCACACCTACGTTTGCCTTCTCCGTTGAATTCTGCTTTGCCGCCTCAATTGGTTTGCTAGATTCAAAGACCCGTACGTTCCTATCACTCTTCTATTCTTTGTAAACACTCTATTTCCTTCATATGGTAATTATCTGTAACATATATATTTTATTTGTTACATACTGTTTTTACAGTTACAGAACTATTTACCAAAATGTATCTGAAAACTGCCCCTACATACTATTTCTATAGTTACAAAATTTTGATTCTAACATGGACCAAACTGCCCCTGCATACTGTTTCTATAGTTAAAAATTTTGATTTTAAGATTTTTGGACCAAACTGCCCCTGCATATTGTTTTTAAACTTTAAAAAAATTGTTTTTAAAAGTTTTAGACCAAAGTGCCCCTGCATACTAATTTTATAGTTTTTTTTAACAGTTTTGGACGAAACTGCCCTTGCATAATGTTTTTATACTTAAAAAATTTGAATTTAACAATTTTGGATGACACAGCTCTTGCATACCGTTTTTATAGTTAATCTTTTTTTTGATCTTAACGGTTTCGAACTCAAATTGTTGTTGAATATATTTAAGTAGTAAATTGAGTAAATAGCGATATACTTTGCATTTTGTTTTTATTCCTTTGCCAACATTGGATAATAATATGCTGAAATCGTCTCTAAATTATTGAATTATACAGGTGATAGAAGTTCGGTTTCTTTTTTTTTTACGGCAAGTAGGATGCTAATAATTTTCTTTGTGTTTTTCTAAATCAAATTTGAAAGTACATTCTATGTTCTGTGGACGTAATGAGATTTTTGTTATGCTAAAAAAGTTTGCTCCTAATTAATTCCTCTTTACTATACTATAGGTACTACAAAACTAATAAGAATCATATCACAGTAAAGTGGATACTTTGATTTGCATATTGTGGAAACATGTACTAGGTATAAAATGAATGATTGCTAGAAACATGTACCAGGTATAAAATCATGTGTTTAAGTGAATTACATAAAATTAGTATTTAGTTGTCGTTTACAATTAACTTGGTAAAATGCATTTTAAAAACTTTAGTTGGATCGTTTAAAATGTTTGAAACTTGGTAATCTCTTACTGATTAACCATATGAGAAATTTGATTTACTTGATTACTTCATACGTCTTCATAGTGATATCAAATACTACTATGTGTGATAAAGGAGAATATTTAGAATTTTATAAAAAACAGAGGAAAAGAACTCTAATATAGTGTAAAATCGAATCCTTTTTTTTTGGGGTTAAAATTGACTAATTTTATCAGCAAAAAAAATACGTATAGTTTTTGTTATCGTTAACAGTTTTGTGACTAAACTACCTCTATGCAAAGTTATTTTGTTCATATTTCAATTTTGCTGAAAGACCTGTCGCATCCGACCCCCGCAACGCGGGGGTTCCCCACCTAGTTGTAAGTAAGTTATTGTTTATATTTGAAAATAACAATTGCTAAATAACACAATTCATTAATATTTGATAAATATTATATTGGGAGTGTTTGGTGAGACTTTGTAATATTCCTGCATGAAAATTACCCGAATTTTTATCATTTTCATTCAAAAACAAAATTAAGAAAACAATTAAGAATAAAGAATAAAACAACCATTTCATATATAATCAAGACGATTATCCATGGAAAAACCAATCTTCAAGACTTCAAGTTCAATATTCAATTGCAAGAATTTCTGAAAAACCTTATCATGCAAGAAGTTGACTTCGTTCGTTTATTCATCTGCATGCAGTCGGAGCCTCTTTTGCCCGCCACCGCCAGGCGGCCTCTCCCACCAGTTACTTTCCACGGTGGTAAAAACTTCATCAAATCAACTATCTCATCATTCTGATTCTCCCCATCATCATCATTGAAACCCTTTTCGTCGTTAAACTTCAAATCTTCATCTAACGAATCAAAGTTTGATAACATGGTTGGAAGAAGTGAACGGCAGACAATCACGATGGATTTCAAGGGCTCCGGTGGTAAAATATCAAGCCAATCGGAATCAGTGTGAAGGAGCATATGATGATACAGGAATTTCATCGATGAGAAATTGACTCCGCACATGTAACAATTTGGGTTACCATCGTCGTCTGCACACGGCAAATAGTATCGATGTTTCTCTTCCATATTCAAGTTAACTGTAATCTGCGAAATCAAAAAGCGAAGAAGATCAGATTCATTTGAAATTTAGATTAGATACTTGTTAATTAACTTGAAATTTATCAAAGTACGATAAGATCGATCGGTTGTTGAGAAAGAGAACTTACACACCAAATCGGAAACACAGTTTCTCTATATCTCCGGCGATAAAATGGGTGTTCTCCGGCAACGTTATGTTTGTGGATTGCTGTGAAAAATCTGGCGGAAGAAGTGGGTGTTTATATGATACATTAGGGAGGTTTAGGGTTTCGTTGGTTTCTTGATTTCTATTTATATGTTTAATTTGGAAGGAAATCTTAACAAAGGATCCTCACACAATTAACGGTAATTGATATTCCCAAGTAATATTTTTAGGAGTGGTTTAATTAATCAAAGGAACTAACTAAACCCTTACAATTAATGCAACCGAGATTAAAATTTACATGGTTTAAATAATAGGGTTTTTTTATGAAGTTTAGAGCATTTGAATGTATTTGGATAATTTTTAATCGGCTAATTTTTTTTAGTTTTAATTTGGTTTTTATGTTTATATGTGTAACATGTTTAGGATAATCATAAATCACAACAACATTGATTAGAGCTGGCAATCGGTCGATTTGTATTGAATTCAGGTTCAACCCACTTATTAAATGGGTTCAATATCTCAATCCAACGTAAGCCAACCAACCTATTTACTAAAGCTGTGTTTGACGCGTTACATCTAGCTGATAACCTGATTTATTTTTTTTGAGCTTTTTAATATTGTTATGTTTGAGAAGCAAAAAAATGACTTATAAGCTAGATTTTTAAAAAGCTAGTTAAGCTATGTTTGACGTGATAGCTGAAAAGGTAGCTGATAAAAAACGGTGTTTGGTAAAAACTAGTTGATAACCTAGCTGGAATATATAAAATGACATAAAATGTAGCATCCAGGCTTTGGTAAGTTCCCTTTAAACCCCTAATATAAAAATCCCTTTCATTTTAGTCCCTTGGTTAGTACGCTTAGCGTACTAGCCACAGATTGGTCGCGGACCTTGACCACGTACGCTGGGCGTACGTGGAGTACGCATGACGTACTTGAAGTGTAAATCTCGAACCCTATGCCACCCTATTGCATTTGTAAGCTTCTTGAGTGATTTTTGGTGTTCTTTAGAGCCTTTGGAGAAGAAGAAAGCTTGAGAAGAAGCAAGGACGTGGGAAGTGTTGTATTAGGTGTCCAATCCCATAATTATACTTGGTATGTACTTGAATTGATAGTAGCACAATCGTTTTGGGTTGCCCTCATACTAGCAACTGGGCATGATGACTTTTGGAGAAAGAGGTTGAATTTATTATTTGAATAATAAATTGAGATAATTGATTTATTAATACATTATGAAAATAATATATTAATTGGAAATCATATTATTTAATTAATAGTTAATCATAAATTAATTGGAATTAATTTTGGGATTAATTGTATTAATTAAAAGTACATGGGTTGTTTGACAGTTTATTGATAGTTGAGGAATTGGGCTCTTGGACCTCCCTTGAAGGGTTGGAAGAAAACTTCTAGGAAGGCCTTAGAATTTTCGTCCAAAGGCCTTAGATGGGAAGTTCATGGAATGCTTAGTCCTTAAGCTAATGAATTAGGGTTTCCTCCTTAAAACCCTAACTTTGGCTCAAGCTACCTCAACTATATAAAGGGTTGTACCCCTTCATAATTTTGGACACTCTAAACCTTAGAAGAGTAGCCGAATTTCTCAAGCCTCCTCCTCCTCTCTCTTCTCTCATCCTCTTGCTTAATTTTGGTGTGAGCCATTAGGGGTGTTACACTTGTGACACTTGCTCTTAAGCTTCAAGAACTCTTGGATCCACATTGTTATTACTACATAACAATCAAAGGTATGTTTACTATCTTTTGTTATAGATTTCGGAAATAGTATATGCCTTTTAGGGTTTCCCAATTGATGTTCAAATGTTGTATGTTCAATTAGAGAAAACATAGATCGGAAAATTACGGTTGCATGCACACATAGGTTTTTTTGTTTGTTGTGCACAAAACCCATCAGTGGTATCAGAGCCTTGACTTGTTTTCTATTGAATATGATTGAAATTGGTTGAATTTGATCAATTAGGGTTTATGGCAAGTAAACCTTTTGGACTTAGGATTTTCACAATTAGGGTTTCTTAACCCTAGATTTCGAAAATTTTGGAGAAAGGTTTTAACTCTTCCCTTGTCCTACAAGTTTCAAAAATTAGGGTTTCCTAAACCCTCTTGATTTTTGAAATATAGTAAGGATTGAAAATCCTTGCCTTTCTCCCCAAGATATGTCATTTTCGAAAATTAGGGTTTATGGGTAGGGTCCTTATTTTTGGTAATTATCTTCTTATTTGATTAACTAGATAATTATAAAATGTTGATATATCCCTCCCATATTTTCGAAAATTAGGGTGTAGGGATTAGGTAAAATTAGTTTGATTAATTTAATAGATAATCTTCAATTGATTTAATAAATTAATTAAAAGTTTAATTAATAGATAATTATTAAATCAATTTTTAAATTTTAAATTGTTTTAATTTTGAAATTTAAAAGATTTTTTAAAACCCTAGTATTTTAAAATGTTTAAAATACACCTTATACTATATGTAAAAGTAAATGTTTAATATTTACTATATGTATAAGAAAAGCCAATCAAAGCACTAGTACGCCTCATTCACGAAGCTGATCTATAAGGGGGTATAAGGAAACTACTTATAAAATGGTAGTTGAATAGGTGTTCACTCTCACCACCGTTTCCTTGATTGGTGGAGGGTCGTTATAACGAGTTTGATAGAACAAATAATTCTCATTAATAAGTATAATGTATTATAAAGTAACTAAATGTTTTCATTAAATTCCGAATCTTAGTTACTAATTAGGAAAAATGTGAATTTGATGCTAACCCATGAAATTGCACATTGCACTTTAGTGGTCGTTAGTGGAGCGTGTGTGGTTAATGGGCACACTAATAGGGACTAATAAAGAGTGACGATGGGTGTCTCATAAATTATCATTGATTAATGGAGCGCATTTGGTTAACTGACACATTAAGAGAAGATGGTAAATGACATCGAGAGTACCAAGCTAATTTGCATGGTTATTCACATCTTGTTTGTGATCCTCGGTATCCTAGTCACAAATGGTAGAGCATAATCGAGATTAAACATGCCATTGAATAGTTCAATGAATCTCAAAGGATCTAAGAATTTCATTATAAAACCTAATTCATTCAAATTTCGTTTTTCGTGGTGAAATTGGTAAATCGTCATTTACCTACCTTTAAATAATTTACAATTAGATTACAGCATCCCGCTTCTAAGTTGTGAATTATTTAGTTGGATCCTAACGTTAATATTTCATTTGGATGTTATATTAAGGATTATTCTTATCTAATCAAAACTTGTCCTTCTTTTGTAGATGTCAACTCCTAATGATGCTTCTGGTTCCTCCAAAAACAACAACTCCTCCAACTTCTCACTCTTGAGCATCTGCTCAAAAGTTACTTTTGGTGGCACCAATTATAATGATTGGATGTGTACCATCAAAATGGCTTTGTGTTTTGAGGACAAATAATATGTGCTCGAAAAGGAACTTCTCGAGATTGATGAAACTAAAGCTACTCCTGAAGAACTAGCTGAGTATAGGATGCACTATAATGATGCAAAGAAAGTCTCTTGCATCATGATAGCGACTATGACTTCTGCGCTACAAAGGTTCTATGAGGATTACTGGCCATACGAGATGAACAAGGACTTGATGGAAAAGTACCATCAACGAGCTTGTCAAGAAAAGTATGAAGTAGTAAAGTCCCTCATCACCGGCAAGATGAAAGACGGAGAGTCTGACAACAGCCATGTGCAACAAATGCAACGATACGTGGAACGCTTACCGAAGCTGAATGTGAACTTTGATGAGGAATTGGCTATTGATATAGTCTTGCACTCATTGCCCAGTTGTTGTGATCAGTTAATCATGACTTGTCATCTGAAAAACCAAAAGACCATATTGGCTCAATTTCAGAACCTACTGTGTACTGCTGAAGGAGGATTGAAGGGAAAAGGTATTGCCTCAACTCCTGCTGCTGTTGTTGCTCCTGTCTTGGCCATTGGGTAAGGAAAGTTCCTCCCAAAAAAAACTGGAAGGGAACATCCCAATCCAGGTCATCAAGCAATGGACCCAAAGGCAAGTCCGGTTCTGATGCTCCCCCCGCCTCCGATCCTAAAGAGGCTAATTGTTTATACTGCCATGAGAAAGGGCATTGGAAACGAAGCTGCCCGAAATACTTGCAAGATATTAAGGATGGCAAGGTGAAGCCAAACTCGGCAGGTATTTACACTATCTTATCTAAAAACTCATCATATTATCATTCTTGGGTCCTCGACACAGGATGTGGTTTTCACATTTGTTCTGAATCGGAGGGGCTAAGAAGAAGTGAAGATGTGGAGCATGGGAGAATGAACTTGATCATGGGCAATAGGAGATCGTCACCTGTTACCAATATTGGAGTTTATAACTTAGTGCTTAGTAGTGGGTTATGTTTAGATTTGAATAATTGTTGCTACTCGTCAGAGATGACACGAAACATCATTTCATTTCATGCTTTATATAGACAAGGTTTTATATATTGTTTTGATAATGAGAATGGATCTATTTATGCTTATAAAAAATGGTGTATTTTATTTTGAAGCTTTACCTTGTGATGGTGTGTATGAAACTATGATGGTTGTAGAAAATTTAGGTAATAGTGTTTTGCATATTGATTCGTCTAATGGTTTAGACAAAGCATGCTTGTGGCATTTTCATCTTGGACATGTCAACAAGAAACGCATTTCCCAACTCCAAAAGGATGGAGTGTTGGAATCATTTGACTTAAGGTTAAATGATACATGCGAGTCTTGTTTACTTGTAAAGATGACAAAATCACCTTTCACTGGTTCTTGTGAAAGAGGTGAAGGACTGTTGGATCTCATATACACCGATGTGTGTGGGGCCTTCAGATCCACCACAAGGGATGCAAATCGATTCTATGTGACTTTTACCGATGATTATAGCAGATATGGCTATATCTACTTAACCAAGCATAAGTCAGAAACCTTTGAGAAGTTTAAATAGTTAAAACAAGAAGTCGAGAATCAATTAGGCAGGAAGATAAAGATTCTTAGATCTGATAAAGGCGATGAGTATCTTAGTATCGAGTTCCACGACTACCTCAAGGAATTTGGCATAGTTTCACAATTAACACTTCCTAGGACACCACAACTTAATGGTGCGACTGAGAGGCGTAATCAAACCTTGTTGGACATTGTTCGTTCCATGATGAGTCGAGCTTCACTTCCAATCTCATTCTGGGGGTATGCCTTAGAGACTTCCGCCCACATTCTTAATCTTGTCCCAACAAAGAAGGTTGCCAAAACACCTCACGAGATGTGGACATGGAAGGTTCCCTTGTTGGCACATATCAAGGTTTGGGGTGACACTAGCTTTCAGACAAACAGAGACGACTTCCGGTCTCAATCTGGTTGGGTGTTAACCTTAATGGAGGAGCTGTAACTTGGAAAAGTTCCAAGCAGGAAACGGTGGCTGATTCTACATGTGAACCAGAGTACATTGCAGGAAGTGAAGCATCGAAGGAAGCTATATGGTTGAAGGACTTCATCAGTGACCTTGGAGTTGTGCCACCCATAAAGGAGCCAATGGAGATTTTCTGTGATAATGAAGGAGCGGTTGCCTTGTCAAAGGAACCAATAGATCATAATAGATCGAGACATATCGACAAAAAAATACCATTTTATCAGACGTATGGTAGAAGAAGGACATCTCATTGTAAAGAGGGTATCATCAGAAGAGAATCATGTAGATCCCCTCACAAAGGGTCTGAGTAGGATTAAGCACGTTCAACATGCAAGGAGCATTGGTCTGAAGGATGATATTAGTTTTAGTGGTTAGATATATATTTGGAAACTTGTAACAAAGTAAATGTAATTGACATTTGATGATTAAGTAATGGAGAATTATTTATGAGTATTGTTTACTATCTTTTGTCAATTGTTTACTATTGTGTTTCATTTTGCATGTTTTACTTCCCAAATATTTGGATTATTCAAATATCTACAGTCTATCATACTTTTGGAAGTAAGTAGTGAATTAAGATTGTCATGAATTGGACTGTAGATTGTCTAAGAGTTTAGAGATAGCAATAGTTTGTTGCAATGTTCATGAGTACTTTTGAAATGGAGAATTTAAGTATTGGATTAACCCGCGCTCATAGAATTACTTCCTGGAATTTATCATGAGTAGTTTTGAGACGATAATATCTTATATTCTTGAAACGGAGATATATGAGTTGTTGTTTACGAGTCAGTTGTACATTAATAATATGTAAACACATCAGTAACTTGATGTTATAAAATGTATTATTGTGCATGATTTGATGAGTAAATAGTGCAAGCATATAATTCAAAGTTTATATGGTCCTTTTTCCCTAACGGGAAAAGTGATATCTTGGGCTCTTCGATGATTTGGTGTTGACTTATAGTGTCGGGCCCGGCCAGGACTAAATTGATGTGTTCGATTAGTAGTTCTTTGTCATTACAAATCAGAAATCGGGAAACAAACAGTTGGAAAATGAGAATGATTCTGTTCCATGTCATTTGTCCACATGATATACTGCAGAACAGAGGATTATATGATCGCTTATCTTAGGACACGTAACTGACTAGGCCAGAGTTCGACATCGGATTTGAGAGCTACAATTTGCTAATCAATTTTTGAAGTTATACTGGCAACTATAGTTATTAGACTTATCCAAGTGATAGACTGTTGGATTAGGTGTCTAAGCCGACGACTATAATTGGTATATACTTGAATTGATAGTAGCACAGTCCTTTTGGGTTGCCCTCATACTAGCAATTGGACATGATGACTTTTGTAGAAAGTGGTTAAAATTATTATTTGAATAATAAAGTGAGATAATTGATTTATTAATGTGTTATGAAAATAATATATTAATTGGAAATCATAGTATTTAATTAATAGTTAATTAGAAACTAAGTGGAATTAATTTTGTGATTAATTGTACTAATTAAAAGTGCAGGGGATGTTTGACAGTTTATTGATAGTTGAGGAATTAAGCTCTTGGACCTCCCTAGAAGGTTGGACGAAAAGTTCTAGGAAGGCCCTAGAATTTTCGTCCAAAGGTCTTGGATGGGAAGTTAATGGGCTGCTTAGTCCTTAAGCTAAGGAATTAGGGTTTCCTCCTTAAAACTCTAGCTTTGGCTCTAAGCTACCTCAACTATATAAATGGTTGTACCCTTTCATAAGTTCAGACACTCTAAACCCTAGAAGAATAGCCGAAATTCTCAAGCCTCCTCCTCCTCCTCCTCTCTCTCTCTCTCTCTCTCATCCTCTTGCTTAGTTTGGGTGTGTGCTATTAAAGGTGTTACACTTGATTGTGACACTTTCTCTTAAGCTTCAAGAACTCTTGGATTCACATTGTTATTACTACATAACAATCAAAGGTATGTTTACTATCTTTTGTTATATATTTCGAAAATAGTATATGCCTTTTAGTGTTTCCCAATTGATGTTCAAATGTTGTATGTTCAATTAGAGAAAACATAGATCGGGAAATTAGGGTTGCATGTACACATAGGTTTTTTTGTTTGTTATTCACAAAACCCATCAGGAAGAGCTTGAAGATCCAAAAGTTTGGCACCATTTCTGACCTATTGAAGGTATAAAGCTTAAACCTTGACCATTGCATGCTTAGATCTACTTTTATGGTGGAAAATGTCGTGAGAACTCACCCAATCCGATCCTAACTCATTTCGTTCCATTTAGCCAACTCGGTCACGGATAACTCACTCATCAGGGCAACCTAATCGTTCTAACTCATGAACCATCTTTGGTCACTTCGTGAGCACAACAGGGTAACCCAATCGCGAGAATCATCTTGGTTACATTATGACACCCTCAATGTCACGTGGTGACTTCAGTCTGAAACCTCCCTTTAGTGATTTGAGTCCTTAATCTAATAAGTCTCTAACTCCAACTTTTCCAGAAGCTTAAGGGGACTCCAAAGGTCCATAAAAACGATTACTTTATGGAAATGCATGCTTCATGCATGTCCTCAATCCATTCCAGGTGAAAAGTGAAGAAATAACACCAAAACACACATGTATGGATCCAATACTCAACCAACTCCTAGATTTGAACCTTATGATACTCAAGGGACCCTTAGAATCCATAAAGTTGCCAACTTTATGAATCCCTTCCATTCAAGCTTGCTCAAACATGAAGAAAATGGGACAAAAACCTAGATTTAGCAACACTAAGCGATAAAGTTTGGATCTTGGACACTTATAAATGTCCACATAAGCACAAGATGATGATGATGATGTTTCCTTGCTAGATCTACAACTAGAGCACCTCTTTATCTTTCTTCTTCTCCTTCCTCAATCTACCAAATGCACCAAAAGGCCACGAACCACCAAGAGGATTAGGGTTAGGTTTTTTCTGAGGTTTTAGGGTGATGGAGGCTGATAATAAACCCTAGATTCGAGATTATGGGGTTTAAATACGAATGAAACCTTAAAAGATCATGGGCTTGAGCTGAAACCTTCATCACGTCATGACCACCTATGTGCCACGTCGTGATCACTGAGCTGATATGCGTTATTCACTTTATGTAACATCTTGTTTTAAGGCACTTTCACTTTTGACCCTTATATTGAGATTTATTACATTTTGGTCCTTAAAATGTAAGATTTATGGTTGGAAGGGGCTAATAGTGCAATTTTTGGAATTTTGGGGTGGAGCCACGTACGTTGGGCATACGGTTTCGTACGCAGGGCGTACGGGGTGAAGTCCCAAACCCTAATATTTAGGGTTTGGACCCTATTTATTCTTCATTAACTCTCAAACCTGGTTCTTTTCATCAGCCTCCATCCTCTCAAAACGTTTTTGCAAACCCTAATCTACCTTGTGAGCAATTTTGAGCTGATGTGTGTGTGTGTTGTACCTTTGAAGAAGGAAGAAGGAAGTAGAGACCATATTGGATGAGTGAAGCACCTTAGATCCAGAATCACACCATCATTTGACCTCGCTTAAAGGTATAAAGTTCTGAACATGGTGAAGTTATACTTAGATGTTGTTTTGGGCTTGATTTTTATGTTCTTTTGGTCCCATAAGCTTGATATTATGAGTGGGGGTTACTTTAATCCATTTGAGTTGTCCATTAAGAGGTTTTGGAGCCTCTTGAGTCATAATAATACAATCTTGGATCTTCTTTTTCCTCTATGAAAGTGTTGAAATGTCTTAATGGAATAAGAAGTTAGGTTTTTAGCTCTTGGGACTTTCCTAGCCATGGAAAGTCATAAAGGTGGAAACTTTATGACTAAGAGACTTGTTTTGAGCCTAGATCGGTATTTGAAAGGGAAAGGTCTTAATGGATTAAGCATGACTTAAAGGGGAAAGTTGGTTGCGGAGTACGCTGGGTGTACTTCAGAGTACGCTGCGCGTACTCCCCTTAGCCCCGATGATAGAACGTGTGTACGTTGGAAGTACGTTGGACGTACTCAGCTGGGTTGAATCGGTTGACCTTTTGGAATTTTGACGTTTGCCTGATTTTGATCAAGTTTGACCTAAGGGTATTTTGGGTATTTTGGATTGTGTTTGAGAATTGGTCATTTGGATGGATAGGTGACGGTTAGAGCTGAGATTCGGAGTCGAGACCTCATCAAATATTGTTCAGATCGAGAGGTGAGTCTTCTTCACTGTACTTACGGGTCGAAGGCACCAAGGCCGACCCATTGGATTGATATCCTGGCTTACCGCATGTTGCTATGCTATAGTGATCTGTTAGATCTGTATCATGGTATATAGGATGTTGCTATGCTGTAGTGATCTGTATCCCGGTATATAGGATGTCGCTATGTTGTGGTAATCTGTTAGATCTGTATGATTTCCTTTATATGCTACCTATTGATTGTTATGTATATGTCGACATGTTATGGTTGGTTGGGTTGAGGCAGTCCTGCTTTGTGTTGAAGGCCAAGATACCCGAGGCGGTTTGGATAGACTGTAGGCCCTACGAGGCGGTCTAGTTAGGCCGAAAGCCCGACAAGCAGACTGGATAAGCTGTAGGCCCTGCGAGGCGATCCAGTCATGCCGAAGGCTCGGGAGCGGTCCAGATGGGCTGTAGGCCCTGCGAGGAGGTCCAGTCAGGCTGAAGGCTCAGTTATGCATGCTGTTGTTTGTTATGTTTATGTGGTGGCACTTTGGGGCAACTCACTAAGCGTTGACTTACATTTTTAGTTTTGTTTCAGGTACTTCTGAGGACTGTGGCATGGCGACGGCGTGACCGTACATATCCTTAGTTTTTATGTTGATGGATCTTGGGAGACTTTGAATTGGATAATATTTTGAAAACATTGAATTTGTAAACACTTTTTAAGTAGTGGGTTGTTTTGAAAAGTTTAATATTTGCTATGATTTTTGAGATGTTACACTTTAGCTTGTCACGTCGTGACCACTCTTTGATCACGTCGTGACACCTAATTTTCTCCAAAAACCAAGTTTTTGACTCCTTAAAACCTTAAATTGATCCATCATGGAATACGGGTGTTACACCTTGGAGTTAGTGCCTTTAACTAGGGCTCAAGTCCCAAAAATTTGGGTTGCACAAAATACGGCGACACGACATGACATTTCAGACATGCGCTGCGATTCAACCTAAAACCAAATCTCTTTAATCCTTTATTTAATTACCCTGGCAATAAAATCTTCTTAAAAAACACGCGTTACAACTCTCCCCCAATTATCTGGATTTAGTGCTTGAAATCCCTCACAAATCACTCTGATTACTTCTAACACATTCATCCACGGTTTCTCCAAGCTCTCTCATTATTCTGCCCGAGCTGCCACTTCACTTTAAAAGCTGCCTTATGCAAAGTGTTAAAACGTGAAAAGCTTGCATGAAAATTCAAATCACATTTATACCTTCCGCGTTTGATACTTTCGGTTTTCCTACGTCGTATGTTGTGGAGCTCCTCAATAGAGTTCAACGGTTCATATATAGTAATGTTATGACACAAGATCTATAGATGTGTTTTTTTTGAAAACAAAACTGGCATTCAAAAAAGGTTAAGGGCACAACGTGGTGACCTCTTACCTACTATGTCTTTGCAAAACGTTTATTTTTAGATTGAAATAAAACAATTACATTTTAACTTGTATTGTAGAGCGTTTATTTTACTATATTCCAACTTCTATTGTATTCTTTGTATAAGATTTGTGTGTTTGAGAGAGAGAGAGAGATGCATACCTCGACGTAAATGTATATGCATATAATTTTTTTTGAGGGGATAATGAATTAGAAGAGTAATATATTTTTCGATTTGTACACATTTGGTCATTGAGATTTTTTTTCGTCCACATTTACCTTTTCAACTTGTTAAACTGTACACATTCAGTCCTTATGACCGGTTACTCCCGGTTAGTGGGGAAAAATGACTTAATAGGGTAATATATTTCTCATTTTGTACACATTTAGTCCTTAATATTTTTGTACACATTCAGTCCTTAACGTTTTTTTGTTTCAAAATAAATCATTTTTATTTTTATTCTCATTCAGTACTTATGAATGATTTCTTTGGGTTTTTCTCACGACATCTTACGTGAGACAATCATTAATGAAGTGTGTAGGGCTGTTGATGTTTATGTGTAACGTCTTATTTTCATAAAAAAAATTTCATTTTTAAATAAGGCAAAACTCCCTAATTATATATTTATTTTTAAGAAAAGGTGTTTATTACAAAATACATTTATCGAAAATCAGAGTAATATAAGAAACGCGGAATCCTCAATACCGTTGATGAGTGTGTAAAGTCACGCCTTCGACTTCCCACAATCAACGATAGAACCTGAAAACATAAACAACTGGGTAAACACAAAGTTTATGAGTTTCCCCTAAAATACTCGATACTGTTGGATTAGTGTCTAAGTCCATAACTGTTTTGGTATGTACTTGACCCGATTGTGAGCATGGTCCTTTTGGGTTGCCTTCACCATAGCAACTTGTAGGATGAATTAAGGAGAGAAATGATTAATTATGATTTATTAATATATTATAAGAATAATATATTAAAGGACAAATCATATTGTTTAATTAATATTGGTCAAGAATTAATTAAGAATTAATTTTGTGGCTGAAAGAGATTAATTAAACTTAAGGGGACTGAATTTGTAATTATAAGATAATTGCAATTGGGCTATGGATCACCTAATAATATAGGTTGGACGAATTCTATGGGAAGCCCATAAGGAATTCGTCCAAGGGATATTCTAAAGGGGTCCATGGGCTGCTTAGGGCCTAAGCAGTCAAATTAGGGTTTCCTAAGTGCAAAACCCTAATAGCCTAAGTATATAAGGAACCCTTAGGCACCAAAAACGGGGCTAACACTTGGATTAGGGTTTCCAGCCATTTTTGGTGTCTATTCTTCTTCTCTTCTTCATCCAATTGCTTAGTGGTGTTTGTGACTCCATTAGAGGTGCAACACTTGAGGCACTAAGCTTTTTGAAGCCAAGTGTAACATCCTAATTTTCACGCCCAAAAATTTCATTTTAATTAACTGATTATAAAAGCATTCATAAGAAAACCACATAAATATATCATGTCTGAAAACCCAAGTCATAAAATAGCATCATGTCAGAGTACAATCCCAGAATATCTCAAGTGCGGAAAATCAATGCGAGTGTGTATGATGTGCCGCTACCGCGCCGGCTCCTTCCCCTTCGATGAAGAGGTACCTGAAACAAAACTGAAAACTGTAAGCACGAAGCTTAGTGAGTTCCCCCATCGTACCACATACCATACTATCACATAACATACATTCTGCCGGGCAATTCTGGGGTGCCCGACCTACCCGATACGGCCATTTTGTGGTGCCGAACTACCCGTGTCAAGCCATTATGGGGTGCTGACCTACCCATGTCAAGCCATTCTGGGGTGCTGACCTACCCATCGGTCCTAACAACCAACCCTCAGAGACTATTCCACCCCCTACTGCTACTATCACATATATCACAACATAAACATACTATCAGACATATCTGGGGTGTCCGAACTGCCCTTCGGTCCTAACAACCGAAATTGGGGACTATTCCCCTCCTACTACCACTATTACATATAACATATCATGCCAGCATATAAACATATCATCACATACTGTCAGACATATCTGGGGTGTCTGACCTACCCTTCGGTCCTAACAACCGAACTCTACTACTATCATATATAACATATCATGCCAGCATATAACATATCAGGTAGTAGCAAACCTAGATGATATCACAAAGACAATCATCTAACATACAACCCCTACTGGTGGGCCGGCATTGTGGCCGTAGACCCACCGCTACTGGAAGGTAACTCACCTCAAACGAGTAGCTGCTGAATATCTGTGCGGGGAATCTCTGACTGCTGCTGCTCCGGAAGTCATCCGACTATAAGCCCCACAAAACACTTAATCAGAATCCCGATATCTACCCTTAGGGTAAAATGACTATTTTACCCCAGACCAAGTCCAAGTCAAAGTCAAAGTCAAGGTCAAGGTCAATATCAACTTCCAGTTGACCCGACTCGCCGAGTTGGGTCGTCAACTCGTCGAGTACCTACCCCTTCAGCTGTCCTCTTCCATGTCCCTACTCGTCGAGTTTAGCGATGACTCGACGATTTCTCCTTCTAACACAACCTCAGATGAACCTTCATCCGACTCACCGAGCGGTATGAACACTCGTCGAGTCCGTCTTCATCCTAAGAACACGTTCTGTCCTCGACTCGCCGAGTTGTATGAACAACTCGTCGAGTTCATCTTCAAGGGTTGGGAGATTGCCTTGGACTCTCCGAGTCTGTTTTAGCACTCGTCGAGTCCCATGAACTCCAGGTCTAAAATGAAGTCCAATGCTTTGGGTCACTCTTTCTGTCCTGCTACAACCCTACTAACACACAACTGAGTCCTTTTGACCCTCAACAGATATGGGACTCAAAGCCTTGGACTCGTCGAGTCCCAAGAACGGACTCGCCGAGTTGGTCACGTCCACACCCTAAATCCTCGATTTCTGATGTACAACTCTTGACCAAAAGATAGATCTAGGCTCCTACAATCGTCCTAGCACGTAAAGTTACAAACTTTACGTGCATGCATGGGACTTTGAGTCCAAAAGGTCCTAAAACAAGCTCTTGGGTTGCATGGAGTCTTCCTTGGGTGGAAAAGCACCCACTTTCTGCCTTGTGACCCCTCAAAGGACCTAGATCCGAAGCCTTGTCCCCAACCATGCTTGCATTCATGGTTGGCTACCTAAAATGGCTTATAAAAGCCCTAAATCTCCATAAAATGGGATCTAGCAAATGAACAAGCAAGTTAGCAACTTTATACCTTCTGAGGACTGAAAATGAAGCACAAACTCGAACCCCTCTGGTCTCCTCTTGTTTCCTCAAGCCTTTCTCCTTCCTTCTTAAGACTATTAACACCAAAATCCACCAAAATGGCTTAGATTGCTTCAACAACGGCTAGGGTTTTCTATAGAGGGTTTCTGGGAGCATAAAGGGACAATGGAGGCTGTATAAGGTTGTTTAAATAGGGTGCAAACCCTCATATTAGGGTTTTGTCCAGACAGAGCCTACTCGTCGAGTCCGGTACCCGACTCGATGAGTCCATCACTTAAATCCCGCGTCTCATCCCGCTTCTACTTGGCGAGTTGGGCCTTCAACTCGCCGAGTCCCAGGCCAAAAATGCAACATTACTTAAATAAAATACATACCAGGAAACAGGTGCTACAAATCTCCCGCACTTATTTTAGAATTCGTCCTCGAAGTCTGCTGCTCGATCCTGGAATAGCTCTGGGTAATGCTCCATCATCGTATCCACTGGCTCCTAGGTCCATTCCGAGCCCTTCCGGTGCTGCCATTGCACCTTCACGAGCTCCACCCTCTTGTTCCTTAGATCCTTCGACTTCCGGTCGAGAATCGCTACAGGCCGCTCAATGTAATTCGGGCTGTCATCGACCTGAATATCCTCTAATGGTACCACTGCCGAGTCGTGCACCAGGCATTTCCATAGCTGGGAGACGTGGAAGGTGCTATGAATCTGACTGAGTTCGGCTGGCAGGTCCAGCCGATACGCCACCTTGCCCACCCGGGCTATGACCTTGAAAGGTCCAATATACCTGGGGCCCAACTTGCCCCGCTTCCTGAATCGGATGACGCCCTTCAATGACGACACCTTTAGGAGAACCATATCCCCGACCTGAAACTCCACGTCTGATCGACGCTTATCAGCATAACTTTTCTGCCGACTCTATGCAGTCTGAAGTCTGCTCCTGACCTGCTGAATCCTCTCCGTCGTCTTGAGCACCACTTCGGTGCTCCCCATGACCCTCTGGCCAACCTCGCCCCAGCATATCGGGGTCCTGCACTTCCTCCCGTATAACATCTCAAAGGGAGGACGGTCAATACTCGCGTGGTAGCTGTTGTTGTAGGAGAACTCAGCCAACGGAAGGTAAGTATCCCAACTACCACCAAAATCTAACACACACGCCCGCAACATATCTTCCAGAGTCTGGATGGTCCGCTCGCTCTGGCCATCCGTCTGCGGGTGAAAGGCGATGCTGAAATGCAGACGAGTACCCAACTCGTCGTGGAATTTCTTCCAAAACCTGGAAGTGAACCGAACATCCCTGTCAGAAATCACGGAGACCGGCACCCCGTGACGAGCCACCACTTCTCGAATATAAATATCGGCCAGCTTCTCGGCCGATATGCTCTCCTGGATCGGTATAAAATGGGCACTCTTGGTCAACCGATCCACGATGACCCATATGGAATCCACTCCCCGCGCGGTCCTGGGAAGCTTGGTGATGAAATCCATAGTAATATCTTCCCACTTCCACAGGGGAATATCCAACGGCTGCATCTTGCCGTGTGGCCTCTGGTGCTCGGGCTTGACCTTCCTGCAGGTCAAGCACCGCTCCCCATACCATGCTACATCCCGCTTCATGCAGGGCCACCAATAATCAAGACGTAGATCCCTATACATCTTCGTCGCCCCGGGATGAATGGAGAATCGGGATTTGTGCGCCTCCTCCATCAAAACCTGGCGCACGCCTCCGAGGTATGGAACCCACACCCTGCGGTGTAATGTCAATAATCCCCTGCTGTCATAGTCGAAGGAGGAAACCTGACCCACTATACGCTCACTCTTCCGATGTTCCTCCTTCATAGCCTCCTACTGAGCCTCTCGGATCTGCTCCAATAACGGGGTCACTACTGTCATCCGCATGCAGATATCTCTGATCGGTGCCGCCTTGTGGCTAAGCGCATCGGCCACCACGTTGGCCTTCCCCGGGTGGTAAAGAAATCCTTTACCACATCAAACCACCGACGCTGCCTCATATTTAGATTTGGCTGGTCCATGAGATACCTCAGGCTCTTATGGTCCGTGTTAATGGTACAACGGACCCCATAGAGGTAATGACGCCAAATCTTGAGGGCAAAAACAACAGCCCCCAGCTCCAAATCATGCGTCGGGTAGTTCGCCTCGTGAGGCTTCAGCTGCCTCGAAGCGTAGGCGATGACATGCCCTCTCTGCATCAATACCGCGCCCAACCCTGATATAGACGCGTCGCAGTACACAACAAAATCCTCTACGCCCTCTGGCAGGGCTAAAATCGGCGCCTCACATAACCTTTGCCTCAGTGTCTCAAACGCTGCCTGCTGCTCAGGCCCCCAACGAAAGACTACGGCCTTCTTCGTCAGCCGCGTCAAGGGTACGACTATCTTGGAGAAATCCTGTATGAATCTCCGATAGTAGTCGGCTAAACCCAGGAAACTCCGAATCTCAGATGGAGACTTCGGAACCTCCCATCTCATCATGGCCTCCACCTTGGCCGGGTCGACCAGAATACCGTTCTGGTTGACAAGGTGCCCAAGAAACTGCACCTCGCGCAACCAAAACTCACACTTGTAGAACTTAGCGTACAAGCTCTCTCTCCTCAGAGTATCCAAAACCTCTCGCAGATGCTCCTCATGCTGCTCCTGTGTCTTGGAATAGAGCAAGATGTCGTCAATAAATACTATCACGGACCGATCCAGCATCGGTCTACATACGCTGTTCATGAGATCCATGAACGCGGCAGGAGCATTGGTGAGCCCGGAGGGCATCACCACGAACGCGTAATGACCATAGCGAGTCCGAAACACTGTCTTCTGCACATCCTCCTCTCTGACCCTCATCTGATGGTAACCTGAGCGCAAATCAATATTGGAAAACCAAGATGCTCCCTGTAGCTGGTCAAAGAGGTCGTCAATCCTCGGGAGTGGGTAACGGTTCTTCACCGTTACCTTATTCAGCTCCCGGTAGTCTATGCACATACGGTGCGACCCATCCTTCTTCTTGACAAACAGGATCGGGGCTCCCCAAGGTGAACTACTCGGCCTGATAAATCCCTTGTCTAGCAGCTCCTGCAGCTGCGTAGACAACTCCTGCATCTCGGGAGGAGCCAACCGGTACGGCGCCTTGGCAATCGGGGCCGCACCAGGAACCAAATCGATCCTGAACTCCACCTGACGCTCCGGGGGAATCCCAGGAAGCTCTTCCGGGAACACATCTGCGTAGTCTCGCACCACCGGAACATCGCTCACTGACGTCTTACCCGCCTCTCGGGTGTCCATTACATAGGCGACATATCCTGCGCAACCCTGCTGAAGGTAACGCCTAGCGCTCGCCGCCGAACATAAAGCTGGTCCTCGCTGTGGCCTTTCGCCCTGAATCACCAGCTCTCCCCCACTTGGGGCCCTGATCCGCACCAACTGCTGCGCGCAGTCGATCACCGCCCCATTGGGGCTTAGCCAATCCATGCCTATAATCACCTTGTTCCCTCTCAACGGAATAGGAACCAGGTCTACCAGGTAACGCTCCTCGAACAATCTCAAAACGCAATCTCGGAAGACCTCAGATACTTGCACTGACCGGTCGTCCGCAATCTCGACCTCTAGAGGGCAATCCAACATGCCCGAAGACTCAGGGAACTTCTTGCTAAGCGTAAGAGAGACAAATGATCGGGTAGCACCCTAATCAAACAATACCTGAACTGGAATACCGTTCACATGGAACGATCTTAAACAGATCACACACATAACATATCAAAATCACAGCAGCATATCATAAAAGCATAAACAAGAAGTCATACCCGTCACCACATCGGGTGTAGCGCGTGTCTCCTCGGTAGTCAACTGGAAGGCCCGACTCCTCACCACTGGAGCCTCTGACTTGCCCTGCCGGCCATCTGTAATCCGCAGGGTCGCTGGAGCTGGCGCCTTCACTGGCGCTGCTGCTGCTGTCAACTGGGGGCAGCTGGCCTTCTTGTGACCGCTCTGGTTGCAGTGCAAACACAACAACTCAGATGTCTTATTAACCGGCGTAGGGGCGGTACAATCCCTGCTGAAGTGCCCCGTCTTGCCGCACTTGTAGCAGCCTGACGATCCCAATCTACACGCCCCCTCATGTGGCATGCCGCATTTCCTGCAGCGGCCTGGTCCTGACTGGCCTTTCGGCCTACCATCTGATCCCTTGGGCTTCTTCCCCGAAGCCCCAATCGTCTGCCCCTCCTCTACCTTCCTCTTCTGGACATGCTCCAGATCGATCTCCCTCTCCCTTGCCCTGGCAATCATGGACTCCAGGGTAGGGCAAGCAGAAAAACTAACATGCTCCCGAATGTCGGCTCGCAGCATGTCATGATAGCGGGTCCTCCTCATGTCCTCATCTCCCGCATACTGGGGCACTAGCAATGCCCTCTCCCAGAACTTGGCGGTGATCTCCGCCACAGTCTTCGTAGTCTGTCTCATATCTAAGAACTCCCTCGCCAACTGCTGGAGCTCCACTGCAGGTGCAAACTCCGCTCTGAACCGAGTCACAAAGTCCGGCCACGTCATAGCCTTAACCGCCGGGGTCCCAGAGAGTCACCAACCGACTCCCACCAATCCCTGGCCCTATCTCTCAAGCATACTGCTGCATATCTCACCTTCGACCCCTCAGGGCAGAAGCTGGTCAACTGTACAGACTCAATGTCTGCAATCCATCGCCTGGCCGCAATGGGGTCCTTTGCCCCATGGAAATCCGGCGCACCACTGCCCATGAAGTCCTTAAAGGACAGTGTGCGTTATCCTGACTGGCTGTTCGCCATGTCGCTCCTGAACGCCCGGAGGCGATCCTCCATCAGCTCAACAATCCCTTCCTTGATCGACCGAAAGATGACCGGGGTCGCATCAAGGATGCCTCTAGTGATCTCGGACGCGATGAACTCGCGTAGCCTCTCATCCACTGGTTCGGAACCTGAACCCGAACTCGATCCCTCTCCTGAGCTGCCAACTGCTGGCCTCGGACGTAGTACCACCATTCTGCAACACATAATGACAACCGTCAGTGATACTGATACATCTAGGGATCACACCCGTCACAAGTTCCCTGGTCTTGCCTCAACCTTCCTCGATTCAAGTACGGATCCTCTGCTTTCAGTAGTACGAGCCCATACTACCTTCCACATCTATCCGTACTTTCCTCAAGAACCGCCTCGACTCCACCAAGTCCCTTATACTACTACTGCTGATCTCATGCTAATCTCATCCTAGGCTTGCCCTAGGTAATCACCAACCCACTCTCCGCCATCAGCTACATAAGAAGTCCTTGCTTTCTTCCCCTAACTAGCTCGCGAATACTATTACATATTACTCAGACTAGATAATTCTTCGAATGAGAGATCCTACCATACAATGGTTGGACTCAAACAAGAGCTGCGAAATAGGGCTAGACCCAACCTTCTGAAATTATTTAGTCCTTGCAATATGTAACTTAACATATTCGTTTACTAGTTAGTGAAAGACAACTAGAACTCCTAAAAGCACAAGGCAAGCAGCATTCGGGCATTGAGTACACATAATCAAGCATATACTATCCTGAATATCATACTGACTAATCTGTACTAGCATGCAGTTCTCAGTAAGCTGGTACTCATACAATAGGCACATAAGGCATCCTTCCTAGATCCTTAGTCCTAATCTAGCATGCTGTTCTACTGAAACTGATAATCATAACATAAACTTGTATGGGTACTTTAGGGAATACTTACTTGAGCTCGGCCGGTCGCGCACATCACACACTTCGTTCTTTCTCGAAACTCTTTTAATCTTAGCTTTTTGAAAACCATTTGTAAAATTTTTTTAAATCCCTCGATTTGAGTTCAGACACCCTCGAAGGTGTGTCCGAATCCCTCAAACCAGGGCTCTGATACCAACTTGTAACATCCTAATTTTCGCGCCCAAAAATTTCATTTTAATTAACTGATTATAAAAGCATTCATAAGAAAACCACATAAATATATCATGTCTGAAAACCCAAGTCATAAAATAGCATCATGTCAGAGTACAATCCCAGAATATCTCAAGTGCGGAAAATCAATGCGAGTGTGTATGATGTGCCGCTACCGCGCCGGCTCCTTCCCATTCGATGAAGAGGTACCTGAAACAAAACTGAAAACTGTAAGCACGAAGCTTAGTGAGTTCCCCCATTGTACCACATACCATACTATCACATAACATACATTCTGCCGGGCAATTCTAGGGTGCCCGACCTACCCGATACGACCATTCTGGGGTGCCGACCTACCCGTGTCAAGCCATTATGGGGTGCTGACCTACCCGTGTCAAACAAAACTGAAAACTATTCCACCCCCTACTGCTACTATCACATATATCACAACATAAACATACTATCAGACATATCTGGGGTGTCCGAACTGCCCTTCGGTCCTAACAACCGAACTTGGGGACTATTCCCCTCCTACTACCACTATTACATATAACATATCATGCCATCATATAAACATATCATCACATACTGTCAGACATATCTGGGGTGTCTGACCTACCCTTCGGTCCTAACAACCGAACTCTACTACTATCACATATAACATATCATGCCAACATATAACATATCAGGTAGTAGCAAACCTAGATGATATCACAAAGACAATCATCTAACATACAACTCCTACTGGTGGGCCGACATTGTGGCCGTAGACCCACCGCTACTGGAAGGTAACTCACCTTAAATGAGTAGCTGTTGAATATCTGTGCGGGGAATCTCTGACTGCTGCTGCTCCGGAAGTCCTCCGGCTATAATCCTCACAAAACACTTAATCAGAATCCCGATATCTACCCTTAGGGTAAAATGACTATTTTACCTCAGACCAAGTCCAAGTCAAAGTCAAAGTCAAGGTCAAGGTCAATATCAACTTCCAGTTGACCCGACTCGCCGAGTTGGGTCGTCAACTCGTCGATTCCCTACCCCTTCAGCTGTCCTCTTCCATGTCCCTACTCGTCGAGTTTAGCGATGACTCGACGAGTTCTCCTTCTAACACAACCTCAGATGAACCTTCATCCGACTCGCCGAGCGGTATGAACACTCGTCGAGTCCGTCTTCATCCTAAGAACACGTTCTGTCCTCGACTCGCCGAGTTGTATGAACAACTCGTCGAGTTCATCTTCAAGGGTTGGGAAATTGCCTTGGACTCTTCGAGTCTGTTTTAGCACTCGTCGAGTCCCATGAACTCCAGGTCTAAAATGAAGTCCACTGCGTTGGGTCACTCTTTCTGTCCTGCTACAACCCTACTAACACACAACTGAGTCCTTTTGACCCTCAACAGATATGGGACTCAAAGCCTTGGACTCGTCGAGTCCCAAGAACGGACTCGCCGAGTTGGTCACGTCCACACCCTAAATCCTCGATTTCTGATGTACAACTCTTGACCAAAAGATAGATCTAGGCTCCTACAATCGTCCTAGCACGTAAAGTTACAAACTTTACGTGCATGCATGGGACTTTGAGTCCAAAAGGTCCTAAAACAAGCTCTTGGGTTGCATGGAGTCTTCCTTGGGTGGAAAAGCACCCACTTTCTGCCTTGTGACCCCTCAAAGGACCTAGATCCGAAGCCTTGTCCCCAACCATGCTTGCATTCATGGTTGGGTACCTAAAATGGCTTATAAAAGCCCTAAATCTCCACATAATGGGATCTAGCAAATGAACAAGCAAGTTAGCAACTTTATACCTTCTGAGGACTGAAAATGAAGCACAAACTCGAACCCCTCTGGTCTCCTCTTGTTTCCTCAAGCCTTTTTCCTTCCTTCTTAAGACTATCAACACCAAAATCCACCAAAATGGCTTAGATTGCTTCAACAACGGCTAGGGTTTTCTATAGAGGGTTTCTGGGAGCATAAAGGGACAATGGAGGCTGTATAAGGTTGTTTAAATAGGGTGCAAACCCTCATATTAGGGTTTTGTCCAGACAGAGCCTACTCGTCGAGTCCGGTACCCGACTCGACGAGTCCATCACTTAAATCCCGCGTCTCATCCCGCTTCTACTCGGCGATTTGGGCCTTCAACTCGCCGAGTCCCAGGCCAAAAATGCAACATTACTTAAATAAAATACATACCAGGAAACAGGTGCTACACCAAGGAATTGATTGTTATTGCTACATAACAATCAAAGGTATTCTCTAAACCCTAATTCATATTATAATGTGTTAGATCTAGGGTTTATAGCTTTGGATATTCAATTGCATGTTCTTTAGACAAACTAGATCCAAAAGCTATTAGGGTTTGCATGTACACCATAGGAATGATGTAGTGCTCGAAACCCATCAGTGGTATTAGAGCCTAGGGCTGTTTGTTTGATGTATTTGATGCTATATTTGATTATTCAAGCTTAAAATCGAAAAATTTGAGTTTCTGGGGGCTGGACTCGCCGAGTCCATGGCTGAACTCGCCGAGTCCACTGTAAACTCGACGAGTCGGAGACGCAGAATGCTGTTTTTACGGGATTTTGACCTATTTTGGCTGTGGATAATTACCTAAAACGTTTTTTGTTAATAAAATCCGAATTTTATCTATATTGGGTGATTATCCTTGCCAAAATAGAAGATAATTGTCAAAATTTAGATAATCTTTTGTTTTATTAGATAAAGATTGATTATTTGTAATTTAGATTTGAATTATCTTGTGGAAAAGTTTCTATTTTCCCCTTTAGGTTTTATAGTTTAAATTTGAACTTAAAAGTTTTGTTTTTGAAATTTGAATAGTTGAACCCTAATGTTTTGAAAGGTTTCAAAACTTGTCCTCAAGTTTTGGAATTTAAATTTTTTGATTAAAAGTTAATTTTTGAAATATTTAAATTCTAAACCCTAATGTTTTGAAAAGTTCAAAACTTGCCCTCAAGTTTTGGAATTTAAAAGTTGATTAAAAGTTTAATTTTGAAATGTTAAATTCTAAAACCGTCGTATTTTGAAAAGTTCAAATTACACCCTTATGGTTTTGTTAAGTTAATTAAAAGTTTAATTAAAAGAGAAAGTTAATAAAACCACCTAGTATTTTAAAAGTGTAAAATACACCCTATACTATATATAACATTAAAACTCTAATATTATATATATGTATGAGTAAACAGTCAGTCTTACCGTTAGTAGGCCTCATTCACGAAGCTGGTCTATAAGGGGTGTTTAAGGAAATTGCCTATAAAATGGCGATTGAATGGGTATCCACTCTTACCCACCGCACTCTTGACTAGTGGAGGGTCGTTAGCCGAACGGGTAGGATAGGACGAAAAACCTTCCATTATAAGTATAATGAAGTACAAAGTAACTACATGCTTTTACAAATTCCCAAATTCTAGTTACTTTAGGCAAAATGTGAAATTGTATGCTAATCCATGGAATTACACTTCGTACCCTTGTCAAACGTTAGTGGAGCGTGTGTGGTTAACCGACACACTAATTTGGGATTGACATTGGTGACGAAGGGTGGCTCGATGTTTATCATAGATCAATGGAGCGTGTGTGGCTAACCGGCACATTGATTAGGTGATAGTAGCATTGAGTGCACCACGTAGATTCGTATGGTTATTCACACCTTATTTGTGATCCTCGGCATCCCAGTCACAAATGAAGGGCATAATTAAGATTAAACATGCCATTGAAAAGTTCAATGAATCTCAAAAGATCTAGGAGTTTCAATTCATTTAAAACTTAAACTTCATTTTTGTTTTTCATGGTGGGAATTGGTAAATCGTCATTTACCTACCTTCAAATATTCTGCAAGTAGATTACGACATCCCTCTTCTAGGTTGTAGAATGTTGTGTTGGATCCTAGCCTTGATGTTTCATTTGGGTGTTACATCAAGGATTCTTATCAACTAACTTGAATTTTCTCCCGTTTTGTAGATGTCTAAATCTTACAATGGTCTTCCCAAGTCCATTGGAACAAGCTTTCCAAATGAAGATGACGTTCCACGATACGATCAAGGAAATGAGAGTCATGCTTCACTTCCTCCACCTCCTCTAATTATTCTCCCTAACCCACAAGTTCAAAGGCTTGAAAAGTTCAAGCTCACTCAATCCCTATTGGCAAGTAAACACGAAGATGGGAAACATGTGTGTGCACACATATTAGAGATAAAGTCACACATTGACAGGTTAAGGATGTTGGGTGTCGAGATTTCAGGTGAGTTGGCTGTTGACTGGGTTCTCCAGTCGCTTCCTGAATCATATAGTGAGTTCGTTAGAGAGTACTATACGATGGACCATGACATGACCCTCATTGATTTGACCTATTTGCTTATAGCTGCTGAATCGACAATGATTTGGCGTGCTGATCAAGCAAATTTGTCTGGTGAATCAAACTCCCAAACTTCAATGGACATTGAAAATGGTGACATTGGAAATCCAGAAAAGGTAAATTCTGAGATAGTTCCTTGTGCCATTACAAAAGAGTCCATTTGCTTCTATTGCCAAGAAAAGGGGCATTGGAGACGAAGCTGCCCTGTTTACCTGAGAGATCTAAGAGATGGGAGAGTCACGACGTATGGCTCTACTTCAGGTAAAATCCACTAACTAACTCTGTAAGTTCCTATTTTTGATTCTTGATACATGATGTGATAAGATTACATTTTGATGTTTTTGTGGGATCGAAGAAAAGAGAGGAAGCTTAAGGAAGAAGCGTGCTGAATCTGATCATGAAGAAATGGATTTCGATCGCATGGACTCGAAGATCAGATTTTTGAGCAGCTAATCTAGAGTTAGGATAGATTGATAAGAAATATGTAATAACATAGTTTTCCAGTTGAATTGCATTGTAAGGACAAATTTTTCCGCAATAAAATAAATTTTGATTTTGTCTTATTTATTTATCCTTGCAATGGTGTGTATGAAAAATTAATGTTTAATTGTTTCTATTGTTAGCAATAATGGATTTGATTCTTAACTATGTTATTTGTGGAAATGTCGAGAATTTGCCAAATAAGGGAAGATTCTCATCGCCCAAGTTTCAATTGGACAGAAACTTGGAATCAAAAAACTTGGTTGCGTGATGAATGAGAAACTTCATATTTGGAAATTAGACTAATTCTTTGACAAAGTGTCGAGAGAAGGACTAGGAGATCGAGTACACTAGGTTGTGCATTGATCAAGTTCACCACAAGAGTAATAAAGATATTTGTCATGATTTACTAAAGTTTAGTAAATATGGTTATACTTATAAGATTAAGTATAATTCTGAGTTGATTAAAAGAGTTTCAATCAATAGCAGAACGAATAAGAAGAATCAAGTAGGCAGAAAGATAAAAGTTTCTCTATTCTAAGAAGAAGGGAGAGTACCTTTTATTGTGTTTTATGATAAGTCTTAATGATTAAGAACCATATCTCAATTGATCCTCCAAGTGAGTCTTAGTGCATTTGTATGTCTAAGAAGAGGAATCGAGAATTGTAGAAATGGTTAAAATCAAGAAGTCAATCATACTTCGTTCCAATATCAAGTCTTAGAGTTATATTCCAAGATTGTGAATTGAGTGACAAGTCTTAAGTAGGTTTATAACACTCATCAAATGTGGAGTTTGGAAAAGGTTTTCTTATTCTTGGACATTTGAAATTGGTAAGTTGTACTGTCTTGGATAAGACAAAGACCAACTAGGACCAATTATGTGAAGTGTTTTGTCTTGATAAGAACTACACTAACTCTTGAATATTTGTTTTGTCTAGGAAAGGTTCCTGACAAGAGAATCATATATGTCAAGAGGTCAGTGGGAGTCTCAATTGTCTTGAAAAGTTTCAAGAAAAAATCAAGAATAAACCGATAGTTAATCACTAGCACACGACTTGAGGTTGGCGACCTATCGTGTTGACATAATTTTGTTTCTGCGCCATTCCAGATAAAGTCAACTATGCAATATGAGTTCTATGAATTGATTGCATAAAGGCAAGACACCCTAATCAATGGAAAGTACATTGATAGGAATGGGTGAACTACTCAACGACCTGGAAGCAATGGTGGGCATTCATGCTACCATGAGGCAGGAAATCGAGATTGAATAAGTTCAGTCCATATGAGTTAGATTTGTCTCGAACATTGTCTTACGATTATTGTTATGACAAATTCAAATGGATAGGAACACATACACTTTAAAATCTAAGTGTCATAAGGTCTCCCTCCTTCATGAAAATGATTGTGAGGAAATGCTTTCACTAAGAGAGATTTTAAGAAGATAGCAATTGTGATAATTGTATTCTCAAATTCGATTATGATTACGACATCCCTCTTCATAGTTCGAATTGTGAGATTTGGCAATTAGTTTGTGTTGGGTTTTTAGCATTCTAACACTCCTATGGTGTACATGCAACCCTATAAACCTTGGATCTATGTTTTCTCTATTATACATGCAAATATTAACTATTCCAAGGTTTCATCCTAACTAGCATATTATGAAGCACCTATACTACAAAGCTCTAGTTAGATGACATACCTTTTGATGTAGCTTGATGTCTTCAAGCTTTAAGAGCTTAGCCCCAATAGTGTGGAAGCCTCAAATGGAATCACAAATCACCAAAACACCTTGGAAGAACTTGAGAGAATATGTATGCACACTAAAATCGGCCCACTCTTATTTTCACACACTTGTGCCAATTTTGTGAGCCAAGGATCCCTTTATATATTATGGAGGATTAGGGTTACATCCATGTAAACCCTAATACCCATGACCTTTCATTTACATAGGATCCATGGGTTAAAAGCTCCATGGACCATCCATGAAAGCTTAGCCCAACCTAAATGAACTTGGCCCATTCCATATATATAAGAGTCCATATTTAATTAGTTCTTTTTGATCACTTAATTAATTCTAAATTAATTCTTGATCAATACTAATTAAATAATATGATTCCATATTAATATATTAGAACTTATAATATATTAATATAAATCATAAATATACTATTCTCAAAAGACTATCCATATAAATTGTGCCGGTGAAGTGCAACCCAAATGGACCATGCCGGGTCGGGTCAAGTACATACCAAATATAGTTATGGACTTAGACATTAATCCAACAGTCTCCCACTTGGATAAGTCTAAAACTATTATTGAGTATGACTTCAAAACCTAACTGGCAATCGTAGCTCTTAAAGCCGCTGTCGAACTCTGACCTTGTCAATGACTTGTCCATTAGATAAGGGATCATATATTCCTCCATTCTAGATATCATATGGACTGAGACATGGATTATAATCATTCTCTTTGTCCATTTGTTGTTTCCCGATTTTCGATTTATGATGACTGACTGATTGAACAAATCAAATCAGTCCTGGCTTGGCCAAGCACTCACATGTGTCATCGCTAAATCATCGAGGGGCCCACAGATATCGCTTTTATCCCGAAGGTAAAAGGAATGGATAAACTTCGACTCATATGGCTTGTTCTACTACTTGTTGAATCATACACAAAGGCACGTTTTATAACATCGAGTTACCAATGCGTTTTCGTGCAATCAATGTATAACCAACTCATAGTAACAACTCATATCTCTAGGTTTGAAGAATATAAGATATTATCGTCTCATGATCACTCGTGATAAAATCCATGAAGTGATTCAAATGAGCGCGGGTTGAATCCAATACTCAGAACTTATGAGCACTCATGAGTGTTGTAGCACCACTTTGTCCACCAACTTGGACCTCTACAAATCAACCCATGACAGTCTTGATTCATATCTACTTCCAACATATGACCGACTGTGGATGGTTTGAATAACTTAATCATTCAGGAAGAGCGACTTAGTTATTCTGGAAGTCAAAACATGCAAAGTGAAACACAAGAATAAATGAGTCAAATATGGTATCAAACCCTATGAATATAAATAAACACTTTTATTTATCACCATACTGATTACTCATTATTCATTGTTTCGGTTTTATCAACTTTATACTTGAATTAAAAACACTAGTTGTCCCATGCTCCAAGCATGTACACTATGTTTTTCTTAAACAATAGCTTTGCCATACACCAAGTATGCACTCTATGTTTGTCTATGATCCTTACTTTGTGAAATAAACCAATTGAACATAATTTCAATGATTCTAATTTCACACTCCCAAATCCTTATCGAAAAATGTGAGAATTTCAAATTCCTATCATTTATCAAAATCTGTTTAGATTTTAAACTTATATGCACTGACCCTCCTGTAATGAATATGTACAAAGTCACAAAGACTTGTCACCAGTCATTATAAGGTATTCCAGTGGAGATCAACTCCATGGAAACTAAGTCTCATATTCAAAGTACATTGCTTTGGACATGCTTCTTGCATTAAGTTTTCTAATCTTACACAGATAACTTCCACCTATGGAGACAACTCCATATTCTCATTTTGACTATCACTTCTGAATAAGAGATGCCTCTTTTCAAAATATGTCAATATGGTCCTTCCAAAATTAGCACTATACTTCCAACTGTCCCTGAGCAACCAATCTTTGGTAAACCTCAGATTGTCCTCGACAATTGCTTAATCATTTTAGTCATATCCAATTCTAGACCTTTTCCCTTCTTAATGCCTCTGGGCATTTGGAAAAATTTAGAAATGACAAATATTATAGCACATGCAATCGATCCTGTACCCAAAGCAAATGGTACACGATTCATGATGTCTCACATAAAGACATGATTCTAGACCAGTCTTTTGCTACAATATTTTTATTTGCCATGTTTTCAAAATTTGACTATGAAGAGGGATGCCGTAATCATAATCGAATTTTGAGAACGCAATATATAGAATTTCCTTAAGTTGAACCAATCCAACATGAAATTCATATATATATTCTTGACTAAAGATGATTAAGGTCTCAATCTAAGCCTTTAGAACTGAAATGAAGTATATCCTCTCCCTTAATTATAGCAAAACAACTTTTTCAATCCCTGCAGCCTCACGAATTGAAACTTTTGTTTTCTATAATTAACATTGCTAACTTGCAACACTAACAATAATTATCATGCTACCACTAACATGATGATTATTAGCATAACACTTATGCTCCCACTAGCTTTGACATGTACTCAGAAATCAGCTGGACTTCTAGAAATCAATACTTTATTGACTTTCTTACCAAAGTTCAGATTTCTGATACGAGATGCTTTGATAAAACTTTATCAAAATCATACACCTTTCCTTAGATAGCATGCATGTGTGTCTAAACAATTTCAGAACTATGAAAAGGGATGCCGTAATCATAGTCTCAATTGTTCAGACCTTTTGCCATCTGCTTCAAATCTACTTGGTGGAAGTGTTTCCTCACCATCATTTTCATGAATCGGAGAGAAACCTTATGACCCTTAGATTTTATGGTGTATGTGTTCTTATCCATGATCGTGAAAACCATAGTCACAAGACAAGGATAATGACAAATCCAAACTCATATGGACTGAACTTATGCAATCTTAACTTCTTGCCACCTGGCAGTACAGGGCCTGCCATTGCTTCCAAGTTGTTATGCAACCAATTGAGAACTTCCAGAACTCCTATGCAAAGCCAACTTTAACTGGAATGGGCACAGAATATGTCAACACGATAGGTTATAAACCTCAAGTCGTGTGCTAGTGAAGAACCTCAGGTTTTATTCTTGATTAGTTCTTGAAATTTTTTTTAGGATCTTTAAGACTCCCACTATCCTCTTGACATATAAGACTATCTTGCCAAATATTCAAGAGATAGTGCAGATTCTTTATCAAGACAAACACTTCACACAACTGGCCTTAGTTGGTCTTTGTTTTATCCAAAACATCACAACTTACCAATTTCAAATGTACAAGAGTAGGACACTTTTACTCTTACATTTGACAAGTGTTTTAAACCTTTCTTTAAGATATGTCACTCAAGTTACAATCTTGGAGTATGACTCTAAGAATTGTTTTGGAACGAAGTATGACTCATCTTCCTAATCTAACCATTTCAACAAATCATGACTCCTCTTCTTAGTCATAAGAATGCACTAAGATGACCTTTAGAGGACTAATTATGATATGATTTCTAAATCATTAAGATGATCACAAACATGATACTAAGTACTCTCCCATCTTTTCAGATTTGAGAAACTTTTATCTTTCTGCCTAATTTGATTCTTCCCATTCGTTCTGCCATACATTGAGACTTTTCCAATGTTTCAGAATTATACTTAAACTTGTAAGTATAACCATATTTACTAAACTTTAGTAAATCAAATAGTCTTAACGAGCTTTGTGGTGGACATGACCCGTGCACAAGAATGTGTACTCGATCCCTTTAGTCCTTCACTTGACTCACACATCCATGTGAACAAGTAATTAGTCTTGATTTTCCAATGCTTGAAAGTTCTCATTCATCATACTATTCAACTTGCATGATTCCAAGTTTCGGTCCAATTAAAACTTGGGTGATGAGGAACTTTCCTGATTTTGTAAATTTAGACACTACCATAAATGAAATAATCAAATCCATTTTCCAATATTGCTGTCAGTGGAATCATATAAGCAACAATTTTCCACAAATGCCATTGTAAGGATACTTCAAATAAATACAATTAAACAATTTTCTTTTATTTTAAAACTTTGCGGAAAAACTTATCCTTACAATCCACATGGAAAATTGTTGTTATCTATTCCTTAGCAATATATCATAACTTCTTAAGCAACTGCTCAAAATTCTGATGCGATCGAAATCCACCTTCGCGATCAGAATCAGCATATACTTCCTTTAAGATTTCTCTCTATTCTTTGATTCTTAAAACATCAACATGTGACCCAGTCACATCATGTAATGAGGAACTCAGAATAGAACTTAACAGAGTTAGATAATGGGCTCTACCTGATGTAGAGTCAAACTTATTGACTTTAACATCCTTAGGTAAATTTGGCAGCTTTGCAATCAACGCCCTTCCTTTGGCAAAATAAACATATGGACCCTTTGGTAATGGGACTATCTCAGACTTAGCCTTTCTCTTTACCATTTGGTCAACCGGGTTGACTATGGTCAATCCCTTTCCATTGGGAAGAGAATGCTTTTTCTGGATTTCCAGTGTCACCATTGTCACTGTCCATAAAGTTTTTGGGAAGTTGATTTTCTAATCAAATTTGCTTTACTATCGTTCCAAATCATTGCTGATTCAGCAGCACCAAGCAAATAGATATGATCACTAAGGTTCATGTCATGGTCTGTTTCATAGTAGTCCCAAAGGAACTCACTATGTGACTTAGAAAGTGATTGAACATCCAACTTTCTCAAGACTTTGACACCCAACTCTCCCGACTTGTCAATATGTGACTTCATTTCTAAGATTTGATCACACATAGACCTTGCTTGCTATTAGGGCTTGAGTGACCTTGAACTTGTGGGTTAGGGATTGGAGGAGGTGGAGGAAGAGAAGTATGACTTCCATGAGCCAAACTCGGGAAGTCATATTCATTAGGAAAGCTTGGTTTGGGAAGATCATTGTTGTCTAAACCAGACATCAACAATGGGAGTAAAGTTGATTTAAGTCCTTAATATAACACCCAATATGATATATTAAGGCTAGGACCCAACAAACTATTTTATAAATTGGAAGAGGGATGCCGTAATCCAAGCTATAAAATATTTGAAGGTAGGTGAATGACAATTCACCAATTTCCACCAAGATAAACGAAATGTATTATTAGGTTTTAATTGGTTTTGAAACTCCTAGATTCTTTTGAGATTCATTGAACTTTTCAATAGCATGTTTCAATCTCGAGTGTGCCCTTTAGGTTTTGTGACTGGGATGTCGAGGATCACAAAACAAGGTGTGAAGTAACCATGCAAATATACTTGGTACCCTTAATATTTACCCCTCAATCGATGTGCCGGTTAACCACACACGCTCCAACGATACTATGATAAACATTAAGCTACCCTTTTCCTACCTTGTTAAGTCCAGGTTAGTGTGCCGGTTAACCACACACGCTCCACTAACAGCTTAAACAAAGTGCAAAGTGTAATTTCATGGATTAGCACCTTATTCACATTTTCCTAAGTAACTAAGATTGGGAATTTATAAAAAGTTTAGTTACTTAATATTTATCATTAATACTTTTAATGAAGGGAGAATTATAGTCCTTGTCATACCTGTTCGGCTAACGACCCTCCACCAGTCAAGGAAGCGGTGGATGAGAGTGGACACCCATTAAACTGCCATTTTATAGGCAGTAACCTTATACCTCCCTTATAGACCGGCTTCGTGAATGATGCCTACTAATGGTAAGACGACTTGCTCTTATACATATAATATATTAAACTTTTAATATTATAATAGTATAAGGGTGTATTTTAGACATTTAAAATACTTGGTGGTTTAATCTATTAATTAAACTATGCTCTTAATTTAATTAAATTTAAACCATGTCATTATGGAATTATTAATTCTCTTTTAATTAAACACTTTAATTATCTATTAATAAAGTCCATAAGAGTTAATTGAATTATTCAATAAAACATCATAATTCCAATTATTAAATTCAAAATTAAAACCATTTAATTAATTGTTTAAGTTATCAACCCAAGAGTTTTAGAATTCAATTCTTTTTTTCTTTTTTTTTATCATAAAAAAACTTTTTCCAAATTCCAAAACTTGAGGGCAAGTTTTGTAACTCTTGAAAACTTTTGGATTCCATAACTTATGGAGTTAAATACTTGTTTTATGATGAAACTTTTCATGTTCCATAACTTAAGAACAAGTTATGGAATTCTTTAAAACATTAAGACCAAGTTTTGTAACTCCATAAAAAACTTTGAATCAATTTTTTTTTAAAAACCTTTTCATATCCATAACTTATGGAGGTTTCAAAAAACTATTTAGATCAAACTTTTAAAACTAATAAAATAATCATATCATTTTATATTTTACTAAATTTGACCCAATTCAACTCATAAAGCAAATGATTTAAATTTTACAAATAATTAGTTTTTCACAAAAACAAGTAATTATCTTAAAATTTGACAAACGTCATGTTTTTTTTTCTTTTTTTTTTCAACTTTGAAAATAAAACATTTGCATCAATATAACAGAAAACAACTCATGGCTCTGATACCACTGTTGGGTTTTTAGCATTCTAACACTCCTATGGTGTACATGCAACCCTATAAACCTTGGATCTATGTTTTCTCTATTATACATGCAAATATTAACTATTCTAAAGTTTCATCCTAACTAGCATATTATGAAGCACCTATACTACAAAGCTCTAGTTAGATGACATACCTTTTGATGTAGCTTGATGTCTTCAAGCTTTAAGAGCTTAGCCCCAATAGTGTGGAAGCCTCAAATGGAATCACAAATCACCAAAACACCTTGGAAGAACTTGAGAGAATATGTATGCACACTAAAATCGGCCCACTCTTATTTTCACACACTTGTGCCAATTTTGTGAGCCAAGGACCCCTTTATATATTATGGAGGACTAGGGTTACATCCATGTAAACCCTAATACCCATGACCTTTCATTTACATAGGATCCATGGGTTAAAAGCTCCATGGACCATCCATGAAAGCTTAGCCCAACCTAAATGAACTTGGCCCATTCCATATATATAAGAGTCCATATTTAATTAGTTCTTTTTGATCACTTAATTAATTCTAAATTAATTCTTGATCAATACTAATTAAATAATATGATTCCATATTAATATATTAGAACTTATAATATATTAATATAAATCATAAATATACTATTCTCAAAAGACTATCCATATAAATTGTGCCGGTGAAGTGCAACCCAAATGGACCATGCCGGGTCGGGTCAAGTACATACCAAATATAGTTATGGACTTAGACATTAATCCAACAGTTTGAACATCTGGGACTTAGTAACATAAATTCTGAATTGTTTAGACACACATGTGAGCTATCTAAGGAAAGGTGTATGAGCTTAAAAAGCTTAGATAAAGGCTTATCAAAGCATTAGGTATTAGAAATATGAACTTAAGGAATTCAATAAGCATTGTTTTCTAGAAGTTCAAGTGTTTTCTAAATACATGTCAAAGCTAGTGGGAGCATAAGTGTTATGCTTGTATGGAAATAATCATTGTGTTAGTGGGAGCATGATTATTATTTCAAGTATTGCGAGTTAGCAATATTAATTATAGAAAACAAAGATTAACTTTGCAAAGTTGTAGGGGTCGAAAAGTTGTTTTGCTATAATTAAGGGAGAGAATATTATACTTCGTTTCAAAATCTAAAAGCTTAGATCAAGAAATGTTAATAAAATTTAGTCAAGGATACATAACACGTTCTCAAAATTCGATTATGATTACGGCATCCCTCTTCATAGTTCGAATTGTGAGAACATGGCTAACAAAATATTATGGCAAAAGACTGATAAAGTATCATGTCTTTATGTGAGACATTATGCATCGTGTCCAATACGCTTCGGGTATAGGATCGATTGCATATGCTGTAATATTTGACCATTCTAAAATTTTCCAAATGCCTAGGGCATTAAGAGGGAAAAAGGGACTAGAATCGGTTTTGACTAAAATAATTAAACAACTATCAAAGTACGATCTGAGGTTCACTGAGGATTTGTCGCTTGTGAGTAGTTGGAAGTATAGTACTGGATAGACTATATTGACATTATTATGAATATATAAGATTCTATTAAGAATGAGTTGTCATATGACAAATATGGAAATGTTTCTATTAATGGGAGTTGGATATTAAGAAATATGTCTAGATTAGAAACTTTTATGCGAGAAGGATGTTCAAAGGAATGTACTTTGAATGTGAGACTTCACGTCCATGGAATTGTCTTGTAACAATTTCCGATAGAATACCTTGTAATTTCATTAGCCGGGTCTTGGTGACTTTTGTGCTATGACATTACGAAAGAATCATTGCATAAAATGTTAGAATCTGACAAATTCTAAAAGTGGCAAGAATTTGGTATTCTTATACTAATAATAAGGATTGGGGATTGTGAAATGAGTTTCATTGGAAAAGTTTTTCAATTGATCTATTTCACAAAGTATGGACCATAGGAAACCAAAGTGTGCATGCTTGGAGCATGGGACAATTGTGGTTCTAATTCGAGTAATAAAGTTGATTTTCCGAAATATTAAACAATGAATAATGAGTAATCAATATGGTGACTAAATAAAAGATGTTTTATTTATACTCAAGAGTTTGGGGTCATACAGGATTGAGTATTATCGTTGTGTTTCACTTTGCATGTTTTGACTTCCAGAATATCTGGGTTATTCGAACCTCCACAGTCGGTCATACATTGGAAGTAGGTATGAAGCAAGACTGTCATGAATTTGTCTGTAGATTGTCTAAAGTGTTTAGACATAGCACAAGTTTGCTGCAGAGTTCATGAGTGCTTTAATAAGATTAAAGTATTGGATTAAACCCACGCTCACGTGAATCACTTCATGGTTTTATCACGAGTGATTAGTGAGACGATAACATTGTATATTCTTGAAACCAAGACGTGTGAGTTGTTATTTGCTGGTCGGTTACACATTGATGATAAGTAAACGCACCAGTAACTTGGTGTTATAAAACTTATTGTTGTGTGTGATTCGATTAGTAGGTGCAAGCAAGCATTTGAGTCGAAGTTTATCCATTCCTTTTACCCAAAGTGGGATAAAAGCGATATCTGTGGGCCTCTCGATGATTTAGTGATGTCACCCTAAGCGCTTGGCCAAGCCGGGACTAAGTTGATGTGTTCAACTGTAGTCTGTTGTCAGTCATCATAAATCAGAAGTCGGGAAACAGTATAGAGAGAATGATTAAAATTCATGTCTTGTGTCTATACGATATCTTGAGAATGGAGGAATATATGATCCCTTATCTAAAGGACACGCGTATCTGATAAGATCAGAGTTGACAGCGGCTTTTGAAAGCTACGATTGCTGATCAGGTTCTGAAGTCATGCAAAATAGTTATTAGACTTATCCAAGTGGGAGACTGTTGGATTAGTGTCTAAGTCCATAACTATTTTGGTATGTACTTGACCCGATTGTGAGCATGGTCCTTTTGGGTTACCTTCACCATAGCAACTTGTAGGATGAATTAAGGAGAGAAAGGATTAATTATGATTTATTAATATATTATAAGAATAATATATTAAAGGACAAATCATATTGTTTAATTAATATTGGTCAAGAATTAATTAAGAATTAATTTTGTGGCTGAAAGAGATTAATTAAACTTAAGGGGACTGAATTTGTAATTATAAGATAATTGCAATTGGGCTATGGATCACCTAATAATATAGGTTGGACGAATTCTATGGGAAGCCCATAAGGAATTCATCCAAGGGATATTCTAAAGGGGTCCATGGGCTGCTTAGGGCCTAAGCAGTCAAATTAGGGTTTCCTAAGTGCAAAACCCTAATAGCCTAAGTATATAAGGAACCCTTAGGCACCAAAAACGTGGCTAACACTTGGATTAGGGTTTCCAACGGTTTTTGGTGTCTATTCTTCTTCTCTTCTTCATCCAGATGCTTAGTGGTGTTTGTGACTCCATTAGAGGTGCAACACTTGAGGCACTAAGCTTTCTGAAGCCAAGGAATTGATTGTTATTGCTACATAACAATCAAAGGTATTCTCTAAACCCTAATTCAGATTATAATGTGTTAGATCTAGGGTTTATAGCTTTGGATATTCAATTGCATGTTCTTTAGACAAACTAGATCCAAAAGCTATTAGGGTTTGCATGTACACCATAGGAATGATGTAGTGCTCAAAACCCATCAGATACAACAAACGTATTATCATGCATAACGGGCTCACATTCATCAGATTGAAATACCTTGGCCCAATTAGTCATCAGACTGGAATGTCACAATGCAACAGGTCCAATCAGTCATCAGACTGGAATACCCAGCGTTTGTCGGCATGTCGCCTTAACCCAATGGCTCTTCTCGAGCCTCCGTGCCTACGGCTTACAGCCGACCCACACCAAATATCTTGGCCTACAACATATAGCAGGACCACCTCAACCTATCCCGTCACCATATGGCTATCCCACGTAAGATGTTGTGAGAAAACCTAAAAAATCATTCATAGGTACTGAATGAGTACAAAAAAATAATAATTTATTTTGCAACAAAAAAAAATATTAAGGACTAAATGTGTACAAAAATATTAGGGACTAAATGTGTACAAAGTGAGAAATATATTACCCTATTAAGTCATTTTTACCGGCTAACGTGGAGTAGCCGGTCATACGGACTAAATGTGTACAATTTAACAAGTTGAAGGGGTAAATATGGACGAAAAAAAAATTAGTGACTAAATGTATACAAACTAAAAAATATATTACCCTTTTAAGTCATTATCCATTTTTTGAGTGACCGAAATACATAGAAAGTTCCTAAGGTGGTTTAGACAACTATTCAATTTCATCTTAAGAGGGTAAAAAAAATCAACCTTTTGTATTAGGGTGCAACTACCAAAAAAAAAAATTATGTGCAACTATTATAGCCTATATTTAGAAAAAAACACAAAGCAATATGATACAACAAGACGTTACTATTGCTAGACACTATTATTTATTATTATTTATTGGGAAATGATTAGTACACAACATTTTTTTATCCATACACAACAATTCATGTTTTATGGAGTTGTACAATACAATACTTTAATGTACAAATTGTTGTGCGTGGAAAAAATTTGTTGTGTACGAATCAGTTCCCTTATTTATTACGTTCGTCCCTGTTTAACATTAGACCAATGTAATTTTAGTAACCTCTTTTCAACAATTTTTTTTTCTTTTAATGACCGAATTTCTTGAATGTTTTAATTAACAAAGGTTGCAGAGTTGCCTTTTTTGTTATTTAAAATGATCAATTTTCTTGTGATTTATGATTATCCTTTAAAATATTGTATTGTACAACTATATAATGCATGAATTGTTGTATACGACAAAAAACTGTTGTGTACGAATCACTTCCCAATTCGCAACCAAGTTAACATAATAACTTAATTGTAAGGGGTTACCGTGAGTTAGTTTCCCTGATTAATTAAACCATTCCTAAAAATATTACTTGAGAGTTCAATTTTGGCAAATATCAATTACCATTAATTGCGTAAAGATCCGTTGTTAAGATTTCCTTCCAAATTAAACATATAAACAGAAAATCAAGAAACCAACGAAATCCTAAACCTCCCCACTGCATGTGTTATATAAACACCCACTTCTTCCGCTAGATTTTTCACAACCATCCACAAACAAAACGTTGCCGGAGAACGCCCATTTTATCGCCGGAGATATAGAGAGACTGTGTTTCCGATTTGGTGTGTAAGTTCTTTTTCTCAACATCCGATCTTATCGAACTTGGATAAATATCAAGTTAATGCGAATCTAATTTAAAACTCTTGTTTATCTTTTTCTTGATTTCGCAGATAACAGAAGTTGAATATGGAAGAAAAAAAGAGATTCTATTTGCCGTGTGCAGACGACGATGGAAATCCAAATTGTTACATGTGTGGAGCCAATTTACCATCGATGAAATTCCTGTATCATCATATGCTCCTTCACACTGATTCCAATTGGTTTGATATTTTACCATCGGAGCCATTGAAGTCCACCGTAATTGTCTGTCGTACACTTCTTTCTATCATAACATCAAGAAACTCTGATCCATTAGATGATGATTTGAAGGTTAACGACGAAAAGGGTTTCAATGATGATGGGGAGAATGTCGATTTGATGAAGTTTTTACCATCGTGGAAGCTGACTGGTAAGAGAGGCCGCCCGGCTGTCACGGGCAGGGGAGGCTGCCCGGCTGCATGAAGATGAAGTAACGAACGAAATCAACTTCTTGCATGATAAGGTGTATCATAAATTCTTGCAATTGAATATTGAATTTGAAGATGGGTTTTGGTCGTTTTAATCTTTCTTTTTTGTCATAAACTAGTTTTTTAATGAAAATGCTGAAAAATTGGGTCGATTCATGATATAATTCTCATACATGCATGCTACAAATTACAAATTACAAAGTCTCAGAAAATCACTCCCAATTCTATCAAAAATATTAATTCTAATAGTACTAATGCTAAATATTAACATGAATAATTAGTTAAAATGAGCTGCTATAAAATTATTAAATTTTAATACAGAAAATTTCTATTAATAAGAGTAGACTTAAAAGGATTTTAATTGTAAAATATATATTTATAATTGAACTTTTACAACATTAAACCCAAAATTAATTAAAGAAATGTATGGTTAGTTTCTAGTGACAAACTATGGGGAAAAAAATCCAGTTGCGTTGAGAAAGTTTCTAGAACAAACTTAAATGATGATGAACAAAATTAGAAATTAAAAACTGGTTATTGCATATACTTTTTGTTAATGTAAAAAAGTGATAACATTTTGGAAGATAAGGGACCATTATTGTAAAAATTGAAAATTGGAGATGCGGGGTATCGATCCCCGTACCTCTCGCATGCTAAGCGAGCGCTCTACCATCTGAGCTACATCCCCGTTTGCTTAAAACTGTTATATCACACTTTATTTTTCTTTTTTTAATTTCTAGAAAGCAATTTAATTAGTCCAGAATATGTGTTTCAAGTTTGAACAGATTAATATTTTGATCCACTAAAAGAAAGTCGCTTTCTTCCCTCAATTTTCTTATGAGTATTTTCGGATACAAAATTTTCATCCTTTGGGTATGATCATGAATTTCTTTCTTGAGGGTAAAATGGTCCAAAACAAAAAAAAAATCTTCCCACTAGTAAACTTGAGAGCAGAAAGCATCAGAACAACTAAAAACGGATGTAAAATCATGTAATGAGGTTGAAATCTTCAATTAACCAAAACGAAAACAGCCCCCATCAAAATAACCAATCCCGGGGTAAAATGGTCAAAGTGTAGCAAAAAACTCCCACCAAGTACAAAGCTTTTTTCTGAATAAGCATCCAATAAAACTGTTCCAAATACCGATCGATAAAGGGCATAAACAGGCGAAACAGAGTATAAGGATAAAGCCATGACGAAAACATGCAAAGATTTTATCAGATACAACCAAACTAAAGGCGCATAGATATTGAAACGATACATGCAAAAACAAACATATACACAAGGAAGAAAACACACACACCAAAGTCAAGATCCCCCTGCTAACACAACCATACCACACGATGTGTAGGAGAAAGAAGAGGAGTAAAACGATTTGAAACTTTTCAATATGATTAGTTGATGAGAAAAATTGCGTGCAGTCGTGCAGAGAAGAATAGGAGAAAACGAGTGCATGCGAAGAGGAGTAAAACCTTTCAATATTAAATGATACCTAATCCTAATTAAATGGTTTAATCTTGATTTTTTTATTTGGAATGGGTATTTTAGTTATATGTATTTTTCATTTTTAGATAATTTTTTGACAAAACAATAAAAATGGTACATGTGAATAACTGAAAATTGACATTTTGGTCCAAAAAAATTTGGACTAGCACCACTGGTCCAAATCTTTTATTTTGTTGGAATTATGGTCTATTTTTTTAAAAAAATATTTCAAATGATGGATTTGTTGTTGGTATTTTTAAATTTTTTTTTCTTATTAAAATAATTAAAAAAGAAAAGACAAAATGTAAACACTCATTCCCCCTTTTATCTGCCAGGTACATCACCACCAGCATCACCCGTCAGTAGAAGAACCACCACCACCGAAAGCTATCGCCGTTATTGTTGTCGGAGAAAGAGAGACGAAGAGTGACACAGACGAAACTAGGGTTTGTAAACCCTAAACCACCTCGGACCAGAGAGAGAGAGAGAGAGAGAGAGAGAGAGAGAGAGAGAGAGAGAGAGAGAGAGAGAGAGAGAGAGAGAGAGAGAGAGAGAGAGAGAGAGAGAGAGAGAGAGAGAGAGAGAGAGAGAGAGGGTGTCAAACCATCCGTGTGCCGCTAGGGTTTGCTATGACATGCGGCGACAAGAGGTTTTTTAGGGGGTTTCCTACCGTCGCACCATCTACGTCGACCTTTAGATCTATGTCGTCCTTCATCTCCATCGTAGCTCGCCAACTCAGATCTGGAAAGACGAAGATGAAAAAGCGGCAGTCGTTTGGGAGGGAAGTTTCAGATATGAACAACAACTACTAGAGTCTTCCTTCTCCAGATCGATCAGTTGAAGCATGGTGGGATGAAGACGAAGGGCGACGCCATTTTTTCTGGAGAGATGAAGGACAAAGTTTGCTGCAAGATGAAGGACAACGCCAATCCTTCGGTCCTCTATTCGTCGTGAGGATCTGGATCCGCAAGATTAACAACGATGTTAGTGTTTCTAGGGTTTCGACTCTTAGAGGGTGGTTATACGTAGGGGTGTAAACGAGCCGAGCTGAGCCCGAGCCTGACCAAGCTCGAGCTCGGCTCGTTTAATTTTGAGGAAGCTCGAGCTCGAGCTCGAGCTCGATTCGAGCCTTAAAATGAAGCTCGAGCTCGGCTCGTGAACAATTTAGTGGGCTTGCGAGCCTAAACGAGCCACTATATATATATATATATATATATATATATATATATATATATATATATATATATATATATATATATATATATACACACACACACACACACACACACACACATACACACACACACACATATATATATATATATATATATATATATATATATATATATATATATATATATATATATGTAGGCTTGTTTAAGCTCGTTAAGGCTCGCGAGCCCACGAATTGAAGCTCGGCTCGAGCTCGTTTAATAAACGAGCCTCATATTTAGGCTCGAGCTCGGCTCGGGCTCGTTTAACTCGATCTCGAGTCGAGCTTTTAACGAGTCGATCTCGAGTTGCTCACGAGTAGCTCGACTCACTTACACCCCTAGTTATACGACAGAGTAAGTCCGACCTAGTGAAGATAAACAATTCCTCGACGGCAGAGCTCTACGGCGGTGAGACTTTACGTTTGCAGATCTCTGGCCATAGTGGTGGTCCGACAAACTCAACAAACGTCGTCATCGTCGTCATCGCCGCCTCCTGAAGCTTTTATGGTTAGGTTTTCACTACCCTAGGATTAGGTTTTTGTTGTCGGATTTTGCTAGATAAGATGAAGAGTGTGACACTATATCCAATTGTGCGTGGAATCCGATGTTAATGGCGGCGGAAGTGGTTGTTTCTGATGAAACTAAAGAGAGAGAAATATAGAGTCTTGGGGTTTAGGTGGGGTAGGTAGGTTTATATTCTGTTCATTATTTTATTTTAATGAAATAAATGGTAAAGTAAATAAAATGAAAAAAGAAAAATAAAGTGAAAGGGTAGATCCATCTTTTTTTGAATATTCGAAAACAATTAGACTAAAAACACAATAAAATGAAAGTTTTGGACCAATATTGTTAGTCTTTATTCAAATTCACCAATCCTGATTTAATCAAGACCCAAAATCATGGAAACCAACTCGGTTTCTAAATGGATTTTGATGTTCTTCATTGTAATCCAAATAGGTGCTCAAGGAATTCAATGTAGTGTGACTTATGATAGTAAAGCCATCGTCATCAATGGTCAAAGAAGGATACTCATCTCTGGTTCAATACATTATCCTCGAAGTACTCCTGAGGTACTTCACGAAACTAGTATCATTTTTCCAGGCGAAATATGGGTTTAAGTGAGCTTCAATGGGTTTCACACAATCGCCGAAAACCCTAGCAATCAACCACTGCCTCCATTCCGACGAATGCAAGGGTTTCAAACAATGATGTTGTCAGAGAAGGAATAGACGAAGTGATTGTTGTCGTGTTCGTCGAGCTAGGGTTTGAAAAGACGATGACGACAGTGTGGGTGGTAGATTTTTGTTTCCGATGCCATTTGGGGTTCGTTGTGTTCGCCGAGGTATGGTTTTCACTACTTGATTGATTTTCCTTTCTTGCACCTCATTTAACTGACCCCATTCATCATTTTTTTGTTTGACAGATCTGTAAATATTTCCCATCATTACAAGTTTTTCTGTTTCCGAAATCCAACTATCTCTTATGTTGAATATATATATATATATATATATATATATATATATATATATATATATATATATATATATATATATATGTGTGTGTGTGTGTTTGTGTGTGTGTGTATGTGTGTTTGTATGTGTGATTTTGATTTTATTTTCATAGGGAAGTAGGGGAAGAGGTCTGTTGTAACGCCCCGATTGTCAGGTATTAATATTACAGTTTATACCTTCAAGTTTTAAGGTCTACTCGACGAGTTAGATGCCCTACTCGTCGAGTAGCAGCGGGTTTGGGCCACATCATTAAGTGACCGACTCGGCGAGTTGGAAAGGTGACTCGACGAGTAGGAGCTGGCAGAGGAAACCCTAACTTTCGGGGTTTTGCACCCTATTTAATGGACCATTAGTGCCTCCCTCAGTCCCCTACAACCCCCGAGAGCCCAGAAAACCCTATTTCGTATGTGAGCTTCATTTGAGTGTGCTTGAGCTTTTGAAAGGTGAAGTTTGTGAAGGGAGCTTGAAGATTAAGAAGCTAGCAGTAGGAACTTGTGTGGATCTACAAACCTGCCTCCTCTAGTTTCATTTTGAGGTATCAATTCGTGATCTTAGCTTTATTTCCTTCTAGACCTCATTGGGTGAAGTTAGGGCTTTTTGCCTTGATTATGGAGCTATATTGGGTACATGAGCTAGATCTGAAGTTGAAACTTCAGATCTGGACCCTTCTTGGGTTCCAAGTTCATAAAGTTCTTAACCTTGCAATATATGAGCCCTTCCTTAGGAATTAAACCCCATTTCAAGCTTGAAAAGTGCCTTTTGAGCCTTTAAAGCCATGAAGCACGTAAAGGTGGCAACTTTACGTTGAAAACACACCCTAGGAACTCAGATCTACTGTTTGGAACGATGGGTTAGCTCGGAATCGGTTGATTATAGGTATAGATTGCATGGACTCGGCGAGTCGGATAATCCGACTCGACGAGTCAATATAGGGTTTACAGGACTGGGGTTACGTTTGAACTCGGCGAGTCTTCTGGGGTTTTCCCGATTGAATAGACGCACTGGACTCGACGAGTTGGAAGCTACACTCGACGAGTCTGGTCAACAGGGACGGTTGACCGTTGACTTTTACCAAAGGAAGGACCAGTACCTTGAGAGGGCAGTTTGAGTAAATTGGAATTTATGATGGAAATTATTGGTGGAATAGGTGTTGGTCTTCAGGAGCGTGGTTTGGAGGAGTTCGATACTGTATCTTCGATCCACTTGTCAGGTGAGTTATCCTCACTATACTAAGGGGTCTAAGACACCAAGGCCGGCCCATTGGATATGTTATCCTAGCAGTGTTAGATGTTGAGTATGAGTTAGTGCTGCATGCTAGCGATTATGCCAGTTAGGTCGATCGGTAGGACTACCTGTGTTGTTATATGATTATCTGCATGCTCAGTAGTTATGTTATATGTTGATATGTTATGTGGGATGGGTTGAGGATGTACTGCTTCGTGCGGTGACCAACAAACCCTAGGAGCATTCCAGATACGAGTTGTGGGCCCGGTAGGCAATCCAGACTCGTACTGTGGGCTTGAGAGCATTCCAGATACGAGCTGTGGGCCCGGTAGGCAATCCAGACTCGTACTGTGGGCTCGGTGGCAATCCATATGTGAGCTGTGGGCCCGGTAGGCAATCCAGACTCACACTGTGGGCCTAGGGGTATTCCAGTCTGTAAAGTTGCGGACTCGTTACATGCTGTCATTTGTTCCTGTGTTATTGGATTGTATGTGTATCGGTATTTTGGGGGTAACTCACTAAGCTTTCGGGCTTACAGTTTCAGTTTATTGTTTCAGGTACATCAGGGGATCGCGACAAGGCGAAGGTGTGATCATACAGTTCCTCATGTCTTATTTATGTTTCTGGGAAAAATTCTGATATTGAACTATTTTGAAAACAAATTTGTATTGGTGAATGGTTTTGAAATGTTTTAAAAAGTTTAAATTTAGTACGAATTTTTGGATGTTACAAGTTGGTATCAGAGCCTTGGTTTGAGTGAATTGGAGGAACACTTGTGTGAATCCAGTCTCAAACCAAGGAAATGATTTTCAAAATGATTTTTTCTTAAAAGGTTTTCAAAATATCAAAGGAGGATGCAGGGTGTACGATCAGCCGGAGCCAGTAAGTAGACCCCAAAATACCATACAGTTATTGATATTGTGATATGTTAGAACAACATGCTAGTACTAGGCTAAGTATCTTAGAGAATCGCATGATAGAATTGTCTGATTATATGATGCCTGATAGCCTAGGGTTCTTTTTTATGAAATTGACATCATTACTGTAGTTGATTTAGTGTATGCATCACGACCGTATATAATTAAGATCTTATAGCCTGAGAATGTTTGGTTTGGCCTTATTTCCTGTTCTTGTCTGATGAAGGGCTTAGGGTAGAATCAGGTATGCGAAAGTCTATAGGGTCCAACGTTATGTATGGTTAGCATACATGAGTGCTGCAGGGTTGGTGAAAGTTTCATGGGTAGATCATGAGAGGTCGGGAGGCCAGTTATGAGATATTTAGCATTCCTCTAGGAGTGAGGATTGAGTGCTCACCATGTTTATATATGTATGGTTAGGGTGTTGTGGTGATACTTGAGACAAATATGGGTAGGTGTGGAAGATAGTATGGGCCCGTACTACTGAAAGCACAGGACCTATACGCGTAGCAAGGAAGTCACAACCCCTGGGGTTTAGTCGGGAGTTGGTTCCTAGTTCTTTATGCGGATTATCTGATATCTTGTGGTATGTTTCAGAATGGTGATGACGAGACGTTTTGTGGCTGGATCCGGTTCGGGATCAGGAGACGGAGATGGAGGCCAGGAAGGGCCAACAACACCCGAGCCTGTGGTGCAGATGGGTACAAATGAGTTGGATGCCAGGATTCGTAAGATCCTGCATGATGAGGTTGCTGCTATGTTTCGGGCACAACTACCAGAGATGTTTAGGTCTATTAAGATCGTCATGGTTGAGTATTTCGACGAGCGTTACGCATCCCTAGCGGAGACGGCTGCCGCTGCAGCTGCATCGGCTGTAACAGCGACAGAAGGGGGAGGAGGAGGAGCCAGCCGGGCTTTCCAGTACCGGGACTTCGATAACACGAAGCCCCCTACTTTTGATGGGACTCAGGACCCCATCAAGGCCATGAGATGGATTTATGATGTGGAGGGGTGTTTATTTACTTGCTCATGTCCTACTGACTAGAGGGCCAGATGTGCCCTGAACCTGTTGAGGCTTGGGGCCAAGGACTGGTGGAGATTGACGACAGGGTCGTACTCTGATGAGCAGAGAGCTGCTGTTACTTGGGAGCAGTTTCAGGATATGTTCTGTGCTCGATACATTCCACGGGTTGAGCGGGAACGTTTGGCACAAGAGTTTTTGAGTTTGAGACGGGATGGAGAGTCGGTGACGGAGATTACCCGCATGTTCACCGAGAGGGCGATGTTCTGCCCGGAGTTTGCTTCTGAGCAATCTCAGATGACCCATTATCTGAGCATGCTCAAGACTGACATTCGGCAGTTTGTTTCCACCCAGCGATGTGATACACTACTGGATTTACAGGAGGCCGCCAGACGGCGTGAGTTGGAGATTGAGCTGCAGCTGAGGGAGCAGCGGTCGGCCCCGGCACAGTCGCAGCCGGAGCCGAAGCGGTCTAAGACCGCTGATTCTTGGATCGGGAGTCAGCAGAGCCGTACTTATGGGAAGTGCAGCAAGGGTCATTATAGGGTTTGTCGAGTTGGGAGTGGGTGCCACAGGTGTGGCAAGGATGGGCACTTTGCGAAGGACTGTTGCCAGCCCGCCACGATTCCGAGTATGAGGTTGTGTTATCACTGTGATCAGGTTGGCCACTTGAAGGCCAACTGTCCGTTACTTGCCGTGAAGCCGAAGCGGGCTCCAGCGCCGGCTACACTGAGGATTGCCGATGGGAGACAGGGTAGGGCATAGCCCCCGAAGGCTTAGGGACGCGCCTTCCAGCTTACGGCCGAGGAGGCCAGGGCAGCACCGGATGTGGTGGCTGGTATGTTTCTATCATTTGTTTCATTTATTATGTCTGTGTTATACTTATCTATTGTACTTGTGTTTAGGTACATTTTTAGTGAACTCTTTGCCTGCATTGGTTTTATTCGACTCGGGGGCGAGTCGGTCGTTTGTGTCTCAGACTTTTAGTAGGGAGTTCAGTGTGCCAGTGTGACATCCCCATTTTCACGGCCAGAAAAGACCGATTTTGTTTATGCTTTATAAAAACCAGAGTACTTCTTTTAACAAAAATGTTGCGGAATTTGTTCCCAGAAAACATGATAAATAGGTTATCAAAGCATTTCCGAAGAAATGTATTTTTATTCATTTTCAAAACATTGGGATGTCATTGTCAATACATAAACATATGCATAAACAGAACTTACATTATTTACACTAGTGATCTACATCTCTTTTAAATCTCTCAGTGTAAAGTAGCTTCGTATCGACACCTGTGATACAAATAAGCTTGAGTGGGTCAGGTTGGGAAACCTGGTGAGTACATAGGGTTTTCAACCCACAATAATATAATTATTATATTTACACAACAAACAATCAACCCAATTATCCATCCCCATTATCTTCCTTACTCTCAAGGGTCTACCCTAAGAGTCATCTATTCGTTCATTCCAAAGTCCCTTGCCTCCTAGGGTTATAAGACAGGCACTAAGTCCATAGCTGCCAATGCTCGTTCGTAAAACACTAAATCCATAGCTGCTAAAGTTCATTCATCGGGTACTAAATTCATAGCTACCAGTGTTCATCTAATAGGTACTAAGTCCATAGCTACCAACATTTATCAGGTACTAAGTCCATAGCTACCAACGTTTATCCATCAGGTACTAAGTCCATAGCTACCAACGTTTATCCATCAGGTACTAAGTCCATAACTGCCGATATTATTTGCGCACTAAGACTATAGCTGCCAATGTTCATTCACATCATCTTTCATCCCTCATCATTCATCTACCCATGTTTCACCCAACATATTTGTAGATATAAAATACATATACAGTTTAAATCATATAAAACTTGTATAAAATTGTTCATCCAGCATAGATAGCAAGTATACAGATAATATGCACACATAGCACGTAGTTTATATAAAATACTTCATATCTATGTACAAGATGAAAGTAACTATGCACTTACCTGGAAGGTGGTGACTCTGCACTCGAACAATGCTTCGTTACTTCTTAAAACAATTTCCCTCGACAAAACCTAGTATCAATACCACTAGGGTTTAGTCTAACGTTAACCGCGACTAATTAATAGTTTAGCTATTATTATTATTATATAAGCGTTAAATAACACTCAATATCACTCATAATAATAGCCCAAATAATTATTTTAAGGACCTAATAACATTATTATAATTATTTAAAAGTTATATTAAAAATTGCATAGGCGTAGCTCACTTACAGCGGGTTTTATTAAAAACCGGGCTTTGCTCGGAGTAGCGTTTCCGAACCGAAAGACCCTTTTTCTCGGGAGTCCGGGAGCCTCGGGGCTTCCTTTGGGTGCTAGGGGTTTTTTCTAGGGTTTAGGGGTGGTTTGGGGGCTTAGAGAGAGAAAGTAGTGAGAGAGAGAAGTGGGAAATGAGTGAAGAAAGTGGCTGCCTCCGCATGCCTTTTATAGGCCGAGCTCCTCGGGTACGCAGGGCGTTCCTGGGAGGGTACGCAGCGCGTTCCTCGTACGCAGGGCGCTCCTGGTCTATGATGTGCGTTCGTACTGCCACGCGTCCGAAGTCTGCTGGGTCTACGTGGTCATCTCCGGTCCGTGTATCCAAACGCGAGGTGTTCCATCCTTCTACGCGGGGCGTTCCTCGGACCAGCTCGCAAATTGCCATCCCGTCTTCTAAAATTCATAACTTTGGCATACGACCTCCGTTTTCGGCGTTCTTTATATCCACACGTAGGCGGGACCGTACTCTACAACTTTCGTTTAGACTCCGTCGGCTAACTTTGACTTTATTTTAAATTTATATTTTTAACAAGCCGGGACAGGATTGGTCCGTTAAAAATTCATAACTTCTTTATCCGATGTCCGTTTTCGTCTGTTTTTTTATCGTTACTCCAATATTAACGAGATCTTCGATTCTCGTTTAGGTTGTGTCGGCTAAAAACCGCTCGATCTAATATTCGAACTTCGGGCTGTACACTACTAAGCCGAAACTTCGAAAAATCATTACTTCCTCATACGAAGTCAGATTTGGGCGTTCTTTTTATGGACGCTCTCGGTTTAACGTTTTCTACGACTTCCGTTTAGATTACTAAGGCTAAAAGTCGATCTATCGTAAATTCACTATTTACGTCTCCCGGTGCCGTGCCGGTTTTGCCGTAAAACTTCGACGGGTCATAACTTCTTCGTTATAACTCGGATTTCGGCGTTCTTTATATGTATGGAAACCTTGAGACATATTCTACAACTTGGTTAAGATTATTTATTCTAAATAATCTTTTGTCGAAAAGTCGTTTTCGACCCCTATTATCTCTAAATTGACTAGCCCGGATCTACGGACGTTACAATTATCTCCCCCTTAGGATGATTACGTCCCGGAATCATCAACGAAACAGGGCTCACATGATGACTCCATTCGTTATCTCTTCATCCTAAGTCATAACTTTGATGTTTCTTCGAACGAGTATCTAACTCTTAGACTCCTTGACTACAGGCGGTGCTCGATCTTGAATCCACTCTCTATCTCATGTTAGACTTCCAATCATGATCTTCATGTCACGATCTTGATCTTTATTGGAGACTCCTTATTTAACAAACTTGAGATAAGTTTCTTCCTTCGATTATCATAATAGACCGATGGGTCATGTTCTAATGACCTCTCATCGTATGATGCAATGTTTAGACTCAGGTCTCTTAGAGTCAAATTCCAGAACAGACTATACCTTCCTTCATGTTCTTATGTGATTTAATCACATCGTAGTACTTCTAACTACAAGTTTCTTACTTTAACAACGATCACAATCGCTTTGACTATCTTCAATCTTCTGGCTTAAGTCGGATGCTACATCAAACTTGGTTCTCTGAACCACATAACATACTCAGCGTAGTCAAACTCAATTTGATATGACCACTAGGGTCAGAATAACAATCATCTTCTTAGTCATTACCGAAACGATGGTAACGACATACTTGAATAAAATGAAATCAATTACCAGCTTCTTGGTAACCTTGTGACTTTCCCTGATCCAAGCGTGAGTCCTGTGCTTCCGGTAGTATATGCATCTACTACCTTTCACACCTACTCATACTCGTCCCAAGTATTGTCTCGCAGTTTTTCCAAGTTACTATCACTAAAACAATTTTAACACATAAAAATGTGTCCAATCAATCATAAAATTTTCCCCTACACTCTACTAGGACTTCTTCCACGCGTATCTTCAATCATCAATTCTGCTTCAACTCGGTTGGTGGTGGAAATGCCATACGATGGGACAACTTCAGGAATTATGCCAATCGTTCCATCATCCCGCCAATCGAAGGTGTTCTTCGGACGTACCGTACTCCTCTAAACGTATTGTCTAACATATTCTAAAGGCAATATACCACTCTTACGATATCTTCTGATAGGTGTCATTCACTATCATAACCCTTTTCATTTCCTCTATTTACTCAATTCTCTATGAGTCTTCACCATGACGTTATTTTCACGGAAGCATGCATTCATTGCGTCGAGACGAGAATATGGACAGAGAAGATTTAGACATGTAATCCTCCTTATTACTCCGAAAAGTTACATGCCAGTTCTAATATCGTAATTAAACGTTTAGAAATCTGAACACATAAAATTTCAAGATCCGGTCGGCAACAGACCATAGATCCGATCAAATAATAACATCATAAAGCATCATAAATCAGTTAGCACATAAAAGCATTTTAGTCATCTTTCCTAAATAAGCTAGTGCTTGTGTCTATTCAGGTGTACTTCCTAAAATATATTAGACACACTCCTCACAATCATTGCTTAGCATTCTAAGTTTAAGTCTAGAAATAAATCCATATTCCTAGTTCGCTTAAACTAATGCTCTGATACCAACTGTGACATCCCCATTTTCACGGCCAGAAAAGACCGATTTTGTTTATGCTTTATAAAAATCAGAGTATTTCTTTTAACAAAAATGTTGCGGAATTTGTTCCCAGAAAACATGATAAATAGGTTATCAAAGCATTTCCAAGGAAATGTATTTTTATTCATTTTCAAAACATTGGGATGTCATTGTCAATACAGAAACATAAGCATAAACAGAACTTACATTATTTACACTAGTGATCTACATCTCTTTTAAATCTCTCAGTGTAAAGTAGCTTCGTATCGACACCTGTGATACAAATAAGCTTGAGTGGGTCAGGTTGGGAAACCTGGTGAGTACATAGGGTTTTCAACCCACAATAATATAATTATTATGTTTACACAACAAACAATCAACCCAATTATCCATCCCCATTATCTTCCTTACTCTCAAGGGTCTACCCTAAGAGTCATCTATTCGTTCATTCCAAAGTCCCTTGCCTCCTAGGGTTATAAGACAGGCACTAAGTCCATAGCTGCCAATGCTCGTTCGTAAAACACTAAATCCATAGCTGCTAAAGTTTATTCATCGGGTACTAAATTCATAGCTACCAGTGTTCATCTAATAGGTACTAAGTCCATAGCTACCAACATTTATCAGGTACTAAGTCCATAGCTACCAACATTTATCCATCAGGTACTAAGTCCATAGCTACCAACGTTTATCCATCAGGTACTAAGTCCATAACTGCCGATATTATTTGCGCACTAAGACTATAGCTGCCAATGTTCATTCACATCATCTTTCATCCCTCATCATTCATCTACCCATGTTTCACCCAACATATTTGTAGATATAAAATACATATACAGTTTAAATCATATAAAACTTGTATAAAATCGTTCATCCAGCATAGATAGCAAGTATACAGATAATATGCACACATAGCACGTAGTTTATATAAAATACTTCATATCTATGTGTAAGATGAAAGTAACTATGCACTCACCTAGAAGGTGGTGACTCTGCACTCGAACAACGCTTCGTTACTTCTTAAAACAATTTCCCTCAACAAAACCTAGTATCAATACCACTAGGGTTTAGTCTAACGTTAACCGCGACTAATTAATAGTTTAGCTATTATTATTATTATTATTATTATTATTATTATTATATAAGCGTTAAATAACACTCAATATAACTCATAATAATAGCCCAAATAATTATTTTAAGGACCTAATAACATTATTATAATTATTTAAAAGTTATATTAAAAATTGCATAGGCGTAGCTCACTTACAGCGGGTTTTATTAAAAACCGGGCTTTGCTCGGAGCAGCGTTTCCGAACCGAAAGACCCTTTTTCTCGGGAGTCCGGGAGCCTCGGGGCTTCCTTTGGGTGCTAGGGGTTTTATCTAGGGTTTAGGGGTGGTTTGGGGGCTTAGAGAGAGAAAGTAGTGAGAGAGAGAAGTGGGAAATGAGTGAAGAAAGTGGCTGCCTTCGCATGCCTTTTATAGGCCGAGCTCCTCGGGTACGCAGTGCGTTCCTCGTACGCAGGGCCCTCCTGGTCTATGATGTGCGTTCGTACTGCCACACGTCCGAAGTCTGCTGGGTCTACGTGGTCATCTCCTGTCCGTGTATCCGAACGCGAGGCGTTCCATCCTTCTACGCGGGGCGTTCCTCGGACCAGCTCGCAAATTGCCATCCCGTCTTCTAAAATTCATAACTTTGGCATACGACCTCCGTTTTCGACGTTCTTTATATCCACACGTAGGCGGGACCGTACTCTACAACTTCCGTTTAGACTCCGTTGGCTAATTTTGACTTTATTTTAAATTTATATTTTTAACAAGCCGGGACAGGATTGGTCCGTTAAAAATTCATAACTTCTTCATCCGACGTCCGTTTTCGTCTGTTTTTCTATCGTTACGCCACTATTAACGAGATCTTCGATTCTCGTTTAGGTTGTATCGGCTAAAAACCGCTCGATCTAATATTCGAACTTTGGGGTGTACACTGCCAAGCCGAAATTTCGAAAAATCATAACTTCCTCATACGAAGTCAGATTTGGGCGTTCTTTTTATGGACGCTCTCGGTTTAACGTTTTCTACGACTTTCGTTTAGATTTCTAAGGCTAAAAGTCGCTCTATCGTAAATTCACTATTTAAATCTCCCCGGTGCCGTGCCGGTTTTGCCGTAAAACTTCGACGGGTCATAACTTCTTCGTTATAACTCGGATTTCGGCGTTCTTTATATGTGCGGAAACCTTTAGACATATTCTACAACTTTGTTAAGATTATTTATTCTAAATAATCTTTTGTCGAAAAGTCGTTTTCGACCCCTATTATCTCTAAATTGACTAGCCCGGATCTACGGGCGTTATAGCCAGTAGGTGAGCTTGAGTGTCCGTTGCGAGTCTCGATCGCCAACGAACACGGGGTTTCTGCTTCTTTAGTTTATCGAGGATGCAAGTTGGAGATCTTCGGGGTGTCCTTTCCGATTGACTTGATTCCTATTCCCATGGGGGATGTGTGTGTGATTGTGGGGATGGACTGGCTTAGTAGATTTGGGGCCATGATAGATTGCGAGGCCCAGAGGGTGGTAGTTCGAACCCAAAGTGGGGGGAGAACTGGTTATTTACGGCGAGGGTACCTGTGACAACCCGAAATTTATAACTTGTGTAAACATTCAAATTTATCAGTTTTAGACTCATTTTGCTTCCAGTTATCACTGTTTGGAACCTGTTTTGAGTATTCTAACTCTAGTGAATCAAAGGAGTTAGTATTTGGAAGTGTCAGTTTAACTTCTAAACTACCTAGCAACCGTAAACCGCCTCAAAAAGGAGTTTACAGTCGAGACCTTGAGTTTACGGTCAGGTAACCGTAAACTCGTGTTGACCGTAAACCTGTTTACAGTCAGGTGGACCCCCATTGACCGAGAACTCTACTCTATATATATGGTATTTAGCCTTCATTTCACATTTTAAACACTCCAAATACTCTCTCTCTCTCTCTACAATTTTCAAGTTTTGCTCAAGGGATCCTCAAGAACACGGTTGTGTTGGACCGAAAACACCTTCTTTGCCTTCAAAAACCGTAAGTATCATCTTCCCCTTCATGAATCGAGTTAAAATCCTTCATTTTGGACTTAAGATCATCCCTCTATTGCTTGAACAAAAGAGTTTACGGTCCTATGAATCTTCATAGACCGTAAACCCTTATAAAGGGTGTTCTTATAGCCTTTACCCTTCCTAAGGCTAAGCATGGTCCCTAGAATCCGATGCCCTTGAATGAAGCCCTTGAAAACTATCATTTGTGCAAGATTGATGAGTTTACGGTCTAGTGTATCTCCTTAGACCGTACACCCTTCAATGACCGTAAACTCATGGACCGTAAACCTTATGACCGTAAGGTCATAGGACCGTAAACACATGGGACCGTAAACCCATTTGAACTGTGAACTCAATGGACCGTGAACACTTGGACCGTGAACTCCAATGGTCATACCTCTTTGACCGTAAACTCTATAGGGTGGCCATATACCCTAGTTATGCAATCATATGTGATTGTATCCCATAAATCTTAGAGTTTCCTAGCCAATAAGGGTGTTACCCTTCTTATTTACATGTCTATATGTGTCTATTAGGATCGTTGTGTGCTCAAGGTTACACCTGAAACTATGCACTCCTCTTCCAACCACACGTCAGTACCACTCACTGCAGGTGAGTTCATACCCCTACATTTTTCCATGTTTTTAATGTTTTCAGGGGGAATACAAGCTAAACATAAATGCTTTCAATAATATAAAACTCATGCAATTCTCATACTTTAACCGTTTTGTACTGTGTTGAGCATAAGGTACGTTTTCACTAAAATTGCATAGTTTTCCGGACACGCTATTCACTACGTTATACATGCAAACTATAATCGGTATAGTTTGGGATTTTCTAAACATAACAAGTACATAAACTTTCACTACTAAACATATGCACTAAGACAGAAATAGTTTACAGTTTACATCACTACTTTATCATGGTATTCATAACTGTAATTATCACTACATACGGATTTTCACTATGGTAGAACGCTACTACACTACATGTAAACTAGATCGTACGATACTGTGTGGCGCTACTTCAATACTGTACCCTTAGGAGTACAGGGATAAATCCTATCATAGTATAACCAGAGTCTCCTGGAGGGAGAGTGTGAGATTTGTGAATAGATTTATTCGGGACTGACAATCCCACACATGGACTGCTAGCTACAGTTAGGCGGGCACGCCTGGGGTGTAGAAATGTCATTTAACTCGACGCCTGAAGAACATTGGAAAGGTCTCTAGTCATATCAAGTATGGTTATACGACTCGCATTATGTATAAATCACCTTTAGTTTACAACCTGGCACTCTTCAACAGTTTTATTTATACTAAATAGAACTAATGCACACTACAACTGGAGAACTTTCAGGGTTTTCAAACAGAACTGAACATACAATGGTTTCACGTACGAAATACTTATACATCGTGATTAGCATTAGCTAGTCACATGAAGTATTATTTTCGCACATCACTACAGTTTTCAGTAACAAACATTCATGGTTTTATACATAATTGAAAACACTACATTCTCATTAAAGAAAATATCGGATTTTCTTGAAACTATACAAACAATTTTACAAGCTCATCAACAAGTTTTCATTACAAACTACCGCTTATGAACTCACCAGCTTTATGTTGATATTTTTTTCAAACTGCTTGTATTCTCAGGAAATCAGTAGACAGGTACTTGCTGGATTTTTGAGAAGCTGGAGCAATAAGAGTTTCATGTTCATATATTACAAACTATTTGATGTAATCCAAACAAGTTTCAAACTGATGTAAACATTTTCATTTAAGTATTCACTGTAATGGTTGTGTTGCTATGATTGCTATTATCCATTGGTTGTGATGCTACACATGACGTCCTCCACCCCAGAACGTTTCCGCCATTCTGGTTTTGGGGTGTGACAGATTGGTATCAGAGCCCTTGTTTATAGCGAACTAGTATACCGAACCATACGTGGTATACAACTATAAACACTAAGGGGCCTGAGTGCTCTACACTAAAAGTATACTTTCAAAAATATAAGTATTTTTATAAAAAGTATACGAGCATGCATACATAACAGAATCAGAGTCATAGGAAGAACAACACAAAAGTATTTGGATGTTGGGACACTGCGGTTAAACCTGGGCAGTTATGTAATCATGTTTAGGGTGAATATAGCCTGATCAACTATATTCGGTCAATACATGACCAACATGTGCATGGGAATGACGGTGGTGTCGCAGCAGGCCTAAAACTTACCAAAAACATTCATCATAAAATACTATAGGGGTATTTTGCTAGAGCCGGATTCAGTGAGGAGATTCATTCCTAGTGTTGCTACCTATTTGTTTCATAGCGATAACTTACTTGCATTAGTGACCTTTCTTTGCTTATCGTTTGGTAGAACACTTTATTATCAGGATGAGATATATTTTGTTTCATATATCTTGAGGACTTACCATCCACTTCTTCCTGGTTGTTTCTAGAACAAGATGCCTCTCCGCCGAAGATCCGACAGGAGAAACAACGACGCACCACCACCACCCCCTCAGTTCGACCCCGTCATGTTCCGGGCAACAGTTATAGTCGTCGTGACTGCAGCAATGGCACAAGTGAACTCTGGTGGGGCTAGAGGTGGAACCGACCCTCAAAGGCAAGACGGAAGTCAGGGACAACAAAAGGAGTGTTCCTACAAGGACTTCATGACTGCAAAGCCCAAGTCCTTCGACGTAAATGGAGGAGTCATCGCTCTGACTCGATGGTTCGAGAAGATCAAATCCATCTTCGAAATTTGTGCCTGTTCAGAGACCAACAAGGTGAAGTTCGCCGCCTGCACCTTCACCGACCGAGCCTTGACCTGGTGGAATGGTCAAGTCAAATCCCTAACCCTGCCAGTGGCTAATGCCATGGGTTGGGAAAGACTGAAGGAACTCATGCTTGCTGAATACTGCCCGAGGGGCGAGGTGCAAAAGTTGGAGCACGAGCTTTGGAATCTGAAGATGAAGGGATCTGACATCGCTGCCTACACTGATAGATTCTGTGATCTGGCTCTCCTCTGTCCGGGAATGGTCACCCCGGAAAGCAAGAAAACCGAGAGGTACATTTGGGGACTGACGCAACCCACCAAAGGAAATGTCTTGGCTGCTAGACCGACTACATTTGAAAGTGCCAAGGATCTGGCACAGACTCTGATCGATCATGGAATCGATCTGGATGAGGTGGCAACTGTCTCCGAGCTACAAAAGGAAAGTGGTGGGAAGAAGAAGAAATCATGGAACAAACGGAAGGGTCAGTCTTCGCAGGAGCCCTCCAAGAAACAACAAACAGTGGCAGTTCATGCTGTTACTGCTCCTGCTGCTGCTCCAGCTACTGTCCCAACCACCTAAGCTCCCATCGATGTTTATGCTGGGAAACTACCTCTGTGCAACAAGTGTAACTTCCATCATCACGGACCCTGCCGTGAGTTGAGTTGCAACAGCTGTGGAAAGAAGGGACACACAGCTCGATACTGCAAGGTGCCAACCCAACCAACCAACCCGGCTGCGGGAGCGGGTGCTGGTCAAGCTTCTTATGGATGTGGAGAGGTTGGGAACTTCAGGAGAAACTGCCCCAAGGCAACGACTGGTGGCAATACAGGGAGAGTTCTGGCGATGGGCCAGGAAGAAGCGGTCGCTGATCCTACCGTCGTTACGGGTACGTTCCTCCTTGACAACTCTTATGCATGCATTCTTTTCGATTCTGGTGCGGAGAGGAGTTTTGTTAGTCATGCCTTCAAACATCTAATCAAATGTAAATCCCAACCTTTAACCGAAACGTTCACTGTCGAGATGGCTAACGAAAAGAAAGAGAGCGCTAACATCATATTCATGGGCTGTACTCTTACCCTAGATAATTATTCCTTTCCCATCGATCTTATGCCGGTATCCATCAAGAGTTTCGATGTCATTATCGGCATGGACTGGTTGAGCTCCAATCGTGCTGATATTCTTTGTTTCGAGAAAGCTATCCGTCTCAATCTCCCTTCTGGTGAAGCTCTCATGATTTACGGAGATAAGCCTAGCTCGAACCTTCGTATTATTTCATGCATCAAGGCCCAAAAGTATCTGCGGAAGGAATGCCATGCATTCCTAGCTCACGTTGTTGATGAGACGCAAAAAGTTAAAGACCTCGAGAGTCTCCCCGAAGTATGCAACTTTCCTGATGTCTTCCCTGAAGATCTCCCAGGAATCCCTCCTGAGCGTCAAGTCGAGTTTCGTATTGACTTGATCCCCGGAGCTACTCCTGTAGCTAAGTCTCCTTACCATTTAGCGCTAGCGGAAATGCAGGAGTTATCCAGCCAGCTCAATGAGCTGATCAACAAAGGATTCATAAGGCCGAGTTCCTCACCCTGGGGAGCTCCGATCTTATTCGTGAAAAAGAAAGATGGATCCTTTCGGATGTGCATTGACTACCGAGAGCTGAATAAGCTGACCATCAAGAACCGTTATCCCTTACCCAGGATCGACGATCTCTTCGACCAACTTCAAGGAGCCAGCTATTTTTCGAAGATAGATCTAAGATCAGGGTACCATCAGTTGCGGTTTCACGAGAGTGATGTGCCCAAAACAACATTCTGAACTCGCTATGGACACTATGAGTTTGTAGTAATGCCCTTTGGTCTGACCAACGCACCGGCAATATTCATGGACCTGATGAATCGGGTGTGCCGCCCTTTCTTAGACAAGTTCGTGATTGTGTTCATCGACGATATACTTGTCTATTCGCGGAGTGAGGATGATCATAAACAACACTTGAGGCAGGTGTTGGAAACATTAAGGGCAGAAAAGCTATACGCGAAATTTTCGAAATGTGAGTTCTGGATCAGGAAGGTAAATTTCCTTGGACACGTGATTAGCAAGGAAGGAATACACGTGGACCCTTCCAAGATCAAAGCGATCGAGAATTGGTCTGCACCAAAGACACCCACAGAAATCCGGCAATTCTTGGGTCTCGCGGGCTATTATCGCAGGTTCATCCAGAACTTCTCCAGAATCGCTAAGCCTTTAACTACCCTGACACAGAAAGGTGTAACCATTAGTTGGGGAGCCAAGCAAGACACTGCATTTCAAACATTGAAGCAGGCCCTGTGCAGCGCACCTATCTTGTCCCTGACCAAAGGGACGGAGGACTTCGTTGTCTACTGTGATGCATCCAATCAGGGCCTAGGCTGTGTGCTCATGCAACGAGGAAAGGTTATCGCCTACGCCTCGAGGCAGTTGAAAACGCACGAGGTCAATTACACAACTCGCTATATAGAGTTGGCAGCAGTGGTTTTTGCATTAAAGATCTGGAGACACTATCTCTATGGAACCAAGTGCACTATTTTCACCGACCATAAGAGCTTGCAGCACATCTTCGATCAGAAGGAGCTAAACATGAGGCAACGACGATGGGTAGAGTTACTCAGTTACTACGAGTGCGAAATTCGCTACCATCCCGGAAAGGCCAACGTGGTAGCAGATGCCCTCAGTCGGAAGGAGCATTCAGGGCGAAAGGTGAAAGCATTAACAATGACTATTCATTCCCATTTATCCGTGCAAATCAGAGAGGCTCAGCTGGAAGCCTTGAAACCATAGAAAGTGGCGGATGAAGCCTTGCGGGGAATGGACAAGAAATTGGAGATCAAGGGAGACGGAGTGTACTATTATATGAACCGAATCTGGACCCCAAAGTTCGGTGGTTACAGAGAAGTTGTCATGAACGAAGCTCACAAGTCTAGATACTCCATTCACCCAGGTTCGGATAAGATGTATTTGGATCTCAAACAACTCTACTGGTGGCCGAACATGAAAGCGGAAATTGCAACCTTTGTGGGCAAGTGTTTGACTTGCGCCAAGGTAAAGGTGGAATATCAAAAGCCCTCAGGTTTACTTCAGCAGCCAGAGATACCTGAGTGGAAGTGGGAAAGGATAACGATGGATTTTATCACCAAGTTACCCAGATCTCCGAGTGGGCACGACTCCATTTGGGTAATTGTCGATCGGTTGACAAAATCCGCCCACTTCCTGCCAATCAAGGAAAAATTCAAAATGGAGAGACTCACGCAGATCTACATCCGAGAGATAGTTCGCCTTCATGGGGTACCTGTATCCATTATCTTTGACCGAGATAGCAGGTTCACCTCAAGATTTTGGCAATCGCTACAGAAGGCTCTTGGAACTAAATTGGATTTGAGCACGTCTTATCATCCTCAGACAGATGGACAGAGTGAGAGAACAATTCAGACATTGGAAGATATGTTGAGAGTCTGCGTCATCGACTTCGGCGCGTCATGGGACACTCATCTTCCTTTGGTTGAATTTTCCTACAACAACAGCTACCATACCAGTATCAAGGCTGCGCCATTTGAAGCCCTCTACGGCCGCAAGTGCAGATCCCCTCTGTGCTGGGCCGAGGTGGGTGACAAAAGAGCTACGCCGATAAACGACGAAAACCCTTGGAATTCCAGGTTGGTGACCGCGTCCTTTTGAAGGTCTCACCCTGGAAAGGCATGATACATTTCGGAAAACGTGGAAAGCTAAACCCAAGGTACATTGGACCGTTTGAGATCCTTGCTAGGATCGGTCTCGTAGCATACAAACTCCAGCTACCCCGAGAGCTCAGCAACATCCATCCCGTCTTCCACGTGTCGAACCTCAAGAAATGTATGTCCAACGAAACCCTTGTGATCCCTCTCGATGAGATTGAAATCAACGAGAACCTCAACTTTATGGAAGAACCGGTCGAAATCATGGATACAGAGATCAAACGAACGAAACAAAGTCGCATCCCGATAGTGAAGGTTCGCTGGAATGCCAAGCGGGGACCTGAATTCACTTAGGAGCGCGAAGATCAGATGAAACAGAAGTATCCGCATCTCTTTCCTAATTCATGATTTGTATTCTATGTTCGAATTTCGGGACGAAATTCCCTCTAACGGAGGGATGATGTGACAACCCGAAATTTCTAACTTGTGTAAACATTCAAATTTATCAGTGTTAGACTCATTTTGCTTCCAGTTATCACTTTTTGGAACCTGTTTTGAGTATTCTAACTCTAGTGAATCAAAGGAATTAGTATTTGGAAGTGTCAGTTTAAGTTCTAAACTACCTAGCAACCGTAAACTGCCTCAAAAAGGAGTTTACGGTTGAGAGCTTGAGTTTACGGTCAGGTAACCGTAAACTCGTGTAGACCGTGAACCTGTTTATGGTCAGGTGGACCCCCATTGACCGAGAACTCTACTCTCTATATATATGGTATTTAGCCTTCATTTCATATTTTAAACACTCCAAAGACTCTCTCTCTCTCTCTCTCTCTCTACAATTTTCGAGTTTTGCTCAAGGGATCCTCAAGAACACGGTTGTGTTGGACCGAAAACACCTTCTTTGCCTTCAAAAACCGTAAGTATCATCTTCCCCTTCATGAATCGAGTTAAAATCCTTCATTTTGGACTTAAGATCGTCCCTCTATTGCTTGAACAAAAGAGTTTACGGTCCTATGAATCTTCATAGACCGTAAACCCTTATAAAGGGTGTTCTTATAGCCTTTGCCCTTCCTAAGGCTAAGCCTGGTCCCTAGAATCCGATGCCCTTGAATGAAGCCCTTGAAAACTATCATTTGTGCAAGATTGATGAGTTTACGGTCTAGTGTATCTCCTTAGACCGTACACCCTTCAATGACCGTAAACTCATGGACCGTAAACCTTATGACCGTAAGGTCATAGGACCGTAAACACATGGGACCGTAAACCCATTTGAACCGTGAACTCAATGGACCATGAACTCCAATGGTCATACCTTTTTGACCGTAAACTCTATAGGGTGGCCATATACCCTAGTTATGCAATCATATGTGATTGTATCCCATAAATCTTAGAGTTTCCTAGCCAATAAGGGTGTTACCCTTCTTATTTACATGTCTATATGTGTCTATTAGGATCGTTGTGAGCTCAAGGTTACACCTGACACTCTGCACTCCTCTTCCAACCACACGTCAGAACCACTCACTGCAGGTGAGTTCATACCCCTACATTTTTCCATGTTTTTAATGTTTTCAGGGGGGAATACAAGCTAAACATAAATGCTTTCAATAATATAAAATTCACGCAATTCTCATACTTTAACCCTTTTGTACTGTGTTGAGCATAAGGGACGTTTTCACTAAAATTGCATAGTTTTCCGGACACGCTATTCACTACGTTATACATGCAAACTATAATCGGTATAGTTTGGGATTTTCTAAACATAACAAGTACAGAAACTTTCACTACTAAACATATGCACTAAGACAGAAATAGTTTACAGTTTACATCACTACTTTATCATGGTATTCATAACTGTAATTATCACTACATACAGATTTTCACTATGGTAGAACGCTACTACACTACATGTAAACTAGATTGTACGATACTGTGAGGCACTACTTCAATATTGTACCCTTAGGAGTACAGGGATAAATCCTATCATAGTATAACCAGAGTCTCCTGGAGGGAGAGCATGAGATTTGTGAATAGATCTATTCGGGACTGACAATCCCACACATGGACTGCTAGCTACAGTTAGGCGGGCACGCCTGGGGTGTAGAAATGTCATTTAACTCGACGCCTGAAGAACATTGGAAAGGTCTCTAGTCATATCAAGTATGGTTATACGACTCACATTATGTATAAATCACCTTTAGTTTACAACCTGTCACTCTTCAACAGTTTTATTTATACTAAATAGAACTAATACACACTACAACTGGAGAACTTTCAGGGTTTTCAAACAGAACTGAACATACAATGGTTTCACGTACGAAATACTTATACATCGTGATTAGCATTAGCTAGTCACATGAAGTATTATTTTCGCACATCACTACAGTTTTCAGTAACAAACATTCATGGTTTTATACAGAATTGAAAACACTACATTCTCATTAAAGAAAATATCGGATTTTCTTGAAACTATACAAACACTTTTACAAGCTCATCAACAAGTTTTCATTACAAACTACCGCTTATGAACTCACCAGCTTTATGCTGATATTTTTTCAAACTGCTTGTATTCTCAGGAAATCAGTAGATAGGTACTTGCTGGATTTTTGAGAAGCTGGAGCAATAAGAGTTTCATGTTCATATATTACAAACTATTTGATGTAATCCAAACAAGTTTCAAACTGATGTAAACATTTTCATTTAAGTATTCACTGTAATGGTTGTGTTGCTATGATTGCTATTATCCATTGGTTGTGATGCTACACACGACGTCCTCCACCCCAGAATGTGTCCGCCATTATGGTTTTGGGGTGTGACAGTACCAAAGTAGGATCAAGGTTTTGTTCGGCTGCCAAGGCTCGACAGTATATTCAGCACGGATGTGCATGTTATTTAGCGTATGTAATGAATACTCGGGTCAGGGATCAGACTCCAGTTTCATAGGTTCCAGTGGTTAGAGAATTTGCCGACGTGTTTCCGGAGGAGTTACCCGGAGTGCCTCCGGAGAGGCAGGTCGAGTTCACGATTGATCTAGTACCAGGTGCGGCCCCTATCGCCAAGGCGCCATACCGATTGGCACCGCTGGAAATGCAGGAGTTGTCATCTTAATTACAGGAGCTGCTGAGCAAGCAGTTCATTCCGTCTAGCAGTTCTCCATGGGGGCACCGATCCTTTTCGTCAGGAAGAAGGACGGGTCGCACCGGATGTGCATCGACTACCGGGAGTTGAATAAGTTAACGGTGAAGAACCGTTATCCACTCCCGACGATAGATGACCTCTTCGATCAGTTGCAGGGTGCATCTTGGTTCTCCAAGATCGATTTGAGATCCGGGTATCATCAGGTCAGAGTGAGGGAGGAGGACGTGGAAGACCGCGTTTTAGACTCGTTATGGACATTATGATTTCGTGGTGATGCCGTTTGGGCTCACCAACGCGCCAACAGTGTTTATGGACCTGATGAATCGGGTCTACAGGCCGATGCTCGATCGTTCAGTTATTGTGTTCATAAATGATATCTTGGTGTATTCCAAGACCCGAGAGCAGCATGAGGAGCACCTATGGGAGTTATTGGGAGTTTTGAGGCGAGAACGGCTCTACGCCAAGTTCTCGAAGTGTGAGTTTTCGTTACGAGAGGTCCAGTTCCTTGGACACCTCATTAAACAAGAGGGGATTTTGTTCGACCCAGACAAGATCGAGGCGGTTATGCAGTGGGAGGTTCCGAAATCTCCCTCGGATATCAGGAGCTTTTTGGGATTAGCTGGGTACTACCGGAGATTCATTTAGGATTTCTCCAAGATTGCAGTACCCCTCACTCGTCTGACGAGGAAGGGGGTAGATTTCCGGTAGGGCCCTGAGCAGCAGAAGGCATTTGAGACCCTCCGTCAGCGGTTGTGTGAGGCTCCAGTGTTGACCCTCCCGAAGGGAGTTGAGGATCTTGTGGTGTTTTGTGTGCGTCCATCACAGGTTTGGGGCGGTCCTCATGTAGAGAGGGAGGGTGATAGCCTACGCGTCGCGACAACTGAAGCCGCATGAGACGAGATATCCCACTCACGATTTAGAGTTGGGAGCGGTGGTGTTCGCTCTCAAGATATGGAGGCATTATTTATATGGGGTTCGTTGTACTATATACACGGAACACAAGAGTTTGAGGCATATCATGGATCAGCCGAACTTGAACATAAGGCAGCGCAGGTGGTTGGATGTAGTCAAGGACTACGATTGCGAGATCCTTTACCTTCTGGGTAAAGCGAATGTGGTAGCGGACTCCTTGAGCCGCAAGTCAGTTGGGTCTTCTACTCTAGCGATATGTATGAGGATAGCGGTGGATTCCCCGCTTGTGAGTCTGATCAGAGACGGCCAGGTTGAGGGCATGTGACCGGAGAATTGGAAGTTGGAGAGGATCAAGGGTGAGAACACCCGGTTTGTGCAGGATAGCCGGGGATTATTGACCCGATACGGTCGGGTTTGGGTTCCGATGTCGGGAGGGGTCAGACAGACAGTCATGGAGGAGGCTCACAAGTCTCATTTTCCTATTCACCCAGGGGCCACCAAGATGTATAGAGACCTGAGTTTGAGTTACTGGTGACTGTGTATGAAGCGGGAAATCGCTTGGTATGTCGAGAGGTGCTTGACCTGTAGGATGGTCAAGGCCGAGCATCAGAGGCCGCATAGCAAGCTGCAGCCCCTGGAGATTACCATGTGGAAATGGGAACATATCACGATGGATTTCATTACCAAGCTACCGAGGAAGGCGAATGGATTTGATGCTATATGGGTCATCGTGGATCGATTGACCAAGAGTGCTCATTTCTTGACTATACAGGAGAGTTCTTCGGCCGAGAAGCTGGCTGACGTGTACGTCCGCGAGATTGTCGCTCGCCATGGGGTTCCAGTCTCCATCGTTTCTGACCGGGATGTTAGGTTTACTTCTTGGTTCTGGCAGAAGTTCCACGAGGAACTGGGCACACGTTTGCACTTTAGCACATCATTTCATCCGCAGACCGACGGTCAGAGTGAGCGGACCATTCAGACCCTCGAGGATATGTTGAGAGCATGTGTTATTGACTTTGGTGGGAGCTGGGATTCTCACCCACCCCTTGCAGAGTTTGCTTACAACAACAACTATCATTCCAGTATTGGCGCCCCGCCTTTCGAGCTGTTGTATGGGCGGAGATGTCGCACCCCGGTCTGTTGGGGTGAGGTCGGACACAGGGTGATGGGTCGGACGGAGGTAGTCTTGTATACTACCGAGAAGATTCAGCAGATTAGACAAAGGCTACAGACTGCTCAGAGTCGGCAGAAGAGTTACGCCGACCGGCACCGATCCGAGTTAGAATTTCAGGTCGGGGATATGGTACTCATGAAGGTCTCGCCCTGGAAGGGTGTGATCCGTTTCAGGAAGAGGGGAAAATTGGGTCCCCGCTACATTGGGCCATTCAGGATCATTGCCAGGGTTGGCAAGGTGGCATACATGCTAGAGCTTCCGGAGGAGCTTAGTCGGATTCACAGCACTTTCCACGTTTCGCAATTGCGGAAGTGTGTTATGGACCAGGAGGCGGTGGTATCCTTGGATGATATTCAGGTTGATGAGCGTCTGACGTATGTTGAGAGGCCCGTGACCATTCTGGAAAGGAAGATGAAGGTTCTGCGAAACAAGAATATACCTTTGGTGAAGGTACAGTGGGAGCATCATAAGGGATCCGAGTGGACGTGGGAACCGGAGGTAGAGATGCGGGAGCACTATCCAGAGTTGTTCACCGCGGCAGACTTTGAGGTCGAAGTCTAGATCAAGTGGGGGAGAATTGTAACGCCCCGATTGTCAGGTATTAATATTACAGTTTAGACCTTCAAGTTTTAAGGTCTACTCGACGAGTTAGATGCCCTACTCGTCGAGTAGCAGCGGGTTTGGGCCACGTCATTAAGTGACCGACTCGGCGAGTCGGAAAGGTGACTCGATGAGTAGGAGCTGGCAGAGGAAACCCTAACTTTCAGGGTTTTGCACCCTATTTAATGGACCATTAGCGCCTCCCTCAGTCCCCTATAACCCCCGAGAGCCCAGAAAACCCTATTTCGTGTGTGAGCTTCATTTGAGTGTGCTTGAGCTTTTGAAAGGTGAAGTTTGTGAAGGGAGCTTGAAGATTAAGAAGCTAGCAGCAGGAACTTGTGTGGATCTACAAACCTGCCTCCTCTAGTTTCATTTTGAGGTATCAATTTGTGATCTTAGCTTTATTTCCTTCTAGATCACATTGGGTGAAGTTAGGGCCTTTTGCCTTAATTATGGAGCTATATTGGGTACATGAGCTAGATCTGAAGTTGAAACTTTAGATCTGGATCCTTCTTGGGTTCCAAGTTCATAAAGTTTCGAACCTTACAATGTATGAGCCCTTCCTTAGGAATTAAACCCCATTTCAAGCTTGAAAAGTGCCTTTTGAGCCTTTAAAGCCATGCAAGCACGTAAAGGTGGCAACTTTACGTTGAAAACACACCCTAGGAACTCAGATCTACTGTTTGGAACGATGGGTTAGCTCGGAATCGGTTGAGGCTTCCATGGTGTTTTGGTGGTTTGTGATTCCATTTGAGGCTTCCACACTATTGGGGCTAAGCTCTTAAATCTTGAAGAAATCAAGCACCAACAAAGAGGTATGTAATTCTACTAGATTTTATATTACATGTACTTTATATTATGCTAGTTAGAACAATACCTTGGAAAATTGATATTTGTATGTATAATAGAGAAAACATAGATCCAAGGTATTTAGGGTTGCATGTACACCATAGGTGTGTTAGAATGCTCAAAACCCAACAGTGGTATCAGAGCCATGGGTTGTTTTCTATTATATTTGATGCAAATGTATTTTTTTTTCAAGTTGAAGGAAAAAAAAAGGAAAAAAAAACATGAAGTTTGTCATATTTTAAGATAATTACTTGATTTTATGAAAAACTAATTATTTTTAAAATTTGAGTCACTTACTATATGAGTTGAATTAGGTCAAATTTAGTAAAAGATAAAATGATATGATTATTTTATTAGTTTTAAAAGTTTGATCTAAAGAGTTTTTTGAAACCTCCATAAGTTATGGATATGAAAAGGTTTTAAAAAAAATTGATTCAAAGTTTTTTATGGAGTTACAAAACTTGGTCTTAATGTTTTAAAATTCCATAACTTGTTCTTAAGTTATGGAACATGGAAAGTTTAATCATAAAACACCATTAATTCCATAAGTTATGGAATCCAAAGGTTTTCAAGAATTACAAAACTTGCCCTCAAGTTTTGGAATTTGAGAAAAGTTTTTTTTGAAAAAAAAAATTGAATTCTAAAACTCTTGGGTTCATAACTTAAACAATTAATTAAATTGTTTTAATTTTGAGTTTAATAATTCGAATTATGATGTTTTGTTGAATAGTTCAAATTAACTCTTATGGACTTTATTAATAGTTAATTAAAGCGTTTAAATAAAAAAATATTATTAATCCATAAATATATGGTTTGAGTTTAATTAAATTAAAAGTCTAGTTTAATTAATAGATTAAACCACCAAGTATTTTAAATGTCTAAAATACACCCTTATACTATTATAATATTAAAAGTTTAATATATTATATGTATAAGAGCAAGTCGTCTTACCATTAGTATGCCTCATTCACGAAGCCGGTCTATAAGGGGGGTATAAGGTTACTGCCTATAAAATGGCAGTTTAATGGGTGTCCACTCTCACTCACCGCTTCCTTGACCGGTGGAGGGTCGTTAGCCGAACAGGTAGGACAAGGACTATAATTCTCCCTTCATTATAAGTATAATGATAAATAGTAAGTAACTAAACACTTATAAATTCCCAATCTTAGTTACTTAGGAAAATGTGAATAAGGTGCTAATCCATGAAATTACACTTTGCACTTTGTTTAAGCTGTTAGTGGAGCGTGTGTGGTTAACCGGCACACTAACCTGGACTTAACAAGGTAGGCAAAGGGTAACTTAATGTTTATCATAGTATCGTTGGAGCGTATGTGGTTAACCGGCACATCGATTGAGGGGTAAATATTAAGGGTACCAAGTATATTTGCATGGTTACTTCACACCTTGTTTTGTGATCCTCGGCATCCCAGTCACAAAACCTGAAGGGCACACTCGAGATTGAAACATGCCATTGAAAAGTTCAATGAATCTCAAAAGAATCTAGGAGTTTCAAAACCAATTAAAACCTAATAATACATTTCGTTTATCTTGGTGGAAATTGGTGAATCGTCATTCACCTACCTTCAAATATTTTATAGCTTGGATTACGGCATCCCTCTTCCAAGTTATAAAATAGTTTGTTGGGTCCTAGCCTTAATATATCATATTGGGTGTTATATTAAGGACTTAAATCAACTTTACGTGAATTTCTCCCATTGTTGATGTCTGGTTTAGACAACAATGATCTTCCCAAACCAAGCTTTCCTAATGAATATGACTTCCCGAGTTTGGCTCATGGAAGTCATACTTCTCTTCCTCCACCTCCTCCAATTATTCTCCCTAACCCACAAGTTCAAGGTCACTCAAGCCCTAATGGCAAGCAAGGTCTATGTGTGATCACATCTTAGAGATGAAGTCACATATTGACAAGCCGAGAGAGTTGGGTGTCAAAGTCTTGAGAAAGTTGGATGTTCAATCACTTTCTAAGTCACATAGTGAGTTCCTTTGGGACTACTATGAAACAGACTATGACATGAACCTTAATGATCATATCTATTTGCTTGGTGCTGCTGAATCAGCAATGATTTGGAACGATAGTAAAGCAAATTTGATTAGAAGATCAACTTCCCAAAAACTTTATGGACAGTGACAATGGTGACACTGGAAATCCTGAAAAAGCATTCTCTTCCCAATGGAAAGGGATTGGCCGTAGTCAACCCGGTTGACCAAATGGGAAAGAGAAAGGCTAAGTCTGAGATAGTCCCATTACCAAAGGGTCCATATGTTTATTTTGCCAAAGGAAGGGGCGTTGATTGCAAAGCTGCCAAATTTACCTAAGGATGTTAAAGTCAATAAGTTTGACTCTACATCAGGTAGAGCCCATTATCTAACTCTGTTAAGTTCTATTCTGAGATCCTCATTACATGATGTGACTGGGTCACATGTTGATGTTTTAAGAATCAAAGAATAGAGAGAAATCTTAAAGGAAGTATATGCTGATTCTGATCACGAAGGTGGATTTCGATCGCATCAGAATTTTGAGCAGTTGCTTAAGAAGTTATGATATATTGCTAAGGAATAGATAACAACAATTTTCCATGTGGATTGTAAGGATAAGATTTTCCGCAAAGTTTTAAAATAAAAGAAAATTGTTTAATTTTATTTATTTGAAGTATCCTTACAATGGCATTTTTGGAAAATTGTTGCTTATATGATTCCACTGACAGCAATATTGGAAAATGGATTTGATTCTTTCATTTGTGGTAGTATCTAAATTTACCAAATCAGGAAAGTTCCTCATCACCCAAGTTTCAATTGGACCGAAACTTGGAATCATGCAAGTTGAATAGTATGATGAATGAGAACTTTCAAGCATTGGAAAATCAAGACTAATTACTTGTTCACATGGATGTGTGATTCAAGTGAAGGACTAAAGGGATCGAGTACACATTCTTGTGCACTGGTCATGTCCACCACAAAGCTCGTTAAGACTATTTGATTTACTAAAGTTTAGTAAATATGGTTATACTTACAAGTTTAAGTATAATTCTGAAACATTGGAAAAGTCTCAATGTATGGCAAAACGAATGGGAAGAATCAAATTAGGCAGAAAGATAAAAGTTTCTCAAATATGAAAATATGGGAGAGTACTTGTGTATCTTGTTTTATGATTATCTTAGTGATTATGGAATCATATCACAATTGATCCTCTAAGGACACCTTCGTGCATTTGTTTGCCTAAGGAGAGGAATCGTGAATTGTTGAAATGGTTAAATCAAAAGATAAATCATACTTCGTTCCAACAACAAATCCTGGAGTTATACTCCAAGATTGTAACTTGAGTGACATAGTCTTTAGAAAGCTTTTAACACTTGTCAAATGTAGAAGTAAGATGTTTCCTGTTCTTGTACATTTGAGATTGGTAAGTTGTGATGTTTTGGATAAGACAAAGACCAACTAAGACCAATTGTGTGAAGTGTTTGTAAAAGAATCCGCACTATCTCTTGAATATTTGGCAAGATAGTCTTATATGTCAAGAGGATAGTGGGAGTCTTAAAGATCCTAAAAAGAATTTCAAGAACTAATCAAGAATAAAACCTGAGGTTCTTCACTAGCACACGACTTGAGGTTTATAACCTATCGTGTTGACATATTCTATGCCCATTCCAGTTAAAGTTGGCTTTGCATAGGAGTTCTGAAAGTTCTCAATTGGTTGCATAACAACTTGGAAGCAATGGCAGGCCCTGTACTGCCAGGTGGCAAGAAGTTAAGATTGCATAAGTTCAGTCCATATGAGTTTGGATTTGTCATTATCCTTGTCTTGTGACTATGGTTTTGACGATTCACATGGATAAGAACACATACACCATAAAATCTAAGGGTCATAAGGTTTCTCTTCGATTCATGAAAATGATGGTGAGGAACCACTTCCACCAAGTAGATTTGAAGCAGATGGTAAAAGGTCTAAACAATTGAGACTATGATTACGGCATCCCTTTTCATAGTTCTGAAATTGTTTAGACACACATGCATGCTATCTAAGGAAAGGTGTATGATTTTGATAAAGTTTTATCAAAGCATCTCGTATCAGAAATCTGAACTTTGGTAAGAAAGTCAATAAAGTATTGATTTCTAGAAGTCCATCTGATTTCTGAGTACATGTCAAAGCTAGTGGGAGCATAAGTGTTATGCTAATAATCATCATGTTAGTGGGAGCATGATAATTATTGTTAGTGTTGCAAGTTAGCAATGTTAATTATAGAAAACAAAAGTTTCAATTCGTGAGGCTGCAGGGATTGCAAAAGTTGTTTTGCTATAATTAAGGGAGAGGATATACTTCATTTCAGTTCTAAAGGCTTAGATTGAGACCTTAATCATCTTTAGTCAAGAATATATATATGAATTTCATGTTGGATTGGTTCAACTTAAGGAAATTCTATATATTGCGTTCTCAAAATTCGATTATGATTACGACATCCCTCTTCATAGTTAAATTGTGAAAACATGGCAAATAAAAATATTGTAGCAAAAGACTGGTCTAGAATCATGTCTTTATGACTAAAATGATTAAGCAATTGTCGAGGACAATCTGAGGTTTACCAAAGATTGGTTGCTCAGGGACAGTTGGAAGTATAGTGCTAATTTTGGAAGGACCATATTGACATATTCTGAAAAGAGGCATCTCTTATTCAGAAGTGATAGTCAAAATGAGAATATGGAGTTGTCTCCATAGGTGGAAGTTATCTGTGTAAGATTAGAAAACTTAATGCAAGAAGAATGTCCAAAGCAATGTACTTTGAATATGAGACTTAGTTTCCATGGAGTTGATCTCCATTGGAATACCTTATAATGACTGTTGACAAGTCTTTGTGACTTTGTACATATTCATTACAGGAGGGTCAGTGCATATAAGTTTAAAATCTAAACAGATTTCGATAAATGATAGGAATTTGAAATTCTTACATTTTTCGATAAGGATTTGGGAGTGTGAAATTAGAATCATTGAAATTATGTTCAATTGGTTTATTTCACAAAGTAAGGATCATAGACAAACATAGAGTGCATACTTGGTGTATGGCAAAGCTGTTGTTTAAGAAAAACATAGTGTACATGCTTGGAGCATGGGACAACTAGTGTTTTTAATTCAAGTTGATAAAACCGAAACAATGAATAATGAGTAATCAGTATGGTGATAAATAAAAGTGTTTATTTATATTCATAAGGTTTGATACCATATTTGATTCATTTATTCTTATGTTTCACTTTGCATGTTTTGACTTCCAGAATAACTAAGTCGCTCTTCCTGAATGATTAAGTTATTCAAACCATCCACAGTCGGTCATATGTTGGAAGTAGATACGAATCAAGACTGTCATGGGTTGGTTTGTAGAGGTCCAAGTTGGTGGACAAAGTGGTGCTACAACACTCATGAGTGCTCATAAGTTCTGAGTATTGGATTCAACCCACACTCATTTGAATCACTTCATGGATTTTATCACGAGTGATCATGAGACGATAATATCTTATATTCTTAAAACCTAGAGATATGAGTTGTTACTATGAGTTGGTTATACATTGATTGCACGAAAACGCATTGGTAACTCGATGTTATAAAACGTGCCTTTGTGTATGATTCAACAAGTAGTAGAACAAGCCATATGAGTCGAAATTTATCCATTCCTTTTACCTTCGGGATAAAAGCGATATCTGTGGGCCCCTCGATGATTTAGCGATGACACATGTGAGTGCTTGGCCAAGCCAGGACTGATTTGATTTGTTCAATCAGTCAGTCATCATAAATCGAAAATCGGGAAACAACAAATGGACAGAGAGAATGATTATAATCCATGTCTCAGTCCATATGATATCTAGAATGGAGGAATATATGATCCCTTATCTAATGGACAAGTCATTGACAAGGTCATAGTTCGACAGCGGCTTTAAGAGCTACGATTGCCAGTTAGGTTTTGAAGTCATAGTCAATAATATTTTTAGACTTATCCAAGTGGGAGACTATTGGATTAATGTCTAAGTCCATAACTATATTTGGTATGTACTTGACCCGACCCGGCATGGTCCATTTGGGTTGCACTTCACCGGCATAATTTATATGGATAGTCTTTTGAGAATAGTATATTTATGATTTATATTAATATATTATAAGTTCTAATATATTAATATGGAATCATATTATTTAATTAGTATTGATCAAGAATTAATTTAGAATTAATTAAGTGATCAAAAAGAACTAATTAAATATGGACTCTTATATATATGGAATAGGCCAAGTTCATTTAGGTTGGGCTAAGCTTTCATGGATGGTCCATGGAACTTTTAACCCATGGATCCTATGTAAATGAAAGGTCATGGGTATTAGGGTTTACATGGATGTAACCCTAATCCTCCATAATATATAAAGGGGTCCTTGGCTCACAAAATTGGCACAAGTGTGTGAAAATAAGAGTGGGCCGATTTTAGTGTGCATACATATTCTCTCAGGTTCTTCCAAGGTGTTTTGGTGATTTGTGATTCCATATGAGGCTTCCACACTATTAGGGCTAAGCTCTTAAAGCTTGAAGAAATCAAGCACCAACAAAGAGGTATGTAATTCTACTAGATTTTATATTACATGTACTTTATATTATGCTAGTAGAACAATACCTTGGAAAATTGATATTTGCATGTATAATAGAGAAAACATAGATCCAAGGTATTTAGGGTTGCATGTACACCATAGGTGTGTTAGAATGCTCAAATCCCAACAATAGATTGCATGGACTCGGCGAGTCAGATAATCTGACTCGACGAGTCAATATAGGGTTTACAGGACTGGGGTTATGTTTGAACTCGGCGAGTCTTTTGGGATTTTCCCGATTGAATAGACACACTGGACTCGACGAGGTGGAAGCTACACTCGACGAGTCTGGTCAACAGGGACAGTTGACCGTTGACTTTGACCAAAGGAAGGACCAGTACCTTGAGAGGGCAGTTTGAGTAAATTGGAATTTATGATGGAAATTATTGGTGGAATAGGTGTTGGTCTTCGGGAGCGTGGTTTGGAGGAGTTAGATACTGTATCTTCGATCCACTTGTCAGGTGAGTTATCCTCACTATACTAAGGGGTCTAAGGCACCAAGGCCGGCCCATTGGATATGTTATCCTAGCAGTGTTAGATGTTGAGTATGAGTTAGTGCTACATGCTAGCGATTATGCCAGTTAGGTAGATCGGTAGGACTACCTGTGTTGTTATATGATTATCTGCATGCTCAGTAGTTATGTTATATGTTGATATGTTATGTGGGATGGTTGAGGATGTACTGCTTCTTGCGGTGACCAACAAACCCTAGGAGCATTCCAGATACGAGCTGTGGGCCCAGTAGGCAATCCAGACTCGTACTGTGGGCTCGGGAGCATTCCAGATACGAGCTGTGGGTCCGGTAGGCAATCCAGACTCGTACTGTGGGCTCGGTGGTAATCCAGATGTGAGCTGTGGGCCCGGTAGGCAATCTAGACTCACACTGTGGGCCCAGGGGTATTCCAGTCTGTAAAGCTGTGGACCCGTTACATGCTGTCATTTGTTCCTGTGTTATTTGATTGTATGTGTATCAGTATTTTGGGGGTAACTCACTAAGCTTTCGGGCTTACAGTTTCAGTTTATTGTTTCAGGTACATCAGGGGATCGCGGCAAGGCGAAGGCGTGATCGTACAGTTCCTCATGTCTTATTTATGTTTCTGGGAAAAACTCTGATATTGAACTATTTTGAAAACAAATTTGTATTGGTGAATGGTTTTGAAATGTTTTAAAAAGTTTAAATTTAGTACGAAATTTTGGATGTTACATCTGTCTCCTGCGAAGTTGAGGAATATGTTGAAGAAAAAGAAGAAACGGAGAAAAGATGAACTTGAGTCTAGTACTTTCACTGTGGGATCTCAAGCTTTTGGGTGGACATGATGATCCAGATGATGAAATCATGTTTTACTTCCAGATCCAAAAATCATTTTTCAGACTCTATGTAATCAGTTTTAAGATTCAGAATTGTGTGTTTGTTGAAGAGCAAACCATGAAAATCAAATATGCGATTCAAATTTTGTGTTCTTGAGTGTATGTGTGTGTGTATGTTGAAGAACAAATAAAAAATCTAGATTTTGTGTGTGTATGTGTGTTGTTCTTGAATCTAGCCACGATGATTTGGTTTTCCACAGTGAGTTCATATGTTTTTATCTTGAGATGAGTTCATTTTTTTTACAAGATGGTAGTACCAGAAGCATTCAAATATTAAAGAAGATGCTTCCTCTTCATTTGAGAGTAAGAGAAAGAGTGTGGTCTTTAATTTTGTTTAATTTTTAATTGTTTTTTAATTATTGTAATAAAAAGTGGAAAATTAAATAATAAGGGGCAAAATCGTCTTTATAAAAAGTTCAAACCAAATTGGACCAAACTTATAAGAAAGTGAAACATTTGGACTTCTGGTGCTATTCCAAACCTATTTGGATAAAAGTGACAATTTTCACTTAACCACATGACCATTCTTGCAATTTTGTCTAAAATATAAGTTTTGATATATGTAAATAGTATAGCTTTAGAATGACATATACATAATTTTAAATTTATAAAGACATTTGCGTAATACTTCAAGTTTAGAAGGGCATAGATTAAATTTTCCCAACAATTTTATATGAACATGAGTTATAAAATAGCTACATGGATATGGGTCATTATAGTTTATAACACAAACTTAAATGATGATGAACAAAATTACAAATTAACAATTGGTTATTGCATGATTTTTGTTAGTGAAAATATGGCATGAGTTGATCTATGTAGTTGGACCCGACCCTAGTCTAGGTAGGGTTATATTTTGTACTTTTCCTATGTAATATGGCTGATAGCTAGGGTTTCAACTACACTATAACTTTTTTTCAAGCTCTTAATAAAAATACCTTCTACTGCTTTGTGCAAGTAGTCATGGTTAATCTGTCGATGTACGAGTTATTTTCATTTATTCCTACCATTTATTGAAAGAACCCCTTTCTAAACTTTCGTATTTCTGAAAGACCTAAACTTTCATACTTGACAATTGTTACTCCAAAACATGCTACATGCATATTCATAAAAACAATATTTTACATTGATAATTTGATTACAAAAGACTGGATACAAACCGACTAAGTTTTAGTTTAATATATTACATAACTACCCAGGAATCTATTATTCATATACATACATGAATACTAAATACAAAGAAATAGTCTTAACTATTCTAAATCTTGCAACAATATAAGACTATACTGGGTGCTTATTACCTGCAATTTATTTAAAACATTGAGAGGGGTAAGCGATGACGCTTAGTGAGTTCAATAATAGATACAATATAACGTTATGCCATATATATACATCAATATGGCAGAAGCAAAGAGGAACAACAAAGACATATGTGAAATCATGTGACAAGCTTTCCATTTCAATCAATGACTTGATTCAAAGATATAAAGTCAAAGAAACTTAACAATTTCAATACTTGATAAACATCAATAACGCTTCGGCCCAAATTGCACAGAAGACATACAATTTCTGATTAACATTTTGGTAGATTTCAGGCTTATAGCCCTGTCTAACCATCAACCAATGCCATAGAATAGAAGTCATTCTCTTACGAAACATGCTCTAGATGACCAGAGGCTACATACCAGTACCACGGTGAATCTAAGTCCTTTCACTGATCACATTGTCAAATGTACAACTTTGCTACCATAATAGCGTAAATAATAACACGAGATGATAACCCGGCATAATAACATTGAAAAGCACATAGCATATATAACACATAACATACAAGTGTTCCTATATATTGAACTCACCGTGAAATAACCGAAGGAATAAATGATAATTTGGGCAGTACTTCGACTCTAAAAAATGACTTTCTGTGACGAAACCGGGGATTTTAGTTAAAATCCGGACTTTACGCGGGCAGAGTTTCGACTGGAAAGATGATTTTCTCGGGAACTTCGGGGCGTCGGGATTTACTTCGGGTTTTAGGGATGATACCGGGACTTTAGGGGGGTTAAAAGTAGATTGGAAGAGAGTAAAAAGTGAGAGAGAGTGAGAAATTGTAACCTAAAACCGGAGGGCTTCGATTCCTATTTATATGCTGAATTTCGAGATTCACGACGTGAACCATGCTTGTTCACGTCGTGAGGTTTGATCCCGGTCATCCCCTAGGCTTGCCGTGTGTCTTCTAGGCTCGAAACGCGTCGTTCACTAAGTTCACGTCGTGAACACTGTGTTCACGTCGTGAATGCAGTCAAATTCTCGAAGTTTGTGCTCTGAACTTCAAAAATTCCTATATTTTGCATACGAGCTCCGTTATTGACGTTGTTTATATCCACGCGTAGGTGAGATTATGCTCTACATCTTTCATTTAGACTCCGTCGGTTAATTTTGACTTTATTTTTAATATTATATTTTTAACGGGCCGAAACAGGAAAAGTCCGTTAAAATTTCATAACTTCTTCATCTGACGTCCGTTTTCGTCTGTCTTTTTACCGTTGTACTACTATTAACGAGACATTCGATTCTCGTTTAGGTTGTGTCGGCTAAAAATCACTCGATCTTTATTTCGAGTTTTTAGCTACCGAAACTTAGAAAAATCATAACTTCCTCATACGAAGTCAGATTTAGACGTTCTTTTTATGAAAGTTCTCGGTTTAACGAATACTACGAATTTCATTTAGATTACTAAGGCTAAAAAGTAGTTTATCGAAAACTCACTTTTTACGTCATACGGCTTCGTGCCGGTTCTGTCGCGAAACTTCAAATGGTCATAATTTCTTCGTTATAACTCGGATTTCGATGAGGTTTTTGCCTAAATGTTTCTAACGAGATTCTTTACAACTTTCATTAATATAATTTTACTTATTTTCAAATTTTATATTTTCGTTAAATTTCAATATTTGACTTTTGATTGGAATATCATAAGACTTCCAAAACATTCTGAATGATTCTAAACATAGTTTTACTTCATTTCTAGTAAAAATTATCCGTTAGAACTCAATATTCATAATTATATAATATTTCATAATATTATTCACTTTTAAAATTGACAAAACACAATTTCAAAACGTGTATGTTACATTTATAGAATGTAAATCTTAAAAATACACAAACAAGAGTAGGGGTGGTGAGTAGTGTGAATGGTGTTTAGCATAAACATATTTTCATATTCAATTTATAGTATGATATATTATATCCATAAAATCTCCAATGTCACTCCGGTATTTGTTACACGAATTAGTACGTCGTTCAATAGATACCTTATTAGAGTAGCTAGTGTAGTCTACAGGTGTTAGGCTTGTTTGACACCTCGAATGAATCATTATTTGATGCTTATATAAGCAATCAACATCTAGAATGTCAAAAAGTTACACGACTGTCTACAAGATCTTAATTGTTATAAATTCAATTGTGATGGAAATGGCTTTTATGCATCTCATCCTTCTGTGCGCTACTAAAAAAATAAATATATAAATACTAAGTTGTTAGACTTACACATGTTCATTTAGAAAAATGTCTCAATACGTAGATCGGGAGTAACCCATAGTTCGATCTTAAGACAAGCCATCCGATTATATTTTGGATATTTTGTATTATTTACATTTTATGTTGCATTCTAGAATGTTTAATTTACTATATTTCGACTTCCATTGTATGCTTTGTATGAGAGAGAGAGAGAGAGAGAGAGAGAGAGAGAGAGAGAGAGAGAGATTATATGTATGCATCCCTCGACATATATGTATATGCATATAGCTTTTTGGAGTGAACGGAATTCTAGTAAAACACTAACAAATAGATAGGAAAAAAAAATACAGGAAAACATGAGGATTACAATACCAATCAACCCATCTAAATTTAAAAAACTCTTGCAAGAATGGTTCTTATGGTTTGAGTCCAAAAAAGGTTGGACTTGCACAATGGTCTAAAATAGGATACCTTTTGCTTTTGTAGTTTTGTTATATGCCAAACTTGATTTTCTATGAATTTGATCTATATTATGTCCTATAAATAATTCTTTGGGAAATTGTCAGAAAAGTCCCAATATTTTCAGGAAAGTTACACTTTAGTCCCAAGATTTTTTTTGAACATAAAAGTCTCGATTATTTCATTTTGGCTCAAGTTTACAAAAAAATCATTTTTTTTCTTTTAACACGAAATGACATATTATCATGTTTTTACAAAATATCGGGACTTTTATGTTCAAAAAAAAATCTTGGGACTAAAGTGTAACTTTTCTGAAAATATTGAGACTTTTCTGACAATTTCTCATAATTCTTTAGTTGATAGCAATAACTTACTTACAAAAATAAAACTAGAAATATCACTTAACTTAGAAAGTAGACTTATTGTAAAAAATAATTTGGATAATAGTGTGATAAATCGGATAACTAATTGATCTTTTACATAATTAAACCCAAAATTAAAGAAATGGGTTTACAGTTTTGAATTTATCATTTATAATTATTACGCATAATGTATGTTCAGCTTGTAATGATGACGAACAAGATTATAAATTAAAAAAACTGGTCATTGCATCATTTTTTATTTGAAAAAAAAAAAAAGTGTTAAACTTTTGGAAGGTAAAGGACCATTATTGTAAAATATAAAAAGATGGAGATGCGGGGTATCGATCCCCGTACCTCTCGCATGCTAAGCGAGCGCTCTACCATCTGAGCTACATCCCCTGTTTGTATGGTATCTTAAATCACGTATAAAATTTTACTGAAACGTTAAAAGGCATTGAATGAATCTTATATTTGTTTCAATTTGAATAGATCAATAATTTGACCCACTTAAAACAAATTCGCTTTCTTCTTTCAGTTTCCTTATTAGCATTTTTGGAAACAAATTTAAAAACATAAAATTTGGATTTGGAAATTGGATTATCATGCGTTAAATGAACAATCGTTTTTTTTTTGGGATAATGACTTAGGAGGGTAATAACGTTTCTTGTTTGTCCATTTTAGGTCTCTAACATATTTTTTGTGCGTATTACACCATTAAGGTTATTATAACCGTTTACAAATAGTACTTTTAATATGAAGAAATCGGTAAAAGAGATTATTTCTAAACGATTATAACCACCTTAATGGTGTAATACACACAAAAAATACGTTAGGGACCTAATATGGACAAACGGAAAACGTTATTACCTTCCTAAGTCATTATCCCCGTATTAAACTATAAACCCCTATAATAAATTTTTACTTTTTAAATAAGAAACTTGTAGGTCTTGGGGTTGGTAGTTTGGATGCTTTTGGATCGCATTCCGGTAAGAGCTAAACTGGTGGAAAGGGGGGTGATGATAGATTCCTTATTGTGTCCTGTGTGTCATAATTCTCAAGAACGTGTGAAACATTTGTTGCTGCAGTTTTCTGTTGCTGATCAGGTTTGGAGTCGGGTTGGGCATTGGCTTCATTTGGACCTTCGTGTGTTTTCATCTATCCGTGATGTGGTGGATTGGGTGGATTCTAGACCGACAGTTCATATGGAACGCCCGATTGTTGAGTCGGTGTTCATGATGATGTGGTTACAAAATCCAATCCAATCCAATCCAAACCTTTCTACTTTTTATTCTTTTTAATTTCAACAACTTTATATGAAATACACGTATAAAAATAAATACTAAAAATCTTAAAAATATATATTCAAAATAATAAATACTAAAAATCTTAGGAGGGTAATAACGTTTCCTGTTTGTCCATTTTAGGTCTCTACGTATTTTTTGTACGTATTACACCATTAAGGTTATTCTAACCGTTTACAAATAGTCCTTTTAACAGGAATAAACCGGTAAAAGGGATTATTTCTAAATGGTTATAACAACCTTAATGGTGTAATACACATAAAAAATACGTTAGTGACCTAATATGGACAAACGGGAAACGTTATTACCCTCATAAGTCATTATCCCTTTTTTTTTTCTCTCAGTTTTCTTATGTTGAATTTCTATGTAAAATTTAAAAACCTCGTCCACCCCCCTGTATAAGATTTGTGTTTGCTAGTGTATTACAACATTATTTTCAGAAAATAGGATAAACAATCATTAGAAAAATATCGAAAGAAGAGCAAAACGATTAAAATTTACTTGGTATTAATTTCCCTTTTGTAAACTACATTCCACTGAAATTACCTAACCATACTTTGCCCTGGTGCTTTCTCAATCTTATTATCCATCATCAACACTCTAACCTTCTCAATTTCATCCCATTTCCCTCTTTCTGCATACAAATTCGACAACAATACATAATTCCCAGAATTCCATGGCTCCAAAGTTATAAGTTCCTTAATTGCTACTTCTGCAACTTCCATCTCACCAAAATTACAACAAGAACTCAACAATGCACCCCATAAAACAGCATTTGGTTTCATTGGCATACTTTTCACCAATCCATAAGCTTCTTTCACAAACCCACCACGCCCAAGAAGATCAACCATGCACCCATAATGCTCAAGCTTTGGCTCAATCTTATGATTCAACGCCATTGAAGAAAACAAGTCTCTTCCTCTTTGAATCAACCCTGAATGTACACAACATGATAAAACCCCAATAAAAGTGGATACGTTAGGGTTAAATCCGTTCTTGATCATTTCATCAAAAAGAGATAACCCCTTTTCGCCATTCCCATTGAAACCCAAACCAGAGATGATGATGTTCCAAGAAACAACGGTTTTTGATGGGATATCATTGAAAACCATGAAAGCAGAATCAAGATTTCCACGTTTGCAGTAGAAATCGATAAGTGAATTGCATACAGAAACATGATTTTGGTAGAATCCATTTGATTTTGCATATGAATGGATCCATTGCCCGATGTTGTCTTCGCCTAAACGTGCACAAACTGGAAGCATTGTCACGATTGTTGCCTCATCAGGTTCGAATTCTTTATCGCGCATTTCATGGAAAAGTTTCATGGCTTCAAAATCCCGATTACTTTTTGATAGGGAAGATAACATTGTATTCCAAGAAACGATGTTTCTCTCTTTCATTTGTTTAAAGAGGTTATACCCCATATCTACGTTTCCTGTTTTACAATACCCATGAATCAATAAATTCCAAATGATTACATCTCTTTGGTGCATTTCATCGAACACCTTCTTGGCATCTTCCAATAATCCAAATTTTGTATACATTTCAACTATTCCGACTCTAATAGCACTGAAACAATGAAATCCAAGTGAAACAACCTGAGAATGTACCGTTTGCCCGAATTTAACGTCGGAAAGATTGGAACATGACTTAAGTATAGGAGCGAAGGTGAACTCATCAGGCCAAATTCGGTGTTTCTTCATGGTGCAGAATAAGTGAAGTGACGTTTGGAAGGGTGGTGAGAGTGAGTAACCTTTGATCATTGAATTGTAGAGGAGGATGTTGGGGTGGTGGGTTTGGAGAAAGATGAGATGGGCGTAGTCCATTTTGCGGAGGGAGCCACAGACGGAGATGAAGTGAGAGAGGATGTGGTTGGATTGGTGGAGGTGGTGGCGGAGGATGTGAGCATGGATTTGGGTAAGATGTATCCGGCTACGGCGGCCGTGGAGGTGGCTGAGGATTTTCCGTTCAACCTCCCTGATCGTGCCGCCTCTGCTCATTTTATGACAGTGCAGCTTCCATTATAATTGTATTATAGTTATTGATGAATCGCCGAGTGATGAAGCGATCGTTCTGTTTGTGGAAGTAGGCCTGGTTGTTTCTGATTGTGTTGCGATTGTTATTGTAGTTATTGGTTTTGTGGTCTTTCGTTTAGATGTCACAGTTTGATCTTTATGGAGGTTGCTTTTTATTGTCGGGCTATTTCTTTTTGGAGTTTCTAAACATAGAATTGGTTAAAAAAAAAAAAAAAAAGTAAATTACACGTGCATATGGTATGGAGATATGGTCCAACAATCATATCTTTTGTTTTTCATTTTTACTGTTCTTAAATATTCAGTTTGTTTAGTATTTGTCATTTTCATTTACGTAAAATGATAAATTTATACTTATTTTTGTATGGAGTTTTGACATAATTGATATCAAAATCTCGGAAATGTTCCGATTTAGCAACCAAAGTTCTAACCGTGCTAAATAACCGGTTTAGTAGCCTCCCCAACATAGCCACAAGCATGTAATCATCCTTCGGGAATGTACATTACCCGTTTGCGTTCGACCATAAAGATACATGCATGCCCAAAAAGAAGAAATTGAGAAACTTATGAAGGAGACGGTGGAAGCCCACATAATACAACCCAATACTAGCCCGTTCTAAGCCCAAACCCATTATTGTTGGTGAAAAAGAAAAACGGCAGCCGGAGGTTTTGCATCGATTATAAGGCCCTAAATAAGACAACTATGTTTGATAAATTACCTGTACCCATCATCGACGAACTCGTAGATGAACTGCATGCAACAATCATTTTCTCGAAGTTGAATCTCAAAACCGGTTGCCACCAGAATACGAATGAAGCTGGAAGACTTGGATTAAGAACCCTAAATTAAGGGGAGATGTAAAAGGGATGATTCTTTGTATGCATTCTGGGCTTATTTATGTATGCGAGCTTAGAGTGCCCAATTAGGCTACCAATATGTAAACCTTCTGTTGGATTTCTATAGAAAAAGATTGTTAATTTTTTAATACTACTCAGTGGTGTCAATCATCTCCACATACAAATTAGGTCATTTTTAAACTAGGAGGGACTGATCAACTGGATCACCATAACAATAAACAAGATATTGACTTATGTTTGGCATTTGATCATTAATAGCTCTTTTTTTTTTTTTTTTTTTTTTTTGCTAAAGATGTATCTTGAACTATAATGAAAGCAACACATATTTCCTCGTAGAGTCTATGCTGAAAGCTTGATAAAAATAACATTTCTTGTAGTTACAATATGATCCACGAGAAGCTTTGACCATAAGCCACTGTAATTCATATATAAAAAAGGAAATCTACTAAGAGTTAGGTAATTTTACATTTGTCCCAAACTCCCAATAATAATTAGTTTCTTATAATAACTCCTTACCTACTGGCTGCTTCTCCATATAGAATTAGTTTTTACATTAAAGAATCAAAAAGTCATAATCATAATCACTTTCTTACAAGCATTTAAAACAAATAAATTATCACAACTTGAAGTAATAATAATCACTTATATGGGGATGGGGTGATTTTTCCATAGAAACTTGCATCCACTAAATAATTAATGTAATGGCAATTATGCCCCTCTTTTTAATTTAGGGATATTCAAGAAAGTAAAAAAAACACAAGAAAGTCAAGAACTAATGTATTGACAATTATCCATCAGATGCGTCTTCAAACTAAGGAAAATTCGAACCAGTTTAAACATCTCCCGTTCTCCATGAATCTTTAACACCTCCTGATCGACTAGCGAGGCAAGCTACGGCAATATCGATTGAAACCCCCAACTTTGCTATAAAATATCTAATTGGGTAACATCTGAAAAAGCAAACTGTAGTTCCATTTAACTTGTTCAAGTTCTCATCTTTTCTGTTTTTACCTTTGATTTCACTGTGAAGGAGGAAATGAAAATGGAGATTAATTTACTTGAACTTTATTTGGGTAATGAGAAGATAAGAGATTATTGGAGGTCGAAGATGAAGAACTTAGAGTGATACCGTAGAAGGAAGCACACGTGGACAAGATTCAATTTCGAATTTGATGGCAAGATGAGTAGTAATGAGAGTGAAGTAGGATTCTTGGAGAAGATTACAGGAAGGAGGGTCGTGTCTTCATTTGGAAAAAAATCTTGGAATCTTTCTCTCCTCAATAATTAAGGGAGGGTATAACTGTCAAATGCATTAAATTTTCAGTGGAAAAATAAGAAGATGCTGTGGAAAAATCAGCTCGGATTGGCTTTTTTCACCCACTCAATTCCTATTATATATATTTAGTAGGTATGGAAAACATTTTATACTACTAGAGTATCATTTTAAGGATACCAAAGAGAGTTGACCGAGTGGTAATGGTATATTTTAAATATACTCGTAAGTTATCCAATTTGTAATTGCTCAGTTGCATTTTTATTTGGTGTTTCTTTCGATCATCAAAAGAATGTCCTCCATAAAAGAATTTGATCATCTCAAAATTAGGCTCAAAGAAATTGAATCCGCAACCAACAATTTCGGGGTCAGCAACTATATTGGTGTAGGAGGATTCGGGAAAGTTTACAGAGGAGAACTTGTCTTATCAGATAAGCTGACTATGGTTGCTGTAAAGCGCTTAGATACTGCTTTTGGGCAAGGACCCCCCGAGTTTTGGAAAGAGATCATGATGCTTTCTCAATACAAACATGAAAATCTTGTTTCTCTATTAGGATTTTGTGATGAGAATGGTGAGAATATCCTTGTGTATGAGTATCTATCCAACAAAAGTCTCGACTTGTATTTAAAAAGCAACGATCTTTCATGGATTCAACGCCTTCATATATGCATAGGAGCAGCTCGTGGACTACAATACCTTCATGATCCTGGAGACACCCAACAAAGGGTCTTACATCGTGATATCAAAAGCTCCAACATCCTACTTGATGAAAACTGGAAATCCAAGGTTTCGGATTTTGGCCTTTCCAAATTCGGCCCTGCTAACCAACAATTTACATTTTTGGTCTCTAATACAGTTGGGACGTTTGGGTATTGTGATCCACTGTACATGGAGATAGGGTACTTGACAAAAGAATCAGATGTTTACTCCTTCGGTGTGGTTTTATTTGAAGTTTTATGTGGAAGGTTTTGTGTAGAAAATTACGATGATTTTCGTCGCTTTTTGCCAACATTTGCACAAAAGTGTTACAAAGAAATGAAACTGGATACAATTATCTTTCATAGGGGACAAATCTCACCAAATTGTTTGTACACGTTTTCTACGGTTGCGTATAGATGTTTGCAGAGAGACACAAAAGAACGACCATTGATGGATGATATAGTAAAAGAACTTGAAGCTGCACTTGAATATCAAGTAAGTTTGATTCAGTTTTCCACCTTATTACCAACTACTAGAAAACATATATTAACATCCATCTAATTTTGATAGGTGGAATATGAATTTGAGAAGGAAGAGAAGTTGAAAAATGCCATGGCACAAGAATTTGACACTGAGGAATTTTGGAAGATGAAACTACCACAGGATAGTGAAGACATAATAAAGAGATTAAACCCTCTTGCTGTTTATAATACCAAAAAGGAACTATTCTCACTTCTTCACAAGGGAATTCTCTTCGATGATCGTGAACGGGTAACATCTTCTATATATATCCTATAGATTTAATTAATAATGCATATATGATGTATCTGATCAGTTATATTGTCTTCTTAAAATACTAGGGGACACATTGTTAATTACAATCTTTTACATAATATATAATATCAATCACACGTAGCTTAAAGGTTCTTTATGAACAGGTCTTTTCAGTTAACGAAGATGGAATAAAATGTGAACTGATATCAGCAAAAAGATTTTTAAACATGAATAAAAGATCCTATAAATGGCAATCAGGAAGAAAATTCAGGTTAGTTTTTTTTTATCCTTTTGTTCATGGATCGAGTTTCTTAAACAATTGTTACTGTTGTTTATGTTGGAATCTTAATTCCTTAATCCCTCCACGCGTGTCTTCCACTCCTAAAAGCTAACACAATTTCTGAAACAAAGTAGGGGACATCATCAAAGAGTGGTTGAGTCTCTTTACTTGTTTAATATTATAAGCTTACTCCAGCTTATATATATATATATATATATATATATATATATATATATATATATATATATATATATATAGCATATATCGAGTTATGAATATGCAGAGCAACACAAAACACATTGTAAACCAATTGGTTTTTGAGTGATATTTCCAATTATAAATCAAAGAGATATTTTGATATATTTATCTGTGTTTTTTACAATCTCTATACTAGAATTGGTATCAGAGATTTCGAAATCAGTCAAGGGGAGCTGTGAAAGCTTTGAATTACTTGGTGATCAAGAAGGACACCAGTAAAGATGTCAGACAAAGAAGGAGATGGTGGTGATGCTGGTCCGGCTCCGGTGAAACTCAAAGAGATAGGATCAACCACAGTGGCTTGCCCGATGTTGAATTCCACAAATTACACCGTATGGTCCCTGCGTATGAAAGTTGTACTTCGAATTCATAAAGCCTGGACCATAATCGATCCAGGAGAAGAGAAGAATGATGAAAAGAATTACCTTGCCATGGGATTGCTGTATCAAGCAATCCCTGAGAGCTTGATAATGCAGATAGGGGACGTCGATGAAGCGAAGGTCCTCTGGGAGTCGATTAGGGCTCGACATGTTGGAGCCGACAGAGTAAAAGAGGCTCGACTTCAAACTCTCACCGTCGATCTAGACCGACTGAAGATGCAGGAGACAGAGACGATAGACGCTTTCGCCGGAAAGCTCGCTGGAATCGCCTCGAAGTCAGCGTCACTGGGAGAACCCATCGGAGAAACGAAACTCGTGAAGAAACTCTTGACGGTGGTACCTCATCGGTTCATTCAAATCGTTGCCTCCCTCGAGCAAGTGCTTGATTTGAAGACAGTATCCTTCGATGACGTCGTAGGGCGTCTGAAAGCGTATGAAGAAAGAATCAAAGCAGATGAAGGCGGAGACGGGCAACAAAGGGTGTTGATGGCTAGAACGAGTGGTGGTGGTGGATGGAGAAATGATGGCGGTAGAGGTTCTGGATCGTCGGGGAAGACGAATTGGGGAAAACGGGGGAAGGGTTCTAATGGCACCGAGTCGGGAGGCTTTAATCGAAATGGGTCAAGCGGGTCGGGTGGTGGATCCGGGTCAGTAGGATCCGGTGGGTCAGGCCCAAAAGGAAATAGACCCAATTCGGCCCAAAACAATAATAAGCCCAATAACCAGCCCAATTCTAATTCGGACTCAAACAGAAACCCGAAAAAAGATCTGTCGAAGATTATATGCTACAGATGTGATAAGTCAGGCCATTACGCATCCAAATGTCCGGACAGAACCCAAAAATTCCAAGAAAGTAATTTTACTGAACACGACGATGCCGGTGAAACAGTATTTTTACACGAGACCGTGTTTTTGAACGAAGAGAAAGTGATACCGTCTCGATACAACTCACAAGAAAACGATGTGTGGTATTTGGACAACGGGGCGAGTAATCACATGACGGGAAATCATTCATTTTTCTCCGAACTCGACGAAGGAATAACCGGAAAGGTCAAATTCGGTGATAATTCGTGTGTCGAAATAAAAGGGAAAGGCTCAATTGTTTTCCAAGGAAAATCGGGACAACAACGATTGATAACGGAGATTTATTTCATTCCGGATTTGAAAAATAATATTTTCAGTCTCGGACAAGCAACCGAAGCCGGGTGCGATATTCGGATGAAAGACAACTATTTGACAATGCATGATGCCGACAACTGCTTGTTAATGAAGGTACAAAGAACTCCAAACCGCCTTTATAAAATACAGTTGCCCATTGGAGTACCTATTTGCCTTCATACAAGACTGAGTGAAGACACGTGGCGCTGGCATGCAAGACTTGGACACATCAATTTCGAGTCAATGAAAAAGATGTCCAAGAAAGGTCTAGTCAAAGGGTTACCCCATTTTGACAGTGAAAATCAATTGTGTGAATCTTGTTTGGTGGGCAAGCAAACAAGAAAGTCATTTCCATTAATGACGACGTACAAAGCAAAACGGCCATTGGAGCTAGTTCACGGTGATTTATGTGGTCCGATAACACCGTCAACGAAGGGTCAAAATCGGTACATTTTCACACTAATTGACGATTTTTCACGGTATATGTGGATTTTTCTCTTAAAAGAGAAAAATGAGGCGTTTTTACACTTCAAAAAATTTAAAGCTTTGGCGGAGAATGAGCTCGGAAAGTCTTTAAAGGTGTTTCGAAGTGATCGAGGAGGTGAGTTTACTTCGCTCGAGTTTAATTCCTTTTGTGATATGAATGGAATCAAACGCCATCTTACCGCCCCATATTCACCACAACAAAACGGTATTGTGGAACGAAGAAACAGAACACTTATGGACATGACACGAAGTATCATGAAGGCGATGCATGTTCCAAACTATCTATGGGGAGAAGCGGTAAAACATTCCACAAACCTGATCAACCGTGTTTACACAAGAGTACTTGGTGATACAACTCCGTACGAGAAGTTGTATAAAAGAAAACCTAATTTGGAGAACGTACGCATCTTTGGGTGTTTAGCGTATGCAAAAGTTGAACCGGTAAACGTGAAAAAATTGGATGCAAGATCAAGACCATTGGTTCATCTTGGTTCTGAACCGGGTACAAAAGCCTATCGGTTATTTAACCCGGTTACACAAAAAATAATCGTAAGTCGAGACGTTATTTTTAATGAAACCAAAGGATGGAATTGGGTTAACGAAGCTACACCTGACAATGAAGAACCAGGATCATTCATAGTACCATGGGATTTACCGGAAGATGAGGCAAACAACAACCAAGGAAACGATGTAAACAACGAACCAAACGAATCGGATCACGAGATTGAAGACGGAGTGGAGGTACAAGAAAATGAGCAACCAAGTCCGATCAACAACAACGTGAACAATGTTCAAAACCAAAGGCCCACAAGACAAAAGGTGCTTCCAATTCGATTACGAGATTATGTACTTTATGTTGATGAAATTGAAGAACTTCTCCTAGCAACCAATGACGAGCCGGTATCGGTTGAAGAGGCGAAGAAAGAACCAGAGTGGGTCAAAGCCATGAATACAGAAATCAATTCGATCAACAAGAATAATACTTGGTCTCTCGTAAACAAACCTATGGGGGTGAAGCCCATTGGACTCAAATGGGTGTTCAAGCTGAAGAAAAATGCAGATGGCACCATAAACAAACACAAGGCGAGGTTGGTTGCTAAAGGGTACGTACAACAACCTGGTATTGACTTTCAAGAAGTATTTGCTCCGGTAGCTCGCATCGAAACCATACGGTTTCTCATTGCCTTAGCCGCTACCAATGGATGGGAGCTTCACCACTTGGATGTCAAGACGGCTTTCTTACATGGAGAGTTGAGAGAAACCGTCTATGTGTATCAACCGGAAGGCTACATAAGGAAAGACGACGAGCACAAGGTGTACCGTCTTTCAAAAGCACTATATGGTCTTAGACAAGCACCGAGAGCATGGAATACGAAACTTGATGGGATTTTGAAAGGAATGAAATTTCTGTTGGAATCTTAATTCCTTAATCCCTCCACTCCTGTCTTCCACTCCTAAAAGCTAACACAATTTCTGGAACAAAGTAGGGGACATCATCAAAGAGTGGTTGGGTCTCTTTACTTGTTTAATATTATAAGCTTACTCCAGCTTATATATATATATATATATATATATATATATATATATATATATATATATATATATATATATATATATATATATATATATATATATAGCATATATCGAGTTATGAATATGCAGAGCAACACAAAACACATTGTAAACCAATTGGTTTTTGAGTGATATTTCCAATTATAAATCAAAGAGATATTTTGATATATTTATCTGTGTTTTTTACAATCTCTATACTAGAATTGGTATCAGAGCTTTCGAAATCAGTCAAGGGGAGCTGTGAAAGCTTTGAATTACCTGGTGATCAAGAAGGACACCAGTAAAGATGTCAGACAAAGAAGGAGATGGTGGAGATGCTGGTCCGGCTCCGGTGAAACTCAAAGAGATAGGATCAACCACAGTGGCTTGCCCGATGTTGAATTCCACAAATTACACCGTATGGTCCCTGCGTATGAAAGTTGTACTTCAAATTCATAAAGCCTGGACCATAATCGATCCAGGAGAAGAGAAGAATGATGAAAAGAATTACCTTGCCATGGGATTGCTGTATCAAGCAATCCCTGAGAGCTTGATAATGCAGATAGGGGACGTCGATGAAGTGAAGGTCCTCTGGGAGTCGATTAGGGCTCGACATGTTGGAGCCGACAGAGTAAAAGAGGCTCGACTTCAAACTCTCACCGCCGATCTAGACCGACTGAAGATGCAGGAGACAGAGACGATAGACGCTTTCGCCGGAAAGCTCGCTGGAATCGCCTCGAAGTCAGCGTCACTGGGAGAACCCATCGGAGAAACGAAACTCGTGAAGAAACTCTTGACGGTGGTACCTCATCGGTTCATTCAAATCGTTGCCTCCCTCGAGCAAGTGCTTGACTTGAAGACAGTATCCTTCGATGACGTCGTAGGGCGTCTGAAAGCGTATGAAGAAAGAATCAAAGCAGATGAAGGCGGAGACGGGCAACAAAGGGTGTTGATGGCTAGAACGAGTGGTGGTGGTGGATGGAGAAATGATGGCGGTGGAGGTTCTGGATCGTCGGGGAAGACGAATTGGGGAAAACGGGGGAAGGGTTCTAATGGCACCGAGTCGGGAGGCTTTAATCGAAATGGGTCAAGCGGGTCGGGTGGTGGATCCGGGTCAGTAGGATCCGGTGGGTCAGGCCCAAAAGGAAATAGACCCAATTCGGCCCAAAACAATAATAAGCCCAATAACCAGCCCAATTCTAATTCGGACTCAAACAGAAACCCGAAAAAAGATCTGTCGAAGATTATATGCTACAGATGTGATAAGTCGGGCCATTACGCATCCAAATGTCCGGACAGAACCCAAAAATTCCAAGAAAGTAATTTTACTGAACACGACGATGCCGGTGAAACAGTATTTTTACACGAGACCGTGTTTTTGAACGAAGAGAAAGTGATACCGTCTCGATACAACTCACAAGAAAACGATGTGTGGTATTTGGACAACGGGGCGAGTAATCACATGACGGGAAATCATTCATTTTTCTCCGAACTCGACGAAGGAATAACCGGAAAGGTCAAATTCGGTGATAATTCGTGTGTCGAAATAAAAGGGAAAGGCTCAATTGTTTTCCAAGGAAAATCGGGACAACAACGATTGATAACGGAGATTTATTTCATTCCGGATTTGAAAAATAATATTTTCAGTCTCGGACAAGCAACCGAAGCCGGGTGCGATATTCGGATGAAAGACAACTATTTGACAATGCATGATGCCGACAACTGCTTGTTAATGAAGGTACAAAGAACTCCAAACCGCCTTTATAAAATACAGTTGCCTATTGGAGTACCTATTTGCCTTCATACAAGACTGAGTGAAGACACGTGGCGCTGGCATGCAAGACTTGGACACATCAATTTCGAGTCAATGAAAAAGATGTCCAAGAAAGGTCTAGTCAAAGGGTTACCCCATTTTGACAGTGAAAATCAATTGTGTGAATCTTGTTTGGTGGGCAAGCAAACAAGAAAGTCATTTCCATTAATGACGACGTATAAAGCAACACGACCATTGGAGCTAGTTCACGGTGATTTATGTGGTCCGATAACACCGTCAACGAAGGGTCAAAATCGGTACATTTTCACACTAATTGACGATTTTTCACGGTATATGTGGATTTTTCTCTTAAAAGAGAAAAATGAGGCGTTTTTACACTTCAAAAAATTTAAAGCTTTGGCGGAGAATGAGCTCGGAAAGTCTTTAAAGGTGTTTCGAAGTGATCGAGGAGGTGAGTTTACTTCGCTCGAGTTTAATTCCTTTTGTGATATGAATGGAATCAAACGCCATCTTACCACCCCATATTCACCACAACAAAACGGTATTGTGGAACGAAGAAACAGAACACTTATGGACATGACACGAAGTATCATGAAGGCGATGCATGTTCCAAACTATCTATGGGGAGAAGCGGTAAAACATTCCACAAACCTGATCAACCGTGTTTACACAAGAGTACTTGGTGATACAAATCCGTACGAGAAGTTGTATAAAAGAAAACCTAATTTGGAGAACGTACGCGTCTTTGGGTGTTTAGCGTATGCAAAAGTTGAACCGGTAAACGTGAAAAAATTGGATGCAAGATCAAGACCATTGGTTCATCTTGGTTCTGAACCGGGTACAAAAGCCTATCGGTTATTTAACCCGGTTACACAAAAAATAATCGTAAGTCGAGACGTTATTTTTAATGAAACCAAAGGATGGAATTGGGTTAACGAAGCTACACCTGACAATGAAGAACCAGGATCATTCATAGTACCATGGGATTTACCGGAAGATGAGGCAAACAACAACCAAGGAAACGATGTAAACAACGAACCAAACGAATCGGATCACGAGATTGAAGACGGAGTGGAGGTACAAGAAAATGAGCAACCAAGTCCGATCAACAACAACGTGAACAATGTTCAAAACCAAAGGCCCACAAGACAAAAGGTGCTTCCAATTCGATTACGAGATTATGTACTTTATGTTGATGAAATTGAAGAACTTCTCCTAGCAACCAATGACGAGCCGGTATCGGTTGAAGAGGCGAAGAAAGAACCAGAGTGGGTCAAAGCCATGAATACAGAAATCAATTCGATCAACAAGAACAATACTTGGTCTCTCGTAAACAAACCTATGGGGGTGAAGCCCATTGGACTCAAATGGGTGTTCAAGCTGAAGAAAAATGCAGATGGCACCATAAACAAACACAAGGCGAGGTTGGTTGCTAAAGGGTACGTACAACAACCTGGTATTGACTTTCAAGAAGTATTTGCTCCGGTAGCTCGCATCGAAACCATACGGTTTCTCATTGCCTTAGCCGCTACCAATGGATGGGAGCTTCACCACTTGGATGTCAAGACGGCTTTCTTACATGGAGAGTTGAGAGAAACCGTCTATGTGTATCAACCGGAAGGCTACATAAGGAAAGGCGACGAGCACAAGGTGTACCGTCTTTCAAAAGCACTATATAGTCTTAGACAAGCACCGAGAGCATGGAATACGAAACTTGATGGGATTTTGAAAGGAAAGAAATTTCTGTTGGAATCTTAATTCCTTAATCCCTCCACTCCCGTCTTCCACTCCTAAAAGCTAACACAATTTCTGGAACAAAGTAGGGGACATCATCAAAGAGTGGTTGGGTCTCTTTACTTGTTTAATATTATAAGCTTACTCCAGCTTATATATATATATATATATATATATATATATATATATATATATATATATATATATATATATATAGCATATATCGAGTTATGAATATGCAGAGCAACACAAAACACATTGTAAACCAATTGGTTTTTGAGTGATATTTTCAATTATAAATCAAAGAGATATTTTGATATATTTATCTGTGTTTTTTACAATCTCTATACTAGAATTGGTATCAGAGCTTTCGAAATCAGTCAAGGGGAGCTGTGAAAGCTTTGAATTACCTGGTGATCAAGAAGGACACCAGTAAAGATGTCAGACAAAGAAGGAGATGGTGGTGATGCTGGTCCGACTCCGGTGAAACTCAAAGAGATAGGATCAACCACAGTGGCTTGCCCGATGTTGAATTCCACAAATTACACCGTATGGTCCCTGCGTATGAAAGTTGTACTTCGAATTCATAAAGCCTGGACCATAATCGATCCAGGAGAAGAGAAGAATGATGAAAAGAATTACCTTGCCATGGGATTGCTGTATCAAGCAATCCCTGAGAGCTTGATAATGCAGATAGGGGACGTCGATGAAGCGAAGGTCCTCTGGGAGTCGATTAGGGCTCGACATGTTGGAGCCGACAGAGTAAAAGAGGCTCAACTTCAAACTCTCACCGCCGATCTAGACCGACTGAAGATGCAGGAGACAGAGACGATAGACGCTTTCGCCGGAAAGCTCGCTGGAATCGCCTCGAAGTCAGCGTCACTGGGAGAACCCATCGGAGAAACGAAACTCATGAAGAAACTCTTGACGGTGGTACCTCATCGGTTCATTCAAATCGTTGCCTCCCTCGAGCAAGTGCTTGACTTGAAGACAGTATCCTTCGATGACGTCGTAGGGCGTCTGAAAGCGTATGAAGAAAGAATCAAAGCAGATGAAGGCGGAGACGGGCAACAAAGGGTGTTGATGGCTAGAACGAGTGGTTGTGGTGGACGGATAAATGATGGCGGTGGAGGTTCTGGATCGTCGGGGAAGACGAATTGGGGAAAACGGGGGAAGGGTTCTAATGGCACCGAGTCGGGAGGCTTTAATCGAAATGGGTCAAGCGGGTCGGGTGGTGGATCCGGGTCAATAGGATCCAGTGGGTCAGGCCCAAAAGGAAATAGACCCAATTCGGCCCAAAACAATAATAAGCCCAATAACCGGCCCAATTCTAATTCGGACTCAAACCGAAACCCGAAAAAAGATCTGTCGAAGATTATATGCTACATATGTGATAAGTCGGGCCATTACGCATCCAAATGTCCGGACAGAACCCAAAAATTCCAAGAAAGTAATTTTACTGAACACGACGATGCCGGTGAAACAGTATTTTTACACGAGACCGTGTTTTTGAACGAAGAGAAAGTGATACCGTCTCGATACAACTCACAAGAAAACGATGTGTGGTATTTGGACAACGGGGCGAGTAATCACATGACGGGAAATCATTCATTTTTCTCCGAACTCGACGAAGGAATAACCGGAAAGGTCAAATTCGGTGATAATTCGTGTGTCGAAATAAAAGGGAAAGGCTCAATTGTTTTCCAAGGAAAATCGGGACAACAACGATTGATAATGGAGATTTATTTCATTCCGGATTTGAAAAATAATATTTTAAGTCTCGGACAAGCAACCGAAGCCGGGTGCGATATTCGGATGAAAGACAACTATTTGACAATGCATGATGCCGACAACTGCTTGTTAATGAAGGTACAAAGAACTCCAAACCGCCTTTATAAAATACAGTTGCCCATTGGAGTACCTATTTGCCTTCATACAAGACTGAGTGAAGACACGTGGCGCTGGCATGCAAGACTTGGACACATCAATTTCGAGTCAATGAAAAAGATGTCCAAGAAAGGTCTAGTCAAAGGGTTACCCCATTTTGACAGTGAAAATCAATTGTGTGAATCTTGTTTGGTGGGCAAGCAAACAAGAAAGTCATTTCCATTAATGACGACGTATAAAGCAACACGGCCATTGGAGCTAGTTCACGGTGATTTATGTGGTTCGATAACACCGTCAACGAAGGGTCAAAATCGGTACATTTTCACACTAATTGACGATTTTTCACGGTATATGTGGATTTTTCTCTTAAAAGAGAAAAATGAGGCGTTTTTACACTTCAAAAAATTTAAAGCTTTGGCGGAGAATGAGCTCGGAAAGTCTTTAAAGGTGTTTCGAAGTGATCGAGGAGGTGAGTTTACTTCGCTCGAGTTTAATTCCTTTTATGATATGAATGGAATCAAACGCCATCTTACCGCCCTATATTCACCACAACAAAACGGTATTGTGGAACGAAGAAACAGAACACTTATGGACATGACACGAAGTATCATGAAGGCGATGCATGTTCCAAACTATCTATGGGGAGAAGCGGTAAAACATTCCACAAACCTGATCAACCGTGTTTACACAAGAGTACTTGGTGATACAACTCCATACGAGAAGTTGTATAAAAGAAAACCTAATTTGGAGAACGTACGCATCTTTGGGTGTTTAGCGTATGCAAAAGTTGAACCGGTAAACGTGAAAAAATTGGATGCAAGATCAAGACCATTGGTTCATCTTGGTTCTGAACCGGGTACAAAAGCCTATCGGTTATTTAACCCGGTTACACAAAAAATAATCGTAAGTCGAGACGTTATTTTTAATGAAACCAAAGGATGGAATTGGGTTAACGAAGCTACACCTGACAATGAAGAACCAGGATCATTCATAGTACCATGGGATTTACCGGAAGATGAGGCAAACAACAACCAAGGAAACGATGTAAACAACGAACCAAACGAATCGGATCACGAGATTGAAGACGGAGTGGAGGTACAAGAAAATGAGCAACCAAGTCCGATCAACAACAACGTGAAAAATGTTCAAAACCAAAGGCCCACAAGACAAAAGGTGCTTCCAATTCGATTACGAGATTATGTACTTTATGTTGATGAAATTGAAGAACTTCTCCTAGCAACCAATGCCGAAGAGGCGAAGAACGAACCAGAGTGGGTCAAAGCCATGAATACAGAAATCAATTCGATCAACAAGAACAATACTTGGTCTCTCGTAAACAAACCTATGCGGGTGAAGCCCATTGGACTCAAATGGGTGTTCAAGCTGAAGAAAAATGCAGATGACACCATAAACAAACACAAGGCGAGGTTGGTTGCTAAAGGGTACGTACAACAACCTGGTATTGACTTTCAAGAAGTATTTGCTCCGGTAGCTCGCATCGAAACCATACGGTTTCTCTTTGCCTTAGCCGCTACCAATGGATGGGAGCTTCACCACTTGGATGTCAAGACGGCTTTCTTACATGGAGAGTTGAGAGAAACCGTCTATGTGTATCAACCGGAAGGCTACATAAGGAAAGGCGACGAGCACAAGGTGTACCGTCTTTCAAAAGCACTATATGGTCTTAGACAAGCACCGAGAGCATGGAATACGAAACTTGATGGGATTTTGAAAGGAATGAAATATCACAAGTGCATGAAAGAACCATCGGTGTACCGGAAGAACGAAGGATCCAACTTGCTAATTTTAGCAATCTATGTTGATGATTTGTTTGTCACAGGTACAAATTTGAGCATGATCAAAAGGTTCAAATTTGAAATGTCCAAGAACTTCGAGATGTCTGATCTTGGAAGATTAACTTACTACCTGGGCATTGAAGTCAAACAGGATGAATCGGGGATTACAATAAACCAAGAAGCATATGCACAACGCATTCTGAAGGAAGCCGGTTTACATGATTGCAATCCTACCCACATTCCCATGGATCCAGGAACCAAAATGTCGAAGGCCGAAGATGAACCCGAAATTGACCCGACACAATACCGAAAGTTGGTAGGATGCCTTAGATATCTCTTACAGAAAAGACCCGATATGGCATATGCGGTTGGAGTTGTTAGTCGATACATGCAAGATCCAAGAGAATCACATGGTGTTGCAATCAAACACATCCTAAGGTATTTACGAGGAACAACGGGATACGGAATCAAGTACGAGAGGATGGGACAAAATCGAATAATTGGTTACAGTAGTAGTCATAATGTTGATCCAGATGACGGAAGAAGCACAACTGGTCATATTTTCTACTATGGGTTGTCTCCAATAACATGGTGTTCGCAAAAGCAAGATACTGTTGCTTTATCATCTTGCGAGGCAGAGTTCATGGCAGCCACTGCGGCTGCATGTCAAGCAATATGGCTTCAAGATTTGCTGGGAGAAATCTTGAACAAAACGCAAGAGAAGGTGGTTCTTAGAGTTGATAACAAGTCGGCTATCGAACTAACAAAGAATCCCGTTTTTCACGGAAGAAGTAAACACATTCACACTAGGTTTCACTTCATTCGTAAGTGTGTTGAAAAGGAACAAGTGGAGGTGAAGTACATTCCAGGTGAAGAACAAAAGGCAGACATTCTCACAAAACCATTGGCTCGAACCAAGTTCAAGACAATGCGGGACTTGATCGGGATTGAAGACATCTCTAGAAGGACTTAGAGATTCGGGGGTGATTGTTGGAATCTTAATTCCTTAATCCCTCCACTCCTGTCTTCCACTCCTAAAAGCTAACACAATTTCTGGAACAAAGTAGGGGACATCATCAAAGAGTGGTTGGGTCTCTTTACTTGTTTAATATTATAAGCTTACTCCAGCTTATATATATATATATATATATATATATATATATATATATATATATATATATATATATATATATATATATATAGCATATATCGAGTTATGAATATGCAGAGCAACACAAAACACATTGTAAACCAATTGGTTTTTGAGTGATATTTCCAATTATAAATCAAAGAGATATTTTGATATATTTATCTGTGTTTTTTACAATCTCTATACTAGAGTTTACTATATGTAGAGTAATGTTATAATATGCATAAATTTAATTGGATGCAGATTTTCAAAGGCGGCAATATTTCCTTATAGTGAACAACTTAATATTCGTTGCCGAATAAGTACAAGTATGTTATCACCTGGTGTCATGTATGTAGCCAGCTTAGTTTTTTCTTTTCAAAGAGAGCGTGAAAATGTCTATGGAGAATCATCAAAGTTAGCAAGGATAAACTGGAAATATCAAGAGTTGAGTGTATCCTCTACGCATATTGCAGAAAGAGAAAAGGATGGATGGTTGAAGATTCGATTGTGGCATGTTCTCAATGGTGATAAAAATGCTGAATTTTACATTGTGTTAGACAAGATCTCATATTTCAAAGAAGAGCAAGACATTTCCAACATCTTGATTCATCAAATTGAATTTGAACCCGTACATATGGTAAGCTACTACCCTTTCGATTATAAAATGTGTGTTTATTATCATCACAATGTATGATTGAATTTAAATCTTATCTTCGTAGATGAAAAGACATATTGGGATTCAAGGACTAGAAAGTGTATTGATATCAGATGAAGATACAGATTGGGAGAAGAAGGTCCCAAGTGATTACCAAGGTATAATTCAGAGATCAGACATGTATTTCAAGAACAGCAGCAAAAAGGAGCTCTACTTCCTTCTATGTGATGGGATACTTATTGATAATGGTAGAAAGGTACGTAATCCATTTTTATATCTTATGGTATACTATTAATATCCTTATAACGACATTTTAAAAACTATTTGATGAACAGTGGTTCTCCCTATGCAAATCTACGGGTGGGAAATGTCATATGTTGCCAGCTATAGAGATTTTATGCTCTGATGATCGTTCGAATAGGTTGTCAGTATCTGATGCCAGGTTTTTGTTTTATCTTTGGATCATATAATCTCTAGCTTAATTTGCTCTAAAATTCTTAGTAATATATCTTTATACATCAACAGGTTCAAAGAGGCGATACAACTTCAATATGGAACGTATGCATTTGTATGTAAACTTGAGTCAGACATGTTTTCATCTGGAAATTCCTATGCGTGTTATATTGTCTTCAAATTTGCAGAAACCCACAAGCAGCTTGATGATAAGGGTTTCTTTAGAGTATCTTACAACTTGGATATGGAATCTGGAAGTTACAAAATTGCACATTTGAATCAGCATGAACCTATTAATATACCAGTAATCAAGCCGAAGAACTATGATAATACATCCCATGATTCATCGTACATATCAAGAACCAAATTTCCTAGAATGCCAAAAAACTGCACGGATGATAGCATGCACCACTGGATGGATCACATATATGATGGTTGGATGGAGGTTATATTGTGTAAACCATTACATAAGTTAGAAGATCATAGATTGCTCTATGTGTTCTTGACATCTATGGGAAGTGCTTTAGATGGTGTTATTGTCCAAGGGATTCAGTTTAGGCCAATGCAAAGAGATGTTTAGTATTTGTAAGAGCTACTTCTTGTTTGTACTTTTTGTAGCATAACTTTCCATTTTCCATTATTAATTGCATTCCAAGGAATTCGGTTAAAAGGAAAATGTTTCCTTTGATGTACGTGAACACTCTCTTGAAAGTCGTCAAAAAAGTTGTGCTAGAAGCCCTTTTATGAAGATGCCCACTATTTAAGTTGGTTGACGATTAAGCAATGAAAGAACAAGGGAATAATTGTTTTTGATTATTGGTGTCTAGTAATATTTTTATCAGCTCGTACCTTGATTACTATCTCCAAGATCAAAGGATCCCTATTTATTGAGGTATGGAAATGTAACACCCTATGATTGTGGTTATATGTTAATCATATTATGTTGTATTATTTGGATCCGGCTTTTGGGGATTTTAAAATTTTAATATAGAAATAATTTTGTATATATTTTTATTAAACTTCAAAATATCGTATTTGTCTATTTTAAAAACTAAATATCATATTTATCTTTTCAAACTTTCAAAATATCATATTTGTCCAAAAAAAAATTTAAAACATTTTATAATTACTTTTTATATTTATAATCATATATATATATATATATATATATATATATATATATATATATATATATATATATATATATATATTAAAGTTGTGGAAGAAAGGAATAGTAAACTTGGGATACTTTGTCCAAGTTTGGTCTCTTGATTTACATATCCGATCCCTGTACTTCTTTAATTAATTTATTCATGTCCTTTTGTTTGTGTTCCATTCAACTTCCCATTTTTTGGTAGAATTGGTCCCTGTATTATTGTTGGAAGTTAGGAATACTAAATTTGGATGTTTTTTGGCAACTTTGGTCATTATTCTTTACCCATTTTGACACTTTTGGTCCTTGCAATCAATATTTTTACACTTTTTTGGAACCTTTTAATATTTAAAGTTTGGCCACAAAACTTTAACGGTTTGACAACTTTGATCCCTTTTCTAAAAAGTTGCTAATTCCTACCCCTTTAATTCTTTAGCAATTTTCACACTTCTGGTCCTTGCAGTCAAAACTTTTACATTTTTTGTCCGGGGCAAAGCCCGGACTTTTCATCCTTGCACTTTCTATGTCTGTCATATTTATCAATTCGGAAACAACATTGAAAGCTTCTGGCCCCCGCGTAGCGGGGGTAACCTTTCTAGTTATAATTAAAAAAAAAAATAAGTGGATTGATGCTATTGCCCCTAAAAATCAACACCCTTTTAACATATAAGTGATTGACCTTCTTGCTCCTTAGCCTAACCTTCTTGGATGATCTGGAGACCAACGCTCTTTGTAACGGGAGCATTTTCAGGTTCCAATTTCTCCTACTACCAATGTAGATCAATGACTACTCCTGCAACGCCGAATCGCCAACCACAATCTAATCTAAGGTATGTAACTCTTCTTCGTTCATAGTATTGATTGGGAGCAGCAATCGATTTTTGGGGTAAATCGATTTGGATTTTTGGAAGTGTGATTTTTTTTGGACTCAGATAGTCATGTTGATATTGGTTGCAGTTGTTAGGGTTCACTAAGCTATAATGAATTCAGGCAGAAAATCAAGATCGAAAAGGAGCATGTGCTGGATTCCACAAAAGTAATATCTATGCTACATTGGAATACATCCTTCTTGAAGTATTTCAAGGGGATGCAGGTGAAGCATGGATAATTTGCACATGGACTATCTTATTATTAATATCATCTTTATATTAATCTATACTATATTTTTAGTACCTGACAATTTTTTTGGTTTAACTTTACAATTATAATACTCTGGTTTGGAAATTGGAAGGCTTATTGATGTGTTAGAAGAAAATGGTTGTCAAGGCTCCTTGAAAGGAGTCTTTCCCTTTCAACCAACTCAACCCATTCAACCTACTGTCATATTAGCTTTTTTATTTTCTTTCTTTTCTATATTTTCAAACCAACAATACATGGAAACCTTATCTTTTTCAACCCACTCAACCTACTTTCACATCATTATTTTTTATTTAATTAAAATTAGAAAATATAAAATAAAATAAAACATAACATTTTTTCATTTAAAAAATTACTTTGCTAATTTAAAATTAAAAAAAGAATCTAAAATAATATTAAAAATAACATTTAATTAAAAAACCACACAACAAATAAAAAAATACGCGATAATTATGAAACACAATAATTAAAAAAACACACTTAAAAAAGACAACATAATTTAAATACTAAAACGACAATTAAAATTAACTAGTTATTATTCACAATTGGAATGCATACATGTTCAATGTGATCAGTAAGATCAGATCGAAGTCGGTGGTGAGTTTGTAACACCCCGTTTATTAAGTAAATAAATAAATAAATTAATAAATGTATAGTAGCCCTAAAATCAATAATTATATAGCAACGTGTTGGTGTCGAGGAGCTAACTGTCACAATTTTAGAAGCCGGGGGTTAAAAGTGTAAGTTTTGGATTGGTTTCGTAAAGATTTTTAGAAGACAGGGGGTGTTTGGTATCATTTGGACCTAATTTGAAAAGGATTTGTAGAGGGAGGGGTTGTTTGGTAAAATTCAGACTTAATTTGTAAAGGGTTTCAGAAGGTGGGGTTTAAAGAGTAAATATAGGAGCAAAATCGAAATAATTTCATGAGGGAGGGACCATTTCTGCCATTATGGCAATCAGTTCCATTGAGTCGGATATATAAAACCTAAGGAACCCTAACCCTAATGTATAACCTAGCCGCCACCTCCACCCTTATGCCTCTCACCACCGCCTACCACCCTACCCTCTTGCTTCTCCGACCACCGAGCCACCGCTATGCCATTCCGCTGAATACGTGAGCTATCACCGCCAACCGTGGATGTCGGCGAGACCGTGCACTGTCGTATCCTCCATTGCCGCCGGCGACGACAAGTTGGGTTGTCGCTGCTATCGTCGTGGTTAGAGAAACCGGACCCCACCCATTTCCTTCCCCGTTTCTGTTACGGTGTTACATCGATGTTGTTGCCACCATCTCCTCCGCCGCACCACCACAGCTGAAGACGAAGACTGCCATGGAGCGCAATGGCAATAGACAATCGGAAGAGACCATCAGTTGGTCGCCGTTGCTGCTCTTTTTCTTCCCTGCTTCTTTTGTTGACTGCCTCAGCCCGTGTAACAACCATTCATAGCGTCGGCGCCTCCGCTGGCTCGTTTCGTCGATCCTTTTCGTCACGCTGTCGTCTGCTGCCACCTTTCATCGCCACCAGCCACCGTGGAAGGTGGATGTGTGCGTGTTTTGTCATGTGTTTAGGTGTGTTGATGTATTATGTTGTATGTATTGCTTTGGTCGGAAAACCAATGAAGCCACCACCACCACCGTGAGGTGGTGGCTACCACCACGTGCCACCGCCGGCCACCACTAGGGTGGTTGTGTGTGTGTGTTTGTATTAGTGTGTGTGTGTGTTATTTGGGGTTTAGCATTGTAAATTGTAATTAGTGGCTAGAATAATGAAAAGAAAACTCTTAACCACCACCGTGAGATGGTGGCTGCCGCCACCAGCCGCCGTGTTGGGTGGCGGTGTGCTTTGTGTGTGTTAGATTTCGTTTGGGATGCTTGGACAAAAATAGACTAGAACCATAACCACCACTGTGAGCCGCCATTGACCACCACTACCCGAAGTGGTAGTGGGTGGTACCCAACTAACGAAACCCTAATGGGCCTAGTGAAACCCTAATGGGCCTAATGAAACCCTAATTGATCTAAAGACAGAGTTTTAGGCCTATTGGGTTGTGATTGGGTTGGAAATCCTAAGTAGGGTTTAGAAAACCCTAATTTTGGATATATGGATTATGGGTTGTCGGGACCCGCATTTTGAATGACCGGATTGGGATTATGTATTAAGCCCGGCCACACTACATGATTGACCCAATAGATTGATGGACTTAATGGATTAAGTCCTTAATGGGTTAAGTAAGAAACACTTAACCTTAATTGTCATTTTATGTGAAAACCCTAATTTCACTTGGGCCTTAAGTTGGGCCTTTCTATTGGGCTTTGGTGATTGGGCCAATAATGGGCCATTCAAGAACAATCATATGGACTAGAATAATTGGATGGGCTTTAGGGTAAGGCCCATGTGAGGGTTTGGGCCTAATTTGGAAAATTAGGCCATAGGTGGGCCATAATTGGGCTATGATTATGAAATGTTGGGCCATTAGAAATGCCAAATGTTTAGATTGGACTAAGTAGTTGGGCCTTAGAATAAGACCATGCAAAGGTTTGGGCCCAATTTGGAAAATTGGGCCATATATTGGGCTTTGATTCATAGTTTGACTTTTAGGCCTTTGGATTGGGCCTTGAGTTGGAATCAAGCTAAGGTAGGGGTAAAGTAGTCTTTTACCCCAAGCATAGACTTATGGTTATGTGTTGGAACCCAATTATTAATTGGGTATTATTTTGATGTTGACAGTTCGGGAATCTATCATCCAGCAGTCCAGGTTTTTGTCTGCGGGACTTCAGCAGTGCGAGGTGAGTTACCTTCCAGTAGAAGTGGGTCTAAGGCCACAATGCCGACCTACTAGTAAGAGTTGTTTGTTAGATGATTGTCTTTGTGATGATTATCTGGTATGTCATTATCTGTTATGTTTGTGTGCTAGGATGCTTTGTGATACATGTTAGTAGTAGTAGGGGTGAAATAGTCCCCGGATACCGGTTGAAAGATACCGAAGGGGTCGTCAGAACCCATGCATGCCTAGCGGTATGTTTATGTTATGTTATTATGTGGTAGTGGTAGGGGTGAAATAGTCATCGGTTATCGGTTGAAAGATACCGAATGGGAGGTTAGCTCCCCGGTTACCGGTTGAAAGATACCGAAGGGGAGGTTAGTTCCCGGTTACTAGTTGAAAGAGACCGAAGGGGTAGGTCGGTGTGACACCAGTCAAATTTAGGTCAAAAATAAATTGATCAATAATTGTAATTGGGATGAACAAAGTGGCAGAGATTATAACAAGGTTTCCAAAAATATAAAGAACACTGAAACCCGAGTTATAACGAAGAAGTTATGACCAATCGAAAATCCGCGACAAAACCGGCAAAACACTGTTCAGTGTAAAAAGTGAATTTTCGATAAAATGATTTTTAGCCTTAACAATCTAAATGAAAGTTGTACAATATGTTAAACTGAGAACGTTCATAAAAAGAACGTAAAAATCTGACTTCGTATGAGGAAGTAGTGATTTTTCTAAGTTTCGGTTTAGCGGTAGACAACTAAAAATTCGAAATATAAATCGAATGATATTTAGCCGACACAACTTAAACGAGAATCGAAGGTCTCGTCAAAAGTAGTACAACGGTAAAAAGACAAACGAAAACGGACGTCGGATGAATAAGTTATGAATTTTTAACGGATTTCCTGTCCCGGTCTATTAAAAATAATAATATTAAAAATAAACTCAAAATTAGCCGACAAAGTCTAAACGAAATTCGTAGAGTATAATTTTACCTACGCGTGCATATAAAGAACGCCAAAAACAGAGCTCGTATGCGAATGTTATGAATTTCGCAAGTTTTTGGCACGAAAATCAAGAAATGTTGAAAACCGGGAATTTTCGCATGGACCCTCTTCGGCCACGTCACCCTCGCATGCGAGGCTTCCACGTGTCTGCTACGTGGCATCTTCTGATTGGACCACAGTCTCGCGTGGCGCCTTCTGATTCGACCAAAGCCGCGGTCCACTTACCTTCGGACACCCTCGCAGGAGATACCCCTCGGACACCCTTCGGACCCTCGTGGCACCTCCCCATTGGACCGAAGTCCGGTCCACTCAGAAGCCAACACGACCGAGCCTTGGACCCGTGTCCCATTCGCATGACCGAAGCGTGCCTAACCGACTTGCCTTCGCCTCGCCACCTGTCCGATGACTCCTTCCCTCGGCCGAACCCTCGCACCCCTATATAAAGGGTGCGAGACTTCTCGGATTTGAGAGGTTTTTCACCCCAAAATTCACCATTTTTCACCTTTTCACCCCCTAAACTTTCTTACGACCCCCAAGGCCCCGGTATCGTATCTAAAACCCGAAGCAAACCCCGAAGCCCCATAATTCTCGAGAAGATAGCCTCTTTCCAGTCGAAGTGCTGCCCGCATAAAGCCCGATTTTTAATCAAAAACTCGCGGTTTCTTCGAGAAAGATCATCTATAGAAACGAAACGCTGCCCAAATCACCACTTATCAAAGTGAGTTCATACCCCTATAATTTACCTTTTTAATGGTTTTTTAATGTTTTTTAGGGGGGGGGGGGAATACAAGTTGAACACAATTTAAAATTGTGTTAATAATTGTATGTGATAATAATCACACAAATGATTTCCTTATGCTTTTAAGGATTACCAAATACTTCCAAAATGACTTAAAGCTATGTTAAATCTTTAAAGTCATGTAAACTCCGTTAAATTCTTTGAAAAAGGTTTTATAAACTATTTCAAATTATAATTGCCAAAAATCAGGTTTATATATGTATAAATATATAAATAAGATTTGAAGGGCTTAGGACTAATGAATTATCTTATTTCCTTTTCCTTGTTTGGATGTGGAATTAAGATGGTGTTATTTGTCCGAAGGTCGTTTCCTTCTTAATTATATATATATATATATATATATATATATATATATATATATATATATATATATATATATATATATATATATATATATTATACATATATGAATATAAAAGGTTACTCCATTCGGTATCATTACCTTTGTATCATGCTGAGCAAAGGTGTTCATCCATGAGAAATCATGCTAATTAGATAGAACATATAAATTATAATAGGTATAATTTATGATTCAAAACTAAATATACAAGTATGATTCACGATTGTATACTTTCCAAGGAAATTACCAAAATTCATTTAACTATATCAGGATATGTATAATACCTTTAATATATGAACAACATATTAAAGAAGTAATAATACATCATACCGGGTTTGCATTAACAAAGGTACAATACAGAGTACCAGGGTTAGCAAACACGGGGTAATAATACATCATACCGGGTTTGCATTAACAAAGGTACAATACAGAGTACCAGGGTTAGCAATCACGGGGTAATAATACATGATACCGGGTTTGCATTAACAAAGGTACAATACACAGTACCAGGGTTAGCAATCACGGAGTAATAATACATCGTAAATCTCGTTAAAACAATAAATTTGTGAGACTCTTCATGGTGTACTTATACTAAGTACGACCTTAAGTCCTGACTTATTAACCAGAATCTCCTGTAGGGAGGGTGTGAATTTGTGTATAGATCTATATGGGACTAACAATCCCGCACCTTTACTGTTCGCTACAGTTTGGCCGACAGGCCTAGGGTGTCAAATATCATATCGTTTCCGACGCCTGCAGAACGTCGCAGCAGGCACATCAGTCATATCAGTATGGTTAATAGAACTCACATGGATAAAACAACGAGTAAATTACTAAGTAATATACTTCTCTTAAAACAGTAAGAAAAGATAATTACATCCTGACCAAATATACCTTCAGTTAGTTTTTAGTTACAGTAAAAACTACGTATCATGAAATCAAGTATGACAAATATACTTGTACTTCTGGTTTTGGAACATTTAAAACCACAAAGCAGTATTATGGATAATATAATATTTTCCAGGATTAATACTAATGTTTTACTATAGAATAGATATAACTAAGAATACTTTTACAAAGGAAACGGTTTATGGGATTAAACCACTTTTACAAATGAAACGGTTTATGGAATTAAACCACTCTTACAAATGAAACGGTTTATGGGATTAAACCACCTTTACAAATAAAACGGTTTATGGGATTAAACCACTTTTACAAATGAAACGGTTTATGGGATTAAACTACCTTTACAATTGGAACTTAGTCAACTAATATAACATAAAAGACCTTTAGTGGTTAATTCTATAATTCCTTAGTTATTACATCAGAGTTATACATAAGTAATATCCGATTGACAGTGAAATGTGTGACTTCCGCCTTACTTCCTGTTCCTTGTTTGGTTGTGGGCTTAGGGCAGATACACCCATTTAAATGTTCGTTCGATATTAGGTTATATATAATTAGTATAAACTAAGTAATTACAGAGGGAAACTATTGAGGTTATCAGTTTATCACCTCAGGAAATATAGGATTTTCTGGAGGAACCAGTGAACTTATCCAAAGAACTTAAGGTATACTTAACAGAACTAAAATACTTATGAACTCACCAGCTTAAATGCTGATCTACTCTTTCCAAATAACTTGTATTCTCAGGAATCCAGTAGACAGGTACACTCCCAAAGCTTTTGAGAAGACTACCTAGTACCGTACCGCAACTCTTGTCTTCTACTGTACCTACTTTGGTGTTTGAATATGTAATGTTTAAACACTTATGTAAAACTTATACTTATTAATGCAATGGTTGTTTGTACTTTGATTACTATATTGCATGTGTTGTGATACTTACCTAAAGTCCTCCGCCCCCGAACGTTTCCGCCGTTCTGGTTTGGGGGTGTGACAGATTGGTATCAGAGCAGTGTTTATAGTGAACTCAGTATATCAGTCATAAAAGATATACAACTATAAACCTATTGGGATAAAAACACTCTGACCAAGAGTTATACTTTAAAAATATAACAATATTTTATAAAAGTATAAGTACATGCAGAATATATATACTAGAATGAGTATCTCAAGAAGAACAAAACAAAAGTATTTGGATGTTGGACATTATAGTTAAAGCTAGACAATGACGTAATCATATCTGGGATCAATATAGCCTAATCAACTATATTCATTTGAGATATGACCAACATGTGTTTGGGAGTGATTGTAGTGTTGCAACATGTCTAAAACTTACCTAAGTACCAGAAGAATTCTAGAACCAAACATAAAGATTAAAATACTATGGGAGTATTTTAGGATGCCATAACAAGAAAACTGAAAACTTGTCAAGTTCTTATATCTAGAAGTCCAAGAATCAAACTTATAATTAAAATACCATGGAGGTATTTTAGATACCATAAATAACCTTGGGGAAATGTTAAAAAGATCTTTTCTGATAAGTCTATAATTACTAAGTGGATACGTTAGGGTTATATATAGCCGAGATTTTATAGACTTAGAATATGTGATTTTCACTTTTGCTTCCTTTTCCTTGTTTGGATGTGGTTTTAGAGTAGGATTACTTATTCGAAGGTCTATTTGATCTGAATTATATATAATCGGTACACACCATGTGATTATAGAAGGACCAGAAAGGATCACCTTCGTAAAAATTTAAATTTTCTCATAGATTCTTTAGACATTCCCATTCTCGTGTAAACCCCTTAGATAGATGTAGTTACTTCAGCAATCAATACAAGAGTCAAGGAGGATCCAACATAATTTCATTAGGAGAATTCCGAGAAAGAAACAGATGATAAGTAAATAAACTATAGAAATCATTTAGTGCCCTTACCCTATTAAGGACACCAATGAGAGATTCACATGAACTTCTGAGATTCAAAATCGTCATTACGAAGTAATGGGGATCAGTGTCAGAATCGGAAGTAAGACAGCTTAGGAATTCAATATACCTACGGAGGAAAAGGACACCCTATAGATACCAGGAGAGAACAAATCATTACCACCCAGAATAGAACCGAGAATAAAGGAAAACCACGCGTGATTCATGTGAAGTGTTTGAGCGCCTTTTCATTTAAGTAATAATTAATAAATGATACAACCTAGTGAGTTAGTGCTTACATTACTCACATTAGGTTTTGAGCTTATCCTCTTTTCCTGTCACGACTAATAACAATAAATCAGATCACGAAATCTTAATTGATAGTGATTACTTCTCAAATTCATAAGTCTATTGTATGTAGACACTGTTATGAATTGTATTCGAATATTTTCGAAAGTTGGGAAACGATATCCACCAATCAAAGGTAACTTAGTTCGGATGATACTCGGTTCATGACCATTCTAGAAACTTAATTCTGTTCCTTACCAGGACTGCATCATAGGGATGCAGGTCGAATCATTAAGAACAATATAACATAACAAAAGATTTATACGTAGATACAAATGGTTAGAATACATCTAGAGCCAACGATAGTCGCTCACGAGCTCATTTTCTTATCATGAAACAAAATCATGCCTCCGAAGGAACGTAACCAACCCACCAGCAAAACACCAATCCTTCAAATAGATGCGGCTACGTTTCAAGTTGCAGTCACAGCAGCTGTAACAGCTATCATGGCACACCTTAATGCTAACAATGCAAATGTAGTGGTAATGCTATCGGTAACCCCGATCGTGGTGATGGCCAAGTATAGCAACAAGTACCTATTTGTAAGGACACTTCGAACCTTAAGCCTAATATCCTGAAACGAAAGTTCAAAAATAGGAAAGGGAGTTGTTCAACTCAAAAACCTAAGAGAGGGCAACGAACTGGGGCAGTCAATACCCCCATCAGCCCTGTTATTCTAGCACCGACCACGTCCTACTTAGGAAACCTCCCACACTGCAGCAAGTGCAACTACCATCATCATAGAGTTTGCCGAGAGCTGCATTACAATAGATGCAACCTGAAGGGGCACACCACCCGCATCTGTAAAACTCCGGTTGAGTTCATCACTTCAACTGCCAATGTTGGAACCATTCCCATATGTCACCTTTATGGTGAAATAGGAAATTACAAGAGGGACTGTCCAACAGAGAAGAACGACGGGGGAGCAGGAGAGGTTTGACCCCAATGCATGGGAAGGCATCAAAGAACCCTGCTATATTTTGGTACGCTTCCAAACCCCGATAATTATCTATAATTATGAGTACTCTCCCGTTCAAATTAAATCACAACATCTATATAAAATTTGAAACCCTAACAGGTAAGCTATGATGACTTAGTGTATACATAAGGGTCATTTATAATTAAGATTTGTAGACTTAGAGTGAGTAATCCCGCCTCATTTCCTGTTCCTTGTTTGGTTGGATTTAGGGTAGGGTTGCTCAGTCAAAGGTCTTACCAATCTTAATTATACATGACTTGTATACACCAAGTGATTATAGAGAGACCTAGTAATGATCCTTTCATGAAAGTTCATAATTTCAAATTATCAGAACCCTCGTATTGGTAGTACCCGCCAATTTCGAATCAAAAAGGGGTTCGTAACGATAATAACAGAATAAAACCAGAAGCGCTGAAAACTTAGGTACATAGGATATCATCCTAGTAATCATTCCTCCCAGAACGAATTAATATCTATTTCGTCGAGAAAAATTCCGACATCCTCATTCGACATGGTTTGGCCTGGCCCTTACCATGTGAAAATTCTTATGCTGTGTAAGAGAACTTTTTCCTTAATCAGCCGTAATATGAAATTCTTCCAATCCATAACGCAAAACCCTTAGGTTATCTCTCATTTTAAAACTTCAGAAGTACCCATGCAAAGGGTACCACGCCATTCTAGCCTACTCAGTAGACAGGAAAATTCAAACGAAAAGCACCAAAGTAGTCTTAGAAGTCAGTAACCACCGAAGTACCCCAATAGATCGCATAGGAAAATCATTGTACCGCAGGTCAAGTTCAAGAACAGAGACTAAGAACTCATTAGGTTAATCTATCGCTGCTAAGTGTATACACGAGAGTGGTATATAATTTAGACTTAACAAGATTAAGGATGTGTAATTCCGCCCTATCTCCTGTTCCTTGTTTGGTTGTGGACTTGGGGCAGAGTCACCCATCCGAACGTTTTGTGAAATCTAAATTATATACGACTTGTATACACGATGTGATGGTGGATGAGCCAAGTATGAGTCTGATCATGAACTTCGGAGCAAAAGCCTTCATCATATATTATACCAGGAAGAATTCAACGTGAGACCACGGCAGTGGGTCGAGCTACTAAATGACTACGAATTCGAAATTCGTTATCATCTCGACAAAGCCAAAATAGTAGCTGACACCCTAAGTTGGAAAGAGTACTCAGCTCACAGAGCCAATCATTGACTATGATAACCCATTCAAATCTATCCACACAAAGTAAGGAGGTTCAACAGGAAGCCTTGAAACCTGAAAATGTGGCAGGTGAAACCTTGGGAAGAATGGATAAGGACGTATGCAATTGACTATGGTAAAATATGGAATACCCATTTACCAATTAGTTGAGTCCTTTACCATGCTAGCATTCAATTTGCTCCATTCGAAACCTTCTGTGGTCACAAGTGCAGATCCTATCTGCACTGGACTAAAGTTGGTGATACCCAACTAGCTAGAGGTCAAATTTCCACACGGAACCTTCGTTGGTCCAGAATTCATCCGAGAAACTACCAAAAAGAAAATACGAATCAGGAAGCGACATAAAGCTTCCAGAGTTAATCAAGAGAAGCTATGGCTTCGACAAAAGAAAACCCTTGGAATTCCAGGATTGATGGCCTTGTCATATGAAGGTCTCACCCCGGAAGGACAAGATACGCTTGAGAAAGCGTGGAATACTAAATTCAAGGTACATAGGACCATTCGATATTCTTACCAGAATCAGTCTTGTAGCTTATAAACTTAGACTACTACAAAAACTTAATAACATTCATCCCACCTTTCACATATCTAATCTAAAGAGGTGTCTATCCGATGAAACACTTGTTATTTCACTCGATGAAATCAAGTTAAATAAAAGTCTACACTCTGTAAAAGAACCAATAAAAAACCATGGATAGGGAAATCAAAAGAACCAAGCAAAGTCTTATCCCGTTAGTGAAGGTTCGCTGGATTACAAACTGGGGACCTGATTCACTTGGGAAAAGGGAAGATTAGATAAAACTAAAGTATCCACATCTTTCCCCTAGTCCATGAGTATCACTTTAGACTTAATTTCGGGACGAAATTCCCTCTAACGGGGGGATAATGTGACACCAGTCAAATTTAGGTCAAAAATAAATTGATCAATAAATGTAATTGGGATGAATAAAGTGGCAGAGATTGTAACAAGGTTTCCAAAAATATAAAGAACACTGAAATCCGAGTTATAACGAAGAAGTTATGACCAATAGAAAATCCACGACAAAACAGGCAAAACACTGTTCAATGTAAAAAGTGAATTTTCGATAAAAGGCTTTTTAGCCTTAACAATCTAAATGAAAGTTGTACAATATGTTAAACCGAGAACGTTCATAAAAAGAACGTAAAAATCTGACTTCGTATGAGGAAGTTGTGATTTTTCTAAGTTTCGGTTTAGCAGTAGACAGCTAAAAATTCGAAATATAAATCGATTGATATTTAGCCGACACAACTTAAACGAGAATTGAGGGTCTCGTCAAAAGTAGTACAACGGTAAAAAGACAGACGAAAACGGACGTCGGATGAAGAAGTTATGAATTTTTAACGGATTTCCTGTCCCGGTCTGTTAAAAATAATAATATTAAAAATAAAGTCAAATTTAGCCGACGAAGTCTAAACGAAAGTCGTAGAGTATAATTTTACCTACGCGTGCGTATAAAGAACGCCAAAAACGAAGCTCGTATGCGAAAGTTATGAATTTTGCAAGTTTTTAGCACGGAAATCAAGAAATGTTGAAAACCGGGAATTTTCGCATGGACCCTCTTCGGCCACGTCACCCTCACATGCGAGGCTTCCACGTGTCTACTACGTGGCGTCTTCTGATTGGACCGCAGTCTCGCATGGCACCTTCTGATTCGACTAAAGCCGCGGTCCACTTACCTTCGGACACCCTCGCATGAGATACCCCTCGGACACCCCTCGGACCCTCGTGGCACCTCCCCATTGGACCGAAGTCCGGTCCACTCAGAAGCCAACACGACCGAGCCTCGGACCCGTGTCCCCTTCACATGACCGATGCGTGCCTAGCTGACTCGCCTTCGCCTTGCCACCTGTCCCATGACTCCTTCCCTTGGCCGAACCCTCGCACCCCTATATAAAGGGTGCGAGACTTCTCGGATTTGAGAGGTTTTTCACCCCAAAATTCACCCTTTTTCACCTTTTCACCCCCTAAACTTTCTTACGACCCCCCACGGCCTCGGTATCATATCTAAAACCCGAAGCAAGCCCCGAAGCCCCAGAATTCTCGATAAGATAGCCTCTTTCCAGTCGAAGTGATGCCCGCATAAAGCCCGGTTTTTAATCAAGAACTCGCGGTTTCTTCGAGAAAGATCATCTATAGAAACGAAACGCTGACCGATCACCACTTATCAAAGTGAGTTCATACCCCTATAATTTATCTTTTTAATGGTTTTTCAATGCTTTTTAGGGGGGAATACAAGTTGAATACAATTTAAAATTGTGTTACTAATTGTATGTGATAATAATCACACAAATGATTTCCTTATGCTTTTAAGGATTACCAAATACTTCCAAAATGACTTAAAGCTATGTTAAATCTTTAAAGTCATGTAAACTCCGTTAAATTCTTTGAAAAAGGATTTATAAACTATTTCAAATTATAATTGCCAAAAATCAGGTTTATATATGTATAAATATATAAATAAGATTTGAAGGGCTTAGGACTAATGAATTATCTTATTTCCTTTTCCTTGTTTGGATGTGGAATTAAGGTGGTGTTATTTGTCCGAAGGTCGTTTCCTTCTTAATTATATATATATATATATATATATATATATATATATATATATATATATATATATATATATATATATATATATATATATATATATATATATATATATATATGAATATAAAAGGTTACTCCATTCGGTATCATTACCTTTGTATCATGTTGAGCAAAGGTGTTCATCCATGAGAAATCATGCTAATCAGATAGAACATATAAATTATAATAGGTATAATTTATGATTCAGAACTAAATATACAAGTATGATTCACGATTGTATACTTTCCAAGGAAATTACCAAAATTCATTTAACTATACCATGATATGTATAATACCTTTAATATATGAACAACATATTAAAGAAGTACTAATACATCATACCGGGTTTGCATTAACAAAGGTACAATACAGAGTACCAGGGTTAGCAAACACGGGGTAATAATACATCATACCGGGTTTGCATTAACAAAGGTACAATACAGAGTACCAGGGTTAGCAAACACGGGGTAATAATACATGATACCGGGTTTGCATTAACAAAGGTACAATACAGAGTACCAGGGTTAGCAAACACGGGGTAATAATACATGATACCGGGTTTGCATTAACAAAGGTACAATACAGAGTACCAGGGTTAGCAATCATTGGGTAATAATTCATCATACCGGGTTGCATTAACAAAGGTACAATACAGAGTACCAGGGTTAGCAATCACGGGGTCATAATACATCGTAAATCTCGTTGAAACAATAAATTTGTGAGACTCCTCATGGTGTGCTTAAACTAAGTACGACCTTAAGTCCTGACTTATTAACCAGAATCTCCTGTAGGGAGGGCGTGAATTTGTGTATAGATCTATATATGGGACTGACAATCCCCCACCTTTACTGTTCGCTACAGTTTGGCCTGCAGGCCTACGGTGTCAAATATCATATCGTTTCCGACGCCTGAAGAACGTCGCAGCAGGCACATCAGTCATATCAGTATGGTTAATAGAAATCACATGGATAAAACAACGAGTAAATTACTAAGTAATATACTTCTCTTAAAATAGTAAGAAAAGATAATTACATCCTGACCAAATATACCTTCAGTTAGTTTTTACTTACAGTAAAAACTACGTATCATGAAATCAAATATAACAAATATACTTGTACTTCTGGTTTTGGAACATTTAAAACCACAAAGCAGTATTATGGATAATATAATATTTTCCAGGATTAATACTAATGTTTTACTATAGAACAGATATAACTAAGAATACTTTTACAAAGGAAACGGTTTATGGGATTAAACCACTTTTACAAATGAAACGGTTTATGGAATTAAACCACTCTTACAAATGAAACGGTTTATGGGATTAAACCACCTTTACAAATAAAACGGTTTATGAGATTAAACCACTTTTACAAATGAAACGGTTTATGGGATTAAACTACCTTTACAATTGAAACTTAGTCAACTAATATAACATAAAGGACCTTTAGTGGTTAATTCTATAACTCCTTAGTTATTACATCAGAGTTATACATAAGTAATATCCGATTGACAGTGAAATGTGTGACTTCCGCCTTACTTCCTGTTCCTTGTTTGGTTGTGGGCTTAGGGCAGATACACCCATTTAACTGTCCGTTCGATATTAGGTTATATATAATTAGTATAAACTAAGTAATTACAGAGGGAAACTATTGAGGTTATCAGTTTATCACCTCAGGAAATATAGGATTTTCTGGAGGAACCAGTGAACTTATCCAAAGAACTTAGGGTATACTTAACAGAACTAAAATACTTATGAACTCACCAACTTAAATGCTGATCTACTCTTTCCAAATAACTTGTATTCTCAGGAATCCAGTAGAAAGGTACACTCCCGAAGCTTTTGAGAATACTACCTAGTACCGTACCGCGACACTTGTCTTCTACTGTACCTACTTTGGTGTTTGAATATGTAATGTTTAAACACTTATGTAAAACTTATACTTATTAATGCAATGGTTGTTTGTACTTTGATTACTATATTGCATGTGTTGTGATACTTACCTGAAGTCCTCCGCCACCGAACGTTTCCGCCGTTCTGGTTTGGGGGTATGACAGTCGGGCACCCATATATGCTTGACAGTATGATGTTGTATGGTATGTGGTATGATGGGGGAACTCACTAAGCTTTGTGCTTACGGTTTACAATTTTGGTTTCAGGTACTTCATTTTCAGAGGAAAGGAGTCGGCTCGATCGCAACGCATCACACTATGATTTTCCGCACATGAGATCTTTGGGATTACACTCTGATATTATTTTATGATAACATGTTTTGATTTTTGACACTTGGGTCTTGACATGTGATGTTATTATGAATGTTTTTATATTGTTGGTTTTATAATAACTTAATTAAAAACGAAATTTTTGGTCTTGAATTTTGGGATGTTACAAGTTGGTATCAGAGCCTAGATGTGAGGGATTCGGGCACACTCTCGGGTGTGTCTGAACTCAAACTAAGGACTTGGTATGAAAATTTCCAAAAGTAAAATCATTTTATAAAAAGAAGTTTGAAAAGAATTTGAAAAGAGAAAAGAACTTTGAAAAGAACAAGGTGTGTGATGCGTGCAATCAGCCAAGCTCAAGTAAGTTTTCCCCAAGATACCCATACATGTTATGTTATGATATGATATGATTATGAGAACTGCATGCTAGATTAGGGCTAAGGATCTAGGAAGCATGCCTTATATACCTACTGTATGTGCTTGTAGATCTGCATGCTAGTACTGATCATCAGTGACAGGATAGCCTGTTTAGGTTATGCCTGATTGTATGAGCCTTCAAATTACATGCCAGTACAGATTCATGATTAGAGGATAGAATGGTTTGATTGGAGTATGATGGTTAGATTTTCCATTGTCTAAATGTTGTTTTCTTTGTGCTTTGTGGGAATGCTAAGTCACATGGGACACAAGCCGGATAATCTCAGAGTGATGGACTTGACCCTATTGCACAGCTCTTGTTTGAGTCCAACCGTTCTAGGGATGGGTCTTTTACTCGAAGGATTATCTGATATCTGTTGCATGTGGCTATATTTATGAGGTAGCTAGTTGACATTATTGGGAATCTTTCAACAGCTGAGGACTGGATGGGTTCGGGAACCTAGGAAAGCCTAGGATATGTTTCAGTTGGTTAGTAGTGAGGTTTAGTGAGACTTGGATGTATTAGTTTGAGGAAGTGACTCGAAGGATTCGGGAGGATTGCTGAGGAAAGTATGGATAGGTGTGGAAGGTAGTATTGAGCCCGTACTACTGAAAGCACAGGATCCATACTCGAATTGGTAAGAGTCTTGGAGAATCTGAGAATCTTCGGGGAGGAGTTTGTGACCCGGTTTAGGGGCAGAGTATGTTCCAGCTGTTGCAGCTCAGCAATTGGCAAGTGAGCTAGTGAGCGTGACAGGGTGTCAGACCCTGGAGGATATGACTTCCAAAGTCCGAGGATGCGAGATCGATTTGGAGCACTTTGAGAAGAGAGGGTCGTGCCAGGTGCATATAGTAGAGGGTCCCGGGGAGAGGCCCAAGACTTCTGATCATCGGGTGAAAGGACAGCAGGGCCGGAGTCAGTGCAACACGTGCGTGAAAGTACACAAGGGAGTTTGACATTCCAGGGGTTTAGGATTCTACAAGTGTAGAGGGGTTGGTCATGTCAGTAGAAGGAGTCAGGCCTTGCAGTGTCAGACAGGAGAAGTCAGAACTCCAGCACGCGATGTTGCGGGTATGTAACCTTGCCTTCTTTCAGTTTTATCTGCACATTGCTGTAGGAATTGCGCTGTGGATTGGGATATTGTAGCAGGATGAGTAAGTGTATCCCTGGTTTATTTCTTTGCTCCTGTTGGGTTAGATCATCAAATATCGTCATATGCCAATTGCATACCTTGAACTGCTAGTGGTTAGTGTAAGATTGCATCCCTTTTGCTAGTTCGGGGTGTTCAGTGTTCTCTATGTTCATAGTACAAATTTGTCGCGGGGTAGTTAGGGACTCATCTGGAGCCTAAGCCTGTGAATCCTTAGAGTCCTTCAGGAAGGAGGGTCCTATTGTTAGTTCCTGTCATCGAGATCGAAAGGGAGTTTTGCACCATGTCCTCAGAATGGTCGAGGTATCTCAGGAGGAGGTGATCAGGAATCCTTCAGATGATTGCGGATGTGCTATTTTCTGTTACTTCTAAGTGGGTGTCGGGAACAGTGCAGGAGTATTATTTAGAGAATATTAGGTCAGGGTTAGAGCGATAGCTCTCCAGTGAAGTCAGAGTTCAATGGTTATACCATTTGTTCGGGTATGGTTGACAATTGCCTATGGAAGAAATTTAGAGTTCAAGGCGCTACCGTTGCTAGGAAGGGACTGGTAGTATGAAGATGGTGGTGTCAGTTGCGGGTGTTAGATGCATAAGTGTTTGGACATTGGATGTTCAAGAGAGATGTACTATCACATGGGCTGTGTTCGGTTAAAGTTCAGTGGAGCTGCGAGATTGGAAGTGGAAAAAAGGATTCGTTAGCCAAGGTGAAGATTAAGGTCTCCAGTTATTAGCATGGGAGGTGGACTGAGGTGTCAGACTGGACCAGATTTCAAGAATACTCTTCAAGATTTCTGAGGATGGGCGGTCTTAGGGTTTAACTGGTAAGTGATCGCTAGCATTGGTAAGTACATGTTGTCATTGGTGGATTATTAGAAAGCAAGAAGGATTGGGAATCCTTCAATTCTCACGTGCCGTGAAGACTTAGTTGAATCTAAGTGGGGGAGAATCGACCAGGTACTAAGGAGTCGTAATAGGTGTGTAACTAGGATGAGTTTTTCATCCTCGTCAGGAAGGAAGGCGGCCGAGTGGCCGTCTAGGTTGAGGATTGGGTGAGTTGGGAGTTTAGAAAATGTTCCAACATTTGGTTCACACTTTTCCTTGGCATTAGATATCAGTTTTTGGGAACCAGTTTAGAGCTTCGGTTAGGCTCAAGTTCAGTTGAGTGTTAGGTCGAGTGCGTGTTCGACCCGGTATGGAAAGTGTTCTAAGATTACGGGGGTAGCCGTAGCATTCACTAACAGTCAGATAGTATGGAAAGTGTTTTAGACTACGGGGGTAGCCATAGCATTCACTAGCAGTCAGTTAGCATGGAAAATGTTGTAAGATTGCGGGGGTATCCGTAGCATTCACTAGCGGTCAGATAGTATGGAAAGTGTGGTAAGACTACGGGGGTAGCCGTAGCATTCACTAGCAGTCGGTTAGCATGGAAAATGCTGTAAGACTGTGGGGGTAGCCGTAGCATTCACTAGCGGTCAGATAGTGATAGAATGTTGTAAGTCTGCGGGTGTAGCCGTAGCATTCATGAGGTTGGCAGATAGTGATAGAGTATCGTGAGACTGCGGGTGTAGTCGTAGCATTCACTAGGTTGGTAGATGGCATGAGCGTGTTGTTAGAACGCGGAAGGAACAATAGTACCCACCAGTTCGGGTGCAGTAGTGAGGATATGGAAATCCACAGATTGGATTTCGGAATTACCCGGATGGATTATATCTGGTTGAGCCAGTGATAAGACTGTAGGAGCGCCACTATAGTTATGGTATAAGGGAAGCAATGGACCGTATAAGATTGCTTGTGATATAAGGCTACCACTAGTCAGGTAGCAATCACTTTTAGCCTTGGATTTGCTGACGTCAGGACTCAAAGTATGGACCCGATCAGTTAGATCAGAAGGTCGTTAGAGCCACAGTGGTAAGATAACTAGTGGTAATTATTGACAGAAGAGGATTTTGTTCGAAAGTCGTGTGGGGACGACTGTGTGGGAGTCCTTTTAGCTCAGCGACCGGGCCGAGACTTGGTATTTCAGATGATTGGCGAACGAATTGAGACCAGGGAGGTCTCGATAGATTTTGGAAAGCAGCCATGGGGCAGCATGCTATTTCAGGCAGTTCAGTGCTTCAGGCAGTTTCAGTGTTTTGGCAGTATTAGTATTTGTGCTTTAGGTTGCAAGTACGGACGGAATAGCTGATTGATTGGGAAGTGACAAGTCACTCACAGCGGGATTAGCTGAGCCTAGGCCAAGTATAAGTGATCTACAGGGATAATTGGGTTTGTGATCCTGATTTATAGTAAGAACCTCGAGTTATCAGAAGTTGAGTAGTCAGTTGAGGGATAAGTGGACTGGGTTCAACAATGATGATTCAGTATGAGCGGTCTGGAAAGGAGTTAGACCACCTCGAGACTGTAGATTTCAGATGGAGTAGACGTGATTATGTTGCAAGGAATTCGTTCACCTGCGGATTTTAGGGCCTTGCGAAGATTAGTCACGGCTACCCTGGGAAGGCTAGGGTGTGCCCAATATGGTGACCATGTTAGTAGAGTGGTTGGGCGTGTAAGGAATGGTAAGAAATGATTTCGAGGACGAAATCTAATTTAAGTGGGGGAGAGTTGTAACACCCCCGTTTATTAAGTAAATAAATAAATTAATTAATGAATGTATAGTAACCCTAAAATCAATAATTATATAGCAAGGTGTTGGAATCGAGGAGCTAACTGTCACAATTTTAGAAGTCGGGGGTTAAAAGTGTAAGTTTCCTATTGGTTTCATAAAGATTTTTAGAAGACAGGGGGTGTTTGGATCATTTGGACCTAATTTGAAAAGGATTTGTAGAGGGAGGCGTTGTTTGGTAAAATTCGGACTTAATTTGTAAAGGATTTCAGAAGGTGGGGTTTTAATGAGTAAATATTGGAGCAAAATCGAAATAATTTCATGAGGGAGGGACCATTTATGCCATTATGGCAATCAGTTCCATTGAGTCGGGTATATAAACCCTAAGGAACCTTAACCCTAATGTATAACCCAGCCGCCACCTCTACCCTTATGCCTCCCACCACCGGCCGCCACCCTACCCTCTTGCTTCTCCGACCACCGAGCCACCGCTGTGCCATTCCGCTGAAGACGTGAGCCACCACCGCCAATTGTGGATGCAGGCGAGACCGTGCTGTAACATCCGGATTTTCAGGGACATTACTCTGTATGTTAATCTTGAGATTTAAGGAGGGACTCGACGAGTTGAGGGACCAACTCGCCGAGTTGAGTCGAGATTGCCGCGTGGATTTAATGAATGGAATCGACGAGTCAGAGGAGGGACTCGCCGAGTAGGTGCTGGGCAGAGAAACCCTAATTTCCCGGGTTTGGGACCTATTTAAAGGCATTTATAGCCTCATTTGCGGCTATCTTCCCCTGAGAGCAAACCCTAATTGCTATTGGAGCTAGAGAGTGAGAGAGAAGCTCATATTGTGGTTCTTGGTGCATTTCTATGAAGAAGGATGAAGAGCTTCATGATGGGGAACAAAGGAAGGCAGTGGATCTGTGGTATTGAGTGTTTCAGCTGCTAAGAGAATGTACAAAGTCCTCATCTTGTTCATTCCTTGTACTAGATCTCATTTTGGGAGTTTTAGGGCTTTGCTTCCATCCTTTTGAATCTATGAGTTGAATGAGACATGGTTGTGGTTGGAAACCTCAGATCTGGACCTCCTAAGGTTCTTAGAGTCTAGATGTCCCAACTTTAGTCGTTCAAATGAGGGTTGATGAGCTAAATCCTTCATGAAAGGCATGTATTAGCATTTTGGAGCAATAATCTCATGTATGAACGTAAAGATCGAAGCTTTACGTGATTATTGAGCCTTGGGATGATAGATCTAGTGTTTGGAGTGATAGATCTGATTGAAATCGTCTGAATGAAATCGCCGAGTCAATGAGCCGACTCGACGAGTTGGTTAGGGTCTGTCCCGAAGAACTGAATCATGCGACAGCTCGACGAGTTGGGGGCCAACTCGACTTGCTGAGCTGGACTGTCACGAGACTTCTGAGGAAAATAAGTGGACTCGACGAGTCACAAGGGTGCACTCGGCGAGTCGGGTCAAACATGGAATGTTGACTCGAGTATGACTTCTATTGACTTTGGGGCTTTGGTCAACATGAGTGGTAGAGACCATGGAGGGGTAAAATGGTCTTTTATGCACTTCAAAGAGTTAAAGAGAGGAAGAATAGCCTTCGGTCATTAGAGTTGTGATTAGAGTATCACTTAGAGATATTCATTCCTTGTGTCAGGCGGAGGCTAGTTCGAGATTCGGGAGCGGGGTCTTTACTTGCCGCTTGTCAGGTGAGTCTTCTCACTATACCTTACCTAGGGTGGTAATTATGTGCGACCGGAAGGTCTTATGTGCTATGACAAGTATGTGATATATGTTTCTATGTGATATGTATATGTTATGTATGTATTGAGTAAGAATGGTATGGACCGGAAGGTCAGTATGGTATGGACCGGAAGGTCAACAAAGTATAGACCGGAAGGTCAGCAGTGTATGGACCGGAAGGTCAATATGGTATGGACCGGAAGGTCGACAGAATAGGACCGGAAGGTCTACTCAGTTTGTGGGACCGGAAGGCCCCTGAGACACATTGACCGGAAGGTCTTGTAGAGCTACAGCCTCGAGTGGCTTATGTGCTGTATGTAGTATTTTGGGGAACTCACTAAGCTTCGTGCTTACCGTGTTATGTGTTATGTGTTTCAGGTTTTCCTCAAGATCGCGGGACGGCACCGGCTTGATTGTACACACTACAGAAAGAGTTATGTTTTGAGGATCCTGGATTATTAATGGAGTTGTGTTTTGTAATTTTGAATAAACGAGATTTCTATACAACATGTTATGAAAACTATGCGATTTTAAAGTGAAAAATTTGTTTGAAAAATTACAGTGTTACAAGTTGGTATCAGAGCCTTGGTTTGAGGGATTCAGATGCACCTTCGGGTGTGTTTGAACTCAAACTGAGGATTTGAGAAAGATTTTCAAAAGAGGTAATTTTTCTAAAAATGAGAAAGAATTTAAGAGAAAACGAGTTGGAGCAGTGTGTATAATCAGCCAGGGCCCGAACGGTGATTTCCCAAAATACCCTTACTTTTGTATTATGAGATATCATGTATGCTAGAGATAGGCTAGGTAATTCATAATTTAGGACTAGAGTGGCCTGATTTGTGATACCTTAGCCTAGGAGTTGATGTTATATGTGATGTGCTTTCGACTATGTGCTGAGTAAGAGTATCCAGCAGGAATCCTCTAGAGAGGGATTTGAGTAGAGGAGTAATCTAGGAGAGATACCTAGATGAGCATTTGAGGAGTCTACTGAGAGAGTAGTCAGATGCCCGCATGGGGTAAAGTTGCTTGAGTTCGGTGGTATCCTTTGAGTATGAGGAGAGCAAGTGGGTAATAACCTAGAGTGGTTTTACATGTTGGTAGAGATTATTCGATGCCCGAATGCTGCTTGCTTCTAACTTTGTGGAACTCTTGATGATGAGAGTCAACTACTAAGTGAATATGACGATATTCAGGAGGTAGATGGCTGGCATCATAAGTAGTTCTTCAGCAGCTGATGGCGGAGAAGTATGAGAACCTAGGAAGAGCCTAGGAAAGGGTGAACCTAGTCAGACGAGTACGCTGGCAGAGTAGGATATTTCGCAGAGGAGCGAACACGCATGACGGGGTTGGTGAATGAGAAGGTCGAGTAGCTACTTAGGAACTCAGGGATGGTCCGTGTGGAAAGTATGGGTAGATGTGGCAGGTAGTATGGGCCCGTACTACTGAAAGCAGAGGACCCATACTCGATACAGGGAACATTCCGGAGGTTTTAAATAGCAGATCGAGAGGTGATTTCATGGTTCGAGCACTATGATTTGTAGCAGATCGAGGGGTGATTTTATGGTTCGAGTACCATGATTTGTAGCAGATCGAGAGGTGATTTCATGGTTCGAGTACCATGATTTGTAGCAGATCGAGAGGTGATTTCATGGTTCGAGTACCATGATTTGTAGCAGATCGAGAGGCGATTTCATGGTTTGAGTACCATGATTTGTAGCAGATCGAGAGGTGATTTCATGGTTCGAGTACCATGATTTGTAGCATATCGAGAGGTGATGTCATGGTTCGAGTACCATGATTTGTAGCAGATCGAGAGGTGATGTCATGGTTCGAGTACCATGATTTGTAACAGATCGAGAGGTGATTTCATGGTTCGAGTACCATGATTTGTAGCAGATTGAGAGGTGATTTCATGGTTCGAGTACCATGATTTGTAGCAGATCGAGAGGTGATGTCATGGTTCCAGTACCATGATTCGTAGCGGATTGAGAAGAGATAACATGGTTCGGGTACCATGATTCATAGCAGATCGAGAGGTGGCCACATGGTTCGAGTACCATGACCCGTGACGGTTAGTGTTACTGGTTGTACCAGTTATTCCGTTGTGATTGGTTGGACTGAGATCAGATGTGAAAGAGTATGGGGCCAGAGGGCCATGATGAACGAGTTTTAGTGGAGCATCCCTTGAGAGGGAAATCGAGTTAGCTCCGAGGGATTTTTGGTAAGATGTCAGATGAAGTCGCAAGGCTCAGGGATGAGTAGAGATGGCGGTTATGGAGGATTGCGGCATGAGTTGAGCAATCAGCCGATAGTGGAGATGTCACCTTCTGTGACATAGATGGTATTATTTCCGTTTCCTGTGGGAAACATAAGAGGTGTTGAGAATTCGGTTTCTGAGCTTGGGGGTAAAACCCTGCGGGTTAGCATTGATGGCGACCTTCCATCAGAGTATTTGGGCAGTATGTCTGCTGAGAGGTAATGTTAGAGCATGAGCAGGTTGTCAGTGGGGACTGAGACGGTTAAGGACAAGGATACACCCTATTTGAGCATAGTAGGGCATGTATTAGCTGCAGAGGCAGACGATCAAGAAGAGGATATTGGGGCGGTGGCTCTTATTGTCTATAATGGGTATCGAGTGTGGTAATGAGGTCTCCGCTCTTATTACAACCCACATGATGGAACGTTGGTTGAGGAGTCGAGAAGGAGGAGTATGATAGTTCCTTATTTCAGATTAAGAGTCAGAGTTACTACTGGACAGTTGAGATGTCCGGTAATGGGATGGTATGAGATTATGTATGATTAAAGGCAATCATGATGAGAAGCTTCTGAGGATTTCATCTGAGATTCGGGGTATTTGGAGTTGCGGGGTCTCTATCGGGGAGACCACCGAGCATTACGTAGTACCTTTCAAGAGTAAGTGTGATGTTCCTGGTGGAAACAGTCTGTGGAATAGATTTTTGGTGCGCCAATCGGTGATGGTTCGAACCATGAGTGGGGGAGAACCGGGTATTCTATCGAGAGGATCAGAGATAATGCATGTTGTATGTGTTAAGGAAAGGATGAGTGTCTCCACAACAAGTGGCCGTCGGTCGAAGACCGTGTGGTGGCTAGTAAGGATAGTTTCGACGGCTGGGAATTTCTGGCTCAAGGTATGGGATTCTGAGCAATAGAGGAAGGAATTTCGGATGTTCGTCAACATGTTCTGAGTCGTTGACAATTCTTCCGTGTTTCAATCGAGAGTTGGAATATTCCGAAGATACATGATGTGTGGCATAAAGATTAGTTATGAATCCTGAAGGAACGCATTGTTGTATCTGTGTATGATGTTGTGAGTAGGAGATCAGTGGTTGAGATAGGACATCATGAGGTTCTGTGATGGTGTACTGAGGTATCCGAGTATGATATTCTAAATTCAGATTATTTTGAGACTTGAGTTATGGGATGACGAGTGGTGTATCAGGTGTCTACGGTTCCAGTGGGAGCCCTTTCAGCTAATTGACATCAAGCGGGATTATCCGAGAATGTGGATTGCAGCGGAGAAAGATGTTTTGTTATGGCGGATGTCGTCAGAAATAGCAATGCAAAATTTAGGTAAGTGTGTACCCTTATGGTTGGTCCGCAGGGCATGAGTTAATGATCGCAGTGTGGCGTCGGCTTGAGGATGAGATTGTGAAGTGGTAAGAGAGGTTGGGGTGATGATACGGGGAGCTGCAGTACTCACTAATCAGTGAGAGGTTGTTGTGATGCTGCGGGGAGCCGTAGTACTCACTATTCAGTGAGAGGTCGTTGTGATACTGCGGGAAGCCGTAGTACCCACTAGTCAGCGAGAGAGTGTTGTGATGAAGTACTCTCTGATCAGAGCGTGACGCATAAGAGTTTTAGGCTTGAGTAGCCCTAATATTTGAGTTTGTGGGAGCCTGGTGGTCGAACCAGGGGTGAGACTGGGGTCTCTATATTTTGTCGGGAGTCGTTATATTCTGAATTGAGTAGTGGTTGTCGCAACCAAAGGGAAGTGGATAAGTGAGGAACGCATGGGTTGCGGGTCATGAGTCATGAGTTGAGTGGTTCGTTGGGACGAGTGGTTCCAACTCTGTGCCGGACCAGACTCTCGAGTTGAGTACGATTCTAGTGGTGTATTGAGTAGGCAGAATGAGATTCCGGATTCAGAAATGAATTTCATTTGGAAGGGGGTATTGGTTCCATCTGGTGTCTTAGACCTGAGTGGGTCAATTATGTTGGTATGAGAAAACCGCGAAACGCATGGAACTAATGAGCAGTAGACAGCAGAGGTCGAGAGTGAGCTGAATTCCGTATTCGCTTGAGGTGAAGCGAACTTCGTGACTTGTGTGTCACACAGGGCCAAGATAGTTGCATTAATAAGGAAGTCAGTGAGGCGTTTTGGTACACACAATGGGTAACCTTTGGAGGTTCAATTTCTGGGTCGGTAGATGACCTGGTGCTCAGTCTTGAAAGGGACATTGAGAAGGGAGCTGAGGTTTATGTTTGTCAGATGTCGGAGGACGCTTTTGAACAAGCATGGTCATTGTTCGTGTCTGAGGACAGGGTGTTGAGGGTTCATTGTTCAGAAGGGTTGTGATTGCAGTACAGGGGATGATTCCCTGGTGTGATGTGATCTTTCCATTCCTTGGTATATGATCTGGATTGTTTATCATGTCTGGGACGAGTGATCGGTAGCCAGTTTTGGGCATGGACTTGTTTTATCGGTCCCCACTAGAGAATCAGAAGGGCAGTGAGCTATCGGGGTTTGTTATTCGAGGAGCGAATAACATGGTGACATCTAGAGAGGGCGGTCTGGCTGTGTGTTAGGCTACTAGAGTTCCAGATTCTTGAGAGTCAAAAGGGGTAGCTTATTGGCAGATGGGTCTGTCCTTTTTCTACGGAGGAGTTCCTGTTTGGATTCAGGTGTCTAGAGAGGAAGATAGTTGTGTGGTATGAGACCCTTTCAATGGTGATGTTTGGTTATTGGATTAGATCTATATGTTGTGGAGGAGCGATTTCGAGGACGAAATCTAATTCAAGTGGGGGAGAATTGTAACATCTGGATTTTCAGGGACATTATTGTGTATGTTAATCTTGAGATTTAAGGAGGGACTCGACGAGTTGAGGGACCAACTCGTCGAGTCGAGTCGAGATTGCCGCGTGGATTTAATGAATGGACTCGACGAGTCAGAGGAGGGACTCGCCGAGTAGGTGCTGGGCAGAGAAACCCTAATTTCCCGGGTTTGGGACCTATTTAAAGGCATTTATAGCCTCATTTGCGGCTACCTTCCCCTGAGAGCAAACCCTAATTGCTATTAGAGCTAGAGAGTAAGAGAGAAGCTCATATTGTGGTTCTTGGTGCATTTATATGAAGAAGGATGAAGAGCTTCATGATGGGGAACAAAAGAAGGCAGTTGATCTGTGGTATTGAGTGTTTCAGCTGCTAAGAGAAGGTACAAAGTCCTCATCTTGTTCATTCCTTGTACTAGATCTCATTTTGGGAGTTTTAGGGCTTTGCTTCCATCCTTTTGAATCTATGAGTTGAATGAGACATGGTTGTGGTTGGAAACCTCAGATATGGACCTCCTAAGGTCCTTAGAGTCTAGATGTCCCAGCTTTAGTCGTTCAAATGAGGGTTGATGAACTAAATCCTTCATGAAAGGCATGTATTAGCATTTTGGAGCAATAATCTCATGTATGAACGTAAAGATCGAAGCTTTACGTGGTTATTGAGCCTTGGGATGATAGATTTAGTGTTTGGAGTAATAGATCTGACTGAAATCGTCTGAATGAACATTTGGCCTGAATGAACTCGCCGAGTCAATGAGCCGACTCGACGAGTTGGTTAGGGTCTGTCCCGAAGAACTGAATCATGCGACAGCTCGACGAGTTGGGGGCCAACTCGACGAGCTGAGCTGGACTGTCACGAGACTTCTGAGGAAAATAAGTGGACTCGACGAGTCACAAGGGTGCACTCGGCGAGTCGAGTCACAAGGGTGGACTCGACGAGTCACGAGACCTTTCGTCGCCACCAGCCACCGTGGAAGGTGGCTGTGTGCGTGTTTTTCCATGTGTTTAGGTGTGTTGATATATTATGTTGTATGTATTTCTTTGGTCGGAAAACCAAGGAAGCCACCACCACCACCGTTAGGTAGTAGCTGCCACCACGTGCCACCGCCGGCCACCACTAGGGTGGTTGTGTGTGTGTGTGTGTGTTTGTATTAGAGCGTGTGTGTGTGTTATTTGGGGTTTAGCATTGTAAATTGTAATTAGTGGCTAGAATAATAAAAAGAAAACTCTTAACCACCACTGTGAAGTGGTGGCTGCCGCCACCAGCCGCCGTGTTGGGTGGCGGTGTGCTTTGTGTGTGTTAGATTTCGTTTGGGATGCTTGGACAAAAATGGACAAGAACCATAACCACCACCGTGAGGTGGTGGCCGCTGCCGTGAGCCGCCATTGACCATCACTACCCGAGGTGGTAATGGGTGGTTCCCGACTAACGGAACCCTAATGGGCCTAGTGAAACCCTAATTGATCTAAAGACTTAGTTTTGGGCCTATTGGGTTGTGATTGGGTTGGAAACCCTACTTAGGGTTTAGAAAACCCTAATTTTGGATATATGGATTATGGGTTGTCGGGACCCGCATTTTGGATGACCGGATTGGGATTATGTATTAAGCCCGACCACACTACATGATTGAACCAATAGATTGATGGACTTAATGGATTAAGTCCTTAATGGGTTAAGTAAGAAACACTTAACCCTAATCATCATTTTATTTGAAAACCCTAATTTCAATTGGGCCTTAAGTTGGGCCTTTCTATTAGGCTTTGGTGATTGGGCCAATAATGGGCCATTCAAGAACAATCATATGGACTAGAATAATTGGATGGGCTTTAGGGTAAGGCCCATGTGAGGGGGGGGGGGGGTCGGGCTGATATACAGGAGATATCGCAGCACCCTAACATTTTAATATAATATTATGTAGTATAATACAAACGTACATTATATTTTTTATTTTCTTCACCGTCATAGCCCGTGCAGACATTTTTAATATGTCCCAACGTCTTTTAAGGACCCCAAAAGCACGTTCTATGTCTTTTCTTGCTATTTCTTGTGCCGCCTTGAACCGTATCTTTTTTTCGGTTACTTAATATGGATATACCTTCACAAATACAGCCCATGATGGATATATTCCATCCGCAAGATAGTAACCATGTTTGTAGTGTTCATTATTTAGATAAAATGAACAATCGTGTCCTGTTCCAAGATATTTCTCATCAAACAATGGTGATTGGTAGAGGACGTCTAAATCTTGTTCGAACCGGCTACACCATAGAATGCATGCCAAAACCATAAATTTTGTGACGTCACCGTTTCTAGTATCATTGATGGATACTGATGGTTATCCCTCATGTATTGGCCTCTCAATTCCGTTGGACAATTCCTCTAATTCTAATGTGTGCAGTCAATGCTACCAAACATTCCAAGGAATCCATGTCTAGCTTCATGTACTTCATACAAAAGTTGAATGTCAGTGGATGTTGGACCACGTAAATTGTCACACCCCAAAACCGGAATGACGGAAACGTTCGGGGGTGTAGGACGTCATGTTTAGTATCACAAGACATGCATCATAGTAATCAAAGAAATAAACAACCATTTCATTAGAAAGAAAGTTATTACAAAGTATGCGGTTCACATAACATAGACTACAAAGTAACTAACAAAAATACATGAAGCTATTATGCTCCATCTTCTGAATCTCAGAGTGCGTACCTGTCTATTGGTCTCCTGAGAATACAAGTTATTTTGAAAGAGTAGATCAACATTTAAGCTGGTGAGTTCATAAGATTTTAGTGATGTAAGAAAGTTGTAAGAAAGTTGTAGCAAGTTGTAAGTAAATTGTAAGTTCTGTTTAGAAAAGTTCGTCTGTTCCTCCAGGAAATCCTATATTTCCTGCTTTGATGAAAGATAAGTAAAAATGACTCTACAATCCTTTCTATGGGTACTAAATGGATACAAGTTATATAAAACCCAAAGTAAACAAACAATCGGTTGTGTGTATCTGCCCTACGCCCACAACCAAACAAGGAACAGGAAATGAGGCGGAAGGCACACATCCCATTGGTGGTTAGATCTTCGTTGTATATAACCCTGGTGTATTCCCTTGGTACTCACGGAGTTAACTGTAATAGTTCCTTTATATTTGATGAAATTATTCTTTAAGAGAACCCTTATTTCTTTTAGTAAAAATGGTAACCACAATGGTTCCTTCTATAATAACTTAGTTTATACTACCTGTATATAATCTAATATCGGACAGATAGTTAATTGTGTGAATCTGCCCTAAGCCCACAACCAAACAAGGAACAGGAAATGAGGCGGAAAGCACACATCCAACTACCTATCGGGTATTAATTATATATAACCCTGATGTACAAAACTAAGGTATTATCGAATTAACCACCTAAGGTCCTTTAGGTTATAATGGTTTAATAAAATGGATTAAACCCTTTACTGGTAAGTTTCTAGTTTTGTATACCAAATGTTCTATTTGAAAAGTAGGTTTTGTACTAGAAAACTGTGCATTGGATTAGTTTCCTATGACCTGACCCATACATGGTACTCCTTATGATTTCTTGGTGTATACAGAATATATATATATAGCTAAGATCGAATAGATAGTAGGCTGGGTGAATCTGCTCTAAGCCCACAACCAAACAAGGAAAAGGAAATGAAGCGGAAAGCACACATCCTACTTCTTGTTGGATCCGATTAATATATATCCCTGATGTATAAACTAAGAAATCATAAAGTTAGCATTATAGCCCCCTTTCTACTGAATGTACTAGACTCGACTGTTCTTTTTGTCGTTTGAAAAGATGTAAGTTTTCCGTAGTTTATAACTATCTTAACTTGAAAATAGTTTGCATTAACTTTCAAGTGGAACTGTCACAATATGAAAGTAATGGGAAAATGTAAGTACACAGTTGTCTTTTGAATTGACCTACTGAAGTACTGATTACCTTAAAACAAGTTTGTTTTATTAAGGTCATAATGTGATGAGTAGTACCCGTACTATACGCTCTCCCGGCAAGAGATTCTGGTTACCAAACGCGACTTCAGCAAACAGATTGTTGAGCTATGAAGTAGTCTCACATTAAAGTTATCTGATCACGTATACCCAATTTACTATCACCTTTTGTTTAGAACAATGAGTTAGTGATTGTTAGCATAATTAGATCCTGTTTTGTTCTTCTGCTATAGCATTTAATATGTTCTTTCTGTTATAGTATGTTAGTATGTTCTTTCTGTTATCGTGTATTGTATCTTCCTCCCTATTTCTCTTTATAGTATGTTCTCTATGTTATCGTGTATTGTATCTACCTCCCTATTTCTCTTTATAGTATGTTCTAGTATCTCGTATGAACTGAACCCCTAAACTATACCTATTATAGTTTACTAGTATGTTTACTTTGAATTGTTACTGAAAAGACTCATTTATGTACTAAGTTATGATTGTACTTTAAAAACGGAGGTTTATAAACTATAAAGTAACATAACTTAAAAAGAGTTTTTGAAATGTTTTGATCACTTATAAAGACATAAGCAATCTTTTGAAAGATGTTTATAACAAACATTTACACAATTATCATTGTGTTCAACTTGTATTCCCCCCTTAAAACAGTTTAAAAGATTGATTATAGGGGTATAAACTCACATGATGTGGGTGATTCAAACGAATATGCGCGTAAGGATGAGAAGTTCCACGAATGAAGTCCCGAGACGCAAACGAGTCCTAAATGACATATATTGACATATATTGGCATGAATATAGTGTTTAGAAGCAACCACATGCAAGGAAACACCTATAGGGACTAGGAAACACGTGGACCAAGTGTTAGAATCACATGTGATTCATCAAAGGGGATTTTACGGACACAATAGGGAGTGTGCGGCCATGGGTGTACGGCCATGGAGTGTACGGCCGTACACTCATGGTAACAAGTGCACAAAAGTTTGCTTGGATGATAGGCAAGCTTGTGGGACTATTGCTCATCAAGTGTTGAAGCTAGATTTGCATTTTGGAGGCCCTTTACGGGTGTTTTGAGGGGTGTACAGCCACACATGGGTGTACAGCCATACACACCTTATGATCTTGAGTTTTGGATGATTTTAAGGTGTTAATCAAGTGTTCCTAACATGTACTAAGCATAGAGAAGGAGTACTTACGATTTGGAGACTCAAGAGGGTTCATGATCACCAAGAACAAGTGTGTGTTCTTGGTGAAATGGATGAAGATTTGAAGATCTACCCAAAAGATGATTTGCATGGATGAAATCAAAGGGTGTTACTAGGTGAAGAAGGATAACAACAAATCAAAACGGAAGAAAGGCTTACATTCTTGAAGATCGGGTGAAAAGCTTGATGATAGTTGAGAGAAAACTCGAGTTCTTGACTTGGAAACTAAAGAAATGACTTAGGAATGAAGGGATATCACTCTTATGGAGGGGGTGTACGGCCAACATGGGTGTACGGCCGCACACACATGTGTACGGCCGTACACTCATGTGTACGGCCGTACACTCCCTCAAATGGAGTGTTCGTCTCGACTTCAACGCGAAGAACATACGCAACTCAATCCTATACTCAATGCTTGAATGTACTGAGCTTTGAACCCTTAAACAGACTCTAAAGAAGGCTAAAAGATAGTAGACACGAGTCTGACACACGGTTGAATTGAATGGATGACTTACGAGGCAAAATTTTTTGGGTTGTCACATCATCCCCCCGTTAGATGGAATTTCGTCCTGAAACTAGCTTTCTTAGCAGTACTACTGGGGTTGTGTTCCTCTGACTGGAAGAATACCCACTCGTAGACCTAGCAACTTTGCCCTAGTGTTCATGATAGGATTCATACTTGGTCCATTTATCATTACCTCGTGTATACAAGTCGTATATAATTAAGATTAGTAAGACGGTCGGATATGCGACTCTGCCCCAGGTCCACAACCAAACAAGGAACAGGAGATAGGTCGGAAGCACACATACTAAATCTGCGTAATCATAATCATATACCACCCTCGCGTATACACTGAATAGTGATAGGTGGGCTGTATTCGTCCTTAGCCTCTGTGCTTGAACTTGGTTTATTGAATGAGTGGTATTTCGGGAAGGTCTGTTGAACATACGGCGGCAATGCTTCGGAGGGCAAAGTACTCTTCGTATAGGTACTTTGGGGTTTAGAATACGAGAGACAAAACTGAGGTCTAGGTCGGACTGTCGTTACGAATGACAAAGGTTTCGTGAATTTGACGGTTAAGGCGATGGAACCATATGAACTTAGTATGGTGAGGACCACTCCAATTCATGAAGAATGATAGCAACAGACTATTTACTGAACAAAGTTTGACCGATTTGAAAGAAACGTCTGTTATACGATGATGTACCCATAGTGTGCTCGACAATGTACTCTTTGTAAACGTTCTAGTGCTTTCTGTTTTCCCCTTGATGTTAACACTTCTACGTATTGTACCGCGCTGAGCGAGTACATACAATGAAAGTGCTTTGATAACTAGTGTCGATACTTTATACTAGGATCCTCCTTGGTACCACTATGATCGCCTGTCATATACAAGTTATGAAGAATTAAGATGAATAAGACAGTCGGCTGAGTAACTCTGACTCAAATCCACAACCAAACAAGGAACATGAATTAAGGCGGAATCACTCACTCTAAGTCTGCAAAATCTTAGCTATGCACAACCCTGATGTACATACTAAGCCATCATAGCTTCTCTGAACGGATCTTTTAGTTCTCTTGAATACTGTGACTTGTTCCGATAAGTGAGTTATTATAATTACTTTCAAGTGTTTTCCCCAAGTTTTAATCTTATATATAAATATAAATTTATTTTTAAAGTAATTCTTATTTCGAAAACGTACCGCTGCTTGCTGGCGACTCCGGGGTTGATTCTCCTGCGGTGATCACCAGAATTCGTCCATCCGCTCCTGAGTTCTTTGTTATCGGGCAGTCCCTCTGGTAGTGTCCATTCTCACCACAGCCATAGCAGGCTTGGTTTTCTTCAGCTCCGGGGACTTGGGAGATCGGTTAAGTCGGTGCCCTGCAGAAACGGACTGTGTGTCCCTTTCTGTGGCAATTCAGACACTGCATTTCCCGGCATACTTCGGTGTGGTGATAGTTGCACTTCCCACACTTCGGGAGGGTTCCAGCATACCGACTGGCAGGTGCTGGAGTGGCAGGTGTTGTGGCGGCGTACATAGTACTCGTTTGTTGCTCCTACGGGGTTTCCTGTGTTGTTCGCTTCTTCTTCCTCTTGTTCCCCGACTTCCGTTTATAGTCCTCTCCCTTTGATGGCTCGGGAACAGGGACTTCTACACCATGGCGGACTCCATGGTCGATGAGCCGTTGAGCCAGGCGTTTGGCACTATCAAATGTGGCTGGGTTAGAAGACATCACATTTCCTTGGATCAGGGCAGTTAGACCCCAGATGTATCTTTCTATCTTCTTGCTCTCCGGGGTAGCCATCCCGGGGCATAGTGCTGCTAGGTCGCTGAACCTGTCAGTGTAGGCCACTATGTCTGAGCCAACCATCGTGAGCTCCCATAGTTCTTGTTCCAGCTTTTGAACTTCGCCCAACGGGCAGTATTCTTCCAGCATTAACTCTTTTAGGTTTTCCCAACCTATTGAGTTAGCCACTAATAGGGTCAGTGACTTAACATGGTTGTTCCACCATGTCAGGGCTCTGTCGGAGAAGGTGCAGGCAGCAAACTTCACTTTGCTCCCTTCTGGGCACAAACAGATTTCGAAGACCGAATCTGTTTTCTCGAACCATCGCATCAGAGCGATGACTCCACCATTTCCATTAAAGGAATTGGGTTTGCAGTGCATGAAGTCCTTGTACGAACACTCCCTTGGGTGTCCGTGAGAATCTCCGGGGTTGGCTAAGTGGGTACCGCTACCAGATCCGAAGGTACAATTTTCGCCGGAGTGAGCTAGAGTAGTTGCCACTGCGGAGGATATCGCTGCTTGGACAGCTGCAGGATCGAATTGTGGCGGAGGTAGTGGCGGTTGAGTTGGAGTTATCAGAGTAATGCGCCTGTTTGCTCTGCGAGGAGGCATCTTTGATAAAAGAATACAAAGATGAGATGGAATAAGTCTATAACAGTGGATATAAGCCGAAAGTTGAAAGACAAGGTTATCCTAGTTCTGAGTGTATCTGATCCTGACTTCCACAGAGTTCTGGAAACAATTCATTAAAGAGTCTATACCAAATAAACTTTATGAGTTAGAAATGGCTATCCTCGAATGAATATCTGTGACCTGAATAACTGTTACCAGTTGCACGAAAGAAAATAATCCTAACACATAATGTGAGCAGTGTTTCCACTAACTCATTAAGTTAAGCAAGATTATTATTTATTAGTATGACGCATAAGACGTTTTGGTTACTTCGGTTGATCCTTCTTTGAAAACTTCTCATGAACTTGCTCTTTTTCCTCCTTGACTCTTTTGTTGACCGCTGTGAGGAAGTGGTTACATCTATCTGGGTTTGTCGTGCGAGAATGGAAGTGTCTAAAGAATCTATGAGATTTAAATTAAACATTATGGGGTGATCCTTACAGAGACCTTCTATAATTGCACAATGTATACTAGTTGTATATAATTTAAGATTAAATAGACCTTCGAATAAGTGATCCTACTCCAAAACCACAACCAAACAAGGAACAGGTAGTGAAGCGTAGATCAAAAATTCTAAATCTATTAAATCTCAATTATATGAAACCTTGGGAGTATACATTGCAAGATTATAGACCTATCCGTAAGGGTCTTTTAAGTTATCACATAAGTTATTTATATAGTGCCTAAAATACTCATATAGTATTTTAATGTGATGTACTTGGTATGTTTGAATCTTGTTATCGTTTTATAGTATCATAAAATACACCCATAGTATCTTATCCTTATGTTCTGATATAGAATTCCCTTGAATAGAGTTAGGTAAGTTTTAAGACTATTGCAACACAACATCACTCCCAAACACATGTCGGTCACATCTCGAATGAATATAGTTGATCATGCTATATTGATCCTAGCTGTGATTACATAACTGTCCAGGTTTGACTGCAATGTTCAACCTTTAAATACTTATGTTCTGTTCTTCTTGTGATACTTGTTCTAGTATGTATATATGTATAAGCACGTATGTATACTTTTATAAGGTATCGTTATATATTTAAAATATATTATTATCCAGAGCACTTCGGACCCATTGTATTTATAGTTGTATATATTTTATCGGTTGATATACTTAGTTCACTATAAACAATGCTCTGATACCAATCTGTCACACCCCAAAACCGGAATGACGGAAACGTTCGGGGGTGTAGGACGTCATGTTTAGTATCACAAGACATGCATCATAGTAATCAAAGAAATAAACAACCATTTCATTAGAAAGAAAGTGTTTACAAAGTATGCGGTTCACATAACATAGACTACAAAGTAACTAACAAAAATACATGAAGCTATTATGCTCCATCTTCTGAATCTCAGAGTGCGTACCTGTCTATTGGTCTCCTGAGAATACAAGTTATTTTGAAAGAGTAGATCAGCATTTAAGCTGGTGAGTTCATAAAATTTTAGTGATGTAAGAAAGTTGTAAGAAAGTTGTAGCAAGTTGTAAGTAAATTGTAAGTTCTGTTTAGAAAAGTTCGCCTGTTCCTCCAGGAAATCCTATATTTCCTGCTTTGATGAAAGATAAGTAAAAATGACTCTACAATCCTTTCTATGAGTACTAAATGGATACAAGTTATATAAAACCCAAAGTAAACAAACAATCGGTTGTGTGTATCTGCCCTACACCCACAACCAAACAAGGAACAAGAAATGAGGCGGAAGGCACACATCCCATTGGTGGTTAGATCTTCGTTGTATATAACCCTGGTGTATTCCCTTGGTACTCACGGAGTTAACTGTAATAGTTCCTTTATATTTGATGAAATTATTCTTTAAGAGAACCCTTATTTCTTTTAGTAAAAATGGTAACCACAATGGTTCCTTCTATAATCACTTAGTTTATACTACCTGTATATAATCTAATATCGGACAGATAGTTAATTGTGTGAATCTGCCCTAAGCCCACAACCAAACAAGGAACATGAAATGAGGCGGAAAGCACACATCCAACTACCTATCGGGTATTAATTATATATAACCCTGATGTACAAAACTAAGGTATTATCGAATTAACCACCTAAGGTCCTTTAGGTTATAATGGTTTAATAAAATGGATTAAACCCTTTACTGGTAAGTTTCTAGTTTTGTATACCAAATGTTCTATTTGAAAAGTAGGTTTTGTACTAGAAAACTGTGCATTGGATTAGTTTCCTATGACCTGACCCATACATGGTACTCCTTATGATTTCTTGGTGTATACAGAATATATATATATATATATATATATATATATATATATATATATATATATATATATATATATATATATATATATAGCTAAGATCGAATAGATAGTAGGCTGGGTGAATCTGCTCTAAGCCCACAACCAAACAAGGAAAAGGAAATGAAGCGGAAAGCACACATCCTACTTCTTGTTGGATCCGATTAATATATATCCCTGATGTATAAACTAAGAAATCATAAAGTTAGCATTATAGCCCCCCTTTCTACTGAATGTACTAGACTCGACTGTTCTGTTTGTCGTTTGAAAAGATGTAAGTTTTCCGTAGTTTATAACTATCTTAACTCGAAAATAGTTTGCATTAACTTTCAAGTGGAACTGTCACAATATGAAAGTAATGGGAAAATGTAAGTACACAGTTGTCTTTTGAATTGACCTACTGAAGTACTGATTACCTTAAAACAAGTTTGTTTTATTAAGGTCATAATGTGATGAGTAGTACCCGTACTATACGCTCTCCCGGCAAGAGATTCTGGTTACCAAACGCGACTTCAGCAAACAGATTGTTGAGCTATGAAGTAGTCTCACATTAAAGTTATCTGATCACGTATACCCAATTTAGTATCACCTTTTGTTTAGAACAATGAGTTAGTGATTATTGGCATAATTAGATCCTGTTTTGTTCTTCTGCTATAGCATTTAATATGTTCTTTCTGTTATAGTATGTTAGTATGTTCTTTCTGTTATCGTGTATTGTATCTTCCTCCCTATTTCTCTTTATAGTATGTTCTCTATGTTATCGTGTATTGTATCTACCTCCCTATTTCTCTTTATAGTATGTTCTAGTATCTCGTATGAACTGAACCCCTAAACTATACCTATTATAGTTTACTAGTATGTTTACTTTGAATTGTTACTGAAAAGACTCATTTATCTACTAAGTTATGATTGTACTTTAAAAACGGAGGTTTATAAACTATAAAGTAACATAACTTAAAAAGAGTTTTTGAAATGTTTTGATCACTTATAAAGACATAAGCAATCTTTTGAAAGATGTTTATAACAAACATTTACACAATTATCATTGTTTTCAACTTGTATTCCCCCCTTAAAACAGTTTAAAAGATTGATTATAGGGGTATAAACTCACATGATGTGGGTGATTCAAACGAATATGCGCGTAAGGATGAGAAGTTCCACGAATGAAGTCCCGAGACGCAAACGAGTCCTAAATGACATATATTGGCATGAATATAGTGTTTAGAAGCAACCACATGCAAGGAAACACCTATAGGGACTAGGAAACACTTGGACCAAGTGTTAGAATCACATGTGATTCATCAAAGGGGATTTTACGGACACAATAGGGAGTGTGCGGCCATGGGTGTACGGCCATGGAGTGTACGGCCGTACACTCATGGTAACAAGTGCACAAAAGTTTTCTTGGATGATAGGAAAGCTTGTGGGACTATTGCTCATCAAGTGTTGAAGCTAGATTTGCATTTTGGAGGCCCTTTACGGGTGTTTTGAGGGGTGTACAGCCACACATGGGTGTACAGCCATACACTCCTTATGATCTTGAGTTTTGGACGATTTTAAGGTGTTAATCAAGTGTTCCTAACATGTACTAAGCATAGAGAAGGAGTACTTACGATTTGGAGGCTCAAGAGGGTTCATGATCACCAAGAACAAGTGTGTGTTCTTGGTGAAATGGATGAAGATTCGAAGATCTACCCAAAAGATGATTTGCATGGATGAAATCGAATGGTGTTACTAGGTGAAGAAGGATGACAACAAATCAAAACGGAAGAAAGGCTTACATTCTTGAAGATCGGGTGAAAAGCTTGATGATAGTTGAGAGAAAACTCGAGTTCTTGACTTGGAAACTTAAGAAATGACTTAGGAATGAAGGGATATCACTCTTATGGAGGGGGTGTACGGCCAACATGGGTGTACGGCCGCACACACATGTGTACGGCCGTATACTCCCTGAAATGGAGTGTTCGGTTCTATTTCAACGCGAAGAACTTACGCAACTCAATCCTATACTCAATGCTTAAATGTACTGAGCTTTGAACCCTTAAACAGACTCTAAACAAGGATAAAAGATGAGTTAGATACACTGTTGAATTGAATGGCTGGACTTACGAGGCAAAAATTTTTGGGTTGTCACATCATCCCCCCGTTAGATGGACTTTCGTCCCGAAATTAGCTTTCTCAGCAGTACTACTGGGGTTGTGTTCCTCTGACTGGCTGAATACCCACTCGTAGACCTGACAACTTTGCCCTAGTGTTCATGATAGGATTCATACTTGGTCCATTTATCATTACCTCGTGTATACACGTCGTATATAATTAAGATTAGTAAGACGGTCGGATGTGCGACTCTGGCCCAGGTCCACAACCAAACAAGGAATAGGAGATAATGCGGAAGCACACATACTAAATCTGAGTAATCATAATCATATACCACCGTCGCGTATACACTGAATAGTGATAGGTGGTCTATATTCGTCCTTCGCCACTGTGCTTGAACTTGGTCTGTTGAACGAGTGGTATTTCGGGAAGGTCTGATGAACATACGACGACAATGCTTCGGAGGGCAAAGTACTCTTCGCATATGTACTTCGGGGTTTAGAATACGAGAGACAAAACTGAGGTCTAGGTCGGACTGTCGTTACGAATGACGAAGGTTTCGTGAATTTTACGGTTAAGGCGATGGAACCATATGAACTTAGTATGGTGAGGACCACTCCAATTCATGACGAATGATAGCAACGGCCTATTTACTGAACAAAGTTTGACCGATTTGAAAGAAACGTCTATTATATGATTATGTACCCCTAGTGTGCTCGACAATGTACTCTTTGTAAACGTTCTAGTGCTTTCTGTTTTCCCCTTGATGTTAACACTTCTACGTATCGTACCACGATGAGCGAGTATATACAATGAAAGTGCTTTGATAACTAGTGTCGATACTTTATACTACGATCCTCCTTGGTACCACTATGATCGTCTGTCATATACAAGTTATGAATAATTAAGATGAATAAGACAGTCGACTGAGTAACTCTGCCTCAAATCCACAACCAAACAAGGAACATGAATTAAGGCGGAATCACTTACTCTAAGTCTACAAAATCTTAGCTATGCACAACCCTGATGTACATACTAAGCCATCATAGGTTCTCTGAGCGGATCTTTTAGTTCTCTTGAATACTGTGACTTGTTCCAATAAGTGAGTTATTATAATTACTTTCAAGTGTTTTCCCCAAGTTTTAATCTTATATATAAATATAAATTTATTTTTAAAGTAATTCTTATTTCAAAAACGTACCGATGCTTGCTGGCGACTCCGGGGTTGATTCTCATGTGGTGATCATCAGAATTCGTCCATTCCCTCCTGAGTTCTTTGTTATCGGGTAGTCCCTCTGGTAGTGTCCATTCTCACCACAGCCATAGCAGGCTTGGTTTTCTTCAGCTCCGGGGACTTGGGAGATCGATTGAGCCGGTGCCCTGCAGAAACGGACTGTGTGTCCCTTTCTGTGGCAATTCAGACACTGCATTTCCCCGGCATACTTCGGTGTGGAGATAGTTGCACTTCCCACACTTTGGGAGGGTTCCAGCATACCTACTGGCAGGAGCTGAAGTGGCAGGTGTTGTGGCGGCATACATAGTACTCGTTTGTTGCTCCTGCGGGGTTTCCTGTGTTGTTCGCTTATTCTTCCTCTTGTTCCCCGACTTCCGTTTATAGTCCTCTCCCTTTGATGGCTCGGGAACAGGGACTTCTACACCGTGGCAGACTCCATTGTCGATGAGCCGCTGAGCCAGGCGTTAGGCACTATCAAATGTGGCTGGATTAGAAGACAGCACATCTCCTTGGATCGGGGCAGTTAGACCCCAGATGTATCTTTCTATCTTCTTTCTCTCCGGGGTAACCATCCCGGGGCATAGTGCTGCTAGGTCGCTATACCTGTTAGTGTAGGCCACTATGTCTGAGCCGACCATCGTGAGCTCCGATAGTTCTTGTTCCAGCTTTTGAACTTCGCCCAACGGATAGTATTCTTCCAGCATTAACTCTTTTAGGTTTTCCCAACCTATTGATTTAGCCACTGATAGGGTCAGTGACTTAACATGGCTGTTCCACCATGTCAGGGCTTTGTCGGAGAAGGTGCAGGCAGCAAACTTCACTTTGCTCCCTTCTAGGCACAAACAGATTTCGAAGACCGAATCTGTTTTCTCAAAGCATCGCATCAGAGTGATGACTCCACCATTTCCATTAAAGGAATTGGGTTTGCAGTTCATGAAGTCCTTGTACGAACACTCCCTTGGGTGTCCGTGAGAATTTCCGGGGTTTGCTAAGTGGATACCGGTACCAGATCCGAAGGTACCACTTTCGCCGAAGTGAGCTAGAGCAGTTTCCACTGCAGAGGATATCGCTTCTTAGAGAGCAGCAGGATTGAATTGTGGTGGAGGTAGTGGCGGTTGAGTTGGAGTTATCGGAGTAGTGCGCCTGTTTGCTCTGCGAGGAGGCATCTTTGCTAAAAGAATACAAAGATGAGAGGGAATAAGTCTATAGCAGTGGATATAAGCCGAAATTTGAAAGACAAGGTTATCCTAGTTCTGAGTGTATCTGGTCCTGACTTCCACAGAGTTCTGGAAACAATTCATAAAAGAGTCTATACCAAATAAACTTTATGAATTAGAAATGCCTATCCTCGAATGAATATTTGTGACCTGAATAACTGTTACCAGTTGCACGAAAGAAAATAATCCTAACACATAATGTGAGCAGTGTTTCCACTAACTCATTAAGTTAACCAAGATTATTATTTATTAGTGTGACGCATAAGACGTTTTGGTTACTTCGATTGATCCTTCTTTGAAAACTTCTCATGAACTTGCTCTTGTTCCTCCTTGACTCTTTTGTTGACTGCTATGAGGAAGTGGTTACATCTATCTGGGTTTGTCGTGCGAGAATGGAAGTGTCTAAAGAATCTATGAGATTTAAATGAAACATTATGGGGTGATCCTTACAGATTCCTTCTATAATTGCACAATGTATACAAGTTGTATATAATTTAATATTAAATATACCTTCGAATAAGTGATCCTACTCCAAAACCACAACCAAACAAGGAACAGGTAGTGAAGTGTAGATCACAAATTCTATGTCTATAAAATCTCAATTATATAAAACCTGGGGAGTATACATTGCAAGATTATAGTCCTATCCGTAAGGGTCTTTTAAGGTATCACATAAGTTATTTATATAGTGCCTAAAATACTCCTATAGTATTTTAATGTGATGTACTTGGTATGTTTTAAACTTGTTATCTTTTTATAGTATCATAAAATACTCCCAGAGTATCTTATCCTTATGTTCTGATCTAGAATTCCCTTGAATAGAGTTAGGTAAGTTTTAAGACTGTTGCAACACCACATCACTCCCAAACACATGTCGGTCACATCTCAAATGAATATAGTTGATCATGCTATATTGATCCTAGCTGTGATTACATAACTGTCCAGGTTTGACCGTAGTGTTCAACCTTTAAATACTTCTATTATGTTCTTCTTGTGATACTTGTGATGGGTTTTGGGCACTACAACATTCCCATGGTGTACATGCAAACCCTAAAGCTTTGGATCTAGTTTGTCTAATGAACATGCAATAATCATCCAAAGCCTTAAACCCTAGATCTAGCATGTGATAATCGATATTAACATAAGAATAGGGTTTAGATCTTACCTTTGATTGTTATGTAGTAATAACAATCTATTCCTTCTTGTAATTGACTAATGAAAGCTTAGAGTCACAAGTGTCACTCCTCTAATGGCTCACAAACACCAAGAGCAAGACGATGAAGAAGGAGAAGAGGAGAGGTACTCATGAACGTCTAGAAACCCTAAGGAAACTCTTAGCCACGTTTTTGGTGCCCTAGGGGTCCTTAAATAGTGAGGCTATTAGGGTTATCTAACAAGGAAACCCTAATTTGACTGCTTAGTCCCTAAGCAGCCAACGGACTGTGACATCCCCTAATTTCTCGGCCAGAAAAGACCGATTTAATTTTTGCTTTTTAAAATAAAATCAGAGAAATCCTTTTAAAAGATGTTGCGGAATTGGTCCCCAAAACAAAACATGATAAAAGTTTATCAAAACCTTTCTTTAAGAAATATACAATTTCATTTCATATCAAAACCTCGGGATGTCATGTCCCGATACAGATCAAAAGCATAAACAAGAAATTATAAGCCTTACAACAGTTATTTACAACTACTGGCCTATAATCCAAAAATCTCTCATCATCCTCCGACTATGCTCGGGGTCCACTACCTGTAATAATTAAAAGCTGAGTGGGTCAGGCTTGGGAGCCTGGTGAGCATATAGGGTTTTTAACCCACAATAATAATAAGCTTATTAAGTTCACCAATCAACAATAACCCTGATTACCCATTCCTGTTATCCTCACTTTACGTCCCTAAACACCTATCACAAGGGACCTAGCCTAAGGAATATCATCGGGACGGACACTACTGCTAAGGGGACTCCTCAGCCATACATGTCCTAAAGGCAACCATGAGGGGATGGAGTACGCCAATGAACATTTAGTTCACCAAAACCTACAAGTTGCGAACCTGCTAGTGTTCCACTGGACTGTCTAGAAAGGTCCATGGTCGTCATCTATACTCCGCTAGACGACAACAACAACAACAAAAACAACAACAACAACAACATCGAGGCCTCTCACCATTTTATCACACATCGACTATTTCGTCTACCCATGTTCTACCCAACATATTTGTAAATAAAATACATATACAGTTTAAAACTTGTATCAAACATCTATTCAACAGTCACCTCAATTAAACAATTAATATAATTACACATAGCACGTATTTTATAGAAAATACTTCATATCTAGGTGTAAGATGAAAGTGACTACACACTCACTTGATTTAATGATAATCGGGCAGCACTTCGTTTCCTAAAACGATCGTTTCTAATAAAACCGGGAGTTTTATTGAGAAATCGGGCTCTGCGAGGGTCGGGCTTCGAAACCGAAAAGATAAATTTCTCGGGCTTCTCGGGCACTTCGGGACGTGTTTCGGGTGTTTAGTATGATATCGGGGCTTTGGGGGAAGTTGGAATGAATGAAATATTGAAAGAGGGGTTAAAAATGACAATTTTTAAAAGTATCACCGGGAGGTCTCGCACCCTTCTATTTATAGGGGGCGAGGCTCCTGATCCAACGGTTGAGAGACTTCCAGGTGGCAGCAGATCTGAAGACCAAGCACATGGCTCGCACGTGCGAGGGTCCTGCTGGAGGCTTCTGATTGGACCGAAGTCTAGGGTCCGAGGGTTCGGTCGTGACGCTTGGTGCGAAGCTCGGACACGTCAGTAGGGCACGCGTCGGATCGCTACTGGGCTGCACTTCGGATGCGAGAGCAGGCGACACGCCTCGCCAGGTGGCTTCGGTGACTCAGCAAATTTCGAACACGTGGCACGTTTTTGAGCGAGGGTGACGTGGCCAAAGTCCACCATGCGAAATTTCTCGGATTTGACATTTTTTCTCGATTTTTGTGCAAAAACTTCTAAAATACATAACTTTCACATACGAGCTCCGTTTTTGACGTTAATTATATACACACGTAGGTAAAATTACGCTCTACAACTTTCGTTTAGACTTCGTCGGATAATTTTGACTTTAATGTTTATATTATTATTTTTAACAGACCGGGACAGGAAATCCGTTAAAAATTCATAACTTCTTCATCCGACGTCCGTTTTCGTCTATATTTTTACCGTTGTACTACTATTGACGAGACCTTCGATTCTCGTTTAGGTTGTATCGGCGAAAAATCACTCGATCTAAAATTCGAGTTTTTAGCTGTCTAGTGCTAAGTTGAAACTTAGAAAAATCATAACTTCCTCATACGAAGTCAGATTTGGGTGTTCTTTTTATACATACCCTCAGTTTGACGAACACTACGACTTTCGTTTAGATCACTAAGGCTAAAAAGTAGTTTATCAAAAATTCACTTTTTACGACATTCGGCACCGTGCCGGTTTTGTCGCGAAACTTCGACAAGTCATAACTTCTTCGTTATAACTCGGATTTCGGTATTCTTTATATATCCGTAATCCTTGTCACGACCACTACAACTTTCTTAATAGATATCGGCTTTATCTAATATTTATTTTCGACGCCCATTTTTATTCTTAATTAATTAAATCGTAGTAATTAAGCATAAAACACATAATTCACATAATATTCATATAATTCCTTTTCATTTCTTCAAAATGAGTTACAAAGGTTAACCTAGACTATCACATCAATATTAATGCCTAGCCTAGAAATACGGACATTACACGAACTCCTTCCTTAGAGGCCTTGGACGATTTCTAATGGGTTTCCCCATAGAATTCGTCCACTCCTCTAATATGCAGTCCATTAGCCCAATATTCAACTATCACACAATTGATAGTTCTAGTCCCCTAAGTTTAATTAATCTTTTTTAGCCACAAAATTAATTCTTAATTAATTATTGACTAATATTAATTAAACAATATGATTTCTCCTTTAATATATTATTCTCATAATATATTAATAAATCATAATTAATCCTCTCTCTCCATAATTCATCCTATCAAGTTGCTTTGGTGAAGGCAACCCAAAAGAACCATGCACCATCGGGTCAAGTACATACCAAAATAGTTATGAACTTAGACAGTAATCCAATAACTTGTTCTAGTATGTATATATGTATAAGCACGTATGTATACTTTTATAAGGTATCGTTATATATTTAAAATATATTATTATCCAGAGCACTTCGGCCCCATTGTATTTATAATTGTATATCTTTTATCGGTTGATATACTTAGTTCACTATAAACAATGCTCTGATACCAATCTGTCACACCCCAAAACCGGAACGACGGAAACGTTCGGGGGTGGAGGACGTCATGTTTAGTATCACAAGACATGCATCATAGTAATCAAAGAAATAAACAACCATTTCATTAGAAAGAAAGTGTTTACAAAGTATGCGGTTCACATAACATAGACTACAAAGTAATTAACAAAAATACATGAAGCTATTATGCTCCATCTTCTGAATCCCAGAGCGCGTACCTGTCTACCGGTCTCCTGAGAATACAAGTTATTTTGAAAGAGTAGATCAACATTTAAGCTGGTGAGTTCATAAGATTTTAGTGATGTAATTAAGTTGTAAGAAAGTTGTAGCAAGTTGTAAGTAAATTGTAAGTTCTGTTTAGAAAAGTTCGCCTGTTCCTCCAGGAAATCCTATATTTCCTGCTTTTATGAAAGATAAGTAAAAATGACTCTACAATCCTTTCTATGAGTACTAAATGGATACAAGTTATATAAAACCCAGAGTAAACAAACAATCGGTTGTGTGTATCTGCCCTAAGCCCACAACCAAACAAGGAACAGGAAATGAGGCGGAAGGCACACATCCCATTGGTGGTTAGATCTTCGTTGTATATAACCCTAGTGTATTCCCTTGGTACTCATGGAGTTAACTTTAATAGTTCCTTTATATTTGATGAAATTTTTCTTTAAGAGAACCCTTATTTCTTTTAGTAAAAATGGTAACCACAATGGTTCCTTCTATAATCACTTAGTTTATACTAGTTGCATATAATCTAATATCGGACAGATAGTTAATTGTGTGAATCTGCCCTAACCCCACAACCAAACAAGGAACAGGAAATGAGGCGGAAAGCACACATCCAACTACCTATCGAGTATTAATTATATATAACCCTGATGTATAAACTAAGGTATTATAAAATTAACCACCTAAGGTCCTTTAGGTTATAATGGTTTCATAAAATGGATTAAACCCTTTACTGGTAAGTTTCTAGTTTTGTATAGCAAATGTTCTATTTGAAAAGTATGTTTTGTACTAGAAAACTATGCATTGGATTAGTGTCCTATGACCTGGCCCATACATGGTACTACTTATGATTTCTTGGTGTATACATAATATATATATATATATATATATATATATATATATATATATATATATATATATAGCTAAGATCGAATAGATAGTAGGCTGGGTGAATCTGCTCTAAGCCCACAACCAAACAAAGAACAGGAAATGAAGTGGAAATCACACATCCTACTACCTGTTGGATCCAATTAATATATATCCCTGATGTATAAACTAAGAAATCATAAAGTTAGCATTATAGGCCCCCTTTCTACTGAATGTACTAGACGCGACTGTTCTGTTTGTCGTTGGAAAAGATGTAAGTTTTCCGTAGTTTATAAGTATGTTAACTCGAAAATAGTTTGCATTAACTTTCAAGTAGAACTGTCACAATATGAAAGTAATGGGAAAATGTAAGTACACAGTTGTCTTTTGAATTGACCTACTGAAGTACTGATTACCTTAAAACAAGTTTTTTTTATTAAGGTCATAATGTGATGAGTAGTACCCATACTATATGCTCTCCCGGCAAGAGATTCTGGTTACCAAACGCGACTGCAGCAAACATATTGTTGAGCCGTGAAGTAGTCTCACATTAAAGTTATCTGATCATGTATACCCAATTTACTATCACCTTTTGTTTAGAACAATGAGTTAGTGATTATTGGCATAATTAGATCCTGTTTTGTTCTTCTGCTATAGCATTTGGTATGTTCTTTCTGTTATAGTATCTTAGTATGTTCTTTCTGTTATCGTGTATTGTATCTTCCTCCCTATTTCTCTTTATAGTATGTTCTCTATGTTATCGTGTATTGTATCTACCTCCCTATTTCTCTTTATAGTATGTTCTAGTATCTTGTATGAACTGAACCCCTAAATTATATCTATTATAGTTTACTAGTATGTTTACTTTGAATTGTTACTGAAAAGACTCATTTATCTACTAAGTTATGATTGTACTTTAAAAACGGAGTTTTATAAACTATAAAGTAACATAACTTAAAAAGAGTTTTTGAAATGTTTTGATCACTTATAAAGACGTAAGCAATCTTTTGAAAGATGTTTATAGCAAACATTTACACAATTGTCATTGTGTTCAACTAGTATTCCCCCCTTAAAAGCATTTAAAACAGTTTAAAAGATTGATTATAGGGGTATGAACTCACCTTATGTGGGTGATTCAAACGAATATGCGCGTAAGGATGAGAAGTTCCACGAATGAAGTCCCGAGACGAAAACGAGTCCTAGACATATATTGACATATATTGCCATGAATATAGTGTTTAGAAGCAACCACATGCAAGGAAACACCTTTAGGGACTAGGAAACACTTGGACCAAGTGTTAGAATCACATGTGATTCATCAAAGGGGAGTTTACGGCCACAATAGGGAGTGTACGGCCATGGGTGTACGGCCATGGAGTGTACGGCCATACACTCATGGTAACCACAATGGTTCCTTCTATAATAACTTAGTTTATACTACCTGTATATAATCTAATATCGGACAGATAGTTAATTGTGTGAATCTGCCCTAAGCCCACAACCAAACAAGGAACAGGAAATGAGGCGGAAAGCACACATCCAACTACCTATCGGGTATTAATTATATATAACCCTGATGTACAAAACTAAGGTATTATCGAATTAACCACCTAAGGTCCTTTAGGTTATAATGGTTTAATAAAATGGATTAAACCCTTTACTGGTAAGTTTCTAGTTTTGTATACCAAATGTTCTATTTGAAAAGTAGGTTTTGTACTAGAAAACTGTGCATTGGATTAGTTTCCTATGACCTGACCCATACATGGTACTCCTTATGATTTCTTGGTGTATACAGAATATATATATATAGCTAAGATCGAATAGATAGTAGGCTGGGTGAATCTGCTCTAAGCCCACAACCAAACAAGGAAAAGGAAATGAAGCGGAAAGCACACATCCTACTTCTTGTTGGATCCGATTAATATATATCCCTGATGTATAAACTAAGAAATCATAAAGTTAGCATTATAGCCCCCTTTCTACTGAATGTACTAGACTCGACTGTTCTTTTTGTCGTTTGAAAAGATGTAAGTTTTCCGTAGTTTATAACTATCTTAACTTGAAAATAGTTTGCATTAACTTTCAAGTGGAACTGTCACAATATGAAAGTAATGGGAAAATGTAAGTACACAGTTGTCTTTTGAATTGACCTACTGAAGTACTGATTACCTTAAAACAAGTTTGTTTTATTAAGGTCATAATGTGATGAGTAGTACCCGTACTATACGCTCTCCCGGCAAGAGATTCTGGTTACCAAACGCGACTTCAGCAAACAGATTGTTGAGCTATGAAGTAGTCTCACATTAAAGTTATCTGATCACGTATACCCAATTTACTATCACCTTTTGTTTAGAACAATGAGTTAGTGATTGTTAGCATAATTAGATCCTGTTTTGTTCTTCTGCTATAGCATTTAATATGTTCTTTCTGTTATAGTATGTTAGTATGTTCTTTCTGTTATCGTGTATTGTATCTTCCTCCCTGTTTCTCTTTATAGTATGTTCTCTATGTTATCGTGTATTGTATCTACCTCCCTATTTCTCTTTATAGTATGTTCTAGTATCTCGTATGAACTGAACCCCTAAACTATACATATTATAGTTTACTAGTATGTTTACTTTGAATTGTTACTGAAAAGACTCATTTATGTACTAAGTTATGATTGTACTTTAAAAACGGAGGTTTATAAACTATAAAGTAACATAACTTAAAAAGAGTTTTTGAAATGTTTTGATCACTTATAAAGACATAAGCAATCTTTTGAAAGATGTTTATAACAAACATTTACACAATTATCATTGTGTTCAACTTGTATTCCCCCCTTAAAACAGTTTAAAAGATTGATTATAGGGGTATAAACTCACATGATGTGGGTGATTCAAACGAATATGCGCGTAAGGATGAGAAGTTCCACGAATGAAGTCCCGAGACGCAAACGAGTCCTAAATGACATATATTGACATATATTGGCATGAATATAGTGTTTAGAAGCAACCACATGCAAGGAAACACCTATAGGGACTAGGAAACACGTGGACCAAGTGTTAGAATCACATGTGATTCATCAAAAGGGATTTTACGGACACAATAGGGAGTGTGCGGCCATGGGTGTACGGCCATGGGGTGTACGGCCGTACACTCATGGTAACAAGTGCACAAAAGTTTGCTTGGATGATAGGCAAGCTTGTGGGACTATTGCTCATCAAGTGTTGAAGCTAGATTTGCATTTTGGAGGCCCTTTAGGGGTGTTTTGAGGGGTGTACGGCCACACATGGGTGTACGGACGTACACTCCTTATGATCTTGAGTTTTGGACGATTTTAAGGTGTTAATCAAGTGTTCATAACATGTACTAAGCATAGGATGAAGATTTGGAGGCTCAAGAGGGTTCACAATCACCAAGAACAAGTGTGTGTTCTTGGTGTTCTTGGTGAAATGGATGAAGATTTGAAGATCTACCCAAAAGATGATTTACATGGATGAAATGAAAGGGTGTTACTAGGTGAAGAAGGATAACAACAAATCAAAATGGAAGAAAGGCTTACAATCTTGAATATTGGGTGAAAAGCTTGATGATAGTTGAGAGAAAACTCGAGTTCTTGACTTGGAAACTGAAGAAATGACTTAGGAATGAAGGGATATCACTCTTATGGAGGGGGTGTATGGTCAACATGGGTGTACGGCCGCATACACATGTGTACGGCCGTACACTCATCTGTACGGTCGTACACTCCCTCAAATGGTGTGTTCGGCTCGATTTCAACGCAAAGAACTTACGCAACTCAATCCTATACTCAATGCTTGAATGTACTGAGCTTTAAACCCTTAAACAGACTCTAAACAAGGCTAAAAGATAGCAGAAACGAGTCTGACACACGGTTGAATTGAATGGCTGGACTTACGAGGCAAAATTTTTTGGGTTGTCACATAAATATTCAGCCTTATATATTTAGACAACACTGTAGCAAAAGTTTTCAAGAGCTTCATGAGAAGTTCTTTCTGACATATTCAGATACTCATCTAATGAGTCTGGATTATAGCCTTTCTTTGATTTGTTGCATCCAATGTTGTTTAAAAATAAGGATAATTCATCTCCAGGTCACCAACAAGCCCCATAAACAAACCTTTGCTTATACAGAACCTTCTGTGGAATTGCGCGTGACCATAGGTTGAATCATCCGCAAAATAATGTCGGATCACCAGTTGTTCAACCTCTAAACGATCTCTGTGGATTGCATTTATCCTTTGAATGTTGCTTGAATTAGCATTATTCTAAAGAAGAAGTTGTGTAGTATGAGACAATACAGGTAACAAATTATTGTTGATAAGTTCATCCTCAGATGATGAACTATCATCGTTAACTTCCATTACTATTTTCCTAACGTTTGGATTCATTTTGAAAAGAGAGACAAGATAGAGAGAAAATGAAACAAACATATATATATATATATATATATATATATATATATATATATATATATATATATATATATATATATATATACATATATATATATATATATATATATATATATATATATATATATAGTTAATGAAACAAGGGTACATATAGAGAATCTTAATAAAAAGAAAAAAATAAATATAAATATAAAATAAAAAGAAAAAGAAAAAGAAAAAACATACTAATTGAGTGAAAGCTCCAGTCAAATGATGATGACATTTTGAACTTCACGGGTTCTCCAACTCTCAACCATACTTAGTTACAATTTGTCTTTTCCTTTCAAGAACCGTACGCAAAATACCTCCAGTCAAATGATCATGCGGTCGGATAAAATACACCATATCTTGGTTATCTATCTCCCGATCCAACAATTGAGATTTTCGTTCTTCATTAGCTTCGAGAATGCGTAAATTTTGTTCCCGGTACCGTTGTCTTTGTTCTGCCTTTGTTCCGATTGCAGTCTTGATGTCGACAATTTGTTTGACGAGATCAAACATTTTACTTTATGTTGATGATGTCGATGCCGCTTTGTTTCCTTTTCTTTTTCTCTGAGGCAGTGAGTCTTTAACACTAAAAGACTGTTGTTGTTGGGGGGAGAATCCATGAGGATATTGTGGATCAGATGATAATGTGTAGGCATTGGATGAAGATGTTTTGGTTCGTTTTGAAGAAGGAGGCAGGGAGTCTTCACCTGCTTTTGTAACCAATGCCCATTTCGTGTTGTCTTTCAACCTCTCCCAAGCTTGTTGATGAGGAAAACCTTTCTGGTTAATAGTCCTCCGATACTCGCTTAGTGAAGATTGTAAAACATCAGCCTCAGATCTCCCACTAGACACATTGTTCATCTTACGCTTATAGATGTCGTTGAAAGCGCTACATTTCTTTTGGAGGTCTTTCCATTTTGAGTTTACTTGGTGTCGTGGCCGATCTGAACCTATCATTTGAACACTAAAATGCTCTAGAACCCTCTCCCAAAATGCATCGAACCTTTGTTGATTTTTCACGTCGTTTATCTTTAGAAACATCAATATATGCCCTAGCCAAAGCCAAATCTTCCCGTTCCACCCAGTTCTTTCGCTTCTGGCGGTGTGTATAGTTACGTTTTTCCTCAACAATTGGTTGTGACTCCTCGATGGTTTCTTCTTCGGGGAGTCAGGTCGTCACTAGACCTGTCAGATTCTACGTTCTGAGTATCACGAAACTGGAAATTCTCGGGTTGAGAAGATTGGAATTGGGTTTCTGGAACCCTTTGAGAAAATTGATTCCATGGGTTATAACTCCGATTTTCTTCTGGAAGCCTAAATGTGTTGTAAGATCATTGCACTGGGAAATATTGTTGTGGGTAGTTTTGGTTTTGTTGGTAGTTTTGGTTTTGTTGGCATTGCTAATAGTTTGGATTTTGAAAATCTGGTGAAAAAATGGAATATCCTGATTTGAACTGTCTTGTGTGGATTTGCATCGGTGGCTAGAACCAGTTTGTTTAGCTTTGCCTCGAGAATCCATTAAATGTAACTGAAGGAATTAAACGAATATAATTTTTTTCTAGAAAAAAACACACTACAAATGAATGAAATATGTATTCGTCTTTATAAACTTTAATAAAACAAAAAAAAATAAAAAAAAAATAAAGAAAAGAAAACATATGAATATGGTCAAAATACATTAAATTGTGGTCATATGCATTCAAATAAAGTTGGCAAAGAATCTCGATGCATGCATTGAATAAAGTCCATGCATTCAATAAAGTCACATGTCACGTGCAGTAAAAGACAAAATATATTCAATGCTCAATGCCTACAGGTTCACCAACCCATTTGAAACTATTAAACAGTGAAATCGATGAACCCTCCCTTTCTAGGTACCGTTTCTCACCGATACCGGCTCATCCCTCTTTTGAAACCGCGTTTACTCCGAGAGTCCTAATGGAAATCCCATTTTTGATTTATGGAAATCTGAATTAGTACCTATAAATACCACTGATGATGGAAATCTCCATCTATTATTGGTGTATGTTTGGCAATCGGTGTTTTAGTTGTTAGCTGCTAATTTGTATCTAGGTGGGGGGTTAGTGATATATGTATTTCTATGATGGCAAAAAGGGTTTTAATACTGAAGGGCAATTTGGTCAATTAGCAGTTTTTTGAAAAATTAAAATGGTTATAATAAATAAAAAATGAAGAAAATAGATTACAAAATGTTTGAAAGATAGATTTGGGCAAATACGATATTTTAAAAGTTAAGAAGCGCAAATACGATATTTTGATTTTAGGCCGGGCAAATACAATATTTTTTAAGTTCAATAAGGGTATATACTAAATTCTCCCTTTAATATATATGTTAATTCTGCGTATGTGCATTGTTCTTTAATTGGTTTTGGATCATCGAGCTCCGAAATTCGGGGCTAGCTGAAACCCTAGGTTGTAAAAGTGTTGTTGATGTGTGGACTACCCTAGAAAAAGCGCATTTTATTCGCTCCAAGACATGTGAAATTCAGCTCAATGATGAATTGCAACATTTATGCGGAGGTAATGATTTTGTCACAGTCTATAGCACCAAGTTTTGCTCATACTGTGATCAACTTGCAGCTATTGGTTCTTCCGATCCCGAGACCAACAAATTACATCGGTACTGTTGTGGCCCTGGCCCGCTATTTTCTACATTCTCCTTGTCACAGATGCATATAATACCTGCATCCGTTCTTTGGGATGTTGTCTTTGAAGTAGAAAGTTACTCTCCCTTCCAAAAATCTATGGAAGATTCTCAATTGGCACTTGTAGCATTTGTGGAAAATAATGGGTCAAATTCACACAATAATCAGTGTGGTGGTCGCTCTCACGGACATTCATCTTTTTCTGGTGGTTCCTGCTCTTCTCATGCTTGTGGCTCTTAAATAACTCCAACTCAGAGCATCGAAATAACTACCATCCTTATGTGCCATGCTTTCAAATATGTAAAGTTTATGGTCATTATGCTATTAACTGCCACGATCGTTATGCTTGCTCATACACTTCATCATCGCAGGCCTATTTGGCTTCAACTTTTAATGCCATGAATATTTAGTCAATGGATGCATCATATTGGTATATGGATTCTGGTGCGTCTTCCTATATGACCTCTGATCCTTCTCAACTTGATTCAGTGACCCCGTATGATGCTAATAATAAAGTTGATGTTGGTAATGGTCATCGCTTATCTATTTCTCAAATTGGATCACGTTCCATTACTCGTGATTTAGTATTACGGGATGTCTTAGTTGCTCCCCAGATTACCAAAAACCTATTATCTATTAGTAAACTAACTCGAGATCTTCGTGTCATTGTTTTGTTTGATGATGTTTCATTTTTTTATTTAACAGAAGAAAACAAAGATGATCATGGGAAGAGGCAAACCTGAACTTGGCTTATATATTCTAGAACGATGTGATGTGACTTTCATCAGTAATCTTCAAAACCGACGTCATCGTGCTTCGTTTGAACTTTGGTATGCTTGTTTGGGTCATGTTGCTTATGATATTGTTAGTTTGCTTAAAAAACAAAGATTTGTGTCTGTTACTTCTCACTTGTCCAAACTAACTCTTTGTCAATCTTTCCAATCGGCCAAGAGTAAACGGTTTCCTTTAGTTTATTTTGACTTGTAGAGTGCTGCACCTATTTAGTCTAAACATGGTTATCATTATTACGTCATTTTTTGATGATTACTAATGCTTCACGTGGTTTTATCCTATGCGCAAAAATCATAATTTTTTTGATATATTTCAATGATTTCAAGCATTTGTTGAAAATCAATTTTCGGTTAAAATCAAGGTTTTTCAAATAGATGGTGGAGTCGAGTTTACCTCTAAATTATTACATTAACATTTTATAAATTGTGGTAATCATCATCAAATTTTGTATCCTTACACTTCTGCTAAGAATCGTAGAGCTAAGCGTAAACATTGACATATCATAGAAATTGGTTTGACTTTGGCGTTTCATGGTTTTGTTCCACTTACTTACTGGGTTGAGGTGTTTGAAGCTCGTGTTGTTAACATAAACCAGTTACCTTCCTCTTTACTTAGAGGAAAGTCGCCATTTGAGTTGTTATTTAACTATACTCTTGATTACTCGGTTTTTAACCCATTTCATTGTCGTGTTTATCCATATTTACGAGCTACTATTCCAAAAAAATTCTCGCCACGTACAATACCTTGCATTTTTTGGGTTATATCTCTCTATCACAAAAGTTTTTGTTGTTTAGACACTTAAACAGGGGGCACTTATGTTTCTCGTCATGCTCAATTTTATGAGCATATCTTTCTTTATGCTTCTGGTTCAAATGGCTCTACTAATCTTACTGCTTTAGATGTTTCTATTTTTCAAGACCCGCTAGAAGACAATTTTACGGATACCATGTCATCTGACTCATCTCCAGTCTCAAATACACCTCACTTATCTGGCCCATGCCAAATTTGCACTCATCCTGATGAGTCAGTCCACTCAGCTACTTATATTCTCGCTTCCACGTTAGTCATATCTGCAGTGGCTCCCTCTTCTTCTGACCATGCCAATGAGACAACTCAGCCTAACCATGATGGGTCTCACCATCAAATGCTGACCAGATCCAAAGCTGGTTTTTCTAAACCAAGACATTTTCATGAATATGAACCTCATGATCTTCTTGCTACCTTGTCAGATCAGTCTGAACCCAAAAGCATTAAATCTGCTTTAAAACACCCAGGTTGGGTTGAAGCTATGTAGGAATAATTAAGTTCTTTAAGATCTAACCACACCTCACAACTTGTACCTCGACTAATCGGAGTAAACATTTTCGGATCTAAATGGGTATATCCTACAAAATATTTATATGATGGCATTGTTGACCGTCTAAAAGCTCGCTTAGTACCTCAAGGTTTCTCTCAACTTCCTGGCCTTGATTATACTCATACTTTCAGTCATGTTGTTAAAGCTGCTACAGTTAGAACTGTTCTCGCCTTAGCAGTTCAACGCAACTAGCCGTTCCACCAGCTTGACGTTAAAAATGCATTTTTAAATGGGTTTTAGTGCACGTTTTACATTCGCTAAATGATTTAAAAAGCCTATTTTTACCCCCAATTTTTAAAATTTTACATGGGTGTTAAGCTTAAAAAGACAAATTTATGTTAAATTTTGTGATGGATTTCAAATCTCCTGGTTGAAGTTTCTTTGTCTCATTCAGTTGGGATTGACATGCTTTGGTGGGTCACTCATCTCCTATTTGATAGGTTGGTGGGAGTTGGACTTCCTTTTATGAAGTCCAAAGTTCTTAAACGAATTGAAGACTCATTAACTTGTTTTTACAAGTTCGCCTAAGTCTCTTAGGTGCCCACCGCCTATTCACGGGTATTGGTGGGAGTTGGTTTTCATTTTACGAAATCCATGTATAGCTTTTTATAATCTTTTTTATATGAATTGAGGCTTGCATCACCACTTGTCATCACAAGTGCAACCCGAGTCTGTCAGGTTCACCTTCGCTTATTTAATGGGTTGATGGGTGTTGGTTTTCATTTTATGAAAATCAAAATATAAAATGTTGTGTTTTGCAATTGAATTGACGATTTTATTTCACTTGTTATTGCAAGTGCAATATGTGCTTCACGGGTTTCCTACCACCTATTCCACAGGTTTTGGTAGGAGTTGGTCTTCTTTTCAGAAAATCCAAATTCTTTTTATAATGAATTAGCAGAATTTATTTCACTTGTTAACTTAAGTGTGACCTGATTTGGTGGGTCCCTCATCTCCTATTTGTCTGGATGATGAGAGTTGAATTTTTTTATAAAGTCCAAAAATTCTTAAGGAATTGACGGTTATGGTTCATACACGTACAAGTTTTATCATTGATATTTTTTATTTTGGAGATGTTCGGATTTGGTTGAAATGCGATCAAGAGGTTAAAATATTTTGCAACCATCAAAGAATTTGTTATTTGAAGCTCAAATTGCAAGACTTAAGAAGCCCAACAAAATATCCCATTCAAGTCCATTTGTTCAAGTCCATTTTACAAGTTTAACTCCAAGAAATTTAAAAGTCTATGTAACCTACTTGTTCATGAGAATCGCAATAAAAAGAAACAACCAAATATGAAGTTGATTGTCAAAGATCTTGTACAACTTATAATTCCAAAAAAAGAAAAGACTACCTGTTTCTATTTAGGTGATACATAGATTTCAAGAATAAAAAGCTTTGTTGACTTGTACCTTCTTTGTAGGGGTGTTCGTTTGGATGGATCGGTTTGATCCGATCCAATTAAGTAAATCCAAATTGATTTCGGTTTTTAAAATATGGATCCGAATAATCCAAACTAAATTCAAATCCGATCCAATTACAATTCGGTTGGATTGGTTTTTATAATTCGGTTTTCAAAAACTAAAACATTTTAAAATGACATAATTATAATATTATCCAATTTTTATAGAAGAAACAAAAAAAATATTTGGTTGTGATTTAAAATTTATAAACTACTAAGAATGTATATTATAGTTTAATATTTAACAGATAAAGAACTTTTAAGAGAAAATGCATATTAATGTTTTTTATTAGATGAAACTTTTTGAACTTATTTGAAAAAAATAAATTATAAAATTAATAAATAGTTATAGTTATATTAAAAATAAATAAATAATAAATTGTTATTCGGTTTTTTTGGATTATTCGGTTCATATTTTATAAACCAAACCAATCTGAAATCCAAAATACTAATTCGGTTTTGTTGAAAATCTATCCAAAAATCTGAATATCCTAACCAAATAGTATAATCCAATTTGTCTAATTGGACAATTCGGTTTTACGAAGAGTCCCGCTTCGACTTCCTGGAAATAAAGGAACCCGATCATTAACCCATCTTCTTCACCCCCAAAACCTCAACCATTCCCTCCATCGCCACCCTCATCCCTCACTCCTTTTGACCTCCACCTAAACCCCACCATTACAGCCACAACAACCCAACTCCATTCCAGCCACCACAAAACAACCTTATACCACCATAGAACCTCTGCCTGTCACACACACCCAAAAATTAACACCTAAATTTTGAGAATTGGAGAAGAATAGAGTGTGGTTTTATGTGATTTTGAAGGGAGGAGAAGGGGCTATGATCGAGCCTTAGAAAAAAAAAATATCTGCGATTCTTGGTTGGATGCTCGATCGATTGTGAGAGAAGAGATCGACTTTAAGGTAGCTGTGGTTAGTTGTTCGTCAATCGAAGTAAGAAGAACAAAAGAACGAAACACAAGAGAAAGGTTCGATTCCCACCTTTTTGCTGCGATTCAGATTAAGGAGGTGTTTGGCTTACCTTTTGAGAGGACAAAAGTCCGTTTCCTAAAAGATCAAAGGTAAAAGATGTTTGGCAAAAGACTTTTAAAAGCTACTTTTGGATTTTGGATAGAAGGAAAATCAACTTTTTGGAAAAGTCAGGAAAACCTGACTTTTTGCAACTTTTCCAAAAAGGACTTTTGCCCTCTAAAAAGCTAAGCCAAACACCCCCTAAGAAGAGGTGTGGGTATCGATCAATTAAAAAAACGAAGAAGAAAGAAAGAAGTAGTCGATTGCTGTTGCTGGATGCCGGGATACACAAGAAAACGCAGACTGATCCAAGAAGGTTGTGGGCCTGATTTCATGATTTGTCTCTGAGTTGGGCTATCATTTTCTTTTTGGACTAAGCTGATCTCTTCTATTGGGCTACACACGCAGACATCAAGAATCAAAGGGGAGTATTTCTAGTTCATTTGACTTATTCCTAATATTTGAAGAATTTGTGTCAAACATTATGACTTATTCCTAATATTTGAAGAATTTATGTTAAACATTGATTTTATTAGGAGTATTTTTGTTAAGTTAATTGTTATGTAGTGATCTTAATTTGGGATTTAGTTGACTTGGGTTAAATGGTAACTCTAATGCTTTATAAATTAATTGATATTGTGTGTGGTAATTGTTTGATGTTTAAATGTTTGTTTATTGTGAAAATTGCTTCATGAAATTAGGTTAATTAACAATGTTTATTATCTGGCCAATAATAGATGTTAAATATTGATTCGGATTTCATTTTGTAATTAATTTCAACTTTTGATTTTGAGAGAAACGTTAGTGGGGAAATCATTTAAATATGAGTGTGTGATTTCGTGATTCCACTTAAAATCAACATAGATGTGTGTTGGTGCATTTTTAACAAAACCAATAAACTTTATGCTTTTTAATTTCATGAGTTGCATAGAGATATGAGTGAGTGAAATTAAATCGAATCATGAGACTGAGAGATAATTGATGACTTTAGATGGTGTTAACAAATTTATTACCACTACATTTGTCTTAATTGATTAATTGCATTAGATGAATCATTGAACCCATAAATATCAACTAAACCCTGCTTTTCTCTTGTCTGTGAAATCCCAATTTGTGCGCTTGCTTTCTTCAGTCACTTTGGTTTTAGTATTTAGTTCCCGAATTTCCTTTAGTTTGTTTTAGAAATATTAGTTGCTTGGTTTTATATATTTATTTTTTTAGATCTTAAAATTACTTTTCTTAGTTTAATCAAACCAAATCATTTTTAACCAACAATTACTTGATTTATCTTCCTTTAAGATAAACAGTCCATGTGAGTATGATATATGGTCTTACGAATATATTACTTGCACGACCTTGTATACTTGCGAGTACGCGTTTTCGTCAACAAACAGCTCTCATGTTACCTTGACTCACAGTTTCCTAATTATGTATGTTGTCTTAAAAAGGCTTTATACGGACTCAAGCAAGCACCTCGTGCCTGATTTATTCGGTTTAGCAATTACCTTAAATGTCTTGCTTTTTCAATATAGTCAAGTAGATACTTCCTTGTTTATGTAGTCCCATGGTTCTACTCTTATATATTTGTTGGTCTATGTTTACGACATTATTGTCACCAGTAATGAATATACCTTCCTACATGCTTTCATTAGACGGACGGATAAGGAGTCCTCTATTAAAGACTTAGGGCACATGATTTATTTCTTAGGTTTGGAAGTAGCACACACCATCAATGATTTATTCCCTGGACAAGCTAAATATGTTAGGGACATTCTTGATCATGCTCATATGCTTACATCTAAACCTGTTGCCACCCCATGGGAAGTTGGTGCTCAACATCACAACCCCAAGGTCGGCTATTTAGTGATCCTACTATCTATCGGTCACTCGTTGGAGCATTACGATACCTCACTATTACTCGCCTCGAAGTTTCTTTTGCAGTGAATCCTGTTAGTCAATTTCTTCATGCACCTACTAATGCCCACTTCTTGGTTGTTAAATGCATTCTTCGATATGTTAGGGGTACGATCCATTATGGCCTTAACTTTTCTGGCTCCGCTGACTACCCAACAGTTCAAGGCTACTTTAATGTTGACTGGGCTCATTTCCTATAGACTCGACTCTCCACCTATGGTTATGCGATCTTTATAGGAAACAATCTCATTTCTTGGAGTGCAAAAAAGAAACAACCCACTGTCTCCCGTTCCAGCTGTGAATCTGAATATCAGGCTCTTGCGAATACAGCCTATGAGCTAACGTGGGTTGTTCATCATTTACGAGATTTACATGTTAAGCTACATATTTCTCCTTTGTTGCTTTATGACAACAAAAGCGTCATTTTTCTGTCCCAAAATCCGGTGGCTCAAAAACATGCAAACAACATTGACATAGAGTACCATTTTGTGCGTGAACAAGTTGCTTCCGACAAACTCAAGGTCCAATTTGTTCCCCCTCACATACAACTTATTGACATCTTCACCAAAGGCTTTGCTTGTCCATTGTTCTTGTTTTTTTTTGTCCAAGCTTTGAGTTGGTCAAAACCCAACGCTTCACTTGAGGGGGATGTTAGCCCATTAACTTGTACTTTGTTTTATATTTCTTGTACTCTATTTTGTATCATTATTATCTAGGCTTAGGCCCATGTACATAATCTATTGTAATCTCTCTTCCTATATATAGCCAATTATATTCTATCACCAAATCAAGGGTGATATTCTCAAAATATTCAGAGAGGGGTTTCCTAGTATGTCATATGTTACCCAGTGGATACGCTCGTCCTACTAAAGTGAACATTTTTTATGGAGACTTTTTATTCACATTCTTTTCTTTTTTGAATTAGAGAATAAATAAGAAAAGAGAAAATAAAATCTCCTTTGTTTACATACTTTGTATAATAAATTCTTTCCCCCTCTATAAAAAATCAAATAGATAGGGTTCTAAAGAACGAGATGGAGATTATGTATTATTATCTAGACGCTTAATGAATATGTATTCATATCAATTAATTGTTCATATCAATTAATTGGTAGAATAGAGACTCATACAAATTAATCATGTGTCAAGAACCAGATTTGAACTGGTGACACAAGGATTTTTAGTCCTCTACTCTACCAACTGAGCTATCCCAACTATTAGTCATGTCTCATACTCATTTTCATTTTACTAGAGAAGTTGGGTCTATGTCAATTGAAAGGGTATTACAAAGCCGCATCCCGGGCCTATAATTTGTCAAAAGAACAACTTTGTAAGTTTCAGTATGAATAAAAATATCAATCGTGAATCAGTCAATTGGGGATTCCATTCCTTGCTCAACAATGTTCATTTGTAGATGTATCATATATATCACATGTGATTTTCCTCCCAATGTAAAAAAAGAGTAGTGATTGAGAAAGATAAAGAGTTTTGAACTGCTAACGAACAAAGGATAAAGAAAAAAAGGCTACAATAAAGAATTAGGGAGCCAAATGGTCTTTTTGGGGATAAAGGGACTTGAACCCTCATAATTTTTTAAATCAACAGATTTTCCTCTTACTATAAATTTCATTGTTGCTGGTATTGACATGTAGAACGAGACTTTATCTTTATTCTCGTCCGATTAATCAGTTCTTTAAAAGATCTATCAGATTATGGAGTGAATGGTTTGATCAATGAATATTCGAGTCTTTCTTTAATATGGAATCAATTGACAACAATTCTTCTCTATTATGTATACATGTTCATCCTTCATCTTTTCTGAAGTTTCGATAGACGGATTCTTCTACTAACGTAATAGAAACAACTTCATTCATTAGAACAACTTCGATCAAGTCTCTGCACCTATCCTTTTTAATTTTCGCTTTCTGAACCTTTGCTTGTTTTCGGAAAACGTGATTTGGCTCAGGATTGCACATTTTTATTAATTCCAAGGTTTCTCTAAATTAGAAAGTCATCACTTAGTAAGTTTCCATACCAAGACTCAATCCAATTAAGTCAGTAGCGTCTACCGATTTTTCCATATCCCTCTTTTTGAGATAAAAATCTCATTGTGATCTCGTTCCCCTTTTTCTTTTATTTATACCGAAACCCTTGAATTCATTAGATAGATGTCGATTCTTGTCTCGAAAAAGTGTTTTCTCCTCTTTGTCTTTGATTTCTTGTCTATCTTCTTTCATCTTCTATATGTACGGGAATCTTATATTCGGTCCAATGAAAAACGATCTTATCATTTATGTATTGGCAATTCAATATAAATGGATACATATGCTATATATTTGTCTCTCTTCCACTCATTTACCCATGAAATTTTGAATACTTGAACGGTCGATTTTTTTAATGTGATTTGATTTTTGAAGTTAGGTATGTAATTGCCAATATTTTTCCATGAAAGATCTTTCATTCATTAAATTCAATATATATACAATGTATATAAGAAATCAGGAAAGGGCCAAACACTAATGGGCCAACTGTATACAAATAATACATACACATAACAATATTACGATAATAGCCATATCAGTTTGAATGTGGTGAGATTCTCGAACGTTCAAGTTGTACCGAAAATCTAAGAATAATGGTGAAGGAAGGCTCTTTGTAAAAATATCTCCATATTGAGATGAATATGGGGCATGAAGAACACAATTATGCTCGTCGCAACTTTGTCTCGAACAAAGTGAAAATCAATTTCTATATGCTTTGTACGTTGATGATGAACCAGGTTGGAGGACATATAGACTGCACTAACATTATCACAGTAAACAAGAGTAGCCATGGCATACATATAATGAAGCTCAATAAGAAGATTACGAATCCAATAGGTTTCAGTCACAACATTTGCAACACCCATGTATTCGGATTCAACAATGGACCTCAAAATCGTAACCTGACTTTTAGATGACCACAAGAAAAGATTATGTCATAAAAAGACACAATAACCATTGGTGGATCATCGTGTGACATGACACCCGTCCCAGTCAGCAATAAGCAGTGATGGTATGACAAGGAGAGGTATATAAGTGAAGACCATGAGTAATGGTACCTCGAACATATCGCAAGATGTGCTTGAGAGCAATGAAATGAGGCTCCTGAGGGTCATGCGTATATAAACATATCTGTTAAACAACATAGGTAGTGTCAGGGCGAGTGAATGTAAGATACCTAACACACCAGCCAAACTTCGATATAAGGCAGGGTCAGCGACAGGAGGACCAGTGCCATCAAGCTTAGTAGATAAGACAAATGGAGTAGATGTTGGCCTACAGTTTGTAATGGAAGCTCGATCAAGAATATATGTATCCCATTTGCGTTGAGACAAAAACAACTCGTCATCTGATCGGGTAGCTGAGATACCCCAGAAAATAGTGAAGATCCCCAAGGTCAGACATAGAGAACTCAACACTTTATAAAGAGATAATGCGAGTCAAAAGCTGAGAAGAAGAACATGTAAAAACAATGTCATCCACATATAGTAACAAATATGCCATGTGACAAACCTGTCTGTAGATAAATAAAAAGGAATCACAAAGACTATGTATAAAACGAATCCGAGATATAAACATGGAAAATTGTTGAAACCACGCTCATGGTGCTTGCTTGAGACCATACAAAGATCGTTGTAGTAAGCAAACATAATCAGGGCGAGATGTGTAACGCCCGCAGATTTGGGCTAGTTAACTAAAATAAAATAAGTTATAAAAATGGCATTTTTATAGAAGATTATTTAGGATAAATAATCTTAACCAAGTTATAGTATGTGTGTCAAGGATTCTGCACATCTAAAGAATGCTGAAATCCGATTTCGTACGAAGAAGTTATGCTTCTTCGAAGTTTCGCGATTAAACCAGCATGGCTCTACGTATCGAAAAAAATTAATTTTTGATAAATCACCTTTTTAGCCTAAGATATCTAAACAAAAATTTTAGTAGTCGTTAAACCAATAGCGTGTATATATAGAACGTCCAAATCTGACTTCGTGAGATGAAGTTATGATTTTTCGAATTTTCAGTACAGCAGTGCAGGCACAGAAATTGAAATTCTAAATGGTTGATTGTTAGCCAAAACAATCTAAACGAGAATCGGAGATCTCTTGAATACGAGCCCGTCTATATAAACACAATCGAGAACGGAGTCCGAATGTAGGAGTTACACTTTCTGCAGCGATTCCTAATAGCCTAAGGCTATTAAAAAATATAAATTTTGATAGAGTGAGAATTAGCTATTGGGGCCTAAAGGAAAGTTATATATCTCATCTATAGCCTTACGGGGATATGAAGAACATCGAAGACGGAGCTCGTATAAAGAAGTTACACATTTTGAAAATCTAAAAATTTGTGCGCGCAAAGTGCGTCGCGTGCACCGATGACGTGGCACTCTATGGGGGCGACACGTGGAAATTTCGGGCAGCCGAACTCTTCATGAGACATGGTGACGTGGCACCATGAAAATCCGACATATGGCTCCATAGGAATGCGTCATGTGGCAGCTTCTAGAAAGGGGTGAGGTGGACCAGGGATTCAACGACATGCGGCAAGCAGGTGCTGGAGCGAGCAAGATCCAAGTGCGTGGCACGCATATTGGCCCTGCGTGGCATCATTCTTTTCTTATGTACGATTTTTGTGAGGTTCCTTAGGGTATTTAGCAAAGTTTGGAAGGGTCTAGAAGTCCGGGAAATAGTAGCTTTTAGTTTCGGAGTCCTGTCCATGCGTTTTTCCCGGTTTCCGCTAAAACCTCTGTAAATTGAGCTACATTCTATTTTTCAGTGTAACTTATATTTGTAATCATAAGTCATTATTATGAACCTATAAATAATATTTATCAATAATTCAAATCATTATATTTAATGATCTACTTACGGGAGAGGTGTCTAGAATGGTCACGTTGGCTTGGTTGTTGAAATTCAGAAAAACTATTATGCCGAAATGATCCTGCCTCCCAACTGTCCCGCCTGGCCAATCCTTACCTGATAGATCTTGATGTTGACATTGGGATCAGTGAGGAATCTTGATTATAATTATTACAGTCACTAGGATTTAGAAACTAGACTAAGGATTAGTACTTTATGCATCTAGGTCTTTCGAAAGTACAAAGTGAGGCGCTACCGAAATCGCCAGTCATCCTCTCAAGTCAAGTGAGTGCATAGTTACTTTCAAACTGACACATAGATACAAGTATTGTAAATTGTTTAAATGTTATGTGCGTTGTCTTGATGTGTTTAATATATATGTACAACATGATATTGTTATTACTTAATTAAACTATATATATTTTATCATCCTTAATAATATGATTGGGTAGTAAAGGGATGTTTAAAATAATAAATGAGAAGTTGTGATAGGGTTGTGTGAGATACTTGCCGTGATAGGTTTGTGAGAACTGTTTGAAATAATAAGTCGTGACTTGTCGTTCCCAACCAAGTACTATTGTACTGTCGTGAATGTCCAAAGTACTATTATATTGTCGTGTTTATCCCAAGTACTATTGTATTATCGTGCCTGCCATGTTTGTCCAAAGTACTATTTTACTACCGTGCTTACCCAAAATATCATCATATTGCTATGCATAATCATCTAGGAAATATAGATGTGTTCAGACAAATGTCCTTTAGGAAAGATCCCTCAAGATCATCATATTAGGATTAGAAAGTGAGGAAACGGTAAAGGGGTAATTGGGGTATTTGGTTGTTCAAGAATATTTAATTAAAGATTATAATATTGTGGGTTAAAAACCCTATGTATTCACCAAGTTTCCCAACCTGATCCACTCAGTTTCTTTGTATCACAAGTAGCGATACGAAGGTACTGATAGATAGTATAATTATCTGCTGAGCGATTAATGGAGTTCATAGGCTGCTAGAATAATGATGTATGGCCTCTTTATGCTTATGTTTTGTATCAGTTATGGAATCTCATGTTTTAAATAATCAATGCAAAACATTTTCTTTGGAAATACTATTAATAGGACAAACTCCACATTTATAAAAATCACTTTGATCTAAAATAAGCATAAATAAAAAGGTTTAATATGGCCGTAAATTTGGGGATGCCACTGTTGGTATCAGAGCATTAGTTTAAGCGAACTAGGAATTTTGAGGATTTCTAGACTTAAACTTAGAATGATAAGCAATGATCATGAGGTGTGCATCTAAGATATTTTAGGTTGTATACCCAGGATTTGACCCAAGCACTAGCTTACTTTAGGATTAGATACCTAATTTGTTGTTATGTACTAAATGATTTATAGCAAGCTTTGGGTTGCCTGAATTGCTATCACTTGATTCATTTAAGTTCTATTGCCGACCTAGATTAGGAAACTTTATGTGTTCAGATTACTAAACGTTTAAGCACAGTATTAGAGCTATAACATTTTGGAGTAATAATGAGGATTATGAGTCTAAACCTTCCTTATCTATATTCTCATCTCGGTACACCGTACACTGAACGTCTGCTTCAGTGTATAGAACGATATGACAATCACGAGGAGCGGCAGAGTCGTCAATAATGAAGGAGGCCCGACACCTCAAAACATCAGAACATGAGATGCTCAGCTCCTAATGAATGAAGTTTGATTGATGATGCAGAACATGCTAGATCAAAAAAAGCGCGAGTTCATGGATCTCCTAACTCAAGAACTAGCTAATGCTAAGGGAAGAGTACCGGTGGTCAATGAACCGATAATTATTGAACGATTCAACAATAGACAAGTTCCCTCTCATCCAACGACGGTTTAGGGAAGGAACGATGACTCGGAAAGTTATCAAGGATCATTCCCTCCTCCGAAAGACTCAATGATTCGAATGGATGATGAACAGGGAGGCCACTGCAAGTATAAAGATTTTATGACTTGCAAGCCAACATCTTTTGAAGGAAAGGAAGATCCAATCGGAGTTATGGATTGGATTTTAGAGATGGAAATATTGGATTAGGTGTCTAATCCCATAACTATAATTAGTATAAACTTGAATAGATAGTAGCATAGTCCTTTTGGGTTGCCCTCAAACCTAGCAATTAAACAAGATGATTTTTGGAGAGAGAGGTTGATTTATTATTTGATTAATAAATTGAAATAAATAATCTATTAATATATTGTGAGAATCGTATATTAATTAGAAATAGTAATATTTAATTAATAATTACCCAGAAATTAATTGGAATTAATTTTGGGATTAATGGAATTAATTAAAAATGCAGGGGTTAAAATGTAATTATTCAATACTTGAACAAGAGGCATTCTAGAACCTTCCTAGAGGCTTGGACGGTTTTTAGGCAGCCTTTAGGGTTCTAGAATTATCCTTGGAGGTTAATTAGGAAGCTGGATAATTACCAATTCAAAATAATATTATTATATTGGTTTTATGGTTATCCAGGGTTTCCTTGTTGCACTATATAAAGACACATAGGCCTTTGATTTTCGGCACTCATTATTTCCCAAGGGGTTGGCCGAAATTCTCCACTCCTCCCTCCTCTCTCCATAATCTCCTTCTTTCTTGTGTTTGGTGTCAACCATTAGAGGCACGACACTTGTGGTGCTTGCTTCCAAAAGATCAACAAGTGGATTTCTAGTTGTTTACTATAACAACTAAAATGTATGTAACCCTAAACCTTCTTATTTAGTAATTTCGAAAATTACCTAGGGTTCTTATTTTGATATTCATAGTTATAGGATCAATAGTGAAAACATATATCTTGTTTTAGGTTGCATGCACACTTAAGAGTTTTAAGTTTGATTTGTTATGCCTAAAACTCATCAGTGGTATTAGAGTTAGGTTTGTTTTCAATTGAATTTGCTATAATTCTTGAATTTGATCAAATTAGGGTTTATAGCAATTAAACCCTATAAGGCAACAAATTTCTAAAATTTTATTAGGGTTTCTTGCCCCCTAAGTTTCGCAATTAGGATTAGGGTTTTGAAACCCTAACCCTCCTCCCCAAGAAATTCGAAATTTAGGTAAGGGTTTGAAACTTTACCTTCCTCCCCAAGCTATTTTCGAAATTTGATAGGTGGTTAGGGATTTTTTAAATTTTGGTAATTATCTGTTTACTTGCCTTAAAAAGGGATAATTAAAATTAGATAAATCCTATACCTATTTTTCGAAAATTAAGTAGTATAAGGGTTGGGATTAAATTAATTGATTAATTTAATTGGATAATCCGTATTTGATTTAATATAAGTAACTAAATGTTAATTAATAGATATTTATTAAATCGATTGGTTTATTTTTTTAAATTTAAATTAATTATTTAATTTTCGAAATTAAAATATAAACCTAGTATTTCGAAAAAGTTTTAAAATACACCTTATACTATATGTAAAATTAAAATTTTTAAGAATTACTATATGTATAAGACTAAGTCACTCGAACCGCTAGTACGCCTCATTCACGAAGCTATTCTATAAGGGGATATATGGAAACTGCCTATAAAATGGTAGTTGAATGGGTGTCCACTCTCACCCACCGCTTCCTTGATTAGTAGAGGGTCGCTAGCCGAACGGGTTTGATAAGACACTTAATTATCATTACTAAGTATAATGCTATTAAAAGTAACTAAACCTTTTTTGTTTATTAAAATTCTAATTTTAGTTACTTTGGGAAAAAATTTGAATTTGTATGCTATCACATGAAATTGCACATTATACTTTATAGTAGTTAGTGGAGCGCGTATGGTTAACTGACACACTATTAGTAACTATAAAGAGTAATAATAGGCATCTCGAAAATTATCATTGATTAATGGAGCGTGTGTGGTTAACCGGCACATTAAAATGAGATGATAAAAGAAATAGAATAGTACCAAGCTAATTTGTATGGTTATTCACATCTTGTTTGTAATCCTCGGTATCCACTCATAAATGGAAGAGCATAATTTGAGATTAAACATGTTATTGAATAGTTTCAATGAATTTCAAAAGATCTAGGAATTTCACTTAACTTAATTTCTTTCAAATTTCGTTTTCTAATGGTGGAATTGGTAAATCTTCATTTACCTACCTTTATAAAATTCACAATTAGATTACGACATCCCTTTTCTAAGTTGTGAATTTTTTAGTTGGATCCTAGCCTTAATATTTCATTTTTGGGTTGTTATGTTAAGGATTATTCTTATCTCACTAAAACTATCTTCTTTTTATAAATGTCTACTTCAAATGATGCTTCTGGTTCCTCCTCCTCCCATAACTTTTCGTTGTTAAACATCTAGTTGAAGGTGACATTGGATGTCACCAAATACAACGACTGCATGTGCAACATTAAGATGGCCCTTCGTTTTGAGGACAAGGAGTATGTCCTTGAGAAAGAAGTAAATGATATTGACGAAGAGAAGGTTACTCCTAAAGAACTAGCCACCTACAAGAAGCACTACAATGATGTGACAAAAGTTTATTGCATCATGGTAGCCACCATGACTCCTGAGTCGCAAATATTCTATGAGAATTACTGGTCGTACGAGATGAATAAGGACCTTATGGAAAAGTACCATAAGCGAGCTCGTCAGGAAAAGTACAAGGTGGTAAAGTCCCACATAGCAAGCAAAATGAAAGAGGGAGAGTATTTTAGCAGCCACGTGCAAAGGATGCAACGATATGTGGATCGCCTTGTTAGGCTTAATGTATATTTTAATGAGGAGTTTCCTATTGAAATAGTCTTGAACTCCTTACCAAGTTTTTATGATCAGTTCATCTTGACCTATCATCTGAACAATAATAAGACCACCTTGGCTCAATTGCACAACCTCCCGCGAACAACTGAAGCAGGGATGAAGGGAAAGAGTATTGCATCCACTCGTGCTAGTTCTCCCGTTCTGGCCATTGGTCAAGGGAAGGGGAAGAAGAGGAAAGGTCCTCCAAAGCAAAACCGGAAGGGGGAAGTCTGATGCCCGGTCGTCAAGCAATGGACCCAAAGGTAAATCCAATTTTGATGCTCCTCCTGTCTCTGATCCGAAAGAGGCCACTTGCTTTTACTAAAACGACAAAGGGAATTGGAAATGAAGCTACCTAAAATATCTACAAGACATTAAATATGGTAAGGTGAAGCCGATTCTGTAAGTATATATACTATCTTATATAATAACTCATCATCTTCTCGTTCTTAGGTCCTTGATACAGGATGTGGATCTCACATTTATTCTGATTTGTAGGGGCTAAGAAGAAGTGAGGAGGTGGAGCATGGTAGAATGAACCTGATCATGGGGAATAGGCAATATTCACATGTTACCAAGATTGGAGTGTATAGTCTAGTACTTAGTAACGGTGTTGATTTAGATTTATTAAATTGTTGCTATTTGTCAGAAATGACACGAAACATTATTTCTTTTCATACATTGTTCAGACACGGTTTTAGATATTCTTTTAATGATGAGAATGGTTCTGTTTCTGCTTATAAAAATGGTGTTTTTTATTTTGAAGCTTAACCTTGTAATGGTGTGTATGAAACTGTGATGTGTGTAGACAATTTAAACAATAGTGTATTTCAAATTGATTCTTCTAATGGTATAGACAAAGCATGCTTATGGATTGTCGACTTGGACACATTAACAAGAAACGCATCGCCCAACTCCAAAAGGATGGAGTGTTGGAATCATTTGACATGAGGTCGTATGATACATGTGAATCCTGTCTTTTGGGTAAGATGACAAAATCACCTTTCACTGGATCTTATGAAAGAGGTGAAGGTTTGTTGGACCACATACACACAAATGTGTGTGGGCCCTTCAGATCCACCATAACAGATGCAAATCGATTCTATGTGACTTTCACTAATGATTATAGCAGATATGATTATATCTACTTAATCAACCATAAGTCATAAACCTTTGAAAAATTCAAAGAGTTTAAACATGAAGTCGAGAATCAATTAGGTAAGAAGATAGTGATGCTCCGATCAGATAGAAGCGGAGAGTATCTTAGTATCGGGTTCCACGACTACCTCAAGGAATGTGGAATAGTTTCACAATTGACGCCTCCTAGGACACCACAACTTAACGGTGTGGTTGAGAGGCACAATCGAACCTTGTTGGACGTGGTTCGTTCCATGATGAGTCGAGCTTCTCTTCCAATTTCGTTCTGGGGGTATGCGTTAGAGACTACCGCCCATATTCTTAATCTTGTCCTAACTAAGAAGGTTGCCAAAACACCTCACAAGATGTGGACAGGGAAGGTTCCATCGTTAGCACATATCAAGGTTTGGGGCTGTGAAGCTTTCGTTAGAAGAGAGACTCACAACAAGATTGAACCTCGAAGTGAGAGATGTACATCGGCTACCCACAGAAGTCCTTTGGATATTTGTTCTACAGACCTAGTGCGAACGTGGTCTTTGTAGCACGAAGAGGAGTCTTTCGCAAGATAGAGCTCATATGGAAAGAGGACAGTGGGAGTACCATTGATCTTGAAGAGATTCAAGAATCAAACAATGAAGGAATCTATGAAGACGCCATGGTTCAACCAGAGGAAGAGATTCCAGTTGAACCAGTTGACGATTCATTACCTCTTATGCGTTCCAGTAGAGTTAGAATGCCACCTGAGTTCTATGGTTTCCATATTACTACAGATGGTGATACGTTTATCAGTGATAGTACACGGGTAAATTTGGATGAACCTGCTAACTACAAGGAAGCAATGGCATGCCCTGAGGTAGCCAAATGGAAAGAGGCAATGGACAGTGAGATCAAGTCCATGTATGACAACGAAGTTTGGAATTTGGTTGATAATGTACCGGGTCGTAACACAGTTGGGTGCAAATGGATTTTCAAGAAGAAGACCAACATGGATGGAAAAGTACACACTTTCAAGGCTCGGCTAGTTGTGAAGGGCTTTACTCAAACCCCAAGGATTGACTATGATGACACCTTCTCACCAGTGGCTAAGATAAAATCTATTCGAGTAATGCTTGCCATAATTGCATTTCATGACTATGAAATTTGGCAGATGGGTGTCAAAACCACTTTCCTTAATGGGAAGTTGGCTGAGGATGTTTACATGAGTCATCCAAAGGGTTTTGTTGATGCAAAGTTTTCCAATAGAGTGTGCAAGCTTGAGAAATCCATCTATGGATTGAAACAAGCATCTCGCAGATGGAATCTTCGCTTCGACGAAAAAGTCAAGGAGTTTGGTTTCTCTATAAATGAAGATGAGTCTTGTGTATATGTCAAAGATATTGGGAGTATAGTAACTGTAACACCGGATTCCTGGTACGATTTTATTTAAGTATTTTCTTAAATTTTTGCCATGAACTCGGCGAGTCTGCGTCCCGACTCGCCGAGTAGCAGCGAGGTGGACACGAGATTTAAGCTGGGAACTCGGCGAGTCGACATATGGACTCGGCGAGTCCACCTGTCTGGATGAAACTCTATTTTCAGACATTGCACCCTATTTTACCCATTCTAAAACACCCATTTCGTCCCATTTTCCTCCCAGAGAGCAGTAGAGAACAACCCTAGCTCCTTTAGTGTTCTTGAGTGATTTTGATCTTCCAAAGAAGGTTTTGGAGCTTAGAAGAAGAAGGAGGAAGTTGGAGTGTTCCAGAAGTGAAGGTAGATCCGAAATCTACTCTGGGGAAGGCATCAAATCAGGTAATAAAACCCTCACTTTGCTCATTAGCTCTTAGGTTCCTTTTTGACCCCAATGGTTGATCTTCAAGCCTTAAAACCCCCAGATTTCGTGTGTATATGTGATAACCAGACCCTAGGAACTGAGACCCATGAGTTAGATCACTTGCATGTCTCAGATTTGGCCAGATTGGGTGAAGATTCGAAGGGAACTCGGCGAGTGCCAAAGTGCACTCGGCGTGTTCCATGAAGATGGCCTTAGACTCGACGAGTTGGATGAACAACTCGGCGAGTCCTATGAAGATTGCCTGGTACTCGGCGAGTCGTTCTTCAAACTCGGCGAGTCCCTTGAATATAGCCTTGAACTCGGCGAGTTGTTCTTCAAACTCGGCGAGTCATATGAACTGTCACTAGGATAAGAAGGGTTTAAGTGTAGGAGGTCCAACCCTTCGTAGTCGCACGTGGAATTAGCAATTTAACGTGTAGCTATAGTCCCAGAATCTCCAAATCTCCAAGGTTGATGTTCTGATGGAAGATTGGAGCGAATTGTGAGATCTGTTCGTCGGACTCGGCGAGTCCCCCCTTGGACTCGGCGAGTCCTGTCGCGGGTTTGTTAGTTGTCCCCGTTTAGCGAGTCATGCTGACTCAGTGAGTGGGAACAGGGACCCGATGAGTTAGAGTCGGGCTAGACGTAGAAGGACTCGGCGAGTCGCTATATGGACTCGGCGAGTCCAGTCAATCAGAGAGTTGACTTTGACCAAGAAGTTGACTTTGACCAGTCATTTGACCTAAGGGGTATTTATGAGTACCTAATCCATGATTACAGATTTATAGCCGGAGGGTTACCGGTGCGGCAGCCAGGCGTAGGTTGAGCGGGTTTTCAGCAGCTACCCTCGAGGTGAGTTACCTTCCAGTAAAAGTGGGTCTAAGGCCACAATGCCGGCCCACTAGTAGGAGTCGTATGATAGATGACTGTCTGTGTGATAATCACCTAGGTTTGTTACTACCTGATATGCTTTATGTGCTAGCAGATTATGATGTATGGGTTATGTGATATGTTATTATGTGGTAGTAGTAGTAGGGGGTGAAACAGTCCCCGATCCGGTCGACAGGACCGAAGGGGTAGGCCAGCACCCAGATATGCTAGGCAGTATCCGGTCGACAGGACCGAAGGGGAAGGTCGGGCACCCAGAAATACCCGGCAGACATGTATGCTATGTGATTGTATGGTATGAGGTTCGTTGGGGGAACTCACTAAGCTTCGTGCTTACGTTTTATAGTTTTGTTTTCAGGTACCTCTTCAGCTAGGGGAAAGGAGTCGGCGCGGTAGCGGCATATCACACACACTCTTGTTTCCGCACTATGGATTTTCTGGGATGTACTCTGAGTATTTTACTATGGTGTTACCGGTTTTCAGACATGAATTAATATTATGAATGTTTTGTAACGATGTTTTTATGTATTAACCTAATTTAAAAATGAAATTTTTAGCTGGTATTTTTGGGATGTTACAAGTTGGTATCAGAGCCCTGGTTTGAGGGATTCGGACACACGTTCGGGGGTGTCTGGACTCAAATCGAGGGGATTAAAAGATTTTTATAAAGAAATGATTTTTCTAAAGACTAAGTAAAAGAGTTTCGAGAAAGAAAGAACAAGGTGTGTGATGTGCGCGACTGGCCGAGCTCAAGTAAGTTTTCCCCAAAGTACCTATATAAGTTATTGTTATGATTATCAGTTCCAGTTTCAGTAGAACAGCATGCTAGAATAGGACTAAGGATCTAGGAATGATGCCTTATGTGCCTGCTTTATGTGTTCCAGCTTTATGAGAATTGCATGCTAGTACAGATCAGTCAGTATGATAGCCAGAATAGTATATACTTGACTATGTGTACTCAATGCACGAATGTTGCTTGCTATGTGCTTTTAGGAGTTCTAGTTGTCTCTCACTAACTAGTAAACAAATATCTTACGTTACATATTGCAAGGACTAAATAATTTCAGAAGGTTGGGTCTAGCCCTGCTTCGCAGCTCTTGTCTGAGTCCAACCGTTGTACGGTAGGACCTCTCATTCGAAGAATTATCTAGTCTGAGTAATATGTAATAGTATTCGCGAGCTAGTTAGGGAAAGAAAGCAAGGACTTCTTGTGCAGCTGATGGCAGAGAGTGGGATGGCGATTACTTAGGGCAAGCCTAGGGCGAGAGTAGCACGAGAACCGCAGTATTAGTAGAAAGGACTTGGTTGAGTTGAAGAAATTCTTGAGGAAAGTACGGATAGACGTGGAAGGTAGTATGGGCCCGTACTACTGAAAGCGGAGGATCCGTACTTGATTCAAAAAGGGCCGAGACGAGACCGGGGACTTGTGATATGTATGTGAGCCTCGTTAGTGGAATATAGTTTGATGGTGGTTATGCTATGATTTGCAGTATGGTGACCACACGACAGGGAGCGGGAGGCTTAGGATCAGGATCGGGTTCGGGTTCAGGGTCCGAACCAGTTGATGAGGGTCTACGCTAGTTCATCGCGTCAGAGATTACCAGGGGCATCCTTGAGTCGACTCCCATCATCTTCGGGTCGATCAAGGAGGGTATTGTAGAGTTGATGGAGGATTGTCTCAGGGCGTTCAGGAGTGATATGGCGGCTAGCCAGTCAGGACCACACACACTGTCCTTTAAGGACTTCAGGGGCAGTGGTGCACCAGATTTCCATGGGGCGAAGGACCCCATTGCTACCAGACGATGGATTACAGACCTTGAGTCTGCACAGCTGATCAGCTTCTGCCCCGAGGGGTCGAAGGTACGATTTGCAGCAGGGTGTCTACGTGACAGAGCTAGAGATTGGTAGGAGTCGGTTTGTGACTCTATGGGAGCCGCGACCATTGAGGCTATGACATGGCCGGACTTTGTGACACGATTCAGGACGGAGTTCGCGCCTGCGGTGGAGCTCCAGCAGTTGGCACGGGAGTTCTTGGATATGAGGCAGGCGACAGAGACAGTGGCGGAGATCACCGCCAAGTTCCGGGAGAGGGCGTTACTGGTACCTCAATACGCGGGTGATGAGAACATGAGGAGGACCCGCTACCACGACATGCTCCGAGCCGACATCCGGGAGCATGTCAGTTTTTCAGCTTGCCCTACCCTGGAGTCCATGATTGCCAGGGCAAGGGAAAGGGAGATTGATCTGGGTCACATTCTGAAGAGAAAGGCTGAGGAGGGACAGATGACTGGGGCTTCGGGGAAGAAGCCCAAGGGATCAGATCCGGGCCCAAGAGGCCCACCGAGTCGTAGCCGCTGCAGGAAATGCGGCAAGTCGCATGAGGGACCATGCAGGTTAGGATCGTCAGGCTGCTACAAGTGCGGCAAGACGGGGCACTTTAGCAGGGATTGTACTGCTCCTACTCCGGTATTTCAGACGTCCGAGTTGCTGTGTTTCCACTGCAACCAGAGGGGCCACAAGAGGGTCAATTGCCCTTAGTTGACAGCAGCAGCGCCAGTACAGGCGCCAGCTCCAGGGACCCTGCGGATTACGGATGGTCGGCAGGGCAAGGCAGAAGCTCCGGTGGTGAGGAGCCGGGCATTTCAGCTGACAGCCGAGGAGGCACGCGCTGCACCCGATGTGGTGACGGGATCGTTCCATGTGAACGGTATTCCAGTCCAGGTGTTGTTTGATTCGGGGGCTACCCGATCCGTTGTTTCTCTTGCACTTAGCAAGAAGTTTCCCGAGTCCTCGGGCATGTTGGATTGCCCTTTAGAGGTCGAGATTGCGGACGACCGGTCGGTGCGAGCATCAGAGGTCTTCTGAGATTGTGTATTGAGGTTGTTCGAAGAGCGGTATTTGGTTGACCTAGTTCCCATTCCATTGCGGGGAAACAAGGTCATTATTTGTATGGATTGGCTGAGTCCCAATGGGGCAGTGATAGATTGCGCGCAGCAGTTAGTACGAGTCAGAGCCCCAAGTGGGGGAGAGTTAGTAATTCAGGGTGAGAGATCACAGCGAGGGCCAGCCTTCTGTTCGGCAGCGAGGGCAAGGCGTTACCTTTAGCAGGGTTGCGCAGGATATGTCGCATATGTCATGGACACCTGGGAGGCGGGTAAGGCGACGGTGGGCGATGTGCCCGTAGTACGAGAGTTCGCGGATGTATTCCCCGAGGAGCTGCCTGGGATACCTCCGGAGCGACAGGTGGAGTTCAGGATCGACCTAGTCCCTGGTGCGGCTCCGATAGCCAAGGCACCGTATCGGTTGGCTCCTCCTGAGATGCAGGAGTTGTCTACACAGCTTCAGGAGCTGTTAGACAGAGGTTTCATTCGACCGAGCAGTTCACCCTGGGGAGCCCCGATTCTGTTTGTGAAGAAGAAGGACGGGTCGCATCGGATGTGTATCGATTATCGGGAGCTGAATAAGGTAACGGTGAAGAACCGCTACCCACTCCCGAGGATTGACGACCTCTTTGACCAGCTTCAGGGAGCATCTTGGTTCTCCAAGATAGATTTACGTTCAGGGTATCACCAGGTGAGGGTCAGAGAGGAGGATGTGCAGAAGACGGCATTTCGGACACGTTATGGCCACTATGAGTTCGTGGTGATGCCTTTCGGGCTCACCAATGCTCCTGCCGCGTTCATGGACCTCATGAAACGCGTGTGTAGACCGATGTTAGACCGGTCGGTGATAGTATTTATTGATGATATCTTGGTTTAATCCAAGACGCGAGAGCAGCATGAGGAGCATTTGCGAGAGGTTCTAGAGACCTTGAGGAGGGAGAACTTGTATGCCAAGTTCTCCAAGTGTGAGTTCTGGTTGCGCGAGGTGCAGTTTCTTGGGCACCTTGTCAACCAGAACGGGATTTCGGTGGATCCGGCCAAGGTGGAGGCCGTGATGAGATGGGAGGTTCCGAAATCTCCATCTGAGATTCGGAGTTTCCTGGGATTGGCTGGCTACTATCGGAGATTCATCCAGGATTTCTCCAAGATAGCATTACCCCTGACCAGGTTAACGAGGAAGGCCGTGGTCTTTCGTTGGGGGCCTGAGCAGCAGGCAGCATTCGAGACACTGAGACAGAGATTGTGCGAGGCGCCAATCTTAGCCTTGCCAGAGGGCGTGGAGGATTTTGTTGTATACTGCGATGCGTCCACCTCAGGTTTGGGCGCAGTATTGATGCAGAGAGGGCATGTCATCGCCTACGCGTCGAGGCAGCTGAAGCCTCACGAGGCGAACTACCCGACGCATGATTTGGAGTTGGGGGCCGTTGTGTTCGCCCTCAAGATTTGGTGTCATTACCTCTATGGGGTTCGCTGTATGATTTACACGGACCACAAGAGTTTTAGGTACCTCATGGACCAGCCAAATCTGAATATGAGGCAGCGTCGGTGGCTTGATGTGGCAAAGGATTATGATTGTGAGATCCTCTACCACCCAGGGAAGGCCAATGTCGTGGCCGATGCGCTTAGCCGCAAGGCAGTACCGATCAGGGATATCTGTTTGAGGATGACGGTGGTGACTCCGCTTCTGGAGCGGATCCGGGAGGCTCAGCAGGAGGCTATGAAGGAGGAACATCGGAAGAGTGAGCGGATTGTGGGACAGGTTTCCTCCTTCGACCATGACAGCAGGGGATTATTGACATTACACCGCAGGGTGTGGGTTCCATACCTCGAAGGCGTGCGCCAGGTTCTGATGGAGGAGGCGCACAAATCCCGATTCTCCATTCATCCAGGGGCAACGAAGATGTATAGGGATCTTCGTCTGGATTATTGGTGGCCCTGCATGAAGCGGGATGTAGCATGGTACGTTGAGCGGTGCCTGACCTGCAGGAAGGTCAAGGCCGAACACCAGAGACCGCACGGCAAGTTGCAGCCGTTGGATATCCCGCTGTGGAAATGGGAAGACATCACGATGGATTTCATCACCAAGCTTCCCAGGACCGCGCGGGGAGTGGATTCGATATGGGTCATCGTCGATCGGTTGAACAAGAGCGCCCACTTTATCCCGATTCAGGAGAGCATCTCGGCCGAGAAATTGGCCGATATCTACATCAGAGAGGTAGTGGCACGGTATGGGGTGCCAGTTTCAGTGATTTCGGATAGGGATGTGCGGTTCACTTCCAGGTTCTGGAAGAAGTTTCACGATGAGCTGGGTACTCGTCTGCATTTTAGTACAGCCTTCCACCTGCAGACGGATGGCCAGAGCGAGCGGACCATCCAGACTCTGGAGGACATGCTGCGGGCGTGTGTTTTAGACTTCGGTGGTAGCTGGGATACCTATCTTCCTTTAGCCGAGTTTTCATATAATAACAGCTATCACGCGAGTATTGACTGTCCTCCCTTCGAGATGTTGTACGGGAGGAAGTGCAGGACCCCGATATGTTGGGGCGAGGTTGGACAGAGAGTCATGGGGAGCACCGAAGTAGTGCTCAAGACGACAGAGAAGATTCAGCAGGTCCGGAGCAGGCTTCAGACTGCTCAGAGTCGGCAGAAGAGTTATGCCGATAGACGCCGATCAGACTTGGAGTTCCAGGTTGGGGATATGGTTCTCCTGAAAGTGTCGCCTTGGAAGGGCGTCATCCGATTCAGGAAGCGGGGCAAGTTAGGTCCCAGGTATATTGGACCGTTTAGGGTTGCAGCCCGAGTGGGCAAGGTGGCACACCGGCTGGATCTGCCAGCCGAACTCAGTCAGATCCACATCACTTTCCACGTCTCCCAGCTGCGGAAGTGCCTGGTGGACGACTCAGCGGTGGTACCTTTGGAGGACATCCAGATTGATGACAGCCTGAATTATATCGAGCGGCCTGTGGCTATCCTAGACCGGAAGTCGAAGGAACTGAGGAACAAGAGGGTAGAGCTGGTGAAGGTGCAATGGCAGCACCGAAAGGGCTCGGAATGGACTTGGGAGCCCGCGGATGAGATGGTGGAGCATTATCCAGAGCTGTTCCAGGAGGGAGCGGCAGACTTCGAGGACGAAGTCTAAAATAAGTGGGGGAGATTTGTAACACCGGATTCTTGGTACGATTTTATTTAAGTATTTTCTTAAATTTTTGCCATGAACTCGGCGAGTCTGCGTCCCGACTCGCCGAGTAGCAGCGAGGTGGACACGGGATTTAAGTTGGGAACTCGGCGAGTCGACATATAGACTCGGCGAGTCCACCTGTCTGGATGAAACTCTATTTTCAGACATTGCACCCTATTTTACCCATTCTAAAACACCCATTTCGTCCCATTTTCCTCCCAGAGAGCAGTAGAGAACAACCCTAGCTCCTTTAGTGTTCTTGAGTGATTTTGATCTTCCAAAGAAGGTTTTGGAGCTTAGAAGAAGAAGGAGGAAGTTGGAGTGTTCCAGAAGTGAAGGTAGATCCGAAATCTACTCTGGGGAAGGCATCAAATCAGGTAATAAAACCCTCACTTTGCTCATTAGCTATTAGGTTCCTTTTTGTCCCCAATGGTTGATCTTCAAGCCTTAAAACCCCCAGATTTCGTGTGTATATGTGATAACCAGACCCTAGGAACTGAGACCCATGAGTTGGATCAGTTGCATGTCTCAGATTTGGCCAGATTGGGTGAAGAGTCGAAGGGAACTCGGCGAGTGCCAAAGTGCACTCGGCGAGTTCCATGAAGATGGCCTTAGACTCGACGAGTTGGATGAACAACTCGGCGAGTCCTATGAAGATTGCCTGGTACTCGGCGAGTCGTTCTTCAAACTCAGCGAGTCCCTTGAATATAGCCTTGAACTCGGCGAGTTGTTCTTCAAACTCGGCGAGTCATATGAACTGTCACTAGGATAAGAAGGGTTTAAGTGTAGGAGGTCCAACCCTTCGTAGTCGCACGTGGAATTAGCAATTTAATGTGTAGCTATAGTCCCAGAATCTCCAAATCTCCAAGGTTGATGTTCTGATGGAAGATTGGAGCGAATTGTGAGATCTGTTCGTCGGACTCGACGAGTCCCCCCTTGGACTCGGCGAGTCCTGTTGCGGGTTTGTTAGTTGTCCCCGTTTAGCGAGTCAGGCTGACTCAGTGAGTGGCAACAGGGACCCGATGAGTCAGAGTCGGGCTAGACGTAGAAGGACTCGGCGAGTCGCTATATGGACTCGGCGAGTCCAGTCAATCAGAGAGTTGACTTTGACCAAGAAGTTGACTTTGACCAGTCATTTGACCTAAGGGGTATTTATGAGTACCTAATCCATGATTACAGATTTATAGCCGGAGGGTTACCGGTGCGGCAGCCAGGCGTAGGTTGAGCGGGTTTTCAGCAGCTACCCTCGAGGTGAGTTACCTTCCAGTAAAAGTGGGTCTAAGGCCACAATGTCGGCCCACTAGTAGGAGTCGTATGATAGATGACTGTCTGTGTGATAATCACCTAGGTTTGTTACTACCTGATATGCTTTATGTGCTAGCAGATTATGATGTATGGGTTATGTGATATGTTATTATGTGGTAGTAGTAGTAGGGGGTGAAACAGTCCCCGATCCGGTCGACAGGACCGAAGGGGTAGGCCAGCACCCAGATATGCTAGGCAGTATCAAGTCGACAGGACCGAAGGGGAAGGTCGGGCACCCAGAAATGCCCGGCAGACATGTATGCTATGTGATTGTATGGTATGAGGTTCGTTGGGGGAACTCACTAAGCTTCGTGCTTACGTTTTATAGTTTTGTTTTCAGGTACCTCTTCAGCTAGGGGAAAGGAGCCGGCGCGGTAGCGGCATATCACACACACTCTTGTTTCCGCACTATGGATTTTCTGGGATGTACTCTGAATATTTTACTATGGTATTACCGGTTTTCAGACATGAATTAATATTATGAATGTTTTGTAACGATGTTTTTATGTATTAACCTAATTTAAAAATGAAATTTTTAGCTGGTATTTTTGGGATGTTACAGTAACCTTCTTAGTGTTGTATGTTAATGACATACGTCTTATAGGAAATAACATTCCAAGTTTTCAAGATGAATCTGGGAGAAGCTACTTATATTCTAGGGATAAGAATTCTAAGAGACAGGAGTAAAAGACTAACTGGACTTAGTCAAAGTACATTGTAACATCCTAATTTCCGAGGTATAACACTTCTATATGTGAGTATGAGTTCGCCTGGGGTGACTCGACGAGTTGGTGCCTCCACTCGTCGAGTAGGGTCACGTCTAGGTGACGTGGAAAATGAATGGACTCGACGAGTCGGGTATCTGACTCGCCGAGTCAGCGCTGCTGAGGAAAACCCTAATTGTTCGGGTTTGTGGCCTATTTAAAGGCTCTTATGACCTTCATTTGCGGCCACACTTCCCTTGAGAGACCCCAAATCGACCCAGAGAGCTTAGAGAGAAAAAGGGAGCTAATTGCTTAATTTTGGTGCATTCTTGCAAGGAAGAAGGAGAAGGTTCGAGTTTGACTGACTAGAGGGGCTCAGATCTTCCACTATTTCATTCAAGGCTGCTGTTGGAGGTATGAATCCATACCTGTTTTCATATGATTAGTAGATCTCATGAACTTAGGGTTTCTTTACCCTCTTTTAAGTTGAGTTATGAAATATGTGAAGTCCATTTGAGGCTTAGACATCAGATCTGGACCTTGAGAGGTCCAGAGAGTCCCAAGAACCCATCTTTACGCAGTCACATAAGAATATTGAGCTTAAGACACCATTATGAGGGTTATTTTGTCAAATAGAGCTAGATGAGTGATGCATGGTCATAAAGGTCGAACCTTTACGTGATTAATGAGCCTTGAGTGCATAGATCTGAGGTTTGGGAAAGTGTCTTGCACTAAAATGTCTGAATGCAAAAGAGTCTTAATAGACTCGCCGAGTCGAGCCGCTGACTCGGCGAGTAGCCTAGGGTTTTATCCCGATGAACTGAGTGAGGTGGTGATCCGACGAGTAGGGGTTAGCTCGTCGAGTTGGAGCTAGCTGGGGTTGCCATGAATCGACTGGACTCGACGAGTCGCCCGAGTGTACTCGACGAGTCTGGTCAAAAGTTGGACTGTTGACTGGAGTTGACCTTTGTTGACCTTAGGGTTTGGTCAAGATGAGTGTAAGAAGTCAGGAAGGGTAGAATGGTCTTTTACCCTTCTGAGAGAGAGCATAGGAAGGGTATAGGATAGCCTTCGAGATCCATTGTTAACTAGAGGTAATTTCTGTATGTGATTAGGCGGAGGCTAGATCAGTGTTTCGAGTACGAGATCATCAGAGTTTACCCGAGGTGAGTCTTCTCACTATACGTTACCTAGAGTGGTATGTATGTGTGACCGGAAGGTCTTATGTGCTTACTTGAGTTATGCATCTTGTCTATGTGATATTATGCTATCAGTTATTTAGACCGGGCCGGAAGGCCCAACGATTTATGAGGCCAGAAGGCTCAACCAGACCGGACCGGAAGGTCCAACGATATATGAGGTCGGAAGGCTCAACCAGACCGGACCAGAGGGTCCAACGAGTTAGACCGGACCTAAGGTCCAACGAGCTGCAGGACCGGAAGGTCATCATGGGTAGTACCGGAAGGTCTACCATAGTTGTGGAGCCGTAAGGTCCACTGAGACATATCGGGCCGGAGGGTCCATTAGAGTTATAGCCTCGAGTGGCTAATATGTGTATGTGGTATTTTGGGGAACTCACTAAGCTTTGTGCTTACCGTGTTATGTGTTATGTGTTTCAGGTTTCTCAGGATCGCGGGACGGCACCGGCTTGATTGTACACACCAGAGAAAGAGTTATGTTTTGAGGATTCTGGATTATTAATGGAGTTGTGTTTTGTAATTTGAATAAACGAGATTTTTATACAATATGTTATGAAAAGTATGCGATTTTAAAGTGAAATATTTGTTTGAAAATTTACGTTGTTACATACATACTTGCAAAAGGTGCTAAAACGTTTTAGTATGAAAAATTCCAAGAAATGAGAATTGTCCATCCAGAGTAATACCAAACTGAGTAAGAGTCAGATTTAGAGTACTGACGTAGAGATAGCAGAAATGAGTCGGATTCCATATGCTTACGCTGTTGGATCGATCATGTATGCTAGGACATGTACTCGCCCTGATGTTTCCTTTTCTTTGAGCATGGGCAGTCGTTATCAAGGAAACCCAGGTAAAGCTCATTGGGTAGGAGTTAAGAATATTCACAAGTATCTATGAAGGACTAAGGACTGGGTCCTTGTACTTGGTGGCAATGATACGTTGAGAGTAATTGGGTATAGTGATGCCAACTTTCAAACAAACAGAGAAAACTTCCGTTCTCAATCTGGCTAGGTGTTTACTTTAAATGGAGGAGCAGTTACTTGGAAAAGTTCCAAGCAAGAGACAGTGGCTTATTCTACCTGTTAATCATGTTGGGTTATGAGCATTCTAACACTCCTAAGTGTACATGTAACCCTAAATACCTTGGATCTATGTTTTCTCTATTATACATACAATTATGAACATCCAAGGTATTATCCTAATCTAGCATACAAAATAATAAATATAACAAGATAGAATACATACCTCTTTGATGTAGAATGTCTTCATGAAGCTTAAGTGCCTAGTGCCCCAAGTGTGACACCTCAAATGGTTCACACAACACCAAATACACTTGGAATAACTTGAGAGAAACTTGAACACTCCTGAAAATCGTCTAGCCCTCACACTCACACATTAGTGCACGATTTCTTGAGCCATGGGATTCTTTTATATGGTGGCGATTAGGGTTACACCATGTAACTCATAACTTTACACATTCCTTATGCTCCATGGATTTTAACCTCCATGGAGTATCCATGGGTCACCCCATGGACTTAGTCCAACATAAGGAATCTTGGATCACAAGCCCACATATATAAGAATGAATGATTTACACAATCAACCCATATATTTAATTAGTCTCCTTTTGATCACTTAATTAATTCCAAATTAATTCTTGATCAATACTAATTAAATAACCTTATTAATATATTAGAACTTATAATATATTAACCAACCTTAAGTGTTATTTCTCTCATTATAGTCTATCCAAATGCATGATGCCATGCAACCCAAATGGACCATGCGGGGTCGGGTCAAGTCTTACCAATTATAGTTATGGACTTAGACATTAATCCAACAGTCTCCCACTTGGATAAGTCTAAAACTATTATTGCGTATGACTTCAGGAACCGATCAGCAATCATAGCTCTCAAAAGCTTCTGTCGAACTCTGACCTTGTCGATGAACTCTGACCTTTGTCAATGACTTGTCCATTAGATAAGGGATCATATATTCCTCCATTCTAGATATCATATGGACTGAGACATGGATTATCAATCATTCTCTCTGTCCATTTGTTGTTTCCCGATTTCCGATTCATGATGACTGACTGATTGAACAAATCAAATCAGTCCTGGCTTGGCCACGCACTCACATTTATCATCTTTAAATCGTCGACGGGCCCACAGATATCGCTTTTATCCCGAAGGTAAAAGGAATGGATAAACTTCGACTCATATGGCTTGTTCTACTACTTGTTGAATCATACACAAAGGCACGTTTTATAACATCGAGTTACCGAATGCGTTTTCGTGCAATCAATGTACAACCAACTCATAGTAACAACTCATATCTCTAGGTTTGAAGAATATAAGATATTATCGTCTCATGATCACTCGTGATAAAATCCATGAAGTGATTCAAATGAGCGCGGGTTGAATCCAATACTCAGAACTTATGAGCACTCATGAGTGTTGTAGCACCACTTTGTCCACCAACTTGGACCTCTACAAACCAACCCATGACAGTCTTGATTCATATCTACTTCCAACATATGACCGACTGTGGATGGTTTGAATAACTTAATCATTCAGGAAGAGCGACTTAGTTATTCTGGAAGTCAAAACATGCAAAGTGAAACACAAGAATAAATGAATCAAATATGCTATCAAACCCTATGAATATAAATAAACACTTTTATTTATCACCATACTGATTACTCATTATTCATTGTTTCGGTTTTATCAACTTTATACTTGAATTTAAAACAATAGTTGTCCCATGCTCCAAGCATGTACACTATGTTTTCTAAACACTAGTCATGCCATACACCAAGTATGCATACTATGTTTGTCTATGATCTTTACTTTGTAAAATAGATCAATTGAACATCACTCCAATGATCCTCTTTTCACAGTCCCAAATCCTTACTGCAAATGCAAGAATTCCAAATTCATGCCATTTACTGAAATCTGTTAGATTCTAAACTTATATGCATTGATCCTCTTAATGATTATGCACGAAGTTAGAAAGACTTGACAACAATCATTACAGAGCATTCTAAAGGAGATCAGCTCCTTGGAAACATCCTTCTTTCATTAAGTTTCCTAATCTTACACAGATTGAATAATTTCTAACTTTGAAACATTTCCATATTCCATTTTGACTATCACTTCTGAACAAGAGTTGCCTCCTTACAGATTATGTCAATATGGTCCTACCAGAATTAACATTATACTTCCAATTGTCCTTGAGCAACCAATCTTTGGTAAACCTTAGATTGTCCTCGACAATTGCTTAATCATTTTAGTCATATCCAATTCTAGACCTTTTCCCTTCATAATGCCCCAGGCATTTGGAAAATTTTAGAAAGGATGAATATAGAACATGTAATCGATCCTATATCCGAAGCATATGGGACACGATTCATGATGTCTCACATAAAGACTAAACCAGTCTTTTGCTATAATATTTCCATTTCAATTTGCCAAGTTCTCAAAATTCAGATTATGAAAAGGGATGCCGTAATCATAATCGAATTTTAGGACGCAAATAATGGACCCATATATAGAATTTCCTTATGTTGAGCCATTCCAACATGAAATTCATATATATATATATATATATATATATATATATATATATATATATATATATATATATATATATATATATATATATATATATATATCCTTGATTAAATACGATTAAAATCTCAATCTAAGCTTTTAGAATTGAAATGAAGTATAATTTCCTCTCCCTTAATTATAGCAAAACAACTTTTTCAACCCCTGCAACCTCACGAATTTAAACTTTTGTTTTCTATAATTAACATTGCTAACTTGCAACCTTTGTCATAATTATCATGATCCCACTAACATGATGATTATTAGCATAACACTTATGCTCCCACTAGCTTTGACATGTACTCAGAAATCAGCTGACTTTCTTACCAAAGTTCAGATTTCTGATACTAGATTGTTTTGATAAAACTTTATCAAAATCATACACCTCTCTTAGATAGCTCACATGTGTGTCTAAACAATTTTAGAACTATGAAAAGGGATGCCGTAATCATAGTCTCAATTGTTTAGACCTTTGCCACTTCTCACAAGTCCATGTTATTGTGCCGGTAAACCACACACGCTCCACTAACGACTTTGAGAATGCAAATATCACAATTGCTATCTAGCTAAAATCTACTTAGTGAAAGTGTTTCCTCACCATCATTTTCATGAATCGGAGAGAAACCTTATGACACTTAGATTTAATAGTGTATGTGTTCTTATCTATGTGAATTTGTCAAAACCATAATCACAAGACAAGGTTAGTGACAAATCCAAACTCATATTGATTAAACTTGTGCAATCTTAAATTCTTGCCATTTGGCAGCTCAGGTGCCTGCCATTGCTTCCAAGTAGTCGTGCAACCAATTGAGAACTCTCAGAACTCCTATGCAAAGCCAACTTGAATAGGCACGGAAATTTCAACACGATAGGTTATAAACCTCAAGTCGTGTGCTAGTGAAGGACTTTAGGTTTTATTCTTGATTAAGTCTTGAAACTTTCAAGAGCTTTAAGACTCCCACTGTCCTCTTGACATATAAGACTCCCTTGTCAAATATTCAAGAGATAGTGCGGATTCTTTATCAAGACTAACACTTTACACAATTGGCCTAAGTTGGTCTCTGTTTTATCCAAAACATCACAACTTACCAATTTCAAATGTACAAGAGTAGATAACCTTTTACTCTTACATTTGACTAGTGTTAACAAACCCTCTTTAAGATATGTCACTCAAGTTACAATCTTGGAGTATGACTCTAAGAATTGTTTTGGAACGAAGTATGACACATCTTTTTGATTTAACCATTTCAACAATTCATGACTCCTCTTCTTAGTCATAAGAATGCACTAAGATGACTTTAGAGGACCAATTGTGATATGGTATCTTAATCATTAAGATGATCATAAACATGATACTAAAGTACTCTCCCATCTTCTCAGATTTGAGAAACTTTTATCTTTCTGCCATACTTTGATTCTTCTTATTCGTTCTGTCTCACATTGAAACTTCTCCAATGCTACAGACTTATACTTAAACTTATAAGTATAACCATATTTACTGAACTTAAGTAAATCATGACGAATAGTCTTCTTGATCTTTTATGGTGGACTTGACCAGTGCACAAGAATGTGTACTCGATCCCTTAGTCCTTTCCTTATTCACATAAGGAATTAGTCTTAATTTTCCAAGCTGAAAGTTCTCATTCATCATACTATACAACTTGCATGATTCCAAGTTTCGGTCCAATTGAACCTTGGGTGATGAGAATCTTTCCTTATTTGGTAATATTAGACACTACCACAACCGAAAGAATCAAATCCATTTTTCCAATATTGCTATCAATGGAATCTTATAAGCAACAACTTTTCACAAATGCCATTGTAAGGATACTTAAAACAAATAAAATCAAAACCTTTTTCTTTTATTTTAAAACTTTGCTGAAAAACTTATCCTTACAATCCATATGAAAACCTTGTTGTTATCTATTCCTAAGCAATATAAATATCATAACTCTTAAGTAATAGCCCAAAATTCTGATCACCGAACCATGCGATTGAAATCGATCTTCGCGATCAGAATCAGCATGTACTTAATAGAGTTAGACAATGGACTTTACCTGAAGTAGAGCCAAACTTATTGACTTTAACATCCTTAGGTAAATTTGGCAGCTTCGTAACCAATGCCCCTTCCTTTGGCAATAGTTACCTATGGACCCTTAATAATGGGACTATCTCAGACTTCGCCTCTCTCTTTACCATTGGGTCAACCGAGTTGACTATGGCCGATCCCTTTCCATTGGGAAGAGAGAGCTTTACTGGATATCCAATGTCATCATTGTCAATGTCCATAGCGTTTTAGGAAGGTGATCTTAGCAAATAGATAAGATCATGAAGGGTCTTGTCTTAGTCTGTTTCATAGGATTCCCAAAAGAACTCACTATGTGACTTAGAAAGTAGTTGAGCCACCAACTTCTTCAAGACTTTGACACCCAACTCTCCCGGCTTGTTAATATGTGACTACATCTCCAAGATGTGATCACACCTAGACCTTGCCTTGCCAATAGGGCTTGAGTGACCTTAAAGTTTTTAGGAACTTGTGGGTTAGGGAGAATAATTGGAGGAGGTGAAAGAAGTATGATATCCATGGGACATCATATTTATTTAGGAAATCTTGTTTCAAGAGATTTGGGAAGATCATAAATGTCTAGACCAGACATCTTTTTGGGAGATATTCAAGATAGTTGATTTAAAGTCCTTAATATGACACCCAATATGAAATATTAAGGCTAGTACCCAACAAACTATTTTATAACTTAGAAGAGGGATGCCGTAATCCAAGCTATAAAATAGTTGAAGGTAGGTGAATGACGATTCACCAATTTCCACCATGAAAAACGAAATAATGTAATTAGGTTTTTAATTGGATTTGAAACTCCTAGATCTTTTGAGATTCATTGAACTTTTCAATGGCATGTTTCAATCTGGAGTGTGCCCTTCAGGTTTTGTGACTGGGATGCCGAGGATCACAAAACAAGGTGTGAAGTAACCATGCAAATATACTTGGTACCCTTAATATTTACCCCTCAATCGATGTGACGGTTAACCACACGAGCTCCACCGATACTATGATAAATATTAAGTTACCCTTTGCCTACTTTGTTAAATCCAGGTTAGTGTGCCGGTTAACCACACACGCTCCACTAACGGCTTAAACAAAGTGCAAAGTGTAATTTCATGGATTAGCACCTTATTCACATTTTCCTAAGTAACTAAGATTGGGAATTTATAAGTGTTTAGTTACTTAGTATTTATCATTAATACTTTTAATGAAGGGAGAATTATAGTCCTTGTCCTACCCGTTCGGCTAACGACCCTCCACCAGTTAAGGAAGCGGTGGGTGAGAGTGGACACCCATTAAACTGCCATTTTATAGGCAGTAACCTTATACCCCCCTTATAGACCGGCTTCGTGAATGAGGCCTACTAACGGTAAGACTGACTTGCTCTTATACATATATTTATTATTAACTTATAATACTATAAAGTATAAGGGTTGAATTTTAACTTTTAAAATTCTAAGGGCTAACTTGGAATTAAAGTATTCATGGGGAAAACTTTACAAATTCCAAAACTTGAGGGCAAGTTTTGAAAATATTCAAAACTAATTAATTCCATAACTTATGTGTTTAAAGTAGTTTTAATTAAAAAAAAAACTCTTCAAGTTCCATAACTTGAGGACAAGTTATGGAAGACTTTAAACTAATAAAAGAATGTAACTTTTCTTTACTTTTGTAACTTATGGAACTAATTAAGGTTACACATTTTATCATTTAATGAAGTGACTCTTGAACCTCCATAACTTGAGGACAAGTTATGGAGTCATAAAACCATTTAATGAGGACAAGACTCTTCATTTTTGTAACCATTGCCAACTTTTTATGAGTTTTATGAAACTTAAATGTGACTTTTCATATAGCTTGAGGACAAGTTACAAAAACACATTTTAGAATCAACTCTTAGATTAAAATGGATTGAAAACACATAATCAATTAACTTTTCTATTAATCTAATAAACTCATATGAACAAGATAATTCAAATCATCAATCTTCAAGAAATTAGCATGAACATACAAACTAATACAAATCTTGAAATTATGACAATTATCTTAGAAATTGGATTAGCATGAACATTAACACATCAAAAACAAGTTTATAAGTCCAAAAACATCTTAGGGTAATGTTCCTAGTCCAATTCCGGCCAAAACAATCGAATATATGCATCCAATTCGATTTTTCAGCTACTTTTGCAAGTATAACAAGAAAACAAGCCTAGGCTCTGATACCACTGTTGGGTTATGAGCATTCTAACACTCCTAAGTGTACATGCAACCCTAAATACCTTGGATCTATGTTTTCTCTATTATACATACAATTATGAACATCCAAGGTATTATCCTAATCTAGCATACAAAATAATAAATATAACAAGATAGAATACATACCTCTTTGATGTAGAATGTCTTCATGAAGCTTGAGTGCCTAGTGCCCCAAGTGTGACACCTCAAATGGTTCACACAACACCAAATACACTTGGAATAACTTGAGAGAAACTTGAACACTCCTTAAAATCGTCTAGCCCTCACACTCACACATTAGTGCACGATTTCTTGAGCCATGGGATTCTTTTATATGGTGGCTATTAGGGTTACACCATGTAACTCATAACTTTACCCATTCCTTATGCTCCATGGATTTTAACCTCCATGGAGTATCCATGGGTCACCCCATGGACTTAGTCCAACATAAGGAATCTTGGATCACAAGCCCACATATATAAGAATGAATGATTTACACAATCAACCCATATATTTAATTAGTCTCCTTTTGATCACTTAATTAATTCCAAATTAATTCTTGATCAATACTAATTAAATAACCTTATTAATATATTAGAACTTATAATATATTAACCAACCTTAAGTGTTATTTCTCTCATTATAGTCTATCCAAATGCATGATGCCATGCAACCCAAATGGACCATGCCGGGTCGGGTCAAGTCTTACCAATTATAGTTATGGACTTATACATTAATCCAACAAATCAAATTACATAGCGGTAAAAAAAGCATCAAAGGAGGCAATTTGGATCAAGAACTTCATCGGGAATTTTGGAGTTGTGCCTACCATCAAGGAGCCAATGGAAATTTTTTGTGATAATGAAGGCGCGGTTGACTTGACAAAGGATCCAAGAGATCATGGAAAATCAAGACACCTCGACAGAAAATACCATTTCATCAGAGATAGGGTAGAAGAAGGTTGCCTCGTAGTGAAGAAGGTATCATCTGAAGAGAATCCTGCAGATCCACTCACAAAGGGTCTAAGTAGGGTTAAACACATTCAACATGCTAGGAGCATTAGTCTGAGAGATGATATTAGTTTTAGTAGTTAGATAGGTAGTTTGAAACTTGTAACAAAGTAAATGTAATTGACTTTTGGTGATTAAATAATAGAGAATTATTTATGAGTTTGTTTACTACCTTTTGTCAATTATTTATTACTGTGTTTCATTTTGCATGTTTTACTTCTCGAATAATTTGATTATTCAAATTTCGTAGTCGTTCGTACTTTTGGAAGTAAGTAGTGAATTAACACTGTCATGAATTAGATTGTAGATTGTCTAAACAGTTTTAGACATAGCAATGTTATTGCTGCAATGTTCATGAGTACTTTGAAATGAAGATTTAAGTATTGGATTAACCCACGCTCAGAGAATTACTTCATGGAATTTATCACGAGTAATTCTAAGACAATAGTATCTTATAATCTTGAAATGAAGATATATGAGTTGTGGTTTACAAGTCAGTTGTGCATTAATGATACGTAAACGCATCAGTAACTTGATGTTATAAAACGTATTGTTGTGCATGATTTGATGAGTAAATAGTCCAAGAATATAAGTTAAAATTTATTAGTTCCTTTTGCCCTAACGGGAAAAGCGATATCTTTGGGCCCCTCAGTGATTTGGTGTTGACTGGGTCAAAGTTAGATAACGGCTTTTGGAAGCTACAATTTGCTGATCAATTTAGAAGTTATACTAGGAATCATAGTTACAGACTTATCCAAGTGGGAGATTGTTGGATTAGGTGTCTAAGCCCATAACTATAATTGGTATGAACTTGAATTGATAGTAGCACAATTCTTTTGTGTTACCTTCAAACCTAGCAATTGGAGAGGATGATATTTGGAGAGAGAGGTTGATTTGTTATTTGATTAATAAATTGAAATAAATAATTTATTAATATATTATGAGAATAATATATTAATTAGAAATAGTAATATTAAATTATTAATTAATCAGAAATTAATTGGAATTAATTCTAGGATTAATTGAATTAATTAAAAGTACATGGGTTAAAGTGTAATTGTACAATAGTTAAACAAGAGGCACTATAGAACCTTCCTAGAGGCTTGGACGGTTTTTAGGAAGCCTTTAGGGTTCTAGAATTATCATTGGAGGATAATTAGGAAGCTAGATAATTACCAATTCAAAATAATATTATTATATTGGTTTTAGGGTTAGCCAGGGTTTCCTTGTTGCACTATATAAAGGCCCCTAGGCCTTTTATTTTTGGCACTCATTATTTCCCAAGGGGTTGGCCGAAATTCTTCCCTCCTCTCTCCATAATCTCAATCTGGCTTGTGTTGGGTGTGAACCATTATAGGCACGATGCTTGTGGTGCTTGCTTCCATAAGATCAACAAGAGGATTTATAGTTGTTTACTATATCAACTAAAAGGTATGTAACCCTAAACCTTCTTCTTTAATAATTCCGAAAATTACCTTGGGTTCCTAGGGTTCTTATTTTGATATTCATAGTTATAGGTTCAATAGTGAAAACATAGATCTTGTTTTAGGTTGCATGCATACTTAAGAGTTTTAAGTTTGATTTGTTATGCCTAAAACCCATCAGGAACTAGAATTCATCACTTGCGGTTGTATAGGAAAGTTACAAACCACCTACGCAGTGAGACAATTTAAGGGCTCAACTTTTTGCTGGTGGAACACATTAGGAAAGATAATAAGCCCATACGAGCCATTACAACTGACATGGGTGGAGTTCCTGGTGCATTTAAAGCGAAAGTATTGTTCTACTCAGAACATCCTGGAACTGGAGAACCAATTCCTAAATTTGAAGAAGGGGAGTTTAGCAATGGAGGAGTACACCAATGCTTTCATCAATAAGATGGAGTTCGCCCTGCACATTGTTCGGGACGAACTAGCCAAGCTTGATAGGTAAACCAATGGGCGACCATGGGAGTACACTGTGCCAATTAAGCAAGCACCTACCTTTGAAGTAGCAGTCTGGGCTGCAAAGTCTGTAAAAGATATGATCAAGAAAAGAACCTCCGACAAGACTAAAGTTGGAGAGAAAAGGAAAAGTGAAGGGCTCTCAGATTCCGATAAAAAGGGTAAAATCTCAAAGTCTAGCCCCCAAAATAAGCCTGGAGATAATAACGAAGCAAATTGGTGCAATAAAGTTAAGAAGAAGCATGTTGAGCAATGTAAGGGAGAAGTGACCTACTACAGGTGTGGAAGACCTGGTCACTATGTTGATGAGTGCAAATACAATGGAAGGGTGTATTTCGAGTGTAGAGAAGAAGGGCATGTCATGAAGGACTGCCCAAAGAAGAAAGAATCTGCAAGGCAGAATGTGCCACCAAAACCAAAGGCACGAGCATTCCAGATGATCCTGGATGGAGAAGAAGATGGATCAAAGGATGCTTGAAAAATCCAGAAGGAAACTGCTTATCCAGAGTTAAATCAATCATCCTCATTATATATAGTATTGTCGTTTGTAGCCTGATAGAAGAGGCATAATGTGTAATAGACCCTAAAAGATAACTGTAACCGCTTTCGGAAGTTATAAAATCCTTAGTTGTATTATGTTATATTGTGTGCTTAAGCACATTTGTATGTGTTAATTGACTGTGTGATTCTTTTAAGGTGGCTTGGAAACCACGAGACAATTTTTGGGACGAGTATGGGTTGGCAATAAAGGTCGTACGGGCCCGTACTACCGGAAGCATAGGAATCGTACTTGAATCAGGATAAGTCACTAGATTACTAAGGCACTAGAAATTGAAATTGTTTTATTCATGTCTGTCGTCACCATCCTTTCGGTAATGACTAAGAAGATGAATGCTATTTCTGAACCTACTGTTCACGTCAAATCGAGTCTGGATAATCTACGAAGAGAGTTCGACATAGCATCCACTTTAGATTAAAGGAAAGGATAATCGAAGCGATTAATAGAAGTATCGTGATCGTCATTAGGATTAAGCAGCCTGTAGCTAGAAATGTTACATGCTAGAATGTGATTATATCACAATAAAACATAAAGGAATGTATTTTTCATTTTAGAATCCGACTCAAAGAGACCCGAGTCTAACCATTGCATCATACGATGATAGGTCATTAGAACATGACACATCAATCTGCTACGGTATTCAAAGTAAGGACCTTGATTTAGGTTAAGTTTATTCTTGGAAGAGCAGTAGACTCTAATGGAGATCAAATTTAGAAGGAAGAGCAAATGAATAATTTAGCACCGTCAACGGTAAAGAAGTTTCAGAGTTAGAAACACAAAAGAAAAGACATAAGATTCACAGTTATTACCTAGGATGGAAAGTTAAAGTGCGGAGTCATTATACAAGCCCTGTTTTGTTGATGATTATGGGACATAATCATCGTAAAGGGGAGTTAATTGTAACGCTCGCAGGTTCGCGCTAGTCAATTAAAATATAATAGGCCATAAAAATGACATTTTTATAGAAGATTATTTAGGGTAAATAATCTGAACCAAGTTATACTATGTATGACAAGAATTCTGTGTAACACCGTAAATTTTCAGACAAATTTTTCAATTTTAAATCACATAATTCTCAATATCACATTCCAAAAACCACAAGTGTCAAATTGTCAAAACACAAATTTCATAAATCGTTTGATAAAATCCAGGATCCACAAAACATATACTCCATCTCAAGTGTGTGTACAATCAAGCTGGCGCCTTCCCGCGATCCTAAGAAGTACCTGAAATACATATCACATAACTCGGTAGCCTCTCATAGCTATATCTCAAATACGACCCCCCGGTCAATGTGTATCAGTGGAACCCTCCGATCCCACAGCTCGGGTGGACCCTCCGGTCCTAACTCAGTATAGCTCAGAATAATACACAACATAAATCACAAAGACATAATGCAGGATATCACAATACTCAACATAAGCATACAAGACCCTCCGGTCACACATAGTTACCACTCAAGGTAAGTATAGTGAGAAGACTCACCTCGTAAGCAAGCAAATGAATCTCGTACACGAAACAACGATCTAGCCTCCGCCTATCACATACGATAATTATCTCTAATTAACACTTAAATCACAACTCTAAATAAACCAAGCTATTTTCTCTCATTAATCTCTTGGAATGGATAAAAGACCATTTTACCACTCCATGGTCTCCCTATTCTCTGTCTTGACCAACCCTAAAGTCAACAAAAGTCAACACTCGAGTGAACAGTCCATGTTGACCCGAATCGTCGAGTGCACCTATGTGACTCGCCGAGTCCCCTTGTTTTCAGAAGTGTCGCGAAAGTCCCCCTTAGATCGTCGAGTTGTCTCATCAACTCGCCGTGTCACACGTGTCCAGACTCGTCAGGGAAAACCCTAACCGACTCGTCAAGCCAGTTCTCCGAATCGTCGAGTCCTTTCAGACTCTATTCTCATTCAGATGTTTTAAGGGAGATTGACGACCCCAAACTCTAGATCTAGCCTCCCAAGGCTGAGACACCACGTAAAGCTACAAGTTTACGTCCATGCATGGCACTTAGGGCTTGAAATGCCAAAACAAGTTCCATTTAGGGTCTTAAGCTCACAAGCTCCTCTATAATTGGATAAAGTTGGGACCTTTGGACTCTAGGCACCTCACAAGGTCCAGATCTGAAGTCTAAGTCTCTTGGTAAGCTCAACACACTCAAAGCCTCAAGGAAAGATGGAATAAGCCCTAAAACTCCATAAAATGAGATCTAATCAAACTAATGGGCAAGGTGGAGACTTTTTACCTTCAACAGAAGCTCTAGATGAAATAACACCAGATCCAACATCCCCCGCTCGTTCCTTGCTTGGTTTCTCCACTCTTCTCTTCAAAAAGTGCACTAAAATGCCCAAATATTAGCTCTCTCTCTCTCTCTCTCTCTCTCTCTCTCTTAGCTCAGTATAGGCGATTAAGGTTTCACACTGGGGAGTAGGGTGGTTGGTGAGGCGGAAATGAGGGCTTAAGGTCCTTTAAATAGGACCCAACCTCGAAGAATTAGGGTTTCCTCTCACAGCGCCAACTCGTCGAGTTGGTCATAAAACCCACAAGGCCAAATCTCTTATCTACTCGACGAGTTAGGGCCTCCAACTCGTCAAGTTGCTCATGGAAATCATGAAAAGGCTAAAAATATTATACCTGGGAACCGGGATGTTACAATTCTCCCCCACTAGAATCAGACTTCGCCCTCGAAGTCATGCTCCGGAAACAACTCTTGGTACTGATCGCGCATCTCGGACTCCGGCTCCCAAGTCCACTCGGATCCTTTCGGTACTCCCACTGCACTTTAACCAGTCGCACCTCCTTGTTCCTCAGGGTCTTAGATTTTCTATCCAAAATTGCTATCATTCTCTCAATGTAATTCAGGATAACATCTACCTCAATGTCCTCTAAGGGTACCACCGCCGTCTCATCGGCTACACACTTCCTCAACTGAGACACGTGGAAGGTGTTATGAATCTGGCTCAAGTCTGCAGGTAGCTCCAACCGATAGACTACCTTCCCCACTCTGGCAGACACTCTGAAAGGACCGATATATCTAGGACCCAACTTTCCCCGCTTCCTGAATCGAATCACCCCATTCCACGGGGATACCTTCAGGTTGACAAAATCTCCAACTTGGAACTCTAGCTCGGATCGTCGCCGATCTGCGTAACTCTTCCAGCAACTCTGAGCTGTCAGTAACCTCTGTCTGACCTGCTGAATCTGCTCAGTCGTCTTGAGCACTATCTCAGTGCTACCCATTCTCTGTCCTACCTCTCCCTAATAGATGGGAGTCCGACACCTCATCCCATACAAGACCTCAAAGGGAGGCATACCAGTACTGTAATGATGCCTGTTGTTATAAATAAACTCAGCCAAGGGCAGATAGGTGTCCCAACTTCCTCCGAAGTCCATAACACATGCTCGCAGCATGTCCTCAAGCGTCTAAATCGTCCGCTCACTCTGCCCGTCAGTCTGTGGGTGGTATGCGGTACTAAAGTGCAATCGGGTACGAAACTCCTCATGAAACGTCTTCCAGAACCTGGAAATAAAACGCACATCCCGATCTGACACTATCGATGTTGGCACTCCATGCCGTGCCACCACCTCTCTCACATAAATCTCGGCCAATTTCTCTACAGAAGAGCTCTCACTGATAGCAAAAAAGTGAGCACTCTTCGTCAACCGATCCACAATCACCCATATCGTGTCGACACCTTGTGCGGCTCTCGGTAACTTGGTGATAAAATCCATAGAAATCTGTTCCCACTTCCACTGGGGAACCTCTAAAGGATGCAACAAACCATGTGGTCGCTGGTGCTCTGCCTTGACCTGACGACAGGTCAAGCATCTCTCGACTACCCATGACACATCTCTCTTCATACATGGCCACTAATAATCCCTCTTCAAGTCTAAATACATCTTGGTGGCTCCTGGATGGATCGAGAATCTCGATCCATGTGCCTCCTCCATCAGTATGAGCCGAGCTCCACCTGTATAAGGAACCCAAATCCGCCCACGGAAAGTCATAAGCACCGACTATCTGTCTCAAACTCGGAAACCTGACCGATCACTCGCTCTCTCTTGAGGTTCCATGGCCTCACAGCCTCCACCCGAGCCTCTCGGATGGTATCTAGGACTGGAGTCATCACCGTCATCCCCATACACACGTCTCGGATCGGAGCACTCTCTGCTCTACGGCTCAAGGCACCGACTACCACATTAGCCTTGCATGGGTGATATAAGATCTCAAAGTCGTAGTCTTTCACTACATCCAACCACCTCCTCTGTGTCATATTCAGGTTGGGTGGATCCATGAGGTACTTCAGACTCTTATGGTCCGTGTATATGGTGCACCGGACTCCATACATATAGTGGCGCCAGATCTTGAGGGAGAACACTGTTGGATTAATGTCTAAGTCCATAACTATATTTGGTATCTACTTGACCGGACCCGGCATGGTCCATTTGGGTTGCACTTCACCGACACAATTTATATGGATAGTCTTTTGAGAGTAGTATATTTATGATTTATATTAATATATTATAAGTTCTAATATATTAATATATAATCATATTATTTAATTAGTATTGATCAAGAATTAATTTATAATTAATTAAATGATCAAAAGGAACTAATTAAATATGGACTCTTAGGTATATATGTGTAGTTGGCCAAGTTCATTTAGGTTGGGCTAAGTCTTCATGGATAGTCCATGGAGCTTTAACCCATGGATCCTAGGAAATGAAAGGTCATGGGTATTAGGGTTTAACCCTAATCCTCCACACTATATAAAGGGTCTTATGGTTCATGAAATTAGGCTAGTGGCTAGTGTGGATACACTAAAGAGGACAATAACCGATTTCATAAGTGTGAGCCAAGTATCCATATTCTCTAATGTCTTCCAAGGTGTTTTGGTGATTTGTGATTCCACTTGAGGCTTCCACACTATTGGGGCTAAGCTCTTAAAGTTCAAGACTTCAAGCTTCATTAAAAGGTATGTATTCTAACTTGTTATATTACCCAAGTATCAAGGATTGTATGCTAGATAGGGTAATACCTTGGAATATTCATATTTGCACGTATAATAGAGAAAACATAGATCCAAGGTATTTAGGGTTTCATGTACACTTAGGAGTGTTAGAATGCTCAAAACCCAACAGTGGTATCATAGCCATGGGTTGTTTTCTGTTATATTCATGCAAATGTTTGATTTTCAAAGTTGAAAAAAAAAGAAAAAAAAACATGAAGTTTGTCAAATTTTAAGATAATTACTTGTTTTGTGAAAAACTAATTATTTGTAAAATTTGAATCATTTGTTATATGAGTTGAATTAGGTCAAATTTAGTAAAAGATAAAATGATATGATTATTTTATTAGTTTTAAAAGTTTGATCTAAATGTTTTAAGGAGTTACAAATTTTGTCATAAAATTTTGGAGCTCAAAAGTTTTTTTTAAAGTTGTGATCTTAAGTGTTTTGAAACCTCCATAAGTTATGGATATGAAAAGGTTTTAAAAAAAATTGATTCAAAGTTTTTATGGAGTTACAAAATTTGGTGTTAATGTTTTAAAGAATTCCATAACTTATTCTTAAGTTATGGAACATGAAAAGTTTCATCATAAAACAAGCATTTAACTCCATAAGTTATGGATTACCAAAAGTTTTATGTTTTCTTGATTTATGAGTTAGTTTAGATTAATGGAAAAAAAATGTGTTTTAGTTGTTTTCAATCCTAATTAATCTAGAGGTAGTTCATAAAATGTGTTTTTGTAACTTGTCCTCAAGTTACATAAAAGATCACATTTATGGATCTTAAAACTCATAAAAGTGCCATAGGTTACATAAAAAAAATGAAGAGTCTTTTTCATTAAATAGTATTATGACTCCATAACTTGTCCTCAAGTTATGGATGTTTAAGAGTCACTTCTTTAAAAGTGTTATTAAAGAATAAGAGGTTACATAAAAAATGAAGAGTCTTCATTTTAATGAACTATTAAACTCATAAGTTATGAAATGAAAAGTTTTGAATAGTTTCAAAAATTTGCTCTCAAGTTTTGGAATTTGTAAAGTTTTCACTTATGAATACTTTAATTCCAAGTTAAGCCCTTAGAATTTTAAAAGTTAAAATTCAACCCTTATACTTTATAATATTATAAGTTAATAATATTTATATATATGCATAAGAGTAAGCCGTCTTACCATTAGTAGGCCTCATTCACGAAGCCGGTCTATAAGGGGGGTATAAGGTTACTGCCTATAAAATGACAGTTTAATGGGTGTCCACTCTCACCCACCGCTTCCTTGACCGGTGGAGGGTCGTTAGCCGAACGGGTAGGACAAGGACTATAATTCACCCTTCATTAAAAGTATTAATGATAAATACTAAGTAACTAAACTCTTATTAATACCCAATCTTAGTTACTTAGGAAAATGTGAATTTGGTGCTAACCCATGAAATTACACTTTGCACTTTGCTTAAGTCAGTTAGTGGAGCGTGTGTGGTTAACCGGCACACTAGCTTGATTTAACAAGGTAGGCAAAGGGTAACTTAATGTTTATCATAGTATCGGTGGAGCGTGTGTGGTTAACCGGCACATCGATTGAGGGGTAAATATTAAGGGTACCAAGTATATTTGCATGGTTATTCACACTTTGTTTTGTGATCCTCGGCATCCCAGTCACAAAACCTGAAGGGCACACTCGAGATTGAAACATGCCTTTGAAAAGTTCAATGAATCTCAAAAGAATCTAGGAGTTTCAAAACCAATTAAAACCTAATAATACATTTCGTTTATCTTGGTGGAAATTGGTGAATCGTCATTCACCTACCTTCAAATATTTTATAGCTTGGATTATGGCATCCCTCTTCCAAGTTATAAAATAGTTGGCTGGGTCCTAGCCTTAATATTTCATATTGGGTGTTATATTAAGGACTTTAGATCAACTATCTTGAATATCTCCCAAAAAGATGTCTGGTTCAGACATCTATGATCCTCCCAAATCTCTTGGAACTTCACTTCCTCCACCTCCTCCAATTATTCTCCCTAACCCACAAGTTCAAGGTCACTCAATCCCTATTGGCAAGCAAGGTCTATGTGTGATCGCATCTTGGAGATGAAGTCACATATTGACAAGTCGGGAGAGTTGGGTGTCAAACTCTTGAGAAAGTTGGTGGTTCAATCACTTTCTAAGTCACATAGTGAATTCCTTTGGGACTACTATGAAACAGACTATGACATGACCCTTAATGATCTTATCTATTTGCTTGGTGCTGCTGAATCAGCAATAATTTGGAGCACTGGGAGAGCAAATTTGATTAGTAGATCAACTTCCCAAACTACCATGGACATTGACAATGGTAACATTGGATATATAGAAAAGCCTTCTCTTCCCAAGGAAAGGGATTGACCATAGTCAACTAGGTTGACCAAATGGTAAAGAGAAAGGCTAAGTCTGCGATAGTCCCATGTACCATTCCCAAAGAGTCCCTATGTTTCTCTTGCCAAAGGAAGGGGCATTGATTACAAAGCAGCCTATTTACCTGAAAGATCATAAGGTTGATCAAGTCAAGAAGATTGACTCTACTTCAGGTAAAGTCCACTATCTAACTCTGTTAAGTTTCTATTATGAGATTCTTGTTACATGATGTGACTGGGTCACATGTTGATGTTTTAAGAATCAAAGAAAAGTGAAGAAACTTAAAGGAAGTATATGCTAATTCTGATCGCGAAGATGGATCTCGATCGCATGGTTCTGTGATCAGAATTTTGAGCTGTTGCTTAGGAGTTATGATATATTGCTTAGGAATAGATAACAACAAAGTTTTTCATGTGCTTTTGCACTGTAAGGATAGTTTTTCCGCAAAGTTTTTAAAATAAAAGGAAAAAAAATTTGATTTTATTTATTTTAAAATATCCTTACAATGGCATTTGTGAAAAGGAAAAAAAATTGTTGCTTATATGATTCCATTAATAGCAAGAGTGGAAATATAAATTTGATTCTTTCATTTGTGGTAGTGTCTAAATTTTCCAAATAAGGAAAGATTCTCATCACCCAAGTTTCAGTTGGATAGAAACTTGGAATCATGCAAGTTGTATAGTATGATGAATGAGAACTTTCAAGCATTGGAAATTAAGACTAATTACTTGTTCACATGGATGTGTGAGTCAAGTAAAGGACTAAGGGATCGAGTACACATTCTTGTGCACTGATCAAGCCCACCACAAATGTAACTTGAGTGACACATCTTAAAGAAGGTTTATTAACACTAGTGAAATGTAAGAGTAAAAGGTTTTCTACTCTTGTACATTTGAATTTGGTAAGTTGTGATGTTTTGGATAAAAAAGAGACCAACTTAGGCCAATTGTGTTAAGTGTTTATCTTGATTAGAATCCACACTATCTCTTGAATATTTGGCAAGAAAGTCTTATAGGTCAAGGAGACAGTGGGAGTCTAAAAGATCCTGAAAGGGTTTCAAGAAGTAATCAAGAATAAAACCTGTATTTCATCACTAGCACACAACTAGAGGTTTAAACCTATCGTGTTGACATTTCTATGCCCATTCCAGTTAAGTTGGCTATACATTTGAGTTCTACATGTTCTTAATTGTTTGCATAGCTACTTGGAAGCAATGGCAGGCCCTTGAGCTGCCAGGTGGCAAGAAGTTAAGATTGCACAAGTTCAATCCATATGAGTTAGGATTTGTCACTAACCTAGTCTTGTGATTATGGTTTGAAAAATTCACATGGATAAGAACACATACACCATAAAATCTAAGTGTCATAAGGTTTCTCTCCGATTCATGAAAATGATAGTGAGGAAATTCTTTCACTAAGTAGATTTTAAGTAGATAGCAATTGTGATATTTGCAGTTCTCAAAGTCGTTAGTGGAGCGTGCGTGGTTAACCGGCACACTAACATTGACTTATGAGAAATGGCAAAAGGACTAAACAATTGAGACTATGATTATGGCATCCCTTTTCATAGTTCTGAAATTATTTAGACACACCTGTGATCTATCTAAGGTAAGGTGTCTGATTTTGATAAAGTTTTATCAAAGCATCTCGTATCAGAAATCTGAACTTTGGTAAGAAAGTCAATAAAGTATTGATTTCTAGAAGTCCAGCTGATTTCTGAGTACATGTCAAAGCTGGTGGGAGCATAAGTGTTATGCTAATAATCATCATGTTAGTGGGAGCATGATAATTATTGTTAGTGTTGCAAGTTAGCAATGTTAATTATAGAAAACAAAAGTTTCAATTCGTGAGGCTGCAGGGATTGAAAAAGTTGTTTTGCTATAATTAAGGGAGAGGATATACTTCATTTCAGTTCTAAAGGCTTAGATTGAGACCTTAATCATCTTTAGTCAAGAATATATATATATGAATTTCATGTTGGATTGGTTCAACTTAAGGAAATTCTATATATTGCGTTCTCAAAATTCGAATATGATTACGGCATCCCTCTTCATAGTCAAATTTTGAAAACATGGCAAATAAAAATATTGTAGAAAAAGATTGGTCTAGAATCATGTCTTTATGTGAGACATCATGAATCGTGTACCATTTGCTTTGGGTACAGGATCGATTGCATGTGCTATAATATTTGTCATTTCTAAATTTTTCCAAATGCCCAGAGGCATTAGGAAGGGAAAAGGTCTAGAATTGGATATGACTAAAATGATTAAGCAATTGTCGAGGACAATCTGAGGTTTACCAAAGATTGGTTGCTCAGGGACAGTTGGAAGTATAGTGCTAATTTTGGAGGGACCATATTGACATATTCTGAAAAGAGGCATCTCTTATTCAGATGTGATAGTCAAAATGAGAATATGGAGTTGTCTCCATAGGTGGAAGTTATCTGTGTAAGATTAGAAAACTTAATGCAAGAAGCATGTCCAAAGCAATGTACTTTGAATATGAGACTTAGTTTCCATGGAGTTGATCTCCATTGGAATACCTTATAATGACTGTTGACAAGTCTTTGTGACTTTGTACATATTCATTACAGGAGGGTCAATGCATATAAGTTTAAAATCTAAACAGATTTCGATAAATGGTAGGAATTTGAAATTCTCACATTTTTCGAGAAGGATTTGGGAGTGTGAAATTAGAATCATTGAAATTATGTTCAATTGGTTTATTTCACAAAGTAAGGATCATAGACAAACATAGAGTACATACTTGGTGTATGTCAAAGCTATTGTTTAAGAAAAACATAGTGTACATGCTTGGAGCATGGGACAACTAGTGTTTTTAATTCAAGTATAAAGTTGATAAAACCGAAACAATGAATAATGAGTAATCAGTATGGTGATAAATAAAAGTGTTTATTTATATTCATAGGGTTTGATACCATATTTGATTCATTTATTCTTGTGTTTCACTTTGCATGTTTTGACTTCCAGAATAACTAAGTCGCTCTTCCTGAATGATTAAGTTATTCAAACCATCCACAGTCGGTCATGTGTTGGAAGTAGATATGAATCAAGATTGTCATGGGTTGGTTTGTAGAGGTCCAAGTTGGTGGACAAAGTGGTGCTACAACACTCATGAGTGCTCAAAAGTTCTGAGTATTGGATTCAACCCGCGCTCATTTGAATCACTTCATGGATTTTATCACGAGTGATCATGAGACGATAATATCTTATATTCTTCAAACCTAGAGATATGAGTTGTTACTATGAGTTGGTTATACATTGATTGCACGAAAACGCATTTGGTAACTCGATGTTATAAAACGTGCCTTTGTGTATGATTCAACAAGTAGTAGAACAAGCCATATGAGTCGAAGTTTATCCATTCCTTTTACCTTCGGGATAAAAGCGATATATGTGGGCCCCTCGATCATTTAGCGATGACACATGTGAGTGCTTGGCCAAGCCAGGACTGATTTGATTTGTTCAATCAGTCAGTCATCATAAATCGAAAATCGGGAAACAACAAATGGACAGAGAGAATGATTATAATCCATGTCTCAGTCCATATGATATCTAGAATGGAGGAATATATGATCCCTTATCTAATGGACAAGTCATTGACAAAGGTCAGAGTTCGTTGACAAAATCAGAGTTCGACAGTGGCTTTAAGAGCTACGATTGCCAGTTGGTTTTTAAATCATACTCAATAATAGTTTTAGACTTATCCAAGTGGGAGACTGTTGGATTAATGTCTAAGTCCATAACAATATTTGGTATGTACTTGACCCGACCCGGCATGGTCCATTTGGGTTGCACTTCACCGACATAATTTATATGGATAGTCTTTTGAGAATAATATATTTATGATTTATATTAATATATTATAAGTTCTAATATATTAATATATAATCATATTATTTAATTAGTATTGATCAAGAATTAATTTATAATTAATTAAGTGATCAAAAGGAAATAATTAAATATGGACTCTTAGGTATATATGTGTAGTGGGCCAAGTTCATTTAGGTTGGGCTAAGTCTTCATGGATAGTCCATGGAGCTTTAACCCATGGATCCTAGGAAATGAAAGGTCATGGGTATTAGGGTTTAACCCTAATCCTCCACACTATATAAAGGGTCTTATGGTTCATGAAATTAGGCTAGTGGCTAGTGTGGATACACTAAAGAGGGCAATAACCGATTTCATAAGTGTGAGCCAAGTATCCATATTCTCTAATGTCTTCCAAGGTGTTTTGGTGATTTTTGATTCCACTTGAGGCTTCCACACTATTGGGGCTAAGCTCTTAAAGTTCAAGACTTCAAGCTTCATTAAAAGGTATGTATTCTAACTTGTTATATTACCCAAGTATCAAGGATTGTATGCTAGATAGGGTAATACCTTGGAATATTCATATTTGCATGTATAATAGAGAAAACATAGATCCAAGGTATTTAGGGTTGCATGTACACTTAGGAGTGTTAGAATGCTCAAAACCCAACAAACACCACCGCCCCCAGCTCCAAATCGTGGGTGGGATACCTCGTCTCATGAGGCTTCAACTGCCTCGATGCATATGCTATCACATGCCCGCTCTTCATAAACACCGCACCCAACACTGATATAGATGCATCACAGTAGATTACAAAGTCCTCCACTGCCTTGGGAAGGGCTAACACTGGAGCTTCGCACAATCTCTGGCGGAGAGTCTCGAATGAGGCCTGCTGCTCGGGCCCCCAGGCAAAAGTAACACCCTTCCGGGTCAATCTGGTAAGAGGAACAACAATTTTGGAGAAATCTCTGATAACTCTTCGATAGTAGCCGGCCAAACCCAAAAAACTACTGATCTCGGACGAGGATCTCGGCACCTCCCATCTCATAACTGCCTTAATCTTGGCCGGGTCGACCAATATCCCATTCTGATTAACGAGATGTCCCAGAAACTGGACCTATCGTAACCAGAAATCACACTTGGAGAATTTGGCGTAAAGCCTCTCCATCCTCAATACTCCAAGAATCTCTCGAAGATGCTCCTCGTGCTGCTCTCTGGACCTCGAGTATACCAGAATATCGTCAATGAACACGATCACCGACTGATCCAACATGGGCCTGCACACCCGGTTCATGAGATCCATGAACGCTGCCGGTGCGTTGGTGAGTCCGAAAGGCATCACCACAAACTCATAATGCCCATAACGAGTTCTGAAGGCCGTCTTCTGGATATCCTCCTCGCAAACCCTCATCTCATGATATCCAGATCTCAAATCAATGTTGGAAAACCAAGATGCTCCCTGCAGCTGATCGAATAAATCGTCGATCCTCGGAAGTGGATAACGGTTCTTGACCGTCATCTTGTTCAACTCCCGGTAATCGATGCACATCCGGTGTGAACCATCCTTCTTCTTGACAAAAAGAATCGGAGCTCCCCACATTGAGCTACTCGGTCTGATAAAACCTTTCCCCCGCAGCTCCTGGAGCTGTGAGGATAACCCATGCACCTCAGGCGGCGTAAGACGATAAGGTGCCTTGGAAATAGGTGCCACACCCAGAACCAAATCAATCCGAAACTCCAGCTGCCTCTTGGGAGGCACACTCGGAAACTCCTCGGGAAAAACGTCCGGAAACCCGCACACCATCGGAACCTCGGAGATAGAACTCGGCCTCTCTGTAGCAACCCGCGTATCCATCACGTACGCCAAAAAGCCCCCACAACCCTGCTGTAAACTCTGTCTTGCTCTGGCAGCAGAGTAAAAAGCTGATCCATATCTGGTACCTTTGCCATACACTGTAAGCACTCCCCCACTAGGGTCTCGTATGGTCACCACCTGACGCTCACAGTCGATCACATCTCCAAACCGACTCAACCAATCCATGCCCACTATGACACAGACATCACCCATCGCGATCGGTACCAGGTCTATCGGGAACTCAACACCAAAAATCTCCAGTACACATCCTCGAAATACATCAGTAGCAAAAATCGCATGCTCGTCGGATATAGAAACCCTCAGAGGTCGACTCAACGCCTCACGTCAGATACTGATGTGACGACTAAAAGCTAAAGACACGAACGACCGACTCGCACCCGAGTTAAATAACACCAAAGCAGGTACAGAACTCACAAGAAAAGTACCTATATACAACACAAAATAAGCACAACAGATCTCAAATAATATAAATAAGGAAATACGTATCAGCTACGACATCAGGTGCTGCGCGGACCTCCTCTGCTGTCAGCTGAAAGGCTCTCCCATGAGCCCTCGGAGTCTCGACCTTCACCGGCCGACTATCGGTAGCACGCAAAGCACCAGGAGTGGAACCCTTGGCTGATCCCTGAATGAGCTGAGGGCACTCGGCCTTCCGATGTCAGGTCTGGTTGCAGTGAAAGCAAACTGCAAACCCCTTGGGGCAATCCTTCGCCATGTGCCCCTCTTTGCCAGATTTGTAGCAAATCCCTGCCCGACACGATCCCTCGTGACTCTTGCCGCACTTGCCACAAGCGCGACCCTTCTGGCCCCCAACTCTCGCATCAGCGGGCTTTGCCCGCTTCGTCGCCGGCTGCGACTGTATCGGTCTCCGGTCCCTCCCCTGTGACTCTCCCTCCTCCCTGGCCTATAACTCTAACTCAATCTCCCTCCGCCGGGCATTGGTATGCAACTCGGCCAATGTCCGGTAAGACGAGTTCGCCATGAACTCCCATATATCCCTCCTCAGAATGCTCAGATATCGGCTCACATGTTCCTGCTCAGTAGAAACGTGCTCAGGGCAAAACATCGCCCTCTCATGGAACATCCTCGAAATCGCGGTCATAGTTTCTCTCTTTTGCTTGAGAGACAAAAACTCCTGTGCTAACCGTTCCCTCTCCACCTGGGGAACATAATCGTCTCAGAACAACTATGTGAATCTCTCCCATGTCACTGCAGCATGATCTGCAGGAGTAAAGCTGGCTGTGACAAACTTACACCAATCCTTCGCTCCCAAGCAAAGCTGGTTCAGCGCAAACCAAACTCTCAAATGCTCGGGGCATGAACACGTGTAAAAACATCCCTCGACGTCGTAGATCGATCTCATAGCAACAATCAGATCCTGTGTCCTATCAAACTCTGGTGGCTTTGTGTTGCTGAATTCCCGAAACAACAATGAGTCACCTCCCTGTGGCCTAGCAGCGTCAACAGCTGCAGTGGCTGCAGCAGCAACGACCTCAGTAACAACGGCATACCGCTCATCAAATGTCTCAATCAGTTTGGTCTTAATTCGATATTGCCTCTCGAATAGCTGCGGCCACCTCCTCATGAATGATCCTACGGATCTCCTCGTCACCGACACTACTGCTCTCGGGGTTGTGGCGTGTACCCACCATGATGTCTCTGAAACACAACACAAAATCATCAAAGACTCGCTCGAGCATACTCACACTAGATTTCCCACTCCTACATGCTTCTTAGTACCCTAAGGATTCTTACTTGGGCTGCATACAGATCTAGTGTTTTTAGTAGTACGGGCCCAATACCACCTTCCACACCAACCTGTAGTCATCCCAAGTCCTCCTCCTAGGATCCTAATTCACAGTACTTTTTCTCTCATGAATAACAGACTACTCCCTCGGTAGACTACTCATCCAGGTATCTCTCCTAGATTATCCCTTGACTCAGAACTCTCTCTAAGTGATTCCTGCTAGATACTCCTACTCAGCACATACTCAAGGCAACAACAAATAGCAGTCACTCCTAGGCTAAGGAATCAAAAATCAAGCAACTCTAGCCCTAAATACCTAGCCTATCCTCTAGCATGCATCCCTAACATCTCATAAATATCTCATAACACAAATAAGTAAGGGTATTTTGGGAAATCACCGTTCGGGCTCTAGCTGATTGTACACACTGCTCCAACTCGTTTTTCTCTTAACTCTTTCTCATTTTTTGAAAAATCATTTCTTTTTGAAATTTTTTCTCAAATCCTCAGTTTGAGTCCAGACACACCCGAAGGTACATCTGAATCCCTCAAACCAAGGCACTGATACCAACTTGTAACACCGTAAACTTTCAGACAAATTTTTCATTTTTAAAACACATAATTATCAATATCACATTCCAAAAACCACAAGTGTCAAATTGTCAAAACACAAATTTCATAAATCGTTTGATAAAATCCAGGATCCACAAAACGTAAACTCCATCTCAAGTGTGTGTACAATCAAGTCGGCGCCTTCCTGGGATCCTGAGAAGTACCTGAAACACATATCACATAATACGGTAAGCACGAATCTTAGTGAGTTCCCCAAAATACCACATATAACTCGGTAGCCTCTCATGGCTATATCTCAAATACGACCCTCCGGTCAATGTGTATCAGTGGAACCCTCTGGTCCCACAGCCTCCGGTCCTAACTCAGTATAGCTTAGAATAATACACATCATAAATCACAAAGACATAATGCATGATATCAAAATACTCAATATAAGCATACAAGACCCTCCGGTCACACATAGTTACCACTCAAGGTAAGTATAGTGAGAAGACTCACCTCGTAAGCAAGCAAATGAATCTCGTACACGAAACACCGATCTAGCCTCCGCCTATCACATACGATAATTATCTCTAATTAACACGTACATCACAAATCTAAATAAACCAAGCTAGTTTCTCTAATTAATCTCTTAGAATGGATAAAAGACCATTTTACCCCTCCATGGTCTCCTTATTCTCTCTCTTGACCAACCCTAAAGTCAACAGAAGTCAACACTCGAGTCAACAGTCCATGTTGACCTGACTCGTCGAGTGCACCTATATGACTCGCCGAGTCCCCTTGTTTTCAGAAGTGTCGCGAATGTCCCCCTTATCTCGTCGAGTTGTCTCGTCAACTCGCCGAGTCACACGTGTCCAGACTCGTCGGGGAAAACCCTAACCGACTCGTCGAGCCAGTTCTCCGACTCGTCGAGTCCTTTCAGACTCTATTCTCATTCAGATGTTTTAAGGGAGATTTACAACCCCAAACTCTATATCTAGCCTCCCAAGGCTGAGACATCATGTAAAGCTACAAGCTTTACGTCCATGCATGGCACTTAGGGCTTGAAATGCCAAAACAAGTTCCATTTAGGGTCTTAAGCTCACAAGCTCCTCTATAACTTGATAAAGTTGGGACCTTTGGACTCTAGGGACCTCACAAGGTCCAGATTTGAAGTCTAAGTCTCTTGGTAAGCTCAACACACTCAAAGGCTCAAGGAAAGATGGAATAAGCCCTAAAACTCCATAAAATGAGATCTAATCAAACTAATGAGCAAGGTGGAGACTTTTTACCTTCAACATAAGCTCTAGATGAAATAACACCAGATCCAATAGTCTCCACTCGTTCCTTGATTGGATTCTCCACTCTTCTCTTCAAAAAGTGCACTAAAATGCCCAAAGATTAGCTATCTCTTGCTCTCTTTCTCTCTCTCTCACTCTCTCTCTCTCTCTCTCTCTCTCTCTCTCTCTCTCTCTCTCTCTCTCTCTCTCTCTCTCTCTCTCTCTCTTTTTCTCTCTATTAGCTCAATATAGGCGATTAGGGTTTCATACATGGGAGTAGGGTGGCTGGTGAGGCCAAATCTCTTCTCTAATCGATGAGTTGGGGCCTCCAACTCATCGAGTTGCCCATGGAAATCATGAAAAGGCTAAAAATATTATACCTGGGAACCGGGATGTTACATTCCGCACATATGAAGAACGCTGAAATCTGATTTCGTACGAAGAAGTTATATACGGTTCTTCGAAGTTTCGCGATTAAACCGGCATGGCTCTACGTATCGTAAAAAGTGAATTTTTGATAAATCACCTGTTTAGCCTACTAAATCTAAATAAAATTCGTAGTAGCTGTTAAAACGAGAGCGTATATATAGAGAACGCCCAAATCTGACTTCGTGAGAGGAAGTTATGATTTTTCGAAGTTTCAGCGCAGCAGTGCGAGCACATAAATGGAAATTCTAAATGGTGTATTGTTAGCCGAAACAATCTAAATGAGAACAGAAGATCTTGGGAATACGAACCCGTCGATATAAAGATAGTCGAGAACGGAGTCTATATGTAGGAGTTACACTTTTTGCAACGATTCCTTATAACCTAAGCCTATTAAAAATGTAAATTTTGATTGAGTGAGAATTGGTTATTAGGCCTAAAGGAAAGTTATAGATCTCGCTGAGAGCTTTCAGGATATATAAATAACGGTGAAAACAGAGCTCGTATGAAGAAGTTATGTATTTTGAAAAATCTAGAAAATCACACGCGCAAATTGCATTGCGCACACCGATGATGTGGCACTCTTCGGGGGCGACATGTGGCAATGTCGGGCGGCCGAACTCTTCAGGTGACATGGTGATGTAGCACCATGAAAATCCAACACGTGGCTCCATAGGAACACGCCACATAGCAGCTTCTAGAAAGGGGTGAGGTGGACCAAGGATTGAACGACACGTGGTAAGCAGGCATTAGAGCAAGCAGGACCCAAGTGCGTGGCGTGCATCTTGGCCCTGCGTGGCGTGCACCTGCTTATTGCCTATAACTAGTTCTGAATTCATGGCTCATTCCTCATAATTCAACTCCAAACCTCTCTAGATTTCCTTCTATTCTTATGTCCGGTTTTTGTGAGGTTCCTTAGGGTATCTAGCAAAGTTTTGAAGGGTCTAGAAGTCCGGGAAATAGTAGTTTTCGGTTTTGGAGTCTTGTCCGTGTGTTTTTCCCGGTTTCCGCTAAAACCTGTGTAAGTTAAGCTACACTCTATTTCTTTCAGTATAACTTATATTTGTAGTCATAAGTCGTTATTATGAACCTATAAATAAGATTTATCAGTAATTCTAAGTCATTATACTGATTGATCTACTTATGGAAGAGGTGTTTAGAACGGTCACGCTAGCTTGGTTGTTGGATTTCAGAAAAACTATTATGCCAAAATGATCCTGCCTCCCAATTGTCCAGCCTGGTTGATCCTTACTTGATGTAGACATTGGGATTAGTGAGGAATGTAGACTATAATTATTATAATCACCATGATTTCGAAACTAGACTAAGGCTTAGTACTTTATGCATTTAGATCTTTCAAAAGTAAAAAATGGGGCGCTGTCGAAATCGCCAGTCACCCACCTAAGTGAAGTGAGTGCATAGTTATTTTTCAAACTTACACATAGTTACAAGTATTGTAAATTGCTTAAATGTTATGTGCATTGTCTTGATGTGTTTAATATATATGTACAACATGATATAGTTATTACTTAATTAAACTATATATATTTTATCATCCTTAATAATATGATTGGGTAGTAAAGGGATATTTAAAATAATAAATGAGAGGTTGTGATAGGGGTGTGTGAGATAGTAGCTATGATAGGTTTGTGAGAACTGTTCGAAATAATAAGTCATGACTAGTCGTTCCCAACCAAGTACTATTGTACTGTCGTGTTTTTCCAAAGTACTATTATACTGTCGTGCTTATCCCAAGTACTACAGTACTATCGTGCCTGCCATGTTTTTCCAAAAAACTATTGTACTGTCGTGCTTACCCAAAATACCATCATATTGCCATGCATAATCATCTAGGAAATAAAGATGTTTGCAAACAAATGTCTTTTTCACCAGATCCCTCGAGATCATCATACTAAGATTAGAAAGTGAGGATAAAGGTAATGGGGGTATTTAAATGTTGAAGAATATATATAATTAAAGATTATAATATTTTGGGTCGAAAACCCTATGCACTCACCAGGTTTCCCAACCTAACCCACTCAATTTCTTTGTATCATAGGTAGCGTTACTAAGGTACTGATAGATTATATATGTAACATCCCAAAAATACGGTCCAAAACTTTTATTTTAAAAATCATTTAAGAGAATCATAATGTAACGCCCGCAGATTCGGGCTAATAAAATTAGAGACAATAAGCATCAAAAATGAGTTTTGATGGAAGATTATTTAGAAGGAGTAATCTTAACCAAATGGTAGTATATGTTACAAGGGTTCCGTACATATAAAGAACGCCGAAATCCGAGTTATAACGAAGAAGTTATGGCCCGTCGAAGTTTTTCGGCAAAACCGGCATGGCACCAAGAGACGTAAATAGAGAATTTACGATGGAGGAATTTTTAGCCTTATAAATCTAAGAAAAATTTGTAGTATACGTTAAACAGAGAACATACAAAAAAAGAACGCCCAAATCTGACTTCGTATGAGGAAGTTATGAATTTTCTAAGATTTGGCATAGAAGTGGACGGCCCGAAACTCGAATTTTAGATCGAGCGGTTTTTGGCCTACGCAACCTAAATGAGAATTGAAGATCTCATTAATAGGAACTCAACGGTAAAAAGACAGACGAAAACGGAGTCCGTATAGTTATGAATTTTACGCGGACATTTAACAGTATAATCTCCTCGTACTGTTAAATTTAAGATCGGTCAAGAATAATCCAACGGAGTCAAAATGAAAGTTGTAGATCTTATTTTTTCCTACGCGTGGATATAAAGAATGTCAAAAACGGAGCTCATATGCGAAAGTTACGAGGTTTAGAAGTCGGCAGGGTGCTGCTGCAAAAGGGGTGACGTGACACAATCTTGGCCATTGCTTTCTCCCCAAGGCTTGCCACTAGATGGTGACATGTGGCACTAATTTCAGCCATATTTCACCCTATAAATACAACCCCTTCCACCCTCATTTCTTCACACCTCCACCCTTCTCTCTCTACTCTCTCTCTAAACCTCCCAAAACTCCCCTAGCGCTAGAAGAAAGCCCCGGAGCGCTCGACGGCTCCGAGAAGAAGAGCTTTCGGCTCGGAAGTTCTGCCCCTGCAGAGCGCGGCTTCTAGCCAAACCCCCTCGTTGGTAAGATACGCCTACCTAATTTTTAATATAGCTTTTATTTAAATATATTAACGTTATTAGGACCTTATAATAATTATTTGAGCTATTATTACGGGTTATATAAGTGTTGTTATAATATCTTTTTAACCACTCGCGGTACGGGGAATCCGGTTTGAAGGGCCGCCTGGGTTGTTGGATTTCAGAAGTGCTATATGCCAAAATGATCATGCCCTCGGTTGTTTCATGTCTGGCCCCTGTCTGTACATAGTGGGTGAAGAGTATTGTTTAACGCTTATATAATAGTAATAATAGTTAGACTATTAATTAGTCTCGTTGAACATTAGACTAAACTCTAGTGGAAATGATACAAGGTTTTGTCAACGGAAATTCGTTTTAAAGTAAACGAAGCGCTGTCCGAGTACCGAGTCACCACCATTGCAGGTGAGTATATAGTTACTTTCATCTTACACATAGATATGAAGTATTTTATATAAATTACGTGGTATGTGTGCATATTATTTGAATACTTGCTTTCTATGCTGGATGAACGATTTTATACATGTTTTAAATAATTTAAAATGTATATGTATTTTATATCTACGAATATGTTGGGTAAAACATGGGCAGATGAATGATGAGAGATGAAAGATGATATGAGTGAACATTGGCAGCTATAGACTTAGTGCCTAACAAATAACATCGGCAGCTATGGACTTAGTGCCTATAGAATAAACATTGGTAGCTATGGACTTGGTACCTGTTAAATAAATGTTTGTAGCTATGGATTTAGTACCTATTAGCTGAACACCGGTAGCTATGGATTTAGTACCCGATGAATGAACTTTAGCAGTTATGGAATTAGTGCTTTACGAACAAGCATTGGCAGCTATGGACTTAGTGCCTATCATATAAACCCTGGAAGCAATGGACTTCGAAATGAACGAATGCATGATAGATGATTCTTAGGGTAGATCCTTAAGAGTAAGGAAGATAATGGGGATAGGTAATTGGGTTGATTGTTTGATGTTTAAACATAATAATTAAATTATTGTGGGTTGAAAACCCTATGTACTCACCAGGTTTCCCAACCTGACCCACTCAAGCTTATTTGTATCACAGGTGTCGATATGAAGCTACTTTACACTGAGGGATTTAAAAGAGATGTAGATCACTAGTGTAAATGAATGTAAGTTTTGTTTATGCTTATGTTTCTGTATTGAGGATGACATCCCAAATGTTTTAAAATGGATAAAATTACATTTCTTCGGAAATGCTTTGATAACGTATTTATCATGTTTTTCTGGGAACAAATTCCGCAACATTTTTATTAAAAGAGGTACTCTGATTTTTATAAAGCATAAACAAAATTGGTCTTTTCTGGCCGTGAAAAATAGGCATGTCACTTGAATAGACACAATCACTAGCTAATTTAGGGAAAATGCCTTACATGCTTTTATGTGCTAAATTATTTATGATGCTTTATGATGCTAAATGTATGATCGGATCTATGGTCTGTTGCCGACCGGATCTGGAAACTTTATGTGTTCAGATTTCTAAACGTTTAAATACGGTATTAGAACTGGCATGTAACTTTTTGGAGTGATTAGGAGGTTTACACGTCGATCGTAAATAAAATCTTTCCTATCTTAATTCTCGTCATTTCACAGCAAATCCCTAATTTGGTGAATAAGATCGAAATGGCAAGAACCCAAAGCGGAGCCGGAAACGCGAACGGAAACAGGAATCAACCCCCAGTGATTGAGCAAATACCTGTTGTGGTAGCCGCTCCTGAGCCAATCACTATGGCCGGAGTACAAGCGATGATCCAAATGATGTTGGATCGTCAAATGGAGGAGACCAGACGCTTACTTCAACAGATGCGGGATGAAGCTACAATACCGATCGTACAACCTGAACTGGTCCCTGAGCAATCGGAGGAAGGGAACTACACTCGCCATGTGAGTCAAGCTGGGACTAAAGGAGAACGAAGAAATGGCCCAGAGAGGGGAAACGACAAGGATGGGCTAATTCCTTCCTCAGGCTTGCCCCGACATCAGACCGAATTCTGGAACATAGAACACATAACATATAACTAAACATTCCTCGGGCTTTCCTCGGCATCGGACCGATGTCTGGAACATATAAACAAACACATGCAAGAATCACGAAGACATCAAGCATACAAACATTCCTCGAGCTTGACCCGACATCAGACCGGAGTCCGGAACATATAAGCTACATCGGGCTAGCCCCGACATCGGACCTAAGTCCGGCATACGCTAACATACATAAACGGGCCGGAATTGGTGCCTTCGACCCGTTCCTACTGGAGGAAAACTCACCTCTCAAGCTGGCTGCTGAAATCTCGAGTGAGGAATCTTTGATGGCTGCTCCAACGACTCCCAAGCTATCATTATCACAATAATCACTTAGTCAAAAACTGATAATCCTTCTAAGGGTAAAATGACCATTTTTCCCCTCGTCAAGGTCAACATTCTGGTCAAAGTCAACATTTTGGGTTGACCCAACTCGCCGAGTTGCTCCATCAACTTGCCGAGTCCTAGAACCCTGAAATCATGATCTAACTCGTCGAGTCACCCCCTGACTTGTCGAGTTCCCTGCCTACTCATAGTCGCGATTTGGCGAATCAACTCGTCGAGTCCCCTCACAGACTCGTCGAGTTCTACCTTAAGTTGAAACGGGACAACACGACTCAACTCGTCGATTTCCTCTATGGACTCGATGAGTTCCTCTGTCCGTTTGGGCCATCTTAACAGATTAAGCCTCTATTCTCCAGATCCAAAGTCCATACATCATCTACATACTGGAAATGCCCTTTTAAGGGTAAAGTTTCCAACTTTACCCGCTAATAATCCTTCGTAATGGGTTTAGCTAAAACCCTAGTTCTTTAGGACATAGACCTTTGTCTAAAAGCCTTATTACTCCAACCCAAAGTATGAAAACCGAGATCTAAGTCCTAGACACCAAATGAACACGTAAAGTCTCAGACTTTCGTTCCATTCATGGCCTTGTGGGCTTAAAAGGACCAAATCAACACCTTAGAGCTTGCATGGGGGCTTCAATGGCATAAAGTTTGCACCTTTATACCTTAACAACCCTTAATGATCCCATATCTGAAAGGACCCTTGCTTGGGACGTCCATATCCAAATGGTCAAGCTTCTTGGACCAAAACCCTCAAAAAGTGGAAATAAGGAGATCTAATGAAATAATAGACAAGTTACAGACTTGATTACCAGAAAGTGAAGGGAATGAGATGTTGTTTCTAGATCTACAATCTTCTTTTGGAGTCCTCTAGCTTCTTTTTCTTCTACAAGCTTCAAATCACACAAGATCACTCAAAAATGGCTCACACACTCACAAAATGCTCTAGGGTTTCGTGGATTAGGGTTTGGGACCTGGAGGCTGGAAATGAGGTCATAAGGTGGGGATTAAGATGCTTAAATATGGTGGAAAAACCCGAAATTAGGGTTTCACTCTGGTAGACCTACTTGTCGAGTTGAGGTCTCTCAACTCGTCGAGTAGATTGCTTAAAACCCTGCGTCTAAACTCGTTTCTACTCGACAAGCCTGGGGCTCCCAACTCGTCGAGTAGCTCTACTAAAATGAATAAATTATAAATAAATGCGTACCAGAAAACAGGCGTTACAATATAGTTATCTACTAAGCGATTAATGGAATTAGTAGGATGCTAAAATAATGATGTTAGGTCTGTTTATGTTTATGTTTTGTATCAATTATGGCATCCAAAGTTTTAAATAATCAATGAAAAACATTTTATTTGGAAATGCTTTTAATGGGACAAACTCTGTATTTATAAAGATCACTCTGATTTAAAATAAGCATAAATAAAAATTTTAAAATGGCCATAAATTTAGGGATGTCACAAGATGGATCCCGAAAACCCGGTGACTGGTGCATATATATTGTTTCCTGTAATTGTCCATGAAGAAATGCATTCCTCATATCTAGTTGTCGAATAGGCCACCTATGGGTGACAACAATGCTAAGAACCGTACGGATAGTAGCAGGCTTCACAACAGGACTAAAAGTCTTGTCACAATCAATACTAGGTCGTTGGATGTGTCCATTAGCAACAAGACGCGCCTTGTAGTGAGATAATTACCCATCTGCATTAAGTTTCTTTTTGAACAACCAAATACAATTAACAATGTTAGCAGCAGGTGGTCTTGGGACAAGTACCCAATTTTTTAGAGATAAGCATAATATATTTGTCTGTCATTGCATCAAGCCAATTAGGATCCTTAAAAACATGTAGATATTTTTTGGGAACAAGAGAGGTGGTGTCAATGTGTATTTAATTTATGAATGGGTTTAAATATGCCTTGTTTTGCACAGGTAAGCATTGGATGTTGAGAGGAAGGAATTCTTTAAGAAATGATTGGCGATGTAGGAGAAGGGAGAGTCTCAGAGAGCTCGTTAGAGCTGATGGAAGGAGAAGTCAGTTGAGTTAGGCTAGACTCTGTAGGATGTTGGAATGGGCCAACAGGCGTTTGCAGAGATGGGCCCGAGGAGGGTTAATGAGATGGGCTTTGGGGCATATAAGTTGTATGTGGAGACATAGTGGTAGCCACGAGAGGATTAGGAGGAGTAGGCGTCAGAGTTGAAAGAAGAGGGTGGATGGAGTCATAATCATTAAGAAAAGAGTATGAAGGTGTTTTATTTGGTGTCATTGATCCAAATGGGAAAATGGTTTCATCAAAGACCACATGTCGTGATATGATGATTTCATTTGTGTCAAGATTCAGACAACAGTATCATTTGTGGTTTGTTGGGTAGCCAAGAAAGATACATGGAGTTGATCTTGGAGATAGTTTATGAGGAGCATCAATATGAGGAAAACAAAGACAACCAAACACACGTAAATAATCGCAGGAGGGGTGTTTATTATATAGTTTATAGAATGGAGTGTCATTATTGATGGTGGTGGATGGAAGAATATTGAGAAGGTGAGCGGCCATATGAAGTGCTTTGGTCCAATAAGTGGGAGGAAGCCAAGCATTGAATAAAAGAGTGCAAATGACATTATTTAAAGTACGAAGCATTCGTTCAGATTTTTCATTTTGTTGAGAGGTGTAAGGACACGAAAACGAAATTGAATACCGTTTTGAGAAAAAAAATTGATGGAATTGTTGGTTGTCATATTCACCTTCGTTATCACATTGAAAAGATTTGATATCAATTTTAAATTAGTTATTCACAAAATTTCTGAAATGCATAAACTTGTCAAAAACATCAGATTTTGCACGAATAGGATAGGCCCAAACATAATGAGAGAAATCATCTAGAAAAATGACATAATATTTAATTCCACTCAAACTTTTAATTGGAGATGTCCAAACATAAGAATGTACTAATTCAAACGGAAAATGTGAAACATAAATAGATGAACTAAAAGGCAATTTAACATGCTTGTCCATTTGACATGCATGACGAAAGGTAAAGTCTTTATTAGACGAACATGAAATAAACGATTATGAACTAAATGCTTGAAAATGTGTTAACCGATGGAGCAACGAAAATGAAGGCTTGGGTTGTTGGAGTCATGACCAGATAAAGGTCACCACTTTTGTCACATCCGATGAGTATTTGTTTGGTGCGGAAATCCTTCATAGAAAACCCAAATGAGTCAAATTCAATGGAACAATCATTTTACAAACGAAACAACGAACATAAATTAGATTTTTAATTATAGAGGGAGTAATTAAAACATTTTGAAGGGTCAAAGTATAATAAGGGTTTGGAAGTGGAAGAGTAGTGTGGCCAATTTTGGTTACATGCAATGAGGATCCGTCACCAACTAATACAAATGAAGAAAAATTAATGGTTTTATCAAAAATAGACTTGAGTATACCTGCATTCGAGTGAAGATGTGAAGTTGCACCAGTTTCCACATACCAATCAGCTTGACCCAGATCATTTAATGTCATAGTGTTGAACATTTGTGGAAGCGTTGTGGGTTCCAGATTTTGTCTTTGAGGCTGGTACGTTTGCTGATGAGAAATAGAATGTTGGGTTGGAGTAAAGAATTGATGATGTTGTTGGACAGTAGTCTGATGGTTCATTTGAGGTCTCGGCCCAGATCCATGTTGTTGAGTTATAATTGGGCTTGGCAGCAAACCTTGTTGATTGGATCGATGATGGAATTGAGGAGAATATGCCCACACCCATGCACATTGGCGTTGATTGTGTTGACTACCGCTGAAGGAGTTACCACCGCCAGTTTCATTATGAAATCAACCACCACAACGTCCTCCACCCCAACCACCACAACGTCCACCGCGTCCCCTACAGTAGTCACCCCTGTTACCGTCGTTGTTGTGGTGGTTATTAGTCTACTGAGATGAATTGTGATTTTGATTTTGAACAGTGAGGGCATGAGAAAAGGGTAAGTTGTCGACATGCATGAGAGAAGAATCACACATATCATCCTGAAACATATGTTGCTCCTCGCATAGGAAAATGGATCTAACATCCCAGAAAGATGGAGGAGGGCCTCGATGTCGAATGTTCATATGTACCAAAATTTCTATGACAGTCCATCAATCATGTAAGCCACGAGGTATGTTTCAGGAACCTTAGCTTCCATGTGTTCTAGATCAACAATGGATTTTATTTTGTTGCAATAGTCTGTGATAAACGAGTTTCCAAGGGAAATGTTTTTGATTTCTCGATCAAGCTGGATAATCTTGGATGCTTTGTTGTCACAAAAAACCTTTTCAATGCTTTCCCAAATTTCGAATGCAGTTTCTTGTTTCTTGAAGATCATATTAAGAAAGGAGATGGAGACGGTGCCATACAACCATGATTTTACAATGGAATCCATACGAAGACAATTTCCTTTGTAGCCACATATTCTTGAGTTGCTTTATCTTTATCTTTTTCTTTGGTAGTCGTTACTTTACTTGAACATTACTTGAACAAGAGGTTTGAGGTGATCATCAACTCTATATCCAATGCAATGAATTTACAATAGTTCTTGCCAAATATCATAATTCATTTGATCCAAGTCTAGAACAAAAGTAACTACATGCTTAATGTTAATCGTAAAGGAGGACTAGTTAAAGTTGAGCGACATGGTGAGAAGAAGAAGGAGATGTCGAGATAAAAGATTCATTGAAAGATCAGAGAGTTGATGTAAAGAGAACCATCGACTAAGGTTTAGGGAAATCAGACTATATTACGCTCTGATACCATGTAATTGCCAATATTTTCCCATGAAATATCTTTCATTCATTAAAGTCAATATATATATATATATATATATATATATATATATATATATATATATATATATATATATATATATATATATATATATTGAATAATGAATATACCCTTAAGGGTATCTAACCTTAGGTACCCAAATTCACAATACTACGTCGTTTTGTATCATATATACATTGTAATCATCCAATGTTTTTATAATTCAACTTCTAACTTGATTTACTTCCAAGATTTTTATAAATTTCACAATTATCTTCCACTTACATAATTTTCATTTTTCAACTATAATACATATAGTCTACTAGGTGTTTGGCAAAAAGATATGATGTAAGAAGAAGGTAATAGTGAAATCTTAAAAATCTTGAAAGTAAATCAAGTTAGAGGTTGAAGTTTAAGAACATTATAATGAATATATCAAACAAAACGACATATTATGGTGTTTTTGGGTACCTAAGCTTATATACCTTCAAACGTATATTCACTTTTCCCATATATATATATATATATATATATATATATATATATATATATATATATATATATATATATATACACACACACACACACAACGTATATGAGAAATCAGGAAAGGGTCAAACATTAATGGGTCGACTGTATAATACATACAAATTATAATATTACGCTAATAGTATAGGTTACCTACCTATCCAAATTTGGATCTATACTACCTATCCAAATTTGGTGATCGAGGTGTTAATGTTCCTATGACTCTTTGTCTCGTGTGTTCTTGTTGGGTCTAAAATATGGTTTATACTTTACTTTTCTTGGAAAATGTATTTTTGTGTCTTGGACCGTAAACAACTTGGTGTTTACGGCCGTATACGTGTTTACAGCTGTGTTTACGGTCGTGAACAGGTTTACGGCCGTGAACCTGTTCACGGCCCATGTCTCATATATATATGGTGAGGAGTGCATGTGGGAATATAGTTAAGAGGAGCCTAAGTGTGTGTATTCCAAGGTGTGAGAGAAACTAGAGAGAAGTTTTGTGTGTGTAAATCTCTTGTATCTGGATCTACATTCTTATCGATTCATACAAAGATTCATCATCTTCTTCTTCTTGAGCATATAGAATTATTACGTAGAGAGAACGAGGACTTGAGATATGAAGGGTATCAACTTAGAAAAGGACAGAACCCCTTGAAGGGTGAATTAGAAGCAAAAACAAAAGACTTTAGAAACCTTCAGGAAGAGTATAGTATTAAGAGTACACATTATAGATATGTAACTGAACAACTTGCTGAGGCAACTGCTGAGCTTGACACATTAAAAAACAAATTTGAAAATGCAGATTTTACTTTTAGAAAATTTGATGTGTCAACTGAAGTAGTTGCATCCATGATAGAAACTAATTTGAAATTCAAAGAGAATCAGCAAAAGGGTTTAGGATATGACAAAATGCCTCCTCCTTATAATCATAATTATCAGTTTAATCCTTTGACCAAAGAGGAGTTTGCCAGAGAGCCTTATCTCAAATATGGAAAACCAACTGGATTTGTGTCAGGAGGTATGCAGGTTGAAAATACTAATGTTTCTACTTCTTCTATATATCAACCACTAAGTCATTGCAAGCAAGCAGTTGAAGAGAGTGTGTCTGATAATAAAATTGTATCAAAGTCTGATGACTTAAATTTTTTCGATATATTTGATGATATCTTTGATAATTCTGATGTGGATGTGCCAGAAAGTGTTGAGCTGAACGATTCTAATGCTTCTACTTCTTGTGCAGGTAAAGTAACGGAAGATGAGAACAAGGAGAAAACTATTGAACAAACCAATGTCTCCTTGAACACTGAATCTGTTGCTTCGAACTCAGTTACTTCTAATCAACATGCAGTTGAGAAATACAGGCCACCAAAACAAGCGAAACAGAGTGCCTGTTGTAATTGTGCTTGTGGGAACAACAAGAGACAATGCATGGATACGCCATCAGGGGCAGGAAGAAATAACTCCTACGTGAAGAAGCAAACTTGCTTTCACTGTGGAACACCTGGACACATTGCCAGAAATTGTCCAAATCGTGCGTACGTTCCCTACTATGCGCAAGGGTGGCAGAACGCGCCAAGTGGGAGATTTTCCAAAAGAAACCCCTCAAGGTCACGTTCAGACAATGGCGAATGGAACGCGCTAAAGGCCAAGAATCAAAATCCCAAGGGCAAGAAGGGTATGCCGGCCCAGAAGTCAAGTTCAAGAGATGCTCTTGTGAAGCCAAGACCAGTTAGGTCAAAGTCATCTCGACGATCAACTTCAAGTTGGAAAGCAAGTACCGAGGCACCCATCCGCTTGAAAAAGAAATGGGTTAAACCCGACTACAGATGGGTACCAAAGGGTCAATCTCCTAAATCTCCTAATGCGTCTAATATTTCTTCATCTTCTGTTTGTGATAAACAGGATATGTCATGGGATAGGGTATCGTGCAAGGATGACAAAGGTCAACCCAATTTCAAAATGGACTGGGTTCCAAAGACCAACTGATCCTGCTCTATGTCGTAGCAGCTATGGAAGCATATCTTCAGACTTCGGTTTGTTGGTAGTGGCTGTTCCAGGCACATGATAGGAGGCATCTCTCAACTATACAACATTCAGAACTTTGTTTGAGAGTATGTGTCCTTTGCGGGAAGCGAAGAAAGGAAGGGATCACACATGGGGTTTGTGCTTAATGACATGAAGAATTTTTGGATCTGTTCTGAGATTATGCGTGCTGTTCTCAGACCTTCTGGATGCAAATTCAATCGGTGACTTACAGTTTGAGTTTTCTTCTCGATACTCCTGAGTTTTTTTTAAGCTGATTCGCTTCAAAGACAAATTTTTGTTTTAGGATAGTTTAAATTTGCGCATTTGCATTCGTTTCTCTCTTATGTACAAATTTAGGGGGAGAAATAAAAACAAAATAAAAATTAGAAAATCAGAAAATCCAAAAATATGGTGTTAATGGAATGTGATTGAGGGAGATGTTTTGGGAAGTGATATGAAGTATAGTGCTAAAGGGCAATTTATAATGTGTGTAATGCACTAAAGCCGAATTGTCTAGACTCTGTATTCAATGTGCTGGTAGGCATAAAGGATTCAAAAAGGACTAGACATTGATTGACCATGAAAGGACTAGATGATATAGACTTAGATAGTTTCATTTGGACTGATCATACGACACTCGGGTAGATTGAGCAATGATATAAACATGGGAACCTACGAGATACATTAAAAGTTAATTATCTAGAACTGTGGCTCAACATTTCCTTGATGTATGGAATCATGTCCTTAATTCCGGTATTGATAGGGCAACTGGGGGTTCGGATAAAGTAGGTATGTAGGAAATTATTTTCTTGCTTTCTATCTGTCAGTCATATGTTGCTTCCTTTGCGTGATTGGAACATATACGACCTGGAATGCAACATATGCAACTCTATCTCTATGCATTTCCATATCTATGAAATTCTTTCTATATGTTAGCCATATGTTGTTCCCTCTGCGTGATCGGAAGATCCGACCTGGGACACAAAATATGTGTAACGCCCGTAGATCCGGGCTAGTCAGTTTAGGGACGATAAGCATCAAAAAAATGACTTTTTGATGAAATATTATTTAAAAGGAGTAATCTTAACTAAGTTGTAGTATATGTTACAAGGATTCCATACATATAAAGAACGCCGAAATCCGAGTTATAACGAAGAAGTTATGACCTGTCGAAGTTTCGCGACAGAACCGGCACGACACAACGCGACGTAAATAGTGAATTTATGTTAGAGCGATATTTGGCCTTAGTGATCTAAATGAAAGTCATAGAATACGTTAAATCGAGAGCGTGCATAAAAAGAACGTCTAAATCTGACTTCGTATGAGGAAGTTATGATTTTTCGAAGTTTCAGCATTAGCAGTATGCAGCCCGAAACTCGAGATTGAGGTCGAGCGATATTTAGCCAAAACTTTCTAAATGAGAATTGAAGATCTCATCAATAGTAGTCCAAAGATAAAAAGACAGACAAAAACGGAGTTCAGACGAAGGAGTTATGAATTTCGAACGGAGTTTTCCTGTCCCGGCCTACTAAAACTAATATATTAAAATTAAATTCAAAATTAGCCAACAGAGTCTAAACGAGAGTTGTAGAGCATAATCTCACCTACGCGTGGATATAAAGAACGTCGAAAACGGAGCTCGTATGCGAAAGTTATGAATTTCTGAAGTTCGGGGCGTGAACCCCAAGGCTGTGTCAGAGCTCACGAGGTGAATATTAGAAACTCACGAGGTGAGCCAGTTCACGAGGTGAGCATTAGTGACTCACGAGGTGAACAGATGATGGACGTCTTCCAGGGCAAGTGGCCATGATGAACGCAATGACGTATCGAGCTCACGAGGTGAATATTAGAAACTCACGAGGTGAGTCAATTCACGAGGTGAGCATATATGGTTCACGAGGTGAACCTAGAATTTTTGCCCTATAAATAGAATTCAAGGGGCAGCCGAGTTTGGTTGCTCATCTCATACTCTCCCACTCCCGATACTCTCTCTAAGCCCTATTTTAACCCCCCGAAGCCCCGGTGTTCATCCCGAGACCCGAAGCAAGTCCCGAAGCCCGAAGATCCCGAGAAGAAAAGAGTTTCCGAGCCGAAGCTCTGCCCGCGAGAAGTCCGGTGTGTGAAGAGATCACAGTTTCACCGAAGGATACTACTTCTACAAGCCGTAGTGTTGCCCGATCATCTTCTGATCAAGTGAGTGTGTAGTTACTTTCTTCTAACACATAAATATTAAGTATTTACTATGATATACGTGTTATGTGTATAATATAGGTATTTTGTATCTAAAAATATTTTGGGTAGAACATGGGTAGATGAGGTTGTTGGTAGGTGATAAAAGATGGGTTGGACCATGAGATAAAAGGATAAAGAGATAAACTAGTTTTAGATCCGAGAGTATGGATCAGATCAAGAGGTTAGTTTTAGATCCGGGAATATGGATTAGGTAAGGAGGTAAATTTTAGATTCGGGAGTACGGATTATGTATTTTTGAATTATGTGTTCATTCGATAAGGTATCATGTGTATAGTCCCTTTTAGGAACGTGATTTTAGTATGAGTATTGATTAAAGTATGAAATATACATATGTATGTGAAGTATTTGTTATTGTCCGAAATACGTGTTAGATATATTTGATGATATACAACGTGCGAATCGGTTATGGTTCAATATGTGTTAAGATGTTTATATATGATATTATTACTTAAAACCTTGTGTTAAGTATACACTAGTTGGCGTTGCCTAAACGGAGATAGTATCAAAAATTGATTATAAGCATTGTAGGTTTGCCTAGTGATGGGTTAAAACTTAAATGGGATGTTTAGTTCAATTAAGTTTGTACATTGGGTAGTCTCTTATTAAGAGTACGTGTGTGGTGAGATCAATGATCGGTGGAGTACGTCTTACGTACAAAAGTACATTTTATGTACGAAGTCCTTTTCAAAGCTCTGTGTCTTGGGTGCTGCTTGGGCCAGGGTACTATTATGTTCTCGGGTACGAGTCTTTAGTATATCAGAGTACTATAATGCGCCAGAAGTATTATCATGTACAAAGTCTTTTTGACAATTTTGTGTGTCGGTTACAGGAGCGTACGGGATTACTCTAGTAGTATTTCCCCATACTTTTATTTTGAGAGAGCTTTGGAGTCAGCGTTTCTTTTATGAAGTGATCGACCGAGCTTCATATGTCAGCGTTTTCTTTCACGAAGTAATTAAGGGAACTTCGTAGACTGCCTAATAAAGTGTGTCGGTAATAGACCACTGCTAGGTATGTCTGGTGTTATATTGCTGGATAGGGTGCGTCTGGGGGGTGAAATACCTCATGTATTCAGGCCACTGCTAGGTAAAGTTCGATGTTGGGATAGGTAGAGTCTGGGGGTATAATACCTCATGATAGTCGAACCACGCCTAGGCATTGTTATCTAGATAACTACCCCTGACTTAACTGTCTTGTGGTTCTTTCTTTTACGAATGAAGGTTCGTGGTGAAACTTATTCCATTCCCCTCATTTGATGTCTTTATTGATCCTCGTTTGCTGCCAGGGAATTTCCGAAGTAGCTTCGTCAGTTGTTGTTCATATCGATTCCTTAGGCTAGATCTCGTAAGATCATTGTATAGGGTCAGTGTGTGAGGATCGACGGGATGGGATAGATTGTTTTAGAAATATGATTTATAGGTGTTAATAATATTAGTGGTTTTGCAAGATCGAGATATACATTATTATCACATTGTTTGAACTAAGAGCTTTCGTACTCTGTGTTCCTTAGGTGATTGGGTTCACCAGGGATATTCGAACTAAGTGTTCATTAGGTGTTTTTGACCTAGGCGTTCATTAATTATTGTGAACTACGTGTTCATCAGAGGTAATCTAAGAACCTTCGCAGCACTAAACTTTGTGCCAATTCCTTAGGGCAATCCTTAGGAATGAATGGGAGAAGGGTAAACGGTTCTTAGGGTAAATCTTTAAGAAATAAATGAAGATAATGGGGGTGGGTAATTGGATTGATTGTTTGATAAGTGAATATAATAACTATATTATTGTGGGTTGAAAACCTTATATGCTCACCAGGCTCCCCGGCCTGACCCTCTCAGTTTTCTTTATATTACAGGTTATGGCACGAGAGCATAAGTTGGCTGACATAACGAGAGAATTTGGATTATAGGCCAGTAGTTATGAATAACTATTGTAAGATCTATTTTGTTGTGTTTATGCTTTTGGTCTGTATTGAACATGACATCTCGAGATTTTGTTATATAATGAAAATACATTTCTTTAAAGGAATGCTTTGATAAATTCTTATCATATTTTTGTTTTGGGAACAAATTCCGCAACTGTTTTCTTTAAAAGATTACTCTGATTTTAAAAACAAAGCATAAACAAATCGGTCTTTTCTGGCCGTGAAATTGGGGATGTCACAGTTGGTATCAGAGCATTAGTTTACGCGAACTAGGAATTTGTAGGAAATTTCTAGACTTAAACTTAGAATGCTAAGTATTGGTCGTGAGGAGTGTGTCTAAAATATGTTAGGTAGTACACCTAAATGGACACAAGCACTAGTTTATTTTAGGAATGATGCCTAAAATGCTTTTATGTGCTAATTGTTTTGTGTGATAGCTAAATTGATGCTATTATTTGTTCGGATCTATAGTCTGTTGCCGACCGGATCTGGAAACCTTATGTGTGTAGGATTCTAAGCGTATGACTACGATATTAGAACTAGCATGTAAACGTTTCGGGGTGATAAGGAGATTTATACGTTTATCGTAATTAAAGCTTTCTTATCTTAAAAATTCTCGCTTGGTACACCGAATGTCTGCTTGGGTGTAGAAAGGGTCATGGTGAAGACTCGTAGAGAAATTGAGTAAATGGAGGAAATGAAAAAGGCTTATGATAGTGGATGACACCTATCAGAAGATATCGTAAGAGTGGTATCTTGCCTTTAGAGTATGTCTTATGAAATAACAGTACGTTTAGAAGAGTACAATACGTTTGAAGTACACCTTCGATTGGCAGGATGATGGAGAGATTGGTGTAATTCTTGAGGTTGTCTCATCACCCGGTATTTCCATCACCAATCGAGTTGAAGTAGAATTGATGATTGAAGGTACGCAATGAAGAAGTCCTAGTAGAGTCTAGGGAAATTGTTTATGATTATTTGGACACATTCGTATGTGTTAAATTGTTTTGTGATTTTAGGACTTGGGGACTGCGAGACAATACTTGGGACGAGTATGAGTAGGTGTCAAAGGTAGTATATGCATATACTACCGGAAGCACAGGACTCGCACTTGGATCAGGGAAAGTCACAAGGTTACCAAGAAGCTGGTGATTGATTTCGTTTTATTCAAGTATGTCGTTACCATTGTTTCGGTAGTGACTAAGAAGATGATTGATATTCTGACCCTAGCGGTCATATCAAATTGAGTCCGACTACGATGAGTTTGTTACGTGGTTCATAGAACCAAGTTCGAGGTAGCATCTGACTCAAGTCAGAAGATTGAAATCAATGCGATCGATAGCATAGCGGTCGTTGTTAAGGAAGCTTGTAGCTAGAAATGCTACATGTAAAAAAATGTGATTATATCACATTAGAATATGAAGGAAGGTATATTCCATTCTGGAATTTGACTCTATGAGACTTGAGTCTAAGCGTTGCATCATACGATGAGAGATCATTAGAACATGACCCATCGGTCTGTTACAATAGATAAAGGAAAGTACTTATCATAAGAAGAAGAAGGAGTCCTCAATAAGGATTTATTTTGTAACTCAAAGGTTACGATTGAAAGTACAACATAGTACGAAGAGCAGATGCAGGATTGAGCACTACCTGCTATCGAGAAGTCCAAGAGTTAGATACTCTTTCGAGGAAACATAGAACTTATAGTTATTACCTAGGATGAAGAGATAACGTATGGAATCATTATACAAGTCCTATTTCGTTGATGATTCCGGGACGTAATCATCCTAAGGGGGAGATAATTGTAACGCCCGTAGATCCGGGCTAGTCAGTTTAGAGACGATAAGCATCAAAAATGACTTTTTGATGGAAGATTATTTAGAAGGATTAATCTTAACTAAGTTGTAGTATATGTTACAAGGATTCCATACATATAAAGAACGCCGAAATCCGAGTTATATTTGGACACATTCGTATGTGTTAAATTGTTTTGTGATTTTAGGACTTGGGGACTGCGAGACAATACTTGGGACGAGTATGAGTAGGTGTGAAAGGTAGTATATGCATATACTACCGGAAGCACAGGACTCGCACTTGGATCAGGGAAAGTCACAAGGTTACCAAGAAGCTGGTGATTGATTTCGTTTTATTCAAGTATGTCGTTACCATTGTTTCGGTAGTGACTAAGAAGATGATTGATATTCTGACCCTAGCGGTCATATCAAATTGAGTCCGACTACGATGAGTTTGTTACGTGGTTCATAGAACCAAGTTCGAGGTAGCATCTGACTGAAGTCAGAAGATTGAAATCAATGCGATCGATAGCATAGCGCTCGTTGTTAAGGAAGCTTGTAGCTAGAAATGCTACATGTAAAAAAATGTGATTATATCACATTAGAATATGAAGGAAGGTATATTCCATTCTGGAATTTGACTCTATGAGACTTGAGTCTAAGCGTTGCATCATACGATGAGAGGTCATTAGAACACGACCCATCGGTCTGTTACAATAGATAAAGGAAAGTACTTATCATAAGAAGAAGAAGGAGTCCTTAATAAGGATTTATTTTGTAACTCAAAGGTTACGATTGAAAGTACAACATAGTACGAAGAGCAGATGCAGGATTGAGCACTACCTGCTATCGAGAAGTACAAGAGTTAGATACTCTTTCGAGGAAATATAGAACTTATAGTTATTACCTAGGATGAAGAGATAACGTATGGAATCATTATACAAGTCCTATTTCGTTGATGATTCCGGGACGTAATCATCCTAAGGGGGAGATAATTGTAACGCCCGTAGATCCGGGCTAGTCAGTTTAGAGACGATAAGCATCAAAAATGAATTTTTGATGGAAGATTATTTAGAAGGATTAATCTTAACTAAGTTGTAGTATATGTTACAAGGATTCCATACATATAAAGAACGCCGAAATCCGAGTTATAACGAAGAAGTTATGACCTGTCGAAGTTTCGCGACAGAACCGGCACGACACAGCGCGACATAAATAGTGAATTTACGTTAGAGCGATATTTGGCCTTAGCGATCTAAATGAAAGTCGTAGAATACGTTAAATCGAGAGCATGCATAAAAAGAACGTCTAAATCTGACTTTGTATGAGGAAGTTATGATTTTTCGAAGTTTCAGCATTAGTAGTATGCAGCCCGAAACTCGAGATTGAGGTCGAGCGATATTTAGCCAAAACTTTCTAAATGAGAATTGAAGATCTCATCAATAGTAGTCCAACGATAAAAAGACAGACAAAAACGGAGTTCAGACGAAGGAGTTATGAATTTCGAACGAAGTTTTCCCGTCCCGGCCTACTAAAAATAATATATTAATAATATATTAAAATTAAATTCAAAATTACCAACGGAGTCTAAACGATAGTTGTAGAGCATAATCTCACCTACGCGTAGATTTAAAGAACGTCGAAAACGGAGCTCGTATGCGAAAGTTATGAATTTCTAAAATTCGGGGCGTGAACCCCAAGGCTGTGTCAGAGCTCACGAGGTGAATATTAGAAACTCACGAGGTGAGCCAGTTCATGAGGTGAGCATTAGTGACTCACGAGGTGAACAGATGATGGACGTCTTCCAGGGCAAGTGGCCATGACGATCGCAATGACGTATCGAGCTCACGAGGTGAATATTAGAAACTCACGAGGTGAGTCAGTTCACGAGGTGAACATATATGGTTTACGAGGTGAACCTAGCATTTTTGCCCTATAAATAGAATTCAAGGGGCAGCCGAGTTTGGTTGCTCATATCTTACTCTCCCACTCCCGATACTCTCTCTAAGCCCTATTTTCACCCCCCGAAGCCCCGGTGTTCATCCCGAGACCTGAAGCAAGTCCCGAAGCCCGAAGATCCCGAGAAGAAAAGAGTTTCTAAGCCGAAGCTCTGCCCGCGAGAAGTCCGGTGTGTGAAGAGATCACAGTTTCACCGAAGGATACTACTTCTACAAGCCGTACTGTTGCCCGATCATCTTCTGATCAAGTGAGTGTGTAGTTACTTTCTTCTAACACATAAATATTAAGTATTTACTATGATATACGTGTTATGTGTATAATATATTGTTGTTTATTTGAGATGATTGTGGAATGGATGAATTATATAAGTTTTAATGAGTTAAACTATATATGTATTTTGTATCTAAAAATATGTTGGGTAGAACATGGGTAGATGAGGTTGTTGGTAGGTGATAAAAGATGGGTTGGACCATGAGATAAAAGGATAAAGAGATAAACTAGTTTTAGATCCGAGAGTATGGATCAGATCAAGAGGTTAGTTTTAGATCCGGGAATATGGATTAGGTAAGGAGGTAAATTTTAGATTCGGGAGTACGGATTATGTATTTTTGAATTATGTGTTCATTCGATAAGGTATCATGTGTATAGTCCCTTTTAGGAACGTGATTTTAGTATGAGTATTGATTAAAGTATGAAATATACATATGTATGTGAAGTATTTGTTATTGTCCGAAATACGTGTTAGATATATTTGATGATATACAACGTGCGAATCGGTTAGGGTTCAATATGTGTTAAGATGTTTATATATGATATTATTACTTAAAACCTTGTGTTAAGTATACACTAGTTGGCGTTGCCTAAACGGAGATAGTATCAAAAATTGATTATAAGCATTGTAGGTTTGTCTAGTGATGGGTTAAGACTTAAATGGGATGTTTAGTTCAATTAAGTTTGGACATTGGGTAGTCTCTTATTAAGAGTACGTGTGTGGTGAGATCGATGATCGGTGGAGTACGTCTTACGTACAAAAGTACATTTTATGTACGAAGTCCTTTTCAAAGCTCTGTGTCTTGGGTGCTGCTTGTGCCAGGGTACTATTATGTTCTCGGGTACGAGTCTTTCGCATATCAGAGTACTATAATGTGCCAGAAGTACTATCATGTACAAAGTCTTTTTGACAATTTTGTGTGTCGGTTACGGGAGCGTACGGGAGTACTCTAGTAGTATTTCCCCATACTTTTATTTTGAAAGAGCTTTGGAGTCAGCTTTTCTTTTATGAAGTGATCGACTGAGCTTCATATGTCAGCGTTTTCTTTCACGAAGTAATTAAGGGAACTTCGTAGACTGCCTAATAAAGTGTGTCGGTAATAGACCACTGCTAGGTATGTCTGGTGTTATATTGCTGGATAGGGTGCGTCTGGGGGTGAAATACCTCATGTATTCAGGCCACTGCTAGGCAAAGTTCGATGCTGGGATAGGTAGAGTCTGGGGGTATAATACCTCATGATAGTCGGACCACGCCTAGGCATTGTTATCTAGATAACTACCCCTGACTTAACTGTCTTGTGGTTCTTTCTTTTACGAACGAAGGTTCGTGGTGAAACTTATTCCATTCCCCTCATTTGATGTCTTTATTGATCCTCATTTGCTGCCAGGGAATTTCCGAAGCAGCTTCGTCAGTTGTTGTTCATATCGATTCCTTAGGCTAGATCTCGTAAGATCATTGCATAGGGTCAGTGTGTGAGGATCGACGGGATAGGATAGATTGTTTTAGAAATATGATTTATAGGTGTTAATAATATTAGTGGTTTTGCAAGATCGAGATATACATTATTATCACATTGTTTGAACTAAGAGCTTTCGTACTCTGTCTTCCTTAGGTGATTGGGTTCACCAGGGATATTCGAACTAAGTGTTCATTAGGTGTTTTTGACCTAGGCGTTCATTAATTATTGTGAACTATGTGTTCATCAGAGGTAATCTAAGAACCTTGGCAGCACTAAACTTTGTGCCAATTCCTTAGGGCAATCCTTAGGAATGAATGGGAGAAGGGTAAACGGTTCTTAGGGTAAATCTTTAAGAAATAAATGAAGATAATGGGGGTGGGTAATTGGATTGATTGTTTGATAAGTGAATATAGTAACTATATTATTATGGGTTGAAAACCCTATATGCTCACCAGGCTCCCCAGCCTGACCCTCTCAGTTTTCTTTATATTACAGGTTATGGCACGAGAGCATAAGTTGGCTGACATAACGAGAGAATTTGGATTATAGGCCAGTAGTTATGAATAACTGTTGTAAGATCTATTTTGTTGTGTTTATGCTTTTGGTCTATATTGAACATGACATCTCGAGATTTTGTTATATAATGAAAATACATTTCTTTAAAGGAATGCTTTGATAAATTCTTACATATTTTTGTTTTGGGAACAAATTCCGCAACTGTTTTCTTTAAAAGATTACTCTCATTTTAAAAACAAAGCATAAACAAATCGGTCTTTTCTGGCCGTGAAATTGGGGATGTCACAGTTGGTATCAGAGCATTAGTTTAAGCGAACTAGGAATTTGTAGGAAATTTCTAGACTTAAACTTAGAATGCTAAGTATTGATCGTGAGGAGTGTGTCTAAAATATGTTAGGTAGTACACCTAAATGGACACAAGCACTAGTTTATTTTAGGAATGATGCCTAAAATGCTTTTATGTGCTAATTGTTTTGTGTGATAGCTAAATTGATGCTATTATTTGTTCGGATCTATGGTCTGTTGCCGACCGGATCTGGAAACCTTATGTGTGTAGGATTCTAAGCGTATGACTACGATATTAGAACTAGCATGTAAACGTTTCGGGGTGATAAGGAGATTTATACGTTTATCGTAATTAAAGCTTTCTTATCTTAAAAATTCTCGCTTGGTACACCGAATGTCTGCTTGGGTGTAGAAAGGGTCATGGTGAAGACTCGTAGAGAAATTGAGTAAATGGAGGAAATGAAAAAGGCTTATGATAGTGGATGACACCTATCAGAAGATATCGTAAGAGTGGTATCTTGCCTTTAGAGTATGTCTTATGAAATAACAGTACGTTTAGAGGAGTACAATACGTCTGAAGTACACCTTCGATTGGCAGGATGATGGAGAGATTGGTGTAATTCTTGAGGTTGTCTCATCACCCGGTATTTCCATCACCAATCGAGTTGAAGTAGAATTGATGATTGAAGGTACGCAATGAAGAAGTCCTAGTAGAGTCTAGGGAAATTGTTTATGATTATTTGGACACATTCGTATGTGTTAAATTGTTTTGTGATTTTAGGACTTGGGGACTGCGAGACAATACTTGGGACGAGTATGAGTAGGTGTGAAAGGTAGTATATGCATATACTACCGGAAGCACAGGACTCGCACTTGGATCAGGGAAAGTCACAAGGTTACCAAGAAGCTGGTGATTGATTTCGTTTTATTCAAGTATGTCGTTACCATTGTTTCGGTAGTGACTAAGAAGATGATTGATATTCTGACCCTAGCGGTCATATCAAATTGAGTCCGACTACGATGAGTTTGTTACGTGGTTCATAGAACCAAGTTCGAGGTAGCATCTGACTCAAGTCAGAAGATTGAAATCAATGCGATCGATAGCATAGCGCTCATTGTTAAGGAAGCTTGTAGCTAGAAATGCTACATGTAAAAAAATGTGATTATATCACATTAGAATATGAAGGAAGGTATATTCCATTCTGGAATTTGACTCTATGAGACTTGAGTCTAAGCGTTGCATCATACGATGAGAGGTCATTAGAACACGACCCATCGGTCTGTTACAATAGATAAAGGAAAGTACTTATCATAAGAAGAAGAAGGAGTCCTCAATAAGGATTTATTTTGTAACTCAAAGGTTACGATTGAAAGTACAACATAGTACGAAGAGCAGATGCAGGATTGAGCACTACCTGCTATCGAGAAGTCCAAGAGTTAGATACTCTTTCGAGGAAACATAGAACTTATAGTTATTACCTAGGATGAAGAGATAACGTATGGAATCATTATACAAGTCCTATTTCGTTGATGATTCCGGGACGTAATCATCCTAAGGGGGAGATAATTGTAACGCCCGTAGATCCGGGCTAGTCAGTTTAGAGACGATAAGCATCAAAAATGACTTTTTGATGGAAGATTATTTAGAAGGATTAATCTTAACTAAGTTGTAGTATATGTTACAAGGATTCCATACATATAAAGAACGCCGAAATCCGAGTTATAACGAAGAAGTTATGACCTGTCGAAGTTTCGCGACAGAACCGGCACGACACAGCGCGACGTAAATAGTGAATTTACGTTAGAGCGATATTTGGCCTTAGCGATCTAAATGAAAGTCGTAGAATACGTTAAATCGAGAGCGTGCATAAAAAGAACGTCTAAATCTGACTTTGTATGAGGAAGTTATGATTTTTCGAAGTTTCAGCATTAGTAGTATGCAGCCCGAAACTCGAGATTGAGGTCGAGCGATATTTAGCCAAAACTTTCTAAATGAGAATTGAAGATCTCATCAATAGTAGTCCAACGATAAAAAGACAGACAAAAACGGAGTTCAGACGAAGGAGTTATGAATTTCGAACGAAGTTTTCCCGTCCCGGCCTACTAAAAATAATATATTAATAATATATTAAAATTAAAGTCAAAATTAGCCAACGGAGTCTAAACGATAGTTGTAGAGCATAATCTCACCTACGCGTAGATATAAAGAACGTCGAAAACGGAGCTCGTATGCGAAAGTTATGAATTTCTTAAATTCGGGGCGTGAACCCCAAGGCTGTGTTAGAGCTCACGAGGTGAATATTAGAAACTCACGAGGTGACCAGTTCATGAGGTGAGCATTAGTGACTCACGAGGTGAACAGATGATGGACGTCTTCCAGGGAAAGTGGCCATGACGAACGCAATGACGTATCGAGCTCACGAGGTGAATATTAGAAACTCACGAGGTGAGTCAGTTCACGAGGTGAACATATATGGTTTACGAGGTGAACCTAGCATTTTTGCCCTATAAATAGAATTCAAGGGGCAGCCGAGTTTGGTTGCTCATCTCTTATTCTCCCACTCCTGATACTCTCTCTAAGTCCTATTTTCACCCCCCAAATCCCCGGTGTTCATCCCGAGACCTGAAGCAAGTCCCGAAGCCCGAAGATCCCGAGAAGAAAAGAGTTTCTGAGCCGAAGCTCTGCCCGCGAGAAGTCCGGTGTGTGAAGAGATCACAGTTTCACCAAAGGATACTACTTCTACAAGCCGTACTGTTGCCCGATCATCTTCTGATCAAGTGAGTGTGTAGTTACTTTCTTCTAACACATAAATATTAAGTATTTACTATGATATATGTGTTATGTGTATAATATATTGTTGTTTATTTGAGATGATTGTGGAATGGATGAATTATATAAGTTTTAATGAGTTAAACTATATATGTATTTTGTATCTAAAAATATGTTGGGTAGAACATGGGTAGATGAGGTTGTTGGTAGGTGATAAAAGATGGGTTGGACCATGAGATAAAAGGATAAAGAGATAAACTAGTTTTAGATCCGAGAGTATGGATCAGATCAAGAGGTTAGTTTTAGATCCGGGAATATGGATTAGGTAAGGAGGTAAATTTTAGATTCGGGAGTACGGATTATGTATTTTTGAATTATGTGTTCATTCGATAAGGTATCATGTGTATAGTCCCTTTTAGGAACGTGATTTTAGTACGAGTATTGATTAAAGTATGAAATATACATATGTATGTGAAGTATTTGTTATTGTCCGAAATACGTGTTAGATATATTTGATGATATACAACGTGCGAATCGGTTATGGTTCAATATGTGTTAAGATGTTTATATATGATATTATTACTTAAAACCTTGTGTTAAGTATACACTAGTTGGCGTTGCCTAAACGGAGATAGTATCAAAAATTGATTATAAGGATTGTAGGTTTGCCTAGTGATGGGTTAAGACTTAAATGGGATGTTTAGTTCAATTAAGTTTGGACATTGGGTAGTCTCTTATTAAGAGTACGTGTGTGGTGAGATCGATGATCGGTGGAGTACGTCTTACGTACAAAACTACATTTTATGTACGAAGTCCTTTTCAAAGCTCTGTGTCTTGGGTGCTGCTTGTGCCAGGGTACTATTATGTTCTCGGGTACGAGTCTTTCGCATATCAGAGTACTATAATGTGCCAGAAGTACTATCATGTACAAAGTCTTTTTGACAATTTTATGTATCGGTTACGGGAGCGTACGGGAGTACTCTAGTAGTATTTCCCCATACTTTTATTTTGAAAGAGCTTTGGAGTCAGCTTTTCTTTTATGAAGTGATCGACTGAGCTTCATATGTCAGCGTTTTCTTTCACGAAGTAATTAAGGGAACTTCGTAGACTGCCTAATAAAGTGTGTCGGTAATAGACCACTGCTAGGTATGTCTGGTGTTATATTGCTGGATAGGGTGCGTCTGGGGGTGAAATACCTCATGTATTCAGGCCACTGCTAGGCAAAGTTCGAGGCTGGGATAGGTAGAGTCTGGGGGTATAATACCTCATGATAGTCGGACCACGCCTAGGCATTGTTATCTAGATAACTACCCCTGACTTAACTGTCTTGTGGTTCTTTCTTTTACGAACGAAGGTTCGTGGTGAAACTTATTCCATTCCCCTCATTTGATGTCTTTATTGATCCTCGTTTGCTGCCAGGGAATTTCCGAAGCAGCTTCGTCAGTTGTTGTTCATATCGATTCCTTAGGCTAGATCTCGTAAGATCATTGTATAGGGTCAGTGTGTGAGGATCGACGGGATAGGATAGATTGTTTTAGAAATATGATTTATAGGTGTTAATAATATTAGTGGTTTTGCAAGATCGAGATATACATTATTATCACATTGTTTGAACTAAGAGCTTTCATACTCTGTGTTCCTTAGGTGATTGGGTTCACCAGGGATATTCGAACTAAGTGTTCATTAGGTGTTTTTGACCTAGGCGTTCATTAATTATTGTGAACTACGTGTTCATCAGAGGTAATCTAAGAACCTTGGCAGCACTAAACTTTGTGCCAATTCCTTAGGGCAATCCTTAGGAATGAATGGGAGAAGGGTAAACGGTTCTTAGGGTAAATCTTTAAGAAATAAATGAAGATAATGGGGGTGGGTAATTGGATTGATTGTTTGATAAGTGAATATAATAACTATATTATTGTGGGTTGAAAACCCTATATGCTCACCAGGCTCCCCAGCCTGACCCTCTCAGATTTCTTTATATTACAGGTTATGGCACGAGAGCATAAGTTGGCTGACATAACGAGAGAATTTGGATTATAGGCCAGTAGTTATGAATAACTGTTGTAAGATCTATTTTGTTGTGTTTATGCTTTTGGTCTGTATTGAACATGACATCTCGAGATTTTGTTATATAATGAAAATACATTTCTTTAAAGGAATGCTCTGATAAATTCTTCTCATATTTTTGTTTTGGGAACAAATTTCGCAACTGTTTTCTTTAAAAGATTACTCTGATTTTAAAAACAAAGCATAAACAAATCGGTCTTTTCTGGCCGTGAAATTGGGGATGTCACAATATGCAACATTTTATCTCTCTAAACCCCTATCTATGTTAGTCATATGTTGTTCCCTCTGTGTGATTGGAAGACATCCGACCTGGGATACAACATATGCACTTCTATATCTGACTTCTTTCTTAATGATTGAATACTCACCTAAAGTAAGGAGTTCTTTGGAAGTTCTTGATTACCGGGGTATATCGGGAAGTGGGAAACATGTTCTAGTACATTTAAAATTGAACAATCACTAGGTTGTCTGTAGATCTCGCTGCTCAATTTAGGTGGACAAGAATATCTTTGGTCGTCGTCAGCTGAATGGTCCTTTAGGAATATTATCTAGGAACATAGGATCACATTGTCTTGTCACTTGTAGTATACCCTAATTTTGTCACAATCTCTCGTGTTTAAGTGGACTACAATACCAACGATTGACCAGATCTATTCATGAAGGGAGAGGTACTGATAAACGGATAAAGGCTGTCTAAAAACTTTGATCCCAAATCACTCTTAAAGTTAGCTATTATTTTTATTTTTGTTTAATTTGTTCATAGTTTTCTTCTAATTTAAAAAATATTAGGGGAGAATTAAAAATTTCAAAAATCAAACAAAAATCAGAAAATTAAAAATCCAAAAATATTTTGGTTTCTGTGTTATTTCTTGTTCAGAAAAATCAAAAATCCAAAAATATTTTTGTTTCCGTTTAGTGTGCTAAATTTCCTTTAGTTTTGTTTTGTCTTGAAAAGTGAATTCAGATGTAGATGAGACTCATGGAGACTGAATCGAAAATTTCGAAGCCAAGGCTTCATTCGTGAGCATCGAAGAATTCTCATTCGAAGGAGCAAGAAATGAAGATTATTCTTTCAACATTCAATCTTTCGATCCCAGAAGCAAGGTCAAGCTGTACTTGAACATTATGTGACAGATTGCATTGAAGCCTCCTCAATCAGTCTGCTGCTATCTTGTATCTGCTGAAGTGATCCTGAAGATTAGTTCTCTCTGAAGTTCTCTCTGAAGATTCTCAAGCTGAAAGCGCTATCTTTCAAGAATCTTATCAAGAAGCCTCCTCACCCGACGTGCGTTTAAAGCCAAATTCCGAAGAAAAGCCCAACCGCTCAAGATGAAGTCATTCATTAAAGATTCATCAAGTTCATCTTGAAGTTGTGAAGAATTCGAAGATAAATGCTGAAGCCAAGCTCCCAATGAAGATTAACAAGAAAAGCCAGCTACTTTTTAGGGGGAGCTTGTTGGGGCAATTAGAAAAGAAAGATATAAACCAAGGGGGAGATTGTTGGGTCTAAAATTATGGTTTATGCTTTACTTTTCTAGGAAAATGTAATTTTGTGTCTTGGACCATAAACAGCTTGGTGTTTACGGCCGTATACGTGTTTACGGTTGTGTTTACGACTGTGAACAGGTTTACGGCCATGAACCTGTTCACGGCCCATGTCTCATATATATATATATATATATATATATATATATATATATATATATATATATATATATATATATATATGGTGAGGAGTGCATGTACTTGCAAGAGTTGAGAGGAGCTTAAGTGTGTGTATTCCAAGGTGTGAGAGAAACTAGAGAGAAGTTTTGTGTGTGTGAATCTCTTGTATCTGGATCTTCATTCATATGAATTCATACAAAGATTCATCATCTTCTTCTTCTAGTGATCTGACATCATCCGTTTGATTGGGATTCCGCACCATCAAACGGATCTGATAGATACACAAGCAGATTGGGGATTTACAATTGGTATCAGAGCTTGGTTGTATCAATCACTTTTGTCAGATCTGGAGCTTATTTGATCTTATTTTTGAATGATTCCTGCGTTTTTGGATAGATTTTGGAAAATTAGGGGGGGTTTGTTCTTCGTGTTTTTGATAAAAAAGGGTTTTTGATCGAGTTTTGGAGCAAAAATGGTGAAAACGTTGTTTTTGGTCGTAACCAGCGAGGGGGTGGCGGCGTGTACGGCCAGCAGCTAGGGTTTCCGAAGAATTTGCGGCCGTAGTTTGCGGTTAGAGGGTTTACGGTTCGAAGTCGCGTGTAAGGCCCTCGGAGTTTACGGCCTCGGACGTTTACGGCTGCTCGTTTGCGGTCCTCGTCCTCGCATCGCAACCTCGGCTAGCAGGAGACTTCGATCAGAGTCCGAAGTTCGCACTGCATACATTTAAAAAAAGGCGAAGCGTTTTTGAGGGTTGCAAGGATCGAACCCTGATCACTTGACTTCTTCCCCCTCCGCCTTACTAGTTGAACCAACATGTCACATGTTACAAACCTTCGCGATTTAATTCATAAGGCGTTCCTGTCTTGTTCATAATTTCGCATATTGACACTTTTAACCCAAAAAATTAATTTCCTTTATTTTTAAATTACTTTTTCAACCAAAAATATTAGTTTTTAATTTTTGATTTTTATTTTTGACTTTTGACCTTAAAATTTTGACTTTGAATTTTCAAGTTTGACCTTTGACTTCAAGTTTGACCTTTGACTTTAAACTTTGACTTTGTCGTTTAACTTTTAAATTTTCAAATTTAGCTTTTCAGTTTGACTTTTAAGTTTGACTTTTTAAGTTTGACTTTTTAAGTTTGACTTTTGAGTTTGACTTTTTAAATTTGACTTTTAAGGTTGACTTTTGAGTTTTTTTAAGTCAAAGGGCATTTTTGATAAAAAAATGAGTTCTTCAAACATCAATGTCAATGAACTTTCCTTGGAGAATTTACGTGAACATTATGAATTACTTCGTAGAGAGAACGAGGACCTAAAATACGAAATGTATCAACTTACGAAAGGACAGAAACCCATGAAGGCTGAATTGGAAGCTAAAACCAAAGACTTTAGAAAACTTCAGGAAGAGTATAGTATTAAGAGTACACATTATAGATATGTAACTGAACAACTTGTTGAGGTAACTGCTGAGCTTGACACATTGAAAAACAAATTTGAAAATGCAGATTTTACTTTTAGAAAATTTGATGTGTCAAGTGAAGTAGTTGCATCAATGATTGAAACCAATTTGAAATTTAAACAGAATTAGTCCAAAGGCTTAGGTATTGACAAAGTGTCTTCTCCTTTTAATCATACTTATACTAATGTCCCTTTGTCAAAAGAGGAGATGGATAGAGAGCCATTTCTCAAGTATGGATTTGTGTCAGGTGGTACCATTAATGTTGAAAATACTAATGTTTCTACTTCCCATGCAAATCAATCTTTAAGTCAATCAAAGCAAGCAGCTGAAGAGAGTGTGTCTGATAATGAAATTGTATCAAAGACTGATGACTTAAATTTTTTCGATATATTTGATAATTCTGACGTGGATGTGCCAGAAAGTGTTGAGCTGAACGATTCTAATGCTTCTACTTCTTGTGCAGGTAAAGTAGCGGAAGATGAGAACAAGGAGAACACTATTGAACAAACCAATGTCTCCTTGAACTCTGAATCTGTTGCTTCGAATTCCGCTGCTTCTGATCAACCTGTTGTTGAGAAATACAGGCCACCAATTCCAGTGAAACAGAGTGCCTGTTGCAAGTGTGCTTGTGGGAACAATAATAAACGAGGCAAGGATACGCCACCAGGGGCAGGAAGAAACAACTTCCCAGTGAAGAAAAAGACTTGCTTTCACTGTGGAACACCTGTACACATTGCCAGAAATTGTCCAAATCGCACATACGTTCCCTACTACGCACAAGGGTGGCAGAACGTGCCAAGAGGGAGATTTTCCAAAAAAAACCCCTAAAGGTCACGTTCATACAATGGTGACTGGAACGCGCAGAAGGCCAAGAATCAAAATCCCAAAGTCAAGAAGGGTATGTCGACCAAGAAGCCAAATCCAAGAGATGCTCAAATAAAGCCAAGACCAGTTAGGTCAAAGCCATCTAGGCAGCCGGTTTCAAGTTCAAAAGCAAGCGATAAGGCACCCATCGGATCGAAAAAGAAATGGGTTAAACCCAACTACAGATGGGTACCAAAGGTTCAAACTCCCAAATCATCTAATGCTTCTAATATTTCTACATCTTCTGTTTGTGATAAGCAGGACATGTTATGGGAGAGAGTACCGTGAAAAGATGACAAAGGTCGACCCAGTTTCAAAATGGACTGGGTTCCAAAGACCAACTGATCCCGCTCTGTGTTGGAGCAGCTATGGAGGCATATCATCAGACTTCGTTTTGTTGATAGTGGCTGCTCCTGGCACATGATAGGGGACATATCTCAACTGTCCCACACTCAGAACTTTAAGTAAGAGTATGTATCCTTTGCGGGAAAGGAAAGAAAGGAAGAAAGGAAGGGATCACTCACGGGGTTAGTGCTTAACGATGTGAAAAATTTTCGGATCTGTTCTGAGATTATACGTGCTGTTCTTAGACCTTCTGGATGCAAATTCAATCAGTGACTTACGGTTTGATTTTTCTTCTCGATACTCCTGAGTTTATCTTACACTGCTTCATTTCAAAGACATTTTCCCTTAATTTTCTTATATGTCTTTCTTTATTAGATTGTTTTGGGAAGTGATATGAAGTATAGTGCTAAAGGGCAATTTATAATGCGTGTAATGCACTAAAGCCGAATTGTCTAGACTCTGTATTCAATGTGTTGGTAGGCACAAAGGATTCAAAAAGGACTAGACATTGATTGACCATCAAAGGACTAGACAATATAGACTTAGATAGTTTCATTTGGACTGACCATACGACGCTCGGGTAGATTGAGCAATGAGATAAACATGGGAACCTGCGAGATACACTAAAAGTTAATTATCTAGAACTGTGGCTCAACATTTCCTTGATGTATGGACTCATGTCCTTAATTCTGGTATTGATAGGGCAACTGGGGGGTTATGATAAAGTAGGTCTGTAGGAAATTATTTTCATGCTTTCTATCTGTCAGTCATATGTTGCTTCCTCTGCGTGATTGGAAGAGATCCGACCTGGATTGCAACATATGCAACTCTAATTCTACGCACCTCCTTATCTATGAAATGCTTTCTATCTGTTAGCCATATGTTGTCCCCTCTGCGTGATCGTAAGATCCGACCTGGGACACATCATATGCAACATTCTACTTCTCAATCCCTCTATCTATGTTAGTCATATGTTGTTCCCTCTGTGTGATTGGAAGACATCCGACCTGGGATACAACATATGCACTTCTATATCTGACCTCTTTCTTAATGATTGAATACTCACCTAAAGTAAGGAGTTCTTTGGAAGTTCTTGATTACCGGGGTATATCGGGAAGTGGGAAATACGTTCTAGTGCAACTAAAATTGAACCATTTAGAGGTTGTCTGTAGATCTTGCTGCTTAATTTAAGTGGACAACAATATCCTTTGTAACATCCCAAAAATACCAACTAAAAATTTCATTTTTAAATTAGGTTAATACATAAAACATCGTTATAAAACGTTCATAACAAAATATTCAGAGTACATCCCAGAAAATCCACAGTGCGGAAAACATGAGAGTGTGTGATATGCCGCTACCGCGCCGGCTCCTTTCCCCTGGCTGAAGAGGTACCTGAAAACAAAACTACAAAACGTAAGCACGAAGCTTAGTGAGTTCCCCCATAATGCCACATACCATGCAATCATATAATGAACAGCTAAGGGATACGGGCCTCGCCCACACCCATAGAGATACGGGCCTCGCCCACACTCTACTAGCTAGGAGATACGGGCCTCGCCCACACTCTACTTTCTGAGAGATACGGGCCTCGCCCACGCTCTGCTATCCATGGAGATACGGGCCTCGCCCACACTCCGCTATCTATGGAGATACGGGCCTCGCCCACACTCCACTACTAAACCATAACATACAAGTATCACACAGACAACAAGTATAAGCAATTCTATCATACTGGCATATAACACAATCAAACTCAGCTTTGAGATACGGGCTCCGCCCACACTCCGATACTAACATATCGTCTATACGGGCCGGCCTTGGTGCCTTAGACCCGTCCCTACTGGAAGGAAACTCACCTCGAGAGTAGCTGCCGAAAACCTGCTCAGACTACGCCTGGCTGCCGTACCGGTAATCCCTCCGGCTATAAATCCGTAAACATGGATTAGGTACTCATAAATACCCCTAAGGTCAAATGACCGGTCAAAGTCAACTCCTTGGTCAAAGTCAACCTTCTGATTGACTGGACTCGCCGAGTCCATATGGCGACTCGCCGAGTCCTTCTATGTCTAGCCCGACTCTGACTCATCGGGTCCCTGTTCCCACTCACTGAGTCAGCCTGACTCGCTAGACGGGGACAACTAACAAACCCGCGACTGGACTCGCCGAGTCCAAGGGGGTGACTCGCCGAGTCCGACGAACAGATCTCACAAATCGCTCCAATCTTCCATCAGAACATCAACCTTGGAGATTTGGAGATTCTGGGACTATAGCTACACGTTAAATTGCTAGTTCCACGTGCGACTACGGAGGGTTAGACCTCCTACACTTAAACCCTTCTTATCCTAGTGACTGATCATATGACTCGCCGAGTTGGAAGAACAACTCGTCGAGTTCAAGGCTATATTCAAGGGACTCGCCGAGTTTGAAGAACGACTCGCCGAGTACCAGACAATCTTCATAGGACTCGCCGAGTTATTTATCCAACTCGCCGAGTCTAAGGCCATCTTCATGGAACTCGCCGAGTGCACTTTGGCACTCGCCGAGTACCCTTCGACTCTTCACCCATTCTGGCCAAATCTGAGACATTCAATGGTTCCAAACCATAAATCTAAGCTCCTAGGGCATAAACACACGGAGTTTGGGAGGTTTAAGGGCTTGCAAACCACATATAAGGGACAAAAAGGGAATCTATTTTACTAAAGATCAAGAAGGAGCTTTCTTACCTGGTTAGGAGCTTCTCCCAGGGTAGATTTCGGATCTACCACACTTCCTTGCACCCTCCAACTTCCTCCTTCTTCTTCTAAGCTTCAAACTTCCTTCACCAAGCCAAAATCACTCACAAGGATCAAAATGGGCTAGGGTTTCGCTCTACAGTTCTTCATGAACCCGGTGTTACAAATCTCCCCCACTTATTTTAGACTTCGTCCTCGAAGTCTGCCGCTCCCTTCCGGAACAGCTCCGGATAATGCTCCATCATCTCATCCGCGGGCTCCCAAGTCCATTTCGAGCCCTTCCGATGCTGCCATTGCACCTTCACCAGCTCCACCCTTTTGTTCCTCAGTTCCTTCGACTTCCGGTCTAGGATAGCCACAGGCCGCTCGATATAATTCAGGCTGTCATCAACCTGGATGTCCTCCATAGGTACCACTGCTGAATCGTCCACCATGCACTTCCGCAGCTGGGAGACGTGGAAAGTGCTGTGGATCTGACTGAGTTCGGCTGGCAGGTCCAGCTGATATGCCACCTTGCCCACCCAGGCTGCAACCCTAAACGGTCCAATATACCTGGGACCCAACTTGCCCCGTTTCCTGAATCGGATGACTCCCTTCCACGGCGACACTTTCAGGAGAACCATATCCCCGACCTGGAACTCCAGGTCTGATCGGCGCCTATCGGCATAACTCTTCTGCCGACTCTGAGCAGTCTGAAGCCTACTCCGGACCTGCTGAATCTTCTCTGTCGTCTTGAGCACTACTTCGGTGTTCCCCATGACTCTCTGTCCAACCTCGCCCCAACATATCGGGGTCCTGCACTTCCTCCCGTACAACATCTCGAAGGGAGGACAGTCAATACTCACGTGATAGTTGTTATTGTATGAAAACTCGGCTAAAGGAAGATAGGTATCCCAGCTACCACCGAAGTCTAAAACACACGCCCGCAGCATGTCCTCTAGAGTCTGGATGGTCCGCTCGCTCTGGCCATCCGTCTGCGGGTGAAAGGCTGTACTAAAATGCCGACGAGTACCCAGCCCGTCATGAAACTTCTTCCAGAACCTGGAAGTGAACCGCACATCCCTATCCGAAATCACTGAAACTGGCACCCCGTGCCGTGCCACCACCTCTCTGATGTAGATATCGGCCAATTTCTCGGCCGAGATGCTCTCCTGAATCGGGATAAAGTGGGCGCTCTTGGTCAATCGATCGACGATGACCCATATCGAATCCACTCCCCGCGCGGTCCTGGGAAGCTTGGTGATGAAAGCCATCGTTATGTCTTCCCATTTCCACAGCGGGATATCCAACGGCTGCATCTTGCCGTGTGGTCTCTGGTGTTCGGCCTTGACCTTCCTGCAGGTCAGGCACCGCTCAACGTACCATGCTACATCCCGCTTCATGCAGGGCCACCAATAGTCCAGACGAAGATCCCTATACATCTTCGTTGCCCCTGGATGAATGGAGAATTGGGATTTGTGCGCCTCCTCCATCAGAACCTGGCGCACGCCTCCGAGGTATGGAACCCACACCCTGCGGTGTAATGTCAATAATCCCCTGCTGTCATGGTTGAAGGAGGAAACCTGTCCCACAATCCGCTCACTCTTCCGATGTTCCTCCTTTATAGCCTCCTGCTGAGCCTCCCGGATCCGCTCCAAAAGCGGAGTCACCACTGTCATCCGCATGCAAATATCCCTGATCGGCGCCGCCTTGCGGCTAAGCGCATCGGCCACCACGTTGGCCTTCCCCGGGTGATAAAGGATTTCACAATCATAATCCTTTACCACATCAAGCCACTGACGCTGCCTCATATTCAGATTTGGCTGGTCCATGAGGTACCTCAAACTCTTGTGGTCCGTGTAAATCGTACAGCGAACCCCATAGAGGTAATGACGCCAAATCTTGAGGGCGAACACAACAGCCCCCAACTCCAAATCATGCGTCAGGTAGTTCGCCTCGTGAGGCTTCAGCTGCCTCGACGCGTAGGCGATGACATGCCCTCTGGCAAGGCTAAGATTGGCGCCTCGCACAATCTCTGTCTCAGTGTCTCGAATGCTGCCTGCTGCTCAGGCCCCCAACGAAAGACCACATCCTTCCTCGTTAACCTGGTCAGGGGTAATGCTATCTTGGAGAAATCCTGAATGAATCTCCGATAGTAGCCAACTAATCCTAGGAAACTCCGAATCTCAGATGGAGACTTCGGAACCTCCCATCTCATCACGGCTTCCACCTTGGCCGGATCCACCGAAATCCCGTTCTGGTTGACAAGGTGCCCAAGAAACTGCACCTCGCGCAACCAGAACTCACACTTGGAGAACTTAGCATGCAAGTTCTCCTTTCTCAAGGTCTCCAAAACCTCCCGCAAATGCTCCTCATGCTGCTCTCGCGTCTTGGAGTAAACCTAGATATCATCAATAAATACTATCACCGACCGGTCTAACATCGGTCTACACACGCGGTTCATGAGGTCCATGAACGCGGCAGGAGCATTGGTGAGCCCGAAAGGCATCACCACGAACTCATAGTGGCCATAACGTGTCCGAAATGCCGTCTTCTGCACATCCTCCCCTCTGACCCTCACCTGGTGATACCTTGAACGCAAATCTATCTTGGAGAACCAAGATGCTCCCTGAAGCTCGTCAAAGAGGTCGTCAATCCTCGGGAGTGGGTAGCGGTTCTTTACCGTTACCTTATTCAGCTCCCTATAATCGATACACATCCGATGCGACCCGTCCTTCTTCTTCACAAACAGAATTGGGGCTCCCCAGGGTGAACTGCTCGGTCTAATGAAACCCTTGTCTAACATCTCCTGAAGCTATGTAGACAACTCCTGCATCTCAGGAGGAGCCAACCGATACGGTGCCTTGGCTATCGGAGCCGCACCAGGGACTAGGTCGATCCTGAACTCCACTTGTCGCTCTGGAGGTATCCCAGCAGCTCCTCAGGGAATACATCCGCGAATTCTCGTACTACGGGCACATCGCCCACCGTCGCCTTACCCGCCTCCCGGATGTCCATGACATATGCGACATATCCTGCGCAACCCTGCTGAAGGTAACGTCTTGACCTCGCTGCCGAACAGAAGGCTGGCCCTCGCTGTGATCTCTCACCCTGAATTACTAACTCTCCCCCACTTGGGGCTCTGACTCGTACTAACTGTTGCGCGCAATCTATCACTGCCCCATTGGGACTCAGCCAATCCATACCAATAATGACCTTGTTTCCCCGCAATGGAATGGGAACTAGGTCAACCAAATACCCCTCTTCGAACAACCTCAATACACAATCTTGGAAGACCTCTGATGCTCGCACCGACCGGTCGTCCGCAATCTCGACCTCTAAAGGGCAATCCAACATGCTCGAGGACTCAGGAAACTTCTTGCTAAGTGCAAGAGAAACAAAGGATCGGGTAGCCCCCGAATCAAACAACACCTGGACTGGAATACCGTTCACATGGAACGATCCTAAACGTATGTACACAGAGCACATATCAATATCATAAATCTCATATAAATAGGTCAGAGGGAAAGAATCATACCCGTCACCACATCGGGTGCAGCGCGTGCCTCCTCGGCTGTCAGCTGAAATGCCCGGCTCCTCACCACCGGAGCCTCTGCCTTGCCCTGCCGGCCATCCGTAATCCGCAGGGTCGCTGGAGCTGGCGCCTGTACTGGCGCTGCTGCTGTCAACTGGGGGCAGTTGGCCCTCTTGTGGCCCCTCTGGTTGCAGTGGAAACACAGCAACTCAGATGTCTGAATAACCGGAGCAGGGGCAGTACAATCCCTGCTGAAGTGTCCCGTCTCTGCCGCACCTGTAGCAGCCTGTCGATCCTAATCTACACGCTCCCTCGTGCGACCTGCCGCACTTCCTGCAGCGGCCCGGTCCTGAATGGCCTTTCGGCTTACCATCTGATCCCTTGGGCTTCTTTCCCGAAGCCCCTATCGTCTGTCCCTCCTCTGCCTTCCTCTTCCGGATGTGCTCCAGATCTATCTCCCTCTCCCTCGCCCTAGCAATCATAGAATCCAGGGTAGGGCAAGCTGAAAAACTGACATGCTCCCGAATGTCGCCTCGCAGCATGTCATGGTAGCGGGTCCTCCTCATATCCTCATCACCTGCATACTGGGGCACCAGTAACGCCCTCTCCCGGGACTTGGCGGTGATCTCCGCCACAGTCTCCGTCGTCTGTCTCATATCCAAAAACTCTCTGGCTAACTGCTGGAGTTCCACTGCAGGTGCGAACTCCGCTCTGAACCGGGTCACAAAGTCCGGCCACGTCATAGCCTCAACAGCCGATGCTCCCAATGAGTCACCAACAGACTCCCACCAATCCCTAGCTCGGTCTCTCAAACATCCTGCTGCATACCTCACCTTCGACCCCTCGGGGCAGAAGCTGGTCAGCTGCGTAGACTCAATGTCTGCGATCCATCGTCTGGCCACAATGGGGTCCTTCGCCCCATGGAAATCCGTCGCACCGCTGCTCCTGAAGTCCTTGAAGGACAGTGTGCGAGATCCTGACTGGCTAGCCGCCATATCACTCCTGAACGCCCTGAGGCGATCCTCCATCAACTCAACAATACCCTCCTTGATCGACCCGAAGATGAGGGGAGTCGACTCAAGGATGCCCATGGTAATCTCTGACGCGATGAACTCGCGTAGACCCTCATCAATTGGTTCGGACCCTGAACCCGAACCCGATCCCGATCCTGAGCCTCCCGCTCCCTGTCGTGTGTTCACCATACTGAAAAACATAGCATAACCACCGTCAAACGATATTCCACTAACGAGGCTCACATACATACCACTAGTCCCCGGTCTCGCCTCGGCCCTTTTTGAATCGAGTACGGATCTTCCGCTTTCAGTAGTACGGGCTCATACTACCTTCCACGTCTATCTGTACTTTCCTCAAGAATTGCCTCAACTCAACCAAGTCCTTTCTACTAATACTGCGGTTCTCGTGCTACTCTCGCCCTAGGCTTGCCCTAAGTAATCGCCATCCCACTCTCTGCCATCAGCTGCACAAGAAGTCCCTGCTTTCTTTCCCTAACTAGCTCACGAATACTATTACATACTACTCAGACTAGATAATTATTCGAATGAGAGGTCCTTCCCTACAACGGTTGGACTCAAACAAGAGCTACGAAATAGGGCTAGACCCAACCTTCTGAAATTATTTAATCCTTGGAATATGTAACTTAGCATATTCGTTCACTAGTTAGTGAAAGACGACTAGAACTCCTAATAGCACAAAGCAAGCAGCATTCAGGCATTGAGTACACATAATCAAGTATATACTACTCTGGCTATCATACTGACTGATCTGTACTAGCATGCAATTCTCAAAAAGCTGAAACGCATAAAGCAGGCACATAAGGCATCATTCCTAGATCCTTAGTCCTATTCTAGCATGCTGTTCTACTGAAACTGAAACTGATAATCATAACGTAAACTTGTATGGGTACTTTGGGGAAAACTTACTTGAGCTCGGCCGGTCGCGCACATCACACACCTTTTTCTTTTTAGAAACCCCTTTTACTTAGTCTTTAGAAAATCATTTCTTTATAAAAATCTTTTAATCCCTCGATTTGAGTCCAGACACCCCCGAAGGTGTGTTCGAATCCCTCAAACCAGGGCTCTGATACCAACTTGTAACTGTTGGATTAGGTGTCTAAGCCCATAACTATAATTGGTATGTACTTGAATTGATAGCAGCACAGTCCTTTTGGGTTGCCCTCAACCTAGCAACTAGACAAGGAAATTATGAAAGGAGAGATATTAATTTATAAGATTAATAAATTAATATATATATATATATAAATGATTTATTAATATGTTAATGGATTAATATATTAATTAGAAATCATTATGTTTAATTAATTGTTAGCCAGAAATTAATCAGAATTGATTTTGGGGTTAAAAGAATTAATTATAAGGTGCAGGGACTAGTTTGCAATTATCTAATAGTTGAGTGGAAGGCTCTAGAACCCCCTTGGAAGAGGGTGGACGAAATCTTTAGGGGAAACCCTAATAATTTCGTCCATAGGGGCTTGGATAAGGCCCTTGGGTTTGCTTAGGCCCTAAGCAAAGGATAACTAGGGTTTCCCTTAAACCCTAGATCCCTCAGCTATATAAGGAGCCTCCTGGTTCATGTTTTTGGTCACTTTTTCTTTTGAAGAAACCCTAAGGCCGAGATTTTGCATTCTCCCTCTCCTCTCTCTTCTTCGACTTTCCTTCTTGCTAGTCATTGGGTGTGATTCCATTAGAGGCATTACACTTGTGGTGCTAAAGCTTCCAAGAAGATCAAGATCAAGATCAAGGGAATATCAATTGCTTGCTATAACAATTGAAAGGTATGTAAACCCTAAACCCTAGTTTGTTAATTTCGAAATTAGCCTCTCTCCTCTAGGGTTCTAGTTTTGCAATTCAAAGTTGTATGTTCAATAGTTAAAACATAGATCCAAAGTAGGTTGCATGTGAACTTAGGAATTGTTTTCTAGTTTATTTGTTGTACCTAAAACCCATCAGTGGTATCAGAGCCATTGTTGTTTTAAATTGAATTGCTACAATTGTTGAATTGCAAATTAGAGTTTATAGCTATTAAACCCTAAAGGCCAAAATTTTCGATTTCTAGGGTTTTGGATCAAAGGGTTTTTTCGAAAACCCTAGCCTCCAAAGAACCCTAATCGAAATTAGGGTTAGGGTTTTGAAAACCCTAGCCTCCTCCCTTGTAAATTTCGAAATTTGCTTAGAAGTTTTAGGGTTTCTTGTTTTGGATAATTGTTGCTTAATTAGATTAATTGGATAATTATCCTTACCCTATTTTTCGAAATTTAGAGGGATAAGGATTAGGATTAAATTAATGGATTAATTTAATTAGATAATCCTTACAAGATTTAATATATTGATTAATAGTTAATTAAAAGATAAATATTCAATCTAGTTAATTGGTTTATTTAAATTTAAATTTAATAGCTTAAATTTCGAAATTCATAAACCCTTGAAGTTTTAAAATGTTTTAAAACACACCTTATATATATATATTATAATTAAAAGTTTAATATTATATATGTATAAGAACATGGTCAGTCAAATCGCTAGTATGCCTCATTCACGAAGCTAATCTATAAGGGGGGTATAAGGAAACTGCCTATAAAATGGTAGTTGAATGGGTGTCCACTCTCACCCACCGCTTCCTTGATTAGTGGAGGGTCGTTAGCAGAACGGATTTGATAGGACAACTACTTCTCATTAAAAGTATAATGATATTAAAGAAAGTACTAGAACATTATTTTCAAAATCCCAACTCTAGTTACTTTAGGAAAAATGTGAAAAGTATGCTAATCCATGAAATTGCACATTATGCTTTATTGATCGTTAGTGGAGCGTGTATGGTTAACCAGCACACTAAAAGGCACTAATAAAGAGTAGTAATGGGTATCTCATAATTGTCATTTTGATGGAGCGTGTGTGGTTTACCAGCACATCAATAGTTAATGATAAAGACAATGAGGTTACCAAGCACATTTGCATGGTTATTCACATCTTGTTTGTGATCCTCGGCATCCCAGTCACAAATAGAAGAGCATAATCTGAGATTAAAACATGCCATTGAATAGTTTCAATGTATCTCAAAAGAATTAGGAATTTCACTTCGTTTGTTTCGTCTAATGGTGGAATTGGTGAATCGTCATTCACCTACCTTTATGAAATTTGCACTTGGATCTCGGCATCCCATTTCTAAGTTGTGAATCTTCATAGTTGGATCCTAACCTTGATATTATATCTATGGGTTATTCTATTAAGGTATCTTGAAATCTAACTAAAACTTTCTTTCCTTTCAGATGTCTACTCCTGGAAACACTTCTGCTTCATCCTCCTCCAACCAGAACTTCTCTTTGCTCAATATCTGCTCCAAAGTCGTTATGGATGGCTCAAACTATAACGATTGGATGCGCAACATCAAGATGGCTCTTCGTTTCGAGAACAAATAATATGTTCTTGAAAAGGAGCTCAAAGAGCTTGATGAGAATGAAGCTACTCCTGAAGATCTTGCTGCCTACAAGAAACATTACGATGATGCTACCAAAGTGGCATGCATCATGGTGGCAACTATGTCCCCAGAACTGCAAAGGTACTATGAGGACTACTGGCCTTTCGAGATGAACAAGGACCTTATGGAAAAGTACCATAAGCGAGCTCGTCAAGAAAAGTTCGAAGTAGTCAAGTCACTCATGGCTTGCAAGATAAAGGATGGGGAGTCGGTAGTGTCACATGTGCAAAGAATGCAACGCTACATAGAGCGTTTGGTCAAGCTCAATATTCACTTTGATGAGGAATTGGCCATTGACATGGTCTTGAACTCACTTCCTGAATGTTATGGTCAGTTTATTCTAACTTACCATTTGAACAATACTGAGCAGACCTTGGCCCAATTACACAACTTGTTGCAGACAGCTGAGGCAGGGATGAAGGGTAAAAGTATACCCTCCACACCTACGAGTGCCCCTGTTTTGGCTATTGGACAGGGAAAGGGGAAAAAGAGGAAAGGTCCTCCCAAGCAAAACTGGAAGAGCAAGGCTCAAGCTGGGTCATCTAGTAATGGCCCAAAGGCTAAGCCCAATGGTTCCACTCCCCATGTTTCTGATCCAAAAGAGGCAGTTTGCTTTTACTGCAACCAAAAGGGGCATTGGAAGAGATCTTGCCCACAATATCTACAAGATATCAAGGATGGCAAAGTGAAGCCATCTTCGGCAGGTATTTACACTATTTCTGCTAATAACTCATTATCTTCTCGTTCATGGGTCCTTGATACAGGATGTGGTTTTCATATCTGTTCTGATTTGCAGGGTCTAAAGGAAAGTGAGGAGATAGAGCGAGGAAGGATAAACCTGATCATGTGAAACAGAAAGTCTTCACCAGTAACCAAGATCGGAGTTTATCAGCTTCTGCTTAGTAATGATGTTAGATTAGATTTAATAAATTGTTGCTATTCGTCTGAGATGACGAGAAACATTATTTCATTTCATGCATTGTTCAGACAAGGTTTTACATATTCTTTTAATGATTTGAATGGTTCAATTTCTGTTTATAAGAATGGTGTTTTTATGTTTGAAGCTTTGCCTTGTAATGGTGTGTATGAAACAGTGACTTGTGTTGATAGCCTAGGAAATAATGTACTTAATATTGACTTGTCTAATAGTGTAGACAAGGCATGCTTGTGGCATTGTCGTCTTGGACACATTAACAAGAAACGCATAGCCCAACTCCAAAAGGATGGAGTGTTGGAATCATTTGACCTAAAATCAAATGATATGTGTGAATCTTGTCTTTTGGGAAAGATGACAAAATCACCATTCATAGGGTCTTGTGAAAGAGGTGAAGGTCTGTTGGATCTCATACACACGGATGTGTGTGGGCCCTTCAGATCAACTACAAGAGATGCTAATCGATTCTATGTGACTTTCACTGACGATTATAGCAGATATGGATATATCTACTTGATCAAGCATAAGTCAGAAACTTTTGAAAAGTTCAAAGAGTTTAAGCATGAAGTCGAAAATCAATTGGGCAGAAAGATAAAGATACTTAGATCCGATAGAGGCGGGGAGTATCTTAGTATCGAGTTTAACGACTATCTGAAAGAATGTGGGATAGTCTCACAATTGACTCCTCCTAGGACACCACAGTTAAATGGTGTAGCTGAGAGGCGCAATCGAACCTTGTTAGACATGGTTCGTTCTATGATGAGTCGGGCTTCGCTTCCTATTCACTTCTGGGGGTATGCCTTAGAGACAGCCGCCCACATCCTCAATCTTGTCCCTACAAAGAAGGTTGCCAAAACACCTCACGAAATGTGGACAGGGAAAGTTCCCTCGTTAGCACATATTAAAGTCTGGGGTTGTGAAGCTTTCGTAAGACGAGAGACTCACGACAAGCTAGCAGCTAGAAGTGAGAAATGTGTTTTCATTGGTTACCCAAAGCAGTCTTTTGGATATTTGTTCTACAGGCCTAGTGAAAACGTGATCTTTGTAGCACGAAGAGGAGTCTTTCTTGAAAGAGAGCTCATATTCAAAGAGGACAGTGGGAGCACTATTGACCTTGAAGAAATTCAAGAGTCATCCAATGAGGGAACCTTAGATGACACTAGCACTCAACCAGAGGAAACAGTTCCTGTTGAACCAATTGATAACTCATTACCTCTTAGAAGATCCACTAGGGTAAGTGTGCCACCTGATTTGTATGGTTTTCATATTACTTCAGATGGTGACACATTCATAAGTGACAGAACACTGGTAAACTTAGATGAACCAGTCACTTATAAGGAAGCAATGGCAGGCCCAGAGGCTTCCAAGTGGAAAGAGGCAATGGACAGCGAGATTAAGTCCATGTATGACAACCAAGTTTGGAATTTGGTTGATAGTGCACCAGGTCGCAAGACAGTTGGGTGCAAATGGATCTTCAAGAAGAAGACAGACATGGATGGAAATGTGCACACATTCAAGGCTCGACTGGTTACAAAAGGTTTCACTCAAACCCCAGGGGTTGACTATGATGAGACCTTCTCACCAGTAGCTAAGATTAAATCTATTAGGATATTGCTCGCCATAGCTGCCTTTCATGATTATGAAATCTGGCAAATGGATGTCAAAACTGCTTTCCTTAATGGGAAGTTGGCTGAAGATGTTTACATGAGTCAGCCAGAGGGTTTTGTTGATGCAAAGTTCCCCAATAGAGTGTGCAAGCTTGAGAAATCCATTTATGGATTGAAACAAGCATCTCGCAGTTGGAATCTTTGCTTCAATGAGAAAGTCAAAGAGTTTGGTTTCTCTAGAAGTGAAGATGAGTTTTGTGTGTATATCAAGGCTAGTGGGAGTATAGTAACTTTTCTGGTGTTATATGTCGATGACATATTACTCATTGGTAACGATGTTCCAACCTTGAAAGAAGTTAAGTCTTGGCTTGGAAAGTGTTTTGCCATGAAAGACCTTGGAGAAGCTGCCTATATTCTTGGGATTAGAATATTGAGAGATAGAAAGAAGAGACTAATTGGACTTAGTCAGAGCACATACTTGGATAAGGTACTAAAGAGGTTTAGTATGGAAAACTCCAAGAAGGGAGAGCTACCTATCCAGAGCAATACCAAATTGAGTAAGACTCAATGCCCGAGTACAGATGTTGAAATAGATGACATGAGTCGTGTACCTTATGCTTCCGCTGTCGGATCGATCATGTACGCTATGACATGTACTCGCCCTGATGTGGCATTTGCTTTGAGCATGGTCAGTCGCTATCAGGGAAACCCAGGTAGAGCTCATTGGGTAGCAGTTAAGAATATACTCAAGTATTTGCGAAGGACAAAGGACTGGGTCCTTGTGCTTGGTGGCAGTGATACTTTGAGAGTAGATGGTTACAGTGATGCCAGCTTTCAGACGGATAGAGATAACTTCCGTTCTCAGTCAGGCTGGGTGGTTTTACTGAATGGAGGAGCAGTTACTTGGAAGAGTTCCAAGCAAAATACGGTGGCTGATTCTACTTGTGAATCAGAGTACATTGCAGCAAGTGAAGCGTCGAAAGAAGCAGCTTGGTTGAGGAACTTCATCGGGGATCTCGGAGTTGTTCCAACCATCCAGGAGCCTATGGAACTGTTCTGCGATAATGAAGGAGCGGTTGCCTTGACAAAGGAACCGAGAGATCATGGTAAGACCAGACATATCGACAGAAAGTACCATTTCATCAGACATAGAGTTGAAGAAGGCCATCTTATAGTAAAGAGGGTGTCATCTGAAGATAACCCAGCAGATCCCCTCACAAAGGGTCTGAGTAGGGCTAAGCATATTCAGCATGCTCGGAGCATAGGACTGAAAGATGATATTAGTTTTAGTAGTTAGATTAGTTTTTGAAACTTGTAACAAAGTAAATGTAATTGACTTTTGGTGATTAAATAATAAAGTATTATTTATAAATTTGGCTACTACCTTTTGTCAATTGTTTATTATTGTGTTTCATTTTTGCATGTTTTACTTCCTGAATAATGAGATTATTCAAACTCCACAGTCGCTCGTACTCTTGGAAGTAAGTAGTGAATTAAGACTGTCATGAATTGGATTGCAGATTGTCTAAGGATAGACATGGCAATAGAATTGCTGCAATGTTCATGAGTACTCAGAAATTGAGATTTGAGTATTGGATAAACCCTCGCTCAGAGTATCACTTCATGGAATTCATCACGAGTAATACTGAGATGGTAATATCTTATAATCTTGAAACGAAGATATATGAGTTGTAATTTACAAGTCGGTTGTGCATTGGTGATACGAAAACGCATCAGTAACTTGGTGTTATAAAACGTATTGTCATGCACAATTTGATGAGTAAAAGATACAAGCATATGAGTCAACGTTTATTCGTTCCTTTTGCCCTATCAGGAAAAGCGATATCTGTGGGCCCCTCGATGATTTGGTGTTGACTTATGTGCTGGGCCCAGCCAGGACTAAATTGATGTGTTCGATTAGAAGTCCTTCATCATCACAAATCAGGAATCGGGAAACATAGATTCTGGACAAACAGATTGATTACATTCCATGTCTTTTGTCTGGGGATATCAAGCAGAACGAAGGGTTATATGATCACTTATCTTAGGACACGTAACTGACTGGGTCAGAGTTCGGCAGCAGCTTTTGGAAGCTACAATTTGCTGGTCAAATTTAGAAGGCATACTAGCAATTATAGTTACAGACTTATCCAAGTGGGAGACTGTTGGATTAGGTGTCTAAGCCCATAACTATAATTGGTATGTACTTGAATTGATAGCAGCACAGTCCTTTTGGGTTGCCCTCAACCTAGCAACTAGACAAGGAAATTATGAAAGGAGAGATATTAATTTATAAGATTAATAAATTAATATATATATATATATATAAATGATTTATTAATATGTTAATGGATTAATATATTAATTAGAAATCATTATGTTTAATTAATTGTTAGCCAGAAATTAATCAGAATTGATTTTGGGGTTAAAAGAATTAATTATAAGGTGCAGGGACTAGTTTGCAATTATCTAATAGTTGAGTGGAAGGCTCTAGAACCCCCTTGGAAGAGGGTGGACGAAATCTTTAGGGGAAACCCTAATAATTTCGTCCATAGGGGCTTGGATAAGGCCCTTGGGTTTGCTTAGGCCCTAAGCAAAGGATAACTAGGGTTTCCCTTAAACCCTAGATCCCTCAGCTATATAAGGAGCCTCCTGGTTCATGTTTTTGGTCACTTTTTCTTTTGAAGAAACCCTAAGGCCGAGATTTTGCATACTCCCTCTCCTCTCTCTTCTTCGACTTTCCTTCTTGCTAGTCATTGGGTGTGATTCCATTAGAGGCATTACACTTGTGGTGCTAAAGCTTCCAAGAAGATCAAGATCAAGATCAAGGGAATATCAATTGCTTGCTATAACAATTGAAAGGTATGTAAACCCTAAACCCTAGTTTGTTAATTTCGAAATTAGCCTCTCTCCTCTAGGGTTCTAGTTTTGCAATTCAAAGTTGTATGTTCAATAGTTAAAACATAGATCCAAAGTAGGTTGCATGTGAACTTAGGAATTGTTTTCTAGTTTATTTGTTGTACCTAAAACCCATCAGTAACATCCCAAAAATACCAACTAAAAATTTCACTTTTCAATTAGGTTAATACATAAAACATCGTTATAAAACGTTCATAACAAAATATTCAGAGTACATCCTAGAAAATCCACAGTGCAGAAAACATGAGAGTGTGTGATATGCCGCTACCGCGCCGGCTCCTTTCCCCTGGCTGAAGAGGTACCTGAAAACAAAACTATAAAACGTAAGCACGAAGCTTAGTGAGTTCCCCCATAATGCCACATACCATGCAATCATATAATGAACAGCTAAGGGATACGGGCCTCGCCCACACCCATAGAGATACGGGCCTCGCCCACACTCTACTAGCTAGGAGATACGGGCCTCGCCCACACTCTACTTTCTGAGAGATACGGGACTCGCCCACGCTCTGCTATCCATGGAGATACGGGCCTCGCCCACACTCCGCTATCCATGGAGATACGGGCCTCGCCCACACTCCACTACTAAACCATAACATACAAGTATCACACAGACAACAAGTATAAGCAATTCTATCATACTGGCATATAACACAATCAAACTCAGCTATGAGATACGGGCTCCGCCCACACTCCGATACTAACATATCGTCTATACGGGCCGGCCTTGGTGCCTTAGACCCGTCCCTACTCGAAGGTTACTCACCTCGAGAGTAGCTGCCGAAAACCTGCTCAGACTACGCCTGGCTGTCGCACCGGTAATCCCTCCGGCTATAAATCCGTAAACATGGATTAGGTACTCATAAATACCCCTAAGGTCAAATGACCGGTCAAAGTCAACTCCTTGGTCAAAGTCAACCTTCTGATTGACTAGACTCGCCGAGTCCATATGGCGACTCGCCGAGTCCTTCTATGTCTAGCCCGACTCTGACTCATCGGGTCCCTGTTCCCACTCACTGAGTCAGCCTGACTCGCTAGACGGGGACAACTAACAAACCCGCGACTGGACTCGCCGAGTCCAAGGGGGTGACTCGCCGAGTCCGACGAACAGATCTCACAAATCGCTCCTATCTTCCATCAGAACATCAACCTTGGAGATTTGGAGATTCTGGGACTATAGCTACACGTTAAATTGCTAATTCCACGTGCGACTACGGAGGGTTGGACCTCCTACACTTAAACCCTTCTTATCCTAGTGACTGATCATATGACTCGCCGAGTTGGAAGAACAACTCGTCGAGTTCAAGGCTATATTCAAGGGACTCGCCGAGTTTGAAGAACGACTCGCCGAGTACCAGACAATCTTCATAGGACTCGCCGAGTTATTTATCCAACTCGCCGAGTCTAAGGCCATCTTCATGGAACTCGCCGAGTGCACTTTGGCACTCGCCGAGTACCCTTCGACTCTTCACCCATTCTGGCCAAATCTGAGACATTCAATGGTTCCAAACCATAAATCTAAGCTCCTAGGGCATAAACACACGGAGTTTGGGAGGTTTAAGGGCTTGCAAACCACATATAAGGGACAAAAAGGGAATCTATTTTACTAAAGATCAAGAAGGAGCTTTCTTACCTGGTTAGGAGCTTCTCCCAGGGTAGATTTCGGATCTACCACACTTCCTTGCACCTTCCAACTTCCTCCTTCTTCTTCTAAGCTTCAAACTTCCTTCACCAAGCCAAAATCACTCACAAGGATCAAAATGGGCTAGGGTTTCGCTCTACAGTTCTTCATGAACCCGGTGTTACATCCTTGGTCGTCGTCAGCTAAATGTCCATTTAGGAATATATATCACAATGAATTGTCACTTATAATCTATCCAAATTGTCAACATACTTTGTGTTTAAGTGGACCACAATATCGGTGATTGACCAGATCTAGACATGCAGGCGTGTGCTGATAAACGATATTGGATTGCTTGACAACTTTGATCCCTAAATTTTTTTTGTTTTTGTTAAATTTGTTCATAGTTTTCCTCTATGCACAAATTTAGGGGGCGAATTTAACAAAAATCGAACAAAAATCAGAAAATTAAAAATCTAAAAATAGTGTTATTTCTGTTTTTATTTTTTTTGTTTGTTCAGAAAAATCAAAAAATCCAAAAATATTTTTGTTTCTATTTTAATTTTCAGAAAATATAAAAAATCCAAAATTGTGTGCTAAGTTTTCTTTTAGTTTTGTTTTGTCTTGAAAAGTGAGTTCAGATGTAGATGAGACTCATGGAGACTGTATCGAGATTTCAGAGCCAAGACTTCATCCGTGAGCATCGAAGAATTCTCATTCGAAGGAGCAAGAAATGAAGATTATTCTTTCAACATTCAATCCTTCAACCCCAGAAGCAAGGTCAAGTTGTTCTTGAAGATTATGTGATAGATTGCATTGAAGCCTCCTCAATCAATTTGCTGCTATTCTTGAACCTGCTGAAGTGATCCATAAGATTAGTTCTCTCTGAAGATTCTCAAGCTGAAAGCGCTATCCTTCAAGAATCTTTTCAAAAAGTCTCCTCACCCACCGTGCGTTCAAAGCCAAATTCTAAAGAAAATCCCAACTGCTCGAGATGAAGTCCTTTCTTGAAGATTCATATGTTCATCTTGAAGTCGTGAAGAAATTTGAAGATTAATGCTGAAGCCAAGCTCCCGATGAAGATTAACAAGAAAAGCCAGCTACTTTTTAGGGGGAGTTTGTTGGGTCAGTTAGAAAAGAAAGCTATAAACCAAGAGGGAGATTGGTGGGTCTAAAATATGGTTTATACTTTACTTTTCTAGGAAAATGTATTTTTGTGTCTTGGACCGTAAACAGCTTGGTGTTTACGGCCGTATACATGTTTACGGTCGTGAACAGGTTTACGGCCGTGAACCTGTTCACGGCCCATGTCTCACATATATATATATATATATATATATATATATATATATATATATATATATATATATATATCATTACTATATATAAACACCCTTTTTATCTCCTTACGCCAAAATCAAATCTACAGTGTTTGTTTCACGCCACGTATCATATCTTCCTAACGACGTAACCTTCAGCAACAGGCGTTTTTAACTTCGCATCCTCCACATAAATAGCCCCAACGATTCAACGACTCCTCTTCCCCGCTAAGCGCAACTCCAGATTCCTCCTCAAACAATCGACCGAGAGATATGTCTGCTTCAATCTTTTTATTGATCGATTTTATTTTCTGTTAGTGTGCCAAAATTGAATTGAAACACTTTTCCTGATTCTCAGGTATTCATCCATCCCTTTGAAAAAAGTAATAATTCATAGATATCCCCTACTTTTGTCTAAAACTTCGATTTTTAAAACATCCCAGCTTCTTTCCTTATTTTTGGATTGATTGATTTTTAGTAAGTAAGTTTTTGTCGGATTGTGTCTAATAGACGTATGTAATCAGAATTTGGAACCATAGGTTAGTTTAAGGACGATTGGTTCTTTATGTGGGTATACATATAGAGTAGGAAGATGTTGAATATGTCATGCAAAAGAAGAATTTAATTATGCTCATAACGTGTTTGATAAAATGCCCAAGAGGAGTTTCATCTTTAGAACCTTAATGATTAAATGACAAGAAGAAAATAAATGATTGATTTTCACATACCGACATTGAGGTGGTTGTATTCATCGTTGGAAGTTCAAGATGAACGTGAAAAGGTACTTGTTTTTCTTCTTCTAAGCCTATCAAAATTCAATTTGGACGTTTTAGAACTTTGTGCGATGATATCATGCCAAGTGCTTATGAAAATGCCTACGTGATAATTAGAACCAACAACATGATTCCCACTACTAAATAAAGCAAGGTTATTTTGATATTTGTGAAAATTGATACATGGAACTAGAAATTTCATTTCAGTAGGGTCGGATTCCCTGTTGATCAATCTTATATTTACATGTTTTTTATGCAAACATTTACACATACACATCTATGATAAGAATCATGTATATATGTTATTCCCTTAAAAAAAACTCAAGTATGTTCCACTCTATTCCTAATTTAACTATTTATTTATGTCCTATTTTAAGTTTATTTATCTTGTGAAAAAAATTATTATGTAAAACAATGCTAAAGTAACATGAATGACTTGTTAGCAAAAGTTGTTTCAGGGTTTGTTTAGGGTGCTTAAGAGTTTTTTTTTGGCACAAGCACTGAAACAGGAATCATCTGATATGTTTTTCTTACAATCATTAAAGAGGGTTACCATAAAGACATAATTGTCAAACCTCTTATTGTTAGGAATAAACTATAAACATGAATTGAGGGTTTGGAAATACTTTACTTGATGGACATTCAACGTGTCAGGTAAGAAGTTAAAGTATTAATTCATCAAATCTCCAAAAGAAGATTTCAGATTATGTGTTTAATTGTATATTTTAAAGTTTTTTTACAAGTGTTTTAACTCCAATCTTAGTCACATGCATATCATATGTAAGAAAGCATTCATTGAGCCTAATCTACAAATGAGGGGACCATGAAAAATAATTTAGATCTGATTACAAAATGGTTCTAAACTTTGCTGACAAACTAACCAGAACACTAGAACATCACACCGGGTAATCTGAACAACAACTAAGGCTACTTTCATTTCTTGAGGTGTGAGGTATATAAGACATGTATACCAAGTTTCAATGTTGCTTATTTTTAAAAGTAAAAGATTATATGCTTTAAACATTATTTTTTTGGTCTTAGTAAACGGTTAAACATTTTGTTGCTTTTTCCCATTTCTTTTTACCACAGCACGTCAAAAGTATACACAAACAACTTTTCTTTCATAAATTGTGTCGTTATTCACTTTCGTGCTCTAATGTTTTCCTTTTCAACCAACGCAACGTGTCCTAATGTTCCCCTTTCGCATGGTTTCCAGCCTTCTCCACCGTTTCCATGAAACAATTCATCACAAAAATGATGTGTTTCTGGTGCCTCCTTCAGGGGCTTTTACACGCTTCCAAGGACGACGCGAAATTGGAACGATGCTTGTATGCGCTTCCCGGTTTCAAAAAAACGATGCATCAAATCGGTACGACCTCTCATACACTTCTTGAAGATACAATGTGGTCTATATATACCCTATTCTCTCCATTCAACATCAGTCTGTTTCAATTGCTATTCAGTTCGCCATACTTTTTCACTCTTCCTCATCATATATCATCGTTGACGTGTTTTTTTTTCAGGGTCTTAATGGAGATACTCCAAAGCGGGAGCAATTATTGCCCATATATGAAGAAAAACTGAACATATATTCGACAAAAAAACCCTTTTATTTTCCATCTTCTCCAATCACATGTCTTGCTTCTTCTACAACAAAAAATGAACATATAGTGGACAAAAAAACCCTAATTTTCCAACCTGAGTGAGCGCAATCATTTATTCTTCTTTTTTCCAAGATTCTTCAAAGGGGTTGCATTACCTTCGCAAGTCAATTGTAGTTTACCCTGCAATCTTAAGGTTATCTATTAGCACCATTAATTGTTAAAGAAACTAATTTTACCTATGTTGTGTTCAAATTCACCATTAATGTTGCGTGTAATAGTAATTGCATCTACCAATATTATATTCATATCTTCATACATTTTTTTATCTATAAATTTGTAATATATGAGACATGATGTCTTGAGATATGACATATTCATGGGTACATTAGAATCTCGTGTTTTTAATATTCCGTTTTAACCTTAAACGCATCTACAAGTTTGGTTTTAATAGAACTTGGTAGTACAGAAGCTTATAGAGACCTTTAAGATAAGGCAACATGTATCTCAACAATAATCATGCCATTCAGTGTTGCTTGCAATGCCTCAGTAATGAAGATGATAAGGTTTGGATTTTCTTTGTCAATCTTAGTTTTAATTTGATCAAAGTGTTCTTAATTAGAATTGGTGCGTGTTTTTAAGACATCAATTAATTCATTTGGTTTATTGGTTTTAAAAAGTTCTTTGTGTGAAAGGCTTGCAAGAGAAGTCAGACTTGTTGCAATCAAGGCAGTATTGGTATTCATAACATTGGTATGTTTTTATCTAATGACACTATATTATGATTTCAGGGCTATTACGTGCTTTTAGGACATTTCCTCTTCAAATTGTGACTGTTAGTCATGGCTAGAGATGAACAGAATGCACGTAATAATACATTCTGCTAGACCTTGTGCTATCAATCTGGATAGTATAAATCCATGATTCATGTCAGTGCATATTGACTCATTAGAAAAACATGAGAGGAAATTGGTTATCTGATTGTAAACCAAAAGATTAAGATATAATTATCATTTACTAATTAAAAAGAGATTATTATCTTTTTTAATTTGTATCTTATTTCTCGTATTGTTATTATTTAAATTTATTTCTCTTATATACTTTAAGGTGTTTTACAAGTTTTTTAATGCCAAATTTTCTCTTTAAGGTTTTTACATATCATATTTGTGTTGTGCAACAAAAAGAATGGTTGACTTTCGCTATTTTGTAACAAAATGCATACCAAAGTTTGTGATGAATAAACTTGGTATTATAGCTTGTAAGATTCTAAATCGAACAAAACATATTTTCCTGTTTATTGTTTTCATGTTTTTTTTCACATGATTCTTGACGAGAGAAGATGCTCTTGTTAACAAACTTAGACTTCCATCTTTGTTGCTCAGATTGCTGGTGTAGATGATTCACACATGATCCATGAAACAAAGAATGAAGGTTTTAAATTTTCATTTCAAAATAGCTTTTAAAGCTTTCAATAAACTATCTAACTAATAATAAATATCCATTATGATTCATATTGTTCGCTTTAACACTCGGTCGTTCTAAAATTAACAGGATGCCATCATGAGACCTTCTTTAGAACAATGGACAATACATCAAAGATTAATTAAAATCGGCCTATCTGAATAGGCCTTGATAGATTTTCCATAATACAAAAAATTCATAGAAGTAAATAACAATGGACTTTCGGTAATAATAATGTAGATTCATTTTCTTTTTCTTATTCATGCATAGTACATTGAAAATACATAGGGCTGTAAACGAACCGAACGAACACGAACAAAGGCTTGTTCATGTTCGTTCGTTTAAGTTAGCCGAACAATCGAACGAATCCGAACGAAGTTTTCTTGTTCATGTTCGCTCGTTTAACAAATTGTATTGTTCATGTTCGTTCATTTATGTTCGTGAACATGCTAAACGAACATAAACAAACAAAGATAAACAAACACAATTGAACATATATGAACATAAACGAACTATAATATAGTAATGTAATAAAAAAATAATTTAAAATATATGAACATAAAAAAACTTAAACGAACAAACATAAACGAACGTAAACGAACAACATAAACGAACGTCCACGAACGTAAATGAACGAACAAAACCATTGTTCATGTTCGTTCGTTTAACTAAACGAACGAGAATTTGTGTTCATGTTTCATTCATTTATTAAATAAACGAACATAAACGAACTTTCTGCCGAACAGTTCACGAACGGTTCGTCGAACGTTCAGTTCGTTTACAGCCCTAAAAAACATCTATTTATAACACTATTCTTTTACTTTTTTGGTTACTAGCATAATATATTTTGGCCAACTGTAATACCAATGCACTCATATTTGTTTACCAATAATAGTATTATTCTTACATTTTTTTTATCGATAGAATCATTTGAAAAATATGAATGAAAGTTCATTGCTATTTGTTGCGTTTAACCTTACGGAAAAAAACTCAAGAAAGAAAATTACGATGTGTTTGTTAGAGTATGGTTGTTAGTGTAATCTTATGGTTTCCCAGGAAATACCAAAAATACCCTTCACGGGCCGTGCTTAGCACGGGCCTCAAACTTTTCTAGTATATATATATATATATATATATATATATATATATATATATATATATATATATATATATATATATATATGGTGAGGAGTGCATGTGGGAATATAGTTGAGAGGAGCTTAAGTGTGTGTATTCCAAGGTGTGAGAGAAACTAGAGATAAGTTTTGTGTGTGTGAATCTCTTGTATCTGGATCTTCATTCATATCAATTCATACAAAGATTCATCAACTTCTTCTTCTCCTTCTTCTTCTATTGATCTGACATCATCCGTTTGATTGGGATTCTGCACCATCAAACTGATCTGATTGATACACAAGCAGATTGGGGATTTACAGTTCTATGGTTTCAAAAATTTGTGCCACATACTTTTATTTTGTGTGAGTTGGTGAAGGGAATTTTGCATTTTATTGGTAATTGGTGTGATCTAATAGTTCCAACTTTTAGTTAGTTGGAAAAGGTTTTTGAGTGGATTATGGGGGTGAGGATATTAACCAAAAAACCGAACCATAACCAAATTAACCAATATAACCGAACCATTTTAACCGAACCATTACTAAAATATATGGTTCGGTTTCAAATTTTGATTAACCAAGTACATATGGTTCGGTTATGGTATTCATCCGAACCATTATAAACCGAACCGAACCAATAATATTAATAAATGTTTTTAATATAATATAATATTAAATATATGGTATGTAATTATATTAGAAATTGAAATTTTAAAGGGTAATTATTTGGAGTTAGATATAATAAGTAAACTTCTATCAATACAATTATATATAGACAATCATTCACTTTTTATAACGACAAACTTTGTGTTTTTCAATTTTTATAGAAAAATATTTTTTTAATTTTATGTAATATTGGACCATTTTGGTTAACTGATATTAACCATTAACCATAACCATTAGCCGACTAAAACCGTTAACCAAAACCAATATTAACCTCTACCCAACGGTTATCGAAATACATTAACCAATTGTAATGGTTATGGTTCGGTTTTGACTAATAACCGAACCAAACCGCCTCATACACACCCCTAGTGGATTGACACGATTCACTTATTGGTTAGTAAACGTGCAACGTTATCTTGACTATGTCGTGGGTAATTTGGAAGTTTTGGAATAATTTGCTTTTTGACACGAAAAAAAACTAGAAGGTATTTGTTATGTGATTCGATTAGAGATTACTCTATTACTTGGATTGTAAATAAAAATAAAAAAAATCTAAAGTAAGTTGGGGTTTCATGGTTACAAACTCAAATTTGGAAACCCCTTTGTGAATTTTGGTAGTTCGTTCTAGATTTGAATATATACTCATTTACTTGTAAAAAAAAATCACATATCATATTTTTATTAAGCCATTATCTGCTTTGCAAGCGTCAACTTTTATAATGAAACTTAATATTAGTAATATGTTTACTGTTAAGACTGAGGAGGCATGTTACAAAAGCTAAATTAGTTATACATTCTTGGCATCTTGAAAAAAAAATATATTATGTAGTTATGTTTATCTAATTTTATTGTATGTTTTTGTAAGGTAATGGATTTTTTTTTCCTTTTTTTTGTAGCTTTATTATATTGTGCACACGAGGGTTCGGTATTTGTTAATAAAAACAACCCCATCTTTTTTTTTTTTGAACAGCTATAATATTATAAAACTAGCCAAGGGTAGGAAAGAACAACTATGTTGCAAAGAGATAGCTAAGAAATGATTTTGGATCCAGTTGTTCCAAAAACCTTTAGCTTTATAGTTTCTATTCACAAACCATAAAAACAAATTATCTACTATATCCTCAAAAAGTCGACTTTTTTTTTTTGGAATTTTGTTGCCAAACACCAGCTCGTTTCTGAACCTCCATATGCTCCACAGCCCCACGCTACATATCGCATCAAGAACAACTCTTTTACCTGCCATAACTTGAACAAAATCAATCCACTGAAATAACTCCATCGTAGAGGACCAGTTCCTAGTATCAACATCACACCATCGACCTATTAAACCCCATATCGATTTACTTAGCTCACATGCAGCAAAGATATGATCACTTGTCTCCACAACACTGGAACATATAGGACATAAAAGAGACTCCACTTGAATTCCTTTCCTACTCAGATTCCGTCTAGTCGGGATTCTATCAAGCCGAATTCTCCATACACAAATATTTACTTTTGAAGGAATAAAACGATTCCACGTCTCGAAAAAGCTTTCCGGTAAGGTTAATCTGTCAATGTATCGTCTCGTTTCATTAACCGTGAACTCACTTTGACAATCTAGATTCCATCTCCATATATCTTTATCATGAGAAATAGTGACTTGGTTAATTATAAGTAAGAGTTCGTCAAGCTGTCTCTTTAAAGCGCCTCCATCAAATTGTCTCTTCCAATTCCACTTCCATCCTTCATTCCAACGATCTGCAATCAAACAATTAGGAGAAGCTTCCAAATAGAATAACCTTTTAAATTTATCTTTGAAAGCCATCGAACCAATCCAACTATCAATCCAGAATTTTGTGCTTCTACCATCTCCTATCTCCTTCTGCAGCACTGATTTAGGAATGATACCACTATCATGTAATCAGTTAATGGATCCAATTATACGCGACCATACGCCATCTATTCTAATAAATGAAATTTTTTTGTCATATGTCACACTCTTATTGATTTGGCCACATGTCATTTTGTGGTTATTTTCAATTAAATTTTTTGCACATGACATTTTGTGGTTTTTTCCTTTTTATCAAATTCCACATAATATTTAAGTGTAATAATTGTAATAAATGTAATGTGTACCACCCAGAATCCAGGAGGCCAAGTTGAGAAAGGAAAAACCCTAAGTCAATGAGTCAACTCGTCGAGTCCAAGGAAGAACTCGACGAGTCGGAGCGAGTTCCGTATCAGTGGGTTAAGTGGCCGACTCGGCGAGTCTGGACTGGGTTTGGGAAACCCTAAAATCGGGACTTGGTGCCCTATTTAAGCATCATATTCAGCCTTCCTTCCGGTTTTATCACCTCCCAACCTTACTCTCGAAACCCTAATTAACCTTGTGCAATCTTGAGCCATTTTCCTTGCAATTGTGTGGTTTGAAGCTAGGAGAAGGAAGGCAAAGAGTGAAAACATCAAAGGAGGGCAGAAGATCTAGAGTTCTTGGGACATCTCAGACTTGTTAAAGGTATAAAGCTTATACCTTGGCTTCTATCCACTTAGATCTTCTTATGGGCTTGTTATTTGCACTTTTTGGGTCCTTTCCAAGGTCATTCCGAGATTTGAACCTTGGGGGATGAAAGGACTTAAGATCTGGACATTTCTGAGCTTTAGAATCTCAAAGTTGCCACCTTTATTCAGCCATGACTCCATGACATGAATTGGGCCTTCATTTTGGCTTGGAATGAGTGTTTTAGCTTCATAACATCATGCATGAACGTAAAGTTAGCAACTTTACGTGTAATGCTAGTCTAAGGAGTCTAGATCTATGAGTTAGAAGCAATGGAATGGATTAAAATCGACTGAATGGATATGTCACAAGGAGGACTCGGCGAGTCGGGCCGTAAACCGTAACTCATTTTCTGGTTGTAAGTGGAACCATAGAGTTGAGGAGGTGACTCAGTGGGTTGGACTCGGAAGTTGAAGAACTCGACGAGTCATAGGGTGACTCGGCGAGTCGAGTCGCGAATTATAAGGTTTCTGAGTTCTAGAACTCGGCTAGTGTCACACCCCGGCCGGCGGCGGAAACACCGGGCAGTGTAACGCCATTTCTTGTATCATAGTTATCAACTTCCTAAAAACACATGCATTTTAAAATACGTCAACATAAAGTTGGTGAGTTCACAGGTTTTGACTCCATATAAAATAACACTTTTTCTCAAGTTCAAAAGTATAGTTTTGAAAGTATCATTTTGACTCTCCAACATTTAGTATATATTAGGTATAATGGTTTACTTATTAAATAAGTGATATACCTATAAGTTTCACATATTATAAATATAAATGTTTGTAATTCCATACAAACTAAGTTGCTACGTATAAATCTTATTTCAATTCTATACGAGTAAAACCGCTACGTATAAATCTATTTCAATTCTATACGAGTAAGTAGGATAGGTATAGTGGTCTACTTAATATACAAGTAATATACCTACTAGATTCTTATACTTAGAGTATAAGTCTTTGAGAAACTTATACTTAACATTCATACTTGTATATCGACAAAGTATAATGCTTCCAAAGTTGTGCTACCATAAGTCTGTAGTTGCGACTGTATGACTTAGTTTTATACCTCTTATTATTATTACAAGGATCACACCTTGTGGTAGTTACAAGGATCACACATTGTGGTAGTTACAAGGATCACACTTTGCGGTAGTATAAGGATCACACCTTGCGGTAGTACAAGGATCACACCTTGCGGTAGTTTCCGCACACTTCATCGACGTCGGAAGGTAGTAAATTAGGCAAGTTCGTCACCCGATATCGTTGGGTTAGAGCTAGCAACCACGGGTGGGGTTGTCAACCCGTATAGATCCATATACAACTTCCTCGCGCACACAGGATTAACAGTTACAGGTCAGAGGATTTCCACTAAGATTTCCAATCTTAGTTGATGAATACAATAGCTCATGTAAACTTTGACGGCGTTCTATAGTTCTAATAACAAAAGCATTTTCATGTCTAAAACCCTAAGTTACTAGACTATGCTTTTAAACATTACTCCTAATTTCATAACCTTTAGGCAGTATAACAGCTATAACTTGAAGTAAAACCAGGTTTTATCTTGACATAAAACCAACAATAATATATAACATATCAAGTTTTATCTTGACATAAAACCAACAATAATAGCATATAACATATCAGGTTTTATCTTGTCATAAAACCAATAATAGCAACATACTTTTTAACATATAGAACTCCCGAATATAACTTCAGAACTATATCGCACACAACATATATATAGAATCTTAAGTATAAATCAAGATCTACATTAATACAAGAACATGCTAACAAGTTGATAATAGTTGTATATATTCAAAATATTATATTTAGAACAACTATATCCCGGTTAATATAACTATCTACGTTGATACTAATATACTATCATATAGACATAATAGTAACGTATATACAATATTTAGCATGCGTTCCCCCCCCCCCCCCCCCGAAAATATTAGAAAGTGGGGCCGTGAAACTCACCCTAGTAGCGTGATCTATAGAATCTAAACGGTCAGAGACTCGTCGTTGTCAGGCTCGGGAAAGGAAACAGCCTTCGGAAACGAGAGAGAATGAAAGGAAAAGGTGTAAGGAATGAATGAGCTTTGATCGCTATTTAGTTGTTCTAGGCCATTTCACGTCGTGACATACCTTGGGTCACGTCGTGAACATCCATGAGTTATCTGGTAGCTTTAACGCATGTTTTCTAGCCCCGATTAGTGTCCCTGACACGTTTCACGTCGTGAACTTCATGTTCACGTCGTGACTTAAGGCGGCTAGGGTTTCTGCCACGTGTCATGCCCTTAGACACTTGCATCTTTGGAAGGTCATAACTTTTGCATACGAACTCCGTTTTTGACGTTCTTTATATGCACGCATAGCTAATTCCGAGTCCTACGACTTTCTTTTAGACTCCAATAGCTAATTCTAAGTCTATTTTAAATTCCTCTTATTATAGAGATTTATAGTGTTCGGTTTATCATAACTTCTTCATGCGAAGTCAGATTTAGACGTTCTCTATATTTTTGGAATCGTATGGACGTATACTTTGAGTTTTATCATAAACAAAGTTCATATTTGTATTAGAATTTATCATGAACTACATAGTATGTTTATCACATTACTATTTTAACAAAATCACATTACATGATTGGTATAATCACATGTGATTGTTATTGACCTAATTTTGACGGGTGTTACAGCTAGTCAGTAGGCTGACTCGACGAGTAGGGTCAACTTGGAAGTGTTGACTTTGACCATTGACCGTTGAATTTGGCTTTGACCAAAGTTGATTTAGTTTGACTTCTGGAGGGCATATTGATCTAAGTGTTATTTTGATATCGGTAGCTCGAGGAGCCGAAGGATCAGCAGTTCGGGAATCGCCAGTTCATCGTCATTAGAGTTCCAGTCGAGGTTTCAGTAGTGCAAGGTGAGTCTCCTCATTGTGTGCATGGATCTACGGCCACAATGCCGACCCATTATGTTTGTGTATAATAGGAAGACCAGAGGCTTAGACCTAGGCATTTTATGATATGTGTCGGGCGATGCCCGAGGAATGTTAGTATGCCAGTGGTAGTTGTGATTTTTGCATGTGTCAGTGTTTATAGGTTCTGGACCAAGGTCCGATGTCAAGGCAAGCCCGAGGAAGGTTTATATGTCGCCTGTTAGATTATACTTGTTGTCTTTGTGATACTTGTATGTGCCTGGTAGGGAGGTGAGTTCGGGCGAGGTCCCGTATCTCTTCACTATCCGAGTATGGACGGGGTTCCGTATCTCATTGGTAGCAGAGCAGGGACGAGGCCCGAGTTAGGAGGGAGGTGAGTGTGGTCTGGGGCCCGTATCTCACTATCAGCAAGAGTGTGGACGGGGTTCCATGACTCACCAGTAGCAGGACAGGGGTGAGGCCCAAGTTAGGTGAGGCCTTAGATCAGGAGTATAGTAGAGTATGTTTAGCCTGTTTGTTATGTGTTATGTTATATGCTTAGCGGACGGGGCCTAAGAGAATAAATCTGTATACCGAGCGGGGCTCGATACCAGGCAGGGCCCGATGTCGGAGTTAGTCCGATGTCGGGCAAGTCCCGATGCAGCGGGCGGGGGCCCAGTATGTGGTTATGTATGTGTTATGTGGTAGGTTGGTGAACTCACTAAGCTTCGTGCTTACAGTTTTCAGTTTTGGTTTCAGGTACTTCCGGTAGCGGAGAGAAGAGCTCAGGGTGATCGCATGGCACACACCATAGTTTGTTTAGTCTGTTTTACTCTGATAAAAAGAATATGTTTTGAGATTATACTCTGATTTTATATAATAGTTTTGTTTATGAATGAAATGGTGGATAATTATGGCTTTCATTAATGATTTGAAAATGAAATTTTTGGTCTTGAATTTTGGGATGTTACATAATGATAAATGCATATTAATTTCATTAATTGATTTTCCTTCTACTTTTAAATTTATTCTAAATTAAAACTTCATTAGTTTTCTTTGTTTATTTAACTAAATTATTTTTTTAATTTAAAAGAAAAAAAAACACATTAATTTTAATAATTCGATATTTTTTTTAATTTTTCTTAAAAATTTAAACTTCTCAAATATTTTGAATTTCATATTTAATTTTTCTTTTAAATGAACTCATCTAATACCAGAGTTTTATACCTAATTAGTATTATTTAAATATATTACTATTAATAATATCTTTATCACATACACACACGTCTTCTATATCGGAATTCATATTTTTCTGTAGGGTTTTGTTTAGGGGTATAAACGAACCGAGCCGAGCCGAGCCCGAGACTGACCAAGCTCGAGCTCGGCTCGTTTAATTTTGAAGAAGCTCGACCTCGATTCAAGCCTTAAAATAAAACTCGAGCTCGGCTCGTGAACAATTTAGTGGACTCGTGAGCCTAAACGAGCCTATATATATATATATATATATATATATATATATATATATATATATATATATATATATATATATATATATATATATATATATATATATATGTTCGTTTAGGCTCGCGAGCCCACTAATTGACACTCGGCTCGAGCTCGTTTACTAAACGAGCCCAATATTTAGGCCCGGGCTCGTTTAATTCGATCTCGAGTTGAGCTTTTATCGAGTCGATCCCGAGTAGCTCACGAATAGCTCGGCTCACTTACACCCCTAGTTTTGTTCATCTTTTATCTCTTGCTAAATTTAAAAAGAAATGCTAGATTTGAAAAGAAAAATGGTTTTTTTTTTTGGTTAAAAAGTTCTTGCTGTTTTCTATCTTTATTCTGTATAATTTTCTGAGGTTGCTTATTTCAGTTGGTGCATTGAATATGGATCCAATATTATTGTTTATTTTTGTAATTTCAAAGATCATATCTATGCACATATATCTCAAAATCTAGCATGACTGTTGTGCATCAAAATAATATTTATATTCGTTTAAATTAAAGCCTAAGGGTCAAAAACCAATTTTAATAGTCAATAGGTGTATCAAACCTTAATATAAGCAAAGTGCATCACCTATATCAAAAGGGACTTAAACCATCGACTTCAAGAAGGAATCACAACGAAGTAGAAATTTTTTAGTTCACTGTTTTATTCATAAATGCATGTCTTCTAAGTCAAATAAGGGGCCATTTATTGTTATTTAAGAAAGGTGTTCACGTCTTCATCAACAAACCCAACGTCGCAAGCCAAGACATATCATAGAGTGATTTCACATCATGTGTAACATCATATAAGGCAATAATTCATTTTATTGAACGTAAAAATCGTCAATAACAATTTAGTGACAGGAAAGAGTGAGCAATGTTAGCTTGGTGGCTAATACATAAAAAATATATAGTATATGAACTTTTATCCGCAAATATGCCAAAAGAAGAATTATTATATTATGCCAAATTGGAGTATAGATTAAAAACAACAAAAATCTAAGAATATTTCAAAACATCTCTAAGTAGTGCATAGCTGGAAATGAAAAAGAAATTAATCAATGATGTTGACTATGGATCAACATAATAATACGTGGGTTTAGATTGTTCTAGGTAGAGTTTTTATAAATCAAATATCACTTATATGTGATGTATAAATCTATCCATGAATAGTGTTTGTGTAAGAGATGCAATAAATTTATTTAGACGTCTCATGGAAATTGGCCATGATATATATATATATATATATATATATATATATATATATATATATATATATATATATATATATATATATATATATATATATATATATATATATATATATATATATATATATATATATATATATATATATATATATATAGCTAGGTTATTTTATTCTAACTATGTGTTGTGTGGATGTAGAATTGATTGTGGACCAATTATTTTAGTCATTTTAAGAAAGTGATTAATAAATATTATTGAATTAAAAATAACGGAAAAATACCATCTAATTTCATTATAAGGGTATTTTAGTCAATTGAGATAAATTTAAAAAAAAATTCCAGATTTTTAGGGATAATTAATCTCTTGATTTAAAAATTCTGATTTTTTAATTAATTCAATTTTAATTCTAGCGTAATTTTTAATTATATCCAGTTTTATTTTATCAGAATGATATTCTGTTAGAATGATATTCTATAAGAATGTCAGAATACATATTTCTAACAGAATACATATTTTGATTAGATGAATTTCTTGAAAAAGACAACATTCTTGAACCACTAATTGAAAAATAACAAGATCATTGTATATTTATGGACATCTGAATGTAGATTTGTATATATTCTTTTACATAATACTTATACATTTTAATACACTTATACATATTTTAACAGAATGTCATAAAATAAAATAAGTTCTTAAAAAACATAGCATGTTTAAATATACAATTCTTGTACAAATGCATTTGATCTTTTTCAATGGTCTACAATCGACTTGATTCCAACCATTCTGACGAGAAATGGCATTTTGTGAGACTAAGGTGTAACACCGTAAAATTTCAAACAAAATTTTTCATTTAAAAACCCAATTATCTCATTTCAAAATCACAAAATTCCACAAACATCAAGTTATCAAAACACATGTCCCAAATTTGTTATTAACACGATTCCAGGATCCTCTAAAAACATATCTCCAACTCGGGTGTGTGTACAATCAAGCCGGTGCCTTCCCGTGATCCTGAGAGGTACCTGAAACACGTAACACATAACACGGTAAGCACGAAGCTTAGTGAGTTCCACAAAATACCACACACATCACATTAGCCACTCGAGGCTAACTCAATACGACCCTCCGGTCAATGTGTTTCAGTGGAGACCCTCCGGTCCCACAACTCGAGTGGACCCTCCGGTCAATGTGTTTCATTTTCTCAATACGACCCTCCGGTCAATGTGTTTCATTTTCTCATAAACCGTCCAACTTTGGGACCAAAACCCTAAAATGGTCTAACATGATGTACAAAACAAAAGAGTGACAAAGCTTGGAGCTTTATACCTCCAAATGAAGCTCCCAACACATATATGCTCAGATCTATAGCCTGGACCCCCACTCCTTCTTCTTCAAAGCTCCTTTTTCACTCCAAGAACACACAAGATCACTTAAATGCTCTCAAATGGACACACACAAGCTCAAGAATGAGGATTAGGATTTGAGAGGGTTGTTTTTCTGAGAATGGTGGCCAAGAATGAGGCCATCATATCCTTTATATAGGGACACACCCCAAATTAGGGTTTTCACTCTGGCCCTAGTACGCCCAGCGTACCCTCTGGTACGCCCAGCATACTAGGTGGCTTCCGCGTCAAGAACATGCATATGAGTACGCTGAGCGTACACTCGTGTACGCCCCGCGTACTCATTTACCACCTTTTCTTAATAAGGGCTAAAATTGAAACTTTACCAAAAGAACAAGGGCTTATAAGGTATACCTGGTCTTGGGATGTTACAATTCTCCCCCACTAGAATTAGACTTCGCCCTCGAAGTCAGGTTCCGAAAATAACTCTGGATACTGCTCGCGCATCTCGGACTCCGGCTCCTAAGTGCACTCGGAACCTTTCCGATGTTGCCACTGGACCTGAACTAGATGCACCTCCTTGTTCCTTAGAACCTTCACCTTCCGATCCAAAATCGCAATCGGTCGATATAATTCAGGCTCGCATCAACCTGAATGTCCTCTAATGGTACCACTGCCGTCTCATCGGCTACACACTTCCTCAACTAGGACACGTGGAATGTGTTATGAATCTGGCTCAACTATGCTGGTAGCTCTAACCGGTAGGCCACCCTACCTACTCTGGCGATCACTCTGAAAGGACCAATGTATCGGGGCCCCAACTTGCCCCGTTTCCTGAATCAGATCACCCCTTTCCATGGGGATACCTTCAGGAGGACAAAATCTCCAACCTGGAACTCTAGCTCAGATTGTCGCCGATCCGCGTAACTCTTTTGGCGACTCTGGGCTGTCGATAACCTCTGTCTGACCTGCTGAATCTGCTCGGTCGTCTTCAGCACTATCTCAGTGCCACCTATCACCTACTTCCCTACCTCTCCCCAACAAATGGGAGTCTGAGACCTCCTCCCATATAGAAGCCCAAAAGGAGGCATACCAATACTCGAATGATGGCTATTGTTGTAAGAAAACTCAGTCAAGGGCAAATAAGTGTCCCAACTTCCTCCGAAGTCCATAACACATGCACGCAGCATGTCCTCAAGCGTCTGAATCGTCCGCTCGCTCTGCCCGTCTGTCTGCGGGTGGTATGCGGTACTGAAATGCAAACGGGTACCCAACTCCTCATGGAATTTCTTCCAAAACCTGGAAGTAAAGCGCACGTCTTGATCTGACACTATCGAGGTCGGCACTCCATGCCGAGCTACCACCTCTCTCACATAAATATCGGTCAGTCTCTCTGCAAAAGAGCTCTCACTAATAGCGAGGAAGTGAGCACTCTTCGTCAGCCGGTCCACAATCACCCATATCGCGTCAACCCCACGCGCAGTTCTCGGTAACTTGGTGCTCCGCCTTAACCCGGCGACATGTCAAGCACCTCTCTATAACCCATGGCACGTCCCTCTTCATGTAGGGCCACCAATAGTCCCTCTTCAGATCCAAATACATCTTAGTGGCCCCTGGGTGGATCAAGAATCTCGATCTATGTGCCTCCTCCAACAATACACGGCGAGCTCCGCCTGTATAGGGCACCCAAATCCGCCCATGGAAAGTCATAAGCCCACGACTGTCCGACTGAAAATCGGAAACCTGAACGACCACACACTCTCTCTTGCGGTTCTCCGGGCTCATAGCCTCTACCTGAGCCTCTCGGATGGTATCTAAGACTGGAGTCATCACCATCATCCTCATACACACATCTCGGATCAGAGCGATCTTGGCTCTGCGACTCAAGGCATCGGCTACCACATTATCCTTGTCGGGGTGATATAAGATTTCAGAGTCGTAGTCCTTCACTACATCCAACCATCTCCTCTGCCTCATATTTAGGTTGGGCTAATCCATCAGGTACTTCAGCCTCTTATGGTCCGTGTATATGGTACACCGGACACCATAAAGGTAGTGACGCCAAATCTTGAGGGAGAACACCACCGCCCCCAACTCCAAATCATGGGTGGGATACCTCGTCTCATGAGGCTTTAGTTTCCTCGACGCATATGCTATCACGTGACCCCTCTGCATCAACACTGCACCCATCCCTGAAATAGACGCATCACAATAGACTACGAAGTCTTCCACTCCCTCTGGAAGGGCTAACACCGGAGCTTCGCACAATCTATGGCGAAGGGTCTCGAATGATGCCTACTGCTCAGGCCCCCAAACAAAAGTAATGCCCTTCCGGGTCAATCTGGTGAGAGGAACCGCAATCTTGGAGAATACCTTGATAAATCTCTAATAGTACCCGGCCAATCCTAGAAAACTCCTGATCTCGGATGGGAATCTCGACACCTCCCATCGCATAACTACCTCAATATTGGCCGGATCGACCAATATCCCATTCTGATTAACGAGGTGTCCCACGAACTGGACCTCTCGTAACCAGAAATCACACTTGGAGAATTTGGAATACAACCTCTCCGACCTCAATACCCCAAGAACCTCTCGCAGATGCTCCTCATGCTGCTCGCTGGACCTCGAATACACCAAGATGTCATTGATGAACACAATCACCGACCGGTCCAATATAGGCTTGCACACCCTGTTCATGAGATCCATGAACGCTGCCGGTGCGTTGGTGAGCCCGAAAGGCATCACCACAAACTTGTAATGCCCATAACGAGTTCTAAAGGTCGTCTTCAGAATATCCTCCTCGCATACTTTCATCTAATGATAACCAGATCTCAGATTAATCTTGGAAAACCAAGATTCCCCCTGCAACTGATCGAATAAATCGTCGATCCTTGGAAGTGGATAACGGTTCTTGACCGTCAGCTTGTTCAACTCCCGGTAATCAATACACATCCGGTGTGAACCATCCTTTTTCTTGACAAAAAGGATCGACGCCCCCCACGGTGAGCTAGTCGGTCTGATAAAACCCTTCCCCAGCAGCTCCTGGATCTGTGAGGATAACTCCTATATCTCTGGTGGCGTAAGGCGATAAGGTGACTTGGCAATCAGCACCGCGCCCGGAACAAAATTAATCCAAAACTCCAACTGCCTCTCGGGAGGCACACCCGGCAACTCCTCGGGAAAAACATTAGGAAACTCGCACACTATCAGAACCTCGGTAATAGAACTCGGCCTCTCTGTGGCAACCCGCGTATCCATCACATACGCCAAAAAACCCATACAACCCTGCAGTAGACTCTGCCTCGCCCTGGCAGAAGAGCAGAAAGCTGACCCGGATCTGGTACCCTCGCCATACACTGTAAGCACTCCCCCACTAGGGTCTCGTATAGTCACCAACTGATGCTCGCAGTCGATCACTGCTCCAAAACGGCTCAACCAATCCATACCCATGATAACACAGACATCACCGATCGCTATCGGCACCAGATCTATCGGGAACTCGACACCAAAAATCTACAACACACATTCTCGGAATACATCAGTAGCAAAAACCGCATGCTCGTCAGCTATGGAAACCCTCAGAGGTCGACTCAACGCCTCACGTCGGATACTGATGTGACGACTAAAAGCTAAAGACACGAAGGATCGACTCGCACCCGAGTCAAATAGCACCAAAGCAGGTACCCACCATGATGTCTCATGACTCTTGCCACAAGTGCGATCCTTCTGGCCTCCTGATCTCGAATCAGCGGGCTTAGCCCGCTTCGCTGCCGGCTGCGACTGTGCCGACCTCCGATGTCTCCCCTGAGACTCCGCCCCCTGTCCTGAGTCTCCAACTCGATCTCCCTCCTCCTGGCATTTGACTGAAGCTCAGAAAATGTCTGATAAGACGAGTTCGCCACGAACTCTCAAATTCCCTCCTTAGAATGCTCAAATACCGGCTCATGCGTTCCTGATCAGTAGACACATGCTCAGGTCAGAACAACGCCCTCTCGTGAAACACCCGTGTAATCTCAGTCACCGACTCTGTCTTCTGCTTGAGAGACAGAAACTCCTGGTCCAACCGTTCCCTCTCCACCAGGGGAACATACTCATCTCGGAACATCAATGTAAACCTCTCCCAAGTCACTGCAGTATGCTCTGCAGGAGTAAAACTGGCTATCACGAACTTCCACCAGTCCTTCGCTCCCAAGAGAAGTTGGTTCAACGAGAACCGAACCCTCATCATGAATCATCCTGCGAGTCTCATCATCGCTAGTTCCACTGCTCTCGGGGTTGTGGCGTGTACCCACCATGATGTCTCTGAAACACAACACAAAAATCATCAGAGACTCGCTCGAGCATACTCACACTTGATCACTCATCCCTACTTGTTCCTTAGCATCCTAAGGATTCTTACTTGGATTGCATAGATCTAGTGTTTTCAGTAGTACGGGCCCATTACTACCTTTCACACCTAACTTGTAGTCACCCCAAGTCCTCTTCCTAGGATTCTAATTCACAAGTACTCTATCTCTCACAAATATTAGACTACTCTCTCAGTAGGCTATTCGCATACTCATCTAAGTATCTCTCCTAAATTATGTTGGATTAATTTCTAAGTCCATAACTATATTTGGTATGTACTTGACCCGACCCGGCATGGTCCATTTGGGTTGCACTTCACTGGCACAATTTATATGGATAGTCTTTTGAGAATAGTATATATATGATTTATATTAATATATTATAAGTTCTAATATATTAATATGGAATCATATTATTTAATTAGTATTGATCAAGAATTAATTTAGAATTAATTAAGTGATCAAAAAGAACTAATTAAATATGGACTCTTATATATATGGAATGGGCCAAGTTCATTTAGGTTGGGCTAAGCTTTCATGGATGGTCCATGGAGCTTTTAACCCATGGATCCTATGTAAATGAAAGGTCATGGGTATTAGGGTTTACATGGATGTAACCCTAATCCTCCATAATATATAAAGGGGTCCTTGGCTCACAAAATTGGCACAAGTGTGTGAAAATAAGAGTGGGCCGATTTTAGTGTGCATACATATTCTCTCAAGTTCTTCCAAGGTGTTTTGGTGATTTGTGATTCCATTTGAGGCTTCCACACTATTGGGGCTAAGCTCTTAAAGCTTGAAGACATCAAGCTACATCAAAAGGTATGTCATCTAACTAGAACTTTGTAGTATAGGTGCTTCATAATATGCTAGTTAGGATGAAACCTTGGAATAGTTAATATTTGCATGTATAATAGAGAAAACATAGATCCAAGGTTTATAGGGTTGCATGTACACCATAGGAGTGTTAGAATGCTCAAAACCCAACAGTGGTATCAGAGCCATGGGTTGTTTTCTGTTATATTGATGCAAATGTTTTATTTTCAAGTTGAAAAAAAAGGAAAAAAAAACATGACGTTTGTCAAATTTTAAGATAATTACTTGTTTTGTGAAAAACGAATTATTTGTAAAATTTGAATCATTTGTTATATGAGTTGAATTAGGTCAAATTTAGTAAAAGATAAAATGATATGATTATTTTATTAGTTTTAAAAGTTTGATCTAAATGTTTTAAGGAGTTACATATTTTGTCATAAAATTTTGGAGCTCAAAAGTTTTTTTTAAAGTTGTGATCTTAAGGGTTTTTGAAACTTCCATAAGTTATGGATATGAAAGTTTTTTTTAAAAAAAAAAAAAATTGATTCAAAGTTTTTATGGAGTTAAAAAATTTGGTGTTAATGTTTTAAAGAATTCCATAACTTGTTCTTAAGTTATGGAACATGGAAAGTTTCATCATAAAACACCATTAATTCTATAAGTTATGGAATCCAAAGGTTTTCAAGAATTATAAAACTTGCCCTCAAGTTTTGGAATTTGAGAAAAGTTTTTTATGAAAAAAAGAATTGAATTCTAAAACTCTTGGGTTCATAACTTAAACAATTAATTAAATGGTTTTAATTTTGAGTTTAATAATTGGAATTATGATGTTTTGTTGAATAGTTCAAATTAACTCTTATGGACTTTATTAATAGTTAATTAAAGCGTTTAATTAAAAGAGTATTATTAATCCATAAATATATGGTTTGAGTTTAATTAAATTAAAAGTCTAGTTTAATTAATAGATTAAACCACCAAGTATTTTAAATGTCTAAAATACACCCTTATACTATTATAATATTAAAAGTTTAATATATTATATATAAGAGCAAGTCGTCTTACCATTAGTAGGCCTCATTCACGAAGCCAGTCTATAAGGGGGGTATAAGGTTACTGCCTATAAAATGGCAGTTTAATGGGTGTCCACTCTCACTCACCGCTTCCTTGACCGGTGGAGGGTCGTTAGCCGAACAGGTAGGACAAGGACTATAATTCTCCCTTCATTATAAGTATAATGATAAATACTAAGTAACTAAACACTTATAAATTCCCAATCTTAGTTACTTAGGAAAATGTGAATAAGGTGCTAATCCATGAAATTACACTTTGCACTTTGTTTAAGCTGTTAGTGGAGCGTGTGTGGTTAACCGGCACACTAACCTGGACTTAACAAGGTAGGCAAAGGGTAACTTAATGTTTATCGTAGTATCGTTGGAGCGTGTGTGGTTAACCGACACATCGATTGAGGGGTAAATATTAAGGGTACCAAGTATATTTGCATGGTTACTTCACACCTTGTTTTGTGATCCTCGGCATCCCAGTCACAAAACCTGAAGGGCACACTCAAGATTGAAACATGCCATTGAAAAGTTCAATGAATCTCAAAAAAAATCTAGGAGTTTCAAAACCAATTAAAACCTAATAATACATTTCGTTTATCTTGGTGGAAATTGGTGAATCGTCATTCACCTACCTTCAAATATTTTATAGCTTGGATTACGGCATCCCTCTTCCAAGTTATAAAATAGTTTGTTGGGTCCTAGCCTTGATATATCATATTGGGTGTTATATTAAGGACTTAAATCAACTTTACGTGAATTTCTCCCATTGTTGATGTCTGGTTTAGACAACAATGATCTTCCCAAACCAAGCTTTCCTAATGAATATGACTTCCCGAGTTTGGCTCATGGAAGTCATACTTCTCTTCCTCCACCTCCTCCAATTATTCTCCCTAACCCACAAGTTCAAGGTCACTCAAGCCCTAATGGCAAGCAAGGTCTATGTGTGATCACATCTTAGAGATGAAGTCACATATTGACAAGCCGGGAGAGTTGGGTGTCAATGTCTTGAGAAAGTTGGATGTTCAATCACTTTCTAAGTCACATAGTGAGTTCCTTTGGGACTACTATGAAACAGACTATGACATGAACCTTAATGATCATATATATTTGCTTGATGCTGCTGAATCAGCAATGATTTGGAACGATAGTAAAGCAAATTTGATTAGAAGATCAACTTCCCAAAAACTTTATGGACAGTGACAATGGTGACACTGGAAATCCAGAAAAAAGCATTCTCTTCCCAATGGAAAAGGATTGGCCATAGTCAACCCGGTTGACCAAATGGTAAAGAGAAAGGCTAATTCTGAGATAGTCCCATTACCAAAGGGTCCATATGTTTATTTTGCCAAAGGAAGGGGTGTTGATTGCAAAGCTGCCAAATTTACCTAAGGATGTTAAAGTCAATAAGTTTGACTCTACATCAGGTAGAGCCCATTATCTAACTCTGTTAAGTTCTATTCTCAGATCCTCATTACATGATGTGACTGGGTGACATGTTGATGTTTTAAGAATCAAAGAATAGAGAGAAATATTAAAGGAAGTATATGCTGATTCTGATCGCGAAGGTGGATTTCGATCGCATCAGAATTTTGAGCAGTTGCTTAAGAAGTTATGATATATCGCTAAGGAATAGATAACAATAATTTTCCATGTGGATTGTAAGGATAAGTTTTTCCGCAAAGTTTTAAAATAAAAGAAAATTGTTTAATTTTATTTATTTGAAGTATCCTTACAATGGCATTTGTGGAAAATTGTTGCTTATATGATTCCACTGACAGCAATATTGGAAAATGGATTTGATTCTTTCATTTGTGGTAGTATCTAAATTTACCAAATCAGGAAAGTTCCTCATCACCCAAGTTTCAATTGGACCGAAACTTGGAATCATGCAAGTTGAATAGTATGATGAATGAGAACTTTCAAGCATTGGAAAATCAAGACTAATTACTTGTTCACATGGATGTGTGAGTCAAGTGAAGGACTAAAGGGATCGAGTACACATTCTTGTGCACTGGTCATGTCCACCACAAAGCTCGTTAAGACTATTTGATTTACTAAAGTTTAGTAAATATGGTTATACTTACAAGTTTAAGTATAATTCTGAAACATTGGAAAAGTCTCAATGTATGGCAGAACGAATGGGAAGAATCAAATTAGGCAGAAAGATAAAAGTTTCTCAAATCTGAAAAGATGGGAGAGTACTTTAGTATCATGTTTGTGATCATCTTAATGATTTAGAAATCATATCACAATTAGTCCTCTAAAGGTCATCTTAGTGCATTCTTATGACTAAGAAGAGGAGTCATGAATTGTTAAAATGGTTAGATCAGGAAGATGAGTCATACTTCGTTCCAAAACAATTCTTAGAGTCATACTCCAAGATTGTAACTTGAGTGACATATCTTAAAGAAAGGTTTAAAACACTTGTCAAATGTAAGAGTAAAAGTGTCCTACTCTTGTACATTTGAAATTGGTAAGTTGTGATGTTTTGGATAAAACAAAGACCAACTAAGGCCAATTGTGTGAAGTGTTTGTCTTGATAAAGAATCCGCACTATCTCTTGAATATTTGGCAAGATAGTCTTATATGTCAAGAGGATAGTGGGAGTCTTAAAGATCCTAAAAAGAATTTCAAGAACTAATCAAGAATAAAACATGAGGTTCTTCACTAGCACACGACTTGAGGTTTATAACCTATCGTGTTGACATATTCTGTGCCCATTCCAGTTAAAGTTGGCTTTGCATAGGAGTTCTGAAAGTTCTCAATTGGTTGCATAACAACTTGGAAGCAATGGCAGGCCCTATACTGCCAGGTGGCAAGAAGTTAAGATTGCATAAGTTCAGTCCATATGAGTTTGGATTTGTCATTATCCTTGTCTTATGACTATGGTTTTGACGATTCACATGGATAAGAACACATACACCATACAATCTAAGGGTCATAAGGTTTCTCTCCAATTCATGAAAATGATGGTGAGGAAACACTTCCACCAAGTAGATTTGAAGCAGATGGCAAAAGGTCTAAACAATTGAGACTATGATTACGGCATCCCTTTTCATAGTTCTAAAATTGTTTAGACACACATGCATGCTATCTAAGGAAAGGTGTATGATTTTGATAAAGTTTTAACAAAGCATCTCGTATCAGAAATCTGAACTTTGGTAAGAAAGTCAATAAAGTATTGATTTCTAGAAGTCCAGCTGATTTCTGAGTACATGTCAAAGCTAGTGGGAGCATAAGTGTTATGCTAATAATCATCATGTTAGTGGGAGCATGATAATTATTGTTAGTGTTGCAAGTTAGCAATGTTAATTATAGAAAACAAAAGTTTCAATTCGTGAGGCTGTAGGGATTGAAAAAGTTGTTTGCTATAATTAAGGGAGAGGATATACTTCATTTCAGTTCTAAAGGCTTAGATTGAGACCTTAATCATCCTTAGTCAAGAATATATATATGAATTTCATGTTGGATTGGTTCAACTTAAGGAAATTCTATATATTGCGTTCTCAAAATTCGATTATGATTACGGCATCCCTCTTCATAGTCAAATTTTGAAAAACATGGCAAATAAAAATATTGTAGCAAAAGACTGGTCTAGAATCATGTCTTTATGTGAGACATCATGAATCGTGTACGATTTGCTTTGGGTACATGATCGATTGCATGTGCTATAATATTTGTCATTTCTAAATTTTTCCAAATGCCCAGAGGCATTAAGAAGGGAAAAGGTCTAGAATTGGATATGACTAAAATGATTAAGCAATTGTCGAGGACAATCTGAGGTTTACCAAAGATTGGTTGCTCAGGGACAGTTGGAAGTATAGTGCTAATTTTGGAAGGACCATATTGACATATTCTGAAAAGAGGCATCTCTTATTCAGAAGTGATAGTCAAAATGAGAATATGGAGTTGTCTCCATAGGTGGAAGTTATCTGTGTAAGATTAGAAAACTTAATGCAAGAAGCATGTCCAAAGCAATGTACTTTGAATATGAGACTTAGTTTCCATGGAGTTGATCTCCATTGGAATACCTTATAATGACTGTTGACAAGTCTTTGTGACTTTGTACATATTCATTACAGGAGGGTCAGTGCATATAAGTTTAAAATCTAAACAGATTTCGATAAATGATAGGAATTTGAAATTCTTACATTTTTCGATAAGGATTTGGGAGTGTGAAATTAGAATCATTGAAATTATGTTCAATTGGTTTATTTCACAAAGTAAGGATCATAGACAAACATAGAGTGCATACTTGGTGTATGGCAAAGCTATTGTTTAAGAAAAACATAGTGTACATGCTTGGAGCATGGGACAACTAGTGTTTTTAATTCAAGTATAAAGTTGATAAAACCGAAACAATGAATAATGAGTAATCAGTATGGTGCTAAATAAAAGTGTTTATTTATATTCATAGGGTTTGATACCATATTTGATTAATTTATTCTTGTGTTTCACTTTGCATGTTTTGACTTCCAGAATAACTAAGTCGCTCTTCCTGAATGATTAAGTTATTCAAACCATCCACAGTCGGTCATATGTTGGAAGTAGATATGAATCAAGACTGTCATGGGTTGGTTTGTAGAGGTCCAAGTTGGTGGACAAAGTGGTGCTACAACACTCATGAGTGCTCATAAGTTCTGAGTATTGGATTCAACCCGCGCTCATTTGAATCACTTCATGGATTTTATCACGAGTGATCATGAGACGATAATATCTTATATTCTTCAAAGCTAGAGATATGAGTTGTTACTATGAGTTGGTTATACATTGATTGCACGAAAACGCATTTGGTAACTCGATGTTATAAAACGTGCCTTTGTGTATGATTCAACAAGTAGTAGAACAAGCCATATGAGTCGAAGTTTATCCATTCCTTTTACCTTCGGGATAAAAGCGATATCTGTGGGCCCCTCGATGATTTAGCGATGACACATGTGAGTGCTTGGCCAAGCCATGACTGATTTGATTTGTTCAATCAGTCAGTCATCATAAATCGAAAATCGGGAAACAACAAATGGACAGAGAGAATGATTATAATCCATGTCTCAGTCCATATGATATCTAGAATGGAGGAATATATGATCCCTTATCTAATGGACAAGTCATTGACAAGGTCAGAGTTCGACAGCGGCTTTAAGAGCTACGATTGCCAGTTAGGTTTTGAAGTCATACTCAATAATAGTTTTAGACTTATCCAAGTGGGAGACTGTTGGATTAATGTCTAAGTCCATAACTATATTTGGTATGTACTTGACCCGACCCGGCATGGTCCATTTGGGTTGCACTTCACCGGCACAATTTATATGGATAGTCTTTTGAGAATAGTATATGTATGATTTATATTAATATATTATAAGTTCTAATATATTAATATGGAATCATATTATTTAATTAGTATTGATCAAGAATTAATTTAGAATTAATTAAGTGATCAAAAAGAACTAATTAAATATGGACTCTTATATATATATATGGAATGGGCCAAGTTCATTTAGGTTGGGCTAAGCTTTCATGGATGGTCCATGGAGCTTTTAACCCATGGATCCTATGTAAATGAAAGGTCGTGGGTATTAGGGTTTACATGGATGTAACCTTAATCCTCCATAATATATAAAGGGGTCCTTGGCTCACAAAATTGGCACAAGTGTGTGAAAATAAGAGTGGGCCGATTTTAGTGTGCATACATATTCTCTCAAGTTCTTCCAAGGTGTTTTGGTGATTTGTGATTCCATTTGAGGCTTCCACACTATTGGGGCTAAGCTCTTAAAGCTTGAAGACATCAAGCTACATCAAAAGGTATGTCATCTAACTAGAACTTTGTAGTATAGGTGCTTCATAATATGCTAGTTACGATGAAACCTTGGAATAGTTAATATTTGCATGTATAATAGAGAAAACATACATCCAAGGTTTATAGGGTTGCATGTACACCATAGGAGTGTTAGAATGCTCAAAACCCAACAAATTACCCCTCAACTCAGAACTCATCACATACTCAGGGAAAATAACAAATAACACTGATCAATAGTATCTCCTAGGCTAAGGCATCACAAATCAGGCAACTCTAGCCCTAGAATATGAAATACCTAGCCTATTCTCTAGCATGCATTTCTAATATCTCATAAATATCTCATAACACAAATAAGTAAGGGTATTTTGGGAAATCATCGTTCAGGCTCTGGCTGATTGTACACGCTGCTCCAACTCGTTTTCTCTTAAAACTCTTTCTCAATTTAGAAAAATTATTTCTTTTGAAAATTTTTCTCAAATCCTCAGTTTGAGTCCAAACACACCCGGAGGTGCATCCGAATCCCTCAAACCAAGGCTCTGATATCAACTTGTAACACCATAAATTTTCAAACAAAAATTTTCATTTAAAAACCCAATTATCTCATTTCAAAATCACAAAAATTCCACAAACATCAAGTTATCAAAACACATGTCCCAAATTTGTTATTAACACGATTCCAAGATCCTCTAAAAACATATCTGCAACTCGGGTGTGTATACAATCAAGCCGGTGCCTTCCGGTGATCCTGAGAGGTACCTGAAACACGTAACACATAACACGGTAAGCACGAAGCTTAGTGAGTTCCCCAAAATACCACACAAATCGCATTAGACACTCGAGGCTAACTCAATACGACCCTCCGGTCAATGTGTTTCAGTGGAGACCCTCCGGTCCCACAACTCGAGTGGACCCTCCGGTCCTAACTCAATAAGCTAATAATAATAATACTCAGCATAAATCACAAGGACATAAAGCAGAATATCACAATATACAGGTAAGCACATAAGACACCTCGGTCACACAAAGATACCACTCATGGTAAGTATAGTCAGAAGACTCACCTCGCAAGAAATCGGATGATCTCGAACTCAAATCACCGGTCTAGCCTCCGCCTAACACATACGATAATTATCCCTAATTAATAACGGCTCTCAATGAAGCTAGACTAACCCTTCTACAAACTCACAGAAGGGTAAAATACCATTTTACCCCTCCATGGCCTTAATATTCCACAAATTGACCAAACCCTAAAAGTCAACCAAAAGTTAACACCAGCGAGTACGCTGCGCGTACATGTAACACCAGATTATTGATATGTATTTTAATTATGAATTTTATGTATTTCCTCTGGGACTCGACGAGTTGGTGGCCCAACTCGTCGAGTAGATACGGGATCCGCGGACAGTTTAAGTGACCTACTCGACGAGTCGGAAGACTGACTCGGCGAGTAAGTGTTGTTTGGGTGAAACCCTAAATTTGAGGGTTTGCACCCTATTTAAACATCTTATTGCAGCCTCCATCGTCCCATATTGTAACACCCCAAGTTCAGAAGCAAGAGTTCATGGATGTAAAGTGTTATTAGAAGGATAGACTCGGCGAGTTGGAGCTATGAGTCGTCGAGTCGGAGCGTGTGAAGAGCACGAGATAAGTGGCCTGACTCACCGAGTCCGCGGCTGGACTCGACGAGTCAGTGCTGGAAGAGGAAAACCCTAATCTTAGGGTTTGCACCCTATTTAAAGGACTTAATGTCCTCCCCTCAGCCCCCTTACTACCCTTGGAGATCCAGAAACCCTAAAAGCATGAGTGAGAGTCCTTGGAAGCAATTTGGAGCTTAGATAAGTGATTTTGTGAAGAGATCTTGAAGATCAAGGAGATTTGTGGAGATTCGGCTTATTCTTCAGTGGGAGGTCGTTTTGGAGGTAATGAATCGTTATCCTTGGCCTTCTACTTTCTAGATCCATCTTTCATGGAGTTTTAGGGTTTGTTTGGAGATAATATGATGACATCTTGGTGCATGAGTTAGATCTGGAGCTGAAACTCCAGATCTGAGTTCTATTTGGATCAAATATGCAGAAAGCCCTTTAATTGCTATGCAAAAGCCATTCCCCATGAGTTAAGTTCCTTTCTAGCTTGGTTTTTGGAATTATGGGACATGAAGCACGTAAAGGTAGCAACTTTATGTTGCTAAGGCACTCTAGGGACCCAGATCTATTGTTTGGAGCAAAGGAGTAGCTCTGTATCTTTCGATTATGGGAATACCCGTATCAACTCGGCGAGTCTGGGAGATGACTTGGCGAGTTGGGCTAGGGCTTCAGGCATTGAGTCGCGTAGTGACTCGGCGAGTCGCATGGGTGAACTCGGCGAGTCATATGATGATGAGCTTGGACTCGACGAGTGGAAGAACAACTCGGAGAGTCTGATGAAGATTGCCGTGGACCCGGAGAGTCTGTTCTTGGACTCGGCGAGTCAGAGTGCAAAACCCCCAACCTCTTCTGGTTAGATTCAGATCAGTGAGTTGAGTGGTGACTCAGTGAGTTGGACAGGATAGGACTCGGAGATTGTTGGACTCGACGAGTCATGGGGTGACTCGGCGAGTTGAGTCGTGTTATGAGAGTATCCTGAGTTCAGGAACTCGGCGAGTCAATGGGTTGACTCGGCAAGTAGGGTCAAGCAGGAAGGTGGACTTTGACTAGTTTGACCTTCAGGGGTATTATGGTAATTTTTGGATATTTATGTCATTGGGTCATTGATGATTATAGGTGTTGGAGTTGGAGGCAGTACTTCGGGTTTGTGCTTTCGTGATTCAGTTCGGCAGTTGCAAGGTGAGTTATCCTCACTATATCAACAGGGTCTACGACACCAAGGTCGGCCCTTTATCGGATGGGAATCCGGGTATTTGTTTGATATGTTATTGAATTGCTAGATCTGTATGCTGGTATATAGGGTAAAGTATGTTAGTGACCTGGTTAAGGTCGGTACCCTGGTATATAGGGTAATGTTATGTTAGTAACCGGTTAGGTCGGTATCCTGGTTAGGATGTTGTTATGCTGCATGATCTGATAGATTCGTTTGTTTGGCTTAGAATTGTTATGTGATTAACTGTTTTATGTGTCCATGGTTGTTTGACTGGGGTTGGGTTGAGGCGGGTCTTGCTTTGTACTGTAGGCCAACATACCCAGGGCGGACCGGATAGATCGAAGGCCCAACGAGTGGTCCGGATAGGCTGAAGGCCCTAAGAGGGCGGTCTAGACGTGCCGAGGCTCGGAGAGTAAACCAGGCCGGCTGAAGGCCCGGTGCGGGCGGACCAGTCATACTGTAGACTCAGAGAGTGGACCAGGTGGATTGAAGGCCCGGTGCGGGCGGACCAATCACACTGTAGACTCGATATACATGGATAGACTCGGAGAGTGGACAAGGTGAACTGAAGGCCCGGTGCGGGCGGACCAATCACACTGTAGACTCGATATGCATGGTTGTTCTGTATTGTGATATGATATGAGTATGGTTATATGTGGTTGGTATTTTGGGGGTAACTCACTAAGCTTTTGGGCTTACAATTTTAGTGTTTTGTTTCTGGTGCTTCAGGAGACCGTGGCAAGGCGAAGGCGTGATCGTACCACTCCTCATACTTCATGATTTTGTGATTTGGTTCTGGGGATACTCTGATGTCTAAACTCTTTTGAAAACAAGTTGTAATAACTTAATGGCTTTTGAATGAATTAAAATGTTTTAAATTGGTGCAATTTTTATGAGTGTTACAAGTTGGTATCAGAGCCTTGGTTTGAGTGAATTGGATGAACATTCGTGGGAATCCAGTCTCAAATCAAGGAGGGATTTTCAAAATGGTTTTCAAAAGGTTTTTGAAATGTGTAAAGGAGGATGCAGAGGGTACGATCAGCCAGAGCCATTAAGTAGACCCCAAAATACCATACAAGTTATTTGATTATGTGATATGTTAGAACATCATGCTAGTACTAGGCTAGGGAATTTCAGGAATTGCATGATAGAATTGCCTGATTATGTGATGCCTACTAGCCTAGGGTTTTCCTTATATGAGATATTCAGCTTTCCTCTAGGAGTGAGGATTGAGCGCTCGCCGTGTGTGTGTATATGGTTAGAGTGTTGTGGTGATACTTGAGACAAATATGGGTAGGTGTGGAAGGTAGTATGGGCCCGTACTACTGAAAGCACAGGACCCATACGCGTATCAAGGAAGTCACAACTCTCTAGGGTATCGGTTATGAGATAGTTCCCCGGGTCGGTATGTGATGTGTCTAAGGGTCTTGTTGGTGTATTGCAGTATGGCGATTACGAGACGTTTAGGGGCAGGATCCGGTTTGGGATCGGGATCAGGAGAGGGTGGTCAGGATGGACCAGTACCACCCGAGGTCATTGGTCAGATGAGTACGGATGAGTTGGATGCCAGGATTCGTGAGATCCTACATGATGAGGTTGCTGCCATGTTTCGGGCTGAGTTGCCAGAGATGTTTGGGTCGATCAAGACCGCCATGGTCGAGTACTTTGATGAGCGCTATGCAGATCTTGCGGAGACGGCTGCCGCGGCAGCTACAGCGGCTATAGCAGCGGCAGGGGGAGGAACCGGTCGAGGTTTTCAGTATCGGGGCTTCGATAATACGAAGCCCCCTACTTTTGATGGAGTTCAGGATCCTATAATTGCTATGAGATGGTTGTCAGACGTGGAGGGTTGTTTTTTCACGTGTTCATGCCCTGCGGATCAGAGGGTGAGGTGTGCTATGAACCTTTTGAGGCTTGGAGCGAAGGATTGGTGGAGGTTGACTACGAGATCTTATTCTGATGCGCAGCGCGCTGCGGTTACGTGGGATCAATTCTGGGAAATGTTCAGTACTCGTTATGTTCTGCGGGTTGAGACAGAGAGGTTGGCTCAGGAGTTCTTGGAGCTAAAGCAGGATTCAGAGTCGGTGACGGAGATCACCAGGATGTTCACTGAGAGGGCGATGTTTTGCCCGGAGTTTGCTTTGGAGCAGGCTCAGATGTCCCGATATCTGAGTATGATCAAGAGGGATATCCGACAGTTTGTGTCCACGCAGAGATGTGATACCTTGTTAGAGTTACAGGAGGCCGCCAGGCGGTGTGAGTTGGAGATTGAGTTGCAGTTGCGAGAGCAGAGGCAGGCCCCGGTGCAGTCGCAGCCGGCGCCGAAACGGTCCAAAACCGTTGACTCTAGGATTGGGGGTCAGAGCAGCCACACTTATGAGAAGTGTGGGAAGGGTCATGCCGGAGTTTGCAGATCCGATGGTGCGTGTCGCAAGTGCGAGAGAGAGGGGCATTATGCGAGGGATTGCCGTCAGTCGGCCCCGGTTCAGGATATGAGGATTTGTTATCATTGCCATCAGGTTGGGCACTTGAGGGCCAACTGTCCACAGCTTGTTGCAAGGCCGGTACAGGCTCCAGCACCGGCCAATTTAAGGATTATGGGCGGGGGTCAGGGTGGAGCGGAGCCTCCGAGGGCTCAGGGACGCGTTTTCTAGCTTATAGCAGAGGAGGTCAGGGCAGAGCCAGATGCAGCTGCGGGTATGTTTCCATCTTGTTATCTTGTTATTTGTGTGGTATTGTAAACATGTCTGCCTTTTTCCGCATGATTCGTATTATGATTGAGGATCTTAGTAGTTAGGAGTTGTAGTTGGTTAGCGTCTAGGAGGATTCATGATCGGAAGATAAGATATATGATCTCGCTGCTAGGAATAGCAACTGCGATGTGAGAAGTGTTCAGTTGAGATTCGAACTTCCTTAGAGTTCGGGATGTGCGATGACGGGAGAGTTGTTATGTGGAGGTTGCTCACTCCAGAGGGAATCAGTTCATGGAGAAGGGGTCGATACCAAGTGGGGTCGATCGAGTTATGCCGGTTTTGCCATTGGTAATTAGTAGTTGGTGCACCAAGTGGGGAGAATTGGAAAATTCTCAGCTGAATCAGCAAACATCCAGGGATGGTTAGCTGTTTGGACTCAGCAGTATCTTTAGCCGAGAATGTGAGCTGGTTAGAGCAGGTGATAGACACATGGGGCAGGGAACAGACCATGGTTTCAGGTAAGGTAGTTGATCGACGTGAGGCCTGGGATTAGACCGGGATAAAAATTCATAGAACGGATCTGGAGTTCGGAACCCCTAGAGGGCTAGAACATACTGCATGGGAGAGATTCCCGGAAAGAATGGTTCAGGGTGATGTACAACAGTTTTTGAGCGGTCCGGATAGACTGAAGGTCGGTGGGCGTACCAGTCAGGCCGAAGGCTCAAAGAACGGTCTAGACAGGCTGAAGGCCCAGAAGGGCGGTCCAGACATGCTGAAGGTTCTGAGAGTGGTTCAGATAGACTGAAGGCCTGGTAAGGCGGCCCAGTCATGCTGAAGACTCTGTATGTGTTAGTAGACCTGTATGCGGAGAATGAGTGAGTATGTCGCCGTGAAATAGCAATCGATAAGGTCTGGCCCGAAGTATTGATCATGATGATGGAGTTAGCTAAAGGCCGTGTATGGGCTTTGTTAGCTATGTGATCGGATTCGGAGTATATGGGAGTTAGGGAGTAGTAGTTGCTCTACATGGGTGGTGTAAAGTGGAGTTTTAGCACCATGACACTTGTTGATGTGGTAAAGGTCGTTGAGTAGACTTCCTTGAAGAATGGAAGGGAAAGGTATGTGGCTCCGGGAAGTAGTGTTGGTCATCTGAAGGGAAAGCAGTAGTGTAAATGGATGATCGAAAGTATTTCAGTTATTGATAGTGAGAACTGAGATTGTACCAGTTGTATGGAAGCACATCCGGGTTGGGTGTCCGTTGAGGTTGTGAAATGATTAGCTTTGATGTCTAATCATGGGAGTTCGGAAGTGATGCAAGGGTAGATCCTTGGGATCCAAGTATGGTTGTAGTCATGAGTTATGTATGTGATGGTGTTCCATCCGAGGGATGGCTGGACCCGTCGTAGATGTACCTGGAATTCCAGCCCGAGGCTGTTTGGGCCAGGTATGGGTGTTTATGTGATTTAGCTGGTTGTCCATGAGAGTTGTTTGGACGCTGAAGGATGTGTTATCTTAACACATAGAAGGGATTAGTTTCGGGAGGAGAACTGGATGACTTCCAATATTGCGCGCACCCGGGTTGTCGTCAGTTTTGACAAAAGGATGATAACTTAGAGCTATGGTAGAGTCCGGTGGTTTATTATGGTATCCGGTTTTCGCAAGCTGCGGAAGTGGGTGCAATTCAGGAATATTGTAGTATCATCAGGTGGCACTTAGTTGATGAGTGTTGTCATCAGAGAAAAGAAGCCGGTGGCCGGCTTGAAGCAGTTGTCAGGACCCTGCAGGGGAAGAGATGGATTTTATAAGGATTCGATAGTAGGGTTTGAAGGAATCTGGGCCGGTGTCGGATCAGTGGATGCATTGTGGGAGTATCATCCGGAATTGTGTGATGCAGCAGGCTTCGAGGACGAAGCCTAATTTAAGTGGCGGAGAATTGTAACACCCCAAGTTCAGAAGCAAGAGTTCAAGGATGTAAAGTGTTATTAGAAGGATGGACTCGGCGAGTTGGAGTTATGACTCGTCGAGTCGGAGCGTGTGAAGAGCACGAGATAAGTGGCCTGACTCGCCGAGTCCGCGGCTGGACTCGACAAGTCAGTGCTGGAAGAGGAAAACCCTAATCTTAGGGTTTGCACCCTATTTAAAGGACTTAATGTCCTCCCCTCAGCCCCCTTACTACCCTTGGAGATCCAGAAACCCTAAAAGCGTGAGTGAGAGTCCTTGTAAGCAATTTGGAGCTTAGATAAGTGATTTTGTGAAGAGATCTTGAAGATCAAGGAGCTTGGATCAAGGAGATTTGTGGAGATTCGGCTTATTCTTCAGTGGGAGGTCGTTTTGGAGGTAATGAATCGTTATCCTTGGCCTTCTCCTTTCTAGATCCATCTTTCATGGAGTTTTAGGGTTTGTTTGGAGATAATATGATGACATCTTGGTGCATGAGTTAGATCTGGAGTTGAAACTCCATATCTGAGTTCTATTTGGATCAAATATGCAGAAAGCCCTTTAATTGCTATGCAAAAGCCATTCCCCATGAGTTAAGTTCCTTTCTAGCTTGGTTTTTGGAATTATGGGACATGAAGCACGTAAAGGTAGCAACTTTATGTTGCTAAGGCACTCTAGGGACCCATATCTATTGTTTGGAGCAAAAGAGTAGCTCTGTATCTTTCGATTATGGGAATACCCGTATCAACTCGGCGAGTCTGGGAGATGACTTGGCGAGTTGGGCTAGGGCTTCAGGCATTGAGTCGCGTAGTGACTCGGCGAGTCGCATGGGTGAACTTGGCGAGTCATATGATGATGAGCTTGGACTCGACGAGTGGAAGAACAACTTGGAGAGTCTGATGAAGATTGCCGTGGACCCGGCGAGTCTGTTCTTGGACTCGGCGAGTTAGAGTGCAAAACCCCCAACCTCTTCTGGTTAGATTCAGATCAATGAGTTGAGTGGTGACTCAGTGAGTTGGACAGGATAGGACTCGATGAGTCATGGGCTGACTCGGCGAGTTGAGTCGTGTTATGAGAGTATCCTGAGTTTAGGAACTCGGCGAGTCAATGGGTTGACTCGGTGAGTAGGGTCAATCAGGAAGGTGGACTTTGACCAGTTTGACCTTCAGGGGTATTATGGTAATTTTTGGATATTTATATCATTGGATCATTGATGATTATTGGTGTTGGAGTTGGAGGCAGTGCTTCGGGTTTGTGCTTTCGTGATTCGGTTCGGCAGTTGCAAGGTGAGTTATCCTCACTATATCAACAGGGTCTACGGCACCAAGACCGGCCCTTTATCGGATGGGAATCCGGGTATTTGTTTGATATGTAATTGAATTGCTAGATATGTATCCTGGTATATAGGGTAAAGTATGTTAGTGACCTGGTTAAGGTCAGTACCCTGGTATATAGGGTAATGTTATGTTAGTAACCGGTTAGGTCGGTATCTTGGTTAAGATGTTGTTATGCTGCATGATCTGATAGATTCGTTTGTTTGGCTGAGGATTGTTATTTGATTAACTGTTTTATATGCACATGGTTGTTTGACTGGGGTTGGGTTGAGGCGGGTCCTACTTTGTGCTGTAGGCCAACATACCCAGGGCGGACCGGATAGACCGAAGGCCCATCGAGTTGTCCGGATAGGCTGATGGCCCCAAGAGGGCGGTCCAGACGTGCCAAGGCTCAGAGAGTGGACCAGGCCGGCTGAAGGCCCGGTGCGGGCGGACCAGTCATACTATAGACTCAGAGAGTGGACCAGGTGGATTGAAGGCCTGGTGCGGGCGGACCAATCACAATGTAGACTCGATATACATGGATAGACTCGGAGAGTGGACCAGGTGAACTGAAGGCCCAGTGCGGGCGGACCAATCACACTATAGACTCGATATGCATGGTTGTTCTGTATTGTGATATGATATGAGTATGGTTATATGTGGTTGGTATTTTGGGGGTAACTCACTAAGCTTTCGGGCTTACAGTTTCAGTATTTTGTTTCAGGTGCTTCAGGAGACCGTGGCAAGGCGAAGGAGTGATCGTACCGCTCCTCATACTTCATGATTTTGTGATTTGGTTCTGGGGATACTCTGATGTGTAAACTCTTTTAAAAACAAGTTGTAATAACTTAATGGCTTTTGAATGAATTAAAATGTTTTAAATTGGTGCAATTTTTATGAGTGTTACACTTATGCTCCCAGAACACCTCATATCGAAACCCTAGCCGCTTTGAGTGATCTAAGGCCATTTTTGGTACTTTTGGGTGGTTTGTGAAGCTTGGAAGGAAGGAAGAAGCTTGGGAATTCAAGTTGGGGGTTGTAGATCCTGAGATCTTATTCCATCTTTAGCTCAATCAAGGTAAATTCCTCCTGTTTTGGTCTTTCATTTGGTGGTTCATCTTTAGGGCTTAGATTTTGGGTGCATTTAGGGCTTTCTAAGCCATTTTCGGATTTGTGAGGTGATTCATGGGGTTCTACTTTCAGATCTGAGTCATTGGATGGGTCTCATGGCATAAAGGTGCCAACTCTATGGCCATGAGAGCCCCATGCACATTGTAGAGCACCTTTTATGGATTTTTGAGCCAAAGACCCCATGCATGTGCACCAAGTTTGGAACTTCACGTATAAAATGGACATTAGGAGGCCAGATCTATGGTTTTGGCATGTTAAGACCCATTTAAATCGACTGTATAGTAAGGGTCAAGAAGGGACTCAACGAGTTGTTCTTGGAACTCGGCGAGTCGGTGTGTGGTGACCACTAAATCCCTTCTGTCGTTGGACTAGTAGTTCGGGAGGGAAGTCCCGTAAATGTTTAGACTCGTAAAAGGTCATGGGAATCATGGGACTCGATGAGTGTATGAATAGACTCAGCGAGTCCAAGGCAATCTCCCAACCCTTGAGGTTGGACTCGACGAGTTGTTCATACAACTCGGCGAGTCGGATGAAGACGGTCCTGATGGTTTGAATGAAGGAGAGCTCGACGATTTCTCGCAAGGCTCGACAAGTGGTGACGGGGTTGGATCGGGTTATTGGAGCATGGACTCGACGAGTTGGTAGACCAACTCGGCGAGTCAGGTCAACTGGGCGTTGACTATGACCAATGTTGACTTGCCGGGTTTTGGTATTGACCCTGGTTGGGTTGTATGTTCGGTTTGATGACTTGAAGGTTGTCGTGTAGGGATTGAGGAGACGAGGAGGGCCGACCTTCGCGCTGAGGACAGTTCAGACACTACACGACATCGAGGTGAGTTACCTTCCAGTAGCGGTGGGTCTACGACCACAATGCCGGCCTACCAGTAGGAGTTGTATGTTGGATGATTGTCTTTGTGATATCATCCAGGTTTACTACTACTTGATATGTTATATGCTGGCCTGATGTGTTATATGTGATAGTAGTAGAGTTCGGTTGTTAGGACCGAAGGGTAGCTCAGGAACCCCAGATATGTCTGACAGTATGTGATGATATGTTTATGTGCTGGCATGATATGATATATGTGATAGCGGTAGTAGGAAGGGAATAGTCCCCGAGTTCGGTTGTTAGGACCGAAGGGTAGTTCGGACACCCCAGATATGTCTGATATTATGTTTATGTTATGATATATGTGATAGTAACAGTAGGGGGTGAAATAGTCCCCGAGGTACGGTTGTGAGGACCGAAAGGTAGGTCAGCACCCCAGAATGGCTCGACACGGGTAGGTCAGCACCCCAGAATGGCTTGACATGGGTAGGTCGGCACCCCAGAATAGCCGTACCGGGTAGGTCGGCACCCCAGAATGGTCGTACCAGGGTAGGTCGGGCACCCCAGAATTGCCGGCAGTACGTATGCTATGTGATTTTATGGTATGTGGTATGATGGGGGAACTCACTAAGCTTCGTGCTTACAGTTTTTAGTTTTGTTTCAGGTACCTCTTCAGCGAAGGGGAAGGAGTCGGCGCGGTAGCTGCACATCATACACACATTGGATTTCCGCACCATGAGATTTCTTGGGATTGAACTCTGAAATTGTTACTATTGTTTTGATGTGATTTTCAGACATGAGATTATGGTTACGAAATGATATGACTTAATGATATTTTCCTATGAATGTTTTTCCAATTCGTTATATCAAAATTGAAATTTTTGGACTCAGAATTTGGGATGTTACAAGTTGGTATCAGAGCCCTGGTTTGAGGGATTCGGACACGCCCTCGGGAGTGTCTGGACTCAAACTGAGGGATTAAACGATCTTTACAAAGAAAAATGGTTTCTAAAATCTAAGTTAAAGAGTTTTGAGAAAGAACAAGGTGTGTGATGTGCGCGACTGGCCGAGCTCAAGTAAGTTTTCCCCAAATTACCCATACAAGTTTATGTTATGATTATCAACTAGTAGAACAACATGATAGATTAGGACTAAGGATCTAGGAAGGATGCCTTATGTGCCTGTTATAAGTGCTTTTGAGCTGCATGATAGTGTCGGTTAGACAGAGGTAGGATAGCCTGTTAGGGTTATGCCTGATTATATGAGCTTACATCGCATGATAGTACAGATTCTTGTTATATGAATAGAATTGCTTGAGTTTGTTACCTTTTGTCTGAATGCTACTTGCTTTGTGCTTTGTGGGACTCTGAGTGATGGGAGTTAGCCATTAGGTGAGTAAGTTAAGTCTCATGTGATCAGGGTTGAATAATCTCAGAGTGCTGGATTTGGCCCTATTGCGCAGCTCTTGTCTCAGTCTAACCGTTGTAGGGACGAGTCCTTTACTCGAAGGATTATCTGAGCCTCGTCACGTGTGATGGTATTCAGGTAGTGGCTAATTGGCATCGTGAGGATACCTTCTGTAGCTGAGGACTGAGTTTGGGTGGTGATTACCCTAGGGCGAGCCTAGGAAGAGAGTAGCAGAGATAAATAGTAGTAGAAGGGACTTGGTGGAGTCAAGGCAGTTCTTGAGGAAAGTATGGATAGATGTGGAAGGTGGTATGTGTAACAAACCGTTATTTCAAACCTATGTAATAATGTAGGTCAATGTGTATTTCTTTTTAAATAATAAAGAGAAATTTTAGCATAATGTGTATATTTACATAATTGACCCTCAAAAATAAATTATTAGACAATCTCGATTGGGATGAACCAAGTGATAGAGATTGTAACAAGGTTTCCAAAAACATAAAGAACACTAAAATCCGAGTTATAACGAAGAAGTTGTGACCAATCGAAAATCCACGTCAAAATCGGCAAAACACTGTTCAGTGTAAAAACTGAATTTTCAATAAAAGGCTTTTTAGCCTTAACAATCTAAATGAAAGTTGTAGTTTATGTTAAACTGAGAACTTTCATAAAAAGAACGGAAAAATCTGACTTCGTATGAGGAAGTTATGATTTTTCTAACTTTCAGTATAGCAGTGTACAGCTAAAAACTCGAAATAAAGATCAAGCGATTTTTAGCCGACACAACCTAAACGAGAATTGAAGGTCTCGTCGGTAGTAGTACAACGGTAAAAGGACAGACAAAAACGGACGTCGGATGAAGAAGTTATGAATTTTTAACGGATTCCTGTCCCGGTCTGTTCAAAATAATAATATTAAAAATAAATTCAAAATTAGCCGACAAAGTCTAAACGAAAGTCGTAGAGTATGACTGTACCTACGCGTGCATATAAAGAACGCCAAAAACGGAGCTCGTATGCGAAAGTTATGATTTTCACAAGTTTTTGGCACAAAAATAAAGAAAAATAGAAAAATCGGGCAATTTCGCATTACACGTCATCCTCGCACGTGTCGGCTGCTGATTGGACCGAAGCCTTGCGTGGCACCTTCTGATTTGACCAACTCTGCGGTCTAGTAATCCTCGGACAACCTCGCATGAGACACCCCGGAGACACCCCGGAGATGCCCCTCGAACACCCCCCTTCGCACGTGCCCTTCTCCTACTGGACCGAAGTCTGGTCCAATCCGAACCTGGCACCTGCGAGCCTGCTGTCCGAAGTGAGGCCCTTCCTTCGCCACCTGTCCGACACGCGTCAGCCTCGTATGGCCTCGGGTCCGAAGCTTCGGCCTATAAAAGGCAAGCGAGGGCTTCCGAGAAATTTACACTTTTCACCCTAAAATTTACACTTTTTCACATTTTCCACTTCCATAAACTTATACACGACCCCTAAAGCCCCGGTATCAAGTCTCGAACCCTAAGCAAGCCTCGAAGCCCCAAGATTCTCGAGAAGTTCACCTCTCTCCTGTCGAAACTCTGCCCGATTTGAGCCGGTTTCTCGACAAATAAACTCCTTTTCGTGAAACGAAACTCTGTCCGATTCACCACCTATCAAGTGAGTTCATACCCCCCGTATTTTCATAATTTGTACTGTTTTAAGGGGGAAATACAAGCATAACACCAGAACTTTGTGTTATAAAATCATGATTTCAAATCATGATAAAACAACATTAAATCATTAAAAATACTCAAAACACTAAACTCTTTTATCATCTTATATTTTCCCCCAAAATTCATGTTTGTATATATATATATATATATATATATATATATATATATATATATATATATATATATATATATATATATATATATATATATATATATATATATATATATAACTAAGATTTAATAGGCTTAGGACTGATAACTCATTCCGGGTCCTTTTCCTTGTTTGGATGTGGGCTTATAGTACCGGTTATTTGTCCGAGTGTCGTTTAAATTTTACTTATATATAAAATTGTATATGTATATAAATATAATAGTTATTTCATCAGTTTAACTACCTTTGTAACATGCTGAGCAAGGGATTACATGCAAACATGGTTAAATACACATTCAGAAAGTACATATAAATTATAATAGGTATAATTTATACATAGAACAATAATTCATGATTCAAGTATACTAGAATACACAGTCTTACAAGAAACAAGGGTTTTGATACAGAACAAAATCAAGGGTTTACACTTATCAAATACATGTTAGAAATTCTAATTCAAGAACATACTGTCAATCATTATTTCATAATGATTGGGTTTTGATTCAAGAACATACTGTCAATCATTTATTTCAGAATGATTGGGTTTTCATAACTAATATACATGTAACGTTTATATGCTTTTTATGAGACACTCTATTCAGGTTGTTTAATTTATTTTAGACAACATAGGAAAAGTCCTGACATTATAACCAGAATCTCCAGCCGGGGATCGAAACAAGTTGTGTGTAGATCTATATCGGGATTGACAACCCCGCACTCAGGCTGCTAGCTACAGTCAGGCTTACAAGCCGATGAGTGGCAATTTTTATCACCAGTTTAAACGCCCACAAAGCATTTGTTTCAGACCATCAGTCATAGTATGGTTATAATAACTCATTTAAAAGATATTAACAATACATTAGTGTATAAACAACTAAACGAAAGTACACATTCAAAGTACTAGTTTACAGAATACAAAATACCAAGGGTTCAATACAGTTTTCAATAGCAACTGGTGGAGCCAGGCACACTCTCAGTTACAAGTTTTCATAAAGGAATACAAATACAAAACATTGATACAAAGAGAACGACTTTATGGGAATAAAACTACTTTTCATATACAACAGAAAATATAGGATTTTCTGGAACAAATTACATATACAAGATACAGAGACATCCTTTAAACATAAACACTTATGCACTCACTCAACTTTATGTTGATACTCTCTTTTCAAATTACTTGTATTCTCAGGGAAATAATACACATGTACTCCCCGATCTTTTTGAGAAGATGGAGCTATGTTGAGTCATATCTTCTTTTGTATAACTATATTTTGGTTCAATATACAATGATTGAACACATGTAAATACTTATACCTTTTAAATACAATGGTTGTTTGTACTTTGATTACTATGATGCATATGTTGTGATACTACAATTAAAGTCCTCCACCCCCAGACGTTTCCGCCGTCTGGTTTGGGGGTGTGACAGATTGGTATCAGAGCATTGTTTATAGTGAACTCAGTATATCAATCCATAAAAGATATACAAACTATAAATACATCGGGGCAAGGAGCTCTGACTACAAGTATACTTTTTAAAGATTTAAGTATTTTTATAAGAAGTATACTAATACTCATACCTACAAGTACAGTATCACAGTCATAAGAACACACTCATACTTACAAGTACAATATCACAATCATAAGAACTTAAAAGTATTTGGATGTTGAACACTATAGTCAAACCTGGGTAGTTATGTAATCATATCTGGAATTAATATAACCTGATCAACTATATTGATTTGAGATATGACCAACATGTGTTTGGGAGTGATAGTGGTGTTGCGACATGTCTAAAACTTACCATACACCAACAGAAGAACTATAGAACAGAATACAAAGATTAAAATACTACGAAGAGTATTTTACTAACCTTACTTCTAATACAAAACTTATGGTTGAACCCAATTTACCGGGAGACCCCTACAATCCACAGAATGCAGGCTGGATCACCGACTGAGACGAAGAACCCTTTGAGGACGGTGAATCAAGTGGTACGGATACACAGCCACAAGTCTGCAACCTTGGGGAGCGTCCCCTGAGGCAAGAGGAAGCAGAACCCATACCTGAGTGGGGCCAATACATAAACCATTGGAGTCGACAAGACGGCCAACGCCCTCCTTACGGAATGGCACGAGGTTTCTATAACGTCTCTAGAGGAGGAACCGCTGACATAGCTCTTCCAGTTATAGTAAACCAAATAGCCTGGCAGTTCGATCAATCAAGGGTGTCGATAAATCGAATCCTAGAAGTGAATGCGGCTGTGCAGGCGAACACTGCAGATATCCTTCGTCTTGACGAAATGCAAGATGACACCCAACACCATACTAAAGCCCTTCAAAGGCAACTTAATGCTGCTGAATCAGAGATAAGAGAACTGAGGGAGCATCAAGCTGCCCAAGAAAGGCGCTGGAAAGCGCAAGACGAAGCGGAACCTAGCAACCGTCGTAGAAGTCGCCGCAAGTAGTGTTCACACTACTTCTACTTTCTACCTTCTATATCGAATGTATATACTACTTTTCACGATATGTACAAAACCGAGTATCAATAAAACAATAAGCACTTTACTTCAACAAGAGTTAGTACAATTCTCATAAACATCCTATTCCAAAGTTTTGGATCACAGAAATGTTCTAGTGTTATTTTTCATGCTTTCACTACGACCACAAAAATGTTATTTTCGGTAGGTCGGTTTGATGTCGACACTTTCTCAGTGTTGGGGTATATTATAATCCTGCTTTAAGGTCAAGTTTTCTATTATAATCCTGCTTTAAGGTCAAGTTTTCTGGACCTTATACACTTAATATACCAATACAGTCGACATGTACATTCATACTCTTTGAAAAATAACCATTCAATTTCATATTATCCTGTTGCAAGTTGTACTTGCAGTGGATTTCTATTTCCAATTCTTTGTGAAATTCATGTTAAATTAAGTGTTTAGTTCAGAGATATCAAATTCATATTCATTCTTGATATCTCACTATCTTTTTATCTATTGACTTTTATAGCAAGAGATGCCTCCTCGTAGAAATCCAAGACGTATCAATATCAATGAAGCACCGACGCCACCCCCACCACCACCTCCTCAATTCGACCCCGCTATGTTTCAAGCGGTGGTCACGGCGGCTGTAGAGGCTGCCATGTCTCATATCCATACTCATGGTGTTAGTGGCTCGGGAGTCGGTGCACATCCTTCTAACCATGGCGAAAGTCATGGGCATTCGCGAGAGTGCACTTATAAGGATTTTTCTAATGCCAAACCCAGGACCTTTAACGGGACTGGGGGAGTTATGGCACTAAGACAATGGATAGAAAAGACAGAAGCAATTTTTTAAATTTGCTCCTGTCCTGAGGGTAGCAAAGTTAAATTTGCTGCCTGTACTTTTTCTGATAGGGCTCTAACGTGGTGGAATGGCCACATTAAGTCACTTACTCTAGTAGTGGCTAACTCCATCAGGTGGGAGAGCCTAAAAGCCATGTTAATGCGGGAATACTGTCCGCGAGGGGAGATACAGAAACTGGAGCAAGAACTATGGGCTCTTACAATGGTTGGTTCTGACATATCAACCTATACCAGTAGGTTCTGTGATCTGGCAATTCTTTGTCCGGATATGGTTCCTATAGAGAGCAAGAAGATTGAGAGATATATTTGGGGTATGTCGCCCCAAATTCGGTCAAGTGTTTTAGCTTCAAAGCCTATTGCTTTTGACAGTGCCAAAGAGCTGGCACGATCTCTTATCGACCACGGAGCCTGTCAAAATTCTGTGGTTTCTGCTCCAGAACAACCCAAGGAGAACAACAACAATAGCAAGAAGAGGGTTTGGAACAAGAGGAAGGGCAAATCTCCTCTGGAACCTGCAAAGAAGCAACAAGTAGTGGCAGTCCATGCTACTACTGTACCTGCTACCATACCCGCTGCTATACCTGCTGCTGTCCCTAATAACCTTGCACCAGCTAAGCCCTATGCTGGTATCCTCCCTAAATGCAACAAGTGTAATTTTCATCACAACAGAAATTGCCGAGACATACAGTGCCGTAACTGCAACAGGAAAGGGTATACTGCCCGATTCTGTAGAATACCACCCCAACCACTTAACCAAGCACCTGCCGCTGGAGTAGGCCGAGCATGCTACCAATGCGGTGATATGGGGCACTTCATGAAAGATTTCCCAAAAGCTGGAAATGCCGGTGGAGTTGGGAGGATTTTAGCACTGGGTCATGAAGAAGCGGTGGCAGACCCTGCTGTGGTCATGGGTACGTTCCTTCTCAACAATACTTATGCATGCATTCTATTTGATTGTGGTGCTGAGAGGAGCTTCGTGAGCCATAATTTTAATCATCTATTAAATCAAAACCCCCAACCACGAAATGAAACGTTCACAGTAGAAATGGCTAACGGGAAATCTGAATCCACCAACGATATATACATAGGATGTATCCTTACCTTGAATGACTTGTCTTTCCCAATAGACCTTATGCCGGTCTCTATCAAAAGTTTTGAAATCATAATAGGTATGGATTGGTTGTGCCCCAACCATGCCAACATCCTATGTTATGAAAGAGTTGTTCGTTTGAACTTGCCAACTAATGAAATTCTTATTATCTATGGTGACAAACCCGGAACGAACCTTCGGATCATTTCTTGTATCAAGGCACATAAGTACCTTCGCAAAGAGTACTGTGCTTTCTTAGCCCACGTCATAGACAAAAAGCAAGAAGTATATCGCGAGCATTCCAGAGGTTTGCAACTTTCCCGATATCTTTCCCGATAATCTTCCAGGAGTACCTCCCGAACGATAAGTCGAATTCCGAATCGACTTAATCCCTGGAGCTACCCCTGTAGCCAAATCCCCCTATCGTCTTGCACCTTCTGAAATGCAAGAATTATCCAGCCAACTTAACGAACTACTTAGTAAAGGTTTCATAAGACCAAGCTTCTCACCATGGGGAGCACCGGTTTTGTTCGTAAAGAAGAAGGATGGATCATTCTGCATGTGCATAGACTACCGCGAGCTGAATAAACTTACCATCAAAAATCAATATCCTTTACCTCGCATTGACGATCTGTTCGACCAACTTCAAGGTGTGAACTACTTCTCGAAAATAGACTTAAGATCCGGGTATCACCAGTTATGGAGTTTGGAGGAAGACATTCCCAAGAACGCGTTTAGAACTCGTTATGGTCATTACGAGTTTATAGTGATGCCATTCGGATTGACGAATGCACTTGCTGTGTTCATGGATCTAATGAACAGAGTGTGTCGTTCATTCCTGGACAAATTCGTCATAGTCTTCATCTACGACATCCTTATCTACTCAAGAAGCAGAGAAGAACATGTCCTACATCTTCGTCAAATATTACAAACCCTTAGGACAAAAAAACTCTATGTGAAGTTTTCAAAGTGCGAGTTTTGGATTAGGAAGGTTGAATTCCTAGGTCACGTGGTCAGTTCAGAAGGAATACACGTGGACCCTTCCAAAATCAAAGCAATTGAAAACTAGCCAGCACCCAAAACACCTACATAAATCCATCAATTCTTAGGTCTTGCTGGCTACTATCGCAGATTCATCCAAAATTTCTCCCGAATCGCTAAACCGCTTACCACCCTGACGCAAAAAGGTGTAACTTTTAGTTGGGGAGAGAAGCAAGAAGCAGCATTTCAAACGCTCAAACTAGCCTTGTGCAGTGCACCGATCTTGTCTCTACCCGAAGGGACAGAAGACTTTGTAGTGTACTGCGATGCTTCAAATCAAGGGCTTGGGTGTGTACTTATGCAAAGAGGAAAGGTTATCTCCTACGCCTCACGAAAACTTAAGACGCATGAAGTCAACTATACAACACACGACCTTGAACTAGGAGCGGTGGTATTTGCTCTGAAGATCTGGAGACATTACTTATATGGCACGAAATGCACAATATTCACGGACCATAAAAGTCTCCAGCACATCTTCGATCAGAAAGAGCTGAACATGAGACAACGACGATGGGTGGAGCTACTGAATGACTACGAATGTGAAATTCTTTATCACCTTGGTAAAGCAAACATAGTAGCTGACGCCCTTAGCAGAAAAGAATACTCGGGTTGCCGAGTAAAGTCGTTGACCATGACAATCCATTCACATCTGTCCACACAGATCAAAGAAGCTCAACTTGAAGCCTTGAAACCCGAAAACGTGGCAGGTGAAACTCTGAGAGGAATGGATAAGAACTTCGAAGCCAGGGATGATGGAGTCTACTATTTCATGAACCGGATCTGGACACCAAAGTTCGGTGGTTACAGAGACGTGGTTATGAATGAAGCATACAAAACCCGATACTCCATTCATCCAGGTTCAGACAAGATGTATCTGGACCTTAAGAAAGTATACTGGCGGCCTAACATGAAGGCCGAAATCGCTACCTTTGTGGGCAAGTGCCTTACTTGTGCCAAAGTCAAGGTAGAGTACCAGAAACCTTCAGGTTTATTACAACAACCTGAAATCCCTGAATGGAAGTGGGAGCGGATTACAATGGATTTCATAACCAAATTACCCAAGACTTCGGGTGGTTATGATACTATTTGGGTAATCGTTGACAGATTAACCAAATCCGCACACTTCTTGCCAATAAAAGAAACCGACAAGATGGAGAAACTAACCCGAACTTACCTCAGGGATATTGTTAGACTGCATGGTGTACTGATATCTATTATTTCGGACCGAGATAGTAGATTCACCTCTCGTTTCTGGCAGTCTTTACAAAACTCTTTGGGAACTAGGCTGGACATGAGTACAGACTACCATCCACAAACCGACGGACAAAGTGAGAGGATGATTCAAACACTAGAAGACATGTTGCGAGCTTACGTGACAGAGTTTGGAAAGGCATGGGATATTCATTTACCCCTTGCTGAATTCTCTTATAACAATCGTTATCACACTAGCATTAAGGCTGCTCCATTCGAAGCCCTCTATGGCCGCAAGTGCAGATCCCCTCTGTGTTGGGCTGAAGTGGGTGACACGCAGCTAGCTAGAGGTTAAACTCCTGGCAGTGCTCTCACTGGTCCGGAAATCATTCGAGAAACCACCGAAAAAATCGTACAAATTCGGGAGCGACTTAAAGCTTCCAGAGATAGACAGAAAAGCTACGCTGACAAACGGAGAAAACCCTTGGAATTCTAGGTTGGTGACCGCGTCTTGTTAAAGGTCTCACCCTGGTAGGGAATGATACGCTTTGGAAAACATGACAAATTGAGTCCAAGGTACATAGGACCCTTCGAAATTCTTGCTAGAATTGGTCCTGTAGCTTACAAACTTCGACTACCCCAAGAACTAAATAACATTCATCCTACCTTCCACGTTTCGAACTTGAAAAAGTGTCTATCTGACGAGACTCTTGTGATCCCACTCGAGGAAATCAAGTTAAACGAGAGTCTCAACTTCGTGGAAGAACCCGTAGAGATTCTAGACAGGGAAGTTAACAAAAACCAAACAAAGTCGTATCCCGATAGTGAAGGTTCGCTGGAATACAAAACGGGGACCTGAATTCACTTGGGAACGGGAGGATCAAATGAAACAAAAGTATCCACATCTTTTTCCCTAGTCTAACTGAAATTCAAATTTCGGGACGAAATTCTCTCTAACGGGGGGATAATGTAACAAACCGTTATTTCAAACCTATGTAATAATGTAGGTCAATGTGTATTTCTTTTTAAATAATAAAGAGAAATTTTAGCATAATGTGTATATTTACATAATTGACCCTCAAAAATAAATTATTAGACAATCTCGATTGGGATGAACCAAGTGATAGAGATTGTAACAAGGTTTCCAAAAACATAAAGAACACTAAAATCCGAGTTATAACGAAGAAGTTATGAACAATCGAAAATCCACGTCAAAACTGGCAAAACACTGTTCAGTGTAAAAACTGAATTTTCAATAAAAGGCTTTTTAGCCTTAACAATCTAAATAAAAGTTGTAGTTTATGTTAAACCGAGAACTTTCATAAAAAGAACGGAAAAATCTGACTTCGTATGAGGAAGTTATGATTTTTCTAACTTTCATTATAACATTGTACAGCTAAAAACTCGAAATAAAGACCGAGCGATTTTTAAACGATACAACCTAAACGAGAATTGAAGGTCTCGTCGGTAGTAGTACAACGGTAAAAAGACAGACAAAAACGGACGTCGGATGAAGAAGTTATGAATTTTTAACAGATTCCCGTCCCGGTCTGTTTAAAATAATAATATTAAAAATAAAAATCAAAATTAGCCGACGAAGTCTAAACGAAAGTCGTAGAGTATGATTTTATCTACGCGTGCATATAAAGAACGCCAACAACGGAGCTCGTATGCAAAAGTTATGATTTTTGCAAGTTTTTGGCACAAAAATAAAGAAAAATCGAAAAATCGGGCAATTTTGCATGACACGTCATCCTCGCACGTGTCAGCTGCTGATTGGACCGAAGCCTTGCGTGGCACCTTCTGATTCGACCAACTCTGCGGTCCAGTCATCCTCGGACAACCTCGCATGAGACACCCCGGAGATGCCCCTCGGACACCCCCTTCGCACGTGCCCTTCTCCTACTGGACCGAAGTCTGGTCCAATCCGAACCTGGCACCTGCGAGCCTGCTGTCTGAAGTGAGGCCCTTCCTTCGCCACCTGTCCGACACGCGTCAGCCTCGTATGGCCTCGGGTCCGAAGCTTCGGCCTATAAAAGGCAAGCGAGGGCTTCCGAGAAATTTACACTTTTCACCCTAAAATTCACACTTTTTCACATTTTCCACTTCCATAAACTTATACACAACCCCTAAAGCCCAAGTATCAAGTCTCGAACCCTAAGCAAGCCTCGAAGCCCTGAGATTCCCGAGAAGTTTACCTCTCTCCTGTCGAAACTCTGCCCGATTTGAGCCGGTTTCTCGACAAATAAACTCCTTTTCGTGAAACGAAACTCTGTCCGATTCACCACCTATCAAGTGAGTTCATACCCCCGTATTTTCATAATTTCTACTGTTTTAAGGGGGGGAATACAAGCATAACATAAGAACTTTGTGTTATAAAATGATGATTTCAAATCATGATAAAACAACATTAAATCATTAAAAATACTCAAAACACTAAACTCTTTTATCATCTTATATTTTTCCCCAAAATTCATGTTTGTGTATATATATATATATATATATATATATATATATATATATATATATATATATATATATATATATATATATATATATATATATATGTACATAACTAAGATTTAAAAGGCTTAGGATTGATAACTCATTCCGGGTCATTTTCCTTGTTTGGATTTGGGCTTATAGTACCGGTTATTTGTCCGAGTGTCGTTTAGATTTTACTTATATATAAAATTGTATATGTATATAAATATAATAGTTATTTCATCAGTTTAACTACCTTTGTAACATGCTGAGCAAGGGATTACATGCAAACATGGTTAAATACACATTCAGAAAGTACATATAAATTATAATAGGTATAATTTATACATAGAACAATAATTCATGATTCAAGTATACTAGAATACACAGTCTTACAAGAAACAAGGGTTTTGATACAGAACAAAATCAAGGGTTTACACTTATCAAATACATGTTAGAAATTCTAATTCAAGAACATACTGTCAATCATTATTTCATAATGATTGGGTTTTGATTCAAGAACATACTGTCAATCATTTATTTCAGAATGATTGGGTTTTCATAACTAATATACATGTAACGTTTATATGCTTTTTATGAGACACTCTATTCAGGTTGTTTAATTTATTTTAGACAACATAGGAAAAGTCCTGACATTATAACCAGAATCTCCAGCCGGGGATCGAAACAAGTTGTGTGTAGATCTATATCGGGATTGACAACCTCGCACTCAGGCTGCTAGCTACAGTCAGGCTTACAAGCCGATGAGTGGTAATTTTTATCACCAGTTTAAACGCCCACAAAGCATTTGTTTCAGGCCATCAGTCATAGTATGGTTATAATAACTCATTTAAAAGATATTAACAATACGTTAGTGTATAAACAACTAAACGAAAGTACACATTCAAAGTACCAGTTTACAGAATACAAAATACCAAGGGTTCAATACAGTTTTCAATAACAGCTGGTGGAGCCAGGCACACTCTCAGTTACAAGTTTTCATAAAGGAATACAAATACAAAACATTGATACAAAGAGAACGACTTTATGGGAATAAAACTACTTTTCATATACAACAGAAAATATAGGATTTTCTGGAACAAATTACATATACAAGATACAGAGACATCCTTTAAACATAAACACTTATGCACTCACTCAACTTTATGTTGATACTCTCTTTTCAATTTACTTGTATTCTCAGGGAAATAATACACATGTACTCCCCGATCTTTTTGAGAAGATGGAGCTATGTTGAGTCATATCTTCTTTTGTATAACTATATTTTGGTTCAATATATAATGATTGAACACATGTAAATACTTATACCTTTTAAATACAATGGTTGTTTGTACTTTGATTACTATGATGCATGTATTGTGATACTACAATTAAAGTCCTCCACCCCCGGACGTTTCCGCCGTCTGGTTTGGGGGTGTGACAGTATGGGCCCGTACTACCGGGAGCAGAGGATCTGTACTCGAATCGAGGAAGGCTGAGACAAGACCAGGAAACTTGTGGTAGATGTAATCCCTCTAGTGATATCAGTATTTCTGACGATTGTCATTATGTGTTTACAGAATGGTGGTACTACGTCCTAGACCAGCAGTTGGCAGTTCAGGAGAGGGATCGGGTTCGGGTTCAGGTTCCGAGCCAGTGGATGAGAGGCTACGCGAGTTCATCGCGTCAGAGATCACTAGAGGCATCCTTGATGCGACCCCGATCATATTTGGGTCGATCAAGGAAGGGATAGTAGAGTTGATGGAGGATCGTCTCAGGGCGTTCAGGAGTGACATGGCGTCCAGCCAGTCAGGATCACGCACACTGTCCTTTAAGGACTTTAGGGGCAGTGGTGCGCCGGATTTCCATGGGGCGAAGAACCCCATTGCTGCCAGACGATGGATTGCAGACATTGAGTCTGCACAGTTGACTAGCTTCTGCCCTGAGGGGTCGAGGGTACGATATACAGATAAATGCTTGCAACACTTTTGTATCCTACAATATCATATTCCAAATCAGTTAAAAAGTATCACTTAAAAAATCGATTTCAAATAATAAATGGATTTTAGAGATGAGAAGAGAAGAAATAAAATCGATTTGAAAAAATCAAGTTTTGAGAAGAAAGAAATTTATTTCAACAAATGATAGAATCTAAAAAATCAATTTTTAAGAAGAAAGAAAATCGATATCATCGGCGTTGGTGGAGGAACTAACGGCACTGATGGAGGCGAGACGTGGAAGTCTTGGTGGACGGTGATCGACTGGTTGTGACATCGTTGGTAAGAGGACCGATGCCATCATCTTAATTGTGGGTGAATAAATGTCATGAATCTTTGCCTTAGTCCAGTCCATCGGCGTCTGGGGAAAGGAGGAGCAATGGAGGGCTTTGTGATAGTGGATGGTATGATTTTATGGTAACAACACCTTGCTTCAACGGATTTCTATGTATATCTAGTATTTATTTTTAGATTAATAAATTATGATAATATAAAGTTACCAAAATACCCTTTAACAATTTATTATTTATTTATTTATTTTTTAAATTTTGATTGGTCGACAATCAATCTTACATCCATACAATAGATAGTTAGAATACATAAACCTATCTCTCTCTTTCTTTCTCTCTCTCTCTCTCTCTCTATATATATATATGTATATATATATATATATATATATATATATATATATATATATATATATATATATATATATATATAAAGAGAGAGAGAGAGAGAGAGAGGTAGGTTCAAATGTTTCTCACATCTATTATGTGCTAGAATGCACCAATTAGAATTTAGTAAAAATTATATGTATATTAAATGATATCCATACTTATAATTTCTTTTTATGGAAACTAATTAAATTCGTCATTAATGTCAACAATAGTATTCTATCAGAATGAGAGTATATTCTAGAAGAATGAGAGTGTATTCTAGAAGAGTGAGAGTGTATTCTAGCAGAATGAGAGTGTATTCTAATATAATACACTCTCGTTCATCATATTCCATGCAACTTGATTGGATTTTAAATGAATGAGTTTTGAAACAAAAATGAACCCATACATAAAAACCTAGGTGCAAATTTATTCTGAAAGAATGCTACTGCTAACATTAATGACGAATTTAATTAGTTTCCATAAAAGATAATTATAATTATGGATATCATTTAATATACATATAATTATGGAAATCATTTAATATCTATCTTTATTTAATTAAATAATTAATTGATTTTACAAAATTCCTATTGGTGCATTCTAGCACCCAATAAATGTAAGAAACACATTAACCTAACCATATATATATATATATATATATATATATATATATATATATATATATATATATATATATATATATATATATATATATATATATAAGATCCGTTGACAACTCATAGTTTCCCGAGAACCAGAGAACTAAAGGTGAAACGTTAGATCAAAGTAAACTCATTAAGGGCTTGATCATAATCTTAACAATCTCATTTAATGTTCAATTTTTTGTGTTATTGGAAATATTAATAAAAAGGTCTTAAAATTAACATAATAAATCAAAATTTCATAATTTTTTTAAATAAAAATTTTCGATATTTGTAAAAAATGTAAATTTTTTAACTCTTTTTGGAAAACTTTAATTTTTAAAAAAAAAATTGAAAAAAATAATTTTTAAAAAAACTGCAATATTATTAAAACAGTAAATTTTGAAAAATCAATAAATTTATAAAAAAAAAACTGGAATATTCATAAAAAAGAACTATAATTTTTTAACCAAAAAAATCAACGTTTTAAGTGCATATATACATATTTTTCAATTACATATATGTATCTTTCTTAAACTATAATATTCGTAAGTAATCATATAAAAAATCCATTTTTATTTAATAATCTATAAACACAATTTTACAAGTATTTTATTCGATACAAAATAAAATATAAAAAAAACAAAATATACTACGAAATTTCAAAGCGTTTTCATGTTTTCGTGTCAAAATTTCCATATATTTTTTTTAATTTATCACTTTTCACCTCTTCAATATTTTCCACAAATTCTTCTAAATCTACAAGAAAATAAAAAAAAATTGATTAATGCAAGAAAACTCACAAAAATACATGTGTGCATATCGACGTAATTAATATGTGATTCACTTGTAATTTATATGAGAATCACATGTAATTCATATGAGATTTAATTGTGACTTACATGTGATTCATATGTGAATTACATGTGAATCACATATAATTCATATGTGATTCACTTGTGGTTTACATGCGAATTACATGTGCAACGCCTGGTTCCTGGTATGCACTTAATTCATTTATTTATTCATTTTGGAAGGGCTACTCGACGAGTTGGTGGCCCTAACTCGTCGAATAGAAGGCAATATATGCGCGGGTTTTAAGTGAGATACTCGACGAGTCGGAGACCTAACTCGACGAGTAGGACATGCTAGATGAAACCCTAATCTTTAGGGCTTGCACCCTATTTAAGCATCATATCTGGCCTCCATCCCAGCCTCCATCACCTCCAAACCCTAATCTCGAAACCCTAATCAACCTTGATTGATCTTGAGTTATTTCTTGCCATTTTTGTGATTTAAAGCTAGAAGAAGGAAACAAAGGCTTGGAGTTGTAGAAGGAAGGTTGAAGATCCGGAGTTAAGGAATCATTTCTATCTTCATAGAGGTATTAAGCTTATACCTTGGCTGCTATCCACTTAGATCTCCTTCTTAGCTTGTATGTTGTCATTTTTGGGCCATTTCCAAGGTCATTCCGAGATTTGAACTCTTGGGGATAAAAGGACTTCACATCTGGGCACTCGTGAGCTTTAGAAGCTCAAAGTTGCCACCTTTATTCGACCATGACTCCATTCTATGACTTAGACCTTTATTTTGGCTTGTATTGGGTGTTTTAGCTTCATAACATCATGCATGCACGTAAAGTTAGCAACTTTACATGTCATGCTAGTCTAAGGAGTCACATGGAGGACTCGACGAGTTGTTCTTGGACTCGGTGAGTCCGGTCATGAACCCTAACCCCTTTTTTGGTTGTGAGTGAAACCATTGAGTTTAGGAGATGACCCAGTGAGTTGGACAAGATTAGGACTCGGAAGCTGAAGAACTCGACGAGTCCAAGGAGGGACTCGACGAGTTAGAGTCGATATGTCCCGATGTTATGACAGGAAGAACTCGACAGGGACTCGACGAGTTGACTTAGTTGACCACGGGTCTGAGTAGTACATGAGCTCACCGAGTTGGGAGATGACTCGACGAGTTGGTGTTGACTGGGAGTTGACCTTGACTTTGGCGTTGACCATGATGTTGACTTTGACCAGGGGTAAAATGGTCATTTTACCCTGAGAAGGATTATCAGATTCTGACTAAGTGTTATTGTGATATTGATAGTCGGGGAGTCGTTAGAGCAACTATCAGATATTCCTCATCGCGAGTTTTTGCAGACAACCTTGCGAAGTGAGTGTTCTCCAGTAGGAACGGGTGTAAGGCACCAAGGCCGGTCCGTTTAGATAGCAGTAGTTCCGGACCACGGTCCGATGCCGGGCGGGGCCCGAAGTAGGTTTATATGTTTTTTCGGATTCTGATATGATGTCGGGGCGGTCCCGAGGAATGATTGTATGCTTGTATGTGTGATGTCTTTGTGATTCTTACATGTGTTTGTTATGTGTTATGTGTCCGGGCTTAGGTCCGATACCGGGGCAAGCCCGAGGAATGTCTAGTTAATATGATATGATAGTATGTTCCGGACTCCGGTCCGATGCCGGGGCGGTCCCGAGGAATGTTAGTACGTTTCCGGATCTCGGTCCGATGTCGGGCGGGGCCCAAGGAATGTTTACATGCTAGTATTATGTGCTTATGTTATATGTTTGTTGATATGTACATGTATGCCGGGATCTGCTCGATGTCGGGCGGGGCCCGATGCCGAATAGGGTTCGATGTCGGGCGGGGCCTGATGCCGGGAAAGCCGTTGCCGAGCTTGACTCGATGTAGCAGGGTCGGGGCCCAAAACATGTTATTTGATATGTGTATGGTATGTGGTAGTTGGGGAGACTCACTAAGCTTCGTGATTACAGTTTTTAGTTTTGGTTTCATGTACTTCCACTAGCAAGGAGAAGGGCTTGGGATGATCGCATGACACACACCACAGTTTTAGCCTGGGATGTTTAGACTCTGATATTTTTATCATATGATTTTGATACAGTATTTGATATGATGATTTTGAGATACACGAATTAATTTTCTTTTATATATGAGGATGGTTGACTTATGGTTTATTTAATGATTTAATGTAACAAGGTAAATTTTGAAACAAATTTTTTCCTTTTTAATTATAATAAAACACATATCACATATCCCAAAACACCAATTATCCATCGACAATATAGTTTTCAAAAATATTTATCACAATCCAGGATCCATAAAACATATAACTCCGACTCGGTGGGTGTGTGTACAATCAAGTCGGTGCCTTCCTGCGATCCTCGGAAGTACCTGAAACACATAAACACATAACACGGTAAACACGAATGCTTAGTGAGTTCCCCAAAATACCACATATATCACATTAGCCACTCGAGGCTATAACACTGTAAGACCCTCTGGTCCGTGTGTCTCAGTGGGACCCTCCATTCCCACGGCTCGTTGGACCCTCTGGTCCGGTCGAAGTGAGAACCCTCCGGTCTCATGGCTCGGTGGACCCTCTGGTCCGGTCTCAGCATCACATAATATAGCACAAATATACATAAACATAAACAATGCACAAATCAAGTAAGCACATAAGAACCTCTGGTCACACATAACTACCACTCTAGGTAAAGTATAATGAGAAAACTCACCTCGCAGCTAGTAGGAAATAGACACGCACTCGAGAATCCTGAACTAGCCTCCGCCTAACGCATTAGACAAACGTTTCAATCAATATCCCCCATTTCCTCATTTACACCTAAAGGCCTCTTTTCTCTTTCTACTCACTTGGATGGGTAAAAGACCATTTTACCCCTCCATGGTCTTAATGTTCCTAATTGACCCACTCTCAAGTCAACAAAAGTCAATATGAGTCAACAGCCAAAGTTGACCCGACTCGCCGAGTGCACTCAGGTGACTCGCCGAGTCCACTAGTATCCTCTGAATTCTTCCAAGGGTCTCACACAGCTCGTCGAGTTAACACCTAACTCGACGGGTTATCACTGGGTCACGAATCGATGGGGCAACCCGAGTCAAATAACACTAAGGCAGGTACAAAACTCACAAGAAAAGCACTTATGCATCACACAATATAAGAACAACATAACTCAATTAAAATAAATAAAAGAACACATACCGGCCACGACATCAGGTGCTGTGTGGACCTCCTCCGCTGTCAGCTGAAAACCTCTCCCGCGAGCCTTCGGTACCTCGGCCTTCACTGGCCGGCTCTCTGTAGCTCGTGTAGTAGCAGGGGCAGATCCATGTGATGATCCCTGTAGCAGCTGTGGGCACTCGGCCTTCCGATGGCCGGTCTGGTTGCAATGGAAACAAACTGAAAACCCCTTGGGGAAATCCCTCGTGATATGCCCCTCGTTGCCACACTTGTAGCAAACACCAGCTCGACACACCCCCTCATGACTCTTGTCGCACTTTCCACAAGTGCGGCCCTTCTGGCCTCCATATCTCGAATCAGCGGGCTTTTCCCGCTTGGCTGCGGGCTGAGACTGTGCCGGTCGCCTATCCCTCCCCTGAGACTCCGCCTCCTCTCTGGCCTGAGTCTCTAGCTCAATCTCCCTCTTCCGGGCATTTTCCTGAAGCTCAGCAAATGTCCGGTATGCCGAGTTCGCCACGAACTCGCGAATATCCCTCCTAAGTATGCTCAAGTATCGGCTCTTCTGTGTCTGCTCGGTAGACATGTGCTCAGGGCAGAACAACGCCCTCTCATGGAACATCCTCGTAATCACTGTCATAGACTTTGTCCTCTGCTTGAGGGACAAGAACTCCTAGGCCAACCGTTCCCTCTCCACCGGGGGAACATACTCGTCTCGAAACATAGTAGTAAACCTCTCCCAAGACACTGCTGTGAGCTCTGCAGGAGTGAATCTGGTTGTCACAAACTTCCACCAGTCCTTCGCCCCCAAGCGAAGTTGGTTCAGCGCGAACCGTACCCTCAAATGTTCTGGACAGGAACAAGTGTAGAAACACCCCTCGATGTTAGAGATCCATCACATCGCGGCAATCAGATCCCGAGTCCCGTCAAACACCGGTGGCTTCGTGTTGCTGAACTCCCGGTACAGCAACGAGTGACCCCCATGTGGCCTGGCAGCAGCGACAACTGCAGTGGCTGCAGCAGCAGCCGCCTCGGTAATCACAGCGTAACGCTCATCAAATGTCTCAATCAAGGTGGTCTTAATAGACCCAAACATCTCGGGAATCTCTGCTCGGATGGCTGCGACCACCTCCTCATGAATCATCCTGCGAATCTCCTCGTCACTGGTACCACTGGTACCACTGCCCCCTGGGTTGTGACGCGTACCCACCATGATGTCTCTCTGAAACACAACACAAAATAATCAGAGACTCGATCGAGAATACTCACACTCGATCACTCACCCCTACTTGTTCCTTAACACCCTAAAGATTCTTACTTGGACTGCTTACCGATCCGGTGCTTCCAGTAGTACGGGCCCAATACTACCTTTCACACCGCATCCGTATTCATCCCAATTCCTCCTCCTAGGATCCCAGATCGCAAGTACTCTATGCCTCTCTGAACACATGCTACTCTCTAGTAGGCCTCTCATAGGCTCCTCTCTGCTACCTACTCGCACTCAAAGCAACTCACAGCAGCAGTAACTCCTAGGCTAAGGCATCACAAATCAGGCCACTCTAGTCCTAAGATATGAAATACCTAGCCTACTCTCTAGCATGCATAGTATATATCTCATAATATCGCATAACACATAAAATAAGGGTATTTTGGGAAATCACCGTTCGGGCGCTGGCTGATTGTACACACTACTCCTTTCCGCTTTTCTCTTGAAAACTCTTACTCGTTTTTAGGAAAAATCGTTTTTCTTGAAAAAATTTCTCAAATCCTCAGTTTGAGTCCAGACATACCCGAAGGTGTATCCGAATCCCTCAAACCAAGGCTTTGATACCAACTTGTAACAACGTAAATTTTCAAACAAAATTTTCCTTTTTAATTATAATAAAACACATATCACATATCCCAAAACACCAATTATCCATCGACAATATAGTTTTCAAAAGTATTTATCACAATCCAGGATCCATAAAACATATAACTCCGGCTCAGTGGGTGCGTGTACAATCAAGCCGGTGCCTTCCCGCGATCCTCGGAGGTACCTGAAACACATAAACACATAACACGGTAAGCACGAATGCTTAGTGAGTTCCCCAAAATACCACATATATCACATTAGCCACTCGAGGCTATAACACTGTAAGACCCTCCGATCCGTGTGTCTCAGTGGGACCCTCCAATCCCATGGCTCGTTGGACCCTCTGGTCCGGTCTCAGCATCACATAATATAGCACAAATATACATAACACATAAACAATTCACAACTCAAGTAAGCACATAAGACCCTCTGGTCACACATAACTACCACTATAGGTAAATATAGTGAGAAAACTCACCTCACAGCTAGTAGGAAATAGACACGCACTCGAGAATCCCGAACTAGCCTCCGCCTAACGCATTAGATAAACATTTCAATCAATATCCCCCATTTCCTCATTTACACCTAAAGTCCTCTTTTCTCTTTCTACTCTCTTGGATGGGTAAAAGACCATTTTACCCCTCTATGGTCTCAATGTTCCTAATTGACCCACTCTCAAGTCAACAGAAGTCAATATGAGTCAACAACCAAAGTTGACCCGACTCGCCGAGTGCACTCAGGTGACTCGCCGAGTCCACTAGTATCCTCTGAATTCTTCCAAGGGTCTCACACAGCTCGTCGAGTTAACACCTAACTCGACGGGTTATCACTGGGTCACGAATCGCTGGGGCAACCCGATCTGACTCGTCGAGTCATCTCATAGACTCGGCGAGTTGACTCATCTGGATGTCTCATTTGGACGTCTGAGGTCAGATCTACAACTCCAACCTCTAGATCTAGCCTCCTAATACCCAAAAGTCAGGTAAAGGTTCGATCTTGATGACCATGCATGGCATAAATGCTCCATAATGCCATCATAAGCTCCAAGGAAGGTCAAATGCATGGGGACCTACCTCTAACTAAATAAAGTTCGAATCTTTGGACCCTCAAGGTCCTTTCTAGTCCAGATCTGAGGTTCTAACCTCAAACCATGCCCAAATAGCTCAAGAACACAATATGCTTGAGAGAAAACCCTAAAAGCTCCCAAAAATGAGATCTAACAAACAATAGGTCAAGATGAGAGCTTTATACCTCTGAATAGCAGCTAATGACAGAGGAATGCAAGATCCACAACCTTCTCTTGATTAAATGTAACGCCCGTGTTTCTAGGCTAGGCATTAATATTGACGTAATAGTCTAGGTTAACCTTTGTAACTCATTTTGAAGTAATAAAGAGGAATTATGTGAATATTATGTGAATTATGTGCTTATCTGCTTAATTATTATGATTAATGAATTAAGAATAAAAATAAGCGTCGAAAATAAATATTAGATAAAGCCGATATCTATTAAGAAAGTTGTAGTGGCCGAAACTAGGATTCCGGATATATAAAGAATACCGAAATCCGAGTTATAACGAAGAAGTTATGACATGTCAAAGTTCCGCGACAAAACCGGCACGGCGCCGAATGGCGTAAAAAGTGAGTTTTTGATAAACTGCTTTTTAGTCTTGGTGATCTAAATGAAATTCGTAGTGTTCGTTAAACCGAGAGTATGCATAAAAAGAACGGCCAAATCTGACTTCGTATGAGGAAGTTATGATTTTTCTAAGTTTCAGCTTAGCAGTAGACAACTAAAAACTTGAATTTTAGATCGAGTGATCTTTAGTCGACACAACCTAAACGAGAATCGAAGGTCTCATCAATAGTAGTACAACGGTAAAAAGACAGACGAAAACGGACGTCGGATGAAGAAGTTATGAATTTTTAACGGATTTTCTTGTCCCGGTCTGTTAAAAATAATAATATTAAATATAAAGTCAAAATTAGCCGACAGAGTCTAAACGAAAGTTGTAGAGCATAATTTTACCTATGCGTGCATATAAAGAACGTCAAAAACGGAGCCCGTATGCGAAAGTTATGGATTTTAGAAGTTTGCGACACAAAAATAAAGAAAAATGCTAAAACCGAGGAATTTCGCATGGCTGGTGTTCGGCCACGTCACCCTCGTCCGGCACCCGCCTCGTGTCCGAAGCAGCTTAGTCATCCGATGCGCTGTGCAACCGAGACTCTGACGCGTGCCCGGTGACTCCTCGCTTCCGAAGCCGCCTCGCCTCCGTCCGACGCGTGTTGCGCCGGTGTCCGAGTCTCGCACGAGCCACCTGCCTCCCTCGCATGCGCGCCATCTGGCCCCCTTTCGTTGCTACCGCGTGTCCACCTTTGGCCGAAGTCCTCCGAATCTTGCCCCTATAAATAGAAGGGTGCGAGACTTCCCGGGTATATTTTAGAAAATTACCCTTTTTCACCCTAAACTCCATATTTCTTTCATTTCGATTTCCCCCGAAGCCCCGGGATGATACCAAACACCTGAAATACGTTCCGAAGTGCCCAAAGACCTAGAAAAATTTATCTTTTTGGTTTTGAAGCTCCACCCTCGCAGAGCCCGGTGTTTCATTAAAACTCCCGGTTTTATCAGAAACGATTGTTTTAGGAAACGAAGTGCTGCCCAATTATCGTTAAATCAAGTGAGTGTATAGTCACTTTCATCTTACACATAGATATGAAGTATTTTATATAAAATACGTACTATGTGAATATATATTGTTTATTTATTGGAGATGGATGATGAATGAATGATTTATACAGATTTTTAAATAAATTAAACTGTATATGTATTTTTATCTACAAATATGTTGGGTAAAACATGGGTAGATAGTTGATGTGTGATGAAATAAAATGATGAGAGGCCTCGATGTTATTATGATCCAGTCATCTAGCGGAGTATGGATGATGACCACAGACTTTTCTAGATAGTCCTGTGGAACGCTGGCAGGCTCGCAACCTGTAAGTGTTAATGAGCTTGGGTGTACATTTGATGTAATCCATCTCCCACATGGTTGCCTTATTTGACATAAATTGCTGGGAAACCCCCAAAGCAATGTTGTCGCCCCGATAAAAATCCTTAGACTAGGTCCCTTGTGATAGTTGTTTTAGGGACGCAAAGTGAGGATAACGGGAATGGGTAATCGCGTTATTGTTGTTTGATGAAATTAATAAATTTATTTATTGTGGGTTGAAAACCCTATATGCTCACCAGGCTCCCAAACATGGCCCACTCAGTTTTCTTTGTATTATAGGTAGTGGCGCGAGAGCATAAGTCGAACGACTTATCAAGATATTTTGATTATAGACTTGTAGTGTATATAACTGTTGTAAGGCTTATAATGTGTCGTTTATGCTTTTGGTCTGTATCGGAACATGACATCCCGATTTTTGTTATATAATGAAAATACATTTCTTTAAGAAATGCTTTGGTAAATCTTATTTTATATATTTCGATTTGGGAACCAATTCCGCAACTCTTTTAAACAAAGAATTACTTTGAAATTATTTTAAAAGCATAAATTAAACCGGTCTTTTCTGGTCGTGAATTTGGGGATGTCACAGTTGGTATCAGAGCATTAGTTTAAACGAACTAGGAATTTGTAGGATTTCTAGACTTAAACTTAGAATGCTAAGTGATGATCGTGAGATGAGTGTCTACCCTATTTTAGACACGAGCACTAGTATATTTTAGGAAAGTTGCCTAAAATACTTTTATGTGCTAAATGTTATATGTTTGCCATATATGATGTTATTTGTTCGGATCTATGGTCTGTTGCCGACCGGATCTGGAAACTTTATGTGTTTAGGATTCTAAGCGCACGACTACGATATTAGAACTAGCATGTAAACGTTTTGGAGTGATAAGGAGAATTTAAAATATCGATCGTGGATAAAGATCTAAATTCGCCTTATTTGGTATATAGATTATAATGGCAAGAACTCACAGTGGAGTTGGAAATGCAAACGGAAACAGGAATCAACAACCTCAACCCCAAGTATTTGAGCAAGTACCTGTTGTAGCAGCTGCACCTGAGCCAATGACAATGGCTGGAGTACAAGCAATGATGCAGATGATGTTGGATGGCCAAATGGAAGAGACAAGGCGATTACTACAACAGAATAGGGAATAAACTACGATGCCTGTTGAACAGCCCGAAATGAATGAAGGGCAGTTGGAAGAAGGGAACTACGATGGGATTGTTGGTCAAGCCAACCCACCGATAGTTAGACGAAACCATCAGAATGAAGGAAATGACGGACGTGGATGTAAATACAAGGATTTTATGGCATCCAAACCATCGTGCCTATCTGGAAGCCCGACACCGGTGGAAGTCATGAATTGGATCTCCGAAATGGAGACAATGTTTGAAAGTTGCGAATGCAGCAACAGACAGAAAACCGCTCTCGCGATTCCTCTGTTATACTGAGCCTGTAACACCGGATTCCTGGTACGATTTTATTTAAGTATTTTCTTAAATTTTTGCCATGAACTCGGCGAGTCTGCGTCCCGACTCGCCGAGTAGCAGCGAGGTGGACACGGGATTTAAGCTGGGAACTCGGCGAGTCGACATATGGACTCGGCGAGTCCACCTGTCTGGATGAAACTCTATTTTCAGACATTGCACCCTATTTTACCCATTCTAAAACACCCATTTCGTCCCATTTTCCTCCCAGAGAGCAGTAGAGAACAACCCTAGCTCCTTTAGTGTTCTTGAGTGATTTTGATCTTCCAAAGAAGGTTTTGGAGCTTAGAAGAAGAAGGAGGAAGTTGGAGTGTTCCAGAAGTGAAGGTAGATCCGAAATCTACTCTGGGGAAGGCATCAAATCAGGTAATAAAACCCTCACTTTGCTCATTAGCTCTTAGGTTCCTTTTTGTCCCCAATGGTTGATCTTCAAGCCTTAAAACCCCCAGATTTCGTGTGTATATGTGATAACCAGACCCTAGGAACTGAGACCCATGAGTTGGATCAGTTGCATGTCTCAGATTTGGCCAGATTGGGTGAAGAGTCTAAGGGAACTCGGCGAGTGCCAAAGTGCACTCGGCGAGTTCCATGAAGATGGCCTTAGACTCGACGAGTTGGATGAACAACTCGGCGAGTCCTATGAAGATTGCCTGGTACTCGGCGAGTCGTTCTTCAAACTCGGCGAGTCCCTTGAATATAGCCTTGAACTCGGCGAGTTGTTCTTCAAACTCGGCGAGTCATATGAACTGTCACTAGGATAAGAAGGGTTTAAGTGTAGGAGGTCCAACCCTTCGTAGTCGCACGTGGAATTAGCAATTTAACGTGTAGCTATAGTCCCAGAATCTTCAAATCTCCAAGGTTGATGTTCTGATGGAAGATTAGAGCGAATTGTGAGATCTGTTCGTCGGACTCGGCGAGTCCCCCCTTGGACTCGGCGAGTCCTGTCGCGGGTTTGTTAGTTGTCCCTGTTTAGCGAGTCAGGCTGACTCAGTGAGTGGGAACAAGGACCCGATGAGTCAGAGTCGGGCTAGACGTAGAAGGACTCGGCGAGTCCAGTCAATCAGAGAGTTGACTTTGACCAAGAAGTTGACTTTGACCAGTCATTTGACCTAAGGGGTATTTATGAGTACCTAATCCATGATTACAGATTTATAGCCGGAGGGTTACCGGTGCGGCAGCTAGGCGTAGGTTGAGCGGGTTTTCAGCAGCTACCCTCGAGGTGAGTTACCTTCCAGTAGAAGTGGGTCTAAGGCCACAATGCCGGCCCACTAGTAGGAGTCGTATGATAGATGACTGTTACGTTACATATTGCAAGGACTAAATAATTTACGTTACATATTGCAAGGACTAAATAATTTCAGAAGGTTGGGTCTAGCCCTGCTTCGCAGCTCTTGTCTGAGTCCAACCGTTGTAGGGTAGGACCTCTCATTCGAAGAATTATCTAGTCTGAGTAATATGTAATAGTATTCGCGAGCTAGTTAGGGAAAGAAAGCAGGGACTTCTTGTGCAGCTGATAGCAGAGAGTGAGATGGCGATTACTTAGGGCAAGCCTAGGACGAGAGTAGCACGAGAATCGCAGTATTAGTAGAAAGGACTTGGTTGAGTTGAGGCAATTCTTGAGGAAAGTACGGATAGACGTGGAAGGTAGTATGGGCCCGTACTACTGAAAGCGGAGGATCCGTACTCGATTCAAAAAGGGCCGAGACGAGACCGGGGACTTGTGATATGTATGTGAGCCTCGTTAGTGGAATATAGTTTGATGGTGGTTATGCTATGATTTGCAGTATGGTGACCACACGACAGGGAGCGGGAGGCTCAGGATCAGGATCGGGTTCGGGTTCAGGGTCCGAACCAGTTGATGAGGGTCTACGCGAGTTCATCGCGTCAGAGATTATCAGGGGCATCCTTGAGTCGACTCCCATCATCTTCGGGTCGATCAAGGAGGGTATTGTAGAGTTGATGGAGGATCGTCTCAGGGCGTTCAGGAGTGATATGGCGGCTAGCCAGTCAGGACCACACACACTGTCCTTTAAGGACTTCAGGGGCAGTGGTGCACCAGATTTCCATGGGGCGAAGGACCCCATTGCTGCCAGACGATGGATTGCAGACCTTGAGTCTGCACAACTGATCAGCTTCTGCCCCGAGGGGTCGAAGGTACGATTTGCAGCAGGGTGTCTACGTGACAAAGCTAGAGATTGATGGGAGTCGGTTTGTGACTCTTTGGGAGCCGCGGCCATTGAGGCTATGACATGGCCGGACTTTGTGACACGATTCAGGACGGAGTTCGCGCCTGTGGTGGAGCTCCAGCAGTTGGCACGGGAGTTCTTGGATATGAGGCAGACGACAGAGACAGTGGCGGAGATCACCGCCAAGTTTCGGGAGAGGGCGTTACTGGTACCTCAGTACGCGGGTGATGAGAACATGAGGAGGACCCGCTACCACGACATGCTCCGAGCCGACATCCGGGAGCATGTGAGTTTTTCAGCTTGCCCTACCCTGGAGTCCATGATTGCCAGGGCAAGGGAGAGGGAGATTGATCTGGGTCACATTCTGAAGAGAAAGGCTGAGGAGGGACATATGACTGGGGCTTCGGGGAAGAAGCCCAAGGGATCAGATCCGGGCCCAAGAGGCCCACCGAGTCGTAGCCGCTGCAGGAAATGCGGCAAGTCGCATGAGGGACCATGCAGGTTAGGATCGTCAGGCTGCTACAAGTGCGGCAAGACGGGGCACTTTAGCAGGGATTGTACTGCTCCTACTCCGGTATTTCAGACGTCCGAGTTGCTGTGTTTCCACTGCAACCAGAGGGGCCACAAGAGGGTCAATTGCCCTCAGTTGACAGCAGCAGCGCCAGTACAGGCGCCAGCTCCAGCGACCCTGCGGATTACGGATGGCCGGCAAGGCAAGGCAGAGGCTCCGGTGGTGAGGAGCCGGGCATTTCAGCTGACAGCCGAGGAGGCACGCGCTGCACCCGATGTGGTGACGGGATCGTTCCATGTGAACGGTATTCCAGTCCAGGTGTTGTTTGATTCGGGGGCTACCCGATCCTTTGTTTCTCTTGCACTTAGCAAGAAGTTTCCTGAGTCCTCGGGCATGTTAGATTGCCCTTTAGAGGTCGAGATTGCGGACGACCGGTCGGTTGCGAGCATCAGAGGTCTTCCGAGATTGTGTATTGAGGTTGTTCGAAGAGCGGTATTTGGTTGACCTAGTTCCCATTCCATTGTGGGGAAACAAGGTCATTATTGGTATGGATTAGCTGAGTCCCAATGGGGCAGTGATAGATTGCGCGCATCAGTTAGTACGAGTCAGAGCCCCAAGTGGGGGAGAGTTAGTAATTCAGGGTGAGAGATCACAGCAAGGGCCAGCCTTCTGTTCGGCAGCGAGGGCAAGGCGTTACCTTCAGCAGGGTTGCGCAGGATATGTCGCATATGTCATGGACACCCGGGAGGCGGGTAAGGCGACGGTGGGCGATGTGCCCGTAGTACGAGAGTTCGCGGATGTATTCCCCGAGGAGCTGCCTGGGATACCTCCGGAGCGACAGGTGGAGTTCAGGATCGACCTAGTCCCTGGTGCGGCTCCGATAGCCAAGGCACCGTATCGGTTGGCTCCTCTTGAGATGCAGGAGTTGTCTACACAGCTTCAGGAGCTGTTAGACAGAGGTTTCATTCGACCGAGCAGTTCACCCTGGGGAGCCCCGATTCTGTTTGTGAAGAAGAAGGACGGGTCGCATCGGATGTGTATCGATTATAGGGAGCTGAATAAGGTAACGGTGAAGAACCGCTACCCACTCCCGAGGATTGACGACCTCTTTGACCAGCTTCAGGGAGCATCTTGGGTCTCCAAGATAGATTTGCGTTCAGGGTATCACCAGGTGAGGTTCAGAGAGGAGGATGTGCAGAAGACGGCATTTCAGACACGTTATGGCCACTATGAGTTCGTGGTGATGCCTTTCGGGCTCACCAATGCTCCTGCCGCGTTCATGGACCTCATGAACCGCGTGTGTAGACCGATGTTAGACCGGTCGGTGATAGTATTTATTGATGATATCTTGGTTCACTCCAAGACGCGAGAGCAGCATGAGGAGCATTTGCGAGAGGTTCTAGAGAACTTGAGGAGGGAGAACTTGTATGCCAAGTTCTCCAAGTGTGAGTTCTGGTTGCGCGAGGTGCAGTTTCTTGGGCACCTTGTCAACCAGAACGGGATTTCGGTGGATCTGGCCAAGGTGGAGGCCGTGATGAGATGGGAGGTTCCGAAATCTCCATCTGAGATTCGGAGTTTCCTGGGATTGGCTGGTTACTATCGGAGATTCATCCAGGATTTTCCAAGAATGCAGGCAGCATTCGAGACACTGAGACAGAGATTGTGTGAGGCGCCAATCTTAGCCTTGCCAGAGGGCATGGAGGATTTTGTTGTATACTGCGATGCGTCTACCTTAGGTTTGGGCGCAGTATTGATGCAGAGAGGGCATGTCATCGCCTACGCGTCGAGGCAGCTGAAGCCTGACGAGGCGAACTACCCCACGCATGATTTGGAGTTGGGGGCCGTTTTGTTCGCCCTCAAGATTTGGCGTCATTACCTCTATGGGGTTCGCTGTACGATTTACACGGACCACAAGAGTTTGAGGTACCTCATGGACCAGCCAAATCTGAATATGAGGCAGCGTCGGTGGCTTGATGTGGCAAAGGATTACGATTGTGAGATCCTCTACCACCCAGGGAAGGCCAATGTCATGGCCGATGCGCTTAGCCGCAAGGCAGCACCGATCAGGGATATCTGTTTGAGGATGACGGTGGTGACTCCGCTTCTGGAGCGGATCCGGGAGGCTCAGCAGGAGGGTATGAAGGAGGAACATCGGAAGAGTGAGCGGATTGTGGGACAGGTTTCCTCCTTCGACCATGACAGCAGGGGATTATTGACATTACACCGCAGGGTGTGGGTTCCATACCTCGGAGGCGTGCGCCAGGTTCTGATGGAGGAGGCGCACAAATCCCGATTCTCCATTCATCCAGGGGCAACGAAGATGTATAGGGATCTTCGTCTGGACTATTGGTGGCCCTGCATGAAGCAGGATGTAGCATGGTACGTTGAGCGGTGCCTGACCTGCAGGAAGGTCAAGGCCGAACACCAGAGACCGCACGGCAAGTTGCAGCTGTTGGATATCCCGCTGTGGAAATGGGAAGACATCACGATGGATTTCATCACCAAGCTTCCCAGGACCGCGCGGGGAGTGGATTCGATATCGGTCATCGTCGATCGGTTAACCAAGAGCGCCCACTTTATCCCGATTCAGGAGAGCATCTCGGCCGAGAAATTAGCCGATATCTACATCAGAGAGGTTGTGGCACGGCATGGGGTGCCAGTTTCAGTGATTTCGGATAGGGATGTGCGGTTCACTTACAGGTTCTGGAAGAAGTTTCATGACGAGCTGGGTACTCGTCTGCATTTTAGTACAGCCTTCCACCCGCAGACGGATGGCCAGAGCGAGCGGACCATCCAGAATCTGGAGGACATGCTGCGGGCGTGTGTTTTAGACTTCGGTGGTAGCTGGGATACCTATCTTCCTTTAGCCGAGTTTTCATACAATAACAGCTATCACGCGAGTATTGACTGTCCTCCCTTCGAGATGTTGTACGGGAGGAAGTGCACGACCCCGATATGTTGGGGCGAGGTTGGACAGAGAGTCATGGGGAGCACCGAAGTAGTGCTCAAGACGACAGAGAAGATTCAGCAGGTCCGGAGCAGGTTTCAGACTGCTCAGAGTCGGCAGAAGAGTTATGCCGATAGACGCCGATCGGACTTGGAGTTCCAGGTTGGGGATATGGCTCTCCTGAAAGTGTCGCCTTGGAAGGGCGTCATCCGATTCAGGAAGCGGGGCAAGTTGGGTCCCAGGTATATTGGACCGTTTAGGGTTGCAGCCCGAGTGGGCAAGGTGGCATACCGGCTGGATCTACCAGCCGAACTCAGTCAGATCCACAGAACTTTCCACGTCTCCCAGCTGTGGAAGTGCCTGGTGGACGACTCAGCGGTGGTACCTTTGGAGGACATCCAGGTTGATGACAGCCTGAATTATATCGAGCGGCCTGTGGCTATCCTAGACCGGAAGTCGAAGGAACTGAGGAACAAGAGGGTGGAGCTAGTGAAGGTGCAATGGCAGCACCGGAAGGGCTCGGAATGGACTTGGGAGCCCGCGGATGAGATGGTGGAGCATTATCCGGAGCTGTTCCGGGAGGGAGCGACAGACTTCGAGGACGAAGTCTAAAATAAGTGGGGGAGATTTGTAACACTGGATTCCTGGTACGATTTTATTTAAGTATTTTCTTAAATTTTTGCCATGAACTCGGCGAGTCTGCGTCCCGACTCGCCGAGTAGCAGCGAGGTGGACACGGGATTTAAGCTGGGAACTCGGCGAGTCGACATATGGACTCGGCGAGTCCACCTGTCTGGATGAAACTCTATTTTCAGACATTGCACCTTATTTTACCCATTCTAAAACACCCATTTCGTCCCATTTTCCTCCCAGAGAGCAGTAGAGAACAACCCTAGCTCCTTTAGTGTTCTTGAGTGATTTTGATCTTCCAAAGAAGGTTTTGGAGCTTAGAAGAAGAAGGAGGAAGTTGGAGTGTTCCAGAAGTGAAGGTAGATCCGAAATCTACTCTGGGGAAGGCATCAAATCAGGTAATAAAACCCTTACTTTGCTCATTAGCTCTTAGGTTCCTTTTTGTCTCCAATGGTTGATCTTCAAGCCTTAAAACCCCCAGATTTCGTGTGTATATGTGATAACCAGACCCTAGGAACTAAGACCCATGAGTTGGATCAGTTGCATGTCTCAGATTTGGCCAGATTGGGTGAAGAGTCGAAGGGAACTCGGCGAGTGCCAAAGTGCACTCGGCGAGTTCCATGAAGATGGCCTTAGACTTGACGAGTTGGATGAACAACTCGGCAAGTCCTATGAAGATTGCCTGGTACTCGGCGAGTCGTTCTTCAAACTCGGCGAGTCCCTTGAATATAGCCTTGAACTCGGCGAGTTGTTCTTCAAACTCGGCGAGTCATATGAATTGTCACTAGGATAAGAAGGGTTTAAGTGTAGGAGGTCCAACCCTTCGTAGTCGCACGTGGAATTAGCAATTTAACGTGTAGCTATAGTCCCAGAATCTCCAAATCTCCAAGGTTGATGTTCTGATGGAAGATTGGAGCGAATTGTGAGATCTGTTCGTCGGACTCGGCGAGTCCCCCCTTGGACTCGGCGAGTCCTGTCGCGGGTTTGTTAGTTGTCCCCGTTTAGCGAGTCAGGCTGACTCAGTGAGTGGGAACAGGGACCCGATGAGTCAGAGTCGGGCTAGACGTAGAAGGACTCGGCGAGTCGCTATATGGACTCGGCGAGTCCAGTCAATCAGAGAGTTGACTTTGACCAAGAAGTTGACTTTGACCAGTCATTTGACCTAAGGGGTATTTATGAGTACCTAATCCATGATTACAGATTTATAGCCGGAGGGTTACCGGTGCGGTAGCCAGGCGTAGGTTGAGCGGGTTTTCAACAGCTACCCTCGAGGTGAGTTACCTTCCAGTAAAAGTGGGTCTAAGGCCACAATGCCGGCCCACTAGTAGGAGTCGTATGATAGATGACTGTCCGTGTGATAACCACCTAGGTTTGTTACTACCTGATATGCTTTATGTGCTAGCAGATTATGATGTATGGGTTATATGATATGTTATTATGTGGTAGTAGTAGTAGGGGGTGAAACAGTCCCCGATCCGGTCGACAGGACCGAAGGGGTAGGCCAGCACCCAGATATGCTAGGCAGTATCCGGTCGACAAGACCGAAGGGGAAGGTCGGGCACCCAGAAATGCCCGGCAGACATGTATGCTATGTGATTGTATGGTATGAGGTTCGTTGGGGGAACTCACTAAGCTTCGTGCTTACGTTTTATAGTTTTGTTTTCAGGTACCTCTTCAGCTAGGGGAAAGGAGCCGGCGCGTTAGCGGCATATCACACACACTCTTGTTTCCGCACTATGGATTTTCTGGGATGTACTCTGAATATTTTACTATGGTGTTACCGGTTTTCAGACATGAATTAATATTATGAATGTTTTGTAACGATGTTTTTATGTATTAACCTAATTTAAAAATGAAAGTTTTAGCTGGTATTTTTGGGATGTTACAGAGCCGGTGGAAACTACTAACTGATTCGATGCCTAAGGGAGAAGCTAGTAAGAATTCTTTGGAGGATTTTCTGGTGCAGCTGAAAATGCAATACTGCTCTGAGCAGGATCTTCTGAAAATCAACAATGAGTTCCAGAATTTGAAGAAGGGAAAGATGAGCGTCACTGAATACGCTGCTAGTTTTATGGAAAAGATGAAGCTTGTTCCTTATCTAGTTCCGACTGAACTCTCCAAGGTCAACAAGTTTGCCCACGGATTACCAGCGGATTTTGGTCCGATGGTCAAGCAAGCAACCACTTTGAAAGCCGCCATCTGGGCTGCTAAGAATGTTGAGACCCAGATCAGAGAGAAGGGTTTGGAGAGGTCAGAAGTTGGCGAAAAGAGAAAGTTTGAAGGAACTTCAGGTTCCAACAAGAAAAGCAAATTTTCAAAGTCTAAGAAGTTTGGAGGAAGAGGAGGAGGCGAAGCGAAATGGTGTGAAAAGTGCAGGAAAAAGCACTCTGGGAAATGTAGTGAGGAGGTGACTTGCTACAAATGTGGAAAGACTGGGCATTATGCCAATGAGTGTCCGTCCAACAAGAGGGTATGCTTTGGATGTAACGAGGAAGGGCACGTTTTGAAAGACTGTCCGGAAAAGAAGGACGCAACAAAACCCAACATTCCACCAAAACCGAAGGCGAGAGCCTTTCAGATGACACTTGAAGCTGCGAAAGATGAAGCTGATGTCGCTTCAAGTACCTTTCTCATAAACAAATTGCCTGCCCAAATTTTATTTGATTCTGGAGCCAGCTACTCCTTTATTTCGCATGAATTTGGTAGAAAACTAGCTTTGCCTGTCGATAGACTAGATAATGATTTATTAGTCGAAGTTGCTAGTGGTAAGTTTGTACCTGTTAGCCATCGCATTAAAAACATCTTCATTGATTTGAATGGGAATAAGTTCCATGAGGAATTATTACCTATCGAGCTAAATGGTTTCGACATCGTGCTGGGAATGGATTGGCTTAGCACCAATGATGCCGAAATATTGTGCAGAAAGAAGATAGAAAAAGTAAACCTGCCAGGGAAAGAGTCATTTATGGTGTATGGGGACAAACGCAAAGTAAATTCTGGAATCATTTTCACAATGAAATCCATAAAGTGTTTGGCCAAGGGATGTACATCATATCTGGCATTCGTGATCGATGCAAAGAAGGAGAAAAATGAGGTACATAGTATACCAGTGGTGTGTGATTATCCTGAAGTATTTCCCGAAGATCTTCCTGGATTACCGCCTGATAGACAAGTGGAGTTCAGAATAGACTTGTTACCAGGAACGACGCCAATAGCAATGGCACTGAAACATCCCAAAATACGACCCAAAAAGTTTTGTTTTGATATTACTAAAAATCACATCATCGAATGTCATATGTACTAAAAACCATAGACTGAGTAACTCAAAGTCAAAGTAATTGTGTCAAAACAAACACTGTGTCAATCATATCAAATATCTGAATAAAACTCCCAGGATAAAGCTGAAGCTGTGGTGTGTGCGATGCCATCATCCCGAGCTCTTCCCTTTGCTAGCGGAAGTACCTGAAATCAAAACTGAAACTGTAAGCACAAAGCTTAGTGAGCTCCCCCAGACTACCACATACCATACAATAACATATAAAGCAACTACTGGCCCTTGCCCACTTCATAGGACCGAAGTCCGGAAACTACATCGGACTGAAGTCCGGAACTAACCAGGGCCTTGCCCTCTGCATCGGACCGTAGTCCGGAAACTGCATCGGACCGAAGTCTGGAACTAACCAGGGCCTTGCCCTCTGCATCGGACCAAAGTCCAGAAACTGCATCGGACCAAAGTCCGGAAACTAACCAGGGCCTTGCCCTCTGCATCGGACCGGAGTCCGGAACTGACTGAACATAGCATAGCATAATCACAACTACTAGCATAAACACATATACTGCATACTGCATCGGACCGAAGTCCGGAGCACTTAACACATAACCATGCCTGAGTCACAAAGACATCAAGCATACTGAACCACTGCATCGGACCGAAGTCAGGAACTACTACTAACTAAACGGGCCGGCATTGTGGCCGTAGACCCGTTCCTACTGGAAGGAAACTTACCTCGTAATGCTGGCTGCTGAGATGCTAAATCTGAAACTGTCTGACTGTTGCTCCGGAACTCCCCGGCTACAAATCCCATAAACACTTAATCAGATACTGATAACTGCTCTCAAGGTAAAATGACTATTTTACCCTCGGTCAAAGTCAACATCGTGGTCAAAGTCAACTTCCTGGTCAAAGTCAACTTTCAGTTGACCGGACTCGCCGAGTTGGGTGGCCAACTCGCCGAGTCCCTATCATCCTTTTAATCCTCTACCCGCTTCTGCTCGTCGAGTTTGGCAAAGACTCGACGAGTTCTTCTTCGACACTAACAGCGAGTCTAACTTCATCCGACTCGCCGAGTTGTATGAACAACTCGTCGAGTTCTCCTTCATCATATGAACACGTCCTGTATGTGACTCGCCGAGATGTATGAACAACTCGTCGAGTCTGTTCTTGAGGCAAGAAGATTGCCTTGGACTCGCCGAGTCACGGCGTGGACTCGCCGAGTCTCCTGCATGCCAATACTATCCAGTCGATTCTAGTCGATTATAGTGCATCCATTTCGTAGATATGGGCTTATAGGGCTGGTTTTGCACGTAAAGTTTCCAACTTTACGTGCATGCACACGAGAATGGGGCTAAAACCCCAAAATCATCCAACACTAAGCACTTAGGGATTGGAACAAGGCTATATCTGCATAAAGGTAGCTACTCTGAGCTCTTAGAGCTCAATAACATCCAGATCTATGGTTCCCATCCTAAGGAGAGTTCAATCCTCGAGTTTGAATCATATAAAGCTCCAAAAGAGACATAAACAAGCATAAAAGAGGGTTTAATGGAAGAATAAGCAAGGTAGTAACTTTATTACCAAAATATGAAGCATATGGAAGCTAGTTCTTGGATCTCCTTTCTCTTCTATTGATCTTCTTTCTTTCCTTCTCTTCTAAAATTCCCAAGCTATCACAAAACACTCAAGCTCAACAATGGGGACTAGGGTTTTACAGAGAAATGCTATAAAGGTGCTGGAGGCTGGGGTGGGAGGCTATAATGACGTTTAAATAGGGTGCAAACCATTGAAATTAGGGTTTCATCCAGACTGGCAGACTCGTCGAGTCCAAGAATATAGACTCGTCGAGTCGCCTATTAAAGATGCGTGCAAATCCCGTCTCTACTCGACGAGTCGGGCTACTGACTCGTCGAGTACCTCTTAAGAAAGGAAACTACTATATTTAAATTACATACCGGAAATGGGGCGTTACAATTCTCCCCCAGTTATCTTAGACTTCGTCCTCGAAGTCTGCTGTTGTTGAATCCAAAAATAACTCTGGATAATGCTCCCTCATTTCCTCCTCAGTCTCCCACGTCCACTCTGAACCCTTCCGGTGCTGCCACTGCACCTTCACTAACTGAACCACCTTGCTCCTCAAGGTCTTCGTCTTCCGATCTAAGATCACAACTGGTCTCTCGATATAATTCAGGCTACTATCAACCTGAATATCCTCCAATGGTACCATTGCTGACTCATCCACCAAACACTTTCTTAACTGAGAAACATGGAAAGTGTTGTGGATCTGGCTAAGCTCTGCTGGAAGATCCAACCGATAAGCAACCCGACCCACCCGGGCCAAAACCCTAAACTGACCAATGAACCTGGGGCCCAACTTGCCCCTCTTCCGGAACCTGATAACACCCTTCCAGGGTGATACCTTCAGGAGGACCATATCGCCCACCTGAAACTCCAAATCCGAACGCCTCTTGTGGCGTAACTCTTCTGCCGACTCTGCGCAGTCTGCAGTCTGCTACGGACCTGCTGGATCAACTCTGTGGTCTTGAGTACCACCTATGTACTCCCCGTGACTCGCTGACCGACCTCACCCCAATAGATTGGGGTCCTGCACCTCCTCCCGTAGAGCATCTCGAAGGGAGGTCGGTCTATACTGGAATGATAACTGTTGTTATACGAAAATTCTGCTAACGGAAGATACGAATCCCAACTGCCACCGAAATCCAGCACACATGCCCGAAGCATGTTCTCGAGAGTCTGAATCGTCCTCTCGCTCTGTCCATCATTCGGAGGGTGGAAAGCGGTGCTGAAATGGAGACGAGTACCCATATCGTCATGAAACCGCTTCCAAAACCTGGAAGTAAACCGAACATCTCGGTCTGACACCACCGAGACAGGCACTCCATGCCGTGCCACTACCTCACGCACATAAATATCAGCTAGCTTCTCGGCCGATATACTCTCCTGAATCGGTATGAAATGCGCGCTCTTGGTCAGCCGATCCACTATGACCCAAATCGAATCAACTCCATGTGCGGTCCTGGGAAGCTTAGTGATGAAATCCATGGTGATATCATCCTATTTCCACACGGGAATGTCTAACGGCTGCATCTTGCCGTGGGGTCTCTGATGCTCCGCCTTGACCTTCCTGTAGGTCAGGCATCTCTCCACGTACCAAGCTACGTCCCGCTTCATGCAGGGCCACCAATAATCGGGTCGAAGATCTCTGTACATCTTCGTTGCCCGTGGGTGGATGGAGAACCGAGACTTGTGAGCCTCGTCCATCAACACCTGCGGTACTCCGCCCCAGTACGGTACCCAGACTCTCCCATGAAGGGTCAATAATCCTCGACTGTCATAGTCAAAGGAAGCTACTCGGCCCACGATCCTCTCACACTTCTGCCTCTCCTCCTTCAGGCCCTCAACCTGTGCCACCCTAATCTGCTCCAACAATGGAGTAATCACTGTCATCCTCAGACAAATATCCCTGATCGGGGCAGCTACCGCCTTGCGGCTCAGGGCGTCGGCCACTACGTTGGCCTTGCCCGGCTGATAAAGGATCTCACAATCATAATCCTTTACCACGTCTAACCATCGGCGCTGCCTCATGTTCAGATTCGGCTGATCCATGAGGTACCTCAAACTCTTGTGATCTGTGTAAATGATACAGCGGACCCCATAGAGGTAATGTCTCCAAATCTTGAGAGCAAACACTACTGCCCCCAACTCCAAGTCATGTGTCGGATAGTTAGCCTCGTGAGGCTTCAACTGTCTAGAGGCGTAAGCTATCACATGGCCTCGCTGCATCAAAACCGCTCCCATACCTGTGATCGAAGCATCACAGTAGACTACAAAATTCTCTACTCCCTCTGGCAGGGTAAGAATTGGTGCCTTGCACAATCTCTGTCTGAGGGTCTCAAATGCTGCCTCCTGCTCAGGCCCCCAGCGAAACACCACCGACTTCTTGGTCAGTCGGGTGAGCGGAACTGCTATCTTGGAGAAATCCTGAATGAATCTCCTATAGTACCCTGCCAGTCCTAGGAAGCTCCGAATCTCAGATGGAGACCTCGGGACCTCCCACTGCATCACGGCCTCTATCTTGGCCGGATCCACTAGTATACCCTTCTGGTTGACGAGGTGTCCAAGGAACTGCACCTCGCGCAACCAGAACTCGCACTTAGAGAACTTCACGTAAAGTCTCCCCCTCCTCAGCGTCTCTAGCACCTCTCTCAGGTGCTCCTCATGCTGCTCCTGAGTCTTGGAATAAACCAAGATGTCATCAATGAACACTATCACAGACCGATCCAGCATCGGTCTGCATACGCAGTTCATGAGATCCATGAACGCGGCTGGAGCGTTGGTGAGCCCGAACGGCATCACCACAAACTCGTAATGACCATAGCGGGTCCTAAAAGCGGTCTTCTGCACATCCTCATCCCTGACCCACATCTGATGATATCCTGACCGTAGATCAATCTTGGAGAATCAAGATGCTCCCTGAAGCTGGTCAAACAAATCGTCTATCCTCGGGAGTGGCTAACGGTTCTTCACCGTTACCTTGTTCAGCTCCCGGTAATCTATGCACATACGGTGCGACCCATCCTTCTTCCTCACGAAAAGGATCGAGGCTCCCCACGGTGAACTACTCGGCCTGATGAAACCCTTGTCTAGCAGCTCCTGCAGCTGCGTAGACAACTCCTGTATCTCTGGAGGAGCCAGCCGATATGGTGCCTTGGCTATCGGAGCCGCACCCGGAACCAGGTCAATCCGAAACTCGACCTGTCTTTCCGGAGGTATCCCAGGTAAGTCCTCAGGGAATACGTCCGGATACTCTCGCACTACTGGTACATCGTCAACTAACGCCTTACCCTTCTCCCGAGCAGCTATAACATAGGCGATGTACCCTGCGCAACCCTGCTGAACGTAGCACCTCGCTCTCGCTGCTGAACAAAGAACTGGTCTGCGCTATGGCCTCTCGCCCTGAATCACTAACTCTCCCCCACTGGGAGTGCGAACCCTCACTAACTACAGCTCACAATCAATGACTGCCCCATTGGGGCTCAGCCAATCCATACCCACTATAACCTTATTCCCTCTCAGGGGAATAGGTACCAAGTCCACTGAAAACTGCTCATTAAATAACTGCAGTGAACACCCCCTATGCACTCTCGCGACTCTGACAGTCCTGTCATCAGCTATCTCAACCTCGAGTGGACAATCCAGCTCCCTCGGAGCTCTACTAAACCTCTTGCTAAGCGCAAGTGAAACAAATGATCGGGTGGCCCCCGAATCAAACAATACTGTAGCTGAAATGCCGTTCACTAAGAACGACCCTATACAAAAATACATAATCATAAGAAACAATCATTAATAATAAAGAGATGAAGGGAAGATACATACCCGTCACCACATCAGGAGTCGCTCGCGCCTCCTCTGCTGTCATCTGAAAAGCTCTACTCTTCGCCACTGGCGCCTCACTTCGGCCCTGACGGCCGTCTGTAATCCTCAAAGTTGCAGGGGCAGGTGCCGCCACCTTCCCTGCTGCTGCCAAACTCAGACACTGGAACTTTTTATGTCCCCTCTGATTGCAATGGAAGCAAATCAGATCAGATGTTGCGGTAACAGTGGGAGTAGCTGTACAATCTCTGCTCATGTGCCCGGTCCCGCCGCACTTGTAGCAACCGTGACTCCCTGCCTTGCACGCCCCATCGTGCAATCTCCCACACTTGCCACACCGACTGTGGCTCTGCTGTCCTCTAGATCTGTGATCCGATACCTTGGGCTTTTTGCCCAAACTCCCTGTGCCAGATGCCGCCTCTGGCTTCCTCTTCTTCTCCATCTCCAAATCTATCTCTCTATCACGAGCCCTCGCAATCATATCATCCAGCATTTTACAGCTGGACCGGCTCAAAAACTGGTGGATATCACTCCGCAACATCTCATGATAACGGGCCTTCTTTATTTCCTCATCAGTTGCGTACTGAGGAACGAGAAGATCCCTCTCCCTGAACTTGGCGGTAATCTCCGCCACTGTCTCTGTAGTCTGGGTGAGATCCTGAAACTCCCTGGCTAACTGCTGCACCTCAATAACCGGTGCAAACTCGGCTCTGAACCTGGTAGTAAAATCAGCCCAGGTCATCGCATCAAGAGCTGCGTCATCCCCGATAACATGCCCGATCTCCTCCCACCAATTTCGTGCCCTATCCTTCAGAAGACAGGATGCTAGTCTGACCTTGTCCCCCTCAGGACATCTGCTGGTGCGGAACGCATTGGCGACATCCGCCAACCACCTGGTACTCGCAATGGGATCCCGTGCCCCATGGTAGTCCGGAGCTCCACAAGCCCGAAACTCCCTGAAGGTGAGTGTGCGCGACCCCATCATGGCCGCTACCTCAGCACGGAAAGTGCTCAACCTCTCGTCCATCAGCTCTAAAATGCCCTCCTTGATCGAACCGAAGATCACAGGAGTCTGCTCAAGTATGGTGCGAGTAACCTCTGAAGAAAGGAACTCCCTGGTCTGCTCATCTAGATGCTCGGCCTCCGGGCCTGATCTTGATCCCTCGCCGGCTCCTGAACAGCCGGCTGCTGGCCTAGGGCGTAAAACCACCATTCTGAAAACACATCATGACAAACGTCAGAAACACTGATAAATCTCGAGGGATCGCTACTACTACAAGTTTCCTGGTCTCATCTCAGCCTTCCTCGATTCAAGTACGGATCCTCTGCTTTCAGTAGTACGGGTCCATACTACCTTCCACATCTATCCGTACTATCCTCAAGAACTACCTTGACTCCACCAAGTCACTTCTACTGCTACTGATCTCTGCTACTCTTATCCTAGGCTTGCCCTAGGGAAATCTTTGACTCTACCCAAAACCAGTCCTCAGCTGCTGAAGGCCTCCTTGTAATGCCAATTAATCATCACCTGAATACCACCACATGCGACAAGGCTCAGATAATCCTTCGAGTAAAAGACTCGTTCCTACAACGGTTAGACTCAAACGAGATCTGCGCAGTAGGGCCAAATCCAGCACTCTGAGATTATTCAACCCTGATCACATGTGATGTGACGTATTCACCTAATAGATAACTCCCATCACTCAGAGTCCCACAAAGCACGAAGCAAGCAGCATTTGGACATAGGAAACTACTCAAGCAAATCTATCCTCACAACGAGAAAGTGTACTAGCATACAATGCTAAGCTCATACTATCAGGCATAACCTAAATAGGCTATCCTACTGCTGTCTACTCAATACTAGCATGCAATTCTCATAAAGCTGAAACACATATAGCAGGCACATAAGGCATCCTCCTAGATCCTTAGTCCTATTCTAGCATGCTGTTCTACTGAAACTGAAACTGATAATCATAACATAAACTTGTATGGGTAATTTGGGAGTACTTACTTGAGCTCGGCTGATCGCATGCACCACACCCTTTTTCTCTTTTTCAAAAAACTCTTTTCTTTTTAAGTTTTTTTTTTCAAAAATTCTTTCGAAAACATTTTTCTTTTGAAAATCTTTTTACCATTTCCGTAGTATGAGTCCAGTCACACCCGAGAGTGTGCCTGAATCCCTCAAACCAAGGCTCTGATACCAACTTGAAACATCCCAAAATACGACCCAAAAATTTTTGTTTTAATATTACTAAAAATCACATCATCGAATGTCATATGTACTAAAAACCATAGACTGAGTAACTCAAAGTCAAAGTAACTGTGTCAAAACAAACACTGTGTCAATCATATCAAATATCTAAATAAAACTCCCAGAATAAAGCTGAAGCTGTGGTGTGTGCGATGCCATCATCTCGAGCTCTTCCCTTTGCTAGCGGAAATACCTGAAATCAAAACTGAAACTGTAAGCACAAAGCTTAGTGAGCTTCCCCAGACTACCACATACCATACAATAACATATAAAGCAACTACTGGGCCTTGCCCACTGCATCAGACCAAAGTCCGGAACTAACCAGGACCTTGCCCACTGCATTGGACCAAAGTCCGGAAACTTCAGCGGACCGATGTCTGGAACTAACTAGGGTCTTGTCCTCTACATCAGACCGTAGTCCGGAAACTGCATCGGAGCGAAGTCCGGAACTAACCAGGGCCCTACCCTCTGCATCTGACCAAAGTCCGGAAACTGCATCGGACCGAAGTCCGGAAACTAACCAGGGCCTTGCCCTCTACATCGGACCGAAGTTCGGAACTGACTGAACATAGCATAGCATAATCACAACTACTAGCATAAACACATATACTGCATACTGCATCGGACCGAAGTCCGGAGCACTTAACCCATAACCATGCCTGCTTCACAAAGACATAAAGCATACTGAACTACTGCATCGGACCGAAGTCCGGAACTACTGCTAACTAAACGGGTCGGCATTGTGACCATAGACCCATTCCTACTGGAAGGAAACTCACCTCGAAATGCTGGCTGCTGAGATGCTAAATCATAAACTGTCTGACTGCAGCTCCGGAACTCCCCGGCTACAAATCCCATAAACACTAAATGAGATGCTAAATCTGGAACTCTCTCGGTAAAATGACTATTTTACCCTCGGTCAAAGTCAACATCCTGGTCAAAGTCAACTTCCTGGTCAAAGTCAACTTTCAGTTGACCGGACTCGCCGAGTTGGGCCGCCAACTCGCCGAGTCCCTATCATCCTTTTAATCCTCTACCCGCTTCTGCTCGTCGAGTATGGCAAAGACTCGACGAGTTCTTCTTCGACACTAACAGCGAGTCTAACTTCATCCGACTCGCCGAGTTGTATGAACAACTCGTCAAGTTCTCCTTCATCATATGAACACGTCCTGTATGTGACTCGCCGAGTTGTATGAACAACTTGTCGAGTCTGTTCTTGAGGCAAGAAGATTGCCTTGGACTCACCGAGTCACGGCGTGGACTCGCCGAGTCTCCTGCATGCCAGTACTATCCAGTCGATTCTAGTCGATTACAGTGCATCCATTTCGTAGATCTGGGCTTCTAGGGCTGGTTTTGCACGTAAAGTTTCCAACTTTACGTGCATGCACACGAGAATGGGTCTAAAACCCCAAAATCATCCAACACTAAGCACTTAGGGTTTGGAACAAGGCTATATCTGCATAAGGGTAGCTACTTTGAGCTCCTAGAGCTCAATAATATCCAGATCTATGGTTCCCATCCTAAGGAGAGTTCAATCCTCGAGTTTGAATCATATAAAGCTCCAAAAGAGACATAAACAAGCATAAAAGAGGGTTTAATGGAAGAATAAGCAAGGTAATAACTTTATTACCAGAATATGAAGCAGATGGAAGCTAGTTCTTGGATCTCATTTCTCTTCTATTGATCTTCTTTCTTTCCTTCTCTTCTAAAATTCCCATGCTATCACAAAACACTCAAGCTCAACAATGGGGACTAGGGTTTTACAAAGAAATGCTATAAAGGTGCTGGAGGCTGGGGTGGGAGGCTATAATGACGTTTAAATAGGGTGCAAACCCTTGCAATTAGGGTTTCATCCAGACTGGCAGACTCGCCGAGTCCAAGAATATAGACTCGTTGAGTCGCCTACTAAAGACGCGTGCAAATCCCGTCTCTACTCGACGAGTCGGGCTACTGACTCGTCGAGTACCTCTTAAGAAAGGAAACTACTATATTTAAATTACATACCGGAAATGGGGCGTTACAGGCACCATACTGATTAGCACCAACAGAGATGAAGGAGCTTATGACACAACTTCAGGATTCATTGGACAGGAATTATTGGACAGGAGTATGAGAATGTGCATAGATTACAGAGAGCTGAATAAGGCAACGATAAAGAACAAATATCCACTGCCAAGTATTGATGACCTGTTCGATCAGCTGCAAGGCTCAAGCTATTTTTCAAAGATCGACCTAAGGTCAGGATATCATCAGCTAAAGGTGAGAGAGAAGGATATCGAGAAGACTGCATTTAGAACACGATATGGACACTACGAGTTTTTGGTTATGTCGTTTGGACTAACCAATGCTCCAGCAGCATTCATGGATTTGATGAATAGGATTCGTAAACCATTCCTCGATATATCCGTGATAGTGTTCATAGATGACAAGGGATTCATCAGACCGAGAAGTTCACCATGGGGAGCCCCGATCCAGTTTCTGAAGAAGAAGGACGGGTCACATCGCATGTGTATTGATTGCCGGGAGCTGAACATGGTGACGGTGAAGAACCGTTACCCACTCCCGAGGATAGATGATTTATTTGACCATCTTCAGGGAGTATCATGGTTCTCCTAGATTGATCTACGGTCAGGTTATCACCAGATCCGAGTCAGGGACGAGGATGTCCAGAAGACGGATTTTAGGACTCGCTATGGTCATTACAAGTTTGTGGTGATGCCGTTTGGGCTCACCAATGCTCCATCCGCGTTCATGGATCTCACGAACCGAGTGCGCAGACCGATGCTGGATCGGTCTGTAATAGTTTTCATCGATGATATCTTGGTTTATTCCAAGATTCAGGAGCAGCATGAGGAGCACCTGAGGGAGGTGCTGGAGACACTGAGGAGGGAGAGACTTTTCGCAAAGTTTTCCAAGTGTGAGTTCTGGTTGCGTGAGGTGCAGTTTCTAAGGCATCTCATCAACTAGAAGGGTATTCTGGTCGATCCGGCCAAGATAGAGCCTGTGATGCAGTGGGAGGTTCCGAGGTCTCCAACTGAGATTCGAAGTTTTCTTGGTCTAGCGAGTTATTACATGAGATTCATCCAGGATTTCTCCAAGATCGCCGTTCCCTTGACCCGACTGACCAAAAAGTCAGTGACATTCCGCTGGGGGCCTGAGCAGCATGTAGCAGTTATGCGAGGCACCAATTCTGACATTCCCGGTGGGAGTTGATGACTTCGTAGTTTACTGTGATGCTTCGATCACAGGCATGGGAGCAGTTTTGATGCAGCGGGGTCATGTCATAGCTTATGCATCAAGGCAGCTGAAGCCTCACGAGGCTAACTATCCGACACATGATTTAGAGCTGGGGGCTGTGGTGTTCGCCCTCAAGATTTGGCGGCATTACCTCTACGGGGTCCGTTGTACCATCTACATGAGGCAGCGTCGGTGGTTAGACGTGGTAAAGGATTATGTTTGTGAGATCCTTTACCACCCGGGCAAGGCCAATCTGGTGGCCGACGCCCTGAGCCGCAAGGTGGTAGCGGCTCCGATTAGAGACATATGTTTAAGGATGACAGTGATCACTCCACTGTTGCAGCAGATTAGGGAGGCACAGGTTGAAGGCCTGAAGGAAGAGCGCCAGAAGTGTGAGAGGATTGTAGGCCGGGTGGCCTCGTTCGATTATGATAGCCGAGGATTGCTGACCCTGCATGGGAGGGTCTGGGTTCCGTAATGGGGCGGAGTACGGCAGGTTCTGATGGATGAGGCCCATAAGTCGAGGTTCTCCATCCATCCTGGGGCGACGAAGATGTATCGAGATCTTCGCCCTGATTACTGGTGACCCTGCATGAAGCGGGACGTAGCATGGTATGTGGAGAGGTGCTTGACCTGCAGAAAGGTCAAGGCTGAGCACCAGAGACCACACGACAAGATGCAGCCGTTATACATTCCCGTGTGAAAATGGGAGGATATCACGATGGATTTCATTACCAAGCTTCCCAGGACCGCACGAGGAGTAGATTAGATATGGGTCATCGTCGAACGGTTGACCAAGACGCTCATTTTGTCCTGATCCAGGAGAGCATATCGGCCAAGAAGTTTGCCGAGATTTATGTGCGTGAGATAGTGGCACGACATGGGGTGTCTGTCTTGTTGGTGTCAGACCGAGATGTCCGTTTCACTTTCAGATTTTGGAAGCGTTTTCACGAGGAGATGGGTACTTGTCTCCACTTGAGCACCACTTTCCACCCTCAGACAGACGGACAAAGAGAGAGGATGATACAGACCCTAGAGGACATGCTATGCGCATGTGTTTTGGATTTCGGTGGCAATTGGGATACGTATCTTCCGTTAGCGGAATTTTCGTATAACAATAGTTACCACGCCAGCATAGACCGACCTCCCTTCGAGATGCTTTATGGGAGGAAGTGTATGATGGGTTTTGAGCACTACATCATTCCTATGGTGTACATGCAAACCCTAATAGCTTTGGATCTAGTTTGTCTAATGAACATGCAATTCATTATCCAAAGCCATAAACCCTAGATCTATCATATAAGAGATGAAATAAGGGTTTAGTAATTACCTTTGATTGTTATATAGCAATAACAATCAATCCTTGGCTTCAGAAAGCTTAGTGCCTCAAGTGTTGCACCTCTAATGGAGTCACAAACACCACTAAGCAACTTGGATGAAGAGGGAGGAGAGAGGAGGCACCAAAAACGCCTGGAAACCCTAAAGGATTAGTTGTCCACGTTTTTGGGGCTTAAGGGCTCCTTAAATAGGTAGGCAATTAGGGTTATCTAACAAGGAAACCCTAATTTGACTGCTTAAGCTCTAAGCAGCCCATGGACCCCTTCTGGAACATGCCTTGGACGATTACTAATGGGCTTCCCCATAGAATTCGTCCAACCTATTATTCCAAGGTGATCCATATCCCAATTATGTAATTATCTTATAATTACACAATAAGTCCCTTAAGTTTAATTAATCTCTTTTAGCCACAAAATTAATTCTTAATTAATTCTTGACTAATATCAATTAAACATTATGATTTCTCCTTTAATATATTATTCTTATAATATATTAATAAATCATAATTAAACCTTCATCTCCTTAATTCATTCTACATATTGCTATGGTGAAGGCAACCCAAAAGGACCATGCTCATAATCGGGTCAAGTACATACCAAAATAGTTATGGACTTAGACACTAATCCAACAGTGTAGGACCCCAATCTGTTGGGGTGAGGTCGGTCAGAGAGTCATGGGGAGTACTGAAGTATTACTCAAGACTACATAGCGGATCCAACAAGTACGGATCAGGCTTCAGACTGCTCAGAGTCGGCAGAAGAGCTACGCCAATAAGAGGCGTTCAGACTTAGAGTTCCAGGTGGGCGACATGGTCCTCCTGAAGGTGTCACCCTGGAAGGGTGTCATTCGGTTCCGAAAACAAGGCAAGTTGGGCCCCAGGTACATCGGTCCGTTGAGGGTTTTGGCCCGGGTGTGTCGGGTTGCTTACCCGTTAGACCTTCCAGCAGAGCTCAGCCAGATCCACAACACTTTCCATTTTTCGTAGTTGCGGAAGTGCTTAGTGGATGATTCAGCAGTGGTACCCTTTGAGGATATTCAGGTTGATTACAGCCTGAACTACATCGAGCGGCCTATAGCTATTCGTGACAGGAAGTCGAAGGGTTTGAGGAACAAGAGGGTGGAGTTGGTAAAGGTGCAATGGCAGCACTGCAAGGGTTCAGAGTGGACTTGGGAGGCCGAGGAGGAGATGAGGGAGCACTACCCAGAGTTGTTTTCAGATGCAGCAGACTTGGATGACGAAGTCTAAGACAAGTGGGGGAGTATTGTAATGCTTGGTTCCTGGTATGCACTTAATTCATTTATTTATTCATTTTGGAAAGGCTACTCGACGAGTTGGTGGCCCTAACTCGTCGAATAAAAGGCAGTATATGCGCGGGTTTTAAGTGAGATACTCGACGAGTCGGAGACCTGACTCGACGAGTAGGACAGGCTGGATGAAATCCTAATATTTAGGGCTTGCACCCTATTTAAGCATCATATCTGGCCTCCATCCCAAACCCTAATCTCGAAACCCTAATCAACCTTGATTGATCTTGAGTTATTTCTTGCCATTTTTGTGATTTAAAGCTAGAAGAAGGAAGCAAAGGCTTGGAGCTACAGAAGGAAGGTTGAAGATCCAGAGCTAAGGAATCATTTTTGTCTTCATAGAGGTATAAAGCTTATACCTTGGCTGTTATCCACTTAGATCTCCTTCTTAGCTTGTATGTTGTCATTTTTGGGCCATTTCCAAGGTCACTCTGAGATTTGAACTCTTGGGGATGAAAGGACTTCAGCTCTGGGCACTCTTGAACTTTAGAAGCTCAAAGTTGCCACCTTTATTCAGCCATGAATCCATTCTATGACTTAGACATTCATTTTGGCTTGTATTGGGTGTTTTAGCTTCATAACACCATGCATGCACGTAAAGTTAGCAACTTTACGTGTAATGCTAGTCTAAGGAGTCCAGATCTATGAGTTAGAAGCATTGGAATAGATTAGAATCGACTGAATGGATATGTCACATGGAGGACTCGACGAGTTGTTCTTGGACTCGGCGATTCGGGTCGTGAAACCTAACCCCTTCTTTGGTTGTGAGTGAAACCATTGAGTTTGACAAGATTAGGACTCGGAAGCTGAAGAAATCGACGAGTCCAAGGAGGGACTCGATGAGTTAGAGTCGATATGTCCCGATGTTATGACAGGAAGAACTCGACAGGGACTCGACGAGTTAACTTAGTTGACCACGGGTCTGAGTAGTACATGAACTCGCCGAGTTGGGAGATGACTCGACGAGTTGGGGTTGACTGGGAGTTGACCTCGACTTTGACTTTGACCAGGATGTTGACTTTGACCAGGGGTAAAATGGTTATTTTACCCTGAGAAGGATTATCAGATTCTGACTAAGTATTATTGTGATATTGATAGTTGGGGAGTCGTTGGAGCAGCTATCAGATATTCCTCACCGCGAGTTTTTGCAGACAACCTTGCGAGGTGAGTTTTCTCCAGTAGGAACGGGTCTAAGGCACCAAGGTCGGCCCGTTTAGATAGCAGTAGTTCCGGACCACGGTCCGATGCCAGTCGGGGCCCAAAGTAGGTTTATATGTTTTTCCAGATTCCGATCCGATGTCGTGGCGGTCCATAGGAATGCTTGTATGCTTGTATGCTTGATGTCTTTGTGATTCTTGCATGTGTTTATCCGATGTCGTGGCGGTCCGATGCCGGGCGGGGCCCGAGGAATGTTTACATGCTAGTATTATGTGCTTATGTTATATGTTTGTTGATATATATATATATATATATATATATATATATATATATATATGTATACCGAGATCTGCTCGATGCCGGGTGGGGCCCGATGCTGGGAAAGCCGATGTCGAGCTTGACTCGATGTAGCAGGGGCGGGGCCCAAGACATGTTATGTAATATGTGTATGGTATGTGGTAGTTCGGGAGACTCACTAAGCTTCGTGATTACAGTTTTCAGTTTTGGTTTCAGGTACTTCCACTAGCAAGGGGAAGGGCTCGGGATGATCGCATGACATACACCACAGTTTCAGCCTGGGATGTTTAGACTCTAATATTTTTATCATATGATTTTGATACAGTATTTGATATGATGTTTTTGAGATACACGAATTATGGTTTTTATATATGAGGATGGTTGACTTATGGTTTATTTAATGATTTTTAAAAAAAGAAATTTTTGGCCTATATTTTGGGATATTTAAACATGCGAATCACATGTAATTCAGATGTGATTCACTTGTGATTTACATGTGAATTACATGTGATATACATGTGAATCACATGTAATTCATATGTGAATCACTTATGATTTACTTGTGAATTACATGTGATTCATATGTAAATTACATATGAATCATATGTAATTCATATGTAAATCACTTGTGATTTACATGTGAATTACATGTGAATCACATGTAATTCATATGTAAATCACTTGTGATTTACTTGTGAATTACATGTGATTCATATGTAAATTACATATGAATCACATGTAACTCATATGTGATTTACATGTGAATCACATGTAATTCATATGTGAATCACTTGTGATTTACTTGTGAATTACATGTGATTCATATGTAAATTACATATGAATCACATGTAACTCATATGTGATTCACTTATGATTTACATGTGATTTACATGTGAATCACATATAATTCATATGTGAATCACTTGTGATTTACTTTTGAATTACATGTGATTCATATGTAAATTACATATGAATCACATGTAACTCATATGTGATTCACTTGTGATTCATATATAAATTACATATGAATCACATATAACTCATATGTATATTAAATCGAAAGTAGAGGGTAAAAATCAAACTAATAAAGATGTTGAATTTACAGTGACATGAAAGTCAGATTCAGATACAGATGTAAGCTATGGAATTGGAATTGGAATTCTGAATTCCAAAAGATGAAGGAATATACCAAATATCTTCCTCTTTTTTTCTCAACACCGACAAGAAGATATAGAAAAAAATAACATAATGTATGATTATTTTGATGTTGAAACTATATAATTCCCTAATACACCTATTGCCTATGCATTTGTATGTTATGCAGAGTACATGGATCTCACCTGAACCATTCAAGATTTTTCCAACTCTCAATTAAATTAATAATTAACAACTCCTAAGATAGTTGCAATTAACTACAAAAATCATAACAACTGTTGTTTAAGAGTGACACAAGTAAAAATTATGCACAAACTTACTTTACTTACTTCCCCCTCCTTGTCGAATTGGCTTGACTGAACTTGTGGCTTAACTAAACTTGTAACTTTATTGTGGTCAAATGTAAATGATTTTTAATCAATAATAAAGTAACGCAGAGTGACCAAAACCATATACTCTTCATAATTGAAAAACGCAGAGCTGTCGTTGTTTATTTTTAATCCAAGTTAAGAAACATCAAAATTTAAAAAACATCCAGATAAAGAATAAAAAAATTTTAAAAACACAAAGCGCATATGATATTTGTGATTTCTTAATGCTTTTTATATTACCTGATTGTAGTTGTAGGCACTTGATGGTCGGAGTTTTCATTTCCATTTATTGGTGGTTATATCGTGGTGTAGATCCGGTTAGGTCGATTTGGCAATAGATGCTTGTACGATCAAATACTTGATCGACTTAGGATCGTCTTCTCTAATCAAAGGCCGATTTGGCAGTGGAAGCTTCTCTAATCAAATACTCGATCGATACAAAATCATCTTCTCTAATCAAATTTTCGATCGACATATTATCATTTTCCCCAATTGGATATTTGATCGGATCTACTATGGATAAGGAATTGACTTCTCGGTCAGATCTTCAATCAACATGGAAGGGCGGGAGGCGGCGATTGAAGACGACAACTTCTGTTTCAGATATACGAGAGAGCGGTAATATTAGGTCATTGTAGTGGAAGACGACAATGAAGAGGGTGGTAAGGCGATGTAGGTGGTGGCCGTTGACGAGGTAGGGGTGGTCGTTGGAGGGGAGAGAGAGAGAGAGAGAGAGAGAGAGAGAGAGAGAGAGAGAGACTAATTTAGGGATTTTATATTATTATGATTTCTTTTTTATTTTTTATTTAATTATTTGCTATTCCAGATTTATCCTTGTGGTATAATGATAAAAAACTAAAATGTCTTTATATTCACTCATATTTAGAAAAATGTCATGATCAATCCGAGCCATTCAATAATTCAATCCAACGTTCTACTTTTAGTTCTCGGATTCTCATGAATATATGAGTTCTTAAATGATCACCCATCTCTCTCTCTCTCTCTCTCTCTCTCTCTCTCTCTATATATATATATATATATATATATATATATATATATATATAAACAAATTATTACAAGATATATTTATAATCCAAGATTATCTTTCCAAAATATATTTATAGAAGAAAAAAAAACTTAAACATATATAATGACATAAGAAACTATGTTGCATTGATATAGGATATACTAATAATTATAACTTGTACAAAGATTATGAACATATCCTAATTACTACACATCTTGAAAATGGATTATTTATATGAATTCAGAGTTTTTTTTTTCCTTCTCATATTCCTTTAATTAAGCGTTGCATCTTCAATAGATGATTTATTCTGAAGACAGTATCATTCTTATATAAAACTACTTCGAATGAAAAGATCGTATATTGTGACAAAAGTGGAAGACATTCTAAAAAGCTTAAGATAAATTATGATTGATTTATTTGTTTTTTGTTTTTTATTTATCATTCTTCAACATAACTTTCATTGGGTATTCATGTGTCTCCTAGATATTGACATATGGAGTTGAGATGTTTTTTGGATTCGCATTTTGATTTTGATAGATATTCTTATTTAAATAACATGTTAATGCTTTTTGTCCTTATGCCAACAATTTTAAATGATTTTATAATTTTGGTATGTGTTTAATTACTTTAGTCGATGATAGATAATGACTATACAATTATATTGATTTTATTAAATTTTAATAATTTTAATAAAATAAATTAACATTAAGCATCAATAATCGTTAAGTTGTTGACATTTTATACTTCAGTTCCCTTTTGTCCTCATCCTTTAACCTTAAATAGTTTGTTATTTTCACTAAGATGAGAAAGTAATACTATAATTGATATTATAAGAATAAAATATATACATAAAAACAAAATAAAAGCTTGCCGTTTGTCATTATTAATAGGAAATAATACAATGTAACAAAAAAAGCAGTAGAAAAAGTCAGAACGTACATCACCTCACACCCACCACAAGCCGAGGTCGGGCACCATACGCCATGCATACATTTTCTCACCTCAATAATGCCACCATTATTGTGGGTCTCTAGCTACCTTCTTTACAGCCCTTTTCTTCCTTCATCATTGCTTCCTTCTTTTACATACTATTATTACTATGAGAGTTACAACTGTCGTTTTATATAAGTTTTTTTAACAGACAAAGATTTATTAAAAAAACATAGGAATGTGACAGAAAATAACATAAGGCATCAAAAAGCTACAGTTGGGATCTTTAATCCATTCCGCCCTTTTAAGAAACGCGTGATAGTATTAAAATGCTAGTAAGGCTAGCTCCTCAGACCGGTCTCGGCAACAACCTCCGCATGCTCGGCGAACACCGGGCTGAGCACTCGGCATTGCGAACTCGACTATGCAACTCGGCGATTGTTTACCGATGAGAGAGAACATTTACATTTTTTTACCTATTTATTATTCAAATTCCTTTTTTTTCAAAAATTACATTCTTTCCAAAAAATACCAAATTTCAAAAATATAACCGTTTTTTTTTCTTCAAAATTTCAAATTTTAAACACTCAATCTTCAGCTATAAATATCATCATCCTTGTTCATTCTCCACCCCATTCAAATCTTCTTATTTCAATTCTCTTTAACTTTCTTATTTTTCATATTCTTCTAAATCTCATCATTAAAAATGACTTGTGTTTGGCCTCCTGGAGAAGAGATGTTACCGTTCGTTTATGGGTTGATGTAACAGAATACCCGATCCATAATGACATCCATGCGACTACTTTTTGGAGGCGAGTTACCGACAAATACAACCGCCGACATAAAGAAGAAATGTACTCCAAATGGAGGCGAGCAAACGCACTTGCACTTCGGTTTAACAACGTGTTTTGTAGGATGATGCATGAAGCCGAAAATGATGAAAATGAAAATACTTTGCTACAGAGTGCTCTTCAGGCTTACCGTGTTGAAAATAATAATGATTTCAAGTTTGTTGAGTTTTGGCGAATAGTAAGGCAGTGCCCAAAATTTGTTCAAATTTATACTCGTTGCCTTTTAATTTCTAGTGGTTTGTGTGTTTAAGTTTCCAATGTGATTGTTTTTGAATTTCTAGTGGTCCTGTGATGTTTTTAATTTATAGTCTTGTGTTTTTAAAATAAATAGTATGTTTGTTTTTTTGTTTGTTGTAAGTTTATTTTCCAGTTTAATGAATCCTTAGGTTTTATAAAAATAATATGTTTGAAATTTTAAAGTATAATTTTAAATAATTTTCGAAAAAAATGAATGTGGCAAGAATGGCAACCCAAGCCTTGTAAATGGCAAAAAAATTAAGACAACGTGGCAAATCCTAGTTGGTGCTTAGGTGAGTTGTAACAAGTGTGACACTACTCCCACCAGCCTAAGAAATTAGAAAAAAACAATTATAAAACAATAATAATTAAAGTGGGATTGCTTAACCAATTAACCCAGTCGATTTTATATTTTTTTACACCTATTACAATCCAAAAAAAAAGACGATGTCATGAAACATATCCGGTTTTTTGGGTTTGACCATTCCAAATACCATGTTATGAAAATCTCATAACACCCAATAAACAGTAATCACTACCACAATGTAACATCTAGAGAAGGAATGTATGTCAAATGAACAAAATTAGCAGTAGAACTAATATAGGGGTAATCAATGTTCCACCATATACGAATATGCATCCATACAGAAATAACCGAAGGGCAAGTAATAAACATGTGTTCAACATTTTCAATATCGCCAACACAGTTAGGACAAACAATAGAATCTAAATCAATACATTTGTCAAGAAAGTTTACCCGTGTATGAATACGATTTAGATAAATCCTTCAAAATAGGATATTCAACTTGATTTGAATGTAATCATTCCAACTACTTGGAACCTCATTAGTGATCAGAGCACCCCTATGCAAAAAAACGTTATGCGGAACAAACAAAAGAGTGACCGAAGAATCTAAATGGAACACCCCTTACACGAGCTAAAATAATTAAGAATATGTAACATCCTAAAATTTAAGATCAAAATTTTCGTTTTAATTAAGTTATTATAAAACCAACAGTATAAGAAAACATCCCTGATAACATATCATGTCAAAACCAGTATGTCAATAATCAAAGCATGTCATCATAAAACAATATCGGAGTATAATCCCAAAGATCTCATGTGCGGAAAACATAGTGTGATGCGCTGCAATCGAGCCGACTCCTTTCCTTAGAAAACGAAGTACCTGAAACCAAAACTGAAAACCGTAAGCACGAAGCTCAGTGAGTTTCCCCATCATACAACCTACCATACAAATCACGTACTACCAAGCATATCTGGGTGCCCGGCCTACCTTGTCAGGCATATCTGGGTGCTCGACCTACCCTGTCACGCATATCTGGGTGCTCGACCTACCCTGCTGAGCATACCGGGGGTGCTCAACCTACCCCACTGTCAGGCACACCGGGGTGCCCGACCTACCCCATGTCAGGCATATCTGGGTGCCCAACCTACCATCCGGTGTATCTCAACCGGTTACGGGGACTATTTCACTACCTACCACTACCACATAATAACATAACATAACATAAACATACTGTCAGGCATACCGAGGTGCCCGACCTACCCCTTTGGTTCTTTCTACCTGATACGGGGACTATTCTCCCTACTACCACTATCACATAACATCATACCATACTAGCACATAAAACATAACAGATAGTGGCATACCAGACAATTATCACAAAGACAATTATCTAAGAAACAACTCCTACTAGTGGGCTGACATTGTGGCCTTAGACCCACTTCTACTAGAAGGTAACTCATCTCGCACTACTGAAGTCCCGTCGACAAAACTATAGCTGCTGGATGACAGGTTCTCGAACTGTCAATCATCAAAATAACACACAATCAGTAATTGGGTTCCAATACATATCCATAAGTCCATGCTTGGGGTAAAAGATTACTTTACCCCCCCCCCCCCATCTTAGCTTGATTCAAACTCAAGGCCCAATCCAAAGGCCCCAAAGTCCAATTATGAATCAAAGCCCAACATATGGCCCAATTTGGAAACCTTTGCTTGGTCTTACCCTAAGGCCCAACCATTTATTCTAGTCCAAACATTTAGCATTCTAATGGCCCAATATCTCATAATCATAAAGGCCCAATTATGGCCCACCTATAGCCCAATTTTCCAAATTAGGCCCAAACCCTCAGATAGGCCTTACCCTAAAGCACATCCATATATTCTTAGTCCATATGATTGTTCTTGGGTGGCCCATCAATATCCCAATCACCAAATCCTAATAGAAAGGCCCAAGTCAAAGCCCAAGTGAAATTAGGGTTTTCACATAATATGACGATTAGGGTTTTCACATAATTGTCCGTTACTCTATTAGATAAATCATATGGTGTGATTGGGTGTAATTCACAATTCCATTCCAATGGCCCAAAATGCGGGTCCCGATAAGTCCAAATCAATAATCCCAAAATTAGGGTTTTCTAAACCCTAATTAGGGTTTCCAACCCAATCCCAACCCATTAGGCCCACAATCTAGCTCTTAGATCAATTAGAGTTTCATTGGGGTCACAAGGCTTTCATTAGGCCCACTAGGGTCTCATAAGTCGGGCACCGCCCACTACCACCTCGGGTAGTGGTGGTCAAGGGCGGATCACGGCGGTGGTTATGGTTATAGTCCATTTTTGTCCAAGCGTCCCAAACAAAATCTAAACACAAACAAAGCACACCGCCACCCAACATGGCGGTTGGTGGCGGCAGGAGGCGACAACCACCACCTCACGGTGGTGGTTAAGAGTTTTCTTTTGATTATACTAGCAGCGATTACAATTTATATCACAAATCCCAATAACACACACACATACACACTAATATAAACACACATACACACACAGCCACCCTTGTGGTGGCCGGTGGTGGTACATGGTGGCAGCCACCACCTCACGGTGGTGACGGTGGCTTTTCCGCGAACTCCGACCAAACAAAACACCATACACGACAAGCACAGCAGCATAAGAGACATACACTTGCGTCTTTGCTCGAAAAGCGAACCCAACACCCACCTGAGGTGGGCAGCGACGGCAGCGGGTGAAACAGCCAGTCAACAATAGCGCTTACGGTGTTTTACAGTGGCAACAAAAGGCTAGCACCGACGACCGCTCTGTCTTCAATGGGTACAGGTTGCGGCGGCGTTATGATGGCGGCCGGAGAAGAGAAGGAGAAGAATGGCGGCTCATCGTATTTAGCGACAGCAGAACGGCGTTGGAGGCTGACGGTTCGTGCTAACGGCACCGTTGTCGGATGGGAACGACAGTCCTTTGGTAGCCAGGGCTGATCGGAAGAACATGCATGGCGGCGGCGCCAGAAGTTGAAGAAAGAGGGTTGTGGCCGGTGGTGGTAGGCATAAGGATGGAGGTGACGGCTGTAACATGGTCTCTTGGGTTAGGGTTTGCATTGCTTAAATACCCGGGTCTCAAGAAACTTAATCCCATAATGACAACAATAGTCCGTCCCTTCTAAAATCATTTCGAATTCACTACAATATTTACCCTTTAAACCCTGGCTCCCATAATTCCTCTCATATTAAGTCCCACAGATACCAAACAGCCCCTCCTCTACAAATTGTTTTCAAATGAAATCCATATGTTACCATTCAGCCCCTAAGCCTCCAAAATCTCTTCAAATTAAGTCCCAATAATTTACCAAGTAGTCCCTACCTTCATAAATATTTACGAAACTAATCCGAAACTTACACTTCTAACCCCTGACTTCTAAAATTGTGACAGTTAGATCCTCGAGAACAACACCTTGCTATACAATTATTGATTTTAGGGCTACTATTCATTCATTAATTTATTTATTTATTTAGTAAATAAACGGTGTGTTACAACTCTCCCCCACTTAAATTAGATTTCGTCCTTAAAATCATTCCTTACCATTCCTTACACGCCAAACCACTCAAGTAACATGGCCACAATCCTGGGCACAACCTAGCCTTCCCTAGATAGCCGCGACCAACCGTCGCAAGGCCCTAAAATCTATAGATGAACGAATTCCTCGCAACAATCACATCTACTCCATCTGAAATCTCTAGTCTCGAGGTGGTTTGACTCCCTGACAGACCGCTCATACTGAATTATTATTGTTGAACCCAGTCCACTTATCCTTTAACTTACTACTCAACTTCTGATAACTCGAGGTTCCCACTATAAAACAGGATCACAAACCCAATTATCCCTGCAGGTCACTTAGCATAACCCAAGCAATCTGTTATTCGGTCCGTACTTGCAACCTAAAACGCAAATACTAATATTGGCCAAACACTGAAACTGCCTGAAATAGCATGCTGCTACATGGCTGTTTTCCAAAATCTATCGAGACCTTCCCGGTCTCAATTCATTTGTCAGTCATCTGAAATACCGGGTTCCGGTCCGGCTGCGTAGCCAAAGGACTCCCACATAGTCGCATCACACGAATTCCGAACGGAATCCTCTTCTATCAATAATTACCACCAGTTGTCTTGCCTTTGTGGCTCTAACGACCCTCTGATCTAACTGATCGGGCTCATACGTCGAGTCCTGACGTCACCAATTCCAAGGCTAAAAGTGATTGCTACATAATCAATGGTAGCCTTATATCACAAACGACCTTAAGCAGTCCATTGCTTCCTTGATCTCATAACTGTAGTGGCGTTCCTACAGCCTTATCACTGGCTCAACCAGGTCTAATCCCTCTGGGGAAATCCATAAACCTATCCGTGGATTTGCCACGCCCTCACTGCTACACCCGAACTGGTGGTTACTACTGTTCCTTCTACGTCCTAACAACACACTCATGCCATCTACCAACCTAGTGAATGCTACGACTACACATGCAGACTTACAATGCTCTAGCACTATCTGCCAACCTTGTGAATGCTACGGCTACACCCGCAGACTCACAACACTCTAGCACTATCTGTCAACCTTGTCAATGCTACGGCTACACCCGTAGACTAAAAACACTCTAGCACTATCTGCCAACCTCGTGAATGCTAGGACTACACCCGCAGACTTACAACACTTCTCACACTGTCTGGCTGCTAGCGAATGATACGGCTATCCCGCAGTCTTACAACACTTTCCACACTACCTCAATCGCTAGTTACCAAGCCGAACACATCCTACGTAGAGCACACGCACATGATCTAACATCCAAAACTGAACTTGAATCCTAACTGGACCTCTAACCTGGTTCCCTAAACCTGTTATCCGATGCCAAGGAAAAGCGTGAACCAAGTGTTGGAACATTTTCTGCACTCCCAACTCACCCAATCCTCAATCAAAATGACCACTCGACCGCCTTCCTCTATGACGGGGATGCGAAACTCATCCTAGTCTCATACCTATTTCTGCTCCTGAATACCTGATCGATTCTCCCCCACTTAGATTCGACTAAGTCTCCACGACACGAGAGAATTGAAGGATTCCTAATCCTTCTTGCTTTCTAACAATCCACTGATGACAACCTATACTTACCAATGCTAGCGGTCAATCACCAGTTAAACCTTAAGATCGCCCATTCTTTGAAATCTTGAAGAGTACTCTTGAAATCTGGTCCACTCTGACACCTCAATCCACCTCCCATATTGACAACTGGAGGCCTTAATCTTCACCCTAGCTGACGAATCCTTGTTCCCACTTCCACTCTTGCAGCACCACTGAACTCTGCCGATCATAACCCATGCGAAAATACAATTCTCTTGAAAATCCAATGCCCCAATACCCATGCATCTAACACTCACAACTGACTCCAATATCTTCATGCTACCAATCCTTTCCTAGCAACGGTAGTACCTTGAACTCCAAAGTCCGTCCATAGACAATTGTCAACCATACCCGAACAATGATAGAACCACTGAATTATGACTTCGCTAGAGAACTATCGCTCTATCCTGACCAAATATCCTCCAAATAATGCTCCTGCACAGATCCCGACAAGGACCCGGAATGATAACAGTACACGCGGAACCCACTCCGCAAGATACGTCCCCTTGTAGATCCATCAAGGTCTTTTCTCGGCATACAGAATGGCATATGACTACCCTTGATGACCCAGATGATAACAGAGAATCGACCCGAGATCTAACTGATTTGAACTCAATCAAAATTCCAAAGTGGTACAAATTCCCGACATCCACCTAGTAGCAGTAGAAAATGACATACCCGCAACATCTGGAGGAATCCTGATCACCTTTTCCAGAGATACTTAGACCATTCTGAGAACATGGTGCAAAACTCCCTTCTGATCCCGATGACTGGAACTAATAATAGGATACTCCTTCTTGAGGGATCCTAAGGATCCACATGCTTTGGGCTTCAGATGAGTCCCTAACTGGCTCGCGACAAATTTGGCCTAAAAGGCCCCGAGACTACTATTGAGAGCTCCCAAACCCCTTCCTTGGCTGAGCAAAAGACCACCGAGGTCCATTCCCAAACTCTGCAAGCAATCTCCGATGAAATGAACTCCCGCGATCGTGCATCGATTGGCTCAGGCTCTGCTCCTGAGCCGGAACCAGAATCTGTGTCCCATTCTTGAGTGCTCAACACTATAGCGAACTGACATTCAAGAGATCCGAATATACCCAATATTCCTTATCCCACAGGCTTCCTGGATTCTCCAAGACTCTCCCTGATTCGAGTATGAATCCTGTGCTTTTGGTAGTACAGGCCCAATACTACCTTCCACACTTATCCATACTTCTCCTCAAGACTCATCCCAAATCCTCCAAGTCACCCTCTCAAACTGATACCCTGAATGCTCGCTAACAGCGCAACCAAATCCACTAAATCACTTCCTAGGCTTTCCTAGGTTCCCGAACCCACCCAGTCCTCAGCTGCTGTAAGATTCCTAGTAATGTCAACTAGCTACCTTATGAACATAGCAACATGTAACAAAGATCAGATAATCCTTCGAGTAAAAGACTCATCCCTAGAACGGTTAAACTCAAATGAGAACTGCGCAATATGGTCAAATCTATCACTCTGAGATTATCCAGCCTATGCCACATGTGACTTAACATATTCACTTAATAGCTAGCTCACATTACTAAGAGTCCCACAAAGCACAAAGCAAGCAGCATTAAGTCAATGGAAAATCTAACCAACATATTCCAATCAAATCATTCTATCCGCTTATCAGGAATCTACAATGGCATGAGATTCTAAGGCTCATACAATCAGGCATAACCTAAACATGCTATCCTATCACTGACTGATCAGTACTATCATGCAACTCATAAGCATATACAACAGGAATATAAGGCATCCTTCCTAGATCCTTAGCCCTAATCTAGCATGCAGTTCTCATACACATACAGTAGGCATATATAAGGCATCCTTCATAGATCCTTAGCCCTAATCTCGCATGCAGTTCTCATAATCACATCATATCATAACATAACATGTATGGGTATTTTGGGGAAAACTTACTTGAGCTCGGCTGATTGCACGCATCACACACCTTGTTCTTTTCAAAGTTCTTTTCCTTTTTCAAATTCTTTTCAAACTTCTTTTTGTAAAATGATTTTTCATTTGAAAATTTTCATACCAAGTCCTCAGTTTGAGTCCAGACACACCCGAGAGTGTGCCTGAATCCCTCAAACCAAGGGTCTGATAACAGCTTCTAACATCCCAAAATTTAAGACCAAAAATTTTGTTTTAATTAAGTTATTATAAAACCAACAGTATAAGAAAACATCCATGATAACATATCATGTCAAAACCAGTATGTCAATAATCAAAGCATGTCATCTTAAAACAATATCGGAGTATAATCCCAAAGATCTCATGTGCGGAAAACATAATGTGATGCGCTGCAATCGAGCCGACTCCTTTCCTTAGAAAACGAAGTACCTGAAACCAAAACTGAAAATCGTAAGCACGAAGCTTAGTGAGTTTCCCCATAATACCACCTACCATACAAATCACATACTACCAGGCATATCTGGGTCCCCGCCTACCCTGTCAGGCATATATGGGTGCCCGACCTTCCCTGTCAAGCATATCTGGGTTCTCGACCTACCCTGCTGAGCATACCAGGGTGCTCAACCTACCCCACCATCAGGCATACCGGGGTGCCCGACCTACCCCATGTCAAGCATATCTGGGTGCCCGACCTACCATCCGGTGTATCTCAACCGGTTACGGGGACTATTTTACCCCCTACCACTACCACATAATTACATAACATAACATAAACATACTGTCAGGCATACCGAGGTGCCCGACCTACCCCTTTGGTTCTTTCTACCTGATACGGGGACTATTCTCCCTACTACCACTATCACATAACATCATACCATACTAGCACATAAAACATAACAGATAGTGGCATACCAAACAATTATCACAAAGACAATTATCTAACAAACAACTCCTACTAGTGGGCTGACATTGTGGCCTTAGACCCACTTCTACTGGAAGGTAACTCATCTCGCACTACTGAAGTCCCGTCGACAAAACTATAGCTGCTGGATGACAGGTTCTCGAACTGTCAATCATCAAAATAACATACAATCAGTAATTGGGTTCCAATACATATCCATAAGTCCATGCTTGGGGTAAAGGATTGCTTTACCCCCCATCTTAGCTTGATTCAAACTCAAGGCCCAATCCAAAGGCCCCAAAGTCCAACTATGAATCAAAGCCCAACATATGGCCCAATTTTCCAAATTGGGCCCAAACCTTTGCTTGGTCTTACCCTAAGGCCCAACCATTTATTCTAGTCCAAACATTTAGCATTCTAATGGCCCAATATCTCATAATCATAAAGGCCCAATTATGGCCCACCTATGGCCTAAATTTCCAAATTGGGCCCAAACCCTCACATGGGCCTTACCCTAAAGCCCATCCATATATTCTTACTCCATATGATTGTTCTTGGGTGGCCCATCAATATCCCAATCACCAAAGCCCAATAGAAAGGCCCAACTCAAAGCCCAAGTGAAATTAGGGTTTTCACATAAAATGACGATTAGGGTTAAGTGTTTCTTACTTAACCCATTAAGGACTTAATCTATTAACTTCATCACTCTGCTAGATAAATCATATGGTGTGATTGGGTGTAATTCACAATTCCATTCCAATGGCCCAAAATGCGGGTCCCGATAAGTCCAAACCAATAATCCCAAAATTAGGGTTTTCTAAACCCTAATTAGGGTTTCGAACCCAATCCCAACCCAATTAGGCCCAAAGTCTAGGTCTTAGATCAATTAGAGTTTCATTGGGCCCACTACGGTGTCATTAGGCCCACTAGGGTTTCATAAGTCGGGCACCACCCACTACCACCTCGGGTAGTGGTGGTCAACAACAGCTCACGGCGGTGGTGATGGTTCTAGTCCATTTTTGTACAAGCGTCCCAAACAAAATCTAAAGACAGCACACAGCCACCCAACACGGCGGCTGGTGGCGGCAGCCACCACCTCACGGTGGTGGTTAAGAGTTTTCTTTTGATTATACTAGCACCGATTACAATTTACAACACAAATCCCAAAAACAGACACACACACAGCCACTCTTGTGGTGGCCGACGGTTGTACATGGTGGCAGCCACCACCTCACGGTGGTGGCGGTGGCTTTTCCACGAACTCTGGCCAAACAAAACACCATACACGACAAGCACAGCAGCAGAAGAGACATACACTTGCGTCTTTGCTCGAAAAGCAAACCCAACACCCACCTGAGGTGGGAAGCGACGACAGCGGGCGAAACAGCCGGTAAACAGCGGCGCTTACGGCGTTTCACAGCGGCAACATGAGGCTAGCGTCGACGACCACTCTGTCTTCAATGGGTACGGGTTGCGGCGGCGGTGTGACGACGGACGGAGAAGAGAAGGAAAAGAATGGCGGCTCAACGTCTTTTGCGGCAGCGGAACGACGCTGGAGGCTGACGGTTCGCGCTAACGGCACCGTTGTCGGCTGGGAACGACAGTCCTTTCACAAGTCATAACTCCCAAAATCATTTCAAAACTTTTCTCATAAATTCTCGAAAAACGTTTCAATACTTTTCTCAACATATGTTCTCAAAATATATCAATACTTTTTGAACATGATATAAAAAAAGATGGATTTATATAAATAAACAATGAAAATACATATGCATATACATCTAATTATCAACACAATTTCTCTACTCTTCAGTGCAGTTCTGCTTATACTAGGGTCCAAATGGTTTAGGGTTACTTCTGGGAAGAAGCTACCCACCTAATCTCGTTATTGTTGACTTAACCTGTAGAGTCAATAATTACCATAAATATCACAAAATAAGGAGCAAATCCTAAAATAAGTTTAGTAAAACATGTGACCATCAACATATATCACATGTAATGGAGTTGCATATTATATCCTAATCATTATGCGTAACCATGAGTTTACCCCAGGATCTTCCTAAGTTCTATACATTGAGTCAATTCTTCCGTCCCTATAACTTCCTAAAATGAACCTTCCTCCTTACAAGTTTGTTGTTCCTTGTACCCTACGATCTCCTTGATATACCGTTTGTAGAATATCGGGGACCTCGTGAGCCCTTTGACCAATCAGGGGAATAAAAACACAGAACCTCGACGCCTGGAGGTTTGGATAGTGCATTAGAACTATTATGATGTTGTGATAGACGCTCTCATGTATCACCTTCAAGTCGTGACCCAACTGCATCTGCCTCCTACATTATTGGATCTTGAAACACCCCAAACTGAGTCGACACATGTTGAATCACATCATCATTACTTGGACCAGCCCTACATAGTTATTAGTTTGCCAAGAATGTTTTGTATAATCAATCTCGTCAACGCTGATAGATCTGGCCCCATTGAGTGTGTGAGTCAAAACATACCCTCCAAAAACACCCAAGTCAACTTTTGCTACTTGAGTATTGTTGACCGCTGAAGAAGTGTTGGTTACTTAACCAATACATGGTACTTAAATCATAAGCAGATGTTGACTGCACATGCTCAAGCATAAGTAGTCATCCTAACTTCTCATGTGGATTGCTCTTGCTCAAGCATAAGCAATCATCATGACTGCTCCTGTTCAATCATAAGCAGCGACTCAGACTCCATACTTAACAAAACCCTCTTCACGACATAAATTTAATAGATTGGATATAGAAGTAACTTCTCTAACCTTAGTAAGAACTGTCGATGGAACATTAGTCATATCAGTAAGTTCCTTATTCTTAATCCTGATCTTTCTTGGCTCCCTAACAAGAGCCGACATTCTCATAACTCATAAGACCTTCTAGTCCCCATATATTTTTTTTTGCAATTGGTTCGATTATCTGTGTTGATGGTCGCACACGCCGACCCTTATTGACATCGTTCCTATTGAACGTCGTGATGGATGCAAAAACATGGTAGTTACTAAACCACAATTCACACAATCTCTTCTCCAAATCTCTCATCTCATTAAGCTTAATTCACGAATCTAAACTTCCTATCCATCAATCTAATCATGCATCCTGACAGTTCTTCTTTCCTTCTGATAACTATTAGTCATATCTCTATTTCCACCGTGTCATCCATTGTATCCCCTTTTTCATCCAACAAAAATCCTCCTCCTCATCCAACGTTCCTTCACATTAATTGTACCTTCAGTGTTTAATTTCAACAACAAGACTACCCCAACCCCACCCCCAATGTCAATGGCGTTAAAAGAGAATCATAGCCTTACATTCAATAAAGTTGTTGGAAAATCCAAAGTCAATGCCTTTATAAAAAGTCAACACTTTCCCCGTTAAGGTTTTTTCATATCATCATTCTACTATCCATATAACTGTTCTACACGGTATGTTGGTGATTTATGTTATCAATGTTATTTAAGTGTAATGGGATTAACTTGTTGACCAATGTGATCTTGACAAATATTGAACAAGTAAAGGTGGTGGGGAGTGCACACTTGTTTGAGTTTGTCCCGATTCAAAGTACACTGTAATTTAGGGGCGAAATCCCTGAACCGTGGGGTTCCGAGGGTAGCGTCCCTAGTATCGAGGTCTAAGGGGCAGAGCCATTGGTTGGGGTCGAGCTGCCAGGTCAATATGGATTTATAGAAAATACATATAAATCTAAATTTAAGAATTTTGACCTTTTTTTGACCCTGGCGTTGACCTTGATGGTTATACCACCGACATGGAACCGTTTTAAGACAGTTTTGTGGTGGTTTTCTAACTTCATTGTTTTAAATTTTGGTAGTTTTAGACACCATAGTTAATTCAGTTTTTATCATTCTTTTCGTACATCTGATCATAACATTCACATTCTCTGTTCTTCTTTCAATCACTGAGTTTTATCCGGTTGAAGATTTTGATTGTACCATCGAAATACTTTAATTTGAAAGTATAGCACGACTCACAATGGAATCCAAGCAATCGAAATACCCCAAATTTCTAACACGGTATATATTCAAATGACAATCTAAATGGGAATAAAGTTCCAAATATTTACAAAAGTTGTCTACTCTGATTTTCATCGATAACTCTTATTATGTAGCGCTTGGTATAAATCTTAATATATGATTGAGACCGTCTCATTTTTAATAACAAAAAATATATTAATATGTTTCAATCCGACATACATGAAATATGATATATTTTCTTTCAAAAAATATAATTTAGGTCTTATCATTATAAATATATCTTTTATATTATTATAAGTACCTTTTCCATACATCAACCCAAAGGAATTTATTAAATTGAATATTATTTAAAAACTATATATTATAAATACGAAAAATGCAAGGTTCTAAATAACGTTAAGCGTGACTTGGCGACAATGTCAAGCCTCGAGTTTTTCAAGTCGTGGTGAACCACACCATTTGTAAGGCATGACTTAAGGCGGAAATTTTGTTTATAATTCATATATATATATATATATATATATATATATATATATATATATATATATATATATATATATATATACTATTATTATTCATTTTTATATACATATATAACAGAAGACGACATTTTGTTAAAACTTAGCAGCAAATACAAGCCTTGTAGCCATGGGGCGACATTACGAAGCCATAACGAGTTTTTTATAAGCCTGCTAAAAATGCGATAGCTGAGATCTGTAACATCCAAAAAATTCTAAGGTAAAAATTTCATTTTTAATTCAACCAGAAACACCAATTATCCTTTTTCCAACCATTCAAAAGTAATTCAGAATAAAAACAATTATCAGAGTACAATCCCAAAATCATATAGTTGCGGAAGCATGGGTGGATGCGCTACGATCAATTCAGACGCTTCTCTTTTGAACCGGAGGTACCTGAAACCATAACCATAAAACTATAAGCACAAAGCTCAATGAGTTCCCCAAAATACTACATACCATACATACCATTGGGCCATGCCCTCACATTGGGCCCAAACCACCATAATGCGCCTAGCCCTCATACAATGGGCCCAACCCGACATACGATGCAAGAGTTACAGAGACAGCTAGTATCCTACATAACATACGTTGGACCTATCCCTTCCTGATCCAGGGCCCCAACCCAACATAAAAATGGGCCTAGCCCAACATACCATGAAAGAGTCAAAGACAACTAGCATAACAGATCCTAGTGGGTCGGCATTGGTGCCTTCGATCCATGGGTACAGTGAGGAGACTCACGTCAATCAGTCGATAACCAACTATGCTCACGAGTCGATGCTAAGAAAGCTCCGTGCACACTAATCAAACCAAAACCATTATCCTAATTAATAATTAAGATTATACCCAGCGAACGAGTCAACAACTCATCAATTCCAAGAATGGGCAAAAGACCATTTCCCCCCACCCCTCCAACAGTTGACCAAAAGTCAATAAGTCCACAAAAGTCAACGAATGTCAACAGCTGCTAATTACGCCCAATGTACTCAGACTTACGCCTGACGTACGCATGTTTAGCTCAGTACGCGTAACGCATTCTAGAGTATGCCAACATACTGGTCGGTCCCTATTTCTCAATCCGAATGACTTAATCCATTAAGCCCACAATGTCCAAACCTCGAATCTACTGCTAAATAAAGTCTTAATACGTAAAATTGGCAACTTTAATCCTTTGCATGTATTAATGGGATTCAAACCACAACCCAAGCTTCATAACTTCATAAAAATGTCACTAATTCTTGCATGAAAGAATAATATTCCTCAAGATCCAAACTTTATGACTTAATGACCTTAACAAGGACCAAATATGAGGCTTAAAGGTTCTGGAGTAACTTCTACTCACAAGAACCACAACCATGGTTCCAAAACAAGTCAAATTACCACCCAACTAGATATATAAGAAAAAGTCATCAAGATTAAAACTTTATACCTCCAAAAGGTAGATCAAGATGAACACATTCTGGATCTACAAGTTCCAAGCTAACCAACACTTCTTCAATGAGCTCCTTCCTCCTCAATGTGCAGCAAGAACATTTCAAATCACTCAAAAGGCTCATGAATACTCAAAGGAAGGCTAGGGTTTCGATATTACATATTGAGGGGGATGGAGGATGAATATGGGGAGGGTTCCAAGAGTTAATGATGCTTAAATAGGGTCCAAAGGCTCAATATTAGGGTTTTCACCTGACTGGAGTACGCCCAGCGTACTCCAGGTACGCCCAACGTACACCATGGACCATCTGTGATCCCCCAACCTAGTATGCCCGACGTACTCCCTATACGCCCAGTGTACTAGACTTAGCCCCAAAATCACCTAACTTCCGAAGGCCATAACTTCTTCATTCTACGTCCAATTTCGACGATCCTTATATCCACAAAAAGGTAATCAGAATCTCTACAATCCTGTCAACTCTCCTTCGCATTAAAATCTTCTGAACTTAAATCCAAAATTCATGAAAGGCCCACATCATCACTTTACTAATATACCATTGGGTACCAAAGCACCAACCGAACACTCGGTATCCACAACCTATGTTATCCACATCCGAAGGGGTCTAAATCTTTCTTTACCCAAGGCCCGAAGCCTTCTGATAATTGATCTTCGGGTCACGACCCCGAATTATGAAATGATTTTAAACATGGTGTTACAAATCTCCCCCACTTAAATTAGATTTTGTCCTCAGAATCACTCGTTACGACCCTCCTGGCAACCAGATGATCCGACCAATTCCTCTTAAATCCCCGATTCGCTGAAAAGGTTAACTCACACTCATATTGACCTTCCAATGCTACCATCGAAACCCATCCTTAACTGAACTCATACACTCTAATGGTGAACAAATTATTGATCCACTAATTAACAAACCAACACCTCACTGTTATAATTTCAAAACCCCCAAAACTTTACCTGACCTCCACACAGGTAGGGCCATCCTAAAACACAATCACTAGGACCTCTTACTACAATCTGAACTGAAAAACATTCTTTTAACCATGATTTATCTAACTAATACCTTTAGCAGGCAAATTCCTTAACCATAACTTGCTAATGAAAAGATCATTTATATATACAAGGATGACTCCCAATGCGAGTCTCGCCCATTTTCCAACCCGATACATAACTCTTATCCCAAAATACAAAGATTTACACTTGCATTCTATCCTAAATTTTCCGATTGCATGGTAACCTTCCACTAAACCGAGGTATCAAATCCCCAACCGACCACTGAGTCTAACAGTCTCACACCTAGTCACACCACCATGATTCTACTAAGAGTCTAACTGATAAGGGTTATCCTAGCCTAACCACCTCACATATATAAACTTCTCACCACAGATTAATCCCACTCTAAACGTGATCCAATACCGTGCTCCAACCAATATCCACCGAGTCTCACCCGTACTATCATAACCATATGGGCCTCGCCTATGGGTCTCACTCATTCTGCACAATCGAATGGGCCTTGCCCACGGGTCTCACCCCATTGAATGTTGTACAAGCCTAGCCTCGCCTCGGATCCAACAATCCTCATCCCAAACAAAGTGTAATCCTCCGACAACATTGTCCGCCTCGGCCCAGGCATGCGTTGACCCTCTTCAGCCAAACAACCACTCCTAACATGGCCTACCTCAATCGGGTGAATGCTACGACTACATCGCAGACTTACATCACTTCCCTGACAGTATATCATCCTTTTGAATGCTAAGGCTACCCCGTAGTCTTACAACACTTCCACAACTGCCTATCAAACTTTTAAATGCTACGACTGCCTCGTAGTCTTACAACACTCCCATACTGCCATGGACCCACCCCATGGTCTTACTGTCTAACGACCAAGCCAACCATGATCATTAAAAGTTGAACCCACATCCGACAATACCCCAATCAGGTGTTTGGGTCATGCTTCGAACCCCAAAGCCTTCACCAGACAAGAACATGCAGAGAGGATCTAACACAACCCTTAAGATGGATTCAATTACACGCCTCCCATGCGTCACTACGAATGCGCCAACCTATAGTTGAAAGTTTCTGAACTCCCAACCTCGTGCAACCTCTATCCCGACTGCCACTTGAGCTGTCTTCCATCCTGAGTAGGGTGTGAAACTCTCCCTGGTTCCGCACCTGGTTCTATCCCAGGATATCCAAACGGTTCTCCCCCACTTGGATACGACTACACCTTGCCAACCTTACTAAAATAACAAATTACATATCCCTTTGCCGGAACTGACAGATCACCACTCCAACATCCCACTTACCAAAGCATCCATGCATTCTAACCCTCTTTAACCGATACAATTTCGAAATTCATTTGACACTTCCAATGTCTGAACAAGCTCACGCGACCGTCATCATCATCCTCTTGCTACCGCTCCTTCCCTAGCAACGGTAGCGATCGGACCCAAAAGTCCTTCCATAAAGGATCGCCATCCCCACTGAGAGACACAACACTTCTGAGCTCTGACTTCATTATTGAACAAATCTTGCTAATCCATCTACTAATCTTCCAAGCGATACCCCTGAATTATTTCCACCAATGGCCCACAACAAACTGTTGGGTATTTTGTATACTACAACATCCTATGGTGCACATACAACCCTAAATGCCTTGGATCTATTTTTTCTCTAATTATACATGTAATGGTGTTTCCAAAGCATTAAGCCAATAACTAGCATGCAAATAACATATATATAATTAAACAAGTTTTAGACATACCTCTTGATGTTGTTGATGTTGCTAGAAAAACTTTGGCCTTTAAGAACTTAGTGCCCCAAGTGTTGCACTTCAAATGGAATCACAACTCACCTAGGACAAAGGTGACTCTTGAGAGAATTTCCATGCACCAAAAATCATCCATCTTTTTCTAAGAATAGAAGCACAGGTTTTTAGGTTATGGAGCATATATTTATATGTAGGATTCCAAGGGTCATGGGTATAACCCAAATCCATACCCATGGGTTTTATGATCCATGGTACATGTGGCCCAACTCATTATGTATTCATACATAATCTTAGTCCAACATGGACCATAAGCCCAACACATATAAATATTACTAATTTACACAATTAGTCCCCATTAATTTAATTAGTTTCTTTTGATTACTAAATTAATTCCAAACTAATTCTTGATCAACAATAATTAAATCATATGATTTAATATTAATATATTAGAACTTATAATATATTAATAAATCATATATAACCTCTTCTCAAAAGTCCATCGTAACAAATTGTCCTGATGTTATGCAACCCAAATAAACCATGCTACTCTCGGGTCGAGTACATACCTGATGGATTTTAAGCATAAGAACAATCCTATGTGCTCATACAAACCCTAATGCTTGGATCTAGGTTTCTCTATTGTACATGCAATGAATCCAAGACTTACAAACCCTAGATCTATCAAATAAGAACTGAAATAAGGGTTTAGTAATTACCTTTGATTATTATATAGCAATAACAATCAATCCTTGCTTTGATTGGCTTCAGAAAGCTTAGTGCCTCAAGTGTTGCACCTCTAATGGAGTCACAAACACCACTAAGCAACTTGGATGAAGAGGGAGGAGAGAGAAGGCACCAAGAACGGCTGCAAACCCTAGAGGGACTCTTAGCCACGTTTTTGGGGCATAGGGGTCCTATATATACATGTAGGCTATTAGGGTTTGCAACTAGGAAACCCTAATCTGACTGCTTAAGCCCTAAGCAGTCCAATGGACCATTCCAGAAGGCCCTTGGACGATTTCTTTATGGTCCTCCATATAGAATTCGTCCATTGCCATCTAATGGATCCTAAGCCCAACTTTGTAACTATCTTATAATTACAATATCAGTCCCCTTAATTTAATTAATCTCTTTTAGTCACAAAATTAATTCTTAATTAATTCTTGACTAATATTAATTAAACATTATTATTTATCCTTTGATATATTATTCTTATAATATATTAATAAATCATAATTAAACCTTTCTCTCCTTAATTCATCCTACATATTGCTATGGTGAAGGCAACCCAAAAGGACCATGCTCATAATCGGGTCAAGTACATACCAAAATAGTTATGGACTTAGACACTAATCCAACAGTCTCCCACTTGGATAAGTCTAATAACTATTTTGCATAACTTCAGAACCTGATCAACAATCGTAGCTTTCAAAAGCCGCTGTAAACTCTGATCTTATCAGATACGCGTGTCCTTTAGATAAGGGATCATATATTCCTCCATTCTACAAGATATCGTATAGACATGAGACATGGATTGAAATCATTCTCTCAGTCTATGTGTCGTTTCCTGATTTCCGATTTATGACGACTGACTAATTGAACAAATCAAATCAATCCTGGCCCGGCCGAGCACTTTCCTTTGTCATCACTAAATCATCGAGGGGCCCACATATATCGCTTTTATCCCACCTTGGGTAAAAGTAATGGATAAACTTTGACTCAAATGCTTGCTTGCACCTACTAATCGAATTACACACAACAATAAGTTTTATAACACCAAGTTACTGGTGCGTTTACTTATCATCAATGTGCAACCGACCAGCAAATAACAACTCACACGTCTCGGTTTCAAGAATATACAATGTTATCGTCTCACCAATCACTCGTGATAAAACCATGAAGTGATTCAAGTGAGCGTGGGTTTAACCCAATACTTTAATCTTATCAAAGCATTTATGAACTCTGCAGCAAACTTGTGCTATGTCTAAACACTTTAGACAATCTACAGACAGATTCACGACAGTCTTCCTTCATACCTACTACCAACGTATGACCGACTATGGAGGTTCGAATAACCTAGTTATTCTGGAAGTCAAAACATGCAAAATGAAACGTAATAATAATGTTAATCCTATATGGTCCCAAAACTTTTGAGCGTAAATAAAACACTTTTATTTAAACACCATATTGATTACTCATTATTCATTGCTTACTGTTTCAGAAAATCAACTTATTACTCGAATTATAACCACAATTGTCCCATGCTCCAAGCATACACACTTTGGTTTCGTATGGTCCATACTTTGTGAAATAGATCAATTGAAAACTTTTCCAATGAAACTCATTTCACAATCCCCAATCCTTATTATTAGTATAAGAATACCAAATTCTTGCCACTTTTAGAATATGTCATATTCTAACATTTTATGCAATGATTCTTTCGTAATGTCATAGCACAAAAGTCACCAAGACCCGGCTAATGAAATTACAAGGTATTCTATCGGAAATTATTACAAGACAATTCCATAGACGTGAAGTCTCACATTCAAAGTACATTCCTTTGAACATCCTTCTCGCATAAAAGTTTATAATCTAGACATATTTCTTAATATCCAACTCCCATTAATGGAAACATTTCCATATTTGCCATATGAAAACTCATTCTTAATAGAATCTTATCGATTCATAATAATGTCAATATAGTCCATCCAGTACTATACTTCCAACTACTCACAAGCGAAAAATCCTCAGTGAACCTCAGATCGTCCTTTGATAGTTTAATTATTTTAGTCAAAACCAGTTCTAGTCCCTTTTCCCTCTTAATGCCCTAGGCACTGGAAAATTTTAGAATGGTCAAATATAATAGCATATGCAATCGATCCTATACCCGAAGCGTATTGGACACAATGCATAATGTCTCACATAAAGACATGATACTTCATCATCCTTCTGCCATAATATTTTATGTGCCCTGTTCCCACAATTCGAACTATGAAAAAGGATACCGTAATCATAATCAATTTTGAGAATGCACTATGTATCCTTGACTAAATTTATTAACATTTCTCTATCTAAGCTTTAGAATTTTGAAACGAAGTATAATATTCTCTCCCTTAATTATAGCAAAACAACTTTTCAACCCTTGCAACTTTGCAAAATAAATCTTTGTTTTCTATAATTAATATTGCTAACTTGCAATACTTACCATAATAATCATGCTCCCACTAACATGATGATTATTTTCTTACCAGCATAACATTTATGCTCCCACTAGTTTTGACATGTATTCAGAAAACAATTGAACTTCTAGAAAACAATGCTTATTGAATTCCTTAAGTTCATATTTCTAATACCTAATGCTTTGATAAGCCTTTCTCTAAGCTTTTTAAGCTCATACACCATTGCCTTAGATAGCTCACATGTGTGTCTAAACAATTCAGAATTTAGTTACTAAGTCCCAAATGTTCAGATCAATTGCCAAATCTCACAATTCGAACTATGAAAAGGGATGCCGTAATCATAATCGAATTTGAGAATACAATTTTCACAATTGCTATCTTCTTAAAATCTCTCTTAGTGAAAGCATTTCCTCACAATCATTTTCATGAAGGAGGAAAACCTTATGACACTTAGATTTTATGATGTATGTGTTCCTATCCATGTGAATTTGTCAAAACCAAAGTTTGCGACAAATCCAAACTCATATGGACCGAACGTGCTCAATCTTGATTTCTTGCCTCATGGTAACATGAATGCCCACCATGTCTTCCAAGCAACTCACCCTTTCGTATCAATGTACTTTCCATCGATCAAGGTGCTTTGTCTTTATGCATTCAAATAAGAACTCATAGAACTCACATGCATAATTAACTCAATTGAATGGCACAGAAAAAGAGTATGTCATCCACGATAGGCTTTAGACCTCAAGTCGTGTGCTAGTGATGATCAACTAGGTTTAACTCTTGATTTGTTCTTGAAACTTTTCAAGACCATTAAGACTCCCACTGACTCCTTCACATATAAGATTCTCTTGTCAAGAGACATTCCTTGACAAAACAAATATTCAAGAGTTAGTGTAGTTTTTATCAAGACTATCACTTGGTTCTAGTTGGTCCTTGTCTTATCCAAGACATCACAACTTACCAATTTCAAATGTGCAAGAATAAGAAAACTTTTCCAAATTCCACATCTGACGAGTGTTATAAACCTATTTAAGACTTTTCACTCAAGTCACAATCTTGACTCTAAGACTTGATATTGGAACGAAGTATGATTGACTTCTTGATTTAACCATTTCCACAATTCTCGATTCCTCTTCTTAGATATACAAATGCACTAAGACTCACTTAGAGGATCAATTGAGATATGGTTCTTAATCATTAAGACTTATCATAAAACACAATAAAAGGTACTCTCCCTTCTTCTTAGAATAGAGAAACTTTTATCTTTCTGCCTACTTGATTCTTCTTACTCGTTCTGCTTTTGATTGAAATTCTTTCAATCAACTCAGAATTATACTTAATCTTATAAGTATAATCATATTTACTAAACTTTAGTAAATCATGACGAATATCTTTATCACTCTTGTGGTGGACTTGATCAACGCACAACCTAGTGTACTCGATCTCCTGGTCCTTCTCTTGACACTTTGCCAAAGAATTAGTCTAATTTCCAAAATATGAAGTTTCTCATTCATCACGCAACCAAGTTGTATGATTCCAAGTTTCTGTCCAATTGAAACTTGGGCGATGAGAATCTTCCTTTATTTGGCAAATCCTCGACATTTCACAAATAACATAATCAAGAATCACATCCAATTCAACATTGCTAAAATTAGAAATACATAAACATCCATTTTCACATATGCCATTGCAAGGATAAATAAATAGGAAGAAATCAAAATTCATTTTATTGCGGAAAAACTTGTCCTTACAATCCAATTCAAATGAAAACTATGCTATTTCAATTTCTAAGCAATCTATTCTAACTCTAAAGTAGTAGCTCAAAAATCCGATCTTCAAGCAATGCGATCGAAATCCATTTCTTCACGATCAGATTCAACTTACTTCTTCCCTTAAGCTTCCTCTCTTTTCTTCGATCCTACAAAACATCAAAATGTAAGCTTATCACATCATGTATTGAAAATCAAAGAATAGGAACTTATATAGTTGGTTATTGGATTTTACCTGAAGTAGAGCCATACGTGTTGACTCTCCCATCTCTTAGATCTCTCAGGTAAACAGGGCAGCTTCGTCTCCAATGCCCCTTCTCTTGGCAGTAGAAGCAGATGGACTCTTTTGGAATGACACAAGGAACTATCTCAGAATTCACCTTTTTCAATGTCCATTGAAGTTTGGGAGTTTGATTTGCCAGACAAATTTGCTTGATCAACACGCCAAATCATTTCTGATTCAGCAGCTATAAGCAAATAGGTCAAATCAATGAGGGTCACGTCATGGTCCATCATATAGTACTCTCTAACGAACTCACTATATGATTCAGGAAGTGACTGAAGAACCCAGTCAACAGCCAACATTTCTGAGATATCGACACCCATCATCCTTAACCTATCAATGTGTGACTTCATCTCTAAGATGTGTGCACACACAGGTTTCCCATCTTCGTGTTTACTTGCCAAAAGGGCTTGAGTGAGCTTGAACTTTTCAAGCCTTTGAACTTGTGGGTCAGGGAAAATAATTGGAGAAGGTGGAGGAAGTGAAGCATGACTCTCATTTCCTTGATCGTATCGTGGAACGTCATCTTCATTTGGAAGGCTTGTTCCAAGGGACTTGGGAAGACCATTGTAAGATTTAGACATCTACAAAACGGGAGAAAATTCAAGTTAGTTGATAAGAGTCCTTGATGTAACACCCAAATGAAACATCAAGGCTAGGATCCAACACAACATTCTACAACCTAGAAGAGGGATGCCGTAAGCTAGTTGCAGAATATTTGAAGGTAGGTAAATTGCGATTTACCAATTCCCACCATGAAAAACGAAAAAGAAATTTAAGTTTAAATGAATTGAAACTCCTAGATCTTTTGAGATTCATTGAACTTCTCAATGGCATGTTTAATCTCGATTATGCCCTTCTATTTGTGACTGGGATGTCGAGGATCACAAACAAGGTGTGAATAACCATACGAATCACATGGTGCACCCAATTGCTACTATCACCTAATCAATGTGCCGGTTAGCCACACACGCTCCATTGATCTATGATAAACATCGAGCCACCCTTCGCCACCAATGTCAATCCCAAATTAGTGTGCCGGTTAGCCACACACGCTCCACTAACGTTTGACAAGGGTACGAAGTGTAATTCCATGGATTAGCATACAAATTCACATTTTGCCCTAAAGTAACTAAGATTGGGAATTTGTAAAAGCATTTAGTTACTTTGAACTTCATTATACTTATAATGGAAGGTTTCGTCCTATCCTACCCGTTCGGCTAACGACCCTCCACTAGTCAAGAGTGCGGTGGGTAAGAGTGGATACCCATTCAATCGCCATTTTATAGGCAATTTCCTTAAACAACCCTTATAGACCAGCTTCGTGAATGAGGCCTACTAACGGTAAGACTGACTCTTTACTCATATATATAATATTAGACTTTTAATGTTACATATATATAGTATAGGGTGTATTTTACACTTTTAAAATACTAGGTGGTTTTATTAACTTTCTCTTTTAATTAAACTTTTAATTAACTTAACAAAACCATGAGGGTGTAATTTGAACTTTTCAAAATACTAGAGTTTTAGAATTTAAATATTACATAATTAAACTATTAATCAAAATTTTAAGTTCCAAAACTTGAGGGCAAGTTTTGAAACATTTCAAAACATTAGGTTTTAGAATTTAAATATTTCAGCATTAAACTTTTAATCAAAATTTTAAATTCCAAAACTTGAGGGCAAGTTTTGAAACTTTTCAAAACATTAGGGTTTAACTATTTAAATTTCAAAAACAAAACTTTTAAGTTCAAATTTAAACTATAAAACCTAAATGGAGTAATTTGAAACTATTCAAACTTACTAGGGATCAAATAACAAATATTATAAATCAAACAATTAATTTAGTGATTATCTATGTTTGACCTAATTCAATTTCTTGCAAGATAAGTTACCCAATTAATACAAATAATCAATTTTAATCATATAAGGAATCTATTATCTAATCAATTGGTAAATATCTTTTGTTTTTGGCAAGGATAGTCTCACAAAATCATTAAAATTCGAATTTTATCAGAAAAAACAGATTAGGCAACTATTCCATAGCAAAAACAGCAAGAAATCCCGATATTGCCTCTGTCAGACGATCCGACTCGCCGAGTCACTCATGGACTCGCCGAGTCCATGAAGGGACTCGCCGAGTCCAGTCGAACAAAAGGCAGAAAAACGATTTTCAGTATGTAAAACGACAATTGCATCACATACAACAGAAACCAATCAAGGCTCTGATACCATTGATGGATTTTAAGCATAAGAACAATCCTATGTGCTCATACAAACCCTAATGCTTGGATCTAGGTTTCTCTATTGTACATGCAATGAATCCAAGACTTACAAACCCTAGATCTATCAAATAAGAACTGAAATAAGGGTTTAGTAATTACCTTTGATTATTATATAGCAATAACAATCAATCCTTGCTTTGATTGGCTTCAGAAAGCTTAGTGCCTCAAGTGTTGCACCTCTAATGGAGTCACAAAAACCACTAAGCAACTTGGATGAAGAGGGAGGAGAGAGGAGGCACCAAAAATGGCTAGAAACCCTAGAGGGACTCTTAGCCACGTTTTTGGGGAATAGGGGTCCTATATATATACATGTAGGCTATTAGGGTTTGCAACTAGGAAACCCTAATCTGACTGCTTAAGCCCTAAGCAGTCTAATGGACTATTCCAGAAGGCCCTTGGACGATTTCTTTATGGTCCTCCATATAGAATTCGTCCATTGCCATCTAATGGATCCTAAGCCCAACTTTGTAACTATCTTATAATTACAATATCAGTCCCCTTAATTTAATTAATCTCTTTTAGTCACAAAATTAATTCTTAATTAATTCTTGACTAATATTAATTAAACATTATGATTTCTCCTTTAATATATTATTCTTATAATATATTAATAAATCATAATTAAACCTTTCTCTCCTTAATTCATCCTACATATTGCTATGGTGAAGGCAACCCAAAAGGACCATGCTCATAATCGGGTCAAGTACATACCAAAATAGTTATGGACTTAGACACTAATCCAACAGTCTCCCACTTGGATAAGTCTAATAACTATTTTGCATAACTTTAGAACCTGATAAGCAATCGTAGCTTTCAAAAGCCGCTATCAACTCTGATCTTATCAGCTACGCGCGTCCTTAGATAAGGGATCATATATTCCTCCATTCTACAAGATATCGTATAGACATGAGACATGGATTGAAATCATTCTCTCAGTCTATGTGTCGTTTTCCGATTTCCGATTTATGACGACTGACTAATTGAACAAATCAAATCAGTCCTGGCCCGGCCGAGCACTTTCCTTTGTCATCACTAAATCATCGAGGGGCCCACATATATCGCTTTTATCCCACCTTGGGTAAAAGTAATGGATAAACTTTGACTCAAATGCTTGCTTGCACCTACTAATCGAATTACACACAACAATAAGTTTTATAACACCAAGTTACTGGTGCGTTTACTTATCATCAATGTGCAACCGACCAGCAAATAACAACTCACACGTCTCGGTTTCAAGAATATACAATGTTATCGTCTCACCAATCACTCGTGATAAAACCATGAAGTGATTCAAGTGAGCGTGGGTTTAACCCAATACTTTAATCTTATCAAAGCATTCATGAACTCTGCAGCAAACTTGTGCTATGTCTAAACACTTTAGACAATCTACAGACAGATTCACGACAGTCTTCCTTCATACCTACTTCCAACGTATGACCGACTATGGAGGTTCGAATAACCTAGTTATTCTGGAAGTCAAAACATGCAAAATGAAACGTAATAATAATGTTAATCCTATATGGTCCCAAAACTTTTGAGCGTAAATAAAACACTTTTATTTAAACACCATATTGATTACTCATTATTCATTGCTTACTGTTTCAGAAAATCAACTTATTACTCGAATTATAACCACAATTGTCCCATGCTCCAAGCATACACACTTTGGTTTCCTATGGTCCATACTTTGTGAAATAGATCAATTGAAAACTTTTCCAATGAAACTCATTTCACAATCCCCAATCCTTATTATTAGTATAAGAATACCAAATTCTTGCCACTTTTAGAATATGTCATATTCTAACATTTTATGCAATGATTCTTTCGTAATATCATAGCACAAAAGTCACCAAGACCCGGCTAATGAAATTACAAGGTATTCTATCGGAAATTGTTACAAGACAATTCCATAGACGTGAAGTCTCACATTCAAAGTACATTCCTTTGAACATCCTTCTCGCATAAAAGTTTATAATCTAGACATATTTCTTAATATCCAACTCCCATTAATGGAAACATTTCCATATTTGCCATATGAAAACTCATTCTTAATAGAATCTTATCGATTCATAATAATGTCAATATAGTCCATCCAGTACTATACTTCCAACTACTCACAAGCGACAAATCCTCAGTGAACCTCAGATCGTCCTTTGATAGTTTAATTATTTTAGTCAAAACCAGTTCTAGTCCCTTTTCCCTCTTAATGCCCTAGGCACTGGAAAATTCTAGAATGGTCAAATATAATAGCATATGCAATCGATCCTATACCCGAAGCGTATTGGACACGATGCATAATGTCTCACATAAAGACATGATACTTCATCATCCTTCTGCCATAATATTTTATGTGCCCTGTTCCCACAATTCGAACTATGAAAAAGGATACCGTAATCATAATCAATTTTGAGAATGCACTATGTATCCTTGACTAAATTTATTAACATTTCTCTATCTAAGCTTTAGAATTTTGAAACGAAGTATAATATTCTCTCCCTTAATTATAGCAAAACAACTTTTCAACCCTTGCAACTTTGCAAAATAAATCTTTGTTTTCTATAATTAATATTGCTAACTTGCAATACTTACCATAATAATCATGCTCCCACTAACATGATGATTATTTTCTTACCAGCATAACATTTATGCTCCCACTAGTTTTGACATGTATTCAGAAAACAATTGAACTTCTAGAAAACAATGCTTATTGAATTCCTTAAGTTCATATTTCTAATACCTAATGCTTTGATAAGCCTTTCTCTAAGCTTTTTAAGCTCATACACCATTGCCTTAGATAGCTCACATGTGTGTCTAAACAATTCAGAATTTAGTTACTAAGTCCCAAATGTTCAGATCAATTGCCAAATCTCACAATTCGAACTATGAAAAGGGATGCCGTAATCATAATCGAATTTGAGAATACAATTTTCACAATTGCTATCTTCTTAAAATCTCTCTTAGTGAAAGCATTTCCTCACAATCATTTTCATGAAGGAGGAAAACCTTATGACACTTAGATTTTATGATGTATGTGTTCCTATCCATGTGAATTTGTCAAAACCAAAGTTTGCGACAAATCCAAACTCATATGGACCGAACGTGCTCAATCTCGATTTCTTGCCTCATGGTAACATGAATGCCCACCATGTCTTCCAAGCAACTCACCCTTTCGTATCAATGTACTTTCCATCGATCAAGGTGCTTTGTCTTTATGCATTCAAATGAGAACTCATAGAACTCACATGCATAATTAACTCAATTGAATGGCACAGAAAAAGAGTATGTCATCCACGATAGGCTTTAGACCTCAAGTCGTGTGCTAGTGATGATCAACTAGGTTTAACTCTTGATTTGTTCTTGAAACTTTTCAAGACCATTAAGACTCCCACTGACTCCTTCACATATAAGATTCTCTTGTCAAGAGACATTCCTTGACAAAACAAATATTCAAGAGTTAGTGTAGTTTTTATCAAGACTATCACTTGGTTCTAGTTGGTCCTTGTCTTATCCAAGACATCACAACTTACCAATTTCAAATGTGCAAGAATAAGAAAACTTTTCCAAATTCCACATCTGACGAGTGTTATAAACCTACTTAAGACTTTTCACTCAAGTCACAATCTTGACTCTAAGACTTGATATTGGAACGAAGTATGATTGACTTCTTGATTTAACCATTTCCACAATTCTCGATTCCTCTTCTTAGACATACAAATGCACTAAGACTCACTTAGAGGATCAATTGAGATATGGTTCTTAATCATTAAGACTTATCATAAAACACAATAAAAGGTACTCTCCCTTCTTCTTAGAATAGAGAAACTTTTATCTTTCTGCCTACTTGATTCTTCTTACTCGTTCTGCTTTTGATTGAAATTCTTTCAATCAACTCAGAATTATACTTAATCTTATAAGTATAATCATATTTACTAAACTTTAGTAAATCATGACGAATATCTTTATCACTCTTGTGGTGGACTTGATCAACGCACAACCTAGTGTACTCGATCTCCTGGTCCTTCTCTTGACACTTTGCCAAAGAATTAGTCTAATTTCCAAAATATGAAGTTTCTCATTCATCACACAACCAAGTTGTATGATTCCAAGTTTCTGTCCAATTGAAACTTGGGCGATGAGAATCTTCCTTTATTTGGCAAATCCTCGACATTTCACAAATAACATAATCAAGAATCACATCCAATTCAACATTGCTAAAATTAGAAATACATAAACATCCATTTTCACATATGCCATTGCATGGATAAATAAATAGGAAGAAATCAAAATTCATTTTATTGAGGAAAAACTTGTCCTTACAATGCAATTCAAATGAAAACTATGCTATTTCAATTTCTAAGCAATCTATTCTAACTCTAAAGTAGTAGCTCAAAAATCCGATCTTCAAGCAATGCGATCGAAATCCATTTCTTCACGATCAGATTCAGCTTACTTCTTCCCTTAAGCTTCCTCTCTTTTCTTCGATCCTACAAAACATCAAAATGTAAGCTTATCACATCATGTATTGAAAATCAAAGAATAGGAACTTATATAGTTGGTTATTGGATTTTACCTGAAGTAGAGCCATACGTGTTGACTCTCCCATCTCTTAGATCTCTCAGGTAAACAGGGCAGCTTCGTCTCCAATGCCCCTTCTCTTGGCAGTAGAAGCAGATGGACTCTTTTGGAATGACACAAGGAACTATCTCAGAATTCATCTTTTTCAATGTCCATTGAAGTTTGGGAGTTTGATTTGCCAGACAAATTTGCTTGATCAACACGCCAAATCATTTCTGATTCAGCAGCTATAAGCAAATAGGTCAAATCAATGAGGGTCACGTCATGGTCCATCATATAGTACTCTCTAACGAACTCACTATATGATTCAGGAAGTGACTGAAGAACCCAGTCAACAGCCAACATTTCTGAGATATCGACACCCATCATCCTTAACCTATCAATGTGTGACTTCATCTCTAAGATGTGTGCACACACAGGTTTCCCATCTTCGTGTTTACTTGCCAAAAGGGCTTGAGTGAGCTTGAACTTTTCAAGCCTTTGAACTTGTGGGTCAGGGAGAATAATTGGAGAAGGTGGAGGAAGTGAAGCATGACTCTCATTTCCTTGATCGTATCGTGGAACGTCATCTTCATTTGGAAGGCTTGTTCCAAGGGACTTGGGAAGACCATTGTAAGATTTAGACATCTACAAAACGGGAGAAAATTCAAGTTAGTTGATAAGAGTCCTTGATGTAACACCCAAATGAAACATCAAGGCTAGGATCCAACACAACATTCTATAACCTAGAAGAGGGATGCCGTAATCTAGTTGCAAAATATTTGAAGGTAGGTAAATTGCGATTTACCAATTCCCACCATGAAAAACGAAAAAGAAATTTAAGTTTAAATGAATTGAAACTCCTAGATCTTTTGAGATTCATTGAACTTCTCAATGGCATGTTTAATCTCGATTATGCCCTTCTATTTGTGACTGGGATGTCGAGGATCACAAACAAGGTGTGAATAACCATTGGAATCACGTGGTGCACCCAATTGCTACTATCACTTAATCAATGTGCCGGTTAGCCACACACGCTCCATTGATCTATGATAAACATCGAGCCACCGTTCGCCACCAATGTCAATCCCAAATTAGTGTGTCGGTTAGCCACACACGCTCCACTAACGTTTGACAAGGGTACGAAGTGTAATTCCATGGATTAGCATACAAATTCACATTTTGCCCTAAAGTAACTAAGATTGGGAATTTGTAAAAGCATTTAGTTACTTTGAACTTCATTATACTTATAATGGAAGGTTTCGTCCTATCCTACCCGTTCGGCTAACGACCCTCCACTAGTCAAGAGTGCGGTGGGTAAGAGTGGATACCCATTCAATCGCCATTTTATAGGCAATTTCCTTAAACACCCCTTATAGACCAGCTTCGTGAATGAGGCCTACTAACAGTAAGACTGACTCTTTACTCATATATATAATATTAGACTTTTAATGTTACATATATATAGTATAGGGTGTATTTTACACTTTTAAAATACTAGGTGGTTTTATTAACTTTCTCTTTTAATTAAACTTTTAATTAACTTAACAAAACCATGAGGGTGTAATTTGAACTTTTCAAAATACTAGAGTTTTAGAATTTAAATATTACATAATTAAACTATTAATCAAAATTTTAAGTTCCAAAACTTGAGGGCAAGTTTTGAAACATTTCAAAACATTAGGTTTTAGAATTTAAATATTTCAGCATTAAACTTTTAATCAAAATTTTAAATTCCAAAACTTGAGGGCAAGTTTTGAAACTTTTCAAAACATTAGGGTTTAACTATTTAAATTTCAAAAACAAAACTTTTAAGTTCAAATTGAAACTATAAAACCTAAATGGAGTAATTTGAAACTATTCAAACTTACTAGGGATCAAATAACAAATATTATAAATCAAACAATTAATTTAGTGATTATCTATATTTGACCTAATTCAATTTCTTGCAAGATAAGTTACCCAATTAATACAAATAATCAATTTTAATCATATAAGGAATCTATTATCTAATCAATTGGTAAATATCTTTTGTTTTTGGCAAGGATAGTCTCACAAAATCATTAAAATTCGAATTTTATCAGAAAAAACAGATTAGGCAACAATTCCATAGCAAAAACAGCAAGAAATCCCGATATTGCCTCTGTCAGACGATCCGACTCGCCGAGTCACTCATGGACTCGCCGAGTCCATGAAGGGACTCGCCGAGTCCAGTCGAACAAAAGGCAGAAAAACGATTTTCAGTATGTAAAACGACAATTGCATCACATACAACAGAAACCAATCAAGGCTCTGATACCGTTGATGGATTTTAAGCATAAGAACAATCCTATGTGCTCATACAAACCCTAATGCTTGGATCTAGGTTTCTCTATTGTACATGCAATGAATCCAAGACTTACAAACCCTAGATCTATCAAATAAGAACTGAAATAAGGGTTTAGTAATTACCTTTGATTATTATATAGCAATAACAATCAATCCTTGCTTTGATTGGCTTCAGAAAGCTTAGTGCCTCAAGTGTTGCACCTCTAATGGAGTCACAAAAACCACTAAGCAACTTGGATGAAGAGGGAGGAGAGAGGAGGCACCAAAAACGGCTGGAAACCCTAGAGGGACTCTTAGCCACGTTTTTGGGGAATAGGGGTCCTATATATATACATGTAGGCTATTAGGGTTTGCAACTAGGAAACCCTAATCTGACTGCTTAAGCCCTAAGCAGTCTAATGGACTATTCCAGAAGGCCCTTGGACGATTTCTTTATGGTCCTCCATATAGAATTCGTCCATTGCCATCTAATGGATCCTAAGCCCAACTTTGTAACTATCTTATAATTACAATATCAGTCCCCTTAATTTAATTAATCTCTTTTAGTCACAAAATTAATTCTTAATTAATTCTTGACTAATATTAATTAAACATTATGATTTCTCCTTTAATATATTATTCTTATAATATATTAATAAATCATAATTAAACCTTTCTCTCCTTAATTCATCCTACATATTGCTATGGTGAAGGCAACCCAAAAGGACCATGCTCATAATCGGGTCAAGTACATACCAAAATAGTTATGGACTTAGACACTAATCCAACAGTCTCCCACTTGGATAAGTCTAATAACTATTTTGCATAACTTTAGAACCTGATAAGCAATCGTAGCTTTCAAAAGCCGCTATCAACTCTGATCTTATCAGCTACGCGCGTCCTTTAGATAAGGGATCATATATTCCTCCATTCTACAAGATATCGTATAGACATGAGACATGGATTGAAATCATTCTCTCAGTCTATGTGTCGTTTTCCGATTTCCGATTTATGACGACTGACTAATTGAACAAATCAAATCAGTCCTGGCCCGGCCGAGCACTTTCCTTTGTCATCACTAAATCATCGAGGGGCCCACATATATCGCTTTTATCCCACCTTGGGTAAAAGTAATGGATAAACTTTGACTCAAATGCTTGCTTGCACCTACTAATCGAATTACACACAACAATAAGTTTTATAACACCAAGTTACTGGTGCGTTTACTTATCATCAATGTGCAACCGACCAGCAAATAACAACTCACACGTCTCGGTTTCAAGAATATACAATGTTATCGTCTCACCAATCACTCGTGATAAAACCATGAAGTGATTCAAGTGAGCGTGGGTTTAACCCAATACTTTAATCTTATCAAAGCATTCATGAACTCTGCAGCAAACTTGTGCTATGTCTAAACACTTTAGACAATCTACAGACAGATTCACGACAGTCTTCCTTCATACCTACTTCCAACGTATGACCGACTATGGAGGTTCGAATAACCTAGTTATTCTGGAAGTCAAAACATGCAAAATGAAACGTAATAATAATGTTAATCCTATATGGTCCCAAAACTTTTGAGCGTAAATAAAACACTTTTATTTAAACACCATATTGATTACTCATTATTCATTGCTTACTGTTTCAGAAAATCAACTTATTACTCGAATTATAACCACAATTGTCCCATGCTCCAAGCATACACACTTTGGTTTCCTATGGTCCATACTTTGTGAAATAGATCAATTGAAAACTTTTCCAATGAAACTCATTTCACAATCCCCAATCCTTATTATTAGTATAAGAATACCAAATTCTTGCCACTTTTAGAATATGTCATATTCTAACATTTTATGCAATGATTCTTTCGTAATGTCATAGCACAAAAGTCACCAAGACCCGGCTAATGAAATTACAAGGTATTCTATCGGAAATTGTTACAAGACAATTCCATAGACGTGAAGTCTCACATTCAAAGTACATTCCTTTGAACATCCTTCTCGCATAAAAGTTTATAATCTAGACATATTTCTTAATATCCAACTCCCATTAATGGAAACATTTCCATATTTGCCATATTAAAACTCATTCTTAATAGAATCTTATCGATTCATAATAATGTCAATATAGTCCATCCAGTACTATACTTCCAACTACTCACAAGCGACAAATCCTCAGTGAACCTCAGATCGTCCTTTGATAGTTTAATTATTTTAGTCAAAACCAGTTCTAGTCCCTTTTCCCTCTTAATGCCCTAGGCACTGGAAAATTTTAGAATGGTCAAATATAATAGCATATGCAATCGATCCTATACCCGAAGCGTATTGGACACGATGCATAATGTCTCACATAAAGACATGATACTTCATCATCCTTCTGCCATAATATTTTATGTGCCCTGTTCCCACAATTCGAACTATGAAAAAGGATACCGTAATCATAATCAATTTTGAGAATGCACTATGTATCCTTGACTAAATTTATTAACATTTCTCTATCTAAGCTTTAGAATTTTGAAACGAAGTATAATATTCTCTCCCTTAATTATAGCAAAACAACTTTTCAACCCTTGCAACTTTGCAAAATAAATCTTTGTTTTCTATAATTAATATTGCTAACTTGCAATACTTACCATAATAATCATGCTCCCACTAACATGATGATTATTTTCTTACCAGCATAACATTTATGCTCCCACTAGTTTTGACATGTATTCAGAAAACAATTGAACTTCTAGAAAACAATGCTTATTGAATTCCTTAAGTTCATATTTCTAATACCTAATGCTTTGATAAGCCTTTCTCTAAGCTTTTTAAGCTCATACACCATTGCCTTAGATAGCTCACATGTGTGTCTAAACAATTCAGAATTTAGTTACTAAGTCCCAAATGTTCAGATCAATTGCCAAATCTCACAATTCGAACTATGAAAAGGGATGCCGTAATCATAATCGAATTTGAGAATACAATTTTCACAATTGCTATCTTCTTAAAATCTCTCTTAGTGAAAGCATTTCCTCACAATCATTTTCATGAAGGAGGAAAACCTTATGACACTTAGATTTTATGATGTATGTGTTCCTATCCATGTGAATTTGTCAAAACCAAAGTTTGCGACAAATCCAAACTCATATGGACCGAACGTGCTCAATCTCGATTTCTTGCCTCATGGTAACATGAATGCCCACCATGTCTTCCAAGCAACTCACCCTTTCGTATCAATGTACTTTCCATCGATCAAGGTGCTTTGTCTTTATGCATTCAAATGAGAACTCATAGAACTCACATGCATAATTAACTCAATTGAATGGCACAGAAAAAGAGTATGTCATCCACGATAGGCTTTAGACCTCAAGTCGTGTGCTAGTGATGATCAACTAGGTTTAACTCTTGATTTGTTCTTGAAACTTTTCAAGACCATTAAGACTCCCACTGACTCCTTCACATATAAGATTCTCTTGTCAAGAGACATTCCTTGACAAAACAAATATTCAAGAGTTAGTGTAGTTTTTATCAAGACTATCACTTGGTTCTAGTTGGTCCTTGTCTTATCCAAGACATCACAACTTACCAATTTCAAATGTGCAAGAATAAGAAAACTTTTCCAAATTCCACATCTGACGAGTGTTATAAACCTACTTAAGACTTTTCACTCAAGTCACAATCTTGACTCTAAGACTTGATATTGGAACGAAGTATGATTGACTTCTTGATTTAACCATTTCCACAATTCTCGATTCCTCTTCTTAGACATACAAATGCACTAAGACTCACTTAGAGGATCAATTGAGATATGGTTCTTAATCATTAAGACTTATCATAAAACACAATAAAAGGTACTCTCCCTTCTTCTTAGAATAGAGAAACTTTTATCTTTCTGCCTACTTGATTCTTCTTACTCGTTCTGCTTTTGATTGAAATTCTTTCAATCAACTCAGAATTATACTTAATCTTATAAGTATAATCATATTTACTAAACTTTAGTAAATCATGACGAATATCTTTATCACTCTTGTGGTGGACTTGATCAACGCACAACCTAGTGTACTCGATCTCCTGGTCCTTCTCTTGACACTTTGCCAAAGAATTAGTCTAATTTCTAAAATATGAAGTTTCTCATTCATCACACAACCAAGTTGTATGATTCCAAGTTTCTGTCCAATTGAAACTTGGGCGATGAGAATCTTCCTTTATTTGGCAAATCCTCGACATTTCACAAATAACATAATCAAGAATCACATCCAATTCAACATTGCTAAAATTAGAAATACATAAACATCCATTTTCACATATGCCATTGCAAGGATAAATAAATAGGAAGAAATCAAAATTCATTTTATTGAGGAAAAACTTGTCCTTACAATGCAATTCAAATGAAAACTATGCTATTTCAATTTCTAAGCAATCTATTCTAACTCTAAAGTAGTAGCTCAAAAATCCGATCTTCAAGCAATGCGATCGAAATCCATTTCTTCACGATCAGATTCAGCTTACTTCTTCCCTTAAGCTTCCTCTCTTTTCTTCGATCCTACAAAACATCAAAATGTAAGCTTATCACATCATGTATTGAAAATCAAAGAATAGGAACTTATATAGTTGGTTATTGGATTTTACCTGAAGTAGAGCCATACGTGTTGACTCTCCCATCTCTTAGATCTCTCAGGTAAACAGGGCAGCTTCGTCTCCAATGCCCCTTCTCTTGGCAGTAGAAGCAGATGGACTCTTTTGGAATGACACAAGGAACTATCTCAGAATTCATCTTTTTCAATGTCCATTGAAGTTTGGGAGTTTGATTTGCCAGACAAATTTGCTTGATCAACACGCCAAATCATTTCTGATTCAGCAGCTATAAGCAAATAGGTCAAATCAATGAGGGTCACGTCATGGTCCATCATATAGTACTCTCTAACGAACTCACTATATGATTCAGGAAGTGACTGAAGAACCCAGTCAACAGCCAACATTTCTGAGATATCGACACCCATCATCCTTAACCTATCAATGTGTGACTTCATCTCTAAGATGTGTGCACACACAGGTTTCCCATCTTCGTGTTTACTTGCCAAAAGGGCTTGAGTGAGCTTGAACTTTTCAAGCCTTTGAACTTGTGGGTCAGGGAGAATAATTGGAGAAGGTGGAGGAAGTGAAGCATGACTCTCATTTCCTTGATCGTATCGTGGAACGTCATCTTCATTTGGAAGGCTTGTTCCAAGGGACTTGGGAAGACCATTGTAAGATTTAGACATCTACAAAACGGGAGAAAATTCAAGTTAGTTGATAAGAGTCCTTGATGTAACACCCAAATGAAACATCAAGGCTAGGATCCAACACAACATTCTATAACCTAGAAGAGGGATGCCGTAATCTAGTTGCAAAATATTTGAAGGTAGGTAAATTCCGATTTACCAATTCCCACCATGAAAAACGAAAAAGAAATTTAAGTTTAAATGAATTGAAACTCCTAGATCTTTTGAGATTCATTGAACTTCTCAATGGCATGTTTAATCTCGATTATGCCCTTCTATTTGTGACTGGGATGTCGAGGATCACAAACAAGGTGTGAATAACCATTGGAATCACGTGGTGCACCCAATTGCTACTATCACTTAATCAATGTGCCGGTTAGCCACACACGCTCCATTGATCTATGATAAACATCGAGCCACCGTTCGCCACCAATGTCAATCCCAAATTAGTGTGTCGGTTAGCCACACACGCTCCACTAACGTTTGACAAGGGTACGAAGTGTAATTCCATGGATTAGCATACAAATTCACATTTTGCCCTAAAGTAACTAAGATTGGGAATTTGTAAAAGCATTTAGTTACTTTGAACTTCATTATACTTATAATGGAAGGTTTCGTCCTATCCTACCCGTTCGGCTAACGACCCTCCACTAGTCAAGAGTGCGGTGGGTAAGAGTGGATACCCATTCAATCGCCATTTTATAGGCAATTTCCTTAAACACCCCTTATAGACCAGCTTCGTGAATGAGGCCTACTAACAGTAAGACTGACTCTTTACTCATATATATAATATTAGACTTTTAATGTTACATATATATAGTATAGGGTGTATTTTACACTTTTAAAATACTAGGTGGTTTTATTAACTTTCTCTTTTAATTAAACTTTTAATTAACTTAACAAAACCATGAGGGTGTAATTTGAACTTTTCAAAATACTAGAGTTTTAGAATTTAAATATTACATAATTAAACTATTAATCAAAATTTTAAGTTCCAAAACTTGAGGGCAAGTTTTGAAACATTTCAAAACATTAGGTTTTAGAATTTAAATATTTCAGCATTAAACTTTTAATCAAAATTTTAAATTCCAAAACTTGAGGGCAAGTTTTGAAACTTTTCAAAACATTAGGGTTTAACTATTTAAATTTCAAAAACAAAACTTTTAAGTTCAAATTGAAACTATAAAACCTAAATGGAGTAATTTGAAACTATTCAAACTTACTAGGGATCAAATAACAAATATTATAAATCAAACAATTAATTTAGTGATTATCTATATTTGACCTAATTCAATTTCTTGCAAGATAAGTTACCCAATTAATACAAATAATCAATTTTAATCATATAAGGAATCTATTATCTAATCAATTGGTAAATATCTTTTGTTTTTGGCAAGGATAGTCTCACAAAATCATTAAAATTCGAATTTTATCAGAAAAAACAGATTAGGCAACAATTCCATAGCAAAAACAGCAAGAAATCCCGATATTGCCTCTGTCAGACGATCCGACTCGCCGAGTCACTCATGGACTCGCCGAGTCCATGAAGGGACTCGCCGAGTCCAGTCGAACAAAAGGCAGAAAAACGATTTTCAGTATGTAAAACGACAATTGCATCACATACAACAGAAACCAATCAAGGCTCTGATACCATTGATGGATTTTAAGCATAAGAACAATCCTATGTGCTCATACAAACCCTAATGCTTGGATCTAGGTTTCTCTATTGTACATGCAATGAATCCAAGACTTACAAACCCTAGATCTATCAAATAAGAACTGAAATAAGGGTTTAGTAATTACCTTTGATTATTATATAGCAATAACAATCAATCCTTGCTTTGATTGGCTTCAGAAAGCTTAGTGCCTCAAGTGTTGCACCTCTAATGGAGTCACAAAAACCACTAAGCAACTTGGATGAAGAGGGAGGAGAGAGGAGGCACCAAAAACGGCTGGAAACCCTAGAGGGACTCTTAGCCACGTTTTTGGGGAATAGGGGTCCTATATATATACATGTAGGCTATTAGGGTTTGCAACTAGGAAACCCTAATCTGACTGCTTAAGCCCTAAGCAGTCTAATGGACTATTCCAGAAGGCCCTTGGACGATTTCTTTATGGTCCTCCATATAGAATTCGTCCATTGCCATCTAATGGATCCTAAGCCCAACTTTGTAACTATCTTATAATTACAATATCAGTCCCCTTAATTTAATTAATCTCTTTTAGTCACAAAATTAATTCTTAATTAATTCTTGACTAATATTAATTAAACATTATGATTTCTCCTTTAATATATTATTCTTATAATATATTAATAAATCATAATTAAACCTTTCTCTCCTTAATTCATCCTACATATTGCTATGGTGAAGGCAACCCAAAAGGACCATGCTCATAATCGGGTCAAGTACATACCAAAATAGTTATGGACTTAGACACTAATCCAACAATACCGATAATAGTTATGGGCTTAGACATCTAATCCAACAGTCTCCCACTTGGATAAGTCTAAAACTATTATTGCAAATATGACTCCAAAATCCCGACTAGCAATCGTAGCTCTTAAAAGCCGCTGTCGAAATCTGTCCTAGTCAATGACGTGTCCATTAGATAAGGGATCATATATTCCTCCATTCTAGATATCATATGGACTGAGAGATGGATTAAAATCATTCTCTCTGTCCATCTGTTGTTTCACGATTCCTTATTTATGACGACCGATTGATTGAACAAATCAAATCAGTCCAGGCCCGGCCGAGCACTTAGGGTTGTCATCACTAAATCATCGAGGGGCCCACAAATATCGCTTTTATCCGCATGGAGTAAAAGGAACGGATAAACTTCGACCCAAATGCTCGCTTGTACTCACTCATCAAATTACACACAGCGATATGTTTTATAACATCCAAGTTACTGGTGAGTTTACATATGTCAATGTGCAACCGACTCGCAACTACAACTCACACGTCTCCGTTTGAAGAAAATAAGATATTATCGTCTCATGATCACTCGTGATGAAATCCATGAAGTGATTCAAATGAGCGTGGGTTTAATCCAATACTCGAATCTTATTCCAGGAGCACTCATGAATATTGCAGCTATGTCTAAAACATCTAGACATACTACAGACCCATTCATGACAGTCTTGCCTCAATACCTACTTCCAAAGTATGATCGAATGTGGACGGTTTGAATAACCTAGTTATTCAGGAAGTCAAAACATGCAAAGTGAAACACAATAATAATATTAATCCTATATGGCCCCAAAACTTTTGAGCCATGTTGATTACTCATTATTCATTGTATAATGTTTCAAATAATCAACTTAATACTTGAACTAAAACAATAGTTGTCCCACGCTACAAGCATGCACACTATGTTTACCTATGGTCCTTTGTTTGTGGAATGGATCAATTGAAAACATTTCAGTGATGCTCATTTCACAATTCCAAATCCTTATGACAAATGTAAGAATACAAGATTCTTTGCCAATCTGTTAGACTCTAAACTTATATGCAATTATCCTCTTGACTATGCACAAAAGTTACAAAGACTTGGCAACAGACATTACAAAGTATTCTAATGGAGAGTAATTCCATGGAAACGAAGTCTCACATTCAAAGTACATTCCTTTGAACATCCTTCTTGCATTTAGTTTTCTAATCTTACACAGATTTAAAGAATAACTTCCACTTATGGAAACATTTCCATATTCTCATTTTGACTATCACTTCTAAACAAGAGTTGCCTCTTTTCAGAATATGTCAATATGGTCCTTCCAAAATTAACACTATACTTCCAACTGTCCATGAGCAACCAATCTTTGGTAAACCTCAGATTGTCCTCGACAATTGCTTAATCATTTTAGTCATATATAGTTATGGTCCTTTTTCCCTCTTAATGCCCTAGGCATTTGTAAAATTCAGAATACATAGAAATATTATAGCATATGCAATCGATCCTTAAACCGAAGCATATGGGATACGATTCATAATGTTTCACATATAGACATGATCCTAGACCAGTCTTTTGCTATAATTTTTTTATTTGCCATGTTCTCAAAATTCGGACTATGAGGAGGGATGCTGTAATCATAATCGAATTTTGAGAACGCAATTAATATTTCCATATATAGAATTTCCTTATGTTGAACCATTCCAACATAACATTCATATATATATATATATATATATATATATATATATATATATATATATATATATATATATATATATATATATATATATATATATACTTGACTAAATTCGATTAAAATCTCAATTTTAGCTTTTAGAATTGGAATGAAGTATAATTTCCTCTCCCTTAATTATAGCAAAACAACTTTTTAAACCCTGCAACTTTGCAAATTGAAACTTTTGTTTTCTATAATTGACATTGCTAACTTACAACACTTAACATAATAATCATGTTCCCACTAACATGATAATTATATCCTTATCAGCATAACACTTATGCTCCCACTAGCTTTGACATGTATCCAAAAATCAGCTGGACTTCTAGAAGTCAATACTTTATTGACTTTCATTACCAAAGTTCAGGTTTCTGATACTAGATGCTTCGATAAGACTTTATCTAAGCTTCCCAAAATCATACACCTTTCCTTAGATAGCTCACATGTGTGTCTAAACATTTTTATAACTATGAAAAGGGATGCTGTAATCATAGTCTCAAATGCTTAGACCTTTGCCATTGCTAACAATTCGAATTATGAAAAGGGATGCCGTAATCATAATTGAATTTGAGAATGCAAATATCACAATTTCTATCTGCTTAAAATCTACTTAGTGAAAGCGTTTCCTCACCATCATTTTCATGAATCGGAGAGAAACCTTATGACACTTAGATTTTATGGTGTATGTGTTCCTATCGATGTGAATTTGTCAAAAACTTAACCACAAGAGGAGGTCAGTGACAAATCCAAACTCATATGGACTGAACTTGTTCAACCTTAACTTCTTGCCACCTGGCAGCACAAGGGCCTACCATTGCTTCCAAGTAGTTATTCAAACAACTGAGAACTCATAGAACTCACATGCATAGTCAACTTTAACTGGAATGGGCACAAAAACAAGAATATGTCAACACAATAGGTTATAAACCTGAAGTCGTGTGCTAGTGATAAACAATACCCTTGATTAGTTCTTGAAATCTTTCAAGATCTTTAAGACTCCCACTGACCTCTTGACATATAAGATTCTCTTGTCAAGAACTATTCCTTGACAAAGCAAACGTTCAAGAGTTAGTGCAGATTGTTATCAAGACAAACACTTCACACAATTGGCCTTAGTTGGTCTTTGTTTTATCCAAATCATCACAACTCACCAATTTCAAATGTACAAAAGTAGAAAACATTTTACTCTACATTTGACAAGTGTTATAAAATTTCTCAAGATTATGTCACTCGAGTTACAATCTTGGAGTATGACTCTAAGAGTTGTTTTGGAACGAAGTATGACTCATCTTCTTGATTTAACCATTTCAACAATTCACGATTCCTTTTCTTAGCCAAACAAATACACCAAGATGTCCTTAGAGGATCAATTGTGATATGGTTTTTCATAATCATTTAGATGATCATAAAACATGATACTGAAGTACTCTCCCATCTTTTCAGATGGAGAAACTTTTATCTTTCTGCCTAATTTGATTCTTCTCATTCGTCCTGCCATACATTGAAACTTTTCCAATGTTTCAGAATTATACTTAAACTTGTAAGCACAACCATGTTTACTAAACTTTAGTAAATCATGACGAATAGCCTTATCGTTCTTTGTGGTGGACCTTATCAGCGCACAACGAAGTGTACCCAATCTCCTAGTCCTTCACTTGACTCACATATACATGTGAACAAGGAATTAGTCTTAATTTCGCAAAGATGAAAATTCTCATTCATCATACAATACAAGTTGCATGATTCCAAGTTTCTATCCAACTGAAACCTGGGTGATGAGAATCTTTCCTTATTTGGTAAATTACGACACTACCACAAATGAAAGAATCAAATCCATTTTCCAATATTGCTATCATGGAATCATATAAACAACAATTTTTCACAAATGTCATTTTAAGGATACCTAAAATAAATAAAATCAAAATTTTCCTTTTATTTTAAAATTGCGGAAAAAATTATCCTTACAATGCAAATACAGATGAAAACTATGTTGTTATCCATTCATAAGCAATCTATCATGACTCTTAGTAGCAACTCAAAATTCTGATCTTCGAATCATGCGATCGAAATCCATTTTCGCAATCAGATTTAGCATACTCTTCTTCTAAGCTTCCTATCTTTTTCCGATTCTACAAAACATTAAAATGCGACCTAATCACATCATGTAATAAGAATCTCCAAATAGGAACTTAATAGAGTTAGATAGTGGACTTTACCTGAAGCATAGTCAAAATTTTGACTTTTACCATCCTCGTGAACTTTCAGGTAAATAAGGCAGCTTTGCAACCAATGCCCCTTCTTTTGGAAATAGAAACATATGGACTCTTTAGTAATGGTACATGCGACTATCTCAGACTTAGCCTTTCTCTTTACCATTTGGTCAACCGGGTTGAGTATGGCCTATCCCTTTCCATTGGAAGAGAAGACTTTTCTGGACTCCCAATGTTTCCATTGTTAATTTCCATGTAAGTTTTGGGAAGTAGATCTTCAAATAAAATTTGCTTTACCAGTGTTCCAAATCATTGCTGATTCAGCAGCAACAAGCAAATAGGTAAGATCATTAAGGGTCTTGTCGTGGTCTGTCACATAGTAGTCCTTAATGAACTCACTATATGACTCAGAAAGTGATTGAAGAACCCAGTCAACAGCCAACATCCTTGAGACTTCGACACCCAACTCTCCCAACTTGTCAATATGTGACTTCATCTCCAAGATGTGAGCACATACATACATTGCTCGCCAATAGGGATTGAGTGACCTTGCACTTTTCAAGAACTTGTGGGTTAGGGAGAATAATTGGAGAAGGTGGAGGAGGTGAAGTATGATTTCCAGTCCCATTAATGCACAACAAGGGATTAATCTTTCACCTTGATCGCCATTTGGGATATCATCTTCATTAGGAAAGCTTTTTCCAAAAGAATAAGGAAGACCATAGTTGTCATATCTAGACATCTATGATGGAGAAATTCAAGTTTAGTTGATTTAAGTCCTTAATATAACACCCAATATGAAATATTAAGGCTAGGACCCAACACAATATTTTATAACTTGGAAGAGGGATGTCGTAATCCAAGCTACAAAATATTTGAAGGTAGGTAAATGACGATTTACCAATTTCCACCATGAAAAACGAAATTTAACATTAGGTTTTAAATGAATTGAAACTCCTAGATCTTTTGATATTCATTGAACTATTCAATGGCATGTTTAAATCTCGATTGTGCCCTTCAAGTTTGTGACTGGGATGCCGAGGATCAGAAACAAGGAGTGAATAACCATGCAAATTAGCTTGGTACACTTAATGTTACAACCACCTAATCAATGTGCCGGTTAACCACACACACTCCATTGATCTACGATTAACATCAAGCTATCCTTTGCCACACATTGTCAGTCCCAGATTAGTGTGCCAGTTAACCACACACGCTCCACTAACGACTTAACAAGGTGCAAAGTGCAATTTCATGGGTTAGGACCAAATTCACATTTTCCTAAAGTAACTAAGATTCGGAATTTAATAAAGTTTAGTTACTTTATATTTATCATTATACTTTTAATGAAGGGAGAATTAATGTCCTGTCCTACCCGTTCGGCTAACGACCCTCCACCAGTCAAGGAAGCAGTGGGTGAGAGTGGACACCCATTAAACTGCCATTTTATAGGCATTAACCTTATACCCCCTTATAGACCGGCTTCGTGAATGAGGCCTACTAACGGTAAGACCGACTTACTCTTATACATACATATATATATATATATATATATATATATATATATATATATATATATATATATATATATATATTAAACCTATAATATTATAATAGTATAAGGTTTGAATTTTAAACTTTTAAATTTCTAGGGTTTGGAATTAAAGTATACATGGGGGGGGGGGGGTAACTTTACAAATTCCAAAACTTGAGGGCAAGTTTTGAACAATTCAAAAACTTTTGGTTTCCATAACTTATGTGTTTAATATGGTTTTTATGGAAGACTTTTCAAGTTCCATAACTTGAGGACAAGTTATGGAAGACATAAAACTATTTTATGATGACATTTAAAAACAAGACCTTTCATTTTTCATAACCTATGAACTTTAATGAATCTTTTAAAAGAAAAACTCTTCATTTTTCATAACTTGAGGACAAGTTATGGAGTTCATAAAAACCATCAAGATCAATTATTCCAATTAACACAATAATCAAATAATTTTTATTATTATCTAGATCAAACTCATGAGTAACGATAATTCACATCAACAATTTTTCAAGAAATTAGCTAATCATATAAACTAATACAAAATCTTGAAAATTTGACAGTTATCCTTTATTTAGATGTGGATAATCATTACCATAGCATCAAAATCAAATTTTATGAACAAAAACATTTTGTGGTAATGATCCTAATCCAAAACAGGCCAAAAAACTCAAAAATCTGCATCTAGGACAACCAACTCGTCGAGTGCATGAGCTGAATCGTCGAGTTGGTCAACTTTGTGAGTGGACTCGGCAAGTCACTCATCCAACTCAGCGAGTCCAAGGCAAAAACCATGCAACTCGTCGAGTTAAGCACTGGACTCGGCGAGTTCTGCTGTCAGAGTGCTGAAAATTCGATTTTTTTACTTTGAAAACCAATAATAACATCAAATATAATAGAAAACAACCCATGTCTCTGATACCACTGTTGGATTTTTTGTATACTACAACATCCTATGGTGCACATACAACCCTAGATGCCTTGAATCTATGTTTTCTCTAATTATACATGTAATGGTGTTTCCAAAGCATTAAGCCTATAACTAGCATGCAAATAACATATGTATAATAAAACAAGTTTTAGACATACCTCTTGATGTTGTTGATGTTGCTAGCAAGACTTTGGCCTTTAAGAACTTAGTGCCCCAAGTGTTGCACCTCAAATAGAATCACAACTCACCTAGGACAAAGGTGACTCTTGAGAGAGAATTTCCATGCACCAAAAACCGTCCATCTTTTTCTAAGAATAGAAGCACACGTTTTTAGGTTATGGAGCATATATTTATATGTAGGATTCCAAGGGTCATGGGTATAACCCAAATCCATACCCATGGGTTTTAGGATCCATGGTACATGTGGCCCAACTTATTTTGTATTCATACATAATTTTAGTCCAACATGGACCATAAGCCCAACACATATAAATATAACTAATTTACATAATTAGTCCCCATTAATTTAATTAGTCTCTTTAGATCACTAAATTAATTCCAAACTAATTCTTGATCAATACTAATTAAATCATATGATTTCATATTAATATATTAGAACTTATAATATATTAATAAATCATATATAACCTCTTCTCAAAAGTCCATCCTAACAAATTGTCCTGGTGTTATGCAACCCAAATGGACCATGCTACTCTCGGGCCGAGTATATACCGATAATAGTTATGGGCTTAGACATCTAATCCAACACAAACTACCTGACCATATAAATCCAGCTCAACAAGATGTATCCCACTCATAACTCTCGGATGTAAAATGGAATATTACAATCCTTGATAATACCAACCAGGCAATAACAAAGAACTAAACCCAAGATAATGCTTTAAACATACACGAACATGATTCCAAAGCACGTATATATACGGATAATAAGGCATGAAGAAAGAAAAAGATGACATACCCGCGATAGCATCTGATGAAACTCTGGGCTCCCCTGAATGAAGCTGCAATGCTCGACTCCTCGCTACTGGGACTTCAGCCCTGCCCTCCTGATCGTCATTGATCCTCAAGGTAACTGGAGCAGGTGTACTCACCACTCCACCCGTCAACCTCGGACATTCAGCCTTCTTGTGGCCCACCTGGTTGTAATTAAAACCCTTCGAAACATATCCACAGGGTGCAATCCCTACTAAAATGACCCATCAGACCAAAACCGAAAAACCCCTTTCTGTCTCCCGACAGCCACCCTCACACTTGGCACAACGACCTCGGCTCTGATGGCCTCCCAAAAGCGAATCCTGAGCCTTGGGCCTCTTCGCCTAGACCACTGTGATCTGAATATGCTCCGCCTTCCTCTTCCTGAGGTGCTCCAAATCAATCTCCCATTCTCGGGCTCTAGCTATCATGTCCTCCAAATTCTGACAAGCTAAAAAGCTAACAAACTCTCGGATATCATCTCGCAGGCTCGCAGCATATCATGGTACCTTGTCTTCTTCATCTCCTCGTCTGCGGTATACTGCAGAACCAAAAGATCCCTCTCCCTAAACTTGGCAGTGATCTTTGTGATAGTCTTAATCGTCTGGCGAAGGTCCTGAAACACCCTCGCCAACTGTTGCACCTCAATGGATGGGACAAACTTCGCCCTAAACCGGGTATCAAACTCATCCCAAGCCATCGCTTCAATGGCTTCGCCTCCCAAAGAGAAATATACCTCCTCACACTAATCTCGAGCTCTGCCTTTCGGAAGACAGGAAGAAAATCTAACCTTGAATCCTCGGGGAAGAAACTCTTCCGGAAAGCGTTTACCATATCCACTAACCACCTCCTTCTTGCAATGGGGTCCTTCTCCCCAAAGAACTCGGGAGCTCCACAAGCACGGAACTCGCGGAAGGAAAGAGTGCAAGCTCCCATAATGCCATAATCTCAGTGCGGAACGCGCCCATACTCTCATCCAAAATCTTCATCATCCCATCTTTGACCGAACCAAAGATCACAGGAGTCTACTACAAAATACCGCGGGTGTTCTCCGACGAGATGAATTCTCGCATCCACTCATCAATCGGCTCAGTGCCAGCACCTGATCCTGAAGCAGATCCTCCGCCACGAGTGCTCATCACCATATTGAAAAGCACCCATAAAATAATCAGAACATACCCAAAAATCCTCATCCACAGGTTTCCTAGATTCTCCGTGACTCCCCTCGATTCCAGTATGGATCCTGTGCTTCCAGTAGTACGAGCCCAATACTACCTTCGACGCCTATCTATACTTTCCTCAAGAGTCATCCTAAATCCTCCAAGTCACCTTCTCAAATCGGTTCTCCAAGTACCTGATAAACAGCATGACCAAACCCATTAAAGCACTTCCTAGGCTCTCCTAGGTTCCGACCTCACCCTTCCATCAGCTGCTGAAGAACTCCCATTAATATCCGCTAACTACTTTATAAATATAATCACATCCCACAAAGCCTAGATAATCCTTCGAGTAACAAAATCAACCCTACAACGGTTAGACTAAAACGAGAGCTATGCAATAGAGTCGAACCCATCTGTAACATACACGTTTTGAAATCATGTTATGTAATTTGAAAAGTTAATAATATTATGAAATATTATGTGAAATTGAGTGTAGATTTCTAACAGATAGTTTTTACTAGAAATGAAGTAAAACTATGTTTAGAATCACTCATAAATTATTGGAAGTCTTATGAGATTCTAATTAAAAGTCAAATAGTGAAATTAGCGAAAATATAAAATTTGAAATAAGTAAAATTTTATTATTGAAAGTTGTAGATAATCTCGTTAGAAACATTTAGGCGAAAACCTCATCGAAATCCGAGTTATAACGAAGAAGTTATGACCAATCGAAGATCCGCGACAAAACCGGCATGACGACGAATGACGTAAAAAGTGAGTTTTTGATAAACTACTTTTTAGCCTTAGTGATCTAAATGAAAGTCGTAGTATTCGTTAAACCGAGAATTTTGATAAAACGAACGCCAAAATCTGACTTCGTATGAGGAAGTTATGATTTTTCTAAGTTTCAACTTAGCAGTAGACAGCTAAAAACTCGAATTTTAGATCGAGTGATTTTTAGCCGACACAACCTAAACGAGAATCGAAGTTCTCGTCATTAGCAGTACAACGGTAAAAAGTCTGACGAAAACGGACGTCGGATGAAGAAGTTATGAATTTTTAACGGATTTACCAGTCCCGGTCTGTTAAAAATAATAATATTAAAATAAAGTCAAAATTTTCCGACGAAGTCTAAACGAAAGTTGTAGAGCATAATTTTCCCTACGCGTGCCCGTATGAGAAAGTTATGGATTTTACAAGATTGGGCACAATTTTCGAGAATTTTCGCATGAATAGTGCCAGCCACGTCATCCGATCTCGGTGAGTCAGCAGATGCGTGTTGCCTTCTGATTGGACCGAGGCCGAAGCCTATCCCTGTCCGACGCGCCTTGCCCCGTGTCGCTGTGACTCATCGCATTCGAGCTTCGCTGGTCCAATCCGAGAGTGTCGCGTGCCCTTCGCGTGTTCGAAGCTCGCACCCACCACCTGGCCTCGCTCCGCGGCTGCCACCTGCCTCGCTGACTCCCTTCTTCTCGGCCGAACTTCGGACCTCAGCCCTATAAATAGGAGACTTGCGAGATTACCCGGGGAAAATGGGATTTTTGCCATTTTTCACCCCTAAATCCATATTTTCATTATTTTGACATCCCCCGAAGCCCCGATATCATTTTTAGCACCCGAAACACGCCCCGAAGTGCCGTGAAGCCCGAGAAATTTATCTTTTCGGTTTGAAGCTCTACTTTCGCAAGGCCCGGTTTTTCAATAAATCTCCCGGTTTTCAACGAATAAAGTCATAATTAGAGCCGAAATGCTGCTCAAATTGTTATTTTGACCCCCGGATAATTCTAGGTGAGTTTAATATATAGGAACAATTGTATGTTATGTGTTATATGTGCTATGTGCTTTTCCATGTTATCATCTCGTGTTATTATTTCTGCTATTTTTATAGCAAGGCTATACCTCTGACCACGAAGTGTATTACATAGGCATCACTTGGGTATTGGTATGTACCGTTGACCATGAAGTGTATGACATAGGCATCACTTTGGCTTCGGCAGTATGCTAAGATAAGGCTGAAAGCCTTAATATTCTAGCAACATGATATTCCTGAGTATTTTCTGTGCCACTTGTGCTGAAATTTTATTGATTGTATATCAAGTATGGAAATTGTTATGTCTCATTGATTGATATGGAAAGCTTTTTGCATTATGCCTTTGTTGTTCCTTGTTCCTCTTTGCTTCTGCCATATTGAAGTATATATATGGCATAATGTTATATTGTATCTATTATTGAACTCACTAAGCGTCACCGCTTACCCTCTCAATGTTTAACAAATTTGCTGGGAATAAGTAACCAGTATAGTCATATACTGTTGGAAGGTTTAGAATAGTTGTAATATTACTTTTGTATTTCGCTTTATGATTGTATAAAATTACAATATCCTGGGTAGTTATGTAAACATAGTCGGTTTGTATCCAATCTTTTGTAATCACTTTATCAATGTAAGATATTGTTTTATAAATATGCATGTAGCATGTTTCGGAGTAACTATATTGTCAAGTACGAAAGTGAAGGTCTTTCAATCATGGTATCAGAGGAGTGGTTTAAGTGAACTAAATACGACGTATTGGTATTTAGACTTAAACTGTTGGAAGTTCAATATATGAATGGATTCATTAGGAGTATATGGATACAAACCATAGGAAATACTTAAGTGGGGTATTGAGTAGTGATAAACCCTAGTATTCTAAGATATTAAGTTACTTCAAAATTTTCAGAGAATTAGTTTAAGTGAACTAGGAATTTTGAGAATTTCTAGACTTAAACATGAATTGCTAAGTGAAGATGATACGATGTGTATCTGGTATACTTAGGTTGAATACCTAAATGGAAACAAGCACTAGAATATTAAGAGGAGATATGCCTTATATTCTAATATGTGCTAAATGATAAATGAATATAGCATACCTTAGGTTGCTTGCCTTATTGCTATTATTTAAGAAAGTTTACGGTCTGTTGCCGACCTTGATTTAGAAGAGAAAATTTTATGCTTAGAATTCTAAGAATTTCTGCATTAGAATTTACATGAAACTTTTCGAAGTGATAAAGAGACTTATGATAGTCGACATCGATAAGTTTGTAGATAAACGATCAAGGGATATCGTAAAATAATATTTACCAAGTGAAATCGTAAATAGTGTATTAATACCAATAGAGTGGTGTTGTACATTTAAAGTATGTTTGATATATAATAACATCTTTGGAAGAAAGATGTGCGTTTGAAACACGTTTGGGTGAGATAAATGTGTTGGTACAAATCCATGAAGTTGTTCCATCGTTGTCCCGATTGAAGCAGTGATTGTTTATAGAGTCGGAAGAACCGAAGCTGGTGATAAATACTTCGACAGTATTGAAATTTATGTGGTACAAGATTTAGAAGAATTAAATGAAGATCAAAGGAAAGGCTAATGAAGTTTTCAGACTCAATAGGCCAAGGCTTTGTGATGTAGTATGTAGTTCAAGTAGTAACATTATACAGGATGCTCATACTTAGTATTAAATAATACTGAGTGATGATTCACTTCTATCACATCCTTATGAAAGTTCCACTGTGTGTTAAGCCGACTTTAACATACATGATTAGGATGGTGAATTAAGTCATTTAGTAATAAAAGGTTAAGTAACTTACTTGTTTAAGTAAGATAGAACGCTTAGTTAAAGAAGCAATACAACCATAGTATTGTATGAGAAGAAATGTTGTAGTTAGGAATGACAGAGAACCAAGTTAAAGTAGTAGAGCTTGCTGAGATGCAGCTATAATGTAGACTTCTTAGGATAGACTCCTATGAAGTAGACTTAGACCTACTCATATACAGGAATGATGATAATGAAACCAACAAATGTGCATGGTGAATTACATAAGTTAGAAGATGATGCAGGTAGTTGAAGACCGGTTGTCTCCATGCTGCTAGAGTAAATTTTGGTTTAGTGTGTCTTGTAGAGTAGACACTACCCGAGAAAGAATTTATATGAATAATTGGAAGTAAAATTTCTATCGACCTATGAAAGAGTATTAGAATATGCTAGATAGAGCTCATACAAAAAAAAATTTAGAAGGTGAATTTAAGTAATCCAAGATATGTTTGATAGAAACGCGAAAACCCTAGTTGAGTCTAGGAGAAATTGTTGTATGTATTTGTTTGAACACATTCATGTGTAATAAGTTGTTTTGTGATTTTGAATGGTAACTTGGAAAACTGCGAGACAATACTTGGGACGAGTATGAGTAGGTGTGAATGATAGTAGAGGCCTATACTATCGAAAGCACAGGACTCACGCTTGGATCAGGGAAAGTCACAAGGTTACCAAGAAGCTAGTAAATGATTTCGTTTTATTCATGTGTGTCGTTACCTTCGTTTCGGTAATGACTAAGAAGATAATTATCGTTCAAATTTTCATGTCATAAAGAGTGGAGTCCGATTAATATAAATCTACAAAGATAAAGTTGATTGGTTTAGAAAGCCATGTATTGAGTAATGACGAAACTTCAGTCAAGAAGGAGATGGTCGAGATGGTCGATAGAAATATAACAATCTTCATTAAAGAATTGAGCAACCATTAACTAGAGATGTTACCTGTTATGAAGGCGATGAAGAATTTAGTTATTCATGGAAGGATTACAGTATGAAATCCGTGATTTAGTAATCAATCGAAATATTCTGTCATTTGACAAAATTGATGTGTATGTCCAAAAGCACGAATTAGAGATACGTGGTCTATTCTTTCTGTTCCGAAGCATCCACGTGTTGATCAAACTCTTTTTGTTTTCTTTATTCCATCAGCTGGATTTATTCGATCTGATTCTAATACAAGAGTTTGGTTTGTTATGTGTCTTGTGCGTTATAAAATCAAAGGTCATTAGAATAAGACCATTCGAGTTGTTATTATAGCAAAAGTAAAGGCCTTATCTTGGGTTTAGTCTATAAACCAAGAAGGAGCAGGAGTCTGCAATGAGAATTGAGTTTTAACTCAAAGATTAGGATCGAAGCCCCGATAGAGAATGATGAGCGGGTGCAGGTTTGAACACCGCTAGTAACTAAGAAGTTTGAAGAGTTTGACAATTGTTTGGAAAACAAAAAGTTAAATATCGTACATTTTAGATTACCACAGAAGAAGTAAGTTAGGACTCGAATGTTGTGACTAGTAATTTTCTCGTAAACTTTAGATCTGCTTACATCTTATTTGATTGTGATGCCTCAGATTCTTTCGTGCCTTATAAATTCGCACATTCTTTTCAAATTGCTTGTTACACAATTGTCCAATCATTTCATATAGATAACATAGGAAATATATCATTACTTGTTGATAAAGTCTATAGAGATAATGTCATAGGAATTGAAAGTTATAATCTTCTTGCTAACCTAATTCCTATCTCCTTGCCCAACTTTGATATCATTCTCGGCATGGATTGGTTGTCAAAGAACCACGCAAAACTCTTGTGCTACAAAGAGATAGTATGCATCCCTATTGAAGAAGAGGATTTTATTTATGTCTACGTTGAAAATAATAACTTCTTTCTTAAAAACTCGTAAATTTATATCGAAGGGATATTCTACTTATCCGGCTTATACAGTTAATACCTTGAAAGAGAAGAAGAAAATTGTGAATGATAGCATTTGGATAATTATCGACCGGCTGATTAAGAGTGCATATATTCTCGCCATACGTAAAACGGCTCCATTGGAGAAATACCCATAAGTTTACTTAGACGAAATTGTGGCGAGACATGGTGTGCCACTAAATATTATTTCCGATTGTGATACTCGCCTCACTTCTCACTTTTGGGCGAGTATGAAATGTTAATTGGGATCTCGAGTTGCTCTCAACACAGCTTATCATCCCCAGACAGATGGTTGGACGGAGAGAACAATCCAAACAGTAGAAGATATGCTTCGTACATGTGTCTTAGAGTTCGATAGTAACTGTGAACACCATTATGTTGGCATAATGTAGGACAGAAAATCCTTGGTGGTCCTGAAATGATTAAAGACACCACTGATAAGATTCAAATTATACGAGAAAGAATAAAAGTGACCCAGGATCGAGAAAAGTCCTATGCAGTAAAGAGAAGACGACCCATAGAATTCCAAGTGGGTGATACTGAATGTATCCCCGTGGAAAGGTATTATGGAATTTGAGAAGAAAAGGAGATTGAGTCCTAGATTTTTTGGACTTTTCAAAATTATCTAGAGAATTGGTCAACAAATATACCGCTTGGAAATTGCTTGAAGATTTGGCAGGTATTCATGATGTATTTCATGTGAGTTATCTGTGCCAATGCTTGAGCGTATATGATGAAACGATTCCGTTATCCTAAGAGAAATTGGATAATAAGTTAAGATATGTAGAAAAACCTGAAAAGATCGTAAATGAAAGAACGACTAATCTACGTAATAAAGAAGTGAAGTTGGTGCTTGTCAAGTGGAAACACCATCGAGGCCCAAATTATACTTAGGGAAAATAAGAATAAGATAAGAGCGAAATATCCTCATTTGTCTAAATTGTTGTGATTTCGGGGACGAAATCCTCAAAAAGAGGAGGTATTTGTAACATACACGTTTTGAAATCGTGTTATGTAATTTGAAAAGTTAATAATATTATGAAATATTATGTGAAATTGAGTGTAGAGTTCTAACAGATAGTTTTTACTAGAAATGAAGTAAAAATTAGACTCACTCATAAAATATTGGAAGTCTTATTAGATTCCAATTAAAAGCCAAATAGTGAAATTTAGCGAAAATATAAAATTTGAAATAAGTAAAATTTTATTATTGAAATTTGTAGATAATCTCGTTGGAAACATTTAGGCGAAAACCTCATCGAAATCCGAGTTATAACGAAGAAGTTATGACCAATCGAAGATCCGCGACAAAACCGACACGACGCCGAATGACGTAAAAAGTGAGTTTTTGATAAACTACTTTTTAGCCTTAGTGATCTAAATGAAAGTCGTAGTATTCGTTAAACCGAGAATTTTGATAAAAAGAACGCCAAAATCTGACTTCGTATGAGGAAGTTATGATTTTTCTAAGTTTCAGCTTCGTAGTAGACAGCTAAAAACTCGAATTATAGATCGAGTGATTTTTAGCCGACACAACCTAAACGAGAATCGAAGTTCTCGTCATTAGCAGTACAACGGTAAAAAGTCTGACGAAAACGGACGTCGGATGAAGAAGTTATGAATTTTTAACGGATTTACCAGTCCCGGTCTGTTAAAAATAATAATATTAAAATAAACTCAAAATTTTCCGACGAAGTCTAAACGAAAGCTTTAGAGCATAATTTTCCCTACGCGTGTATATAAAGAACGTCAAAAATGGAGCCCGTATGAGAAAGTTATGGATTTTACAAGATTGGGCACAATTTTCGAGAATTTTCGCATGAATAGTGCCAGCCACGTCATCCGATCTCGGTGACTCAGCAGATGCGTGTTGCCTTCTGATTGGACAGAGGCCGAAGCCTATCCCTGTCCGACACGCCTTGCCCCGTGTCGCTATGAGTCATCGCATCCGAGCTTCGCTGGTCCAATCCGAGAGTATCGCGTGCCCTTTGCGTGTCCGAAGCTCGCACCCACCACCTGGCCTCGCTCCGCGGCTGCCACCTGCCTCGCTGACTCCCCTCTTCTCGGCCGACCTTCGGACCTCACCCCTATAAATAGGAGACTTGCGAGATTACCCGGGGAAAATGGGATTTTTGCCATTTTTCACCCCTAAATCCATATTTTCATTATTTTGACATCCCCCGAAGCCCCGATATCATTTTTAGCACCCGAAACACGCCTCGAAGTGTCGTGAAGCCCGAGAAATTTATCTTTTTGGTTTGAAGCTCTACTTTCGCAAGGCCCGATTTTTCAATAAATCTCTCGGTTTTCAACGAATAAAGTCATATATAGAGCCGAAATGCTGCTCAAATTATTATTTTGACCCCCGGTTAATTCAAGATGAGTTTAATATATAGGAACAATTGTATTTTATGTGTTATATGTGCTATGTGCTTTTCCATGTTATCATCTCGTGTTATTATTTCTTCTATTTTTATAGCAAGGCTATACCTCTGACCACGAAGTGTATGACATAGGCATCACTTGGGTATTGGTATGTACCGTTGACCATGAAGTGTATGACATAGGCATCACTTTGGCGTCGGCAGTATGCTAGAATAAGGCTGAAAGCCTGAATATTCTAGCAAAATGATATTCCTGAGTATTTTCTGTGCCACTTGTGCTGAAACTTTATTGATTGTATATCAAGTATGGAAATTGTTATTATGCCTTTGTTGTTCCTTGTTCCTCTTTGCTTCTGTCATATTGAAGTATATATATGGCATAACGTTATATTGTATCTATTATTGAACTCACTAAGCGTCACCGCTTACCCTCTCAATGTTTAACAAATTTGCAGGGAATAAGTAACCAGTATAGTCATATACTGTTGGAAGGTTTAGAATAGTTGTAATATTACTTTTGTATTTCGGTTTATGATTGTATAAAATTACTATATCCTGGGTAGTTATGTAAACATAGTCGGTTTGTATCCAATCTTTTTTAATCACTTTGTCAATGTATGATATTTTTTTATAAATATGCATGTAGCATGTTTCGGAGTAACTATATTGTCAAGTACGAAAGTGAGGGTCTTTCACCATCACTGTGATATTATGTAACCTTTGCAACATGTGACTTGACACATTCACTTAATAGTTAACTCACATCATTACGAGTTCCACAAAGCCCAAAGCAAGAAACATTCGTGCAGTAACACTCCAAACCACAGAACAAACAAAGGACATCCCAAGCCCACTTACTACTATCCATGCTAGGAACCTCCACTCTTACTGCTGGTTGCCATATGCATGTAAATTATACACAATACAAGACCAAATAGACCGTCGAATAAAAGACTCTACCTTAGGACCAAAAACAAACAAGGAACAGGAAATACGGCCAAATTAGTCATTCTAGGGCTATATGATCCTAATCGTTTATAATTTTTAAAGCATACACTTAGCAATTACTGATACAAATACATATTCCCAATCTAGCATACCATCCAATACTTCCTTGGCTACAAGGGATCAGATATCAGGCCAATCTATCATGCAATTCCTGAAAGTATCCCTAACCTTAACCTAGCATGCAAACATTCATATCATATAACATATAGGCATTTATGGGTATTATGGGAATCACTTACTTGAGCTTAGCAGATTACATGCATCACACCTCCTTTTTTGTACAAAAGTCTTTTTATAAAATTGTTTTCTTTTAAAAGATACCAATTCCACAGTTTGAGTTCAGTCACACCCGAGAGTGTGCCCGAATCCCTAAAACCAAGGCTCTGATACCAACTTGTAACATACCAAAAATTTTAAGGTAAAAATTTCATTTTTAATTCAACCAGAAACACCAATTATCCTATTTCCAATCATTCAAAAGTAATTCAAAATAAAAACAGTTATCAAAGTACAATCCCAAAATCATATAGTTGCGGAAACATGGGAGGATGCGCTACGATCAAGTCGGGTCCTTCGCTTTCGAACCGGAAGTACCAGAAACAATAACCATAAAACTATAAGCACAAAGCTTAGTAAGTTCCCAGAAATACCACATACCATACGTACCATTGGGCCCAACCCACCATAATGCTCCTAGCCTTCATACAATGGGCCCATCCCAACATACCATGCAAGAGTCACAGTGACAACTAGCATCCTACATAACATACATTGGTCCTAGCCTTTCCTGATCCAGGGCCCAACCCATCACAAAAATGGGCCTAACTCATCATAAAATGGGCCTAGCCCAACATACCGTGCAGAAGTCACAAAGGCAACTAGCATAACAGATCCTAGTAGGCCGACATTGGTGTCTTTGATCCACGGGTACAGTGAAGAGACTCACCTCAATCTCAATCAGTCGATAACCAACTATGCTCACGAGTCGATGCTAAGAAAGCTCGAAACACACTAATAAAACAAAAACCATTACCCTAATTAATAATTAAGATAATACCCATTGAACGATTCAACAACACAACAATTCCAAGAATGGGAAAAAGACCACTTTGCCCCCCCCCCCCCACTAAGTCCAAGCCACTCAACAGTTGACCAAAAGTCAATAGGTCCACAAAAGTCAATGAAATTCAACAGCTGCTGAGTACGCCCAACATACTTAGACTCACGCCCGGTGTACACATGTTTAGCCCAGTACATGCATCGTACTCTGGAGTACACCTATGTATTGGCCAGTCCCCATTTCTCAATCTGAATGACTTGATCCATTAAGCCCATAATGTCCAAACCTCAGATCTATTGCTAAATAAAGTCTTAATAAGTAAAGTTGGAAACTTTACTCCTTTGCATGTATTAATGGGACGCAAACCACAACCCAAGCTTCATAACTTCATAAAAAGGTCACAAATTCTTGAATGAAAGAATAATACTCCTCAAGATCCAAAATTATGACTTAATTGTTGGATTAGGTGTCTAAGCCCATAACTATAATTGATATGTACTTGACCCGATAGTAGCATGGTCCTTTTGGGTTGCCTTCACCGGAGCAATTTGATAGGATGAATATTTGAGAAAGAGGTTATTTGTGATTTATTAATATATTATAAGAATAATATATTAATTGAGAAATCATATTATTTAATTGGTATTGGTCAAGAATTAATTTCGAATTAATTTAGTGATCAAAAGAGCCTGATTAAATTAACGGGAACTGATTAAGTAAATCTGTAATACATATAGTTTGGGCTAATGATCCATGTTGATTAGGATGGACTAATTTTATGTGGGAGTCCATGAAGAGTTAGTCCAAAGGGATTATCATATGGATTATTGCATTAAAGGCCCAATGAAGTGAATTAGGGTTTAAAAGTGAAACCCTAGGAATTCCACACTATAAATGTAACCCCTAGCATCACCAAAAAGGCCCCTAAGAGTTCCAAGAAGAATCCTAGCTGTTTTGTGTGTATCCTAGCCTCTCTCCCATTATCCTCCATTTGCTTTTGGTGTTTGTGACTTATTAGAGGCATCACATTTGAGGTGCTAAGCTCTTGAAAGGTCAATTTCTACAAGCTACAACAAAGAGGTATTCATCTAACAACTTTCTATGTTTCAAATATCAAAGTTGTATGCTAGTTGTAGGTTTCATGATTTTGATAATTTTATTGCATGTATAACTTGAGAAAACTTAGATCCAAAGCATTAGGGTTGTATGTGCACCATAGGGATGTTATAGTGCTCAAAACCCATCAGCGGTATCAGAGCCAGGTTGTTTTCTGTTATATTGATGCAATTGTTTGATTTTCAAAGCTGGAAAAATGTCATTTTTGGCCACTGACTGCTGGACTCGTCGAGTCCCATATGGGAACTCGACGAGTTGGATTATATGTGATGAACTCGTTGAGTCCATGCCATGAACTCGACGAGTAGGATCCCCTGTTTGTAGATTTTCGAGTTTTTTGGGCAGTTTTGGATTAGGATCATTACCACAAACGGTTTTGAATGATAAAATTTGATTTTTCTGATAAGGTAATGATTATCCTCATCCAATTGAATGATGATTGTCAAATTTTAAGATAATTATTTGATTTTGTGAAATGTTAATTATTTGTAGAATTTAATTTGAATCATCTTGCTATATCAAATTGATCCAAGAGTTTTGAAAAGGTTCAAAACATGCCCTCAAGTTTTGGAATTTAAAAGGTTTCAATGCTGAAATATTAAACTCTAAATCCCTAGTAATTTGAAAAGGTGCATAAGTGCACCCCTTGGTTTTGTAACTTAAAATTTAATAGCCTTAATTTCAAAATCTTAAATTTAGAATCTTGATATTTTGAATAGTTCAAATTACACGCTTATGGTGTTATTAAATTAATTAAGTGTCTAATTAAAAGAGAGAATTAATAAATCCATAATGACATGGTTTAAGTTTAATTAAATTAAAAGTCTAATTTATTAATAGATTAAACCACTTAGTATTTTAAATGTGTAAAATACACCCTTATACTATAAAAAATTAAAAGTCTAATATATTATATATGTATAAGTTAAAAGTCAGTCTTACCAATAGTAGGCCTCATTCACGAAGCTCGTCTATAAGGGGGTATAAGGAAATTGCCTATAAAATGGCAATTGAATGGGTGTCCACTCTCACCCACCTCTTCCTTGACTAGTGGAGGGTCGTTAGCCGAATGGTTAGGATAGGGCACTAAGCTCTCATTAAAAGTATAATGAACATATAAAGTAACTAAACCTTTTATAAATTTCCAATCTTAGTTACTTTAGGAAAAATGTGAATTTGCTGCTAATCCATGAAATTGCACATTGCACCTTATTGGTCGTTAGTGGAGCGTGTGTGGTTAACTAGCACACTAATATGGGACTAATGAAGGCTGAAAATGGGTAGCTCGTAGTTTGTCATAGATCAATGGAGTGTGTGTGGTTAACCGGCACATTGATTAGGTGATAAATGACTTTGAGAGTACCAAGCTAATTTGCATGGTTATTCACACCTTGTTTGTGATCCTCGGTATCCCAATCACAAACTTGAAGGGAATAATCGAGATTAAACATGCCATTGAAAAGTTCAATGAATCTCAAAAGATCCAGGAGTTTCATTTAAAACCTAGTTCATTTAAAAAAATTTCGTTCTCATGGTGGAATTGGTAAATCATCATTTACCTACCGACAAATAGTTTGCAATTGGATTACGGAATCCCTCTTCCGAATTGTAATTTATTGTGTCGGGTCCTAGCCTTGATATTTCATTTGGGTGTTATATTAAGGACTAAATCAACTAACTTGAATTTCTCCCTTTTAGATGTCTAGTTCTGACAACTATGGACTTCATTATCCTTTTGGAAAAGGCTTTCCGTTCGAAGATGATATTCCGCGTGACGATCGAGGTGAAAGATGAATCCCTTTTTCGTTCTTTGGTGGAACTTCACTTCCTCCACCTCCCCCAATTATTCTCCTTGACCCACGTGTTCGTCTTCTTGAAAAGTAGAAGGTCACTCAAGCTCTATTGGCAAGCAAACACGAAGATGGAAAGTCTGTGTGTGTGCACGTCTTGGATGATCGAAGCATACTAACGCAGAAGTCAAGTTCGAGATCACAAGAAGAATCACATGGTTGGAAAACGTCAGGAAGTTCTGGTGGATTTTGATCAAGTTCCTCAAACTTGATAGCTGAACTGGAGTTAAAGAGGTCACTTAGGGGGAAATTGTTGAATCATAAAAGTGACCCTCTTGAACTCAGCTACCGCAACCATCTTTCTACCGCAACGGTTCAGCACCCGGAGTCAATCTTGTTCATTAGCAACCGCATCAGCAACCGGAGTCAGCTACCGCAGTCAACTTAGCTAGATTACTTTATTTGTCTTTTATGTAATACACTCTATTATCCAGTATGCCTTGGACGGCTGCTTATAGAGTTGTAATCTAGTGTAGTTTCTAAGTCTCTATAAATAGAGACTTACTCTCTTTGTATTCAAAAAAAGAAGAACCGATAACTTATGAATTCTATCTGAATACACATTCTGAAGTTATCTCTCTATCTTTCTTCACTCATCTCTTCTTACTTAAATCTTATCATAATTCTGCTGATCATAATCCCTCTTCAGAGCAAGTCTTTAAGACTTAATCACTAAGCTTGATCTTCCTTATTAACTTGGAGTGAATGCATTCCTTGTTATGAATCAACTTAAGTGTCTTCTTGATATAACAATTGCTGTCATTTCCATTCCTTTACATTTCCACAACTAACTCTCTAACTATCTAACTATATTATTGTTGAGCTTTTAGATCCTTTGAGATTAACTATTCCGCATTATACTTGTTCTAACTTTTGTTCAAGTGTGTCTCCAAGTTTTTCTCTCAACAATTGGTATCAGAGCCAAAGTGGTTGCTTTTTGAAAACGGAACTCTGATTTTTCAAAGAGCCTTCTATACCACTAAAGCTCATTTCTTCAAAACAAAAAAAAAAACAATTTCAAATGGCACAATCATTATCTCTGAATGTTTCCAACAGTGTCGGTGGTTCTAACCGAGCCCCAATACTAGTCGCAAATGAATATCATCACTGGTCATAAAGAATGGAAAGGTACTTGAGAAGACTGGGTAGAGATGTATGGCGATCCGTAGAAGAAGGACCACATGTTCCAATCCTTACACCAGTTCAAACTGACGGCACTGCAACCAGGCTAGGAGGAGGTCAACCAGCCATGAGCCATCCCACCAAGGATGATCTCGATAAAATGGAAAATGATGCTGTTGCCTTTTATGAAATCTCCTGCGGAGTTGCTCCTGACAACTTCGATATTATCATAAATTGCAAATCAACGAAAGAGATCTGGGATGTTCTCAAAAACCTGTACGAAGGCTCAGAACAAGCAGAAGATAAGAAGCTTACTACCGCACTCAACGAGTTCAACAACTTCAAAGCTCATACTGGAGAAAGTTTGGAAGACTCCTTCAAAAGGTTCAACCTGATAGTCACCAAGTTATCCAATGCGGGCACCATCCGCAGTAACCATGAAATCAATCTTCAGTTTCTTAATGGTTTGGGCAGACATTGGACTACGGCCAAGATGATAGTCCAAGGCGATAGAAAGATTTACTCCCTGTCACTTTACAAGCTCTATGGAGAGCTGCAAGCTCAAGAATCCACCGTACTCAAAGACTGTGCTGACTTCGGAGGACCACTTGCTCTCATAGCACAAGCTCCACCGCAGTCACCTTACCCTTCCTCGTATGACACTCTACCGCGGTCATACGAAGCGGATTCTGAATATGATGATGAAGAAGATTTTCAGAAGGCTATTGCTCTAGTTAGCCAACAGTTCAACCGTCTACCACCTCCTTCCTTCCGCAAGAATCAGCAGTTCAACAAACCTCCTTTCAACCGTAACTTCGGTTCTCAGAATAACCACTCTCGATTTCCCAAAAGTTCTCATCCACCACCGCAATCTCAGAATATTCAACCAAAGGAGGTACCGCAGTCTCCTCAAATCACTGACTCTGGTACTCCTTCAGAAGACAAGACTGATGTTGTAATTTGTCACAAATGCAACAAAGAGAATCACTTTGCACGAGATTGTAAGGCCAATGTAGTAAAAGACAGAGCATTCTACCTTAGAATGGCTCAAGAGTTGGAAGACAAAGAAAAAGCTGAAAAGGCAAGGGCATACGTGGCCCATGTCAAAAGAGACCATCAAGTCTGGTCATCCGGAGACGAAGATGAGGCCATCAGAAGTGTCAAAGGAAAAGGGAAAATTTGCATGCTGGCCACTGCGGATGATGATGGGTCTACAATGTTGAACAAGAACTACTGCTACATGGCAAAGGATGGAACACTAAGCATCGTCGAACAGGTAAAACTCATGATCCAAACTCTAAACTATAGCATGCATGACTGTTAGCCTTACATAGATGATCTTAATGACACTTGTGCTGCCGTCCTTACAGACTATAATAAAGCCTTAGATGAGAAGAACATTGCGTCCCAAGAGATGTTCCACGTGAGAGGACGACTGGATAACAAAAGACTTAAGACGGCTATGTTAGAGAAGGACCTAGAGTTAGAAAAGGATGCAAGAATGTTAAGTGAAACCCAATTAGAGATAGCTTTGCACCAGAGAGATTTAGCTCAGAGAGAAATTGTACGCTTAAATCTCTTAATTGAAAATTTGTTTAATGAAAGTGAAGCTATTGAAAATTTGGTAAACAATGGAACCGTGGACAATACATACAATTGGGGTTGGTCAAATGGATATCCTACCTCAATGGATTCCTCACCCCGGTTCAACAAAGACAGACTGTATGTCCCTCCAGACCGAGAATTTCATTTCTCTGTCAATGACAAGACTTTTCCCGAAGATATTAAAACTCACTTCGGTAGACTGCACAACTTAAGCAATAATTGTGTCATTGAGGAAATTGTACCGGAGGTTTCGGGTCACACATGTGATCAAATTCCTATCTGTGGCACCATCTATCCAAATTCTCAAACTTCATCCGTAGTTGATGAAGAGATTGTTGTTGAGGGCCCCAAAGTCTCAAAAGACTTTCCATCTCTGTCCTCAGACCGCAGTGTCTCTCACTGTAGTCAAATGTCCCACAAATGTCCCACCGAAGTCCCATCTAAGACTTACTCAGCGGTAGTCAAGTCATCCCTACCGCAGTCATCAGTTCAAGGAACTGTAACTCTTCAGCCAATATTTCATGAACTACCTATAGAAAATTTTAAAGTAGGTCAATGTTCCCAAATTCCTGAATCCTCAAGTTCTGATGACTCAAGTCCGCGTTTTCAAAATCATTCTAAGAATTCCAGGAAACCGCAGTTGAACAACAATGACTGCGGTTCACCAAAATCTTTGGCAAAAAAGGCTTTTAAAGAAGAAATCAGATCTCGCGGTACTAATAGACAAACTTTTTCAAAAAACAAGAAGCAAGTCAGATTTCCTAAATCCAAAAGTCCTAAAAAATTTGTTTTCTCTCACTACATTTCAAAAAACTCTTCTTTCAAGAAAACAAACAAAAAGGAAAGTTCAGTTTCAAAAGTCATTCCTACTCCTTCTGACACAACCCAAAAGGGTGTTCAGTCTTTTCGAAACTATGTTTTTCAGGTCTATTCTTCAAATGATCCTAAATGGAAAGGTATTTTACCCACTCCAACACTTTTAAAGTCACGTCAAAATTTCAAATGGAAGGGTATCTTACCAAATCTATCAAAAAGAATTCAGAAATCTACACGTGCTAAAACCTTTCATAAACAGACTTTTTCAAAACCCAAAAACAGTCGTGTCAGGAATTACCCATCTCGGACCGGTAACAGATCCAAAACATCCTTAAAACCGCTGACCAATCACAGTATTAGATCAAAAGACAAAATCTCCTTTTGTAAATGTCAGTGTAGTTGTCAAAAGGTTTTATCTCATGTCAAATCGAGTCAGAGTCAGAAACTTCTTATTTTTTCAAAAAATCACAACACTCCAAATCTACTCAAACACCCAGGACTAGGCTCAAAAGTTGACAAGAGACCTGTCCCTGCAACCTCGAACCATGCATCACTCAGAAACACATCAATTGTCCCAGGCTCCAAACTTGTTTGGATGCCTAAACTAACCGTGTAATTCTCATGCTTTGTGCAAGGAGGAACAAGAAGAAGAGTGGTTAATTGACAGTGCCTGCTCCTTGCACATGACCGGAAGGTTAGAGTACCTTCGGGATTTCAGGCCTATATGCATTGGTGGAAATGTCACGTTTGGTAACAATGCAAACGGTGTCATCCGAGGTTACGGTGTTCTCACTACGGGGAACGTTTCCATTCAGAAGGTTGCTTATGTAGAAAGCGTTAAACACAATCTCATCAGTGTTGGCCAACTATGTAAAGCAGGACATCATGTTGAATTTGATGATCAGTTTTGCTACGTAATGACGAGTGATAGAAACACTTGCCTGATCAAATCTCGATCCGAAGGTACCATGTACCCTTTGGATGTTTCTCTAATCATTGGTAAACCGCAATTGTGTTTCTTATCCAAAGCTGTATCTGAAGTCAGCTGGCTATGGCACCGTAAGCTAGCTCATCCCAACTTCCGGTACATCAACAACTTAGTCACTGGAGAACTAGTCCGCGGTCTCCCTATTCTCAAATTTAGCAACGATACTCTCTGTCCGGCTTGTGAATGTGGTAAGCAGTCTAAAGCAAGTCACCCTCTGATAATGGACTCTTCTATTTCTGAACCACTGGAGCTATTGCACATTGATCTCTGCGGTCCATCAACCGTAGCCAGCCTCCACCACAAGAAGTATATACTGGTTATTGTTGATGACTATACACGCTTCACATGGGTCTTCTTCCTCAGACTCAAATCAGAGACACCGCAGATGTTCATCAACTTCATCAAAGAAATCGAACTTCAGATCAAGCTTCCAGTTAGACGCATCCGCAGTGATAATGGAACCGAGTTCACTAATCATCTTCTTCACAGTTTCTTGGTGTCCAAAGGCATTTCTCACAACTTCTCAGCACCCTACACACCGCAACAAAATGGTGTAGTAGAAAGAAGGAACTGCACACTGGTAGAAGCAGCCAGATCCATGCTTAACTTCGCCCAACTTCCTCTCTACTTCTGGGCTGAAGCAGTAGCAACCGCATGCTTTGTCCAAAACTGAAGTATCGAGTGCAAACGCCTCAATAAAACACTATATGAGGGCCTTAACAACCGCAGGGCCAATGTTCGCTTCTTTCATATTTTTGGGTGTAGATGCTTCGTGATCAACAACAGAGATCAGCTCAACAAGTTTGCACCGAAGTCCGACGAAGGCATATTCCTTGGTTACTCCACTAACAAGGTTGCTTATCGAGTGCTCATCAGGCGTACAAGGCTGATCATTGAAAGCTTCGATGTGAAATTTGATGATTCTCACATCCGCGACGCCCCTCCATCCACTGAAACCACCGCAATCATGGAAAGTGACATTCCTGCCTCTTAAGGTCCCTTGAATCTAGTTGAAGTCAACTATGAGGATCTTTTCGATCCTATTGAAACGGCGAAACTATCCAAAGTTCTTGTGTCACCCGCAGCTCAACAACAACATGCTGATGTTTCTGGACCATCTCTATCTGAAGTAGCCTCTCTCAATACTTCCACCTCTCCGGTTGAGGGGGAAAGATCTACTCCGGATCTAGCCGCAACCGTCGAGGTTCCAGTACTTGATGTTGTTCAAATTCCTGTCCGCAGAGAAGCATTACCATCAAACGTATCTTCGGATTCAGATGATGAACTCATAGAAAATATCAACACTAGAACTGATCCAAGGATTGTCACTCTCCCATCCGCAGTCCAGGGGGAACCTTCTCAGGTTCCAGAGGAACTCCTATCTGCAACCCAGGGGGAACCTCTCCCAACTGCTCAAGAAAATTCTGTTCCAATAGATCAAGATGACTCAGCAGGATGTTCTCAAGTCCAGGGGGAACTGTCATCTCCAACCGCAGATTCCTCTGACATTCAAGATATTCCCTCTACCACAGCTGCTGATCATCTGCTGCCACGTCTTCATGTATGGACGAAAGACCACCCACCAGGTCAAATCATTGGGAACCCATCCACAGGCATCCAGACTCGATCTTCCAAGGACCTATCTGATCACTGCCACTATGCAGCATTTATGTCCTCGGTAGAACCCAGAACGATCAAAGAAGCATTGCTTGAACCTGACTGGATAGCCGCAATGCAAGAAGAGCTTGAAGAATTTCAAAGAAATAAAGTTTGGCAGCTCGTTCCGAAGCCACGTGGTCACTCCATTGTTGGCACTAGATGGGTGTTCAAAAATAAGTTGGATGAATCTGGTGCGGTAGTCAGAAACAAGGCAAGGCTAGTTGCAAAGGGGTATAGTCAACTTGAAGGCATTGACTACGATGAAACGTATGCTCCGGTAGCACGCATGGAAGCTATCCGGATCTTTCTAGCATACGCAGCCCACAAAAACGTCAAGGTACACCAAATGGACGTTAAGAGTGCCTTTCTCAATGGGGAACTAAAAGAAGAGGTTTATCTTCAGCAACCTCCAGGCTTTGAAAATGTTGAATTCCCAGACCACTGCTACAAGCTTGAAAAGGCAGTCTACGGTCTGAAGCAAGCCCCAAGAGCATGGTATGAGACTCGTTCTGAATTCCTTGTCTCATCCGGGTACAAGAGAGGAGTGATTGATCCCACACTATTCAGAAAAGCAAATGGCGACCACCTAATGATGGTACATATATATGTGGATGATATCATCTTCGGTTCGACTGATCAAGGTATGGTGGATGAATTTGATAAGCTCATGACCAACAAGTTCAAAATGAGCATGAATAGAGAGATTAATTTCTTTCTAGGTCTTCAAGTGAAAAAAGTACCGCAAGGCATATTCATTCATCAAGAAAAATACACCACTGAACTATTGAAGAAATATTCTATGGACAACTGTTCATCTGCTAAGGTCCCCATGGCCTTCGGTTATAAGATCTCTACTGATCCCTTAGGCGAATCTGTGGATCACAAGACTTATAGAGGCATCATCGGCTCTTTGATGTACCTAACTGCAAGCAGGCCAGACATTGTCTTTGCAACTGGTGTATGTGCAAGGTATCAGGCTGACCCAAAAGTCTCACATATGACCGCAGCCAAACAGATACTACGGTACCTGAAAGGAAGCAAATCTCTTGGTCTATGGTACCCCGCAGGCAATGACTTCAGCCTGCAAGCTTTCACAGATGCGGATCATGCCGGATGCAAGCTCGATCGAAGAAGCACTTCAGGAGGATGTCAATTCTTAGGTGAAAGACTAGTCAGCTGGTCCTCAAGAAAACAAAGCTGTGTCTCTCTATCAACTGCAGAAGCCGAGTATGTGGCCGCAGCCAGCTGTTGCTCTCAAGTCCTTTGGATGGAAACTCAACTAATGGACTACGAGTATAGAATGCTGCGGATACCGATCTATTGTGACTCTGAAAGTGCTATTGCTATTTCTCACAATCCAATTCAGCACTCCAAGACTAAGCACATTGAACTACGGTATCATTTCATCAAAGACCACATCTTAAAAGGTAATATTGAACTCATCTTTGTCCCTTCTCATGAAGAGATTGTTGATGTGTTCACAAAAGCGCTCGATTCAACAAAGCTTAACATCTTCCTGCAAATGTTAGGAATGATGAATCCAAACCCGCAATTCTTTTTGAATTGTTAACTACCGCAGACCATCCTTGGTCTCCGTTGCGGTTCTAACTGAGAATTACATGTGATAGATGGTTTTGGTACCGCTATCTAGGTACCGCAACCATATATCATACGTATCTCTCATGGGTCTTTATGGTCTGTTATTACTAATCTTTGTACAAGTGTTTTCCTCAGTTTCTCACTGCAGTCTTTCCTTGTTCATCCGCAATGACGTTTCTCAACCGCAATGAAAGTTTCATCCGCAATGACGTTTCTCAACCGCAATGAAAGTTTCATCCGCAATGACGTTTCTTAACCGCAATGAAAGTTCCATCCGCGATGACGTTTCCAACTACAATGAATTTTCCATCCGCGATCATCATGATAATTTCTCAACTGTTTTATCAACTCTTGAATCTTTGTGTGCTATTTAATGATCCTTCATTAAGTTAAACATTAAAGACAAAAAAACATTCTCTTTAGAAACTGTCACATTCTCTTTCTGAATAATCCTTATATCAGACCTATTTTAGGGATGATGACAAAAAGAACGTTTTTCAATTAACTCATCCTTAATTTGTCCTTTCCTCTCCCCAATACGTCCCATCTGTTACAACTTCCTCTCCCATCACCCCCACGATCACCTGACGTATTGACATGCGTCTGACTTTACATTAAATGCGAAACCCCTTTTGGAAATCTCCCAAAATCTCTTCAAACCCGTTTTAATTATGTGTGGCTGAGATTTAATCCAAAATTCATTAATTCCCCCCAAAACCCCAATCGACGTTTTACCCTATTCTTACCATTTACCTAGGGTTAAACACTTTTTCACCCCCCTTTATAAACCCATCTTCTTCCCCAACAATACTTTACGTTTTCTGAATATCGATTCTTTCTCCCAAATTCCTCAAAACCTTCAAAACTTTCAAGAACTCTGTTTTCTTCTCTCAAATCTTCAACAATGGTGAAATCAGGTGCATCAAAGAAGCAATCCAAGGCTTCAGGTTCTGTAAATCCAACAGGTTCCGACTCTCCAACAATCGCTTCAAGTAATTTCAGAGCAATATTTGAAGATCATCCTTCATATAATGCTCCCATCAAGCTTATGATCAAGTTTCTCAGGAACCACCCTCTGTTTGGTCCATTCGATGCATTTACAGACGTTGTTCCAGTTTCTACTCTATTCAAATGTGCATTCTCATCATATCGCCCAATGGAAAACCCCCAAGAAGTTCACCTCAATCTCATGAACGATTCTTTGGTCATCTTGTCCAAAGAAAAGTTCTTAAATGCCATTAATCTTCTGGTTCACCCTTCCATCAAGATTTTCTCACCTTCAATGGTAGACGTTACATCCGCACTCTACCAGATGGGGTATCAAAAACCAATTCGAGGGATTGGTGATTTCAAAAAGAATCAGCTGCCTGCGGTATGGCAGTTTGTGTGTCATTTTGTCATCCGCTGCCTATCCGGCAGAACCGGAGGCATCGACAACATGGGACTGAAGCTACTGGAATTGGTATGGAGCATTTACACAGGCCACGACGTAAACTATGGACAAATCCTTTGGGACGACTTCCTCCAATACATTCCCAAAGAGCACCCAAGGGAGAACCCAACCGAGCTCACATTTGCACGGTTCTGGTCACTTTGCATCTCATACTTACATGCGGATGTTGGAATAGACATGGGTAGTGACATCAACTTTTTCGTCACTAAGGATCTTAAAAGGTACAACCCTTCTTCTGATCAAACGATATTTGGACTGATCCGCAGACTCCCTACTCATATCCTTTCTTCTCTTGGTCTTGAGACTGCTGATGTCTCAGACCACATTGAGACTACGGAGGGTATTGCCCCATACCCTCCTACCCCGCCTCTTCCATCCGCAGCCATTATCCCTGAGGGTACCGCGGTCCCCTCTTCCACTACACTATCCAATCTTTCTCAAAGAAGAAAGCAGTTGGCAATCAAGAAACAAAGAACATCCAAGAAGGATGCTCCTAAACGAACCGCACCCACCAAGAAACGCAAAACAAAACCTACCCCAACCATATCTAGCAGTGATTCAGATGAGGATAGGCATCCAATCTCTATCCTCAAGAAAAGGAAAACAACCGATACCATTATCCATATGCGTGACCGGACCGATGCTGAAGCCTCTCAACAGGCTCCAGTAGTCCTTGGGGTGCCCGCACACCCATTCGACACCACCATCATTTTCCAGTCAAACTCAGAAAGTGAGTCTGATTCTCAACTACGTGGAGACTCCCCCCCCCCCCAGTGCACTCCCAAGAGGACGACACTGGTTCACCCCCTAAGGTCTCCAGGGCTTCCCGACTGCATTTCTTTTCACCAGAGGAGTTGCGCTCCATCCTTCTTTCTGTCACCCAAACACTACAAACACCTTCCCACCCGCAGGGCACTTCTTTCGCCCATGCCAGAACTGAGCAGAGGCCACACTTGACCACGGGTCAAGGAGACCGAGGAAGCTCAGGAAATCCTACTCTGCTTTCATCTTTTACAGGTGGTTTAGGCACGGTGAGCACAAATGTGCAAGGATCCGTGGACCCGAAGGACACTTCGGTGCACTTTGAAGGATTTGACGGTGATGCATCCAATGACTCTTGGTTACAGTACAATCCGGTAACTGAGACAAGAAGAAGTATGCTGCGTTCCAAAGGGCTTTCCAAGCCCGCAAGGAACAACAAATCAAGCAGCAACAACAGAAAGAACAGGAGATCCAGTCCGTGGCTAGATATTGGGCAAATGCCATCAGCAATGCCAGTACCGTAGCCACCATTCAAAAAGTTCAGAACTGGATGGATCAGATGGCTGAAACAATTTCAAAAGCTCAAACTTCAGGTGCAGCTGCAGGTACCTCCAAAGTTCCTCCTACTCCAACTCCCATTCCATCTCCCACTCCTACAGTCAATCCATCACAAGACGAAGAACCTGCAATCGAACTCAGTTCAGCTCCCACCTTCGGTCTTGATGATGAAGACATCCAAGAAGTAAACAAGCCAAGCCCTTCTGATGATGACCTCATGATGTTTGAAGAAGAGGAGTCCAGCGGTTCTCAACATTTGACTTCCAAGCCTAAAGAGAAGAAGAAAAAGAAGAAAAATGTTGTCACCCAGAAGGAGTTTATGAGCCTTCAAGCCAAAATCGATCAGATCTTGGTTGCGGTCCAGCCTACTCAACCGCAACCTGAAGACACTCCAGGACCGCAGTCACTGATTGAAAGAATAGAGCGTCTGGAAACAAGGGAACGCATGGCTGCTGAACGAATCTCTCCCAAAGTAGAGATGGGGATCCGGTCCCTTGACAATAACCGCAAGGCTGACCACAAGGACTTCATGGCTGCAGTGGAACGCCTCATCACTGAGGTGACCGCAATCAAAACGGATCTTCAAGCGGCCATCGCGGATCAAGCTTCTCAGTCTCAGAAATTGATAGATGAGACTCATACTGCTTATGAGTCCACTATCTCTGTTCTTCAAGAAACCATCAACAGACTGCAGAAATCGCTTTCCTCCAACTTTCATGGCCCTGAGATCCTCCAGCTCACCAAAGAAATCCACAAGTTGCTCTTCAGCTCCTCCACTCCAAACAACCAACATTTGGCAGAAGCTCTCAAAGCTCCGTTCTAAGAAGTCTTCAACAAAGTGGATGGACTTAAGCAATGGCTTGAGGAAGCAACGGGGTTGCATCCCTCAAGAGGGGGAAGTGATGAAGAACAAGAAGTCCATCACTCTGATACTTCTATTCATCAGAGTCCCCCCATCATCACTGAAAAAATTCCCACACCACCGCAACCATCTCAACATACTCCATCTCCTCACACTTCACCTCCAAAAGATACTCCCAAAAAGCCAGAGACTCCTCCGCACTTCAAGAACTTGGCTGAAAACATGTCTTCTCCAAGCACCACAGACTCCCCTGCCACCACTCAAAGGAAGCATGATTGGAAAGCAGCCAAGCTGGCAGAGTTAATTTGGAGAGAATGCGGGTTTGACACCATGATAGATGAGTCCTTGATCAATTCTTGGATCAATCCGCACCGCAGGCTCCTAGACGAAGATTACAGACCGCACCTCACTTATGTTGAACCCCCTGCTGATGGATACTGGGATATACCAATTTCTCCAAATGCCAAGTACTTCACTGTATTTGAGCAGTTTGACCAAATCTTTCCAGATCACAAGAGGCTGCCAATGGAGTTTGAGAGACTTAGTCTTTTTCACGCTAAACATGCCTCCTCCATTGAAAACATATGGTCTAACGACACACCATCCGCAGTCAAGAACTACAAAGTCAGGAAATTTATGAAGGCTGACTACATCCAATATACCCTCACCAGAAGGGAGCATGACTACATCCGCACCCAGGCAGACTTTCCTTGTATGAATCCGGAAGAAATCTTCCTTATTGCCAGGGTGTTCCAAAACAAGTCAGAAAAGCACCCGAAAATGCAGATAGCGCTTGAAAAAGCCAACTCTTTTCTCAGGGATACGGTCTGTGACTTTGCCAAGATAGATGCGGATATCTACCCCACCATCCTCAAGAAGTTTGATCTCCCACCTTTTGAACCTGTGCCAATGCCTACCGAAGGCTTCCAAGAAAGATCTCTAGGCGCAACAAACTACCCTGAACTTGGAGTCATATTCAAAAGGAAGACTGACAACGTCAAATATTTCATTCCTATGACTGCCATGCACCGCCTGACCAAGAAACAACTTGACATCTGCCGGACTGCAATTGAAAGATCGAAGCATACTACCGCAGAAGTCAAGTTCGAGATCACAAGAAGAATCACATGATTGGAAAACGTCAGGAAGTTCTGGTGGATTTTGATCAAGTTCATCAAACTTGATAGCTGAACCGGAGTTAAAGAGGTCACTTAGGGGGAAATTGTTGAATCATAAAAGTGACCCTCTTAAACTCAGCTACCGCAACCATCTTTCTACCGCAACGGTTCAGCACCCGGAGTCAATCTTGTTCATCAGCAACCGCATCAGCAACCGGAGTCAGCTACCGCAGTCAACTTAGCTAGATTACTGTATTTGTCTTTTATGTAATACAATCTATTATCCAGTATGCCTTGCACGGCTGCTTATAGAGTTGTAATCTAGTGTAGTTTCTAAGTCTCTATAAATAGAGACTTACTCTCTTTGTATTCAAAAAAAGAAGAACCGATAACTTATGAATTCTATCTGAATACAAATTCTGAAGTTATCTCTCTATCTTTCTTCACTCATCTCTTCTTACTTAAATCTTATCATAATTCTGCTGATCATAATCCCTCTTCGGAGCAAGTCTTTAAGACTTAATCACTAAGCTTGATCTTCCTTATTAACTTGGAGTGAATGCATTCCTTGTTATGAATCAGCTTAAGTGTCTTCTTGATATAACAATTGCTGTCATTTCCATTCCTTTACATTTCCGCAACTAACTCTCTAACTCTCTAACTATATTATTGTTGAGCTTTTAGATCCTTTGAGATTAACTATTCCACATTATACTTGTTCTAACTTTTGTTCAAGTGTGTCTCCAAGTTTTTCTCTCAACAGGTCGTTAGTGGAGCGTGTGTGGTTAACTAGCACACTAATATGGGACTAATGAAGGATGAAAATGGGTAGCTCGTAGTTTGTCATAGATCAATGGAGTGTGTGTGGTTAACTGGCACATTGATTAGGTGATAAATGACTTTGAGAGTACCAAGCTAATTTGCATGGTTATTCACACCTTGTTTGTGATCCTCGGTATCCCAATCACAAACTTGAAAGGAATAATCGAGATTAAACATGCCATTGAAAAGTTCAATGAATCTCAAAAGATCTAGGAGTTTCATTTAAAACCTAATTCATTTAAAAAAATTTCGTTCTTGTGGTGGAATTAGTAAATCATCATTTACCTACCGACAAATAGTTTGCAATTGGATTACGGAATCCCTCTTCCGAATTGTAATTTATTGTGTCGGGTCCTAGCCTTGATATTTCATTTGGGTGTTATATTAAGGACTAAATCAACTAACTTGAATTTCTCCCTTTTAGATGTCTAGTTCTGACAACTATGGTCTTCATTATCCTTTTGGAAAAGGCTTTCCGTTCGAAGATGATATTCCGCGTGACGATCGAGGTGCAAGATTAATCCCTTTTTCATTCTTTGGTGGAACTTCACTTCCTCCACCTCCCCCAATTATTCTCCCTGACCCACGTGTTCGTCTTCTTGAAAAGTAGAAGGTCACTCAAGCTCTATATGCAAGCAAACACGAAGATGGAAAGTCTGTGTGTGTGCACGTCTTGGAGATGAAGTCACACATTGACAAGCTGGGAATGTTGGGTGTCATTTTCTTGAGGAAGTTGGTTGCTAACTTGGTTCTTCAATCACTTCCCGAGTCCTATGGTCAGTTTGTTAAAGAGTACTATATGACAGATCACGACGTGACCCTTATTGATCTAACATATTTGCTAATTTCTGCTGAATCAGCAATGATTTGGCGCACTGGTAAAGCAAATTTGATTGGAAGATCTGCATCCATAATTTCCATGGAACCTAGCGATGGCAAAGGCGATAGTCCAAAAATATTTTCTTCTCCTAAGGGAGAGAAATCAGCCATGGTCAAAAAGTTTGATCATAAGAGAGAGGCTGAGTTTGAGATAATCTCATGCACCATTCCGAAAGAGTCTGTTTGTTTCTATTGCCAAGAGAAGGGGCATTAGATGCGAAGCTGTCGTATCTACCTGAAGGATCGCAAGGATGGTAAAGTCAAAATGTGTGACTCTGCTTCAGGTAAGTCCATTATCTAACTCTATTAAGTTCCCATTTAGTGATTCTTATTACATGATGTAAAGTTACTTTTTGATGTTTTGCAGAATCAAAGAGAAAGAAGGAATCTTAAAAGAAATAGCATGCTAAGTCTGATCAAGAAGAAGTGGATTCCGATCGCATGGTTCGATGATCAGATTTTTGAGCGGCTACTTAGGAGTTATGATAGGTTGCTTAGGAATATTTAGAAACATAGTTTTCATATGTATTTGCATTGTAAGCACAAGTTTTCCGCATTTTATAAATAAATAAAGTTTTCATTTTATCTTATTTTATATTTCCTTGCAATGGCATTTGTGAAAATTGTTGTTTATATGTTTCCATTAATAGAAATGTTGAAAATGTTTGATTCTTAGTTATATCGATTGTGGTAGTGTCGTACTTTTCTAAGTAAGGACAGATTCTCATCGCCCAAGTTTCAATTGGATAGAAACTTGGAATCATGTGATTTGAATTATATGAAGTATGAAAATCTTGGTACTTGGGAAAATTGAGACTAATTCCTTATTTACATATGTCTGTAAGTCAAGTGAAGGAATAAAGGATCTAGTACACATTGATGTGCACTAGTCAAATCCACCACAAAAGACGATAAAGTCTATTCGTCATGATTTACTGGAAGTCCAGTAAATATGGTTATGCTTACAGGATTAAGTGTAATTCTAAATCATTGAAAAAGTTTCAATGTATAGCAGAACGAATAAGAAGAATTAATTTGGCGGAAAGATAAAAGTTTCTCCAATCTGAAAGGAAAGGAGAGTACTTTAGTATCGTGTTTTATGATCATCCTAATAATTATGGAACCATGTCACAATTGATCCTCAAAGTACACCTTAGTGCATTTACATGACTAAGAAGAGGTATCAAAAATTGTTGAAATGGTTAAATCAAGAAGGTGAGTCATACTTCGTTCCAAAATCAAGTCTTAGAGTTATACTCCGAGATTGTGTCTTGAGTGACATATCCTAAGTAGGTTTATAACACATAATGAAATGTGGAATAGAAATATTTCTTACTCTTGCACATTTGGAATTGGTAGTTGTGATGTTTTGGATAAAACAAAGACCAACTAAGACCAATTGTATGAAGTGTTTTCTTGAGAAGAACCCGCACTAACTCTTGAATATTTGTTCGTCAAGGAATGTTTCTTGACAAGAGAATCTTATATGTCAAGAGGTCAGTGGGAGTCTCAATGATCTTGAATAGTTTCAAGAACTAAACAAGAATTAACCTATTGTTTTTCAGTAGCACACGACTTGAGGTTTGTAACCTATCGTGTTGACATATTCTTGTTTCTGTGCCATTCCAGTTGAGTTGACTATGCATGTGAGTTCTATGAGTCCTCATTTGACCGCATAAGGCAAAGCACCTTAATAAGTGAATGTGTGGGTGAGCTGCTTAATAACTTGGAAGCAATGTTAGGCCCTTGTTCTACTATATGGCAAGAAATTAAGATTGAACAAGTTCAGTCCATATGTGTTTGGATTTATCACAAACCTTGTCTTGTGATTATGTTATGACAAATTCAAATGGATAGGAACACATACACCATAAAATCTAAGTGACATAAGGTTTCTCTCCGCTTCATGAATATGATTGTGAAGAAACGCTTTCACTAAGTGAATTTTAAGGAGATAGCAGTTGTGTTAATTGCGTTCTCAAATTCAATTATGATTACGGTTCCCCTCTTTATAGTTCGAATTGTGAAAAAATGGCAAATAGTCTGAACATGCGGGACTTACTGTTGTAAAGTTCTGAAATAGTTTAGACACACATATGAGCTATCTAAGGAAAGGTGTATGAGTTTGAGAAGCCTAGATAAAGTCTTATCGAAGTATCTTGTATAAGAAATCTGAACTTCGGTAAGAAAGTCAAAAAAGTATTGATTTCTAGAAGTCTAGCTGATTTCTAAATACATGTCAAAGCTAGTGGGAGCATAAGTGTTATGCTTATAAGTATGTAATTATTATGCTAGTGGGAGCACAATTACTACATTAAGTGTTGTGAGTTAGCAATACTATTAATATAAAACAAAGTTTTAACTTGCAAAGTTGCAGAGTTTGAAAAGCTGTCTCGCTATAGTAGGATTTAAGGGAGAAGATACTCGTACTTCATTTCAAATCTAGAAGCTTAGATTGAAATTTTAATGGAACTTAGTCATGGATATATGTGAATGTCATGTTGAAATGTTTCAACATTTGAAATTCTATATATGGAAATATTATAGCAAGAGACTGGTCTACTATAATGTCTTTATGTGAGACATTATGAATCGTATCCCATATGCTTCGGGTATAGGATCGATTGCATATGCTATAATATTCGTCTGTTCTTATTTTTCCAAATGCCTAGCGCATTAAGATGGAAATAGGACCACAACTTGATATGATTAAAGTTGTTAAACAACTGTCAAGGACAATCTAAGGTTCACCGAAGATTGGTTGCTTGTGAACAGTTGGAGGTATAGTAATTGATGGACCATATTGATATAATTCGGAATAGATAGGATTCTATTTAGGATAGATAGTCATATGGAAATTATGTTTCCATAATGGGAGTTGGATATTAAGAATCTTTGTGTGATTTAGAAACTTTAATGCAAGAAGGATGTTCAAGGAATGCTCTTTGAATGTGAAACTTCAATTCCAGGGAATTGTCTTGTAACATTCTCAAATGGAATACTTTGTAATATCATTGGCCAAGTCTTTGTGACTTTTATGCCTTACAAAAGGATCATTGCATGTAAGTTTAGACTCAAACAGATTCTAGTAGTGGCAAGAATTTCGTATTCTTACACTTATAATAAGGATTAGGAATTGTGAAATAAGTATCATCGGAAATGTGTTCAATGGATCTATTTCACAAAGGAAGGACCATTGATAAACATAGTGTGCATGTTTAAGCATGGGATAACTATTGTTTTAATTCAAGTATTAAGTTGATTAGTCGAAACATTATACAATGAATAATGTGTAATCAATATGGTGATTAAATAATAAGTGTTATATTTATATTCAAAAGTTTTGAGACCATATTGGATTCGATTATTCTTGTGTTTCACTTCACATGTTTTACTTCCCGAATAATAAGATTATTCAAACATCCACAGTTGATCATACTTTGGAAGTAAGTAATGAGGTAAGACTGTCATGAATCTGACTGTAGATTGTATAAGCGTTTAGACATACCACAAGTTTGCTACAGTGTTCATGAATACTCTTGTAATAATATTTGAGTATTGGATTAAACCCACGCTCATCTGAATCACTTCATGGATTTTATCACGAGTGATTGTGAGATGATAATATCTTATATTCTTGAAATGGAGACATGTGAGTTGTAGTTTACAAGTCGGTTGCACATCGATGATATGTAAACGCACCAGTAACGTGGTGTTATAAAACGTATTGTTGTGTGTGATTTGATGAGTAAATTGAGAAAGCATATGAATTGAAGTTTATCCATTCCTTTTACCCTAAGAGGGATAGAAGCGATATCTGTGGGCACCTCGATGATTCAGTGATGACACCCTTAGCGCTTGGCCAAGCCTAGACTAAGATGATGTGTTCAATTGTAGTATGTTGTTGGTCGTCATAAATCGGAAGTCGGGAAACAACACATGGACAGAGAGAATGATTATAATCCATGTCTCAGTCCATATGATATCTTGAAGAATGGAGGAATATATGATCCTTGATCTAAAGGACGCATTACTGATAAGATCATAGTTATACAACGGCTTTTGAGAGCTACGATTGCTAATCAGATTCTGAAGTCGTCCTTGCAATAATAGTTATTAGACTTATCCAAGTGGGAGACTGTTGGATTAGGTGTCTAAGCCGATAACTATAATTGGTATGTACTTGACCCGATAGTAGCATGGTCTTTTTGGGTTGCCTTCACCGAAGCAATTTGATTGGATGAATATTTGAGAAGAGGTTATTTGTGATTTATTAATATATTATAAGAATAATATATTAATTGAGAAACCATATTATTTAATTGGTATTGGTCAAGAATTAATTATGAATTAATTTAGTGATTAAAAGAGACTGATTAAATTAACGGGGACTGATTAAGTAAATCAGTAATACATATTATTTAATTGCACCTGGCTGGAGTACGTCCAGCATACTCCAGGTACAGTGTACACCATGGACCATCCGCGATCACCCAACCTAGTACGCCAGACGTACTCCGTGCACGCGCAACGTACTAGAGTTAGCACCAAAAACACCTAACTTCCAAAGGCCATAACTTCTTCGTTATACGTCCAATTTTGGCAATCCTTATATCCACAGAAAGGTAATGAGAAGCTCTACATTCCTATCAACTCTCCTTTGCCTTAAAACCTTCCGAACTAATATACCATCTGGTTCCAAAGCACCAACGGAAGACTCAGTATCCACAACCTACGTTATCCACATCCAAAGGGGTCTAAATATTTCTTTCCCTAAGTCCCGAAGCCTTCTAATAATTGATCTTCGGGTCCTCGACCCTGAATTATGAAACAATTTGAAATAGGGTGTTACATGATCTTTTTGACACTATACTTGAAAATATTGTAAAAGTTATTGTGACGCAATCCATAGACGGATAATATTACCATGTATCGACATGGTTGGTCTAAAGTCATCGACAATATAAGTGAGACTACAATCGGTAATGACAATTAACCAAAAATACAGTTTAATTTAACAATGATGGGATTAACCATATTTTTACTTTAGTGTGTGTGTATGTATGTATGTATATATATATATATATATATATATATATATATATATATATATATATATATATATATATATATATATATATATATATATATATATAGAGAGAGAGAGAGAGAGAGAGAGAAAGAGAGAAGAGGGTTCAATTGAGAAAAAAAGGTTGAGAACGAGGGAATGAATATGGGTCACTCATTTCATATTTTCCGCTTAAGCGCTACAGCGTACTGGCCAAACGGAACATATCATATTCATATATGACTACGTATATTCATACCAAAGGGATCCTAGCCCAGCGGTATCAGGTGTCCCTCCCTCTACGAGGTTCAGGGTTTAAGTCCATCGTGGACATAGGTTGATTTAGGTGGTAGGTTAGGAGTAGATTATATTTTTCGGTTAAAAAAATATACGTATATTCATATATGAATAAGTATATATATGAATATATGAATATGTGTATTCATATATGAATAAGTGTATTAATATATGAATACGTATATCCATTTATCAATAAGTATATGAACAATGACTTATTCATATATGAATATGGAGGCGGTGGTTGGTGGCAGTGGTGGCGGTGGTTTATAGTTGTTGGTGATGGAGGTGGTGGTAGTGGTGGTGGTGGTTGGTGGCGGTGGTTGTGGTGGTTTGTAGCGTAAGGAGGTGGTTAATTCATATATGAATATACTTATATTTATGTTTATATATGAATATTACCCATCATCTGTTGTGGTGATACGACAGAGCCATTTGCGGCAAAAATAAATGATTGGATGAGAATAATTCCCTTATTCTCAAAATTTATTGTTTTCTCAATTGAATTTCTCTCTCTCTCTCTCTCTCTCTCTCTCTATATATATATATATATATATATATATATATATATATATATATATATATATATATATATATATATATATATATATATATATATATATATATATAAGCTATCAAATTATTGAGTTAGATAAAACATGTGGATGAACAGTTTTCACCCCTTGAATAATTATCTTTAACTATTGAGTTACTATTTTGATGATGTATGAAAAGGATGGTATGTAGTATATATACTCATCAAATGTAAAGAGAAAATCACACCATATTGAATACAATCTTCTAAGTATTCAAGAATCATGTCAAGTTTGTTAATTTATTTTAATTACACCGAATTTATAGCACGTTATCAACACAAAAGCTTTCATTAAGTGGAAATCACTTCTATCACACTCAAGGTATGTGTTACTTAATAAAAAAGGTATTTATTATTAAACAAATTTTATATTGTAAATAACGATGAATTAATTAAAATTATTCATTATTAACGACTAATGATTTTTATTTATTTACCAACCATTATTTATGTATTCTAACTTTTATGTATGCATACTAACATTTAAATTATGCAACTAACATTTATTTATCTATACTAACGTTTATATATACATAACAATGTTTATTTTTTTATATTCTTCATTATTTTATTTATGTAACCTTTATTTTTATTTATAATTAGTAAAATTATACTGAATGAAATTAAGTATTAATTATAAGCTGTAACGTCCCAAATTTTAGAATAAAATTTTTCATTTTTAAAATAGTATAAACACCAATTTTGATAAAGTTACATTAAAGTCAACCCATTTGTTCATAAACTATAATTCAAAATCATAGTTATAAGGAAAACAATGCGGAATCCCAACTCATAAAACCGTTGATGTGCGTGTGTACAGTTCCGCCTTCGCAATCCGATAAGTACCTGAAAAACATTTGATTCCACAACTGTAAGCCAAAGTATAGTCAATTCCCCCAAAATACCCCACACAACAATACATATAAAATACATGCATACTGAGACCACATTATAAAACTGGATTGCCCTCGGGCTCACAATTATCAGACTGGATTGCCCCCGACAATCATAAGACTGGATTGCCCACCCCCACCAGGCCTATAGAATACGGTTGGATTACCCCCGACCCTACAGCCATAAAGACTAGATTGCCCTTAGGCCCACAGTCACCAAGACTGGATTCCCCCGAGTCCACAGTCACCAACACTGGATTGCTCTCGGGTATGTTGGCCTAAAACAAACAGCAGTACTGGCTTAACCCAACTATACTATGTTAACATGTGCACAAAACAATAACAAGCAAGCATATGTATGATGGATAAGGTGTCTAAGTCCATAACTATATTTGGTATGTACTTGACCCGACTTGGCATGGTCCATTTGGGTTGCATGGCATCGGAACAATTTGGATAGACTTTTGTGTGACATCCCCTAATTTCTCGGCCATAAAAGACCGATTTAATTTATGCTTTTAAAATAAAATCAGTGTAATCCTTTTAAAAGATGTTGCGGAATTTGTTCCCAAAACAAAACATGATAAAAGTTTATCAAAACCTTTCTTTAAGAAATATATATATTTTCATTTTATATCAAAACCTCGGGATGTCATGTTCCTATACAGATCAAAAGCATAAACAAGACATTATAAGCCTTACAACAATTATTTACAACTATTGGCCTATAATCCAAAAATTCTCTCATCATTATCCGACTATGCTCGGGGTCCACTACCTGTAAGATAAAAAGCTGAGTGGGTCAGGCTTGGGAGCCTGGTGAGCATATAGGGTTTTCAACCCACAATAAATAAATTTATTAATTTCATCAAACAACAATAACCCGATTACCCATTCCCGTTATCCTCACTTTACGTCCCTAAAACAACTATCACAAGGGACCTAGTCTAAGGATTTTCATCGGGGCGACAACACTGCTTTGGGGGTTTCCCAGCAATTTATGTCAAATAAGGCAACCATGTGGGGGATGGAGTACAACAAATGAACACCCAAGCTCATTAACACCTACAGGTTGCGAGCCTACCAGCGTTCCACTGGACAGTCTAGAAAAGTCCGTGGTCGTCATCCATACTCCGCTAGATGACTGGATCACAATAACATCGAGGCCTCTCATCATTTTAACACACATCGGCTATTTCGTCTACCCATATTTTACCCAACATATTTGTAGATAAAATACATATACAGTTTAAAACTTGTATAAAACATCTATTCAACAGTCACCTCAATTAAACAATTAATATAATTACACATAGCATGTATTTTATAGAAAATACTTAATATCTTGGTGTAAGATGAAAGTGACTACACACTCACTTGATTTAATGATAATCGGGCAGCACTTCGTTTCCTAAAACGATCGTTTCTAATAAAACCGGGAGTTTTATTGAGAAACCGGACTCTGCGAGGGTTGGGCTTCAAAACCGAAAAGATAATTTTTTCCAGGTCTTCGGGTATTGCGGGACGTAGTTTGGGTGTTTGGTATAATACCGAGGCTTTGGGGGAAGTTGGAATGGAAGAAATATGGGTTTAGGGGTGTAAAATGACACTTTTCCAAAATATACCCGGGAGGTCTCGCACCCTTCTATTTAAAGGGGCGAGCCTCGGGTCCGAAGCAATGAGAAGGAGACACGCGTCGCAGCTGCGAGGTTCGGAGGCGAGGGAAGCCTGATGGCGGTGCGAGGCTCGGACACGTGTGGTCTTCGGATTGGTCCAGCTTCGGATGACTCACCGAGATCGGACACGAAGAAGGCACGGGGTGGCTTCTGATTGGCCGAGCCTTCGGTGAGAGGATGGTGCGACACGCCTCACCAGCTGGCCTCGGGGGACTCAACAATTCGGACACGTGGCATGCTACAAGCAAGGGTGACGTGGCCGAAACATGACCATGCGAAATTTCTCGGATTTCGTGTTTTTTTCTTGATTTTTGTGCCAAAACTTCTCAAATCCATAACTTTCGCATACGGGCTCCGTTTTTGACGTTCTTTATATGCACGCGTAGGTAAAATTACGCTCTACAACTTTCGTTTAGACTTCGTCGGCTACTTTTGAATTTAATTTTAATATTATTATTTTTAACAGAGCGGGACAGGAAATCCGTTAAAATTCATAACTTCTTCATCCGTCGTCCGTTTTCGTCTGTCTTTTTACCGTTGTACTACTATTGATGAGACCTTCAATTCTCGTTTAGGTTGTGTCGGCTAAAAATCACTCGATCTAAAATTCGAGTTTTTAGCTGTCTACTGCTAAGCTGAAACTTAGAAAAATCATAACTTGCTCATACGAAGTCAGATTTGGGCGTTCTTTTTATGCATACTCTCGGTTTAACGAACACTACGACTTTCATTTAGATCACTAAGGCTAAAAAGTAGTTTATCAAAAACTCACTTTTTACGTCATTCGGCATCGTGCCGGTTTGTCGCGAAACTTCGACACGTCATAACTTCTTCGTTATAACTCGGATTTCGTTATTCTTTATATATCCGGAATCCTTGTCACGACCACTACAACTTTCTTAATAGATATCGGATTTATCTAATATTTATTTTCGACGCTCATTTTTATTCTTAATTAATTAATTCCTAGTAATTAAGCATAAAACACATAATTCACCTAATATTCACATAATTCCTTTTCATTTCTTCAAAATGAGTTACAAAGGTTAACCTAGACTATTACGTCAATATTAATGTCTTGTCTAGAAACACGGGCGTTACATTTTGTGAGAAGAGGATATTTATAGTTTATTAATATATTATAAGTTCTAATATATTAATATGAATTATTTAATTAGTATTGATCAAGAATAAGTTTGGAATTAATTTTGTGATCAGAAGAGACTAATTAAATAAATGGGGATTAGTTTGGTAAATCGTTCATTCTTATATATAATGGGCTTATGATCCATAATTCTCATGATGGGCTAAACCCATGTGGTGACCCATGGATACTCCATGGAGTTTAAAACCATGGATCATGAGGAATGTGGAAAGGCATGAGTTACATGGTGTAACCCTAATGTGCACACTATATAAAGAAGCCTCATGCTAGTAAAATCGACACTTAAGTGATTCTAGTGAGGGCTAGCCGATTTTGGTGCATATCAATCTTCTCTCAAGTTATTCCAAGTTGTTGGTGGTGTTGAGTGAAGTATTTGAGGCATCACATTTGGGGTGCTGGGCTCACAAGGTCTTAAGGAATCCAAGCTACAAGAAAGGTATGTCATTCTACTAGTTTTTATATTACATATACCCCATGATATGCTAGTTAGGACGAAACCTTGAAAAAATGAAAGTTTGCATGTATAATAGAGAAAACATAGATCCAAAGTTTCTAGGGTTGCATGTACACCATAGGAGTGTTAGAATGCTCAAAACCCAACAGTGGTATCAGAGCCTAGGCTAGTTTTCAATTATACTTGATGCAAACTGCTAAAAAATCGATTTTTCTACTCACTATTCAGTGAACTCGCCGAGTCCATGGGGGACTTGACGAGTCCTTGTGTAAATTAATCCTACTCGACGAGTAGGTTCTTGCACTCGACGAGTAGGAGGCCCTGAGTGCAGAATTTTGAGTTTTAATGCTGGAATTGGACTAGGATCATTACCCTAAACTGTTTTTTAGATTGTTAAACCTGTTTTTGATGTGGTAATGATTGTGCTTATCCAATTTCAATGTTAATTGTCAAAGTTTCAAGTTTTATATTAAGTTCATATGATTCTTGAAAATTATTTATATGAATTATGTATGCTTATGAGTTTTGTTAGATCATAGAAATTATTTGACATGTTTGTTAGTTTAATTGTTGATCTAAATGGCTTTTAATGGACTCCATAACTTGTCCTCAAGTTATGGAATTCCAAAAGTCTTTTCCATTAAAAACATTAAAACTCATAAGTTATAGAAATGAAAGGTTTTGAATAATTTCAAAACTTGCCCTCAAGTTTTGGAATTTGTAAAATTACACATTAATACTTTAATTCCAAACCCTAGAATTTTAAAAGTTTAAAATTCAACCCTTATACTATATAGTATTATAAGTTAATATATATATATATATATATATATATATATATATATATATATATATATATATATATATAAGAACAAGTCAGTCTTACCGTTAGTAGGCCTCATTCACGAAGCCGATCTATAAGGGGGGTATAAGGTTGTTGCCTATAAAATGGCAGCTTAATGGATGTCCACTCTCACCCACAACTTCCTTGAATGGTGGAGGGTCGTTAACCGAACAGGTAGGACAAAGACTATAACTCACATTAAAAGTATAATGATAAATATAAAGTAAATAAATCTTTTATAAATTCCCAATCTTAGTTACTTTAGGAAAATGTGAAATTGATGCTAACCTGTTGAATCATAAAAGTAACCCTCTTTAACTTGATCTACCGCAGTCATTGAAAATCCGCAGTCAACTCGGTCAGCAACCCCATCTGAAGTCATCATCATCAGCAGCTTTAGCTTTCTTAGTTTAACTTTTTATCTACTTTATTAGAATACTCTCTTATGTCCAGTATGCCTTGCATGGCTACGCTTAGAGAATTGATCCAATGTAATTCTTGGGTCTCTATATATAGAGCTCAATATTTCTTATTCAAACACTTTTATGACATCAATTACATCTCTTACATCTATATGATTACGCATCTTGAATCTTATACTCTCTCCTTCTTACTCTCAAAGTTCACTTGAATATAACTGAATATTATTTCTCTTCGGAGCAAGTCATTCGTGACTTAATCACTAAGTTTGATCTCACTTACTAACTTGGTCTGAAGGCATTCCTTGTTAAGAATCAACTTATGTGTATACTTGATATAACACCTGTTGTCATTTATATTTCCTTACATTTCCGGAACTAACTCTCTATTTATCTAACTCGTTAACTTATTATTATTGTTGAGCTTTTAGATCCTTTGACATAAACTATTCCGCAACTATACTTGTTCTAATGTTTGTTCAAGTGTGTATCAAGTTTTTCTCTCAACAATTGGTATCAGAGCCATAGTGGTTGCTTTTTTGAAAAACAAAACTCTGATTTTCAAAAGGCCTTCTATACCACTGAAGCTCATTTCTTAAAAAAAACTTTTCAAAAAAAAACAAGGAAAAATGGCACAAGCACTATCTCTGAATGTTTCCAACAGTGTTGGTGGTTCAAACCGAGCCCTAATATTGGTGGCAAATGAATATCATCACTGGTCTCAGAGAATGGAAAGATACTTAAGGAGACTTGGTAGAGATGTATGACGATCCGTAGAAGAAGGACCACGTGTCCCTGTTCTTACACCAGTTCAAACTGATGGCGCCACAGCCAGACTAGGAGGAGGTCAACCAGTCATGAACCGTCCCACTAAAGATGACCTCGATAAAATGGAAAATGATGTTGTTGCTTTTTATGAAATCTCTTGTGGAGTTGCTCCTGACAACTTCGACATTATCATAAACTGCAAATCAGCAAAAGAGATCTGGGAAGTTCTCAAGAATTTGTACGAAGGCTCAGAACAAGCTCAAGATAAGAAGCTCACAACTGCACTCAATGAGTTCAACAATTTCAAAGCTCATACTGGCGAAAGTTTGGAAGACTCCTTCAAAAGGTTCAACGTGATAGTCACCAAGTTATCGAATGCTGGTACCATCCGCAGTAACCATGAAACAAACCTTCAGTTTCTCAATGGTTTGGGAAGACATTGGACTACTGTTAAGATGATAGTTCAAGGGGATAGAAAGATTCATTCTTTGTCTCTCTACAAGCTCTACGGGGAACTGCAAGCACAAGAATCCACCGTACTCAAAGACTGTGCTGACTTCGGAGGACCACTTGCTCTTATAGCACAAGCTCCACATAATCAATCCTACTCTCCCTCGTATGACACTACTCCGCAGTCATACGAAGCCGACTCAGAGTATGATCATGAAGAATAATTTCAGAAGGCTATTGCTCTTGTTAGTCAACAGTTCAACCGGCTACCACCTCCTTCTTTTCGTAAGAATCAGCAGTTCAACAAACCTCCATTCAACCGTAACTTCAACCCGCAGAATAACCATTCTCGATATCCCAAAAGTTCTCATCCACCACCACAATCTCAAAATACTCAACCAAAGGAGGCACCACAGTCCATCCAAACCACTGACTCCGGTACTCCCTCAGAACACAAAAGTGATGTTGTGATTTGTCACAAGTGCAACAAAGAGAATCATTTTGCAAAAGATTGCAAGGCAAATGTAGTGAAAGACAGAGCATTCTACCTGAGAATGGCTCAAGAATTGGAAGAAAAGGAAAAGGCTAGGGCATACGTAGCCCATGTCAAAAGAGACCATCAAGTTTGGTCATCCGGAGATGAAGAAGAAGCCATCAGCAATGTCAAAGGAAAAGGCAAAATTTGCATGCTGGAAACTGCGGATGATGATGGGTCTACAAAGCTGGAAAAGAACTACTGCTACATGGCAAAGGATGGAACTCTAAGCATCATCGAACATGTAAAACTCATGATTCAAACTCTAAACTATAGCATGCATGACTGTCAACCCTTCATAGACAATCTTAATGACACATATGCTGCCGTCCTTACAGACTATAACAAAGCTTTAGATAAGAAGAACATAGTGTCCCAAGAGATGTTTCATGTAAGAGGACGATTGGACAACAAAAGACTCAAAATGGCTATGCTAGAAAAGGACTTAGAGTTAGAAAAGGATCCAAGAATGTTGAGTGAAACACAACTAGAGATAGCTTTGAACCAAAGAGATTTAGCTCAGAGTGAGATTGTACGCTTAAATCTATTAATAGAAAAACTGTTCAATGAAAGTGAAGCTATTGAAAATTTGGTGAATAATGGAACTGTGGACAATACATACAATTGGGGTTGGTCCAATGGATATCCTACCGCAAAGGATTCCTCACCCCGGTTTAACAAAGATTGACTGTATGTCCCTCCGAACCGAGAATTTCATTTCCCAGTCAATGACAAAACTTTTCCCGAAGACATCAGAACACACTTCGGTAGACTTCATAATCTAAGTAATAACTGTGTCATAGAGGAAATTGTGCCTGAGGTTTCGGGTCACACAAGTGATCAAACTCCTATCTGTGGCACAATCTATCCAAATTCTCGGACTTCATCAGTGGTTGATGAAGAAATTATCATAAAGTGTCCCGAAGTCTCACAGGACTTCCCATCTCTGCCCTCAGACCAAAGTGTCTCTCACTGTAGTCATGAGTCACAGAAGTCCCACAAAAGTCCCACTGAAGTCCCAACTCAGTCTTACTCTGGGTAGTCAAATCATCCTTACCGCAGTCCTCAATAAAAAGCTATGTGACTCTTCAGCCAATTCATCATGAATTACCCATAGAAAACTTTGAAGTGGGTCAATGCTCTCAAAACCCTGAATCTTCAAGTTCGGATGAATCAAGCCCTCGTTTTCAAAAAATTTCAAAGGTTTCCAGGAAACCACAGCTGAACACCAATGACTGCGGTTCTCCAAAAACCTTAGCTAATAAGGCCTTCAAAGAGGAAATTCGATCCCGAGGCACAAATCGACAAATCTTTTCTAAAAACAAAAGACATATTAGATTTCCAAAATCTAAGAGTCCAGAAAAGTTTGTTTTCTCGCACTATTTTTCAAAAAACTCTCCCATCAAGAAAACATACAAAAAAGAATGTACAGTGTCAACAGTCATTCCAACCTCATCTGACAAAATCCAAAAGAAAGAAAGGTCTTTTCGAAGCAATGGTTTTCAAATCTATTCCTCAGATGATCCAAAATGGAAGGGTATCTTACCCACTCCAACATTTTTAAAATCACATCAAAATTTTAACAAGTGGAAGGGTATTTTACCAAACCCAACAGAAAGGTTCAAAAAATCTACACGTGCTAAATCTTTTTCGAAACAAACTTTTTCAAATTCCAACAGCACCAATGTCAGATCTTACCACCCTCGGACCGGTCACAAGCCTACCTCATCATTTAGACCGCTGACCGAACAAAGTTTCAGAGCAAAAGACAAAATTTCAGCATGTCAATGTCAATGTAGTTGTCAAAATGGTTCATCTCTTGTCAAATCTGGTCCTTTTCAGAAACCTCGTAACTTTTCTAAAAATCACAACACTCCAAAAACTCACAAACACCCAAGACTAGGATCAAAAGTTGACACGAAACCAGTCCCTGCAACCTTGGTTCATGCATCAATCAGAAACTCATATTTTGTCCCAGGCTCCAAACTAGTTTGGATGCCTAAACTAATCGTGTAATTCTCAGGCCTTGTGCAAGGAGGAACAAGAAGAAGAATGGTTAATCGACAGTGCCTGCTCCTTGCACATGACCGGAAGGTTAGAATACCTTCGGGATTTCAGGCCAGTTTGCAACGGTGGAAATGTAACATTCTGCAACAATGCGAATGGGATAATCTGAGGTTATGGTGTTCTTACTACGGGAAACTTCTCTATTCAAAAGGTTGCTTATGTAGAAAGCCTTAAACACAATCTCATCAGTGTTGGCCAACTATGTAAGGTAGGCCATCGAGTTGAATTTGATGACCAATTTTGCTATGTAATGAGAAGCGATAGGAGCACGTGTCTGATCAAATCCCGATCCGAAGGTACTATGTATCCTCTAGACGTGTCTCTAATCATAGGCAAACCGTAATTATGCTTCCTATCCAAAGCAGTTGCCGAAGTCAGCTGGCTATGGCAGTGCAAGCTAGCTCATCTCAACTTCAGATACATCAACAATTTGGTCACCGAAGAACTAGTCCGAGGTCTTCCAATCCTCAAGTTCAACAATGATACTCTCTGTCCTGCATGTGAATGTGGAAAGCAATCCAAAGCAAGTCACCCCATCGTGATTGACTCCTCAATTTCTAAACCACTGGAACTCTTGCACATTGATCTCTGCGGTCCATCTACCGTAGCCAGTCTTCATCACAAGAAATACATACTGGTTATGGTTGATGACTTCACACGGTTCACCTGGATTTCTTTCTTAAGACTCAAATCAGAAACTCCGCAGATGCTGATCAATTTCATCAAGGAAATTGAACTTCAGATCAAGTTACCAGTACGACGCATCCAAAGTGATAATGGAACCGAGTTTACTAACCATCTCTTAAATAGTTTCTTGGTTTCAAAGGGCATCACTCACAACTTCTCAGCTCCCTACACACCGCAACAAAATGGGGTAGTAGAGCGAAGGAACCGCACTCTGGTAGAAGCAGCCAGATCTATGCTCAACTTCGCCCACCTTCCTCTCTACTTTTGGGCTGAAGCAGTGGCCACCGCATGCTTTGTGCAGAACCGAAGCATTGTATGCAAGCGTCTCAGTAAAACTCCTTATGATGGCCTTAACAACCGCAAGCCAAATGTCCGATTCTTCCATATCTTTGGGTGTAGATGTTTCGTAATCAACAACAGAGACCAAGTTAATAAATTCGCACCGAAGTCTGATGAAGGCATCTTCCTTGGCTACTCCACAAACAAAGTTGCTTATAGGGTTCTGATTAGGCGCACAAGGCTAATAATTGAAAGCTTCGATGTGAAATTTGATGACTATCACATCCGCAACACCGCTCCATCAACAAAAACCACAGCAATCCTAGAAAGTGATATTCCTGCTTCTTCGGGTCCACTAAACCTAATTGAAGTAAACTATGACGATCTCTTTGACCCTGTAGAAACATCCAAGTTATCCGAAGTTCTTGTGTCCCCGGAAGCTCTACAGCAGCATGCTGACGTATCTGGTCCTACACCATCCGATGAGGTATCACTAAATACTTCCACCTCGCGGGTTGAGGGGGAAAACTCAACTCCGGACCATACAACAACCATCGAGGTTCCAGTACTAGAAGATGCAGCTCCAATCCCTATCCACAGAGGATTTCAACCATCAAATGTTTCTTCGGACTCGGATGATGAAAACATAGAGAACATTGACACAAGAACAGACTCGAGGATTATCACACTCCCATCCGCAATCCAGGGGGAACCTTCTCAGGTTCAAGGGGAACTCCCGTCTGCAATCCAGGGGGAACCTTCACCATCCGCCCAAGTAAACTCTTATCCCACCTTTCCAGTTCAAGACAATTCAGCAGGATGTTCTCAAGTTCAGGGGGAACTGCCATCTCCAACCGCAGAGTCGTCCGATATTGAAGACATTCCCTCTACCGCAGCTGCTGATCGTCTGTAACCCCGTCTACACGTATGGACGAAGGACCACCCACCAGGTCAAATCATCGGCAACCCATCTGCAGGTATCCAGACTCGATCTTCCAAGGATTTATCTGATCACTATCACTACGCAGCGTTTATGTCCTCGGTCGATCCCCGAACGATTAGAGAAGCATTACTAGAACCTGACTGGATATCCGCAATGCAAGAAGAGCTATAAGAATTCAAACGAAACAAAGTATGGCAGCTCGTTCCGAAGCCGCAAGGTCACACTATTGTTGGAACTAGATGGCTATGCAAGAATAAGTTGGATGAATCCGGTGCGGTCGTCAGAAACAAGGCAAGGCTAGTTGCCAAGGGATATAGTCAACTTGAAGGTATTGACTATGATGAAACGTATGCTCCGGTGGCACGAATGGAAGCCATCCGAATATTCTTAGCATACGCAGCTCACAAGAACAGCAAGGTACATCAAATGGATGTGAAAAGCGCTTTTCTCAACGGTGAATTAAAAGAGGAGGTTTATCTTCAGCAACCTCCGGGCTTTGAAAGTCTTGAATTCCCAGACTACTGCTACAAGCTTGAAAAAGCAGTCCAAGGTCTAAAGCAAGCCCCAAGAGTGTGGTACGAGACTCTCTCTGAATTTCTTGTCTCGTCCGGATACAAAAGAGGAGTGATTGATCCCAGTTTATTTAGAAAAGCAAATGGTAATCACCTTATGCTTGTACAAATATATGTGGATGATATCATCTTCGGATCAACTGATCAAAAAATGGTGGATGAATTTGCTAAACTCATGACCAACAAGTTCCAAATGAGCATGAATAGAGAGATTAACTTCTTTCTAGGACTTCAAGTGAAACAAGTCCCTCAAGGGATATTCATCCATCAGGAGAAATACACCACTGAACTGTTAAAGAAATATTCAATGGACAATTGTTCTTCGGCTAAGGTCCCCATGGCCTTCGGATATAAGATATTTGCTGATCCCTCAGGCGAATCAGTGGATCACAAGACTTATAGAGGTATAATTGGCTCATTGATGTACCTCACCGCAAGCCGACCAGACATTGTCTTTGCAACAGGTGTATGTGCAAGGTACCAGGCTGATCCAAAAATGTCACACATGACCGCAGCCAAGCAGATTCTAAGATACTTAAAGGGTAGCAAGACTCTTGGTTTATGGTACCCCGCAGGGAATGACTTCAGCCTACAAGCATTCACTGATGTGGATCATGCCGGATGCAGACTAGATCGAAAAAGAACCTCCGGTGGATGTCAATTTCTGGGTGGAAGACTTGTCAGCTGGTCATCAAGAAAACAAAATTGTGTATGACTGTCTACCACAGAAGCTGAATATGTGGCCGCAGCCAGCTGTTGTTCACAAGTCTTATGGATGAAAACACAACTTATGGACTACGGATACAAAATGTTGCGGATACCAATTTATTGTGACTCTGAGAGTGCTATAGCGATTTCTAACAATCCAATTCAGCACTCTAAGACAAAGCATATTGAACTACGATATCACTTCATCAAAGACCACATCCTGAAAGGTAACATTGAACTAATTTTTGTCCGTACTCATGAAGAGATTGTTGATGTATTCACAAAGGCACTTGACTCTACAAAACTCAACAGTTTCTTACAAATGTTAGGAATGATGAATCCGGACCCACAATTCTTTTTGAATTGATAGGTACCGCAGACCATCCTTGGTCTCTGTTGCGGTCCTAATTGAAGTTATTTATGATAAATAGTTTTGGTATATCCTGTGTACCGCAGTATACTCTATGTACCGCAACTATATATCATATTTATCTTTCAATGGTCCTTATTGTTTGTTGTTACTAATTTTTGTTCAAGTGTTCTCCTCAGTTCTTCTACTACAGTCATCTAACCATCCATCCACAATGACAAAAGATCCATCCGCAATGAAGTCTCAATCCGCAATCACATTGATTGCTTTCTCAAACTGTTTCATAAATTCTTGAAACGTGGTGTGCTATTTAATGATCCTTCATTAAATAAGAAAAATATTCAAAAAACATTCCTTGTGTAGCATATCACTGTCTCATTTCCACTTTTTGAATAAACCTTGTGTCAGACCAATTTTGGGTATGATGACAAAAAGAACGGTTTTCCATAAAAAAATCCCTTTTTAAACTGTCTCTTCCTATTACCCCAAAACGTCAAATCCGTTACATCTACCCCTTTTATCCAACGGATTAACCCCCCCCCCCCTCACCACACGTTCTTCAGACGTGATGTTTTAGGGACTGACATTTCATTAAATGCTAACCCCTTTTGGAAAATCTCAAAAAAATAAATTAAACCTTTTCTTATCTGTGGCTGAGATTTCCTTTCCTAATCAAAGAAAACAACCCAAACGTTTTTACCTTATTCAATTTTACTTAGGGTAAAAACAATAACTGTTTCAAATCCGCCACTTTAAAACCCCCCTTCTTCTTCCCCAAGAAAGTTTTACGCTTTCTAAAAACTCGACCAACTTCTTCTCCTTCATATTCTTGCACTCTGTTTTCCTGCAAGTTCTTCAACTCCTCAAAAATGGTGAAATCCGGTATCTCGAAGAAACATTCCAAGGCATCTGCCTCAGCACACCCAACTGGTTTAGACTCTGCCTCAAGAAACCAAATGCCATCAATTGCTTCAAGCAATTTTAGGGCTGTGTTCGAAGAACATTCCACTTATAATGCTCCGATCAAGTTGATGATCAAGTTCCTATCCAATCACCCACTGTTTGGTCCCTTCGATTCCTTCACAGATGTGGTTCCTCTATTAACCCTCTTCAAATGTGCCTTCTCTGCATATCGACCCCTCGAAAATCTTCAAGAAGTGCATCTGAATCTGGTGAACGATTCTTTGGTTATTCTGAGCAAAGAAAAATTCCTCAATGCCATCAACCTGTTAGTTCATCCTTCAACCAAGATCTTCACTCCAAGCATGGCGGACATTCTTTCTGCACTCTACCAAATGGGTTACCAAAAGAAGCTTAAAGGCATAGGCGAGTTCAAGAAAAATCAGTTGCCTGCAGTGTGGCAGTTCGTTTGCCACTTCGTGATCCGCAGCCTGTTAGGTAGAACCGAAGGCACTGATAACATGGGCCTCAAGCTGTTAGAGTTAGTATGGAGTATTTTCACTGGCCACGATGTCAACTACGGTCAGATCTTGTGGGATGACTTCTTGCAGTACATTCCCAAGGAAAGTCTAAGAGAAAACGCTACCGAGCTCACCTTTGATAGATCCTGGTCTCTATGCATTTCAGATCTTCATGCGGATGCAGGACTTAGCATGGGCAACGATGTCAACCTCTTCATCACCAAAGATCTAAAAAGGTACAATCCCTCTACGGATCAATATGTTTTTGGACCCATTAGACGGCTACCAGTCCACATTCTGTCTACCCTTGGACTTGAAACCATTGATGTCACAGACCATATAGAGGCTACGGAAGGTATTGACCCATACCTTCCTACCCTGCCTCTACCTAAACAAGCCACATCCGCACTCACCATCCCTGGTAGTACCGCAGTCCCATCCTCCACCACTCTATCTAACTTGTCTTTATCAAAAGGACGCAACCAGTTAGCCTCAGTCCACCAAGGCCCCCGCAACATCACCAAGAAACATGGAACCCCAAAGAAGAAAGATGATCCCAAACAAACTGAACCATCAAAGAAACGGAAACTCAAACAAACTGTGTCCTCAGATGACGAATCAACCGAAAATTGATCTCACTCTCCCGCTAGGAGTGATTCTGATGAGGATGCACAACCCATCTCTATCGTCAAGAAAAGAAAGACCAATCCCACAGACCAAATGCATGACCGGATTGATGTCGCAGCCTCTCAAAAGGCTCCGGTAGTCCTTGGGGTGGCCGCAGACCCATTGAATACCACCATCGAATTCCACTCAGACATAGAAAGTGTATCTGTTTCAACTGAACGTGGAGACTCACCACCAGCTCACTCCCAAGGGGATGGAACTGGTTCTCGCCCTAAGGTCTCCAGGGCTTCCCGTCTACATTTATTTTCTCCCGAGGAGTTGAACTCCATCCTTTTGTCTGTAACCAAAACACTTCAAACACCTTCCCAACCGCAGGGCACTTCTTCCGCCCTTGCCAGAACTGAGCCGAGGCCAGACTTGACCACGGGTCAAGGAGACCGAGGAAGCTCAGGAAATCCTACTCTACTTACATCTTTTACATGTGGTTTAGGCACGGTGAGCACCATTGTGCAAGGATCCGTGGACCCGAGGGACACCTCAGTGCGATTCCAAGGATTTGATGGTGACGAATCAAATGATTCATGGTTACACTACAATCCGGTCTCCGAATCCGATATCAAGATATATGCCGCTTTCCGTAGGGCATTTCAAGCAAGGAAGGACCAGCAAATCAAGCAACTTCAACAGAAACAACAAGAGATTCAATCCGTAGCCAAGTATTGGGCAGACGCCATCAATAACGCCAATACCGTAGCCACCATTCTGAAATTACAAGAGTGGATGTCCACAATGGCTGAAACAATCCGCAATGCTCAGTCCACTCATGGTGGTGAAGGTACATCTAAACTCCCTCCAGCTCCAGCTCCAACTCCAACTGTTAGAGATTATCAAGACGATGGCACCGCAATAGAAGTTAGCTCCGCTCCTACTTTCAGATTCGATGACTTTGATCTCAATGAGGTAAATCAGCCTAACCCTTCTGATGACGATTTAATGATTTTTGAAGAGGAAGAAGCTTCGAGTGGCTCTCAACACTAAACCTCCAAGCCGAAAGAGAAAAAGAAGAAAAAGAAGATCGCTGTGTCCAGAAAAGAATTTCTGAGTCTACAAGCCAAAGTAGATCAAATTCTTGCTGCGGTTAAGCCCACTAAACCACAACTTGAAGACTTATCGGGACCACAGTCACTCATTGAAAGAATCGAACGACTGGAAACTCGTGAACGCCTAGCTGCTGAGTGAATTTCTTTAAAAGTTGAAATGGGAATTCGATCCCTAGATACAAGTCGCCAGGCTGATCATAAGCAGTTTATGGCTGCTGCGGAGCGCCTCATCTCTGAGGTATCCGCAATCAAGGCAGATTTACAAACAGCCATTGCGGACCAGTCAACTCACTCACAGAAGCTGATAGCTGAAACTCACACTGCCTATGAGTTCACCATCTCGGTTCTTCAATCTACCATCAACAGACTTCAACGCTCCCTGTCTTCAAACTTTCATGGTCCTGAGATTCTTCAACTTACCAAGGAGATTCATCGACTACTCTTCAACACCGCCATCCCAGACAATCAGCAACTGGCTGATGCTCTCAAAGCTCAATTCCAGGAGGTGTGTGCCAAAGTCGATGGTCTTAAGCAACGGCTTGAGGATGCTCCGGTTTTGCATTCCTCAAGAGGGGGAAGTGATGAAGACCATCATTCAAACAGCGTCTTTCAACATAGGAGCCCCCCTATCATCAATGAAAAAATTCCCTCTCCGCAACCATCTCCTCACAAGAATCCAAGTCATCAGACACCACCGCAACATCAGTCTCCACCGCAACAGAAAATCTTTCAAGAAACTTCTCCTGAGCGACCAGAGACTCCTCCCCACTTCAAGAATCTAGCATCCAACATGTCATCCGAACATTCCAATGACTCTCCCGCAACGAAACAGAAAGCAAATTGGAAAGCAGCCAAATTTGCTGAACTCATCTGGAGAGAAAACGGATTCGATATCACCATGGATGAATCCTTAGTCAATTCCTAGATCAATCCCCACTGAAGACTGCTGGATGATGACTATAAACCCTATCTTACCTTTGCTGAACCCCCTTCTGACGATTACTGGGATGTTCCAATCTCCCCAAAAGCTAAATACTTCACTGTATTTGAGCAGTTTGACCGCAGCCTACCTGATGACAAGAGACTGCCCATGGAATTCGAAAGACTCAATCGATTCTATGCCAAACATGCTTCTTCCATAGGAAAAAATTTGGTCTAGTGATAGACCATCCGCAGTCAAGAACTTTAAGCCCCGTAAATTCATGAAAGCTGACTTCATCCAGTATACTCTTACAAGTAGGAATCAGGACTACGTCCGCACCCAAGCTGACTTCCCATGCATGAATCTAGAAGAAGTCTTCTTGATAGCTAAGGTGTTCCAAAACAAATCGGAGAAGTATCCTAAGATGAAGATAGCATTTGAAAGGGCAAGCGCATTCCTAAGGGAAACTGTCTGTTACTTCGCAAAGATTGATGCAGATATTCACCCTGTCCTTGCCAAAAAGTTCGATCTACCACCACTTGATCCTGCACCGATGCTCACTGAAGGTTATCAAGAAAGATCTTTGGGTGCAACAAACTTCCCTGATCTTGGAGTCATCTTTAAGAGAAAGCTCAATGAAACCAAGTACTTCATTCATATGACTGCCATGAATCGTCTCACAAGGAATCAAATTAAGATTTGTCGAACCGCAATTCAAAAGTCAAAACACACAACTGTCGAAGTCAAGTTCGAAATTTTAAGGAGGATCACCTGGTTGGAGAATGTCAGAAAGTTTTGGTGGATTCTCATCAAGTTCCTAAAACTTGATAACTGAATAGAAGTTAAAGAGGTCACTTAGGGGGAAACTGTTGAATCATAAAAGTGACCCTCTTTAACTTGATCTACCGCAGTCATTATAGATCCGCAGTCAACTCGGTTAGCAACCCCATCCGAAGTCATCATCATCAGCAACTTTAGCTTTCTTAGTTCAACTTTTTATCTACTTTATTAGAATACTCTCTATTGTCCAGTATGCCTTTCATGGCTACGCTTAGAGAATTGATCCAATGTAATTCTTGAGTCTCTATATATAGAGCTCAATATTTCTTATTCAAACACTTTTATGACATCAATTACATCTCTTACATCTATCTGATTACGCATCTTGAATCTAATCTAAACCTGTCTTTCTTCTTTTCAGATGTCTTCCAACAATGCTTCTGGCTCAAACCCTACTGGCTCCTTTTCTCTCATGAATCTTTGTGGGAGAGTCATCTTTGATGGAACTAATTTCAATGATTGGATTAGGAACATAAGGATGGTCACTCGCTATGAATACAAGGAGTATGTCCTTGATAAGGAGCTAAAGGTTATTTATGAGTCTTCTGCTACTCCAGAGGAGATTGCTGAGTACACTACCCACGAGAAGGATACCACTAAGGTGTCTTGTATCATGTTGGCTACCATGACAGCAGAACTCCAGAAATCCTATGAAGATTTCTACCCTTATGAGATGCACCAGGACCTGATGGAAAGATACCATCAGAGTGCTCGTCAGGAAAGGTATGAAATCATCACCTCTATGATAACAATGAAAATGAAGGATGGAGAATCCATCACGGGCCACCTGCAGAAAATGCAAAGATTCGTGGACCGTTTGCTAAAGTTAAATGTGAACTTTGATGAGGAGTTAGCAATATATATTATTCTACACTCCCTACCCTCCTGTTATGATCAGTTACGCATGACCTATCATATGAACAAGGAGGAGGTCACACTTAGCAAACTTCAAGGACTTTTGAGGACTGTTGAAAGTAGTCTCAAAGGTAAGAATGTTGTTACCACTCCTACCACCACCCCTGTTTTGGAAATCGGGCAAGGTAAAGGGAAAAAGAGGAAGACCCCTTCGAAGGGTACCAAAGGAAAGTCTCTTGATGGCTCCTCATCGAGTGGAACCAAATGTGGTTCTGCCACTCCCTCTTCCAACCCGAAGGATGCACAATGATTCTACTGTCAGGAAAAAGGGCACTGGAAGGGAAGCTGCCCCAAGTACTTGCAGGATCTTAAGGATGGGAAAGTGAAACCCACCCATGCAGGTATTTACACTATATTGTCTAATAACTCACCACATACTAATTCTTGGGTCCTTGATACAGGGTGTGGAATTCACATTTGTTCTGATTTGCAGGGCCTAAAAAGAAGTGAGGATGTGGAGCACGGGAAGATAAACTTGATCATGGGGAATAGGAAAGTTACACCTGTCACCAAGAGTGGAGTTTATTCTTTATTGCTTAGTAGTAGATTAGTATTAGATTTGAATAAATGTTGTTACTCGTTTGAAATGGTGAGAAATATTATTTCTTTTTATGGTTTGTACAAACAAGGATTTACTTTTTCATTTGATAATGAATGTGGTGGTATTGATGCTTTTTATAATGGTGTTCTTTATTTTAAAGCATTACCTTGTAATGGTGTATATGAAACTGTGTCGTTTGTAGACAACTTAGGAAATAATGTATTACATATTGATTCTTCCACTAGTTTAGATAAGGCATCCTTGTGGCATTGTCGTCTTGGACATGTCAACAAGAAGCGCATAGGCCAACTCCAAAAGGCTAGAGTCTTGGAGTCATTTGACTTAAAGTCAGATGATAGTTGCGAATCTTGTTTACTTGGAAAAATGACTAAGTCACCCTTCACTGGTACTTGTGCTAGGGGTGAAGGTTTGTTGGACCTCATACACACTGATGTGTGTGGACCCTTCAGAACCGCCACACGGGATGCTAACCGCTTCTATGTGACTTTTACTGATGATTATAGTAGATATGGCTATGTCTACTTAATCAAGCATAACTCAGAAACCTTTGAGAAATTCAAAGAGTTGAAACACGAAGTGGAGAATCAGCTGGGCAGGAAGATAAAGATGCTCCGATCCGATCGAGGTGGTGAATATCTTAGTATCGCGTTCCTTGACTATCTTAAGGAATGTGGAATTGTTTCACAATTGACACCTCCTAGGATACCACAGTTGAATGGTGTGGCTGAGAGGCGCAATCGAACCTTGTTGGACATGGTTCATTCCACGATGAGTCGCGCTTCGTTACCAATCTCATTCTGGAGGTATGCCTTAGAGACTGCCGCCCATATCCTTAATCTAGTCCCTACCAAGAAGGTTGCCAAAATACCTCATGAGATGTGGACTGGGAAAATTCCCACCTTAGACCACATCAAGATTTGGGGTTGCGAGGCTTTCGTGAGGCGCGGGACTCAAGACAAGCTCGAACCTAAAAGTGATTGGTGTATTTTCATCGGCTACCCACATAAATCTTTTGGTTATCTCTTCTACAGACCAAGTGACAATGTTGTCTTCGTGGCGAGGAGAGGAGTCTTTCATGAGAGAGAATTCATAAGCCAAGGAAACAGTGGCAGGCAAATTGACCTTGAAGAACTTCAAGAGTCAAGCGGTGAAGGAACCTCAAACACTAGCAATCAACCTGAGGAGGAAACTCCTGTTGAGGCGATTGATGAGTCTGTACCTCTGAGGCGTTCCACGAGAGTTAGGAACACACCTGAATTTTAATATGGTTTCCATATTACTAGAGAAGGTGATGTATTTATCGGTGATAGTGCACTGATAAATTTGGATGAACCTAACAACTTCAAGGAAGCCATGGCAAACCCTGAATCTGCCAAATGGAAGGAGGCTATGGACATCAAGATTCAGTCCATGTATGACAATCAAGTTTGGAACTTGGTTGACAATGTATCGGGTCGTAAGACAGTCGGGTACAAATGGATCTTCAAGAAGAAGACCGACATGGATGGGAAGGTACACACTTATAAGGCACGACTGGTTGCGAAGGGTTTTACTCAAATTCCGGGAGTTGATTATGATGAAACCTTCTCACCAGTAGCAAAGATTAAGTCTATTAGGGTTATCCTAGCCATTGCTGCATTTCATGATTATGAAATATGTCAAATGGATGTCAAAACCACTTTCCTTAATGGAAAGTTGGCTGAGGATGTTTACATGAGTCGTCCAGAGGGTTTTGTTGATGCAAAGTACCCTAATAGAGTGTGTAAGCTTGAGAAATCCATCTATGGAATAAAAAAAGCATCTCGCAAATGGAATCTTTGTTTCGATGAGAAAGTCAAAAAGTTTGGATTTTCGAGGAGCGAGGATGAGTCATGTGTATATGTTAACGCTAGTGGGAGTAATGTTAGCATTTTGGTATTGTATGTGGATTACATACTACTCATAGGAAATGACATCCCAACCTTGCAGGAGGTTAAGTCCTGGCTTGGGAAGTGTTTCGCGATGAAGGACCTTGGAGAAGCTGCCTATATTCTAGGGATAAGGATATTGAGAGACAAGAGTAAGAGACTAATTGGACTTAGTCAAAGTACCTACTTGGATAAGGTGCTGAAAAGATTCAGCATGCAGGATTCCAAGAAAGGTGACTTACCGATCCAGAGTAACGCCAAATCGAGTAAGACTCAGAGCCCGAGTACAGAGGCTGAGATAGCTAAGATGAGTCGAGTACCATATGCTTCCGCTGCAGGCTCGATCATGTATGCTATGACTTGTACTCGCCCTGATGTGGCCTTTGATTTGAGCATGGTCAGCAGATATCAAGGGAATCCTGGCAAGGCTCACTGGACTGCGGTAAAGAACATTCTCAAGTACCTACGGAGGACTAAGGATTGGGTCCTTACCCTTGGTGGGAGCGATGACTTGAGAGTAGTGGGGTATAGTGATGCCATCTTTCAGACAGACAAGGATAATTTCTGCTCTCAGTAGGGCTGGGTCTTTACCCTAAATGGAACAGCAATTACATGGAAAAGTTCCAAGCAGGAGACAGTAGCTGATTCAACTTGCGAATCAGAGTATACAGCAGCAAGCGAGGCGGCGAAGGAGGCAATATGGTTGAAGAACTTCATTGGAGACCTTGGAGTTGTACCAGCTATGAAGGGGCCTATGGAAATTTTCTATGATAACGAGAGTGCAGTTGCCTTAGCCAAGGAACCAAGGGATCACGTCAGATCCAGGCACATCGACAGAAAATACCACTTCATTAGACATCGAATAGAAGAAGGACTCCTCGTGACAAAGAGGGTATCATCGGATGAGAACCCAACAGATCCCCTCACGAAAGGACTGTGTAGGGTTAAGCATTTACAGCATGCGCAGTGCATTGGGCTGAAGGATGATATTAATTTTAGTAATTAGATAGCTTTCGAAACTTGTAATAATTGAAATGTAATTGACATTTGATGTTTAAACAAAAGGTGTTTTTTTATTTACTAGTATGGTACTGTCTTGTGTCAATCTTTTACTAATGTTTCATTTTGCATGTTTTGACTTCCAGAATAATTATATTACTCAAACTATCCACGGTCGATCATAATTTGGAAGTAGGTATTGAAATAAGACTGTCGTGAATTGGGTTTGTAGAATTGTCTGAATTGTATTAAATATAGAAATTGTTGCTGCAACATTCATGAGTGCTCATAATTTCTGAGTATTGGATTCAACCCACGCTCACTTGTATCACTTCATGGAGTTTATCTCGAGTGATCATGGGACGGTAATATCATATAGGTCTTCAAACCAAGAGATATGAGTTGTTGACTATGAGTTGGTTGTACATTGATAGTATGAAAACGCTTCAGTAACATGATGTTATAAAACGTGTTGTCGTGTATAATTTGATGATTAGTCAGTACAAGCATATGAGTCGAAGTTTATATGTTCCTTTTAGTCCTTGGAGGATTAAAAGCGATATCTTGGTCCCCTCGATGATTTTGTTTTGACTTATGTGTCGGGCCCGGTTAGAACTGAATTGATGTGTTCGATTAAGTCCTATGTCAAACAAATCGGAAATCGGGAAACAAACTGCTAGATAATAAGTACGATGTTGTTCCATGTATTTGTTCGGCTGATATCTTGAGAACAGAGGAGTATATGATCACTTATCTAAAATGGTGCAATTTAGTTACAAGAGACTTTGAAAGAGCTACGATTGCTGGTCGGATCCTGAAGCCATACTTGCAGCTATAGTTATTAGACTTATCCAAGTGGGAGACTGTTGGATAAGGTGTCTAAGTCCATAACTATATTTGGTATGTACTTGACCCGACTTGGCATGGTCCATTTGGGTTGCATGGCATCGGAACAATTTGGATAGACTTTTGTCAGAAGAGGATATTTATAGTTTATTAATATATTATAAGTTCTAATATATTAATATGAATTATTTAAATAGTATTGATCAAGAATTAGTTTGGAATTAATTTTGTGATCAAAAGAGACTAATTAAATAAATGGGGATTGATTTGGTGAATCATTCATTCTTATATAGTGGGCTTATGATCCATAGTTCTTCATGATGGACTAAACCCATGTGGTGACTCATGGATGTTCCATGGAGTCTAAAACCCATGGATCATGAGGAATGTGGAAAGGCATGAGTTACATGGTGTAACCCTAATATGCACACTATATAAAGAAGCCTCATGCTTGTAAAATCGGACTTAAGTGATTCTAGTGAGGGCTAGCCGATTTTGGTGCATATCAATCTTCTCTCAAGTTATTCCAAGTTGTTGGTGGTGTTGTGTGAAGTATTTAAGGCACCACATTTGGGGTGCTAGGCTCACAAGGTGTTAAGGAATCCAAGCTACAAGAAAGGTATGTCATTTCTACTAGTTTTTATATTACATATACCCCATGATATGCTAGTAAGGATGAAACCTTGAAAAAATGAAAGTTTGAATGTATAATAGAGAAACCATAGATCCAAGGTTTCCAGGGTTGCATGTATACCATAGGATTGTTAGAATGCTCAAAACCCATCAAAAACACCTCACGAGATGTGGACAGGGACGGCTCCCTCGTTAGCTCACATCAAGGTTTGGGGTTGCGAGGCTTTCGTGAGGTGCGAGACTCATGACAAGCTCGGACCTCGGAGTAAGTGGTGTATTTTCATCGGCTACCGGCAAAAGTCATTTGGCTATCTCCTCTACAGACCAAGTGACAATGTCGTCTTCGTTGCAAGGATAGGGGTTTTCTGAGAGAGGGAACTTATATTCCAAGGGGACAGTGGGAGGAAAATTGACCTTGAAGAACTTCAAGAGTCAAGTGGTGAAGGAACCTCAATCACTAGCAATCAACCTAAAGAGGAAACTCCTGTATAGCCAATTGACGAGTCCTTACCTCTGAGGTGTTCTAGTAGAGTTAGAAATACACCTGAGTTTGATAGTTTCCATATTACTACTGAGGGTGATAAATTTATCAGTGATAGCACACTCGTAAATTTGGATGAACCTAACAACTATAAGGAAGCCATGGCAGGCCCCGAGTCTGCTAAATGGAAAGAGGCGATGGACAGCGAGATTCAGTCCATGTATGACAATCAAGTTTGGAACTTGGTTGACAATGTATCGGGTCGTAAGACAGTCGGGTGCAAATGGATCTTCAAGAAGAAGACCAACATGGATGGAAAGGTACACACTTATAAGGCGTGACTGGTTGCGAAGGGCTTTACTAAAACTTCGGGAGTTGACTATGATGAGACATTCTCACCAGTAGCGAAGATTAAGTCTATTAGGGTTATGCTAGCCATTGCTGCATTTCATGACTATGAAATATGGCAAATGGATGTAAAAAATGCTTTCCTTAATGGGAAGTTGGTTGAGGATGTTTACATGAGTCAGCTAGAGGGTTTTGTCGATGTTAAGTACCCTAAGAGAGTGTGTAAGCTTGAGAAATCCATTTACGGATTGAAACAAGCATCTCGTAGATGGAATCTTTGTTTCGATGAGAAAGTCAAAGAGTTTGGCTTTTCGAGAAGTGAGGATGAGTCCTGTGTATATGTCAGAGCTAGTGGGAATATAGTTAGCTTTCTGGTGATGTATGTGGATGACATACTACTCATAGGAAATGACATCCCAACCTTGCAGGAGGTTAAATCCTGGCTTGGTAAGTGTTTCGCTATGAAGGACCTTGGAGAAGTTGCCTATATCCTAGGGATAAGGATATTGAGAGACATAAGTAAGAGACTAATTGGACTTAGTCAAAGTACCTACTTGGACAAGGTGTTGAAGAGGTTCAACATGCATAATTCCAAGAAAGGTGACTTACCGATCCAGAGCAATGCCAAACTGAGCAAGGCCCAGAGTCTGAGTACAAAGGCTGAAATAGCTGAGATGAGTCATTACCATATGCTTTCGTTTTTGGCTCGATCATGTATGTTATGAATTGTACTTGCCCTGATGTGGCCTTTGCGTTGAGCATGGTCAGCAGATATCAAGGGAATCCTAGCAAGGCTCACTGGAATGCGGTGAAAAACATTCTCAAGTACATGTGGATGGCTAAGGATTGGGCCCTTACACTTGGTGGGAGTGATGACTTGAGAGTGGTGGGGTATAGTGACGCCAGCTTTCAAACCGACAGAGATAATTTCCGCTCTCAGTCGGGCTGGGTGTTTACCCTGAATAGAGGAGCAATAACTTGGAAAAGTTCCAAGCAGGAGACTGTAGCTGATTCAATGTGCGAATCAGAGTACATAGCAGCAAGCGAAGTGACAAAGGAGGCGATATGGCTGAAGAACTTCATCGGAGTCCTTGGAGTTGTACAAGCTATAAAGAAGCCTATGGATATTTTATGTGATAGCGATAGTACGGTTGCCTTAGCCAAGGAACCAAGGGATCTTGGCAGGTCCAGACACATCGACAGGAAATATCACTTCGTAAGACACAAGATAGAAGAAGGACTCATCGTGACAAAGAGGGTATCATCATATGAGAACCCGGTAGATCCCCTCACGAAGGGACTGAGTAGGGTTAAGCATTTACATCATACAAGGCGCATTGGGCTGAGAGATGATATTAGTTTTAATGATTAGATAACTATTTTGAAACTTGTAATAGATAAATTGTAATTGACGTTTGATGCTTAAATACAAGGTGTTTTTATTTACTAGTATGGTATTGTCTTATGTCAATTGTTTATTATTGTTTCATTTTGCATGTTTTGACTTCCAGAATAATTGGATTATTTGAACCATCCACAGTCGATCATACTTTGGAAGTAGGTATTGAATCAAGACTGTCATAAATTTGGCTTGTAGATTGTTAGAAAAGGTTAGACATTGCTATGATATTCATGAGTGCTCATAAGGTCTGAGTATTGGATTCAACCTACACTCACTTGCATCACTTCATGGAATTTATCTCGAGTGATCGTGAGACGATAATATCATATAATCTTCAAACCTAGATATATGAGTTGTTGACTATGAGTTGGTCTTACATTGATAGTACGAAACCGCATCGGTAACTCAATGTTATAAAATGTGATGTTGTGTATGGTTCAGTGAATAGTTAGTACAAGCATCTACTGTCAAAGTTTATCTGTTCCTTTTAGTCCTTGGAGGATTAAAATCCATATCTTGGGCCCCTCGATGATTTTTTTGACCTATGCGCCGGGCCCGGTCAAACAAATCAGAAATCAGGAAACAAACTGCTAGACAATAAGGTTGACTGTGTTCCATGTGTTTGTCCGGCTGATGTCTTGAAAACAGAGGACTCTACGATCACTTGTCTAAAATGGTACGTCTAAGTTCGACAAAGGCATTTAAGAGCCACGATTTCTAGTCGGATCCTGAGGTCATACTTGCAACTATAGTTACTAGACTTATCCAAGTGGGAGACTGTTGGATAAGGTGTCTAAGTCCATAACTATATTTGGTATGTACTTGACCCGAGAGTAGCATGGTCCATTTGGGTTGCACTTCACCGAGACAATTTCAAGGATGGACTTTTGAGAAGAGGATAATTATGATTTATTAATATATTATAAGTTCTAATATATTAATATGAAATCATATTATTTAATTAGTATTGATCAAGAATTAATTTGGAATTAATTTTGTGATCAAAAGAGACTAATTAAATATATAGGGATTGATTGTGTAAATCATTCATTCTTATAAAGTGGGCTAATGATCCATGATTCCTTATGTTGGTCTAAACCCATGTGGTGACCCATGGATACTCCATGCAGGTTAAAACCTATGGAGCATGAGGAATGTGGAAAGTCATGCACATTAGGGTTTGCATGGTGTAACCCTAATGTAGCCACACTATATAAGAAGCCCTTTGGTTCATGAAATCGGCACCTAGAGTTCTTGTGAGAGTGCTAGCCGATTTTTATTGTGTATTATCTTCTCTCTAGTTCTTCCGTTTGTTGGTGGTGATTTGTGATTCCACTTGAGGCATTCACATTATTGGTGCTAGGCTCTTAAAGCTTCAAGGTTCCAACTACACTAAAAGGTATGTCATCTAACTTGAATTATGTAGTATAGTTACTCCATTGTATGCTAGTTAGGATGATGTTGGATTAGTGTCTAAGCCCGTAACTATATTTGGTAAGTACTTGACCCGGTTGTACATGGTCCTTTTGGGTTGCCTTCACCAAAAGCAACTTGACAGGGTGATTTATGAATAGAGAGGTTAATATGGTTTATTAATATATTATATGAATAATATATTAAAAGAGAAATCATATAATTAAATTAATATTAGACAATAATTAATTAAGAAATTAATTATGTGGCTAAAAGGCATTAATTTAATATCAGGGACTTAAACTGTCAAATGTGTGATAGTGGAGTATTGGGCTGAGGAGCCTCTTGGACTAGGCATGGACGAAATTAGGATGTGCCCGTCCATAATTCCGGCCATAAGGCCCTATTCCATAAGCTTCCTTAGATAGCTTAAGGCCTAAGCTGTCCATTAGGGTTTAGGCAAAAACCCTAGCAGAACCAGTATAAATAAGACCCTAAGGCTTCCAAATTTCGGCCACTTGATACCCTAGAAAGATCATAGCCGAAATTGTGCCTCTCTATTCTCTCCATAATCATCCTCTTGCTTGTGTGATGTTTGTAAGCCATTAGAGGAGTGACACTTGTGACTCTAAGCTCCAACACAAGAAGATTCAAGCCATTCTTGAAGAGGTAAATCATCTAGATCTGTTTTCTTATGTCAATTTTGAATCATGTATGCTAGATCTAGGTTTAGAAAGTTTTGGATGAATTGCATGTACAATAGAGAAGCCTAGATCCAAGCTTTAGGGTTTGCATGAGCACATAGGATGTTCTTTTGGCTAAAACCCATTAGTGGTATCAGAGCCTTGATTGGCTTCTATTGTATTGATGCTTTGTGTTTTCATTCTTGCTTTAAAAATCATTTTTTTGCCCCCTGACTGACAGACTCGACGAGTCCCAAAGTGGGCTCGACGAGTAGGATGAACTCGACGAGTCCATAAGGCGTCTCGGCGAGTCGGGACGTCACACAGAGGGATTCTCGGGATTTCTTGCTGTTTTGCTGAAGGATAATTACCAAAATCAGTTTTGACTAATAAAAATCCAAATTTTATTGTTGTTATATGTTTATCCTTACCAAAACAAAAGATAATCACCAATTATTTGAATGATTAATTCCTCATATGATAATATTTGATTATTTAAATTATTTGATGAATTATCTTGTAAATAAAATTGATTAGGTCAAATTTAGATAATCATTAAATTAAATGTTTAATTTTAAATTATTTGCTATTTGATCCTATGTGTTTTGAAAAGTTCAAAACTTGCCCTCAAGTTTTGAAATTAAAATTTTTTTGATTAAAAGTTTAATTTGAACTATTTAAATTTCAAACCCTAGAATTTTACAAGTTTAAAATTCAACCTTATACTTTAGAATATTATAAGATTAATATATATATATATATATATATATATATATATATATATATATATATATATATATATATATATATATATATATAACTTAAATGCTATTCTTACCGTTAGTAGGCCTCATTCACGAAGCCGATCTATAAGGGGGGTATAAGGTTATGGCCTATAAAATGGTCGTTTAATGGGTGTCCACTCTCACCCACCGCTTCCTTGATTGGTGGAGGGTCGTTAGCCGAACGGGTAGGATAGGGCAACCCTTTCCTCATTAAAAGTATAATGAAACTATAAAAGTAACTAAATGCTTTTACAAAATTCCCAATTTTAGTTACTTTAGGCAAAAGTGAATTGATGCAATTCCATGAAATTACACTTTGTACCCTTGCTAAGACGTTAGTGGAGCGTGTGTGGTTAACCGGCACACTAATTGGGTTCTAAGAAAAGGTGGAAAAGGGTGACTCATTGTTTGTCATAGTTCAATGGAACGTGTGTGGTTAACCGGCACATCGAATAGGTGACTGTAACAATGAGGGCACCATGTATATTTGTATGGTTATTCACACCCGCTTTGTGATCCTCGGCATCCCAGTCACAAACTTGAGGGGCATATCGAGATTTAAACATGCCATTGAAACGTTCAATGGATCTCAAAAGATCTAGGAGTTTTCAATACATTTATGTCACAACTAGCATTTTGGCTAGGAAATTCCGTCCTCATGTAAGCAATAACTATTGTGAGACTTGTGCTAACACATTAAAAGTGTACATTATGGTTCCTAATGGGCCATGTAAAGTTAGAATGCAAATCTCTCCATGTATCTCAAATCTCTCCCAAATCTCTCCATGTATCTCAAATCTCTCCCAAATCTCTCCAAGTATATGAAATCTCTCCCAAATCTGTCCAAGTATATGAAATCTCTCCTAAATCTCTCCAAGTATATGAAATCTCTCCAAAATCTCTCCAAGTATATGAAATCTCTCCCAAATCTCTCCAAGTATATCAAATCTCTCCCAAATCTCTCCAAGTATTTGAAATCTCTCCCAAATCTCTCCAAGTATATGAAATCTCTCCCAAATCTCTCCAAGTATATGAAATCTCTCCCAAATCTCTCCACATATCTCAAATCTTTCTATGTACCTTCCTCAGTCGAAAATAGCTCAAAATCTAAGGAGAAAACCCAAAAGGACCCTCTTGGTCTGGAACCCTCTTGGTCCGGAACCCTCTTGGGCAGGAACCCCTCTCTACTTCGGAACTTCTGATGGATTCCGGAATGCCCTAGTTCACTTCGGAACCCCTCTTGCATCAGACAACCTCGCATGCTCCGGAAGGTTTGACTCCGGATGGTCTCGCTTAAGACTGGCTTCGGAATTCTAGCCAGCTTCGCACCTCAGTCCGGACCTACTGAATTCGCACCTGACTCCGGATCCGAGGGAAATGCTCCGGAAGTAAGCATGCAGCTTCGAAACTCGCCTTGTTGACTCCGGATGCTGCTAAATGACTCCAGATTTTTGTGAATGGCTCCGGAATTGTGGGATTTGACTTCGGACCCTCGCAGGAGCAAGATTCCACTCCGGATTTTTGTCCATTTCGGACTTTTTCTTCATTTTAAGACATTTTGACGTCGGGAATTCCTCCAAACTCGTACTTTTCGTATCTTAGACCCCTTAAACCCCTATTTTATGCCAAAATTGATTATTTTAAACATAGTTATATAAAACAATACCTAAGTTTTTTAAAGAGATTCTAAGTAGATAAAGGGTTGACTTTGTGATGTGATGTAAATCCTTCATTTCCCATGCAAATCTCAGTAAAACACACATTACCCATAGATAATAAGGTTTATCCACCAACCCTCCAAGCAAATGTCAAGTCACCCTTTATCCCCTCCTTCTTGATACGTGAACTCCTCTTTTCCTCCCCATATTCCACTTCTCACTTTTACATCCAGTAAACTTCTAAGAGTGCTCTCAACTCCTTCAAGCTTCAAGTACCACTTCTACAAGGAAAATTTCCAGATTTTTGTAAGTATTCATTATGTTTGACTAGTGATTCTTCACATTATTCCTAAGACTTCCTTATTTTTACACATAAATTTATTCTTAGGATACTCTAAAGTTCAAAGGACCTTTCAAGTGTTGAAACTTGAAAACTCCTCAACATCTCTTCAAATCACCCTGCAAACTAAACCAAGGTGAGCTTCATACCCCTAATTTTTTGAGATTTTTATTGTTTTTGGGGGAGGATACAAGTCAAAGTCTTGTGTAAATCATGATCTATTTGCTTATTGTGTATGCATGCCATCTTACATGTGCTTAAGTATGAAACCTCTTATAAATAGTCCAAAAACTCGAGATTTTGGTTAAGTCTCAAGAGTTTGGATTATATTTCACAAATCATGTTTGGAAACAAGAACTAGTATGTTACCAAGTATAAGTCACGAATTTTTATAACAACAACTATAAGGATTTGCTTCAAGATTAACTTAAACAAGTTGTGGGACAAAATATTTTGAAAATGATTAAATTATGGAAATAATAATATTTTGGATCATTTTTGGCCAAACATAAATACAAGGGTTATCATGGAACATTATGTCTTACTCATGATCTTTTTACCAGGTTAACAAACTATTAGTGATTATTTATAAATATTTAATATAAATAATTTTATCAAGAAAAATATACGAAAACAGAGTTTTTATGACAAAAATATTTGCATGTCATAAACAGCTGTCGTAAAACCTTCAGGAACATAAGTAATGTTGTATATGTCATAAAACAGAAAATGTGTGTCATAACCTGCAGTCATAAATTTACACAAATTTTAACTTGACACTTTTCTTTGGACTAATATGGGCCTGAGCCGACAATTTATAGAAAGGAAAGTCCATTTTTGCCAATTCCGATAATGTTGGGTCATTTTGATAAACGTTCAAAATGGCTTATTTTTCAATAAACGAAACGGAACGCACACGAAGTACCCAGTTAACAAGCACAATAAACGATATGGAACGAAAACGATATTTCTATTCAATGAGTATGGATATCATTATTTATCTAAAAAATAATGGATCTCAAACGATTGCTCAAAAGGTTGTTAATATTCTAGTCAGACAAATCTAAAAAGTACCTAAATATAAAAATATTAGTGTACGTCTAAAGTCCTATAAGGAGTTATAGCCAGAGTCTCCTGGAGGGAGAGCGGGAATTTGTGTATAGATCTATACGGGGTTGACACCCCGCACCTTCGATGTTTGTTACAGCTAGACCGGCCAGTCTAGGGTGACAAATGTCTTTAACAAAACAAGGGCGCCTGAGAAACGCCAAAACAGGTCTCGGTCATATTAATATGGTTATAACGACTCACTAGAATATGTTATGTTATCTAGAAATTTATGCAAGGAAAACCTCATAAATAAATTTTGGCACGTTGTGTTGACTGCCCTACACATGGTAGTGATGATCCGCATTCGTTGCGTTGACTGTCCTTTTTCATTGCGTAGAATGTCCACAATCTCCATGTTGATTTCTTTCAGAAAACGTAGGACTTTATGGAGAACGTTTGTATACGATTGTTGAAAACGATAAACTAACACACACATATGCAAGTTTACACAAGTAGAAACAGAACTTACGAATATTTTATAGCAGAAAATATAGGATTTTCTGGAGTAAACGATTTTATACGATTTTGATAACGATAAACTAGAATGCACACTCAATTATACCCGATAAGCAAGACAAGATTTACAACTATATCTTTTTTTGAAAATAGGGGATTTTTCTGGAAACTATTGGTGATTACTACTCAAAAGAACTATTCTCGAACACAACTCGCCTTTACAAATTACACCACTTTTCAAAATCACTCCTTATAAGGATGAACCAAAGTAATGACATGCACACATATATCCATGATTTTAAAAGAAAGGCTTCAAACGATTTCATAGAAAATATCGGATTTTTTGAAAGTACAATGAGAACGATTCTAAACAAGTGCAAAACTATTTTATACAAAAATGCTTATGAACTCACCAACTTTTTAGTTGACACTTTTCAAATTGACTTGTATTCTCAGGGATCTAGTAAGCAGGTAAAAAGGGACGCGGATGCAGGATTATTTTGCTGTAGTTTGAAATTTTTCTACTTATGTCTCTTTTATATAATTCGAAGGACAAATACAATATGTAAACAATGTAAGTTTGTTATCTCAATGTATGTTGTTTGGATTGCTCTGTTTCATTTATATTCAATTGTTATGATTCTCCACAATGTAGCCACCCGCCTCCGGACGTTTCCGCCGTCTGGTCCAGGGGTGTGACAATTTAAAACTTAGCTTTAATTTGTTTTTCATGTTTGAAAATTAGTGAATCGTCATTCACTTACCTTCAAATTATTTAGTTGTTAGATTACGGCATCCCTCTTCTAATTTGTAAATAATGTTGTTGGATCCTAGCCCTAATTTCTCATTTGGGTGTTTAATTGGGGATTCATTTCTAATAAAACTTTGTTCTTTTTCCTTTTCAGATGTCGAACGTCAACAACAACGCTTCTGGTTCAATTTCCTCTGGCTCGTTCTCACTCATGAACTTGTGTGGAAGAGTGAGCTTTGACGGGTCCAATTTCAATGATTGGATCCGCAACATTCAAATGGTCACTCGTTACGAGGATAAAGAGTATGTCCTCGATGAGAAGCTAAAGGAAATCAACATCAACACTGCCTCTGCTGAAGAGATCGCGGCCTTTGAGGCCCATGAGCGTGATGCCACAAAAGTCCATTGCATCATGCTAGCGACTATGACTGCAGAACTCCAGAAGTCCTATGAGGACATGTACCCCTATGAAATGCATCAGGATCTGTTGGACCGGTACAACCAAAGCGCTATGCAAGAAAGGTACGAGATCATCACTTCGATGATCACTACCAAAATGGGTAATGGAGAGTCCCTTACTGCTCATCTGCAAAAGATGCAGAGATATGTCGATCGCCTGCTAAAGCTAAATGTTAACTTTGATGAAGAGCTGGCAATTGACATCATCCTTCATTCCTTGCCTTCCTGCTATAGCCAGTTCTGCATGACCTACCACATGAACAAGGAGGAGGTCACCTTGAGCAAGCTTCAAGGACTATTGAGGACTGCTGAGAGCAACCTCAAAGATAAATCTGTTGCATCATCTCCTACTCCTAGTGCTGCCCCAGTCCTGGCAATTGGTTAAGGAAAGGGTAAGAAGAGGAAGGCTCCCTCAAAGATCCACCACAAGGGAAAGTCCCAAAATGGCTCCTCTTCTAGTGGAACCAAGGTTGGTTCTGCTAAACCTAACTCCAACCCCAAGGAGGCAGAGTGCCACCACTGCCACGAAATAGGGCATTGGAAACGAAGCTGCCCGAAATATCTGCAAGATATCAAGGATGGAAATATCTAGTCGTCCTAAGCAGGTATTTACACTATTAAATCTAATGATTCATCACATGCTATTTCTTGGGTTCTTGATACATGATGTGGTTTTCACATTTGTTCTGATTTGCAGGGCCTAAGAAGAAATAGGGCTGTGGAGCATGGGAAGATAAATTTGATCATGGGGAACAGAAGATCGTCGCCTGTTACCAAGATCGAAGTTTACTTTTTAGTGCTCAGTAGTGGATTAGGATTTGATTTAAATAACTGTTGCTATTCGCCAGATATGGAAAGAAACATCATTTCATTTCATGGTTTGTATAGACAGGGTTTTAGATATTCATTTGATAATGAAAAGGGTTCTATTAATGCTTATCTTAATGGTGTTTTCTATTTTGAGGCATTGCCTTGTAATGGAATATATGAAACTGTGATGGTTGTAGAAAATTTAGGAAATGATGTGTTGTGTATTGATTCGTCCAATGATTTGGATAAATCATGCTTGTGGCATTGTCGTCTTGGACATGTCAACAAGAAACGCATAGCCCAACTCCAAAAGGATGGAGTGTTGGAGTCATTCGACCTTAGGGACGATGACGTGTGCGAATCTTGTTTACTTGGAAAGATGACCAAGTCACCCTTCACTGGAAATTATGCGAGGGGTGAGGGTTTATTGGACCTCATACATAGACCATTTAGATCTACCACAAGGAATGCGTGCCGCTTTTACGTGACTTTTACCGATGATTATAGCAGATATGGCTATATCTACTTAATCAGGCATAAGTCAGAAACCTTTGAAAAGTTCAAAGAGTTTAAAGAAGAAGTGGAGAATCAGTTGGGCAGGAAAATCAAGATGCTTCGATCCAATCGAGGTGGAGAGTACCTAAGTCTTGAATTCCACGACTACCTCAAGGAATGCAGAATTGTTTCGCAATTAACGCCACCTAGGACACCATAATTGAATGATGTGGCTGAGAGGCGTAATCGAACCTTGCTAGACATGGTTCGTTCCATGATGAGTCGTACTTCGCTACCTATCTCTTTCTGGGGGTATGCCTTAGAGACTGCTGCCCATATCCTTAACTTAGACCCTACGAAGAAGGTTGCCAAAACACCTCACGAGATGTGGACAGGGAAAGCTCCCTCGTTGGCACACATCAAGGTTTGGGGTTGCGAGGCTTTCGTAAGACGAGAGACTAATGACAAGCTCGAACCTCGTAGTGAGCGATGTATTTTCATCGGCTACCCGCAGAAGTCCTTTGGATATCTCTTCTATAAACCGAGTCACAATGTTGTCTTCATTGCGAGGATAGGGGTTTTTCGAGAGCGAGAACTCATAAGCCAAGGGGATAGTGGGAGGAAAATCGATCTTGAAGAGCTTCAAGAGTCGAGCGATGAAGGAACCTTTAACACTGGCGCTCAACCCGAGAAGGAAACTCCGGTTGAACCGATTGACAAGTCCTTACCTCTTAGATGTTCCGAAAGAGTTAGTGTTCCACCCCAGTTTTATGGTTTCCATATCACTACTGAAGGGGATACGTTTATTAGTGATAGTACACTCGTAAATTTGGACGAACCTAACAGCTACAAGGAAGCCATGGCAGGCCCGGAGTCCGCAAAATGGAAAGAGGCTATGGACAGCGAGATTCAGTCCATGTGTGACAACCAAGTTTGGAATTTGGTTGACAATGTGTCAGGTCGTAAGAAGGTCGGGTGCAAGTGGATCTTCAAGAAGAAGACCGACATGGATGGGAAGGTACACACCTATAAGGCGCGATTGGTTGCGAAGGTTTTCACTCAAACTCCCGGAGTTGATTATGATGAAACCTTCTCACCAGTTGCGAAGATAAAGTCTATCAGGGTGATGCCAGCCATTGCTGCATTTCATGACTATGAAATATGGCAAATTGATGTCAAAACCGCTTTCCTTAACGGGAAGTTGGCTGAAGATGTTTACATGAGTCAGCCAGAGGGTTTTGTCAATGAAAAGCATCCTAATAGAGTGTGTAAGCTTGAGAAGTCCATCTATGGACTAAAACAAGCATCTCGCAGATGGAATCTTTGTTTCGATGTGAAAGTCAAAGAGTTTGGTTTTCTGCGAAGCGAGGATGAATCATGTGTATATGTCAAAGCCAGTGGGAGTATAGTTAGCTCTCTCGTATTGTATGTCGATGGCATACTACTCATAGGAAACGACATTCCAACCTGAAGGAAGCTAAATTCTGGCTTGGGAAGTGCTTTGCTATGAAGGACCTCGGAGAAGCTGCCTATATTCTGGGAATATGGATAGTAAGAAACAGAAGTAAGAGACTGATAGGACTTAGTCAGAATACTTACTTGGACAAGGTACTAAAGCGTTTTAGTATGGAGAATTCAAAGAAGGGGGAGTTACCAATCCAAAGTAATGCCAAGTTGAGTAAGACTCAATGCCCGAGTACCGAAGTCGAGATAGCATAAATGAGCCGAGTACCATACGCTTCCGCAGTTGGCTCGATTATGTATGTTATGACTTGTACTCTCCCTGATGTGGCCTTCACTTTGAGCATGGTCAGCAGATATCAGAGAAACTCTGGCAAAGCACATTTGACCGCAGTCAAAAATATTCTTAATTACCTTCGGAGGACCAAGGAATGGTTTCTAGTCCTCGGTGGGAGTGATGACTTAAGGGTGCGAGGGTATAGTGATGCCAGTTTTCAGACCGACAGGGACAACTACAGTTCGCAGTCGGGCTGGGTCTTTACTCTAAATAGAGGAGCAGTGACTTGGAAGAGTTCCAAGCAGGAGTCCGTAGCTGATTCAACGTGCGAATCAGAGTATATAGCGGCGAGTGAAGCGTCAAAGGAGGCGATATGGTTGAAGAACTTCATTGGAGACCTTGGAGTTGTGCCAGCCATAAAGGAGCCCATGGAAATTTTCTGTGATAATGAAGGAGCGGTTGCCTTGACCAAGGAACCGAGGGATCATGGCAGATCTCGACATATCGACAGAAAATATCACTTTATTCGACATCGGGTGGAGGAAGGACTCTTCGTAGTGAATAGGGTATCGTCAGAGGATAACCCAGCAGATCCCCTTACAAAGGGACTGAGTAGGGTTAAGCACTTGCAGCACGCTAGGACCATCGGGTTGAAGGACAATATTAGTTTAGATTAGATAGTTTAGAAACGTGTAATAGATAAATGTAATTGACATTTGATGATTAAATAAAAGGATATTATTTATAAGTAAAGTTACTGTCTTATGTTAATTATTTACCTCTTGTTTCATTTTGCATGTTTTGACTTCATGAATAATAAGATTATTCGAATGTTCCACAGTCGCTCATACTTTGGGAGTAGGTATGAAAGAAGATTGTCATGAATTGGTGTGTAGATTGTCTAAAGTGTATTAGACATAGCAAAGGTTTGATACAACGTTCATGAGTGCTTATGAGTTATATTTGAGCATTGGATTAGACCCGCGCTTGCTGGTATCACTTCATGGAATTTATCATGAGTGATCGCAAGACGATAATATCATATGGTCTTAAAACCTAGATATATGGTTTATTGTTTGCAAGTTGGTTGTGAATTGATAATTCGTAAACGCATCAGTAACTTGATGTTATAAAATGCATTGTTGTTTATGATTTGATTAGTGAATAGTAAATGCATATAATTCGAAGTTTATCTGTTCCTTTTATCTTGAGAGGGTAAAAGCGATATCAGGGCCCCTCGATGATTTGGTTTGACTTATGTGTCGGGCCCGGTCAGGACTGAATATATGTGTTCAATTAAGTTCTATGTCAGACGAATCAGAGATCGAGAAACAACTGCTGGACAATAAGTATGACTATGTTCCATGTATTTGTCCGCACGATATCTAGAACGGAGGACTATACGATCCCTTACCTAGAGGACAGGTCAGTGATAAGATCAGAGTTCGACAGCATCTTTGAGAGCTATGATTGCTAATCGGATTGTATTTATATTTGTAGTTACTAGACTTATCCACGTGGGAGACTGTTGGATTAGTGTCTAAGCCCGTAACTATATTTGGTAAGTACTTGATCCGGTTGTGCATGGTCCTTTTGGGTTGCCTTCACCAAAAGCAACTTGACAGGGTGATTTATGAATAGAGAGGTTAATATGGTCTATTAATATATTATATGAATAATATATTAAAAGAGAAATCATATAATTAAATTAATATTAGAAAATAATTAATTAAGAAATTAATTTTGTGGCTAAAAGGCATTAATTTAATATCAGGGACTTAAACTGTCAAATGTGTGATAGTGGAGTATTGGGTTGAGGAGCCTCTTGGACTAGGCATGGACGAAATTAGGATGTGTTCATCCATAATTTCGGCCATAAGTCCCTATTCCAGAAGCTTCCTTGGATAGCTTAAGGCCTAAATTTCGGCCACTTGATACCCTAGAAAGATCATAGCCGAAATTGTGCCTCCTTATTCTCTCCATAATCATCCTCTTGCTTGTGTGATGTTTGTAAGCCATTAGAGGAGTAACACTTGTGACTCTAAGCTCCAAGACAATAAGATTCAAGCCATTGTTAAAGAGGTAACTCATCTAGATCTGTTTTCTTATGTCAATTTCGAATCATGTATGCTAGATCTAGGGTTAGAAAGTCTTGGATGAATTGCATGTATAATAGAGAAGCCTAGATCCAAGCTTTAGGGTTTGCATGAGCACATAGGATGTTCTTTTGACTAAAACCCATCAGATGATACCTTGGAAAAATGAAAGTTTGCATGTATATTAGAGAAAACATAGATACAAGGTATTGAGGGTTACATGTACACCATAGGAGTGTTAGAATGCTCAAAACCCATCAAAAATAACCATAATGCGTACACGAAAGTTTATACTAGTTTATTTGTAACAATATGTTACATTGTTAAATAACGTTTTTATAAACTAGTCATATTGTATTTTCACATAAAAGGATAATATGTTTGTATAATCAAAGTACATAGGCACATGTATTCCCCCCCCCCCTCGAGATAATTAAAATTATTAAAAAGGGGTCGTAAGCACTCACCCTTGAAGCATGAGTTCCATTTGTTCGAATTCGGTTTCTTTTGAGAAACTTGTCGTGTGAAACCACAAATCCACAATTCTTGAACTTTGAAATACTCTCGGGACCATTTTGTAACGAATTTACACTATCGGGGTTGTTTTGTAACTTCACTAAACTATAGGGGCTGTTTGGTAATTTATTAAATGAATATGACTGTTTTGGGAAAAAAATACTAAAGTAGGGGTTGTTTTGAATAAATGGGTTCAATGTTTGGGGTTTGGGACTCATTTTGAATAAATGATTTAATAATGGGGTTAGTTTGGTCATTTCATAAATACAATATAACTTAGGGCTCTTATATTCCCGTCGTCATTGGTTGATCGATCGGGTAATGGGAAACGAACGAAGGCAGACGAAAGGAACACACGGAGGCAAAATAAATCGGGAGCAAAATCATTTGGGGGGGTTTCGATCGAAGCTAGGGAACAGACGAACGAGATTGTCGACTGATGTTCCGTCGGAGTGTGAAAGTGAATTTGAGGGTGTTTGTGTGAAGGAGAAGGAGTACGTGAGGGATGATAAGGGTAGAGTGTGAAAGTGATTGTCATTAGATCCAAATTTGATCTTCAAGGATTTTGGCAATTTTAAAGATTTACAAATAATTTTGGTTGAGTGTACTTTGATTTTTGCTTGCAAGCAAGGTTTTGGTTTAGGAGTTCATGTACTTTAGGTAGAGATTTAAGCAATGTATTTGTTTGATTTGTTATGTATTATTGGTTGTTTTCTTCTTGTATAAACATGTATGTATACTTAAGATTTTTACAAACCATTTCTTGATAATTAAAATCTATTTTCATTTGTCATGAGTTTGTTACATAATTTGTGTAATATATATATATATATATATATATATATATATATATATATATATATATATATATATATATATATATATATAACTCATACGTTAGGAAATATAAAATTGTTAATTTGTTAAACCTTGGTCACTTAAATTCATAATTGACACATATATAATGTATATTTATGTAAATTTAACCAACCACATGTAATTGATCATGACACATGTCCCATACCCGTATACACCTACATATTTATATATATGTTCACGAATTTTGGAGTGTTGGGCTATTTCCATCGTTTAAATCCACATCAACCGGTTTGGATTCTTATATTTTTCCCGGAATACTTTACCAATAATAGAAATCATGTCGAAATCAATAGTTTTAAGGTTTGGTGATAAACTGATTCAAAACGTCTGATTTTTCGACTTTTATAAATATTTTTTACTAAAAATATTTCAAGTATGAAATTAAATATTAGATTATAACCTAAGTCCAAAAACGTTGTCGACATTTCCATCTGAGGTGTGCAAGTTCCTCAACGGATAGAAACGGTTTTGACAGTTTTAGGAAAAACAGTATTATACTGGTTGTGGATTCTTAAAAGGGTCGTATCGTTTGCATAAAAACTCCGTTTTGGATGTTCTTTATATTTTTTGAAATAGGGAAACATGTAGTATGAGACTAGAATGTTTGTTTTGCTCACAACTGCTTAATACGAAATTTCAGTTTTTCAGACGCATTCCTAGGGTTGCAGTGTGAATTGTTTGATTTGTTTGTCGGCTTACATATTTAGAAGTAAGATGCCATCTTATCTTATAATAGTTAAAATGAATTCATTTATTTCACATAAGATACATTAAAACTCAATGAGTCAAATTACAAAGTGATTTACTGTGAACTTGACCGTTCACAGTCCTTGACCTAAATTATGGGATGTCACAATTAGTCAAGACTAATTTCAACAAAATATCCAAACTATCACATAGCACTTTTATCATATGTCTTGACAAATAAGACTTGCATTTATCATAAGACTTGTGGTCAAATGAATTCCAAAGTCCTATCCAACTGGATCTTTGGCAATGCAATTCTTATTTTCAGGAATACGATTCCACAATATTACATCTCTTAAAATATTTGAATCAACCTTTTTGAGCTATTGTCAACATACAAGTTTCATAGATTTCATGACTTTTTTTAAACACAAAACATATGAAATATTCTACAACTTAAATAAGTTAGCATAATCTCACGAAACATGTATAAACAATTTTTGAATCATAACACCATAGACTAATCATTTAGGAGAACGATATGTCTTTTGATCCTAGAAATAGTGTGACAACCCGGAATTTCTATCTTGTACAACCGTTCAATTCAATCAAAGTCAGACTCGTTTCTGCTAGCTTTTAGCATTGTTTAGAGTCTGTTTGAGTGTTCTAAGCCTAGTACCTTCAAAGTTAGGGTTTAGAAATGAGTTCCTTAAGTTCATCACATTTCAAAAGGGCCAAACACTCCTTCAAGAGGAGTGTACGGCCGTACACATGGGTGTACGGTCGTACACCCCCCCTCCTGGCCGTACACTCTCACATATATATGTAAGACTTAGCCTTCATTCAACTCTTTTCACACTCCTAAGCCAAGAAATCGATTCTCTCTCAACTATCTTCAACTTCCATCACCTAGATCTTCAATAATGTAAGAACTCCTTCCATTTCTTTGTGATTATCCTTCATGATCTTAGATCACCCTTTGATTTCATCCATGAAATTCATGTTTTTGGGTAGATCTTCAAGTGTTCAACACTTTCACCAAGAACACCTACTTGTTCTTGGGCCGTGAACTCAATAGAAGCCTTCAATAGTGTAAGTTTCTCTTCTATCTTCTAGTTAGGCTTGTGAATCACTTCCTTCCTGGCCTTAAAGCATCATAAATGCATGAACACAAAGAGTGTATGGCCGTACACCCTTCATATGGCTGTACACCCCTTCTTTAGTGCATATTTGGCCTCAAACTCATGTTATACTCCAACACAAGATCTTGGACACTTAGAGAATGCTAGATAGAGCCTTAGACCACCTTTTTGGGCATGTTCTTCAAGGAGTGTATGGCCGTACACTCCATGGCCGTACACCCATGTTGCCGTACACACAAGTTGTCGTACACCACTTGGCCGTACACACACTAGTGTGGCCGTACACCCATTTTATGCAATCATTTATACTTGTAAGACTTCAATCTAAGTGTTTCCTAAGTCCTAAGGTGTTTTCCTTACATAATTAGTTGTATAAACACTAATTATATACATATATGTGTCATTATATGCTAAATAGGATCCGTGTGTGTTCGAGTCTTCACTTGACACTTAGCATCCTGCACCCGATCTTTCATTCGTATCACTCACTGCAGGTGAGTTCATACCCCTTAACTTATCTTTTAAATGATTTTAAATGCTTTTATTGGGGGGGGGGGAATACAAGTAGAACTATTATAGTTATTATATCAATCACATGTGATTAATAAATATCAAACAAGTGGATTTTCTTACACTTCAAACTGTTTTATCAAGTAAACTACTTCAAAACACTTTATAGACTGACATCAAGTCATCGATAACCATTCAAATGGTCAAAACCCTTTTTATATGCTAAACTCATTATTAAACTCTTTTAAACTTATATATTGTCAAAAATCATGTATATATGGATATAGTTATATAAGTAAGGTTGAAAGGACTTAGGACTGATAACTCACTTTATTTCCTGTTCCTTGTTTGGTTGTGGACTTAGGGTATCCGTTTATTTGTCCGAGTGTCGTTTGGATCTTAGTTATATATTATGTATATATGTATAGATATAAAAGTTCTTACATCAGTTCAACACCTTTGGGTAGCAAAGGTGTACAAACATACTCAGTCATTCAAACAACATTCTAGTAAACTATAATAGGTATAGTTTAGAGGTTTACTACTCACTATTTCTAGTACAATGAAACATACACGAGTCAGTTCATTCATGAGTCAATACAAAGTTACTATTATGAGAAACAGAAAGAACATACTATGATGAGAAACTAAGAGAACATACACTACACTATACAAAGAGAACATACTGTACACTAGAACAGAGAGAACATACAATACACTAGAACATACTATACAAACACTAGAATACTATAACATTAATGTGAGCCACTACTTCATGACATGGAAATATACTGTTGCGTCACGTTTTGTAACCAGAGTCTCTTGGAGGGAGAGCGTGAATTTGTGTATAGATATGTACGGGATTGACCATCCTCCACCTTGCTGCTAGCTACAGTGGGACCTGCAGGTCTACGGGTGACGAATGTCATACCATTTTGGCGTCTCGAACGTCGTGTCTTACTAGTCAATCAAGTATGGTTATAATCTTATCACATTTTACCTTAATTAAACAAACAGGTTTAAGGTAGTTAGTACATTGGTAGTTACTTAGATAAAACTACGGTACAACTTTATTTTCCCTTTTCATTCATATTGTGATCTTCTCACACAAACGATAATGAAAACTATATTTTGATAATGATAGTCATACTTTGGGAAAACAAACACTTTTACAAAAGAACAAACTTAAAAAGCAGTCGAGTCTTGGTAGAAGACTACTTTAGTAGAAAATATAGGATTTTCTAGGAAGTTTACAAACATTTACATTCAAACACTTACAAACTTTTACATCGAACAGTTACAAAAATTTTATTCTAACTTATACAAACAAAGACATTAAATACTTATGAACTCACCAGCTTTAATGCTGATCTACGCTTTCAAAATAACTTGTATTCTCAGGTCACCAGTAGACAGGTACCGATGACCAGGTTTTGAGAAGACGGAGCACGTTCAAGACTCGTCTTTTATTTTGATTCATATTTTGGTGTCTTATAAACTATAGAACACACTTGTATTAAAATTATATTATTAATTCAATGGATGATGTTGTTGCTTGTTTTACTATTATGCATTGTTGTGATATTGTACATGACGTCCTCCGCCCCTGAATGTTTCCGCCGTTTCGGTTTGGGGGTGTGACAGATTGGCATCAGAGCATTGTTTATAGTGAATTGAGTATATCAACCCATAAAAGATATACAACTTTAAACACAACAGGATTAAAATACTCTGATCAAGAGTTTATACTTTTAAATAATAAAATATTTAACCAAAGTATACATGCATGCATTCATACTAAAATCAGTGTCACTAGGACAGAACAAAAGTATTACGATTGTTGGACAGCACAAGTGGGCTTGGGGACATATAATTAGATCTGGGAGTGATATAGCCTGATCAACTATATCTTTCCGAGAAGTGATTAACATGTGCCTAGGAATGGTTGTGATGTTGCAGCAAGTCTAAAAACTTACCAACACTACTACAATGAAAACATTAGAATGGAACATAAACTTAAAATACTATAGGAGTATTTTGTGTTACTATAATTACTTATGTGGAAACTAAAAAGATCTTTATTAGTATGTCAATAGTTGCGGAGTGGATACTCTAAGGTTATATGTGACTAAGGTGTCATAGACTTAGAATCTGTGATCTTTGCTTTACTTCTTGTTCCTTGTTTGGTTGTGGACTTAGAGTTAGGATCACTTATTCGAAGGTCTATCTTGTTTTGGTTACATATGACTGGTATGCACTACGTAAATGTTGGAGTAACTGGTAAGGATCATCTTATAATTATCTTAATTAGTACGTCTATTAATTATTTCTTTTACCCTCATTCTCGCGTAGATAACATGGTTGGATTCAATCTACCCGGCGACCCGTACTTCCCCAACCAAGGTAACGGTGGATGGTTCGACGATGAGCCAGAAGATGAACCTGCAATTCCATTGGATGATGACTTCGCAGAGAACTTCCCGGAGGATTTTGACTCCGAGCCAGAAGTCAATGATCTACCCCTAGTAGCTCCAATCCCAAATCCTAACCCTCGTCCGGCCTTTCAAGGCCTGACGCCTCTGTGGGTGGAAAGTTTGGAAACATAGAATCAGGAACAGGGTCAACCCATGCCATACAACGGAGACAGGAGTTTCTATAACGTGAGTGAAGGAGGCTCAGCGGACAGAGTCCTGCCTATTCTGGTCCGTAGGGTTGCTCGTAATGAAATACAGGGTAGGACAGCCCTCAACCGAATCACGCAGGTTGATGCCAATGCGGGAGTCAATACTGTCCGCATTCGTCGTCTGGAAGATGCTCGTGAGAGAGCTATAAGAGACAATGAGTCTCTACTGCAAGAACTAGCTGTGACTCGAGCAGAAGTCATAGAACACCGTGTACGCCAGCGAGTGTATGAGCGATGCCTTCTTGACATGGAGCGTCAGCTGGCTGACTTAAGGGTTCGCCCAAGGGGTTCCCATCGCCAGTAGGAGATGCTCTGCTCATCCTTTCTTTTGGTTAAAGGAATAGCCTTCTTATCTATGCTCTAAGTAGCACTTTTCCCTGTAATTTCCTGTGTATCTTAAAACCTTGAACTTTCATTCTATTAGGTCTTTATGCTGTCAAAATTTTCTTATCCTGGTTGATGTAAGACCTACTCTTAGGTCATTTTCCCGAACATGTTACATCTTTAATGTCACACCCCAAAACCGGAACGGCAGAATCGTTCGGGGGTGGAGGACGTCATGTATAGTATCACAACAATGAATAGTACTAAACAAGCAACAACATCATCCATTGCATCAATAATATAATTTAATACAAGTGTGTTCTGTGAAGTGTAATAGACACTAAAATGTAAATCAAAATAAAAGATGAGTCTTGAACGAGCTCCATCTTCTCAAAACCTGGCATCGGTACCTGTCTACTGGTGACCTGAGAATACAAGTTATTTTGAAAGAGTTTATCAGCTTTAAAGCTGGTGAGATCATAAGTATATTAGTGTCATTGTTTATAAGAAAGTGTTTTTAAGTATGTGATTTGTAAGTTTGTAAATGTTTGTAAAATGTTTGTAAGTGTTTGAATCTCCTAGAAAACCCTATGTTTTCTACTAAATGTAGCCTTCTACCAAGGCATCAAATGTTTGTAAAATATTTGTAATTGTTTGAACTCTCCTAGAAAACCCTATGTTTTCTACTAAAAGCAGCCTTCTACCAAGGCATCAAATGTTTGTATGTAAGTCTCTTGTAAGAGTGTGTATTTTCCCAAATCTAACTATCATTAACCAAAAATATAGTTTTACATTACTGCTCATCGTGTGAAGATCACAAAGTGAATGCAATGGGGAAATAAAATAGTACTGTAGTGTTGTATTAAGTAACTATTGCTGTACTAACTACCTTAAACCAATTGTTATTTAAAGTACTATGTGACCTGCCTGTACCATACTACCGACTAGAAACACGATGATGTAAGACGTTAGAAGAAATGACGTTTGGCACCCGTAGACTTGCAAGTCCCACTGTAGCGAGCAGCAAGGTGTAGGATAGTCAATCATGTATAGATCTATACACAAACTCAACGCTCTCCACTTAAGGAGATTCTGGATACAAAACGAGCCATGATAGGTGATGCCATGCCCCGTTACGTGGCTCACATAACTGTAGTAGTGTTCTTGTATATGTATTACGTGTACTAGTTGTATTGTATGTTCTCTCTCTGTCTAGTATGTATGTATGTTCTCTCTGTTTCTCTATATAGTATGTTCTCTTGTATAATGTATAGTATGTACTAGTTGTATTCTAATGTATAGTATGTACGAGCTGTATTGTAATGTATAGTATGTACTAGCTGTATTGTATGTTCTCTCTCTGTCTAGTATGTATGTATGTTCTCTCTGTTTCTCATAATAGTATGTGTTGACTCATGTATGAACTGACTCATTGTATGTTTCATTGTTCTAGTAATAGTATTAGTAACTTCCTAAACTATACCTATTATAGTTTACTAGCAATGTTGTTTGTATGTATGAACATGTTTGTATACCTTTGCTACCCAAAGGTATTGAATTGAAAGAAGGAACTTTTATATCTATATACATATACATAATATATAACTAGGATGCAAACGACCTTCGGACAAACAACCGATACCCTAAGTCCACAACCAAACAAGGAACATGAGGTAAGGTGAGCTATCAGTCCTAAGTCCTTTCAATCCTATTTATATAACTATATCTATATAGATACACATTTAACAAAATATAAGTTTAAAAGAGTTTAGTAAAAGTATTTAACATGTAAAAGAGTTTAGTAAAACAGTTTGAAGTAGTTTGTTTGATAACACAGTTTGAAAAGTAAGATATCCACTTGTTTGGTAGTTATTAATCACATGTGATTGATATAATAACTATAATAGTTCAACTTGTATCCCCCCCCCCCATAAAAGCATTTAAAATCCTTTAAAAGGTTGATTAAGGGGGTATGAACTCACCTGTAGTGAGTGGTTTGGATGAACAGATGGTATAGGATGCTAAGTGTCAAGTGAAGACTTGAGCACGCACACGGATCCTATTTAACATATATTGGCACATATATGTATCCAATTAGTCAATTAACACTAATTATTCAAATAAGGACACCCTAAAACATGGATAACACTTTGATTCAAGTGCTAGGAGTACATTAGGGTTGCATTTTAAGTGGTGTAGGGCCTCTCAAAGGAGTTTATGGTCCAAATCGTAACAACTCATGAGTTTATGGCCCATGGTCATTTCCCCATGAGTTTACGGCCGTAAACTCATGGTATTAAGTACCATTTTGTGTTTTGAGGTCTTATAAGTCATAAAGAAGTATCCTTACTTCAAGTCTAAGCCTTAGGAAGCATTAGTGGCACAATGGCACCACTTTATAGAGTTTACGGCCCATGGACCATTTCTCTATGAGTTTACATCCGTAAACTCTATGTATTCTTGATCTTTTTGATGTTTAAGGTCGTAAACACTTCAAGGAAGTGATCTAGACTAGTATCCAAGGCTAAGGAAGGGACTAGGGCTCACTTTGCCCCATCTATTAGGGTTTACGGCTCAAGAACATGTCTTGGCCGTAAACACCTTTGATCTTGTTTTTCTTTGTGTTTTCTAGTTGAATAAGAAGTGAAACCAGCCTTATAACACACTAAGGTAAGAATACTTACAATAAAGGAGCTTGAAAAGGTGTTCACGGCCCAAGAACACTAGTGTGTGTTCTTGGTGTTCTTGGTGAAATGAAGAATGCTTGAAGATCTAAACAAATGGAATGATTTCATGGATGAAATCATGTAAGATCACTAGATTAAGGAAGAGATCAACTAAACAAGGAAGAAAACACTTACTTTCTTGAAGATTTTGAAGAAGAATTGGATGATACTTGAGAGAGAAATGGTTTCTAAACTTGAAAATGTGAAAAAGTGATAAAAATGACTAAGTATCACTTATATAGTCCTTAGGGTTTACGGCCCCAATACCATTTGGGCCGTAAACTCCAAACTCTTGGAGTTTTGGAACTTTAATGTTGCACACTTTACCCTAAAGTATCCTCTCTCCAGTTATCTCTTGCAGTACTAGGCTTTAGAACACTCAAACTGACTCCAAAAAGCTTAAAAGTTAGCAGAAATAGTTCTGACTTCTATTGAAGTGAATGGTTGTACAGAATAGAAATTTCAGGTTGTCACATTTAATACCAGTATTATTGACGGATATCTAATCTCATGGGAAATCTATACTCAAATGCTTTCATCATTAATTGCTAGATCTCTATTTCAATTATACTCTCATCTATCGGTTGGGCTATGGAGAGTTGGTCCATGATTCACTCTCATTACTCACTATCAAATGCTTATCAATATCTTTATTCTTTTAAACTTATAGCTACAAGATGCCTCCCCGTCGATCAGCGAGACACAATCCTCCAATAACTCCAAATCAAACTCCTCCTTCTCCTGAATACAACCCAACAGCTATCCAAGCTGCGGTGAATGCGGCTGTTACGGCACCCCTAGTACAATTCACCACTACCGGTACTAGCGGGAGTGGAACTAATGTGCCTCCCACTACCGTTGAAGCTCCAGTGCGCTCTAGGGAGTGCTCGTATAAGGAACTTCAATGGGACTGCGGAATCATTGCCTTCTCGCAATGGTTCGAGAAAACGGAATCGATCTTTGAGATCTGTTCCTGTCCGGAAGGGAGCAAAGTAAAATTTGCTGCCTGCACCTTCGCGGACCGAGCCCTGACATGGTGGAATAGCTATGTCAAGTCACTAACTCTTGTAGTGGCAAATGTCATGGGCTGGGAAGCTCTTAAGGAGCTCATGATCGAGGAATACTACCCGAGGGGCGAAGTTCAGAAACTTGAACAGGAACTCTGGAGCCTAACCATGAAGGGCTCCGACATAGTCTCCTACACTTCTAGATTCAGCGATCTAGTAGCGTTATGTCCGGGAATGGTCCCTTATGAAGCGAAGAAGGTGGAAAGGTACATCTGGTGCTGGTGCCTCCATTTCAGGGAAATTTCCTAGCTTCAAACCCCACTACCTTCGATAGTGCCAAGCGATTGGCACAACGGCTCATTGACCATGGGGTCCGTACCCCGTCAACAACAACAACCCTAGCCATCTCAGAACCCTCCAAGGCCGCTGACAACAAGCGGAAGTTCTGGGATAACAAGAAGAAGAACACTGCGCAGAACGCTGCCAAAAAGCAGCAGATCGTGGTTGTTCATGCTGCAATAACACCTACTGCTACTGCGCCGATGAAGCAGTATGCTGGAAGCTTGCCTAAGTGCAACAAATGCAGCTTCCACCATAACGGACCCTGCCGGGAAATGCAGTGCGCTAACTGCAATAAGAAAAGGCACACTGCATGTTTCTGCAAGGCTCCGGCAAGGCCAATCATCCAAGTCCCCGGTGTTGGTGTGGGCCAGGCTTGCTACGGATGTGGCGAGGTGGGCCACTACAAAAGGAACTGCCCGAAGGCAGGGAATGCCGATGGAGTGGGAAGATTTTTGGCTATAGGCCACGAGGAAGCAGTTGTCGACCCCACAGTGGTCACTGGTATGTTTCTCCTTGATAACTCTTATGCATGCATACTGTTTGATAGTGGAGCGGAGAGGAGTTTCGTGAACCAAAAATTTGCTCACTTGCTTAAACAAAAATCACATGCACTTAAAGAAACGTTCACTGTAGAAATGGCTAACGGAAAGACTGAGAGCACTAGTTGCATATACATAGGATGTACACTAACTCTAGATAGCCATTCATTTCGAATCGACCTCATGTAGGTCTCAATTAAAAGTATCGACGTCATTATCGGCATGGATTGGTTGAGTCATCATCGTGCCGACATCATGTGTTATGAGAAGGCAGTTCTCCTTAATCTGCTGTCTAGCGAAACTCTAGTTATCTACCACGAAAAACCCGGCACGAACCTTCGTATCATCTCGAGCATACGAGCCCAGAAGTACTTGCGAAAGGAAGTCGCACATTCCTTGCTCATGTTGTCGATGTGAGCCAATAAACGAAAGATATAAAGAACATTCTAGTGGTACGCGACTTTCCCGACATCTTTCCAGAAGAACTCCCAGGATTACCTCCACAACGTCAAGTCGAGTTCAGAATCGACTTAGTTCCAGGGGCTACCCCAGTAGCCAAATCGCCCTATCGCCTAGCACCAGTTGAGATGCAGGATCTATCCGGTCAACTTAACGAACTGCTCAACAAGGGCTTTATTAGACCAAGCTTCTCACCCTGGGGAGCACCGGTCTTGTTCGTCAAGAAGAAAGACGGATCGTTCTGTATGTGCATCGACTACCAGGAACTTAACAAACTTACCGTCAAGAATCGTTACCCTCTGCCTCGCATAGACGACTTGTTCGACCAACTTCAAGGGGCGAATTACTTTTCAAAGATAGATCTGAGGTCCGAGAATCACCAGTTACGAGTGCTAGAGGAGGATGTCCCGAAGGCAGCCTTCCGAACTCGTTATGGACACTATGAGTTTGTAGTGATGTCGTTCGGATTGACCAATGCACTCGCAGTATTCATGGACTTAATGAATAGGGTGTGTCGTCCTTACTTGGATCAGTTCGTCATTGTCTTCATCGATGACATACTTATCTACTCTCGTAGTAAGGAGGAGCATAGTCAACATATGCGTCAGGTCTTAGAAACACTACGATCGGAGAAGCTTTATACGAAGTTCTCGAAATGCGAATTTTGGATCCGAAGAGTCGAATTCTTGGGTCACGTGGTTAGCGAAGAGGGAATTCATGTGGACCCTTCCAAAATCAAAGCCATTGAGAACTGGTCAGCACCGAAGACACCTACATAAATTCATCAATTTCTAGGCCTCGCTGGCTACTATCGCAGGTTCATTCAATACTTCTCAAGGATTGCGAAACCGCTTACGACATTGACCCAGAAGGGCGTGGCCTTTGACTGGGAAGAGAAGCAAGAGAAAGCGTTCCAAACGCTAAAACGAGCCTTATGCACCGCACCGATACTGTCCCTCCCTGAAGAGATAGAAGACTTCGTGGTTTATTGCGATGCATCCAACCAAGGGCTCGGCTGTGTTCTGATGCAACGAGGTAAGGTCATCGCCTATGCCTCAAGACAACTAAAGACACACGAGGTCAACTACACCACACACGATCTTGAGTTAGGAGCAGTGGTATTTGCTCTGAAGATCTGGAGACACTACCTGTATGGTACGAAAAGCACTATCTTTACAGACCACAAAAACCTTCAACACATATTCGACCAGAAGGAGCTCAACATGAGACAACGACGGTGGGTTGAGCTACTCAGTGATTACGAATGCGAAATTCATTATCATCCCGGTAAAGCCAACGTAGTAACTGACGCGCTAAGTCGGAAAGAATACTCTGGTCGTAGAGTCAAATCATTGACTATGAGTATCCATTCACACTTTTCCACACAAATTAAGGAGGCTCAGCTCAAAGCCTTGAAACCTGAAAATGTGGCAGGTGAATCCCTGAGAGGGATAGATAAAAACTTGGAAGTTAAGGGTGGCGGAGCCTTTTATCTCATGATTCGGATATGGACACCGAAACACGGTGGTTTCAGAGACTTAGTCATGACCGAAGCGCACAACACTCGATATTTTGTCCACCCAGGTTCAGATAAGATGTATCTGGATCTTAAAAGGTTATACTGGTGGCCTAACATGAAAGCAGAGATTGCTACCTTCGTGAGTAAATGCCTTACTTGCGCCAAGGTTAAGGTCGAATACCAGAAACCATCAGGTTTACTTCAGCAACCGGAGATACCTGAATGGAAGTGGTAGAGGATAACGATGGACTTCATAACCAAGTTTCCCAAGACAACGGGTGGTCTCGATACCATTTGGGTTATCGTAGACAGGTTAACAAAGTCCGCACACTTCCTGCCTATCAAAGAGACTGACAAGATGGAGAAACTAACCAGAACATACATTAGGGAGATCGTACGACTACATGGTGTTCCCATATCCATTATCTCTGATAGGGATAGTAGATTCACTTTGAGGTTCTGGCAGTCGCTACAAAGTTCCCAAGGAACTAGGTTGGACATGAGTATAGCCTATCATCCGAAAACCGAAGGACAAAGTGAGAGGACTATCCAAACTTTGGAAGACATGTTGCGAGCCTGAGTGATAGACTTTGGGAAGGCATGGGATACTCATTTACCCCTTGTCGAGTTCTCCTACAATAATAGTTATCACACAAGCATAAAGGTTGCTCCATTTGAAGCCCTCTATGGCCGTAAGTGCAGATCCCCTCTATGTTGGACTGAGGTGGGCGACACAGAGTTAGCTAAAGGACGAGTTCCTAACAACACTCTCACAGGTCCAGAGATTATTCGGGAAACGACAGAGAAGATCGTTCAGATTCGTGAACGTTTGAAAGCCTCTAGAGACCGACAGAAAAGCTACGCAGAGAAGAGAAGAAAAGCGTTGGAATTCCAGGTGGGCGACCGTGTTCTATTAAAGGTCTCACCCTGGAAGGGCTTGATACGCTTTGGAAAGCATGGAAAGCTAAATCCAAGATACGTAGGGCCTTTCGAGATTCTCGCTAGAATCAGCCCTATAGCTTACAAACTCCAACTACCTCGTGAACTCAGTAACGTACATTCTACTTGCCACGTATCGAACTTGAAAAAGTGTCTATCCAATGAGACTCTTGTAATCCCATTCGACGAGAGCCTCAACTTCGTGGAAGAACAAGTAGAGATCATGGACCGAGAAGTCAAGCAAACGAAGCAAAGCCGTATCCCGATAGTGAAGGTTTGCTGGAATGCCAAGCGAGGACCTGAATTCACTTGGGAGCGCGAGGATCAAATGAAACTGAAATATCCTCATCTTTTCGCTTAGTTATTTGTAATAGCTTAATTGTTTAAACTCTAATTTTGGGACGAAATTCTCTCTAACGGGGGGATGATGTGACAAACCGAAATTTCTATCTTGTACAACCGTTCAATTCAATCAAAGTCAGACTCATTTCTGCTAGCTTTTAGCATTGTTTAGAGTCTGTTTGAGTGTTCTAAGCCTAGTACCTTCAAAGTTAGGGTTTAGAAATGAGTTCCTTAAGTTCATCACATTTCAAAAGGGCCTAACACTCCTTCAAGAGGAGTGTACGGCCGTACACATGGGTGTACGGCCGTACACCCCCCCTCCTGGCCGTACACTCTCACATATATATGTGAGACTTAGCCTTCATTCAACTATTTTCACACTCCTAAGCCAAGAAATCGATTCTCTCTCAACTATCTTCAACTTCCATCACCTAGATCTTCAATAATGTAAGAACTCCTTCTATTTCTTTGTGATTATCCTTCATGATCTTAGATCACCCTTTGATTTCATCCATGAAATTCATGTTTTTGGGTAGATCTTCAAGTGTTCAACACTTTCAACAAGAACACCTACTTGTTCTTGGGCCGTGAACTCAATAGAAGCCTTCAATAGTGTAAGTTTCTCTTCTATCTTCTAGTTAGGATTGTGAATCACTTCCTTCCTGGCCTTAAAACATCATAAATGCATGAACACAAAGAGTGTACGGCCGTACACCCTTCATATGGCCGTACACCCCTTTTTTAGTACATATTTGGCCTCAAACTCATGTTATACTCCAACACAAGATCTTGGACACTTAGAGAATGCTAGATAGAGCCTTAGACCACCTTTTTGGGCATGTTCTTCAAGGAGTGTATGGCCGTACACTCCATGGCCGTACACCCATGTTGCCGTACACACAAGTTGTCGTACACCACTTGGCCATACACACACTAGTGTGGCCGTACACCCATTTTATGCAATCATTTATACTTATAAGACTTCAATCTAAGTGTTTCCTAAGTCCTAAGGTGTTTTCCTTACATAATTAGTTGTATAAACACTAATTATATACATATATGTGTCATTATATGCTAAATAGGATCCGTGTGTGTTCGAGTCTTCACTTGACACTTAGCATCCTGCAACCGATCTTTCATTCGTATCACTCACTGCAGGTAAGTTCATACCCCTTAACTTATCTTTTAAATGATTTTAAATGCTTTTATTTGGGGGGGGGGAATACAAGTAGAACTATTATAGTTATTATATCAATCATATGTGATTAATAACTATCAAACAAGTGGATTTTCTTACACTTCAAACTATTTTATCAAGTAAACTATTTCAAAACACTTTATAGACTGACATCAAGTCATCGATAACCATTCAAATGGTCAAAACCCTTTTTATATGCTAAACTCATTATTAAACTCTTTTAAACTTATATATTGTCAAAAATCATGTATATATGGATATAGTTATATAAGTAAGGTTGAAAACACTTAGGACTGATAACTCACTTTATTTCCTGTTCCTTGTTTGGTTGTGGACTTAGGGTATCTGTTTATTTGTTCGAGTGTCGTTTGGATCTTAGTTATATATTATGTATATATGTATAGATATAAAAGTTCTTACATCAGTTCAACACCTTTGGGTAGCAAAGGTGTACAAACATACTCAGTCATTCAAACAACATTCTAGTAAACTATAATAGGTATAGTTTAGAGGTTTACTACTCACTATTTCTAGTACAATGAAACATACACGAGTCAGTTCATTCATGAGTCAATACAAAGTTACTATTATGAGAAACAGAAAGAACATACTATGATGAGAAACTAAGAGAACATACACTACACTATACAAAGAGAACATACTGTACACTAGAACAGAGAGAACATACTATACAAACACTAGAATACTATAACATTAATGTGAGCCACTACTTCATGACATGGAAATATACTGTTGCGTCACGTTTTGTAACCAGAGTCTCCTGGAGGGAGAGCGTGAATTTGTGTATAGATCTGTACGGGATTGACCATCCTCCACCTTGCTGCTAGCTACAGTGGGACCTGCAGGTCTACGGGTGACGAATGTCATACCATTTTGGCGTCTCGAACGTCGTGTCTTACTAGTCAATCAAGTATGGTTATAATCTTATCACATTTTACCTTAATTAAACAAACAGGTTTAAGGTAGTTAGTACATTGGTAGTTACTTAGATAAAACTACGGTACAACTTTATTTTCCCTTTTCATTCATATTGTGATCTTCTCACATAAACGATAATGAAAACTATATTTTGGTAATGATAGTCATACTTTGGGAAAACAAACACTTTTACAAAAGAACAAACTTAAAAAGCAGTCGAGTCTTGGTAGAAGATTACTTTAGTAGAAAATATAGGATTTTCTAGGAAGTTTACAAACATTTACATTCAAACACTTACAAACTTTTACATCAAACAGTTACAAACATTTTATTCAAACTTATACAAACAAAGACATTAAATACTTATGAACTCACCAGCTTTAATGTTGATCTACGCTTTCAAAATAACTTGTATTCTCAGGTCACCAGTAGACAGGTACCGATGACCAGGTTTTGAGAAGAAGGAGCACGTTCAAGACTCGTCTTTTATTTTGATTCATATTTTGGTGTCTTATAAACTACAGAACACACTTGTATTAAAATTATATTATTAATGCAATGGATGATGTTGTTGCTTGTTTTACTATTATGCATTGTTGTGATACTGTACATGACGTCCTCCGCCCCCGAACATTTCCACCGTTCCGGTTTGGGGGTGTGACAAATAGTATCATGAGTCTGATATTCATAATCAACTTTGCTTCTCTTTGTTTTTGTCCTTTTACTCTCTTTTATCACCGCACATTCTTGCAAATGTTAGTACTACATCTGTAACGCCATGTTCTAAATCGTTACCCAATTGCGTGTGGGAGATGTAATGAAGATAATTCTGGCATTCGGATTTGGTTTTGGAGCCAAGGGGTATTTTGATAAAATGGCAGCGAGCTTTTATGGAAATTGGGTTTTTGTTCGGGAAATTTTATGGCAAGTATGAGTTGATTAAAGTGTAGAGCTTCTCGTTACCTTTTTATGGATATAAGGATCGTCGAAATCGGGTTTATAATGAAGAAGTTAGGACCTTCGGAGTGTTTTATGGTTTAATAGGGAACCCTAGTATGCGGGGCCTACCTAGGGAGTACGCAAGGCGTACTGATGTGGAGGTTAGTACGCTTGGCGTAAGGTGGTGTTTTCTTAGCGTACGACGAAGGGTGGAGTGAGAGTGTGAAGCCTCGTACACTGGGCGTACGAGGAATACGCTGGGCGTACGAGGGTGAGTTAAGAAAACCCTAATTTTCGTGATGTACCCTATATAAGCTTTATGCTAGCCTCTTTTGATCATTTCTAAGTCAAACTGCATACCCTAAAAACCCTAATTCATCCCTTAGCACATATTTGGTGATTTTGAGCTCTTGTGAGGTTTTTGGAGGAGGGTTTTGTGGATCTAGAAGAAGAAGAAGCCTGAAGACTTGTTACTTGAGGGAAGGCTTTGAGATCCAGCATTAGCAACTCCTTTTGGTGGCTTGGAAGATATAAAGTTCAAACCTTGCCATTTCATTTCATGGATCTTCTTCTTAACTCATTTTTGGCCATTTTGGTTCTTTTGGTTGGTGAATGGGAGTTAAGGTCGTTTTCAGAGCTTGTCCTTGTAGATCTGGATATTTTATGGGTTCATTGGGCAGAAAGGTGCAAACTTTATGGTGGTTTTGGTCCCATGCATATATTAAGTCAGGTATTAAGTCCCTTTGAGTTCTAGAGTCTCATATAGCCATGCATGCACATAAAGTTGGCAACTTTATGTGGTTAACCACCTTGGGAAAGTCAAATCTGAGTTTGGATCAAAGTCTTAATGGGTTAAGAGCTTATTTTGGAATGTTGGCCACGACTGGTGAGTACGTTGGGCGTACAAGTTTGTACGTTGCGCGTACAAGCCTTTCACGTTGTACGCTGAGCGTACAGGCTGAGTACGCCCCGCGTACTCAGTAGACTTGGACTTCTTCTTTTCGGGCTTCGGTTTTGGGCTTGGTTGTCTTGGGTCATGTTGAGCCATCTGGATTTTGTGGTTAGGCTTTTGTGACCCTATTGGACTTTCTTGGGTGAACGCCCATGAAGGGAGTTGGGCCCAATTTGGAAAATTGGGCCTTAGATGCTTATTTTGGATTTTGGGCTTTTGGTCATGTGATTTGGGCCTTGGCTTTGGGCCAAGATGGAGGAACGGTAAAAAGGTATTTTACCCTAATTTGGACTCATAGGGTGAGTCAGGAGCTAGTTATTAATGGGTTGTCATTTTGGCATTTGTTAGCGCGTGGATTTCAGCGGACCAGCCTTCTAAGATTTATTCGTAGGTTCAGTTATCGAGGTGAGTCTCCTCACTGTACTGTAGGTCAAAGGCACCAATGCCGGCCCATTTGGTTTATGTATTATAGGAAGACCAGGGGTGGCCCTTGGCATTTTGCATGAAAGACCAGGAGGTGGCTCCTGGCAATCTATACGCAAGACCAGAGTCTAAACTCTGGCAGTTAATTAGATAAGTAGTTGTAGGTTTTATGCTAGTTGTCTTTATGATGCTTGCATGGAAGACCGGGAGGTGGCTCCTGCCACTTGTCTGTAAGACCCAGGGTTTTGGCCCCCGGACTGGCCAGGAAATACCATGATATGGCTCGTGGCATAATGTCAAGACTATGGTTGGCACATAGCACCTCCTACTGTATGTTTGATATGTATGGCTCGTATGTTATGTATGGTATGTGGTATTTGGGGAACTCACTAAACTTTGTGCTTACTTTATGGTTTTAGGTGCTTCCGGTTCAAAAGGGAAGGACCCAGATTGATCGCAGCGCATACACCCATGTTTTCCGCAATTCGTGATTTTGCTAATGAACTCTGATAATTGTTTTTATTTTGAAATACTTATAAATGTTTGAATAAAGGATAAATGATGGTTTTGATTATATTAAAAATGAAATTGTTATCCTAGTTTTTGGGATGTGACAAGTTGGGATCAGAGCCTTGGTTTGAGGGATTCAGGCATACTCTCGGGTGTGCCTAAACTCAAACTGAAGGTTTGGTGAAATTTTTATATAAAATGAAGTTTTTGTAAAAGGGGTTTCTAATCAAAGAAAGGGGTGTGATGCGTGCAATCGGCCGCGCTCAAGTAAGTGGTTCCCAGAATACCAATACATGTTTATTATGATATATGATATGATTATGAGAATTACATGCTAGATTAGGGCTAAGGATCTGTTTAGTATTATATGATAGGAGAGATGCCTTTATATGCCTGATTGTATGAGCTTTAGAATTGCATGCTAGTATGGATTTCAGATAAGTGGATTGAATGGCTTGATTAATGTGTGCTGGTAGATTTTTCATTGTCTGAATGTTGCTTGCATTGTGCTATGTGGGTCTCTTAGCAATGTGGATCAACTACTAAGTGAATGTGTTAAGTCACATGTGGCATATGTTAAATAATCTCAGAGTAGTGGATCTGACCCTATTGCGTAACTCTTGTTTGAGTCCAACCGTTCTAGGGTTGAGTCTTTTACTCGAAGGATTATCTGATCTCTGTTACATGTGACTGTGTTCATGAGGTAGTTAGTTGACATTTGTGGGAGCCTTTCAGCAGCTGAGGGCAGGGTGAGGTCGGGAACCTAGGAAAGCCTAGGATATGCTTCAGTGGCTTTAGTTGCGTTGTTTAGCGATCAGTGGGTGCATCAGTTTGAGAGGGTGACTTAGAGGATTTAGGATGATTCCTGAGGAAAGTATGGATAGGTGTGGAAGGTAGTATTGGGCCCGTACTACTGAAAGAACAGAATCCATACTTGAATCGGGGAGAGTCTTGGAGAATCTAGGAAAGCTTGTGGGTTGAGGATTCTTGGGCATGTTCTGATCTTTTGCGTGGTGTTTTTCAATTTGGTGATGAGCACTCAGGGAGGATGTTCAGGTTCTGGTTCCGGCTCAGGTGTAGGTACTGAGCCGATTAGCAAGCAGATGCGGGAGTTCATCTCGTCGGAGATTACCCGCGATATTTTGGAGCAGACTCCGGTGATCTTTAGTATGGTCAAGGAAGGGATTATGGAGATTTTGGATGAGCGCTTGGGCGCGTTCTGTGCTGAGGTTTTGGCTATCGTTGGAGTTCGCACTCTTTCTTTTCGTGAGTATCGTGCTTGTGGAGCTCCTGCATTCTATAAAGAGAGGGACCCCATTGCCAGTAGGAGTTGGTTAGAGGATATGGCTAACGCGTTCAGGACGAGTTTCTACCCCGAGGAGGCGAAGGTTAGATTTTCTTCCTGACTTTTGAAGGACAGGGCACGGGATTGGTGGGAGGAGGTTGGTCGTGAGGTGGGTGATGATGTTGTCGATGTGATGGCATGGGATGATTTTTCAACCAGGTTCCGAGCTGAGTTTGCACCGGTGATTGAGGTGCAACAGTTGGTGCGAGAGTTTCAGGATCTTTGCCATACTACTGAGACTGTGGCAGAGATCACTGCCAAGTTCCAGGAGAGGGCCTTATTGGTTCCTCAATATCCAGCGGGCGAGGAGATGAAGAAGGTAAGGTATCATGATATGATGCGGGATAACATCAGGGAATTTGTGAGCATTTCAGGGCGCAAGACCCTAAATGATATGATTGCTAGAGCCCGAGAGCGAGAGATCGATTTGGAGCACCTGGGGAAGAGGGGGCAAGATCAAGTGGATGTAGTGGCGGGTCCTGAGAAGAGACCCAAGACTTCGAATCAATGTTTGAGAAGCCATCAGGGCCGGAGTCAGTGCAGCACGTGCGAGAAACTGCATGATGGGGTTTGTTATTCTAGGGGTTGGTGCTGCTACAAGTGTGGCAGGGTTGGTCATGTCAGCAGGGATTGCCCTCAGGAGGTAAGCCCGTTATGTTTTCAGTGGAACCAAGTGGGCCAAAAGAAGGCCGACTGTCCGATGTTGAGGGAAGGGGCAGTGAGTGCACCTACTCCGGTTACTTTGAGGATCACTGATGGTTGTGAGGGTAAGGATGGAGCCCCAGCAGAGAGGATTCGGGCTTTGCAGTGTCAGACAGGGGAGGCCAGGACTCCAACAAGTGATGTTGCAGGTATGTTATCTTTTGCTTTCTTTTCGGTTGTTATCAGTACTTATGTTGTTTGGAATCTTGCATCGATTTGGGTAAGCATTATCTTTGGTTTAATTCTCTATCATTGATTGAATTGTCTCGTTAAGAATTGTTATATGCCATTTGCATGCAATGAATCATTAGTGGGTCAGAAGGGGTCGCATCTTGTTGAGCAGGTTTCAATGTGTTCGGTTGTTATTTGGTTCTTTGTCGAGATCGGTTCAGGGGTATTGTGTGGAGGGTCTATGGTCAAGATTCGGCAGGTTAGTTCTCCAGTATCGTCCGAGTTCAGTGGTTTTAGCAATCGAGTTTGGTTGGCTTTTGGGGGTGCCAAGGGAAGTGGTCTATTGCTGAGGTTTTGGTCTGGGCATTATTTCAGAGGGCTTCAAGATTTGGGTGTTGTATAATTGAAAGCGTCTAGGTTATCAGTTTTGATGGGATTTCGGGGAGTGTTCATCTGGTCTTCTGCGTGGTGCAGTCTTTGGATTGGTTAGTAATGGAAAATTAGCATTAGTAAGTGCAGGTTATCAGCGGTGCAATCATAAGGGGGTAAGATGGATTGGGAATCTTTCAAACCTTGAGTACTGGGAGAGCTTAGTAGAATCAAAGTGGGGGAGAACTGTTAAGATTTCTGGGAGCGGAATCAGGTGTGAAACTAGGATGAGTTTCACATCACCGTAGGGGGGAAGGGCGGCTCAAGTGACCGTCTGGATTGAGGACTGTGTGAGTTGGGAGTTCATTTGATAGAAAGGTGCAAACTTTATGGGGGTTTTGGTCCCATGCATTTATTAAGTCAAGTATTAAGTCCCTTTGAGTTCTAGAGTCTCATTTAGCCATGTATGCACATAAAGTTGGCAACTTTATGTGGTTAACCACATTGGGGAAGTTAGATCTGAGTTTGGATCAAAGTCTTAATGGGTTAAGAGCTTATATTGGAATGTTGGCCACGACTGGTGAGTACGTTGGGCATACAAGTTTGTACGTTGCGCGTACAAGCCTTTCATGTTGTACGCTGAGCATACAGGCTGAGTACGCCCCACGTACTCAGCAGACTTGAACTTCTTCTTTTTGGGCTTCGGTTTTGGGCTTGGTTGTCTTGGGCCATGTTGGGCCATCTGGATTTTGTGGTTGGACTTGTGTGACCCTACTGGACTTTCTTGGGTGAAGGCCCATGAAAGGAGTTGGGCCCAATTTGGAAAATTGGGCCATAATTGGGCCTTAGATGCTTATTTTGAATTTTGGGCTTTTGGTCATGTGGTTTGGGCCTTGGCTTTGGGCCAATATGGAGGAAGTGTAAAAAGGTATTTTACCCTAATTTGGACTCATAGGGTGAGTCAGGAGCTAGTTATTAATGGGTTGTCATTTTGGCATTTGTTAGCGTGTGGATTTCAGCGGACCAGCCGTCTGAGATTTATTCGTAGGTTCAGTTATCGAGGTGAGTCTCCTCACTGTACTGTGGATCGAAGGCACCAATGCCGTCCCATTTGGTTTATGCATTATAGGAAGACCAGGGGGTCGCCCTTGGCATTTTGCATGAAAGACCAGGAGGTGGATCCTGGGAATCTGTATGCAAGACCAGAGTCTAAACTCTGGCATTTAGTTAGATAAGTAGTTGTAGAATGCATGCTTGTTTTCTTTGTGATGCTTGCATTGAATACCAGGAGGTGGCTCCTTCCACTTGTCTGTAAGACCCAGGGTTTTGGCCCCCCGACATGGAAAGGAAAGACCATTATATGGCTCGTGGCATAATGGCAAGACTATGTATGACAACCCGTTATTTCAAATCAATGTAATAATCTAGGTCAACTATTGTAAGTTATTTTGAAATAATAAAAAAATAGAAATTAATTGAGATGAAAAGCAGCGTCAAAAATAAAGTATTAAATAAACTTATTTGGGATGAATAAAGTGGTTGAGATCTTAACAAGGATTCCGAAACTATAAAGAACGCCCAAATCCGAGTTATAACGAAGAAGTTATGACCTATCGAAGATCCGCGACAAAACCGGCAAAACACTGTTCAACGTAAAAGGTGAGTTTTCAATAAAATGCATTTTAGCCTTAACTATCTAAACGAAAGTTGTAGTATACGTTAAACCGTGAATGCCCATAAAAAGAACGTCCAAATCTGACTTCGTATGAAGAAGTTATGATTTTTCTAAGATTCGGTATAGCAGTATACAACTAACAACTCGAAATAAAGATCGAGTGATTTTTAGCCGACACAATCTAAAGGAGAATCTAAGGTCTCATCAATATTAGCACCTGCGCATGTGAGACGCATGTTCTTCTCTGCTCCCTTCGGTCCGAACCGTCGCACCTATATAAAGGGTGCGAGATTTCCTGGTTCCTACATCATTTTTAACCCACTTTCTCATATTTTTCACACTTTTTACCTCCACAAACCTCCTTACAACCCCCCGAAGCCCCGGTATCATATCCAACACCCGAAGAACATCCCTAGGCACCAGAAGTCCGCAAGAAAAGACTCTTTCGGTTTCTAAACCCGACCCTCGCAAAGCCCGGTTTTCAACAGTAAAGCCTTTTTCTAGCAACGAAGTGCTACCCAATTCACTACTTATCAAGTGAGTTCATACCCCTACATTTTTATGATTTTTATATATTTTAGGGGAGGGGGGAATACAAGTAAAATACAAGGAAATCTTGTATAAATAACAAAATTATTCAAATAATTTACAATTGTTATTTTTATCAAAATAAACATACTATTTTTATTAGTTTGGGATTTATTACAAAAACAAGCATATAAATTATAATAGGTATAATTTATGATTCATGCACACTTATTAATACACTTTATGGAACTTATGTATTGCTTTATATATTCAGAATAACTTACGAAATTAAATATTTAAATTATATTAAATATAATTTATTAGAGATTTACGGTTTATCTATTACAAAGATATTATTCTTTATTCTACACGTAACCGTCAATATAGCATTTGTGAGACACGCTTCAAGTACTTATTTAAGTATAAAACAAAAGTCCTGAAAATTATAACCAGAGTCTCCTTGAGGGAGAGCGTGCCACTTGTGTATAGATTTATACGGGACTGACAATCCCGCACCAGAGCTGCTTGCAACAGCTAGGTCGGCAGACCTGTGGTGACAATTGTCGTACCATATTTCGACGCCTGAAGAACGTCGTGTTTCAGGCGAGGCTTAGGTCATCAAGCATGGTTATGATAACTCACAAATTGGTATTGAATAACGCGATTAGTGTATGAATAACAAAACAACTTCATATAGTTTATTAAATAACGAAACTATAACATAATATTTTACATATGGTAAACCTAGGCCTCTATAGAGAATTCATAATAGTATAAGATACAAAATACTATTTTATTACAGGGAAAAGATTCATCTTATAGTTTTATGTGAATTAAAACTATATAATACTAGTTCAGAACACAAATACATATACAACAGAAAATATAGGATTTTCTGGGTGACTATTCTTATTTTTTTAAGAAACAAATGACAGAGTTATTTTACAAAAATACTTATGAACTCACCAACTTAATTGTTGACACTCTTTTCAAAACTACTTGTATTTTTAGGAAATCGTTAAACAGGTACCCCACAAGTTTTGAGGAAGATAGAGTTCCATATAATTATGTCTTTTAATTATACTTTTTGGTGTCAAATATTCAATGATCTGAACACAAATGTAAAGTTATGTTTTATCAATGTAATGAATATTGTACTTTGATTACTATTGTACTTTGTTGTGATACTACATATGAAGTCATCCATCCCTGAATGTTTACGCCGTTCAGGTTTGGGGGTATGACACAATGGTTGGCACATAGCTCCTCCTATTGTATGTATGATATGTATGGCTCGTATGTTATGTATGCTATATGGTATTTGGGGAACTCACTAAGCTTTGTGCTTACATTTTATGGTTTATGGTTTCAGGTACTTCCGGTTCGAAAGGGAAGGGCTCGGCTTGATCGCAGCGCATACACCCGTGTTTTCTGCAATTCGTGATTTTGGGAATGAACTCTGATAACTGTTTTTATTTTGAAATACTTCTAAATGTTTGAATAAAGGATAAATGAGGATTTTGATTATATTAAAATGAAATTTTTACCCTAGTTTTTGGTATGTTACATCATCCTTGGTAAAATACTCAAGGATGAAAGTAATTTTTAATGGTGTTAGAAACTCATATATCTTATTCTAGACAAAACATTTGCGAGAACAAGTTTTAGTTTGATCCTATGAATAGTAGCATGAGCTCGAAATGCATTATCAAACTATCATTTCTGTGTTTCAATCTCATTCATCAGACATATTGGGCATGAATGCTTTCTAAGTCCTTTTTCTTATTTTGGGAATGATAGTTTTTCAGAACAAGTCTCAGAATAAGCCTTCCTATTGTCTTTGGCGTTTGGGGGCCAATTAGGTAATTCAACACTAATAACCTTTTACACGTGGGCAACGATTTTCCCTTTCTTTGCATTCTATTCATGATAGTGACTTTGGGAGTATTGGGATTTTGAGTTTCTATGATTGGCTATGTTAGTGCCAAAGGGTCTCTACATCCATTCAACCCCTTAATAGACATTTCTAAGTTGTTTATATCAAAATCAGAGTTAACTGATTATATGTACATTGTCAGCTAAGTTGATAACCATAGTCAACTTCTAACTAAATGAAATTCCATTTCACTTCAATATGTTCATTTGATAACTGTTCTTAGAAATTTTAGAATGTAGTGGTTAGAGAAACCCTAGGAAGAGCTTTAACTAAGACATGGTCTTTCTTTTCATAAGAACTATTCCAAAATATGAATTCGATCATCCTTCCAGCTAATCCTTTTGAGAGGTCTTTATCGCATTAGATTTTAGTGGACTATTTTGTAAACATCGTTCAATTAATTTCATTATTGTTTGTTTTATTAATCCTTTAAATAATTTTCTCAGCCCTAATTATTATTCACTAAGGCTAGGATCCATATTTGGCTTTTTCAGTTGGTAGAGGGATGCCATCAACACACCACCAAATTATTTAGGTAGGCAATGAACCCTGCCAATTTAAATCACTATGAAAGTCCTATATATTTTGAGATTCATTGAAACATTCAGTGGCATACTAATCTCGGATTTTCACATCCTCTATTTGAGTCAGGGATACCTTGGTATCACAAATAAGATGGTGATCCAAACATGCAAAAACGCATGAACCTTGATTATGTTATGGTCCTCAAACTGACATGTCGGTTAACAACACACGCTCGGCCAACAAACCATAACCACAAGTGCCACACCATCTTCTTCTTATGTCTTAAATTTATGTATCTATTAACCACACATGCTCCATAAAAGATAATAAGGAATAATATGCATTATTCATGTATTAGAAACTATTCACATTTTATGTGTCGATTAACCACACATGCTCCATAACTAAGAACGGGAATTTAGTTTTTAGTACTTTTATATGTTATACTTTTAACGAGACATTGTCCTATCAAACCTTTTCAGTTAACGAAAATCCACCACACAAAGAAGCAGTGGAAAATGAATCTCGTTCAACGGTCATTTTATAGGTCGTTTTTTATACCTATCTTATAGCATGACTTCATGAATGCGGCCTAGTCTTGATTTGACTAACGATCATTAATTAAACAGGTGAGGACACATGTTGTAATATTCTTTTAAATAGAGTAATCAATATTATATATAAATTATTTTTTCTTTTATATATTCTTTTATAAACTAATATAATTATATGAAGGGTACACTTTAAATAATCTAAAATTATATGATATAAACAAATTATCTATAATTAAATTTTAATCAATCAATTATAAATAGTTATCTAAAATTTCAAATTACTTAGGCATATTTATCCTTTTAGTTTAATTATCAAATTTTAACAGATTAAAATAATATTTAAAACTAAAGATAAACCCTACAATTCGAAATTATAGGCAAAAATCTGAACCCTAAAAACTGCACTAGGCACGCCACCCTTGCGATTAACACGTCTATTTTTAATTTTCATAGTTTTTCAATTTAGTGCTCATAACTAAAACCTAATGGCTCTGATACCACTAATGAAATTTCTATGCATCTTTACACTAGATTTAGGCAACGGAAGCATTCAAATATAATTTTAAGTGTACATGCACCCTAGGTCTAGGTTTTACTATTATAGAAACATACTTTCAAAACATGAATATAAACTAATCAAAAGGAATAACATTACTAACCTTTAAAGTAAAATTGTATTTACTTTATTCCTCTTGAATATCTCAAACTCTTGATTGCTTATTGGAATGACTAGCACCCAAAGTAGAATGTCTCTAATGGCTCACACCCGAAAGTCTAAAACCCGAGAATATTTAAGAGAGCAGAGAGAGGATAGTGAGATCCGAAATTTTCAACCATAGGAAAGTCTCAATCGATTTTTTTATAAAGGTCAGAGGGTTCCTAATATAGTTGATGTAGCTTGCAAACAACGTAGATTTGATTCAATTAAATAATCAGATTTAATCTAGATTCAAATCATTTCCTTATCTGTTACCAAGATTAATTATGGAAGGATCCAAGAGCTCCTAAAATCATGCACCCCCTTAAGGGTTTATAGAATGCTCCTCTTGCTCAACTATTGAACAATCAACATTTAGTCCCTACTTCTTTAATCAATTCTTGATTAATTTGAATTAACTCCAATTAATTCAAAATTAATTTTAATTAATTCCAAATTAATTTTAATTAATTCTTAATCATTTCTAATTAGTTTCTTATTAATTTATTAACATGTAATATATTAATAAACTATTTTCCTCATTCTCTTAAGTCCTTTCTTGCTATTTTAGCTCTTGAGGGCAACCCAGAAAAGGCCTTTGTTATTATTCGCAAAGTTATACCAATTTAGTTATGACATTGGACACCTATTTCCAACACATACAACCATTGTTCCTTCCCATTGAAAATAGAAAAAATATTTTGTGCCTCACCAATAACAAGATGCGCTTCAGTCATCTCTGTCCTCAACATTTCACAACAATCACAAGATCCTGTAACAAGCATATACGATCAAGACAAACTGACAACTATTTATGAGAAAATGTATATATAAAAAAAATTATACCACAAAAGGATGAACCAACAATATTCTAAATCACGAACAAGTTATTTGTTTTCAGTGGTCTCAAAGATTTGTCAACCAACTCATGCAATAACTCACCAGATTTTCCATGGAAGATGTGCGCTTGCGTTTACCAATAACACTACATGACAACTTGATGGAAGCTGGCACTACGCCTTGATTAGGTGAATGAACCAAACCATGTTCAATACTACCTTCAAGACCAGTTAATAGATGGGGAAACTGTCCTCCAGAGGAACATTGTCATCTGAAATAATTTGGTCCAAGGAAAACCCCCCTACCCGAGCCCAAAAAGTTTTAAAGGAAATCCGACCGGATCAATAGGAGTTAACGGTAAAGTGTTAGTGGATATGGTCCTTTCCACAACAATATCATGAGACATGACCTCACCATATACCTAAGCAGCAAGACTAAAGGTGCATTTATTTCCTCTTTAAGGATAAATGCAGCAGCATTAAAAGAAAGCATTTAATGATCATACAAGAGGATTAAAAATAAAATACCAAATCATGAAAGGAATACCACATTTAAAGTTATTTGCCTGGGAGAACTAACTGATAAGACATTCATCTCACCACGAGCTTTCCAAATAGGACTCATACCACAAATGGAAACAACAACCTCGGGGAAGTAGAAGGTCTTGATGCACTAACGACTAAAACGGTAACGAAACATTTTATAAACCATGAGCTAATGGAAGTTCATCATCCACGCTTGATGGAGACCCAAGAGCGGAGGGTAGACAAACACTAGCTAAATCTACCCTAAAAAAACTTCGTTATCCACCCACTATTCGTACCAGGAAGATGAAAAACTAGTGGAAAATGACAAGTACTAAAAGGGTACCAATCACCATATTTCTTCAGGTGCTACAAGTATCGAAACAAAGATACATCCAAAGGAATGCACGAAGAGACACAAAAAACTTCAAAAGCAATAATCTCCTATGCAACGTTAGGGCATAACTACATCAAATGAATGTCATAAGAAAAAAGCAATACAAGAAATAATGAGCTTGGAGGAAGCCTTACACCAAAGTCAAGTTGCCTTAAATAAAATCCTACCTTACCCACCGGAGGCTTGAGAATCAAAACAGAAGAAAGGGGAAATCAAAAAACATATACATCGGACAAACGATACTCAAAAAGATATCGGTCCAAGATAACTGTCAGCTTCGGAATGAACTAGTGACATGCCAAATACTCCAAGTATGACCCCAGTCAAACTGGTCAAAAGTCAACGGTCAACGGTTAGCAAAGTCAACGTCCACCACGACGTGGAGACCTCTTCGCCACGTGGTGGACATATCAGGACAAAATATAAGACATGCAGGGCATCGCCACATCGTGGACCCTCCTTAACTATGTCGCGGGAATGTACGAATGCAACAATCGCGAGTCTGGACTCCACCACGTCGGGGTCACTCCTTGGCCACGTCGTGGTCTCTAGCAGACACAACAATTCTATATTAAGAGCTTAATCCTTACATATCAAAGCTCATACTTCCAGATCTGATTCTTCTTAGTGACTTAATGGATAAAGTTTCCAACTTTATCCATTAGGACCTCACCACAAGACAAAATCTAAAACCCTAAGTCCATAAATCCCTTAATATTACCTCAACTTGTTCGTAGAGCAAAGGGGACCAAGACTTAACACTTTTTCCATCACCTAGGGCCAAAAGGTTGTCACCAAACATGCCTAAGGTTCTGGAGTTGCCCAAAACTCCAAGAATACTTCTTGAAGGGGACTTCATGGCATGAAAGAAAAAGAAGAGGATGATAAACATGGAAGTTTTATACCTTCCTAATCTCCACAAGATGTAGGAGATGCAAGATCTAATGTAGATACACTCTTCTAACTAGCAAGCACACCTTCTTCATCTTTCCACAGTGAAAACCAAGGATTTTAACCTCAAAAACACCAACAATACATAAAGAATCATCAAAAGGGGCTAGGTTTTCGTTTAGTAAGGTTAGGGGCTGAGAAGGATGCCCTAATCTTGAAGTTAAAGGCTTTAAATACGGAAGAAACCCTAAAAATCGTGGGCTTGGACTACAACAGCCACCACATCGTGGCAACCCTCTTTCCACATCGTGGTGTTCACCAAAAGTTTACTTTTAATGAAATCCTTTCCACATCATGGTCACACATGACGCACATCGTGGAACAAGGTTTTTCTCCAAAAATTCCATCTTTGATCCCATTAAATCTTTAGTTGATCCATTCTGGGAAACGGATGTTACAGTTCTAAATCAATAATATTTGACATATAATATGAGGGACTAGATAAGCATTAATTATTCAATATAATCAAACAATGGATGTGACCAAGTGGCAGTTATCAAAATTTAATGCAACTTTAACCCATCCATGCACGATGCTTCGATTACCACATAAACTTTAGTCCAAATGACAAAAATTGACGCATAATTATTATTTTTTACTGGTAGTTATCAACATTTAATGTAACTGTAACCCATACACGGGTCAGCTGCACCATAAATAATGGTCCGTGTAACCACTAGAGACAATCCATAGCTTCATTTTTTTGGCCATAATTTTATACTCGAGTACATTGCAACACACACCAAGTAATAACTCGAGCAAAACATATCCCTGAAAATATTCAAGGAACAAATATGCGTAATAAACAAATCAGCATGAGTACAAATAGACAACTTGGTTTAGGCAGATCTTGCAAGAGACCGGATAAAAGGCTCATCCCAACTCTTCTTTAATGGTATATAAAAGCAAGCATTCTCAATGAAATAGGGTAATCAATCTTTACATACAGAAACAACTAAGCAAAATTCACATCTGATGTCTAACTTAGGTATCAGAGAGTAATATCTAGGTCCCATCCTTGATAATGCTTCCTAACTAGTTTCTATCTATTTTGCAATGAAACTTCTGGTATTGGCCCTATCGGATGAGATCATTAGCGCACCAACAACTACCTAGGAAGCTACGTATCATCACTTGGTATTACATAAGTTTAGTTTTTGTGGAGAAAAAGATTTCATTAATGACTGGGAATAATTCATTCAATATTTTTATGACTGGTTTTCCTATCTAGTTATTACCTAAGAACTTTTGAAAACCTATGAGAAGTTTGGAACAATGATCAATTCTTACATTGCTTCTATACTAAATTAACTTGGCAAGTCATTTAGGTTTGTTATCTTTTTAAATGGTAATGATGTAAACATATTGGTATCAAACCGATTAATGATTTGGATTAGTAGGATGAGGTTGATCGCTAACGTGGCAAGATTTGATTATGGTATAAAATAGGTTAACAAGACCGGGACACAACGTTTTAATGTGTCACTTGTTTTTCATGAACCAGATCGAGGAAAGACCTATACTTCAATAGTAAATAGAGAACCAATGAGACCCCAGGTGCATACAGTTGACTCTTCACTTGTTGTTGTTATTGACGCTAGTCGTCTTAATCGCCAAGATTTTTCTATGTCACTTTTAGGTAATGTGAAGGAATTTTATTCCCTTATCAACTTGAATATAATTTTCCATAATGAAGGTTTCAATGATGTGGGAATTAGATATATGGGAGGATTTTGGGTTGCTTTAGATTTCCAATATGTATGTGCTCTTGATTGGTGTTTTTTCCACAAACGGATCAATTCATGTTTTATGGACATTGTACCATGGTGGCATGAATTTTACTCTATGGAACGTTGTAACAACCGAAAAAATTGTTACTTATTTAACAATAAATTAAGGGAAATTATTATTAATAGATACAATATTGGGGAACTAGAAAGTATGATGTTATCTGAGAAAAGTCAACAGACAAAAATCATGATGTGAAACATAGGAATGCAACATGTGGCCTATAGCACGATGTGAATATAGAATAAAAGTGACGCAAAGATAAGACCGAGTCACTGGTACATGTGTCTTATGGAGGAGACACATGGCACAATCGAAGGATGTGTGGCAAGGAATCGGCCTGTATGTGTAGGTCTTGACACAAACAAGGATATTGTCATGACACGAAAGCAGGTTCTGAACCCTTATAAATATAGTTTGAGGTCGTCTTTCGGTGAACGTTTTTCACGATGATAATTCCAAGCGCTTAGCAACAATGTGTAGTTTACGAAAGTATGTGTTATCGTCGACATGCAAGGATGAGATCATAGATTGTGATGAGGTAGTTTTCTCACCTGTTATTATGTGTTTATGCTATGTAATGTTATTTAAAACCCATGTCAGTTAGTAGAGGTCTGTGATATGGTGTTAATATCGACTTGAAGGATTAGTTTGACCGGTGATTTCCCTTGTGGAATTATTGCTTGGTTGATGAGATTTATAGATCCTGTGTTACGAGATAGTAAGAAGTGAGTGATTAAGCTAACGAATTGAGAGGTTAAGTTGTGTGGCATTTGTAACTGGAGACGCGATGAGCCTGGTAAAAAATGGTTACCAAGATTAGTTTGTGGTCAATCAAAGGATCACTGGAAAAATTATAAAGTGAGTTTTTTTTTAGTTCTAATGAACTTGGTATATTACCTGATAGGTCTACACAAGCGGTTTGCTAGAAAGTAGCACATGGCGTGAGGCCAAGCCAATAGTTAGTCTTCACTAACTAGCCAGGTGAATACATGTGGATTTTCTGGGTATATAGCTAAGTAGTTTATATTGTGTGAAAATGTGTGAATAAGTTACTAGGTGTACTTATTCTTGGTTATATAATAATGTTTTGATATTAAAGGGATTTCAAAATATAAATCCCTAATTTCCATGATTTACCAAAAGGGATACTTTGGAAAGAATAATCATGATGATTGTTTAAATGGTTTTAAAAAGAGCAATGCTAATAGTTAATAAATTTGATAAATAGTGTAATGTATGGTTGAATAGTGAGAGCTTTGGTTAAGCTATACAGCCATGTATTTTAATATTAGATATGTTTGGACAAATAGCCTTATTTGTGTGTGTGTATATATATATATATATATATATATATATATATATATATATATATATATATGTATATATAGATAGATATATATATTATCATTTTAAAGGAAATTTGCTTGACATAAATCTTATCTATGAAATTTTGTTAAAAGCTTACTGAAAGCCATCTGTAATAAATAGTGTAAAATGCCTAATTGTGTTAAAAGCTATAAGTATGTATGTGTTTGGAAAAAAAACTTATGAAAAGCTGTATATAAATGTATGATAACAGCTTTATGGAAAAGCTATATATAAAAAGGCGTAAGATGCCTTCTGTGTAATTCAGAATATATTGTACTCCAAGGATGAGTACTAAGAGTATAGTTAAGCTCTATAGTTATTATGAGTTTCCCAGGAAGTTATTGGAAAACTGATTTGTAGATGCATATGTGTCTGTATTGGAAGCTTGATGAAAACTATGTGTGAAAAAAGGCACCTAATGCCTTATATGTGGCTGAGAATATAGTGTACCCCGCATGCGAGGTACTAGGAAGCTGATGATGAATGTTTTTTGGGTCTGTGACAGGGAAATATGTCACAAATGCTACAACACATGATAATAAAATGTATCACCGGTGTTGGAGCCCATGACATGAAAATGTGTCACAAATGTTGGATCCCATAATTGGCAAATGTTTCATAAATGTTGGAGCCCATGATAGGAAAATATCTCACTCATAGGCAACTTTCGGGATGGATTTTGTGACATCCCCAATTTCACTGTTAGAATAGACCTTTTTATTTATGCTTATTTAAAAACAAAGTATTCTTTATATAGCAGAATGTTTCACGTAAAAAGTATTTCCGAAGAAATTTTTTTCATTGATTAACTTAGGATGTCATAACTGATACAAGAAACATAAGCATAAACGTAAATATTATTGGCCTTATAACATCTACTGGCCTTCATTTCCTTTAATCTCTGATCAAGTCCAAACATCATATACTTCATATCGTTACCTGTGAAACAAAGAAACTGAGTGGGTCAGGCTGGAAAACCTGGTAAGTACATAGGATTTTTGAACCCACAATATTATAACAATTTGTTAGAATTATATAATTCACATCGAACAATTAACCCGATTACCAATTCCCGTTATTCTCACTCCCTGATCCTAGACCGATGATCTCAAGGGATGTATCCTAAAGGATCTCTAAGTGAACAATACTGCCTCGGGTATTCTTTAGCAATATATGCTAAGAAGATGAACATGGGGTGAACAGAATACCCACATGAATAATTTATTCATACCTATAGGACGTAGTCCTGATCGTATGTGGCTGCTTAATATCTATAGGCCGGGGACATGCCCATATATAATTTAGTAACACCTACAGGTTGTGTACCTGTCCGATACAATTCATCAATGCCTACATGTCGTAGACCTGTCACTATAAATAAAATGACATTTAGTGGCACAAAAAAAGTGTCACTAAAAATCAAAAGAGTGTCACTAAAATATCCCCAAGCAATCATCGGCACAAAAAAAAGTGCCACTAAAAGCGCTGCCACTAAAGACCTTTAGTGGCACTTTTGGTTGTGTCGCTGCAGCCTAATTGGGTTTTAGTGGCACTTTTCAAGTATGCCACTAAATTACTTGTTGGTTTTAGTGGCACTATTTTTATGCCACTATTTAACTGAAAAAATAATTATTATTTTCATGTTTTAATGGCATTTTTTTAACACAAAAAATTTATATTAATAAATTAGATTCTATTTTTTAATTTAAATGGAATATAATATAATAATATGAATTAAGATAATAAACAAAAACAAACTATCATTACACCAATTCAAACTTGTCTAAAAACACTATTTTCAACACATTTAAATCACAACTATATTCAAAAACAATATGTCTAAATGTTGTCCAGGTACTTAAAACATAATACTATTGAACTAAAAACTTGTTGGAAAGAAACACGAAACTTGAATGACCTCGAACTTTGTATAGTTGCTTCTCTCATTCATCCAACTTACAAACAATTGCCTATCATACATAATACACCATATACAAACATGTAAAATATCACCAATAAGCATGACATATAAAAAAAAGCGTACACACCTAGTTAACCGAGTTAAAGGTAATTACCATTTTTATGGTTGCTTTTAGATGAGGCTCTTCGATTTCCTAAAGGAGAGTTATTAGAAAGCATAAAATTATCAAGAACCAAAACAAATTCATAATAGTAATAATGCCACTAATATAAAAAGAAGCGTCACACTTAGTTGTCGATTTTTATGAAATACACTACTATAAGGAATAAATACAAGCATATTCCATAAAGAATGTCCATAACGTCAAAATAACCGATTTTTATGAAGTACACTACTATAAATGAGCATAAATATAATCATATTCCATAAAGTATGTTCAAAATGTGAAAAGACCATTTTTTATGAAGTACAACACTATAAATGAGCATAAATACAAGCATATTGTAGAAAGTGTTCAAAATGTCAAAATAACCGATTTTTATGAAGTACAATACTATCAATGAGCATAAATACAAGCATATTCTAGAATGTATGTTCAAAATGTCAAAGGAACGGATTTTATGAAGTGCACTACTATAAATGAGCATAAATACAAGCATATTCTAAAATGTATGTTCAAAAAGTTTTAAAAAAAATATTTTTATAAAGTACATTGTTATAAATGAGTATAGATTCAAATGTTTTCCAAAAACCATCTTTAAATCTCATAAATTCTAATTTATATAAAGTGCATTGCTATAAATGAACATAATTTCAAACATTTTCCAAAAACAGTTGCTGGTTATACTTTACAAAAGGTATCAGAAAGGCATTTATAAAGTTAAAAGTACAATGCTATAGTAACATTATAAGTTAAGAAATTACATTCTTCTTTAGTAGGCTGTTGATCCGTAATCTATTGATATTGGTTGGGATCTTGGTTAGTGAAATAACTAACTTCATTTCCTAGTCATTATTGCATAGAGTTAAAAAACCAAAAAAACGGAGCAAATTTAGTATAACAATATGTTAACTAAAAAAACATAAGTTACCTCAACAAATTGTGGTCTTGTGGTCTATGGAAGTGTAAAAAAAAAAAAAAACCAACACAAGCAGCAACATGGTACCAAGGCACATGGGCAAATTCGATTTTACTGGCCAAAAGGGGGTAAATAGCATAAACATGAGAAATCAAGAAGTAATTCTGAAAATTAGAAATATGATTTAAGTGATCAAAGGAACTACCACAAAAAAATAAGAAATCAGGGCATTCCATTTCCAATGATTGTTGCTATGAAATAATGAAATCAGATGCAAAGTATTAGAACAAAATTTGTAAACCCTAAAATCTAATAATTTGAGAAGAAGTAGAGTATTAGAACTAAAATTGTAAACCCGAGAACACAAATTTCAATGAAAAAACTGAAAATCAGATAACAAATAATAATTGATACCATGTATTACTTTTCTCGGCGATGCTCGAACCTAGAAGGGGATGAAGGCATAGTTCCAGACACAAACTCTTCAGGAATTTCATCACGTAATTGATACCGTGTATAACTTTTTGAATCTGATTATCATTCACGTAAAACAGTTATGTAAACGTGATTAGGGAAAGTGGAAGGAGGATACCTTCAAACTCTTTAGCGAGGGGAAACTGAATCGACGATGGCTGGGTAGAACATGGAGGCAAGAAGTGGTGGCAAGTTGCAGAGGTTGACCGGCGACGGTTTGAAGGTTATACCGAGGATACATAGTGATGGCGACGGCGATGGCTATGGAGATTAGGGATTTAGGGCATGGGTGGGAGACGATGGAAATTGGGAGCGTAGGAGATAGTTAAGCGTGTAAAGTTAACATTTTAGTCGAGGGTTTTAGATAGGAGGGAAACAAATCGGGTTTCTGTAAATTTTGGGGAAAATAGTTTCCCGCTGGCAAAAAAAAGGAGGGCTTTTAATTCACATTTTCCAATTTTTTTCATATTTTATACAAATTTAAATTAAATATAACATATTATTCATAAAAAAATTATAATACTTTTATGCCACTAATAATTATGAAAACAGTATCACAAAATTAATAATGCCACTAAAAATAGGTTATTAGTGTCATAAGATATAAAGTGTCACTATATCTTTAAAACTTATAGTGTCACAAAACAAAAGTGCCACTAAAAGTAGGTTATAGTGGCACAAAAGCAAAATGCCACTAAAACTTTGAGCCACTAAATGTAATTTTATTTGTAGTGTGTCCGCAAACAATTTCATTAACATCTGCAGGTTGTAAACAAGTCCATGTATGATCGATTAACACCTACCGGTTGTAAACCTACCCATGTATGGCTTATAAACAGCTACAACTTATATACATGTGCATGTTTAACTTATAAACATCTACAGGTTGTGTACCAGCCCACGTTTGACCTGACTTGTCTAGAATAGTCTGTGGTCACCATCAATACCCTACTAGTTGACTACATTGCTAGTCCAGTAGTACTATAAAAGTCTCGGATTCTCATCATTATTTTCATCTCTCTTTACCCTTCACTACCCCATATATTATAAGTATAAAAATACATATATGGTTAAATAAAATCAGATCATATAATTTCATCTAACACAGAAGGTCTTAATCACAGATAATAGGCACACATAGCACTTAATTATCTAAATACTTCATATATATGTGTAAGATGAAAGTAACAATGCACTCACTTGATAAAATTCGATGCCTTGGAATTTGGGCAGAACTTCACCTTAATACTTTAGTTTTTCCTCTGATGTGACCTAAGTTCAATTATCACAAGGACCTAGTTTAATATTCACCCTGAATAATGATAGTCTAGATTCATCACTAATCCCAATGTCTACATCAAGATCTATCAAGTAACGAAAAACTAGGTAGGACCATATTGGAGGTAGTGTCCGTTTTGTATACAGAGTATACTTTTTGGAAATACCACTTTAAACACCTCACTAAATCCAGCCTAGTCATAATCCCTGCAAGTAGATCAATCAGTGACTTAGAATCACTGATAATTATTATTTATAGGTTCATAATAACGACTATGAACATAAATATAAGTTACACTTGAAATAAATTAAGTGTAGCTTAACTTACAGAGATTTCAGTGAAAACCGGGAAATTGCACGAACAGAACTCTGAAACCGAAAGCTCCTATTTCTCGGATTCGCAGATCCTCCAGAGCCTAGCCTAAGAACCTTACGATTCTAAGAAATTTTGTATTTTTAAGAGAGATTGTCCATAGAGAAATTCTAGTGAATGTTGTGAGGATTATGGCTGATCTGAGCTTCAATTTATAGGAAATCAGAGGGTGCGCTCTGCGCCCTTTGATGATGTGCCTCCATTCTTCTTTCGCCACGAGTCACCACCTGATTCTTCCACATCTCACCCTTCTAGAATGTAACACATCTCACATTCCCATGGAGCCACGTGTCTCGTCCGTATCTTGCCACATCGCCTGGGACCATGCCGCGTGGCACACTCCAGTGCTGCCACGTCCCCAACGCATGTATTTCCTCGCAGATCTTCAGACGACAAAACTTTCGCATACAAGCTCCTTTTTTGACATTCTTTATATCCCCAGAATCCTCTCGACGAGCTCTATAACTTTCATTAAAGTCTCAACCGCTAATTCATTCTCTAACAAAAATTCATATTTAGACTGTTTAAGTCTGTGTGAAATTCATATCTCCTTCACGAACTATGTTCTCTACTATCTTTATATTGAAGGGCTTATATTCATGATATCTTCAGTTCTCATTTAGATTGTTTCGGCTAAGAATCAACCGATTTGAATTTCGATTTCTGTGTCAATACTGCTACGCTGAAACTTCGAAAAATCATTACTTCCTCATACGAAGTCAAATTTGGACGTTATTTATATGCATGATCTTGGTTTTACGATTACTACGACTTTCGTTTAGATTGCTTAGGCTAATAAGCAAACTATCTAAAATTCACTTTTTATGACGCGCACAGTCGTGTCGGTTTAATCCCGAAACTTCGAAGAAGAATAACTTCAAAGAAGAAGTCAAATTTCAGAGTTATTTATATGTATGGAATCCTTGTCTTGTATATTATAACTTTGGTTAAGATTATTTATCCTAATTAACCTTCTATCAAAATGTCATTTTATCGCTTATTATATCTTAACTGTCTAGCCCGAATTTACGGACCTTACAGATTTCTGGCAAACAGTAGTAGCTAATAACCATAGGTTTTCCTCTGTAGGGTTAAAATGCAGTGATGTCATACTAAACTAGATTTATGCTAGTAATGTGTGAGCAAGTTTGTACTAGAATAATGATGTCATATTAAAGAAATGAGAGATTTGGAATTTATACTAAATGTGTTACTAAGTCAAAACCCATGTAACTCAAGAGTATTTGGACTTACATAGTTTGTGTTATGTACTCAGGTATGGAAGTGAAGATAGAGTACGCTACCAGAAGGATCACAATTAAACCAGATGAGGTCGTATAATCCTTTTCACTTTTACTATAGCTGATGATATTGTTTTCTAACACCCAATGTCGTAAGCTCTGATAATAATTTGAAAGTTTTTGTAAAAGCATAATTTTATTGATAATAAATGTTTTTTAAAAATTATGGTGTTACCAACGTATTATGTGGCTTGATATTGAAGGTGTGCCAGTTAAGGCTTGGTCATCTCTAAATTTCAAGAAGATTGTAAATAGATGGGTTGATTTATTATATGTTAAGGATGACACAAGTTTTAATATTTATAGCACTTGTGTATGTGTCAAAACGGTATATTTTCTCTTATTTCATAATCTTTGAATATTATAACTGAAAGCAAGGTGTTTATGGTACGTATGAAAGAGGTCACAGGGTGGATTCCAAGGTGATTTCAATTAAACAACTCATGAAAATAAAGACTATGGAGAAGTGAATTCGAAGGTGATTTCAATTCGGTACATGTGGAAATTTGGAAGGATGACAAGGAATCTAATGGGGTAGAAAAGACGGTTCTACAAAATGATAATGCTTGTCAAAAACATGATGATTATGTAGTTTTTCTCTGCATTAAGAGGAGTCTAAGTCAGCTTATCAATTTGGTTTGTATCTTCTTATTTATGCAAATAGAGAGGAAGATAGGAACAATAAGCAAGATTTAGGAGCACATTCCTTTCCATTGTGTTTTACACCACCTACAGAGGATTGGTTATGCCACCAAAAGGCTGCCACAAAAGTATTCCAAGCTACTCAGTAGAACCAAGGTTGTTGCTAGCAGCAGTTATCACTATATAAATACACATTGCAGCACCGCCTTCAGCAAAATCATATGGGGTTGCTGAGATTTTGAAGGTGATATCATCTAGTGTAAAAGGGGAGAACAAATTTAAGGTTGAAGAAATTAGTGAGGGGGTACAAGATACAATTGTCGAGAAGGATAAACAAGACGAATTAGCGAAATCTAGTCTACAACGTGTAGACTTGTGTAGAAAAACTAAAACACCTGATGGGTTTCAATGTTAAAAAAATTTGATGCATTCAATGATCTTGGAAAAGATTTAGGATATTTAATGAAAGCTTGTACTATGGTTTTAAAAGATATACTTTTTGGGTATAAGTGGGGGTAAAGATTGTCCATGAAATTTAATTCTTTGAATGTTCAAGGTCTTGGGAGAGATCCGAAGAAAAAAAATGCATGAGCTATGTACTAGAAGTTGTGTTGATTTTATTTATTTATAAGAATCTAATATGACACGTACATAGTTTTTTTACAGTTAGCAGTATATGGGATAATTTTTCTTTTGATTTCGCTTGCTCGTAAGCTAGAGGTTTATTTGGTGGCATTCTTTATGTGTGGGTGATTTTAATGAGGTTGAAACAACCCAAATACTAGTAAATTTTTCATTTTTTAGAACACTCAAAAGTGATAAAACCAATTGTTTTCAAAATCAATAATGTAAAAAGTATTCTCAAACAATCAGAGTGAATCAAAGAAATGTGCATAACAATCTTGAAGGGATGTTATGCGATCATATTGGGCCCTTCCATTTGAAACCAGAAGTACATGGAACATTTAAACCACTAATCGGGGAGTGTTCATCTGGTCTTCTGCGTGGTGCAGTCTTTGGATTGGTTAGTAATGGAAAACTAGCATTAGTAAGTGCAGGTTATCAGCGGTGCAATCATAAGGGGGTAAGATGGATTGGGAATCTTTCAAACCTTGAGTACTGGGAGAGCTTAGTAGAATCAAAGTGGGGGAGAACTGTTAAGATTTCTGGGAGCGGAATCAGGTGTGAAACTAGGATGAGTTTCACATCACCGTAGGGGGGAAGGGCGGCTCAAGTGACCGTCTGGATTGAGGACTGTGTGAGTTGGGAGTTCATTTGATAGAAAGGTGCAAACTTTATGGGGGTTTTGGTCCCATGCATTTATTAAGTCAAGTATTAAGTCCCTTTGAGTTCTAGAGTCTCATTTAGCCATGTATGCACATAAAGTTGGCAACTTTATGTGGTTAACCACCTTGGGGAAGTTAGATCTGAGTTTGGATCAAAGTCTTAATGGGTTAAGAGCTTATTTTGGAATGTTGGCCACGACTGGTGAGTACGTTGGGCATACAAGTTTGTACGTTGCACGTACAAGCATTTCATGTTGTACGCTGAGCATACAGGCTGAGTACGCCCCACGTACTCAGTAGACTTGAACTTCTTCTTTTTGGGCTTCGGTTTTGGGCTTGGTTGTCTTGGGCCATGTTGGGCCATCTAGATTTTGTGGTTGGACTTGTGTGACCCTACTGGACTTTCTTGGGTGAAGGCCCATGAAAGGAGTTGGGCCCAATTTGGAAAATTGGGCCATAATTGGGCCTTAGATGCTTATTTTGAATTTTGGGCTTTTGGTCATGTGGTTTGGGCCTTGGCTTTGGGCCAATATGGAGGAAGGGTAAAAAGGTATTTTACCCTAATTTGGACTCATAGGGTGAGTCAGGAGCTAGTTATTAATGGGTTGTTATTTTGGCATTTGTTAGCGTGTGGATTTCAGCGGACCAGCCGTCTGAGATTTATTCGTAGGTTCAGTTATCGAGGTGAGTCTCCTCACTGTACTGTGGATCGAAGGCACCAATGCCGGCCCATTTGGTTTATGCATTATAGGAAGACCAGGGGGTCGCCCTTGGTATTTTGCATGAAAGACCAGGAGGTGGATCCTGGGAAACTGTATGCAATACCAGAGTCTAAACTCTGGAATTTAGTTAGATAAGTAGTTGTAGAATGCATGCTAGTTTTCTTTGTGATGCTTGCATTGAATACCAGGAGGTGGCTCCTTCCACTTGTCTGTAAGACCCAGGGTTTTGGCCCCCCGACATGGAAAGGAAAGACCATGATATGGCTCGTGGCATAATGGCAAGACTATGTATGACAACCCGTTATTTCAAATCAATGTAATAATCTAGGTCAACTATTGTAAGTTATTTTGAAATAATAACAAAAATAGAAATTAATTGAGATGAAAAGCAGCGTCAAAAATAAAGTATTAAATAAACTTATTTGGGATGAATAAAGTGGTTGAGATCTTAACAAGGATTCTGAAACTATAAAGAACGCCCAAATCCGAGTTATAACAAAGAAGTTATGACCTATCGAAGATCCGCGACAAAACCGGCAAAACACTGTTCAACGTAAAAGGTGAGTTTTCAATAAAATGCATTTTAGCCTTAACTATCTAAATGAAAGTTGTAGTATACGTTAAACCGTGAATGCCCATAAAAAGAACGTCCAAATCTGACTTCGTATGAAGAAGTTATGATTTTTCTAAGATTCGGTATAGCAGTATACAACTAACAACTCGAAATAAAGATCGAGTGATTTTTAGCCTACACAACCTAAACGAGAATCTAAGGTCTCATCAATAGTAGTACAACGCTAAAAAAGACAGACGAAAACGGACGTCGGATGAAGAAGTTATGAATTTTTAATGGATTTTCCTGTCCCGGTCTGTTAAAAAAAATAATTTTAAAAATAAAATCAAAATTAGCCGACGGAGTCTAAACGAAAGTTGTAGAGTATATTCTCACATATGCGCACATATAAATAACGTCGAAAACGGAGCTCGTATGCGAAATTTATGAATTTTTGAAGTTCGGGGCACAAAAACTGAGAAAATTCGCATGTGCATGGTCCGGGTTCGGCCACGTAGCACCTGCGCATGCGAGACGCATGTTCTTCTCTGCTCCCTTCGGTCCGAACCGTCGCACCAGAAGTCCGCAAGAAAAGATTCTTTCGGTTTCTAAACCCGACCCTCGCAAAGCCCGGTTTTCAACAGTAAAGCCTTTTTCTAGCAACGAAGTGCTACCCAATTCACTACTTATCAAGTGAGTTCATACCCCTACATTTTTATGATTTTTATATATTTTAGGGGGGGGGGAATACAAGTAAAATACAAAGAAATCTTGTATAAATAACAAAATTATTCAAATAATTTACAATTGTTATTTTTATCAAAATAAACATACTATTTTTACTAGTTTGGGATTTATTACAAAAACAAGCATATAAATTATAATAGGTATAATTTATGATTCATGCACACTTATTAATACACTTTATGGAACTTATGTATTGCTTTATATATTCAGAATAACTTACGAAATTAAATATTTAAATTATATTAAATATAATTTATTAGAGATTTACGGTTTATCTATTACAAAGATATTATTCTTTATTCTACATGTAACCGTCAATATAACATTTGTGAGACACGCTTCAAGTACTTATTTAAGTATAAAACAAAAGTCCTGAAAATTATAACCAGAGTCTCCTTGAGGGAGAGCGTGACACTTGTGTATAGATCTATACGGGACTGACAATCCCGCAACAGAGCTGCTTGCAACAGCTAGGTCGGCAGACCTGTGGTGACAATTGTCGTACCATATTTCGACGCCTGAAGAACGTCGTGTTTCAGGCAAGGCTTAGGTCATCAGGCATGGTTATGATAACTCACAAATTGGTATTGAATAACGCGATTAGTGTATGAATAACAAAACAACTTCATATAGTTTATTAAATAACGAAACTATAACATAATATTTTACATATGGTAAACCTAGGCCTCTATAGAGAATTCATAATAGTATAAGATACAAAATACTATTTTATTACAGGGAAAAGATTCATCTTATAGTTTTATGTGAATTAAAACTATATAATACTAGTTCAGAACACAAATACATATACAACAGAAAATATAGGATTTTCTGGGTGACTATTCTTATTTTTTTAAGAAACAAATGACAGAGTTATTTTACAAAAATACTTATGAACTCACCAACTTAATTGTTGACACTCTTTTCAAAACTACTTGTATTTTCAGGAAATCGTTAAACAGGTACCCCACAAGTTTTGAGGAAGACAGAGTTCCATATAATTATGTCTTTTACTTATACTTTTTGGTGTTAAATATTCAATGATCTGAACACGAATGTAAAGTTATGTTTTATCAATGTAATGAATATTGTACTTTGATTACTATTGTACTTTGTTGTGATACTACATATGAAGTCATCCATCCCTGAATGTTTACGCCGTTCAGGTTTGGGGGTATGACACAATGGTTGGCACATAGCTCCTCCTATTGTATGTATGATATGTATGGCTCGTATGTTATGTATGCTATATGGTATTTGGGGAACTCACTAAGCTTTGTGCTTACATTTTATGGTTTATGGTTTCAGGTACTTCCGGTTCGAAAGGGAAGGGCTCGGCTTGATCGCAGCGCATACACCCGTGTTTTCTGCAATTCGTGATTTTGGGAATGAACTCTGATAACTGTTTTTATTTTGAAATACTTCTAAATGTTTGAATAAAGGATAAATGAGGATTTTGATTATATTAAAATGAAATTTTTACCCTAGTTTTTGGTATGTTACATCATCCTTGGTAAAATACTCAAGGATGAAAGTAATTTTTAATGGTGTTAGAAACGCATATATCTTATTCTAGACAAACATTTGCGAGAACAAGTTTTAGTTTGATCCTATGAATAGTAGCATGAGCTCGAAATGCATTTTCAAACTATCATTTCTGTGTTTCAATCTTATTCATCAGACATATTGGGCATGAATGCTTTCTAAGTCCTTTTTCTTATTTTGGGAATGATAGTTTATCAGAACAAGTCTCAGAATAAGCCTTCCTATTGTCTTTGGCGTTTGGGGGCCAATTAGGTAATTCAACACTAATGACCTTTTACACGTGGGCAACGATTTTCCCTTTCTTTACATTCTATTCATGATAGTGACTTTGGGAGTATTGGGATTTTGAGTTTCTATGATTGGCTATGTTAGTGCCAAAGGGTCTCTACATCCATTCAACCCCTTAATAGACATTTCTAAGTTGTTTATATCAAAATCAGAGTTAACTGATTATATGTACCTTGTCAGCTAAGTTGATAACCATAGTCAACTTCTAACTAAATGAAATTCCATTTCACTTTAATATGTTCATTTGATAACTGTTCTTAGAAATTTTAGAATGTAGTGGTTAGAGAAACCCTAGGAAGAGCTTTAACTAAGACATGGTCTTTCTTTTCATAAGAACTATTCCAAAATATGAATTCGATCATCCTTCCAGCTAATCCTTTTGAGAGGTCTTTATCGCATTAGAGTTTAGTGGACTATTTTGTAAACATCGTTCAATTAATTTCATTATTGTTTGTTTTATTAATCCTTTAAATAATTTTCTCAGCCCTAATTATTATTCACTAAGGCTAGGATCCATATTTGGCTTTTTAGTTGGTAGAGGGATGCCATCAACACACCACCAAATTATTTAGGTAGGCAATGAACCCTGCCAATTTAAATCACTATGAAAGTCCTATATATTTTGAGATTCATTGAAACATTCAGTGGCATATTAATCTCGGATTTTCACATCCTCTATTTGAGTCAGGGATACGTTGGTATCACAAATAAGATGGTGATCCAAACATGCAAAAACGCATGAACCTTGATTATGTTATGGTCCTCAAACTGACATGTCGGTTAACAACACACGCTCGGCCAACAAACCATAACCACAAGTGCCACACCATCTTCTTCTTATGTCTTAAATTTATGTATCTATTAACCACACATGCTCCATAAAAGACAATAAGGAATAATATGCATTATTCATGTATTAGAAACTATTCACATTTTATGTGTCGATTAACCACACATGCTCCATAACTAAGAACGAGAATTTTGTTTTTAGTACTTTTATATGTTATACTTTTAACGAGACATTGTCCTATCAAACCTTTTCAGTTAACGAAAATCCACCACACAAAGAAGCAGTGGAAAATGAATCTCGTTCAACGGTCATTTTATAGGTCGTTTTTTATACCTATCTTATAGCATGACTTCATGAATGCGGCCTAGTCTTGATTTGACTAACGATCATTAATTAAACATGTGAGGACACATGTTGTAATATTCTTTTAAATAGAGTAATCAATATTATATATAAATTATTTTTTCTTTTATATATTCTTTTATAAACTAATATAATTATATGAAGGGTACACTTTAAATAATCTAAAATTATATGATATAAACAAATTATCTATAATTAAATTTTAATCAATCAATTATAAATAGTTATCTAAAATTTCAAATTACTTAGGCATATTTATCCTTTTAGTTTAATTATCAAATTTTAACAGATTAAAATAATATTTAAAACTAAAGATAAACCCTACAATTCGAAATTATAGGCAAAAATCTGAACCCTAAAAACTGCACTAGGCACGCCACCCTTGCGATTAACACGTCTATTTTTAATTTTCATAGTTTTTCAATTTAGTGCTCATAACTAAAACCTAATGGCTCTGATACCACTAATGGAATTTCTATGCATCTTTACACTAGATTTAGGCAACGGAAGCATTCAAATATAATTTTAAGTGTACATGCACCCTAGGTCTAGGTTTTACTATTATAGAAACATACTTTCAAAACATGAATATAAACTAATCAAAAGGAATAACATTACTAACCTTTAAAGTAAAATTGTATTTACTTTATTCCTCTTGAATATCTCAAACTCTTGATTGCTTATTGGAATGACTAGCACCCAAAGTAGAATGTCTCTAATGGCTCACACCCGAAAGTCTAAAACCCGAGAATATTTAAGAGAGCAGAGAGAGGATAGTGAGATCCGAAATTTTCAACCATAGGAAAATCTCAATCGGTTTTTTTATAAAGGTCCGAGGGTTTCTAATATAGTTGATGTAGCTTGCAAACAACGTAGATTTGATTCAATTAAATAATCAGATTTAATCTAGATTCAAATCATTTCCTTATCTGTTACCAAGATTAATTATGGAAAGATCCAAGAGCTCCTAAAATCATGCACCCCCTTAAGGGTTTATAGAATGCTCCTCTTGCTCAACTATTGAACAATCAACATTTAGTCCCTACACCTTTAATCAAGTCTTGATTAATTTGAATTAACTCCAATTAATTCAAAATTAATTTTAATTAATTCCAAATTAATTTTAATTAATTCTTAATCATTTCTAGTTAGTTTCTTATTAATTTATTAACATGTAATATATTAATAAACTATTTTCCTCATTCTCTAAAGTCCTTTCTTGCTATTTTAGCTCTTGAGGGCAACCCAGAAAAGGCCTTTGTTATTATTCCCAAAGTTATACCAATTTAGTTATGACATTGGACACCTATTTCCAACACATACAACCATTGTTCCTTCCCATTGAAAATAGAAAAAATATTTTGTGCCTCACCAATAACAAGATGCGCTTCAGTCATCTCTCCCCTCAACATTTCACAACAATCACAAGATCCTGTAACAAGCATATACGATCAAGACAAACTGACAACTATTTATGAGAAAATGTATATATAAAAAAAATTATACCACAAAAGGATGAACCAACAATATTCTAAATCACGAACAAGTTATTTGTTTTCAGTGGTCTCAAAGATTTGTCAACCAACTCATGCAATAACTCACCAGATTTTCCATGGAAGATGTGCGCTTGCGTTTACCAATAACACTACATGACAACTTGATGGAAGCTGGCACTACGCCTTGATTAGGTGAATGAACCAAACCATGTTTAATACTACCTTCAAGACCAGTTAATAGATGGGGAAACTGCCCTCCAGAGGAACATTGTCATCTGAAATAATTTGGTCCAAGGAAAACCCCCCTACCCGAGCCCAAAAAGTTTTAAAGGAAATCCGACCGGATCAATAGGAGTTAACGGTAAAGTGTTAGTGGATATGGTCCTTTCCACAACAATATCATGAGACCTGACCTCACCATATACCTAAGCATCAAGACTAAAGGTGCATTTATTTCCTCTTTAAGGATAAATGCAGCAGCATTAAAAGAAAGCATTTAATGATCATACAAGAGGATTAAAAATAAAATGCCAAATCATGAAAGGAATACCACATTTAAAGTTATTTTCCTGGGAGAACTAACTGATAAGACATTCTTCTCACCACGAGCTTTCCAAATAGGACTCATACCACAAATGGAAACAACAACCTCAGGGAAGTAGAAGGTCTTGATGCACTAACGACTAAAACGGTAACGAAACATTTTATAAACCATGAGCTAATGGAAGTTCATCATCCACGCTTGATAGAGACCCAAGAGCGGAGAGTAGACAAACACTAGCTAAATCTACCCTAAAAAAACTTCGTTATCCACCCACTATTCGTACCAGGAAGATGAAAAACTAGTGGAAAATGACAAGTACTAAAAGGGTACCAATCACCATATTTCTTCAGGTGCTACAAGTATCGAAACAAAGATACATCCAAAGGAATGCACGAAGAGACACAAAAAACTTCAAAAGCAATAATCTCCTATGCAACGTTAGGGCATAACTACATCAAATGAATGTCATAAGAGAAAAGCAATACAAGAAATAATGAGCTTGGAGGAAGCCTTACACCAAAGTCAAGTTGCCTTAAATAAAATCCTACCTTACCCACCGGAGGCTTGAGAATCAAAACAGAAGAAAGGGGAAATCAAAAAACATATACATCGGACAAACGATACTCAAAAAGATATCGGTCCAAGATAACCTGTCAGTTTCGGAATGAACTAGTGACATGCCAATGGCGATGACGAAAAAAAGGAGCATTAAATGTACAAGAGGTATAGGGTGAAGAATGTTCTTGTAACGTCCCAAAAATTGCAAAGAGATTTTTCAATTTTAAAATAAAATAACAAGTTAAGCATTTTCTTCAAAAACCATTGAGTAACATTTGTTTGATTAAAACAATACATTCTCAGAGTTAATTTTACAATACCGCGGAAACAAACATCTTCGATGTGTATATACAGTCCCGTCGATCACTTCTCAAGAATGACCTGCAAAATCTTTAATCCACAAATATAAGCATAAAGCTTAGTGAGTTACCCAATATACCACATATTCCATCATGCATACAATGCATCCACACAAAGTGTTCGGCTCTAGCACCGACCAACCAAAATACCTATCCACAGAAACATACGTAACAATCATACATGCAATAACGGGTCTGATCCAACCCTGGGTGAATGCTATGGGCCAAATCATAGTCTTACAATCACATCTTTCCATGGGCCAAATCATGGTATTTCCTTTCAATACCGAGGTCCAAATCCCGGGCTTACATACAAATGTAAGGGGCCAGATCCTGGTCTTCCATACAACTGCTAGGGGCTAGATCCTTGTCTTTGATATAATTAATAGGGGACAGATCCTGGTCTTCCATATAATACATAAATTCATATGAAGTCAGGGATCAGATAGACAATCGAACAGATGACTCACACCAGAGCCAACAATCAGAAAAGAACATCACAATCAGGCATTAGACCAAGAGTTCTCAGGCTATCCAACTTAAACTACATAGAACCCAATATATCATTACCACTTAACCATGTAACATAAACACATAACAGATTCTAGCATATACATACCCTTTAACAACTAGCATTCCCTAGTTACCCTGTCATTGACCACTTCTCAGTTAAGTCCTTCATTGGTCAGTCATACATAATACTGAAAACTGGCCTACCTCAGTTATCCTAACGAAACATAACTCCTAACAGTATCATACGATCAACAGGGTAGACCCTACCAGTCTAGCATACCAAAACACCAAGTGCCCTAAACTGTACATGCATAACAAAGATTTATCCTATTCAACTAGCATACTGGTACTCTAACAGTACCTTTATCCTACCATGCAAATGATATACAATGGGATACATAGCATAGTGAGAAACTAACTTGACTGAAGAACCGGAGAAGTACAGCAACACCCTCACACCTTACGCTCATCGCTCTCATGAGTCGACTTACACCAAAAGAGATAAATCCTTAATTTACAAACCAAATACTCCAAGTTTGACTACTTGGACCCCAGTCAAACTGGTCAAAAGTCAACGGTCAACGGTTAGCAAAGTCAACGTCCACCACGACGTAGAGACCTCTTCGCCACGTGGTGGACATGTCAGGACAAAATATAAGACATGCAGGGCATCGCCACATCGTGGACCCTCCTTAACTATGTCGTGGGAATGTACAAATGAAACAATCGCGAGTCTGGACTCCACCACGTCGGGGTTACTCCTTGGCCACGTCGTGGTCTCTGGCAGACACAACAATTCTATATTAAGAGCTTAATCCTTACATATCAAAGCTCATACTTCCAGATCTGATTCTTCTTAGTGACTTAATGGATAAAGTTTCCAACTTTATCCATTAGGACCTCACCACAAGACAAAATCTAAAACCCTAAGTCCATAAATCCCTTAATATTACCTCAACTTGTTCATAGAGCAAAGGGGACCAAGACTTAACACTTTTTCCATCACCTAGGGCCAAAAGATTGTCACCAAACATGCCTAAGGTTCTGGAGTTGCCCAAAACTCCAAGAATACTTCTTGAAGGGGACTTCATGGCATGAAAGAAAAAGAAGAGGATGATAAACATGGAAGTTTTATACCTTCCTAATCTCCACAAGATGTAGGAGATGCAAGATCTAATGTAGATACACTCTTCTAACTAGCAAGCACACCTTCTTCATCTTTCCACAGTGAAAACCAAGGATTTTAACCTCAAAAACACCAACAATACATAAAGAATCATCAAAAGGGGCTAGGGTTTCGTTTAGTAAGGTTAGGGGCTGAGAAGGATGCCCTAATCTTGAAGTTAAAGGCTTTAAATACGGAAGAAACCCTAAAAATCGTGGGCTTGGACTACAATAGCCACCACATCGTGGCAACCCTCTTTCCACATTGTGGTGTTCACCAGAAGTTTACTTTTAATGAAATCCTTTCCACATCATGGTCACACATGACGCACATCGTGGAACAAGGTTTTTCTCCAAAAATTCCATCTTTGATCCCATTAAATCTTTAGTTGATCCATTCTGGGAAACTGATGTTACAGTTCTAAATCAATAATATTTGACATATAATATGAGGGACTAGATAAGCATTAATTATTCAATATAATCAAACAATGGATGTGACCAAGTGGCGGTTATCAAATTTTAATGCAACTTTAACCCATCCATGCACGATGCTTCGATTACCACATAAAATTTAGTCCAAACGACAAAAATTGACGCATAATTATTATTTTTTACTGGCAGTTATCAACATTTAATGTAACTGTAACCCATACACGGGTCAGCTGCACCATAAATAATGGTCCGTGTAACCACTAGAGACAATCCATAGCTTCATTTTTTTGGCCATAATTTTATACCCGAGTACATTGCAACACACACCAAGTAATAACTCGAGCAAAACATATCCCTGAAAATATTCAAGGAACAAATATGCGTAATAAACAAATCAGCATGAGTACAAATAGACAACTTGGTTTAGGCAGATCTTGCAAGAGACCGGATAAAAGGCTCATCCCAACTCTTCTTTAATGGTATATAAAAGCAAGACATTCTCAATGAAATAGGGTAATCAATCTTTACATACAGAAACAACTAAGCAAAATTCACATCTGATGTCTAACTTAGGTATCATAGAGTAATATCTAGGTCCCATCCTTTATAATGCTTCCTAACTAGTTTCTATCTATTTTGCAATGAAACTTCTGGTATTGGCCCTATCGGATGAGATCATTAGCGCACCAACAACTACCTAGGAAGCTACGTATCATCACTTGGTATTACATAAGTTTAGTTTTTGTGGAGAAAAAGATTTCATTAATGACTGGGAATAATTCATTCAATATTTTTATGACTGGTTTTCCTATCTAGTTATTACCTAAGAACTTTTGAAAACCTATGAGAAGTTTAGAACAATGATCAATTCTTACATTGCTTCTATACTAAATTAACTTGGCAAGTCATTTAGGTTTGTTATCTTTTTAAATGGTAATGATGTAAACATATTGGTATCAAACCTATTCATGATTTGGATTAGTAGGATGAGGTTGATCGCTAACGTGGCAAGATTTGATTATGGTACAAAATAGGTTAACAAGACCGGGACACAACGTTTTAATGTGTCACTTGTTTTTCATGAACCAGATCGAGGAAAGACCTATACTTCAATAGTAAATAGAGAACCAATGAGACCCCAGGTGCATACAGTTGACTCTTCACTTGTTGTTGTTATTGACGCTAGTCGTCTTAATCGCCAAGATTTTTCTATGTCACTTTTAGGTAATGTGAAGGAATTTTATTCCCTTATCAACTTGAATATAATTTTCCATAATGAAGGGTTCAATGATGTGGGAATTAGATATATGGGAGGATTTTGGGTTGCTTTAGATTTCCAATATGTATGTGCTCTTCATTGGTGTTTTTTCCACAAACGGATCAATTCATGTTTTATGGACATTGTACCATGGTGGCATGAATATTACTCTATGGAACGTTGTAACAACCGAAAAAATTGTTACTTATTTAACAATAAATTAAGGGAAATTATTATTAATAGATACAATATTGGGGAACTAGAAAGTATGATGTTATCTAAGAAAAGTCAACAGACAAAAATCACGGTGTGAAACATAGGAATGCAACATGTGGCCTATAGCACGACGTGAATATAGAATAAAAGTGACGCAAAGATAAGACCGAGTCACTGGTACATGTGTCTTATGGAGGAGACACATGGCACAATCGAAGGATGTGTGGCAAGGAATCGGCCTGTATGTGTAGGTCTTGACACAAACAAGGATATTGTCATGACACGAAAGCAGGTTCTGAACCCTTATAAATATAGTTTGAGGTCGTCTTTCGGTGAACGTTTTTCACGATGATAATTCCAAGCGCTTAGCAACAATGTGTAGTTTACGAAAGTATGTGTTATCGTCGACATGCAAGGATGAGATCATAGATTGTGATGAGGTAGTTTTCTCACCTGTTATTATGTGTTTATGCTATGTAATGTTATTTAAAACCCATGTCAGTTAGTAGAGGTCTGTGATATGGTGTTAATATCGACTTGAAGGATTAGTTTGACCGGTGATTTCCCTTGTGGAATTATTGCTTGGTTGATGAGATTTATAGATCCTGTGTTACGAGATAGTAAGAAGTGAGTGATTAAGCTAACGAATTGAGAGGTTAAGTTGTGTGGCATTTGTAACTGGAGACGCGATGAGCCTGGTAAAAAATGGTTACCAAGATTAGTTTGTGGTCAATCAAAGGATCACTGGAAAAATTATAAAGTGAGTTTTTTTTAGTTCTAATGAACTTGGTATATTACCTGATAGGTCTACACAAGCGGTTTGCTAGAAAGTAGCACATGGCGTGAGGCCAAGCCAATAGTTAGTCTTCACTAACTAGCCAGGTGAATACATGTGGATTTTCTGGGTATATAGCTAAGTAGTTTATATTGTGTGAAAATGTGTGAATAAGTTACTAGGTGTACTTATTCTTGGTTATATAATAATGTTTTGATATTAAAGGGATTTCAAAATATAAATCCCTAATTTCCATGATTTACCAAAAGGGATACTTTGGAAAGAATAATCATGATGATTGTTTAAATGGTTTTAAAAAGAGCAATGCTAATAGTTAATAAATTTGATAAATAGTGTAATGTATGGTTGAATAGTGAGAGCTTTGGTTAAGCTATACAGCCATGTATTTTAATATTAGATATGTTTGGACAAATAGCCTTATCTGTGTGTGTGTATATATATATATATATATATATATATATATATATATATATATATATATATATATATATGTATATATAGATAGATATATATATTATCATTTTAAAGGAAATTTGCTTGACATAAATCTTATCTATGAAATTTTGTTAAAAGCTTACTGAAAGCCATCTGTAATAAATAGTGTAAAATGCCTAATTGTGTTAAAAGCTATAAGTATGTATGTGTTTGGAAAAAAAACTTATGAAAAGCTGTATATAAATGTATGATAACAGCTTTATGGAAAAGCTATATATAAAAAGGCGTAAGATGCCTTCTGTGTAATTCAGAATATATTGTACTCCAAGGATGAGTACTAAGAGTATAGTTAAGCTCTATAGTTATTATGAGTTTCCCAGGAAGTTATTGGAAAACTGATTTGTAGATGCATATGTGTCTGTATTGGAAGCTTGATGAAAACTATGTGTGAAAAAAGGCACCTAATGCCTTATATGTGGCTGAGAATATAGTGTACCCCGCATGCGAGGTACTAGGAAGCTGATGATGAATGTTTTTTGGGTCTGTGACAGGGAAATATGTCACAAATGCTACAACACATGATAATAAAATGTATCACCGGTGTTGGAGCCCATGACATGAAAATGTGTCACAAATGTTGGATCCCATAATTGGCAAATGTTTCATAAATGTTGGAGCCCATGATAGGAAAATATCTCACTCATAGGCAACTTTCGGGATGGATTTTGTGACATCCCCAATTTCACTGTTAGAATAGACCTTTTTATTTATGCTTATTTAAAAACAAAGTATTCTTTATATAGCAGAATGTTTCACGTAAAAAGTATTTCCGAAGAAATTTTTTTCATTGATTAACTTAGGATGTCATAACTGATACAAGAAACATAAGCATAAACGTAAATATTATTGGCCTTATAACATCTACTGGCCTTCATTTCCTTTAATCTCTGATCAAGTCCAAACATCATATACTTCATATCGTTACCTGTGATACAAAGAAACTGAGTGGGTCAGGCTGGAAAACCTGGTGAGTACATAGGATTTTTGAACCCACAATATTATAATAATTTGTTAGAATTATATAATTCACATCAAACAATTAACCCGATTACCAATTCCCGTTATTCTCACTCCCTGATCCTAGACCGATGATCTCAAGGGATCTATCCTAAACGATCTCTAAGTGAACAATACTGCCTCGGGTATTCTTTAGCAATATATGCTAATAAGATGAACATGTGGTGAACAGAATACCCACATGAATAATTTATTCATACCTATAGGACGTAGTCCTGATCGTATGTGGCTCCTTAATATCTATAGGTCGGGGACATGCCCATATATAATTTAGTAACACCTACAGGTTGTGTACCTGTCCGATACAGTTCATCAATGCCTACATGTCGTAGACCTATCACTATAAATAAAATGACATTTAGTGGCACAAAAAAAGTGTCAGTAAAAATAGAAAGAGTGTCACTAAAAGATCCCCAAGCAATCATCGGCACAAAAAAAAGTGCCACTAAAAGCGCTGCCACTAAAGACCTTTAGTTGCACTTTTGGTTGTGTCGTTGTAGCCTAATTGGGTTTTAATGGCACTTTTCAATTATGCCACTAAATTACTTGTTGGTTTTAGTGGCACTATTTTTATGCTACTATTTAACTGAAAAAATAATTATTATTTTCATGTTTTAATGGCATTTTTTTAACACAAAAAATTTATATTAATAAAGTAGATTCTATTTTTTAATTTAAATGGAATATAATATAATAATATGAATTAAGATAATAAACAAAAACAAACTATCATTACACCAATTCAAACTTGTCTAAAAACACTATTTTCAACACATTTAAATCACAACTATATTCAAAAACAATATGTCTAAATGTTGTCCAGGTACTTAAAACATAATACTATTGAACTAAAAACTTGTTGGAAAGAAACACGAAACTTGAATGACCTCGAACTTTGTATAGTTGCTTCTCTCATTCATCCAACTTACAAACAATTGCCTATCATACATAATACACCATATAAAAACATGTAAAATATCACCAATAAGCATGACATATAAAAAAAAGCGTACACACCTAGTTAACCGAGTTAAAGGAAATTACCATTTTTATGGTTGCTTTTAGATGAGGCTCTTCGATTTCCTAAAGGAGAGTTATTAGAAAGCATAAAATTATCAAGAACCAAAACAAATTCATAATAATAATAATGTCACTAATATAAAAAGAAGCGTCACACTTAGTTGTCGATTTTTATGAAATACACTACTATAAGGAATAAATACAAGCATATTCCATAAAGAATGTCCATAACGTCAAAATAACCGATTTTTATGAAGTACACTACTATAAATGAGCATAAATATAATCATATTCCATAAAGTATGTTCAAAATGTCAAAAGACCATTTTTTATGAAGTACAACACTATAAATGAGCATAAATACAAGCATATTGTAGAAAGTGTTCAAAATGTCAAAATAACCGATTTTTATGAAGTACAATACTATCAATGAGCATAAATACAAGCATATTCTAGAATGTATGTTCAAAATGTCAAAGGAACGGATTTTATGAAGTGCACTACTATAAATGAGCATAAATACAAGCATATTCTAAAATGTATGTTCAAAAAGTTTTAAAAAAAATATTTTTATAAAGTACATTGTTATAAATGAGTATAGATTCAAATGTTTTCCAAAAACCATCTTTAAATCGCATAAATTCTAATTTATATAAAGTGCATTGCTATCAATGAACATAATTTCAAACATTTTCCAAAAACAGTTGTTGGTTATACCATACAAAAGGTATCAGAAAGGCATTTATAAAGTTAAAAGTACAATGCTATAGTAACATTATAAGTTAAGAAATTACATTCTTCTTTAGTAGGCTGTTGATCCGTAATCTATTGATATTGGTTGGGATCTTGGTTAGTGAAATAACTAACTTCATTGCCTAGTCATTATTGCATAGAGTTAAAAAACCAAAAAAAAGGAGCAAATTTAGTATAACAATATGTTAACTAAAAAAACATAAGTTACCTCAACAAATTGTGGTCTTGTGGTCTATGGAAGTGTAAAAAAAAAAAAAAAACAACCAACACAAGCAGCAACATGGTACCAAGGCACATGGGCAATTCGATTTTACTGGCCAAAAGGGGGTAAATAGCATAAACATGAGAAATCAAGAAGTAATTCTAAAAATTAGAAATATGATTTAAGTGATCAAAGGAACTACCTCAAAAAAATAAGAAATCAGGGCATTCCATTTCTAATGATTGTTGCTATGAAATAATGAAATCAGATGCAAAGTATTAGAACAAAATTTGTAAACCCTAAAATCTAATAATTTGAGAAGCAGTAGAGTATTAGAACTAAAATTGTAAACCCGAGAACACAAATTTCAATGAAAAAACTGAAAATCAGATAACAAATAATAATTGATACCATGTATTACTTTTCTCGGCGATGCTCGAACCTGGAAGGGGATGAAGGCATAGTTCCAGACACAAACTCTTCAGGAATTTCATCACATAATTGATACCGTGTATAACTTTTTGAATCTGATTATCATTGACGTAAAACAGTTATGTAAACGTGATTAGGGAAAGTGGAAGGAGGATACCTTCAGACTCTTTAGCGAGGGGAAATTGAATCGACGATGGCTGGGTAGAACATGAAGGCAAGAAGCGGTGGCAAGTTGCAGAGGTTGCCGGCGACGGTTTGAAGGTTATACCGAGGATACATAGTGATGGCGACGGCGATGGCTATGGAGATTAGGGATTTAGGGCATGGGTGGGGGACGATGGAAATTGGGAGCGTAGGAGATAGTTAAGCGTGTAAAGTTAAAATTTTAGTCGAGGGTTTTAGATAGGAGGGAAACAAATCGGGTTTTTGTAAATTTTGGGGAAAATAGTTTCCCGCTGGCAAAAAAAAGGAGGGCTTTTAATTCACATTTTCCAATTTTTTTCATATTTTATACAAATTTAAATTAAATATAACATATTATTCATAAAAAAATTATAATACTTTTATGCCACTAATAATTATGAAAACAGTATCACAAAATTAATAATGCCACTAAAAATAGGTTATTAGTGTCATAAGATATAAAGTGCCACTATATCTTTAAAACTTATAGTGTCACAAAACAAAAGTGCCACTAAAAGTAGGTTATAGTGGCACAAAAGCAAAATGCCACTAAAACTTTGAGCCACTAAATGTAATTTTATTTGTAGTGTGTCCGCAAACAATTTCATTAACATCTGCAGGTTGTAAACAAGTCCATGTATGATCGATTAACACCTACCGGTTGTAAACCTGCCCGTGTATGGCTTATAAACAGCTACAACTTATATACATGTCCATGTTTAACTTATAAACATCTACAGGTTGTGTACCAGCCCACGTTTGACCTGACTTGTCTAGAATAGTATGTGGTCACCATCAATACCCTACTAGTTGACTACATTGCTAGTCCAGTAGTACTATAAAAGTCTCGGATTCTCATCATTATTTTCATCTCTCTTTACCCTTCACTACCCCATATATTATAAGTATAAAAATACATATATATGGTTAAATAAAATCAGATCATATAATTTCATCTAACACAGAAGGTCTTAATCACAGCTAATAGGCACACATAGCACTTAATTATCTAAATACTTCATATATATGTGTAACATGAAAGTAACAATGCACTCACTTGATAAAATTGGTTGCCTTGGAATTTGGGCAAAACTTCACCTTAATACTTTAGTTTTTCCTCTGATGTGACCTAAGTTCAATTATCACAAGGACTTAGTTTAATATTCACCCTGAATAATGATAGTCTAGATTCATCACTAATCCCAATGTCTACATCAAGATCTATCAAGTAACGAAAAACTAGGTAGGACCATATTGGAGGTAGGGTCCGTTTTGTATACAGAGTATACTTTTTGGAAATACCACTTTAAACACCTCACTAAATCCAGCCTAGTCATAATCCCTGCAAGTAGATCAATCAGTGACTTAGAATCACTGATAATTATTATTTATAGGTTCATAATAACGACTATGAACATAAATATAAGTTACACTTGAAATAAATTAAGTGTAGCTTAACTTACAGAGATTTCAGTGAAAACCGGGAAATTGCACGAACAGAACTCTGAAACCGAAAGCTCCTATTTCTCGGATTCGCAGATCCTCCAGAGCCTAGCCTAAGAACCTTACAATTCTAAGAAATTTTGTATTTTTAAGAGAGATTGTCCATAGAGAAATTCTAGTGAATGTTGTGAGGATTATGGCTGATCTGAGCTTCAATTTATAGGAAATCAGAGGGTGCGCTCTGCGCCCTTTGATGATGTGCCTCCATTCTTCTTTCGCCACGAGTCACCACCTGATTCTTCCACATCTCACCCTTCTAGAATGTAACACATCTCACATTCCCATGGAGCCACGTGTCTCGTCCGTATCTTGCCACATCGCCTTGTCTCTTGGAGTGGGACCATGCCACGTGGCACACTCCAGTGCTGCCACGTCCCCAACGCATGTATTTCCTCGCAGATATTTAGACGACAAAACTTTCGCATACAAGCTCCTTTTTTGACATTCTTTATATCCCCAAAATCCTCTCGACGAGCTCTATAACTTTCATTAAAGTCTCAACCGCTAATTCATTCTCTAACAAAAATTCATATTTAGACTATTTAAGTCTGTGTGAAATTCATATCTCCTTCACGAACTATGTTCTCTACTATCTTTATATTGAAGGGCTTATATTCATGATATCTTCAGTTCTCATTTAGATTGTTTCGGCTAAGAATCAACCGATTTGAATTTCGATTTCTGTGTCAATACTGCTACGCTGAAACTTCGAAAAATCATTACTTCCTCATACGAAGTCAAATTTGGACGTTATTTATATGCATGATCTTGGTTTTACGATTACTACGACTTTCGTTTAGATTGCTTAGGCTAATAAGCAAACTATCTAAAATTCACTTTTTATGACGCGCACAGTCGTGTCGGTTTAATCGCGAAACTTCGAAGAAGAATAACTTCTTCATACGAAGTCAAATTTCTGAGTTATTTATATGTATGAAATCCTTGTCTTGTATACTATAACTTTGGTTAAGATTATTTATCCTAATTAACCTTCTATCAAAATGTCATTTTATCGCTTATTATATCTTAACTGTCTAGCCCGAATTTACGGGCCTTACAGATTTCTGGCAAACAGTAGTAGCTAATAACAATAGGTTTTCCTCTGTAGGGTTAAAATGCAGTGATGTCATACTAAACTAGATTTATGCTAGTAATGTGTGAGCAAGTTTGTACTAGAATAATGATGTCATAGTAAAGAAATGAGAGATTTGGAATTTATACTAAATGTGTTACTAAGTCAAAACCCATGTAACTCAAGAGTATTTGGACTTACATAGTTTGTGGTATGTACTCAGGTATGGAAGTGAAGATAGAGTACGCTACCAGAAGGATCACAATTAAACCAGATGAGGTCGTAGAATCCTTTTCACTTTTACTATAGCTGATGATATTGTTTTCTAACACCCAATGTCGTAAGCTCTGATAATAATTTGAAAGTTTTTGTAAAAGCATAATTTTATTGATAATAAATGTTTTTTAAAAATTATGGTGTTACCAACGTATTATGTGGCTTGATATTGAAGGTGTGCCAGTTAAGGCTTGGTCATCTCTAAATTTCAAGAAGATTGTAAATAGATGGGTTGATTTATTATATGTTAAGGATGACACAAGTTTTAATATTTATAGCACTTATGTATGTGTCAAAACGGTACATTTTCTCTTATTTCATAATCTTTGAATATTATAACTGAAAGCAAGGTGTTTATGGTACGTATGAAAGAGGTCACAAGGTAGATTCCAGCATTCTTAATGATGAGTGCCAACAAGTGATAGACAATAATAAAAATTAAACAACTCATGAAAATAAAGACTATGGAGAAGTGAATTCGAAGGTGATTTCAATTCGGTACATGTGGAAATTTAGAAGGATGACAAGGAATCTAATGGGGTAGAAAAAACGGTTCTACAAAATGATAATGCTTGTCAAAAACATGATGATTATGTAGTTTTTCTCTGCATTAAGAGGAGTCTAAATCAGCTTATCAATTTGGTTTGTATCTTCTTATTTATGCAAATAGAGAGGAAGATAGGAACAATAAGCAAGATTTAGGAGCACATTCCTTTCCATTGTGTTTTACACCACCTACAGAGGATTTGTTATGCCACCAAAAGGCTGCCACAAAAGTATTCCAAGCTACTCAGTAGAACCAAGGTTGTTGCTAGCAGCAGTTATCACCATATAAATACACATTGCAGCACCGCCTTCAGCAAAATCATATGGGGTTGCTGAGATTTTGAAGGTGATATCATCTAGTGTAAAAGGGGAGAACAAATTTAAGGTTGAAGAAATTAGTGAGGGGGTACAAGATACAATTATCGAGAAGGATAAACAAGATGAATTAACGAAATCTAGTCTACAACGTGTAGACTTGTGTAGAAAAACTAAAACACCTGATGGGTTTCAATGTTAAAAAAATTTGATGCATTCAATGATCTTGGAAAAGATTTAGGATATTTAATGAAAGCTTGTACTATGGTTTTAAAAGATATACTTTTTAGGTATAAGTGGGGGTAAAGATTGTCCATGAAATGTAATTCTTTGAATGTTCAAGGTCTTGGGAGAGATCCGAAGAAAAAAAAGTGCATGAGCTATGTAATAGAAGTTGTGTTGATTTTATTTCTTTATAAGAATCTAAGATGACACGTACATAGTTTTTTTACAGTTAGCAGTATATGGGATAATTTTTCTTTTGATTTCGCTTGCTCGTAAGCTAGAGGTTTATTTGGTGGCATTTTTATGTGTGGGTGATTTTAATGAGGTTGAAACGACCCAAATACTAGTAAATTTTTCATTTTTTAGAACACTCAAAAGTGATAAAACCAATTGTTTTCAAAATCAATAATGTAAAAAGTATTCTCAAACAATCAGAGTGGATCAAAGAAATGTGCATAACAATCTTGAAGGGATGTTATGCGATCATATTGGCCCTTCCATTTGAAACCAGAAGTACATGGAACATTTAAACCACTAAACTATAAGCATAAATCTTAGTGAGTACCCTAAAATACCACATACCATACATAACATAACGGGTCTATCTCCACCCCAAATGAATGTTCTGGGCCAAATCATGGTCTTACTATCACTTTCTCCTATAGGCCAAATCATGGTATTTACTTGTACAAGTGCCAAGGGCCAAATCCTGGTCTTCCATACAACTGTAAGGGGCCAAACCCTGGTCTTCCATGAAAAATGTCAGGGGCCAAACCCTGATCTTTCATACAAATGTTAGGGGCCAAGCCATGGTCTTCCATGCAATGGTCACAAAGACAACTAGCATACGACATAGTATAGTGAGAAGACTCACCTCACAATCATAGTCGACAACTAACAAGCTCACACAGCTAAAAAGCGGGTGCTACACACCTCCTACGGAATCATACAAGGTAAACCCTTAGTCTACCTTCCAAAACTATCAATTTAACTAAAATTCAAACCCGGTCAAAAGTCAATGAAAGTTGACCTCCACGTCGTGGTCATCTATTAGCCACATCGTGGCATCCTCACGACAAAACAGTCGTGCCCATGCCAAGTTCCACTTTCTAGTAACTGAACAATGACCAAGTTATTGGATTAAGTTCTCAATCCGTTAAGCCCTAAACTCACGCTTTCCAGAAGGTTTCTTGGGACCCTAATGGTACGCAAAAATCCAAACTTTATGGACATGCATGTCCAATGCATGTCTTTCTCTTATCTAGGTCGAAAATGGTAGAAATGGGTTCAAAACCCCATGCAAGGATTTCAACACTCGCTCAACTTCAAGATCCATGAGGTATAATGCTCTTGGGACTCCAGAGAGCCATAAATTTGCTAACTTTATTCCATTTAACCACCAACCAAAACCAAGGACAAAACTAAGCTAAAATGACCTAGATCTATAAAGAAGAAACCAACAAGATGAAAGCTTGATCTATGCACCAACGATAGGGATGGTTTTCTTGCTTGATCTATGCACCAAACTTCTTCCTTCTTGCTTAAAAATCACCACAACTTGCAAAATGAGCTCCAAAAGCTTCAAGCAGGATGGGGTTTGAACAAGGATTCTTTTGCAGGTGATGTGTAACGCTCGCAGATTCGGGCTAGTCAATTTAGAGACAATAAGCGTCAAAAATTACTTTTTAATAGAAGATTAACCAAGTTATAGTATACGTCACAAGGGTTCTGTACATATAAAGAACGCCGAAATCTGAGTTATAACGAAGAAGTTATGACCTGTCGAAGTTTTACGGCAAAACTGGCACGACACCAGGAATCGTAAAAAGTGAATATTTGATAAACTACTTTTTAGCCTTAGAGGTTTAAATGAAAGTTGTATTATACGTTAAACCGAGAACATACATAAAAACAACGCCCAAATCTGACTTCGTATGAGGAAGTTATGAATTTTTTAAGATTTGGCATAACAGTGTGCAGCCTGGAATTCGAATTTTAGATCGGTTAATTTTTAGCAAAAATAATCTAAATGAGAAATGAAGATATCGTTAATAGGAGTTCAAAGATAAAAAGATAGTCGAAAATGGAGCTCGTATGCGAAAGATATGGACGAAACTTAGTCCCTACTCTTCCAGTGCGGCGAATTCGATACCGTTTTGTAAATCTGAGATAGAATGAGAATTAGCTGACGGGATGTAAATGAAAGTTGTAGTACTCGTAAATACCAACACGTGGATATAAAGAACGTTGATAATAGAGCCCGTATGTTAAAGATATGGACGAAACTTAGTCCCTACTCTTCAAGCGCGATAAATTCGATATAGTTTTGCAAATCGGAGATAGAATGAGAATTAGCCGACGGGGCTAAATGAAAGGTGTAGTACTCGTAAATACCAATGTGTGGATATAAAGAACGTAGAAAACGGAGCTCGTACGTGGAAGACACGGACGAAACTTAGGGTCTACTCTACGATAAAACCCCTATAAATAAAGGGTGAATCCTTCATATTTTCTTCACACCATAAGCCTTTCTTTCTCTCTCTAACTTCTCTCTAGACTCCCAAAACCCCTCAAAATCCCTAGTAACCTCAAGATGCTAGAGAAACTCTGCTTCAGCGAAGCCCGGTTTTTAGCAAAACCCGCTGTAAGTGAGATACACCTACCCTACTTTAAATATAGCTTATATTTAAATATAATATCGTTATTATGAACCTATAAATAAGATCTATCAGTGATTCAAAGTCGTTATACTGATTAATCTACTTACAGGAATGATATCTAGGCTGTGATTTAGTGAGGTGCTTAAAGTGGGATTTCCAAATAGTAAACTTCGTATACCAAACGGACCCTACCTCTGATATGATCCTACCTGGTTGTTCCTTACTTGATAGATCATGAAAGTAGACTCTGAGTTAATGATGAATCTAGACTAATAATTAGTCGCAATAAATATTAGACTAAAATTTAGCGATAATAATGCTAGGTTTCGTCGAAGGAAATTAGAATCGTTAGAAGCGAAGCGCTGTCCGTGTTTGGAATCATCACTTTAACAAGTGAGTGCATAGTTACTTTCATCTTACACATAGATATGAAGTATTTTATATAAATTACGTGCTATGTGTGCATATAACCTGTATACTTGCTATCTATGCTGGATGAACGATTTTATACATGTTTTAAATAATTTAAACTATATATGTATTTTATATTTACGAATATGTTGGGTAAAACATGGGTAGATGAATGATGATATGAGTGAACATTGGTAGCTATAGACTTAGTTCCTAATAAATAACATCGGCGGCTATGGACTTAGTGTCTGTTAGATAAACGATGGTAGCTATGGACTTAGTACCTATTAGATAAACGTTGGTAGCTATGGACTTAGTACCCAATGAATGCAACTACGGAATTAGTGCTTTACGAACGCGCATTGGCAGCTATGGATTTAGTGCTTGCTGTATAAACCTTGGCGACTATGTACTTGGTGCCTATTGTGTAAACCCTGGCAACGATGGACTTCAGAATGAATGAACGAGGAATAGCTGATGCTTAGGGTAGATCCTTAAGAGTAAAGGAGATAATAGGGATAGGTAAATGGGTTGATTGTTCGATATTCAAACATAATAATTATATTATTATGGGTTGAAAACCCTATGTACTCACCAAGTTTCCCAACCTGACCCACTCAAGCTTATTTGTATCACAAGTGTCGATATGAAGCTACTTTACACTGAGAGATTTAAAAGAGATGTAGATCACTAGTGTAAATGAATGTAAGTTCTGTTTATGCTTATGTTTCTGTATTGACGACGACATCCCAAATGTTTTAAATGAATAAAATACATTTCTTCGGAAATACTTTGATAAAGTATTTATCATGTATTTTCTGGGAACAAATTCTGCAACATTTTTATTAAAAGGGAACTCTGGTTTTTATAAAGCATAAACAAAATCGGTCTTTTCTGGCCGTGAAAATAGGGATGTCACATGATGGAGGATGAGGGTGAAGGAAACCTTAGCCATAACTTCCTTTAAATAGGACCTTGATCCCGAAAATTAGGGTTTAACCTCCAACCGTCGCCACGTCGTGGCCACTACGTGCCTACGTTGTGGCGACCTAAATAAGATACGTGTTTCATGCAAAGATGCCACGTCGTGGTGATTCCATCACCATGTCGTGTCCAGTAAAAAACCCCAAAAGTTACCAATTTAAATCCATACCCGAATCCAGGCGTTGCAGAGGTCACGTATGAAACCGATAGATTAAGGTTGATTTTTCATAGTTATGCAGTTGATTTTTAATCAGCTCATTTTAGATTCTAATCTTATTAATTTTTCTCATGTAGGATACTCGTGTACCTAGAAAGAAAATCTACCAAAAAGATGAGTAAAACTAGATAGATTTCTTGTTTCATATGGAATTATAGAGTTGCACCCTCATTTATCTGAATTGGCTTTTTTTTATATCATCATCCTGTTTTAACTCATGATTCTATTTTTGACTATGGTCTTTCTCCTTTTCAAAACTTTTATTCTTGGTTTTTGGATGATGAGTTTGGTAAGATGGTCGATAACTCTTATAGAGAGGATGGTTTTTTAGATACAAATGCAATAGTTAGGTTAAAAAAAGAAAATACAATATTTGAGAAAGTGCATTCGTGATTGGAACACTAGTAAAAGATTAGAACTCTTTACTTCAAAAAGTGAATTTGAAAATACTTTGACAGATTTGGAAAGACAAATAGATCATGATGCAGGATCTTTGGTGGTTGTGGCATCCCACAATTCAATGTTGAAAGCTATTATGGATATTGATCCTATAGAGGCGATGGATTTGGCTCAAACGAAAAAGGTTAGGTGGGCCATTGAAGGAGATGAAAATACTAAGTATTTTCATGGTATTGTGAATAAAATAAGTAGGCAACAAGCTATTACATGGGTTTTTTTATTGATGGCAAGTGGGTCTCAATGCCAGATCAGGTAAAATGTGAATTGTTTCACACTTTTCCACTTGGTTCTCCAAATCGAGGTAGTTACTCTGGAGAAAATAAAGTGTGCATAATTGGACTATGGTTTAAATAAATTGTCAAGGGTTAGATGGTTTTACTTTTGTTTGTTTTTAATTTTTGGTATCTCATTGAAGATGATGTTGTTAAACCTATCTTAGAGTTCTTCAACTCTAATCAGTTTCCAAAAGGTTGTAATTCTTCGTTTATTGCATTTATTCCCAAGATTCATAATACTAAATTTTTCAGTGACTTCAAACCAATTATTCTAATAGGTTTCCAATATAAAATTGTTGGTAAAATATTAGCAAATCGGTTGGATTTTATGGTGGGTGATATTGTTAGCATGGAGCAATCAACTTTTATTACAGGTCGTCCGATTTTAGATGCCCCCCTAATTATAAATGAGATTGTTTATTGGTGTAAATTTCATCATAACAAGGGAATGATTTTAAAATGGACTTTGAAAAGGTATATGATTATGTTATATGGGATATTTTGGATTATGTTCTTCATAGAATAGGTTTTGGTATCAAGTGGAAAGGTTGGATTTAATCGTGTTTACGTTCTTCCAGAGGGTCGATTTTGGTTAATGGGTCTCCAATGGAAAATTTCTAATTTTATAAAGGTTTTTTTTATAGGGAGATCCTCTGTCTCCTTTTTTTGCTTGTATGGAAACCTTGCATGTAACTTTCACGAAAGCTTTACAAAGGTCTTTTGCAAGAGCCTAGATGTGGATAATGTTAATATTTCTCGTTTATTCTACACAGACAATGCCTTTTCCTTGGAGAATGGTTGCAAAATAATGTTACTAACATTGTTCGAGTCCTTTAGTGCTTCCACATTACTTCGGTTTTGAAAATTAACTTACATAAAAGTAATTTAATTGGTATTAGTGTTCCTTTTGCGATTATTGAGAAAATGAATGATAGAGTGGATTATGCATCTTTAAAAACTCATTTTTAATATTCGGGCTTATGACCGAGGCAATATGGCGTGTATTGATTCTTGGAAGGAGGTTGAGAAAAACGTTACTTCTAGGTTGTCTTCTTGGAAGGTAAAAACACTTTTAGTTAAGGGTAATTTAAGGGGGTCATTTAACACTTTTAAAAGTTGTTTTGAGCTCTCTTCCCACTTACTTTATGTCTTTATTTAAATCTCCTGTGAAAGCTCTTTCTCATTTGGAGTCTTTATGGAATAACTTTTTATAAGGGATGATTTGGAAAACAAAAAAAAATAACTTGGATTGGTTGGAAAAACGTAATGGTAGACAAGAAATATGGTGGTTTGAGAGTTAATAGTGATGGGTTTTGAGCATAACTACAAATCCTATGTGTTCATGCAACCCTATTGCTTTGGATCTAGGTTTTTCACTAGTTGAACATACAAACTTGAATACCAAAGCAAAACCCTAGAAACTAGTATATAATTCGAAAATTACACAAAAAAGGGTTAATATGGTTACCTTACTTGTTATGTAGTAATAACAACAACACCTTGGAAGATCTTTGACTCTTGAAAGCAAGTGCCACAAATGTGACACCTCTAATGGCTTACAAACACTCATTGCAAGAGGATGAGAGGAGAGAGGAGGGATTACTCTTAGAAATTCGGCTCTTCTAGGTTTAGAAGCACATTGGGCCGAAAATCCAAGGGGTTAGATCCCTTTTATACATGAGGTGACTTAGTCCCAAAGCTAGGGTTTGCAGGTGGAAACCCTAATTCTCTGCTTAAGGCCTAAGCAGCCCATGGACTCCTCATTAGAAGGCCTTGGATGAAAACTTATAGGGCCACCCTATAATTTTCGTCCACTCCTATCCAAGGATTCCAAGAGCCCAGTTTCACAACCATCAATGATTTGCAAAACAACCCCTGTACTTTTAACTAATTCCTTTAATCCCAAAATTAATTCCAAATTAATTTATGATTAAATATTAATTAAACAACATGATTTCCAATTAATATATTATTTTCATAACATATTAATAAATCATTTATATGAATTTATTATTCCAAACAATAAATCCAACTTCTCTCCAAAAGTCATCCTGTCAAGTTGCAAGAGTGAAGGCAACCCAAAAAGACTTGTGCTTCTATCAACCCAAGTATATACCAATTATAGTTATGGACTTAGACACCTAATCCAACAGTCTCCCACTTGGATAAGCCTAAAACTATAATTGCAAGTACAAATTCAAATTTGACTAGCACATTGTAGCTTTCAAAAGCCGTTGTCGAACTCTGACCTAGTCAGATATGTGTCCTTAGATAAGTGATCAAATATTCCTCTGTTCTACAAGATATTGTATGGACATGAGACATGGATTATAATCATTCTCTCTGTCCAAGATTTGTTTCCCGATTTATGACGATTGATATCAGACTACTAAATGAACACATCAATTCAGTCCATGTTTGGTCAAGCGCTTTAGATGTCATCATCAAATCATCGAGGGGCCCACAGATATCGCTTTTCCAGTTAGGGCAAAAGGAACGAATAAACTTCGACTCATATGGTTGAACTATTCACTCATCAAATCACGCACAACAATATGTTTTATAACATCAAGTTACCAATGCGTTTACGTATTATCAATGCACAACTAACTCGTAAAAAACAACTCATATGTCTCCGTTTCAAGAATATAAGATATTATCATCTCAAAATTACTCGTGATAAAATACATGAAGTAATTCTCTGAGTGTGGGTTAATCCAATACTTAAATCCCCATTTCAAAAGTACTCATGAATACTGCAGCAAACCATTGCTATGTCTAACCCCTTGGACAATCTACAGTCTGATTCATGACAGTCTTAATTCACTACTTACTTCCAAAAGTATGATCGAGTGTGGATGTTTTGAATACTCCAATTATTCGGGAAGTAAAACATGCAAAATGAAACACAATAATAACCTAATTAACTATGGTCTCAAAACTTGTAACACCGTAAAATTTAAAACCAATTTTTCATTTCAAAACACAAATAAACATATGTCACCTTTCCTCAAAATCACTAGTAACAAATTATCAACACATTTTTATTTAAAATTGTTTATCACAAATCCAGGATCCTTCAAACATAACTCTTTCTCTCGTGTGTTCAATCGAGCCGGCGCCTTCCCGATATCATGAAAAGTACCTGAAACACATATCACATAACACGGTAAGCAGGAAGCTTAGTGAGTTCCCCAAAATACCACACACATCTCAGTAGCCTCTCATAGCTATACTCAGATAAGACCCTCCGGTTAATGTGTCTCAGTGGGACCCTCCACTCCCAAACTCGCGTGGACCCTCCGGTCCTAACTCAATAAGCTCATAATAATAGTACTCAACATAATCACAAAGACATAATGCAGAATATCACAATACACAGATAAGCACATAAGACATCTCAATCATACAAGGATACCACTCATGGTAATTATAGTGAGAAGACTCACCTCGAAAGCTAACAAGTAATAATCTCGCACACGGAAATCTCGAACTAGCCTCCGCCTATCACATAGGATAAATATCTCTAATGAATACTCTATTCATACTCAATACTAAAAGGTTTCCCTCTCTTTCTCTTTCTAACTCTTGGACTGGGTAAAAGACCATTTTACCCCTCTATGGTCTCCATTACTCATGTATGACCAAACCCTAAAGTCAACATAAGTCAAACTCGAGTCAACAGTCCATGTTTGACCCGACTCACTGAGTACATCTATGTGACTCGTTGTGTCCCCTTGTTTCTTCTGTCATATCGTGAAAGTCCACCTTGACTCGTCGAGTTGTCTCGCCAACTCGCCGAGTCACCCATGTCCAGACTCATCGGGGAAAAACCCCAGCCGACTCGTCGAGTCAGCTCATAGACTCGGCGAGTCCCTTCAATCTGATTTCTCATTCAGACGATTCAAAGCAGCTCTACTACTCCAAACACTAGATCTAGCATCCCAAGACTCCATTGTCACGTAAAGCTTCAATATTTACATTCATGCATGGTAGTTTTCCTCCAACATACCAAAACATGCTCTCACAATGTGTTAAGCACAATATCCTTCATATGGGTGAATAAAGTTGGGACCTTTGGACTCTAGGGACCTCACAAGGTCCAGATCTGAGGTCTAAACCTCAAGACAACTCTGTAAGCTCGAAATCCCAAATAAAGGTGGCATAAACCCTAACCTTCCAAAATCAAGAGATCTAACCATAAGAATGATAAAGGCATGAACTTTTCACCTTTTACAGAAGCTCTTGGATGACAAGCAACAGATCTAACAGCCTCTTCTCGTTCCTTGCTTGAATTCCTTCTCTTCCCCTCCAAAGATGCACCAAAATACTCAATATAAGCTCAACATTCTCTCTTTTAGCTAAAAAAAGGCGACTAGGGTTTCTCTCAGTGAAGTTGGGCAACTCATGAGCCGCAAATGAGGCTATAAGTTCCCTTATATAGGCCCCAAACCTGGGGATTTAGGGTTTCACTACACAGCACCTACTCGGCGAGACGGCTCTCTGACTTGTCGAGTCCGCTCATTAAACCCACGCAGTCAACTCGACTCTACTCGACGAGTTGGACTCACAACTCGTCGAGTCACTCAATAAACCCCAAAATAAACATACCATAAATATACCTAGGATTTCGGATGTTACAATTCTCCCCCACTTGAATTAGATTTCGCCCTCGAAATCGCTCCTTAGCAACACATAGTTTAAACCCAATAACCCACGAAACACCATCGAAAGGATCTCATACCACACAACTATCTTCCTCCAAGCACACCTGAACCCAAACAGGAGCTCCCAATCCCGAATAAGCACAGACTCCTCTGCCGCTATGATACCCAGACTGACTCACTGAAAGGATCTCATACCACACAACTATCTTCCTCCAAGGGCACCTGAACCCAAACAGGAGCTCCCACTCCCGAATAAGTACAGACTCCTCTGCTGCTACGATACCCGATCTGACTCTCCAGAACCTGGAAAACTCTAGTGGTCTGTCTCCCTGCCAGACCGCCCTCGCACGACATCACTATGCTTATCGCTCCTAGAATAACAGACCCAGATAACTCACTGCCCCTCTGATTCTCTTGCTGCGACTGATAGAATCGAGCCACTGGCCAATAATTGGCTACCAATCACTGATACCAGATATACTAATCGATCCAGTCCATACTCCAAAGGAACGAAAGGGTTCACATTCCACCAGGGACTCATCCACTGTACTGCTATCAGAACCCATTGGAACAATGAACTCTCAACACCCTATCCTCAGACACAAGAAAATGATCATGCTCGCTCGGAAGTATCCTCTGATATCTATAATCATATGCCCTAGCTTCCTTTCAAATATTCCATTCAACACTTGAGCACCAGGTCAACTCCTGACCCAACAGTTGAACCTTCAAAGGTTACCCAAAGCATACCCAAAACATCTCACTGACTTCCTTCTCACAATAACTATCTCAGCCCACTCTGTCTCACGAGTTACGAAGTTCGCTTTACCCCAAGCGAATACTAAAATCCCAACTGAAATCGACTCATCCTCGACCTCTGTTGTCTACTACTCATTAGTTCCATGCATCTCTTGGTCCTTCCCATACCAACGAACTGGCCCACTCAGGTCTAAGACGTCAGATGACAAACAATGCCCCTCCAAAATGAGACCCATCTCTGAATCCGGAATCTCATTTCGCCTACTCAATACACCGTTAGAGTCAAACTCAAACTCGAGAGTCTGATCCGACACATAATTAGAACCACTCGTCCCAATGAAGCACTCAACCCATGACCCATGACCCGCTATCCACGCGTACATCACTTCTCCAATTCCTTCCAATTGCGATAACCATGCCTTAACTCAATCTGTAACGATTCCCGACCAATATGGAGACCCTAGTCTCGCCCCTGGTCCGACCACCAAGTCCCCAAAAACTCAAATAATAAGGCTACCCAAGCCTAAAAACTCTTCTGAGTCATGCTCTGACTAGCGAATAAGACGTCTCCCCTTAGTATCATAACATTCCCTCTCACTAACCCAAGAAGGCTACGGCTCCCCGCAGGCCTACTTCACTCTCTCACTGACTCATGAATATTACGGCTCCCCGTAGTATCACAACACTTCCTCGATGACTGGTGAATACTACGGCTCCCCGCAGTATCACAACACTTCCTCATTGATTGGTGAATACCACGACTTCCCGCAGTATCACAATACTCTCTCGCTAACTCACCATGGCTCACTTCATGGTTTTCCCTGATAATCCAAAGTGATTACTCCCACTCGGATCCACTCACCCTCTTATCACCCCATAATCTCACTCTCGAGTCATCGCCCCACTGAGTTCACTATCGAATACTCCACGGTCCAACATGGATAGGTACACACACCCACCCGGGTTAAGCATCACCACTCCGGACGACAACCGTCGTGACCCAACACTTTTCTCGCTCTAATTTACACTCTGACAATAGCTGAAGGGCTCCCGCTGGAACCATGGTCACTTGATGCTCCCCTTGCCATCTCATAACTCAAGTCTCAAAATGATCCGAAATTCATGGCATCATACTCGGATAACTTAGTACACCATCACAGAACCTCACGATGGCTTGCCTCAACCACTGACCTCTTACTCACGACACCATACTCAGATACCGCAATGCATCCCCTTCAGAATCTCACAACAGATCTTCCTCTCACACAACTCGTAACTTCAAAATATTCCAACTCTCAATTTGAAATACGGAGGAATCGTCAATGACTCAGAACATTTTAACGACAATCCGAGACTCCCTCCTCTATTGCTCAAAACCCATGCAAAAATACTCATATCGAACCTGAAGTTGGTTGCCCAATCAACTTCTGCCCTTTCCAAAGTGCATATAACAACCCACACGTTGAGCCCGAAGTTCTCAACCACCGAAACTATCCTTTCGAGCCAACCACCTCGAATTTACCATTACAACCTTGAAGAATTTCTAACCACCACAAGGTCTTTGACCAACGGTCACCTGCCGTGGAAACACTCGTCCTTCCCTGAACACGTATAACATGCATTATCTCGCTCTGCACCTCGCCTCGACCACCAATAAACCCTGGTCTCATTTATTCGTACCGCAGGTCTCTATATCCAGTTCTCTAACCGCCCTTGAACAAATCTCTGATCCTTTCAATAAAATACTCGGATCTCCCCACTCAGGGTTCGAACCATCACCATAGGCATACCAACAATCTACTCCATAGACTGTTTCACTATGTATATCACACTTGACTCTTGGAAACGAACCACGCAATCATTCAATGATCTTCCCGATGGAAGTCAAGCAACTCCAAATATCCCGCATCTCAGACAAAACCTCAGAATCCTCCCAACGTGACTGCCTTTAGTCATCTTGAATGCCTCAGACCGACACACCGCCGGATAACCCGACTGTTCCGAAACAGTCCCGACTCTCAATCTGGAAATAATGCACTATCACACACCTCGTCTCTGATTCCTCGACCAGCCTCCCATCGTAGGAAATTAAAAAATCAAGAGACCTCACTCTCACAGTCGATACACAACGTAGACAACGAGGGCCACCGCCCCAATGTACTCCTCTTGATCACCTGGAACTGCTGCTAAAAACATGCCTCACACACAAAGGCACCTTTCTAGTCTCTCCTATCTTAGTCTCACTAATGACTCTCTCATGGTATAAGAAATACCTCGTAGCAACATACTGCCCAAATACTCTGACGGAAAGGTTGTAACCCTGTGCTACCCCACGGGGCTTGCCTCCAAACTCTAAAACTGGAACTCACTATCTCTTTTGCTTCTCCCACAAAACGAGGACAATGCAACTTTTGTCACAAAAGGTGATGCCTCATCTATCGGTCGAGTGCTCAACTCAGACCGCGATCCTCTAATAAGCATCAGCTCTACTCATCCCTGAGTCTTGAAATTTTAACTAGCACCTCCAAAAATCTCTCGGAAACTAACCCGATTTCCCTCTCAAGGTATGCTTCATTGAAACTCATTCGAATTGGCCCTCTGGCCCCACACTCTATCATATCTGCTCTCAGACTGATCAATCACAACAGAATAACTGATAAACTCTGAAGCACTAATCGCCACGAACCATAGTACTTGAACCATGCTATCACCTCTCGATCTGCCACGAATCATGGTACCCGAACCATGTTATCACCTCTCAATCTGCCACGAATCATGGTACTCGAACCATGTAATCAACTCTCAATCTGCTACGAATCATGGTAACCGAACCATGTTATCTCTCTTCTAAATCTGCTACTTAGAACCTCTGAAATTCTCCCTGTATCGAGTACGGGTCCTCTGCTTTCAGTAGTACAGGCCCATACTACCTGCCACATCTACCGATACTATCCACATGGATCGTCCCAGATTTCCTAAGTAGTAGCTCAACCATTCTCGATCACCAATCCCGATATACTCGGTCACTACCCAGCGAATACTCTCCTCTATCAGCATACTCTTCTGACTATAGACACTCCCTAGGCTCTCCCTAGGTTCTCACACTTCTCTGCCATCAGCTGCTGAAGAACTCCTTATGATGCCAGCCATCTACCTCCTGAATATCGTCATATTCACTTAGTAGCTGACTCCCATCATGAAGAGTTCCGCAAAGCACCAAGCAAGCATCATTCGGGCGTCGAATAATCTCCACCAACACGTAAAACCACTCTAGGTTACAACTCTATTTGCTCTACTTGCTGTCAAAAGACATCACTGAACTCAAGCTACCTCACCTCTCATGGTATCTAATTATTCTTCTCAGCAGACTCCTCAATGCTCATCTAGGTATCTCTCCTAGATTATCTCTCGACTCAGAATTCCCTCTGTAAGTGATTCCTGGTATATACTCTTACTCAGCACATACTCAAGGCACATAACAGATAACGACAATTCCTAGGCTAAGGCATCACAAATCAGGCAATTCTAGCTCTAATATATGAAATACCTAGCCTATCTTCTAGTATGCATCACTAATATCTCAATAATAACTCATAACACAAATAAATAAGTAAGGATATCTTGGGAAATCACCGTTCGGGCTCTGGCTGATTGTACACACTGTTTCTTCTCGTTTTTCTCTTAGAACTCTTACTCGTGTCAGAAAATCTTTTCTTTTGAAAACTTTTCTCAAATCCTCAGTTTGAGTCCAGACACACCCGATTGTGCATCTGTATCTCTCAAACCAAGGCTCTGATACCAACTTGTAACACCGTAAAATTTAAAACCAATTTTTCATTTCAAAACACAAATAAACGTATATCACATTTCCTCAAATCACTAGTAACAAATTATCAACACATTTTTATTTAAAATTGTTTATCACAAATCCAGGATCCTTCATACATAACTCTTTCTCTCGTGTGTACAATCGAACCGGCGCCTTCCCGATATCTTGAAAAGTACCTGAAACACATATCACATAACACGGTAAGCACGAAACTTAGTGAGTTCCCTAAAATACCACACACATCTCAGTAGCCTCTAATGGCTATACTCAGATAAGACCCTCTGGTCAATGTGTCTCAGTGGGACCCTCCAGTCCCACACTCGGGTGGACCCTCCGGTCCTAACTCAATAAGCTCATAATAATAGTACTCAGCATAATCAGAAAGACATAATGCAGAATATCACAATACACAGATAAGCACATAAGACATCTCAATCACACAAGGAGACCACTCATGGAAAGTATAGTGAGAAGACTCACCTCGAAAGCTAACAAGTAATAATCTCGCACACGAAAATCTCGAACTAGCCTCTGCCTATCACATAGGAGAAATATCTCTAATGAATACTCTATTCATACTCAATACCAAAAGGTTTCCCTCTCTTTCTCTTTCTAACTCTTAGATTGGGTAAAAGACCATTTTACCCCTCCATGGTCTCCATTACTCGTGTATGACCAAACCCTAAAGTCACAGAAGTCAAACTCGAGTCAACAGTCCATGTTTGACCCGACTCACCGAGTGCATCTATGTGACTCGTCGAGTCCCCTTGTTTCTGCTGTCATATCGTGAAAGTCCACCTTGACTCATCGAGTTGTCTCGCCAACTCGCCGAGTCACCCATGTCCAGACTCATCGGGGAAAAACCCCAGCCGACTCGCCGAGTCAGCTCATAGACTCGGCGAGTCCCTGCAATCTGATTTCTCATTCAGATGATTCAAAGTAGCTCTACTACTCCAAACACTAGATCTAGCATCCCAAGACTCCATTGTCACGTAAAGCTTCAATCTTTACGTTCATGCACAGTAGTTTTGCTCCAACATACCAAAACATGCTCTAACAATGTGTTAAGCACAATATCCTTCATGTGGGTGAATAAAGTTGGGACCTTTGGACTCTAGGGACCTCACAAGGTCCAGATCTGAGGTCTAAACCTCAAGACAACTCAGTAAGCTCGAAATCCCAAATAAATGTGGCATAAACCCTAACCTTCCAAAATCAAGAGATCTAACCATAAGAATGATAAAGGCATGAACTTTTCACCTTTTACAGAAGCTCTTGGATGATAAGCAACAGATCTAACAGCCTCTTCTCGTTCCTTGCTTGAATTCCTTTTCTTCCCCTCCAAAGATGCACCAAATTACTCAATATAAGCTCAACATTCTCTCTTTTAGCTCAAAAAGGCAACTAGGGTTTCTCTCAGTGAAGTTGGTCAACTCATAAGCCGCAAATGAGGCTATAAGTTCCCTTATATTGGCCCCAAACCCGAGGATTTATGGTTTCACTACACAACACCTACTCGGCGAGTCGGCTCTCCGACTCGTCGAGTCCGCTCATTAAACCCACGCAGTCAACTCGACTCTACTCGACGATTTGGACTCACAACTCGTCGAGTCACTCGATAAACCCCAAAATAAACATACCATAAATATACCTAAGATTCTGGATGCTACAAAACTATTGAATATAAATAAAACTCCTTTTATTTAATCACCATATTGATTAGACTTTATTAATTGTATAAATTTTTGATTAATCAACTAAATACTTGAATTAAACATCACTCATGCCATGTTCCAAACATGCATACTACGTCTCTCTATGGTCCTTCCTTTGTGAATAGATCAATTGGACATAATTCCAATGATGTTAATTTCACAATTCCAAATCCTTATTACAAGTGTAAGAATTCCAAATTCTTGTTACCACCAAATGTGTTAGAGTCTAACCATGCATGCAACATCCTTTTGTGATGACATGGCCTAAAAGTCACCGAGACTTTGCCAACCAAGTCACAAAATGCTCCATTGAAACTTTGTTACTTAAAACAATTTCATGGTGATGAAGTATCAAATTCAAGGTAACTCCTTGAACACCTTCCTTGCATTATGGTTTCTAAATCACATGTAGATAATAACCAACTCCTACTATGGAAACATTTCCATATTCCCATATGACTATCACTTCTGAACAAGAGTTACCTCCACTCAGAACATGTCAATATGGTCCTTCCAAATATTACTATACTTCCAAATGTCCACAAGAAACCAATCTTCAGCGAACCTCAGATTGTTCTTGACAATTGTTTAACAACTTTAGTCATATCTTGTTCTAGTCCTTTTTCTCTCTCAATGCCCTAGGCATTTGAAAAATCAGGCCAAGCGAATATTATAGCATATGTAATCAATCCTCTATCTGAAGCATATGGGATTCGACACATAATGTCTTACATAAAGACACGATACTTGATCAGTCTCTTGCTATAATATTTCCATATATCGAATTTTCCTATGTTGAATCACTTCAACACGATATTCATATATGTTCACGACTAAGTTCCATTAAAATCGTTCAATCTAAACTTTTAGATTTGAAATGAAGTATAAGTGTCATCTCCCCTAAATCCTTTTATAGCGAAACAATTCCCAAACCTTGCAAATTTGAAATCTTTGTTTCCTATAACTAGTATTGCCAACCTGCAATACTTAATATAAAAATTATGCTCCCACTTAGCATAACAATTATATCCTTGCTAGCTTAACAATTTATGCTCACACAAGCTTTTACATGTACCCAGAAATCCACTGGACTTCCAGAAATCAATACTATTGACTTTCTTACTAAAGTTCAGATTTCTGATACGTGATGCTTCGATAAGTCTTCAACCACATTTCTCAAGCTCATACACCTTTTATTAGAAATCATATGTGTGTGTTTAAACCCTTTCAGAACTTATATCATTGAGTCTTGAATGTTCAAACAATTACTTGCCATTTCTCTCAATTCAAACTATGAAAAGAGGATGACGTAATCATATACGAATTTGAGAACGCAACTATCACACCTACTAACCATGATATCAATAAGATTCAAAATCTACTAGCAAAAGTATTTCCTCATAATCTTTTTCAATAATTAGGGAGAAACCTTTTGCCACTTAGATTTTATGGTGTATGTGTTCTTATCCATGTGAATTTTTCATTTCCAACCTACAATCATAAGATAAGGTTGAGGACAAACCAGAATCAAATTTTGTTTTTCCTTTCATGGACTGAACTTTTCTTATTCTTAATTTTTTGCCATCTGGTAGCACAAGGGCCTACCAGCGCTTCCAAGTTTTTAAGCAGCTCACTCATATTGATCAATGTACTATCACTGACCAACGTGCTCTGCCATTTATAGTCAAATGAGAACCACAGAACTCACATGCATTTCCAACTCAACTAGAAGGTGCATAGAAACAAGAATGTGTCAACACGATAGGTTATCAACCTCAGGTCGTGTGCTAGTGATAACTAAAAGGTTTATTCTTGATTGACTCTTGAAACTCTTCAAGTCCAATAAGACTCCCACTGGATTCTTGACATATAAGTTTCTCTCTCAAGGAATAATCCTTGACAAGCAAAAACAAATATTCAAAAGTTAGTGTGGATTCTCGACAATAAAAACACTTCATGTAATTGGTCTTAGTTTATCCTTTGTTTTAACCAAAACAACACTACTGCCAATTTAAAATGTGCTAGAGTAAGAAAACATTTCCACTCCATATTTCATGAGGTGTTATAAACCTACTTAGTTTGAAATAAGCTTCTAGATACGATTTGAAGTTACTAGAGTATGACTCTAAAACTTTATTTGATACGAAGTATGACTTATCTCTCGATAAAACCATTTCAATAATATCTGAATCCTCTTCTTAGTCATATAAATGCACTAAGATATCCTTAGAGGATCAATTGTGACATGGTTGCATAATCATTAAGATGGTCATAAAACACGATACCAAAGTACTCTCTTTTCCTTTCAGATTAGAGAAACCTTTATTTTTCTACCTAACAGATTCTTCATATTCGTTATACCACTCTTTGAAACTTTTCAAAGCGTCAGAATTGTGCTTAATCTTATAAACACAATCATGTTTACTGACCATCAGTAAATCACAACGAATGTACTTATAGCCCTTTGTGGTGGATCTAAATAGTCCACATCAATGTGTACTAGATCCTTTAGTTCTTCACTTTGATTCACATAAACATGTGATCAACGAATTAGTCTTAATTTTCCAAAGATCAAGATTCTCATACATCACACAATTCGAATTGTATGATTCCAAGTTTCTATCCAATTGAAACTTCGGTGATGAGAATTCCTTTTCACTTGGTCAATTATGACATTACCACAAATGGTATAACAAAGAATCAAATCCATATTTAACATTGCTAATAATAGAAATATCATCCCCAATTTTCATAAATGCCATTGCAACGAAATATAAAGTAACAAAAATTCACTTTATTGATAAAATGCGGAAAAATTTGTCCTTACAATGCAAATATAAAAACTATGTTTATAGACATTTCCTAAGCAATCTATTAATATATCATAACTCCTAAGCAGCATCTCAAAAATCTGATCCTTGAACAATGCGATCGAAATCCATCTCTCACAATCAGATTCAGCTCACTCTTCTTAAGCTTCCTTCTTTCTCTTAGGTCCTGCAAAACATCAAAATGTGAATATTACATCATGTAATAAGAATCTATGAATAGGAACTTAATAAAATAGAGTTAGATAGTGGATGTACCTGAAGTAGAGTCATACAACTTGACTTTACTATCTCTGCGATCTTTCAGGTAGACAGGGCATCTTCGCATCCAATGTCACTTCAAGTGGAAATAGAAACATATGGACTCCTCAGGAACAGCACATGGGACTATCTCAGAACTGGCCTTTCTCTTTACCATATGGTCAAACGGTTTGACCTTGGCCGATCCCTTTCCATTGGGAAGAGAAACCTTTTTTGGACTACCAATGTTGCTATTGTCCATGGAGTTTTGGGAGACAGATCCTTCAAACACATTTGCTTGACCAGTGCTCTTCAGCATTTTTGCTTCGGCAGCAATTAGCAAATATGTCATATCAATTAGGGTCATGTCGTGGTCCCTCTCATAGAAGTCTTCAATGAACTGACTACATGAGTTAGGAAGCGAAACTAGAACCAAGTCAATGGCCAGCTCCCTTGGGAAAACGACACCCAACATTCCCAATCTGTCAATGTGTGACTTCATGTTTAGAACATGTCCACACACAAAATTTCCATCCAGGTGTTTGCATGCCAACAGGGCTTGAGTAACCTTGAACTTTTCAAGTTGAAGAATACGTAGGTCAGGGAGAATCATTGGAGGAGGTGGAGGAAGAGTTGGAGAAGCATGATTTCCAATTCCACCATTTGAAGAAGGGAACATTCTTTCACCTTGATCAACTTGTGGAAGATCATCTTTAGATTGAAAAGGAAAACTATTTCCAGAAGGATTAGGAAGACCATAGTTGTCAGAACTTGACATCTATAAAGGGAGAAAATTCAAGTTAGTTGATTTATTTAATCTTTAATCGTTAACCCAAAATTTAAATTAAAGCTAGGATCCATATTTTCGATTCGAATTCTGAAGAGGGATGTCGTAATCAAATTCGAATCTATTTTAGGTAGGTAAGCATTTACCAGTTTCAATCTAATGAAACTCCTAGAATTTTTGAGATTCATTGAACTATTCAATGGCATGTTTAATCTTAATTATGCTTTCACTTTGTGACTGGGATGCCGAGGATCACAAACGAGATCTGAATAACCATACAAATTAGCTTGGTACTTCTCGATGTCATTTATCACCCAATCGATGTGTCAGTTAACCACACACGCTCCATCGATCAATGATAATTTACGAGACACCCATTGCCAACAATATTAGTCTCATATTAGTGTGTCGGTTAACCACACACACTCCACTAACGACCAATAAGGTGCAATGTGCAATTTCATGGGTTAGCATCAAATTCACATTTTTCCTAAAGTAACTAAGAATAGGATTTTAGAAAATGGTTTACTTACTTTATAATTCATTATACTTTTAATGAGAGTTAAGTGTCCTATCAAACCCGTTCGGCTAACGACCCTCCACTAGTCAAGAGAGCGGTGGGTAAGAGTGGATACCCAATGTCGGTCATTTTACATGCCGCTTCCTTAAACTCCCCCTTATAGACCAACTTCGTGAATGAGACCTACTAACGGTAAGACTGACTCGTCTTATATATATGTGAAATGTTAAAACTTTAATCTTACATATAATATAAGGGTGTATTTTAAACTCTTAAAATACTATGGGTTTAATCTTTTAATAAATTAAACTTTTAATTTGATTAAATTTAAACCATTTATGGATTTATTAATTATCTTTTAATTAAACACTTAATTAAATTATTAATAACATCCATAAGGATGTTCTTAAAACCTTTTAAAAATACTAGGGTTCTAGAATTTAAGATTTCAAAATTAAACTATTTAATTAAATTTTAAATTCTGAAACCAAGGGGGTATTTTTTAAACTTTTCAAAAATACTAGGTTAAATCCTTTTTAATAATTAAATTAATAGATTAATTTTGTCTTTATCAAAAATTTTAAGCTAATCATGGATTCATGATAAGGATATAAGATTACTGATTTAATTTACCAATTTTAAACCATTAAAATGAAATTAAGGTAATTATCCTAATCAAATCCATGAAAGATATGTCAAAGCCGAAAATCTGGGATCTGACTGGCCAACTCGTCGAGTTTGGGCAATGCACTCGTCGAGTCGGACCAACTCGTCGAGTTCTATGAACAGAATGACGATTATGTTCCATTCTCCTTTGAACGATTCACAATTGCATCAAGTTCAACTGAAAAACATCCTAGGCTCTGATACCACTGATGGTTTTTGAGCATAACTACTAATCATATGTGTTCAAGCAACCCTATTGATTTGGATCTAGGTTTTTCACTAGTTTAACATACAAACTTGAACTCCAAAGCAAAACCTTGGAAACTAGTATATAATTCGAAAATTACACAAAATAGGGTTTAGATGGTTACCTTACTTGTTATGTAGTAATAACAAGAACACCTTTGAATATTTTTGACTCTTAAAAGCAAGTGCCTCAAATGTGACACCTCTAATGGCTTACAAACACTCATTGCAAGAGGATGTGAGGAGAGAGGAGGGATTACACTTAGAAATTTGGCTCTTCTAGGTTTAGAAGCACATAAGGCTGCAAATCCAAGGGGTTAGATCCCTTTAATACATGAGATGACTTAGTCCCAAAGCTAGGGTTTGCAGGTGGAAACCCTAATTCTCTGCTTAAGGCCTAAGCCGCCCATGGACTCCTCATTAGAAGGCCTTGGACAAAAACTTATAGGGCCACCCTATAATTTTCGTCCACTCCTATCCAAGGATTCCAAGAGTCCAGTTTCACAACCATCAATGATTTGCAAAATAACCCATGTACTTTTAACTAATTCCTTTAATCCCAAAATTAATTCCAAATTAATTTCTGATTAAATATTAATTAAACAACATGATTTCCAATTAATATATTATTTTCATAACATATTAATAAATCATTTATATGAATTTATTATTCCAAACAATAAATCCAACTTCTCTCCAAAAGTCATCCTGTCAAGTTGCAAGAGTGAAGGCAACCCAAAAGGACTTGTGCTTCTATCAATTCAAGTATATATACCAATTATAGTTTTGGGCTTAGACACCTAATCCAACAAATAGTTTATTTGCTCTTAATCGGTCCCTTTTGGTTAAATAGGTGTGGCAGTTTCAAAATTATCCTAACTCTCTTTGGGTTAGGATGATTAAATCTATTCATTGTCATAATGGTTCGATTCATTCCCAACTTCGATCATGTATTAATTCTAGTATGATGTATAATTTAAAAGAAATGATGCATTTACGTGACCAAAGGGTTGATTTGATGGATTTTTGTGTTAAAAATGTTGGAGATGGTTCTCTAACTTCTTTTTGGGATGATGTGTGGCATGGTGAGGTTCCTTTGAATACTAGATTCTGTAGAGTTTTTTCTCTTGATCTTGACAAACGAGCTACAGTTCAGGAAAAGTTGGGTCCTTACGATTGGTTGTATAATTTGCATAGGAATCTGAGGGGGGGGGGCTTGCCTTCCCACATAAAGATACCATCAAGTAAAAACCCTTTGTTCATAAACCATAATCCAAAATCAGAGTTGTAATGAAAAGCATCGCGGAATCTCAAAACATGGAAGTGTTGATCATGTGTGTGTACAGTCACGCTTTTGCCTTCCCACGATCTATTAAAGTACCTAAAACATTTAATCCACAAATATAAGCACAAATATTAGTGAGTTCCCCAAAATATCACATACATCACAACTATTTATTCATAACAACAACGGGTCAATAACTTCTTCGAGTTTGCATCAATCCACAAGAACGGGTCTGTATCAACTCCGACTCCATATCAACCCACAACAGCAGGTCCGTATCAACCCACAAAAAATAATGCAAATATACAATCACCAAGAAAAACGCATAACAACTATGACATAAGTAATACAGTAAGAAAACCATGATCTAAGCAGTAGAGGCTCGCCAACAATCTCAGCAACAAAAAAAGCTAACACGAGCCACCTAATACCAAACCGCGACCAGATCCATAATCAATTACTTAAATCCATCAAGACTTGACCCAAAAGTCAAACTTTTCAAAAATCAATGGTCAACGGTCAAAGTCGTAAGTCAACATTTTGTTGAACAGGCGCTATGTGCCCCTACCTAGGCATCCCACGTCCATAAAAAGACAAAAATAATCAAGTCTCAGCTCAAACACGGATGCGACCAAACATTTCCTAAAAACCACGCCACGCTCATAACGAGCGTGTCACGTCCTACCCAGACTAGCCCACAAAATATGACTTAATCCCTTAAGTCTAATCCCCAAAATTCCAGATCTAGTCCTTAACAATGTACTAATGGACAAATTTTCTAACTTTATCCATTAATACATTCCAAACAAGAAAGATCTAAACTTTAATACGTGAAAATGATTTAAAGGACCATACAACTTGCATGACTTAAAGGACAAGAACAAGTTGCCAACTTTCCAAGTCCAAAGGGTACAAAGAGCATTCCTAGGTGCTCAAAAGATGTTGGAGGCATCTCAACTCCAAGATCATAAAAAAATAGACCAAAAAACAGATAACATGACCAATAATAAGATCTAGCAAACCAAAGAGCAAGTTATGGACTTTATACTAACAAAAGTCCATAAATGAAGTGACTTTGTTGGATCCAAAATTGTAACAAATTTTCTTGCAACCAAATAAACTTTATTGATCTTCAAGCTTCACCAAATCACCACAAAAAGCACCAAAAGTGGTTCAAGGAGAGAGGACAAGCTCACAATAATCAAAGGAGGCTAGGGTTCACTCAAGTAACATTCTAGGGTTTATGGAGACTGAGGAATGACAAATCATTAGAGATTATGCACTTTAACACGATCAACCCACTGGGTTAGAAGTGCGTCATGCTTATTAAGAAGCGCTCCGTGCTTTTTCATTAATTTCAGATTTTCATATTTTTTAGCAAATGCGATAAATGGCTTCATGCTTCGCCCCATCCTTCTACTTCCTTATGGACTATAAAACCCTTAATTAAAGAGTTGGAAAAACATAATCGGAACTCGGATGTTAAAAAATACTTTAAATGTATAATACCACTTTATAGGTATTAATACACTATTTACGATAACACTTCATAAATATTATTTTACGATATCCCTCGATCGTTTATCTATAAACATTATCGATGTCGACTATCATAAGTCTTTTTATCACTTCGAAAAGTTTCTTATCAGTTATAACACAGAAATTTTAGAATCTGGAATACTTAAAATTTCTTCTTCCAGACCAAGGTCGGCAACAGACCTTAAACTCTCTCAAGTAATAGCAATATAAGTAAGCAACCTAAGGCATGCTATATTCATTTATCATTTAGCACATATTAGAATATAAGGCATATCTCCTCTTAATATTCTAGTGCTTGTGTCCATTTAGGTGTTTAACCTAAAATATACCAGATACACATCGTATCATCATTACTTAGCAATTCATGTTTAAGTCTAGAATTTCTCAAAATTCCTAGTTCACTTAAACTAATTCTCTAAAAATTTTGAAGTAACTTAATATTTTAAAACACTAGGATTTATCACTACCCAATACCCCGCTTAAATCTTTCCTATGGTTTGTATCCATATATTCCTAATGAATCCGTTCATATATTGAACGTTGGACAGTTTAAGTCTAAATATCAACCCGTGGAATTTAGTTCACTTAAACCACCGCTCTGATACCATGATTTAAAGACCCTAACTTTCGTATTTCTGAAGACATTGTCACTCCAAAACATGCTACTTGAATATTCATAAAAACAATATTTTACATTGATAATTTGTTTACATAAGACTCGATACAAACCGACTAAGTTTGTAGTATATTACATAACTACCCAGGATATTGTAATTTTATACATACATAAACCGAAGTACGAAAGTAATAGTAAAAACTATTCTACATCTTCCAACAGTATATAACCATACTGGTTACTTATCTCCTGCAATTGTTAAACACTGAGAGGGGTAAGCGGTGACGCTTAGTGAGTTCAACAATAGATACAATATAATGTTATGCCATATATATACTTCAATATGGCAGAAGTAAAGAGGAACAAGAAACAACAAAGGCATATGTGAATCATGTGACAAACTTTCCATATCAATCAATGATTTGATACGAAGATATACGATCAATAAAGCTTCGGCCCAAATGGCACGGAAGACATACACTTTCTTATTTAAACATTTCGGTAGATTTCAGGCTTATAGCTCTGTCTAACCATCTGCCAATGCCATAGAATAGAAGTTATTCTCTTACGGAGACATGCTCTACATGGCCAGAGGCTATGTACCAGTACCACCGTGAATCTAAGTCCTTTCACTGATCACATGGTCAAAGGTATAGCTTTGCTATCATAAATAGCCGAAATAAAAATAACACTGGAAAATAACCCGGAATGATATCACTGAATAGCACATAGCACATATAACACATAACATACAATTGTTCATATATATTGAACTCACCATGAAATAACCAGGGGTTAAAATAGTAATTTGGGCAGCACTTCGTTACTATAATTAGCTTTCTTCGTTGAACACCGGGAGTTTTCTTGAAAACCGGGCCCTGCGAGGTTGGGCTTCAAAATCGAAAAGATAAATTTCTCGGGCTTCTCGGGCACTTCGGGGCGTGTTGTAGGTGTTGGGAATGATCCCGGGGCTTCGGGGGAAGTTGGAATGGTAAAAATATGGATTTTGGGGTGAAAATGAGCAGATTTCAAAAATATATCCTGGAGGGTTCGCACCCTCCTATTTATAGGGCGAATTTCGGATTTGGATTCGGAAGGGGGAAGACACGCGTTGCATGCGAGGAGTGCCAGGTCTTCAGAGCTCGGACGCAACACGCGTCGGATGCGAGAGCTCGCCAACGAGGCCACACGCGTCGGATTCTCATTGGACTGCTTCGGACTCGTCATCGGGTCGGAACACGGGGCGCCTCGCAGGGGAGAGCGACGTGGCTCGCATCGGACACCTCCACGACTTGAACACGCGGTATGCTTCGGTTGGGCCTGCCTTCGGTCGTATCACAATCCGACATGGGGCACGCATGCAAGAATCCAGGTGACGTGTACAGGTACTGTTCATGCGATTTTTCTCGGTTTTCAAGGATTTCTTGATTTTTGTGCCAAAAACTTATAAAATCCATAAGTTTCGCATACGAGCTCTGTTTTTGACGTTCTTTATATGCATGCGTAGATAAAATTATGCTCTACAACTTTCGTTTAGACCTCGTCGGCTAATTTAGACTTTATTTTTAATATTATTATTTTTAACAGACCGGGACAGGAAAATCCACTAAAAATTCATAACTTCTTCATCTGACGTCCGTTTTTCGTCTGTCTTTTTACCGTTGTACTACTATTGACGAGACCTTCGATTCTCGTTTAGGTTGTGTCGGCTAAATATCGCTCGATCTTTATTTCGAGTTTTTAGTTGTCTACTGCTATTCCGAAACTTAGAAATTCATGTTGAAGTCTAGAATTTCTCAAAATTCCTAGTTCACTTAAACTAATTCTCTAAAAATTTTGAAGTAACTTAATATTTTAAAACACTAGGATTTATCACTACCCAATACCCCGCTTAAATCTTTCCTATGGTTTGTATCCATATATTCCTAATGAATCCGTTCATATATTGAACGTTAGACAGTTTAAGTCTAAATACCAACCCGTGGAATTTAGTTCACTTAAACCACCGCTCTGATACCATGATTTAAAGACCCTAACTTTCGTATTTCTGAAGACATTGTCACTCCAAAACATGCTACTTGAATATTCATAAAAACAATATTTTACATTGATAATTTGTTTACATAAGACTGGATACAAACCGACTAAGTTTGTAGTATATTACATAACTACCCAGGATATTATAATTTTATACATACGTAAACTGAAGTACGAAAGTAATAGTAAAAACTATTCTACATCTTTCGACAGTATATAACCATACTGGTTACTTATCTCCTGCAATTGTTAAACACTGAGAGGGGTAAGCGGTGACGCTTAGTGAGTTCAACAATAGATACAATATAACGTTATGCCATATATATACTTCAATATGGTAGAAGCAAAGAGGAACAAGAAACAACAAAGGCATATGTGAATCATGTGACAAGCTTTCCATATCAATCAATGATTTGATACGAAGATATACGATCAATAAAGCTTCGGCCCAAATGGCACGGAAGACATACACTTTCTTATTTAAACATTTCGGTAGATTTCAGGCTTATAGCCCTGTCTAACCATCTGCCAATGCCATAGAATAGAAGTCATTCTCTTACGGAGACATGCTCTACATGGCCATAGGCTACGTACCAGTACCATCGTGAATCTAAGTCCTTTCACTGATCACATGGTCAAAGGTATAGCTTTGTTATCATAAATAGCCGAAATAAAAATAACACGGGAAAATAACCCGGAATGATATCACTGAAAAGCACATAGCACATATAACACATAACATACAATTGTTCATATATATTGAACTCACCATGAAATAATCAGAGGTTAAAATAGTAATTTGGGCAGCACTTCGTTACTATAATTAGGGAGTTTTCTTGAAAACCGGGAGTTTTCTTGAAAATCGGGCCCTGCAAGGGTTGGGCTTCAAAACCGAAAAGATAAATTTATCGGGCTTCTCGGGCACTTCGGGGCGTGTTTCGGGTGTTGGGAATGATCCCCGGGCTTCGGGGGAAGTTGGAATGGTAAAAATATGGATTTTGGGGTGAAAATGAGCAGATTTCAAAAATATATCCGGGAGGGTTCGCACCCTCCTATTTATAGGGCGAATTTCGGATCTGGAGTGAGAAGGGGGAAGACACACGTCGCATGCGAGGAGTGCCAGGTCGTCGGAGCTCGGACGCTACACGTATCAGATGCGAGAGCTCGCCACCGAGGCCACACGCGTCGAATTCTCATTGGACCGCTTCGGACTCGTCATCAGGTCGGAACACGGGGCGCCTCGCAGGGGAGAGCGACGTGGCTCGCATCGGACACCTCCACGACTTGAACACACGGCATGCTTCGGTTGGGCCTCCCTTCGGTCGTATCACAATCCGACACGGGGCACGCATGCAAGAATCCGGGTGACGTGTACGGGTACTGTTCATGCGATTTTTCTCGGTTTTCAAGCATTTCTCGATTTTTGTGCCAAAAACTTCTAAAATCCATAAGTTTCGCATACGAGCTCCGTTTTTGACGTTCTTTATATGCATGCGTAGATAAAATTATGCTCTACAACTTTCGTTTGGACTTCGTCGGCTAATTTTGACTTTATTTTTAATATTATTATTTGTAACAGGCCGGGACAGGAAAATTCGTTAAAAATTCATAACTTCTTCATCTGACGTCCGTTTTTCGTCTTTCTTTTTACCGTTGTACTACTATTGACGAGTCCTTCGATTCTCGTTTAGGTTGTGTCGGCTAAATATCGCTCGATCTTTATTTCGAGTGTTTAGCTGTCTCCTACTATTCTGAAACTTAGAAAAATCATAACTTCCTCATACGAAGTCAGATTTGGGCGTTCTTTTTATGAAAATTCTCAGTTTAACAAATACTACGACTTTCATTTAGATCACCAAGGCTAAAAAGTAGTTTATCAAAAACTCACTTTTTACGTCATTCGGCGCCTTGCCGGTTTGTCGCGGATCTTCGATTGGTCGTAACTTCTTCGTTATGACTCGGATTTCGATGAGGTTTTTGCCTAAATGTTTCTAAGGAGATTCTTTACAACTTTAAATAATAAAATTTTACTTATTTCAAATTTTATATTTTCGTTAAATTTCAATATTTGTCTAATGTTTGGAATCTCATAAGACTTCCAAAACATTCTGCATGATTCTAAACATAGTTTTACTTCATTTCTAGTAAAAATAACCGTTAGAACTCAATACTCATAATTATATAATATTTCATAATATTATTCACTTTTAAAATTACATAACACGATAACTGAATGTGTATGTTACAAATACCTCCTCCTTTTGAGAATTTCGTCCCGGAAATCATAACGATAAAAATGACTGGGAATATTTCGCTCTTATCTCATTCTTATTTTCCTAATTATAATTTAGGCCTCGATGGTGATTCCACTTGACGTGCACCAACTCCAAGACATATGCACAAAACATATCTTCTACCGTTTGAATTGTTCTCTCCGTCTGACCATCTGTTTGGGAATAATAAGTTGCGATGAGGGCAACTCGAGATCCCAATTCACGTTGGATACTCGCCCAAAAGTGAGAAGTAAAACGAATATCACGATCAGAAATAATCTTTAGTGGCACACCATGTCTCGCCACGACTTCGTCTAAGTAAACTTGTGCGTATTTCTCCATTGGAGCCGTTTCACGTATGGCGAGAAAATATGCACTCTTAGTCAGTCGGTCGACAATTATCCAAATGTTATTATTCTATATAGCAGTCTTTGGCAATTGGAGCAGCATTAGGTATAAGATCAATTTGGAATTCTACTTGCCTATCCGGGGGTAGTTCAGGCAATTCGTCGGGGAAAACATCAGGGTATTATTAATGACGGGAACATCAATTACAGTTTTCTTCCAATCTTTTGAGATATCAACTGTATAAGCTGGATAAGTAGAATATCCCTTCGATATAAATTTACGAGTTTTTTTAAGAAAGAAATTATTATTTTCACCATAGACATAAATAGAATCTTCCCTTTCGATAGGGATGAGTACTATCTTTTCGTAGCATAAGAATTTTGCACGGTTCTTTGACAACCGATCCATGCCAAGAATAATATCAAAGTTGGGCAAGGAGATAGGAATTAGGTTAGCAAGAAGATTATAACCTTCAATTACTATGACACTATCTCTATAGACTTTATCGGCAAGTAATGATATACTTCCTATGTTATCTATATGAAATGATTGGACAAATGCGTAACAAGGGATTTGAAAAGAATATTCGAATTCTCGAGACACAAAAGAATCTGAGGCATTGGAATCAAATAAGATGTGAACAGGTCTAGATTTGAAGAGAAATGTACCAGTCACATTATTCAAGTTCTCGCGTGCCTCTTCTACGGTAATCTGGAATACACAGCTTTTAGCTTTTGGCACCTCCTCCTTTTTAGTTGGAGTACTCTTTGATTGTTGAACGGAAACTTGACTCCCCACCATTTGACTAGTAAGAGTAGGGCAGAAACGTTTCTTGTGGCCAGTAACACCACATGCATAGCAAGTAACATCTCTAGCTAATGATTGCTCAATCCTTTAATGAAGATCGTTATATTTCTATCGACTACCTCGACCATCTACTTCTTCAATATTCTGTCACACCCCGAAACCGTGATGGCGGAATCGTTCCGGGGTGGAGGACATCATGCATAGTATCACAACAAATGTATCATAGCAAGCATAGTAAACACAACCAGACATTGAATACATATGTGAAAAAGGTTTACATTGTTTAATACATAGTTTTATTCATATCAAAGGTAAAATCGACAGACGCGACTCTAACGCTTCGTCTTCTCCGAACTCCTGGAAGTACCTGTTTACTAATTCCCTGAGAATACAAGCAGTTTTGAAAGAGTATCAACACAAAGCTGGTGAGTTCATAAGCATTTAAGTTTTGGTGGAAATGTTCTTTGAATCCTTTTGAAAAGTGTTCCTCAAGAAAATCCTATATTTTCTTATGAAAAGCGGTTTTGAAAGAGTGTCTAGTAGTATAAAATAAACCATCAGTTTTAGAAATGCCGGTATTATCTTGGGAAAATCCTATATTTTCCCTAAAAACAGGTTATCCGTACTAGAGGTAGAGATGTAAGTTTTGAAAACCCATGATTACTATCAGTATATACATGAAAGTAGTTTTATTAATCAAAATAAAACAAGTGAAGAGTAGAGTCTGTAAACAAAGTTAGTTTATACTTATTTACGAGTCGTATAACCATACTTGATATGACCGAGAGACCTTTATAACGTTCTTCAGGCGTTAAGCTAAATGACATTTGTTCACCACAGGCGTGCCCGCCTAACTGTAGCTAGCAGTTCTGGTGTGGGATTGTCAGTCCCGAATAGATTTATTCACAAATCTCACGCTCTCCCTCCAGGAGACTCCGGTTATACTGAGATAGGATTTATCACTATACACCTAAGGGTACAGTATTCAAGTAGAGCCTCACAATTCTGTATAATCTAGTTTACTAGCGAGAAACAGTATAAAACAATAATTATCCTTGAATAATAGTACTTTATACTCCTGAAAAAATATATAACATAAACTAAATCTGCCATAGTTTATATATATTTATTTATGAAATCTGATTAAGTAGAGACTGCCTAGAGGGTTATCCCAAACTATACCCGTTATAGTTTATTAGAGTTGATATAGAGCTGCTTTGTAAAAACCTTTCTGAAAGCTATGAAGTTAGATTTCCAAAATAGTGGTTTCCCTTATGCTCAACATATTACCAAAAGAGATAAAATATCTGAATATGTTATTAAACGTGGAAATCGTTGGACTGCATTAATAAGTTTAAAACGTAATAAAATACTTTGAATTTGGCTTGTATTCCCCCCTGAAAACATTAAAAATACGGAAAATGTAGGGGTATGAACTCACCTCGGGTGATTTGAATGAAGGATCGATACGGAATGCGGGATGTTCAAGTGAAGCCTTGAACATGATTTGATCCTAATTAACATGAAATGACACACAAAGGAGTCAAATGACGGTATTTCACCACAAAATGTGATGGAGATCCACTCTAGGAACTTGGGACTACTTGCACTAAGTGTTAGAACCTTAAAGGATTGCATGAGGGGGTGTATGGCCACCTATAAGGTGTGTGCGGCCATGGGTGTACGGCCCAAGGGGTGTGCAGCCGTACACTCATGATGGAAGGTGTTCTTGGGGTGTTTCAAGGTCCATACTTGCAATCCATGAAGTGTCCTAGGCCTATACTCAAGTGTAGTGCAAGTTAAGGGTCCTAGAAGTGTGTTTGTGGTCCTAGAATGAGTGTGTGGTCGCACACTTGGGTGTGTGGTCGCACACTTGGGTGTGCTGCCGCACACTTGGAGTGTGCTGCCGCACACTTGGAGTGTGCTGCCGCACAAGGGTGTGTGCGGCCGTACACAGGTGTGTGCGGCCGTACTCCTTCAAAGAGTGAAGATCATGATGATTCAAGGCTTAGATCAATAGGTCCTTTATGTATGTTAAGCTAGGAGATGGAAAACTCACGTTTTGAAGCCTTGAGAGGGTTTGCGTTTGAAGAATCTTGAGAGAGAAGGAATAGTGTGCTGCCAAGGAGTGAAAGGAATGAAGGGAAGGGGGTCTACCCTTTATATAGGAGTAGGTATGCTGTCAACAAGTGAGTGTGCAGCCAAGAGGTGAGTGTGATTTTGTCAAGAGGGTCTACCCTTTATGGCCTGATTTTGTCACTCTATGGCTTGCTGACTCGTTTCTAAACTCATCCTTGGTCATACTCGAGCTTAAAATCACTTAAACGAACCCTCAAACAGTGCCAGAAGTCAACCAAAACATGTTTAACTTTGATTGAATTGACTAAGTGTACAAGATAGAAGTTATGGGTTGTCACGTCATCCCCCCGTTAGAGGGAATTTCGTCCCGAAATTCAAGAATAGAGGTATAACTCATAGACTTGGAAAAGATGGAGGTACTTAAGGTTCATGGAACTCTCGTGCTCCCAAGTGAATCCAAGTTCCCTCTTGGTGTTTTGGGCGGACCTTCACTATCGAGATGCGACGCTACTTCGTTCGCTTGACTTCTCGAATAGTGAGTTCAATGATTCCTACACGAAGTGTAGACTCTCGTCTAACTCGAGGTTGTCGAGGGGAAATCGTAGGTGTCTCGTCGGACGGACACTCATTTTAGTTTGACATGCGGAAGGTGGGATAGACTTTGCTGAGTTCTCGGGGTAACTGGAGTTTGTATGCTCACGGGACCGATCCTAGCAAGGATCTTGAACAGTCCCACGTATCCTGATTTTAGCTTTCAACGCCTTGTGAAGCATATCGGGCTTTTCCAGGATGTGACCTGCAAACGGACACGTCCACCTATCTGGAACTTCAAGGGTTTTTTACTTTCATCGGCGTAGCCCTTTCGTACGATCCTTTCAGTCGTCTTACGAATGGTTTTAGGACTCGTGCGAGTGTTGTCGGGGACTTGACTCTTGACTACTTGCGTGTCGCCCACCTCAGCCCAGCACAGAGGGGATCTGTACTTACGACCATAGAGGGCTTCGAACGGTGCAACCTCGATACTGGAAAGGTCGTCGTTGCTGCAAGAAAGTTCGATTAAGGGTAGATGTGTGTCCCATGACACATCTTCAATTGTCCGGATGGTTCTCTTACTTTGTCCTTCTCTTTGTGGATGATACTCTTCGTATGAATACTTTCGGGTTTCGAAGAGAGATGAATTCTTCGAAGTTCGCATCTGGTTGTCGTCACGAGCGACGGGAGTTTCGCGATCGAACGATTTAAGACAAAAGGGTTTGGTATAACATAGACTCAGTTGAGCTAGACAGAATGGTGTCGTAGAATCGCGCGCCAAGTTAGTCTGGGAGGATCGTTTTGCTAACACATTGGTGTCCTAGATGGATGTCTCGGGTGTTTCCTGTGTTTGATTTGAACTTGGGGGGTACTACTAATACGAGGGTCCGGAAGTTTGGAAACTATGAACTCTTGATGGATTGGTTCTTACTACATCCCTCTATGATCGTTTGGTGTACACAAGTCATGTATAAACACAACTGACTCCAATGTATACACTAGGCTGCCGTAATTTACCCATTAGGGCGTCAACTTTTAAAAATAAGTTGTGATTTAATTTGGACGGGAAAGAAATCACGATTATGAATAATTATTGAGGTTTTTGAGAACGTACCCAGAACATTGTAGGGTTCTTTGATGCTTCCCATCTTCTGAGGTCAGACTCCTCCGGTCTCCTCATCGTTCTTCTCTGTTGGGCAGTCCCTTTTGAAATGTCCCATTTCGCCACATGCACAACACACTTAACTTGTGTTAGCCTCGGAAATAGGAGAAATGTGTTGAGTCGGGGTCTTCGCGAAGCGAGCTTCCTTGCCATTCTTAGCCCTTGGACAATTCCTTTTGAAATGTCCTACACTACCACAGAGGTAACAGGTTGGGCTAGCCCCAACATTGGCATTCACAGTGACGAACTCGACTAGGGTCCTACATCTGCTGGAGGTGTGCCCCTTCCTGTTGCATCTGGTGCAATGCAGCACTCGACAGACTCCATAATGATGGTAGTTGCATTTGCTGCAGTGCGGGAGGTTTCCGAAGTAAGATACGGTTGGGGTTGGAACAACAGGGCTGACTGGGGTATTGACTGTCCCAATTCGTTGCCTTTCAGTAGGTCCTTGGGTTGAACAACTTCCTTCGAACTTTCGCTTCGGGATGTTAGGTTGGGGATCAAGGGTGTCCTTTCCAGTAGGCACTTGTTGTTGAGGTTGGTTAGCACCAAGGTTTGGACTTTCATAAACACATCCACCCACATTTGTGTTGTTAGCGTTAAGAACAGCTAGGGCAGCTGCTACGGCTACTGTGACAGTAGCTTGGAACGTAGTTGAATCCATCTGAAGGATTGGGGTCTTACCGGTGGGTTGTTTACGTTTCTTTGGAGGCATGATCTGCTACATCTCAAGAAAAGAAGCTTGTGAGCAATAATGGTTGCCTCTGGATGTATCCTAAATGTTTATCTATGCGTTGAGATTTCCCGTTTTGCTATCTGACTCTCAGTGATTCGACCCACATCCCCATGATGTGGTCTTAGCTATGATAGAAAAGATTTGAGCACACAAAGTTCACATATAATAAGTTTACGAACTCCTGCTTGCTCAGCTCATCGGACTGGCTGAGTAACTCTCACATTTTTGTCGGCTCTTGACGATATGGAGATTTGGCCATAAGGGTAGTTCCGAGGATCAAGTCGATACGGGATTCAATCTTGGCACTCGGAAGAAATCCCTGGAATGTCTTTGGGGAAGACATCGGGAAAGTTGCAGACTTCGAAGATGCTCTCGAGGTCTTTAACTTCTTGCGTCTCATTGTCAACATGAGCCAGGAATGCATAGTATTCCTTCCGCAGATGCTCCTAGGCTTGACGCAGGAAATGATACGAAGGTTCGAAAAACCTTATCACTGAGACCAGTGAGGATTTCGTTGAAGGGAAGGTTGAGACGAATCGCTACCTCGAAGCAAAGGATATCAGCACGATTTGAGGCTTAACCATTTCGTGCCGATTAGGATATCGAAGCTGATACGAAATTGATGGGGAAAAGGAATAATCGTCTAAGTACATCTTATGATTCACGGTTTGAGGACAAAACAGTGATGGGACCTTGATAAAGTTGCTTACTTTTCATGCTATCGATCTAAGGTACACTTTTGACCTAGGAGTAGGTCTACCACATACCAACAGAGGAACAATTTGCCAACATAAAGAACTAGTGAATCGGTACTTGCAAGGCAAGAATGTCTACAGAGAAAGGAGCTACTTAGAACATAAATAGGAAAGCTATTCTTTAAACCAAAAGGAAGGACAAGTAGAATATTTCCTACTGGCGACCGGCACTTCTCGGGCGGAACCTTAGGTTAGTCAACTGGCGCTCCATGTCAAGCAGGCGACTCTCGTATACTGATTGGCGTGCTCGGAGCTCTACGACCTCAGCTCGAGTTGCAGCTAGCTCTCGCTGCTGGGCTTCGTGGTCTCTCAACATCCTCCCATGAGCAACCTCGAGACTGCGAATACGGTTTGTGTTGGCATCCAAGTCTGCCTCGAGTTCCACAGTTCAGTGAATGGCCGCCACGTTCATTTCGACATTGCGGGCCACTCGGCGGACTATGATTGGAAGGGCTCTATCTGCGGAGCCTCCTCCGTCCACATTGTAGAAGCGGCGATCCCCATTATACGGGCGGGGTTGGCCTTGTTCGTGACTCCACCTATCCAGGCTTCCAACCCACATAGGCGTTGGTCCTTCGTGCACAAGCTGGGGGTTGGGATTTGGTATTGGGGTCACTGGGGGTAAGTTCTCGACTTCTGGTTCCGAGTCAGCCTCTTCAGGAAATGGTTCGGCAATGCTATCGTCAAAAGGGATTCCATGGTTTCCTTCTGGCTCTGGTTCGATCCATCCATCATCCCCTTGGTTAGGAAAGTACGGGTCGCCAGGAAGATGGAATCCATCCATGCTATCTACGCGAGACGAGGGTAAAGGAATAGTTAATAGGCATCGAATCTATAATACTTCTAATGTATTATAGTTACATGATTGATTCTCCTGGGTAAAACTCCGGTTCGGTCGTTATAGCACCCTAAAATACTCCTACAGTATTTAATCCTTATATTCGGTTCTAGAACTCTTCTGGTATCTAGGTAAGTTTTAGGCTTGTTGCAACACCTCAGTCACTCCCAAGCACATGTTGGTCATGTCTCGACTGAATATAGTTGATCAGGCTATATTCACCCTAGACATGATTACATAACTGCCCAGGTTTAACCGCGATGTCCAACATCCAAATACTTTTGTTTTGTTCTACTTACGACACGGATTCTGATAGTCGGGTATACTTATATACTTTTATAAAAATACTTGTATTTTTGAAAGTATACTTTTAGTTTAGAGCACTTAGGACCCTTAGTATTTATAGTTGTATACCATGTAAGGTTCAGTATACTTAGTTCGCTATAAACAAGGGCTCTGACACCAATCTGTCACACCCCGAAACCGTGATGGCGGAATCGTTCCGGGGTGGAGGACGTCATGCATAGTATCACAACAAATGTATCATAGCAAGCATAGTAAACACAACCAGACATTGAATACATATGTGAAAAAGGTTTACATTGTTTAATACATAGTTTTATTCATATCAAAAGTAAAATCGACAGACGCGACTCTAACGCTTCGTCTTCTCCGAACTCCTGGAAGTACCTGTTTACTAATTCCCTGAAAATACAAGCAGTTTTGAAAGAGTATCAGCATAAAGCTGGTGAGTTCATAAGCATTTAAGTTTTGGTGGAAATGTTCTTTGAATCCTTTTGAAAAGTGTTCCTCAAGAAAATCCTATATTTTCTTATGAAAAGCGGTTTTCAAAGAGTGCCTATTAGTAGAAAATAAACCATCAGTTTTAGAAATGCCGGTATTATCTTGGGAGAATCCTATATTTTCCCTAAAAACATGTTATCCGTACTAGAGGTAGAGATGTAAGTTTTAAAAACCAAAGATTACTATCAGTATATACATGAAAGTATTTTTATTAATCAAAATAAAACAAGTGAAGAGTAGAGTCTGTAAACAAAGTTAGTTTATACTTATTTACGAGTCGTATAACCATACTTGATATGACCGAGATACCTTTATAACGTTCTTCAGGCGTTAAGCTAAATGACATTTGTTCACCACAGGCGTGCCCGCCTAACTGTAGCTAGCAGTTCTGGTGTGGGATTGTCAGTCCCGAATAGATTTATTCACAAATCTCACGCTCTCCCTCCAGGAGACTCCGGTTATACTGAGATAGGATTTATCACTATACACCTAAGGGTACAGTATTCAAGTAGAGCCTCACAATTCTGTATAATCTAGTTTACTAGCGAGAAACAGTATAAAACAATAATTATCCTTGAATAATAGTACTTTATACTCCTGAGAAAATATATAACATAAACTAAATCTGCCATAGTTCATATATATTTATTTATGAAATCTGATTAAGTAGAGACTGCCTAGAGGGTTATCCCAAACTATACCCGTTATAGTTTATTAGAGTTGATATAGAGCTGCTTTGTAAAAACCTTTCTGAATGCTATGAAGTTAGATTTCCAAAATAGTGGTTTCCCTTATGCTCAACATATTACAAAAAGAGATAAAATATCTGAATATGTTATTAAACGTGGAAATCGTTGGACTGCATTAATAAGTTTAAAACTTAATAAAATACTTTGAATTTGGCTTGTATTCCCCCCCCCCCTCCCTGAAAACATTAAAAATACGGAAAATGTAGGGGTATGAACTCACCTCGGGTGATTTGAATGAAGGATCTATACGGAATGTGGGATGTTCAAGTGAAGCCTTGAACACGATTTGATCTTAATTAACATGCAATGACACACAAAGGAGTCAAATGACGGTATTTCACCACAAAATGTGATGGAGAACCACTCTAGGAACTTGGGACTACTTGCACTAAGTGTTAGAACCTTAAAGGATTGCATGAGGGGAGTGTATGGCCACCTATAAGGTGTGTGCGGCCATGGGTATGCTGCACAAGGGGTGTGCGGCCGTACACTCATGATGGAAGGTGTTCTTGGGGTGTTTCAAGGTCCATACTTGCAATCCATGAAGTGTCATAGGCCTATACTCAATTATAGTGCAAGTTAAGGGTCCTAGAAGTGTGTTTGTGGTCCTAGAATTAGTGTGTGGTCGCACACTTGGGTGTGCTGCCGCACATTTGGAGTGTGCTACCGCACAAGGGTGTGTGCGGCCGTACACAGGTGTGTGCGGTCGTACACTGTGACACCCCGAAACCGATGGCGGAAACGTTTCGGGGCGGAGGACGTCATGCGTAGTATCACAACAGTTGTATCATAGTAAGCGAAGTAAACACAATCATTACATTATAATATGAATATTTACATTGTTCAAAATCATGGTTTATACATAACAGTATAACAAAAGTAAAAGACGTGACTCCAGCATGCTCCGTCTCCTCCAAAAGTTGACAAGAGTACCTGTCTAATGTTTCCCTGAGAATACAAGCAATTTTAAAATATCAGCATAAAGATGGTGAGTTCATAAGCGTTTAAATTCTGGTGAAAGAAATGTTTCTTTGATTCTTTGAAAAGTTGTTTCCCAAGAAAATCCTATACTATCTTATGAAAGAGGTTTGATTACCCATTAGTTATACGTTAAACAGCCTGTTTATGAAAGGTTAAGTTATCCCAGGAAAATCCTATATTTTCCTTAAAAGTTGATAGTTGATTTTCGATTCTGATACGAGGTGTACAAGTATCTACCATACTTGTATCGATAGATGTAATTTCCTTGAAAAACCCTGGTTACTCGCTGTGAGATGTATTAGCCTTATTACATAAATAAAACTAATAAAATAGGTAGTGAACTAGATCCTAAGGGCATTATTAATGCCCTTTAGTAATCAAATCGATTATTACTTTGAGGTTAGTTCACTCGTTTCATTATTACAAAAGTAAATTCTCGTTACCTAAGTTGTGAGTGCCATAACCGTACTTAGATTGGATAAGGCACGAAACGGGGGCCAGTATTTTTTATGACTTTGTCACCCCTGAACATAACAGTTCCGCTGTAGCTAGCAGCGAGGGTGCGGAATAGTCAATCCCATATAGATCTATGCACAAAAGTCACGCTCTCCCTCCAAGAGATTCTGGTTATAAGTCGTAGTCCTCCACTCACGAATCCGATGGAGTGTTACCAAGGACATGTCTCAAACTTAGCCTAACAAATTTACAAGTAATAGTACGAAAATCCTGCTTATGATTTACATAAATCCTTTATAAGATAATACATATTATAACATGATTCACACGTTTCTTGCTTTAGATTTGAAAATTGTTTCTACGAGTTGATTCCTTAATCGATTGGTAAAACGGTTTTCTGAGTTAAAAGCATCTTGAACATAACATCATTCTATGCAAAATGAGATAATTTGAGCACAAGTTTCCTTGTACTTTTGCTTGTATTCCCCCCTGAAAACATGAAAAACTCGGAAAAAGCATAGGGGTATGAACTCACCGTTTGACGTAGGATCTGGGTATATGATCGGTTACGAATGCTGAGTGTCAAACGATGTTTCGTACGCAAGTGGATCCTTTTAACATGTGATAACACATATGTGTGTTAGAATTAGGGTGTTTCATGGCTAAACATGACGGGAAACCACCCTAAAGACTTGGAAATGCTTGTCGGGACCCTATATGATCAAACAAGGGAGGTGTACAGCCATTTGAGTGAGTGTGCGGCCAGGCTGTGTTTGCGGTTGCACACAGGAGTGTGCGGCCGTACAGAGGGTGTGTGCGGCCGTACACTCCTCATTTGTGCCCAAAATGTCGATTTTGAGGTGTTCTTGTGCCAATACCAAGTCCTACTAGTGAATGAAGGCCAAACTCTTCACTTTGGAGAGCTTTAAGGTGTGTGCGGCCACCTTATGAAGGTGTGTGGCCGTACACCTTCAAAGGATGAAGAACACGAAGAACACTATGAGTTTTAGGCTTAGATTCAGGTGTCTTACCAATATAACAAGCTGAAAGATGAAGTAGTTCACGTTTTTGAGGCCTTTAGAGTGTTCTGGGATGAAGTTTTTAGAGAGAGAAAGTAGTGAGAGGAAGTAGAATGCAGCCAAAAGAAAGAAATGAGTGAAAGGGGTCACCTTATATATATAAGGGTGAGTGTGCGGCTGGAGGGTGGGTGTGCGGCCGTACACACCTCTTAGGAGGGTGTATGGCCCGGTTTTGTCTCTATACGACTTGTTGACTCATTTCTAATCTCATTCCCGATTGTACTCAAGCTTAGAACACTTAAACTAACTCTTAAACGGCGTTAAAAGATGATAAAATCGAGTTTAATATTGATATACAGATCAATTGTACAGGATAAAAGTTTTGGGTTGTCACATCATCCCCCCGTTAGAGGGAATTTTCGTCCCGAAATTCGAACATAGAATACAAATCATGAATTAGGAAAGAGATGAGGATATTTCTGGTTCATCTGATCTTTGCGCTCCTAAGTGAATTCAGGTCCCCGCTTGGCATTCCAGCGAACCTTCACTATCGGGATGCGACTTTGTTTAGTTCGTTTGATCTCTCTATCCATGATTTCGACTGGTTCTTCCAGGAAATTCAGGTTCTCGTTGATTTCAATCTCATTGAGAGGAATCGTAAGGGTTTCGTCGGACACGCATTTCTTAAGATTTGAAATGTGGAATACAGGATGAATGTTGCTAAGTTCTTGCAGTAAACGAAGTTTATAGGCTACGGGACCGATCCTAGCGAGGATCTCGAAGGGTCCTATGTATCTTGGATTTAACTTTCCACGCTTTCCGAAGCGTATCATGCCTTTCCAGGGTGAGACTTTTAGCAGGACACGGTCTCCAACCTGGAATTCCAAGGGTTTTCATCGTTTATCGGTGTAGCTCTTTTGTCTATCTCAAGAGGCCTTAAGTCGTTCTCGGATTTGTACGATCTTTTCGGTGGTTTCGCGGATGATTTCTAGACCAGTGAGAGTGTTGTCAGGGAATTGTCCCTTGGCTAGCTGCGTGTCGCCCACCTCAGCCCAACACAGAGGGGATCTACACTTGCGACCATAGAGGTCTTCGAAAGGCGCAGCCTTAATGCTGGTATGATAACTGTTGTTGTAGGAAAACTCAACCAAAGGAAGATGAGTGTCCCATGACGCGCCGAAATTGATGACGCAGGCTCTCAACATATCTTCCAATGTCTGAATTGTTCTCTCACTCTGTCCATCATTCTGAGGGTGGTAAGATGTGCTCATATCCAGCTTAGTTCCAAGAGCCTTCTGTAGTGACTGCCAGAACCTCGAAGTGAACCTGCTATCTCGGTCAGAGATAATGGATACAGGCACACCATGCAATCGAACTATCTCTCGGATGTAGATTCGCGTGAGTTTCTCCATTTTGAAGTTTTCCTTGATCGGCAGGAAGTGGGCGGATTTAGTCAGTCGGTCGACAATTATGTTGGATAAGGTGTCTAAATCCATAATTATTTCTGGTATGTACTTGACCCGACCCGGCATGGTCCATTTGGGTTGCATGGCACCATGCAATTGGATAAACTAAAATGAGAGAAATAACACTTATGGTTTATTAATATATTATAAGTTCTAATATATTAATAATATTATTTAATTAGTTTGATCAAGAATTAATTTAGAATTAATTAAGTGATCAAAAGATAACTAATTAAATATATGGGTAGATTATGTAAATCTTCCATATCTTATATAGTGGGCTAAGAGGCTCCATGGATTATCAAGTTGGGTTCCACCCATAGGATGCTCCATGGATGCTCCATGAGAGTTACAAACCCATGGGTCATGGAAATGAAGAGTCATGACACATTAGGGTTTACATGGTGTAACCCTAGATGTGTCAACACTATATAAAAAACCCATTCTCCACCAAAATTGGCTACACATAAGAAACAAGAGGGCTAGGCCGATTTTAGAAGTGTGTATTCTCTCTAAAGTCATTCCAAAAGCATTTGGTGTTGTGTGAAGCATTTGAGGCATCACACTTGGGGTGCTAGGCTCACAAGGTTTCAAGGATCATAAGCAACAACAAGGTAAATTATTCTATCTTTCATGCAAGTTAAAATTTGTTCCCCATGTATGCTAGATAGGAATATAACCTTGGAATTCAACTTTGCATGATAATTAGACAAACATAGATCCAAGGTTATTAGGGTTGCATGTACACTTAGGAAGTGTTAGAATGCTCAAAACCCATCAGTGGTATCAGAGCATGGTTCGTTTGTTGTTTTTTTTGTGTGCAAACAGCTTGGAAAAAAATTGTTTTTCTGTTTTCTGCTCGTATGAAAGTTTGCACATTTGTTGCTGGAAATGGACTAGAAACATTACCCTAAACTGTTTTGATGTTTTAAAGCTTGTTTTAGATGGTGTAATGTTTATGCTAATCCATTTACAATGGCAATTATTAAAATTACAAGTTTTTTTAAGTGTAATTTTTTATTCTTGAAAGTGTTCATATTCATGTTCTTGAACTTATGAAGATTAGATGATCATAGGAATTGTTTGTAACCTTCATGGTAGTTTAATTCATGATCATAATGTGTTTTAATGGAGTCCATAACTTGTCCTCAAGTTATGGAAAACCAAAAGTCTCACTTTTATTAAAGCCATTAAAAGAACACAAGAGTTATAAAAATGAAGAGTCTTCATTTTTATTACTCAATTAATTCATAAGTTATAAGAAATGAAAAGTTTTGGAAGTTTACAAAACTTGCCCTCAAGTTTTGGAACATGTAAAGTCTTGATTAAAACTTTAGTTCCAACCCTTAGAATTTTAAAAGTTAAAATTCAACCCTTATACTTTATAATATTATAAGTTACTAATATATATATGTATAACGTCAAGTCGTCTTACCGCTAGTACGCCTCATTCACGAAGTCGGTCTATAAGGGGGGTATAAGGTTGTTGCCTCTAAAATGGCAACTTAATGGGTGTCCACTCTCACCCACCGCTTCCTTGATCGGTGGAGGGTCGTTAGCCGAACGGGTAGGACAAGGACTTATAAATTCTCATTAAAAGTATGATGAATATTATAAAGTAACTAAATGCTTTTATTAAATTCCCAATATTAGTTACTTTAGGAAAATGTGAATAAGGTGCTAATCCATGAAATTACACTTTACACTTTGTTTAAGTCGTTAGTGGAGCTCGTGTGGTTAACCGGCACACTAACTTGGACTTAACAAGGAAGGTAAAGGGTGACTTAAAGTTTATTATAGGTCGGTGGAGCGTGTGTGGTTTACCGGCACATCGATTGAGTGATAAACCTTGAGGGTACCAAGTGATTTGCATGGTTACTTCACACCTCGTTTTGTGATTCTCGGTATCCCAGTCACAAAACTTGGAGGGCACACTCGAGATTGAAACATGCCTTTGAAAAGTTCATTGAATCTCAAAAGAATCTAGGAATTTCTAAGAACCAATTAAAAACCTAATATTTATATTTCGTTTTTCATGGTGGAAATTGGTGAATCGTCATTCACCTACCTTTCAAATATGTTATTGCTTGGATTACGGCATACCTCTTCTAAGTTATAATATATTGTGATTGGATCCTAGCCTTAATATTACATTTGGGTGTTTTATTAAGGACTCTCTTAATATCTAAACTAATATTGTCCTCTTCTTTCAGATGTCTTCAAACAATGCTGCTTCTAGCTCTAATCCTAATGGCTCCTTTACCCTTATGAACTTGTGTGGGAAAGTCACTTTTGATGGATCCAACTTCAATGAATGGATCAGAAACTTCAGGATGATTACCCGCTACGAGGACAAAGAATATGTCCTTGACAAGGAGCTTAAGGAGATTGATGAGACCACTGCAACTCCCCAGGAGATCGCTGACTTCCGGGCACATGAAAGGGATGCTACAAAAGTGGCATGCATCATGTTGGCCACCATGACAGCGGAACTCCAAAAGTCCTATGAGGACTTCTACCCTTTTGAAATGCAACAAGATCTGATGGAAAGATACCATCAAAGTGCACGACAAGAGAGGTATGAAATCATATGCTCTATCATAACAACCATGATGAAGGACGGGGAATCTGTCACGAGCCACATGCAGAAAATGCAAAGGTATGTGGATCGGTTGCTGAAGCTTAATGTGAACTTCCCTGAGGAGCTTGCAATAGATATCATTTTGCACTCCTTACCATCGTGCTATGATCAATTCCGCATGACATATCACATGAATAAGGAAGAGGTCACACTCAGCAAACTTCAGGGACTCCTCAAGACCGCAGAAACAGGTCTTAAGGGTAAGTCGGTTGTTAACACTCCTACTACAAACTCCGCCCCGGTTTTGGCAATCTGGAAAGGTAGAGGGAAGAAGAGGAAGAGCTCTTCGAAGGGTACCAAGGCTAGGACCCTTGATGGCTCTTCTTCAAGTGGAACCAAGAAAGGTTTTGTCACTCCTTCTTCTGACCCTAAAGAGGCTGAATGCTTCTATTGCCATGAAAAGTCACATTGGAAGCGGAACTGCCCAAAGTACCAGCAAGATGTGAAGGATGGGAAAGTTAAACCCAACCATGCAGGTATTTACACTATCTTATCTAATAACTCACCCCATTCTAACTCTTGGGTCCTTGATACCGGTTGTGGTATTCATATATGTTCTGATTTGCAGGGACTAAGAAGAAGTGAGAATGTGGAGCATGGAAGAATAAACTTAATCATGGGGAATAGGAAAGCTTTACCTGTCACCAAGATTGGAGTTTATACTTTATCGCTAAGTAGTGGGTTTAGTTTAGATTTGAATAAATGTTGTTATTCGCCAGAAATGGCAAGAAATATTATTTCCTTTCATGCATTGTATAAACAAGGTTTCACCTTTTCATTTGATAATGAAGTTGGTTCGATTAATGCTTTCTTTAATAATGTTCTTTATTTTAAAGCATTACCTTGTGATGGTGTGTATGAAACTGTATCTGTGGTTGATAACTTAGGAAATAATGTATTGTGTATTAATTCTGTTAATGATAATAACTTGGATAAAGCATCATTATGGCATTGTCGTCTTGGACATATAAGCAAGAAACGCATAGGCCAACTCCAAAAGGATGGAGTATTGGATTCATTTGACCTAAAGTCAGATGATAGTTGCGAATCATGCTTACTTGGAAAAATGACAAAGTCACCCTTCACAGGTTCTTGTGAGAGGGGTGAAGGTTTGTTGGATCTTATACATACGGATGTGTGTGGGCCCTTCAAACATGCCACAAGGGATGCTAATCATTATTATTTGACTTTTACTGATGATTACAGTAGATATGGATATGTCTACTTAATCAAGCATAAGTCAGAGACTTTTGAGAGGTTTAAAGAGTTTAAACAGGAAGTCGAGAATCAATTGGGCAGGAACATTAAGATGCTTCGATCCGATCGAGGTGGTGAATATCTTAGTTCAGAGTTCCTCGACTATCTTAGGGAATGTGGGATTGTCTCACAATTGACACCTCCCAGGACACCGCAGTTGAATGGTGTAGCTGAGAGGCGTAATCAAACCTTGTTGGATATGGTTCGTTCCATGATGAGTCGAGCTTCGCTACCAATCTCATTTTGGGGGTATGCCTTAGAGACTGCCGCCCATATCCTTAATCTAGTTCCCACAAAGAAAGTTGCCAAAACTCCCCATGAGATGTGGACTCGTAAAGTACCCAAACTAGACCACATTAAGATTTGGGGTTGCGAGGCTTTCGTGAGACGCGAGACTCATGATAAGCTCGAACCTCGAAGTGAGAGGTGTATTTTCATCGGCTACCCACAGAAATCCTTTGGTTACCTCTTCTACAGACCTAGTGAGAATGTGGTCTTTGTAGATAGGAGGGCTTTCTTTCGAGAGAGAGAGTTCATAAGCCAAGGAGACAGTGGGAGGCAAGTTGACTTTGAAGAAATTCAAGAGTCAAGTGGTGAAGGAACTTCAAACCCTAGCACTCAACTTGAGGAGGAAACTTCTGTTGAGCCAATTGACAAGTCTGTACCTCTGAGGCGTTCCACAAGGGTTAAGAATGCACCTGAGCATTACTATGGATTCCATATTACTGCGGAAGGTGATACACTTATCAGTGATGAGACACTGATAGGTCTGGATGAACCTAACAGTTACGCGGAAGCCATGGCAGGCCCTGAGTCAGCCAAGTGGAAAGAGGCAATGGACAGCGAGATACAGTCCATGTATGACAATCAAGTTTGGAACTTGGTTGAGAATGTACCAGGTCGTAAGACTGTAGGGTGCAAATGGATCTTCAAGAAGAAGACCGACATGGATGTTAATGTACACACTTATAAGGCACGACTGGTTGCAAAGGGTTTCTCACAAACTCCGGGAGTTGATTATGATGAGACCTTTTCTCCAGTGGCCAAGATTAAGTCTATTAGGGTTCTGTTAGCCATAGCTGCATTTCATGACTATGAAATATGGCAAATGGATGTCAAAACCGCTTTCCTTAATGGAAAGTTGGATGAGGATATTTACATGAGTCAGCCAGAGGGTTTTGTCAATACAGAGTACCCTAATAGAGTGTGTAAGCTTGAGAAATCCATTTATGGGTTAAAGCAAGCACCTCGCAGATGGAATCTTTGCTTTGATAAGAAAGTCAAAGAATTTGGCTTTTCTAGGAGTGAAGATGAATCTTGTGTATATGTCAAGGCTAGTAGGAGTATAGTTAGCCTTTTGGTATTGTATGTGGATGACATACTACTCATAGGAAATGACATCCCAACTCTGCAGGAAGTTAAGTCCTGGCTTGGGAAGTGTTTCTCTATGAAGGACCTAGGAGAAGCTGCTTATATTCTAGGGATAAGGATCTTGAGAGACCGGAGTAAAAGACTAATTGGACTTAGTCAGAGTACTTACTTGGATAAGGTGTTGAAGAGATTCGGCATGCAGGACTCCAAGAAAGGAGAGTTACCCATCCAGAGTAATGCCATATTGAGTAAGACACAAAGCCCTAGTACTGAGGCTGAGATAGCAGAAATGAGTCGAATACCTTATGCTTCGGCTGTAGGATCGATCATGTATGCTATGACGTGTACTCGACCTGATGTAGCCTTTGCTTTGAACATGGTTAGCAGGTATCAGGGGAACCCTGGCAAGGCACACTGGACTGCGGTAAAGAATATCCTCAAGTACCTACGGAGGACTAAGGACTGGGTCCTTACCCTCGGTGGGAGTGAAGACTTGAGAGTTGTAGGGTATAGTGATGCTAGCTTTCAGACTGATAGGGATAATTTCCGCTCTCAGTCAGGCTGGGTCTTTACCTTAAATGGAGGAGCAATTTCTTGGAAGAGTTCCAAGCAAGAGACAGTGGCTGATTCAACTTGCGAATCAGAGTATATAGCAGCTAGCGAGGCAGCAAAGGAGACGATATGGCTGAAGAACTTCATTGGAGACCTTGGAGTTGTACCAGCTATTAAAGAGCCAATGGAAATTTTCTGTGATAGTGAAAGTGCAGTTGCCTTAGCCAAGGAACCAAGGGATCACGGGAGATCCAGACACATCGACATAAAATACCATTTCATCAGACATCGAATAGAAGAAGGACTCCTCGTGGCAAAGAGGGTATCATCAGATGAGAATCCAGCAGATCCCCTCACGAAGGGACTGACTCAGGTTAAGCATCTCCAGCATGCTCGGAGCATAGGGCTGAAGGATGATATTAGATTTAGTAGTTAGATAACCTTGAAATTTGTAAAGTGTAATTGACATTAGATGATGAATAAAAGGTGTTTTATTTATGAGTAAAGTGTTGTTATCTCTTGTCGATCGTTTACTATATTTCTTTTGCATGTTTTGACTTCCAGAATAATTATGTTTGGTATATCATATTATTCGAACCTCCACAGTCGATCATATGTCGGAAGTAGGTATGAATCAAGACTGTCATGATTGGTTGCAGAGGTCTAAGTTGTTGGACATGGCTACAACACTCATGAGTGCTCATAAGTTCTAAGCATTGGACTCAACCCACGCTCACTGGAATCACTTCATGGAATTTATCTCGAGTGATCGTGAGACGGTAATATCATATAAGTCTTCAAACCTAGAGATATGATTTGTTACTTATGAGTTGGTTATGCATTGATTGTACGTTAACGCATTGGTAACTCGATGTTATAAAACGTGCTTTTGTGTATAATTCAATGAGTGGTAGAACAAACATATGAGTCGAAGTTTATCTGTTCCTTCTTAGATTAGAAGCTGATATCTGGGCCCCTCGATGATTTTGTTTTGACCTATGTATCGGGCCCGGTCAGAACTAAGTTGATGTGTTCAATTAAGTTCTTTGTCAAACAAATCGAAAATCGGGAAACAAACTGTTGGACAATAAGTAAGACATTGTTCCATGTATTTGTCCGGCTGATATCTAGAACAGAGGATTATATGATCACTTATCTTAAATGGCATATCATCATCTTCTCAGTTCCGAGAGACCTTGAAAGAGCTATGATTGCCGATCGGTTCCTGAAGTATTGCAGTTATAGTTATTAGACTTATCCAAGTGGGAGACTGTTGGATAACGTGTCTAAGTCCATAACTATTTCTGGTATGTACTTGACCCGACCCGGCATGGTCCATTTGGGTTGCATGGCACCATGCAATTGGATAAACTAAAATGAGGGAAATAACACTTATGGTTTATTAATATATTATAAGTTCTAATATATTAATAGTATTATTTAATTAGTTTGATCAAGAATTAATTTAGAATTAATTAAGTGATCAAAAGATAACTAATTAAATATATGGGTAGATTATGTAAATCTTCCATATCTTATATAGTGGACTAAGAGGCTCCATGGATTATCAAGTTGGGTTCTACCCATAGGATGCTCCATGGATGCTCCATGAGAGTTACAAACCCATGGGTCATGGAAATGAAGAGTCATGACACATTAGGGTTTACATGGTGAAACCCTAGATGTGTCATCACTATATAAGAAACCCATTCTCCACCAAAATTGGCTACACATAAGAAACAAGAGGGCTAGGCCGATTTTAGAAGTGTGTATTCTCTCTAAAGTCATTCCAAAAGCATTTGGTGTTGTGTGAAGCATTTGAGGCATCACACTTGGGGTGCTAGGCTCACAAGGTTTCAAGGATCATAAGCAACAACAAGGTAAGTTATTCTATCTTTCATGCTAGTTAAAATTTGTTCCCCATGTATGCTAGATAGGAATATAACCTTGGAATTCAACTTTGCATGATAATTAGACAAACATAGATCCAAGGTTATTAGGGTTGCATGTACACTTAGGAAGTGTTAGAATGCTCAAAACCCATCAAATTACCCAGATGGCGTCGTGCCCACTCGGAGACTTGGGTAATTTGGTGATGAAATCCATAGTGATCCTCTCCCACTTCCATTCGGGTATTTCTGGTTGTTGGAGTAGACCTGAGGGTTTCTGATATTCGACCTTCACCTTGGCGCAAGTCATGCACTTGCCCACGAAGGTAGCGATCTCGGCTTTCATGTTCGGCCACCAATATAGTTTCTTGAGATCGAGGAACATCTTGTCCGAACCTGGGTGAACGGAGTATCTGGTCTTGTGAGCTTCGTTCATTACAACCTCTCTGTAACCATCGAACTTTGGGTTCCAGATCCGGTCCATGAAATAATAGACTCCGTCTCCCTTGATCTCTAGGTTCTTTTCCATTCCTCTCAAGGCTTCACCCGGCATGTTCTCTGGTCTTAAGGCTTCCAACTGAGCCTCCTTAATTTGCACGGATAAATGGGAATGGATAGTCATGGTCTGTTCCTTCACTCTACGACCTGAGTACTCCTTCCGGCTGAGGGCATCTGCCACCACATTGGCCTTGTCGGGATGGTAGCGGATTTCGCACTCGTAATCGCTGAGTAGCTCAACCCATCGCCGTTGTCTCATGTTCAGCTCCTTCTGGTCGAAGATATGCTGCAAACTTATATGGTCAGTGAAGATAGTGCACTTAGTTCCGTAGAGATAATGTCTCCATATCTTCAGCGCGAAGACCACTGCTCCCAATTCCAGATCGTGTGTTGTGTAGTTGACTTCGTGTGCTTTCAGCTGTCTTGAGGCATAAGCAATGAATTTTCCCCGTTGCATGAGCACATAGCCTAGGCCCTGATTGGAAGCATCACAGTAGACAACGAAGTCCTCCGTCCCTTCGGGCAGAGACAAGATAGGTGCGCTGCATATTTCAACATTTGGAACGCAGTGTCTTGCTTCTCACTCCAACAAAAGGGTACGCCTTTCTGAGTCAGAGTGGTTAAGGGTTTGGCAATTCTGGAGAAATTCTGGATAAATCTGCGATAGTAGCCAGCGAGACCCAAGAATTGACGGATTTATGTGGGTGTCTTCGATGCTGACCAATTCTCTATCGCTTTGATTTTGGAGGGGACCTCGTGTATGCCTTCCTCGCTTACCACGTGACCTAGGAAGGTTACTCTTCGGATCCAGAATTCGTATTTGGAGAATTTCGCGTACAACTTCTCCGTCCTTAAGGTTTCCAGCACCGATCTCAAGTGTTGTTTGTGATCTTCCTCGCTTCTGGAGTAGACAAGTATATCGTCGATGAATACAATGACGAACTTGTCCAGGAAAGACGGCACACCCGGTTCATCAGGTCCATGAACACTGCCGGTGCGTTAGTTAGACCGAAGGGCATAACTACGAACTCGTAGTGACCATATCGAGTCTGAAATGCTGTTTTAGGAACATCACCCTCATGGACTCGTAGCTGATGGTACCCCGATCTTAAATCTATTTTCGAAAAGTAGCTGGCTCCTTGAAGTTGGTCAAAGAGATCATCGATTCGAGGAAGAGGGTAACGGTTTTTGACAGTGAGCTTGTTCAGCTCCCTATAATCGATACACATTCGAAAGGATCCATCCTTCTTTTTCACGAATAAGATCGGGGCTCCCCAGGGTGAGGAACTCGGTCTGATGAACCCTTTGCTGAGCAGCTCATTGAGCTGACTAGATAACTCCTGCATTTCTGTCGGCGCTAATCGGTATGGGGATTTAGCTACGGGGGTAGCTCCGGGGACTAAGTCAATGCGAAACTCGACTTGGCGTTCGGGAGGGATTCCCGGGAGATCTTCGGGAAAAACATCGGGAAAGTTGCAGACTTCGGGGATGCTCTCGAGGTCTTTAACTTCCTGCTTCTCGTTAATGACGTGGGCTAGGAATGCATAACACTCCTTCCGCAGGAGTTTCTGGGCTTTGATGCACGAAATGATGCGAAGGTTTGTGCTAAGTTTATCGCCATAAATTACGAGAGTTTCATCAGAGGAGAGGTTGAGACGGATGGCTTTTTCGAAACAAAGGATATCAGCATGATTGGGGCTCAACCAATCCATGCCGATAATGGCATCGAAGCTTTTTATGGAAACTGGCATAAGGTCGATAGGAAAAGAATGATCGTTCAAGGTAAGGGTACAACCTACATATATATTATTAGTGCTCTCTTTCTCACCGTTAGCCATCTCGACGGTAAATGTTTCAGTTAGGGGTCGAGGTTTACGCCTAAGACGATGTTTGAATGCATGACTAACAAAACTCCTCTCCGCACCAGAATCGAAAAGAATGCATGCATAAGAGTTGTCGAGGAGGAACGTACCCGAAACAACTGTGGGATCAGCGACTGACTCCTCTTGCCCCATTGTCAGTACTCTCCCTGTGTCACCTGCTGTTTTTGCCTTGGGGCAGTTTCTCTTGTAGTGCCCAATTTCTCCACAACCATAACAGGCTTGACCGACGCGTGCTCCAGATGCCTGATTGGCTGGTTGTACTGGTGTTTTGCAAACTCGAGTTGTGTGCCCCTTTTTGCCACAGCTGGTGCATGACATTTCTCGGCATGGGCCGAGATTATGATGATAGTTGCACTTGTCGCATCGAGGAAGGGTACCAGCATATTTACCGGTAGGTGCTTGCATGGCAGGAGCAGCGACAGGGGTAGTAGCAGCGTGAACTACTACCGTTTGCTGTTTCTTTGAGGGCTCCTGCGAAGACTGACCCTTTCTCTGTTTCCAGAATTTTCTCTTCTCACCACTCCCTTTAGCCGGTTCGGGAGTGGCTGTCACTTCATCGAGATCGACTCCATGATCGATCAGAGTTTGCGCCAGGCACTTGGCGCTATCAAATGTAGTTGGTCGAGCAGCCAAAACATTTCCTTTGGTTGGCTGGTTCAGTCCCCAAATATATCTTTCAACCTTTTTGCTTTCTGGGGTGACCATCCCCGGGCAAAGAAGCGCTAGGTCTTCAAACCTAGAAGTGTAGGTAGCAACGTCGGATTCTTTCATCTTTAGATTCCAGAGTTCGTGCTCTAGTTTCTGCATCTCGCCCCATGGGCAGTACTCAGCTATCATGATTTCCTTTAAGCTTTCCCAACCCATAACATTTGCCACTGGTAGGGTTAGGGATTTGACCCGACCATTCCACCAGGTCAGTGCCCTGTTGGCGATAGTGCAAGCGGCGAATTTTACTTTGTTGGCTTCAGAACAGGAACAGATTTCGAAAATGGACTCAATTTTCTCGATCCATTGAGTCGGGGCAATTACACCTCCTTTGCCGTCGAAAGATGTGGGTTTCGTATTCATGAAGTCCTTATAAGAGCACTCCTTTTGGTGTCCCTGACCACCTTCATGATTTTGGGGATGCGTACCACTTCCTTGCCCACTAGATCTGCCAGAATTAATTTGTGACATAGCGGTAGCCACAGCAGCAGTAACAGCTGCCTGAAACATAGCGGGATCAAACTGAGGGGGCGGTGGTGGTGGTGGTGGAGCGTCGTCATTCCTTCTGATAGGTCTTTTTCGGGGAGGCATCTTGTTCTAGAAACAATCAGGAAGAAGAGGATGGTAAGTCCTCTGGAATCAAATCAAGAGATATAAAGATGTATCTCAATATGATGGCTAGAGTGTTCTACTAAGCGATAAACAAAGGAAAGCTACCAATGCAAATAAGTTATCGCTAAGAAACGAATAGGTAGCAACACTAGGAATGAATTTCTACAATGTATTCGGCTCTGACTAAAATACTCCTATAGTATTTTAAGTTGAATGGATACCGGGTAAGTTTTAGGCCTGTTGCAACACCAAAGTCACTCCCAAGCACATGTTGGTCATGTCTCGAATGAATATAGTTGATCAGGCTATATTGACCCTAGACATGATTACATAACTGACCAGGTTTAACCGCAGTGTTCAACATCCAAAATACTTCTATTTTTTTCTACTCATGACACGGATTCTGGTACTCGGGTATACTTGTATATTCTTTGTAAAAATACTTATATTTTAAAAGTATACTTTTAGTTCAGAGCACTTCAGCCCCTTAGTGTTTATAGTTGTATACCATGTAAGGTTCGGTATACTTAGTTCACTATAAACAATAGCTCTGATACCAATCTGTCACACCCCGAAACCGATGGCGGAAACGTTTCGGGGCGGAGGACGTCATGCGTAGTATCACAACAGTTGTATCATAGTAAGCGAAGTAAACACAACCATTACATTATAATATGAATATTTACATTGTTCAAAATCATGGTTTATACATAACAGTATAACAAAAGTAAAAGACGTGACTCCATAATGCTCCGTCTCCTCCAAAAGTTGACAAGAGTACCTGTCTAATGTTGCCCTGAGAATACAAGCAGTTTTAAAATATCAGCATAAAGATGGTGAGTTCATAAGCGTTTAAATTCTGGTGAAAGAAATGTTTCTTTGATTCTTTGAAAAGTTGTTTCCCAAGAAAATCCTATATTTTCTTATGAAAGAGGTTTGATTAGATTACCCATTAGTTATACGTTAAACAGCCTGTTTATGAAAGGTTAAGTTATCCCAGGAAAATCCTATATTTTCCTTAAAAGTTGATAGTTGATTTTCGATTCTGATACGAGGTGTACAAGTATCTACCATACTTGTATCGATAGATGTAGTTTCCTTGAAAAACCCTGGTTACTCGCTGTGAGATGTATTAGCCTTATTACATAAATAAAACTAATAAAATAGGTAGTGAACTAGATCCTAAGGGCATTATTGATGCCCTCTAGTAATCAAATCGATTATTACTTTGAGGTTAGTTCACTCGTTTCATTATTACAAAAGTAAATACTCGTTACCTAAGTTGTGAGTGCCATAACCGTACTTAGATTGGATAAGGCACGAAACGGGGGCCAGTATTTTTTATGACTTTGTCACCCCTGAACATAACAGTTCCGCTGTAGCTAGCAGCGAGGGTGCGGAATAGTCAATCCCATATAGATCTATGCACAAAAGTCACGCTCTCCCTCCAAGAGATTCTGGTTATAAGTCGTAGTCCTCCACTCACGAATCCGATGGAGTGTTACCAAGGACATGTCTCAAACTTAGCCTAACAAATTTACAAGTAATAGTACGAAAATCCTGCTTATGATTTACATAAATCCTTTATAAGATAATACATATTATAACATGATTCACACGTTTCTTGCTTTAGATTTGAAAACTGTTTCTACGAGTTGATTCCTTAATCGATTGGTAAAACAGTTTTCTGAGTTAAAAGCATACTGAACATAACATCATTCTATGCAAAATGAGATAATTTGAGCACAAGTTTCCTTGTACTTTTGCTTGTATTCCCCCCCTGAAAACATGAAAAACTCGGAAAAAGCGTAGGGGTATGAACTCACCGTTTGACGTAGGATCTGGGTATATGATCGGTTACGAATGCTGAGTGTCAAACGATGTTTCGTACGCAAGTGGATCCTATTAACATGTGATAACACATATGTGTCTTAGAATTAGGGTGTTTCATGGCTAAACATGACGGGAAACCACCCTAAAGACTTGGAAATGCTTGTCGGGACCCTATATGATCAAACAAGGGAGGTGTACGGCCATTTGAGTGAGTGTGCGGCCAGGCTGTGCGGCCAGGCTGTGTGTGCGGTTGCACACAGGAGTGTGCGGCCGTACAAAGGGTGTGTGCGGCCGTACACAGGAGTGTGCGGCCGTACACTCCTCATTTGTGCCTGAAATGTCGATTTTGAGGTGTTCTTGTGCCAATACCAAGTCCTACTAGTGAATGAAGGCCAAACTCTTCACTTTGGAGAGCTTTAAGGTGTGTGCGGCCACCTTATGAAGGTGTGCGGCCATACACCTTCAAAGGATGAAGAACACGAAGAACACTATGAGTTTTAGGCTTAGATTCAGGTGTCTTACCAATATAACAAGCTGAAAGATGAAGTAGTTCACGTTTTTGAGGCCTTTAGAGTGTTCTTGGATGAAGTTTTTAGAGAGAGAAAGTAGTGAGAGGAAGTAGAGTGCATCCAAAAGAAAGAAATAAGTGAAAGGGGTCACATTATATATATATATAAGGGTGAGTGTGCGGCTGGAGGGTGGGTGTGCAGCCGCACACCCATGTGTGCGGCCGTACACACCTCTTAGGAGGGTGTATGGCCCGGTTTTGTCTCTATACGACTTGTTGACTCATTTCTAATCTCATTCCCGATTGTACTCAAGCTTAGAACACATAAACTAACTCTTAAACGGCGTTAAAAGATGATAAAATCGAGTTTAATATTGATATACAAATCAATTGTACAGGATAAAAGTTTCGGGTTGTCACATACACCCCACACAAAGATGTCCAAAATGCCAAATCTAGGGTGTAGCAAGGCTAGGTTCATGTCCAACTCGAATATTGAAGTCCAACTCTCACTTTGGAGGGTGTTTTAAGAGTGTGCGGCCCACCTTATGAAGGTGTGCGGCCGCACTCCTTCAAAGAGTGAAGATCATGATGATTCAAGGCTTAGATCAATAGGTCCTTTATGTATGTTAAGCTAGGAGATGGAAAACTCACGTTTTGAGGCCTTAAGAGGGTTTGCGGTTGAAGAATCTTGAGAGAGAAGGAATAGTGTGCTGCCAAGGAGTGAAAGGAATGAAGGGAAGGGGGTCTACCCTTTATATAGGTGTAGGTATTTTGTCAACAAGTGAGTGTGCGGCCAAGAGGTGAGTGTGCGGCCGCACACCCATGTGTACGGCCGTACACTCCCCTTAAGGGTGTGTATGGCCTGATTTTGTCACTCTATGGCTTGCTGACTCATTTCTAAACTCATCCTTGGTCATACTCGAGCTTAAAATCACTTAAATGAACCCTCAAACAGTGCCAGAAGTCAACCAAAACATGTTTAACTTTGATTGAATTGAATAAGTGTACAAGATAGAAGTTCCGGGTTGTCACATATTCCTACTGAAGTTTCGTCACTATAAAAGACATGGTTCTCTGAACCAATCACCTCACTTTGCATATCTATTTTAGTCGGACTCGATTCTTTACGACCATTAAGGTCTGAACGAAAATCATCTTCTTAGTCATCACCGAAACGAAGGTAATGACATACTCGAACAAAAACGGAATCGATTACTAGCTTCTTGGTAACCTTGTGACTTTCCCTGATCCAAGTGTGAGTCCTGTGCTTCCAGTAGTATAGGCCTCTACTACTATTCACACCTACTCATACTCATCCCAAGTATTGTCTCGCAGTTTCCAAGTCACCATTCAAAATCACAAAGCAACTTATCACACATGAATGTGTTCAAACAAGTACTTATAACAATTTCTCCTAGACTCAATTAGGGATTTCACATTTCTATCAAACATATCTTAGATTTCCTATACTCGCCTTCTAAGATTCTTTTCATGCATATGCTCGATTTAGTATATCCTAATACTTTTTCATAGGTCGATAGAAATTTTACTTCCAATTCTTCATATAAATTCTTTCTCGGGTAGTGTCTAGTTTGCAAGACACACTATGCCATAATTTACTCTAGTATCGTGGAGACAAACGGTCTTTAACTATCTGCATCATCTTCTAATTCATGCAAGTCACCATGCACATTTGTTCATTTTTGTATATGAGTAAGTCTTCTTCTCATGAGTGTATCTTTTAAGTCTACTTCATAGGAATCTATCCTAGGAAATCTGCATTATAGCTGCATCTCAGCATGTTCTACTAGCTTCAACTTGATTCTCTGTCATTCCTAACTACAACATCTCTTCTCATATAATAATATGAGTGTATATCTTCTTCAACTAAGTAATCTACCTTACTCTAACAAGTAAGCCACTCAGCCTTTTCACAACCAAATAACCTATTTCACCATCCTAATCATGTATGTTAAAGTCGGCTTAACACACAATGTAATTTCCATAAGGATGTGATAGAAGTCGCTCAGTATTATTAAATACTAAGTCTGAACATCCTGTATAGGATTACTACTTGAACTACACACTATATCAAAATCTTTAGGCAAAGCCTTGGCCTATTGAGTCTGAAAACTTCATTAGCCTTTCCTTTGATCTTTAAATCTTCTAAATCTTGTACAACATCAATTGCGATACTGCCGAAGTATTGATCACCATCTTCGGTTCTTCTTACTCGATAAGCAATCATTTCTTCATTCTGGACAGTGGTGGAACAACTTCATCGGTTATGCCAAAACATTTATCTCGTCCGAATGTGTTTCAAACGCACGTCTTTCTTCCAAAGATGTTATTATATTATCAAACATACTTTAAATGTATAATACCACTATATAGGTATTAATACACTATTTACGATAACACTTCATAAATATTATTTTACGATATCCCTCGATCGTTTATCTATAAACATTATCGATGTCGACTATCATAAGTCTTTTTATCACTTCGAAAAGTTTCTTATCAGTTATAACACGGAAATTTTAGAATCTGGAATACTTAAAATTTCTTCTTCCAGACCAAGGTCGGCAACATACCTTAAACTCTCTCAAGTAATAGCAATATAAGCAAGCAACCTAAGGCATGCTATATTCATTTATCATTTAGCACATATTAGAATATAAGGCATATCTCCTCTTAATATTCTAGTGCTTGTGTCCATTTAGGTGTTTAACCTAAAATATACCAGATACACATCGTATCATCATTACTTAGCAATTCATGTTGAAGTCTAGAATTTCTCAAAATTCCTAGTTTACTTAAACTAATTCTCTAAAAATTTTGAAGTAACTTAATATTTTAAAACACTACGATTTATCACTACCCAATACCCCGCTTAAATCTTTCCTATGGTTTGTATCCATATATTCCTAATGAATTCGTTCATATATTGAACGTTAGACAGTTTAAGTCTAAATACCAACCCGTGGAATTTAGTTCACTTAAACCACCGCTCTGATACCATGATTTAAAGACCCTAACTTTCGTATTTCTGAAGACATTGTCACTCCAAAACATGCTACTTGAATATTCATAAAAACAATATTTTACATTGATAATTTGTTTACATAAGACTGGATACAAACCGACTAAGTTTGTAGTATATTACATAGCTACCCAGGATATTCTAATTTTATACATACGTAAACCGAAGTACGAAAGAAATAGTAAAAACTATTCTACATCTTCCGACAGTATATAACCATACTGGTTACTTATCTCCTGCAATTGTTAAACACTGAGAGGGGTAAGCGGTGACGCTTAGTGAGTTCAACAATAGATACAATATAACGTTATGTCATATATCTACTTCAATATGGCAGAAGCAAAGAGGAACAAGAAACAACAAAGGCATATGTGAATCATGTGACAAACTTTCCATATCAATCAATGATTTGATACGAAGATATACGATCAATAAAGCTTCGGCCCAAATGGCACGGAAGACATACACTTTCTTATTTAAACATTTCGGTAGATTTCAGGCTTATAGCCCTGTCTAACCATCTGCCAATGCCATAGAATAGAAGTCATTCTCTTACGGAGACATGCTCTACATGGCCAGAGGCTACGTACCAGTACCACTGTGAATCTAAGTCCTTTCACTGATCACATGGTCAAAGGTATAGCTTTGCTATCATAAATAGCGGAAATAAAAATAACACGGGAAAATAACCCGGAATGATATCACTGAAAAGCACATAGCACATATAACACATAACATACAATTGTTCATATATATTGAACTCACCGTGAAATAATCGGGGGTTAAAATTGTAATTTGGGCAGCACTTCGTTACTATATGTTGGGTCAAAAATATGGTTTATACTTTACTTTTCTAGGCAATTGTATTTTTCTGTTTTGTATTATATGTTTACGGTTGTGTTTACGGCCGTAAACAAGTTTACGGTCGTAAACCCATTTACGGCCCATGTTTCTCATGTATATATATAGGGGTGAGGGGTGTGAGGAGAATAAGCTAGAGATAAGAGAGGAGCTTAAGTGTGTGAAACTTAAGGTGTGTTCTAGAGAGAGAAAGTGAATCTTGTGTAAGGAACTTCAATCATATTCATCAATACATTCAATATTCAAGTTATTCTTCTTCTCCTTCTTCTTCTATTTGATCTGACATCATCCAATTGATTGGGATTCCGCACCATCAATTGGATCTGATTGATACACAAGCAGATTGAGGACTTACAATTGGTATCAGAGCTTGGATTGTATCAGTCAACTTTGTCAGATCTGGAGCTTATTTGATCTTATTTTGGAAGGAATTTTGCGTTTTTGGGTAGATCTTGGCAAAATAAGGGGGGTTTGTTCTTCACGTTTTTGATAAAAATGAGTTTTTGATCGAGTTTTGGAGCAAAAAGGGGCAATAATCGCTGTTTTTGGTCGTAACCAGCGAGGAGGTGGCGGCGTGTACGGCCAGCAGCTAGGGTTTCCAAGGAGTTTACGGCTCAGCAGCATCGCTCGTGTTGCTCGTGTACGGTCAGGGTTTGCGATCCTCACCTCGGATTCGTGGTCAGCCTCGCATAGGGTCTGAAGTTCGCACTGTGTTCATATAAAAAAAAGGGAAGCGAAATTGAGGGTGTCGGGGATCGAAACCGGGTCTTCTGCTTCTTCACTCCTGCGCCTCTTCCAACTCATCTAGATTGCGACTTGATTCTCCCCTCCCAATTTTAATTCAAATGCACTCCTTTTCACACCTATTTTCGCAAAATTGACACTTTTAACCCAAAAATCAATTTCTTTTTATTTTAAAATTCCATTTTCAACCAAAAAATTTAGTTTTAAAATTTTGACTTTTTACTTAAAATTTTGACTTTGACTTTTAAAATTTGACCTTTGACTTTAAACTTTAACTTTCTCGTTTAACTTTTAAATTTTCAAATTTAGCTTTTTGGTTTGACTTTTAAGTTTGGCTTTACAAGTTTGACTTTTTAAATTTGACTTTTAAGGTTGACTTTTGAGGTTTATAGTCAAAGGGCATTTTTAAATTTAAGTTTGACTTTTAAGTTTAATTTTGGCTTCTAGTTGTGCTTTTAATGGCTTTTGAGGTCTACGAGGGAAATGAAGACATGAAAGAGAGTCGTCAGGATATGTTAAGACAAAAGTTCAACATGTTCAATTATATCCCTGGAGAAACCCTAGAAGATCAGTTGTAGCGATTTACTACACTTACTACTGAGATGAATATAGCTAGGATCTTCTTAACTAAATCTGAAATAAACAAAAAGCTGTTGAATGCACTTCTGAAGTCGTGGGATATGAACGTAGCTGTCATCAAGAAAACAAAAGATCTCAATCGTCTTAGTCTTGCTGCTGTAACTGAAGAACTTGATGCTTTGAAGTGTGGAAAAACAATGAGTTCTGCAAACATCCCGGTCAATGAAGTTTCATGCTCTCAATCATGTGAAGCTACGATTAAACTTCTTCGTGAACATAATGATTTGCTAAAAAGGGAAGTCGAGGACCTAAAATACGAAGGATATCAACTTAGGAAAGGACAGAAACCCCTAAAGGCTGAATTAGAAGCAAAAACCAAAGACTTTAGGAGGCTTCAAGAAGATTATAGCAACAAATGTGAAAATTATGACTATGTTAAGAGACAACTTGCTGAATTAACTGCTGAGCTTGACACATTAAAAGGCAAATTTGAAACTACAGATTTTGATTTTAGAAAATTTGATGTGTCAAGCGAAGTAGTTGCTAACATGATAGACCATTGTTTGCAATTTAAAAATAACCAACAAAACGGTCTAGGTTATGAGAGTGTACCTCCCCCTTTCAATCATAACTACTCTTATACCCCTCTGACTAAGGAAGAAATTGAAAATGAAGCACATCTTCAGTATGGCCAACCCCCTGTTCCAGCTTCAGTTACGACTGAACAATCAGGGCCAACTGAGGGCGTTGAGATGAAAGATACTAATGTTTCTACTTCATGTGCAGGTAAAGTAGCAGAATATGAGAACAAGGAGAACACTACTGAACAAACCAATATCTCTTTGAATTCTGAATCTGTTGCTTCGAACTCAGCTGCTTCTGATCAACCTGCTGTTGAGAAATACATGCCACCAATTCCAGTGAAACAGAGTGCCTGTTGTAACTGTGCGTGTGGGAAAAGCAAGATACAAGGCATGGACACGCCACCAGGGGCAGGAAGAAACAACTTCACAGTGAAGAAAAATACATGTTTTCACTGTGGAACACCTGGACACATTGCCAGAAATTGTCCTAATCGCGCATACGTTCCTTACTACGCACGCGGCTAGCAGAACGCGCCAAGTGGGAGATACTTCAAAAGAAACCCTTTGAGGCCACGTTCAAACAATTGCGACTGGAATGCCACGAAGGACAAGAACTCAATCCCCAAGGCCAAGAATCCAAATCCCAAGGTCAAGAAGGGAATGCCAGCCAAGAAGTCCAATTCAAGAGATGCTCCAGCGAAACCAAGACCGACTAGGTCAAAGTCATCTCGGCGATCGGCTTCGAGCTCAAATGCAAGTACCGAGGCACCCATCGGATTGAAGAAGAAATGGGTTAAACCCAACTACAAATGGGTTCCGAAATCTCAATCTCCCAAATCAACTAATGATTCTAATATTTCTACATCTTCTGTTTGTGATAAGCAGGATATGTCTTGGGAGAGATTACCATGTGTTGATAACAAAGGTCAACCCAATTTCAAAATGGACTGGGTTCCAAAGACAAACTGATCTCGCTCTGTGTCGGAGCAGCAATGGAGGCATATCATCAGATTTCGGTTTGTTGATAGTGGCTGTTCCAGGCACATGATAGGGGACATCTCTCAACTGTACAACATTCAGACCTTTGTTTGAGAGTATGTGTCCTTTTGCGAGAAAGGAGGAAAGGAAGGGATCACATGGGGTTTTTGCTTAACGAAGTGAAGAATTTTTGGATCTAATATGAGATTATGCGTGCTGTTCTCAGACCTTCTGGATGCGAATTGAATCGGTGAATTACGGTTTGCGTTTTCTTCTCTATAATCCTGAGTTTATCTTACACTGATTCATTTTAAAGACAATCTTTTATAGTTTTTTGTTTGTAAGTATTATTGGGAAGTGATATCAAGAAAGTGATAACGGGCAGTCTAAAACATGTGTAAGGGACTGAATCTGAATTGTCTAGACTCTGTGTTCAATGTGCTGGTAGGCACGAAGGATTTGATAATGTGGATTTAGATGGGATTGTTTGGACTGACCATACGATGCTCGGGTAGATTGAGCAGTGAGATAAACATGGGAACCCACGGGATACACTAAATTAATACGCATCTAGAATTGTGGCTTAACTTTTCCTTGATGTACGGACTTGTGACCATATATTGTTTCATCTACGTGATTGGAAGAGATACAACCTGGAATGCAACATATGCAACTCTATTTCTATGCACCTCCTTATCTATGAAACTATTTCTATCTTTTAGTCATATGTTGTCCCCTCTGCGTGATCGGAAGATCCGACCTGGGACACAGCATATGCGCTCTACTATCTCTATAACCCTCTATCTCTGTTAGTCATATGTTGTCCCCTCTGCGTGATTGAAATAGATCCGACCTGGGACACAACATATGCACCAATCTCTAAATTTGTCTTCCTCCTTAATAATTGTTTACTCACCTAAAGTAAGGAGTCCTTAGGAAGTTCTTGATAACCAGGGTATATCGGGAAGTGGGGAACACGTTCTAGTGCAACTAAAATTGAACCATTTAGAGGTTGTCTGTAGATCTCACTGCTTAATTTAAGTGAACAACAATACCCGTGGTCGTCGTCAGCTAAATGGTTTATTTAGAAAAGTTTGTCGATATCCTTCGTGTTTAAGTGGACCACAATACCAGCAATTGACTAGATCTATTCATGAAGGTGAATGTGCTAATAAACAAAGTTAAGACTGTCTCACAACTTTGATCCCAAATATTTTTGTTTTTGTTAAATTTGTTCATAGTTTTCCTCTATGCACAAATTTAGGGGGAGAATTAAAAAAATTTCTAAAATTAAAAAAAAAATCAGAAAATTCAAAAATCAAACAAAAATCAGAAAAATTAAAAATCCAAAAAATATTTTTTGTGTGCTAAGTTTTCTTTTAGTTTTTTTTTGTCTTGAAAAGTGATTTCAGGTATAGATAAGACTCATGGAGACTGTATTGAAGATTTTCTGAGCCAAGGCTTCATCCGTGATCATCGAAGAATTCGCATTCGAAGAAGCAAGAAATGAAGATTATTCTTTCGACATTCAATCTTTCAACACCAGAAGCAAGGTGAAGCTGTTCTTGAAGATTATGTGACAGATTGCATTGAAGCCTCCTCAATCGATTTGCCGCTATCTTTGTACCTGTTGAAGTGATCCAGCAGATTAGTTATCTCTGTTATTCTCTCTGAAGATTCTCGAGCTGAAAGCGCTATCTTTCAAGAATCAGTACATCAAGTCTCCTCACCCAATGTGCGTTCAGAGTCAAATTTTGAAGAAATGCCCAACTGCTCAAGATGAAGTCAATTATTGAAGATTCATCATGTTCATCTTGAAGCTGAAACCAATCCCCAATCCCCAATGAAGAATATCAAGAAAAGCCAGCTACCTTTTAGGGGGAGTTTGTTGGGTGAATTAGAAAACAAATATATAAACCAAGGGGGAGATTGTTGGGTCAAAAATATGGTTTATACTTTACTTTTCTAGGAAATTGTATTTTTCTGTTTTGTATTATATGTTTACGGTTGTGTTTACGGCCGTAAACAAGTTTACGGCCGTAAACCCATTTACGGCCCATGTTTCTCATGTATATATATAGGGGTGAGGGGTGTGAGGAGAATAAGCTAGAGAGAAGAGAGGAGCTTAAGTGTGTGAAACTTAAGGTGTGTTCTAGAGAGAGAAAGTGAATCTTGTGTAAGGAACTTCAATCATATTCATCAATACATTCAAGATTCAAGTTATTCTTCTTCTATTTGATCTGACATCATCCAATTGATTGGGATTCCGCACCATAAATTGGATCTGATTGATACACAAGCAGATTGAGGACTTACACTATAATTAGCTTTCTTCGTTGAAAACCGGGAGTTTTCTTGAAAACCGGGCCCTGCGAGGGTTGGGCTTCAAAACCGAAAAGATAAATTTATCGGGCTTCTCGGGCACTTCGGGGCATGTTTTGGGTGTTGGGAATGATCCTTGGGCTTCGGGGGAAGTTGGAATGGTAAAAATATGGATTTTGGGGTGAAAATGAGCAAATTTCAAAAATATATCCGGGAGGGTTCGCACCCTCCTATTTATAGGGCGAATTTCGGATCTGGAGTGAGAAGGGGGAAGACACGCGTCACATGCGAGGAGTGCCAGGTCGTCGGAGCTCGGACGCAAAACGCATCGGATGCGAGAGCTCGCCACCGTGGCCACACGCGTCGGATTCTCATTGGACCGCTTCGGACTCGTCATCAGGTCGGAACACAGGGCGCCTCGCAGGGGAGAGCGACGTGGCTCGCATCAGACACCTCCACAACTTGAACACACGGCATGCTTCGGTTGGGCCTCCCTTCGGTCGTATCACAATCTGACACGGGGCACGCATGCAAGAATCCGGGTGACGTGTTCGGGTACTGTTCATGCGATTTATCTCGATTTTCAAGGATTTCTCGATTTTTGTGCCAAAAACTTCTAAAATCCATAAGTTTCTCATACGAGCTCCGTTTTTTACGTTCTTTATATGCATGCGCAGGTAAAATTATTCTCTACAACTTTCGTTTAGACTTCGTCGGCTAATTTTGACTTTATTTTTAATATTATTATTCTTAACAGACCGGGACAGGAAAATCCGTTAAAAATTCATAACTTCTTCATCCGACGTCCGTTTTCATCTGTCTTTTCACCGTTGTACTACTATTGACGAGACCTTCGATTCTCGTTTAGGTTGTGTCGGCTAAATATTGCTCGATCTTTATTTCGAGTTTTTAGCTGTCTTCTGCTATTCTGAAACTTAGAAAAATCATAACTTCCTCATACGAAGTCAGATTTGGGCGTTCTTTTTATGAAAATTCTCAGTTTAACAAATACTATGACTTTCATTTAGATCACCAATTTTAAAAAGTAGTTTATCAAAAACACACTTTTTATGTCATTTGGCGTCGTGCCGGTTTGTCGCGAATCTTCGATTGGTCATAACTTCTTCGTTATGACTCGGATTTTTATGAGGTTTCGCCTAAATGTTTCTAATGAGATTCTTTACAACTTTCAATAATAAAATTTTACTTATTTCAAATTTTATATTTTCGTTAAATTTCAATATTTGTCTAATGTTCGGAATCTCATAAGACTTCCAAAACATTCTTGATGATTCTAAACATAGTTTTACTTCATTTCTAGTGAAAACTATCCGTTAGAACTCAATATTCATAATTATATAATATTTCATAATATTATTCACTTTTAAAATTACATAACACGATAACTGAACGTGTATGTTACAGGGTATCAAAAATGTGATGAGTATCACAGTAGTAATGCAATTCCATTGACAACGCAATAGATTTTTTAATCAAAAAATTACCAAGTATGTATGATGGGGGAAAACTCTTCCACATAAGGTGTATAGCTTAAATTTTCAACCTTATGAGTGATAACGATTATTATGTACAATATTTGCCAAAGGCGATACGATATATTAGACTATAAGACAATGGATCACAATGTTTAGAAAGTCTCTGAAAGAACTTGGTGTGGAATCGATGGAATTTGTGTCTAATAATTGTCCAATACAATGGAACTTAACTTATGAATTGTTGAAAACTATCTTGGATCTGGAAGGTGTATTTCTCAAGTACGATATAAAGGTTGAGTCTTCGGTTTGGGGGTTTGAAAAGATGGGAAATTTATTTATGATGTACAAACAAAATTTTGACAATGTGGAGTCTCATGTATCGTCTCAAAAACTTGGTAGTCAAGATATCGTTTGGAGTGATTACGAGAATAATTTTTTAGTGATTATCTAAACGTGATGAACATCAATTCGTTTCACTGGAAATGGTGGAAATGGAGTTAAGAAGATACTTGAATGATTCGATAACTTCATACAACAAAGACTTTGGTATTCTTTTGTAGTAGAAACAAAATGGTTTGTGTTTCCCAATGGTTACTCGAATAGTCAAAGATATATATATATATATATATATATATATATATATATATATATATATATATATATATATATATATATATATAGAGAGAGAGAGAGAGAGAGATAGTTCAAATGTTTCTCACATCTATTGTGTGCTAGAATGCACCAATAAGAATTTCGTATTAATTATATGTATATTAAATGTTATCCATACTTATAATTCACTTTTATGAAAACTAATTAAATTCGTCATTAATGTCAACAATAATATTCTTTCAGAATGAATTCATATCTAGAAGAATGAGAGTATATTCCAGTAGAATGAAAGTGTATTCTAGTAGAATACACTCTCGTTCTTCATATTCCATGCAACTTTACTGTATTTTAAGTGAATGAGTCCTGAAACAAAATACGAACTCATATATAAAAACCTAGATGCGAATTCATTCTGAAAAAATGTTATTGCTGACATTAATGACGGATTTAATTAGTTTCTATAAAAAGATAATTATAATTATGGATATCATTAAATATACATATAATTATGGAAATCATTTAATATCTATATTTATTTAATTAATAATTATTTAATTTATGTTCCAAGACATTTTGGCAATTCAAATTTCGACTGTGACATTGGAGTATGTATTTAGTACTATCGGGTGCATATTAGATTATTTCTGAAGAAACATATCCACACCGATAGCAGGGGCTTTGGTTTGCACACAATATTGGGTTAGAAAATTAAGAAAACCGATTATGGAAAATATTGAAGATATTATAAAAGATGATGTATCCATATGTAACAATTTCCAACATATTTCTTGTTTTTTGTTAACAAATCATTGATATATACTAACTTCCAACTTCGTTTTATTTCCGGTTTATACTAGTTTTTGAAAAGGCGATACACAATACAAAGGGACAATGAAACGAAAGAAAAAAAAATAAAAAATAAAGTATATAGAGATTCAAGAGTGGATAGTTGTAGAGATTTTAGAGTCTATACTTGTTTTTGTGTCATGCATATGCTTATTTTTTGTAAGTACATTTCTAAAAAATATTGCTAGTTAAAACATTTAATGTTCTTATATATATGTACTTCTTATATGGTTGTTTTGTGTAGTCCTTAGTGTTCGATTAATATTGACGGGTGACCCTTCAAACATGTCGATATTGCACCCATGTGCATTTGGATTGTAGACGTATGAACAAAACATGGTCATAAGGTTGTTCAAAGTTTGACAAAACTCCAAACAACATGCCATATGTTAAAATTAACATAAAGCTAACCATTCCAAAACATGAGCATTAGGTTTTTTTCAAACTTTTTCATCAGCTTCTTATGGGTGTTGGTATATAGTAATGAAATTTTTTATTGACTTATTAGTTATTCAAAAAATTGACTCTAAAAAATATTTGACAACCATATAATTACTGTTTAAGAGCGTTTTCTGTAACACTTAAATAAATTGTTTTATAGAAGTCAAAAGTTATGACTTAAAAAAAACATCTTATAGCTTATATACTAAAAATAATATTTGCACCCTTACTAAACATTCTAAGGCCCAAACATTTTTTAACTTATTACTTACTAACTTACAGTCTTTTAAAACCAAATAAACTAATTAAAACACTTTTTAATTTATAATTTTTTGTAACCGTATAAGCAAATAAACAATTTTATCAAAAAGTATTTATTAAGTTAAATAAGTAGGGAAATATGCAGAAAGTCCTAAAATTTTAGGTCAATTTATGAAAAAGTCTCAAACTAAATTTTGTTTACAGAAAAGCACAAAATACCGGTTAAAACTTCGAAAAAACTCTTTTCAGCCGGTTTCGCAGATTTAGCCGGTATTATGTCTTTTTTCGTTAGTTTGCTCAAAATTTTGGGACTTTTCCAAAAATTACTTAATAACCAAAATATTGGGACTTTTCTGAAAATTATCATGTAATTAATGGATATTATTATTAACAAATCATTTATAAACATAAAAAAATATTTTTATTATAAAAAAGGAAATACATTTGTTGCTAATTTCTAGGAATAAATTGGTGGTCTAAGTACTCATCTATTGCATGCTGACCACTCAAACTCTCTACGTTCCTCCTATGCATTGTTGTAGATATGATGGTGAGATATACTCGGTTAGTGTTCATTTAATGTTGGTGTTTATCTTATGTTGTTTAACCTAACTACCACTCAACATCTATACCTCACATGTTAACAACCATCGGCTAACATACATCTATCAAATGTGAAAAGTGATCCATGAATGATAGTTTATATGGAAACAAGTGAAGGGTGATTATCTATTTAAATTGTCATTCAAAGTTTACTTTTCACTCTCGATAGATGTGTGTAATTTGATGGTTGTTACCAGGTAATGTATGGAGGTTAGGTGGTAATTAGGTTAAAGAACATAATAAAATATCTATATGTTCAAGATATAAAATGGTCAACAAACAATAGAGAAGTACATAGTCGACCATTCTATTCCTAGAAATTAGCAAAAAAAATTATTTCTTTTGTTTATAACAAAAAAGAGTTATAAATGATTTATTAATAATAATCTCCATTAATTCCATAGTAATTTTCAAAAAAGTCCAAATATTTTGATTATCGGGTAATTTTCAGAAAAATCCTAATATTTTGAGCAAATTAACGAAAAAGAACATAATACCGGCTAAATATTTGAAACCGAGCAAAAATGGTTTTTTCGAGGTTATAGCCGGTATTCTGCGCTTTTCTACAAACAAAAATTAGTTTGGGATTTTTTTCATAAATTAGACTAAAATTATAGGGTTTTTCTGGAGATAAACACCCCCTTAATAAACAATCTTCAGCAACAAGAGAAAAAAAAAGGTAATATACTTTCAAAATTGGTTCTTTTCGGTTTTAGAACCTTAAAAGCAAACAGTTCGGTTCAAAATCGGTTCTTTTCGTTTTGATCGGCTTGTTATTTTAAGTTTGATCTTATTTGTTTTGATTTGTTGTCAATTTTAAGTTGGTATAATTTATTTTTTTTAATTTTTTGATGGTTTGCTGTTTATTTGAGATGTTATTTGGTTTACCCACAGATTTATTTTATGTATTTCAGATTATTCTGATATGGAATTTGGGAAAGAAAAGTAAGCATATATATTAGGTTGAAGAACTCTTTGTTTAAAGAAACTTTCATAGAAGCCCCCAACAATGCATAATATAAAGCATTTTGTCATAACTTTAGTAAGACAAGAATCTTATGGAACTAAAGAATTTCTTTATGTTAATTACAACTATCCATGCATCATGGTACAAGTAATTACACCATTCAATCTGCTAATTCCACCCAGATGCAGATGCAATCATAACAGAAAAAGAGTTGTCGCTATCACCAAGTATAAAAGTTAAAATCAAATCAACATGATGATAGATGATGTAGTAAATTATACAAAGCAAAAAGAAAAAAAAAATTGTCTTGAAATCTGTAGGATCGAAAGATTTCTGGAGGGGATCAACAAGAGAAAATAAGCATTCAAATATATAGATTCATTGCTTACCATGGAAAAATTCGAAATCAAACAGATGTTTTAGCTAAACAATTTATACAATCACCAACTTGAAAACCCTTTTCGTGTTCGATTAAATTACCTGGATGAAACTGGGTTCAAAGCTCTTGCAAATCCATTCATGGCTCCGTAACTTTTAGAGCTAAACCCTAAACATCCCAATAGGCCTTGCTTGTAGGGTAAATAGGTTTTCTTCCTCAGCTCCTCTGCTTGTGCTCGATTCGTTGTGTAATGCAGTTCGTGTGCCGAACGAGCAATCCTCCGTTTACTGTTTATCCCCACCCCATTCACGGCCTTTCTGACGGTGGGTTTTGCCGCCTCCGCCGTGGGAGGTCCGTCTCCGGCGGTGGTGGTGGTTGGAGTTGTTGCTTTATTCTTCACAGCCGATGTGTCGGCTGATTTCTTGTCCTTGTTAGAAGAAGGGGAAAAGGACAATGAGGTTCTCCAGAACTTATGATTCCCGTTGCTGCTAGTACTATTTCGTCCTTCACTCTTGCTTCTATACAGAAATTCCTTCAAAAACACCCACCGTTTTGAGCTCCGGCCGACGGACGACGACCTTGAGGAAGCACCGGACGGCGGAGTTTCGCTATCGAGAACCTCTTCGTCGGCTTTTGCTTTATCTTCTGCTTCTAATTTCTGTTTGATTTCATTGATTTCCGTTGATTCTCTTCCGTCTTCAAATTCCTCCAGCCATTGAAATGCATTGTTAGTCCTCAACGGCGACATAGATCTAGCTCTTCTCCTTAACGACTTAGATCTGTCTCGAAACTTCAAATCTCTACCTCTCCCAAGCTTATCCTCGCTGTCACTTCCATCTCCATCTCCGATCTCGTTCTCGTCAACATCAAGCAATGGAGCTAGTACCTGAGGACGTTGAAGGTGAGACGACAGCTTCATCGGACGGATCTGGCCGTTTAAGAAAAGCTCATCGGCGGAGCTCATGGATCCGGTTGGAGCTACAACATGAGACTCAAACTCAAAAGATCCTCCAGCTCCTTCAATAGGAGTAGAAGAACCCGAGTTTGACGAACCCATATTCGAAGAAGAAGACAGCATAAAGTGTATAGGACTTGCGGGAGCGCTGTAGAAAAATCCACCACCGTAAGAAGAGGGAGCTCCACGGCCAGGACTGGACGGGGCACTAACAAAAGGAGTGGAGCAAGCGCTGTCGAATTCGTCGGTGAATGTGATGAGATCAGCGGCATTGTTAGCAGCAGGGGTTTCGCATTCCTCCATTGACGTGCGTGAGAGAGAAAGAGAAAGAGAACGAGAGATAGAGGTGATGGGAAAGCCTTGAGCAGAGGGAGTTGTTATTATGCATTTATTTTCCCAAAAGTGAACCACACCACTATTCATTTATTTTACTTTGTTTATTGTTCGTTCGAGGTAAATGTCAATGAGCTATGAACCCCAGAATATATTCCCTACCATAGCTTTATCTTTTTATATTTACCTCAACTTATGGTAACAAAAAAATAACTTGTTAAATTTTATGAAATTTAATAGTAAGCCATCTAGAATTTGAAGTCTTTAAAATATGGGATTTTAACAAAACTAAACCTTCTAGATGTTATTAAATATTTCTATCTGTATCCTTCTAAACTTAAAATATTACTTCTATATCCTTATAAACTTTAGACTTACATATATATCCTTCTAAAACTATAAAATTAACATATATATTCAAATCTATATTTTAATTAGAATTAACCTAATTAAATATTAAAAACTTAGCAAAATTCCAATTTATATATAATGTTACCAAAATATCCTTTCCAAATAAAAATTAAAATTAAACCCTTTGATAAGGATATATTCGATTAAATCAAGATGTGATAAAATCAGGACATGATTTTTTTTTCTGATCGAAGTATTCTCAGAGTCGACTACCTAGGTATGATCATCTTCTTCCACACTATCCAGATAAAGAACTCTAAGTTGTGTAAGGTTTTTGATAAGCATGGCTACATTGGGTTTCTCAAGTTTTAGTGAGTGGTGTCCAATGGAGAAAAGCGAAGACAAATCAAGTACTTGCATGTTAGTAAGTTGTGACATTTCTCCTGGAATCTGAATTGAAAATCGGAATTTGACAAGTTTAAATTCGTCAAACTTGTCATGCTGTCAAATACGATTTGGAATCGATGTGAAGTTGAAGTTATTTTCTGCCAGATTCAACATCTAAAGATTCTTTAAACGGAAGAAAGCAGTGAAATCGTAAATACCATCAGATATTGCCGCATTGCTTAAATCTAGACCAATAACCTGACCCGATGTTGCAAGTAACTCCAACCCAGGTGCAACAATCTGACACAGTCTGGTTCCATGAAACAACTTTTGTTGATAATAAAGAATTGAGTTGTAATTCGTTTCTCAACTTGATCAACTTTGAATGTTGATCGATTTGACAACGACCAGAAACCAATATGGAATTAACCTCAAACATGATTAGGTATAAGTCGATCATCAAAATCTGTAAGCAGAGCTCGGTTCTCACTGGAGGAAACTATAAATTTGAACAGCTAATCGATGTGTATGGACTATACTTATAAAAATCAAAATCCTATGACTGCAAAAACTAAACAAATTATATTCTTTGTATTTGTTTTATGATATAAAAATAAAAAGTAACTGGATGCTCAGTTGTTGAGTATGGATCAATTTCAATATTTAAAAATCCTAAACTTGTATTATGAGTAATTGAGTATTACCAAATCTCTATAATTTGGAATTTCACTCACATACATGCCCATATGGGATCAAATACTTATACTACTTAGGAGGTAACAAAGGAGTAGGAGGCTTCATGAACTTGAGTTCGAACTAAATTGTAACATTGTTGGGTCATATTTATGGTTTATGTCGGGCTACAATTCTTCTTGGGCTTAGGGACGTCTATTAATAATGGGAATAGGTTGTTCTCGGTTTAGGGGACCGAAATCACTTTGGTGATTTCGGTCAGCAGTTTGGGGCCATCATAAGGCTTTGTATTTGGTATAAATATGTTTGAGTCGAATGTTTTAGTTCTAGTTGTTTATTCATATCATTCGGCTGTGAAAAGGTACTCTTATGTACCATACGATTTACTTAATAGAATCGTGTGCATTTGAAGTTATTTTTGTGTGTTCTTGAATCATTGCTTGATTAATATTTCACATTCTTTAAGCAATTAAGATTGATATTGTTAACATTCATAGTTTTGGGACTTACAATTGGTATCAGAGCAATAAAGGGTATCAATCGATTGAAGGACTTCGTATCACACCCCCGAACCAGACGGCGGAAACGTCTGAGGGCTCGCGTGACTTAAATTGAAATATCATCACAATGAATATACATGAAACATAACACATTCATCACCAAACATTACATAGTACAACTGGAATTGTTTACATCAAGTACATGGTTTACATTACATGATCCCAAAATATAAAGTGTTTGGTGATTAGCAACTACAAAAGAAACTTTCAACACACTGGATGCTTCCTCGTTCTAACGATTACCTGAGAATACAAGTTATTTTGAAAACGGTCAACATATATAATGTTTGTGAGTTCATAAGTATGTTTGATGTAAAATAGTTTATGTCGTTCGTAAATCCCAGAAAATCCGATATTTTCTGTAATAAGACTTTTCATGAAAATGTTGTAATGATCTTGTAAGTATATGCGTGAATGATTTCAAAACGTGTATAAATGAGAAGTTTTGCATTATAGTTTTTGAAAGTACAAATGAGTAAGATTGGTTTCCCCGGAAAACCCGATGTTTTCCGATAAAAAGTTATGATTGTTATGTATTATTGTATCGTCACAGCGAATGAATATGATTTCCCTTGATTACTTAAATGATATCGGATTTCTATGTGAGTCGTTATAACCATGCATGATAATGACTAGTTCGTCTGTCTTGGCATTCTAATGAACACCGGAATTGATCTTAAGATTTTGTCACCCTAGACTGGCCGAGTCTAACTGTAGCGAACAGCTTAGGTGTGGGGGAGTCACCCCCGTATAGATCTATACACAAACTCTCGCTCTCCCTCCAGGAGACTTTGATTACAACTACAGACTACGACCGACACTTATTGGTGTCACCCGTTATTACTCACTTAATCCACATGAATTTGATTAACCTTGATTTATGACCTGATTTTAGTTTACTTGAAGAGAAGGTAAACCTAACAGACGAGGAGAAGAGGACTACTAGGCCCTACTAATTACGTATGTTATTTAAGGCTGTCGAGTATACGAAAGGCGTGTTGGCCCATTTCGCATATGATTTATTTGGACCTTACTAGCAATGCTAATGGGCCACTGAGGCCCAATAGCATGTAAAAACCATTGAGGGTCCCTTAAGCATGTAATTGGGTCACAGGAGGCCCAATAACATGTATTATTTATGTTGGGCCCAAAAGTCATGTTAATGGGTCACGAAGGCCCAATAAGCATGATTAGAATCTCTCAAGCCCAACAATTAGAATGTTTACTTGTTTTGTATAGTATTAGTGTTGCAAAGTTGTTTAATCGATATGTCGTAATAATCACGAATTTGTTTTATAATGATTCATAGATTTATAAAAATAGTTATTTTTCTATTTAAAACCCATAAGTTATAAAGTTTTGTATATTTTGACCCAATTATTTTATTATTAACATAATTGACCAAAAATATTAGTTTGACCTATTCAACCCTTATTTTTGGTAAAGTTGACAATTTTTAGCCCTTTTTATGAAAAATGACATATTAGGTCCTTGAACTCTTTTTCTTGACATTTTTGGCCTAAACACTTAATTAAATAATGTTTTAAGCCCAAAATTTTATTTTGGACAGTTTTAGTCCCTTAGTTAAAAAATTTGCATTTAAATCCACACTTTTTGCAATTTTTACACTTTTTACCCAAAATCCAAAATCTTTGCATTTTTAGTCCCTTTTGATAAATAAGGCCATTTTAACCCCTGAAATAGGTTTATTTACGTTTAGAGCCCCTGTTTTGAGAAAACTTTCCATTTCAGCTGCTTAAATTTGATTTTTCGCATTTTTGGGCCTAAATAGCCGAAAAGCCCAAATTTTAGCCCATTAGGCTAAAATTTACATTTTTAGTCCTTTAAAAAGCCTAATATTTATAAAAACTCTTATTTTGGCTGTTTTGACCTTTTGATCCTTGTAGAAACCGTGAATGACATCTTTTTCCCCATCTTTTGTTTATTTTTCAAAAATAGTCCAATAACAAATTTTTATGTTGTAGTGTCTTATTTTAAAGCTTGTATAGTAGTTTATCTTGACATGTTAAGTGAAGTATGACCTAGATCATATATTTTTCCTTCTTGAACTATAGATCTCAAAATATCTTTCATTTTTAGTACATATTTACCACAAAAACACAAGAAATCTCACATAACATACAAATACACATAGATCTTCACATTTTACTTGTATTCTCCCCCATAAATCATATGAAAACCGAAAATAGAGGGGTATGAACTCACCTTGCTTTGATGTTCACAGTTTTGAAGAAGAAAGGATGAAAATGATGAGATCTCTCGGCCTAACAAGCTTCTTTAGAAGTCTTTGGGCTTAGATTGCTTCAAAGATTTGTGTTATGAGTGAAAGATCTTCTTGGCATGTAAGCAAGTCTCGAAATTTTTAAGGAAGAATGGGGATGTTCTTGAGAGAATTTGATAGTATTGGAATGGAGTTTGGTATGTGTGTGTGTTACTACCTTCGGTCGTGAGTAATAAGAAGAGAAGGAGAAGAGAGAGATAGGTGAAGGTATGGATGCCTGGAGACATGTGAACTTGCATGGAAGTCCAACATGTAATAAGGAGGTGGCTAACCCTCCTTAATTCCCTTAATTCCCCTTTTTTTCTACCTGGGCCGAGAGAGAGGGAAGGAAGAGAATGGCTTGGGCCTTTTGTGCTTGAGTCCATAATATGAGGCCCAATTTGATGATTTCTGGCCCATTGGGCCTTTAGAGTGGTTCACGGCCCAATTTAGCATAAAGGAATGGATTTGAGTCTATTAAAGTTATTTGGATTTGTTATGACCCCATAAGGCCTATTAAAGGTAAACTAGTTCATTTTAGGCTTATAAGGCCCAAAAAGGTTAAGTCTCATGAGAGTGAGCCCAATGAGAGCCCATTTAAGAGTTCTAACCCCAAAATAGTCACATTGGAAGTTTATTGGCCCATTAGGCCCAATAAGAAAATCCTAGTCCATAATGGACTTAAACCGGGATTTCTAGGGTTTTCAACTTTACTTGATGAATCTAGGTTTGAATGTGTTTCCATAGGTTGAACTTCAAGCATAACATGAATTAGGGTTACGAGTTTATAGTAGATAATGTTTACAAGAGTACAGAATTTCCTAGCTAGAATGCTAGTTGTGACATCATCCTCCCGTTAGAAGGAATTTCGTCCCGAAATTCTTTTTGAAGCTAGATTTGAGAATGCGAGAATAGGTGAGGGTACTTTTGCTTCATCTGGTCTTCGCGTTCCCATGTGAATTCCGGTCCACATTTCGCGTTCCACCGAACCTTCACTATTGGAATGCGACTTTGCTTAGTACGCTTCACCTCCCTGTCCATGATCTCGACGGGTTCTTCCACGAACAGGAGGTTCTCGTTGATTTCGATTTCTTCCAACAAGATGACGAGAGTCTCGTCGGATAAGCATTTTTTCAAATTTGAAACATGGAACACGAGGTGTACACTGCTGAGTTCAGTAGGTATTTGTAGTCTATAAGCCACCGGACCGATTCGGGCAAGAATCTCTAATGGTCCAATGTACCGTGGGTTTAGTTTTCCCCGTTTCCCAAAACGAATCACCCCTTTCCAGGGAGAGACTTTTAACAACACCCGATCCCCGACTCGGAATTCCAAGGGCTTTTGCCGTTTATCAGCGTAGCTCTTCTTTCGGTCTCGTGATGCTTGAAGTCGAGCTTTGATTTGAACTATCTTCTCTGTCGTTTCGCGTATGATTTCTGGTCTTGTTAATGCATTGTTTGGTGTCTGCTCTCTTGCCAGCTGAGTGTCGCCTACCTCAGTCTAACACAACGGTGATCTACATTTACGACCATATAATGCTTCGAAAGGAGCAACTTTGATGCTTGTGTGATAACTGTTGTTGTATGAAAACTCAATTAAAGGCAAGTGGGTATCCCACGACCTTCCAAAGTCTATCACGCATGCACGAAGCATATCTTCAAGCGTTTGAATGGTTCGCTCACTTTAACCATCGGTTTGTGGGTGGTAGGCAGTGCTCATGTCGAGTTGTGTTCCCATAGCTTTCTGAAGCGATTGCCAAAAGCGTGAAGTAAATCTACTATCTCGATCTGAGATGATAGATATTGGTACTCCATGGAGTCTCACGATTTCCTTGATGTAGATTCTCGTCAATCGTTCCATCTTGTATGACTCCTTTATTGGCAGGAAATGGGCGGATTTTGTCAACCTGTCGACTATTACCCATATGGTATCCAATCCATCTGTTGTCTTGGGTAATTTGGTCACAAAGTCCATAGTAATCCTTTCCCATTTCCACTCGGGTATTACTGGTTGTTGTAATAGTCCCGAGGGCTTCTGATATTCTAACTTCACTTTAGCACAGGTGAGGCACTTGCTAACGTAAGTGGCAATTTCTGCCTTCATGTTAGGCCACCAATACTGTTGCTTGATATCCAAGTACATTTTATCTGAACCCGGATGGATGGAGTATCGTGTCTTATGAGCCTCATTCATGACTACTTCTCTGAATCCCCCAAGTTTAGGGACCCAAATTCGGTTCATGAAATAATATGTTCCGTCCTCCTTGACTTCCAAGTTCTTTTACATTCCACGTAACGTTTCGCTTGTTCTGTTTTCTATCTTCATGGCATCGAACTGGGCTGCTTTGATCTGTGAGGACAGATGGGATTGAATGGTTATTGAAAGAGTCTTCACACGACGACTTGAGTATTCTTTCCGACTCAAGGCATTAGCTACCACGTTAGCCTTGCCTAGGTGGTACTTGATTTCTCACTCATAATCGTTTAGCAGCTCAACCCATCTTCGTTGTCTCATGTTTAACTCCTTTTGATTTAAAATGTGTTGGAGACTCTTGTGGTCGGTGAAAATGGTGCACTTGGTACCATAAAGGTAGTGCCTCCAAATTTTCAAGGCGAAGACCACAGCTCCCAATTCGAGATCATGGGTGGTATAATTCACCTCATGTGTCTTTAGTTGTTGGGATGCATAAGCTATCACCTTTCCACGCTGCATGAGTACACAGCCTAAACCTTGATTCGAAGCATCACAGTAAACTACGAAGTCCTCTGTTCCCTCTGGTAGTGATAGTATTGGTGCACTACAGGGAGCTCGCTTCAGAGTTCGGAAGGCAACCTCCTGCTTTTCTGTCCATTCAAATGGCACGCCCTTTTGTGTCAGCATGGTAAGTGGCTTGGCTGTTTTGGAGAAGTTCTGAATGAATCTCCTGTAATAGCCTGCGAGACCTAAAAATTGACGAATTTCTATGGGTGTCGTTGGGACCGCCCATCCTTCTATGGCTTTGACCTTAGAAGGGTCTACATGTATCCCTTCTTGACTGACAACATGACCCAAAAAGTTCACGCTACGGAGCCAGAACTCACACTTAGAGAGTTTTGCATATAACTTTTCAGTTCGTAGGGTTTCCAAGATTTTCCGGAGATATCGGCCATGCTCCTCTTCGCTTCGAGAATAGACTAGGATATCGTCGATGAAAACAATGACAAAATTGTCGAGGAATGGTCGGCAGATTCGATTCATCAGGTCCATGAATGCGGCAGGGGCATTCGTTAGACCGAAGGGCATTACAACAAATTTGTAATGTCCATAGCGAGTTCGGAAAGCGGTTTTGGGGATATCCTCTTCCCGGACTTTGAGTTGGTGATATCCAAATCGCAGATCTATCTTAGAGAAGTAACTTGCTCCTTGGAGCTGGTCGAATAGATCGTCGATTCGCGGAAGTGGGTAGCGATTTTTAATAGTGAGTTTGTTCAGTTCTCTATAATCAATACACATCCTAAAGGATCCGTCCTTTTTCTTAACAAAGAGGACCGGAGCTCCCCAGGGTGAGAAGCTAGGTCGGATGAATCCTTTGCTCAAGAGTTCGCTAAGTTGGCTTGACAGTTCTTGCATCTCCACAGGAGCCAACCTATAGGGTGATTTGGCAATGGGCATAGCTCCCGGCACCAGGTCAATTCGGAACTCGACTTGTCTTTCTGGGGGTATCCCCGGAAGGTCTTCAGGAAAGACATCCGGGAAGTCGCAAGCCACTGGGATGTCTCGAATATTAACCTCTTCTTTGGACTTATCCACTATGTGTGCCAGAAACGCCAAGTCCTTCTTTTGTAGATACTTATGTGCCTTAATGCACGAGATAAGACGAAGGTTCGTACTGGGTTTGTCCCCGTATATAATTAGGGTTTTGTGGTTAGGGAGATGAAGGCGAACGGCCTTCTCGCAACACATAATTTCAGCATGATGGGGGCTCAACCATTCCATACCGACAATCACATCAAAACTCCTAATAGTTACAGGCATCAGGTTTATTTGAAAGGCATGTTGATTTAAAGTTAGGCTACATCCTACATAGATTTCCCCAGCTGATTCTATTTTCCCATTAGCCATTTCCACCATAAAGGTTTCATTAAGCTTTCGGGGTTGTTGTTTTAGCAAGTGTTTGAATTTGTTACTCACAAAGCTTCGCTCTACCCCGGTATCAAATAGGATGCATGTATATGAGTGGTTAAGGAGAAACGTACCGGTGACGACAACGGGATCCTAAACCGCTTCTCCTGACCCATAGTCAGCACTCTTCTTGCTGCTCCTGTCGCTTGGTTGTTTGCATTGGGACAATTCCGCCTGAAATGTCCGGTCTTCCTGCACCCATAACAGGTATAACTGGCTCCATCCTTTGTGTTGTTGTTGTTGTTGTTGTTGGGCGTCTGGTTTTGTGGAAGCTGGGTCCTACAATACTTTGCTGTATGGCTCTTCCGGTTGCATCTTGTGCACATCATCTCTCTGCATTCCTCGTGGTGATGGTAGTTGCATTTGTTACACTTGGGAAGATTCCCTGTGTACTGTTTCGGAGTATTCGGCGTGGATGAGGCTGGAGCATGTGGTGCTGTGGTAGCTTGGGTTGCTGCATGGACAGTCACTGTCTGTTGCTTCTTAGATGATTCTGAGTTCTGTTTACCTCTTCTCTTGTTGTTCTTCCCTTTCTTATTCTCTTCTTCCTTCTTAACATCCGCTTCCACAATCTTAACACTCTTCTTGCTGCCACGATCATACAGTTTCTTGGCCAATCTTTTGGCGCTATCAAACGTCTCAGGGTTTGCCGCAATGACATTCCCTTGGATAGGTGCAGTCAATCCCCAGATGAACCTCTCAATCTTTTTCCCTTCTGAGGTGATCATACCCGGACACAGAAGGGATAGCTCGCTAAACCTGGATATGTATGCGTCGATATTGGAGTTCTGAATTGTCAAGTTCCACAATTCTTGTTCCATCTTTTGTATCTCGCCTCTAGGGCAGTACTCTGCCAACATCATTTCCTTCAGTTCTTCCCAGGGCATCGCGTTTGCCACTGGAAGGGTCATGGCTTCGATGTGACCGTTCCACCAGGAAAGAGCTTGATCAACAAAGGTACATGCTGCAAACTTGACCTTGCACCCATCTGGACACCCGCAAATTTCAAAGACGGATTCAATTTTCTCAATCCACCTCTTTAGGGCTATGACACCTCCCGTTCCATTAAAGGTTCGTGGCTTGGCGTTGGTAAAGTCTTTGTAAGAGCATGTCTTGGTAGGTCCTTGATTTATTCCGTTGTTTGAACTTCCAGCCCCCTGCCCGTTTCCTCCGCCATTGTTCCCTTGGTGGATTTGCGCCATGGCTGCTGTGATTGCAGCAGATACAGCTGCTTGAAATGCATCTGAGTTGACTTCCGGTGGTGTCGGTGGTTGGTTATTTCCGCGGTTTAGTCTCTGAGGCATCTTGTTGTTACGGAACAGAAAGATGTTGAGTATGTATTGTTTTTAAGTTGAGAATTTCGTGAATCGATTTTTGTATCTAATTGTTCCCATATATTCACACCAAACAATAATAGTATAAAACACATAGCAGGTCACAACATCACCATAAAACACATAATATTTTTCACTAATAATATCCGTACTTTGATACATGAGAATTTGCTCGAAAGAGCATACATAAAGTTCGGCAGCATAACGACTCTATGAGTAGTGTAATCACTTAAACATGGAGTCGGTAGTACATAGCAAACATAAGAGAACATAGCACTAGTAGGGTAAAGTTGGCCCTAACATACTAGGAAGCGCCCAACGGTGGCAGCGAGATCATATACCAAAGTGTTGTGCCAACAACTGGGCCATCTCAGTCATCTCTCCAATGACTTCATCTTTTTCCTGTTCAGCCTGCACCGCTCGTGCTTCCATGGCGAATAACTATTGTCGTAGTGCGGCAGCCTCAGCCTCCGGAGAACGATTCTCTCTCACGGGATTTCCTGGTGAGGCAGGGTGGTTCTACTGCGTCTCGCCGGTAGGTGGTGTGACGGAGGCTTCGTCTATGCCTCTTTCTTCCTCCATATCGTCATTGGTCCCATCAAACTCGTAGTTGGTGTCCGTGTACTCGTCGGGTCCAACGCCGTGTGCTCCCCCTTGCTCTTCCTCGGGGTCGTCCTCAATCATTTTGTGGGCCACTAAGACCTGATGAAACTGAATGCCCTGATGCTCCTCTTCCATGGTGACTATGAGGGGGAACACGTAAGGATGTATATAAATAAACTATTATTACTCCTAAGATTTGTTATTTATATATAAAAAGTTGGGTTGATGCGTTCTTCTTGTTCAACAATAGCGTATGCCTTAGGTTTACTGACCATCGCGATCGTTCCAGGGCATGTGATAGTTGTACTACGAAGAAATGTAGTTGATCAGGCTACATTCATCCCTAATACAACTGTGAACAGTCCTGGCTTAACCGGGATGTCAGGTTCTCCCAATCTTCTTATTTGATTTGTTATTATGTTCATTTTTCTAAGTCGCACAAATAAGAGTGTTTATTAGCATATTTTATTTGTTTTGTTCAGAGTTATTTAGTCCCTTGCTGGGTTTATAGTTGCATATCAATGTGTGGTTAGATATGCCAGTTCACTATAAACAGAGCTCTGATACCAACCTGTCACACCCCCGAACCAGACGGCGGAAACGTCCGAGGGCTCGCGTGACTTAAATTGAAATATCATCACAATGAATATACATGAAACATAACACATTCATCACCAAACATTACATAGTACAACTGGAATTGTTTACATCAAGTACATGGTTTACATTACATGATCCCAAAATATAAAGTGTTTGGTGATTAGCAACTACAAAAGAAACTTTCAACACACTGGATGCTTCCTCGTTCTAACGATTACCTGAGAATACAAGTTATTTTGAAAACGGTCAACATATATAATGTTGGTGAGTTCATAAGTATGTTTGATGTAAAATAGTTTATGTCGTTCGTAAAACCCAGAAAATCCGATATTTTCTGTAATAAGACTTTTCATGAAAATGTTGTAATGATCCTGTAAGTATATGCGTAAATGATTTCAAAACGTGTATAAATGAGAAGTTTTGCATTATAGTTTTTGAAAGTACAAATGAGTAAGATTGGTTTCCTCGGAAAACCCGATGTTTTCCGATAAAAAGTTATGATTGTTTTGTATTATTGTATCGTCATAGCGAATGAATATGATTTCCCTTGATTACTTAAATGATATCGGATTTCTATGTGAGTCGTTATAACCATGCATGATAATGACTAGTTCGTCTGTCTTGGCATTCTAATGAACACCGGAATTGATCTTAAGATTTTGTCACCCTAGACTGGCCGAGTCTAACTGTAGCGAACAGCTTAGGTGTGGGGGAGTCACCCCCGTATAGATCTATACACAAACTCTCGCTCTCCCTCCAGGAGACTTTGATTACAACTACAGACTACGACCGACACTTATTGGTGTCACCCGTTATTACTCACTTAATCCACATGAATTTGATTAACCTTGATTAATGACCTGATTTTAGTTTACTTGAAGAGAAGGTAAACCTAACAGACGAGGAGAAGAGGACTACTAGGCCCTACTAATTACGTATGTTATTTAAGGCTGTCGAGTATACGAAAGGCGTGTTGGCCCATTTCGCATATGATTTATTTGGACCTTACTAGCAATGCTAATGGGCCACTGAGGCCCAATAGCATGTAAAAACAATTGAGGGTCCCTTAAGCATGTAATTGGGTCACAGGAGGCCCAATAACATGTATTATTTATGTTGGGCCCAAAAGTCATGTTAATGGGTCACGAAGGCCCAATAAGCATGATTAGAATCTCTCAAGCCCAACAATTAGAATGTTTACTTGTTTTGTATAATATTAGTGTTGCAAAGTTGTTTAATCGATATGTCGTAATGATCACGAATTTGTTTTATAATGATTCATAGATTTATAAAAATAGTTATTTTTCTATTTAAAACCCATAAGTTATAAAGTTTTGTATATTTTGACCCAATTATTTTATTATTAACATAATTGACCAAAAATATTAGTTTGACCTATTCAACCCTTATTTTTGGTAAAGTTGACAATTTTTAGCCCTTTTTATGAAAAATGACATATTAGGTCCTTGAACTCTTTTTCTTGACATTTTTGGCCTAAACACTTAATTAAATAATGTTTTAAGCCCAAAATTTTATTTTGGACAGTTTTAGTCCCTTAGTTAAAAGATTTGCATTTAAATCCACACTTTTCGCAATTTTTACACTTTTTACCCAAAATCCAAAATCTTTGCATTTTTAGTCCCTTTTGATAAATAAGGCCATTTTAACCCCTGAAATAGGTTTATTTACGTTTATAGCCCCTGTTTTGAGAAAACTTTCCATTTCAGCCCCTTAAATTTGATTTTTCTCATTTTTGGGCCTAAATAGCCGAAAAGCCCAAATTTTAGCCCATTAGGCTAAAATTTACATTTTTAGTCCTTTAAAAAGCCTAATATTTATTAAAACTCTTATTTTGGCTGTTTTGACCTTTTGATCCTTGTAGAAACCGTGAATGATATCTTTTTCCCCATCTTTTGTTTATTTTTCAAAAATAGTCCAATAACAAATTTTTATGTTGTAGTGTCTTATTTTAAAGCTTGTATAGTAGTTTATCTTGACATGTTAAGTGAAGTATGACCTAGATCACATATTTTTCCTTCTTGAACTATAGATCTCGAAATATCTTTCATTTTTAGTACATATTTACCACAAAAACACAAGAAATCTCACATAACATACAAATACATATAGATCTTCACATTTTACTTGTATTCTCCCCCATAAATCATATGAAAACCGAAAATAGAGGGGTATGAACTCACCTTGCTTTGATGTTCACAGTTTTGAAGAAGAAAGGATGAAAATGATGAGATCTCTCGGCCTAACAAGCTTCTTTAGAAGTCTTTGGGCTTAGATTGCTTCAAAGATTTGTGTTATGAGTAAAAGATCTTCTTGGCATGTAAGCAAGTCTCGAAATTTTTAAGGAAGAATGGGGATGTTCTTGAGAGAATTTGATAGTATTGGAATGGTGTTTGGTATGTGTGTGTGTGTTACTACCTTCGGCCGTGAGTAATAAGAAGAGAAGGAGAAGAGAGAGATAGGTGAAGGTATGGATGCCTGGAGACATGTGAACTTGCATGGAAGTCCAACATGTAATAAGGAGGTGGCTAACCCTCCTTAATTCCCTTAATTCCCCTTTTTTTGTTTTCTACTTGGGCCGAGAGAGAGGGAAGGAAGAGAATGGCTTGGGCCTTTTGTGCTTGAGTCCATAATATGAGGCCCAATTTGATGATTTTCGGCCCATTGGGCCTTTAGAGTGGTTCACGGCCCAATTTAGCATAAAGGAATGGATTTGAGTCTATTAAAGTTATTTGGATTTGTTATGACCCCATAAGGCCCATTAAAGGTAAACTAGTCCATTTTAGGCTTATAAGGCCCAAAAAGGTTAAGTCTCATGAGAGTGAGCCCAATGAGAGCCCATTTAAGAGTTCTAACCCCAAAATAGTCACATTGGAAGTTTATTGGCCCATTAGGCCCAATAAGAAAATCCTAGTCCATAATGGACTTAAACCGGGATTTCTAGGGTTTTCAACTTTACTTGATGAATCTAGGTTTGAATGTGTTTCCATAGGTTGAACTTCAAGCATAACATGAATTAGGGTTACGAGTTTACAGTAGATAATGTTTACAAGAGTACAGAATTTCCTAGCTAGAATGCTAGTTGTGACACTTCGGGTTCGATATCTTCCTGTTTTGGAGTATTGATTTAATCGACACTTTTGGTTAAATTGATAAAAATTTTCTTATTCTTCCTGAAACTGTTCTTGGATGTTCTTCGTGTTCATCGTGAATTTTGGGCATATTATTCTGATTTATCGGGATTAGATTTGGACAGTTATCTTTTAAATCACGAAATTTGAGGGATTTCGGTATCCTGTTAAATAACAAATCAAGGTTTTCGGTTGATCATTCTAAAGGGTTTTCGGTGGTTATCTGGTCAAAGCCTGAGTTTTCGGTCAACGCTTAGACCGAAATCTGTTCAAGAAATTAACCTTTTCAGTTTTGGTTCTTAACCGAAATCATCCGTTTTCGGTCTATAATTCTTGGAGTTTTCGGTCTATAACTCTTGGAGTTTTTGGTCAAAATTCCAGTTGACTTTCATTGTTTTCGTCAGCTTTTGATATTTTGGGTGTTCTCGGTCTTTATTAGTTAAAATGGAATCTCAATACACTAGTTCAATGCATCAGGAGTTGGACTCTATTATGGGGACTAACACTCGTAGTCCTCGACTTTTGTCTGCTGATGGGTTTCCGAAATGGAAATTTAGAATTGAAAAGTACATTAAAATGAAGGATGCTAAAATATGGAGGATCATTCTAAGAGGTCCTATCGGGATTACAATAACTTTGGATGATGAAGCTAAAACTGTTGTTGATAAGAAGATAGAGAACTACACAGACGAGGACTTTGAAAAGCTTGAAGAACATGATAGAGCTCTTGCCACTCTTACCATGGCCTTATCTCTTGAAATTGATCAAGGATTTCGGGAATACACGTCTGCAAAGGATTTATGGGAAGCCTTGATTGAGGTTTATGAGGGAAATGAGGATATGAGGCAGAGCAGACAGAACCTGCTTCGACAGAAGTTCAACTTGTTTAATCATGTTCTAGGGGAGTCTCTGGAAGTTCAACTGCAAAGGTTTATCACTCTCACTACTGAGATGAGTACAGCTGGAATCAATCTACCACATTCTGAGATTAACAAGAAACTACTGAATTCTCTCCCACGTAGCTGGCACATGAATGTGGCAGTGATCAAGAAGACTAGAGATCTGAGTAAGCTTACTCTTGCTGAAGTGATGGTAATAATCAAGGCATGTGACATGGATGACAAGCAGTGAGAAATCAATCATGTAAATTCCTACTCTACTGCAAATCTAGGAATTTCATCAAACAATGCCTTCTCAGCTCAACAAACTTACTCTGTTCATCCTGTTGGGACTCATCAACATCTGGCTTCTTCAAGATTTACTGGATTAGTTCTAAAACCACTTCCACAACTCAAACTTCATCAATTCCAAAAGAAGCTGAAGAGAATATGGCTTTAATGGCTGAGTTCATAACTGTTAAAATGCACTCTTGGCAGGAGATTTAGCCCCTACAATTATGGTTGGAGAATTGGGTCAGATTCATCCTGAGGACGTGCAAGAGATGGACATCACATGGAAAATAGCTATGGCCATGTTCAGGGCAAAGAAGTTTACTCAACGTACTAGGAAAAACAATTGGGGGATGAACATTGAGAAGAATGTGGGATTCAATAAGAGCAAGCTCCGGTGCTTCAACTGTCACGAGCCAGGCCATTTTGCTCGTGAATGCACCAAGCCAGATACCAGGAACAATCCCGATAGGGCGCTGGTACCTGCAGGGAACAACAGAGGAACAGCAGCCAACAATGAAACAACTAACTTGGCAATGGTGGCACAAAGTTTTAGCTGGGAGGATCAAATGCAGACACTGAATCTGACAGGACATGAAGCAACAAATTTGGCACAGATTAATGAAAACTCAAAGGTGGAAGAAGTTGAAGAACAAATGATGGAACTACAATTCTCCTTCATGGTCTCTACCACACGTTCCATAAAAGAGGTTAGTGAAACTTTATGTACTCAGTCCTGTGATGCTAAAATTAAGCATTATCGGGATCAACATGAGTTATTAATTAGGGAAATTGAGGACCTTAAATATGAAGGATACACTCTCGGAAATGCTCAAAAACCTTTAAAATAAAAATTAGAGGCCCAAACTAAAGACCTAAAAAGAATTAAGGAAGAATACAGTATTAAATGTGAAAATTATGATTATGCTCAAGAAAAGATTGCAAGTCTGACTGCCAAGCTTGACACATTAAAAACTAAATTTGAAAATGCAGATTATAATTTTAAAAAATTTGATTTGTCAAATAAGAAAGTTGAGACAATGATTGCAAAGCAACTTAGATGGAATGACAAAAAGGGTCGAAGGTATGAAAGTGTTTCCCCTCCATTCAATGATAACTATACTTACACTCCTTTAACTAAGAAAGAAATGACCAGGGAAGCACACCTACAGTATGGCAAACCTACTGTAGTTGAGCCAGTGAATAATGATAGGGTGAACGATACTAACGTTTCTACCTCATATGCAGATGAACTCCTAGTGCAAGACAGGAAAGAGGATGGAGACAATGTTTTTGTTTTGAAAATGACACTACTTTTAAAAATAATGCTTTGAAAACTGATACTGCTATTTTAGTTAATTATGTTGATTGTTCAAACAATGTTGCTTTGAAAACTGATACTTCTTTTGTTTCAAATATTTGTGATAATGTGGTTGTGAATCCTAGTACTAATGGACCTGCTGTTAGTAAATATAAGCCACCAAAACAAGCCAAACAGACTTCTAACTGTAAGTGTGCTTGTGGACACAATCTGGACACGCAACCAGGGACAAGCGGTAATAGTTTTTATGTGAAGAAACAAACATGTTTCCACTGTGGAACACATGGACACATTGCCAGAAACTACCCAAATCGTGCATATGTTCCCTACTATGTACAAGGTAGGCAAAACGTATCACGGGGAAGATCTCTCAAAAGAAATTCCTCGAGGTCACGTTCCTGTGATGGTGATTGGAATGCAAATAAGGACATAAATCAGGTTGTCAAAGAAAATAAAGACAAAAAGATTTTAAAACAAAATTCAAGAGATAATTTGGAAAAACCGAAATTGGTTAAACTAAGATCGGTGTCACCAAAGTCATCTCAAGGGTCATCATCTAACCACAGATGGATACCTAAAAGGTCAAACCCAAAGGACAAAAAGTCTTCAAAATCAAATATCAAAGCCCCCATCTATGTCAGAAATAAAAATCTTAAACCTAATTATAGATGGGCGCCCAAAAGTCCTGCGGCCCAATCACCTCACCGTCCTTTAAATTCATCATGTACATTATTTGATTCAAAGGATATGGTATGGCAAGAAATTTCATGTGTAGATGGAAATGGCCAACCCAGTGTCTCTATAGACTGGGTTCCCAAATCTAACTAATCTCGTACATTGTGCAGGAACAACTATGGAGGAATATCATCAGACCTTGGTATGTTGATAGTGGCTGTTCCATGCACATGACAGGAGACATCTCTCAGTTTCATGAGATTCAAAACTTTAATGGAGGGTATGTTTCCTTTGCGGGAGGAAAAGGAGGAAAAATCACTTAATAGGGTACGGTTACTAATGGAGTTTTGAGCTTTGAAAATATTAATTATGCTCCAGAGTTGAAACACAATTTGTTGAGCGTCTCTCAGATCCGTGACAAAGGTTTTTCAACTCATTTCACAAACAAGGAATGTTTAACTTTGAAGCCTGGTATCATCATACCAGAGGATTGGATTTTGGTGAGATCTGAGCGTGAAGGGAATGCATACATCATCGACATGAACCACAATGTTACCGAGCAAGTAACATGTCTATTCTCAAAAGTCTCAGAACACAATGCTATGCTCTAGCATCGTCGTCTCGGCCATGCAAACACTAAGAACCTCAATCGTCTTGCTAAGAATAACGTTGTCCGAGATCTTCCAATAAAGGATTTCATTACTTTTGAGAAATGTGTGGCCTGTGCTCAAGGCAAACGTCATCGCAAGCCACACAAGCCCAAACTGGTAAACACAATCAACAAAACTCTCCAACTACTTCATATGGATTTATTTGGTCCCGTGAACGTTCTGAGCATCAATAGAAACACTTATTGCTTGTTTATCATCGATGATTACTCACGCTTTACATGGGTATTCTTCTTGTCTAATAAGAGCGAAACTACTGAACTTATCATAAGGTTTATTATGCTCACTGAAAATCAGACCAACGAGAAGGTGAAGGGGATTTGAAGTGATAATGGCACATAATTCAAGAATGTTGTCCTGGATTATTTTTGTGCCGAAAAGGGTATACTGCGTCATTACAGTGCTGCTCGGACACCTCAACAAAATGGTGTAGCGGAGCGGAGAAATCAAACTCTGATTGATGCAGCAAGGACCATACTTTATGACTCTAAATTACCGGTCTTCTTCTAGGATGAAGCCATTAACACGACGTGCTATGTTCAGAATCGTGTTCTAATCAACAAACAACAGATGAAGACTCCATATGAAATTCTATATGGTCATAAGTCAACGGTTGCTCACTTCAGGATCTTTGGATGCCCTTGCACACTACTTCACCTGGAATCAACTCCTAAATTTAATTTAAAGGCTGATAACTGTTATTTCGTTGGATATGTTGGACACACTGCTTATCAAGTCTACAACAAATCCACCAAACAGATCGTGGAGTCATTTGATGTGCGCTGGCTGGAAGAAAACACAACGGACGCTCGAGTTGGACCAGATTGGTTATTTGATTACACTTTTTTGTTTAAATCCTTTAATGTGTTTTCAGATGATATTTCAGGTACATGCTCAGGTTCGAGTGCAACTGTTGGAGATGATGAGGAAGATGTTTTCATTGTCTCATTCAAACCATCTATGGTGATTTATGAATCTCTTACGGTGGATGCAGCTACACCAAATACATCTTATTCTTTATCAGTCCAAAAGTCTATATTTGACACCGAAGCCATTCCCCTTACTCCCGAAGAAGCTGAGGTTCTCTCAAGGGAAAATGTATCTGCCACACAAACCTTCATGGAATTTCTCTTTTCAGAGCCATTCGCAAATGAATTTGTGGCAAGTACTTTTCATGATCACAGACAGTCTGAAGGAGGTGATTCGGCAACGGACAGATTTGACAACATCACAAATCTTCTAGTCACAGTAAATGATATCATCCTGTTGGATTAGGTGTCTAAGCCCATAACTATAATTGGTATGTACTTGACCCGAGAGTAGCATGGTCCTTTTGGGTTGCCTTCACCAATGCAACTTGATAGGATTGACTTTTGAGAATAAGGTTATTTGTGATTTGTTAATATATTACAAGTATAATATATTAATATGAAATCATATTATTTAATTAGTATTGATCAAGAATTAGTTTGGAATTAATTTAGTGATCAAAAGAGACTAATTAAATATACGGGGACTGATTTGGTAAATCAATGATTCTTATAGTGTGGGCCAATGATCCATGGTTATTTGGGTGGGCTAAACCAACATGGATAGTCCATGGAGGTTAACCCATGGAGCCTAAGTAAGATGAAGAGTCATGGTGCATTAGGGTTTGCATGGATGTAACCCTAGCACTTGTCACACTATAAATAGAACCCCTTAGAGCCAAAATCGGTTGCCACATACATTCTTGGAGAGTGTGAATCAATTTTGTGCTAAGTAACTTATTCTCTCAAGCCTCCTTTTGCACTTGGTGTTTGTGACACATTAGAGGCATCACACTTGAGGTGCTAAAGATTTTGAAGGCCAGGAACTACAAGTCCTATTAAGAGGTAAGTTATCTAACTCGTTATTTCATTCAATTGTATGCTAGTTAGGATGAATGCTTTGGAAAATCAAATTGCATGTATAATTAGAGAAAACATAGATCCAAAGCATCTAGGGTTGCATGTGCACCATAAGGTTGTTAGAGTGCTCAAAACCCATCACAATCATCCTATCCCAACCAGAGTTCAACGTGATCATCCTATCCAGAACATTATTGGTCCACTAGAAAGCGGTGGGGGGGGGGGGGGGGGTTCAGACCAGAAGTCAAAGTGAAGATGTCAACGAGTGTCTCTATTCGTGCTTCAAATTCCAAATTGAACCAAATAGTGTAGTCATGGAATTAATGAACCGAGTTGGGTAGACGCAATGCATAAAGAACTAAATCAGTTTGAGAAGTTGAGAATATGGCAGTTGGCAGAGCTACCAAAGGGCAAGAAGTCTTTGGGGACGCGTTGGGTTTTCAGAAATAAGCAAGATGATAGCGGGATTATTTTTCACAACAATGCTCGTTTGGTCGTTCGCGGATTCAGGCATATAGATGGTCTTGACTACACAGAAATATATGCTCCTGTCGCACGTTTGGAAGTCATTTGTATATTCCTAGCATATGCTTCCTACATGGGATTTACAGTTTATCAAATGGATGTCAAGACAGCCTTCTTGTACGGAGTCGTGAAGGAGGATATTTTTGTTGATCAACCACTAGGGTTTGTCAATCCAAAGTTTCCAAATCATGTCTACAAACTGGACAATGCTTTATATGGTTTGCATCAGGCTCCTAGATCTTGGTATGCTACCCTAACTGAACATCTGCTTGAGCACGAATATACAAGGGGAACGATCGATCAGACTTTATTCGTCAAGAAAATGGATACAGATTTGATTGTCGTACAAATCTACGTAGACGAAATCATTTTTGGGTCGACCAACACAGAGCTATTCAAAGAGTTCGAGGATGTAATGAAGAAAAGATTTGAGATGAGCTCGTTGGGTGAGATGACAATGTTCCTAGGGTTATAGGTTCGACAAGATTCGGCCAAAATTTTATTGCATCAAGGAAAATATGTAGAAGACATGATAGAAAAGTTCGGTTTTAAAGATTCAAAAATTGCTTCAACTCCACTGGCAGAGAGACTACTGTTGACTCCAGATCCAGATGGGGATTCCGTAGATCAAACCGAATATCGATCGATGATCGGCTCTCTGATGTATCTGACTTCCAGCAGACCTGACATCATGTTTGACGTCTGTCAATGCGCTCGTTATCAGGCTAATCCTAAACTTTCCCATTTAATTGCTATTAAGAGGATTTTTAGGTACCTTAAAGGTATCCCTAAACTGGGTCTTTAGTATCCTAAAAATCCCGATTTCGATTTATATGCTTTTGTTGACAGCAACTATGGAGGGTGTGATCTTGACAGGAAATCTACATCGGGTGCATGTCAGTTTTTAGGGGATCGATTGGTGTCATGGCAATGCAAGAAACAACAAACGGTGTCGACCTCAACGGCTGAGGCTGAATACGTTGCCGCCTCAGCCTGCTGCTCTCAGGTTATCTGGATTTAGCACCAATTGTTGGATTACGGTTTGAACTTTCTTGACACTTCCATTTTTTATGATAATGATGTCGCCATTCAAATTGCTAAAAATCCGGTTCAACATTCCAAAACCAAGCACATTGACATTAAAATTCATTTTATTCGAGACTGTTATGAGCGTAAACTCATTAGTTTGGAACAAATTCACGTTGATAACAACGTGGCGGACTTGTTTACTAAACCCTTCAGTAAAACTTGTTTCGATGTGCTTGTGGGTTTTCTAAAAATGATTCGTTTCGAAGATTAAATTTCTATTTTTTATTTTTCTATTTTTGTGTGTTGAAATTTGCGTATTTATTTATTTAATTTCTTCTCCATGCACAAATTTAGGGGAGAAATATAAAAAATCAAAAATACAAAAATAGGTTTTCTTTCGTAAGTATTCTTGGGAAGTGATATAAGGTTTAGTGTTAAAGGGCAATCTGAAATGTGTGTAATGCACTGAAACTAACTTTGTTTAGACTCTGTGTTCAATGTGCTGGTAGGCACGAAGGATTCAAACAAAAAGACTAGACATTATTGACAAATGAAAGGACTTGACAATGTTAACTCATCTGAACTTAGATAGTTACATTTGGACTGGCTATACGACGCTTGGATAGATTGAGCAGCGAGATAAACATGGGAGCCTGCGATATACACTAAAGTTACTTTTTATCTAGAACTGTGGCTCAACACTTCTTCGACGTACGGACTTATGTCCTTAATTCTGGTGCTGATAGGGTGACTGGGGGGTTCTGATAAAGTAGGTCGGTGTGAAATTGTTGTTCTTTCTTATCCTCTCTGTCAGTCATATGTTGCCCCCTTTGCGTGATCGGAAGATCAGACCTGGGAAGCAACATATGCACCTCTATTTCTATACATCTCTATCTGTGCTTCTCTCTATCTATCTATGTCAGTCATATGTTGTCCCCTTTGTGTGATCGGAAGATCCGACCCGGGACACAACATATGCACCTTTATATCTCTCTAACCCTCTATATATGATAGTCAGTTGTTCCCTCTGCGTGATTGGAAGACATCCGACCTGGGATACAACATATGCATCTCTATATCTATATTCTCTCTCAAATAATTGAGCACTCACCTAAAGTAAAGAGCTCTTTGGAATTCCTTGATTGCTAGGGTATCTCGTGAACTGGGGAACACGTTCTAGTGAGCTTAAAACTGAATTGGTTCATGATTAAAGGTTGTCTGTAGATCTCGCTGCTGAATTTAAGTGGACAACAATATCCTTGGTTGTCGTCAACAAAATGGTCTATTTAGGAATATAATCACAATGTCTTGTCATCTATAATCTGTCCAATTTGCAAACATCCTTTGTGTTTAAGTGGACCACAATATTGATGACTGATCAGAGCTAAACATGCAGGTGTGTGTTGATAAACGATATTAAATTGCTTGACAATTTTGATAAAAAAATGTTTTAAATTTAGTTATTATTTTTGTTTTTGTTAAATTTGTTCATATTTTTCCTCTATGCACAAATTTAGGGGGAGAATTAAAAATCAAACAAAAATCATAAAATTTAAAAAATCAAAAAAGAATATATATATATATATATATATATATATATATATATATATATATATGTTTATTTCTGTTTTTATTTCTTTTTCAGGAAAATCAAAAATCCAAAAATATTTTATTTTTTACTTTTGAGTGTATTTTAATTTTAATTTTATTTCTTAGTTACTTCTATTATGTGCTAAGTCTATTTTTTAATTTACATTCATTTAAAATTTCAGTTTTATTTTTTTTAATCTAAGAAATGAATCATGAAAATAAATTTAAATGTTTGTTGAATGGCTTTGTTTTGAGACCCATCAACTTTGGTAGCCCAAAGGGTCGAGAACCCGTTATTGGTTTAATTAGGGTTTTAAAATTTTTGTGTTTCATTATTCCTCACCACCACCGAAATCTCTCTATTTTTCTCTCAAAAACTTCAATCGAAAACCCGTTTTTCTCTATTCATCTGTTCATCTCTATTTCCGGCCGAAATCATCTAGTTCTGTTGATTCTTCACAAATAGTGTCTAGGTACGTGGATTCCGAGTGTTATGCTTCCTTTTCTATGATTTTTCTTGAAGTTTTTTTGCAGGTGCTCGAAGTTTTTTCGGCGTGGCTAACGGTGGTTTCCGACGGATTCTTCGTAGATCTAAAACGAAGAGTCATCGGGTTTTCGTTTTGACCCGATTCAAACCGAAAACGCTTTGTCCAGATCGAAAACAACATGTTCAACCGAAAACGTTTGGTCAAAAGTGTTTAACCGAAAACGCCTGAAGTAGAGTCCTTGACCGAAATCGGCATTTTGACCGAAATCAACTTGATCTTGTTGACAGAAGTCACCATGTTGACCGATGTTTAATTTCAGGAGAAAATAAATGTTAATCTTAATTTTTATTATTCTCATTTGACTCGTTTGGTGCAGATAAATGGCGAATCAGTTAAAGTTTTTTGAGAATCACAATGTTGTTAGATATCTTATGGATCCACCTGTTGTTCATAAAGAATTCAAATCCATGATCGTGGGTTTGAATAATTGCAGAATTTATCACGCTTTGCGTTCTAATCCAGTCATCTACAAGGACCTGATTGTTGATTTCTATAAAAATGTCTCAATCAATAATCAAGGAGCGGATGGAGTTGGTACTGTTGAATCAGTGGTGAAGGGAACTCAAGTAGTTGTTTCTGAGCAAGTTATCCAAGAAGTACTTAAATTTGGTGATGCACCTGCATTCCCAATTGAGTACCCTGTTAATCAAGTGAAGGAAGTCCTTAAGAAGATGTGTTATGAAGGAACTTATCCTTCCACCATCAAGAAGCAGTTGCCACCTTACTGGAGGTTTATGGTGCACTACTTTGTGAGTTACATTTCTGGAAGGAAGGGAGAGTTTGATGAGATTAGTCAGACTGTAACCTCAGCCATTGTTGCTTTAACAATGAACTGGGATTACAACTTTTCGAAGTTTGTTTTTGAAGAAATGAAAAGGAATCTCCAATGGAGGAAGAAGGATCTGTTCTTAATGTATCCCAGGTTTCTTCAAATGATTTTGAATGAAAAATATCCCCAGGTCGAGAGATCGTCATATACTATAGACATGAAAGCTTCGGGTCCTAACACCTTTGGGCTCATGAAGCAATCAAGACAATCTGCCAAAGTCGCCTATCAAGGCTTGACGGAGTTGGTCAAATTTGGAAAATTCACTGAAACAGAAGGTGCTCAAGCTACTAGTACTCTGATTGCTATAGTGGCAGAAGAACATGTGGCACCATCAAGGTCAAATCTTAGTTTTTCATTTGAAGTTTCTGATGATGATGATGATGATGATGATGACGACGATGACGATGATGATGATGATGATGATGACGACGATGATAATGATGATGTGAATTTTCGTCTGTTCGTTCCACATAAGGATCCAGTCAATGAAGCTGTGATTACTCCAGCTGAGACAGAGTTTGTAATCAATATTTTCAAGCAACCAGATAATCCAACGCCCGAACAGATGGAAGAACTTATTAAAGAATTACAGTCAACTGCAAGGAAGCATCCCCAAGCAGTTCTTGTTACTGTTGAATCTCCATATGAGAGTGATAAAGACGAACCAAATGTCTCCCAGATGCCAAAGAAGCGAAGACGTAGAAATCCAAGGCCGGGAGTGCTTATTGCTGAACTAGTACAACTGCCAACTTCGAATGCTGAGCTAGCCCAAGTTATTCAAGATGTTCAAACTCCAATTGTTGAAGCAGCCCAGGTTCATCAAGATGTTCAAAGCCCAATCGTTGAACTAGCCCAAGTTGATGTAGATGATCAAAATCCAACTTTTGTTGAAGACTTCTTTGTTGATGAAGAAACTTTTGCCTCAGGAAGTTCTTCTGCTCCACCACCTCCAGAGCATGATGCTCCATCTATGAAGCTAACCAATCTTCTTTCTTTTCAAGACTCTATTCCTCAGTCAATAGGAAAGGGTATACATATTGGCTCAGGACAAAGAGGTGATGACGACTCTCAACAAACCATCTCTAAGCTCAGACAAGAGATACTAATTTTGAAGCAGGAATCCATTGAAAAGGATCTGCTGATTGGGAAGTTGGATGTGAGATTTTCGGAGCTTGAAAAGGAGAATTCCCAAAAGAATAAACATATCTCAGAACTTCAAGACAATCTTGGTGGTCTGACAGCCTTCTACTTTGATCTCAAAGACAAACTAATTGGAAAGTTTGGTGATGAGTTCAAGAATTCCAGTTCTGATGGTGAAAAGGCTCCTGAATCATCTGAAAGGGTGGTAATTGGTCCTGCTCCAGATTCCAACATAGATCAATATTTGTCTTTTAGCCCTGTCACAGCTAAAGAGAGAAGGGAGAAACAGAAGAAATTGGATATGCTGAAGAAAGATAAAATGCTTCTGATGAAGAATTCTGATAAGAATGCAACTAGAGATCACCCCCAGATGTTCATCAAAGAAGTTGGAAAAAGAAAATTTGTTGATCGATAAGGTGATCGTTCTGGAATTCGCATGTGGGGATTTGAAGCTGACAAGAATATGTGGATTGTGAAACGTAAGAGCGGAAACATTGAGTATTATGCGAATAAGATTGATTTTATGTCCTGGACAAAAGTTGATCCTGCAGAGCTGGTTCACACACCGTTTCACAACCCAACAAACGACCCCAACGCATGGGCGTTTAAAAGATTCCTTGAAGACAAAGCTAAGATGAACTTTGCAGGCATGACAACAGCAGCTTCGTTCATTAAAATGGCCAAGGGTGTCATAGATCCTCACACCAACAAGACTCTGGTAAATGTCATGTGGCCGCCTACGTCTAAAGAGAAAAAGATTCCTATCACTCAGCGTTTACCTGATGGCTCTTTAAATGATTTATTATTTTGGGTATATGATGAGGCAACAACAACTATGGTTATCAAGACACAATAGGATCCGATTCAACTTGTTGATCCTTGGGATTTACTAAAATTTGGCGAGCATGACATTCACACCTTGTCTAAAAAACAGCTTATGGTAGAGAATGAAATGTTTGAAGCCGCTGCTAAGGCATTCACCAGTATGATTGCAACAATCATTGATAAGAAGTTGTGGGCTGGAGCATTGGGTGTTTTCTGACGTACATATCGTGGAGAAGCCTTGAAGTCAGCCAACAATAAACCAAGGGGGAGATTGTTGGGTCATATTTATGGTTTATGCTGGGCTATAATTGTTCTTGGGCTTAGGGACGTATTTTATTAATGGGAAAAGGTTGTTCTCGGTTTAGGGGACCGAAATCACTTTGGTGATTTCGGTCAGGTAGTTTTGGGCCGTGATAAGGCTTTGTATTTGGTATAAATATGTTTGAGTCGAATGTTTTAGTTCTAGTTGTTCATTCATATCATTCGGCTGTGAAAAGGTTCTCTTATGTACCGGACGATTTACTCAATAGAATCGTGTGCATTTGAAGTTATTTTTGTGTGTTCTTGAATCATTGCTTGATTAATATTCCACATTCTTTAAGCAATTAAGATTGATATTGTTAAGATTCATAGTTTTGGGACTTACAAACATCCTAAACTTTACGACTAAGTTCTTAAATTAATAAAGTAAATAAATGAAAGATTATTTAATTAAATCATTATGGTTTAATCATATCATTAATGATATGTTGTTTTTAGAAAGTTAAAGGTGGAAAAATATAACATTTCAAAAGTTAAAGGAGCATAATTGTCAAGTCTGCAAAGTGAGTTCACGAAAGGGTTGAATCAACTAATGGGAGGGTCTATAATAGTTATAAAATGAATGGGAAGGACTTATTATGTAAACCATTAAGTTAAAATAGAAAATATTGGGATTTGGGTAGTTTTGATCAAAAGGTTCAAACTTAAGGGACTATATATATAAAATGAGGATTATAGGGTGCAACCCTTCCCCCACTTAATCCATATCACAATGGAGAGAGCTTGGGACCAAGGAGATGGCGATTCTGGTGAGAATTTCTTTCTAGAGTGAAGATATATCAAGAGATTGAAGTTACAACAAAGGATTGAGACCATTTAAGGTAGAATCTCTTATCCTCTAGCTCTCAAATTCGAATTCATGACTTGGGGGAAACCCCAATCTCAATTTTAGCTTCTTATAAGGATTAGGGTTTTGTTTTCTAACCTCTATTCTGTTGTTTTGATGATCCTAACCTCAATTTAATCATCCCATTGATGGATCTGAGGATTTGGGTGAAAACCATTATGAGCGCTAATGAAACGTACCAAAAATAAGACCCAAAAGTTTCATTTTTCAATTAATAAAACATTATCCCAAAACATCAACATGATTCTCAAGAAGATCAAATGTATCAAAACATAACAAATTATTAGAGTTATCATGAAAATGTGGAACTATATCGTGTGTGCACTGCAATCACCCCGAGCTCCTCTCTTTTGCACCAGAAGTACCTGAAACATAAAATGAAAACCGTAAGCACGAAGCTTAGTGAGTTTCCTCTAAATACCGCATACCACACATATCAAACATATAATAGGCCCCGCCCCGATGAGTGTAACGGGCCCCACCCTAACTCGTATAACGGGCCATGCCCACTGAGTATAACGGGCCTCGCCCTAACTCGCATAACGGCCCCGCCCTAACTCTCACAATGGGCCCTGTCCAGCATAAAAACATACAAGTAAAACAAGTAATGGCATACACATTACCCATTAGGTCCCGCCCACTAAGCGTACATACACATGCAAGAGTCACGCAGACATCTAGCACCCTAGCATAACAAATCATGGGTTGGTATCGGTGCCTTCGACCCACTAAGCACAGTGAGGAAAACTCACCTCGAACTATTGAATCACACTGATAAATCTCTAGCAGCTGGCCCGCTACAATCTCTACGCTATCAATCACAAGATAACATCCAATTGATAATTGGATCCCGACTCACACTAAGATTCCAAACTAGGATAAAAGACCTTTTTACCCTTTCCCTAACTTGGCCCAAATGCCCAATCCAATTGTCTTAAAAAACAATTTCGAAAAGAATCACCCAAAACCCAAATGTAACGATGTAATTTTCAAAACAATTTTTCATTTTTCAAACATAATAAAACTCATATAATATTCTCAAAATCTCATGTATCAAATGTCATCACAATAAAACATATCCCAGAATCTCAACATATAATCCTCTGCTAGTGTGTACAAATCATGTCGGCGCCTTCCCGCGATCCTCGCTGGTACCTGAAACACATATCACATAACACGGTAAGCATAAATGCTTAGTGAGATCCCCAAAATACCACATACAACACATAAGCCGCTCGAGGCTATAACTCGGTATGACCCTCCGGTCAATGTGTCTCAACGGGACCCTCCAGTCTCGTAGCTCGTTGGACCCTCCAGTCCGGTCTAGCTCGTTGGACCCTCCGGTCCGGTCTAAATCGTTGGACCCTCTGGTCCGGTCTAAATCGTTGGACCCTCCGGTCCGGTCTATATAACACATAGCATACTTATATCACAATGCACATAAACTCAAACATACACATAGCACATAAGACCCTCCGGTCTGCACATAGGTACCTCTCTAGGTAATGTATAGTGAGAAGACTCACCTCGGGTAACTCGGATAATCTCGAACTCAAAATACTGGTCTAGCCTCCGCCTAATCACACAAAATAATTATCTCTAATTAATACGGCTCTCAAAGGCTAGACTAGTCCCTCCCTATATTATCTCAGAAGGGTAAAAGACCATTTTACCCCTCCAATGGCCCAAAGATCCAAATGTTGACTTAACCCTAAAAGTCAACGAAAGTCAACCCTCCGGAGTACGCGGCGCGTACCAGCTCTGTACGCTGGGCGTACTCGAAGGCTTCACAGAATCGGGGGGCTTGACCCCTTACGCTGCACGTACTGGGATTACGCCCATCGTAAGTCCCAGTTTCACTATTTCCTCACTTATGGTCTTAATCAGTTAAGACCTTGGCTCAAAATGCAGATCTGTACCCCCTACAGTCTCCTAATCCATAAAGTCGAAGACTTTACGCCTTTGCATGGCTGTTTTGGTCTTAAGCACTCAAAACCTTCATCCATTTTCATTCTCAAGCCCATATCTCATGCATGGTTAGCTCTTAATGACCAAGATTGGATTTTTGTGGCTCTATAACACAAAATAAGCTGACAAGGGACAGATCTCGGACTCTAGGGGCTTATCAACTCATAAAGCCATCAACTTTGGGGAAAAAAACCCTAAAACACCCCACACATAAACACAAACAAAAGAGTAGGAAAGCTTGAAGCTTTTTACCTCCAAGTGAAGCTTCTCTCACTGCTAAGCTCAGATCCAAGTGCTTGGGCTCTCACTCCTTCTTCTCCAAAGTTTCCTTTCCACTTGTAATGCTCAAGAACACACCAACAAGCTCTCAAAGGCACTCTCTTGCTACAAGAACGAGGATTAGGGTTTTGGGGAGGTTAAGTCTCTGGAATGGTGGCCAACAAGGAGGCCATAACATTCTTTAAATAGGAGGCTCACTTAGAATTAGGGTTTCATTTTGGGCCTGGTACGCCCCGCGTACACCTTGGTATGCCCGGCATACTAGGCGGCCCTCCGCGATCAAACACGCGTACGAGTACGCTGAGCGTACACTCTAGTACGCCCCGCGTACCCGTCTACCGTTCTTCTCTTTATCAAGGACCAAAATGGACAATTGCTCAAAGATTAGGGTTCACAAGGTATACCTGAGTTTTTGGATGTTACAATTCTCCCCCACTAGAATCAGACTTCGCCCTCGAAGTCTCACTCCGTAAATAACTCTGGATGCTGCTCCCGCATCTCCGTCTCCGACTCCCAAGTCAGCTCGGACCCTCTCCGATGTTGCCATTGGACCTGAACCAGAGGCACCTCCTTGTTCCTCAGAACCTTGATCTTCCGATCCAAGATCGCGATCGACCTCTCGATGTAATTCAGGCTCGCGTCCACCTGAATATCTTCTAGTGGTACTACTGATGTCTCATCAGCTACACACTTCCTCAACTAGGATACGTGGAAGGTATCATGGATCTGACTCAACTCCTCGGGTAGCTCCAGGCGGTATGCTACCTTACCCACCCTTGTGGTTACCCTAAACGGACCAATGTATCGGGGCCCCAGCTTGCCCCTCTTCCTGAATCGGATCACTCCTTTCCAAGGAGACACCTTCAGGAGTACGAAATCCCCAACCTGGAACTCTAGCTAGGATCGCCGCCTATCCGCATAACTCTTCTGACGACTCTGGGCTGTCAGTAACCTCTGTCTGACCTGCTGTATCTGCTCAGTCGTCTTAAGCACTATCTCAGTGCTACCCATCACTCGCTGCCCTACCTCTCCCCAACAGATGGGGGTCCGACACCTCCTCCCATATAAAAGCTCAAAGGGAGGCATACCAATACTCGAATGGTGGCTGTTATTGTAAGAAAACTCAGCCAAAGGTAGGTATGTGTTCTAACTTCCACTGAAGTCCATAACACATGCCCGAAGCATGTCCTCGAGTGTCTGTATCGTTCGCTCACTATGGCCATCCGTCTGTGGGTGGTAAGCAGTACTGAAGTGCAATCTCGTACCCAACTCATCATGGAACTTCTTCTAGAACCTGGAAGTGAAACGTACATCTCGGTCTGACACAATCGAGATCGGCACTCCATGCCGCGACACCACCTCTCTCACATATATCTCTGCCAGCCTCTCCGCAGAAGAGCTCTCACTAATAGCAAGGAAGTGAGCGCTCTTCGTCAGCCGGTCCACAATCACCCAAATTGCATCAACACCCCTCGCGGTCCTCGGCAATTTGGTGATAAAATCCATAGAAATTTGTTCCCACTTCCACTGGGGAACGTCTAATGGCTGCAACTTGCCATGCGGACGCTGGTGCTCGACCTTAACCCGGCGACAGGTCAAGCACCTCTCTACTACCCATGAAACATCCCTCTTCATACAGGGCCACCAGTAGTCTCTTTTCAGGTCCAAATACATCTTAGTGGCCCCGGGATGGATCGAGAATCTCGATCTATGCGCCTCCTCCATCAGAGTGCTATGTGCCCCACCCGTATACGGCACCCAAATCCGACCACGAAAGGTCATAACTCCCCGGCTATCCGTCACAAACTCGGACACCTGTCCAATCACCCGCTCCCTCTTGCGGTTCTCCGGTCTCATAGCCTCTGCCTGGGCCTCTCGAATGCTATCCAACACCGGAGTCATCACCGTCATCCTCATACATATATCTCGAATCGGGGCACTGTCTGCCCTGTGGCTCAGAGCATCGGCTACCACGTTAGCCTTGCCCGGGTGGTACAGGATCTCACAGTCATAATCCTTTACCACATCCAACCATCTCTTCTGGCGCATATTTAGGTTCGGCTGATCCATCAGATACTTCAAACTCTTGTGGTCCATGTATATGGTACACCGAACCCCATACAAATAATGGCGCCATATTTTTGTTGGGTTTTGAGCATTCTAACACTCCTATGGTGTACATGCAACCCTATAAACCTTGGATCTATGTTTTCTCTATTATACATGCAAATATTAACTATTCCAAGGTTTCATCCTAACTAGCATATTATGAAGCACCTATACTACAAAGTTCTAGTTAGATGACATACCTTTTGATGTAGCTTGATGTCTTCAAGCTTTAAGAGCTTAGCCCCAATAGTGTGGAAGCCTCAAATGGAATCACAAATCACCAAAACACCTTGGAAGAACTTGAGAGAATATGTATGCACACTAAAATCGGCCCACTCTTATTTTCACACACTTGTGCCAATTTTGTGAGCCAAGGACCCCTTTATATATTATGGAGGATTAGGGTTACATCCATGTAAACCCTAATACCCATGACCTTTCATTTATATAGGATCCATGGGTTAAAAGCTCCATGGACCATCCATGAAAGCTTAGCCCAACCTAAATGAACTTGGCCCATTCCATATATATAAGAGTCCATATTTAATTAGTTCTTTTTGATCACTTAATTAATTCTAAATTAATTCTTGATCAATACTATTTAAATAATATGATTCCATATTAATATATTAGAACTTATAATATATTAATATAAATCATAAATATACTATTCTCAAAAGACTATCCATATAAATTGTGCCGGTGAAGTGCAACCCAAATGGACCATGCCGGGTCGGGTCAAGTACATACCAAATATAGTTATGGATTTAGACATTAATCCAACAGTCTCCCACTTGGATAAGTCTAAAACTATTATTGAGTATGACTTCAAAACCTAACTGGCAATCGTAGCTCTTAAAGCCGCTGTCGAACTCTGACCTTGTCAATGACTTGTCCATTAGATAAGGGATCATATATTCCTCCATTCTAGATATCATATGGACTGAGACATGGATTATAATCATTCTCTCTGTCCATTTGTTGTTTCCCGATTTTCGATTTATGATGACTGACTGATTGAACAAATCAAATCAGTCCTGGCTTGGCTAAGCACTCACATGTGTCATCGCTAAATCATCGAGGGGCCCACAGATATCGCTTTTATCCCGAAGGTAAAAGGAATGGATAAACTTCGACTCATATGGCTTGTTCTACTACTTGTTGAATCATACACAAAGGCACATTTTATAACATCGAGTTACCAATGCGTTTTCGTGCAATCAATGTATAACCAACTCATAGTAACAACTCATATCTCTAGGTTTTAAGAATATAAGATATTATCGTCTCATGATCACTCGTGATAAAATCCATGAAGTGATTCAAATGAGCGTGGGTTGAATCCAATACTCAGAACTTATGAGCACTCATGAGTGTTGTAGCACCACTTTGTCCACCAACTTGGACCTCTACAAACCAACCCATGACAGTCTTGATTCATATCTACTTCCAACATATGACCGACTGTGGATGGTTTGAATAACTTAATCATTCAGGAAGAGCGACTTAGTTATTCTGGAAGTCAAAACATGCAAAGTGAAACACAAGAATAAATGAATCAAACATGGTATCAAACCCTATGAATATAAATAAACACTTTTATTTATCACCATACTGATTACTCATTATCCATTGTTTCGGTTTTATCAACTTTATACTTGAATTAAAAACACTAGTTGTCCCATGCTCCAAGCATGTACACTATGTTTTTCTTAAACAATAGCTTTGCCATACACCAAGTATGCACTCTATGTTTGTCTATGATCCTTACTTTGTGAAATAAACCAATTGAACATAATTTCAATGATTCTAATTTCACACTCCCAAATCCTTATCGAAAAATGTGAGAATTTCAAATTCCTATCATTTATCGAAATCTGTTTAGATTTTAAACTTATATGCACCGACCCTCCTATAATGAATATGTACAAAGTCACAAAGACTTGTCAACAGTCATTATAAGGTATTCCAATGGAGATCAACTCCATGGAAACTAAGTCTCATATTCAAAGTACATTGCTTTGGACATGCTTCTTACATTAAGTTTTCTAATCTTACACAGATAACTTCCACCTATGGAGACAACTCCATATTTTCATTTTGACTATCACTTCTGAATAAGAGATGCCTCTTTTCAGAATATGTCAATATGGTCCTTCCAAAATTAGCACTATACTTCCAACTGTCCCTGAGCAACCAATCTTTGGTAAACCTCAGATTGTCCTCGACAATTGCTTAATCAATTTAGTCATAAAGACATGATTCTAGACCAGTCTTTTGCTACAATATTTTTATTTGCCATGTTTTCAAAATTTGACTATGAAGAGGGATGCCGTAATCATAATCGAATTTTGAGAACGCAATATATAGAATTTCCTTAAGTTGAACCAATCCAACATGAAATTCATATATATATTCTTGACTAAAGATGATTAAGGTCTCAATCTAAGCCTTTAGAACTGAAATGAAGTATATCCTCTCCCTTAATTATAGCAAAACAACTTTTTCAATCCCTGCAGCCTCACGAATTGAAACTTTTGTTTTTCTATAATTAACATTGCTAACTTGCAACACTAACAATAATTATCATGCTCCCACTAACATGATGATTATTAGCATAACACTTATGCTCCCACTAGCTTTGACATGTACTCAAAAATCAGCTGGACTTCTAGAAATCAATACTTTATTGACTTTCTTACCAAAGTTCAGATTTCTGATACGAGATGCTTTGATAAAACTTTATCAAAATCATACACCTTTCCTTAGATAGCATGCATGTGTGTCTAAACAATTTCAGAGCTATGAAAAGGGATGCCGTAATCATAGTCTCAATTGTTTAGACCTTTTGCCATCTGCTTCAAATCTACTTGGTGGAAGTGTTTCCTCACCATCATTTTCATGAATCGGAGAGAAACCTTATGACCCATAGATTTTATGGTGTATGTGTTCTTATCCATGTGAATCGTCAAAACCATAGTCACAAGACAAGGATAATGACAAATCCAAACTCATATGGACTGAACTTATGCAATCTTAACTTCTTTCCACCTGGCAGTACAGGGTCTGCCATTGCTTCCAAGTTGTTATGCAACCAATTGAGAACTTTCAGAACTCCTATGCAAAGCCAACTTTAACTGGAATGGGCACAAAATATGTCAACACGATAGGTTATAAACCTCAAGTCGTGTGCTAGTGAATAACCTCAGGTTTTATTCTTGATTAGTTCTTGAAATTCTTTTTAGGATCTTTAAGACTCCCACTATCCTCTTGACATATAAGACTATCTTGCCAAATATTCAAGAGATAGTGCGGATTCTTTATCAAGACAAACACTTCACACAATTGGCCTTAGTTGGTCTTTGTTTTATCCAAAACATCACAACTTACCAATTTCAAATGTACAAGAGTGGGACACTTTTACTCTTACATTTGACAAGTGTTTTAAACCTTTCTTTAAGATATGTCACTCAAGTTACAATCTTGGAGTATGACTCTAAGAATTGTTTTGGAACGAAGTATGACTCATCTTCCTGATCTAACCATTTTAACAATTCATGACTCCTCTTCTTAGTCATAAGAATGCACTAAGATGACCTTTAGAGGACTAATTGTGATATGATTTCTAAATCATTAAGATGATCACAAACATGATACTAAAGTAGTCTCCCATCTTTTCAGATTTGAGAAACTTTTATCTTTCTGCCTAATTTGATTCTTCCCATTCGTTCTGCCATACATTGAGACTTTTCCAATGTTTCAGAATTATACTTAAACTTGTAAGTATAACCATATTTACTAAACTTTAGTAAATCAAATAGTCTTAACGAGCTTTGTGGTGGACATGACCAGTGCACAAGAATGTGTACTCGATCCCTTTAGTCCTTCACTTGACTCACACATCCATGTGAACAAGTAATTAGTCTTGATTTTCCAATGCTTGAAAGTTCTCATTCATCATACTATTCAACTTGCATGATTCCAAGTTTCGGTCCAATTGAAACTTGGGTGATGAGGAACTTTCCTGATTTGGTAAATTTAGACACTACCACAAATGAAAGAATCAAATCCATTTTCCAATATTGCTGTCAGTGGAATCATATAAGCAACAATTTTCCACAAATGCCATTATAAGGATACTTTAAATAAATAAAATTAAACAATTTTCTTTTATTTTAAAACTTTGCGGAAAAACTTATCCTTACAATCCAAATGGAAAATTGTTGTTATCTATTCCTTAGCAATATATCATAACTTCTTAAGCAACTGCTCAAAATTCTAATGCGATCAAAATCCACCTTCGCGATCAGAATCAACATATACTTCCTTTAAGATTTCTCTCTATTCTTTGATTCTTAAAACATCAACATGTGACCCAGTCACATCATGTAATGAGGATCTCAGAATAGAACTTAACAGAGTTAGATAATGGGCTCTACCTGATGTAGAGTCAAACTTATTGACTTTAGCATCCTTAGGTAAATTTGGCAGCTTTGCAATCAACGCTCCTTCCTTTGGCAAAATAAACATATGGACCCTTTGGTAATGGGACTATCTCAGACTTAGCCTTTCTCTTTACCATTTGGTCAACCGGGTTGACTATGGCCAATCCCTTTCCATTGGGAAGAGAATGCTTTTCCTGGATTTCCAGTGTCACCATTGTCACTGTCCATAAAGTTTTTGGGAAGTTGATCTTCTAATCAAATTTGCTTTACTATCGTTCCAAATCATTGCTGATTCAGCAGCACCAAGCAAATTGATATGATCATTAAGGTTCATGTCATAGTCTGTTTCATAGTAGTCCCAAAGGAACTTACTATGTGACTTAGAAAGTGATTGAACATCCAACTTTCTCAAGACTTTGACACCCAACTCTCCCGGCTTGTCAATATGTGACTTCATCTCTAAGATGTGATCACACATAGACCTTGCTTGCCATTAGGGCTTGAGTGACCTTGAACTTGTGGGTTAGGGAGAATAATTGGAGGAGGTGGAGGAAGAGAAGTATGACTTCCATGAGCCAAACTCGGGAAGTCATATTCATTAGGAAAGCTTGGTTTAGGAAGATCATTGTTGTCTAAACCAGACATCAACAATGGGAGAAATTCACGTAAAGTTGATTTAAGTCCTTAATATAACACCCAATATGATATATTAAGGCTAGGACCCAACAAACTATTTTATAACTTGGAAGAGGGATGCCGTAATCCAAGCTATAAAATATTTGAAGGTAGGTGAATGACGATTCACCAATTTCCACCAAGATAAACGAAATGTATTATTAGGTTTTAATTGGTTTTGAAACTCCTAGATTCTTTTGAGATTCATTGAACTTTTCAATGGCATGTTTCAATCTCGAGTGTGTCCTTCAGGTTTTGTGACTGGGATGTCGAGGATCACAAAACAAGGTGTGAAGTAACCATGCAAATATACTTGGTACCCTTAATATTTACCCCTCAATCGATGTGCCGGTTAACCACACACGCTCCAACGATACTATGATAAACATTAAGTTACCCTTTGCCTACCTTGTTAAGTCCAGGTTAGTGTGCCGGTTAACCACACACGCTCCACTAACAGCTTAAACAAAGTGCAAAGTGTAATTTCATGGATTAGCACCTTATTCACATTTTCCTAAGTAACTAAGATTGAGAATTTATAAGTGTTTAGTTACTTAGTATTTATCATTATACTTATAATGAAGGGAGAATTATAGTCCTTGTCCTACCTGTTCGGCTAACGACCCTCCACCGGTCAAGGAAGCGGTGAGTGAGAGTGGACACCCATTAAACTGCCATTTTATAGGCAGTAACCTTATACCCCCCTTATAGATCGGCTTCGTGAATGAGACCTACTAATGGTAAGACGACTTGCTCTTATACATATAATATATTAAACTTTTAATATTATAATAGTATAAGGGTGTATTTTAGACATTTAAAATACTTGGTGGTTTAATCTATTAATTAAACTAGACTTTTAATTTAATTAAACTCAAACCATATATTTATGGATTAATAATACTCTTTTAATTAAACGCTTTAATTAACTATTAATAAAGTCCATAAGAGTTAATTTGAACTATTCAACAAAACATCATAATTCCAATTATTAAACTCAAAATTAAAACCATTTAATTAATTGTTTAAGTTATGAACCCAAGAGTTTTAGAATTCAATTCTTTTTTTCATAAAAAACTTTTTTCAAATTCCAAAACTTGAGGGCAAGTTTTGTAATTCTTGAAAACCTTTGGATTCCATAACTTATGGAATTAATTGTGTTTTATGATGAAACTTTCCATGTTCCATAACTTAAGAACAAGTTATGGAATTCTTTAAAACATTAACACCAAATTTTGTAACTCCATAAAACTTAGAATCAAATTTTTTTTAAAAAAAAAAACTTTCATATCCATAACTTATGGAAGTTTCAAAAACCCTTAAGATCACAACTTTTAAAAAAACTTTTGAGCTCCAAAATTTTATGACAAAATATATAACTCCTTAAAACATTTAGATCAAACTTTTAAAACTAATAAAATAATCATATCATTTTATCTTTTACTAAATTTGACCTAATTCAACTCATATAACAAATGATTCAAATTTTACAAATAATTCGTTTTTCACAAAACAAGTAATTATCTTAAAATTTGACAAACGTCATGTTTTTTTTTTTTTCCTTTTTTTTCCAACTTGAAAATAAAACATTTGCATCAATATAACAGAAAACAACCCATGGCTCTGATACCACTGTTGGGTTTTGAGCATTCTAACACTCCTATGGTGTACATGCAACCCTATAAACCTTGGATCTATGTTTTCTCTATTATACATGCAAATAGTAACTATTCCAAGGTTTCATCCTAACTAGCATATTATGAAGCACCTATACTACAAAGTTCTAGTTAGATGACATACCTTTTGATGTAGCTTGATGTCTTCAAGCTTTAAGAGCTTAGCCCCAATAGTGTGGAAGCCTCAAATGGAATCACAAATCACCAAAACACCTTGGAAGAACTTTAGAGAATATGTATGCACACTAAAATCGGCCCACTCTTATTTTCACACACTTGTGCCAATTTTGTGAGCCAAGGACCCCTTTATATATTATGGAGGATTAGGGTTACATCCATGTAAACCCTAATACCCATGACCTTTCATTTACATAGGATTCATGGGTTAAAAGCTCCATGGACCATCCATGAAAGCTTAGCCCAACCTAAATGAACTTGGCCCATTCCATATATATAAGAGTCCATATTTAATTAGTTCTTTTTGATCACTTAATTAATTCTAAATTAATTCTTGATCAATACTAATTAAATAATATGATTCCATATTAATATATTAGAACTTATAATATATTAATATAAATCATAAATATACTATTCTCAAAAGACTATCCATATAAATTGTGCCGGTAAAGTGCAACCCAAATGGACCATGCCGGGTCGGGTCAAGTACATACCAAATATAGTTATGTACTTAGACATTAATCCAACATTTTTGAGGGCGAACACCACTGCCTCCAACTCCAAATCGTGGGTGGGATACCTCGTCTCATGAGGCTTCAGCTTCCTCGATGCGTATGCTATCACGTGCCCTCTCTGCATAAGCACCGCACCCAACCCCGATATAGACGCATCACAATACACCACGAAATCCTCCATTCCCTCCGGAAGGGCTAACACTGGGGCTTCGCATAATCTCTGGCGAAGAGTCTCGAACGAGGTCTGCTGCTCGGGACCCCACGTAAAAGCAATGCCCTTCCGGGTCAATCTGGTGAGGGGAACGGCAATCTTGTAGAAATCTCTGATAAATCTCCGATAGTAGCCGGCCAACCCCAGAAAACTCCTGATCTCGGTGGGGGATCTCGGCACCTCCCAACTCATCACAGCCTCAATCTTGGCCGGATCGACCAATATCCCATTCTGATTAACGAGATGTCCCAAGAACTGGACCTCTCGTAACCAGAAATCACATTTGGAGAATTTGGCATAAAGCCTCTCCGATCTCAGCACTCCAAGGATCTCCCTCAGATGCTCCTCATGCTGCTCTCTGGATCTCGAATACACTAAAATATCGTCGATGAACACAATCACCGATCGATCCAACAACGGCCAGCATACTCGGTTTATGAGATCCATGAACGCTGTTGGTGCATTGGTGAGCCCAAAAGGCATCACCACGAACTCGTAATACCCATAACGAGTCCTGAATGCCGTCTTCTGGATATCCTCATCACGCTCCCTCATCTGATTATATCCAGACCTCAAGTCTATCTTGGAAAACCAAGACGCTCCCTGCAGCTGATCGAACAGATCGTCGATCCTCGGTAATGGATAACGGCTCTTGACCGTCAACTTGTTCAACTCCCGGTAATCGATGCACATCCAGTGTGAACCATCCTTTTTCTTTACAAAAAGGATCGGCGCTCCCCACGGCGAGATACTCGGTCGGATGAATCCCTTCCCCAACAGCTCCTGAAGTTGCGAGGTTAACTCCTGCATCTCCGGTGGCGCAAGACGATAGGGTCCCTTGGCAATAGGCGCTTCCCCCGAAACCAAATCGATGCGAAACTCCACCTGCCTCTCGGGAGGCACACCCGGAAACTCCTCGGGGAAAACATCCGGAAATTCTCGCACTATCGGTACCTCACCGACAGAACTCGACCTCTCTGCGGCAACTCGTGTATCCATCACATAGGCTACAAGCCCCCTACAGCCATGCTGTAGACTCTGTCTCGCTCTGGCAGCTGAACAAAATGCTGACCCAGATCGGGTACCCTCTCCATACACCGTAATTACTCCCCCACTAGGGTCTCGTATGGTCACCAACTGTCGCTCGCAGTCTATAACAGCTCCAAATTGGCTCAACCAGTCCATGCCCACGATGACACAGACATCCCCCATCGCAATCGGTACCAGATCTATCGGGAACTCAACACCGAAAATCTCAAGTACACATCCCCGAATCACATCAGTAGCATAAACCGCTCGCTCGTCAGCTATAGAAACTCGTAGAGGTCGACTCAACGCCTCTCGTCGGGTAGTGATGTGCTGGCTAAACGCTAATGATACGAAAGATCGACTCGCACCCGAGTCAAATAACACCAAAGCAGGTACAGAACTCACAAGAAAAGTACCTATGCATACCACAGTATAAGCACAATATCTCAACTCAGTATAAGTAAATAAAAGAATACATACCAGCCACGACATCGGCCGCTGCGCGGACCTCCTCCGCTGTCAACTGAAAAGCTCTCCCGCGAGCCTTCGGTGCCTCGGCCTTCGCGGGCCGGGCCTCGGTAGCTCTAGCAGCAGGTACAGATCCCTGTGCTGATCCCTGAAGTAGCTGTGGGCACTCGGCCTTCCGATGGCCAGTCTGGTTGTAGTGAAAGCGAACTGCAAACCCCTTGGGGCAATCCCTCACGAAATGCCCCTCCTTGCCACACTTGTAGCACACACCCGCTCTGCACACCCCCTCATGGCTCTTGCCGTACTTCCCGCAAGTGTGGCCCTTCGGACCTCCAGATCTCGAATCAACGGGCTTTGCCCGCTTGGCTGCCGGCTGAGACTGTACCGGCCGCCTATCCCTCCTCTGAGACTCGGCCTCCTCCTTGGCCTGAGTCTCTAGCTCAATCTCCCTCTTCCGGGCATTCGCCTGGAGCTCGGAAAATGTCCGGTATGTCGAGTTCGCCACGAACTCACGAATATCCCTCCTCAGTATGCTCAAATATCGGCTCATACGTGCCTGCTCGGTAGACACGTGCTCAGGGCAAAACAACGCCCTCTCATGAAACATCCGTGTAATCATAGTCACGGACTCTGTCCCCTGCTTGAGGGACAAGAACTCCCGCGCCAACCGTTCCCTCTCCACCGGGGGAACATACTCATCTCGGAATATGGTGGTGAACCTCTCCCAGGTCACCGCTGTAATCTCTGCAGGAGTGAAGTCTGCCGTCACAAACTTCCACCAGTCCTTCGCTCCCAAGCGAAGCGGGTTCAGCGCGAACCTTACCCTCAGATGCTCAGGACAATAACATGTGTAGAAGCATCCCTCAATATCAGAGATCCATCTCATCGCAGCTATCGGATCCTGAGTCCCATCAAACTCTGGTGGTTCGTGTTGCTGAACTCCCGGTACAACAACGAGTCACCCCCCTGTGGCCTAGCCGCGGCAACGGCTGCGGTGGCCGCAGCAACAGCAGCATCGGTAAGAGCAGCTTACCGCTCATCAAACGTCTTAATCAACATGGTCTTGATAGACCCAAACATCTCCGGTATCTCAACTCGGATGGCTGCTGCCACCTCATCATGAATCATCCTCCGAATCTCATCATCGCTAACACCGCTGCTCTCTGGAGTGTGGCGCGTACCCACCATAATGTCTCTGAAACACAACACAAGAGAAATCAGAGACTCGCTCGAGTATACTCGCACTCGATAACTCAACCCTACTCGTTCCTTAGTACCCTAAGGATTCTTACTTGGACTGCTCACTGATCCAGTGTTTCCAGTAGTACGGGCCCTATACTACCTTCCACACCGCATTAGTATTCACCCCAAGTCCTCCTCCTAGGATCCCAGATCACAAGTACTCTATATCTCGCTAAACACAGGCTACCCTCTAGTAGACCTATCGTAAGCTCCTCGCTGCTACCTACTCACTCTCGAAGTAACTCATAGTAGCAATAATCTCCTAGGATAAGGCATCACAAATCAGGCCACTCTAGTCCTAAATATGAACACCTAGCCTACTCTATCATGCATAGCACATCACATAATATCTCATAACACATAATGTAAGGGTATTTTGGGCAATCACCGTTCAGGCGATGGCTGATCGTACACACTGCTCATTTCTGCTTTTCTCAAAATCTTTTACTCTTTTTAGAAAAATTGTTCCTTTTTTGAAAAAATTTCTCAAATCCTCAGTTTGAGTTCAGATACGCCCGAAGGTGTATCCGAATCCCTCAAACCAAGGCTCTGATACCAACTTGTAACGACGTAATTTTCAATACAAATTTTCATTTTTCAAACATAATAATATTCTCAAAATCTCATGTATCAAATGTCATCACAATAAAACATATCCCAGAATCTCAACATATAATCCTTTGCCAGTGTGTACAAATCATGACGGCGCCTTCCCGCGATCCTCGCTGGTACCTGAAACACATATCACATAACACGGTAAGCATAAATGCTTAGTGAGTTCCCCAAAATACCACATACAACACATAAGCCACTCGAGGCTATAACTCGGTATGACCCTCCGGTCAATGTGTCTCAACGGGACCCTCCAGTCCCGTAGCTCGTTGGACCCTCCAGTCCGGTCTAGCTCGTTGGACCCTCCGGTTCGGTCTAAATCGTTGGACCCTCTGGTCCGGTCTAAATCGTTCGACCCTCCGGTCGAGTCTATATAACACATAGCATACTTATATCACAATGCACATAAACTCAAACATACACATAGCACATAAGACTCTCCGGTCTACATATAGGTACCTCTCTAGGTAATGTATATTGAGAAGACTCACATCGGGTAACTCGGATAATCTCGAACTTGAAATACTGGTCTAGCCTCCGCCTAATCACACAAAATAATTATCTCTAATTAATACGGCTCTCAAAGGCTAGACTAGTCCCTCCCTATATTATCTCAGAAGGGTAAAAGACCATTTTACCCCTCCAATGGCCCAAAGATCCAAATGTTGACTTAACCCTAAAAGTCAACGAAAGTCAACCCTCCGGAGTACGCGGCGTGTACCAGCTCTGTACGCTGGGCGTACTCGAAGGCTTCACAGAATCGGGGGGCTCGACCCCTTACGCTGCGCGTACTGGGATTACGCCCAGCGTAAGTCCCACTTTCACTATTTCCTCACTTATGGTCTTAATCAGTTAAGACCTTGGCTCAAAATGCAGATCTGGACCCCCTGCAGTCTCCTAATCCATAAAGTCGAAGACTTTACGCCTTTGCATGGCTGGTTTGGTCTTAAGCACTCAAAACCTTCATCCATTTTCATTCTCAAGCCCATATCTCATGCATGGTTAGATCTTAATGACCAAGATTGGATTTTTTGTGGCTCTATAACACAAAATAAGCTGACAAGGGACAGATCTCGGACTCTAGGGGCTTATCAACTCATAAAGCCATCAACTTTGGGGACAAAAACCCTAAAACACCCCACACATAAACACAAACAAAAGAGTAGGAAAGCTTGAAGATTTTTACCTCCAAGTGAAGCTTCTCTCACTGCTAAGCTCGGATCCAAGTGCTTGGGCTCTCACTCCTTCTTCTCCAAAGTTTCCTTTCCACTTGTAATGCTCAAGAACACACCAACAAGCTCTCAAAGGCACTCTCTTGCTACAAGAACGAGGATTAGGGTTTTGGGGAGGTTAAGTCTCTGGAATAGTGGCCAACAAGGAGGCCATAACGTTCTTTAAATAGGAGGCTCACTTAGAATTAGGGTTTCATTCTGGGCCTGGTACGCACCGCGTACACCTTGGTACGCCCAGCGTACTAGGCGGCCCTCCGCGATCAAACACGCGCACGAGTACGCTGAGCGTACACTCTAGTACGCCCCGCGTACCTGTCTACCGTTCTTTTCTTTATCAAGGACCAAAATGGACAATTGCTCAAAGATTAGGGTTCACAAGGTATACATAAGTTTTGGATGTTACACCAAATATGGCCCAATTTCCCAAATTGGGCCTAAATCCCTTTGTGGCCCTTTAACCAAAAGAGTCCAATAAAATATCAACAGTCCAACAATAGAGTTCTGATGGCCCAACAAGGCCCAAGACTACTAAGGTCCAACATGGGCCCATTTCCGAGAAGCCCACAATTCTGAATCCCACTGTTGAGTACGCAGGGCGTACTCAGCTCGTACGCTTAGCGTACTCACTTTAGGGCTTGTACGTGCCGCGTACCTGCTTGTACGGCCAACATACACCCCCCAATTTGGACAACTTCCACTATTCAGCTCTTAATCGATTAAGACTTCAACCCAAACTTAGATCTGACTTCTGTCACTACACTACCGTTCAGTAGAACGATGGAAGTGTGTCTTTAGGTCGTTGGATGTTGGTCGGGAGTCATAATGTGTGTGTTCAGATAATGGAATGAAAAGTGAGGATCCGTGAGCTCCTCATCCCAATGGTTGGTTGGTGTCATGGTGTGCTGTGAGCCATCGTAGATTTCACTTTTATGAATGGAGCCGATAGTTTGTAGCGGAGACCCATGTGTTGGTTTGTTAGTCGTGTGGCATAGTCCGACGTTGTGTAGTATAGGATGGTCACTGGTAGCTCAGAGACCGACAGGTGTAGTCGGGCAGATGCAGGGTGTTGACATACTGGAGAAGTCATGGTGATATATTAGCAGCTCATCATTGGGATTCTTATTAGTGGACTTATGTTCATTTTATGATGAGGTTTTGTGTGAACTCTCTCCCTATATTTCCTATGTCATAGTGGAGTGTATACTAAACTAGTTGAGTCTTAGTAACTGGTGGTTGTTTGAGTATTCTTACAGTTATTGATAACTCTAGGATTGTTGATAGTCCCAGGGTTAGGGAAAACCCATAGCCATTTACATTGACATAAGGGTGGTGGTACACTAGTTGGGAATACCAGGAGGCGGGTGGTACATGTGGTTTTGAGACCCTTGAGAATTTTGGCAGATAGTTGTGCACCTGGCACTGTTTTGGGAGCCTGTGTGTGACAAGAGTTTTGATATTTCTATGACTGCGATCGTGGGAGTAATTGGTTAGTTGTGACTTTTCATTAAGTCGGGTTTGCAGATAAGGACCCTAGTCATGATATCTGATTCAGGGTCAGAATGGGTTGACATGCTGAGGTTCCATTTGACTATCTCCACGGATGGATGCAGAATTTTGAACCAAGGGGTGACTTCTTAAGTAGAAGCGAGAAATGATTTCGAGGTCAAAATTTAATTTAAGTGAGGGAGAATTGTAACACCCAGTTTCCAGGACAAGTCAGTTTTGGACTTCAAGGAGTCAAAGGCATGGTTTTTGGCTAATACTAGGTGTCACGACGTGATACATATGTTCTCACGATGTGAGAAGTGATAAAATGGAAATTATGATCTAAACCGAGCTCACGACATGAGAAATATGAGATCACGACGTGAGATGTACTGTAGCCCAAGCCCATGATCTTTTAGGGTTTCCTTCGTATTTAAACCCCAAAAACTTCATTTTAGGGTTCCAAAACAACCTCCTTCGTCCCTAAGCTTAGTAAAACCCTAAACTTAGACTTTCCTTGAGATTCTTGAGCTTTTGATGGTGTTCTAGTGGCTTGAAGAAGAAAGAATCACCATTAGAGCATTGATTCAGCTTGGAAGCTTCATTTGCATCATCTAGCAACATCTTTGGACCATTGTGAGTAACCAAGATTCAAGATTTATGATTCCTTGTTGCTAGATCTAAGGTTTTATATATGTTTATCCATGGTTTGATGGGTTAGAGTGTTGGGACTTCATAAAGTTAGCAACTTTATGGGTCCTTAGAGTCCCTTGGTGATTATATGTTATGAATCTGAATTTTGGATGATGTTTGAGTTCATGCTGAAGATTTGATCTCCTTTTTCTTCATGAATGCCCTAGTTTGAGCTCAAGTCTTGTATTGTACATACCAGACCTTAAAGCGTCAGTTTTTATGGTCTTTGGGGTGTTAGAAAGCCTTCTGGGGAAGATGGTTTAGTAGCTTAATGGATTAAGGATTTTTCGCATCCAAATGTAATTCAGATTGATCTCAAGACATGAGACTATGCCTATCACATCGTGAGGATCAAGAATCAAGAGTATTTTGTCATGTAGTGGCTCACGATGTGAGCTATAGATGGTCATGTCGTGAGGGGATGTTGACTGTTAACTTTCATTAACCGTTGACGATTGACTTCTTGAAAAGTTTAACTCTTAATCAAACTTGAAGGATTTGGGCTCTTGATTAGGATTATACCATGTTTTGGTGTTAGAAGGTTCGTAAGAGCGACCAATGCAGAAAAGGGAGCGAGTCGTAGTATTTATGGGTTCTTCAATTCAGGTGAGTTTTCCTCACTGTACCTGTGGGTCGAAGGCATGCTGACCCACTAGTTTTAGATATGTATCCTTGTGTATAGGATTTCCCTGTGTTATAGTGGGCTGTTAGATATTCATATCCTTACGTGTTAGGATGAAGCAGTAGTGGTATGCTAGTTGGAGTACCAGTAGGTTGGTTATCGAGCTATTAGATATTCATATCCTTACGTGTTAGGATGCAGAAGTAGTGGTATGCTGGTTAGAGTACTAGTAGGCTGGTTATCGAGCTGTTAGATATTCATATCCTTACATGTTAGGATGTAGAAGTAGTGGTATGCTGGTTAGAGTACCAGTAGGCTGGTTATCAAGCTGTTGATTAGGGTACCAGAAGGCTATTTATCGAGCTGTTAGATATATTCACATCATTATGTGTTAGGATGCATCGGTAGTGGGAAGCTAGTTAGAGTACCAGTAAGCTGGTTATCGAGCTGTTAGATATTCATATCTCTACGTGTTAGGATGCAATAGTAGTGGTATGATGGTTAGAGTATCAGTAGGCTGGTTATTGAGTTGTTAGATATATTCATATCCTTATGTGTTAAGATGCAACAGTAATGGTATGCTGGTTAGAGTACCAGTAGGCTGGTTATCTAGTTGTTAGATATTCATATCCTTATGTGTTAGGATGTAACAGTAGTGGTATGCTGGTTCGAGTAGCAGTAGGTTTGTTATTGTCTAGTGGAATGCCTTACGGACGTATGTAGTCATGTAGGATAGCCTGAGAACTCGTGATCTAGTCTTTCTTGCATGTTCCTTGTTTGGTTGTAGCTCCAGAGTAGGATCATTTGTTTGGGTGGCAATCTCACCTCTGAGTACTTATGGCTACAAATTCCATGGAGATTTGCCGGTAGCGGAGCAATGTGTTGTGAGGAGTCTAGTAGGCGGTAGTAAGTCTTCTCATTATACTTGCATGTGTGGTAGTATACATATATGCTGACCAACTAGGTCTATTTGATGTGATATGTGTTGTTATGAGTACTGAGACTTCGGTTAGTCTCCAGGGTTGCTGATAACCCACCAGGCGTTCTGTTTTCCCACTGAGACTTCAGGTTGTCTCTAGGGTTGCTGATAACCCACAAGGCGTGTTGTTTGTCCACTAATACTCCGGGTAGTCTCCAGGGTTGTTAATATCCCATAGTTGTTTATTTGTGATGTGTTGTATGTGGTATTTAGGGAAACTCACTAAGCTTCGTGCTTAGCCAATTGTTATTGTTTTCAGGCATCGTCTGTGATCTTGGAAAGGTGAAGGTGTGACTGTACACATTCATCAACAGTAATGAAGATTCTGCGTTTACTATAATACTATGATTTTAAATAAAATGTACTTTGGAACTTTTGGTTTTCTCGTCTTGTATTATGAAAATGAGCAGTTTTTCCCTAATTAAAAATGAAAATTTTGGTTGTGAAATTTCGACGTTATAGTTGAAAGACAGCTAAAAGGAAAGAGCTTAAGCCAATAGTGATGTCGAGTGGTTTTTCTAGACCATCATTCGGGACATTGTCCATGGTTGCGAGGACTGGAGTGATATTGGTGTAGTGATGGCGCTAGATCAAATATCACGTTTGGGTGGAGAGTTTCTAGTGATAGGAAGCAACGACAAGTATCACTCTCGAAAGACAACACACATATATGTATTTTCATCGTCAGAGTAGCAAACACAACACATTGGGGGCAATGTTACGGGTGAGAATCGTGCCTCACATAGAGCATTGGGTCGAGTCGGTCACGTTAGTACTGAACGGGGTATCTACCTCTTGGGTTAGTGATGGACCCAATGTAGGGGTTGGGTGGGTCACTTAGTAGTGAACGGGTTTTGCCTTCAGGTTAGTTATGGACCTACTTGTGGGGTTTCTACCTTACGAGTTAGTGATGGACCCATGTGTAGGGTGTCTACCTTACGGGTTAGTGATGGACCCAGGGGTTGGGTTAGCCGTAATTGATATTTGTCTAATATTAAAAAAATAAATAATAACGCTAGACCTTAATGATACACAAGTGATGAATATGTGATGATTGTGATGTATGTGATGTTATGCGTGTTTTCCTAACATTATACTTATGGTTTACCCACTTAGCATTTGTTGACACGATTTTCTTTGCTTATGGATTTTGCCTTGCATTGGTACATGTAGCATGATATGACGGTCTAGTGAGGTTTGAGACTTTTGGATAGTTACATTCCATTTATGTTTTAGTATTGATGACATTTGGACATGTCGTTGAGTTTTCCATTATTATTGGTTTTGCACACTTAATGTTGAAGGGGATATTTTTATAATAAAGTAACATTGGTCATGTTTTTTATAATAATTGTTAAATAAGACTTTCGCTAACGAATTCTGTTAAATAAATGTTTTTTTAAAAAAAAATTACATCGTGGGTCGGCCCTCCTCAGTGGTACTTTGAAGGGTAGTATGCCAAATTTGGGTGAAAAAACTCAGATTTATGTCTTGTACACGTGGATAAGAAAATTGTAGACTTTTGAAAGTTAATGTGGGTTAAGGGAAAAATGGTCAACAAATGTCTATGCGACAAATAGGTAACCGAGGTACCCCTTCAATTTGTCTAAAGTGACTAAGTAGACCCGACAAAAAAAACTTTATGCTCTCATAAAGCACCAAAAAAAAAATTAAGGGTCTGATTCGGCAAATTCCAAAAATATTTTTAGGCTAATGTGTTATTTCCTTTTAATTTTACATGATAATCTGTCATTTCCTGTTCAAATAAAAATACATATTTTTTTGTTAGTTTCGGTAAAATATTAAATAATCGGGACTTTTATGTTCAAAAAAATTAAAACTTTATTAAAAAAATTTCCAAAATAATGAGATTTTTCTACATAAAACCCAAACAAAAACATTCAATATTTAATTCCAAAACATAATAACATAATGAACTACTTAATAAAATGAATTTTATATGGTCATCGCCCCTGTCATCGTACAAAATCTAATTTTCTATTTAAATTATTAAAATCAACTTTATATTATCATATAACAAAATTAAATTTAAAAATAACAAAAATTACAAATAATATGATTGTAAAAAATAGAAATTTCTGACAATTTCTACTTATTTTGTAAGTTAAAGGGTTAATGACCTAGAAATGTAACAAACTTTTGTTTTTGTCCATATTAAGGTAATCATGTTTTTTTTCGTTCACATTTGACCATTGAACTTGTTTGACCTGTTCAAAATAGGGTAATATGACCGGTAATTATGGTAATATTACCCTATTATGAATAGGTCAAACAAGTTTATTGGTCAAATGTGTACAAAAAAAACATGGTTACCTAAATATGGACAAAAACCAAAGTTTCTTACCCGTTTTGGTAATACTGGACAAGAACCGTCTTCGGGACTGTGTGCCTTGGGATTAGGCTCCGAAGTCAATGAACAATTAGGTTAGGCTTGATCTAACCCAGTTTAGTCTCGGCTAGTCATGGGCTAAGCTGTGTTGCTCGGTCTTTAAAACACATACAACGTAGCCCTTTAAGCATATACAACCTAACCCCTAACTAGTTGGGCCTAAACTGGGTTGGCCCAATACTTAACCATCCTCATACACAAGACCGGACAACCCAATTTCATTTCACATTAATGGATCTTATGACTACTTGCACTTAACATAAAGAACCCAATATTACCAAAATAGGAAATGAACTTTGGTTTTTGTCCAAATTTAGGTAATCATGTTTTTTTCGTACACATTTGACCAGTAAACTTGTTTGACCTGTTGATAATAGGGTAATGTTACCGCTAATTACCGGTCATATTACCCTATTTTGAACAGGTCAAACAAGTTCAATGGTTAAATGTGAATGAAAAAAATATGGTTACCTAAATATAGACAAAGACCAAAGTTCGTTAGCTTTCTAGGTCATTAACCCTAAATTAAACTGACCATTTTGTAGGTAACACCTCTGAAATGGACTACGAAATACTAATGACTATTTCACCTATGAAAATAGCTTTTTTATAAGTGAAATCTACAAAATTGCTAGAAAAATATTTTTTATTTTTAAATTAATGATTACCTCATATATCAACATATATTTTACAGGTGACACATCTACGAAATAAATAACTATTTTTAGATAATCTTAGTTTTGCCTAACTCTATAAAAATTATGAGGAGAATTAGTATTTTGTCTTTTTCCTTGTTTTAATTAAGCTCCTGGCATACAATTACTTCTACTCGTTGCTTTTATTGTTGTTATTGTTACTTCTACTTATGTTGCTACTTGCTATAACGGTGTTTATGTAAATCCTTTAATATACTTAGGACATATATAGTTTGCAACCACTTTACCTACATCATTTAAGCTCCCACGATTGATGAATAAATTCGGTGAATCATATAATATTTAAATTGTATATTATTTTTTAAAACTCGATGCTTTATTTTTTGTTATTAATATTCCAAAAGTAATAGTACCTCTAGACCTGGCAAAATCTAGCACGACACGACAACCCGACACGAAGTTAGCGGGTTAGGGTCAGAGATTTTGACCCGTTTATGTACACGGGTTGACACGACACGACACAATAATTAAACGGGTAGGGTTAGGGTCAAGACTTTCAACTCGAAGATGACTCGAAGATGACCCGTTTAATTTTTATATATATATATATATATATATATATATATATATATATATATATATCATATTTTTATAAATATTTTCAATATTATACATTTGTAGTGGCCCAAATTCAAGAATTAAAAGTAAAATTCAAACATTCAAAGTACTTAATTTTACTCCTCCTCACTACCTATCTCATTTGCATCCTAACTCTTAACTCTTTCCATTTTTCTTTCTAAACTTACCACTACCTCCGCCCCATGTTTATTGTCCAATTTTGACTATTGAAGTCTTTATTATTCAAATTTGACCTTAAATATTTTTGATTTTGATATATAACACTTAATGCAAAATATATGAATGGATTGTGTTTTAAATGTCTTTTCATTGTTATAAGTTTATCAAGTAATTTATAACACAAATAAAACTATTTAAGGTCAAAGTAGAAAAATAAAAACTTCAAAAGTCAAAAATGGACAATAAATATGGGACGGAGGGAGTATAATTTTTTTTCCGTTCCACCTCCCAACTCCAGCATTTCACTTTCTCAGTTTTTTTCCTCCATGAGTCTTACTTTTCAACCTTTAAAATGTTTCAACCCGACATGACACAACATATTTATAAGGTTTAAATCTTAACCCGATACCCGACATGAAATCGACACGAAAATAAACGGGTTGACACGACACGACACGATAATTAAACGGGTCGGGTTAGGGTCAAACACTCTCAACCCGTTTAATGTCTTGACACGGCACGAACCCGACACGACACGACACGTTTGCCAGGTCTAAGTACATCACATATGTTAAAGTAATTAAATAAAATAATTTAAAAATGATTTTAATAATAAGCTGTGAAGTGATATTATTGGAGTGTAGCATTTTAAGATGCTTTCTGTTTTCAATTTCGTATTGCACTTCTTTTGATTCCTAAAATTGGGGAGCAACATCCCCACAACTTGCAAATTCAATTTAATGTTTGCATCCATCGTTACTCTTTCTTTATTGACGTATCAACATTTTTACCTTTTTAATACATATTAAACGGATAGGATCATCTAGTCACATTTACCAATCGGTATTCCTTGTTAATGTTTAAAAAAAAATGATTAAATACAACCATAAAGACTATACTATTAACTATTAAGAATATAATATGGATTCTTGAATAAACCAATATAAACGGATTTTAAACATATAGATACACTTTGTACAGCCCCTTCATACCATTTTGGAACCAAGACAATGTTTGTACACGTCAGCTAAATTCTAAACTATTTTTTAACCTAGCTTTTACTAACATTTCAATGATTTTATTGAGTTTTTCTTTTTTTAATTCTTTCAAATATATTGTTTATTAATTATAAAAACTCAATATTCTACATACCTTTTAATGTTATTTTATATAATTAAGCTAGCTTATCGAGTACTTTTTATTCAATATGCTAACTTTTCAGCTATCATCTAGTTTTTGAGCTAGTCTGTCAAATATAACCTAAAATTATAGACTAAAATTTCAAAAGAAGTGATATCATCTTGTTTGGACTTTGGAGAGAGAGAGAGAGGGAGAGAGATTCTCAAAATGAGAGTTTAACTAAGTTTTTCAACTAATATTTATCTCGTTCATTTAAGATAAAATATTGTACAAATTAAATATTATATTCTATATAGATAGGTAGAATTTACCAACTCTAGTTTTTCCGTTTGTATAAAGGATTTAATTTTCAATATTAAAATATCAAAGGAGTCCATGATGATCCATAATCAACATATACAATATAATAACAAATATATGTAATATGCAACAAGAGTACTACATAATGGCAAACTTATCATAATTTAACAATCTCAACAAAACATGTATTTTGATATTATAAATAGATGATTCCTTTTAATTGGCATCATAAAGATAATTCTTAACCATATTATAGATAATTGGTTGCTATTAATTGTTAAACAATGATCTATGTTTCAATCATGATGTTTTGTTTATTGCTTCCGTTGCTCGTTTTTTGATATTATCGACTTTAGCATCATGATCCAACACCTTTGAACTATGCCCTTTTGAAGGTATTTAATAGCATTAGTCTATAATGTCAGATCCACCATCATCATTTACAATAATAATTGGTGGTTATCATGTATCCTCTTTTCCACAACCTCTAATTCTTAACCAACTATTACGTGGAAAAAGATCAAGTAGAGCTCTGGTCACTTCCTTCAAAATGACCTTCTAAATATTCAGAGGTCTAACTTCTTGATTTATTGGTTCTTCATCTTCATTTAAGTTTCATTTAAGCTTCTCATTTTAATTTCTCCTTACATACTACATAGAAGTCATTTAACCTTTCTTACGATTTTCCCTTCTTGTTCCACCCCTAAGTTAGGAGCTTCTTATATGCACCATCTTCTATTTAAAATAAAATAATTTCTCTTCAAACTCATATAATGTATTACAACCTTCATTATCATAGTTATAATGTTTTTTTACATGATGAGAATTATAAACATGCATTTCTTAGAAATTTTATAATCCTAAATGATGTCTAATAGTTGGATAACCTATGATCATAAGATTTTTATTCACTATCTTTCTTTCCTCCATCCTATCGTTTTAAGATTAGGAAACTACTCAAGACACCTTATTCAATTAAACCACAAATTTGATACAAAATTGTAGCATCCCAACTTAAAAGTACACCCAAAATAATTATTTGAAAAATATATTTTTGTATAATATTTCATTAATAGATGTACTTTAAGTAATATCAATACATACAATACTACCATCATGCTCCAACACATATACAAAATAGACAAAAGTCAACATGGTTCGTGTATCTATTACCATACAATAAAATACAAGAGAACTAACTTCCCTCGGGCACAACATCATTTAGCCTCCTCATGTATAATATGTTATAGCCTTCAACAGGAACATGTTAAAGTTTGTATATTTCCTCCTCATGCATGATATGACATAGCCTTACTTATGTACACGCTATAGTTCAATCCATACACATTTAGTATGCACATTGAACATTAAGATAAGATTCAACCAAGAATTAGTTTGTTACTTACTGTGGTTTGATAATTGGATATATAACGTCTCACTCTTGATGAGATTCTTCACACCTACATACAGATGCTCATCATTAGTTTCATGCATTCACATCATAGACATGGTAGTAGACTATCTACTCATGTGTTCTTTAAGTTCATACAACTTCCCTTACATTACATTATATAATGAATTCCTACTAATGCCAAACTATTTATCTCTAGCAAGTAAGCTGTTTAAACATTCTCACATCTTAACCGTAAGATTTACCATTGTGAATGGTTATGCTATAAATTAAAGTTACTACCCTTTATGTGTAATATCATTAGGCATTTAGTGTTTTTATCCTTACAGAACTCATAAAACTGGAGCTTTCGTAAGTCATTTTCTTAATAAGAGCAAACCAAGTTCACTATTGCAAGTTATTAACAACTACAAAGGAAAACCCTAACAAAACCTAGTTAGGAAGGACATTAGACATATCAACCCTAATAAATCAAGATCTTTTTTTCCAAATGCCAACTTCTCATCCAGTTTAACAAATGTCACTTTCTTTGAATTTAGACTTATTATTATTCCACTTGTCATTTTCTTATGTTTTTCATTTTCATTTAAATGCCACATCATTATATTCATTAATGTCAATTCCAATGTCAATTATAAATACATTCTTTTCTTCTTTATATTGCTAAATGTAAGGTGTTATTCTTTGCAAGTTTACACTGTCTATTTTAAATTCGATATGATTATGCTAAAATCAAGCTTGAATTTGATGAATGTTTTCCAAAATCATTGGTATTCCATTTATTAAACACAACCCAATGTATTTTTATGGAATCTTATATGTAAATAAATTTAAAATAACATAAATCATGCAATATGGTTCTTACTTGTAACACTCCAAAAAAGTCACAAAAATTTAAATTTTTAAAAACAACCCATTATCCATAATTGTTTACAAGAAAAGCCATTATTTCAAAAGTAAATTCATATCATAGTGTCCCAAAATCCAATATCATGAAAATAGGAAGATGTGCATGATCAAACCTTTGCTTTCCCACGATCCTCTAAAGTCCCTGAAACAAAAAACTGAAACTGTAAGCCAAAGCTTAGTGAGTTTCCCCAAGTACCATCACACAACATAACAAACAATAGCATGAAAATATGAGCCTTCAGCCTGACTGGACCGCCTCGCAGGGCCTACGACCTATCTGGACCGCTCTACGGGCCTTCAGCATAACTGGACCGCCTCGCAGGGCGTACAACTTTTCTGAACCACCCCGAGTATCTTGGCCTTCAGCACAAAGCAGAACCGCCTCAACCCAACCACAATATGTCGATATATGAAACTGATAAACATAAACACAAAAACAGCAAATACAGACAATCATACAGATCTATTAATCAGTCATATACTAGCATAACACCATCCTATAACCAGGATACGTAACCTAGTGGGTCGGCATTGGTGTCTTTGACCCACGCGTACAGTGAGGAAAACTCACATCTCAGTCTGAAGATATAGTGATGAGTTGAGAACTCTTTAGATCGATTAGATCTTCAACAGGTAAAACAATAAGAATAACAAATACTGGAACACTCAATGAATCAATCCGTATGTCGAATGATTAAAATATAGTCACACCTCAGAAGAGCTCGACAAAGAACTTCCTCTCTAGAGGTGTGCTAGGGTTTACAGTACAATCAATGAGATAATCAATAAAAGCGTTAATGACAAGGATGCATGCATGCACCTTATATACTAAACCCTAGAAAGATAAGCACGGTTGGACAGACCCAAACCGAGAGTACATAATGGACCGAACTACTAAGGCCCAATGGCGCAACCCTTTAAACCCAACAATCTCCCCCTTTGCGCCAATTGAGGCGAGAGACTACTTCGGTTGAGTAACTGTAGTTTTCCTCACAGTCTTGAACAGCTTGGGGATGATGGCAAGAAGAGTTTGACGGAAAAGAATATACCACCGAAGCATATCAGTAAACATCTTCTTGTCGGCTTCGCTGTTCTGATTAAACCCGTGTATAATATCGAGAATATGCTCCAAGCAAGCAGTGGAGAACAGGTGTTTGTCAATAAGAGCGAACATGCATTTTTGACCTTCGCCCCTAATGAACATGGCTGTATGAAACTTGGGATCAATTTTACCCTTAACCATTACGTTGATGTCGCTTTCCTTCCCAATTGGCTTGATAGTGGGCTTCTTCTTTACGGTAGAGGCGATTTCCTGATCCATCTTTGCGACTTCTAGAATGTAACACACCAGCATTCGCTTGATGTGATCTATAATAGGTTCATACTCCTTTTGATTAGTCAGCAAAATGTTGTTTAGGAGAATCCAATCATGAGGATTCAAATTTGGCAGATCAGCCAGGGAAATCATATGAACCGAACTATCAGAGCCTCGGGTCACTTTGAACTTGATGTTGATAAACTTCCCTGCTGAAGTGGGTTTCAACACCTTGACTGTTGTGATTTTCTGATTACTCCAAGTCAGGTATTAAGGCTGAGCGAACTCAAGATAGTACTCTAGCAAATTTCGATCAACCTTCGGGTCCAGAGAAGGAATGCCAGCCGTTGACTCAAAACAATGAAAAATGAATGCCTTTCGGGTGATTGGCATATCAAATTATGAGTCCTTGGAATTCTCAAGCGCAAAAGAAAGGACCGGTTCGAGCCAATGAGTGCTTAGAGCTTCAATTACCTCCCTCTGAAGCGTTTCCATAGACCACAGAGCAAACATAGACTTCCTCTGTTCTAGCACATCATTCGCTTTCCTCTCCTTATCAAAAACTTCCTTTGCTTTTCGAACCTTTGCCTCAATCTCTTGGTCATCAGGCTTAACTTTGAGGCTTTCAGTTTTGGAGACTTTTTCTCCTGTATCAGTCTCGTCATCGACTTCAACCTCATCATCATCACCAATCTTCTTCTTTAGTTTGTCCTTCATACTGCCTGAAGCTTCATTACCCTTCGGCTCAGTAGTGACTTTCGGTTGGGTGAAAGGTTTACTTTTTGGAGGTGGTTGAGATTGACCATGGCCCTGAGTAACATTTTCTCCCCCTTGTTTCGGAGGGACAAAGGGCTCCGGAACACCCTCAATCCTACTTAAAATATCCAGGGCAGGTCGCAATTTCTCAACCAAGTGGCGTCGAATTGAGATGGTAAGGATCGAGTCATGGGCTTCCAGAAGGTGTAGAAGAATGGAATGCACATCACCAACCGAACTTTTAACCACTGCACGCTCAGATTTTAATTCTTCAATCTCCTTGGTTGCAGCCTTGAGCTTCAGATTCTAAATTTTAAGCTGAGAAGTTCGCTTATCCAGCTCATCCATAATCCTGTTTTCGATAGCAAGTTCAGCTTCAAGTTGAGTAATACATGCATCAACTGAAGTGTGAAGCTCAATGTTGGCGGTCTGAATAGCTTGGTGTGCTTCCTCAACATGCTGCTTTTCATCCTCCAGTGAACGCGTAAGATTATCAACAGAAGCATTCACTGTTTGAGCATTCTGCTGAGCAGCAGCTTGGAGAGAATCAAGAAAGAGTTGAGCATCAGAAATTAGTTTTTCGACATTTGCGGTCGCTTGCTTGCAATCCTTGGTGGAGGCTTCGACTGCAATGGAAGCTTTATGACAGGTGGAAGTGGAGGCTTCAACAGCTTTAACAACATTAGAGATGGAAGTGTCATGCTCTTTGACAAAGGTTGCCAATAGAGCCTTGATTGCTACTTCGGAGTATGCACTGCCAGAAGAGGAAGAAAGCATTTGGTCAAGCTTGTCATTCAACAGTCAAAATCAACCTACAGCTGACCGCCACCTCGTAGTCATCCATGGCCACGCTGTGGTTGCAATACGACAAAACAGGCGTGCTCAACCCAACCATCACGCCGTTGTGAGGCTCCACCATGTCGTGAGGATCAATCAGCAAGACTTAATTCCTTAAGCATATTTTCCAGCCCATTCCAGGAGTTCCCAAGCTCAAACTAGGTCCAAACCATAATCTAGATGGATAAAGTTTCCAACTTTATCCTTTAAACCTTGCCAATAAGTCAAGATCCAAAACCCTAAGTTCTTAATAGAAGCATAAATCACATTGCACTCATTAAGCAATCAATCCTTAGAGTTACTTCTCCAAAGTTTTTAGAAGGGTTTCCAACACCTTCTGGACCATAAAAATGATAGCTTTAGGGACATGTATGTCTAATGCAGGTCCTTTCCATTTTTAGGGCAAAATAAGGGCAAAAAGGGCCAAGATTCCATCCATGGCCTCAAAACTCAAGTCTAATTCAGATCCAAATAGGTAAATGCTCCAAATGGCCTTGAGATTCATAAAGTTTCAAGCTTTATGAGATCTTATCTTCAAAAACCCACCAAACAAGAAGAAAAGGGGCTAAATCCAAGATCTAACAACCTAGCAAAGAAAAGATTGAGTCTTGAACACTCACCTAAGTCTAGAAGAGAAGCTAGAAGATGAATATGCTGCTTGCAATATGATAATCCTCACCAAGGGATTCCTTCTCCTTCAAATATGCCAACAAAGTATGAAGAATGAACTTTCAAGAGTGATGGAGGCTAGGGTTACGGTTTTAGTGCTTGAGAGGGTGATGGAGGCTGAATGACCTAGAAACCCAAGCCATAGTGTCCTTTAAATAGGGCCCAAATCCCAAAGGATTAGGGTTTCACCAAAACTGGCTACCATGCCGTGGTGGTCCATGAAAATCCACAGATCAAAAGATAATGCCATGTCGTGGTGAGGCTACACCATGTTGTGACCACCTAAAACAATATTGTTATTTGAAAATTAAATTCGTACCTGAAACGGGTGTTATAATTTCCCCCCAGTTGAATCAGACTTCATCCTTGAAGTCCTCAACTGTGAATAACTCAGGGAACTATTCACGCATCTCTGCCTCAGGTTCCCATGTCCACTCGGAACCCTTCCGATGCTTCCACTGGACCTTTACCAAAGCACCTCCTTATTTTGTAGGGTCTTCGTCTTCCTATCCAAAACTGCCACCAGTCTCTCAACATAATTTATGCGATCATCCACCTGAATATCCTCTAAAGGGACAACTAATGAATATCCTCAGGAAAATCCAGCCTGTAAGGTACATTGCCAACCCTTGCAATCACCCAAAATGGCCCAATATATCGAGGCCCCAACTTGCCGCTCTTCCTAAAGCGTATTACACCCTTCCAATGTAATACCTTCACTAGCACCCTATCGCCAACCAGAAACTCCAACGTTGATCGGCGCATGTCAGCATAACTTTTCTTCTGACTTTAAACTCTCTACAATCTCTTCCTGTTCTGTTGAATAAGCTCTTTCATCTGAAGGACTACCTCAGTCCTTCTCATGACCATATGACCATCCTATCCCCAACAGACTGGGGTGCGACACTTTTTCCCATAGAGGAGCTCAAATGTCTGCGTACCGATACTGGCGTGGTAGCTATTGTTATATCAGGAGAACTCCGCTAGGGGAAGGTAGGAGTCCCAACTCCCACCGAAATCAATCACACAATCCTGCAACATATCCTCGAGCGTCTGAATGGTCCACTCACTCTAACCATCGGTTTGCAGATGATAAGCAGTGTTAAGATGCAACCTCATGCCCAGTTCCTCGTGGAACCTCTCCTAAAACCGTTAAGTAAACCAAACATCCCTGTCGGAAAAAATAGAAACCAGAATACCATGTCGAGCGACAATCTCACGCACATAAACATCGGCCAATTTCTCGGCCGACAAGCTCTCTCGAATGGCCAGAAACTGGGCGCTCTTGGTCAACTGGTCCACTATCACCCAAATCGCATCAAATCCCTTAGCCATACACGGTAATTTAGTGATGAAGTCCATAGTAATATGTTCCCATTTCCACATGGGAACCTCCAACGGCTACAACTTCCCATGCGACCTCTAGTGCTCGACCTTGACCATCCGACATGTCAAGCACCTCTTAACATACCACGCTATCTCCCTCTTCATGCACGACCACCTGTAACTAAGTCTCAAATCCTAGTACATCTTGGTGGCCCCAGGGTGTATCAAAAACCTGGAATTGTGCGACTCATCCATCACAGTCCGCCTGATCCCACCAAAATCTGGCACCCAAACCCGTCTATACCGGGTTAATAATCCACGACTGTCAGTACCAAACCTGTCAATCTCACCCTTGAGTCTCTCATGTTTCCAATTTTCCTTCTTGAATCCCTCAGCCTGAGGCTCCCTGATCAAATCCAACAAGGGTGAATCAATCAAAATCCTCATACAAAGGCCCCCAATGGCAGAACTAGCCGTCTTGCGGCTCAAGGCATCAACCACCACATTGGCTTTCCCGGGATGATACAGAATCTCACAGTCATAACCCTTGACTACGTCAAGGAACCTGCATCGCCTCATGTTCAGATTCGGATGATCCATGAGATATCTCAAACTCTTGTGATCCGTGTAGATGGTACAACGAACCCCATATAGATAATGCCGCCAAATCTTGACAGTGAACACCATTGCTCCCAACTCCAAATCATGAGGCAGATAACGAACCTCGTGCGGCTTCAACTGCCAAGAAGAATAGGCAATAACCCTCGCTCGCTTCATATTAACGACTCCTAGGCTGGTGATGGATGCATCACAAAATATCACAAAATCCTCAACACCCTCGGGGAGGGTCAACACCGGGGCCTCATCCAACTTCTGTCTTAGCGTCTCGAATGTAGCCTGCTAATCAGGCCCCCAACGGAAATCCACGCCCTTCCTCGTCAGACGAGTGAAGGGTACCGCAATCTTGGAGAAGTCCTTAAAAAATCTCTGATAATACCCTGCCAATCCCAAGAAAATCCTAATCTCCGAGGGAGACTTTAGAACCTCCCACTACATCACGACCTCAATCTTGGCTGGATTGACCAAAATCCTATTTTGATTAATGAGATATCCCAGGAACTGGACCTCTCGTAACCAAAACTCACACTTCGAAAACTTGGCATACAACCGTTCTCGCCTCAAAACTCCCAGAAGCTCTCAAAGGTGCTCCTCATGCTGCTACCTGGTCTTGGAATACACCAACATATCATCTATGTAAATAATGACTAATCAATCGAGCATTGGACGGCAAACCCGATTCATCAGATCCATAAATGTCACAGGCGCATTGGTGAGCCCAAATGGTATCACCATGAACTCGTAATTACCATAACGAGTCTGAAATGTGGTCTTCTCCACGTCGTCCTCTCTAACCCTCATCTGAAAATACCCCGACCTCACATCGATCTTGGAGAACCAATATGCACCCTGAAATTGATCGAAGAGGTCATCAATCCACAGAAGTGGGTAACGATTCTTCACCGTCAACTTGTTCAAGTACCAGTAATCAATGCACATCCACTGTGAACCATCCTTCTTCTTGACGAAAAAATTGGTGCTCCCCATTACGAACTGGTCGGCCTAATAAACTGCTTGCCCAAAAGCTCCTGAAGCTGAGAGGACAACTCATGTATCTCCGATGGTGCCAATCTGTACAGCACCTTAGCAATCAGAGCCACAACTGGAACCAAATTGATCTTGAACTCAACTTGCCTCTCAGGAGGCACACCGGGAAACTCCTGCGGAAATACATATTCAAACTCTTTCACCATACGCACATCTGAGACTGATATCTGCTTTCCAACTCGAGTATCAACCACATAAGCTAGATAACCCATACAACCATGCCGAATATACTGCTGAGACTTGGCAGCAGAACAAAAGGTTGGCCCCAATCTGGTACCTTCTCCATACATAACCAGTTCTCCCCAATTGGTGTTCAAACTACTACCCGTTCACCCTTGCAATCAGTCATAGCCCTGAATCTACTCAGTCAGTCCATCCCTATAATCACGCACACATCTCACATGAGAATAGGAATTAGATTAATCGGATAAGGCACCCCAAAAATCGCTAAAACACAACCCTGATAGATGATCAATGCAGAAACCTCGTGTTCGTTGGCAATAGAAACCCGCAACAGACACTCCAACTCTCCAAGAGTCATATAAAAACCCCTACTAAAAGACTGGGATACAATGGACTGCCTCGCACCCGAGTCGAAAAGCACAAGAGCAGGCATGTAATTCACTAAGAAGGTACCTAGCAGAATCATAAACATAAGCATACCATAAAATAACGGACATAAAATAAATAGAAACATACCAGTATCAACGCCCAACGCCGCCCTGGCCTCCTCTTTCTTTGAGCTGGAAAGCACGACCCCGAGCCCTCGGGGGCTCCGCCCTAACTTGTCGTTCATGATGGTGCTTGTCGCCCATATGTGATCCTCAAAGTAGCCAGTGCTGGAGCCTACGCCGATCTTGCAGTGAGCAAGGGACATTTGGCCTTAATATGGCCAACCTGCTCCCAATGGTAACATATCTTGGTGATTAGTACTGGGGCTTGCTGACGATAATCCTTGGCATAATGCTCCTCCTTGCCACATTTATGGAATCCAGATGAAGATCGACAAGCACCATCATGAACCTAGCTGTACTTTCCACACATGTGACCCCTCTGTCCCCCATATCTCGAATCAGTAGGCTTGAACCACTTTGCCGTAGGTTGTGACTGCATAGGAGACTGCCTCAGCTCCCTCACCTGGAATTCTATCTCAATCTCTCGCCTCCTCGCGGCCTCTTATAGCTCAAAGAGAGTACCATAACGTTGGTTGGACACAAACTGGCGGATTTTCTTCTTGAGCATGCTCAGGTACCGGGTCATCTGGGTCTGATCAGAAGCAGCAAACTCGGGGCAGAAGATATCTTGTGCAAAACATCTCATAGAACTACTCCCAAGTAACAGCGACTCTCTGCTCAAGAGTGTTAGAGCTAGTCACCAACCTCCACCAATCCTTCGCACCTGACCGGAGAAGGTTCGGGTTCATTTGACCTTCTGGTCAGCATCGCAAGAACATGTAAAGAAACAACCCTCCACATCAGACAACCACCTCATTGCCACAATCGGGTCCCGCACCCCATCAAACTCTGGGGGCTTCATATTGTCGAAGTCCTGGTACTAGAAAGCTCTCTCCCCTCGAACCCTTGCGGCAGCAACAGCCACGGTACCTACAGCAACAGTAGCCTCAGAAAGTGCAACATATCGATCATCAAAAAGCTCAATCATGGCGGTCTTTATAGACCCAAATAACTCCGAAATTGATCCCCATATAGAAGTAGCCATTTCAGCAACAATCATCTCTTGAATATGATCATCGGTCAATCCTGGCCTATCCTGGCCACCCGCTCTGACTCCTGAACATGATCCCCTCGTGAGCACCATCCTGAAAATAAACTGAAATATATTAGAAATGTTGCAACTCATACCATATAAGCTATCACAGACAAACGAAACTCTTGGGGTTGTGAATTCTTTGTTATGCGTACGAGTCTTGTGCATTCAGTAGTACGGGCACATACTACCTTCCACACCTACCCGTATTTGTCTCAAAGATCATCACAACCGACCAAAATAGATACAACAACTAGGATATGCATACATCCTACCCTCGCTCCCTAGAGAGTGGCTAATCATGCCTCACCTGACCGACTGTTAACACCTACTCACCCATGAAACTTCCACCAACCCTGCAACCACTCGTACATGCTAATCATACATAACATTGGATCCTATAGACAGTCGAATACTTGACCCCACCCTAAACCCTTAATTAGTCAAGAACATGAAATAAGGCTAAATCAAACATTCTCAGGCTATAGAATCTTATTTATGTACAACTATGATGCACGACTAAGCAACTATAATAATCATGTTAATTTCATACAAGAAGTATTCCTAGGCTATCAAGCATCATACATCAGACAATTCTATCATGCAATTCCTGAGGATCCCTAGCCTATTGCTAGCATGATGTCCTACCATAAACATTATATCAAATAACAAGGTGGGTAACTTAGGGTATACTTTCTTGCTCTGTCCGATCGTATACATCGCATCCTTCCTTGGTTAATTTTGAAAATCATTTTGAAAACTATTAAAAACTTTTGCAGTTCCTTTGTTTGTGTCTGGATTCATACGAATGTTCATCCAATTCTCTCAAACCAAGGCTCGGATACCAACTTGTAACACTCCAAAAAAATACAAAAATTTTAATTTTTAAAAACAACCCATTATCCATAATTATTTACAAGAAAAGTCATTATTTCAAAAGTAAATGCATATCAGAGTGTCCCAAAATCCAATATCATGAAAATAGGAAGATGTGCAAGATCAAGCCTTCGCTTTCCTACGATTCTCTCAAGTACCTAAAACAATAAACTAAAACTACAAGCCAAAGCTTAGTGAGTTCCCCCAAGTACCATCACACAACATAACAAACAATAGCATGCAAATATGAGCCTTCAGCTTAACTGGACCACCTCGCAGGGCCTACAGCCTATCTGCACCGCTCTACGGGCCTTCGGCATGAATGGACCGCCTCACAGGGCCTACAGCCGATCCGGAACGCCCCAGGTATCTTGGCCTTCAGCACAAAGCAGGACCGCCTCAACCCACCCATAATATGTCGACATATATAAAAGATAAACATAAACACACAACCAACAAATATAGATAATCATACAGATCTACTAATCAGTCATATACTAGCATAACACCATCCTATAACCAGGATACATAACCTAGTAGGCCGGCATTGGTGCCTTCGACCCACGAGTACAGTGAGGAAAACTCACCTCTCAGTCTGAAGAAATCGCTACACAGATCACTGCTCCAAATTTTGACTCTACCAGCCACCTATACAATCACAATCACTTAAGCTTAACTACTAATCAAAATATCCAAAAAGCCCCCAAGTTAAACTTGGGTCAAATTCAACCTACAGTTGACCGCCACCTCGTGGCCATCCATGGCTACGCCATGGTCGCAATACGAAAAAACAGGCGTGCTCAACCCGACCACCATCCCATTCCAAGAGTTCCCAAGCTCAAACTAGGTCCAAACCATAACCTATATGGATAAAGTTTCCAACTTTATCCTTTAAACCTTGTCAATAAGTCAATATCCAAAACCCTAAGTTCTTAATGGAAGCATAAAGCACATTGCACTCGTTAAGCACTCAATCCTTATAGTTACTTCTCCAAAGTTTCTAGAAGGGTTTCCAACACCTTATGGACCATAAAAATGATAGCTTTAGGAACATGTATGTCCATTGCATGTCCTTTCCATTTTTAGGGCAAAACAAGGGAAAAAATGGCCAAGATTCCATCCATGGCCTCAAAACTCAAGTCTAATTCAGATCCAAAGAGGCAAATGCTCCAAATGGCCTGGAGATTCATAAAGTTGCAAGCTTTATGAGATCTCATCTTCCAAAACCCACCAAACATGAAGAAAAGGAGCCAAATCCAAGATCTAAAAACCTAGCAAAGAAAAGATTGAGTCTTGAACACTCACCCAAGTCCAGAAGAGAAGCTAGAATATGAATATGTTGCTTGCAAGATGATCATCCTCACCAAGGGCTTCCTTCTCCTTCAAAGAGTTCAACAAAGTATGAAGAATGAAATTTCAAGAGTGATGGAGGCTAGGGTTAGGGTTTTATTTCGTGAGAGGGTGATGTTGGTTGAATGACCACAAAACCCTATCCATAGTGTCCTTTAAATAGGGCTCAAAGCCCAAAGGATTAGGTTTTCCCCAAAACTGGCTGCCACGCTGTGACACCTAATGACCACACCGTGATGGTGAGGCTCCACCACTTCATGGACACCCAAAACAATATTGCTATTTGAAAATTAAATTTGTACCTGGAACGGGTGTTACATTACTTCGATGATACCATAATCACAAACAAATTGCAACTCCTAATAATTTCCAAACTTGAATTTCAATTTCATCTATATATATGATTCATTTTAGTAACATAGAGCCAATTTTTGGTTATTCTCCAACTTCAACTCTTTGGTGCATTTGTATCATTTTTTGAATCGGGCAATTCATCTCACTCTGTTTTGATTATCACATAAATATCGTCCCTACTAAAATGCCCTGTCCCATAACATTATTTCTTTTGATCCCACAGTGGTTTGTCTTATTTATTTGACATTTTTAGCATCCTACTCTCATTGATTTTAAAATTATGTAGTAAAAATGACCACTATATATCACTAACATATACACAAGATATCTTTTTTGTGTACCATTTGCATCATCTAAGAGATGCTAATGGGTTTAGTTATAATATAGACAAGGTTCTGTAATCTACAAGCCCATTGTTATTTTCTCAACTTGGACATTGTACATGTAGTACCCAATTTATAAGAAGAAATTTAAAAAGGTATTGAGTTAACATTGGAACTTTGTGAATTGACAATTTGCATTTTAACCCTATCACATTACATGCTAGAATCTATCAGAATATCCAAAAGAATTGTACAAAAAGGAAAATGTGGGGAAATGGCATTTTAGTCCTTTTATTATGAAACAATGATATTTGTTTCATTTTTTATTTATATAAACTATGATGTTTTTCACTGCAAATATGTTGTTGCCTTGTTGGTATCTGCCTTTGCTTTACAAAGTTTTTGAGACATGTTTTGAATGTTCAGTAAGTTTGGATATTGATCGAAAATATTTGAGATAGTAGACTGTGAGAGATCATTGGCAGGTGGTAATACAAATGATACACCAGCAGAAACTTCTACTCCAGATGGTATAATTATGATTAAAAATTTGTTAAGATCACAAGATGGTGTATTTTATGGTGAAAGGGCATTTTGGTCCTTTTTTTATTCTACGGGGTTAGAATAATAAAAGTATATGGGTAAAATGGTAAAATCCTAAAGTATTTTAATGTAACGTCCCAAAAATACCGAGTAAAAATTTCATTCTTAAATAAGTTAAAGTCGTTCATTCATTGTTCCAAAAGGCGATCAAAATCAAAGTAATTTCAAACATCAGAGTAATTTATTCCAAAAGCCCTTCATTCATTGTTCCAAAAGTCGTTCATTCATTGTTCCAAAATGCGATCAGAGTCAAAGTAATTTCAAACATCAGAGTAATTTGTAAACATTCAGTGTGAAATAAAACTCTAGGGGATGTAGTACGATCAAGTTGGGCCCTTCCTTTTGAAAACGGAGATACCATAAACCATAAATATAGATTGTAAGCACAAGGTTTAGTGAGTTTTACCAAAGTACCACATACCATACATATCATTGGGCCTAGCCTTTGGGTATATTCCAACCCGATCAAACAAATATGGTCCCAGCCCAGGGTATATTTTAACCCGATCAAACAAATATGGGCCTAACTCTAGAGTTTATTTCAACCCCATGAAACAAGTATAGGCCCATCCTTCGTGTTTATTTCAACCCGATCATACAATAATAGGCCCAACCTTAGGGTTTATTTCAACCCGATCATACAAAAATATCATAGTCACATAACAGCTAGCATTCTACATAAAAAATAATGGGCCGACATTGGTTCCTTCGACCTTTCGGTACAGTGAAAAAACTCACCTCACAGTCTGAAAGAATAGATGCACCGATCACTACTCCAAAATCTATCTATACCGGTCACCTATATAATTAACAGGGAACTAAATCTCAAAATACATTTCAAATTACCCAAAATTCTCTTAGGTCAAACTTTGTTAAAATCCTTGTTAAAGGTCAAACTTCAAAAGTCAACGGGTTAACTTAGGCTGAGTACGCTCGGCGTACTCAGCTAATACGCCCAGCGTAGTGCACTTCTCTTGCCAGAAAATAGGGTTTCAACCAGGTACGTGGAGCATACCTTCAAGTACGCCCAACATACTCGGCTGCCACCTTCTCCTTTCTATTAAGTGCTTAATCTATTAAGACACTTCGTCCAAAACCCAGATCTAGTTCCAAATGACATTCTAAGTCATAAAGTTTCCAACTTTATGACTTTCCAAGGCTAGAAAGGGTCCAACAACTAAATTCTAACTTATTACACAAACCAAAACCTCATATCTCATGCATGAAGAAATGGAATGGACCAAGATCACATTTTTATGACTCCTAATAGCTCCATAATGGATAAAGTTTCCAACTTTTATCCATTAGCATGGTCCAAACAACCAAGATCTAGTCTTTAAGTCTCGAAGGGACCAAAAATGCATCTTTCTCAACTTAATCCATTAATTCCAAGTCTCCAACCTTCAGATTTGAATCAAAATGATGTTTTGATGGATAAAGGTTCCAACTTTATCCATAACATGGTCAAAAACTTTCAAGATCTAAACTTTATGCACTAAAGTGACCAAAGAGCTCATAAAACCCAAAACTAGCTAGATCTAACAAATGCATCATCAAGATTCAATCTTTATACCTTCTGGAGTTGAGAAAAGCAATGTAGGCTCAGGATCCACAAGCTTGAGCTTCAACAATCAACAAGCTTAAACTTCTCTTTCATCCAAAATGCATTCAAAACACATAGAAAGGCTCAATATTTAATCTAGGGGGCTAGGGTTTCGAGTTGGAGGTTTAAGAGAGTGGAGGCTAGTGTTAGGAAGGACCCCAAGGGGTTAGAGTCCTTAACTAGGGCTCAAAACCACAAAAATAAGGTTTTTGCACTGCGGCGGGTACGCCCAACGTACTTAAAGTTACCCCCAGCGTAACACCCTAAAAACACAACTTCCTTCAGCGTAGTATGCACAACGTACTAGCTAGTGTACACCTAGTGTACGAGTGTCCTTTTCCAACTTAAATTCAAACAGCCAAAACTTCTTCGTTTCAACTCCGTTTTGCTGATCTTTATATCCACAGAAAGGTAACGAAGAGCTCTACAATTCTATTTTGATACTTATGAATAAAAACATCTCTAACTAAAATCCTTAATTTACACAATAAGCCCAAAACATAACCTTCCATTTTTACCCCTCACCTTCCATCGAACAATCCAAGGTTTAAATCATTTTTCCAATATCATACACCTCCAATAGAGTCTAAAGTACATTCCATTGAAGCCCAAGCCTCCATTTGATCCATTTATGGTCCAAATCCTAAAATAAGAACTTCTCAAAATCATTCCTCACTTCTTCCACTGTCATAATAGTAAAACCTCTTCAAGTTCATACCTTGATTTGTAGATGATTAGATCTCCTCATTTTGGGTTTTGTTGTGTTTTTGGCCTCTTTTTGGGATCATCATGGAGTGAAGTCATTTAAGGGGTTTGTTCTCTCAGATCTAAGTTGGTTTTGGTACCATTGAGCTTAAAGGTGCAAACTTTATGAGGATTTTGGTGTCATGCATGCATTAAGTCAACTATTAAGTCCATTTTAAGTTTAAGAGCTTCATTTAGACATGCATGAACGTAAAGCTGGCCACTGTACGTGGTTTTCAAGCTCAAGGAAGTCAAATCCATGTTTTGGGGCCATGTCCTTATGGATTAAGTGCTTATTGTATTAAGTTGTTGGGTTTTGAGTGAACTCGGCGAGTTGGCTCGGTTTTTACCGACTTTGTAGTTAAATGGAAAAACCCGGAGAGTTGAAGGAATAACTCGGCGAGTTGGGCCGACTTGGGTCGTTGACCTTGACGTTTTGACTTTTCCCTTTGACCAAGTTTGTCCGAAGGGGGTACTTGAGGTAATCTGAATTGTAACTAAGGAAATTATGGGCTTAGGATAAGACCCATATGAGGTTGGGCCTAATTTGGAAAATTGGACCATTAGTGGGCCTTTGTGGATCTTTTAGTTTTGGACCTATTGGTTAATGGAATTGGGCATTAGGTTTGGTTTATGATGGGTCAGGGGTAAAATGGTATTTTACCCACGTATGGAGGGTGGGCCTTAGAATGGAACCCAATTGCTAATTGGGTGTTATTTTGATCTGATAGCTCAGAGGTGTCGCCAGGGCAACAACTAGGGATTTCTTTCTGTGAGCTTCTACATTCGAGGTGAGTCTCATCACTGTTCTATGGGTCGAATGCACCAATGCCGGCCCATTTGGTTTATGTATATAGGAAGACCCGGGGGTAACCCTTGGCAGATTGTATGAAAGACTAGGAGGCGGCTCCTGGAAAACTGTATGCAAGACCAGAGTCCGAACTATGGCAGTTAATTAGTTAAGTAGTGTAGATTGTATGCTAGTTGTCTTTATGATACTTGCATGGAATACCCAGAGGTGGCTCCTGGCACTTGTCTGTAAGACCCATGGTTTTGGCCCCTGGCCTGGCAAGGAAGACCACGAGGCGGCTCGTGACATAATGGCAAGACTATGGATGGCACATAGCACCTTTATTGATTGTGGTATATGTATGATAAGTATGGCTCATTGATATGAATGTTATTTGTGGTTTGATTGGTATGTGTGGTATGTGGTATTTAGGGAACCCACTAAGCTTTGTGCTTTCAGTTTGTGGTATATGGTTTCAGGGACTTCCGGTTCGGAAGGAAAGGGTCAAATAAGCTTTGTGATATGAATGTTATTTGTGGTTTGATTGGCAGCGCATACACCCGTGTTTTCTGCAGTGTGTGCTCTTTGGGAATGAACTCTGATAATTGTCTTATTCTGAAATACTGTAATAACCGTTAATCATGTGTGAGCAAATAATGTGTGTATAGATCTATACGGGTTGACACCCCTATCTGTTAGTTGCTAGCTACAACGTTCGTGGGACGATACAAAACAAACGACCACTTCTCGTTTGTATTTTTTTCACGACGTCGATGAATGCGTTGTTGGCACAAAAAGCACCACCTGGTTGTTTGTGCTTCACAGAGGCGTGAACAAGTCATAGCTTGGTTATCTACTCTACAAAATCCCAAATACATAAAGACTAATACAAACTTCGGAAAGGTTTTATGTAGTATAAGGCTTTGCTTGTAGAATGTTTAACGATTTGTTTGTATTTATTTATATAAAATAAATACTTTATATTGCACTTCACAAAAATATGTTGATTTTTACTTATGTCTTATAAGTAAGTTAACATAAATACTTGGGCCGACTTACTAGTATACACTTCACAGTGATATTTTGGTATGAACATCTTTTCGCAAATGCACATCTTGTGTGATCCATCCTTCTTTTTCACAAACAGGATCGGAGCTCCCAACGGGGAACTGCTCAGACGGATAAACCCTCGGTCTAGCAGCTCCTGAAGTTGCATAGATAGTTCCTGCATCTCGGGCGGTGCTAGACGGTACGGTGCCTTCGCTATCGGAGCGGCACCCGGCACTAGATCAATGCGAAACTCCACTTGCCTCTCCGAAGGCACTCCTAGTAACTCCTCGGGAAATACATCCCGAAACTCCTGTACTGTAACAACCTAAATTTTCAAAACAATTTTTCATTTTTAAATCATACTTTCATTCACATGATAATCACAAAACATAATGTGTCACTGTGTCATAACAAAAACATGTCCCAGAATCTCAATAACATAAACTCCATAAGTGTGTACGGATCATGCCGGCGCCTTCCCACGGTCCTCGCTAGTACCTGAAACACATATCATAACAACTGTAAGCAGAAATGCTTAGTGAGTTCCCCAAAATACCACATGCCACACATACGCCTTTCCAGGCCACAACTCTGTAGGATCTTCCGATCCATGTGACTCAGGGGACTCCCGTCCCAAATCCCGGTAGACCTTCCGGTCCTACCCGTATCGACCTTCCGGTCCGTAACCTCTTGACCTTCCGATCCATATCATACATAATCATACATACCACATACATATCACATAACCGCATATAGCACATACATCATAGCATACAAGACCTTCCGGTCACGCATAAGTACCCTTCCAGGTATAGTATAGTGAGAAGACTCACCTTAATGAAGTCGGATAAACTCTCGTGCTCAACGTCCCGACTTTGCCTCCTCCTATTATTCAAATAACATCCTGATCAATATTCTCTCATGATCTCATCTCTACAAACTGGGTAGAATGCCATTCTACCCTTCCCTGAACTCTCCTGAATCAGTCTTGACCAGAACCCTAAAGTCAACGAAAGTCAACGGTCAAACTTTGAACCGACTCGTCGAGTGTACATGGGCGACTCGGCGAGTCCATGAGGGTCCTCTGAATCCTTTCAGCCTCTCTTGGCTCGTCGAGTCATCCTTCCACTCGACGAGTTACACCTGACACGAATCGTGGGGCAACCCCAACTCGACTCGTCGAGTCCACTTATGGACTCGGCGAGTTGCCGCCATGCTCATACTCAAATGACCTTCTGAGGTCAGATCTGTTCCTCTAATCCATAGATCTGACCTTCCCAAGCTCAATAAACACGTAAAGGTTCGATCTTAATACTTATGCAATGTCCAAATAACCCTACTTGATGAATTAGCCCTAAATACAACATCCTAAGTCCATTTCTTCCATAACTCATCATAAAGCAAGGTGAATAGAGTTCTCTGGACCACTATGGGTCCAGATCTGAAGTCTAAACATGATAAGGGACCATATTCCCAACAAATCAACCCAATAAAGGGTATAGAAAACCCTAGATCCATGGATTCTTTAACAAAACATAAAAAGGATCGATATGCTACCTCAAGGATGATGTCCTTTGCTTGAAATCCACAGATATGCAACCTCCTTGGCCTCCTCTAAGCTGGAACCACCTTCTTCTTGCAAAACCAACCCACAAAGATCAAATAATGGCTTCTTCCCTCTCACAAACGCTCAAGCACTCTTAGGGTTTCTCTCAAGGGTCTGGTAGCCGCAAATGGTGGCTATAAAGGTCCTTAAATAGGGCTCAGGCCCCGAGAATTAGGGTTTCATTAAACATCGTGGACTCGCCGAGTCCACGTATGGACCCGCCGAGTCCTTCATTAAATCAGACCAAAGTGCGCGATCCCACTCGGCGAGTCTGAGCGCCTACTCGCCGAGTCCTTTTCTAAAATTCAACATAAATACTTAAAATAAGATACCTGGGAATCCGGATGTTACATGTACAACCGGAAAACTGCCCACATCTGTCGTGGTCTCAACCCTTGTATCAGAGATATAAGCCAGAAATCTCATACATCCTTGCTGCAAAAATCTCCTTGCCCTCGCAGCTAAACAGAGGGTTGGCCCCTGCGAGACCCTCTCACCATGTATAACCAGTTCTCCCCCACTTGGGGTTCAAACCCTCACTAACTCGCGCTCGCAGTCGATTATTGCCCCATTGGCCCCCAACTAATCCATCCCGACAATCACCTTCAATCCAACGGTATCAGGACTAAATCAACACGAAACCTCTCTCCCAACACATTCGGGACGCAGTCCTGATACACCCTCGCAACACTGACAGTGCGGTCATCCTCAATCTCTACCTCGAGCGGGGAATCCAAAGTTCCCGACGCATCCCGGAACTTCTTACTAAGCGCAAGAGATACGAACGATCGGGTAGCACCCGAATCAAACAACACATGGGTTGACATACTATTGACCAAAAAGGTCCCTATACGAGCACAATGTACACATAAGCAATGCAAATAAACATAGAGCAGAGAAGAATAAACAGGTACTAGCCACAACGTCTGGCATTGCCCGAGCCTCCTCGACAGTCAACTGAAATGCGCGGCTCTTCACCGTTGGAGCATTCGCCTTAGCAGGGCGGCCATCAGTAATCCTCATCGTGGCGGGCGCAGGCGCCGCCACTGCTCCTCCCCCTCCCTGCAACCTCGGACAATCAGCCTTTTTATGGCTAGTCTGGTTGCAGTGGAAACATATCAAGCCCTTCTTGGGGCTGTCCCTGCTCACGTGGCCCGGCTGACCACACGTATAACATAACGGGCTCGTCCCCCGACAAGCTTCCCCCATGAGATCTCCCACACTTGGCACACCGGCCACGGCCCTGCTGGCCCCTACTGGAAGAATCTGAGGTCTTAGGCTTTTTAGCCTGGCCCACCGTTGACTGTGCCTGCTCCGGCTTCCACTTAGTGCGGAAGTCCAACTCCATCTCCCTCTCACGCGCCTTCTATACCATCTCATTCAGGGTTTTGCACCCCGTAAAGCTCACAAACTTCCGGATATCATCCCTTAGTATGGAATGATATCTCGTCCTCCACATGTACTCATCGGTAGCATACTGTGGGATCAACAATGCTCGCTCCCGAAACTTCACGGTGATCTCCGCCACAGTTTCGGTGGTCTGTTGGAGCTCCTGAAACTCCCTCACCATCCATTGCACCTCAATAGCTCGTGCAAACTCCAAGTCAAGTCGCCAAACAAAATCGGCCCATGTCATCTCAGCCACATTGGCTACCTCCACCTGACTAGTCACCTCACCCCACCAGTCTCGGGCTCTATCTCTCAGCATGCATGAAGCGAATCCCACCTTTGCCGCATCCGGGCAAGAACTGGTGCATTGAGCGTTCTCGATATCCCCCACCCAACGTCGTCTCATAATGGGGTCCCCGACCCCAAAAACTCCGGCGCTCCACACGCCTTGAACTCCCGAAACGAGGGAGTTCGGGCCCCGATCTGGCCCGCAGCATTCTTGACTCTGAATGACCTGAGCCTCTCCTCCATGATCTCCATCATCCCCTCCTTGACTGTCCCAAAGATCACTGGGGTTGCATCAAGGATGCCCTTTGTAACCTCGGTTGCAATGATCTCATGCAGCCTCTCATTGATGGGCTCTGCACCGCTGCCGGATCTAGATCCAGATCCTGATCCTGATCCTGATCCCCCTGTCCTAAATCGTGTCACCACCATACGGAACTGAAAAGTCATAACCCATAATAATCAGGATATCTATACAGGGGATCTTCACACACCGGTCCTCCTTAGAGTTATCAGATCTAATATTGGTTCGGGTACAGGTCCTGTGCTTTCAGTAGTAAGGGCCCAATACCACCTTCCACACCTACCTGTACCTTTCCCCAAGGCTCTACCTGATAACTCTAATTCGTCCCAAAATAAAGCATATCCCACAGACTACCGCATATCTCAAATCCTAGTTTGTCCTAAGATTTGCTCTACTCACATCAATCAGACTAATCATAACAGGTTGCCTTTATGCATGCAAATTATACACAGAAAAGGATCAAATAGACTTTCGAATAAAAAATTCTACCCTAGGACCACAACCAAACGAGGAACAGGAAATAAGGTAAAATCAATCATTCTAAGGTTATAAGCTCCTAACCGTATACAATTTTAGAAGCATACACATAGCAAAATTCATACGATTATCAAAGCTCAATATCAGTATAACATAGCTAACATATTGGGGAACTACTTACTTGGCTCGGTTGATCACGCGCGTTGCACTCTCTTCTTTTCTAGTCTCAAAATTTTTTAACTTTTATTTTTGAAAACAATTTTACCATTTCCTTAGTTTGAGTCCTAGCACACCCGAGTGTGCCCGAATCCCTTAAACCAAGGATCTGATACGAACTTGTAACAACCCAATTTTTCAAAAGAAAATTTTCATTTTTGATTAGTTAAATCACATTTCCATAAGCCACGAAATCCAAATATAATTGTTTCCAAAACTCATGTCAATTACAATTTTATTTCAAAATGTCAGAGTGTCCCATAAAAACGCCCGAGTAAGAGTGCACGCCGCGCCATCACGCCTTTCCCTTGCCCTTGGGCTCAGATGTACCTGAATACTACATATAAGGAAGCCATGGAATGCCTCACATATCATATTAGCTATAACAACTATCTCTACCATATAAGCCATGCATACTACATATAAGGAAGCCATGGAATGCCTCCAGGGTCTTACTCCTAGTGCCACGAGAATCCCCACGTGGTCTTACTGTCTGCCATGGGAACCCCTACATGGTCTTCCTGTCTTGGGAACCCCCACAAGGTCTTCCTGCCTTGGGAACCCCCACAAGGTCTTCCTGCCTTGGGAACCCCCACAAGGTCTTCACTACCAAACAAGACATAATGCAAACCATACATGCCGATATACTAGGATGCCATGGAAACCCTCCAAGGTCTTATATCAAATGCCACGGGAACCTCCACGTGATCTTCCATACAAGTGTCATACTAACATAACGCATAATCAATCCATAATCCACATAACATAAAATGGGCCGGCCTTGGTGCCTTAGACCCATTGGTATGGTGAGAAGACTCACCTCTCGGATGATGAACTGACAAGATAGAACCAGATATGTCCCATGTGCTACTCCCACTCAGCTGCCTATAATCATTATGTGATTAACTTGTTATAATCCCATAATTGCCCTTAAAGTCAACCCTGGTCAACCCTGTCAAAGTCAAGGTCACCGGTCAAGGTCAACAGTCCATGTTGACCTCAACTCAACGAGTGCATCCAGCAACTCGTCGAATAATCTGAGTAATTCATCCACTCACCGAGTTACCTGTGTAACTCGCCGAGTCCCTCCGAAAACCCATGAATCCGAAAACTCAATGACAATCGAAAACTCATGACAACCGAAAACTCATGGAACCGAAATCACTTAGGATACCCGAAAATGGGAAAACCCTACTTGACTCGTCGAGTCAGCTAAGGGACTCGACGAGTTCCTTCAGTCTTCTTCAAGTTCAGCCCTTTTCAGTGGGATCTAAGGTCCCAAACTCCAATTTCAAGCTTTCCTAGTGCAGATACCACGTAAAGTTGCAAACTTTACGTGCATGCAAGGTCCTTCAAGGCTATAACTTCAAAACTAGGCTTCTTACAAGGTTTTTGTGCATGGGAAGTGACTAAACTGCATAAAGGAAGCAACTTTATGGGATTTGGGACCTCAAGAGGTCCAGATCTGGAACCATATCCTTGTGATAAGTCCAGATCCAAGTTTGACTCCATTTTGCACCAAGAATGGCCATTTACTTCCAAGCAAAGAGATCTAAGCAACTAGAGATCAAGTTCACGACTTTATACCTTAGGATGCTGGCCAATATGATGTAGATGTTGGATCTACTGCTCCTCCCGTTGATCCTTCCTCTTCAAGCTCTATATTCCTTCACAAATGCCCCAAAAATCACTCATAAGGCTCTTACTCTCTATCAAGAAGGTGTAAGGTCGAATTAGGGTTTTCTTTGGCTAGTAGGGTGATAAAGGAGGCCACAGGGGGCGGGTTATGTTCCTTAAATAGGGTGCAAACCATAAAAATTAGGGTTTCTCTTTACAGCTCCTACTCGCCGAGTCGGGCCTTCCAACTCGTCGAGTAGGTCCCGATCCGCGTCACCCAAAATCTATCTACTCGACGAGTTGGACTCCCAACTCGCCGAGTCCATGCACCAAAACCTTAAAACTTAAATAAATTAAGTAATACCTGGAACAAGTGTTACACTCAACATCCGAACTTCCAATAACCAAGGACATCTTCCAAAAGCAAGCCCACTATGAACAATACTTCCATAACCAACAATTGTGGGTACCCAAACCCAGAAATCAAAATGTACAATGTATTGATTTTAATGATGAATGAAATGACCAACGATCGAGAATGCATTGAAAACTACTCCAATGATTCAATTCACTGTTGAACTAAGCCCGTGTGGAACTAAACATACCAAACTTTGAAGGTGATTTATCAATCAACTGCCCAACCTAGACTATAGATATAAATCTATACAACGAGCTGACAAATCCTTCAACAACTGATTCTCAACCTGCACGACCCAAACACCTCTTGATCTATTCACCAACATCCTGAAAGGAACCACTTGCTAAAACGAGCTCCTTGTCCAATAGCTTCCTATCGTGAAGAAAACTCATGCATTCATGAGCACATATATGCGATCACAACTTACTCTGAACCCCACTTGACCAAATCTTGGACCGAAGTCTCGCATACCCGAACCGCAGATTCTTGTAACCTACTATTCTGAAACCAAATGTCCGAACAAATCGAGGATCTTTCAAGCAGAATACCCAGTTCTCCCTCACTTAGGGTTCAGACTACCACCAACTGACATTGCAAACCGACCAAAACTCAAATCGGCTCAACCATATACATAACATTCCTGACCCTTGGAATGTATAATACAACGAAAGATGATCTTCCAGATAAAGACCAAGAAAACTCAAAGAGATTCTAAATCTTAGATGGAGACCTCGAAAACCTCCCAATCATAACCGCCTATAACATCAAGAATCCCATACATATGTACAAACAATAATTCTGACATTCCATTCATAACACCGACTTCCTATCTAGAAATAAACGGACTACCACACTCCTCACCTGTAATTCCCCAACCATCAATTCATTGCGAGGATCATTCATAAATACTAGGCCAACATTCTCATACTCGATATACATAAGAGAGAACAAAAGTTTTCGCTCCCAATTCACCTTCCTTGATCACCTGGAACAATCAACTAGCACCGAATCTTAACCAAATTCAAAGAAACCATACCCTTGATCTCATCTCAAGGCAACCATACCACAAGAATCATCTTGTGCATTCCCACACTGCCATATTTGTCGCTGACAAACCGCAACCATCTAGCCCCGTGTTGGGTCTACATCTCAACTCTGAAAATCCCATGTATGCTCTCTTTTTTCCTTCGGATACGGAAATCTAGAAGAACATAACCCTCATCGTAGATAGTGAAATATCAATCCCTCTTCCAATTACTCAGCCTCTGGCTGCAATCCTTGAGTCGATCATCCCCATCGCTTCCTTCTTTATTCCCGTGACTCCACTGGCACTACCTCAAGCAAGGCCGTCGAGACCTTGAAATCAACCAACTCACCTAAGTCTGCACCATTCAAACCCAAACTGACATTACCACTAAGGCCCAAACAATCACCAGGCCCATCCTCAGCGTGAACAACCATAACCGATAAACCAATTGAGACGGAAACACATTGCAGTGAATCATAGTGCTAAACCATATAATCTACCATCCATCAGCTCCTTCGAATCCTCGAAATCCTCCTCGATTCAAGTACGAATCATGTACTTTCAGTAGTACAGGCCTAATACTACCTTCCACACCTATCCGTACTTTCCGCAAGGTTCGTCCCGGATCCTCTAAGTAACTACTCATGTCCACTACTGTCAAATTCAAACCCACATACCCGTTCTCAAACGAATACCCACCACTAAACAATGCATCAATTCCTCTAAGACACTTCCCAGGATCTCCTAGGATTCCAACCTGACCCTGCCATCGACTGCTAAAGAACCCTACTAATATCAACTAACTACTTCATGAATATAATTACATGTAACAAACCTTAAACAATCTTTTGAATAAAATACCCAACCCTACAGCGGTTAGACTCAGACAAGAGCTACATAATAGGGTCGTGTAACTCACTCTAAAATTATTTAACCTTTACTGCTTGTAACTTAACATATTCACTTAGTAGTTAGCTCACATCAGTATAGGTCCCACAAAGCACTAAGCAATTAGCATTCGGGCAGTAACACCCTAAAACATAAAGGCATCCTCCAAATCACTTGTTACTACGATGATAGGAACTTCCATTAACACTTCCAGTTTCCTTATGCATGCAAATTATACACAAAACGGGATCACATAGACTGTCGAATGAATGATTCTACCCTAAGCCCACAACCAGACAAGGAACAGGAAGTAAGGCCAAATCATTCCTTCTAGGGCTATATGATCCTAATCGTATACAATTTTTAAAGCATACACTTAGCAATCAATTCCACCAACATAAATTCCAAATCTGACATAGCATCCAATACCACCTAGGCTACAAGGAATCATAAGTCAGGTCATTCTATCCAACATCTGAAATCCATACTAGCACGTAGTTCCAAAAGCCCAATCAACAGGCATATAAAGGCATCTCAACTAGCATTCTATCATGCAAATACTAAGCATATCCTTAGACCTAATCTATCATGCATTTCTCATATACTCATACCAATACAATAATCATAACACACATATGGGTATTTTAGGAAATACTTACTTGAGTTCGGCTGATTGCATGCATCATACCTCCTTTTCTTAAAATCCTTTTTGGAAAACTCATTTTCTTTTAAAAGATTTTATTAACTCCTAAGTTTGAGTTCAAACACACATGAAAGTGTGCCCAAATCCCTCAAACCAAGGCTCTGATACCAACTTGTAACGTCCCAAAAATACCAAGTAAAAATTTCATTTTCAAATAAGTTAAAGTCGTTCATTCATTGTTCCAAAACGCGATCAGAGTCAAAGTAATTTCAAAATATCAGAGTAATTTGTTAACATTCAGTGTGGAATAAAACTCCAGGGGATGTAGTACGATCAAGTAGGGCCCTTCCTTTTGAAAACGGAGATACATGAAACTATAAACATAGACTATAAGCACAAATCTTAGTAAGTTTCCCCAAAGTACCACATACCATATATATCATTGGGCCTAGCCTTGGGGCATATTCCAACCCGATCAAACAAATATGGGCCTAGCCCTGGGTCCCAACCCTAGGCTTTATTTCAACCCGATCAAACAAATATGGGCCTAGCCCTCGGGTTTATTTCAACCCGATCAGACAAATATGGCCCAGCCCTGAGGTTTATTTCAACCTAATCATACAAACATATAAGAGTCACATAACAGCTAGCATTCTACATAACAAAATAACGGGTCGACATTGGTGCCTTCGACCCATCAGTACAGTGAGAAGACTCACCTCACAATCTTAAAGAATAGTTGGACCGATCACTGCTCCAAAAGCTATCTCGACCTGTCACCTTTACAATTAACAGGGACCTAAATCTCAAACTATAATTCAAATTACCCAAAATTCCATTAGGTCAAACTTGGTCAAAGGTCAAAATTCAAAAGTCAACAAGTCAACTCAGGCTGAGTATGCTCAGCGTACTCATCCAATAAACCCAGCGTATTACACTTTTCTCGGCCATAAAATGGGGTCTCAACCAGGTACGCACAACGTACCTTCAAGTACGCCCATCGTACTCAGCTTTCACCTTCTCCTTTCTATTTAGTGCTTAATCTTTTAAGACACTTCGTCTATAATCCAGATCTAGTTCCAAATGACGTTCTAATTCATAAATTTTCCAACTTTATGACTTTCCAAGGCTAGAAAGGGTCCAAAAACTAAAGCCTAACCTATTACACAAACCAAAACCTCATATCTCATGCATGAAGAAAAGGAAGGGAACAAGATCACATTTTTTATGACTCCTAAAAGCTCCATAATGGATAAAGTTTCCAACTTTATCCATTAGGATGGTCCAAACAACCAAGATCTAGTCTTTAAGTCTCAAAGGGACCAAAAATGCATCTTTCTCAACTTAATCCACTAATTCCAAGTCTCCAACCTTCATATATGAATCAAAATGTTGTTTAGATGGATAAAGTTTTCAACTTTATCCATAATAAGGTCACAAACTTTCAAGATCTAAACTTTATGCACTAAAATTACCAAAGAGCTCATAAAACCCAAAACTAGCTAGATCTAACAAATTCATCATCAAGATTCAATCTTTATACCTTCTAGAGTTGAGAAAAGCAATGTAGGCACTGGATCCACAAGCTTGAGTTTCAACAATCAACAAGCTTGAACTTGTCTTTCATCCAAAATGCACTCAACACACATAGAAAGGCTCGAGATTTGATCAAGGGGATAGGGTTTCAAGTTAGAGGCTCAAGATGGTGGAGGTTGGGGTTCAAAACCACGAAAATACGGTTTTTGCACTAAGGCAGTATGACCAGCGTACCTAAAGTTATGCCCAGCATAACACCCTAAAAAACATGACTTTCTTCAGCGTAGTATGCCAAACGTACTAGCTAGTGTACGCCCAGCGTACCAGACTCTTTTTTCCAACTTAACTTCAAACGACCATAACTTCTTCATCTCAACTCCATTTTCGATGATCTTTATATCCACAGAAAGGTAACGAATAGCTCTACAATTCTATCTTCGTACTTATCACTAAAAACATCAAGAACTAAAAACCTTAATTTACACAAGAAGCCTGAAACATAACATTTCCCATTTTATCCCTCAGCTTCCATCGAAAAATCCAAGGTTTAAATCATTTGTACAACATCATACACCTCCAATAGAGTCTAAACTTCATTCCATTGAATTCCAAGGCATCCATTTGATCCATTTATTGGTCACAATCCTGAAATAAGAACTTCTCGAAACAAAATGTTACATTTTACCTTATTTTCCAATATATACATTGTACTTGGTACTCACTTGCTCATGGGTCTGTTCAATTGCTTGTAAATCATCTAGGAGAACCTCTGATATGTAGTCTCTTCATTTCCAAGAGTTAAACAATTTGGTATTCATTTTAGCTTTGTTTGAATTACTTACTTATTCATCATATCGTTTAGAGCTTTGTAAAAGTATTACTTTAAAAAAAGCTTAATGTTTAGACATTGATATTAAACTTAACTTTAATATACTCGTATAGTACACGGGTCTTACACCTAGTTATTATTATATAATACTTGTGTGAGATTAGGAAATAATTTGTTAGACAATGTTTCCTTATTTACATTTTAGGCTTTTGTCCAACTATGTTATCAATCTAATGAAAAAGCATGGGGATTAGTTTACAAACATTATATTAGTATCAGAGACCATTAATACTATAATCACATATCCTCTTTATATTTTTACTTAAAACCTACATTGATCAAGACTAGGGATTTATACCTTGGTGGTTAACATAACATTTTCATATTTTGTTCTCTCCTTACTACTTACCCTTTATGTTTTCCCATCTATCCCTCTTTTTTATTCCTATAAACAGAAAGTAGTTAGGATATTACAATCCATGCTACTTTTTTTACTCCTTTCCCACCACGTATTCTTACATCCTACATTCTAATCACCATATTCTATTATACTTTACAGCACTACCCTATACATACCTCTCACATCCTATTTTCCCATATTGTCATCACAACAAACTATGTTTCATACATTGATAGACACAATCTCATAGTGATTAAGTCATACCCCTTTATCATATATCATCTTCATACTGACACACTCTATCATATAATGGTTAAGACGTAACCTTCTCTCATATATTGTCCACATAATCCTTCAGCTACCATGTAAAGTAGTCATTTTTATCAACACACCAACATGACATAATCAAGTGAAACACAACCTCCCTTTACCAAGCAAACTATGTTTCACCCGACCCTCATAGTAAAAAACATCCATAACATCATTCCATTCACACTCAAAATGGAAAAAAGACAAGAAAGTTCATTGTCTAAGCTCTTCGATATCCACTATTATCCCTATAACAAAGGGAGACATGTTTAAGAACGCATCGAAAATCATACTTTGGAGCTTGTTTTATGACCTCAAGGGGTCAATATGACATAATCTATATGGATCTTCCGACATAAATACAACTATGATGGCTCGTTTGAAAGTTATAAGATATGAGTTGTTGTTGACTGATGTGGAAAACTAATTGACATTGATTATGATGAAACTTTTAGTTTATGGAAATATACCCATTGACACAACATGTTAGTGACACATCTAATTATAGGGACTTATATATGTTAGTGTTACACACTTGGCTCAACAAGAAAAGCAATAATAATTAACTAGAGGGATTAATTTGTTATTTATTTGTAACGAAGTAAAATTTTAACCAAATTTTTACTTTTCAAAAACACATTAATTTTAATAAATAACCATAAAATTCCACATTGTCAATCCACCAAAATTCATGTTCAAAAGAAAACAGTGTATAAAACTCCAGGATCCTCTAAATCATAAAACAATCTCCGGTGTGTGTACAATCAAGCCGGCGCCTTCCTGTGATCCTGAGAAGTACCTGAAACACATAACACATAACACGATAAGCACAAAGCTTAGTGAGTTCCCCAAAATAACACATACAACTCTTTAGCCACTCGGGGCTATAACCCTGTATGACCCTCCGGTCAAGGTGTCTCAGTGGGACCCTCCAGTCCCACAACTCTGGTGGACCCTCCGGTCCTAACTCTGTAAACTCTGAGTGACACACAACCTAAATCACAAAGAAATAATGTAGGATATCACAATAGATAGATAAACACATAAAACAGCTCAATCACGTAAATATACCACTCTTGGTAAGTATAGTGAGAAGACTCACCTCGTAAGTAAGCTAAGTGAATGAATACTCTCGCACACGAATCACCAAGTCTAGCCTCCTCCTAATAACATAAGATAATTATATCTACTTAACTCTTTAAATTACACATTTACTAATTCTCTCTCTCTCTCTCTTGAAGTGGGAAAAGACCAATTTACCCTTCCATGGTTTCCTAAACACAGGGTTGACCAAACCCTAAGTCAACAGAAGTCAAACTCGAGTCAACAGTCCATGTTGAACCTACTCGTCGAGTGCACTCATGGGACTCGACGAGTCTGCTCGCCATCCACAGAATCACTAAAAAGTCTGGATCAACTCGCCGAGTTGACTCGTCAACTCGCCGAGTTGCTGCAAGATCAAAACCATCGGGACAACCCCATCCGACTCGTCGAGTCGGCATCTTGACTCGGCGAGTCCATTCAGACTCATCTCTTATTCAGTCGTTTTTAAGGCAGAGAACCTCCCCAAACTCTAAATCTACACTCCTAAGGCTCATTTATCACGTAAAGTCACAGGCTTTACGTTCATGCATGGCATTTTGAGCTTAAAATGCCAAAACACACCCCAAAAAGGGTTTTTCACTCAAGATCACTATTATGATTGGATAAAGCAGGGACTTTTGGACTCTAGGGACCTCACATGGTCCAGATCTGAAGTTCAACCCTCTCAATAAGCATGGAACACTCAAGGTCCTCATATTTGGGTGGAAAAACCCTAGATTCACAAAATCATGAGATCTATACAAAATAATGAGAAAGGTTCAAGCTTTGTACCTTTCCCAGAAGCTTTGAAGTGAAACAACCTCAGATCTAGCAGCATCCACTTGTCCCTTGGCTTGGAAATCTTCTCTTCTCTTCACAAAATGCACCAAACACTCACAATAAGCAAAGCACTCTCTCTCTAGGCTCAAAGGTCGTTTAGGGTTTTCTCTCAAGGAAGAGTAGTCGCAAATGAGGCTATAAGTGCCTTTAAATAGGCCCTAAACCCGGGGATTTAGGGTTTCTCATCCCAGCGCCTACTCGGCGAGTCGGATCTCGGACTCGTCGAGTAGGTCATTAATCCTATGTGGCACATCAAGACTCTACTCGACGAGTTGGTGCACCGACTCGTCGAGTAGCTCAAAAGATAAATAAATAAATAATAACAAATAATATACCTCGAAGTCCGGATGTTACAATTCTCCCCCACTAGAATCAGACTTCACCCTCGAAGTCATGATCTGAAAATAACTCTGGATACTGCTCTCGCATCTCGGACTCCGGCTCCCACGTCAACTCGGACCCTCTCCGATGTTGCCACTGGACCTGAACCAGGGGTACCACTTTGTTCCTCAAAACCTTCACCTTTCGATCCATGATCGCAATTGGTCTCTCAATGTAATTCAGGCTCTCATCCACCTGAATGTCTTCTAATGGTACCACCACCATCTCGTCGGCTACACACTTCCTTAGCTGAGACACATGGAAGGTGTTATGAATCTGACTCAATGATATGTGCATATCTACGCATATATTTTACATCATATCTTAATACTTTTAGCTATAATTATGCTTATTATAGAACAAAAGGTACTTATTATGCTTAATATATGTCATGTAGCATAAAGACATTCTCAGGGGCAATATGGAAGCTAGAAGCAGGAAAATGCGAGCTTAGACAAGAAGAAGACACAAGAAGGATGTTGCTAGACAGCTTGATCCCTCGTCAGTATTTCGACCATATCTCATGACTCATAACTCCGATTAAGGTGATTCAAAATGATCTGAAAACTAGACACAATTTCGGACGACTTTCGTGTTTTGAGAAAAGTCGGATTTTCAACCACCACGACGTGGTGAATGGAATCTTCACGATTCTTGACGCTGGCTTGGGGAATACGGGATAAACACGAGGACCACGACGTGGTGCCTTTACCACGTCATGGTGTCGAGATTTTTGGCAACTATATATATCTCGGACATTAGGTCGATTCCAGAAGAGAGAGGGTTGAAGGCCGCGACTATTAACGAAAAAATACCCTTCCAAGACCCCTTTGAGGGCAGAATTCAAGAAGAGATCAAAGGATAAAGAGATTGGAGCAAGGATTCGCATCTACACATTCGGTTTGCCTAGTTTAATCATGATTAGTCTAGTTTCCCTTATGTTTATGTTTTTTCCAGCTATGATTATGGGCTAAAAACCCTTGTTTTCGTTTAGTTAGTTGAAACCTAAAACTATGAGTTAGTTTCTTACTTTATGGATTATATGAATTTGGTTTATGCATGTGTTTGATTATCATTACCTAGCATGTTAAAGTTTGTAACTTTTTTGCTTAATTTCAAGTGTAGTGTACCTTAGTGACCATTAAATTACATGAACTTGATTACCTAGTGATTTAGTGACCATTAAATTTCTAGAGCTAGGATCGACCAAATCTTAGATAAGTAATAAAAGTAACAAATTTAGATGTGCTGGAGAACACAATTGTGACCATAATAGATACATCTTACATAGCCCATCTATAATGAATAACTAATTTTGTGTTTTGCTTGTGTATGACCATACAAAGTAATTCATGAATTGGTGAAAATATTAGTGAATTTGGACTTCAATTGCTAATTACAATAACTTGGTAACCAACTTCATTAATCCATAAATAAGAACTAACCATAGGAAAAAGGTGGATTCGAAACTAAACGAAAGTGTTTTAGTATATTGATTACAATCGTTTTTATTCAAGTGCTTAAGTTTTTCTGAACTTGTAAAATCTGATAAAACCCCCACTTTTAGTTGTTTTTCTTAGTTTAGCTTTTAGTAATTATTTTATTAATTAAATACCGTTCCCTGCGATCGACACCCGACTTACCCAAGTTATACTATAATCTGACTAGGTACACTGCCTATAGGTGCATAGTTAGTATAAGTTTGTTAGGTTATAAATTTAAAAATTGATAGGTATAATTTGTGCACATCACTCAACTCCGCAGGTAGCTCCGAACGGTATGCTACCCTACCCACTCTGGCGGTCACCCGGAAAGGACCGATGTACCGGGGCCCAAGCTTGCCCCATTTCCTGAATCAGATCACCCATTTCCAAGGGGATACCTTCAGAAGGACAAAATCTCCAACCTGAAACTCAAGCTCGGATCGTCGCCTGTCTGCGTAACTGATGTGTGTTAAACTAACTAGTTTTATCCTACTTTTAATTTATGAATTTGACACACAAAAGGCAGTGGACCTGTCAATTGGTAGTATGAATTAGCAAGTAGGGTATAGAACTCAGGGAACGGAAATTAATCTAACTACTAGAATTATCTAAAACAATTAGTAAAATAGAGGGGTTTTCTCTAGTTTTGCAAGACTAGAAACTTAACTAATCAACTAACAGCAGAAAACACGTAAAAACAAACTAAGTTCAATGATTAACTAATTTTGTGTTTTGCTTGTGTATGACCATACAAAGTAGTTCATGAATTGGTGAAAATATTAGTGAATTTGGACTTCAATTGCTAATTACAATAACTTGGTAACCAACTTCATTAATCCATAAATAAGAACTAACCATAGGAAAAAGGTGGATTCGAAACTAAATGAAAGTGTTTTAGTATATTGATTACAATCATTTTTATTCAAGTGCTTAAGTTTTTCTGAACTTGTAAAATCTGATAAAACCCCCACTTTTAGTTGTTTTTCTTAGTTTAGCTTTTAGTAATTATTTTATTAATTAAATATCGTTCTCTGTGATCGACACCCGACTTACCCAAGCTATACTATAATATGACTAGGTACACTGCCTATAGGTGCATAGTTAATATAAGTTTGTTAGGTTATAAATTTAAAATTTGATAGGTATAATTTGTGCACATCAAGTTTTTGGCGCCGTTGCCGGGGAACGGCTTATTTGATTTTTAATTTAATTGCTTTTAGTTATTCTATCCTTTTTGTGGGGTAAAAACCACAAAAAGTTACTTTTGTTTCATTTGTTTATTTTAGTTTTTTTTTCTCTCTGAGACGCAACCACGACGTGGTAATCTTCACCACGTCGTGGTCTCGCTTAAGTTAGTTTTTCATTTATTTGTTTTTTGTTCCTTTTACGCGTGTTTTTCTAGTTTTATCTTAGCAGGAAAAAATGGGGGACATCATGACCATGTCAATGGAAGAGTACAAGCGACATATGAGGAATGAAAACAGATGGGGTCTTGATCCACCAAAAATCCCAACCACGACAAAGTTTGAACTTCCGGGGCACATTATTAATATGTTAAAAGAACTACCTTTTTATGGGAAGGAGCACGAGGACGCTTATGAGCATATAGAAGAGGTGGTGGAGATTTCACATTATTTTAACGCACCAAACGTGAGTAAAGATGCGGTGATGCTACGACTTTTACCGGTCACATTGAAGGGTGAAGCAAAAGAATGGTTAAAATCACCTCCTTTTGGAGCAATCACGTCATGGGCTGATTTTAAGACTGAGTTCATCAACCAATTTACTCCTCCTTTGAAAGTGGAAAAACTTAAAAGAAACATCCAGAATTTTGAACAATTGGAAGGGGAGTCTCTACATGAAGCTTGGGAGCGTTACAAGAGATTTTTATGACATTGCCCTCAACATAACTTGAATGTGCAACAAGAAATCTTGATATTTTATGATGGAGTCAATGTATGCACTCGTCAACTTCTAGACTCACAAGGGCCCATGACAAAGAAGGATTCGGCTACTAACAAAGCTTTAATTGAAGAATTTTCCAAGCATTCAAGGGAGTATCACAACCCAAGGGGGGAGGATATCACGAGAAGAGGAGCGAATGGAGATGGAGCTTCTGATGTCCTAACAATGGTAATGGCAAAGCTCGATGCCATGGAAAACAGGCTCACAACGATGGATGGATCAATTAATGTGGTATACGATAGATACGAATCTTGTGGAGGATCTCACTCTGTAAGGGATTGTGAATTGGAATACAAGAGAGCTCAAAACACGGCAAAATATCAACAACTAGAGCATAATCTCTACCAACTAGAACGAGTTCAATCCGAGAAGATAGATGCTCTCGAGTCAATGCTATTTAGATTCATGGAAGCTAGCGAAAAAAGACATGATGCAACTGATGCAACACTTAAAGTTCAAGAAGAATCTATTTTGAGCATCCACACACAAGTTGGGCAATTAACAAAACTTGTACAAGAAAAGCTATCGGATCTACCTTCAAGTACAGTCGAGTCAATCCATATGGCTCAAGTCATGACCGTTGATACAAAAGAAGATGATGAATTGGTGCATGTGAAGGACCTTGAAGAGGAATCTAATCAGTCACTCGAAGTAAAAAATAAAGAAGAAGAAGAGTGTTGTGATTCTGACCAACCATCACGACGTGGAGGCAATAGTGTCACGTCGTGGATGAAAAAAAGTGATTATGATTTTTCTGTTGTTAAGCCATATCGACCACCTCTCCCTTTCCCCTCTCGTGCCAATGAAAATCTAGTGAAGCAAGAAAACACGAAGTTCCTTAAGCATGATGAATTTGAACGTATGAAGGAAGAAGCGTGGGAAGAATGGGAGGAGCCTTTACCAAAAGAGCAGTTGGAAAAAGAGGTGACTTATTCGAAACCTCAAGTTTCAGCGCCTATGATTTTTGAGGTGTTTGGTTTTACAAGACCACCAAATCACGTCACAGAGCCTATTGAAGAAAAAGAAGAAGAATATGACGAACCTCATTTTGACAAGAAAACCCCAGAAAGAGACAAGACAAAAGCTAAAGACACGGGGATAAAGAAAGAGCCCAAGAGGAAACATAAAGAAGATGTCAACCCAACAATGCAAGAAAGCTCAAGAAAGGCATTCAACAGACGGGTTGCCGACAAACGAAAAAGGCTCAAATTGATGGAGAACGGGGAGGTTACACTTTCACCTGACGCAACGTAGAGTGGGAAGGAGTCCAGCTCACGACTCTTCAAAAAAAAGCGCTTCTCGGGAGGCAACCCGATGTTTTTAGAGTTTGCATTTTCTTTTATTTTTTCTTTAGTTTTAGTTTTTTTTGTTTTAGTTTTATTTTACCTTAACCGAATGATGATGCGTTTCTATAGCTCTTGATATTATTTTGTAGTGTTGAACGATAGTGAAGCAGTGAAGGAGCTTAATTTGAAGAAGCCGTGCGATTTTTGAAGATCATAATTGAAGAACAAGTTTTTGAATAAGTGTGGGGTTCCCACATAATGAAGAAAAAAGCATTTTGAAGCATATTTACTGAAAAGAAGACAACACGACGTTGACATCATCAACACGTCGTGGCAGTGGTTCAACACATTTTTTTCAAGAATGGTTCTTTAATTTCATTCAATCCGGCATATTTGAATTCACAAGAACAAGCTTCCCAGGTATTATATTTAGAGTCCGAGTGAGGGTATTATTGACAAAAGAAGATTCTTTATAGAGAAAGATTAGAACGACGGGAGAAGCAAGATTTGAGCAATTTTTCGGGTGTTTATTTGCGTCAATAAGTGAGGCGTCATGCCTAACAGCTTCGTATATTCGTTGGTGTCACATATATTCCAGAAATCAGCTCATTCTGGCACCGATTATTGCAATTTCAAGACCAACACGTCGTGGTAATCCCCACCACGTCGTGTTGTCGTAGTCAGAATACCAGAAAAATAATCTGTTTGAGCCACCACGAGGTGGTGAATTCCGCCACGAGGTGGTGCTTTTCGAGTCCGTTTTTCGAGTCTGGTCCCATACTTTCAGTAGTCCAAGTGTTCAAGAGTGGAGTTTCCAATTCTATATTGAATTCCATAGTATGGATGAGCTGTTCCCACACCATCAAATTTTATTTTTACGCCATTGTTCCGACTGCCACGACATGGTTGACACTTTCCTATGTCGTGGGGGAGTTTTTCATCACATCAGGAGGCTGTCATTTTACTTTCGAATTCTGTTTCCACACTTTAGAGAAAGCAAGAGATCCTACACACGATTCGAGATGCATCTTCTATCCCAGGGGAGTCTGTTCCTTTTTCTCCCTCTTTTTAATTATATATTTTGCATAGCATACAATGAGGGCATTGTATGTAATAAGTGTGGGGTAGGGGGTCGAAAAAGTAAATTGCTAGAAAAGTAGTAAATTTAAAATTTTTTAGTAGGTTTGAAATAATAATCTAAAATTTTAATCTAGCAATAATTTGAACTTAAGTTGCTAGTATTATATGGGATGATCCGATGAGAGCTCAAATGTTTAACTGAGCCAATATATGATATAGTATATTTGTGGCTTCCCATTCCTAGTGAAAAGTCATGAGATATGAAAGGTAATCTGGTAGTTTTTATGGCATAATATGTTTTGCAGCCTAAACCTGAAATCTATCCAGGAAAGCTTATGTAGTCATTGCACATAGACTAATACCTCTAACCAATAAAGGTTGAAGTTAAGCACCCATGCCTAAGCATGTAGGATTTGAGAGAAAAAAAAAGCGAGATACATGTGAAAAAAAAAGAGAGAAATTACCAAAAAGTTGTAAGAATTTTGGAGCTATCAAGTTTGAAGATCAAAAGATCAAAAATTCTGAAGAATCAAAAAATTGAAGATACCAAAAATCGAAAAAAAAAGGTGGTGAATTCAAAGAAATCAATGATCAAATATCAAAGAAGTGAAGAATTCCAAGAGCTCCAATTTGGTATCTAGAGTTGTAATTTCTAGATTATGTATGATTGGGTTGCTTAACCAAAAATACCTTGAGGTTAAGAAAGAGTTCTGAGGATTGATTCGGAGGGTTGCAAAATTGAGTGTAGTATAAACTAAGGGGTGAAGGTTCATAAGGATTGTGAGTATTTAGGATTGGGGAAGTTGTTAGGATTTTAGACACAAACATGCGCATTGAGGTCTTGGTATAATGGTTGAGTTCAAAATGGATTGTTCTATATGATGGTGGTCATGAAGGTTTGAATTAAAATTAATTAGTTTTGATTGAGGGCAAGCAAAAGATAAGTGTGGGGTATTTTGATATGTGCATATCTACACATATTTTTTACATCATATCTTAATACTTTTAGCTATAATTATGCTTATTATAGAACAAAAGGTACTTATTATGCTTAATATATGTTATGTAGCATAAAGACATTCTTAAGGGCAATATGGAAGCTAGAAGCAGGAAAATACGAGCTTAGACAAGAAGAAGACACAAGAAGGATGTTGTTAGACAGCTTGATCCCTCGTGAGTATTTTGACCATATCTCATGACTCGTAACTCCGATTAAGGTGATTCAGAATGATCTGAAAACTAGACACAATTTCGGACGACTTTCCTGTTTTGAGAAAAGTCGGATTTTCAACCATAACAACGTGGTGACCCCACCACGACGTGGTGAATGGAATCTTCACGATTCTTGACGCTGGCTTGGGGAATACGGGATAAACACGAGGACCACGACGTGGTGCCTTTACCACGTCATGGTGTCGAGATTTTTGGCAACTATATATATCTCGGACATTAGGTCGATTCCAGAAGAGAGAGGGTTGAAGGCTGCGACTATTAACGAAAAAATACCCTTCCAAGACCCCTTTGAGGGCAGAATTCAAGAAGAGATCAAAGGATAAAGAGATTGGAGCAAGGATTCGCATCTACACATTCGGTTTGCCTAGTTTAATCATGATTAGTCTAGTTTCCCTTATGTTTATGTTTTTTCCAGCTATGATTATGGGCTAAAAACCCTTGTTTTCGTTTAGTTAGTTGAAACCTAAAACTATGAGTTAGTTTCTTACTTTATGGATTATATGAATTTGGTTTATGCATGTGTTTGATTATCATTACCTAGCATGTTAAAGTTTGTAACTTTTTTGCTTAATTTCAAGTGTAGTGTACCTTAGTGACCATTAAATTACATGAACTTGATTACCTAGTGATTTAGTGACCATTAAATTTCTAGAGCTAGGATCGACCAAATCTTAGATAAGTAATAAAAGTAACAAATTTAGATGTGCTGGAGAACACAATTGTGACCATAATAGATACATCTTACATAGCCCATCTATAATGAATAACTAATTTTGTGTTTTGCTTGTGTATGACCATACAAAGTAATTCATGAATTGGTGAAAATATTAGTGAATTTGGACTTCAATTGCTAATTACAATAACTTGGTAACCAACTTCATTAATCCATAAATAAGAACTAACCATAGGAAAAAGGTGGATTCGAAACTAAACGAAAGTGTTTTAGTATATTGATTACAATCGTTTTTATTCAAGTGCTTAAGTTTTTCTGAACTTGTAAAATCTGATAAAACCCCCACTTTTAGTTGTTTTTCTTAGTTTAGCTTTTAGTAATTATTTTATTAATTAAATACCGTTCCCTGCGATCGACACCCGACTTACCCAAGTTATACTATAATCTGACTAGGTACACTGCCTATAGGTGCATAGTTAGTATAAGTTTGTTAGGTTATAAATTTAAAAATTGATAGGTATAATTTGTGCACATCACTCAACTCCGCAGGTAGCTCCGAACGGTATGCTACCCTACCCACTCTGGCGGTCACCCGGAAAGGACCGATGTACCGGGGCCCAAGCTTGCCCCATTTCCTGAATCAGATCACCCATTTCCAAGGGGATACCTTCAGAAGGACAAAATCTCCAACCTGAAACTCAAGCTCGGATCGTCGCCTGTCTGCGTAACTGATGTGTGTTAAACTAACTAGTTTTATCCTACTTTTAATTTATGAATTTGACACACAAAAGGCAGTGGACCTGTCAATTGGTAGTATGAATTAGCAAGTAGGGTATAGAACTCAGGGAACGGAAATTAATCTAACTACTAGAATTATCTAAAACAATTAGTAAAATAGAGGGGTTTTCTCTAGTTTTGCAAGACTAGAAACTTAACTAATCAACTAACAGCAGAAAACACGTAAAAACAAACTAAGTTCAATGATTAAAAGGGTTTCTGTTTAGGTTCAACTCATTTACTCCTATGGTTAATTTTTATGGTGATGTAATGGATTAATTGTTATTGGTAACCGACTAAGGTGATTAGATTCACATTCGTTATTACTAATCCTTAGAAAATAGATTAATTTAAGCAGTGATCAAGTGGTTAAACTAATAAATTCCCTAGTTTAATTATTCGGGTTAAATAAGACTTGTAATTAGCTAATTAAATTGGTGATTCAATTAACCTCTTGTTGATGGTGTATCACACAAGCTCACACATTAATTTACTCATTCTCTAATTAATCCTAGTTTCATATTCACTAATCCTAGGCATATAGCAATGTGTTCACATAAATCATATGAGATAAGCAATTAAGAGATGTTCATACAACTTATTTACTTAGCAATTAATAGAAAATAGTTATGGTTAATGCATAAGGGTCTTTAACAAGCTTAATTTAACAAGATTCACCACATCACAATTAATCAAAATAGTAAATTAATCCATAGGAGCAAACTTGTCTACCCTAAACAGAAACTAACGAAATTAGTTCATAATTGCAGTAGATAACAAACTAAAAACGAATTCAAACAAGCTAGACATAGTTCTATTCAAAGGTAAAGTGGAAAATTAAACCTAAGTTGCCTTAGTCTTCTTAGAATTGAGGATTAGGGTTCTTCTCACTTTCTTCAGATCTCCAGTAGTCTCCTTAGTCACTAAGTAAGCTTCCCAAAAGCCAGAGAGAGAGTCAATTCGGGTTTGTTGCTTCTATTTATAGATTTCTCAAAACAGGGTCTACTCGTCGAGTAGACAACTGACTCGCCGAGTCCCCTTGAAGAATCCGTATACGGCAAGGACTTTACGTATTGCTTCTCGAATCTTCGTATGTACTCGTCGAGTAGACGTCCCTACTCACCGAGTAGCTTCAGAATTTAGCATTTTTCTTCTTTCTTTAGTTCCCGAGCTTTCGATCGTATCTCCTGCTTCCTTTTACCTCCGAGCTTCTATTTTGAACTGAAAATACAATTTGAACACTATTAAGTACCTTTTGTCCATAATATGCAAATAATTAGCTAACAATTAATGAAAACCTATACTAAATATATAGCTAAATATGCACATATTAGTAAGTCTTTTAGTGACTCTGGGCCGTCAGTAACCTCTGCCTGACCTGCTAAATCTGCTCAGTCGTCTTGAGCACTATCTCAGTGCTACCCAACACTCGCTGCCCCACCTCTCGCCAAAAGATAGGAGTCCGACACCTTCTCCCATAAAGGAGCTCGAAAGGAGGCATACCAATACTGGAATGGTGGCTGTTGTTCTAAGAAAACTCAGCCAAGGGCAGATATGTGTCCCAACTTCCACCGAAGTCCATAACGCATGCTCGAAACATGTCCTCGAGCGTCTAAATCGTCCGCTCACTCTGCCCGTCTGTCTGTGGGTGGTAGGTTGTACTGAAGTGCAATCTCGTACCCAACTCCTCATGAAACTTCTTCCAGAACCTGGAAATAAAGCGCACATCCCGATCTGACATTATCGACTTCGGCACTCCATGCCGAGCCACCACCTCTCTCAAATATACCTCGGCCAGTTTCTCTGCAGAAGAACTCTCACTAATAGCAAGGAAGTGAGCGCTTTTCGTCAACCGGTCCACAATCACCCAAATTGCGTCGACACCTCGCGCGATCCTCGGCAATTTGGTGATAAAATCCATGGAAATTTGTTCCCACTTCCACTGGGGAACTTCTAGTGGCTGCAACTTGCCATGAGGACGCTGGTGCTCGGCCTTAACCCGACGACAGGTTAAGCACCTCTCGACTACCCAAGCCACATCCCTCTTCATACAGGGCCACCAATAGTCTCTCTTCAGGTCCAAGTACATCTTAGTGGCCCCTGGATGGATCAAGAATCTCGATTTATGTGCTTCCTCCATCAGAATACGGCGTGCTCCGCCAGTATAGGGCACCCAAATCCGCCCCCGGAAATTCATAAGCCCTCGACTATCTGTCGTAAACTCGGACACCTGCCCAATCACCCGCTCCCTTTTGCGGTTCTCCGGTCTCATGGCCTCCACCTCGGCCTTTCGAATGGTATCCAAGACTGGAGTCATCACCATCATCCTTATACACACATCTCGGATCGAAGCACTCTCTTCCCTACGGCTCAGGTCGTCAGCTACCACATTAGCCTTGCCCGGATGGTACAAGATCTCGCAGTCGTACTCTTTCACCACATCCAACCATCTCCTCTGTCTCATGTTTAGGTTGGGTTGATCCATGAGATACTTCAGGCTCTTGTGGTCCGTGTATATGGTACACCAGACCCCATATAAATAGTGGCGCCAAATCTTGAGGGCGAACACCACCGCCCCTAACTCCAAATCATGGGTGGGATACCTTATCTCATGAGGCTTCAACTGTCTCGATGCATATGCTATCACGTGACCCCTCTGCATCACCATTGCACCCATCCCTGAGATAGACGCATCACAATAAACCACAAAGTCCTCCACTCCCTCCGGAAGAGCTAGCACCGGAGCTTCGCACAATCCCTGGCGAAGAGTCTTGAATGATGCCTGCTGCTCAGGCCCCCAAACAAAATTAACGCCCTTCCGGGTCAATCTGGTGAGAGGAACGACAATCTTGGAGAAATCCCTGATAAATCTCTGATAATAGCCAGCCAATCCCAGAAAACTCCTGATCTCGGATGGGGATCTCGACACCTCTCATCGCATGACTGCCTCAATCTTGGCCGGGTCGACCAATATCCCATTATGATTAACGATATGCCCTAGGAACTGGACCTCTCATAACCATAAATCACACTTGGAGAATTTGGCATATAGCCTCTCCGATCTCAAAACACCCAAAACCTCTCTAAGATGGTCCTCGTTTGTTCCTTGGACCTCGAGTACACAAGAATATCATCGATGAACACGATCACCGATCGATCCAACATGGGCCTGCACACCCGGTTCATGAGGTCCATGAACGCCGCCGGTGCGTTGGTGAGCCCGAAGGGCATCACCACAAACTCATAGTGCCCATAACGAATCCTAAGGGCCGTCTTCGGAATATCCTCCTCGCAAACTCTCATATGATGATATCCGGACCTCAGATCAATCTTGGAGAACCAAGATTCCCCCTGTAACTGATCGAACAAATCGTCGATCCTCAGAAGTGGATAACGGTTTTGACCGTCAACCTGTTCAACTCCCGGTAATCAATGCACATCCGGTGTAAACCATCCTTTTTCTTTACAAAAAGGATCGGAGCTCCCCACAGTGAGCTACTCGGTCTAATGAACCCTTTCCCCAGCAGCTCCTGGAGCTGAGAGGATAACTCATGTATCTCTGGTGGCGCAAGGCGATAGGGTGCCTTGGCAATAGGTGCCGCACCCGGAATCAAATCAATCCGGAAGTCCACCTGCCTCTCGGGAGGCACACCCGGCAACTCCTCGGGGATAACATCCGCAAACTCACACACTATCGGAACCTCAGAGATAGAACTCGGTCTCCTAGCAGCAACCCGCGTATCCATCACGTACTCCAGAAAACCCATGCAACCCTGCTGTAAACTCTGTGTCGCTCGGGCAGCAGAGCAGAAAGATGATCCAGATCGGGTACCTTCGCCATATACTGTAAGCACTCCCCCAGTAGGTTCTCGTATAGTCACCAACTGACGCTCGCAGTCGATTACAGCTCCGTACCGGCTCAACCAGTCCATGCCCACAATGACACAGACATCACCCATCGCGATCGGTACCAGATCTATCGGAAACTCAATACCAAAAATCTCGAGCACACATCCTCGGATCACATCAGTGGCAAACACCGCATGCTCATCGGTTATAGAAACTCTCAGAGGTCGACTCAACGACTCACGTCGGATACTGATGTGGCGACTAAACGCTAATGATACGAAAGATCGACTCGCACCCGAGTCAAATAACACTAAGGCAGGTACATAACTCACAAGAAAAGTACCTACGTATAACACAATATAAGCACAAATAACTCAGAATAGAATAAACAAAGGAACACCTACCGGCCACGACATCAGGTGTTGCACGGACCTCCTCCGCTGTTAGCTGGAAGGCTCTCCCACGAACCTTCGACGCCTCGGCCTTCACGGGCCGACTCTCGGTAGCTCGTACAGTAGCGGGTGCAGATCCCTGAAGTAGCTGGAGGCACTTGGCCATCCGATGGCCGGTCTGGTTGTAGTGAAAGCAGACTGCAAACCCCTTGGGGTAATCCTTCGCCATGTGCCCCTCCTTGCCACACTTGTAGCAAGACCACGCTCGACATATCCCCTCATGACCCTTGCCGCACTTCCCATAAGTGCGGCCCTTCTGGCCTCTTGATCTCAAATCTGCGGGCTTAGCCCACTTAGCTGCCGGCTGAGACTGTGCCGGCCACCGGTCTCTCCCCTGAGACTCCGCCTCCTCCCTGGCCTGAGTCTCCAGCTCAATCTCCCTATTTCGGGCATTTGCCTGAAGCTCAGCAAATGCCCGATAATACGAGTTCGCCATGAACTCACGAATATTTCTCCTCAGAATGCTCAAATACCGACTCATACATGCCTGCTCGGTAGACACATGCTCAGGGCAGAACAACGCCCTCTTATGAAACATCCTCGTAATCACTGTCACAGACTCTGTCTTGTTCTTGAGAGACAGGAACTCCTGGGCCAATCGTTCCCTCTCTACCGGGGGAACATACTCATCTCGAAACATCGATGTAAATCTCTCCCATGTCACTACAGTGTGCTCTGCAGGAGTAAAACTGGTTGTCACAAACTTCCACCAGTCCTTCGCTCCCAAGCGAAGCTGGTTCAATGTGAATTGTACCCTCAGGTGCTCTGGACATGAACAAGTGTAGAAACACCCCTGGATATCAGAGATCCATCTCATCGCAGCGATCGGATCCTGATTCCCATCAAACTCGGGTGGCTTCGTGTTGCTGAACTCCCGAAACAACAACGAGTCATCTCCCTGTGGCCTAGCAGCTGCGACAGCTGCAGTGGCGGCAGCAGCAGCTGTCTCAGTGACGGCAGCGTATCGCTCATCAAATGTCTCAATCCGGGTGGTCTTGATAGACCCAAACATCTCGGGAGTCTCTGCTCGGATGGCTGCGGCCACCTCCTCATGAATCATCCTCCGAATCTCATCATCACTAGTCCCACTGCCTCCAGGGTTGTGGCGTGTACCCACCATGATTCCTCTTAAATACAACACAAAATCATCAGAGACTCGCTCAAGCATACTCACACTCGATCACTCATCCCCACTTGTTCCTTAGCTTCCTAAGGATTCTTACTTGGGTTGCATACAGATCTGGTGTTTTCAGTAGTACGAGCCCAATACTACCTTCCACACTCGGCCTGTAGTCACCCCAAGTCCTCCTCCTAAGATTCTAATTCCCAAGTACTCTATCTCTCTCAATATCAGGCTACTCTCGTATCAGAACTCTCTCTCTAAGTGCTCCTGCTCACTACTCTCATTAGCACATACTCAAAGCACATAACAGGTAACAGCGACTCCTAAGCTAAGGCATCACAAATCACACAACCCTAGCCCTAAGATATGAAATACCTAGCTTATTATCTAGCATGCGTCACTATCATTTAATAATTATCTCATAACACACTAAGTAAGGGTATTTTGGGAAATCACCGTTCGGGCTCTGGCTGATTGTACACACTGCTCCATCTCGATTTCTCTTAAAACTCTTTCTCTTTTTAGAAAAAATCATTTATTTTGAAATTTTTTCTCAAATCCTCAGTTTGAGTCCAAACACACCCGAAGGTGCATCCGAATCCCTCAAACCAAGGCTCTGATACCAACTTGTAACGACGTAAAATTTTAACCAAAGTTTTACTTTTCAAAAACACATTAATTTTAATAAATAACCATAAAATTCCACATTGTCAATCCACCAAAATTCATGTTCAAAAGAAAACATTGTATAAAACTCCAGGATCCTCTAAATCATAAAACAATCTCCGGTGTGTGTACAATCAAGCCGGCACCTTCCCGTGATCCTGAGAAGTACCTGAAACACATAACACATAACACGGTAAGCACAAAGCTTAGTGAGTTCCCCAAAATACCACATACAACTCTTTAGCCACTCGAGGCTATAACTCTGTATGACCCTCTGGTCAAGGTGTCTCAGTGGGACCCTCCAGTCCCACAACTCTGGTGGACCCTCCGGTCCTAACTCTGTAAACTCTGAGTGACACACAGCATAAATCACAAAGAAATAATGCAGGATATCACAATACACAGATAAACACATAAAACAGCTCAATCACGTAAAGATACCACTCTTGGTAAGTATAGTGAGAAGACTCACCTCGTAAGTAAGCTAAGTGAATGAATACTCTCGCACACGAATCACCAAGTCTAGCCTCCTCCTAATCATATAAGATAATTATATCTAATTAGCTCTTTAAATTACACATTTACTAATTATCTCTCTCTCTCTCTTGAAGTGGGAAAAGACCAATTTACCCTTCCATGGTTTCCCAAAGACAGGGTTGACCAAACCCTAAGTCAACAGAAGTCAAACTCGAGTCAACAGTCCATGTTGACCCTACTCGTCGAGTACACTCATGGGACTCAACGAGTCTGCTCGCCATCCACAGAATCACTCAAAAGTCTAGATCAACTCGCTGAGTTGCTGCACAATCAAAACCATCGGTACAACCCCATCCGACTCGTCGAGTCGGCTTCTTGACTCGGCGAGTCCATTCACACTCATCTCTCATTCAGTCGTTTTCAAGGCAGAGAACCTCCCCAAACTTTGGATCTACACTCCTAAGGCTCATTTATCACGTAAAGTCACAGGCTTTACGTTCATGCATGGCATTTTGAGCTTAAAATGCCAAAACACACCCCAAAAAGGGTTTTTCACTCAAGATCACTATTATGGTTGGATAAAGCAGGGACTTTTGGACTCTAGGGACCTCACATGGTCTAGATCTGAAGTTCAACCCTCTCAATGAGCATGGAACACTCAAGGTCCTCATATTTGGGTGGAAAACCCCTAGATTCACAAAATCATGAGATCTATACAAAATAATGAGAAAGGTGCAAGCTTTGTACCTTTCCCAGAAGCTTTGAAGTTAAACAACCTCAGATCTAGCAGCACCCTCTTGTCCCTTGGCTTGGAAATCTTTTCTTCTCTTCACAAAATGCACCAAACACTCACAATAAGCAAAGCACACACACACACACACTCTCTCTCTCTCTCTAGGCTCAAAGGTCGTTTAGGGTTTGCTCTCAAGGAAGGGTAGCCGCAAATGAGGCTATAAGTGCCTTTAAATTGGCCCCAAACCCGGGAATTTAGGGTTTCTCATCCCAGCACCTACTCGGCGAGTCGGCTCTCGGACTCGTCGAGTAGGTCATTAATCCTATGTGGCACATCGCGACTCTACTCGACGAGTTGGAGCACCGATTCGTCGAGTAGCTCAAAAGATAAATAAATAAATAAATAATAACAAATGATATACCTGGAAGTTCGGATGTTACATTATTAGTTCTTTAGTGAAATAATTAGAAATTAATTATGAGTGTTATTTATGCAATAAAATCCAAAGGTTTGTATTATGGTAATGTTACCATAGTTCAGCAAATCTTGGAGGCGAAAAAGGCTCCTTACGGTTTCCACTCCCTATATAAGGGATGGCAAGACCAAAAGAACCTTTAAAAACCCTAAAATTGTCCACCACCCTCACCTTTTCCCTCATCCTAGCCAATGACCTCTAAGAGAAAACCCTGAGGTTTTGGTTGATTTTTCTTAGGCTTCAAGGAATAAGGATTTGTGCTAGTCTTGAAGTACAAGGGGTGTGATTTTGTTAGATGGATTCTAATTTGGATCCTAGAGCTTCTTGACAACTAAAGCTAATCCTTCTTGTAGGTAATTTTGGTTGCTCTTAATCAATGAACTAGATCCATGGTTCAATTATAGTGTAACGTCCCAAAAATACTATGTAAAAATTTTATTTTTAGAACTATTAAAACCATCATTCATTTATTCCAAAATCCACCAAAATGTAATAATGTATAAAATAGTCATCAGATTACAAATCATATCATAAAATGCAGAATACTAGGGGATGTGGTGCGATCATGTCGGGCCCTTCCCTTTCGAACCAGAAGTACCTAAAACCATAACATAACACTGTAAGCACAATGCTTAGTGAGTTTCCCCAAAATACCCCATACAAAACATACATATCAAGCAGAAACTAAATTGGGTCTATTTCACCCCTAAGTCTATTTCAACTCATTCAGTATCTTTCAACCAATAATGTGTCTATTTCACCCCCTGAGTCTATTTCAACTCCTTCGGTATCTTTCAACCGGTATTGGGTCTATTTCACCCCTCGAGTTTATTTCTACGCCTTCGGTATCTTTCAACCTGTACGGGGTCTATTTCACCCCTACAGCTAAGCATACAATAATATCAACAAGAGTCATAAAGACAACAAGCACATACATGCACATCAACAAGTTTCATAAAGATAACTATCATCCTACAAACATAATCCAGTGGGCCGACATTGGTTCCTTCAAACCATGAGTACAGTGAAGAAACTCACCTCTCAGTCAATACTCAGTTGCAACCACTCTCTCTCTCTCTCTCTCTCTCTCTCTCTCTTTCTCTCTCTCTCTGGCCGAAATACAAGTGTTATACCCCACCTAGGCAATCATACAAGGCACACTCTCAGTCCACTTCCCAAAAACTAAGAGTTGGATAAAAGTCAACTCGTGTCAAAAGTCAAAGGTCAAAGACAGAGTCCACGTCATCAGAACTCCTCCATGTCGTGGCCTTCCTTGGCCATGCCACGGGCACAAAAACAACAAAACAGTCAACTGGCCTCTGGTCGCCACATCGTGGCAGCCTAATGCCACATTGTGGGGACCGGTCTGAATGGCTTATTTGATTTAAGCTGCTCTTAACTCTTTTTCAGGGGCTCAAAAGCCCAGATCTACTCCTTCCCAATGATGGATAAAGTTTCCAACTTTATTCATTAATACACTCCCTTAAGACAAGATCTCAAAACCTAGGTTCTGTTCTAAAGGCTATTAAAGATGTTCAACTCATCCATTAAGTACTTAATCATATGAGATACAAGTCTAAACTTTCCAAAAAGCTTTTAGGGGTCCTATTGATCTCTAAAAATGTAAAGTTTATGGACATGAATGCCCCATGCATGTCCTTCCTCAAATCTAAGTCAAAAGAGGAAAAATGGATCCAAATCACATGCAATATACCCAAATCACAACATAATCTCATATCTATAAGATATATGCCCTTGGGACTCCTAAGATTCATAAAGTTGCAAACTTTATCTCTTTGCTCCACCAAAAATCCAATGAAAAAGTTTATTAAGCAAAATAACTCAAAATCTCTAAGGAAAAGATAAAAGACTGGATCAAGATCCTTACAAATGGTCTAACAATATGCTTTTAGAGGTTGGGGAGTGTTGCCTGCTAGTCTATTGCACAAAATCTTCCTCTACTTCCTTCAAAATCACCCAAAAACTAGCAAATGAGCTCCAAAGGCTTCAAGAAGATAAGGATTTGTAACAACGTAAATTTTCAAAACAATTTTTCATTTTTAAATCACATTTTCAATCATCAAAAACAATATCAACAAACTGTATCCACTGTCATAATAACAAACAAATCCCAGAATCTCAAAACATAATCTCTATGAGTGTGTACGGATCATGCCGGCGCCTTCCCGCGATCCTCGCTAGTACCTGAAACACATAACACAACAACTGTAAGCATAAATGCTTAGTGAGTTCCCCAAAATACCACATACAACACATACGCCTTTCCAGGCCATAACTCTGTAGGATCTTCCTATCCATGTGTCTCAGGGGACTCCCGTCCTGAATCCCGGTAGACCTTCCGGTCCTACCCGTATCGACCTTCCAGTCTGTAACCTCTTGACCTTCCGGTCCATATCGTACATAACATACATAACACATACATATCACATAACAACATACAGCCCATACATCTCATAGCATATAAGACCTTCCGGTCACACATAGGTACCCTTCCAGGTACAGTATAGTGAGAAGACTCACCTCAATGAAGTCGGATAAACTCTCGTGCTCAACGTCCCGACCTAGCCTCCTCCTATTATTCAAATAACATTCCCGATCAATATTCTCTCATAGTCTCATCTCTAAAGATTGGGTAGAAGGCCATTCTACCCCTCTCTGAACTCTCTTGAATCAGTCTTGACCAGAACCCTAAGGTCAACGAAAGTCAACAATCAAACTTTGACCCGACTCGTCGAGTGCACATGGGCGACTCGGCGAGTCCACGCGAATCCTTCTAGCCTCTCTTGGCTCGTCGAGTCATCTTTCCACTCGACGGGTTCCTCCTGTCACGAATCGCGGGGCAACCCCGACTCGACTCGTCGAGTCCACTTATGGACTCGGCGAGTTGCTTCCATGTTCATACTCAAATGACCTTCTAAGGTCAGATCTGCTTCTCTATTCTATAGATCTGACCTTCCCAAGCATGACAATCACGTAAAGGTCAAATCTTGGTACACATGCAACACACCCAAAGCTTCTTTTGGTGAAATAACCTCTAAAATGGCCTCCTAGGCTCATAACTCAAAAGGTATGGCATAAAGCAGAGTGGTAAGGACTCTCTGGACCTCTTAAGGTCCAGATATATAAACCAACTCGCCTTGGGACCTCACATACACAAGATTCAACTAAAAGAGGCATAAAGAAAACCCTAGATTTCACTACAATCATAATAAACACGAGAATGGCACAGATTGATACCTCCAACAGCTTCCTCTGATCAAATAGAAGTGGATCCAAGCTCCTCAATCCACCTAGCTTGTTCTACCTCCTTCCTTCTTGCTAAAACACACAAGAAATGGTGAATTAGCCTTCCTCTTGCACCACAAACGATCTCTCTGCTCTCCAGGGTTTCTCAGGGGTGAAGTGGGCACATAAGGAGGCCATAAAGGCCTTTAAATACAGCACAGACCCCGAGAATTAGGGTTTCAATTTACAGCGCGGAATCGTCGAGTCCACCCTTTCCAACTCGTCGAGTCCGTTCATTAATCCAGTCAGCATCGCGGTCCTACTCGACGAGTCTACGCCTCAACTCGTCGAGTCCCTCTCTTTTACTCATAAATAAGTGATCAAACATAATACCTGGAAATCCGGATGTTACAGGATTAGGATTTTTGAGGGTTTGAGAGTGATGGAGGCTGATGATGAATAAACCCTAGCCTCCTAATTCCTTTACATAGGGCGTAAAACCCGCAAATTAGGGTTTCATTAAAATTATCTTCCACATTGTGGCACATATGGCCACACCATGGCGGGTCTTTTAAATCCCATAATCTTTGAAAATGTTTCCACGTCGTGGTGAGGCTCCACCATGTCGTGACCACCCAGAATGAAGACTTACATTAGGATGGATGAGATCATACCTAAAACGGGTGTCACATATAGTGATATTTATATCGCTTCCATTAAAAGTTTCTTGTTTATTCTCGAAATATTTTTATATACTATGGCCCAACAAAATCTGGTTGTTAAACCGACCACTATTCGCTCCACTATTAGCATTGATGCTTCTTTATCTTGGAATATTCACCAATTAGATGTCAAAAACACTTTTTGCATGGAAAGCTTCATGAAACATTTATATGCTCCAACCTATGGGTTTTCTTCATCCTGTTATATGCTTACTCAAAAAGTCATTATATGGTTTAAACAAGTGCCTCGGGCATGATACCAACATTTTATGGATTACGTTTCCATACTTGGTTTTACACATAAAATTAGATCACTTATTGTTTATTTTTCGACATGGCACAAATACTGCTAACATTTTTCTATATGTATACATTATTATTATTATTACATCTTCACAATAGCACCATGGCAAAACTTGAAAATTGAGTTTGCAATGAAGGACCATAGGCCTCTCAGCTATTTTCTAGGTATTACTGTTTCTCGACATCAAAATGGATTGTTTTTATATCAAAAGAAATATAATATTGAAGTTTTGGAATGTGTGTACATGTCATCTTACAAACCGATTAATAATCCAATCGGCAACAAAGGCAAAGTTAGTGCCACTGGCGACCCTCCATAGCATGATCCTACTATTTATCATAGCCTTGCGGGTGCTCTTCAATATCTTACATTTACGCGTATTGACATCTCCTATGTCGTCCAACAAATATGTCTTACCATGCATGTCCCTAGAGACCTTCATGTGACTACCCTCAAACAAATTCTCTGATACATACAAGTTACTCTTGATTTTGGCCACATACTATACAACACTTCATCCAAACGGTTGATTGTTTATATAGATGTTGATTGGGTGTGTCTTTCTTGGTAACAATATTATTTCTTGGTCATCTAAGCATCAACCTAGTGTAGAGGCCAAAAATGGTGGCATTTTTAATGTCGTTTAAGATACTTACTAGATCCAAAATTTACTTCTAAAGCTTTACCTACCAATTAACAAAGCTACTCTTATTTATGTGATAATGTAAATGTAGTTTATTTTTCTAGAAATCCAATTCAATACCAACATACAAATCATATTGAACTCGATATTTTTTTCATGATTTTGTTGATAAAGGTCAGGTTCGAGTCTTCCATGTTCCCTCAAGATAACAAATTTTTGATATATTTACCAAGGGACTACCCATAATTTCTTTTTAAAGACTTCAGAGATGGCCTGATCAATCATGTTGCTTAATGAGGGGGTGTATTAGACATATTATTATTCTATAAGTATTTGTATTAGATTTGGAAATTATTTGTTAGGCAATGTTTCCTTAGGTACATTGTAGCTTTTATATAACTATGTTATCAATCTAATGAGAAGGCACAAGGTTTAATTTACAAACATTATCAAAAGAGAGATTAGGTCGGTTACCTTGAATTCGATATGTCAATTCAAACAAGAAGAATTAGAATCCTCTTCCAACTGATATAAAAACCTTATATGCTTCAAAATCGCGCCTTGCACAGTTGCAAACACTCTTGGAATGAAAAATGAAGCCAAATACTAAAATCTCCATCTTTTAGCTATTTAGTTGGACATATCAAATTTTCAATCCACTTAGTACGTTATGTATAAAGTCTCATATAAGTTGTATGGACATGCTTCAAGTTGTATAGTATGTAGCAATTGTCACACATGACTGTTGATAGAATTTAGGTAAAACAAATAAACTTAAAACCCTTAAGTTCACATGCAACCTAAAGGATCTATGTTTTCACTATTGAACCTATAACTATGAACATACAACAAGAAACCCTAGAAACCCTATTCTATTTTCGCAAATCATAAGAAAGGGTTCATGATTACATAACTTATTGTTATTATAGTAAATAACAAGAATTTCTTTTTTGTAGTTCTCTTGGAAGCAAACACCATAATTGTCGTGTCTCTAATGGTTCACACCCAAGCTAGCAAGGAGGAGGCTTAAGAGAGAGGAGAAGGGAGATTAGAATTTTTGGCTATCTCTTAAGGAGAAGGAGTGGCCGGAAATAAGAGGCATAAGGGTCTTTATATAGTGGCACATGAAACCCTAGATAACCCTGATTTAAATATTAAATTAATATTTTAAATCTGGTATTTATCGCATTCCTTCTTTAGGCACATGAGATATTCTAGAAACCCTAGAATATCCCCTCAAAACCGTCCATCCCTAGGGTTGGAAGGTTCTGGAGTTGTTAGGTTTGAGGGCAACCCAAAAGGACTGTGCTCCTATCAATTCAAGAGTATATCAATTGTAGTTATGAGCTTAGACACATAATCCAACAACTGTGCAGTAGACCACCAAAATCCATTGGTGCACGGGAGGTGGTATGGTCTACACCTTCCTTCTTACAGATCGTATGGGGGCCTTGGTACGGTCTATATAATTTCTTTTCTAGCTTTTACAAGAATTTGACATAAGCACCTATTCCTGTACACTTTGGTGCGACCTTCAAGATCCTCTTCGGGTGTGTTTTGATACGGCCTTGTAGAAACAACACTTTCGGTACCAAACCTTCGTCCAATAGTGACATAAGATTCCTACAGCATACCCATACATGAAGATGAACAAAGAAAATGATTCATAAAGATTTTAGGTGCTACATATTCTTATATACCAATCATCCTTAAATCACCTGGAACACCTTCTTTCAGAGAAAACCATAAAATAGATATCTCTCCTTCTCCTCCTCCCCTCCCTCTTGCATGAACGTTGACTATGGTCAAAACAAAAAGAATTTAGAGCTTAATTCCCTAATTATGAATGTCACTCATCACAATTAATTTCACAATCAAAACTTTAAATGATCTAATTCCTTCATTTATAGGCCCACCAACATTTGCATAATACCTCCTAAGGACCCAGTTGGCACCCATTGTTTCAAGTTGGTGCAAACCATTAAGTAGCAACTTTCGTTGGGATTATACATTAATGTCATATTGTTCAACTTCACACTCATATAGTCGTTTTTACATATTCCAAGGTCCACCAAACATATGACATATCAACTTACACATCTATATTATTCAAATAAGTTAGGCTTATGAACCAAAGCTACATGCAACAATGTTTTTTTTATCAATTTATCTAGAAAATGATCGATTTAAAGTATTATATTTTACATCCAAATAGTCAACCATGCAAAATTTAAAAATGAAATAAATTGAACGGATGAAACATCCCAGAAATGTATTAGAACGTGGTGACAGTAGGCATTGAATGTTGGAAGAATTGAAAAATGAAGAGTAGACAGTAGAGTAGTAGGGATCCTGTTTGGTGGTGGTTGCAAATGGACCACTTACATGCCTCGCCAGGATATAACTGGCTCCCACAGATATCTTGTTTCATTCATCATTATTGGTTTTTTCATCTCCAATTATATATATATATATATATATATATATATATATATATATATATATATATATATATATATATATATATATATATATATATATATAGAAAAAAAAAATTATTTTTCCAATCTGTCACGTTTTTAAGAAACATATAAATCTATATCCAATACACAATAGCTTTTTAGAAAGTTGATATAAAATTCAATTTCTAATGAAAATTTAAAAAGTTTGTTTTAGGAAAAATATTGTCCCGAAAACATAATATAATATGTAAATCAGACACATCAGCCTGTCGTATGGAACTGATGAGCCCAATTTAAAAATGACATTGTAGAGACTAGAAAATTCGCCTAATTCTCCAAAACTATCCTAAGAGCATCATTCTACTTTGTTGTCAAAACCACATTGATATTGAAACTTTCTTAAAGTCGTTGAGGGTCGAATACAAAAATACAATTTCAAGTGTAAGATGAAAAAAATACAACAATCTGCTAGATGGATGTCATAAGAGTTCGGTTTTAATATGTAACACTAAAGACTACACTCGTTAACCAAATGTGTTTGAAATTACAAGGAAATCTAAACGTCAATCTATTTGTCCATTTTACTTGCATAATATGATTCAAAAAAGGTTGATAGGTGACATACCAAGTAATATAATTTTTTTTTTTTTTAGTTTTTTACAACAAAGTAGAATGCTAAAAAACACATTAGTTAAACATGGAATCAAGAGTGCAAAAAATCGACTATTATTTCATCGATCAATGCAGTTAAAAGATGGTTTTCAAGCAGCATGCCTTCTTCCAAGGCTTCAATCTCAAAATCCAACCATTTCCCTTCTCCACTACTCATGTCCTTCTCCACCACCTCATCCACCTCCATCTCCTCCATGTTTGTCCACCCACATATCTCCTTCCATATGTCATCCGCCAACAATTCCTTCTTTTTTACCTGCAATGACCATTTTGCCCATTCCTCATAGCTTCCATTGAAAGCACGTTCGCGTCTACCATCCACGCATAAACTCACACAGTCGAAAATAGCCTTTCGTTGTACTTTCAAATACGGGTCCATGTTTTTGTTGTTGTGGGTCTCTAAATGATCGTATAAATTGACGTTTATGCCCTTTTGGTCGAGGAGCAATTCGGCGTGGGTAAGTACTTTTTTGATGTATTCCAATTCCCATTGTGAGGACCATTTTGTCATTGAGGTGAATTGGAATATGGTGTTGGAATTGGGATTGGGAAGTGATGTGGCGGAATCTTGCAATTCTATTTCCTCGGCTAAATGTTCCATGTTTCTTGTGTAAGGATACTCCTTGTTTCCTGAAAAGAAGCATTTATATAATTCGTTAAATTTGTTCATTGTATTATATATTTATAATGAGGGTATTTTGGTCTTTTTTTAAAAGGGAAGAGTGAAATTGAATTTCTTCTACCCCCTCGCGTAAGAATGGTGAAATCCATCGTACATGGAATTTTGAGGATTCTAACGGAATTGAATTCCGTCAATACACCATGGAATGGAATCATGAATTCCAATTCCGTCGGAATCCACGAACCAAACAGAGCCTTTTGAAGGATTGTGGAGTGTGTGTGATGGTAAAAATATGAAGTCCTACGGAATTGAATTCCGTCCATTTGACAACCAAACACGCTACGGAATGGAATCTTGAATTCCAATTCCATCAGAATCTTACCATTGCTAGTTAAGGTGGTTGTGCTGTTGGAAGTTATGCAATTGCTTGTTAATGTTGTTGTCCCACTCTCATCACTGTTGCATTCTCTCACTTCAACACCCTGAAAAATAAAACAAGACCTCGATATAAATTCCATTATTTATATAAAAGTTTTTAATATTATGGGTAAATTTAAATTTGTTTATTAATTAGACTAGTATTACTTGTTAAATTATGCAATTATTACATTTCATGTCTATCTGGCTCTGATATAATGTAACTCTACACAAATTGGAATTTTCAATAGACCTAACATGCAGCATTTCTAATTTTATGAGGTCAAAAGGGTATTTGAGTCTTTTTAATAAATATACCTGCCACTCCGGTTTATCACAGTCATCTTGGATGATACCCTTGTCCTTCTGCATATTGTTATCATTTTTATCAGAATTTGGAGAAGACCCTTCATTGACAATGTCAGATTGAGATGTTTCAACTAAACAACTTAATTCCTTCAGTTTCTGTTCCAATAAAACACTCAAAGCATCACTATCAATCATGGGTGTCCCAAAAGTAGGAAGCTTTGAAGTGCCCAAATCAATTTGATCATCAAACTTAAGACTCAACCCTCTTTTCTTCATTCCTGATTGACCACATGACTCAGATTCAGGTTTCTTGATAGGTGAAGTAAACGTAAATGACACAACATCCATCCCATTTTTCATGTCAACAGACTCCCAATTTGAAGATCCATCAATAGATATATTACATTTTACAGATCTTTCTTTTTCCTTGATCATTACAGTGTTAGTAGTATCCCCATCAGTTGGCCTTTTCTTCCCAGAAATACCCTTTGTTTTTGGCAACAATTCCTTTCTAGAAGCTTCAACACCCTTCTTTGGTTTATTTTGGTAAGGAACCTTAGGTTTTAGACTTGATCGATCTTTATTAGATGCACAGTTTTGCTTTTGATTGTTTTGTGTAAGCACTTCATTGGTTTTACTTTTACCTGTTGTTGTTGATCTATTATTATGAATATGCACCTTTTTTGGTGTGTTCCTTTGTTTCTTTTCCAAATCTTCTTTTTGCTTCATGGGAATCCTACTATTTCTTGAAGTGGTTCCCTCTAATTTATCTGTTTTCAAAGGGGTAGCAGGTGGAATAACAGATTTATTCTTGTTCTTCAAACTTCCTGGAGCACTTTGCTTTAAAACCACAATTTCAGTCCGACATTTTCTTTGTGATTTAGAGGAATTCACAGTCACAGGGGTGTGTGATTTGGGTGTTCTTTGTGCAGCTTCCATTTTCTCTTTTAGATCACGGATTCTTAAGGGGATAGAAGAAGACCTAAAAGATGGGGATCTTTGACCGAGAGTTGACTGGGGACTTTGTTCAATCATCTTAGAAGCTGTTTCCATAATATAAGCAGCATTTTTTGAAAGGATGAATCCAGGACTTTTGATGGGAGATAACATTCTGTGGTGTGAAATAGGTACAGATTTAGCTGATTTTGGAGGTAATGCTTCAGTTTTAAATCTTTCAATCGGGCGATTTTGTAATTTTTGTAATCTATCTTCAACCGGGTTTCTTGAAAAACCATCCAGTTTATTTCTCATGCCATAGTTTACAAAATTGTGCTCAGTTTCAAATTCAGTGGTCAATCTTGGGTTATATGAATGTCTAAAAGACTGGGAGTCAATAAATGGAGTAAAACCAGGGTCAGAAGTGTCTAAAGTTGGTAAAGAATCTAATCCCATAAGTCTAGCCACCACCCCAGGGGCTTTTGTTCCACATCCTTCATCATTATTCATGGATGAATCCCAATCATTTCCTATTAGACTTGAACCATGCATGCTCTCATGTAGCTTCATCTACATACATTCACATCATACACATGTCAAAGTTTAATAATCAGAAGAATTGAAACCATGAAAAACTAACTTTGATTGTACCTGTTGAAGCCTTGATGTAGCCAAATTGTCTAAGTTTTCTTTTCCTTGTTTTGAACTTTCTGTGTGACATTGAACCATTAGATATTAGTATGAAGCATGGATAAAGCACTGAGTTACAGGAAAGCAATAAAATTAGCATTTTGTAATGTCAGTTACCTGGTAAATCCGGTTTATTTGAGAAGAGTTTCTTCCGAGATTTGGCATTCCAATCAAACAACTGAAGAAACCCTCCCTTTGAACTTCGTTTCTCAACTTCCATCTTCTCATATATGATTGGAATATAATTTATCAAACAACAAACAGAAATCCAGAAAGCCGGACCTGAGATGTAAGAGCAGCAATCAATAAGTCAATCAGACAGTACTACAAAGTGTAAAATCATAGAAAAGAATGAAAAAATAATAATAATAACTTCTTATCTTCGATCTAACACCCCATATCAAAAGTCAAAACCCTCTTCGGTCTTAGAAGCAAAATATTCTAACCTCTAAGCTAAATGCTAACTAGAACATGAGGTGTTGGACATTTGCTAGCATCAGGAAATAATTAAGTACGACTCATTTGCAAAATCGTAGCTAAGATAAGTCCAAGTTGCTCATTGAGCTGCTAAAATAAACAATACCTAGTATGCAAAAGCAAAAATTCCAAATCCATACATTATGAACCTATTTGATACTCCTCCAGAACACACAGTAAACCTAAGTTCAGGATCTAAATTTCAAAATAGCTATTTTCCGTTTGTTCAGATTTCAAAATTAGTACGACAATTACCACCAAAATAATGTAGCGACTGTAACTGCTAACAAACACCGCCTCGATTTTTCATTTTGAGAAAATTAGGGTTGACAATGACAAATCAAAGATGTGATGGACTGGAGGGAAACGACAAGTTGAATCAGTTACAGATTTACAGTTTCACATCAACGTCATTATCCTGCTCGTAATGTCACTAAAACAAAAATGAGAAGAAATTCAACTACACAATTACTACCCGGACTTACCAAATCAATAAGTGAAGATATAATTCAATCGTCTCCTCCGAATCCCATTCTTAGATCACATCTATTGTTTTGCTGCTTTTAAGAAAAACGAAGTCATTGGTAAAGCGTAAGATTGTAATTTAGGGTTTTGATGGCTTCAATTTTTGAAAGATGTAAAGGTCTTGGATGAGGGAAGAAGACCTTGAAGCACGAGAGAGAGAGAGAGAGAGAGAGAGAGAGAGAGAGAGAGAGAGTGTGAGTGAGTGTGTGTGTTTTGAAAAAAATGAAATAATGAATGTGAGAGGAGTTGGTAATGGAGTGGAGAAGGGAAGACATGCCCCTCTGCCGTTAAGAATTAAATCAATCCTATTTCTTATTCTCCGTACTCATTTCCAACACACATAAAATGAAAACCTTTTAGTCAAATACCAAAATGCCCTTATTATTGCATTTTTAATCCATTTTAAATAGAGTATTAAATATTATAAAATAATAATGTTAGTTATAATTTTATCTCAAAATGATCTTAAGAAACAAATTGCAAATTGACAAGTTTACATTTTCTAATAAACTTATATATATATATATATATATATATATATATATATATATATATATATATAGGTTTAGGTTACATGGAAAACAAAAAAACCCTAAAAAAAACCCTAAAAATGCATAAAAAAAATACTTAGAGATCACAAAAAATATTTTTGAATTTTTTTTATAAAAAATCGTAGGTTTTTGTTAAAATTCGCTGAAAAAAAAAATAAAAAATCAATTTTTTTTTTTTTTTGTAAAAAAAAAAAATTTCAAAATTTTTTTCACCGATTTTGTATAAAAAACTACGATTTTTTCAAAAAAATTTTCAAAAAAAAAATTTGTGATCTCTAAGTATTTTTTTTATGCATTTTTATGATTTTTATGATTTTTAGGGTTTTTTTGTTTTCCAAATAACCCTTCCCTATATATATATATATATATATATATATATATATATATATATATATATATATATATATATATATATATATATATATGCTCACCAAAAATTATTAAGTTGAATCATTTGAATTGTTCTTTATAAATTTAAGAAATAGCATAAAGGTTCCATCCTTCTATAACATAAGTTTGAAACATTTTCTTTTTGAAAAGTGTTTGACCGATATCCTTTCTTTGATATGGATAGTAGTATCTTTTCATGAATTGTTGTAGTCGTCATATTTTCGTATATGTTTTTTAATGAATGATTAAACTACATCACCATCAAATAAACTTTTAAATTCATTTCATGGGTGTTGATGCAAGAAAATTCTTATGTTGTTCAAAAATATGTATTAGATCGTAAAACATCAATATGGTTTTTTGCACATGTTACATGGTAAATCATATGGTAATCGATCTAGACAATCAAAAACCAACAAATGAGTGTAATTTATTCTAAAACATCACTCGTGTATACATTTATTGAATGTGGCATGTCTTATGAAATTGTTGTATGTCAATACAATGATAATTTACACAACTAAAAACTTGTAAATCAATTTAATTTTGAGTTTAATCTTGTTATCATTTTGATTTTCTACTTGTAGAGTTATCTTACAAATGATAGATATTTTGTGAAATGTTGTGTAACAAAGTAGGATCATATTGTGAAATAATAATTGATTTCGTGTACAAGAAGTATCTAATTCCCTACTTCTTTTTTTAGTGATACAAGACAATGTCAAGCAGCTTAAAAATATTATCATACAGTTGGAAGATTGTGAAAAGGAAAATATCGAGTATATTTTAGAATATGTAAAGGGAAAAAAAGATGAAACTAAGGACTTTGAAATCTTAATGATGCAAGAAAACGCCAACAAACATATTAAAATGACTAATCAACCATTAGTAGTCAAAAAATGATGGATAATGACAGGCTGTTGCGTACTAATGATTATAGGCATGTAGAGGATCTGTAATAACCATGATTTTCCTTTGATAAGGTCATCTTCAAAATTCACATCATAGCAATAAGAATGACAAGCCAAAAAATAATAATAATAAAGTCCCGGTGTTTTCAGTATGAGTGAGCAGCATAGACGGAACTAATCACCCGATTCTGTTGATTTTGAAACCAGATACGAACTTAGTTAAAATGGTTTCCAACATCATGTACATTATTTCTAATTATTTTAATATTTCTTAATGATGCAACCAATCATGTAACAACTAGAAATGTATTCTCCAAGTTACATGGATTTGGGAAATTAATTTCTTATATGGTGACCTCCTAATGTAGCAACATTTCCAAGTTGTTATTGCTTCTCCTAAAGTTATAAAATTTTAACTTTACATGATGACATGATGCAGGCTCACCTCAAACAGTGGGCAAAAAAGGGCGATCACCAAGTAGTCATCCCTTACAGAGGTCCAAAACTTTTAGTATATGTTACTGATGTGCACTTTATATACCTATCTAGCTTTAAATTTATAAACCTAACTACTTAGCTAAATTATGCACTTATAGGCAGTGTACCTAATCAGATTATAGAATAGCTTGGGTAAGTCGGGTGTCGATCACAGGGAACGGTATTTAATTAATAAAAAAAGTACTAAAAGCTAAAATAGGAAAAACAACTAAAGGTGGTGTTTTTATCTGATTTTACAAGTTCAGATTAATTTACTTGAAATACTCAACTAATTACTAAAGTAAACAACAAGAAAGACAACTTTAAATCAAGAATAAAGGATACTTTCGTTTAGCTTCGAATCCCTCTTGTTTCCTATGGTTGATTTCAAGACAATAGATTAATTCCGTTAGTTACCAAATAAAAGCTACTAGTCATCATGATCAGACTGACTAGCATAAGTCAATTCAATAACTTTAACCCCAATGATCATGCAAGTTAAGGACACTAAATTGATTTTAAAGGTAATTTGGTCTTTGAATGATAGAATCTACAGACTACTATTCTATGGTCAAGTTTAGTAATCAAGCAAATATTATGATCAAATAATGCTCTCTAACAGAGTTAAGTAACTAACTTATCACCTATACTAGATATGGTCAATCTATAGCTCTAGATATTTAATGATCATAAACAACTAGGTAAATCAAGTTCATGCAATTAACTGTAGTTTAACTGCACAATCTTGATGCAAGGCAATAAAGATAGAAACTTTAACAAGCTAGGTTTAGATTTGTCAAACAATATTTAAAGCAAAACTAACTTCATCAATCCATCAAACAAGAAATCAACACATTTTAATTAAGAGTTCATCTAATATAATTGAAAGAAAGGGTTATTAACCCATAATTACAGCTGGAAAACACACAAACAAAAGGAAAACTAGGCCAAACATTATTAAACTAGGCAAACTGAATGAATATGTGTGAATCATTGCTCCAATCTCTTTATCCTTTGATCTCTAGTTGAATTCTGCCCTCCAAGGGTTCTTGGAAGGGTTTTTCTTCGTAAATAATCGAACTCCTAATGCCTCTACTGTTGGATTAGGTGTCTAAGTCCATAACTATTATTGGTATGTATTTGATTTGATATGTAAGATGGTCCTTTTGGGTTGCCTTCACTCATGCAACTTGATAATATGACTAGTGGAGAGAAAGTAGAATTTATTATGTGAAATAATAAATTGGTACTCAAATGATTTTATTAATATATTATAAGATTAATATATTATTTAGAAATCATATTATTAGTTGGTGATTAATCAAAAATTAATTTGATATTAATTTTGGGATTAAAGGAATTGATTAATAATGGAGGGGCTGTTTTGGAAATCATTGATAGTTGCAGAACTGGGCTATTGGACTCCTAAATTAGGAGTGGACGAAATCCTATAGGGAGCCCTATAGATTTCGTCCAAGGCCTCTGTAACATCCATCTCTCGAGGTATCAATTGATTATGCAAATTAATATTGGTTTTGGGCTTATGTTGGGCAATGGTCCCTTTTGGAATGAACCTTTGAAGATTGGGCCAAGGAGTGGGATGCCCATAAGCCGTACGCGGGGCGTAACCCGGCGTACGCGGGGCGTAGTAATCGCATTGGATGCGCGAGACTCGGGGGCGTACACGCAGCGTACGCGGGCAGATGTCAAACCCTAATTTTCAGGGTTTAAGACATATATAAACCCCATTATAGCCTCCCCCAAGGCCTCCTCACCTGTCCCTCGCTCTCAGGAAACCCTAGTTCGTCCCTTACTCCATTTCTTTGTGTGCTTAACCTCTTGAGTTTATTTTGGTGAAGAAGGGCTTGGAAGAAGTGAAGCAAGGTTGAAGGAAGAAGCACTTGAGTATCTTGAGCTCAAGGATATGGAACAAGTTCACCTTTGGGCACTCAAGGGAGGTATAAAGCTCCTATATTTCCTTCTTGAATCATAGATCTAGGGTTTTGAAGATTTGGACCTTTTTAGATCCAAAGATTTGATCTTAACCATGCAACTCCGTTTTTGAACTTAGGGTTGCCTCCCTTGAAGCTCAATGTGTTCCTTTAGCTGTAAAGTTGCAAGCTTTGAGGCTTTTATGAAGCCATGCAAGAGATCTAGCCATTTCCATGATGGTTCTTTGTCACTTTTTAGTGTTGGTGTAACATCCTAATTTTCAAGGCTAAAAATTTCATTTTTAATTAAGTAATCATGTGAAATCATTTATCAAACATTGCTAAGATTATATTATTTCATAAAACCATTACGTCGTGTCTCAAAAACATATCATCGGATAATAGTAATAATCAGAGTACAATCCTAGAAAACTCAATGCGGAAATCATGCGTGAGTGTGATGTGCCGCTACCGCGCCGGCTCCTTCCCCTTCGCTGAAGAGGTACCTGAAACAAATCTAAAAACTGTAAGCACGAAGCTTAGTGAGTTCCCCCATCATACCACATACCATACAAACACATAACATACATACTGCCAGGCATATCTGGGTGCCCGACCTACCCCTTCAGTCCTGTAGACCGGTGACCTTGCCTAGCATATCTGGGTGCTGGCATACCCCCTTCGGTCCTCTCGACCGGTGACCTTGCCTAGCATATCTGGGTGCTGGCCTACCCCTTCGGCCCTCTCGACCGGTCTATCACATACAGTCACGTAATCATAATCTAACATAGCTAGGTACTAAACTACCCCCTTCGGCCCTATCGGCCGGTAACTTGGGGACTATCTCCCCCTACTACTACCATCATCATGTAACATCATATCATGCTAGCACGTAAAACATAACAGGTAGTAGCAAACCTAGATGAATATCACAAAGACAATCATCTAACATACAACTCCTACTGGTGGGCCGACATTGTGGCCGTAGACCCACCGCTACTGGAAGGTAACTCACCTCGATGTCGTGTAGTGTCGAAACTGTCCTCTGCGTGAAGGCCGGCTCTCCTTGACCCCTCAATCCTTACACGAAAACCTTCAAGTCATCAAACCGAACATACAACCCTAACCAGGGTCAATACCAAAACCAGGGAAATTCAACATTGGTCAAAGTCAACACCCAGTTGACCTGACTCGCCGAGTTGGTCTACTCACTCGTCGAGTCCATACTCTACTAACCCGATCCAACCCCGACTCCACTCGTCGAGTCTAGCAAGAACTCGACGGGTTCTCCTTCATTCAAACCATCGGGACCATCTTCATCCGACCCGCCGAGTTCATCCTTGAACTCGTCGAGCTCATCTCCCTCATAAGAATGTGTCCAGTCTATGACTCTCCGAGTTGTATGAACAACTCGTCGAGTCCATCTTCAAAGATTGGGAGATTGCCTTGGACTCGCCGAGTCTGTTCATACACTCGCCGAGTCCTATGATTCCCAGGTCCCTTTTCGTGTCTAAACATCCACGAGACTTCCTCCCTAACAGCTGGTCCATCCACAGAAAGGATTTGGTGGTCAACACACTGCGGCGCGCCGGGTTCCAAGAACAACTCGTCGAGTCCATCCATGGGCAACACTATACAGTCGATTTAAATGGGTCTTAACACACCAAGACCATAGATCAGGCCTCCTAATGTCCATTTTACGCGTAAAGTTCCAAACTTGGTACACATGCAAGGGGTCTTTTACCCAAAAAGCCATAAAAGATGGCCTCCAAAGTGCATGGGGTGTTCATGGCAACAAAATGGGCACCTTTGTGCCATAAAACCCCCCAATAGACCTGGATCTAAAGCACACACTGACTTCCAACACTAAATCCCAAATATAACCTCTCTAGGGCTTATAAATTTGAAGGAAAAGGCCCAAAAATCAAGATCTATAGACAAAGGTTCAGCTTCATACCTTCAATAAGCTGAAAACGAGCTTCAAACTCTAGATCTTCTTGTTTCCCCTTCGTCTCACAAGTTCCTTCCATCTTCTCAAGCTTCACAACCCACCAAAAAGCACCAAAATGGCCTTAGAACACTCAAAAACGGCTAGGGTTTCGATATGATGTCCTCTGGGAGTATAAGGGATGATGGAGGCTGAGATAAGGTGTTTAAATAGGGTGCAAACCCTAAATTTAGGGTTTTACCCAAGCAACACCTACTCGTTGAGTCAGTCTTCCGACTCGTCGAGTAGGTCACTTAAACTGTCCGCGGATCTCGACTCTACTCGACGAGTTGGGCCTCCAACTCGTCGAGTCTCAGAGAAAATACATACAATTCTTGAATAAAATACATACCAGAATTCAGGTGTTACAAATCTCCCCCACTTATTTTAGACTTCGTCCTCGAAGTCTGCCACTAGGTCCTGAAAAAGCTCGGGGTAATGCTCCCTCATCTCGTCCTCCGGCTCCCAGGTCCATTCTGAGCCCTTGCGGTGCTGCCACTGCACCTTTACGAGCTCCACCCTCCTGTTCCTTAGATCCCTTAACTTCCTGTCAAGGATTGCCACTGGCCGCTCGATGTAGTTCAGACTATCATCAACCTGAATATCCTCCAAAGGTACCATCGCTGAATCGTCCACCAGACACTTCCGCAACTGGGAGACGTGAAAAGTGTTATGAATCTGACTGAGTTCGGCTGGCAGACCAGCCTATATGCCACCTTGCCCACCCGGGCTACAACATGGAAAGGTCTAATGTATCTGGGGCCCAACTTGCCCCGCTTCCTGAATCGGATGACACCCTTCCAAGGTAACACCTTCAGGAGGACCATATACCCGACCTGGAACTCCAGGTCTGATCGGCGCTTGTCGGTGTAACTCTTCTGTCGACTCTGAGCAGTCTGAAGCCTACTCCTAACCTGCTAAATTCTTTCTGTCGTCTTGAGCACCACCTCGGTGCTCCCCATGACCCTCTGTCCGACCTCACCCCAACATATCGGGGTCCTGCACTTCCTCCCGTACAACATCTCGAAGGGAGGACGATCGATACTCGCGTGATAGCTATTGCTGTAGGAGAACTCAGCTAATGTGTAACATCCCGAAATTCAGGTATATTCCTTTGACCCTTTTCTTTCCCCAAGTTGTCAAAATTAGTCCTTAAAAGAAAAGTTTGGCTTTTGAGTATGTTGGGCGTAAGGAGGAGTACGCTGCGCGTACTCATGAGCGTGTTCTTGACGCGGAGTCTACCCAGTACGCCGGACGTACTAGGTTCAGATTAAAACCCTAATTGTGGGGGTGAGCCCTATATAAGGAACATTATGGCCTCCTTGTTGGCCACCATTTCCAGAGACTTGTCCACCAAAAACCCTAATCCTTGTTCTTATAGCTAGAGAGTGCCTTTGAGAGCTTGTTGGTGTGTTCTTGAACATTAGAAGTGGAAAGGAAGCTTTGGAGAAGAAGGAGTGAGAGCTCAAGCACTTGGATCTGAGCTTAGCAGTGTGGGAAGCTTCACCTAGAGGTATAAAGCTTCAAGCTTTCCTACTCTTTTCTTTTGTATTTGTATGGGGTGTTTTAGGGTTTTTGTCCCCAAAGTTGATGACTTTATGAGTTAATGAGCCCCAAGAATCCGAGATCTGTCCTTTGTTAGTGTATTTCATGTTATAGAGTCATAAAAATCCAATCTTGGACGTTAGAAGTGAGCCATGCATGAGATATGAGCTCTTTAGTGAAGGAAGTGATGTGTTTTGGGTGTTGATGACCATTACAGCCATGCAAAGGCGTAAAGTCTTCGACTTTATGGATTAGGAGTCTGTAGGATGTCCAGATCTGTATTTTGAGCCAAAGTCTTAACTGATTAAGACCTTAGGTGAGGAAATAGTGAAACTGGGACTTACGCTGGGCGTAATCCCAGTACGCACAGCGTAGGGGGTCAAGCTCCCCGATTCTGTGAAACCTTCGAGTACGCCCAGCGTACAGAGCTGGTACGCGCCGCGTACTCCGGAGGGCTGACTTTCGCTGACTTTTAGGGTTTAGTCAACATGTTGACTTTTGGACCATTAGAGGGGTAAAATGGTCTTTTAGCTTTCTGAGAGAACATAGGAAGGGATTTGTCTAGCCTTGGGAACCGTTATTGATTTAAGATAATTACTTTATGTGATTAGGCGGCGGCTAGGTCATTGTTTCGAGTGCGGGGATATCGAGCACGTGAGTTACTAGACATCATACGAGGTGAGTCTTATCACCATACCTTACCTAGAGTGGTAATTATGTGTGACCGGAAGGTCTTATGTGCTATGACGAGTATGTGATATATGTTTCTATATGATATGTATATGTTATGTATGTTATGAGTAGCATGGTATGGACCGGAAGGTCAGTATGGTATGGACCGGAAGGTCAACAGGGTATGGACCGGAAGGTCAGCAGTGTATGGACCGGAAGGTCAACATGGTATGGACCGGAAGGTCGACAGAGTAGGACCGGAATGTCTACTCAAAGGGTGGGACCGAAAGGCCCCTGAGACACATTGACCGGAAGGTCTCGTAGAGCTATAGCCTCGAGTGGCTAGTTGTATGTATGTGGTATTTTGGGGAACTCACTAAGCATTTATGCTTACCGTGTTATGTGATATGTGTTTCAGGTACCAGCGAGGATCGCGGGAAGGCGCCGACATGATTTGTACACACTGGCAGAGGATTATGTTTTGAGATTCTGGGATATGTTTTATTGTGATGACATTTGATACATGAGATTTTTGAGAATATTATATGAGTTTTGTTATGTTTTAAAAATGAAAAATTGTTTTAAAATTTACGTCGTTACAAGTTGGTATCAGAGCCTTGGTTTGAGGGATTCGGATGCACCTTCGGGCGTATCTGAACTCAAACTGAGGATTTGAGAAATTTTGCATAAAAGAAACAATTTTTCTAAAAAGAGAAAAAGATTTTTGAGAAACGCAGAACGGAGCAGTGTGTACAATCAGCCAGCGCCCGAACGGTGATTTCCCAAAATACCCTTACATTATGTGTTATGAGATATTATGTGATATGCTATGCATGCTAGAGTAGGCTAGGTATTCATAGTTAGGACTAGAGTGGGCCTGATATGTGATGCCTTAGCCTAGGAGTTACTGCTGCTATGAGATACTTCGAGAGTGAGTAGGTAGCAGCGAGGAGCTTATGAGTGGTCTACTGGAGAGTAGCCTGAGTTTAGTAAAATATAGAGTACTTGTGATCTGGGATCCTAGGAGGAGGACTTGGGGTGAATACTGATGCGTTGTGGAAGGTAGTATAGGTCCCGTACTACTGGAAACACCGGATCGGTGAGCAGTCCAAGTAAGAATCATTGGGTACTAAAGAACAAGTAGGGTTGAGTATCGAGTGCGAGTATACTCGAGCGAGTCTCTGACTTCTTTTGTGTTGTATTTCAGAGACATCATGGTTGGGACACGCCACAACCCAGGAGGCAGTGTGTAACACCCATAAAAATTGAGCCAAATTAAAACATTTTAATTCATTCAAAAACCATTAAGTTCATACATCTCGTTTTCAAAATAGTTTAAACATCAAAGTATCCCCCATAACCATATCATAAAACATGAGGAGCGGTACGATCATGCCTTCGCCTTGCCACGATCTCCTGAAGTACCCGAAACAATACACTGAAACTGTAAGCCCGAAAGCTTAGTGAGTTACCCCTACAATACCAACCACACATAAACATACTCATAACATATCACAAATAGAACAACCATGCACATCGGGTCTACTGTGTGACTGGTCCGACCGCACCGGGCCTTCAGTCCACCTGGTCCACCCTCCGAGTCTAGCCATATACATCGAGTCTACAGTGTGATTGGTCCGCCCGCACCGGGCCTTCAATCCACCTGGTCCACTCTCTGAGTCTACAGTATGACTGGTCCGCCCGCACCGGGCCTTCAGTCGGCCTGGTCCACTATCCGAGCCTCGGCACATCTGGTCCGCCCTCTTGGGGCCTTCAGCCTATCCGGACCGCTCGCTGGGCCTTCGGAATATCCGGTCCGCCCTGGGTATGTTGGCCTACAGCACAAAGCAGGACCCGCCTCAACCCAACCCCCGTCCAACAACCATGTGCACATAAAACAATTAATCACATAACAATCCTTAACCAGACAAACAGTCTAACAGATCACATAGCATATCAACATCCTAACCAGGATTCCGACCTAACCGGTCACTAGCATAACATTACCCTATATACCGGGTACCGACCTTAACTAGGTCACTAACATAACACCATCCTAAATACCAGGATACAGATCTAGCAAAGCAATGACATAACAAACAATACCCGGATTTCCATCCGATAAAGGGCCGGCCTTGGTGCCGTAGACCCTGTCGATATAGTGAGGATAACTCACCTGCAATTGCCGACTGAAGAGATAAGACCAAGCTGCTCCGACCACCGACACGAACTTCACCACAGAACACTACCAAAGAACCAATTCCATAAATACCAAAATTACCTAAATACCCTTGGAAGTCAAACTGGTCAACTCTTGGTCAAAGTCAAAGTCCTCGGTCAAAGTCAACCTTCCTGACTGACCCTACTCGCTGAGTCCACCCGTTGACTCGTCGAGTCCTTATACTCTGAAAACTCTTAGAACACGACTCAACTCGCCGAGTCACCCCAAGACTCGTCGAGTCCAACGATCTCCGAGTCCCATCCTGTCCAACTCTTTGGGTCACCCCTCGACTCATTGATCTGCGTCTTAACCAGAAGAGGTTAGGGGTTCTGCGACCTGACTCGCCGAGTCCAAGAACAGACTCGCCGAGTCCAAGGCAATCTTCAACAGACTCGCCGAGTTGTTCTTCCAACTCGCTGAGTCCATGCACATGTTCATACAACTCGTCGAGTACACCCATGTGACTCGCCGAGTCTCTTCAGTTCTCAATCCATACAGAGGCTTTTCGAGCCATGCAGGGGCTCCAATCCATAGATCCACTCTTCTACAGCCTAACCCTCACGTAAAGTTGCAAACTTTACGTGAAACCAAGGAGATATAAGCCCAAAACACTCTAGGGCTAGGGTTCATGACAAAGGGGCTTCACCAATAACTCTTAGACAGGAGCTTTATGACATTATGGACCATCACAAGCCTAGATCTGAAGTAGCAACCTCAGATCTAAGCCTCTAACTCGAAATAGATCTCAAACAAGCTAAGGAGCTCCAAATCAACCACCAAGGATGAACCAAAAAGGAAATAGCTTAAGATAATGGCTCCTTACCTCTGAGATGTGCCCAAACTGATGTAGATTCCAGATCTACACAAGCCCCTTGATGCTAGCCTCTAATTTCTCAAGCTCCTTCCACCAAATTCCTCTTCCAAGCTCCAATCTCCTCAACAATGGAGTCTCACACGAAATTAGGGTTTCTGGATCTCAAAAGGGTAGCAAAGAGGCTGAGGGTGGGTTATAATGTGCTTTATATAGGGCACAAACCCCGAGATTAGGGTTTTCTCCCTTCAGCTCCAACTCGTCGAGTCCAAGCCGTCGACTCGGCGAGTTGGCCACTTAAACCCCGATAGAATCCCGCTCCGACTCGGCGAGTAAACGGACCTACTCGTCGAGTCCCTTTCCTAATTTACACTTTTGGCCCTTCATTGAACAATTGAGATTTAGGGTGTTACACAGTGGTACCAGTGGTACCAGTGATGAGGAGATCCGTAGGTTGATTCACGAGGAGGTGGCCGCAGCCATACGAGCTGAGATTCAGGGGCGGAACTATATGGTTGGCAGGGGTAGCACGTGCTACCCCTCAAAAATCATGGATCCTTTACAACTTTTTTCTAAAAGTTTAGTTTAAGGTTCTATTGCTTACGGAACTTATGGTGCTTCTATTTACGGAACTTGTGATGCTTCTATTTAGCATGATTTTTACGTCCAAAGAGGCTAAAAGCCCATTGACGTCCATCAAATGTTTTCATTTTAAAGTCCAAAGAGGCTAAAACCCCATTGGCCATTGAGGTCCATCAAATGTTTTCATTTTAAAGTCCACAGAGGCTAAAAGCCCATTGACGTCCATCAAATGTTTTTATGAAATATGTGGAAAATATGTGGGTCCAGTTAAATGCAACATTGAGTAAGCATAGCCCTATTTGTTTATTTGAAGGTGTGATTATATACAATAAGTTACAAACCCCCACTTATTAGAATTTGTTTATATGAAGGAGTGATTACATATTATAAGTTACAAACCCCACTTATTAGAATTATAAAAAATATAAATACATATCGATTGAAGTTTCTAGTGTGTTTGGCATTGGAATTATAAGGAAATTCGAATAAGTGTCATGGTTTGTATCAAGTGAAATAAATCTTTTTATTTAAGTTTAAAATATTTTATAGGTAATATTTAATTGTGTATACATCGTGTATAAATCATTATATGTTGTGTTTATCGAGTTTTATTTCCGTGTCGTATCGTGTTAATTTTCGTCTCAAAATTTGAACACGACAAAATATGACATTGGTTTTTTTATACAAGACAACACAAACATGAATTCAAATTTCCATTTCATTTCAATATTGTTTTGTTTATTGTATTTTCGTGGTGTCGTGTCAACTTTAGCTACGCCTAAACTCATATAGAATGAAATCGTAATATTTAATTCTTGTTATTTTATTATATATTACTGTAAAAAAAATGTGTGCTACCCCTGCGGAAAATTTCTGGTTCCGCCCCTGCTGAGATTCCTGAGATGTTTGGGTCAATCAAGACCACTTTGATTGAGACGTTTGACGAGCGGTATGCTTCTCTTACCGAGGCTGCGGTTGCTGCAGCCACCGCAGCTGTTGCCGCTGCTAGGCCACAGGGGGGTGACTCGTTGCTGTACCGAGAGTTCAGCAACACGAAGCCACCAGAGTTTGATGGGACACAGGATCCGATAGCCGCGATGAGGTAGATTTCTGACGTTCAAGGATGTTTCTACACTTGTTCCTGTCCGGAACATCTGAGGGTACAGTTCGCGCTGAACCAGCTTTGCTTGGGAGCGAAGGACTGGTGGAAGTTTGTGACGGCAGATTTTACTCCTGCAGAGCTTACCGCGGTGACCTGGGAAAGGTTCACCACTATGTTTAGAGACGAGTATGTTACCCTAGTGGAGAGGGAACGTTTGGACCAGGAGTTCTTGTCCCTCAAGCAGGGGACGGAGTCTGTGACGGTGATCACGCGGATGTTTCATGAGAGGGCGTTGTTTTGCCCTGAGCACGTGTCTACCGAGCAGGCACGCATGAGTCGATATTTGAGCATACTGAGGAGAGACATTCGGGAGTTCGTGGTAAACTCGACGTACCGAACATTTGCCGAGCTCCAGGAAAATGCTCGGAAGAGGGAGATTGAGCTAGAGACTCAGGCGAGGGAGGAGGCCGAGTCTCAGAGGAGGGACAGGCGGCCGGCGAAGTCTCAGCCGGCAACCAAGCGGGCAAAGCCCGCCGATACGAGATCTGGAGGCCAAAAGGGCCGCACTTGTGGGAAGTGCAGTAAGGGACATGATGGAGTTTGTCGATCAGGTGCTTGCTACAAATGTGGCAAGGAGGGGCATATAGCCAAGGATTGCCCCAAGGGATTCATGGTTTACTTTCACTGCAACCAGACGGGCCATCGGAAGGCCGACTGCCCACAGCTACTTCAGGGATCAGCACAGGGATCTGCACCTGCTGCTAGAGTTACCGAGGTCCGGCCAGCGAAGGCCGAGACACCGAAGGCTCACGGGAGAGCCTTCCAGTTGACAGCGGAGGAGGTCTGCGCAGCGCCCAACGTCGTGGCTGGTACTTTTCTTGTGAGTTATGTACATGCTTTGGTGTTATTTGACTCGGGTGCGAGTCGATCTTTCGTGTCATTAGCATTTAGTCAGCACATCAGTGTCCGACGAGAGGCGTTGAGTCGACCTCTACGAGTTTCTATAGTCGACGAGCGAGCGGTGTATGTTATTAATGTGATTCGAGGATGTGTACTCGAGATCTTCGGTGTTGAGTTCCCGATAGATCTGGTCCCGATTGCAATGGGGGATGTTTGTGTTATTGTGGGAATGGATTGGTTGAGCCGATTTGGAGCCGTTATAGACTGCGAGCGTCAGATGGTGACGATACGAGACCCTAGTGGGGGAGTGCTGACAGTATATGGCGAGGGCACCCGATGTGGGTCAGCATTTTGCTCGGCTGCCAGAGCAAGACAAAGTTTACAGCAGGGCTGTAAAGGGTTTGTAGCATATGTTATGGATATACGAGTGGCCGCAGGGAGGCCGAGTTCTGTCGATGATGTTCCGATAGTGCGTGAGTTCCCGGATGTTTTTCCCGAGGAGTTGCCGGGTGTGCCTCCCGAGAGGCAGGTGGAGTTCCGCATTGACTTGATATCGGGGGCAGCGCCTATCGCCAAGGCACCCTATCGCCTTGCGCCACCAGAGATGCAGGAGTTATCCTCGCAGCTTCAGGAGCTGTTGGGGAAGGGATTTATCCGACCGAGTAGCTCGCCCTGGGGAGCGCCGATCCTTTTTGTGAAGAAAAAGGATGGTTCACACCGGATGTGCATTGATTACCGGGAGTTGAACAAGTTGACGATCAAGAACCGTTACCCACTACCGAGGATCGACGATCTGTTCGATCAGTTGCAGGGAGCATCTTGGTTTTACAAGATTGACCTGAGGTCTGGATATCACCAGATGATGGTGCGGGATGAGGATATCCAGAAGACGGCGTTCAGGACTCGTTATGGGCATTACGAGTTCGTGGTGATGCCTTTTGGGCTCACCAATGCACCAGCAGCATTCATGGATCTCATGAACCGAGTATGCAGGCCGATGTTGGACCAATCGGTGATTGTGTTCATCGACGACATTCTAGTGTATTCGAGATCCAGAGAGCAGCACGAGGAGCATCTGAGGGAGATCCTTGGAGTGTTGAGATCGGAGAGGCTTTATGCCAAATTCTCCAAGTGTGATTTCTGGTTACGAGAGGTCCAGTTCTTGGGGCACCTCCTTAATCAGAATGGGATTCTGGTCGATCCGGCCAAGATTGAGGCTGTTATGAGTTGGGAGGTGCCGAGATCCCCCACCGAGATCAGGAGTTTTCTGGGTTTGGTCGACTACTATCGGAGGTTTATTAGAGACTTCTCCAAGATTGCCATTCCCCTCAGTAGATTGACCTGGAAGGGCGTTGCTTTCACTTGGGGTCCAGAGCAGCAGACCTCGTTTAAGACTCTTCGCCAGAGACTGTGCGAATCCCCGGTGTTAGCTCTTCCCGAGGGAATGGAGGATTTTGTGGTTTACTGCGATGCATCTATATCGGGATTGGGTGCGGTGCTTATGCAGCGAGGGCACGTGATAGCCTATGCATCGAGGCAGCTGAAGCCTCATGAGACGAGGTATCCCACTCATGATTTAGAGTTGGGGGCAGTGGTGTTTGCCCTCAAGATATGACGCCATTATTTGTATGGGGTTCGGTGTACCATATACACGGACCACAAGAGCTTGAAGTATCTGATGGATCAGCCCAACCTGAATATGCGCCAGAGGAGATGGTTGGATGTGGTAAAGGATTACGACTGTGAGATCCTGTACCACCCGGGCAAGGCTAACGTAGTAGCTGATGCAATGAGTCACAGGGCGGAGAGTGCCCCGATTCCAGATATATGTACGAGGATGACGGTGATGACTCCGGTGTTGGATACCATTCGAGAGGCCCAGGCAGAGGCTGTGAGACCGGAGAACCGCAAGAGGGAGCGAGTGATTGGACATGTGTCCGGGTTTGTTACTGATAGCCGAGGGCTTATGACCTTCCGCGGTCGGATTTGGGTGCCGTTTACGGGCGGGGCACGTAGCATACTGATGGAGGAGGCTCACAGATCAAGATTATCTATCCATCCCGGGGCCACTAAGATGTATTTGGACCTGAAGAGAGATTACTAATGGCCCTGTATGAAAAGGGATGTGGCATGGGTAGTTGAGAGGTGCTTGACATGTCGACGGGTTAAGGCCGAGCACCAGCGTCCGCATGGCAAGTTGCAGCCACTAGAGGTTCCCCAGTGGAAGTGGGAACAGATTTCTATGGATTTTATCACCAAATTGCCAAGGACCGCGAGGGGTGTTGACGCAATTTGGGTGATTGTGGATCGGCTGATGAAGAGCGCTCATTTCCTTGCTATCAGTGAGAGCTCTTCTGCAGAGAGACTGGCAGAGATGTATGTGAGAGAGGTGGTGTCGCGGCATGGAGTGCCGATCTCGATTGTTTCAGACCGATATGTACGTTTTACTTCTAGGTTCTGGAAGAAGTTTCATGAGGAGTTGGGTACGAAATTGCACTTCAGTACCGCTTTGTTGGATAAGGTGTCTAAGTCCATAACTTATTTGGTATATACTTGACCCGACCCGGCATGGTCCATTTGGGTTGCACTTCACCCGAACTATTTATATGGATAACATTATGAGAAGAGTATATTTGCGGCTTATTAATATATTATAAGTTATAATATATTAATATGAAATTGTATTATTTAATTAGTATTGGTCTTAAATTAATTATGAATTAATTTAGTGATCAAATGGTGACTAATTAAACATGGGCTATTATATTTATATAGTGTGGGCTAACACTCATTATGGTAATGGGCTAAGCTTATATGGAAGTCCATGGATGATCCATGGAGCTTTTAACCCATGGATTCTTGGAAAGGAAAAGACATGGGTTATTAGGGTTTACCCTAATCATGTGCGCTATATAAACAAGCTTGTGATGCATGAAATGATACCCTAGTGTGTGTGTAATAGTGGTGGCCGATTTCTAAGTGTTAGTATACTCTCTCATACATTTTCCAAGTTTGTGGTGATTTGTGATTTCCATTTGAGGCATTCACATTATTGGTGCTTGGCTCTCAAACTCCAAGGAATCATCAATCAACAAAAGGTATGTAATTCATCTAGTTCTTTTATGTTTAAAAGTACCCCATGCCATGCTAGATAGGTTATAAACCTTGGAAATTAATATTTTGCATGTACCTTAGACAAACATAGATCCAAGGTTTATTAGGGTTGCATGTACACTTAGGAAGTGTTAGAATGCCCAAAACCCAACAGTGGTATCAGAGCCTAGGCTTGTTTGTTTGATACTTGATGCAAAATAGTGATAAAAAGTCGATTTTTTGCTGTCTGACTAATGAACTCGCCGAGTCCATGGGGGGACTCGCCGAGTTCATGTGTAAACTCATCCTACTCGCCGAGTAGGTTCGTGCACTCGGCGAGTAGGAGCCTCAGAATGCAGATTTTCGACTTTTGCTGCTGGAAATGGACTAGAAACATTACCCTAAACTGTTTTGGTGTTTTAAAACTTGTTTTAGTTGGTGTAATGGTTGTTCTAATCAATTTACAATAGCTTATATTAAAATTTCATGCTTTGTATGTGTTCATATAATTCTTGAAACTTTGATGATCATGTTCATGTTCTTATGAATTTAGAAGATGATAGGAATTATTTGCTGAATTGTTTAGGATTAATTCTTGATCATTTATGTGTTTTAATGGAGTCCATAATTTGTCCTCAAGTTATGGATATCCAAAGGTCACTTATTTTAAACACACACTTAAAACACATAAGTTACATGGAAATGAAGAGTCTTTATTTTTATGAACCTTTAATTCATAAGTTATGAAATGAAAAGTTTTGAATAGTTTCAAAACTTGTCCTCAAGTTTTGGAATTTGTAAAGTTACACACACTTTAATAAACTTTAATTCCAACCCTTAGAGTTTTAATAGTTAAAATTCAACACTTATACTATTTATAACATTAATGGTTAATTATTATATATATGTATAAGAATAAGTCGTTCTACCGTTAGTAGGCCTCATTCACGAAGCCGGTCTATAAGGGGGGTATAAGGTTGTTGCCTATAAAATGGCAGCTTAATGGGTGTCCACTCTCACCCACCGCTTCCTTGATCGGTGGAGGGTCGTTAGCCGAACGGGTAGGACAATGACTTTAAATCCTCATTAAAAGTATAATGATTATTATAAACTAACTAAATATTTTAATTCCCAATCTTAGTTACTTTAGGAAAAATGTGAACTTGGTGCTAGTCCATGGAATTCACACTTTGTACCTTACCAAGTCGTTGGTGGAGCGTGTGTGGTTAACCGGCACACTAACTTGGACTAGTAAGGATCACGAAGGGTGACTTAATGTTTATCATAGATCGGTGGAGCGTGTGTGGTTAACCGACACATCGATTAGGTGATAATATTAAGGGTACCTAGTGAGTTTGCATGGTTATTCACACCTTGTTTTGTGATCCTCGGCATCCCAGTCACAAAACTTGAGAGGGCACAATCGAGATTGAAACATGCCATTGAAAAGTTCAATGAATCTCAAAAGATCTAGGAGTTTCAAATCCAATTAAAACCTAATAAATTATTTCGTTTTTCATGGTGGAAATTGGTGAATCGTCATTCGCCTACCTTCAAATATTTTATAGCTTGGATTACGGCATCCCTCTTCCAAGTTATAAAATATTGTGTTGGGTCCTAGCCTTAATATTTCATATTGGGTGTTATATTAAGGACTTGAATCAACTAACTTGATTTTCTCCCATTGTAGATGTCTGGTTCAGACAACTATGATCTTCCCAAATCGCTTGAAACAAACTTTCCTCTTGAAGATGATGTCCCTCAACATCATGCTTCACTCCCCCCACCTCCTCCATTTATTCTCCCTGACCCACAAGCCCGAAGACTTGAAAGGTTCAAGGTCACTCAAGCTCTACTAGAAATGAAACATAAAGATGGAAGACCTGTGTGCACTCATGTCTTAGGAATGAAGTCACACATTGACAGGTTGAGAATGTTGGGTGCTGTTATTTCAAGGAAGTTCGTTGTTGACTGGGTTCTTCAGTCACTTCCTGAGTCGTATGGTGAGTTTATTAAAGACTACCATATGACAGATCCTGACATAACCCTAATACATCTTTCTTATTTGCTTGTTGCTGCTGAATCAACAATGATTTGGCGCAATGGTCAAGCAAATATTGATGGAAGGTCTAATTCTCAAACTTCCATGGACATGGACAATGGTAACATTGGAAGTCCAGAAAAGCTTTCTCTTCCCAATGAAAAGGGATCGGCCAAGGTCAACCCGGTTGACCAAAAGGTAAAGGGAAAGGCTAAGTCTGTGATTGTCTCATGTACCATTCCCAAAGAGTCTATATGTTTTTATTGTCATGAGAAGGGACATTGGAAGCGAAGCTGCCCTGAATACCTGAAATGTTTGAAAGCAAGTAGAGACAAAATGTTTGACTCGGCTTCAGGTAAGTCCACTATCTAACTTTGTTAAAATTCCTAATTGTTGATTCTTATTACATGATGTGACTAGGTTGCATCTTGATGTTTAGCAGGATCGAGCAAAAGGAAGGTTAAAATAAGAGTGTGCTGAATCTGATCACGAAGATGGATTTCTATCGCATGGTTCGAGGATCGGATTTTTGAGCTACTACTTAAAAGTTATGATAGATTGCTAGGAAATATGTAATATCATAGTTTTCATTTGAAGATGCATTGTAAGGAATATTTTTCCGCATTTTATAAAGAAATAAAAGTTTTGTTTAGTTTATTTTATATTATATCCCCTTACAATGGCATTTATGGAGAATTGATGTTTGTATGTTTGTAGCAATATTGGAAATATGAGTTTGATTCTCTCATTTGTGGTAGTGTCTGAATTTACGAAATGAGGAAAGGTTCTCATCACCCAAGCTTCAGTTAGACAGAAACTTGGAATCATACAAGTTGTATTGTATGATGAATGAGAATTCTCATCTTTGTAAAATTGAGACTAATTCATTGATCACATGCATATGTGAGCCAATTGAAGGACTAAGGAGTTAGGCACATTGGGTGTGTGTTGGTCAAGGTCCACCACAAAGATCGATTCGTCATGATTTACTACAGATTAGTAAATATGGTTATACTTATAAGGTTAAGTATAATTCTGTAACATTGGAAAAGTTTCAATGTATGGCAGAACGGATGAGAAGAATCAAATTTGGCAGAGAGATAAAAAGTTTCTCAAATCTGAAAAGATGGGAGAGTACTTTAGTATCATGTTTTATGATCATCTTAATGATTATGAAACCATATCACAAATTCATACTCTAAGGACATCTTAGTGCATTGTTATGACTAAGATGAGGGGTCGTGAATTGTTGGAATGGTTAAAATCAAGAAGATGGATCATACTTCGTTCCAAAACAACTCTTAGAGTCATAATCCAAGATTGTAACACTGAGTGACATAAAGTAAGGTTTAAAACACTTATCAAATGTAGTGTAAAATGTTTTCTACTCCTGTACATTTGAAATTGGTAAGTTGTGATGTCTTGGATAAGACAAAGACCAACTAAGACCAATTGTGTGAAGTGTTTATCTTGATAAGAATCTGCACTATCCCTTGAATATTTGTTTTGTCAAGGAATGGTTCTTGATTAGGGAAACTTATATGTCAAGAGGACAGTGGGATTCTTAAAGATCCTGAAAGGATTTCAAGGTTTAATCAAGAGTAAAACCTGAGTTTTATCACTAGCACACGACTTAAGGTTTGAAACCTATTAAGTTGACATAATTCTTGTTTCTGTGTCTGTTCCTATTAAGTTGTCTATGCATATGAGTTCTGTTAGTTCTAAACTGTGTGCATAACAGCTTGGAAGCATTGGTGGGCCTTGTACTACCAGATGACAAGAAATTAAGATTGAACAAGTTCAATCCATGTAAGGCTAATTTGTCACTAACCTTGTCTTGTGATTATGGTTTTGACAAATTCACATGGATAGAAACTCATACACTATAAAATCTAAGTGTCATAAGGTTTCTCTCTGATTCATGAAAATGATGGTGAGGAAATGCTTTCACTAAGAAGATTTTAAGTAGATAGCAATTGTGATGTTTGCATTCTCAAAGTCGTTAGTGGAGCGTGTGTGGTTAACCGGCACACTAACATGGACTTGTGAGAAATGGCAAAGGTCTAAACAATTAAGACTATGATTACGGCATCCCTTTTCATAGTTCTGGAAATTGTTTAGATACGCATGTGAGCTATCTAAGAAAGGGTGTACGAATCTAAATTTCAGGAGTCCAGCTGATTTATGGAAATATATCAGAGCTAGTGGGAGCATAAGTGTTATGCTGATAATCATCATGTTAGTGGGAGCATGATTATTATGTTTAGTGTTGCAAGTTAGCAATGTTAATTATAGAAAAACAAAAGTTTCAATTCGTAAAGTTGTAGGGGTTGAAAAAGTTGTTTTGCTATAATTAAGGGAGAGGAAATTCTACTTCATTTCAATTCTAAAAGCTTAGATTGAGTTTTTAATCATCTTTAGTCAAGGATATATATATGTATTTTATGTTGGAATGGTTCAACTTAAAGAAATTCTATATATATTGCGTTATCAAAATTCGATTATGATTACGGCATCCCTCTTCATAGTTAAAATTTGAAAACATGGCAAATAAAAAATATTGTAGCAAAAGACTGGTCTAGTATCATGTCTTTATGTGAGACATCATGAATCGTGTTCCATATACTTCGGATATAGGATCGATTTCATGTGCTATAATATTCATCCTTATTGTAGCAAAAGACTGGTCTAGTATCATGTCTTTATGTGAGACATCATGAATCGTGTCCCATATGCTTCGGATATAGGATCGATTTCATGTGCTATAATATTTATCCTTTCTAAATTTTCCAAATGCTTAGGGCATTAAGAAGGGAAAACTCTAGAATTGGATATGACTAAAGTGATTAAGCAATTGTCGAGGACAATCTAAGGTTCTCCAAAGATTGGTTGCTTGGGGACAGTTGGAAGTAGGATATAAATTGTTGGAAATGACCATATTGACATATTCTGAAAAGAGGTAACTCTTGTTCGGAAGTGATAGTCAAAATGGGACTATGGAAATTTCTCCATAGGTGGAAGTTATTCAATCTGTGTAAGATTAGAAAACCTTAGTGCAAGAAGGATGTTCAAAGCAATGTACTTTGAATATGAGACTTCGTTTCCATAGAGTTGATCTCCTTTGGAATACTCTGTAATGACTGTTGACAAGTTTTGTGACTTTGTGCATAATCATTACAAGAGGAACATTGCATAAAAGTTTAAAATCTAACAGTTTTTTTGGTAAATGGTAGGAATTAGGAATTCTTACATTTACAATAAGGATTTGGGATTGTGAAATGAGCATCGTTGGAATCATGTTCAATTGATCTATTTCACAAAGTAAAGATCATAGACAAACATATTGTGCATACTTGGAGTATGACATAACTATTGTTTAGAAAAACAAAGTGTGCATGCTAGGAGCATGGGACGACTGTTGTTTTTGTTCAAGTATTAAGTTGATTATTTGAAACATTATACAATGAATAATGTGTAATCAATATGGTGATAAATAAAAGGTGGTTTTATTTATATTCAAAAGGGTTCTGAGACCATATTGGATTCGATTATTATTGTGTTTCACTTTGCATGTTTTGACTTCCAGAATAGCTAGGTTATTCTTTCCGAATGACTAAGTTATTTAAACACTCCACAGTCGTTCATATGTTGGAAGTAGGTATGAATTAAGACTGTCATGAACCGAGTTTGTAGATGGCTAAACGTGTTTAGACATAGCAATGGTTGCTACAACATTCATGAGTACTCATAAGTTATAAGTATTGGAATTAACCCACGCTCACTTGTATCACTTCATGGAATTTATCTCGAGTGATCGTGAGACGGTAATATCATATAAGTCTTCAAACCTAGAGATATGAGTTGTTACCTATGAGTTGGTTGTGCATTGATTGCACGTAAACGCATCAGTAACTTGATGTTATAAAACGTGCCTTTGTGTATAATTCAACAAGTAGTAGAAACAAGTATATGAGTCGAAGTTTATCTGTTCCTTCTAGTCCTTGGAGGATTAGAAGCGATATCTGGGCCCCTCGATGATTTTGTTTTGACCTATGTACCGGGCCCGGTCAGAACCTAATTGATGTGTTCAGTTAAGTTCTTTGTCAAACAAATCGGAAATTGAGAAACAACTGCTAGACAATAAGTAAGACATTGTTCCATGTATTTGTCCGGCTGATATCATGAGAACAGAGGGCTATATGATCACTTATCTAAAATGGCGCTTCATAGTTCAACAGAGTTTTCGAGAGCTACGATTGCCGGTTGGTTCCTGAAGTCATATAGGCAAATATAGTTATTAGACTTATCCAAGTGGGAGACTGTTGGATAAGGTGTCTAAGTCCATAACTTATTTGGTATATACTTGACCCGACCCGGCATGGTCCATTTGGGTTGCACTTCACCCGAACTATTTATATGGATAACATTATGAGAAGAGTATATTTCAGGCTTATTAATATATTATAAGTTATAATATATTAATATGAAATTGTATTATTTAATTAGTATTGGTCTTAAATTAATTATGAATTAATTTAGTGATCAAATGGTGACTAATTAAACATGGGCTATTATATTTATATAGTGTGGGCTAACACTCATTATGGTAATGGGCTAAGCTTATATGGAAGTCCATGGATGATCCATGGAGCTTTTAACCCATGGATTCTTGGAAAGGAAAAGACATGGGTTATTAGGGTTTACCCTAATCATGTGCGCTATATAAACAAGCTTGTGATGCATGAAATGATACCCTAGTGTGTGTGTGTAATAGTGGTGGCCGATTTCTAAGTGTTAGTATACTCTCTCATACATTTTCCAAGTTTGTGGTGATTTGTGATTTCCATTTGAGGCATTCACATTATTGGTGCTTGGCTCTCAAACTCCAAGGAATCAGCAATCAACAAAAGGTATGTAATTCATCTAGTTCTTTTATGTTTAAAAGTACCCCATGCCATTCTAGATAGGTTATAAACCTTGGAAATTAATATTTTGCATGTACCTTAGACAAACATAGATCCAAGGTTTATTAGGGTTGCATGTACACTTAGGAAGTGTTAGAATGCTCAAAACCCAACACACTTATCACCCACAGACGGACGGTCAGAGTGAGCGGACGATACAGACACTCGAGGACATGCTTCGAGCATGTGTTATGGACTTCGGTGGAAGTTGGGATACATACATACCCTTGGCTGAGTTTTCTTACAACAACAGCCACCATTCGAGTATTGGTATGCCTCCCTTCGAGCTTCTTTATGGGAGGAGGTGCCGGACTCCCATCTGTTGGGGGAGGTAGTGCAGCGAGGGATGGGTAGCACTGAGATAGAGCTTAAGACGACTGAGCAGATACAACAGGTCCGACAGAGGTTACTGACAGCACAAAGCCGCCAGAAGAGCTATGCGGATAGGCGGCGATCCGAGCTCGAGTTTCAGGTTGGAGATTTCGTACTCCTGAAGGTATCTCCTTGGAAAGGAGTGATCCGATTCAGGAAGAGGGGCAAGCTGGGGCCCCGATACATTGGTCCGTTCAGGATGACCGCGAGAATGGGTAAGGTAGCATACCGTTTAGAGCTACCTGCGGAGTTGAGCCAGATTCATGATACCTTCCACGTATCCCACTTGAGGAAGTGTATAGACGATGAGACGGCATTAGTACCGCTAGAGGATATTCAGGTGGATGCGAGCCTGAATTACGTTGAGAGGCCGATTGCGATCTTGGATCTTAAGATCAAGGTTCTGAGGAACAAGGAAGTGTCCCTGGTTCAGGTCCAGTGGCAACACCGGAGGGGATCCGATTTGACTTGGGAGCCGGAGTCAGAGATGCGGGAGCAGCATCCAGAGTTATTTGCGGAGCACGACTTTGAGGGAGAAGTCTGATTCTAGTGGGGGAGAATTGTAACATCCCGAAATTCAGGTATATTCCTTTGACCCTTTTCTTTCCCCAAGTTGTCAAAATTAGTCCTTAAAAGAAAAGTTTGGCTTTTGAGTATGCTGGGCGTAAGGAGGAGTACGCTGCGCGTACTCATGAGCGTGTTCTTGACGCGGAGTCTACCCAGTACGTTGGGCGTACCATAGTGTACGCCGGGCGTACTAGGTTCAGATTAAAACCCTAATTGTGGGGGTGAGCCCTATATAAGGAACATTATGGCCTCCTTGTTGGCCACCATTTCCAGAGACTTGTCCACCAAAAACCCTAATCCTTGTTCTTATAGCTAGAGAGTGCCTTTGAGAGCTTGTTGGTGTGTTCTTGAACATTAGAAGTGGAAAGGAAGCTTTGGAGAAGAAGGAGTGAGAGCTCAAGCACTTGGATCTGAGCTTAGCAGTGTGGGAAGCTTCACCTAGAGGTATAAAGCTTCAAGCTTTCCTACTCTTTTCTTTTGTATTTGTATGGGGTGTTTTAGGGTTTTTGTCCCCAAAGTTGATGACTTTATGAGTTAATGAGCCCCAAGAATCCGAGATCTGTCCTTTGTTAGTGTATTTCATGTTATAGAGTCATAAAAATCCAATCTTGGACGTTAGAAGTGAGCCATGCATGAGATATGAGCTCTTTAGTGAAGGAAGTGATGTGTTTTGGGTGTTGATGACCATTACAGCCATGCAAAGGCGTAAAGTCTTCGACTTTATGGATTAGGAGGCTGTAGGATGTCCAGATCTGTATTTTGAGCCAAAGTCTTAACTGATTAAGACCTTAGGTGAGGAAATAGTGAAACTGGGACTTACGCTGGGCGTAATCCCAGTACGCACAGCGTAGGGGGTCAAGCTCCCCGATTCTGTGAAACCTTCGAGTACGCCCAGCGTACAGAGCTGGTACGCGTTGCGTACTCCGGAGGGCTGACTTTCGCTGACTTTTAGGGTTTAGTCAACATGTTGACTTTTGGACCATTAGAGGGGTAAAATGGTCTTTTAGCTTTCTGAGAGAACATAGGAAGGGATTTGTCTAGCCTTGGGAACCGCTATTGATTTAAGATAATTACTTTATGTGATTAGGCGGGTGCTAGGTCATTGTTTCGAGTGCGGGGATATCGAGCACGTGAGTTACTAGACATCATACGAGGTGAGTCTTTTCACCATACCTTACCTAGAGTGGTAATTATGTGTGACCGGAAGGTCTTATGTGCTATGACGAGTATGTGACATATGTTTCTATGTGATATGTATATGTTATGTATGTTATGAGTAGCATGGTATGGACCGGAAGGTCAGTATGGTATGGACCGGAAGGTCAACAGGGTATGGACCGGAAGGTCAGCAGTGTATGGACCGGAAGGTCAACATGGTATGGACCGGAAGGTCGACAGAGTAGGACCGGAAGGTCTACTCAAAGGGTGGGACCGAAAGGCCCCTGAGACACATTGACCGGACGGTCTCGTAGAGCTATAGCCTCGAGTGGCTAGTTATATGTACGTGGTATTTTGGGGAACTCACTAAGCATTTATGCTTACCGTGTTATGTGATATTTTGTTCAGGTACCAGCGAGAATCGCGGGAAGGCGCCGACATGATTTGTACACACTGGCAGAGGATTATGTTTTGAGATTCTGGGATATGTTTTATTGTGATGACATTTGATACATGAGATTTTTGAGAATATTATATGAGTTTTGTTATGTTTGAAAAATGAAAAATTGTTTTAAAATTTACGTTGTTACATAATGGAAGGTAGGTATCCCAGATACCACCGAAGTCTAGAACGCAGGTCCGCAGCATATCCTCCAAGGTCTGGATGGTCCGCTCACTCTGACCATCCGTCTGCGGGTGGAACGCTGTGCTGAAATGCAGACGAGTACCCAACTCGTCATGAAACTTCTTCCAGAATCTGGAAGTAAACCGCACGTCTCGATCCGAAATCATGGAGACTGGCACTCCGTGTCGAGCCACAACCTCTCGGATGTAGATATCAGCCAACTTCTCGGCTGAGATTCTCTCCTGGATCGGTATGAAATGGTCACTCTTGGTCAACCGATCCACGATGACCCAAATCGAATCCAATCCCCGTGCAGTCCTGGGAAGTTTGGTGATGAAATCCATAGTAATATCTTCCCATTTCCACATGGGAATATCTAGTGGCTGCATCTTGCCGTGTGGCCTCTGGTGCTCGGCCTTGACCCTCCTGCAGGTCAAGCATCGGTCTACGTACCAGGCGACGTCCTGCTTCATGCAGGGCCACCAGTAATCGGGTCGAAGATCCCTGTACATCTTCGTCGCCCCGGGATGAATAGAAAACCTAGATTTGTGCGCCTCCTCCATCAATACCTAGCGCACACCCCCATGACATGGGACCCACACCCTACGGTGAAGAGTCAACAATCCCCAACTATCATAGTCGAAGGAGGAAACCTGACCCACAATTCGCTCGCTCTTCTGATGTTCCTCCTTCATGGCCTCCTGCTGGGCCTCCCGAATCTGCTCCAACAACGGAGTCACAACTGTCATCCTCATACAGATATCTCTGATCGGTGTTGCCTTGAGGCTAAGCGTGTCGGCCACGACATTGGCCTTCCCCGGGTGGTAAAGGATCTCGCAATCGTAATCCTTCACCACATCTAACCACCGACGTTGCCTCATGTTCAGATTCGGCTGATCCATGAGGTACCTCAAACTCTTGTGGTTCGTGTAGATGGTACAACGAACCCCATAGAGGTAGTGTCGCCAAATCTTGAGGGCGAAGACGCCCGCCCCCAACTCCAAATCATGTGTCGGGTAGTTCGCTTCATGAGGCTTCAACTGCCTCGAAGCGTAAGTGATAACGTGCCCCCTCAGCATCAATACCGCGCCCAACCCTGAGATGGACGCATCACAATACACCACAAAGTCCTCCACGCCCTCGGGCAGGGCGAGAATCGGCGCCTCGCATAGTCTCTGTCTCAACGTCTCAAACGATGCCTGCTGCCCAGGCCCTCAGCGAAAGACAACGACTTTCTTCGTCAGCCGGGTCAGAGGTACGACTATCTTGGAGAAGTCCTGAATGATTCTCCGATAATAGCCTGCCAATCCGGGGAAACTCCGAATCTCAGTTGGAGACTTCGGAACCTCCCATCTCATCCTGGCCTCCACCTTGGACGGGTCAACCAATATCCCGTTCTGGTTGACAAGGTGTCCAAGAAACTGTACCTCGCGCAACCAGAACTCGCACTTGGAGAACTTGGCATACAATCTCTCCCTCCTCAGGGTATCCAAAACCTCTCGCAGATGCTCCTCATGTTGCTCTTGCGTCTTGGAGTAAACCAAGATATCATCAATGAAAACTATCACAGACCAATCTAGCATCGGTCTGCACACGCGGTTCATGAGGTCCATGAACGCGGCAGGAGCATTGATGAGCCCGAAGGGCATCACCACGAACTCATAGTGACCATAGCGAGTCCGAAAAGCAGTCTTCTGTATATCCTCATCCCTGACCCTCATCTGATGGTAGCCTGACCGCAAGTCAATCTTGGAAAACAAAGATGCTCCCTGGAGCTGGTCGAACATATCATTTATCCTCGGAAGTGGGTAACGGTTCTTCACCGTTACCTTGTTCAGCTCCCGGTAATCTATGCACATGCGGTGTGACCCATCCTTCTTCTTGACAAACAGGATCGGGGCTCCCCAAGGCGAACTACTCGGTCTGATAAATCCCTTGTCTAACAGCTCCTGCAGCTGTGTAGACAACTCCTGCATCTCGGGAGGAGCCAGCCGATATGGTGCCTTGGCTATCGGAGCCGCATAATGGACTAGATCGATCCTGAACTCCACCTGCCGCTCCGGAGGTATCCCAGGCAGCTCCTCTGGGAATACATCCGCGTAATCTCGCACCACCGGGACATCGCTCACCATCGTCTTACCCGCGTCCCGGGTATCCATAACATAGGCGACATACCCAGCGCAACCCTGCTGAAGATAGTGCCTAGCCCTCGCTGCTGAACAAAGCACTGGTCCATGCTGTAGCCTCTCGCCCTGAATCACCAGGTCTCCCCCACTTGGGGTCCTGATTCGAACCAACTAATGCGCGCAGTCGATCACTGCCCCATTGGGGCTCAACCAATCCATGCCTATAATCACCTTGTTCCCACGCAAGTGAATGGGGACCAAGTCTACCAAATAATGCTCCTCGAACAACCTCAAAACACAGTCCCTGAAAACCTCTGACGCTCGTACTGATCGATCGTCCGCAATCTCGACCTCTAGAGGGCAATCCAACATGCCTGAAGACTCAGGGAACCTCTTGCTAAGCGCAAGAGAGACAAATGATCGGGTAGCACCCGAATCGAACAATACCTGAACTGGGATACCGTTCACATGGAACGATCCTAAACAACATACAACATAACATATCAATATTGTAAACAACATATAATAAAAGGTAAGGAGAAGAAATCATACCCGTCACCACATCGGGTGCGGCGCGTGCCTCCTCGGTAGTCAACTAGAAGGCTCGGCTCCTCACCACTGGAGCCTCTGTCTTGCCCTGCCGGCCATCAGTAATCCGCAGGGTCGCTGGAGCTGGCGCCTTCACTGGCGTTGCCGCTGTCAACTGAGGGCAATTGGCCTTTTTATGGCCTCGCTGGTTGCAGTGGAAACACAGCAACTCTGATGTCTGGAAAGTGGGCGTAGGGGCGATACAATCCCTGATCAAGTGCCTCGTCTTGCCGCACTTGTAGCAGCCTGATGATCCCATCCTACAAACCCCCTCATGAGTCTTGCGACACTTTCCGCAGCGGCCCCGGCCCTGCTGGCCCTTCGACCTAGAGTCGGATCCCTTGGGCTTCTTCCCCGAATCCCCAGTAACCTGTCCCTCATCCGCCTTCCTCTTCCTAATGTGCTCCAAGCCTATCTCTCTCTCCCTCGCCCTGGCAATCATGGACTCCAGGGTCGGACATGCTGAGAAGCTAACATGCTCCCAAATATCCGCTCTCAACATGTCGTGATAACGGGTCCTCCGCATATCCTCATCTCCCGCATACTGGGGCACCAACAATTCCCTCTCCCTGGACTTTATATACCTATCTAGCTTTAAATTTATAAACCTAACTACTTAGCTAAATTATGCACTTATAGGCAGTGTACCTAACCAAATTATAGAATAGCTTGGGTAAGTCGGGTGTCGATCACAGGGAACGGTATTTAATTAATAAAAAAAGTACTAAAAGCTAAAATAAGAAAAACAACTAAAGGTGGTGTTTTTATCTGATTTTACAAGTTCAGATTAATTTACTTGAAATACTCAACTAATTACTAAAGTAAACAACAAGAAAGACAATTTAAATCAAGAATAAATGATACTTTCGTTTAGCTTCGAATCCCTCTTGTTTCCTATGGTTGATTTCAAGACAATAGATTAATTCTGTTAGTTACCAAATAAAAGCTACTAGTCATCATGATCAGATTGACTAGCATAAGTCAATTCAATAACTTTAACCCCAATGATCATGCAAGTTAAGGACACTAAATTGATTTTAAAGGTAATTTGGACTCTGAATGATAGAATCTACAGACTACTATTCTATGGTCAAGTCTAGTAATCAAGCAAATATTATGATCAAATAATGCTCTCTAACAGAGTTAAGTAACTAACTTATCACCTATACTAGATATGGTCAATCTATAGCTCTAGATATTTAATGATCATAAACAACTAGGTAAATCAAGTTCATGCAATTAACTGTAGTTTAACTGCACAATCTTGATGCAAGGCAATAAAGATAGAAACTTTAACAAGCTAGGTTTAGATTTGTCAAACAATATTTAAAGCAAAACTAACTTCATCAATCCATCAAACAAGAAATCAACACATTTTAATTAAGAGTTCATCTAATATAATTGAAAGAAAGGGTTATTAACCCATAATTACAGTTGGAAAACACACAAACAAAAGGAAAACTAGGCCAAACATTATTAAACTAGGCAAACTGAATGAATATGTGTAAATCATTGCTCCAATCTCTTTATCCTTTGATCTCTAGTTGAATTCTGCCCTCCAAGGGTTCTTGGAAGGGTTTTTCTTCGTAAATAATCGAACTCCTAATGCCTCTACTGTTGGATTAGGTGTCTAAGTCCATAACTATTATTGGTATGTATTTGATTTGATATGTAGGATGGTCCTTTTGGGTTGCCTTCACTCATGCAACTTGACAATATGACTAGTGGAGAGAAAGTAGAATTTATTATGTGAAATAATAAATTGGTACTCAAATGATTTTATTAATATATTATAAGATTAATATATTATTTAGAAATCATATTATTAATTGGTGATTAATCAAAAATTACATTGATATTAATTTTGGGATTAAAGGAAGTGATTAATAATGGAGGGGATGTTTTGGAAATCACTGATAGTTGCAGAACTGGGCTATTGGACTCCTAAATTAGGAGTGGACGAAATCCTATAGGGAGCCCTATAGATTTCGTCCAAGGCCTCTGTAACATCCATCTCTCGAGGTATCAATTGATTATGCAAATTAATATTGGTTTTGGGCTTATGTTGGGCAATGGTCCCTTTTGGAATGAACCTTTGAAGATTGGGCCAAGGAGTGGGATGCTCGTAAGCCATACGCGGGGCGTAACCCGACGTACGCGGGGCGTAACCCGACGTACGCGGGGCGTAGTAATCGCATTGGATGCGCGGGACTCGGGGTGTACGCGCAGCGTACGCGGGCAGATGTCAAACCCTAATTTTCAGGGTTTAAGACATATATAAACCCCATTATAGCCTCCCCCAAGGCCTCCTCACCTGTCCCTCGCTCTCACGAAACCCTAGTTCGTCCCTTACTCCATTGCTTTGTGTGCTTAACCTCTTGAGTTTATTTTGGTGAAGAAGGGCTTAGAAGAAGTGAAGCAAGGTTGAAGGAAGAAGCACTTGAGTATCTTGAGCTGAAGGATCTGGAACAAGTTCACCTTTGGGCACTCAAGGGAGGTATAAAACTCCTATATTTCCTTCTTGAATCATAGATCTAGGGTTTTGAAGATTTGGACCTTTTTAGATCCAAAGATTTGATCTTGAACACGCAACTCCGTTTTTGAACTTAGGGTTGCCTCCCTTGAAGCTCAATGTGTTCCTTTAGCTCTAAAGTTTCAAGCTTTGAGGCTTTTATGAAGCCATGCAAGAGATCTAGCCATTTCCATGATGGTTCTTTATCACTTTTTAGTGTTGGTGTAACATCCCAATTTTCAAGGCTAAAAATTTCATTTTTAATTAAGTAATCATGTGAAATCATTATCAAACATTGCTAATATTATATTAATTCATAAAACCATTACGTCGTGTCTCAAAAACATATCATCGGATAATAGTAATAATCATAGTACAATCCCAGAAAACTCAATACGGAGATCATGCGTGAGTGTGATGTGCCGCTACCGCGCCGGCTCCTTCCCCTTCGCTGAAGAGGTACCTGAAACAAAACTGAAAACTTTAAGCACAAAGCTTAGTGAGTTCCCCCGTCATACCACATACCATACAAACACATAACATACATACTGCCAGGCATATCTGGGTGCCCGACCTACCCCTTCAGTCCTCTAGACCGGTGACCTTGCCTAGCATATCTGGGTGCTGGCATACCCCCTTCGGTCCTCTCGACCGGTGACCTTGCCTAGCATATCTGGGTGCTGGCCTACCCCTTCGACCCTCTCGACCGGTCTATCACATACAGTCACGTAATCATAATCTAACATAGCTGGGTACTAAACTACCCCTTCGGCCCTATCGGCCGGTAACTGGGGACTATCTCCCCCTACTACTACCATCATCATGTAACATCATATCATGCTATCACGTAAAACATAACAGGTAGTAGCAAACCTAGATGAATATCACAAAGACAATCATCTAACATACAACTCCTACTGGTGGGCCGGCATTGTGGTCGTAGACCCACCGCTACTGGAAGGTAACTCACCTCGATGCCGTGTAGTGTCAAAACTGTCCTCTGCGTGAAGGCCGGCTCTCCTCGACCCCTCAATCACTACACGACAACCTTCAAGTCATCAAACCGAACATAAAACCCTAACCAGGGTCAATACCAAAACCAGGGAAAGTCAACATTGGTCAAAGTCAACACCCAGTTGACCTGACTCGCCGAGTTGGTCTACTCACTCGTCGAGTCCATACTCTACTAACCCGATCCAACCCCGACTCCACTCGTCGAGTCTAGCAAGAACTCGACGGGTTCTCCTTCATTCAAACCATCGGGACCATCTTCATCCGACCCGCCGAGTTCATCCTTGAACTCGTCGAGTTCATCTCCCTCATAAGAATGTGTCCAGTCTATGACTCTCCGAGTTGTATGAACAACTCGTCGAGTCCATCTTCAAAGATTGGGAGATTGCCTTGGACTCGCCGAGTCTGTTCATACACTCGCCGAGTCCTATGATTCCCAGGTCCCTTTTCGTGTCTAAACATCCACGAGACTTCCTCCCTAACAGCTGGTCCATCCACAGAAAGGATTTGGTGGTCAACACACTGCGGCGCGCCGGGTTCCAAGAACAACTCGTCGAGTCCATCCATGGGCAACACTATACAGTCGATTTAAATGGGTCTTAACACACCAAGACCATAGATCAGGCCTCCTAATGTCCATTTTACGCGTAAAGTTCCAAACTTGGTACACATGCAAGGGGTCTTTTACCCAAAAAGCCATAAAAGATGGCCTCCAAAGTGCATGGGGTGTTCATGGCAACAAAATGGGCACCTTTGTGCCATAAAACCCCCCAATAGACCTGGATCTAAAGCACACACTGACTTCCAACACTAAATCCCAAATATAACCTCTCTAGGGCTTATAAATTTGAAGGAAAAGGCCCAAAAATCAAGATCTATAGACAAAGGTTCAGCTTCATACCTTCAATAAGCTGAAAACGAGCTTCAAACTCTAGATCTTCTTGTTTCCCCTTGGTCTCACAAGTTCCTTCCATCTTCTCAAGCTTCACAACCCACCAAAAAGCACCAAAATGGCCTTAGAACACTCAAAAACGGCTAGGGTTTCGATATGATGTCCTCTGGGAGTATAAAGGACGATGGAGGCTGAGATAAGGTGTTTAAATAGAGTGCAAACCCTAAATTTAGGGTTTTACCCAAGCTGCACCTACTCGCCGAGTCAGTCTTCCGACTCGTCGAGTAGGTCACTTAAACTGTCCGCGAATCTCGACTCTACTCGACGAGTTGGGCCTCCAACTCGTCGAGTCTCAGAGAAAATACATACAATTCTTGAATAAAATTCATACCAGAAATCAGGTGTTACAGTTGGGCTCATTTGGTGGCTTCCAAGCCACTAAGTGATCGACTTTATGGGCCAGGACGAAGTATTGGACTCAGATCTGTAGTTTGGACGTAGTGTCTTAAGGAGTTAAGCAGTTTTGGAGAAGAGAGCTTAACTGGAGAGTACGCTGGGCGTACACGTCTGTACGCGCAGCATACAACCCCTTTCAGCTGTACGCGCAACGTACAAAGAGGTACGCTCAGTCAATGGACTTGTTGTTTTTGGGCTCGGTTTGGGCCAAGTTTTGGACATAGTAGTTGTGGGTCGTGTTGGGACTGCAGAAGTCAGTTAAGGGCTTAAGGTTTAGTAGGGTTGGCAAGGAAATCCCAATTGGAAGAGTTGGGCCCAATTTAGAAAATTGGGCCATTTGGGGATTAATGGGCCTTAGTGAGTTTAGAAGGACTAGAAAGGATTGGGCCTGGGTCATGGCCCAAATTGGATCAGAAGGGGTAAAATAGTCATTTTACCCACAGTAGAATCCTCATTTCTGACTAAGTGTTTATTTGGTCATGATAGCCGGAGAGCAGCCGGAACAGCAGTCAGGGATTCCTCACTCGGGTTTTCAGCAGTTAGTCATACGAGGTGAGTTTCCTTCCAGTAGTAACGGGTCTACGGCCACAATGCTGGCCTGTTTGAGTAGTAGAGAATATCGGGGTTAGCCCGATGCAGTTTATATGTTCCGGACTTCGGTCCGATGCCGGGGCGGTCCTGAGAAGTAGCTATGTATGCTTGATGTCTATGTGATTCATGCATGTTTATGTGTTATGTGTTATATGTTCCGGGCTTCGGTCCGATGCCGGGCAAGCCCGATGCAGTATATGTGATATGTTATATGATATGTGTTAAGTGTTCCGGGCTTCGGTCCGATGCCGGGGCAAGCCTGTGACACCAGTCAAATTTAGGTAAAAAATAAATTGATCAATAATCATAATTGGGATGAACAAAGTGGTAGAGATTGTAACAACGTTTCCAAAAATATAAAGAACACTGAAATCCGAGTTATAACGAAGAAGTTATGACCAATCGAAAATCCGCGACAAACTGGCAAAACATTGTTCAGTGTAAAAAGTGAATTTTCGATAAAAGGCTTTTTAGCCTTAACAATCTAAATGAAAGTTGTAGAATATGTTAAACCGGGAACGTTCTTAAAAAGAACGTAAAAATCTGACTTCGTATGAGGAAGTTATGATTTTTCTAAGTTTCGGTTTAGCAGTAGACAGCTAAAAATTCGAAATATAAATCGATCGATATTGAGCCGACACAACTTAAACGAGAATCGAAGGTCTCGTCAAAAGTAGTACAACGGTAAAAAGACAGACGGAAACGGACGTCGGATGAAGAAGTTATGAATTTTTAACGGATTTCCTGTCCCGGTCTGTTAAAAATAATAATATTAAAAATAAAGTCAAAATTAGCAGATGAAGTCTAAACGAAAGTCGTAGAGTATAATTTTACCTACGCGTGCGTATAAACAACGCCAAAAACGGAGCTCGTATGCGAAAGTTATGAATTTCGCAAGTTTTTGGCACGAAAATCGAAAAATCTAGAAAACCGGGAAATTTCGCATGGACCCTCTTCGGCCACGTCACCTCGCATGCGAGGCCTCCATATGTCACCTTCTGATTGGACCGCAGTCTCGCGTGGCGCCTTCTCATTCGACCAAAGCCGCGGTCCACTTACCTTCGGACACCCTCGCAAGAGACACCCCTCGGACACCCCTCGTACACTCGTGGCATCTCCTGATTGGACCGAGGTTCGGTCCACTGCTGATCCGACTCGCGATGCCAAGTGTCCGAACCGAAGCCTCCCCCTCGCATGCGAAGCTTCCACCTGCCTTCTCCCTAGCCACCTGTCCGAGACACGCGTCGCACCCTCCTTGCTTCGGATCCGAGGCTGCGGCCTATATAAGGCATGCGAGACTTCCCGGCTCCTTCACCATTTTCACCCCATTTTTCACCCTTTTTCACATTTTCCACCCCCGTAAACTTCTTTATAACCCCCAAGGCCCCGGTATCGTGTCTAAAACCCGAAGCAAGCCCCGGAGCCCCGAAATTCTCGAGAAGATAACCTCTTTCCAGTCGAGGTGCTGCCCACATAAAGCCGGTTTTTAATCAAAAACTCACGGTTTCTTCGAGAAAGAGCATCTATAGAAACGAAACGCTGCCCGAATCACCGCTTATCAAAGTGAGTTCATACACATATAATTTACCTTTTTAATGGTTTTTAAATGCTTTTTAGGGGGGGGGGGGAATACAAGTTTAACACAATATTAAATTGTGTTAATAACTGTATGTGATAATAATCACACAAAGGCTTTCCTTATGCTTTTAAGGATTACCAAATACTTCCAAAATGACTTAAAGCCATGTTAAATCTTTAAAGTCATGTAAACTCCATTAAAGTTCTTTGAAAAAGGTTTTTAAAACTATTTCAAATTATAAATGCCAAAATCATGTTTATATATGTATAAACATATAAATAAGATTTGAAGGGCTTAGGACTAATGAATTATCTTATTTCCTTTTCCTTGTTTGGATGTGGAATTAAGGTTGTGTTATTTGTCCGAAGGTCGTTTCCTTCTTAATTATATATATATATATATATATATATATATATATATATATATATATATATATATATATATATATATATAAATATATTATACATATATGAGTATCAAAGGTTACTCCATTCGGTATCATTACCTTTGTATCATGCTGAGCAAAGGTGTTCATCCATGAGAAATCATGCTAATCAGATAGAACATATAAATTATAATAGGTATAATTTATGATTCAAAACTAAATATACAAGTATGATTCACGATTGTATACTTTCCAAGGAAATTACCAACAATTCATTTATCTATACCAAGATATGTATAATACTTTTAATATAAGGATAATATATTAAAGAAGTAATAATACATCATACCGGGTTTGCATTAACAAAAGTACTATACAGAGTACCAGGGTTAGCAATCACGGAGTAATAATACATCATACCGGGTTTGCATTAACAAAGGTACTACACAGAGTACCAGGGTTAGCAATCACGGGGTAATAATACATCATACCGGGTTGCATTAACAAAGGTACGATACATAGTACCAGGGTTAGCAATCACGGGGTAATAATACATCGTAAATCTCGTTGAAACAATAAATTTGTGAGACTCTTCATGGTGTACTTATCTAAGTACGACTTTAAGTCATGTCTTATTAACCAGAATCTCTTGTAGGGAGAGCGTGAATTTGTGTATAGATCTATATGGGACTGACAATCCCACACCTTTACTGTTCGCTACAGTTTGGCCGGCAGGCCTAGGGTGTCAAATATCATATCATTTCCGACGCCTGAAGAACGTCGCAGCAGGCATATCAGTCATATTAGTATGGTTAATAGAACTCACATGGATAAAAGAACGAGTAAATTACTAAGTAATATACTTCTATTAAAACAGTAAGAAAAGATAATTACGTCCCGACCAAATATACCTTCTGTTAGTTTTTACTTACAGTAAAAGCTACGTATCAAGAAATCAAGTATGATAAATATACTTGTACTTCTGGTTTTGGAACATTTAAAACCCCAAGGCAGTATTATGGATAATATAATATTTTCTAGGATTAATACTAATGTTTTACTATAGAACATATATAACTAAGAATACTTTTACAAAGGAAACGGTTTATGGGATTAAACCACTTTTACAAATGAAACGGTTTATGGAATTAAACCACTCTTACAAATGAAACGGTTTATGGGATTAAACCACTTTTACAAATGAAACAGTTTATGGAATTAAACTACTTTTACAAAAGAAACGGTTTATGGGATTAAACCACTTTTACAAAGGAAACGGTTTATGAGATTAAACCACTTTTACAAATGAAACGGTTTATGGGATTAAACCACTTTTACAAATGGGAACTTAGTCATTCACTTTCTGTAAACTAGTATAACATAAAGGACCTTTAGTGGTTAATTTTATAATTCCTTAGTTTTTATATCAGAGTTATACATAAGTAATATCCGATTGACAGTGAAATGTGTGACTTCCGCCTTACTTCCTGTTCCTTGTTTGGTTGTGGGCTTAGGGCAGATACACCCATTTAACTGTCCATTCGATATTAGGTTATATATAATTAGTATAAACTAAGTAATTACAGAGGGAAACTATTGAGGTTATCAATCTATCACCTCAGGAAATATAGGATTTTCTGGAGGAATCAGTGAACTTATCCAAAGAACTTAGGGTATACTTAACAGAACTAAAATACTTATGAACTCACCAGCTTAAATGCTGATCTACTCTTTCCAAATAACTTGTATTCTCAGGAATCCAGTAGACAGGTACACTCCCGAAGCTTTTGAGAAGACTACCTAGTACCGTACCGCGACTCTTGTCTTCTACTGTACCTACCTTGGTGTTTGAATATGTAATGTTTAAACACTTATGTAAAACTTATACTTATTAATGCAATGGTTGTTTGTACTTTGATTACTATATTGCATGTGTTGTGATACTTACCTGAAGTCCTCCGCCCCCGAACGTTTTTGTCGTTCTGGTTTGGGGGTGTGACAAAGCCCGATGCAGATTATGTGATTATGTTATGTGTTTATGATATATGTCATGTTGTGTATGTGTCGGGGTAAGCCCGATGCCGGGATGAGCCCGATGCCCGATGCGGTCGGATGTCGGGGTGAGCCCGATGCCGGACAGGAGTCCGAAGTCGGGTAAGCCGATGTCGGGATTCGTCCCGATGCAGTTGGGAGTAGTCCCAGAGTTATGTTATTTGTTATACGTGATTTGTATGGTATGTGGTAGTTTGGGGGAGCTCACTAAGCTTCGTGCTTACAGTTTCAGTTTTGGTTTCAGATACTTCTGCTAGCAAGGGGAAGGGCTCGGGATGATGGCATGGCACACACCACAGTTTTCTTAGCCTGGGAGTTTATTCTGATATTTTATATGAGACTGTGATATGATGACATATTTTATGAGATTTTGAGATACATGTTCTATGATTTTATACTATAGCGATGATATTTATGTTTGTTAAATGATTTTGAAAACGAAATTTTTGGCTAGTATTTTTGGGATGTTACAAGTTGGTATTAGAGCCTTGGGTTGAGGGATTCGGGAACACTTTCGAGTGTGTCTGAACTCAAACTAAGGAATTGGTATAGAAATTTTCAAAAGGAAAAAAAATCAATTTTTGCACAAGAAAAGAGTTTTAGAAAAAACAAAAAGAATTTTTAGAAAGAAAAGAACTTTGAAAAGAGAAAAGGGGCGTGGTGCATGCAATCAGCCGAGCTCAAGTAAGTACTCCCAAATTACCCATACAAGTTTATGTTATGATTATCAGCTTTATTAGAACAGCATGCTAGATTAGGACTAAGGATCTAGGGAGGATGCCTTATGTGCCTGCTATATGTGTTTCAGCTTTATGAGAACTGCATGCTAGTACAGATTAGTCAGGATGACAGCCTGCGTATTATATACTTGATTATGTGTACTCGATGTCCGAATGATGCTTGCTTGGTGCTTTTAGGAGTCCTAGTTGTCTTTCACTAACTAGTAAACGAATATGTAATAGTATTCGCGAGCTAGTTAGGGGAAGAAAGCAGGGACTTCTTATGCAGCTGATGGCGGAGAGTGGGATGGTGATTACCCTAGGGCAAGCCTAGGATGAGAGTAGTAGAGAGCAGTAGCCGTAGAAGGGACTTGGTGGACTCGAGGCAGTTCTTGAGGAAAGTATGGATAGATGTGTAAGGTAGTATGGGCCCGTACTACTGAAAGCAGAGGATCACTACTCGAATCAAGGAAGGCCGAGATAAGACCAAGGAACTTGCAGTGTATGTGATCCCTACAGTTATATTAGTATTCTGACGTTTATTATGATGTGTTTTCAGAATGGTGGTTTTATGCCCTAGACCAGTAGTTGGTAGTTCTGGCGTAGGAGAGGGATCAGGCTCAGGTTCTGGAGTCGGGCAATTAGATGAGCAGAACAGGGAGTTCCTCTCCTCGGAGGTCACACGCAGCATACTTGAGCAGACTCCTGTGATCTTCGGTGCGATCAAGGAGGGTATTCTGGAGCTTATGGATGAGAGATTGAGTGCGTTTCGCATTGAGGTGGCGGCCATGATGGGTTCGCGCACGCTCACGTTCCGAGAGTTCAGGGCATGTGCAGCTCCTGATTACCAGGGGGCTCGAGACCCCATTGCTAGTACTAGATGGTTGGCAGATGTCACCAACACTTTCCGCACCAGCAAGTGTCCCGATGGTGACAAGGTTAGGCTCGTGTCCTGTCTTCTGAAGGGCAGGGCACGTGACTGGTGGGAGGAGGTCGGGAGAGCCATTGGAGATGACACTATGTTGGATGCTATGACCTGGAGTGAGTTCACGACCAGATTCAGAGCCAAGTTCTCACCTGTTATTGAGGTGCAGCAGCTTGCTAGAGAGTTTCAGGACCTCCAGCAGACGACAGAGACTGTGGCAGAGATTGCCGCCAAGTTTAGGGAGAGGGCTCTTCTCATTCTGCAGTATGCGGCGGACGAGGAGATGAAAAATGCCCGATATCATGAGATGTTGCGGAGTGATATCCGCCAGTTTGTGAGCCGCTCCAGCTGCAAGACGCTAGAGGACATGATAGCGAGGGCTCGATATATATATATATATATATATATATATATATATATATATATATATATATATATATATATATATATATATATATATATATATATATATATATATATATATATATATATATATAGAGAGAGAGAGAGAGAGTTGAATTTAGAGATGAAGAGGAAGAGGAAGCCAGAGGTAGTACAGTTAGGAGGTTCGGGAAAGAATCCCAAGGTATCAGATCACAGATCTCGGAGCCAGCAGAGCCACGGTCATTGTGGTAAATGCGGTAGGATGCACGAGGGGGCGTGCAAGGTAGGGAGTTTGGGCTGCTACAAGTGCGGCCGAACTGGTCACATGAGCTGAGATTACACAGCTACTACCACCGCCATACCAGCATCAGATCTGATTTGCTTTCAGTGCAATCAGAAGGGACACAAGCGGTCCCAGTGCCCGAGCTTAGCAGCAGCAGGGAAGGTGGTAGCACCTTCTCCTGCCACCTTGAGTAATTCAGATGGCCGTCAGGTCCGGGGTGATGCGCCTATGGCGCGGAGCACGGCTTTTCAGCTTACTGCAGAGGAGGCACGAGCAGCTCCTGGCGTGGTGACGGGTATGTATTTTCCTCTTATCTCTGTATTGGATATTGTTTGTTCCTCATGTTTATGTGTTTGTGTATAGGGTCGTTCTTAGTGAACGACATTTCAGCTATGGTATTGTTTGATTCGGGGGCTACCCGATCATTTGTGCCACTCGCGCTTAGCAAGCGATTTAGCAGAGTTCCATGGGAGTTGGATTGCCCACTTGATGTTTAGATAACTGATGACAGGACCGTAAGGGTCACGAGAGTTCATAGAGGATGTACACTGCGGTTATTTGATGAGAAGTTCTCAGTGGATTTGGTTCCTATTCCCCTGCGAGGGAATAAGGTTATAGTAGGTATAGATTGGTTGAGCCCCAATGGGGCAGTGATATTGCCATATTTATACATATTTTTAGGCAATATTTAAGTACATTTTTATATATATTTTGGTCATTTGCATAGAATAATGGTACTTATAAGGTTAAATTATATTTTGCAGCCAAAAAGAAGACATTTTGAAGAAAAGGGACTAGAAGCGTTAAAGGATGGAACTTTGGAGGTTGAAGGCTTGAAAGACAAGAAAAACACCCAAAAAAGACGTACTCACGACGTGAACAGTTGATGGTTCACGACGTGAGTGGAAAGAGTTAGAAGATAAGCATCCGGGTGAAGGAATCTTTGACGATCACGATTACCTCGAGTTCACGACGTGAGTTTTACATTCTCACGACGTGAACGGTGATTTTGGAGAAAATATATATACCCTTCTCCATTACGATTGGGGGACTTTTGTCTGGCTTAGAAGGGTTCCTGGAGACGAAATTCAGAGGAGAAGAAGCTCTGGGAGCTGGTTTTAACACCAAGGAAGAAGAAGTTCATAATTTGATTTATAGATTGGTACACTTAAACATGTCTTTGATTATAGTTTTTGTTTATTTAGCTGTTAGTATGTCCAGCTAAATCTAGCTGCTTCTGTTAGCTAGATGAAGCTGGAACTCATGGTTTTAATGCGTTAGACTTGACTTACTTGTTGGTGATACGCGTGTGTTGATTGATTTTACCTAGCATGCTTGAATTAATTATTTGATTGCTTTAAATTCTTGTTCTGTGTAGTTAGTGAACACAAATCTGCATGAATTTGAATACCTAATAATATAGTGAACACTAGTTATTAGAGTTAAGATCAAACCAATCTTAGATAAGTAATTGAATCATTGAATTAAGCTGTGTTAGAGAACTCATATTATGACTATAATTGTGTTTTGATTAATCAATCTTTCATGGCTCCAATCTTATTTAATAATTGATTCTGTGTTAACTATTGTATGACCATACATAGATTTACATGATTTGAGTAATAATTAGTAGATTTAGAACTAAATTGCTAATACTTCTTAATTTGGTAACCAACAGTAATAGTCCTAGCTAATGTATAACCATTGAGTGAAAGCGGATTCGAACTAACATAAGTGTTTTATTTATTGATTGAGTTTTTGTGAAAGAATTAAGTTCATCTAAACTTGAAAAATTAGATAAAAACCCCTTCTTAGCTCGTTAGTAATTAGGTTAGTTTAGTAGTAAATAAATTAATTAGTCAACACCGTTCCCTGTGATCGACACCCGACTTACCAAACTATTCTATAATTCGACTAGGTACACTGCCTAGGTGCATTTTAGTTAGTTAGTTAGTTAGGTTATAAATTATAAAATTAGTGGGTACTATCGTGCACATCAAGTTTTTGGCGCCGTTGCCGGGGAACGGCTTAGTTTATTACTTATTTATTTGCTTTAGATTAACCGGTACTTTTTGTGGGATAAAACCTGCAAAAAGTTAATTTTCCAGCGAGGTTTGAATTTTTTTCATCTGTTACAGGAATCACGACGTGAATCTTAAAGATTCACGACGTGAGAACTGTGATTTTTAGTTTTCTTTAGTTTTTAGTTTATTTTTCTATTTTAGTTCGTTTTTACGTCGTTATTTTGTTTAGTTTGCAGGAGTTCATGACCAGAGGCTCTAACACACCTTTGGTGCCACCACTTGAAGATCCGGAGTCAGCCCTTCACAAAAATAAGAATAAGAACGCGAAGGAAGATCACACGCCAAAGAAGACGCCACTGCAAGAATTAAAATCAACCTTTTCAAGGAAGTCGGGAAAGAATACAGGAGAGTCAAGTTCAACCCCAAAGGATAAAGGCAAAGTTGAAGAACTTGATCCAGTTTCTAATCCACACGAATCAGAATACGAGTCAGACCCAGAATTTGGAATATTTGCGAGTGAGCCCGAAGACAAGCAAGAGGACGAAATGGAAAACATTGAGGAGATGTCCATGGGAGCTTACAAGAAGCGGATCCGAGAGGATGTAGGTCCCGGTTTAGTCCAACCCGCAATACCTGCCACTGCCACATTCGAGCTGAAGGGGCACATCTTGAATGCACTGAAGGATATTCCATTTTATGGGAAGGATCATGAGGATGCTTTCAAGCATCTCGATGAAGTCAATGACATTTCGGATTACTTCAATGTTCCAAATGTCAATAGAAACACCGTCTTGCTCAGGATGCTGCCCATTACTTTTAAGGGAGCTGCTAAAGAGTGGTTAAAATCACTTCCACCGGGTACGATCACCATTTGGGCTCAAATGTGTGAGCAATTTCTTGACCAATTTTGCCCACCATCCAAGATAGCTAAACTCAAAAAGGTAATATCCAACTTTGAACAACAACCGGGGGAGTTATTATACGAAGCATGGGAGCGTTACAAAGGCTTGATCAGAAATTGTCCTCAACATGATCTTAATGTTCAACAAGAGATGTCAATCTTCTATGATGGGGTCAATGTTATGACAAGACAACTCCTTGATTCTCAAGGACCTTTGACAAAGAAAAATCCAAGGGAGGTCAAGGAGCTGATTGAAGAATTCGCGAAGCACTCTCGTGAGTACCACAACCCTAGGCAAGATGGAATCAAAGGCAGTGGAGGTGCACAAACTGAAGAAATAGCAGCTATGATGGCTATGCTGAATAATATGGACCGGAGGTTAACACAAATGGACCAATCAATTCATGCTATAAGAGTTGGTTGTGAACGGAGTAATGGTCCACACTTGACCAAGGACTGCAATTTGGATGAGTATGGGAATAAAAAGGCTCAAGTATGCTACTTGAGTGGGGACAAGTACGATGAAGACTGGAGGAAACCGAAGAAAGAGTGGCTTCCATATGAAGAATACAAGAAGCAAAAGGAAGAGAAGTATAGGCAAACAAGTCGAGGCTTCTACCAAAAGGAGCAGCCACCAGCTGAGAAAAAACCCGATCTAGAGACCATGTTAGTAAAGTTTATGGAAGCTTCAGAAAAGAGACACGAGGCTACTGATTCTGCTATTGATGAACAAAGAACTTTGATGAAGAATCATCACGCAATGATGGTAGAACAACAGGCTTTAATAAAAAATCAACAAGCCTCCGTCAATAATCTTGAAGTGCAACTTGGTCAACTTACCACTTTGGTTCATGAGAAGATGTCCCCGAAAAATCCTGAAAATAAGACCCAATCTCACGTAATGGCCATCGATATTGAAGAAGAGGCAATTTATGAGTTCCTGGAAGCCTTGGAAGAAGAGCCACAACAGTCCGATCGATCTAAAGCCAAAGGAACCCAAGCTCGAAGATCACAATGCTGTTGAGTTAACGAATTCACGACGTGAGCCATATCGGCTCACGACGTGGGCCCGTCCTGAACAGAAAAATCCTGAATTTATTCCGACATTTCAACCACCTTTGCCGTTTCCTTCTCGAGCTGCCCTTAGTCCACTGGAAAGAGAGCATATAGAGTTTATTAAGCACGTGAAGGGTATCCCGATTAATACTCCCTTTGTCGAGTCGTTATCCAAAATTCCCGAATATGAAATTTTTTTACAAGACTTGATAGACACTCGTCAGCAACTAAAGAAGAATTCTAAAGTTATTCTAAGTGAGCAAAGTTCAAGGGCTGTATTGGGAGACATACCTAAGAAGATGGGAGATCCTGGACGCCTCACTCTTCCATGTGAGTTTGGGAACAATATGAAGGTTTATGCTTTAGCCGATTCTGGGGCTAGCATAAATTTGATGCCTTATTCGTTTTATCAGAAATTGAATATTCAGAAGTTAAAAGCTACAAAGATGACTATTCACATGGCGACCGTTCGGTGACACAACCCAGGGGCATTGTGGAAGATATTCTAGTGAAAATTGGGAAATTTGTTTTTCCAATAGATTTTGTAGTGTTGGATATGAAAGAAGATCCTAATGTTCCAATTATCCTTGTTCGTCCGTTACTTAACACCGCTGGAGCTCTTGTTGATATACGCGAATCCAAGCTCACCTTGAGAGTTGGAGATGAAACAGAAGTTTTTGGGATAGAAGATGGTTTCCAAGAGAGTGATGCGCAAGAGGAGTTTTCAACATTGATGAAGAGAATGAACTTGAAGAATTAGAGAAGCTCATGGAAGAAGAAATCAAAACAATTCAACAAGTTAAAAGAACAAAACCGAGAGCATCCGTTCCATTTTTAGTTGAAGTTATTACTTACACAAATCCCACTTCTTGGGTAAGCAAAGAGGATGATGAGATGTCAAGTGATGAAGAGGAGGTTACTTCAAAAGTAACAAGTCCAGTGGTGAAAGAAGAAAGGGATACTATGGAGATTAACAATGAAGAAAACTTGGGCACAAAAGGAACAAACAGGAAGCTTGATGAAGACGAGGTCAAAGCTAAAAAGGAAAATTCGAAAAAGGCGTACAAAAGACGAGTTCAAGCTTACAAGAGGCGTTTCAAGGAACAAAAGATCCTAGTGGTGGATTCTTCGGATGACTCAACGTAGGAGGCAATGAGTCCGGCTCATGACTCCAAGAAAAAGAAGCGCTTCTCGGGAGGCAACCCGAGTTTGGTTTGCAATTTTTTTCTTTTCTTCTTAGTTTTTGCATTTTGGTCTTAGAAACATAGATCATATCATCCAACTCGCTTTATTCATAAGTAAACACTGAGTGTGGGGTCCCTAAAAATGAAGTGGTGATAATTAAGAATTTAGTTAATAGACAAACTTGACTTAAAAAAAAATTCATATAGTATTCACGACGTGAATCCTTAAGGACTCACGACGTGAGTTTTGGAAAACACGGGACCACATATTAAAGGGTAAAGAACCAGTTTGACCCCCCTTTTGTTTATTCCTCACGAAGTGAAACACGAGATCTGGTCCCCCCTTGCTCCGATTTTGGCCGACAACACTCAATTTTCGTTTTTGCTTACCTAATACTTCAATCTAAGGTAATGATTCTTAATTATTAAGTTTAATTCTTCTCTAATAGTTGAACTTAGGGTTAGGGTTTGTTAGTTAGATGAAATGTCGAAATTATTCCTTAAAATTCCCGTAATAGCCTTGGAATGTTGATGATTTGTCATTGGGATTAGTATATGAGTAAACCCCATTAACATTGTGACCTGATATTGCGTCCTGATCTTAGCGATTCTGGTTTCTATGTTACGAACTCACGACGTGAATCCTGAAGGATTCACGACGTGAATACTGGGACTGGACAATTTCAGTTGTGTTAATTTCTAATCTGTTGGGTTGTTTCTTTTGGATATGTTTGTTGTTGTTTTTTTTTTTTTGCAGAAATGGCTCCCAGAAGAGAGATTCCAACTGGAGTAGCGGGTTTACATCCATTTTACAACTTTCCAACAACTACACCCCGGGATATCTATACTCGATGGAACAATCGGTTGGGATGGTTTTACAACCGGGAGTTTGCTATTGCCCCCACTATTCAGTGGGCACGTTTGCGGGAGGTTGGGCTGGTGGATCGAATGTCCCAATATCTTACTAAGATATTTTTGGGGGATGGATTTTCCTTCACGTGCAAGGGGTGGTATAATTTGTTTTCCATCCAAGAGCGGGTCTATAAAGAGCTTTGCGTGGAATTCTTTTCAACGGTGACATTCCATGAGAATGTCCAAGATCCTACTTTCCCGCAAGCTTTGGTTTTTCGTCTAGGAGGGGAATATCGGGAGTGCAGTTTGGTGGAGTTTTCACGCAGAATGGGGTTATACGAGGCTCATGAGACCATAACTCATGAGTTTATTTTATTTTTGAGGGACACCACACGTGGTTATGCGGATGGGGTTTCAGGACCGGAGTTTTGGAGCAATATCGCGGCCGGTGTGTTCAATTCCGGTGTATCCCCCGAAAGTAGCATCAAATCACCGATACATCGCCTTATCCATCGCCTTATCACATTTTCTATTCATCACAAACGCCATGGTGATAAGGTTACTAAGGTCAACTTGTTCTTTTTGTGGTGCATTTTACAGCCCTGCGTGTGCTGTAACATTCCGTATTTCTTGGCCCGATACTTGGCGGAGTATGCAACGAGTGCCCATCCCGGGAGCCCCATTTGTGGAGGGCACTTTGTTACGCGCTTGGCCCGATCTTATGGCCTCATTGTTCCCGACATCACTCGTTCTTTGACAGGCATGGAGGGGAACGAGTTTAGTATGGGGTATTTAGAGACAATGAAGGTGGTCAAGAATTATGGGACGCATTGGGGAATTCTTGAGGATAATGATGATGGTGATGAGCAGCCGACCGACCAACCTGAACCACAACCGAGGCCGAGGCGCAAGAACGTAAGAGGAAGGGGAGAAAGAGGGCAACCAATGCATCCACCCGCATCCATGGTAGGAGCACCTTTTGGGGGTGATATGGCTGGATATTTTGACCAATTATCTTTGAGTGTCAACTGGATTGGGGGCACCATGGAGAACGTCGTTCGACACCTTGGGGTGGAGCAGCCGCCTCATTTGGGGTATCACTACCCAATTTTCCCAAGGTGGACGGAGTATAGAGGACATGGAGGCGACGGAGCGGGTACTAGCGGGGTGAACGAGGATGACGAGGATGATTGATCGTTTCTTTTATTATTTTTCAGAATTGCTAGGAGCGCATACAAAGGATGTCGAGATATGAGTGCATATGTGTTTAGCCGGGAGTGTTTAAAGTCGAGAGTCGAGACCCATAATTTAAATTAAGTGTGGGGTGAGTCAAGCGAGAAGAAAGTTAGAGAGAAGAGTCGAAATTAATAGGGTTAGAAGAGTCTTAATCCATTACGACATGGGGGTGAATATAAGAATTGAAAGAAAGGTTGGAAGAAAAATATTTCTGGGATTCCAGTTTTCACGTCGTGACTACTTTGTTATTCACCTCATGAGTCAGTATATGGTGGCTTTCCAGAACCCGCTTCATATAAAATTCACGTCGTGAATCTTCATAAACTCACGTCGTGACTTTGTAATTTTCACAAAAGGAGTCTTATTTTTCCATATTCATTATGTGGTTCACCACCATTCTTTTTGGGATTATTATGAAGATAATCATGGCTCATTTTCTCTACCATGCAATGTGGCGTATGTTTTCCCACATTGTTCTGTTCATTTTGCACATTTTTCTACACCACATTTGTTGAAGATTGAAGACTCGATTCCATATTTTGCTGGTACATTACTTATCTCGCGTGTTCAAGATCCAAGTTTCTATTTCTCAAAGTCTGTATTCAAGATGCACATTCCATCCGCACTTTTGGAGATGATCACGCCGCTATCCCAGGGGAGTCTGTTCCTTTTTCTCCCTTCTCTTAATTTTTATATTATTTTAAGCATACAATGAGGGCATTGTATGAAATAAGTGTGGGGTAGGGGGTAGAAAAAGTAAATTGCTAGGAAAATTGAAAATTTTAAATTTTAGGCGTAGGTTTGAAATAATAATCTAATAATTTATTCTAGTAATAATAATTTAAACTTAAGTTGCTAGTGTTGCATTGGGATGATCCGATAAGAGTTTAAATGTTTAGTTGAGCCAACACACGTTATAGTGCATTTGTGGCCTCCCTTATTTTAGTGAAATCATGGAACAAAAACATAACCTCGCTTAGTTTGAGGGATGCAATATGTTTAGCAACCTAAACCTGAAATGTATCCAGGAAAGCTATGTCTTAGCCAATAAAGGTTGAAGTTAAGCGCCCATGCTTAAGCATGTAGGTTTTTGAGTGATATAGAAAAGTGAGACACACGTTAAAAAAAAGAGAGAGAAATTACCGAAAAGTAAAGAAATTGAAGAATTTTGGAGCATAAAAGTATCAAAGTTTGAAGATCAAAATTCTAAAAGTTGAAAGTTGAAGATGCCAAAAATCATGAAAGAGGTGAATTCAAAAAAAAAATTTGAAGATCAAAGATCAAACATCAAAGAAATGAAGAATTCAAGAGCTCCAAGTTGTGGTATCTTCTGAAAAGCTGTAACTCTATAGTTTATGTATGCTTGGGTAGCTTTACAAAAATACCTTGAGGTTAGTAAGATTTCTGGGGATGGATTCGGAGGGTTGCATAAAATGAGCATTGTTCAAAAGAAGTGGGTGCGTGTTTATGAAGATTGTGAGTATTTAGAGTATGGGGGGTGCTTTAGGAAAATTTTAGACACAAATGCATGCGTTGAGGTCTTGGCATAATGGCTGGGTTTGAGTTGGATTGTTCTATGTGATGTTAGTGATAAAGGTTTAAGTTTAAAATAGTTAGATTTGCTTGAGGGCAAGCAAAGCACAAGTGTGAGGTATTTTGATATTGCCATATTTATACATATTTTTAGGCAATATTTAAGTACATTTTTATATATATTTTGGTCATTTGCATAGAATAATGGTACTTATAAGGTTAAATTATATTTTGCAGCAAAAAAGAAGACATTTTGAAGAAAAGGGACTAGAAGCGTTAAAGGATGGAACTTTGGAGGTTGAAGGCTTGAAAGACAAGAAAAACACCCAAAAAAGACGTACTCACGACGTGAACAGTTGATGGTTCACGGCGTGAGTGGAAAGAGTTAGAAGATAAGCATCCGGGTGAAGGAATCCTTGACGATCACAATTACCTCGAGTTCACGACGTGAGTTTTACATTCTCACGACGTGAACGGTGATTTTGGAGAAAATATATATACCCTTCTCCATTACGATTGGGGGACTTTTGGCTGGCTTAGAAGGGTTCCTGGAGACGAAATTCAGAGGAGAAGAAGCTCTGGGAGCTGGTTTTAACACCAAGGAAGAAGAAGTTCATAATTTGATTTATAGATTGGTACACTTAAACATGTCTTTGATTATAGTTTTTGTTTATTTAGCTGTTAGTATGTCCAGCTAAATCTAGCTGCTTCTGTTAGCTAGATGAAGCTGGAACTCATGGTTTTAATGCGTTAGACTTGACTTACTTGTTGGTGATACGCGTGTGTTGATTGATTTTACCTAGCATGCTTGAATTAATTATTTGATTGCTTTAAATTCTTGTTCTGTGTAGTTAGTGAACACAAATCTGCATGAATTTGAATACCTAATAATATAGTGAACACTAGTAAGATCAAACCAATCTTAGATAAGTAATTGAATCATTGAATTAAGCTGTGTTAGAGAACTCATATTATGACTATAATTGTGTTTTGATTAATCAATCTTTCATGGCTCCAATCTTATTTAATAATTGATTATGTGTTAACTATTGTATGACCATACATAGATTTACATGAATTGAGTAATAATTAGTAGATTTAGAACTAAATTGCTAATACTTCTTAATTTGGTAACCAACAGTAATAGTCCTAGCTAATGTATAACCATTGAGTGAAAGCGGATTCGAACTAACATAAGTGTTTTATTTATTGATTGAGTTTTTGTTAAAGAATTAAGTTAATCTAAACTTGAAAAATTAGATAAAAACCCCTTCTTAGCTCGTTAGTAATTAGGTTAGTTTAGTAGTAAATAAATTAATTAGTCAACATCGTTCCCTGTGATCGACACCCGACTTACCAAACTATTCTATAATTCGACTAGGTACACTGCCTAGGTGCATTTTAGTTAGTTAGTTAGTTAGGTTATAAATTATAAAATTAGTGGGTACTATCGTGCACATCAGGCAGTGATAGATTATGAGCAGCAGTTGGTTAGAGTTCGCACTCCCAGTGGGGGAGAGTTAGTGATTCAGGGCGAGAGGCCACAGCGCGGACCAGTTTTCTGCTCTGCAACGAGAGTGAGACGTCACATTCAGCAGGGCTGTGCGGGATATGTCGCGTATGTCATGGATACCCGAGATAAGGGTATGACGACCGTAGATGATGTACCGGTGGTACGAGAGTATCCGAATGTGTTCCCGAAGGATTTGTATGGGATACCTCCGGAGAGACAGGTTAAGTTTTGGATTGACCTGGTCCCTGGTGCGGCTCCGATAGCCAAGGCACCATATCGGTTGGCTCCTCCTGAGATGCAGGAGTTGTCTACGCAGCTGCAAGAGCTGCTAGACAAGGGCTTTATCAGGCTGAGCAGTTCACCATGGGGAGCCCTGATCCTGTTTGTGAAGAAGAAGGACGGGTCGCACCGTATGTGCATAGATTACCGGGAGCTGAATAAGGTAACAGTGAAGAACCGTTCAGGGAGCATCTTGGTTTTCCAAGATTGATTTACGGTCCGGATATCACCAGATGTGGGTCAGAGATGATGATGTGCAGAAGACCGCTTTCAGGACCTGCTATGGTTATTATGAGTTTGTGGTGATGCCGTTTGGGCTCACCAACGCTCCAGCCGCGTTCATGGACCTCATGAATCGCGTATGCAGACCGATGCTAGATCGGTCTGTGATAGTATTCATTGACGACATCTTGGTTTATTCCAAGACTCAGGAGCAGCATGAGGAGCACCTGAGAGAGGTGCTAGAGACCCTGAGGAGGGAGAGGTTTTTCGCAGAGTTCTCCAAGTGCGAGTTCTGTTTGCGCGAGGTGCAGTTTCTGGGACACCTCGTCAACCAGAAGGGTATATTAGTCGATCCGGCCAAGATAGAGGCTGTGATGCAGTGGGAGGTCCCGAAGTCTCCATCCGAGATTTGGAGCTTCCTGGGTTTGGCAGGGTATTACAGGAGATTCATCCAGGATTTCTCCAAGATAGCAGTTCTGCTGACCTGACTGACCAAGAAGTCGGTGGTGTTTCGTTGGGGTCCTGAGCAGCAGACAGCCTTCGAGACGCTCAGGCAGCGACTGTGCGAGGCGCCGATTCTTACCCTGCCAGAGGGAGTAGATGACTTTGTAGTCTACTGTGACGCTTCGATCACAGGTATGGGAGCAGTGTTGATGTAGCGGGGGCATGTGATAGCTTATGCCTCGAGACAGTTGAAGCCTCACGAGGCTAACTACCCGATGCATGATTTGGAGTTGGGGGCGGTGCTGTTCGCGCTCACGATTTGGCGGCATTACCTCTATGGGGTCCGGTGTACTATCTACACGGACCACAAGAGTTTGAGGTACCTCATGGATCAGCCGAATCTGAACATGAGGCAACGTCGGTGGTTAGATGTGGTAAAGGATTGCGACTGTGAGATCCTTTACCACCCGTGCAAGGCCAACGTAGTGGCCGACGCCCTGAGCCGCAAGGCGGTAGCGGCTCCGATCCTAGATATCTGTCTGAGGATGACCGTGATTACTCCACTGCTGGACCAGATTAGAGAGGCGCAGGTTGAGGGCCTGAAGGAGGAGCGCCAGAAGTGTGAGAGGATAGTGGGCCGAGTAGCTTCGTTTGACTACGATAGTCGAGGATTATTGATCCTGCATGGGAGGGTCTGGGTACCATATTGGGGCGGAGTACGGTAGGTATTGATGGATGAGGCCCACAAGTCGCGGTTCTCCATCCATCCAGGGGCGACGAAGATGTACAGAGATCTTCGACCCGATTACTGGTGGCCCTGCATGAAGCGGGACGTAGCTTGGTATGTGGAGAGATGCCTGACCTGCAGAAAGGTCAAGGCAGAGCACCAGAGGCCCCACGACAAGATGCAGCCGTTAGACATTCCCGTGTGGAAATGGGAGGATATCACTATGGACTTCATTACTAAGCTTCCCAAGACCGCATGTGGGGTCGATTTGATATGGGTCATAGTGGATCGGTTGAACAAGAGTGCTCATTTCATACCGATCCAGGAGAGCATATCGGCCGAGAAGCTGGCCGAGATTTATGTACGAGAGATAGTGGCACGTCATGGAGTGCCTATCTCGGTGGTGTCAGATCGAGATGTCCGGTTTACTTCCAGGTTTTGGAAGCGGTTTCACGAGGAGATGGGTACTCCGTCTCCACTTCAGCACCACTTTCCACCCTTAGAAAGATGGGCAGAGCGAGAGGACGATTCACACTCTTGAGGACATGCTCCGAGCATGTGTGTTAGATTTCGGTGGCAGTTGGGATACGTACCTTCCGTTAGCGGAATTTTCGTATAACAACAGTTACCACTCCAGTATAGACCGGCCTCCCTTCGAGATGCTCTACGGGAGGAAGTGTAGGACCCCAATCTGTTGGGGTGAGGTCGGTCAGAGGGTTATGGGGAGTACGGAAGTAGTACTTAAGACCACAGAGCGGATTCAGCAGGCCCGGAGCAGGCTCCAGACTGCTCAGAGCTGACAGAAGAGTTACGCCGATAGACGACGTTCAGAGTTGGAGTTTCAGGTGGGCGACATGGTCCTTCTGAAAGTGTCGCCCTGGAAAGGTGTTATTCGGTTCCGGCGGCGGGGAAAGCTGGGCCCCAGGTTCATCGGCCCCTTCCGGGTCATAGCCCGGGTGTGCAAAGTGGCATACAAATTGGATCTTCCAGCCGAGCTCAGCCATATCCACAACACTTTCCATGTCTCTCAACTTCGGAAGTGCCTAGTAGACGAGTCAGCGGTTGTACCTTTGGAGGACATTCAGGTGGATGACAGCCTGAATTACATCGAGAAGCCAATGGCGATCCTGGATCGAAAGACTAAGGAGCTGAGAAATAAGAGAGTAGAGTTAGTGAAGGTTCAGTGGCAGCACAAAAAGGGTTCAGAGTGGATGTGGGAGTCCGAGGAGGAGATGAGGGAGCACTACCCGGAGTTGTTTCCAGATTCAACAATAGCAGACTTCGAGGACGAAGTCTGATTCAAGTGGGGGTGAATTGTAACATCCGTCTCTCGAGGTATCAATTGATTATGAAAATTAATATTGGTTTTGGGCTTATGTTGGGCAATGGTCCCTTTTGGAATGAACCTTTGAAGATTCGGCCAAGGAGTGGGCTGCCCATAAGCCGTACGCGGGGCGTAACCCGGCGTACGCGGGTCATAGTAATCGTATTGGATGTGCGGGACTCGGGGGTGTACGCGCAACGTACCAAGAGGTACGCCCAGCGTACGCGGGAGATGCCAAACCCTAGTTTTCAGGGTTTAAGACATATATAAACCCCATTATAGCCTCCCCTAAGGCCTCCTCACCTGTCCCTCACTCTCAGAAAACCCTAGTTCGTCCCTTACTCCATTTCTTTGTGTGCTTAACCTCTTGAGTTTATTTTGGTGAAGAAGGGCTTGGAAGAAGTGAAGCAAGGTTGAAGGAAGAAGCACTTGAGTATCTTGAGCTCAAGGATCTGGAACAAGTTCACCTTTGGGCACTCAAGGGAGGTATAAAGCTCTTATCTTTCCTTCTTGAATCATAGATCTAGGGTTTTGAAGATTTGGACCTTTTTAGATCCAAAGATTTGATCTTGAGCATGAAACTCCGTTTTTGAACTTAGGGTTGCCACCCTTGAAGCTCAATGTGTTCCTTTAGCTGTAAAGTTGCAAGCTTTGAGGCTTTTATGAAGCCATGTAAGAGATCTAGCCATTTACATGATGGTTCTTTGTCACTTTTTAGTGTTGGGCTCATTTGGTGGCTTGCAAGCCACCAAGTGATCGACTTTATGGGCTAGGACGAAGTATTGGACTCAGATATGTAGTTTGGACGTAGTGTTTTAAGGAGTTAAGCAGTTTTGGAGAAGAGAGCTTAACTGGAGAGTACGTTGGGCGTACACGTCTGTACGCGCAGCGTACAAGCCCTTTCAGCTGTACGTGCAGCGTACATAGAGGTACGCTCAGCGTACGCTCAGTCAATGGACTTGTTGTTATTGGGCTCGGTTTGGGCCAAGTTTTGGACATAGTAGTTGTGGGCCGTGTTGGGCCTGCGGAAGTCAGTTAAGGGCTTAAGGTTTAGTAGGGTTGGCAAGGAAAGCCCAATTGGAAGAGTTGGGCCCAATTTAGAAAATTGGGCCATTTGGGGATTAGTGGGCCTTAGTGAGTTTAGAAGGACTAGAAAGGATTGGGCCTGGGTCATGGCCCAAATTGGATCAGAACGGGTAAAATAGTCATTTTACCTACAGTAGAATCCTTATTTCTAACTAAGTGTTTATTTGGTCATGATAGCCGAAGAGCAGCCGGAACAGCAGTCAGGGATTCCTCACTCGGGTTTTCAGCAGTCAGTCATACGAGGTGAGTTTCCTTCCAGTAGTAACGGGTCTACGGCCACAATGCCAGTCTGTTTGAGTAGTAGAGAATACCGGGGTTAGCCCGATGCAGTTTATATGTTCCGGACTTCGGTCTGATGCCGGGGCGGTCCCGAGAAGTAGTTATGTATGCTTGATGTCTCTGTGATTCATGCATGTTTATGTGTTATGTGTTATATGTTCCGGGCTTCGGTCTAATGTCGGGCAAGCCCGATGCAGTATATGTGATATGTTATATGATATGTGTTAAGTGTTCCGGGCTTCGGTCCGATGCCGGGGCAAGCCCGATGTAGATTATGTGATTATGTTATGTGTTTATGATATATGTCATGCTGTGTATGTGTCGGGGTAAGCCCGATGTCGGGATGAGCCCGATGCCCGATGCGGTCGGATGTCGGGGTGAGCCCGATACCGGACAGGAGTCCGAAGCCGGGTAAGCCGATGCCGGGATTCGTCCCGATGCAGTTGGGAGTAGTCCCAGAGTTATGTTATTTGTTATACATGATTTGTATGGTATGTGGTAGTTTGGGGGAGCTCACTAAGCTTCGTGCTTACAGTTTCAGTTTTGGTTTCAGGTACTTCAGCTAGCAAGGGGAAGGGCTCGGGATGATGACATGGCACACACCACAGTTTTCTTAGCCTGGGAGTTTACTCTGATATTTTATATGAGACTGTGATATGATGACAGATTTTATGAGATTTTGAGATACATGTTCTATGATTTTATACTATGGCGATGATATTTATGTTTGTTAAATGATTTTGAAAACGAAATTTTTGGCTAGTATTTTTGGGATGTTACAGCCTCGTAAGGAGGAGTCCATGGGCTGCTTAAGCCTTAAGCAGGAATTAGGGTTTCCTCCAGAAACCCTAGCAGCCCACAACTCTATAAAGAACCGCATGTCATGCAATTTTCGGCCTATGCATAAGAATACATAACCCTAGCCGAAAATCCTTGTCTCTCCAACTCATCATTTTCATTGGGTGTTTGTGACTCCATTAAAGGTGCAACACTTGGGGCACTAAGCTTTCAAAGGTCAAGATCAAGCTAGGAACTCTTGTTATTACAATATAACAAGTGAGGTAATCTTCTAACCCTATTTTCATTGTGAATTTCGAAAATAGTATGCTAAATCTAGGGTTATTGCTTTGGTATTCAATTTGCATGTTTGATTAGTGAAAAACGATCCAAAGCAATTAGGGTTGCATGATCACATAGGAATGTAGATATGCTCAAAACCCATCATCTACCCCATGGAGTTGACCTAATGTCCGGAATATATATATATATATATATATATATATATATATATATATATATATATATATATATATATATATATATATATATATACTTGCCAAATTCTAGCTACCACGTCGTGGTTGGACACCACCACGTCGTGGTCTTCATAGATATCCCGTATTCTCCAAGTCAGTGTCAAGAATCGCGAAGATTCCATTCACCACGTCATGGTTACTAGGAATCAACATTTTCTCAAAACACGAAAGTCGTCCGAAAATTTGTCCAGTTTTCAGATCATTTTTAATCGCCTTAATCGGAGTTACGAGTCACGACATATGGTCAAAACACTGACGAGGGTTCAAGCTGTCCAACAACATCCTTTTTGTGTCTTCTTCTTGCCTAAGCTCGCATTTTCCTGCTTCCAACTCCTCGTTTGCTTCCTTTTCATCCCGAGCATGTCTTCACTCCTACAAAACATATTTCAAACATAATAAGTACCTTTTGTCCCATAATAAACATAATTGTAGCTAAAAGTATTAAGATGATGTATGAAATTAATATATGGTTAAATATGCACATATCAGTTACATATTTAAGTTATTTGATTAGTGTTCTTCATTTAACAAAATAGTTTACTGGGCTATAAACATCATATATTGTATTGTAAAACATGAGTTATTCCCTTTAAATGGTTGGATCTTCAACATAAAGATAATGTAACATCCAAAATTCCTGGTATATTAATTCAAAATTTAATTTTGAGGTTTATTGGCCACGACGTGGGATGGGTGTCCCCACGATGTGGCATGGGCAAAGTGATTGCGGATCAATTTTGTACCCTATGACGTGGCAAGTATGAGGCCACGACGTGGCGACCATCTGAAGGCAAAACCCTAATTTTTTGGGCTTTTGTCCCTATTTAAGGAAAGTAGGAAGTAGCACAACCTCAGCCTCCAACACCTTCCTTTCCAACCCTAACCAGATCTAGCCTCCATTATTGGATCCTTGACGTTATTGTTGGTGTTTTTGACATCTTGAAGGAAAAGGAAGCTCCCTTGGCTCATTGATTCAGCTTGCAAACCTCATAATCATCCTCTAGCACATTTTTTGGATCGTTATAAGTGTCCAAGATTCAAGCTTTTTGGTTGCATGTTTATAGATCTAAGTTCCTTGTCCCTTTTCTTCATTTTATGGAAGTTTGGAGGAATGGATTCCATAAAGTGGGCAACTTTATAGATCCTTGAGTTCCTTTTGGGTTATATGTTCCACATCTAGAGTCCTATGGTGTATTTAGTCTCATACACAAGTTTGATTCCATTTCCTTCATGTGTTGAACTAGTTTGGGAAGAGACATGCATTGGACATGCATATCCATAAAGCACCGATTTTTATGGTGGTTTAGGAGCAGGAAACCCTTTTGGAAGTTGTGGACTTGATACTTTAAGGAGTAAGTGCTTAATGGTTGACTTCATGCCTTAAGTTGTCATTAAGGACCTAAGTTTAGAGATCTTGGTTTATTAGGATGTCTTAATGGATATCTTGGTCGTCACGACGTGGCGACTGGGGGGCAAGTTGATTGTTTTGTCCTTATTCTACCACGATGTGGCCAGTAGGAGGCCACAACGTGGTGGCTCGTTTAAGTTGACTTTGACCGTTGAATTTTTTGGCTTCGTTGAATTTTGGTCAATTTATTAGTTTTGGAAGGTGGAGTAAGGGTTCACCCTTTGCGGTTTATTAGGTGGTGTGTAGCACCCGTTCTTTGTCTGTGAGAGTTTGTTAGTTGTTTACGACACTTTTGAGGTGAGTCTTCTCACTATATTGTATATGATGCTAGTTGTCGTTGTGACTCTTGCATTGGTATGTTGGGTTAGGCCCGTTTGTATGTTGGGTTGGGTCCATTTGTATGTTGGGTTGGGCTTGTTTGTATGATGGGTAGGGCCCGATATAAGGTCGGGACCTAATATGTATAGTATGTGTTATTTTGGGGAACTCACTAAGCTTTGTGCTTACAGTTTTTATAGTTTAACATTTCTGGTACTTCTAGTTCAAAAGGGAATGACCCGACTTGACTACACAACATCTCCATATGATTTTCCGCATTGATGACTATTGTCTTACTCTGATATTTGTGTTACATTTTGCTATGGTTGATTGTGGAACATACATTGTGTGGATTTTGATGGTTAGAAAAATCGAAAATTTTTATTAGTATTTTTGGGATGTTACAGATCAAACTCAGAAGTTAGAAAATAAAAAGGCGAGATCCACCAAAAAGGGCAAGCGATATGACATGGGAAATTAAATCATCTCATTATCACTATATAGAAGCACTAGTCCACTCCTTAAGATCCTAACAGAGAGAGATGAATGATTTTTGTTTTTTAGTAGTTGAATCGTGCTCAAAATTTTCACATCTCAATTCATTTTAGTAAGAGGAATTAATTTGATTTTATGAAATTTGTTTGTTTTACATCTTAATTTTAATTAAATAATATATGGTTAATAATAGTTTATTCATTATCTTATTATCTTGATTAATTTGAACAAAAATGTTGTCTATGTTGTTAAAAACCGGAGAAGAAAAAAAGTGATATCAGTGTCGGCTAAAAAGACACCTTATTTTATCATTTAGACACCCTATGAAGTTTTGGGTGCTGATATATCCACGGACGTTTTTGATATTTCCACATATTTTTTATGTAAATGACAACTATGTCCCTGCTTAATAAAAAATAAAATGAGTGATTTTGTTTTACATCAATATTTTGTTTTTTTTTTATTTTGGTTACGGTCTACGTGTCTTTATTCAATATAACTATTATTTGTTAATTTAGAAATGGAAAATTTATAATTTGACTCAACGTAGGTTATAAATTTATTATTGTTTCGAAATTAGAATGTGCCTTCGTTTGGAATTATGAAATCTAAACATGTGAATTGATTTTTTTATCTTTAATATGGATGGGAATCTCACTCTTGTTGTTTTACGAATTGTTTTTTTTTTTTTTTAGTGAAAATGGTAATTAGTTTTAGTGTTTATCTAGAATTAGTTTTATTTTTAATGGCCATATTCTCTAAGGTTGTGTTTGTTTTTTTTAAAAAAACTCTTCTAACCTCTTAGTGTTGCGTGGCGCAGCACACGCGCAACACTTTTAAGTTCGCAGCAGTTTGTTTTTCCGCAGACTTCGGGCTCAAAAACCTCTTCCCGTCCTCTTCCCCACACAACATTGGGCTTGGCTCTTCTAACCACTTCTAACCTCATCTAAAAAAAACACCCTACACAAAAAAAAGGCTACGCCCTAAACAAAAAAAACGCCGCTCCAGCACCTTCTTCTTCTTCGTTCGTTCTCCTTCTTCGTTCTCAGCACCAAGATCGATCCTGTTGAAGACCGAAGCCAGCCACCGCTGCCCCTCCCTCGCCGGTCACCGCTGCTGCTGCCAAGTGCACGTTCTCAGCACCCTTCGCATCAGGTTAGGTTTTTTTTTTTTTTTTTTTTTTTTTCTGATTTCTTATAGGGTACCGATTCTATGGTAATTGATATTCTATTTGGTGAAAATGGACGATTTGGTCTACCAATAGTGTTATCATCTTTCCACTTTGTTATGCAAGAATGGAATGAATCAACTTCTGTGATGAAAAAGCATATTCGTTTATTTCAAAGCTTTAGCTTCTGTGATGAAGTAATGAAAACATGTATGTTTACATGTCTGCTTGCTATTTGATTGATTTAATTTCTTAATTCAATACAGTTTTCATTCTTTCATCGGAAAAAATTTGTTGATGAGATGTGAATAATCCTTGGTAAAATCCTTGTTGAATGTTGAATTGTTATGAATGTTTAGGTTTATGAACTTTCTGCTCAAATTTATGTTTAGGTTTATGAATTTCTGCTCAAATTTATGCTAAACTTATTTGTTGATTGTGTTGTACAATCTTTGCTTATATGGTTTTTTTTTGTTCATTCATGATATATTGTTGTTGAATATGCTAAACTTATTTGTTGATTATGTTGAAATATGATTAATCTTTGTAGCTAAAGTATGTATTCTATATTTTTTTTGTTATTAGCAATGGGAGATAAACATACATGGACCAATGAGCAAACAAAATGCTTATTGCAAACTTGTATTGAAGAAGTACTGCAGCGGACCGTGAATATATTGTAACGCCCGTAGATCCGGGCTAGTCAATTTAGAGACAATGAGCATCAAAAATGAGTTTTTGATGGAAGATTATTTAGGAGTAATCTTAACCAAGTGGTAGTATATGTTCCAAGGGTTCCGTACATATAAAGAACGCCGAAATTCGAGTTATAACGAAGAAGTTATGGCCCGTCGAAGTTTCGCGGCAAAACCGGCACGACACCGGGAGACGTAAATAGTGAACTTACGATAGAGCGGCTTTTGGCCTTAGTGATCTAAACAAAAGTTGTAGTGTACGTTAAACCGAGAACATACAAAAAAAGAACGCCCAAATCTGACTTCGTATGAGGAAGTTATGATTTTTCTAAGATTTCGCATAGCAGTGCACGACCCGAAACTCGAATTTTAGTTCGAGCAGTTTTTGGCTTACGCAACCTTAATGAGAGTTGAATATATTATTAATAGGAACTCAACAATAAAAAGACAGACGAAAACGGAGTCCGTATGAAGGAGTTACGAATTCTTCGTGGTCATTTAACAGTCTAATCTCCTCCTACTGTTAAATTTAAGATCGGTCGAGAATTAGCCGACAAAGTCTAAATGAAATTTGTAGATCCTATTTTTACCTACGCGTGGAAAAAAAGAACGTCGAAAACGGAGATCGTATGCGAAAGTTATGGGGTTTAGAAGTCGGCAGGGTGCTGCTGCAAAAGGGGTGACGTGGCTGAATATGGGCCAAGGCTTTCTCCCCAAGAAAAGCCATTAGGTGATGACACGTGGCACCGACTCGGCGAGTCCATCAGGATTTCACACTATAAATAGATGTGACGAGTTCCATTCATTCTCACACCTTTCCTCTTCCACTTTCTCTCTCTACTTTCTCTCTCTAGCCTCCCTAACCCCCCCTAAAGTCTAGGTAAACCCCCTAGCACCCGAAGGAAGCCCCGAGACTCCCGAAGTCTCGAGAAAAGAGCCTTTCGGCTCAGGAACGCTGCTCCAGCGAAGCCTGGTTTTGCGAAAAACCCGATGTAAGTGAGCTATGTCTACCCTATCTTTAGTATAGCTTATGTTTTAATATAGTAACATTATTAGGATCTTAAAATAATTATTTGTGCTATTATTATGAGTTATATAAGAGTGTTTCTTAACGCTTATATAATAGTAATAATAGTAATAATAGCTAGACTATTAATTAGTCGCGGTTAACGTTAGACTAAACTCTAGTGGTAATGATACTAGGTTTTGTCCGAGGGAAATTGTTTTAAGATTAACGAAGCGCTGTCCGAGTACCGAGTAACCACCTTATCAGGTGAGTGCATAGTTACTTTCATCTTACACATAGATATGAAGTATTTTATATAAATTACGTGTTATGTGTGCATATTATCTGAATACTTGTTGTCTATGTTGGATGAATGATTTTATACATGTTTTAAATGATTCAAACTGTATATTTATTTTATATCTACAAATATGTTTGGATAAAACATGGGTAGATGAAATAGTTGGTGTGTGATGAAATAAAATGATGAGAGATAGGTGATGATAGTAAGGTGATGATAATTAGGTGAGGATAGATAGGTGATGATGAATCGGTGATGTAGGATGAAAGATACCATAACCTTGTCCGACAATGTGGAGATGTAGTCATCTACCAGAGTATAGATGACGACCACGGACTATTCTAGACAACCCCGTGGAAACACCAGCAGGCTCATAACCTGTAGGTGATGAATTACGAGTTTAGGCGATGTTGTAACTACGTATTCATGTGATGATACTCTAACCCTTACTATGAATTACGAGTTCAGGCGATGTTGTAACTACGTATTCATGTGATGATACTCTAACCCTTACTATGAATTACGAGTTCAGGCGATGTTGTAACTACGTATTCATGCGATGATACTCCAACCCTTACTAAGCGCGTATTGAGGGGGTAATCCCCGAATCATTACTGTCTATGCGTTGTAGGCAATGATCCTTAGGAACGAACATATAGGGAAATGTGATGTAAAGAGATGAGAGGTAAATACGATATAGGAGATGACCCTTAAGATAATTCTCTAGGGAATAATAAATGAAGAAAATGGGGATGGGCAATCGGGTTAATTGTTTGACATGTATTATGTGAAGAAAAAAATAAACTATATTGATGTAGGTTGAAAACCCTATGTACTCACCAGGTTTCCCAACCTGACCCACTCAAGCTTATTTGTATCACAGGTGTCGATACGAAGTCACTTTACACTGAGAGATTTAAAAGAGATGTAGATCACTAGAGTAAATGAATGTAAGTTCTGTTTATGGTTATGTTTCTGTATTGACAATGACATCCCAAGGTTTTAAAAGGAATAAAAATACATTTATTCGGAAATGCTTTGATAACACATTTATCATGTTTTTCTGGGAACAAATTCCGCAACATTTTTATTAAAAGAAGCACTCTGGTTTTTATAAAGCATAAACAAAATCGGTCTTTTCTGGCCGTGAAAATGGGGATTTCACATATATGACCCAGTTACGGGATGAAATTGCCGAACAATTGATGCAAAATATGGAATGAGAATTATTAAAGTTTGGTTGTATGAATTTTATTTAAAAATGTTATTGTAAGACTAATTTGGTTGTTTGAATTTTATTTCAATGTTTTAATACTACAATTATTAAATTTTTGGTATTAAAAAACTATTTTCGGTTTATTAAATTACTTTATTTTAAATTTTTTAATATCTGCAGCAGCCTGCAGACGTTAAAAAAACAAACATGTTTCTCATTACAGTCTGCAGCACTTTGGTCCACCTCTTCCGCTGCAGAGGGCTGCAGAGGTGGTCCACAGACTTCAGACAGTTTTACTTCGGAAAAACAAACAACACCTAAATGACTCATTATATAAGTGAAAATGTACTACAGTGAATTGTAAAATGGTTTTTTATAATAGATAATATAGGCAAATTGCCAACAATCTAACATGATTGCAACTATATAAGAGTGAACTATCTATTTATTTAAATCTAAAAGGTTAAAAAAGGTACTTAAAAAAATGACACTCTCTATCACAACTTTTTTTTTTTACAATTAAAAAAAATGCATTATCTAGTGAATTGTGAAATTGTTCAGTTATACTTACCAATTATTTTATATATCTTTATTAACGTTTTTGCATCTAAAATGTTAAAAAAAATATTTTTCATAAATTGATGGATTTTTATGAAATTTGCTTTGTATGGCCTTGTTTTTTTTTTTTTTTTTGAAACGACAAATATGTAACTACTCACGACCCCAGCTAGAAAGAAGCTAGAGGAGACGAACAACAGAATACAAGGAAAAAACAGAACATTACATGGAACAAAATGGAGAGTGCATCCAATCCTCCCACTTACAACTACCTAATTTACCCCTGTGTTTAAGCCAAAAAAAGACTAATGACTTTATATTATCCCCTATTTTTCTTGGCTGTGTGAAGAGATGTTGAAATATCCTCTCATTCCTATGTTTCCATAGGCACCATAACAGCCCATAACAGATGATAGTGAACCGTTTTTTCTTTTTTGGGCAGTGTCCCCAAGATGCAGCAAAGGTTAAGAGGTCATCCAAGCTTTGAAACACGGTATGCTGCTTTATTCCACACCAGTTAAGAGTTGAACATGTAATCGCAAATGGGCATCCAACTAAGATATGGTCAACACAATCGACCCCATCAATACATGTGCTACATGCAATTGTGTCAATCTCAACTCCTCTTGTCCTCAAGGCAGTGGCAGAAGGGATCTTTTTCTGGATTGCTTTCCATAAGAAACATAAAACTTTCACCGGGATTTGTTTTAGCCACTATAGTTGTATAAAGTTTGGGGAGATAGGGGTATGAGGGTCAATTGTTTTCCGTATTGCACTAACCGTGTAGCATCCATCCGGTTGTATGATGCATCTCCAATTATCCGGACCCGGTACAAGGGTAATATTGTCTAGATCTTGTTCAAGTGATAAAATGTCAAGCTCAACCTGAGTAGCAATAGGACATGATGCCCAATTCCATACCCAGTCTCCATCAAAAGCACGATCAGCTACAGTACACCTTTTTCTAGACTCAATATCATATAGTGTAGGATATTTGTCTTTTAGGGGACATGTACCTATCCATGTGTCAAGCCAGAATAAAGTGTTTTCACCTGACTTTACCTCCTGCTTAAAAATATCATTTAGACCAACTCCATGTTTTTGCAAATCTTTTCTTGCATTTGCTATGTTTTTCCAAACTCCGGTTATGGTATTGTTGCAGAGGTATCCACTCGACTTGCTGTGTAGGTTATGTATTCCTGAAATGACTCGGCTCCATAATCTTGGTCGATCAGCCTTAAATCGCCACCACCATTTAACAATTAACCCCAGATTTAGTGCTTTAACTGATCCGACCCCGAGTCCACCAGATTCCTTGGGTGCGATTACCTTCTCCCACGCAACCCAATGTATCTTTCTCTTGTCTTCGTTACCGCCCCACAGAAACCTTCGTCGAATCTTCTCAAGAGTTTCCACTACACCTGTTGGAGTCTTAAAAAGGGACATGAAATAAGTCGGTAGGTTTCCTAATACCGACTTGATCAATGTTAGTCTGCCACCAAATGACAACATTTTCGATTTCCACATAGACAGTTCAGATTGAAACTTCTCAATTACCGGTCTCCAATTTTTTGCAAGGTTCATATTAGCACCAACCGGTACCCCAAGATAATTGAATGGTAGGGTGCCCGGCTCACACCCAAGTATGTTCGCCCAATTTGTTGATTCAAGTTCACTTACACCAATGCCAAATACCTTCGATTTATGGTAATTTACCTTGAGGCCAGAACTCACATGGAAACACTGTAGAATACGGGCAAGGTTTTTAAGGTTGGATTGTGACCACTCCCCGACAAACATCGCGTCATCTGCGTAAAATAAGTGTGATATAGTTGGTCCACCATAAGGTATGTTAATACCCTTGAAGATTCGTTGATCTCTAGCTGCCTCCAAAGCTACATTTAGACCCTCCATTGCAATTATAAAGAGAAACGGGGACAGCGGATCCCCTTGATGCACCCCTTTTGAGATTGAAAATTCTTTTATGGGTGAGCCGTTGACCAACACCGAGACTCGTGATGATTGAAGGCAACCCTTAATCCATGAACGCCACTTTGACCCAAAGCCCATCTGGGAAAGAGTAGAATCAAGGTATTCCCAATTAAATGAGTCGAATGCCTTATCAAAGTCGACTTTAAAGAGAAGGATCTTCTTTTTGATCTTTTTTGCCCAAGAACATAATTCGTTAATCACCAATGGACCGTCGAGTATGTTACGACCCTCGATGTATGCGGATTGAACATCACCAATAACACTTCCAATTACCGATTTGATCCTTGTAGCTAGAAGCTTGGAAATTATTTTATAAATGGTACCGATCAGGCTGATCGGGCGGTAGTCGGTGAGAGAAACAGGGTCTTTAATTTTTGGAACAAGTGTAATGAATGACGAGTTATACCCGCGTTTTTCTCTCATCCATGACGGTTCTCGTTGCTAATTAATTAATGGATGTTAACTTAATGAAAATTAATAGTCTAGTATTAGAAGTCGGTGCAATAACTATACTTTTAATAAGCTTGCCAGCTTGGTAGGCTGGTAGCTTTTAACTAGTGATATAATTTGATTATTTCTTATTGCAGTTTGTTAAAAAAATATAATATTAACAATTAAAAAATACACAAAAACATTAGCAATTACATATTGATCATTGTTTAGCGTAACAAGTTATATAATATAAAACTATAATTACATTAAATAAAACTACAATTTCAAGTTTTACATGGATGATAATTAGTTTTCTCTAGAGAAATGTAAAACACATATGATATCCATGGAATAAATTTGATGATTTATACAGAAAAAGCAAGCTCACATAATCTCCTACTCTAATAAACATTTTTGCCACAAGACAATCTCTATAATATCATTTCATCTAAAAATAAATTACCAACTTATCATTTTCTTCCTTTAAATTCACTGTTTTTCTTGAAATTAGGTACTAATTGATATGTTGTGTGACAACTCCTCCGTTCCCAAAATTAAAATTTTAGTTTCAAATTTTGGAAAAAAAAACCCCTCGATTTAGGGTGGTGTTATTCGAACGAAGATTTCATAAAACCAGTTTGGAAATCGTGATTTTCTTTGACATTTATCATTTCTTTCACCTTAGAAATTGTGTTTTCATTCGTTTCTCTTAAATACTAAAATATTACATTGTTCACCCTTTTATTAATGCTTATTAACAATTTATATCCTTTTCGATTTTGAAAAATTACTTTTACTCCTTGTCTTATATATTTGTGTACCAATATGGGTACATGCTTTTAGAGCATTAAAAATAATAAATTTTGGTATTTTCTCTTTTAAAGAAGAGTAAATTACACAAATCGTCCCTCGTGCAGGTGTAAAAAGCACGTTCGATCCCTATTTTTAAAAATTAACCCGGATCCTCCCTAGGTTCGCATTTTCTTGCACGATTAGTCCTTATCGCCGTTAGCCGTTAGTGGTTGTCATTAAATGCCCCATGTGCCTTGTATGTGCGGGGTATTTTTGTCTTTTCAAGTCTAACCTATCCTCAATCCTTCCACCGTCCCTAAATCACAGTTCTTTGTATTACTTTTCACCATTCTAGTGACTTCAATCCACCTCCTTCGGTCAACAAGATATGTAAGAGTAGACCCCACCAAATAAAGTGATACTTACATATGAATGACAATCGATTCTATCCATTCATACAACATGGAAAATGACTTAAAAGACCAATAAAGTATCAAAAATCGTTCACATTACTCCAGTTCTATTTTTGTTGTTCAAGAAACACCAACAAATTAATGTTTTTTATTAAAAAACCAAATAAAGTTCCCAATAAATTAACGCTTTTTATAAAGTGACCGGCATCTGTGGGTTAACGTTCTTTGTTTACCAGTGATCAAAGGGTAAATATGACATGGCTTATTAAAACAAATTACGTGGAAATATGAATGCTAGAAGGGAAATCCTTTCACCAAACTTACGAACAGAAGTCGATCTAGGGTTCTCCGTGAAGGGTGAAATCGATATCTAGGGATCTTACACAACGGTGAAATCTACAGAAGGTGAAGGTGAAATTGTTTTTTTTACAAAAGGTGAAGGAGAGTTCGTCGATTGTGCAACAAGCATGTTTGGTGACTCCCTCAACATTGATGTCTACCACAAAGGTGTTTTTTCTCCTAATCCCTTTGTTTACTTCCATCCTCATAAACTACATGTTACGGGGCTAGATGTACGTAACATGGATTTCAAGGAGTTCAAGACCTACCTCCAAAAACTGATCAACAATAGATGTCGGGATATGTATTAATGTCTTAAAAATCGGTTCCTTGTAGATGGGTTAAGGGAGCTCACGGATGAAAATGATTACGTTAGGTTCCTTGATGTTGGGTTTGATGATGATGATAATCAAATTAGTATCTACATCGATGTCTATCATGAACCCTTACTAGATTGGATTGAAGAAGAGAATGCTGAAGAAGGGGACAGTGGTACTGATACATATGAAGATGATGTGGACTCGGTATTGTCGGATGATCGATCGGTGGACCATGAAGCTAATGATGAGGACATTCAATGGCCTGAACTTGTTGATCCTTTTTTTGTCTCAGAAGAATCTTATTCCAGAAAGAGGCATAAAGGACGAAGCTGTTGATAAGGTAAAAAACATCCTATTCACGATCCTAACCAAAAATAGGACACTATGATGTCTGAGTTAGGTATGAGATTCTCTGATCAAGATGAACTGAAACACATGTTAACAAATTATGCTGTGTCCAAGGGTTATGCATTGTGGTATGAAAAAAATGAGTCAACTAAATTGTTAGTAAGGTGTAGTAAAAATGAAAAGGGGAAGGCAACTTGCCCTTTTAGACTATGGGCTAGTCCCATGAACAAGGAAAATTCATTCCAGATCAAGTCACTATTTGATAAACATAATTGTGCTAGACAATAAAAATTGGGGTGTCTTGTTACGTATAAGTGGATTGGAAAAATGTTAATACCAGACATTTTGGAAAGGCCTCGGTTTAGCTATAGGAAAATGGCACAAGTGGTTAGGAAATACTATGGTCTCAAGGTAAGTCTTGGGCAGTGTAGAAAGGCCAAGTACTTTGCACTAGATGAGATTTCAGACAGCTTGGTAAGCCATTATGAGAAACTGTGGAATTATGGTGCTATGTTATTGAGGGTTAATCTTGGTTCAACAGTCTTAACCGAGACAAATCATATACCTGATGCTACACACTACTTCAAAAGGATGTATATTTTCCTGAAGTCTGTCAAGGATGGTTGGATTGAAGGATGTAGAAGGGTTATCAGTGTTGATGGTTGTTTTTTGAAGGGTATTTGTAGAGGTGAGTTGTTAACAGCCGTTGGTAGGGATGCAAACAACCAAATGTACCCTCTAGCATGGGTTGTTGTGCTAGTAGAAAACAAGGAAACTTGGAAGTGGTTCATAGATCTTCTACTTGAGGACATTGATATGGGAGATGGTAGGGGTCTTACAATTATTTTGGACCAACACAAGGTGTGTTTTAGTTTACTTTTACTTACTACTATATGTGTTTTTATGTGCTTTGCAACTTAAATTTGTTATTACCTTGTAGGGTTTGATGGAGGCTGTTAAGGAAAGGGCACCATCATGTGAGGATAGGAATTGTGCCCGACACATCTTTGCCAACTTTAAGAAGAAGGGGTTCACGGGTGTCGAGTTTAGGAGGTTATTTTGGAGGGCTGCAAAGGCTACAACTGACTCCACTTTCCACTTATACATGAGGGAAATTCGTACAATCTCCACAAAAGCTTATGACCACCTGATAGAAAGAGACCCGAATACATGGTCTAGGGCATTCTTTGAACCTGAGTGTTGTTGTGATGCTGTGGAAAACGGTATATCTGAATCTTTCAATGCAACAATCGTAGAGGCCCGAAAGAAACCTATAACAACAATGCTGGAAGAAATCAGGTTGTACGTGATGGAGAGGATGTACAATCAAAAGCTTAAGGGGCAAAAGTAGGACTTGGAAATCTGCCCCTCTATTAGAAAGAGGATTGAGAAGATGAAAGAACAACAAAGGTATATTCTTTAATTGCAAGTAATTTAATATGAAATAACTTACCTTCTTAATATGATTTCATAACATGTATTGGGATGTTGTTCCAAGTGGTGAGCAAGAATATGAAGTGAAATTAGCCCATGAAGTTTATACAGTTCACCTTGAACACAAAACATGTGGTTGCAGAGCCTGGAAAATCAGTGGTATCCCTTGTGTACATGTCATCGCTGCAATATTATACCTGAATGGAAATGCAGAGGACTATGTAGCTGTGTGGTTTAAAACAAACATTTTTAGAAGTTGTTATAGGTATCTAGTCAAACCAATTAATGAAGCTAACATGTAGCCTGATGTTCCATGTGATCCCATATTACCACCTAGGTGTAGGAGAATGCCAGGAAGGCCCAAAGTAAACAGAAGGAAATGTCGTACAGAGAATGAAGGAAGGCATACAATTAACAAGATAGGGATATCCATCTCAAGATGTGGTAATTGTCATCAAGAAGGACACAACAAGAGGCGATGCCCATTGCTCACGGAAGGTTGACTTTTATTTTGATTATTCATTCATCTACATTTGTATAATAATAAATTTATTTGTTTTAAACATGCAGCAAATAAACCAACTGTTGGTGAAGAAGGGGATGTTTATGGTGATATTGATGCTGAAGTTGATGATAAAATTGACTACCATGAGGCTGATGTTGAAGACCACCAAGAGGCTGATATTGTTGCTGAAGTTGATGATGAAATTGACCACCAAGAAGATGACGTTGAAGACCACCAAGAGGCTGATTGTGTGTGTGTGTGTGTATATATATATATATATATATATATATATATATATATTTGTGTGTGTGTGTGTTTGTGTATGTGTGTGTGGAAAATCCTACAAAAAATTAACATATTACGCTTCAATGCTCGAAAAACAATTATGTTATTATTGTTTACAATAAAACCATTTTATTTCTTATAAGATTGACAAAGATTGAATATATTTAATGAAAAACATGATACGACAATATATGTAACGTCTACAAGAGTTTAACCATTGTCGACTTTTTTTATTTGTAAGAAATAAAAAACAATTGCAAATCCATGTTATATATATATATATATATATATATATATATATATATATATATATATATATATATATAAACATATGTGTGTGTGAAAAATCATAGAAAAATATAACATATCTCCAATGCTTGAAAGAATAATTATCCACTCGAAAAAATAATTATGTTCTTATTGTATACAATGAAACCATTTTATTTTTTATTATTTCAAATATAATGATTCATAATCAACTAACCCTTGATAATGGATTGCTTAACATTTGTGGCTTCAAAAAATACAACATATTATCTTCCAATGCGTGAGACAACCATTATGTTTTTATTTTATACAATAAAATCATTTTATCAACTGATTTTTTTTAATAAAACCATTTTATATTCGGATTTTGTATTATTAAACCTTGATTTTCTCCTTTATGCCTCATATTTTTCTCTAATGTCGTATAATTGAGCACAATTCCTATGCAACATCAACAAATGAAACATATAAATATGAAACATATAAATAGTAACATTCATTTTGTTCGAGGTCAAGTAGCTTTGGGGTTAGTTTGTATTATTTATAACTTGTAATTTATTTGTGGAATTAATTAAAATGTACCAATTATCATTTTTCAAGAGAAAAATAAGAGAAATAAAAGAAAATATAATTGTTTTATTGTACAAAATTAAAACATAAAATGGTTATATACAGGGGCGGAGCCAAATTTTTTTTAGGGTGTTCCTTTTAAAATAATTGATATATATATATATATATATATATATATATATATATATATATATATATATATATATATATATATATATATATATATATAAGAAAAATAAATCTAAAAAAACTAAAAACTAAATTAAATTATCTAAAAATGGAATTATACAAATTTATAAAAATTGAGGTGTGAAATGTGTAGATTTTAAAAACGAACTTACTAAAAGAATGTAACTTGTAAATATGAGGGGCCAAAATGTAACATTAGAAATGAATTATTAAGAAAAGCAAAATGTAAAGCCATGGATTAGAATACGCCTTGCTTGCCAACTGATCTACAAATGATTTTCAAATAACTTGCACCGTTATTGCTAAACACACACAGACAAAAAAAAATGAGGGTGGGCCTGAGCCTACCCTTGTCTTAAGGTTGCTCCGCCCTTGGTTATATATATATATATATATATATATATATATATATATATATATATATATATATAATATTAAGGATATTAACTAAACTAACAATATTTTAAATTAATGTTAAAGAAAAAAACAATTTTTTTTGAAAATAAATAACAAACAAGTTTGAAATGGGTTATTCTAGTTGTATTTATTTTGTCCAAAAAAATACCTTAGAAATGCCGAATTCCTATTAGAGGAAAGAAAAAAATATGTCAGAATTTAAAAAAACAAATCCGAAATCTAATAAAAAATTCCGAAATTTCAAGAAAATTCTTCATTTTTCACTAGAATCTAAGAAAAAGTTAAGAAGCATATAAAATAAGAAGTATATACATTATAAAAGCTTAAAATCAAACATTTTATTGAGCAATTGTGACATTAAACACTCTAAAATAGACATTTCGGACATGAGTAAATAGAAGTTTTTGAAAAAAAAAACAAAACTTGTATATATGAGAAAAAATATACATTATAAATTTTTGTTTAGTCCGGGTTATCAGAATAATCATTTTAGAAGAAAAAAAGTAATTTATAATGGTTAAATTACTCGATATACTATAATGATAATTGTCAAAAAAAAAAAAAAAGTGGTCATGTTTTAAGAGAACATTTATATGATAAGTTGATTAAATTTATTGAACAAAAATAAGATATATGATGCATAGAGTTATAGATTTATATATAATGTTGAAAGAAGGAATTGATTTATGGAAAACAAAAATTAAGACAATAATAGAGTAACCTCCAGCTAATGATAGACACATCTAAGGAGGTGCATGGGGAGTTCATGTAGAAACACACATCCCATGTTACTTGGGAACCCACGAGTCTCACACTTCAATATGTCTAAGTCATTCGTTTATCTTTGTTTAAGGTCATTCGTTATACCCATTACTAGCCATTATAATGGTGGGTGTCACCTCATCACCACATTCAACCACTAAACCTATGAAATACTCACCACTATATTCCTCTTATTTATTTATTTTTAAATTGTAAAAAATATATATTTTATTGTAGAGAGATGTTAAGAAAGTTAGAGAGAGATAGAGAGTAAAAGAGAGAGAAACAATTGTATTGGGCGTTTGGAATCGTTGTCTGGAGCACGAAGGGCCACGACCACGACCCACCACGAGCCACCGGGATGGTGTGCACGGTCCTGGTTCGTGGCCACCTAGCCACGACCCACTTCGTGGCCACCATACCGGATGGTCTAACGTTATCAATTGTTGTTCAGTTCTATCTATATAAAAAATGGTTAGTACGTATAACTGTATAAATATGTTTATTTCTTATTTAATGGATAAAATATCACCTAAATATGGAGAGGGTAAATTGCAATTATTTTAAAGAGGTGAAGGTGATATTCATGTTCAAATATGTACATCTTTTGTAATGAAATTGTTAGGGTTACGTACGACAAATACACAGTTGAAGATACATAGAAAAATTGAATAACATTTGATTAATATGGTTCATATAATCTGAGTAATCTTGTTATGTATATACATGAAATAGAGATATATTATTTATTTAGAAAACATTAAGATTTACCAGATACACAAATTAGAGTGATGTTATTCAAATCGATTCTTGATCCCAGAATTTATAAAAGCGGTTTTTTAGTTTGGTTCTTGGTTAGTTGGTTTTCAATATCTAAAAATTAAAATCAATTTTCGGTTTGATTACTTATAATTTTATAATTTTGGTCAAATACTTAAACTTATCTTATTCGTTTTTCTAAAATATTAGTAAACTTCCGATTTGTCCTCGTTAGATTTTAGAATAAATGAACTAGGGATGTCAACGGGGGCAAACGGGACAGAGATTGCATCCCCCTTCCCCCGCCCCCAAAATTTTCTCATTCCCCCGCCCCCGCCCCCGCCCCCGCCCCCGAAATCTCCATCGTTTCCACCCCCGCCCCACCCCCGAATTCCCCTTCTTACCCCCGCCCCCGCCCCCTTTCCCCCGCCCCCGATTGATTTTGGGCTATCTTATTTGGGATAAAAGAAGTTCTTGTTTGGATTAAAAGAAACTATTTTTTGAATAACAAATAGTTATTTGTAGCATAATTTTACATATTACAAACAATTTAAAAACATGTTTTTTGTTGAATTTTTGTATGTAAAAATCATTTTATCGTTTATTATATTTATATAATTAATATAATTCAATATATATAATTTATTAATGGGGCCCCCACGGGGGTTTCGGGACGGGACTGCAAACCCCCGCCCCGCCCCCGACACTAAAACGGGGGTTAACCTTGCCCCCGCCCCCGCCCCCATCTCCGATTTTTTTCAACAAATGCCCCCATACGGGATGGGGCCCCCACGGGATCGGGGTCCCACGAGACTTTTTGACATCCCTAAAATGAACCGTATTAAATTGGGTTGGAGAGGGATTCTTAAGACTTGAGAACCGGACCGATTAGTGTTGGTAAGTCGGTGTAAGTTGGGCTGGGTTTTTGAAAACCAATACCCTTTTTTAACAATATTGATAATTGGTCAATAATATTCTATTAATATTTTAAAGTACAAACAATTTAAGACAAGTTCTATTATTTGGGCTAAAATTTGAAGTTAATATCTATTTTTAAGGTCGATTAAATATGTGTTCAAATTCAGTTAAATAGTTTAGGCTAACAAATTACATTTGGAATTATTTCAAGAATGATAATCATAATTTTTTTTATTAAGGGAAATAAAATGAAATTGTTATCAAGTAGAGGGGATAAAATGTAATACCATAAAATACAAAAGATAATTAAGTTGTGGAAATTATTAAATGAGTGATGATTAATAACATTCATTACGAGCCCTCTCCTTGAATCTTTATTTTTTTATTACATTTTTTTTTAATTTCAAAATAAAATGGTGAATTAAGACTAGAATGAATTATACGAAAGGAATTGAAGAAAAACTCGTGGTAGGTGTGAAGGGGAGGTATCCCCTAATCTAATAAATAAGAGGATTTTCGACACGTGGCATTCTCCAAGCCACCCCAAATCAATTTTTCCGGCTTCTTTTACTGAAGTGATTTGCCCAACATGCCCTTTATTTCCATTCTACATTTTAAATGCAAAATCGGTTAAATCCAATAATACCCTTTTAGCCTTTTAATCTCGCATAACATTACACGGCCTTTTGCTACTTATTCCTTCACAGTCGTAGTTCCTTCTTATCAATCCCGTTGAATTAGGACCTAAATTGGATTTAAATCATACGCTATCTTTCTCTTCACTAACCAAATCGCAAGAAATCATGGAGCAAATCATCTCCAAAATTGAATCCAACGGAACGATATATTTTATCAGTCGCCATTTTCCCTTCTACTTTCTTCTTGCTACACTTTTCTAGGGTTTTCATGTGCCGACATGATGTCACCAAGGTGTCTTCTCTCTATGATTGCATTGCTTTTAACATTTGAGTTTGATTATATGGAATAATATTAGGTCTGTTCATCGAAGCTACAATATTTGGTGTGCCGCCAGGCTTTCTCTCTGTCTTATACACGTAGATACCAAATGACACAAGTAAAATGCCTTGAATTAATATCACATAATTTATCGAATGTCTTGATGTTTTCATGTACGTTTTCTATGTCTAGGATTTTTATTGGATCGCTCCCACCTTGAGTTATCTTTCTGTTCATTTCTAAAATTCTGTGAACTTTGTAATATTTTTAGAAAGTAGATGATTAGGACAGATTTGGTATGGTTTAATTTAAACATACCAAGAAACGATTTCATCTTCATAGACAATACAAATTTAATTTTTAGAATTGTTCTATTGATAGTGGCTATTAGGTTTTTATTAGCCTGGAGTGGGATTTGGGAACTTTAAGATGTTAAGGGTAGAATTGGCAAAAATAGAAATGAAAAAGATCTGTGGATTTTTTGCAGCCTGATATTCAATCATGGCAGCATTTTTTTACATTTAATATTTTTATGGGTGAAGATGGTTAATGATAAATGAGATTTTAGTAAATACTATAAGTACATTGGTATTATCGATAAAAACAAAGTACTATAGCAGTTGAAGTACATTGCTCTTTTCATTTGTTCTTCCATCTATTTATCATTTGATTTCATGTTTTGCCTTAAAATCTGACTTTCAGTATTTTTATTGTGCTGGTGTTAGTATTGGGCTGCTATTAAAGATTAAGCTCACGAGTTTACGAAACCTGCAATGGCAAGAATTGTGATTCAAATATGCATAAGCACACCAAGAAACCACTTTATCAAATGTAGTTGAACTTAATCTGCATTAATTAACATAAAATGCTCCATCTGATTATTTATTTGAGTAGCTTCATATTTATTTATCTTTTGTTAATCTCAGTTTCACATTATTATATAGTTGGGTACTTGGTCTAAATCTCGATCAACCAAATGCTTATGGAGGTACTTTAACATACGAGATACAAAATTACAAATATAACCCTTTTGGCATTTTCTCTTTATGATCTTAATTGTATTTGATGTAAATCAAGTTTTTTGACTTTTTGACATTTTGACATTTTTAGGGTCGATTTGACATTCTTTGTTTACCTAGAGCTTTTATGCCGAATGAAAATGGGGGAGAAAAAGGGTGGTCATGTGGGACGAGTGTTTCTTTGTTGAGCCTGGATGGATGGATTTTGGGTGGATGACTTGTGGGCATGCTTGTTGTTGTTGGTTTTGTTCAGGTTAGAAATTATTTATATTTTTCATATCACTAAAATGGAAATAATGTTAAATTTGTTAGTAAATGAAGTAGGAGTTTGTTTGGTTGGATGGAATGGAAGAATGAATGGAATGACCAAGGTAATGGAATGAGTCATTACAATGTAATTTTAACACTATTTTATACATTACTCAATGAAAAGTACAAATATTATAATTTGGGCACTTTTGCGGTTTAATCATTAATGCTTTATTTTTTTAATGAAATCACAAAAGGTTTAGACAGTTTGATATGTTATATAACATAGGTAAAAATGGTTAAATTGGAAAACTTTTTGAAGCTTTTATGGTTTGATTAGAAAGAATAAAGTATAACCAATCAAACTGCAAAATTGCCCAAATTTTAATGGTTTTTATGTATTTTTCTATATTTTCTATTTATTTTTTTTTTCTAGAAATTGAAGTCATAAATTAATTAAAGTCATGAAATTTATAAAAAAAAGGATTTGTGTCGTTAAATTTTTTATAAATAAAAGTGAGTCAGATGATTAGATAACAAATTTTCATTCCATCCATGACGGAATGGAAAAAAAAAACACTTCCTCACTAAGAAATGAAAATTAACAAAATGGAAGGATTCATGAGCGATCCATTCCATTCCATCAAGCAAAACAACCATCATAATAAACTATTTCATTCATTCTCCGGCTACCCAAATCCTTTTATAAAAGGGTAGGAAAGACTTTTTTAAGTGTTCAACTAATAAACATACATTTTGACCTTCAAAAGTCAGACTCCAACTTATGATTTTGTTCTAAATTCATTAAAAGACACGTTTTTTTTTTTTTTTTTTTTTTGCTTTTTTTTGCAAATTCAATACTCACTTCCATTTTTAGCTATAACCTTTATAATTTCAAATATTAACATCAATCTTGAAACTTAATAATTACCATTCCAATTCCTTCATCTAATAGAATCATCTTTCTATTTAATATTTATATTTTTAGGTCATACTCGGAAGCTTTCTTACCCATCACCGACAAGAACAACAAAAATCCAAAAAATCAAGATTTGAACCTTTTGCTACTACACCTTTCTTTAAAGAAACATATGGTGATCATCAACCAAACATAAGTTTTACACTTACAAATCCCAGAAGTTTAGACACCGAAAGAAACGGATCTTTGCATCTTTCTGAATCCAACACATCACAGTTTGAGGTTACTTGCTACTTAATCTCAAGTATGCAATATTTGATGTATAGTGTTCATTGTTAGCGGATTCCGAGGTTGTTTTACTTAGAAAAATTGTTAGACACTATTATTTATTTCTAAAATTGGGGTTTAAGTTTATGTTAATGTTGATTTTCTTTTAAGTTTTGACCATAGGTGTTAAAATGGTAGGATTTATATCAACTCCAGTGTATGATAACGGAGGATGATAATTGGTGGTTATTTATTGTTGTTTTAAGTGTTATGTATCCTACGGATTTGAGTTTCTTAAAAGGAGAATTGATAATGGTGACTCTTATATTAAAAGAGTTTCTTGCATTTAGCCTTTTATGTAAATGCAAGAAATAATACTTCTATTGAGAGGAACATGGTATATTAAAGTTGCAATGCAATTTTTTTAGGGACCAATTCTAAAAAAAAGCATCTAAACTCAGGGAGTGAAACTATAATTCACTCTCTTTAACCGGTTATAACACATACGTTCACACACATAGCCACACACAACTTTTTCTTTTCCTACATGTTTCTTTTCTGGACTCAATTAATATTGGAAGGGGGTTGTACTTTAATAAACTGTATACTATTTTAATGTGCTAAATGAATGAAATAGAATTTACTTTCTTTTATAGTAGTGTAATTAAATACTTACAAATTACAAAGTTGTTTAAAAAAAATACAATATTACAATTCATATGTTTTTCTAAATTAATGATATATTATTTTATTACATAATCAATTTTTTTTTAAATTCTATTTAAAATTAACACCCATGGGTTCCACAGGTTTTAACCTAGTTTTATAATATAATTCGTTATAAGTTATATGCTCCAATGAATTGTTTATGAATTTTAATAAGTGAATTTATTTTTATTGGAGATACTCTAACACCCTCCTCGTTGTGCACGAGGTCCTAGATGACAAGTGCAACCCACCATGTGAACACCATGCTCTAAGGATGTTACTCTCTATTTCTATAAACTCCTTTATGAGTAAATTACACGAATGGTCCCTATGGGTTGGGGTAATTTGCGCGTTTGATCCCGAACTTATTTTTTTTAATGGGTAAATTACACCAATCGTTCCTCGTGCAGGTGCCGAAAAGCACATTTAGTCTCTATTTTCAAAAATTAACTCAGACGATCCCTTGTTTGTTTTAAACTTACACGCATCATCCCTATTGACATGAAAAGACTAATTTTCCCTTAGTTATTTCCTTTTTCCTTTTTTTTATTTCTTTATCAGTTTAAATTATATATAATAATAATAATAATAATAATAATAATAATAATAATAATAAAAGGGTAAACAAATATCCCTCCCCTACCGTTCAGTCCCTATTTCTGCTACAAGACACAACCACCACCTATCACCGCCGACCCTCCGGCACCACCACATATCAGCGTCACCACCTCCGACACCACAACCTATCACCGCAACCACCTTCCCCTTCCCTTTCCCCAAATTTCTTCTACCTTCGTCTCCCTCTTCTCACCCATTCCCGTTAACCATCCAAAACCCCAAATCAGTGTACCAAAATCAGACTCCAAACCACCATCCTTATCTTCGTTCTCTCCCTCTGCCTTAAGAACACCAATGACCATCGAAACTACCAATTTCAATCTATATGCTTCGTGGTGAAACCCAATAATCAAATCGATCCATCCACTGCTCTAATCGAAAGTTATTTCTCTAAACCATAACCATCACCATCGAAACAATAATTCAATCTTCAAAACCTTGAAATACTGACGAGATTTAATCAACACAAATGACACCCACAAGCAATCACAATCACAAGTTCACGACATCCCACTGCATTCAAAGTCCCAACCTATCTTCATCTTCAAAATCGAAACAAGTAACCGATTGAAATCAAGTCCAAGACAATCCATCGAAATAAAATCAAACCAAACCTGAAACGAACCTTAAAATCAAAATGAAAACCTACATCAGTTGCAATTTCTGAATTTGGTGACGATGAAGAAGGAGGAAACTCAAAATCAAAATCGAAATCAAGTATTTCTCTCTCTTATCGTGCTACATCTCCATCTCACCCATTTCCTATGGTATCCTTTTTTCTTTCATCGAGTCCGTCTCTCTCAACCTATTTCTCTCTCGTTATCAGGCTATATCTCCATCTCACTTGGCCTCTATCTCGATATCGTATCAAAACACATGTGTGTGTGTGTGTGTGTGTTTTGGGTTACTCTTTTATCTCCGATCAGTAACAATAGCGTGAGGGTTTGGAAGTGAAGGGGTGGATGGGTTGGAAAAGATGAGATCAGGTATCGAAGAAGAATGGGGAGAGAGAGTGAGAGATCGATCGGAGGAGGTAGTGGTATTTTCCACTGTAACTGAGAGAGATAGAGATTACAGAGAGTTGTTTTTATTTATTTTCTTTGTTAATTGATAAATTATAATAAATAATATTAGAATAACTAAAAAATAAATATCCAAGGGCATTATCGTCATTTCAAATGAGGCACGAACTACATTCGCAAGAAAAAAGCATATCAGGGACGAAGTGTGCAAGTTTTAAGCAAACGAGGGACGGTCCGAGTTAATTTTTGAAAATAGGGACTGAACATGCTTTTTGGCATGTGCACCGAGGGACGATTAGTGTAATTTACTCTTTTTTAATTCAGAAGGTCTCTACTGTTTGTTTTTATTACGCGTTTGGTCCCTACTGTTTGTTTTTGTTACACACTTGATCCCTGTCTTACCTAAAAAGACTATTATTTAAATAGGGAAAAATGGTGGGGTAGATAAGGTAAGGTGAGGGGGGTGGGGTTGGGGTGTGTTTATTTAAATAAATTAAAAAATCAATGGCAAAATAGTCTTTTTAGGTAAGACAGGGACCAAACGCGTAACAAAAACAAACAGTAGGGACCTTCCGAGTTAAAAAAATAAGTTAGGGACCAAACACGCAAATTACCCTAAATCATAGGGACCATTTGTGTAATTTACTCTTTCTTTATATAGGTTTGAGATTTCAAAGATGGAATGTCTTTGTCATTGTATCCATTTGATCATTGCTCCAGCTGTCCAGGGGCCACTTCTGTTTGCGCGACGCATACATATGCTATCGTAAACCGTTTGTTTTATTGGAAATGCATAGATCTATAAACGCCTACGCTATGTCTTCTTGCAAAAGACATGACTGTCTTCTGATGTCTTCACAAGTCTAAAAAAAAACGTTTTCTTTTTCTAGGACTCATAGATCTCTCTCAAGAAATGCAAGGAATACCTACCGGTTACCAAAGATTCTTATCTATTCATCTTTTGTGCTTTGTTTACATGTAAAATAATGCAAACTTTTGGTATTTTGAGAGTTTTATTCAATGTAATTGTAATAAAAGTGTAATTTGGCTTCAATTCTAATCACCTTTTGATTGTTGATCATTCTTTTTTAATGGTTTTTGTTTGAGATTTAGATTGTCAATCGACATAAAGTTGTTTTACTTTTTATAATACTCAAGTTTCAAAATGATTAACATTCTTGCAATGGAAAATGCCATGATCTTTAATACCATTAGCTTACATACTTTTCTCAGGTTTAACATGATAGTTTAATGTTGCAAAAAATAATAAAAAAAATATATTATTGTGGTTGTGTGAATTATATCTCAATGTTATAAAACTAAAATTATATAAAATTTAATGTTGAAAAAGTTTTTTACGTTTAAAAAATCGGGTCATTTAAATTTCAGTTTATTTTCGCAAGTCCGTAGATATTAAAAAACAAACAGTCTTGTTCTTATAGATCGAAAACGTTTGGTCCACCTTTTCTAGTGCAGAGATCTACAGATATGGTCCGCAGACTGCAGACTTTTTGTCTCTGCAACATCCATGTGTAGTATTGACATGACATCCATGTGACACTTAAAACATTATGCAAACAACACCTTATTGTTTCATTATATAATAATGCAACATCCATGTAGTATTGACATGACATCCATGTCACTTAAAACATTCACTTGCAACTCTACTTCAAAACCAACGAACTCTTCATCATCACCACTTCAATTCTCCAATCACCACTTCAATTCTCCAACCACCATCAACGACTCACCAACAACTCCCATCTAAGAAGACTATGTATGCGAGGTAACTCAAAAGGAGCCCAAGAGTATTGGAAATAAACTCGGAATATCTAAACGCAAATTTACTCACTCACCTGCATCTAATTATACCTTATATGAGACATGATTTTGTTGTTCAAGAAAATATGAGACATGCTTTTGATAAATTGTAGCATGATATTGCTATCCCATACTCTTTGTGTAGTGTTTAATGTGAACCCATCCCTCTAAAGTTGTTAATCCCGTTTTGTAAAGTGAGGAATGGTTAATCTCGTACTTTGAAATCCCCATAAACTCATATTTGCGCTTTCATCCTTATTCGGAGGTACTCCACCTTAGGATATCTAATTTGCACTTTTTAACATTTTTTTTTAATTTAATGAATGACAAAAACTAACCCATGGTAAATACGGCAAATCATGCTTCAAAAACACTTAATTAAATTCAATTTCTTTTGAATCTTTATTAACAAAAACATAAAAAAAACTTTAGCATTAAGGTCCAAAATTTATACAAGAACCAAGCATTATACGCAATGTAAAACAAGATCAAGTAGTGGCGATCGACAAAGACACAAATCCGGCCACCAAACAATGAAAAAAGTGACATCTTGTCCCACTGTCAGCATGGGGAAGGTAAATCACAGTATCCCAAAAGCAACGATGTGATCATGCTTATGTTAGGTTTGAACTGAAATCTCACTTATGGATTCTTACCTCCTTACCAGCTGATACAGCAAAACAGTGTTATTATTACAACCAATTTTTCTACCTATTAACCTAAAAAAATCTAAACCGAGAAATCAAGATACGAAGGCAAGCGTGCCATTTTTTTGGCAGCCACATCTCGTCTGACCGAACCCCATTTTAGGGCAGCCCGAATCTTGCACCAACGTGCCCGTGGTGACCCATTTCTTGAAAAACATATTCCAATATCTATACTTTGATTATTTGGATCAATGTAGAGTTCATCTCCTTGCCATAATGACGGAAAATTAAAATCATCACCATAACCTCCATTCATGAACTCTTTTGTTTTGAAACTGTTTCTTAAATTTGGAGAAAAATATTCCTCTTCACTACTAGTGCTACCAACCACCCCATACATGTGCATTTCAACTTCATCTGCATCAAACAAAGGCAATGAAATGAGTCATGATTTATTTACAAATAAAATGACTTTTCATATAGTTTATTGTTTTATATTACATAAAAAAGTGTGAAAAATGTCATACCTTGGTGTAGAAGAGGAATGTCAACACATGGTAGACCCAAACTTGCACTTTTCAAGGGGTAATTATGTAAATTCGCCATCGGAACCGGGGCTCCAATAACGGATAAATCATCCATCGGTATCATCCCATTCAAGTTTCGATAAACTTCTTGCTTTAAAGATTCCACCATAGGCTGCAAACCATACACGAAAAAAATATAAGTTTTATTATCATTATTATTTCAAATTTTGGGTTGTTGGAAGAATAACTTTTTTGCAGAAAGAAACACAGATCAATGAAAGTAGGATGTTATACGTACCATTTGAAAAACGGGGAGTTTATCGAGTGGAAGATAGTTTTGTCCATCAAAAGTTGCACCAACAACCTCCAAAATAGAATCAACCAAAAGCCCGATTCCTTGTGGGCCACATCTATACATGTATAACTTTTCATCTAAAACACAAGCTTTTGCATGCTTGATTATTGTCTCCCATGTCTTGTTAGATGATCCACCAAGTAACTACAATATACAAAAAGAAAAAAGATAAGCAAATGTACTTTCATTGATAAACAAATAAATAAATGTAAGTTGCTATTTCTTGTTTTTGGAAACTATTAATAACTTACCTTGCGTAGTAAGGATTGGTTGGTGATATACATTTGTAGAAAGTCTTTTACAGTGCATATGCGATGTGAAGCCAATCTTTTATGAAAAACTCCATCTTTTGCTATCTTTTCTAATCTCCAGATTTCATCACCTAATGATGGAGGGTGGTGTTTTTTGTATGCTGAAATCAAGAAAAGTAGAAAACAATCATTAATTAGTCATATAATTATGTTATAAATAAGGTGTTCCTTTTTTCACTTAATACAGTTAAAGAAAAAGGGTCTTACATTCTCCACGATGATCTTTAACCATGAAAGCTTGACTTCTTGCTTCTCTAACTCTCACTCTTCCAGAAGCATCTTTGGCTCTTGCTCCAATTTTGAACTTTCTACTCCTTCTCCAGCTTGAATTATCAGTAAAACATAATTCATCGATTTCCTTAACTCCATTTTCGAGTGTCACTACCAAATTTCCAGCTATCAATGGCCTTCTTCCATCTCTTGCACATATGATTTTGGAATCGAAATCTTTTTCAGACCAATCTTGTTCTTCATCAGTAACAAAATCACCATCAAGAGGAACGATTTCTATCTTTAATGATGATAAGGGTCCAGATGATACAATTTTATTGGCATTCACATCAAACAATACTAATTTGAGAGGGGTATTGTCATCAGATTCTATCCTGCTTCCAGTGAAGAATGTATTAGACAGATTCCCTAGAAAACGAAGCTGCAATGATGTCTTCCTACTTGGTTCGATTGCGTCAAGAGGAGATCTGAAGAACAAAATAATTTGAATTTAGAAATCCTTACTACAAAAAGGCATACAAGTTAATGAAATGGAAATCTAACCTCGGTAGTGTACAAAAGAAGCTTTGACATGAACGCTGAACTTCTTCTCTCACACATCTTCGAATTAATGGTTCTAAAATCAAGGATAACTCTTGTGATGAAAACCCGCATATCAGATTTTGAGCAAGGCTGGAAACAAATCGAATATCAAAAGTGAGATCGAGTTAAAACAGTCTAAAAGTTTATAGAATCACAACAATTGTATCAGTAATCAATAATCACTCACTTTGAAGATGTGATCCTTCGTTTGGCTTCGTGATTAGCAACAGTGAAGCCCTCTTCTTCCCCCACACCAAAAGGTCGCTTGGGTACCATCAAACACCGAATTAACGACTCAAAATTAATCAATTTTAGGATCAAAATCAAAACCAGATAACTATCAACCGCCCAATTATCAAACTTATATATAGATGAATCTATGTATATAGTTGAGGAAACTACTTTGAAGCTTCCAATTGATCAATATTATATACAAAAATCGTCAACTACAACGGAAGAGCTACGTGTACATGAGTGTGTGTGGGATGTGGGATGGTGTGAGCTTGTTGTATCTAATCAACTAACTTTAGTATATTCCCAATTTTTAAAAGCATAGAGATTGCTTGAATCATATCCTATACAGAATAATTCATCGACCAGATTCTCATCATCATTTTATACAGATTAAACTAGAAAACCGCGTGAATAGTGAAAGGTACCTTCCAAACTACTTCCAGTACGAACTACAAGACGTGTAACCGTTTTCTGATTACTTTTGAATATTATAATATATGATGATTGTGAAGGTAATTTTTTGAATTTTTTTTATCGGAATCCGGATTCGAACAACACTGGTATTGAAAAGTAAAAGAGAGTAAAGGAAGTAGAAGGAGAATGTATGCATTGATGGAGATTGGAAAGTTTCCATGAAGCTTCATGGAAGCTTCGGAGACGCGTAAAGACTTTGAAGTTTCGCCCAAAAAGTCGTCTCTCGTCCTTCTGATGGTGTGAAAGAAAGAGGTTTAGGTTTCAGTACGATGGAGGAAATTAAATAAAGGGAATTTTGTGATTAAAAATCAAGTTTTATAATTATTTATCAGGAAAATGACTTGTTATAGTAATTAAATTATAAAATTGTTTAAAAAATATCATTCTAATTTAGTCGGTATAAAAATATTAGTAAGGTTTTTGTATAAAAAAAATAAAAAAATCTTCAATAAAGTTCCAACATTTTTGGCAGTTTAAGATTTAATCTCAATTTTTATTTTTTGAACAGAAAAGTTCTGATTATATTATATTTTGCCCAAATTAAAGAAACAATGCTTATTTTTTTGTTCAATATAAAATGACAAGTTATTGTATAAGTTAGATATTCACGATTTTTCTGTTCAAAAAATAAATATTATGATTAAATCGTACTTTATCGGAGAATTCCGTAAAAAATATCATTAAGGTATACATTTTGTTCAAATTACACCTTATGTTAACCGACCCATTGAATTATTATTACCCAAATCGGGAAAATATCTTATGAATGTAACTAAGTTTCAAATTTGTTCAAAAAACATCATTCAAGTTTGGCCAATACAATAAAATATCATTGAAGTAAGGCCTTTGTATACATTAATACATAACACCATTCAAATATACGTTTTGTTTAAGTTACACCTTGTAGTAATTGGTTGCTTAGTTGCCATATTTAATACTTAGTTTACATATTATATGACATCTTGTGGTCGTGTACCCTTTGCATAGTGTTATCTTATGACTTTTAGACCTTCATTCGCTCCACCACCCTTTAATAGTCTTGACTTTATAGTTTCTTCTTGCTTGAGTTCAGAACGTAATCCAAGCCTTCACTTACTTATTCGTAGACTTTCTGGAATCTCTATCTCCATGTCACACTTGCCAATCAAGCATTTGCCATTGCCAGCTCCTCGTGCTCAGCTCAAGCAAGAACAAGCTATAAAGTCAAGCCTATTGAATGGTGGTGGAAGGAATGGAGGTCTAAAAGTGAAAAGATAACATTATGCAAAGGGTACATGACCACAATAAATTGTTGTCATTTTTTTATTTTTCATCACACTAGGAGTAATAACTGTAACACCCAGTCTAGTTAAGCATCACTTATGAGTTATCAATTAAGTTTTAACGGATGAAGACTTAGCCATGACGTGTCCATGTGTGTGTCACGACGTGGCAGTGGCCAAGGAAGAACACATGTTACATTGGGTATCACGACATGACAACATGTTGGTCACGACGTGACAACCCTTGTGTGTAAAACCCTAATTTTGGGGTTTGTGCCCCTATTTAAGGGAAGTGAGGGCTAGGGTTTGTACACCCTCAGCCTCCATCACCTCCCTTCACCCACAAAAAAACCCTAATCCTCCATTGTTGATTGTGAGCTCCTTTTTGGTGATTTCTAGCCAATAAGAATAAGAGAAGGAGTTTTGGTGCATCATATTAGCTAGCAAGCTACTTCCTTATCATCTTGAGTTGCATTAGGAGTGTGAGCTCCTTTTTGGTGATTTCTAGCCAAGAAGAATAAGAGAAGGAGTTTTGGTTCATCATCTCATCTAGAAAGCCACTTCCTTATCATCTTGAGTTGCATTAGGAGCCTCGTAAGTCCTCAAGTTCCTGCCTTTTTAGCTCAAGCATGTTATATTTAGAGTTTTGTCCACTTTTCTCAATGTTTGAGGAAGTCTGAATGTTGGAAACTCATAAAGTTGGCAACTTTATGAGTTCTCGAGGATGCTGTGTGATTCCTTGTTCCAGAGTTGGAGAGTTAGTGAGTTATGAGTCCATGCATGATATTTGATCTTATTTTCTCTTCATTTTGACCTAACTTGTGTTTAATGTTGGGTTTTATTTCAAATTAGTTTCATAAACTATAAATTTTGGCAAAGGGAAAACTTGATTTTTCGAATTAACATAAGCAAATTTATACCCACCAAGGATGATCTTGCAAGTTGTAGAAAGATTAAATCACCAAACAAAGAAGAGATGAAGAATTGACAACCTTTATAGTTCTTTAGGTCCTCTCGGGAGGCTTGGAAGTTGATCAAGAATGATGAACTTTAGAGACACCAACAATTACCTAACTTGATGTAGAATGCTAGTTCTTTTGTATAAAACTATTAAAACTCTTAAGCTTGAAGTTCATAAACAATATAAACTTCAAGAGAGCATAACAAGTTTCAAGTAATCTTCATGCATGAACAAAAGACGGAGAGAGTGTGTCTGTGACATCCCCATTTTCACGGCCTGAAAAGACCGATTTTTTTGTTTATGCTTTATAAAAATCATAGTACTTCTTTTAATAAAAATGTTGCGGAATTTGTTCCCAGTAAAACATGATAAATACGTTATCAAAGCATTTCCGAAGAAATGTATTTTTATTCATTTTAAAACATTTGGGATGTCATTGTCAATACAGAAACATAAGCATAAAAAGAACTTACATTCATTTACACTAGTGATCTACACCTCTTTAATCTCTCAGTGTAATGTAACTTCATATCGACACCTGTGATACAAATAAGCTTGAGTGGGTCAGGTTGGGAAACCTGGTGAGTACATAGGGTTTTCAACCCACAATAATATAACTATTATGTTTAAACATCAAACAATCAACCCAATTACCCATCCCCATTATCTTCTTTACTCTTAAGGATCTACCCTAAGAATCAACTATTCCTTGTTCATTCATTCCTAAGGATCATCCTAAGCAATCGGCACGAAGTCCATCGTCACCGGGGTTTAGGCACTAAGTCTGCATAGTCGCCAAGATTTATACAACAGGCACTAAGTCTACATAGTCATCAGGGTTTTGGCACCAAGTCTGCATGATCCCCAAGCTTTAGGCACCAAGTCTGCATGATCGCCAGGGTTTAGAGTACACCGGTTGAACACATCGTTCACAACACCTACAGGTTGCGAGCCTGCTAGTGTACCACTGGACTGTCTAGAATAGTCCGTGGTTGTCATCCATACTCTGCTAGATGACGGGGCCAACATTTGGGAACAAGGCTTCTCACATCGTTCACCTCTCACCCTTACCTCATGGTCTATATCACCTCTCAACTCATCATCCAACTCATATTTCATCTACCCATGTTTTACCCAATATATTATGTAGATATAAATACATATACAATTTAAATCATATAAAACTTGTATAAAATCGTTCATCCAGCATAGATAGCAAGTATACAGATAATATGCACACATAGCACGTAGTTTATATAAAATACTTCATATCTATGTGTAAGATGAAAGTAATTATGCACTCACTTGATAAGGTGGTGACTCGGTACTCGGACATCATTTCGTTTACTTTAAAATAATTTCCTTCGACGAAACCTAGTATTATTATCACTAGATTTTAGTCTAATATTTACCGTGACTAATTATTAGTCTTATTATTATTATTATTATTATTATTATTATTATTATTATTATTATTATTATTATTATTATTATTATATAAACGTTTAAACAATACTTTCCCACCACTATGTACAGACAGGGGCCAGGCATAAAACACCGGAGAGCAGGACCATTTTGGCATATAGCACTTCTGAAATCCAACAACCCTATGCGGCCCTTTAAACCAGATTCTCCGTACCGCGAGTAGTTAAAAAGATATTATAACGACACTTATATAAGTCATAATAATAGCTCAAATATTTATTATAAGTTCATAATAACAATACTAATTTTAAATATAAGCTATATTAAAATAGGGTAAGCATAACTTACTTACAATGGGGTTTTAGCTAGGAGTCGGGCTCTGCAGGGGCAGAACTTCGTCGCTAAATCTTTCTAAGAAAGATTCGTGCAGCGCTTCAGCGCTCACCTTACTATACTAAAACTACAGAAAGAGAAGTCGAATCACGAGGGACCGAAATGTTCGGGGGATAAGAAGAGAAAGACTCTTGAATCAAGAGAATGGTGCAAGAAATATGAGAGCCTAAGCCTCTTATTTATAGTAATTGAATTTACAAAAACTACCCTCCATAATTACTTAATGACCTTATAGTTATATACACGACTAAACACCCCTTCATAATACTATTTTAGATAGATTTAACGATATTTATACTAAACTAATGTCGAAAGTACTCAACACTAGTCTTATAATAACCGCATCGTCGATACCTTTCTAATGATATATACATTTGTATATATATGTGTACGTATATATGATTTATACTTTAGTTTAATACGTAAATATGCTATTATAATTTGTAACTCGTTCATACGAACTCCATTTTTGACATTCTTTATATCCACTTGTTGGTATTTACGAGTACTACAACTTTCATTTAGACGCCGTCAGGTAATTCTCATTCTATGTCAAATTTACAAAGCTGTATCGAATTTATCGCGCTCGAAGAGTAGGGACCAAGTTTCGTCAATATCTTTAAAATACGAGCTCTACTCTCGACATTCTTTATATCCACGCGTAGGTAAAAACAAGATCTAAAACTTTCATTTGGACTCCGTCGGCTAATTCTCGACCGATCTTAAATTTAACAATAGGAGGAGATTATACTGTTAAATGTCCGCGTAAAATTCATAACTTCTACATACGGACTCCGTTTTCGTCTGTCTTTTTACCTTTGAGTTCCTATTAATGAGATCTTCAACTCTCATTTAGGCCACGTAGGCCAAAAACCGCTCGAACTAAAATTCGAGTTTCGGGTTGTGCACTACTATGCCAAATCTTAGAAAATTCATAACTTCCTCATACGAAGTCAGATTTGGGCGTTCTTTTTTTGTATGTTCTCGGTTTAACGTATACTACAAATTTTGTTTAGATCACTAAGGCTAAAAAGTCTTCTACCGTAAATTCACTATTTACGTCTCCCGGTGCCGTGCCGGTTTTGCCGTAAAACTTCGACGGGCCATAACTTCTTCGTTATAACTCGGATTTTGGCGTTCTTTATATGTACGAAACCCTTGTAACATATACTACAACTTGTTTAAGATTAATCCTTCTATATAATCTTCCATCAAAAACTCATTTTTGATGCCCATCGTCTCTAAATTGACTAGCCCGGATCTGCGGGCGTTACAATTATCTCCCCTTTAGGATGATTACGTACCGGAATCATCAACGAAACAGGGTTGTATAATGACTCCATACGTTATCTCTTTATCCTAGGTAATAATCGTAACCTCTATGTTCCTTCGAATGAGTATCTAATTCTTGGACTTCTCGACTGCAGGCGGTGCTCGATCTTGCACTTGCTCCTTATCTCACGTTAGACTCCAAATTATGACCTTCAAGTCACAATCTCGATCCTCACTGGATACGAACTTAAGATAAGTCTTTTTTTATTACTACAATGGAACGATGTGTCATATTCTAATGACCTATCATCGTATGTTGCAACCCTTAGACTCAGGTCTCTTAGAGTCTTCCAGAACAGACTATACTTTCGTTCATGTTCTAATCTCATCTTAAAAGGTAGCATTTCTAGCTATAAGCAACTTTTCGCGATACCTCTATTGATCACTTTTTATTTCAATCTTCCGTCTTAAGTCAGATGTTACATCGAACTTGATTCTCTGAACCACATAACATACTCAGCGTAGTCGGACTCAATTTGATATGACCACTAGGGTCGGAATAATAATCATCTTCTTAGTCATTACCGAAATGATGGTAACGACATACTTGAATAAAACGAAATCAATTACTAGCTCCTTGGTAACCTTGTGACTTTCCCTGATCCAAGCGTGAGTCCTGTGCTTCCGGTAGTATAGGCCTCTACTACCATTCACACCTACTCATACTCGTCCCAAGTATTGTCTCGCAGCTTTCCAAGTTACTATCACAAAAACAATTTTAACACATAAAAATGTGTCCAATCAATCATAAAATTTTCCCTAGACTCTACTAGGACTTCTTCCATGCGTATCTTCAATCATCAATTCTACTTCAACTCAGTTGGTGATGGAAATGTCAGACGATGGGATAACTTCATGGATTATACCAAAATCTTTCTTTCTGCAAATCGAAAGTTTACTTCTCCCGTACTAGACGTATTTTTTATTAGATGCATTCTAAAGGCAAGATATCACTCTTATGATATCTTTCGATAAGTACCATTCAGTATCGTAAGCCTTCTCATTTCCTCCATTTACTAAATTCATTACAAGTCTTCACCATGATGTTCTGTAGACCAAAGCAATCGTTTGGTGTATTGAGATGAGAATAAAGATAGTGGAAGGTTTAGACGCGTATTCCTGCTTATTACCTCAAAAAATTATATGCCAGTTCTAATATCGTAATTAAACGTTTAGAAATCTGAACACATAAAATTTCCAGATCCGGTCGGCAACAGACCATAGACCCGATCAAACGATAACATAAAGCATCACAAATTATTAAGCATTTCCGAAGAAATGTATTTATAAAAATCAGAGTACTTCTTTTAATAAAAATGTTGCGGAATTTGTTCCCAGTAAAACATGATAAATACGTTATCAAAGCATTTACGAAGAAATGTATCTTTATTCATTTTAAAACATTTGGGATGTCATTGTCAATACAGAAACATAAGCATAAACAGAACTTACATTCATTTACACTAGTGATCTACACCTCTTTAATCTCTCAGTGTAATGTAACTTCATATCGACACCTGTGATACAAATAAACTTGAGTGGGTCAGGTTAGGAAACCTAGTGTAACGCCCGTAGATCCGGGCTAGTCAATTTAGAGACGATAAGCATCAAAAATGACTTTTTGATGGATAATTATTTAGAAGGATTAATCTTAACTAAGTTGTAGTATATGTTACAAGGATTTCGTACATATAAAGAACGCCGAAATCTGAGTTATAACGAAGAAGTTATGACCTGTCGAAGTTTCGCGACAGAACCGGCACGACACAACGCGACGTAAAATACAAATTTAAGATAGAGCGATATCTAGACTTAGTAATCTGAACGAAAGTCGTAGAATATGTTAAACCGAGAGCGTGCATAAAGAGAACGTCTAAATCTGACTTCGTATGAGGAAGTTATGATTTTTCTAAGTTTCAGCTTAGCAGTATGCAGCCCGAAACTCGAATTTGAGATCGAGTGATTTTTGGTCGAAACAATCTAAACGAGAATCGAAGATCTCGTTATTAGTAGTGCAACGGTAAAAAGACCGACGAAAATGGACGTCAGACGAAGGAGTTATGAGTTTATAACGGAGTTTTCCTGTCCCGGCCTACTAAAAATAATATAATAAAAATTAAATTCAAAATTAGCCGACGAAGTCTAAACGAAAGTTGTAGACCTTGTTTTTACCTACGTGTGGAAAAAAAGAACGTCGAAAACGGAGTTCGTATACGAAAGTTATGAATTTCTGAAGTTCGGGGCGCGAAGCCCCAAAACTGTTAGAGTCCACGACGTAAAATCAGTGTTCACGACGTGAACTGACTTCTGACGCCTTCTGGAGCCTGACAGAGCAAGTGGACGATGACACATGCAATGACATTTATGCCCACGACGTGGGAGCACTGTTCACGACGTGAAAATCGAGAAAACAGCCCTATAAATAGAGTTGAAGGGGCAGCCGAGTTTGGTTGCTTCTCATCTCTCACTCGTATTGCATCGATTTACGTGCAAAGAAATACCCCCGAAGCCCCAGTATCATCCCGAGACCCGAAGTGAGTCCCGAAGCCCGAAGATCCCGAGAAGAAAAGAGTTTCTGAGCCGAAGCTCTGCCCGCGAGAAGCCCGGTGTGTGAAGATATACCGGTTTCATCGGAGAATTTCTACTCGTAGAGCCGTAGTGCTGTCCGAGCATCGTCTAATCACGTGAGTGTATAGTCCCTTTCATACACACGATTTTAATACAAGTATTGTTTGAATGTATTAAGTATATGTTTTGGGTGAGTATGTAGTTACTTTCTTCTAACACATAAATATGAAGTATTTGCTATGAAATACGTGCTATGTGTTATGTATTGTTTGTTGTGACATCCCCTAATTTCTCGGCCAGAAAAGACCGATTTCGTTTATGCTTTTTAAAATAAAATCAGAGTAATCCTTTTAAAAGGTGTTGCGGAATTTGTTCCCATAAAAACATGATAATTATATTATCAAATCATTTCTGAAGAAATGTATTTTATTCACTTAAACCATTGGGATGTCATCGTCAATATAGAAACATAAGCATAAACAGAACTTACACTCACTTACACTAGTGATCTACATCTCTTTTAATCTCTCAGTGTAAAGTAACTTCGTATCGATACCTGTGATACAAACAAACTGAGTGATTCAGGCTTGGGAGCCTGGTGAGCATATAGGGTTTTCAACCCACAATAAATAATTTATTATGCTTAAACATCAAACAATCAACCCAATTACCCAATCCCCATTATCTTATTTATTTCTTAAGGATTTACCCTATGAATCAAATCTCACTCATTCCTAAGGATTCATCCTAAGGAATAGGCACGAAGTCCATCGCTGCCCAAGGTTCATACAACAGGCACTACGTCACATAGTCACCGGGTTTATACAATAGGCACTACGTCTCATAGTCGCTAAGGTTTATACAATAGGCACTACGTCTCATAGTCGCCAGGGTTTATACAATAGGCACTACGTCTTATAGTCGCCAGAGTTTATACAATAGGAACTACGTCTCATAGTCGCCAGGGTTTATCTAATAGGCACTACGTCTCATAGTCGCCAGGGTTTATCTAATAGGCACGAAGTCACATCGTCGCCAAGGTTTATACAACAGACACTAAGTCCATAGCTGCCAACATACTATATCCGTAGCTACCAACGTACATCTATACTGTACTAAATTCATAGCTACCAACGTACATCTATATTGTACTTTTATCCCTCATACTTTATCTACCCATGTTTTACCCAACATATTTGAAGATAAAATACATATACATTTTAAATCATTTTAAACATGTATAAAACATTCATTCAACATCCATCTCAAATAAACAAACAACATATATACACATATCACGTATTTTATATAAAATACTTCATATTTATGTGTAAGATAAAAGTGACTACACACTCACCTGATTTAATGAAAATCGGGCAGCAATTCGTTTCCTAAAACGATCGTTTCTAATAAAACCGGGAGTTTTATTGAGAAACCGGGCTCTGCGAAAGGTCGGGCTTCAAAACCGAAAAGATAAATTTTTCGGGCTTCTCGGGAATCTCGGGGCGTGTTTCGGGCTTTGGAATAAGTACCGGGGCTTCGGGGGATGTCGGGATAGTAAAAATATGGAAAAAGGGGTCAAAAATGGCAAAATCTCAAAAGTAACCGGGAGGGTTCGCATGACCCTTCTATTTATAGGGTCCGAAGTCGGTCTGGTGGTGGGGTCCGCATGCGAGGGTGCGCAGGTGGCTGCACGTGCGAAGGCCTCGGTGGCAGCTGCTAATTGGACCGAGGTCTAGTGGTCCATCTGCGAGGCTCGGAGGCTAAGGCGGTGCGAGGCTCGGTCCAGCTGCGAGCTTCGGATTGGGCCTCCCTTCGGTCGAATCAGAATCCGACACGCAGCTACTGTTCATGCGAGGGAAGGCGACACGTGGCCTCACATGACTCACCAATTTCGGACACGTGGCACTCTTTCAGCGAAGGTGACGTGGCAAAAACGTGACTATGCGAATTTTCTCGATTTTCGCGCCAAAACTTCTAAAATCCATAACTTTCGCATACGAGCTCCGTTTTTGACGTTCTTTATATGCACGCGTGGGTAAAATTACGCTATACAACTTTCGTTTAGACTTCGTCGGCTAATTTTGACTTTAATTTTTATATTATTATTTTTAACAGACCGGGACAGGAAATCCGTTAAAAATTCATAACTTCTTCATCCGACGTCCGTTTTTGTCATACTTTTTACCGTTGTGCTACTATTTACGAGACCTTCAATTCTCGTTTAGGTCGTGTCGGCTAAAAATCACTCGATCTAAAATTCGAGTTTTTTAGCTGTCTACTGCTAAGCTGAAACTTCGAAAAATCATAACTTCCTCATACGAAGTCAGATTTGGGCGTTCTTTTTATACTTACTCTCGGTTTAAGGAACACTACAAGTTTCATTTAGATCACTAAGGACAAAAAGTAGTTTATCGAAAACTCACTTTTTACGACATTTGGCCCCGTGCCAGTTTGTCGCGAAACTTCGACAGGTCATAACTTCTTCGTTATAACTTGGATTTCGGCATTCTTTATATATCCATAATCCTTGTCACGCCCACTACAAGTTTCTGAATAGATATCGGCTTTATCTAAAATTTAATTTTTGACGCTCATTTTTATTCTTAATTAATTAAGCCCTAATAATTAAGCATAAAACATATAATTCACATAATATTCACATAATTCCTTTTCATTTCTTCAAAATGAGTTACAAAGGTTAACCTAGACTATAATGTCAATATAAATGCCTAGCCTAAAAACACGGGCATTACAATTCTCTCCCCCTTAGGATGATTCCGTCCACGGAATCACACATCAACAAACAAATACGGGTAGCGACTCATCATGTCACTCTCCGTTTTTCCCCAGGTGAGATTTGGCCCATTCGTATATTTCCAACGCACAAGCACTAAATCGACCATTTGGCGTCACAACTTCTTAGTCTTACGGTCAACAATTGCCTCAGGTTCTTCAATTAACCTCTTGTTTTCATCCAACCTTAATTCAGAAATGGGAATTATGTTGGGCACATCTCCCGCGAACTTCCTCAAATAACACACATAAAAGGTGTTATGAATACCCGCCAGTTCTTCCGGAAATTCTAGCTTGTAAGCTTGATTCCCGATCCTCTGAAGAACTTTAAATGGTCCAATAAATCATGGACTCAACTTTCCCCTTCTACCAAATCTTATAAGTCCCTTCCATGGCGAGACTTTAAGTAAAACCGAATCTCCAACTTCGAATGATATCGGTTATCTTTTCTTGTCGGCATAGCTCTTTTGACGATCTTGAGCTGCTAACATCCTTTACTTCAATTCGGCTTAAGTCAACTACTACATCGAACTTGGTTCTCTGAACCACGTAACAAACTCATCGTAGTCGGACTGAATTTGATATGACCTCTAGGGTCGGAATAACAATCATCTTCTTAGTCATTACCGAAACGAAGGTAATGGAGTACTCGAACAATAACGGAATCAATTTCTAGCTTCTTGGTAACCTTGTGACTTTCCTTGATCCAAGTACGAGTCATGTGCTTCCGGTAGTATAGGCCTCTACTACCATTCACACCTACTCATACTCGTCCCAAGTATTGTCTCGCAGTTCTCCAAGTCACCATACAAGAATTTTCACATAGTCATTCAATTCATCAGATGACAAAACCAGGGTTTATATTATTTCTTAAAATAATTACATAGAGGTTCGAGTTTACCCTATACTACGCCTCTAATAGGCTACACCACGAGTTATTAACTGCATTACTACTTTATGTCTTAGTTTTGGGAATATAAGGTCCTTACTCCCGATCCCTTATATTTCCATCTGCTTCATTAAGGATCATTTGGAATGCCTTTGGTTTTGGCGGTGTGTTTTTCTTTGGGCAGTCTCTAGAAATATGCCCTTCTTCGTTACACTCGTAGCACACCTTTTTGTTAGATGCGCATTTGTTGGCGTAATGCCCTGTCTTCCCACATTTGTAGCAAGTCATCTCCTCGCTACACTTCCCGAAGTGTTTCTTTTTACACTTCTCACACCACTTAGCTTCATCTCTTCCTCCAGATTTTGAGAATTTGCTTTCTTTGATGATCTTTGAAGATCCCTCATGCTTCCTTTTCTCTCCAACTTCAGCTCTCTCCAAACCTTTCTCTCTTATCTGAGTCTCGACATTCTTAGCAGCCCAGATGGAGGCTTTCAGAGTGGCTGCTTGTTTGACTATCGGACCAAAGTCCGCTGGTAACCGTGGGCAAACTTGTTGACCTTGGAGAGTTCAGTTGGAATTAGATAGGGAATAAGCTTCATCTTTTCTGTAAAACTAGTAGCGTACTCGATGATGCTCATTCTTCCCTTCTTCAGATTCTGGAACTCATTGTTGATTTCCAGAAGGTCCTGCTCAGAGCAATATTGCATTTTCAGTTGCACCACGAACTCTTCCCACGAAATCTTGCTAGCTTCCCCCTTGGGCATCGAATCAGCTAGTAACTTCCACCAGCTCAACACACCAGATTTCAACAGAGGAATTGCAAGTGCGGTCTTTTGTTTGTTGCTGCACTCACAGCTTTCAAACATCGTCTCCATTTCGGAGATCCAATTCATGACTTCCACCGGTGTCGGACTCCCAGATAGACACGGTGGTTTAGATGCCATGAAATCTTTGTATTTGCACCCACGTCCATCAACTCCTCCATCCTGGTTGTTTTGTCTAACTATCGGTGGGTTGGCTTGACCACGAGTCCCACTGTAGTTCCCTCCTACTGATTGCCCTTCATTCAATACGGGCTGTTCAACAGGTATCGTAGTTTCTTCCCTATTCTGTTGTAGTAATCTCCTGGTTTCCTCCATTTGGCGATCTAACATCATCTGCATCATTGCTTGTGCCCCAGCCATCGTCATTGGCTCAGATGCAGCTCCTACAACAGGTACTTGCTCAACTACTTGGGGTTGAGGCTGTTGATCCCTGTTTCCGTTTGCATTTGCAACTTCACTACGAGTTCTTACCATTACAATCTATATACCGAATAAGGCGAATTTAGGTCTTTACCCTCGATAGGTATTTAAATTCCCTTATCACACCGAAACGTTTACATGTTAGTTCTAATATCGTAATCGTACGCTTAGAATCCTACACACATAAGGTTTCCAGATCCGGTCGGCAACAGACCATAGATCCGAACAAATAATGGCATATATGGCAAACATATAGCATTTAGCACATAAAAACATTTTAGGCATCTTTCCTAAAATAAACTAGTGCTCGTGTCTAAAATATGGTAGACACTCATCTCACAATCATCACTTAGCATTCTAAGTTTAAGTCTAGAAATCCTACAATTTCTTAGTTCGCTTAAACTAATGCTCTGATACTAACTGTGACATCCCCTAATTTCTCGGCCAGAAAAGACCGATTTCGTTTATGCTTTTTAAAATAAAATCAGAGTAATCCTTTTAAAAGGTGTTGCGGAATTTGTTCCCATAAAAACATGATAATTATATTATCAAATCATTTCTGAAGAAATGTATTTTATTCACTTAAACCATTGGGATGTCATCGTCAATATAGAAACAGAAGCATAAACAGAACTTACACTCACTTACACTACTGATCTACATCTCTTTTAATCTCTCAGTGTAAAGTAACTTCGTATCGATACCTGTGATACAAACAAACTGAGTGGGTTAGGCTTGGGAGCCTGGTGAGCATATAGGGTTTTCAACCCACAATAAATAATTTATTATGCTAAAACATCAAACAATCAACCCAATTACCCAATCCCCATTATCTTATTTATTTCTTAAGGATTTACCCTATGAATCAAATCTCACTCATTCCTAAGGATTCATCCTAAGGAATAGGCACGAAGTCCATCGCTGCCCAAGGTTCATACAACAGGCACTACGTCACATAGTCACCGGGTTTATACAATAGGCACTACGTCTCATAGTCGCTAAGGTTTATACAATAGGCACTACGTCTCATAGTCGCCAGGGTTTATACAATAGGCACTACGTCTTATAGTCGCCAGAGTTTATATAATAGGAACTACGTCTCATAGTCGCCAGGGTTTATCTAATAGGCACTACGTCTCATAGTCGCCAGGGTTTATCTAATAGGCACGAAGTCACATCGTCGCCAAGGTTTATACAACAGACACTAAGTCCATAGCTGCCAACATACTAAATCCGTAGCTACCAACGTACATCTATACTGTACTAAATTCATAGCTACCAACGTACATCTATATTGTACTTTTATCCCTCATACTTTATCTACCCATGTTTTACCCAACATATTTGAAGATAAAATACATATACATTTTAAATCATTTTAAACATGTATAAAACATTCATTCAACATCCATCTCAAATAAACAAACAACATATATACACATATCACATATTTTATATAAAATACTTCATATTTATGTGTAAGATAAAAGTGACTACACACTCACCTGATTTAATGAAAATCGGGCAGCAATTCGTTTCCTAAAACGATCGTTTCTAATAAAACCGGGAGTTTTATTGAGAAACCGGGCTCTGCGAAAGGTCGGGCTTCAAAACCGAAAAGATAAATTTTTCGGGCTTCTCGGGAATCTCGGGGCGTGTTTCGGGCTTTGTAATAAGTACCGGGGCTTCGGGGGATGTCGGGATAGTAAAAATATGGAAAAAGGGGTCAAAAATGGCAAAATCTCAAAAGTAACCGGGAGGGTTCGCATGACCCTTCTATTTATAGGGTCCGAAGTCGGTCTGGTGGTGGGGTCCGCATGCGAGGGTGCGCAGGTGGCTGCACGTGCGAAGGCCTCGGTGGCAGCTGCTAATTGGATCGAGGTCTAGTGGTCCATCTGCGAGGCTCGGAGGCTAAGGCGGTGCGAGGCTCGGTCCAGCTGCGAGCTTCGGATTGGGCCTCCCTTCGGTCAAATCAGAATCCGACATGCAGCTACTGTTCATGCGAGGGAAGGCGACACGTGGCTTCGCATGACTCACCAATTTCGGACACGTGGCACTCTTTCAGCGAAGGTGACGTGGCAAAAACGTGATTATGCGAATTTTCTCGATTTTCGCGCCAAAACTTCTAAAATCCATAACTTTCGCATACGAGCTCCGTTTTTGACGTTCTTTATATGCACGCGTAGGTAAAATTACGCTCTACAACTGTCGTTTAGACTTCGCCGGCTATTTTTGAATTTAATTTTTATATTATTATTTTTAACAGACCGGGACAGGAAATCCGTTAAAAATTTATAACTTCTTCATCCGACGTCCGTTTTTGTCATACTTTTTACCGTTGTGCTACTATTTACGAGACCTTCGATTCTCGTTTAGGTCGTGTCAGCTAAAAATCACTCGATCTAAAATTCGAGTTTTTTAGCTGTCTACTGTTAAGCTGAAACTTCGAAAAATCATAACTTCCTCATACGAAGTCAGATTTGGGCGTTCTTTTTATACTTACTCTCGGTTTAACGAACACTACAAGTTTCCTTTAGATCACTAAGGCCAAAAAGTAGTTTATCGAAAACTCACTTTTTACGACATTCGGCCCCGTGCCGGTTTGTCGCGAAACTTCGACAGGTCATAACTTCTTCGTTATAACTCGGATTTCGGCATTCTTTATATATATCCGTAATCCTTGTCACGCCCACTACAAGTTTCTGAATAGATATCGGCTTTATCTAAAATTTAATTTTTGATGCTCATTTTTATTCTTAATTAATTAAGCCCTAATAGTTAAGCATAAAACACATAATTCACATAATATTCACATAATTCCTTTTCATTTCTTCAAAATGAGTTACAAAGGTTAACCTAGACTATAATGTCAATATAAATGTCTAGCCTAGAAACACGGGCATTACATTTGTTTATTTGAGATGGGTGTGGAATGGATGTTTTATATAGGTTTTTAATGATTTAAACCGTATATGCATTTTATATCTACAAATATGTTGGGTAGAACATGGGTAGATGAAATATCTGGTGACTATGCGACGTAGTGCCTATTGTGTAAACCCTGGTGACTATGTGACGTAGTGCCTATTGTGTAAACCCTGGTGACTATGTGACGTAGTGCCTATTGTGTAAACCCTGGTGACTATGCGACGTAGTGCCTATTGTGTAAACCCTGGTGACTATGCGACGTAGTGCATATTGTGTAAACCCTCGTGACTATGCGACGTAGTGCCTATTGTATAAACCCTGACGACTATGTGACGTAGTGCCTGTTGTATAAACCGTGGTAGCAATGGACTTTGTGCCGATTCCTTAGGTCAATCATTAGGAACGAATGAAGGAAGGATAGTCGATTCTTAGGGTAAAACCTTAAGAAATAAAGAAGAAAATGGGGATGGGTAATTGGGTTGATTGTTTGATGATTGAATATAATAATTATATTATTGTGGGTTGAAAACCCTATATGCTCACCAGGCTCCCAAGCCTGACCCACTCAATTTTCTTTGCATTACAGGTAATGGCACAAGAGTATAAGTTGGTGGACTTGACGAGAGATTTTGGATTATAGATCAGTAGTTATAAATGACTGTTGTAAGGTCTATTTTATACTGTTTATGCTTTTGGTCTGTATCGGAACATGACATCCCGAGATTTTGTTATTTAATGAAAATACATTTCTTTAAAGAAATGCTTTGATAAATTCTTATCACATTTTGTTTTAGGAACAAATTCTACAACTATTTTCTTTAAACGATTACTCTGATTTATAAAACAAAGCATAAACAGATCGATCTTTTCTGGCCGTGAAAATGGGGATGTCACACCTGGTGAGTACATAGCGTTTTCAACCCACAATAATATAATTATTATGTTTAAACATCAAACAATCAACCCAATTACCCATCCCCATTATCTTCTTTACTCTTAAGGTTCTACCCTAAGAATCAACTATTCCTCGTTCATTCATTCCTAAGGATCATCCTAAGGAATCGGCACGAAGTCCATCGTCACCGGGTTTTAGGCACTAAGTCTGCATAGTCGCCAGGATTTATACAACAGGCACTAAGTCCGCATAGTCGTCAGGGTTTTGGCACCAAGTCTGCATGATCACCAAGGTTTAGGCACCAAGTCTGCATGATCGTCAGGGTTTAGTGTAACATCCGGATTTTCAGGTATGTTATTTTGAATTATTTATTTTTGAGGATCATTGATCTACTCGACGAGTTGGTGCTATAACTCGTCGAGTAGAAGCGGGGTTGCCACGTGAGTTTAATGAACTACTCGACGAGTCCAAGAGTAGACTCGCTGAGTAGACGCTATAAGTGGAAACCCTAAATCTTCGGGCCTGAGCCCTATTTAAAGGCACTTATGGCCTTCATTTGCGGCTACCATCCCAGAGAGAGAACCCCCATTGATCTTGAGTGTGTAGAGTGAGAGAGAGAAGGCCATTTGAGCTTTTGGTGTGATTTTGCAAGAAAGGAGAGGAGCTCCAGCAGGAAGGATCAAAGGAGATTGCTATTCTGAGTTATCCAAGCAAGGAGTTCACCTTGAGGTACCAAATCGGACCCCTCTTTCTCTCTATTGTATGGGTTTCATTATTTGGGGTTAGGGCTTGAATCATTCCTTTTTGGGGGTCTTGGATGCCTCAAACCCCCTTCTTCGAGTTGTGTTAGAGATCTGGACCCTTTTGGGTCCAGGAAGTCCCAATCATCCAGCTTTATGCATTTCCAATGGAGTTTTGAACCTAGGTTGCCATTTTAGGAGCTATTTCACCAAAAAAGCCTTATGAGTGTTGCATGAGTATAAAGGTTGGACCTTTACGTGACTTTTGAGGGTCGGAAGGCCAGATCTATAGATTAGAGAAGCAGATCTGACCTCAGGAGGTCGTTTGAGCATTTTCATGGAAGAAACTCGCCGAGTCCATGAGCGGACTCGACGAGTCGGATCGTGTTGCACCACGATTCGTGATCAGTGGTAACCATTGAGAGAAAGGTTGACTCGACGAGTCGAGTGAGGCCTTAGAGGATTCAGAGGACACGTATGGACTCGACGAGTCACCCGAGTGCACTCGACGAGTCTGGTCAAAGTTGGACCGTTGACTGGGGTTGACTTTTAGGGTTTGGTCAACATTTGGACATTGGACCATTGGAGGGGTAAAATGGTCTTTTCCCCTTCTGAGAGAATATAGGGAGGGATTATTCTAGCCTTTGAGAGCCGTATTAATTAGAGATAATTACTTTCTGTGATTAGGCGGAGGCTAGGGCAGATATTCGAGTTCAAGACTTTCCGAGATTTCCCGAGGTGAGTCTTCTCACTATACATTACCTAGAGTGGTATCTATGTGCAGGCCGGAGGGTCTTATGTGTTATGTGTATGTTAAGTTTATGTGCATTATGATATATGTATGCTATGTGTTGTATAGACCGGACCGGAGGGTCCAAGGATTTAGACCGGACTGGAGGGTCCAACGAGCTACGGGACTGGATGGTCCCGCTGAGACACTTTGACCAGAGGGTCATACCGAGTTATAGCCTCGAGTGGCTTATATGTTGTATGTGGTATATTAAGGAACTCACTAAGCATTTATGCTTACCGTGTTATGTGATATGTGTTTCAGGTACCAGCGAGGATCGCGGGAAGGCGCCGACATGATTTGTACACACTGGCAGAGGATTATGTTTTGAGATTATGGGATATGTTTTTTTATGATGACATTGGATCATGGGATTCTGGGAATATTATATATGTTTTTATTATGTTGAAAAACGAAAAATTGTTTTAAAATTTTACGTCGTTACATTTAGAGTACACCGGTTGAACACATCGTTCACAACACCTACAGGTTGCGAGCCTGCTAGTGTACCACTGGACTGTCTAGAATAGTCTGTGGTTGTCATCCATACTCTGCTAGATGACGGGGCCAGCATTAGGGCAGATATTCGAGTTCGAGACTTTCCGAGATTTCCCGAGGTGAGTCTTCTCACTATACATTACCTAGAGTGGTATCTATGTGCAGGCCGGAGGGTCTTATGTGTTATGTGTATGTTAAGTTTATGTGCATTGTGATATATGTATGCTATGTGTTGTATAGACCGGACCGGAGGGTCCAACGATTTAGACCGGACAGGAGGGTCCAACGATTTAAACCGGACCGGAGGGTCCAATGAGCTAGACCGGACTGGAGGGTCCAACGAGCTACGGGACTGGATGGTCCCGCTGAGACACTTTGACCAGAGGGTCATACCGAGTTATAGCCTCGAGTGGCTTATGTGTTGTATGTGGTATATTGGGGAACTCACTAAGCATTTATGCTTACCGTGTTATGTGATATGTGTTTCAGGTACCAGCGAGGATCGCGGGAAGGCGCCGGCATGATTTGTACACACTGGCAGAGGATTATGTTTTGAGATTATTGGATATGTTTTATTATGATGACATTGGTGTTGGGTTTTGAGCATTCTAACACTCCCATGGTGTACATGCAACCCTATAAACCTTGGATCTATGTTTTCTCTATTATACATGCAAATTTTAACTATTCCAAGGTTTCATCCTAACTAGCATATTATGAAGCACCTATACTACAAAGTTCTAGTTAGATGACATACCTTTTGATGTAGCTTGATGTCTTCAAGCTTTAAGAGCTTAGCCCCAATAGTGTGGAAGCCTCAAATGGAATCACAAATCACCAAAACACCTTGGAAGAACTTGAGAGAATATGTATGCACACTAAAATCGGCCCACTCTTATTTTCACACACTTGTGCCAATTTTATGAGCCAAGGACCCCTTTATATATTATGGAGGATTAGGGTTACATCCATGTAAACCCTAATACCCATACCTTTCATTTACATAGGATCCATGGGTTAAAAGCTCCATGGACCATCCATGAAAGCTTAGCCCAACCTAAATGAACTTGGCCCATTCCATATATATAAGAGTCCATATTTAATTAGTTCTTTTTGATCACTTAATTAATTCTAAATTAATTCTTGATCAATACTAATTAAATAATATGATTCCATATTAATATATTAGAACTTATAATATATTAATATAAATCATAAATATACTATTCTTAAAAGACTATCCATATAAATTGTGCCGGTGAAGTGCAACCCAACTGGACCATGCCGGGTCAGGTCAAGTACATACCAAATATAGTTATGGACTTAGACATTAATCCAACAGTCTCCCACTTGGATAAGTCTAAAACTATTATTGAGTATGACTTCAAAACCTAACTGGCAATCGTAGCTCTTAAAGCCGTTGTCGAACTCTGACCTTGTCAATGACTTGTCCATTAGATAAGGGATCATATATTCCTCCATTCTAGATATCATATGGACTGAGACATGGATTATCAATCATTCTCTCTGTCCATTTGTTGTTTCCCGATTTCCGATTTATGATGACTGACTGATTGAACAAATCAAATCAGTCCTGGCTTGGCCAAGCACTAACATGTGTCATCGCTAAATCATCGAGGGGCCCACAGATACCGCTTTTATCCCGAAGGTAAAAGGAATGGATAAACTTCGACTCATATGGCTTGTTCTACTACTTGTTGAATCATACACAAAGGCACGTTTTATAACATCGAGTTACCAATGCGTTTTCGTGCAATCAATGTATAACCAACTCATAGTAACAACTCATATCTCTAGGTTTTAAGAATATAAGATATTATCGTCTCATGATCACTCGTGATAAAATCCATGAAGTGATTCAAATGAGCGTGGGTTGAATCCAATACTCAGAACTTATGAGCACTCATGAGTGTTGTAGCACCGCTTTGTCCAACATCTTAGACCTCTACAAGCCAACCCATGACAGTCTTGATTCATATCTACTTCCAACATATGACTGACTGTGGATAGTTTGAATAACTTAGTCATTCAGGAAGAATGACCTACTTTATTCTGGAAGTCAAAACATGCAAAATGAAACACAAGAATAAATGAATCAAATATGGTATCAAACCCTATGAATATAAATAGACCACTTTTATTTATCACCATACTGATTACTCATTATTTCATTGTTTCGGTTTTATCAACTTTATACCTGAATTAAAAACACTAGTTGTCCCATGCTCCAAGCATGTACACTATGTTTTTCTAAACAATAGCTTTGCCATACACCAAGTATGCACTCTATGTTTGTCTATGATCCTTACTTTGTGAAATAAACCAATTGAACATAATTTAAATGATTCTAATTTCACACTCCCAAATCCTTATCGAAAAATGTGAGAATTTCAAATTCCTATCATTTATTGAAATCTGTTTAGATTTTAAACTTATATGCACTGACCCTCCTGTAATGAATATGTACAAAGTCACAAAGACTTGTCAACAGTCATTATAAGGTATTCCAATGGAGATCAACTCCATGGAAACTAAGTCTCATATTCAAAGTACATTGCTTTGGACATGCTTCTTGCATTAAGTTTTCTAATCTTACACAGATAACTTCCACCTATGTAGACAACTCCATATTCTCATTTTGACTATCACTTCTGAACAAGAGATGCCTCTTTTCAGAATATGTCAATATGGTCCGTCCAAAATTAGCACTATACTTCCAACTGTCCCTGAGCAACCAATCTTTGGTAAACCTCAGATTGAACATCCAACTTTCTCAAGACTTTGACACCCAACTCTCCCGGCTTGTCAATATGTGACTTCATCTCTAAGATGTGGTCACACATAGACCTTGCTTTCCATTAGGGGTTGAGTGACCTTGAACTTGTGGGTTAGGGAGAATAATTGGAGGAGGTGGAGGAAGAGAAGTATGACATCCATGAGCCAAACTCGGGAAGTCATATTCATTAGGAAAGCTTGGTTTGGGAAGATCATTGTTGTCTAAACCAGACATCAACAATGGGAGAAATTCACGTAAAGTTGATTTAAGTCCTTAATATAACACCCAATATGATATATTAAGGCTAGGACCCAACAAACTATTTTATAACTTGGAAGAGGGATGCCGTAATCCAAGCTATAAAATATTTGAAGGTAGGTGAATGACGATTCACCAATTTCCACCAAGATAAACGAAATGTATTATTAGGTTTTAATTGGTTTTGAAACTCCTAGATTCTTTTGAGATCCATTGAACTTTTCAATGGCATGTTTCAATCTCGAGTGTGCCCTTCAGGTTTTGTGACTGGGATGTCGAGGATCACAAAACAAGGTGTGAAGTAACCATGCAAATATACTTGGTACCCTTAATATTTACCCCTCAATCGATGTGCCGGTTAACCACACACGCTCCAACGATACTATGATAAACATTAAGTTACCCTTTGCCTACCTTGTTAAGTCCAGGTTAGTGTGCCGGTTAACTAGCATATTATGAAGCACCTATACTACAAAGTTCTAGTTAGATGACATACCTTTTGATGTAGCTTGATGTCTTCAAGCTTTAAGAGCTTAGCCCCAATAGTGTGGAAGCCTCAAATGGAATCACAAATCACCAAAACACCTTGGAAGAACTTGGGAGAATATGTATGCACACTAAAATCGGCCCACTCTTATTTTCACACACTTGTGCCAATTTTATGAGCCAAGGACCCCTTTATATATTAAGGAGGATTAGGGTTACATCCATGTAAACCCTAATACCCATGACCTTTAATTTACATAGTATCCATGGGTTAAAAGCTCCATGGACCATCCATGAAAGCTTAGCCCAACCTAAATGAACTTGGCCCATTCCATATATATAAGAGTCCATATATAATTAGTTCTTTTTGATCACTTAATTAATTCTAAATTAATTCTTGATCAATACTAATTAAATAATATGATTCCATATTAATATATTAGAACTTATAATATATTAATATAAATCATAAATATACTATTCTCAAAAGACTATCCATATAAATTGTGCCGGTGAAGTGCAACCCAAATGGACCATGCCGGGTCGGGTCAAGTACATACCAAATATAGTTATGGACTTAGACATTAATCCAACAATTGGATCATGGGATTCTGGGAATATTATATATGTTTTTATTATGTTGAAAAACAAAAAATTGTTTTTAAATTTTACGTCGTTACATTTAGAGTACACCGGTTGAACACATCGTTCACAACACCTACAGGTTGCGAGCCTGCCAGTGTACCACTGGACTGTCTAGAATAGTCTGTGGTTGTCATCCATACTCTGCTTGATGACGGGGCCAGCATTTGGGAACAAGGCTTCTCACATCGCCCACCTCTCACCCTTACCTCATGGTCTATATCACCTCTCAACTCATCATCCAACTCATATTTCATATACCCATGTTTTACCCAACATATTATGTAGATATAAATACATATACAATTTAAATCATATAAAACTTGTATAAAATCGTTCATCCAGCATAGATAGCAAGTATACAGATAATATGCACACATAGCACGTAGTTTATATAAAATACTTCATATCTATGTGTAAGATGAAAGTAATTATGCACTCACTTGATAAGGTGGTGACTCGGTACTCGGACAACACTTCGTTTACTTTAAAATAATTTCCTTCGACGAAACCTAGTATTATTACCACTAGATTTTAGTCTAATATTTACCGTGACTAATTATTAGTCTTATTATTATTATTATTATTATTATTATTATTATTATTATTATTATTATTATTATTATTATATAAGCGTTTAAACAATACTTTCCAACCACTATGTACAGACAGGGGCCAGACATAAAACACCGGAGGGCATGACCATTTTGGCATATAGCACTTCTGAAATCCAACAACCCTATGCGGCCCTTTAAACCAGATTCCTCGTACCGCGAGTAGTTAAAAAGATATTATAACGACACTTATATAAGTCATAATAATAGCTCAAATATTTATTATAAGTTCATAATAACAATACTAATTTTAAATATAAGCTATATTAAAATAGGGTAAGCATAACTTACTTACAAGGGGGTTTTAGCTAGGAGTCGGGCTCTGCAGGGGCAAAACTTCGTCGCTGAATCTTTCTAAGAAAGATTCGTGCAACGCTTCAGCGCTCACCTTACTATACTAAAACTACAGAATGAGAAGTCGAATCACGAGGGACCGAAATGCTCGGGGGATAAGAAGAGAAAGACTCTTGAATCAAGAGAATGGTGCAAGAAATATGAGAGCCCAAGCCTCTTATTTATAGTAATTGAATTTACAAAAACTACCCTCCATAATTACTTAATGACCTTATAGTAATATAAACGACTAAACACCCCTTCATAATACTATTTTAAATAGATTTAACGATATTTGTACTAAACTAATGTCGAAAGTACTCAACACTAGTCTTATAATAACCGCATCGTCGATACCTTTCTAATTATATATATATATATATATATATATATATATATATATATATATATATATATATATATATATGTGTGTGTGTGTGTGTGTGTGTGTGTGTACGTATATATGATTTATACTTTATTTTAATACGTAAATATGCTATTATAATTTGTAACTCGTTCATATGAACTCTATTTTTGACATTCTTTATATCCACGCGTTGGTATTTACGAGTACTACAACTTTCATTTAGACGCCGTCAGGTAATTCTCATTCTATGTCAAATTTACAAAACTGTATCGAATTTATCGCGCTCGAAGAGTAGGGACCAAGTTTCGTCAATATCTTTAAAATACGAGCTCTACTCTCGACGTTATTTATATCCACGCGTAGGTAAAAACAAGATCTAAAACTTTAATTTAGACTCTGTCGGCTAATTCTCGACCGATCTTAAACTTAACAGTAGGAGGAGATTATACTGTTAAATGTCCGCGTAAAATTCATAACTTCTACATACGGACTCCGTTTTCGTCTGTCTTTTTACCTTTGAGTTCCTATTAATGAGATCTTCAACTCTCATTTAGGCCGCGTAGGCCAAAAACCGCTCGAACTAAAATCCGAGTTTCGGGTTGTGCACTACTATGCCAAATCTTAGAAAATTCATAACTTCCTCATACGAAGTCAGATTTGGGCGTTCTTTTTTTATATGTTCTCGGTTTAACGTATACTACAAATTTTGTTTAGATCACTAAGGATAAAAAGTCTTCTACCGTAAATTCACTATTTACGTCTCCCGGTGCCTTGCCGGTTTTGCCGTAAAACTTCGACGGGCCATAACTTCTTCGTTATAACTCGGATTTTGGCGTTCTATATAATCTTCCATCAAAAACTCATTTTTGATGCCCATCGTCTCTAAATTGACTAGCCCCGGATCTGCGGGCGTTACAGTGTCCCATACACACACTTACGGTTTTATGCAAGTGCAAGAGTAAGTGATGAAAGCCTTCATAAAGTAGCTCTTTTACACACAAGTTCTTAACCATTTAAGCCCTCTCTTATCACTAGACCACCATGCCCCACATGTTGTATGGTTAGACATTACTTTTCAATAAATTAACATGAAAGCCATGACACGTTTTGTCTTTTCATATTTTCGAAATTATGAAGCAAAAGGAAGACATTTGTTTTATATTTTATAAACCAAGTTTATAAAATATAAACTTTAACATTTTGGTAAAAGACAAAAGAATTTATCTAGTCCAAAGTATTGTACATGACTTATTCATTCATACCATATAAATTATGTAATATTACTTGCTAATGAAAGTGATTATTTCCAAGAAATAAATAATTTCTAATTAATTATAAGAGTTTATCGAATATTTATTAAAATCAATTTCTAATAAATAATCAATTATATCAAGTTGTTGTTAGTGTGACCCATTAGTATCATATGTCAATTAGCAATGTCACATTAATATGATTCTTGAGCATACTAGATCTTTCAATCTCCCACTTGCGTAAGACTCATATTAGACTGATGTAGACAGTGGTGAATGTCTAGCAACATTTCATTACCCCCATCAACATACGACTGCCATTATATCAACGCCTAATTCCCAAAAAGCTCAAACCTACAATTGGTGTATAAGGTAAGTTTATCAGTTATCCTTTTGTCACACACATCATGTTGAACATGAGATACAAATCGCGATCAATCTCATTAGGTGTTCAACTATTGGTAAGGTGCCTTAGATGTCTAACTCTCAACACATAAGAGGAACAAATCCCATCTTGACTACATAAGCTTCTTGCATAGTTCACACCATACCTGAAAATGGATTTTATAACTGCCCGATTAAGGACCAACATTTGACCATATCAAAGCACATCACTCCCTATACTTAAGTCCCACTAAATATCTCAGGTGTTAAGGATACAAAGATAGTACCTTTTAATCAAGTATCATTCATGATAGCGATCCATGAGATGATCTTGATGCAGGTCAGTTCAATACCAGTTCTCTGATAAGTACCTATGAAACTTGGTTACAACCCATTGCCTACCTTCATCTGATGAAAGTCAACCAATCCAATTTATATTAGTCTTACTTCATAATTGCTCTCACAATTATAACAGACTATGAACTTATAGAATAATAAGATTATTCATGGATTAAACATGTTAATATATAACACAACAAGAACTGATGTTATGATCATATCCTAGTATATCAAAACATTATATAATAGTTGTTGATATAATGTTCCAATATCCAAATACTAAATCCAAATCAAAATCTAATTTCTAGAAAAATAAAGTCTTATAGCTGAAGTGTGACCATTCATACTTAGCTTAAAAGAAGGACTTTATTAATGGGTTCGACTATGTAACATCCTGTTTTGAGAAGTTTCTTATTTCGGGATTGTGGACAATAAATGGATCAAGTAAAGTCCTTTGGCTTCAAGGGAATGGGGTTTAAAACTTATTGGATGATGATAATGTTGGATAAGTGATTAAAGCCTTGGTTTGTGTCTTGGAGTCAAAGGATAAAATGGGAAATAAGTGATGTTTTAGACTTCTTTCATGAATTAAGGATTTTAGTTCGGTGTGTTTTGAGTCAAAAATAATTAGATAGGGTTGTGCGGATCATCAATATCTTTCCGTGCATATAAAGAACGCTGAAAAACATAGTTGAAACGAAGAAGTTATGATTGTTTGAAGTTGGAGTGGAATTGGGTGAAACCCGTTATCACGGGGTGAGAAGTAATTCTCACAACGTGAGAGTCCTCACGAGGTGAGAATATATTCTCATAACATGAGAACCGTGCAGCCCAAAGCCCACAAAATTTTTAGGGTTTTCAAGGTATTTAAAGGTAATGATTCATGTTTTAGGGTATTTTCTTAGCCTCCATCATATCTAGAACCTCTTGGGAGAAACCATGGCCTCTACTTTCAAGATTTGAGCTTCCCCTCTCATCTCTCATCCATTTTTGGAGTTTTTGGTGGTTTTAGATCAATGTTTTCATGCAAGATTGATCCTTGAAGGTTGGAAATTGAAGATCTCAACTTTCATCTACCTTCTAGACATTTATAGGTTATAAAGTTCCAAGCTTTATTGCATTTCACCTTTGGATCTAAGAGTATTTGGTGTTTTGGTCCATTTTAATGAGTTTTGAGTGAGATTTGGGAATAAAGTTTACAACTTTATTACTCTCCAAGGTCCCAAGAACATTGTATGTTTCATATTTGTACTCCAACACCTTTTGATCAGTTTATAATGTTTTCTTGGACCTCATAGACTAGGAAAGTTTTGATCTTTTGCCTTCCATTTCAGTCATGCAAGTTATTTTGGTCATTTAGGCCATTTTGGTGTATTAAGTTTATTCACCTAAACATCATGTTGATTCAGATCTGAAGGTTGGAGTCTTGGACTTAATGGATTTAGTTGAGAAATATGCATTCTTAGTCCCTTTGAGACATAAAGGCCAGATCTTGGTTGTTTGGACCATCCTAATGGATAAAGTTGGAAACTTTATCCGTTCTGAAACTATTTAGGATCTAGATCTAAGGTTATGGGCCTTGTTCTGAAGAGATTAAGCACTTAATGAAGATTTTGACCTTCTGACCAGAAGTCACGATGTAACATAGGATGTGTCACGACGTGACGGTGTCCAGAATCACGATTGCTTTGTCATTGCACTCTCACGACGAGACCACAGAATGGTCATGACGTGACGTTGACTTTGACTAAGCTGACCATTGACCTTGTGGACTTTGATCGTTGAATTTTTAACCAGTTTGACTTTTGGTCAAACTTGGGTAGAATTGAGCATTTGACTAAGGATTGGTCTTGGTTTGGTTTTAGGAAGTTTGGGTTGGCAGTTCTGATGCTGATGTAGCTGTTGCGATTTTGTTGAGTAGTTCAGGTGAGTCTTCTCACTGTATTATATATGTAGGATGCTAGTTGTCTTTGTGACTCTTGCATGTTTGTATGATTGGGTTGAAATAGACCCCAAGATTGGGCCCATTATTGTATGATTGGGTTGAAAGAAACCACAGGGTTGTGCCCATAATTGTATATTGGGTTGAAAGAAACCCTAGAGCTGGGCCCATGATTGTAGATTGGGTTGAAAGAAACCTTAGGCCTGGGCCCATGATTTTATATTGGGTTGAAAGAAACCCTATGGTTGGGCTCATGATTGTATATTGGGTTGAAGTATACCCCAGGGTTGGGCCCAACTGTATGTTTGGTATGTGGTACTTTGAGGAACTCACTAATATTTGTGCTTATAGTTTTCTGGTTTAAACATTTTCAGGTACTTCCAGTTTCAAAAGGAAGAGCCCGACCTGATCGCACTGCATCCCCTGAAGATTTATTCTGTAATGATTGTTTAAGATTTTACTCTGATGTTTTGAGAATACTTTTACTCTGATCATCTTTTGGGTTAATGTATGATTGGTTTGACTTATTTAGAATGAAAATTTTACTCGGTATATTTGGGACATTACAAGTTGGTATCAGAGCCTTACTTTGATGGATTTGGGCACACTCTCGGGTGTGTCTGAACTCAAACTGAGGATTTCTAAAAAATTTCAAAAAGAAAAATGATTTTCCAAAAAGGTTTTTTAGAAAAAGGGTTCGATGCATGCAATCAGCCGAGCTCAAGTAAGTATTTCCCAAAATACTCATACATGTGTTAGGCTTATTGTTTTGGTATGAGTATATGAGAATTTCATTCTAGATAAGGATCTGCTCAGGATTACATGTTAGAATGCTAGGAGAGATTCATGTATATGCCTGTTGATTGAGCTTTTGGAACTGCATGCTAATATGGATTACAGATGTTAGATAGAATTGCCTGATTTTTTATGCCTTATAGCTTAGGAGGAGTTAGATGCTATGTCAAATTTGGAATCTATATTGGTAGAATTTATTGCTAAGTGTATGCTTTAAAATTTGTATACGATTAGGATCATATAGCCCTAGAAGGACTGATTTGGCCTTATTTCGAGTTCCTTGTCTGGTTGTGGGCTTATGGTAGAATCATTCATTCGATGGTCTATGTGATTCCGTTTTGTGTATAATTTGCATGCATAAGGCAACGGACAGTGTTAGTGGAAGTTCCTAGCATCGTAGTAGCAAGTGAGTTGGAGGATGCCTTTATGTTTTAGGGTGTTACTGCTCGAATGTTGCTTGCTTTGTACTTTGAGGGACTCATATTGACGAGATGTAATACGCTGCTTTGAATCGTTTCATAATTTAGGGTCATGACCCAAAGATCAGTTATGATAAGGCTTCAGGCTTTGGGGAAAGAAAGGATTAGACCCTTTGGTTGTGGGTAATGCAGAGGTGATCCGAGAGTTTGGTTTGTGCTTTGGAGCCCAAGGGTATTATAGTAAAGTGGTGGTTCGGGCCTTTTGTGAATTTAGGATTTATTTTCGGAAGGTTTTAAGGCAAAGGATAGTTGTTAGGATTATAGAGCTTCTCATTACGTTTCCGTGGATATAAGGATCGTCGAATTCAGAGCTAGAACAAAGAAGTTATGGCCTTTGGAAGTTGGGAAGAATTTAGACTAAGCATAGTACGATGGGCGTACAGGGAGTACGCCCGACGTACCAGGTTGGGTTGATCGCGGGTTTCTTTGGAGTACGTTGGGCGTACCTCGAGTACGCTGAGTATACTCCAGTCAGGCGCAAACCCTAATTTAGGGTCTTGGACCCTATTTAAAGGCCTTAACTCATTCTCAAATCCTCTTATCTCTAGCCTCCATCCCATTTAACCCTAAGTTCGAAACCCTATCCTATCTTGTGTGAATTTAAAGCCTTTGTGTGATTTTTGGTGTACTTTGGAGAAGAAGGAGATCTTGCAAGAAGCATTTCTTGGCTTGAAGCTTGTGGATCCAAGACCTAATCATCTTCATCAACTTCCAGGAGGTATAAAGCTTCTATCTTGATGAATCTATGTGTTAGATCTAGTCTAGGGCTTGTTTTGGGTTTCATATGGTCACTAGAGTCATCCGTGTGAGTATGAGCTACTCCAGGAGCTTATAATGTTATATCTTAGCATTCTTGAGGTTGTTGGTGCATAAAAATGTCATCTTGATGGGTTTTGATGAACCATGCTAGAGTTGGTGTTCATATCATGGGCTTAGATGAATAAAAATGGGTTTTGGGTCCCATTAAGACATGCAAATGAGTAAAGTTGGCAACTTTATGGATTAAGATATTATTTAGAGGTTAGATTTGAGTTTGGACATTTTGGTCTTAAGCATTAAGTGCTTAATGCGAGTTTTGGCCCTCTGATGAGTACATTGGGCGTACGTGTGCGTACGCTTAGCGTAATGCATGAATTCCCCGTTATTAGGTTGTGGCGAGTTGTACATCATGCAATAGCAGGCGGAACGTGGGGTGTACGAATCTGGTATGCGGGGCGTACGCTTGAAATCGTTTTTTGGGCCTTTTGAGCCTTGGGTCTTTTTGGAGTTTGGGCTGTAACTGTGACAACCGTCACTTTCTGGTCAGGTCAAATTCAAAGAAAGTCAACAAGTCAAACTGGTCAACTTAACTAGTACTAATATGATTAGGGATTTCTTTATGGTTACTAATGTATGACTCTAAATCTTAAATGCAAAGTAACACTTGAATGTTTCAAATGTTCAAAATTCTAAACCCTAATCAGAAGGAGGGAAGTAACAACTCTATAAAACACTATCACGTGCCCTTCGGGGGTGTATAACACTCAAAATGGGATGTAACTAAGCCTACGGTCTTTGAACTACGAAGAAAAACATTAATAAAGGCTCCCGACAAAGTCTCTCTTAATCTCTCCCATTGTATCTATCTCTCTCCTAAATCTCTCCAAGTATGTGAAATCTCTCCCAAATCTCTCCAAGTATGTGAAATCTCTCCCAAATCTCTCGAAGTATGTGAAATCTCTCCCAAATCTCTCCAAGTATGTGAAATCTCTCCCAAATCTCTCCAAGTATGTGAAATCTCTCCCAAATCTCTCCAAGTATGTGAAATCTCTCCCAAATCTCTCTATGAACCTTCCTCAGTCGAAAACAGCCCAAAACCAAAGGAGAAAACCCAAAGGAACTCTCTTGGTCCGGAACCCTCTTGAGAACCGGACAATTTCGCATCTCCCTCAGCTTCGAAACTCCTTCACTCCGGAAAGTGGCTCCGGAATGCCTTGCTTCGGACCATCTCGCACGGCAGGAGGACTTCGCCCCGGACAAGCCTCGCACCTCGGAAGCCATGAATCCACTTCGGAAGCTGCTGACCCTCTCCGGAATAGTAGAAGTGACTTCGAAACATCCACCTTTCACTCCAGAATGGTGATTTTGACTCCGGAACCCTCGCAGGTTCGCTTCCTTCTCCCGGTTTTCGACCACTTTTGCGTTTTAAGCTCGTTTTTCATGATTTTCGCGTGGGATTTTCACCCAAACTTATATTTTGACATATAAGGCCATATATATTCATATTTTAATCACATTTTGGGGGAAATCTCAACTTAAGAACAATATCTATTGGGTGAGATATTGTGTTAGAGTGTTGACTTGCCATGAAGTGTCCCCCCCATACCCACATAGGATAACCCTCAGTCACTATTCATCCATACCTAGTCCACTATTTGTCCTCTCACACCTCTCCTCCAGCTGGTAACTTGATCAAAAGTTGGAAACCCCCATCTCTCCTTCCACTTTACTCACTCTCTCACCAAGAAACAAACACTTCTCTCTCATTTCCCTCTCTAAGAACTCGAGACTCCAAGGCCGCCTTTGAGCTTTTCACCCTCATTCAGTAAGTATTCTCATCCTACATTGAACATTCTTCACTCCTTCACTCAGATTATGAATCTCTCATAACAAATGTCACCATAATTGTTCTTAGATCTTCAACTCTCCAAGCTCCTATCAAGTGTTCTTGACTTGGAAACCCTTTCTCTTCAGCATACATCTAAGGAAATCACTCAAGGTGAGTTCATACCCCTACATTTTCATGTTTTCGTCAAGTTTTAGGGGGGGGGAATACAAGTTAATACACCAAAAACTTAACTAGTTCAAACAACAGCTTTCATCAGAAAAGTTGAGTCCTATTCACGGACTATTTTTACCATCTTAGACTATATCTTTCAAAACTGTTTAATATGCAAGTAGTTCAGGTTTATAACTTTCTAATGACTACTTGCACATCTCCATACGATTTTTCTACAATTTATGGTGATTTTCACAAAACTGCCTATCATTTCAGAAACGAATTTGGACCAGTCTGTGAATATGAACAATTTCACATAAGTTAGACACTTCTAAAAATCATAATAAAAATTATGGATAAACTAGACACATTTTCTAAACTCTCAAAGTTTACGAATTCAGTTTTCGACTTCGTATGATTTTTCTAAAACAGTGCAGATAAGTTAAAGACTACTTACATAGCTTACAATATTAATAACACTTTGTAGCATGTTGAGCAAAGTATATAGCAATAAGTTCCTAAATGTTGAATGTATTTCTTGTTAGTCGAACATCATAAACAAAAATTAGTCATTCATGATAAGGATTTTCATACACTTCTAATAAGTAAAATAAACTATAATAAGTATAGTTTATGGATTTTATAATACAAGCATACTACATGAAAAAGGTTTTACTCTCAATACAAACGGGTTTTTCATATACTACATGATAAATTATAATAGTAATAGTTTATGGATTTCACATCACGAATTTATTACACAAAGGGTGATTTCACTTCCACCACGGAAAAAGGTTTTATATTCAAACTATACGTAAACTAGTTAACGTAAGTTGTGAGACAATTCTTCAATTGTACTCTTAGAGTACGGGTTAAAATTCCCGCAAGTTATAACCAGAGTCTCTTGTAGGGAGAGCGTGATAATTGTGTATAGATCTATATTGGGATTGACACCCCACACCTCGCTGCTAGCTACAGCAGGACCTACAGGTCTACGGGTGACAAAAGTCATAGGATCTTGACGTCTGAAAAACGTTGTAACAGGTTAATTCTAGTTATAGTATGGTTATAACGATTCACATAGGGAGTTAACAACATTTCAAGTTTACGGGAAAATTCTACTTTTAAAAGGGGTTTTATCTATCTAAAACTACAAACACGTTATAAGTACAAAATACACACATACTCTCGGTCTTGGGATTTAAGACTACATGACTTTTATAAGTAAAATATTGGATTTTCTTGGGTACACATTACAATTACAAACACGTTATAAGTACAAAATACACACATACTCTCGGTCTTGGGATTTAAGACTACATGACTTTTATAAGGAAAATATTGGATTTTTCTTGGATCTACATTACAATTTCAAACACGTTATAAGTACAAAATAGACACATACTCTCGGTCTTGGGATTTAAGACTACATGACATTTTATAAGGAAAATAAAGGATTTTTCTTGAAGTATACATTACCATTACAAACAAAGGTTTTCAAACTCTACATCCAAAAGCTTATGAACTCACCAACTTAATTGTTGACACTTTTTCAAAACTACTTGTATGTGACAATCGTCAAATTTCGGTCAAGTCAAAGTTAAACAAAGTCAACAAGTCAAACCGGTCAACTCCATTAACCCTTGTATGTTAGGGTTTACATTATACAATTCGCTATTTCAATGAGAAAACATCATTTGAAAAATTCATGTGTTTGATTTTCCTTAGCCTTAACAGTGCTAAACAACGAACCAAAGCGATAAAACACTATTGCACAATCATCGGGATTGTGTAAGACACTAAATCATGGCTTAACGGGGTTTATGGACCTTTCGTTGCGAAGCCGGACACTCAAAAAGATCACAAACGAAACCTCTCACAATCTCTTTCACTCAACCTCTCTCTATTAAAATCTCTCCCAAATCTCTCCCGAATCTCTCCAAAATCTCTCTCAAAAGTTCCTTTAAATTTTTGTAATCATTCGGGCCATCCCGACCCTTAACTGGGTCAAAAACCACTTGAAACGGGGTAAAAACGGGTAAAATAGGCTTAAGGACCCAAAACTGAAGCTTCAGGACCGAAGTCCCTGTCATAAAGGAAGACGACACACATTTGTCTGTCGTAACCTTACGACGCGCGTGTTGATGACACGCAATGAGTATCAAGGAAGCCCCTGTCATAAAAGAAGACGACATGCATTTTTGCGTGTCATAATTTTTCCGGTTTTTCGACTACGACTTCGTTTTAGGCCCGTTTTTCATCATTTTAACGCGGGATTTTCACCAAAAACTTTATTTTTACAGTTAGAACTCTATATTTCAGTAATCCCCACGTTTTTAGGGCCATTCATACCAATAATTAGTGGGGGAGGTGCTTGAGGTGGAAAGATGACTTTACTTTACTTTATGTCACATGCCACCACTCACACCCACTACATGGCCAACTCTTTCCCACTACATGACCAGCTCTTACCCACTACATGACCAACTCATACCCACTACATGACCAGCCATACTCCTTGTCTAAGTATAAAAACCCATCCCCTCTCTTCATACTTCTTTCATTCTCTCATTTTCCTCCAAGGATCACACTCCAAATTCTCTCACCATTCTCTCTCAATTCCAAGACTTCCAAGGCTGATTATCAAGCTTTCTTCCACTCTTGGTAAGTATAATTCATTCTTCTTATGATTATTACACATCCTTCTACTCAAAATCATAAGAATCTTACACAAACATCGTCACCTTCATGTTAGGTTCTCGATTCGTCAAGGCATCTTCTAAGTGTTCTTGGGTTGAACACTTCTCTTCTCCAACATCCATCCTCTAATAACACATAAGGTGAGTTCATACCCCTATATTTTCATGTTTTTCTTAAGTTTTAAGGGGGGGGGGGGAATACAAGTTAAAACACCAAAAACACAACTAAACTCATTTAACAGTCTTCAACAGAAACGTTTAACTCCATTCACGGACTGTTTTGGTCAACTTAAACATTTTAGTTTTCAAAACTGTTTCAGACGCATATAGTTCAGGTTCATACCTTTAAAATGACTACTTGCACATCACCATATGATTTTTCTACGATTTATGGTGATTTTTACAAACCTGTCTATCATTTCAGAAACAAAACCGGACCAGTCTGTGAATATGAATATTTTCACACAAGTTGGAGATCACTAAAAATCATGAGAAAATTTATGAACAAACTAGACACACTTTATAAACTCTCAGAATTTGCGGTTTTTGATTTAGACCTTTGATGATTTTTCTATAAATTTTCTAAGAACAGTAACAGAAACGTTATTACTAAAAAAATACCATCAATTTCATTTACGCCTTGTAACTCGTTGAGCAAGGTGTATATCATTATGTAATCATATATTATTACATTATATGTCATTTTGTCTTGGTAATTAGACATACATCAGAAAACAAATGGATTTTTACCTTCACAAGTATGGTAAATAATTAATTTTTATAAACAAAGTTTACATCCGTTATACACAAACATTTGGTAAACTATGACAATTATAGTTTATGAACACTACTACTACCCTTGTTGTGATAAACTATAATAGGTATAGTTTATGATACATTTACATAACAAACTATAATTTGTATTAATACTCTATTCTCGTTTAGCAGTTCCTAAACCAAAACTATTAATTATATTAGGTTCTACGCCATTTTGACCCGAACCGTCTATCGTACGACACACGCATTTCGTTTTGGGACTAATGTGAGTAATCTACCCCATATTTTATAATTTTCAATACTTTTGGGGTGTATCATGTGGTTCTAATATGTTCCAACTTCATTTTATTGTTTTATCACAATTGAGACATTGTTGGGACATTTATACGTGAGTCATTAATTGTATAACTATTGTTTGTTTACGCTACATGTACTTGTAGTGCATTACCATTTTTAGTCTAATCTCCATGACTATGCCCGTATTCTTGAGGTACGTTATGGACAATAATAGCGCTATTGGGTTGACCACCCCGCCTTGGGACGCTAAGGTGATTGATCGCACGTGGTTGAGTGTGTATGATGATTAGATGCTCCATCCTATATATATTTATATATATATATATATATATATATATATATATATATATATATATATATATATATATATATATGTATATATAGGGTGAGGACTTATTGTTGTTGTTATCATTTGTTAATCAATTTTTGATTTATAAACCGTTATCTCAAATACAATTGTTTGCCGACTTCAAAAGAAAACAAATTTCAAATTATAAATGTTTCAACTTCACAAATTTTCTCTACTAAAATTAGATTACTCACCAACTCTCGTAGTTGACCTGTTTTTACCCATGATGCAGATTTGAAGAATGAAGTTGATGAAAAATAGGTTGTGCCTTAGAAATCCACAAGACTATTTAAATTTGATGTAATAAATGTTGTTCGTATTTGGATTTGTATTTGTATGTTGTGGATCTTGTTTGCATACTTAGTACTTAATTGAATCTAATCTAACATAGTTGTCATGAGACTTTGAACAATATATCACGCCTTGATCGATTCCGACAAGGATCGGGGTGTGACAGATTGGTATCAGAGCCCTTGACTATAGGGAATTAGGTTAATTGCCTTGACCTAGTCTATAGCCTCTAGGGTCCTCTCGTATGCTAGTTTATAAAATGCACACACAACTGCATGCAATTCACACTTAGAAAATCCTAGGAATACCTTTGTGTGTTAATTGCTCCCTTAAGTGCATATGTATTACTCCTGACGCTTATATGTGTGCATACACTGGTGAATATTTTCCTCTTTCTCTGAAAATCACACACATATTCAAGTGGTTTAAAAAAAATGTATATACATATATATTCCTTAGAGCTCATAGGAAATTCAAAGTCATCCACTCTAGTTGGGTAGGATCATAGTAATGGACGCGTAGTAACTGGAAGGGGGAGGTGTCGGTAGCCCGAAAGTCCTAACTAGGCAAGCATTCGTATACATCCCAATCAACTGAGGGACCAGTTTGCTTACCTGGGGACCAAAGGCGAGAGTTCCCAAACCTATAGGCCAAAGCGCGTCATTCACATTACTTTTGAGCCATCAAAATACCCGACCTTATAAAACGTATCCAAAAGGATACACTCCAAAATGGCCAACTCATTGGACTATTAAGTTCCCTAATGGGCCTAGAAGTGGGAAAGACATGTGAAAACTTAGTTTTGTGGGGGCCCACGCAAGTGCTACATGTTTCACATTTAGTAACCATGGAAAGCCCAAAAGGTGCCCAACACTCCTAACCATGGCCCAACAAGTGTTTTACAATTATTTTACCCAACAATGTCTAAAAAAACTTTATTTCCATAATCAATTTACAAATAACTCACAAGTCCATATGCGTGTTTCTCGTAGATGGCATTACGACCCCCATACGCTGCTCGCAACAACCGAAGGCTAGCTCCCCTTATCGCCAAGGAGGTAGCAAACGTCATCCCAACAATTGCAACCCAACTTCATTCTCTTCAGCCACAAGCTCCAGTAACCACTCCTCGTTGCTCATTCAAGCACTTTCGTAACTGCAATCCGCCTTACTTCAAAGGCATCGAGGGTGCCACCGCACTCCTCACATGGATTGAAGAAATGGAGAGTACTTTCATCCATAGCGAGTGTCCTGAGGACCTGATGGTCCGTCATGCTACAGGGTGCCTCCAAGGTCATGCTCTCACATAGTGGAACCTAGAAAAACGGGCAAAGGGAGAGGCTGTATGCCTTGGTATATGTGAATCAAGTCTGGGAAGGATATAGCCTGATCAACTATATCTGTCCGAGGAGTGACTTGCAAATACTGGGGGATAGTCATAATGGGCAACAAATCTAACAACCTAACTACATCCTACAGGGAATACTTTAAGAATCGAATCTAAACACCTAAAAATATTATAGGAGTATTTGGTGATACTATAACCAACTTATGTGAAAACTAAAGACCTCTATTAGTAGGCCTATGATAACTGAGTGCATACGCCAAGGTTATACATAATTAAAGATATTATAGACTCAGAATCTATGATTATTGCTCTACTTCTTGTTCCTTGTTTGGTTGTGGACTTAGAATAGAGTCATTTATTCGAAGGTCTATTCTATCTCAAATTATGTATAACTGGTATGTACTACGTGATTATAGACGTAACTAATAAGGATCACCCCTATAAGTAATTATAGGATTAGGCGTCTATTAATTATCTCTTCTACCCCTATTCTCGCACGAACAACATGATGGGTAAATCTTAACGCCCATACAAAACCTACTTCTACCCACTACCATAACTCCGTCTCCAAGACGTTAACAGAAACACCAAGAATAGTTCACTAAAGTACGAAATTATACATGTGTATATAAATGGTAAGGATATTTACTAAAAGGTTCATCAATGAAATTGGCATGCATTTTATTTCATTGAATCTCACTACTTGGTATTACAAACAATTTACGACTGGTAACTCTAAGATTCTTTAGGTGTACCTCGAAGTTATGTGTAATTAAGAAATTATTGACCTAGAAATGGTGAGTCCGCCTTAGGACCTGTTCCTTGTTTGGTTGTGGACTTAGGGTAGACTCATTAGGATCAACAGTCTAATAAAATTTTAATTACACATAACTGGGGGCATGTCGAGTGAATCTTAGGAGTGGATCAGACATGGAACAAATCACAAGATTATAATCAAATTATTCCTACTAAATTCATAAGTCTATTCATAAAGACCTCTGGTATAGAGTCGTCGGCGTAGTCGTGTCGGCAATCTAGAATATAGTTAAATACATAATACAAACTATAATACCCAAATTATACAAAATTTTATGCATTAAAAATTAATAGACAAACACAATGAAACTGAAAAGGGTATCAAACTATCAAGAGAAAAACACATACAATGTAGATTAAAATCCACTAGTTATAACAAAATGGCTAAAAGAAAAGGTAAGGACTAAGGATTGTTAAGTCCTCTCTTCTTATAAATAGCTTTGAAGCAAGTTTGCCTAAGCTTCTTTGTTCCTTCTGTCAATTCCATATCTGGCAATTTCTCCATCATCTTCTTGTGCCCTTCTAACGTCTCTATCTCCTCCTTTAATCACAACTCCTAGTTTTTTTTAAAGGTAGATGTAATATATTTTTTTTGTGTGAGTTCAAAAAAAAATTACAATGAGTTAAGTTTATATAAATATAAATCAGGAAATCGTAGTAAATCAATTGATTTGATGTGGCATATGCCTAGGGCCTATGTTTATGTTATAAAGAAACTAATAATTAAAATTTTAGAAAATACCAAAACTACTTTGGTTACCAAGTGCATGCATACATGCATGAGTAATGTATAGAAGGTTATTATCGTAGTTTACCTTGGCATTTTGAATGAGGGATTGAAGGCTCTTAAGTTTTCTATGAGGCCATCTGTTTATGTTTAGCTCTCTGCATCTTTTCTTCAACACTGTTAACCCTATCCCTAGTTCCTTTGCTGCCATGATTATCGGCATCTCAAAGTACTTCTCTATCTCTTCAAACTCCAATGGTCTCAATCTCTTTGCCATCTTCCGGCCACCGTGATCAGTAGGCATGTGATGCATTAAATGCATGAGGCACACAAGTCATAATTTGCAGCAACAGATACGTATATGTGTGTGAATTGAAGAAGAAGGTTACGGATCAAAGAATATATATATTCATTTTCTCTTTATTTGTTAGATACACAATAACCATAACATCATAGACTATATATATTCAATTTCGTTTGTAATTTTCACTAGTTTATATTCCGCGAGTGTTACCGAAATCATTTATCAATTTTTCAGAAGTGCTTAACTTGTTTTGTTGCATTCCCAACAATTTTCTATTAATTACTTCTCCCACTTCACTTATATAAATCATCACATTCTTACCGCGACTTTTAACTTCTCCCTCACAAATGGATCCACCTGCAGATCGTCAAAACCCCATAGATGACCTCGATTGGTTTCAGTACTTTGATCATCAAGATCTTTTCAGGTATATATAAACGTCACTCATTACACCATCTTTCGCACAGAAAAGTGATTTTGTCGATATTGATCAAAACATGGTTTGGATTTGTAGGGATCAAAAAGAGTCTTTCATCGTGTTGGATTTTATTATCTTGAGTTTTTGGATTTTTGCAGTGGTGACATGCTCGACCATCATGATTACGAGTTGTCGGAAAAATTGCATGAAGTGCTCGATCAGAACGTTTCCACAGTACTTAACAAAGATCAAAACATCATTTCTAGAAATGAGTTTCACGATTTTGCTCCCCTTGAAGACATAAGCTTATGGGATTGTTGGGAGGATGGTAATTTACCATTGGTTAGTTTCAGTGAAGACTGTAAATCTGGTGGTGAGGCTACATGTAGTTCTAGTGCCGCCACCACTGATCACGGTGGCCGGAAGATGGCAAAGAGATTGAGACCATTGGAGTTTGAAGAGATAGAGAAGTACTTTGAGATGCCGATAATCATGGCAGCAAAGGAACTAGGGATAGGGTTAACAGTGTTGAAGAAAAGATGCAGAGAGCTAAACATAAACAGATGGCCTCATAGAAAACTTAAGAGCCTTCAATCCCTCATTCAAAATGCCAAGGTAAACTACGATAATAACCTTCTATACATTACTCATGCATGTATGCATGCACTTGGTAACCAAAGTAGTTTTGGTATTTTCTAAAATTTTAATTATTAGTTTCTTTATAACATAAACATAGGCCCTAGGCATATGCCACATCAAATCAATTGATTTAATACGATTTCCTGATTTATATTTATATAAACTTAACTCATTGTAATTTTTTTTTTGAACTCACACGAAAAAAATATATTACATCTACCTTTAAAAAAAACTAGGAGTTGGGATTAAAGGAGGAGATAGAGACGTTAGAAGGGCACAAGAAGATGATGGAGAAATTGCCAGATATGGAATTGACAGAAGGAACAAAGAAGCTTAGGCAAACTTGCTTCAAAGCTATTTATAAGAAGAGAGGACTTAACAATCCTTAGTCCTTACCTTTTCTTTTAGCCATTTTGTTATAACTAGTGGATTTTAATCTACATTGTATGTGTTTTTCTCTTGATAGTTTGATACCCTTTTCAGTTTCATTGTGTTTGTCTATTAATTTTTAATGCATAAAATTTTGTATAATTTGGGTATTATAGTTTGTATTATGTATTTAACTATATTCTAGATTGCCGACACGACTACGCCGACAACTCTATACCAGAGGTCTTTATAAATAGACTTATGAATTTAGTAGGAATAATTTGATTATAATCTTGTGATTTGTTCCATGTCTGATCCACTCCTAAGATTCACTCGACATGCCCCCAGTTATGTGTAATTAAAATTTTATTAGACTGTTGATCCTAATGAGTCTACCCTAAGTCCACAACCAAACAAGGAACAGGTCCTAAGGCGGACTCACCATTTCTAGGTCAATAATTTCTTAATTACACATAACTTCGAGGTACACCTAAAGAATCTTAGAGTTACCAGTCGTAAATTGTTTGTAATACCAAGTAGTGAGATTCAATGAAATAAAATGCATGCCAATTTCATTGATGAACCTTTTAGTAAATATCCTTACCATTTATATACACATGTATAATTTCGTACTTTAGTGAACTATTCTTGGTGTTTCTGTTAACGTCTTGGAGACGGAGTTATGGTAGTGGGTAGAAGTAGGTTTTGTACGGGCGTTAAGATTTACCCATCATGTTGTTCGTGCGAGAATAGGGGTAGAAGAGATAATTAATAGACGCCTAATCCTATAATTACTTATAGGGGTGATCCTTATTAGTTACGTCTATAATCACGTAGTGCATACCAGTTATACATAATTTGAGATAGAATAGACCTTCGAATAAATGACTCTACTCTAAGTCCACAACCAAACAAGGAACAGGAAGTAGAGCAATAGTCATAGATTCTGAGTCTATAATATCTTTAATTATGTATAACCTTTGGCGTATGCACTCAGTTATCATAGGCCTACTAATAGAGGTCTTTAGTTTTCACATAAGTTGGTTATAGTATCACCAAATACTCCTATAATATTTTTAGGTGTTTAGATTCGATTCTTAAAGTATTCCCTGTAGGATGTAGTTAGGTTGTTAGATTTGTTGCCCATTATGACTATCCCCCAGTATTTGCAAGTCACTCCTCGGACAGATATAGTTGATCAGGCTATATCCTTCCCAGACTTGATTCACATATACCAAGGCATACAGCCTCTCCCTTTGCCCGTTTTTTCTAGGTTCCACCATGTGAGAGCATGACCTTGGAGGCACCCTGTAGCATGACGGACCATCAGGTCCTCAGGACACTCGCTATGGATGAAAGTACTCTCCATTTCTTCAATCCATGTGAGGAGTGCGGTGGCACCCTCGATGCCTTTGAAGTAAGGCGGATTGCAGTTACGAAAGTGCTTGAACGAGCAACGAGGAGTGGTTACTGGAGCTTGTGGCTGAAGAGAATGAAGTTGGGTTGCAATTGTTGGGATGACGTTTGCTACCTCCTTGGCGATAAGGGCAGCTAGCCTTCGGTTGTTGCGAGCAGCATATGGGGGTCGTAATGCCATCTACGAGAAACACGCATATGGACTTGTGAGTTATTTGTAAATTGATTATGGAAATAAAGTTTTTAGACATTATTGGGTAAAATAATTGTAAAACACTTGTTGGGCCATGGTTAGGAGTGTTGGGCACCTTTTGGGCTTTCCATGGTTACTAAATGTGAAACATGTAGCACTTGCGTGGGCCCCCACAAAACTAAGTTTTCACATGTCTTTCCCACTTCTAGGCCCATTAGGGAACTTAATAGTCCAATGAGTTGGCCATTTTGGAGTGTATCCTTTTGGATACGTTTGATAAGGTCGGGTATTTTGATGGCTCAAAAGTAATGTGAATGACGCGCTTTGGCCTATAGGTTTGGGAACTCTCGCCTTTGGTCCCCAGGTAAGCAAACTGGTCCCTCAGTTGATTGGGATGTATATGAATGCTTGCCTAGTCAGGACTTTCGGGCTACCGGCACCTCCCCCTTCCAGTTACTACGCGTCCATTACTATGATCCTACCCAACTAGAGTGGATGAATTTGAATTTCCTATGAGCTCTAAGGAATATATATGTATATACATTTTTTTTAAACCACTTGAATATGTGTGTGATTTTCAGAGAAAGAGGAGAATATTCACCAGTGTATGCACACATATAAGCGTCAGGAGTAATACGTATGCACTTAAGGGAGCAATTAACACACAAAGGTATTCCTAGGCTTTTCTAAGTGTGAATTGCATGCAGTTGTGTGTGCATTTTATAAACTAGCATACGAGAGGACCCTAGAGGCTATAAACTAGGTCAAGGCAATTAACCTAATTCCCTATAGTCAAGGGCTCTGATACCAATCTGTCACACCCCGATCCTTGTCGGAATCGATCAAGGCGTGATATATTGTTCAAAGTCTCATGACAACTATGTTATAATATGATTAGATTCAATTAAGTACTAAGTATGCAAACAAGATCCACAACATACAAATACAAATCCAAATACGAACAACATTTATTACATCAAATTTAAATAGTCTGGTGGATTTCTAAGGCACAACCTATTTTTCATCAACTTCATTCTTCAAATCTGCATCATGGGTAAAAACAGGTCAATTACGAGAGTTGGTGAGTAATCTAATTTTAGTAGAGAAAATTTGTGAAGTTGAAACATTTATAATTTGAAATTTGTTTTCTTTTGAAGTCGGCAAACAATTGTATTTGAGATAACGGTTTATAAATCAAAAATTGATTAACAAATGATAACAACAACAATAAGTCCTCACCCTATATATACATATGTATATATATATATATATATATATATATATATATATATATATATATATATATATATATATAGGATGGAGCATCTAATCATCAAACACACTCAGCCACGTGCGATCAATCACCTTAGCGTCCCAAGGCGGGGTGGTCAACCCAATAGCGCTATTATTGTCCATAACGTACCTCAAGAATACGGGCATAGTCATGGAGATTAGACTAAAAATGGTAATGCACTACAAGTACATGTAGCGTAAACAAACAATAGTTATACAATTAATGACTCACGTATAAATGTCCCAACAATGTCTTAATTGTGATAAAACAATAAAATGAAGTTGGAACATATTAGAACCACATGATACACCCCAAAAGTATTGAAAATTATAAAATATGGGGTAGATTACTCACATTAGTCCCAAAACGAAATGCGTGTGTCGTACGATAGACGGTTCGGGTCAAAATGGCGTAGAACCTAATATAATTAATAGTTTTGGTTTAGGAACTGCTAAACGAGAATAGAGTATTAATACAAATTATAGTTTGTTATGTAAATGTATCATAAACTATACCTATTATAGTTTATCACAACAAGGGTAGTAGTAGTGTTCATAAACTATAATTGTCATAGTTTACCAAATGTTTGTGTATAACGGATGTAAACTTTGTTTATAAAAATTAATTATTTATCATACTTGTGAAGGTAAAAATCCATTTGTTTTCTGATGTATGTCTAATTACCAAGACAAAATGACATATAATGTAATAATATATGATTACATAATGATATACACCTTGCTCAACGAGTTACAAGGCGTAAATGAAATTGATGGTATTTTTTTAGTAATAACGTTTCTGTTACCGTTCTTAGAAAATTTATAGAAAAATCATCAAAGGTCTAAATCAAAAACCGCAAATTCTGAGAGTTTATAAAGTGTGTCTAGTTTGTTCATAAATTTTCTCATGATTTTTAGTGATCTCCAACTTGTGTGAAAATATTCATATTCACAGACTGGTCCGGTTTTGTTTCTGAAATGATAGACAGTTTTGTAAAAATCACCATAAATCGTAGAAAAATCATATGGTGATGTGCAAGTAGTCATTTTAAAGGTATGAACCTGAACTATATGCGTCTGAAACAGTTTTGAAAACTAAAATGTTTAAGTTGACTAAAACAGTCCGTGAATGGAGTTAAACGTTTCTGTTGAAGACTGTTAAATGAGTTTAGTTGTGTTTTTGGTGTTTTAACTTGTATTCCCCCCCTTAAAACTTAAGAAAAACATGAAAATATAGGGGTATGAACTCACCTTATGTGTTATTAGAGGATGGATGTTGGAGAAGAGAAGTGTTCAACCCAAGAACACTTAGAAGATGCCTTGACGAATCGAGAACCTAACATGAAGGTGACGATGTTTGTGTAAGATTCTTATGATTTTGAGTAGAAGGATGTGTAATAATCATAAGAAGAATGAATTACACTTACCAAGAGTGGAAGAAAGCTTGATAATCAGCCTTGGAAGTCTTGGAATTGAGAGAGAATGGTGAGAGAATTTGGAGTGTGATCCTTGGAGGAAAATGAGAGAATGAAAGAAGTATGAAGAGAGGGGATGGGTTTTTATACTTAGACAAGGAGTATGGCTGGTCATGTAGTGGGTATGAGTTGGTCATGTAGTGGGTAAGAGCTGGTCATGTAGTAGGAAAGAGTTGGCCATGTAGTGGGTGTGAGTGGTGGCATGTGACATAAAGTAAAGTAAAGTCATCTTTCCACCTCAAGCACCTCCCCCACTAATTATTGGTATGAATGGCCCTAAAAACGTGGGGATTACTGAAATATAGAGTTCTAACTGTAAAAATAAAGTTTTTGGTGAAAATCCCGCGTTAAAATGATGAAAAACGGGCCTAAAACGAAGTCGTAGTCGAAATGCAAATTTCGGGACGAAATGCAAATTTCGGGACGAAATTCCCTCTAACGGGGGGATGATGTGACAACCGTCAAATTTCGGTCAAGTCAAAGTCAAACAAAGTCAACAAGTCAAACCGGTCAACTCCATTAACCCTTGTATGTTAGGGTTTACATTATACAATTCGCTATTTCAACGACAAGGATCGGGGTGTGACATTGTATTTTCAGGAAATCAGTAAAACAGGTAAACCGCAGCTTTTGAGAATGGGACGCTAAGGCGTCAAACAGTTCATTTTGTCATCATAGTGTAAATGATTTTGAAATATGTAAACTCATACTTTGGTATAACTTTTTCATTTATGTTATGATGGTTGTATTTGCTTTGGTCACTATTATACTCGTTGTTATGATACTATACATGAAGTCCGCCACCCCCGGGCGTTTCCGCCATCCTTGGTTTGGGGGTGTGACAGTAACATATGTAGTCGTGGTTTGGAGCGAATCGGATTATGGAGCTTGACGAAGGGAGATAGAAAAGCTTCTATCTTTCTCACTCTCTTTTCACGAACTCCTCTACGGGTGCACACCACCTCAGTAGCTGGAGTGATGTTGGTGGAGGAATATTATGATGATGTTGCATTCCTTTGAAGCGTTAAACATACATGATTGACTAATGGCGGTGATGGTGGACAATGGAAGAAGGGTGGGATTAGAATAGGGCGGGTATGGTGAGATTATTTTTAATTTGATAATAATAATGTAAAAGATTAATATAAATTGTAGTTAAAAAAGATAAAAGATAATAATGAAAGTATAAAAGCCATTTTACATGGACAGGGACAAACCATATAACTTTTTCAAAACCACATGTACCATCTTCACCAAGAAAAAAAAGTTAAAGACTAAAATAATGGTTTTTGTAAACAATATGGACCATTTACATTTATGTAATTTTGGCTTGTAAAAAAAGACATGAACGGATGTGTTGGGCCCTTTTGCTTTAATACAAACAGTGTAGTGTAGTTTGTGTGACCTGTGTAGATTGTTTCTTTCTTCACTTGCACTTTCTTCTCAAGTTTGAACTTTGAAGAGTAAAAAGATTAAAAGATAGTCAAACTTTTTTGCGTGTCTCTTGTCGTAAATAAAAGAAAATAAATTGTAACGAGTTGGAAGGAATTTGGCTTCTAATCTATGCTACTTAGGAAGGATAATGAAGATTTGTGGCTACATGTAGGTGAAATGATGAATCAAAATACATATTTGCAATTGTTTAATATGGTCGATACCACCATATTAATGGTTGGCGACAAGAACAACACCACCAATGGTTTTCTGCTCCTAAATTTGCTCACATGGTCGCATTAATCATATTTCTAGTTGGTTTAAAGTCATATGCTAACTTTATCGATCACTAAAAGATTTATAGCATAGCGGTATCTGAAGTTGATCGAAAGATGTCTCTCAATCAAAGTTGGTGCCTCTCAGTCAAAGGTTAATGTTTAAGTCTTGTTGGAGACAAAATGTATAGATTTAAGAGTAGGATGGTGGATGGATATATAACCGTTTAAAAAAAATGATAATAAACTTTATCGATCAAATCTCTTTCAATTTGATTATATAGTATATTTTCTTAAATTTATTATGTCCTCAATTTGATTCTATATGCCATATGGTGCTTTTAAAACCAAAAACCTAAATTTACCTTCAAATTAGTTTTGATAGATTGCCGGGAAATATCGAATAACCAAAAACACTGAAAAAATAAATAAATAAGATTGTGGTTGAGCCCATGTACCTTTAAGAAGTAGTTTAAATACTAATAATAATAATAATATTAGTATTAAAGTTTATACTTAAAATAATTTTAAAAAAATAATAATAATAACAACTAAGGTACACAAAACAACTACGCATCATTGTCGCGTCAACTATTTGACCTGGTCAGCTAGTTCTTGAATGACCCTAAAAGTTGTTGAATGACCCTAAAAAAGTTCAGCGCCATGAGTAGGATAAATGAACAAATATGTTGTTGATGTATGACCTTAACTCTTTTATAATGTGTTAAATACATAGTACATAAATATTATGTCACTTACCAGCTAGATCTTAAACAAATTAAAGAGTGACAATAGAGTTGCACAAACAAGATCGAAGTTTACAGGATATCCAAACATATATGCGATCAACATTTCTTATAATCAATTATCACTTATCTGAATCGGATATATCTGATCCAACAGATACAAGTCGGATTTCAAAAATCTTAGCAAGATTTTTTTTTTCTCTACAAAAATCTGAAAATTGAATATATCCATTAGAAAAAAAAAACAAGTTTTTTCTTTAAAAAAGATGACAATGTTGTCGTTAAACTAACCCGTTGGACCTTAAAATGACCATTTTGCTCATGGGGCGGAGGGAAAGGCAAAGTAGACAGTTATACAGGGCCAATTTTGTGGGGCCAATATATATATATATATATATATATATATATATATATATATATATATATATATATATATATATATATATATATATATATATATATATATATATAACTGTTCCGCTGAATACTCGTCAGGACACCTTAAAAAAAACTGGAAAAAAAATATCATTCATAAAATCAAGCATTAAAATTGGAAAAAAAAATTGGATCATAAAAACGATTCATGCTTCAATTTTAATGATTAAAAAAAAATTTCCAATTTTTTTTTCTCTCCGATATATTACTATGCCCGATTTTATTATTTGTATTTTTTTCAATTTTTTTAAGGTGTCCTCACGAGTTCTTACCGAAAAAAGAGTCCTCACCCGATCCTATCTCTCTATAGGGTTTGCTTCCGGTGAGGACTCACTTTTCGGTAAGGACTCGTTAAAAAAATCGAAAAAAAATTAAAAAAAAAATACAAATCATAAAATCAAGCATATTACTACATTGGAGAGAAAACAATTGGAAAAAAATTTTCGATCATTAAAACTGAATCATGGATCATAAAAAATGGATCATGGATCATAAAAATGATCAATGCTTCACTTTTAATCATCCAAAAAAAAAATTCCAATATTTTTTTCTCTATGATATAATACTATGCTCGATTTTTTGATTTGCATTTTTTTTCAATTTTTTTAAGGTGTTCTCACCGAAAAAAGAGTCTTCACCCGATCTTATCTCTCTTGATATAGTACTATGCTCGGTTTTATGATTTGTATTTTTTTTCAATTTTTTTAAGGTGTCATCACGAGTCCCCATCCGATCCTCTCTCTCTCTCTCTCTCTCTCTCTCTCTCTCTCTATATATATATATATATATATATATATATATATATATATATATATATATATATATATAGAGCGATAAGGGTCTTTTTTTCTGGTTCGTCGAGATCATTTGAGGATATTTAAATTCTGAGAACTGGCCCTGAATTTTTGCCCCTATAAAATTAGTATGAATAGGTTTTCTTCATTTGGTTTGAACACACCGCAAAAAAAAAAACATTTTTTTTTATTCTAGATGTTTTTTGTGATCTCGACTTCTTTCTTTAATGTTAAAATTGAAAATAACATTCTCATAAATTTTCGTTTTTGCCTCCGTTACCGGTCTTACCTCAAGAAATTATTCAAATGCCGGTGTGGTGGAAATTAAACCAAATTTCTGAAACCTAAGGCTACGTTTAGTCCGTTTTCAATTTTCAAAAAAGTGAAATTAGTTTTCATTTTCAGTTTTAGAAAATGTGTCTAGTTAAAAACTTATTCATTTTTTATTTTCGATTTTAGAAAAATTAAATCGACTAAAAGAAAAAAAGCTTGTAACTAAATGCACCATAACTATTTGGTGTAATTACGATTATTGCATTATGATCGACGAAAACAAAAAAGCCCTAAAGTGGTTAAGCAAGACAGTTTCGATCCAACACATAGTAATATCGAATCAAATGGTGCTTTATTAATTCAGGACAACGATGTCGTATGAAAGAGAAGCGTTTGCAACGTTTTACATCTATGAAACACTTTCATTCGAGCACTTTAACAACCCACCACTTATGGAAATTATCCAAACCAAGCAACAACTGTTTTATAATATGATAAGTTGTACTATTTCAGACGAGATGCAATAAAACTTTGGACTGAAGTAAGAAAGAAATGATTTTAGGATTTGAAAATTATAATTATGCCGCTTATTTGATATGTGAATTTTGGACCTGTCTAACTCCTAACTAAGTAGGACATGTCTATCAGGTGAAATTCAAAATGTTTTATGTTTGAGCGTATTTTACAATATAAATTGTGTTTAAATGCATTTCATGATTTGCTAATGGAAAAAACCAAGCTGTTCCAATCTCCGAAGAAGATTGGGATGTACTCAAAGTTAGAGGATGATTTTTTTTTTTTTTTTTGGTAAATACAATGATTAAGTATATAGGTTTGATTTCACTAAAAAAAAGATAGGAAAAAAAAAGTAGACGTTTATTTGAATAATCTTGGCCCATTATGTTTTTTTTTTCACAAATACGGGAGGAAGTCAAAGGGAAAACGAAAAAAATTAAAATTGCTTTCATTGAGAGTCGAACTCAAGACCTCCCGCTTACTAAACGGGTGCTCTAACCAACTGAGCTATGAAAGCTTTTTGTACAAGAGTTTCGGATATATAAATAGTACTAAATTTCCGTCTTTCCTCCTGGTTGAAAAAAAGACTATTAGGGGGTGTTTGTTTGGGAATAATGGAATGAAATTTGAGGGAAAAGGATTCCAATTCCCTCAAATTCCTGTGTTTGGTTCAGCTTCAAGGGAAGGAAAATGAATGCTAAATGAATTATTTTCCGTTCAAATGAAGGAAAGTCCATTCCTTCACAATCTCAAAGGAATTAATTCCTTCATAACATGGAAAGCACAAGATTACACTTTTGCCCTGGCTAAACATTACAATACATCAGTTAACCTAGTTCGTTCATCCCATTTTCATTGAGCCGACATCCACCATCTTCGCGTCTTCTCCTCATCGTAACAAGGATCGGCCGACGACTTTCATTCCAGGTGATCTCTCCCTCTCTCTCTCCTTCTCTCTCTCTCTCTCTCTCTCTCTCTCTCTCTCTCTCTCTCTCTCTCTCTCTCTCTCTCTCTCTCTCTTCACATTCGAACCAAACAACACCTGTGAAGCATGTCTTGGTCGATTCATGGTTTCAAGCTATTTGATTTCTGAATTCAAGTGAATCATATCGATTAAATTAAAGTTCTTTTTTGAATTTCATGGTCAATTCATGGTCTACAACAACCGTTAGCTAATAGATTTCTTCATATTCTCTCCATCTTTTCTAATTTTTTTATTTTCTAATTTCTCCTTCTTTTCACGATTTCAGAAAAACCGAATGTTCTTTCCCTGCTTGTTTTGATTTCGTTTGTCTGTTATAGAACTGGGAAGCTAATCAGGTTATTTGGTTTATTTTTTTTATGAAGCTGTGTAATTCCTTGTCCAACAACTGTTACTGAACAGAGAAAACATGTATTGGTTTCTTGCTAAATTGATAGAACAGAAAACATGTTGTGGTTTTGTTGTTTTGCTATCAATATATGCCATTTTGTTTTTTTGCTATCAATGGAATGTGTATACTGTTTTTCTGTTTTACAGGAAAATGCCTCGACTTAGTTTAACAACACGCAATCGGCTGCGGATGGTAGAGTTCTTCGTGATGCTCTTCTTAGACCACATGGATTTAAAGTTCCAAGGTCGGGTATGTTCTTTTTTTAACTATACATCTTATTTATAAATTTTTATTAATAAGTTATTAACTACAATTCTTATCTATAGGTTATTATTTGGTTGATGCCGAATACACAAATGGAGAGGGTTTTCTAGCCCCTTATAGAGGACAGAGGTACCACTTAAATGAATGGCGTCATGGATACCAACCAACTACACCAAAGGAATTCTTTAACATGAAACATTCATCGGCAAGAAATGTTATTGAACGATGTTTTGGCCTTTTGAAGGGAAGATGGAAAATATTAAAGGATAATTCATATTATCCAATTGAAACAAAAAATAAAATCATAATGGCATGTTGTCTTCTACATAACTTCATAAGGCAAGAAATGAGAGTAGATCCATTGGACGAGTGTGATCAGGACGAGGGACTTGAAGATCTTGGACATGAAGATGTGGATATTATAAACTCTATCGGGACATCAAATGAATGGACCATATTTAGAGATAACTTAGCCCATAATATGTTTACATCTAGAGGGGCAACCAATTAAAATGATGTATTATTTGCTTATCGTTATGTTGGACAAATTGTTGTATTTCTTGGTTGTTGTATTGGACCATTTGTTATTTTGCTTATCTATTTATAAAAAAAAATGTTGTTTTGCTTATCTATTGTTGTTCGTTATGTTTATAGGTATGACAAGCCAAATTAGAAACTATAGGCCATGGACAAGTAATGAAGAAACGAAGCTAGTTGAGGCGTTGGTGAATATGACAAATGCTGGAGGGTTTAAAGCCGATAATGGTTTCAAATCCGGTTATTTGCAACACCTTGAGCAAGCATTGAAACAATCACTTCCAAACTCAGGTCTTTTAGGTAAGCCACATATTGAATCTAAGATAAAAACCATGAAGAAAGATTGGCAATGTGTCTATGATATGGTAAACGGTTCAAACACAAGCGGTTATGGTTATGACCCCGAAAAGCATTGTGTTACTGCTGAGGATCCGGTCTGGGAGGCGTACCTACAGGTACATTTTAATAATTAAGCGACTACATGGAAATATTTTGCTTTTTGTTTTTTATATGAATTATAATGTTGGTAAATAGGTACATAAAGAAGCGACTAGATGGAAACACAAAACATTTCCTTATTATGAAGATCTTTGCATTGTTTTTGGAAAAGACCGAGCTCAAGGAAATAGAGCTAGAGTTTTCATGGAGATGGAACAAGAGGTGAATTTAGAAGAAGAAACGCAAGATTCAGATGATGATTTTCTAGATTCAGAGGAAGTTAGTCGTACTACAGCCGTGCAACATGATGAAACTTCACTGAGTGTTCGTTCCAAGAAGAGGAAAAATCGAAGCGACGAGGGGTTTAACAAGGCGGTTGGCTTAATTACAGAAAGTCTTAAAGAAATATCAAAGGACTTGAGTGAAGGTATTAAATTTGACATGAAGATTAACGAGTTAAGTGAGAAGATCCCTCCAGCGATTTTAAAGATGAATTCAATAAGTCAACTTGAAAAGTTCAAAGCTTTGACCAAGATAAGAAGTGATCCCATTAATGTTCAAAATTTTTGGGAAATTGAAGAAGGTGATAGAGAAGCTTGGGTAAAATACATTTTGGAAGGGTAGTATTACCAATTGGGATGTACATTGGATGTTGATCGGTATTTTGCATATGAAAGTTTTTGGTGCCTTCGATTTGGATGTAACGAAATAATTTACGTTAACTTTTTTTGGTAACAATATTAGGATATCTAGCGAAGAAGGTGATAGCTTTTAAGTTATGTTTTTTGTGGTAACATTATTGGGATGTGTATTTAAAGAATTTTAAGTTATGAAGTCATTTGCATGATTTTCACATTATATTGACACAAACACTCAATCAATTAAATTAAATTTATTATTTTTATAATTTATGTAATGTATCTTTACATATAAATTAAAAAAGGAAGTAAAATTAAGCAATATAGACAAAAAGGGCAATTCTGTCATTTTACATGGATTCCAATTCCAATTCCTGCGAACCAAACAAAATCTGGAATTAATTCCAATTCCATTTCCTGCCAACCAAACAGGACATGGAATTGGATTCAAATTCCTGACAGATTCTTTTTCCAATTTCAAATGCAATTCCTTCAGCAACATTTTGCGAACCAAACAGGCCCTTATTCTTTTGTTTGGAACATCCATCTATGCAACATGATAACGGATCTTATATAACTCCATTTTTGAGATACAAATACGTTAAGCTTTTTGTCATCAAACTGTGTTGGTTTCAAGGAACAAAATTGTACATATCTTGACAAACTTTTCTAAGGTTATTTCAGATGATGAGCATGTGGACAACATTTATGTTGTAGGTGAAACAAAAATTACAAATTTTTTTCTATTGACAGACTCTTAATATGGACAATACATGTTAAACATAGTACAACTTTGCTATTTATCAATGGACTGTTGCTATTTGAAAGTAGAGCATTGGTATTTGAGTTGACTTGTACCAATTTATTGAATCAGTTGTTAGCTACATAATACTTGATATATATTTTTACACCATAAGAATTTCATTGCACCAAAGAGTCATTGGTCATGGCCATAAAGAGGTGAAGTGTTAATAAAAAAAAATGACCAATATAAAAACAATTTCACAGTCTATAGTACAATTTAGAAATTGTTTTTTTTTTTTTTAATCTTTTTAAGGTTTGCTACTTTGTTTGTCATAGGAGCAATTTAAAAGAAATAAAAAAATAAAATTTCATTGCTACTAAGTTACAAAATTGTTGGTCATTTGTACTACTATAGTTCAAAGCAATTGCCAATTTTTTATAATTATTCATTCGTTTAACTTTTGTCATTTACATTTTCAACTTATAAATAATAACTGGTTCGTTAAGATTGTTGTTTATTCTGATTCACATAGTTCATTCAATCTAAAAAATAACCAATCATTACTCATACAACATTTTCTCCAAACATATAAACCATTACTATAAACTTGTAATAACATCGTCTTCTTTTATATTTGAAGAATAAATCGATACAAAAAAAAAATGAAAATCTAGTAGGTTAATCCCAAAACTTAGGCAAATTACAGTATAAAAATCATCTATACACCCACCCTTCCCCCCGCCCTTGTGAAAAGTACATAGAAGTAGAACATGAACAACACATACCGTCTTTTATGGGAATTCCCAAAAACTACCCTTTCATCTAAGTCTCACATAGTCACATGAGGATGGTTGGGGGAGGGTCATAACAGTAATTCTGTAAGCCAAATACTTGAGAGACATATTATATGAGAATAAAGAATTCAGAAAAGAATCTCTTTAAGGATTAAGAGAACCAACATAACAAAACACATGATCACTAGTACTGTCGCACACATTATCATCCCCCCTCTTTTCTGACTTCTTTCCGCCTACAAATTCATCATCAGAAAGATAAATATATATATATATATATATATATATATATATATATATATATATATATATATATATATAAAAAAAACATGGAATATTAAAAATAAAAGAAAATATAGAACCTTTTGTAGCTGTTTAAGGCCTTCATCCACAGACGCTGCAACATTTTGAATATTGTGGTCTATCCTATCAACAATAGTTCCCTATTTTCACAATATAAAAACAAGTTACATACCACCAAAATCATCAACTATTTAAGCTCCACTTTTTTTACAAAGAATAGGACATGACATAACAAATTGTAGTGTGTTTGGCATGCATGCATTATACTGATGTCAATAGGACAAAATTTACAACTTTTTGTCCTACCCTAGAAAAGGGAGAACAAGATGGGGACAAAGACTCGCTCTTGATCTCTTGTTTTTGCAAAAAAAAAAAAAAAAACGCCCTCCTCATCCTCATCATTTAATGTAGCCTACAAAGCTTGTCTAGTCAAATTCAGTCCTGTGCAATACACGGGACTGGAGTAGGCCAGACTAGACAGGCTTTCTATGGCTATTTTTAATGATGAGGATGAGGAGGGCGTTTTCGTCTTTTTGCAAAGGTGAGAGATCAAGAGTGAGTCATCTTGTTCTACCTTTTTGGGAGTAGGACAAAAAAGTTGTAAATTTTGTCCCCAGTCTAATGCATGACAAACACAGTGTGTCTTGTAGACTATAATGTAAGAAACGGGGGGGCTTAGAGGGCAAATTTGTAAAAAGTATGCTGACCTGGTCGATGACAAGGACAGAAAGATCCTTCATGATTTGAGCAAGCTCGTTTACTGATTCCACAACCTGTTGAATCTCTTTCTCCCTTTCCACTGTGAAAGCCTCACTTTTCTTCAACTTTGCCATTTGATGTTCATTGAAACCCTAAAACACATCATTTTAACCTCTTTAAAATAAATAAGGACAAATTTTGTAAAAAAATAGGACTTAATTGGGAAACCCTCATTTCCCTGACTTTTTTTATTAAGTTGTTGTGTCTGCATTAAGTCAGATGAGGACACCCATGCACATAAAAGAATTGGAATAATAAATTTATAACCATATAAACAGGAAAATACAAGATAAATAAATAGTGAGTAAATAAAAGAAAAAAAAATATGTACCATGTCATCAAACTCATCATCATCATCTCTTCTAGAATGCTTTCCATTTAAATTCATTTCTAGATCAACCCCATCTGGACCCTACAACAACACAAACTAACACCTATCAAGTATCAACAAATAGGTTCTCAAGCATAAAAAAGATAGTGTTACTTTGACCAAATTTACTAAATTATCCATTTTACATGATTACACATTATATACTTTTTCTGACCATTTAAAAAAAAAAAAAAAAACACATGTTTGAGCAAGCTCGGGGACCAAAAATGTAATTTACTCAGTTTTAGTCTCTATAGGCACCAAAATTGCAAAGGGAAACTATTAAAATTACACCTTTTGAACAAACTCCGGGCCAGAATTGTTACAACAATTGAAAATAGGCACTAAAATTCAAAAAGGAAACTATTTGGTACCAAAACTACAATGTTTGAGCAAACTCAGGGACCAAAAATGTAATTTACTCTATCTTTTTTTTTTTTTATGATTATTGTAATACTTTAGTGGCTAAATTGATAAACAATAGCTCAGTGGCTAATTTGATAAAATCGTAAAAGTACGTTGTGTTTTTCTGTACTTTTCCTTGATATCAAAATCAGGTAACCAGAAAAAACGTTTTTTTTTTATCGATCGGAAAAAGTATAAATATAATCAGTATAAAAAACAGTTAATTGGCTGAAAATTAAAGATACAAGCTATTACTGAAAAGTTATAGAGGAGAGCAATAATATAAACCATATGAATTTAATTGGTTGCTTCAAATACTTTTTTTATAAAGTAAAACTAAATTTATATAAATTAAGAGTGTGGAGAGACCTCTTTTTGCTGTTGAAGGCGCTTTAAATAAGTAGATTGCTTTTTCCGGAGTTCCATTGAAAGACTCTGAAGATCAGTTGCAAGAGAACGCTGCCAAAAAAAATTAAAGAAACAAAATCATTAAGATGTAAATGTGTATTTTAGGAAAATAAAGTTTTAATTCATTTAAAATTGTGTGTTCTTTTTAAAAATCATTTGTGTTGTTATAATATTACATTCATAAAAATTGGTTATATTGTAATTTTCATTCCATGGAATGAAAATTAACAAAATGGAAGGAATCACATTCCTTCTAGAATGTTACATTCCATAGTATTTTTTTTTAAAAAAAATTTCAATGGAATCAGCATTCCTTGATTCCATTATGCCAAATGTACAATGGTTTAAATAAATAAGCTCAGGCACATTTCTTCAGAAACAAAAGAATCTATGATGAATATTGAATACACATAACTTGTTTTATATTTTCTTTTTCAAACAAAATCAGTATAAAAAGCTGGATTCTGACACGATTTTTATAATGATTTTTTATTCACATTTAGTGGACAAACAAGTTCAAAAAAAATATTATGTTTGTGAACAAAACTTCAGAGAGAACATTGAAGAAAGAGAGATAATCTGAAGCCATAACTGCAAATAAACACACACAAAAATACTATAGATTTTCGGGCTAAATGCAAGATATCTTAATGTACTTTCATATATTAGTGATTTATAGCATCCTACTTTCATTTCTTTCTACTATATCATTGTACTTTTAATATTTCTTTTCTTATTATTATTATAGCAACAACAATTTCTTTGTATTTGGATGACATTGCTATGAATTGTGATTGGGAAAATTCATTAAAGTACAATTCTGTAATAGAAAGAAATGGAAGTAGAACACTACAATAAAATACAAGACGAATTACAGAAAACTCATTATATTTTGGGCAATTTGTGGTTTAACCACTTATACTTTACTTTTTTGCCAATCAAACCATTAAAGTTTCAATCACTTTTCCAATTTAACCATTTTAACCTGATATTAACATGTCAAAATATTAACTTGCAAAATTACCACTTTCATATAAATGTCTACAACTTTTATTAACTGATTGGAAAAAAAATAAAAATAGAGTATTATTAGTGATTAAACCACGAAACTAGCAAAAATATTATGTTGTTTTTTTCCTTTATAATTTGACCATAAACAAATAAATGAAAGTGCATTCCTATTTCCTACATCTAACCATAAATTTCAAGCAATCACATGACAAATCTAAAGATGAGATTATAATGAATTAATGATACCTGCACATTTTTCCTAATATTTGAATCCTCAGAAGTCCCACCAGCAGATAATCTCTTTAATCTTTTTTCTGACTTTTTTAAAAGATCAGTAATCTCATGTGTAAGAGCCTCAATCTTGTGTTGATCTTCTTTTCCATCACCAAATGAAGGCATCAAAGCCTTAGCATGTGCCTTTGCTAATTCTCCCATTTTAGCCCTTGCTCGTTGCACATTTGCTGTTATTTCATCAGATACATCAACCCAAGCAGGAGGAAGCCCCACAGTTAATGCACCTGCCCTGCAAAATCATACATTTTATATTTTTACTTTTAAAACCACACAACACATATTCATTAACTTCTATATTTTGAAACCCTTCAACAAATTCAAATGTAAAAACTTTAATAACCCTTAAAACACCATGACTCATAGAAGCCTAACTTCTCTTATCCTTGCACTCGGATTATGTTTACATCTAAGGGGTTGTTTCTTTTTGATATATTGGGCATAATGAATTAAGCAATATTTGATATTTGTTTTATTTGGAATTTAGGAGTAAAATGGTCATTTAGTTTCATTCAGACAGTTTACTCAATCTAGAAAAGAACCAGACCTTATGTATATGACACTTTATCTAGATACCCATTCAATCAATTTTCGCATACAGAACTTAATGGGAAAAAAAGAAACAACTCCTGAGAGGGTTTTGCATAACCAAAAATGTTGTTTAATCCATGAAGTTGTCCAAGAAATATTTTCCCTGACTATTAAAGCCTCAAATGCATCTTAGGATTCACACATACTTTCACAGCACTTCCTTAATATCTTGTGAGTAATGACATAAAGATTTTTAACATAGCAGACAAACGGTTACATTCAAGAAAGAAAATTCACATGATTTAGTTATATGTATGACGAAAGAATTTTCTAGATGCTAAAATAAGGAAGCTTAAACTTTCTTCTTCATCCCATGTCGGATCCTGCATCTAAATCTAACTCAGCATGCACAAATCTAAATGGGCATGCAATACAGCATTGATATCTAGAATGATCTCTGTCAGTTGGTGCAAACAGCTTTAATACTCATGGAAACATTAATGCTTTTCTCGAAGAAATCTTCCATTCTTTCAACTTGATTGAAACACTGGTTTTGCTCATTTATACCCGAAAGATGGGTATTTTCTCAGGAGAATTACCAAGGTTATGATATACTAAACCTCCTATCAACCAGATCAGAAGCGTATTTTCAAACACAGCGACCTAGAATTACTACTGTTAAGTAGACAAATTTTTCTGTAGGTAATTATATACAGAAATGCAATGAGATCGTACAGAAGAACCTATTTGATGTTAAAACTTAATGAATCGATCAACAAACAGATAGTTTGAATTTGAAATGGAGTTTCATATTTCATAAATACAGGGAAAAAAAACAGATGAAAGATAGAGGAAACATACGAAGAAGTCCCGGGATCCTCGGTACTAAGAGGGGCATAAGAACTATTTTGTTTAAGCAAACCGGCGTTGGTTAGCTCAATCACCGCACCACCACGGGAGCTAGAAGAAGCTAATGACGACGGAGCCCTAACGCTCTTCAATGCATCTCTATACTTCTTAAACAGAAACGTTCTGTTCCTTGTCGCCATTGAAGAAAAAACTCTCCCAACACAAAATTGAAAAACAATAAGTGGATACCGAATGTATTCAGAAAACCAATACAATTTACAGATCGGAATCTATAACAATCTAAGGCTGAATTATCTTGATTGGAGATCTGGGATGAGCAGTTTGTGAGGATCTCTCTAATCTAATTCAATTGCTATTGTGCAGAGATTGAATCGAAACAATTATCGATAGTTAGCTGATCATTGGAGAAATCTGGAGATCGAGGGGAGTTAATAGTCATGAATTGCTGAAGAAATCGACCCAATTTCCCCTTTGTGATGCTTCTTCTTCTTCTTTTCCCCCTCAATTACTCTCAACCCCCATCGATTATGAGTTAGATGTCAGCTGCAGCCCCTTTTAGTTTTACACCTATAAATATGACTCATAAGTCGAAACTTCATAATGACCACCAAACTTTGCAACAACTTCAAATTGAGCACTAAACAATTCATGTGGCAAGTTGAAATATCACAAAATTCATAAATGCTTGAAATTAAGAGAAGTTTGTGTTAGAAATTGGGGCTAAAAATTGTTTGTATTTACTGAAAGTCGTGATTGCACTACCAAATTAAAGTATTTTGATGATACAATCGAAAGTTCAATTGGATAAAAAATGATTTCGAACAGAGAGAATGGAAGGATGTAATGTTCTTGATGTACTATAATTCTAACCAAAAACAAATTAGTAACCTATATGTCTCAAAAACTACCTAAACGATCACAAGGTAGTTTCCAAACTGTCACAAAACTACTATAAAGTGTCACTAAAACCGGGTTCAAGATTAGGGTAAAAAATCGGGTCAATTTCGACCCCAACCAAGGGCTTTGCCTTTTGGACCCCTCTACCAGGGACGCTATAACACTCGGTTTTGGATTCGCTTCATTATTCGGGGTTGCGGCCCAATCATCAGTTGTCAGGAGGCTTAGGGCATTTGGGAAGAGAGGATGTGGCCCTTTCCGATGTGGGTGTCATGGTTTAAGTGATCCAAATGTTCGATGGTGTCTTTGGAGGCCAAACGTAAATAAGATAGTGCTATGGGCCAAAACATAGTCTTACAATTAATTTCCTGCCGAGGGCTCAATCCCGGTCTTCCATGCAGGTGCCAAAGGCTACATCTTGGTCTTTCATACAGATGCCAGGGGCCACATCCTGGTCTTTCATACAATTGCCAGGGGCCAAATCCTGGTCTTTCATACACATATAAAAAATATAACTAGCATCCTATATCACAAAATAATGGGTCGGCCTTGGTGCCTTCGACCCATTGATACAGTGAGAAAACTCACCTCCAGCTGCTGAATGTCACAGATAAAAGCTCAGACTGCCGATCCGGAAGATCCCCGAGCTAACAACATCAAAATAATTCCAAATAAATAACTGGTCCACAACCCATAGCTGGAATCCTATCCCGATTGTCCAATACTCAGGGTAAAAGTCCATTTTACCCTTTCCTAGCTTGGCCCAAAATCTGAAGCCCAAACCAATAGGCAACAAAAACCCATTATGGCCCAATATCCTAACTGGGCTCAAAACCCATCATGGTCCTAATCCAAAAAGGTCCAATTTCCTAAAAGGCACCAAAAATACCCATCGGTCAACTCTGGTCAAACTTCTGGTCAATGGTCAAAGGTCAAAAGTCAACAGGTCAAGGAAGTCCACACTGACTGAGTACGCCCTGCGTACTCAGTTAGTACGCTCAGCGTACTTCAGATTTTGACCAAATCACGGAGGTTTTGACCAGTATGTGTTGTGTACCAAGAGGTACCCCCCCTCGAGGTCAATCCCTGCTGACATAACGGACTTTGTTAGTATATGTTATATGTTAGGGTTTTAGGGTTTCAGGTACCCACTTGGTTGCAGTGGAAACATAACGGGCTTGCCCCCCGGGGACAATCCCTGCTGACATGATCAACCCTGCCATACTTGTAGCAGCCCATACCCCTAGAATGATGTAACATCCCAAAATCCAAGACCAAAAATTTCATTTTTAATTTAATAATTCATAAAACAGATTATTGAAAACATCATCAAGGTTATCTCATGTTATAAAAACCCATAAGTCATATGTCTCAAAAACATCATCAAGACCAACTTTACAACAGAAGGATCTCAGTGGATTAATTTAACCACTTTATCATTATTTATGCTAAAATATTTATAGCATGTTAACCATTTACTTTGAGCATCTCTCGTTAGTGCAATTAACTTAGCTTATGTCAGTTATGGTACAATACAAGCATGAAAAGCAGAGGATTAGAACAAGGGTACATAACAACTACAGTTATCAAAGGTGCATCTATAAACCCCTTTTGACCACCATTATTTGTTTATCTATTATTCTTCACGTATTGTTAAAAACTAGCAAACTTACTCTTATTGTTTGCCACTTTACCCATGCGCAAATGAACGAGGTACAAGCACAAAAAACATAAGAAATGAAACTCAACCAACTGTCAATTATTGGTCTTGTATCACTAATGCAACAAGACAGTTATGTTTTACGAAGAAGAAGTGCAGAACCCAAGCGTAAGACTAATGATTGTCTTCCACGTTGACAAATCTGACGTGTACTAATTGAAACATCCCAAAAATACAACCGAAAAATTTCGTTTTCAAAACATTGTTAAAAGCATAAACCATCCAAAGTCATAAGTAGAATCATAACACATCAGAGTATCTGTCTCATATCAAATCTCATGTCAAATATCATATCAAAATATCAGAGTAAAACTCCCAGGCTGAAGAAGGTGGTGTGTGCCATGCGATCATCCCGAGCTCTTCCCTTTGCTGCCGGAAGAACCTGAAACCAAAACTGAAACTGTAAGCACGAAGCTTAGTGAGCTCCCCCAAACTTCCACATACCATACAAAGCACATATAACCAATAACATAACTCTGGGACTACTCCCAACTACATCGGGACGAATCCCGACATCGGCTTACCCGGCATCGGACTCCTGTTCGGCATCGGGCTCACCCCGACATCCGACCGCATCAGGCATCGGGCTCACCCCGGCATCGGGCTTGCCCCGGCATCGGGCTTACCGCGGCACATACACAGCATAACATATATCATAAACATATAATCTACATCGGGATTGCCCCGACATCGGACCGAAGCCCAGAACACCTAATCATAACATATAAACTAGCATACATCGGGCTTACCTCGGAACATATAATTCATGGCATAATAATTAACATACATCGGGCTTGCCCCGACATCGGGCTTACCCCGGAACACATAACACATAACACATAAACATGCATGAATTACAAAGACATCAGGCATACATAACTACTTCTCGGGACCGCCTCGGCATCGAACCGAAGTCCGGAACATATATCTGCATCGGGCTAACCCCGGCATCGGGCTCACCCCGGCATGCTCTACTACTTAAACGGGTCGGCATTGTGGTCGTAGACCCGTTCCTACTGGAAGGAAACTCACCTCGTGTGACTGACTGCTGCAACTCTGGGTGGGAAATCTCTATTAGCTGTTCCGGCGACTCTCCGGCTATAAATTTCCATAAGGGTACTTAGTCAAAAACTGATAACTACTCTTAGGGTAAAATGACCATTTTACCCCTGGCTAAAGTCAACATCCTGGTCAACGTCAACACCTAGTTGACCTGACTCGCCGAGTCGGTTCGCCAACTCGTCGAGTCCCTATTCTTTCATCCGTTCCCAACCCTGACTCTACTCGTCGAGTCTAGCAAGTACTCGACGAGTTCCCTTCCAAACATAACATCGGGACAATCTTCATCTGATTCGCCGAGTTCCTCCTGAAATCGTCGAGTTTATCTTCATCATATGATCGAGTCTACTCTGTGACTCGCCGAGTTGTATGAACAACTCGTCGAGTCCATCTTCATAAGTTGGGAGATGACCTTGGACTCGCTGAGTATGTTCCTGCACTCGTCGAGTCCCATGGTTTCCAGATCCATGGCTTTGTCCATTTCATTGAGTCCCTTCCCTGGACTCATCCAAATCCCTTCTGAACTAAAATGGGTTCCTCTGAGTCATAACAGTTTTAGGAACCAACTCACGACTCGCCGAGTCCATGCATGTCCAAGTCTATTAATTCGATTTCTGATGTGCAAAACTCATCCAGAAGGTAGATCTAGGCTCCTAAGATCGGTATAACACGTAAAGCCAGGAACTTTATGTTCATGCATGGGACTTTTATGCTCAAAGGACCAAAAAATGGAGGTTTATTTCATTCTTGGGGTTCTCATGGCCATAAAGATGGCATTTTTATGACATGAGGACCCTCCAAGGTTCCAGATCTGTGTGTAAATCGACTTGGGACGTCCAAGTCCCAAGGATCAAGCTCCTTGGACCCAAAACCTCATAAAAATGACCACAAGGAGATCTAAGAAACTACAAGTCAAGTATGAGGCTTGATTACCAGAAAGTGAAAAGAAGCTGATGTTGTTCTTGGATCTACAATCTTCTCTTGAAGTCCTCTTTCTTCCTCTTCTTCTCACAAGCTTCAAGTACACCAAATAACTCTCAAAATCACAAAGAAAGCTCAAGTTCACTTATGGAGGGTTAGGGTTTCGGGATTACTGCTCTGGAGGTGATGAAGGCTGGACAAGAGGCCTATAATGTTGCTTAAATACGGTGCAAACCCTAAATATTAGGGTTTACCCCAGACTGGCCTAGGGCTACAACTCGTCGAGTAGATTTTATAAAATGACATTTAATGAATTAAATACGTACCAGAAACGGGGCGTTAAAATTCTCCCCCACTTGTATTATACTTCGTCCTCGAAGTCTGCTGCATCTGGAAACAACTCCGGGTAGTGCTCTCGCATCTCCTCCTCGGGCTCCCATGTCCACTCCGAACCCTTGTGGTGCTGCCACTGCACCTTCACTAACTCTACTCTCTTGTTCCTCAGCTCTTTCACCTTGCGATCTAGAATCGCCACTGGTCTCTCGATATAGTTCAGGCTATCGTCAATCTGAATGTCCTCCAGGGGTACTACTGCTGAATCATCCACTAAGCACTTCCGTAACTGAGAAACATGGAACGTGCTGTGGATCTGGCTAAGCTCTGCTGGAAGATCTAATCGATAGGCAACCCGAACCACCCGGGCCAAAACCCTAAACGGACCAATGAACCTGGGGCCCAGCTTGCCCCGCTTCCGAAATCTGATAACACCCTTCCAGGGTGACACCTTCAGGAGGACCATATCGCCCACCTGAAACTCCAAGTCCGAACGCCGCTTGTCGGCGTAACTCTTCTGCTGACTCTGAGCAGTTTGGAGCCTGCTCCGGACTTGCTGAATCCGCTCCGTAGTCTTGAGTACCACCTCTGTACTCCCCATGACTCGCTGACCGACCTCACCCCAGCAGATTGGGGTCCTGCACTTCCTCCCGTAGAGCATATCAAAGGGAGGTCGGTCTATACTGGAGTGATAGCTGTTGTTATACGAAAATTCCGCCAACGGAAGATACGTATCCCAACTGCCACCGAAATCTAGTACACATGCCCGAAGCATGTCCTCGAGAGTCTGAATCTTCCACTCGCTCTGTCCGTCTGTCTGAGGGTGGAAGGCGGTGCTGAAATGGAGACGAGTACCCATCTCGTCGAGAAACCACTTCCAAAACCTGGAAGTAAACCGGACATCTCGGTTTGATACCACCGAGACAGGCACTCCATGACGTGCCACTACCTCTTGCACATAAATCTCAGCCAACTTCTCGGCCGAGATGCTCTCCTGGATCGGTATAGAATGGGCGCTCTTGGTCAACCGATCCACGATGACCCACATCGAATCAACCCCACGTGCAGTCCTGGGAAGCTTAGTAATGAAGTCCATGGTGATATCCTCCCATTTCCACACGGTAATGTCTAGCGGCTGCATCTTGTCGTGGGGCCTCTGGTGTTCTGCCTTGACCTTCCTGCAGGTCAGGCATCTCTCCACATACCAAGCTACGTCCCGCTTCATGCAGGGCCACCAGTAATCGGGTCGAAGATCTCTGTACATCTTCGTCGCCCCTGGATGGATAACCGAGACTTGTGGGCCTCATCCATCAACACCTGTCGTACTCCGCCCCAGTATGGTACCCAGACCCTCCCATGCAGGGTCAATAATCCCCGGCTGTCGTAATCAAACGAAGCTACTCGACCCACTCTTCTTTCGCACTTCTGGCGCTCCTTATTCAGGCCCTCAACCTGCGCCTCCCTAATCTTCTCCAGCAGTGGAGTAATCACTGTCATCCTCAGACAGATATCTCGGATCGGAGCCGCTACCACCTTACGGCTCAGGGCGTCGGCCACTACGTTGGCCTTGCCCGGGTGATAAAGGATCTCACAGTCGTAATCCTTCACCACATCTAACCACCGACGCTGCCTCATGTTCAGATTTGGCTGATCCATGAGGTACCTCAGGCTCTTGTGGTCCGTGTAGATAGTACACCGGACCCCGTAGAGGTAATGTCGCCAAATCTTGAGGGCGAACACTACCGCCCCCAGCTCCAAATCATGCGTTGGGTAGTTAGTCTCGTGAGGCTTCACCTGTCTCGAGGCATAAGCTATCACATGCCCCCGCTGCATCAACACTGCTCCCATACCTGTGATCGAAGCGTCACAGTAGACTACAAAGTCATCTACTCCCTCCGGCAGGGTAAGAATCAGCGCCTCGCACAGTCGCTGCCTGAGCGTCTCGAAGGCTGTCTGCTGCTTAGGACCCCAGCGAAACACCACCGACTTTTTGGTCAGTCAGGTCAACGGAACTGCTATCTTGGAGAAATCCTGGATGAATCTCCTGTAATACCCTGCCAAACCCAGGAAGCTCCGAATCTCGGATGGAGACTTCGGGACTTCCCACTGCATCACAGCCTCTATCTTGGCCGGATCGACTAATATACCCTTCTGGTTGACGAGGTGTCCCAGAAACTGCACCTCGCGCAACCAGAACTCGCACTTGGAGAACTTTGCGAAAAGTCTCTCCCTCCTCAAGGTCTCTAACACCTCTCTCAGGTGCTCCTCATGCTGCTCCTGAGTCTTGGAATAAACTAAGATGTCATCAATGAATACTATCACAGACCGATCCATCATTGGCCTGCACACGCGGTTCATGAGGTACATGAACGCGGCTGGAGCATTGGTGAGCCCAAACGGCATCACCACAAACTCATAATGACCATAGCGGGTCCTAAAAGCGGTCTTCTGCACATCATCATCTCTGACCCGCATCTGGTGATATCCGGACCGTAAATCAATCTTGGAAAACCAAGATGCTCCCTAAAGCTGGTCAAACAAATCATCTATCCTCGGGAGTGGGTAACGGTTCTTCACCGTCACCTTGTTCAGCTCCCGGTAGTCTATGCACATACGGTGCGACCCGTCCTTCTTCCTCACAAACAGGATTGGGGCTCCCCATGGTGAACTGCTCGGCCTAATAAAACCCTTGTCTAGCAGCTCTTGAAGCTGCGTAGACAACTCCTGCATCTCGGGAGGAGCCAACCGATATGGTGCCTTGGCTATCGGAGCCGCACCAGGAACCAGGTCAATCCGAAACTCAACCTGTCTCTCAGGAGGTATCCCGGGCAAATCCTCCGGGAATACATCCGGGTACTCTCGTACCACCGGTACATCATCAACTGTCGCCTTACCCTTATCCCGGGTATCCATAACATAGGCGACGTACCTCGCGCAACCCTGCTGGAAATAGCGCCTCGCTCTCGCTGCTGAACAAAGAATCGGTCCGCGCTGTGGCCTCTCGCCCCGAATCACTAACTCTCCCCCACTAGGAGTGCGAACCCTCACCAACTGTAGCTCACAATCAATCACTTCTCCATTGGAACTCAGCCAATCCATACCCACTATAACCTTGTTCCCTCGCAGGGGAATATGAACCAAATCCACTGAGAACCGCTCATCGAATAACCGCAGTGTACATCCTCTATGAACTCTCGCGACCCTGACGATCCTATAATCTGCTATCTCAACGTCGAGTGGGCAATCCAGCTCCCCCGGAGCTCTGCTAAATCGCTTGTTGAGAGCGAGCGACACAAATGATCGGGTAGCCCCCGAATCAAACAATACCATAGCTGAAATGCCGTTCACTAAGAACGACCCTATACACAAACATATAATCATGAGAAATAAACAAAATCAATTACAGAGATAAGAGGAAAATACATACTCGTTACCACGTTAGGAGCTGCTCGTGCCTCCTTTTCAGTAAGCTGAAAAGCCCTGCTTCGCGCCGTAGGCGCCTCAGCCCGACCCTGACGGCCATCTGTAATCCTCAAGGTGGCAGGAGAAGGTGCTGCCACCTTCCCTGCTGCTGCTGAACTCGGGCACTGGGACCGCTTGTGTCCCCTCTGATTGCACTGAAAGCAAATCAGGTCGGATGCTGGTGTGGTGGTGGTAGTAGCTGTACAATCTCGGCTCATGTGACCCGTTCGGCCGCACTTGTAGCAGCCCGAACTCCCTGCCTTGCACGCCCCCTCGTGCATCCTGCCGCATTTGCCACAATGACCGTGGCTCTGCTGGCTCCGAGATCTGTGATCCGATACCTTGGGCTTCTTGCCCGAACCTCCTGACTGAACTCCCTCTGGCTTCCTCTTCCTCTCCATCTCTAAATCCAACTCTCTCTCTCGAGACCTCGCTATCATATCCTCCAGCGTCTTGCAGCTGGATCGGCTCACAAACTGGCGGATATCACTCCGCAACATCTCATGGTATCGGGCCTTTTTCATTTCCTCGTCCACCACATACTGCGGAACGAGGAGGGCCCTCTCCCTAAACTTGGCGGTAATCTCCGCCACAGTCTCTGTCGTCTGCTGGAGGTCCTGAAACTCCCTAGCAAGCTGCTGCACCTCAATAACAGATGCGAACTCGGCTCTGAACCTGGTCGTGAAATCACTCCAGGTCATAGTATCCAACACAGTGTCATCTCCAATGGCTCTCCCGACCTCCTCCCACCAATCTCGTGCCCTGTCCTTTAGAAGACAGGATGCTAATCTGACCTTGTCCCCCTCGGGACATTTGCTGGTACGGAACGCGTTGGCGACATCTGCCAACCATCTGGTACTCGTAATGGGGTCCCGAGCCCCATGGTAGTCGGGAGCTCCACAAGATCTGAACTCCCTGAAAGTCAATGTGTGCGATCCCATCATGGCTGTTATCTCAGTACGGAACACGCTCAGCTTCTCATCCAGAAGCTCTAAGATACCCTCCTTGACTGATCCAAAAATCACGGGAGTCTGTTCTAGTATGCTGCGTGTGACCTCCGAGGAGATGAACTCCCTGGTCTTCTCATCTAATTGCCGGCTCCAGAGCCTGAGCCCGATCCCTCTCCTGCGCCTGAACTACCATCCGCTGGTCTAGGGCGTAAAACCACCATTCTAAAAACACATCATATCAAACGTCAGAATACTAATATAACTAGAGGGATCAGATACACTACAAGTTGCCTGGTCTTCTCTCAGCCTTCCTTGATTCGAGTACGGATCCTCTGCTTTCAGTAGTACTGTAACATCCCGAAAACATGGCCTGCAAATTTCGTTTAATTTAATAATAAAAACCATAGTCGATAAACATCATATAAAAATCATAAGCAATGTATCTCAAAATAATATAACAACTGTCAAGTATATCAGAGTATAAACATCCCAGGCTGAACAAATGGTGTGTGCACTGCAATCTTCCCGAGCTCCTCTTTTGAAAACTGAGTACCTGAAACCAAAACTGAAAAATGTAAGCACAAAGCTTAGTGAGCTCCCCCAAACTACCACATACCATACAATAACATATAAAGCACATATTGGGCCTTGCCTACTGCATCGGACCAAAGTCCGGAACAGACTTGGGCCTTGCCCACTGCATCGGACCGAATTCCGGAACTAACTAGGGCCTTCCCACTGCATCGGACCGAACTAACTAGGGCCTTGCCCACAGTCTCGGTCGTCTTGTGGAGATCTAACACTGTTGCGCCAACTGCTGCGCCTCAATCGCCTGGGCACACTCTGCCCAAAATCTGGTCTAAAAGTCATCCCATGACATAGCATTAACCGCACTATCACTCAACTCACTACCAACCTCTTCCTATCAATCTCGTGCTCTATCCCTCAGGAGACAGGAAGTAAGTCAGATCTTGTCTCCTTTCGAGACAACGTCTGGTAGGAAAAGTGATGGTGACATCTGTCAACCATCTGCTGCTAACAATAGGGTCCCTAACCCCCATGACAATATGAAGCCTCACAAACTCTGAATTCCCGAAACATCAACGTACGGGTCTCTATCATGACTGCTATCTCAGTGCGGAAAGCACTCGGCCTCTCATCACAAATCTCTATAATTCCCTCCTTGATCACACTGAGGATCACAGGAGTTTGGTCAACGATACTGCGCGAAATTCAAAGATGGAATGAACTCCCTCATCTGATCATCAATATGCCCGGCTCCAGAGTCCGAGCCTGATCCCTCGTCGACACCAGAACTACCATCTGGTCTACCGCGTAGCGTCACTATACTCGGCAACATACCATCACTAACATCACAATACTCATCCAAACTCGAGGGATCTCACACACTACAAGTTCCCTGGGTTCATCTCAGCCTTCCTTGATTCAAGTACGGATCCTCTGCTTTCAGTAGTACGGGCCCATACTACCTTCCACATCTATCCGTACTTTCCTCAAGTACTGCCTCGACTCCACCAAGTCCCTTCTACTACTTCTGCTGATCTCATGCTAATCTCATCCTAGGCTTGCCCTAGGGTAATTAACAACCCACTCTCCGCCATTAGCTGCATAAGAAGTCCCTGCTTTCTTCCCCTAACTAGCTCACGAATATTATTACATATTACTCAGACTAGATAATTCTTCGAATGAGAGATCCTACCCTACAACGGTTGGACTCAAACAAGAGCTGCGAAATAGAGCTAGACCTAACCTTCTGAAATTATTTAGTCCTTGCAATATGTAACTTAACATATTCATTTACTAGTTAGTGAAAGACAACTAGAACTCCTAAAAGCACAAAGCAAGCAGCATTCGGGCGTTGAGTACACATAATCAAGCATATACTACCCTGGTTGTCATACTGACTAATCTATACTAGCATGCAGTTCCCAAAAAGCTGGTACACATATAATAGGCACATAAGGCATCCTTCCTAGATCCTTAGCCCTAAACTAGCATGCAGTTCTCATAAAGCTGATACACATATAATAACATGAACTTGTATGGGTAATTTGGGAGTACTTACTTGAGCTCGGCTGATTGCATGCACCACACCCTTTTCTCTTTTCAAAGTTCCTTTCTTTATACTTTTCTAAAATTGTTTTCTTTTCTCAAAACCCTTTTATAAACATGGGTTTTCTTTTGAAAACTTTATACCACTTCCTTAGTTTAAGTTCAGACACACCCGAAAGTGTGCCCGAATCCCTCAAACCAAGGCTCTGATACCAACTTGTAACATCCCGAAAACATGGTCTGAAAATTTCGTTTAATTTAATAATAAAAACCATAGTCGATAAACATCATATAAAAATCATAAGCAATGTATCTCAAAATAATATAACAACTGTCAAGTATATCAGAGTATAAACATCCCAGGCTGAACAAATGGTGTGTGCACTGCAATCTTCCCGAGCTCCTCTTTTGAAAACTGAGTACCTGAAACCAAAACTGAAAACTGTAAGCACAAAGCTTAGTGAGCTCCCCAAACTACCACATACCATACAATAACATATAAAGCACATATTGGGCCTTGCCCACTGCATCGGACCAAAGTCCGGAACTGACTTGGGCCTTGCCCACTGCATCGGACCTGAAGTCCGGAACTAACTAGGGCCTTGCCCACTGCATCGGACCGAAGTCCGGAACTGACTAGGGCCTTGCCCACTGCATCGGACCGAAGTCCGGAACTGACTGAAAATAGCATAACATAATCATAACATATAACATAAACACATATACTACATACTGCATCGGACCACAGCCCGGACTAACTTGGGCCTTGCCCACTGCATCGGACCGGAGTCTGGAATAACTGAACATATCATATACATAAATTTGTAACATAAACATATAACTACTGCATCGGACCAAAGTCCGGAACAAAAGGCACATAACATAAACATGCATGAATCACAAAGACATCAAGCATACATACTACTTCTTGGGACCACCCCGGAATCGGACCGAAGTCCGGAAACATATAAACTGCATCGGGCTAACCCCGACATCGGACCAAAGTCCAGAACTACTAACATCTAAACGGGCCGGCATTGTGGACGTAGACCCGTTCCTACTGGAAGGAAACTCACCTCACACTGCTGAAGTCCCGCTGAAAAAACCCTAACTGCTGGATGACAGATTCTAGAATCTGTCAACATCAAAATAACACCCAATTAATAATTGGGTTCCATCACATATACTCATAAGTCCATGCTTGGGGTAAAAGACTGCTTTACCCCAATCTTAGCTTTATTCAAGCCCAAGGCCCAATCCAAAGGCCCAAAAGTCTAATAATGGACCAAACTATGGCCCAATTTTCCAAATTAGGCCCAAACATCTACATGGTCTTGCCTTAAGGCCCAATCATTTATTCTTGGTCCAACTCTTAGCATTCTAAGGGCCCAATACCATATAATCATCAAGGCCAAAACTATGGCCTTTCTATGGCCCCATTTTCTAAATTGGGCCCAAACTCTCCTATGGGCCTTACCCTAAAGCCCATTTAATTTTTCTAGTCCATTTGCTTGTTCTTGGATGGCCCAACACAAAGCCCAAGTGAAATTAGGGTTTCACATAAAATGATGATTAGGGTTAAGTGTTTCTCACTTAACCCTTTAAGGACTTAATCCATTAAGTCCATCTCTCTACTAGATAAATCATATGGTGTAGTTGGGCTTGATACACCATCCAATCCCCAAGGCCCAAAGATGGGTCCCAATAAGTCCAAGGCCCAAATGCTTACAATTAGGGTTTTCTAAACCCTAATTAGGGTTTTCACTCAAACATGGCCCAATAGGCCCAAAATTAATCTTTAAGCCCATTAGGGTTTTGGCTAGGTCCATTAGGGTTTTGCTTGTGGGGCACCACCCACTACCACCTCGGGTAGTGGTGGTCAATGGCGGCTCACGGCGGCGGCAACCACCTTACGGTGGTGGTTATCATTATTTTTATTATTAACCAAAGCTAATTACAATTACAATGTTTAATCCAAACATAAACACACACACACTAACACACACACAGCCACACCATGGTGGCTGGCGGCGGTGCTTGGCGGCAGCCACCACCTCACGGTGGTGGCGGTGGCCTTTTCTCAATTTTCCGGCCAACGGAGCTACATACATCACACTAAAACACAACATGTCAACACACACCTAAACACATAGAAGCACACGCACACAGCCACCTTCCACGGTGGCTGGTGGCGACAGGAAGGCGGCAGCGGCTCATCGTCTTCAACAGCCCCCAACAGCGGGAGTGGCGGCTAGGGTTCGCGATCTCGACTGGAGAACGACAACACTGCAACAGCGGGTCGCCCGACCTCTACAACTGAATCACGAAGGAGCAGCAACCATTGTCTTCGTCGGCAGCTAGGCAGTGGCGGCGGCGTCGCGGTGTCTAGAAGGTGGCGTTCGGGGAACCCACGACTGTGAGCAACGAGAAACGAGGGTGGCAGCTCCGTCGTCTACTTCCGGTCTCTCAAACAGATGCGACATCCACACGACGCACACATCGCCGACTGAAGGAATACGGCCGTGGTGGTGGCGCTCCGGTCGCGAGGTGGCAGTTCAATCCGACTCCAATGGTGGCTGTCTTCACGCACGGTGGCTGCGCTTTGGCGGTTCTCATCAGCGACTTTCGACTGCCTTACACTCCTTCTGGTGTCGAAAGAAATGGATATGGTGGTTCCCGGCCTTAATGGCGGTGGTGGAGGAAGTATGGCGGCACCGGCGGGAGTCATAAGGTTGGCGGCTGGAGGATGAAAGGGAGTGGGGTGACATCCGACATCGTAACTTTAGGGTTAGGGTTTGGCACCCGGTGATGTTAGGTTATATACCTGACTCACGAAACTTTGCCCCATAATGACAAGTTAAGCCCCTCCTTTCCCTCATTTCTTTCAAACTAGTCCATATTTTACACTTTTAACCCTGCCTTCAGAAATCTTTACAACCGAATCCAGAACTTACCTTTTAAGCCCTGATCCCATAAATTTCTTTCATAATAGATCCCTAAATTACCAATAAACCCTTAAGCCTTCAAATATCTTCAATTTAAGTCCGTTAATTACCAAACGTACCCTGACATCTGTAATTATGACTTTTAACTCCTCGAAACTAACGCCTCGCTCAATTATTATTCATTTTAGGGCTTCTATACATTTATTTATTTATTTTATAAACGGGGTGTTACAAGTACGGGCCCATACTACCTTCCACATTTATCCGTACTTTCCTCAAGTACTGCCTCGACTCCACCAAGTCCCTTCTACTACTACTGCTGACCTCATGCTGATCTCATCCTAGGCTTGCCCTAGGGTAATCACCAACCCACTCTCGGCCATCAGCTGCATAAGAAGTCCCTGCTTTCTTCCCCTAACTAGCTCGCGAATACTATTACATATTACTCAGACTAGATAATCCTTCAAATGAGAGATCCTACCCTACAACGGTTGGACCCAAACAAGAGCTGCGCAATAGAGCTAGACCTAACCTTCTGAAATTATTTAATCCTTGCAATATGCAACGTAACATATTCGTTTACTAGTTAGTAAAAGATAACTAAGACTCCTAAAAGCACAAAGCAAGCAGCATTCGAGCATCGTGTACACATAATCAAGCATCTACTACTCTGGTTATCATACTTACTAATCTGTACTAGCATGCAGTTCTCATAAAGCTGAACACATATAACCGGCACATAAGGCATCCTTCCTAGATCCTTAGTCCTAATCTAGCATGTTGTTCTAATAAAGATGATAATCATAACATAACATAATCTTGTATGGGTAATTTGGGAGTACTTACTTGAGCTCGGCTGATTGCATGCACCACACCCTTTTCTCTTTTCAAAGTTCTTTTCTATTTTCAAAATCCTTTTTGAAAAAAATGATTTTCTTTTGAAAATTTCTATACCAATTCCTCAGTTTGAGTTCAGACACACTCGAAAGTGTGCCCGAATCCCTCAAACCAAGGCTCTGATACCAACTTGAAACATCCCAAAAATACAACTGAAAAATTTCGTTTTCAAAACATTGTTAAAAGCATAAACCATCCAAAGTCATAAGTAAAATCATAAAACATCAGAGTATCTGTCCCATATAAAATCTCATGTCAAATATCATATCAAAATATCAGAGTAAAACTCCCAGGCTGAAGAAGGTGGTGTGTGCCATGCGATCATCCCGAGCTCTTCCTTTTGCTGCCGGAAGTACCTGAAACCAGAACTGAAACTGTAAGCACGAAGCTTAGTGAGCTCCCCCAAACTACCACATACCATACAAAGCACATATAACCAATAACATAACTTTGGGACTACTCCCAACTGCATCGGGACGAATCCCGGCATCGGCTTACCCGCCATCGGACTCCTGTTCGGCATCGGGCTCACCCCGGTATCAGACCGCATCGGGCATCGGGCTTGCCCCGGCATCGGACTTACCCCGGCACATACACATCATAACATATATCATAAACATATAATCTGCATCGGGATTGCCCCGACATCGGACCGAAGCCCGGAACACCTAATCATAACATATAAACTAGCATACATCGGGCTTACCTCGGAACATATAATTCATGGCATAATAATTAACATACATCGGGCTTGCCCCGACATCGGGCTTACCCCGGAACACATAACACATAACACATAAACATGCATGAATCACAAAGACATCAGGCATACATAACTACTTCTCGGGACCGCCCCGGCATCGAACCGAAGTCCGGAATATATATCTGCATCGGGCTAACCCCGACATGCTCTACTACTTAAACGGGTTGGCATTGTGGTCGTAGACCCGTTCCTACTGGAAGGAAACTCACCTCGTGTGACTGACTGCTGCAACTCTGGGTGGGAAATCTCTATCAGCTGTTCCGACGACTCTCCGGCTATAAATTTCCATAAGGGTACTTAGTCAAAAACTGGTAACTACTCTTAGGGTAAAATGACCATTTTACCCCTGGCTAAAGTCAACATCCTGGTCAACGTCAACACCTAGTTGACCTGACTCGCCGAGTCGGTTCGCCAACTCGTCGAGTCCCTATTCTTTCATCCGTTCCCAACCTCGACTCTACTCGTCGAGTCTAGCAAGTACTCGACGAGTTCCCTTCCAAACATAACATCGGGACAATCTTCATCTGATTCGCCAAGTTCCTCCTGAACTCGTCGAGTTTATCTTCATCATATGATCGAGTCTAGTCTGTGACTCGCCGAGTTGTATGAACAACTCGTCGAGTCCATCTTCATAAGTTGGGAGATGACCTTGGACTCGCTGAGTACGTTCCTGCACTCGTCGAGTCCCATGGTTTCCAGATCCATGGCTTTGTCCATTTCATTGAGTCCCTTCCCTGGACTCATCCAAATCCCTTCTGAACTAAAATGGGTTCCTCCGAGTCATAAGGTAGATCTAGGCTCCTAAGATCGGTATAACACGTAAAGCCAGGAACTTTACGTTCATGCATGAGACTTTTATGCTCAAAGGACCAAAAAATGGAGGTTTATTTCATTCTTGGGGTTCTCATGGCCATAAAGATGGCATTTTTATGCCATGTGGACCCTCCAAGGTTCCAGATCTGTGTGTAAATCGACTTGGGACGTCCAAGTCCCAAGGATCAAGCTCCTTGGACCCAAAACCTCATAAAGATGACCACAAGGAGATCTAAGAAACTACAAGTCAAGTATGAGGCTTGATTACCAGAAAGTGAAAAGAAGCTGATGTTGTTCTTGGATCTACAATCTTCTCTTGAAGTCCTCTTTCTTCCTCTTCTTCTCACAAGCTTCAAATACACCAAATAACTCTCAAAATCACAAAGAAATCTCAAGTTCACTTATAGAGGGTTAGGGTTTCGGGATTACTGCACTGGAGGTGATGGAGGTTGGACAAGAGGCCTATAATGTTGCTTAAATAGGGTGCAAACCCTAAATATTAGGGTTTGCCCCAGACTGACGTACTCGTCGAGTCAAGGCGCGGACTCGCCGAGTAGATCACTTAAAACCCGCGTCCAAACCTGGCATCTACTCGACGAGCTAGGGATACAACTCGTCGAGTAGATCTTATAAAATGACATTTAATGAATTAAATACGTACCAGAAACGCGGCGTTACACTAATCATATCCACCTTCGTATCATGTTGACATCACATGCACAGACTCTAGAATAGTCCTCCCATCCGTTTTACCATATCTTGAAGTTCAAAATCTCAAAAATACAATAAGAACTTCAAATCGAACATCTTTACTTGTGGACAAGAACTTCAAAAATACAACAATGAACTTCAAATCATCAATTACAGTTTTTTGAAACCGTGAAAAGACTTGCATTCAAATCCCTTCTGGTTGTAATTCAAGATTGTAAATACAATAGCTTGAAACATCAAAATAGCAGGGGTTTCAACACATTCACGTGAACAAATCAACCAACAACACAAACGAAATTGTAGAGAGGGAAAATGGGAATATATTCGCATTTTATTTACCAGGCGACAACAGGGGAAGAAACAACGACAACAACAGGGAAGAAGTGTGATACAATCGTAAGAAATATAGAGGCTGCAATCAACGTGATTATGTGATGTACTGGAATTTACAAGTAAGGGCATTATTGTCCATTTAATATCTATTTTCAATCATAATGATTTAAGGTTATAAAAAAAAGAATTATAAATCAATAAAAATAATCAAAAAATAGATTTGGAAAAATCAGATATTTTAAAAGATTAAGAAGGACAAATATGATATTTAGAGTTTAGACCGGGTAAATACGATATTTAAATGTTTAATAAGAACAAATACGAAAATTTTCCATTTTAGAAAGTATTTCAACCTTACACAACTCAAGTTGTCCTGACAACTTGAGTTGTAAGAGGCAGCCTTGAGTTGTTTTAGGCCGCCCAAATTATAATTTTGTTTTTAGATTTTTGTTGAAAGAATTATGGAAAATATTTATGGGTTTTAAATATAAAAAGAATAAAAATAATGAATAAAAACGGACATTTTTTGGTTTCTTTAATGAGAAATCATGCATAATTCACCAATTAAAAACTTTAACTTTTGTTCGTCCAATGATTTGATAAATATGTGGGCCAACCGATCATATATACACGGCCAACTGATGATATATACACGAACATAATTGACTTCAATCTTTACTTCATATACATTGTATCTTATGATAATGATTTCTAATTTTGTCATCTTGATATAGTATATATATGTTTGGTTTTTGATGTAGTACATGATTGCGAGTGAGCAAAATTGTACTTTTATTGCTACAAACTACAAAACATGGGAGTTTATGACTCTTTTGGATCATAAAGTGTGACATCATGCAAACCAATCCCAATTTGAACTTTTCTTTATACTTTCAAAACTTATTTTCATAGTAAGACTACAAAAAAAAAAAAAAAAAAAAAAAAAAAAAAAAAAAAACTGAATTATTTTCAAACGTTAAATAAACAGTAATATTTAGAATATAAAATCGTGAGTTGTCTTAATCAAATATCAGCAAAAGCATTAATACTAAGTCAAATGTCAATACATCAAAAATACTAAAGTTACTAAGGTATATCCAACCGATCAAATAAACATACGTCTCTAACCACAAGTATCTGCACTGTTAGGCAGTATTTCTTTTTGCCTATTGATATTTTCCACGCGAGGCTCTTGAAGTATACTTATATATCCGATTCCAAAATCATAAATCTTGAGCTCCAAGTTTTCACTCTCATATTTCGTTTCATGCTAAGCTTGCATGAAAACATATTTTATATAAACTTGTAACATTTGTTTTTTTATGTGATGAAAATTATGTTTTCGGGATATAAAGGTACCTTAGGAGCTATCCAATTCGCCATGCTTCCTTTGAGAGAAAGCTCTAAAATACACTTGCTTATCTAATAAGATGAAATAGATTAAATATTTGGTAATAATCGCAAAAAATTAAGCACAAATTATATATCATTAAAACACCATCAAGATAAATTATTGATGTCTTTGTGTATGTGGGAATTTAGCATATTATTAGTATATGTAATCTACCATGAACATGAGAGAAACAATTATCAGAAGATTTAGGCACATACCTTTATAGTTAGCTTCATTTTCATCTAGAGTAACATTGTTATCTTCCCAAAAACGATGGCATTCTAGGACGTATGCTCCACTTGTTAACTGAAAACCAGAAAGATCTCCACCAATAATGTGATTCCACGATTTGTAATAACCCAACCAATCTTCCATGATTCCATCATCATACACAAGGCTAATCCCACACTCCTTTATAGTAACAGCAATACCATGCGTGTCCTCTTGTTGGGTAATAGTAACTAGGTCACCATATTCCATCTCGTTCTTCGTAAACATCCAATGGCTTAACCATACTCCTTCAACTATATAAACTGCCCAAGCACAATGAACGTACATCCAAATCTGCTTCTTTGTTATATTACTAACTATGATGTCTGGCAAAAAATTAAAAAGAGCACTTGGAACTGTATACGCGAAACAAAAATTCAAGCCTCGAAGATTGTTAGGAGACCATGGCATGGTAAAAGATATTGATGACCCCTTGCTTCTATAACTAATCCAATTTGGAATCTCTTTCCCGCAATAATAAGTGCTAAATATTCCAAATTCATAAAATATCTGCCAAATGTAGAAGTATAATTTAATTAGTATGATTAGAAAAATGGTAAATATCAACCCACCCTAGGGCCCACATGGGAGGTCAAGTGCAGAACACCATGTCAGGGTTTGAACCCTAGACCTCCTATGTGGAATTCTGCACCTCAACCAGTAGGCTCTCATCGATGACACCAATTAGATACATATACAAATAATACATAGTAACGGATAAGATAAAGAACCTGAACCGGATGTTTTCGTGTTTCGTTTTTAGTCCCAATGTTCACTTCTTGATGTTTGACTAACTCCATATTTTTCCAGCCCAAAGAACATAATACCTCTTCTTCAACATGTGCTAGAGGCTGGATTTTGACCATGCCATCTATTTCAAGAGACAATCGTGGTATATCATATTTTAAAGGTTCTAGCATGAGAGGGGACATTTCTGGATTAAATACCAATTGTTGTAGCGAAGTGCACCCCATTAAGTCCAAATATTTTAGGGTACTTGGAGGATGCTTTATCGTCTTCATCATACCACAATAAGCCAAACCAAGCACCTCCAGCTTACCGAGGCTTTTCACACAATGAGGTAAGGAAACAATTAGATTATCATCTAAATGCAAATTCATCAAATTTGGTAGGCTACTAAAATCCATGGGAAAGGATTCATTAACCAACTTACAGTCTTCAAGCGACAAGGTTACTAATGAAGTGGGTAAAAACTGAAAAATAGATACTGGAATTATGGATGCAATGGAGTTGGCTTGAGGGTTTGTGCTAATGTCATTGGCCTTCATCAATTTGACCGACTTCATATTGTTCATCTCAATTGGAGATTCAAATAGATTTAAACAGCCGTTTAGCGATAATGTTCTAACCTTCTTTAACTTGCCTATGCTTTTTGGAAGCTTGTTAATCTTATTGCAGTAACTTAGATCAATGAGGACAAGTTCTTCACATAGTCCAATTGATTCACAAACCTCAATCAAGCTTTGGCAACTTGAAAGTAACAATCGCTCAAGTGCAGGTAGTTCGAAAAAGCCACTGAGACTAGAAAGTTGAGTACAGAAACTGAGATTAAGAATCTTTAATGATCCAAGCAACCGTTTATATCTTGAGCATGAGTTGTTGTCCGACTGATAATTTAAAGTAGCACAAAAAAGATATCAACAAATTTCCTTTACTCAATGTGGAAGAAGAAAAGGTTGAAGCAGAAGCTATGGATTTCTTACCTTTTGGCTCTTGGAAACTTTTTTTGGGTTGCTATAAGACATATCAAGCGTTTTGAAGTTGCTAAAAGACATGTCAAGAGCAACCAGACTCTGCAGACATAGGTTTGAAGGTATATAGTCTAAAGGGAAGCCATGCATACACAACCATCTTAGGTCTTTTGGAAAATTATTATAGAGCTCATTGAATTGTACATAATTGAGTTGAAGCAACATTAGGTTACCCATCTTACTAAAGGCATCTTTTTTCAATTCGAACGGTCCTTGTAACCCCTCTTTCTCAAGCATTTTCATGTCAAGGACAAGACCTTGAAGATTTTCCTTACCCTAAAAAGAAAGGTAAAATTAGAAAATGGTAGAAGGTTATATATATATATATATATATATATATATATATATATATATATATATATATATAACAATACTAAATGATACAAAAACGAAGGATTATTATGAAGTATATATAGTATGTTACCTTTTCTTGATTCAACACACTTAATGACTCTTCATGACGCCATAGTCGACTCCGTTTCCATGGCTTCGTAGATTCTTGATCAATTATATCTCTCCCAAATTCTTGAAGCAAATTATGCATTCTCAACACGTTGTTTGGTCCGATCCTAAGAAGGCATCCATCAATAAGATTCCCCATCCCAAGTAGTGTGCGAATACCACATGCCTTAAGTATTGTTTCAGTAAACTCTCTATCTTTTCCAATGAAAAAGCAAACAATATGCTTAAACAATTCCTTATCATTTTTGGATAGCAATGAGTCAAAGCTCATTTGCAATATCTTTTTTATACGAGAATCAGTTTCTTTCTTTAGCCCATCTATGTAGTCCTCCCATTCTGCTACATCTCGCTTACGTAGAGACTTTCCCAAAATCTCAAGAGCCAAAGGATGCCCTTCACAATAATGTACAAGCTTTTTCGACACCTCTTCATAACCTTTCATGGGAAAGTTGCACATGAATGCATGAAAACTTAGAAGTTGTAGAGATGCAGTCTTATGTAAGCCTTCAAGTAAGTGTTTTGTATGTTTAGGTTGAGCTATGGAGTGGAAGAGTACATAACCTTGTGCCAAAGAGACGTCTTTGGTTGTTATTATAATTTTGCTTCCCGGATGAAAACCTTTGTTCCCAAGTAAGACATCCAATTGTTCAAGGCTATCAACACCATCAAGAACTAGAAACACCTTTTTACGAAGTAGAACATTCTCAATCTTATGCGTATAAATAGAAACATCCCGAACTTGAACCAAACTTGTTTTTGAAATGTCATCAAATAGTTGTTTCTGTAAATCCAGAAATCCATTAAACTGTTGTGCTTTTCTCCTCCCAATATCTTCAATAAAACTACTTCTGTCGAAAACATGATTGTGTAAGCCATATACATATTTAGCCAAAGATGTTTTCCCAATCCCATCCATACCCGAAATAGTGAGAATGTCAGCAGTATGCAAGGATCCATCTTTCAACCATGAAGTAATGGAATGAATGGAATATTGCATCCCAAAAAGGAGTGGTAATTCAGGCTGAGAGTGTACACCTACTGTAGCTTCAATGTCCGCAACAATTTCTTCAATAAATTCTGTCTCTCGCCTGAAAACTTACTTCATTTAGAACTACAAACACTAATTTGGAAACAAAACAAACCAAATATGAAAGACAACTTTTTAAAACGATGTTATGGTTAAAATTTCAAAGTACTTCATAGTAATTACCGGCCATATGCATCCTTCCCTTTTAGATTGGCAACTTCCATAAGTGCTTTCTTCCATTGCTGAATCTTTTGAACCCATTGACTTTTCCTCTCCACATTTGTCTCAGCCTCCATTCTTTGTTTATGCTTTGCTAATGCACCTCCAAAGCTGCTTTCTTGCTTCCTAACATCTGTGGGGTTAACATGATAGAAAATAGGGATGACAATATGATCAGAGGTCCTACGCCTCTCAAGGATCAATACAAGTTCATCAAGGCACCATGTTGAAGAAGCATAGTTCTTGGACAACACGACAATAGAAGCCCTTGAACCTTTGATTGCTCTATCAAGTTCTGGTTTAAGATCTTCTCCTGTTTGGATATCTTCATCATCCAAGAAGGTGTGAATGTTGGCATCAACCAGTGCCTTGAGTAGGTGGTCTGTGAAACTATGACGGGTGTCTACACCTCTAAAACTTAGGAACACATCATATATGTGATCATGAGCTAGTGAAGAAGATGAAGATCCTTCACAAAGTTCATCCAGAATAGCCATTATGAATACTTAAAAATCTTCAAGAAATTCGAGAGAGGAAAGGGGATGATTGGGACTCATTATCATAACAAGAAAGGCTTTAATTCTATATTAATTATTGTGTCACAATCAACCAATTTCTCAATCTATCTTTATATTCAAATATCTCTTCTATAGACTTCATATATCAGGCCTTATGTAGTATAATTAAATGCAACTTGATTTGGAATAGATCCTTCTGTTTGTCCTCATATAACCTTCCTAGAAACTTACAAAAAGGAAACAACTTATAATCTTCCTACAAACTCATAAACCAAAGCTTTTAAGTTTTAAATGTCACATTTGAACGCCACTGCAATATCCCGCTTCAAACACTTGAAACAGCTCCATGCGCAGATCATTCAGCATTCACTCCACAACCATAACTACTGGGTGTCACTCCTCATCAGCCACTGCACGCGCCTCCGTGCGCCACCTTTCTACACCCGCCTCATTTTCAACTCCACAGACCAACCAAATGTCTACGTGTTCACTAACATGCTCAAGTTCTACTCCCACGTCGGAGCCCATGCTGATGTCATCACCCTCTTTCATAGTTTGCGGATCTCCGGTATCACACCAGACGCATTTGTGTTTCCGATCGTGATTAAATCATTCGGAAAGGACGCGATTGTCTTACATGGTCATGTTTTGAAAACAGGACATCAGTCTGATCGTTACGTACGTAATGCTATCATGGGTATGTATGCGAAATATGGGCCTATTTGTTTTGCACGTAAACTGTTCGATGAAATGTCTGAGAGGATGGCTGCAGATTGGAACTCCATGATTTCTGGGTATTGGAGATGGGGTAAAAGGGTTGAAGCTCATAAACTGTTTACGTTAATGCCTGAGAGAAATGTGATCACATGGACTGCAATGATTACAGGATATTCAAATATTCAAGATTTGGCAACAGCAAGGATGTATTTCGATGAAATGCAAGAGAAAAATGTTGTTTCTTGGAATGCAATGTTATCAGGATACTCCCAAAATGGGTTTGCAGAAGAGGCTATAGAATTGTTCAACAAGATGATTAGTTCCAATGTTCAACCTGATGAAACAACATGGGTTTCTGTCATTTCATCATGTTCAGAACGTGCAGATCCTAAACTTGCAAATTCACTTGTGAAAATGCTCAATGAGAAGAATGTTAGATTGAATAGCTTTGTTCATACTGCATTACTTGACATGTATGCAAAATGTGGGAATCTTGAAGCTGCTAGAAAGATTTTTAACGAGTTGGGTGCTTTCAGAAATGCTGTCACATGGAATGCAATGATTTCTGCATATACACGTGTTGGTGATTTAAATTCTGCAAGACAACTGTTCGATAAAATGCCAGGGAAGAATGTAGTGTCATGGAACTCAATGATTGCTGGCTATGCACAAAATGGTCAATCAACAATGGCAATTGATATCTTCAAGGAAATGATCAAGTGTTCTAAAAACATAAAACCAGATGAAGTTACCATGGTAAGTGTGATATCTGCATGTGGCCATTTAGGAGCATTGGAGTTAGGAAACTGGGCTTTAAAAATCATAAACGAAAACCAAATCAATCTGAGTATTTCGGGTTACAATTCTTTAATCTTTATGTACTCCAAATGTGGAAACATGAAAGAAGCTCAAAGAATCTTTAACAAAATGAAACAACACGATGTTATCTCCTTCAACACTTTGATTACAGGTTTTGCAGCTCATGGTGATGGATTTTCAGCTATCGATTTAATAAAAAAGATGAAAAAAGATGGTTTTCAACCCGATAGAATCACATATATCGGTGTTTTAACAGCTTGTAGTCATTCAGGACTAATAAAAGAAGGTGAAAAACTATTCGAATCCATCACCACCCCAGATGTTGACCACTATGCATGCATGGTTGACTTATTAGGTCGAGTGGGTAAGCTTGATGAAGCCAAAAAGTTAATTGAAAAAATGCCAATGGCACCTCACGCAGGTGTATATGGTTCGCTTCTAAACGCGAGTCGAATTCGAAAACGAATTGATCTCGGAGAGTTTGCAGCAAATGAGCTTTTCAAAATTGAGCCACAAAATTCGGGTAATTATGTTTTGCTTTCAAATATGTACGCTTCAATGGGGAAATGGGGTGATGTTGAGAGGGTAAGAAAGGAAATGAAAGTAATAGGAGTAAAGAAAACAACCGGATGGAGTTTCGTGGAGTATAATGGGAAATTACATAAGTTTATTGTAGGTGATAAGTCACACGAAAGATCGGATGATATATACAAGTTATTAATGGAATTAAGAAAGAAAATGAGGGTGGTTGGGTATAATGTCGATAAGGAGAGTGTGTTGAGAGATGTTGAAGATGAAGAGAAGGAAGAGATGGTTGGGACTCATAGTGAGAAGTTAGCTGTTTGTTTTGCTATTCTTGTGAGTGAAAAAGGAAGTAGTATTAGAATTGTGAAGAATTTAAGGGTTTGTTGGGATTGTCATGAAGCTATGAAGATTTTGTCAAAGTTGGAAGGTAGAGAGATTATTGTAAGGGATAATAATAGGTTTCATTTGTTTCGTGATGGTTTATGCTCTTGCAACGATTATTGGTAGGTTACAAAACTGTGTTTTTGCATGTATTGGACTGAGACCGATGCTAGTAGAACAAAATTGAAATTCTTTATCTAGCTCAAAAGGTGGGACATGGACTCCCACTCGATTATATAAAAGAAAAAGAAAAACAAAATGCCAATAAAATAAAAAACCCTCGAAACAAATTCCGTGATTTAAGTAGATGATTTTCGTCTACAATGTACAACCCTTTAATGTATAGTTTAATCTTTCACCACATTGAGTATCCTCTTGTCGGATGCCTCTCCCGCAACGAATTTCCCGCCATTTTTCTTACTTTTACTATTACTGTTACTGTTACTGCTACTGCTACTGCTACTGCCAGTTGTGCCTTTTTTTGGGACAACACGCTGCAAAATACGAACGGGTATCCCACCCATATCAAAGTCTTCCTTTAAAGATCTTGTTAAGAACCTTAAATCCGTGTCTGAAAGCCGTGTTTTTCCACTAACAAACGCGACAAAAGTCGGTGGTCGGGCTTTCACTTGTGTGAAATACTTCACTTTTGGCTGAGATGCAAGATCTTTCCATGAATGTCGGCTCATCACCTAAAAGAAATAGCATCATACTTTCATTTATTTCCATTATTACTTTTTCTTACAAATTTGCCCTAATAAAAATATACCTTGCATAACCAACGATTAAGGCGAGCAGTTGATAACCTTAAACACCATTTTTTGTATGTTTGAATCACCTCCTCCATCACATCTATTCTTCCTTTTCCCTCTAATGCTGAAACAAATACAACCGGGATCCCTGCCACCTGTCAAATCAAAAATCAAATATTTCAAAATTCAAACCAAAATTTTCTCCATTAAGTCAAAAAGAAACGTAGCTTACTTGGGGTATGATTGTCTGAATCTCTTCAGGAACAGCTTTAACAACCCGATCATATAATTTATCTTTGAGAAGATCCATCTTATTCACAATTATTACCAAACCTCTCCCTTCTTCTATAGATCTTCTTGCTATCACTACTTCATCATGTGTCATGCTTTTCCGAGTTTTTGAAACCTTCACAAAGAGACCAAAATGACCATTTTACCCTTGTGAACATATTTATGCAAGAAAGTGTAGAATTCAATTATTCAACCAAACCTCTTCGCCATCGAGGACCAAAGCAACAACATGAGCCCTCATTAGATTTTTCTTTGACTGGACAACACTCAAGGACCCTGGTCCTTTTTCCGACTTTGTCCTCTGTAACCAACCCGCAGTATCAACCTATACAAGGGTAAAATGGTCATTTACAATGGAACTGAAAACGGAAAAGAGAATTGTAAGGTGTTTTACCATGTATATCGTTCTCCCTTCATACTGAAACTCAACTCTAACTGAATCTCTAGTTAAACCAGCTTCTGGGCCCACAAGAACACGATCTTCCTGCAGAATTGCATTCAACAAGGTTGACTTTCCAACATTAGGTCGTCCTACAAATGCCAGCTGTAATGGTAACTTTGACTCATCCTCTTGCTCACTAGACTCACAATCTTCATTACTTTCATCCACAGATTCTAAGTTGCAATATAAAGATTATAGCCTGTTATAGAAAGAAATGAAAGTAGGATGATATAATGTATGAATAATCTTACCATTGATATTCTTCAGCATATGTTCCTCAAGAAGTGGTCTAAGAACTTCATATAAATCATTCATACCCAAACCGGTTTCAGCTGAGAGAGGAATGGGATCTCCAAATCCCAAGATTTGGGCTTCACCAGAAGCAGCATCAACTGAACCAAATCCATCATCAAGTGATTCGGCTTTATTCATCACCATAATAATCTTGATTCCAGGAGCATGCTTTCTAAGCCACTTTCCAACATCCAAATCCATAGGCTGCAATCCATCTCTAATCAACAACAAATAAAGATATTATTATATCATACACTCAAGATAAACAAAAACTAAAGCTTTTAATCAAAACAGATATCCAAATGAACAGGTTATGAAGCTAACCTTGCATCTATGAGAAATAGTGCAAGATTGGACATCCTCAACACATTTGCTGTCATTTCTGCAGTCCTTTCAAGAACAGAACCAGATGAAGCTTCAGCCTCTAAACCAGCTGAATCCAACACCTTAAATCTTAAATCACCCAATTTTGCAATCCCCTCTCGTATATCTCTAGTCACATGGTCATTAGGAGTGTTGTACACAAGTGCCTCTCTCCTTCTAATCAACCTACAATAGATCCCACACAATGTGTATGTATGTATGTATGTATGTATGTATGTAGATATAAATGTATGTATGTATGTAACTATCCAAGAACAGCTAACCTATTAAACAATGCAGATTTGCCAACATTGGGTCTGCCAATAAGAAGTACAGTTGGAAGCAAGCGGGCATCTACTTTGCTGAATTCAACTGGTTTTCCACTTAACTGGGTCCCACTGGTTTCAACACAAGAGTCTTTGATATCATTGCTTACATCATCATGAGCTCGAATGGTAGAAAACCAATGTCTATTTTCGAAAGTAGAATGATGGAAGTGTGAACCTAGCAATGAAAAACAATCTCAACATCTCAAGATCATGTTTTCCTGTCCTTTTAGGAGATGTACAAATTGTATATGTGTTGTATAAATTCACATGTGCATAATACCTTTATTGAACTGTAAAGGAGGAGAACGTTCATTGTAGATTGAGTGGTGGACTAAGTTTCTTGGTAGAAGAGTTGTGATACGAAAGTGGTAGAAGATCTTCTGACGTGAAAGAGTATGAACACGTGAGAGAGACATGCATTAAGAACTGCTTGTGATGATTAATAAACCTGTATTCTGATTGCAAAATGTAACCTATTTTGCGCCTGAGGACAAATATGAAATAAGAGAAATTAGACATTAGCATTACGTCGAACACCTGGTGTACGTTTAAACTACAATGAACAGAAAACGCATTCGAATGAATAATTAGACCAACTACAGCTCCAGCAATAAAGAAGTTGAACAAAGTGAATTTTGGTGAATTTCCCTTGAGATAAAAACACGAAAAAAGAGTTGGATTGAATCATTACAGAAAGAGTCATAAAAATTAAAAGTTGTTCCTGCAACCATTCTAAAGTCTTTTTCAATGTTTTGCGAAAAGAAACAGACATAGAGGGAGCAGTACCTGATTAGTTACAAAATTTTCTGGGAAAGAAGAAACTGATCGCAAAGCGGTGAAGACTCAGGCCAGCAGTAACTTTTGTGGGGATTGATTGAGATATGACTGTAGCCAGCCAATGCGTAGAAGCGGGTGTCAAAGACCAGCAGCAATCAAACAAGGGATCCTAATGGGGTATTTTGGTATAAAAACTCGAGTATAAAGTGTATGACATTATTTTGGTATAAAAACTCCGGTTTATCCTTTTAGTCACTAAACTTTTTAAGTGAATTGTGTTGCAACCTAGCAATTTAGTCCCCTTGACTTGTTATACCCGGTAACCTTGCCACATCGTCCCAATTTTACACATCATCGATGACATGGTGACATTGAATTTAAGTCTTGGACCCAAACGGCGTCGTTTTGGAATATGAAACGTAAGTCCCAAGTTCACACTGTTCACCCGCCTCCGTATAAATTGTGAAGCTTTTGCCCTAAAATGGCACAATTCATAACCTGGTTCACAGGCGGATCCTATCCCGGGATACCCCTCAAATTTTTTTCGGTAGTGTAATTTTTGTTTACGAATTCTTCAATTTTTTTTCGGTATAATGTATATATATGTATCCCTTCAATTATAAACACAAACAAATAGTAGAGCTGTTGGTTAAGGAGCTGCCTTACTAAAATAAAGATCTCAGGTTTAATTCTTGCTCCTTGCATATTTTTTGTTTATTTTTGCTTTATTTTCCCAGCTATTCTATCCCACATCGCCAAACATATGTAAACTCAACCATTTTTGTCTATTATATAAGCCTGTTATCCTCATACTTCATTTGATATCTACTTTGAATCCCACATCGATTCAAGTATCAAAATATACTTCAACTTCATGTTTATATAACAAGACTTGAGGTTAGCTAAGGATTCGATTAAGATTTGGGTTTAAAACTGAAATTGAACCGGGGAAGCCCAAGTACCCCGAAATTTTTTTTGGGTTACCCTAAAAATAAAATTAGGATACCCCTTTACTTTGTTGTATTTGTGATTGCCAAATTTGAATAATAAAGTTATGACTAAAATACCCCTACTGGGTTTGGTGACATAATACATATTGACTGAAATACCCTTAGTGGGTTTGGTGAAATAATATAAATTGCCACTAATACCCCTGATTGGTTTATTAACATAAAAAATAATGATTGAAATATCTCTAGTTCTTTAACAAATTAAAATGACAAAAATACCCCTAAACTAACATTCACATGCCCTCTTTTACTAATTAAAATGAGACTAATACACCTGGGGGAATTGTATGTAATTTAACTTCTTCGATTAACTAAAATACCCCTACTTTAATAAGTATATGAAATACCATACACTTATTGTTTCAACTGATTGAAATAACTAAAATACCCCTACTATAATAATAACATGAAATAGCATACACCTATTGTATTAACTGATTGAAATGACCAAAATACCCCTATTTTAATTAGGACATGAAATACCATACACTTATTGTTTCAACTGATTGAAATGACTAAAATACCCCTACTATAATAATAACATGAAATAGCATACAACTATTATATTAACTGATTGAAATGACCAAAATACCCCTACTTTAATAAGTACATGAAATACCATGCACTTATTGTTTCAACTTATTGAAATGACCAAAATACCCCTACTTTAATAAAAAAAATGAAATACCATACAAATATTGTACTAACTGATTCAAATGACCAAAATACCCCTACTTTAATAAAAAAACATGAAATACCATACACCTATTGCTTTAACTGATTCAAATGACCAAAATATCCCTACTTTAATAAAAAAACATAAAATAGCATACACCTATTGCTTTAACTTATTCAAATGACCAAAATACCCCTACTTTAATAAAAAAAATGAAATACCATACACCTATTGCTTTAACTGATTCAAATGACCAAAATACCCCTAATTTAATAATAACATGACATACCATACACCTATTGCTTTAACTGATTCAAATGACCAAAATATCCCTAATTTAATAATAACATGACATACCAAACATATTATAAATACAAACACACATCCAAATATCAAATGTTATGATTTGTATAACATACATCAACATAGCAAACATAAATTCCCTTGTTCAATCCACATTACAGACACACAATTACAAGTGTAATTAATCTAACTCCATTGGTGATCCAACACTACTACCTTCACCTTCAACTCTATTTGCAAGCTTTAGTTTAAGAATTCTCTCTGACTTTTTACTTTTGCTTGGTTGACCCGTAGTTTTCACTTGCCTAACAACTTGATTAACCCTTACCTATTCCTCAGCTTCATTAACCCTCACCACTTGCTCAGATTCGTTTACCATCATAACTTCAACAACTTGTGGCTCAACTGTATCACCCATAACAACATCTTCTTCAACACCTTGCATATTCACTGATTCTTGTGTTTGCAAGATTTTTTGTTTCTTTGTGACATTAGTTTGGCCTTGGCACTTGAGTGCAAGTGGTCTTGTTGTGCCCTTTTTTCTTTGCATATGCCACAAGAAACCTTTTTTCCTGCCTTTGAAACAGTGTGTTTTCCAAACATTTCATAAGCATCCCTTATTCTTTTGACTTTTGGCCTGCCTGGCATTATTCTTTTCAAAGGAGGCAATGGAGGTGTAAAGGTTGTTGAAGGCCACATGTTCATCCCATTCATGCCACTAATAGACTTTTTGTAAGTATTATGGAAGAAGGCTGCCAAGTACATAGAGTTTACATATGGCCCATCAGGTGTTATGTTTAAAAAAGCTAATGTAGCTACTGAATGAACACAACCATACCCATTTAGTTGCCATAATCTAAAACTCCATTCCTTTTTTGTAACATCGACAACGTATGACTCATCCATATTCCTTGTTTCAAACTTCATACTCCCACAAGACACAACCTGCCAATGCCTACATAAAGCAATACAAATTTTAGAGTTGACAGAGGTAAGTTATGTATGAAATAAAAGTATGCATACCTTTGCTCATTTTGGAGAATATTCAATCTGATGTTTGGACAAACAGAATAACGGTTCCATCCTTCACCTGTGAGTTTCATAGTGACCATCATTTGCATCACATATATACGAATGTCCTCCAACATACTAATAATAGGATTCTTCCTAGCATCCAAAATGACACTATTAAAGCTCTCTGAAAACCCATTCTCCACATATTCACATGAATTGTGAACTCTAAAAAAAGCTAGATACCAAGTCTTTGGATCTCTATCCATAAGATGCTTAACCGCTTCAGGATTCAAATTTTCAATATCTTTCATGGATGTGTTAAAATGTGCTTCAGTTGTTGCCTTGCTTGCTCTCCAAAACAAATTTTCAAACTTGGCTCCACTAAACCTCTTTCTAAAATTAGCATATATATACCTAGCACACTGCCTATGTTCTGCTGCTGGGAATACTTCTTTGACTGCCTCAACCAAACCTTGCATATGTACCAGTAATAAGTGAAGTTAGAAATGTAAATATTTATTAAATTATATATTATATTATGTTAAATACTTTACAAACATACCTTGTGTTGATTAGTGTCACACCCCCAAACCAAGGATGGCGGAAACGTCCGGGGGTGGAGGACTTCATGTATAGTATCACAACAACGAGTATAATAGTGCTCAAAGTAAATACAACCATCATAAATATAATTGAAAAGGTTACACCATAGTATATGTTTATATGTTTCAAAATCAATTACATTATGATGACAAAATGAACTGTTTAGCGATTTAACGTCCCATCCTCAAAATGTTGTTGGTTTCCTGTTTCACTGATTTCCTGAGAATACAAGTAGTTTTGAAAAGTGTCAACAATTAAGTTGGTGAGTTCATAAGAGTTTTGTTTGAGAAAGAGACCGTTTTCCTTGTAAAAGCGACAAAGTATGTTTCCAGAAAATCCAATATTTTCTTTATTAAGTGTGAAATGAATGCTCCTATGTTATGCGATAATGTACCCTAGAAGGACCCATAGATTCCTTCTATAATTGCCCAGCGTATATAAGTTATATAAAATTTAAGTTAAATAAACCGTTGAATATAATGGGTCTGCCCTAGGTCCACAACCAAACAAGGAACAGGAGATAAGGCGGGCCCACCAATTCTAAGTCGATTGTGACTAGATCCTTATATAACTCTAGCATATACACTTAGCAATTATAGCTGAAGTCTAACAATTCTAGATGAAATGTAGTTTTAATAGAAATATGTTTCCAAAGAAAATCCAATATTTTCCTTATAAAAGTTATGTAGTCCTAAATCACAGGACCGAGAAAATAACAAGTATTTTTCCATACTTAAAGTAATTCATGCAAGTTTAAATCGACATAAAATCGTTTATTTTAGAAGTAAACCCCTTTTCAAAGTAGAATTTTCCATGTAAACTTGAAAGATTGTTAACTACCTATGTGAGTCGCTATAACCATACTATGACGAGAAATAACCTGCACAACGTTTTTCAGACGTTAAGATACTATGACTCTTGTCACCCGCAGACCTGCCGGTCCGGCTGTAGCTAGCAGCGAGGTGTGGGGTGTCAATCCCAATATAGATCTATACACAATTATCACGCTCTCCCTACAAGAGACTCTGGTTATAACTTACAGGAATTGGGATCCCGTACTCGAACGTACGGGGAGAGAATTGCCTCACAACCTAAGTTAACTAGTTTACACATAGTTTGATATTAAACCTCTTCCGTGGAGGAAGTAAAATCACCTTTTATAATAAATTAGTGATATGAAATCTTTAAACTATTACTATTATAGTTTATCATGTAGTATATGAAAAACCTATTTGTTTTGAGAGTAAAACCTTTTTCATGTAGTAAAAATCCATAAACTATGCTTATTGTAGTTTATTATATGTGTTCGAAATGAATGAAGAAACCTTATCATGAATGACTAAATTTCAGTTTATGATGATGAACTAACAAGAAAATACATTCAATATTTAGAACTTATGGTTATACACTTTGCTCAACATATTACAAAGTGTTATGAAAGTTGTAAGCTGTTAACTAGTTTTTAACCTTTCTACACTATTTTAGAAAAATTATACGAAGTCGAAAACTGAATCCGTAAATTCTGAGAGTTCACAAAATGTGTCTAGTTTATTCATAATTTGTATTATGATTTTTAGAAGTCTTTAACTTGTGTTATAATGTTCATATTCACAGACTTGTCCGAATTCGTTTATGAAATGATAGACAGTTTTGTAAAAATCACCATAAATCGTAGAAAAATCGTATGGAGATGTGAAAGTAGTCATTTTAAAGGTATGAAGCTGAACTATTTGCATATTAAACAGTTTTGAAAGATATTAAGTTTAAGATAGTCAAAACAGTCTGTGAATAAGACTCAACTTTTCTGATGAAAGCTGTTGTTTGAGTTTAGTTAAGTTTTTGGTGTTTTAACTTGTATTCCCCCCCTTAAAACTTGAAGAAAACATGAAAATGTAGGGGTATGAACTCACCTTGAGATATTTCAGAAGATGGATGATGAAGAAGAGAAGTGTTCCACTCAAGAACACTTAGAAGATGCTTGATGATTCGAAGATCTAACAACAAATATGACGATATTTGTGTAAGGAACTCATGATTTGAGTAGAAAGGAGTGAAATAATCATATGGAGGATGATAATACTTACCAAAAGTAGCAGAAAAGCTTGGAGAATAGCCTTGAATCTCGAAATTTAGAGAGAGAAAGTGAGAGAGAATGAAGTTTGTTCTTTGGTGGAAAATGAGAGAAATGTGAGGAGAGAGGGGAGTTTCTAGCCTTTGACCAAGAGTGTGGCTGGAAAAATGGTGGGAAAGGACAATGAAATGACCAGGTATGGTGGAAGGACAAGGGATGGTCATTGAGTGGGTATGGGGTGGTTGCTTGTGTCATACACTAAGGCAAGGTCAACACTCCAACAATAATATCCCACCCACTCTTCTTGGATAAGGATTATACCCCAAAAATGTGATTAATTATGAAGTATGGGGTTCTATATGTTAAAATATGATTATTTATGGTTTATTATGTTCAAATACGAGTTTGGGTGAAAATCCCGTGTTAAAATCTCGAAAAACGGGCTCAAAAAGCTAAAAATATTGAAAACCGGGCAAAAACTGCCAATTTCCGAAATTCAGGGCTGAAAGTTCGGTCCTAGCCCTTAGAACCGAAGGTAGAAGAGGAATCGAGAGTAGGGTTCGGTTGCATGGGAACCGAGAAGTCTCGCAGGTGGCTCATCAGAAGGGACCGATGGTCAAGATTTCGGACCGAAGGTGGGAAGGGAAGAGCCGAAAGTCAGGTCTCGGTTCGGATTGTTCAGGGAACCGAAATAGACCGAACCCTCGGTCTATTTCGGATGAGGGGGGTTTCGGTTCTGATGCAAGGTTTCGGTTCAGGAGGTTCGGTTCTCAGGAGGTTCGGTTCCTAAGAAGGTTCAGCTCCTTAAGGCTGTTTTTCGCGTAGACTTCCGTTTTCGAGCTGTTTTCGACTAAATTGAGGGTCGGGATGCCCCGAGTGATCATAAGCAGTTGAGAGAGATTTTGAGAGAGATTTGGGAGAGATTTGACATACTTGGAGAGATTTCTCATACAGAGAGAGATTTGGGAGAGATTTGACATACTTGGAGAGATTTCTCATACAGAGAGAGATTTGGGAGAGATTTCACATACTTGGAGAGATTTCTCATTCAGAGAGAGATTTGGGAGAGATTTCACACACTTGGAGAGATTTCTCATTCAAAGAGAGATTTGGGAGAGATTTCACACACTTGGAGAGATTTCTCATACAAAGAGAGATTTGGGAGAGATTTCACATACTTTGAGAGTTTTCTCATACAGAGAGAGATTTGGGAGATATTTCACATACTTGGAGAGATTTGGGAGAGATTTGAGGTAGAGAGATATAGAATGAAAGAGATTGGGAGAGACTTCTTTTGTGACCTTTTTTTGAGTGTTTGGCTTCGTAACGCAAGGTTTGTAAATCTCGTTAAGTCTCGTTATGATTGTTATATGCCTCCGAGGGTTAAGGAATAATGTTTTATCGAGTAGATTCATCACTTGCCCTAATTAGGGTTTAGAATTTCCGAACACGTGAAAACTCTAAGTGATACTTTGTATTAGGATTGCGAGTTGTACAATAAGAAACGTAATGGAAACCCTAATATACAAGGGTTAGATGAGTTGTCCGGTTTGACTTGCTGACTTTAGTTGACTTTGACTTGGCCAAAAATTGACAGTTGTCACAATTAGAAATTAAGACCATACCACTTCCATCATTCCAACAATCCAAATCTTCTGCAAGATTTTTAATGAACCATTTCCAATTCTCCTTGTTTTCCACACATACAACTGCTCAAGCAATTGGGAATATTCCATTGTTAGCATCCCTACCAACAACACACAGCAACTCACCTTGGCAAAAACTTTTCAAGAAACAACCATCTAAGTTAATGATTCGTCTACACCCTCCACGCCACCCTTGTTTGACTGCATCAAAACATATGTAAATCTTGCTGAATTAATTCTTACCATCAAGCATTGTATCCACAAAAATTTTAACAGTGGATCCTGGATTTGATCTTTTAATCTCCTCACCGTAAGACCATATTCTAGCATAATTTTCTGCCACCGTGCCTTCAACTAGACTCAATGCATACTTCTTGGCTCTCCTACACTGACTCATAGTTACAACAATGCCAAAAGTGGTTTTCACCTCCTCTTTTAGTAATCTCACACTCATCTTCTGATTGTTGAAAAATTGTTGGGTAAAGTGGGTACCCATCCATCTATAAGTTACAATTGATCCGAATTTGAAATTCTTTGAACAATTGTGCTCACTAATAAGAGAATTGATTTGGAAAGACTTATCATCACTCATCCATGAACCCCAAACCCTAAATGTACATTTTCCATCACAACATTTTAGCAACCGTCTACTATCATTTTTCACAAAACATAATTGATAACCATTTGCAACAGCATAGTTACAGAGCATGTGTTTCAATTGTTTAGGACTCTCAAACCTCATACCTAACAAAGGTTCCTGCTCCTTCCAGTGAAGCTTTTCATTGAAAATGTTTGGCAACTGAGGATAAACATCTTCATCCTCATCCATGGCTTCTTCCAAAGGGCCCCCCCCCCCCCAAAGATGCATTGTCACCCATTTCGACATCAGGGCCATTATCCTTTTTGATAAAATGAGGTTTGCTATGGTTATCCTCATCTTCATCAGCATCCACATCCACATCCTCAGCCCCATAGTCATCCTTATCCTCATCCTCATCTTCGTTTCCATTTTCATCCTCATCATCCAAATGGCATGTCTCAATTTCTTTAACTAGTCCTGCACCATCAAGAACTTCTTCCACTATTTTATCCACTACCTATTCTTTGTGTTCTTCCAACCATTCCTGCATATTAGTATTACCAAAATGGTCTACATACATAGGCGGTATAACACCACATTCATACGCTATTGCTATAAAATCGGCATAATCCAACTCATTCGAAATTAAGGTAAGACCTTTGGGAAAATGAATATTTGGTTGGCAGTAATAGAGCTTCACACACTTTTCTCCGGTGAACCTTTCGATAAATTCATAACACCCAATCTTGTCCATGCCTGCAAAATCGATATTCGATAACCTCTAAGTAATCCCCCCGGTGTAGCGTATGGGGTATTTTGCAAAGATTCCTTGGAAATGCACATCGACTTGGATGAATACGGGATCCATGTTTGAGGTTTGAGGAGACAGAACGAAAGTAAGGGTTTATCGTACGAGTTGGAAGTGGTGAACGGTGAACAGTAGACGGGAAAAGATCTCATTTAAGTTAAACTATTAGTAAATGACATGGCATACACAGTCAGCAAGGCAGGGGATTAACTAACACATGTGGCAGGAATATGACCGGCTGACCCCTTCACAATTGACATAATGACTTAATTGACCCGATAAAATAAAGTTTGTTCCCTTATAAAGCCACTTAAAAAGTTTAGTGACTAAAAGGGTAAACCCTAGAAAGTTCATAGGTCATGTGTGTCATTTTCCGTATAACATTTTTCACAAAAACCATTAGGATTAGGAATCGTTAATCATCAACAATAAAATGCGCAAAAATCCCAAAAAATTAACTCGGTCTAACATGATTAGAGTCATCAACTAACCCACACACAAAATATAAAGAGATTTTATTATACTTGTAGTAAATACAATGTCATACACACTTTCTTCTTAGGATTATAAATGTTCATGAAGATCTATTTTATGATTACAATAAAAAACTACTTGTGGGTCAAACCCAAAAAATGTCATCAACTAAACTTACCCATAAGTCCGAACATCGCATATTTGCTCATCGAGCACATCTGACGTTGGTTTGAGCACTACAGACCTTGTGTCAAGCATCGTAAACCTTCTGCTCGAGCACCGAGCACATCAGACTAAACCATAATTGCCACCACATATCTTGAGGTCTAGATTCCGGTGGTTTCTTCACTGACAATGAGATCAAATGAAAGATCATGTTACATAATTCAAAAAAAAAACTATTTTTTATACTTAAAATGAATATATTGGCTACGTTGTATCTTATTAACCTCTCACACAATAAAAAAAATACAATTATAAAACATCTTTTCCGGTTCAAATATAGCATTAAAATCACATTTATCATACATTAGGTTTTGATTAAACTCACACTTTGTCATATAATCTATAAAAAGGCAAAATCCACAAAATAAATAAATAAATAAATAAAATAAAAAAATACAATATACTCTATTCATTTAATTCTTATTATTTTTTAAAAAATTAACTAAATATTTTGAGGTAGCATATCTTTATGAAACCATTTTTTCCAGACTTAAATAAATTGATCATACGTTCCGCGCTGAAAGTTGTTTGTGAATTAGCGAGGATCCATGAAATGACATAAAAACAAAGCGACGATCTTTAGCGATATTATATAAACTAGATGGGAATTAGATGCGCCAAATTGGCGCTGTTTTCCTTTTTTTTCCTAATTTCAACTTGTAGCAAACGATAAGGAAAAATATCATGAGTTTGCGCACTTGATCTGCTGCCGCTGCGATTGCTGAGTATTCCAATATAGGGACATAATCTTGCCACGATGAAACCGCCCTGGAATTGAGCTGCCTTGCTGAGCCAGTCTTGTTATTAAAAAGGGTAAATTGCAAGAAATAACCACTTTACACTTTTTACCTGTATACATACATGTTTATTTTTTACATATGCTCATCCAAGTTCCTGCACAATACAAACTGATCAGGCATTCCATTTACTATATTTTTTTTTTATCAAGAATAAAAACCAATCAACCTATCTTTTGGATCTATCAAGTCATGGCATGTTGAAACAGTAGTATGTGTGTGTGTGAGAGAGTGACCTCAATTTGTGTGTGTTTGTCTACATGTTAGACACATTGCCATTTCTAATTTGAATTCCATGTAATTTATACCAACAAAAAAAATTCACCATGTCCATTGTTAAATCAAAACAACCTAGCCTCATAAGCCTGCAATAAGAATTATAGTTCAATCAAGATAATGAACCACTTTTTAAAATCAGGTGAAAGATTTCAATAACATGAAGAACATGAAAACCTCATCTGGTGTTGTTGTAGAATATGACAGCATGCAATTACATGACCATGGAAAAGAAAAATAAATAAATATCAACATGTAGTAAGTTTAATTATATAATAATGTAACATCAGAAACATGTAAAAGTTATTCTGCAAATAGATGAATTATATGTTCAATTAAAACAACCTAGCCTCATTAGTAACATCAGAAACATGTAAAAGTTAGTCTGCAAATAGATGAATAATAAAAATCAGGTGAAAGATTTCAATAAGAGGAAGGGAATAGATGAACTTACATTATCGTTATGTTCAACTTTCTTTCCTTGCACCGCGTATACAAAACTCTGCGAAATGGTTAAATTTTTATGAATAAAAGATTGCTGTTAAAAGCTGAAAAAAAAATTAGCCACTTATATGAAATGTGCCAATCAGTTGAAGACTCTCATTAGAATGTGAACAATAAATTATAGTGAATTAGCCTAAATAATTGGGAGAATATGATAACATATACATTAACACAATACATTCTATAGTATTTTTTAAGCTAAATGATACAGACGCCTATGTCGTTGTAATTGGATATATAATAATTTATTGTATCTTTCATGTACTGTTTTATAAAAAATGAGTACATATAAAAGTTAACTTTTAACATAAACATAAAGGCTCTAAAGTGACATATTAATTACTAAGTTTTGTTAGGTCACTTCTAAAATTGAAAATTAATCCAAAAATCATACATAACTTTATAAAGAAATAATAATAATAATAAATTGAGATGTTCAACTATGGTTTATTTACTTGATACCTAGTTGAAGATTAGGTGTCAAAGAGCAACTGTTATGACCTTCAAAAATACCCACACATGATTTCTGTTTCCCTTCGTTTGTGATACGTTTGGTTCGTTGCTTGCTTTTGGTCTTTTGGACGATAATGCCCCTTGGATGATTCTTAACGCCTTCTTTAACTACTCAAAAGACTTGGAAAAGTAAATACTCCTGTAAAACTAAACTTTTAACATAAGCGACATAAATTTAACCGTTACAAAAAACTAGATGAGTGTTTTTTCCTTTCATACCCTCTAATCGAACTTTATAGCCAACCTGTGAAAAAGACAAAAATTATTGCTTATAAAGCCTTTCTTTAAGCAATAAAAACTAAGTGAAGAGTAAAGATTAAATAAAAGCCTTACTGATTCACCAAGAGGCTCTCTCCTTTCAGAAGAAACTCTTTCTGCAACAGCCATGGCAGAGATTCTCCGTGGTTGTGTACACAATATGTTACAGAATGCCCCACGACCAGATTCTATCTCAGATTCCAATATGTATTGTGGAAGTTGAGTGGTTATCCCACATCCAGTCTCTCCAAATATGATAATAACTTGATTATGTGCAATTGCTTGAAGGAGTCTTTCTTTCTCTTTAAATGCAGGAAGAGACATACGTGCTTGTAGCATTTTCTTGCCTTCTGGTGATTCCTGAAGATACAAATAACAATTCAAAATTCAAATTTTGTTCAATAACTTCAAAGTGTACAGTTAATTCAAGAGCTGTTAAGAAGTTATGAAGTTATATTCAATATATACCTCCCAAGATCTTTGCATACTTCTCATATGTATACTAATGACTATGGATTACCATTACTACCCTTGTTCGCCAGCTCAGCATGATGACAAGATTCACTCGCGACATCTCCAGAAATCAATTACATTCGGTCAAGATGTTCTTGGAGTAAACCTTTTACTCTTCTTTGCAAGCTTAATGGGATAACTACCTACATTCAGTGGACCGTAAACACTAATATACCCATCACCAGTTTCATGTAAGAGAATTTCCTGAAAGAAACCGGAAGAAGTCTTACCTCTCTTTGGGGGCGTTTATCATCAACGTCTGGGCGATAGTTGGGAAGAGGGACCTTGCTTCCAACCATTACTTTTCCATATATTTTACTGAACATGTGATGATTAGTGTGGGAGAGGGCAAAACAAAATATATGTGCATAATCAAGAGTCGTGAATATGATTTGAATGGGAAAGAGATAAAAGGATGTAGATATGAAGTCATGAAAAATCTTGATGTCTTCTTGTTTTGAAACCCCATTTGATTCATTGTTTTCTAAATAAAGTGCTTCACGAATTCGATAATAACATGGATCTTTTAAAGCCATGCTAAAATCTTCATCACCTTTGCACACAGAAGCAACTTCCTGTTGTTGAAAATACAATTAGCATGAATTTGATCTCATCTTTTGTGTCAAATTTGTTTTGTTTATTTGTTGTAAAGTTTCTTGAAACTACACCTTTTTATAGAGCTTGAATCCGCTACCTATAAGTTGTCTTGAAACAAAGTTGATAATTGTTGGACGAACAAAATCAAGTTTTATATCGATGTTTGCAATCGTCCTACAAAAATCAAAACTTTATAAACATTTTTCTTAATCGAATTAACAATTTAAAGAAAAAAAAACAAATCTTTACCGAAAATAGCTTCTGTTTGTGCTCACTTTTTGTATAGCAACACCTCCTACAATATCTATCCTAGTAACATTTTCAACATCCGGTATACCATCTTTAGTAAACCCATGAGTGTCTATATCAATGATCTTTGTCTCAGAAATCTGAAGGGTATTTTAGTCATTTTGCAAATTGAGTAAAAAAATTTACATATGTAAAAGCAATTACCGTGTTCAAGAGCACTATAATGAGGCCATCTTGGAAGTAATCACTTGTAACATAATGAACTAAAGCCTCTCTTGTTGATAATAGCCATGAAAGCTTCATCCTTTCTTCCACATATGTATAAATTTAAATATCATAATCCATGAATAAAGATCTTATACAAAGTTCAAAAAATTAAAACTTTATGTAATTTAACAAACCTCACTAAAGATATTTGTTCACCCAATCTAATCTTCTTCACAATTTCTGAAGATGTAACCTTAAAAGTTGGAATACTAAATTGAGGCCACCTGAAAAAAAAATATTTAAATTCTTGAAAAGTTTTCGAAATATAATTGAAAAAAAACAACAACAATCATTTTAGTCACATTTTGTCTCAACTCATTCAACCTGTCCGTTGGCGTTGCGATTGCGCGAGAGATTCCACTAGATTTCCGACGAGAATCCGCTGGAGCAATAGTACTTGCTACTAAGGGAGTCGGTGAGGACGGCGATGGCGACGGTGACGGCAGTGGTGTACGACGCCGTCGTGCTTCACTAAGAATGGTGGACAGGCAGCTAGCCAAGGGCACTTCAAATTGGCCCTTTCTTTAGTAAAACAGTTGCAGCGACTACCTCCTAATACTGGTCTCCGAGGCTTTGCAACCATATGGTGAACAAACCGATTTCTAGGGTTCAGATCGAGTGCTACATGTTTCTTGAAACCAAATAATTAAAAGCCGAGATAAAACGAAATTGGAAGAAACAGAAATACTGAGAAGGAGTAGTAGAAGTCGAGGTCATCGCTCGATTGGAATGCAACAATGGGAATAGAGCGGAGGAGTTATCAAGCGAAGAAATCTTATAAGCATGAGAAATATATTCAGAGACGCAGTCAATGGCGGTGGAGAGTCCTATTGGAGGAGAAGGGCGGCACAATCAAAACAGGTAAGAAGAAAAGATAAGAATCGAAAATATCGTGGTTTAGAATGAGAGGCGGCAACCGACTGTGAGGAAGAGAAGATAAGCATTAGCCAAAGCACAAGTTACAGGGGCAAAATAAGAAAAGAGAGGAAAAATTATGGCACAAATGCAAATGGTCAAAGTTTCCTGTTCACCAAGTTTTTAACAATTAACAGTATATATAATCTCTGCATATACAAATTAAGAGAGTTTATCCGATCCTCGCCTAATCGGTCTTGATAACCATTCACAAATTTTCTTTTTTCATTTGAACAAATTATAAATGTAATAAATAAATGCGTCTTAATGTTAAAAGACTGTTTTATACCGAGGTGGAAGGAAAACAAACAACATATCGTCCCGCTAAACTACTAACCCTTTCTGAATGCTCTAGTAATACTAATAGAGAAAATGACAAAATTTAACCTAATTTTTTAATTCTTTCTAATAAATAACCAAAAAATGACCTAAATAGCCAATGAAATCGTGGATGGGTGTTCACGAGCTATGATTTCGTCATTTGGGTTGTGATTTCGTATATATATATATATATATATATATATATATATATATATACATATATATATATATATATATATATATATATATATATATATATATATATAAAGTGATAAATATGGAAGAAAACGTAAGGATAGACAATGTACTTAACCGTACCATAACCTATCAAATAAAATCTATAAAATATAATTATTATATATAGGATTAAGGATATATATGAATAATTATGATATCAAAGAAAGATTAAGTAAGAAAAAGATAAAACAATAATCATACTTAAGATTAGGCAAACTTGTGTTAGTGAACTGTTATTATTCATCCTATAGCCTGATTAAATTCGGCTACCTCCCGAATCTATAATCGTTAATCCTGCGAGAGCCAGAAAGATATGTATAGATATATATAGGGCTGACACCCCTACCTGCGATTGCTAGCTACAATCCTGACAACATAACTTTCTTAAGTATAAAAATAATATTTTTCGACGTCCACTGAAGCGTCGTGTTGGGGATATTTATCGGTCCACATCTTCGATTATAAGGGCTCATGGTAACGCTGTTTGGGAAATCTTAACCTAACTATCTAAAAGGACGCCTTTAGTAGTTGTATGATCCGATTTAAAAAGGATTTCAATAAAAAATTTAAAAGTTTAGGATATGTATTATGTCCTAAAAAGAAAGATTTTTAAATACAAATGAAATCCAAATTTAACAAAAAGGATAAAGCATAAAACTATAAAAACCCATGAACTCACCAACATTATGTTGAGGTTTTCAAAATACACGGAGATGAGTGCGGAGGATAGTCGTGGAAAAGAGGAAATAGTCATTGAAGCTTGCTGGAAGTCACTTCTGTTTGTTTTATTTCTAGTTATGTTTAGGATGCGTGTTTGATCTATCAAACAATGTAACCCTACAATAATTTATAATAAGTAAATGTAATGTTTGTGTTATACTTTTGTGTATTGTTCAATATACCTGCTACCGTGATCCAACATCCCTACGTTGCACAGCCCGGTGTTTCCGCCGTTGGCCGGGGTGTGCCATAACATTATTCAAGAAACGGGTTATTATCTGAACAAACATAACAATCTTCTTCTTCACAATGTCAAACACCATCGTTAGATGAACTCATTCCAAATTTTTTTCAACGTTGAGGATGCATGCTAGGTGCATTTTAAGGTCCAAAAGCAATGTCCAGAACAAGTGTCCGAAATAGCCATTCCGGAAAGTGGCTCAGGAACGGGGTTTCAGAATAAGGGTCTGAAATACTGTCAGGAATCTATGACATTTACTGTTCGGAATGACTACACATACTATCAAGAATCTATGACTTTTACTGGGGGGAAATGACTACACATATGTCAGGAATCTATGACAATTACGTACAAAAGCAATGTCCGAAACAAGGGTCTGAAATAGCTGGTCCGAAACGTGGCTCTGGAATGAGGGTCTGAAATACTATCAAGAATCTATGACATTTATTGTTCGGAACGATTACACATATGTCAAAAATCTATGACTTTTACTGTTCGGAATGACTACACATATGTCAGAAATCTATGACAATTATTGTTCCGAATTTAGGGTCCAAAATAACAATTCCGGAATGTGGCTCCGGAATGGTGTCAAGAATCATGACCGTAGTAAATGCCACTATATAAAGGAATTCAAGCTTCCAAACTCTTTACCTTGTTAAATTTACTACTAAAAATTCTCATAATCCAAATAAATGGCATACTATGAGTGTGGCTCTCAAGGTATTATAAGGACATCAACGACTAGAAATAACATTGGACGACTTTTTTACGCTTGTCCTAAAGAGGTATGTGAGTTATCATTTTTATTATTTTTCTTTGAATTAATATTAATTTATACAATATATGTCATGTGTTTGATCTTAAATTTTCAGCGACCACAGTCTGAGTTTATCTGTTGGGTTGACAAAAAAAAGACAATAATTCGTTGATAATCAGTAACTTATTTCGATCAAAGAAGAAACTTGAAACCCAAAATATGCACTTGAAGATGGCGTTAATTTGTAGTTGGATTTTCTTTTTTGGAATTGTTGTGTACAAATTGTAAGCTTTATGTTCATCAACTAAGTTTCTGTGATGCTTATTAATCTTTTTAATATGTAATGTTTACTTGTTTGTTAGTACTACTATGATACTTGTAAATTATGTTTTTTCTATCTTTGTAATATATAACAAATATTAGGGCAATAATAATATTTTTCATTACACATTGCAAATTAATCAATTACAAACATAATTAATTGTAATTACATTGACAATAAAACTACAATCAAAGGGTCTGGTATTTCCCATTCTGATAGAGGGGGAAGAGGGTGCACAATTTGTGTCTGGTAGGCAGTCTGAAACACATCAGTCCGGTAATATATCTGAACGATATTCATGGATGTTCGAATGACGTGATGCCGCAATAGCATGACCTCACGTTATACCCAGACTGTGCCATTTCCCAGATGAACATGTATGATGGTTTAGATCAACACACAAGTTTTTTTATAATAAAAAACTCGATAAATGTCGGACGGGAGCAGAGATGGGATCTCTGGCGGGATCTTTGTTGCTTGCCACCGAACAGACTTTTGCATACTTTTATGAAGCACTATTTCATCATACGGGTTGAGTACGGTAGTCAAACTATCTGAAAAGTAAATATGATCAAATAAGGTTATTGTAAGATTAATTAAATAAATTTAATATTTCACCCGATATTTTACCTGCCATTAAACTGCGTTCAACGAAAGTCCGTTGAATTTAGTCACAAATTGCCTTGGTAAACATTATTATCGGTACATTGCGTTGATTTACCGATAACAAATTTTTTTATAAGGAACATCAATGTTGACTACATTCCAACGGATGTTAGGGAAATAGACTCCTACACATTTTGCATGACCAATGTTGGCAAACATTTCACGAGCATCAGAGGTCAGCCGACGAAAGTTTTCTTCAAAACCAGACACAATATATGAGTTGGATGTCATCTAGAACAAAGGTTTTAATGTTCTACCAGAGATGCCTCTTGTGCGCATATACTTGAACACACTTTTAGAAGTATACCTATGATAAGAATCATGGAATACATGCTCTATGCAAAAACTAACGATGTTGTCCATATTTGTTATGAATGATAATTCCCTACCCTGTCTCAGAGCTTCTCTTAACCTCATAAGGAGCCAGGTACAACAATAGAAATTATTTTCCATGGCAAGACCAAATGCTATAGGGAGGGTCTGGTTGTTCCCGTCGATAGCAACCACTACAAACATTATTTTTAGGTAGTCCCCTCTAAGAGGGACACTACATATAAAGATGACAGGCAAGAAGCAGCCTATGAATGCATGAACCTGTATTTTTTTGGGAACAAAAACGAATTAATTTAGATGTAGCAACATTATCAATTTTAAAGAAACAATACACAAACACACACACACACACACACATATATATATATATATATATATATATATATATATATGAAACGAAAAAAACCCGAGGTTATAATTCGGAATAGGGACTCCGGAACGAAGACCACAAATCCGAAATGCTATGTTCCGGAGCATGTGGTCATTTTACCAAAAAAAATGTTCGTTATTTTTGTTAAAATGATCGTTTATAAGACTACCCCCATCGGTGCAAATTGACGAGCGGATCAGTACTTTTTAATTAAAAAAAAATTAAATGTATATCTTCGGCCTAGGCCACATGGACGACCCAAATTCACCAAAGTTCACCAAACTATTGTTGCCACGTGCTTAACAATGAAAGGTTTATTGTATATTTATATTAAGAATTATTATCCTTAAAAATCCAACATTATCTTAGTAAAAAAGTTAAAAAAATATTAAAATTTATGATTTTTTTTCTCTATAAATAGAGTATAATATTGATATAGTTCATATCCCATCTCAACTCTTCATTTCTAAACCTTTTTTTTATTTCTTTGATACCATGGATACAAATTTCGTTTTAGATCTTGACGATTCTCAAGATTATCAAAACTTTCAAGGTTATGAAACTTCTCAATTTTTCTCAAATCCAAATGAATTCCCTATCATTGAATATATTCAGACCTCACAAAATACTGGAAAAACCCAAGAGGCGATAAATAGGATGCTGACAAAGATATCACTTTAATGTCAGCATATTACATCATTAGTGAAGATGAGCGTCGTGGAAAAAACCAAAAGAAAACATCAATATGGGCACGAGTGAAGGAGATATGTGATGCAAATCAAGCAGAAAACCCAGGAAAGCTTGGTAACAAAAACATAGCTCAAATGAAAGGTCGTTATAAACGACTTAATGAAAGTGCTGGAAAATGGGTTGGTGTTTACCGAGAAACATATAGAAAAAGAAGAAGTGGGATGAATATGAAAGATGTTGAGAATGAAGCTCATATGTTATATGAGACAAGTGGAAGCAAGTTCAATGACACAATTGTTTTTAGTGAGGTTATGTGTAGACATCGAAAATGAGATTTACAGCTAGATCATGATGCAACACGATCACGTCCTGAATATGAAGTGGGTGATGAAGAAAGTGGTGGTAGCACAAAAAGATCAAGGTCTACTGAAGAAGGAGACTATTGTGTCCAATCCAACACAGAAGGGATTTACAGCAAATGCACATGATGAATATTTAAGAATGAGTGAGACTGTAGCAAGGGATGCTCTTGTAAAGTTTGTGGAAGATGTTATTTCATGCTTTTGTGAAGAGTACCTTAGAAGTCCTAATTAAAATGATTTGGCACGACTGCTCCATGTTGGAGAAGAACGTGGATTTCCAGGTATGGTAGACAATATTGACTCCATGCACTGGGAATGGAAAAATTGTCCCACCGCTTGGGCTGGACAATATGCAGGTAGAAGTGGTAAGACAACAATAATTTTGGAAGTTGTTGCATCTTATAAGTTATGGATATGACATGCATTCTTCGGAATATCGGGTTCGTGCAATGACATTAACGTCCTCCAAAGATCTCCTCTTTTTTATGATGCCTTGGCAGGTTGAGCACCAAATGTGAGTTACATTGTGAATAATCCACAAAATAATGTCTTATTATCTCATTGATGGCATATATCCTTCATGGGTTGCCTTTGTCAAGTCAATAAGTTCTCCACAACTTCGAAAACACAAGTTGTTCGCTGAATCAAGAGGCTGCTAGAAAAGATGTTGAACGAGCATTTGGAGTTTTACAAGCTCGTTTTTCATTTCTTCATCTCCCTTGTCTTGTGTGGGACAAAGATATGATAGGTAAAATTATGATTACGTGTATCATCATTCATAATATGATATGATCCATCCAAATTTATAACTACAGAAGACGAACAATCATTTGAATACTCTACTCAACGAATTGCAGATGTATCCAGTTATATGACCAACATGACACAAGTTCGCAATGGAGAAACTCATAAAGCTCTAAAAGACGATTTGATTGAGCATATATGGAAAAAAATTAGCACTGAAGAATAATTAAGTAGTTTGCATCTTCCGCATTTGTAACTTATTTTATCTATTTTATTAAGTATGTTTCATGAATATAAAATAAATTTTTATCATTATTTTTTTATTTTTTTGTTTGTAATTTCATGCCTAAAATAAATAATTTATTTGTTTCAAAATAAAATATTTAATTTTAATATTTCTAGTAGTTTTTAGTAAAATAAAATAAAAAATAAATTATATTTTTTTAAGGAAAAATGAGTTTGATTGGGTTACTAATGGATGTAAAAAATTAGATTGGATTGAGTTATATAGAAGAAAGAGAAAGAAATTCATTGAAAAGTTGGATTGATAAGGAAGATAATCTAATTAGATTACTCTATTTGTCCTTGTATAAAGTTGCTTTTAAGGTTTAAGTTTTAACCCTAGTTTATACAACCCTTTTATCTTACTTTTAGTTTTTTGAATGGGAGAGGGTATAATTACTCTTTTGCCCCTTCAGGTTCGAACCTTGGTTCCATTATTCTTCATTCCTTTGGGTTCTCAAACTTCTTCACAACACCTTGTTGCCTTCAAAGTTCACACAGCTGCGTGGTGCCGAGTGCCGACTTATTATTGGAACCTCCAAGCCTGGCTTCAATGGCGTGCTTAGTCTCCTTGTTCTCCTTCACGCCTTTAACTTCGCACAAAACCCTAATCAAGGTAACTCACACTGTGGCCATCCCCTTATGTCGTATGTAGATTACGGAAGAAGGAATTCATTTCTCTAAGTCGGGACTCTTCACATGCTTTAATATGTTCTTCTATTTCCATTTTCAGTTACTTTTCTTCAGCAATTTAGTTGAAATATTTTCGTACTCTCTCCCTTCTTTGACGTCTGTCGTCAAATAGGCTATTTTCATGACTTCAATTCGATGTGATGTGTAATTGTGTATAGATATACATGAAACGGGTCAGTAGTATACTAAATTAACTGTATAACAGACACGGCAGATTGATTTAGGTCAGGAAAGCAGGTTTAAAAGTAACAAGAAAAAAAGCAAAGTGGAAATTTTGTTCAAGTACAAACTGTTTATTGTTTCTTTGTTTACCTTTTCTCTAGACTTATCACTTATGATATGAGTTTAATGCGATGGATTTTTGAGGTGAAGGTTCCTTCAATTATGAAAATGTGATTAAAATATATATCAAAATGTTAGTAAAAAGTTGGATTAAAGCTTGTTTTAAAACAAATTATGCATCCATGCTTCTCATTCTAGGGTCAAAATATGCAACATTGTAACTGAAACTGGTTACCTGATAATGTGTCAAAATATGCAACATTGGGAAAATGGTTCAAACATTGTTGAGAGATGTTCTTATTCTTGTAACGTGTAAGCCTACACCAGTAATTCATTTAAATACTTTTAATAAGTGTTCCACTTAAGTCATTTAGTTAGAAACAATTTGATTTTCTTGAGTATATTTCATCAAATTTTTGTTAGAATCTAACAATATTACAAATACTAAATCAATATATAAATATTATGTATCATATGTGCAGGGATGATTCTTGTATTTTGTTGATTTTTAACCAGTATACTTTGCAAATGGTTTAGTATTTTTGTTTTAAACAAAGCTATTGATGAGTTGACTCAAGAACGTCAAACTATTTTTTTTAGCAAATGAACCAAATAAGACACTCTTTGAAAGTACAATGACTATCTGTGTATGAAAAAAAAAAAATCACCTAAATGAGACAAATCAAAAGTATGTTATTATTTTATAAAGAAATGTAGTTAATTGGTGAGTCAACAAAGCTTATGTTCTTGCCTTATTTTTATTTAAAGGACCTACAGCTACAAGCATGGAAAACAGCTAATTGCAGGATGCTTTTACATTCATCAAATTCCATAACAGGTATGTGTTTCAAGCTTTTTTATCCTTCAGAATTTATTTTTTTACATAATTAGAAAAGCTTATATCTGTTATCTAGTAATTTCATTTTTTTTCCTGATATTGTACTTTGACAAATCTTAACCAGTTAAAAGCATTGTACTTTGACTTTTTTTTTTTTATTATTTTATTATTTTTTTAATAGCAATGAAAATATTTTTCTATTTGGATGAGATTGCTATAATTGGCTAGGTTTCTCACAATGAAAGTAGGATGCTATAATAAACAGATATATAAAAGTATGTTACTATTTCTTTCATGCTTACAATTGAAATTTGATTTTAAGGAATCAATTTTGTGGCACCCAAATCATCCGGGAAAAACAAAAACCTAGTTTCTATGACGTGGCATCATAACCCTAATCAGACACATTTAAGAGTTTGTTGTGGAGATGTTTTTGTTGATGATGATAAATTAGTTTGTAGTCCCAATGTGATATTTGGATTTTGGGTGGGCCCAGATATTGATGATGGATGGGGTTTCGTTGAAGCTATTGTAATTTGTAAATCAAATATTTGATATTTGATAAATATTGATTTTTTTTTGGGTATTTGTTTTTAATGTTCAAATCTAGATAATATTTATAAGTAAGAAAAAAAAAGTATATTTTTTGTTGATCTAGGTATGTGCTTTACATTCAAAATGTTCTTTGAAGCTTTTGTAAACATTTGATTTTATTTATTTATTTATTTTTTCAAGTTGCAACTTTGTATGCAACATGTCAAACATAACTTGGTCAAAACAAAAAAATTGGTTCAAATGGAAACAAAAATTGAGTCTCAAAGAAATATATTATGAATTAAATCATTTCTAATATTGAAGGTTAAAATTAGATATCAAAACAAGTTGTGAAGTTGTCACATGGGATTTTTTTGGGAAGAAAAGTAGAGAGTTTTTCCGAGCCGATTACCGGTAAATTTGTTAAAAAGGCTAAATCGAAAAAACTGAAAAAAATACAAGGTCATTTTGGAAAAAAATAAAATAAAATAAGTTAGTTTAATCCGAAAAAGAACCAATAAAATCTGATATTCACCTTTTATAAAACTCCGTAGCAAAACCATATAATATATATTCAATTAATACATTAAGCTTAACAAGCTGTTGAGACTTTATCACATATGATAACTAAGTCACCAAATGACTATTGAATATACACATGTTATCCTAATTCATTGCTAAATCTATAAGATTCCAAATTTTCCACATATGAGTCATAACTTAATCAAGTATAGTATACAAATATAAACAAATATGTATACACATATTCTACAGATACACACCAAACACATGTCTTTATAACATAAGAAGTATGCATTTGTTTCCATTACTTCCAACATATATCCAAATACATTAATAGTTGTCAAATACCCAAGTACGTAATCAAATGATCAATTTTCATACGAAGACATGTTAGATTATCAAACATCTCAATTTTTGATCTAACATCCGTTTGGTTATTGTTACTAATGTTTGGCAAATTTCTAATTTATAATTTCATTCCAATTTCCATGCCATCATTTTAGGATGATTTAATAGTGATCCTCACATACTAAAACCACAAAATTATCATTTTAATTCTCAATATCCAAAAATATACCCATAATAACAACATACTCTTTGAGTTACTTCATTTCCATACGAGCTTTATCTATAGAAACACGAACACTTTATTACACGAATTATCTAGAATTTCCACATTTCCTTCCAACTCAAGAAATCCATAAGTTATCAAAGATTCACATCTTATAGATTGATAATTACCTTCAATGGAAACGTTTTCTATTCGTTAGGAGCAAAAAGGAAGCTTAGATTCAATGTCTTATATGAATAATGAAACAAGCAGGAGATTACCATTTTTCTCTTAATTCATCATCTTCTTCTTGATTGAAAGAGGATATATACTGATTCTGTTTGATGGAGCATGATATTGAACTCATGTACGACCTTGTGTGCCTACCTCATACCAAACTAAAAACAAGCCACATGATGTCAATCACGACATGCATGTCACATGATACATCATATTATTCAACATTGGTACCCAATCCATTTCCAACTTACACATCAACCATATTTTGTTCAAGAAGTATCCAAGTCCAATTCCTATAAAGTTTGACATTTATAAGAAAAATGGGAAACAGCCTACTACGTACTTCTATGCTGATACAGTAAGCATTGCCTGTTTTACCCAAAATCGAAACATAATTCATAAGAAACATGGGAAGAATCTAGGAATGTTTTCATGGTAGGTTACTGAATAAACTATTTGTACCTATTTTTTGTGTTGTTTATCCTCAATACAAAAGATGACTTGGAGAAGTTTCTGCAGAATTTAGCAATGGGGTCTCTGTGGTATGTTCTTTAGTATCAAAGGTTTTTAATGTGTATAACAGGAGGACAAGTCTTATAGATAAAACTTATAATTGTATCTCCATTTTTAGTGATACTTAGTGAGACAAAACTCTCTCTCGTTTTCTTGATAAATATTAGTAAAACTTATGACAGCTGCCAAACTTCTTAACAAAAATACATGTGATGGGAATGAAAATTATGAAGGGAAACCAATTGTGGAGAAAATGGTAGTTTGATGTCTCAAGAAATAATTCAAATACAATACAAGGATGAGAATAAATATGACCGTTTTCTCTTGTTTAGGGCCATTAAAAGGCCTATAATGATATCACAATGAAACTTGATTTTGACAAACATGAAATGAGTAAAAGCCAAGTAAACGGAAAAAGAAATGAAGTTTGAATATGAACTTAAACAAATGTTTAACAGGTCTAGTTGATGACTTAATTTAAAATAATCAAGAGAATTGATTTTGTTTTTTGATTTTATATGACAAAAGGGCTGTTAGCCTGTTCATTAATATTATACCTTGTTGCAAAACCTACAGAGATCCTTAATATCGATTACCATTTAGCTTCATGTCACCAAATATGGGCACATAAAACGCCGTGGAGCCACAGCTTGTCGTACGTTCGTATATTATTATTATTATTATATAGAAAATAGAAAATACGGATACACTGTTGCCAATGCATAACTATCCTTAAATTCATGATGAAAGACGAGGATCAATAGACCGATCAGTGGTGCACGCTTTCTATCCCCATCCCTTGTATTCATAAACAATTATCCCCTTCAGATCAAGTAGTATATATATATATATATATTCAGCTTTAGTTTGTCCTTCTTCCTGTCACATGCGTTTGAATCATGAATTTTCTTGCAATGTCCCATACTCCCATTCCTCATATTGGTTGCTCATATATATATGTATGTACGAAGTTATGGGGGTGAGAGTACAAAAAACCAAGTGAAAAAATTAACTTTCGGTGTACTACAATATTATGTCATTATACAAATAGAAACACCATTCATGGATGATAATGGACAAGTGGTCCCGAAAGAGAGCTCAGTTATGAAGCAAGCCATAGGTTGTATGCTTAAACCCTGAACTCTGACAGAAAACAAGTGTATGATACAGTCAAGCTTTTAACCATCGTTTCTTTATGTATGGGATGAATGATTATTCAAATATCTTTGGTGCTTATAGGAAAGACAAATTATGTTCTGTAAAGTCACCAACTAGCTAAATGGTCCTGCTTCTTGGGCTAAGATAACAAAAACCCTAGTTACAATCCTTTTTAATTTGTTAAATATAATTTAACGGGAAACAAACTCCAAGTTTGACTCTGTGATGGACCACATTTGAACTCATTGAAAGCATATATCACATAATATTGCTTCTTTATGTCGGATGTACATAAGTGGAAACATAGATGATTATTTCACAGATGTATATGAATCTAATATTCAGAGAACGTGCATTGATTGGTTATAAAGGGAAATATAGGTTTACACTTTACAGTATAAATCAAAAAGCATCATCCTCGTGTCATTTATTTCCTCCCAAAAAAAGTAAGCTTTCCTATCTCAAAAAAATAAAAAATAAAAATAAAAAAATTGCAAATAATTTTTGTTAATTGTCCCAAAGAAAATATAATGCTTTAATTTTTGGTAAGTTTAGATCTACCGCTTAATATCATTGTAGCACAACCAACTATTAAGTTCTATTTTAATTCGTCATTCATGCTATTTTTTGGTAGTTTAGAGGCATAAAATACATCTTTACCTCCTTAAAAAGGACCTTTACTTGTAACTGCCGGTTTCTTTGATAACGTAGCTTTTTTCAATAAAAGAATTTAAACTAAATTCCACCTCAAGAGTCCACGTCAAGGTATCACCACTGATACTCTCCCGCTTATCTCCTCTGTATGCCCACCTCAAAAAGCAAGACAATCCTTCCTCTCACTCACATTTATAGAGAATACCTTTGCATATATACACCATCATCTTTTCAAAAATCTGCCTACGATCGAACAACGGAGCTCAAAGCTTTCGACCAAACAAAAACCGATGTGAAGGGCCTCGTTGATGCCAGAATCCAGATAATCCCACCCATCTTCTTCCGTCCCAGGGAAATCTCTAACAAAACCTCCATCACTGATGTAGAGATTCCAGTCATACAAATTCAATCGACCCATAGAGTATCAATGGTGGAGATGTTCCATACTTTACCGATTATTCTCAGATGCCTTTGTGTTGAATGCAAATCACCTTAGAGATCTAAATTGTGGAAAAAGGCTTTTATTCTCCAACTATTATTGCCTTGCTTGTCTACAAATCTAACCAGGAACACAAACAACCATACAAATGACAGATCCTTAATTGTGCTTCTACAAGATCAAATTGGAGGCCTTCAAACTTGTCATCAAAATCACTGTCATCAAAATCAGTGGAAGAGTATATAATACTATATGTAAAAGAATAATAATTCGTCAGTCGAATCAAAATTAGGTCTGTGATGACCAAGAGGATTCCGTCACTGACCACCGCTTGAAAAGAGTAGGAAAAAATAGATGTAATAGCTTAATATTGTAATATTTGATTTATGAGATAATAAGAATCAAATGTGTCGTTACATTTATTGTTAAATCGACTGTTAGGCTCGAAAAATAAGCGTCCAAAAAGTTGTATGTCTTCAAAGCTGGTTAACGTATTTGGAAAGTACTCGTTAACGTGATCCCAATGATATAAGATTCGTAAAAATCTGACTATGAATGAGAGAGTTATAGATTTTATGAAAATAAAAATAAACCACGTAAGTAAAGTTAATTACGTCAAAAGGGTTCTTAGAGATTGGTTGAGTTTTGACTAAAAGTGCAAAAAAGAGATTTGTAGTGTTCCTTGAGATATAAACTTTAGGGCAAAGAATGACGAAAACGGGATCCGTATGAGAGAGATGGTTTTTGTAAAATCATTTATTTTTACCCCGTTAGGCACAAAAATGAAAGTCAAAACGAGCTAAAACAACAAAAAAGAGAGTTGTAGTACTCCTTGAGATCATTACATAAATATAAAGAGGGCTTAGACCAGAACTCGCACGAAAGAGTTATGATTTTTAAAAAATCATTTCGTACGCTATGCCCGTCGCGTAGTTGACACCATATTCGATTAGATTGCGAGTGATGTAGCCAATTGGGGAAGTGACAAATGGCCGTCTCCGGATGGAGCTACGACGATCACACGCGACGTGCAAGATCCTTACGCTGCGCGTACCCAAATTTCATGCCTACAAATAGAAGGCAGTGTAGATCCCATTCAGCTCACCTCTCTCTGAATCACTCTCTTAATCCTTGAAGTTACTGCGTTTTTGGAGCGGTCCCTGGAGTCCCATTCCCGATTCAACCCTACACCAACGGTCTCATGCGACAAGGGTGAGTTCACAGCCCCATTTTACTATTTTAAAGGTTTTACCAGGGGGGATACATGCTTATTAAACCACTTTATCAAAATATATTTATATATACAAAATCAATAGTTATATAAATCGTGGGGCCTTAGGATAATGAGGCTATAGATACTATACCTACTTGTAAGCTATGATATTATGCCTAAGAGTTATGATGTCCAATAGTCAAGGAAGAGATATTACCTAGATGTTATGATGACCAATTCCCTAGGATAACACAGTACCTAGAAGTAATGCTGATCAACTATAGGGATATGCAATGTACCTAATCATTATTCTGCCCAAATATCATGTTTTCAAATTAATCATAATTAGGGTATATATGTATGGCAAATTAATATACATATATACAAGATAATTATGAGATCTAAAAGTATAATTATTAAACATAAAGTAAAAGATTGATATTGTGATAGTTATAGGAAACCACTAAGTAAGAAAGATAAAAGATAAAATACCTAAGGTTAATGCATTAGCTGTTATATTTCATCCTTAGCCTGATTAAATTCGGCTACTCCGAACCTGTAATCGTTAATCTTGCAAGAGACAGGAAGATATGTATATATCTATACGGAGTTTGACACCCCTACCTGCGATTGCTAGCTACAATCTCGGTAGGATAACTTTCTTAATTATTCAAACACTATTCGACATCCGATGAAGCGTCGTGCGGGGAAATTATTTGACAAACAGTGTCGATTATGGGGGCTCATGGTAATATATTACAACTACCTTAGAGATCTAACTAACTACAGGGATGCCTTCAAGTAGTAAATAAAATACGTTAGGATTAATAGAATCTCCTAAAATATATAGATAATAAGATAGGATTGATAAAATATCCTAAAAGATAATAAGATAGGATTGCTAAATTATCCTATAAAGATAGTAAGCTAGGGTTGATAAAACATCTTAAGAAATGTTTTTCGAAAAAAAAAAAGGATTCTTAATATAATACAACCAAATAAAGCAGAAAACTATAAAAACCTGTTGTAACATCCCGACTCCCAGGCATAAATTTTAAAGCTTTATATATTATGTTTTAGACCTACTCGACGAGTTGGATACCCCAACTCATCGTGTAGAGAGGATTAAAGCCGTGTGGATTCTAGAACCTACTCGACGAGTTGGAGGACCCCAACTCGACGAGTAGAGGCTGTGCATGGAAACCCTAAGTTTTAGGGTTTGCACCCTATTTAAAGGACCTTAAGTCCTTTCCTCCAGCCTCTTTACCACCTTTTGACGGCCAGAAGCAAACCATAATAGATCTAACCCTATTTTTAAGTGTGTGAGACTAAAGTGTGTATTTGGTGCATTCCTTGAAGAGGCTTGGAACGAGAAGAAGCTTGTAGATCCAGTATCTACATCGTGTTGGCATCCAGTTGAAGGTAAAAAGTCCTTACATTGGCCTTCCATTTCTTAGATCTCTTCTTATGTTAGTATATGGGCATTCTGGTGCAAAATGGAGTCACTTCCGGATTTAAGCTTGTCACAAGGGCATGGTTTCAGATCTGGACTCCTCTAGGCCCTTATGGACATAAAGCCTCAAGCTTTATGAAGCTTTAGCCCTCCTTCATGTCCAAAACCTTTTCCTAAGGCTAGTTTTGAGTGTTTTAGCTTCTTGAAGACTTGCATGCACGTAAAGTTAACAACTTTACTCGATAACTACACCCTAGGAGCCTAGATCTACAGTTTGGAGCTTTGGCTTCACTTAAAAGCATCTGAATGAGAAATGGACTGAAGGAACTCGACGAGTTGCATAGTCAACTCGACGAGTTGAATGAGGGTTTCCCGCTTTCTGGATTCTGCATGAACTCGGCGAGTTAGTGTTACAACTCGACGAGTTGGTTAAGGTTTTCCCATCTGTTGGTCACTGCATGAACTCGACGAGTTGGTTAGAAACTTGACGAGTTGACTCGGGTTTTCGGTCTCTGAGTTCTGAAGGAACTCAACGAGTTGTTAGACGCACTCGACGAGTTGGGTCAACAAGGGCTGTTGACCTTGACCGTTGAATGTTGACTTTGACCAGGGTTGACCAAGTTTGACTTCAAGGGTATTTTGGTAATTTGGGTTTTATAGAATTGGTTCCATGCTAATTGTAGGTGTTTGAGTTGGAACTGTATTTGAGGAATTTGTCATTATCATCCTGAGCTACTTGTGAGGTGAGTTCTTCTCACTATATCAACAGGGTCTAAGGCACCAAGGCCGACCCTTCATGATTTGTATCCTGGTTATAGGATTATGCTATGTTAGTGATCTGTTAGATCAATATCTTGGTTATAGGATGATGATATGTTAGTGATCTGTTAGATCGATATCCTGGTTATAGGATGATGCTATGTTAGTGATCTGTTAGAGTAGTATCCTGGTTATAGGATGATGCTATGAATAGTGATCTGTTAGATCTGTATGACTATCTGTACATGCTAGCTAGCGTATGATAATTATGTGCACATGATTGTTTGATTGGGGGTTGGGTTGAGGCGGTCATGCTTTGTGCTTTATGCCAACATACCTAGGGCGGCCTGGATAGACTGCATACCCGGTAAGGGCGTACTAATCAGGCCGAAGGCCCAACGAGTGGTCTGGATAAGCTGAAGGCCCTGCGTGGCGGTCCAGACATGCCGATGGCTCGGAGAGCGGTCCAGATAGACTGATGGCCCTGCGAGGCGGTCCAGTCAGGCTGATGGCTCATTATGCATGTTGTTTGTATGGCGTTGGTATTTTGGGGGAACTCACTAAGCTTCAGAATTACAGTTGTTGATTTTGTTTCAGGTACTTCTGATGATTGCGGGAAGGCGAAGGTGTGATCATGCACCTCCTTATATTTTTATGATTTGATTCTGGGATACTCTGACATGAAACTATTTTGAAAACAAATTTGTAATAATTATTGGTTTTAGAATGTTTTAAAAAGTTTTAAATTGACATGATTTTTATGGGTGTTACAAGTTGGTATCAGAGCCTTGGTTTGAGTGAATTAGAGGAACACTCGTGTGTATCCAGTCTCAAACTAAGGACAAGATTTTAAAATGATTTTCAAATGGTTTTCAAAATACTAAAGGAGGATGCAAGTGTACGATCAGCCGGAGCCAGTAAGTAGACCCCAAAATACCTTACGGATTATTTGATTTTGTGATTTGTTAGAACAACATGCTAGTACTAGGCTAGGGATCTTCAGGATTTGCATGATAGAATTGTCTGATTATATGATGCTTGATAGCATAGGGTTTTCCTTATATGAAATTGACATCATTACTGTAGCTGCTTAGTGTACACATCACGGTGGTATATAACTAAGATCTTATAGCCTGAGAATGTTTGGTTTGACCTTATTTCTTGTTCTTATTTGATGAAGGGCTTAGGGTAGGATCGGGTATTCGAAAGTCTATAGGGTCCAACGTTGTGTATGACTAGCATACACGAGTGCTGCAGGGTTGGTGGAAGTTTCATGGGTGGATTGTGCGGGGTCAGTCGGCCAATTATGAGATATTTAGCCTTCCTCTAGGAGTGAGGATTGAGCGATCGCCTATGCTTATGTGTATTGTTAGGGTGTTACACCTGTGAACTCACCAACATTCTTTTGTCGTTTTCAAAATACATGTATTCTCAGGGAAATGAGTGTGGAAGATAGTCATGTAGAGGATGATGTCACCAAGGAAGTTTGTTGGAGTTTATTTCTGTTTGTTTGTCATTTCTAGTTATGTTTAGGATGTGTGTTTGATCTATAAAACAATGTAATCCCAAATAAATTATGATAAATAAAAGTATCGTCTGTGTTATATTTCTGTATAGTGTTCAATATATCTGTGTGTCTCGATCCAATATCCATGCGTCGCACAACCCGACGTTTCCGCCGCCGGCCGGGGGTGTGACAGATTGGTATAAGAGCTACAAGTTATAGCGAACTAGGAATTCCTTAGGAACTACGACTATAACCTAGATCATAAAACCTAAATTAGTTAAACCTAATAAATGTATTATTATTAATTACCATACGGATAGACTACTTACGATAGAGGTGACTAGTTTGAACTGTCGCTTGGGTTGCTAGATTTTAGAACGACTATATGCTAAAAAGGTCCTGCCCTCCGACACTTCTCACCTAGCCGATCCTTACTTGATAGTCTTGAAGTACAAAAACATAGAATTAAAAAAAATACCTCTAATCAAACGCTAATCAGATAAAAGTTACACAAACTCCTATATATATATATATATATATATATATATATATATATATATATATATTATAAAAACCATCCATTTAAATCATAACTTAAGATTTTAGGTCAACAACGAATCCTAGGGTTAGTGTAGTACCACGACCACACCACAACTAGATCTAGAATGTACAACTAAGTTTTATTATGGTCCGACCGAAGGACATCTAAACCTGGATGTCATATTTGACAATCTAACAGGTTGAGGATTTAGGATCGATAGTTTAGTACGATTAGTTATGAAATTAGGTCGAGGCCTACAACTAGAGGATCTTTGGATCAGAAACCTAGGTCGACTTCCTGAAGACTACATCCTTAGATCAAGACCTATTGAAAAATGATTCAACACATAGTGGAATGGTATGCCTTGAAGATATCTGGACTAAAGACAGGTATCCGACATACCCCCATATAGAGAGTCACCAGAGATACAGTACTATCTACTATATCTGTATACTTATAATAGGAAATTATATGTATTATATGATTCTCATATTATCTCTCATAAACATCTTCCTGTTTGATGTCTTATGCAGGATATCAGAGCGATATGAAGGATAAATGGGGCTGGGTGTCGCATCCGTACCCGGAAGAAGACTAGGTGGTACCACACATGCCTAAGGAAGAGAGCGAGTAAGATTCGATGATGCCCCTACCTCCTACCTAGTATCAGCTGATGATGAGCCATTTGAAGACGAAGAAGAGCCCCTCGAGGAAGAGGAACAACGTGACGAGGAGTTCGGTGGATTACCCACAGATAGTTCACCCTACCCGGATTCATCTTCCCATCAGGATCTTGCGAAGACTCAAGAGGAGGATCCTACTGAGTCGGAGTTATCCCCATAGATTGCTGATCACTACCCCCATCCTCGAGCCGATCTTTCAATATTCATGCTTTGGGACCCAATATTATAACCACCCCCCAAAAAGTCCATTCCCATTCCATCCTGTAAGAGAGCAACCTTACCGCCATCATCACTAAGATCATCAAAGAAGCCTTACCCCACCCACAAATGGACCCTACAAGTGGAAAAGTGGATCATGGAGGAGAGTATTGGGTTTTATGAGGTCGGAGAGTCATCCTAGGCACCTAGACACGATCCTATTACAGAGGATCCCACATAAAGAGCGATCTCAGTGTTAGTTCCACGAGTAACACGACACGGGGATCATATACATCTGGTGGAGGAGGATCGTGATTCACTAAGGAGGGAGATCAGATTACTGGCTGGTAGAGTTAGAAATTTGGAGCAGGGGAGGGATATCGACGAGATGAGGATCCTCCATGCATATGATCATCTGGAGGAGATCCATTCTTTGGTGCATTGTCACCAGATTGTGATTAAGGGTTTAGAGCAGCGTGTGGGGGAGTCAGAGTTGAGATTGATGGTGTCAGAGATAGGTGCATCCACTTTGGAAGTTATGATTAGTTGCCTACAGCACCAGTTATCACATATAGTTGCTTGGATGGTGGTTTGTTTTGGCTTGTGGTAGATAGTTCTAGCCAAGGAAAACTAGGAACTATGATTTTTGGGTTTGAGGAGGGAAAAGAAGTATAGCAGATAATAGGATACTGTTATGTCTTTTGCTTGTAAAATAAATGCTTTTCCTGCTCAAACCACATCATTGTACACTTTTTGGGAAATATGATGTAAAAATTTATGGAAGTTAATGAAAAATATATGTGATCTTATTGCATATTGTGTTACTTATTTGATTCGTTTTCTTGATATAGTTAACTCTCTAAGCTTATCAAAGAAAAACTCAAAATTATCATAACAACTAACATATGCCATAAATTTAGAATCATGCCTCGCACCAGAGAAACCCATAACAAACCAAACCCAATCCCGAACCTATGAACTCGGCCGCGATTGAGGCATTAGCAGCCCAACATGTCGTTGATGCAATAAAAAATCTAGAAACCAATAGGAACGTAGGTTCATGAGGCAATGAATGTGAGAGTTTGCAAGGAGATAACTGAGGTCCACCTAGAATCTGTTCATATAAAGACTTTATAAACTGTAAACAAAAACCCTTCCATGGAAACGAGGGTGTAGTTCGTTTGACTAGGTGGATAGAAAAGATGGTGAAACATCCCAAAAATACAGACCAAAAAGTTCTTTTTAAAATCATTTATAATAAAACCATAAGTCATCCATCATCATAAAGAAAACCATAAATTGTGTATCTCAGAACATCGTGTCAAAATATTGTATTAAAATCATATGAGAAAATATCAGAGCCTAAACATCCCAGGCTGAATCTGTGGTTTGTACCATGCGATCATCCCGAGCCCTTCCCCTTGCTAGTGGAAGTACCTGAAACCAAAACTGAAAACTGTAAGCACGAAGCTTAGTGAGTCTCCCCAAACTACCACATACCATACAAATATCATGCAACTAGGAGATACGGGCCCCACCCACTCTCATGGAGATTCGGGCCCCGACCACACTCCGCTGTCTAGGAGTTTCGGGCCCCACCCACACTCCGCTGTCTAGGAGATTCGGGCCCCGCCCACACTCCGCTGTCTAGGAGATTCGGGCCCCGCCCACACTCCGCTACTAACATGCATACAAGTATCACACAGACAACAAGTATATCTACCAAACAATCACATATCTATACTCAAATAATACTATGAGAATCGGGCCCCGCCCACTCTAGGCTGCTACAAGATTCGGGCCCCGCCCACACTCAGCTACTAACATATCAAATATACGACCCGACCTTGGTGCCTTCGACCCGTTCCTACTGAAAGGAAACTCACCTCGCAAGACTGACTGCTGAATGGTCGAGTGAGAAATCCCTGTCTGCTGCTCCGGCGACTCTCCGGCTATCAATTCCATAATAACACTTAATCAAAATATGCTAATCCTCCTTAGGGTAAAATGACCATTTTACCCCTGGTCAAAGTCAAAGTCAAGGTCAACTCCCAGTCAACCCAACTCGTCGAGTTATCTCCCATCTCGGCGAGTCCATGAAATACTTAAACTCGTGGTCAGCTAAGTCAACTCGTCAAGTCCCTTAACAGACTCGTCGAGTTCTTTCTGTCATAATAATCGGGACAACCCGCTTCAACTCGTCGAGTTCCCCTGTCTGATTGAGACATCTCAATGGATTAAGCTCCTACCATTCAGATCTATGTTCCAAACTTCATTAACATACTGGGAATACACTCTTAAGGGTAAAGTTTCCAACTTTACCCGTCCTTAGTCCTTCCTAATGGGTTTAACCCAAACCTTAACTTCTTTAAGACATAAATCTTGGTCCACAAGCCATAATACCCTAAACCAAGGCACAATATACTAGATCTAGGCTCTTATCATTTGTGGGACACATAAAGTCCCGAGCTTTCCTCCCATGCATGGTCTTTTAGGGCTAAAAAGGCCATGTTCTTGCATATAAGCTTGCATGGGGCCTCCATGGTCATAAAGTTTGCACCTTTATGCCATGGAGCCCTTCCTAGACCCCATATCTGAGATGTAAATCACTTGGGATGTCCCAATCCCAAGGACTAAGGTTCTTGAACCAAATCCTTCATAAAATGAAAACAAATAGATCTAAGAGAAGAAGGATCGAGTTAAGGACTTGATTACTAGAAAATGTAGTAAATGGAGTGTAGTTCCTAGATCTACTTCTTCCCCTTTGTGCCTTCTATCTTCTTCTTCTTCCACAAGCTTAAGGCACAAATAACACTCAAAATGGCAAGAAATAACTCAAAATCACTCAAGGGGGATTAGGGTTTCGAGATTAGGGTTTGGAGATGATAGAGGCTGGGGTGGAGGCCAGATATGATGTTTAAATAGGGTGCAAACCCTAAAGATTAGGGTTTCCTCCTGATGGACCTACTCATCGAGTCAAGGCTTCGACTCGTCGAGTAGACCACTTAAACCCCACGTCCAAGCTGGCATCTACTCGACGAGTTAGGGCTACCAACTCGTCGAGTAGCTCTTACAAAATGAATACTTTAATAGATTAAATGTGTACCAGGAACGGGGCGTTACAATTCTCCCCCACTTGTTTTAGACTTCGTCCTCGAAGTCTGCTGCATCTGAAAACAACTCTGGGTAGTGCTCCCTCATCTCCTCATCGGGCTCCCATGTCCACTCTGAACGCTTACAGTGCTGCCACTGCACCTTCACTAACTCCACCCTCTTGTTCCTTAGCTCCTTCGTTTTGCGATCTAGAATCGCCACTGGTCTCTCAATGTAGTTCAGGCTGTCATCAACCTGAATATCCTCAAACCACTGCTGAATCATCCACCAAGCACTTCCGTAGCTGGGAAACCAATGTCATCCTCAGATAGATGTCTCGGATCAGGGCTGCTACCGCCTTGCGGCTCAGGGCGTCGGCCACTACGTTGGCCTTGCCCGGGTGGTAAAGGATCTCACAATCGTAATCCTTAACCACATCTAACCACCGACGCTGCCTCATGTTTAGATTCGGCTGACCCATGAGGTATCTCAAACTCTTGTCATCCGTGTAAATGGTACAACGGACCCCATAGAGGTAATGCCGCCAAATCTTGAAGGCGAACACCACAACCCCAACTCTAAATCGTGCGTCGGATAGTTAGCCTCGTGAGGCTTCAGCTGTCTCAAGGCATAAGCTATCACATGACCCCGCTGCATCAATACTGCTCCCATGCCTGTGATCGAAGCATCACAATAAAGTACGAATTCATCTACACCCTCTGGCAGAGTGAGAATTAGAGCCTCACACAATCGTTACCTGAGCGTCTCAAAGGTTGTCTGCTGCTCAGGTCCCTAGCGAAAAACTACCGACTTCTTGGTTAGTCGGGTCAACGGAACTGCAGTCTTGGAGAAATCCTGAATAAATCTCCTGTAATACCCTGCTAGACCCAGGAAACTCCGAATCTCAGTTGGAGACATCAGAATCTTCCACTGCATCACGACCTCTATCTTGGCCGGATCGACCAGAATACCCTTCTGGTTGACTAGATGCCCAAGGAACTGCACCTCGTGCAACCAGAACTCACACTTGGAGAACTTTTCAAAAAGTCTCTCCTTCCTTAGTGTGTCCAGCACCTCCCTCAGGTGCTCCTCATGCTGCTCCTGAGTCTTGGAGTAAACCACGATGTCATCAATGAAGACTATTATAGACCGATCCAACATTGGTCTGCACACACGGTTCATGAGGTCGATGAACGCGGCTGGAGCATTGGTGAGCCCAAACGGCATCACCACAAACTCATAATGACCATAGCGAGTCCTAAAAGTTGTCTTCTGCACATCATCATCCCTGACTCGAATCTGGTGATATCCTGACCGTAGATTAATCTTGGAGAACCAAGATGCTCCCTGAAGCTGGTCAAACAAATCATCTATCCACGGAAGTGGGTAACGGTTCTTCACCGTTACCTTGTTCAGCTCCCGGTAGTCTAGGCACATACGATGTAACCCGTCTTTCTTCTTCACAAACAGGATCGGGGCTCCCCATGGTGAACTACTCGGCCTGATGAAACCCTTGTCTAGCAGCTCTTGCAGCTGCGTAGACAACTCCTGCATCTCGGGAGGAGCCAACCGATATGGTGCCTTGGCTATCGGATCCGCACCAGGGACCAGGTCAATCCTAAACTCAACCTGTCTCTCCGGAGGTACCCCAGGTAAATCCTCCGGGAATACATCCGGGTACTCTCGCACTACCGGTACATCATCAACTGTCGCCTTACCCTTATCCCGGGTATCCATGACATAGGCGACGTATCCTGTGCAACCGTGCTGAAGGTGACGCCTCGCCCTCGCTGCTGAACATAAAATCGGTCCGCGTTGTGGCCTCTCGCCCTGGATCACCAACTCTCCCCTACTAGGAGTACGAACCCTTATTAGCTGCTGCTCGCAGTCAATCACTGCCCCATTGGGGCTCAACCAATCCATACCCACTATAACCTTATTCCCACGCAGGGGAATATGAACCAAATCCACTGAAACCTGCTGATCGAATAACTGTAGTGTACATCCTCTATGAACCCTCGCAACCTTGACAATCCTATCATCGGCTATCTCTACATCAAGTGGGCAATCCAGCTCCCCCGAGCTCTACTAAATCGCTTGCTAAGTGCGAGCGACACAAAAGTTCGGGTAGCCCCCGAATCAAACAGTTCCATAGCTGATATGCCGTTCGCTAAGAACGATCCCGTAACCACATCAGGAGCTGCACGTGCCTCATCTACTATCAATTGGTATGCTCTGCTCTTTGCCGCTGGCGCCTCTGCCCGAACCTGAAGGCCGTCTGTAATCCTCAAAGTGGTAGGAGCGGGTGCTACCACCTGTCCTGCTGATGCTAGACTCGGACACTGGGACTTCTTGTGTCTCCTCTGATTGCACTGAAAGCAAATCAGATCAGATGCTGTAGTGGTGGTGGTAGTAGCAGTACAATCCCTGCTGACATGTCCAGTTCGGCCGCACTTGAAGCAGCCCGAACTACCCACCCTACACGACCCCTCATGCCCCCTGCCGCACTTGCCACAGCGGCCTCGGCCCTGCTGGCCCTTCCCTCGGGAATCTACCTTGGGATTTTTACCCGAGCCCTCCGTGCCAGACACTGCCTCTGGCTTCCTCTTCCTATCAATCTCCAAATCAATCTCCTTCTCACGAGCCCTCGCTATCATATCCTCCAGCATCTTGCAGCTGGACCGGCTCACAAACTGTCTGATATCACTCCTTAGCATCTCATGGTATCGAGCCTTTTTCATCTCCTCGTCCGCCACATATTGCGGAACAAGAAGATCCCTCTCCCTAAACTTGGCGGTAATCTCCGCCACTGTCTCTGTCGTCTGCTGGAGATCCTGGAACTCCCTAGCAAGCTACTGCACCTCAATAACAGGTGCAAACTCGACCCTGAACCTGACCGATAAATCACTCCAGGTCATCGCATCCAATACCGTATCATCACCAATGGCTCGTCCGACCTCCTCCCACCAATCACGTGCCCTGTGCTTCAGAAGACAGGACGCAAGCCTAAACTTGTCCCCCTCGGGTCATCGCATCCAATACCGTATCATCACCAATGGCTCGTCCGACCTCCTCCCACCAATCACGTGCCCTGTCCTTCAGAAGACAGGACGCAAGCCTAACCTTGTCCCCATCAGGACATCTGCTGGTGCGGAATGAGTTGGCGACATCAACCAATCACCTGCTGCTAGCAATGGGGTCCCTAGCCCCATAATAATCTGGAACTTCACAAGCTCTGAACTCCCGAAACATCAACGTACGCGCTCCTATCATGACTGCTATCTCAGTGCAGAATGCACTCAGCCTCTCAGATGGAATGAACTCCCTCATCTGACCATCAAGCTGCCCAACTCCAGAGTCTGAGCCTGATCCCTCGTCGACACTAGAACTACCTTCTAGTCTACCTCGTAGCATCACCATACTCGGAAATATACCTTCATTATCACCATAATACTCGTCAAAACTCGAGGGATCTCACACACTACAAGTTCCCTGGTCTTATCTCAGCCTTCCTTGATTCAAGTATGGATCCTCTGCTTTCAGTAGTACGGGCCCATACTACCTTCCACATCTATCCGTACTTTCCTCAAGAACTGTCTTGACTCCACCAAGTCCCTTCTACTACTACTGCTCTCTGCTAATCTCATCCTACGCTTGCCCTAGGGTAATCACCATCCCACTCTCCGCCATCAGCTGCATAAGAAGTCCCTGCTTTCTTCTCCTAACTAGCTCGCGAATACTATTACATATCACTTAGACTAGATAATTCTTTGAATGAGAGATCCTACCCTACAACGGTTGGACTCAAACAAGAGTTGTGAAATAGAGCTAGACCTAACCTTCTGAAAGTATTTAGTCCTTGCAATATGTAATTTAACATATTCGTTTACTAGTTAGTAAAAGATAGCTAGAACTCCTAAAAGCACAAAGCAAGCAACATTCGAGCATTAAGTACACAATCAAGAATATAATAATCAGGCTATCATACTAACTAATCTGTACTAGCATGCAGTTCATAAAGCTGATACACATATAACAGGCACATAAGGTATCCTTCCTAGATCCTTAGTCCTAAACTAGCATGTTGTTCTCATAAAGCTGATAATCATATCATAACATAAACTTGTATGGGTAATTTGGGAGTACTCACTTGAGCTCGGCTGATTGCATGCACCACATCCTTTTCTCTTTTTCAAAATTCTTTTTGCTTTTTCTAAAACTCTTTTCTTTTCTCAAAATCCTTTTATAAACATGGTTTTTCTTTGTAAAACTTCTATACAATTCCTTAGTTTAAGTTCAGACATACCCGAAAGTGTGTCTGAATCCCTCAAACCAAGGCTCTGATACCAACTTGAAACATCCCAAAAATACAGACCAAAAATTTCTTTTTAAAATCATTTATAATAAAACCATAAGTCATCCATCATCATAAAGAAAACCATAAATCATGTATCTCAGAACATCGTGTCAAAATACTGTATCAAAATCATATGAGAAAATATAAGATTCTAAACATCCCAGGCTGAATCTGTGGTGTGTGCCATGCGATCATCCCGAGCCCTTCCCCTTGCTAGTGGAAGTACCTGAAACCAAAACTGAAAACTATAAGCACGAAGCTTAGTAAGTCTCCCCAAACTACCACATACCATACAAATATCATGCAACTAGGAGATACAGGCCCCGCCCATTCTCATAGAGATTCGGGCCCCGCCCACACTCCGCTGTCTAGGAGATTCGGGCCCTGCCCACACTCCGCTGTCTAGGAGATTCAGGCCCCGCCCACACTCCGCTGTCTAGGAGATTCGGGCCCCGCCCACATTCCGCTGTCTAAGAGATTCCGGCCACGCCCACACTCCGCTACTAACATGCATACAAGTATCACACAGACAACAAGTATATCTACCAATAAATCACATATCTATACTCAAATAATACTATGAGAATCGGGCCCCGCCCACTCTAGGCTGCTACAAGATTCGGGCCCCGCCCACACTCAGCTACTAACATATCAAATATACGGGCCGACCTTGGTGCCTTCGACCCGTTCCTACTGAAAGGAAACTCACCTCGCAAGATTGACTGCTGAATGGTCGAGTGAGAAATCCCTGTCTGCTGCTCCGGCGACTCTCCGACTATCAATTCCATAATAACACTTAATCAAAATCTACTAATCCTCCTTAGGGTAAAATGACCATTTTACCCCTGGTCAAAGTCAAAGTCAAGGTCAACTCCCAGTCAACCCAACTCGTCGAGTTATCTCCCAATTCAGCGAGTCCATGAAATACTTAAACTCGTGGTCAACCGAGTCAACTCGTCGAGTCCCTTAACAGACTCATCGAGTTCTTTCTGTCATAATAATCGGGACAACCCGTTTCAACTCGTCGAGTCCTTCCCTGGACTCGTCGAGTTCCCCTGTCTGATTGAGCCATCTTAATGGATTAAGCTCCTACCATTCAGATCTATGTTCCAACCTCATCTACATACTGGGAATACACTCTTAAGGGTAAAGTTTCCAACTTTACCCGTCCTTAGTCCTTCCTAATGGGTTTAACCCAAACCCTAACTTCTTTAAGACATAAATCTTGGTCCACAAGCCATAATACCCTAAACCAAGGCAAAATATACTAGATCTAGGCTCTTATCATCTGTGAGACACGTAAAGTCCCGATCTTTCCTCCCATGCATGGTCTTTTAGGGCTAAAAAGGCCATGTTCTTGCATATAAGCTTGCATGGGTCCTCCATGGTCATAAAGTTTGCACCTTTATTCCATGAAGCCCTTCCTAGACCCCAGATTTGAGATGTAAATCACTTGGGACGTCCCAATCCCAAGGACTAAGGTTCTTGAACCAAATCCTTCATAAAATGAAAACAAATAGATCTAAGAGAAGAAGGATCAAGTTAAGGACTTGATTACAAAAAAATGTAGTAATGGAGTGTAGTTCCTGGATCTACTTCTTCCCCCTTGTGCCTTCTATCTTCTTCTTCTTCTTCTTCTTCTTCTTCTTCCATAAGCTTTAAAAGGCACAAATAACACTCAAAATGGCAAGAAATAGCTCAAAATTACTCAAGGTGGATTAGGGTTTCGAGATTAGGGTTTGGAGATGATAGAGGCTGGGGTGGAGGCGAGATATGATGTTTAAATAGGGTGCAAACCCTAAAGATTAGGGTTTCCTCCTGATGGACCTACTCGTCGAGTAGACCACTTAAACCCCGCGTCCAAGCTGGCATCTACTCGACGAGTTAGGGCTACCAACTAGTCGAGTAGATGTTACAAAATGAATACTTTAATAGATTAAATGCGTACCAGGAACGGGTCGTTACAGATGGAGTCTATTTTTTAGATAAGCTTTTGTTCGGAGGATTGTAAGGTTAAGTTTGATGGGTTTTACATGCAATAACGTGGATAAATCCTTATATTATTAAGGGTACATACAACATATTAGATCTAGTCAAAACTCTATTGAAGTAACATTTTATTAAACAACAAGAACTCTATAACCCTAGGTAATTACGGAATTATAAGAATTATATACCTTTGTGATTGTTGTTGTAAACAAATCTAAAACCCTTTTTCAAAGCTTTGGAAGCAAGCACCAGAAATATCATGCCTCTGATGGTTCCCACCCAACCCTAGCAACTAGGATACTTGAAGATAGAGGAGAGGGGGAAGTAAAATTTCGGATTTGCCTTGAGGAATAGGGATGGCCGAAATTTAGAACTATTAAAACATGAAAAGTGAACCTCTAGCAATCACAAGAATAAAGATCCGAAGTCAGTTGTTTCCAAGATTGGTGAAGTCCGAGATAGAGATGGAGTACGAGATGGAGAACATTCTGAGATGCAGTAAAGATCCGAGATTAGCTGTGTGTTTGAACATTTAATATTTCTTGTCTTATTAATGATGTAACATTTCATAGGACTTATCTTTTTGTATCTTTTATATAACCAGTTGTCAGTAACTGATTATTAACCAGTCCTAGGAATGTTTCCAAAGTTTGTACGATGTACCTCCTTAGTCTATCTAAGGAGTGTTTTGAATGACAAGAAATACACGGTTGTCACTCCAAAGATAGCAAATATTCTCATTAACTCCCTTTCACTTTGCTCTCAAGTCAAGATATTTCACAACATTCTTCTTGTTCATTAAATGTCTTTACATTGATTATAATCCTTGTTTACTTCATTTAATATTGAGTACTTTGTTAAATATTTCATTCAAGTCTAGACTGGTATTACCAGACTCAACTGGAACCATCAATTAAGTGCAGATATTGATCTTTAAGATTAACTCAAGGTTTGAGTTTTCAAACCTTTTCAGTGCACATTGATTCTTGTACTCACAATTGGTATCAGAGCTTGAGTGGTTGTCCTTTGAATCCATAAGAACAAATTATAGTTGATTCGAAATTACCTTGTTATTTCAATCATTTTCGTGTTCAGGTTAAAAGTTCTTCTATATACCGCTTCTGCTCTAATATCTTAGATTCAATGGTTGCTCCTAATTCTCAACAAATGTATTCAATGCAAATAGCAAATAGCAAATAGCATGGGTTGCCCTTCTCGTGCCCCATTCCTAGTTGTTGAAGAGTATGATCGCTGGAAAGTCAGAATGGAAAGGTTCTTACTTTTTAAGGAAAAAGGCGAAGCTATCTGGAGATCCGTAAAAGAAGGTCCACATGTTCCCGTGAGACAAACTGTGAGAGATGCTGCTGCAAATCTCATGGGACAGGAAGAACAGTGTCAAGAACCTCTCACTGCTGATGACATCGAGAAATTGCATGCAGACCAAATTGCATTTTCCGAGATGGTGTTCGGTGTTCCTCATTCTCTCTTTGAGCTCATTAAGTTGTGCAAATCTGCTAAAGAGATTTGGGAGACACTCCAAGACCTGTTCGAGGGATCAGAAAACAAGAAGGATAAGCGTTTACCTTCTGTCGTCAATGAGTTTGATACTTTCACCACAACTCCCAGCGAATCAGTTGCCTCGGCCTCTAACAGATACCGAATCATCGTCAACAACATGACAGCTCATGGGATTGTCCGAACTCCACTAGAATACAATCTCAAGTTCATCAATAGTCTTGGTAAAGGATGGGGAAACGTGAAATCGTGTCTTCAGAGTAATGGATCTCTGAAGAACCTGAAGCTTTACCAACTGTTTGACGAACTTCAAGGTCATGAATCAAATGCTGAACAAACTTTGAGAGAACTCTCAGGAGGTCCTCTTGCTCTTGTCAGTTCTTTCGATCCTCACGTCTCGAACTCCTCTGTTTTGGACCCGTTTAAAGCTGTTATCCTATCTATCCCATCTGTTCAACCCTCTCCACCAACTTTACCTGCTCTTGCTAATTCCAACTATCAGTTTGATGGAGACCTCGACCCTGAAGCAATGGATTCCGAACTTCGCTTTCAACAAGAGTTTGCTTTACTTTCCATGAAATATAAGCGTCCTTTCAATCCCACTCACAAACCATACCACAACCATTTCCAAGCTCCTCATCAAAGTAACCCCTAACCATTTCCTAAACCTTACGAGAATCCATCTGCATATAAGCCAAACATTCCGACACAAAATCACCCCTCGGAATCCCACGAGATTCTGAAGTCAGAAAAACCAAAGATTGTTTGTCACAAGTGTGGTCATGCAAACCACTTTGCCAAAGACTGCTTGGATGAAGTGCCACAAAAACCCAAGATCAAAGACTTTGCATACTATACACGTCGAGCCCAAGAGATGGCTGCTAGTGAGAAAACATTCGTTATCACTGTGTCAAGAGATGTGGAAGGATATTGGTCATCTGGAGATGAAGATGATGTGAGTACTGGTAGAAACATGTGTCTTATGGCTAGACAAACCATTGAATGTGGATCAAAGGAAGATTATGATGATGCTGAACCGAACTACTGCTACATGGCGACCAACGACCCACCCGACAGAAGCATCGTTCAACAGGTAAAATCTATGATTACTGACAATAATTTTGAATTATCTCTTTGTGAACCATATCTAACCCAAATCCAATCAGATATGAACATAAATTACAAAGCCTATGAGTCAGCCATAGAAGTCATTGAGAAGATGGAAAGTGAATTAAGTCGTCTTAGATTACGTTTCGAGGATAAGAAGCTTAAGATAGAGTCTTTAGAGCATGAACTTGTAATGTCAAAAGATAAACGTATCATTCTTAAAGACAAATGTAAATTCACTTATTCTGAAAGGAATGTTTTAATTTCTGATAACAAACGTTTGAATGCCAAAATTGATGTTTTACATCATTCCATAGATATTCTTGAAGCAAATGAAAGGATGACTCACAATTTTCGTCATCCTTGGTCCAAAGCACCCGGTCTCGGCACGAGTTTCCGAAACCAATTGCTCGTCCCTTAAATGAGTTACAGAATCTAACTTTTATGGGAGACATTCCGAACTGCAAACATTCGGATACCCCTGTCTCACCTTTGTCACCCCTTCATGAGACCTCGAACAGATTTTCTTCCCTGATTCCCGAGTTTCAACCAATAGTTGTCAAGTGTCCTGATTCCACGCCTCTGATACCCCTGGACCTGAATCAAACCTCGAAATTTTCTCCCAACATTCCTCGCACTATAGTTTAAATTCCGAACCACAATCCTCCTAACATTTGTCTTGTTGAGGAAATTATTCCGGAGACAACTGGACCTGACTCTGATAGATTAGAGTTTGTTTAGGCATCCTTAGACCATGACGTTGAAGTAGAAACCTTAAGTGATAGTTCATATGATTCTTGTATTTTAGACTCTCAAGTAATTTGAAAAACCACCTTAGACTCAATCAAACCCAAGTTTAACAACCCATCTGTTGGCCAAACTTCCAAGTCATCATCTGACTCCAGGAAGAAACCTTCATTGAATAGAAAAGATGTCGTCAATCCTAAGATAGAAGCCAAAAATGCACTCAAAAAGGAAATTAGGTCAAGACAAAATTCCAAGTTCATTGAGAATTCCAAAAATAAAGTATCTCTGACTGTAAGCCCGACCACTAGTAACCATAACACATTTTCGCCTGTCAAGATTCTTAATGGGCCATCCATTCCTCCTAGTTTGGTAGTTCAAAACAAAGTTGTCAGTCCCATTCTGAAAAAAATTGGCCATACTTGTCCCATAAGAAATAACTCTCCTCGGACTGTTTCCTCTGTTTTCATTGCTAAATCTGATGGTATAATTTTTAAACCTCAACAGCTTTCAAAACCAAATGTACCATCAAAAGCAGTAAACAAAGAACGATTTGTTAAGAACACTGTCACTCAAAAATTTTCAAATAACTCAAAACAAAAATTTGAGTGGAGAGCTAAAAGTGTTGAAAAAGATATTGCAAGTTCAAGTAACACTGAGATTCCTACAGCTTCAAAAACAGTCGGTCCGAGAAAAGTTGTTCCAAAACAACCTGTTGTTGAATATGTGTTAACGTATCCCTCAGGGAGAACGTCAAAAAAGGAGAAGTCGAACTAACATCAGGATTGACCTGGTCAAAACCCAGTCCGAAGCCAAGGCCGGGCCTTCGCCAACGCGAAGATCACTGGTGTGGCGGTTGAGGTGCAGAGCCGCGCCTTAACCTCTTCTCTAAGGAATTACACCCCGTCAAACGTTGGACGAATCAGAGAGTTCCACTTTCCCTTTCGAAGATAGCCACGATCTTCATAACAATTAAAAATTCCCCTCTAGCCAATGAGGGGACGAGGCAAAAGACGTGACGGAGGATCCTCCAGTATGGGTCTGCCACGTCGCACCTCACGAGGGAATGCTCAACATAATCAGTTGAGGGGAACACGCCTCTCAAGTATAAAATGATCCTTCTTCCTCACGAAGAAGGGGACATAAGTCTTTTTCCTGTGATCTATTCTTACCTCTCTCAGAGCTCATACTTTCTTGATCGTCGGAGCTTCGTCCCGAGAATTCCTCCCGGACGTCGAATAACGATCATCTCTCTCTTTTGTACTGTGATATCAGGAGAAGAAAACGACACATATCTCATCTACAATCCAAGCTCAAACCTCTCCAACATATCACAACATTTGGCGTCATCTAGGCGTATCTATAGAACGATACATCCACGAAGCAAACCCAGAAAGCAACGATGGCCAATGACATCAGGAACAGTGGAGAGAAGTTTGCGGCGTCCAATGCAGTCACTAGATGGCGGGCAAACTTCTGTTCAGGAAGAACATGCTTCAAACCGCACATCGGTCTCACAAACACCACCCAGTTTTGCAGCTGAAACGACGACAACTTTCATAGCCGGTCTATGGCGTCCAATAGCTAGCTCAACTCCACAAGTGACAATCATAACCACAACTCCACAAATCATCGCAACGCAACAAATAGAGATCCCTGTTTCGCAACAACAATCCTTCCCACAGGCTTCAGGCGCCGGAACCTGGATCCCTCACACTATTCAACCGCAACCATAATATCCCCCGATGGTCCACCCACACGCCTTCATGGCAGGGTTGCCTCATGCGCTGCTATTCGTACAACAAATGCCGATCTTCAACCAGCTTGTAAAATAGACCCCAGGTTCAATCCCTGCACTGTCTCAGTCGCAAGTAACAAGCGTGCAGACCTCGACCAGTCAGGGATCCGACTCTTATGGATCCGGTGTTCAGTTCTCGGTAGCACCTGAATTCAACTCCCTCATGGCAACTGCTTAATCGTTCAACCCATACACACAAAAATACATAGGAGGAAGCCCATACATGGCTCCCCCGACAGGGCAATACGCAATCCAGGACTTTGGATTGCCGCCAAACCTACTGCAGTATCAACCGTACATCTCGCAGGCAGCCATGCATAGCCAGATGTACGCAAGCCCCTACCAGATGCAACAACACATGGCTTATGGTTGTATGTCGTACTCAGACATGGACAACCCTATGCGAAGCGCAAGCTCCAATTTCAACCATGAACTCCTGCAGTACGAGATCCTGCACACTCGATGATACCAAACATGCCCAAGTACGATGACACTACAGACCCAGATGACCACATCGAAAACTACGAGTGGACGGTGACATCTCTCAAGATGGATCGTCACTTCACCTGCACGTATTTCCCCTGCATCTTAACAGAAAACGCATGCAAGTGGTTCAAATCTCTAAGGCCGGGCAGTATCTCGAGTTTTGAGCAGCCAAAATACCTTTTCCCCAACAACTTCATGCAATTGAGGAAAGGAAAATGAGACACCAACTCAGTGATGGCGTACAAGCAAAAAGAAGGAGAATCGATCTGTGACTATTACGACCGATTCACGCTATCCACCTTGAATGTCCCAGGACATGAAGAGTTCCTGGTGACAGGCGCCTTCGCCCAAGGTCTGCATCCTGGACACCTATCGAGAAAGATGCAAGGACCAGTTCCTAGATCCAGGGACGGATGATGGATCTGTCCTCGACTCACTTGGCTTTCGAGTCGCCCTGTTTGGTCCTCCAAGGTGGCCACATGATCTTCCAAAGAGGCCTTCCCGCAGGCCACAATACAATTCTGCTCAGAAAGGACTCGGCGCTCAGCCGCTGAATCATGGAGTTCCTCCCTCATGCTTGCCATGACACCTTGCAATGCTTACAACTGCTTCTCACTCACACCGACGTGGCAAACCCAGTCGGCGGCTACTACCATAAGATCAGAAGTCTGAGCCGCTACATAACAAAGGTCACCAGCCATACGAGCGCTTGATTGACCCGCAAACGAACTCATTGTAGCCGGGGGATGAGCACAACTACTCCACTCCTGGGCGGCGATGTCTTCGGATAATAGGGAATCCCTAGTAATCGCCCAGCCCGGAGCATCGGCCTCAAAAGAAACGGAGTGAGACGAAGTTCCTATTTCGTCAACCGGGGAAGGCTTCTCAGGCTGGAAAGAACCTCGAAGTGAGCCCGACGCACCCCCAAACACAAAACCAGAACCAAGATCAACTGAGAGTGAACCAGTTAATGGTGAAGGTGACGCCTCCGGAGAACTAGGCACTGCCACTATCTCTTTCTGCTCAGGTACATAAAACTTACCACTGAGAAAACCCCCGATACCACCCAGAAGCCTGGCCACGGACACAGTCCTACGCGCCTTACGAGGACGGAGACCCACATCATCGGATTCAGTCTCCTCGTCCGACGATGGCACCATGCGCAAACTTCACCTTTTCCGAATAGGGGCATTACCTTTTTCTGCCTGTACTCCCGTAGGCAAACCAGAAGAAGCCGAAACCGGTGAATGAACTGGGAAAACGACCTCAACGGCCGGCTGGGAAGGCAAAGCAAGTCCGCTAGAACCAACATTTACCCCTTCTACCGAGGGCAATCCACTGAGCTCTCGCATGCGTTTTTCAGACACGGGAGGAGGAAGATCCTCTGCAAGATTGATCTCCCGGTGACACAACTTACCCTGATAGTGACCACACAGGGTCATCTCCAGGGAAATATCGGCTTCAACACCTGCGAAAACAAACGCCAAAAATAAGATCTCACAAGCCAATACGATATCCTATTCTCATTCTTTTTTCTTTTTTTTTAAAAAAAAGGGAGGGGAGAAGGAGATGAGTTAATACCGCATCTCACGACGAACATCTGCGCCATCTTCCCACGAGTCCTCCAGGCGGCACTCATACCGGTCGCTGCAAGAATGAAATCTTCCTAGTTCTTCCCAACGATAGTGATGTTTCCCAGTCGCTTGCCAAGAGTCAGGTTACTCCCAAACAACTTGGGAAGATGGTCAGGAAAGTCTAGGGTTCTACGAAACCCACGCCCCACAAGGTTTCGGTTAACCCAAAGCCATTGTCGTTGCCAATTTTTCTTTGGAGCATCTTGTTCAGAAATCAACTGATGAATGCCCCTTCTCTTCGCTAGAGTGCGGACTCCAGAATTCGTAGTCGAACAGAAGAAGTAACTGAAAACCCAAAAAGTGGGTATATAACCCAGAGATCGACAAATCAGTTCAAAACCGACGATCTTATTGATAGCGCTAGGAGTTAACTCGTCAACGGAGAAGCCGTAATGATGCATAATCATGTCAAAGAAATCAGAGGTTGGTAGGCGCAACCCCGCTTCGAACAGAGGGATAGGAACCCCCACTTTCCCTTGAGGATAGTCGTAAATCGACGCCTCCTTTTCCGGAATCATCACACCATGCTCCGATAAGAAACCGAAATGACCTTGCAGAAATTGGAATTCATCTACAATAGGGACTCTACCATAACGGTCCATTGTCGAAAACTGATGAGTGATAGAAACGAAATATTCGTAAGATGCTTGTGGTGATACAACGAAAGTAAAGAAAGGAGGTGGGGATGAAAGGTCTTGGAAAAGGGGGGATTTTAAAAAAAAAACTGGCGTCACGAACCGTCTCACGATGGATCTGACACACATTGACGGCGCTGTCTAAGGCCTATCAAATGCTAGAGATAATCCCAGACATACACGTGTTGAGATATAGACTCGAACGGCGACGCTGTCAAGCTGACACATACACCTACGAGTCTAAGGGACTTGTTAACGTATCCCTCAGGAAGAACTTCAAAAAAGGAGAAGTCGAACTAATTTCGGGCTTGGCCTGGTCAGTTGCCAGTCCGAAGCCAAGGCCGGGCCTTTGCCAACACGAAGATCACTGGTGTGGCGGTTAAGGTGCAGAGCCGTGCCTTAACCTCTTCTCCAAGGAATTACACCCCGGAAAACGTGGGACCAATCAGAGAGTTCCACTTGCCCTTCCGACGATAGCCACGATCTTCATAATAATTAAAAGATTCCCCTCTAGCCAATGAGGGGACGAGGCAAAAGACGTGACGGAGGATCCTCCAGTATGGGTCTGCCACGTCGCACCTCACGAGGGAATGCTCAACAGAATCAGTTGAGGGGCACACGCCTCTCAAACAGGTATAAAAGGATCCTTCTTCCTCACGAAGAAGGGTACGAAACTCTTTTTCCTGTGATCTATTCTTACATCTCTCAGACCTCATACTAACTTGATCGTCGAAGCTTCGTCCCGGGAATTCCTCCCGGACGTCGACTAACGATCATCTCTCTCTTTTGTACTGTGATATCAGGAGAAGAAACCGGTACAGATCTCATCTACAATCCAAGCTCAAACCTCTCCAACATATCATAACAATATGATTTCTGGATCAATGAAAAGACTTTTGCATTTTGCTTCTTTCCCAAAGGATCTCGGAACAAGCCCTCTGAGACATCTGTTGCTCATAAGTCACTACCAAAGTCCAAAGCCCGTGCCCAAGTCCCAAAACCTAAGTCAGAGCCTAAAAATTCCAAAAATCACTAATTTTTGCAGACACTCTATGCTTTAGAACAAGATACAATATGGTATATTGATAGTGCTTGTTCCATGCACATGACAGGGCAGAAAGATTTTCTGCGTGATCTCAAACTCTCACCAAATGCTGGCTATGTGACGTATGGAAACAACTCCAACTCTCAGATCCAAGGTTATGGCATCCTCACCAATGGAAACTTCTATGTATCAAACGTGGCATACGTAGCTGATCTGAAGCATAACCTAATTACTATGGCTCGACATATTGATGAAAATCGTCGAGTTGAATTCTGCAAGAAACATAGCTATATCATGTCCGAAGACCGGAAAAAATGTTTGATCAAGTCAAATCGCAAGAATAACATGTATCCTCTTGACATCAACATGATCATTGGCAAGACTCAACTCTGTCTACTCTCAAAGGCAGTTTCTGATGTCAGTTGGTTATGGAATTGAAGGCTTGCTCATTTAAACTTTTGATATATGAATGATCTTGTTTCCGGTGAAATGGTCAGAGTTCTGCCTCTCCTTAAGTTTGAAAACGGTCATCTCTGTGCTGCCTGTGAATGTGGGAAGCAATCGAAGAAAGGTCATCCTATCATCATCGAAAAATCAATCTCGGAACCGTTAGAACTGCTTCATATAGATCTGTGTGGACCCTCCACTGTAGAAAGTCTACATCACAAGAAGTACATTCTTGTGATTGTGGATGATTTTACAAGGTTCACCTGGGTTTTCTTCCTCAGGCTCAAATCAGAAACCGCCTCGGAACTTATTACTTTCATCAAAGGAATTGAAGTTCTAGTGAAATTGCCTGTTCGACGAATCCGAAGTGATAATGGTTCGGAGTTTACCAATGTCACCATTGAGAAATTCCTAACCGAGAAAGGTATTGACCACAATTTCTCAGCTCCTTACGCCCCACAACAAAACAGTGTGTTCAAAAAATCGTCGAACTCGCGTTCTTGAAGTAAGCTTTGATGTCACCTTCGATGACAACTATGTTCGGAATTCTGGCCCAACCCATGTCACAAACCACATCATGGAGTCCGATGCTCCATCGCCAGGATGTTCGAATCCTCAGATAATTCATGAAGTTGATTTTGAAACCACGTTCAAACCATCAGAAATAGCTCTTGATTCGGAATCTCGATCAAGACAATCCTCATCAACTGTAGCTCCAATCTCACAAAATGTTTCCGGTCCGACACCCAAATTTCCTCCATTTGATTCCGAACCAATTCGACCTTCTTCGGTTGAGGGGGATAATGGTCTTCCCTCTCTTGAATCAAATGTTGAAGGATTCCAAGATACATCGGATCAATTTGCTGAATTCGATCCTATTCCGAACGACAACGACGACAACATCAACTTCTTTGATTTTTCGAAAGAAAATGATGCTGATATCTCCGGTTTAGAAGTTTAGGGGAGCATCACCCTTAAATTCAAGTTGTTCAGGGGGAGCAACACAACCCTATCGTTGATGTCGGATCAATGGCTGTAGAAGAGCTTCTGAGACTACATATCTGGACCAAGGATCATCCTCCAAACCAAGTTATTGGAAATCTAAACGCCGGTATTCAAACTCTTTCTGCCACCAACATCCAAAATGAATGTCATTTCTCGGCATTTATCTCAATGCTTGAACCAAAATCCATCAAGGAAGCACTAGAACATGCTGACTGGATTACAGCCATGCAAGAAGAGTCGAAAGAATTTGACCGAAATGAAGTGTGGACTCTCGTTCCTCCTCCTCAGGATCACTCCATTGTAGGTACGAGATGGGTGTTCCGAAACAAACTAGACAATGCTGGAGTTATCATTCGAAACAAAGCAAGATTGGTGGCCAAAGGATTCACACAGATTGAAGGACTTGATTATGACGAGACCTTTGCTCCTGTTGCCCGTCTTGAATACATCAGAATCTTTCTTTCTTATGCAGCCCATAAAGGCTTTAAAGTTTACCAAATGGACGTTAAGAGTTCTTTTCTTAATGGTGAACTTGACACCAAAGTGTATCTCCAACAGCCTCCCGGTTTTGTCAATCGTTCTTATCCGAACTATTGCTACAAACTCCGAAAAGCTATTTATGGCCTCAAGCAAGCTCCTCGCGCCTGGTACGAGACTCTCACCGACTTTTTCAAGCATTCTGGTTTTCAAAGAGGAATTCTCGATCCTACCTTGTTTCGAAGATCAAATGGAAAACATCTCATGCTGGTCCAAATCTACCTTGACGATATCATTTTTGGATCCACAAATTCATCAATGGTTGCTGATTTTGCCAAGTTAATGGTTAGCCGATTCCAAATGAGCATGAATCGTGAACTAAGTTTCTTCCTAGGTCTTCAAGTAAAACAGACCAACAAAGGAATCTTTATTCACTAAGAATAATACATTTCCGAGCTTCTCAAGAAATATTCGATGGACACTTGTGCTTTTGCCAAGGTTCCTATGGGTTTCAGACACAAGATCTTCTCGGACCCATCAGATGTTGTTGTTGATGAAAAGAAGTACAGGGGAATGATTGGGTCGCTACTCTACTTAACAGCAAGTCGTCTGGACATCATGTTCTCCATATGTTTGTGTGCCAGATTTTAAGTCAATCCAAAGATGTCTCATCTTTTGGCCGTTAAGCAAATATTCCAATACCTCAAAGGTATGAAGAGTCTCAGAATTTGGTACCCAACAAATGAGAGTTTCCTCCTACAAGCATATTCCGACTCAAACTATGGTGGTCTTCAGCTGGACAGAAAAAGCACCTCTGGTGGTTGTCAATTTTTTGGTGAAAGATTGGTTAGGTGGTCATCTAAGAAACAGAACTGCATTACACTTTCAAGAGCCGAAGCGGAATACATTGCTGCTACTAGTTGCACGTCTCAAGTTCTTTGGATGAAATCACAGCTTTTGGATTATGGTTACCGGTTCCAACAAATTCCAATCTATTGTGATTCTCAAAGTGCCATTACGATTTCACACAATCCAATTCAGCACTCCATGACGAAGCACATTGATATACGGTACCATTTCATTAAAGATCATGTTTTAAAAGGAAACATTGAACTTACTTTTGTTCCATCTGACAATGAAATTGATGATGTGTTTACTAAGGCATTAGATGAAACCAAATTAAATGGTTTTCTGAACAAAATTGGTATGATGTTGCATGATCCTCAATTGTTTCAAGAGGCTTGCACTCTCTGATGATATCATCAGGAAGTGAAACAATTCCGAAGTCAAAATTGTTTTTCATCTCAGAATCGTTTCCTCTCGGAATAAATAGGATCATTTTACGTGTCTTTTTATCTAACCACTTCTTCTAGTTTTAAGTTGTACAACTCACTTAATCTTTGGAAGTTCATGACCAACATAGCCACATTGGTATTTTGTTTGATCTCGCATCAGAATCTGTATCAAAACGTATGTTATGAAGTTCATCTCAGAATTCAAATCCAAAACGGTAATGTGCATTCACTTCTTACCCTGTCCGAGATCTGTTCCTTCACGTCTCGGAACCTCAAAATCGGTTTAAAATATGTCCTCTAAGATGTTTTTGCCTTTTACCTATGATATTCACCCTGATTCTGTCCAATCTCGGACTCTATATCATGTACAAGTATTTTCATTCTCATCTCGGAAGTATCTTATGACAATCCATCTTGGAACTTTCATGCTTCGAGATCAGTTTGTCAATTCATCTCGGAACTTCCTTGCTCCGAGATCATTCTCTTGAAAAGAGGTTCAAAAGGTTTTTAATTATTTATGAAATGTTTTTCTTAATAACTCAAACGGTTATTTTTTTTAATGATGACTATCCTTTAATCCTTGAAAATCACACTTTTTGCACACGTCTCAATAAAGTAAACATCCCTTCAATTAAACGACGGTTTCCATTTTGCACGTCTTGCCATAGTATTCTTTCGTCCTTACAGGTCAACTCATACCAAATGTGGCAACACATTAAATGCAATCCATATCCATATCCGGGTTTAATCATCACACTTTATTAACCCGAACCACTTTCTTTGAACCTATAAAAAGCTCACAAAACCCATTTGATACCTTTTACGCGCTCATCACTTTCATCACTTTCTCTCTGCAAACTGTTCTTCGAGCTCTCAAAACCTGGAACTATGGCTTCCTCACAAAATGCCCCCAAAATCACCAAAACCGCTCCCAAGAAGAAATCCTCCAATGGTCCCACTTTATCTCGTCTTCGACTAAACCCTTCCTTCGATATACCACTCAACTGTTTTCTTTGGATCCCATGGACTATGATGAGTCCATCCGGGTTATGGTCGAGTTCATATCCCGTAATCCCATTGATGTTCCTCTCACAAAAATCCCCGATCCACCAATTCCACTTCGTCTCCTTGACACGGCCTTTGACATAATCAAGATCGAAGATGGAGTCCTAAAGATTAGGATTATAGGAGATCGTATTGTACCAGTCTCCAAGAAAACGTTTTTAAGGGCTATTGGGAGTCCAGAAAACCCTAAGGGTTTTAAGGTTCAAGAACCATCGTCTGAAGAGTTTCAGATGTTCCTCAACCACATTGGATATGCAGAAGAATTCAAGGCGAAAAAGTTCAAGAAATCTTCAGTTCCAGGCCTATGGACGGTACTCATGCACATCATCCTTCGAGGTCTCTCAGGAAAACATGGAGGAACCGACACTATGAGAAATGATTGTGTAACATCCTGTTTCGGATCGTCCATGATCAGGGTTCGTGGGCTGCAAACCGGGCATGAGGAGGTCTGGGGGTTGCAACGAGTTACTAGAAGCTTAGGGCATCTCGTCACCTTTCCGTGGGTTTGAGGTTCATGGGAATCGAGGTTATATCGAGGAAGTAATGAAAGTTTGAAGTTGTGGCAAGATAAGTCCCTTATTTGAGAAAGGTGGCAGCTTAGTACGCTGGGCATACATATGTGTACGCTTAGCGTACTCGTGTGCGTGATTTTCAAGTGGAGTCACCTAGTATGTTGGGCGTACCAGAGGGTACACTGGGCGTACTAGGCACAGAGTGGAAACCCTAATTGTTGGTGAGTCCCCTATATAAAGGATATGATGGCCTCATTCCTGACCACCATTCCTTGACACCAAACCCTCCTAACCCTAAATCATCGTTCTTATAGCTTGTGAGTTCATTTGAGAGCTTGTGAGTGTAATCTTGTGTTCTTGAAGTGGAGAAGAAGCCTTGGTGAAGAAGGAGTGAGAGTCCAGGCTTTTGGATCTGAGCATAGCTGTGTGGAAAGCTTCACATAGAGGTATAAAGCTTCAAGCTTTCTCACTCTTTTGATTTGTGCATTTATATGGAGTATTTTAGGGTTTTGTCCCAAAAGATGGAGACTTTATGAGTAATGAGCTCCAAAGACCTTGATCAACCCCCTTTTAGTGTATTTTGTGGAGTAAAGTCATAAAAATCCGATCTTGGAAATTAGAAGCAAGCCATGCATGAGTTATGAGCTTTATGAGGAAAGAGGATGAGTGTTTTGAGTGTTTGTGACCTAATCAGCCATGCAAAGGCTTAAAGTCACTGACTTTATGGATTAACAGATATTAGGGGGTCCAGATCTGTGACATCCTCCTTTTCACGGCCAGAAAAGACCGATTTGTTTATGCTTTGTTTAAAAATCAGAGTAATAATTTTAATAAAAGAGTTGCGGAATTTGTTCCCAGAAAAACATGATAAATACATTATCAAAAACATTTCTGAAGAAATGTATTTTTATTCCTTTTAAAACCTTGGGATGTCATCGTCAATACAGAAACATAAGCATAAACAAAACTTACATTCATTTACACTAGTGATCTACATCTCTTTTAAATCTCTCGGTGTAAAGTAGCTTCGTATCGACACCTGTGATAGAAATAAGTTTGAGTGGGTCAGGTTGGGAAACCTGGTGAGTACATAGGGTTTTCAACCCACAATAATATAATTATTATGTTTAAACATCAAACAATCAACCCAATTACCCATCCCCGTTATCTTCTTTACTCTTAAGGGTCTACCCTAAGAATCAACAATTTCTCGTTCATTCATTCCTAAGGATTATCCTATGGAATAGGCACAAAGTCCATCGTTACCAGGGTTTATGGATTACAACTGGTGAACACGTAGTCCAAAATATCTGGTGAACACTTAGTTCTGAAATACCTAGTGAACACACTCGGTTCAAAATACCTGGTGAACACTTAGTTCAAAAATACCTAGTGAACACACTCAATTCAAAATGCCTGGTGAACACTTAGTTCAAAAATACCTAGTGAACACACTCAGTTCAAAGTACCTACATGTTACGAGCCTGCTAGCGTTCCACTGGACTGTCTAGTAAAGTCCGTGGTCGTCATTTATACTCCACTAGATGACTGGATCACTGTCAACCTTGAGGTCTTTCATCGTGTTATCACACAACAACTATTTCATCTACCCATGTTTTACCCAACACATTTTGTAGATATAAAATACATATACAGTTTAAAACATGTATAAAAAATCTTTCACCCAGCATAGACAACAAATATTCAGACAATATGCACACATAGCACGTAATTTATATTAAATACTTCATATCTATGTGTAAGATGAAAGGGACTATGCACTCACTTGATAAGGTGGTGACTCGGTACTCGGACAACGCTTCGTTTACTTTAAAATAATTTCCTTCGACGGAACCTAGTATTTTTACAACTAGATTTTAGTCTAATATTTACCGTGACTAATTATTAGTCTTATTATTATTATTATTATTATTATTATTATTATTATTATATAAGCTTTTAAACAAAACTTTCTAACCACTATGTACAGACAGGGGCCAGACATAAAACACCGGAGGGCAGGACCATTTTGGCATATAGCACTTCTAAAATCCAGCAACTCTATGCGGCCCTTTAAACCAGATTCCCCATACTGCGAGTAGTTAAAAGATATTATAATGACACTTATATAAGTCATAATAATAGCTCAAATATTTATTATAAGTTCAAAATAACAATACTAATTTTAAATATAAGCTATATTAAAATAGGGTAAGCATGACTTACTTACAAGAGGGTTTTAGCTAGGAGTCGAGCTCTGCAGGGGCAGAACTTCGTCGCTGAATCTTTCTAAGAAAGATTCGTGCAGCGCTTCAGCGCTCACCTTACTATACTAAAACTACAGAAAGAGAAGTCGAATCACGAGGGACCGAAATGCTCGGTGGATAAGAAGAGAAAGACTCTTGAATCAAGAGAATGGTGCAAGAAATATGAGAGCCCAAGCCTCTTATTTATAGTAATTGAATTTACAAAAACTACCGCATCGTCGATACCTTTCTAATGATATATACATTTGTATATATATATATATATATATATATATATATATATATATATATATATATATATATATATATATATATATATATATGTGTGTGTGTGTGTGTGTGTGTGTACGTATATATGATTTATACTTTATTTTAATACGTAAATATGCTATTATAATTTGTAACTTGTTCATACAAACTCCATTTTTGACGTTCTTTATATTCACGCGTTGGTATTTACGAGTACTACAACTTCATTTAGACGCCGTCAGCTAATTCTCAGTCTATCTCAGATTTACAAAACTGTATCGAATTTATCGCGCTCGAAGAGTAGGGACCAAGTTTTGTCCATATCTTTAACATACGAGCTCTACTCTCGACATTCTTTATACCCACGCGTAGGTAAAAACAAGATCTAAAACTTTCATTTAGACTCCGTCGGCTAATTCTCGACCGATCTTAAATTTAACAGTAGGAGGAGATTATACTGTTAAATGTCCGCGTAAAATTCATAACTTTTACATACACACTCCATTTTCGTCTGACTTTTTATTGTTGAGTTCCTATTAATGATATCTTCAACTCCCATTTAGGTCGTGTAGGCCAAAAACCGCTCGAACTAAAATTCGAGTTTCGGGCCGTGCACTGCTATGCTAAATCATAGAAAATCATAACTTCCTCATACGAAGTCAGATTTGGGCGTTCTTTTTATGGACGCTCTCGGTTTAACGTATACTACAACTTTTCTTTAGATCAATAAGGCTAAAAAGTTCTTTATCAAAAATTCACTATTTAAGTCTCCCGGTGCCGTGCCGGTTTTGCCATAAAACTTCGACGGGCCATATCTTTTTTGTCATAACTCAGATTTCTGCGTTCTTTATATGTACGGAACCCTTGTAACATATACTAAAACTTGGTTAAGATTAATCCTTCTAAATAATCTTCCATAAAAAACTCATTTTTGACGCTCATTGTCTCTAAATTGACTAGCCCGAATATGCGGGCGTTACAATTATCTCCCCCTTAGGATGATTACGTCCCGAAATCATCAACGAAACAGGGCTTGTATAATGATTCCATATGTTATTTCTTCATCCTAGGTAATAAACATAACTTCTATGTTCCTTCGAATGAGTATCTAATTCTTGGACTTCTCGATTGTAGGCGGTGCTCGATCTTGCACTTGCTCCCTATCTCACGTTAGACTCCAAATTATGACCTTCAAGTCACAATCTCGATCCTCACTGGATACGAAGTTAAGATAAGTTTTTTTATTACTACAATGGAACGATGTGTCATATTCTAATGACCTATCATCATATGTTGCAACGCTTAGACTCAGGTCTCTTAGAGTCTTCCAGAACAGACTATACTTTCGTTCATGTTCTAATCTCATCTCAAAACGTACAATTTTTAGCTACAAGCAACTTTTCACGATACCTCTACTGATCGCTTTTTATTTCAATCTTCCGTCTTAAGTTAGATGTTACATCGAACGTGATTCTCTGAACCACATAACATACTCAGCGTAGTCGGACTCAATTTTATATGACCACTAGGGTCGGAATAACAATCATCTTCGTAGTCATCACCTAAACGATGGTAACGACATACTTGAATAAAACGAAATCAATTACCAGTTTGTTGGTAACCTTGTGACTTTACCTGATCCAAGCGTGAGTCCTGTGCTTCTGGTAGTATAGGCCTCTACTACCATTCACACCTACTCATACTCGTCCCAAGTATTGTCCCGCAGTTCTCCAAGTCACCATACAAGAAAAATCACATAACAACTTAACATACGAGATAACAAACGAAGGTTTTATATTATTCCTTGACACGATTACACAGGTGTTCAAGTTCACCCTAGACTATGCCTCTAATAGGCTACACCACGTGGTACTATCTATACGACTACCTCATAGATCCTCGTTCCTGATCCCTTACATTGTCATCTGCTTCGTCAAGGATCATATGGAACCCTCTTGCCTTTGGTTTCGGTGGAATGTTGGGCCTTGCCGCCTCTTTCTTCTTCGGGCAATCCTTAGCAATGTGCCCTTCCTCACGGCATCCCATAGCACACCCTTTTGCTGGCAGTGCACTTATTGGCGTAATGCCCGGTCTTCCCACACTTGTAGCAGGTTACTTCCTCGCTACATTTCCCGAAGTGCTTCTTCTTGCACTTCTCGCACCGTCTCGCTTCGTTTCCTCCTCCGCTAAACTCCTTTGAACCAGACTTGCTCTTCTTATTGGGCCTCGTAGACCCCTCAAACTTCCTCTTTTCGCCAAACTCAATCTTGCTGGCGGCTCTTCCCTTGATCATTTCCTCAACAGACTTGGCAGCCCATATAGCTACCTACAGAGTAGGTGCCTGACGTACTAGCACCGCGTACTCCCATGGAAGTCCCTTTGCGTACTTGTCGATTTTCGTCAGCTCATCCGGAACAAGACGCAAGGCGAACTCCATCTTCTCTGTGAAGTCGTTGGTGTATTCATCAATCGACATGCTTCATTTCTTCAAGGTCAGGAATTGGTTCTCTAGCTCGAGCAGGTTTTGGGCTGAGCAGTACTTGCGTTTGAATTGCACCAAAAACTCTGCCCATGTCAATTGCAGGGGCTCATTGGGGCTCAGAGTCTTCCCCGCGCTATTCCACCAACGCACAACGCCTCCTCGGAACTGACGTACAACAAAAGTGGTCTGTATCTTGCCTCTGCAACCACACGGCATGAAAGCTAACTCCATCTCCGAGATCCAATCCATGACTCCGATCGGATCTTCCTTTCCAGTGAAAGTTGATGGCTTGCAAGTCAGAAAATCTTTGTACTTGCATCCATTCCTCTCGACTCCGTTATCTTGGTTGTTTCTCACCGGCTGATCAGCTTGACCAACGGTCCTGCTGTAGTTTCCCTCCTCAGATTGCCCATCATTCAATTCGGGTTGTTCGACAGGCAGCGTGGATTCATCCCGATTCTGTAGCTGTAATCGCCTCGTCTCCTCCATTTGACGATCCAACATCATCTGGATCATCGCTTGTACCCCGACCATCGTCATTGGCTCAGGTGCGGCTACTACCACATGTATTTGCTCAATTACCGGGGGTGATTTCTGTTTCCATTTGCATTCCCGGATCCACTGCGGGTTCTTGCCATTTTAATCTATTCACCAATTCAAACGTTCGGTGTGTAATGCCGAGAATTAAGATAGGAAAGATTTTATTTACAATCGACGTGTAAATCTCCCTATCACTCCGAAAAGTTATATGCCAGTTCTAATACCGTAATTAAACGTTTAGAAACCTGAACACATAAAGTTTCCAGATCCGGTCGGCAACAGACCATAGATCCGATCATATAATGCATATCATAAATCATTTAGCACATAAAAGCATGTTAGGTATTTTCCCTAAATAAGCTAGTGCTTGTGTCTATTCAGGTGTATTACCTAAATTTTATTAGACACACTCCTCACAATCATTGCTTAGCATTCTAAGTTTAAGTCTAGAAATAAATCCATATTCCTAGTTCGCTTAAACTAATGCTCTGATACCAACTGTGACATCCCCCTTTTCACGGCCAGAAAAGACCGATTTGTTTATGCTTTGTTTAAAAATCAGAGTAATAATTTTAATAAAAGAGTTGCGGAATTTGTTCCCAGAAAAACATGATAAATACATTATCAAAAACATTTCTGAAGAAATGTATTTTTATTCCTTTTAAAACCTTGGGATGTCATCGTCAATACAGAAACATAAGCATAAACAAAACTTACATTCATTTACACTAGTGATCTACATCTCTTTTAAATCTCTCGGTGTAAAGTAGCTTCGTATCGACACCTGTGATAGAAATAAGTTTGAGTGGGTCAGGTTGGGAAACCTGGTGAGTACATAGGGTTTTCAACCCACAATAATATAATTATTATGTTTAAACATCAAACAATCAACCCAATTACCCATCCCCGTTATCTTCTTTACTCTTAAGGGTCTACCCTAAGAATCAACAATTTCTCGTTCATTCATTCCTAAGGATTATCCTATGGAATAGGCACAAAGTCCATCGTTACCAGGGTTTATGGATTACAACTGGTGAACACGTAGTCCAAAATATCTGGTGAACACTTAGTTCTGAAATACCTAGTGAACACGCTCGGTTCAAAATACCTGGTGAACACTTAGTTCAAAAATACCTAGTGAACACACTCAATTCAAAATACCTGGTGAACACTTAGTTCAAAAATACCTAGTGAACACACTCAGTTCAAAGTACCTACATGTTACGAGCCTGCTAGCGTTCCACTGGACTGTCTAGTAAAGTCTGTGGTCGTCATTTATACTCCACTAGATGACTGGATCACTGTCAACCTTGAGGTCTTTCATCGTGTTATCACACAACAACTATTTCATCTACCCATGTTTTAACCAACACATTTTGTAGATATAAAATACATATACAGTTTAAAACATGTATAAAAAATCTTTCACCCAGCATAGACAACAAATATTCAGACAATATGCACACATAACACGTAATTTATATTAAATACTTCATATCTATGTGTAAGATGAAAGGGACTATGCACTCACTTGATAAGGTGGTGACTCGGTACTCGGACAACGCTTCGTTTACTTTAAAATAATTTCCTTCGACGGAACCTAGTATTTTTACAACTAGATTTTAGTCTAATATTTACCGTGACTAATTATTAGTCTTATTATTATTATTATTATTATATAAGCGTTTAAACAAAACTTTCTAACCACTATGTACAGACAGGGGCCAAACATAAAACACCGGAGGGCAGGACCATTTTGGCATATAGCACTTCTAAAATCCAGCAACTCTATGCGGCCCTTTAAACCAGATTCCCCATACTGCGAGTAGTTAAAAGATATTATAATGACACTTATATAAGTCATAATAATAGCTCAAATATTTATTATAAGTTCAAAATAACAATACTAATTTTAAATATAAGCTATATTAAAATAGGGTAAGCATGACTTACTTACAAGGGGGTTTTAGCTAGGAGTCGAGCTCTGCAGGGGCAGAACTTCGTCGCTGAATCTTTCTAAGAAAGATTCGTGCAGCGCTTCAGCGCTCACCTTACTATACTAAAACCACAGAAAGAGAAGTCGGATCACGAGCGACCGAAATGCTCGGTGGATAAGAAGAGAAAGACTCTTGAATCAAGAGAATGATGCAAGAAATATGAGAGCCCAACCCTCTTATTTATAGTAATTGAATTTACAAAAACTACCCTCCATAATTACTTAATGACCTTATAGTTATATAAACGACTAAACACCCCTTCATAATACTATTTTAAATAGATTTAACGATATTTGTACTAATAACCGCATCGTCGATACCTTTCTAATGATATATACATTTGTATATATATATATATATATATATATATATATATATATATATATATATATATATATATATATATATGTACGTATATATGATTTATACTTTATTTTAATATGTAAATATGCTATTATAATTTGTAACTCGTTCATACGAACTCCATTTTTGACGTTCTTTATATCCACGCGTTGGTATTTACGAGTACTACAACTTCATTTAGACGCCGTCAGCTAATTCTCATTCTATCTCAGATTTACAAAACTGTATCGAATTTATCGCGCTCGAAGAGTAGGGACCAAGTTTCGTCCATATCTTTAACATACGAGCTCTACTCTCGACATTCTTTATATCCACGCGTAGGTAAAAACAAGATCTAAAACTTTCATTTACACTTCGTCGGCTAATTCTCGACCGATCTTAAATTTAACAGTAGGAGGAGATTATACTGTTAAATGTCCGCGTAAAATTCATAACTTCTACATACGCACTCCGTTTCCGTCTGTCTTTTTATCGTTGAGTTCCTATTAATGATATCTTCAACTCTCATTTAGGTCGTGTAGGCCAAAAACCGCTCGAACTAAAATTCGAGTTTCGGGTCGTGCACAGCTATGCCAAATCTTAGAAAATTCATAACTTCCTCATACGAAGTCAGATTTGGGCGTTCTTTTTATGGACGCTCTCGGTTTAACGTATACTACAACTTTTCTTTAGATCAGTAAGGCCAAAAAGTTCTTTATCAAAAATTCACTATTTACGTCTCCCGATGCCGTGCCGGTTTTGCCGTAAAACTTCGACGGGCCATAACTTCTTCGTTATAACTCGGATTTCGGCGTTCTTTATATGTACGGAACCCTTGTAACATATACTAAAAGTTGGTTAAGATTAATCCTTCTAAATAATCTTCCATAAAAAAATCATTTTTGACGCTCATTGTCTCTAAATTGACTAGCCCGAATATGCGGGCTTTACAAGATCTGTGATATGAGCCAAGGTATTAACTGATTAAGACCAAGTGAGTAGAAAGAGTGAATCTGGGGAGTACGCTGAGCCTAATCCCTGTACGCCCCGCGTACTGCTCCAGTGTCCCCGATGGTAAATCTGGATTGTGAGTACGCTGAGCGTACCAGGGGAGGTACGCCCCGCGTAACCTCACTGTGGACTTTTGGGATACGTCTCATTTTGGGCCTTGAGTGTTGGGCTTGTTGCAATAGAATATTGGACCAGGGGAATATATATCCGTGCTTGGGCCCTTGAGTTGGGCTTGCCATTTAGTTTTGAGATTGGGCCTCGGGTGAGCCCATTTAGTATTGGGTCTTGGTGGGCCCAATGGGTTTTAGGCTATTAAGGGGCTGGTTAGTGGTCTTCCTTTAGACATAATGAGTGAGAGTCTAGACTTAGTTCCTAATTGGGTTAATTGTGGTTTTGGCTCAGAGTTAGAGGCCGATGCGTAGCAACAGCGTTTATAGGGGCTGTTCATCATCCGAGGTGAGTCTTCTCACTATACTTTACCTAGAGTGGTATTTATGTGTGACCAGAGGGTCGTATGTGCTTACTTGAGTTATGAATTTGTCTGTGTGATATATATGATATATTATGTGTTACTAAGACTGGACCGGAGGGTACAACGAGCTGTGAGACCGGAGGGTCCTCACTTAGACCGGACCAGAGGGTCCAACGAGCCATGGGACTGGAGGGTCCCACTGAGACACATAGACCGGAGGGTCTTACAGAGTTATATCCTCGAGTGGCTAATGTGTTGTATGTGGTATTTTGGGGAACTCATTAAGCTTCGTGCTTACCGTGTTATGTGTTATGTGTTTCAGGTTTTTTTTTTCAGGATCGCGGGAAGGCACCGACTCGATTGTACACACCAGAGAAAGAGTTATGTTTGAGGATCCTGGATTATGAATTAGACAACATGGATATGCGTTTTGTAAATTAACTAAATGAGATTTTGGTGAAATGCGTTATGAGAATTATATGATTTTAAAAAAGAAAATTTTGTTTGGAAATTTACGGTGTTGCAAGTTGGTATCAGAGTCTTGGTTTGAGGGATTCGGATGCACCTTCGGGTATATCTGGACTCAAACTGAGGATTTGAGAATTTTTTTTTCAAAAGAAATGATTTTTCTAAAACGAGCAAGAGTTTCTAAGATAAAAACGAGAAGGATCAGTGTGTACAATCAGCCAGAGCCCGAACGGTGATTTCCCAAAATACCCTTACTTATTTGTGTTATGAGTTATTATTGAGATATTAGTGATGCATGCTAGAAGATAGGCTAGGTATTTCATATTTTAGGGCTAGAGTTGCCTGATTTGTGATGCCTTAGGGACTGTTTGGCAGGATCTGAATTTTTAAGATCTGAATTTTTAAGAGATCTGAATTTCTAAGAGGGTCTAAAATTTTAAGAGCTGAATGCTTAACATTCTGTTTGGTTGGCACCTCTGAATTGCTGTGCTGAATTATTAAAATGACCATTTTACCATTCTATTTTATTTTTTATTGAATTCAATTGTTTATTTAGAAAATAACCTAATAAATTTCTTAAATATTTATTTAAAAAAATATAAACACCATATAAAATCCAAATTTATCATAAATCAAAATTAAACACAAATCCAAATCAAACATAAATATTTTTAAATCCACAAAATCATAATAAAATCCCAATAAAATCCTACAAATTTAATTTTATCCCAATTGATTCGCAATCTGGTCACACAAATTATCCATGTATTCATTGCCTTGTGAACCCCATTCCATATCGTGTACGTTTTGTCCATCATTCTCTCCCCCTTATGCTTGAGCATTGTTCTCCTCGAACGCAATAAATAACTCATCATGAATATCGTATTTCCTTATGAAATTGTGGACTGCAAAACAAGCAACGACTATATCTCTTTGCACTAAAAAAGGAAAAGGAGCCATTCGTTTTAGGATTGGGAATCTCGCCTTCAAAACACCGTAAGCACGTTCAATAACATTTCTGAGTTGCGCATGTGCATAATTGAATTTTTCTTCCTTAGTTAACAGACGTCGCCGTCGATAATCGGCTAACCAATACCTCGTGTTGCGGTACGGAGTCATAAATCCACGAGTGTTGGTGTATGCAGCATCGCAAAGGTAATATTTATCTATACATATGAGTGAAGGAAGTATTATATATAGAAATTTAAAATCGTATTTTTGAATCAATTTAAAAAGAATTACAAACCTGGAGGAGGGAACGGAAAGCCTGAAGTCGGGTTACATGCAACTTCTTTCAAAACCCGCAAATCATGTGTTATACCCTCCCAACCGGCCCATACGAATGTGAATATCATATCAAAATCACAAATTCCTAAAACATTTTGAAAGCATTCACCTTTTCCTCTTCCCCTGTAGCGAGTTTGTTGATCAGCAGGCACGACTGCATGTACAAGAGTTTCATCAATGGTTAACCATACGTGCCTCTTATCCGCACCTTCACCAAAAAGGGCAACAACAATAGTGTATCTTGGATCAAATATTCCCCATCCTAACTTCTCCAGCTTTTCCATACACGCACCCAAATTTGAAGAAGAATGCTTTTCCACAAATATTTTACCCTTATCTTTACCCTTATCTTTACTTTTATTTTGACTCTTAGCCGTATCTGTAGTCTTTTGTTTTTTTAATTGAGCAGATGACTCGTCACTGAGACCTATAGTTTCTTGTTGAGTGCAATCGATGTCATTAAAGTCATGCAAACTATAGTGGCTTGAGTCTTGAGTAGGACGGGGAAGGGTAGAAGTTGGTCCCCAACTATGCATGCCTGTCGCAATCGCGCCTTCAAACAACTGTGTGCAAAGGTCGGGGTACGGTAGTGGTGTGCGTCTCAAAGAATCCACATGTTTGTTTGACTGTTTGGAAAAAGTATTTTATTATTTAAAAACATGATAATATATTTTTTATAAATTAACAAAATACCTTCGCTTCTAGTTCCTATTCTTCGTTGGAAAGATTGAAGGTGTTGGTTGTTGAATTGTACACATTACCAGTTTTGTTTTTTAACTTCAAAAAAGCACCAAACTTTGACTTTAGGTAGTCATAGCGGTTCTTCATTTGTTTTTGGCCGGCAATAAAGTTATGTTCAATTTTTAGTATTTCAGCTACATTCCTCCAAGAAAGTGCTTTCAAACTACTCCCTTCCCGTCCATTGACCGTAACTTCACGTAAACAAGCTTCTAGAAATGTTTTCTCTACACCTTCTACCTTCCAACTAATCCTATCCTTCTTTTCTCCCATTTCTTTGATCAATTCAACAAAAAAATACATGTTTTAGCAACAAGTTATGCATTGCAAATACACATTTTCAGCAAAACTAATGCATATTTCCTAATAACAGCAAGAACATATATGATTTCACTATAACATCAAACACAAATATGATTTCAACAACATTTCAGCATAATAATAGAACATAAAAACATTGAACATAAATAATTGAATATAAAAAATCAAACATAAAACATAACAGGGAAATCAAACATAATAATAAAACATATCAACATTTCATTATGTCCATTGAAAACATTCATATTGGTTCATATAACATCAAACTCAGCATATAACATCAAACTCAGCATATAACATCAACATTGAACAAATAACATCAACATATAACTAATCAGGAACTCATAGCAGGGAAATCAATTTTTTTTTTTCGTTTTTTGAAGAAATCAGGAACAAATAACATAAGATGATGTCGATTTTCAGAAGAATTAACACATCAGGAACAAATCAGGAACAAATCGTTTAGGAGCAGCAAGAATTAACACATACCTGATTTCGTTTTTTTAACAAATCAGGAAGAAAGAAGAAGAGCAGCAAGAAATTGGTTTCCAGGTTTGGGAGCAGCAAGGAAAACGATTTTCAGAAGAAGGAAGAAAGAAGAATAGCAAAGAAATCGATTTTAAGAAGAAGAACCACTTACCTGAAGCGTCGGCGGGAGGACGTCTGGTGGCGGTAGCGGCGTTCCTGGGAGAAGCGTCGTCGACGGGGAAGGGTGGAGTCGTCGTCGGATCCTTGCTGGTGAAGAGAACAGCGGGAGCCGGTAGCAGATGCGAAGTGCGAAAGAAGAAAAGACGGAAGAAACTATCGATGGGTATTAGGGCAACATAGGTACGCGACTTCTTTTTTTTATTTTGCAGACCCTTCTCAAGATCTGAAAAAATAAGAGGCAATTATAGTTTTAAGAGGTAAAAATTAAGATGCAGACAAACGATCTGAATCTGAATTTTTAAGACATTGCCTCTTAATTTTGTAATTAAGAGGTAAACAAACGAACCCTTAGCCTAGGAAATTTTCTATCTGTGATGTGCTTTGAGTATGTGCTGAGTAAGAGTATCCAACAAAGATCTTTTAGAGAGAACTTGAGTAGAGGAGTAATCTAGGAGAGATACCTAGACGAGCATTTGAGGAGCCTACTGAGAGAGTAGTTAGATACCCGCGAGGGGGTAGAGTTGCTTGAGTTTGGTGATACCTTTTTGTGGGAGCAGAGCAAGTGGAGTTGTAACCTAGAGTGGTTTTACGTGCTGATAGAGATTATTCGATGCCCGAATGCTGTTTGCTTCGTGCTTTGTGGAAATCTTGATGATGGGAGTCAGCTACTAAGTGAATATGACGATATTCAGGAGGTAGATGACTGGCATCATAAGGAGTTCTTCAGGAGTTGATGGCAGAGAAGTGAGGGAACCTAGGAAGAGCCTAGGGAGTGGCCTTAGTCAGATGAGTACGCTGATATAGGAGAGTATTCGCTGGGAAGCGACCAGGTTTAGCGGGATTAGTGATCGAGAAGGTTGATGAGCTACTTAGGAATTCTTGGACGATCCGTGTGGAAAGTACGGATAGATGTGGCAGATACCTAGACGAGCACTCCCTGAATTTTTAAGACATTGCCTCTTAATTTTGTAATTAAGAGGTAAACAAACGAACCCTTAGCCTAGGAAATTTTCTATCTGTGATGTGCTTTGAGTATGTGTGGAGTAAGAGTATCCAACAAAGATCTTTTACAGAGAACTTGAGTAGAGGAGTAATCTAGGAGAGATACCTAGACGAGCATTTGAGGAGCCTACTGAGAGAGTAGTTAGATACCCGCGAGGGGGTAGAGTTGCTTGAGTTTGGTGATACCTTTTTGTGGGAGCAGAGCAAGTGGAGTTGTAACCTAGAGTGGTTTTATGTGCTGATAGAGATTATTCGATGCCCGAATGCTGCTTGCTTCGTGCTTTGTGGAAATCTTGATGATGGGAGTCAGCTACTAAGTGAATATGACGATATTCAAGAGGTAGATGACTGGCATCATAAGGAGTTCTTCAGGAGTTGATGGCAGAGAAGTGAGGGAACCTAGGAAGAGCCTAGGGAGTGGCCTTAGTCAGATGAGTACGCTGATATAGGAGAGTATTCGCTGGGAAGCGACCAGGCTTAGCGGGATTAGTGATCGAGAAGGTTGAGGAGCTACTTAGGAATTCTTGGACGATCCGTGTGGAAAGTACGAATAGATGTGGCAGGTAGTATGGGCCCGTACTACTGAAAGCATAGGACCCGTACTCGAAACAGGGAGAATACCAGAGATTCTAAATAGCAGATTGAGAGGAGATAACATGGTTCGAGTACCATGATTCGTGGCGGTTAGTGATTCTGGTTTTACCAGTTGTTCCGTGGTGGTTGATTAGTCTGAGATCAAATGATAGAGTGTGGGGCCAGAGGGCCATTTCGAGCAAGTTATAATGGAGTATACCTTAAAAGGGGAAATCGAGTTCGTTTCCGAGGGATTTTATTGGTGAGATATTAGTTGGAGTCGCAAGGCTCAGGGATGGGTAGAGACGATGCTTACTGGAGGATCGAGGTCTAAGTCGAGCCATCGGCTGATGGATGAGACGTCACCTTCTGTGGCAAAAGTTGCGTTGTTCCCATTTCTGGGAGAAGCAAAGGAGATATCGAGTTTCCGGTTTCAGAGTTTGAAGGTAAACCCCGTGGGGTAGCATATGGTGGTGACCTTTTTCATTAGAATATTTGGGCAGTTTGTCTGCTGTGAGGTATTTCGTGTACCATGCAGTCATTAGTGGAGGCTGAGATGGAAGAGACCCAGGAAGGTGCCTTTATGAGTGTGGCATGCTATTACATATATATATATATATATATATATATATATATATATATATATATATATATATATGTGTGTGTGTGTAATAGTGCGTCAAGTCTTTTAATAATACAATAAAATATTTTTTATACGAGAAAAAAAATAATAAAAAAATTAAGAGGAATATATCGGGGGCGGTGTGTGACATCCCCATTTTCACGGCCAGAAAAGACCGATTTTGTTTATGCTTTATAAAAATCAGAGTACCTTTTTTAATAAAAATGTTGCGGAATTTGTTCCCAGTAAAACATGATAAATACGTTATCAAGGCATTTCCGAAGAAAAGTATTTTTTTATTCTTTTTAAAACAATTGGGATGTCATCGTCAATACAGAAACATAAGCATAAACAGAACTTACATTCATTATCACTAGTGATTTATATCTCCTTAATCTCTCAGTGTAATGTGACTTCATATCAACACATGTGATATAAATAAACTGAGTGGATCAGGTTGGGAAACCTGATGAGTACATAGGGTTTTCAACCCACAATAATATAGTCATTATGTTTAATCATCAAACAATCAATCAACCCAATTACCCATCCCCAGTATCTTATTTACTATTAAGGATCTACCCTAAGAATCAGCTATTCCTCGTTCATTCATTCCTAAGGATTATCATAAGGAATAGGCACGAAATCCATCATTGCTAATGACACATCTGTCAAGCATAACTACTAATATTATCACTTAGGCGCAGCTGCCAGAATTATGACATTCCTTATGAGGCGCATCTGCCGATATTGTCCTTTAGGCACATCTGTCGAGGTTATGAGGTTCTCTATTAGGCGCTTCTGCCGGTAGAGTCCTTTAGGTGCATCTGCCAGGGTTATCTCGTTTATTGACAGTATCGTTTCCGAGAATCCACTCGCAATACATGTCAATGGGTTTTTATCTCGTTTATCGACATTATCGTTTCCGAGAATCCACTCGCAATACATGTCAATGAGTTTTTAGAGTACAGCTGGTGAATACACATTTCAAATAACACCTACAGGTTGCGAGCCTGCTAGTGTTCCACTGGACTGTCTAGAATAGTTCGTGGTTGTCATCCTCTGCTAGATGACGGGGCCAACACTTGGGTAAAAGGCTTCTCTCATGGTTCACCTCCCACCCTTCTCTCATGGTTCACCTCTCACCCTTATCTCATGGTCTATATCACCTCTCATCATTTTATTTTTTTTGTCACACAACAATTATTTCATCTACCCATGTTTTACCCAACACATTTTGTAGATATAAAATACATATACAGTTTAAATCATTTAAAACATGTATAAAAAAATCTTTCACCCAGCATAGACAGCAAGTATACAAACAATAAGCACACATAGCATGTAATTTATATTAAATACTTCATATCTATGTGTAAGATGAAAGTAATTATGCAATCACTTGTTAAAGTGATGATTCCAAACTCGGGCAGCGCTTCGCTTCTAACGATTCTATTTTCCTCCGACGAAACCTAGTATTATTACCACTAGATTTTAGTCTAATATTTACCGTGACTAATTATTAGTCTTAGCATTATTATTATTATATAAGCGTTTAAACAATATTTTCCAACCACTATGTACAGACAGGGGCCAAACATAAAACACCGGAGGGCAGGACCATTTTGGCATATAGCACTTCTTAAATCCAACAACCCTATGCAGCCGTTTAAACCAGATTCCCCATACCGCGAGTAGTTAAAAAGATATTATAACGACACTTATATAAGTCATAATAATAGCCCAAATACTCATTATAAGATCCTAATAACATTACTATGTTGAAACATAAGCTATACTAAAGATAGGTTAGGCATAACTCACTTACAACGGGTTTTCTCGAAAACCGGGCTCCGCCGGAGCAGAGTTTCTGAGCCGAAGGGCTCTTTTCTCGGGGCTTCGGGAGCCTTGGGACTTCCTTCGGGTGCTAGGGGGTTTACCTAGGCTTAGGTGGGGTTTTAGGGGCTTAGAGAGAGAAAGCAGAGAGAGAAAGTGAAGTTGGGAAGGTGTGAAGAATGAGGGAACCCGACACCTCTATTTATATGCTGTAATCCTGCTCTACTCGTCGAGTAGGAGGTCCTACTCGTCGAGTCCATGGCCAGGTGTCACCATCTGGTGGCTTACCTTGGGGAGAAATCCTTGGCCCATATTCAGCCACGTCACCCGATTTCGCATAGCACCCTGCCGACTTCTAAACCCCGTAACTTTCGCATACGAGCTCCCTTTTCGACGTTCTTTATATTCACACGTAGGTAAAACAAGATCTACAACTTTCATTTAGACTCCGTCGGCTAATTCTCGACCGATCTTAAATTTTAACAGTAGGAGGAGATTAGACTGTTAAGTGACCGCGGAGAATTCGTAACTCCTTCATACGGACTCCGTTTTTGTCTGTCTTTTTATCGTTGAGTTTCTATTAATGAGATATTCAACTCTCATTTAGGTTGCATAGGCCAAAAACCACTCGAACTAAAATTCGAGTTTCGGGCCGTGCACTGCGATGCAAAATCTTAGAAAATTCATAACTTCCTCATACGAAGTCAGATTTGGGCGTTCTTTTTTTTTTTTGTATGTTCTCGGTTTAACATATACTATAACTTTTGCTTAGATCACTAAGGCTAAAAAGTCCTCCATCGTAAATTCACTATTTACGTCTCCTGGTGCCATGCCGGTTTTGCCGAAAAACTTTGACGGGCCATAACTTCTTTGTTATAACTCGGATTTCGGCGTTCTTTATATGTACGGAACCCTTGTAACATATACTACAACTTGATTAAGATTAATCCTTCTAAATAATCTTCCATCAAAAAACCTTATTTTTGATGCTCATTGTCTCTAAATTGACTAGCCCAGATCTGCGGGCGTTACACGGTGGCCCTCGTTGTGATGTTGTGTATCGGTTGTGAGAGTGAGGTCTCGTTCTTTGATGATGATTCCCGTATTGGGAGTCTGGTAGAGGAGTCAGAGATGAGGTGGGTGATAGTGCATTATTTCCGAATTGAGGGTCAGGGTTATTTCGGAACAGTTGAGGTATCCGGCGGTGTGTTAGTCTGAGGTTTCAAGATGACTAGAGGCAGTCGCGCTGGGAGGATTTTGAGATTTTGTCTGAGTTACGGGATATTTGGAGTTGCTTGGTTTTCTTCGGGAAGATCACTGAGTGTTTTCGTGGTATGTCCCCAGAGTCAAGTGTGATGTACCTGGTGAAACAGTCCATGGAGAAAATTATTGGTATGCCAACTGGTGATGGTTCGAACCCTGAGTGGGGGAGAACTGGGTATTCAATTGAGAAGATCAGCAATTCGTTCAAAGTGCGGTTAGAGAGCTGGTTATGGAGGACCGCGGTGCGGACACACAATACCTGGGTTATTGGTGGATGAGCCGAGGTGCAAGGCGGGATGATGTATGAGTATGTGCTTAAGGAAAGATGAGAGAATCCGCGGCTGGTGGCCGTTTGGTCAACGGATTTATTATGGCTAGAAACTTTCGGGTTTGCAAATGTTAAGTTCGAGGCGGATGGGTCGCTGAGTTCAGGGTGCAATAGCTGAGATTTGCGGGTATAGGTGTAGATTGTAATCTATACTCCAGAAGAGGGCAGCAATTGGTTTGTCGACCAATTTTAGAGTCGGTATGAGTAGTTCCTATGGGTGATGATCAGTAGAGGGTGGAGCTTTGGATTTTCGTCAACGCGTATTCAGTCGTTAAAGATTCCTCCATTTTTCAATTTGGGAGATGGGAGTATTTCGAGGTTTCGAGTTGTGTAAGTGAAAGATCAGTGGTAAAGGCAAAACCGCGTGAGACGCTGTGATGGTGTACCGAGGTACCCGAGTATGATGTCGTAATTTTTGGTTATGTTAGGACTCGAGTTGTGAGATGGCGAGTGGAGTACCGAGTGATTTTGTTCACGTGGGAACCCATCAGTTGATTGTCGCCGGAGTGAGACTTGTTGGGTTTTTTAGCATTCTAACACTCCTATGGTGTACATGCAACCCTATAAACCTTGGATCTATGTTTTCTCTATTATACATGCAAATATTAACTATTCCATGGTTTCATCCTAACTAGCATATTATGAAGCACCTATACTACAAAGTTCTAGTTAGATGACATACCTTTTGATGTAGCTTGATGTCTTCAAGCTTTAAGAGCTTAGCCCCAATAGTGTGGAAGCATCAAATGGAATCACAAATCACCAAAACACCTTGGAAGAACTTGAGAGAATATGTATGCACACTAAAATCGGCCCACTCTTATTTTCACACACTTGTGCCAATTTTGTGAGCCAAGGACTCCTTTATATATTATGGAGGATTAGGGTTACATCCATGTAAACCCTAATACCCATGACCTTTCATTTACATAGGATCCATGGGTTAAAAGCTCCATGGACCATCCATGAAAGCTTAGCCCAACCTAAATGAACTTGGCCCATTCCATATATATAAGAGTCCATATTTAATTAGTTCTTTTTGATCACTTAATTAATTCTAAATTAAATCTTGATCAATACTAATTAAATAATATGATTCCATATTAATATATTAGAACTTATAATATATTAATATAAATCATAAATATACTATTCTCAAAAGACTATCCATATAAATTGTGTCGGTGAAGTGCAACTCAAATGGACCATGCCGGGTCGGGTCAAGTACATACCAAATATAGTTATGGACTTAGACATTAATCCAACAGTCTCCCACTTGGATAAGTCTAAAACTATTATTGAGTATGACTTCAAAACCTAACTGGCAATCGTAGCTCTTAAAGCCGCTGTCGAACTCTGACCTTGTCAATGACTTGTCCATTAGATAAGGGATCATATATTCCTCCATTCTAGATATCATATGGACTGAGACATGGATTATAATCATTCTCTCTGTCCATTTGTTGTTTCCCGATTTTCGATTTATGATGACTGACTGATTGAACAAATCAAATCAGTCCTGGCTTGGCCAAGCACTCACATGTGTCATCGCTAAATCATCGAGGGGCCCACAGATATCGCTTTTATCCCGAAGGTAAAAGGAATGGATAAACTTCGACTCATATGGCTTGTTCTACTACTTGTTGAATCATACACAAAGGCACGTTTTATAACATCGAGTTACCAAATGCGTTTTCGTGCAATCAATGTATAACCAACTCATAGTAACAACTCATATCTATAGGTTTGAAGAATATAAGATATTATCGTCTCATGATCACTCGTGATAAAATCCATGAAGTGATTCAAATGAGCGCGGGTTGAATCCAATACTCAGAACTTATGAGCACTCATGAGTGTTGTAGCACCACTTTTTCCACCAACTTGGACCTCTACAAACCAACCCATGACAGTCTTGATTCATATCTACTTCCAACATATGACCGACTGTGGATGGTTTGAATAACTTAATCATTCAGGAAGAGCGACTTAGTTATTCTGGAAGTCAAAACATGCAAAGTGAAACACAAGAATAAATGAATCAAATATGGTATCAAACCCTATGAATATAAATAAACACTTTTATTTATCACCATACTGATTACTCATTATTCATTTTTTCGGTTTTATCAACTTTATACTTGAATTAAAAACACTAGTTGTCCCATGCTCCAAGCATGTACACTATGTTTTTCTTAAACAATAGCTTTGCCATACACCAAGTATGCACTCTATGTTTGTCTATGATCATTACTTTGTGAAATAAACCAATTGAACATAATTTCAATGATTCTAATTTCACACTCCCAAATCCTTATCGAAAAATGTGAGAATTTCAAATTCCTATCATTTATCGAAATCTGTTTAGATTTTAAACTTATATGCACTGACCCTCCTGTAATGAATATGTACAAAGTCACAAAGACTTGTCAACAGTCATTATAAGGTAGTCCAATGGAGATCAACTCCATAGAAACTAAGTCTCATATTCAAAGTACATTGCTTTGGACATGCTTCTTGCATTAAGTTTTCTAATCTTACACAGATAACTTCCACCTATGGAGACAACTCCATATTCTCATTTTGACTATCACTTCTGAATAAGAGATGCCTCTTTTCAGAATATATCAATATGGTCCTTCCAAAATTAGCACTATACTTCCAACTGTCCCTGAGCAACCAATCTTTGGTAAACCTCAGATGGTCCTCGACGATTGCTTAATCATTTTAGTCATCTCCAATTCTAGACCTTTTCCCTTCTTAATGCCTCTGGGCATTTGAAAAAATTTAGAAATGACTAATATTATAGCACATGCAATCGATCCTGTACCCAAAGCAAATGGTACACGATTCATGATGTCTCACATAAAGACATGATTCTAGACCAGTCTTTTGCTACAATATTTTTATTTGCCATGTTTACAAAATTTGATTATGAAGAGGGATGCCGTAATCATAATCGAATTTTGAGAACGCAATATATAGAATTTCCTTAAGTTGAACCAATCCAACATGAAATTCATATATATATTCTTGACTAAAGATGATTAAGGTCTCAATCTAAGCCTTTAGAACTGAAATGAAGTATATCCTCTCCCTTAATTATAGCAAAACAACTTTTTCAATCCCTGCAGCCTCACGAATTGAAACTTTTGTTTTCTATAATTAACATTTCTAACTTGCAACACTAACAATAATTATCATGCTCCCACTAACATGATGATTATTAGCATAACACTTAATACTTTATTGACTTTCTTACCAAAGTTCAGATTTCTGATACGAGATGCTTTGATAAAACTTTATCAAAATCATACACCTTTCCTTAGATAGCATTCATGTGTGTCTAAACAATTTAAGAACTATGAAAAGGGATGCCGTAATCATAGTCTCAATTGTTTAGACCTTTTGCCATCTGCTTCAAATCTACTTGGTGGAAGTGTTTCCTCACCATCATTTTCATGAATCGGAGAGAAACCTTATGACCCTTAGATTTTATGGTGTATGTGTTCTTATCCATGTGAATCGTCAAAACCATAGTCACAAGACAAGGATAATGACAAATCCAAACTCATATGGACTGAACTTATGCAATCTTAACTTCTTGCCACCTGGCAGTACAGGGACTGCCATTGCTTCCAAGTTGTTATGCAACCAATTGAGAACTTTCAGAACTCCTATGCAAAGCCAACTTTAACTGGAATGGGCACAGAATATGTCAACACGATAGGTTATAAACCTCAAGTCGTGTGCTAGTGAAGAACCTCAGGTTTTATTCTTGATTAGTTCTTGAAATTATTTTTAGGATCTTTAAGACTCCCACTATCCTCTTGACATATAAGACTATCTTGCCAAATATTCAAGAGATAGTGCGGTTTCTTTATCAAGACAAACACTTCACACAATTGGCCTTAGTTGGTCTTTGTTTTATCCAAAACATCACAACTTACCAATTTCAAATGTACAAGAGTAGGACACTTCTACTCTTACATTTGACAAGTGTTTTAAACCTTTCTTTAAGATATGTCACTCAAGTTACAATCTTGGAGTATGACTCTAAGAATTGTTTTGGAACGAAGTATGACTCATCTTCCTGATCTAACCATTTCAACAATTCATGACTCCTCTTCTTAGTCATAAGAATGCACTAAGATGACCTTTAGAGGACTAATTGTGATATGATTTCTAAATCATTAAGATGATCACAAACATGATACTAAAGTACTCTCCCATCTTTTCAGATTTGAGAAACTTTTATCTTTCTGCCTAATTTGATTCTTCCCATTCGTTCTGCCATACATTGAGACTTTTCCAATGTTTCAGAATTATACTTAAACTTGTAAGTATAACCATATCTACTAAACTTTAGTAAATCAAATAGTCTTAACGAGCTTTGTGGTGGACATGACCAGTGCACAAGAATGTGTACTCGATCCCTTTAGTCCTTCACTTGACTCACACATCCATGTGAACAAGTAATTAGTCTTGATTTTCCAATGCTTGAAAGTTCTCATTCATCATACTATTCAACTTGCATGATTCCAAGTTTCGGTCCAATTGAAACTTGGGTGATGAGGAACTTTCCTGATTTGGTAAATTTAGACACTACCACAAATGAAAGAATCAAATCCATTTTCCAATATTGCTGTCAGTGGAATCATATAAGCAACAATTTTCCACAAATGCCATTGTAAGGATACTTCAAATAAACAAAATTAAACAATTTTCTTTTATTTTAAAACTTTGCGGAAAAACTTATCCTTACAATTCACATGGAAAATTGTTCTTATCTATTCCTTAGCAATATATCATAACTTCTTAAGCAACTGCTCAAAATTCTGATGCGATCGAAATCCACCTTCGCGATTAGAATCAGCATATACTTCCTTTAAGATTTCTCTCTATTCTTTGATTCTTAAAACATCAACATGTGACCCAGTCACATCATGTAATGAGGATCTCAGAATAGAACTTAACAGAGTTAGATAATGGGCTCTACCTGATGTAGAGTCAAACTTATTGACTTTAACATCCTTAGGTAAATTTGGCAGCTTTGCAATCAACGCCCCTTCCTTTGGCAAAATAAACATATGGACCCTTTGGTAATGGGACTATCTCAGACTTAGCCTTTCTCTTTACCATTTGGTCAACCGGGTTGACTATGGCCAATCCCTTTCCGTTGGGAAGAGAATGCTTTTTCTGGATTTCCAGTGTCACCATTGTCACTGTCCATAAAGTTTTTGGGAAGTTGATCTTCTAATCAAATTTGCTTCACTATCGTTCCAAATCATTGCTGATTCAGCAGCACCAAGCAAATAGATATGATCATTAAGGTTCATGTCATAGTCTGTATCATAGTAGTCCCAAAGGAACTCACTATGTGACTTAGAAAGTGATTGAACATCCAACTTTCTCAAGACTTTGACACCCAACTCTCCCGGCTTGTCAATATGTGACTTCATCTCTAAGATGTGATCACACATAGACCTTTCTTGCCATTAGGGCTTGAGTGACCTTGAACTTGTGGGTTAGGGAGAATAATTGGAGGAGGTGGAGGAAGAGAAGTATGACTTCCATGAGCCAAACTCGGGAAGTCATATTCATTAGGAAAGCTTGGTTTGGGAAGATCATTGTTGTCTAAACCAGACATCAACAATGGGAGAAATTCACATAAAGTTGATTTAAGTCCTTAATATAACACCCAATATGATATATTAAGGCTAGGACCCAACAAACTATTTTATAACTTGGAAGAGGGATGCCGTAATCCAAGCTATAAAATATTTGAAGGTAGGTGAATGACGATTCACCAATTTCCACCAAGATAAACGAAATGTATTATTAGGGTTTAATTGGTTTTGAAACTCCTAGATTCTTTTGAGATTCATTGAACTTTTCACTGGCATGTTTCAATCTCGAGTGTGCCCTTCAGGTTTTGTGACTGGGATGCCGAGGATCACAAAACAAGGTGTGAAGTAACCATGCAAATTTACTTGGTACCCTTAATATTTACCCCTCAATCGATGTGCCGGTTAACCACATACGCTCCAACGATACTATGATAAACATTAAGTTACCCTTTGCCTACCTTGTTAAGTCCAGGTTAGTGTGCCGGTTAACCACACACACTCCACTAACAGCTTAAACAAAGTGCAAAGTGTAATTTCATGGATTAGCACCTTATTCACATTTTCCTAAGTAACTAAGATTGGGAATTTATAAGTGTTTAGTTACTTAGTATTTATCATTATACTTATAATGAAGGGAGAATTATAGTCCTTGTCCTACCTGTTCGGCTAACGACCCTCCACCAGTCAAGGAAGCGGTGGGTGAGAGTGGACACCCATTAAACTGCCATTTTATAGACAGTAACCTTATACCCCCCTTATAGATCGGCTTCGTGAATGAGGCCTACTAATGGTAAGACGACTTGCTCTTATACATATAATATATTAAACTTTTAATATTATAATAGTATAAGGGTGTACTTTAGACATTTAAAATACTTGGTGGTTTAATCTATTAATTAAACTATACTCTTAATTTAATTAAATTTAAACCATGTCATTATGGAATTATTAATTCTCTTTTAATTAAACACTTTAATTATCTATTAATAAAGTCCATAAGAGTTAATTGAATTATTCAATAAAAACATCATAATTCCAATTATTAAATTCAAAATTAAAACCATTTAATTAATTGTTTAAGTTATGAACCCAAGAGTTTTAGAATTCAATTCTTTTTTTTTATCATAAAAAACTTTTTCCAAATTCCAAAACTTGAGGGCAAGTTTTGTAACTCTTGAAAACTTTTGGATTCCATAACTTATGGAGTTAAATACTTGTTTTATGATGAAACTTTTCATGTTCCATAACTTAAGAACAAGTTATGGAATTCTTTAAAACATTAAGACCAAGTTTTGTAACTCTATAAAAAACTTTGAATCAATTTTTTTTAAAAACCTTTTCATATCCATAACTTATGGAGGTTTCAAAAAACTCTTTAGATCAAACTTTTATAACTAATAAAATAATCATATCATTTTATCTTTTACTAAATTTGACCTAATCAACTCATATAGCAAATGATTCAAATTTTACAAATAATTAGTTTTTCACAAAAACAAGTAATTATCTTAAAATTTGACAAACGTCATGTTTTTTTTCCTTTTTTTTCAACTTGAAAATAAAACATTTGCATCAATATAACAGAAAACAACCCATGGCTCTGATACCACTGTTGGGTTTTTTAGCATTCTAACACTCCTATGGTGTACAAGCAACCCTATAAACCTTGGATCTATGTTTTCTCTATTATACATGCAAATATTAACTATTCCAAGGTTTCATCCTAACTAGCATATTATGAAGCACCTATACTACAAAGTTCTAGTTAGATGACATACCTTTTGATGTAGCTTGATGTCTTCAAGCTTTAAGAGCTTAGCCCCAATAGTGTGGAAGCCTCAAATGGAATCACAAATCACCAAAACACCTTGGAAGAACTTGAAAGAATATGTATGCACACTAAAATCGGCCCACTCTTATTTTCACACACTTGTGCCAATTTTGTGAGCCAAGGACCCCTTTATATATTATGGAGGATTAGGGTTACATCCATGTAAACCCTAATACCCATGACCTTTCATTTACATAGGATCCACGGTGAAGTGCAACCCAAATGGACCATGCCGGGTCGGGTCAAGTACATACCAAATATAGTTATGGACTTAGACATTAATCCAACAAGACTGTCTAAGGGTGTATCTGTGCTGAGAATAGTGCCTTGCCTGCAAGAACTTACATCAATAGTGGTGGTGCATAAGCTGGGTGGGTGTAAGCACCTATCTATGTTGAGCTGCGGAGCATGAGTTGGTGAACTCAGTGTGGTGATGCTTGATGATGAGGTTATGGGGTGATTAGAGTGCAAGTGGATCTGGGTGGGAGTATTCACTTGGGATTATCAGGATAAACCGTGGAGTGAGCCTGTGGTGAGTTAGTGAGCGAGAGAGTGTTTTAAGACTACGGGGAGCTGTAGCATCCATGAGTCAACGAAAGAGAGTGTCGTGATACTACGGGGAGCCGTAGTATTCACTGGATAGTGGCAGAGGGCGGTGATACTGTAGGGAGTCGTGGTATTCACTAGTCAGTGAGAGAGTGTCGTGATACTGCGGGGAGCCATAGTATTCACTAGTTAGAGAGAAAGTGTTGTGATATTACGGGGAGCCGTAGCATTCACAAGTCAGTGAGAGAGTATCGCAAGACTACGGGGGAGGCCGTAGCACTCAATAGTCGATAAGGGTGAATACTGTTCTGCTGGGAGCTGTAGTATCCACTAGTCAGAGTATGGCGCAAATGAGTTCTTATGCTTGGGTAGCCTTACCACTTAAGTCTTCGGGAGCCTGGTGGCCGAACCAGGGGCGAGACAGGGGTCTCAGTGTCATTCGAGAATTGTTATATCCCAGGTTGAGTAGGGATTATCGTAATCGGAAGGAATTGGAGAGTTGGTGCATAAATCCACGAATTTTGGGTCATGAGTTGAGTACCAGATTGGAAATGAGTGGTTCCAATTCTGCTGTTGAATCAGACTCTCGAGCTCGAGTCTGGACCCATTCGGGTGTTGAATAGGCGAGATGAGGTTCCGAATTCGTGGATGGGTTTCTTTTTTAGGGAGGGTATTGACCTCCATCTGATATCTTAGGCCGGAGTGGATCAATTTCGTTGGTATAGGAAGAACGACGAGATGCATTGAACCAATGGGTGGTAGACGATAGAGGTCGGAGGTGAGACGATTTCAGATGAGTTGTAGCATTCACTTGGGGTAAAGCTAACTTCGTGACTTGTGTGTCGCGATGAGCCGAGATGGTTATCGTGAGAAAGAAGTCGGTGATACGTTTTTGGTTGCAATGAGTAACCTTTGGAGGTTCATCTTTTGGGTCGGGAGCTGACCTGATGCTGAGTGTTGAATGGGATAATTGAGAGGAAGCTGGGGATTATTGCTATAGATATCAGAGGATACTTCCAAGCGAGCATCATCTTTTCTTGTGTTTGAGTTTTGGGGTTCTCTCCATCCGATGAGTTCTGATAGCTGTTCAGGCGGTGGGTCCTTAAGGGATTATGACCTTTCCGTTCCTTTTGAGTTGCGATCGGGGTCGATTAGAGAATCAGAGTTGGAAGAGTGTTCTTAGAGTCTGCTAGTCGATGGGCGATTAGTAGGATGATGTTTTGCGAGGGTGGTCTGGCAGGGAGACAGACCACTAGAGTTTCAAGTTCTGGAGAGTCAGATCGAGTATCGCAGTGGCAGTTGGGACTGTCCTTCTTAGGGGTCGGAAGTCCCTGTCGGGTTCATGTGCTTTTGGAGGAGATTGTTGTAGTATATGGGGTCTTTTCGGTGGTGCTTCTCGGGTTTGGGTTTGATCTATGTGTTGATAAGGAGCGATTTCGAGGGTGAAATCTATGTCAAGTGGGGGAGAATTGTAACATCCAGTTTCGGATCGTCCGTGATCAGGGTTCGTGGGCTGCAAACCGGGCATGAGGAGGTCTCGGAGTTGCGACGAGTTGCTAGAAGCTTAGGGCATCTCGTCACCTTTCCGTGGGTTTGAGGTTCATGGGAATCGAGGTTATATCGAGGAAGTAATGAAAGTTTGAAGTTGTGGCAAGATAAGTCCCTTATTTGAGAAAGGTGGCAGATGAGTACGCTAGGCGTACATATGTGTACGCTTAGTGTACTCGTGTGCGTGATTTTCAAGCGGAGTCACCTAGTACGCTGGGCGTACCAGAGGGTACGCTGGGCGTACCAGAGGGTACGCTGGGCGTACTAGGCACAGAGTGGACACCCTAATTGTTGGTGAGTCCCCTATATAAAGGATATGATGGCCTCATTCCTGGCCACCATTCCCAGACACCAAACCCTCCTAACCCTAAATCATCGTTCTTATAGCTTGTGAGTGCATTTGAGAGCTTGTGAGTGTAATCTTGTGTTCTTGAAGTGGAGAAGAAGCCTTGGTGAAGAAGGAGTGAGAGTCGAGGCTTTTGGATCTGAGCTTAGCTGCGTGGAAAGCTTCACATAGAGGTATAAAGCTTCAAGCTTTCTCACTCTTTTGATTTGTGTATTTATATGGAGTATTTTAGGGTTTTGTCCCAAAAGATGGAGACTTTATGAGATAATGAGCTCCAGAGACCTTGATCAACCCCCTTTTAGTGTATTTTGTGGAGTAAAGTCATAAAAATCCAATCTTGGACGTTAGAAGCAAGCCATTCATGGGTTATGAGCTTTATGAGGAAAGAGGATGAGTGTTTTGAGTGTTTGTGACCTAATCAGCCATGCAAAGGCTTAAAGTCACTGACTTTATGGATTACGAGATATTAGGGCGTCCAGATCTGTGATATGAGCCAAGGTCTTAACTGATTAAGACCAAGTGAGTAGAAAGAGTGAATCTGGGGAGTACGCTGAGCGTAATCCCTGTACGCCCCGCATACTGCTCCAGTATCCCTGATGGTCAATCTGGATTGTGAGTACGCTGAGCGTACCAGGGGAGGTAAGTTTTTAGAATTGTTGCAACACCACAATCATTCTTAGGCACATGCTAGTCACTCCTCGAAAAATATAGTTGATCAGGCTATATCCCCCTAGATTTGACTATATGTCTCTAAGCCTAAGTGTGCAGTTCAACAATCGTAATACTTTTGTTCTGACTTAGTATGATACTGACCTTGGGATGAATAGATGTATATATATACTTAATTAAATATTTTATTATTTAAAAGTATAATTTCCTAGTCAGAGTGTTTTAATCCTGCTGCGTTTATAGTTTGTATATCTTTTATGGGTTGATATACTCGATTCACTATAAACAATGCTCTGATACCAATCTGTCACACCCCAAAACCGGAACGGCGGAAAAGTTCTGGGGTGGAGGACGTCATGTACAGTATCACAACAAAGCATAATAGTAAACAAGCAACAACATCCATTGCATTAATAGAATAATTTTAATACAAGCGTGTTCTGTGTAGTAAGTAAGACACCAAAAATTAATAACCAAAATAAACGATGAGTCTTGTATGTGCTCCATCTTCTCAAAAGCTTCATCGGTACCTGTCTACTGATGACCTGAGAATACAAGTTATTTTGAAAAGAGTTTATCAGCATAAAGGTGGTGAGTTCATAAGTATTTAGTGTCATTGCTTGTATGAAAATGTTTGTAACAACGTAGTGTAAATGTTTATAGCTGTTTGTAAATGTTTGTAAATAGTTATGCTCCCTAGAAAATCCTATATTTTCTAGTGAAATGTAGTCTTCGACCAAGACCCGAGTGTTTGTGTATTTGTTCCTTATGTAGTGTAAAAGTTTTTCCCCAATGAAACTATCATTATGAAAATATAGTTTACTTAAATGTGTATGTGACAGAATCACAAAGTAATGAAATACAGACTCCAGGTAGTACTAAATGTACAGTACACCTCGGGGAGTCTAAAGTATTAAAATGTAGACTCCAGGTGGTATTAAATGAACAATACGCCTCAAAAAGTCTGTTTTTCCTTTAATTCTTAATTGGTTAATTAAAGGTTTGAATGTGAACTCGTATGTAACCATGCTGATCGACGACTGAATAACTGATGACCCTCCGGTGTCATATGTAGTGAGGTAACATTCTGTCACCCCTTGGCCTAGACGGTTGGGTTTGTAGCTAGCAGTCAGATTGTGGGAGTGTCTGTCCCGTATAGATCTATACACACAATGCCCGCTCTCCCTCCAGGAGACTCTGGTTACAAAGTGATACCACAATGAAGTGTCGTATCGAGAAGCAGTATGTCACATTCTATTTATAGTATTCAAAAGTTTTGTATAGTATGTCATAGTATAGTAATGTTTTCTCTGTACTAGTGTATAGTATACTCTTTTGTGTAGTGTATAGTATGTTCTCTTGTATAGTGTATAGTATTGTATAATGTATAGTATGTATTGTTTCTCAACGTAGTATGTAGTGATTTGTAAATGTACTGACTCTTGTATGTATCGTTGTAGTAGTAATAGTGAATAGTAAACCCTTAACTATACCTATTATAGTTAAATAGTAATGTTGTTTGTATGCCTTCGTTACACAAAGGTACTGAACTGAAGTGAAAGCTTTTATATCCAACACACACACACACACACACACACACATATATATATATATATATATATATATATATATATATATATATATATATATATATATGATATATAATTAAGACTTCAACGACCTTCGGACAAATAACAGGATACCCGAAGTCCACAACCAAACAAGGAACATGAAATAAGGTGAGCTATCAGTCCTAAGTCCTTCAAGTCTTACTTATATAAATATATTGGTGTAGATATGGGTTTGAAAATAATGTAAGTTTAAAAGAGTTTGGAAACAGTTTTAGCATCTAAAAGAGTTTAATAAAAGGTTTTGAAGTGCTTGAAATCCATAAGTTTGATAGCAATTTGAAAGTAATAGTAAATCTTTCTGTTTGTTCTAGTTATCAATCACATATGATTAAAGCAATAACTAGAATGTTTCAACTTGTATTCCCCCCCATAAAAGCATTTAAAATCATTTCAAAGGTTGATTAAGGGGTATGAACTCACCTATAGTGAGTGATGCGAAAATAAGATCGGTAATGGATGCTAAGTGTTAAGTGAAGTCTTGAGCACACGTACGGATCCTATTTAGCATATAATGACATATATATGTATACAATTAGTGTATATTCAACTAATTAAGAAGGATAACACCCTTATAGTCTAGGAAACACTTACATTGAAGTGTTACAATCACAAATGATTGCATAAAAGGAGTGTATGGTCACTAAATGGAGCTTTCGGTCCAAGTGGTATTCTCGGTCTGAATGGCTCTCGGTCCGAATGGTTCTCGGTCCATATGAGGTTTTCGGTCCATGAAGGTGGCCGAAAATCATGATGTTTGGTGCATGTGCTGATTTTCAAGGGCTTTCAAACATGCATAGGGGTTCTAAGTTTTATCCAAAGCCTTGAGTGCGTTTTAAGGTCTTAAAGGCACCTTTCTTTAGGGTTTTCGGTTTAAGGAGATGCACTAAACCGAAAACTCCTTTTGTTCTTGGAAAAATGACGATTTCAAGGCCCTAAATCAAGTATCCTTACTAGATAACAAGTGTAGGAAGTAGATACTTACAATATGGAAGCAAAGAAGGGTGTTTTCGGCCCAAAACACTAGTGTGTGTTCTTGGTGTTCTTGGTGTTCTTGAAGAACACTCGAAGATCTAATAAAAAGGGAAGATTTCATGGATGAAATCATGTATAACTACTAGATGAAGTGTTGTATCAACAAATCAAGAGAAGAAACACTTACATTTTTGGAAGATTTGGAAGAAGCTCTTATGATACTTGAGAGAGAAGGTGTTCTTGAGTTTGGAAGTAAGAAATGAGGAAAGGGAGGAGTAAACTCATGCCTTAAGCATGAGTTCTCGGTCAAAGGGGTTTTTGGTCCTATCCCTCATGTTTGGCCGTAACACCTTATCAAGGTGTTATTTGTTTTATTTGATCCCCAATAATTTTAAAAAAATACTTCCTTTCGTTTATTCTCTCGAAGAATAAATATTTAAAAATACCCAAACGGAGTTTAAACCGAGCTAAAAATTAGCAGAAATGAATTTGACTTTTAATTTACGCGTTTGACTGTAGAGTTCGTACAAATGAAAATTTCGGGTTGTCACATCATCCCCCCGTTAGAGGGAACTTCGTCCCGAAATTATAGTTCAAGCAACTAAGTTATTACAAATAACTAAGTAAAAAGATGAGGATATTTCAGCTTAAACTGATCCTCGCGCTCCCAAGCGAATTCCGGTCCTCGCTTGGCGTTCCAGCGAACCCTCACTATCGGGATACGACTTTTCTTGGTTCGTTTGACCTCTCGGTTCATGATCTCTACTGGTTCTTCCACGAAGTTGAGGCTCTCGTTGATCTCGATCTCGTCGAGTGGGATTACAAGAGTCTCGTCGGATAGGCACTTTTTCAAGTTAGAGACGTGGAAGGTAGGATGTACGTTACTTAGCTCGTGGGGAAGGTTGAGTTTGTAAGCTACGGGGCCGATTCTAGCGAGAATCTCGAAAGGCCCTATGTATCTTGGATTCAGCTTTCCACGCTTTCCGAAGCGTATCAAGCCCTTCCAGGGTGAGACTTTCCAGAGGACTCGGTCTCCCACCTGGAATTCTAAAGGTTTCCTCCGTTTGTCTGCGTAGCTTTTCTGTCGGTCTCTAGAGGCTTTCAATCGTTCACGAATCTGAACGATCTTCTCTGTCGTTTCCCGTATGATCTCTGGACTCGTGAGAGTGCTGTTAGGAACTCATCCTTTAGCTAACTGAGTGTCACCCACCTCAGCCCAGCACAGAGGGGATCTGCACTTCCGGCCATAGAGGGCTTCAAATGGAGCAGCCTTGATGCTCGTGTGATAACTGTTGTTGTAGGAAAATTCGACAAGGGGTAAGTGAGTATCCCATGTCTTCCCAAAGTCGATTACACAGGCTCGCAACATATCTTCCAGGGTTTGGATAGTCCTCTCACTCTGTCCGTCGGTCTGTGGATGGTAGGCTGTACTCATGTCCAGCCTCGTTCCTAGGGAGCTTTGTAGTAACTGCCAGAACCTCGAAGTGAATCTACTATCCCTATCGGAGATAATAGATATAGGAACACCATGCAGTCGTACGATCTCGTGAATGTATGTTCTTGTGAGCTTCTCCATCTTGTCAGTTTCTTTGATAGGCAGGAAGTGTGCGGACTTGGTTAATCTGTCGACGATGACCCAAATGGTATCAAGCCCACCCATTGTCTTGGGTAGCTTGGTTATGAAGTCCATAGTGATCCACTCCCACTTCCATTCAGGTATCTCTGGTTGCTGAAGTAAACCTGATGGTTTCTGGTATTCGACCTTAACTTTTGCGCAAGTAAGGCATTTACTCACGAAGGTAGCAATTTCTGCTTTCATGTTAGGCCACCAGTATAGCTTTTTAAGATCCAGATACATCTTATCTGAACCCGGGTGGACGGAATATCGAGTGTTGTGTGCTTCCTTCATGACCAAGTCTCTGAAGCCACCGTGTCTCGGTGTCCAGATCCGGTCCATGAGATATAAGGCTCCGTCACCCTTGACTTCCAAGTTCTTATCCATTCCACGTAGGGATTCTCCCGCCACATTTTCAGGTTTTAAGGCTCCGAACTGAGCCTCCTTAATTTGTGCGGATAGATGCGAATGGATAGTCATAGTTAATGACTTGACTCTTCGTCCAGAATGTTCTTTTCGACTTAGGGCGTCTGCTACCACGTTGGCTTTACCCGGATGATAACGAATTTCACATTCGTAGTCGTTGAGTAGCTCGACCCACCGTCGCTGTCTCATGTTGAGTTCCTTCTGGTTGAATATGTGTTGTAGGCTTTTGTGGTCTGTGAAGATAGTACTCCTCGTACCATACAGGTAGTGTCTCCAGATCTTCAGAGCAAACACAACTGCTCCTAATTCGAGGTCGTGAGTGGTGTAGTTGACCTCGTGTGTCTTCAGCTGTCTTGAGGCGTAGGCGATGACCTTACCTCGTTGCATCAGAACACATCCGAGCCCCTGGTTGGATGCATCGCAGTATACCACGAAGTCGTCTATCCCTTCGGGAAGGGATAGTATCGGTGCGGTGCATAAGGCTCGCTTCAGCGTTTGGAACGCTTTCTCTTGTTTCTCTTCCCAGTCGAAGGCCACGCCTTTCTGGGTCCATGTCGTAAGGGGTTTCGCAATTCGAGAGAAATTCTGTATGAACCTGCGGTAGTATCCAGCGAGGCCTAGAAATTGACGAATTTCTGTAGGCGGCTTCGGTGCTGACCAGTTCTTGATGGCTTTAATTTTGGAAGGGTCCACATTGTCACACCCCCAAACCAAGGATGGCGGAAACGTCCGGGGGTGGAGGACTTCATGTAAAGTATCACAACAACGAGTATAATAGTGCTCAAAGTAAATACAACCATCATAAATATAATTGAAAAGGTTACACCATAGTATATGTTTACATGTTTCAAAATCAATTACATTATGATGACAAAATAAACTGTTTGACGATTTAACGTCCCATCCGCAAAGTGCTGATGTTTTCCTATTTCACTGATTTCCTGAGAATACAAGTAGTTTTGAAAAAGTGTTAACAATTAAGTTGGTGAGTTCATAAGAGTTTTGTTGGAGAAAGAAACCATTTTCCTTGTAAAAGCGACAAGTATGTTTCCAGAAAATCCAATATTTTCTTTATTAAGTGAAATGAATGCTTCTATGTTATGCGATAATGAACCCTAGAGGGACCCATAGATTCCTTCTATAATCGCCCAGTGTATATAAGTTATATAAAATTTAAGTTAAATAGACCGTCGAATGTAATGGGTCTGCCCTAGGCCCACAACCAAACAAGGAACAGGAAATAAAGCGGACCCACCGATTCTAAGTCGATCATGACTAAATTCTATATAACTCTAGCATATACACTTAGTAATTATGGCTGAAAACTAACAATGCTAGATAGAATGTAGTCTTAAAAACCAAAGGCCGAGACTATGGTTATCATAATTCATCAAGTAGTGGTAGTGAACATAAACTATACATATCATAATTCACCAAATAGAGGTAGTGATAGTGATCATGAATTATGCATATTATAGTTTATCAAATAGTGGTAGTGATAGTGATCATGAATTATGCATATTATAGTTTATCAAATAGTGGTAGTGGTAGTGAACATAAACTATACATATCATAATTCACTGAATAGTGGTAGTGATAGTGAACCTAAACTATACCTATTATAGTTCTAGCGTGTTTGTTTGTGATGTACAAGGACCCTTTTCTATGTAAGTCGAATGTATAGCAAAATATAACTATGTGTTATCATGCCTTATTTTTGTACTAATGGTAATAATGGAGGATTCTTACAATTCAGTGAGTATTTTCTGTTATATAATATTACCACAACAAGAAATACATGTAAAATATGAAATCTTCAAATATTAACACTTTGCTCAACAAGTTACAAAGTGTGATGAAAGTTATAAGCTGTTATCTAGATTTTTACCTTTCTACACTCTTTTAGAAAAATCCTAGAAAAGTCATACGAAGTCAAAAACCGATTCCGTAAATTCTGAGAGTTCATAAAATGTGTCTATTTTATTCATAATTTTTATTGTGATTTTTGGAAGTTTTTAACTTGTGTTAAAATGTTCATATTCACAGACTGGTCCGAATTTGTTTCTGGATGATAGACAGTTTTGTAAAAATCACCATAAATCGTAGAAAAATCGTATGGTGATGTGCAAGTAGTCATTATAAAGGTATGAACCTGAACTATTTTCACCTAATACAGTTTTGAAAACTAAAATGGTTAAGTCGACCAAAACAGTCCGTGAATGGAGTTGAACTTTTCTGATGAAGGCTGTTAAATGAGTTTAGTTGTGTTCTTGGTGTTTTAACTTGTATTCCCCCCCTTAAAACTTAAGAAAAACATGAAAAGATAGGGGTATGAACTCACCTTGAGTGATTTCAGAAGATGGATGATGAAGAAGAGAAGTGTTCAACTCAAGAACACTTAGAAGATGTTTGGTGATTCAAAGATCTAACAACAAATATGACGATATTTGTGTAAGGAACTCATGATTTGAGTGGAGAAGTGTAAGGAAATCAAGCATGGGAAGAGATTTACTTACCAAGAGTGGAAGAAATCTTGATGATCAGCCTTGGAAGTCTCGAAATTGAGAGGGAGTGGTGAGAGAATTTGGAGTGTGATCCTTGGAGGAAAAATGAGAGAATGAAGGAAGTGTGAGGAGAGAGGGTGGGTTGTCCAGCTCTTAGGATGTGGGAATGGCTGGAGATTGATGGAAAAGTACAAGGATGTGACTAGGTATGGTGGGGAGGGGTGTGGGTTGGTCATAGAGTGGGTATGGGTGGTTGCTTGTGTCATAAATCAAAGATAAGTCAACACTCCACCCCCTTGTACTTCAACCACTAAATCTTGGATATGATTGGCACTAAAAACGTGGGGATTAATGAAATTTGAGGCTTTAATTGTTAAAATAAAGTTTTGGGTGAAAATCCCGCGCTAAAATAATTGAAATCGGGCTTAAAGTGCAAAACTAGTCGAAAACCTGGTGAATTTGGCCTTTCTGCGAGACCTCTCGGTACTAGGCCGAGGTTCGGTCCCTTCTGGTCATAGACCGAAGGCGAAATGCCCCGAAATAGCCCAAAGGCGAAATGGAGCGAAACTGGTCGGAAGCGAAATTGACCGAAAGTAGGGTTCGGGTTCGCATGCGAGGTTCGGGTCCGAGAGAGAGGGTTCGGTTCCTGGAGTTTCGGGTTCGGTTCTTGGGGCTTCAGCTCAGCAGTTCGGTCCCAATAAGGAACCTTCGGTCCTAAGAGGCTTCGCTCCTTAAAGAGGGGTTTCGGGTCCTTAAGGCTAGTTTACCCGTTTTTACCCCATTTTAAGCGATTTTTGACCCGATTAAGGGTCGGGATGACCCGAATGATTATAAAAAAAGTTAAAGGAACTTTTGAGATAGATTTGGGAGAGATTTGACATTCTTGGAGAGATTTCTCATACAGAGAGAGATTTGGGAGAGATTTGACATTATTGGAGAGATTTCTTATACAGAGAGAGATTTGGGAGAGATTTGACATTCTTGGAGAGATTTCTCATACAGAGAGAGATTTGGGAGAGTTAGAGTGAAAGAGATTTGGAGAGACTTCTTTTGTGACCTTTTTGAGTGTTTGACTTTGTAACGCAAGGTTTGTACTCCCGTTAAGTCTCGTTATGATTGTTATACACTCTCGAGGAGTATGGAATAATGTTTTATCGAGTAGAGTCATCACTTACGCTGATTAGGGTTTAGAATTTCCGAACACGTGAAAACTCTAAGTGATAATTTGTATGAGGATTGCGAGTTGTACAATAAGAAACATAATGGAAACCCTAATGTACAAGGGTTAGATGAGTTGACCGGTTTGACTTGTTGACTTTAGGTGACTTTGACTTGGCCAAAAATTGACGGTTGTCACACACGTGGATTCCTTCTTCGCTAACCACGTGTCCTAAGAATTCGACTCTTCGAATCCAAAATTCCTATTTAGAGAACTTCGCATAGAGCTTCTCTGATCGTAAGGTTCCTAGGACTTGTCGTAAATGATCGCTATGTTCCTCCTTACTTCGAGAGTAGATAAGTATGTCATCGATGAAAACGATAACGAATTGATCCAAGTAAGGACGGCATACCCTATTTATTAAGTCCATGAATACTGCAGGCGCGTCAGTTAATCCGAATGGCATCACGACGAACTCGTATTGTCATAACGAGTTCAGAAGGCTGTCTTCGGAACATCCTCCTCCAGCACTCGTAACTGGGTATCGGACCTCATATCAATCTTGGAAAAGTAACTCGCCCCTTGCAGCTGGTCGAATAAATCGTCTATACGAGGAAGAGGTTAATGATTTTTGATCGTAAGTTTGTTGAGTTCCCTGTAATCGATGCACATACGGAACGATCCGTCTTTTTTCTTCACGAACAAGACCGGAGCTCCCCAGGGTGAGAAGCTTGGTCTTATAAAGCCCTTGCTGAGCAGTTCGTTAAGTTGACCCGACAGTTCTTGCATCTCAGCTGGTGCTAGACGATAGGGCGATTTGGCTACGGGGGTAGCTCCTGGAACTAAGTCGATTCGGAACTCGACTTGACGTTGCGGGGGTAACCCTGGGAGTTCTTCCGGAAAGACGTCGGGGAAGTCGCGTACAATGGGGAGGTCTTTGGTTTTCTGGTTCGAATCGACTACATGTGCAAGGAATGAACGATATTCCTTACGCAAGTACTTCTGGGCTTGAATACTAGATATGATACGAAGGCTCGTACTGGGTTTGTCTCCGTAGATCAACAAGGTTTCGTTATTCGGTAGATTTAGGCGGACTGCCTTCTCGAAGCACAGAATATCAGTACGATGGAGACTCAACCAGTCCATGCCCACAATGACGTCGAAACTTTTTATTGCTACTGGTATGAGGTCGATTGGGAATGAATGATTATCTAGTGTGAGGGTACAACCTATGTAAATCTCGTTAGAACTCTCTGTCTTTCCGTTAGCCATTTCTACGACGAAGGTTTCTTTTAGTGCTTGCGGTGCTTGATTAAGTAAGTCTTTAAATTTTTGGTTTACGAAGCTCCTCTCTGCCCCACTATCAAATAGGATACAAGCATAAGAGTTATCGAGAAGGAACGTACCTGTGACTACTGTGGGGTCTGCCACGGCTTCATTGTGGCCAATAGTAAGTAGTCTTCCTACTTCTCCCGCATTCCCAACTTTCGGACAGTTTCTTTGAAGTGCCCTATCTCGCCGCACCCGTAGCAGGCCTGGCTCACTCCTGCACCGGGAACCTGGGTGATGGGTTTGGGTGGTGTTCTGCAAAACCGGGCGGTATGGCCCTTCCGGTCGCAATTAGCGCAATGCATTTCTCGGCAGGGGCCGTTATGATGGAAGGAGCACTTGGTGCACTTGGGTAGGCTCCCTGCATATGGTTTGGCTGGTACAAGGGCAGCAGGAGTAGTGGCAGCATGGATAGCCATCGTCTGTTGGTTCTTGGAAGAGGGTTGAGTTGATTTGCCCTTCTTTCGGTCCCAACGCTTCCTCTTGTTGTCAGCTGTTTTGGTTGGTGCGGGGGCAATCATTGTAGTTGTTGTTGGAGTAGAAGGAACCTCGTGAACGATGAGCCTTTGGGCCAATTCCTTGGCGCTATCAAAGGTCGCAGGGTGTGATGCTAGAACGTTCCCTCGATATGGGGGTACCAGACCCCAGATGTATCTTTCGATTTTCTTGCTTTCGGTGGGGACCATGTTGGGACATAGAGTCACCAGGTCGCAGAACCTGGCTGTATAAGCCACTATGTCGGAACCCTTCATTTTGAGGTTCCACAGTTCCTCCTCGAGCTTCTGAATTTCGACCCTCGGGCAGTACTCCCTTGTCATTAGGTCCTTCAGTGTATCCCATCCCATGGTGTTAGCTGCTACCAGTGAGAGTGATTTGACATGGCCATTCCACCACGTCAGGGCCCTTTCGGTGAAGGTGCAAGCAGCGAACTTTATCTTGCTCCCTTCAGGGAATGAGCACATCTCGAAGATTGCTTCTGTTCTTTCGATCCATTGGGACAGTGCAATGATCCCTCCGGTCCCGTTAAAGTATGTTGGTTTGCAGATGATGAAATCTTTTTAGGTACACTCCCGTGTACGAGGGTGGATTTCACCGTGGCTAGAGTTTGTGCCTATTCCAGCTCCACTTGCACCACCAGAGTTTACTTGGGCCATGGCTGTGGTCACCGCTGCTTGAAACATTACCGCATCAAACTGCGGAGGGGGTGGTGGTGGTGGAGTTTGATTCACAGGCGTGTTTCTGGTCGGACGCTTTCGAGGTGGCATCCTTTACTGAAAGTTTATAAAGATGATGATAATAGTAAGAATCAATTGCAAGAATGATGAGAGTGTTTCATGGACTAAGTCGCCATAGTCCAACTATTAGATAGAGGCATAACAATAGATTAGGGAAACACAAGAGTAAGGACTTTCCAATAGATTAGATAACTGCCAATATTACTGGTATTAGTGATGTAAAATGAGTTCGGGAAAAATGACCTAACAGTAGGTCTTACATCAAACCATAAGGGAAAATGTTGGCAGTATTAGAAGTCTAGTTAGAGTACTTTAAAAGTTTGGAAGGTTTTACAGACAAGTGCTCCATAGAGCACAGAAAAGAAAGACTATTTCTTAACCAAAAGAGAAAGATGAGTCGACATCTTCTACCGGCGACGGGTATCCCTCGGGCGAATCCTCAGGTCTACCAGTTGACGTACAACTTCCTGAAGATGTCGTTCATGCGCCCTCTGACGCACTCGGAGTTCCATGACCTCGGCTAGGGATGCAGCTAGCTGTTGCTGCAGAGCCTCGTTGGTTCTCCTGGTCCTTTCCAGAGCCTCTTCGAGTTGACGAACATGGACCGTGTTAACGCCAGAGTTTGCGTCCACTTCCATCACTCGGTCGATGGCTGCACGACTTTGTTCAGCATTTCGAGCAATCCTACGGACCATGATGGGCAGGACTCGGTTAGCTGATCCTCCCTCACTTAGATTGTAAAAGCTTCGGTCCCCATTGTAAGGTAAGGGCTGACCCTGCTCATCACTCCAACGATTCAAGGTTGCTGCCCACAAGGGAGTGGGACCTTGAAATGCCGGACGGGGGTTGAGGTTTGGGACTTGACCTTCTTGGGGTAGGTTGTTGACCTCTGGTTCGGAGTCGGAGCCATCCGAAGAGCCTTCTGCGAGGTGATCATCCAAAGGGATTGGGTGATCATCTTCTGGCTCATCATCAAGCCATCCACCATTTCCTTGGTTGGGATAATACGGGTCGCCAGGGAGATGGAAGCCAGCCATGTTATCTACGCGAGAATGGGGAAAAGAATAGTTAATAGACGTACTAATGAGGATCCTTTTTAGTTTGCACATAAGTAATTATAGTAACACAAAATACTCCTATAGTATTCTGTTCTAATGTTCCCGTTGTAGTAGTGTTGGTAAGTTTTTAGACTTGTTGCAACACCACAATCATTCTTAGGCACATGCTAGTCACTCCTCGAAAAATATAGTTGATCAGGCTATATCCCCCTAGATTTGACTATATGTCTCTAAGCCTAAGTGTGCAGTTCAACAATCGTAATACTTTTGTTCTGACTTAGTATGATACTGACCTTGGGATGAATAGATGTATATATACTTAATTAAATATTTTATTATTTAAAAGTATAATTTCCTAGTCAGAGTGTTTTAATCCTGCTGCGTTTATAGTTTGTATATCTTTTATGGGTTGATATACTCGATTCACTATAAACAATGCTCTGATACCAATCTGTCACACCCCAAAACCGGAACGGCGAAAACGTTCTGGGGTGGAGGACGTCATGTACAGTATCACAACAAAGCATAATAGTAAACAAGCAACAACATCCATTGTATTAATAGAATAATTTTAATACAAGCGTGTTCTGTGTAGTAAGTAAGACACCAAAAAGAATAACCAAAATAAACGATGAGTCTTGTATGTGCTCCATCTTCTCAAAAGCTTCATCGGTACCTGTCTACTGATGACCTGAGAATACAAGTTATTTTGAAAAGAGTTTATCAGCATAAAGTTGGTGAGTTCATAAGTATTTAGTGTCATTGCTTGTATGAAAATGTTTGTAACAACGTAGTGTAAATGTTTATAGCTGTTTGTAAATGTTTGTAAATAGTTATGCTCCCTAGAAAATCCTATATTTTCTAGTGAAATGTAGTCTTCTACCAAGACCCGAGTGTTTGTGTATTTGTTCCTTATGTAGTGTAAGAGTTTTTCCCCAGTGAAACTATCATTATGAAAATATAGTTTACTTAAACGTGTATGTGACAGAATCACAAAGTAATGAAATACAGACTCCAGGTAGTACTAAATGTACAGTACACCTCGGGGAGTCTAAAGTAGTAAAATGTAGACTCCAGGTGGTATTAAATGAACAATACGCCTCGAAAAGTCTGTTTTGCCTTTAATTCTTAATTGGTTAATTAAAGGTTTGAATGTGAACTCGTATGTAACCATGCTGATCAACGACTGAATAACTGATGACCCTCCGGTGTCATATGTAGTGAGGTTACATTCTGTCACCCCTTGGCCTACACGGCTGGGACTGTAGCTAGCAGTCGGGGTGTGGGAGTGTCTGTCCCGTATAGATCTATACACACAATGCCCGCTCTCCTTCCAGGAGACTCTGGTTACAAAGTGATACCACAATGAAGTGTCATATCGAGAAGTAGTATGTCACATTCTATTTATAGTATTCAAAAGTTTTGTATAGTATTCAAAAGTTTTGTATAGTATGTCATAGTATAGTAATGCTTTCTCTGTACTGGTGTATAGTATACTCTTTTGTGTAGTGTATAGTATGTTCTCTTGTATAGTGTATAGTATTGTATAGTGTATAGTATGTATTGTTTCTCAACGTAGTACTTATGTAGTGATTTGTAAATGTACTGACTCTTGTATGTATCGCTGTAGTAATAATAGTGAATAGTAAACCCTTAACTATACCTATTATAGTTAAATAGTAATGTTGTTTGTATGCCTTCGTTACACAAAGGTACTGAATTGAAGTGAAAGCTTTTATATCCAACACACACACACACACACACATATATATATATATATATATATATATATATATATATATATATATATATAATTAAGACTTCAACGACCTTCGGATAAATAACAGGATACCCGAAGTCCACAACCAAACAAGGAACATGAAATAAGGTGAGCTATCAGTCCTAAGTCCTTCAAGTCTTACTTATATAAATATATTGGTGTAGATATGGGTTTGAAAATAATGTAAGTTTAAAAGAGTTTGGAAACAGTTTTAGCATCTAAAAGAGTTTAATAAAAGGTTTTGAAGTGCTTGAAATCCATAAGTTTGATAGCAATTTGAAAGTAATAGTAAATATTTCTGTTTGTTCTAGTTATCAATCACATATGATTAAATCAATAACTAGAATGTTTCAACTTGTATTCCCCCCCCCCCATAAAAGCATTTAAAATCATTTCAAAGGTTGATTAAGGGGTATAAACTCACCTGTAGTGAGTGATGCGAAAATAAGATCGGTAATGGATGCAAAGTGTTAAGTGAAGTCTTGAGCACACGTACGGATCCTATTTAGCATATAATGACATATATATGTATACAATTAGTGTATATTCAACTAATTAAGAAGGATAACACCCTTATAGTCTAGGAAACACTTACATTGAAGTGTTACAATCACAAATGGTTGCATAAAAGGAGTGTATGGTCACTAAATGGAGCTTTCGGTCCAAGTGGTATTCTCGGTCTGAATGGCTCTCGGTCCGAAGGTTTCTCGGTCCGAATGGTTCTCGGTCCATATGAGGTTTTCGGTCCATGAAGGTGATCGAAACTCATGATGTTTGGTGCATGTGCTGATTTTCAAGGGCTTTCAAACATGCATAGGGGTTCTAAGTTTTATCCAAAGCCTTGAGTGTGTTTTAAGGTCTTAAAGGCACCTTTCTTTAGGGTTTTCGGTTTAAGGAGATGCACTAAACCGAAAACTCCTTTTGTTCTTGGAAAAATGATGATTTCAAGGCCCTAAATCAAGTATCCTTACTAGATAACAAGTGTAGGAAGTAGATACTTACAATATGGAAGCAAAGAAGGGTGTTTTCGGCCCAAAACACTAGTGTGTGTTCTTGGTGTTCTTGAAGAACACTTGAAGATCTAAGAGTCCCTAAACCCTAATTCGTTTTGGAACATGTAAAGTCATATTAAAAACTTTAGTTCCAACCCCTAGAATTTTAAAAGTTAAAATTCAACCCTTATACTTTATAATATTATAAGTTTAATAATATTTATATATGTATAAGATCAAGTCGTCTTACCGCTAGTACGCCTCATTCACGAAGCCGGTCTATAAGGGGGGTATAAGGTTGTTGCCTATAAAATGACAACTTAATGGGTGTCCACTCTCACCCACCGCTTCCTTGATCGGTGGAGGGTCGTTAGCCGAACGGGTAGGACAAGGACTTATAAATTCTCATTAAAAGTATAATGATAATACTAAAGTAACTAAACTTTATTGAATTCCCAATCTTAGTTATTTTAGGAAAATGTGAATAAGGTGCTAATCCATGAAATTACACTTTACACTTTGTTTAAGTCGTTAGTGGAGCGTGTGTGGTTAACCGGCACACTAACTTGAACTTAACAAGGTAGGTAAAGGGTGACTTAATGTTTATCATAGTATCGATGGAGCGTGTGTGGTTAACCGACACATCGATTGAGGGGTAATACATTAAGGGTACCAAGTAATTTGCATGGTTACTTCACACCTTGTTTTGTGATCCTCGGCATCCCAGTCACAAAACTTGAAGGGCACACTCGAGATTGAAACATGTCATTGAAGAAAGTTCAATGAATCTCAAAGAATCTAGGAGTTTCTAAACCAATTAAAACCTAATTAAATATTTCGTTTTTCATGGTGGAAATTGGTGAATCGTCATTCACCTACCTTCAAATATCTTATAGCTTAGATTACGGCATCCCTCTTCTAAGTTATAAAATATTGTGTTGGGTCCTAGCCTTAATATTACATTTGGGTGTTTTGTTAAGGACTATCTCTATATCTAATCTAATCTATTCCCTCTTCTTTTCAGATGTCTTCCAATAACAATGCTTCTGGCTCAAACCCTACTAGCTCCTTCTCTCTCATGAATCTTTGTGGGAGAGTCATCTTTGATGGGTCCAACTTTACAGATTGGATCAGAAGCATCATGATGGTCACTCGGTATGAGAACAAAGAATATGTTCTCGACAAGGAGCTGAAGGTACCCGAGCCAACTGCTACTCCTGAAGAGCTTGCTGAATATGAGGTACATGAAAGAGATGCTACAAAAGTGGCATGCATCATGATGGCCACCATGACAGCCGAGCTCCAAAAGTCATATGAGGACTATTATCCTTTTGAGATGCACCAGGACTTGATGGACCGCTACCATCAAAGTGCTCGTCAAGAGCGATATGAAATAATCTCCTCCATGATAACAACCCGAATGAAGGATGGTGAACCCATCACGGGCCACATGCAGAAAATGCAAAGGTATGTGGACCGTTTACTGAAGCTGAATGTGAACTTCCCTGAGGAGTTAGCAATAGACATCATTTTGCACTCCTTGCCATCGTGTTATGATCAATTCCGCATGACATATCACATGAACAAGGAAGAAGTCACCCTCAGCAAACTTCAAGGACTCTTGAAGACCGCCGAAAGTGGTCTAAAGGGTAAGTCGGTTGTTACTACTCCTACTCCTACTCCAACTGCGGCCAATGTCTTGGAAATCGGGCATGGCAAAGGGAAGAAGAGAAAGAACCCTTCTAAGGGTACCAAGGGTAAGACCCTTGAAGGCTCCTCTTCAAGCAAAACCAAGAAAGGTTTTGTCACTCCTTCTGCTAACCCTAATGAGGCTGAATGCTTCTATTGCCATGAAAAGTCGCACTAGAAGCGAAACTGCCCAAAGTACCAGCAAGATTTGAAGGATGAGAAAGTAAAACCCAACCATGCAGGTATATACACTATATTGTCTAATAACTCACCTCATTCTAAGTCTTGGGTCCTTGATACAGGTTGTGGTATTCACATATGTTGTGATTTGCAGGGACTAAAAAGAAGTGAGAATGTGGAGCAGGGAAAGATAAACTTGATCATGGGAAACAGGAAAGCTTCACCTGTCACCAAGATAGGAGTTTATTCCTTAGTGCTAAATAGTGGGTTTACATTAGATTTGAATAAATGTTATTATTCGCCAGAAATGGCAAGAAATGTTATTTCCTTTCATGCATTGTATAAACAAGGTTTTACCTTTTATTTTGATAATAATAATGGTAGTATTGATGCTTTCTTTAATAATGTTCTTTATTTTAAAGCATTACCTTGTGATGACGTGTATGAAACTGTATCTGTTGTAGATAATCTAGGAAATAATGTATTGTGTATTGACTCTTCCACTAGCTTAGATAAAGCATCTTTATGGCATTGTCGTCTTGGACATGTAAGCAAGAAACGCATAGGCCAACTCCAAAAGGATGGAGTCTTGGAGTCATTTGACCTAAAGTCAGATGATAGTTGTGAATCTTGTTTGCTTGGTAAAATGACAAAGTCACCTTTTACTGGCACTTGTGCTAGGGGTGAAGGTTTGTTGGACCTCATACACACGGATGTGTGTGGACCCTTCAGAACCGCCACAAGAGATGCTAATCGGTTCTATGTGACTTTTACTGATGATTTTAGTAGATATGGATATGTCTACCTAATCAAGCATAAGTCAGAAACCTTTGAGAAATTCAAAGAGTTTAAGCAAGAAGTGGAGAATCAGTTGGGCAGGAACATTAAGATGCTTCGATCCGATCGTGGTGGTGAGTATCTTAGTACTGAGTTCCTTGACTATCTTAAGGAATGTGGGATTGTCTCACAATTGACACCTCCTAGGACACCACAGTTGAATGGTGTAGCTGAGAGGCGCAATCGGACCTTGTTGGACATGGTTCGTTCCATGATGAGTCGAGCTTCGCTACCAATCTCATTTTGGGGGTATGCCTTAGAGACTGCCGCCCATATCCTTAATCTAGTCCCTACAAAGAAGGTTGCCAAAACACCTCACGAGGTGTGGACTGGAAAAGTTCCCAATCTAGACCACATCAATATTTGTGGTTGCGAGGCTTTCGTGAACGCGAGACTCACGATAAGCTCGAACCCCGAAGCGAAAGGTGTATTTTCATCGGCTACCCACAGAAATCCTTTGGTTACATCTTCTACAGACCCAGTGATAATGTGGTCTTTGTAGCAAGAAGAGGATTCTTTCGAGAGAGAGAATTCATGAGCCAAGGAGACAGTGGGAGGCAAATTGACCTTGAGGAAATTCAAGAGTCAAGTGGTGAAGGAACCTCAAACCCTAGCCCTGAACCTGAGGAGGAAACTCCTGTTGAGCCGACTGAAGAATCTATACCTCTGAGGCGTTCCACCAGAGTTAGGAATGCACATGAGCATTATTATGGTTTTCATATTACTGCAGAAGGTGAGACATTTATCAGTGATAACACACTGGTAAATCTGGATGAGCCTAACAGCTACACGGAAGCCATGGCAGGCCCTGAGGCTGCTAAATGGAAAGAGGCTATGGATAGCGAGATACAGTCCATGTATGACAATCAAGTTTGGAACTTGGTTGACAATGTACCTGATCGTAAGATAGTTGGGTGCAAATGGATCTTCAAGAAGAAGATCGACATGGATGGTAATGTACACACTTATAAGGCACGACTGGTTGCAAAGGGTTATTCTCAAACTCCGGGAGTTAATTATGATGAGACATTTTCACCAGTGGCCAAGATTAAGTCTATTAGGGTTCTGTTAGCCATTGTTGCATTTCATGATTATGAAATATGGCAAATGGATGTCAAAACCGCTTTCCTTAATGGAAAGTTGGTTGAAGATGTTTACATGGTTCAGCCAGAGGGTTTTGTCAGTACAGAGTACCCCAGTAGAGTGTGTAAGCTCGATAAATCCATTTATGGATTAAAACAGGCACCTCGCAGATGGAATCTTTGCTTTGATGAGAAAGTCAAAGAATTTGGCTTTTCAAGGAGTGAAGATGAATCTTGTGTCTATATCAAGGCTAGTGGGAGTATAGTCAGCTTTTTGGTACTGTATGTGGATGACATACTACTCATAGGAAATGACATCCCAACCCTGCAGGAAGTAAAGTCCTGGCTTGGGAGTGTTTCGCTATGAAGGACCTTGGAGAAGCTGCCTATATCCTAGGGATAAGGATTTTGAGAAACAGGAGTAAAAGACTAATTGGACTTAGTCAAAGCACCTATGTGGACAAAGTGTTGAAAAGGTTCAACATGCATAACTCCAAGAAAGGAGAGTTACCCATCCAGAGTAATGCCAGATTGAGTAAGACATAAAGCCCTAGTACTGAGGCTGAGATAGCAGAAATGAGTCGAATACCTTATGCTTCAGCTGTAGGATCGATCATGTATGCTATGATGTGTACTCGACCTGATGTAGCCTTTGCTTTGAGCATGGTTAGCAAGTATCAGGGGAACCCTGGCAAGGCACACTGGACTGCGGTAAAGAATATCCTCAAGTACCTACGGAGGACTAAGGACTGGGTCCTTACCCTCGGTGGCAGTGAGGACTTGAGAGTTGTAGGGTACAGTGATGCTAGCTTTCAGACTGACAGGGATAATTTCCGCTCTCAGTCGGGCTGGGTCTTTACTCTAAACGGAGGGGCAATTACTTGGAAAAGTTCCAAGCAGGAGACAGTGGCTGATTCCACTTGTGAATCAGAGTATATAGCAGCAAGCGAGGCAGCAAGGGAGGCTATATGGCTAAAGAAGTTCATCGGAGACCTTGGAGTTGTACCAGCTATAAAGGAGCCAATGGAGATTTTCTGTGACAGCAATAGTGCGGTTGCCTTAGCCAAGGAACCAAGAGATCATGGGAGATCCAGACACATTGACAGAAAATATCACTTCGTTAGACATCGAATAGAAGAAGGAATCCTCGTGGCAAAGAGGGTATCATCGGATGAGAACCCAGCAGATCCCCTCACGAAGGGACTGACTCGGGCTAAGCATCACCAGCATGCTCGGAGCATAGGGCTAAAGGATGATATTAGTTTTAGTAGTTAGATAATCTTGAAATTTGTAAAATGTAATTGACATTTGATGATAAATAAAAGCTGTTATTTATGAGTAAAGTGTTGCTATCTCTTGTCAATCGTTTACTATTATTTCTTTTTGCATGTTTTGACTTCCAGAATAATTATGTTATGGTTTATATCATATTATTCAAACTCTCCACAGTCGGTCATATGTTGGAAGTAGATATGAATCAAGATTGTCATGGGTTGGCTTGTAGAGGTCTAAGATGTTAGACAAAGCAGGGCTACAACACTCATGAGTGCTCATAAGTTCTGAGTATTGGATTCAACCCATGCTTACTTGTATCACTTCATGGAATTTATCTCGAGTGATCGTGAGACGGTAATATTATATAAGTCTTCAAACCTAGAGATATGATTTGTTGCCTATGAGTTGGTTATGCATTTATTGCACGAAAACGCATTGGTAACTCGATGTTATAAACCGTGCTTTTGTGTGTAATTCAACAACTAGTAGAGCAAACATATGAGTCGAAGTTTATCTGTTCCTTCTAGGATTAGAAGCGATATCTGGGCCCCTCGATGATTTTGTTTTGACCTATGTATCGGGCCCGGTCAGAACTAAATTGATGTGTTCAGTTAAGTTCTATGTCAAACAAATCGGAAATCGGGAAACAAATGCTGGACAATAAGCAAGACCATGTTCCATGTATTTGTCCGACTGATATCTAGAACAGAGGATTATATGATCACTTATCTAAAATGGCGCTTCATAGTTCAACAGCGTTTAAAGAGCTACGATTGCTGATCGGTTCCTGAAATCATACTTGCAACTATAGTTATTAGACTTATCCAAGTGGGAGACTGTTGGATATAGTGTCTAAGTCCATAACTATAATTGGTATGTACTTGACCCGACCCGGCATGGTCCATTTGGGTTGCACTTCACCCGAACAATTTATAGATAATCGTTTGAGAATAGTATAAGTTATGATTTATTAATATATTATAAGTCCTAATATATTAATATAAAATCATATTATTTAATTAGTATTGATCTATAATTAATTTAGAATTAATTTAGAGATCAAAAGTATGACTAATTAAATATGGGCTCTTGTATTTATATAGTGTGGGCTAATGCTTATTTGGAATGGGCTAGGCTTGCATGGAAAGTCCATGGATACTCCATGGAGCTTTAACCCATGGATCTCATGGAAATGAAAAGACATGGGTATTAGGGTTTACATGAATGTAACCCTAATCCACCACACTATATAAAGGAGGCTTTGGTTCTTGAAATCACATGAGTTGTGGTGAGTAAAGTAAGAGGGCCGATTTCAAGAAGGTGATTACTATTCTCTCAAAGTTCCAAGTTTGTGGTGATTTGTGATTTCCATTTGAGGCATCCACACTATTGGTGCTAGGCTCTAAAACTCCAAGCAATCAACTACAACTACAAGGTAAGTAATTCTACTAGCTTTATTTGATTCAAGTTCCCCATGCCATTCTAGATAGGATAAGAACCTTGGAAAAATAATTATTTGCATGTATCATAGTCAAACATAGATCCAAGGTTTCTAGGGTTGCATGTACACCATAGGAGTGTTAGAATGCTCTCAAAAACTCATCAAGCACTTGATGGGAAAATGAATTAACAGGGGAGTACGATGAGCGTACATACAGGTACGTCCAGCGTACATACCATTTGGCTAGTACGCTTAGCGTACAAGGGAGTACGCCCCGCGTACTCGTCAGTATTGGGCTTTGAGTGTTTTGGGCCTCAGGTTGGGCCAGGCAGTGGACTTTGGGCCTTTGGGCCTTAGTGGACCATCAGTAGTAAGATGTTTTGGGCCAGGAATATGTTTGGGCTTAAGGTAAGTCCCATTAGAGGGGTTGGGCCCAATTTGTAAAATTGGCCCATTATTGGGCCACTAGTGGGCTTGGAAAGCCTACCTAATGTTGGGTTTTTGTTTTGGGTTGGGCCTAAGTTTGGATCGTACTGGGCTAAGGGTAGAATGGTCATTTTACCACATGCATGGATTAAGGATTATGGTATGGGACCCAATTGTTAATTGGGTATATTGATTGGTAGTGAAAGCTCGGGAAGCTGGCGGGGCAACAGCTAAGGAATTCTTGCGGGAAGCTTCTGCAGTGCGAGGTGAGTTTTCTCACCATACCAATGGGTGTAAGGCACCAAGGCCGGCCCATTTTATGATAGTTGGGATACTTGTTTTGTAGAGGTGGGCCCAATGGGTTTTAGGCTATTAATGGGCTGGTTAGTGGTCTTCCTTTAGACCTAATGAGTGAGAGTCTGGACTTAGTTCCTAATTGGGTTAATTGTAGTTTTAGCTCAGAGTTAGAGGCCGATGCGTAGCAACAGCGTTTATAGGGGATGTTCATCATCCGAGGTGAGTCTTCTCACTATACTTTACCTAGAGTGGTATTTATGTGTGATCAGAGGGTCGTATGTGCTTACCTGAGTTATGCATTTGTCTGTGTGATTTATATGTTATATTATGTGTTACTGAGACCGGACCAGGGGGTCCAACGAGCTGTGAGACCGGAGGGTCCTCACTTAGACAGGACCAGAGGGTCCAACAAGCCATGGGACTGGAGGGTCCCACTGAGAGACATAGACCGGAGGGTCTTACAGAGTTATAGCCTCGAGTGGCTAATGTGTTGTATGTGGTATTTTGGGGAACTCACTAAACTTCGTGCTTACCGTGTTATGTGTTATGTGTTTCGGGTTTTTCTCAGGATCACGGGAAGGCACCGACTCGATTGTACACACCAGAGAAAGAGTTATGTTTGAGGATCCTGGATTATTAATTAAACAACGTGGAGATGCATTTTGTATATTAACTAAATGAGATTTTGGTGAAATGCGTTATGAGAATTATATGATTTTAAAAAAGAAATTTTTTTTTGGAAATTTACGGTGTTACAGATTGGCTCTACATCGTCTACAGCATCTACTCCGGAAAGACGAACGCTGTTGACCTAACGGAAGTCTTGTGGCAAGACTTTCGGAAGTTCGCTATGAAGAGAAATCCTCAAGAGATATCGAGTCCGAGATTATGGGCTCTTACTATTCAATGTGACACCCGGTTTTGAAAAGTACTTAGGCTGCGGGTTCGGAGGCCCAGGGTATAAGCGATTTGGTCTTTTATGGGGTCTCGAGTTTATCCGGAAGGTTTTAGGCTTGGGAGTGTGGCTAGGAGCATAGGGCTTCCCGCCACCTTTTAATGGATATCAAGTTCGTCGGAAACGGACTTAGAATGAAGGAATTATGGCATTTTGAAGTTATTGTCAATTTTAGCCCCTAATGGAGTTTTGTGACAAGGCTGTCGTTGCATTACATGAATGCATGCGTGTGTTTAGCTGGGTACGCCCAGCGTAAGTTGGGTTACGCCCAGCGTATAAGGATTTATGGTCGCGGGTGCGGAGAGGAGTACGCCCAGCGTACGAGAAGTACGCCCAACGTACGCCCAAAGTCCCTAAACCCTAATTTTTAGGGTTGGCTCACTATTTTAAGCACCTTAAGTCCGAGGGGGTGCGCCTCCCTTTCATTCTCAGAGCCTTAAACCCTAATTTCGTGTGGTAGTTTCATCCAAGAGTGTTGTGAGCTTTGTGGGTGCATTTTGGGTGGTTTGTGGTGCATTTCAAGAAGTTGGAACTTGTTGCAAAGATGGGAATCAAGGAGGAGCTTATGGATCTAGAATTTGGGACTCATTCTCAGCTTGATGAAGGTATAAAGCTTTGATCTTGATCTTTCATCTGTTAGATCTACCATTGTGAGTTTTAGTTCATTTTGGTCCCAAGGATGGAATTTATGGTTGAAATCCGATTCTTAGGGTTTGAGTTGCCACTCTCAGTGTTAGATGAGTCCCTAAGGCAGAAAGTTGCCATCTTGGAGGTCTTTATGGCTTCATGCATGAGTTAAGACCATTTCCATGGTAGTAGTTTATCATTTTTGGAGTTTAAGCTTATATGGGTCATCCAAAGCCATCAAGTAAGCAACTTTATGGTTTTAGACGTTAAAGAGGACTTGGATCTGTGATTGTAGCTTCTGGATCTGAGTATTAAGCACTTAATGGGAAAATGACTTAACAGGGGAATACGCTGAGCGTACATGCAGGTACGCCCAGCGTACACACCATTTGGCTAGTACTTTTAGCGTACAAAGGAGTACGCCCCGCGTACTCGTCAGTATTGGGCTTGGAGTGTTTTAGGCCTCGGGTTGGGCCATGTAGTGGACTTTGGGCCTTAGTGGACCATCAGTAGTCAGATGTTTTGGGCCAGGAATATGTTTGGGCTTAAGGTAAGGCCCATTAGAGCGGTTGGGCCCAATTTGGCAAATTGGGCCATTAGTGGGCCACTAGTGGGCTTGGAAAGCCTACCTAGTGTTGGGCTTTTGTTTTGGGGTGGGACTAAGTTTGGATCGTACTGGGCCAGGTGTAGAGTGGTCATTTTACCCCATGCATAGATTAAGGATTATGGTATGGGACCCAATTGTTAATTGGGTATATTGATTGGTAGTGAAAGCTCGGGAAGCTGGCGGGGCAACAGCTAAGGAATTCTTGCGGGAAGCTTCTGCAGTGCGAGGTGAGTTTTCTCACCATACCAATGGGTCTAAGGCACCAAGGCCGGCCCATTTTATGATAGTTGGTATACTTGTTTTGTAGAGGTGGGCCCAATGGGTTTTAGGTTATTAATGGGCTGGTTAGTGGTCTTCCTTTAGACCTAATGAGTGAGAGTCTGGACTTAGTTCCTAATTGGGTTAATTGTTGTTTTGGCTCAGAGTTAGAGGCCGATGCGTAGCAACAACGTTTATAGGGGCTGTTCATCATCCGAGGTGAGTCTTCTCACTATACTTTACCTAGAGTGGTATTTATGTGTGATCAGAGGGTCGCATGTGCTTACTTGAGTTATGCATTTGTCTGTGTGATTTATATGCTATATTATGTGTTACTGAGACTGGACTAGGGGGTCCAACGAGCTGTGAGACCGGAGGGTCCTCACTTAGACAGGACCAGAGGGTCCAACAAGCCATGGGACTGGAGGGTCCCACTGAGACACATAGACCGGAGGGTCTTACAGAGTTATAGCCTCGAGTGGCTAATGTGCTGTATGTGGTATTTTGGGGAACTCACTAAGCTTCGTGCTTACCGTGTTATGTGTTATGTGTTTCGGGTTTTTCTCAGGATCGCGGGAAGGCACCGACTCAATTGTACACACCAGAGAAAGAGTTATGTTTGAGGATCCTGGATTATTAATTAAACAACATGGAGATGCAATTTTTATATTAACTAAATGAGATTTTGGTGAAATACGTTATGAGAATTATATGATTTTAAGAAAGAAAATTTTGTTTGGAAATTTACGGTGTTACAGATTGGCTCTACATCGTCTACAACGTCTACTCCGGAAATACGAACACTGTTGACCTAACGGAAGTCTTGTGGCAAGACTTTCGTAAGTTCGCTATGAAGAGAAATCCTCAAGAGATATCAAGTCCGAGATTATGGGCTCTTACTATTCAATGTAACAGCCGGTTTTGAAAAGTACTTAGGTTGCGGGTTCGGAGGCCCAGGGTATAAGCGATTTGGTCTTTTATGGGGTCTCGGGTTTATCCGGAAGGTTTTAGGCTTGGGAGTGTGGCTAGGAGCATAGGGCTTCCCGCCACCTTTTAATGGATATCAAGTTCGTCGGAAACGGACTTAGAATGAAGGAGTTATGGCATTTTGAAGTTATTGTCAATTTTAGCCCCTAATGGAGTTTTGTGACAAGGCTGTCGTTGCATTACATGAATGCATGCGTGTGTTTAGCTGGGTACGCCCAGCGTAAGTTGGGTTACGCCCAGCGTATAAGGATTTATGGTCGCGGGTGCGGAGAGGCGTACACCCAACGTACGCTCAAAGTCCCTAAACCCTAATTTTTAAGGTTGGCTCACTATTTAAAGCACCTTATGTCTGAGGGGGTGCGCCTCCCTTTCATTCTCAGAGCCTTAAACCCTAATTTCGAGTGGTAGCTTCATCCAAGAGTGTTGTGAGCTTTGTGGGTGCATTTTGGGTGGTTTGTGGTGGATTTCAAGAAGTTGGAACTTGTTGCAAAGATGGGAATCAAGGAGGAGCTTATGGATCTAACATTTGGGACTCATTCTCAGCTTGATGAAGGTATAAAGCTTTGATCTTGATCTTTCATCAGTTAGATCTACCATTGTGAGTTTTAGTTCATTTTGGTCCCAAGGATGGAACTTTATGGTTGAAATCCGATTCTTAGGCTTTGAGTTGCCAGTCTCAGTGTTAGATGAGTCCCTAAGGCAGAAAGTTGCCATCTTGGAGGTCTTTATGGCTTCATGCATGAGTTAAGACCATTTCCATGGTAGTAGTTTATCATTTGAGCTTATGTGGGTCATGCAAAGCCATCAAGTAAGCAACTTTATGGTTTTAGACGTTAAAGAGGACTTGGATCTGTGATTGTAGCTTCTGGATCTGAGTATTAAGCACTTAATGGGAAAATGACTTAACAGGGGAATACGCTGAGCGTACATGCAGGTACGCCCAGCGTACACACCATTTGGCTAGTACTTTTAGCGTACAAAGGAGTACGCCCCGCGTACTCGTCAGTTTGGGCTTGGAGTGTTTTGGGCCTCGGGTTGGGCCATGTAGTGGACTTTGGGCCTTAGCGGACCATCAGTAGTCAGATGGTTTGGGCCAGGAATATGTTTGGGCTTAAGGTAAGTCCCATTAGAGGGGTTGGGCCCAATTTGTAAAATTGGGCCATTATTGGGCCACTAGTGGGCTTGGAAAGCCTACCTAATGTTGGGTTTTTGTTTTGGGTTGGGCCTAAGTTTGGATCGTACTGGGCCAGGGGTAGAATGGTCATTTTACCCCATGCATGGATTAAGGATTATGGTATGGGACCCAATTGTTAATTGGGTATATTGATTGGTAGTGAAAGCTCGGGAAGCTGGCGGGGCAACAGCTAAGGAATTCTTGCGGGAAGCTTCTGCAGTGCGAGGTGAGTTTTCTCACCATACCAATGGGTGTAAGGCACCAAGGCCGGCCCATTTTATGATAGTTGGTATACTTGTTTTGTAGAGGTGGGCCCAATGGGTTTTAGGCTATTAATGGGCTGGTTAGTGGTCTTCCTTTAGACCTAATGAGTGAGAGTCTGGACTTTGTTCCTAATTGGGTTAATTGTAGTTTTGGCTCAGAGTTAGAGGCCGATGCGTAGCAACAGCGTTTATAGGGGATGTTCATCATCCGAGGTTAGTCTTCTCACTATACTTTACCTAGAGTGGTATTTATGTGTGATCAGAGGGTCGTATGTGCTTACTTGAGTTATGCATTTGTCTGTGTGATTTATATGTTATATTATGTGTTACTGAGACCGGACCAGGGGGTCCAACGAGCTGTGAGACCGGAGGGTCCTCACTTAGACAGGACCAGAGGGTCCAACAAGCCATGAGACTGGAGGGTCCCACTGAGAGACATAGACCGGAGGGTCTTACAGAGTTATAGCCTCGAGTGGCTAATGTGTTGTATGTGGTATTTTGGGGAACTCACTAAACTTCGTGCTTACCGTGTTATGTGTTATGTGTTTCGGGTTTTTCTCAGGATCGCAGGAAGGCACCGACTCGATTGTACACACCAGAGAAAGAGTTATGTTTGAGGATCCTAGATTATTAATTAAACAACATGGAGATGTGTTTTGTAAATTAACTAAATTAGATTTTGGTGAAATGCGTTATGAGAGTTATATGATTTTAAAAAAGAAAATTTTGTTTGGAAATTTACGGTGTTACAGATTGGCTCTACATCGTCTACAACATCTACTCCGGAAAGACGAACGTTGTTGACCTAACGGAAGTCTTGTGGCAAGACTTTCGGAAGTTCGCTATGAAGAGAAAGCCTTAAGAGATATCGAGTCCGAGATTATGGGCTCTTACTATTCAATGTAACACCCGGTTTTGAAAAGTACTTCGGTTGCGGGTTCGGAGGCCCAGAGGTATAAGCGATTCGGTCTTTTATAGGGTCTCGGGTTTATCCGGAAGGTTTTAGGATTGGAAGTGTGGCTAGGAGCGTAGGGCTTCCCGCCACCTTTTCATGGATATCAAGTTCGTCGGAAACAGACTTAGAATGAAGGAGTTATGGCATTTTGAAGTTATTGTCAATTTTAGCCCCTAATGGAGTTTTATGACAAGGCAGCCCATGCATGTCAGGAATGCATGTGTGTGTTTAGCTGGGTACGCCCAACGTATAAGGATTTATGGTCGCGGGTGCGGAGAGGTGTACGCCCAGCGTACGCTCAGAGTCCCTAAACCCTAATTTTTAGGGTTGGCTCACTATTTAAAGCACCTTATGTCCGAGGGGGTGCGCCTCCCTTTCATTCTCAGAACCTTAAACCCTAATTTCGAGTGGTAGCTTCATCCAAGAGTGTTGTGAGCTTTGTAGGTGCATTTTGGGTGGTTTGTGGTGCATTTCAAGAAGTTGGAACTTGTTGCAAAGATGGGAATCAAGGAGGAGCTTATGGATCTAGCATTTGGAACTCATTCTCAGCTTGATGAAGGTATAAAGCTTTGATCTTGATCTTTCATATCTTAGATCTACCATTGTGAGTTTTAGTTCATTTTGGTCCCAAGGATGGAACTTTATGGTTTAAATCCGATTCTTTGGCTTTGAGTTGCCACTCTCAGTGTTAGATGAGTCCCTAAGGCAGAAAGTTGCCATCTTGGAGGTCTTTATGGGTTCATGCATGAGTTAAGACCATTTCCATGGTAGTAATTTATCATTTTTGGAGTTTGAGCTTATGTGGGTCATGCAAAGCCATCAAGTAAGCAACTTTATGGTTTTAGACGTTAAAGAGGACTTGGATCTGTGATTATAGCTTCTGGATCTGAGTATTAAGCACTTAATGGGAAAATGACTTAACAGGGGAGTACGCTGAGCGTACATGCAGGTACGCCCAGCGTACACACCATTTGGCTAGTACGCTTAGCGTACAAGGGAGTACACCCCGCGTACTCGTCAGTATTGGGCTTGGAGTGTTTTGGGCCTCGGGTTGGGCCAGGCAGTGGACTTTGGGCCTTAGTGGACCATCAGTAGTCAGATGTTTTGGGCCAGGAATATGTTTGGGCTTAAGGTAAGGCCCATTAGAGGGGTTGGGCCTAATTTGGCAAATTAGGCCATTAGTGGGCCACTAGTGGGCTTGGAAAGCCTACCTAGTGTTGGGCTTTTGTTTTGGGTTGGGACTAAGTTTGGATCGTACTGGGCTAGGGGTAGAATGGTCATTTTTACCCCATGCATGGATTAAGGATTATGGTATGGGACCCAATTGTTAATTGGGTATATTGATTGGTAGTGAAAGCTCGGGAAGCTGGCGGGGCAACAGCTAAGGAATTCTTGCGGGAAGCTTCTGCAGTGCGAGGTGAGTTTTCTCACCATACCAATGGGTCTAAGGCACCAAGGCCGGCCCATTTTATGATAGTTGGTATACTTGTTTTGTAGAGGTGGGCCCAATGGGTTTTAGGATATTAATGGGCTGGTTAGTGGTCTTCCTTTAGACCTAATGAGTGAGAGTCTGGACTTAATTCCTAATTGGGTTAATTGTGGTTTTGGCTCAGATTTAGAGGCCGATGCGTAGCAACAACGTTTATAGGGGATGTTCATCATCCGAGGTGAGTCTTCTCACTATACTTTACCTAGAGTGGTATTTATGTGTGATCAGAGGGTCGTATGTGCTTACTTGAGTTATGCATTTGTCTGTGTGATTTATATGCTATATTATGTGTTACTGAGACCAGACCAGGGGGTCCAACGAGCTGTGAGACCGGAAGGTCCTCACTTAGACAGGACCAGAGGGTCCAACAAGCCGTGGGACTGGAGGGTCCTACTGAGACACATAGACCGGAGGGTCTTACAGAGTTATAGCCTCGAGTGGCTAATGTGTTGTATGTGGTATTTTGGGGAACTCACTAAACTTCGTGCTTACCGTGTTATGTGTTATGTGTTTCAGGTTTTTCTCAGGATCGCGGGAAGGCACTGACTCGATTATACACACCAGAGAAAGAGTTATGTTTGAGGATCCTGGATTATTAATTAAACAACGTGGAGATGCATTTTTTATATTAACTAAATGAGATTTTGGTGAAATGCGTTATGAGAATTATATGATTTTAAAAAAGAAAATTTTGTTTGGAAATTTATGGTGTTACAAATTGGCTCTACATCATCTACAGCATCTACTCCGGAAAGACGAACGCTGTTGACCTAACGGAAGTCTTATGGCAAGACTTTCGGAAGTTCGCTATGAAGAGAAATCCTCAAGAGATATCGAGTCCGAGATTATGGGCTCTTACTATTCAATGTAACAGCCGGTTTTGAAAAGTACTTAGGTTGCGGGTTCGGAGGCCCAGGGTATAAGCGATTTGGTCTTTTATGGGGTCTCGGGTTTATCCGGAATGTTTTAGGCTTGGGAGTGTGGCTAGGAGCATAGGGCTTCCCGCCACCTTTTAATGGATATCAAGTTCGTCGGAAACAAACTTAGAATGAAGGAGTTATGGCATTTTGAAGTTATTGTCAATTTTAGCCCCTAATGGAGTTTTGTGACAAGGCAGCGCATGCATGCCAGGAATGCATGCGTGTGTTTAGCTGGGTACGCCCAACGTAAGTTGGGTTACGCCCAACGTATAAGGATTTATGTTCGCGGGTGCGGAGAGGCGTACGCCCAGCGTACGAGAAGTACGCCCATCGTACGCTCAGAGTCCCTAAACCCTAATTTTTAGGGTTGGCTCACTATTTAAAGCACCTTATGTCCAAGGAGGTGCACCTCCCTTTCATTCTCAGAGCCTTAAACCCTAATTTCGAGTGGTAGCTTCATCCAAGAGTGTTGTGAGCTTTGTGGGTGCATTTTGGGTGGTTTGTGGTGCATTTCAAGAAGTTGGAACTTGTTGCAAAGATGGGAATCAAGGAGGAGCTTGTGGATCTAGCATTTGGGACTCATTCTCAGCTTGATGAAGGTATAAAGCTTTGATCTTGATCTTTCATTTGTTAGATCTACCATTGTGAATTTTAGTTCATTTTGGTCCCAAGGATGGAACTTTATGGTTGAAATCCGATTCTTAGGCTTTGAGTTGCCACTCTCAGTGTTAGATGAGTCCCTAAGGCAGAAAGTTGCCATCTTGGGGGTCTTTATGGGTTCATGCATGAGTTAAGACCATTTCCATGGTAGTAGTTTATAATTTTTGGAGTTTGAGCTTATGTGGGTCATGCAAAGCCATCAAGTAAGCAACTTTATGGTTTTAGACGTTAAAGAGGACTTGGATCTGTGATTATAGCTTCTGGATATGAGTATTAAGCAGTTAACGGGAAAATGACTTAACAGGGGAGTACGCTGAGCGTACATGCAGGTACGTCCATCGAACACACCATTTGGCTAGTACGCTTAGCGTACAAGGGAGTACGCCCCGCGTACTCGTTAGTATTGGGCTTGGAGTGTTTTGGGCCTCGGGTTGGGCCAGGCAGTGGACTTTGGGCCTTTGGGCCTTAGTGGACCATCAGTAGTCAGATGTTTTGGGCCAGGAATATGTTTGGGCTTAAGGTAAGGCCCATTAGAGGGATTGGGCCGAATTTGGCAAATTGGACCATTAGTGGGCCACTAGTGGGCTTAGAAAGCCTACCTAGTGTTGGGCTTTTGTTTTGGGTTGGGCCTAAGTTTGGATCGTACTGGGCCAGGGGTAGAATGGTCATTTTACCCCATGCATGGATTAAGGATTATGGTATGGGACCCAATTGCTAATTGGGTATATTGATTGGTAGTGACAGCTCGGGAAGCTGGCGGGGCAACAGCTAAGGAATTCTTGCGGGAAGCTTCTGCAGTGCGAGGTGAGTTTTCTCACCATACCAATGGGTCTAAGGCACCAAGGCCGGCCCATTTTATGATAGTTGGTATACTTGTTGTGTAGAGGTGTGTAACTTGAATATGTGATAATATCCGGTAGAGATAGCCATTGTGGCTAATGGTAGAGATAGCCTTTGGGGCTAACGGTAGAGATAGCCTTTGGGGCTAACGGTAGAGATAGCCTATGGGGCTAACGGTAGAGATAGCCTTTGGGGATGACGGTAGAGATAGCCTTTGTGGCTAATGGTAGAGATAGCTTGATAGCTAATTGATATGTGATGCGTGGTAGAGGTAGCTTTTATAGCTAATGGATATGTGATATGTGGTAGAGGCAGCTTTTGTAGCTAATTGATCTGTATTATGTGGTAGAGGTAGCTTTTATAGCTAATTGATATGTGGTATGCGGTAGAGATAACTTTTATGGCTAATATGATATGTGTTATGTGGATTGTGTGTGGGGTATGCTCTGGGGGACTCACTAAGCTTTGTGCTTACGGTTTACAGTTTTGGTTTCAGGTATCAACGATTTGGAAAAGAAGAGCTCGGATTGATTACAGTGCACACACCTATGATTTCCGCAATGAATGATTTTGGGATGAACTCTGATAAATGTTTTACTTAACGATGATTTGAAATGTTCGAAATAAATGGTATTAATGTTTTAGCTATATTAAAAATGAAATTTTTACCCTTGATTTTTGGGTCGTTATATTCAACAAATCTACCGAGAGAGGTAAGAACCAATTCCAGTCGACACCATTCCGAAAGAGGTATTTCTGTCCTTTAAAGCTATCAAAATTTATCGCCTTCAAACCAGGCATCTTTCGGACCTACTCATAGACTGCCAGAACATATGTTGGCCATTCTATCATCCGAGTCCCCTTATTTGAAACATCATTTGGATACTTCGACTATGTACAACCATACACAGTCTACCCCAGTCTCCATTGAGCCCACCTCAGATGTGGCCAAGCCAGTCTCGACTGGTGGAAAGAAAAAGAAGGCTGCCAAGAGAAAGACTTCTTCCACAAAACCAAAAGCTAAAAATAGAGCAAAAGTCGATACTTCCTCTTAAAAGGAATCTATCAAGGACATTCTGACTGACTCTGGTCATCCTCTCACCCCACCTGGCCACTCTTCTGAAGTACCCTTCGGAGTTTCTAAACCACCTGCACACACTCAAGGGGAGTCTCCACATAATCCACCCTCACCTTCCCAACAAGGTGATGTTGGCGTTGAACAAAGTTCCTTGCACCCCCTGGAACACACCCACGAGTCATCTCGGATATCCCTCCTTATTCTTTTACACAAGCACGATTCGAGACCCCTGTCTCGGATCCTAAGCTTTCTGAAGCTGGGCTAGTCCCTCCAACCTCAGAAGCCACAACTGGTATGATACCTGGCTCAGGTAAAGGACAACCAGGTTCTAATGATCCTAATTGGTTAGACTTTGTTAGAAGGGTTCATACAAGGCATCCAGAGCTTACTCGATCACAAGTTGAAGAAAGTCTTATTTCCATGAGAAATCGAGCTATCCAGAGCAATAGACCATTCGTTGCTTCATCAGATGATGTCACAGACCAAGAGTTTGCATCGGGAAAGACCCATCATGACAACATCATCTCGGAAAATCCGCCGAAGTCTCCCCGCCATGATGCATTACATCCAGATCCTGATGAGGAACATTCGTCAGAATTTATGTTCGATGACGATAGTGTTTCCATTGCAGCTCCTCCAGTCATCTCTTCTTTTCAGATTCTTCAGAATCCATCTTCATCAAGGCCCATTTATGATTTCAGCCTTTCATCATCTTCATCAGATCCCGTTGATGAAGAGATCCAAGTTGATGACCACGTTCAACACACTCTCGGAGGTGAAACATAAGCCAATCTTCCCAAGGATGTTCAAACAACCACTACCAATAATCCTGGCCCTTCCGAACCTTCAGTCAATCAAGAGAGTGATAAATCCAAGTCTGAGAGTTCCACCTCAGACATGGGATCATCAACTAGAAATTATGCTGATCCCTTTGCCTTGTTGGAACTCCGAGACAACGTGTCAGCTGTAGTCTCCAAAGTTGAATCCTTAGACAAGTCGGTTGCCCAACTTGATTCTAAACTTGATGCCAAAGTGTCTGGTCTTGACACTAAGCTTGATTCAATTCTCCTCTCCCTCTCATAAGTCAAGAAACCAGGGCCCTCGGATGAAGAAAGCGCACAACAGTTGGATCAACTCATCTCCCGATGACTTAAGTACACCAGTAAGGAGGTTGAGAAAAAATACAACTCGAGTCTTGACCACTACCTCGACACAATCATAACCATGCTGAAGGTTCATGATGACATGATCAACGCCACCAATGAGCTGATAAAACAAAACCATGTCAGGCATGAAAAGCAGATTCAGAGGATGGAGAAAGAGATCAAGAAGAAAGATGAAATGAATCTCATCATGCAACAAGTTCTCATCAAACTCCTCATAGCCTGTTGGAATATCGTGGACATTCCGAACAATAAGTTCGATGAAATTCTTTCCATCCTTTCCTCCCTCTTTGACCACTTGAAAGCTTAGGCTCCAACCGCTGAAGCCTATGATGCCCTCACATTGCAGATGAACACTAGTTTCCAAAAGATTTTTGATAGGCTCTCGGAATTTCAAAGCCTAGCTTTACTTGCCTTGGTTGCAGGGCCATCCGATGCAAGAGGGGGAGAAGGTCCGAGCAAAAGAGATCATTCTATCTCCTGGAAGCCTGCCTTGGAGTTCAAACTCCGAGATGAGTCTGATGATGAATCTGTTCAAGTTGTTTCCACAGGTACTCCTAAAGATGATGATGACGATGAAGATGTTGAGTACATCGCAAATGTTGTGGTAGGTATTCAAGCTCCAAAGAAATTTCCGGTGAAAGTTCTTTCCGAGGAAGAGTAAAGGTTATGGTATGTTGTTTCATGGCCATCATCCTTAGGATGTTCTACAAAGAAGCCGTGGAATGGCTAAGGCAAAGACTAAGCTTGCAGTTGATGCTTTCAGAGCTATCCAGTCAATGTTGCCTCCAATTCCCTCACCAATAATAGCTCCTATAGATGAAGGTTCTCCACTTCGGAAACCTGACAACATTCCGGAAGAGCATCTGATTCCTCCACCTCCAGAGTTTACCATCGATGAAAACATGCATCATGTCATTTCGGTCCTCAACAAGCAACAAGACAAAGGAAAAAAAGCCTATCTCGGAATTCCACAGCTCTGAAAAGACCACCAAGAAGCCGTATGGTTGGTTTCAAGAATAAATAGCTCAGGCTCTTGAAGAGAGCATTCAGATTCAAGCTCTCAAAGACAACCCCAATCCAATGCTAGGGCTTTCCCCACTCTGTCGAGAAGGAATAATTCATGATTTGGATATTGTTCCATTCATGTATTATGATCTTCCAACCCAAGATTGAGACCAACTTGATCTTCCCATCTCTCCCTATGGCAAGTTCTACATGAAGTTTGCTCCTCTCCACCCAGAAGATGATCCTCAAATGATCATCAAAACCGAAAGAGAACGATTAAAGAAATTCTACTCCTTGAACGCACGTCGCCAAAAGGAAGTATGGTCTCGAAAGAGAATTACCAAGATATCTGGGTTCGGAAGAAAAGTTTTAACAAAATTTAACTTAGACTGTTTGTTGCATCGCTACTACGTCTATCGGAACAAGTCAACACAACTCACCATCACGGACGCCAACTTCCCTTCCATTAATCCTAAATGACATCTTGATCATTGTTGCTCATTTCCAAACTCGTCAAGACAGCCAGATGAGCATTGCTGCCTACAGTGCTGCAATGAACTATCTGAAGGATTTGTTGCTGAGTTTTGCAGATGTGACTTCGAACTAGCTCATTTGTTCGAAACTGAAAAGTTCTTGGCAAAAATTGATTACAAGCTGCCTAAAGTTGAAATTTTGGCAGAAGGGCCAATTGATGAACCTGTGTTGGGATACGTCTACTTGCAAAAGAAGACAAAGAAGAAGGACTTCTTCCGAATCCTAGACAAGGATCTCGTTCCCTACAGAGTTCTTCAAAAGCTCATCACAAATGCAGAAAAGTCAGAAGCCCCAGAGCATGTGAAGACAAAGTTCATCAGTCAACCTCAGTGGTATCTTGAAGTCCGAAACTGGCTATACAGAGCTCATGTGTTCATTCAAGAAGAAGCCAACTGAGCTGATTGGATTGCTAAGTTTCACTCACGGGGAGATTGCTAAAACATGAAAAGTGAACCTCTAGCAATCACATGAATAAAGATCTGAAGTCAGTTGTTTCCGAGATTGGTGAAGTCTGAGATAGAGATGGAGTACGAGATGGAGAACATTCCGAGATGCAGTAAAGATTCGAGATTAGCTATGTGTTTGAACATTTAATGTTTCTTGTCTTATTAATGATGTAACGTTTCAGAGGACTTATCTTTTTTGTATCTTTTATATAATCAGTTGTCAGTAGCTGATTATTAACCAGTCCTAGGAACGTTTCCAAAGTTTGTACGATGTACATCCTTAGTCTATTTAAGGAGTATTTTGAATGACAAGAAATACACGGTTGTTACTCCAAAGATAGCAAATATTCTCATTAACTCTCTTTCACTTTTCCCTCAAGTCAAGATCTTTCACAACATTCTTCTTGTTCATTAAACGTCTTTACATTGATTATACTCCTTGTTTACTTCATTTAATATTGAGTACTTTGTTGAATATTTCATTCAAGTGTTGACTGGTATTACCAGACTCGATTAGAACCATCAATTAAGAGCAGACATTGATATTTAAGATTAACTCAAGGTTTGAGTTTTCAAACCTTGTCCTTGCGCATTGATTCTTGTACTCAGAAGAACCCCATGGAGGATTTTTATAGGTGCTCAAAGGAGCTAGGGATAAGACATTTTCGTAAGATAAGCCCTAATCCCTTAACTTCCTCCCTAAGGCATTCATGGCACCCTCAATGCCCAAGGAAACCCTAGAAGACCTCTATAATTTGTTCCCCCTCCTAGGGAGGTTCTAGAATTGGTCAATGTTCAATCGTTTGAAGATTGTCACATTTAGTCCTTCCACTTTTAACTATTCCAATTAATCCCAAAATTAATTTCAATTAATTTTTGATTAATTTATAACTAGACAATACAATTTCTAATTAATATATTATCCACATAATACATTAATAAATTATTTATTTTTATTTATAATTAATTTATTAAATACATAATAATTTAATAAATCAGTCTCTCTCTCTAAAAGTCATCCTTTTCAAGTACTAGGTTTGAGGGCAACCTGAAAGGACTTTGCTAATAATTCAAGATTATACTAATTTAGTTATTGTCTTAGACACGTAATCCAACAGTCTCCCACTTGGATAAATATAAAACTAAATTACTGGTATAACTTTTAAATTAAACAACAAAGAGTGCTTCCATAGCAACTGCCAAACTTTGAACTAAACGAACATTGGTCCTAAGATAAGTGATCAAATATTCCTCTGTTCCTCTAGATATCGTATGGACATGAGATATGGATTATAATCAATCTCATTGCCCAACTTTTGTTTCCCGATTTCCTGATTTGTGATGATGTCATAAGACTTCTAATCAAAAACATCAATTTAGTCTTGGCTGGGCCTAACACTGTAAGTCAAAACCAAATCACCGAGGGGCCCATATATATCGCTTTTCCTTTTAAGGAAAAAGGAACGAATAAACTTTGACTCATTTTCTTGTATCTTTTACTCACCAAATGGCACATGACACTACGTTTTATAACATCATGTTACTGATGCATTTTCGCATTACCAATGTGCAAACGACTTGTAAATTACAACTCATATATCTCAGTTTTAAGAATATAAGATATTATCGTCTCAAAATTACTCGTGATAGAATCGATGAAGTAATTCTCTAAGCATGGGTTTATCCAATACTCAAATATTCATTTTCTAAGTAATCATGAACGTTGCAACCAAATAATTGCTATGTCTAAATTCCTTAGAAAATCTACAATCCAATTCATGACAGTTTTCATTCATTACTTACTTTCCAAAGTATGAGCGACTGTGGAGCTTCGAATAATTTAATTATTCAGGAAGTAAAACATGCAAAGTGAAACACAATAATAATCTAATTAATTATGATCTCAAACCTATTGAAAATAAATAAATCTCTATTATTTAATCACTATAATAATTGCAACTTTATCCATTGTATAATGTTGCGAGTGATCAACTAACCACTTGAATTAAATAATATTAGTTATTCGATGTTATGAACATGCATACTATGTCTCTCTTTGGTATTTCCTTTGTGAACAGATCGAATGAACACTATTCCAATGATGCTCATTTCACAATTCCAAATTCTTGTCACTGTCTAAAATGTATTGGAATTCTAACCTTACATGTGTTGACCTTCTGTGATGTCGAGGCTTCAAAGTCACAGAGACTGAGCCAACGATATTACAGAATGTTCCATTATAACTTTTTCACTAGAAACAATTCCATGGTAATGAAGTTTGAAATTCAAGGTACACTCCTTGAACACTTCTCTTGCATTAAAGTTTCCAATTCGCATGTAGACTTAATAATAACCTCCCATTATGAAAACTTTTCCATATTCCCATACGACCATCAATCTTGACCAGGAATCATCTCAATCTAAAACATGTCACTATGGTCCTCCCAAACAATACCATAGTTCCAACTGTCCACAAGTAACCAATCTTCAGTAAACCTTAGAATGTTCTTGACAGTTGTTTAACAACTTTAGTCAAACAAAAATTCAGTAAACCTTGAAAGTGCAAACAATTCCTTGCCATTCCTGACAATTCGAAATATGAAGCGGGATGCCGTAATCATATTGTGAATTTGAGAATGCAATTAACAAAACCAACATCGATACTGATCTTATCAGATCTTATAAAATCTAACAGGAAAAGTATTCCCTCACAATCATTTTCATGAGATAGAGCGAAACCTTTTCCACCTAGATTTTTTGCTTTTTACGTTCCCATCCATGTGAATCTATCATTTCCAACCTACAATCATAAGACAAGGTTTAGTAAAAACTCAAATTTCACTTTTCTTCATGGACTGAACTTAGCTATTCTAAATTTCTTGCCCTCTGGTAGCACAAGGGCCTACCAGTGCTTCCGTGATGTTAGCAGCTTACCCATATTGATCAATGTACTTTCACTGACAAACACACTATGCTTTTGTAGTTAACTGAAAAACATAGAACTCATAAGCATCGTAAAATCAACTTGAAGTGCACAGAAATAAGAATCTGTCAATTAAACATGACTGGTCATCAACCTCAGGTCGTGTGCTAGTGATAACTAAAATGCTTATTGTCGATTCACTCCTGAAATTCTCAAGATCAATAAAACTCCCACTGAATTCTTGACACATGAGTTTTTCTTTTAAGGAACATTCCTCGACGAGCTAAAACAAATATTCAAAAGTTCCTGTGGATTCCCAACAAGAAAACACTTCATAGAATTAGTCTCAGTTTATCTTTTAGTTTAACGAAAACATCACAACTCTAACTCTAAATATGCTAGAGTAAGAAAGCATTATTACTCCACATTTCACGAGGTGTTATAAACCTTCTTAGTTTGAAAAGAGTTTCAAGATACAATTTATAGTAACTAAAGCATGGCTCTAAAACTCGATTGGAAACGAAGTATGAATCATCTCTTGATTGAACCATTCCAACAATATCTGATTCATCTTCTTAGTCATACAATTTTGCTAAGATGTTCTTCGAGGATCAATTGTGATATAGTTCCATAATCATTAAGATGATCACAAAACATGATACTAAAGTACTCTCCTTTGCTTTCAGATTGGAGAGTCTTTTATCTTTCTGCCTAATAGATTCTTCTTATTCATTCTACTACTCTTTGAATCTTTTCAAAGTATCATAATTATGTTTAATCTTATAAACACAACCATATTTACTGAAACATCAGAAAATTATGAAGAATATAGTTATTGTCCTTTGTGGTGGATCTGAATAGTCCATATCAACATGTACCAGATCCATTAGTCCTTTACTTGACTCACATAAACATGCGATCAAAGAATTAGTTATAATTTTCAAATGAACAAGATTATCATATACTATACAACACGAATTGTACAATACCAAGTATCTGTCCAGTTGGTGATGATATTTCTTTTCACTTGGTCAATTATGACAATACCACAAGCGATATCATAAGAATCAAATCCACAATTAATTTTGCTAATATTAGAAATGTAACCAACACTTTCATAAATGTCATTGCAAGGAAATATAAAATGAGGCAACCAGATAAACCAAATTTTCACTTTTATTGAAAATAAACGAAAAGTTGGAACTTGTCCTTACAACGCATAAAATAAAAAACTATGTTTCTAGACATCTCCTATGAGTAATAGCAATCTATTAAATTATCCTAACTCCTAAATAGTAGCTCCGAATTCTGATCATCGAAGCATGTGAAGTCCATCTCTCAAGATCAGATTTAGCTCACTCTGCTTAAGCTTCCTTCTTTCTCTTAGATCATGCAATAACATCAAAATGTGATTATCACATCATGTATCAAGAGGATATGAATAGGAACTTGTTAAAACAATGGATTCAGATAATGGATGTACCTAAAGTAAAGTCACACAACTTGACTTCACTATCTCTGAGATCTTTTAGGTACTTTGGGCAGCTTCGCAACCAATGTCCTTTCAATTGGCAATAGAAACATATGGACTCTTTGGGGTTAACACATGGAATTATCTCAGAACTAGTCTTTCTCTTTACCATACGATCAAACTGTTTGAATTTGGCTAACCCCTTTCCATTGGGAAGTGAAATCTTTTCTGGACCATAATTGTCATTATCTCCAATTTCCATGGAATCTTTGGAATCAAACCCTCTAAGACCCGTACTTCATATGTGCTCTTAAGCATTTCTGCTTCAGAAACAATCAACATTTGGGTTAGATCTATTAGGGTCACGTCGATGCTCATCATATGAAAGTTCTTAATGAACTGTTCATATGACTTTGGAAGAGAAAGAAGAACGAAATCAATGGCTTGCTTCCTTGGGAAACGACACCCATTCTATCCAACTTGTTAATGTATGAATTCATTTTCAGAACATGCGCACACACAAAATTTCCATCTTGATGTCTACATGCCAATAGGGCTTTAGTAGTTTTGTATCTTTCAACTCGAGGAAAACGCGACATTGGGAGAGTCACTGGAGAGGAGGTGGAAGAGTTGAAGAAGCATTATGTCCAGTTCCACCATTTCCTGAAAAAGAGAAAACATTTTCACCGTGATTAGAATGTGGAAGATCATCTTCAGAAGGAAAAGGAAAACCATTTCCAAAAGAACGAGGAAGACTATTTTTGTCTTTATAAGACATCTAAAATTAGGAGAAAAGAGAATTCAAGTTAGTTGATTTTTGTCCTTAACTATTAACCCATAAATTTAAATTAAGGCTAGGATCCACATTTTCGATTCGATCTTTGAAGAGGGATGTCATAATCAAATTCGAATATATTTTTGGTAGGTAAGGCTTTTACCAATTCCAATCTTATGAAACTCCTAGATCTTTTGAGATTCATTGATTCTTATCCATGACATGTTTAATCTTAGACTATGCTCTCACTTTTGTGACTGGGATGCCGAGGATCACTAACGAGATGTGAATAACCATGTCAACCCATTTGACAACCTTGATGTCATTTACCATCTCACATTGATGTGTCGGTTAACCACACACGCTCCATCAACAATGATAATTTTCAAGATGTCCATTATATCTTTTTATAGTCCCTAGTGTGACATTAAACAGTTCGAAATAGACATTTCAGACATATCCAAAGTGATTTCTTTGGAAAAAGATATTAGAAAAACCAAAAAAGGACTCCAAATTTGAAGATCAAATCCAAAATGGGTATTCAAGAGTAAATAGTCATGTTTGAAGAAACGAAAAAATAGTTATTTTCTTTAAAAGACTCATTTATAATGGTTAGTTTTCTCAATATTAATTTTTTTTAATCCAACAAATAGGGCATTAAGGTTTTTAAAACGAAAATTAACCATTTACCACTTCATGTATATCTAAAGCTAATAGTTTGTTTCCATTTTGAGCAATGAAGATACTCTAAAGTAAAACAAAATTAAAAGAAAGTGTTGATATTATATCATTAAGATAGTTTACAACTCCTAAAATGTTAAAAAAATAAACAAGATATAACTGGATATAATTTATAGTAAGTTATGTCATTAAATTAATTGTATAGGAACATGTTTGTCCATAACATAAACTCAAAGTCAAAATTGAATTTTATTATTTTATAAGTACTAATTAGTGAATTGTACTAAATTATGTTATTAAACTAATTTAGAAATTAAAATTTAGAATAAAGAACTGATGAGAAATTGATATCAATTTATTACAATTATTACATAATGTGAAATTTATTAAAATAAAAAAACACTAAAAAGAATTTGTGGAAAAATTTAATTTAAAATAACAATAAAACAATATGTAGCAAAATAAACGATAATATTGCGTTTGTTAAAAAATATCTTTATTTATTAAAAATGATTTTTTAGCCTATTTAGCACAATTTCTAGTGTGTTTAGCCAATGGTAATTTAGCAAGCCATTTCATAGGTCATCTTGCTATTTTATTGGTGGTTATTATTGTAAATGATTTTTTTTTAATCTAAATATATCTTGAAAACCGAGACAGTGAAATGGACTAAAATTAACTACGATGTGCGTCTTGAGAGACTACATAACCATGTTGACTTACAAAATCAGCATACGTATTCGCTTTTGAGCGTTACTTTTCTAGAAAGAAATGGAGATACGCTTGACCTTGAATGGAAAGGAATCTAAACCAGTGAACCTCAAGAATTAGGTACCATTTGACCAAAGGCTTCGTGTGCATGACTGTATTTTTGTAAAGGTCCGGGAAGTAGAACCAAACTACTAAGTGCAGTACAAGAATAAACTCCTATACCGATGTCTGTATACTTTTTTCGTATTAATGCCATCTGTCCAATTATTGGTCCTCTCTTTACTGACTTAAAAAGTGTTAGAATTAGTTGATCACTGAATAAGCTAAAAGATAGTATCTGTAACATCTCAAGTTCAAGTCGTTGCACGAGGACTCAGTCTTTAATCAGTGTGATTTTGTTGGGGTTGAAACACACTTTTATTCAGAACTAGAACAAAAGAGAAGAGCTTACACGCTCAATATTACAAGAAAAAGAAACAACCCTCTAATACTCACTCTAAGTATTACACACTACACTCTCTGTTTGTGGTGTCTTACAACTGAGGTTAGAGCCTCTATTTATACTTAAACAAGCCTACAATTACTATTGCTACCATTTATTGTGTTCATTATGTGAACATACGAAGTTGCCATTTGAGTTCTTATTGTCAACAAAGGAGGCATTCATTTGTCAACAAAAGAGGGTGATACAGCTCCTCATGGCAGGTTCACACCCAAGTAGGTTTACACTCACATTCTCCCCTTTAAACCTAACTTGGCTCGAGATTCGTCACTCCGATCATGTTTCGCATTTCACCATGTTTCACGTATGCTAAAGCCTTTGTAAAGATGTCCGCCCGTTGATCCTTCGAGTTGACATATTCCACTATAATTTGCCCACGTTCAACACATTCTCGTATGAAGTGATAACGAATGTCAATGTGTTTGCTTCGACCATGAAACACATGATTTTTCATCAATGCGATTGCTGACTTGTTATCGACATATAAGGTGATAGGCATAATATGATGTCCCGTGAGCTCCTTCACGAGATTAGCAAGCCAAATGGCTTGACATGCTGCTGTTGTAGCTGCCATGAACTCGGCTTCACACGCGGACAAAGCAACAGTCTTTTGCTTTTGGGATTGCCAAGTTATCGCATTCCTTCCCAGATAGAAAATCATTCCACTTGTGCTCTTGCTATCAACAGGGTCACCTCCAAGATCACTATCGGTAAAACCAACCAAATCTTCAATTTCACGACCTCTTCCATAGTTGATTCCATAATCAACAGTTCCTTTTACGTATCGCAAGATGTGTTTCACAACTTGGAAATGCAAAGTGGTTGGTTCCTCCATGAAACGACTTGCAATTCCAACCGAAAATGACAGGTCTGGTCGAGTGTGAGTCAAGTACCTCAAACAACCTACCACTCGCCTATATTCAGTTGGATCAACTTTTTCACCATCTTCATCCTTCTTAACCTTCAACTTAGGTTCCATTGGTGACGTTGTCGGATTGCAATCCAGCAACCCAAATTGCTCTAAAATCTTCTTTGCATAAGCCGTTTGTCGCAAAGATATTCCCCACTTCTTTTGCGAAACTTCGATTCCAAGGTAGTAAGAAAGTAATCCCAAGTCACTCATTTCGAATTCTTTCTTCATTTGTTCTTTGAATTCGACAACATCATTAGTGTTCGACCCGGTAATGATCAAGTCATCAACATAGACACCAACAATAAGAATTTTGTCTTTTGAGTTCCTTTTGTAAACAGTTGGGTCTTGTGAACTTTTTGTAAAACCAAGCCTTTTTAAGCTTTTATCCAAACGAATGTTCCAAGCTCGAGGAGCTTGTCGTAGACCATAAAGAGCTTTATAAAGCTTGAACACCTTGTGACTGTTTGCTTTATCAACATATCCTTCTGGTTGGGTGACATAAACCTCCTCTTTGAGATCTCCATTGAGAAAAGCCGATTTGACATCGAGATGGTGGACAACCCACCCATGTTGAGCTGCTAAGGCAAGAATGAGCCTTACGGTGTCAAGTCGTGCTACCGGTGCAAAAACTTCATCAAAGTCGACTCCTTCCTTTTGTACAAATCCTTTTGCTACAAGTCGAGCTTTATGCTTCACCACTTTTCCCAAGTTGTCTTTCTTCACTTTAAACACCCATTTCAAACCGATTGCTTTGTGTCCGGGTGGCAAATCGGTAAGTTGCCATGTCTTGTTCTTCTCGATTGCATCCAACTCTGTTTGCATAGCCTCCTGCCATGCCTTAGAGGTTACCGCCTCTTTAAAATTCAAGGGTTGATCCGCTGCAATCATCAACAATTCTCCGGGTTCAAGGAACACATTTTCGGTTTCAAAATAAATATCGGTTAACGGACGCAATCCCCTTGGCCCAATCTCACTAGAAGGGCTTTCCATATGGGGCAAGGTTGAAGAAAACGGGGCTGAGACAGTAGTATGTGGAGCTGGTTCAGGCTCGTCAAGTTCAGCATATGGTTGTCCAACTTGGATAGCATCGATTCCTGGGCTGTTTGGTTGTTCTGGATTGATTTCGGGGTCATTTTGAGGTGTTTCGAGGTGTATTTGGGGTTGTGGTTCAATTATGGTAAAGGTCTTAGGAGTCGCCATCTCTTCTTCTTTGTTTTTGTACCAATTCCATTCTTCTTTTTCGTCAAAAACAACATCGCGACTAACTCGCAACTTTCGGTCTTGCGGATCAAACAAACGGTTGCCTTTAGTTCCATCTTCCACACCTAAATACACCATCTTCTTACTTCGATCATCAAGCTTCTTCAGGTGACCACCTACAAGTTTAGCAAAAGCAACACAACCAAAAACTTTTAGATGTTCAAGGTTGGGCTTTTTGCCAAACCACGTTTCATAAGGCGTCTTGTCGGGAAGTACTTTTGTTGGCAGGCGGTTGAGAAGATAAACTGCATGTCTAACCGCTTCTCCCCAAAACTCTCCCGGAACATTTCTACCTTTGAGCAGACTTCTTGCCATGTCCATAACGGTCCGATTTCGCCTTTCTACAACTCCGTTCTGTTGAGGCGAATATGGTGTCGTAAGATGCCTTTGAATACCATTTTCTTCACAAAATAATGAGAATTCTTTTGAAGTGAACTCTCCCCCTCGGTCCGTTCGAAGTGTCTTTATTTGATAACCCGAATTCTTTTCAACCATCAACTTGAACCGTTTGAAAGCGCTCAAGGCTTGAGACGTCTCTGATAGCATGTAAACCCACATCCACTGGCTAAAATCGTCTACTAAAAGGAGAAAATATTTACTCCCTCCAACAGACGTAGGTGTGATCGGACCACATAAGTCCGCATGAACAAGTTGTAGAGGTTTTTGAGCTCGAAAAACTGCATGATCCGGGAAAGGAATTCGGGTTTGTTTGGAAAGAACGCACCCTTCACATACTTGGTTTGGGTGCTCAATCTTTGGGACTCCGATTGCCATATTCTTTTTGGACAACTTCTTTAAGGCGAGAAAGTTAACATGACCGAGTCTAGAATGCCATATCCAAGCTGGTTCGTCTTTTGTTGCTAAAAGACAAGTCGGTCTACCGGTCCTTAAAGGAGTTTTATATAACCGGTTTGGGGATCGTTTAACTCTCAAAAGTAGAGTTTTGTTTCTGTCAAATAATGTTAGATCCGACCCATCCATTATGACCCGACTCCCTTCCTCCGTCATTTGTCCAAGACTAATAATATTGTTTTTTAGACTTGGAATGAAATATACCTCATTAAGGAGTCTTTGGTCGCCATTTTTGCTATCGAATAAAATCGACCCTTTTCCCAAAATAGTGACGGTCGAACCATCCCCAAATTTCACATGGCCCGTAACGTGTTCATCTAGTTCCCGAAACTTTGAGCGGTCTCCAGTCATGTGATTTCTAGCACCGTTGTCGAGATACCATACCTCAGACTCGACTCGACTTTCTCCCGATGCAAGAAGATTAACACAAATCTTCTCTTTTAGAGACACTTTTTTGTGTGCATATTCTTGTGAGGTTGCCATCATTAAAATAGGCTCTTCTTCATTGGCTTGAGTGAGGTTTGCCTCCTCACCTCGATTCTTGTTTGGACACTCCGAAGCATAATGACCAAATTGTTCACAAGTAAAACATTTGATTTTACTTTTATCCTTTCGAGAAGGATTATGGTCATTCCGATTTGTATTGTACTCGCGACCACCTCCTTGGCCACGTCCACGACCTCGGCCTCGTCCCCGGCCTCGGTTACCATGTCCTCCTCGTCCTCTTGAAGTGTTTGACGAGTTTCTCTCGCCAGTTTGCTTCGAACGAGATGCCCACTCGGCATGTGTAAGCAATAGAGAAGGTCCTTCTTCTTTTTCTCCATAGCTTCGAAGTCTCTCTTCATGGGTCTTAAGACGACCCACAACTTCTTCCACCGTCATATTCTTCAAATCTCCGAATTGCTCGATCGATGTTACGATTTGTATAAATCGTATCGGTACGGCTCGCAAAAACTTCTTCACAACCGTAATTTCTTCAATCTTTTCACCTAGAGATCGAATACCGGTTACGATAGTATTCAATCTCATGGAAAAATCATCTACCGATTCACTGTCTTTCATCCGGATCACCTCGAAGTCACTTCTCAAGGTTTGAGCTTTAGCCTCCTTGACCCGATCGGCTCCCATGTGCATCATCTTGAGCGTTTCCCATGCTTCTTTAGCTGTGTCCTTCTCAGCTAACATCAGAAGTACGTCCTCTGGAATTGCTTGATAAATAGCCGCAAGAGCCATCCGATCTTTACGTTCGTCCGTTTCTGCATTTTTAATTACATCCCATACTCCTTGTGCTTGTAAATTCACTCGCATTTTTATGGCCCACACCGCGTAGTTCATCTTCGTGAGCATTGGATAGTGTAACGTAACGCTACCGTCTTTCCCGGTCCTTTGAAAACTTTCAACTCCGGCTTGAGAAGATGACGAGGTTGGTGTAGTCATTCTTGGCATATACTTGGGCATACACGAGTAAGAAAATTTTTTTTCTAAGTACGGGGACCAATATGAACTTTTCAGAAGTTCAGGGGGCAAATAGAACTTTTATAGAAGTAAAACAGGGGCTAAATTGAAATTTTTCTGAAAAACGGGACCAAAATTGTAATTTTTCTGAAAAAACAGGGGCTAAATTGCACTTTCCGAAAAAACAGGGGCTAAACTGCAATTTCCAGAACTTTGGTCAGCTGCTGACGTCACTGCTGAGGTCACTGCTACAGTGCTGCTACAGCACCTGCTACAGTGTCGTCTTCTCCAGCAAACCCTGGTTTTTCTGGCGACTTTTCCGGCAGATTTGACCAACTTTGACCGGTGATTTGGAGGCCTTCCGGTGGTCAAAAAATTTAAAAAAATATATTATCGGAATCCTCAGAACGAGACCTTTCCAATGGTGTACTCCGAAATTATTTTTGAGACAAAAAATGTTCGACCAAAAAACAAAGAATGCTTCCCCCGGAGCTTAACCAAGCTCTGATACCACTTGTTGGGGTTGAAACACACTTTTATTCAGAACTAGAACAAAAGAGAAGAGCTTACACGCTCAATATTACAAGAAAAAGAAACAACCCTCTAATACTCACTCTAAGTATTACACACTACACTCTCTGTTTGTGGTGTCTTACAACTGAGGTTAGAGCCTCTATTTATACTTAAACAAGCCTACAATTACTATTGCTACCATTTATTGTGTTCATTATGTGAACATACGAAGTTGCCATTTGAGTTCTTATTGTCAACAAAGGAGGCATTCATTTGTCAACAAAAGAGGGTGATACAGCTCCTCATGGCAGGTTCACACCCAAGTAGGTTTACACTCACAGATTTGCACTATATGTGTTGCAGGCATACATTGATAAACGATTGTGACCTGAACGTTACTAAGACAGAAGGAAGATATCTTGAGGGCCAGGGCTCAAGAGGGATGTATAGACACACACACACGTACACACCAGAGATAAAGATTGCATAGCTTGTAAGGAGAAGCATCCCTTATAGTAGCTACATCTTTCTATTATGAGTATAGAGCAGTAACACTTGGGATTCAGGGAGATAAAAGTGTTACAGTAGAACAGTTGATTAAACTCATGTACGAAATCATATTCAAATCATTATTTTAAAGCTGATGTGTACACCTCAATTCAGTGAATGTTTTATTGAGAAGGCAAGGAATGAAAATACACACATACCCTGATAGTACCGGTTCTTGAATTGATAACCATGAGGCATATCCATCTTGACATATGGACTCCCGTATCTCATAAAACCGTATATTTTTGTACGCTGCGGTTACCTGTTTTCCAACTTTAGGGAGATGGTATGTGTGTGTGTGTGTTTGTGTGCGTGTGTCTGTTTGAGAGAGAGAGAGAGAGAGAGAGAGAGAGAGAGAGAACCGGAGATTACAGACTTAAATAAAGTGTAGAGAATCATAAACAGTTTTTGGGTCTCCAGAAATTGTGAACCTACCAAAGTTCGCAGATAAACAGGCCCATCACGATTGATTTGTTCATAGAAATCAACAGTTTCAAAGAAAATGACGTTTTTAGATCAGAAAATATCGATAACCTAGGGTTACATATATGCTCATGAAGGCTTTGTGTGCGAACTTTCCCCTTTTTTGCTCCATATTTATCTGAACTCTAGTGGTGAAGTATTTGGATAATACAATCGATCTTTACAGTTGATAGAACTAGAAGCTTCTCGAGCAGTTGCTTCGTCGCTGCTGTTGACTATGTTTGTCTTGTTTGAAGCGTCTAACGCTGCTGAAGAGGAGGCCGCAGCTGCCGATGCTCGCTGCCTCTCAAACTCCCTATGCTTATGCAGGTAGCGGGCAATGGCCTGAGAGTAGTCATCAAACCCTAGCGACCCGAGAGCCCAACAGATGTCGTCTCCATTAACGGTCTTGCGGTTCTCCTTATGACACTTGTCAGATGCCTCCCCGGTAACAAAACTTATGAACTCCGATGCACACTCTTGTATAGTTTCCTTGGCTTCTTTGGAGATCTTGGCGGTGGGTGGTAGGATCCTTTTCATGATCCGACCCACATTTGCAACGGGTAGCAATTTATCATGCTCATCCACCATGTTTATATCTATCTTTATGTTTAGTCAAGATCTTCTAAAACGCAGACACGTTTCACTTTATATATATGTGTATCAATACATACCCACATGTCCATATAATTACATGCTGTGTTTACATATATGTATGTATGCACATGCCATGGAAATGTCTTGGGGGTGCTGTGAAATTTCTATTTATATTTTTTCTAAAACTGTTCATTAATAATGGTTTTTAAAAAGAAACTGAATCAAATGATGACTATAAAGTGTGTTTTGTAACGGAATGTTAAAACAAGGAAGGAAAAGCATGAAGTAGGATGAATAAGAACTACATCGATCCAGCTAGTGGAAAAAATCTGAACATTGAAGTTAATATCATTATATTCACCCCCTCACTTTTGGTACGCACCCGATTTTACCAAACTACTAATACACAAAACCGGGACGTACGTAATTTGAAATTTATCCCACTAATGACATTTCTTAATTTCCCTTCTGCGCATCATCCTTCACCTCCCTTACATTTGACCTAGTCTAGGACGCATATACACAAATGGTCTTAATTTGTTCAGATGCCAATCCTAATATTGAAGTTGAGAAATGTCATTAGTGGAATAAATTTCAAATTATGTACGTCCCAGTTTTTGCACACTAGTTTGATAAAATAGGGAACGTACCAATAGCGCAGCTGGGGGTGATATTATCTTCAATGTTCAGATTTTTTCCACTAGTACCAAAACTACTACGTACAAACCATTAATGATCCTTTATTAAACTCATCAATTGTACCGGTCTTGAGCTTAATTTGGCCAGATGACCATTTGTTCATCCATGCCATTTGTTTCCTCACATGTACGTACCTACCTTATCATTGGTAATTCTTGTACAACTCAACTTATCTGATATTAGCAGTGCAATATTCAATGATAGAGTAAATAAAGTTATCTAATCTGAAGATGAAAAGTTATTTTCATATACTTTACTGAAAACATGAAAGTATTGAGGTATACAATGTTCTTGAGTTTCATGTACTTTATTGAATACATGAAAGTATTAAGGTATACATTGTTCTTGTATAATTCAAGCTAGGGATGAGCATCGGTCCGGATCCAGACCGAACCGAACTGAGAACCGAAAAACCGAGAACAAATTTACTGGGAAATAGATACCGGAAACTAGACAATTTAGTTGGTTGCTTTACTCCGTCTCGTAGGAATGCCAGTAGTGTTCTTGCAAGTCTCCTAGGGCTTCTTATCACACGCACTGAAGGTAAGAAGAATCATGAATTGCAATTCCTGTTAAATAGGTTGATTTAAAAAGTGAGTACTTTACTTTGTTTTCTTCATTACACATTTTGATATGTTTTTAGTTTATGTTCAATTCTTAATTTATTAATCACGTGAGTAGGTTCCATCTTTGTTATTGGATTTTGATTTTCCAATCAATTTAGGGTGATGAATCGATTAAGGGTTTATAAGAGATTTGCACCAAATTTGAAACCAAATTGGACTTTAGATATTGATATATGTATGAAGGACAACACCCTTCACAAAAGCATTTATAATCACTTGATTGAATAAGCAATATGTGAAAATTATAAAAACTTAACCATCACGTCTATAATTTTGATTATATATTAAGGGTTTAGAAGATTCCAAAAACTACGTGTCGAACACGTCTATAATTTTGATTATATATTATTCGCATAGTGCTTACACGAAATGTTTTTGCATATATATGCAAAAACATTTCGTGTAAGCACTATGCGAATAATATATAATCAAAATTATAGACGTGTTCGACACGTAGTTTTTGGAATTTTCTAACTTCTAGTTTTTAAGAAAAAAAAATTTTTAAAAATTTCGATCTGCAACAACTTTTAGCTTTTGGGTTAATAAAAAGTTTTAAATCCAAAAGTTTTTTTAACTAGCGTTTAATAATTTTTTTTTAGATTTTAATAAATTGCCTTAAATACTATTCAAAATAAGTAACAATATCCACACTTTAGGTAATTACCTTATACAATTAAATATAAATATAATTTAATAATTATGATGTGTTTAATTGAAAGACTATATCAACAGATTTTATCATTTATTAATTTTCATCTACAAAGTTATATATATATATATATATATATATATATATATATATATATATATATATAGTGTAACGCTCGTTTCTTGATTCTCGATATGTGATTCTTTTAATTTTTAAATTTGTGATTTGGCTTGACTCGATGTGTTGTTATATGATAGAAGAAGGTGAAGAAGGTGATTTTGAGCGATAGAGTGCTAGATCTTCTTAAGTGTAAACCTTCTATCCTTGCTTAGGATTTTTGTAAGTATTAACGCTCCATGTTTTTTTTTCTTTTTTGCATTTAGAATTATAGATCTAGGTTATTTAGCTTATTCTTGGTCCTTTCATGTTGTTTGGTTGGATTTTGGAAAACTCCAGACCCAAATGTTAAGTTTTAGGGTCTTTTGGACCCTTTGGGACATTTAGAGATGGTTTTGGTCCTTTGTGTTGTGTCATGCATGGTTATGGTTGCATTTTTGGTCCCTTTTAACCTAAATGTAGACATCTTTGTCTTTCGAACGTGCAAAATGATAAAGTTGTGAACTTTATCCATTAATTCCATATTTTGATGAGATTTAGAGGGTTAGAGTTCAGGTCTTGAAGGATTAAAACCTTAGGTGAAAGTTGGTTGTTAATTCAGAATTCATGGTGCGACTGACTTAGGGTCTCAATGTGACTTCAAGGGGTTTCGCGACAATTTTATTGTCTTGCAATCACAACATGACCAATAGTTCGTCACGACGTGAAGACCATTGACCTGACGGTTGACTTTTTGACGAATTTGACTTTTGGTCAAATTGGAGTTTTTGAGTTATAGGTGAGATTTATACTACTATTGGTCTGACAATTCATGTATCTGATTCGCTAAACTTCGAGTAGTTGGATTCAACTCTCTAATTCAGGCGAGTCTGTGCATTATACTGTGTAGGACACTAGGTATGATGTATGTTTGTGTGTCTATGTGATATGTATAAAAGACTATGGTTGTACCGTAGCACTTGTATGAAACACTATGGTGGTACCGTACAACTTGTATGAAAGACTATAGTGGTACCATAACAACTAAATGAAACACTATGTACGATCATATCATCAAAACTATAGTGGTATTGTAGTAACAGAAGTGAGCATAAGACTACGATGATATCATAACACTCACCTTAGTATATAGTATGTTAGCAAACTCACTAAGCTTTGTGCTTCTTCTTTAAGTTTAAAATGTTTCATATTGTTCTAGCAGCAATGGGAAGGGCGCGACTTGATTGCATTACATCCGTAGATTATGGTTTGAAACAAATGGTTGTATACCTATTTGAGAGTAAAATTTTTATGCTTTTATTTTAATTTAAAATGAAAAATTTGGGTTGAAATTGGGATATTACAAGTTGGTATCAAAGTCTTGGTTTGAGGGATTTGGACTAGCACGAGGTGTGTCTGAATTCAGATTGAGGTCCGAGTGATTTGTTTAATAAAAACATTTTATAAACGGTTTTTCTAAAAGAAAAAGATATGATGTGTGCATTCAACTAGAGCTCAAGTAAGTTATTCCCAACATATGCATACATGCTTGTTATGATAATTATGTTATAGTATGATTTACATGCTAGAGTTAGGCTAATGATCTACTCAGGATTGTATGATAGAATGCATGCTAGAAAAGATGCCTTCATATGTCTGTTACATGTATGATATGTGCTTGTTAGGCTTTATTATAATATTGATGGATTGTTTAGTGAATGCTTTAGAGTTGTACATGATTAGGACTAAATGGTCTTAGAACTTTTGGTTCAACCCTATTATCTCTTCTTGTCTGATAAAGGCCTTACAATAGAGACATCTATTCGAATTTCTATATTGTCCTTGGTTATGTACAACTTGTATTCATGAGACGATTTGTCGACGATAGTATCCTGATTGATTTTCTTACTATCTTTACTTTCTAATTTAGGGATGTAAACCCTTTTGCTTTGTGTTTGAATTAGAAGAATCATTGAGGTTATGGATTAATTTTCTATTTGGATTATTTATGAGTGTTTAATTTATTTTGTCAAGTTTTGTTGAAGATCCATATATGTTAAAGATCGTTACTCTATTGCTTATTGTTGAATTAGTAGAGTTTAAGATGATCAATCTAACTTTATTAATTTGAATCATAGTTTTCCATGATCATTGGTAATTATGACTAGAGTCAGATCAATATCTAGGGTTAGGATAATAAAGTAATGAACTTTAATGTGTATGCACGTATTAGATGATCATTCTAAGAGTCATTTAATTCCTATGATCATTCGGATAAATAAAGATCAAATCTTTCTTAATACGAACTCAACAATGAATTTAGGGATAATTAATGGCATGAATATGAAATTTAGAGTCTTTAAATTCATTACGATTAGTAGTCTGATCATCATGCTAGTCATATTAGGAATCCGTGAATAGTGAATGAATAATCTTTCCACTTAAGTAATTATCCATGCTTTTGAGATGCAATCCAATTTAAACCAAAGTACCCGAAGTGACCCGTTTCCATTCAGTTTATCTTGGTAGTTCGTTATTGATTTACGTGTGCTTTTATAATCAAAATCCCCTTTAATGGCTTCTGTTTATCTCGAATAACAGATAATAAAAAATCTAATGTTAATTTATTATCGTTCCCCAAGTGTTTGACACCTTTTCTTTCCACGACTATTCTATTTCACGATTAGGTACACTGACTAGTGTGTGAAAGCTAGTTGATATAGAATTGGATATATAAATTTAAAACTAGGGCATAAAATACACATCAAGTTTTTGCCACCGTTGTCGGGGAACGATTTTCAATTAATTTAGTTTGTCTGATTATTCTTTATTGTTATTTTATTTTAGTTTATTTTTCTTTTCTTTGATAACGTGTCACTTTTTGTAAAGATTTTGTTGTTATGTGCTGAAATTTTTGGATGATACGCACTGTTTGGTTTTCTTTTGCATGAGTTTCGAGATTGCAAGAAATTAGGGAATTTTGGACTTATTTAATCTACTACTTTGGTTATTTTTCCAAATTAATCCATGAGGCATAATATATCTAGATGTTTTGTGTTGGCCAAGTAGAATACTGAACTCTTGCTACTCTTGACTAGCTGGGTCACTCTTATTATGCTTATGTAACATCTGAAAATCCAACCATAATCTTTTTGAAAATCAGAGTATGGTTGTACCAAAAGGTTTCATTTATAATCATTACTAAATCATAAAATCATCATTTCATATCACATTGATGTATTCATATCGAAAATGTAGAAGGTGAGTCTTGTTTTAAAATTCATTACATAACATAGAATGATTAGGCTAGATGCCATGCCCCTCTGAGAATGTCGATATATCCCTATCATGCCAGCTCCTCAACCCTTCAAGTTTGAAGGACCTGCAACTAAAACATAAAGTACCAAATGTAACTCTAAATATTAGTGAGTAGAACAAATCTCACCCATTATAAAGATCATAAGCATTTATATAACCTATATATAGACATCATTACATAATGTAACACCCAGACTGATAGGATTTAGGTAAACAAACAAAAATAAAACTCTTAAGTTTGCATGCAACCTAAATAGGATCAATGTCTCTATTGAACCTATAACTAAGAACATCAAAAAAAAACCTACAAACCCTAGGCAAATTTTGAAATTAACATTAGAATGTTTTAGGGTTACATACATTTTAGTTGTTATAGCAAACAACTAGAATTCCTCTTGAAGATCTGTTGGAAGCAAGCACCACAAGTGTTGTGCCTTTGATGGAATCACACCTAAACTAGCAAGATAATGAATTAGGAGAGAGGAGAGTATTTCGTCCAAATCTTGTGGAGGGAAGGCATGGACGAAATCAAGGCTAGGGGACTCCTTATATAGTCGAGGAAACTTGGTGCCAAAGCTAGGGTTTAAAGGGATATGCCCTAGATCCTTTGCTTGGTGACCAAGCAGCCCAAACCCCTTGTCCAAGAGTCCTTGGACGAAATCTCCTAGGGTTTCCCTAGAGATTTCCATCCAACTTTTTCAAGAGGTTCTAGAGCCTTCCTTTCTCAACTATTAATAAATAACAAAACAGTCCATGTACTTTTAATTAATCCAATTAATGCCAAAATTAATTCCAATTAATTTCTGAGTAATTATTAATTAAATAATGTGATTTCTAATTAATATATTATTTTCATAACACATTAATAAAGCATTTATTTAATTTATTATTCATATAATAAGTTAATTTATCTCTCTAAAATCATCTTGTTTAATTTCTAGGTTTGAGGGCAACCCACAAGGACTGTGCTACTATCAATTCAAGTATATACAAATTTTAGTTATGGGCTTAGACACCTAATCCAACATAGACATAATGTATTTTCCTTTTGACCCAAAAGTATATATTTGTTGCAAATTTGGTCCTTACGCCATGCGTACTTGGGGCGTACGCATAGCATAGTTTATCAAATAGATTGTGAGTGCATGTGAGTACGTCGGGCGCACTCATGAGGTACACAGGGGGTACTCAGAACATATGCAACCCCTAATTTTTAGGGTTTGAGCGCTATTTGTAACATCCGGATTTCCAGGTATTATATTTGATCATTTATTCTTTTGAGTAAAAGGGAGGGACTCGACGAGTTGAGGCGTAGACTCGTCGAGTAGGAGCGCGTGTGCTGACTGGATTAATGAATGGACTCGACGATTCGGGAAGGGTGGACTCGATGAGTCCGCGCTGTAATTGGAAACCCTAATTCTCGGGGTTTGTGCCCTATTTAAAGGCCTTTATGGCCTCTATTTGCGGCCACTTCATCCCAGAGAAACCCTAGAGAGAGCAGTAGGAGAGTTTGAGAGCAAGAAGAGGTTAATACATCACTTTTGGTGTAGTTTTGCTAGGAGGAAGAAGGAAACACCAATCTAGAGCGTGAAGGGGGCTTGGATCTGGGCTAATCATCTTGAGATTTCATCTCTGGAGGTATAATCCTTTCTATTTCATGTTGATATGATAGATTTCATGATTTTAGGGTTTTTACCCCCATTATATGTAAGATCTAGTGAGTAGGAGGTCTCCTTTGTGTTAATAGCATCAGATCTGGACCATGAGAGGTCCATAGAGTCACTATCCCTCAGCTTTATACAAGCAAATGAGAGATTGGAGACTAGGTTACCATTTTTAGAGTTATTTCTCCATTTATGACTTGATGTGGGTTGCATGCACGTAAAGGTTGCACCTTTACGTGACATTTGAGCACTTGAAGGGTAGATATGATAGTTAGGGAAGCAGATCTGACCTTAGAAGCTCATTTGAGTAAGAACATGGAAGCAACTCGTCGAGTCCATAAGTGGACTCGACGAATCGAGTCGTGGTTGCCCCGCGATTCGTGACCGGAGGAACCCGTCGAGTGGAAGGATGACTCGATGAGCCAAGAGAGGCTGGAAGGATTCAGAGGACCCAGATGGACTCGCCGAGTCGCGCTTGTGCACTCGACGAGTCGGGTCAAAGTTGACCGTTGACTTTCGTTGACCTTAGGGTTATGGTCAAGACTGATTCAAGAGAGTTCAGAGAGGGGTAGAATGGCCTTCTACCCAATCTTTAGAGATGAGACTATGAGAGAATATTGATCGGGGATGTTATTTGAATAATAGAGGGAGGCTAAGTCGGGACGTTGAGAACGAGAGTTTATCCGACTTCATCGAGGTGAGTCTTCTCACTATATTGTACCTGGAAGGGTACCTATGTGTTACCGGAAGGTCTTGTATGATATGATGTATGTGCTATATGCGGTTATGTGATTTGTATGTGCTATGTATGTTATGTATGGTAAGGAACGGAAGGTCAGAATGATATGGACCGGAAGGTCAGGAGGTTACGGACCGGAAGGTCGATACGGGTAGGACCGGAAGGTCTACCAGGATTCGGGACGGAAGTCCCCTGAGACACATGGATCGGAAGATCCTATAGAGTTATGGCCTGGAAAGGCGTATGTGTTGTATATGGTATATTGGGGAACTCACTAAGCATTTATGCTTACAGTTGTTATGATATGTGTTTCAGGTACTAGCGAGGATCGCGGGAAGGCGCCGGCATGATCCGTACATACTTATGGAGTTTATGTTATTGAGATTCTGGGACATGTTTTGTTATGACACAGTGAATACATTATGTTTTATGATTATTGTGTGATTCAAAATATGATTTAAGAATGAAAAATTGTTTTGAAAATTTACGTTGTTACAAGTTAGTATCAAAGCCTTGGTTTGAGGGATTCGGATGCATCTTCGGATGAATCTGAACTCAAACTGAGGATTTGAGAAAGTTTTCATAAAATAAACAATTTTTCTAAGAGAGTAAAAGATTTTGAGAAAGGCAGAAGGAAGCAGTGTGTACGATCAGCCAGCGCCTGAACGGTGATTTCCCAAAATACCCTTACATTATGTGTTATGAGATATGTTATGATATGATATGCATGCTAGAGTTGGCTAGGTATTCATATTAGGACTAGAGTGGCCTAATTTTGTGACGCCTTAGCCTAGGAAGGATTTTGCTGCTATGTGATGCTTGAGAACGAGTAGGTAGCAGTGAGGAGCTGATGAGAGGTCTACCGAAGGGTAGCCTATGCCAGTGAGATATAGAGTACTTGTGATCTGGGATCCAAGGAGGAGGACTTAGGGTGAATACTGATGCGGTGTGGACGGTAGTATAGGGCCGTACTACTGAAGACACCGGCGCAGTGCGCACTCTAAGTAAGAATCCTTAGGGTACTAAGGAACAAGTAGGGTTGAGTTATCGAGTGCGAGTATGCTCGAGCAAGTCTCTTATATGATTATGTTGTATTTCAGAGACATCATGGTTGGGACACGCCACAGACCTGAGCCGAGCGGCGTGAGTGACGAGGAGCTTCGTCAGATGATCCACGATGAGGTGGCAGCGGCGATTCGAGCCGAGATTCCGGAGATGTTTGGGTCTATCAAGACCAAATTGATTGAGACTTTTGATGAGCGGTACGCAGCGGTGACTGAGGCTGTGGCTGCTACAGCTACTGCAGCTGTAGCTGCTGCCAGGCCTCAGGGAGGTGACTCGTTGTTGCTTCGACAGTTCAGCAACACGAAGCCACCAGAGTTTGATGGGACGCAGGATCCGATCCCTGCGATGAGATGGATTTCTGATATCGAGGGATGCTTCTACACGTGTTCATGTCCGGAGCATCTGAGGGTACGGTTCGCGTTGAACCAGCTTCGCTTGGGAGCGAAGGACTGGTGGAAGTTTGTGACGGCGAGCTTCACTCTTGCAGAGATTTCAGCGGTGACCTGGGAGAGGTTCACCACCATGTTCAGAGACGAGTATGTTCCCCCGGTGGAGAGGGAACGGTTGGTTCAGGAGTTCTTGACCCTCAAGCAGGGTACTGATTCGGTTACTGTAGTTACCAGGAAGTTTCATGAGAGGGCGATGTTCTGCCCTGAGCAGGTGTCTACTGAGCAGGCACGCATGAGTCGGTATTTGGGCGTTTTGAGGAGGGATATTCGGGAGTTCGTGTCGAACTCGACTTACCAGACATTTGTTGAGCTCCATGCAAATGCCCGGAAGAGGGAGATTGAGTTGGAGACTCAGGCCAGGGAGGAGGCTGAGTCTCAGAGGATGGATTGGCGACCGGCACAGTCTCAGCCGGCAGCCAAGCGGGCCAAGTCCGCTGATACAAGATCTGGAGGCCAGAAGGGCCGCACTTGTGGGAAGTGCGGCAAGGGACATGATGGGGTCTGTCGATCGGGTGCTTGCTACAAATGTGGCAAGGAGGGGCATATCGCCAAGGCTTGCCCCAAGGGATTTATGGTTTGCTTTCATTGCAACCAGACTGGCCATCGGAAGGCCGAGTGCCCGCAGCTACATCAGGGATCTGCACCTGTTGCTAGGGCTACCGAGGTTCGGCCGGCGAAGGCCGAGGCACCGAAGGCTCGTGGGAGAGCTTTCCAGTTGACGGCGGAGGAGGTCCGCGCAGCGCCCGATGTTGTGGCTGGTACTTTTCGTGTGAGTTCTGTACCTACCTTAGTGTTATTAAACTCGGGTGTGAGTCGATCATTTGTGTCGATAGCGTTTAGTCGGCACATCAGTAGCCAACGAGAGGCGTTGAGTCGACCTCTACGAGTTTCCATAGCTGACGAGCGAGCGGTGTATGCTACGAATGTGATTCGAGGATGTGTACTTGAGATCTTCGGTGTTGAGTTCCCGATAGATCTGGTCCCGATAGCGAAGTGGGACGTGTGTGTTATAGTGGGCATGGATTGGTTGAGCCGATTTAGGGCAGTTATAGACTGCGAGTGACAGTTGGTGACAATACAAGACCCTAGTGGGGGAGTACTTACGGTGTACGGTGAGGGTACCCGTTCTGGGGCAGCATTTTGTTCAGCTGCTAGAGCGAGGCGGAGTCTACAGCAGGGCTGTAGCGGGTTTCTGGCATATGTAATGGATTCACGAGTGGCCTCCGAGGGGCCAAATTTGGTTGATGATGTGCCGATAGTGCGTGAGTTCCCGGATGTGTTTCCTGAGGAGTTGTCGGGTGTGCCTCCTGAGAGGCAGGTGGAGTTTCGCATCGATTTGATTCTGGGGGCAGCGCCTATCGCCAAGGCGCCTTATCGCCTTGCGCCGCCAGAGATGCAGGAGCTATCCTCGCAGCTTCAGGAGCTGCTGGGGAAGGGGTTTATTCGACCGAGTAGCTCGCCATGGGGAGCGCCGATCCTTTTTGTCAAGAAAAAGGATGGTTCACACCGGATGTGTATTGATTACCGGGAGTTGAACAAGTTGACGGTCAAGAACCGTTACCCGTTACCGAGGATCGACGATTTGTTCGATCAATTACAGGGAGCGTCTTGGTTCTCCAAGATTGATCGGAGGTCTGGATATCATCAGATGAGAGTGTGTGATGAAGATATCCAGAAGACGGCGTTCAGGACTCGTTATGGGCATTACGAGTTCGTGGTGATGCCTTTCGGGCTCACCAATGCACCGGCAGCGTTCATGGATCTTATGAATAGGGTGTGCAGACCGATGTTGGACCGATCGGTGATCGTGTTCATTGATGATATTCTGGTGTATTCGAGGTCTCGAGAGCAGCATGAGGAGCATTTGAGGGAGATCCTCGGGGTTCTGAGATCGGAGAGGCTGTATGCCAAATTCTCCAAGTGTGACTTCTGGTTGCGAGAGGTCCAGTTCTTGGGGCATCTCGTTAATCAGAAGGGGATATTGGTCGATCCGGCCAAGATTGAGGCAGTGATGAGTTGGGAGGTGCCGAGATCTCCCACCGAGATCAAGAGTTTTCTAGGATTGGCCGGCTACTATCGGAGATTTATTAGAGATTTCTCCAAGATCGTCGTGCCTCTCACCAGGTTGACCCGGAAGGGTGTTGCTTTTTCATGGGGTCCGGAGCAGCAGACCTCGTTTGAGACACTTCGCCAGAGATTATGCGAAGCCCCGGTGTTAGCCCTCCCGAAAGGGATGGAGGATTTTGTGGTGTATTGTGACGCATCGATATCAGGGTTGGGTGAGGTGCTTATGCAGAGAGGGTATGTGATAGCGTATGCATCGAGGCATCTAAAGCCTCATGAGACGAGGTACCCCACCCACGATCTGGAGTTGGGGGCAGTGGTGTTCGCCCTCAAGATATGGCGTCACTATTTATATGGGGTTCGGTGTACCATATACACGGACCACAAGAGCTTGAAGTATTTGATGGATCAGCCCAATCTGAATATGCGTCAGAGGAGATGGTTGGACGTGGTAAAGGATTACGATTGTGAGATCCTGTACCACCCGGGCAAAGCTAATGTTGTAGCTGATGCCCTGAGCCGTAGGACGGAGAGTGCCCCGATTCGAGACATTTGTATGCGACTGACAGTGATGATTCCGGTGTTGGACACCATTCGGGAGGCCCAGGCAGAGGCCGTGATATCAGAGAACCGCAAGAGAGAGCGGGTGATCGGGCAGGTGTCTGAGTTCGTTACCGATAGCAGAGGGCTAATGACCTTTCAAGGTCGGATTTGGGTGTCGTATGCAGGCGGGGCACGTATCATTCTGATGGAGGAGGCGCATAGATCGAGGTTCTCGATCCATCCTGGGGCCACTAAGATGTATTTGGACCTGAAAAGAGAGTATTGGTGGCCCTGTATGAAGAGGGATGTCGTGTGGTTTGTCAAGAGGTGCTTGACCTGTCGCAAGGTTAAGGCCGAGCACCAGCGTCCGCATGGCAAGTTGCAGCCACTTGAGGTTCCCCAGTGGAAGTGGGAACAGATTTCTATGGATTTTATCACCAAATTGCCAAGGACCGCAAGGGGCGTCGATGCAATTTGGGTGATAGTCGACCGCTGACTAAGAGCGCTCACTTCCTTGCTATCAGTGAGAGCTCTTCCGCTGAGAGGCTGGCCGAGTTGTATGTAAGGGAGGTGGTATCGCGGCATGGAGTACCGGTCTCGATTGTGTCAGACCAAGATATACGTTTCACTTCCAGGTTCTGGAAGAAGTTCCATGAGGAGCTGGGTATGAGGCTGCATTTCAGTACCGCTTACCACCCCCAGACGGACGGATAGAGTGAGCGGACGATTCAGACACTCGAGGACATGCTTCGAACATGTGTGTTGGACTTCGGAGGAAGTTGGGACACGTACTTGCCGTTGGTTGAGTTTTCCTACAACAACAGCCACCATTCGAGTATTGGTATGCCTCCCTTCGAGTTGTTGTATGGGAGGAGGTGTCGGAATCCCATTTGCTGGGGAGAGGTAGGGCAGCGTGTGATGGGCAGCACTGAGATAGTGCTCCAGACGACCGAGCAGATACAACAAGTTAGACAGAGGTTGTCGACGGCTCAGAGTCGCCATAAGAGTTATGCGGATAGGCGACGATCCGAGCTTGAGTTCCAGGTGGGAGACTTCGTGCTCCTGAAAGTGTCGCCTTGGAAAGGAGTGATTCGATTCATGAAGAGGGGCAAGTTGGGGCCCCGGTATATCGGGCTGTTCAGGGTGACCGCGAGGGTGGGCAGGGTAGCATATCGGTTGGAGCTACCTGCGGAGTTGAGCCAGATTCATGATACCTTCCACGTGTCTCAGTTAAGGAAGTGTATAGCTGACGAGTCGGCGGTGGTGCCATTCGGAGATATTTAGGTGGATGCGAGCCAGAAGTATGTTGAGAGGCCGGTGGCGATTATGGATCGGAAGATCAAGGTTCTGAGGAACAAGGAGGTGCCTCTGGTGTAGGTCCCGTGGCAACATCGGAGAGGGTCCGAGCTGACTTGGGAGCCGGAGTTGGAGATGCGGGAGCAGCATCCAGAGTTGTTTGCGGAGCAAGACTTCGAGGGCGAAGTCTGATTCTAGTGGGGGAGAATTGTAACATCCGGATTTCCAGGTATTATATTTGATCATTTATTCTTTTGAGTAAAAGGGAGGGACTCGACGAGTTGAGGCGTAGACTCGTCGAGTAGGAGCGCGTGTGCTGACTGGATTAATGAACGGACTCGACGAGTCGGGAAGGGTGGACTCGACGAGTCCGCGCTGTAATTGGAAACCCTAATTCTCGGGGTTTGTGCCCTATTTAAAGGCCTTTATGGCCTCCATTTGCGGCCACTTCATCCCAGAGAAACCCTAGAGAGAGCAGTAGGAGAGTTTGAGAGCAAGAAGAGGTTAATACATCACTTTTGGTGTAGTTTTGCTAGGAGGAAGAAGGAAACACCAATCTAGAGCGTGAAGGGGGCTTGGATCTGGGCTAATCATCTTGAGATTTCATCTCTGGAGGTATAATCCTTTCTATTTCATGTTGATATGATAGATTTCATGATTTTAGGGTTTTTACCCCCATTATATGTAAGATCTAGTGAGTAGGAGGTCTCCTTTGTGTTAATAGCATCAGATCTGGACCATGAGAGGTCCATAGAGTCACTATCCCTCAGCTTTATACAAGCAAATGAGAGATTGGAGACTAGGTTGCCATTTTTAGAGTTATTTCTCCATTTATGACTTGATGTGGGTTGCATGCACGTAAAGGTTGCACCTTTACGTGACATTTGAGCACTTGAAGGGTAGATCTGATAGTTAGGGAAGCAGATCTGGCCTTAGAAGCTCATTTGAGTAAGAACATGGAAGCAACTCGCCGAGTCCATAAGTGGACTCGACGAGTCGAGTCGTGGTTGCCCCACGATTCGTGACCGGAGGAACCCGTCGAGTGGAAGGATGACTCGACGAGCCAAGAGAGGCTGGAAGGATTCAGAGGACCCGGATGGACTCGCCGAGTCGCCCTTGTGCACTCGACGAGTCAGGTCAAAGTTGACCGTTGACTTTCGTTGACCTTAGGGTTATGGTCAAGACTGATTCAAGAGAGTTCAGAGGGGGTAGAATGGCCTTCTACCCAATCTTTAGAGATGAGACTATGAGAGAATATTGATCGGGGATGTTATTTGAATAATAGGGGGAGGCTAAGTCGGGACGTTGAGCACGAGAGTTTATCCGACTTCATCGAGGTGAGTCTTCTCACTATATTGTACTTGGAAGGGTACCTATGTGTGACCGGAAGGTCTTGTATGCTATGATGTATGTGCTATATGCGGTTATGTGATATGTATGTGCTATGTATGTTATGTATGGTAAGGACCGGAAGGTCAGGATTATATGGACCGGAAGGTCAGGAGGTTACGGACCGGAAGGTCGATACGGGTAGGACCGGAAGGTCTACCAGGATTCGGGACGGAAGTCCCCTGAGACACATGGATCGGAAGATCCTACAGAGTTATGGCCTGGAAAGGCGTATGTGTTGTATGTGGTATATTGGGGAACTCACTAAGCATTTATGCTTACAGTTGTTATGATATGTGTTTCAGGTACTAGCGAGGATCGCGGGAAGGCGCCGGCATGATCCATACACACTTATGGAGTTTATGTTATTGAGATTCTGGGACATGTTTTGTTATGACACAGTGAATACATTATGTTTTATGATTATTGTGTGATTGAAAGTATGATTTAAAAATGAAAAATTGTTTTGAAAATTTACGTTGTTACACTATTTAAGCAACGTTAACCCTTAACACCCTTTCCACCTCCAGCCTCCATCCCCCCAGAACGACCCCTTGCAAACCCTAGTGCTCATTGTGAGTTTTTCAGCTATTTATGTGCTTTGTATCCATCCTTGAAGGAAGAAGATCTTTGGAGTGATTTTGGAAGCTTCAAGCTTGGTAGATCTGAGTTTTTCATATTGCACGCAACCTCCAGAAGGTATAAAGTTATGAACTTGATGAACACTTCCATATATCTTGCTAGTTCTTAAGTTTTTATGAATTTTGGTCCTATAACTTTGGTATTCATGAGTATGTCTTACTCTAAACCATAAGAGTTGTCCTTTCAGACGTTTTTGAGTGCTAGGAACCATAAAAATGTGATCTTGGTCCCTTTCTTTTTTCCGTGCAAGAGTTATGATGTTTGGGTTTGTCTACTAAGTTAGGGTTTTGGTTTTTGGACTCCTTTTAACCATGGAAAGTCGTAAAGTTGGAAAAATTATGACTTAGAATGATATTTGGGACTAAATCTAAACACTGGAAGTAATGTCTTAATGGAATAATCACTTAACGAAGAAAAGTGGAATCAGGTCGTGTATGCCGGGTGTACCTAGTGGTAAGCAGCACGTACTAAGCAGAGGCCCCGTAATATGGCCAAGGATCTACTACACCCATCATAGTGACTGAGTATGCAGGGCGTACTCAGTCTGTGTTAACCATCTTTGACTTTTTTGACTTTGACTAGGAATTTGACAAAGTTTGACTTAGGGGTATTTTGGTTAATTTGAATAGTTGTTTGAGACTAGGTCACTGTTTATTGTATAGGTGACACCATTTGGAGCAGTGATCTGTTCAACTATATTTCAGAGTATGAGGTGAGTTTTCCTCACTGTACTCGTGGGTTGAAGGCACCAATGTCGGCCCACTAGATTGTGTTATATATTATGGTTTATATGTTGCTATGTTGTAGTGATCGATTAGATCGTCATGATAATTTGTTATTTGTTGAATATGTGTTTATGTGTATATGTCGACATATTATAACGGTTTGGGTTGAGGCGGTTTTGCTTTGTGCTGAAGGCTAAGAAACTAGGAGCATTTTAGACATAGGATGAGGACCCTATAGGGGTATACCAAACAAATACTAAGGGCTCGGGAGCATTTCATGCATGGGATGAGGGCCGGGGAGGGCATTCTAGACTCATGATGTAGGCTCGGAGGCAATCCAGACTTATGTTGAGGGTCCTATAGGGGTATTCTAGACATAGGTTGTGGGCCTAGTGTACATGTTTGTTTATATTTCGTGTGTGGTCATTTGGGGGAAATCACTAACCTTTGGAATACAGTTTAAGTGTTATGTTTCAGGTACTTCAGATTATTAAGGCAAGGCGAAGCTTCAGATGATCAAGGCAAGGCGAAGGCGTGATCGTACACATCCTTCAGTGATATGTTTTAGAGATTTTATGATATCTGATTTTAGGATAATTGTATCTGTTACATCATTTTTGTGACTTAGGATTTTCATTGAAACAATGATTTTTCTTTAATTTGAAAAATGAAAATTTTATCTGTTGTACCTCTCAAGTTCTATGAATGAAATCTCAGATTTTGGACTATGGTTATCGATTTCAACATATTCCTATCTATTGTGACTCTAAAAGTGCAATTTCGATCTCTCATAATCCAATTCAGCACTCTATGACCAAGCACATTGATATTCGGTACCATTAGACCATGTTCTAAAAGGTAACATTGGGCTCATTTTTGTTCCATCTGATGATGAAATTGCTGATGTCTTTACTAAGGCATTAGACAAAACCAAATTTAATGGGTTTCTGAACAACATGCGAATGATGATGCCAGATCCTCAATTCTTTCAAGAAGTTTGCACTCTCTAATGGAAACATTATAAAGTTCAATAATTCTGATATAAAATATTTTCTCCTCGGAATTGTTTCTTCTCGGAAAATAAAGGATCATTATATGTCTTTTTGTCTAACCTTTCCTCTAGTTTGAAGTTTTTCAGCCATCCTCATCATGTGAAGCTTAGTCTGATATAGTTACATCGGAAATCCTGAAATATTTTCATTTCGGAATATTTCTCCTCGGAATTATCTCTTTGAAGTACACCTCGGAATTCAAATCAAAAATGGTAACATGATTTCGACACTTATCACCTTCCGAGCTCTGTTCCTTCAGCTCTTGGAACTTCAACCTTGTTTTAAAAAAATTTCCTCTAATATCTTCATGCATTTTTACCTCTGATATTCAGTCTGAGATTGTGCCATCTCGAACTCTATGTCATGTACCAATGATGTGTTCAAATTCTTTCAAAAGTATCTTATGACATCTCATCTCGGAATCTGATTATTTCGAGACTCTTAGCAATAAATGAATTTTAAGGTTAGCATTAAAGTTTTTAATCTAAAACTTTTTTCTTGTACATTATAACGGTAATTTTCTTTATGATTCTCCTCTTAATTCTCAATAACCACGCTTTGGCATACGTTCCAATAAAGTACTATGTGTTTTCTGAACTGAATCGACGGCTACCCCTTTTGAACAAAAAAATGTCCCATCTCTTATTCTCAACTGTCACTTAGGAAGCTATTTTGAGCTATGCATTAAATCCAACCCGTTTTGGTTTTTCGGGTATCATCATTTCATTCTTCGACCCGACCCGGAACAACCAACATATAAAAGGATTTTGAATCCTAACTGTAGCCACTTTTCACTTTGGCTATCGTCTTCTTAGAGCTTTTCCTTTGTACTATGTTTATTTTCTTCAAAGCTTTTCCAAACTTCTACAATGGCGTCCACTCCTTCTGAAACTGCTCCCAAAACTTCCAAACCTGCAACCAAGAAGAAATCATCAAAGGGGTCTGCATCGTCGTCTTCCACTGAGTTCATTCTTAGAGATACAACCCAATTGTTTTCTCTCGGTCCCATGGATTATGATGAATCCGTACGCATCATGATCAAGTTCATCTCCCGCCATCCTATCGTCGTTCCTCTCACCAAAATCCCTAACCCTAATTTTCCTCTTCAACTTCTTCACAAATCTTTTAAACGAGTGAAGATTGACAAAGATGTTCTTGAAACTAAGATCACTAACGATACCGGTTTACAAGGCAACCTTCCTCAAATCCATAGGAATTGTAGAAAACCCCATAGGTTTTTGTGTGCAGGAACCAACGTCTGAAGAGTTTCAGTCATTTTTTTACCCAAATTGGTTACAATGGTGAGTTCAAGGCAAAGGAATTCAAGAAATCAGCTGTTCCTGGCCTTTGGACTATTTTGATGCTCCTGATTCTTTGAGGTTTATCCGGCAAATATGGTGGTACATACACCATGAGAAAAGACTGGTTCTACGTTGTATACATCATCTTCACCTGAAGAGATAACGTCGTCGACCTTCCGAAGGTGCTATGGCAAGATTTTCGGAAGTTCGCAGTCAAGAGGAAGCCGAACAAGATTTCGAGTATGAGATTCTAGGCTCTGACGCTACAACATCTCTACTCCGAGAGACACGAATCCATTCCTCTCAATTCGGACATCCAAGAGGTATATTTCTCTTTCAAAGCTATTAAGACTTATAGGTTACCGAATCAATCTGCCTTCGGACCTATTAGACGTCTACTTGAACATATATTTTCCATAGTTACATCCAACTCACCACATCTTAAACATCTTCTTGAGATCTCGGTTGTGTTCGACCTAACACAACCTGCCCCGATCTCGGATGAGAACAAATCCACCACCTATGGAGGATGCATCAAACAGATTGCCAAACGTAAGTCATCTCCTTCTAAAGTCCGAACCAAAAAGAGAACCAAAGTTGGTGAATCCTCTCAATAGGATTCAAAAATCGGAATTCGATCTGACTCAGGATCACAACCTACCCCACCCGGCTACTCTTCCGAAGTACCCTTTGGAGCTTCAAAATCACTTGCGCACACTCATGGGGATTCTGCTCATAATTGTTGGATTAGGTGTCTAAGCTCATAACTATAATTGGTATGTACTTGAATTGATAGTAGCAATGTCCTTTTGGGTTGCCTTCAAACCTAGCAATTGAATAGGATTATTGTTGGAGAGAGAAGAATGATTTATTAATTTATTACTTGGTTAATAAATTAATTTATTAATGTATTATGGATATAATATATTAATTATAAATCATATTGTTTAATTAATATTTAATCAGAAATTAATTTGGAATTAATTTTAGGATTAAAGGAATTAATTGAAACTGTAGGGACTAAAGGTGACAATGTTCAAAAGTTGAGCATTGAGCATTCTAGAACCTCCCTTAGAGGGATGGAATGAAATTTAGAGTGAAATCATATGGCAAATAGTTGATAAAGTATCATGCTTTTATGTAAGACATTATGAATCGTGTCCCATACGCTTCTCGTATAGGATTGATTGCATATGCTGTAATATTTGACCGTTCTAAAATTTTCCAAATGTCTAGGGCATTAAGAGGGAAAAAGGGACTAGAACCGGATTTGACTAAAATAATTAAACAACTGTCAAGGACAATCTAAGGTTCGCCAAGGATTGGTCGCTTGTGAGCAGTTGGAAGTATACTAATGGATGAACCATATTGACATTATTATGAATAGACAAGATTCTATTTAGAGTGAGTTGTCATATGGAAAATATGGAAATGTTTCCATATTGGGAGTTGAACGTTAAGAATTTATGTCTAGGTTAGAAACTTTTATGCAAGAAGGATGTTCAAAGGAATGTACTTTGAATGTGAGACTTCACATCTATGGGATTGTCGTGTAACAATCTCCAATAGAGCACTTTGTAATTTCATTGGCCGAGTCTTGGTGACGTTTGTGCCGTGACATTATGAAAGGATTGTTGCATAAAATGTTAGAATCTAACATATTCTAGTAGTGGCGAGAATTTTGTATTCTTACACTAATGAATAGGATTAGGACTGTTGCATAAAATGTTAGAATCTAACATATTCTAGTAGTGGCGAGAATTTTGTATTCTTACACTAATGATTAGGATTAGGAACTGTGAAATGAGCATCATTGGAAATGTGTTCATTTGATCTATTTCATGAAGTAAGGACCATAGGTAAACATAGTGTGCATGCTTGGTGCATGGGACAACTATTGTTATAATTCAAGTAAGAAGTTGATTACCCGAAACAACAAATAATGAGTAATCAATATGGTGATTAAATAAAAAATGTTTTATTTATACTCAAAGGTTTGGGGCCATATAGGATTAGTATTATTCTTGTGTTTCACTTTGCATGTTTTGACTTCCCGAATAATAAGATTATTCAAATCCTCCACAGTCGCTCATACTTTGGAAGTAGGTATGGATGAAGATTGTCATGAATCCGTCTGTAGATTGTCTAAAGTGTTTAAACATAGCACAAGTTTGCTGCAGAGTTCATGAGTGCTGCTATAAGATTAGAGTATTGGATTAAACCCACGCTCACTTGGATCGCTTCATGGATTTTATCACGAGTGATTGGTGAGACGATAATATCTTATATTCTTGAAACCGAGACGTGTGAGTTGTATTCTGCAAGTCGGTTGCACATTGATAATATGTAAACGCACCAGTAACTTGGTGTTATAAAACATATTGTTGTGTGTGATTTGATGAGTAGATACAAGCGAGCATTAGAGTCGAAGTTTATCCGTTCCTTTTACCCAAAGTGGATAAAAGTGATATCTGTGGGCCCCTCGATGATTTAGTGATGACACCCTAAGCGCTTGGTCAAGCCGGGACTAAGTTGATGTGTTCGATTATAGTCTGTTGTCTGTCGTCATAAATCGGAAATCGGGAAACAACACATAGACAGAGAGAATGATTAAAATCCATGTCTCAGTCTATACGATATCTAGAATGGAGGAATATATGATCCCTTATCTTAAGGACACGTCACTGATAAGATCAGTGTTCGACAGCGGCTTTTGGTAGCTAAAATTTGCTAGTCAATTTTGAAGTTATACTTACAACTATAGTTATTAGACTTATCCAAGTGGGAGACTGTTGGATTAGGTGTCTAAGACCATAACTATAATTGGTATGTACTTGAATTGATAGTAGCAATGTCCTTTTGGGTTGCCTTCAAACCTGGCAATTAAATAGGATTATTGTTAGAGAGAGAAGAATGATGTATTAATTTATTACTTGGTTAATAAATTAATTTATTAATGTATTATGGATATAATATATTAATTAGAAATCATATTGTTTAATTAATATTTAATCAGAAATTAATTTGGAATTAATTTTGGGATTAAAGGAATTAATTGAAACTGTAGGGACTAAAGGTGACAATGTTCAAAAGTTGAGCATTGAGCATTCTAGAACCTCCCTTAGAGGGATCGAACGAAATCTAGAGTGTCCTAGGGTTTCCTTGGGCTCTAAGGGTGCCTTGGAAGCCTTAGGGAGGAAGTTGAGGGATTATGGTTATCTAAGATACACCTGCCTTATCGTAAACCTTCCTTATCACCTATATAAACCCCTATAGGGTTGGATTTCGTGGAAGGGCACTCCAAGAGAGGCTAGGGCCGAATTTTCCACTTCCATTCTCTCTCCATAGTAATCCTTGGTTGCTAGGTTTGTTTGTGAGCCATTAGAGGCGCGACACTTGTGGCGCTTGCTACCAAAGTTCAAGATCTTCAAGGATTTGATTGTTATTACAATATAACAATAAAGGTATGTATCCTAACCCTAATTATATGTTAATTTCGAAAATTACATGTGCCTCCTAGGGTTTCTAGTTTTTGTGTTCAATGCTTGTATGTCTAATAGTGAAAACATAGATCCTCAAATTAGGGTTGCATGCACATATAGGATTGTTTGTTTTGTATAAAACCCATCAATAATCTACCCCTATATTCTCAAAAAGATGGTGCATGTATTAAACAAAGTCCCTTGAAGCCCTCTGGGACACATTCACGAGTCATTTCGGAAATCCCTCTCGTTTCTTCACAAGCACAATCACGGGCCCCTACCTCTGATTCCAAGCTTTCTGAAGCTGGAGTAGTCCCTCCTACTTCGAAAGCCACAACCGGTCTGATACTTGCTTCAGGTAAAGGACAATCGGGTATTTTTGACATCGATTGGTCAAATTTTGTTAACAGGGCTCATACAAGACATTCGGAGCTCACTAGAGAACAAGTTGAATATACGCTCATTTCTATGCGTCAACGAGCTCTCCGAAGTCGTCTTCCTTTCACCTTCCCATCAAATGAAGAAACAGATCAGGAGCTTCAACCATTCATCAACGCCTTGGAGAAGACTCCGAGTGTCGAGGTTCCAATTCCTGACATCACTGAAGATAATCCTCCAACGTTTACAAGTGTAGAAGTTCATGAGCCAAATGCTGAAGAGATCTTTCCGATGAGATCATGTTTGAAGATGATAACACTTCAGTTGGTGATGTTCCGATCCCCACTGCTTTCAATATTTTGCAGAATCCCTCCTCCTCGAGACCTCTTACGATTTCAGACTCTCTTCCTCCGAGGAATCAGAAGAAGAAGAAGAAGAAGAAAATATTGAAGGCAACAAGCACTCTTCTCCTCTTCCTGAAGATATCTTAAAAGGCGATCAAGATAACAAAGTTCAAGGTACTCCAGTTGATGAATCCAAGCCTTCCGAACCAAATAATGATGAAAATGAAGATGAAAAAAAATCTGAAAGTTCTACCTCGGACACAGGATCCTCCAATGAGAACGTTGTGGATCCTTTTGCCCTATTGGAACTCAGAGATAGCATTGCCTCAGCCAACTCCAAAGTCGATAAACTTGATCTGAAAGTCGCAGTCATTGATACGAAACTTGATCAGAAAGCTGAAAATCTTGATTCCAAGCTCGAGCTTATCCTCAAATCTCTTTCCAAGATCCAAGTAGTTGCTCCCTCGGAACTTGACCAAGCCAATCAGCTAGACCAGCTTATTTCCCTTCGTCTCAAGCGCACTATCGAAGAAGTTGAGAAAAAGTACAATGATAGTCTCGATCATCACATCTCCACCACCACCATCATGCTTAAAATCCATGACGATAATGATTAATGCTGCCAATGAGCTCATCAAGAAGACTCATGTTCGTCATGAGAAACGGATTCAAAGGCTTGAGAAAGAGATCCGTCAAAAAGATATCATGAACATGGTTATACAAGAGGTGCTCAACAAGCTCATCCGTTCCACCTGGAATATTGTGGATGTTCCAAACCACAAATTCGATGAGATGCTTGTCATCCTTGATGAAACATTTTCCCACCTCAAAGCTCAAGTTCCTACAGCCGAGGCATACGACGCTCTCACCAAGCAGCTCAATAAAAGTTTCCAAGGAGTTTTCGAACGATTAGAAGAACTCCAGTCAGAGCCTGTACTTACATGGGAGGCAGGGCCGTCTCATGCAAGAGGAGGAGAAAGAGAGAGAAGAACAATTCAATGGACACCCTTCTCGGATTTTGTGCTCCGATATGAATCAACCAATGATGAAATTCTGGAGGTCGAAACTCTTGAACTCCTTGACATAGACGATGAAGAAGTTGAAGACTTAGCTGAAAATGTGATTTTAGGACTTCAAGCCATCAGGGAACAACCTGCCAAAGTCCTTTCATAAGCAGAGAAGATTAAATGGTCCTTGGTTTCTTGGCAATCATCTTTAGCAGAAATGGTCAAACTGAGTCAAGACATGGCAAAGCTCAAAACCAAGCTGAAAATTTATGCATTCCAAGCCACTTAGTCCATGCTTCCTCCAATTCCTGCTCCGAGAATCGCTCAAATTGATGAAGGTTCTCGCACCCGGAAACCTAATGAAATCCCTGAAGAACCTCTGATTCCCCCTCCATCTAAACTATTCATCACGGAATCTGGTCGTCAAATCTTCTCCTCCACTTCTGGAAAATGTGACAATCCCCAAGATAAATGCAAAAAGATTGTTACAGATTCGGACAGCCCTGTGAAGACGTTTAGAAAGTTTGAGGGCTGGTCTCAGGAAAAATTTGATCAAGCTTTGGAAGAAAGCATTCGGATTCAAGCTCTAAAAGATAACCCAAATCCGATGTTGGGCATTTCTCCTCTCTTCCGAGAAGGAATCATTCATGACACACATTTCATGCCTTTCATGTATTTTAATCTTCCAACTCAAGATGCAAATCAACTGGACTTGCCAATCTCTCCACATGGATGCTTTTACATCAAGTTCGCACCTTTGCACCAAAATGATGATCCTCAAACTATCATCCGAACTGAGCATGAGAGATTGAACACCCTTTATTCTACCAACTCACTACCCCTAAAGGAAGTGTGGTCTCAAAAAAGAATCACCAAGATAGTTGGTCATGGTAGAAAAGTCCAGAGCAAATTTGATCTTGATTGTCTCTTATACAAATATTTCATTTTTCGGAACAAAGAATCTACCATCACAATCTCGGATGTTGACTTTCCTTCGATAAATCCTAATGACATTCTTGTCATTGTTGCTCATCTCTAAGAACGTCAATCAAATGATTCAAGCATCGGAACCTACAACTCAGTTATTTCTTTCACATGGCTGAATTTTGTCGATCAATGAAGCTCAGATTTTAGCTGAAGCACCCATCGAAGAACCAGAACTTGGTTACATCTACCTCAAGAAGAAGACCAGTCAAAAGGAATTCTTCTGAGTGGTAGACAAACATCTTGTTCCCACCAAAATTCTCCAAAAGTTCATCTCCAATGCGGCCAAGAGTGATTCTTCGGAACATGTGAAAAAGAAATTTATTGTGCATCTCAGATGGTACATCAAGGTTCGAAACTAGCTTCAACGTGCTTATCTATTTGTGTTTGATGAGGCTAAGTGTTGAGTCAAAAGATTGCTAAGATCACTTAGGGGGAGATTGTTGATACATGAAAAGTGACTCCTTAGCAATCTGAAGTGAAGCCTATTCCGAGGTAAAAGAATTATGAGATGATATCTATTCTGAAGAGAAGATCTGTCCGAGACACATCCTTTTGTTATTTGATCTATGAGTCTGTATAGTGCATTAATTTTTCCTAGTACTAGTTTCTCTTTTAGTAGTTGTTTTAGTGTACAGTACATGGGACAAGATCAACAGATGCAGCTTTGACAGTTTGTTAATCTTTAGTTGTCTTCTAGTCCATGCACTTTATGGGATTTGTCTTTTGTCTCACTCCTTTCCTATTTAAGGATACACACGAGTGCAACATTCTCTATCATATCAATACCAAGAATCATTCAGTCAAATCACTCTATTCTTATATTCTTATTGTTCTTAAATTACCTTACATTGTTCATACTTATTAATCATTTTATATCTTGAATACTTTGTTGAATATCTCAATTCCGAGACAAGACTGGTTTACCAGATAAGACTGGTTTACCAGACTGGTTTACCAGACTTGACTGGATCTTCTAGGTTGGATTCATGGGCCAATGAACTTGACCGGCCCATGAAAAAACTTGTCTGACTACTTGATAAGATACACCTGAACTCGAAACTAAGAACTAATGTTCTACAACAGGATAGACTAAGTTATGGAAGCATCAAAGGCTAAGGCGAAGCCCAAGTTTCGCTTCTCCATAGTTGTACTTCAGTGTTTGGCACGTAACACCGAAGTTGAGACTACGCTTCATGTGAACTTCGCTTTTGGGTGAAATTGCAACTACAACTTTACCTTTTCTAGATCAAACTCCACATCTTACTGTCGATATTTCGTCATTAATTACCAACGGATTTACAACATAATACAAAAAACAAAAACTATTTCTCTAAAAATTCTATCGAAAATCCATATGTAATTACCAATCTAATGGAAAAATATAAAAACTTATTTTTAAAAAAATTATGTCACAACTTCTGAATATTGTCGCTATTTCGTCGGAATTCCTATAGGGATTCTATAAAAAAAGTTTACAATGGATTTTTTCCTTCAAAAAGTTTTGTAAAAAATCTTGCTTTAAGTAGTCCATAACAATAACAATCTCTTTACCATAATTATCCATTATTTTTAAGGCTGTAATAAATCAAACGTTCAATGATATTCGTGAACTATTGGAAAAAAAGATCGTTTATTTAATAAATGAAAGAACATGAACAATATATATTGTGTGAATATATGTGTACCCAATCTCTCCAAAAGAGCCTTTGTGGAGAGAATGGTGAATCCAACATATATAGTCACTTATATTACTATGTCGCACCGATATAGGAGGCACTAACACTCCCCATGAACAATATATATTGTGTGAATATATGTGTACCTAATCTCTCCAAAAGAGCCTTGTGGAGAGAATGGGGAATCCAACATATATAGTTACTTATATTACTATATCGCACCGATATGTGAGGCACTAACACTCCCCCTCAGAGTCGGAGGCTCGATGATGATAGACATGGACGTGGTGAGCCACGGGGGTACGGAACGCCGGCTTTGATACCATGTAAATATATGTTGAACTGAAGATTATCTCTCCAAAAGAATCCTTGTGGAGAGAAGGGGGAATCCAACATATATAGTTACTTATATTATCATGTCGCGCCAATGTGGGATACACTAAAATATTGTTCATTCAGTTGAATGAACAAACACGGACATTATTTTCTTTTATTCATTTAAATTTGTGAACGTTTCGTTTATTATATTATAAAATGAACTAAACATATTCGTATTCGTTCGCTACACTTACATTCATATTTATTTTGTTAATTGGACCCTTTCCCCTCTCGTTAAATACCACATCCCACTAAACAATTATAAATGGATTACAGTCTTCTTTGTTTCATAGTGCCTAGAGTTAGCTTTATGTAAAGCGTTCATGCATTGACATAAATATGCTAATTATCTATGTCCTAATATGGGGCCAAGTAACCTGTTGATTGAAAGGAGAATAATTAATAAACCTTTGTCACGCTGGCCTACTTAAGGCCACAAACAGATTCTACACAAGCACTGTGTCAGCATTGCACTTGCTTGCCACCTTTTTTGTTCCTCATCCGCAAGAGGTAATTGGCTACCAGAAATATCTTTCCATCTATATATCTTCAACATTTGCTTAGAAGGTCAATGATTCGATGCTTATACACCGCATTTTAGAGTATAAAAGTCACTTTGGTGATAAGGTAGTTTAAACACGCTTTTATAGTTTTAATTCATTTTGGTCATATATATATATATATATATATATATATATATATATATATATATATATATATATATATATGTTCAGGTTCATTTGAAACCATGCTAATTTTGTGAGACCGTGAGACCAAATGTAAAAATAATTTTAAAATGCAAAATAAAAAGAAAATTCCAAAAATTCTTTTTTTTAATTATTATTTTCGGAACTTTAATTACCTAAAAAAAATTAAAAAATTAAAAAAAATTAAAAAAAATTAAAAAAATTATCGTTTTTTTTTTAAATACGTGAAATATTCTAATAGAATATTACACTGTAAATATTTTAATGCGATTTTTAGAATGTTAGAATATTCTATTAGATTTGTCAGATATGTAGAATATTCTAATATTCTACAAGAATATGTAAAAAATGTATTTTTTTATTTTTTTTGGTATTTTTTTATTTTTTTTTTTGGAAAAGATAAATCCAAAAATAATATTTGAAAAAAAAATTTCGAAAATTTTCAATTATTTTGCATTTTAAAAATGTTTTTTTTATGTAGTAAATGAGTGGCTAGGATTGCGTCTCACGGTCTCACAAAATTAGACCGTCTCACATTAACCTATATATATATATATATATATATATATATATATATATATATATATATATATATATATATATATATATATATATATATATATTCTATGGAAAACAAAAAACCCTAAAAATCATAAAAATGCATAAAAAAAATACTTGGAGATCACAAAACTTTTTTTTGAATTTTTTTTATAAAAAATCGCAGCTTTTTATTAAAATTCGCTGAAAAAAAAATCAATTTTTTATTTTTTTATAAAAAAAAAAATTCAAAATTTTTTTCAGCAAATTTATATAGAAAGCTGCGATTTTTTCAAAAAAAAATTCAAAAAAAAGTTTTGTGATCTCTAAGTATTTTTTTTAATTCATTTTTATAATTTTTAGGATTTTTTTATTTTCCGAAATGACCCTTCCCTATATATATATATATATATATATATATATATATATATATATATATATATATATATATATATATATATATATATATATATATATATATATATATATATATATATATATATATATAGTTTCAATAAAAAACCATAATTAACAAAAAAACCAAGAAACCAATCGTGAGCGTCAGAAATCATAATGATCAACGGTCAAGGAAATAGATGTACACTTGTACATTGGACGTACACACACCGGATTATACCAAAAAACTCACCTCTTTTTTTCGTTTAAATTTTTTTTAGGTCACATTTTTTATCGGAAAAAAAAACGAATATACCGTTGTTCACGATTTTTCGTCATCTTTCCATAGAGATCCATGTTGGTATATAAAAAACGAACTTTTTTTTTTGAAAAGAACACACTTCATTTTTTTTATTTTTTTCAATATTTAAGTTAATTTTTATCAAAAAAAAACTAATTATACCAAAAATATTAATTTTTTGTACTTTATTAATAAACATCAACACCGATTAAAAATAAAAAATAAAAAAAAAAAAAAAAACTCGATCTGTTCAGATTCACACTGTGAATCTAAACTGTAAATATTTAAATTTGTAACATTCACAATGTGAATTTGACTTACTATTTCAACTCTTTGATCATTCGCAAATTAACTTAGTGAAATTTTAACGTTTTCATTATTCATAAATTAGTTTTGTAAAATTATCAAACGGATTTATTCACATTGTGGATCTGACTTTCTATTATTCACAATGTGAATCTGAGCAGGTTTACAATGTGAATCTGAACAGATTCACAATGTGAATTTGAACTGAAATTTTGATTTTTTTAATACATCAATATAAATCTATGTTTAAAGAGTACCAAAAAATATGAATTTTGATATATTTATTAATTTTTTCTACAAAAAAATAGACTTTAACTTCAACAAACAAAGAAAATGAGTGAGTTTTTTGAAAAAAAAAAAAGTTCATTTTTTATATATCAATATTGATCTCTATGGAAAAATGACAAAAAATCACAAACAATGGTATATTCGGTTTTTTTTTTCGATAAAAAACATAGCCAAAAAAAATTAAACTAAAAAAGGAAGTGAGTTTTGTTATAATCCGGTGCATGTGCGTCCATTGTAAAAGTCTACAACTCTTTCTTTTGCCGTCGATTGCTTTAAATTTCGACGTTTTGGATTGGTTCATTGGTTCCTTGATTAATAATGGTTCTATATTGAACTTTTCCCTATATATATATATATATATATATATATATATATATATATATATATATATATATATATATATATATATATATATATATATATATATATATATATATATAAGTTTAATAAGAAACCATTTTAAACCTTAGAATCAAGGAACCATTATATTTTCAATTTTTAAAGCTTATTCTCTATCGGGAAAAAATCTAAAAATATCTAAATTCATAACTTTTTAACCTCTTTTCATTGATATCAAATTTGATATATATATATATATATATATATATATATATATATATATATATACTTTTTTGATCTGTATGGGTTCACATTGTGAATCTACACTGTGAATCTGCACAGATTCATACTGTGAATTTGAACAGAATAAAAAATTATATACATATATATATATATATATATATATATATATATATATATATATATATATATATATATATATATATATATATCGAATTTGATATCAATGGAAAGAAGATAAAAAATTATGAACATTCTCATCCATGTGAATCTATCATTTCCAACCTACAATCGTAAGACAAGGTTTAGGACAAAACCAAATTCAAATTTAGCTTTCCTTCATGGACTGAACTTTGTTATTCTAAATTTTTTGCCCTCTAGTAGCTCAATGGCCTACCAGTGCTTCCATGTTGTTAGCAAGTCACCCATATTGATTAATGAACTTTCACTAACCAATGCACTTTGATTTTGTAGTTAAATGAAAACATAGAATTCGTAAGCATTTCCAACTCAACTAGAAGTGCACAGAAATAAGACCGTGCGAATCAAACACGACAGATTATCTACCTCAGGTTGCGTGCTAGTGATAACCAAAATCTTTATTTCCTATTGACTCTTGAAACTCTCAAGATCAATATGACTCCCACTAACTTTTTGACATATGAGTTTTCTCTCAAGGAACATTCCTTGACTAGCTAAAACCAATATTAAAAAGTTCATGTGGATTCTCAACAAGGAAACACTTCATAGAATAGGTCTCAGTTTATCTTTTGTTTCTCGATTAACTAAAACATCACAAACTCCAATTCTATATGTGATTGAGTAAGAAAACATTTTTACTACACATATTTCGAGTTATTTTCAACCTTCTTAGTTTGAAATGAGTTTTAAGACATGATTCATAGTTACTAGAGCATGGTTCTACAACTTGATTAGAATGAATTATGGCTCATCTCTTGATCGAACTATTTCCAACAATATTCGATTTCACTTCTTAGTCATAAAATTGCACTAAGGTATTATTCAAGGCTCAGTTGTGATATAAATTCACAATCACTAAGATGATCATAAAACATGATACTAAAGGACTCTCCTTTCCTTTCAGATTGGAGAAACTTTTATATTTTCTGCCTAATAGATTCTTCTATTCGTTTTGCTACTCTTCTAATCTTTTCAAAGTATTAGAATTATGCTTAATCCCATAAACACAACCATATTTACTAAAGCATCAGTAAATCATGACGAATAGAGTTATCGTCCTCTGTGGTAGATCTGAATAGTCCATATCAACATGTACTAGATCCACCATTCCATCACTTGACTCACATAAACATGTGATCAATGAATTATTCATAATTTTCCAACGAACAAGATTATTATGCATCACACAATTCGAATTATATGACTCCAAGTTTTTGTCCAATTGAAACTTGGTGATGAGATTTCTTTCACTTAAGTGATATCATCATAATCAAATCCACAACTAATATTGCTAATATTAGAAAATAAACTAACACTTTCATAAATGTCATTGCAAGGAAATATAAAATAAGGCAACCAGATAAACCAAAATTTCACTTTTATTAAAAATAAACGAAAAATTGGAACGTATCCGTACAATGCATAAAATGAAAACTTTGTTTCTAGACATCACCGAAGAGTAATAGCAATCTATTAAATTATCATAACTCCTTAGTAGTAGCTCCAAACTCTAATCTTCGAACCATGTGACTAAAGTCCATTTCTCATGATCAGATTTAGTTCACCTTGCTCAAGATTCCTTCTTTCTCATAGCTCCTTTAATACCATCAAAATGTGATCATCACATCATGTATTAAGAGTCTACGAATAGGAACTTATAAAACAATGGAGTCAGATAATGGATGTACCTGAAGTAGAGTCACACGACTTGACTTTACTATCTCTAATATCTTTCAGGTATTTTGGATAGCTTCGTTTCCAATGTCCCTTCAATTGGCAGTAGAAACAAATGGACTATTTGGGGTCAACACGTGGAATGATCCCAGAACTAGTCTTTCTCTTTATCATACGATCAAACGGTTTGATGTTGGACACCCCCTTTTAATTGGGAAGATAAATATTTTCTGGATCACCATTGTCACCATTGCCAATATCCATGGAAACCTTGGAATTAGACCATATAAGCATCTATGCTTCAAATGTGCTCTTAAGCATTTCTGCTTCAGTAACAATCAACATTTGGGTCAAATTAATTAGGGTCGCGTCAATATTCTTCATATAAAAGTTCTCAATGAACTGATCATATGACTTTGGAAGCAAAAGAAGAACAAAATTAACAATTTAAAGCACAAATTGTTGTGTATGGAGAAAATTTGTTGTGTACAAATCAACTCCCATGCAGAATTAGGATGTGTTTCAACATTTAGATGTTTATCTGACAAAGGAGAAGTTAGAATTCTACCATCTAACTTTCCTATTAATGGATTTGACCCGGATTTTGATGCATGAATTAAAAGATATCTTGAAAAAAATATTTTATTAGTGTTATTTTTTAAGGCTTTCATTTTTTTAGGTTTATCTTGATTAAGAGTTATCTCCTAATTGGATTAAGTCTTTTCAATTTATATTATTCTTAAATTAGATGATTTATATCCTAATTATGATTCATTTTAGGGTTTCTAGATTATTACAAATAGGCTAGCCATCTTGGATTTTTAGGGAATTTATTGATATTTTTAATAAATTTTATGAAAGAATTTGTGAAAATTCTAAAGAACATATATTGTTCTTGTTATCGTTGAGTATGGTCATTTCCAAACTTTGTTTAGTTTTGCATCATTTGGCATTAGAGCTTAACTTAGATGGTCGGTTGAGGAAGATCTCACGTAGTTGCAAACCATCGCAACACCAGACGTGTTGGAGATTTAGGGAGTTTTACATCATCTTTTTTTAGTTTTGCATCATTTGGTTTACATTGTTCTTAATTTAGATGATTCTTATCCTATTTAGAAGTCAGTTTAGGGTTTCTATATTACTATAAATAAGCTAGTTGTGTTGGAGTTTTAGGGAGTTTTTTTAGATTTAATACATTTTATAAATGAATTTACGAAAATTTCAAAATAATAGATTGTTTTTTTTGTTATTTGTTACCGTTGAACCCCGATCATTTTCAATTTGTATTTATTTTTACTATCAGCTTTGCAATAAACACTTGAATGTAGCCTTCAATTTTCTCAATATTCTTCCAAACTGTGGGATAGAATAGGTATTTCCCGCAGGGGGTGTCAATAGTAGGTCCATACCCTTACATGGAACCAAAACGACCAATGTAATGCATAAAAGGGACACTTTAGTTTTGTTAAACATGAGAATAACGATAATTACATGAAGGCCACTTTAATTTTGTTGACAACATACTCATGTGGTTCGTACCTTTAAGTGCAATTTGTTTTTTCGAAGAGAAAACACTTGAAGTCTGTGAACCACATCTACAACCCTCTGCAGCAAAAGATATTAACTATGGTTGCGATCTGTAATAAGAAATTTGTTTGTTTTTTAACGTCCACATGTTGCTGCAATAAAGTGATTTTACAGACTTAAACAGATTTTCAACACCGAAATTTTAATAATTCTAATCTTACAACATTGAAAAGAAAATCATATACAACCAAATTAGTCTTACAATAACAATTTTTGTCTTACATTAACAATTTTATTTAAAATAATCCAATCCATATTTTGCATCAACTACTCAACAACTTCATCATGTAACTGAGTCATATATTTATGGTCTGCTACAGTACCATGTTTTTCTCAATTGAATTGTTGTTTAACATATAAAATATGTCACGTATTTCGAGCAAATATAAAATTCACTTTACTGACATTATTTATCTACACTATATCAAATAAAACCGATTCAAATGTTTCTTATTTGAATTTTCAATTTTCAATCATTGACTTTTAAATCTAATACCAAGATAAATTTTGATTGAAAATATCCTCTTGTTAAACACATTTAGTTTTAATCATATGTAAATCGAATATAAAGATCATTATGATGATCTGATTTTTAAACACATTTATATAAAATAATTAAACCTAATAATTGTTAAATAACAATAATTAAAACTATTAATTTAACAAACAACATGTTCATTTTGTTGAATTTTCTAAGAATATGATTATTTATTCGGTTAGCTTCAATATATTTGATAATTTTAGTGATTAACTTTATAATTTATTAATATTTGGCTATAGATAATATAATATAAAAAATATTAATATGAAATTTACCGAACGGTTTTGAAATTATATAAAATATACTTGAATTGTTTATAATATCTTTCATAATATTATTAAAATAATAAACATGTTTTTGAAAAAAAAACAAATCTATGATTAATAATATAACTAAAAATAAAATGAAAAAAATGTTTAAAGAGTAAAGTCCAATACTGCGCCACACAACAATTTTTAAGTTAAAAATATTTTAAAAAACAAAATAGATTCGAAAAGCCAAGTGTCGCACGTGTTTTTCACGGTGCATCAAAAATTGTCAGAAATGATATTTTTAGAAAAACAGACCGCCCCTTAGATGGATGGTGTTTAACATAATTGATGTTAATTTAAGTTTTACTAACCAATATTTATAAATTATTATAGAATAATATTTATTTAATATTCATGCATGTATCATACTATTGTTTAAAAATATATTTTCTCTAACATATAATTTTATGAGACGTGAGATTGCAATAATGGGTAATACCCATACATGTAAATTGGTTTGCATGAACTAAGAATTACGTTGGTTAACATTTAGTAAACAAAAAACAGGTTCAAGTATACACAATTAGACAAATTTAACTATTTTATGTAGTTTTGAGAGACATTGAACATTGAAAATTGCATAATATTGTGCTGCCGTTAAAAAAATTTATCTTTCGCATATTAAATTTTGGACAAAATACAGGAAATACAATGCTTTTCACCACTTTTATCTCTTCAATATTTTAACTCTTACATACATGATTAAGTTCTTACATTTTTTTCATCTAATTAAAAATAAGATAATGAGCACAATCTTTATGTCGTTAACCATACATTCACTAAGGCCGGTGGGTGTGTAGCGGAAAAAGAGTGATGGAAAGGTTCCCGCACATTGGAACACCATATCAGGGTCCGGGGTGAGGGAAAAGAGTGTGTGTGTGTGTGTGTGTGGTGGGGGGGGGGGGTCTATCTCTTTCTCTCTCTCTTTGTGTGTGTTTTTTTATTTTTTTTAATATTTATTAAATTATATACCATCTAAAAAATTATAAAAAATATATTAAAATTCATGGTTTTTAATTCCCTACAAAATGAGTATAATATTTATATGAAAAATATTTATAATAAAAAAAAGTGAAAGATTCTTCTCATACACACTCTGGGTTTTGGTGAGGGAAATAAAAGTAAAAGAAAAGCTGACGTGAGAGATAAAAAGTGAGGGATCATTCCCACACACACCCTAGGGTCTAAGACTATTGGGTGTGACCAACATGTTATTACATGTTATCACATCCAAAAGGTGTCACATCATCATCCTACTCATACATTGGTGTTATAACATCAAATGTGGAAATGAACAATATCAAACAACATGTGATAACACCCTTATTTTCTATTTCTTTTTTATTTTTATTTTTAGTTTTAGTTTTTTCATTTCTATTTTTCTAATTTATTATTTTTTTGGTTTTTTATTTATGTCATAATATTTATAAAAAACATATAAATTAATATAACATCTAATTTAATTAAATCATAAATTAAAAATAACATTTAAAAACTAAAATAAAATTTTTATAAATCTTACATTACATTTTTTTCCTAAATTATTCATCTTCGGTACCATCATATATATGATCTACCAAGTCTTCTCGAAGTTGTATGTGTTTTCGTTTGTCGTGAATATCGACGACTCTATGTAAGTATTATGTTGTTCCTGGTTGAAATTGCATGTGTCTAGGTTCCGTAGTCGAATACTTTGTAATATTTCGTCATTTATCTTCAATCACTATGTTATGCATTATGATACATGCATACATAATATCTCATAGAGTGTCCAAGTGATATGGTCGTGTCGCACGTTCAACTATGTGTTATTTTCATTTAAGAACTCTGAAAGCACGTTCCACGTCCTTATATGCTCTTTCTTGTATTCTCTTGAAAAATTTGTCTTTTGGTTATATCGGGTCTCAAAACGCCTTCACAAACATGGAATATGATGGATATATTCCATTCGTAAGGTAATGCCCAAACGTATACTCATGGCTATTCACTGAGAAAGGAGCATCCAATGCTTTTGCTGACAAAAGGTCATCAAATATTGGTGACTGAACCCGTAACCCCGAAAATAACATGCCAAATTCATAAGTCTTGTGAAGGAACAACCTCTAATACTAACGAAGGCACTCAAAGATGCTTGTGTATTGGCCTTTCCAGGACACATGACAATTTCTCCATATCCACTTTGTGCAATCAATGCTTCCAAGCATACTCGGAAAACCATGTCGTTGTTCATGTGTCGCATATAGTTGTTACATATCATTCAATGAAGGTTTGTGCAACTATTTGTCATTGAAGTTTTCAACAACACTTCTCGCCAATTTATACAAACTTTCTCGTGCAGTTCGCTCCGACATTCTCATATAGTCATCAATAGAATCGGACGACTCCCCCGTAGCCATAAGCTTGATTACAGCAACATATTTCTACAACCCTGTGAAACCTCGTTTACCTCTCGCATCATACCTCATTTGGAAAAATTCATACATAAACATATATTTAATTGATAAAAAACCATTATCTACAAACTGTATAAAAAACACATATATTTAAGTGTATTTATTTTATCTAACAACGATTATCTAAAAACTGTATTTATGATACCTGCTTTCCAATGCATTGACTATCCGTTGAAACACAATTTTTCGCAAACGAAACCTTCTTTTGAAATCGCTATGTTGATAGACACAATTATCCACAAAATAATCATTACTAGACGTCTATGCCCTTCTCACGATCTCTGTTTAACGGCGCACGTCTTGTGAGTAGTGGAGTTGACTCTGGCTGTAGTAGCACGTCCATAGAATATTGGTACATCGTACTCACAAAGATATCGCCGTCGTCGTTATCATCGTTGAATGGATGGATGGAACGGATCAAGATGATCCATTTTATTGTTTTGAAATTGAGAGAAATAGATGTATTTTGTAGGTAAAAATAAGTAAAATACATACATTTATAGTATATAAAAATAGGATTATTTTTTTTGTTTGTGACGTTTTGATTAAAACTAGCAACCCAAACCTTGTTGCCTCCTATTACGACAGTAATGCACAATCACATAACATCGGATAACGCATGGTCGGGGCGGTGTGCTGGCCGTTATGACGGAGTTATTTGGTGTCTACATCGGATTAACGGGGTAGGGCGTTACCGATACCCGATAGTCTAATGCAAATATATCTAATTACTTAATCCGGAGAACTAAAATGTTAAAATATTTAACCACCATAATGGTAAAACTGTATGGTGATTCTTTTACATTTTATATTTGAACTTTATTCCTGCTTTGACATAAACCCTTTTATTATATATTTTTTATTTATTCTATATTTTCAGTTAGAGAGAGAAATTAAGTCTAGAACTTTCAAAACCTTTTAGGGTTTTTCAAGGTCCCTTTATGGGTTATTGTTTCCATACATTATTTTAGTGTTGGGAACCCTAATAAAGTTATAAACCCTAGATCCGTCACATTAGAGAGATATTCCGCAGTTTTTATATTTTTTATTTAAATATTATATATTCAATCCAAAATCAAACATGGATTTTTAATAGTGAAGGCGTTTTAATTACGGATCAAACTATACTATTCAACACAATTAATATTAAATATTCATAAATATTTGAGACTAGCCTAAATTATTCCTCTAAACGAGTAACATCCATCTATTATAAAAGGAGAAAATTTGAATACTTTAAGGAATGGAAAGCTAGTGTTTTAGTCTTTTAGATGAACCATAATTAAATTAAAGAAAAAAAACGGCTATTTCAACAAAAGTATAAGTTTCTTGAAATTTTCAAGTTACATATTCAATTTTAAATAATACAGGACCATTTTAGATATTAATAGAAACAAATAACGATATTTATAATTAGTCTAAAAAATGAAACTTGGCTAAGAATTCTATATTTAGGAATTATAATAATTATAAACGGAATAACTCACTATATATGGGCATATTCGGCACGGAGTATTTGAGAGCTTTTAGATTCTAACGTTTCACAAAACGCTCAGTTTTGAACAGAAAATCTCATTTGACAGTACAAGCTTCTAGCATTTAGTTTAAACAAAATGATCTAAATCCAAATGCTACTTCAATTCACATAGCGTTTAACAAAACGCTACCAACTAAAAGTTACCCGCTATCAACCATTTTTACTGAACACGCCCAAGATATTATAGAAGTTAATTTAACTAAGTGATAACTAATCTAAGTATTTCATTTAAATATGAAACTAAATACAAACAAATCCAAGATAAATAATAATCCAACCAACCCTAAAACGTCTTATATGTCATAACAACATCACAAGTTTTGTTCAAGAGAACTCAAAATATTTTTCCATATTTTCTTTTTAATCATCCTTCTATGTTTAAACTAAAAGTTTAAATGGTGACAAGTATTATATTTAATAAAATTAACAATATTTTAAAATATTTATTACCATTTTATATGGGTATGAGACGAGTAGCAAGAAAAAAGAGAAGAATATTTAATTTAATTTTGTTTGTTAAATGAAAGTCAAATTGGGATGCAGAATTCAAGTACATCTATATCGGCAAGAATGGCTATTCTTACATCATCACTTGCATCATCTCATGATGCATTACATTAAATCTGGTAAAAGCAATGCGTCCACCATGAGTCGATGACCACCATTTATTATAAACTAGAAAGGTTACCCCGCTACGCGGGGCAGAAGCTTTCAATGTTGTTTCCGAATTGATAAATATGACAGACATAGAAAGTGCAAGGATGAAAAGTCCGGACTTTGCCCCGGACAAAAAATGTAAAAGTTTTGACTGCAATGACCAAAAGTGTGAAAATGGCTAAAGAATTAAAGGGGTAGGAATTAGCAACTTTTTAGAAAAGGGATCAAAGTTTTCAAACCGTTAAAGTTTTGTGGCCAAACTTTAAATATTAAAAGGTTCCAAAAAAGTGTAAAAATATTGATTGCAATGACCAAAAATGTCAAAATGGGTAAAGAATAATGAGCAAGTTGTCAAAAATCATCCAAATTTAGTATTCCTAACTTCCAACAATAATATAGGGACCAATTCTGCCAAAAAAATGGGAAGTTGAATGGAACACAAACAAAAGGACATGAATAAATTAATTAAAGAAATACAGGGACCGGATATGTAAATCAAGGGGCCAAAACTGGACAAAGTATGTCAACTTTACTATTCATTTCTTCCACAACTTTAATATATATAATAATGTATATTTAAAACTCAAAATTAATTACCATATCATATAAATTATAAATGTAAACACTCTTTATAATTCCTTGTTTGTCCTTCAACAGCTTCTTGCTGTTGTAGGATTGTTTAATGAATTTGTGTTTAAAAAAAAAAAAAAAAAAAAAAAAAAAAAAAAAAAAAACAACTATAGCCAGAGAGGAACACAAGGAATATTAACAAACTGTTAGCAGCTATCAAGACGTTAGTATTGGTTTTTTAACCCGATCGGCCCAAATAAGGCTAGAATTGGCCTTTCTAACCGTAATCCAAAGGAAGGACTGATCACCACCTAGTGAAACAGGTCTCCTGCTTTAGGCTTTGGGCCAAAAAAGAATGATTTGTTCCTGAAATTCCAAATTCCCAAGAGACAGTACCCAAAAATGCATGAGCCTTAACTCTTAGCAAAACATGTCCCTTGGATCCAGTCGCAAGATCGTCAAAACTGGTACACATGGCTCCACATATCCCACTGTATTCTGCGCACTGTTGAGATAAAGGGCAAAAGTGGAATAAATGCTGAGAAGATTCTTAAACAGTAGTGCAGATTAGACACAAAAGAGAGGGGATGTCCACCCAGAAAGTTATAAACAGACTATAAATTACGTACTACAAAGCCCAAAACCATATGCGGAAATATCTTTTTGTTGTTTGGGTGAAATTCCTTTTCGTGCAACTTAAATAATTCTATATTTAAGAATTATAAATGTCGCTCTCAATTTGTCTACGGTGTTGAAATTTGAGCAAGAATTCCAAATTAAACTAGGATAAATAAATAAATACATTCATACATACATACAAATATACATATGTAGACATACATATTCGGTGAAGTAAGATGATGCAGGAAAGGAAGAGATACATGAAGCAGTTAGGCAAGGCTAAGAAAGTCCTTAGGTTGGTAAGCAAGCCGCCTGGTGCCGAGCTAAGTCCCAAGCTAAAGACAGCGATCACATCGATAAGAGAAAAAACAAAGACGGCTTAACGATTTTACTCAATGAAAACCAAACCTAACGATTTTACTTTCATACCAAGAAATCGAAGATGTGTCAAATCATTCTCTATCGAATCCAATGTTTGTAAATGGTTCACTACAAGAAATTATGTTAATAGGGGCGACAAGTAGTGTCGCTAAACATGTAGAATGTCACCGCTATTACCTTTAGCGGCAACATGTCACCAATAATGCTCATATGGTGTAGCTAGTGTCATTGCTAGTACCATGATCGCCGTTCTAAGTATACTCTTGTCGTTGTTGAGAATGAAAAAAATCCTTGAGAGTTTGCGAACTTTTTTTTTCGGCTAACATTTTCACATCGAAACAACATCAAAATAGCTCTTTCCCATAATGTGTCACTAGTACACAAGTCATTTAATAGTGCGAGTGATTTTTATTTTTTGATGTGGTCCCTTCTAAAAACCGCCTTATTAAATATCTACAACATCAAAAAAATAAGAGAACCGCACCATAAAATAACTTTGTTAGTTCGGTTTCTCAAAATCGCACCATTAAAACATTTTCTGATATGGTTTCCCAAAACCGCACCAAAAAATCATGTGGAAGTCGCACCAAAAAAAAATTATAGTCGCCCCAAAAAATAATTTACACTAAAAAGCATTGAACCGCACCAAAAAACAATTCACACTAAGTAACATTGAACCGTACCATTAATCTTTCCTCTAAAAATTTCATTCGAGTTTTTCATTTCGCGCGAGATCCCTCCAAATTTCATTCAAAATTTTCATGTTTTTCAAAAATTTCATTCAATCTTCCCTCTTATATATAACGTTGTAGATGCAGTCTCTTCTCATAATTTCAGATTTGTCGATTTCATGCTTGAAAACGCATGTAAGGTATGTTCATTATTTATCTTTTTTCATTAATGGCATTTGAGACTCCATTTTTCTCTTATTAATTGTAAATGGATGTCCTATTTTAAGTTTTAACGATGTTTACTTGTTCTGAATCTCTACAGATGTTTCTTCTTCCGTGATATATCTCCAAGAAAGTATCCAAAGACTTATAATGTTGCTTCAGTGACTTTCAATCAATGGGTATTAGTTTTTGCAGAGTGTGTTTTAAGATGTTGTCGAAAAAGAAATTGAAAACAACGTCATTGAAATGTGATTTCCCAAGAACAGATTTTTAATTAGTAGAGAAAAAGAAATTGAAGAGATGGAAACCAATCTTTTGGAGAAACTAAAATCAAAGAAGGAATAATTGGAACCTATAATGGACCTAGGAAAACGAAGTTGATGGAATCATAGGTAGAAAGTTCAAAAACCAGATTAAGATATTAAAAACATTCACCGAACATACCTAAATACAAGAAAATGAAGCTTCATAAGTAGCGTGGTGTGCATCAATGTGGGGTTTTAGCTAGCTATTTTTTTAGGCGGTTTTGGCTATTTTTTGTGAGATTTTTGCTATTTTTTGGTGCCTTTTGGCTATTTTTTGGTGCGGTTTTGGAACCGCACTATTAAATAAGGGTATTTTTTTGATGTGATATTTTTTGTGCGGTTCAACACCCGCATCAATTAATCATTTTAACCACATCAACAAATGCTTTCTGTAATAGTGTGTATGCATTTACGTTTTTTGAATTTTTTTTTTTTTTTTTTTTTGTAACGATCAACTTGTGACTCATTTATACAATGGAAAAAATAAGCATTTTGATAGTGTTTTGAGTGAAAAGTATTGGCCATAAAATAGTTTTCATGTTCTGACTAATCTTTTCTATCTAAAAAAGAACTTTTGTCTATATGCATGTACATGCCTACATATAATCATGCATTCGTATGTATGTACATACGCCTTTGATTGAACGACCATGTGAAAGAATACTTATAGATTGACATCTCATAGTTGAAGGAATTGTGTTACACTTTAAATGCCATCATTTAACATTATTGCCAAATACTTGTTGTTCATGGAAAAGGGAGACAAATTATAGTTCTCGTTCACGGAAAAAGGAGGATAGAATAGGAAAAAAGTTGGTACCTAGAATATGTGTTACGAGAATGTGTTTTATGGAACTTATGTAAATGTATGTGTTATGCGAAGGTATACAATTAATATAATGGGTGATTTACAAACTGTAATTTGCATGCTGTAAAAAAAAAAACTCATGTCATTTTGACTACAAACGAAGGAGTTATGTCAGTTTAAATAATAGCACATATTCAACGCAATTAAAAATAATAATACGTCAACGTCCAGGTCGGTCCCGATTTCTTAATCGTAACTGATGACACTGAACCCGTTTATGCCAGAAACCGGAGTTGATGATCATTGAAAACTGAAAAACTAGCCCAATATACGAAAACCGGTCCTGGTTTGGTCTGGTAGGACCGGGCCTTTGTTAGGGTGTAAGAACTTTAAAAAATAATTTGACAATTCCACAAAATAGAGTAATAATGCAATTCGATAAATTAATAAGAAATTACATTTAATGTAGTTCACATGATCAAGTGGATCGGCTATATTCACGGGTGAACACTATAAAGAGAGGGAGGGATGGAGAGAGAGAGAGAGAGAGAGAGAGAGAGAGAGTGTGTGTGTGTGTGTGTGTGTGTATGCGTGTGTGTGGGTGTGTAAGGTCACAGCTTATGATCTGATGAGTCAAACGCATTACACGTTGACCACCAGCACCAGCGCCAACATCAGTTTGACCAGCGTCAACGTGAACCTAATAATCTTAGTGGTCATTTGTATATTAGGAAGATATTCTTTGTATATATAGAATAGATGTTTGATCCGTAATCTTAGTGATTAGGATCAGACATTTACATAGATTAGTATACATCTCCAATATAGTGAGATCTCCTTTTATGTAATCATATATATTGTACTATTATGCTTAAACCCTAATAGAGTGGTGACGTCTTTGTGACCTGTTCTCTTTGTGAGAACCCTCTTTCTCAGTTAAAGTATCTTTGTGATCATCTTGTTCTTTGTTCTTTGTTTGTTCTTCATTATTTATACTTGAGTGTATCCGATCGATACAAACCTTCAATTGGAATGAGAGCGGGTTTTCGATACATTCAAGTTATCAAGTCTTCCTCCTATAATCCAAATTCGTCTACTCTTAACAATATCACTCCTTTCGATGAACACAACTTTACAATGTGGAAATCAAAGTTTATGATTGTTCTTGAAATCATGGATTTCGATATGATTAACATCGTAGACAAATGTCCACGCGTCCGCATGTATCAGCCTATGGTTAACAATGCTCATGTTGGTCCCTTGAAACAAAAGCCAAAGACTAGATATGACGATGATGACAAAAGACTTATTAGTCTTGATGTTAAAGCAAAGGCAGCCATAGGAAATTTTCTTCCTTATCATGTGTATCATCTGGTTCAGAACTGTGAGTCTACTCAAAAGATGATGGAAACACTAACTCTGGCTTATGAAGGCGTTGTGGAAGTTCAAGCAACAACCATCAACTGGAGATATGAGCATTTCTTTGCTCAGCAAGGTGAGTCTCTAATTCAAACCTTTAACATATTTAAATGTTTGGTGAATGATATGCACAGGTTGGGGATTGTCAAACATTCCTCTCAGTTGGTCTTAAAGTTCTTGGATTCTCTTGGGAAAAGCTGGGAACATCAAGTTGATGTTCTTAAGAACAGTGAAAAAATAAAGCTCATGGATCTCAATTCTTTGTTTGGAAATCTACAAAATTACGAAGAAACTAAAGCTCTTCATAAAGACATCATGGGGGACTCCAACAAAGAAAAATATGTTGCCCTGGTCTCCAAAAAAGAAGTAGCCAGTCTCATTAGCGACTCTGAAGATTCTGATCAGGGTGAAATAAGTAGTGATGAAATCCCTGATGAACTAACTGCTAGTGATGCACTCATTATCAAACGATATGAAGAAAACAGATCTAATGGAGCCAGAAGAGTTCAGCCCAATTGTAGCACCTGGTTCCTGGTATGTATTTTATTTAAGTATTTTTGCATTTTTGGCCTTGGACTCGGCGAGTTGAAGGACCAACTCGCCGAGTAGAAGCGGGATGAGACGCGGGATTTAAGTGATGGACTCGTCGAGTCAGGTCCCGGACTCGACGAGTAGGCTCTGACTGGACAAAACCCTAATCTGAGGGTTTGCACCCAATTTAAACAACATTATACAGCCTCCATCGCCCCTTTATGCTCCCAGAAACCCTCCATAGCAAACCCTAAGTGTTTTGGTGCAAGATCTAAGGTTTTTGAGTGATTTTTGTGGGTTTTGACATCAAGGAAGGAGGAAGAGCATAGAAGGATCAAGAGGAGACTGAAGGATTCGAGTTTGGTTCATCATTTGCAATCTTTGAAAGGTATAAAGTCTGTACCTTGCTTGCTTGTTTGTTAGATCCCTTTTTGGGGAAGATTTAGGGCTTTTTAAGCCATATGAGGTAGCCAACCATGATTGCAAACATGGTTGGGGGTTAAGACTTCGGATCTAGCACTTGGGGAGAGTCACAAGGCAGATTTGGGTTGCTTTTGCACCCAAGAAAGGTCCCATGCATCATAAGAGCTTAGTTTATGTCCTTTTGAGCTCAAAGTCCCATGCATGCACGTAAAGTTTGTAACTTTACGTGCTAGAACGATTGAAGGAGCTTAGATCTATCTTTTGGTCAAGTGTTGTACATCAGAAATCGAGGATTTAGGGTGTGGACGTTATCGACTCGGCGAGTCCGTTCTTGGTACTCGACGAGTCCAAGGCTTTGAGTCCCATATCTGTTGAGGGTCAAAAGAACTCAGATGGGTGTTAGAAGGGTTGTAGCAGGACAGAAAGAGTGACCCAACGCATTGGACTTAGTTTTAGACCTGAAGTTCATGGGACTCGGCGAGTGCTAGAACAGACTCGACGAGTCCAAGGCAATCTTCTTATGTTTGAAGATGAACTCGACGAGTTGTTCATACAACTCGGCGAGTCAAGGACTGGACTTGTTCATCAGTTGAAGGCGAACTCGTCGAGTGTTCATCCGACTCGGCGAGTCGGATGAAGGTTCATTCGATGTTCATATCGAAGAGGAACTCGTCGAGTCGTCGCTAAACTCGATGAGTAGAGTCGTGGATAAGGACGAGTAAAGGGAAGGGACTCGACGAGTTGACAGCCCAACTCGGCGAGTCCGGTCAACTAGAAGTTGACTTTTGACTTGGACTTGGTTGGGGGTAAAATGGTCATTTTACCCTAAGAGTAGATATCAGTTTTTGACTGAGTGTTTTGGTGGGGATTGTAGCCGGAGGATTTCCGGAGCAGCAGCAGACAGAGGTTTCTCGCACAGATTATCAGCAGCTACTCGTACAAGGTGAGTTACCTTCCAGTAGCGGTGGGTCTACGGCCACAATGCCGGCCCACCAGTAGGAGTTGTATGTTAGATGATTGTCTTTGTGATAACATCTAGGTTTGCTACTACCTAATATGTTATATGCTGGCATGATATGTTATATGTGATGGTAGTAGAGTTCGGTTGTTAGGACCGAAGGGTAGGTCAGGCACCCCAGATATGTCTGACAGTATGTGATGATATGTTTATATGCTAGCATGATATGTTATATGTAATAGTGGTAGTAGGAGGGGAATAGTCCCCAAGTTCGGTTGTTAGGACCGATGGGTAGTTCGGACACCCCAGATATGTCTGATAGTATGTTTATGTTATGATATATGTGATAGTAGCGGTGGGGGGTGGAATAGTCCCCGAGGGTCGGTTGTTAGGACCGATGGGTAGGTCAGCACCCCAGAATGGCTTGACATGGGTAGGTCAGCACCCCAGAATGGCTTGACATGGGTAGGTCAGCACCCCAGAATGACTTGACACGGGTAGGTCGACACCCCAGAATGGCCATACAGGGTAGGTCGGGCACCCCGGAATTGTCCGACAGTATGTATGCTTTGTGATTTTATGGTATGTGGTATGATGGGGGAACTCACTAAGCTTTGTGCTTACAGTTGTAGTTTTGGTTTCAGGTACCTCTTCGTGTAAGGGGAAGGAGCCGGCAGTGTAGCAGCGCATCACACACACATGATTTCCGCATAGAGTTTTCTGGGATTGTACTCTGACATGTTGTTATTTATGACTTGGGCTTTCAGACATGATACATCGTTTTATGGGTTGATGTGTTGGCACAGTATTTTCTTATGAATGCTTTTATGAGTCAGTTAATTAAAAAGAAATTTTTGGACTCGAAATTCGGGATGTTACAAGTTGGTATCAGAGCCCTGGTTTGAGGGATTCGGACACACCCTCGGGAGTATCTGGACTCAAACCGAGGGATTTAAAAGATTTTTACAAAGAAAATGGTTTTCTAAAATCTGAGTCAAAGGGTTTTGAGAAAGAACAAGGTGTGTGATGCGTGCGACCAGCCGAGCTCAAGTAAGTTTTCCCCAAGATACCCATACTTGCTATGTTATGCTATATGGTTTTGATTCAGAAAACTGCATGCTAGAATAGGACTAAGGATCTAGGAAGATGCCTTGTGTGCCTGATATATGATTCTGAGAATTGCATGCTAGTTAGGGCTAAGGGTCTAGGGAGGATGCCTTATATGCCTGTTGTATGAGCTGTATGCTAGGACTGTTTAGTCAGCAGTAGGATGGCCTGCGTAGGTTATGTCTGATTTGGTTACCCAATGCACGAATGATGCTTGCTTTGTGCTATGGGGGTTCTGACCATCTTCAACTAGCTGAGGAACGGATATGTAACAGTATCTGCAAGTTAGTTAGGGGGAAGTGGTGGGGACTCCTAGTGCAGCTGATGGCGGAGGGTAGGTCGGAGAGTGCCCTAGGGAAGCCTAGGATGAGGTCAGTGGAAAGGGTATCGGAAAAAGGGGCTTGGTGAAGTCGAAGCAATCCTTGAGGAAAGAACGGGTAGATGTGGAAGGTAGTATGGGCCCGTACTACTGAAAGCAGAGGACCCGTACTCGAATCAAGGAGGGCCTAGATGGAACCTGGAAACCTTGGAGAGTGTGTTAGACCTCTCGAGAGTATGTATGATCCTGACATTTATGCGTGTATTTTCAGCATGGTGACCACGCGACATGGAGCAGGGGGTTCCGGATTAGGATCAGGATCGGGCTCGAGAGCAGGATCCGAGCAGGTTGATGACGGGCTGCGCGAGTTCATCGCGTCTGAGATCACGAGAGGCATTCTTGAGTCGACCCATATCATTTTCAGGTCGATCAAGGAAGGGATTGTTGAGCTGATGGAGGATCGACTCTGAGCATTCAGGAGTGATATGGCGTCTAGCCAGGCGGGTACGCGCACACTGTCCTTCAAGGACTTCCGAGGGAGCGGTGCGCCGGATTTCCATGGGGCGAAGGACCCCATTGCTGCCAGACGATGGATTGCAGACATTGAGTCTGCACAGTTGACTAGCTTCTGCCCCGAGGGGTCGAAGGTGAGATATGCAACAGGATGCTTAAGAGACAGGGCCAGAGACTGGTGGGAGTCTGTTGGTGACTCATTGGGAGCCTCATCTGTTGAGGCTATGACCTGGTCAGGCTTTGTGACCAGATTCAGGGAGGAGTTTGCGCCAGCTGTTGAGCTTCAACAGCTGGTCAGGGAGTTTTTGGATATGAGACAGACTACAGAGACTGTGGCGGAGATCACCGCCAAGTTCCGGGAGAGGGCGTTGCTGGTGCCCCAGTATGCGGGAGATGAGGATATGAGGAGGACCCGCAACCATGACATGCTACGAGCTGACATTCGGGAGCATGTTAGTTTTTCAGCTTGCCCTACCCTGGATTCCATGGTTTCCAGGGCAAGGGAGAGGGAGATTGATCTGGAGCATATCCGGAAGAGGAAGGTAGAAGAGGGGCAGACGACTGGGGCTTCGGGGAAGAAGCCCAAGGGATCAGATGGTATGCCGAAAGGCCAGTCAGGACAGGGCCGCTACAGGAAATGCGGCAGGCCGCATGAGGGAGCTTGTAGAGCGGGATCGTCAAGCTGCTACAAGTGCGGCAAGACGAGGCACTTTGGCAGGGATTGTACTGCCCCCGCCCCCACGGTACAGATGGCAGAACTGATTTGCTTCCATTGCAATCAGAGGGGCCATAAAAAGACCAACTGCCCGAGATTGACAGCAGCGCCAGCAGTGGCGCCGGTCTCAGCGACAACGCGGGTTGCAGATGGCCGGAAGGCCAAGTCAGAGGCTCTAGTGGTGCGGAGCCGAGCATTTCAGTTGACAGCCGAGGAGGCACGCGCTGCACCTGATGTAGTGACGGGTATGATTCCTTTCTTATGCTTTTATGTTATGGTGCTGTGATCTTGATATGTTATGTATGTGCACTATTTAGGATCGTTCCATGTGAACGGTATCCCAGTTCAGGTATTGTTTGATTCGGGTGCCACCCGATCATTTGTCTCTCTTGAGCTTAGCAAGAAGTTTCCTGAGTCGTCGGGCACGTTGGATTGCCCACTAGAGGTCGAGATTGTGGACAACCGGTCAGTGCGAGCTTCAGAGGTTTACCGAGATTGCGTCCTGCGATTGTTTGAGGAGCGTTATCTGGTAAATCTGGTTCCCATACCTTTGCGGGGGAACAAGGTTATTATCGGTATGGATTGGCTAAGCCCCAATGGGGCAGTGATTGACTGTGCGCAGCAGTTGGTGCGGATCAGGACCCCAAGTGGGGGAGAGCTGGTGATTCAGGGCGAGAGGCCACAACAAGGACCAGCTTTATGTTCAGCAGCGAGAGCTAGGCGTTACCTTCAGCAGGGTTGCGCAGGTTAAGACGCCTATGTTATGGATACCCGGGAGGCGGGTAGGGCGACGGTGGGCGATGTGCCCGTGGTACGAGAGTTTGCGGACGTATTCCCCGAGGAGTTGCCTGGGATACCTCCGGAGCGACAGGTGGAGTTCAGGATCGACCTAGTCCCTGGTGCGGCTCTGATAGCCAAGGCACCGTATCGGTTGGCTCCTCCTGAGATGCAGGAGTTGTCTACGCAGCTGCAGGAGCTGTTAGACAAGGGTTTCATTAGACCGAGCAGTTCACCCTAGGGAGCCCCGATTCTGTTTGTGAAGAAAAAGGACGGGTCGCATCGGATGTGTATAGACTATAGGGAACTAAATAAGGTAACGGTGAAGAACCGTTACCCACTCCCGAGGATTGATGAGCTCTTTGACCAGCTACAGGGAGCATCTTGGTTCTCCAAGATTGATTTGCGTTCGGGGTATCATCAGATGAGGGTCAGAGAGGAGGATGTGCAAAAGATGGCGTTTCGGATGCGTTATGGCCACTATGAGTTCGTGGTGATGCCTTTCGGGCTCACCAATGCTTCTGCCGCGTTCATGGACCTCATGAACCGCGTGTGTAGATCGATGTTAGACCGGTCTGTGATAGTGTTTATCGATGATATCTTGGTTTACTCCAAGACGCAAGAGCAGCATGAGGAGCATCTGCGAGAGGTTCTGGAGACTTTGAGGAGGGAGAGCTTGTATGCTAAGTTCTCCAAGTGTGAGTTCTGGTTGCGCGAGGTGCAGTTTCTTGGGCACCTTGTCAACCAGAACGAGATTTCGATAGATCCGGCCAAAGTGGAGGCCGTGATGAGATGGGAGGTTCCGAGGTCTCCATCTGAGATTCGGAGTTTCCTAGGATTAGCCGGCTACTATCGGAGATTCATTCAGGATTTCTCCAAGATAGTCGTACCCCTGACCAGGCTAACGAGGAAGGCCGTGGTCTTTCGATGGGGGTCTGAGCAGCAGGCTGCATTCTAGACATTGAGGCAGAGATTGTGCGAGGCGCCAATCTTAGCCCTGCCAGAGGGCATGGAGGATCTCGTCGTGTACTGTGATGCGTCCATCTCGGTTTTGGGCACAGTATTGATGCAGAGGGGGCATGTCATTGCTTATGCTTCGAGGCAGCTGAAGCCTCACGAGGCGAACTACCCGACGCATGATTTGGAGCTGGGGGCTGTTGTGTTCGCCCTCAAGATTTGGCTCATTACCTCTATGGGGTTCGTTGTACGATTTACACGGACCACAAGAGCCTGAGGTATCTCATGGACCAGCCAAATCTGAATATGAGGCAGCGTCGGTGGCTTGATGTGGTAAAGGATTATGACTGTGAGATCCTCTACCACCCGGGAAAGGCCAATGTGGTGGCCGACGCGCTTAGCCGCAAGGCAGCGCCGTTCAGGGATATCTGTCTGAGGATGACAGTGGTGACTCCACTTTCGGAGTGGATTCGGGAGGCCTAGTAGGAGGCCATGAAGGAGGAACATCGGAAGAGCGAGCGGATTGTGGGGCATGTTTCCTCCTTCTACTATGATAGCCGAGGGTTATTGACTCTTCACCGTAGGGTATGGGTCCCTTATCATGGAGGCGTGCGCCAGATCCTGATGGAGGAGGCACACAAATCCAGATTTTCTATCCATCCCGGAGCGACGAAGATGTATAGAGATCTTCGTCCTGACTATTGGTGGCCCTGCATGAAGCGGGATGTAGCATGGTACGTGGAGCGGTGCTTGACCTGCAGGAAGGTCAAGGCCGAGCACCAGAGGCCACATGACAAGATGCAACCGTTGGATATTCCGCTGTGGAAATGGGAGGACATTACGATGGATTTCATCACAAAGCTTCCCAGGACCGCGCGAGGCGTGGACTCGATTTGGGTCATCGTCGATCGATTGACCGAGAGCGCTCATTTTATTTCGATTCAGGAGAGCATCTCGGCCGAGAAGCTGGCCGACATCTATATCCGAGAGGTGGTAGCTCGGCACGGAGTGCCAGTTTCAGTGATTTCCGACAGGGATGTGCGGTTCACTTCCAAGTTTTGGAAGAAGTTTCATGACGAGCTGGGTACTCGACTGTATTTTAGCACCGCCTTTCACCCGCAGACGGATGGTCAGAGCGAGCGGACCATCCAGACACTAGAGGATATGTTGCGGGCATGTGTTTTAGACTTCGGAGGTAGCTGGGATACCTACCTTCTGTTGGCGGAATTCTCGTATAATAATAGCTATCATGCGAGTATTGACCGTCCTCCCTTCGAGATGTTATACGGGAGGAAGTGCAGAACCCCGATATGTTGGGGTGAGGTTGGCCAGAGGGTTATGGGGAGCACCGAAGTGGTGCTCAAGACGACTGAGAGGATTCAGCAGGTTCGGAGCAGACTTCAGACTGCTCAGAGTCGGCAGAAAAGTTATGCCGACAAGCACCGATCGGACCTGGAGTTTCAGGTCGGGGATATGGTTCTCCTGAAGGTGTCGCCATGGAAGGGCGTCATCCGATTCAGGAAACAGGGCAAGTTGGGTCCCAGGTATATTGGACCCTTCAGGGTTATAGCCCGGGTGGGCAAGGTGGCATATAGGTTGGATCTCCCAGCCGAACTTAGTCGGATTCATAGCACTTTTCATGTCTCCCAGTTACGGAAATGTTTGGTGGACGACTCGTCGGTGGTACCACTAGAGGATATTCAGGTCGATGACAGCCTGAATTACATTGAGCGGCCTATAGCGATTCTCGACCGGAACTCGAAGGATCTGAGGAACAAAAGGGTGGAGCTCGTGAAGGTGCAATGGCAGCACCGGAAGGGCTCAGAATGGACCTGGGAGCCGGTGGATGAGATGATGGGGCATTACCCAGAGCTATTTCAGGATCGAGCAGCAGACTTCGAGGACGAAGTCTAAAATAAGTGGGGGAGATTTGTAGCACCTGGTTCCTGGTATGTATTTTATTGAAGTATTTTTGCATTTTTGGCCTTGGACTCGGCGAGTTGAAGGACCAACCCACCGAGTAGAAGCGGGATGAGACGCGGGATTTAAGTGATGGACTCGTTGAGTCGGGTCCCGGACTCGACGAGTAGGCTCTGACTGGACAAAACCCTAATCTGAGGGTTTGCACCCTATTTAAACAACATTATACAGCCTCCATCGCCCCTTTATGCTCCCAGAAACCCTCCATAGCAAACCCTAAGTATTTTGGTGCAAGATCTAAGGTTTTTGAGTGATTTTTGTGGGTTTTGACATCAAGGAAGGAGGAAGAGCATAGAAGGATCAAGAGGAGACTGAAGGATTCGAGTTTGGTTCATCATTTGCAGTCTTTGAAAGGTATAAAGTATGTACCTTGCTTGCTTGTTTGTTAGATCCCTTTTTGGGGAAGATTTAGGGCTTTTTAAGCCATATGAGGTAGCCAACCATGATTGCAAACATGGTTGGGGGTTAAGACTTCGGATCTAGCACTTGGGGAGAGTCACAAGGCAGATTTGGGTTGCTTTTGCACCCAAGAAAGGTCTCATGCATCATAAGAGCTTAGTTTATGTCCTTTTGAGCTCAAAGTCCCATGCATGCACGTAAAGTTTGTAACTTTACGTGCTAGAACGATTGAAGGAGCTTAGGTCTATCTTTTGGTCAAGTGTTGTACATCAGAAATCGAGGATTTAGGGTCTGGACGTTATCGACTCGGCGAGTCCGTTCTTGGGACTCGACGAGTCCAAGGCTTTGAGTTCCATATCTGTTGAGGGTCAAAAGAACTCAGATGGGTGTTAGAAGGGTTGTAGCAGGACAGAAAGAGTGACCCAACGCATTGGACTTAGTTTTAGACCTGGAGTTCATGGGACTCGGCGAGTGCTAGAACAGACTCGGCGAGTCCAAGGCAATCTTCTTATGTTTGAAGATGAACTCGACGAGTTGTTCATACAACTCGGCGAGTCAAGGACAGGACTTGTTCAACAGTTGAAGGCGAACTCGTCGAGTGTTCATCCGACTCGGCGAGTCGGATGAAGGTTCATTCAATGTTCATATCGAAGAGGAACTCGTCGAGTCGTCGCTAAACTCGACGAGTAGAGTCGTGGATAAGGACGAGTAAAGGGAAGGGACTCGACGAGTTCACGGCCCAACTCGGCGAGTCCGGTCAACTGGAAGTTGACTTTTGACTTGGACTTGGTTGGGGGTAAAATGGTCATTTTACCCTAAGAGTAGATATCAGTTTTTGACTGAGTGTTTTGGTGGGGATTGTAGCCGGAGGATTTCCGGAGCAGCAGCAGACAGAGGTTTCTCGCACAGATTATCAGCAGCTACTCGTACAAGGTGAGTTACCTTCCAGTAGCGGTGGGTCTACGACCACAATGCCGGCCCACCAGTAGGAGTTGTATGTTAGATGATTGTCTTTGTGATAACATCTAGGTTTGCTACTACCTAATATGTTATATGCTGGCATGATATGTTATATGTGATGGTAGTAGAGTTCGGTTGTTAGGACCGAAGGGTAGGTCAGGCACCCCAGATATGTCTGACAGTATGTGATGATATGTTTATATGCTGGCATGATATGTTATATGTGATAGTGGTAGTAGGAGGGGAATAGTCCCCAAGTTCGGTTGTTAGGACCGATGGGTTGTTCGGACACCCCAGATATGTCTGATAGTATGTTTATGTTATGATATATGTGATAGTAGCGGTGGGGGGTGGAATAGTCCCCGAGGGTCGGTTGTTAGGACCGATGGGTAGGTCAGCACCCCAGAATGGCTTGACATGGGTAGGTCAGCACCCCAGAATGGCTTGACATGGGTAGGTCAGCACCCCAGAATGACTTGACACGGGTAGGTCGGCACCCCAGAATGGCCATACAGGGTAGGTCGAGCACCCCGGAATTGTCCGACAGTATGTATGCTTTGTGATTTTATGGTATGTGGTATGATGGGGAAACTCACTAAGCTTTGTGCTTACAGTTGTAGTTTTGGTTTCAGGTACCTCTTCGTGTAAGGGGAAGGAGCCGGCAGTGTAGCAGCGCATCACACACACATGATTTCCGCATAGAGTTTTATGGGATTGTACTCTGACATGTTGTTATTTATGACTTGGGCTTTCAGACATGATACATCGTTTTATGGGTTGATGTGTTGGCACAGTATTTTCTTATGAATGTTTTTATGAGTCAGTTAATTAAAAAGAAATTTTTGGACTCGAAATTCGGGATGTTACAAGTTGGTATCAGAGCCCTCGTTTGAGGGATTCAGACACACCCTCGGGAGTATCTGGACTCAAACCGAGGAATTTAAAAGATTTTTACAAAGAAAATGGTTTTCTAAAATCTGAGTCAAAGGGTTTTGAGAAAGAACAAGGTGTGTGATGCGTGCGACCAGCCGAGCTCAAGTAAGTTTTCCCCAAGATACCCATACTTGCTATGTTATGCTATATGGTTTTGATTCAGAAAACTGCATGCTAGAATAGGACTAAGGATCTAGGAAGATGCCTTGTGTGCCTGATATATGATTCTGAGAATTGCATGCTAGTTATGGCTAAGGGTCTAGGGAGGATGCCTTATATGCCTGTTGTATGAGCTGTATGCTAGGACTGTTTAGTCAGCAGTAGGATGGCCTGCGTAGGTTCTTCTTTAGAATTTTATGATTCAGCGTATGAAGCCAAACACTGATCAAAATTCGAAAACTCTGTGACGATGGGTATATCGCGTCTCATGATATATTTTACGCACCTACCCATTCTGTAACATCCCAAAAATCATGATCAAAAATTTCGTTTTAAAATCATTAATCACCCATATTCTAGTCTTACATAAATCCTTATATGAAATCAAGTGTCATTTCAAACATATTTATTTTATCAGAGTAAAACATCCCAGGCTAAAAACCAATGGTCTGTGACGATGGGTATACCGGAAGTACCTGAAACCGTAAGCACGAAGCTTAGTAAGTTCCCCAACCTACCACAAACTATACACATATCCACATACTGCAAGCACTGGGCCTCGCCCGCTACATCGGGCCCCGCCCAGCTCCGGATGAATCCGGAATCAGGCCCCGCCTGGCTTCGAGCCCCGCTCGGTATACAGATATGTTTCTCTTAGGCCCTGCCTGTCTCTGCCCCCCCCCCCCCCCCCCCGGTTAAACATATACAAACCTATAATCATAGCACATAACACATGAGCTAACAAGCTCTACTATATTCCTATACTAAGGCATCGCCTGTCTTGGGCCTCGCCCCTGTCCTGCTACTGGTGAGCCATGGAACCCCGTCCATGCTCCTGCTGTTAGTGAGATACGGGCCCCCGCCCACACTCACCTCTCTCCTATCTCGGGCCTCGCTCCTGCTCTGCTACTAATGAGATACGGAACCCCGTCCATACTCTGCTAGTGGTGAGATACGGGACCTCGCCCACACTCACCTCCCTACCAGGCACATACAAGTATCACACAGACAACAAGTATAATTGTAACATCCCAAATTTCGAGTCCAAAAATTTCATTTTTAATTAACTAAGTATAAAACATTCATGAGAAAACTACGTGAAAATATATCGTTTCGTAAATCAACATAACATGTCTGGAAACCCAAATCATAAAGTAGCAACATGTCAGAGTACAATCCCAGAATATCTCAAGTGTGGAAAATCAATGCGTGTGTGTGTGATGTGCTGCTACCGCGCCAGCTCCTTCCCCTTTGATGAAGAGGTACCTGAAACCAAAACTGTAAACTGTAAGCACGAAGCTTAGTGAGTTCCCCCATCGTACCGCATACCATACAATCACATAACATACATATACTGTCAGGCATATCTGGGTGCCCGACCTACCCCTTCGGTCCTCTCGACCGGATACTGCCTAGCATATCTGGGTGTTGGCCTCCCCTTCGGTCCTCTCGACCGGATACTGCCTAGCATATCTGGGTGCTGGCCTCCCCTTCGGTCCTCTCGACCGGATACTGGGGACTATTTCACCCCTCTACTACTACCACATAACATATAACACATAATCATATTCTATATAGCATGACTGGGTATGACTACCCCCTTCGGCCCTATCGACCGGAAATCTTGGGGACTATCTCCCCTACTGCTACTAGCATATAACATCATATCATACTAGCACATAACACATCAGGTAGTAGCAAACTTAGATGAATATCACAAAGACAATCATCTAACATAAAACTCCTACTAGTGGGCCGGCATTATGGCCGTAGACCCACCGCTACTGGAAGGTAACTCACCTTGAACGAAGCTGTTGATAATCTGCACGAGGAAAATCTTTGTCTGCTGCTGCTCCGGAAATCCTCCGGCTATAATCCCCACAAAAACACTTAGTCAGAGTATGATATCTATTCTTAGGGTAAAATGACCATTTTACCCCTAACCAAGTCCAAGACAAAGTCAAAGTCAACTTCTAGTTGACCGACTCGCCGAGTTGGGCCGCCAACTCGTCGAGTCCCTATCCTTTCATCTGTCCTTCTTCACGCCTCTACTCGTCGAGTTTGGCAACGACTCGACGAGTTCTCCTTCTAGAACAACCCCGGATGAACCTTCATCCGACTCGCCGAGTTGTATGAACAACTCGTCGAGTTTATCTCCTTCCTATAAACAAGTCATGTCCTCGCCTCGCAGAGTTGTATGAACAACTCGTCGAGTTCATCCTCAAGAGTTGGGAGATTGCCTTGGACTCGCCGAGTCTGTTCATGTACTCGCCGAGTCCTATGAACTCCAGGACTATGGCTTATCCCAATATGTTGGGTCACTCCTCCGGACCCTCTAAAACCTTTCCAGCACTCCACTGGGTCTCCTTGACTCATAACAGAAAAGGGAAGTCTAACCTCGGACTCGCCGAGTCCCAAGAACGACCCGCCGAGTCGATATAGTCAAAGTCTTATTTCTTCGATTTCTGGTGTACAACTCTTGTCCAAATGATAGATCTAGGTCCCTAAACTCGATCTAGCACGTAAAGTTACGAACTTTGTGTGCATGCATGGGACTTTGAGTCTAAAAGGCTCTAAAAGAGACTCTTGGATTGCATGGGGGCTTCCATGGGTGCAAAAGCAGCCCCTTTCTGCCTTGTAATTCCTCCATGGACCTAGATCCGAAGCCTCAACCCCCAACCATGCTTGCAATCATGGTTGGTTACCAAGAATGGCTTATAAAAGCCCTAAATCTCCCCAAAAAGGGATCTAGAAAAAGAACAACCAAGGTATCGACTTTATACCTTCTGTGAACTGCAAATGGTGCACAAACTTGAACTCCCTTGGTCTCCTCTTGATTCCTCTAGGCTTTTCCTTCTCCTTTGAGTTCAAAATCACCAAAAAGCACCACAAATGCCTTAGCTCTTTATACAAACGGCTAGGGTTTGCTATGGGGGTTTTCTGGAAGCAATAGGGACGAAGGGTGGCTGAATGAGATGTTTAAATAGGGTGCAAACCCTTAGATTAGGGTTTTGTCCAGTCAGAGTCTACTCGTCGAGCCTGGAAGCCGACTCGACGAGTCCGTCATTTAAATCCCGGATCAAATCCATTTCTACTCGATGAGTTGGTCCTTCAACTCGCCGAGTCCCAGGCCAAAAATGCAAAATACTTAAATAAAATACATACCAGGAACCAGGTGCTACAAATCTCCCCCACTTATTTTAGACTTCGTCCTCGAAGTCTGCTGCTCGTTCCTGGAAAAGCTCTGGGTAATGCTCCATCATCTCATCCACCGGCTCCCAAGTCCATTCCGAGCCCTTCCGGTGCTGCCACTGCACCTTTACCAGCTCGACCCTCTTGTTCCTCAGATCCTTCGACTTCCGGTCGAGGATCTCTACAGGTCGCTCGATGTAATTCAGGTTGTCATCGACCTGATTATCCTCTAATGGTACCACTGTCGAATCGTCCACTAAACATTTCCGTAACTGGGAGACGTGAAAGGTGCTATGAATCTGACTGAGTTCGGCTGGCAAGTCCAGCCTATATGCCACCTTGCCCACCCGGGCTATAACCCTGAAGGGTCCAATATACCTGGGACCCAACTTGCCCCGCTTCCTGAATCAGATGACGCCCTTCCATGGCGACACCTTCAGGAGAACCATATCCCCGACCTGAAACTCCATGTCTGATCAGCGCTTGTCGGCATAACTTTTCTACCCACTCTGAGCAGTCTGAAGTCTGCTCCGAACCTGTTGAATCCTCTCTGTCGTCTTGAGCACCACTTCGGTGCTCCCCATGACCCTCTGGCCAACCTCACCCCAACATATCGGGGTCCTGGACTTCCTCCCGTATAACATCTCGAATGGAGGATGGTCAATACTCGCGTGGTAGCTGTTGTTGTATGAGAACTCAGCCAATGGGAGGTAAGCATCCGAACTACCACCGAAATCTAACACGCACGCCCGCAGCATATCCTCCAGAGTCTGGATGGTCCGCTCGCTCTGACCATCTGTCTGCGGATGAAATGCAGTGCTAAAGTGCAGACGAGTACCCAGCTCGTCATGAAACTTCTTCCAAAACCTGGAAGTGAACCGCACATCCCTGTCTGAAATCACCGAAACTGGCACCCCGTGCCTCGCCACCACCTCCCTGATGTAGATATCAACCAACCTTTCGGCCGAAATACTCTCCTAAATCGGAATAAAATGGGCGCTCTTGGTCAATCGATCGACGATGACCCAAATCGAATCTACGCCTCGCGCGGTCCTGGGAAGTTTGGTGATGAAATCCATGGTAATATCTTCCCACTTCCACAGGGGAATATCCAACAGTTGCATCTTGCGGTGTGGCCTCTGGTGCTCGGCCTTGACCTTCTTGCAGGTCAAGCACCGCTCCACATACCATGCTACATCCCGCTTTATGCAGGGCCACCAATAGTCAAGACGAAGATCTCTATACATCTTCGTCGCTCCGGGATGGATAGAAAACCTGGATTTATGCGCCTTCTCCATCAATGTCTGGCGCACGCCTCCATGATAGGGGACCCACACCCTACGGTGAAGAGTCAAAAACCCTCGGCTATCATAGTCGAAGGAGGAAACCTGTCCCACTATACGCTCACTCTTCCGATGTTCCTCCTTCATAGCCTCCTGCTGGGCCTCCCGGATCTGTTCCAACAATGGAGTCACTACTGTCATCCGCATGCAAATATCTCTGATCGGCGCTGCCTTACGGCTAAGCGCGTCGGCCACCACATTGGCCTTCCCTGGGTGGTAAAGGATCTCGCATTCGTAATCCTTCACCACATCTAGCCACCGGAGCTGCCTCATGTTCAGATTCGGCTGATCCATGAGGTATCTCAAACTCTTGTGGTCCGTGTAAATGGTACAACGGACCCCATATAGGTAATGACGCCAAATCTTGAGGGCGAACACAATAGCCCCCAACTCCAAATCATGCGTCAGATAGTTCGCCTCGTGAGGCTTCAGCTGCCTCGAAGCGTAGGCGATGACATGCCCTCTCTGCATCAATACCGCACCCAAACCCGAAATAGACGCGTCGCAGTACACAACAAAATCCTCTACGCCCTCTGGCAGGGCTAAGATCGGCGCCTCGCACAATCTCTGTCTCAGTGTCTCAAACGCTGCCTGCTGCTCAGGTCCCCAACGAAATACTACGGTCTTCTTTGTCAGCCGCGTCAAGGGTACGGCTGTGAAAACTCGAAATTTCTATCTTGTACAACTATTCACTTCAATCTAAGTCAGACTTATTTCTGCTAACTTTTAGCACTGTTTAGAGCCTGTTTGAGTGTTCTAAAGCCTAGTACCTTCAAGAAGAAATTCTAGGACGTATACTCTAGAGTTTATTGTGCAACATTTAAGTCTCAAACATCCAAGAGTTTGGAGTTTACGACCATAAAATGGAGTTTAAGGCCATAAACTCTAAGGGTATAAATATGACACTTAGTCATTTTAGTCATTTTTACCATTTTCTAGCCTAGAAGTGATTCTCTCTCAAGTAGCATCCGATTTTTCTTCTTGATCTTCAACTTTGTAAGTGTTTCTTTCCTTGATTAGTTGATATACTACAACATCTAGTGACTGTACATGATTTCATCCATGAAATCTCTTCATTTTGATAGATCTTCAAGTGTTCTTCATTTCACCAAGAACACACACTAGTGTTCTTGGACTTTAAACACCCTTACAAGCTTCTATATAGTAAGTACTCTTACCTTAGCTTGTTGTGTGCTTGAATCACTTATATTACACCTAGAAAACATCAAGAACACAAGATCATAAGGTGTTTACGGCTAAGGCAATCTTCTTGGGCCGTAAACCCTAATAAATGGGGCAATATGAGCCCTAGTCCCTTCCAAAGCCTTGGAACCAAGTCTAGATCACTTCTAAGAAGAGTATAGGACCTTAAACATCAAAAGAACCAAGAACAAATGGTGTTTACGGCCAAGGCAATCACCTTGGGCCGTAAACACTAGTTAATGGTGCATATGTGCCACAAATCATTCCTAAGGCTTAGACTTGATCAAAGAATACTTCATTGTGACTTGTAAGACCTTATATCACAAATTGGTACAAAATACCATGAGTTTACGGCCGTAAACTCATGGGGAAATTACCCTGGGCCGTAAACTCATGTGATACAGCCATATTGGCCATAAAATCCAATGAGAGGCCATACTCCCTTTAGATGCAACCCTTGGTACTCCTAGCACTTGAATCAAGGTGTTTTCCATGTCCTAGGGTGTCTTTACTTGATTAATTAGTTGTTAAATGACTAATTAGATACATATATGTTTCATTATAAGTTAAATAGGATCCGTGTGTGTGCTCAAGTCTTCACTTGACACTTAGCATCCTATACCATCCGTTCATCCAAACCACTCACTACAGGTGAGTTCATACCCCTTAATCAACCTTTTAAATGATTTTAAATGCTTTTATGGGGGGAATACAAGTTGAACTATTATAGTTATTATATCAATCGCATGTGATTAATAACTACCAAACAAGTGGATTTTCTTACTTTTCAAACTGTGTTATGAAACAAACTACTTCAAATTATTTTACAAACTCTTTTACATGTTAAATACTTTCTATTCAAACTCTTTTAAACTTATATCTTGTCAAATGCATATCTATATAGATATAGTTATATAAGTAGGATTGAAAGGACTTAGGACTGATAGCTCGTCTGGCTTCCTGTTCCTTGTTTGGTTGTGGACTTAGGGTATCGGTTATTTGTCCGAAGGTCGTTTGAATCTTAGTTATATATTATGTATATGTGTATAGATATAAAAGTTCCTTCATTCAGTTCAGTGCCTTTGGGTAGCAAAGGTACACCATCATGTTCATACATACAAACAACATTGCTAGTAAACTATAATAGGTATAGTATAGGAAGTTACTAATATTATTACTAGAACAATGAAACATGCAATGAGTCAGTTCATACATGAGTCAATACATACTATAACGAGAAACAGATAGAGAATACTATGATGAGAAACAAACATAACATACTATGATGAGAAACAAACAGAGCATACTAGACCGAGAGAACATACATTATACTAGTACATACAATACATATACAAGAACATTACAACAGAAATGTGAGCCACGTAACGGGGCATGGCATCACCTGTCATGGCTCGTTTTGTATCCAGAGTCTCTTAGAAGGAGAGCGTTGAATTTGTGTATAGATCTATACTGGATTGACTATCCTACACCTTGCTTCTCGCTACAGTGGGACTTGCAAGTCTACGGGTGCCAAATGTCATTTCTTCCGACGTCTTTCATCGTCGTGTTTTAGTCGGTAGTATGGTACAGACATATCACATGTTACTTTAAATAACAATTGGTTTAAGGTAATTAGTACAGCAGTAGTTACTATAATACAACACTACAGTACTTTATTATTTTCCCATTGCATTCACATTGTGATCTTTTCACATAAAATATAATGTAAAACTATATTTTTGGTTAATGATAGTCATACTTGGGAAAATACACACTTTTACAAGAAACAAACATACATTTCATTTGATGCCTTGGTAGAAGGCTACATTTAGTAGAGAATATAGGATTTTCTAGGAGATACCAACATTCACAAACATTTACAAACATTTACAAATATTTACAAACTTATACATCAAGTACATACCAACACTTTCATACAAACAATGACACTAAAATGCTTATGAACTCACCAGCTTTAAAGCTGATAAACTCTTTCAAAATAACTTGTATTCTCAAGTCATCAGTAGACAGGTACCGATGCCAGGCTTTTGAGAAGATGGAGCTCGTTCAAGACTCATCTCTTTTTTTTACATTTTTGGTGTCTTATAACTTTATAGAACACACTTGTATGAAATTATATTATTAATGCAATGGATGATGTTGTTGCTTGTTTACTATAATTCTTTGTTGTGATACTGTACATGACGTCCTCCACCCCTGAACGTTTCCGCCGTTCCGGTTTTGGGGTGCGACAGATTTGTATCAGAGCTTAGTTTATAGTGAATCGAGTATATCAACCCATAAAAGATATACAAACTATAAACACAATGGGATTAAAAATACTCTGACCAAGAGTTTATACTTTTAAATAATAAAATATTTAACTAAGTATACATACCTGCATTCATACTAAAATCAGTGTCACTAGGACTGAACAAAAGTATTACGATTGTTGGACAATACAATTAGACTTAGAGACATATGGTCAACCTTGGGAATGATATAGCCTGATCAACTATATTTTCCGAGGAGTGACTAGCATGTGCCTAAGAGTGGTTGTGAGGTTGCAACAAGTCTAAAAACTTACCAACAATACTACAAAGAAAACATTAGCACAGAACATAAACTTAAAATACTATAGGAGTATTTTTGTGATGCTATAATTACTTATGTGCAAACTAAAAAGGTCTTTATTAGTATGTCAATAGTTGCAGAGTGGATACGCTAAGGTTATATGTAACTAGGATGTCATAGACTTAGAATCTGTGATCTTTGCTTTACTTCCTGTTCCTTGTTTGGTTGTGGGCTTAGAGTTAGGGTCACTTATTCGAAGGTCTATCCTGTTTTGGCTACATATGACTAGTATGCACTACGCAAATGTTGAAGTAACTGATAAAGATCATCATATAATTATCTAATTAGTACGTCTATTTAGTTATACCTTATACCCTTTTTCTCGCGTAGATATCATGGCTGGATTCCATCTCCCCGGAGATCCATACTTCCCAAATGAAGGCAATGATGGATGGCTTGGAGAAGAGCCAGAAGATGATCATCCAATCCCTTTGGATGATCACCATGCTGAAGGCTTTTCTGATGGTTCTGACTCTGAACCTGAAGTCAACAACCTACCCCCAGTAGCTCCAAACCCGAACCCTCGTCCAGCATTTCAAGGACTCACACCTCTGTGGGCCACAAACATGAACAAATGGAGTCAGGAACAGGGTCAACCCATGCCCTACAATGGGGACAGAAGCTTTTACAACCTAAGCGAGGGAGGTTCAGCTGACCGAGTCCTGCCCATAATGGTCCGTAGGATTGCTCGGAACACCGAGCAAGGTCGAGCAGCCATCGACCGAGTCGTGGAAATTGACGCCAACTCTGGCGTTAACACAGTCCGCATTCGTCAGCTAGAGTCTGCTCATGAAAGGACTCAGATCCATAATGCAGCCCTGCAGAGAGAACTTACTGAAACCCGAGCTGAAGTCAGGGAACTTCGAGCTCGACAGGAAATGACAGAAAGGCGCATGAGAGACATGGAGCGCCGTCTGTCAGAATCAAGGACTCACTCTAGTGGCTCTCGTCGTAGATAGAGCCTACTCAACTTTCTCTTTTGAATATAACTTAGTTTACGTAAAAACTCTAGCTTAATTTCCTATCTTTGTGAAGACCATAGATCTATTAAATCATGATTTGGTCTTAGTTCTGTCAAAATTTTCCCATCTCGGTTTGATGTAAGACCTACTTCTAGGTCATTTTTCCCGAACTTGTTACATCTGTAATACCGGTATAATTGACAGATATCTGATCTCATGGAATTTAATATCCAAATGCTAACATCTACAAGTACTAGATCTACATTCAATCATACTATTCAATTGTGTTGTTGGGCTACGGAGAGTTAGTCCATGAGTCACTCTCATAAATTTCTCTATTCTTACCAATATCGTCATCTTTGTAAACTTTTAGTTGAAAGACGCCTCCGCGCCGATCAACAAGACGCAATCCTCCGGTAACTCCAACACCACCACCTACTCCTCAAATTGATACGGCAGCCATAAATGTTGCAGTAGCTGCGGCTGTGGCAACAGCCATGGCTCAGTATCATTCTTCAAGTACCACCGGAGGTGGAACACCTGTTCATTCTACTCACGGTGAAGCCCCCGTGCGCTCGAGAGAGTGCTCCTACAAGGACTTCACCAACTGCAAGCCACTATCCTTTAAAGGGACTGGCGGAGTCATTGCCCTCTCGCAATGGTTCGAAAAGACAGAGTCGATCTTCGAGATCTGCTCATGCCCGGAAGGGAGCAAAGTCAAATTTGCTGCGTGCACCTTCGAGGCAAAAGCCCTGACATGGTGGAATAGCCATGTCAAGTCGCTATCTTTAATAGTGGCAAATGCCATGGGCTGGGAAGCTCTCAGAGAGCTCATGATCGAAGAATACTGCCCGAGGGGCGAAATCCAGAAACTGGAGCAAGAACTATGGAGCCTAACCATGAAGGGGTCCGACATAGTTTCCTACACCGCCAGATTCTGCGAGCTGGTGGCCCTCTGTCCCAACATGGTTCACACGGAGGGAAAGAAAATAGAGAGGTACATCTGGGGGCTGGTGTCTCCATTTCAGGGGAATGTTTTAGCTTCAAACCCCACTACATTCGATAGTGCCAAGAGGTTGGCACAGCGACTCATTGACCATGGGGTCCGTACCCCATCAGCAACAACAACCCTAGCCATCTCGGAACCCTCCAAATCCACCGACAACAAACGAAAATTCTGGGATGACAAGAAAAAGAAGAAGGCTGCCAAAAAGCAGCAGGTCGTGGCAATTCATGATGCGATAGCACCTGCCGTTGCTGCCCCGGTAAAGCAGTACGCTGGAAATTTGCCCAAGTGCAATAAATGCAACTTCCACCACACTGGAGCCTGCCGGGAAATGCAGTGTTCAAACTGCAACAGGAAATGGCACACTGCCCGTTTCTGCAAAGCTCCAGCGAGGCCAATCAAGCAAGTCCCCGGTGCTGGAGTGGGCCAAGCTTGCTACGGTTGTGGCGAAGTGGGCCACTACAAAAGGAACTGCCCGAAGGCTGGGAACGCCGGTGGAGTAGGTAGAGTTTTGGCTATAGGCCACGAGGAAGTAGTTGCCGACCCCACAGTGGTCACTGATACGTTTCTCCTCGATAACTCTTATACATGCATTCTGTTTGATAGTGGAGCGGAGAGGAGTTTCGTGAATCAAAAGTTTGCTCACTTACTTAAGCAAAAATCACGAGCACTTAAAGAACCGTTCACTGTAGAAATGGCTAACGGAAAGACTGAGAGCACTAGCAGTATATACATAGGATGTACCCTAACTCTAGATAGCCATTCATTTTCGATCGACCTCATGCCAGTCTCAATTAAAAGTTTCGACGTCATTATCGGCATCGATTGGTTGAGTCTGCATCGTGCCGACATCATGTGTTATGAAAAGGCGGTTCGCCTTAATCTGCCGTCTAGTGAAACTCTAGTAATCTACGGCGACAAACCCGACACTAACCTTCGCCTCATCTCGAGCATTCAAGCTCAGAAATTCTTGCGAAAGGAATGTCGCGCATTCCTTGCTCATGTTGTCGATGTGAGCCAAGAAACGAAATACATTAAGGACATTCCAGTAGTACGCGATTTTCCCGACATCTTTCCAGACGAACTCCCAGGATTACCTCCACAACGTCAAGTCGAGTTCAGAATCGACTTAGTTCCAGGGGCTACCCCAGTAGCCAAATCGCCCTATCGTCTAGCACCTGCGGAGATGCAAGAACTGTCCGGTCAACTTAACGAACTGCTCAGCAAGGGCTTTATAAGACCAAGCTTCTCACCCTGAGGAGCTCCAGTCTTGTTCGTCAAGAAGAAAGACGAATCGTTTCGTATGTGCATCGACTACAGGGAGCTCAACAAACTGACCGTCAAAAATCGTTACCCTCTGCCTCGTATAGACGATTTGTTTGACCAACTTCAAGGGGCGAACTTCTTTTCAAAAATCGACCTAAGATCCGGGTATCACCAGTTACGAGTGTTAGGGGAGGATGTTCTGAAAATAGCCTTCCGAACTCGTTATGGACACTACGAATTCGTAGTGATGCCGTTCGGATTAACCAACGCGCCCGCAGTATTCATGGACTTAATGAATAGGGTGTGTCGTCCTTACTTGGATCGGTTCGTCATCGTCTTCATCGATGACATACTTATCTACTCTCGTAGTAAGGAGGAGCATAGTCAACATCTTCAACAAGTCTTAGAAACATTACGATCGGAGAAGCTCTATGCGAAGTTCTCGAAATGTGAATTTTGGATCCGAAGGGTTGAATTCTTAGGACACGTGGTTAGCGAAGAAGGAATACACGTGGACCCTTCCAAAATAAAAGCCATTGAGAACTGGTCAGCACCCAAGACGCCTACAGAAATTCGTCAATTTATAGGCCTCACTGGCTACTATCGTAGGTTCATTCATAACTTCTCGCGAATTGCGAAACCTCTTACGACTTTGACCCAGAAGGGCGTGGCCTTTGACTGGGAAGAGAAGCAAGAGAAAGCATTTCAAACGCTGAAGCGAGCCTTATGCACCGCACCGATACTATCGCTCCCCGAAGGAATAGAGGACTTCGTAGTCTATTGCGATGCATCCAACCAAGGGCTCGGTTGTGTTCAACGAGGTAAGGTCATCGCCTATGCCTCCAGACAGCTGAAGACACACGAGGTCAACTACACCACTCACGATCTTGAGTTGGGAGCAGTTGTGTTTGCCCTGAAGATCTAGAGACACTACCTATACGGTACGAAGAGCACTATCTTTACAGACCACAAAAGCCTACAACATATATTCGACCAGAAGGAGCTCAACATGAGACAACGACGGTGGGTCGAGCTACTCAGTGATTACGAATGCGAAATTCGTTATCATCCCGGCAAGGCCAACGTAGTAGCTGACGCCCTAAGTCGGAAAGAATACTCTGGTCGTAGAGTCAAATCTTTGACTATGACTATCCATTCACACTTGTCCACACAAAAAAAGGAAGCTCAGCTCGAATCCTTGAAACCTGAAAATGTGACGGGTGAATCCCTGAGAGGGATGAATAAGAATTTGGAAGTCAAGGGTGGCGGAGCCTTATATCTCATGGATCGGATCTGAACACCGAAACACGGTGGTTTCAGAGACTTGATCATGACTGAAGCTCACAACACTCGTTATTCCGTTCACCCAGGTTCAGATAAGATGTATCTGGATCTTAAAAAGTTATACTGGTGGCATAACATGAAATCAGAGATTGCTACCTTCGTAAGTAAATGCCTTACTTGCGCCAAGGTTAAGGTCGAATACCAAAAACCCGCAGGTTTACTACAATAACCGGAGATACCAGAATGGAAGTGGGAGCGGATCACGATGGACTTCATAACCAAGTTGCCCAAGACAGCGGGTGGTCTCGATACCATCTGGGTGATCGTAGACAGGTTAACTAAGTCCGCACACTTCCTGCCTATCAAAGAAACAGACAAGATGGAGAAGCTAACAAGAACCTACACAAGGGAGATCGTATGACTGCATGGTGTTCCTATATCTATTATCTCCGATAGAGATAGTAGATTCACTTCGAGGTTCTGGCAGTCGCTACAAAGTTCCCTAGGAACTAGGCTGGACATGAGTACAGCCTACCATCCACAGACCGACGGACAAAGTGAGAGGACTATCCAAACCTTGGAGGATATGTTGCGAGCCTGTGTGATTGACTTTGGGAAGGCATGGGATACTCATTTACCCCTTGTCGAGTTTTCCTACAACAATAGTTACCACACGAGCATAAAGGCTGCTCCATTTGAAGCCCTCTATGGCCGAAAGTGCAGATCCCCTCTGTGCTGAGCTGAGGTGGGTGACACCCAGTTAGCTAAAGAACGAATTCCTGACAGCACTCTCACCGGTCCGGAGATCATTCGGGAAACGACAGAGAAGATCGTTCAGATTCGTGAACGATTGAAAGCCTCTAGAGACCGACAGAAAAGCTACGCAGATAAACGAAGGAAACCATTGGAATTCCAGGTGGGCGACCGTGTTCTATTGAAGATCTCGCCCTGGAAAGGCTTGATACGCTTCGGAAAGCGTGGAAAGCTAAATCCAAGATACATAGGGCCTTTTGGGATTCTCGCTAGAATCGGCCCTGTAGCTTACAAACTCAACTTACCTCGCGAACTCAATAACGTACATTCCACTTTCCACGTCTCGAACTTGAAAAAGTATCTGTGCGACGAGACTCTTGTAATCCCACTTGACGAGATCGAGATCAATGAGAGCCTCAACTTCGTGGAAGAACCTGTAGAGATCATGTACCGAGAGGTCAAGCAAACAAAGCAAAGTCGTATCCCGATAGTGAAGGTTCGCTGGAACGCCAAGCGAGGACCTGAATTTACTTGGGAGCGAGAGGATCAAATGAAACTGAAATATACTCATCTTTTTACTTAGTTATTTGTAACTACTTATTTGCTTAAACTCTAATTTCGGGACGAAATTCCTTCTAACGGGGGGGATGATGTGACAACTCGAAATTTCTATCTTGTACAACCATTCACTTCAATCTAAGTCAGACTTATTTCTGCTAACTTTTAGCACTGTTTAGAGCCTGTTTGAGTGTTCTAAAGCCTAGTACCTTCAAGAGGAAATTCTAGGACGTATACTCTATAGTTTATTGTGCAACATTTAAGTCTCAAAACTCCAAGAGTTTGGAGTTTACGGCAATAAAATGGAGTTTACGGCCGTAAACTCTAAGGGTATAAATATGACACTTAGTCATTTTAGTCATTTTTACCATTTTCAAGCCTAGAAGTGATTCTCTCTCAAGTAGCATCCGATTTTTCTTCTTGATCTTCAACTTTGTAAGTGTTTCTTTCCTTGATTAGTTGATATACTACAACATCTAGTGATTGTACATGATTTCATCCATGAAATCTCTTCATTTTGATAGATCTTCAAGTGTTCTTCATTTCACCAAGAACACCAAGAACACACACTAGTGTTCTTGGACTTTAAACACCCTTACAAGCTTCTATATAGTAAGTACTCTTACCTTAGCTTGTTGTGTGCTTGAATCACTTATATTACACCTAGAAAACATCAAGAACACAAGATCATAAGGTGTTTACGGCTAAGGCAATCTTCTTGGGCCGTAAACCCTAATAAATGGGGCAATATGAGCCCTAGTCCCTTCCAAAGCCTTGGAACCAAGTCTAGATCACTTCTAAGAAGAGTATAGGACCTTAAACATGAAAAGAACCAAGAACAAATGGTGTTTACGACCAAGGCAATCACCTTGGGCCGTAAACACTAGTTAATGGTGCATATGTGCCACCAATCATTCCTAAGGCTTAGACTTGATCAAAGAATACTTCATTGTGACTTGTAAGACCTTATATCACAAATTGGTACAAAATACCATGAGTTTACGGCCGTAAACTCATGGGGAAATTACCCTGGGCCGTAAACTCATGTGATACACCCATATTGGCCATAAAATCCAATGAGAGGCCATACTCCCTTTAGATGCAACCTTTGGTACTCCTAACACTTAAATCAAGGTGTTTTCCATGTCCTAGGGTGTCTTTACTTGATTAATTAGTTGTTAAATGACTAATTAGATACATATATGTATCATTATATGTTAAATAGGATCTGTGTGTGTGATCAAGTCTTCACTTGACACTTAGCATCCTATACCATCCGTTCATCCAAACCACTCACTACAGGTGAGTTCATACCCCTTAATCAACCTTTTAAATGATTTTAAATGCTTTTATGGGGGGGGGGAATACAAGTTGAACTATTATAGTTATTATATCAATCGCATGTGATTAATAACTACCAAACAAGTGGATTTTCTTACTTTTCAAACTGTGTTATGAAACAAACTACTTCAAATCATTTTACAAACTCTTTTACATGTTAAATACTTTCTATTCAAACTCTTTTAAACTTATATCTTGTCAAATGCATATCTATATAGATATAGTTATATAAGTAGGATTGAAAGGACTTAAGACTGATAGCTCGCCTTGTTTCCTGTTCCTTGTTTGGTTGTGGACTTAGGGTATCAGTTATTTGCCCAAAGGTCGTTTGAATCTTAGTTATATATTATGTATATGTGTCTAGATATAAAAGTTCCTTCATTCAGTTCAGTGCCTTTGGGTAGCAAAGGTACACCATCATGTTCATACATACAAACACCATTGCTAGTAAACTATAATAGGTATAGTTTAGGAAGTTACTAATATTATTACTAGACTAATGAAACATGCAATGCGTCAGTTCATACATGAGTCAATACATACTATAACGAGAAACAGATAGAGAATACTATGATGAGAAACAAACATAACATACTATGATGAGAAACAAACAGAGCATACTAGACCGAGAGAACATACATTATACTAGTACATACAATACATATACAAGAACATTACGACGGAAATGTGAGCCATGTAACGAGGCATGGCATCACCTGTCATGGCTCGTTTTGTATCCAGAGTCTCCTAGAAGGAGAGCGTTGAATTTGTGTATAGATCTATACTGGATTGACTATCCTACACCTTGCTGCTCGCTACAGTGGGACTTGCAAGTCTACGGGTGCCAAATTTCATTTCTTCCGACGTCTTTCATCGTCGTGTTTTAGTTGGTAGTATGGTACAGGCATATCACATGTTACTTTAAATAACAATTGGTTTAAGGTAATTAGTACAGTAGTAGTTACTATAATACAACACTACAATACTTTATTATTTTCCCATTGCATTCACATTTTGATCTTTTCACATAAAAGATAATGTAAAACTATATTTTTGGTTAATGATAGTCATACTTGGGAAAATACACACTTTTACAAGAAACAAACATACATTTCATTTGATGCTTTGGTAGAAGGCTACGTTTAGTAGAGAATATAGGATTTTCTAGGAGATACCAACATTCACAAACATTTACAAACATTTACAAATATTTACAAACTTATACATCAAGTACATACCAACACTTTCATACAAACAATGACACTAAAATGCTTATGAACTCACCAGCTTTAAAGCTGATAAACTCTTTCAAAATAACGTGTATTCTCAGGTCATCAGTAGACAGGTACCGATGCCAGGCTTTTGAGAAGATGGAGCTCGTTCAAGACTCATCTCTTTTTTTTTTACATTTTTGGTGTCTTATAACTTTACAGAACACACTTGTATGAAATTATATTATTAATGCAATGGATGATGTTGTTGCTTGTTTACTACTATTCTTTGTTGTGATACTGTACATGACGTCCTCCACCCCTGAACGTTTCCGCCGTTCCGGTTTTGGGGTGCGACAACGGCTATCTTGGAGAAATCCTGGATGAATCTCTGATAGTAGCCGGCTAATCCCAGGAAACTCTGAATCTCAGATGGAGATTTCGGAACCTCCCATCTCATCACGGCCTCCACCTTGGCCGGGTCGACCAGAATACCGTTCTGGTTGACAAGGTGCCCAAGAAAATGCACCTCGCGCAACCAAAACTCACACTTGGAGAACTTGGCGTACAAGCTCTCTCTCCTCAAAGTATCCAAAACCTCTCGAAGATGCTCCTCCTGCTGCTCCTGCGTCTTGGTATAGACCAAGATGTCATCAATGAAAACTATCACGGACCGATCCAGCATCGGTCTACACACGCGGTTCATGAGGTCCATGAACGCGGCAGGAGCGTTGGTGAGCCCGAAAGGCATCACCACGAACTCATAGTGGCCATAACACGTCCGAAACGCAGTCTTCTGTACATCCTCCTCTCTGACCCTCATCTGATGATACCTTGAACGCAAATCAATCTTGGAGAACCAAGATGCTCCCTGTAGCTGGTCAAAGAGGTCATCAATCCTCGGGAGTGGGTAACGGTTCTTCACTGTTACCTTATTCAGCTCCTTATAATCTATATACATCCGATGCGACCCGTCCTTCTTTTTCACGAACAGAATCGGGGCTCCCCAGGGTGAACTGCTCGGTCTATGGAACCCCTTGTCTAACAGCTCCTGCAGCTGCGTAGACAACTCATGCATCTCAGGAGGAGCCAACCGATACGGTGCCCTGGCTATCGGAGCCGCACCAGGGACTAGGTCGATCCTGAATTCCACCTGCCGCTCCGGAGGTATCTCAGGAAGCTTTTCTTGGAACACATCTGCGTAGTCTCGCACCACTGGAACATCGCTCACCGTCGCCTTACCCGCCCCCCGGGTATCCATAACATAGGCGACATACCCAGCACAACCCTGCTGAAGGTAGCGCCTAGCCCTTGCTGCTGAACATAATGTGGGTCCACGATGTGGCCTCTCGCCGTGGATCACCAACTCTCCCCCGCTTGGGGTCCTGACGCGCACTAACTGCTGTGCGCAATCTATCACCGCCACATTAGGGATCAACCAATCCATGCCTATAATCACCTTGTTCCCACGCAACGGAATGGGAACCAAGTCTACCAGGTAGCGCTCCTCGAATAGCCTCAGAACACAATCTCTGAAAACCGCCGATGCTCGCATCGATCGGTCGTCCGCAATCTCAACCTCTAGTGGGCAATCCAACATACCCGAGGACTCAGGAAACTTCTTGCTAAGCGCAAGAGAAACAAACGATCGGGTAGCGCCCGAATCAAACAACACCTGAACTGGGATACCGTTCACATGGAACGATCCTAAACGAAACATATCATATGGCACATCAATATCATAAGCAACATAAAATAAAGCTAGGGAGAAGAAATCATACCCGTCACCACATCGGGTGCGGCGCGTGCCTCCTCGGCAGTCAACTGGAAGGCCCGGCTCCTCACCACTGGAGCCTCGGTCTTGCCCTGCCGGCCATCCGTAATCCGCAGGGTCGCTGGTTCTGGCGCCTTCATTGGCGCTTATGCTGTCAACTGGGGGCAATTGGCCTTCTTGTGGCCCCTCTGGTTGCAGTGGAAACACAACAACTCGGATGTCTGAATAGTGGGTGTAGGGGCGGTACAATCCTTGCTGAAGTGCCCCAACTTGCCGCACTTATATCAGCCCGACGATCCCAACCTGCACACTCCCTCATGTGACTTGCCGCATTTCCTGCAGCGGCCTCGGTCCTGCTGGCCTTTCGGCCTAGCGTCTGATCCCTTGGGCTTCTTCCCCGAAGCCCCAGTCGTCTGCCCCTCCTCTACCTTCCTCTTCCGGATATGCTCCAGATCAATCTCCATCTCCCTTGCCCTGGCAATCATAGAATCCAGGGTAGGGCAAGTGAAAAACTAACATGCTCCCGAATGTCAGCTCATAACATGTCATGGTAGCGGGTCCTCCTCATGTCCTCATCTCCCGCATACTGGGGCACCAATAACGCCCTCTCCCGGAACTTGGCGGTGATCTCCGCCACTATCTGAGTCGTCTGTCTCATATCCAGGAACTCCCTGGCCAACTGCTGAAGCTCCACCGCAGGTGCGAACTCAGCCCTGAACCGGGTCACAAAATCCGGCCATGTCATAGCCTCATCAGCCGAGGCTCCCAGAGAGTCACCAACCGACTCCCACCAATCTTTGGCCCTGTCTCTCAAACACCCTGCTGCATATCTCACCTTCGACCCCTCGGGGCAGAAGCTAGTCAACTGTGCAGACTCAATGTTTGTAATCCATCGCCTGGCCGCAATGGGGTCCTTCTCCCCATGGAAATCCGGCGCACCACTGCCCCTGAAGTCCTTAAAGGACAGTGTGCGTGATCCCGACTGGCTGGTCTCCATGTCGCTCCTGAACGCCCGGAGGCGATCCTCCATCAGCTCGACAATCCCTTCCTTGATCGACCCATACTATTGGATTAGATGTCTAAGCCCATAACTATTATTGGTATGTACTTGACCCGAGAGTAGCATGGTCCATTTGGGTTGCATATCATCAGGACAATTTGTTAGGATGGACTTTTGAGAGAAGGTTATTTATGGTTTATTAATATATTATAAGTTATAATATATTAATATGAAATCATATGTTTTAATTAGTATCGACCAAGAATTAATTTGGAATTAATTTAGTGATTAAAAGAGACTAATTAAATCTATGGGGACTAATTATGATAATTAGTTATATTTATATGTGTTGGGCTTATGATCCATGTTGGACCAAGTTTATGTATGGATACATAAAGAGTTGGGCCACATGAACCATGGATCATAAAACCCATGGGTATGGATTATGGGTTATACCCATGACCCTTGGAATTCTACATATAAATAGGTTACTCCATAGCCAAAATCACCACTTATTTTCTTAGAGAAATATGGAGGTGTTTTGGTGCATGGAATTCTCTCTCAAGAGCCACCTTTGTCCTAGGTGTGTTGTGATTCCATTTGAGGCATTTCATACTATTGGTGCTAAGCTCTTAAGGCCAAATACATCAAGACTTCAAGCCACATAAAAGGTATGTTTCCCTAACTAGTATATTATATGGTTTATGTCAAATGCATGCTAGTTATAGGTTTAATGCCTTGGAAACCATTTGCATGTATAATAGAGAAAACATAGATCCAAGGTATTTAGGGTTGTATGTACACCATAGGATGTTGTAGTATGCTCAAAACCCAACAGTGGTATCAGAGCCATGGGTTGTTTTCTATTATATTTGATGCAAATGTATTTTTTTTTCAAGTTGAAGGAAAAAAAAAGAAAAAAAAACATGAAGTTTGTCAAATTTTATGATAATTACTTCATTTTATGAAAAACTAATTATTTATAAAATTTGAGTCACTTTACTACAAGAGTTGAATTAGGTCAATTTATTAAAAGATAGAATGATATGATTATTTTATTTGTTTTAAAAGTTTGATCTAAATGGTTTTAAGGAGTTACAAATTTTGTCATAAAATTTTGGAACTCAAAAGTTTTTTTTAAAGTTATGATCTTAAGAGTTTTGAAACTTCCATAAGTTATGGATGTGAAATGTCTCATTTATTAACTCTTTAGGTTGTGAATTCCAAGAGTCTGCAAAGGATAATTGTCAAAGTTTCAAGATTTGTATTAGTTTATATGATTATCTAATTTCTTGAAAAATTGTTGATGTGAATTATCTTTACTTATGAGTTTAATCTAGATCATAGAAAAATTATTTGATTATTGTGTTAATTGGAATATTTGATCTTAATGGTTTTTATGAACTCCATAACTTGTCCTCAAGTTATGGAAAGTGAAGAGTTTTTCTTTTTAAAGTGTCATTAAGTCTCATAGGTTATGAAAATAGAAGAGTCACTATTTTTAATGTCATCATTAAATGATTTAATGTCTTCCATAACTTGTCCTCAAGTTATGGAACTTGAATTTTTTTTTTCATTAAACCTTAATTAAACTCATAAGTTATGAAAAATCCAAGAGTTTTGAAAGGTTTCAAAACTTGTCCTCAAGTTTTGGAATTTGTAAAGTTACCCCCCATGTATACTTTAATTCCAAACTAGACCTTAGAATTTTAAAAGTTTAAAATTCAACCCTTATACTATTATTATAATTTTAATTATATAGATATGTATAAGATAAAGTCGTCTTACCATTAGTAGGCCTCATTCACGAAGTCGGTCTATAAGGGGGGTATAAGGTTACTGCCTATAAAATGGCAGTTTAATGGGTGTCCACTCTCACTCACCGCTTCCTTGACCGGTGGAGGGTCGTTAGCCGAACAGGTAGGACAAGGACTATAATTCTCCCTTCATTATAAGTAAAATGTGAATAAGGTGCTAATCCATGAAATTACACTTTGCACTTTGTTTAAGCTGTTAGTGGAGCGTGTGTGGTTAACCGGCACACTAACCTGGACTTAACAAGGTAGGAAAAGGGTAACTTAATGTTTATCATAGTATCGTTGGAGCGTGTGTGGTTAACCGGCACATCGATTGAGGGGTAAATATTAGGGTACCAAGTATATTTGCATGGTTACTTCACACCTTGTTTTGTGATCCTCGACATCCCAGTTACAAAACCTGAAGGGCACACTCGAGATTGAAACATGCCATTGAAAAGTTCAATGAATCTCAAAAGAATCTAGGAGTTTCAAAACCAATTAAAACCTAATAATACATTTCGTTTATCTTGGTGGAAATTGGTGAATCGTCATTCACCTACCTTCAAATATTTTATAGCTTGGATTACGGCATCCCTCTTCCAAGTTATAAAATAGTTTGTTGGGTCCTAGCCTTAATATATCATATTGGGTGTTATATTAAGGACTTAAATCAACTTTACGTGAATTTCTCCCATTGTTGATGTCTGGTTTAGACAACAATGATATTCCCAAACCAAGCTTTCCTAATGAATATGACTTCCCGAGTTTGGCTCATGGAAGTCATACTTCTCTTCCTCCACCTCCTCCAATTATTCTCCCTAACCCACAAGTTCAAGGTCACTCAAGCCCTAATGGCAAGCAAGGTCTATGTGTGATCACATCTTAGAGATGAAGTCACATATTGACAAGCCGGGAGAGTTGGGTGTCAAAGTCTTGAGAAAGTTGGATGTTCAATCACTTTCTAAGTCACATAGTGAGTTCCTTTGTGACTACTATGAAACAGACTATGACATGAACCTTAATGATCATATCTATTTGCTTGGTGCTGCTGAATCAGCAATGATTTGGAACGATAGTAAAGCAAATTTGATTAGAAGATCAACTTCCCAAAAACTTTATGGACAGTGACAATGGTGACACTGGAAATCCAGAAAAAGCATTCTCTTCCCAATGGAAAGGGATTGACCATAGTCAACCCGGTTGACCAAATGGTAAAGAGAAAGGCTAAGTCTGAGATAGTCCCATTACCAAAGGGTCCATATGTTTATTTTGCCAAAAGGAAGGGGCGTTGATTGCAAAGCTGCCAAATTTACCTAAGGATGTTAAAGTCAATAAGTTTGACTCTACATCAGGTAGAGCCCATTATCTAACTCTGTTAAGTTCTATTCTGAGATCCTCATTACATGATGTGACTGGGTCACATGTTGATGTTTTAAGAATCAAAGAATAGAGAGAAATCTTAAAGGAAGTATATGCTGATTCTGATCGCGAAGGTGGATTTCGATCGCATCAGAATTTTGAGCAGTTGCTTAAGAAGTTATGATATATTGCTAAGGAATAGATAACAACAATTTTCCATGTGGATTGTAAGGATAAGTTTTTCCGCAAAGTTTTAAAATAAAAGAAAATTGTTTAATTTTATTTATTTGAAGTATCCTTACAATGGCATTTGTGGAAAATTGTTGCTTATATGATTCCACTGACAACAATATTGGAAAATGGATTTGATTCTTTCATTTGTGGTAGTGTCTAAATTTACCAAATCAGGAAAGTTCCTCATCACCCAAGTTTCAATTGGACCGAAACTTGGAATCATGCAAGTTGAATAGTATGATGAATGAGAACTTTCAAGCATTGGAAAATCAAGACTAATTACTTGTTCACATGGATGTGTGAGTCAAGTGAAAGACTAAAGGGATCGAGTACACATTCTTTTGCACTGGTCATGTCCACCACAAAGCTCGTTAAGACTATTTGATTTACTAAAGTTTAGTAAATATAGTTATACTTACAAGTTTAAGTATAATTCTGAAACATTGGAAAAGTCTCAATGTATGGCAGAACGAATGGGAAGAATCAAATTAGGCAGAAAGATAAAAGTTTCTCAAATCTGAAAAGATGAGAGAGTACTTTAGTATCATGTTTGTGATCATCTTAATGATTTAGAAATCATATCACAATTAGTCCTCTAAAGTACATCTTAGTGCATTCTTATGACTAAGTAGAGGAGTCATGAATTGTTGAAATGGTTAGATCAGGAAGATGAGTCATACTTCGTTCCAAAACAATTCTTAGAGTCATACTCCAAGATTGTAACTTGAGTGACATATCTTAAAGAAAGGTTTAAAACACTTGTCAAATGTAAGAGTAAAAGTGTCCTACTCTTGTACATTTGAAATTGGTAAGTTGTGATGTTTTGGATAAAACAAAGACCAACTAAGGCCAATTGTGTGAAGTGTTTGTCTTGATAAAGAATCCGCACTATCTCTTGAATATTTGGCAAGATAGTCTTATATGTCAAGAGGATAGTGGGAGTCTTAAAGATCCTAAAAATAATTTCAAGAACTAATCAAGAATAAAACCTGAGATTCTTCACTAGCACACGACTTGAGGTTTATAACCTATCGTGTTGACATATTATGTGCCCATTCCAGTTAAAGTTGGCTTTGCATAGGAGTTCTGAAAGTTCTCAATTGGTTGCATAACAACTTGGAAGCAATGGCAGGCCCTGTACTGCCAGGTGGCAAGAAGTTAAGATTGCATAAGTTCAGTTCATATGAGTTTGGATTTGTCATTATCCTTGTCTTGTGACTATGGTTTTGACGATTCACATGGATAAGAACACATACACCATAAAATCTAAGGATCATAAGGTTTCTCTCCGATTCATGAAAATGATGGTGAGGAAACACTTCCACCAAGTAGATTTGAAGCAGATGGAAAAAGGTCTAAACAATTGAGACTATGATTACGGCATCCCTTTTCATAGTTCTGAAATTGTTTAGACACACATGCATGCTATCTAAGGAAAGGTGTATGATTTTGATAAAGTTTTATCAAAGCATCTCGTATCAGAAATCTGAACTTTGGTAAGAAAGTCAATAAAGTATTGATTTCTAGAAGTCCAGCTGATTTCTGAGTACATGTCAAAGCTAGTGGGAGCATAAGTGTTATGCTAATAATCATCATGTTAGTGGGAGCATGATAATTATTGTTAGTGTTGCAAGTTAGCAATGTTAATTTTAGAAAACAAAAGTTTCAATTCGTGAGGCTGCAGGGATTGAAAAAGTTGTTTTGCTATAATTAAGGGAGAGGATATACTTCATTTAAGTTCTAAAGGCTTAGATTGAGACCTTAATCATCTTTAGTCAAGAATATATATATATATATATATATGAATTTCATGTTGGATTGGTTCAACTTAAGGAAATTCTATATATTGCGTTCTCAAAATTCGATTATGATTACGGCATCCCTCTTCATAGTCAAATTTTGAAAACATGGAAAATAAAAATATTGTAGCAAAAGACTGGTCTAGAATCATGTCTTTATGTGAGACATCATGAATCGTGTACCATTTGCTTTGGGTACAGGATCGATTGCATGTGCTATAATATTTGTCCCACAAAGCACTCAGAGTCCCACAAAGCACATGTGACTTAACGTATTCAGCTAATGGCTAACTCCCATCACTCAGAGTCCCACAAAGCACAAAGCAAGTAGCATTTCGACGAAGGGTGGCTAAATGAGATGTTTAAATAGGGTGCAAACCCTTAGATTAGGGTTTTGTCCAGTCAGAGTCTACTCGTCGAGTCTGGAAGCCGACTCGACGAGTCCGTCATTTAAATCCCGGATCAAATTTGTTTCTACTCGATGAGTTGGTCCTTTAACTCGCCGAGTCCCAGGCCAAAAATGCAAAATACTTAAATAAAATACATACCAGGAACCAGGTGCTACAATAATCTAACATGAAATCATTCCTCGGGCACCCGCCCAACATCGGACCTTGGTCCGGAATATCATACTAGCATACAGTGCCCACGGCTAACCCCCGGGTCTTCCTACTCATAAATACATGGGCCGGCATTATGGCCTTAGACCCATTCACACAGTGAGGAGACTCACCTCGCACTGTTGAACCCTGCTGATACTCCTCTGGCTGCTGACTGAAAATTCCCGAACTGCTGACCCTTCGGCTTCCCGAACTACCAATACCAAACATCACTTAGTCCAATACAATAATCCTTCATAGGGTAGAATGACCATTCTACCCCTTGGCCAACTTAGTCCATAACTAAGGCCCAAACCATAATGAAAAAGGCCCAACACTAGGTAAGCTTCCCAAGCACACTAGTGGCCCACTAATGGCCCAACTTGCTAAATTGGGCCTAACCCTTTAATGGACCTTACCCTAAGCCCAAAATGTATACTTGACCCCTATTATCTGACTTATGATGGCCCACTAAGGCCCAAAGAACCAAAATCCCTTGCATGGCCCAAACCGAGGCCCAAAACAAGCCAAACCCAAATCTGATAAGTACGCTGGGCGTACTCCTATGTACGCTAAGCGTACTAGCCAAATGGTATGTACGTTGGGCGTACCTGCATGTACGCTCAGCGTACTCCCCCTGTTAAGTCACCTTCCCATTAAGTGCTTAATATGCTACTCCAGAAGCTACAAACACAGATCCAAGTCCTTTTCAACGTATTAATCCATAAAGTCACTGACTTGGTGACTTTGCATGCCCCAATCAAGACTAAACTCCAAGATGATATTCCATTCACATAAAAATTCTCTTAACTCATGCATGAAACCCAATAGGACATTCAAGATGGCAACTTTCTGCCTTAGGGACTCATTTAGAACAGAGAGTAGCAACTCCAAGTCCTAGAAATCGGATTGAACCACAAAGCTTCAACCTTTGGACCAAAATGGTCCAAAAACTCAATCTAGGAGATCTAAGAAGATAATCACCAAGTTTAGATCTTTATACCTTGAAATGGCTAGAAATGAAGCAAAAATCCCAAATCTGCAGCCTCTCCTTTGAACCACCACCTTTCCTTGTTCCTTTCTTGTTTGGAAAATGGATCCACAACACCAAGATGCTTCTCTAGTGACCTTCTAACCTCCAAGAACACTCAAACACGGATTAGGTTTTGTAGCAGCTCCTCTAGGGTGGAAATGGAGGCTGGCCTTCGAAACATAAGGTTCTTTATATAGGGCTCAACCCTAAATTTAGGGTTTGGGAACTCTGAGCGTACGTTGGGCGTACGCACCTCCGCACCCGCGATCATTTTCCATTATACGATGGGCGTACCCCAACCTATGCTGGGCGTACTCTTGCGCTGGCCACTTTGCATGCATGGTCCTTTCTTGCCATCTTTCTCCATTAAGGACCAATATTGCCAATAACTTCAAAGTGCTATAAATCCTTCGTTCTAAGCCCGTTTCCGACGAACTTTATATGCACGAAAAAGGTGGTGAGAAGCCCTACGCTTCTAGAGACACACCCTGGCCCAAAACCTCTCGAATAAAAACTCAAAACTCATAAAAGACCAAAACGCCCCTATCCTTGGCCTCTGAAATCCATAAACGGATCCTTTCAGAACAGGGTGTTATAACTCTCCCCCACTTAAACTAGACTTCGTCCTCGAAGTCCACTACGGCCAACTATCCTGCAATCTGTTCACAACATTCCTGCCCGATGCATATATTACCTGCTGGATCCGATTCTCGAAGGACCACTTCTATCGACCTTCCGGCCGATCACTCAGCCCAACTAGTCCTCGAAGATAAGAACCTCGAGAGCAACCTAATCACCAACAATCCTGGGAACACGACTCTTACCCCACTGCCAATCCTTTCGGTACTCCCCGAGTACTTATGTTGAACATCCTAGGGGTTCACCACTTTCTCCTGTGCGTTTACTGGCCTTCCCAAGGCAGCTTCCCAAAAACAACAATCTTTCCTTTCTCTGTTAAGGACATACCCTTCACTGTATCTACTTCTCCAGCCACCCCAATGTTGGTCTCTTCACTGATACCCACTAAGTGTTCTCTCTTGCTATACCCTGATGCTGAAAACCTCTCCCAACGAATGGATCAGATAATCCTTCGAGTAAAAGACTCATCCCTGCAACGGTTAGACTCATACGAGAGCTGCGTAATAGAGTCAAATCACTCACTTTGAGATTATTTAATCCTGTTGTTAGTGGCATTAGCACCTCTCAGTCAACTAAGTACTCCCACGCACGAAGCCTCTTTTCACTGTCTATGTCCGAAGACTCAGTTGTCTCTCATCCGCCTTCTAGATGAACCGGGACCACCCTGGTCCCAACTGGTCTATCTACATCTGGGTTACCGGACTCCCACCGGTTACTGCACCCAACCTCAAACTCTAAGTCGCTCTCAGCAACTTCCGAAGAAACTTCGGCTACCTAAAACTGCTCTATCTACCATGCCACCCTGGCTCCCTAAGTCGTGAGATCCTCGATCTCCTATTTTGACCTGAAGGTCTCTATCAGGTCCCACCTGCGCTGCTATAATCACACGGGCCTCTCCCACGAGTCTCACCCAACTACATCTCGGAGTGGCCTCTCCCACAAGTCACACCTATCTTGGGCTATGCAGGCCCCACTCCATCATATAACTCAACGAACTACTCTCTCTATCGATTTTTATCATGATAACTAGGAGATACAGGCCTCGTCCACACTGCACTCACTAGGAGATACGTGCCCTCGCCCACACTCCGCTACCTAGGAGATACGGGCCCTCACCTACACTCCTCTAACTAGGAGATACGGGCCCTCGCCCACACTCCTCTAACTAGCTGCTAACGAAATGCTACGACTATCCCGCAGCCTTACTACTCTTCCCGCTCTGACTAACTGCTGGAGAGTGCTACAGCGACCCCGTAGTCTTACATCCTAACTAAACTCGCATCCTGCCGAGAAAATCCCCCACCTGGTTCCCACCCAGGTATCATCTACCGTGAAATCACGAACTCAATGTTGGTAAGTTTCCCAAACTCCCAACTCACGCACTCCTCTATCCCAACAGCCACTAGGGCTGCTTTCCTTTCCAACAAGGTTGCGAACTCATCCCAATTTGCACTTACTCCTGCTCCTGACCTCTGCAATAGTTCTCCCCCACTTCGATTCGACTAGATCCCTACAGCTCCCAGCTTGGGAAGGATTCCCAATCCTTCTCTCCATCTAAAGGGTCGATCTGCTCACATCCAACGCTTACCACTGCTACCATTCCAACCAACCAATACCAAATATGAACCAATCTTGAAGAATAACAGAACACTTCCCGAGCCCCACTCATACTTGCTACAGTGACAGCCTCTTGAGAACCTGCTCTAAAAGGAAACATCTTCGAACTACTACTCTAACCTCCATGGTATGCAGATGGCATATAACTTAATCATAAGCAGGTAACATAATACTCCAAATTATACCTTCTAACATCGATGCAGTACCATAACAATATAATCATGAATAAAAGTTGACAGGAAAGCAAAAGATACGCACCTATAACCTCCGGTGCTGCTCGCGGCTCCACTGAAATCAACTGGAACGCCCTGCTCCATGCCGTAGGCAGCCTTGGTCGGCCCTGACAACCGCCGATGATCCTCAAAGTCGCAGGGGTAGGTGTCATCACTTGTCCTACTGAAAGCAAACTCGAACATTGGGCCTTCTTGTGGCCCTGTTGATCGCAATGGAAGCATACCATGTCTGATCCCTGGGTGATGGTAACAGTACAATCTCTGCTAAAATGACCGATCCGCTCACACTTGAAACAACCCAAATCACCACCATTGCTGCTCCTACACGCACCCTCATGCGTCCTGCCGCGCTTGTCTTCGCGACTATGGCTCTGAAAGTCTCTCGATCTCGAATCCGACCTCTTGGGTTTCTTACCCGAACCTGTGGACAACTGAACCTCATCCGGTTTCCTCTTCCTCTCTGACTCCAGGTCAATCTCATGCTCCTGGGTTATCCCGACTGCCCCATCAACTGTCTGAACAGTCGCTGTCTGACCCTGAAACCTAGCGGACACCCTTCCAATAACACACTTAATAATGCCGGGTAACTCCTCGCGTACGGCTCGCGAAACCTCCACAACGATCCAATCATGTAATGAACTCTCCTGGAGACAAGGTCCGTAACCCCCCTCTGATCCCTGATGAAAAGAGCTAATAATGGGATCCTCCCTTCCGAGGAATCCTAGAGATCGATAAACATTGGGCCCCAGTGGAGCCCCTAACTGTCCCGTAGCGATCTCGTCCCGGAAGGCCTCGAGGCGGCTATCCAAAAACTCCAAAATCCCCTCCTGGACTATACTGAAGATAAAAGGAGTCTGGTCCAATATACTGCGTGTAATCTCGGCTGAAATAAACTCACGCATTTGCTCCCCTACCTGCTCGGCTCCTGCACCCGAGCCTGATCCCTCAACTGCACCTGAACTGCCCACTAGCCTACCTCGTAGCGTCACCATGTTGCAAGCGTACCATAACTACCATCAGAATACCCCTAACTACCATACTACCTTCCACATCTATCTGTACTTTCCTCAATAATTTCCTCGACTCCACCAAGTCCCTTTTACTACTACTAACACTGCTCCCAACACTAATCAAATCCTAGGTTTGCCCTAGGATAACCTCCAACCCAAACCTAGTCCTCAGCTACTGAAGGTATCTTCGTAATGCCAATTAGCCACTACCTGAATACCATCACATGTGACGAGGCTCAGATAATCCTTTGAGTAAAGGACTCATCCTACAACGGTTAGACTCATACGAGAGCTGCGCAATAGGGCCAAATCCAGCACTCTTAGATTATTCAACCCTGGTGACATGTGACTTGACGTATTCACCTAATGGCTAACTCCTATCACTCATAGTACCACAAATCACAAAGCAAGTAGCATTCAGATAGAAAGGGAAATCTAACCACATAATCCAATCATACTGGTTCATCCCCTACTCCGGAATCTATACTAGCATGCAACTCAATAAGCTCATACACATATAACAGGCACATAAGGCATCCTCCTAAATCCTTAGTCCTAATCTAGCATGTAGTTCTAATACACATATCATAACATAAACTTGTATGGGTAATTTGGGAGAACTTACTTGAGCTCGGCTGATTGCATGCACCATACCCTTTACTCTTTTCAAAATCCTTTTCTCTTTTTAAAGTCCTTTTCTTTTTTCAAAATTCCTTTATATAAAAATGATTTTCTTTTGAAAACTTTTCATACCAATTCCATAGTTTGAGTTCAGACACACCCGAGAGTGTATCCGAATCCCTCAAACCAAGGCTCTGATACCAACTTGTAACATCCCAAAAATCATGACCAAAAATTTCGTTTTAAAATCATTAATCAACCATATTTAAGTCATACATAAATCCTTATATGAAATCAAGTATCATTTCAAACATATTTATTTTATCAGAGTAAAACATCCCAGGCTAAAAACCAATGGTGTGTGCTATGCGATTATCCCGAGCTCTTCCCTCCGCTACCGGAAGTACCTGAAACCAAAACTGAAACCGTAAGCACGAAGCTTAGTGAGTTCCCCAACCTACCACATACTATACACATATCCACATACTACAAGCACTGGGCCTCGCCCGCTACATCGAGCCCCGCCTGACTTCGAGCCCTGCTCGGTATACAGATTTGTTTCTCTTAGACCCCGCCTGTCTCTGCCCCCCCCCCCCCCCCGCTAAACATATACAAACCTATAATCATAGCACATAACACATAAGCTAACAATCTCTACTATATTCCTGTACTAAGGCCTCGCCTGTCTTGGGCCTCGCCCCTGTCCTGCTACCGGTGAGTCATGGAACCCCGTCCATGCTCCTGCTGATAGTGAGATACGGGCCCCAGCCCACACTCACCTCTCTCCTATCTCGGGCCTCGTCCCTGCTCTGCTACTAATGAGATACGGAACCCTGTCTATACTCTGCTAGTGGTGAGATACGGGACCTCGCCCACACTCACCTCCCTACCAGGCACATACAAGTATCACACAGACAACAAGTATAATCTAACATGAAATCATTCCTCGGACACCCGCCCAACATCGCACCTTGGCCCGGAATATCATACTAGCATACAGTGCCCAGGGCTAACCCCCGGGTCTTCCTACTCATAACTACATGGGCCGGCATTGTGGCCTTAGACTCATTCACACAGTGAGGAGACTCACCTCGCACTGTTGAACCCTGTTGATACTCCTCTGGCTGCTGACTGGAAATTCCCGAACTGCTGGCCCTTCGGCTTCCCGAACTACCAATACCAAACATCATTTAGTCCAATACAATAATCCTTCATAGGGTAGAATGACCATTCTACCCCTAGGCCAAGTGATGGGTTTTGGGTAAAACAAGTAAACTAGAAAAACAATTCCTAAGTTCACATGCAACCTACTTTGGATCTATGTTTTAACTATTGAACATATAACTTTGAATTGCAAACAAAAACCCTAGAGGAGAGAGGCTAATTTCGAAATTAACAAACTAGGGTTTTAGAGTTACATACCTTTCAATTGTTATAGCAAACAATTGACAATCCTCTTGATCTTGATCTTGATCTTCTTGGAAGCTTAGCACCACAAATGTAATGCCTCTAATGGAATCACACCCAAGAACTAGCAAGAAGGAAACTTGAAGGAGAGAGGGTAGGGTATGCAATTTTCGGCCTAGGGTTTCTTCCAAAGTAGGAGTGGCCGAAATTGTGAGCTCGGAGGCTCCTTATATAGCTGAGGGATCTAGGGTTTAGGGAAAACCCTAATACTCCTTTGCTTGGGGCCTAAGCTAATCCAAAGCCTTATCCAAGGCCCCCTTGGACGAAATCCTTAGGGTTTCCCCTATAGATTTCGTCCACCTCCTTCCAAGGAGGTTCTGGATCCTTCCACTCAACTATTAGATAATTGCAAACTAGTCCCTGCACTTTATAATTAATACTTTTAACCCCAAAATTAATTCTGATTAATTTCTGGCTAACTATTAATTAAACATAATGATTTCTAATTAATATATCAATCTTTTAACATATTAATAAATCATTTATATTAATTCATTAATCTTATAAATTAATATCTCTCCTTTCATAATTTCCTTGTCTAGTTGCTAGGTTGAGGGCAGCCCAAAAGGACTGTGCTGCTATCAATTCAAGTACATACCAATTATAGTTATGGGCTTAGACACCTAATCCAACAGTCTCCCACTTGGATAAGTCTGTAACTATAATTGCTAGTATGACTTCTAAATTTGACCAGCAAATTGTAGCTTCCAAAAGCTGTTGCTGAACTCTGACCCAGTCAGTTACGTGTCCTTAGATAAGTGATCATATAATCCTTCGTTCTGCAAGATATCCCCATACATAAGACATGGAATGTAATCAATCTCTTGGTCCAGAATCTATGTTTCCTGATTTATGATTTGTGATGATGTAGGACTTCTAATTGAACACATCAATTTAGTCCTGGATGGGCCCAGCACATAAGTCAACACCAAATCATCGAGGGGCCCACAGATATCGCTTTTCCGTTTAGGGCAAAAGGAACGAATAAACGTTGACTCATATGCTTGTATCTTTTACTCATCAAATTATACATGATAATACGTTTTATAACACCAAGTTACTGATGCGTTTTCATATCACCAATGTATAACCGACTTTGTAAATTACAACTCATATATCTTCGTTTCAAGATTATAAGATATTATCGTCTCAGTATTACTCGTGATGAATTCCATGAAGTGATACTCTGAGCGAGGGTTTATCCAATACTCAAATCTCAATTTCTGAGTACTCATGAACGTTGTAGCAATTCTATTGCCATGTCTAACCTTAGACAATCTACAATCCAGTTCATGACAGTCCTAATTCACTACTTACTTCCAAAAGTACGAGCGACTGTGGAGTTTGAATAATTAAATTATTCAGGAAGTAAAACATGAAAAATATGAAACACAATAACAAACAATCGACAAAAGGCAGTAACCAAACTTATAAATAATACTTTATTATTTAATCACCAAAAGTCAATTACATTTACTTTGTTACAAGTTTCAGAACAAAAACTAATCTAACTACTAAAACTAATATCATCTTTCAGTCCTACGCTCCGAGCATGCTGGATATGCTTAGCCCTACTCAGACCCTTTGTGAGCGGGTCTGCTGGGTTATCTTCAGATGACACCCTCTTTACTACAAGATGGCCTTCTTCTACTCTATGTCTGATAAAATGGTACTTTTGTCGATATGTCTGGTTTTACCATGATCTCTTGGTTCCTTTGTTAAGGCAACTGCTCCTTCATTATCACAGTACAGTTCCATAGGCTCCTGGATGGTTGGAACAACTCCGAGATCTCCGATGAAGTTCCTTAACCAAGCTGTTTCTTTCGACGCTTCACTCGCTGCTATGTAATCTGATTCACAAGTAGAATCAGCCACCGTATCTTGCTTGGAACTTTTCCAAGTAACCGCTCCTCCATTCAGTAAAAATACCCAGCCAGATTGAGAACGGAAGTTATCTTTATCCGTTTGAAAGCTGGCATCACTGTAACCATCTACTCTCAAAGTATCATTGCCACCAAGTACAAGGACCCAGTCCTTTGTCCTTCGCAAATACTTGAGTATATTCTTAACCGCTATCCAGTGAGCTCTACCCGGGTTTCCCTGATAGCGACTGACCATGCTCAAAGCAAATGCCACATCAGGGCGAGTACATGTCATAGCGTACATGATCGATCCGACAGCGGAAGCATAAGGTACACGACTCATGTCTGCTATTTCCTCATCTGTACTCGGGCATTGAGTCTTACTCAATTTGGTATTGCTTTGGATAGGTAGCTCTCCCTTCTTGGAATTTTCCATACTAAACCTCTTTAGTACCTTATCCAAGTATGTGCTCTGACTAAGTCCAATTAGTCTCTTCTTTCTATCTCTCAATATTCTAATCCCAAGAATATAGGCAGCTTCTCCAAGGTCTTTCATGGCAAAACACTTTCCAAGCCAAGACTTAACATCTTTCAAGGTTGGAACGTCGTTACCAATGAGTAATATGTCATCGACATATAACACCAGAAAAGTTACTATACTCCCACTAGCCTTGATATACACACAAAACTCATCTTCACTTCTAGAGAAACCAAACTCTTTGACTTTCTCATGTAAGCAAAGATTCCAGCTGTGAGATGCTTGTTTCAATCCATAAATGGATTTCTCAAGCTTGCACACTCTATTGGGAAACTTTGCATCAACAAAACCCTCTGGCTGATTCATGTAAACATCCTCAGCCAACTTCCCGTTAAGGAAAGCAGTCTTGACATCCATCTGCCAGATTTCATAGTCATGAAAGGCAGCTATGGCGAGCAATATCCTAATAGATTTAATCTTAGATACTGGCGAGAAGGTCTCATCATAGTCAACCCCTGGGGTTTGAGTGAAACCTTTTGCAACCAGTCGAGCTTTGAATGTGTGCACATTTCCATCCATGTCTGTCTTCTTTTTGAAGATCCATTTGCACCCAACTGTCTTACGACCTGGTGCACTATCAACCAAATTCCAAACTTGGTTGTCATACATGGACTTAATCTCGCTGTCCATTGCCTCTTTCCACTTGGAAGCCTCTGGGCCTGCCATTGCTTCCTTATAAGTGACTGGTTCATCTAAATTTACCAGTGTCCTATCACTGATGAATGTGTCACCGTCTGAAGTAATATGAAAACCATACAACTCAGGTGGCACACTCACCCTAGTGGGTCTTCGAAGAGGTAATGAGTTATCAACTGGTTCAACAGGAACTGTTTCCTCTGGTTGAGTGCTAGTGTCATCTAAGGTTCCTTCATTGGCTGACTCTTGAATTTCTTCAAGGTCAATGGTGCTCCCACTGTCCTCTTTGAATATGAGCTCTCTTTCTAGAAAGACTCCTCTTCGTGCTACAAAGACCACGTTTTCACTAGGTCTATAGAACAAATATCCAAAAGATTGCTTTGGGTAACCAATGAAAACACATTTCTCACTTCTAGCTGCTAGCTTGTCGTGAGTCTCTCGTCTTACGAAAGCTTCACAACCCCAGACTTTAATATGTGCCAACGAGGGAACTTTCCCCGTCCACATTTCGTGAGGTGTTTTGGCAACCTTCTTTGTAGGGACAAGATTGAGGATGTGAGTGGCTGTCTCTAAGGCATACCCCCAGAAGTGAATAGGAAGCGAAGCACGACTCATCATAGAACGAACCATGTCCAACAAGGTTCGATTACGCCTCTCAGCTACACCATTTAACTGTGGTGTCCTAGGAGGAGTTAATTGTGAGACTATCCCACATTCTTTTAGATAGTCGTTGAACTCGATACTAAGATACTCCCCGCCTCTATCGGATCTAAGTACCTTTATCTTTCTGCCCAATTGATTTTTGACCTCATGCTTAAACTCTTTGAACTTTTCAAAGGTTTCTGACTTATGTTTGATTAAGTAGATATAGCCATATCTGCTATAATCATCAGTGAAAGCACATAGAATCGATTAGCATCCCTTGTAGTTGATCTGAAGGGCCCACACACATCTGTGTGTATGAGATCCAACAGACCTTCACCTCTTTCACAAGACCCTGTGAATGGTGATTTTGTCATCTTTCCCAAAAGACAAGATTCACGCATATCATCTGATTTTAGGTCAAATGATTCCAACACTCCATCCTTTTGGAGTTGGGCTATGCGTTTCTTGTTAATGTGTCCAAGACGACAATGCCACAAGCATGCCTTGTCTACACTATTAGACAAGTCAATATTAAATACACTATTTCCTAAGCTATCAACACAAGTCACTGTTTCATACACACCATCACAAGGCAAAGCTTCAAACACAAAAACACCATTCTTATAAACAGAAATTGAACCATTCAAATCATTAAAAGAATATTTAAAACCTTGTCTGAACAATGCATGAAATGAAATAATGTTTCTCCTCATCTCAGATGAATAGCAACAATTTAATAAATCTAATCTAACATCATTACTAAGCAAAAGTTGATAAACTCCGATCTTGGTCACTGGTGAAGACTTCTTGTTCCCCATGATCAAGTTTATCCTTCCTCGCTCTATCTCCTCACTTTCCTTTAGCCCCTGCAAATCAGAACAGATGTGAAAACCACATCCTGTATCAAGGACCCATGAACGATAAGATAATGAGTTATTAGAAGAAATAGTGTTAATAACTGCCGAAGATGGCTTTACTTTGCCATCTTTGATGTCTTGCAGATATTGTGGGCAGGATCTCTTCCAATACCCCTTTTGATTGCAATAAAAGCAAACGGCCTCCTTTGGATCAGAAACATGGGGAGTGGTAGCATTGGGCTTAGCCTTTGGGCCATTACTAGATGACCCAGCTTGAGCCTTGCTCTTCCAGTTTTGCTTAGGAGGACCTTTCCTCTTTTTCCCCTTTCCCTGTCCAATGGCCAAGACAGGGGCACTTGCAGGAGTGGAGGCTATACTTTTACCCTTCATCCCTGCTTCAGCTGTCTGCAACAAGTTGTGCAATTGGGCCAGCGTCTGCTCAGTGTTGTTCAAATGGTAAGTTAGAATAAACCGACCATAACAATCAGGTAGTGAGTTCAAGACCATGTCAATGGCCAATTCCTCATCAAAGTGAATGTTGAGCTTGACCAAATGCTCTATGTAGCGTTGCATTCTTTGCACATGAGACACAACCGACTCCCCTTCTTTCATCTTGCAAGCCATGAGTGACTTGACTACTTCAAACATTTCTTGACGAGCTCGCTTATGGTACTTTTCCATAAGGTCCTTGTTCATCTCAAAAGGCCAGTAGTCCTCATAGTACCTCTACAGTTCTGGGGACATGGTTGCCACCATGATGCATGCTACTTTGGTAGCATCATCGTAATGTTTCTTGTAGACAGCATATTCTTCAGGAGTAGCTTTAGACTCATCAAGCTCTTTGAGCTCCTTTTCAAGGACATATTCTTTGTCCTCAAATCGAAGCGCCATCTTGATGTTATGCATCCAATCGTTATAGTTAGAGCCATCCATAACGACCTTGGAGCAAATGTTGAGCAAAGAGAAGTTGTGGTTGGAGGAGGATGAAGCAGAAGTGTTTCCGGGAGTAGACATCTGAAAAGAAAGAAAGTTTTAGTTAGATTTCAAGATACCTTAATATAATAACCCAAAGATATAATATCAAGGTTAGGATCCAACTATGAAGATTCACAACTTAGAAATGGGATGCCGAGATCCAAGTGTAAATTTCATAAAGGTAGGTGAATGACGATTCACCAATTCCACCATTAGACGAAATAAACGAAGTGAAATTCCTAATTCTTTTGAGATACATTGAAACTATTCAATGGCATGTTTTAATCTCAGATTATGCTCTTCTATTTGTGACTGGGATGCCGAGGATCACAAACAAGATGTGAATAACCATGCAAATATGCTTGGTAACCTCATTGTCTTTATCATTAACTATTGATGTGCTGGTAAACCATACACGCTCCATCAAAATGACAATTATGAGATACCCATTACTACTCTTTATTAGTGCCTTTTAGTGTGCTGGTTAACCACACACGCTCCACTAACGACCAATAAAGCATAATGTGCAATTTCATGGATTAGCATACTTTTCACATTTTTCCTAAAGTAACTAGAGTTGGGATTTTGTAAAATAATGTTCTAGTACTTTCTTTAATAACATTATACTTTTAATGAGATGTAGTTGTCCTATCAAACCCGTTCTGCTAACGACCCTCCACTAATCAAGGAAGCGGTGGGTGAGAGTGGACACCCATTCAACTACCATTTTATAGGCAGTTTCCTTATACCCCCCTTATAGACTAGCTTCGTGAATGAGGCATACTAGCGATTTGACTGACCATATTCTTATACATATATAATATTTAACTTTTAGTTATAATATATATAAGGTGTGTTTTAAACTTTTTAAAACTTTAGGGTTTATATATAAATTTCGAAAATTAAGCCATTAATTTTAAATTTAAAAATAAACCAAATAACTAGATTTAATATTTATCTATTAATTAACTTTTAACTAATTTATTAAATCTTGCAAGGATTATCTAATTAAATTAAACAATTAATTTAATCCTAATCCACATCCCTTCTAGATTTCGAAAATATGGGGATAGGATAATTTCCTTATTTTTCTCAATTATCTAATAAGGCAACTATTATCCAAAACAAAGAAACCCTAAAAGGGGCTAGCATATTTCGAAATTTTAAGGGAGGAGGCTAGGGTTTTCAAAACCCTAACCCTAATTTCGATTAGGGTTCATGGAGGCTAGGGTTTTCGAAAACCCTTTGAACCAAAACCCTAAAATCGAAAATTTTGGCCTTTAGGGTTTAATGGCTATAAACCCTAATTTGCAATTCAACTATTATAGCAACTCAATTTGAAACAAACAATAGCTCTGATACCACTGATGGGTTTTGGGTAAAACAAATAAACTAGAAAAACAACTCCTAAGTTCACATGCAACCTACTTTGGATCTATGTTTTAACTATTAAACATATAACTTTGAATTGCAAACAAGAACCCTAGAGGAGAGAGGCTAATTTCGAAATTAACAAACTAGGGTTTTAAAGTTACATACCTTTCAATTGTTATAGCAAACAATTGACAATCCTCTTGATCTTGATCTTGATCTTCTTGGAAGCTTAGCACCACAAATGTAATGCCTCTAATGGAATCACACCCAAGAACTAGCAAGAAGGAAACTTGAAGGAGAGAGGGTAGGGTATGCAATTTTCGGCCTAGGGTTTCTTCCAAGGTAGGAGTGGCCGAAATTGTGAGCTGGGAGGCTCCTTATATAGCTGAGGGATCTAGGGTTTAGGGAAAACCCTAATACTCCTTTGCTTGGGGCCTAAGCTAATCCAAAGCCTTATCCAAGGCCCCCTTGGACAAAATCCTTAGGTTTTCCCCTATAGATTTCGTCCACCTCCTTCCAAGGAGGTTCTGGATCCTTCCACTCAACTATTAGATAATTGCAAACTAGTCCCTGCACTTTATAATTAATACTTTTAACCCCAAAATTAATTCTGATTAATTTTTGGCTAACTATTAATTAAACATAATGATTTCTAATTAATATATCAATCTTTTAACATATTAATAAATCATTTATATTAATTCATTAATCTTATAAATTAATATCTCTCCTTTCATAATTTCCTTGTCCAGTTGCTAGGTTGAGGGCAGCCCAAAAGGACTGTGCTGCTATCAATTCAAGTACATACCAATTATAGTTATGGGCTTAGACACCTAATCCAACAGTCTCCCACTTGGATAAGTCTGTAACTATAATTGCTAGTATGACTTCTAAATTTGACCAGCAAATTGTAGCTTCCAAAAGCTGTTGCTGAACTCTGACCCAGTCAGTTACGTGTCCTTAGATAAGTGATCATATAATCCTTCGTTCTGCAAGATATCCCCATACATAAGACATGGAATGTAATCAATCTCTTGGTCCAGAATCTATGTTTCCTGATTTATGATTTGTGATGATGTAGGACTTCTAATTGAACACATCAATTTAGTCCTGGATGGGCCCAGCACATAAGTCAACACCAAATCATCGAGGGGCCCACAGATATCGCTTTTCCGTTTAGGGCAAAAGGAACGAATAAACGTTGACTCATATGCTTGTATCTTTTACTCATCAAATTATACATGATAATACGTTTTATAACACCAAGTTACTGATGCGTTTTCATATCACCAATGTATAACCGACTTTGTAAATTACAACTCATATATCTTCGTTTCAAGATTATAAGATATTATCGTCTCAGTATTACTCGTGATGAATTCCATGAAGTGATACTCTGAGCGAGGGTTTATCCAATACTCAAATCTCAATTTCTGAGTACTCATGAACGTTGTAGCAATTCTATTGCCATGTCTAACCTTAGACAATCTACAATCCAGTTCATGACAGTCCTAATTCACTACTTACTTCCAAAAGTACGAGCGACTGTGGAGTTTGAATAATTAAATTATTCAGGAAGTAAAACATGAAAAATATGAAACACAATAACAAACAATCGACAAAAGGCAGTAACCAAACTTATAAATAATACTTTATTATTTAATCACCAAAAGTCAATTACATTTACTTTGTTACAAGTTTCAGAACAAAAACTAATCTAACTACTAAAACTAATATCATCTTTCAGTCCTACGCTCCGAGCATGCTGGATATGCTTAGCCCTACTCAGACCCTTTGTGAGCGGGTCTGCTGGGTTATCTTCAGATGACACCCTCTTTACTACAAGATGGCCTTCTTCTACTCTATGTCTGATAAAATGGTACTTTTGTCGATATGTCTGGTTTTACCATGATCTCTTGGTTCCTTTGTTAAGGCAACTGCTCCTTCATTATCACAGTACAGTTCCATAGGCTCCTGGATGGTTGGAACAACTCCGAGATCTCCGATGAAGTTCCTTAACCAAGCTGTTTCTTTCGACGCTTCACTCGCTGCTATGTACTCTGATTCACAAGTAGAATCAGCCACCGTATCTTGCTTGGAACTTTTCCAAGTAACCGCTCCTCCATTCAGTAAAAATACCCAGCCAGATTGAGAACGGAAGTTATCTTTATCCGTTTGAAAGTTGGCATCACTGTAACCATCTACTCTCAAAGTATCATTGCCACCAAGTACAAGGACCCAGTCCTTTGTCCTTCGCAAATACTTGAGTATATTCTTAACCGCTATCCAGTGAGCTCTACCCGGGTTTCCCTGATAGCGACTGACCATGCTCAAAGCAAATGCCACATCAGGGCGAGTACATGTCATAGCGTACATGATCGATCCGACAGCGGAAGCATAAGGTACACGACTCATGTCTGCTATTTCCTCATCTGTACTCGAGCATTGAGTCTTACTCAATTTGGTATTGCTTTGGATAGGTAGCTCTCCCTTCTTGGAATTTTCCATACTAAACCTCTTTAGTACCTTATCCAAGTATGTGCTCTGACTAAGTCCAATTAGTCTCTTCTTTCTATCTCTCAATATTCTAATCCCAAGAATATAGGCAGCTTCTCCAAGGTCTTTCATGGCAAAACACTTTCCAAGCCAAGACTTAACATCTTTCAAGGTTGGAACGTCGTTACCAATGAGTAATATGTCATCGACATATAACACCAGAAAAGTTACTATACTCCCACTAGCCTTGATATACACACAAAACTCATTTTCACTTCTAGAGAAACCAAACTCTTTGACTTTCTCATGGAAGCAAAGATTCCAGCTGCGAGATGCTTGTTTCAATCCATAAATGGATTTCTCAAGCTTGCACACTCTATTGGGAAACTTTGCATCAACAAAACCCTCTGGCTAATTCATGTAAACATCCTCAGCCAACTTCCCATTAAGGAAAGCAGTCTTGACATCCATCTGCCAGATTTCATAGTCATGAAAGGCAGCTATTGTTGGGTTTTGAGCATTCTAACACTCCTATGGTGTACATGCAACCCTATAAACCTTGGATCTATGTTTTCTCTATTATACATGCAAATATTAACTATTCCAAGGTTTCATCCTAACTAGCATATTATGAAGCACCTATACTACAAAGTTCTAGTTAGATGACATACCTTTTGATGTAGCTTGATGTCTTCAAGCTTTAAGAGCTTAGCCCCAATAGTGTGGAAGTCTCAAATGGAATCACAAATCACCAAAACACCTTGGAAGAACTTGAGAGAATATGTATGCACACTAAAATCGGCCCACTCTTATTTTCACACACTTAGTCAATTTTGTGAGCCAAGGACCCCTTTATATATTATGGAGGATTAGAGTTACATCCATGTAAACCCTAATACCGATGACCTTTCATTTACATAGGATCAATGGGTTAAAAGCTCCATGGACCATCCATGAAAGCTTAGCCCAACCTAAATGAACTTAGCCCATTCCATATATATAAGAGTCCATATTTAATTAGTTCTTTTTGATCACTTAATTAATTCGAAATTAATTCTTGATCAATACTAATTAAATAATATGATTCCATATTAATATATTAGAACTTATAATATATTAATATAAATCATAAATATACTATTCTCAAAAGACTATCCATATAAATTGTGCCGATGAAGTGCAACCCAAATGGACCATGCCGGGTCGGGTCAAGTACATACCAAATATAGTTATGGACTTAGACATTAATCCAACAGCTATGGCGAGCAATATCCTAATAGATTTAATCTTAGCTACTGGCGAGAAGGTCTCATCATAGTCAACCCCTGGGGTTTGAGTGAAACCTTTTGCAACCAGTCGAGCTTTGAATGTGTGCACATTTCCATCCATGTCTGTCTTCTTTTTGAAGATCCATTTGCACCCAACTGTCTTACGACCTGGTGCACTATCAACCAAATTCCAAACTTGGTTGTCATACATGGACTTAATCTCGCTGTCCATTGCCTCTTTCCACTTGGAAGCCTCTGGGCCTGCCATTGCTTCCTTATAAGTGACTGGTTCATCTAAATTTACCAGTGTCCTATCACTGATGAATGTGTCACCGTCTGAAGTAATATGAAAACCATACAACTCAGGTGGCACACTCACCCTAGTGGATCTTCGAAGAGGTAATGAGTTATCAACTGGTTCAACAGGAACTGTTTCCTCTGGTTGAGTGCTAGTGTCATCTAAGGTTCCTTCATTGGCTGACTCTTGAATTTCTTCAAGGTCAATGGTGCTCCCACTGTCCTCTTTGAATATGAGCTCTCTTTCTAGAAAGACTCCTCTTCGTGCTACAAAGACCACGTTTTCACTAGGTCTATAGAACAAATATCCAAAAGACTGCTTTGGGTAACCAATGAAAACATATTTCTCACTTCTAGCTGCTAGCTTGTCGTGAGTCTCTCGTCTTATGAAAGCTTCACAACCCCAGACTTTAATATGTGTCAACGAGGGAACTTTCCCCGTCCACATTTCGTGAGGTGTTTTGGCAACCTTCTTTGTAGGGACAAGATTGAGGATGTGAGCGGCTGTCTCTAAGGCATACCCCCAGAAGTGAATAGGAAGCGAAGCACGACTCATCATAGAACGAACCATGTCCAACAAGGTTCGATTACGCCTCTCAGCTACACCATTTAACTGTGGTGTCCTAGGAGGAGTTAATTGTGAGACTATCCCACATTCTTTTAGATAGTCGTTGAACTCGATACTAAGATACTCCCCGCCTCTATCGGATCTTAGTACCTTTATCTTTCTGCCCAATTGATTTTCGACCTCATGCTTAAACTCTTTGAACTTTTCAAAGGTTTCTGACTTATGTTTGATTAAGTAGATATAGCCATATCTGCTATAATCATCAGTGAAAGTCACATAGAATCGATTAGCATCCCTTGTAGTTGATCTGAAGGGCCCACACACATCTGTGTGTATGAGATCCAACAGACCTTCACCTCTTTCACAAGACCCTGTGAATGGTGATTTTGTCATCTTTCCCAAAAGACAAGATTCACACATATCATCTGATTTTAGGTCAAATGATTCCAACACTCCATCCTTTTGGAGTTGGGCTATGCGTTTCTTGTTAATGTGTCCAAGACGACAATGCCACAAGCATGCCTTGTCTACACTATTAGACAAGTCAATATTAAATACACTATTTCCTAAGCTATCAACACAAGTCACTGTTTCATACACACCATCACAAGGCAAAGCTTCAAACACAAAAACACCATTCTTATAAACAGAAATTGAACCATTCAAATCATTAAAAGAATATTTAAAACCTTGTCTGAACAATGCATGAAATGAAATAATGTTTCTCCTCATCTCAGACGAATAGCAACAATTTAATAAATCTAATCTAACATCATTACTAAGCAAAAGTTGATAAACTCCGATCTTGGTCACTGGTGAAGACTTCTTGTTCCCCATGATCAAGTTTATCCTTCCTCGCTCTATCTCCTCACTTTCCTTTAGCCCCTGCAAATCAGAACAGATGTGAAAACCACATCCTGTATCAAGGACCCATGAACGAGAAGATAATGAGTTATTAGACGAAATAGTGTAAATACCTGCCGAAGATGGCTTTACTTTGCCATCTTTGATGTCTTGCAGATATTATGGGCAGGATCTCTTCCAATGCCCCTTTTGATTGCAATAAAAGCAAACGGCCTCCTTTGGATCAGAAACATGGGGAGTGGTAGCATTGGGCTTAGCCTTTGGGCCATTACTAGATGACCCAGCTTGAGCCTTGCTCTTCCAGTTTTGCTTAGGAGGACATTTCCTCTTTTTCCCCTTTCCCTGTCCAATGGCCAAGACAGGGGCACTTGCAGGAGTGGAGGCTATACTTTTACCCTTCATCCCTGCTTCAGCTGTCTGCAACAAGTTGTGCAATTGGGCCAGCGTCTGCTCAGTGTTGTTCAAATGGTAAGTTAGAATAAACCGACCATAACAATCAGGTAGTGAGTTCAAGACCATGTCAATGGCCAAATCCTCATCAAAGTGAATGTTGAGCTTGACCAAATGCTCTATGTAGCGTTGCATTCTTTGCACATGAGACACAACCGACTCCCCTTCTTTCATCTTGCAAGCCATGAGTGACTTGACTACTTCAAACTTTTCTTGACGAGCTCGCTTATGGTACTTTTCCATAAGGTCCTTGTTCATCTCAAAAGGCCAGTAGTCCTCATAGTACCTCTGCAGTTCTGGGGACATGGTTGCCACCATGATGCATGCTACTTTGGTAGCATCATCGTAATGTTTCTTGTTGGCAACATATTCTTCAGGAGTAGCTTTAGACTCATCAAGCTCTTTGAGCTCATTTTCAAGGACATATTCTTTGTCCTCAAATCGAAGCGCCATCTTGATGTTACGCATCCAATCGTTATAGTTAGAGCTATCCATAACGACTTTGGAGCAAATGATGAGCAAAGAGAAGTTGTGGTTGGAGGAGGATGAAGCAGAAGTGTTTCCAAGAGTAGACATCTGAAAAGAAAGAAAATTTTAGTTAGATTTCAAGATACCTTAATATAATAACCCAAAGATATAATATCAAGGTTAGGATCCAACTATGAAGATTCACAACTTAGAAATGGGATGCCGAAATCAACTGGAACGCCCTGCTCTATGCCGTAGGCGGCCTTGGCCGGCTCTGACAACCGCCGGTGATCCTCAAAGTCGCAGGGGTAGGTGCCATCACTTGTCCTACCGAAAGCAAACTCGAACATTGGCCCTTCTTGTGGCCCCGTTGATCGCAATGGAAGCATACCATGTGTGATCTCTGGGTGATGGTAACAGTACAATCTCTGCTAAAATGACCGATCCGCTCACACTTGAAAGAACCCAAATCACCACCATTGCTGCTCCTACACGCACCCTCGTGCGTCCTGCCACGCTTGTCTTCGCGACTACGGCTCTGAAAGTCTCTCGATCTCGAATCCGACCTCTTGGGTTTCTTACCCGAACCTATGGACAACTGAACCTCATCCGGTTTCCTCTTCCTCTCTGACTCCAGGTCAATCTCATGCTCCTGGGTTATCCCGACTGCCCCATCAACCGTCTGAAAAGTCGCTGTCTGACCCTGAAACCTAGCGCATACCCTTCCAATAACACACTTAATAATGTCGGGTAACTCCTCGCGTACGGCTCGCGAAACCTCCACAACGATCCAATCATGTAATGAACTCTCCTGGAGACAAGGTCCGTAACCCCCCTCTGATTCCTGATGAAAAGAGCTAATAACGGGATCCTCCCTTCCGAGGAATCCTAGAGATCGATAAACATTGGGCCCCAGTGGAGCCCCTAACTGTCCCGTAGCGATCTCGTCCCGGAAGGCCTCGAGGCGGCTATCCAAAAACTCCAAAATCCCCTCCTTGACTATACTGAAGATAAAAGGAGTCTGGTCCAATATACTGCGTGTAATCTCGGCTGAAATAAACTCACGCATTTGCTCCCCTACCTGCTCGGCTCCTGCACCCGAGCCTGATCCCTCAACTGCACCCGAACTGCCCACTAGCCTACCTCGTAGCGTCACCATGTTGCAAGCGTACCATAACTACCATCAGAATACCCTTCACTACTGAGGGATCTCACGCACTCACTACAAGTTCCTTGGTCTTATCTCAGCCCTTCTTGAATCGAGTATGGATCCTCTGCTTTCAGTAGTACGGGCCCATACTACCTTCCACATCTATCTGTACTTTCCTCAATAATTTCCTCGACTCCACCAAGTCCCTTTTACTACTACTAACACTGCTCCCAACACTAATCTAATCCTAGGCTTACCCTAGGATAACCTCCAACCAAACCTAGTCCTTAGCTACTGAAGGTATCTTCGTAATGCCAATTAGCCACTACCTGAATACCATCACATGTGACGAGGCTCAGATAATCCTTCGAGTAAAGGACTCATCCCTACAACGGTTAGACTCATACGAGAGCTGTGCAATAGGGCCAAATCCAACACTCTTAGATTATTCAACCCTAGTGACATGTGACTTGACGTATTCACCTAATGGCTAACTCCTATCACTCATAGTACCACAAAGCACAAAGCAAGTAGCACTCAGATAGAAAGGGAAATCTAACCACATAATCCAATCATACTGGTTCATCCCCTACTCCGGAATCTATACTAGCATGCAACTCAATAAGCTCATACACATATAACAGGCACATAAGGCATCCTCCTAAATCCTTAGTCCTAATCTAGCATGCAGTTCTAATACACATATCATAACATAAACTTGTATGGGTAATTTGGGAGAACTTACTTGAGCTTGGCTGATTACATGCACCACACCCTTTACTCTTTTCAAAATCCTTTTCTCTTTTCAAAGTCCTTTTCTTTTTTCAAAATTCCGTTATATAAAAATGATTTTCTTTTGAAAACTTTTCATACCAATTCCATAGTTTGAGTTCAGACACACCCAAGAGTGTATCCGAATCCCTCAAACCAAGGCTCTGATACCAACTTGTAACATCCCAAAAATCATGACCAAAAATTTCATTTTAAAATCATTAATCAACCATATTTAAGTCATACATAAATCCTTATATGAAATCAAGTATCATTTCAAACATATTTATTTTATCAGAGTAAAACATCCCAGGCTAAAAACCAATGGTGTGTGCTATGCGATTATCCCGAGCTCTTCCCTCCGCTACCGGAAGTACCTGAAACCAAAACTGAAACCGTAAGCACGAAGCTTAGTGAGTTCCCTAACCTACCACATACTATACACATATCCACATACTGCAAGCACTGGGCCTCGCCCGCTACATCGGGCCCCGCCCGGCTCCGGATGAATCCGGCATCAGGCCCCGCATGGCTTCGAGCCCTGCTCGGTATACAGATTTGTTTCTCTTAGGCCCCGCCTGTCTCTGCCCCCCCCCCCCGCTAAACATATACAAACCTATAATCATAGCACATAACACATAAGCTAACAATCTCTACTATATTCCTGTACTAAGGCCTCGCCTGTCTTGGGCCTCGCCCCTGTCCTGCTACCGGTGAGTCATGGAACCCCGTCCATGCTCCTGCTGATAGTGAGATACGGGCCCCAGCCCACACTCACCTCTCTCCTATCTCGGGCCTCGCCCCTGCTCTGCTACTAATGAGATACGGAACCCCGTCTATACTCTGCTAGTGGTGAGATACGGGACCTCGCCCGCACTCACCTCCCTACCAGGCACATACAAGTATCACACAGACAACAAGTATAATCTAACATGAAATCATTCCTCGGGCACCCGCCCAACATCGCACCTTGGTCCGGAATATCATACTAGCATACAGTGCCCATGGCTAACCCCCGGGTCTTCCTACTCATAACTACATGGGCCGGCATTGTGGCCTTAGACCCATTCACACAGTGAGGAGACTCACCTCGCACTGATGAACCCTGTTGATACGTCTCTGGCTGCTGACTGGAAATTCCCGAACTGCTAACCCTTCGGCTTCCCGAACTACCAATACCAAACATCACTTAGTCCAATACAATAATCCTTCATAGGGTAGAATGACCATTCTACCCCTAGGCCAACTTGGTCCATAACTAAGGCCCAAACCATAATGAAAAAGGCCCAACACTAGGTAAGCTTCCCAAGCACACTAGTGGCCCTTTAATGGCTCACCTTGCTAAATTGGGCCCAAACCCTTTAATGGACCTTACCCTAAGCCCAAAACGTATACTTGACCCCTATTATCTGACTTATGATGGCCCACTAAGGCCCAAAGAACCAAAATCCCTTGCATGGCCCAAACCGAGGCCCAAAACAAGCCAAACCCAAATCTGATAAGTACGCTAGGCGTACTCCTATGTACGCTAAGCGTACTAGCCAAATGGTGTGTACGTTGGGCGTACCTGCATGTACGCTCAGCGTACTCCCCCTGTTAAGTCACCTTCCCATTAAGTGCTTAATATGCTACTCCAGAAGCTACAAACACAGATCCAAGTCCTTTTCAACGTATTAATCCATAAAGTCACTGACTTGGTGACTTTGCATGCCCCAATCAAGACTAAACTCCAAAATGATATTCCATTCACATAGAAATTCTCTTAACTCATGCATGAAACCCAATAGGACATTCAAGATGGCAACTTTCTGCCTTAGGGACTCATTTAGAACAAAGAGTAGCAACTCCAAGTCCTAGAAATCGGATTGAACCACAAAGCTTCAACCTTTGGACCAAAATGGTCCAAAAACTCAATCTAGGAGATCTAAGAAGATAATCACCAAGTTTAGATCTTTATACCTTGAAATGGCTAGAAATGAAGCAACAATCCCAGATCTGCAGCCTCTCCTTTGAACCACCACCTTTCCTTGTTCCTTTCTTGTTTACATATCAGAATGTATTACACGCATCACTCCATTCTCGCCCTTTATTCTTATAATAAAAAAAGTTAATGCTTTAGTGTATAAAACCATACACGGATGAGATTTCGCAATACTATGTCAGTGAATGATAGCACAAGCATATGCTATCATGAGACATCTCAATCTCACTCTTTCGTAAACTACAACTCTGATACGATGATTGCTTCCGCCGATGCATCATGTCACTGATGTTATGTCTCACTGATACATAATTCACTGATCTTAACGGTAACTTTTTGGATGACGATTAAAGATATGCAACAATATCCTAAAATACGAGATTCTTACGACGCAACTTTCTCCAATCTTACTTAAAAGGGAAGAAAATTCACAGATAAATCAAGAGAATTCTCTCTCGTAGGTCACTTTTACAACTTATTTAAGCAATCAAAGTTCTCTCTCAAAAGGCTCTCTTGATAATCATCTTCTTCGTCTCAAGTTCTTCAAGATTTCTTCATTTCAAAGGTTCTCTATGTGTTTGCTCCTGATGCTAATGTGGCCAAAGGCCCCCATGCTCCTGATACTCCCATCGTTGTCCAAGAAAACAACATTTTCGTCTTAAATATCATCCCAAATCAATACAAGGATTCGGGGATTGAAGACTTCATCAACTACGTCAAAATTTGCCCTCTTCGCTATGCATTCCGTGATTTTCCAGAGCCATTCTACCCTAAGCAAGTATGTGAGTTCTATTATTCTTGCATTGTCGACTCTAATGCTCAAACCATTACTGGAACCATTGGAGATGGTCATTCTAGGGTTGTTATTGATGCAACGTCTTTTCGACTTGCCTTACGTCCTCCCCAATCAAGAAACTACTCTAAAACTCCTTCTGAGGAAAAATGCAGGTCTATTCGATCCAGATTAGGATATAATTTCTCTCCTCGGGGTACTACTCGTGACCCAACCAAATACACCCTTCGTTAATGATATTTAGCTAGGTGGAAGTATCTAACAGGGTTAAATGGAAAATGTATTGGACATAAGACAGGAAGTTTAGATTTGTTGAACCTTTTTGAGTAACGAATTGTGTATGCCATGGCCTGCAACAAAAGATAGGATTTTGCATAACTCTTTCTTGATCAACTGGTTGAGTGTGTCACTGGGAACAAGAAGCCAAAATATGTTCCATATCCTTATTGTCTTGCACTAATTCTGGCTTGCACTAGAGAGGGTTACAATGTCAATCATGGAGTCTTCATTCCCCTTCCAGTTATTTCATCAAATATTATGAATGTCGATCCCTATGATGGGGATATACATCTTACCCAGAGTATGGAGAATTGGGTTGCAAATCCTTATGTTGTTGAAACCTCTAACTCTGAAGAAGAGGATGATGAGAGCAATAGTGAAGATGAAGAGAATGATGTTGATGATAAAGAAGATGACGTTGATGATGAAGATAACGTTGATATGGGAGAAGCCTTCACTCATGGAATGACTAATTCTCCCCCAAGACTGAACCATCACATTCGATTTTCTTCGGCCTCTACTTCATCCACAACTCCTTCTACAGAAGGTATAACACAACATGGATCATCCCCACCTCCAGTGGAAACCATTGATCCACTAATTCAGGCTGTGAACTCTCCAAGACCATCATCTTCTTCTCCTCAAACTAAAACTGTCCCTCCAATGTCCACTCTTATACATGCTACTGCTACTTTTCAGGGGGAGTCTAGCTCAAACATTCAAACATTTGTACTCTCCCAACTCCTACACATGCTACTTCTAAGTTCATTCTTCCATATGACACTCCCTACATAAACAACACGCTGCCATTGGATGTTGAGCCAGTTCAACACATGTTCATTTGGTAACAAGAACATGGTATCTTCTACCTTGATGGTCAGAATCAACTGTGCTTTCAACGCACTGAAGATTTTCTTGCGGCTCGCACTGAGCATATATTCAATCTTTATTTGGAGGGTATGCGACATAAAGAACTAGAACGAGGCTACCGTGTGCTGATCTCTCTTAAACTCAGTAAGTGTCTCATTGATCTTCATCTTGATGAATTTAAGTGGTTGAAGCCTGAGATCTTAACTAAAGCTGAAAAGTTCTCCAATGGTGACTATGATGACTCCTGTGAAGATTAGTTTTGACATCATCAGATAGGGGGAGATTGTAAGGTCACACCTTATGATCTGATGAGTCAAACATATTACATGTTGACTACCAGCACCAACGCTAACATCAGTTTGATCAGCGTCAACGTGAACCCAATGATCTTAGTGATCATTTGTATATTAGGAAGATATTCTTTGTATATATAATAGATGTTTGATCTGTAATCTTAGTGATTAGGATCAGACCTTTACATAGACTAGTATACATCCCCAATATAGTGGGATCTCCTTTTCTCTAATCGTATATATTGTAATATTATGCTTAATGTAACATTCGATTCTGGTGGTATTTTTCTTTTTTAACCCTTACTGTAAAATTTCTCTCAGTTTAGTCCCTAGCTCAGTATGTGAGGCATACTCTATGAGTATGCTGAGCATACTGACTCGTTGGTTGGATCACGGATGCACCCACGCACGATGAGCGTACTTAGGAGTACGCAGGGTGTATGCAATGCAAGGGAAAACCCTAATTTTTAGGGGTTTTGCCCTATTTAAACAACTTATGACACCCTTGGACCTCCTTATGAACAACCTCCATCTCTCTATACCCTAAGATCGAAACCCTAATTACCATTTGTGAGATTTGAGCTTGGAAGTGAGTTTTGGTGGTGTTTTCGGTGAAGTGAAGGAAAAAGAACACTTGTAGGTTGTTTGAGAGTGGATTGAGCTTGTAGATCCAAAATCATCTTCATCTTTGCAAGCTATTTGAGGTATAAAGCTCTCAACTTGATGGTTCCTTATGCTAGATCCAATTTAGGGTGTTATTAGAGCATTTATGGGTCCTTTAAGCCATATTTGAGATTATGGTCTACTCCAGAAGCCATGGATGTTAGATCTTAGCACCTTTGAGATCCATTGTCAATAAAAATGCCATCTCTATGAATTATATTGGTCCATGTATGTGTTAGGATCCTTAATATGGTTCTTTTTGAGTTGTGGGTCCCATTAAGTCATGTATGGGAGTAAAGTTGCCAACCTTACGTGTTAAGTCACTATTTGGGATCAAATATGAGCGTTAGGCTTAATGGATTAACCGATTAAGTGCTTAATGGGTTGGGTTGGTCGTTCGCGGAGTATGTGGGGCGTACCCAGATCATACGTTGTGCATACTGGCCCCGGAAGGAGTACACTGAGCGTAAGTCTGAGTATGCCAAGCATACCAACAGTTTGACTTTTGTTGACCTTCGCATATTGGGCTATATTTTGGATTTTTAAGGTTTGGGCCTGGTTGGGCTAATAGTATTTGAGATTGAGGCATTATAAGGCTTTGGGCCTTCTTGGAATTAGGCCTATGATGGGTTTTAGGCCCAATTAGGAACTTGGGCCATATTGGGCTTTTGAAAGTATAGGATTGGGCTTCAGATTTTGGGCCAAGTGAGGAAAGGGTAAAATGGACTTTTATCCTGAGGGTTTGACTTCGGACTAGGATTCCAGTTTTGGATTATGGACTAATTATTAATTAGATATTATTTGATGGTGTTAGTGCAGGGATTTTTCCAGAACAGCAGTTCGAGATTTTATTTGAGAGATTCAGCAGCTTGAGGTGAGTTTCCTCATAATGTTTAGCGGGTCCAAGGCACCAATTGTCACACCCCCAAACCAAGGATAGCGGAAACGTCCGGGGGTGGGAATGACTTCATGTACAGTATCATAACAACGAGTATAATAGTGACCAAAGCAAACACAACCATCATAAATATAATTGAAAAAGTTACACCATAGTATGAGTTACATGTTTCAAAATCAATTACATTATGATGATTAAAATGCATTGATTGACGTCTTTACGTCCCATCCTCAAAAGCTGTTGGTTACCTGTTTCACTGATTTCCTGAGAATACAAGTAGTTTTGAAAGAGTGTCAACAATTAAGTTGGTGAGTTCATAAGCTTTTGGATGTAGAGTTTGAAAACCTTTGTTTGTAAATGTAATGTATGCTCAAGAAAAATCCAATATTTTCCTTATAAAATGTTATGTAGTCTTAAATCCCAAGACCGAATGTATGTGTGTGTTTCATACTTGTAACGATGTGTGCAGTTTTAAATAGATAAAACCCCTTTTTAAAGTAGAAATTCCCATAAACTATATGTGTCGTTATCTTCCTATGTGAGTCGCTATAACCATACTATGACAGAGTAGACCTGCTGCGACGTACTTCGGGCGTCGGAACTTTTATGACATTTGTCACTCGTAGACCTGTAGGTCCCACTGTAGCTAGCATCAAGGTGTGGGGTGTCAATCCCAATATAGATCTATATACAATTATCATGCTCTCCCTACAAGAGACTCTGGTTATAACTTACAAGAATTTTAACCCGTACTCTAAGAGTACAATGAAGCAAAGTCTCACAATTTACGTTAACGAGTTTACGTGTGGTTTGAATGTAAAACCTTTTCTGTGGTGGAAGTAAATCCCTTTTTATGTAGTATGTTTGTAATGTAAAGTCCATAAACTATACCTATTATAGTTTATTGTATGTGTTCGAAGTGTATGAAAACCCTTATCATGAATGACTAATTTATGTTTATAATGATAAACTAACAAGAAATACATTCAACATTTAGAAACTTATTGTTATACACTTTGCTCAATGTGTTACAAAGTGTTGTTAATATTGTAAGCTGTTTAACTAGTTTTTAACTTTTCTGCACTGTTTTAGAAAAATCACAAAAACATCATACGAAGTCGAAAACTGAATCCGTAAACTTTGAGAGTTTAGAAAATGTGTCTAGTTTGTTCATAATTTTTATTACGGTTTTTAGATGTCTCTAACTTGGGTGAAAATGTTCAAATTCACAGACTAATCCGAAGTTATTTCTGAAATGATAGGCAGTTTTGTAAAAATCGCCATAAATTGTAGAAAAATCGTATGAACATGTGCAAGTAGTCATTAGAAAGGTATAAACCTGAACTATTTTAACCTTGTACAGTTTTGAAAACTAAAGAGTTTAAGATGTTCAAAACAGTCCGTGAATGGAAATAAACTTTCCTGTTGAAAGCTGATGTTTGAGTTTAGTTAAGGTTTTGGTGTTTTAACTTGTATTCCCCCCCCCCCCTAAAACTTGAAGAAAACATGAAAATGTAGGGTTATGAACTCACCTTGAGTGATTTCGTGGGATGGATGTTGAAGAAAAGAAGTTTCCAAGTCAAGAACACTTGGAAGTTGCTTGAAGATTTGAAGATCCTAAGAATAAATATGTTGATATTTGTGTAAGAAATTAATGATTTGAGTGAAGGTGTGTAAAATATTCAAGTGTAGGATGAAGATACTTACCAAGAGTGAGGAAGAAAGCTCAAGATCAGCCTTGGATTTTTTGAGTTCTTGGAGAGAGAGAATGTGAGAGAGAAGTGTGTTAGCTTTTGGTGGAAGTGAATGAGGTCTAGAGGATGTGAGAGGTGCATTGGCTCTTTGGGTGAGTTTTAATCAAGTAAACTTGTTCAAGAAATGTGAGGGTACAATGAGTAGACTAAGGCTGATGTGAATAGTGACATAAAGCATGAACAGTAATCTGAAAGTGTCATAACTTTATGGGAAAAGTCAAAAACACCTTTATGTACCTTGCACTTTATCTTAATCAATAATATGAGTTATATCTTAGAAATTGCTAAGATATGGATACATTATGATTTTAGAACGTTGAAAATAGTAAAATATGGTTTTGGGTGAAAATCTCACGTTAAAATCATGAAAAACGGGCTCAAAACTCGAAGGTGGTCGAAAACCGGGAAAAAGAAGGCGAAATTCTGAGGTCAGGACCGAAGGTTCGGCTTAAGAGGGTGGGAACCGAAAGTAGGTTCGGTCACAAGGGAGGTTCGGTTGCAAGGCTTATGGACCGAAGGTAGTCTGGACCCGAACTGAAGGTGGGTAAGCCCGAACCGAAAGTGGTTTCGGTCCAAAGGTGACTTCGGTCCTATGGGGCTTCGGTTCCGAGAGGTTCTGCTCTTAAGGGTGAGTTCGGTCTCTAAGGAGGTTCGGTCCAAGAAGGTTCGGTTCTTACAAGGAGCTTCGGTCCTAAAGAGTAGTTTCGGTTCTAGAGGGAGGTTTCGGTTCTAATAGGGACTTCGGTCCTATATGGCTGTTTTTCGATTAATCTTCCCATTTCGAGTGGTTTTTGACTGAGATAGGGGTCGGGATGCCCCGAATGATTATAAAAAGTTGAAAGAGGTTTTGAGAGAGATTTGGGAGAGATAGAGAGAGAGAGATAGAGTGAGAGAGATTGAGAGAGACTTTGTTTGTGACCCTTGCGAGTGCTTAGTCTTGTAATGCAAGTTTTGTAAACCCCGTTAAGCCTCGTTATGAGTGTTATACTCCCCCGAAGGGTGTGTAATAGTGTTTTATCGAGTAGTTTCATCACTTGCCCTGATTAGGGTTTAGATTTTCTGAACATGTGAAAACTCTAAGTGATACTTTGCATTAAAATAGTGAGTTATACAACAGTAAACATAATGTAAACCCTAATATACAAGGGTTAGTTGAGTTGACCGGTTTGACTTGTTGACTTCATTTGATTTTGACTTAACCAGAATTTGACGGTTGTCACACCAATGTCGGCCCATAGTTTATTATGATTAGGATGCTAGTTGTCTGCGTGACTCTTGCATTTATGATATCTGATATGTATACCGGGCGGAGCCCGATGCCGGGGGGGGGGGGGGAGGGAGGGAGGGGGGCTGATGATTATATTGTATGTTATTTATCTTTGTGATTCTTGCATGTGTTTATGTATTTGTATGTATATGGGGCGGGGCCTGATGACTGACAGATCTGTTCCGAACGGGGCTCGATGTCGGGCGGGGCCCATTATATGCTTGATATGTATTGTATGTGGTATTTTGGGGAACTCTCTAAACTTTGTGCTTACGGTTTTCAGTTTATGTTTCAGGTACTTCTGGTTCGAAGGGGAAGAGCTCGGGATCACGACATTGCACACACCACAGTGTTCCACATTTTATATGACTCAGATGTATTTGGGTGTTTATTGACATACTTTGATTTCACTATGGTTTTATGATATTGTTTTGGATAATGGTTTTATTAATATAAAAATCAAAATTTTTGTTAATTTTTGGGACGTTACAACTTGGTATCAGAGCCTTAGTTTGAGGGGTTCACGTATACTCTCGAGTGTGTCTGAAGTCAAATTGAGGGTTTGGTACATTTCCAAAATAAATATTTTATAAAAGGGTTTGCTAATAAAAGAAAAGGGGTATGGTGAATGCAATCGACCGAGCTCAAGTAAGTTTTCCCAAAATACCCATACATGTTTTATGATATGCTTTGATTTATGAATCTGTGAATCGCATGCTAGTTAGGGCTAAGGATCTGCTCAAGAATTGCATGATAGAATGCTAGGAGAGAAGCCTTTATATGCCTACTGTATGATCTTGTAGACTTGCATGCTCGAATGTTGTTTGCTTTGTGCTTTTAGGAGTTTCCATTAACTTCAACTAACTAGAAAGCGAATATACTAAGTTATATATTGTTGAGAGTAAATAATTTCAGAAGGTTAGGTTTTAACTCTATTATGCAACTCTTGTTTGATTCCAACCGTTGTAGTGTGAGACCTTTCATTCGAAGAATTATCTGGTGTCGGTGATATGTAATTGTATTCGTGAGCTAGTTATAGGATGTTAGGGGGAGTTCACTCTACAGCTGATGGAGGGAAATATTGTGGTGGTTTCCCTAGGAAAACCTAGGAAGAGATTTAGTGTTGGGAGCCTTGTCTTGTTGAGGATTGTATGTATGGATAAGGAGTGACTTGGAGGATTCAAAGTGATCCTTGAGGAAAGTATGGATATATGTGAAAGGTAGTATGGGCCCGTACTACGGGAAGCATACGATCCGTACTCGAGTCAAGCAGAGTTGTGATGATACCAGGAAGCTTGTAGAGTATGAGACTCCTCGATTTATATATATATATATATATATATATATATATATGTGTGTGTGTATGTGTGTGTGTTCTAATGGTTTGAATGGTCTATTTTAGGATGGTGACCCTTCAAGGAAGACCAGCTAGTGGTTCTGGTAGTGGTGAGGGTTCAGGTTCGGGTTCTGGATCCGAACAGTTGGATGATTAGATGCGGGAGTTCATTTCGTCTAAGATTTCCCGCAGCATACTCGAGCAGACTCCTGTGATCTTTGGTACGATCAAAGAGGTTATCATGGAGGTTTTAGAGGATCGTTTGGGCTCATTCCGTTCTGAGATGGTAACGATAATGGGAGCTCGCACTTTGACTTTCCGTGAGTTCCGGGCATATGGAGCCCCATACTTCTTCGGGAAGAAGGACCCGATTGCGAGCAGACGTTGGTTAGCGGATGTCGCTAATGCCTTGCGCACTAGCAGTTGTCACGATGGGGAAAAATTCAGACTTGCTTCCTATCTTCTGAAAGATAGAGCTCGAGATTGGTGGGAGGAGGTAGGACATGCCTTGAGAGGCGAGGAAAATTATTCCATGACTTGGGAGGATTTTGTGACGAGATTTTGGGCCGAGTTCGCACCTGTGATTGAGGTCCAACAGTTGGCACGAGAGTTTCAGAATTTCCGCCAGAGTACTGAGACGGTGGCTGAGATCACCGTTATGTTCTGCAAGAGGGCATTGCTGGTTCCACATCAGTGGCGGACGAGGAGATGAAGAATGCGAGATACCATGAGATATTGAGGAGCGATATCCGGCAGTTTGTGAGCCGATCCAGTTGCAGGACACTGGATGATATGATAGCGAGGGCCAGGGAGAGAGAGATTGATTTGGAAATGGATATGAAGAGGAAACCACATCAGGTTTAGGGTTCAGAGGGTTCGGTTAAGAGGCCCAAGGTATTTGATTTGAGATCGAGAGGAGCCGCTGTGGCAAGTGCGACAATACATACGATGGTACGTACAGGGTGGGTGGTTCTCGTTGCTTCAAGTGTGGTCGGAAGGGTCATATAAGCAGGGATTGTACTGCTACTACCACCACCATCCTAGTATATGATCTGATTTGCTTCCATTGCAATCAGATGGACCATAAGAAGGCTAATTGTCCGGGTTTAGTAGCAAGAGGGCCAGTTGTAGCACCCTCTCCAGCTACTTTACGGATTACTGATGGCCGCCAGGGCAAGGCGGGTGGGTAAGGTTTTATGTATTCTAACATTCCTATGGTGCACATACAACCCTAATGCTTTGGATCTAAGTTTTCTCTAATTATACATGCAATATTGGTTTCTAAAGCATGAAGCCTAAACTAGCATACAAAATTTGATATATGAATCATAAAACTAGTTAGAAGATTACCTTTTAATGTAGCTAGTAGAACTTTGGCCTTAAGAGAACTTAACACCCCAAGTGTTGTGCCTCAAACAAGTCACAACACCAATAAACAACTAGATGAATATGAGAGAGGTTTAGGAGACTCAAAATCGGATTCTTCTTCTTGGAATGCAAATGGTAGCCGATTTTAGTGCTTAGGGTTACATATATATAGTGTAGAATTCCAAGAGTCATGAGTAACCCTAATTCTTACACCTAAGCTTATGATCCATGCATTTGATTTGGATTAACACTTCATGGACTAACCCATAAGCTTAACCTATCACAAATCAATCATGGATCATTAGCCCAATCCATATGTTCCTATTTAATTAGTCTCTTTTGATCACTAAATTAATTCAAGATTAATTCTTGATCAATACTAATTAAATAATATGATTTCTCAATTAATATATTATACTTATAATATATTAGTAAATCATAAATAACCTCTTACTCAAATTTCCATCTATCAAATTATTCTGGCGAAGGCAACCCGAAATGGACCATGCTACTATCGGGTCAAGTACATACCAATTATAGTTATGGGCTTAGACACCTAATCCAACAGGATGTGCCTGTTGTGAGGAGCAGAGCTTTTCAGATGATAGCCGAGGAGGCTCGTGCAACACCTGATGTTGTGACAGGTATGTATTTTCTCCTTATCTCTTTACTTATGTTGATTTTTTTGCTTATGTTTGTGTGTTTTTTTATAGGATCGTTCCTCGTGAACGGTATCTCTACCTTAGTATTGTTTGATTCGGGGGCTACCCGATCTTTTGTATCTCTTGCCCTCAGCAAGAGGTTTGTTGGAGCTCCAGGGGAGTTGGATTGTCCATTAGAGGTTGAGATTGCGGATGACCGATCCTTCCGGGTATCGAGGGTTCATCAGGGTTGTGTTCTTGACATGTTCAACGAGCAGTATCCGATTGATTTGGTTCTTATTCCTTTGCGCGGTAACAAGGTTATTGTAGGGATGGACTGGTTGAGCCCTAATGGGGAAGTGATTGATTGCGAGCATCAGTGGGTACGCATTCGGACCCCAAGTGGATGAGAATTAGTGGTTCAGGGAGAGAGTGCCCAACATGGGCCGATTCTATGTTTAGCAGCTAGGTCCAGACGCTATCTTCAACAAGGTTGTTCCGGATATGTTGCCTATATTATGGATACTCGAGAGAAGGGTAAGGTGACTGTGGATGATGTGTCGATTGTCTAGGAATACCTTGATGTGTCTCGGAGGACTTTCCTAGAGTGCCTCTGGAGAGGCGGGTGGAGTTTAGGATTGATTGGTTCCAGGTGCGGCTCCGATAGCCAAAGCACCGTATCGGTTAGCTCCTCCAGAGATGTAGGAGTTGTCTACATAGCTGCAGGAGCTATTAGACAAGGGGTTCATTCGACTGAGCAGTTCGCCATGGGGAGCATCGATCTTGTTTGTGAAGAAGAACGATGGGTCGCATCGGATGTGTATTGACTATCGGAAGCTGAATAAGCTAATGGTGAAGAACCGTTATCCACTCTCGAGGATTGATGATTTTTTTGACCAGCTTCAGGGTGCATCTTGGTTTTCCAAGATTGATCTACGTTCGGGTTATCATCAGATGAGGGTCAGAGAGGAGGATGTGCAGAAGACAGCCTTCCAGACTTGTTATGGTCATTACGAGTTCGTGGTAATGCTCTTTGGGCTCACTAATGCTCCATTCGCATTCGTGGACCTAATGAACCGCGTATGCAGACGGATGTTGGATCGGTCTGTGATTGTATTCATTGATGACATCCTGGTCTATTCCAAGACCCAGGAGCTGCATGAGGAGCATTTTGAGGGAGGTTTTGGAGACTCTGAGGAGGGAGAGACTGTATGCGAAGTTCTTCAAGTGTGAGTTATGGTTGCGCTAGGTGCAGTTTCTGGGGCACCTTGTCAACCAAAACGGTATTCTGGTCGATCCGGCCAAGGTCGAGGCCGTGATGAGGTGGGAGGTTCCGAGGTCTCCATCTGAGATTTGGAGTTTCCTTGGGTTGGCAGGTTACTACCAGAGATTCATTCAAGATTTCTCCAAGATAGTGGTTCCTCTGACTCGCTTGACGAAGAAGATTGTCACTTTTCGCTGGGGGCCTGAGCAGCAGGCAGCTTTTGAGACCCTGAGACAGATATTGTGTGAGGCGCCGATTTTGACCCTGTCGGAGGGTGTTGAGGATTTTGCAGTTTATTGTGATGTGTCGATCATGGGTTTGGGTGCAGTTATGATGCAGAGGGGTCGCGTTATTGCTTACACTTTGAGGCAGCTAAAGCCTCATGAGGCGAATTATCCGACGCATGATATAGAGCTGGGGGCTGTGGTTTTCGCCATCAAGATTTGGTGACATTACCTCTATGGGGTCCACTATACTATTTACACGGATAACAAGATCCTGAGGTATTTGATGGATCAACCGAATCTGAACATGAGGCGGCACCGGTAGTTGGATGTGGTGAAGGATTATGATTGTGAGATCCTTTACCATCCGGGGAAGGCCAATGTGGTGGCCGATGCTCTCAACCGTAAGGTGGTCGCGGCTCTGATCAGATATATTTATTTGAGGATGACAGTGATTACTCCACTCTTGGAGTGGATTCAAGAGGCTCAAGTTGAGGCTATGAAGGAAGATCACCGGAAGAGTGAGTGTATAGTGGGTCAGGTGGCTTCCTTCGATTATGATAGTCGAGGATTATTGACTCTCCATCGGAGAGTGTGGGATCCTTACTGGGGTGGTGCACGACATGTTTTGATGGAGGAGGCGCACAAATCGATATTCTCCATTCATCCTGGGGCTAAGAAGATGTATAAAGATCTACGTCCTGATTATTGGTGGCCCTCTATGAAACGGGATGTAGCTTGGTATGTGGAGAGGTGCTTGACTTACAGGAAAGTCAAGGCCGAGCATCAGCGACCTCACGACAAGATGCAACCGTTTGACATTCCTGTTTGCAAATGGGAAGAGATTACCATGGGCTTCATTACGAAGTTGCCTCAGACAGTGTGCAGATTGGATTCGATTTGGGTCATCGTGGATCGATTGACCAAGAGCGCACATTTTGTTCCGATTCAGGAGAGTATCTCCGTGGAGAAGTTGGCCGACATTTACATCAAGGAGGTTGTGGCACGACATGGGGTGCCGATTTCAGTGGTTTCAGATAGGGATTTCCGGTTTACTTCCAAGTTTTGGAAAAGATTTCACGATAAGTTGGGTACTCGTCTGCACTTCAGCATAGCCTTCCACCCACAGACTGACGGATAGAGTGAGCGAACTATCCAGACCTTGGAGGATATGCTTAGGGCGTGTGTATTGGATTTCGCTGGGAGTTGGGATACGTATCTCCCTCTGGCGGAGTTTTCATATAAAAACAGTTATCATGCCAACATTGATTGGCCTCCTTTTGAGATGCTCTATGGGAGGAAGTGCAGGACCCTGATATGTTGGGGTGAGGTCGGCCAGCGAGTTATGGAGAGTACTAAAGTGGTACTCAAGACTACTGAGTTGATTCAGCACCAGCGTAGACTTCAGACAACACAGAGTCGGTAGAAGAGCTATGTCGACAAGCGCCGATCAAATCTAGAGCTCCAGGTTGGGGATATGGTTCTCCTGAAGGTATCACCTTGGAAATGTGTCATCTGATTCAGGAAGAAGGGCAAGCTGGGCCCCATGTATATCGGTCCTTTTAGGGTTTTGGATGGGGTGGGCCGGGTTGCTTATCGCTTGGATCTTCCGGAGGAGTTTAGTCAGATCCATAGCACGTTTCACGTCTCTTAGTTGCGGAAATGTTTGGTGGATGATTCCGTGGTGGTTCTATTGGAGGATATTTAGGTGGATGATCGCCTGAGCTATATCGAGAGACCGGTGGCGATTCTTGACAGGAAGACGTAAACCTTGAGGAACAAGGTTGTTGAGTTGGTGAAAGTTCAGTGGCAGCACCACAAGGGTTCAGAATGGACGTGGGAGCCGGAAGACGAGACGACGGAGCACTACCCAGAGCTATTTGGGGCAGTGGACTTCGAGGATGAAGTCTGATTCAAGTAGGGGAGAATTGTAACATTCGAGTCTGGTGGTATGTCTCTTTTTTAACCCTTAATGTAAAATTTCTCTCATTTTAGTCCCTAGCTCACTGCGCGGGGTGTACTCTATGAGTACGCTGAGCATACTGACTCGTTGGTTGGATCGCGGATGCACCCACATACGTCGGGCGTACGTAGGAGTACGCTGGGCGTATGCAATGCAAGGGAAAACCATAATTTTAAGGGTTTTGCTCTATCTAAACAACTTATGACACCCTTGGATCTCCTTATGAACAACCTCCATCTCTCTATACCCTAAGATCGAAACCCAAATTGCCATTTGTGAGATTTGAGCTTGGAAGTGAGTTTTGGTGGTGTTTTCGGTGAAGTGAAGGAAGAAGAACACTTGGAGGTTGCTTGGGAGTGGCGTGAGCTTGTAGATCCAAAATCATCTTCATCTTTGCAAGCTATTTGAGGTATAAAGCTCTCAACTTGATGGTTCCTTATGCTAGATCCAATTTAGGGTGTTATTTGTGCATTTGTGGGTCCTTTAAGCCATATTTGAGATTATGGTCTACTCCAGAAGCCATGGATGTTAGATCTTAGCACCTTTGAGGTCCATTGTCCATAAAAATGCCATCTTTATGAATTATATTGGTCCGTGCATGTGTTAGGATCCTTAATATGGTTCTTTTTGAGTTTTGGGTCCCATTAAGTTATGTATGGGAGTAAAGTTGCCAACTTTACGTGTTAAGTCACCATTTGAGATCAGATATGAGCGTTTGGCTTAATGGATTAACCGAGTAAGTGCTTAATGGGTTGGGTTGGTCGTCTGCGGAGTACGCGGGGCATACCCAGCTCGTACGCTGCGCGTACTGGCCCTGGAATGAGTGTGTTGAGCGTAAGTCTGAGTACGCCAAGCATACTCAGCAGTTTGACTTTTGTTGACTTTCGCGTATTGGGCTATATTTTGGACTTTTAGGGTTTGGGCCTGGTTGGGCCAATAGTATTTTGCATTATAAGGCTTTGGGCCTTCTTGGAATTAGGCCCATGATGGGTTTTGGGCCTAATTAAGAAGTTGGGTCATGTTGAGCTTTTGATACTATTGGATTGGGCTTCAGATTTTGGGACAAGTGAGGAAAGGGTAAAATGGACTTTTACCCCGAGGGTTGGACTTCGGACTAGGATTCCAATTTTGGATTATGGACTAATTATTATTTGGGTATAATTTTATGGATTTAGCGCGATGATTTTTCCGGATCAGCAGTCCGAGATTTTATTTGAGAGATTCAGCAGCTTGAGGTGAGTTTCTTCCCTATGTTTGGTGGGTCGAAGGCACCAATGTCGCCCTATAGTTTATTATGATTAGTATGCTAGTTATCTAATATGTATACCGGGTAGAGCCCGATGCGGGGCGAGGCGTGATGATTATATTGTATGCTATTTATCTTTGTGATTCTTGCATGTGTTTATGTGTTTGTATGTATACCGGGCGGGGTGTGATGCCAGGCGGGGCTTGATGACTGGCAGATCTGTTCAGAGTGGGGCTCGACGTCGGGCGGGGCCCGTTATATGGTTGATATGTATGGTATGTGGTATTTTGGGGAACTCACAAAGTTTTGTGCTTATGGTTTCTGTTTATGTTTCAGGTACTTCTGGTTCGAAGGGGAAGAGCTCGGGATGACTGCATTGCACACACCACATTGTTCCGTATTTAATATGACTCGAATGTATTTGGATGTTTATTGACATACTCTGATTTCACTATGGTTTTATGATATTGTTTTGGATAATGGTTTTATTAATATAGAAATCGAAATTTTTGGGACATTACAGTTAAACCCTAATAGAGCTAGGTGTCGTCTTTGTGACCCGTTCTCTTTATGAGAGCCCTCTTTCTTAGTGAAAGTATCTTTGTGATCATCTTGTTTTTTGTTCTTTGTTTGTTCTTCATTATTCATACTTGAGTGTATCCGATCGATACAAACCTTTAGAGAGAGAAAGAGAGAAAGAGAGAGAGAGAGAGAGAGAGAGAGAGAGAAAAGAAAGGGAGGGATATTTTATAAATACTAATAATTAGACCTAAAAATGCAAATAAGGCCAAGCCCATAATCTGTGACGAAAAACTCACGAATGAGGCAATGACGATTTTATAGCGAATCTGATATAGGAACTAGCCCATGAAAAAAAAAATCTTCCTACAAGACCTCATGTTTGGTTTACCTGACGACTATAAAGTAAATAGTGAATTAGTCTTTACAACTTAAGAATCTTCTACATGGAGGGTGATGAACACATTTGCTGACATCCCTTCTAGAACTTTGTAACCTCCATTCTTTCTCTAGTCTGGACCTTCTCTTCAAGTACCTAGAAGGCCAGTTGAACTATGTACAAGTTCAAATTATCTATAGTCACCAACTTAGTAAACATATTTGTTGAATTCTTCATACAAAGTATTTTCTTAAGGTTAAGAGTTCCATCACTAATCATTTCCCTGATAAAATGGTATCCTCGACTGAATGCGTTTCGTCCTATTGTGAAACACTGGATTCTTTGCCAAGTGGATTGCGCTCTAGTTGTCACAATGCAATACACAATCTTCATACGGCATCCCAAGTTCTTATAGGAAGTTATTCAACCATATAAGCTCCTTGTTTGCATATACAATCACCATGTACTATGTTTCTATGGTTGAAAAAGTCTGTTGCTCGCCCTTCGGCTATATGGTCAAATGATGAATCAGTCTTCATAACTTCATAACTTAACAGTCATTTGCTCACCCTCAGTTAAGATATGATTCTGACTTACAACATTAGACCTAAATCTTAATTCACTAAAATATAATAATTTATGTATAAGTTTGTTACCAATATCTAATCAATTCATGGATCCATACATTCATAGATATGTTGTAAAAGTTAGAAATAACTTATTTATTAAAATAATCTCTTATATTATTGTAAACTTTTGATAAAAAAAAATATTTAAGTCTTTTTTTACAAATAAATTAATTAGGGTTGATCATGTGATTGGTTAGGAAGAGACCATGTTTTGGAGGGAGATCAGATGACATCTACCATTATACTAAAACGCTGCGTTTCGATCTTTGAAAATGGAAAAATTGTATGTGTGTGTATGTATGTATGGGTAGTGGTCGACAACCTCATTTCACTCCGACACGCACTGGTGTCAGTGTCACCGTCGAGGCGCATTCTCAGGCAATTTCCAACTTCTGAATAACACACACAAGTCTCGTTGCTCCGAGTAAACTTCTAAACCCTAGTTTTTTTTTTTTTTTTTTTTTTTTTTTTTTTTTTTTTTTTTTTGGCATCAGTGATTTGCTAAATTTTCATTGATATTCATAATCTATAGTTATGTGCGTATGTATGCTCTGTAAATTTTACCCAATTTCGAAATGTTGATGAAGAATTTCCCAAAACCCTAGATTGTTCAACTTGCGGAGTACGCACAAACGAACTGGTACGGGTATTGCCTGCTGACTGAGTGGCTGGCATTGTTCATGCTTATCAAGGGGATTTTGATCTCCTAGAGCTACCACACAAGCTCTATTGGTTCGGATTTCGAATTGTATCTGGTTTTTTATGGATTTGATTTCGTGTAGGGTGGTATGTTCGAGCATTATCTGAAAGAGCCCGGATTATAGTGTTAGTTAGTGGTTTGTTTATATTTTCTTTTCATCTGTTTGTAAATGAGGCTTTCTGGTTTCAGAATTTGTTGAAGAACTGTTGGATACAAGATGAAGAAAAAATTGACACCGGAAGAAGGCTTAAGTATATTGAATGAAGGAATTGCAAAGGCCTTTATGATACTGGATGGGTACCCCACCAGTGCATTATTCACTTGTGAAGAATACATGAAACTCTACGAGTATCCTTCTGATATAAAACAATCTTTGCTTCCTTGATATATACTTTTACATACATATATTCTGATTATATATCCTTTACTCTTGTCAGCTGTGTGTATGATATGTGTGTTCAACATCCTCCTTATGAATACTGTGCAAAGCTCTATGACATATTCAAGAAAGCTTTGGAAGATGGCATTACTTCAAGGGTGAGACTTCAAATTCTCTGCAACTTCTATAGCTTGTTCATCTTACTTTTATGCATTATCATGAAGTTTAGAGTCTATATTACTATCATATATATAAAGTGTTGAAATGAACTCAGGTCATCCCAGCTGTGAAAGATAAATCACATATCTTTCTGTTATACGAGCTTTGGAACATGTGGTCAAAATACAAAATCATGGCAAAATGTCTTGGAGGTTTCTTCTTGTACCTTGATCGATACTTTGTTGAAGATCGAAAAGCAGCTTCTCTTAGTAATCTCTCAATTTCTTGCTTCCATGATCTGGTAAACTAAACATCAACATCACCATTAAACTTTTTACTATTGCCTAATTTGTTGAATTCTAAGTTTTTGTTATGCATATCAGGTGTGCATTGAATTGTATCCCAAGTTATTAGAAGCTGCAATTTGTCTAGTATGTTTGAAGAACCATGATGAATTACAATTTTACCCTTGTTTGCTTAGAGGAATATCTTACATCTGACTTTTACTTTTTTTTTTTTTTTACAGATCAATGAGGATCGTGATGGTAAATCGGTTTGCAGGGATTTGCTAAAACATGTTTCAACTTTTTTTGTGGAAATTGGGAGGGGGGATATGCGCTATTATGAGAACTTTGAGGGAGCAGTACTATCAAGTACTGAAAATTACTACAACTTCTTGGTTCCACAGTGGCTTCAGCATTACTCATCTGCTGATTATGTTTTGAAGGTCATATTTTGAGTAAATTACACTTTTGGTCCCTCTGCTAGATCAGGTTCTTTAGGTGTGGTCCAAAATAAAATCTTTTTTCCATAAAGATTTCTTTTTTGGGCAATGTACTATAAAAATGATATAGCATAGGGACCAAATTTGTAATTTATGCTTATATTTTACCTATGCTTTGTGTGTTTTAGGCTGAATATCGTTTGAGCCAGGAAAAAGAAAGAGCTAGCCAATTCTTACATCAAACCTCAGTGGAAAAGTTGCTAAGGGTAATGCTGTCACTATCTTCTTTTTTACTATTTTGGTCTAAAAATGATGTCACTATCATCTCTAATGTATTACAATATTGTTTACACTAAAACAGAATCTTTTTTAGTATCATTCTTTTTTATGTTTGATTATAGAGTTTCAATAAAACCCTTATATTTATTAGTTTTAAATAGAGTAAATTACATATTTGCTCCTTCATTTTACTCAAAATCACAATTTTGATCCAATTTATGAAATTTTCCCCAAGTTGTCCCGAAATTTGCGTTTCCTTTAGTCATCTCTGATGTATTAAAATATATATAAGCTAGTTTTGTACTTCAAATATATATATATATATATATATATATATATATATATATATATATGTTATTGTTTATTCAAATAAAGTCAACAGTAATTTAAATAAGTTACATATGTCAAAGTTATTAAGAATACAGAATTGATAGAAATCTAGTTTATTAGAATATCATTATACAGTAACTGAAAGTAAAAGTAAATAAATCTCAAAAACATTGTCTTACCTCACACACTACACTTTTTTTTTTCTTTTTTTAATCTCTGAAAATGTTTAGAATGCATCTTAATATTCTTGCAGTTGGTCCACGGGCTGTTATTAGGTCAAACTGCAAACCAACTTCATGAGAAACAGAAGGCTGAGTCTGGTGATGCCTCAGTCTCATATCAGGCATGTTCAACCCCCGAAAAACAAAAAAAAAAAAAAATGAAAATCACAAGCAGACAGTGACTGGTACAAAAGTGGCAAAATTCTTGTACCACCCAAAAAGGCGGGACATGGGACTTACTCTTGAGTCTCTTGTTTGTGCAAAAAGACGTGATTGCCCTTATACTGATTATTGAAAATAACTCTAGAAAGCTTATCTGGTTTTAATTTCATTTTAAAATGCAGGATGTGCTATCACGCTGTGCGGGTTTGAATCTTGGTGAAGGGAGTTCTCGTGCATGATGTTGTTGGATGTGAATTTGTATTTGATCATGAACCTTAGTGATTGCATCAAATGAATATAGATAGATAGATGCTTTGACTCTTTGAACGACTTATATCAAGTGTCTTACCATGTGGTTATCAAGTGACTTAAGTTGATAGGACTCATTTTGTGGTGGCCTACTTGTTATGAAAAACAAAGAAATTGAAATTGACCAACTACTGATTTCCCAAATGCATCATTATTGATAATTTATAAAATTATTTACAAAATGTCAAACCCAAACTTACCAACTATAGTTTATTGTCACAAACTACCATGTTACACAGCAAAAACACGATTTCAAACCTAAAAAAACCTTCAACACACCATACTTCAAAGGTAACTCACAATACCTATGACCAAATCCCACTTCAAATCGAGACACTATTTGGAATCCCACGACCCGTAAGCCCGATTTCGCTACTCGGATAAAGCAAAGTATAAGGCATTTTAGCGGGCCCATTCCTATTCTTCAATTTCTCATCCAAATTCAGCTCCAAAATCCTTCCTTCAATCTCCCTCAAATCCTCCCCAAATTTCTCAAACGCATCCAACACCACGTCATCATTTGTCCACTCGGGTGTATCCCGTTGCCCTAAAAACACCTCATCCGCCGAATGCCTTGACAAAATCTCAATCAATGAAATCCCAAGCACACTTTGAAGCTGTGGTGTCACGGTTTTCAAAAACGCCTTCTCGGGGTCAGTCTTGAGCTCGTCATAGTCAGCAGTCGCCGGTTCAGGTAAGAATCGGCGACTCGTAGCGGGTCGGTTCGGGAGGTACCCTCCGTAAGGGTACTGGCCGAAGTTGACCGCTGCGTGTAAGGCGGAAGCAGTCCATATGATGATGGTGCATGATTGGATGAGGTCATCGCGGGTTTGCATTGTGGGCCACCACGTTTCATGTTTTTTGTCCCCGTGGCCCTTGGTTCGGACCTCGGTCCACCATTGTTGAAGCTCGGCGTCGTGTTGTATTTCATTGTTTTTGTAGTAGATGTTGATGTAGTTTGTTACCCATGATTTTATTGCGGACCATACCTCGAGCCCATCGACTGCAAACGGGTAGTCTTGGATAATGAGGCGGACCCCATGGCGGGAGGATGGGTCCTCTACGGCTAATCCTCTAAAATAACAAAAATAGGTTAAAACTAAAAAAAATAGTAATGTACTTTCATTGATTTTTTTGTTATTAAATATTGAAACAAATCAACAAATATCTTTTTCATGTTATCATAGACTAAAGATCAAAAGCTAGAAAGTGCAAGGTTTTTTTTTTGGGTATACCTCTTGATTAAATCAGCAGGAAGTGCTTGTTCTGTGAAAGCCCACTCTTTGTACATATTACACGACAAGTCCATGGCATATTTGTCAGGAAAAACCGTTTTTTCAAGAAGTCCACCAGCATTTATGAGTGTTTGGCGTGCAAGGGCATTAATATTCATCGTGTCACGGAAATGAGGATGCAATAGTTTATGAATTGGATGAAGTACACTTAGCTGCCTATTTGTTGCAATTATAAATGGCTCCATTGAAGCATGAGTATGCAACCTGCATTGTAACTCAAATTTACAACACATTCCATATATCTTCTAATTTTATTCATCTCTTAGGGTTTAGGGTTTACTAACGGTTTTATACTGCATTTGGCATGCATTGGACTGACCGACACTGATATCAATGTGACAAAAAGTTGTAATTTTTGTTCCATTGATGTCAGTCTTAGTACATGAAAAACACAGTACAACCTGTTTAGTCATGTCATGTCAGTAGCGAATAAGGATTTAAAGAATCTTTACCAATGACAAACAAGTTGATGGTATCCCGAGTCGTTTACATTAGCATATGCTTTTGCCAACAACCAAATTGTCCCTTTTGCCCCTTCTTTTGCGGGTGTGTTAACTGTACTAATAACTCCAAATTCATCACCATCTGGATGTGGCAAACTCAATTCGATTGCTACTGGCTTCAAAGTCCCGTCTTTTTGCAAGAACAAGATAGTCCGTGTGGCGTATGTCTTGGTGGAAGTTTCATTTATACCCCTCAGATATGGCATCAATGGATCATGGTGGTCTAATATAAACAGCTTGTTGCAATTGATTCCCTAAAACCAACAATAAATTGCATAAATTTTATATATTCGGAACATAAAACTTCAAATATCAGATCTATAATTGTTAATTTGTTACCTCCAAGACACTCAATCCATCTAACTGATGTTTTATGTGGTCTTCAGTCATTGTACTGTTTTGGTTCCCGAATTTTCTAGGGTCTAATTTGCTACATGGAGGGAACTCCTGCAAGTAACGAAATTGTAAGTGGTCAATTAAAAAAAATAGCAATGTACTTTTATTTATTTGTGTATTATAGCATCCTACTTTCACTTATTTTTTCTATTAAAATATTCTACTTTCATCTTTTTTCTTATTAAGGCATTGTACAAAAAGACATAAATGCCCTCATCCTTGTCATTTGTTGAATAAAGAAGATGAAATTTACTTGGAGGCGTCTGATCACAACAGGGTTTATCCCTGCCAACATTTCTCTTCCAAATTCTTCATCTGTCCTCCATGCAGATTCATCCCCTGTTGGAATCATTAAACCAAAACAATAATGTCAATAGGGGAAAAAAAGACGTAAACGCCCTCACCATTGTATTAGAGAAAGTACCTTGGATTATTTGTGGGACAGGGAATTTTGACACGTGTTCTCCATCAGAACGAAACAATTCTCTGAAAAACTCAAATGGAATTTTCTCCCTGATGCTTTCTAGAAACTCAGATTTTGGTACTGGAAGTCCGCCTTTATAAAGCTTAAGTACGTCTTCAAATGATGAAAACTCATTAAATTTGTTGTTTGGTATAGTTTCAAATTTGTGTTTTAGAATATTTTCAAGTGTCCCAACTATTTCATCTGAAATCTTGTCCAAAACAGCCTCAAAACCAGGTAGTAACCCTTGAGATACGAGTTTTATTCCATAAGCATAAACATCTCCCATCTTCAAGTCACTAAACCTTTCATCCCTCGGGACATAAATCGTTAAACTCTGCAAAATCGGAACCCTGCTTTCTGTTTCTGGATCTGTTGTTTAAAAAATATTTCAGAAAATGACAATTATAGTGTCTGTGACTGTATGTATTAAGCCAAAAAGAAACAACCCTAGATTAAGTGCTTAACCAATTAAGCCGATTAAGTAATAATTTGCAACCTGTTTTTGATGGAGGTCGGCCTGTTCTACACCTACGAGGATAAGGGTAGTCAGGGGTCCCACCAAAAGTAGGGCGAACATGGTCTGAACCTTTGTCTGGTTCACTTAAGTCATTATAGACATCATAGTCATACACTCTCTCCCACTCTTCACGCTTTCCTGTCCCATTTCCTCTTAACTCCTCCAACTCTTCCTCTCTATAATGGCGTAAACCCTCTGGTGTCTTCCATGGAAGATATGTCTGTAACCAAAATAATCATGTTTTAGAATTCTACTTTGAAAAATGTCAAATCATAGTATTGTACTTTTAGGCCACTTTTGTATTGTGGAATCAAACTTTCCTATGATGATGAGACGTTTGGTTGGGAAAAAAAGATGCGTTGGAATCTAATTCCGTTCTCTCTTATTTTATTAAAATGAAAAAGATTCCTTCTACACTATGTATATTAAACTCCAACAAAATCTTGGTGTGGATATTATTTTTCAAAATTGATTGTGGAACAAAATGGATCTTGTATTTGGATGACTTCGATATAACTGGGAGGATTTTTCATCGTACAATATTGTAATAGGAAGAAACAAAAGTAGGATATTAAAAGTCTAAAATAAAAAGTCAATGAAAGTCTGCTGCTAGATCTGATTAACTCTATGAAAAAAATAGCCGAATTAAAGATGAGGGTAGCAAAAAGATGAGAAAGTCAATGATGAGGGTACTCTACTACTCTACCAAAATCATTTTATAATACTAAAAGACAATTCTTTACCTGATTAGAGAAGAAAATGCGATATTGCTTGTTGTAATGTTCTTCTGGGTAGACCCAAGAATTGCAGATGAAATGAACACGGCCACAATCTGGAACATCTTCTAATGTCAAAGTTTTAAGGTAGAATTCTGAGTTGTGTCTGTTGGTGATCAAGAAAGCCCCTGGAACCCCAATTTCTTCTTCCCAATCGAAGTCTAAATCGAAGGTTGAATCGCCTTTTGTTGAACGAGTGATCACTGTGCTCACCCAGTTCTTCAAGTTTGTCTCTTTTCCTAGCTTCCCTCTGATACCCCTGGCTGAAATTTAGCAAAAAAATTCGTCAATTAAGCTATGAAATTGCATGATTTTAAACAGATAATTAGACTGGTGATGCAAGGAATTAATAGATACTTCGATCGCCGTAGTAATGGTGATCTTGAGAGCTTTGGTGGATTTGTACAGTACAATCCGTACAATCTGTGCAATCCAATAAAGCTTCGAGTTGAATTATGGATGCATCCACCGGCCCACCGACATCGTCCCGGTCAACGGTGGTTTTGGCAGATTTACTGAGTTGTACTGTACAACTCACTGAAGAATATAATCGAACACTTGGAATGCCACATGGTCATGAACCACAAGTCCAGATAGTGTGGATGGGTGACTATTATTGCTTTATTGGGTTGTACGTTACAACCCAACGAAGCATCCAATGACAAAATCAGAGGAAATCCAATCGATCAAAGAGGCTTACCAGTAGATTCACAGTGGGCAGCACTGATGAGTTGCAGAGAGACTTTCCGGCCCAAAAGAACCTCGTCTTTGATGGTGGAAATGGAGTGATTGTTCATCAAAACCAATGTCCCCTTTACCTTCTTATCTTCAATTTTGATTCTTTTCCTCCGGTCAACGTCAGCCATGGCGGAGGATCAGGAGCTTCTTAAAGTAATGGAAATCAAAGGGTGTGTGGTTGTGGAAGTGGGATTTGATTAATTGATGGAAAGCGAGAAGAATTGATGGATATTTATAGGAAGTGAAGGAGAGAGTAATCAAACAATGGTGATGACACTGAAGCTTCCCGGCTTTGATTGAAGACATAAACCAGTGGGAATATAATATTTGACTACTTTCGCTAGATTTCTACTTTGTTTTAGCTTATATGACAGAATCATATCTCTAATTTTGTTCAACTCGTTTACTATGTTTTGGAAATTAGCGTACGTTTGTACGTAGTTGACAAGAGAACTCAATGCCCCTAATTACAATTAATGCATCTGTTATTAAATGCTGCGTAACTAACTATTATTTTACTTTTTAAGTAAAAATTCTAAACTATATGTGTTGATGTAACGTTAACATCATGCATCTGTTATTTATTAAGGATTGTAAGGATAGATTACATTTGTTGACAATATGTGTTGTATAAGCCTATGTGGTATGCCATATTTCTAGCAACCATATATACCTAAAAGTTAAGTCTACCTCAACATTACATTACCATCACTTTCCTACCATTTATTCTAAGAAATAACCGTAATGATGACGCCCTAAAAGAATTTCCATGTTACAATTAAAAAAATACAAGTTTTGTGTAATATTTTAATTAAGACAAAATTGCAAAAATGGTCCCTGTGGTTGGAAAAATTCTATGGTTTTGGTCCAAAAAAGTTTTGCTTTGCAGCAGTGGTCCAATTTCGGATACTTTGTATAGTTTTGGTCCCTGTAGTTGATATTTCTATGTGATTTTGCTCCATACTCACCAATATGCCTTTAAATATTTCCTTTTTAACTTATTTTATTTAATTTATTATTATTTTAATTAAAAGAAAAAGAAAAAGAAATTATCACCCCACACCCCACCCATTTATATCTCCTCCTGCCACTATCGTCATTCCCTACCACCATTCGCCGCCAACCACCTCCATCTCCCCTACCCTCACCTGTAACACCGGGTTCATGGTATGATTTTATTTAAGTTTCTATTTTAATTTTGCCACGAACTCGGCGAGTCTGCGTCCCGACTCGCCGAGTAGCAGCAGGGTGGACACGGGGTTTGAGCGGTGAACTCGGCGAGTCGATGCATGGACTCGGCGAGTCCACCTGTCTGGATGAAGCTCTATTTTCAGACATTTCACCCCATGTTACCCATTCTAAAACACCCATTTCGTCCCATTCTCTTCCAAAAGAACTGTAGAGCGAAACCCTAGCCCATTTTGATCCTTGCGAGTGATTTTGGCTTGGTGAAGGAAGCTTGAAGCTTTAGAGAAGAAGGAGGAAGTTGGAGGGTGCAAGGAAGTGTGGTAGATCCGAAATCTACCCTGGGAGAAGCTCCTAACCAGGTAAGAAAGCTCCTTCTTAATCTTTAGTATAATAGATTCCCTTTTTGTCCCTTATATGTGGATTTCAAGACCTTAAACCTCCCAAACTCCGTGTGTTTATACCCTAGGAGCTTAGATTTATGGGTTGGAACCATTGCATGCCTTAGTTTTGGCCAGAATGGGTGAAGAGTCGAAGGGTACTCGGCGAGTGCCAAAGTGCACTCGGCGAGTTCCATGAAGATGGCCTTAGACTCGGCGAGTTGGATAAACAACTCGGCGAGTCCTATGAAGATTGTCTGGTACTCGGCGAGTCGTTCCTCAAACTCGGCGAGTCCCTTGAATATAGCCTTGAACTCGGCGAGTTTTTCTTCAAACTCGGCGAGTCATATGAACTGTCACTATGATAAGAAGGGTTTAAGTGTAGGAGGTCCAACCCTTCGTAGTCGCACATGGAATCAGCAATTTAACGTGTAGCTATAGTCCCAGAATCTTCAAATCTCCAAGGTTGATGTTCTGATGGAAGATTGGAGCGAATTGTGAGATCTGTTCGTCGGACTCGGCGAGTTTCCCCCTTGGACTCGGCGAGTCCAGTCGCGGGTTTGTTAGTTGTCCCCGTCTAGCGAGTCAGGCTGACTCAGTGAGTGGGAACAGGGACCCGATGAGTCAGAGTCGGGCTAGACATAGAAGGACTCGGCGAGTCGTCATATGGACTCGGCGAGTCCAGTCAATCAGAAGGTTGACTTTGACCAAGGAGTTGACTTTGACCGGTCATTTGACCTTAGGGGTATTTATGAGTACCTAATCCATGTTTACGGATTTATAGCCGGAGGGATTACCGGTGCGGCAGCCAGGCGTAGTCTGAGCAGGTTTTCGGCAGCTACTCTCGAGGTGAGTTTCCTTCCAGTAGGGACGGGTCTAAGGCACCAAGGCCGGCCCGTATAGACGATATGTTAGTATCGGAGTGTGGGCGGAGCCCGTATCTCATAGCTGAGTTTGATTGTGTTATATGCCAGTATGATAGAATTGCTTATACTTGTTGTCTGTGTGATACTTGTATGTTATGGTTTAGTAGCGGAGTGTGGGCGAGGCCCGTATCTCCATGGATAGCAGAGTGTGGGCGAGGCCCGTACCTCTCAGAAAGTAAAGTGTGGGCGAGGCCCGTATCTCTATGGGTGTGGGCGAGGCCCGTATCCCTTAGTTACTCATTATATGATTGTATGGTATGTGGCATTATGGGGGAACTCACTAAGCTTTGTGCTTACGTTTTATAGTTTTGTTTTCAGGTATCTCTTCAGCTAGGGAAAAGGAGCTGGCGCGGTAGCGGCATATCACACACACTCTCATGTTTTCCGCACTATGGATTTTCTGGGATGTACTCTGAATATTTTACTATGATGTTACCGGTTCTCAGACATAAATTAATATTATGAATGTTTTGTAACGATGTTTTTATGAATTAACCTAATTTAAAAATGAAATTTTTAGCTGGTATTTTTGGGATGTTACAAGTTGGTATCAGAGCCCTGGTTTGAGGGATTCAGACACACCTTCGGGGGTGTCTGGACTCAAATCGAGGGATTAAAAGATTTTTATAAAGAAATGATTTTCTAAAGACTAAGTAAAAGGGGTTTCTAAAAAGAAAAAGGTGTGTGATGTGCGCGACCGGCCGAGCTCAAGTAAGTTTTCCCCAAAGTGCCCATACAAGTTTACGTTATGATTATCAGTTTAGTTTCAGTAGAACAGCATGCTAGAATAGGACTAAGGATCTAGGAATGATGCCTTATGTGCCTGCTTTATGTGTTTCGGCTTTTTGAGAATTGCATGCTAGTACAGATCAGTCAGTATGATAGCCAGAGTAGTATATACTTGATTATGTGTACTCAATGCCCGAATGCTGCTTGCTTTGTGCTATTAGGAGTTCTAGTCGTCTTTCACTAACTAGTGAACGAATATGCTAAGTTACATATTGCAAGGATTAAATAATTTCAGAAGGTTGGGTCTAGCCCTATTTCGCAGCTCTTGTTTGAGTCTAACCGTTGTAGGGTAGGACCTCTCATTCGAATAATTATCTAGTCTGAGTAATATGTAATAGTATTCGCAAGCTAGTTAGGGAAAGAAAGCAGGGACTTCTTGTGCAGCTGATGGCAGAGAGTGGGATGGCGATTACTTAGGGTAAGCCTAGGGCGAGAGTAGCACGAGAACCGCAGTATTAGTAGAAAGGACTTGGTTTAGTTAAGGCAATTCTTGAGGAAAGTACGGATAGACGTGGAGGGTAGTATGGGCCCGTACTACTGAAAGCGGAGGATCCATACTCGATTCAAAAAGGGCCGAGGCGAGACCGGGGACTAGTGGTATGTATGTGAACCTCGTTAGTGGAATATCGTTTGATGGTGGTTATGCTATGTTTTTCAGTATGGTGACCACACGACAGGGAGCGGGAGGCTCAGGATCGGGATCGGGTTCGGGTTCAGGGTCCGAACCAGTTGATGAGGGTCTACGCGAGTTCATTGCGTCAGAGATTACCAGGGGCATCCTTGAGTCGACTCCCATCATTTTCGGGTCGATCAAGGAGGGTATTGTAGAGTTGATGGAGGATCGTCTCAGGGCGTTCAGGAGTGATATGGCGGCTAGCCAGTCAGGACCACACACACTGTCCTTTAAGGACTTCAGGGGCAGTGGTGCATCAGATTTCCATGGGGCGAAGGACCCCATTGCTGCCAGACGATGGATTGCAGACCTTGAGTCTACACAGCTGATCAGCTTCTGCCCCGAGGGGTCGAAGGTACGATTTGCAGTAGGGTGTCTACGTGACAGGGCTAGATATTGGTGGGAGTCGGTTTGTGACTCTTTGGGAATCGCGGCCATTGAGGCTATGACATGGCCGAACTTTGTGACACGATTCAGGGCGGAGTTCGCGCCTGCGGTGGAGCTCTAGCAGTTGGCACGGGAGTTCTTGGATATGAGACAGACGACGGAGACTGTGGCGGAGATCACCGCCAAGTTCCGGGAGAGGGCGTTACTGGTGCCCCAGTATGCAGGTGATGAGGATATGAGGAGGACCCGCTACCATGACATGCTGCGAGCCGACATTCGGGAGCATGTCAGTTTTTCAGCTTGCCCTACCCTGGATTCTATGATTGCTAGGGCGAGGGAGAGGGAGATAGATCTGGAGCACGTCCGGTAGAGGAAGGCAGAGGAGGGACAGACGATAGGGGCTTCGGGAAAGAAGCCCAAGGGATCAGATGGTAGGCCGAAAGGCCATACAGGACCGGGCCGCTGTAGGAAGTGCGGCAGGTCGCACGAGGGAGCGTGTAGATTAGGACCGACAGGCTGCTACAGGTGCGGCAAGACGGGACATTTCAGCAGGGATTGTACTGCCCCTGCTCCGGTTATTCAGACATCTGAGTTGTTGTGTTTCCACTGCAACCAGAGGGGCAACAAGAGGGCCAACTGCCCCCAGTTGACAGCAGCAGCGCCAGTACAGGCGCCAGATCCAGCGACCCTGCGGATTACAGATGTCCGGTAGGGCAAGGCAGAGGCTCCAGTGGTGAGGAGTCGGGCATTTCAGCTGACAGCCGAGGAGGCACGCGCTGCACCCGATGTGGTGACGGGTATGATTCTTTCCCTCTGACCTATTTATATGAGATTTATGATATTGATATGTGCTCTGTGTATAAACGTTTAGGATCGTTCCATGTGAACGATATTCCAGTCCAGGTGTTGTTTGATTTGGGGGCTACCCGATCCTTTGTTTCTCTTGCACTTAGCAAGTCGTACGCGAAAGTTACGAATTTTAGAAGTCGGGAGGTGAATCTGCGAAGTTGATGACGTGGCATGATCTAGGCCAATGCTTGCTGCCCACGACCTCGCTTCGGATCGTGACACCTGGCCTCGCGTACGCCCAGCGTTCACATCCGACACCCAGCGTACGAGTACGCCCCGCGTCCGAGCTCGGTACGCCCAACGATATCGCTTTCCTCGGTCCACATTGAGCCACGTCGCCCCAGCAGCTCACCGACGCGTGTTGTACGAACTTCGGGTACGCGCAACGTACTTCGGAACTACGCCTAGCGTAGTGCGAGGCGTCGCGCCTATAAATAGGTTGCGAGGCAGCCTCCATTTTTCACACCTCCCACTTCTACTTTCTCTCTCTACTCTCTCTCTAGCCTTTCTAAACCCCCCAAAGCCTAGGGTACCTCCTAGCACTAGAAGGAAGCTCCGGAGCGCCCGACTGCTCCGAGAAAAAGAGCTTTTCGGCTCGGAAACACTGCTCCAGCAAAACCCGATTTTTAATAAAAACCCACTGTAAGTGAGATACGCCTTCCATACTTTAAATATAGCTTATATATAAATATAATATCGTTATTATGAACCTATAAATAAGATTTATCAGTGATTTAAAGTCGTTATACTGATTGAACTACTTACGGGAAAGGTGTCTAGAATGGTCACATTGGGTTTGGTTGTTGGATTTCAGAAAAGTTATATGCTGAAATGGTCCTGCCTCCCAACTGTCATGCCTGGCTGATCCTTACTTGATAGATCATGAAGTGGACTTTGAGTTAATGATGAATCTAGACTAATAATTAGTCGCAATAAAGATTAGACTAAAACTTAGCGATAATAATGCTAGGTTTCGTCGAAGGAAAATAGAATCGTTAGAAGCGAAGCGCTACCCGAGTTTGGAATCATCACTTTAACAAGTGAGTGCATAGTCCCTTTCATGAACATGATTTTAATACAAGTATTGATTAAAGTATTAAATATATATTTATGTGTGAAATATTTGATGTTGCCTGAAATACGTGTTAAAGAGCATACCTGATAACATATGATGATTTAGGATAAAGAGTGAACCTAAATTAATTATGAGGAATATTGGGTAGTATCTTCTTATGAGTACGAGTGAGATATACACAGAGAATAGAACTTTAAATTATGTCATTGATCCGGGAGCATGGATTAGACATAGTCATTCGTCCCTAGCCCGAGAGTATGGATTGGGCACAATCATTTGTCATTAATCCGGGAGCATGGATTAAGACATAGTCAGTTGTCCTTAGTCCGAGAGTATGGATAGGACATAGTTACTTGTCATTAATCCGGGAGTATAGATTTAGACATAGACAATTGTCCCTAGTACGAGAGTATGGAATGGGCACAGTTATTGATCCGAGAGCATGGATTAGATCCAGGAGTATGGATTAAGTAAAGAGATAAATTTTAAGATCCGAGAGTATGGATAGTGTCGTTGAGAGGATCGACGGGGTGGGGTAAGAGTTGCTTATATATGTATGGTGAAATTGTATATTTTGTGAGTTCTTAATTATATATATGATATAACATTGTGGGATTGAAACCCCTATGTACTCACCAGGTTTTCCAACCTGACCCACTCAGTTTATTTGTATCACAGGTGTCGATACGAAGCTACATTACACTGAGAGACTAAGGAGATGTAGATCACTAGTGTAAATAAATGTAAGGTTTGTTTATGCTTATGTTTCTGTATTGACGATGACATCCCAATGTTTTAAAAAGGAATAAAATACATTTCTTCGGAAATGCTTTGATAATGTATTTATCATGTTTTTCTGGGAACAAATTTCGCAACATATTTCTTTAAAAGATACTCTGATTTTCAAAATAAAGCATAAACAAATCAGTCTTTTCTGGCCGTAAAAATGGGGATGTCACAGTTGGTATCAGAGCATTAGTTTAAGCAAACTATGAATAAGGATTTATTTCTAGACTTAAACTTAGAATGCTAAACGATGATCGTGAGGAATGTGTCTAATATATTTTAGGTAGTACACCTGAATAGACACAAGCACTAGCTTATTTAGGGAAGGATGCCTAAAATGCTTTTATGTGCTAAATGATTTGTGATTATTTGATTGGATCTATGGTCTGTTGCCGACCGGATCTAGAAACTTTATGTGTTCAGATTTACTAAGCCCATTCTTCCTAACCCCTTAAAATGCCTCTTAACTTTACTAGGCTCATTCTCCCTAACCCCACCAATAAAAACTCCCCGAATTACAAGTTTCCTACGCTTGCAGTTAATTAACCCATGAAAAATGTTGAATTTTCATCCCCCTTAATACCCTACTGTACCTTCGCTTTTTGGGTAAGATCCAAATTCGAAAGATGCTCTAACTCTTTATGGAATTTTATAAAAGCCTCCCTAATCTCAGACAACCCCTCGGAATCCATAAGAAGAGAATCATACTTAACAATTTTCCCATGGAGAGTACACTACACAAATCCTGATTCCACACCCTTAGGTTAGTTTTAAGAAGCTATAACTTCTTCTTAAACATAACCCAAGGGTTCTCACGATAATCTACAAGTTGCGACTAGGAAATTCGAACCACGTCCTCAGAGCCCTCTAACATATACCAAGAGTGAAACAAAAGAAAATGATATCGGTCATAATCCACAACATGCTTCAATAACAGAATAAGATGATGATCAAGAATATTTTTCTCAAGAACCATGCCAGAGAGACGAGGAAAGAAACGAAAAACACCATCCATAACCAAAAAGCGATCCAACTTAATGAATTTCAAACCCCAAGTATAAGACCAAGTAAAATGTGGACCCCAAGAGGAACATCAAGCATATCCACAAAAAAATAAACTGATTAAAGATCAAATCCCCTGAAACTGGGAGTCGAATCTTTCCCACTCATCTATGACTTCATTAAAGTCTCCCATCAACATCTCTTCACCATGAACTAAATCCATTAACTGTAAGATATAACTCTATAATTGTTGTTTGGAATTTAACCCTTGTGGGTCATAAACTGTAAAAGACAACACCAGAAGATTACTATGAATCCACACCACCTCCACCGCCACATAAAAATCATGAACAAACACCCTCTTTTGTTGAACCACGAACGAATCCCAAAATAGCCACCACACTAGAAAGACCCCGTGACGTAGAGCTTGCATAACATAAAGAAGAATTTCCCTATCAAGACCTTAGCACAAGCAAGTGTATATTTTTCATTTTTTCTCTTGAATCCCGAGAAAGTTTAATTCATACTTTTGGCACAAAGAACAAATCCATACTCGTTTACCCCGGGTCCCTGCTCCTTGAATGTTAATCGATAAACAAATCATTTACTCATATTCTTCTTCGTTGATCCATCAATTAAATCAAATATAACTTGTTGACCCCATTCTATCGAATATCCTACTAATTTCCCTATCTGTAAAGCTTTTTTACATTCTTCCGACATCGAACCTGCATGATAAGATCCATTCGAATGAGAACCATTTTCGCGAAATAAGGATGTGAATTTAGTAGAAAAGCCTCGGATGGAAGAGAGAGAATAGATTTGGACATGTTCCCATAAGAAACATCCTCCAGACTCTTCAAAACAGAGGCTTCTGGTGAAGAGTCAGTCACCAAAAACTCCAGACGTTGTTGCTGCCATCCCGACTAATGTCGAGGGAAACTGCTGATGTAGGAAGGTTGGTGATGGCTTAACGAGGGGCTGATGATGTGAGGCAGATAGTGAAGACGGGTTTGAAGGATGCTGAAGGTGAGATCGGAGGCTACTGAGGCAGCTCTGTTGCTAACGACAAGAACTGATGAGGAACTGAGTTGTTGGCTGTTGGAGATTCCTCTGTTTGAGAAAGCTGCTATCGGATAGCAGGAGCCCCCATCCGATCTAATGCTGATTCGTTACGAATAACATGATCGAAGCTATGTTTTTCTAAACTTTTTTATTTTTGTTGCATTCTATATGCTTGGAGGTACCATCCTCTTTATGTCGCTTCACTCTGTGTTTTCCTTTCTTTTCATTGTTCCATATATATCAAAAGGATCTGTGGAATTTTCTTCAACGTTTTCATCTGAGTGTACACTATCACCTTCTTAAAAAAACCCCGTAACATTCACCTCACAACAATTTTTTCCTCATTATTATCCATACGCTCGGGAGAGAATAAAGGAATCTAGCTCCTAGCTTTTTTCACTCTAAGCCAAAACAATTTTCCATTAACCATTTCATTCACCACTTCTAAAATTATTCCTTCATAAGATGTAAGTAAGCAAATACGGTTTGTATATAAGTCTTCCCCAATATCATTTTCCATATGAATTATAGACTCCCATTTCGCTATAATTCTTATAAATGCATTTCACTCACGCCCTCAATGGTACCCTTTCAATGTCCACCAACACTAATCTGTTCGATACCAAAAGTCTACATCCCAAGGTCTCTTCTTCGTTAACCAGTGATCCAAAGAATCATTCATATGGAAATTTTTAGAAGCCATCATTGATTTAAATTCATAGAGGACCCATAATCCCCTTGTGTAGCATATTTCAACATTATCAAAATCCCTCATCCATGCACAACATTCTAAGGCTTGGAAGAGTAAAAGAATCCTTAGCTTTCCTAAAACAAGCTAAGTTTTGATCCTTCATGTCAACCACAAAATCACTCGATTGTCATTCAATCCCAACCTCGATGTAATCTTTCCCTTTTTCTTTTCCTAGTGTTGTTCCCTTCCTTAGAACATTCGCATAAGAAAAATCTGAAGATTCCTTCTTTCGATGTTTGACTCCACAGTTCAAGTCTTATTATTCAAAGTTTCGAATCTCATGAACCTTGGAATTGTAGCATAAAATTGATGGTAGTCAAACCAAATATCACATAAAGCATTCGTAATGGCATGCACGTCCCCATCCTTTGTAAATCTCAAAAATTCAAATCGTTTCCCTATACCCGATAGTTTTCTTGAAATAAAAACATCAACCACATTGCCTACCTATAACATATCTTCCATAGATATTCTGTTTCCACTGAATTGGGGAAATTTGTCACAATAACAATTGAGCATCAAAATTTACTTGTTTTGGGATAACCCTATACCTTTATTTTGTCTTGTTTCTCCCTATCATGTTACATCGTTTCATCTCCATGCCATCTCAAGTTCATTCTCAGCCCATCACCCCGAAAACGTTTGATCCCACCGTTAAAGGAAGCGTACATCGTCAAAATTTTGATGATGCCAAAATCGTCGGTGCAAAGAAATGGGAACAAAAACCAAATTAATTCTTTTTATAGGCCTTTAAAATTATTAGTATCAATGGGAAAATTATGATAACTAAATGTTATTTTTATTTATATATGGTAATGTTTGTATACACGCCTAATCAATAAGCTTACTTAAAAATGTTAAAAAAATCACTATGAACCATAATTAAAGGTTACCCCGGTTTCAGACGACTTCTCCGGAGATCGTTAAACTTATACCGGTAATGAAGTTTTGTAATTGTACACATCAAGAATTATTTTGTACAAAATGACCAATAGAATCAAATTAATGTCTAATTTAGTCATCATGCTAATTTTTTGAATATATTTTTGTACAGCTTTTTTTAACAAATTGTATAAAAAATTTACACTTGTGCACATGTCCTACATATTTGTTATGTATCCTTTTTTTAATATTTTTCCGTTTTCAGAAATTAGTGTTTTTATTTGTTTTCAAAAATTTATTTTTAGCTTTTTGTAACTATTCGTTTTTATGTATTTAAAGGTTGTAAAAAACTTATTTTTTAAATATTCATTTTTACAAATTAAATTGTAAAAAAACTTATTATATGAAAAAAAAATTGAAAAAGGGTTTGGGCTACGGTTTCTCTATTCTTTAGAAATTGGAAAAGGGTAATCGAGACCTCGATGTAGCCCAAACTTTTTAATAATGTATTTTTTTACAATTTTATAAAAATAAATATTTAGAAAAAATTAGTTTTATAACCTTAAATGTATAAAAACAAATAAGTAAAAAGGTTAAAAAATAGATTTTTGAAAACAGATTAAAAAACACTAATTTATGAAAACGAAAGATATTGGAAAAAATCCGTAAGAGGACATAAGTGAGCAAATATAAAAAAAAGTTATATAAATTGTAAAAAAGAAGTTATACAAAAAAGTGTATAAAAAATAGTTCTTTCGCTAGATGTAACATTAATCTAAGATTATTGGTAAGATGTTTATACAAAACCGGAAAGTGACTAAGTTGGTACAATTGCAAAACTTTATTACCTTCATAAGTGAAACGGTCGTGAGATCATCGGTAAGATGTTTATACAAAACTAAAAAGTGACTAAGTTGGTGCAATTGCAAAACTTTATTATCTTCATAAGTTAAACAGTCGTTGAAAACCGATGTAATTGTTAATTACCGATCATAGTAGTATTTTTCAAGGTTCTAAATGGCTCCGCCATGGCTCCAAGACTTGTACCTACCGCCAACTTTACCAAAACGTCGTCTTAACTCATATATGTATATAAAATAGAATAATCGTTGAAAATACATATAAAAATATTAATTATATACAAAATTGCCGCCTTAAGTCACGCATTAACTCATATATGTATATAAAATAGAATAATCGTTGAAAATACATATAAAAATATTAATTATATACAAAATTGCCGCCTTAAGTCACGCCTTACAAACGATGTGGCTCGCCAAGGCTTGAAAAAGCTTCAGGCTTGACATTGCCGCCAAGTCACGCCTGACGTTATTTAGACCTTGGTATTTTTTGAACTCTTTAAATAAATTTATTGCTTAATTGTATAAAGAACAAATTACTGAAATCGTCCTTATGCTTTGGTTAAATTTGCGTGTTTGGTGCCTAACTTTTGTTTTGCACTCGGACTGTCCCTATTGTTTTATTTGGTTGCGTTTTTTCGTCCCTAACAGATATGAAAAGACTATATTCGTCCCTCCCCCAAGATGAAAAGACTATATTACCCTTTCTATTTTTCTTTTTCATTTTTTGCTATTTTATTTATTATTTATTAATTAAAGAAAAATAATTACTGAAATCGTTCCTCCCACTTGCACCACAACCACCATAAGTCACCGACAACCACCATAGGCCACTGAAAACCACCACCAGCCACCATCCACCACCAGTAACCACCACCAAGCGATTCCAACATCACTAACATCCACCGATTTTAGCTCTAATACAGACCAAATAATCGATTTCATTAATTCACACCCCAACATCAAATCCTGAATATCAAATTGAACATAGAAATCAAAACCTAAACATAGAAATCAAAACCATAACAAGATCAAATTCTGAAATAAAAAACCTAACCAAAGTCAAATACCAATATCCCAAAATCAAAACCTAAACTGAAATGAAATCCAGATATGGAATCAAAACCCAAAAGCAAAACCTAATCTGAAAATGACAATGAAAGAAAAACTGATGAAATCCTTGAAATCAAATATGGTTTTCCAGAAGAATGGGGTTAAATGGGAACAACACTCAGTGAAGGATAGTGGTGGTTGGAGGATTTTGGCAGACACGATGCTCCATCTATTCAGGTAGATGGCGAAGAAGGAAGAGCGAGGATGGAGCAGATGGGGGCAGAAAGATGAAGAGAAGGGATTGATGATGCAGATCGGTGGTTTCCTGGTGTCTTCCGGTGACGTTTCTAGGTGGTTTTCCGGTGATGCTTCGTCGATGGTTGTGGCTTCCGGTGAGAAATGAGAGGACGGGAATGGGATGAGGGAGATAAGTGATGACGAGGGAGGGGAAAGAGAATGAGGTGAGGGACCTACATTTTTTTATTTTTAATAATAATCTTTAAAAGGTTAATATTAAAAAAATCGAAAATAAATCAAAAAAGAAATGACCAAGGGTAGTATAGTCTTTTCATGTCTGTGAGGGACGAAAAACGCAACCAAATAAAACAATAGGGACGGTCTGAGTGCAAAACAAAAGTTAGGGACAAAACACGCAAATTTAACCAAACCATAGGAACGATTTCAGTAATTTGTTCTTGTATAAAAAATGATCAAATATAAACAAAAATAATAAATGATTACTCTTATAGGTTATTATTTCTATTTTCAAATACGTTTAGTTCAAAGTATTAGTGATAATTATAATGTTATATATTTTTGTAAACAATTATTTAAAAAAAGTAAACCAATATAAAGCAAGAATTACTTTTTTTTCCTTATTTAGCCTAAATTAATTATTATAACAATAATAATAAAAGATTTAAAAAAAACGAATAAGAGAAACTTGTAAATTTGGTTTCTGTGTTTGTCAAAAAATTAGGGTTTATGTCCCTAAACTATCGATTTTTCACTATGGATTTGGTTAGTAACTTTAACTTCATTTAAAATCTATAAGTTAGGTGATACACGTACTCCTCATACCAGGGTAATTTTGTATGATTACCTCTCATCTCTGTCATATTGTATTATCATTATTACAAAACCATCCCTCACTTACGACTTTAATATGATAATCCTATTAACCTGTTGTCAATCAAAACTTTTTTCCCATTCTTTTGATCCTCTTCATATTGAAACCTTAGTTACAATTCCCATGTAGTCATTTTCATCTTCTTTTGAACAAGTTGGCATTCAAGCTTTTCTCTATTTTTACAATATTTAATTCAATGCATGAAAGCTAGCTAATGTAGAGTTTGTAACCTCTAAATCAGTAAACTGAGGCTGAGAATATATATGGTAATGCAATTGTTTTCTTTTTTACTACATTTTTAATTGGAGTATTTCGACGAAATCAGAGAAATTGAAAAGTTGGATTTAATCGTTAGGGACGCGGGGCGCCTCTTATAGTGCATGGTGTGCCCTGGCCCATGGGTTGAACGTTTTTCTAGGGTTTTGGGATATTTAAAACACTTAACTCTATAGGGTTGGATCATTTGCGGCTTCCATCATCCCTAGAGAGAGTTTCCAGAAACCCTATCCCCTTCTCCCTTCATTTTGGTCCTTGTATCACCTTGAGAGCTTATTTTCCATTTGTTTATGTTTGAAACTTGAAGATCAAGATTCTCCTTGGTGCATTGAAGAGTGGAGAAAGTGTAGATCCAAAAAGGTAGCACCTTTCCTGGACTTTTGTGAGTAAAAAGCTTCAAGCTTTCCTTTTAGTTTGCTACATCTTGCTTCATGTCAATTTATTCTTTCTTTAGTCCCTTTTGTTGGTGATCTTGGAGTTGGGTGAAAACCATCACCTTGTGAGCATCTTGATTTGTTTCATTAGCCTTATGGACTAGGAAAGTTGGGATCTTTGGCTTTCCCATCAATCCATGTAAGCCATGTTGACTTTTTAGGTAATTTCAATGTAAAAAGTTTAGATCGTGAATGTTTGAGAGGTCTTAATGGATAAAGTTGGAAACTTTATCCATTAGTATCATGATATGGACCAGATCTGGAAGATTGAGCTTTGAATTAACAGATTAAGTCGATGTTACATTGTGAAAAAGGGTATGGATGTGACGCGTCTTTCCCACATGTGACACGTCTTTCCCACGTGCGGCACGTCTTTGGTAATTATCCATATCGCGTATGTTTTAGCCTCGGACCCCGAGTATTTGTCGTGTAGCGAGATGCGATGCTTCCCTCTGTGAACGCGGTGAGCCTCTTGACCATTTGTTTACATTTTGACATTTTGGAAAAGTTTGACCTTGGGTCAAACTTTATGGTTTAGGTCATTGACTGAGATTTGACCATTTATTAATATTTAGGTGGTTTGTGAGGCCGACCTTCAAATCTCCGATAAGCCACAGAGATTATATGTTCTATTTGCAAGGTGAGTTTCCTCACTATACTATGTATTGCTAGTAAGTGTCCTTGTATGCTAGGGTGAGGTTAGACTGTAGTATGTTGTTTGGCAGGTAGACTTGTAAACTATCACCTGTGATGCTGAGTTGTCTATTTATATGTATTATGTATATGTAGACATATTATATGGTGGAATGAGGCGTCCTAGTTTTGTGTAGAAGGCCAAGATGCGGGTGGACCAAAATTATACTAAAGTGTAAGGGGTAAGTTGATGACAAGATCAACTTTGAGTGTTATGATTCTAGAAACTCGCAAGGGGCGTATTAATGGCAATATCAACTAAAGTGTTGTGAGCCTAGATACTCGATGTTGTTTAAACGAATCGGTTTTAGTACCGAGAGCCTTGCTTGTATGCATTTATACTTATTGTTGTGTATGGTATTTTATGGAACTCACTAAGCTTTGGCTTAGAGTTGCGGTTTAAATTTTTCAGGTACTTATGAGGATCGTGGAAAGGTAAATGTGTGATTTTTACATATTTTGGGGACTCAATAAGCTTTGGCTTACAATTGATATTCTGCATTGTATATACTACTCTGATTTTTGGGTTTATGTTTTGTGGAACAAATGGTTTTTTACGGATGTTTGATTTTTAAAAATGGCCTTTATTCTATTTATAAATTGAAATTTGTTTTGTGAAAATTGGGACGCTACACAAGATTTTGAAACCCTTTTCTTATTAGTCTTGATACATGATCATCTCACAATATTCTCCATGAAAGTGCATCATGGAAGTAAGTTCACCAGATTCCATGAAATGAGGTACGTATAAGGACAAGTTCACATAATGTACCTAGTAGGTCTTGATGAAAATTTGGTCCATGAAATTTATAGTATAATGGTAGAGCTAGGTTATTGGGTATATCCAGTCATTAACTACCATTTTCCATGAGGGTGAGGGATGAATTAAGGAGGAATAGGGAGTATCCAAGGGTGGAACATCATAATGAAACAATAAACTAATTTTTTTGATAGTGTTGATATACAAGAAGGCAGATAGGAACCGATACAAGTGGAACTCATATAAAAGTAACATGTGAGAAGGTTTTACGTTTATACAGAGGAAGAATACGAGATTGATGACTTAAGTGAGGATAGTGATTTCATGGTTGATAAACTCAAACACTATAGAGGAAGTATAAGTAGATAAAGTTGATTTCCATTACTCCATTGACATAGATGTAGAATGGGTGAGGTTTCCAACAAAACTACCTATTATGGTTGATACTGTAGTTTGAAGATGAAAAGATTATAGAGAATTGTGATTTGGATTTTGTGGGTGTGTCAGAAGAAGAAGCTAAGAGTAGATGAATTCTTAATGAGCTTGATAAAGATAATACATGTTCATTTAGTTCCATTCATAAGGTTTATTTTTATGTTGGAAAATTTTTTAATTGATGGCACATACATGCTTTTGATTTGTGATGATGTGCCACCCTCCACAACTGTTCAAGAGTTTCACGATTACATGAATGATTCTCATAACAACATTTAAGCATTTTAATGTCTAAAAAAAATACCTAGTAAACATTGGGCTTGGAATCTATTTCGAGAGCTTATTTTCCATTGTTTTGAGTGAAGCTTGAAGATCAATGTGTTTTAGTGTTCATTGAAGAAAGGCTCAAGTGTAGATCCAACAAGGTTGAATCATTTCAAGACTTTTTTGAGTAAATGATTCAAACTTGTTCCTTGATTCATTGGATCTTGTTATATGTCTTGCTATACACTTTTTGGTTCATTTTGTTGGTGATCTTGGATTTTAGAGGAATCCAACACCTTTTGAACAATTTAGAATGCTTCTTGGACCTCGTGGATTAGAAAAGTTAAGATTTTTTGCCTTCCCAATAAGCCATGCAAGTTATCTTGGTCCTCTAGGTTATTTTGGTGTAGAAAAGTTTAGATCATAAATGTTTGGGAGGTCTTAATGGATAAAGTTGTAGACTTTATCCATTAATACCTTGTTAAGGACAATATATGGAAGTTTGAGATTTGACTTAATGCATTAAGTTGAGTTTCCTAGTAAAAATGCTATGGATGCGGGGCATCTTTCCCACATGCGAAACGTCTTTGGGGATTGTCTGAATCGAAACCATTTAGCTTTGAAAACCCGATTGTTTTATCTTGTAGTGGGCGCAGGTGCTAGTCTGATAAATTGTTGACATGTTGACTATTGACTAAGTTTGACCATGGGTCAAACTTTATGATTTTGGGCCTTGGATAGAGGTTTCACTTTATTAAATAGCTATGTGGTTCGTGAGATCAACCTTTACTCTATTCACGTGCAGTGGTGATTATTTGGTTATCTGTGAGGTGAGTTTTCTCATAATACTATATATTGCAGTATGTGTCCTAGTGTGGTAGGATGTCGAAAGACTGTCGTATGTTGTTAGGTAGGTAGACTTGTAGTCTGTTACATGTGATGCTAATTTATCTATTTATCTGTATTATGTATATGTCGTCATATGATGTGGTCGGTCCATCTTTGTGTGGAAGTTCCAACTTTTTGCATACCAACTTTATGCTGAAGGCCAATGGATGAGTTGATGACAAGATTAACATTAAGTATTGTGAGTCTAGAGACTCAAAAAGAGGAATTTGATGGTAAGATCAACTAAAGTGTTGTAAGCCTAGATACTCGATGTTGTTCAGGACGATCGATTTTAGTGTCGAGAGTATGGCTATTGTTGTATATGGTATTTTGGGGAAGTCACTAAGCTTTGACTTAAAGTTGTGGATTAACATTATTCAACTACTTCATAGGATTGTGTGAAGGTGAAGGTGTAACTATACACACACGTCAACGACTTTCATGTTTTGAGTTTCCGCCTTGTTTATTGATACTTACTTATGAAACAATGGCTTTATGGATGTTGAATTTTATGAAAATGGGTTTTTAACTTGTTTAAAAAATTTTAAAAATTTAATGTGAAAACTAGGACGTTACAAGTTGGTATTAGAGCCATGGTTTGAAGGATTTAGATGAACAATCATGTGATTCCGAACTCAAACTGAGGATCTGAGAAATTTCTTTATATAACTTTTTTGATGTATAAGTTTTATAAGAGAAATGAAGATGCGGTGTGTACAGTCAACTGAAGCTCAAAGGAAAGTGATATTCCAAAATATCTATATTTATTATATATTTGTTGATATATGAATGGTTACAAAAGCATGCTAGTAGATAGGCTAAGGGTCCCTTCATGAATTACATGATAGAGTTGTATGATTTCTATGATGCCTTGTAGCCTAGGAGTTTGTGTGCTTTATGCTACCTGTAGTTTAGACTGATACTAGTAGTTCATAAGTGTATGCTTCATAGTTGTACATAATTAGGATTTTATAGCCTTAGAATGCTTGATCTATCCTTACTTCGTGTTCCTTGTTTGGTTGCGGAGTTAGGGTAGAATCATTTATTTGGCCGTCTATCTTGATCTTGTATTACGTACGACTTGCATACACAAGGCAATCAACATTATTAGTAGAGGCTCTAGTAGTGTGGGAACGTGGTGGAGGAGAATCCTAGGATGAGAATCTAGGAAGTTTATTTTGTGGCTCTTCAGGGCGTATAGGTGTGTGCCAGTACACCTATTAGTGGTCGAGTGTAGTGACTTAGAACTTTGGGATGATTCCTAAGACGAATATGGATAGGTGTGGAAGGTAGTATAGGCTTGTACTACAGGAAGCACATGATTCATACGAGGATTAGGAAAAGTCACAAGGTTACTAAGAAGTTAGCAGATAAGTATATAGTCTGTGTTAGCACTATGACCTGTTTTCTTGATCTATCTTCTTATATATTTTCCGGATGGTGATGACCAGAGGTTTAGATTTGGGCACTAGCGGGCAAGTGTGACATCCCATAATTTAGGTCTAAAACTGTAGACAGTCAATTCACCACGAACCTCTTTGTAACCTTACCTATTGAGCTTTAATGAATATTTTAGAAAATAAATAGTTTCATTACAATTAAAATAAGATACAAGATGATATTTTACTTCCAATGGAGGAAAATCTCAAACGGATCATAAAGCACAAACTGTAACCCTAGTTAATGCGTCTAAAAACTGAAAATATGTATTAAGCATTTGTTAGCGAAGCAAACCCTCTAGTATCATAGTACATGTTCACTGGAGTCCAGAAATATAAAGAACGTCCATAACAGAGCTCGTATGCAAAATATCTGACCGTTATAAGAAACTAAACCAATATAATACTGATTTTCATTAAACCTCATAAACCATATTGATCTGTTGGGGTACTTGCACACCTCAAATGGAAATTCTGAAAACATTTTTGGACTAAGACTACGGTCTATTATTTGATTCCATACTTTTAATATTTTTAGCAAAAATATTTATAAAAGTCAAAAAATCGGACGTATCGGATCAATTAAACGCGATTTCCTGGAGTTCTACAACTTGAAAAATTAATCCGTTCGGGTTTCTGGAATCAGTGCACTCGGCTATATAATTCGCCACTTTTGAAAAAATACTAGACATTGGGATTTTGGCACACAAATCTAGAAGAGTTTTAGGAACTTTGTGATATTAAGTACATGCAACATTGCATGAATGAAGATCATCAGCCCATTGCCTCTTCTCCTTGCCTTTCCCACGTACACCATCACCCCTCCCTTATCCTCTCACATCAAAAGTACAAGGCATGGGTTGTTTAGGGTGTTTGACTAACCAAAGAGGCATGTGCATGGATGGTCTTGCAAGCTTCCATGGTGCTATAAATTGATCCCTTACATTCCTCATTTCAAAACAAAATTCATCAGCCAAATCCCTAACTCGCTCCCTCTCCCCTGCTCTCTTTCTTTCGGCCGTAAAACCACCACCGAGGGTGGTTGGAGGCCCCGACTGTTGAGCCACCGAGAACGACAACCAACCCACCTTATTACCCACTGTTTCGTCAAACAGCCACCATCCAAACACCCTCTGACCACTGCCACATGCTGCCCCCTTCCCTCGTCGTTCGTTGTCAGGATATAAAAGAAAACAGAAGCAACAAGAGGATACCGAAGCAATTCGCGTCGCCTGTTGCTGTCATTGATCCTCCTTCCGATCACCACCACTACCCACATCGTGTCCCTATTTTTCTATGGTGTTTTCGAAGTCCAAGAATTGGGTTTTATTGTTTGTTTCATGAGTTTATATCAAGTCTAAACTGGGGTTATAGTTCATTATTAGTTCGTGCTCTCTCGAGTTGCTTCCCAGAAACGACCCATACTCACATCTAAACCGAGTTCACGTATCAAGATTGAGTGTTTACGACCCCCTTTTTAAGCATTTATACATATGATATAGTTGTTTTAAAATGATACAACTAGTTAAGACAACCTATCATCTTACTACAAAATGTTATGATTTTATGTGAAGAATGTGTGTCATATTATAACTTGGAATTTATACATGTACTTGTGTACACTACTATGACATTTACCACTTAATTAAGCGAGTATCGTACACTTTTACGCATATACTTATCGAACATACTCGGATTTTCTAGTATAACTTTATTCAAGGTAAATCCTAGTGACTTGTCCACGTATAAGTTAGGGCTATCCACTCTTGATCATTACACCCCAGATGCTTATCCACGTATAAGATAGGGCGGGTTATTCGTGTACATTAGTTAATGGCTTTTATAGTGAGACATTATTCATTACCAAAGTATAAATACTTAGTATACCGACACCACTATAACTGTTAATCCTCATAGCAAGATACGTATGTATAGATCTATATGGGTTGACACCCCCACCTACGGTTGCTAGCTACAACCATGACGGTCAAGTCGAAGCGGGTGATTACTATTTTCAGTCATTTCTACGATGTCCAATGAAGCGTTGTAGGGGGTACTCTAGTCACATAGCTCGGTTTATAGGACTCACTATAAACATTAACTGGATCTCTCTCTCTCTCTCTCTCTATCTCTCTCTATAAACCATGGAGTTGGTTTCTCTCTCTAGAAAACATTTTTAAGTATGGTTTTACTTATAGAGAAAATACTTTTTAGTCATTTTAAAAGTGTCATTGTTGCACTAGCAGAAAACCTATAACTCCCACCAACCTTACGTTGACCCTCAAAGCTACATGTATTCTCAAGAAATCCCTAAACAAGCATTTCAGATGAAGGAGTAGTCATGGATTCCAAGCGACCTAGTTTTTTTTTCTAGTTTTTTTTATTATTTTTTTATTATTTTTATTTTTTATATCTACCTACCTATATAAGGCGGTTCATGTACTGTATTATTATCTACAAAAACCTTGTATTCAAACTTCAAGATGGAATATAACTAATGTTTTTTTTATCGTTGCACTTTTTCTATATATTTAATTACCTATGATCTATGGACTAAGTCGCACAACCCGGCATGTTCCGCCGCCTCGGCCGAGGGTGTGACAGATTGGTATCCGAGCCAAATTGGTTATAGAGAACTCGTATCCTCGAAAGAGGAATACAACTATACCTACATGCTCCTAATAAAAGTATTATTATTAATTACACTACTTCTCGACTACTTACGGGAGAGGTGTCTCGTTTGAACTATCGCTTGGGTTGCTGTATTTCAGAATGGCTATACGCCGAAATGATGCACAAATAAACCTGGAATGCGCACCTATGTTATTTTTGGTCGGGTCGATGCACAACCAACCTTGAGCAAGGTGTTTGACAGAATACAATGGTAGAGGGTTTTAGATATTGAAGAATGTTCTCAAGATTCGCTACAGATACCTAGTACCTTAGAATCCTTATATCAACTCCAAAACAACACATACATTTTGAAAATCATAAAAATACTTAAAATCTGTTATCCCAAATTTTCCTGATTAACCTAAATCCGAAGAAGAACAAAGAACCAATAGCTTCGCTACCCACGTAGCAGAGAAACCCATAGTTCCCAGTCGATCGTTCAATAGTCTCCAAACTTCTCTTTCCCCTATCTTCCAAAGATGAAAAGGATCCTCCCGAGGACGAACCATCTAAAGAAACCACTGAAGGGGAGGACTCTGAAGAAGAGAAAAGAACGATCAAAGATAAGAAACTAATTGGAGAAAACACGGAAGGAGTTGTCAGTCTATCCCATTGGATAGAGTAAATGGAGGCAGTGTTTCACATCATTTCTTGCACTGATGACTGCCGAGTGAAATACGCTACTTGTACGCTAATGGATTCCACCCTGACTTGGTGGAATAATCATGACAAGTCCCTAGTAATCGATGTAGCTTATGCCATGGGAAGGGAACCTTTAATACAAATGATGATCGAAGAGTACTGTCCTCGACAAGAAGTCCAGACTTTGGAACATGACCTTTGGAAGCTTACTATGAAAGGATCAGAGGTGACTGCATACACCTCCCGATTTAACGATATTGTAAACCTTTATTTGGGGAAGGTGAACCCGGAATATAAAAATACTGAAATATACATTTGGGGATTAGCTTCACCAATTCAAGGGCTGGTTACTGCTTCCAAACCCACCACCTATGATAGTGATATGCAATTGGCCTATTAATTGACTGAACAATGTATCCGTCAGGGAACCATGACCCAAAAAGTGGAAAGGAACCAGTCGGGGATTACGAAACAGAAGTTCCATGGAAAGTCAAAAGGGAACTTCAAGCATCACAAACCCAAGCTAGAACCTGTGGCCGCGTCTGCTGCAATCACAAACACTCCCACCCCATCCAAGTCCTACACTATGACTATACCCCATTTTACCAAGTGCAATTTCCACCATGTCGTAAATTGCACGGATATAGTCTTTAACAAATGTAACTTTAGAGGTGACACCTCTAAGTTCCACAGAAAGACCCGAACCACTACGACCTCAAAAGCCTAAACTGCTTCGAATGCAATCAACTATGGCATTTTAGGAAGGACTACCCGAAACTGAAGAATCGAGCTGGCAAAGAAAGAGCATTTGTAATTGGTATTGGGGATGCTCTCTAGGAACCAACTATGGTTACTGGTACGTTTCCTATAAAAAATATTTACGCTTCTGTGTTATTTGATACTAGTTCCGATAGAAGCTTTATTTCCTATAAGTTTAGAAGCATGATAAACCATAAATCATGGAAACTTAAAGAAGATTACCTTGTAGAAGTAGCAAATGGTTAGATAGAAAGCACTTTAGAAATACTCACCAATTTCTTTCTCATCCTGAATAATCACATCTTTCACATCGAGCTAATGCCTATGACCATTGGAAGTTTCGATGTAATCATCTGAATGGATTGGTTATAACCTTAACGAACAGATATTTTATGTTACTAAAAGGTCATTCGACTACCTTTACCTAACAACGAAGCCCTTGTGATTTAGAGAGATAAATTAGGAAAGAATATAAGAGTTATCTCTTGCATGAAGGCGAGAAAGTGTTTGCAGAAGAGATGCTTCACTTTCTTGGCCCACGTGGTGGATATGAACGACAAGGGTAAGGAAATCAAAGACATTCCGTAAGTGTGCGACTATCCATACATATTTACAGAAGATCTACCTAGAATACCTCCAATCAGACAGGTCGAATTCCCAATCGACCTAATCCCGGATGTAGCACCAGTGGGAAGATCTCCTTATCGTCTGGCTCCATCGGAAATGCAAGAACTCTCGAGTCAACTCCAAGAACTACTTGACAAAGGCTTTATCCGAACAAGCTTCTCACCATGGGGAGCTTCGATATTGTTTGTCAAAAAGAAGGATGGATTGTTCAGGACGTGCATCGACTTTCGAGAGTTGAACACACTCACTATCAAAAACCGATATGCATTCTCGAGGATCAATGACTTGTTCGATCAGGTAAAAAGATCCTACTACTACGCAAAGATTGATCTGAGATCTGGTTATCATCAAATCAGAGTTCAAGAAGCAAAAATTCCAAAGACGACATTAAGGACTCGGTACGGTCACTACGAGTTCTTGGTTATGCCCTTCAGACTAACCAACACACCAGCCGTATTCATGGACCTTATGTATCGGGTGTTCTTGGAGGAGTTTTCCTTACTGCTTCAGGAGTTGTTGGGCAAATATTTTATCCGACCAAGTAAGTCATCTTGGGAGAACTGATCTGTAGCACCTAGTTCTTGGTATGTATTTTTTTTTAAGTATTTTGCATTTTTGGCCTTGGACTCGGCGAGTTGAAGGACCAACTCGCCGAGTAGAAGCGGGATGAGGCGCGGGATTTAAGTGATGGACTCGTCGAGTCAGGTCCCGGACTCGACAAGTAGGCTCTGACCGGTGTGGTCGTTATCGACTCAGCGAGTCCGTCCCGGATTTTGGGTGTGGTCGTTATCGGCTCGACGAGTCCGTTCTTGGGACTCGACGAGTCCAAGGCTTTGAGTCCCATTTCTGTTGAGGGTCAAAAGGACTCAGTTGGGCGTTAGAAAGGTTGTAACAGTACAGAAAGAGTGACCTAACGCACTGGACTTAATTTTAGACCTGGAGTTCATGGGACTCGACGAGTGCTAGAATAGACTTGGCGAGTCCAAGGCAATCTCCTTATGTTTGAAGATGAACTCGACGAGTTGTTCATACAACTCGGCGAGTCAAGGTCAGGACGTGTTCATCAGTTGAAAGTGAACTCGACGAGTGTTCATACGACTCGGCGAGTCGGTTGAAGGTTCATTGATGTTCGTAAGGAAGGGGAACTCGTCGAGTCATTGCCAAACTCGACGAGTCGTGGATAAGGACGATTAAAAGGAAGGGACTCGACGAGTTGACGACCCAACTCGACGAGTCGGGTCAACTGGAAGTTGACTTTGACTTGGACTTGGTTGGGGGTAAAATGGTCATTTTACCCTAAGAGTAGATATCAGTTTCTAACTGAGTGTTTGTGGGGATTGTAGCCGGAGGATTTCCGGAGCAGCAGCGGACGGAGGTTTCCCACACAGATTATCAGCAGCTTCTTGTACGAAGTGAGTTACCTTCCAGTAGGGGTGGGTCTAAGGCCACAATGCCGGCCCACCAAAGAGGAGTATTTAGGAGATGATTGTCTTTGTGATAATTATCTTGGTTTGGTTACATGCTTTGGTCATGAGTTTTATCTGTATGATATGTTACGTGTATGATAGGGATTGATTTCCCTGGTAGCGGTCCTTAGGACCGAAGGGTAGGTCAGTACCCGGATATGCCTGACTGTATGTTTATATCTTGTTGCTGTATGCTAGTGGTAGGGGGTGGAATAGTCCCCAGTTACCGGTTGAAAGATACCGATGAGGATTACCGGTTGAAAGATACCGATAATGATTACCGGTTGAAAGATTCCGATGATGATTACCGGTTGAAAGATACCGATGAGGATTACCGGTTGAAAGATACCGACGATGATTACCGGTTGAAAGATACCGAGGATATTGTATGGTATGTGGTATGATGGGGGAACTCACTAAGCTTTGCGGTTACGGTTTCGGTTTTGGTTTCAGGTACCTCTACGTCTAAGGGGAAGGAGTCGACGGTGTAGCATCGCATCACACACACACGCACATGATTTCCGCATGGAGCTTTCTGGGATTGTACTCTGATATGTTATTATTTTATGACTTGGGTTTTCAGACATGATACATTGTTTATGAGATGATGTGTTTTCACAGTATTTTTATGAATGTTTTTATGAGTCAGTTAATTAAAAAGAAATTTTTTGGACCTGAAAATTGGGATGTTACAAGTTGGTATCAGAGCCCTGGTTTGAGGGATTCGGACACACCCTCGGGGGTGTCTGGACTCAAACTGAGGGGCTAAAAGGTTTTTACAAGGAAAATGGTTTTCTAAAATCTAAATGAAAGGATGTTAAGAAAGACGAAGTGTGTGATGCATGCGACCGGCCGGGCTCAAGTAAGTTTTCCCCAAGATACCCATACTTGATATGTTATGCTATATGGTTTTGATTCAGAAAATTGCATGCTAGAATAGGACTAAGGATCTAGGAGGATGCCTTGTGTGCCTGATATATAATTCTGAGAATTGCATGCTAGTTAGGGCTAAGGATCTAGGAGGATGCCTTATATGCCTGTTGTATGAGCTGTATGCTAGGACTGTTTAGTCAGCAGTAGGATGGCATGTGTAGGTTATGCTTGATTTGGTTACCCAATGCTCGAATGCTGCTTGCTTTGTGCTATGGGGGTTCTGGCCACCTTCAACTAGCTAAGGAACGGATATGTAACAGTATCCGCAAGTTAGTTAGGGGGGAAGTGGTGGGGACTCCTAGTGCAGCTGATGACGGAGGGTAGGTCGGAGAGTGCCCTAGGAAAGCCTAGGATGATGTCAGTGGAAAGGGTATCGGTAAAAGGGACTTGGTGAAGTCGAAGCAATCCTTGATGAAAGTACGGGTAGATGTGGAAGGTAGTATGGGCCCGTACTACTGAAAGCAGAGGACCCGTACTCGAATCAAGGAAGGTTGATACAGAACCGGGAACCTTGGAGAGTGTGTTAGACCTCTCGAGAGTAGGTATGATCCTGACATTTATGCATGTATTTCCAGCATGGTGACCACGCGACATGGAGCAGGAGGTTCCGGATTAGGATCAGGATCGGGCTCGGGTGCAGGATCCGAGCTGGTTGACGACGGGCTGCACGAGTTCATCGCGTCTGAGATCACGAGAGGCATTCTTGAGTCGACCCCAGTCATTTTCGGGTCGATCAAGGAAGGGATTGTTGAGCTGATGGAGGATCGCCTCTGGGCATTCAGGAGTGATATGGCGTCTAGCCAGACGAGTACGCGCACACTATCCTTTAAGGACTTCCGTGGGAGTGGTGCGCCGGATTTCCAAGGGGTGAAAGACCCCATTGCTGCTAGGAGATGGATCGCAGACATCGAGTTTGCGCAGCTGACCAGCTTCTGCCCCGAGGGGTCGAAGGTGAGATATGCAGCAGGGTGTTTGAGAGACAGAGCTAGAGATTGGTGGGAGTCTGTTGGTGACTCATTGGGAGCCTCGGCTGTTGAGGCTATGACCTGGTCAGACTTTGTGACCAGATTCAGGGCGGAGTTTGCGCCAGCTGTGGAGCTTCAGCAGCTGGCCAGGGATTTCTTGGACATGAGACAGACTACGGAGATTGTGGCGGAGATCACCGCCAAGTTCCGGGAGAGGGCATTGCTGGTGCCCCAGTATGCGGGTGATGAGGACATGAGGAGGACCCGCTACCATGATATGTTACGAGCTGACATCCGGGAGCATGTCAGTTTCTCAGCTTGCCCTACCCTGGATTCCATGATTGCCAGGGCTAGGGAGAGGGAGATTGATCTGGAGCACATCCGGAAGAGGAAGGCAACGGAGGGGCTGACGACGGGGGCTTCGGGGAAGAGGCCCAAGGGATCCGATGGTAGGCCGAAAGGCCAGTCAGGGCGGGACCGCTGTGGGAAATGCGGTCGGTCACATGAGGGAGCTTGTCGTACTGGGCCGGGTTCAGACTGCTATAAGTGTGGCAAGGTTGGGCATTTTGGCAGAGATTGCACTGCCCCTACTCCTGCGATTCAGATATCAGACCTGATTTGCTTTCATTGCAATCAGAAGGGCCATAAAAAGGCCAATTGCCCTAGATTGACAGCAGCAGCGGCGCCGGCAGTGGCGCCGACACCAGCAACAGCACGGGTTGTGGATGGCCGGAAGGCTAAGTTAGAGGCTCCAGTGGTTCGGAGCAGAGCGTTTCAGCTGACAGCCGAGGAGGCACGCGCTGCACCCAATGTGGTGACGGGTATTACTTCTTGTTTATGCTTTTATGATATGCTGCTGTGATGTTGATATGTTATGTATGCGCTCTGGTTAGGATCGTTCCATGTGAACGGTATTCCAGTTCAGGTATTGTTTGATTCGGGTGCTACCCGATCGTTTGTCTCTCTTGCGCTTAGCAAGAAGTTTCTGGAGTCTTCGGGCATGTTGGATTGCCCTCTAGAGGTCGAGATTGCGGACGACCGGTCGGTACGAGCGTCAGAGGTCTACCAGGATTGTGTTTTGAGGCTGTTCGAGGAACATTATCTGGTAGATCTGGTTCCCATACCTTTACGGGGGAACAAGGTTATTATCGGTATGGATTGGCTAAGCCCCAATAGGGCAGTGATTGACTGCGCGCAGCAGTCAGTACGGATTAGGACCCCTAGTGGGGGAGAGCTGGTGGTTCAGGGCGAAGGGCCACAACGAGGACAAGCTTTATGTTCGGCAGCGAGGGCTAGTCGCTACCTCCAGCAGGGTTGCGCAGATTATGTCGCCTATGTTATGGATACCCGGGAGGCGGGTAGGGCGACGGTGGGCGATGTGCCCATGATACGAGAGTTTGTGGACGTATTCCCCGAGGAGCTGCCTGGGATACCTCCGAAGCGACAGGTGGAGTTCAGGATCGACCTAGTCCCTGGTGCGGCTCCGATAGCCAAGGCACCGTATCGGTTGGCTCCTCCTGAGATGAAGGAGTTGTCTACACAGCTGCAGGAGATGTTAGACAAGGGATTCATTAGATCGAGTAGTTCTCCCTGGGGAGCCCCGATTCTGTTTGTGAAGAAGAAGGACAGGTCGCATCGGATGTGTATATATTATCGGGAGCTGAATAAGGTAACGGTGAAGAACCGTTACCCACTCCCGAGGATTGATGACCTCTTTGACCAACTACAAGGAGCATCTTGGTTCTCCAAGATTGATTTGCGTTCAGGGTATCATCAGATGAGGGTTAGAGAGGAGGATGTACAGAAGACTGCGTTCCGGATGCGCTATGGCTACTATGAGTTTGTGGTGATGCCTTTCGGGCTCACCAATGCTCCTGCCGCGTTCATGGACCTCATGAACTGCGTGTGTAGACCGATGTTAGACCGGTCTGTGATAGTATTTATTGATGACATCTTGGTTTACTCCAAGACGCGAGAGCAGCATGAGGAGCATCTGCGAGAGGTTTTGGAGACTTTGAGGAGGGAGAGCTTGTATGCTAAGTTCTCCAAGTGTGAGTTCTGGTTGTGCGAGGCGCAGTTTCTTGGGCACCTTGTCAACCAGAACGAGATTTCGGTAGATCCGACCAAAGTGGAGGCCGTGATGAGTTGGGAGGTTCCGAGGTCTCCATATGAGATTCGGAGCTTTCTGGGATTGGCAGGCTACTATCGGAGATTCATTCAGGACTTCTCCAAGATAGTCGTGCCCCTGACCAGGCTGACGAGGAAAGCCGTGGTCTTTCGCTGGGGGCCTGAGCAGCAGGCCGCATTCGAGACACTGAAACAGAGATTGTGCGAGGCGCCAATCTTAGCCCTGCCAGAGGGCATGGAGGATTTCGTCGTGTACTGCGATGCGTCCATCTCAGGTTTGGGCGCAGTATTGATGCAGAGGGGGCATGTCATTGCTTACGCTTCGAGGCAGCTGAAGCCTCACGAGGCGAACTACCCGACGCATGATTTGGAGCTGGGAGCTGTTGTGTTCGCCCTCAAGATTTGGCGTCATTACCTCTATGGGGTTCGTTGTATGATTTACACGGACCACAAGAGCCTGAGGTATCTCATGGACCAGCCAAATCTGAATATGAGGCAGCGTCGGTGGCTTGATGTGGTAAAGGATTATGACTGTGAGATCCTCTACCACCCGGGGAAGGCCAATGTGGTGGCCGACGCGCTTAGCCGCAAGGCAGCGCCGATATGGGATATCTGTCTGAGGATGACAATTATGACTCCGCTGTTGGAGCAGATTCGGGAGGCCCAGCAGGAGGCCATGAAGGAGGAACATCAGAAGAGCGAGCGGATTGTGGGGCAGGTTTCCTCCTTCGACTATGATAGCCGAGGGTTATTGACTCTTCACCGTAGGGTGTGGGTCCTTTATCATGGAGGCGTGCGCCAGATCCTGATGGAGGAGGCACACAAATCCAGATTTTCTATCCATCCCGGAGCAACGAAGATGTATAGAGATCTTCGTCCTGACTATTGGTGGCCCTGCATGAAGCGGGATGTAGCATGGTACGTGGAGCGGTGCTTGACCTGCAGGAAGGTCAAGGCCGAGCACCAGAGGCCACATGGCAAGATGCAGCCATTGGATATTCCGCTGTGGAAATGGGAGGACATTACGATGGATTTTATCACAAAACTTCCCAGGACCGCGCGGGGAGTGGATTCGATTTGGGTCATTGTCGATCGATTGACCAAGAGCTCCCATTTTATCCCGATTTAGGAAAGTATTTCGGCCGAGAGGTTGGCCGATATCTATATCAGGGAGGTAGTGGCGCGACACGGGGTGCCAGTTTCGGTGATTTCAGACAGGGATGTGCGGTTCACTTCCAGGTTTTGGAAGAAGTTTCATGACGAGCTGGGTACTCGTCTGCATTTTAGCACCGCCTTTCACCCGCAGACGGATGGTCAGAGCGAGCGGACCATCCAGACATTAGAGGATATGCTGCGTGCATGTGTTTTAGACTTCGGAGGTAGCTGGGATACCTACCTTCCATTGGCGGAGTTCTCATATAATAATAGCTATCATGCGAGTATTGACCGTCCTCCCTTAGAGATGTTATACGGGAGGAAGTGCAGAAACCCGATATGTTGGGGTGAGGTTGGCCAGAGGGTCATGGGGAGCACCGAAGTGGTGCTCAAGACGACAGAGAGGATTCAGCAAGTTCGGAGCAGGCTTCAGATCGCTCAGAGTCGGCATAAAAGTTATGCCGACAAGCGCCGATCGGACCTGGAGTTTCAGGTCGGGGATATGGTTCTCCTGAAGGTGTTGCCATGGAAGGGCGTCATCCCATTCAGGAAGCGGGGCAAGTTGGGTCCCAGGTATATTGGACCCTTCAGGGTTATAGCCCGGGTGGGCAAGGTGGCTTATAGGTTGGATCTGCCAGCCGAACTTAGTCAGATCCACAACACTTTCCACGTCTCTCAGCTGCGGAAGTGCCTGGTGGACGACTCAGCAGTAGTACCCTTAGAGGATATTCAGGTCGATGACAGTCTGAATTACATTGAGCGACCTGTAGCAATCCTTGACCGGAAGTCGAAGGATCTGAGGAACAAGAGGGTTGAGCTGGTAAAGGTGCAATGGCAGCACCGGAAGGGCTCAGAATGGACTTGGGAGCCGGTGGATGAGATGATGGAGCATTACCCAGAGCTGCTCAAGGATCGAGCAGCAGACTTCGAGGACGAAGTCTAAAATAAGCGGGGGAGATTTGTAGCACCTGGTTCTTGGTATGTATTTTTATTTAAGTATTTTGCATTTTTGGCCTTGGACTCGGCGAGTTGAAGGACCAACTCGCCGAGTAGAAGCGGGATGAGGCGCGGGATTTAAGTGATGGACTCGTCGAGTCGGGTCCCGGACTCGACGAGTAGGCTCTGACTGGACAAAACCCTAATCTGAGGGTTTGTACCCTATTTAAACAACCTTATATAGCCTCCATGGCCCCTTTATGCTCCCAAAAACCCTCTATATCAAACCCTAAGTGTTTTGGTGCAAGATTCAAGGCTTTTGAGTGATTCTTGGTGGTTTTGTTCACAAGGAAGAAGGAAGAGCATAGAAGGATCAAGAGGAGGCTGAAGGATCCGAGTTTGGTTCATCATTTGCAGCCTTTGAGAGGTATAAAGTCTGTACCTTGCTCTTTCATTTGATAGATCCCCTTTTTGGGGAGATTTAGGGCTTTTATAAGCCATTTTGGTAACCAACCATGATTGCAAACCTGGTTGGGGGTTGAGGCTTTGGAATCAGGTCTTTAAAGGGGTCACAAGGCAGATTTAGGTTGCTTTTGCACCCAAGGAAGGCCCCATGCAACACTAGAGCTTATTTTATGTCCTTTTAAGCTCAAAGTCCCATGCATGCACGTAAAGTTTGTAACTTTACGTGCCAGAACGATTAAAGGAGCCTAGATCTATCTTTTGGTCAAGTGTTGTACATCAAAAATCGAGGATTTTGGGTGTGGTCGTTATCGACTCGGCGAGTCCGTTCTTGGGACTCGACGAGTCCAAGGCTTTGAGTCCCATTTCTGTTGAGGGTCAAAAGGACTCAGTTGGGCGTTAGAAAGGTTGTAATAGTACAGAAAGAGTGACCTAACGCACTGGACTTAATTTTAGACCTGGAGTTCATGGGACTCGACGAGTGCTAGAATAGACTTGGCGAGTCCAAGGCAATCTCCTTATGTTTGAAGATGAACTCGACGAGTTGTTCATACAACTCGGCGAGTCAAGGTCAGGACATGTTCATCAGTTGAAGGTGAACTCGACGAGTGTTCATACGGCTCGGCGAGTCGGTTGAAGGTTCATTGATGTTCGTAAGGAAGGGGAACTCGTCGATTCATTGCCAAACTCGACGAGTCGAGTCGTGGATAAGGACGAGTAAAAGGAAGGGACTCGACGAGTTGACGGCCCAACTCGGCGAGTCGGGTCAACTGGAAGTTGACTTTGACTTGGACTTGGTTGGGGGTAAAATGGTCATTTTACCCTAAGAGTAGATATCAATTTATAACTGAGTGTTTGTGGGGATTGTAGCCGGAGGATTTCCGGAGCAGCAGCGGACGGAGGTTTCCCACACAGATTATCAGCAGCTTCTTGTACGAAGTGAGTTACCTTCCAGTAGGGGTGGGTCTAAGGCCACAATGCCGGCCCACCAAAGAGGAGTATTTAGGAGATGATTGTCTTTGTGATAATTATCTTGGTTTGGTTACATGCTTTGGTCATGAGTTTTATCTGTATGATATGTTACATGTATGATAGGGATTGATTTCCCTGGTAGCGGTCCTTAGGACCGAAGGGTAGGTCAGTACCCAGATATGCCTGACTGTATGTTTATATCTTGTTGCTGTATGCTAGTGGTAGGGGGTGGAATAGTCCCCAGTTACCGGTTGAAAGATACCGATGAGGATTACCGGTTGAAAGATACCGATGATGATTACCGGTTGAAAGATACCGATGATGATTACCGGTTGAAAGATACCGATGAGGATTACCGGTTGAAAGATACCGACGATGATTACCGGCTGAAAGATACAGAGGATATTGTATGGTATGTGGTATGATGGGGGAACTCACTAAGCTTTGTGCTTACGGTTTCGGTTTTGGTTTCAGGTACCTCTTCGTCTAAGGGGAAGGAGCCGGCGGCGTAGCATCGCATCACACACACGCACATGATTTCCGCATGGAGCTTTCTGGGATTGTACTCTGATATGTTATTATTTTATGACTTGGGTTTTCAGACATGATACATTGTTTATGAGATGATGTGTTTTCACAGTATTTTTATGAATGTTTTTATGAGTCAGTTAATTAAAAAGAAATTTTTTGGACCTGAAAATTGGGATGTTACATGATCATTTTTGTCAAGAAGAAGGATGATTCACATCGGATGTGCATAGATTACAGTGAGCTGAACAAGCTGAAGGTGAAAAACTGTTATCCAGTTTCGAGTATTTATGGCTTGTTTGATCAGCTGTAGGGTGTGTCTTTGTTTTTCAAGATCGATTTGTGCTCATGTTACCATCATATGAGGTTTACAGAGGACGATGTGCAGAAGATGACCTTTTAGACTATTTATGGTCAGTATGAGTTTGTGGTGATTTCATTTGGGCTCACTAATGCACTTGTAGTGTTCATAATGAACCAAGTTTGTAGGTTGATGCTTGACTGGTATGTTCTTGGAGCATGAATAGCATTTACATGAGGTTCTTGGAGTATTGAGGAAGGAGAGACTGTATGTCAAGTTCATCCCGGCACGATGAAGATGTATAGGGACTTGAGACACGTTTATTGGTGGCCTTGCATGAACAGGACGTGACTTGGTACGTCGAGAGGTGCTTGACTTGTCAGAAATTCAAGGTTGGACATCAGAGACCTCATTGAAAGTTGCAACCATTAGAGATCCCATTATAGAAATGGGAGTAGATCACCATGGATTTCATCACGAAACTACCAAACACTGCTAGGGTTTAGATGCTATATGGTTTATTGTGGCTCGACTAACCAAGAGAGTCCACTTTATTGCTATCCAGGAGATACCTTCGACCGAGAAATTAGTTGACGTTTACATTCAGGATATCGTTTCTCGTCACGGTGTGCCGATTTTGGTGGTTTCAGATCGAGATGTTCGTTTTACTTCCAGATTCTGGATGAGGTTCCACACTGAGTTAGGTACTCAATTGCATTTCAGTACTGCTTATCAACCACAAACAAACGATTAGAGTGAGCGAACTACTCACACCTTAGAGGATATGTTGATCTCTTTTGCCATTGATTTTGGTAGGATTTCGAATTCAGGGTTTGGTGAAGGTGCAACGACAGCATAGGAAGGGTTTTAAGTGGACTTGGGAACCTTAGGAGGAGATACGCAAGCACAATCCAAAGCAATTTTCCGTAGCAGATTTCGAGGAGGAAATCTTATTCAAGTGGGGGAGAATTGTAACATCCTTATTCCCGGTGTGTACTTTAATCTGATATTGTTTTGTTTTTTTCGTTGAAATTTGTAAATATGGAATTAATCATAAAATGACGCGGGGCACCTTTTATTGGGCGCGACGAGCCCCAACTCATGGATTGAGTGTTCTTTTAGGGTTTTAGAGGCTTATTAAGCATCATTAACCCCTAGGGTTAGCTCGATCTCATCCTTCATCACTCCTTAGAGAGAACCATTAGAAACCCTAACCTTCTTCATGTTGTTTTGAGCTTAAAATCCATTTTGAGAACTTATTCGTCATTTTCTGAGTGAGGCTTGAAGATCAAGGTGTTTGTAGTGTGCATTGAAGGAAGGATCAAGTGTAGATCTAGCAAGGTTGCATCATTTCTTGACTTTTGTGAGTAAAAAGATTCAAACGTGCTCCTTGATTCACTAACTCTTGTTATATGTCTTGTTATGTATTTTTTTGGTCCATTTTGTTGGTTATCTTGGAGTTAAGAGGACCCCAACACTTTTTTAGCAATTTAGAATGATTCTTGGACCTTGTGGACTTTGAAAGTTATGATCTTTTGCCTTCCCAATAAGCCATGCAAGTTATCTTGGTCCTTTAGGCCTTTTTCGTGTAGTAAAGTTTTGATCTTGAATGTTAGGTGGTAATGTATAAAGTTGGAAACTTTATCCATTAATACCTTGTTAAGGACCATATCTGAAAGTTTGAGCATTGACTTGATGGATTAAGTCGAGTTTCCCTTGTGAAAATTGTCTGGACGCGGTGTGTCTTTCCCACACATATCGTGTCTTTGAGTATTGTCTAAATTATTGGAATCATAAGTCATCATTTCCCTCCACCCATGTCTTCCACTCCTAAAAGTAAACTTGATTCCTGGAACAAAGTAAGGGACACCAACAAGTGGTTGGGTCTCATGTGTATTAATTATAGGATTAAAATGATTCTATCAATCCTATATATTCAGTGTATTACCAAGAGGGTTAAAACACACCAAAAACACAGCAACATACATAGACATATACACATATATATGTAATTGGTTTTGAGTTATATTTCCAATCAATCAAAGAGTTATTTTGATATATATATTTGTCTATGTCTTTACAATTGCAATATTAGAATTGGTATCAGAGCCTTGAAATCAGTCAAGGGGAACTGAGAAATCAAGGAAGCTTATCTGTTTAAAATGTCCGATATTGAAGATGATGGAAGTGGGGGTGCTGCTGCTCCTCCGACGAGAATCAAAGAAGTCGGAACAACCACAGTTGCTTGCCCAATGCTAAACCAGACCAATTACATGGTCTGGTCCCTCCGTATGAAAGTAGTCCTGCGAATACATAGAAGCTGGTCAGTAATTGAACCAGGAGAAGAGAATGAAGAGAAAAATTACCTTGCCATGGGATTGCTGTATCAAGCAATCCCTGAGAGCCTGATAATGCATATAGGGGACGTCAATAGAGCAAAGGTCCTCTGGGAATCTATTAAGGCTCGACATGTTGGAGCCGACAGAGTAAAAGAAGCTCGACTTCAAACCCTCACCGCCGATCTAGACCGACTGAAGATGCAGGAGACAGAGACGATAGACGCTTTCGCCGGAAAACTCACTGGAATCGCCTCGAAGTCAGCATCACTGGGAGAACCCATCGGAGAAACGAGACTCGTGAAGAAACTCTTGACGGTGGTACCTCATCGATTCATACAAATCGTTGCCTCCCTCGAGCAAGTACTAGACTTGAAGACAATAACCTTCGATGACGTCGTAGGGCGTATGAAAGCGTATGAAGAAAGAATCAAAGCAGATGAAGGCGGAGACGGGCAACAAAAGGCGTTGATGGCTAGAACGAGTGGTGGTGGTGGATGGAGAAGTGATGGCGGTGGAAGCTCTGGATCGTCGGGGAAGACGAATTGGGGAAAAAAGGGGAAGGGTTCAAATGGCTCCGACTCAGGAGGTTTTAATCGGAATGGATCCGGGTCGGGTGGAGGATCCGGGTCAGCAGGACCCAATGGGTCAGGCCCAAGTGGAAACCGGCCCAGTTCGGCCCAAAACCCTAATAAGCCCAAAAACAAGCCCAATTTCAATTCCGACTCGAACCGTAACCCGAAAAAGGATCTGTCAAAAATTATTTGTTACAGATGCGATAAATCGGGCCATTACGCATCCAAATGTCCGGACCGAACCCAAAAATTCCAAGAAAGTAATTTTACTGAACACGACGATGCCGATGAAACAGTATTTCTACACGAGTCCGTATTTTTGAACGAAGAGAAGGTGATACCGTCTCGATACAACTCACAAGAAAACGATGTGTGGTATTTGGACAACGGGGCAAGTAATCACATGACGGGAAATCGTTCATTTTTCTCCGAACTCGACGAAGGAATAACCGGAAAGGTCAAATTCGGTGATAATTCGTGTGTCGAAATAAAAGGGAAAGGCTCAATTGTTTTCCAAGGAAAATCGGGGCAACAACGATTGATAACGGAGATTTATTTCATTCCGGATTTGAAAAATAATAATTTCAGTCTCGGACAAGCAACCGAAGCCGGGTGCGATATTCGGATGAAAGACAACTATTTGACAATGCATGATGCCGACAACTGCTTATTAATGAAGGTACAAAGAACTCCAAACCGCCTTTATAAAATACAGTTGCCCATTGGAGTACCTATTTGCCTTCATTCAAGACTAAGTGAAGACACGTGGCGCTGACATGCAAGACTTGGACACATCAATTTCGAGTCAATGAAAAAGATGTCCAAGAAAGGTCTAGTCAAAGGGTTACCCCATTTTGACAGTGAGAATCAATTATGTGAATCTTGTTTGGTGGGCAAGCAAACAAGAAAGTCATTTCCATTAATGACGACGTACAAAGCAACACGACCATTGGAGCTAGTTCACGGTGATTTATGTGGTCCGATAACACCGTCAACGAAGGGTCAAAATCGATACATTTTCACACTAATTGACGATTTTTCACGGTATATGTGGATTTTTCTCTTAAAAGAGAAAAATGAGGCGTTTTTACACTTTAAAAAATTTAAAGCTTTGGCGGAGAATGAGCTCGAAAAGTCTTTAAAGGTGTTTCGAAGTGATCGAGGAGGTGAGTTTACTTCGCTCGAGTTTAATTCCTTTTGTGATATGAATGGAATCAAACGCCATCTTACCGCCCCATATTCTCCACAACAAAACGGTATTGTGGAACGAAGAAACAGAACACTTATGGACATGACACGAAGTATCATGAAGGCGATGCATGTTCCAAACTATCTATGGGGAGAAGCGGTAAAACATTCCACAAACCTGATCAACCGTGTTTACACAAGAGTACTTGGTGATACAACTCCATACGAGAAGTTGTATAAAAGAAAACCTAATTTGGAGAACGTACGCATCTTTGGGTGTTTAGCGTATGCAAAAGTTGAACCGGTAAACGTGAAAAAATTGGATGCAAGATCAAGACCATTGGTTCATCTTGGTTCTGAACCGGGTACAAAAGCCTATCGGTTATTTAACCCGGTTACACAAAAAATAATCGTAAGTCGAGACGTTATTTTTAATGAAACCAAAGGATGGAATTGGGTTAACGAAGCTACACCTGACAATGAAGAACCAGGATCATTCATAGTACCATGGGATTTACCGGAAGATAAGGCATACAACAACCAAGGAAACGATGTAAACAACGAACCAAACGAATCGGATCACGAGATTGAAGACGGAGTGGAGGTACAAGAAAATGAGCAACCAAGTTCGATCAACAACAACGTGAACAATGTTCAAAACCAAAGGCCCACAAGACAAAAGGTGCTTCCAATTCGATTACGAGATTATGTACTTTATGTTGATGAAATTGAAGAACTTCTCCTAGCAACCAATGACGAGCCGATATCGGTTGAAGAGGCGAAGAAAGAACCAGAGTGGGTCAAAGCCATGAATACAGAGATCAATTCAATCAACAAGAACAATACTTGGTCTCTCGTAAACAAACCTATGGGGGTGAAGCCCATTGGACTCAAATGGGTGTTCAAGCTGAAGAAAAATGCAGATGGCACCATAAACAAACACAAGGCGAGGTTGGTTGCTAAAGGGTACGTACAACAACCTGGTATTGACTTTCAAGAAGTATTTGCTCCGGTAGCTCGCATCGAAACCATACGGTTTCTCATTGCCTTAGCCGCTACCAATGGATGGGAGCTTCACCACTTGGATGTCAAGACGGCTTTCTTACATGGAGAGTTGAGAGAAACCGTCTATGTGTATCAACCGGAAGGCTACATAAGGAAAGGCGACGAGCACAAGGTGTACCGTCTTTCAAAAGCACTATATGGTCTTAGACAAGCACCGAGAGCATGGAATACAAAACTTGATGGGATTTTGAAAGGAATGAAATTTCACAAGTGCATGAAAGAACCATCGGTGTACCGGAAGAACGAAGGATCCAACTTGCTAATTTTAGCAATCTATGTTGATGATTTGTTTGTCACAGGTACAAATTTGAGCATGATCAAAAGGTTCAAATTTGAAATGTCCAAGAACTTCGAGATGTCTGATCTTGGAAGATTAACTTACTACCTGGGCATTGAAGTCAAACAGGATGAATCGGGGATTACAATAAACCAAGAAGCGTATGCACAACGCATTCTGAAGGAAGCCGGTTTACATGATTGCAATCCTACCCACATTCCCATGGATCCAGGAACCAAAATGTCGAAGGCCGAAGATGAACCCGAAATCGACCCGACACAATACCGAAAGTTGGTAGGATGCCTTAGATATCTCTTGCAGACAAGACCCGATATGACATATGCGGTTGGAGTTGTTAGTCGATAGATGCAAGATCCAAGAGAATCACATGGTGTTGCAATCAAACACATCCTAAGGTACTTACGTGGAACAACGTCACATGGAATCAAGTACGAGAGGATGGGGCAAAACCGGATCATTGGTTACAGCGATAGTAGTCACAATGTCGACCCGGACGACGGAAGAAGCACAACCGGTCACATTTTCTACTATGGGTTGTCTCCAATAACATGGTTTTCTCAAAAGCAAGATATTGTTGCTTTATCATCTTGCGAGGCGGAGTTCATGGCTGCAACTGCGGCTGCATGTCAAGCAATATGGCTTCAAGATTTGCTAGGCGAAATCATGAACAAAGCACAAGAGAAGGTGGTCCTAAGAGTTGATAACAAGTCAGCTATCGAACTCACGAAGAATCCTGTTTTTCACGGAAGAAGCAAACACATTCACACGAGGTTTCACTTCATTCGTAAGTGTGTTGAAAAGGAACAAGTGGAGGTGAAATACATTCCAGGTGAAGAACAAAAGGCAGACATTCTCACAAAACCATTGGCTCGAACCAAGTTCAAGACAATGCGGGACTTGATCGGGATTGAAGACATCTTTAGAAGGACTTAAAGATTGGCGGTGATCGGGAATCTCTAGAAGGACTTAGAGATTCGGGGGTGATTGTTGGAATCATAAGTCATCATTTCCCTCCACCCATGTCTTCCACTCCTAAAAGTAAACTTGATTCCTGGAACAAAGTAAGGGACACCAACAAGTGGTTGGGTCTCATGTGTATTAATTATAGGATTAAAATGATTCTATCAATCCTATATATTCAGTGTATTACCAAGAGGGTTAAAACACACCAAAAACACAGCAACATACATAGACATATATACATATATATGTAATTGGTTTTGAGTTATATTTCCAATCAATCAAAGAGTTATTTTGATATATATATTTGTCTGTGTCTTTACAATTGCAATATTAGATAAATCGCATCCGTTTAGTTTTGAAACCCCTATTTTTTTATCATGTAGTAAGCATAGGGCGTCCCTTATAAGGCGCATGATGCCTATCTGATAAATAGTTTACATGTTGAGTTATTGACTAGGTTTGACCGTGGGTAAAACTTTAGGGTTTTGGATCTTAGACTGAGGTTTGACTTTATTAAATGGATGGGTGGTTCATGACACCGACCTTTACTCTGTTCACGTGTAGTGATGATTATTCATTTATCTGTGAGGTGAGTTTTTTTTACTATACTAAATACTCTTATATGTGTCCTAAAGTGCTACCATGTGGTTAGACTGTTAGTATGTTGTTAGGCAGGTAGACTTATAAATTGTTACCTATGATGCTGAGCTATTTGTTTATCTATATTATGTATATGTCAACATATGATGGGGTGGGCTTAGGCATTTCAGCTTTGTGCGGAGGGCTAAGATGTAGGCGGACCAAGTTTATGTTGAAGGCCAAGGGGTGAGTTGATGACAAGATCAATATTAAGTATTGTGAGTCTAGACATTCATAAGGGGCGAGTTGATGGCATGATCAACTAAGGTGTTGTGAGCCTAAATACTCGATGTTCTTCAGTCGGATCGGTTTTAGTGCCGAGATCCTTGTTTGCTTGAATGTATGTTTATTGTTGTATATTGTATTTTGGAGAACTTGCTAAGATTTGGCTTATAGTTGTGGACAAACATTTTTCAGGTACTTTAGAGGATCGTAGGAAGGAGAATGCATGATTGTACACACACGTCAGTAACTTTCATGTTTTGAGATTCCACATTGTTTATTGATACTCTGATTTTTGGATTATGGTTTATGAAACAATGTCTTTATGGATGTTGAATTTTAAGAAAATGACTTTTTAAATTGTTTAAAGATTGAAAATTTTATTTTGAAAATTGGGATGTTACATTATTATAAGGAAATACGAAAAGACATTGGAGATTGGAATCAATGTGGTATTAGAGAATTTGCTTATTGTATTAGATATGTAGATAGATTTGTTGAAAAAGTTGGTAATGTCTCTTTAACTAGATTTTGGATGTGTGTTTTGGACGAAGAGATCTCCATTTGTGATAGGATTTCTAGACTTTATTTGTTGCAAATAAAAAATGCATGCTTATGGACCGTTTGATAAATGGAAATTGGTGTTGGTCTTCGCATTGTGACGTTAGGCGGATGGGAGGTTCAGTTTTTTGACCCTAGTCCTTCTGTTGCATTCAGTTGATGCTTTTGAAGGAATCGAATAAATTGTCTTGGTTACTTGTTAAAGGGGATTTCATGGTGAGTTTTGTAATAAATAATATTGATATCTCTACTCCTGTTATGGATAATGAAGTGACAAGGTATAATATATTTGTTCCTAAAATAGTTAACATTTTGGCTTGGATAAACCTTTCTTGCTTGGGTGCCAATTAGAAGTAATTAGTCCAACAGGAGCATGGATTTGAATTCTATTATTTGCCCGTTTTTTCACAATAATGTGGCAACTATTGATGTGCTATTTGGGCTTATATTTGTCGTCGGTGGGATGTTTAGCTTCCGTTTTTGTTAGAGAATGGCCTTCCTAGGTGGATTTGTTTAAGATGTCATCAGTGTAGAAATCAAATTTGGAAGAAGTTTTCTTTAACTATTGTATAGGTGTCATGAAACTCCTGAAATCCTTTAGTGTTTGGGTCTCAAAACTAAAGGAAGGATACTATGTTTGATAGGATGTTTCACAATCATTCTTTTGTCTTGTGCATAAAAATAGTAAACTGAAAGTCAAGTGGATATATTGGTTGTATAATCCAATGTTGGTTATTAATTAATTGTAATTTTTTTTTTGTCTTTTTCTAGCTTATTGCTAGTTAATAAAAATTCAAGTTGTTAAAAAATAGTTAATGTAACTAGTAAATAATCCTATCGAACTTAAAATTTTCGATTACTTAACCGAGCTCGAGCTTGGACATTAAGGCATAATCGAGCTAATTCAAAATTTAAACATCAAGAATCGAGTTGAACTTAAGAGCGATATTGTATGACTCAACTCGACTCGACTCGTTTAAAAATAGATGCATTTAACAACTTATTTTCACCCGTAACTCACTACTAAGGTTTTTTTTTTGTTTTTGCAGAGGTAAAATCCTACGGTATGCAAACCACCTATGTAGAAGAAAATGTAGACTAAACTTCTACAAAATGTAGACTAAACTTCTGCAATCTTATATAAAAGATTGTTTTTTTTGATTTGGATAAACCTTTTATGAAGAGCTAAAATCCTACGGTATGCAAACCACCTACATCCAAACTTTTCTAGGTCTAAAATTTTATAAAAATAAATAAATAATATTCAATAAAAAAATGATAAATCAAATATCATCCTAAATTTTGTTCATACCAATCTTCCTACTTATTAAATTGAGTCAAATACCAAAATCAATAAAGAAGATTAAGAAGATTGAATTATTGGATTCGATATGTTATTGTTTTATAGTAGGAAGATAAATAGAAAAAATATATGTATAAAATAATATTTGATTTCTCGAAAAAATATATCTATGTTTATACCGAAAGCTAAAATAAACTTAAAAGAAATAAACACTACCAAAAAAAATTCCAAAAGCTTTTTTTTATTAATCTTGAAAAGCGGATGCTATACATGATTCACGTGGTCTTTGGAACCACTTGTGTTTTGCATTAAAGTTCTAAAGTAAAGTACTAAAGTTATACCAACGTGTCCTTATATTCAACTTTTAATCTGATATTGAAGTTTTTTAAAATAAAGTATCATTAGCAGAGGTCATTCAATTTTCATATAATAGAAAATAATATAACATAATGTCATGTATTTTATGTTGGAAAATTGATTTTAAGCAATTTTTATTTGAAGTGTTTTAAAAACATCATTAAATTAAAAAAATGTCTTCAAAATGTAACGAACTTTAACTTTTGTTTTTTCGAATACCATTTTGACAAACAATGGTCATTTCTTCCGCTCAGTCACAATGATATTTTAAAAACAAAACTAATAGTTTGTTACATTTTAATGTCTTATTTAGTTCAATGATATTTTTAAAGCATTTTATGTAGTTTGTTATTTTTCATAACTTTTTTAGTTCCCAATTTGATAACACATATATATATATATTTTTAAATTATAATTTTTTTAGCACTTGTCTATTATTTAAAAACACATGAAATTTATTAATTTTCTAATTTTAATAATTACGTCTCAAGATCGTTTTTTTTTTCATACAAAATGTTACATTACAACGGTAACAATTTAATAGAAACTATGAATGTTGTAACAAAATTTGATTTTGCGTAAAAAATATATCGATATTAATATCTAATTATAGAGTACAAAGATTATTAATTTTATATGTTTGCTTGTTTTTAAAACATTGAAAAACATACACAATAAAAAAAATATTAATTAACTTTCTTCGTTTGATCTACTTGAACTTTGGATTTATCTGCATGCATTCTTTTGATCTAACAAGTTAAGATGCATATGAGTTCTCATGGAATTCTATAAAAATAAGTGACATAACTATTGGATCCAAGGTTAAGATGGATCTAAATGAAATATTGAAGCCATCTTATATACTATTTTATTGTTTAAAAAATAACTAAAACTATCAAAATTAATAAATTTTATACTCCACAGTTAGAGATTAATATCAATATATTTTCAAATAAAAAAATTGACGCTACAACGTTCACTATTTAATAACCATGATTTTTATTAAAATATGAATGTTATAACATAATATTTTGTCTTAAAAATAGAGATATATTGATGTGTGAAATAAAGAAGTGTTAATGAAATAATAGAAAAATAAATATGATTATCACAAGTTAAAAAAGTTATAAAAAGGTGATAGTTTCATTTTATTTATGTTTTTTGTAGCTTATTTTAGCACTTTTCATTCATAATTTAGTTAATCGACATGCATATTTTCCTTTTTTTTCATATATATCAGGTATTTTCTAGTTTTTTGAGCATAATGGTAGATTTTGAGAAGACTAGTGGAGCAGGAATGTTCCAGACTTGTGGAAAGAAAATGGACTTGGAGGACATCAAGGAATTTTAGGCTTGATGACTAGTGGAGATGATGCAAAATGTGGGCTAGTAGATGAATGGAACATTGAAGAAAATTTGGGCTTTGAACTTGAAAGAAGATGAAAGAATTATTCAGGCTTCCAGATTGATTTCGAGCGAGAGCACGAGCATGAGCTATGGATGTTATAGAGATGGCAAATTGGGCTAAAATTGAAGAATTCTTGGAGCATGATGGACTACAAGCTGATGGGAAGTAAATCGGAGGAGTGGGCTAAAGCATTGAAAGCCCAAGACACAAAAGAGCCCAATCTGCAACCACCCGCGTAGGCCACCGGCGCACCACTACGCACCCCGTGCAAGGCCCTGCAGGGGCATTTATGGAAATTTCATTTGTTGGCTATTTGAACTTTTGGAGCCTCAACAACACTAAGAACACTTGATGAACATCATAATTTTGCTCTTGAATCTTGGTAAATGTTTGGTACGTTTAACTTTTATTTTGTTTGCTTAAAATTTCCTTTTAGTTGACTTTGGTTGAACTCCTTGAATGTTTGGTTAATATTGAAGAACTTCATGAACTTGTTCTTGAATCTCTATAAAAGTGTTTTCTTATTTAACATCTTCTTTCTACTTATATGTCTTTATTCATTAGTGAAGATGTATGTGTAGTGATTAGTTGGCTAATTTCTTGATTAAGTAATGGATCTTCAAATTAGCAAGCGACAAGTAGTTCTTGTGTTAGTTTTTCACTTCACACAACCATAAAAACACTTTCTCCAACGTGGTAGTGAAAGCATTTGACTCCTCTTGGATTTTGTTACTTTTTGGTTCTTAATGCTAGTTAACTTTCACTAATTACATGCTTAATGGAAATTGTGACTTTAACTAAGGAAATATGTTATAAGCTTCTCTAGCTATTTTACTAACTATGTAAAGTCTAGGTAATCTTAAGCTTCTTGGATAGCTATACCTAAATTAGAGATTCAAGAAAACTAGTACACCTTGGGTTCTAATGATATATTTACCAAATGTTCAAGTGATGAAACCTTATGCCAACCATCTTTCTCTCATTGATTTTATATCAAACATTTGCTTTTGTACAACAAGATTTTCATATAAGTTGCAAACTGAACCAATCTCCATGGATACGATCCCTTTACCATTATACACTACTTTGTGTGCAATATTTAATGTATTTATTTTGTTGGCCTCGACAACCACCAAATTTTGGCGCCGTTGCCGGGGATTTGTTTATTTTTAATCAATTTGATTCTCTATGCCTAGATCTTATTGTACAAGTACTTTAATATGTAATCCCGAAATTGAAAAAGAAGCAAGGCGTTTGGCTAAGGGAAAGAGAATTGAATGTGGTCAAACTTCTCACACTAACGTGGCCCCGGAGATTGCAACCACTTCCTCTAGTGATACCGATACCGAAGTGGAACATGAATCTAGTCCTGATCCTCGCCAATAAATTTTCGAAACACCACCCATCGATCCAATCACAGGCAATCCATACATACCACCCATCATAAACAAATTCCAATAGACATGGGAGATGGAGCCCCCAAGAGAACCTCGAGACAAATGATGGAGACCAGTGTCGCGCAAACTCCAAACAGTATCAATTATCCTGTTTTGAAAGGAGGCTCTAAATTAAAGTCAAACATAGTTCATCACCTTCCAACTTTTGTGGAGTTGAGAATGAAGAACCTCATAAACACTTGAAGATGTTCCACAACATTTGCACAAGTATGAAGCCACAAGGGTTAACTGATGACCAAATCAAGTTACGAGAATTCCCCTTTTCATTGGTAGATAGAGCAAAAGATTGGTTGTTTTATCTTTCACCGGGGTTGATAAATTCTTGGACCGACATGGCAAGAGCTTTCCTTGATAAACTTTATTTTGCTTCTAGAGTCTCAAGTTTTAGAAATGCGACTTGTGGAATCCAGCAAGGTCAAAATGAAGCATTCCACGATTATTGGGGGAGATTCAATAGCTTGTGTTTAAGTTGCCCCCAACGCCAAATACCGAAGCAACTTCTCATCCAACACTTCTATGAGGGTATCTTGCCAATGGAGTGAAGACTATTTGATGCTTCAAGGGATGGAGATGTCTTTAGCAAAACTCCTCAACAAAAAAAGACAACTGTTAAACATCATAACCACCAATTCCCAACACTTTGGCCCCGCCATGATATGAAGAGGGATGCACATCAAAAGGTCAATGAAATGGTAACATTGAGTTTACAGTCCAAGCTTGCAGATTTGGCATTTGTTGTTCAAGAGCTAGCCATATTAGATACTCCACAAGTGATGGTTTTTGGTATATATGCACCAATGGGACGTCCCACAGATATATGTATCATTCTCCAAGAAGATATGAAACATGTAAATCTGTCACACCCCTGGCTGGCGGCGGAAGCGCCAGGCTGTGCGACGTTAGAATGTTGGGATTCTGTCCAAGATATACGATGAATAATACATAGGATTTACTAAACAACATAGCTATTTATTCATTAAATAAAAAGACGTTACTTAATTGTTCGAGGTATAAGTAGGACACGAAAGCAAAGTACAAAAGTAAAGCACATAACTTATGGGTTTTGAGCATAACAAACAAAAACCTATGTGTGCATGCAACCCTAATTCTTGGATCATTGTTTTCTCTAATTGAACATACAACTTTTGAACATCAAATGGAAAACCCTAGGAGATCTATATTATTTTCAAAAATCGTAACTAGGGTTAGTAAACATACCTTTGATTGTAATGTAGCGATAACAATGAAAATCCAAGTCTTCCTGAACCTTGAGAGCAAGCGTCACAAGTGTCACGCCTCTAGTAGATGACACCCAAACAAGCAACAGGATGAGAGAGGAGAGAGGTGGAGGGAGCTTGAGATTTTCGGCTATCCTTCTAGGGTTTTTGGTGGCTGAAAATTGTAAGGAAAAAGGGTCTATTTATAGTGTAGATAAAATGCCCTAGATAACCCTAATTTGAATATAATATTATTAATTCAAATTAGGTAATTATCCACCTCCTTAATTATCCACATGGGATATTCTAGAAATCCTATAATATCCTTGTAGAAGCCGTCCAAGCCTTCCCTAGGAAGGTTCTGGAACCTTTTACTTAACTATTAGACAATTGCACTTTAACCGCCGCACTTTTAATTAGTTCTTTTAATCCCAAAATTAATTCCACATAATTTCTGATTAAATATTAATTAAATGTTACTATTTATAATTAATATATTATTTTCAAAATATATTAACAAATTATTTATTTCAATTTGTTAATCAAATAATAAATTCAACCTCTCTCCAAAAGTCATCCTGTCTAGTTGCTAGTTATGAGGGCAACCCAAAAGGACTATGCTACTATTAATTCAAGTTTATACCAATTATAGTTATGGGCTTAGACATCTAATCCAATAGTCTCCCACTTCAAAAAATGATTAGCAAATTGTAGCTCTCAAAGCCACTGAAGAACTCTAACCTAGTCAGTTATGTGTCCTAAGATAAGTGATCATATAATCCTCCGTTCTGCAAGATATCATGTGGACAAACGACATGGAACATAATCAATCTCATTGTCTAATACTTTATTTCCCGGTTTATGATTTGTAATGACAAAGAACTACTAATCGAACACATCAATTTAGTCCTGGCCGGGCCCAACACTATAAGTCAACACCAAATCGTCGAGGGGCCCAAGATATCGCTTTTCCCGTTAGGGCAAAAGGAACAGATAAACTTTGATTTATATTCTTGTGCTATTTACTCACTAAATCATGCACAACAATATGTTTTATAACATCAAGTTACTAACGCGTTTACGCATCATCAATGCACAACTGATTTGTAAACCACGACTCATATATCTTTGTTTAAAGATTATAAGATATTATCATCTTAGAATTTGTCGTGATAAATTCCATGAGGTAATTCTCTGAGCGTGGGTTAATCCAATACTTAAATCCTCATTTCAAAGTACTCATGAATATTGCAGCAAAGCCATTGCTATGTATAAAACTCTTTAGACAATCTACAATCCAATTCATGACAATGTTGATTCACTACTTACTTACAAAAGTATGATCGACTGTGGATGTTCGAATAATCTAATTATTCGGGAAGTAAAACATGCAAAATGAAAACACAATAATAAAAAATTGACAAAAGATAGTAATCAATACTCATAAATAATTCTCCATTATTTAATCATCAAATGCCAATTACATTTACTTTGTTACAAGTTTCTAAATATCTATCTAAGTACTAAAACTAATATCATCTTTCAGACCAATGCTCCTTGCATGCTAAACATGCTTAACCCTACTTAGACCCTTTGTGAGGGGATATGTAGGATTCTATTATGATGATACCCTCTTAACGATGAGGTGTCCTTCTTCTACTCTATGTATGATAAAATGGTATTTTCTATCGATATGTCTCGATCTGCCATGATCTCTCGGTTCCTTTGTCAAGGCAGCGCTCCTTTATTATCATAGAAAATCTCCATTTGCTCCTTTATGGCTGGCACAACTCTAAGGTCTCCGATGAAGTTCTTCAAACATATAACCTCCTTTGATGCTTCGCTTGCAGCTATGTATTCCGATTTACAGGTAGAATCAGCCACGATCTCCTATTTGGAACTCTTACAAGTCACTGCTCCTCCATTAAGGGTAAACACCCAGCCAGACTGAGAACGAAAGTTGTCTCTGTCTGTTTGAAAGCTGGCATCACTATAACTAGTTACTCTTAAGTCATCACTGCCACCAAGCACAAGGACCCAATCCTTACTTCTTCGCAGATACTTAAGAACATTCTTGACCGCTATCCAATGATCTCTACGCGGATTTCCCTGATATCGACTAACCATTCTCAAAGCAAAAGCCACATCAGCGCGAGTACATGTCATAGAATACATGATTGATCCAATGGCGGAAGCATATGGAACTCGACTCATTTCTCCTATCTCTACATCAGTACTTGGACTTTGAGTCTTACTCAGTTTGGTATTAATCTGGATAGACAGTTCTCTTTTCTTGGAATTCTCCATGCTAAAACGTTTTAACACTTTATCCAAATACATACTTTGACGAAGTCCAACTAGTCTTTTGCTCATGTTTCTCAAAATCGTTATCCCTAGAATATAGGAAGCTTCTCCCAGATCCTTCATAGCGAAACACTTTCCAAGCCAAGAATTAACTTCTTGCAAAGTTGGAATGTTGTTTCCTATAAGAAGTATGTCATCAACATACAATACCAGGAAGGTTACTATACTCCCACTAGCTTTGACATATACACATGATTCATCTTTACTTCTAGAGAAGCCAAACTCTTTAACTTTGTCGTCAAAGAAAAGATTCCATCTACGAGAAGCTTGTTTCAATCCACATATTGATTTCTCAAGCTTACACACTCTATTGGGGTACTTTGCATCCACAAAACCTTCTGGATGACTCATGTAAAAATCCTCAGCCAACTTCCCATTAAGGAAAGCGGTTTTGACATCCATCTTCCAAATTTCATAGTCATGAAACGTAGCTATTGCTAGCATTACCCTGGTAGATTTAATCTTAGCTACTGGTGAGAAGGTCTCATCATAGTCAACCCCTGGGGTTTGAGTAAAGCTCTTTGCAACCAGTCGAGCCTTGAAAGTGTGCACCTTTCCATCCATTTCGGTCTTCTTCTTGAAGATCCATTTGCTACCAACCATCTCCCGACCTGGTACATAGTCAACCAAATTCCAAACTTGGTTGTCATACATGGACTTGATCTCGCTGTCCATTGCCTCTTTCCACTTGGCAGACTCAGGGCTCACCATAGCTTCCTTGTAGTTAAAAGGTTCATCCAAATTTACCAGTGTGCTATCACTGACAAACGTATCACAATCTGTAGTAATATGGAATCCATAAAACTCAGGTGGCATTCTAACTCTGTTGGAACGTCTAAGAGGTAACAACTCGTCAATTGGTTCAACTGGAATTTCTTCCTCAGGTTGAGCCATTGCATTTTCATAGGTTCCTTCATCGTTTGACTCTTGGATTTGTTCAAGATAAATTCTACTCCCACTGTCCTCTTTTCATATCCGGAAGTCTTTCCCGAAGATCTTCCTGGATTGCCCCCTGATAGACAAGTGGAGTTCCAAATAGACTTGTTACCAGGAACAACACCAATAGCAAAAGCACCATACCGATTAGTACCGACGGAGATGAAGGAGCTTATGACGCAACTTCAGGAGTTGTTGGACAACGGTTTTATTAGACCTAGTTCATGACCCTGGGGAGATCCGGTGTTATTCATGAAGAAGAAAGATGGAAGCATGAGGATGTGCATAGATTACAGAGATCTGAACAAGGCAACGGTGAAGAACAAGTACCCATTGCCAAGGATTGATGACCTGTTCGATCAGCTGCAAGGTTCGAGATATTTCTCCAAGATCGATCTTAGGTCAGGTTATCATCAACTGAAGGTGAGAGAGCAGGATATTGAGAAAACCGCATTCAGAACTAGGTACGGACATTATGAGTTCTTGGTTATGTCGTTTGGACTAACCAATGCTCCAGCAGCATTCATGGATTTGATGAACAGGGTTTGTAAACCGTTCCTCGATAAATCCGTAATAGTGTTCATAGATGACATTCTGGTTTACTCAAAGAGCCATCTGGAGCATGGCAAGCACCTGCGAGAAGTGTTAGAAGTTCTGAAGAAGGAGAAGTTATACGCTAAGTTCTCCAAATGCGATTTTTGGATTCGAGAAGTCCAATTTTTGGGTCATGTGGTTAACCAAGAAGGGATCATGGTTGACCCAGCGAACATTGAAGCTGTGATGAAGTGGGAGCGACCAAAGAGTCCTACGGAGATCCGAAGCTTTCTGGGATTGGCTGGGCATTACCGAAGATTTATCCAAGGCTTTTCTTCGATAGCTTCTCCATTGACAGCTTTGACCCATAAAGGAGCCACTTATACTTGGAGTGAGAAGCACGAGGAAGCATTTGAGAAGCTAAAGAAGAAGTTGTGTGAAGCACCGATTCTTTCTCTGCCCGAGGGAGTTGAAGACTTCGCAGTCTATAGCGATACATCTGGAGTTGGGTTAGGTTGCGTTCTGACCCAAAGGGATAAGGTGATAGCATATGCATCAAGACAATTGAAAGAACACGAAAAGAACTACCCCACTCATGATCTCGAGTTGGCAGCGGTAGTATTTGCACTAAAGATATGGAGGCATTATCTTTACGGCACGAAGTGCAAGCTTTTCACTGATCATAAGAGTCTTTAGTATCTCTTTGATAAAAAAGAGTTGAATATGAGACAACGACGCTGGCTAGAGTTACTTAAAGATTACGATTGCGAGATACTTTACCTCCCTGGTAAAGCAAATGTTGTAGCTGATGCTTTGAGCCAAAAAGTGAGCCTTGAAAGGAAAAGGCCAAGAGCATTAAAAATTGAAGTTGTCTCAACAATTGTGGAAAGCATCAATAAAGCTCAGGAAGAAGCTTCAGAGAAAAATGACCAAAAGGAAGAGCGTTTGGGCAAAACGCTGGTGTTCGGTACAAACAATCAAGGATTGAAGGTATTCCAAGATAGGATTTGGGTACCTAAAATGGGATGAATAAGAGATATTCTGATGGAAGAATCTCACAAGACCATGTACTCGATTCATCCCGGCAGCACAAAAATGTATAGGGATCTGAAACCCTACTACTGGTGGCCGACGATGAAGCTCGATTTTGCGAAGTATGTGGCCGAGTGTGTGAAATGTGTGAGAGTTAAGGCACAACATCAGAAACCGTATGGGAGTTTAGAACCTTCACCTGTACCCATGGATAAATGGGAAGACATCACCATGGATTTTGTCACTAAACTGCCTAGAACAAAGGACGGTCACGACATGATTTGGGTAGTCGTTGATCGATTCACTAAGAGGGCACACTTCATAGCATCCAATGAAATATGGTCTATGGATAAGCTTGCTAATGCTTATGTGAAGGAAGTAGTAAGACTTCACGGTGTTCCTTTAACGATAGTATCAGACCGTGATAGCCGTTTCACGTCAAGGTTTTGGAGGAGTCTACAAGAGGAATTAGGTACAAAGTTGTGTTTAAGTACAACCTACCATCCGCAGACCGACGGTCAGAGCGAAAGGAAGATTCAAACACTTGAAGATATGTTGAGAGCATGTACACTGAAATTTCAAGGTAACTAGGATGAACATTTTCCTCTGGTAGAATTTTCCTACAACAATAGTTACCATTCGAGCATCAATATGGCATCCTATCAAGCTTTGTATGGGCAAAAGTGTCGTACGCCGTCTTGTTGGCTTGAAGCCGGAGAAAAGCAGTTTATGGGCCCTGAGATAGTCCATCAGACTGCTGAGAAGTTAAAGGTGATCAGGGAAAGGATGTTAGCAGCTCAGGATCGTCAGAAGAGCTATGCTGATAAGAAGAGACGACCAATGACATTCAAAGTTGGGGATTCAGTTTTGCTCAAAGTCTCACCGTGGAAGGGACTTATAAGATTTGGGAAACGAGGAAAGTTGAGTCCAAGGTTTATTGGACCATTTAAAGTTCTTCAAAGGATTGGGAACCAAGCTTACAAGCTCGAATTACCCGAAGAACTAGATGGTATTCATAACACATTCCATGTGTGTTATTTGAGGAAGTTCAGGGGAGAAGTTCCCGACATAATCCCAATTTCAGAGTTAAGGATGGATGAGAATAAGAGGCTAATCGAGGAGCCCGAGGCAATTGTTGACCGTAAGACTAAGAAGTTACGACGCAAGATGGTCGACTTAGTGCTTGTCCGTTGGAAACATTTGAATGGCCCGAATCACACTTGGGAAACAGAGAGTGACATGATGAGTCGCTATCCGCATTTGTTTGCAGATGCATGATTCCGATGACGGAATCATCCTAAGGGGGAGAGGATTGTAACGCTCGTGTTGCGGGGCTAAGCATTAGTAGGTGATGTAATAGTCTAGGTCAACTATTGTAACTCTTTTTGAAGTAATAAAGATGAATTATTTGTTATGTGAATTATGAGCTTATATATTTGTTTATATAGATATAATAAAAATAAGCGTCAAAATTAAAGTTTTGAATAAACCCGATATCGATATATGAAGTGGTGGTGGTCGTGACAAGGATTCCAGATATATAAAGAACGCCGAAATCCGAGTTGTAACGAAGAAGTTATGACCTGTCGAAGTTTCTCGACAGAACCGGCACGACACTACGGACGTAAATAATGAATTTACGATAGGATGATTTTTGGCCTTAGTGATCTAAACGAAAGTCATAGATTTTGTTAAACCGATAGCGTGCATAAAAAGAACGCCCATATCTGACTTCGTGTGAGGAAGTTATGATTTTTCTAAGTTTCGGATCGACAATGCACAGCCTGAAGTTCAAATATCAGATCGAGCGGTTTTTAGCCAAAACAACCTAAACGAGAGTTGAAGATCTCGTTAATAGTAGCGCAACAGTAAAACGACAGATGAAAACGGACGTCGGATGAAGAAGTTATGGGTTTTAACGGACTAATCTTGTTCCGGTCTGTTAAAGAATATAAATTTAAAATCGGTCGAGAATTAGCCGACAAAGTCTAAACGAAAGTTGTAGAGTACGGTCCCGCCTACGCGTGGATATAAAGAACGTCAGAAACGGAGCTCGTACGTGAAAGATATAAATTTTTGAAGTTGGAGTGGGAAATCACGAAGGCTATGCGAGGGGGTACTCCTAGCGTACCTTCGGACACCCGACGTTCGCACTATGCCTCGCGTACGAAGCTCGGAACGCCCAGCATAATTCTGTCTTCTGCGGTCCGAGATGAGCCACACACCACCACCGAAACCTCGCCACGTGTGTACGGCCGAGCTGTACGCCCCGCGTACAGCGAGGGCTATGCCCCGAGTTCGTCCGAGGCCTTGCCTATAAAAGGAGGCCGAGGGCAGCCACTTTCTTCATTCCAAAATATTCTCTCTCTCTCTCTCTCACACTACTTTCTCTCTCTAGCCTCCCTAAACCCCCCCTAAAGCCTAGGAAAACCCCCTAGCCCCCGAAGGAAGCCCCGGAGAGCCCGAAGGCTCCAAGAAAAAGAGTTTTTTGGTTTGACACTCTGCCCGCGTGGAGCCCAGTTTTCAAGCAAACTTCTCGGTTTCGTCAAATAAGATTATTTTAAGAAGCGAAGTGTTGTCTGAATCACTCCATATCAGGTGAGTGTATATTCACTTTCATCTTACACATAGATATGAAGTATTTTATGTGCTATGTGTATAGGTATATGTTAGCTGTTTACTTGAGATGTTGCTGAATGAAAGATCTATGCTTCTTTCTTTTAGATCTGAAACTTTTTCCTTCAGATCTACACTTTATCTTTCAGATCTAAGACTTCTCTTTCAGATCTGAGACTTTTTCTGTAACACCCTGAATTCAGAAGACCTAGAAAGGAAAGAAAACCTCAAGATAAGGGAGTGACTCGTCGAGTAGATGGGTGACTCGACGAGTAGGAGCGCGATTCTGGTCGCGGGTTAAGTGACCTACTCGACGAGTCAGAGGACTGACTCGGCGAGTTGGCCAGGTTTGGGGAAAACCCTAAATGCGGGTCTTGTACCCTATTTGAAGAACATTATAACCCTTCATCATCCTCCTTGATGCTCTCTCAAGTCCAGAACGAAAACCCTAGAGCCTCCCTTGAGTTGTGAGTCATTTTGAGAGATTTGGAGCATTGTTGAAGTCTAGAAGAAGAAGAAGGAGGTTGAAGGTCCAAGGAAAAGGTTGTAGATCCAGGAAGTTTGCTTCATCATCTTCATTTTCTGGTAATCAAGTTCTCACCTTGACTTCTAGTTTGATAGATCCCTTTATGTCCCTTTTTATGGAGTTTATGGGCCAAGAAGGATGTCTTGTGGGATTTGGACGTCCCCAAGCTAGATCCTTCCATATTTAGAGGTGTTCAGAGTAGTAGAGGCATAAAGGTGGAAGCTTTATGCCATTATACCTCTCCATGCAAAGTTTAAGGAGTTGTTTTGGCCTTTTGAGCAAAAAGGGCCATGCATGGGTGCAAAGGTAGTGGCTTTGTGTGATATCCCGACCCTAGGAGGCCAGATCTGGGTCTTGGATGCCTTGAGCTTGTCTGAAATCGTCTGAATAATGTTGGACATAGAGAGACTCGTCGAGTCAGTTGTGGCACTCGGTGAGTCAGGTCAGTTCTTGCCCCAAAACCCTTCTGTTAAGGGTATGAGTTGAGATTAGAAAGGGACTCATACAGTCTGAGTCCATAATGGTTATGAAGTTCATCGTACTCGACGAGTCCAAGGAAGAACTCGGCGAGTCTAAGACAATCTCCTTATTTTATGAAGATGGACTCGACGATTTGTTCATACAACTCAGCGAGTCACAGACTAGACACATTCATATGTGGATGATGAACTCGACGAGTTCAATGGTGAACTCGACGAGTCGGTTGAAGATGGTCCCAGTGGAATGGTTGAAGGAGAACCCGTCAAGTTCTTGCTAGGCTCGACGGGTAGAGTCGGGGTTGTTTTGGGATTGGAGGAGTATGGACTCGACGAGTTGGTAGACCAACTCGGCGATTCAGGTCAACTGGATGTTGACTTTGACCAAGTTTGACCAGGGTTGACTTTTGATTATTATGGTCTAACTGTTGTTTTGGGTATTGATAGTTCGGGAAGCCGAAGGGTCAGCAGTTCAGAAGTGTCGGTTAGCAGTCAGAAGTGTTCAGCGAATCTTCGGCAGTGTGAGGTGAGTCTCCTCACTGATTGTATGGGTCTATGGCCACAATGCCGGCCCATTTGGTTTATGTATGGTAGGAAGACCCAGGGGTTAGCCCTAGGCATTATGCATGAAAGACCAGGAGGAGGCTCCTGGCACACAGTATGCTATTATGTACGGTAGGAAGACCCGGGGGTTAGCCCTAGGCAATATGTATGAAAGACCAGGAGATGGCTCCTGGAACACTGTATGCTGTTATGTATGAAAGACCAGGACATGGCTCTTGGCACACTGTATGCTGTTATGTATGAAAGACCAGGACATGGCTCCTGGCACACTGTATGCTGTTATGTATGAAAGACCAGGAGGTGGCTCCTGGCACACCGTATGCCGAGTAGCCTAGTAGAGTAGTATGTATAGTTGTCTTTGTGATGCTTGCATGGACGACCAGGGGGTGGCCCTTGGCACTTATATATAAGACCCAGGGAGTGGCCCCAGGCTTGACAAGGAAGACCACGTGCGGCCCGTGGCATAACAGCAAGACTATGTTTGGCACATAGCACCTTACTTGATTACAGAAATGTTTGTTATGTATGGCTCATGGTTACCTATGGCATGTATGGATCGGTTGATATGTATGGTATGTGGTATCTGGGGAACTCACTAAGCTTCGTGCTTACGGCTTTCAGCTTTTGTTTCAGGTACTCATGTTTTCAAAGGAAGGAGCTCGAGGCGGTTGCATCGCATCACACTATGATTTCTGCATTATATGATCTTTGGGATTAGAACTCTGATATTTGTTTTAAATGGGATGTTTTCGATGGCTGGAACAAAGTTATTAAATGTATTTCTCATATTAAAAATGAAATTTTTAGTCTCGAAATTTTGGGATGTTACAAGTGTGGCGGTGATGGTCACGTCAGCAGGGACTGCCCACAGGGGGCAAGCCCATTATGTTTTCACTGCAATCAGGTGGGCCACAAAAGGCCGACTGCCCGACGATGAGGGGAGGAGCAGGGAGTGCGTCTGCCCCGACGACTTTGAGGATTACGGATGGGCGAGAGGGTAGGTCCTTGCAGTGACGGATTAGGGAGATCTGGATTACAGCAGGGAATGTTGCAAAATTGTCATATGCCAATTGCATACCAGAAACTATTAATAGCTAGTGTAAGTTCATCTTTCACTTCGGGTTCGAAGTGTCCGGTATTATCTCGGTTACGACCGAAAACAGTTTAGGAGCGTTACGTGGAGGTCGGTGGGCAAGGTCCATGGAGTGGTCATCCACCATCATCCGGGTTCGGTGGTTCTATTCTTGGTGTTTGGGATAGCTTTTGGAAGCATCAAGGGAAGTGGTCTATCACTGAAGAGGTTGCTCTGAGCATTAGTTATTCGGGCCTTAAGGACGACAGTTGAGCTTAGGGAATTATCAGTATCGGGGATGCAGGAAGTGTTCATCCAATATTTGGTACTTGGAGTGGGCTAGTGACGGATCGCTAGCAATATTAAGGCGATGGTAGTTATCATGCCTTTTTGGGTATAGGAGGAAGGAATGGAAATCCTCGGATTTTCGCGTGCCGTAAAGACTTAGCCAAAGCTAAGTGGGGGAGAAACAATCATGTTATGGGAGCAGAAGCGGTTTTGAAACTGGGATAAGTTTCGCTCTCCTGTCAGGCAGAAAGACGGCCCAGGCGGCTGTATGAATTGAGGATAGTGTGAATTGGAAGTTCGGAAAACTTGCCAATTGTGAGATCGCATTCTCAGGATGTTTAATGGCAGGTTTCAGAAGAATCATTTGGGAGTTTCAGTTAGGACATGAGTACAGCTTGGGGTACTAGATTGTGCTTGTATGCTCGATTATGGGTATGTACGGATTAGTAATGAGCGAAAGACCATGTTCAGCGGTCGAGTCAGTGTGGAAGGTGTTGTAAGACTATGGGTTAGCCATAGCATCCACTAGCAGCTAGTCGGTGTGGAAGGTGTTGTCAGACTACCGGATAGCCGTAGCATTCACCAGTGGTAAGATAGTATGAGAAGTGTGGTAAGACTGCGGAGTGGTCCGTAGCAACAGTTAGCAAATAGTGTAGGAGTGTTGTGAGACTATGGGGTGGCCCGTAGCGTTCGCTAGTTAGCAGATAGAGTAAGGGATTTGTAAGACTGCAGTGTGGCCCGTAGCAATCGTATATTAGTATAGTTAGACTACGGTGTGGCCCATAGTATTAGTATAGTTAGACTGCGGTGTGACCCGTAGCATTAGTATAGTAAGACTGCGGGGTGGCCCGTAGCATTAGTTGGCAGGTAGCGTAGAGGTGTGGTGGGACTGCGGGGTGGCCCGTAGCATCAGTTGGTTGGTAGCGCAGAGTGTTGTAAGACTATGGGGGGGCGGCCCGTAGCATTAACTAGTTGGCAGAATAAGTATAGTAAGACTACGGGGTGGCCCGTAGCATTCGTCGGTTCCTACTCGACAGTACGAGTGTATCAGATGCGTGATTCGCTGCCAGGGTTTTTCAGATAGTTTAAGATAGGGCGGGGCAGCCGCCCGGATGTGAGTGGGCCATAATATGATTGGATTCGGAAGGCGGTAGGTCATTGGAGACCAGGAGTGATGTAAGACTGTGGGTAAGCCGTAGCATTCATTAGCAACTTAGTTCGTGGAGTGTGGGCGGGGGCCCGTATCTCCTAGTTCGCGGAATGTGGCCGGGGGGCCCGTATCTCCGAGTTAGCATGATAAGAATCAGGAAAGTTTAGCTAGTCGAGATTAGAGGAGGAGTGGGTCTGCATAGCCCTGGATAGGTGAGACCTGTAGGAGAGGCCGCACCGAAGTATAGATGGGTGAGACCCGTGGGCGAGGCCCGAGTTCTTTTAGCAACAGGTGAGACCTGGTAGAGACCTTATGTGACATCCCCAAATTCACGGCCAGAAAAGACCGGTTTAATTTATGCTTTTGAAATAATTTCAGAGTAATCATTTGATTAAAAGTGTTGCGGAATTTGTTCCCAGAAAAACATAATAAATATGTTATCAAATCATTCCCAAGAAATGTATTTTATTCATTTAAACCATTAGGATGTCATTGTCAATACAAAAACATAAGCATAAACAAAACTTACATTCATTTACACTAGTGATCTACTTCTCTTTTAATCTCTCAGTGTAAAGCAACTTCGTATCGATACCTGTGATACAATTAAACTGAGTGGGTCAGGCTTGGGAGCCTGGTGAGCATATAGGGTTTTCAACCCACAATAAATAATTTATTATGCTTAAACATCAAACAATCAACCCAATTACCCAATCCCCATTGTCTTATTTATTTCTTAAGGATTTACCCTAAGAATCAACTATCACTCATTTCTAAGGATTCATCCTAAGGAATAGGCACGAAGTCCATCGTTGCCCAAGGCTTATACTACAAGCACTAACAACATCGATCCCCACATACTGATCCTATACAATGATCTTACTAGATCTAGCCTAAAGGATCGATATGAACAACCAACTAACGAAACTGCTTCGGAAATCCCCTAGCAGCAAACAAGGATCGATAAAGATATCGAATGAATGAAATAAGTTTAACCACAAACCTTTGTTCGTAAAAGAAAGAACCACAAGACAATTAAGTCAGGGGTAGTTATCAATGCCTAGGTTGTGGTCTGAATATTGTGAGGTATGTAGCCCCCAGACGCACCCTATCCAGCATCGAACTTTGCCTAGGCTGTGGTCTGAATATCATGAGGTATATAACCCCCAGACGCACCCTATCCGGAAATGGAAACGCTGACTAATGCCTAGGCTGTGGTCTGAACCCCCAGACTCACCCCTATCCAGCATTGGAAATGGAAACACTGACTAATGCCTAGGCTGTGGTCTGAACCCCCAGACTCACCCCTATCCAGCATTGGAAATGAAAACACTGACTAATGCCTAGGTTGTGGTATGAACCCCCAGACTCACTCCTATCCAGCATTGGAAATGAAAACACTGACTAATGCCTAAGCTGTGGTCTGAACCCCCAGACTCACTCCTATCCAGCATTGGAAATGAAAACACTGACTAATGCCTAGGATGTGGTCTGAACCCCCAGACTCACTCCTATCCGACATCGAAAATGGAAACACCGACTAATGCCTAGGCTGTGGTCTGAATATCGTGAGGTATATAACCTCCAGACGCGTCCTATCCGGCATCGGAAACGCTGACTCATGAAGCTCGTCCGATCACTTCATAGAAGAAACAAAGACTCCAAAGCTCTTCAAAATAAGAGTATAGGGAAAATACTAATAAAGTACTCCCGTACGTTCCCGTACCTCGACACATAATAGTGTCAAAAAGAAGAACTATCGGATGAACACATAGTTCAAAAACACCTAATGAACATATAGTTCAAACATACTTACCGATTATAAGTCTGCTAATGTTCCACTGGACTATCTAAAATAGTATGTGGCTGTTGTCTATACCCTACTAGATGACTAGATCATCTTAAACATCGGTACCTCTCATCACTTTTATTTCATCACACATCATCTAATTCATCTACCCATGTTTTACCCAACATATTTGTAGATAAAAATACATATACAGTTTAAAACTTGTATAAAACATCAATTCAACAGTCACCTCAAATAAACAATTAATATATTTACACATAGCACGTATTTCAAGGTAAATACTTCATATCTATGTGTAAGGTGAAAGTAACTATACACTCACCTGATTTAATGAAAATCGGGCAGCAATTCGTTTCCTAAAACGATCGTTTCTAATAAAACCGGGAGTTTTATTGAGAAACCGAGCTCTGCGAGGGTCGGGCTTCGAAACCGAAAAAATAAATTTCCCGGGCTTCTCGGGCACTCCGGGACGTGTTCCGGGCGTTGGAAATGATCTTGAGGCATCGGGGGAAGTCAAATGCTAAAAATATTGAAAAAGGGGTGAAAAATGCCCATTTTCCAAAAGTAGCCGGAAGATCTCGCAAGCCCTCTATTTATAGGGTGAGATCCGAAGTCGGCCGAGAGAAAGGAGTCAGCACCGAGGACACGAGGCAGCAGGAGGCTCGGACACGTGGTCGGATCCGGAGGCGGACACGTCTCGCATGCGAGGGCTCGCCACCGAGGCACACGCATCGGATCCTTATTGGATCGCTTCGGACTCGTCAGCAGATCGGAACAAGAGCGACACGCGGCTTGCTTCGGTTGGGCCTCCCTTCGGTCGAATCAAAAGCGAGCACGTGGCTACTGTTCATGCGAGGTGACTCATCAATTTCGGACACGTGGCTCGCATGACTCACTGATTTCGGACACGTGGCACTCCTACAGCGAAGGTGACGTGGCCTATGCGAAATTTCTCGGATTTTAAATAATTTCTGGATTTTCGCGCCAAAACTTCTAAAATCCATAACTTTCGCATACGAGCTCCGTTTTTGACGTTCTTTATATGCACGCGTAGGTTAAATTACGCTCTACAACTTTCGTTTCGACTTCGTTGGCTAATTTTGATTTTAATTTTTATATTATGATTTTTAACAGACCGGGACATGAAATCCGTTAAAAATTCATAACTTCTTCATCCGACGTCCGTTTTTGCCAGACTTTTTACCGTTGTACTACTAATGACGAGATCTTCAATTCTTGTTTAGGTTGTGTCGGCTAAAAATCACTCGATCTAAAATTCGAGTTTTAGCTGTCTACTGCTAAGCTGAAACTTCGAAAAATCATAACTTCGTCATACGAAGTCAGATTTGGACGTTCTTTTTATACCTACTCTCGGTTTAACGAACACTAAATGTTTCGTTTAGATCACTAAGGCTAAAAAGTAGTTTATCAAAAACTCACGTTTTACGACATTCGGCACCGTGCTGGTTTATCGTGAAACTTCGACAGGTCATAACTTCTTCGTTATAACTCGGATTTCGGCATTCTTTATATATCCGTAATCCTTGTCACGCCCACTACAAGTTTCTTAATAGATATTGGCTTTATCTAATATTTAATTTTGACGCTCATTTTTATTCTTAATTAATTAAACCCTAATAATTAAGCATAAAACACATAATTCACATAATATTCACATAATTCATTTTCATTTCTTCTAAATGAGTTACAAAGGTTAACCTAGACCATTATGTCAATATTAATGCCTAGCCTAGAAACACGGGCGTTACAACTCTCTCCCCCTTAGAATGATTCTGTCCCCGGAATCACACATCAGCAAACAAATACGGGTAACGACTCCTCATGTCACTCTCAGTTTCCCAGGTGAGATTTGGCCCATTTATATGTTTCTAACACATAAGCATTAATTCGAAAATTTTACGTCACAACTTCCTAGTCTTACGGTCAACGATTGCCTCAGGTTCTTTAATCAACCTCTTGTTTTCATCCAACCTTAATTTAGAAATGGGAATTATGTCGGGCATATCTCCCGTAAATTTTCTCAAATAACACACATAAAAGGTATTATGAATACCCTCCAGTTCTTCCGGTAATTCTAGCTTGTAAGCTTGATTCCCGATCCTCCGAAGAACTTTAAATGGTCCAATAAATCTTGGACTCAATTTTCCCCTTCTACCAAATCTTATAAGTCCCTTCCACGGCAAGACTTTAAGTAAAACCGAATCTCCAACTTCAAATGATATCGATTGTCTTTTCTTGTTAGCATAGCTCTTTTGAGCAGCTAACCTCCTTTCCCTAATCACTTTCAACTTTTCAGCTGTCTGAGGGAATGTTCTTGCGTTTGGTAACCGGTGGGGGACCGGTATTTCGGGTAATGGTAGATCAGTTGGGACCAGGGTGGTCTCGGTTCATCCGGTAGGCGGATAGAAGTCAGCAGGACTTCAGGCAGGAATGACGGTAAGGGAGTCGGTGCGAAAAGCCGTGAGCTGATCGGGTGATGCTAAGTTGCTCACCGCGGAACCAAATGATCTCAGAGTAAATGATCTGGCTCGATGATGCCGTTCTCGTCTGAGCCTTAAACGTAGCAGAGAGGGATATGCTGCTCGAAGGATTGTCTGAATTCTCACGTTGGGGGGAGTTTTCAGTATTGGAGCATTGTATGTGGGTTTATTCCGTGAGTATTGGTATGATGGCCGGCACTGGGAGTGCCCGGGATTGCGGTTTCAGCAGAGGATTGGTCCTCGAAGGAGATTGGGAAGGTTTGTTGCTCGTGGAAAGTGCCTTGGAAGGGCCAGTGACAGTGCAGGGTAAAAGGGTAAACCCTTTGTGTATCAAGGGTAAGTGTTACAGGAGTATCGGTAAGGTTACCGGTTGGGTAAAAGTGTTGTACTCGAAGGTAGTAATGATCGGGTTATTCTGAAGATGACATCTTCAAGGTTTGGATCGGATGGGCGGAGTGTGTAGCTAGTGCTAAAGTGGTAACTGGATGGTAAGGTAGTTGACCGTGGCGGACTTCGAGGACGAAGTCTAGTTTAAGTGGGGGAGAGTTGTAACACCCTGAATTCAGAAGACCTAGAAAGGAAAGAAAACCTCAAGATAAGGGAGTGACTCGTCGAGTAGATGGGTGACTCAACGAGTAGGAGCACGATTTTGGTCGCGGGTTAAGTGACCTACTCGACGAGTCAGAGGATTGACTCGGCGAGTTGGCCAGGTTTGGGAAAAACCCTAAATACGGGTCTCGCACCCTATTTAAAGAACATTATAACCCTTCATCAGCCTCCTTGATGCTCTCTCAAGTCCAGAACGAAAAACCTAGAGCCTCCCTTGAGTTGTGAGTCATTTTGAGAGATTTGGAGCATTCTTGAAGTCTAGAAGAAGAAGAAGGAGGTTGAAGGTCCAAGGAAAAGGTTGTAGATCCAGGAAGTTTGCTTCATCATCTTCATTTTCTGGTAATCAAGTTCTCACATTGACTTCTAGTTTGATAGATCCCTTTATGTCCCTTTTTATGGAGTTTATGGTCCAAGAAGGATGTCTTGTGGGATTTGGACGTCCCCAAGCTAGATCCTTCCAGATTTAGAGGTGTTCAGAGTAGTAGAGGCGTAAAGGTGGAAGCTTTATGCCATTATATCTCTCTATGCAAAGTTTAAGGAATTGTTTTGGCTTTTTGAGCAAAAAGGGCCATGCATGGGTGCAAAGGTAGTGGCTTTGTGTGATATCCCGACCCTAGGAGGATAGATCTGGGTCTTGGATGCCTTGAGCTTGTCTGAAATCGTCTGAATAATGTTGGACATAGAGAGACTCGGCGAGTCAGTTGTGGCACTCGGCGAGTCAAGTTAGTTCTTGCCCCAAAACTCTTCTGTTAAGGGTATGAGTTGAGATTGGAAAGGGACTCAGCCAGTCTGAGTCCATAATGGTTATGAAGTTCATCGTACTCGACGAGTCCAAGGAAGAACTCGGCGAGTCTAAGACAATCTCCTTAGTTTATGAAGATGGACTCGACGATTTGTTCATACAACTCAGCGAGTCACAGACTAGACACATTCATATGTGGATGATGAACTCGACGAGTTCAATGGTGAACTCGACGAGTCGGTTGAAGATGGTCCCAGTGGCATGGTTGAAGGAGAACCCGTCGAGTTCTTGCTAGGTTCGACGGGTAGAGTTGGGGTTGTTTTGGGATTGGAGGAGTATGGACTCGACGAGTTGGTAGACCAACTCGGCGAGTCAGGTCAACTGGATGTTGACTTTGACCAAGTTTGACCAGGGTTGACTTTTGGATTATTATGGTCTAACTGTTGTTTTGGGTATTGATAGTTCGGGAAGCCGAAGGGTCAGCAGTTCAGAACTGTCGGTTAGCAGTCAGAAGTGTTCATCGAATATTCGGCAGTGTGAGGTGAGTCTCCTCACTGATTGTATGGGTCTACGGCCACAATGCCGACCCATTTGGTTTATGTATGGTAGGAAGACCCGGGGGTTAGCCCTAGGCATTATGCATGAAAGACCAGGAGGAGGCTCCTGGCACACAGTATGCTATTATGTACGATAGGAAGACCCGGGGGTTAGCCCTAGGCAATATGTATGAAAGACCAGGAGATGGCTCATGACACATTGTATGCTGTTATGTATGAAAGACCAGGACATGGCTCCTAGCACATTGTATGTTGTTATGTATGAAAGACCAGGAGGTGGCTCCTGGCACACCGTATGCTGAGTAGCCTAGTAGAGTAGTATTTATATTTATCTTTGTGATGCTTGCATGGAAGACCAGGGGGTGGCCCTTGGCACTTGTCTGTAAGACCCAGGGAGTGGCCCCAGGCTTGAAAAGGAAGACCACGTGCGGCCCGTGGCATAACAGCAAGACTATGTTTGGCACATAGCACCTTACTTGATTATGGATATGTTTGTTATGTATGGCTCATGGTTACGTATGACATGTATGGATCGGTTGATATGTATGGTATGTGGTATCTGGGGAACTCACTAAGCTTCGTGCTTACGGCTTTCAACTTTTGTTTCAGGTACTCATGTTTTCAAAGGAAGGAGCTCGGGGCGGTTGCAGCGCATCACACTATGATTTCCGCATTATATGATCTTTGGGATTAGAACTCTGATATTTGTTTTAGATGGGATGTTTTCGATGGCTGGAACAAAGTTATTAAATGTATTTCTCATATTAAAAATGAAATTTTTAGTCTTGAAATTTTTGGATGTTACATTTTCCTTCATATCTACACTTTATCTTTCAGATCTAAGACTTTTCTTTCAGACCGGAGACTTTTTCTTTCAGATCTACACTTCCTCATCTCAGATCTAAACTTTTTCTTCAGATCTAGACTGTTTATGTATTTTATGCTTTGAAAGTTATGCTGGACGAAAGATGTAATCATTGTTTTTCAGATCTTGACTGTATATGTATTATATGCTTTAAAAGTTATGCTGGATGAAAGACGTAAACTTTGTTTTTCTGATCTGGACTGTGTATGTGTATTATATCTACAATTATGTTGGGTAGAACATGGGTAGATGAAATAGATGTTGTGTGATAAAATGATGAGTCGATGAAAGACGTAAACTTTGTTTTTCTGATCTCGATGTTTACGATGTTTAATATGATCCAGTCGTCTAGCGGAGTATAAATGACGACCACAGACTTTTCTAGGCAGTCTAGTGGAACGCTAGCAGGCTCGCAACCTGTAGGTGTTTTTGAAGATGTACTCCATCCCCCCCCCCATGGTTGCCTTACGAACACTTATGGCTGAGGAATCCCCTTAGAAGTAGTGTCCATCCTGATGAAATTCCTTAGGATAGGTCCCTTATGATAGATGCTTTAGGGACGTAAGGTGAGGATAACGGGAACGAGTAATCGGGTTTAATGATTGTTGAATATAATAAACTTATTTATTGTGGGTTGAAAACCCTATATGCTCACCAGGCTCCCCAGCCTGACCCACTCAGTTTTCTTGTATTACAGGTAGTGGCAAAAGCATAGTTGGATGACTTGACGAGAGATTATGGATTTTAGGCCAGTAGAAAATAAATGGGATATTGTAAGGCCTATGAGGCCAAATTGTGTTTTGTGGCCTATGATGTTTTTTTGGTTTATGCTTATCATATTTTGTTTTGGGAACAAATTCCGAAATACTTTTCTTAAGAAGTTACTCTGATTTTTATTAAAAAGCATAAACGAAATCGGTCTTTTCTGGCCGTAAAAATGGGGATGTCACATGCTCCAACACCCTCAAGCCCTCAGTAAAAGTTTTGCATACCACTCGGTGCTCAGGTCGTATCTGGAATGCTAATGTGCCCTCGGTGTGAGTCTAGCATGCCTTCCCTAGCCCTCAAGTCATATCTGGAATGCTAATGAGTTCTTAGTATGAGTCTGGCATGCCCTCCCTGGCCCTCAGCTCATATTTAGAATACTCCACAGTTTGTTAGTTACAACACAAAGCAGTACAACCTCAACCCAAACCACACAATATGTCGAAATGTAACAGATAATATCCTATACAGATAATCAGACAATATCACAGACAATCCTATAGATCTACCAGACTAGCATATCAATAACAAGCATACTCATGCATATCTTTTCCGTACTCGGCATATCAAAAATATCAGGATATCAACCAAAGGGTCAGCATTGGTGCCTTCGACCCTGTTAGTACAGTGAGGAAAACTCACCTCGCAAGTAAAGCTGACTGACAAGATAACCCAAGCAGTCAACCGGTGGTGAAAACTCCCCCACTTAAAACTCGAAACACCGCCCACCGATGGTGAAACCAACACATAACCCAAGCAGTCCTTGCAGGTACAACCACACTTGACCATGAAATGAATCATACACAGAATGGTCCTCCAGATACGGATCAATGAACCCCACGAGAGACCTGAAGTACAGCTGAAAACCTCGGAACTTCCCATAATAACCACTTACCAAGCATAGGCACTACCGATTTACGATCCAAACATACACCCGGACATGTAACCCTCATGACAATCCGACATCTGGCTTTCCTATCTCCCCAAGAATACGGTCCTTACTCGCATCACTAAGGTACTCGTGCCACATCAAACCACTTGCACACACCAGCGCGGACATGCTATTTCCAACCACCGCCACCACCAGACCTCAAACTGCGAATTTCGTCTAAATCGGGAGGTCAAAAGCCTGCCCACTCCTTCGAACTGGGAAAACTAAAAGGGCACAACCCTTGCCGAAGATAACGACATTCCAATCCATCAATCAGTCATTCTACTTCCAGCTGCAAAACTCAGTCGATCATAATCATTGCTCCCTTCCTGAGTCCCGCGACTCGCATCCCGACCTCGAGCAAAACCCCCAAAACCTCAAACAAAACTCACTAGGTCTACACCAAACAACCAAAATCGATAACACCACTGGGCTCACACCAAATCTAGGACCATCCTCATGTCGTAGCGGCCACAACCGAAAGATTGGCAGGATTAGAAACACTGTCGCGAATAATGGTATCCAACCATGCTAACTCCCCTAACTAGCCCCTAGAATCCCCGAGAGTTTCCTTGATTCGAGTATGGATCCTGTGCTTTCTGTAGAACAGGCCCAATACTACTTTCCACACCTATCCACACTTTCCTCAAGAATTATCTCGGGTCCTCTAAGTCCTAGTCACAAAATACTTCTGAAACCAGCTCCTTGGCGAAACACCCGCACTAAATACTCCCTAGGCTATCCTAGGACTCACCACATCTCCTCTGCCATCAGCTACTGAAGAACCTTTACAAACGCTAGCTAACCACTTCACGAATACAATTACATGCAACCAGGCTTAAATAATCCTTCGGCTAAAGGACCCACCCCTACAACGGTTGGACTCAGACGAGAGCTGCACAATAGGTCCAAGTCCTTTATCCTAAGATTATTTAACCCCCATAGCATGAAATTTTAATGTATTCATTTGATGGTTAGCTCTCATCAACATGGGTCCCACAAAACACAAAGCAAGCAGCATTCGAGCAGAGAATCCAACTAGCACTAAGATGCAATAAAATCAGACATATCCTTCTATGAAATCCTCGATATCAGACTTTCAGCACCTTGTGCGCATCTTCGCCCTGCCCCACTCTCTCGAGAGTGGCTAATCCTTCTACATGTCGACCCACTATGAATTGCGCTCAACAAGGGAAACCACCACTACCTCATCCAATAACGCTACTGGACGGCTATCCCCATACGACTCATCCATACCACATTTTCCACACGACTCTCCATTGGTGCCAGATGACTATCACATGGATACATCCACATGCCCTATAATTTAAATAATCTTACGCTAAAAGATTCAATCCCACAACGGTTGGAATCAGACGAGAGCTGCGAAGCAGGACCAAACCCTATACCCTAAGATCCTTTAAACCATGTAGCATGTGACTTAGCGTATCCACTCAATAGCCAGTTCACACGCGAAAGAGTCACACAACAGCCAAACATGGGAACTCTATATGAACTAAGGCATCACATAATCAGACGATTCTATCAAGCAATTTCTGAAGATCCCTAGCCTATCACTAGCATGTTGTTCTAACATATCACAATATCAAATAACAATATGATATTTTGCGGTCTACTTACTGGCTCTGGCTGATCGTACACATTGCATCCTCCTTAAGTATTTTGAAAACCATTTGAAATTAATTTTGAAAATCTTTTCCTTAGTTTGAGACTGGATTCACACGAGTGTTCCTCCAATTCACTCAAACCAAGGCTCTGATACCAACTTGTGACATCCATAAAATTTCAGTAAAATTTAAACTTTCCAAAACAATCCTTTTTCTATAGAAGTGTTTTCAAACCGTTGTTTCCAAAACATTTATTTGAAACCGGAATCATTTACACATAGTTTTCAAATCATTCACATTATAAGAGTTTCCCAGAAACCATAAGTTCAAAATGCGAATATGTGTACGGTCACACCTTCGCCTTGCCAAAACATCTGGAGAACCTGAAACAATAAACTAAAACCGTAAGCACAAAGCTTAATGAGTTCCCCCAAAGTACCAACACACAAACAGTAGCACATATACAAATAACAACATGTAATGGGTCCACAGCTCACAGACTGTATTACACCTGAGCCCACATGATAAGTCTGGCTTTCCTCCTGGGCCCACAGCTTATGTATGGCTTGCTCCTCGTCCCACAATACGAGTCTGGCATGTCTTGCCCGGCCCTCATCTCATATCTGGAATGCCCACGAGCCCTCAGTATGAGTCTGACATGCCTTTCCCGGCCCTCAGCTCATATCTGGATTGCTCCAATACCCTCAAGCCCTCAGTACGAGTCTGACATACCACTTGGTCCTCAGCTCGTATCTGGAATGCTAATGTGCCCTCAGTATGAGTCTGGCATGCCCTCCCTGGCCCTCAGCTCATATCTGGACTGCTAATGAGTCCTCATTATGAGTCTGGCATGCCTTCCCTGACCCTCAACTCATATCTGGAATACTCCAGGTTTTGTTGCAGTACCACCTCAACCCAACCCACACAATATGTCGACATGTAACATATAATATCCTATACAGATAATCAGACAATATCACAAGCAGTCCTACAGATATACCAGACTAGCATATCAATAACAAGCATACTCATGCATATATATTCCGTACTCGGCATATCAACAATATCAGGATATCAACCAAAGGGCCGACATTGGTTCTTTTGACCCTGTTAGTACAGTGAGGAAAACTCACCTTGCAAGTAGCACTGACTAACAAGATCCAACTCTCGAATCATGGCTTCAAACTCAACCGACTACAACCACCATGTGACTAACTCCATCAAAATTCTGAATTACCAAAATGCCCTTAAAGTCAAACTTGGTCAACCTTGGTCAAAGTCAGAGTTAATAGTCAAGGTCAACAGTCCATGTTGACCCAACTCGTCGAGTGCATCTACTGACTTGTCGAGTTCCTTTAGAACTCAGAAAACCGCGAAAACCCGAGTTAACTCGTCGAGTCGTCAAGACAACTCATCGAGTTCGTATAGTGTCCAGAAGATCGGCAAACTTCCAAGCGAGTCTAATGCTCCAAACTATAGTTCTTGTCCCCTAGGGTTGAGATACTGTAACACCGTAAATTTTCAAAACAAATTTTCACATTTTTAAAAGCATACTTTCATTCATAGATATTATAAAAATCTCATTGTATCACATATCAATCCATAGAAACACATCCCAATATCATAATGTATAAAAACTCCTCATGTGTGTACTGATCATGCCGGCGCCTTCCCGCGATCCTCACTGGTGCCTGAAACACATAACACAACACTGTAAGCATAAATGCTTAGTGAGTTCCCCAAAATACCACATATAACACATATTAGCCACTCGAGGCTATAACTCTGTGGGCCCACTGGCCCTAACTCTGTGGACCCTCTGGTCCTAACTCTGTGGACCTTCCGGTCCTAACTCTGTAAACTCTGGAATACACACAGCATAAATCACATAGAAATAATGCAGTGCAACACATCACATACATAGCATACAAGATACTCTGTCACATACTCTACTTACCACTCAAGGTAAAGTATAGTGAGAAGACTCACCTCGGGTAACTCGGTAAACCTCGAACTTTGAAATACTGCACTAGACTTCGCCTAACCACATAAATAATTACTCTAATTAATACAGGATCTCACAATCGTAATCCTTTACCACGTCCAACCATCTCCTCTGGCGCATATTCAGATTGGGCTGATCCATCAAATACTTCAAGCTCTTGTGGTCTGTGTATATGGTACACCGAACCCCATATAAATAGTGATGCCAGATCTTGAGGGCGAATACCACTACCCCCAACTCCAGATCGTGGGTGGGATACCTCGTCTCATGAGGCTTCAGCTGCCTCGATGCATATGCTATCACATGCCCCCTCTGCATAAGTACTGCACCCAACCCTGATATCGATGCGTCACAATACACCACAAAATCCTCCATCCCTTCCGGGAGGGCTAACACTAGGGCTTCGCATAACCTCTGGCGAAGTGTCTCAAATGAGGTCTGCTGCTCCGGTCCCCACGAAAAAGCCACACCCTTACGAGTCAACCTGGTGAGAGGCACGACGATCTTGGAGAAATCCCTGATAAATCTCCGATAGTAGCCAGCCAACCCCAGAAAACTCCTGATCTCGGTAGGGTATCTCGGCACCTCCCAACTCATCACCGCCTCAATCTTGGCCGGATTGACCAATATCCCATTCTGGTTGACGAGGTTTCCTAAGAACTGGACCTCTCGTAACCAGAAATCGCACTTGGAGAATTTGGCGTAAAGCCTCTCCGATCTCAGAACTCCGAGGATCTCCCTCAAATGCTCCTCATGCTGCTCTCTCTGGATCTCGAATACACCAGTATGTCGTCGATGAATACAATCACCGATCGATCCAACATCGGTCTGCACACCCTGTTCATGAGATTCATGAACGTTGGCGGTGCGTTGGTGAGCCCAAAAGGCATCACCACGAACTCGTAATGCCCATAACGAGTCTTGAACGCCGTCTTCTGGATATCGTCATCTCGCACCCTCATCTGGTGATATCCAGACCTCAAGTCTATCTTGGAGAACCAAGATGCTCCCTGCAACTGATCGAACAGATCATCAATCCTCGGCAGTGGGTAACGGTTCTTGACCGTTAACTTGTTCAACTCCCGATAATCAATGCACATCCGGTGTGAACCATCCTTTTTCTTGACAAAAAGGATCGGCGCTCCCCACGGCGAGCTACTCGGTCGAATAAACCCCTTCCCCAGCAGCTCCTGAAGCTGCGAGGATAACTCCTGCATCTCTGGCGGCGCAAGGCGATAAGGCGCCTTAGCGATAGGCGCTGCCCCCGGAACCAAATCGATGCGGAACTCTACCTGCCTCTCAGGAGGCACGCCCGACAACTCCTCGGGGAAAACATCCGGGAACTCACGCACTATCGGGACCTCATCGGCCGACCTCGGTCTCTCTGCATCTACTCTCGTATCCACCACATAAGCCACAAACCCACTACAACCCTGCTGTAGGCTCTGCCTCGCTCTAGCGGCCGAACAAAATGCTAACCCAGAACGGGTACCCTCGCCATAAACCGTAAGAACTCCCCCACTAGGGTCTCGTATGGTCACCAACTATCGCTCGCAGTCGATAACCGCTCCAAACCTGCTCAACCAGTCCATGCCCACGATGACACAGACTTCTCCCATCGCAATCGGGACCAAATCAATCGGAAACTCAACGCCGAAGATCTCGAGTACACATCTTCGGATCACATCAGTGGCATACACCGCTCTCTCGTAAGCTATGGAAACTTGCAAAGGTCGACTCAACGCCTCTCGACAGATACTGATGTGCTGACTAAAGGCTAACGACACAAAAGACCGACTCGCACCCGAGTCAAATAACACCAAAGCAGGTACAGAACTCACAAGAAACGTACCTACGCATATCATAATATAAGCATAACACCATAAACTCAAAATAAATAGGTGAAAGAGCACATACCAGCTACAACATCTGGCGTTGTGCGGACCTCCTCCGCTGTCAACTGGAAGGCTCTCCCGCGAGCCTTTGGCGCCTCGGCCTTCATTGGCCGACTCTCTGCAGCTCGAACGACAGCAAGGGCAGATCCCTGCGATGCTCCCTGGGCTGACCCCCGCAACTGCGGACACTCGACCTTTCGGTGTCCGGTCTGGTTGCAGTGAAAACAGACTGCAAACCCCTTGGAGCAATCCTTAGCCATGTGCCCCTCCTTGCCACACTTGTAGCAAGACCCTGCTCTGCAAACCCCCTCATGACTCTTGCCGCACTTGCCACAAGTGCGGCTCTTCTGGTTCCCTGATCTCGAATCGGCGGGCTTGGCCCGCTTGGCTGCCGGTTGGGACTGTGCCGGTCGCCGATCCCTCCCTTGAGACTCCGCCTCCTCCCTGGCCTGAGTCTCGAGCTCAATCTCCCTCTTCCGGGCATTTGCCTAAATCTCGGCAGATGTCCGGTACGACGAGTTCGCCACGAACTCGCGGATGTCTCTCCTCAAAATGCTCAAATACTTACTCATGCGTGCTTGCTCGGAAGACACGTGCTCAAGGCAGAACATCGCCCTCTCATGGAACATCCTGGTGATCACAGTAACAGACTCGGTACCCTGCTTGAGGGTCAAGAACTCCTGGGCCAAACGTTCCCTTTCCACCGGGGGAACGTACTCATCACGAAACATAACGGTGAACCTCTCCCAGGTCACCGCGGCAAGCTCTGTAGAAGAGTAGTGTACTGTCACGAACTTCCACCAGTCCTTCGCTCCCAAGCGAAGCTGGTTCAGCGCGAACCGAACTCTCAGATGCTCCGGACAAGAACACGTATAGAAGCATCCCTCAATATCAGAAATCCATCTCATCGCAGCGATCGGATCCTGCGTCCCATCAAACTCTGGTGGCTTCGTGTTGCTGAACTCTCGGTACAGCAACGAGTCACCCCCCTGCGGTCTCGCAGCAGCGACGGCTGCGGTGGCTGCAGCAACAGCAGCATCAGTAAGAGCAGCGTAACGCTCATCAAAAGTCTCGATCAGGGTGGTCTTGATAGACCCAAACATCTCTGGTATCTTGGCTCGGATGGCAGCAGCCACCTCCTCATGAATCAACCTATGGATCTCCTCATCACTGGTACCACTGGTACCACTGCCTCCTGGGTGGTGGCGCGTCCCAACCATGATGTCTCTGAAATACAATACAAAAGAAATCAGAGACTCGCTCGAGTATACTCGCACTCGAGACCCAACCCTACTTGCTCTTTAGTACCCTAAGGATTCTTACTTGGACTGCTCACCGATCCGGTGTTTCCAGTAGTACGGGCCCTTATACTACCTTCCGCAGCGCATCGGTATTCACCCCAAGTCCTCCTCCTAGGATCCCAGATCATAAGTACTCTATATCTCACTAAACTCATGCTACTCTCCGGTAGACCACTCATAAGCTCCTCGCTGCTACCTACTTACTCTCGAAGTATCTCATAGTAGCAATAACTCCTAGGCTAAGACATCACAAATCAGGCCCACTCTAGTCCTAACCATGAATACCTAGCCTACTCTAGCATGCATAACATACCACATAATATCTCATAACACATAATGTAAGGGTATTTTGGGAAATCACCGTTCGGGCGCTGGCTGATCGTACACACCGCTCTGCTCTGCTCTTTTCAAAATCCTTTTACTCTTTTAGAAAAAATTTGTTTTATTTCTAAAAATTCCTCAAATCCTCAGTTTGAGTTCAAATGCGCTCGAAGGTGCATCCGAATCCCTCAAACCAAGGCTCTGATACCAACTTGTAACACCGTAGATTTTCAAAACAAATTTTCACATTTTTAAAAGCATAATTTCATTCATAGATATTATAAAAATCTCATTGTATCACATATCAATCCATAGAAACACATCCCAAGATCATAATGTATAAAAACTCCTCATGTGTGTACTGATCATGCCGGCGCCTTCCCGCAATCCTCACTGGTACCTGAAACACATAACACAACACTGTAAGCATAAATGCTTAGTGAGTTCCCCAAAATACCACATATAACACATATTAGCCACTCGAGGCTATAACTCTGTGGGCCCATTGGCCCTAACTCTGTGGACCCTCTGGTCCTAACTCTGTGGACCTTCCGGTCCTAACTCTGTAAACTCTGGAATACACACAGCATAAATCACATAGAAATAATGCAGTGCAACACATCACATACATAGCATACAAGATACTCTGTCACATACTCTACTTACCACTCAAGGTAAAGTATAGTGAGAAGACTCACCTCGGGTAACTCGGTAAACCTCGAACTTTGAAATACTGCACTAGCCTTCGCCTAACCACATAAATAATTACTCTAATTAATACAACTTCTAAAGGCTAGGCCAACCCCTCTCTATAAGTTCTCTAAGAAGGGTAAAAGACCATTCTACCCCTCTAATGGCTCATAAGTCCAAACACTGACTAAACCCTAAAAGTCAACAAAAGTCAACGGTCAACATTGACCGGACTCGCCGAGTGCACTAGAGTGACTCGGCGAGTATATGCCTGTCCTCTTCACCCTTGGTCCTCACTTGACTCGCTGAGTCAACCCTATACTCCACGGGTCGTCACAGGTCACGAGTCGCGGGGCAACCCGACTCGACTCGTCGAGTCCCTTATGGGCTCGGCGAGTTCCTCCCATGAAAACTCTCAAAAGATCTCTTGAGGTCAGATCTGCTTCACCAACCAGTAGATCCAACCTTCTAACACTCGAAAGTCACGTAAAGGTTCAAACTTTACGTTCATGCAATGCTTATAAGACCAAAAATGAAGAAATAACCATTTAAATGGGGTTTTACTCTCAAGACTCACATGAAAGCTCATAAAGCTGGAAGCTTGGGACCTTTTGGACCTCCCAAGGTCCAGATCTATCATCTACACCCAAAGGGACCTCATATGCTTCACAATCTAACTCAAAAATGTGCAAAGGAAACCCTAGATTCAAGGAATCTATCAAATACACGAAATGGGAAGGAACTTGTACCTCAAAACGTGAATCTCAGTGTGAACAACACAGATCCAAGCTCCACAATCAGCCTAGCTTGTTCTACCTCCTTCCTTCTTGCTAAAACACATAAGAAATGGTGAGTTAACCTTCCTCTTGCACCACAAATGATCTCTCTGCTCTCTAGGGTTTCTCAGGGGTGAAGTGGCCGCAAATGGAGGCCATAAAGGCCTTTAAATAGGGCTTAGGCCCTGAGATTTAGGGTTTCACTTTACAGCGCAGACTCGCCGAGTCCACGCATCGACTCGTCGAGTCCCTCATTAATCCAGACAAGAATTCGCGATCCTACTCGGCGAGTCTGAGCGCCTACTCGCCGAGTCCCTCCCCAAAATTTAAGGTAAATACTTAAAACAAGATACCTGGGAATCCGGGTGTTACAGATACCACGTAAAGTTGCTAACTTTACGTCCATGCTTGGCATCAATGGGCTACAACACTCAAGTAAAGCTTATTATGGGACTTAGGGCATGAAGGAGGGCCAAGACATGATAAAGTTGGCAAGTTTATGTCCATGGAGGCCATGAGATGTCCAGATCTGAAACCATAGCCTCATAACACGCTCAAATCCAAGAATGGTCGAGTTGCCCTGAAAGCATATACAAATATAAAGCTTAAATTCATGCCTGGAGATTGGGATGTTACAACTCTCGCCCACTTATATTCGATTTCGTCCTCGAAATCATTCCTAACCATCCTCGGCATGCCTGAAATCCTAAGGAACACACCCACAAACTTGATCATAACATGACCTTCCCAAGGCGACTAAACTCAGCAGAAAATTTCAACCCAACGAAAGTAAATCCATAATCCCACGCAACAAGCTATTCCTACTTCACCTGAAAATTTGCAGTCTGGAATCTCGAATTTGGTCTGACTCCCCGACAGACCGCCTATACTAACCATCGCTGAATCCATTCCCCTTATCCCTAAGCTGACTACTCAACCCTGAAAACCTGAGGTTCCCACTGGAAAACAGAATCACAGATCATACGATGCTACCGAAAATTCTTTTCTTAACAAGAGGGAATACATATTCCTTTAAGGGAAGGCTGTAACATCCCGAAATTCAGGTATAGCTATTTAACCCTTCTCTTTTGTCAAGAATGTCAAGATTAGTCCCTGAGTGGGAAAAGTTGCAAATGAGTACGCCGGGCGTACTCATGCGCTTGAAATGGACGCGGACCCTTTAAGGTACGCTGGGCGTACCAAAGTTACGCTGGGCGTAACTGGTCCAGATGCAAACCCTAAATGAGACTTGTGCACTATATAAGGAATGATATGGCCTTATCCTCAGCCACCATTTCGAAGAGAGAAACCCTAAGAGAGCATTTCCTTCGTCCTAAAGCTTGTGTGTGAGTGTTTTGAGCTAAAAGTGCCTTTATGTGTTAGTGAAGAAGAAGAGTAGGTTCTTGTGAAGGCTAGAAGTTGGAGTACAAGCTTGGATCTGAGTTCTTCAGAGGAAGGAGCTTCACTTAGAGGTAAAAAGCTCAGAACTTTCCTCTTTATTTTGGTTTGGTGTTTCATGGTCCATTTCTAGGGTTAAAGTCCCAAAGGTGGAGACTTTATGAGCACAAGGGACTCCATGGACCTAGATCTGTCCCATTTCAGTGATATATGTGTTGTAGATCCATAAAAATCCCAACTTGGTCGTCATTAGGGAGTCATGTTTGAGTTATGGGCTTTAAAGTGTTGGAAGTGGAATGATTTGGGTGTTGGTGACTCTTACAGCCATGCAAAGGCTTAAAGTCACCAACTTTATGGATTAAGAGGCTAAGGGGTAGTCAGATCTGAAAGTTGGACGTGTGTCTTAACTGTTTAAGACCCCAAAAGCTAAGGAGTCTGAAATTGGGAGTTACGCTGGGTGTAATCCCAGTACGCGCGGCGTAGGGGGTCGAGTTCCCAGTTTCTGTGAGGTCGCCGGGTACGCCCAGCGTACAGGTTCGGTACGCGCAGCGTAACCCGGAGAGTTGACTTTTGTTGACTTTTAGGGTTTGGTCAAACAATTGGACTTTTGGGACCGTTGAGGGGTAAAATGGTCTTTTAGCCTTCTGAGAGTGCTAAAAGAGGGAACAGTCTAGCCTTGAGAGTTGTATTGATTAGAGTGCTTATTCCATGTGATTAGGCGGAGGTTAGAGCAGATTTTACCGAGTTCGAGATTACCGAGTTACCCGAGGTGAGTCTTCTCACTATACTGTACCTGGAAGGGTACATATGTGTGACCGGAAGGTCTTGTATGCTATGATGTATGTGCTATACGCGGTTATGTGATATGGGTGACCGAAAGGTCTTGTATGCTATGATGTATGTGCTATACGCGGTTATGTGATATGGGTGACCGGAAGGTCTTGTATGCTATGGGATGTATGTGCTATATGCGGTTATGTGATATGTATGTGCTATGTATGTTATGTATGGTATGGACCGGAAGGTCAAGATGATATGGACCGGAAGGTCAAGATGATATGGACCGGAAGGTCAAGAGGTTACAGACCGAAAGGTCGATACGGGTAGGACCGGAAGGTCTACCGGGATTTGGGACGGAAGACCCTGAGACACATGGATCGGAAGATCCTACAGAGTTATGGCCTGGAAAGGCGTATGTGTGGTATGTGGTATTTTGGGGAACTCACTAAGCATTTATGCTTACAGTTGTTATGATATGTGTTTCAGGTACTAGCGAGGATCGCGGGAAGGCGCCGACATGATCCGTACACACTTACGGAGTTTATGTTATTGAGATTCTGGGACATGTTTTGTTATGACACAGTGAATACATTATGTTTTATGATTATCGTGCGATTGAAAGTATGATTTAAAAATGAAAAATTGTTTTGAAAAATTACGTCGTTACAAAGGCTCATTCTAATGACCAGATTTACAGGGATATAATGTGCAATAGGAGACAAACTGGGAGACGAACCTTTTAGTGCTGACAAGACAATTCTTCCTTTAACTCCTGAACCAACATACACATAACAACCAGGTCACAAGCACGAACACTCATACCTGGCCCAATCAGCCTCGGGCAGGAATACCAGGCATGCCTACGACGGCCTAGTCATCCTTAGGATGGAATACCCTCGCATCATGCACATGTTTGGCACAATCAACCCTCGGGTTGGAATACCAAACACACCAGGTCCAATCGATCATAAGGTCCGGTCATCATCGGGATGGAATACCCTAGATTGGAACATCAATGCACACAAATCGGGTCTAAACTCATAATATGAGATCCAAGGATCAACTCTTGCATTTCACTCATAACCTTCTGATTCATTGCAACCCCTCACTAAACCTGGATACAAAGAGGTTTCTCAACCGCCACTAATACTACCATTCTAGCACCTGGTCCGACTACCAGGTTCACAGAACCCGAAGGACAAGGTCGTGCTAACCCAAACAACCTTCTATTACACCATCGTGATGACATTACGCCTTCCGCCTGGAACTCGCGACTCGTACTTCAACCAAAAAGGTTCTCCACTTACTTCATGGTCTCTCAAAATACAGAACTTGCACGGGTACACTCGCGATTCCCAACACAAGTTACACTGAAATCCTGTTCGAAAATGGCATTCACAATGCTCTTGAAGACCCTTCCCTACAACTGATGAGAATCCAATAATGAGTCTACCCCCAGTTCCAGACTGGAGACACTACCAGGACATCCAGAAATGATCCTGAAATCACACCGATCGTGAACCTCACCCAAAACCAAACCATAGGACGCACCAAACCCTAATACACTCGACCCTTGACATGCCATTACCAACCACTGCCTTGATGACCTAAGATGGTCAGACCCAAAATTCTCCGCGATACTACCAACTCCTTTCTGGCTCAGGTGTACCCCCACCTGGGCAACCACTCGAGACTATCATAAAGGACTTTATGACTTGCATCCTCCCGACCAATTCCAATCTTGAAATCCAAAATCTTGACAACAGCTTGTGAACCAACGGATATAATATGCATACTTCCCATATATACTTTCTGATACGCAACAGATACTTCCTCAATCCTTACTGCTTCCTTTATCCAACCAAAAGATTTACGATTCGCCCGACAACGCGTCCTTACCGAAAGCACTACAAGCAGAAGAAATGAACCATCAAGATCACTAGGCCCACAACCTATGACTGGAATACCCCTACAAGGTCCTCAGTATAAGTCTAGATTGCCTCTGAGCGCACAACATGAGTCTGGTATGCCCTCCCTGGCCCTCAGCCCATGTCTGGAATGCTCCCGATAACACACCGACACTGTCGTTATCACATCGTTTGCCCAACACTCTGGGCCTCAAGATACTCGCCTCCTCCCATTGCCCAAAGGGGCCTAATCATGTCCCACACTACACCAAACGGACACAACAATGCTGAAACCCTACCACGCGCGATTCCCTTTTACAAAACAAGTTGCTACCCAGCAAAACAATGCTGAAACCTTACGAACCATGGTCGCACATGACCCGCGGGTAGGATAATGGTCGACCCCTTGATCCAATTCGAAGACTATCATAAACGACTTTATGACTTACAGCCTCCCGACCAAATCCAATCTTGAAATCCAAAGTCTTGACAACAGCTTGCAAACCAACGGAAATAATATGCATACTTCCCATATATACTTTCTGATACCCAACTGATACTTCCTCAATCCTTACTGCTTCCTTTATCCAACCAGCAGATTTACAATTCGCCCGACAACGCGTCCTACCGAAAGCACTACAAGCAGAAGAAATGAACCATCATGATCACTAGGCCCACACCCCATGATTGGAATACCCCTACAAGGTCCTGAGCATAGGTCTGGATTGCCTCTGAGCCCACATCATGAGTCTGGTATGCCCTCCCTAGCCCTCAGCCCATGTCTGGAATGCTCCCGATAACACACCGACACTGTCGTTATCGTATCGTTTGCCCAACACTCTAGGCCTCAAGATAATCGCCTCCTCCCATTGCCCAAAAGGGCCTAATCACGTCCCACACTACACCAAACGGGCACAACAATGTTGAAACCCTACCACGTGCGATTCCCTTTTACAGAACAAGTTGCTACCTAGCAGAACCTTACGAACCATGGTCGCACATGACCCGCGAGTAGGATAATGGTCGACCCCTTGATCCAATTCGAAGGTTATAACCCAACCAAACCCTACACATAAGTCGAACCGAACTCCAATGCTACCTTTTACACCAATCCTGAAAGTACCACCTTTAGGAGAAATGAGCAATCATGACTTCTGGGCCCACAGCCCATAAACACCCCACTTGGCATCATAACCTGAACTATTACAATGCACAACCTAAGAAATCCTTAACCTCAATCATCCCAAAAGAATTTCCAGAGTTCCAACAAAACAATTCTCAACATAACCCGAAAACATCTCCATGAACTATCAGAATAAGACCTCATTCCTTGATCGAGGCTGTACAGATTCCACCAATACGCATCTAGCTCCCGAAGGCTTAGAGAATGCTACCAAAAACTTGAGTCTGCTGAAAACCAAAATTTCACACCCCCGAAGTGGGTAATCATACTCGAGGCCATGGGGACATAAAGCATATTGAACTTGATGATAGGCTGACACATCCCTTGGACTTTAACCACCACTCCTTGAATCTTTTGGATAACCCCTGCTGAATGAGAACTCAACGACCCAAAGGTCGAGGTCACCTGACACTTACTACAGAGAATCAACATCCACTCGGAACTTAATATATCTGCTTCTGGGAATGATTTACCGATCATCCTCTGCCCGGAACTAATCTGAAAGCAGCGACCCAACCAGCAAACTCACAGAACCCTCAAGGACTAACGTTCAACCTGAGAATCTCAATTCTCCCCCACTTAAAACTCGAACCACCGCCCACCGGTGGTGAAACCAACACATAAACCAAGTAGTCCTTTCAGGTACAACCATACTTGACCATCAAATGAATCATCCGCAAAATGGTCCTCCAGATACGGATCAACGAACCCCACGAGAGACCTGAAGTACAGCTGAAAACCTCAAAACTTCCCATAATAACCACTTACAAAGCATAGACACTACCGATTTACGATCAACACATACACCCCGACATGTAACCCTTATGACAATCCAGCATCTGGCTTTCCTATCTCCCAAGAATACTGTCCTTACTTGCATCGCTAAGGTACTCGTGCCACATCAAACCACTTGCGCACACCAGCGTGGACATGCTATTCCCAACCACCGCGACCAACAGACCTCAAACTGAGAATTCCATCTAACTCGGGTGGTCAAAAGCCTGCCCACTCCTTCGAACTGGGAAAACTAAAAGGGCACAACCCTTGACAAAGCTAACGACATTACAATCCATCAATCAGTCATTCTACTTCCAGCTGCAAAACTCAGCCGATCATAATCATCGCTCCCTTCCTGAGTTCCGCGACTCGCATCCCGGCCTCGAGCAAAACCCCCGAAACCTCAAACCAAAACTCACTAGATCTGCACCAAACAACCAAAATCGATAACACCATTGGGCTCACACCAAATTCCAGGACCATCCTCATGTCAGAGTGGCCACAACTGAAAGATTGGAAGGATTAGAAACACTACTGTGAATCATGATATCCAACCATCCTAACTCCCCTAACCAGCCCCTAGAATCCCCAAGATTTTCCTTGATTCAAGTATGGATCCTGTGCTTTTAGTAGTACGGGCCCAATACTACTTTCCACACCTATCCATACTTTCCTCTAGAATTATCTCGGGTCCTCTAAGTCCTAGTCACAAAATACTCCTGAAACCTGCTCCTTGGCAAAACACCCGCACTAAATACTCCCTAGGCTATCCTAGGACTCGCCACACCTCCTCTTCAATGAGATACTAAAGAACCCCTACAAACCCCAGCTAACCACTTCACGAATACAATTACATACAACCCTACTTTAATAATCCTTCGGCTAAAGGAACCAGCCCTCCAACGGTTGGACTTAGAAGAGAGCTGCACAATAGGTCCAAGTCCTTGATCCTAAGATTATTTAACCCCCATAGCATGAAATTTTAATGTATTCATTTGATGGTTAGCTCTCCTCAACATGGGTCCCACAAAGCACAAAGCAAGAAGCATTCGAGCAGAGAAGCCGACTAGCACTAAGATGCAAAAAATTAGACATATCCTTCTATGAAAACCTCGATCTCAAACTTTCAGCACCTTGTGCGTATCTTCGCCCTGCCCTCACTCTCTCGAGAGTATCTAATCCTTCTTCATGTCGACCCACTATGAACTGCGCTCAACTAGGGAAACCACCGCTACCTCATCCAATAACGCTACTGGCCGGCTGTCGCCATACGAGTCATCCCTACCACATTGCCACATGACTCTCCATTGGTGCTAGATGACTATCACATGGATACAACCACATGCCCCATAATTTAAACAATCTTACGCTAAAAGATTCAACCCCACAACGGTTGGAGTCAGACGAGAGCTGCGAAGAAGGGCCAAACCCCACAACCTAAGATCCTTTAAACCATATAGCATGTGACTTAGCGTATCCACTCAATAGCCAGTTCACACGCGAAAGAGTCACACAACAGCCAAACAAGGGAACTCTATAGGAACTAAGGCATCACATAATCAGACAATTCTATCAAGCAATTCCTGAAGATCCCTAGCCTATCACTCGCATGCTGTTCTAAGATATCACAATATCAAATAACAATATGGTATTTTGGGTTCTACTTACTGGCTCCGGCTGATCGTACACATCGCATCCTCCTTAAGTATTTTGAAAACCATTTGAAATTAATTTTGAAAATCTTTTCCTTAGTTTGAGACTGGATTCACACGAGTGTTCCTCCAATTCAATCAAACCAAGGCTCTGATACCAACTTGTGACATCCATAAAATTTCAGTACAATTTAAACTTTCCAAAACAATACTTTTTCTATAGAAGTGTTTACAAAACCGTTGTTTCCAAAACATTTATTTAAAACCGAAATCATTTACACATAGTTTTCAAATCATTCACATTATCAGAGTTTCCCAGAAACCATAAGTTCAAAATGCAAGGATGTGTACGGTCACGCCTTCGCCTGGCCAAAACATCTGGAGCAACTGAAACAATAAACTAAAACCGTAAGCACAAAGCTTAGTGAGTTCCCCCAAAGTACCAACACACAAACAGTAGCACATATACAAATAACAGCATGCAATGGGTCCATGACTAATAGACTGGATTACCCCTGAGCCCACAGCATAAGTATGGCTTTCCCCCTGGGCCCACAACTTATGTATGGCTTGCTCCCCGGCCCACAATACGAGTCTGGCATGACTTGCCCGACCCTCAGCTTGTATCTGGAATGCCCATGAGCCCTCAATCTAAGTCTGGCATGCCCTTCCCGGACCTCAGCTCATATCTGGATTGCTCCAACACCCTCAAGCCCTTAGTACGAGTCTGGCATACCACTTGGTTCTCAGCTCGTATCTGAAATGCTAATGTGCCCTGAGTATGAGTCTGGCATGCCCTCCCTGACCCTTAGCTCATATCTGGAATGCTAATGAGTCCTCAGTATGAGTCTGGCATGCCCTCCCTGGCCCTCAGCTCATATCTAGAATACTCCAGGGTTTGTTGCAGTACAACCTTAACCCAACCCACACAATATGTCGACATGTAACAGATAATATCCTATACAGATAATCAGACAATATGACAGGCAGTCCTAAAGATCTACCAGACTATCATATCAATAACTAGCATACTCATGCATATATATTCAGTACTCGGCGTATCAACAATATCAGGATATCAACCAAAGGGCTGGCATTGGTGCCTTCGACCCTTTTAGTAAAGTGAGGAAAACTCACCTCGCAAGTAACACTGACTGACAAGATCCAGCTCTCGAATCACGGCTCCAAACTCAACCGCCTACAACCACCATGCGACTAACTCCATCAAAATCCCAAATTACCAAAATACCCTTAAAGTCAAACTTGGTCAACCTTGGTCAAAGTCAGAGTCAATAGTCAAGGTCAACAGTCCATGTTGACCCAACTCGTCGAGTGCATCTACTGACTCGTCGAGTTCCTTCAGAACTCAGAAAACCGCGAAAACCCGAGTTAACTCGTCGAGTCGTTAAGACAACTGGTCGAGTTCGTACAATGTCCAGAAGATCGGAAAACTTCCAGCCAACTCGCTGAGGTGGCAAAGCAACTCGTCGAGTTTTCCTTGTCTTAACTCATTCAGCCACTTTCCAAGCGAGCCTAATGCTCCAAACTATAGTTCTGGTCCCCTAGGGTTGAGATACCACGTAAAGTTGCCAACTTTACGTCCATGCTTGGCATCAAGGGGCTAAAACACTCAAGTAAAACTTATTATGGGACTTAGGGCATGAAGGAGGGCCAATACTTGATAAAGTTGGCAACTTTAAGTCCATGGAGGCCATGAAATGTCCAGATCTGAAACCATAGCCTCATAACATGCTCAAATCCAAGAATGGTCCCAAAATAAGCTAATAATGAACATAAACTATTAAACGAAGAGATCTAGCAAAAAATGACCAAGGTATCAACTTTATACCTCAAAATGATTGCCACAACAAAGTAAACATCAGATCTACAGCCTCTCCCTTCAGCCAACTTCTTCAAGCTTCTTGTTCCTTCCAAAAGAGCACCAAAAATCACTCTCCACGCTCACACACACACGTAATGAGGGCAAAAGCACAAAATAGGGTTTTCTCTGGACAAGGAGGCGATGAGGGAGGCCAACAATGAGAGTTAAGGCCTTTAAATAGGGTGCAAACCCTAAAAATTAGGGTTTTCGTATTCAGCCTTCAACTCGTCGAGTTGGGGCCTTCCAACTCGTTGAGTAGGTCTTGAAGATTCGCGGCCATTATGAACTCAACACGACGAGTTGGTGCCTCCCAACTCGTCGAGTTGCCCTGAAAGCATATACAAATAAAAAGCTTAAATTCATGCCTGAAGATTGGGATGTTAGAATTCTCCCCCACTGAAATTCGATTTCGTCCTGGAAATCATTCCTTACCATCCTCGGCATGCCCGACATCCTGAGGAACACACCCACAACCTTGATCATACCATGACCTTCCCAAGGCGACTAAACTTAGTAGAAAATTTCAACTCAACGAAAGTAAATCCATAATCCCACGCGGCAAGCTATTCCTACTTCACCTGAAAATCCGTAGTCTGGAATCTCGAATTTGGTCTAACTCCCCGACAGACCGCCCATACTAACCAGCGTTATATCCATTCCCCTTATCCCAAAGCTGACTACTCAACCCTAAAAACCTGAGGTTCCCACCGGAAAACAGAATCACAGAACATACGCTGCTACCGACAATTCTTTTCTTAACAAGAGGGAATACATATTCCTTCAAGGGAAGGCTCATTCTAATGACCAAATTTACAGGGATATAATGTGCAATTGGAAACAAAATGGGAGACGAACCTTTTAGTGCTGACAAGATAATGCTTCCTTTAACTACTGAACCAACATACACATAACATCCAGCTCACAAGCACGAACACTCATGCATGGCCCAATCAGCCTCAGGCTGGAATACCAGGCATGCCTACGACGGCCCAGTCATCCTTAGGATGGAATACCTTCGCATCATGCACATGTTTGGCCCAATCAACCATCGGGTTGGAATACCCAACACACCAGGTCCAATCGATCATAGGGTCGGGTCATCCTCGGGATGGAATACCCTAGATTGGAACATCAATGCACACAAATCGGGTCTAAACTCATAATCCGAGATCCAATGATCTACTCTTGCATTTCACTCATAATCTTCTTATTCATTGCAACCCCTCACTAAACCTGGATACAAAGAGGTTTCTCAACAACCGCTGAGACTACCAGTCTAGCACCTGGTCCGACTACCAGGTTCACAGAACCCGAAGGACAAGGTCGTGCTAACCCAAACAACCTTCTATTACACCATCGTGATGACATTACGCCTTCCGCCTGGAACTCGCGACTCGTACTTCAACCAAAAAGGTTCTCCACTTACTTCATGGTCTCTCAAAATACAAAACTTGCACGGGTACACTCGCGATTCCCAACACGAGTTCCACTGAAAGCTTGTTCGAAAATGGCATTCACAATGCTCTTGAAGACCCTTCCCTACAACTGATGAGAATCCAATATTGAGTCTACCCCCAGTTCCAGACTAGAGACACTACCAGAACATGCGGAAATGATCCTGAAATCACACCGATCGCGAACCTCACCCAAAACCAAACCATAAGACGCACCAAACCCTAATACACTCGACCCTTGACATGCCATTACCAACCACTGCCTTGATGACCAAATATGGTCAGACCCAAAATTCTCCGCGATACTACCAACTCCTTTCCGGCTCAGGTGTACCCCCACCTGGGCAACCACTCGAGACTATCATAAAGGACTTTATGACTTGCAGCCTCCCGACCAATTCCAATCTTGAAATCCAAAATCTTGACAACAGCTTGTGAACCAACGGATATAATATGCATACTTCCTATATATACTTTCTGATACCCAACAGATACTTCCTCAATCCTTACTGCTTCCTTTATCCAACCAAAAGATTTACGATTCGCCCGACAACGCGTCCTTACCAAAAGCACTACAAGCAGAAGAAATGAACCATCAAGATCACTAGGCCCACAACCTATGACTGGAATAACCCTACAAGGTCCTCAGTATAAGTCTAGATTGCCTCTGAGCGCACAACATGAGTCTGGTATGCCCTCCCTGGCCCTCAGCCCATGTCTGGAATGCTCCCGATAACACACCGACACTGTCGTTATCACATCGTTTGCCCAATACTCTGGGCCTCAAGATACTCGCCTCCTCCCATTGCCCAAAAGGGCCTAATCATGTCCCACACTACACCAAACGGGCACAACAATGCTGAAACTCTACCACGCGCGATTCCCTTTTATAAAACAAGTTGCTACCCAGCAAAACAATGCTGAAACCTTACGAACCATGGTCGCACATGACCCGCGGGTAGGATAATGGTCGACCCCTTGATCCAATTCGAAGACTATCATAAAGGACTTTATGACTTACAGCCTCCCGACCAAATCCAATCTTGAAATCCAAAGTCTTGACAACAGCTTGCAAACCAACGGAAATAATATGCATACTTCCCATATATACTTTCTGATACCCAACTGATACTTCCTCAATCCTTACTGCTTCCTTTATCCAACCAGCAGATTTACAACTCAACGACCTAAAGGTCACCTGACACTTACTCCAGAGAATCAAAACTCACTAGGTCTGCACCAAACAACCAAAATTGAAAACACCACTGGGCTCACACCAAATACCAGGACCATCCTCATGTTGGAGCGGCCACAACTGAAAGATTGGCAGGATTAGAAACACTTCCGCGAATCATGGTATCCAACCATGCTAACTCCCCTAACCAACCCCTGGAATCCCCGAGATTTTCGTCGATTCAAGTACGGATCCTGTGCTTTCAGTAGTACGGGCCTAATACTACTTTCCACACCTATCCATACTTTCCTCAAGAATTATCTCGAGTCCTCTAAGTCCTAGTCACAAAATACTCCTGAAACCTGTTCCTTAGCGAAATACCAGCACTAAATACTCCCTAGGCTATCCTAGGACTCACCACATCTCCTCTGCCATCAGCTACTGAAGAACCTTTACAAACGCCAGCTAACCACTTCACGAATACAATTACATGCAGCCAGGCTTAAATAATCCTTCGGCTAAAGGACCCACCCCTACAACGGTTGGACTCAGACGAGAGCTGCACAATAGGTCCAAGTCCTTTATCCTAAGATTATTTAACCCCCATAGCATGAAATTTTAATGTATTCATTTGATGGTTAGCTCTCGTCAACGTGGGTCCCACAAAGCACAAAGCAAGCACATTCGAGCAGAGAAGCCGACTAGCACTAAGATGCAATAAAATCAGACATATCCTTCTATGAAATCCTCGATCTTAGACTTCCAGCACCTTGCGCGCATCTTCGCTCTGCCCTAACTCTCTCGAGACTGGCGAATCCTTCCTCATGCCGACCCACTATGAACTGCGCTCAACCAAGGAAACCACCGTTATCTCATCCAATAACGCTACTGGTCGGCTGTCCCCTTAAGAATCATCCATACCAGACTTGCCACACGACTCTCCATTGGTGCCAGATGACTATCACAATGATACGGCCACATGCCCCATAATTTAAACAATCTTAGGCTAAAAGATTCAATCTACAACGGTTGGACTCAGACGAGAGCTGTGAAGCATGACCAAACCCCACAGCCTAAGATCCTTTAAACCATGTAACATGTGACTTAGCGTATCCACTCAATAGCCAGTTCACACATGAAAGAGTCACACAACAGCCAAACAAGGGAACTCTATACGAACTAAGGCATCACATAATCAGACAATTCTATCAAGCAATTCCTGAAGATCCCTAGCCTATCACTAGCATGATATTCTGACATATCACAATATCAAATAACAATATGGTGTTTTGGGGTCTACTTACTGGCTCCGACTGATCGTACACATCGCATCCTCCTTAAGTATTTTTAAAACCATTTGAAATTCTTTTTTAAAATCTTTTCCTTGGTTTGAGACTGGATTCACACGAGTGTTCCTCCAATTCACTCAAACCAAGGCTCTGATACCAACTTGTGACATCCATAAAATTTCAGTAAAATTTAAACTTTCCAAACCAATCCTTTTTCTATAGAAGTGTTTACAAAACCGTTGTTTCCAAAACATTTATTTAAAACCAGAATCATTTACACATAGTTTTCAAATCATTCACATTATCAGAGTTTCCCAGAAACCATAATTTCAAAATGAGAGGATGTGTACGGTCACCGCCTTCGCCTTGCCAAAACATCTGGAGCACCTGAAACAATAAACTAAAACCGTAAGCACAAAGCTTAGTGAGTTCCCCCAAAGTACCAACACACAAGCATTAGCACATATACAAATAACAGCATGCAATGGGTCTACAACGAACAAACTGAATTACCCTTGAGCCCATAGCATAAGTCTGGCTTTCCCCCTGGGCCCACAGCTTATGTCTGGCTTGCTCCCCGTCCCACAATACGAGTCTGGCATACCTTGCCTGGCCCTCAGCTCGTATCTGGAATGCCCACGAGCCCTCAGTATGATTCTGGCATGCCTTTCCCGGCCCTCAGCTCTTATCTGGATTGCTCCAATACCCTTAAGCCCTCAGTACGAGTCTGGCATACCACTTGGTCCTCAACTCGTATCTAGAATGCTAATGTGCCCTCACTCTGGCATGCCCTCCCTGTCCCTCAGCTCATATCTTGAATGCTAATGAGTCCTCAGTATGAGTCTGGCATGCCCTCCCTGGCCCTCGGCTCATATTTGGAATACTCCAGGGTTTGTTGCAGTACAACCTCAACCCAACCCACACAATATGTCAACATGTAATAGATAATATCCTATACAGATAACCAGGCAATATCACTGTAACATCCCAATTTTTAGGTCCAAAACATTTCTTTTTAATTAACTGACTCATAAAAACATTCATAAAAAAATACTGTGAAAACACATCATCTCATAAACAATGTATCATGTCTGAAAACCCAAGTCATAAAATAGTAACATATCAGAGTACAATCCCAGAAAGCTCCATGCGGAAATCATGTGTGTGTGTGATGCGATGCTACGCCGCCGGCTCCTTCCCCTTAGACGAAGAGGTACCTGAAACCAAAACCGAAACCGTAAGCACAAAGCTTAGTGAGTTCCCCCATCATACCACATACCACACAATATCCTCGGTATCTTTCAACCGGTAATCATCGTCGGTATCTTTCAACCGGTAATCCTCATCGGTATCTTTCAACCGGTAATCATCATCGGTATCTTTCAACCGGTAATCATCATCGGTATCTTTCAACCGGTAACCATCATCGGTATCTTTCAACCGGTAATCCTCATCGGTATCTTTCAACCGGTAACTGGGGACTATTCCACCCCCTACCACTAGCATACAATAACAAGATATAAACATACAGTCAGGCATATCCGGGTACTGACCTACCCTTCGGTCCTAAGGACCGCTACCAGGGAAACCAATCCCTAACATACACGTAACATATCATACAAATAAAACTCATGACCAAAGCATGTAACCAAACCAAGATAATTATCACAAAGACAATCATCTCCTAAATACTCCTCTTTGGTGGGCCGGCATTGTGGCCTTAGACCCACCCCTACTGGAAGGTAACTCACCTCGTACAAGAAGCTGCTGATAATCTGTGCGGGAAACCTCCGTCCACTGCTGCTCCGGAAATCCTCCGGCTACAATCCCCACAAACACTCAGTTAGAAACTGATATCTACTCTTAGGGTAAAATGACAATTTTACCCCCAACCAAGTCCAAGTCAAAGTCAACTTCCAGTTGACCCGACTCGCCGAGTTGGGCCGTCAACTCGTCGAGTCCCTTCCTTTTACTCGTCCTTATCCACGACTCGACTCGTTGAGTTTGGCAATGACTCGACGAGTTCCCCTTCCTTACGAACATCAATGAACCTTCAACCGACTCGCCGAGTCGTATGAACACTCGTCGAGTTCACCTTCAACTGATGAACACATCCTGACCTTGACTCGCCGAGTTATATAAATAACTCGTCGAGTTCATCTTCAAACATAAGGAGATTGCCTTGGACTCGCCGAGTCTGTTCTAGCACTCGTCGAGTCCTATGAACTCCAGGTCTAAAATTAAGTCCAGTGCGTTAGTTCACTCTTTCTGTACTGTTACAACCTTTCTAACACCCAACTGAGTCCTTTTGACCCTCAACAGAAATGGGACTCAAAGCCTTGGACTCGTCGAGTCCAAAGAACGGACTCGCCGAGTCGATAACGTCCACACCCAAAATCCTCGATTTCTGATGTACAACACTTGACCAAAAGATAGATATAGGCTCCTTTAATCGTTCTAGCACGTAAAGTTACAAACTTTACGTGCATGCATGGGACTTTAAGCTCAAAAGGACATAAAATAAGCTCTAGTGTTGCATGGGGCCTTCCTTGGGTGCAAAAGCAACCCAAATCTGCCTTGTGACCCCTTTAAAGACCTGATTCCAAAGCCTCAACCCCCAACCAGGTTTGCAATCATGGTTGGTTACCAAAATGGCTTATAAAAGCCCTAAATCTCCCCAAAAAGGGGATCTATCAAATGAAAGAGCAAGGTACAGACTTTATACCTCTCAAAGGCTGCAAATGATGAACCAAACTCGGATCCTTCAGCCTCCTCTTGATCCTTCTATGCTCTTCCTTCTTCCTTGTGAACAAAACCACCAAGAATCACTCAAAAGCCTTGAATCTTCCACCAAAACACTTAGGGTTTGATATAGAGGGTTTCTGGGAGCATAAAGGGGCGATGGAGGCTGTATAAGGTTGTTTAAATAGGGTACAAACCCTCAGATTAGGGTTTTGTCCAGTCAGAGCCTACTCGTCGAGTCCGGGACCCGACTCGACGAGTCCATCACTTAAATCCCGCGCCTCATCCTGCTTCTACTCGGCGAGTTGGTCCTTCAACTCGCCGAGTCCAAGGCCAAAAATGCAAAATACTTAAATAAAAATACATACCAAGAACCAGGTGCTACAATCACAGGCAGTCCTACATATCTACCAGACTAGCATATCAATAACTAGCATACTCATGCATATATATTCCGTACTCAGCATATCAACAATATCAGGATATCAACCAACGGGCCGACATTGGTTCCTTCGACCATGTTAGTACAGCGAGGAAAACTCACCTCGCAAGTAGCACTGACTGACAAGATCCAACTCTCGAATGAGGGCTCCGAACTCAACCGCCTACAACCACCATCTGACTAACTCCATCAAAATCCCGAATTACTAAAATACCCTTAAAGTCAAACTTGGTCAACCTTGGTCAAAGTCAGAGTCAATAGTCAAGGTCAACAGTCCATGTTGACCCAACTCGTCGAGTGCATCTACTGACTCGTCGAGTTCCTTCAGAACTCAGAAAACCACGAAAACCCGAGTTAACTCGCCGAGTCGTCAAGACAACTCGTCGATTTCGTACAGTGTCCAGAAGATTGGGAAACTTCCAGCCAACTAGCCGAGTTGACAAAGCAACTCGTCGAGTTTTCCTTGTCGAAACTCATTCAACCACTTTCCAAGCGAGTCTAATGCTCCAAACTATAGTTCTGGTACCCTAAGGTTGAGATACCACGTAAAGTTGCTAACTTTACGTCCATTCTTGGCATCAAGGGGCTAAAACACTCAAGTAAAGCTTATTATGGGACTTAGGGCATGAAGGAACTTTAAGTCTATGGAGGCCATGAGATGTCTAGATCTGAAACCATAGCCTCATAACATGCTCACATCCAAGAATGGTCCCAAAATAAGCTAATAATGACCATAAACTCTTAAATGAAGAGATCTAGCAAATAAATGACCAAGGTATCAACTTTATACCTCAAAATGCTTGCCACAACAGAGTAAACATCGGATCTACAGCCTCTCCCTTCAACCAACTTCTTCAAGCTTCTTGTTCTTTCCAAAAGAGCACCAAAAATCACTCTCCAAGTTCTCTCTCTCTCTCTCTCTCACACATAATGAGGGCAAAAGCACGAAATAGGTTTTTCTTTGGACAAGGAGGCGATGAGGGGGGCTAATAATGAGAGTTAAGGCCTTTAAATAGGTTGCAAACCCTAAAGATTAGGGTTTTCGTATTCAACCTTCAACTCGTCGAGTTGGGGCCTTCCAACTCGTCGATTTGGGGCCTTCCAACTCGTCGAGTAGGTCTTGAAGATACGCGACCATTTTAAATCAACACGATAAGTTGGTGCCTACCAACTCGTCGAGTTGCCCTGAAAGCATATACAAATATAAAGCTTAAATTCATGCGTGAAGATTGGGATGTTACATCATTTAGGTGTCGGATCTACCCTAACAACCCCTGGAATCCTCTTCTTCTTGGATAACTCGTTCAAAGACCCAAAACCAAGCCAAAACTACAAGAGGTGAGATCTAATAAGCTACATGTCAAGGTTATGACTTTATACCTCCAAGATGTAGCCTTTGATGTAGGGTTTCTGGATCCAAGATTACTCATCCAAGCTTGATGTTTCTCTCTTCAATGCTTCCTTCAAAGATCTCCAACAATCACTCTAAAACTCACAAAACTCAAGGAACAAGTGGAAAAACGATCTAGGGTTTCTTCTGGACAAGGGAAGCTGGTAAGGAGGCCAGCCCTAGAAGTTAAGTCCTTTAAGTAGGGTGCAAAGTCCCGATTTTAGGGTTTCCCAAAACCCCGTCCCACTCGTCGAGTTGATCCTCCCCAACTCGTCGAGTTGGTCTTCCAAAACGCGCGCTCCAACTTTCCAACACGTCGAGTTTCTTGCCCCAAACTCGAAAAGTTGATCTTAGAAATGAGGCTTTATTTCCATAATTAACCTTGTAAATTCCGGGCGTTAGAGGATCCCCCTGTATCGGATAAATATCACTACCCAAGAGAGTGATGTCCTACACTCCCACAAGGCTTACTAATAAATCAACTCACATATAATAAACTAACCTTATTGAAAAATCAGTAATATCTATCCATAAATATTAAAAACATTTTAATCACCAAATTTCCCTCTTTTTAAAATAAGAAAACCTAAGAACTCAAAGACTCATGTTTTCAAGACATTTTCTCCAAAAGAGACTTGCTTAATAAAGGTTGTCATCACATGAATAATCATCACACACAAAGTATTGCATCTTGCTATGTACCTAGAAAATCCACATGTACTCACCTGGTCAGTTAGTGAAAACTAATTGTTTCCCTATTCTTAACCTCTGCTCTGCTTCATCACTTGTCACATTGTCAACACCTATTTACATAATATTTCAAGTTCCTCAAAACTTGTTCCGACTAACTGGGAGTTTAATTAACATATCCCTCACAGTGTTCATTTACCCGACCACTAACTAGTCCTAGTAACCATTTGTTACCAAACTTGTCTAGCTCCCAAATACAACTACTAAACGACCTAACTCCGTAAGCTATTACTTCAATCTCACGCATCGGGTAATTCTCGAAACCAGCGGTTTATAATTCCTTACTATCCAGACAAAATATTTCACTATAAGATTTATCTACTAATCTCACTATCGAGTTCGTAATAGCACTATATCACGAAACACCGTAACATATACTTGGGGTTTAACAACCCTCTACAATACATATAATTTATGTAACAACAAAATGAGAGAATACATCAATCGCATGGTGGCTCGCGCCCCAAACAATTTCGCCAACGATCACTTTTCTCAACTCCAATTTCATCACACTATTTTCCTTGTTTCCGTTTCCGAAAGAATTAGCTGAACATAACCTTTCAACTTATATATATTTTTCAACCCACCTCCTCCACATGTACTAATCTCCTGACGCGTGTCCATAGACCTACCACGACGACACGTCGTGCGATCGTCATGGATGTGTCGCATCCATGCTTACTCCCGAATTCTTTGCCACATGTTTCTCTCTTTAAGCACGTGTCGCCGGTTATCGCCAAGTGTCTCCCTTTTCTCACACACTTTTGAATTTTGTTGACTTTCTTGACTTTGACTCTACGCGTCACGTATAGAACGCCGATACGCCGCATTTTACTTCTTTATGAAAATTCTAACTTTAAAAAACCTCCATTTTCTCATCATAGCAACCAACTTCCACCAAGCCATACCTGTTATGAATGTTATCAAAATATAGGTGTCACACATGTAATGTCGTTTAATGAAGTAATCAAGTACATGCTTCTATTTAGTGTTGTTCTTTGCTCTAAGTATTACTTAAATCTCATTAACCTTATTTTTGTTCGAGTTTATCTTGGGAAGTCTCTTAAACGAGGGACATTGACTATGTGGATTGGTTGACTTGCATTTTGGATTTGACATATATCAGACATTTCATTTGTTTATCATGTTTTATTGTCATATTTCTGTCAGGTTTATGTTATTTATAACATCGTACTATTATTCTTGCAATGATTTCCCCATATTTAATGTCAAGAGTTATATTTAGTTTTTAAGAAAAAAAAGGGTAATACATTTATAAATTGTGTTCATTTCTTTTCTTAGTCCAACACTTGCATTATTTTTTAGGCTTTCGGTACATAACATACTATTTTGACATATGTTTATATTCTGTACATTATTTTTTAGGCTTTCAGTTCATAACATACTTTTCTTAGTCTAAAACTTGCATTATTTTCTAGAGATGTACAAAACTTTCTTTTGGGTTATTTGGTTCTGTTTATAATTTTTTAATACCCTTCTATATTTTAAAAGAAAACTTATTTGTGTAGAAGAATGCTTTGGGAATTTATTCGCAATTACTATTAAATGGTTTCAAATTGTTATTTAATGACTATTTCAAACCACTCATACAAGCAGTGTTTCAAGAGCAATGATGATGGTGACAAGCCCGTTGGATAAAATTTTGTATCTTTAGTAAAAACCTTGATTGTTGTTGCCAATGGTAAAATATCCTATCTTTTGTAAAATAAAAAATAAAAAATAATAATAATAAAATAAAAAAATAAAAAATTATCATTGATACGTCATAGAATTACACCACTTAGTGGAGGAAATAGAAATCATTAGTACAAAACGGCATGTGCAAATTACAAGATTAGACAAACAACTAAAAACACAACTACAAACCAACAAAAAGCTTCAATTTTGGAACTTTCCCCCTACTATCTTGAAAGACAACTTGCATCTTGCTCCTTGAACTTAACTATCCGAGTATAATTTCAGTCAAACATGGACACATCTCAAGATCAACCTATCCAAGACATGGACATTGGGAGGCGTAAAAATGAAGAAAATAAAATAGAAATTTGATATAAGGATTATGTATGTGCATGTATAATGAGCAAACATAGCTTGTTTGGACAATACTAAAAGGGATATATACACTAAAGTCTCAATATTTTCATTTATTTGACAAGAAAATCTTAAACTTTATTTTTTTGACAGTAAAGTCCTAATTACCGGCAGTTTTTGACACTTTTACCATTTTTTCCGGTTAGCGGGTAATTAGGACTTTTTTGTCAAAAATATAAAGTTTAGGACTTTCTTGTCAAATCGTGAATTAGGACTTTACTATAAAAAAAAAAAAGTTTATGACTTTCTTGTCAAATCGTTGAAAATATTGGGACTTTAGTGTATATATCCTTTTTTTTGTTAGAAATTTAATGGTATGATACTCTTTAAACATAAGAGTTATTGAAACATTTTCTTGCCAGTTAAATCCTATTGAAATCCTTAACGTTTGCTTTTTGTTAAATAGTTTTTTTAATCTCAACAAACCGACATTGAACAAAATGGAGATAATCAAGAAAGAAAGAAAGAACCAAGGTTATGTTGGCTTTTTGCAGCCCCAAAAATGGAGACCACCGAAAAAAAAACGAAATTGTCCTTCGTATCCCTTCTCCACATTCACACCCTTTTGACTAGGCATGTGTTGTTTGTGTTTGTATAATTTATCCCCACTTTTTAGTTCAAAATTTAGCGGCGAAGCAAGAAGAAATTTTTACAAGTCTTTTCACCCTTTCTCGCTCTCTCTTTTGCGTATGTTTCTCCTGATCGTGATTGTATCAGGTTAAAGATGACGATGGTAAGAAAAATAGTGGTGTTGCAACAAAAGTCACAATTAAAAGTTCTTGAGTTACGAAAATACACTAAAGTCCCAATATTTTTAACGAATTGACAAGAAAGTCCCAAACTTTATTTTTTTTTACAGTAAAGTCCTAATTCATGATTTGACAAAAATGTTCTAAAATTTATTTTTTTGACAAAAAAAGTCCTAATTACCGGCTAACCGGAAAAAAGGATAAAAGTGTCAAAAACTGCCGGTAGTTAGGACTTTACTGTCAAAAAAATAAATTTTAGGAATTTTTTGTTAAATCGATGAAAATATTAGGACTTTAGTGTATATATCCCATAGTAAAATCTGTCAATAGATTTTTAATTTGTTCAAAAAAGTGTAAATAACTGTTACTCTTTCATGAATGCAAATCGCCACAAAAGATTTGATGATAATAAATTATATGGTTTATGGATACAATAATTATTAGGGAAAATGTAGTCAAGCGAGAAGCAAATTGTCGCAATTTTGTGTCAAGAATGAAGATAAGATGCATGGGAAATGACGAAACTACCCTTATGTGCTATAGACATACACAACTTAAACAATGATATTTAATACCATCTAGAAAATGTTGCAAAATTGAAAATAAAATTCCCAATTAGAACCAAAATTGAATAGCCGTTTTTAGATATTTTAATTTATGAAGGAGAATCATATCGGGAGAGCCATAACCCCTAAATACCGAACATGCATCTTTAATGACCCCGTCCAAATCATCATTCAACAACCATGAATTAAGAAACTTGAACGGAGGGGGACCAAAATCCTCACAACAAGCCCTCAACACAATGGGAGAGTGGTCTGATAGATCTCTATTCATAGCAAAACAGGAGGCAAGGGGATATGCAGATAGAAACTTGGAACAAACCAGAAACCGATCTAACTTACTTAGTTTCGCTCCCAGAGTTCTGAAGTATGTGAATCTTTGACCTCCCATCTTCAGGTCCGTGAGTTCACATTCACGAATGAATCGGTTAAACGAATTCGCGCTCCGCCAGCAAAATTCAGAGTTTATCCTTTCTTCTGGGCTTCTAACGACGTTGAAATCCCCCATAAAGATCCAGGTGGCAGATCGGAATCCAGGTCTCATTGCGGAATCCAGGTCTCTCACGGATGCAGAATTGGAAGAAAGATCTATCATTGGGGTCAAGATTGATGAACATGAGAGAACGGTTACTATGAATCTAAAACAAATAGCAAAATTAAAGTGGGAGGTGGAGGGTGATGAAAACACACGGTTTTTTCACACTTATGTCAACAACAGGAACCGGAAAAACCATATACATGGGATAATGGGCAATGGAACATGGGTTACGAATCCGATGGAAATAAAACAGGAGGTTGTAAGGTTTTTCGGAAATAAATTCAAAGAAAGGTGGCAAATTAGACCAAAAATTTTCAATCCGGGGTTTCGCAAGCTATCGGAATTTGACGCCACTCTCTTGGACGAAGAATTCACAATTAATGAAATCAAGAATGCGGTGTGGGCATGTGGGGGTGACAAATCGTCGGGGCCGGATGGCTTCACGTTCAAATTCGTAAAAAAATATTGGGAGTTGTTGAAGGACGATATTGTGGGGATGGTAAAGCATTTTCAAAGAAATGGTAAGCTATCAAGAGGGTGCAACTCCTCGTTCATATCGCTCGCTGCAAAATCTAAAGACCCTATTCACTTTGGTGACTTTAGACCAATAAGCTTGATTGGTTCCTTGTATAAAATTATTGCAAAAATGCTCGCAATAAGATTGAAAAGAGTCATAGGTAGTGTCATCGACGAGGTTCGATCCGCATATGTGGAGGGAAGAAACATTTTAGAAGGACCGTTGATAGTAAATGAACTATGTTCATGGGCAAAGGCGAAAGGCAAGAAATTGCTTCTCTTTAAAGCTGATTTCAATAAAGCATTTGACTCGGTAAGTTGGGCATTCTTAGATTCAATCATGGAGCAAATGGGCTTCGGGTTGAAATGGAGATTATGGATAAGCGGTTGTCTTGGATCCAGTAGAGCTTCGGTAATCATTAACGGTAGCCCGACAATAGAGTTCCCTATGTCAAAAGGATTCAGACAGGGAGATCCACTCTCTCCGTTTCTTTTCATTATTGCGATGGAGGGATTAAATCAGGCGATGAAGACGGCTGTGGAAAAAGGAATCTTTGAAGGCATTACATTTCCACAATCTAATCTCTGTGTATCTCATTTATTCTACGCAGATGACGCCCTGTTTATTGGCGAATGGTCGAGGAGAAATATTGCAAACTTGGCCCGAATATTAAGATGCTTCTACGTGTCGTCGTGGTTAAAGGTGAACTTCAGGAATTCTAAGGTATATGGGGTTGGGGCTTCCCAGGCGGAAGTAGTTAATTGGGCAGCCCCTCTTGGATGTGAACCTTCATCCACCCCATTCACTTATCTTGGAATTCCTGTAGGAGAGAATATGAATCTGAAGAAAGCATGGAGACCAATCATTGACAAATTCCAAGCATTGCCGACCTGGAAAGCGAGATCATTGAGCTTTGGGGGTAGATTAACCCTTGCAAAGGCAGTACTTGGGAATCTGCCGACTTTCTTTATGTCTATTTTTGTAGTACCAAATGGGGTTATCGACACTTTGGAACGAATTAGAAGAAAGTTTATTTGGAGTAAAGCATATAACAAAAAAAGCATTTGTTGGGTGGCGTGGGAAAAGCTTATTTCTCCAAGGAAGGTAGGTGGTACCAGGCTTGGTTCTATTAAATCTTTAAACATCTCACTTTTAGCTAAGTGGATGTGGCGACTGAAAACTGACAGCTCAGCCTTGTGGGCAAATGTAATCAGGTGTATTCACAAATTAGACAGAAGGCACTGGTCCGTTCTTGCTAACAGTTCAGTTAATGGGGTTTGGAAAAATATTGTTAAGCTCAGGACGTTTTTGAAAAACATAAACATAGATCCCAATGAAATAATATCATGGAATTTGATGGATGGTAGATGGGAATCAGAGTTTACATCAGATAGTCGCTTCAGGGTATGTTTGTTACGGGAGCGAATTGAATTATCAAGTCATGTGGTAAATGATGGACCATTTGACTGGGGAAAAGCGACTCCGTTCAAGATTCTTTCATTTATTTGGAGAGCAAAGCAAGGAAGAATTCCCTCTGCAGTGGCTCTTTGTCATAGCGGGATTACCATGCCATCTACGATATGTGGTGCTTGTCATCAGGGAGAGGAGACGGGCGATCACATCTTCACTACGTGTCCGCTGGCGATGATGGTCATAGATACTATACTCAATTGGTGTGAAATTAATTGCGTACGATTTAGTTCGGTAAATGACATGTTACTTTTCGTGTCAAGGTGGTACGGGTGTAATAAGAAAAAAAGCATGTTGAACGTGATATTGTGCGGAACGTTATGGTGCATATGGGTTGGTAGAAATAAACGGGTTTTCGAGAATATCCCTACGAGACCGGAGTTTATAGTGGAAAAGATAAAAGCTCTAACGTTTACTTGGTGCAAATACAGGACTTCGTGCAAAAGGGTGGAATGGAAAGTGTGGAATCTTTGCCCTTTCCATTGTTTGTAATTTCTTCGACTATGAAAACTTTTTATTTGTACTATTTCCCCACATCGGCTTGATGTTGGGTTTATTATAATATATTTATTTGCTGTTTTCCAAAAAAAAAGAACCAAAATTGAAAAATTGGATGTTTAGGTCCAAAATTGTGAGAAATTTGCGAAACACATGGACCATTCATGTATTTTACTCTCTCAATATACAATGTTTCATAAACATTTGTTTTTTTTTTTAACATTTTTGTGACAGTAGAAAACGGGTCCACCGATTGTAGCTATTTCCTTGGTATTTGAAGGTTTATGAATGAGAGATTTATGTATATAACAAAAAACCAAGACATAAAATATTGAGATTTAATGCATTATCCACTATACAATTATATTCATGTTGAACTTTCAACAAAAATTCCCAACTGGTTCACATTAGAAATCCAGCTACCACGTTTTGAGAAATCGAAAAATCAATACACAATAAGCTAGATGCATGGTTGATATTGAAAGTCAATTTGCAAGCAGCCATAGTTCATAACAAAGATAAATTCAAGGGAAAAAATTAGCGTGCTTGTAAGTTGACATTCCTTATTATTAAACTTTTCTTGACCCAACTATCCTAGTCATGTTATCCCTCCAATCTTACTTCTAGCTTTTCGTATTAAGGCTGCTAAACAGTTTGATATGATCATATGCATAATAATTTTATATTACTTATAATGTTTTGGCCTATAAATACCTTCTCCCATAGCTTCATTACCTTCACACTTCATCTACACCTTTTGTATTGTAACCACCACACACGTGATCACAACAACAAACACACACACACAGGCTTACCTTAAAAGCATGTTTCATAAAACAGAAGATGCAGCCATGATGGAAGATGGAAAGAAGAGGATCACAGGGAGAGTGGTCTTGCAGAAAAAGAACGTGTTGGATTTTAATGACTTAGGTGCATCAGTTCTTGATCGAGTGCATGAGGTGTTTGGTAGAAACATCTCTTTCCAGCTCATTAGTGCAATTCGTCCGGAGCACGAATCCTCAGGTCTTTAATTATTCATCATTAATTTGCATCATATTGCTAGTAATTTACTAAAATTGCCACAAACAGTGGGGTATCAGTGTACTTGATTACTCTTTTAGTAATACTTCATAAAGTTTTAGAGGGTATGCCCACAACTGCATGAAAATGAAACTTGTGTACATTTACTTCAATGGTTATCATAGGGAACGTACTTTTTAAAATCAACATTTAAGGTCATGTCATATGATATATATTTAAAAGCAAAGTATATATTGAAACAATTACCATATAAGGAATCAATTAGGAATAAGCAGATTTCTATGTTACTTAATTAACATCCCTTATTTGATTATACTTGATCTTAATTATAACATATACAACCTCGTCTAAATGTATGTTCCAATCATGCCATATGATATATATTTAAAAGCAAAGAATTGAAACAATTAACATATAATTATAAGGAACCAATTAGGAATAAGCAGATTTCTATGTTACTTAATTAACATCCTTTATTTTATTATACTTAATCTTATAACATATACAACCTCGTCTAAATTAAATGTATGTTTAATCGTGCCAAGTTCTACACCAGTTAATTAAATACTAAAAAGATAATTTAATATTTATTAAATGTAGAGTATCTTGACATATTACCAGTCTCCTTTATTATATATCATGTAGAAAAGAGATTTACTTCTACTAATTAATTAGCGACTGCGATGTCTACCAACAAAAATTGAAGAAAAGTACAAGATATATTGGATGTTGATGGCTTTGATTGCTTCAATGGTCGTAACTTGTTTAAAAGATCGAGAATCTAAATCTTTTAATATTATTATAATCATAAATAATTTCTTACACAATAGTTGAGTAAAGCATGCTATATTTTTCTATTATTTGTTAGCTAGTAAGCAAGGGCTGATTAATTTGTACATGTTGTAAAAACTAAATACCATAACTAAAATTTGCATTCGTTGTTGAGCAAGAGTTGTATATATTCTTCAATTAACCACATATTTTTTCTCCGAGTAATGTTTAAATATCATGAGATTAATATCAATTACCATGCAAGAACATGAATAATATCCGGTTTACATACCGCTGAGTGGTTGAATTGGTATCCTGATATTAAAGTTGATGTTAGCAGTAATTCATGATTAATTACTAAATAATATTTCACAAGTTGTATAGTGTTCAATCTGTTAAATGAAATATATTTTTTTTGGATATATAGAAGGGAGGTTGAAAGGAAAGCTTGGAAATCCCGCCATCTTGGAAGACTGGATTACCACAATTACCCCTCTCACAGTGGAGGACACCGAGTATGAAGTTAGCTTCGAATGGGACGATAAGATAGGTGTTCCAGGGGCATTTCTTGTAAAAAATCGTCACCATAGTGAATTTTACCTTAAGACCCTCACTCTACACGATGTTCCTGGCCATGGACATGTCCATTTTATTTGTAATTCATGGGTGTATCCGTCAAAATATTACCTTAAGGACCGTATTTTCTTTTCAAATAAGGTATCATTAGCTTTGATATAATTTTTTTGCAAAGACATATTCTTGGTGTTTGTAATTAAATTAAACAAACCAATTATCATATTTTTGTAGGCATATCTACCTGGTGAAACTCCCGAGTTACTAGGTCCATATAGAGAAGAAGAACTGGTTATCTTGAGAGGTAATAGATCTGGGGAGCTCAAGGAATGGGACAGAGTTCATGATTATGCCTTCTACAATGATTTGGGAGATCCAGATCATGACCTAGATGATGCAAGACCCGTTCTTGGAGGGTCAACTGAGTACCCGTATCCTCGTAGGGGTAGAACAGGAAGACCAGCAACCGAATCAGGTTATTTAAGATATGATTTTCTTATATCAAGTTATTGCTTTATAAATGTTTTTAGGAGTTATTAATTAATGGAGATGGAGATTTTGTTTTTGACAGATCCCGAAACTGAGAGCAGGATTCCACTTATTAATAGCTTAAGCATATATGTTCCAGCAGATGAAAGATTTAGACACGTGAAGTTGTCTGACTTTCTTGGTTTTGGACTGAAGTCCACTGGTCAATTCCTTGTCTCCGAGCTTGAGGCTCTAATTGATAGCACTCCTCATGAATTTGATTCTTTTGAAGATGTGTTGAAGGTTTATGAAGGAGGAATCAAGCTGCCATTTCTTGAGAAAGCTCGGAAAAAAATCCATTTAGAGTTGTTGAGAATAATTTCTCAAACAGATGGCGAGGGAGTTTTGAAATTCCCCATGCCACAAGCTATTAAAGGTACCAAATCTACAAATGGGGAATCATATTTTTTATACGCTAAAATTCTTAATTTTGCTTAATGGATTATTCTACTTGTTCATGAGACATTTCTACTGGTATCTGATCAGGGGATAAATCTGCATGGAGGACCGATGAAGAATTTGCAAGAGAAATGTTGGCTGGTGTCAACCCTGTCAGCATTCGTCTGCTCAAAGTAAATATTCATTTCCATGAAAAAAAAATTGACGATCAGCAAACATTAATGGTTGTATTTCTTTTGTTTGATTGACAACTGATCATGAGTTATGCGACTTATTTTTATAGGAGTTTCCTCCAACAAGCAAGCTAGATGTCAAAGTCTATGGTAACCAAAATAGTTCCATAAAACCTTACCACATTGAGTCAAAGCTGGATGGATTGGAGATAGAAGAGGTAAATTTCAAATCCAATCCCTTGTTGTAATTTGCTTATCAATTATGATGAGAAAATTTTAATAAGTTACTAATATTTGGTCATGCAGGCGATCAAGACCAATAAACTATATATTTTAGACCACCATGATTCGTTAATGCCATATGTGAGGCGAATAAATGCAACATCCAACAAGATTTATGCCACACGAACTTTGCTATTTTTACAAAAAGATGGAACTCTAAAACCATTAGCAATTGAACTAAGCTTGCCTCATGAAGGAGGAGATGATCTTGGTACCATTAGTAAAGTTTACACTCCATCTGAACATGGAGTTGAAAGCTCCATTTGGCAGTTGGCCAAAGCATATGTTGCAGTGAATGACTCGGGTGTTCATCAACTCATAAGTCACTGGTAAGTTGTAACAACCACTCAAAAACACATGAAAAATATGCTTCTTTTTACTTTTTTTAGAATATATATGAACATTAATTGTTATCAACATCGAATATCCACTTCACAGGTTGAATACGCATTGTGCTATTGAGCCGTTTGTGATTGCAACTAATAGGCAACTAAGCGTGCTTCACCCAATTCATAAACTTCTACAACCTCATTTCAAGGATACTATGAACATTAATGCCTTCGCAAGACAAATCTTGATCAATGGTGGAGGTCTTCTTGAGGCAACCGTTTTCCCAGGGAGATATGCAATGGAAATGTCATCTGTGTTATACAAGGATTGGGTGTTCCCTGACCAAGCACTCCCTGTTGATCTTGTTAAAAGGTATTTGATTCATATAATACAATAAGCAATCTTTTTTTAACATAATCTTGTTTTAGACATACATATAATAATAGACTTAACACATTTAATTCATAGGGGAATGGCGATTGAGGACTCAAATAGTCCCCATGGACTCCGTTTACTGATTGAGGATTACCCATATGGTGTTGATGGTCTTGAAATTTGGTTTGCTATCAAAACATGGGTTGAAGACTACTGTAGCTTCTACTACAAGAATGATGATATGGTACAAAATGACATAGAACTCCAATCATGGTGGAAGGAGCTTCGAGAAGAGGGACATGGCGACAAGAAACATGAGACATGGTGGCCGAAAATGCATACATGTGATAATTTAAGGGACACTTGCACTACAATAATATGGATAGCTTCTGCTCTTCATGCAGCTGTTAATTTTGGGCAATACCCGTATGCTGGATACCTTCCTAATCGTCCAACAATTAGTCGTCGTTTAATGCCTGAACCAGATACCCCAGAGTATGATGAACTTCTAGAGGATCCAGATAATGTCTTCTTGAAAACAGTGACAGCTCAGCTTCAATCGCTTATTGGCATAGCTTTGATAGAGATTTTGTCCAGTCATCCAGCAGAGGAGGTATATCTTGGACAAAGTGGGTGCCCTAATTGGACAATGGATTCGGAACCTTTGAAAGCTTTTGAGAAATTTGGGATGAAGCTCAGAGAAATCGAGGGGAGGATTGTGGAAAGAAACAATGATGGAAGTTTGAAGAATAGAGTTGGACCGGTTGAAGTACCATATACGCTTCTTTATCCTTCTAGCAAAGAGGGACTTACAGGAATGGGAATCCCAAATAGTGTGTCGATATGAAGGAGTATATCAATATCAATCAATCAATCGTCGCATATTTCATTCAATTTATACAAAATATTTTATCTTTCAACCGAATAATATATATTGTTTGATGTAAATTTGTCTTGAATTCCTTATGTAATAAAATGTTTGTTCTTGTTATATCTTATTCAATTTGTTCATTTGTTACTAATTTTAAGTTGCGAAACATGTGTATTATTCTGGTTAATTAAAAAGGATTAAAGGGATAATGATTAAAAGGGTAATATATTTTTCGATTTTTACACATTTGGTCACTGAGTTTTTTTTTTCGTCCACATTTACCCCTTCAACTTGTTAAACCGTACACATTCAGTCCTTATGACCGGTTACTCCAGGTTAGCTGGGAAAAGTGACTTAATAGGGTAATATATTTATCATTTTGTACACATTTAGTCCTTAATATTTTTTTGTTTCAAAATAAGTCATTTTTGTTTTTGTACTCATTCTGAATGATTTCTTTAGTTTTTTCTCACGTAATCTTACGATGGACAATCATTATGAAGTGTGTGGGACTGTTGATTTTTATGTGTAACGTCTCATTTTCACAACTAAAAATTTTCATTTTTAAATAAGGTAAAAGTCCCTAATTATAAATCCATTATTAAGAAAAAAACGTTTATTCCAAAATACATTTATCGAAAATCAGAGTAATATAAGAAACGTGAAATCCTCAATATTGTTGATGGGTGTGTACAATCATGCCTTCGTCTTCCCACGACCAACGATATAACTTGAAGATATAAACAACTGGGTAAGCACAAAGTTTAGTGAGTTTCCCCCAAAATACTCGATACAACAAACGTATTATCATACATAACGAGCCCACACTCATCAGATTGAAATATATTGGCCCAATCAGTCATCGGACTGGAATGCCAACATGCAACAGGTCCATGTAGTCATCGGACTGGAATACCCAGAGTTTGTTGGCATGCCGCCTTAACCCAACCGCTCTTCTCGAGCCTCCGTGCTTACGGCTTACAACTGGCATGCACCAGGTATCTTGCCCTACAACATATAGCAGGACCACCTCAACTTATCCCACCACGATATGACTATCCTACGTAAGATGTCGTGAGAAAAAACCTAAAGAAATCATTCATAAGTATTGAATGAGTACAAAGACAAAAATGACTTATTTTGCAACAAAAAAAATATTAAGGACTAAATGTGTACAAAAATATTAATGACAAAATTTGTACAAAGTGAGAAAATATATTACCCTATTAAGTCATTTTTACCGGCTAACCTGGAATAGCCGGTCATAATGACTAAATGTGTACAGTTTAACAAGTTGAAGGGGTAAATGTGAACGAAAAAAAAAGTCAGTGACTAAATGTGTACAAATCAAAAAATTCATTACCCTTTTAAGTCATTATCCCAAGATTAAATATCAAAAAGTAAACATTGACTATTTTATAAATTACAATTATAAGATAAGAAAAAAAAACATATTTATTGAAATTTACTATATTTAATACATTATATATATATATATATATATATATATATATATATATATATATATATATATATATATATAATACATTACATTACATTTAAATATAAGCATTATGTGGTTTTTTAATTTCAAAATTTGAAAAAAAAAACTATAAATTGACAAGTGGATATTATTTATTTCAAAAAATACTATAAAATGACAAGTGTCAAAATTTATAAGAGATCGATATGTGGCAAAATTAATATTGATTTATTAAAGATGACTTGCTTTTAACAATGAATAAATACTTACACATGATAGACATGAGAAATAAAAAGTTTTTTTTCTATTATCAGTTGAAAGGGAGATGTGAATTCACAACCTCGTAGCTAATAACTATTGATTCCCTAATTTAATATATAGAACTAAAACAACATCACCTGTTCACCCTTAGATTATCGAATCTATTAATAAATAAAATTGCAAAAAATCACTATATTATTATAAAATTTCGATGAGTTTTTTTTTTTTTTTCAATTATGTCATTATATTTACAATTTTGTTGCAATATCAACCAAATGATCGGTTCTCCATTTTCTACCGATAACCACTTTTCCCAAATTGTAATAAAGTCACAAAGTTTACCAAAACTTTCATTTTGACACCTAGTTTCAAATTGCAAGAAAGTCAATATATTACCACAAATTTTCATTTTGACACTAAGTTTTTTTTCTCAATTATATCATTACATTTAGAAGTTTATTGCAATATAAACCAATTAACTGATTTAGGAGATGTGTTGGGTATGTTATGTTGCGTCATGGGCTTAGTATTCTATATCCGGATTGGGCCTGTCCATCCGTGATTATTATAGGGTTTAGCTATAAATAGTGCATGCATGTATGCCTTAGATACTAACGTGAACATAGTGATTATTGCTTTTGTAACCCTAAACACCTCTATAGTCGAAGTTCTTAGTCGAGCTCTTCTGAGGTGTTAAAGTTTAATCATTCGACATCAGTTAAACCATTCATGTGTTCTTCATTACGTCTTTAATTGTTTATCTGCTTAGAATCTATCGATCCTACTAGAACTTTGTTCTAACAATTAGTATCAGAGCGGGAGACTGTGTGATCAATACACATTCCTTCTGTGTTAAGAATTCTTTAGGGTTTCTGCTTTTATCGAATATATAGAATCCGTCTTCTTCCTGTCGATGGTAACTCGTGTGTTTGATAAAACCCTAATCTCAAGTTTACAGGTCTGATTCTAGCGGTTCTAAGAAAAGGCTCATCATGTCTCACGAAGATTCTCAAACTAATCACATCAACATCTCTAACAGCATTGGATCCACTACAAGGGTTCCCATTCTTTACACTCAAGACTATGAAGTATGGGCGCATCACTTTGAAGATTACGTGGTTGGATCTGAAGATAATGGTTATCTCATCTGGGAAGTTATCACGCTTGGGCCGTTTGTTCACTCTGGAACGAACACGGCTGTGAAGACTCAAAAAGAGTATAATAAGCTTGTGGCGGACGTAGATAAGATGCCATAGGATGAAAAGGACAAGTTGTTATGTAATGTAAAGGCCATGAGAATGATCAGATTCGCTCTGCAATCTGATACTTTTCGGTTAGTTGGTTCATGCACAACGGCTAAAGAAATCTGGGATAGGTTGAAGGAACTTTACTCAACCGATGAAGATCTAGAACACTCTATTCAAACCTTGCTACTCTCAGAATTTGGAGTTTTCGAACAGAAACCTGAAGAGAAACTGATACAGACCTTCGATCGCTTCAATCATCTCCTTAGCAAGATGATCAAGCATGGTATAGAAAGAAAATTGATCGAGCAAAATGTAACCTTCATGAATGGTTTAAGACCAGAATGGATGGCAGTGGTTTCAACAGTGAAAGCTCACGAACAATTCAAATCATACTCACTAGCGAAACTTGTGGGCATACTTAAATCCCATGAGAGTGTGGTAACCAAGGAGGCGAAGGTGGTTTCGGGTGTGGGATCGTTGGCCCTTGTCTCAAAAAGCAAAAGTGTTGCAGAAGAAGAGGAGGAGTCAGATAAGTCTGAATGTGACCTTACAAGCGAAGAGTATGAAATGATGGTCACCAATCCAAAAAGGTTTGCACGAAAGAAGTTCCCTATCAATAAGAACCGAAAGTGGCAGGGAAGTTACAGTTCTGAGAAGGTGAAAGATGAAGCGAAGAATACTTCTCAAAAGGATGACGACAAGAAGGAGAGCAAGCTTGCAGGAGACTCTGGATTCGACTGCAATTACTGTCATGGCAAGAACCACTTTGCCAAAGATTGCATGCTGAGGAAGATGGCTGAGAAAAGAGATGGTGAAGATGATGAAGTGTATTACATGCGAAAGTTGGAAGAGATCAAGAAAAAGAAGGCAACTAATAGTTCAATGAATGCCTTGATTATGCAGGAAAATGCGGATGAAGATGAGTTCGGTGGCGTTGAAGTATGGTCAACCGATTCTGAGGATGAAGAAGTGAGGAAGCCCACACATGGAAGAGCTTATGTGGCGAGGGATACAAGTTCGGCTGGAAAATGTTTGATGGTTACAGCTGGTAGACCAACCGAAAGTGAGTGTAAGGAGCCGAACGTGACTGGGGACAAGTGCTTTGCAGCCAAGCCCGTGAGTGAGAAGATCAACGACTGTGATCGGTTGATCAAAAAGGTACAATCCATCCTTGAATCACTTAAAGTTCCAGTAACAAATTATGAAGAAGAATTAAATGAATTAAAATTTAAATTCTCTAACTTAAGTGGTAATCTCATGCAAACTCGCTTAGCGAACTCTAACCTAACTGGCCAACTCAGCAGGGTGTCTTCAAAGAGTGAAGAGAGAAGGATGTGGATTGAGCTGAAGGAGAAAGAGTTAAATAGGGCTAGGGATGAAATTATTTATTTGCAACGAGACAATTTAAAGTTTTTGAAACAAAGGAATGTTTTTTGTTTAATTGCTAAACGCTTATATACAAATATTGCTCAGTTGCACTTAAGTTGTGAAATAGGGAAAAAGATTCATAAGATGATCTTACCCTTCCTTGAATTTAAGGAGGATGAGGTCATCGTTGAATGTGAATCCATAATGTCCTCAGAAGAGACATCCATCGCTTATAAAATCGGACTAGACAAGATAGAGACCTTCATTGACTCTAAGGAACATAAGTGTATGCTCAAAAATCTTTTAGATGAAAATGATAGGTTAAAAATTAAGTCCGAAACTATTCAATCTTTTGACTCGTCTAACGCCAAATTAATTTCAGAACATAAAATGAATATAGAAAATACGTCTGAATTTGATGAGGAAAGTGAGATGAGCGAAATCTCGGTAGAAGACGTGGTTGATTGTTCTGAGTATATGAAGAGCGAAACCGAGAATGAGAAACCCCTCATTTCTGAAAACTCGGTTGAATACGCTTGCCTGTCAAAGGACAAGCCACAGAAACTCAAAGAGAAGGCAATGGTTTATCAAAAGGTTCAAAGTGTGCCAAATCAGGTATATGCTGTTACAGGAGTCACTGCAAAACAAACAGCTGAATTGAAAATCTTGGTCGACAAAGACAATGCTGAAGGGTGCGACGATTATTTCTGGTTAGCCCCTATTGATAATGCAGACGAAACCATCGGCTTATCGGAGCAAACCTCATGGAGGGTAAAAGGTAGATATGTTGTTGAACCTGTCAACAAACCCTCGAGTTTTGACAAACCAAGCACAAGTGGAACAAAAGAGATACCTGAAGAACCAAAGAAAACACCGAATGTTCCTTCCAAGACTGCCGAAACTCAAAAGGAGAAGCCAAAATCAAGCTTCAATATTCACAAATCTCAGAAGGAGTTAGCTGAACAGAAACGCCAAAGAAATCAAAGATACATGAAAAATCTGAATGAGCGAAAATGTTATTGGCAATCTCAAAACCCCAACTACGTTCCTTCCAAGAAAGAGTCAATTGACAAAGAAAAGGAAAAGCTAAAAGGAAAAGAAAATTTCAGTCCAAATTCCTATTATTCCAATGCTCAGAACCGAACGTCAAGTTTCGGTCACAACGCCAAGGCTAACAACCGAAAGTCAAGTTTCGGTCCTTCCTACTCCCAAAGAAAATCGAATTCAGTAAAGGACATCAAAGGAAAGGGAAAGCTTGATTCAGATTCTGATATCAATAATAAGAAAAAGTCACCTAACCCTAGGATTAAAAAGAATATCCCAAAACCATCAAACAACACACCATCTAATACACCAAAATTTAAACAAGATAAAAACAAAATCAAGGTGTATACCATCAAAAGAAAAGACCAAACAACTCTAATAAAAAGAACTTATTTGATTGATGTTTCTACTACTATTCCTTTTTCTGTAAAAGACTCACCAGGGCCCAAGAAACTTTGGGTTCCTAAATCTGCTTGAATTTGCAGGTTATTAGTGACGAGCAGTTCGATGACGAATGGTACATAGACAGTGGCTGCTCACGTCACATGAGAGGAAGGAAGGAAGAGCTGAGAGAGTTTCGGTCCCTAAAGGATGGTGGGTGTGTGAAGTATGGAAATAACGCTTATGGCACAATCAAAGGATATGGAATGATAACCAACGAAGAATTCTCGATTTGAAAAGTAGCTTATGTGGAAGGGTTGCAGCATAACCTCATCAGTGTATCACAATTAGTTGTGGGAACTGGTTTGAAGGTTTCATTCGATGATGAGGGATCAGAAATAATTGAGAAGCAATCTAAAAGGGTTCTGTTGAAGTCTGAACGCAAGGGAGAGATGTATCCTTTAAATCTCAACCCAATTCGAGGAAAACCAGCAATATGCCTGCTGTCAAAGGCGAACACCGATGAAAGCTGGTTGTGGCATCGACGCCTATCGCACCTGAACTTCAAAGACATTAATAAGTTGGTGCTTGGTGATCATGTTCGAGGGCTTCCTCTTCTCAAGTTTGATAAGGAACACCTATGTGCAGCGTGTGAGATGGGAAAACAGAGCCGAAAGAGCCATCCTACACGTATCAATACAAAGATTGTTGAAGCTCTTGAACTTCTGCATATTGAATTATGTGGACCTTCGGCTATCGAAAGCTTTGATGGTAGTAAGTTCATTCTTGTCATAGTAGATGATTTTTCACGCTTCACCTGGGTTTTCTTTCTTAAACAGAAATCAGACGCAACTCCCAAGTTGAAGATGTTCATCAAGCAAGTAGAAGTGCAGCTGCGAAAGCTGGTGAGGAATATCAGAAGCGACAATGGGCTTGAATTCAAGAATAAAGATTTTGAGGATTTTTTGGCTGAAAAGGGGATATCTCACAACTTCTCGGCCCCCTATACACCACAACAGAATGGGATTGTTGAAAGACGAAACCGTTCTTTATGTGAGGCAGCCCGAACCATGCTAAGCTTCGCTTCTCTTCCACTATACTTCTGGGCTGATGCAGTTGCAACCGCGTGCTATACTCAGAACCGATCCTTACTCAACAAACGGTTCTCAATCACTCCATATGAGATTCTGAACAATCGAAAGCCCAACGTTAAATTTTTTCACGTGTTCGGTTCAAGATGTTTCATCTTCAATTCCAAAGAGAACCGAAACAAGTTTGACATCAAAGCCGATGAGGGAATTTTTCTTGGCTATTCACTCACTTCAAAGGCATACAGAGTTTTGAACAAACGTTCCAAACGTATTGAAGAGACATACTATGTAACCTTTGATGACAACTACATGAAGAAAGTTCAAAGAAGCGAAAGTGCCTTGGGAGAAATATTTCCTGAATCAGGACAAGTCTCGGTTCCAATTTCCAACCTGTTTGAAGAGTACATAAGGCTATTTGATGAACCAGAGAAGGCTGCACATTCAGAGGCGAAAGTAGCAGACAACAAAATCGACAATCTCAAAAAGATCATAGATGAAACTGCAAAAGAAATGGAAAATGAACCTCCTAAACCGACTAGTGGTCAACCCTCTACTGATCCTCCAAACAACAGCTCACCATTCAAGGGGGAGGGTTCATCTGCACCAAAGACAACCGATATGTCTTTCGAGGGGGAGAATCCAATTCCATCCCCAACCAATAATGGTCCAGTCGAGGGGGAGGATCCAACTCTAACAGAAGAGGAAAACTCTGAACCTGACAAGGGATACGCTTCTCCATTTGAGGGGGAGAATGAGAAAACAAATGACGAAGGTAATCAATCAGAACTTGAAGAACAGGTAAATGCAGAGTTGGATCCAGCTTATGACCCTAATTACCCTCATTTAACGAAATGAACTAAGGATCATCCCAAAGCACAAATAATTGGTGAATCATCTGAGCGGGTTCTAACACGTTCTCAATTGAAAGCGAAACAAACTACATTATTCTCTAATTTTGAATTCTGTATGTTTAATTCGTATGTATCCAAAGTCGAACCGAAGACGGTTAATGATGCACTTGATCACGCTGATTGGGTACAAGCAATGCAAGATGAACTCCATGAGTTTGAACGTAATCGAGTTTGGAGGTTGATTCCCACTCCAAAGGATGCTTCGGTGGTCGGCTTAAAATGGGTCTTCAGGAATAAGTTGGACAAAGAGGGGAACGTTATACGCAATAAGGCTCGGTTGGTGGTGAAGTTATATTTCCAAGAAGAAGGAATAGATTATGAGGAGACCTTCGCTCCTGTAGCAAGGTTGGAATCAGTTAGAATCTTTCTGGCATAGGCTACTCGTAAAAACTTTGAAGTTTTCCAAATGGATGTGAAATGTGCTTTCTTGAATGGAGAACTAGAAGAAACGGTGTATGTTGAGCAACCACCTGGGTTCGTGAACGAGAAATACCCTGATCATTGCTATGTGTTAGATAAAGCTGTATATGGTCTGAAGCAAGCACCGAGAGCCTGGTATGAAACTTTAACTCGCTTTCTTAAAATGTCAAAATTCAAGCAAGGTTCGGTTGACCCAACCTTCTTCCGAAAGAAAAAAGGCGAACATCTAATGATAGTTCAGATTTATGTCGATGACATCATCTTCGGCTCCACGAATCCTAGCTTAACGGCTGAATTCAGGAAGTTGATGGAGACTAAATTTGAAATGAGCGCAATGGGTCCGATTAATTTTTTCCTTGGTTTGAATATAAGACAGGGACCAGAAGGTATTTTTATCAACCAGGAGGCCTACACGAAGAACTTGCTGACAAAGTTCGGTATGACGGGAGATTCGAAAGTGAAGGTTCCTATGGCGTTTGGCACAAAGTTAACACCGTCTTTGGAAAAATCTGCTGTTGACGTAACACTCTATCGTCAAATGATAGGGTCTCTTAGTATCTAACGGCTAGTAGACCAGACATTATGTTTTCTGTTTGTTATTGTGCCAGGTTTCAAGCAAATCCAAGAGAACCTCACATGGTGGCAGTGAAAAATGTTTTCCGTTATCTGAAGCAAACCTCTTCTCTCGGTCTTTGGTACCCTGCTAGATCTGGATTTTTTGTTCAAGTATTTTCTGACGCCGATCTTGGAGGATGTGGTCTGGACCGAAAGAGCACAACTGGTGGATGCCAATTCCTTGACGGTAAACTTGTTAGCTGGCAGTCCAAGAAGCAAACATGTGTGTCTCTTTCAACAGCCGAAGCTGAGTATATAGCTGCAGCATCCTGTACCTCTCAACTGATATGGATACAAAGCCAACTGAGGGACTACAGACTAAGCATGAAGAAAATACCTCTCTATTGTGACTCAGAAAGTGCGATAAGAATATGCCACAATCCAGTGCAACACTCAAAGACAAAGCATATTGCTCTGAGATACCATTTCATCAAGGACCATGTAGAAGATGGGAACGTGGAAGTATATTTCGTTCGGTCCTCTCATCAACTGGCTGACATATTCACTAAAGCCTTACCAGATGCAAGCTTCAATAAAATTTTACAAGGTTTGGGAATGATGGAAGCAGAGTCGGTACCGAACCCTCAAATCTCTCTCTAAAAATTAGACAAGCGAAATAGAGCGAACGCTCGGTCTATTTCGGTTCCGGATTTTTCGGGAACCGAAATGAACCGAACGCTCGGTCTATTTCGGCTCCATAATTTTCGGGAACCGGAATGAACCGAACGCTCGGTCTATTTCGGCTCCGGAATTTTAAGGAACCGAAATGAACCGAACGCTCGGCTTATTTCGCTTCATTCTTTAAATGTTTGGTTTCGGTTGTAAATTTTGTTCATTCTTTTAAGTCTATTTTCTTACTCTACTTTCTCTTTCATTTTTTTTATTATTATTTTTAAGAGTGTTTTGTGCTAATTTCTTTTGGTTAATTTTTCTGTTTTTATTATTTTTCAGAAAACTTCAAAAATCCAAAAATATTTTCTTTTATTTTTCTGTTTTTATTATTTTTCAGAAAATTTCAAAATTCCAAAAATATTTTTCTAAAAGTTTTTTTTGTTTTGTTTTGTTTGTTTTGTTTGTTTTGTTTGTGTGGTTTGTTTGTTTGCTTGTTCTTTTTAATTAGGTCCCAAGTACTTCAGTGCAACATAATTTGGAGCTAAGGCAGGTATGATTCTTTTCATATAAACTAGTTAAGTGTCCCTAGAAGCATGTTGCTGCATGTCGACCGAAGCCTCTAAGACTAAGAGCAAGGCCTTAATGATTCGATCTATATCTATCGTTTCTTCCCAATCAGGCTGTTAAATCCACTCAAGTCAAGAGCTACCTTACTCTTCTCAAATGAGTTAAGAGTTTTCTGCTTTGTCACGTTTATATAGCACTGTAACCCTTGAGACTCTCAGCTTTTACCACTGAGGTTTATGGTTGCATAAAATACGTGTTTATGATCTTAGATACGTACACCACGTGCTGAGTGAAACCCACAATCCAACACTAACAATGAATTGACGGTGAATCTTTATATTCAAGATCTTACATGTTACCTAATGAAATCTCATTTTATTTTTGAGTGGTCTTTTATGAAATTGTCTAACACCAAGGCATTTCTTCCCAAAAAGATCCAGTTTGTTTTTGTTTTTGAGATTTTTAATAATATCTTTAGTCACCACATATTATTTCCAACCTACTTGTTCAACAGACCACATCGGTCTCACAAGTACTTCATCCATCGTTCGGTCTTATGTTAAGAATCGACGTTCGGTTGAAGATAAGTCACCCTTAGCCTATTATTTAAAAGAAGCCTTTCGTTGTTTCTTTACAAGCAATCGATCGTATTTTCTCGGGAAACCACGCAAGCACTTCAAGTCTCTCTTGACTTTGAAGGAAGCGATTCTTGCCCGGAATCATCTGCTTTATGTCTTCTAACAGACATCACTCACATCCTATACACATTTCGCTTTATTTCTTAATTTTTGGCACACTCTTGCACGAAAATACTTTGTGATTTTCCAAAATTCTGGTTGTTTCTTATGGCCTGTGTGAAGTTTCTTTCAAGCAAGAAAATGGTTGTTATCATATCTGAAGCGAAGGTGAATTTGAAAAGTCGCTATGTGGATAAGATTTTGGGCGCGTGAATTTGAACGGTTCCTAAACCCACGCTTGCTGACGTCTATCTAGGGAAACCAAGCTGTCACATCGCGCTTTTTCAGGCGACGTTTCAGTGATCGTATCATCATCACGAAGATTCTTTCTCTCTCCTGGCAACGGTATATAAAGGGTTTCTCGCACACATTGTACCTTCTTACCTTCTTCAAATTCTCTCAATACACAAGGCGATCTGCAACTGTTCATCTTCTTCCTTACCTCAACAATGGCGGATTCTTCATCTGTTCAAGATCAAACTGCATCGTCCTCATTGCTCGTGATCAAACCCAATCAAAACATGATCATTCAACTGAATCCGTTTCTGTATGATTCGTACATGCTTCAAGTTGTTGAATGCCTCAAATACTCTCATCTGGTAATCGCACTCACACATGTGGAATCTGTACCGGTGGAATCTGTACCTATGACAAGAACAAGGAGAGGATCTACTTTCAAATCTTCTTGCACAAGGCATCAATCTCGAAAGGGCGATTTTGTTCCCTGCTAAAGCTTGCTGTGGATGCATTTGTTATCTCTCCGGATTTCATAACCACAACCCAACTATTTACAATGCTCTACGAGATGGGCTACATTGATGTTCTTACCACCGTGACGAAGGTTAAGAAATCATGTTTGCCGCCCCAATGGAATGGATTGCTTACTCTTCTCAACAAGAGTTTGGCGGAGAGGGTTGTTGGGTCAGATGGTACCAGTAAGGGTTTTCTGACCATTCTATATGGTCTCTACAACGGTATTAATCTTGACTATGGGTCGATTATTTGGTCCCAGGTGGTGAAAAGTCTCAACACTTCAACGAGACACTCTGAAATTTCTTGTGGTCGCTTCTGGACCATCATCACACGCAGGGCAATTGATTCTTTGCAGATTCCAGTGATGAAGGATGCCCTGCTCTCTTTTGTGGCTACTTTTCACACGAAGAAGATCATCTTCTCTGATGCCACAAAGTTCTCCCACAACGGTTCCATACCTGAGACGATGTACAGGTGTGTATCAGCCGAAAGTAAGTTGATGGCTGATTACCGAAAGCTTCCTCCCAAAGGACCGAGAGTACTTACTCCTGAACAGCAAGCTGCTTTGGATGCTGTGGAGAAGCCTGCCAACCGAGGAAAAGGGAAACTACCAAGAAAGTGACAACCGAAGGTCCTTCGTCTAAAGCTGCTAAGTCTAAAAAGCGAAAGGCTGATTAAGGTGATTCTTCGGCTCCAAAGAGGATTAAGAAGATGGCAAAGAAATCAAAGAGTCCTTCTCCTCCCAGCTCAGACAATGATGAGGAGGATGAGGAAGAGGAAATTCAGCATCACGATTCGCCGAGAGGTAACAAACCTCCTCGTTCACCAACTCCAACCGAACCTCTTCATGACAACATTCCAACACCTCCTCCATCTCCACCAAAAACCACTGTTCCAATTTCGGTTGCTCCTACTCCACCACCTACTACATCTCAAACCACAACTTCTATTCCACCCCCACCACCAGTTAGTACCATATCGATTTCTACCACTCCTTTACCACCTCCTATCATTTCCCAAGCAACTACCACCACTACAACCAAACTGACAGTTAACGTCCATGTATCTGATACGGGGGCGAATACTGAAACCGAACCTCCTATTACATCCAAACCTCTTTTACCCTCACCTTCAACCGACTCTGGTGCCACTCTCGGTGGTGATAATGTTGAATTTGACTCGACTTATTACAGTCCTTATCGGCTTCCAACAGATGACGATGAAGAGGCTCCTATCTCACGACGACAGTTGCAGAGTATTGATGAAAAACTTGATCAATTGCTTGCCTCTAACAAGTCATATAACGATTTTGTGCTCAAAGCTTTTCTGGACACCGCTTTTGAGCAATATACTGGGGCCATTGACAAATCGACGAAGGCCGTTGAGGATTCCTCTTCTTCTTGTAAGAAGGCCACTACTGAAGTTGCAGAACTTGTTCATAATTCTCAGATTTTTCTCGAATCCCTCAAAGGACATGCTGATTCAAATGCAGCAAAGGTGAACGCTTCCATTGATTCTTTATCCAAATCACTCAAAGAGGAGCAAGCTAAATTTGAGCATGTTCGTTCTTCTATTCAAGCTGAGAACACTTCTCTACTTAGCTCAATGACTTCTCACCTTCAAACACTCCAAGATGATTTAGCAAAGGAGAGTGCATTAAAGGAAGATCTTGCACGTCAAGCCTCTACTATAGAAGTTCAGAAAGTTCAATTGGCTCAGGATGAAAAGGAAATCTCACTGTTGAAGACTGAGCGAGTTGTATTCCGCAGCTGTGCTGGTGATGTCAAGAATATGCTTACCAATTTTCTTAGTGCTCATGATCCTATACTTACTCTGACCATCAGGAATCAGTTGACTTCCAAGCTTCTTCCTGTCCTTGCTCTCTTGCATGAAATAAAGGGTGTTTCGGAGAGATTCGTACCTCCAAAACAAGGGGGAGAAGGTGCTCAATTTACCCAACCGAAAGTCACAGTCAAAACCGAACCGAAGGGTAATGAAGCTTCGGGTTCTGGTAACCAAGATAAGAAGAAGGGATTGGATGATGATAGTGATGAAGAAGAAGAGACAATTGTTGAAGCCCTGAAAAGAAAGAAAAGGGATAAAGAATTGGATGAAACCCTTCGGGTTGCGAAGGAAGCTGAAGAAAGGGAAAGAAAGAACAAGGAAGAGCAAGATGCTTTAAACTGCAAAAAGGCCTTATTTCCTCTCTGGACAAGAGAAACGCTCATCAAAGAGGCAATAGAGTTTCCAAGCGTCTACTGGCTGGAACCTGTCGCTTCTTTTGATTGTGAAAACTCGAGGGACTCGCAGTTCGATATGCCTATAACACGAAAGGCATTTACATTTCATTGCTTTGATTCGACTGTTGAAGTTCCTTTCCCTCATCCTAAAGTTGATCGCGAACTTATCGATTTTTATCTGAAGTTCGGTCAGCCTCAGTACCTGACATGGAGTGCACAGAAGATTATTACTGTCAAGGTGCTGAAACCTTCATCTGCAGGGAAGTTTATCAATGTTGGTTTCAAAATAACCCGAGGTTCAGCAAACTCGGTTTCGGTTATATCCCTGGCAGATCTTCCAAATTTGAATCCTCATGATTGGATCTTGTTGTATAACATACTGCTCACCAATCCGAAAGAATATGAGCCGATCCTGGATCATCTAAAGAGGATGTTGGCCTCCTATATCCATGAAGTAGCTGCAATGGATCAGGAGATAGCTAAAGTTATGAATAAGAAACTCACTGTAAAGCCAACAGCGAAACCTGGAGATGTGAATAAAATGAAGATAGGCCAAATTGATTCTACACATCTCACGGTGATGTTCACAAGAGGCGAAGCCAATAAATTTCTTTTCGCTCTTGTTGACAAACATCTATTCTCAACGGACTGCTTAGAGCACATTATTAGTATCATCCATCGGTGCAAGCAGAATTCTGAGGCAGACAAGAAGAACTTCACGGACATGCTTCGGTGGTATATCACGTTTTGTCATACTCTTTTAGCCATCATACCGAAGGTGTTCAAGACTATCAAGAAGTCTTCTATAACTCAACCAAACTGAGCTTTCGGCTCCATTGACGCAAAGAGGGAGATTGTTGGGTATGTTATGTTGCGTCATGGGCTTAGTATTGTATATCCGGATTGGGCATGTCCATCCGTGATTATTATAGGGTTTAGCTATAAATAGTGCATGCATGTATGCCTTAGATACTAACGTGAATATAGTGATTATTGCTTTTTGTAACCCTAAACACCTCTACAGTCGAAGTTCTTAGTCGAGCTCTTCTGAGGTGTTAAAGTTTAATCATTCGACATCAGTTAAACCATTCTTGTGTTCTTCATTACGTCTTTAATTGTTTATCTGCTTAGAATCTATCGATCCTACTAGAACTTTGTTCTAACAAGATGTTATTATGGTTTAGAAGTTTAATTTAGAAGCTTGATTTGTACAAAAAATAAATGAAGGTCAGTACAATGGTTCAAACTCACTTACAAGTCAATAAAAAAGGCATAGTCACCCTTTCATGAGATGTTATTGTAGTTTAGAAGCTCAATTTTCCATCAAGTAAACGAAGACCCCTACAAGGTCGATTTAGTGGTTCAAACTCACCAACCATCTCCTGGATCGACCTTGTAGGGATCTTCGTTTACTTGTTGTACAAATCGAGCTTCTAATCCAGAATAACATCTCCTAAAATGGTGAGTACACCATTTTCACTGACTTTTAAGTAAGTTTGAACCACTATATTAACCTTTAGATGTCATTTGTGAAGAAATACTCTGACAATAACTAAAATTAAACATTATAATAAAAAGTGTCACCTAAAAAGGTGAGTATGCCCTATTCACTGACTTTTAGTTGACTTTGAACCACTAGATCAACCTAAAAAGATATGTAAAATTTGGTTTGATGCAAACCGATATTTGAAACTCAATCCTACCACTTAAGATTTTACGTGGCTTTCTCATCACAATATTGGCATGTCATTTATTTGTTATTCTGCTGGATTGATGGTGGTCAGTTGGTTTAGAAGCGAGTTTGTAGGGATCTTCATTTATTTGTTGTGAAAATAAATCAACCTTGTAGGGGTATTCATTTCTTTATTGTACAAATCGACCTTGTACAAGTCTTAAATCGAAATTGTATGGGTCTTCATTTACTTGTTGTACAAATCGAGCTTCTAAACCACTGTAGCATCTCCTGAAAGGGTGACTATGCCCATTTGCTGACTTGTAAGTGAGTTTGAACTATTGGACCGACTTTCATTTATTTATTTTACAAATCAATCTTCTAAACCACAATAACATCTCATGAATCCATCAATTGGTTGACACTACAACATAATTGTAAATGTAATGACATAATTGAGAAAAAAAACTTGGTGTCAAAATTAAAATTTTGTGGTAATATAGTGACTTTCTCGCAATTTGAAACTTGATGTCAAAATTGAAATTTTGGTAAACTTAGTGACTTTATTGCTATTGAGAAAAAGGGGTTACCGTGAGAACAAGGAGAACTGCTCATTTGATATTGCAACAAAATTGTAAATATAATGATATAATTGAGAAAAAAAATTTAGTTTCAAAATCGAAATTGTGTAGTAATATAATGACTTTCATGCAATTTACCCTCTTATTATTCATGAATTAGAATGAAACCAAATTTGAACTATGAATTGAAGAAATACTAAACAGGAAATTGAAAAGATCCTAAACTTCATCATATCATTTGTCACGATACTAAAGATCAAAATGAAAGAAACCCCAGAAGATAAGTTCAGGAATTCAAAAAGTATTAATAAACACGCAATCATAACGTACCTTTTGCACAAAGAAGCTTCACAAGTAGTGTTGGTGATTTTAGTGTCACTAGCATTTTGTGTAATTGGAATTGACATGTGAGCTAAGGGGCTTATCGTTTATGTTATATGTTTGGTGAATGTGGAGTGCATGCATATATAAGATCGAATAATAAGTCAGTACGACAAAATGGCGGGAGTCAAGGGGGTCGCGCCCCCTTACAGGGTCCTAGGGGCAGTGCTCCTAGCAGGGTCCAAGGGGTAGAGCCCCTGGTCGTGGTCCCGCTGGGAATCACCGCAGTGGGGTTTGGAGCAAGGCCCTAAAAGGTCTTTGGAAATTTGAATTAGTTTCTTTGTGGAAAATCTGGATTCTAAAAAGTAATTATGGTAAGATTGAAAAATCTTGTCGGTTTTGGTACACGCCATTAATTTCTAGATTTGTATAACTAATTTAGAAGATTAACCCTAATTTGTCATGTATTTATATGTCTCCTCTTTTGAGCCGTAAACAGAACCTTTTTATCAGCTCTTCACTTTCTAAACGATCTCAGAATTCTCGGGCGATTTGGATTGTGTTTCTGTACCTAGATACACAAGTGTCCTTTTGGATTATCCTAGATTGGATTTCTTGTAACCCAGGCATAGGGTGGAAATATCAGTTCGGAAAGTGAACATACACGATCCATAAGGAATCCGGATTTCCACCATCACCCTACTTTTATATATCCTTGTTAACAAGTTGTCGCGGGCGTATTAAGCAAATAAAATTTCACTGCTGTTTGCACTAATAATATAGCATAGGGAAGCAGGGTCGAATCCTCAGCGACACAGCCTAACGGTCAATGCTTTTTTGCATCAGGCACATTCTAGTCAATAAAACAGATATTATAAAAGAGGGTTTTAGAATTAAACGAAAAACTAAAATTTACAGTGAAAATAAAGTAAATAAAACTCAGTAATAAAAACGAATTAAGTTCTGCTACGACTTTCCTAATCATGCAATCAGCCCAGATATGATTATTCATAATGCAGTCTATCTAAGTCGGCACTGAGAAAAACTAACAAGCTCTAGTATAATGTCTTTTACCTAGTTAAATTAACCCTAAATTTTTACAGTCTAATTAAATAAGCTCTTAATTAAGATCAGAAAAGTTGCATTAAGATTTGTGTAAAATTCCCAGCAATACCCAATATTTCTCACAAACTCGGAAGCATAAACGTATGAATGTAACATCCCAAAAATCAAGACCAAAAGTTTCATTTTTAAATCCTTAATTAAACCATATTTATAAAATCCTTCATCCAAAATCATAAGTCATTATCTCAAATCAGAGTATCATTTCAAACACTTGTTCATCTTATCAGAGTAAACATCCGAGGCTAAACTTCTTGGTGTGTGCAATGCGATCATCCCGAGCTCTACCCTCCGCTACCGGAATTACCTGAAACCAAAACTGAAAACCGTAAGCACGAAGCTTAGTAAGTTCCCCAACCTACCACATACCATACATAATCACATACTGCAAGTATAGGGCCTCGCCCGCTACATCGGGCCCCGCCTGACTCCGGACGAATCTGACATCAAGCCCCGCCTGACCCCAGGCCCGCCTGGCTTCGAGCCCCGCTCGGTATACAGATCTGTTTCTCTTAGGCCCCTCCCATATTTGGGCCTCGCCTGCTACACACATACATACAATCAAATAGCATACTAGAACATACATAAACATAGTCTAACTGTACCCTGATCTAAGGCCTCGCCTAACTTGGGCCCCGCCCCTGGTCTGCTACTGAAGTAGTGGAACCCCATCCATACTCCTACTAGTAGCGAGATACGGGCCCCCGCCGACACTCATATCCTTTCTATCAGGGGCCTCACCCATATTCTGCTAATATCGATATATGGAACCCCATCCATACTCAGCTAGTGATGAGATACGGGACCTCGCCCACGCTCACCTCCCTACCAGGCACATACAATTATCACAGAGACACAAGTATAATCTAACATACAACATAAGAATCTTCCTCGGGATTGCCCCGACATCGGACCCCCGGTCCGGAGACATACTATTTTCTAACATACCTCGGGATTTACCCCGACATCGGACCCTCGGTCCGGAACCTATCGTACTGACACATGCAAGAATCACAAAGACCTCTAGCATCCTAACATTCCTCGGGCCTCGCCCGACATCAGGTCATAACCCGGATCATAAAACAATAAGTGCCTAGGGCTAACCCTCGGGTCTTCCTTCTATACTTAAACATAAGCATAAACATAAACATAATGGGCCGGCATTGTGGCCGTAGACCCATGCACACAATGAGGAGACTCACCTTGCACTGCTGAAACCTCGACTGGAACTCTGATGACGATGAACTGGCGATTCCTGAACTGCTGATCCTTCGGCTCCTCGAGCTACCGATATCAAAATAACACTTAGATCAATATGCCCTCCACAAGTCAAACTAAATCAACTCTGGTCAAATCCAAAGTCAAAGGTCAATGGTCAAAGTCAACACTTCCAAGTTGACCCTACTCGCCGAGTCAGCCTACTGACTCGCCGAGTTCTAGAATTCAGAAACCTTACAATTCGCGACTCGCCTCGCCGAGTCACCCTATGACTCGTTGAGTTCTTCAACTTCCGAGTCCTAGTCCTGTCCAACCCACCTAGTCACCTCCTCAACTAAGTGGTGTTGGATTAGGTGTCTAAGCCCATAACTATAATTGGTATGTACTTGAATTGATAGCATCACAGTCCTTTTGGGTTGCCCTCAACCTAGCAACTGGACAAGGAAATTATGAAAGGAGAGATATTAATTTATAAGATTAATAAATTAATATATATATATATATATAAATGATTTATTAATATGTTAATGGATTAATATATTAATTATAAATCATTATGTTTAATTAATTGTTAGCCAGGAATTAATCAGAATTGATTTTGGGGTTAAAAGAATTAATTATAAGGTGCAGGGACTAGTTTGCAATTATCTAATAGTTGAGTGGAAGGCTCTAGAACCCCCTTGGAAGAGGGTGGACGAAATCTTTAGGGGAAACCCTAATAATTTCGTCCATAGGGGCTTGGATAAGGCCCTTGGGTTTGCTTAGGCCCTAAGCAAAGGATAACTAGGGTTTCCCTTAAACCCTAGATCCCTCAGCTATATAAGGAGCCTCCTGGTTCATGTTTTTGGTCACTCTTTCTTTTGAAGAAACCCTAAGGCCGAGATTTTGCATACTCCCTCTCCCCTCTCTCTTCTACTTTCCTTCTTGCTAGTTTGGGTGTGATTCCATTAGAGGCATTACACTTGTGGTGCTAAAGCTTCCAAGAAGATCAAGATCAAGATTAAGGGAATATCAATTGTTTGCTATAACAATTGAAAGGTATGTAAATCCTAAACCCTAGTTTACTATTTTCGAAAATAGCCTCTCTCCTCTAGGGTTCTTGTTTTGCAATTCAAAGTTGTATGTTCAATAGTTAAAAACATAGATCCAAAGTAGGTTGCATGTGAACTTAGGAATTGTTTTCTAGTTTATTTGTTGTACCTAAATCCCATCAGTGGTATCAGAGCCAGGTTGTTTTAAATTGAATAGCTACAATTGTTGAATTGCAAATTAGGGTTTATAGCCATTAAACCCTAAAGGCCAAATTTTCGCAATTAGGGTTTTGGATCAAAGGGTTTTTTCGAAAACCCTAGCCTCCAAAGAACCCTAATCGAAATTAGGGTTAGAGTTTTGAAAACCCTAGCCTCCTCCCTTATGAATTTCGAAATATGCTAAGAGGATAACTAGGGTTTCTTGTTTTTGGATAATTGTTACTTAATTAGATTAATTGTTTAATTATCCTTACCCTATTTTTCGAAATTAGAGGGATAAGGATTAGGATTAAATTAATTGATTAATTTAATTAGATAATCCTTACAAGATTTAATAATTTGATTAATAGTTAATTAATAGATAAATATTAAATCTAGTTAATTGGTTTATTTAAATTTGAAATTAATAGCTTAAATTTCGAAATTTATGTAAACCCTTGAAGTTTTAAAAAGTTTTAAAACACACCTTATATATATTATAATTAAAGGTTTAATATTATATGTATAAGAATATGGTCAGTCAAATCGCTAGTATGCCTCATTCACGAAGCTAATCTATAAGGGGGGTATAAGGAAACTGCCTATAAAATGGTAGTTGAATGGGTGTCCACTCTCACCCACCGCTTCCTTGATTAGTGGAGGGTCGTTAGCAGAATGGATTTGATAGGACAACTACTTCTCATTAAAAGTATAATGATATTAAAAGTACTAGAACATTGTTTTCAAAATCCCAACTCTAGTTACTTTAGGAAAAATGTGAAAAGTATGCTAATCCATGAAATTGCACATTATGCTTTATTGGTCGTTAGTGGAGCGTGTGTGGTTAACCAGCACACTAAAAGGCACCAATAAAGAGTAGTAATGGGTATCTCATAATTTTCATTTTGATGGAGCGTGTGTGGTTTACCAGCACATCAATAGTTAATGATAAAGACAATGAGGTTACCAAGCACATTTGCATGGTTATTCACATCTTGTTTGTGATCCTCGGCATCCCAGTCACAAATAGAAGAGCATAATCTGAGATTAAAACATGCCATTGAATAGTTTCAATGTATCTCAAAAGAATTAGGAATTTCACTTCGTTTGTTTCGTCTAATGGTGGAATTGGTGAATCGTCATTCGCCTACCTTTATGAAATTTGCACTTGGATCTCGGCATCCCATTTTTGAGTTGTGAATCTTCATAGTTGGATCCTAACCTTGATATTATATCTTTGGGTTATTCTATTAAGGTATCTTGAAATCTAACTAAAACTTTCTTTCTTTTCAGATGTCTACTTTTGGAAACACTTCTACTTCATCCACCTCCAACCAGAACTTCTCCTTGCTCAATATATGCTCCAAAGTCGTTATGGATGGCTCAAACTATAACGATTGGATGCGCAACATCAAGATGGCTCTTCGTTTCGAGAACAAAGAATATGTTCTTGAAAAGGAGCTCAAAGAGCTTGATGAGAATGAAGCTACTCCTGAAGATCTTGCTGCCTACAAGAAACATTACGATGATGCTACCAAAGTGGCATGCATCATGGTGGCAACTATGTCCCCAGAACTGCAGAGGTACTATGAGGACTACTGGCCTTTCGAGATGAACAAGGACCTTATGGAAAAGTACCATAAGCGAGCTCGTCAAGAAAAGTTCGAAGTAGTCAAGTCACTCATGGCTTGCAAGATGATAGATGGGGAGTCGGTTGTGTCACATGTACAAAGAATGCAACGCTACATAGAGCGTTTGGTCAAGCTCAATATTCACTTTGATGAGGAATTGGCCATTGACATGGTCTTGAACTCACTTCCTGAATGTTATGGTCAGTTTATTCTAACTTACCATTTGAACAATACTGAGCAGACCTTGGCCCAATTGCACAACTTGTTGCAGACAGCTGAGGCAGGGATGAAGGGTAAAAGTATACCCTCCACACCTGCTAGTGCCCCTGTTTTGGCTATTGGACAGGGAAAGGGGAAAAAGAGGAAAGGTCCTCCCAAGCAAAACTGGAAGAGCAAGGCTCAAGCTGGGTCATCTAGTAATGGCCCAAAGGCTAAGCCCAATGGTTCCACTCCCCATGTTTCTGATCCAAAAGAGGCAGTTTGCTTTTACTACAACCAAAAAGGGCATTGGAAGAGATCTTGCCCACAATATCTGCAAGATATCAAGGATGGCAAAGTGAAGCCATCTTCGGCAGGTATTTACACTATTTCTGCTAATAACTCATTATCTTCTCGTTCATGGGTCCTTGACACAGGATGTGGTTTTCATATCTGTTCTGATTTGCAGGGTCTAAAGGAAAGTGAGGAGATAGAGCGAGGAAGGATAAACCTGATCATGGGAAACAGAAAGTCTTCACCAGTAACCAAGATCGGAGATTATCAGCTTCTGCTTAGTAATGATGTTAGATTAGATTTAATAAATTGTTGCTATTCGTCTGAGATGACGAGAAACATTATTTCATTTCATGCATTGTTCAGACAAGGTTTTACATATTCTTTTAATGATTTGAATGGTTCAATTTCTGTTTATAAGAATGGTGTTTTTATGTTTGAAGCTTTGCCTTGTAATGGTGTGTATGAAACAGTGACTTGTGTTGATAGCTTAGGAAATAGTGTACTTAATATTGACTTGTCTAATAGTGTAGACAAGGCATGCTTGTGGCATTGTCGTCTTGGACACATTAACAAGAAACGCATAGCCCAACTCCAAAAGGATGGAGTGTTGGAATCATTTGACCTAAAGTCAGATGATATGTGTGAATCTTGTCTTTTGGGAAAGATGACAAAATCACCATTCACAGGGTCTTGTGAAAGAGGTGAAGGTCTGTTGGATCTCATACACACAGATGTGTGTGGGCCCTTCAGATCAACTACAAGAGATGCTAATCGATTCTATGTGACTTTCACTGACGATTATAGCAGATATGGATATATCTACTTGATCAAGCATAAGTCAGAAACTTTTGAAAAGTTCAAAGAGTTTAAGCATGAAGTCGAAAATCAATTGGGCAGAAAGATAAAGATACTTAGATCTGATAGAGGCGGGGAGTATCTTAGTATCGAGTTTAACGACTATCTGAAAGAATGTGGGATAGTCTCACAATTGACTCCTCCTAGGACACCACAGTTAAATGGTGTAGCTGAGAGGCGCAATCGAACCTTGTTAGACATGGTTCGTTCTATGATGAGTCGGGCTTCGCTTCCTATTCACTTCTGGGGGTATGCCTTAGAGACAGCCGCCCACATCCTCAATCTTGTCCCTACAAAGAAGGTTGCCAAAACACCTCACGAAATGTGGACAGGGAAAGTTCCCTCGTTAGCACATATTAAAGTCTGGGGTTGTGAAGCTTTCGTAAGACGAGAGACTCACGACAAGCTAGCAGCTAGAAGTGAGAAATGTGTTTTCATTGGTTACCCAAAGCAGTCTTTTGGATATTTGTTCTACAGGCCTAGTGAAAACGTGGTCTTTGTAGCACGAAGATGAGTCTTTCTTGAAAGAGAGCTCATATTCAAAGAGGACAGTGGGAGCACTATTGACCTTGAAGAAATTCAAGATTCAGCCAATGAAGGAACCTTAGATGACACTAGCATTCAACCAGAGGAAACAGTTCCTGTTGAACCAATTGATAACTCATTACCTCTTAGAAGATCCACTAGGGTGAGTGTGCCACCTGAGTTGTATGGTTTTCATATTACTTCAGATGGTGACACATTCATAAGTGACAGAACACTGGTAAACTTAGATGAACCAGTCACTTATAAGGAAGCAATGGAAGGTCCAGAGGCTTCCAAGTGGAAAGAGGCAATGGACAGCGAGATTAAGTCCATGTATGACAACCAAGTTTGGAATTTGGTTGATAGTGCACCAGGTCGTAAGACAGTTGGGTGCAAATGGATCTTCAAGAAGAAGACAGACATGGATGGAAATGTGCACACATTCAAGGCTCGACTGGTTGCAAAAGGTTTCACTCAAACCCCAGGGGTTGACTATGATGAAACCTTCTCGCCAGTGGCTAAGATTAAATCTATTAGGATATTGCTCGCCATAGCTGCCTTTCATGATTATGAAATCTGGCAGATGGATGTCAAAACTGCTTTCCTTAATGGGAAGTTGGCTGAAGATGTTTACATGAGTCAGCCAGAGGGTTTTGTTGATGCAAAGTTCCCTAATAGAGTGTGCAAGCTTGAGAAATCCATTTATGGATTGAAACAAGCATCTCGCAGTTGGAATCTTTGCTTCCATGAGAAAGTCAAAGAATTTGGTTTCTCTAGAAGTGAAGATGAGTTCTGTGTGTATATCAAAGCTAGTGGGAGTATAGTAACTTTTCTGGTGTTGTATGTCGATGACATATTACTCATTGGTAACGACGTTCCAACCTTGAAAGAAGTTAAGTCTTGGCTTGGAAAGTGTTTTGCCATGAAAGACCTTGGAGAAGCTGCCTATATTCTTGGGATTAGAATATTGAGAGATAGAAAGAAGAGACTAATTGGACTTAGTCAGAGCACATACTTGGATAAGGTACTAAAGAGGTTTAGTATGGAAAATTCCAAGAAGGGAGAGCTACCTATCCAGAGCAATACCAAATTGAGTAAGACTCAATGCCCGAGTACAGATGTTGAAATAGATGACATGAGTCGTGTACCTTATGCTTCCGCTGTCGGATCGATCATGTACGCTATGACATGTACTCGCCCTGATGTGGCATTTGCTTTGAGCATGGTCAGTCACTATCAGGGAAACCCAGGTAGAGCTCATTGGATAGCAGTTAAGAATATACTCAAGTATTTGCGAAGGACAAAGGACTGGGTTCTTGTGCTTGGTGGCAGTGATACTTTGAGAGTAGATGGTTACAGTGATGCCAGCTTTCAGACGGATAGAGATAACTTCCGTTCTCAGTCAGGCTGGGTATTTTTACTGAATGGAGGAGCAGTTACTTGGAAGAGTTCCAAGCAAAATACGGTGGCTGATTCTACTTGTGAATCAGAGTACATTGCAGCAAGTGAAGCGTCGAAAGAAGCAGCTTGGTTGAGGAACTTCATCGGGGATCTCGGAGTTGTTCCAACCATCCAGGAGCCTATGGAACTGTTCTGCGATAATGAAGGAGCGGTTGCCTTGACAAAGGAACCGAGAGATCATGGTAAGACCAGACATATCGACAGAAAGTACCATTTCATCAGACATAGAGTTGAAGAAGGCCATCTTATAGTAAAGAGGGTGTCATCTGAAGATAACCCAGCAGATCCCCTCATAAAGGGTCTGAGTAGGGCTAAGCATATTCAGCATGCTCGGAGCATAGGACTGAAAGATGATATTAGTTTTAGTAGTTAGATTAGTTTTTGAAACTTGTAACAAAGTAAATGTAATTGACTTTTGGTGATTAAATAATAAAGTATTATTTATAAGTTTGGCTACTACCTTTTGTCGATTGTTTATTATTGTGTTTCATTTTTTGCATGTTTTACTTCCTGAATAATGAGATTATTCAAACTCCACAGTCGCTCGTACTCTTGGAAGTAAGTAGTGAATTAAGACTGTCATGAATTGGATTGCAGATTGTCTAAGGATAGACATGGCAATAGAATTGCTGCAATGTTCATGAGTACTCAGAAATTGAGATTTGAGTATTGGATAAACCCACGCTCAGAGTATTACTTCATGGAATTCATCACGAGTAATACTGAGACGATAATATCTTGTAATCTTGAAACGAAGATATATGAGTTGTGATTTACAAGTCGGTCATACATTGGTGATACGAAAACGCATCAGTAACTTGGTGTTATAAAACGTATTGTCATGCATAATTTGATGAGTAAAAGATACAAGCATATGAGTCAACGTTTATTCGTTCCTTTTGCCCTAACAGGAAAAGCGATATATGTGGGCCCCTCGATGATTTGGTGTTGACTTATGTGCTGGGCCCAGCCAGGACTAAATTGATGTGTTCGATTAGAAGTCCTACATCATCACAAATCAGGAATCGGGAAACATAAATTCTGGACAAACAGATTGATTACATTCCATGTCTTTTGTCTGGGGATATCAAGCAGAACGAAGGGTTATATGATCACTTATCTTAGGACACGTAACTGACTGGGTCAGAGTTCGGCAGCAGCTTTTGGAAGCTACAATTTGCTGGTCAAATTTAGAAGGCATACTAGCAATTATAGTTACAGACTTATCCAAGTGGGAGACTGTTGGATTAGGTGTCTAAGCCCATAACTATAATTGGTATGTACTTGAATTGATAGCAGCACAGTCCTTTTGGGTTGCCCTCAACCTAGCAACTGGACAAGGAAATTATGAAAGGAGAGATATTAATTTATAAGATTAATAAATTAATATATATATATATATAAATGATTTATTAATATGTTAATGGATTAATATATTAATTATAAATCATTATGTTTAATTAATTGTTAGCCAGGAATTAATCAGAATTGATTTTGGGGTTAAAAGAATTAATTATAAGGTGCAGGGACTAGTTTGCAATTATCTAATAGTTGAGTGGAAGGCTCTAGAACCCCCTTGGAAGAGGGTGGACGAAATCTTTAGGGGAAACCCTAATAATTTCGTCCATAGGGGCTTGGATAAGGCCCTTGGGTTTGCTTAGGCCCTAAGCAAAGGATAACTAGGGTTTCCCTTAAACCCTAGATCCCTCAGCTATATAAGGAGCCTCCTGGTTCATGTTTTTGGTCACTCTTTCTTTTGAAGAAACCCTAAGGCCGAGATTTTGCATACTCCCTCTCCCCTCTCTCTTCTACTTTCCTTCTTGCTAGTTTGGGTGTGATTCCATTAGAGGCATTACACTTGTGGTGCTAAAGCTTCCAAGAAGATCAAGATCAAGATTAAGGGAATATCAATTGTTTGCTATAACAATTGAAAGGTATGTAAATCCTAAACCCTAGTTTACTATTTTCGAAAATAGCCTCTCTCCTCTAGGGTTCTTGTTTTGCAATTCAAAGTTGTATGTTCAATAGTTAAAAACATAGATCCAAAGTAGGTTGCATGTGAACTTAGGAATTGTTTTCTAGTTTATTTGTTGTACCTAAATCCCATCAAGTGGTTCCACTTACAACCAGAAAATGAGTTAGGGTTTACGGCCCAAATGGCCGAGTCCATGAACAACTCGCCGAGTCCTCCTTGTGACATATCCATTCAGTCGATTCTAATCCATTCCAATGCTTCTAACTCATAGATCTGGACTCCTTAGACTAGCATTACACGTAAAGTTGCTAACTTTAAGTTCATGCATGATGTTATGAAGCTAAAACACTCATTCCAAGCCAAAATGAAGGCCTAATTCTTGTCATGGAGTCATGGCTGAATAAAGGTGGCAACTTTGAGATTCTAAAGCTCATAAATGTCCAGATCTGAAGTCCTTTCATCCCCCAAGGTTCAAATCTCGGAATGACCTTCGAAAGGACCCAAAAAGTGCAAATAACAAGTCCATAAGAAGATCTAAGTGGATAGAAGCCAAGGTATAAACTTTATACCTTTAACAAGTCTGAGATGTCCCAAGAACTCTAGATCTTCTGCCCTCCTTTGATGTATTCACTCTTTGCCTTCCTTCTCCTAGCTTCAAACCACACAATTGCAAGGAAAATGGCTCAAGATTGCACTAGGGTTTCGTGGGTGAGGGTTTGGGGTCTGGGGGCTGAAGATGAGGCTGAGGGAATGAGAATATGATTCTTAAATATAGCACCAAGTCCCGAAATTAGGGTTTCCCAACCCAGACCAAACTCGCCGAGTCAGTCCCCCGACTCGCCGAGTCGGCCACTTAATTTGCGACACGGAACTCGCTTCTACTCGTCGAGTTCTTCCTTGGACTCGACGAGTTGACTCCTTGACTTAGGGGTTTCCTTTCCTTTCTTGGTCTTCTGAATTCGGGGTGTTACAAATCTCCCCCACTTAAACTAGACTTCGTCCTCGAAGTCCGCCACGGTCAACTGCCTTACAACCCGCTTACAACCTTACCACTAATTACGCACTCCGTCCATTCGGTCCAAACCTTGAAAATATCATCTTCAGAATAATCCGATCATTACTATCCTCGAGTACAACACTCTTACTCAACCGGTAACCCTACCGGTACTTCCCGAGCACTTACACTTGACATAAAAGGGGTTCACCCCTTTTACCCTGCGCTGCCATTGGTCTTCCCAAGGCGACTTTCCAAGAACATAAAACCTTTCCAAACTCCATCAAGGATAAACCTTTTGCTGAAACTGCAATCCCGGCCACTCCCGGTGCCGGCCATCACACCAATACTCACTGAAAGCGATGCTCCAATACTGAAAACTCCACCCAACGTGTAAATCAGATAATCCCTTATCATCACTCCTGTCTGAAGTCCTGCTGACTCCTATCCGCCTTCCGGATGAACTGAGACCACCCTGGTCTCTACTGATCTACCATTATCCGAAATGTCGGTTCCTTACCGGTTACCGAACGTAAGAACAATCCCTCAGTCGCTCTCAGCGACTTCTGAAGATACTACGGCTACCTGAACTACTCTACCAACCTAGCCACTCTGGCTCTAGAAGATCTGGGATCCTCGATCCCCTACCTTAACCCTAAGGTCTCTACCAGGTCCCACCTGCTGCTATAAGTACACGGGCCTCACCCACGGGTCTCACCCAACCATACTTCGGAGCGGCCTCTCCCGCAGGTCTCACCTATCCAGGGCTAGGCAGGCCCACTCCTCCTCTAATCTCAACTTGCCATCCTTTCCTGATTCTTATCATGCTAATTCGGAGATACATGCCCCTGCCCACACTCCGCAAGCTAGGAGATACGGGCCCCCGCCCACACTCCGCTAACTTGGAGATACGGGCCCTCGCCCACACTCCTCTAACTAAGCTGCTAAAGAATGCTACGGCTTACCCGCAGTCTTACAACACTTCCCTCACTGGCTCGCTGTTGGGGAATGTTGCGGCTATCCCGCAGTCTTATATCCGGACTAATCTCGCACCTTGTCGGAAGCTGTTCGACCTATTCCCCAAACCAGTCATCAACTAATCGCGAATATACGAACTCAAGGTTGGAAAGTTTTCCCCAACTCCCAACTTACATGCTCCTTAATCCAAGCAGCCACTTGAGCTGCCTTCTTCCTCACCAAGACTGCGAGACCATCCCAGTCTTGCACTTACTTCTGCTCTTGGCCACTCGGGTGGCTCTCCCCCACTTCGACTTGACTAGCTCCTCACAGCTCACAGCTTGAAAGAATTCCTAATTCTACCTACCATCCCCGGACCACTCTGCTGAAAACCCATGCTTACCACAGCTGGTGATCTAACCGATCTATTCCCAAATGGTACCTTCCCCGATAACTAGCGAGACACTACCGAGTCCCACACCTACATGCTACGGTCATGCATCCTGAGTAACCTACTCTAAAAAGGGAACGACCCCTCACTATCATTCTAACATCCAGGGTATGCTGATGGCATATAACTCAATCACAAGCAGGCCACAATATTCCGAAATATCATTATCATTACCGATGCAGAACCATAACAATAAAATCATAAATTAAGCTGATAGAGAAATGAAAGATACACATCTGCAACGTCCGGTGCTACACGCGTCTCCACTATAGACAACTGGAACGCCCTGCTCCGTGTCGTAGGTGCCTTTGCCCGGCCTCGACGACCGCCGGTGATTCTCAAAGTCACAGGGGCAGGAGCCCTCGCCTATGCTACTGGAAGCAAACTCGGACATTGGGCCTTCTTGTGGCCCCGCTGACCGCAATGGAAGCATACCATGTCTGATCCTTGGGAGATGGTAACAGTACAATCTCTGCTAAAATTGTTGGGTTATGAGCATTGTAACACTCCTAAGTGTACATGCAACCCTAAATACCTTGGATCTATGTTTTCTCTATTATACATACAATTATGAACATCCAAGGTATTATCCTAATCTAGCATACAAAATAATAAATATAACAAGATAGAATACATACCTCTTTGATGTAGAATGTCTTCATGAAGCTTGAGTGCCTAGTGCCCCAAGTGTGACACCTCAAATGGTTCACACAACACCAAATACACTTGGAATAACTTGAGAGAAACTTGAACACTCCTTGAAATCGTCTAGCCCTCACACTCACACATTAGTGCACGATTTCTTGAGCCATGAGATTCTTTTATATGGTGGCTATTAGGGTTACACCATGTAACTCATAACTTTACCCATTCCTTATGCTCCATGGATTTTAACCTCCATGGAGTATCCATGGGTCACCCCATGGACTTAGTCCAACATAAGGAATCTTGGATCACAAGCCCACATATATAAGAATGAATGATTTACACAATCAACCCATATATTTAATTAGTCTCCTTTTGATCACTTAATTAATTCCAAATTAATTCTTGATCAATACTAATTAAATAACCTTATTAATATATTAGAACTTATAATATATTAACCAACCTTAAGTGTTATTTCTCTCATTATAGTCTATCCAAATGCATGATGCCATGCAACCCAAATGGACCATGCCGGGTCGGGTCAAGTCTTACCAATTATAGTTATGGACTTAGACATTAATCCAACAGTCTCCCACTTGGATAAGTCTAAAACTATTATTGCGTATGACTTCAGGAACCGATCAGCAATCGTAGCTCTCAAAAGCTTCTGTCGAACTCTGACCTTGTCGATGAACTCTGACCTTTGTCAATGACTTGTCCATTAGATAAGGGATCATATATTCCTCCATTCTAGATATCATATGGACTGAGACATGGATTATCAATCATTCTCTCTGTCCATTTGTTGTTTCCCGATTTCCGATTCATGATGACTGACTGATTGAACAAATAAAATCAGTCCTGGCTTGGCCAAGCACTCACATGTATCATCTTTAAATCATCGAGGGGCCCACAGATATCGCTTTTATCCCGAAGGTAAAAGGAATGGATAAACTTCGACTCATATGGCTTGTTCTACTACTTGTTGAATCATACACAAAGGCACGTTTTATAACGTCGAGTTACCAATGCGTTTTCGTGCAATCAATGTATAACCAACTCATAGTAACAACTCATATCTCTATGTTTGAAGAATATAAGATATTATCGTCTCATGATCACTCGTGATAAAATCCATGAAGTGATTCAAATGAGCGCGGGTTGAATCCAATACTCAGAACTTATGAGCACTCATGAGTGTTGTAGCACCACTTTGTCCACCAACTTGGACCTCTACAAACCAACCCATGACAGTCTTGATTCATATCTACTTCCAACATATGACCGACTGTGGATGGTTTGAATAACTTAATCATTCAGGAAGAGCGACTTAGTTATTCTGGAAGTCAAAACATGCAAAGTGAAACACAAGAATAAATGAATCAAATATGGTATCAAACCCTATGAATATAAATAAACACTTTTATTTATCACCATACTGATTACTCATTATTCATTGTTTCGGTTTTATCAACTTTATACTTGAATTTAAAACAATAGTTGTCCCATGCTCCAAGCATGTACACTATGTTTTCTAAACACTAGTCATGCCATACACCAAGTATGCATACTATGTTTGTCTATGATCTTTACTTTGTAAAATAGATCAATTGAACATACTCCAATGATCCTCTTTTCACAGTCCCAAATCCTTACTGCAAATGCAAGAATTCCAAATTCATGCCATTTACTAAAATCTGTTAGATTCTAAACTTATATGCATTGATCCTCTTAATGATTATGCACGAAGTCAGAAAGAATTGACAACAATCATTACAGAGCATTCCAAAGGAGATCAGCTCCTTGGAAACATCCTTCTTTCATTAAGTTTCCTAATCTTACACAGATTGAATAATTTCTAACTTTGAAACATTTCCATATTCCATTTTGACTATCACTTCTGAACAAGAGTTGCCTCCTTAGAGATTATGTCAATATGGTCCTTCCAGAATTAACATTATACTTCTAACTGTCCTTGAGCAACCAATCTTTGGTAAACCTTAGATTGTCCTCGACAATTGCTTAATCATTTTAGTCATATCCAATTCTAGACCTTTTCCCTTCATAATGCCCCAGGCATTTGGAAAATTTTAGAAATGATGAATATAGCACATGTAATCGATCCTATATCCGAAGCATATGGGACACGATTCATGATGTCTCACATAAAGACTAAACCAGTCTTTTGCTATAATATTTCCATTTCAATTTGCCAAGTTCTCAAAATTCAGATTATGAAAAGGGATGTCGTAATCATAATCGGATTTTAGAATGCAAATAATGGACCCATATATAGAATTTCCTTATGTTGAGCCATTCCAACATGAAATTCATATATATATCCTTGATTAAATACGATTAAAATCTCAATCTAAGCTTTTAGAATTGAAATGAAGTATAATTTCCTCTCCCTTAATTATAGCAAAACAACTTTTTCAACCCCTGCAACCTCACGAATTGAAACTTTTGTTTTCTATAATTAACATTGCTAACTTGCAACCTTTGTCATAATTATCATGCTCCCACTAAGATGATGATTATTAGCATAACACTTATGCTCCCACTAGCTTTGACATGTACTCAGAAATCAGCTGACTTTCTTACCAAAGTTCAGATTTCTGATACTAGATTGTTTTGATAAAACTCTATCAAAATCATACACCTCTCTTAGATAGCTCACGTGTGTGTCTAAACAATTTTAAAACTATGAAAAGGGATGCCGTAATCATAGTCTCAATTGTTTAGACCTTTGCCACTTCTCACAATTCCATGTTAGTGTGCCAGTAAACCACACACGCTCCACTAACGACTTTGAGAATGCAAATATCACAATTGTTATCTAGCTAAAATCTACTTAGTGAAAGTGTTTCCTCACCATCATTTTCATGAATCGGAGAGAAACCTTATGACACTTAGATTTAATAGTGTATGTGTTCTTATCCATGTGAATTTGTCAAAACCATAATCACAAGACAAGGTTAGTGACAAATCCAAACTCATATTGATTAAACTTGTGCAATCTTAAATTCTTGCCATTTGGCAGCTCAGGTGCATGCCATTGCTTCCAAGTAGTTGTGCAACCAATTGAGAACTCTCAGAACTCCTATGCAAAGCCAACTTGAATAGGCACACAAATTTCAACACGATAGGTTATAAACCTCAAGTCGTGTGCTAGTGAAGGACTTTAGGTTTTATTCTTGATTAAGTCTTGAAACTTTCAAGAGCTTTAAGACTCCCACTGTCCTCTTGACATATAAGACTCCCTTGTCAAATATTCAAGAGATAGTGCGGATTCTTTATCAAGAATAACACTTTACACAATTGGCCTAAGTTGGTCTCTGTTTTATCCAAAACATCACAACTTACCAATTTCAAATGTACAAGAGTAGATAACCTTTTACTCTTACATTTGACTAGTGTTAACAAACCCTCTTTAAGATATGTCACTCAAGTTACAATCTTGGAGTATGACTCTAAGAATTGTTTTGGAACGAAGTATGACTCATCTTTTTGATTTAACCATTTCAACAATTCATGACTCCTCTTCTTGACTTTAGAGGACCAATTGTGATATGGTATCTTAATCATTAAGATGATCATAAACATGATACTAAAGTACTCTCCCATCTTTTCAGATTTGAGAAACTTTTATCTTTCTGCCATACTTTGATTCTTCTTATTCGTCCTGTCTCACATTGAAACTTCTCCAATGCTACAGACTTATACTTAAACTTATAAGTATAACCATATTTACTGAACTTAAGTGAATCATGACGAATAGTCTTCTTGATCTTTTGTGGTGGACTTGACCAGTGCACAAGAATGTGTACTCGATCCCTTAGTCCTTTCCTTATTCACATAAGGAATTAGTCTTAATTTTCCAAGCTGAAAGTTCTCATTCATCATACTATACAACTTGCATGATTCCAAGTTTCGGTCCAATTGAACCTTGGGTGATGAGAATCTTTCCTTATTTGGTAATATTAGACACTACCACAACCGAAAGAATCAAATCCATTTTTCCAATATTGCTATCACTTATAAGCAACAACTTTTCACAAATGTCATTGTAAGGATACTTAAAATAAATAAAATCAAAACCTTTTTCTTTTATTTTAAAACTTTGCGGAAAAACTTATCCTTACAATCCATATGAAAACCTTGTTGTTATCTATTCCTAAGCAATATAAATATCATAACTCTTAAGTAATAGCCCAAAATTCTGATCACCGAACCATGCGATTGAAATCCATCTTCGCGATCAGAATCAGCATGTACTTAATAGAGTTAGACAATGGACTTTACCTGAAGTAGAGCCAAACTTATTGACTTTAACATCCTTAGGTAAATTTGGCAGCTTCGTAACCAATGCCCCTTCCTTTGGCAATAGTTACCTATGGATCCTTGATAATGGGACTATCTCAGACTTCGCCTCTCTCTTTACCATTGGGTCAACAGAGTTGACTATGGCCGATCCCTTTCCATTGGGAAGAGAGAGCTTTACTGGATATCCAATGTCATCATTGTCAATGTCCATAGCGTTTTAGGAAGTTGATCTTAGTAAATAGATAAGATCATTAAGGGTCTTGTCTTAGTCTGTTTCATAGGATTCCCAAAAGAACTCACTATGTGACTTAGAAAGTAGTTGAGCCACCAACTTTCTCAATACTTTGACACCCAACTCTCCCGGCTTGTCAATATGTGACTACATCTCCAAAGTGTGATCACACCTAGACCTTGCCTTGCCAATAGGGCTTGAGTGACCTTAAACTTTTTAGGAACTTGTGGGTTAGGGAGAATAATTGGAGGAGGTGAAAGAAGTATGATATCCATGGGACATCATCTTCATTTAGGAAAGCTTGTTTCAAGAGATTTGGGAAGATCATAAATGTCTAGACCAGACATCTTCTTGGGAGATATTCAAGATAGTTGATTTAAAGTCCTTAATATGACACCCAATATGAAATATTAAGGCTAGGACCCAACAAACTATTTTATAACTTAGAAGAGGGATGTCGTAATCCAAGCTATAAAATATTTGAAGGTAGGTGAATGACGATTCACCAATTTCCACCATGAAAAACGAAATAATTTATTAGGTTTTAATTGGATTTGAAAGTCCTAGATCTTTGAGATTCATTGAACTGTTCAAAGGCATGTTTCAATCTCGAGTGTGCCCTTCAGGTTTTGTGACTGGGATGCCGAGGATCACAAAACAAGGTGTGAATAACCATGCAAATATACTTGGTACCCTTAATATTTACCCCTTAATCAGTGTGACGGTTAACCACACACGCTCCACCGATACTATGATAAATATTAAGTTACCCTTTGCCTACCTTGTTAAGTCCAGGTTAGTGTGCCGGTTAACCACACACGCTCCACTAACGACTTAAGCAAAGTGCAAAGTGTAATTTCATGGGTTAGCACCAAATTCACATTTTCCTAAGTAACTAAGATTGGGTATTAATAAGAGTTTAGTTACTTAGTATTTATCATTAATACTTTTAATGAAAGGAGAATTATAGTCCTTGTCCTACCCGTTCGGCTAACGACCCTCCACCAGTCAAGGAAGCGGTGGGTGAGAGTGGACACCCATTAAACTGCCATTTTATAGGCAGTAACCTTATACCCCTCTTATTGACCGGCTTCGTGAATGAGGCCTACTAACGGTAAGACTGACTTTACTCTTATACATATATATAAATATTATTAACTTATAATATTATAACGTATAAGGGTTGAATTTTAACTTTTAAAATTCTAAGGGCTAACTTGGAATTAAAGTATTCATAAGTGAAAACTTTTCAAATTCCAAAATTTGAGGGCAAGTTTTGAAACTATTCAAAACTAATTAATTCCATAACTTATGAGTTTAAAGTAGTTTTAATTAAAAAAAAAAACTCTTCAAGTTCCATAACTTGAGGACAAGTTATGGAAGACTTTAAACTAATTAATAAAAAAAAATAACTTTTTTTTTATTGTAACTTATGGAACTAATTAAGGTTACACTTTTTTTTAATTTAATGAAGAGACTCTTGAACCTACATAACTTGAGGACAAGTTATGGAGTCATAAAACCATTTAATTAGAACTAGACTCTTCATTTTGTAACCTTTGCCAACTTTTATGAGTTTTATGATTCTTAAATGTGACTTTTCATATAACTTGAGGACAAGTTACAAAAACACACTTTGGAATCAACTCTTAGATTAAAATGGATTGAAAACAACTATTTCACACAACTTTTCTATTAATCTAAGAACCTCATAAGAACAAGATAATTCAAATCATCAATCTTCAAGAAATTAGCATGAACATACAAACTAATACAAATCTTGAAATTATGACAATTATCTTAGAAATTGGATTAGCATGAACATTACCACATCAAAAACAAGTTTATAAGTCCAAAAACATCTTAGGGTAATGTTCCTAGTCCAATTCCAGCCAAAACAATCGAATATATGCATCCAACTCGATTTTTCAGCTACTTTTGCAAGTATAACAAGAAAACAAGCCTAGGCTCTGATACCACTGTTGGGTTATGAGCATTGTAACACTCCTAAGTGTACATGCAACCCTAAATACCTTGGATCTATGTTTTCTCTATTATACATACAATTATGAACATCCAAGGTATTATCCTAATCTAGCATACAAAATAATAAATATAACAAGATAGAATACATACCTCTTTGATGTAGAATGTCTTCATGAAGCTTGAGTGCCTAGTGCCCCAAGTGTGACACCTCAAATGGTTCACACAACACCAAATACACTTGGAATAACTTGAGAGAAACTTGAACACTCCTTGAAATCGTCTAGCCCTCACACTCACACATTAGTGCACGATTTCTTGAGCCATGAGATTCTTTTATATGGTGGCTATTAGGGTTACACCATGTAACTCATAACTTTACCCATTCCTTATGCTCCATGGATTTTAACCTCCATGGAGTATCCATGGGTCACCCCATGGACTTAGTCCAACATAAGGAATCTTGGATCACAAGCCCACATATATAAGAATGAATGATTTACACAATCAACCCATATATTTAATTAGTCTCCTTTTGATCACTTAATTAATTCCAAATTAATTCTTGATCAATACTAATTAAATAACCTTATTAATATATTAGAACTTATAATATATTAACCAACCTTAAGTGTTATTTCTCTCATTATAGTCTATCCAAATGCATGATGCCATGCAACCCAAATGGACCATGCCGGGTCGGGTCAAGTCTTACCAATTATAGTTATGGACTTAGACATTAATCCAACAAAAATGACCGATCCGCTCGCACCTGAAACAACCCAAATCACCACCACTGCTGCTCCTAGACGCACCCTCGTGCGTCCTGCCGCGCTTGCCTTCGCGACTGCGGTTCTGAAAGTCTCTCGATCTCGAATCCGACCTTTTGGGTCTCTTACCCGATCATGTGGACAACTGAACCTCATCCGGTTTCCATTTCCTCTCTGACTCCACGTCAATCTCTTGCTCCTGAGTTATCCCGTATGTCCCATCTACCGTCTGAACAGTCGTTGTCTGGCCCTGAAACCTAGCGGATACTCTGCCAATAACACGCTCAATAATGTCGGGCAACTCCTCGCGTACGACTCGCGAAACCTCCATAGCGATCCAATCATGTAGTGGTCTCTCCTGGAGACAAGGTCCGTAACCCACCCCTGATCCCTGATGACAATAGCTAATAACGGAATCCTCCCTTCCTAGAGATCGCAAAGATCCATAAGCATTGGGCCCCTGATGGGCCCCGAGGCGGCTACCCAAAAGCTCCAAAATCCCATCCTTGACTGTACCGAAGATCAAAGGAGTCTGGTCCAATATACTGCGCGTAACCTCAATCGATACAAACTCTCTCATCTGCTCCTCGAGCTAACTGGCTCCTGAACCTGAGCCCGATCCCTCACCGGCGTCTGAACCGCCAACTGGTCTACCCCGTAGCGTCACCATGCTGCAAACATATCATAACAACCATCTGAATACTCAATACTATCAAGGGATCTCACGCACTCACTACAAGTTCCCTGGTCTTATCTCAGCCCTTCTTGAATCGAGTACGGATCCTCTGCTTTCAGTAGTACGGGCCCATACTACCTTCTACATCTATCCGTACTTTCCTCAAGAATTGCCTCGACTCCACCAAGTCCCTTTCACTACTACTAACACTGCTTCCAGCGCTAATCTCATCCTAGGCTTGCCCTAGGGTAACCTCCAACTCGAACCTAGTCCTCAGCTACTGAAGGCATCTTCATAATGCCAATTAGCCACTACCTGAATACCATCACATGTGACGAGGCTTAGATAATCCTTCGAGTAAAGGACTCTTCCCTACAATGGTTGGACTCAGACAAGAGCTGCGCAATAGGGCCAAATCCAGCACTCTAAGATTATTCAACCCTGGTCACTTATGACTTGACGCATTCACCTAATGGCTAACTCCCATCACTCAGAGTCCCACAAAGCACAAAGCAAGTAGCATTCAGACAAAAAAAGGAAATCTAACCAGAACATAATCAAGCAATTCTATCCACACAACAAGAATCTACACTAGCATACGATGCTAAGCTCATATAATCAGGCATAACCTAAACAGGCTATCCTACTGTTGTCTAACCAATACTAGCATGCAGTTCAACAAACACATATAACATGCATATAAGGCATCCTCCTAGATCCTTAGCCTTAAATCTAGCATGCTGATCACATAATCATATCATAACTTAAACTTGTATGGGTAATTTGGGAGAACTTACTTGAGCTCGGTTGATTGCATGCACCACACCCTTTTCTCTTTTTAAAGTTCTTATTCCTTTTTCGAAATCCTTTTTCTTTTCAAAGTTCTTTTTATAAAAAAACGATTTTCCTTTGAAAATTTCCTTACCAAGCCCTCGGTTTGAGTTCAGTCACACCCGAGAGTGTGCCCGAATCCCTCAAACCAAGGCTCTGATACCAACTTGTAACATCCCAAAAATCAAGAGTAAAAGTTTCATTTTTAAATCATTAATTAAACCATAATTATAAAATCATTCATCCAAAATCATAAGTCATTATCTCAAATCAGAGTATCATTTCAAACACTTGTTCATCTTATCAGAGTAAACATCCCAGGCTAAACTTCTTGGTGTGTACAATGCGATCATCCCGAGCTCTACCCTCCGCTACCGGAAGTACCTGAAACCAAAACTGAAAACCATAAGCACGAAGCTTAGTGAGTTCCCCAACCTACCACATACCATACATAATCACATACTGCAAGTATAGGGCCTCGCCCGCTACATCGGGCCCCGCCCGACTCCGGACGAATCCGGCATCAAACCCCGCCTGGCTTCGAGCCCCGCTCGGTATACATATATGTTTCTCTTAGGCCCCGCCTGTCTCTAGGCCTCGCCCGCTACACACATACATACAATCAAATAGCATACTAGAACATACATAAACATACTCTAACTGTACCCTGATCTAAGGCCTCGCCTAACTTGGGCCCCACCCCTGGTCTGCTAAAGAAGTCCCCCGTCCATACTCCTACTAGTAGTGAGATACGGTCCCCCGCTCACACTCACATCCTTTCTATCACGGGCCTCGCCCCTATTATGCTAATATCAAGATATGGAACCCCATCCATACTCAGCTAGTGATGAGATAAGGGACCTCGCCCACACTCACCTCCCTACCAGGCACATACAAGTATCACAGAGACACAAGTATAATCTAACATACAATATAAGAATCTTCCTCGGGATTGCCCCGACATCGGACCCCCCGTCCGGAGACATACTATTATCTAACATACCTCGGGCTTACCCCGACATCGGACCCTCAGTCCGGAACCTATCGTACCGACACATGCAAGAATCACAAAGACCTCTAGCATCCTAACATTCCTCGGGCCTCGCCCGGCATCAGGTCGTAACCCAGATCATAAAACAATAAGTGCCTAGGGCTAACCCTCGGGTCTTCCTTCTATACTTAAACATAAGCATAAACATAAACATAATGGGTCGGCATTGTGGCCGTAGACCCATGCACACAATGAGGAGACTCACCTTGCACTGCTGAAACCTCGACTGGAACTCTGATGACGATGAACTGGCGATTCCTGAACTGCTGATCCTTCGGCTCCTCGAGCTACCGATATCAAAATAACACTTAGATCAATATTCCCTCCAGAAGTCAAACTAAATCAACTCTGGTCAAAGCCAAAGTCAACGGTCAATGGTCAAAGTCAACACTTCCAAGTTGACCCTACTCGCCGAGTCAGCCTACTGACTCGCCGAGTTCTAGAACTCAGAAACCTTACAATTCGCGACTCGACCTGCCGAGTCACCCTATGACTCGTCGAGTTCTTCAAATTCCGAGTCCTAGTCCTCTCCAACCCACCGAGTCACCTCCTCAACTTAGTGGTTCCACTTACAACCAGAAAATGAGTTAGGGTTTACGGCCCGACTCGTCGAGTCCTCCTTGTGACATATCCATTCAGTCGATTCTAATCCATTACAATGCTTCTAACTCATAGATTTGGACTCCTTAGACTAGCATTACACGTAAAGTTGCTAACTTTACGTTCATGCATGATGTTATGAAGCTAAAACACTCGTTCCAAGCCAAAATGAAGGCCTAATTCATGTCATGGAGTCATGGCTGAATAAAGGTGGCAACTTTGAGATTCTAAAGCTCAGAAATGTCCAGATCTGAATTCCTTTCATCCCCCAAGGTTCAAATCTCGGAATGACCTTGGAAAGGACCCAAAAAGTGCAAATAACAAGTCCATAAGAAGATCTAAGTGGATAGAAGCCAAGGTATAAGCTTTATACTTTTAACAAGTCTGAGATGTCCCAAGAACTCTAAATCTTCTGCCCTCCTTTGATGTCTTCACTCTTTGCCTTCCTTCTCCTAGCTTCAAACCACACAATTGCAAGGAAAATGGCTCAAGATTGCACTAGGGTTTCGTGGGTGAGGGTTTGGGGTCTGGGGGCTGAAGATGAGGCTGAGGGAATGAGAATATGATGGTTAAATAGGGCACCAAGTCCTGAAATTAGGGTTTCCTAACCCAGACCAGACTCGCCGAGTCAGTCCCCCGACTCGCCGAGTCGGCCACTTAATCCGCGACACAGAACTCACTTCTACTCATCGAGTTCTTCCCTGGACTCGACGAGTTGACTCCTTGACTTAGGGTTTTCCTTTCCTTTCTTGGTCTTCTGAATTCGGGGTGTTACAATGAAATTCCAGTTTATATCAGAGTTAAATCCCAAACATGAAACCAATCTGATACTTGTTACTTATTACTAGTTGACAAGAACAATTACGGATTCTATCAACTGATTAACTGGAATGATAAAACCCTAGCTAGGTGATCAGACGAACGAGAATTAAAAATCAAACATTCATTAAGTTCAAAACTGAAAAATCTAGATAGAAACACAAATCAAAAACCACATCTGATAACTGGTCACATGAAAAGTACTAGTCTAATGCAGAACTGAAAACTTGGGTTTTAGCCAAACATGGCTAAAAACAAATATCAACTAATAAAAAGAAAGACGAACTGATTAATCTTCTAAACTAAGTGTAGGAGATGATTCACAACCTTCGGATCTTTAGAAATCACTAAAAGGTATCAGAAATCGCCTTTGGAAGGGTTTTTTCGTCGTTTGGAACCATATCACCCTCAAATCTGATTATGAGGGTCATATTTATACGCAAGACAGAAGCTTCCGGAAGAAGTTGGTAGAAAATGTGATTGCAGAAGGCATATATGCGATCGCAAAAATTGAGGTTTTTTCCAAATTTACCCTTAAATGATGTACAATGTTATTTTAAAAATTTTTGGAGCCGCGCGCAAAAATGCGATTGCAGATATGATATATGCGATCGCAGAAATTGAATTTTCTTCTTAGATGACTTTTTTCGACCATGGAAAACTTCGACCCATTTATACGATCACAGAAGTGAAAAGTACGATCGTATTTTTGGCTTTTTAGCACATTTCAGTCGCGATTCTTCAGTTTCAGTAAACATGAAAGTCGTCCGAAATTTTGTCTAGTTTTCGGAACATTTTGAATCTCATCAATCGAAGTTACGAGTCATGATATATGGTCAAAATACTGACAGGGAGTCAAAGTTGCCAGCAACATCCTTTAGAGTTTAGAATGTAGCAATCTATCTTCGTAAAATCAATTCGATCGAATGTTTCTTGACCAAAATAGCTTCTAAGCATTCCTCATAATTCTCCTTTAGTTCCAACTCCATTTAGGCTCCAAATATGCATCCAGCTTGTAATGCCCTAAAATTCAACTCAAATTTTTCGATTAAAACATTAAGTATTTATTGGAATCACAACTGCAAGATCTTCAAACATTTATCAGAATATCATTAAAAGTAATCAAGTACACAAGTCCCCCATTAATGTGATGCAATTGAGTCGTGCCCGTCCTTTAATATAAGAAAACCTTAAACATGAAAACCACAAATCATAAGCACAAAGCTTAGTGAGTTATCAGCAACCCTGGGGACTATCAGCAATCCTAGTAGGCTAACAACACGCCAGGTGGGTTATCAGTAACCCTTGGGACAATCAGCAGTCCTAGTGGGCTAACAGTACGCTTGGTGGGTTATCAGCAACCCTGGAGACTATCAGCAGTCTCAGTCACACATAAACAACATAACACAATAATAACAGTTAGACCCATCTGGTCATCACAGATACAACTATTCTACCACATAGGCTTATACAAACATGCGAGATTCACAAAGACAGCTAGCATCCTACTTACAAAATTTAGTAAGTCGGCATTGGTGCCTTCGACTCACGAGCACCAGGAGAAGACTCGCCTGAACCGAAGAACTCTAAAACACTATGATACGATCCCTTTTCTGCACTATTTGCACCCACGAATCCACTAACACCAAAACCAGATGAAACTTAATTAATAACCCAAAACCCTCAAGTTTGACCCAAGGTCAAACTTGGTCAAAAAGTTAACGGTCAACAGAAGTCAAAGTCAATAAGTCAACTTCAGGATGAGTACGCCCATATACGTTAGCAGGCACAAGAATTTACAGCAGTAGTGGCAAAAAAATCACCGTTGCATATGTTTTTTAGTGTTTTGATCTTAATCAAGGTTCTAAAAAGCTCGACATGGCTCCGCCATGGTGCGTCATGGCTCCTAGGCTTGTACCTACGCCATGGCTCCAAGGCTTGTTCCTGCCGCCAAACTTTACCAAAACGCCACCTTAACTCATATATGTGTATAAAATAGAATAATAGTTGAAAATGCATATAAAAATATTAATTATATACAAAATTGCCGCCTTACGTCACGCCTTACAAACGAAGTGGCTCGCCAAGACTCAAAAAAGCTTGAGGCTTGACATTGCCGCCAAGTCACGCATTACGATATTTAGAACATTGATCTTAATACAAAAAAAGAGAAAAAAAAATTCACATTTTTACACTTCGAAGCGAAAACCTAGTAGTGGTCCGGGACCCCGAGGAACCTTTAGGTCTGCCACTGCTCATATACAAATAAAAGTTACATCTTCCAGCGTTCAGTTAGCAGCTTTTCAGCTAATTTTGTTGAAACCATTAAACGAAATCAATTATCTATCCTATGATATCTTTATACCCAAAAATAATTTCCAAATACCATTGACTAGATTAAAAAAAATTACCTAATTGAGATATTTTTAGACATACAACATACATAAAAAAAGGGTATGTTGTTGCAATAATTTATAAAACCGACAAAATTAAAAAAATAATAATAATAAAATATAAAAAAATCATACTTCTTCCGTTCAAAAATTGTTGTCCACAGACAAAAAACACACAGATTAATAAAACATTAATTATCACTAACTTTATTAAATGAAATGACAATTGTAACATTTTGTTGTATTTAATTACATCTTTTTGTTGCATTTAATTTCATGGTAGGTTAACCAATAATGAGGGATGTTTTTGATAAAAGAGATTTATTTTTAAAAGTAGACTGTTATTTTGGGATGAAGCAAAAATGAAATATTGACTATTATTATGAGACGGAGAGAGTAATAAATCAATTTTCCTTTCTTGGCAGGTGAGGGATACGTCTCTTTGTAATATGATTTCACTTGACGCATTTTCCTGTTGAAAAATAACTATTCTGTAAAAGAACGTATAATTAGAAAAGGCAATTGTCATAAAAACTCTTATGTTTGTAAGTTTTTATCGGTTTTATCTATAGTTGTATTTTAGTTTTATTAATGCTTCAAATTTGCAATTTTTTTTTTGTATTTTATCATTTTTGCAAACTCAAGGTTTTAATGAACTAGAAAATCAAACTCAAGGGTTTTTTTGAACCAGAAAAATGATAAAACTGAATATTTCTATAAAATGTAAGAACTTTAATAAACATCCGGTTTTAATAAACGTAAAATATATAAAAGAGTTAAATCGACAAAAACTTACAAACTTAAGAATTTTTATGTCAACATCCCATTAGAAAAACAAAACTTTAACACCCATGGTTTTACAATATATACAGGGACTAATCATAAATAAATGATATCTCAAAGTACTTAATTGAACAAAATAAATTTTTCAGCATCATGTCGATTAATAACAGAATTTCCCGCCTCTCTTATTTTTAACCTGAAACCCCTCATGCAATACCTGTAAATCACTTCGCACAACGCAAAAACTTCATTTTCATTCTTCCTGTTCATCTTCTTACTTCACAAATCTTTGGAAGGAAGCAGGATAATGGATCCAAATCCAGAAATAGACAAATATGCGAGAGCCAAAATTGAAGAACAACATCCAGATCTGCCCGTACATCTGTCGTTGCTGAAACCTGATGGTGGTTGCATTGATCCTCACTGCTATATGAAAATTTTTGGTAAGGAATTGAATATAATCACCATCTCTTTTGCTTGTTTGATTACAACCTCGATGTTCAAGAACTTGATGGATCTTTGTTTTTTCTTTCTCTAATTTATGGTGAGGTTTCCATTTCGATTGAATTTCAAGAGATTTATGTTGTGTTGGGGTTCTTGACCTAAGTATTTGTGCGTCGTAATCCGATTTATATGATATGTGGTTGATTTCCTGACTAAGAAAGTTGCAATCAACGCTGTTCATATATAATCATGATCTAAATTTCAAATCCAAGCTACTGTTGATGAACGTCTTTGAGTTAGTGACGTTACTTCAACGAATTCATCTGTTTTTTCACAGAAATTTCAGTTCTATAATCTGTTTCTTGAAAATAATCTCTGTGCGTATATTCATTTCAAATATTTGTTTAACTAACATGATTTGTTTATATATTTTCTCACGATTATCAGAAGAAGAAGGGAAAGCTCAGAAACTAACTGAGGCACTTGCTTCAGGGGAGACACTTGTTAGGAAATTACACAGGATTCGTAATAAAGAAGTATGTGAAATCGCACATTCCCTCTGTAATTATATACAAATATGAAACCCAAGTTTCGTTGATCTCTTGCTAATTAATAATCTAATTTAACCCAAGTTTCGTTGATCTTTTAATTTTCATTCACAGCTTGTCAAATTCATTGACAAAGATTTTAATGGGATAAAAGACATTCACGTAATCTCAAAAGCCACAATTGGGGTAGTAGCTGATGCTGAATCCAATCTTCTCAATCATTCATTTCTTGACATGGTGGGTACAGCTGGCGAAGTCATACATGCTGAAGAACTTATCCTAGACAACATTTTGAAGGTCATATATATAGTAGCATTTTACAACGTAGACACCAACATTTTCTGTTAATTTCATACTTACACTTGCCAATTTTGTGTGAATTCAATAACTGCAGTCATATAGTAGCATTTGCTATCCAATCATTCTAATGCCACCAGGCATTTGTTGGGACAAAATCAACATCCCTCTCCACAAGGTGATATATATAATATATGTACAAACTTAGCTTCACAGAAAACAAGAAGTTGAGTGTATTTTGGCCGGTTTTTACTTGTCTGTATCTGTTTATATAGGTTTGTCGTGTCCTTGGCACCTATGGAAGTAATCTCTTGAGAATTGAAATGGAGTGTGGAGCATGGATAAAGGTTTGTTATTTCATTTAATTTACACATCTTGATCATGTATATATAAGTACATATTAATTTCTGTTATAAACTTATAATTAAAAGTTTGAATTTTCAGATTGAACAAGGACCCTCTCCTGGTGTTTGGGAATGGGAGAGAGTAGTGAATGTATTTGGTCCTAAGGAAAATGTTAACAAGGCCAGGTCTGTAATTCAGTCAGTAATATCTGATCAGGTGATGTAATTCAGTAATTATATATTAATATTTTTTTTTTGTTCAAAGACTGTATATAATTAAATTTGGCTTAATGGGGTTTTTGTTGTTGCATGCATGCAGCCTGGGGAACTATCTGCTACAGAAGCACTAAATGAATTCTTGAAGCAGATTAAAGAACCTAGTTGTAGTGAATTAATTGATACGAATGAGGAATCAAACAAAAAGAAGAAGCAGAAGGTTGGTGAACATAATTGGGGTCAAACTTTTCTAAGAGTTAAGAGATCTGATAGAGAGGGATCTAAAGAAACAGAAGGTAAATCAGAGTTTAAAGTACCTACTTGGAGTCAAACTTTTGGAGATGTAACTTGTAATTCTCCTGGGGGAAGTAAACAAACAAAACAAGGGAATGAATATGATAATGATGATGAATCCGGTGATCAAGTGGAGAAAGAGAAGCAGCAGCCGCTGCAGGCTGAGGAAGGTGGTTCTGGTTCAACACAAAAAGAAAACAAGAAGATGGATAAAGGGAAGCAGCACAAGAAATCTGAAGATGAATGATGTCAAGAATCAGAAGATGTCATCCGAAATCGTTATGAAATCTATCTACATTGTGTGTGTCCCATGTATGGAATTGGAACCAAACTGTTGTTGTGTAATATTAATGCATGAATGAATGAATGATTCGAGTATTATTGATACAAAATGGTTATGAAATATCGTTTTTGGTGAAATTTACACCACCCCATTTAACAAGGGATGAGAATATTAGAAAGTTTTTTTTGTGTTGATGAAATGCCGCCTATCCACTCCTTGAGGTACATGTGATCATAAGAAGGAATCTTTATCAATTAAAGATATACATGGAATTGACAATCTATGTAATATATAATAACGGATATACACAGGAAATATAGTTGTATGCTAACACCCGTTTTGAGGCTTTGATGTGTGCTCAGAGTTCAAGGTTACCCAATATTTTTTATGTTATTTATACAACTCGTTTTATTGATTATGATTATGATATGGTTTAGCCGTTTAGGTAAATAATGTTTATAAGACCATTACTTAGCAATTAGTTTTAGATGCATGTTTTTTTAGAGTAAATTACATGAATGGTCCATATCGTTTGGGTTAGTTTGCATACTTGGTCCCTAACATTTTTTTAACTAAGATGGTCCCTCAAACATTATTATATTTTGTATTTAGTCCCTATTATATAGGAACCAAACTTGTATTTCTTCTCTGCAACACCATTGCCGCCCATAAGCTCTATTCACAAGTAAAGCAACTGGATCACCATTGCCACCCGCCAAGCTTCATTTGTGGGTGAAGAAGACGGTTCGGGTTCATATATGTCTCTAGTTTGTGCATCGTTTGGTCCCCGATTCCATTGATTTTGCCTTTTTGTAGGTTCTTGTTAGGGATGATTTTTGTGGTTAGGATTTGACCATGGTAGGTGAGGTTCGTAGGTTTTTTATGATGAAAATGTTGGAGATGATTTTGGCTTGCTAAAGATAAACAAGTGTATTTAGGTTTGATTTCCATTAGTTAGGAATTTTGATTTGTTGGTTCCACCGAACAAATCGTCTCTATTTCCTTACCTATACATAATGGTGAATTTAGGTCATCCACAATGCATTGAATTCTTTAGAGTTCAATGGATTGTCACATCATCTTTCTGCAATCCATATAACTCTATCATTTTTTTTTTCCTACAATACATTGAACTCTACAAAGTTCAATAAAATGTTACAAAATGTAATTTATAAGAAATATTTAAGATTAAAAACTTAATTTTTCACATTGAAGAGTTCAATGGCCATTGAACTCCAAATCTATTGAATGCCAATGTGGCATTTCATAATGGTAGAATTTCATCCATTAAATGACACATAGACTTGTCACCACATTCAACTCTCTCATTGAACTCACCATTGTGGATGCTCTTAGAGTGAATGAAAGGATTTTTTGCGGACGAGATATGTTGTTAACCTTGTTAGAATCAACAACGATTGGTTTTTCGATAGGAATAGTGGCGAGTTTATGTTTGGTGAAGGTGGGTCCTTTGACCCATCTAATATTTTTTTACATAATATAGAGATTTATTTAACAAAAAAAAATTGTGATACACCTTACAATTTTTGAGTGAACTACCTCATAGTATTTAGAAAGAAAAAAAATAGAAGCCTAAAATTTATATTTCAATACCCAATTAGATACCCGATCCGCATCTAGTAAGCCAAAAAACAATGGCCCATTAAAAAATTGTAATTAAACAAAAAAGGAAAAACAATATATGAAAATTTAAAACAATTGTGAAGGTCAGTGTGAATGTGATCGATGCCCTCAACGCTCTCAGCGCCCTTAACCAGCCAACTCCTGTCGGCCACAAGCCCGCCTTCTTCCTACGACACTACCGACCAACCAAACTCACATACACTCCAGCAGGTTTGTACAATTCTTAGTTCATAATTATACTGCTTTTGTCTTTGGTTTAAGGTCTTTGTAACTTTGTTTAATTACATTGAATTAATCACTTCCAATGTTCATTGTTATTTGAATTTTTTTTACCGATTCATTGAGGTTAGCGATTTTGATTCAAAGGGGCTATTTTCTTAATGTATTTGACAATTTGAAAATTCATTTTTCATCTTTTTAGTATTTGTTTGATACTTTATTTAAATTCACTTCCAAATTACAAACCTTTGATTCATAGTTCATAGGAATAGGGGCCAATTTGTCAATGATTTTGGCGATTGGTTCTTTGGCCTTGTTTAGTTACATTCACTTCCAAGTTTTAGAATTGTGTTAGTTAATTGTTTATTTGTTAATTGTCATTTGTTTCATAAATTAGAATAAAAAATATATTTATTCAAGTTTTTTTTCTAAATGAATGATAAATAAAAGTACTAAGAAGATAATGATCAACATAAACATATGACAAAACTGCAAAATTGGTCCCTGTGGTATTAAAAAAACTTTGGATAGGGTCCAAAAAGTTTCCGACTTGCATGGAAGGTCCAAAATTATGATTTTCCTGTGATTTTGGTCCTAAAAAGGTTGAAAGGACTATTTTTCCCTTATTATTAATTTTTACATTTTCTTTATTTACTTTTATATTTTAATAATTAAAAAAAACCTCATACCCTATTGTAACACCCCGTTTATTTAATAAATAAATAAACGAATTAATGAATGAATAGTAACCCTAAAATAAATAATTATATAGCAGGTTGTTGGTCTCGAGGGTTAGTTGTTACAATTTTAGAAGTTGGGGGCTAGAGGTGCAAGTTCTGGATTTAATTTGAAAAGGATTTCAGAAGTCAGGGTGCGTCTGGTAATTAATGGACTTAAATTGAAAAGATTTGAAGGTTTAGGGGGCTAATTGGTAACTTTGGGACTTATTATGAAAGGAATTATGGAAGCAAGGGTTAAAAGATAATTTTCGGATTAGTTTTGCAAATAATTCACAAGTGGAGGGTTGTAGGGTAACTTTTGGACTTCAATTGAAAAACAAATCTTGTAAGGAGGGCCAGACTTGTAATAATGCCTCAAGGTTTCAAATGGAACACGGGATTACATCCGTGCCTTCTCCCTCGCGCATCTTAAACCCTAAACCTAATGTTATGCAACAGCCGCCACCACCATGCGGACCTTCTTCATCCGCCGCCGCCCAGCTGAGAATCGACCGCCATGGTTGCTACCGGTGACGCCCACTGCCGACGAAGCCGCAAACCCGAAGCCCAACCTCGTATGCTGCCAGAAAGTCGCCGAAATCGATGGAGGAAGCCGGGAACGACTAAGTTCAGGCGGAAACGACTGGATGGCCCTCGGTAAGGTAAAGTCGCGACTTATCTCTCTCGCCTTTTTGTCATTTTCGATGCTTTGACGTCGGATAAGCCGGCTGTGGTTGCCGCCGCCCGATCGGTTGTCGTTCTGCCGTAACCCGCTACCACCAGCCACCGTGGGAGGTGGTTGTGGGTGTGCTTATAGGTGTGTGTTAGAGTGTAAATGCTGCTTTCGGTTTTTATGATGTTGTTTGTGAGTTGTGTGGCCGGAAAACCCGCCACCACCACAAGGTGGTGGCTGCCACCGTGCTCTGCCGCCCAGTTCCGCCGCCAGCCACTGTAGGAGGTGGTTGTGTGTGTGTGCATTATGTGTGAATGGATATATGCTATTTTTGTGTCAAGATTTCAAGCCACCACCATTGATAATGGTGGCCGCCGCCGTGAGCCGCCGCCTATTTTCCTCATCTACTTTCTTCTCTCTCTCCTATTCACCCGCTTCCTATTTTCCTCATCTACTTTCTTCTCTCAATTTCATCAATCTAAAGCATAGTGTCTAGTAATTCTGAATCTCATTTTCGTTAAACTTAGGGTGACTCAGAGAGAGGTATCAATGATATTGATGAAGATTATAAGAGGAAACGAAACCGTTGTTAGGCAAGAAAGATGAGAGAGTGAAGAAGAGGAAAGTGATGAAGATTAGCATAGCACAAACGAAAATGGTGGATTGAGCTCTGGTGAAGATATGACCAGAATTCGTGCGTTTGAGAAAGGCTCACCACTACCACCACACTCCTCTATACTCTCTTATCCCAAACGCGACCAACCACCTTATCCAAAATTACCCACCACACTCCTCCATCTGCACTAGCCTCTCCTTCATCTTTTCCGGCGGCCAACCTCCACGTCCGGCGTTGCTGAATTGCTGGAAGAACTTACCTTGTTGCTCGCTAATTCCACTTGTCACTAAAAGCAACGAAGATCCTATGTCTTTGTTTTCCTATAGATATGTGATTCCACTCATCACGCAATGAAACATCCTTCAATATCAATTGCTGATTTTTATTGGTGGTTGTCTGATTTTAGTCACTGATTACGATTGCCTAATTATCTATGGCTTGATTACGTCGGTGGTACAAAACTAGGGTTAGAAAATCTGGGTTTTTAAACAATCCTCATATTCTTATGGTACAAATGATTTCGATGAGGAAGTTAAAGGTTTGAATTTGATTTTGATTTTGAATTTGGTTGTGCATGTGTGTTTCAATTTCTATTTTTTACTGTGTTTTTATGTGTTTTTCTCCAGTTTCAATTTTGATTCAATGAACCAAAACACAAAACACAGGTGTAAATCATGTTCAGTTTCATATATGTAATTGTAGAAAACAAAGGGGATGGATTCGTTAGAGGAGGAGATAATTTTGTGAGTGATTGTTCTTGACTTGCAGATTTTAATGTTTTCAATTTCTGTGTTTTAATTTTGTATTTGTTACTTGGATTCATTAATGGAGGAGATGGATTCGTCAAGTTATTGATTGCAGCTTCATATGGATTGATGATTATCGACTCTTGGTCAAAAGAATTTGGTGTTGCGATGAGTAAATTTTTTGAACACAGAAAGGATTTTGTATTTCGTTTGAGATGCAGATTCGCAAAGCTAAAGTATTGAGTTTGATGAGAGAGAGAGAGAGAGAGAGATTTTATTTTTTATTTTTTAAATACCAAAATAAATAAAGAAAATAGAAAAAAAAGAAATGAAAAGGGCAAACTCGACTTTTCAAGTGTATCAGGGACCAAAACACCAGAAAAACTTTGATTTTGGACCTTCCATGCAAGTTGGAAACTTTTTGGACCTTATCCAAAGTATTTTGAATACCACAGGGACCAATCTTACAATTTTGTCTAAACATATAAGAGTTGGTTTAAGTTCGCTATTTCTTAATCCGACATAACGACCAAGTATGAAATTTTATCATGTAATTTAGAGAGATTAAAATTAAAATGGCATACTATCAAAAGTGGTATTTTTTATTTTTGTTTTTTTACATTTTCTATCATGTTAATATAACCTGATCCGGACCCGCAACTAGTATTTTTTTTATTTTTTTTCTATTTTCTATCGATTTCACTTGTGAATCATGTGGTTTTTAGTTCTAGACTCACCACTAGATAGGATGTCTTTCTCGACATATTGATGATGACATAGAAGGATGTAAACATAAAGGCCATGATGTTAGGATTTATGTTAGGATTTATGTTAGTTGATGGTGGAATTGATGTTTTTATGTTTAGGTGTTGGTTGGTTCGGTACGAAAGAGTCATTAGGTGCCTTGATCAAGACTTGAGTGTTTCTTCATGAATTCACCTCTTTATGGAACTCACAAAAGAGACGATTTCAATAAAAAAGAATAATAAGTTATAAACATCGATGGAGAAAATGACTATCATCAATTACTCTTTTTTGGAGATGGCCGCTAGAGAAGATGACAATGGGAGGGATAGAAGGGATAAGGTGTGGTTTGTGGGTTGGTGGGTTCATTTCATATAATTAAAATAATAAATAATAAGTAAGAAATATATATATATATATATATATATATATATATATATATATATATGTATAGGCTTAGGTTATTCTATGTATATTATTGTACGCATAAATGTAGGCCAATCATTTTACTTAATTTAAGAAAGTGATTAATATATATTATTAAATTAAAGATAATTGAAAAATACCATCTAATTTCATTCTAAGGGTATTTTAAACAATTGAGATAAATTTCAAAAAGGAAAATTCCATATTTTTGGGGATAATTAACTCTCTTGATTTTAAAATTCTAATTTTTTTAATTACTTTAATTTTAATTATAACGTAATTTTTATAATTAAACCCGATTTTATTCTGTTAGAATCAGATTCTCTACAAATTTCAGGCTACATGTTTCTATTAGAATGATATTCTATGTGAATGCCAACACCGACTAATAAACACATTTTTGGATACAACTTCAAATTTTTCATTACATTCGTAAAAAAATAAGAACTTTATATAATAGTCTATGACAATGAAATACTCACTAATAACAAATAAAATTATATATATTATTCGACCTTAATATTCTAGCAGAATATATTATTACATATACTCCTATCATTCTATTGTAGATTATTCTATCAGAAGAATAGCTATTTCCTTGATCATCCATGAAATTATACATTTAACGAAAATAACTGTCATGAATCAAATCATGTAAGAATAATATTCTCTGAGAATGCTTAGAATCACTTTCAAATTTGCGGTCCGTTCTTCAAGCATCAACTTCTGTCAAAACAAAATCAAATTGTAGTTTAGATTCCAATAGAATTGGAATTCATGATTCCATTCCAACAGAATTGGAATTCATGATTCCATTTTAGAAACATTGACGAGCTCTTGAGAAAACAAAGCAAAAATCTTTGCAACGCTTTTCATTTGTAGAAGAAAAATTGACACAACATTAACATGCAACATACAAAAAAATTATGAGTTTATTACCATCCATACTTGGCTTGTGTTTCTGCTTTTGTGAGAAAGCCTTTTGAGCGCCTTTCTGCCAATTCCATCTCTTTAGATCTCATATCAAAGTATAAAGATCCAATCTGTTGTTTCCTCTTGTGCAGCTTCGTTGGCTTCCCTTTCCCTGAAGAAGCCGGCTGAAAATAATCCAGAATAGGAGACCATAAGTACAATTCTAGAACATCAAAAACATTTTCAATCTTACAAATTGAAATAGGGTTCTTACTTCTTACTATGAGACCAAGAAAATATAACCAATTACCTGATATGAGGGCCCAAAAGCTATTCCAGTTGATTTGACTTGGTCTTCTCGTGGTCGATTCTTCATCAGTTCATCCTGACTAACCTCAATTATCTCATGCGGAATCTCATTCCTACCTCTCTTGCCAGGAACCCTCGTCATATTTTGTATAGCGGCTGCTTCTGAAATTTCTGGCTGCATATTTCTGTCAATCCAAATTTCTGAAAACCCTAATTCCCAAAATTCAATTGAATCCCCACCTGTCGTCGGACCCTCTTCTGGTCTCACCCCTCGCCGTTAGAATCAGAAGAGAGTAAGCGGAGAGTTGCTAATCAACCCTTGCTGCCCTCGCTTCACCCTCCTCTCCATCCGATTCAGTCGATTAAACCACCTAAAACACCCCAGTGGAGATCAGCGATCTTCTTTGCCTTCCCCATTCGTATGGCTGCTGATCGGGCCAGAAAGACAAGAAAGAAAACGCCGGTGATAGTCGGTTTTGTAGTCCATGATTTAAATTGGAGAGATTAGGTCAATACCATGATTATAGTGATTAATTTTGGAAGTTATTAAACAAATTACTAAATTACCCTTATTTATTTATTTAATTATTTAATTTTTTATTTAATTTTGATTGGCCCACATTTATGCATACGATAACACAATATTTAGTTTAAACAAATGAACCTATCTCTATATATATATATATATATATATATATATATATATATATATATATATATATATATATATATATATATATATATATATATATATATATATTGTAACACCCAAATTTTCAAAACAATTTTTCACATTTTATAAAACACGTTTTCATTCATAATCGTTATAAAAACACCATTGTATCACATAACATCATCTCCCAAGATCATAATAAAATCTCCCCGCGTGTGTACTGATCAAGCTGGCGCCTTCCCGCGATCATCGCTGGTACCTGAGACACATAACACAACACTGTAAGCATAAATGCCTAGTGAGTTCCCCAAAATACCACACATAACACATATTAGCCACTCGAGGCTATAACTCTGTTTGACACTCTAGTCAAAGTGTCTCTATGGGACCCCCCAGTCCCATAACTCTGTGGGCCCTCTGGCCCTAACTCTATGGGTCCTCTGACCCTAACTCTGTGGACCTTCCGGTCCTAACTCTGAAAACTCTGTAACACATAGCACATAACACATAGAAATCACATCATGCAAAAGCATACACAATACTCTGTCTCATAGCTCTAATTACCACTCTAGGTAAAGTATAGTGAGAAGACTCACCTCGGTTAACTCGGTAAAGCTCGAACTCTGTAAAGTCAGGTCTAGCCTCCGCCTAATCATATGAAATAAACACTCTGAATCAATACATCTCTCAAGGCTAGACTATTCCTCCTCTTAGTACTCTCAGAAGGGTAAAAGACCATTTTACCCCTCTCATGGCTCAAAGACCCTAAAGTTGACCAAACCCTAAAAGTCAATAAAGGTCAACGGTCAAACTATGACCCGACTCGCCGAGTGCACTTGGGCGACTCGGCGAGTCTACACGTGCCCACTATCTTTCTGATCTCGCATGACACGTCGAGTCTTTCCCCTTACTCGACGGGTGACACCTGGCATGAATCGCGGGGCCACCCCGACTCAACTCGCCGAGTCTGTTCATGGACTCGGCGAGTTCCGCCTTGAACTCCAGTCCTCTAATTCCCTCTGACTCACTGAGTCAACCCTATGCTCCACGAGTCGTCACAGATTGCGAGTCGCGGGGCTACCCGACTCTACTCATCGAGTCCGTTCATGGACTCGGCGAGTTCATTTCATGCACATCCTCAAACAACTTCCTGAGGTCAGATCCAGTCCTCTAACCAATAGATCTATCATTCCCAAACCCAATAACCACGTAAAGTTTCCATCTTGATGCACATACAACATCTATTTGATCATATATGATGATTTAGCCCCAAATACCATAACTCAAGGTCATAGCCTCCATTGTTATTCAAAAAGCTTAATGAATAAGGCTCTCTGGACCTCTATGGATCCAGATCCAAAGCCTCCTCATCATAAGGGACTATTTGGGCTTCAAATCTAAGCAACAAAGGGTTTAAGAAACCCTAAATCCATATGATCATCATAAGAACAGAAGGGGAGTCGAATTACTACCTCAAATGTGAAGATCTTAGCTCCAAATCCACAGAATATCAATCTCCTATGCTTCCTCTTGGCTAGTACCTCCTTCTTATTGCTAAACAACACTCCCAAGGTCAAAAAAATGGCTTCCTTCCTCTCCCAAAACGCTCAAGCACTCTAGGGTTTCTCTCTATGACTGGTGACCTCAAATGGCGGCCATAAGGGCCTTTAAATAGTCCCCAAACCCGAGAAATTAGGGTTTCATTAAACAGCGTGGACTCGCCGAGTCCACGTATGGACTCGCCGAGTCCAGTCATTAACCCGGATGGAGATTCGTGACTCTACTCGGCGAGTCTGAGCGCCTACTCGCCGAGTCTCTCTCCAAAACTCAATAAAATACATAATTTAAGATACCTGGGAATCCGGATGTTATAATTCTCCCCCACTAGAATCAGACTTCGCCCTCGAAGTCTCACTCCACAAATAACTCTGGATACTGCTCGCGCATCTCTAACTCCGGCTCCCAGGTCATTTCAGAACCCTTCCGATGTTGCCACTGGACTTGAACCAATGGCACCTCCTTGTTTCTCAAAGTCCTGATCCTTCGATCCACAATCGCAACCGGTCTCTCAACATAATTCAGGCTCGCATCCACCTGAATGTCCTCTAACGGAACTACTATCGACTCATCAGCGATACACTTCCTCAACTGAGACACGTGGAAGGTATCGTGAATCTGGCTCAACTCCGTAGGTAGCTCCAAACGATACGCTACCCTGCCCACCCTGGCAGTCACCCTGAAAGGACCAACATACCGAGGTCCCAACTTACCCCTCTTCCTGAATCGGATCACCCCCTTCCAAGGAGATACCTTCAGGAGTACTAAATCACCAACCTAGAACTCAAGCCCCGAGCGACGTCTGTCCGCATAACTCTTCTGGAGGCTCTGAGCGGTCAACAACCTCTGTCTGACCTGCTGAATCTGCTCAGTCGTCTGAAGTACTATCTATGTACTACCCATCACACGCTTCCCGACCTCACCCCAGCAAATAGGAGTCCGACACCTCCTCCCATACAACAGCTCAAAGGGTGGCATACCGATGCTCGAATGATGGCTGTTGTTATAGGAAAACTCAGCCAAGGGTAAGTATGTGTCCCAACTCCCTCCGAAATCCAACACACATGCCCGAAGCATGTCCTCGAGCGTCTGAATCGTCCGCTCACTCTGCCCATCTATCTGGGGGTGGTATGCGGTACTAAAATGTAGCCTCGTACCCAACTCCTCATGAAACTTCTTCCAGAATCTGGAAGTGAAACGCACATCTCGATCTGAGACGATCGAGATCGGCACTCCATGCCGTGATACCACCTCCCTCACGTACAACTCTGCCAACCTCTCAGCGGAGGAGCTCTCACTGATAGCAAGGAAGTGAGCGCTCTTCGTCAACCTGTCCACAATCACCCAAATTGCATCAACGCCCCTCGCAGTCCTTGGCAATTTGGTGATAAAATCCATGGTAATCTGTTCCTACTTCCACTCGGCAACCTCCAACGGCTGCAACTTACCATGCGGCCTCTGGTGCTCGGCCTTAACCCTGCGACAGGTCAAGCACCTGTCAACAACCCATGCTACATCCCTCTTCATACAGGGCCACCAATAATCTCTTCTCAGGTCCAAATACATCTTAGTGGCCCCGGGATGGATCGAAAACCTCGATCGGTGTGCCTCCTCCATCAATATGGTACGTGCCCCGCCCACAAATGGCACCCAGATCCGACCCTGGAAGGTCATAAGCCCTCTGCTATCGGTAACAAACTCCGATACATATCAGATAACTCGCTCTCTCTTGCGGTTCTCCGGTCTCACGGCCTAAGCCTGGGCCCCTCGGATGGTGTCCAACACCGGAGTCATCACTTTCAATCTCATACAAACGTCCCGTATCGGGGCGCTCTCCGCCCTACGACTCAGGGCATCGGCTACAATGTTAGCCTTGCCCGGGTGGTACAGGATCTCACAATCGTAATCCTTTACCACGTCCAACCATCTCATCTGGCGCATATTCAGGTTGGGTTGATCCATCAAGTACTTCAAGCTCTTGTGGTCCGTGTATATGGTACACCGAACCCCATACAGATAGTGACGCCAGATCTTGAGGGCGAACACTACAGCCCCCAACTCCAGATCGTGGGTGGGATACCTCGTCTCGTGAGGCTTCAGCTGCCTCGATGCGTATGCTATCACATGCCCTCTCTGCATTAGCACCGCTCCCAGCCCCGATATCGATGCGTCACAATACACCACAAAGTCCTCCATCCCCTCCGGAAGGGCTAACATTGGGGCTTCGCACAGTCTCTGGCGAAGTGTCTCGAAGGAGGCCTGCTGCTCTGGTCCCCATGAAAAAGCAACACCCTTCCGGGTCAACCTGGTGAGTGGCACGGCGATCTTGGAGAAATCCCTGATAAATCTCCGATAATAGCCAGCCAACCCTAAGAAACTCCTGATCTCGGTGGGGGATCTCGGCACCTCCCAACTCATAACCGCCTCAATCTTGGCCGGGTCGACCAATATCCCATTCTGGTTAATGAGGTGCCCTAGGAACTAGACCTTTCGTAACCAGAAATCACACTTGGAGAATTTGGCATAAAGCCTCTCCGATCTCAAAACTCCAAGTAACTCTCTTAAATGCTCCTCATGCTGCTCTCTGGATCTCGAATACACCAGTATATCATCGATGAACACGATCACCGAACGGTCCAACATCGGTCTGCATACTCTGTTCATGAGATCCATGAACGCCGCCGGTGCATTGGTGAGCCCGAAAGGCATCACCACGAACTCGTAATGCCCGTAACGAGTCCTGAACGCTGTCTTCTGGATATCCTCATCTCGTACTCTCATCTGATGATATCCAGACCTCAAGTCGATCTTGGAAAACCAAGACGCTCCATGCAACTGATCGAATAAATCGTCGATCCTCGGTAAGGGGTAACGGTTCTTGACCGTCAGTTTGTTCAGCTCCCGGTAATCAATGCACATCCGGTGTGAACCATCCTTTTTTTTTGACAAAAAAGATCGGCGCTCCCCACGGCGAGCTACTCGGCCGTATAAACCCCTTCCCCAGCAGCTCCTGAAGCTGCGAGGATAACTCCTGCATCTCTGGTGGCGCAAGGCGATAGGGCGCCTTGGCGATAGGCGCTGCCCCCGGAACCAAATCAATACGGAACTCTACCTGCCTCTCGGGAGGCACACCCGGCAACTCCTCGGGGAAAACATCTGGGAACTCGCGCACTATCGGGACCTCATCGATCGACCTCGGTCTCTCTGCATCTACTCTCGTATCCACCACATAAGCCACAAACCCACTACAGCCCTGTTGTAAACTCTGTCTCGCTCTAGCGGCCGAACAAAATGCTGACCCAGAATGGGAACCCTCGCCGTACACCGTAAGTACTCCCCCACTGGGGTCTCGTATCGTCATCAACTGTCGCTCACAGTCAATCACAGCTCCGAAACGGCTCAACCAATCCATGCCCACTATGACACATACGTCCCCCATAGCAATCGGGACCAGATCTATCGGAAACTCGACACCGAAGATCTCGAGTACACATCCTCGAATCACATCAGTAGCATACACCGCTCGCTCGTCAGCTATGGAAACTCGTAGAGGTCGACTCAACGCCTCACGCTGGGTACTGATGTGCTGACTAAACGCTAGTGACACAAAAGACCGACTCACACCCGAGTCAAATAACACCAAGGCAGGTACAGAACACACAAGAAATGTACCTACGCATATCATAATATAAGCATAACACTACAAACTCAAAATAAACAGAGGAAAGAATACATACCAGCTACCACATCGGGTGCTGCGCGGACCTCCTCCGTTGTCAACTGGAAGGCTCTCCCGCGAGCCTTCGGCGCCTCAGCCTTCGCCGGCCGACTCTCTGTAGCTCGAACAGCAGCAGGAGCAGATCCCTGAGAAGCTCCCTGAGCTGACCCTCGTAACTGTGGACACTCGGCCTTCCGGTGTCCGGTCTGGTTGCAGTGAAAACAGACTGCAAACCCCTTGGGGCAATCCTTGGCCATATGCCCCTCCTTGCCACATTTGTAGCAAGACCCTGCTCTGCACACTCCATCATGACTCTTGCCGCACTTGCCACAAGTGCGGCCCCTCTGGCTCCCTGATCTCGAATCGGCAGGCTTGGCCCGCTTGGCTGCCGGCTGAGACTGTGCCGGTCGCCGATCCCTCCCCTGAGACTCCGCCTCCTCCCTAGCCTGAGTCTCCAGCTCTATCTCCCTCTTCCGGGCATTTGCCTGAAGCTCGGCAAATGTCCGGTACGTCGAGTTCGCCACGAACTCTCGTATATCCCTCCTCAAAATGCTCAGATATCGGCTCATACGTGCCTGCTCGGAGGACACGTGCTCTGGGCAGAACATCGCCCGCTCATGGAACATCCTGGTGATCACTGTAACAGACTCTGTACCCTGCTTGAGGGTCAAAAACTCTTGGGTCAAACGCTCCCTCTCCACCTGGGGAACGTACTCTTCTCAGAACATAGCAGTGAACCTCTCCCAGGTCACTGCAACAAGCTCAGTAGGCGAATAGTGCGCCGTCACAAACTTCCACCAGTCCTTCGCTCCCAAGCGAAGCTGGTTCAACGCGAACCAGACTCTCAAATGCTCTGGAGATGAGCAAGTAAAGAAACACCCCTCAATGTCTGATACCCACCTCATCGCTGCAATCGGGTCCTGGGTCCCATCAAACTCCGGTGGTTTTGTGTTGCTGAACTCACGAAACAGCAACGTATCACCACCCTGCGGCCTAGTCGCAGCTATAGCTGCAGTGGCCGCAGCAACCGCAGCCTCAGAAAGAGCAGCGTATCTCTCGTCAAATGTCTCTATCAGTGTGGTCTTGATAGACCCGAACATCTCTGGTATCTCTGCCCTGATGGCCGCAGCCACCTCCTCATGAATGATCCTACGGATCTCCTCATCACTAGTACCGCTGCTCTCTGGTGTGTGGCGTGTCCCAACCATGATGTCTCTGAAATACAACATAATAAATATCAGGGACTCGCTCGAGTATACTCGCACTCGATAACTCCACCCTACTTGCTCCTTAGTACCCAATGGATTCTTACTTAGGGTGCGCACTGCTCCGGTGTCTTCAGTAGTACGGGCCCTATACTACCGTCCACACCGCATCAGCATCCACTCTAAGTCCTCCTCCTTGGATCCCAAGTCCCAAGTACTCTACTCTCTTTAACCATATGCTACTCACTAGCAGCTCTCTCATAAACTCCTCGCTGCTATCTAAACACTCTCAAGTATCCCTAGCAGCAAAACTCCTAGACTAAGGCATCACATATCAGGCCACTCTAGTCCTAATAAGAATACCTAGTCTACTCTAGCATTCATAGCATAACACATCATATATCATAACATAATATATCTCATAACACTAATTACAAGGGTATTTTGGGAAATCACCGTTCGGGCGCTGGCTGATCGTACACACGGCTCTGCTCTGTTTGTCTCAAAACTCTTTTAACTCTTTTAAAAAGTTTTTAGTCATCAAAATTTCTCTCAAATCCTCAGTTTGAGTTCAGATACGCCCGAAGATGAATCTGAATCCCTCAAACCAAGGCTCTGATACCAACTTGTAACACCCAAATTTTCAAAACAATTTTTCACATTTTATAAAACACGTTTTCATTCATAATCGTTATAAAAACACCATTGTATCACATAACATCATCTCCCAAGATCATAATAAAATCTCCCCGCGTGTGTACTGATCAAGCCGGCGCCTTCCCGCGATCCTCGCTGGTACCTGAGACACATAACACAACACTGTAAGCATAAATGCCTAGTGAGTTCCCCAAAATACCACACATAACACATATTAGCCACTCGAGGCTATAACTCTGTTTGACACTCTGGTCAAAGTGTCTCTGTGGGACCCCCCAGTCCCATAACTCTGTGGGCCCTCTGGCCCTAACTCTATGGGTCCTCTGACCCTAACTATGTGGACCTTCCGGTCCTAACTCTGAAAACTCTGTAACACATAGCACATAACACATAGAAATCACATCATGCAAAAGCATACACAATACTCTGTCTCATAGCTCTAATTACCACTCTAGGTAAAGTATAGTGAGAAGACTCACCTCGGTTAACTCGGTAAAGCTCGAACTCTGTAAAGTCGGGTCTAGCCTCCGCCTAATCATATGAAATAAACACTCTGAATCAATACATCTCTCAAGGCTAGACTATTCCTCCTCTTAGTACTCTCAGAAGGGTAAAAGACCATTTTACCCCTCTCATGGCTCAAAGACCCTAAAGTTGACCAAACCCTAAAAGTCAATAAAGGTCAACGGTCAAACTTTGACCCGACTCGCCGAGTGCACTTGGGCGACTCGGCGAGTCTACACGTGCCCACTATCTTTCTGATCTCGCATGACACGTCGAGTCTTTCCCTTTACTCGACGGGTGACACCTGGCATGAATCGCAGGGCCACACCGACTCAACTCGCCGAGTCTGTTCATGGACTCGGCGAGTTCCGCCTTGAACTCCAGTCCTCTAATTCCCTCCGACTCACTGAGTCAACCCTATGCTCCACGAGTCGTCACAGATTGCGAGTCGCGGGGCTACCCGACTCTACTCGTCGAGTCCGTTCATGGACTCGGCGAGTTCATTTCATGCACATCCTCAAACAACTTCCCGAGGTCAGATCCAGTCCTCTAACCAATAGATCTATCATTCCCAAACCCAATAACCACGTAAAGTTTCCATCTTGATGCACATACAACATCTATTTGATCATATATGATGATTTAGCCCCAAATACCATAACTCAAGGCCATAGCCTCCATTATTATTCAAAAAGCTTAATGAATAAGGCTCTCTGGACCTCTATGGATCCAGATCCAAAGCCTCCTCATCATAAGGGACTATTTGGGCTTCAAATCTAAGCAACAAAGGGTCTAAGAAACCCTAAATCCATATGATCATCATAAGAACAGAAGGGGAGTCGAATTACTACCTCAAATGTGAAGATCTTAGCTCCAAATCCACAGAATAGCAATCTCCTATGCTTCCTCTTGGCTAGTACCTCCTTCTTCTTGCTAAACAACACTCCCAAGGTCAAAAAAATGGCTTCCTTCCTCTCCCAAAACGCTCAAGCACTCTAGGGTTTCTCTTTATGACTGGTGACCTCAAATGGCGGCCATAAGGGCCTTTAAATAGTCCCCAAACCCGAGAAATTAGGGTTTCATTAAACAGCGTGGACTCGCCGAGTCCACGTATGGACTCGCCGAGTCCAGTCATTAACCCGGATGGAGATTCGCGACTCTACTCGGCGAGTCTGAGCGCCTACTCGCCGAGTCTCTCTCCAAAACTCAATAAAATACATAATTTAAGATACCTGGGAATCCGGATGTTATATATATATATATATATATATATATATATATATATATATATATATATATATATATATATATATATATATATATATATATATATATATATATATATAAGAAATAAATAAGGGTAAAAGGATTTTTTTTTCATGTATACCAGGGACAGCATACATAATAGAATAAAGTTTTAAGGATCATCCAAGTTTTAAAATAAAAAAGTTAAAGACCAATCACGCAAACTACTTATCACTTGAAATAAAACAATAATTTTGGATGATTTGATGTTTGTGCTAAAATTATTGTAAATTTGTAATAAACTTATGGACTTAGTATTTCCATATTTTGTACTTGGTTATGTTACAATATTAGTTTTTTCGGTTAACTGTTTAATTTTTCTAGTTTTTTCCAAAAATATGTTAGGTTGCGTTTAGTTGCAGAAAAATATACCGTTTTTCAGAAAAATTTTCCAAAAAAAATGAGAATTTTGAAAACGCGTTTAGGTCGTCTAATTTTATAAATTTTTCACGGAAAATGAAAATTTTCCGTTTTCTAAAATTACAAAGAAGTTTGAAATTTTTGGAAAACCAATAATTATTATTTTCCATATTTTTCTAATTCCAAAATTTTTCTAAAATATAAATACACACTCACTTTCACCTCTATCTACCCCCAACCTACCACACCCCTACCTACCCACCCCTACAAACACCCCCCCCCCCCCCACACACACACACAACCACAAATACACCACTACCCCCACCCCACCCCTACAAACATACACACACAGCCACAGCTACACGCCCCCCCCCCACCCCCCGCACACACACCCACACCCATAAAAGACACCCACCCCAACCCCAGCCCCCACCCACCCCCACACCCCTACAAACACACACACACACACCAACCCCCGCTCACACCTACACCCCCACAAACACATACACACACCCAACACCACTACCACAATCACCGACCTGCCATCACCATCACCACCACCACTACCCCATCACCTACATCACCACCGCCGCTGCCATCACCATCACCACCGTTGCCATCACCACCACCACCGCCGCCACCACCACCACTGTCACCATCATCGGCACCACCACTGCCCCTCGCCGCTGCCCCCACCCCAACCCTACCATCGCTACCGTTTTCTAAAAATGAAAACCGATAGAAATATACACATTTAAAGACGTTTTCTAATTTTCTAAAACCGAAAATGAAAAATGAATAAGTTTTAACTAAACGTGTTTTCTAAATTTTCCAATGAAAACTAAAAACAAAAACTGAAAACTGAAAAGGGAAAACGAAAAACGAAAAATGAAAATTATTTTTCCGTAACTAAACGCAACCTTAATTTTTGATTTTCCAGATTTTGGTTTAGGGAAAAACTTATCCCATAAGATCCCCAAGAGGAAATAGTACATGTTCGGAAGCATTTTAGTTTTGGATGCAGGACGGGATACCATACCCCGCCCGATGCCTGCCCCATTGTCATTAGTAATTAGGAGTTTAGGAGGCGCAATTCAAATTGTTTTTGCATTTAATGTATTTTCCATTGAGAATTGTATGTGACACCATTCATTAGAAGTTAACATGAATTAAAAGAGAAGTCAACAAAGATTATTAAACGTCTCAATTAAACAAATACTTTCACATATGGGGTGGTCATCTTCAACCTACCCTCATCAAAAAAAAAAACTAAAAAAAAATAATTTTTTTTAATATTAAAAAAAAAAAAAAAAAAAAACTCTTTTTTTCTCATTACTTCGTATATTTCTTTTTTTAACATAGAGTTGGCCCTATTTGAACGCAATTTGCCTATAATCATATTCAACTACAAAAACAGAACTTGAACTCCCCATCTTAATTTATATAATACATACAGGGACTAATCGTAAATAAATTATATTTAAAAAGACTTACATCTATTAATTATCTTTTCAGTGACATGTCAAATAATAACAGAATTTCCCGCCAGTCTTCTTTTTTTTCTTGAAACGCTGTGTTCAAAAAACACATATCACTTCACGCAACACAACAAATTTCATCTGCATTCTTCCTTTTCTACTTCTCAACTCTCAATCTATCTAAGGAAGCAAGAAAATGGATCCAAATCCAGAAAAAGAACATTTTGCGAAGGCCAAAATTGAAGATCCAAATCAAAATCCAGGTTTACTTCAATCGCTGTTGAACCCAAATGGTGTTCCCATGGATGATCGCTGCTATATGAAAATTTTCGGTAAAGAGATGAATTCTAACCTCCATGTCCAAGAAGTTGATCGATAATTGTTTTTTTCATCTGTATTTGAAGAATTTCGTTTAATTTTCAAGAGAATTCTATTGTATTGTTTTTGTTGACACTAATCTGTATCTGTAGGAGATTCTTGTTGTTTTTTGTATCAGTAATCTGATTTATATGATCTACGTAGGTGATTTCCTCACCAAGAATGTTGTAATCAATGATGTTTTTCCATGAAATTTCTGTTCTATAATCTATTTCTTGAAAATAATCCCTATGCGTAGATTCATTTCATTTATTTGTTTGATTAATATACATTCTTTATCAATTATTTTCTCATGGTTATCAGAAGAATATGGGAAAGCTCAGCAACTAGCTGAGGCAATTGCTTCAGGTGAAAAGCTTGATAGGAAAGTATATCGGATTCGTAATAAAGAAGTACGTACATTCCATCTGTTACAAATATGGAACTCAAGTTTTCATTCTCATTCTAAAAATTCTATTTACAGCTTGTCAAATTCATTGACAAAGATTTTGAAGGGATGAAGGACATTAACATAATCTCAGAAGCCTCAATTGGAGTATTCGCTGATGCTGAATCCAATCTTCTGAATCATTCATTTCTGGACTTGGTGGGTACTGTTGACGAAGTTAAACTTGCTGAAGAACTCATCCTAGAGAATGTTCTAAAGGTAATTAACTCCCTTGTTTTTGCAAAAAAAAAAAAAAAAAAAAAAAAAAAAAAAAAAAAAAAAAAAACATTTCATCTTTCTGACTAATGTTTCCATTATCTGTAGACATATAGTAGTTTGTGCTATCCAGTAATTCTGATGCCACAAGAAATTTATATGGACCACATCAAAATCCACCTCCACAAGGTGAGAAATATAAATACACTTAACTGGACCTAAAACCAGAATCTGAGGGCATTTTGGTCTTTAATTGTCTGAAGCCTACTTTTCTCTGAATCTGTTTATATAGGTTTGTCGGCTCCTTGGAACCTACAGGAGTAATCTCTTGAGAATTGAAAAGGAGTCTGGTGCATGGATAAAGGTTTGTTATTTCATTTAAATATCTTGAAGCATATATAAATATATTGCTATTACTAAAACTGTCGGTTTTCAGATTGAACAAGGTTCTTTTCCTGGTGTTTGGGAATGGGAGAGAGTAGTGAATATATTTGGTCCACATGAAAATGTTAACAAGGCTAAGTTGTTAATTCAGTCAGTTATATCTGAACAGGTGATGTAATTATTTTTTTTTTCTTTTAACTTGTTCAAAGACTGCATATAATTGAATTGGGCTTAATGGGATTTAATTTGTTGTTGCATGCAGCCTGGAGAACTATCTGCTACAGAAGCACTAAAAGAATTCCTGCATCAGTTTAAAGAACCTAGTTGTAGTGAATTAATTGATCATAAGAAGTCTGCTATTAATGATGAATCAAACAAAAAGAAGAAGCAGAAGGTTGGTGAACCTATTTGGGATCAAACTTTTCTAAGAATTAAGAATTCTGGTGGTGGGAAATCAGAGGGATCTAGTTCTAAACAAACAGAAGGTGAATCAGAAGAAAAGAAAAAGCAACATGAGTTTAGAGAACCTACTTGGAATCAAACTTTTGGACCTGTAATTTCTTCTCCTGGGGAATCTTCAGAGGGAAGTAAACAAACAGAAGAATCCGGTGAATTAGATAAAGGGAAGCAGCAGGTGCTGCAGGCTGAGGAAGGTGGTTCCAGTCTAACAGATGAAGAAAAGCAGCAGCATTTGCAGCATAAGAAATCTGAAGATGCTGGTCCTTTGTCAGCAGCATGATGGATCGGGTGTGTCACATGCATGCAAATGGTATTAGATTGTGTAGGGAAAGGGAACAAATTTTTGTTACATAGTCATGAATGAATGATACACAAATGTTTCTAGTACAAAATGGTTAGGAAATCTTGTTTTTGGTCAAATTTACACCACCCCATTATACAAGGGATGAGAATCTTCAAAATTTTTGGTTGTGTTGATGAAATGTCTATCCCTCCCTCAGGCACATATGTATATCGGATTTCGAAACCGTTTGATTGTATTAACAAAACGGAAACAAAGGAAGGAATATATTTTGGCTGAATTTATGTGTTGTTACTTGATGAAATGCCTACTGGCATATGTTGTCATTATTGGTGTCGCCGTTATTTCTAATTTTTATTTTTAATAAAAATTTATTGTGTTAAATGTGATTTGAGAATTAAAGACCATCAGCTAGTTGGCAAAGCATTAGATAGCTGACGAACCATCAATTGGATGATCTGTAACTAATTCATAGCTAGTTGGCTGAGTAACTAGCTTGGTTGACGATCAGCTAACGGAATGGAGCCCCAATTCGGTTGTGTAGCTAGGGTTTATGTGTATACTTTGCCTATATATAAGGGATAATAGCTAGGGTTTAAAGTGGTCGTCGTGTATGATTGTGATAACGTTTTCAACTATGTGAATAATAATACTCCCATGGACATAGGTCATACTCACCGAACCACATAAATATTATGTCTTGTGTATGTGAGAGACTTATTATTCTTGACAATTGGTTTCATAGCTAAGATTTGTTTTGTTGATTATGTTGGATATGGGTACATACTAGTTTAGTATGTCTTGGGTTTAAACTTATGCACACTTCATCGGCAACCGAACATTCCATTGATGCAAAAAATTGTTCCACTACTCCATCATAAACTTTCAATCAAAATTTACAAATAACCATTTGATTGAGCAAAATAACCACACAACACAATCTTAAACTTGATAAAATAATATGAATTTCCCTTGCCTTCTCATTAATTTTGTATCTGTATATATACAAGTACAATCGAATCCCTATAATGAAGGGAAGAATGACTTCCAAAGATAAATACAAATAATATATATACAATATCAACTAATAGCCTCCCTCAGTTGGAGCAGGAAGAGGACGGATGCTCAAACTGGATCTAAAATCCAAGAACAGTTGGCAAGGCAACCCTTTAGTGAAAATATCGGCGAACTGATAGGCGGATGGAACATGAAGAACTCGAACATGACCGAGAGCCACCTTGTCTCTAACAAAATGAATGTCCATCTCGATATGTTTGGTGCGTTGATGTTGAATAGGGTTGCCCGAAAGATAGACCGCTGAAACATTATCACAATACACCAATGTAGCGGTCTTAAGAGGAGTATGTATCTCAAGAAGAAGATTACGCAACCAACAAGCCTCAACAACAACATTTGTCACACGCTGATACTCCGCTTCAACGCTGGAGCGGGAAAGAGTTGGTTAGCGCTTAGCAGACCAAGAGATCAAATTGTCTCCTAAAAAGACACAATATCCTGAAGTGGATCGACGTCTATCTGGATAGCCACCCCAATCGACATCTGTGTAGACAATGAGTTGAGAAGGTGTAAGGTGTTGATCTGTTTAAATATAAACCAAGATTTTGAGTGCCTTTCAAATATCGTACGATCCCTTTTAAAGCATTCAAATGTGGTTCTCGGGGTGCATGCATGAACAGACAAATTTGTTGAACAACATAGGCGACATCGGTCCGAGTGAAAGTTAAGTATTGAATGGCACCGGCCAACTGTCAATAGGCTGATGCGTCTTGAACGGGATCACCATCGGTTGAGCTAAGTTTGGAATTGGTATCAGCGGGTGTAGCAACGGGTTTGCAATTCTCCATTTTAGCCCTTTTGAGGATTTCAGTAGTATTTTTCTATTGAGACGGGAACATACCACCCAATAAGTAACTAACAAAAATGCCCAAGAAATATGTAAGTTTGCAAAGATCATTCATATCAAATTCTGTCTTGAGTGAATATATGCTTTCAGCTTTGAGTTGAGGAGAAGAAGCTATAAGAATGATATTGTCGACATAGACAAGCAGATAAGCATAGTGGTTGTTTCGACGAAAGGTAAATAGAGAATTGTCACTCTTGCTACAGACAAACCCGATGCTAAGAAGGTATTGAGCAAACCTTTGGTACCAAGTCCATGGGGCTTGTTTCAAACCATATAGTGATTTGCGTAACTTGCAAACATAACCGAGGCAAGAAAATTTTGCAAATCCTGGTGGTTGGTGCATGTACACGGTTTCTTTACTTACAATCAAGTTTAACAAAAACCTACACAACAAAACCATGACACATGTATGTTATTTCAACATAAAATAGACAAGCATGAAGAAAATATATGCTTCTTAGGTACAACTTCAATTTGGTCACTTCGTCCTCCATTTTACCAAACAATGAAGTTTGTTCATTGATTTCAATAATCCTAGAATTATGTCTTTTGCTCGTTTACACATAGGTTGAGCCAAGAAACGCATATGTAGAATCCTTTTAAGAAATTAAGAAAAACTTCAAAAAGATGTGAACGGACAAAAAAATCTCAAAAACACAAGCTAAAAAATAATACATACTGGTTTAGGGCAACACCATGATCGCCTCCCAGGGTTGCCATGAGTCCACAAAGTACGCACGATCGCCACTTTACCAAAATAACAGATCATCATTGTCGATTGTTTTTTAGTTCAGTTGAAAGGGATAGAGATGAAAGGGATGTTCAGTCTTCCTTTATAGATATAATACAACCTTTATAGATATAATACATTGCAAAAATGGTCAATATGTTTTCCAACCTAAAAATACGAAAATGACCTCATGTGGGGAGCACATATGAGATATAACAGGCATAAGAAGACAACAGTTAACTTGAGGGACCTAAATCACAAAAAAAAAAAACAAAAACAAAACAAAAACAAAAACAAAACAAAAAAAAACAAACAAAAACAAACAAAACAAAACAAAAACAAAAACAAACAAAAACAAAACAAAACATAAGAAGACAACAGTTAACTTGAAGGATCTAAATTCCAAAAAAAAAAAAAACAAAAACAAAAACAAACAAAACATTTTGGACCATTGGTGTGAGTAGAAGAAAAAAGTAGATTAAACATAGAGGTCTTCGTAAACCATAGGTACCATTGGACATTTTTGTAATTTACTTTAAGTAGAATTCATTCATATCTATATTCGATGGATATAACAAAATTGGAAACAATTAGTATATAGATATATAGGCATTAAAAACATAAATTGGAATCTAAATGTTAAAATTATAAATACAATTTTGTCATCATATATATCGTCAGGGACGGATCTAGTATGGTGCCAACGATGGCACCGGCAACACCTAGTTTTTCCCGATGTAGTACAAAATTTTCGATTTTTTTTTTCTTTTTTCTACTATAAAATGTGTCACCGGCAACACCTACTATGGATTGGCAACACCTATTACGGACCGGCAACACCTACTACAGAATCCTGGGTCATGTGTCACTATCACGTATGATGAATATAAATTCACTACAGATGGATTGGGATCCATCTTTATCTCAAATGTTATCTTTCGATCATGTGTTACTATCTTGTTGTATGACGAAAACAAATGCACCTTGTAAGGGCTGAAAAATATTTTGAACTTGAACGCAATAACCTTCACTTTTCTCAGCAAGAAAATACACCAAACCCATATCACAATATGCCATCAGTGGTTAGAAGTTAGATAATATATGTTGCCCAAGATGTCTCTAATATATATTGATTTTCAAATTAATATAATTTATCAACCGTGGCAATTGAATAAACCATTTCAAGAAATTTATCAACCGTGGCAATTTAACACTACCAACAAAATAAGAATTCCCTAAAAATCTAAAATAAAAATCTAAAAATGAATGACGTTAGAACTTAGGGCATCCATAATGCATTAGACTTATTAGAGTATAATAGATTGACACATCATTATTTTACTTACTATACAACTCTACATTAATCTTCCTACAATGCATTGAACTCAATAAATTTCAATGGAATATATATATATATATATATATATATATATATATATATATATATATATATATATATATAGGGTTGAGATCCGTTGAGAACTCATAGTTTCCCGAGAACCTAAGAACCAAAGGTGGAGCGTTGGATCAAAATCAAATCATTAAGGGCATGATCGTCATCATACGAATCTCACTTAATTTTTTGTATTATTGAAAATATTAATAAAAAGCTCTCAAATTAACATTATAAAACAAAATTTTGGATTTTTTTATAAAAAAAAATAATTTTCGTTTTTTTTTAAACTGCAGATTTTTTAACTTTTTTGGAAAGCATAAATTTTTAAAAATTTTGAATTCTTTTTTTAAAATTGCAAGTTTTTCAAAAAAAAAACTGCAATTTTTTTGAAAAAAAAAACTGCAATTTTTTTTAAAAAAAATGTAATTAAAAAAACTGCAAATTTTTTAATAAAACAGTAATTTTAAAAAAAAAAATTGTAATTTTTTCCAAAAAAACCTGCATTTTTTTCTAAAATACTGCAATTTTTTAAAAAAAAAGTGTAACTTTTTCAAAAAAACTGTAATTTTTTTAAAAAAAAACTGCAATTTTTTTAATAAAGCTGCATTTTTAAAAATATATATATAAATTTTAAAAATCAGTAAATTTATAAAAAAAACTAAAATATTTACAAAAACTCTAATTTTTTTAACAAAAAAATCAACATTTTAGGTGCATATATGCATATTTTTTTCAAATGAATATATGCATATTTCTTATACTATAATATTCGTAAGTAAATCATAAAAAATCTCATTTTTATTAATCAATCTATAAACATAATAGTACAAGTATTTTATTCGATACAAAATAAAATATAAAAAATAAAAAATGTTACGAAGATTCACAATGTTATCATTTCTTCATATCAAGATTTTCATATTTTCTTTAATTTATCACTTTTCACCTCTTCAATATTTTCCACAAATTCTTCAAAATCTACAAGAAAATAAAAAAATTTGATTAATACAAGAACACTCACAAAAATGCACATGTATAAATCATATAAGATTTACATGTGATTCATATGTGAATTACATGTGATTTACATGTGAATCACATGTAATTTATATGTAAGTTGCATGTTATTTACATGTGAATCACATGTAATTCTTATGTGATTCACTTGTGATCTACATGTAATTCATATGTGAATCACTTGTGATTCATATGTAACTCATATGGGATTCACTTATGTGTGAATTACATGTGAATTACATGTGATTTTATATGTGAATTACATGTGATTCATATGTGAATCACTTATGATTTATATGTGATTTACTTGTGATTTATATGTAAATCACTTGTGATTCAAATGTGAATCACTTGTGATTCACATGTGAATCACTTGTGATTCACATGTGAATCACTTGTGATTCACATGTGAATCGCATGTAATTCATATGTGATTCACTTATGATTTACATGTGAATCACATGTGATCCATATGTGAATTACATGTGATTTTTTTCTATAACGATATGAGATTTGCTGAATTCCAAAACACAAATTCAAAAATAGAATACTAAAGAAGCAGATGGTGATATTAGTGCACTATATAATTAGTTTATGTCCAAAAAATAATATAAATATTAGAATATTTGTAAAGATTCTGCATTTTTTTAAATAAAAAGATTATAATAATAATATTCATGTACATTTGTTGTTGTGCTCATATTTGCATTATCATTTATCAAACTCATCATCTACTCTAGGGTTTAATTGCAACAATCAATTATACAAGTTCTGTATAATCATTTGTATTATCATTTTCAGGTGAATCGGTTATTAAGTTATCACTTGAGGTCTTTTCAAGTTTTGTATGATCACTTGAATCAATTACAGGGCGCACTGGACTTGAGATGATCATTGAATCAGCATCAAAATTGTTTGATGGTGTTTTACCAGTGATGGATATTGTTATTTCTGAAGTAGCATCCTGCAAGAATTAGATGGCATCAGGATCACATACTAAGAGAACAGACAAATGATGTACAAAAAGTAACCTTTTTCTTACTTTTGAGAGATTAGATTTTGATGACTTCTTCCCAAAAAACACAGTCTTGATCCACTTTCCAGGAGACTTCCCCATTCTTGACTAATAGAAATGTTACAACTCTAAATTCTTTGCATTATCCCAAAAACAAACTCTCAATGAAGCTACAGGAAATGAAACATAAAACACAACCAAAACTGTGAAAAGAACTATCCCAAATTCGAACAACTAGAATGATATCAAGATCAATATGTACAAAAGGAAATTACCACTCCATCATACTCAATAGGGTGTCCAAACCAGCTACTCTGTATAATATGTTAGAGAAAACAAACTTTTTTACCACCAAGTAATACAAAATTTAATTCCAAATTGCAGTTACTTGAGGAGGATACAAAATCATGAATGTGGCTAGAATCGTTAAGAGCATAGCAACTGGTTGCAGGTAAAATCACAGAACCAACGATGCATGTTTGATAGAGGAAAGCTGGAAATGAAACAAGAAAACGAAATTTTCATTCAAGAAAAGAACAAAACTGATATACATTAAACAATTTGCTTCTTAATTCTTACAGAGATGAGTAAATAACTACAAATTCATAAATTACCTGTAAAAATGGCTGAGAAAAAACTGATCATTAACAACATTAGAGCATATGTTAGGCCTTGGGTACCAAGAAAATACAAGCATACCAGATGCTCAAAAGGCTGCAGTAATCCATTTAAATTGTATTATGAAAATTTATTTGTAAAAGACGACTAGTTTCTGACATTATATTATATGCTCAAAAGGCTGCAGTCTTCCACAAATAAAAATATCTCCTACATTTCTCAAAATATAACCAAAAAAAATTCTTCAGAATACTAAATTGGAATTGGTTCCTCATTCATGAAGTCAAAGTGAAGTTAACATGTGATATTTCTCATTGAGGCATTTCATCGAACATGTTGAGTGCAAACAAATATCTATATTTTTCAATAACACAGGTGTCTATTTTTATACTTACAATCAACACAAGGATTTAACTCTTCTTAAAAACATATTGACTAAACAGGTTCAACTTAATGATTAGGCAAAAACAATTCATGAAGTTCAAACAAAGGTCAGGAGTTAACTATAGAAACAGATAATACCTAAATTTTGATCGACAAGGGATCATCTTCTTCGTTCAGGTCTTCAATCCACAGTGGAGGCCGAGATGAATTCGACGATTACGGTGTACTCCGGGGAACGATTGATGGAGGATAAACGATTCAAAATCAAAGCATCTTCAGTGGAGTTTTTTCTATGAAGAACATGAGATCAAGGAGTTCAGCAACAATGAAACTTCGATCGTTGGGGGATTTCAGATTCGTGTGAGTAGAAGCAATTTCAGAATCGAAAGCATGGAATTGGAAGAAGGATTGGAGGCAATTCGACGGAGGTGAGTCGTCGGAGGATGGATCGTAGCTTTGAGCGAGAGAGGAAAACGGGGAGGAAAGAGAGAGAGAGATGAAAATGTATTTTATCAGATATTAGATTTAATAAATCATTTAATTATACTTTTATTCCTATAATACCCCAAGCTGAATTAATTAAGATACCCCTCCTTCTTTTTTTGTCTACTTATTTACAAAAACGTCACCTTGCATCTCGACCGTTTCTTTTTTTTGATCCAACGTTCCACCTTTAGTTCTCGGGAAACTTTGAGTTCTCAAATGATCCTTCCTCTCTCTCTCTCTCTCTCTCTCTCTCTCTCTCTATATATATATATATATATATATATATATATATATATATATATATATATATATATATATATATATATATATATATTTGGAAAGGGAACTTCCCTAACGAGGGTTTCCGGGCCAGCTTTCGCGCACCGACTAATCCCCCACTGCAAACATGAGGTTTTGCCTCATGCCCTGGAGTCACTGCAGACGAACCTTCATGACCACAAGAGCCGATGGAATATATATTTAATAGTTAAAAGGTTTTCTTTTTTCCATTGAAAAGTTCAGTGACCATTAAACTCCATATCCATTGAATGCCAACATGGCATCCCACAATGATAGAGTTTAATCCATTGAATGTCAATTAAATATGTCATCTCATTCAACTCTCTCGTTAAACTAAGCTGGATGCTTTTAGAAAGAAACCCAACGTGAATATCATACTATAGATATCAACGAAAAGACAAAAAGATGCCAAACAATACTAATTAAATGAAAATCGGCGAAGCGTTTATATCTGGAATTAATGAGGCCTTTTTTTTTTGCAAAATTAATGATCCTTTTATGATAATTGTTGAAATTTGGTTATTTTTTTTATAAATGAAAACTAGGTTATAGCCATGAAACACAGTTTAAAAATAATTAAAATTTTACAGTAAAATTCATAATTATTAATCAATTATTAAACATGATTTTGTACGATTTTCAATATTGGAATATAATTAATTATCGGCAATTATAACTGAAACTTACTCAAAACGAATTTAAATTTCTCCTAAAAATCAGGGATCAAATAAATAATTGTCTAACTTATTATCAACATCAATACTTTTTAATAAATAAAAAATGATGAGAAAATGACAAACGCCATTTTTATAAAGCATTTGAAAAGAAAACGTAAATTATGAGAAAATGACAAATAACATTAATAACTATTCTTTTATTAGTATAGAAAAATATAAAAAGATATGATCATTTTGAGAAATAACTCTTAATAAAAAAAAATCAACCCACCTCCGCTTTACAAGTAAATAATAATTGAGTAGTAAATTAGTGATTAAAATATATTTTTTTAACGTTCTTAAACAATAATTTTTCATATCTCGCATCATATCGTTGGTTATTGCTTTAAGACAAAATTGAAAGAACGGTCCCTGTGGTATATCAAAAGTAGCAACTTTGGTTCAAAATGGGTTTGGCTCGCAAGGATGGTCCAATAGTTTCGTTTTGTTGCGAGTTTAGTCCAAAAATTTTAGAACTTTTTATAATGACGGATTTGCCCTTGGTATTTTCCCTTTTTTAATTTTTTTATTACAGAAATCAAAAAAAGAAAAAGAAAAAAAGAAAATCTCTCTCTCTCTCTCTCTCTCTCTCTCTCTCTCTCTCTCTCTCTCTCTCTCTCTCTCTCTCTCTCTCTCTCTCTCTCTCTCCAGAAGACAATCCACAAAACACCATCATCATCTTTTTTACATATCTTCATCTTCTTTAAAAATCAAAATCATGCCCCTAAAACATTTTGGGGGTTTATTTTTTTATCAAGAACTCCATATACAAACAAATACACACTTAAGAATACTATTTATAATCAATCTAGAAATCATCAATAATGGATTCACCCACCTGTAATGTCATCGACACCCCTTTACTTCCATTCGTCCTTCAAGCTTGATAACAATCATAGTTCGAAAGGGTTTGTGATGTCGAGATCTTATGAGACCCTAGTTATTGTGATCTGCTAATGAAGTCATTGATTCCACCATCATCACAGATAGGCTAAACTAATGTCATTACCACCCCCGGTGAGGTTTCCGACCCAGATCTGGAAGGTTTGTTCCCTCCAACAACACCTCTAAAATACATGAGAGATAGAGAGATCTGATTTTATTGTGTGTGTATGTTCATATGATTGTGTGTGTGTGTGTTAGATCTGATTTTGTGTGTGTTCATCAGATATGGGCGAACTCAAGAACAAACCACAACCGATGTCGTCATAATCCCTTCCTCAACCTCCCTTTCATCTCCAACTCATCTATCTCCCTCGTTTCTCACTTCTCCGAAGAAGAGAGCCACCACAGTCGACTGTGGTAACTCCTCCGCCTCCCCCTGTCGTGACCCACCACCATCCAACATCCCAAATCCAAATCCACAATGGTTGTTCTTCGTTCTTGTTTACCGATTCCAGTCTTTTAGTTTTCTTTTCCCCAAAATCTCATGGTCCCATGGAAGAAATGTTTCTCATCGAGAATCAGAACCCTGAAGTCAATTTAAGCGAAGTAGAATATGAAACAACTTCATAAATCGATTCACTTCCAGATGCCAAATAGGAGATGAGAATCTCTTATTTACAAGTGATACTTGTACAAGCAACTACGGATGGAGTTGTGAAGGTGAAGAAGAAGAAAGGTCAACGAAGAGGGGAGGATTTCACTTTGTTGTAGAAATAAAAGAAAGCCGATTTCTTTACTCATTTTCTTCTCTTTAGTTCTCGCATCTGATTCTCGGATGGCTATAATCAATAATCTTTATGTTACAAAAACCTTCATATCTTTGTTTTCATGATCAGTATTTGGAACCTTCTTGGTTCGTGGGAGGAAGAGAAATCAGGGGCGGTGGTGATTAAGTAGGAATGGTTCCGATTAGAAGGAGACGGTGGTAGTGACGTTAGGGTGGAGGAGCTGGAGGAGAGATTGGTGGTGGTGATTTTGGGAGTTTGATTTTGGTCAATATTGTCTAGTTCCCGAGAGAGAGAGAGAGAGAGAGAGAGATTTTATTTTTGTTTTATTTTATTTTTAATTGTTGTAATAAAAGAAAAATAAAAATAAAATAATAAGGGGCAAATCCGTCATTATAAAAAAGTTCATAGGAAATTGGACTAAACTCACAACAAAATGAAACTATTGGACCATCCTTGGGAGCCAAACCCTATTTGGACCAAAGTTGCTAGTTTTGACATACCACAGAGACCATTCTTGCAATTTTGTCTTGCTTTAACGCAATTTTTCCAATTGACAAAACTGCAAATTTGGTCCCCGTGGTTTGCCAAAAAAATGTGGATGGAGTCCAAAATCTTTTCAACTTGCACCATTGGTCCAAAATAAGATTTTTTTTTTGTGGTTATGGTCCCTATCAAACATAAAAAGTCTATTATACCCTTTTAATTTGTTTTTTACATTTTTTTTATTTCTTTTACCATTTTTATAATTTAAAAATAAAAAAGAAACAACAAACCTCCCAACCCCACTACCCGATTACCCTCTTCCCTCTTCCCTCTCTTTTTTTTCTCTCTCTCTCTCACACACACACACACACACATCCCCAAGAAAACCCAGAACCACCAAATTTCACCATCTCCACCATAGATTCACCTCTACTGCACGGTAAAATCACCCATGGTCGCCAAAAATCCTCCCACCTGCGTGAGGTCCATGTATCGAGCTCCACATGTAAACATCTTTCTTGTTTCTTTCAAAGATGGGTTGTTTTGGGTCTTAATGAATGATGATGACTAACAGAGTATTCTGCATCACCTCTTGAACTAGAATCTTCACCTTTGAGCTCTTTCTTATGCATGTTCTCTGAATTGAGATTTATCCATCCGGTGGAGTGGGTAAGTTGCTACCAGAAAGAATGGATGGGAGTGATAAAGTGAAAAGAACACAGAGGAGAGGAAATCCAATTTCCTCCATTAGAGAATGTTGGAGAGTGAGGAGTGAAAGTACAAGACTACAAAAATCACCCTTTTTGCCTTCGATTTTATGTTGCAGGTCTGAATGATAAGAGAATTTCAATGACTTAGCCTCAAACTAAAGCTTCATACCTGATTCATCCTATGATCGTGTTCTTGCTTTCATCCCAGATTCATCCTATGTTCCTCAAATCAAAGAAACCTCACAACCACAGAAGGGTTATCGAACCTCGATTTCATGGCTTGGTTAAAAAAAATTGTGAGAAGGGTGTGAAATAGAGCAGTAAGGAAGAAGAAGATGAAGAGAGAGAAAAGAGAGAGAGAGAGAGAGAGAGAGAGAGAGAGAGAGAGAGGTAGGGATACGGTGGGTGAGGGTAGGGTGGGCCAATCCTTGTTTTTTGTATTATTTTTCAATTAAAAGGGTGTTAAAACAAATACAAAAAATTAAAAAAGAAATTAATAGGGCAAAATAGTCCTTTCAACTTTTTGAGGGACTAAAACCACAAAAACTTCTGATTTTGGACTAGTGGTGCAAGTTGGAAAATTTTTGGACTCCATCCACATATTTTTGCTAACCACAGGGACCAAAATTGCAGTTTTGTCTTTCCAATTATATTCGATTAGAAGAATCCGAACTTGAACCCCTCTTCGTTATACATTATACAACAAATACAGGGACTAATCGTAAATACCTTATATCTCAAAGGACTTAAAAGTACAAACTATTTTTTAAGTGTCATGTCGATTAATAACAGAATTTCCCGCTTCTCTTCTTCTTTACTTGAAACCCTTCGTACAAAAACCTGTAAATCACTTCACGCAACAGAAAAACAAAAATCATTTTCATTTTTCCTGATCGTTTTCTTTCTACAATCGTTCGAAGGGTGCAAGAAAATGAATCGAAATCCAAGAAGAGACAAATTTGCGAAGGCCAAAATTGAAGAACCAAATCTAAATCTGCGTTTATCTACAGAGCTGTTTCTGAAACGTGATGATCATCCACTAAATGATCTCTGCTATATGAAAGTTTTCGGTAAGGATTTCATTATCATTACAAAATTGTATAATATCAGCGCCATTTTTCTTTTGTTTTTGTATTGTAATTTCCACGTTTAAGAATTTGATCGATGTTTTGTTCCTTTTTTTGCTAAGGGTTCTTGGAGAACTTCGTTCAATTCTCACAAGATTTCTGCTGCGGTGTGCTCTTGTTGTCTTTTTGTTTCAGTAATTTGATTAAAGTTATCTATCTGTTTTGATTTTATCATCAAGAAAGTTGTTAATTAGTTGTAATCAATGTTTTTACTTCTCTAATTTTCAATATGAAGATAATACTCGGAAAGCTCACCAAGTAACTGAGACAGATGCTTCAGAGGCCAAACTTGATAGAAAAGTATATAGGATTCGTAATAAAGAAGTACGTGATCACATTCTACGTATCTCATATCTGTTACAAATATAGAAATCATTTTCGCTGAAAATTCTGTATATATTACTCTTTTTCACAGCTTGTTACAGTCTTTGGGGACGATTTTGAAGGGATGAAGGAGATTCAAAGAGTCTCGAAAGCCACAATTGGGATACTAGCAGATGCTGAATCCAATCTTCTGAGGCATTCGTTTCTGGACATTCTGGGTACTGCTGAAGAAGTTACAACTGCTGAAGAACTCATCCTAGATGAAACCCTAAAGGTTATTGAAAGAAACAAAAAAAAAAAAACTATGATGAACTATTTTTCATTTGATACTTATATATACTTGCAAATATTGTGATTAATTCATCTTTTGTAGACATATAGTAGCTTGATTTTTCCAGTAATTCTGATGCCAGCAATCATTTATGGAGACAACATCACCATCCCTGTCCACAAGGTGATTATAAATATACACTTAACTGAATCAAAAACAAGAAAATTATTAATTATCTGATCTTTATATGAAGGATTCGTGTATATTGTATATGTTTATTTAGGTTAATCATGTCCTTGGCAACTACAGCAGTAATCTGTTGAGGATGGAAACGGAGTCTGGTGCATGGATAAAGGTTTGCAAATTATGATCTTATTTTAAGGAATAAGTAAATTGCTATTATTATAACTTTGAATTTTCAGATTGAACCAGGTCTCTCTTCTCTTGGTTCTGAATGGAGAGTAGTAAACGTATTTGGTCCACAGGAAAATATTGTTAAAGCAAAGTCGTTAATTGAGTCAGTAATCTGTGAGGTGATGTTAGTTTTTTTAACTTATTAATAATTAAAAAACTTGATAGCTAGGTTGATGATTGTAGAATTAATTGGGCTTTATATGGGATTTTGTTCATGCAGCATGAGGAATTATCTAGTGATGAAGCGTTGAATGAAATGATGCACCAGTTTAAAGAACCTAGTTGTGGCGAATTAATTGATGGTAAGAAACTAAAAGGGAAGCAGCAGGCTGAGGAAGGTGGCTCCGGTGTATCAGAAAAAGAGGGGGATGTGCATGAAGAAGATGAAGTCGATGAAAAAGAAGGTGATGAATCGAAAGAGAAAAGGCAGAAGGGTGTTGAAGTTTCTGGTCCTACATTAATATTAGCGTCAGGGTGTTATGGATCGTATCTACACTGTGTGTCCCATGCATGGAAATGATATAAAATGGTTAAGAAATCTTGTTTTGTGTAATCATGAAGGAATGATTCGAATATGGCTGATACAAAATGGTTAAGAAATCTTGTTTTGTCTCAATTTTACACAGCCCCGTTTAAACAAGGGATGAGAATATTAGTGAGTTGTAGTGAATTGATGTACAAAGGGTGCCCATATACTTCCTTTTATTTGGAAAAAATTTAGAGATTATGTCAAATTTGGTACATATATGTGTTTAAGATGGACATCCATAGTATTTTAGATTAAACCAAATCATACCGTTATAAGAAAGTGTAACATGGAATTTGAGAAAGCAAAAAGGAACTGAATAAAAACAAAATCATTAACAATAACAGAAAAAAAAATTACCAAATCAACAACAGTTTTAACAAATTATATAAGGACGTGTAACATGGAAATCGAGTATAAAAAACAGCTAAAAAAGCCAAAACACCTAACAATATCCTCAAATACGTGATTATTACTTTTTGTTAGTCTTTGGAATTATCCGGAAAGTACACCGTTTTCCGTACAAAAAACTGGATTGGTTTTTCCATAACCAGTTTTTGTATAACTAGTTCAAGTTGAATATAGGTTTTTAAGAAAGTGTGAATCGGTTTTTTACCATGATTTTTCCGATTTTTGTAACTGAAAATACCCGTTTCTTTAACTTACTTTCACTACAAAATAAATAAATAAATAATAATAAAAATAAAAAATCAACCAGACAGTTAATTAGGTTTTAACCGAAAGCGAAATTAAAAATAACCGGTTATTTTAAAAATAGTAACCGGTTTTAACCAGCCTTAGTGCACCTATCTATTCTCCACTCTCGTTTCATCGGTACTCGACAAGCTATCACATCAGCTAGAATCTGTCGGCGGTTTAAATTTTGATTCTTGTTAGTGGTCTTCCCCTTCTTTGTCGGTTCTACCCATCTCCTTGCATTTTGCGTTTCTCTGCACCTAGCGACAAGTACTTCTCTAGTCTCCATCCTTCTCATGTTCTTCGATCACTCGTCTTGAAAGGTGGCCAAAAGTTTGAAAAGATTTCTTTGTCTAAGAAATGAAAAATGAGAGAAGCTAATTTGGAATGTTATTCAAACCATAAGTCTTCTTCTTATACTTTTCATTTATCTTTCTCTCATTTTGCGTATCACGCGCTCTCATATCACATAACTTTCATACTATTTCCTTCTCATTTTGCGTAACGCCCCGATTCTCGAATACCAATTTATGGTGATAAATTCTCATGGATTCAAGGTCTACTCGACGAGTTGGTTGCCTGACTCGTCGAGTAGCAGCGGGTTAGGTCGCGCACTTAAGTGACCTACTCGCTGAGTCCCAAAAGGGACTCGACGAGTAGGAGCTGGCAGATGAAACCCTGAATTTCGGGGTATTGCACCATATTTAAAGGATCATTGGCCTCCTCAGCCTCCCCTTACAGCCTCTTGATAATCCAGAAACCCTAATTTGTGTGAGTGTGCTCCATTTGTGTATTCTTAAGCTTTGGAAGAGAATCTTTGGAGAGGAAATCTTGGAGAGCAAGTATCTAGAAGCAATGGAACGTGTGGGATCTGAAATCTATCTTAGTGGCATCCTTTGGAAGGTATCAAATCGCTATCTTGACCTCATTTCATTTCTAGATCTCTTTTGAGTAAATTTTAGGGCTTTTCTAGTATGTTTGGAAGCTTTTCTCGTGTATAAGCTAAGATCTGAAGTTGTAACTTCAGATCTGAACTCTCTTGGACCTTTAAGTCCATAAAGCTTCCAACTTCAGCAAAGATGAGACTCTCCCTAGGTGCAAACCTCCATTTGCAAGCATAGTTTGTCATTTTAAGACTTTAGGGTCTTGCATGCACGTAAAGTTTGCAACTTTACGTTATAAACATGCCTTGGGAAGCTGGATCTACAATATGGAGCCTTAGCATGGCTTAAAAAGTCACTGTATGGATGAAGGACTGAATGGACTTGGCGAGTCGGATGAACGACTCGGCGAGTCCGATGAAGAATGCCTTGGGCTCGGCGAGTCAGTCGAATGACTCGGCGAGTCAGTCGAATGACTCGGCGAGTCGGCTAGGGTTTTCCCAACCTTTGGACACGTATGAACCCGACGAGTTGTAAGGGGGAAACTCGACGAGTTGGCCAAGGAGTTTGCGGCCACTGGCATTAGGAACTCGACAAGTCGCTCCAGTGACTCGGCGAGTTAGCAGGTTATGCAAGGAACTCGGCGAGTTAGCAGGTTATGCAAGGAACTCGGCGAGTGGTTGGTTGTACTCGATGAGTTGAGGTCAGCATGGACTGTTGACCTTGACAGTTGACTTTAACTTTGACCAAGGGTTGACTATTGGACTCCTGGGGTATTTTGGGAAATGGGAAATTTATGAACATGGTTTGATGGTAACTATAGGTGGTGGAGTTCGTGTCGGTGATCCGAGAGTTTGAGCTTATCTTTCGAATCGACAGTTTCGAGGTGAGTTCCCCTCACTATATCAACAGGGTCTACGGCACCAAGGCCGGCCCTTTATGATTTACATCCTGGTTTAGGATGGTTGCTATGTTAGATTTCATCCTGGTTTAGGATGGTTGTTATGTTAGATTACATCCTGGTTTAGGATGGTTGCTATGTTATTGCTATGCTAGATTTCATCCTGGTTTAGGGTGGTTGTTATGTTAGATTTCATCTTGGTTTAGAATGGTTACTATGCTAGAGATCGGTTAGATCGGTATCCTGGTTATAGGATGGTTGCCATGTTAGTGATCTGTTAGATCTGCATGTTTACTTGTTTATATATATGTGCACATGTTTATTGGTTTGGGGAAAGGGTTGAGGCAGGTCCTGCTGTGTGCAGTAGGCCAAGACACCATGGGCGGACCGGGTAGACTGCAGGCCCGGGCCGGGCAAATCTAGTCAGGCCGAAGGCCCAGCGAGCGGTCCGGATAGGCTGAAGGCCCCAATGAGGGCGGTCCAGACGTACCGAGGGCTCGGAGAGCGGTCCAGATAGACTGTGGACCGGGATTTGGTCTAGTCATACTGATGGCTCATTATGCATGTTGTTTGCTTATATGTTATATGATATGATTATGACTGTATGACGTCGGTATTTTAGGGGTAACTCACTAAGCCTTCGAGCTTACATTTATCGATTATTGTTTCAGGTACTACTGATGATCGCGGGAAGGCAAAGGCGTGATCGTACCGCTCCTCACATTTTATGATTTGATTCTGGGATACTTTGACAATATACTATTTTGAAAACAAGTTTGTAATAATCATGTGTTCTGAAATGTCTTAAAAAGTTTTAAATTGGCTCGAATTTTATGGATGTTACAAGTTGGTATCAGAGCCTTGGATTGAGTGAATTGGAGGAACACTCGTGTAACTCCAGTCTCAAATCAAGGAAAGGATTTTCAAAATGATTTTCAAATGGTTTTCAAAATAAGTAAAAGAGGATGTGAAGTGTACGATCAGCCGGAGCCAGTAAGTAGACCCCAAAATACAATACGGTTATTTGATATTGTGATATGTTAGAACAGCATGTTAGTAATAATGTAGGGATCCTCAGGAATCGTATGATAGAATTTCCTGATCTTTGATGTCTTATCTTATGTAGAGTACATCATTGATTGTTTGTGACTCTTTCGTGTGTGAACTAACTATTGGGTGAATACTCTAAGTCACATGCTACATGGTTTAAGTGGTCTTAGGGTAAGGGATTTGGTCCTGCTGCGCAGCTCTTGTCTGAGTCCAACCATTGTGGGATTAAATCTTTTAGTCTAAGATTGTTTAATCTGTGCGGTATGTGATTGTATTCATGCAATAGTTAACTGGCACCAATGGAGGGTCGTGTGGCAGTTGGTGGATGGGTGGGTAGTGAGAGGCTGGGAGGCCAGTTATGAGATATTTATCATTCCTCTAGGAGTGAGGACTTAGCGCTCGCTATGTATATGCATATTGTAGGTGTTGTGGTGATACTTGAGATAAATATGGGTAGGTGTGGAAGGTAGTATGGGCCCGTACTACTGAAAGTACAGGACCCATACGCGTGTCAAGGAAGTCACATGTGACATCCCCAAAATCACGGCCAGAAAAGACCGTTTTAATTTATGCTTTTAAAATAATTTCAGAGTAAATACATTGATTTAAAAGAGCTGCGGAATTTGTTCCCAAAACAAAATATGATAAAATAACGTTTATCAAAGCATTTCATCAAGAGATGCATTTTCATTATATAACAATATTCGGGATGTCATGTTCCGATAAACAGACCAAAAGCATAAACAACAAAAGATAGACCATACAACAGTTATATATAACAACTGGTCTAATATCAAAAGATCTTGATAAGTCATCCAACTTATGCTCTCGCGCCACTACCTGTAATACAACAAAACTGAGTGGGTCAGGCTTGGGAGCCTGGTGAGCATATAGGGTTTTCAACCCACAATAAATAATTATATTTAATTTCACCAACCAACAATAACCCGATTACCCATTCCTGTTATCCTCACTTTACGTCCCTAAAACAACATCTATCTCAAGGGACCTAATCTAGGATTTTTCATCGGGACGGACATTACTGCAAGGGGTTTCCTCAACAATAGATGTCCTAAAGGCAACCATGAGGGGGATAGAGTACACCGGTGAACACATCGTTCACAACACCTACAGGTTATGATCCTGCTAGCGTTCCACTGGACTGTCTAGAATGAGTCTGTGGTCGTCATCCATACTCCGCTAGATGACTAGATCAACAACAACATCGAGGCCTCTCATCATTTTATTTTATCACACACCAACTATCTACCCATGTTCTACCCAACATATTAGTAGATAAAATATATACATTTATATACAGCTTAAAACCTATACAAACATCCATTCAACAACTAGTTCAAATAACCAAATAATATATACACACATAGCTCGTATTTATAAAGAATACTTCATATCTATGTGTTAGAAGAAAACGAATATACACTCACTTGATCAGAAGATGATCGGACAGCACTACGGCTCTAAGAGTAGAAGTTCTTCTATGAAACTAGAAGGTCTTCACACACCGGGCTTCTCGCAAGCAGAGCTTCGGCTCGGAAACTCTTTTCTTCTCGGGATCTTCGGGCTTCGGGACTCGCTTTGGGTCTCGGGATGATACCGGGGCTTCGGGGGGTTAAAATAGGGCTTAGAGAGGGTATCGGGAGTGAGAGAGTAAGGGAGGAGCAACCAAAATCGGCTGACCCTTGAATTCTATTTATAGGGCCATTTTTCAGCTCTCACGTCGTGAATTTTAAGTTCTCACGTCGTGAACTTAGTCGTCACTGCATGCGTCATCACAGGTTGCGTCTGACAGGCTCTGAAAGGTCAAATCACTGAGTTCACGTCGTGAACACTGTATTCACGCCGTGAACTCTGACATAGTATCGGGGTTCGCACCCCGAACTTCAGAAATTCATAACTTTCGCATACGAGCTCCGTTTTCGACGTTCATTATATCAACGCGTAGGTGAGATTATGCTCTACAACTCTCGTTTAGACTCCGTTGGCTAATTTTTACTTTAGTTTTCATATATTATTAATATATTATTTTTAGTAGGCGAGGACAGGAAAACTCCGTTAGAAATCCATAACTTCTTCGTCTGACGTCCGTTTTCGTCTGTCTTTTTACCGTTGGACTATTATCTATGAGATCTTCAATTCTCATTTAGATTGTTTCGGCTAAATATCGCTCGATCTCATATTCGAACTTCGGGCTGTACACTGCTAAGCTGAAACTTAGAAAAATCATAACTTCCTCATACGAAGTCAGATTTAGACGTTCTTTTTATGCACGCTCTCGATTTAACGTATTCTATGACTTTCGTTTAGATGACTAAGGCTAGATCTCGCTCTATCTTAAATTCATATTTTACGTCATTCAGCGTCGTGCCGGTTCTGTCGCGAAACTTCGACAGGTCATAACTTCTTCGTTATAACTCAGATTTCGACATTCTTTATATATTCGGAAACCTCGTCACGACCACTACCACATCCTTCATAGATATCGGGTTTATCTAACATTTCATTTTGACGCTTATTTTTATTCTTAATTCAATTAAGCCACATAATTAAGCATAAAACACATAATACTCAAATAATACATCCTTATTATTTCAAAATGAGTTACAAAGGTTAACCTAGACTATTACATCAACATTAATGCCTATCCCAGAAACACGGGCGTTACAATTCTCTCCACCTTAGGATGATTCCGTCCCCGGAATCACACATCAACAAACAAATGCGGATAGCGACTCATCATGTCACTCTCCGTCTCCCAGGTGAGATTCGGCCCATTCGTGTGTTTCCAACGGACAAGTACTAATTCGACCATCTTGCGTCGCAACTTCTTAGTCTTTCGGTCAGAAATTGCCTCTGGTTCTTTAATCAACCTTTTGTTCTCATCAATTCTTAATTCAGAAATTGGAATTATGTCGGGAACTTCTCCTGTGAACTTCCTCAAATAACACACATGGAAAGTGTTATGAATTCCATTCAGTTCTTCGGGTAATTCCAGCTTGTAAGCTTGGTTCCCAATCCTCTGAAGAACTTTAAACGGTCCAATAAACCTTGGACTCAGTTTTCCCCTTTTACCAAACCTTATAAGTCCCTTCCACGGCGAGACTTTAAGCAAAACCGAATCTCCAACTTAAAAAGTCATCGGTCTTCGCTTTTTGTCAGCACAGCTCTTTTGACGATCCTGAGCGGCTAACATTCTTTCCGTGATTATTTTCAACTTTTCAGCAGTCTGATGGACTATCTCTGGTCCCATAAACTGCTTTTCCCCAGCCTCAAGCCAACAAGACGGCGTACGACACTTATGTCCGTACAAAGCTTGATAAGGTGCCATCTTAATGCTCGAGTGGAAACTATTATTGTAGGAAAATTCTACCAAAGGCAAATGTTCATCCCAGTTGCCTTGGAATTCCAGGGTACATGCTCTCAACATATCTTCAAGTGTTTGTATTGTTCGTTCGCTTTGCGCATCAGTCTGTGGATGGTAAGCTGTACTGAAACACAACTTGGTACCCAATTCCTCTTGTAGACTTTTCCAAAACCTTGAGGTGAAACGGCTGTCACGATCTGATACGATCGTTAATGGAACACCATGTAGCCTCACAATTTCCTTCACGTAAGAATTCGCAAGCTTATCCATATACCATTTCTCATTGGCTGCTATGAAATACGCACTCTTAGTGAAGCGATCAACGACTACCCAAATCATGTCGTGACCATTCTTTGTTCTGGGCAGTTTAGTGACAAAATCCATAGCAATGTCTTCCCATTTACCCATAGGCACAGGTAAAGGTTCTAAACTCCCGTATGGTTTCTGATGTTGTGCCTTAACTCTTGCACAGGTCACACACTCGGCCACATACCTTGTAATATCAAGCTTCATCGTCGGCCACCAGTAGTAGGGTTTTAGGTCCCTATACATTTTAGTGCTACCAGGATGAATCGAGTACATGGTTTTGTGAGCTTCTTCCATCAGAAGATCTCTTATTCCTCCTGACTTAGGTACCCAAACACGATCTTGGAATACCTTCAGTCCATGACCGTTTGTACCGAACACCAACGTTTTGCCCAAACGTTATTCCTTCCGGTCATTCTTTTCAGAAGCTTCCTCTTGAGCTTTATTTATACTCTCCACAATTGTCGAGACAACTTCTATTCTCAACGCTCTTGGCCTTTTTCTCTCAAGATTGACTTTCCGACTGAGAGCATCAGCGACAACATTTGCTTTACCGGGGTGGTAAAGTATCTCACAGTCGTAGTCCTTAAGTAATTCTAGCCAGCGTTGTTGCCTCATATTCAATTCTTTCTGACTAAAGAGATATTGGAGACTCTTATGATCAGTGAAAAGTTTGCACTTCGTTCCATAGAGGTAATGCCTCCATATTTTCAGACCGAAAACTACCGCTGCCAACTCCAAATCATGAGTGGGGTAGTTATTTTCATGCTCTTTTAGCTGTCGAGACGCATATGCTATCACCTTTTCTCTTTGGGTCAAAACACAACCCAACCCAACCCCAGACGCATCGCTATAGACAGCGAAGTCTTCAACTCCATCGGGTAGAGATAAAATCGGTGCCTCACATAGCTTCTTCTTTAGCTTCTCAAATGTTTCTTCGTGCTTATCGCTCCAAGCATAGGTAGCTCCTTTGTGAGTCAAAGCTGTTAGTGGAGTAGCGATCGAAGAAAAGCCTTGGATAAACCTTCGGTAATACCCGGCTAATCCCAAAAAGCTTCGGATCTCCGTGGGACTTTTCGGTTGTTCCCACTTCGTCACAGCTTCAATATTTGCTGGATCAACCATTATCCCTTCTTGTTTGACCACGTGACCCAAGAATTGGACTTCTCGAATCCAAAAATCACATTTGGAGAACTTTGCATACAGCTTCTCCTTCTTCAAGACTTCCAACACTTCTCGCAAGTGTCGGCCATGCTCCTCTTGGTTTTTTGAGTAAATCAGAATGTCATCTATGAACACTATTACAGATTTATCAAGGAGCGGATTACAAACCCTGTTCATTAAATCCATGAATGCTGCTGGAGCATTGGTTAGTCTAAACGACATAACCAAAAACTCGTAGTGCCCATATCGCGTTCTGAATGCAGTCTTCTCTATATCCTGCTCTTTCACCTTCAGCTGATGATATCCTGACCTCAGATCGATCTTCGAAAAAATAGCTTGAACCTTGAAGCTGATCGAACAGGTCATCAATCCTCGGCAACGGATATCTATTCTTTATCGTTGCTTTACTCAGCTCTCTGTAATCGATGCACATTCTCATACTCCCGTCTTTCTTCTTTACGAATAACACTGGAGCTCCCCAGGGTGATGAACTAGGTCTAATGAAACCGTTGTCCAATAACTCCTGAAGTTGCATCATCAGCTCCTTCATCTCCGTCGGTGCTAGTCGGTAAGGTGCTTTTGCTATTCGCGTCGTCCCTGGTAACAAGTCTATTTTGAACTTCACTTGTCTATTAGGCGGTAATCCGGGAAGATCTTCGGGAAATACTTCCGGATAATCACACACGACAGGAATGCTCTGCATCTCCTTTTTCTCCTTCTTAGCATCGATCACGAATGTCGAATATGATGTACATCCTTTGGCCAAACACTTTCTGGCTTTCATTAGCGAAATGATTCCAGAATTTACTCTGGGTTTGTCCCCATACACCATAAATGACTCTTTCCCTGGCGGGTTTACTTTTACTATCTTCTTCTTGAATAAAATCTCGGCATCGTTGGCGCTAAGCCAATCCATCCCCAACACGATGTTGAAACCGTTTAGCTCAATAGGCAATAATTCCTCGTGGAACTCATTCCCATTCAAATCAATTAAGATGTTTTTCATACGATGGCTAACAGGTACAAACTTGCCACTAGCAACTTCGACTAATAAAGCATTATCTAGTCTATCGACAGGCAAAGCTAATTTCTACCAAATTCATGCGAAATAAAGGAGTAGTTGGCTCCAGAATCAAATAAAATTTGGGCAGGCAATTCGTTTACGAGAAAGGTACCTGAAGCGACATCAGCTTCTTCCTTGGCAGCTTCCAGTGTCATCTGAAAGGCTCTCGCTTTCGGCTTTGGAGGAATGTTGGGTCTTGCTGCCTCCTTCTTTTTCGGGCAGTCCCTAGACATGTGTCCCTCCTCACCACAACCATAGCAAACTTTCTTGGTGAGAGTGCATTCATTGGCATAGTGCCCTGGCTTTCCACATTTAAAACATGTGGCCACTACCTCACATTTTCCATGATGCTTCTTCTTACATTTGTCGCACCATTTCGCTTCGCCTCCTCCTCCTCTCGAACCAGATTTCGAGAATTTACTTTTCTTGTTGGACCCTGAAGGTCCATCGAACTTCCTTTTCTCTCCAACCTCTATTCTTTCCAGACCCTTTTCCTTCTGCTGGGCCTCCACATTCTTAGCTGCTCGAACTGCTGTTTTCAGAGTGGTTGCCATCTTGACTGTCGGGCCAAAGTCGGCAGGCAGTCCATTAGTAAACCTCTCAATCTTGGAGAGTTCCGTTGGCACTAGGTACGGAAATAACTTCATTTTCTCAGTGAATGCAGTAGCATAGTCGTCTATGCTCATTCTCCCCTTCTTCAAGTTTTGGAACTCATTGTTCAGATCAATCAGATCTATCTCTGAACAATACTGCACCCTTAGCTGTTCCAAGAACTCCTCCCATGACATTTTCAGGGCTTCTCCTCGTTGTATAGTATCTGCCAACAACTTCCACCAGCTCAAGACTCCGGTCTTCAGTTGTCTAACTGCAAAGACAGTCTTCTGTTTGTTGCTACAGTCGCAACTTTCAAATACCATCTCCATTTCGGAGATCCAATCCATAATTTCAACAGGCTTTGGGCTTCCAGAAAGACTTGGCGGCTTGGCGCCCAAGAAATTCTTATACATGTGCCCATCCTTGTTGTTTCCCCTTTCCGGGTCATTCCTTCGTTCTTCTTGAGTCCCAACTTGACTCACAATGCGACTATTGTTCCCTTCCTCTGATCGCTCGGGAATCAGTTCGGGTTCCTCAATGGGTATGATAGGTTCGTCCCTATTTCCATGCAACATCTGTCGCATTTCTTCCCTTTGTTCGGCTAACATAGCCCGAATCATGGCTTACACTCCAGCCATGGTGATTGGTTCTGGTGCAACAGCTACAACAGGTGCTTGCTCAATCACTGGTGGTTGAGGCTGTTGATTCCTGTTTTCATTCGCGTTTCCAACTCCGCTTCTTGTTCTTGCCATACTTTATCTATACACCGAATAAGGTGAATTTAGATCCTCATCCATGATAGATAATTAAATCATCCTTATCACTTCGAAACGTTTACATGCTAGTTCTAATACCATCGTCATATGCTTAGAATCCTAAACACATAAGGTTTCCAGATCCGGTCGGCAACAGACCATAGATCCGAACAAATAATATCATATATGGCAAACATATAACATTTAGCACATAAAAGCATTTTAGGCAACTTTCCTAAAATAAACTAGTGCTCGTGTCTAAAGTATAACAGACACTTATCTCACATTCTTCACTTAGCATTCTAAGTTTAAGTCTAGAAATCCTACAAATTCCTAGTTCGCTTAAACTAATGCTCTGATACCAACTGTGACATCCCCAAAATCACGGCCAGAAAAGACCGTTTTAATTTATGCTTTTAAAATAATTTCAGAGTAAATCCATTGATTTAAAAGAGCTGCGGAATTTGTTCCCAAAACAAAATATGATAAAATAACGTTTATCAAAGCATTTCATCAAGAGATGCATTTTCATTATATAACAATATTCGGGATGTCATGTTCCGATAAACAGACCAAAAGCATAAACAACAAAAGATAGACCATACAACAGTTACATATAACAACTGGTCTAATATCAAAAGATCTTGATAAGTCATCCAACTTATGCTCTCGCGCCACTACCTGTAATACAACAAAACTGAGTGGGTCAGGCTTGGGAGCCTGGTGAGCATATAGGGTTTTCAACCCACAATAAATAATTATATTTAATTTCACCAACCAACAATAACCCGATTACCCATTCCCGTTATCCTCACTTTACGTCCCTAAAACAACATCTATCTCAAGGGACCTAATCTAGGATTTTTCATCGGGACGGACATTACTGCAAGGGGTTTCCTCAACAATAGATGTCCTAAAGGCAACCATGAGGGGGATAGAGTACACCGGTTAACACATCGTTCACAACACCTACAGGTTATGATCCTGCTAGCGTTCCACTAGACTGTCTAGAATGAGTCTGTGGTCGTCATCCATACTCCGCTAGATGACTAGATCAACAACAACATCGAGGCCTCTCATCATTTTATTTTATCACACACCAACTATCTACCCATGTTCTACCCAACATATTAGTAGATAAAATATATACATTTATATACAGCTTAAAACCTGTACAAACATCCATTCAACAACTAGTTCAAATAACCAAATAATATATACACACATAGCACGTATTTATAAAGAATACTTCATATCTATGTGTTAGAAGAAAACGAATATACACTCACTTGATCAGAAGATGATCGGACAGCACTACGGCTCTAAGAGTAGAAGTTCTTCTATGAAACTAGAAGGTCTTCACACACCGGGCTTCTCGCAAGCAGAGCTTCGGCTCGGAAACTCTTTTCTTCTCGGGATCTTCGGGCTTCGGGACTCGCTTTGGGTCTCGGGATGATACCGGGGCTTCGGGGGGTTAAAATAGGGCTTAGAGAGGGTATCAGGAGTGAGAGAGTAAGGGAGGAGCAACCAAAATCGGCTGACCCTTGAATTCTATTTATAGGGCCATTTTTCAGCTCTCACGTCGTGAATTTTAAGTTCTCACGTCGTGAACTTAGTCGTCACTGCATGCGTCATCACAGGTTGCGTCTGACAGGCTCTGAAAGGTCAAATCACTGAGTTCACGTCGTGAACACTGTATTCACGTCGTGAACTCTGACACAGTATCGGGGTTCGCACCCCGAACTTCAGAAATTCATAACTTTCGCATACGAGCTCCGTTTTCGACGTTCTTTATATCAACGCGTAGGTGAGATTATGCTCTACAACTCTCGTTTAGACTCCATTGTCTAATTTTTACTTTAGTTTTCATATATTATTAATATATTATTTTTAGTAGGCCAGGACAGGAAAACTCCGTTAGAAATCCATAACTTCTTCGTCTGACGTCCGTTTTCGTCTGTCTTTTTACCGTTGGACTATTATCTATGAGATCTTCAATTCTCATTTAGATTGTTTCGGCTAAATATCGCTCGATCTCATATTCGAACTTCGGGCTGTACACTGCTAAGCTGAAACTTAGAAAAATCATAACTTCCTCATACGAAGTCAGATTTAAACGTTCTTTTTATGCACGCTCTCGGTTTAACGTATTCTACGACTTTTGTTTAGATTACTAAGGCTAGATCTCGCTCTATCTTAAATTCATATTTTACGTCATTCAGCGTCGTGCCGGTTCTGTCGCGAAACTTCGACAGGTCATAAGTTCTTCGTTATAACTCAGATTTCGACATTCTTTATATATTCGGAAACCTCGTCACGACCACTACCACAACCTTCATAGATATCGGGTTTATCTAACATTTCATTTTGACGCTTATTTTTATTCTTAATTCAATTAAGCCACATAATTAAGCATAAAACACATAATACTCAAATAATACATCCTTATTATTTCAAAATGAGTTACAAAGGTTAACCTAGACTATTACATCAACATTAATGTCTAGCCCAGAAACACGGGCGTTACATCACAACCCCTAGGGTTCGGTCGGGAGTAGGTTCCCCGTCATGTATGCGGATTATTTGATATCTCCCTGGTATATGTTCGGTATAGTGATGGCAAATCGATTTGAGGCGGGATCCGGATCAGGATCGGGAGCGAGTGGCCAGGATAGGCCAGTATTGTCTGTCGATCAGATACGGTAGATGATTTCCGTTGAGGTTTCTCAGGTTTTGTGAGAAGAATTGTTCGGTGTCGTGGACCGGGTCACCGCCAGGGTGATCGCCAAGTGCGAGGAGCAAGTTTCAGCGTTGCAATCTGTGAGAGATGTTTCTACCGGGATGACTATTGGGGGAGTGCCGGTGGTGGGGTCACGACTAGGAAAGAGGAGGAGGGACTTTTCAGCTGAGGACGAAGTGTTGGAGATAGCTAACCTAAGTACTGGAAGTCAGGAGGGTCAGGAGGTGTGTGGCAAGTGTGGGGGAACCCACGGATTTACGTGTCACAAATTCAGGTGCTACCAGTACGAGGAGAGAGGGCATGTCCAACAGGATTGCAAGAAGAATCGGATATGCTTTCACTGTCACCAGCCAGGTCATTTCAGATCCAGTTGTTCTGCGTTGAGGACAGAAGGAATTTAGATTCCAGCGATCATCGTTCCTCAGGAGGTCAAGGTCGAGCCGCAAGAAGTCTCTGGTATGTAATTGGAAAACCCCATTCTGTAATAATATTGTGGTCAAGTCGTCCGTGATTGGTATTTATTTTGTCTTGGAATATTGTTGAAGTATGGATAAGCAGTAATTTCGGGTTAGATGCTCGTTCTGTCTGATCTATGTGTTGCGGAGTTTCATGAGTTGTTAGGCCATTGGAGGTGTCAGGAGAAATTTATTATCAAAGGATTGTAGGTGATTAGAGTTCAGGGATTCATTAGAGGATGGGAAGTAGAGTGGTTGATTAGAATTTTATCACCTATGGCAAGGTTTGTGCCCTTTCATTTTTCTAGCTCGAAGGAGTGAGCAGGCTTGTGACCCCAAGATCGGGCTGTATTCCAGCTCGGGTCAGTTGGTTGCAGGGATTGGCGATATTATTTCAGCGCAGGTGGGTCGATGTGGCATAAGTATTTTGTGAGGTCCGGTTTGCCTTGGATCTCTTGTATCAGGTGGTAAGGATTGATTGTGCGACCTATTGCAATTTTGGGATTATAGACTATGTCTTGGGAATATTTTGTAGCACGGTTTAGGGAAGAGGTTGCTTCAGCTACTGTAGTTCAGCTGTGAACGTTTGAGCAGGAAACTTGTTTGGAACACCTTTGGAAAAAGGGGTAGTATGTGGGAGGTCTGCGGTTAGGGTCCCACAGAAGGGTTATTCAGCATTGTCAGAGATCAGTGGTTTTGGCAACCGTTCGTGATTGACAGACGAAAGCACCAAGAGAAGTAGCTCGTCACCGAGGTATTAGTTGGAGTATCTATCTTTTGGTCTTCAGGACTTGAGTGTTGGGTCATTCAAACATTTGTGACTGTCGGGTTCACTGGGATTCAGGAAGTGTTCATCTGGTTCTTGAAGTGTGTGGCCAATTGGGATTGGCTAGTAATGGAGCGCTAGATAGTAGAGTTGTGTTTTGATTTCGCCGTCAGTATGTAGTAGTTAGTGTCTCAAGTGGGGGAGAATTGGAAATTCTCAGATGGAGCATCAGCCGTTTAGAATTCTGTTAGTTTCCAGGGTTCGATAGTGCATTTAGCACGAGTGTGCGGGCTATTTAGCGCATGTGGTAGATACGTGGGTCAGGGAACAGACCACGGTTTTCCGAGAAGGTGGGAGATCAACATGAGGCCTAGGGTTAGGCCGGGGTTAGAGTCCACAGAATGGGTCAGGAGTTCGGAACCCCGAGTGGGTGAGAACAGTCAGCATGAGAGAGATCACCAGGATGGGTGGTCTAGGGAGATGCTCAACAGATTAGAGCGGTCCGGATAGACTGAAGGCCGGTGGGGCGTACTAGTTAGACCGAAGGCTCGGGAACGGTCCAGACAGGCTGAAGGCCCAGAGAGGCGGTCCAGACATGTTGAAGGTTCCGAGAGTGGTCCAGGTAGACTGAAGGCCTGGTGAGGCGGTCCAGTCATGCTGAAGACTCTGCACGCGTGTGTTTGTAGATCTATGTGCAGGTATTGAGTATGTTGATATGTTATAGCAATCAGTAGGTCTGTCCCAAAGTATTGAACATGTTGATGGAGTATGCTGAAGACTTTGCATGGGTTTTGATAGTTACATGATTAGGTTCTGAGTATATATGTGTGTTACGGGGTAGCAACTTGTTCTGCAAGTGGATAGTATAGGGTAAGGTTTCGGAACTGTGACGCTTGTTGGAGTTGTAAAGGACATTGATTAGGTTTTCTTGGGTAATGGAGGAGATGAGTACCTCCAGGACGGAGTGTTGGATAGCTGAAGTGTCGACGACGATGTCGATGGGTTACTGAGAACATTCCAGTCATGAGCTGAGGGCCGGAGAGGGCATACCAGACTCATGTTGTGGGCTCAGAGGCAATCCAGACCTATGTTGAGGACCATGTAAGAGTATTCCAGTCATAGGCTGTGGGCATAGAGATTGTGTTGATTATGTCTTTTGTAGGAGCGCGTTCGGGTTAGACGTTTCTCCTGATCGTCTATGGCGACACATTATATGTGGGAAGGGTTGAGGTGGTCCTGCTCTATGCAGTAGGCCAAGATACCCAGTCCGGGCCGACTGAAAGTCGTAGGCACGGAGGCTTAAGAGGCGCGGTAGGGTTGAGGCGGTAGGCCAATAGACCCTGGGAGTTTCAACTCGATGGTTGAATTGATTCGACATGTTGGTAGTTCAATCTAGGGTATTCCATCCCGAGGATGACCGGACCCTATGATCATTTGGACTTGGCATATTGGTATTCCCACCCTAAGGGTGGTATGGGATAGATATGAGTGCCCTGCTGGTGGGCCGGTAGTGGTAGGTATGTTGTTGGTGGTAATCGCTTGCAGGGCTGTATTCTATTGATCTAGTGGACGACACGGAGCGACATGTTAGATGATCGTCGGTACTGTGTGGACGTTTTATCCGGAGGGGCTATTAGGTGGCATGTTGTGCTAGATCGGGCTGAGATGGTCTTGCTCTATGTAGTAGGCCAAGGTACCCGGTACGATCTGACGGTAGGTCGTAGGCACAGGGGTTCAGCAAAATGTGATCCATGGTTCTACTTTCGGATATGAATCTTAGAATCCTGAGGTTGAATAGTCTGTTAGTAATGTTGGGAAGAGAATTAGCGATGGTTAGTATGAGTGGTCTATCAGGGAGCCAGACCAAATCCAGGTTCCAGATTGCAAGTTAGATAGAGTAAGGTTGTGTTGGATGACATTCAGGTCGATGAGCGCCTGAATTATGCTGAGATGCCGTGACCATTCGGGAGAAGAAGGTGAAGGTTCTGCGGAACAAAGAGGTACTTTTGGTAAAGGTACGGAAGAAACACCGAACAGGGTCTACGTGAACGTGGGAGCCCGAGGCGGACTTCGAGGACGAAGTCTAGTTCAAGTGGGGGAGAATTGTAACGCCCCGATTCTCGAATACCAATTTATGGTGATAAATTCTCATGGATTCAAGGTCTACTCGACGAGTTGGTTTCCTGACTCGTCGAGTAGCAGCGGGTTAGGTCGCGCACTTAAGTGACCTACTCGCTGAGTCCCAGAAGGGACTCGACGAGTAGGAGCTGGCAGATGAAACCCTGAATTTCGGGGTATTGCACCATATTTAAAGGATCATTGGCCTCCTCAGCCTCCCCTTACAGCCTCTTGATAATCCAGAAACCCTAATTCGTGTGAGTGTGCTCCATTTGTGTATTCTTAAGCTTTGGAAGAGAATCTTTGGAGAGGAAATCTTGGAGAGCAAGTATCTAGAAGCAAGGGAACGTGTGGGATCTGAAATCTATCTTAGTGTCATCCTTTGGAAGGTATCAAATCGCTATCTTGACCTCATTTCATTTCTAGATCTCTTTTGAGTAAATTTTAGGGCTTTTCTAGTATGTTTGGAAGCTTTTCTCGTGTATAAGCTAAGATCTGAAGTTGTAACTTCAGATCTGAACTCTCTTGGACCTTTAAGTCCATAAAGCTTCCAACTTCAGCAAAGATGAGACTCTCCCTAGGTGCAAACCTCCATTTGCAAGCATAGTTTGTCATTTTAAGACTTTAGGGCCTTGCATGCACGTAAAGTTTGCAACTTTACGTTATAAACATGCCTTGGGAAGCTGGATCTACAATATGGAGCCTTAGCATGGCTTAAAAAGCCACTGTATGGATGAAGGACTGAATGGACTTGGCGAGTCGGATGAACGACTCGGCGAGTCCGATGAAGAATGCCTTGGGCTCGGCGAGTCAGTCGAATGACTCGGCGAGTCGGCTAGGGTTTTCCCAACCTTTGGACACGTATGAACCCGACGGGTTGTAAGGGGGAAACTCGACGAGTTGGCCAAGGAGTTTGCGGCCACTGGCATTAGGAACTCGACAAGTCGCTCCAGTGACTCGGCGAGTTAGCAGGTTATGCAAGGAACTCGACGAGTGGTTGGTTGTACTCGACGAGTTGAGGTCAGCATGGACTGTTGACCTTGACAGTTGACTTTAACTTTGACCAAGGGTTGACTATTGGACTCCTGGGGTATTTTGGGAAATGGGAAATTTATGAACATGGTTTGATGGTAACTATAGGTGGTGGAGTTCGTGTCGGTGATCCGAGAGTTTGAGCTTATCTTTCGAATCGACAGTTGCGAGGTGAGTTCCCCTCACTATATCAACAGGGTCTACGGCACCAAGGCCGGCCCTTTATGATTTACATCCTGGTTTAGGATGGTTGCTCTGTTATTGCTATGCTAGATTTCATCCTGGTTTAGGATGGTTGCTATGTTAGATTACATCCTGGTTTAGGATGGTTGCTATGTTATTGCTATGCTAGATTTCATCCTGGTTTAGGGTGGTTGCTATGTTAGATTTCATCCTGGTTTAGGATGGTTACTATGCTAGAGATCGGTTAGATCGGTATCCTGGTTATAGGATGGTTGCCATGTTAGTGATCTGTTAGATCTGCATGTTTACTTGTTTATATATATGTGTACATGTTTATTGGTTTGGAGAAAGGGTTGAGGCAGGTCCTGCTGTGTGCAGTAGGCCAAGACACCCTAGGCGGACCGGGTAGACTGCAGGCCCGGGCCGAGAAAATCTAGTCAGGCCGAAGGCCCAGCGAGCGGTCCGGATAGGCTGAAGGCCCCAAGGAAGGCGGTCCAGACGTGCCGAGGGCTTGGAGAGCGGTCCAGATAGACTGAGGACTGGGATTTGGTCTAGTCATACTGATGGCTCATTATGCATGCTGTTTGCTTATATGTTATATGATATGATTATGACTGTATGGCGTCGGTATTTTGGGGGTAACTCACTAAGCCTTCGAGCTTACATTTATCGATTATTGTTTCAGGTACTACTTATGATCGCGGGAAGGCAAAGGCGTGATCGTACCGCTCCTCACATTTTATGATTTGATTATGGGATACTTTGACAATATACTATTTTAAAAACAAGTTTGTAACAATCATGTGTTCTGAAATGTTTTAAAAAGTTTTAAATTGGCTCGAATTTTATGGATGTTACATATTTATCTTTTAATATAAGTCATTGGCAACTACAGCAGTAACCTCTTGAGGATGGAAATGAAGTCTGGTGCATGGATAAAGATTTGTTAATTATGATCTTAATTAACAAGAATATTTTAAAGAATAAGTAAATTGTTATTATTATAACTTTGAATTTTCAGATTGAACCAGGTCTCTCTTCTCTTGGTTCTGAATGGAGAGTAGTGAACGTATTTGGTCCATAGGAAAATATTGTTAAAGCAAAGTCATTAATTGAGTCAGTAATCTGTGAGGTGATGTTATTTTTTTTAACTTGTTAAAAAACTGGAGAGGTTGATGCATGTAGAATTACTTGGGTGAAGGCATGTGCTTAGGAGAATGTTCATCGGAATAAGAGTCATTCGGTTGGGCTGGCCGACGTCGATGGTAAGTATGCAAATGTGGAGGCGTATTTGTGATAGGATCCATAGGTAGTGACGAATCATTGATCGGATCTGTGATCAGATCCACATAATAGAATTTTGGTGGGTTATGTGGATCATCTTCAGGGGTGAAATCAATAGAGCACTTACTACGGTCGGTACGATTGAAGAACGGGGTAGTTTCAAAGAAAGTTACATCAATGCAAATGAGATGTCGTCCAAGACCAGGAGAGAAACATTTGTAACCTCTTTGTGTCCGAGAATAACCCAAGAAGATACATTTGAGAGACTTTGTGTGTAGTTTATCTTTTCCTGGTGTGAGATCATGGACAATACATGTGCCACCAAAGACACGAGGTGGAAGGGAAAACAGTGGTTGAGTATGGAATAATAAAGAATGATGGATTTGATTTTTTAACACTGAAGAAGGCACGCAATTAATTATGTAGCATGTTGTGAGAACGTCATCTCCCCAAAAACACAATGGAACATTGTTATGAAGAAGGAGAGTACGTGTTGTTTCGATCAGGTGTCTGATTTTCCGTTCAACCACTCATTTTGTTGTGGGGTATGTGCACATGAGGACTGATGAAACATACCCTCTGAGGTCATGAATGATTGAAAGCGAGTTGAAAAATACTCTTTTGCATTGTCACTTTGTAGGATACATATGGGGATATTGAATTGAGTTTTAATTTCAGAACAAAAAGACGTAATGATAGAAAATAATTCAGATTTGTTTTTCATTAAGAATAACCCGGTACACCTTGAGTAATCATCAATGATGGTGACAAAATAATTAAAACACAAATGTGATGTAACACGACTAGGAACCCACACATCTGAGTGAACTAAAGTAAAAGGAGATTCATATTGTTTATTGACTCGACTAGGAAAGGAATTACAAATATGTTTTCCAAGCTAACATGACTCTCACTCTAATAAAGACAACTTTGCAAATACTGGGTACCAATTAGGTGGTTTAAGTTGAAAGTATCGGTCAACTGTATGGCCAATCTTATTGCAATGACTGCATTGGGGCCGGTATCTATTCCCGCGACCACGGTTGCCTCCCTCCTTAGCTGCAACAAGAATTGTAGAAACAGTAATTTTGGAAGCAGTAGTGATGTTTGTTGGTGCTGAAATACGAACTAGTTGCTCAAACACATTATCAAGATTTAGAACCCCGGGAGTAGCTAAGATTTGGTTACGAACAGAATCAAGATCTGGACGCAATCCTGCAAGTGCAAGAACCATAAAGAATTTTCCACGTTGTTCATCTTGCAATTCGAGATTGGTAAAGGATGCATCAGCTCATTGAACTCCTGTCGGATAGTCTCTATGTTCCCAAGATAGGTCTTCATATCTTGTTCTTGTTGCCCGATTTTCTTCATATTAGAGACCATTGTGTATAAACGATTGATATCGTTCGAGTAAAGTTTCTTTGATTTCTGCCAAACCTCATAGCAAGAGCGATACGATCGGTGTTGAGCAACAATCGTTCGATCTATAGAATTCCAGAGGGCATTACAAAGGAAGGCATCAGTCTGCTTCCACTTGGGTTGGTCTTTGACATCAATGTTTTTCATTTTCTTTGTCAAGTGATCATCAAGACCTTGACTTATAAACCACAGCTCCACAGTAGATGACCAAGTTATATAATTATCAAAACCTGTCAATTTTTCAGCAGAGAGAACTGGAGAGGAAGAAAGATTGAACATATTGTGTGTTCCATACATTGTTTAACAAACATAACAAAAGAAATGCTTGTAATAAGAGTATGATAACCGAGAAAAAAACTTATCAGCAGAGACGAAAGGATCTGGAGAGTAATGGTCAAGGTTTGGTACGAAAAACAGGAACCCTAAAGAACTGGAAATAAAATAAAATAAAATAAAATAAAAAAGAACACAGCAGGAATAGTAACACTACTTTGATACCATGTAAAATATTGTAATCTATATTTTACACAGAATAAAGATGTACATGGCCTTAATTTATACTAGAGCCTATCTCACTAATCTAGGCAACTATGTAATCGTGGAAATTATACACCTTGATTTAATCCTAATTGACAGCTTAAATTACAGCTAATTTACTACCAATTTTCAACAGAATCCATTCCTTCAAACTATCACAATATAAAGAAAATGGACAAGAACCCTAGATCTAGAAGCACAAACTAGAAAGCTTGGTACTTGAATACTCACAAGGGTCCAGAATATGTTCAAGATGGTCACTCACGCCGCTCGGCTCAGGTCTGTGGCGTGTCCCAACCATAATGCCTCTGAAATACAACATAATAATATCAGAGACTCGCTCGAGCGTACTCGCACTCGATAACTCAACCCTACTTGTTCTCTAGTACCCAAAGGATTCTTACTTAGAGTGCGCACTGCTCCGGTGTCTTCAGTAGTACGGTCCCTATACTACCGTCCACACCGCATCAGTATTCACCCTAAGTCCTCCTCCTTGGATCCTAGATCACAAGTACTCTATATCTTACTGGCATAGGCTACCCTTCGGTAGACCTCTCTTCATCTCCTCACTGCTACCTACTCGCTTTCAAGCATCACATAGCAGCAAAATCCTTCCTAGGCTAAGGCATCACAAATCAGGCCACTCTAGTCCTAATATGAATACCTAGCCTACTCTAGCATGTAGATCATATCATAACATATCTCATAACACATCATGTAAGGGTATTTTGGGAAATCACCGTTCAGGCGTTGGCTGATCGTACACACTGCTTCCTTCTGCCTTTTTCAAAATCTTTTACTCTTTTAGAAAAATTGTTTATTTTATGAAAAACTTTCTCAATTCCTCAGTTTGAGTTCAGATTCATCCGAAGATGCACCCGAATCCCTCAAACCAAGGCTCTGATACCAACTTGTAACGACGTAATTTTTCAAACAATTTTTCATTTTTTTTATCATACTTTCAATCACACGATAATCATAAAACATAATGTATTAACTGTGTCATAACAAAACATGTCCCAGAATCTCAATAACATAAACTACGTAAGTGTGTACGAATCATGCCGGCGCCTTCCCGCGATCCTCGCTAGTACCTAAAACACATATCATAACAACTGTAAGCATAAATGCTTAGTTAGTTCCCCAAAATACCATATACCACACATACGCCTTTCCAGGCCATAACTCTGTAGGATCTTCCGATCCATGTGTCTCAGGGACTTCCGTCCCAAATCCCGGTAGACCTTCCGGTCCTACCCGTATCGACCTTCCGGTCCGTAACCTCTTGACCTTCCGGTTCATATCATCTTGACCTTCCGGTCCATACCATACATAACATACATAGCACATACATATCGCATAACCGCATATAGCACATACATCTCATAGCATACAAGACCTTCCGGTCACACATATCACATAACCGCGTATAGCACATACATCATAGCATACAAGACCTTCCGGTCACACATAGGTACCCTTCCAGGTACAGTATAGTGAGAAGACTCACCTCGGGTAACTCGGTAATCTCGAACTCGGTAAAATCTGCTCTAGCCTCCGCCTAATCACATGCAATAAGCACTCTAATCAATACAACTCTCAAGGCTAGACTGTTCCCTCTCTTAGCACTCTCAGAAAGGTAAAAGACCATTTTACCCCTCTCATGGCTCAAAGACCCAATTGTTGACCAAACCCTAAAAGTCAACAAAAGTCAACTCTCCGGGTTACGCTGCGCGTACCGAACCTGTACGTTGGGCGTACCCGGCGACCTCACAGAAACGGGAACTCACGCACTATCGGAACGTCATCCATCGAACTTGGCCTCCCAACGGCCTCTCTTGTGTCCATCACATAGGCTACAAACCCGCTGCAGCCCTGCTGCAAACTCTGTCTCGCTCTGGCGGCTGAACAAAACGCCGACCCACATCGGGTACCCTCGCCGTACACCGTAAGTACTCCCCCACTGGGGTCTCGTATCGTCACCAACTGTCGCTCGCAGTCTATGACAGCCCCAAATCGGCTCAACCAATCCATGCCCACTATGACACATACGTCCCCCATCGCTATCGGGACCAGATCTATCGGGAACTCAACACCGAAGATCTCGAGTACACATCCTCGAATCACATCCGTAGCATACACCGCTCGCTCGTCAACTATGGAAACTCGTAAAGGTCGTCTCAACGCCTCTCGTCGGCTACTGATGTGTCGACTAAACGCTATCGACACAAATGATCGACTCGCACCCGAGTCAAATAACACTAAGGCAGGTACAGAACTCACAAGAAAAGTACCTACGCATATCATAATATAAGCACAATATCTCATCTCAGCATAAATAAATAAAGAATACGTACCAGCCACAACATCGGGCGCTGCGCGGACCTCCTCCGCTGTCAACTGGAAAGCTCTCCCACGAGCCTTCGGTGCCTCGGCCTTCGCTGGCCGAATCTCGGTAGCCCTAGCAGCAGGTGCAGATCCCTGTGCTGATCCCTGATGTAGCTGCGGGCACTCGGCCTTCCGATGGCCCGTCTGGTTGCAATGAAAGCAAACCATGAATCCCTTGGGGCAATCCATGGCGATATGCTCCTCCTTGCCACATTTGTAGCAAGCACCCGATCGACAGACCCCATCATGTCCCTTGCCGCACTTCACACAAGTGCGGCCCTTCTGGCCTCCAGATCTCGTATCAGCGGACTTTGCCCGCTTAGCTGCCGGCTGAGACTGTGCCGGCCACCGATCCATCCTCTGAGACTCGGCCTACTCCCTGGCCTGGGTCTCCAACTCAATCTCCCTCTTCCGGGCATTTGCCTGAAGCTTAGTAAATGTCCGGTAAGTCGAGTTCGACACGAACTCCCGTATATCCCTCCTCAAAATGCCCAAATACCGGCTCATGCGTGCCTGCTCAGTAGACACCTGCTCAGGGCAGAACAACGCCCTCTCGTGAAACTTCCTGGTAACCACAGTAACCGAATCAGTACCCTGCTTGAGGGTCAAGAACTCCTGAACCAACCGTTCCCTCTCCACAGGGGTAACATACTCATCTCTGAACATGGTGGTGAACCTCTCCCAGGTCACCACTGAAATCTCTGCAAGAGTAAAGCTCGCCGTCACGAACTTCCACCAATCCTTCGCTCCCAAGCGAAGCTGGTTCAACACGAACCGTACCCTCAGATGCTCCGAACATGAACACGTGTAGAAGCATCCCTCGATATCAGAAATCCATCTCATCGCAGCGATCGGATCCTGCGTCCCGTCAAACTCTGGTGGCTTCGTGTTGTTGAACTCCCGAAGCAACAACGAGTCACCTCCCTAAGGTCTGGCAGCAGCCACTGCTGCAGTAGCCGCAGCCTCAGTCACTGCTGCGTACCGCTCATCAAAAGTCTCAATCAATGCGGTCTTGATAGACCCAAACATCTCCGGAATCTCGGCCCGAATCGCCGCCGCCATCTCATCGTGGATCATCTGACGAAGCTCCTCGTCACTCACGCCGCTCGGCTCAGGTCTGTGGCGTGTCCCAACCATAATGCCTCTGAAATACAACATAATAATATCAGAGACTTGCTCGAGCGTACTCGCACTCGATAACTCAACCCTACTTGTTCTCTAGTACCCAAAGGATTCTTACTAAGAGTGCGCACTGCTCCGGTGTCTTCAGTAGTGCGGGCCCTATACTACCGTGCACACCGCATCAGTATTCACCCTAAGTCCTCCTCCTTGGATCCTAGATCACAAGTACTCTATATCTTACTGGCATAGGCTACCCTTCGGTAGACCTCTCTTCATCTCCTCACTGCTACCTACTCGCTTTCAAGCATCACATAGCAGCAAAATCCTTCCTAGGCTAAGGCATCACAAATCAGGCCACTCTAGTCCTAATATGAATACCTAGCCTACTCTAGCATGCAGATCATATCATAACATATCTCATAACACATAATGTAAGGGTATTTTGGGAAATCACCGTTCAGGCGCTGGCTGATCGTACACACTGCTTCCTTCTGCCTTTTTCAAAATCTTTTACTCTTTTAGAAAAATTGTTTATTTTATGAAAAACTTTCTCAATTCCTCAGTTTGAGTTCAGATTCATCCGAAGATGCACCTGAATCCCTCAAACCAAGGCTCTGATACCAACTTGTAACGACGTAATTTTTCAAACAATTTTTCATTTTTTTTTATCATACTTTCAATCACACGATAATCATAAAACATAATGTATTCACTGTGTCATAACAAAACATGTCCCAGAATCTCAATAACATAAACTACGTAAGTGTGTACGAATCATGCCGGCGCCTTCCCGCGATCCTCGCTAGTACCTGAAACACATATCATAACAACTGTAAGCATAAATGCTTAGTGAGTTCCCCAAAATACCACATACCACACATACGCCTTTCCAGGCCATAACTCTGTAGGATCTTCCGATCCATGTGTCTCAGGGACTTCCGTCCCAAATCCCGGTAGACCTTCCGGTCCTACCCGTATCGACCTTCCGGTCCGTAACCTCTTGACCTTCCGGTCCATATCATCTTGACCTTTCGGTCCATACCATACATAACATACATAGCACATACATATCGCATAACCGCATATAGCACATACATCTCATAGCATACAAGACCTTCCGGTCACACATATCACATAACCGCGTATAGCACATACATCATAGCATACAAGACCTTCCGGTCACACATAGGTACCCTTCCAGGTACAGTATAGTGAGAAGACTCACCTCGGGTAACTCGGTAATCTCGAACTCGGTAAAATCTGCTCTAGCCTCCGCCTAATCACATGGAATAAGCACTCTAATCAATACAACTCTCAAGGCTAGACTGTTCCCTCTCTTAGCACTCTCAGAAAGGTAAAAGACCATTTTACCCCTCTCATGGCTCAAAGACCCAATTGTTGACCAAACCCTAAAAGTCAACAAAAGTCAACTCTCCGGGTTACGCTGCGCGTACCGAACCTGTACGCTGGGCGTACCCGGCGACCTCACAGAAACGGGGTGCGCGACCCCTTACGCCGCGCGTACTGGGATTACGCCCAGCGTAACTCCCAGTTTCAGACTCCTTAGCTTTTGGGGTCTTAAACAGTTAAGACACACGTCCAACTCCCAGATCTGACTACCCCTTAGCCTCTTAATCCATAAAGTTGGTGACTTTAAGCCTTTGCATGGCTGTAAGAGTCACCAACACCCAAATCATTCCACTTCCAACACTTTAAAGCTCATAAGTCAAACATGACTCCCTAATGACGACCAAGTTGGGATTTTTATGGATCTACAACACATATATCACTGAAATGGGACAGATCTAGGTCCATGGAGTCCCTTATGCTCATAAAGTCTCCACCTTTGGGACTTTAACCCTAGAAATGGACCATGAAACACCAAACCAAAATAAAGAGGAAAGTTCTGAGCTTTTTACCTCTAAATGAAGCTCCTCCCTCTGAAGAACTCAGATCCAAACTTGCACTTCAACTTCTAGCCTCCACAAGAACCTCCTCTTCTTCTTCACTAACACACAAAGGCACTTTCTAGCTCAAGAACTCACACACACTAGCTTTAAGACGAAGGAAAATGCTCTCTTAGGGTTTCTCTCTTTGAAATGGTGGCTGAGGATAAGGCCATATCATTCCTTATATAGTGCACAAGTCTCATTTAGGGTTTGCATCTGGACCAGTTACGCCCAGCGTAACTTTGGTACGCCCAGCGTACCTTAAAGGGTCTGCGTCCATTTCAAGCGCATGAGTACGCGCAGCGTACTCATTTGCTACAATTTCCACTCAATGGGCTAATCTTGACAACTTGACAAAAGAGAAGGGTTAAATAGTTGTACCTGAATTTCGGGATGTTACAATATCAATGGTTACATAGTAGGTCACTTAATTGAGTTTGATCTTAAGGGAATTACACGGCCTCCTTGTCTTGCTAAGCGCATTTATAATGCATAGAACTCTATAGTTTGATAGACTGTGACATTAGAATTCCACTTTTTTATTTGTGGGAAAGTTGAGTAGGTATATGAGTAAGTACTCAACATTTGCTAGCAATATAACGAGTATTTATATAATCAAAGGGAACCATGAACCATGGTTTAATTTATCTTGGATATCCTTCATTTTTAATAGGATATTTTGATGCAAGTTGGATATACAACATGGACAATCATTGCTCTACAAGTGGTTAAATATTCTTGTGTAGGAGAGGAGTCATTTCTTGGGCATTTAGGAAACAAATCTGCATTACTAACTCAACTATGGAAGTTGAGTTTGTTGCGTTATTCCCTGCTAGTACACATGTGTGGATTTTATCGCCATGTATTCAAATGGGAATGGGTTGACAGCTCCAATCCTTATGACATCCCGATTCTCGGATATTTGGAAAATATAGAATACTATAGTGAACATTCAATTGATTCAATATTTTCATTTATGCATGATTTGAGTTGTTTATTTTGTTTGTATTAAGTAAAGAATTACATTAAAATAGGGGAGGGGAGGATTGTTGGTGATCACATGTCATTTTGAGTGTAATATGAATTTATACTAATTTCAAAAGGAACCAAAGTTAGTAATACAATTTAGGTGGTGAAAATGCACACTTGTATAAAAGCAAGCTTGATCATGAACACAGCGAATTATGTAGGGTCATAGGTGATGTAACCCCTTGCAAGGTCAAAGGGTCAGAGCCCCAAAACTTTTGAAGAATACCGAAGTTGTATATGTGAATACAAATAGAAGATAAACTCCAGTTTTGAAATTATTTCTAAAAAACACGCCATGGCGCCTCAAGGCGTGGTGTAGCCGTTACGAAAACGTCCAATACGGATTTAATAAGCGTGGCGCCCAAATAACGTGTCAAGGCGCGCCTTATCGCGATATGGCGCGAGTTTTTTTTTTCAAGGCGCGAGTTTTTTTTGTATTTTTTTTTTTTTTGATTTTTTTATCGGACCTAAAATAATTGAGTTTTTGTTAACTTTTTATATTAAATACTAATATAACACTTCTAAAAACTTGATATACTTATAAAAATCAATAATTATATGATTTATCTCTTTTAATATATATAAAATAGTCACGCCTTGAAAAACGTCATGGCTCGCCAAGGCTTGTCATGGCTTAACTTTTACCTTGCCGTCAAGCCACGCCTCACGTTATTTAGAACCTTGATATATAGAAAGTTCAGAAAAATTGATCATTTTTATGAATTATGGGGAATGAGAAGGAAGCATCATGTAGTTTAAATTATGTAGGATTAACATAATACGATATAGCTTTACAATTACTAAGTGAACATAAACCAATACATCTAGTAGCCAATCAGGAAACTTGCTACTAGTATATAATATCATCACAGAATTTACATTTAACACACATAAACTGATGCATATAATCAGCTGGCTTTAGTCCCACTCCAGTGTTTCCACTTGAAAGAAATCACAAACCATTTTCTGCAACAACTTCACAGGTATTAATCTGCATTTCCTTCCATCATATTTCATATCTCCACGTCAGCACCACATAAAACAAATACAAATATTCATAACAATCAAACAAAAGGAATACAAAATGTCACAATAATGAACAAAAACATGGTTACTATTTAATTACATTGTCCCCATCTCTAAATTCCCACATCAATATGCAAGAAAAGCAATGTACTTTTATTTTTTATAGCATCCTACTTTCATTTCCTATTCAAAAGTCTACCCACTTAAAGCATAGTCATCTAAATTCAGAGCAATTTTCAAACTACAAATGTCCTAATAAGAAACTAAAATTGAAAGTACAATGTTATAATTGGTTGGATTCTTCAAAAACTGAAAGTATAATGCTGTAAATAGAAATAAAAAGAAGATATAACTTGAAGTACCTTGCTATTTCTTGCATTTAGCCTTCAATTGTATGACCAAATTAGGCAAAACGAACCTGCCTCTCCCACCTAAGATCTTCAGAAAACTCCATGAACGCACCTCTGGGATCACCATTTGATAAAGACAAGTAGTACTGGGCAGTACCATCATCAACCTGCATGCTTCTCCTCAATGAGTCGATTATCCTTCTTTTTCCTTGCTCAGAGGTCACGTTATTCAACACACCAGTCACCCTTCTCTCAGGTTTACCTTCCAGATACAAAACTGCCACTTCCCTCTTAGCATGAGCATCCAATTCTATATAGCATGTGACATTGATGAGAAGGCTTGGCGAGCTTACAGGGATTAACAATCTGTCCCTCGAGTGTATCCCGTGGTCGCTCATCATGTTGTTCAAGCGTTTAATGTCCATAACCTACAGAAGAAACAGAGTTAATCATCACATCAACGAAGAACAAATAGATTGAAAATTCCGATTAGCATCATGTAACAATTCGACTGAGATAAAATCGGATTCCACACTACACATGGAGTGACAGATAAGAAACGGAGTGAATTTCCATTCTCAAATTACAATCAATTCTTCATCCCTGATTATCTATCACACATAGATTGAGGAACCTGATGAACAAATAGATTGAAAATTTAATAAGACAGACGCAGACAGGGATTGAGGAAAACCTGAACGGAGTACTTGACAGCGAGGCTAGCAACAGTGTCACTGCGAACCAACCGATGTGAAATAGCGAAACGGCTAAGTCTATTATCTCTCCAGAAGCTACCGGAGCTAGGATTCCCGATCACGCCCTTCAGTTTCCACGGCGCCTTGAAAGCCCTAACCTGAATCTCTCGATCAGAAGCTACTGAACTCCACAACCTGCATACACACGCCGACCGTGCTAGATCTACCACCGGAAGCTTTTCGAAGATCGTACGCAGGATATCTTTACAAATTAAAGCCGCAAAATTGGAATTCATCGGAGATATGGTGGTATATGAGTCATCGCCGGTAATTGACGACGCCATGGAAGAGGATGAGGAGTGTAGGGTTGGGGTTTGTTGTTGTTGGAGTGGTTGGAGGATGTCTTCCTCTTCTTCACCACAGCATCCCATTTTTAGAGAGAGAAAGGAAATGTGTCAAGCAGAGAGTTATGGTTGGTTTACGTGGATAAAAACTTTACCATTAAGAATCTTGGGTAAAATACAAACGAGTCCCTTAACTACTGATTATTCCCATTTTGGTCCTTAATAAAAACATTATATTCTCAACCCTAAAATTAAATACCCATTTAGACAAACGTATAGAAAAATATAATAGTTGATGATGCAAACTCTAGTCACTAGGGATACCCTTTTTGAATTTAGAAGTTATGGACCAAGGATAATCTTGGCAAAAAGTTTAGGGTTTGCCTAACTTTCCGGTAAGTAGGTTTTAATATTTAAGTTAAATGTTTTTTTCGTCTAATTTTAATTGCAGTTTGAAGAATCTAAAGAAAAAAATATAATTTAAAAATGGATGGATGAAGAATCAAACAAGAAGGAAACATGAGATAGATGAAGGTAAAGCAAGCTTCTTTGACTAAAGATCGCAATTCTAGAAAATGAGTTGAATATTAACAAGATAAATACTTGTTTTTAGTTTTTGAGCTTTAAAAAGAACTAATCAACTTAATAGAAATTATTTATTCACACAAACTTTAAGAGGATTGAAGTCGACTAGCAGACTCGGGGCAAATGAACCTTTACAGTGCACATCAATGATTAGGAACTCTGGTTCATTGTGTTAGACGAGGTCTCAATTGTCTTTTCTTGTAAGATGGTTTGATCGTGAGTTAGAGAGATGGTTTGAATCTGACTTAAAGAAACGGACCTTAATTTTCACGTGAGCTTGGATAATATTTATCTAAGTATCTATTAGACAAATGTTATATATATTAGGCATTAATTACATGTTTATATTCTAGAGGGATTATAGTGTAAATATATCTATTATTAATACTTATGTAATCGTGACATTCTGAGAAGATATACAATTCACGTTTTACCAATTTAACTTGGTATCAGAGCCGCTATTCCCTAACCCTAAAATTGGCGCCACAGCAGCCCTCAAGATCATCAACCGCACTAGACAGCTACAATCATCCACATCAACCTGCACCTGTTTCTACTCTTTCTTCCTCTTTTCTCTTGTCGATCAGTACACATTGACATTAGCCAATACAATGGCGCCTCTCACAGCATTCACTACTGCAGAGAAAACAGCCCACAACTCTCATAAATTTGCCTTTACTTTGTCCCCAAACAACTATGGCTACTGGAAAACTATGTTACAGCCCTTTCTGGTTACAAACAACCTGTTCGGGTATGTTGATGGCACCATACAGTGCCCACCAGCCACCATCGACAAGCGATGAGTAATGCCGAGAGATGAGAAAAACTTAGAGAGGTTTCGAAATTCACCTCCCCAATCAGTTTGAACAGATTTTAGTTTGGTTTGAAATTGTCGTTCTACTGTAAGAAGAAACTGTTGGAAAGTACTAAAGACATCAGATTTGGATTTTAAGGGAAAAATCCACATAAAACTAGAAAAATGATCAACACATAGTAAGAAATATCGATGGTCTTCAAAAGAAGTAACAGGGGCTGGTCCCCAAACATCACAAAAGAGTAAATTTAAAATATGAGAACTTTTATAATTAGAAGATGATAGATGAAGTTTTGAAGATTTTCCAATAGAACAAGAATCACAAGGTGAATTGACAAAATTGTTTGATAAAGGTAAACTATATCTAGAAATCATTGACTTCAACAGTTGCGGATGGGGATGTCCAAGTCGTTGATGCCAAGTGACGGAAGAAGCACGAGTAGCGGAGAAAGCAACTTTAGACGAGGTAGACTGCAACTGCGGAAGGTGGAAGGAGTAAAGGCCGCCACTACTTGGACCCATGAGGAGGGTAGTGTGAGTATTCTTGTCCTCACACCGGTGAACAGAATGGCGTTGTTGAGCGTCGTCACCGTCATGTGGTCGAAACCGGCCTCACTCTTCTTGCTCAATCCGGTGTTCCACAACGGTTTTGGCATTATGCTTTTGACACAGCCGTCTATCTCATAAATCGTATGCCTTCTAGAACCAACTCCAATATCTCACCTTTCGAACATGTTTTCAAACACAAACCTGATTTTTCCTTTCTTCGTGTGTTTGGTTGTCGATGTTATCCACATCTCCGTCCGTATAACAAGCATAGAATGGATTTCAGATCTCTTCCGTGCATTTTTCTTGGATATAGCACCTCCCACCATGGTTATCGGTGCTTTAACCCTCTTTCCGAACGCCTTTATATCGCTCGTCATGTTCGTTTTCATGAAAAATTATTCCCTTACCAAATCAGCCCATCATCTCCACCCACATCTTCCTTTGATCCTTATACATCCTCTTATCCTAATCCTGTACCTGTACCTGACATATCAACTCCTTCCAATACATCCCCTACACCTCCTACGTCACCTAGACCATCTCCTTCCAATACATCCCCTCCACCTCCTATATCACCTACACCATCTCCTTTCAATACATCCCCTACACCTCCTACATCACCTACACCATCTCCCGCATCATCTTCTTCCCCTATATCTCCACATGAACCTCCTCTTCCGCCTCTCCTTTATACCTTTGCTCGACGCCCTAAAACTACCACCACCTCTCAACCAGAAAACACCACATCTCAACTAGCACATTCTACCTCCCAACCCGACAGTTCCTCCTCTCTACCTCGTCCTCGTCCCTCTAATTTGTGTCCTAATCCTAAACCCTCTCAACCATATAGTCTGGCCTCCTATCATACTACTACTGTTCCTACCGAACCAGCCACCTTTAACGTTGCTAACAAATCGCCTCAATGGCGTCAGGCCATGGCCGACGAGTATTCTGCTCTTCAGCGCAACAACACCTGGTCCTTAGTTCCTCCTCCATCGAATGCTAATGTTGTTGGTTGTAAATGGGTCTATAAGCTCAAACGTGATCCAACTGGGGCAATTACACGTTACAAAGCGCGTCTTGTTGCAAAAGGTTATCGTCAGCAACATGGTCTTGATTATCATGAGACTTTTAGTCCCGTTGTCAAAGCGACTACAATTCGGGTGGTTCTATCCTTGGCAGTCTCACACAGTTGGCCCTTACGACAACTTGATGTTCAAAATGCCTTCTTACATGGCGATCTCACAGAGACAGTCTACTTGCAACAACCACCGGGTTTTGTTGATCCGGACAAACCTGATCATGTTTGTCTTCTCCACAAGTCTCTCTATGGACTTAAGCAAGCTCCCCGAGCATGGTTTCATCGGTTGTCAACTGCACTTCATGCTCTTGGTTTTCGTGGATCTAAAACGGATCCTTCGCTGTTTATATACTCCTCTAACGGTGTTCTCTTGTATATGCTTGTTTATGTTGATGACATTATTCTCACAGGAAATAGTACCGCTGGTATCGACCGGGTTGTTCAGCATCTTAGTCGCATTTTTGCTCTACAAGATTTGGGGTCGTTATCTTATTTTTTGGGGGTTGAAATTATTAAGCAGGGGTCCGACATTGTTTTGTCTCAAAGAAAATACATACTCGAGCTACTTGAACGTGCGAATTTGTCTAATGCCAAATCTGTGCCATCTCCGATTACTACCACCGCCAATCTTGCCCTTGGCGACAGTCCACCATTTGAAGACCCGGTTAAATATCGTCAAACAGTTGGTGCACTTCAATATGTGACTCTTTCACGGCCGGATATTTCGTTTGCGGTAAACAAAGTGTGTCAATTTATGCACTCTCCGACTCAGAATCATTGGTCTGCGGTTAAATGCATTTTGCGTTACTTACTTGGCACAGTAACAATTGGACTTTTATTTCAGCGCAATTCCGATAGTGTTCTTCATGCTTACACAGATTCCACTTTTAATGTCTTGAATGCTTTCTCTGATTCTGACTGGGCTGGTTGTCCGGATGATCGTCGATCCACTGGGGGATATGCTATATATCTCGGTTGTAATCTTGTCTCATGGTCTGCTAGGAAACAAAAGACTGTCTCGCGATCATCAACAGAATCCGAGTACAAAGCCTTAGCCGATACAGTTGCTGAACTCACATGGCTTCAAACTCTTCTACAGGAACTACGATTTTCTACTCGTACTGTTCCAGTTCTATGGTGTGATAATCTTGGTGCTACATACCTATCTGCTAATCCTGTCTTTCATGCTCGTACCAAACATGTTGAAGTTGACTTTCATTTTGTTAGAGAAAAGGTTGCTCAAAAACAACTCCTGGTTCAGTTCATCAAAACAGATGACCAGATTGCAGATGTGTTCACTAAACCACTGCCTTCTCAACGTTTTCAGTTCTTGCGGTCCAAGCTAAGAGTCGCTCCCCGACCTTAGCTTGCGGGGGAATATTAGACAAATGTTATATATATTAGGCATTAATTACATGTTTATATTCTAGAGGGATCATAGTGTAAATATATCTATTATTAATACTTATGTAATCGTGACATTCTGAGAAGATATACAATTCACGTTTTACCAATTTAACTGTATCAATAAGTTGAGCTGTTAAAATTATACTAGATGTGTATGTAATAAGACCTAATGCCCATATAAGTTTGTTTTTTGCAATATTACCGTCTAAACCTCTTATTCTTGGTAAAACTGTTGATTTTGAACAATTTTGAGACTTTAATGGTATAATAAGCCAAAAAATAATGTTTTTTTAACAAACCTAAAACTATCTTATTCTAGCTAAAACTGTTGATTTTTGAAAATAGTGAAGATAGCAACTACGGCTATATGATGTTTATGAACAGTACCAAAATTAATTTGATCACCGAAGAAAACATTTCATCTTACATATTTACCGATAAATAATTTTGTAGTTGTTAAACATAGTAAACTTTCAAATTTGTGAATATAAACAAAACTAGGCTATTGTTGGTGATTTGTTATCATCAAAGTTTTTTTTAAGTATAATAGGATTAATTTGTTAACCAAAAGTGATCTTCATAAATATTAAACAAGTAAGGGATGTGTGGAGTGTATACTTGTTGAAGTTTGATCAAGTTTCAAAGTACACTGTCATTTTAGGGGCGAAGCCCCTGAACGAACGGGGGTCCGGTGGCAGCGCTCATGGGAGCAAGGTCCAAGGGGCGGCAGCCCCTGGCGGGGTCCTAGGGGCAGAGGCCCTGGTTGGGGTCGAGCTGCCAGGTCAGTGCGGGAATCTTTTATATAGGTTATGTTGCTATATTAAAAATGCATAAGAAATTCGGTTTTTCAGGGAATTGATCATTGGTTTGACCCTTATCCAAATACTCGTTTTTATGTCAGTTTTGGTAGTTTTATGACAGTTTGAAACTGTCATATGACAGTTTTCAGACAGAGACCATAAATCGGTTTTCGATCTTATTTTTCTGGTACATTCGAAATTCATAACAATCATTCTCTGTTTTTGCTCTCATATTTTGAGTCTTATCCGATTAAAGATTGGGAGTACCACCCAAATACTTTAATCTAAAAAGTGATATCACGATTCTCAAAATTTCCAAGCATTTCTATACCCCAAATTTCTAATAGTTATAACCCGTGGAATCTACGGTTGACAAAATAAAATAAACATATAAAATATAAAAATAGTAATTATTAACAAAATGTGATTTTTATATAGAGTATGATTATCATAACTACTTTAATTTGATATGATAATGTTGTACAATTAAATAGAAAACAAGGGCAACTCAATGAGTTTGGGGGCTCTAAGCCAACCAAAAATTTAGAGCCTTTTGGTCTATACTATACTTCAATTCTATAATAAAAACAAATATAAAAGTGAAGGTTGATTTTTTTGCTATTTAAACTTGCATACTTGCAGAGATTTAATTAAATGGAGAACTCAAACTTATAGGATTATTTTTAACTCAAATATGCACAACTCAACATAGAAATCAAATTAACAAGCCACATACATAGAAAACGATCAATAACCAACATTCTTTAGCTTCAAGTTACATAAACAAAGGAACAAAGAAATCGAAAATCACTAACTCAAACTTCCAGTGTTTTAATTAAAAGGACAACATTCCTTAGCTTCAAGCAACAAGCCAACAACGCAAAATACAAGTGGAAACACTAACTCAAAAATCAAAAATCAATGAGAAACAAAGAAATCGAGCATTAATCAATAAACAAAAAACAATGGAAAATCAGATAATGGAAAAAATTAACCATAATCAGCTATTAATCCTAATAGATAATCAGATGATGAAAAAATCAAGTGAAAACACTGCACTTACCTTGAATCAATGAATCATCAGAGATTTTTGAACAATGAAGAATCAGAGAAGCCGAGAATGGAGAAGGAAAAAATTACAGCGGTTCAGGCAGCCTTTCAGTGTTCAAGAATCGAGATTGTAGAAGCTCATAGATAATAAATATTCAGAGTGCAAGAATGGAGAAGGAAGGAAGAAGAATAGAAGTGTGATTGTCGCTTTTAATTTGAGGCGTCAGGCGTGCAGATGAGCGAAAGGAGGTGTGCATGTCAACGAACGGAAAAGAAGGTATCGACAATCGACATTAAAGGATTTGGGTAAGCATGGCCCTTTACAAAATGGGGCCCTAAACCCTAACTTAACTTTATAATACTAAAGTCTGCCCTGATAGAAAATTAAATAAAGTGGAAAAACAAATACAATCAATCATGAAAATAATATTATTTTATTAAAAATTAAAATATAGTATAATTTAAAAACCAAAGACAATTATGAAAATAATGTTCGTTTATATAAAATAAAAAAGTAATATAATAATATAAAAGATTTGAAACTTTTTAGATATAACATGCATCTCTTTGTCAAGTGATTTCATATCATTTATATGTGAACGTTTAAGTATGAATTTTTTTAACCCAACTATTGTTGAGTTTTTTCAGAAAGATTGTTACTTACGGATATGTTACTTAATATTTTGTAATATATTAATTATTTATATTTGTGCTAATAATAAACTGATATGTTACTTAATATACTTAAAGATTAAAATAAACGACATATATTTCATATTAGTTCTGTTTGAAATAGATCTATGTACATAAAAGTGGAATAAGATTATATAAGCTAAAAATGACCTACAAATAACTAACGAAAATGTTCATGTTACAATGACATATCTTCATATGTTGTGTTGTCGAGTCGGCATACAATTGAACAAAAAAATTGAAAGGATTAAAAATTTGGAAGGAAATCCGAAAGAATTAAGATTTATTACACGTTTGGTGGTGGACAAACAACAATGAAATTCAATTCCTTTAATTTGTTATATCATGTTTGCTTTACCATCCTGTCAAAAAGAATTAGAGTCAAACTTATCTCAAATGACCGACACTTATTTTTATCCTTTTAAGCTATTTTTAAAATCTATATTAACATATAAATGCATAGCCTAATTTCATAAACATCTATAATAAAGTAATATGACTCTAAAAATCAAAGCATGTGAGTGAGGTAACTGAAATAATTAGTGTCTAATTTAAAGGGATTGACATAGTAAATCAAATTGTATTCAAAATGAAAATCTATGACGGATATTCAACCAGATTTATTGCCTAAAATCCATTAAAATCAAATTAGTAGATAATCAATTTTTTATATTATTTGACAAGTAATAAATGATTAGAGAATAACTTTCTTGATTTTTTATAATAACATAACATTTTTTAATAATTAATTGGTTATTTTAGGGGAAGAAAAAAAATCATTTCCTTATTTTAATAGAATTACCAATTACCATTTATAATAACTATAATCAGAAATTTTCAAATTTTTATAGGAAAAGTTACATGGCTGAAAAATTAATAGAAGAGACTTTATAAGAATGTCCATCATAACTATTTTTTTACTGAATGTAAGACTCATGTATTACATGAGTTAATTAAAAAAATTAAATATAAAGGTCTAAATATTTAAGAACTTTTGGATTTATATAAAATAAGAAAAATAATAAATTATTAAAATTAATTTTTTTATCTTTTAAATTTAAATAAATAAACAAAATAAACTAATCGACTTTAATTTGGGAATTTTAAAATAAGAATGTAAGTTCATTAATGAAATTGATATTCATTTATTACTACATTTATTGTAATTATTACATTAAAGTATTATGTGAAATTTATTAAAATAGTAAAACCATAAAATGATATGTAGAAAAAAAAAAATTCAAAACCACAAAATGACATTTGACAAATTGAATGAAAGTGTGACATATGGCAAAAAAAAACATTCATTCATTAGAGTAGATTAGAATAGACAGGTAGATATTTTTCCTCCATCGATCTACTCTGATTTTGTTTGTTTCTAAGAGAGGATTTCTTTCATCTTCTAGCAAATCTCCTATTAATATCAACACAAATAACAAACACTGAAATACCACACCTATGCATGACGTCATCAATTCATGGCTCAGGAAAAAAAGACATAAAACTGGAGAAATCTATATAGAAGTGCAAAACATCTACAATTGGATTTATCAAATTCAAAATGTAAATATAAAATCATAATATTCCAAAAAAAGAAGTATGAATCTTGGATTAGATTAGTCCCTAGCCTAAAACTCCCGGCATACAAGCTAAAACCTTGACTAGTTACATGGTCCCACAAAAAACATGCCGATGCCAGTTTCAAAAGTTGAGTAATAAATGCAAAGAAAAGTGATCTGTTTATAATTAATTTATTATAGTTCTTCTTTCTGTGATGATGTTTCATCGTTGTTGGTTTTTCCCGAGAAAATCGAACCGAATATTTCGGTTATTTTACTCGTATATGACTTACATTCCGGCTCTTGCACCTTTGCGTTGCATAGGTCATCATAACTGTGCTTCAAATGTGGCGCTGCTATTTTCTCCTGTTGGGACAAAATTAAAAACATACAAATATTCAAATGTGGCTGGCTCTATTTAGGACAAAACAAGTGTTTGGCATTTATCATAATGAGACTGATGTCAATGTGACAAAATATATATATATATATATATATATATATATATATATATATATATATATATACAACTTTTTGTCCCACCTAAAAAAGATGGGACAGGGAGTCGCTTTCAATCTATCGTATGTGCAAAAGACATAAATGCCCTCGTAACCTGATCATCGAAAAGAAACCCTAGAAACTAAGAGGAAATATATTACCTTGAAAACTTCAAATGGACAGAAATCAGTACCCCCACATCCCTGTGTATAAAAGATATATGGGTTTAAATGTTTGTTTATATAATCTTTTGCAACAAAGTGGTTTTTTAGACGAAATATGACAACCATGATTAAGGAGCTGTTTTTTTTTAAAAAAAAAAAAAAAAAAAAAAAGCAGATTAATGAGCTTAATGGGTTAAGTACTTAATATGTACAGTTATATACGACTGTTTCTTTTTTACTTAATCCGGACAGAATGACTTAATGGTTTAGCCAAAAAAAGAACCTGGATCAAATATATTAAGACAGTATTAACCCTTTTACCTATTTGCACTTTTTTTTTTTTTCTCTCAACTCATCTCACATAAGAATTGTTAAGAAATTTGAAGATGATCCAAATATAGAAAAGATGAAGGAAAGACTTACAGCCATTGGGATTGGTTGTTCATTGTGTAAAACTTGCATGAAATATTTATTTGTGTTATTTCCGGAACAGCTGTATAAAACTAAAACATTATTCCCAGCAAAAGGAGCCACTGTGCTTCCCCTCCATGTTCTTTTCTCTGGGGGTTTTGGGGGGTATTTCAACGGCTCTTCTCTTTGTATTTGTTCAAACTCTGGATATAATAACAAATAATTAACTTAATTATATATATTTACAGATAAAATAACTAAGAAATACTCACCAGATCCTTCAAGAAAGAGTCCAATCAAACATGAAAAAGGAACCAATGTCTCTGCATGTGCAAACCTTAACGTTGCCTTTTCATAACTCCCTGGTGCATACCCTTCTATAAACAATAAATTAACAACAACATAAACTGTGTATTCATAATTCATAATTCATATATAAATAATAAATGATAGAATTTTCTAATTATTAGTAATTACCTTCTTTTGCTTTAATCGCGTGCTCCATGGACAATATTACATCTTGCAGCAATGGCACTCCCATTCGATAATTTAATGCATTTCCATAACCCTTTACTATGAACATTTCCAAATCATCTGTCCACTCTAATAAACTCACCTACATATGCAAAGTTTCATCAATTACTTTAGTGTATAGGATTTGACAAAAATAGCATCCTAATATAGTTTCTGCAAAATAACTAATTGTGTGAATATGAGTACAGATGTACCTCATCATTAGTGAAAAGACCACAAGCTTGATCAGTTATGTCTAACAATGATGCTTCCTGGAATTTAGTACAAGAAAAGATTTATTAATTAAATACAAAAAATGATTTCTACAGTTGAAAGTTGAAACCCATCACATGTTTATTACCTGCTTGCATAAAAACCAAAGTGTGGTGGTATCTTTCATTGTGAAATTAAGCCCATAACGTGCTGCTAATGAATGTGTTATCTCTTCTAATACAGGTTCTTTAAGCTTATGAACAGCAGGTTCCTGTTGTTTCCTATAAGCCTGCAACAAAAGGGAAGCAATTAGGAACAATCTTTAATTTTATTATGATCATATCATAATACAAAAAAGGTTAGTTATGTACCTTGTAGTTCTTACAACAATCATGAAATCTCAACATTATATCACTCGCACGACTTTCACTCAAAACTGCAAAAGCTCGATGCTTTCCTACTCCAAGTTCTCCTCTCCCACTAAACATGCCCATTCCAAATGAAACAGCACTAGCTGAAGCTCTGGGAATCTAAGTCATATTCAGAACAGATATAAAACTGTTATAACTTATAAGATATGGTAAAAAGAAAACCATGTTCAAGCTATAGGTTAAGGAAGGAAAACCTGGGATGCTCTAATCTGATATACATCATGGTGATATTCGTCACTAAACAAGTCTTGAAACCGTTCCCTGATTCTGATTCCAAGATTATACATTTCATCTTCTCCTTGACTTATTAGTTCTCCACCTTTGGTTTTCCCCTTCCATGGAGACCTCCATTCCCACAACCAGGAAGGAAGTTTTTCCAAAGATGCCCCTCTTTCTTTTGCATTTTTCAAAAGAGATTTCAGTTGAGCTGAAAAATTTTCCAGGTCTTTCATCCTTTTCTTGGTAGGTGCACGTGTCCCGTGCCTTGCCTGCAAAAGGATTCACACAATGTTTGTAAAGTGTAAGCAGATATGCATACAAAATGTTGAAAGATATATGAAGAAACAAGATATTGGAAATACCACAAGATTTAGGTGGATAGGAGAACATTGATCAGGGATGTTTGATGAAACAAACGGATTTTCTTTTATGTCTTTTGAAACGCCATATCTGCAGTCAAAACATAAATCACTTCATAAGTTACAAAGGGATTATTCAAAAACACACACAGTGCACTCACAATAAACACCATTAACACATATGAAGATAAACTAAGATGTAATGTGATTCTTGTGCATAGAAATCTCAACATATGAGACATTTGCCCCCTTGATCAACTAGTGAACGTAGATGCATCTAGTAGCTGGATATAAAATGTCACTCGCGCTAGGATATCTTTAATTCCTACTATGACTAACGAACCATTGAAATCCAATTTTATTTTCTTCGAATCAAATTCCGTCGGTTATTTCCAGTTTAATAAAACCCGAACTGTTCCAATAAGATGATTGCACTGATTGAATCTAAAATATCCGCAAGGAAGTAAGACCAAAACCTACCGACATTAAATTCCTCTTACATAAAAACACCGTATCTGTCGTATTACTTTTTGTACACTTGTTGATTTGCGAAACGAATCACACCTTTGAAGCTGAACAAATGAGAAACCTAGATCATGAGTGATGAAATCAGAGAAAGGGTAAAGAGTTTACCGTGTTACGGTAGCCAGGTGTTGACGAACGTCAAACGGTTGTTCAGCGGAGGAACTAAATTGAATACGATATAAAAACAGTAGTATGAGGCCTATCTTCGCCACCATCGCCATTGTCAGACACAGTCGAGATTCGCCGGAAAGAAGAAAGTTGAAGGCTGAGGAGAAACGAACAAACTGGACTTCTTTTTGGATTCTATCTATGCGTTAAAGGAAACTGACCCACCAAACCGACCTGGATGATGATGATAACCGTACAGTTAGATATTGACACGTGGAAATTCATTCTTCCTTCCGATCAAAATCTCGTGACATAAATAATATTATTAGTAAGTTAGACTTGTCCATAAAAAAATTTAAAACTAATCAATTATTTTTAGTAAATTCTATTATGAAATTAGTTTTTTTTTTTTCAATTAATACATTTTTACAAAATTTTTAAATAAAAAATTTCATGCTCTAATACATCTATCAAGTGTTAGGCTTTTATATGGTTGTTTGTCATAGAGATTAGGGCTTCTATGTTGACCCTTTGTTATGTTGACCCTTTGTTAATCAAACAAAGTTTTGATTATTTTGTCTTCTATCAAATTTTGGGATTGTAAGCATGTCAATTGATTAGGGTTTAATATGTGTCGTATTGCATTATGTCAAATTTGCTTTGTTCAAGTCATCAATATAATTTCCTCTTTCTCAAAAAGTTATCAATATAATTTAGTGTATTTTAGTGTCTTTTTTTCCTTGATTTAGAACAAATGGGATTATATACTTTGGGAGTGTGAATGAGAGTGAGAGATGTGTATATGTTATGTTGTTTGTTTTTTTTGTTTTGTCTTGAGTTGTTGTTTTCTATTAGTTTATATTGAAGATGTTCGGAGATGTAATGATGTAGTTGGTATCTTAGATAGTATTCTTTATAGCCAATATTGGGTTAAAACTCATAGACACTATAGATGAGAAAGAAAAAAACATTATAAATAAATAATAAGGTTATAATTGAACAATGATAAGAAAAAATTTATTAATTTATAAAGATAGATGTTTTCAAATATTCTGAAAAATAAATTATTATTAAAGACGTGAGCTTGAAATTTCGTTCCCTATCAAAATAATAAATGTAATTTAGGTTGGACATTGAAATGATTGTAATAGTTTGTATTATTGTTAAAGTAAATTTAATAACAAATATGGTCAAACAACCTGTTCGTCCATAACAATCATTTATATTGACACAATGGCATTATTTTTTTGAAAGTTCCATATCTTTGGTACCCGGACCTTAAGGTGTGTATCATAATTTATTTGTTCAATATCATTTAGGTACAACAATTTAGTTGTAGACATTTCCTAAAATGAAATGAAAGGAGTTATCAACAAAACAATAATGTACTTTCAAGTATATTTGATTGTTTGCCATTGTAAAAATTGGATTATTTTTCTTTTACAGAAATGGAGGTTTTGGTGAAGAGGGTAAAATTCGGAATAACATTTAATAATAATCCACTGGTATAATTAGAAACTAAAATAGCATTGTACTTATTTGTCTTTGACAATTTTAGCAACATATTAAAGTACAATTCTATACATTAAGAAAACATCACAAAAATGCTATACACCAATATAAGAAATGTAAACCAAATTTATGAAGAAGAGCAAATTCGAAATAACACTTAGGTGTTGTTTGTTTTTTAAGAGGTAAAACGTCTGCAGTCTGCGGACCACATCTGCAGGCATATGTAGAAGAAGAAATTAACCAAACGTCTACAGTCTGTTAGAAGAAGACTGTTTGTTTTTTAATGTCTGCAGGATGTTAAAAGAAACCAGAATTTAAATAAATCGTTTTTTTTAACTTAAAAGGATTTTTCATTTTCTCAATCACTATTTTCAATAATTGCAAATTCAAAACAACATTCATACATAAGTAAAAACAATTAATTGATTCGAACCGTTTTTAAATTACAAAAATGCTATGTCACTGTACAAAATGGTTTTGCAAAAAAAAAAAAAAAAAAAACATATAAAATTAAAAACCAAACATATGTGAAGCTTTCATAATGAAGATACAAAAGTGCAAAAAGGTTGTTCCCTTCTTGTCATCTTCATTTTTTCTTTTTTTGAGCCTTGGATTTGTGAAGCTTTTCATGAGGATTCCCGCATACCCAATAAGCTTTTCATTTGTACTAATCTTTTGATGATGAAGTATGTACATAGCAACAACTAGAAATTAACAACACATGTTTTCTTATAACTTGAAAAGCAACTTCATCAAACTTGATACAACTAATATTTATGTCAAATAAGCATGAAATTCATCAGTTTTGTAATTAAAAATCAACAGTTTCAACATAATAGACAATTGATCATTTGAATCAAATAATTTGTCTTTAATTTTAAAAAGAACATTTCATTCTAGCATTTCTTCAAACATTTTCTATACATGTAAAAGTACAAACAAATTGAAATAGATTGATAAAATTGGAGTTAGAAGCCAACAAACACCTTCAATTAAATACCACGACTGACAATTAAGTTTTAATTGAGCAAATTTGGAGAAAACAACGGTCAAGTTTTATCTCACACATGAAGGAATGAAAGAAAAACAAAACTTTGGTTGAATCATTAAAGAACGAAATTAAACCAAGAAATTATTCATCCCTGTGATTGAATCATTCAAAAATAAAATTAAACAAAGAGAAAGGATTTTAGAAAGGATTTTGGAACCTAGCAGCAAGAAATATGAAGCAGGAAATTAGAAAGATACAACCCTAGCAGCCGATTTCAGACCTTAGCAGCAAGAAGATTGAGATGCTTACATGTGGGGAAAAGGAGAAGGAGAAGAGAAGTGTTACCTGAAGTCTACGGGGGGGGGGGGGGGGGGGAAGATCTGGACGGCGCAAGTTCCGGTCGTCGATGGTTGTAGATGGTACATGTTCTGGTCGTCGGCGAAAGGAAGAGGATGACGGAGACGGAAGAAAGGGTAGGAAGAAGACGATGAATGATGAAGGAGGGAGGTGGTGATAGTTGAGAACGAGGGAAGCGTCGATGTGTTGAGAGCGTATCTTTTTTTTTGGTTTTTAGGTTTTGAATAGGCGTGAAGAGGTGAGAAGACACAAGGCCAAGTCTGCACCAAGAAGACCATGCGCAGACGTTTTTATGTCTGCGAACTTCTAAAAAACAAACACACTGCAAAGCCCTATGTCTGAGCGTGGTCTGCACGGCGCAGACAGAACAGCTCACGCAGATCTGCAGATAAAAAACAAACAACACCTTAATAATAATCCATTAATATAACTGGAAATTGAAATAGCATTGTACTTATCTTTGACAATTTTAGCAACATATTAAAGTACAACGATATAAAATAAGAAAACCTCAGTAAAATGCTATACACCAATACAAGATCAATAAACCAAATTTATGAAAAATGGACAAATTCATAATAACACTTAATAATAATGCATTGATATAGCTAGAAACTGAAATAACATTGTACTTATTTATCTTTGACACTCTTATCAACATATTAAAGTACAATGTTATATAATAAATCAATTGTGTAAATTAGAAATGTTTATAAACAATGTAAACTAATTGTTATATTTTAGTAACAATTTTTGTAATGAATTTAAGAAAAGGAAAAAAGGATGGCATATTAATCACATAGATAAACATCAAATATGTAACAGTTAGTGTCATGTTTAATATGAATCTTTGAAAAATTGTAAAACTCACAATAAACAATCAATTGAATTAAATTGGTAATTGTTATATTTTAGCAACGTACTTTGATTGAATTTAGAAAAAGGAAAAAATTGGAAAATAATGACACACGGTAACATAGACAGACAAACATGTGGAATAAATGGAATTTTCACACATATATAAAAATTAAATGTAAAAACTCTAAAAAAATGATATAAGCAGTAAGTTTTATATATTTTAACCAATTGGTCCTTGTTTAATAAAGAAAACGAATGAACATAATTGGATTTTGTTTTATATAGAAAACGAATAAACATAAACATAAATGGTTACTGTTTATTTGTCACACCCCCGACCGAGGCAACGGAACATGTCGGGCTATGCGACTTAGTTCGTAGATCACAAGCAAATTGAATATACATCACAAGTACAACAATAAGAACACAAGAATTATATTCCACTTTAAAGTTTGAATACATGGTTCATACCAATAATAATAGTAAGTACTTGAATTTGCCTTAACAGGTAGGCAGATATAACAAAAAACTAGAGAAAAACTAGGTCGCACGAAGTCCATAAACATTTCTTCTGCTAAAAGCTGGTTCAATGATCTCCTCAGAATACATGTAGTTTGAGAGTCAACACAAAGGTTTGTGAAAGTTACAGGTTTTCTGCTAACTGCAGTAATGATACTTTTAAAAAGTCTGAAAAGTATTTCTCTTGTAGTTAAAACCATGTTTAAAAATGTTTGATAAAGAGAGAAACCATAAATAAATCTATACTTAAAATGTTTGATAAAGAGAGAAATCATAAGTAAATCCATACTTCAAATGTTTGATAAAGAGAGAATTCATAAGTAAATTCATACTTAAAATATTTGATAAAGAGAGAAATCATAAGTAAATCCATACTTCAAATGTTTGATAAAGAGAGAAATCACAAGTAAATCCATACTTAAAATTTTTGATAAAGAGAGAAATCGAATTCGTGGTTTCTAGATAAAGAGATCCACTTAATGTGTTAAAAATGTAAACAACAAATCTATTCACAACATCAACAGATCTTTTATTAAACGAAAATAAGATCCAGTTGGTTTTTTAAGATACTTACAACTGAAAACTCACTACATAAGCACTCACTCTCAGATGTATATAAAGAAACTAACAGATTTAAGATTTTACAGAACAAAATCAACAAGAATAGAACAACCCTAAACAGATCAAACCCTAATCTGAAGAAGAAGATGATGAGAGAACAGAGAGACTCGTGTGTGACAAAGAAAAAATGAACTGAATAAAAAACCAACCCTAGCTAACATGATGACACAAATATATGGTTGAACAATTTTCACAGATAGTCCTTAGACTATTCATTCCGACTCCGGTAACCTTGCTCTTTCTCCATACAAGTATAAAACTTCATACAACAATCGAATTTAGAGTAATTACTAGTTGCTCCTTAATCTTTATCCAACTTTAAAACAACTACATTCTGCACCAAACTTACAAAGTTAGAAAACCAAATTTATTAATACCAAGTTTATGATTGAAAATTGTTAAGAAATAATTATATTTCTCAACATAATGTCTATAGTGAGTCCTATAACCGAGATATGTGACTATATATAACCCCTTACGACGCTTTATTGGACGTCGTGGATAAATGATAAAAGATAATTATCACCCGTTTCGATTGATTCGTCGAGGTTGTAGCTAGCAACCGCAAGTGAGGGTGTCAACCTGTATAGATCTATACATACATATCTCGCTCCGAGAATTAACGGTTATGGCCAAGAGGGTATACTAAGTAGTTAAACTTAGGTAATGAATGATGTCTCACTATAAAGGCCATTAACTAAGGTATACGATGAAGTTTCACTATAAAAGTCGAGTAGTTCGATATATCTGTAAAAATGTATATAACTCGCTTAAATAGGTAGTATGTTGCTCAAGTGCATGTATAAATTCCATGATATAAGTGTTATAATTTATACATATATATTTAACATATGTATTTATACATGCATGATATAGATTTGAAATATTACAAAGTTGATAACATTTTTCATGACATAAGCTTTATGACACACATTAGTTTCACATGGAATCATAACACTTTGTAGCAAACTAATACGTTATCTTTTCTAGTTGTACATGTTTAAGCCACAACAACATATGCATGCTATGATAAAAACTAGTTTATGATATATTATCTTGACAAAATATCGATTATAACTAGATATAAGTTTTTGCATGCATATTTCATAATCGATAAATATTTTTCATGTGTATTCTCCCCCAAAATAATAAAATCATTAAAAGGGGGTCGTAAGCACTCACCCTTGAAGCGTGAGTTCGATTTGTTTGAACTCGGTTTATTTTGAGAAGCTTGGCGTGAGAAAGCTGGAGGTTCTTCATTTTCAACAATTCACTTACTAGGATTAGGGGACATAAAATATGTATGTAAATTTGTTTTCCTATGCTCAGTATATATGTCTATTAGCTTATGGTTACCAACATACGTACCCAAATGGTGAACATCCTGATCAGAACCGAAAGCAAATAAACCAATATCCAAATCGCCAAATGGTCTCAGAAAATGATAGTAGAGTAGCTTAACGTCTGAATCAATATGCCCAAGTTCCTCCATCATCTCGTCAATGTCGTGAATGGAAAAAGTCAAGCAAATCAACGTACTTTTGCTTGCCTTTGATGTACCTTCTTCCAGGGAACTGTGTAAACTCTCCACCATGGTGTAATCTGATAGAGAATATCGTAGGATGTCCGACTATAGATTGAAGGGAAAGATCAATCATTTAAATTACTAACATATTGATGGAAATTATGAACACTTACCATATCTACGAGAAACGTCAATCTCGTCCATGGTAGCACATATCCTCTCATCCATGGTAGCACATATCCTCTAAGGTGTCATCGTCGTCTTCAAGTGTAGTGTTTCACGTTTAGGGTTTTCTCGATCAAGGCTTTTCAATCGGGGTGTGTGAAGGTTTTATGTCCGATATAGCGATATAGTGTGAATGTTATAAACGATTCATCTTATCTCTTGGCGATAAAACATTGCAAATATAAAAGGTCAAATATATCCCCAGCATGCAAGGCACGTGAGGTGTCTAATAGAAAAAATTGATGAAATCTTATAACAGGGACTAGTCACCTTACAGAATTAAAACATGAGGATAGTCCGAGTTAAAAAAAATAACTTAGGGACCAAGCGTGCAATTTATACTAAACCATAGGAACCATTCGTGTAATTCTCTCTTTTATTTATTTATTTATTTTTTTTGAAAAATTGTCAAACCGTCATATGATTTTTTTTATATATTTCTTTCTTCCTTGTATTGAAGCGTAGCAGCACTGACGAAGCCTTACACTCATGATGCATGGGGGCGGTGTAGCTCCTTCGCTTCCGCATGACTATGTAAAGTCACTTCCGTATAGCCTTAGGGTTTTAATCAAAATAACAAATGTGTCATAAATAATACCCAATTACACTTTCGTTAGGCTCCATAATTGTCGCAAGTAATTTTCTTACCATTATTGTTATAACATGTGAATAATTTTTAAAAAATATATCAAATCTTTATCGAGAGCAAATTACAAAAATTGCCCCCTTTCTTATTGTCACCTTGTTTGGTCCAAAAGTGATTTTTTTTTCATTTTAATTCTTATTTCAAGATTTTGTATCAATTTTGGTCCCCGGGGTTATGAGTGTGATTCTTATTCAATATTTCATATCCACTAGTTCTTTATATCAAGATTTCAAGGACCAACATCAAATATGAAATTTTTTCAAACTTTGAAAAAAGAGATTTCAAATCTGACATATCAAAAATAGAAAACATGGGACCATTTTTACAAGTTACCCTTTTATCCATATTTTGCAATTAAACCTACTTTATGAGTAATAAATAGCGAATTAAATCTTTTGGATGGCTTGACAAAAGAGGTTGAGATAAAACAATTATGTTGCCGACAAATACTTCAACACCTTTTGAATTTTGATCTCCGGGGCAACGTTTTTTTGGAAGCGGCGAATAAAATTTAAAAGGCCACCGAGACTTAGCAAGTAACTAGTCGGGCCAAGAAACAAGTTTACAGTTACATATTACAACAAAGAAACGGAGAACAACATCAATCAATCCATTTACAATTTTCATGGTTTCCCCTATATTTATGTCAAGAATACGCCAATGAAATTACTTCGTCAGCTACCATGGTGGGGGGTGGTATCAGATTGTTGTATATTTTATTGTTTCTCGCATTCCATATTCGCCAGATAAGACAATATAGTATTGTGAGTAGCGTCTTACGCTTCCTTGGACAAATTACCCCATCTTGCACCAAAGTCCAATAGTTCAGCCACACTTGTAAATTCTTTTTGAGGAATTCGACACCATTTAAAGAGCCATTCAAGTACTGTCAAAGCGAAAGAACATCTGGTGAGTACATGGTCTATCTTTTCCTCACCTGCGTCGCAAAGCTGACGCAAAGCTTGCAATAGTTTGAAGGAATTTGAACTCCTCTTTTTGCAAGGGTATCAACTACCGGAATTCTATCCAATTTTTTTCTCCATACAAAACACGACACTTTTAGAGGAACCGTTTTTAGCCACTCTATCGTATTACCACCTCTACAAGCGACTTTTGAATCCACAAGTCTCCTAGCTGACTCTGCTGTAAAATCACCATCCGAGTTGAGCACAAATAGAAATTTGTCCGGTCCCTGCAGGAAAATATTATTACATAAAAGTGAAATTTTTCCGGGACCACGTAGTTTACTTACTATATGGGCTTGAGATTTTTCTTGAGGCAACAAGATCGACACATGGCACATTTAAACTCGTTAACGAATCAAATAGCAAATTTATTATGGTAACATTCATGTAACAACTTCGAAAAGATATAGTAATATTGTAGGATGATTAGTTTTCAACATTACTTTTAAAAATGTGTCATGGTCATTACACCTTGACGTTATATATATAGACCAAATTCCATAAAAGTTACTACAAGTTGATTTTTTTCTTTAACCATCAAAAGATCAAAAGGAAAGTTATGGTTTAACCACTCATTTTGTTTTTATATAAAAAGAATCCACTAAAAGAGTTTTTCTGGTAATGAATTGTAGAAAACTATGGGAGTAATATTTTCATGGTAAAAGTTCTTTTTTTTTTTTTGGAAAGGAAATTTTAAAGGCTAAATGATAAAAGAAAATATTCATGTGACTAAAACAATCAAACCGAACTACAGTGATTTTTATAAAATTTAAAATTCGATATAGTTGTTTTCTACACAAAAAAAATTGAAAATTCGTTCTCAAATCATAAAAATATTTTTCAGTGGTTAAACCAAAAAACTTCCAGAACTTTTATATAATTTTCTGTAAAAACATACACACGAAGTTTGTCTAGTTTATATATATATATATATATATATATATATATATATATATATATATATATATATATATATCAACGAAAAAACATCATAAATGGTCCCTGTGGTTTCCCAAAATCTGAAGTTTAATCCCTGTGGTTTAAAAACGTCATAGATGGTCCCTATGCTTTCAAAACTTTTGATGTTTGGTCCTTTTTGCTAACTCTGTTAACTTTCCACCGTTAAATGAAGGGTATTTCCGTCATTTACCTATCCAGGGACCTTTTATGAGGTTTTCCTTTCTTTTATTTATTTATTTTTTAAAAATTAAATTTAATATCCAAGGTCTCTCTCTCTCTCTCTCTCTCTCTCTCTCTCTCGTACACCACCATTGCCACCACCATCCACCATCACCACTGCTATCATTAGACCAAAATCACCACCCTTATTTCTCCATTCCAGCACTACAAAACACCATCGTCATCGTTAACTTCCACCTGCCAAACCACCACATAACCTTCACCACCGCCATTATATTTACTAATATCGTATTCTTCATCTTCTTCATTGAAATTGTTCATTTTTTCTCCCATGTGAATACCCAATCAATAATGAGCAAAAACAACCATCCCATTCATTAAACCAATCACAGTCCATCAACTACACTAGAACATAGACCTTCAAAATTATCAGATGCAAAAAATGTAAGAAATCAGAGATCAGTGCTTCAACGAGTCGAAAACAAAATTAGGCAAAACCCCCCATTGAATGAAATCGATTAAACTTGTTTGGAAGCCGCCGAAGCAGTTTCCCTGAAATCAAATGCTAGGGTTTCCAACATATACACAGATCGAACAACCATAAACCCTCCACCACCGATACCATTAGCCATCAGATTCACAACACCACCAGACAGAACAACCGCCACAAAAACATTTGGTATCTTGGGAGGTTTTTCCGGTGGGGATGAAGAGAGTTTAAGTGGTTTCCAGATTGAAATCTAGTGGGATGAAGAGAGGCTTCCGACTTGAAATTCGGTGAGGATGAAGAGAGATTTCTGATGATGCTCTGATATCCGGCGAGCAATGATGGGGAAGCGGTGAAGCTTTCAGACGGGGTCACTGGATATTAGAGGCGATGGAGTTATCGGAGGAGGTGGGAACCGGAAACGGAAATGGTGGGAGGTTTGGTTCACCAGATTGAGATGGATGATTAGATTGGGAAGCAAGGATCGATGAAGGTGAATGGTTAGGCTGGGGAAGAATAGTGGGGATCTAGTGTATGTATGTGTTTGGAGAGAGAGAGAGAGAGAGAGAGCTTTTATATATTTAATTATGTTTAAATTTTTCTTTTTTTAAAAAATACGAGAAAACATCATAAATGGTCCCTGTGGTGGTGAAATGACGAAAATACCCTTCAGTTAACGGACAAACTTAACGGAGTTAGCAAAAAGGACCAAACATCACAGGGACCATCTATGAGGTTTTTAAACCACGAGGACTAAACTTCAGATTTTGGGTAACCACAGGGACCATTTATGATGTTTTTTCTATATCAACCTAAATGTATTTATTCTTCCTTAAGATTACATGCTAAACTCCGAAATTGGTTGCATAAATTAATCGCCATAAATTCCGGTAAATATAGATTGCAACTATTTTACACAATCAATTTTGTACAACTGAGCCTTAAATTTTTATTTTTTCTGGTCAAACAAAAATATTGTGAAAAGGTAAATCACATGTACCCATAACTAAAAAAAGATAATGTTGAGCCTGCTGATATTCTCGCATCCTTAACTGCTAACACAAGCATGAAAGAATGGAAAGACCATAAATAAGGACTTATACTTATTTATTTAGTTGATCCTTGAGAGACTTACGGGACAAAGGCCAAGGCAAGATTGAAGATACTGTAAAAATGTTTTTTATAATTTGGTGTTTTAAATGTCGAATTCAACAATTTAACCTTACAATAACAACAATTTGTATGGAACTAAGGAAGGAGCACTCATAATGGCTTATGAAGAGTGGGATCCATAGCTGAAAGCTCCGCATACATGTTTGATATTTCCTTTGCAAAGTAGGCCTTTGCCTGTGGTCTCTTCACCTGAAACAAATCCACAATTTCACTCCTTTTAAGCAACCACCTTCTTACAATTTCTTACTAATAATAGCAACCAATTTACTCTTCCTTACTAGAACCCATAATATTAAAAAAAAAAAAAAAAAATCAAATATGTTGCTATTATTTGGTTAACGAAGTACTTTGCTTATTATTGAGAACAATAGAGGTAGGTGGGTGGGTACCTTGAACGTAGGGGTAAGAAGGCCATTTTCCACACTAAATGGTTCAGCCACTAAGGTAACAGCTTTTGCAAACTCAAAACCTCTCAGCTAAAATAAAAAATTAGTGTTTGTTGAAGAAAATATAAAAATTAAAGTAAAAGTGGTTGTCATATTTAAAAGATCACCTGAGCTTCCCTTGCTACAACATCCATCTCAGCCAAAACAGCTGCTTTTGCCCTTGGATCATTGCATAGTTGTCCCAAATCATTATACTACACACACACACCCCATAAAACCTTATTTAACGGAAAAAAATAAATAATAATAATAACATATGATTAAATGATGATGGACTGAAAGAACTGTCTGAATATGCGTAAATGACCATTTTACCCTTCTGTTCACAAGTGACTGACAAATGACTGTTTCTTTATTTGACAACTGTTCAGAAATGATGCTGAATAACAAATGACTGTTTATGTCAATAAATGACCATTTTATCATTCTTTTTGTAGGAAATTACCATTTTACCCTTCTGTTTAGAAGTAATGCTGCACAACAAATTACTGACTATGTGAGTAAATGACCATTTGTTACCCTTGTATTTTAGAGTAAATGACCGTTTTACCCTTACGTTTAAAAGTGTTGTGAATAACACAAATGAGAGTTTACTTGAGAACAGTTTAGAAGTGATGCTGAATAATATGATGTGTGAAATTGACAATTTAACCCTTCTGTTTTAGAGTGAATGACCATTCTACCCTTGTTAGAGTACCTTTATGCCCTGAGATGCAGCCCAATCCTTCATTACATCCGGATCAACCGAGATGATAGCCACCAAAGATGAGTTGAAGCTATCACCTAATCACACAAAAACAGTCAGGCAGCAGGTTATATTTATTTAGATTAATACTATGTGTTTAATTAATAAAGCAAAATGGTGTTTATTAATATTATTATTTAAAAATCAGTGTCCTTAGTCCTTACCATATATGAAACTCTGGCTAATAAACCTACACTTGGCATATACATTTTCAATTTTATCAGGTGCTATATACTCGCCTTGTGCCAGCTTAAATATGTTCTTTTTCCTGTGTTGTCACAAATCAAAGAATATTTATTCTTATTTTGTTAAAAAAAAGACCAAAATGCCCCTGGAGTTTCTCAATAAATACATACCTGTCAATAATCTTAAGGCGTCCTCCGGGTAACCACAATCCAATGTCCCCTGTGTGAAGCCAGCCTTCATCATCGAGTACTTCTCTTCTGCTCAATTATGTGAAAAGATCATATCAGTTGAATCAACAGATTTTTTTTTTTTTTTTATAAAAATAAAAAAGAAATTATGTTAGTGACAGACGTCTGGACTTCATCTTTGTAGTAGCCTTGAAAGATGATGGGCCCACGAACACAGATTTCTCCACGAGGATGAGGCTGATCATCAGAGGTGTAATTCATCTCAGGTACATCATCAAGTTTTATCTCTTCAAAAAGAAACATAATGTTAGGACACAACAGATTCTGCTTAATAGTTTGTTTATACAAAATCAGTTAAATGATGAAAAAACGATGACATGTGGAAATTCAAAAAACTGAATCGTGTCATTTTCTTCAAGGTTTAAAAGGTTAATTGTATCAGAAAAAGGACCAATAAGGCTAATTTTTCTAAAACCCTTAATTATGGAAAATAATATTTGAATTTAAACATGAAAGCATGCATGACATGTTTTAAGTGCTAAAAGTAATTATAAAAACTCTATCTTTAAACATACAATGTTGCAATAGAAAGAAATGAAACTAAGTAAGATGTAAAAAAAATAAATAAAAGTACATTGCTATTTCTTGCATTTAAACCTTCCTAAAAAAAGAAAAAAACTCACCACATGCAGGATTAGGAGAACCAACATGACCAGACAAGTTATCACCATCATCCATGATTGTTATGACGCTGCAGCTTTCCGTCATACCATACCCTTCAATAACTGAACATCCAAAGCATCTGCACAAAACAAAAGACGAAAATGTCCCTAAAAAGATAGCTTGATGACATATAAAAAGGCGAAAGAGTGTGTTGTTTATTATAAGTAGAGTAGATGATGATTAACTTACACCCTTAAAAAGTCCATGATATCAGGAGATAAAGGCGAAGCACCTGAGCCCATGAAACGGACACGTCCTCCAATTTTTGCTTTTATTTTGTTGAATACCAATCTGTCCCAAATTGGTGATGGCTTTCGACCTACAACAGACACATACAATAATTACCATAAGACGTAAATACCCTCCACATCCTTATCATTGAAAATATCCCTACTAAGGTTGTCCAGTCTTGTCCCGTCTAACAAACGAAGCCTAATGAACAAGATCTAACACAAACTTTCAATCTGTGTATAAACAAGGGTATACCCGTCATTATCGCCTGTTTCTTAGAATTGTATGCAGCAGTAAATAGTCTGTGCTTTAAAACCCCAGAAGTGTTTACAGCATTCATGATCCTACACAAAAACAGACCCACAAATGTTAAGGATATTTTTTACTAAAAAAAAAAAGAAAAAAGTTTATTTAGATTTTAGAAATGGCTCTACCCAGCATATATTCTATTGTAGAGACGAGGTACACTACAGAAAAGTGTTGGTCTTAGAACTGCCAAGTCATCCATCAATTTCAAATTGTCCTGCACAAAACAGAAACTAATATCAGACAAACCGTTGTTTTTGGGTCTGTTTATTGTGCTCCCACAAAATTCTCTTGCAATTTTGGTCCTTATATTGATCTATCTTAACAATTTTGGTCCTTGTTCCAAGCAAAATGACTACTCTACCACCCTTTATTTGAATTTTTGATCAAATAATTAAAAGAAAAAAAAAATCAGAAAAGGGTAATATACTCATTTCACTTGGAACACGGACCAAAACTGCAAGAGAAGTTACTGGGACCAAAATTGCAAAAATCAGCTATACAAAGGAACCAAAAATGTAATTTACTCTAATCCATATTACCAGTTTGACATGCAACCAGGCATCTTAAATTCAATGCTTCTTTGAGATATGTTAATTTATTGATTATGTGAAAAAAAAAAAAATAGTAGTTTCCATTGAATTCTAATAATTAAAGCAAGCCACATGTATAATCGTAAATAGTACATACCCCTTGGTAAAAACCAACAGCAACACCACAGTATGACAACATAATTTGGTTAGCTCTCTCATAGATATGTGCCAGTGGAAGATAAGATATGTAACTGTCCATTCAAATATTTAACACAAAGTATGAGCATAATCATTAAATTTGGGAATAAAAGACAAGGGCTAAAAATGCAAGAAACAGCAACATAATTTCATTTATTTGTTTAGTAGAGCATCTTACTTTGATTTCTTTCTACTTTGAAAAATCTACTAGAGTGTAACAGTGAAAATTGCTATAACTGGGTGGATTTTTCAATTTTGTAAAACGAAGCAATGGAAGAAGGATGCTATGATAGTTAATAAATAAATTTATGAAAGTATGTTACTATTTCATGCATTTAAACCTAAAAGAGAAACACACATGTCTGTGGAGTTGAATTTAATTGACAAGGTCATAGCTGCGACACTTGCAATCAAGTTCCCATGTGTCAGAACCACACCCTACACACATCAAAAATACATAAATTTAATATATATAAATAGATTTTATAAATTTATAAATTTATAAGTAAAAATTGACATGCTTAATGCTACTACCTTTGGTGTTCCAGTAGTACCACTTGTGTAGCATATGGTTGCAATGTCTTCAGACTTTGGAGGGCAAAAAGGTTTAAGATTATTATGACCCTACAAGATTATTAATTATTAGGAGAAATTTATATTATAAAGGTGCACATCAATTTAAGCTACTAGGAAGTATTAACTTCTCCTTATAGAAGAGTATTGATGCTTAGCGATTTCCTCCTTTTTCAACTGAAATTAGAGTTTTTTAACTTCCTAAAATACCGAGTTGATAAAACAATTAAGAGTCCTTAATTCAACCAACCTGACTGAAGAGTTTTGAATAAGATACAAGTTTCACACCGGATGTTTGCGGAAGAGAGGGAAGGTGTTCTTCTACCCCTCCTACTACCTGAAAAATGGATATCACAACAAGAAAAGAATTTTATAATAAAGCAAGCAACATCATTTCTGTATAAATTCTTTGTGGCTAAAAAGAGGTTTGAGAACATACCACTATTACACGTACACTACTAATCTCAGATAAGAAGCTCAACAACTGCAAGTTGAGAAAAGATTGTAAGCCTCGATTCTATAAGAATATTTTTTTTCACAACTTCTCCTTTTCGATCTTTATTCAAATAACTTTTTTTTTTTATTTTCAAGTGACTTACGATGTTCAATGTACTTGGCACACAAAAAACCGCCTGTAAATCAGCATGATTTATGATATACTTAACAGCATCAGGACCTGAAAATCAAGTATTAGGAACACACTAGAGATCTTACATCCTATAAAAAAAACTTATGACACCACACTTACACACCAAGAGTGTCATATAAAGGCACAGAAACATATGAATATGCTGAACATGCATGATCTGCAACCATCCACTCTGGTCTATTTATCAAATAAAGTCCAATGCATGCTCCCTGCTCCAAAACAACCCAAATCATATGGCTGTTAGAGCAATTTCACATTCTTTTATGGTTAAATGCAAGAAATAACAACATACTTTCATCCATTTGTTGATTATAGCATCCTACTTTCATTTATTCTTATTCAGAACAATGTATTTTGAAGATTCTACCAAATTGTATCAATGTCAAAGTATAATGTCTTAATAAGAAAATGGGTAGATTTTGTGAAGTATAATTAATGTCTTGATAAGAAAAAATTGAAAGTATAACGTTGTAATAGAAAGAGATGATAGTGGGATGCTATAATACACATATAAATGAAAGTAAGAAGCTATTTCTTGCATTTAAGTAACATACTTGAGCAACGCATGTTAGAAGAGATGGAGAAAAAAACAGAAAACTGAACTCACTTTTGATAATCCATAATACTGCAGGCCAGATCCTATTGCAGAACGAGCAGTGGCTGTTTCTCCATATGTCATCCACTTGTACCTTAAGGTACAAGTCAGTCAAGCATGTTAATATGAGTCTTAATGTGCAATTAGTCTACTCTGGTCAACATGGAATGGAAGTTTGTTAAATTTATAAGTAGACTTACTCGCCAACTGTTCCATCTACTCGTACACGTGAACCCAAGTACTTGTAATCTGGGTATGTATCAACTGCATATCTGAAAACATATTATCACTTAATGTGAAATTCGTTTCAAGATTACAAATAAGGTTAAGAATCAGTTATTAATTCTTCCTATATAACAACATTGTGATGAAAAATCTACCCAATTATAGCAACACAATCCAAACACAAAACAATTTTCACTGCTATTACTAAGATTTTTCAAAGTATAATGTCTTATATGGGGAAAAAAAAGTTGAAAGGACAATGCCTTAATAACAAGTATACTGAAAGTACAATGTTGTAATAGAAAGTGTTGCTTATAGCATCATACTTTCATGTTTTTTTTCCTATTACAGCATTGTAGTTTGAAAAATCTACCTAATTATAGCAATTCCACCCTACAAAGCAATTTTTAATGATCGTTTTGTAGATTTTCAAATTATAATGTCCTAATAAGAAGAAAAATGAAAGCACAATGCTATAATTGGGTGGATTTTCAAAGTACAGTATCTTGATAAGAAATATACTGAATATACAATGCTGTAATAGAAAGAAATAGAAGTAGGATGCTATAAAACATAGATAAATGAAAGTATGTTGCTATTTCATGCATTTAGCCATTTAATCTAAGTACAACTAGTAAAACATGAGAAACTATCATAAAGGGGCGACAAATTATCAAGAAGTGTTCTTAGTGAAGATGATTAAGATGCTCACACAAAGCTGTCATGCAATGTTTCAATATCAGGATGATCAGGAAATCTGGTAAGAAGCTTCAATGGAGAGCGTGCAGATCTGCCAGGAGGAATCAGCTTTGTAAGAAGCCAGTTATACCAACATAGAAAAAATAAGATAAAACTATAAAACTGAAAGATTATTGACTGAAATAAAATATATCTATCCACCTGTATACATTCCATTTTCCTTCCTTCAATTTCTCTGGAAGAACAACACTGTATCTTTGCTCTGCAGCATATTCATGAATGTGTGATTAAACATCATTTAGAAACTTATGTTTATTGAGTCACTTTGTGTGTGGCACTTCAGATCATGAGATAACTTTAGTAAAAAAATCTATGAAGTTCTTCATTGACTTGACATAAAGTTCTTAATTTACTTAATAAACTGTTTCAAGACCACTTTGTACTACTTGCCTCAATAATTCAAGTCTTAAGAATATATACCTATGTTTCCAATTTAACATGCTGCTTGCCTATATGATTTGACTTGTACAGTAGTTAATGTGAAAAATACAACAGGGAAATTAGGGAAGAGGTGCTTGTCTACATAAGCGGAAAGATAAAAGAAGGTTTTAGAATGAGATGTCTAATTAACATAGCAGGACAGCAGAAAACTGTTACATAAAGATATCTAATTACATAAGCAGAAACTGTTTTATATTTACTTGCCAATATCATTTGACTACTACAGTAGTTAAGGTGAAAAAGAAAAGGTACTATTATTCATCTGATACTTGGAAAACATAGAACAGAATCAGATGATTACCATCAAAGAATTCTCCGGCAGTGCTATTGGTTTCAATCTGAGAGTGGGTATTGTCGGTTGACGTAAGAAGATGGCTGTGAATTGCAGTAAGGCGTCGACCAGCGATCGAGTTTGAATCCTCCATCCAATAATCAGAAGCTCGATCACAGTGTCAATCAGTTGAAGGTAAAAGATAAAACAGCAATTACAGAATCAATCTCCAGTTTTGGGGCAATTGGTGGTCGATATGAAAGGCTGAATCTGATGTAGATACATATACACGCGTGTGTGTAAAGAAAAAGGAAAATAGAGAGATAAATAGTATAGAAAGTTGGGCACGCAATTCTATGGTGAAGATGACAGAATAAATTACAATAATTGTGTGATAATTGAGGAGGATATATATACACATACACATGTTGTTGAGAGAGATGAAAATTGAAATGGTATTTGGGGAATTGGATAAGGGTTAGGTTAAAAAAGAAATCAACGACCTCCTTCCATACTTGAAACGATCAGATCACAGGAATTGAATGACAAAGTGACGGCTGCATTCAACGAGCCGTGTGGGGGTCATGGGCGGACATCTGTGCATAAACATTGTCACATTAAAAAGTGGTCCTCAATAAGATTTTGATATGTTTCGAAATTGGATTTTACTCGGTAAGATTTAAAATCTTTATACCGTAAGATTTTATTCGGTCTAATCTTGTATATATTTTTTATTGGGTCTTAGTCACTTAAAGCTGACCCAATAATCAACTATCAAGTCAAAAAAACTACTTAATGTTAGACCGCTCGGAGTGAGCAACGCCCTTTGGCGTTAAGTTGACATGGCCATCAAAAAACGCTGGTATAACGGCTGGCACACCGCCCCCTAAGCCGTTATACCGCGTTACGTTACTAGGCGTTGCGGTGATAACAGGTGCAAACGGGCATTTTTCGATCGAAATTTAATTTGCAACGGCCACATTTTATTATTTTCAACCGTTGTAAAACGGTCAAAAACATAAAAAAAAATAATTTTTTTTCAATCTTTTTACCTCTTTCACACAGACACACAAACACACACACACACACACACACACACATATATATATATATATATATATATATATATATATATATATATATATCAACTTTTATTTTTTTATCTACAATCCTATATCAAACATTTTTAATTTCAAATCTTCAAAAAAATTCTCTTTTCCTTACTATGGATCAAAACCCCAACATTCCTCCTCCAAACAAAAATACACATCCGCCTCTTGGTTTTGCACAATACGAAATGTACGCGAACATCCTCAACACTCAAGGCAACTTTTTCAATCTCGTCTCACCCCCAACACAATTCACTGCAACCATTCCACAAAACCTTTTCAACCCATTTGCTACAATGCAACAAAATACCACACAACCACAACCCACCAAACAAACTGTACCCGAGACGCAAGCAGGGGGAGCGGGAAAAAAACGGCCCAAAAAGGGAGAGCACGAAGGAAAGGGAAAGCGGTTGCGGTGGAGCAATCGGAAGACGAACCTCCAACATGGTGCACCGCAGAGGAGGAATACGCGTTGGCGGTGGCTTGGTGCGGGACATCAAAAAATCCAACGCATGGAAACGATATGTGAAGAGTTGCTTTTTGGGAAGCCGTGATCGGGAAATTTCGTACCATTTTGAATAAAGATGAAAAGTACCGCAATCACGACAAGTTGAGTAGCAAATGGACTCAAATAAGCACGAAGTGCACCAAGTTTAATTCCGTCTACAACAAACTTTCCTCGCACAAGCAAAGGGGTGCGACCGATTTTGACGTTTATAGAGCGGCGAGGGAGCAATATCATGTCGAGACCAGTCACGTTTTTTAGCACGAAAAAATTTGGTAGATTGTCAAGGAAGACCCACAATGGAATAAAACGAACACATTTACGGAACAACAATCGAAGAGGTCGCGTGGCTCGGGTTTAGTTGATGTTTCAGACGCACGCACGAACATCGACCTCAATGCGGACACAGATGAGATACCGGACGACTTGAACGACTTTGAAGAGATCTCCCCGCCTCGACGACCGATAGGCCGCGACAAAGCGAGGCGTGCTCAACGACATGCGGATGAAGCCGAAAGTAGACGTCGAGAGCAAGCCAAAATGAAACAAAATTTTGATGAGCACAACGAAATCACACGTAAAAGATATAAGTTGCAACAGGATCATTTAGAGTTCCTGCGTTGTGAAGCCGAGGAAGATCGCATTGCGAAAGATTTGGCAATTCTTCAAACTAGCGAGGAGAATTTGCCACCGAGACGGTTGGAGACACTCCGAAAAATGAAGGCGAAGATTGAGCAGAAATATTTAGACGAAGATTACTGTTTTTTTTCGTTGTAATGTTTTTTTTTTGTCAATGTTTTTTTTTCGGTCTATGTTTTTTTTTTCGTTGTAATGTCATTTTATGTTTTTTTCGTTGTAATGCAGTTTTTAATTAGTATTTATTTTAATTATGTGTTATTTAATTTATACGTTTTTTAAAAATTATTATGACATAAATTAAAAAAATCCATCAAAATAGAAAAATGGAAATTACTAACATCAAAAAAAATAAATGAATAAATGAATAATGATAGGTGTTTACATGTTATTTGGTGTTGCTCATTTCCACATTGGATGTTATAACACCAAAAATGTGAGTAGGATGATGAGGTGGACAATTTGGGTGTGATAACATGTAATAACATGTGGTCCACACCCAACAGCCTTATATTAGTTGTCTAACTATATTTTATAAATATGAAATAGTATTATATTTTTTTAAAATATAAATTACTTTAATAAAATGATATGATTAGCTAACTTTACAAAAACCAAAGGGCTAATGGTCTTGCAGTAAGGAGTGACTCTCTTATATGAGAGGTTATGAGTTCAAGTTTCGGTGGAGACATAGGTGGTCATTCAGGAGTAGGTTAGTTAGTTTGTCGTTTAAAAAAAACATTTATTCAAAAATAAAAGAATGTTGGATATGTGATGTTATAAAAGAGTCATGGACATGGGTCATAACGCTTATGAGAGTGTTCGTGGTATCAATCATAATATGTCAGCATGGATACTACACACACCGCTCTGGGTGGGCGGTTAGTGTTGAGCTCGGTTGTGGCATGTCACGGTCTTTGTGCTATCTCTTTCTCTTATTTTGTTTAAATTGAATTGTTTAAAAAAAAATGTGTCATGACATAGTGTCCAATTTTTATGGATGGCACGAAACCATAAAAATATGATAAAATTGATGTGACACTGAGATGACACTAATAATATAGACAAAAAGATATGATACCATTCTCGCCTAATACACAATTAAGGCATCACATCTAATAATCTAGATCTTTTAAATAACTTAATTAATGCCTTTAAATGTGACATATTATAAGATAGGGATGATTTGTACACAATAAAAATTACATACATAACAATTTGTGATTTAAAATGTTGTATTGTACAACTCTATTAAGCATAAAATGTTGTATACGGATAAAAATTGTTATGTATGAATCACTTCCCTATAGAATAACATACTCATCACATAATTCACTTTATTTTTATTATTATTAAGTTTGTTTAAAGGAAATTAAATATAATTTGTAACGATTAATAATTCAAACTTAATAATCAAACTCGAGAAACTAATAATATGCTCGTATCAATTCAAACCATTTAGGTATTTTTAACTACTCGAGGTTCTTACACCTAAATATAAATATAACTCGGCGGAAACTTTTAATGGTGAATAATAAAAACTTTTGATCGTCTCTTCAACAAAGTTTATAATATTAACATAATATTTTTATTTGTATAAAAGTAAATTATAAAATAGTTCAAAGAATAATTTTTCAATAACATTATTAATATAATTCTGCGTTTCAAAAAAAAAACTAATTACAAAGATACAATTAATATATATAAAAACTTAAGAAAAGAATAGTCGAACATAATGTTATGAAATGGTTGGATTCTATACTGTGAGTTTATTTCGACGGGATTCATTACATCTCCAACGGGCAACGACCATGTGATTTACTAAAACACTATAGGTGGATTCAAGCCATGTGCACAAGATTTTCTATCTCGACTTCCCAAACTCTATTAGTAGGAAGAAAAATATTGATCAACTTACAAAATACTCGAACACTTACGATTAAATATAATAATCTTCAAGCCAAAATATAACTTAAATATGAAACCACAAAGGTTTCTAAACTTTGAAGAACCTTGAATTTTCATCGATTTGAAAAGGTTTTCCAAAAAAAAGTTGTTAATAGAAAAAAAAATCAATTACAATGATATCATAGATTTGGAGTTAGTTGTATGTTAAATTCGAACTATGTGTGAGATTGTGGTGAACCATGGGTCACTTTTTATTGTAGCAAGTTGCATTAATCATTAAAGGGGTGAAACATCTTTGGAACTAATCAAGTATACGTTGATAAAAATGCAAAACATTATTGCATATTTTGGTAAAAAATATGAAAAACATTGTTGAATTGCTAAAAATTTAATCAAATAATCTTAAATAAAAGCGGACAAAGAAAATATAATTTAAAATATAAAATGCATTAAGGCCTGTAAAGGTGTCACAATTGTCATTTTTTCTCTTATGGGATGACCTCTCATACCAATGATTTACTCGTCATGCCTGCATATGGCATCCCTAACTCTATGTTGCATCTACGCAGTCAAAAAATCAAACACAAAACTTGACATTAAACACAATAAACAAGTCACATATAATAAAAATTACAAATTAGTTGGCAGTTGGTTCCTAAACACTGTTAAACGGCCTGCTAACACAAAGAGGAAGCCTCGGTTCAACCCTTATAATTATATCATCATGCTTTCAGTCATTTTTATTACTATTTCAACCACTGTACTTTTTTAAAACTTTTTTGTTATCTTATTAAAACATTGTACTTAAAAATATCTACTAAAACATGGCAATGCACTTTCATTTTTTATATTATTGAAACGTTATACTTTGGAAAATGTAGCAATTTTATTAGTGAAAATTGTATTATATTTGTAGATTTGACAATATACAATCTAAAATAAATTATATCTTAGCAAAATTTACAGAAGATTTTCATAATTTGAACTAACAAAAGAGACCTGTAACATCTTGTTTCCTATCGTTTCTTATTTCAGGGTCGTGGGCCGGAAGTTGATTGTGTAAAGGTTTTGGGCCTTAATAAGGCACAGTTTAGTCCTTGTGGAATGATGTAATGATAGTTAAGAGATTTAACCATTGAATTGTGTTTTAGGCCGAATGGTAGAAAGGGAAAAGTCGTAGGATGGGTTCTTGCATGAAATATGGATTTTTTGTTCGAGAAGTTTTTACTCCAAGATATTTAGATAATATTGTGCGGCTCTTCAATACCTTTATGTGGATATAAAGATCGTCGAAAACGGAGTTGGAACAAAAAAGTTATGACTGTAAGAAGTTAGAAGGGTTTTGGGTTTAGCCTAATACGATGGGCGTACAGGGTGTACGTTAGGCGTACTAGGCAAGGATGATCGCGGAGATTCAACATGGTACGATGGGCGTACCAAGAGTACGCTGGGTGTAACATCCCAAAAAATTTCAACAATTTTAAACTTTTCAAAACGATCTTTTTACTAATAAAATGTTCACAAAATGGTGTTCTCAAAACATTATTTGAAAATCAGTGCCTCCCCAAGATCAATGACATAAAATCAGGATGTGTACGGTCACGCCTTCGTCTTGCCACGAATCTCTGAAACACCTGAAACCATAAACCAAAAAACTATAAGCACAAAGCTTAGTGACTTTTCCCAAAGTACCAACACACAGCAGATAACATAAACAACAAACATGCTCAAATACTCATGCCTGGTCCAATCAGCCTCGGGCTGGAATAGCAAGCATGTTTACGATGGGCCCAGTCATCCCCTGGATGGAATACCCTCGTATCATAAACGGTTTGGTCCAGTCAACCATCGGGTTGGAATACCAAACATATCGGGTCCATTCAACCATCGGGTTGGAATACCCTAGGCTTGTTGACTGACGCACAAAGCAGTCCAGTCTCACCATAATCCATACTATCATATCAGGTCCAATCAAACATCGGGTTGGAATACCCCAGGCCCAATCAACCCTCGGGTTGGAATGCCAATACACAACGGGTTCAGTCATCCTCAGGATGGAATACCCTCAAGCCCTCATGTGACATCCCGACTCTCATGTATACTATTTAATTAAAATTATATTTATTTTGTCAGGGGAGCTCGACGAGTTGGAGGCCCCAACTCGCCGAGTAGAGATTGAAATGATCGCGCGATTTATAGAGACTGCTCGACGAGTTGGAGGGACCCGACTCGACGAGTAGGAGCTGAGTGTGAAAACCCTAAAAATTAGGGTTTGCACCTTATTTAAAGAACCTTAAGCCCTTCATTCCGCCTCCCTGATCACTTTAGCACCCTAATAGAAACCCTAAACGATCATACCCCTGACCTCCGCAGACACAAACGAACGCTTGGATCACTTATACCATGACAAACATATCTGAAATGGGCCAAATCCTTCCTTTTCCAAGGCCCTAAGCCTTATAACAATTGATGATTAGGTTGCAGCCCCGAACAACGAAGCAATCCAGAACCGAGCGTTACACCTGACCCGCATCAACATCACTTTATGGATCATAGTCATGAGTGATGTTTTGATCAAGGCTGTATCTTTGTATTCTTAGACCTGAGATACATATTTGGGACTTGAAGTGTAGGAATTTTTGTGCTTTGACATGGTTTAACGTTGTTCCGTAAAAGGCAGTCATAAGGGCCATTGTTGGGTATGACATGAACTACATTGATGGGCATATGTAGTCAATATGGGATTTGTCCCTCTTATTCGTTGAGAGTTAGACATATAAGGCCTTACTAAAAGTTAAACACTAAATGAGATTAATCGCGATCCATATCTCATGTTCAACATGATGCTTGAGACAAATGAATAACTGATACCACACCTTTAGTAACAATTGTAGCTTAGAGCTCCTGGAATTGGCTGTTGATGAGATGACACCCTTCATATGTTGTTAGGGGCAGTAGATCGTTGCTAGATGTCAGCTACTGTCTATATCAGTCTGTAATGAATTTTGTGCAAGTGAGAGATTGTTGAATCTATATGCCCAATAATCATTATGAAGTGATATTACTAATAATATATGATCCAATAGGGTTACACATTTATAAAGTTGGCACATTTTGTATATTTATTATTAATGTGATTATTAATAAATAATATTAATTCTTGTAATTTAATTAGGGAATAATTATTGTTTTGTGAAAATAATAATTATAAGAGAGTATTACTAGTTATTATATCATATGGTATGGTTTAATAAGTCATGTATAAGTTTTTGGACACTTTGGTTAACCATGATTAAGTTAATGACTTACTTTACCATGGTTAATAAAGTTGGAGACAAATTTTGTCTATTCCAAGACCCATGGCCGAAACCATAAGCAAGCATGGGAGGTTGCTTGTCAACCTCCCCACTTTGTTCCCCATGCCCTTAAAGTAAGGTCATTACTTTATATTATTTAATGAGGTTCCCTTTTGCTTTTGCATGGGTATATAAAGGACGTGTCTTGCATGATTTTAACTAGTTTTTCACTCATCTTTGGTGTGGCCGAAACCACCCTTCTCCCTCATCCTCTCTCTCTTTTGAAGTTAGTTTAGTGGTTTAAAACTCCTCTTGAGTTGTCTCCTTTAGTGCTTATTTGAGTTAAGTACTTAAAGTCTTAAGACACTCAAGAATACAAGAAGGAACTAGCATTCCAAGTGCCTTAATCTTGATAGTGGATACTTGTAGAGAAGATCATGTTCTTTGATCTTTACATCTTCATCAAGACCCTAAAACCAAGTGGGTTCAAAAGCTTCAAAGGTTAACTTTAAAACATCATATGATTGTTTTAATATCATTCTAACCTCTATAAATGGATCCTAGATGGTTTGGTTTTGTTATAAACTCGAAAATAATATTGTTATTTTTAAAGCTTCCGTTGCCGATTTTATAAAAATCGAACTTATATTTTGTATCAAAACTGTGACATCCCCAAAATCACGGCCATAAAAGACCGGTTTCATTTATGCTTTTAAATAAAATCAGAGTAATCCTTTGATTAAAAGAGTTGCGGAATTTGTTCCCAAAACAAAATATGATAAGAATTTATCAAAGCATTTCATAAAGAAATGTAATTTTCATTATATAACAAAATCTCGGGATGTCATGTTCCGATACAGACCAAAAGCATAAACAATACAAAATAGACCTTGCAACAATTACATATAACAACAGGTCTATAATCCAAAAATATCTTGACAATGTCATCCAACTTATGCCCTTGCGCCACTACCTGTAATACAAAGAAACTGAGTGGGTCAAGCTTGGGAGCCTGGTGAGCATATAGGGTTTTCAACCCACAATAAATAATTATATTTAATTTCACCAACCAACAATAACCCGATTACCCATTCCCGTTATCCTCACTTTATGTCCCTAAAACAACAACTATTACAAGGGACCTAATCTAGGATTTTCATCGGGACGGACATTACTGCAAAGGGGCTTCCTTAGCAATAGATGTCCTAAAGGCAACCATGAGGGGGATGGAGTACACCGGTGAACACATCGTTCACAACACCTACATCGTTCACAACACCTAATCTAGGATTTTCATCGGGAAGGACTTTACTTCTCGGGATCCTCGGGGCTTCAGGACTTGCTTCGGGGCTCGGGAATGATTCCGGGGCTTCGGGGTATCTCTTGCAAGAAAATCGATGCAAAACGGGAGAGAGAGAGAAGAGAAAATGAGCAAAGGAATCGGCTGCCCCTTGAATTCTATTTATAGGGCCAACATTCTGTACTCACGTCGTGAGTTTTAAGTGTTCACGTCGTGAGCACAGTAGGTCACTGCGTTAGTCATTCGTCCACTTGCTCTGGAGGACGTCCAGTCTGTTCTCACGTCGTGAGCACTGTGCTCACCTCGTGAGTTCTGACACAGCCTCGAATAATGTGTTCCGAACTTCAGAAATTCATATATTTTGCATACGAGCTCCGTTTTCGACGTTCTTTATATCCACGCGTAGGTGAGATCATGATCTACAACTCTCGTTTAGACTCCGTTGGCTAACTTTGACTTTATTTTTATTATATTATCTTTAGTAGGCCGGGACAGGAAAACTCCGTTATAAATCCATAACTTCTTCATCCGACGTCCGTTTTCGTCTGTCTTTTTACCGTTGCACTACTATTGACGAGATCTCAGATTCTCGTTTAGATTGTTTCGGCTAGAAATCAATCGATCTCAAAATCGAACTTCGGGCTGCATACTGCTAAGCTGAAACTTAGAAAAATCATAACTTCCTCATACGAAGTCAGATTTAGACGTTCTTTTTATGCACTCTCTCGGTTTAACGTATTCTACGACTTTCGTTTAGATCACTAAGGATAAAAATCGCTCTATCGTAATTTCACATTTTACGTCATTCAGCGTCGTGCCAGTTCTGTCGCGAAATTTCGACAGGTCATAACTTCTTCGTTATAACTCGGATTTCAGCATTCTATATATATTCGAAAACCTCGTCACGACCACTACCACATCCTTCATAGATATCGGGTTTATCTAACATTTTATGTTTACGCTTATTTTTATTCTTAATTCAATTAAGCCACATAATTAAGCATAAAACACATAATACTCAAATAATACATCCTTATTATTTCAAAATGAGTTACAAAGGTTAACCTAGACTATTACATCAACATTAATGCCTAGCCCAGAAACACGGTTGTTACAAAAACCGTTCAGGTACTTATGAGTTTCCAAATGTGGAGATTCCAAGATATGAGCTTGAAAATGCTGACATTACAAAATGTGAGCCTGAAAATGCTGACCTTCCAAATGTTGAGAGTGAAAATGTTGGGAGTCCACATGTTCAGAATGATATGAGATTTCAACTTGACAACCTAAGGAAATCAAACTACACTACAGAAGAGATCATGGATTGTCTTGGAATCAATGAAGCAGAATTACAACACTTTGAAGGTCTTGGAATACCTGAATACTAGGTGGTTGATATGTCACATATGTGCTTTCTTATTGTTCAGTTATTGATGTTTAATCTGTCTAACTGTCTTGTGTTATGCTTGTTACAGGATGCTGGAATTGCTAGCCAAATAACAGTTGAAGGACTCCCTACAAATCAAGCACTTGGAGACGAGGAAAGGATGAATGGGGGAATGGATGAGTAGGGGATGGTTGATGAAGGGATGAATGAGGATGTCATGGATGAGCAGGGGATAATTGATGAAGGGATGAATATGGAAATGATGGATGATGAGGGAGGAATACCTGACACACAACAATTGAGAACTAGGAGACATGCAAAGAGGATAAAAGTGAATCAAGTGAAAAGGAGGAAGCCTTCAGAAAGGATAACATAGATACCATTGAAAAAGGTGGCAGTTGTCAAACATGGAATTGGGGGGGGGGGGGTTCATCTAATTCACTTAGTCTAAATTAGGCCATTAGGGTGTTTCTAACCCCTGCTTTTGTTAAGAACATGTATAAAACTTTGGCTTTGGGCAAATGATGATAGTCCCTTTTGTTGATAGGCCTCTAATATTAATAACCTTTTTTTGTTGATAGCCCATTTTATTTATAGCCATTTAAACTTTAGGCTTTGGGCCCCTTGATCATGTTTTTGGGCATATACACAACTAGCCATAAAACTTGTTTGGCTTTAGTTAATATTATTACACGTTCTATAATTTATAGTGTTTATGTTTGGTTATACTGATTCCATGTTCATATTACTCATGCTTACATTGCTTACTTATATTGATTCCAGTCATATACGATTCCAATTATGCATGATTGGGTGATTGGTCCATTATGTATTGATTCCTTTTGTTTGTTGACTCCATTACGTATTCAGTCCTTTATGTGTTAAGTCCATTATGTATTGATTCCAGTCATGAATGATTCCAATCATGCATGATTTAGGTATACATGATTCCAGTTATGCATGATTGAGTCCATTATGTATTGATTCCTTTTCTTTAATGACTTTATTGTGTACCGATTCAAGTCATCCATTGATTCCATTCATGATAATTGTCAAAACATTTATAACTCATACATAAATTACTTACTTCATTTATAATTTGATGAGACGCAAAATAATAAATTCATACTAACCTAACAATCCGTGGTCATAACCAAAACAAAGACAATAAAAATACATTAAAACAACTTTCTATCCTACAAATCCTTCAATACAACCAACACAAACACAAAAGAAACCACAAAGACATAAATCAATGATTTCCATCTTCTTATTTCCACTGGTTGTTGTGCCCCTAGCTGTTCCACCAATTCTCCAAATAGGTTCCTTGCATATTATTGTTGCCCAAACTCTCCAAGTGTTGCATAGTTCTCCCAATTGACATTGCTGTGAAATTCTAATAAAAGATTTGCATACCATTGGTTTGGTAGAGGAGGATCCACCCAACGAAAATACTTGCAATATTTGAGTTCATCGTAGTAATTTGGGCAACATATAAACCTTTTTTCCGGATTTAATGGAGTCCATCTTCCTACGGGATCACCATAATAACACCTGTTTTTGAGACGATTCATCCCAACTCGATTTGATCCTTGACTTCCTACAGAAGATGAAGAAGACATCCATTGCCCCCTGCTTCGATTGTTGCTTCCTGGTCTGATTTTAGGGCACAAATGAAGTTGATGAGTTTAATACCTTGAAATACAACCCACAATTAATGAGTCACCAACCACCTCAGCCAATCCTGGCCACATCATCAATTATTACTAGCTAAATGAGGGTCACCGTTGAAGAGGGTCGAAATGTTTAATTTATCCGGTTTCCTGGGTTTTTTGCACGAAAAAAAAAAAATTAGAGACCAAGGGGGTGTTTGGCTTGTCTTTTTGAGAGGCAAAAGACATTTTTGAAAAAGTTACAAAAAGTCAGGTTTTCCTAACTTTTTCAAAAAGTCAGTTTTCCTTCTATCTAAAATCCAAAAGTAACTTTTAAAATATTTTTACTAAACATCTTTTAGCCTTTATGTTTTCCAAAAAAGACTTTTGCCTCTCAAAAAGACAAACCAAACACCCCCTAAAATATAACTTCTCCTAAAATAAATAGATTTTTTTTTTTTAAGATTTCCCATTAGTACAACATCAAAATAAGTTTGCTTTGACAAAAAGCGCCCTTTGACAAATTGACTTATTTCTCTTTTACTCCTCTTCCTTCTTCACCGCAGCCGTATCTTCTTTCTCCACCACAGCCGTACGTCTTCGTCTTCTCCAGAAGCCTCCTTTGAATTCTTCAAGTAAATTACATTCTTGCTTAATTTATACCGTGGTTACTTGCTACTAGTTTCTTCATTGCTACTTAGGTGGTTAATATTTTCATTTGTTTCGAATTTGGTTGATAAGCCGATTAGAGTATTTAATATACAGACATCCTGGGATGCATTAAGCAAATAACGTAAACGAGTAAGTACAAAATCATCCTCTTATCTACATTCATACCCTACTTCAAAGTTCAACCTTCTCCTCTCGAAGAACAAAAAACCCGTGTATTGAATCATTTACCAAGTAATGTTACGAGTGATACATATAAAGTTGCAAGAAATCCATCTGACATAACATATATTTGTAGATGCAATGGTGGAGATGGGATCTTTTCCGCTATGCAATAAAGCTGTCACCTTATGCTCCTACTATCATCAATCACAACCATCAATAATCCAAAAGAGTTATCACCGTAACTGTCAAAAGAGACCCTTTAATTCCTCGCTTCAATGGCAGATTCATACAACCATCAAATACCCACATCGTTTCTTTTCAGATACCAACAACCAATTCAGGGTTAACTCTTTCAGAGACAGTAATGGAAATCAAACCACCATGTCTGTTTCTTCCGCTTACCAGGTGCTCGACATAATGCCTGATTGCACTTTGTCTGACCTCAAAGCAGCTTTTCGTGCCAAAGTATGTTTCTATTATTTTTATTAATTATTCTATGGCTGTATTCCCATTGTTCAATACGTTCAAGATACATTTGCAAATATATTTGGTCCCAGATAAGATTTGTGTAGAGTGCTGTAGTGTCATAGAATTTATAAACGCAAAGAAATGTTAATTATTGTGAACACATGGGATATAATTAGGGGAGAACGCTAATGAAAATTTCCTATTTAATGGTCATTTTTTGTTCTTATTTTATTTTTTATAGGTGAAGCAATTCCATCCTGATGTTATAAAGAGTGATGATGGTAATTCAGATACAATGATTCGCCGTGTCATTCAAGCCTATGAGGTAGATGATTTTCCTCAGATTTAAGTTAGTAATTGTTATCTAGAAACTTCCTATGATGCATAAGTTTCTTAATAACTTCCTAAGGTTATAAAGATCTAAACATGTGATGGTTGAGGGATATTCATCAAAATCTTGAATATTATCTTTTCCAGGTGTTATCCAATTTAAGCAAATCAGAGATCATTGAAAGGCATGTATCTTTTTACATTTCCTTTTTTCATATTTTCCTATATTCTAAATGTGGTATTTGATATGAAATTGTAGTGAATGTCTAGACCCTTTTGATGCTCCTGAATGTGAGGCATTTGACATCTTTGTTAATGAAGTTCTATGTGCTGGAAAAGGTAAGAGTCTCTTCATTCTTTTAGTTTTATTTTTTTCTACTTAATCTTTTAGAAGGAATGAAATCTGTCTATAAGAAATTTAAATCTGAATAACTAAATCTGTCATGCTTTTGGTTGGCAAGAATTGGAATGGAATTCAATTCCATTCTTTTATTGTTTTCTATTGGTTTGGAAATCTGTCAAAGCAATTGACATGGAAATCATGTTAAATGACCAAAATAGCCTTGATTGATTTTTTGTGCAGGGTGTCCTTATTCATGTGTAAAGACAGCACCTCATGCATTCACATTCAGTTCTTCAACAGGAACTGCATATGCAACGTCTCAAGGTTTGTATCTAAAATTTATGAAACAAGGTTTCACTTTTTTCCCTAATTTATGCAACAAAGTTGAACTTTTTTCCTAATTTATGCAAAAAAATGGTTTCTTTTTCCTAAATTATGTAACAAAGGTTACTGGTGAAAGACTGAAACATTGCATGTTTTGGTCTTAAAATGAAATGTGGTTTTATCTCTTGAAACAAAAAACCCACCTTGTTGCATAAATTTAAATAAAATATTGAAACATTGTTGCATAGATTCACATTCAATCTTATATTAGCATAGTTGAAAAACAGATCTAATAATCGCTGGGATTTTACAAAATACTCTTCTAAACATGTACATTATTTAGATCATATCTTTGTAAATTTTAATTATAATTAGGTCATGGTGAGGACTATAAGGTACAGCTGGCAGTTGGACAGTGCCCTAGAAACTGCATACATTATGTAACACCTTCTCAAAGGATTATTCTCCAGGAGTTACTTGGCAGGTATACTTTATAAAACAAAAAATTAAAAATATAAATCAATTAGCTTTCATTTGTTTTTACTTGGTGACAAAAAGTGGTTGAATCGGTGATGATCTTTGTCTGGATAAATTGTTGTATACATAAAAGTCTGTTTTGTTTTGAACTTTTTATACTTAATAAATTATCTGGATGAGAATAATTGACCATTTTATCTCTACATTCCAAAAAAACGAATTTGATAATATTTACTATGTGGTTATTTGTTGTTGTAGCATCTTGAATGTGCCTTTTGATTGCTCTGCTGAGGCGGACTTGCTTTATACGCTCATTGTAAAAGCCAAGTTTGAAAATAATCGGTACAAGAAGCCAAAAAAGCAACCCAATGTATCAACTAAACATGTTGATTGGTATTAATCAAACATTAGTTGTTAAGTCTTGTTGCTTTTGTGTACATCTTGTATATAGCATAAAAGGAGAAAACAAGGGTATGTATAGTATATTTATTCAATTATGGTGTATATTTTTCTCACATTCGATATGCATGTGAACATGTATTTATATGCTTTGTGTTGTCTTTCTATCGGATGATTTGTTTGTTTTTGGGTTCCTACTGACTTGGTATCTCTTATTTGCAAGTGTGCAACCATAAATAAGTAGGATCGATAGCTACTAATGGACACTAGGATTCAGGTCAATAGTGGATCATGTGATAGCAGCTGATGGCATTAGTAGTTGTGAATAAAACGCCCGAAATGACAAAGTTTATTAATGGTTGGTAAAGCTAGGTCAAAATGTAATGCCCCAACCAATCCAAACCTTCAAATGTTTTGATGATACATAATAACACCTCCAAACAAAGGAAAGTACTGGGACTCAACAATAATTAGTAAAACAATAAAGATGAGGGAAAAACACACTAGTTCATGTAGAATAACCAAATCAGGAAAAACAATACAGAGGAAACCATCGAGAGATCCACTATTGATAAAATGTTTACAATGCAAAGAAATACCATAAAGTACAAGTATTTGGGCTACAATCAGGGTAATATGAGAGAACGGAAAAAGGCTTTTAGGGTATTTGTATCTATTCAAACTAACTAAAGGAAATCATTTTAACCAAAAGTCCAAAGTAGTTAATTAAAAAAAAAATGATATGTTTAGACGTGTTTAGACTTTAGATGTGTCTAGACGGGCTCATATGAGATATAGTCGTTATAGTTGGTAAATCATTTTGAAATAAAGGTTAATATAATAAAATATCGTATATATTGAGTTTTTTTTTTCTTGAAAAAATCTTGCATTTTTTTCATTTTTTATTCCAAAAAAACCTACTACTTTTTTTTTTTCCCGAAAATTGTCACATTAGATAATTTTTTCCGGAAAAAACAACCTAAAATGCCATATTAAAAATAAAAAAAAATAAAAAATATTCTAAAAGAAACGTTAGTTTTAATCCCAAAATCACGATATATAATGATTTTTTCATATATTAACCCAAAAAATTATTATGATTTTTGAATGAGTAAATCATATGAATCATCTTTACCCGTTTCAGAAAAAAAAACATTGAAACAAAGTTATGGATAATAAAAGCACCTCTAGATGGAACATTTAAAATGTAGCTAATTATTCACATTTAAAGAAAAAAATTCCGCTACGCACATTCTACAACACCCAATACGTGTCACCTCCATGCTTGAATGCTTCGGACCCACACCACAATTTAATATCCCGTTTAAAGCACTGCCAAAAATTTCATTTCAATGTTACATAAACAATACCTGAGGGCTGAGGCAGACCCCCATTTTTACACATTAAGTTATAATCAGATCAATATTGTCGAGTTGCAACTTCATATACGGAAGTCAAAATATCGTTCATATTTATATTCATCTGTAAATTGTTTGTAGTACTTGTATTCTGAGGCAGACTAACAAATTTCTCGAAAAAAATAATTTTTTTATAAGGATAAAATATTTTTTGAAGGGTCAAAAAATATTATTTTCAACAGGTCAAAAAATATTATTTTTGAATTAATTTTTTTAATTATGGCCTCACCCCAGTATAGGTCTTTCCCTGTTTGTATCATTAGTCGTATTTTTAATGAAAATGGATTTTGAGGGAAAAAAAACATTAACAGTTTTGAAGATGACAATATCTATTCAAGACACTGTTTTATCTGTCATGATTCAATATTATTTGGTATTCACTCAAAATTTAATGATATAATTTTGAGGGTGAAAAATTAGGATTTAATGGGTCAAAAAATGGCACCAAGTATATTCAAAAATTTATTACACTTTAAACCATTTAATCCCTATAATTAATTACAAAAATAAGGGATATTAATATTTTAATGAGCAGGATTTTATTAGCATGTTAATATAATAATAAATTATAAATAATTATTTACGAAATGAAACGGAAAAAGTCAATGGTTGATTAAAATGATAATAATATTTTATTGGAAGAAAGAGAGAGAAAGAAGTAGCCGTTTAACTCTCTTTGTGTGCGTTTTCTACTTTACACAATCTGACCGTTGGGGGTGTTCACTATACTTCATGTAACATACTCTTTCTTCTTGTTGTCGCACGAACCCCACACACACAACACACACACACACACAATGGTCGCAAGATCCCCACCGAAGCTGAGGAAGAAGATTGTGGCTCCACTTGATCCGATTCAACTCAGAGACACACTCGACAAGGTACCCATTTCACCTTCTTCTAAATCTCTGTTCTTTTTCATTTTTGGATTTTGGTGTTTCAATGACGAAAACTGGGATTTTGAAGGTGGAGAAATGTATGGATAGACTGCAAGAGCTTCAGTACATCACCGGTGGGACGAAGTTGATCTCCGGTGTGAATCTCAGCCCTCGTAGTTCCAGAGGCTACTTAAGAACAAGCCTCAGGTGTAAACAGGAATCACTCAGGTAAATTTTGTTGGAAATTCTCTGTAAATCAATCAGATGGGTATTTTATAATTTGATGGTTTAATTATGCTAATGTTTTCTCTCTCCAATCTTTAGAATCAGAAATGCAAATGGTCAAAAATCGTCACCCGGAAGATTACCCACACAAATAGGTGAGAATTTTGGGTGATATCTGATGTTTGTATTTTGTGTTTCAATGGCGGATTTTTGAATTTTGGATTTTTGGTTTTGAATTGATGAAGGGGAATGGAAGAGGATGTCACTACCAGCGATGATTTTGGGCGAAACGGTGGGGGAGATACTCCAAGCAAGTCAGTTTGCTAGAGAAATCGTGACGGCTGTTGAAACGAAAGCCAAAAAGATCACCACCGGCGCCGGCGGCGATCCGAAAACTCCGGTGACTCATTCCAGACGGACTTCGAGGTTAAACCCAGAAACCACCGAGCTCCGGTCACGGAGAAAGAGAGAGAAACGGATAATCCGATCAGATCTACATTCTCCTTTACTTGAAAGAGCAAAATCACGGATTAATTTCAAAGTCTCCGGTTCACCACCCAAAAAAGAAATTGAGACTGAAAAGGGTCGGTTTCCGGCGAATAGGGTGTCTCCGAAGAACAAACCTTGGGCTAGAAAAACCGTGATCTTCCCGAACCCCCTTTTCCATTCAACACCTGCTTCACAAAACCAACAATTTTGCAGAACAAGGTCGCCGGTGATTACAAGAACCCGTCAGACCACCCCTCACAAGTTTCTAATCAAGACGCCGCCGCCTCCTGCCGCCGTGGCTAAGTTTCAAGTAAAAATTCGCAGTCCACCACTTTCTGTATCTCCGACCAGACCCAAAACGGCCAGCGCGAAGAAGAAGGCGATGTCACCGCCTAAGAACGTGTCCACGTCAGCAAAGCTACGGAGGTCATTTTCGCCGTCGAGATTGGCTACTAGATTGGCTTCGCCATTGAAGATTAGGAACCCAACGATTTGCGTATCTCCGACAAGATCTGGGGTGGCTTCCGTGAAGAAGAAGTCGATCTCACCGCCCAGGACGGTCACCGGAAAGAAGAAGTTGACGTCACCGCCAAGGACGGCCTCCGTGAAGAAGTCGATTTCACCGCCTAAGAAAGTGTCGACGGCGGCAAAGCTGCGGAGGTCGTTCTCACCGTCGAGATTGGCGAGTAGATTGGTTTCACCATTGAAGAGTAGGAAATCATCTGTACAGAAGAGCGTGGATAGTAGCGAGATGATGATGAACATGATGAGTGGATTGAAACAGAGGCCACTGTCAACAACTACACCGATGCATTTGTCAGCTCGGAGAATTTAAGATTTCATTCTTTTATATGATATTTCCTTAATGTCAATATGATTTCTGTTTGGTGTTCACATTTTTATAATCATAAAGTAACAATAATCTGCAATTTGTTCCCATAATTTCTTGACTCTTTATTGATTCAGGAATCAGTCACAAAAGTACAATCTGAAATATCAAGAACACTCAAGTTTTTAAGTCTCCATATCGATTCAGGCAATTTCTTCAATTTCATACAAGAACGAAGACCAAACATTTCCAAATTAATCAAATCCCCAAATTCTTCAGAAAAGCCACGCATCTCATTACAGTTTGTGATGCTAATCTTCTTGAGATGGACACTGTTACATAATGTCCCCGGGAATTTGACCAAGTCTTGGCAGTAATCGATCTCGAGTTCAACTAACTGTGGCCAGATATTTGGGGTGTTGGTAATGAGGTTCTTGAAAGGGTCGCCAATGTTGCACATTATGAAGGATACTTTTTGCAAGTTTATGAGTGATAAAATGGATGGACTTATTACTACACGTTCGAGCCTAATTCTTGTTAGATTGTAAGAAGCGCCAAGGAAATCAAAATTGCTGAATTCTGTAGGGTATAATCTGTTGTTTGTGATGTTTAGAATCTTTAATTTTGGATTTGCTGCTAAGAAATGGGGTAAAGTGTATGTTTTTGACATTAAGTTTAAGATTAGAACTTCGAGGTCTGGGACTTTCATGTCACACCATCGCGAGGAGAATGATTCTCCTACAGTCAAGATTGTAAAAGATTAATAAAAACATAATATAATAACACATTCATTCATACTAACTGCCACTTGTCTAGAACAAATAAGAGTTTTTACTTCTCGTAATCTAGATTAATATTGTTTTTGGCAGGATTACAAGCAAAAAATAGCAATGTACTTTTATTTATTTGTTATTATAACATCCTAGTATCCAATGTCATCTACTCATCCTAATACGAAGCATTTTTTGCCTTTAAATTAATTGGGTAGATTTTTTAAAGTATAATGTGCAAATCTAAAGGACAATGTTACGTATGTGTAGACTTTCAAAGAAATACAAAGGGAAGAGGTTCCATTAAAGGTATGAATGTAATCGCAAAAGGGCTATTCTTATCAACCGTTAAGGTGCCCCACCATGCCTTAAGAACATCATGTCAGATTTAATTGTGGCTCACTAGGTGGCTAAGAGGTCAGTGCCAAGGAGCCCACGCAACATTGGGACTAAAAATCCCACCGTAGAAATTAGAATTAACTATGCTACACGCCTACGCCCAAGGGCATAAAGGTAAAAGAATCAAAACCTGTGGAAATGGACAATATGCGGGCTTGCATAGCTTCTTGGATTTTTACAATTGATGCAGGCAAATCTTCTCCTCGTGCATCAATAAACAATCTACTCCTTTGTGCTAAAGGTAGTTTGTTATTCAAGTGAATAGCAAGTTCCTTCATCAAATCATGTTGTGTCACGAATTGCTGGTCACAAAAGGTAACCGTTGCTCCTAAATCATTCCCAAAACTAAACAATTCAAGGATCAGTCTACAACAATATATATATATATATATATATAAATGAAATTGGAGTTCCTCCAATTTAATAACAACTGTTGGACACCCTTGAATTCACTTGAGTAATTTTTAGTAACTGAGCAAGGTTTTGTTTCTCTTTTAGTTGATGGACTTGACTAGGACAAGTCTTAATAAGATAAGCCTAGGTTTTTAGAAAATTTATGCATATGCATTTTTCTTTTTGACTTAATGCAAAAAGAACGACTTGTAGAAGAAATGAGTAAAATGAGGTGTTCCCAAAGTCATGACTTACAAATTTGCTATATATGGATTTTTTTTTTTAAAACTTAAATGCAAAAAGAACAAGTTACAAGAGAAAGTGAGGGAACCCATTAAGTCCCAACTATTTTATAAATTTGATATATGAGTTTTTATTTTTGACTTGATATAGAAAGAACGAATTATTAGAGAAAGCCAGGCAAAGCCCTAACTTTTCACATATTTGCTATATATGAGTTTTTCATTTTGACTTGATGCAGCAAAGAGAGACTTAATAGAGAAAGTGAGGAAAATGTGGTACCAACCATTTATCCAAAGAACACTGTATTTAGACAGTCTGATGGGAAAAAAAGAAAAAGAAAAAGAAAAAGAAAAGCAACAAGGGCGTAAGTCAAATACCCTTTGGCCATAAGATCGACAAGATTTCTATAGGAAAGCTCAAGGATGGTGTCCATGGTATCAACACCATCGTCATCATGGTTGTACAAATGCACCCACATATTCAAGAGGGTACTAACGGGGATCCTTTGATCTTCTGGGAATAGCCCCAAATCCAAGAAACATTCTTTAAATTCATCATCCAAATCGTCAAAGCTTCTTTCTAGGCCTATGAGTACATCCTTATGTAAATCTAGAACCAACCTACCTTGAGACAGCTTTCCTAGCATAGATTTCCAAGCTAAATCATTCTTCCCATTTAAGGATCGGCCAACCACCAAAAGGGTGAGGGGATGTTTCTTACACCAATGTACCATTTACATACAAGGGAATGGATACAAACAAGTTAGAAGCAAAAGGAAGAGCAACAGAAGAAAGAAAAATCACTTCTTTATGCATCCAAAAATATAACATACATTCTTTGATTATATAATTAGTATAGACTATAGAATGAGGATCTCACAATGCATGGAAAAAGAAGAATATCATGATATAGTTAGTTACCTGATTCACAAGATGATCACTAATAGTTGGACTAGGTCTACTCCCTCCTTTAGTGAATGCTGAATCGCAAAAGAGAGTTTTGGCATCTTCCTCATTCAAAGGCTCAAATCTGAAGGTCTTGTATTTCGGAAAAGCAGTCCTAGATGTGACCAGAATTTTGTGTCCTCTGATCTTGGATGGAAAGAGTTCTTCAATAAACGAAGCAGACCAAACATCATCTAATACTAGAAGCATAGGATCTGATGCTTTCTTATTCAAAAAGTTGTCCAACTTGATCTTTGCGTCTTCCTTGCCTTGAAACTGAAGCTGCGGGGTGGAGGGATTTGGATTAAACAGATCACTGACAATCACCATCAAGTCGGGTGTTTCTGAAACTGTCACATAGAAGATATTCTCCCCAAAATTTTCTGTTCAAAAGTAAGAGATTTTAGCATCAAGTCAACCAAGAAGAACTACCTAATACTTCGATTCTAAAGATTGAAGGATCACCTCGAATTTCAGCATCATGGCATAGCATTTTCACCAAAGTAGTCTTCCCACATCCACCTGGAGCCTCGACAACCAGCACCAAACGATCATCAACACCAATATCAGAAACAACCTCGGCCTTCAGCTTCTCCAGTGGCTCGTCAAATGCCACGATTCCACTTTGAAGTCCGGGAACTTGCCAACCATATTTTTTTCGTTCTACACTTTCAGATCCACTATGACTACCAACCAATCTTGTTCTATGTTTCGAATCTCTTGAATCCACATACATACGATCCAGTTTTGATTTGATGTCGTTCACCACTGCAAGAGTCTGCATAATGTCCCGAATCTGAATTGCTTGAACTCCAACTTGAAAGAAGTTTACCAACTTAATCTTGAAATTTTTTAGCTCCCGTGAGTAAAGGAACATCTTGGTCGGATCCCTCTTTACTTTCGAACATCTGGTGATAAGTTCTTCTGCCTTTTGGACTTCATCTATGAACATCTTACACTCTAGCTCTGAATGATCTAGTTCCCGTTTCAGTTTCACCGTCTCTTCGATGATCGGTGTTATTCTCTGTAAGGTGGCTCTGAGTTCCTCTAGTTGGGGCTTGAATTCTGCTGTGGTTTCTGCTACATATATTACAGTTTTAAAAAGGCTGAAGATGGATTCGGAAAGGAATAGACAGGAAGATTAATGAGATGGAGTTGATGATACGAAGGTCTTGGTCTTTTGGAGGAAAAAACAGAGTTGGATAAATGGAACTAGTCTTCTAATATTAAAAAAAAAAAAAAAACAACCGGCGGTTTTACAAATTTGAGTAAATTACAAGAATGGTCCTTGTACTGTCTTAACATTGAATGTTCGGTCCAACTTTTGAAATATTTACATAATTGTCCCTAAATTCGATCTTGAAGCAGGGCCATTTCTTGTTTCTTAATCCGAAATCTCGATGTAAAAGAATAGACAGGAAGATTAATGAGATGGAGTTGATGATACGAAGGTCTTGGTCTTTTGGAGGAAAAAACAGAGCTGGATAAATGGAACTAGTCTTCTGAATATTAAAAAAAAAAAAAACAACCGGCGGTTTTACAAATTTGAGTAAATTACAAGAATGGTCCTTGTACTGTCTTAACATTGAATGTTCGGTCCAACTTTTGAAATATTTACATAATTGTCCCTAAATTCGATTTTTATTTCATCATTGGACCCCGGTCACCGACCCACCCTAGTTCTACCACATGTTGATGTAGGGAAATATATTGCAGTAATGCAAGAAAGAACAACAAAAACATAAACCGTTGATGCTTGTATTGAACATAATGTCCTTAAAACAAATATGCCTCCCAACTAGATGTTTGTTTTCCAAAATGCAACAACTACAACAGTTATTCAAGACAACCAAATCATTATAGGCTAGCAAGTTGTCCTAACTTCAACAAGAAAATACAATAGTAAGAGTATAGGATATGATTGAATCTGATTTTCATTGAGTCTAAATGGTTGTAAAAAAGTTGTATTTATACAACAAAACCATACCCAAACCTTAATGATTCCATACAAAACTTGAAGTTAAACATGGAAATACCCGAGCTCGGGGATCGAAGAAAGAGAGAAACAAATTATCCGATCAAATCCACATTCTCCTTGCAAAATCAAGGATTAATTTCAAAGTCTCTGATTCTCCACCCAAAAAAGAAATCAAGACAGAAAAGGGTCGGTTTCCGGCGAACAGGGTGTCACAGAAGACTAGACCGACTGGAAAAGTTGTGATATTCCCAAACCCACTTTTCCATTCAAAACTTGCTTCATAAAACCTACGTTTTTGCAAAACAAGGTCGTCGGTGATTTCAAGAACCTGTCAGCATCCCTCACAAGTTTTTAATCAAGATATCACCGTCTCTTGTTGGCGTGGCTAAGTTTCAAGTAAAGATTCAGATTCCACCGCTTTCTATATCTCCGACCAAATCCAAGACGACCAACGTAGAGAAGAATGTGGCATCACCGCCTAAGAGTGTGTCTACGTCAACAAATCTACGAATCTATGAAGGTCATTTTATCTGTCGAGATTGACGACTAGATTGGCTTCGTCGTTGAAGATTAGTAACCCAATCTTTTGCATATCTCAAACCAGCGGCGACTATCATGAAAAAGAAATCGGTCTCACCGCCTAGGATGGTCATCGTACATAAAAAGTTGACGTCCCACTAAGGACGACCATCGTAAAGGAGTCAATTTCACCGCCTAAGAAAGTGTCGACGACTGCAAAATAATGGAGGTCTTTTTCACCATCGAGATTGGCGAGTAGATTGGTTTCGTCATTAAAGAGTGGGAAATCAACTATATATAAGTGCATGGATGATGATGAACATGATGAGTGGACCGAAAGTCAACAAATACACCAGTATTATGTGATAAGATAGACGATGTGCATTTGAAAAGTGTTACCCACCGTACTTCAATTGCATATAAAGATGATTAAAAATATTTTTCAACTTTGTATTATTTTATTTATTTTTATGATGAACTTGAATATATATATATATATATATATATATATATATATATATATATATAATGCTATTTTCAATTATTATTGTTCATAATTAATTAAAAAACACTTTTAAAAAAACTTATTATTATAAAAAATAATTTATAAAAAACTGTGAGTTGATATGATATTTGAACTAGTAAAAAAGCTCATGCTTTCACGTGGGTTTGTACATATTTGTTAAAAGGGTTCAAAGTAACAAAGTAGGGAGATTAAACTTAAACATCACACATTAAGCGTTTGGTATGATGGTAAAGGAGAATGAATGGAATGGTTCGATCCATTACCATTACCTTTTCCATTCCATCTAACAAACATACCCTAAAAGGTAAACTGCAAAAATCCCAGTTATAGTGTAATATCCGAAAAATTTCAGACAAAAAATTCATTTTAATTAATTCCAAAACATCCCGTAATTATGTCAAAACAACCAAAAGTGTATCATAGTGGATAATATCAGAGTACAAATCCCAAAATCACTTAATGCAGAAAACATAGGCGAATGCGGTGCAATCAAGTCGGACCCTTCCCTTTTGAGCTGGAAGTACCTGAAACATAATTGAAAACTGTAAGCACAAAACTTAGTGAGCTTCCCCAAAATACCACATATCATACATGCATAACAGTCAAACATAACTGTGTCTATTTCACACCCTTCGGTATCTTTCAACAGGTACTGGGTCTATTTGACCCCCTTCGGTATCTTTCAATCGGTACTGGGTCTATTTCACCCTGTGACAGCCGTCAATTTCCGGTCTAGTCAAAGTCAAATAAAGTCAACAAGTCAAACCGGTCAACTCAATTAACCCTTGTATATTAGGGATTACATTATGTATACTATTGTACAACACCCTATCTTAATGCAAAGAATCACTTTGAGTCTTCACGTGTTCAGAAAATCTAAACCCTAATCAGGGTAAGTGATGGAACTACTTGATAAAACATTATTACATACCTTCTGGGGACGTATAACACTCATAACGAGGCTTAATGGGGTTTACAAACCTTGCATTTCGAAGCTAAACACTCGCAAAGGTCACAAACAAAGTCTCTCTCAATCGCTCTCGCTCTATCTCTCTCTCTCTCTCCCAAATCTCTCCCATATCTCTCTCAAATCTTTCCCAAATCTCTCTCATAACCTCTCTCAACTTTTATAATCACTCGGGGCATCCGACCCTTAATTTAGTCAAAAACCGAGCAAAACGGGATGTTTATGTGAAAATCAACCCTTTAGGACCGAAGCCGAGGGTTCCCTTAGAAAACGAACCCTAAGAAGCGAAGAGAATTAGAGCAGAGCCGAAGTGTCTAAGGAACCGAACTTCAGAAGACTGAAACGCCGAGGACCGAAAGGCTGAGGATCGAAAGCACCCGAGACCAAACCTCCTTCAGGACCGAACTAACCCTTCGGTTCGGATCAAGCCTTCGGACCGAAGCTCTGCCTACATTCGCCTGCAACCTTCACCTTCGCTTCCCTTCCATTCTCGCCTGCGATGCTGCTCGGACCGAACCCTCCCTCTCGGTTCTTAGAGACCGAACCTCGCAGGTTCGCCTCTTGATCCCGGTTTTCGAGTAGTTTCGCGTTTTAAGCCCGTTTTTCATGATTTTAACGTGGGATATTCACCCAAACTCATATTTTGACATATAAGACCCTATATATTCATAATTTAATCACATTTTGAGGGAAATCTTTGTCTAAGAATGATATCTATGATGGATTTTATGCATAAGAACAACCCTATGTGCTCATACAAACCCTAATGCTTGGATCTAGGTTTCTCTATTGTACATGCTTTGAATCCAAGACTTACAACCCTAGATCTATCATATATAATTCGAAATTAACATCATGAAAACAGATCTAAGTGTTTACCTCTATCAAATAGCTTGAAATCCTTGTAGTCTTCTTGATCTTGAGCTTAGAGTCACAACTATAACTCCTCTAATGGTTCACAAACCCCACAAGCAAGAAGGCAATATGAGAGAGGTTGAGAGATGCTAAAATCGGCCCTGGGGTTCTCTTGGAATCAGGTGTAGCCGATTTTCATAGCCTAGGGGTCTTATTTATACTTGCAGGCTGCTAGGGTTTCAGTCTAAACCCTAATGGACAGCTTAACCACCAAGCAACCCAAGGAACCTTCTGGAATAAGGCCTTGGACGAAAATATGATGGATCCCCATCATAATTTCGTTCCCCCTTAAGTCCATAAGGTTTCCTTAGCCCAAAACTCAACTATCATACATTTGACAGTTTATACCCCTTTATTTAATTAATCTCTTTTAGTCACCAAATTAATTCCTAATTAATTTATGACCAATACTAATTAAATAAATATGATTTCTCCTTTAATATATTATTCTTATAATATATTAATAAACCATAATATTCTCTCTTTCTCCTTAAATTACCTTGTCAAGTTGCTTTGGTGAAGGCAACCCAAAAGGACCATGCACAACCGGGTCAAGTACATACCAAATATAGTTACGGGCTTAGACACTATTCCAACAGTCTCCCACTTGGATAAGTCTAGTAACTATATATCACATATGACTTCAGAATCCGATTAGCAATCGTAGCTCTTATACTTTGCTGTCAACTCTGATCAGCAACTTGTCCTTCAGATAAGGGATCGTATAATCCTCTGTTCTAGATATCATGCTGACAATACTTATTGTCCAACACTTGTTTCTTGATCTCCGATTTGTTCGACATAGAATTTAGTTGAACACATCAACTTCATTCTGGCCGGGCCCGACACATAAGTCAAACCAAATCATCAAGTGGCCAAGATATCACCTTTATTCTCATAGAATAAAAGGAACAGATCAACTTCGACTCATATGCATCTATTATTTACTAATTGAATCATGCACAACAATGTGTTTTATAACATTAAGTTACTGATGCGTTTACACATCATCAATGCATAACCATCCAGCAAACAACATCCATATCTCTAAGTTTTAAGACTATATGATATTATCGCTTTGCGATCACTTTAGGTACAACACCACGAAGTGATACCAGCAAACGCGGGTTTATTCCAATGCTCAAATCAAATTCATAAGCACTCATGAACTTTGCAGCAAACCTTTGCAATGCCCAAAACCTTTTAGACATTTTACAAACAATTCATGACAATCTTCATTCATACATACTTCCAAAATATGAACGACTGTGGACCGTTTGAATAATCTTATTATTCAGGAAGTCAAAACATGCAAAATAGAAACAATAGATAAATAGCCAACACAAGATAGTAGCTTTACTCATAAATAACACAACTTTATTTATTCATCAAAATGTCAAGTACAAAATATCTATTACACGTTTCTTATCTATCTAATCCAAACTTATATCATCCTTCAGCCCAATGCTCCTAGCGTGCTGCAAATGTTTGACCCTACTCAGTCCCTTCGTAAGGGGATCTGCTGGGTTTTCTTCTGACGATACCCTCTTCACAACGAGGAGTCCCTCTTCTACCCGATGTCTGATAAAATGGTATTTTCTGTCGATATGTCGAGATCTACCATGATCTCTTGGTTCCTTGGTTAAGACAATCGCTCCTTCATTATCACAGAAAATTTCCATCGGCTCCTTTATGGATGGCACAACTCCAAGGTCTCCAATGAAGTTCTTCAACCATATAGCCTCCTTCGACGCTTCACTTGCCGCAATGTACTCTGATTCACACGTTGAATCAGCTACGGTCTCCTGCTTGGAACTTTTCCAAGTCACTGCTCCTCCATTTAGGGTAAAAACCCAGCCTGACTGCGATCGGTAACTATCCCGATCCGTCTGAAAACTAGCGTCACTATACCCTCGTACCCTTAAGTCATCACTCCCACCGATGACTAGGAACCATTCCTTGGTTCTTCGTAGGTACTTAAGAATATTCTTAACTGCGATCCAATGAGCTCTACCAGGATTCTCTTGATATCTACTGACCATGCTCAAAGCGAAGGCCACATCAGGGCGAGTACAAGTCATAGCGTACATGATAGTGCTCTACTACGGAAGCGTAAGGTACTCGGCTCATATCAGCTATCTCTGCCTCTGTACTCGGGCTTTGAGTCTTACTCAACTTGGTATTGCTTTGGATTGGCAACTCTCCTTTCTTGGAATTTTCCATACTAAAACGCTTTAGTACCTTATCCAAGTATGTATCTTGACTGAGTCCTATCAGTCTCTTTTCCCTGTTTCTTACTATCCTTATCCCCAGAATATAAGCAGCCTCTCCGAGGTCCTTAATAGCGAAACATTTCCCAAGCCAGGACTTGACCTCCTGCAAGGTTGGGACATCGTTTCCTATGAGTAGTATGTCATCAACATACAATACGAGGAAGCTCACTATACTCCCACTGGCTTTGACATATACACAAGATTCATCCTCGCTTCGCAGAAAGCCAAACTCTTTAACTTTCTCGTCAAAACGAAGATTCCATATGCGAGATGCTTGTTTCAATCCATAAATGGATTTCTCAAGCTTACACACTCTATTTGGATGCTTCGCATCGACAAAACCCTCTGGCTGATTCATATACACATCCTCAGCCAACTTCCCATTAAGGAAAGCGGTTTTCACGTCCATCTGCCAGATTTCATAATCATGAAACTCAGCTATTGCAAGCATTACCCTAATAGACTTTATCTTCACAACTGGTGAGAAGGTCTCATCATAGTCAACTCCGGGAGTTTGAGTAAAGCCCTTCGCAACCAATCGCGCTTTATAAGTGTGCACATTCCCATCCATGTCCGTCTTCTTCTTGAAGATCCACTTGCACCCGACTGTCTTACGACCCGGTACATTATCAACCAAGTTCCAAACTTGGTTGTCGTACATGGACTGAATCTCGCTGTCCATCGCCTCTTTCCATTTAGCAGACTCCGGGCCTGCCATGGCTTCTTTGTAGCTGCTAGGTTCGTCCAAATTCATTAGTGTTTCATCACTAATAAACGTATCCCCTTCAGTAGTAATATGAAAACCATAAAACTGGGGTTGAACACTAACCCTATTAGAACGTCTAAGAGGTAAGGACTCGTCAACGGGTTCAACAAGAGTTTCCTCCTCGGGTTGAGCGCCAATGTTAGAGGTTCCTTCATCGCTTTGTTCTTGAATCTCTTTAAGATCAATTTGCCTCCCACTGTCTTCTTGTCTTATCAATTCCCTTTCTCGGAAAACTCATCTTCTAGCAACGAAGACAACATTGTCATTCGGTCTATAGAAAAGATAGCCAAAAGACTTCTGTGGATAGCCGATGAAATAACACTTCTCACTACGAGGTTCGAGCTTGTCGTGAGTCTCTCGTCTTACGAAAGCCTCGCAACCCCAAACCTTAATATGTGCCAACAAGGGAGCTTTCCCTGTCCACATCTCGTGAGGAGTCTTGGTAACCTTCTTGGTGGGAACTAAGTTAAGGATGTGGGCGGCAGTCTCTAAGGCATACCCCCAGAAAGATATTGGTAACGAAGTCCGACTCATCACAGAACGAACCATGTCCAACAAGGTTCGATTACGTCTCTCAGCCACACCGTTCAATTGTGGCGTTCTCGGAGGCGTCAATTGCGAAACAATTCCGCATTCTTTTAGATAGTCGTGAAACTCAAGACTTAGGTACTCTCCTCCTCGGTCTGACCGAAGCATCTTGATTTTCCTGCCCAGCTGATTCTCCACTTCATTCTTAAACTCTTTGAACTTTTCAAAGGTTTCCGACTTTTGCTTGATTAAGTAGATATATCCATATCTGCTATAATCATCCGTAAAAGTCACGTAGAAGCGGAAAGCATCCCTTGTGGTGGATCTAAAGGGCCCACACACATCCGTGTGTATGAGATCCAATAGACCCTCACCCCTTTCACAAGTGCCAGTAAAGGGTGACTTGGTCATCTTCCCAAGCAAACAAGATTCACACGTGTCATCGTCCCTAAGTTCGAATGACTCCAACACTCCATCCTTTTGGAGTTGGGCTATGCGTTTCTTGTTGACATGGCCAAGGCGACAATGCCACAAGCATGCTTTGTCTAGGCTAGTAGACGAATCAATATTCAACACATCATTTCCTAAATTATCAACAACCATCACAGATTCATAAATCCCATTACAAGGTAATGCATTGAAATAAAAGACACCATTCAAATAAACATTAATAGAACCATTACTATTATCAAAAGAATATCTGAAACCTTGTCTAAACAATCCATGAAATGAAATAATGTTTATTGCCATATCTGGCGAATAACAACAATTTTCTAAATCTAATCCTAACCCATTACTCAGCACTAAAGAATAAACTCCGACTCTGGTCACAGGCGACGATCTTCTGTTTCCCATAATCAAGTTTATCTTCCCATGTTCCATTTCCCTACTTCTTCTTAGGCCCTGCAAATCAGAACAAATGTGGTAACCACACCCTGTATCAAGAACCCATGAAGTAGCAAATGATGAGTTATTAGATTTAATAGAATACATACCTGCGAAGGTGGGCTTAATCTTCCCATCCTTTATGTCTTGCAGATACTGAGGGTAACTTCGTTTCCAGTGGCCCTTCTTGTGGCAGTAATAGCACTCTGCTTCTTTGGGGTCGGAAGAGGGTTTGACCGAACCAGCTTTGGTTCCACTAGACGAGGAACCATCTTGGGTCTTACCCTTATGGTGGCCCTTACATGGAGCCTTTCTCTTCTTTCCCTTTCCTTGACCAATAGCCAACACGGGAGCAGCCACATCAGGGGATGGTGCAACAGATTTGTCTTTGAGGTTGCTCTCAGCAGTCCTCAACAGTCCTTGGAGCTTGCTCAAGGAGACCTCCTCCTTGTTCATGTGGTAGGTCATTCTGAACTGGTTGTAACATGAGGGCAAGGAGTGGAGGATTATGTCGATAGCCAAATCCTCATCAAACTTAACATTAAGTTTGAGAAGACGATCAACATACCTCTGCATTTTCTGTAAATGAGAGGTTAGGGATTCTCCACTCCCCATCTTAGCGGTGATCATGTTAGTAATGATCTCATAGCGCTCTTGCCTCGCGCTTTGGTGGTACCGGTCCAGCAAATCCTGATGCATTTCATACGGATACATGTCCTCATAGGACTTTTGGAGTTCGAGGTTCATGGTGGCCAGCATGATGCAATGAACTTTCGTAGCATCACGCTCGTGGGCCTCAAAGGCGGCCAACTCTTCAGGAGTAGCAACATCTGGGATGATCTTCTCAAGCTTTTCATCGAGGACATATTCTTTGTCCTCGTAGCGAGTGATCATGCGAATATACCTCATCCACTCGTTGAAGTTTGAGCCATCAAATGTCACCTTTTGACATAGGTTCATCAACGAGAATGACCCAGAAGCGTTGTTGTTGTTGTTGTTTGCAGACATCTGAAAAAGAAAAGGAACAAAGTTTGATTAGAAATGAGTCCCTAATTAAACACCCAAATGAGAAATTAGGGCTAGGACCCAACAACATTATTTACAACTTAGAAAGGGATGCCGTACTCTAAAAGTAAATAATTTGAAGGTAAGTGAATGACGATTCACTAATTCTCACCATGAGAAACGAAAAAGAAGATTTAAGTTTTAAATGTATTGAAAACTCCTAGATCTTTGAGATTCATTGAACTTTTCAATGGCATGTTTAACTCTCGATATGCACTTCAAATTTGCGACTGGGATGCCGAGGATCGCAAACAAGTTGTGAATAACCATGCGAATGAACATGGTGCACTCAATGTCTCTATCACCTAATCAATGTGCCGGTAAACCACACAAGCTCCATTGATCTATGACAAACATCAAGTCACCCTTCGCCACCAATGTCAATCCCAAATTAGTGTGCCGGTTAACCACGCACGCTCCACTAACGTTTGACAAGGGTACAAAGTGTAATTCCATGGAATAACATCATTTTCACATTTTGCCCTAAAGTAACTAAGATTGGGAATTTGTAAAACATTGTAGTTACTTTGTATCTTACATTATACTTTTAATGAGGAGAGGATTGCCCTATCCTACCCGTTCGGGTAACGACCCTCCACCAGTCAAGCAAGCGGTGGGTGTGAGTGTACACCCATTAAGCGCCATTTTATAGGCAGCAACCTTATACCCACCTTATAGACCGGCTTCGTGAATGAGGCCTACTAACGGTAAGACTAGCATTTTAATTATACATATATATATATATATATATATATATATATATATATATATTCATTAAGCTTGTAATAATATAATAGTATAGGGTTGAATTTTAAACTTGTAAAATTCTAAGGGTTTGAAATTTAAATTATTCAAAATTAAACTTTTAATCACAAAATTCAAATTTCAAAACTTGAGGGCAAGATTTGAATATTTCAAAACACAAGGGATCAAATAACAAATAATTTAAATTAAACAATTAATTTCATAATTATCTATATTTGACTTAATCTTATTGTAGTCATGAGATAATTACCAAATAACTTTAAATAATCCATATTTATCATATAAAAAACTAATATTCAAAGGATTTGAAATTATCTATTGTTTTGGCAGGGATAATCATAAAAACATAATAAAATTCGGATTTTATCTTCAAAAAATGATTTAGGCATTAATCCCATGACAAAACAGCAACTAAATCCCGAAAATATCTTCTGCCTGACGCACAAACTCGCCGAGTCAAGCCTGGACTCGCCGAGTAGGGCCAACTCGCCGAGTCCAGATACTGACTCGCCGAGTTGAGTCGGGAAGATGTAAGAAAAACGATTTTCAGCAAGCAAACAGTTAAAGCATCACATACAATTGAAACCAACCTGGCTCTGATACCACTGATGGATTTTATGCATAAGAACAACCCTATGTGCTCATACAAACCCTAATGCTTGGATCTAGGTTTCTCTATTGTACATGCTTTGAATCCAAGACTTACAACCCCAGATCTATCATATATAATTCGAAATTAACATCATGAAAACAGATCTAAGTGTTTACCTCTATCAAATAGCTTGAAATCCTTGTAGTCTTCTTGATCTTGAGCTTAGAGTCACAATTGTAACTCCTCTAATGGTTCACAAACCCCACAAGCAAGAAGACAATATGAGAGAGGTTGAGAGATGCTAAAATCGGCCCTAGGGTTCTCTTGGAATCAGGTGTAGCCGATTTTCATAGCCTAGGGGTCTTATTTATACTTGCAATCTGCTAGGGTTTCAGTCTAAACCCTAATGGACAGCTTAACCACCAAGCAGCCCAAGGAACCTTCTGGAATAAGGCCTTGGACGAAAATATGATGGATCCCCATCATAATTTCGTTCCCCCTTAAGTCCATAAGGTTTCCTTAGCCCAAAACTCAACTATCATACATTTGACAGTTTATACCCTTTTATTTAATTAATCTCTTTTAGTCACCAAATTAATTCCTAATTAATTTATGACCAATACTAATTAAATAAATATGATTTCTCCTTTAATATATTATTCTTATAATATATTAATAAACTATAATATTCTCTCTTTCTCCTTAAATTACCTTGTCAAGTTGCTTTGGTGAAGGCAACCAAAAAGGACCATACACAAGCGGGTCAAGTACATACCAAATATAGTTACGGGCTTAGACACTATTCCAACAATCTATTGGGTAAGATATTGAGGTGGAGTGTTGACTTTTCCATAAAGTAATGACACAGGCTATCCCCATACCCATTAAATGACAACCTCCAGTCACCATTAACCTCTAGCTAGTCAACTATTTGTCCTCTCACACTCTTCTCCAGCAAGATATATTGATCAAAGGCTGGAAAATCCTTATCTCTCCTCCCACCTTATTCACTCTTTCACCAAAAGGCAAAACACGTCTCTCTCACTTTCTCTCTCTAAGAACTCGAGATTTCAAGGGCTGATCTCAAGCTTTTAATCTACTTTTGGTAAGTATCCTCATCCTACTCTTAAGTATTCTACACTTCTTCACTCGTATCATAGATTTCCCATACAAATATCGACATATTTGTTCTTAGGATCTTCAAATCTTCAAGCATCTTCCAAGTGTTCTTGGCTTGGAAACCTCTTTTCTTCAACATTCATCTCAGGGAATCACTCAAGGTGAGTTCATACCCCCACATTTTCATGTTTTCTTCAAGTTTTAGGGGGAGAATACAAGTTAAGACACCAAAAACTTAACTAAACTCAAACATCAGCTTTCAATAGGAAAGTTTAGTTCCATTCACGAACTGTTTTGACCATCTTAAACTTAATATCTTTCAAAACTATTTAATATGCAAATAGTTCAGGTTATACCTTTAAAATGACTACTTGCACATGTTCATACGATTTTTCTACAATTTATGGTGATTTTTACAAAACTGTCTATCACTGTAGCTACGAATTCGGACCAGTCTGTGAATATGGACATTTTCACACAAGTTAGTGACTTATAAAAATCATAATAAAATTTATGAACAAACTAGACACATTTTCTAAACTCTCAGAGTTTATGGATTCAGTTTTTGACTTCCTATGATTTTTCTGTGATTTTTCTAAAACAAGGTAGAAAAGTTAAAAACTAGTTAACAGCTTACCACTTTCATAACACTTTGTAACATGTTGAACAAAGTGTTTATCTTTGATGACTTCATATTTTGCATGTGTTTTCTGTTGTGATACATTTAAATAACATAAAATTACTCACTGAATTGTAAGAGTCTTTTGTCATTACAAATAATACAAGATGAAACATAACAAGTATAGTTATGTTTTGCTAAACTACTACTTACACCGAAAAGGTTTTACACTCAATACAAACGGGTTTCATTTACTACACGATAAACTATAATAGGTATAGTTTATGGATTTCACATTCCAAACATACTACACAAAAGGGGATTTCAATTCCACCATAGAAAAGGTTTTACACGCATACTACACGTAAAGGGGATTTCAATTCATTGTACTCTTAGAGTACGAGTTAAAATTCCCGAAATAGTTATAACCAGAGTCTCTTGTAGGGAGAGCGTGATAATTATGTATATATCTATATTGGGATTGACAACCCACACCCATGCTGCTTGTAACAGCCCGATCGGCCGATCGGGGGTGACAAATGTCATTTCAATTCCGACGCCTGAAGAACGTCGCAACAGGCATCTCTGTTATAGTATGGTTATAGCGACTCACATAGGGAGATAACGACACATGTAGTTTATGGGAATTTCTATTTTAAAAAGGGGTTTTATCTATTTAAAACTGCATACCTCGTTACAAGTACGAACATACATATACTCGGTCTTGGGATTTAAGACTACATAACATTTTATAAGGAAAATATTGGATTTTCTTGGGTATACATTACATTTACAAACAAAGGTTTTCAAACTCGGGATACAATACTCGGTTTTATTTCAAATAATAAAACTACTATACATACTGGTAGTAACCAGGGGTTTCAAATTTACATCCAAAAGCTTATGAACTCACCAACTTAATTGTTGACACTTTTTTTCAAAACTACTTGTATTCTCAGGAAAACAGTAAAAACAGGAACCCGCAGCTTTTGAGGATGGGACGTTAAGACGTCAAATAGTTCATTTTGTCATCATAATGTAATTGATTTTGAAGCATGTAAATCCATACTATGGTGTAACTTTTCAATTATATTTATGATGGTTGTATTTACTTTGAGCACTATTATACTCGTTGTTATGATACTACACATGAAGTCCTCCACCCCCGGACGTTTCCGTCATCCTTGGTTCGGGGGTGTGACACACCCCCTTCGGTATCTTTCAACCGGTACTGAGTCTATTTCACCCCTACAGCTAAGCATTCAATCATATCAACGAGAGTCACGAAGACAACAGGCACAAACAAACATAACATGAAATTGTCACGAAGACAACTATCATCCTACTAACATAATCTAGTGGGCCGACATTGGTGCCTTCGACCCACGAGTACGGTGGAGGAAACTCACCTCAGACTGAAGATATTAAATCACACTCGAGCTATTGAATCGTGAAATCCTCTCACTAAATCACAAATAATAAAACACTAATTAGAAATTAGGTTAATAACCCTACCCGAGAGTCTAAATCTTGAACCCCGGCTTCAAGGGTAAAAAGGCTGCTTAATCCTTGCCTTATTGGGCCTAACACACCAATTCCCAAATCCAAAATAGCCCGAAGCCCAAAAGATGTTCCATGCCAACTATGGGTCCATGTCCAAAAAGGCCCATCACAGAAAGGCTTGCGACCCAACAAGGGCCTAAATCCCTAAGTCGAAAATGGCCCGAAATTAAAAGCCCAAAACATTCTCTGGTGAGTACGCTAAGCGTACCATCAGTATGCCTGGCGTACTCAAGAGCTATGCAATGTCGGGACCCCAAGTACGTACGCACAACGTACACCCATGTACGCCCAGCGTACGCCTCAGTTGGCTAAATCTTGCTTTTAAGGTCTTAATCAGTTAAGACCTAACTTCCAACTTTAGATCTAGCCTCCTAAGGACGTCCTAAGCAATAAAGTTTACAACTTTATTCCCTCGCATGACTTAATGGGACTCAATTCATAGATTTAGCACTCTACTTCCCTTAAATGGTCACAAACTCATGCATGGTTGATCTACAACCATCAAGATAAAAGCTTTATGGATCAAGGACCTCAAAACAACAAAGGGGACATCTTATAACATTAGGAGTATCATTTACTGATAAGAGTTCATCCATGGGACTAAAATATGCTAAATTCTTCCCCAAACTTAGATCTAGACATAGGATGACAAGTTTCAGACTTTATACCTCCAATGAGCTTAAATGGGTGAGAAATCTTTGGATCTACAAGCTCCCTCTTGTCCAAGGTTTCTCTACAAGTCTTCTTCCTCTTCTAGATGCACCACACACACCAAAACACACACTCAATGGGCAATTTCTTGAGAAATGAATTAGGGTTTTGAGGTTAGCTCAAAAAGGAAATAGAGGCTGATAAGGTGAGGGTTTGGGGGGGGGGGGGGGGCTTAATGTGTTTAAATAGGGTGAAAATCCTAAAAATTAGGGTTTTCCCCTGACTCATGTATGCCCTGCGTATGCAAGGGTACGCCCAACGTACCAGGGGAACACCCTGCTTCATACATGTAATTGAGTATGCCCGACGTACCATATGTATGCCCAACGTACTCGGGTCCAAGTCAAACAATAAATGAGATAGTTTTTGCTAAGAATTTACCAGACAAATTGGGCATTACAATTCTCTCCCACTTGAATCAGACTTCGTCCTCGAAGTCCTCTACCGCAAACAACTCTGGGTAATTCTCCCACATCTCTTCCTCAGGCTCCCATGTCTATTCAAAACCCTTTCGATGATGCCACTGCACCTTCACCAATCCCACAACCTTGTTCCTCAAGGTTTTCGTCTTCTGGTCAAGGATTGCCACCAGTCGCTCAATATAATTCAGGTGGTCATGCACCTGAATATCCTCTAATGAAACTACTACGAAATCATCAATCAAACACTTCCACTGTTGAGAGACGTGAAAAGTGATATGAATCTAACTGAGCTCCTCCGGAAGATCCAAACAATACGCCACCCTGCCCACCCGGACTAAAACCCTAAAAGGACCTATATACTTGGGGCCCAACTTACTCTGCTTCTTGAATCGGATGACACCTTTCCAAGGTGACACCTTTAAGAGCACCATGTCCCCAACTTATAATTCCAAGTCTGACCAGCGTCTATCCGTTTAACTCTTCTGACGGCTCTGAGCTACCCGAAGCCTGTTGCGAATCTGCTGAATCATCTCCGTCGTCTTGAGTACCACCTCGATACTCCCCATGACCAATTGACCGACCTCTCCCCAACAAATCGTGGTCCTACACTTCCTCTCATAGAGTATTTCAAAAAGAGGTCAATCAATGCTGTCGTGATAACTATTGTTATAGGAAAATTCAAAAAGAGGTCAATCAATCCGTAACATATCCTCCAAAGTCTGAATGGTCCGCTCACTCTGACCGTCAGTCTACGGGTGGAAAGCCGTGCTGAAATGCAGAAGAGTACGCAACTCCTCATGGAACCTCTTCCAGAACCTGAAAGTAAACCGAACATCCCTATCAGAGACCACAGAAACCGGCACCCCATGACGTGCCACCACCTCCCAAATGTAGATATCGGCTAGCATCTTTGTTGAAATACTCTCCTAGATCAGAATGAAATGCGTGCTCTTGGTTAACCGACCCATGATGACCCAAATCGAATCCACTCTGCACGCCGTTCGGGGTAATTTGGTGATAAAATTCATCGTAATCTCCTCTCATCTCGGATGCTCGACCTTGACTTTCCTACAAGTCAAGCACCTCTCCACATACTAGGCCACATCCCGCTTCATGCATGGCCACCAATAGTTAGGCCGGAGATCTCTATACATCTTTGTTGCTCCGGGATGAATAGATAATCTCGAATTGTGCGCCTCCTCCATCAAAACATGACGCGTACTACCCCAATATGGAACCCACACCCTCCGATGGAAAGTAAATAACCCCCAGATCTCATAATCAAGGGAAACCGCCTGACCACTATACGCTCACTCTTCTGATGCTCTTCCTTCATAGCCTCAATTTGAGCCACTTGAATCTGCTCTAAGAGCAGGGTAATCACTGTCATCCTCAAACACAAATCCTTGATCAGAGCCATGACCGCCTTACGACTGAGAGCATCGGCCACCACGTTAGCTTTCCCTAGGTGATAAAGGATCTCACAATCGTAATCCTTCACCACATCCAACCATCTACAATGCCTCATGTTCAGATTCGGATGATCCATCAAACACCTCAGTTCTTGTGATCCGTGTAGATAATACAACGGACCCCATAGAGGTAATGTCACTACTAGAAAACGGGCCTTTAACGACACGTAATTTATGATACGCACGGATTTACGTTATGCAAAAGTGTGTGACGTAAAAATAATGTCATCTCTCCTAAAATTTAAAGGATTTAGGACACACATTTTTGTGTGCCCTAAAATTAGTGTCTAATAATAAAAACATGGAGGGCACCTTAAATAAAATGTGTGTCATCTAACCATGTCATTTTATAAATTTTAATTAAACGCGCGTTCCATCCCAAGGGGGGAAATGAAATCCCAACAATTAAAAACCCCCGCTTTGTTTCCAACGGATGAAAACCCTAGCTCGTCCCCGCTGTAAACCCCCTTTCTTTCTTTCTTCTCTCTCGATTCTCAAACCTCCACCGCTTCACTTCTCCACATCTGCTCTGCAACGTTTCATTTCCAAGGAGATCCTCCCACAGCTTCGCATCTTAGTCGCTTGTACCCATAACTTCTCCACATCTGCTCTCCAACTTCTGCTCAGCTTTCTCTGTACGTCCGGTTTTTGTTCGACGACCAAAGATTGAGACACTGTTGGTGGACCGAGCAAGGCCATCCACCGCTGGGTAGACCCTCACACCACCCACCTCCGACCACAACCCCTTCTCCCAGTCTTCCTGCCCTCTATGATGAACCTCCCCCAACCTGCAATGTGGGAGCAATGGTGGGTACTAAATCGTCATGGTTACGATCGAGAAGCAAACTCAGAATCGCGTTGTTGGTGGCTACCAGATCGACCATGGTCAATCAGCCCAATCTCTATCTCAGGTTCGTATTCTTTTTTTAGGTTATTCTTTCATTAAAGAACTTACTATGCTTAGATCGTTGACAATTTTTTGTTTCTTTTTTATGAATATGCTTGCATTGATTGAGGTTTTGAGTTAACTGGTTACTGTTTTCATATTGAAAAGCTATTATCTGTACATAATGTGATATAATAGACAAACTATGCTGATGGAGTACTAATTAGGTTTAGGATTTTGTTTTGTCTATATAAAGGCATGAGATTGTGAATGAATTGGGTGAGAATGTGGAAATTGTACACAGATGTGCTCGAAATGAATCTGAACAAAATAGCTATTTGAACAGTTAATGAAATATACTTCATGCATTTGGTTAAAAGATTTTATGTACTTTTAAATTTCATGAATTTATATATTAATTTGTTCCTTGGGACACTTATACTTGTAAAAGGACCCCTTTCAAAAGGTTTGAGTTCTGGACTCATGAATCTTGACCTTTACATAGGAAAAAGGTAAGAAAAGTTATGGTGAAGAGGGATAAAAGGTGTAAGAAGAAAGAGGGCTTAGAAATGGTGATATTGAAGTTACTTGGGCTGAAGGAATGGTTTCAATGGTATGTTGAATCATATTTCTTGTAAAACGACATGAATGCCCTTCTTGTTTGAAGTAGGTTTTTGTTTATTGATATGATGTTTGGTGATATCAGGTGGCCCCACAAGCAATATATGTAGTACGGCGTGATGATGATGATGACTCAGCTGGTGGTGGAAGTGAAGTGAGTGATGATGCAACAAGTTGGGAAACATTGGAGGGTGAAGATAATGAAATGGAAAATATTCAAAAGGCACTAGAGGTTCATTTTTATTTCTATTTCTATTTATAAAAATTATAATAAACAAATAAATTGGTTTAAATTTTAAACTGTTTCTTTTGTTAAGGATCTTCGGATGCAAAATGGATCAGAGATGAGTGTTGATACAGATGATCAAACAGCTGAAAGCATTCAGACAAATGGTGCACTTTCTATACCCTTAGCTACCCTTGGATTCATGACAAGGTTAGCAAGTGAAATTTCTTCTAGGGGTCAAAGAAACATTGCAGATAATTCAGGGGGTAATAATGTAACATTACATAGGGAAGATAAAAATGATGATGTGTGTAGTTCCTGAAAATCCAGTTGTACTGATAATACCCTTGAAAGATTGGCTTCTGGATAATTTATAGAAATTTTTTTTTTTGCATTTTTTGGTCTCTATTTTCTCGTTTCTTAACATTTTTCATCTAGAAAAATAGATATGGTTCTAAGAGTTTTCAAATTCTTGCAACTCCCTAGATCGTTTTTATTTAAGAAAAATGTATGTTTGATTTGATTTATATGTTTATCATTCTGTTAGTAAGGTAACAAACAAGTCTTTATTTATCTATATCTTCTATAAATGTAGTTTTAGGTGTGGGACCCTTGTGAGTGGCGACAACAGTGGCAATGTTCGGTTTTGGGACAGTTCACATGGTACTTTGTTGCAAGCACTTTCTTGCCATGAATGCTTTGGCAGCTAGTCCTACCCATACCAGGGTGTTCTCAGTTGGATCAGACAGTCAGGTATCGAATACTATTTTAAGTTTTAGTTTGTTGGACTTGGATTGGATGTTGTAGCATCATATGATGATTTCTGTTTTAGGTTATATTATATAAGGTATTTGGTGACAGATCTTGTTCTCATAGTTCTACTGAAGCAATTAAAAAGAAGTGTAAGGGGTTTATGTTGGTTATGTAAGAGACTTGATTGTTTTTGTACTAAGCCGCGAAGGTATTGGGTATGTAGAAGGGAAATTTGGGAATTATAAAGTTGAGTTGATGATCATGTTTTTTTTCTTCTTGGTCGTAGGTATAAAAAAAGTCATCCCAAATTACTATTTTTTTTCTTTTTTTCTATGTAAAAAATTGATATAGTCTTATGATTCTGAATCTTGGTTCATGGCAGCCATTAAAGCTGTGGAAGTAGGAGTTGAAGGATTTTGTTCCAGCCGCCATTGATGCTCTGGAAGAGGTGATTAATGATTAATTGAATCTTGAATCTTGATAGATTGTTCAATAGATGTTTATATATGAATATTGATGGTTTTACTTTGCTGTAGTTTCGGTTTTTGGTTCCACCTCAGCAAGGGCAATTTCGTCCACTGGGACAAGGCATGCCTCCTGGTTCCACCCAAAAAATCCGAACTTATATAAACCGGTTCCGTTTTACCGAAACCGGTTCAGAAAAAACCGGTTCCACGTATATAAGGTTTTTTTTTTTTTTTTTTTTTTTTTTTTGGGCTAATAAATGTAAAATAAGAATGGTTTTTTTTTTTGTTTAGATTGTATTGCTTTTTTATGTGGTTAACCCAAAGTAAAAGCGTGAGTTTTTATTAACAGAAAAGGATTACATATGATCTCTATATATAGAGATGAGTATTACAATTAAGTACCCTTTATTTATCATAATTATAATTAATAACTAAACGTTCTAACACTCCCCCGCAAGTTGAGGGCGGGGAACAACCTGCAACTTGGACCTCAAGAATTGGAATCGCTGAGAAGATAAAGGTTTCGTAAAAATATTCGCAATCTGATCACTCGTAGATATGAATTGAACATTCAGATGACCTTTTGCTACCTGCTCACGAACAAAGTGGAAATCAACCTCAACATGTTTAGTGCGAGCATGAAACACAGGATTGGCTGAGAGATAGGTGGCTCCTAGGTTATCACACCAGAGAACCAGAGCGGATGTGACTGTTGTCCCTAGTTCATGTAAAAGAGCCTTTAACCAAATTAGTTCTGCAACAGTATCAGCAAGGGCTTTATACTCAGATTCAGTAGATGATCTTGAAACCGTCTTTTGTTTGCGGGCAGTCCAGGAGACAAGATTCCATCCCAAATAGATGGCAAAATCCCCCCGTGGATCATCGGTCGACAGGGTAACCGGCCCAATCGGAGTCGGAATAAGCTTGAACAGGAGATGTGGCCGAGTTTTGCCAATGAGCGTCCGTGAAGGCCTGTAGAGAGGAGTCGGATTGATGATGAAGCAAGAGGCCTAGGTCGGCCGTGCCTTTTAAGTAACGCAAGATGCGTTTAACAGCGGACCAATGATTTTCCATTGGAGCATGCATGAATTGGCATACGCGGTTCAGAGCAAAGGCAATGTCTGGTCGTGATAATGTGGCATATTGCAAGGCTCCAACAGTCTGGCGATATATGGTAGGATCCAGAAGAGGTGGGCTATCATCAATGGTTAGCGGATGAGAAGAGCTCATCGGAGAGCTAACAGGCTTGCAGTTTGATAGGCCTGACCGGTGTAGAATGTCAAGAATATATTTTTGTTGAGAAAGCACCAGATTTCGTTGATGATGAACAACTTCAATGCCCAAGAAATAGTGAAGGCGACCGAGGTCTTTGATGGCAAAGGTGAAGCTCAGGTTATGTATGACACGTTTAATGGCTGACTGGTTGTTTCCTGTGATGATAATATCATCGACATAGACAAGTACATATACGAGAGTACCACCCGAGTTGAAGATAAACAATGAAGGGTCAGTTTTGGACCCTGAAAAACCAAGTTGAGCGAGGGTTGTGGACAACCGATAAAACCATGTTCGGGGAGCTTGTTTAAGCCCATAAAGTGACTTGTGAAGGAGGCAGACATGGTCTGGTTTAGTTGGATCAACGAAACCAGGAGGTTGTTTCATGTAGACAGTCTCTTGTAGGTCACCGTGTAAAAATGTGTTTTTCACGTCTAATTGTCGGAGATCCCAGTTGTTGGTCACAACAAGAGACAGAATGACCCTGATGGTAGTGAATTTGACTACTGGACTAAAAGTCTCATGATAGTCAACACCTGGTCGTTGATGAAACCCTTTTGCCACAAGACGTGCTTTGTAGCGAGTAATATGGCCCTGTGGATCCTTCTTTAACCTGTACACCCACTTACATTCAACCAGATTAGTATTTGGAATGTAAGGGACTAATGACCATGTTCCGTTCTTTTCAAGAGCTTGGAACTCCTCACTCATGGCAAGACGCCACTCGGGAGATTTGTTAGCAAAGACAAAGGAAGTGGGTTCGGTGGGAAGTGTAGGAGCACAGGTAGAAGTGTAGGCAGAAGGGTCGAATCGAGAGGTGCATGTAGGATTAGGACGAAGATTAGGGGGCTGAGGTCGAAAGGTAGGTGGAGGTGGATGTGATAGGGACTGAGGCGGTGGAGGCGAAGATGATAGAGGTGAGGTAGATGAAGGAATGGGATCAGGAACCACAATTGGTGGTGGGTTAGGGAATACAAAAGTATAGGGAGTAGCAGAGGGGTTGGGTGGTGGTGGTGAAGGGTTCTGAAATGGAAAAACGTGTTCATTGAAGCGAACATGACGAATGATATATACACGTTCGGTTTGAGGGTCGAAACAGCGGTAACCATGATGGATAGGGCTATAGCCAAGAAAGACGCACGGTGTGGAACGAAAATCAAGTTTGTGACGATTGTAAGGACGAAGGTGAGGGAAGCATTGACAACAAAAAACTCGAAGAAAGAAATAATTGGGTTGTCGATTGTAAACTTGTTGAAATGGGGACTTATTTGAGGAAATTCTGGACGGTAAACGATTTATGAGATAAACTACTGTGTCAAAAGCAAATGACCAGAAGCGTTGAGGAAGGTGAGATTGGGCAAGTAACGTTAGGCCAGTTTCCACAACATGACGGTGACGACGCTCAACGATCCCGTTTTGTTCACTTGTATGAGGACAAGAGCGTCGATGAACAATGCCAAGTTTAGTGAGAAAAGGGGTGAGAGCACGGAATTCACCTCCCCAATCAGATTGAAGACTTTTGATTTTGGTGTTGAATTGACGTTCGACCATGGTGGTGAAATTTGTAAAGGTGGAGTAAACATCAGATTTATGAGCAAGGGAATAAAACCACATGTATCGAGAATAATGATCAACACATAAGAGAAATAAACGGTAACCATCAAAAGAAACAGTGGGAGAGGGTCCCCAAACATCACAATAAACTAAATCCAAAATTTTATTGCTACGGAAAATAGAGTTATACAATGGAAGTTTTGAAAATTTTCCCAATTGACAAGAGATACATAAAGAACTAAGTTTAGATGAAACAGGTAAAGACCAACTAGAAATAATATTATTGAAGACACGTTGATGTGGATGACCAAGGCGTTGGTGCCAGACAGTGGAAGAGACTCTGGATGTTATGAAGGCAATCTTGGGAATATACTTGAGTTGGGGAAGACGGAGTGAGTAGAGGCCGTTATCATTTGGACCCGAAAGTAGGATAGTGTGGGTAGACTCGTCCTTCACAACAAAATAAGAGGAGTGAAATTCAAAATAAACATTGTTATCGTGACAAAATTGTTTAACAGATAAAAGATTCTTTTGAATTTGAGGTACATGAAGAATATTCTTAAGATTAAGGGTTTTGGTGGGTGAGAATACTTTTGATGAACCAATATGAAAAACAGGAAGAGGATTACCGTCACCAACATGAAGCGAGTCATTACCATGATATGTACTGGAGTCGTCAAGATTTGATAAGTCAGGAGTAACATGATTACTTGCGCCAGTGTCGGGACACCAAGTAGTTGCTGAAGTGGATCCACGTCAGTGGCGGAGCTAGGGTCAAAATAATGGGGTATCCCGAGAAAAAAAATCCTGTAATATAAAATAAGCAAAAAAATAAAAACCACAATTTGATTAGATATAAACTTCAACTTCTATAACAAAGTTTCGTTTTAAAGTTCACCTCTTCGTTCTTTCATTTTACGAAAACGATTAATTACATTTTCAGTCTTAACATTCTCTAGTGCTTCTTTTTCTACACTACAAATCAAAGCATCATTCATAAAATCATCACCTATTCTATTACGCAAATCGGTCTTCAAGAACTTCATCGCAGAAAAACACCGTTCAACGGTTGCGGTTGCGACGGACAAAACCAAAGTTAGTTTTAATAATCTATAAACCAAAGGAAAAGAGAGGTGCTTCCCAGTTTCCATCAACAAACGAGAGAGGTCTGCAATTCCCTTCAACATGGAGCAAAGAGTGATAATAGATATCAAGTTGCCCATTAAGTTGCACCCTTTCTGAATCGTCAAAATCGTTTTTGTATATCTCGCTTAACTTTAACAACTTTGCTTTATCAAAACCAGAAAATGAGTCACAAGGACTCAAAGCCACCATGTTCTCCATCAGCTCCGTGCCAACTTCACTAAATCTTTCCCTAAATTCTTGAATTTGCATATCCAAAATCGTGTTAAAAATCACAACTTCAAAATGATGTTGATTAGTCTTATTGGTCCTACGCTTTCGTGGGGTAACATAATATTCTGACATGTCCACAATTCTAATACTATGCTTTTCACAAAAAGTACATACTTTCTTCCAAATTTGTGGAAACCCATCTTTTCTAAAAACTAGCAATGCTTTCTTTGTCCCTTTTACTAACGAAGCCGCTTCCAAAATATTTTGATCTTTTTTTTGAAGATGCTTTGACAAAGTATCCGTGAGACATAGAGTTTCCAACATCAAGTGTAAAAGAAACACGAAATCAAGTGTTTTGAAATATGAAAAAATACCATTTGCTTGATTACGGTTAGATAAAGTAGACCCCTCCTCTTTGACATATTTAAGGACCGTAACAACTTCTGCAAACAAATTCAACAAACTTACAATTGTTCTAAAATGTGAACCCCATCTAGTATCTCCAGCTCGAACAAGAGAAATCTCTTGATTCAACCCTCTTCCTGTTTCAGTTTCACCAATACCAATTTCGGCTGCCACTCTTTCTTTTCGCATCTCTCGTATCATATCTTTTCTCTTACAAGACCCACAAACGACAGTAACCACCAAACCTAGTTGTTCAAGAATTCTTCAACATCATCATGTTTCTTTGCAACCGCCACAACTACTAACTGAAGTTGGTGTGCAAAACAATGTATATAATATGCGCAACTATTTTCATTTAAAATCAAAGATTTCAAACCGTTGAATGCACCACTCATATTACTTGCTCCATCATAACCTTGCCCCCTCACCTATATATTTGAAAAAATTAATAAAAAAAATATAACACATAAAAATAAAATTAATATCATATTAAAGGAATAAATATTTTATGATTTCTCACCTGATCGATAGTCAATTTGTGTTGGAAAAAACAGTATCAATGGCGGCTTTAAGAGTCAAAGAGGATGTATCCAACACATGAACAACTCCGATAAATCTTTCCTTTACAATCCCAAGTCTATCAACATATCTTAAAACTATAGTCATTTGTTCTTTTTTGGAAACATCACTAGACTCATCAACTAAAATACCGAACACATCTTTACCAATTTCATCACAAATAAACTTGATTATCTCTTTTGAAAAACAATTGACAATATCTTTTTGAATTGTCGGAGAAGTCAACTTTTCATTTTTTGGAGCATTTTCTAAAGTAACATTAAAAATATTCTCATTATCTTCTCTAATCAAAGATAAGACTTCAAGGAAAAGTCCTTTATTATTAGACTTTTCCGTCTCATCGTGTCCACGAAATGGTAATGCATTTTTCAATAAAAATCTACAACTACGGATTGTAACACGTAATCGAATTTCATAATTACTTTGCTCAAGTTCCGTTTGCTTATGCAAAACTTCACCAATAGATTGGTTTTTTCTCAATAACAAATGACACTTTTCTTCGGCCTTATGGTGAGAACTTTGAATCTCACCCATATGTTTTCGGAATGATTTTTTTTTACTCCAATTTTCAAAGCCTTCGGTTATAAATGCATCTTTTCCACCTTGACCCCCTACCATGTCTCTAAACAAGTAGCAATAAAAACAATATGCCTTCTTTTTTTTAATGCTATACTCTAACCATGGAAATTCCGTAAACCATTCCACAACAAAACGTCTTTGCTTCTCACCAAATAAGGTAAATTCAAAATTATGCCCCTTTGGTTGACAAGGTCCTTTAATCAAATATGCCCTCCTTATTTCATCCCTTTGATTAGGATTATAAGATGTAATCTTTGGCCTCTCCCCTGGGTCCGAAGGAAGATCATTCAAATAAAAAGATTGTGGTACTTTTGGTTTTTCAGTATGCTCATTAGATTGTGGTTCTTGTGGTTTTGGAATATGTTCATTAGATTGTGGTTTTGGTGTATGTTGATTAGGTTGTGGAACTTGTGTACTTTCATTAGTCCTATTTTTTTTTGAAGTTCCTTCACCATTGTTGTCTCCAACATCTAACTGTCTTTTGAAAAACTTGTTAATATCAACCTACAATCAAAATATATCAACAATCAACTTTAATTTTATAACTTGATTTCAAGTTTCAACAACAAATAACAACCCGCTATCAAATTATCAAAATATATGAACTATAAACTTGATTTGAAGTTTCAACAACAAATAATCACTAATTATTGACCCTAAGTCTCTAATTTAATAAACCTAATTGGTAATTTCTATTTTTTCAACACAATGCCAAAAAATTGAATTTCAATTAACCAAAAAATAATCACAAAATTTCTACTTACTTGCTTCATTGTGCACCACTTTGATCAATAATCACCCACCGCCGGCCACCGGGGGATTTAGCCGGAAAACACCCACCACCGGCCACCGATCTGCGACAAAAGAAGGAGGACAGCAGAGTAACGGCGAGTAGCAGGGCAGGGAGGGAATTAGAATTTGGAAGTTACGCTAATTAGATGCTGAGAATTGACGTCAATTAATTTTATGGTATTAGGAACTTGGGCTTTTAAGTTTGGGCTAATTATTTATTGGATTAAACATCTACAACAATATTAAAAAAAAAAGTTAGGGTAACCCAAAATATATTTAGATTTTCTGCAATATAAATAATAATTTTCAGAAACAATTTATACTATTAAAATTTTTTTTTGGGGCCTCCTGTGATACCCATGGTGCTTTATTGAATCCGCCTATGATCCACGTTCTGAACAGTTGGCAAAATTAGCTTGAGGGCTAGACCGGGACTGATTTGGGCACTGAGACGGCAGGTGACCTATACCACATCGGTTGCAATTCCCATATACTGTATTCTGAGTTGAAGCCCATTGAAATTGGCGACTTGAAGGGTTGTTGTCACGATCACGGTTGGAAAAGTGACCTCGTGAGTTCCCACAAGAATTTCCTCAACGATTGTTTCGGTTGTTTGAAGACCGAGAGGCATAGTTGAGTTGTGGTCGAGTGTTTTGTGAGCCAATAGGATTTAGTTGATACCCTAACTGAGAGGCTAGCAGATGTAGACTGCTGAGTTGTGACTGGATTGCTGTAAGATCAGGTAACTGGTTAGTTGAGTTGCTTCCAGAATGAGCAGTGAACACTTGTGGTGATGCAGAAGTGGGCAGTGAAGCTGATTTGCTGATCAGCTAATCATGGTCAGATAATAGACCATGCAGAGTGATCGGTGGTTGTGGAGCCAAGAGGTTTGATTTTAAACTGTTGTATTCATCTCGTAAGCCTGAGATGGTGAGCATAACCAAATCCTTATCCTTCATGGGTTCACCGATGTTAGCCAAAGCAGATGCATATTCCATTGCACGACTAAGGTATTTGAGTGGCGTTTCGTCACCTTTCATCTCTATTCGAAGGAGCTGGGTTTTTAAGGTGTATTCACGGGAGGCGGTATTGGGGGCATATGCACGTTCTAATGACAGCCACAGATCTCTAGAAGACGTACCTTGAACATGTTGAAAAGAAGCTTCAGAGATGGTTGACAGAATTAACATCCGAACATGTGCATCATTAGCAACCCAACGAGGATAACTAGGGTTATCTGTTACAACAGTTTCTGTTATGATTTTCGGTTCTGGACATTGGATAGTACCATCCACATAACCAATCAGATGATTGGTGATAAGGAATGGTTCAACCATTGCTTTCCAGAAACCATAATTAGTAGGAGAGAGGGTGAAGGCGAACTTGTGGGTATTATGACTTGTTTTCTCTGCAGCATTGAAGGCGATCATGGTTGCCATGATCGATTGAAGCAACTACAACTTTGTGTTTTGGCGGATTAGGGTTATGATTTTCTGGCGGCTGAAAACTTGGCTCTGATACCAAGTAAAAGCGTGAGTTTTTATTAACAGAAAAGGATTACATATGATCTCTATATATAGAGCTGAATATTACAATTAAATACCCTTTATTTATCATAATTATAATTAATGACTAAATGTTCTAACACCAAAAAAAGAGCATTTCACAGTGGGTATTTTTTTTTTTTTTTTTTTTTGGGGGGGGGGGGGTGGGGGGAAGGAATTGGGAACGCCTTATGCCTAATACATACACATACACGTCCATATATATATATATATATATATATATATATATATATATATATATATATATATATATATATATATATATATATATGCATAAATGTCAATTTTTTTTCTATTTTTTTGCTTTAGTTTCTTGTTTAATAATATACATACTTTTTGATTTTTGATTTTTTTTGGTTTTAATTGTTTGTGTATATGTACCAAAAAACATAATGTATGCACAAAAACGTAAATACCAGATTTACTCTCAATTGAAAAACCAACTGATTACTTACTTGTCTTTTACTGAATTACCCTTCTAGAATATATATATATATATATATATATATATATATATATATATATATATATATATATTGAAATAAATAGGAATGTAAAGTTAATTATGTATATCTACCGACATATTTCATCAGCAACATGCGTGAGCGAAGTAATTTCTCAGATTTTACTTCAATTTTACAGCATGAGCTTGTATGGTTGCTTATTTGGACTCTTTTGATCTGTTGCTTCAGGTTGGCACATCCTGATCAACCCTCCATAGCCTTCACAACTTCCAACTTTAATCTACTAGTTAGCGGTGAAGGTGGTGGTGGTCCTATTCCTTTTGATCTTTCATTGCCTATTGCTAAACAGGTTTCACAATATATAGAAGGGTGTTGGATTCAAAAGTTTAAAGAAAGCACATACACATTTCATGATCCTAGTAAGGTATTGTAAGATGCTATTGAGACAGTAGGGCCTACTTTGGGGCCAAAACTGCTTTCCATGAGTGAATACTTGATGTCCAGCTTCAATGAATCTTATGAGTCAAGATATGGGGCCATTGTGATGGATCCTCAGAATGATGATGGTAGTATAGGGTATTCGGTTCTTCCCAACAACACTTGTCAGCATGCTGCTCCAACCTTTGTCAATTTAATAAATGTTGCAATTCTTAGTCTTGCTACACATAATGAGAATATGACCATACAAACACGTAATCATCCACTGCCAATGACAGAAACTCAACGCCTGCAATGTTAAGTATACACATACTTCCAATTATTCTTCTATTAATGCTCATATCTTATAATTTTGTCTAGGATAACATACAATCAGAATATTGACACCTTTATATGTAGTGTGTATTTAAATAGTGATTTGTATGATCTTGTAGGACCTGGATGCATTCTCTGCAGCTATTGTTATGAGTATTGCCTTCTCTTTCATTCCTGCTTCGTTTGTTGTTGCTATTGTGAAGGTATGCCACTCTCCAGTTGTCTTTTTCACATAATTGACCCAATTATTTTAACGCCCCTCAGTTAATCCAACAATAAATATTTTATGCAATACGCAAGCATTGCTTGATCAATGATTTATATAGTGGTCATTTTGGGTAAACTAATTTGGGTTTCCTGCAAACAAATAGTTAATGGGAATTTTTTTCTTGTATTTTAACGTAATGCATGTCTTATGCAGGAGCATGAAGTAAAAGCAAAACATCAACAACTGATTAGTGGGGTAAGTAAGCTTGTTTGTTTTCTTTACTCTTTTCTTTTGTTAACACAACAATGTATAACCAATAAATGCTTCACAGTTCGACCATTAACTGGTTATCATTACTAATAAATAAAGGTGAAGTTTGTTTCTAACTCAATATTTTTTTGTTTTAGGTGACAATGGATCACAGGCCTCCACACCTCACACTTGGGATACCAGCTGCCTTCTAAAGGGTTTCACCTTTAACTTCTTACACTAACAAAAATCCAATCAAGATCTTGGCAGCCGCCCATGACACCAAGTTCAACATTTTTACGTGGTACACCAGGTGGCAAACCAATGACATGAAGGATCCGGTTATATAGTTAGGGATGTAGTATCAGGTTATATAGTTAGGGAAAACCCCTTAGTAACAATGTATTATCAGATTAATATCAATGTATTTCAATTTTTGATATCTTGTTTGACATGATGTTATTGGATCAAATTGATTGTTTTGGTATATATTTGTTTCCATATTTTTGTATTATGCGTAAATGAGTATCGTAAAGGCACATCGTAAATGCATATCATAAATGGCTGCTGAAGTTTATGACACACAAATGCGTGTCGTCTTCATTTATGACAGGGGCTTTGATGATACACAATGTGTGTCATAAATGCGCGTCGTAAGGTTACGACATGCAAATGCGTGTCGTCTTCCTTTATGACAGGGCCTTCCTTGATACACATTGCGTGTCGTAAATGTGTGTCATAACTGAGCGTCGTAAATACGTGTCATAAATAGACGACGCACAAAAGCGTGTCGTCTTTCGTTATGACAGGGCCTTCCTTGACGCGCATTTGCGTGTCGTCTGAGCGTTTTACGACACGCATTGTATGTCGTAAAAGGCTATTTTTCTTGTCGTGTGTCATCAAATCTTGAGGGCACACACCACAACCCCCAACTCCAAATCGTGCGTAGGGTAGTTTTCCTCATGAGGTTTTAGCTGCCTCAAAGAGTAATGAATCACATGACCCCGTTGCATCAACAGTGCTCCCAATCCTATGATCGACACATCCCAATATACCACAAAATCCTCAACACCCTCTGGCAGGTTCAGAATCGACGCCTCACACAATCTCTGTCATAGGGTCTTAAAAGTCGCCTGCTGCTCAGGCCCCCAATGAAACATGACAGTCTTCTTCATCAACCGAGTCAAAGGAACCGCTATCTTGGAGAAATACTAAATGAATCTCCGATAATAACCTGCCAATCCGAGGAAACTATGAATCTCAAATGGAGACCTTGGAACCTCCAACCTCATCACAACCTCGATCTTGGCCAGATCGACCAGAATACCGTTCTGGTTGACAAGGTGCCCCAGAAACTGCACCTCGCGCAACCAGAACTCATACTTGGAGAACTTCGCATACAACTTCTCCTTCCTCAAAGTCTCCAATACCTCCCTCAGATGCTCCTTATACTGCTCGTGGGTCTTGGAATAGACCAGAACGTCATCAATAAACATAATCACAGACTGATCCAACATGAGCCTGCATACGCAATTCATGAGATCCATGAATGCGGCCGGAGCATTGGTGAGCCCGAAGGGCATCACCACAAACTCGTAATGACCATAACGAGTCCGGAAGGCTGTCTTCTGCATATCCTCCTTTTTGACCCTCATATGGTGATAACCCAAACGTAGATCAATCTTGGAAAACCAATATGCACCCTGAAGCTGATCAAATAAATCGTTGATCCTAGGGAGCGGGTAATGGTTCTTCACTGTTAACTTATTCTGCTCCCGGTAGTCGATACACATTCGATGCAACCTGTCCTTCTTTTTTACAAACAAGATAGACGCTCCCCATGGTGAACTACTTGGCCGAATAAATCGCTTGTCTAATAGCTCCTGCAGCTGTGTAGACAAGTCCTGCATCTCTAGGGGTGCTAACCGATAAGGTGCTTTGGCTATCGGAGCCGCAACTGGAACCAAGTCAATCTGAAACTCCACCCGCCTCTCCGGAGGCACTCCGGGAAAATTCTCCAGGAACACATCCGGGTATTCCCAAACAATCAATACATCATCCACGATCACCTCACCCTTCTCCCGGGTATCCATCACACATGCCACAAACCCAGAACATCCCAACTGAAGATAACGTCTGGTCCTTGCTGTCGAACATAGATCCGACCCATGCCGAGCATCCTCACTATGTATCACTAATTCTCCCCTATTTGGTGTCCGAACATGCACCAGCTGAAGTCCGCAGTTAATCATCTCCCCATTGAGGCTCAACCAATCTATCCCCACAATGACCTTTCTTTCGCGCAAGGGAAGCAGAACCAAATCAATCGGATACTGATCACTGAATAACTGCAAAGTGCATCCCCAGTGAACCCTCGACACTCGCATCGGACGGTCATCAGCATTCTCAACCTCTAGTGGATAATCCAACTCTCCCGGAACATCGCCAAACCTTTTGCTAAGTGCAAGAGATACAAAAGATCGGGTAGCCCATGACTTGAATAAGACCAATGCAGGAATTCCGTTCACAAGGAATGACCCTAAAAAACAATACAAACACATAATCATGATAAATAACATAAATAAAAGATAGGGAGAAGATACATAACCATGATCACATCAGGTGCTGTAGAAGCATCCTCGGCTGTCAGCTGAAATGCCCTGCTTCGAACTACTGTCGTATCCACCTTGCCTTGGCGTCCATCAGTGATCCTCAAGGTCGCTGGAGCAGGCGCTGCTATTGTTCCCACTGCTGCTAAGCTCGATTAGTTGGCCTTCTTATGGCCCCTATGTTGCAATGGAAGAAAATCAAATCAGATCCATACGTGGTAATGGTGGTGGTACAATCCCTACCGAAGTGCCCTGTCTTGCCGCACTTGTAGCTGTTGGATTAATGTCTAAGTCCAGAACTATAATTGGTAAGACTTGACCCGACCCGACATGGTCCATTTGGGTTGCATGGCATCATGCATTTGGATAGACTATAATGAGAGAAATAACACTTATGGTTGGTTAATATATTATAAGTTCTAATATATTAATAAGGTTATTTAATTAGTATTGATCAAGAATTAATTTGGAATTAATTAAGTGATCAAAACGAGACTAATTAAATATATGGGTTGATTGTGTAAATCATTCATTCTTATATATGTGGGCTTGTGATCCAAGATTTCTTATGTTGGACTAAGTCCATGGGGTGACCCATGGATACTCCATGGAGGTTAAAATCCATGGAGCATAAGGAATGGGTAAAGTTATGAGTTACATGGTGTAACCCTAATAGCCACCATATAAAAGAATACCATGGCTCAAGAAATCGTGCACTAATGTGTGAGTGTGAGGGCTAGACGATTTCAAGGAGTGTTCAAGTTTCTCTCAAGTTATTCCAAGTGTATTTGGTGTTGTGTGAACCATTTGAGGTGTCACACTTGGGGCACTAGGCACTCAAGCTTTATGAAGACATTCTACATCAAAGAGGTATGTATTCTATCTTGTTATATTTATTATTTTGTATGCTAGATTAGGATAATACCTTGGATGTTCATAATCGTATGTATAATAGAGAAAACATAGATCCAAGGTATTTAGGGTTGCATGTACACTTAGGAGTGTTAGAATGCTCATAACCCAACAGTGGTATCAGAGCCTAGGCTTGTTTTCTTGTTATACTTGCAAAAGTAGCTGAAAAATCGAGTTGGATGCATATATTCGATTGTTTTGGCTGGAATTGGACTAGGAACATTACCCTAAGATGTTTTTGGACTTATAAACTTGTTTTTGATGTGGTAATGTTCATGCTAATCCAATTTCTAAGATAATTGTCATAATTTCAAGATTTGTATTAGTTTGTATGTTCATGCTAATTTCTTGAAGATTGATGATTTGAATTATCTTGTTCTTATGAGGTTCTTATATTAATAGAAAAGTTGTGTGAAATAGTTGTTTTCAATCCATTTTAATCTAAGAGTTGATTCCAAAGTGTGTTTTTGTAACTTGTCCTCAAGTTATATGAAAAGTCACATTTAAGAATCATAAAACTCATAAAAGTTGGCAAAGGTTACAAAATGAAGAGTCTAGTTCTAATTAAATGGTTTTATGACTCCATAACTTGTCCTCAAGTTATGGAGGTTCAAGAGTCTCTTCATTAAATTAAAAAAAAAAGTGTAACCTTAATTAGTTCCATAAGTTACAATAAAAAAAGTTATTTTTTTTAATTAGTTTAAAGTCTTCCATAACTTGTCCTCAAGTTATGGAACTTGAAAAGTTTTTTTTTAATTAAAACTACTTTAAACTCATAAGTTATGGAATTAATTAGTTTTGAATAGTTTCAAAACTTGCCCTCAAGTTTTGGAATTTGAAAAGTTTTCACTTATGAATGCTTTAATTCCAAGTTAGCCCTTAGAATTTTAAAAGTTAAAATTCAACCCTTATACTTTATAATATTATAAGTTAATAATATTTATATATATGTATAAGAGTAAAGTCAGTCTTACCGTTAGTAGGCCTCATTCACGAAGCCGGTCTATAAGGGGGGTATAAGGTTACTGCCTATAAAATGGCAGTTTAATGGGTGTCCACTCTCACCCACCGCTTCCTTGACTGGTGGAGGGTCGTTAGCTGAACGGGTAGGACAAGGACTATAATTCTCCTTTCATTAAAAGTATTAATGATAAATACTAAGTAACTAAACTCTTATTAATACCCAATCTTAGTTACTTAGGAAAATGTGAATTTGGTGCTAACCCATGAAATTACACTTTGCACTTTGCTTAAGTCGTTAGTGGAGCGTGTGTGGTTAACCGGCACACTAACCTGGACTTAACAAGGTAGGCAAAGGGTAACTTAATATTTATCATAGTATCGGTGGAGCGTGTGTGGTTAACCGGCACACTGATTAAGGGGTAAATATTAAGGGTACCAAGTATATTTGCATGGTTATTCACACCTTGTTTTGTGATCCTCGACATCCCAGTCACAAAACCTGAAGGGCACACTCGAGATTGAAACATGCCTTTGAACAGTTCAATGAATCTCAAAGATCTAGGACTTTCAAATCCAATTAAAACCTAATAAATTATTTCTTTTTTCATGGTGGAAATTGGTGAATCGTCATTCACCTACCTTCAAATATTTTATAGCTTGGATTACGACATCCCTCTTCTAAGTTTTAAAATAGTTTGTTGGGTCCTAGCCTTAATATTTCATATTGGGTGTCATATTAAGGACTTTAAATCAACTATCTTGAACATCTCCCAAAAAGATGTCTGGTCTAGACATTTATGATCTTCCCAAATCTCTTAAAACAAGCTTTCCTAAATGAAGATGATGTCCCATGGATATCATACTTCTTTCACCTCCTCCAATTATTCTCCCTAACCCATAAGTTCCTAAAAAGTTTAAGGTCACTCAAGCCCTATTGGCAAGGCAAGGTCTAGGTGTGATCATATCTTGGAGATGTAGTCACATATTGACAAGCCGGGAGAGTTGGGTGTCAAAGTCTTGAGAAAGTTGGTGGCTCAACTACTTTCTAAGTCACATAGTGAGTTCTTTTGGGAATCCTATGAAACAGACTAAGACAAGACCCTTAATGATCTTATCTATTTGCTAAGATCAACTTCCTAAAACGCTATGGACATTGACAATGATGACATTGGATATCCAGTAAAGCTCTCTCTTCCCAATGGAAAGGGATCAACCATAGTCAACTCGGTTGACCCAATGGTAAAGAGAGAGGCGAAGTCTGAGATACTCCCATTATCAAGGGTCCATAGGTAACTATTGCCAAAGGAAGGGGCATTGGTTACGAAGCTGCCAAATTTACCTAAGGATGTTAAAGTCAATAAGTTTGGCTCTACTTCAGGTAAAGTCCATTGTCTAACTCTATTAAGTACATGCTGATTCTGATCGCGAAGATGGATTTCAATCGCATGGTTCGGTGATCAGAATTTTGGGCTATTACTTAAGAGTTATGATATTTATATTGCTTAGGAATAGATAACAACAAGGTTTTCATATGGATTGTAAGGATAAGTTTTTCCGCAAAGTTTTAAAATAAAAGAAAAAGGTTTTGATTTTATTTATTTTAAGTATCCTTACAATGGCATTTGTGAAAAGTTGTTGCTTATAAGATTCCATTGATAGCAATATTGGAAAAATGGATTTGATTCTTTCGGTTGTGGTAGTGTCTAATATTACCAAATAAGGAAAGATTCTCATCACCCAAGGTTCAATTGGACCGAAACTTGGAATCATGCAAGTTGTATAGTATGATGAATGAGAACTTTCAGCTTGGAAAATTAAGACTAATTCCTTATGTGAATAAGGAAAGGACTAAGGGATCGAGTACACATTCTTGTGCACTGGTCAAGTCCACCACAAAAGATCAAGAAGACTATTCGTCATGATTTACTTAAGTTCAGTAAATATGGTTATACTTATAAGTTTAAGTATAAGTCTGTAGCATTGGAGAAGTTTCAATGTGAGACAGAACGAATAAGAAGAATCAAAGTATGGCAGAAAGATAAAAGTTTCTCAAATCTGAAAAGATGGGAGAGTACTTTAGTATCATGTTTATGATCATCTTAATGATTAAGATACCATATCACAATTGGTCCTCTAAAGTCATCTTAGTGCATTCTTATGACTAAGAAGAGGAGTCATGAATTGTTGAAATGGTTAAATCAAAAAGATGAGTCATACTTTGTTCCAAAACAATTCTTAGAGTCATACTCCAAGATTGTAACTTGAGTGACATATCTTAAAGAGGGTTTGTTAACACTAGTCAAATGTAAGAGTAAAAGGTTATCTACTCTTGTACATTTGAAATTGGTAAGTTGTGATGTTTTGGATAAAACAGAGACCAACTTAAGCCAATTGTGTAAAGTGTTAGTCTTGATAAAGAATCCGCACTATCTCTTGAATATTTGACAAGGGAGTCTTATATGTCAAGAGGACAGTGGCAGTCTTAAAGCTCTTGAAAGTTTCAAGACTTAATCAAGAATAAAACCTAAAGTCCTTCACTAGCACACGACTTGAGGTTTATAACCTATCGTGTTGAAATTTTTGTGCCTATTCAAGTTGGCTTTGCATAGGAGTTCTGAGAGTTCTCAATTGGTTGCACAACTACTTGGAAGCAATGGCAGGCACCTGAGCTGCCAAATGGCAAGAATTTAAGATTGCACAAGTTTAATCAATATGAGTTTGGATTTGTCACTAACCTTGTCTTGTGATTATGGTTTTGACAAATTCACATGGATAAGAACACATACACTATTAAATCTAAGTGTCATAAGGTTTCTCTCCGATTCATGAAAATGATGGTGAGGAAACACTTTCACTAAGTAGATTTTAGCTAGATAGCAATTGTGATATTTGCATTCTCAAAGTCGTTAGTGGAGCGTGTGTGGTTTACCGGCACACTAACATGGACTTGTGAGAAGTGGCAAAGGTCTAAACAATTGAGACTATGATTACGGCATCCCTTTTCATAGTTCTAAAATTGTTTAGACACACATGTGAGCTATCTAAGAGAGGTGTATGATTTTGATAAAGTTTTATCAAAACAATCTAGTATCAGAAATCTAAACTTTGGTAAGAAAGTCAGCTGATTTCTGAGTACATGTCAAAGCTAGTGGGAGCATAAGTGTTATGCTAATAATCATCATGTTAGTGGGAGCATGATAATTATGACAAAGGTTGCAAGTTAGCAATGTTAATTATAGAAAACAAAAGTTTCAATTCGTGAGGTTGCAGGGGTTGAAAAAGTTGTTTTGCTATAATTAAGGGAGAGGAAATTATACTTCATTTTAATTCTAAAAGCTTAGATTGAGATTTTAATCGTATTTAATCAAGGATATATATATGAATTTCATGTTGGAATGCCTCAACATAAGGAAATTCTATATATGGGTCCATTATTTGCGTTCTAAAATCCGATTATGATTACGGCATCCCTTTTCATAATCTGAATTTTGAGAACTTGGCAAATTGAAATGGAAATATTATAGCAAAAGACTGGTTTAGTCTTTATGTGAGACATCATGAATCGTGTCCCAAGTTGGTGGACAAAGTGGTGCTACAACACTCATGAGTGCTCATAAGTTCTGAGTATTGGATTCAACCCGCACTCATTTGAATCACTTCATGGATTTTATCACGAGTGATCATGAGACGATAATATCTTATATTCTTCAAACCTAGAGATATGAGTTGTTACTATGAGTTGGTTATACATTGATTGCACGAAAACGCATTGGTAACTCGATGTTATAAAACATGCATTTGTGTATGATTCAACAAGTAGTAGAACAAGCCATATGAGTCGAAGTTTATCCATTCCTTTTACCTTCGGGATAAAAGCGATATCTGTGGGCCCCTCGATGATTTAAAGATGATACATGTGAGTGCTTGGCCAAGCCAGGACTGATTTGATTTGTTCAATCAGTCAGTCATCATGAATCGGAAATCGGGAAACAACAAATGGACAGAGAGAATGATTGATAATCCATGTCTCAGTCCATATGATATATAGAATGGAGGAATATATGATCCCTTATCTAATGGAGAAGTCATTGACAAAGGTCAGAGTTCATCGACAAGGTCAGAGTTCGACAGAAACTTTTGAGAGCTACGATTGCTGATCGGTTCCTGAAGTCATACGCAATAATAGTTTTAGACTTATCCAAGTGGGAGACTGTTGGATTAATGTCTAAGTCCATAACTATAATTGGTAAGACTTGACCCGACCCGGCATGGTCCATTTGGGTTGCATGGCATCATGCATTTGGATAGACTATAATGAGAGAAATAACACTTAAGGTTGGTTAATATATTATAAGTTCTAATATATTAATAAGGTTATTTAATTAGTGTTGATCAAGAATTAATTTGGAATTAATTAAGTGATCAAAAGGAGACTAATTAAATATATGGGTTGATTGTGTAAATCATTCATTCTTATATATGTGGGCTTGTGATCCAAGATTCCTTATGTTGGACTAAGTCCATGGGGTGACCCATGGATACTCCATGGAGGTTAAAATCCATGGAGCATAAGGAATGGGTAAAGTTATGAGTTACATGGTGTAACCCTAATAGCCACCATATAAAAGAATCCCATGGCTCAAGAAATCGTGCACTAATGTGTGAGTGTGAGGGCTAGACGATTTCAAGGAGTGTTCAAGTTTCTCTCAAGTTATTCCAAGTGTATTTGGTGTTGTGTGAACCATTTGAGGTGTCACACTTGGGGCACTAGGCACTCAAGCTTCATGAAGACATTCTACATCAAAGAGGTATGTATTCTATCTTGTTATATTTATTATTTTGTATGCTAGATTAGGATAATACCTTGGATGTTCATAATCGTATGTATAATAGAGAAAACATAGATCCAAGGTATTTAGGGTTGCATGTACACTTAGGAGTGTTAGAATGCTCATAACCCAACAGTAGCAGCCCAAACATCCTACTCTTTGGACTCTATCATGTTCCCTGCCGCACTTGCCACAGTGGCTTTGGTCCTGCTGGCCCTCGATCTAGAATCGAAGCCCTTGGGTTTCTTCGCTGAAACCCCCGTCATCTGCTTATGCTTTTCCTTCCTCTTCCTTATATGCTCCAAATCAATCTCCCACTCCCGAGCCCTAGATATCATGTCATCCAGAGTCAGACATGCGAAAAAATTAAGAAACTCCCTGATATCAGATCTCAACATGTCATGGTACCGAGTATTCCTTATTTCCTCATCTGCAGTGTACCGAGGTACCATTAAAACCCACTCTCGGAACTTGGCGGTGATCCAGGCCACGGTCTCTGTTGTCTATCGTATATCAAGAAGCTCCCTCGCTAACTACTGCACCTCAACAGCTGGTTCAAAATCCACTCATGGCCTTAATGGTTGGGGATCCCAGAGTATAACTAGCCTCCTCCCACCAATCCCTAGCTCGATCCCTCAGACAGCCTGTAACGAACCTCACCTTTGAACCCTCGGGGCAGAAGCTAGTCATCTGGGCCCACTCAATGTCTGCTATCCATTGTATGGATGGAATGGGGTCCTTCGCCCCAAAGAATTCAGGCACCCCACATCCCCTGAAATCCTTGAAGGAGAGAGTGCGGGCTCCGGGGTGACTAGCGGCCGGATCGACCCAAAAGATTCAAAGACGATCCTCCATCAACTCGATGATACCCACCTTGATCGACCCAAACATCACCATGGTTGTATCAAGGATGCCTCTAGTAATCTGAGACGCGATGAACTTGGGTAGACCCACATCAACTGGTTAGGCAAACGAGACCGAACCGGATCCAGATCCTGAACCTCCTGCCCCACCGCGTGTCATCACCATGCTGAAACATAACACATAAATAATCAGTATACACACGAAGAGGTTAACGCTCTCGAGTTTCCTATATTCATCGTGGCCCTCCTTGTTTTGGAAATGGATCCTGTGCTTTCAGTAGTACGGTCCCAATACTACCTTCAACACTTATCTATACCCTCCCCAAGGACTGTCATGATTTCTCTAAGTCACTTTCTTTCTTTCTAATAATCATCTCATACTACAAAGCATCCTATGAACCAAGACATATTCCAGGAACTTCCTAGGGTTCCTTTCCTCACCACTCTCTACTATCAGTTGCAGAACGAACTTCCTCTAGCACCACCTAACTACTACACAAATATAATTACATATTATCGATACTAGATAATTCTTTAAATGAAAGGTCCCACACTACAACGATTAGACTCAAACAAGAGCTGCGCAATAGATTTAAACCTAACCTCCTAAACTTATCTAATCTCAATAATATGTAACCAACCGCATTCCTACACTAGTCACTTGGTACTAATGAAAATTTCTAAAAGCACAAAGCACGCAGCATTCGAGCATAAAGCAATTCGAATCAGACCACAACCTAAACATTCCATCCTATTAGATAACCGATCTCATACTAGCATGCAATCTATAAGCTCATACAATAGGCACATAAAGGCATCCCTCCTAGCATTCTATCATGCAATCCTGAGCAGATCCTTAGCCCTAATCTAACATGCAATTCTCATATCATAGCATAAAACATTTAACATGTATGGGTATTTTGGGAAAACTTACTTGAGCTCGGCTAATTGCACGCATCGCACCCCCTTCTTTTATTATAAACAAAACACTTATTTTTATGAAAATCTACCAAATCCCTAGTTTGAGTTCAGACACACACGATAGTATGCCGGAATCCCTCAAACCAAGGCTCTGATACCAACTTGTAACATCCCAAAAATTTCATTTTTAATTCATTCCAAAACATCCAGTAATTATGTCAAAACAACCAAAATTGTATCATAGTGGAGTAATATTGAAGTACAAATCCCAAAATCACTTAATGCGGAAAACATGGGCGAATGTGGTGCGATCAAACCGTGCCCTTCCCTTTCGAGCTGGAAGTACCTGAAACACAATTGAAAATTATAAGCACAAAACTTAGTGAGCTCCCCCAAAAAACCACATACCATACATGCATAACAGTCAAACATAAGTGGGTCTATTTCTCCCATTCGGTATCTTTCAACCGGTACTAGGTTTATTTCACCCCCTTCAGTATCTTTCAACCGGTATTGGGTTTATTTCATCCCCTTTAGTATCTTTCAACTGGTATTGGGTCTATTTCACCCCTACAACTAAGCATACAATTATATCAACGAAAGTCACGAAGACAACATGCATAAACAAACATAACATGAAATTGTCACGAAGACAACTATTATCCTACTAACATAATCTAGTGGGCCGACATTGGTGCCTTCGACCCTCGAGTATAGTGGAGGAAAATCACCTCAAACTAAAGATATAAAATCATACTCGAGCTGTTGAATCGTGAAATCCTCTCACTAAATCACAAATAATAAAATCCTAAGAGTTTACCAAGATTTGGCCAAACTACAATGGTATAATTAGATGACTTTTTCAACATATGCCAAATTATAACATTTTACTTTCAAAGTACAATGATCTAATAAGAAAAATTAAAGTTCAATTTAAAATATCATCTTTAAAAATCAGACAATATATTGAAAAGTCTAACTGCACCAACTTCAGTCTTCGTTCTCAGTTCTGTAGCTGTCTACTCTATATCTCTGTTACATTTCTTGATCGGCTAAAATATTATTATCTCCCACACAACCTCTTACAAAAGTCTTACATAGACCATTAGCAATCCTCATAGCAATAACTCAGCTACCACCCATGGTTGTTTTTCTGCATATATTTTAACACAAAGTTGTTGTTAGCAACCAACATGTATTTTTGTCCTAAAAATGAAAGTTTTTGTGTAAAAAAATATAAGTGGCATGTTATTTTTTTAAAAATGGAAGTAATATTTTATTATTTGCTTAAAAATGAAAGAAGCAAGTTATTTATATCTTAAAAATGAAAACAACATACTATGTTTGCTTAAAAATAAAAATAGCACGCTACTTTTGCGTTAAAAAGAAAGCAACATGTTTTTGTCTAAAAATGAAAGTACATCACTATAAACGACAAAAATCCCATTTATAGGTCATTTTAATAAAATTTTCCAAATCAAATAAAAGTATGTTGTTATAAATGGCAAAATAGTTTATACCCATCTTCTACCCAAACTAATATTCTATGTTATAAAGCATCCCTCCATCTCGTTAATTTTAACTTATTCCCGCCCGTAAACAATAACTTTCCAATATACATCTCTTCCTACCCAAACTGATATTATATGTTACCGTAAATTCTTTACTTTAAATAAATCAGATCAATCTTCTTGAAATGTTATTCTCTTGCTTCAAAATCAAACACTAAGAAAATGATCATTAATGTATAAGTAAAAAGAGCATAAGTTATATGTATCATGCAAATTATGGGAGGAACAATAAGTATGGATAATTTACTTACTCTCTTGAAATCCTTAGCAATTCATAGACCGTATCAGTCTGTTATGTATCAAGATTCAAGAATAATGAATGTAAATCAGAATGGAGTTTATTTGTTTTTCATGTACAGAAGTTTGTCAAACAAAACAATATGTAGAATAGTAAAAATGTTCACCTTTAATACGTTTGGCTAGTTTAACCTTTGTGTAAGTTGGGTAACAATTGTAGACTTTCCAAAGCATGCTGCCTTTCCTAATGTTAAATTTTGAAATACAGTTTTATATATAAAAAAGATACTAAAATAGATTTTTAGAGTAAGTTACAATGCTTTTCATTTTTATTTTTATTGTGTTTAGTCCAAAATTGAATCCTTTTTTTTTTTCAAATTTGATCCTTATTTCAATGTTACATATCGATTTTGGATCCCTGAAATAAAGACCAAACTCAGAAAGTCCCATGGACCAAAAGTCATACAAAACCTTATTAATAAGGACGATAACTGAATAATGTTTTATTATGGAGTAAAAATCAGAAAGCACATGGCCCATTTTTGTAAATTACTTCAGATTATAACACCGCATGTAATCCACTATTGAAACATTTTTCAGTTTTGGTCCTTATTTCAAGACTTTATATTACTTTTGGCCCTGCAACCTTAGGCCAAAATCGATAAAAATAACTTGAGATAACGACCAAAAGTGAAAAATATTTTAAATTTGGACTAAACATGGTAAAAATCAGAAAAAGCACATGGACCATTTTTATAACTTACTTTAGATTTGAAAACCCGTTTGTGCAATACCGGAACATTTTCAATTTTTGTCATTATTTCAAGGTTTTATCTCGCTTTTAGCCCATATAACCTTAAAAGCGACTCAAATCAATATGAAACCTTGAAATAAGGACCAAAACTGAAAAAATATTTTGTTTTTTTTTTTAAATTTGGACCAAACACGGTAAAAACCAAAAAAAAAAAATACATATACCATTTCCGTAATGTAGTCTAGATTTTGATACTTGGGCAAGAATTAGAAGGGCATCACAAACGTTTTCCTGCTCAGTGATCCATAATTTGGAGATAAATTGGAACCAAAGGTAAAGGATGATGGTGGGGAAAATGGTTGGAGTAATGGAATCCCATGGTTACATGATTGAACGGGAGCCCCTGGAATAAATGATGGAATGGAACGTGTCATAAATGTAGTTGGAGAGGGTGTAAAAGAGAAAGGGGTTTGGTAAGATTAGTGAAATGTGTACTGTTGTTGTTGTTGTTGACTTGGTGTAACATCCTAGAATCACGATAAAATTTTTATTTTCAAATCAAAAGAAACCATTGTTTTCAAACAAAATCCACAACAACACCAAGTATAAATTACAAATATCCCCAAGATCAATATAACATAAATCCCAAAACATGTCAACGAAGGATATGTACGATCACGCCTTTGCCTTGCCACGGTTATCTGAAGTACCTGAAACTGTAAGCCAAAGTTTAGTGAGTTCCCCTAAAGTATCACACACAACATATATAACATGTATAATCATGCATGCTAGGTCTAATCAGTCACCGAACTGGAATACCTTCAGGTCCACAGCCATCAGGCTGGATTATCCCTATCCCAATCAATCATCATACTAGAATGCCACTATACAACGGGTCCAATCAGTCATTGGACTGGTATACCCTCGGGTTCATAGCCATCGAGCTGGATTACCCCTGGTCTGTTGGCTCATGCACATAACAATAAAGCCTCGACCCCAAGCCATACTATGTCGACATATGCAATTTATAAACATATAAACAATTAACATGCAACAGGAAGATCTACAGATCACTACTGCATAACACATCCTATATACCAGGATATAGATCTAACAGATCACTACAACATAACAACATCCTATATACCAGGATACAGATCTAACATATCACCACAACATAACAACATCCTATATACCAGGATACAGATCTAACAGATCACTACAACATAACATCCTGTATACCAGGGCACATAACCTAGTCCTCCGACATTGGTGTCTTCGATCCACAAATACAATGAGGAAAACTCACCTGTCAGTCTGAAAAGATAGCTAAACAGGACACTATTCCAAATATCAGCTCTCCCGGTCACCTATACATGAAAAATGACCAAACTTAACTACAATTCAAAATACCCAAAATACCCTTTGGTCAAACTTGATCAAAATCTAGTCAAAGTCAAATTTTAAAGAAGCCAACTGAGTCAACTCAGCTGAGTACACCCAGCGTACTCAGCTTGTATGCACGACGTACTAGTATATTGACCAAAAACTGACTGTTGATTTGGTACGCTCAGCGTACCATAGCTCACGCCTAACATACGCACCTTCCACCTTTTCTTCTATCAAAGGTTTAATCCCTAAAGCCTTTTTGTCAAAAATCTAGATCTAGTCCTCAAATGATGTCCTTAATCATGAAGTTTCCAACTTTATGATATTGCATGGCTATTAAGTGCTCAATACCAAAAACCCTAACTTCTTAACTCATTAAGACATCATAGTCCATGCATGGAATGAAACAAAGGTCCAAGATTACATTTTTATGACTCTAAACACTCAAACATCTGAAAGGATAGCTCATATGATTTAGAGTAACCCATACTCATATTACCAAGCTTATGGGACCAAAATGAACCCAAATCCATGGCTAACAAGATCTAAAGGAAAACTTCATCAAGATCAGATCTTTTTACCTCCGAGTGGTGCAAAATGATGATGTGCTTCTGGATCCGAAGTGCTCAAAGCTTCCATGATTCTTTCCTTTCCTTCTCCTTCCTCTAAGAACACCAAAAACACACACTAATGGTTCAAAGATGCTCTCAAAATGGATTAGGGTTTGCAAGGGTCGATTATGTGGCTGGAGGCTGATGAATGAAGGGAGCCTTGAGAGTTAAGGATGTATAAATAGTGCACAAACCCTAAATATTAGCGTATTGGTCCATGTCACGTACGCCCAACGTACGCTTGGGTACGCCCAACATATGCAAGCAGCCCATATTTTCTGATTAAAGTGTTATGGGACCATTTTTGCAAATATTTCTCACACCAAGGGATAAAAGTGTAAAATACCTGGAAATCGAGATATTAGAATTCTCCCCCACTTAAATCTATCTTCGTCCTCAAAGTCCGCTGCTATGAACAACTCAGGGTAATGGTCTCGCATCTCTGTCTCGAGTTCTCAAGTCCATTCGGAACCCTTCTGATGTTGCCACTTAACCTTGACCAAATATACCACCTTGTTACGCAAGGCCTTCATCTTCCCATCCAGAATCGCCACTGGTCTCTCAACATAATTCATGCGATCATCAACCTGGATATCATCCAGAGGAACAATCGTTGAATCATTAGCCACACACTTTTGTAGCTGAGAAATGTGGAAGGTGTTGTGAATCTGACTGAGCCCCTCCGGCAAATCCAACCGATAAGCTACTCTACTAGCCTTGGAAATCACTCGAAACGACCCAATATACCGGGCCCCAATTTTCCCCGCTTCCTAAATCTTATTACACCCTTCCAGGGTGATACCTTCAGTAGAACCATATCGCCGACCTAAAACTCCAATTCTGATCGGCATCTGTCAGCATAACTCTTCTGCCGACTCTGAGCTGTCTGCAACTAATGGGTTTTGAGCAATACATCATTCCTATGGTGTACATGCAAACCCTAATATCTTTTGGATCTAGTTTGTCTAATGAACATGCAATTAAATATCCAAAGCTATAAACCCTAGATCTAGCATACAATTAATCATATTAACACAAAATAGGGTTTAGATCTAACCTTTTGATTGTTATATAGCAATAACAATCTAATCCTTGGCTTCAGAAAGCTTAGTGCCTCAAGTGTTGCACCTCTAATGGAGTCACAAACACCACTAAGCAACAAGATGAATAAGAGAAGAGGAAAGAGCACCAAAATCGTCCAGAAACCCTAAGGGAACACTTAGCCACGTTTGTGGGTCTCAAGGGTTCTTTAAATAGGTAGGCAATTAGGGTTATCTAACAAGGAAACCCTAATTTGACTGCTTAAGCCCTAAGCAGCCCATGGACCCCTTCTGGAACATGCCTTGGACGATTTCTAGTGGGCTTCCCCATAGAATTCGTTCAACCTATTATTCCAAGGTGATCTATAGCCCAATTGCAATTATCTTATAATTACAATTCCAGTCCCCTAAGTTTAATTAATCTCTTTTAGCCACAAAATTAATTCTTTATTAATTGTTGACTAATATTAATTAAACAATATGATTTCTCCTTTAATATATTATTCTCATAATATATTAATAAATCATAATTAAACCTTTCTCTCCTTAATTCATCCTACATATTGCTATGGTGAAGGCAACCCAAAAGGACCATGCTCATAATCGGGTCAAGTACATACCAAAATAGTTATAGACTTAGACACTAATCCAACAGTATCCCACTTGGATAAGTCTAATAACTATTTTGTATAACTTCAGAACCTGATCAGCAATCGTAGCTTTCAAAAGCCACTGTCAACTCTGATCTTATCAGACACACGTGTCCTTTAGATAAGGGATCATATATTCCTCCATTCTCAAGATATCGTATAGACATAAGACATGAATTTTAATCATTCTCTCTATACTGTTTCCCGACTTCCGATTTATGACGACTGACAACAGACTACAATTAAACACATCAACTTAGTCTCGGCTTGGCCAAGGGCTTATGTGTCATCACTAAATCATCGAGGGATCCACAGATATCGCTTTTATCCCACTTTGGGTAAAAGGAATGGATAAACTTCGACTCATATGCTTGCTTGCATTCACTCATCGAATCACACACAACAATAAGTTTTATAACACCAAGTTACTGGTGCGTTTACTTATCATCAATGTGTAACCAACCAGCAAATAACAACTCACACGTCTCGGTTTAAAAAATATACAATATTATCGACTCACAATCACTCGTGATAAAATCCAATACTCTAATCTTATCAAAGCACGCATGAACCCTGCAGCAAACTTGTTCTATGTCTAAACTCTTCAGACAATCTACAGACTCTTCATGACAGTCTTCCTTCATACCTACTTCCAACGTATGACCGACTGTGGAGGTTCAAATAACCCAGTTATTCTGGAAGTCAAAACATGCAAACTGAAACACAGCAATAATACTTAATCCTATATGGCCCCAAACTTGTGGGAGTAAATAAAACACTTTTGTTTAAACACCATATTGATTCTAGATTCTAACATTTTATGCAACGATACTTTCGCAAAGTTGTAAGGCGTGTCAGACCCAACAAATAATAGGGGTGCGATATACTCCAAAAGAATCCCACTATATTGCACTAAAAGATAGTACAAGGCAAGTAAGGTCGATCCACAGAGACACGGGATAATTAGTCTATACCTCTTTGCGCAAGGTACTATGGTCACCAACAGTAAAAAGGGGGGGTTTAGAGTGCAATGACTAAACAAACAAATTTAAAACACGAGTAGACAACTAAATGAATGAATTAAGTTCAGATTTTGTAAGGACTCCAACTCCATGTATGACAATCCAGCAATGTGAATCAAAGATGACAAGACAGTTGTTTCATTCTATCTAAGTTGGTACTTGAAAGTGTTAACAAGCTCTAACACTTTCCATTTACCACATTAATCAATCAAAACAAGCTCTTTGATTAATCCTAACCTTACTAACCTAATCTAAACAAGCTCTTAGAAGTAGATTAAAAGATTGCATTAAGCTTATTGTGAATGTTCCTAACAACACCCAATACTCCTCACAAGCTCGGGAGCGTAAGAATGTGTGAAAAGATTTACATTAAATTCATTCATAAGAAATCAATTTAATGCTTGTTACTTAGTTCAATTCACAAAACAATTACAGATTTTGCAAAATGAATAACTTGAATGACCTAACCCTAATTCAAATGGCCAATAAGAATCATTATCAGAATCAAACATTCGATTGAATTAAAATCAGTTTCACTAGATAGAAATTAAACACAAACATCAGGTCATATGATTTGATTCACAACCAAAAAGTCAAAAAATGAAATTGGAGAAGCTAGGGTTCTAGCCACACATGGCTAGAACAAGATCACAAGTTTAAAAGATGGAAATGTATGCAATTACAACTTACAAATACTAGAAATAATGTTTCCAAATGATTGCTAATCAAACCCTTGCAAAAACCCTTGAAATCCCTTCACCAAATGTGCTATGATATGTTCCGTTCCTGTAAAAATGGCCCTCAACCCGTAATATGAAAGATAGGAAAAACTGCCAAAAGTTGGTTTTTGGGTCGAACACGGCCCGTGTTGAAATAGGCTAAACTGACACGGGTCGTGTTCAGCAGCCAACACGGCCCGTGTTGAAATAGGCTCAACTGACACGGCCCGTGTTCAGCATGGTCAACAGCTTCTTCTTGGTCAAACACGCCCCGTGCCCACTTTTCAGTGCAAATCCAACACGACCCGTGTACCCCTCTGACTCCGAATCCAAACTTGATTTTTCCAACTTTTTCGTTCTTCGCCTGATCATCCTGAAATCTTCACCAATGCTTCCCAACACCTCCTAAAGCGCGTTCCAACCTCCGGTTTACCTAAAAAGAACATGAAAGCGTGCAAATAAGGTTGTTCTAGAGACTAACATGAATATGATGAAATGCAAGAAAAATGAACAGCAACTATGCTAAATAAATGCATAAAAAGGGACTAAAAGGTGTGCAAAAAGGTGCACAAATTGCACTGAACAAATCTCCCCAAGCTTAGACCTTTCTTGTCCTCAAGAAAGAACAAGAACCGTACAAACAGAACGATTTCTAGATGACAAAAAGGAACTTAGAACAAAGAGGGACGGGATGGTCCTAAGGACTAGGAATAAATGCATGCGGTGCAAACCATGAAAAAGGAAAAAGAAAAGTATGTACAGAAGCACTAAAGAAACAAAATGTATCAAAAAGAAATTTACAGCACAAGTAAATAATCTATGTAAGTACGATCAGACTTTACATCAATAGGGATCCAATCATTAATACCTGGGCAACCATCCTGCTTCCTTCCATGTATCACAGACTCCCAAAGTGAGGAAGACCCGAAACGGTGTAACCCAATAATCCAACCCTAGTTTTATTAAAACTTTATACCTTACTAAGCTTTATGGGCGAAAATAACAGAGTCCGGATCTCATGTCATTAAGACTAGATGGTCAAGAATCAGAATCGACGCATCCTTAAGAACCCGTCACGACGAATCAGCTTTCGCTGAAACAGTGAGCCCACCCGAAGGGGCCCGACTTCTATGCTTTCACTTTTTCGAGAGCCACAAGTATCATATCACACAGTTCTTCATTCGCCAGATTTGACTTTGAATTGGCTTTTGATTTGATTGAACTTTGATTTATACTTCGTTTTGAATTTGGATTCTTCAATATTCATTTTGGAATTTCTTGAGATTTCTTCGTTTTGGCACTTGAAATTCTGATTTGGGTACTAGATATGACAGTTGTACCCTTCCTTCTTTCTTGACTGTGTGGATCTGATACTTAAGCTCTCTGTTACCGCGGGGGCAACGCGTGTCAGCAAATAGGTCCGTGTTATGTGGGTCCAGAGTTGTCGATAAAGATTCTGTTTATACATTCAGAAGCAAATCATCCTAAAGCTGTTATTACCGCCCAAAAACGTTTCAATATAAATTCTTTTTATTATCTAAGGCCAGGGTCTCGAATTACGGTGTTTGGGTCCCCTAGTTATGACAGCTGATTCTACACTTCCGGTAACTATCCGGTTGCTTCGGTATTTTTTTTTTCATTTTGATTTTTCGATTTCCCACTTCATGGAGCTATTGTAAAGAGTGTAATCATCTCGTACTCCTTTTTTTTAAAAACAAATGCATGCATGACTATGAAATGCAAAACTGATAAAATGCAAAAACTTGAAATAAAAACTCTTTTTTTTTGAATGATGATGATGATGCATGAATGAACCTAAATGCATGAATGAACCTAGTGTACAACTCTACCCCTCCCCAAGCTTAAAGATAAGCATCGTCCCTGATGCTCGGAGAGGGCGGAACAACCTGTTACGGAGGATGAGACGGGTGGTGTCCGGTTGGGTAAGAGTCCAAACAATCACAAGTGCACACAAATTGAATTTTTAAGCAAAATATGGAAGATTAAAGATATGGAAAGAATTTACCGAATCGTTCTTGGAGTCTTGCAGTTGGTGGTGAGAACCTCCTCTTCAACCTCCCCAAGCTTGCCTACATGAAGTATCAAGCCCAAAAGCACAAAACAAATTGTGAAAATTTCGGACCTAGGGGTTCTTGGAAGAGAGAAATTGTTTTGGGGTGAGTTATGGGTGTATGGGGTGATAAAAGCCGATTTTTATACTTAAAACACATTTGTTCTGTAGCACAAACACGACCCGTGTTCCTTTAGTGTAAAATCACACGGCCCGTGTTGGAGGTTTAAAATTCTGAAAATGGCTGAACACGGCCCGTGTTGGGCATAAGGGAAAAACGACACGGGTCGTGTACCCCTTTGACTGCGAAAATGTTTGCCTCGCTTGAACATGACCCGTGTTCAATATAAGGCAAAAATGAACACGGGACGTGCACGGCTCTGTTTGCCATTTCCCACTTTTTGAACCCAAAAAATCCCCTCTCATTCAAACGAAATGGTTTTGCATCCCGAGGTCCGCTTGGTGATTTAAAAACATGCTTAAATGCATTTGGAACATTAAAAACCAAAAACTCAAAGAAATGGAAATGTTTTTAAAGAAAAATACAAAAATACCCCCAGGTTGCCTCCCGGTTAGCCGCCCTTGTTTTAAGTCGTTGGCTCAACGCTGCCCCCGAATATGCTTCGTTCTAAGTATGCGGGCCTCTCCAACACATCAATCTTCTTGCCACCTCCTTCAACGGAACCTTCAACCTTCCTTTGGCTTTCTTTTGGCGAACAAACCAAAAAGGACTTAAACCCTTAATATCGGAGATTGTCCACTTAGTCCTTTTTTGGTATTTATTCAGCAGGGTTATCAACTCCTTCTTTTCCTTCTTCGATAGTTTATTTGAGTTGATGACTGGTTGAGTACTCTCCTTCTCGACATGTATATTCTTTAAAGGGTCCGGTGGAGTTTTTGCTCCCGAATCTTGTGCTTGCTCCACCGGTGGAAGGAATTTGGCTTTGGTGGTAGGTGGCTTGGGTTTCCTATCATCAGTCCTCATTTGCTTCTTGTCATCAATAAACTCCAAAATCTCCAGCACCTCATTATTCATATCAAACTCCTTTGTAATCTCCTTGGCTTTGTCCCTGTCTAGTTTTTGTGACAAAACTAACTCTAGAAATTCATTGTTAGACAAATTTAAGCCCTTTTTAGTTGAGGGCTGGATCAAATTCACAAGATTGACAGACTGAACATCGGAAGGAACCTTTTTTGCGTCATGAACATTGAAGTTGATAACTTCACCATCAAATTCCATACTTAAAGTTCCATTGTAGACATCAATTTTTGTTTTAGAAGTTTTAAGGAAAGGTCTACCCAAAAGTATGGAACTTGAACTTGGAGAGTCATCATCTCCCATATCTAAGACATAAAAATCAGCTGGGAAAACAAATTCATCAACTTGCACTAACACGTCCTCCAATACATCTTTTGGATGTACCAAAGACCGATCGGCAAGTTGGATGATCACACCGGTTTTGCTCAATGTTCCTACACCAATTGATTTAAAGATAGAATATGGTAGGACATTTATGGATGCACCTAGATCGAGCATGGCTCGAGGTACATAAAGATTCCCCAATTTGAATGGCACGGTAAAGACATCGGGATCATTGCACTTCGGGGGCATACTCTTTTGCAAAACCGCGGATACATTTTCCCCAACTTTTACAATTTGGTTTCCTTTCAATTTCTTTTTAGATACACAAAGATCCTTAAGGAACCTTGCATATCTAGGTACCTGCTTGATGGCCTCGAGGAGTGGGATGTTAATGTGAACTTTCTGGAACATTTGCATAATCTCACTCTCTCCCGTTCTTTCTTCGTGCTCTTTAATCGTTCAGGGAATGGAGCAGGTGTGACTTTAGACTCAGTGACGAAGGGCTTCTTTTCAGTTGTTTTGTCTTCCTTCTTCTCTTCTTTGGTTGCCTCTTCGACCACTATTTCTTCTTCTTCTTGACCAACCGACACTTTTGGACCATCGTAGCTCTTTCCGCCTCTCAAAGTAATGGCACACACGTTGAGCCTTGGGTTCGTTTCTGTTTGGGCGGGCAACTTTCCTTGAGATTCTAGTTTTCTTACAGAAATAGCAAGCTGTGAAACTTGTTGCTCTAAGTTCTTTATACTTGCTTTTGTCTCTTGTTGGAAAGTTTGGGTGCTAGTGGCCAAACTCTTCACTATGTCCTCTAAGGACATACTTGATGAACCCGCTTGTTGAGGAGGGTGTTGTGGCTGCCTTGGCTGAAAGTTTTGTGGTGGAAAAGGTGGTCTTTATTGGTATTGATTTGGTTGACTTGGTTGGTAACTTACCTGTTGATTTCCTCCCCAACCTTGATTGTTGTTCCATCTTTGGTTGCCCCGTGGCTGATCGTATCCTCTTTGATTTGATCCGGAATAACCTCCCATGGCTTTTGCTTCTTCATAATCCTCATCTTGAAGTTGAGGGCACATGTCGGTTGGGTGCCCTACTTGAGTGCAAATACGGCATGGGCGGGGTGTGGGCTGCACACCTTTGTCTTTGGCCAGCATCATTACTACTTTTGTGAGCTCGGACAATTGAGCTTCAATCTGAGGAGTTTGAGCTTCCTTTACACCTCGGGGTGTATCCGTGTACCATTCTTCATCATGGCTTGAATGTTTGGAATCTTCAGCCATGTTCTTGATTAGATTGCGGATTTTGGTTGGAGTCTTATCGGGTAAAGATCCGCCACTAGAAGCATTGAGAAGTCTTCTTTCCATTGGGGTCATGCCTTCAATGAAGTACTGTAGGAGCTGATACTCGGTAATCCCGTGCTTTGGGCAACGGGCACAAAGTTTCTTAAATCTTTCCCAATATGTGTGGAAAGCTTCTCTTTTGTGTTGCTTGATTCCGATAATTTCCGTCCGTAGGGCTGAAGCTTTCATTTCGGGAAAGTACTTATCCAAGAACAACCTTGCAAGGTCTACCCAAGTAGTTACCGTCCCCGGTGGGAGGTCATAAAGCCAGTCTTTGGCTGCATCTTGCACCGCAAAGGGGAATGCCCTAAGCTTGATCTGATGCTCCGTGACATTGTGTGGTTTCATACCCACACATACTACATGGAACTCGGTGAGAAACTTGTGAGGATCTTCATTTTCCAGGCCCCTAAATGCTGGGAGTAAGTGAATGAGCCCGGATTTTAGTTCCAAGTTGGTGGCGGCTGGGTATGTGATGCAAAGAGGTTGTTGAGTAACCTCTTGTCTTGACCATTGATGGAGAGTTTGTTCGGGTGGTGGGTTTGGAGGACCTTGATTCCCTCCAGGGTTGTCTGCCATGGCTTGAGAAGTGGGTGATGTTTCTGTAGGTGAAGTGTTTAGGATATTATGAACAGGTGAAGAGGGTGGAGTGGTATTTACGGGTGAGGATGGTTGTGGTGGGAGTGATGGGCTTTCTATTTCTGAGGCTGATACACTTGAGAGGGGTATGTCCTCCCAAATGTTGATGACTGGGGGAGTAGATGATGAAGAAGTACCGGAAACCGGTTGCCTCTTACGAAGCTTGGCTTGCTTCCTTAACTTCTTTGCAATCCTTTCTATCTCCGAGTCAATTGGCAATGGTGTACCTGTACGAAAAGATCTAGGCATAAACAATTAGTAACACCGTGTCCCCGACAACGGCGCCAATTTGTTAGGCGTGTCAGACCCAACAAATAATAGGGGTACGATATACTCCAAAAGAATCCCACTATATTGCACTAAAAGATAGTACAAGGCAAGTAGGGTCGATCCACAGAGACACGGGATAATTAGTCTATACCTCTTTGCGCAAGGTACTATGGTCACTAACAGTAAAAAGGGGGGTTTAGAGTGCAATGACTAAACAAACAAATTTAAAACACGAGTAGACAACTAAATGAATGAATTAAGTTCAGATTATGTAAGGACTCTAACTCCATGTATGACAATCCAGCAATGTGAATCAAAGGTGACAAGACATTTGTTTCATTCTATCTAAGTTGGTACTTGAAAGTGTTAACAAGCTCTAACACTTTCCATTTACCACATTAATCAATCAAAACAAGCTCTTTGATTAATCCTAACCTTACTTACCTAATCTAAACAAGCTCTTAGAAGTAGATTAAAAGATTGCACTAAACTTATTGTGAATGTTCCCAACAACACCCAATACTCCTCACAAGCTCGGGAGTGTAAGAATGTGTGAAAAGATTTACATTAAATTCATTCATAAGAAATCAATTTAATGCTTGTTACTTAGTTCAATTCACAAAACAATTACGGATTTTGCAAAATGAATAACTTGAATGACCTAACCCTAATTCAAATGGCCAATAAGAATCATTATTAGAATCAAACATTCGATTGAAGTAAAATCAGTTTCACTAGATAGAAATTAAACACAAACATCAGGTCATATGATTTGATTCACAACCAAAAAGTCAAAACATGAAATTGGAGAAGCTAGGGTTCTAGCCACACATGGCTAGTACAAGATCACAAGTTTAAAAGATGGAAATGTATGCAATTACAACTTACAAATACTAGAAATAACGTTTCCAAATGATTGCTAATCAAACCCTTGCAAAACCCCTTGAAATCCCTTCACCAAATGTGCTCTGATATGTTCTGTTCCTGTAAAAATGGCCCTCAACCCGTAATATGAAAGATAGGAAAAACTGCCAAAAGTTGGTTTTTGGGTCGAACACGGCCCGTGTTGAAATAGGCTAAACTGACACGGGTCGTGTTCAGCAGCCAACACGGCCCGTGTTGAAATAGGCTAAACTGACACGGCCCGTGTTCAGCATGGTCAACAACTTCTTCTTGGTCAAACACGCCCCGTGCCCACTTTTCAGTGCAAATCCAACACGGCCCGTGTACCCCTCTGACTCTGAATCCAAACTTGATTTTTCCAACTTTTTCGTTCTTCGCCCGCTCATCCCGAAATCTTCACCAATGCTTCCCCGCACCTCCTAAAGCGCATTCCAACCTCCGGTTTACCTAAAAAGAACATGAAAGCGTGCAAATAAGGTTGTTCTAGAGACTAACATGAATATGATGAAATGCAAGAAAAATGAAGAGCAACTATGCTAAATAAATGCATAAAAAGGGACTAAAAGGTGTGCAAAAAGGTGCATAAATTGCACCTAACAAATCTCCCCAAGCTTAGACCTTTCTTGTCCTCAAGAAAGAACAAGAACCATACAAACAGAACGATTTCTAGATGACAAAAAGGAACTTAGAACAAAGAGGGACGAGATGGTCCTAAGGACTAGGAATGAATGCATGCGGTGCAAACCATGAAAAAGGAAAAAGAAAAGTATGTACAGAAGCACTAAAGAAACAAAATGTATCAAAAAGAAATTTACAGCACAAGTAAATAATCTATGTAAGTATGATCAGACTTTACATCAATAGGGATCCAATCATTAATACCTGGGCAACCATCCTGCTTCCTTCCATGTATCACAGACTCCCAAAGTGAGGAAGACCCGAAACGGTGTAACCTAATAATCCAACCCTAGTTTTATTAAAACTTTATTCCTTACTAAGCTTTATGGGCGAAAATAACAGAGTCCGGATCTCATGTCCTTAAGACTAGATGGTCAAGAATCAGAATCGACGCATCCTTAAGAACCCGTCACGGCGAATCAGCTTTCGCTGAAACAGTGAGCCCACCCGTGTTCAATATAAGGCAAAAATGAACACGGGACGTGTACGGCTCTGTTTGCCACTTCTCACTTTTTGAACCCAAAAAATCCCCTCTCATTCAAACGAAATGGTTTTGCATCCCGAGGTCCGCTTGGTGATTTAAAAACATGCTTAAATGCATTTGGAACATTAAAAACCAAAAACTCAAAGAAATGGAAATGTTTTTAAAGAAAAATACAAAAATACCCCCGGGTTGCCTCCCGGTTAGCCGCCCTTGTTTTAAGTCGTTGGCTCAACGCTGCCCCCGAATATGCTTCGTTCTAAGTATGTGGGCCTCTCCAACACATCAATCTTCTTGCCACCTCCTTCAACGGAACCTTCAACCTTCCTTTGGCTTTCTCTTTGCGAACAAACCAAAAAGGACTTAAACCCTTAATATCGGAGATTGTCCACTTAGTCCTTTTTTGGTATTTATTCAGCAGGGTTATCAACTCCTTCTTTTCCTTCTTCGATAATTTATTTGAGTTGATGACTGGTTGAGTACTCTCTTTCTCGACATGTATATTCTTTAAAGGGTCCGGTGGAATTTTTGCTCCCGAATCTTGTGCTTGCTCCACCGGTGGAAGGAATTTGGCTTTGTTGGTAGGTGGCTTGGGTTTCCTATCATCAGTCCTCATTTGCTTCTTGTCATCAATAAACTCCAAAATCTCCAGCACCTCATTATTCATATCAAACTCCTTTGCAATCTCCTTGGCTTTGTCTCTGTCTAGTTTTTGTGACAAAACTAACTCTAGAAATTCATTGTTACACAAATTTAAGCCCTTTTTAGTTGAGGGCTGGATCAAATTCACAAGATTGACAGACTGAACATCGGAAGGAACCTTTTTTGCTTCATGAACATTGAAGTTGATAACTTCACCATCAAATTCCATACTTAAAGTTCCATTGTAGACATCAATTTTTTTTTAGAAGTTTTAAGGAAAGGTCTACCCAAAAGTATGGAACTTGAACTTGGAGAGTCATCATCTCCCATATCTAAGACATAAAAATCAGCTGGGAAAACAAATTCATCAACTTGCACTAACACGTCCTCCAATACACCTTTTGGATGTACCATCTTTATTCTTCTTTATAGAATATATTATAGATTCGTGCTAGGATTTTGACATGTGTATATCTAGAATTCAACTGAATTTATTGATCATTACATACAATTCAATTAAGATATTGTATGAAAGTATGATTTCTTCTATTCTCCTTTGAGAATTGGAGGTTTTTTGATTGAGCGGAAAAAGAAGGAGTTTTTTGTCTACCTTACTTTCTTCATTTTTCCTTATATAAATAACTCAATCAAAATGTAATTATCTCGACGAACAAAATGTCTGTTATGCTTAATATCTTTAGTTTGATCTGTCTTAATTCTGCCCTTTATCCGAGTAGTCTTTTCTTCACCGGTCGGCAAGTTGGATGATCACACCGGTTTTGAACATCCTTCTTGCATAAAATTTTCTAATCTAGACATAGACTGTTAATATCCAACTCCCAATATGGAAACATTTCCATATTTGCCATATGACAACTCATTCTTAATAGAATCTTATCTATTCATAATAATGTCGATATGGTCCATCCAATACCATACTTCCAACTACTCACAAGTGACCAATCCTCAGCGAACTTTGGATCGTCCTTTGATAGTTGCTTAATTATTTTAGTCAAAACCGATTCTAGTCCTTTTTCCCTCTTAATGCGCTAGACATTTGGAAAATCTTAGAATGGTAAAATATTATAGCATTTGCAATCGATCCTATACCCAAAGCGTATGGGACACGATGCATAATGTCTTACATAAAGATATGATACTTTATCAATCTTCTGCCATAATATTTTATATGTCACGTTCTCACAATTCGAACTATGAAGAGGAATGTCGTAATCATAATCGAAATTTAAGAACACACTATGTATCCTTTAACTAAATTTATTAAAATTTCTCAATCTAAGCTTTACATTTTGAAACGAAGTATAATATTCTCTCCCTTAATTATAGCAAAACAACTTTTCAACCCATGCAACTTTGCAAATTGAATCTTTGTTTTTCTATAATTAATATTGCTAACTTGAAATACTTTCCATAATAATCATACAAACATAACACTTATGCTCCCACTATCATGATGATTATTATCATATAAGCATAACACTTATGCTCCCACTAGCTTTGACATGTATTCAGAAAACAGCTGAACTTCCAGAAAACAATGCCTATTGAATTTATGAAGTTCATATTTCTAATACCAGATGCTTCGATAACCCTTTATCTAAGCTTCTTTAAACTTATACACCTTTGCCTTAGATAGCTCACATGTGTGTCTAAACAATTCATAACTTATATCAATAAGTCCCAAATGTTAGACTAATTGCCAAATCTCACAATTCGAACTATGGAAAGGGATGCCGTAACCATAATCGAATTTGTGAATACAATTTTCACAATTGCTATCTTTTTAAAATCTCTCTTAGTGAAAGCATTTCCTCAAAGTCATTTTCATGAAGGAGGGAATCTTATGACACTTAGATTTTATGGTGTGTGAGTTCCTATCCATGTGAATTTGCCAAAACCAAAGTTTGCGACAAATCCAATCTCATATGGACTGAACTTTCTTAATCTTGATTTCTTGCCTTATGGTAACACGAGTGCCCACCATGTCTTCCAAGTAGTTTAGCAACTTATCCTTACATATCAATGTTCTTTCCATCGATCAAGGTGCTTTGTCTTTATGTATTCAAATGAGAACTCATAGAACTCACATACATAATTAACTCAATTGGAATGGCACAAAAACAAAATAATGTCAACACGATAGGTTGCCAACCTCAAGTCGTGTGCTAGTGATGATGACCAAGGTTTATTCTTGATTTGTTCTTGAAACTTTTCAAGACCATTAAGACTCCCACTGACTCCTTGACATATAAGGTTCTCTTGTCAAGAAACATTTCTTGACAACCAAATATTCAAGAGTTAGTGCGAAATCCTATCAAGACTAACACTTCGCTCAATTGGTTCTCGTTGGTCTTTGTCTTCTGCAAGACATCACAACTTACCAATTTCAAATGTGTAGGAATAAGGAGACTTTTTCCAATTCCACATTTGTTGAGTGTTATAAACCTACTAAAGACGTGTCACACAATTCGCAATCTTGGAGTATGACTCTAAGACTCAATGTTGGAACGAAGTATGACTGACTTCTTGATTTAACCATTTCCACAATTCTCGATTCCTCTTCTTAGCCATACAAATGCACTAAGACTCACTTAGAGGATCAATTCAGATATGGTTCTTAATCATTAAGACTATCATAAAACACAATAAAAGGTACTCTCCCTTCTTCTTAGAATAGAGAAACTTTTATCTTTCTGCCTACTTGATTCTTCTTATTCGTTATGCTATTTATTGAAACATTTTCATTCAACTCAGAATTACACTTAATCTTATAAGTATAATCATATTTACTAAACTTTAGTAAATCATGACGAATATCTTTGTCACTCTTGTGGTGGACTTGATCAACACACAACCTAGTGTACTCGATCTCCTAGTCCTTTCACTTGACACGTTGTCAAAGAATTAGTCTAATTTCCAAATATGAAGTTTCTCATTCATCATGCAACCAAGTCGTATGATTCCAAGTTTCTATCCAATTGAAACTTGGGTGATGAGAAACTCTCCCTATTTGGTAAATCCTCAACATTTTCACAAATAACATAATTAAGAATCAAATCCATTATTGCTAATAATAGAAACTTTCAAACATCAATTCTTCATACACGCCATTGCAAGGATAAATAAATAAGATAAAATCAAAATTCATTTTATTGTGGAAAAAATTTGTCCTTACAATGAAATTCAATTGAAAAACTATGTTATTACATATTTCTTAGCAATCTGTTCTAACTCCAAGTAGTAGCTCAAAAATCTAATCTTCAAGCAATGCGATCGAAATCCATTTCTTCACGATTAGATTCAGCTCACTTCTTCCCTTAAGCTTCCTCTCTTTTCTTCGATCCTACAAAACATCAAAATGTAATCTTATCACATCATGTATTAAGAATCTAGAATAGGAACTTAAAAGAGTTAGATAATGGATTTTAGCTGAAGTAGAGCCATACGTCTTGACTCTCCCATCTCTTAGATCTCTCAGGTAAATCAGGCAGCTTCGTCTCCAATGCCCCTTTTCTTGGCAATAAAAGCAAATGGACTCCTTTGGCACATCACATGGGACAATCTCATGCTTAGTCCTTTCTGGACTTCCAATGTTGCCAACGTCCATTGAAGTACCAGCACGCCAAATCATTGCTGATTCATCAGCTATAAGCAAATAGGTGAGATCAATGAGGGTCATGTCATGGTCCATCATATAGTACTCTCTAACGAACTCACTATATGATTCAGGAAGTGACTGAAGAACCCAATCAACAGTCAACTCCTTGGGGATGACAACACCCAGCATACCCAACCTGTCAATGTGTGACTTCATCTCTAAGACGTGTGCACACACATACTTTCCATCTTCGTGCTTAATTTCCAATAGGGCTTGAGTGAGATTGAACTTTTCACGCCTTCGAACTTGTGGGTTAGGGAGAACAATTGGAGGAGGTGGAGGAATTGAAGCATGGTTTCTTGTTCCTCGATCATATCGTGGAATATCATATTCGTTTGGAAAACTTGTTCCAAGGGATTTAGGAAAACAATAGTTGTTTGACATCTACAAAACGGGAGAAAATTCAAGTTAAGTTGATTGAGTCCTTAATAAAACACCCAAATGAATTATTAAGGCTAGGATCCAACACAATACTCTACAACCTAGAAGAGGGATGCCGTAATCTAGTTGCAAAATATTTGAAGGTAGGTAAATGACGATTTACCAATTTCCACCACGAAAAACGAAAAAGAAATTTAAGTTTTAAATGAATTGAAACTCCTAGATCTTTTGAGATTCATTGAACTTTTCAATGACATGTTTAATCTCGATTATGCCCTTCTATTTGTGACTAGGATGCCGAGGATCACAAATAAGGTGTGAATAACCATACGAATCTACATGGTGCACTCAACGCTACTATCACCTAATCAATGTGCCGGCTAGCCACACACGCTCCATTGATCTATGATAAACATCGAGCCACCCTTCGCCACCAATGTCAATCCCAAATTAGTATGCCGGTTAACCACACACGCTCCACTAACGTTTGACAAGCATACAGAGTGTAATTCCATGGATTAGCATACAATTTCACATTTTGCCTAAAGTAACTATGATTTGGGAATTTGTAAAAGTATTTAGTTACTTTGTACTTCATTATACTTATAATGGAAGATTTTTGTCCTATCTTACCCGTTCGGCTAACGACCCTCCACTAGTCAAGAGTGCGGTGGGTAAGAGTGGATACCCATTCAATCGCCATTTTATAGGTAATTTCCTTAAACACCCCTTATAGACCAGCTTCGTGAATGAGGCCTACTAACGGTAAGACTGACTCTTTACTCATATATATATATATATATATATATATATATATATATATATATACAATATTAGACTTTTAATGTTACACATATATAGTATAGGGTGTATTTTACACTTTTAAAATACTAGGTGGTCTAATTTAATTAATTATACTTTTAATTTAATTAAATGTAAACCAAAACTTTATGGATTTATTAACTCTCTTTTAATTATACACTTTAATTAATTAACAAAACCATAAGGGTATAATTTGAACCTTTCAAAATACTAGAGTTTTAGAATTTAACATTTCAAAATTAAACTTTTAATCAACTTTTAAATTCCAAAACTTGAGGGAAAGTTTTGAACTTTTCAAAACATTAGGGTTTAACTATTTAAATTTCAAAAAACAAAACTTTTGAGTTCAAATTTAAACTATAAAACCTAAAGGGGAAAATTGAAACTTTTTCACAAGATAATTCAAATCTAAATTACAAATAATCAATCTTTATCTAATAAAACAAAAGATTATCTAAATTTTGACAATTATCTTCTATTTTGGTAAGGATATTCACCCAAAATCAATAAAAAATCGGATTTTATCAATTAAAACTGTTTTGGTAATTATCCCACAGCAAAATAGGCAAGAAAATCGCAAAAATAGGCTGCCAGATCCATGGACTCGCCGAGTCAGGGACTGGACTCGCCGAGTCGACCTGACTCGCCGAGTTCATCCACTGACTCGCCGAGTCAGCAAGGCAGAGGGCAAAAAACTTCGTTTTTCATGCAAAAATCGATCAATCAAGCATCAAATTCACTAACAAACAACCCTAGGCTCTGATACCACTGATGGGTTTTGAGCAATACATCATTCCTATGGTGTACATGCAAACCCTAATAGCTTTTGGATCTAGTTTATCTAATGAACATGCAATTGAATATCCAAAGCTATAAACCCTAGATCTAGCATACAGTTAAACATATTAACACAAAATAGGGTTTAGATCTAACCTTTTGATTGTTATATAGCAATAACAATCTAATCCTTGGCTTCAGAAAGCTTAGTGCCTCAAGTGTTGCACCTCTAATGGAGTCACAAACACCACTAAGCAACAAGATGAAGAAGAGAAGAGGAAAGAGCACCAAAATCGTACAGAAACCCTAAGGGAACACTTAGCCACGTTTTTGGGTCTCAAGGGTTCTTTAAATAGGTAGGCAATTAGGGTTATCTAACAAGGAAACCCTAATTTGACTGCTTAAGCCCTAAGCAGCCCATGGACCCCTTCTGGAACATGCCTTGGACGATTTCTAATGGGCTTCCCATAGAATTCGTTCAACCTATTATTCCAAGGTGATCCATAGCCCAATTGCAATTATCTTATAATTACAATTCCAGTCCCCTAAGTTTAATTAATCTCTTTTAGCCACAAAATTAATTCTTTATTAATTCTTGACTAATATTAATTAAACAATATGATTTCTCCTTTAATATATTATTCTCATAATATATTAATAAATCATAATTAAACCTTTCTCTCCTTAATTCATCCTATATATTGCTATGGTGGAGGCAACCCAAAAGGACCATGCTCATAATCGGGTCAAGTACATACCAAAATAGTTATGGACTTAGACACTAATCCAATAGCAACCTCTGTCTGATATGATGTATAAGGTCTATTCTCTGAACTACTTGAGTCCTTCCCATAAATCTGTGACCGACCTCCCCCCAACAAACTGGGGATGACTCTTCCTCCCATAGAGAAGCTCGAATAGCGGCAGAAGATGTCAATTCCATTCAAGAAAGAATCCTAGGCTATCATGCATCAATTATTAGGCAATTCTATCATGCAATTCCTGAGGATCCCTATCCTATCAATAGCATGTTGTTCTAATATAGCATAATATCAAATAACAATGTGGGTAACTTGGGGTATACTTTCTTGATGTGGCTGATCGTACACATCGCATTTTTGAAAATCAGTTTAAAACTTTTATAGTTCCCTAGTTTCAGACTGGATTCACACAGATGTTCGTCCAATTCTCTCAAACCAAGGCTCTGATACCAACTTGTAACACTCCAAAAATCACAATAAATTTAAAATTTTCAAAACCTACCATAAATCAATATTGTTTACAAAAAGAGTCATTGCTTCAAAGGCATTATTTCAAATCAGAGTTTTCCCAAGACTCGGAGACATAAAAACAGGAAGTTGTGTACGATCATGCCTTTGCCTTCCCACGATCCTCTGAAGTACCTGGAACGATAAACTAAAGACTGTAAGCCAAAGATTAGTGAGTTCCCCCAAAGTAGCAGCACACTACAACAACCAAGCATACAATATGAGCAGCTAGCCCGATTAGACCGCCTCACATGGCCTACAACCTATCTGGACCGCTCTACGAGCCTTTGACATGACTGAACCGCTTCGCAGGGCTTACAGCCTATCAGGACCGCTCCATGGGCCACCGACCTAGTCAGGCCGCCTCGTAGGGCCTATAGCCTATCCAGTCGTCCCCGGGTGTCTTGGCCTACAACACAAAGCAGGACCGCCTCAACCCAACACAATATGTCGACATATGCAAAAAAATAAACATAACCACAAAGCCAACAAATACAGATAATCATACGGATCTACTGAACAACTACAACTATCATATCACTATCCTGAACAGGATAAATAATCTAGTGGGCTGACATTGGTGCCTTCGACCCATGGGTACAGTGAGGAAAACTCACCTCTCAGTCTGAATGCAAGCTGAATAAATCTCAGTTCTCGAAAATCAACTAAACGATCACCTAAAATACCAAGGACCTAATCTTAATTAATCAGCTCAAAATACCTAAAATACCCCTAGGTCAATTTGGTCAAAGATTTGGTCAAAGGTCAAGGTCAAGGTCAATGGGTCAACTCGGTCCAATCAGTTGAGTATGCGGGGTGTACTCAACTCCTACGCTGGGCGTACTCAGGCTTTGACCAAAGTCGGGCAGTTGATCCCGTACGTGCAGCGTATGCTGGGTTATGCATGACGTACACACAAAATCCCTGCAACTGATTGAAGAAGTCATCAATCTGCGAAAGTAGGTAACGGTTCTTCACCATCAACTCATTCAACTCTCAGTAATCAATACACATACGATGAGACCCATCCTTCTTCTATAACAACTCGTTGTCTCAAGTCAATCTAAGTCAAACTTATTCAAATAAAAGCCGAAATCTTAACCAAGTATAAGTGAATTCACAACATAACTTGAGGCAATAGAACTTTGAAAGCCTAGAGTGCATGCTTATTTAACTTATATGTAAGTATATATGGAAAACCATGATGAAGTAAGCTAATATAAGTCTAACACTTAAATGAAATCAAGATATTACTTAATATGTAAATAGTTTTCAGTTTAGGGAATCTAATCCCTAACTAAAACCGAAAACACATGCTTTTGGGAAAGCCAAAACCGAAAACCCTTTTCTATTTGACTCTAAGGCCGAAAACCCTTTTCCATTTGACCAAGGACCGAAATCACTTCATTTATGGAAGTATAGGACCAAAAACACTTAGTTTAAGACCCATTAAGGCCAAAAACTACCACTATATATAAGTGTTTAACCACAAACTCAATTCATTTCTCATTTCCCAAACCGAAAACACCCTCAATTTGCTCTCAAAACTCATACAGAACCTTCATATCTTCAAGAGATATTGTCCAGATCATCATCCAATCTTCATATCTTCAACCGAAATCCCTCAAGAACATTCATCCCAAATTCAAATCTTCATAAATTCCTTCAAATCTTCAAGTTTTCCTCAAGAACACCAAGAACATCATCAAATATTCGTATTTCACCCAAGAACACCAATAACATCTTCAAATAATTCCCAATAATTTTTGTAAGTATTTGTTACATAATTTAGTGTTGTATAGGACTTAAAATTATTATTTAAATTAATATTTCATTAATTTAAATATGATATCTTGTATAATTATTATTAGGATATGACTACTCATGCGGGTTCTAACCTGAGGATCATCACTACCACTTCGTATCCAAACGAGAACGCACTTTTGAGGTAAGTTCATACCCCTACGTTTTCACTATTTTTCAAGGTTTTTAGGGGGGTGGGGATTACAAGTAAAACACAAGGAATCTTGTGTTAATATTCAAACGATTTCAAACCGTTTCAAGCTATTTTAAACTGTTTCAAGCTAATCTGAATTATTTCAACTGTTTCAACTATTGTTTTACTCAAACATATATATATATATATATATATATATATATATATATATATATATATATATATATATATATATATATATATATATATATGTGTGTGTGTGTGTGTGTGTGTGTCTATGTGTGTGCGTGTATATATATATATATATATATATATATATATATATATATATATATATATATATATATATATTGTGATTCAACAGACTTAGGACTGGTGTTTTTTCCTTAACTCCTGTTCATTGTTTGGTTGTGGGCTTAGGGTAAATTCACCTGTCCGAATGCCTTTTTAATTACAATTATATATGTTTTATATATGTGAGTATAAATCTTTAACCCTTTTGTAACATGCCGAGCAAAGGGGTATTTTCGTAAATATTTTCATTATCTTCAGAACATACATATAAACTATAATAAGTATAGTTTATGAAACATACATACTACCTTACTAGTACAAGAACCATACAAGAACATACATGATAAATTATAATAGGCATAATTTATGGAACACTTACACTATTTTACTAAGTTCAAAGATATATTACTAAAATAATTATTTAAGTATAATTATTTTACACTATGAGTACACTACAAAAAGGAAATACAAACATTTACAAGAATAAGAGAACATTTATATGTCACACCCCCAAACCAAGGATGGCGGAAACGTCCGGGGGTGGAGGACTTCATGTATAGTATCATAACAACAATTGCAATAGTGATCAAAGTAAACATAACCAACATAAATATAATTGAAAAAGTTACATCATTGTATGAGTTACATGTTTCCAAATCAATTACATTATGTTGACAAAATATGAAATGTTTGACGCCTTAACGTCCCATCCTCAAAAGCACTCGGTTACCTGTTTAGTGATTTTCTGAGAATACAAGTTGTTTGAAAAAGTGTAAACACAAAGGTTGGTGAGTTCATAAACTTTTGTATGTAGTTATGAAAACCCTTTTCTTGTAAAAGTAGTGTTCGTTCCAGAAAATCCAATATTTTCCTTAATGTGTAAATGTAGTCTTAAAACCCAAAGACCAAAATGTACAAGTAATTTGTCATACTTATAGTAAAACAATGCAAGTTAAATCGACATAAACTCGTTTGATTTCAATGAAATCCCAGTAAATTCTATGTTTGTTAATACTTAATGTGAGTTATTATAACCATGCTATGACCTAGTTGGCCTGAAACGACGTTCTTCAGGCATCGGAAATGTTATGACATTTGTCACCCCAGACCTGCCGGTCTAGCTGTTGCATGCAGCTAAGGTGTGGGTTTGTCAGACCCAATATAAATCTATATACAACTATCACACTCTCCCTCCAGGAGACTCTGGTTACAATACATGACTTATTTGTAAAGTGAAGCGAATGTCTCACAGAAGTCATTAACGAATTTACGTATAATGTAATGAAAACCCCTTTTGTATAAATGTACCCTTTAGTAATGAGTTCGTCATGTAAATGTATCATAAACTATACCTATTACAGTTTATCACAACAAGGGTAGTAGTAGTGTTCATAAACTATATTTGTCATAGTTTACCAAATGTTTGTGTATAATGGATGTAAACATTGTTTATAACAATCTATCATTTAGCATGCCTAATGTAGCAAAAATCCATTTGTTTACTGATGTATGTCTAATTACCAAGACAAAATGACATATAATGTAATAATATATTATCACATAATGATATACACCTTGCTCAACAAGTTACAAGGTGGAATGAAATTGATAGCATTTTTCTGTTGTTAACATTTTCTATTGCTGTTCTTAGAAAATTTATAGAAAAATTATCAAAGGTCCAAATCAAAATCCGTAAATTCTGGGAGTTTTGAAAATGTGTCTAGTTTGTTCATAAATTTTCTAATGATTTTTAGTAACTTCCAACTTGTGTGAAAAGGGCCATAATCACAGACTGGTCCGAATGTGTTCTTGAAATGATAGGCAGTTTTGTAAAAATCACCATAAATTGTAGAAAAATCGTATGGAGATGTGCAAGTAGCCATTTTAAAGCTAAGACCTTTAACTACTTGCAACTTGTACAGTTTGAGAAACTAAAATGGTTAAGTTGCCCAAAACAGTCCGTGATTAGAGTTGAACTTTCCTGATGAAAGCTGTTGGAAAAGTTTAGTTGTGTTCTTGGTGATTTAACTTGTATTCCCCCCCTTAAAACTTAAGAAAGCATAAAAATATAGGGGTATGAACTCACCTTATGTGATTTTAGTGGATGGATGTTGAAGGAGATAAGTGTTCAACTCAAGAACACTTGGAGGATTGCTTGAAGATTCGAGAATCTAATACAATTATGATGGAGTTTGTGTAAGAATTCAATGATTTGAGTAAAAAGGATGTGTAATAATCATAAGAAGAATGAATTATACTTACCAAGAGTGGAAGAAAGCTTGATGATCAGCCTTGGAAGTCTCGAAATTGAGAGAGAATGGTGAGAGAATTTGGAGTGTGATCCTTGGAGGAAAAATGAGAGAATGAAGGAAGTATGAGGAGAGAGGGTGGGTTGTCCAGCTCTTAGGACGTGGGAATGGCTGGAGATTGATGGAAAAGTACAAGGAAGTGACTAGGTATGGTGGGGAGGGGTGTGGGTTGGTCATGGAGTGGGTATGGGTGGTTGCTTGTGTCATAAATCAAAGAAAAGTCAACACTCCACCCCCTTGTACTTCACCCACTAAATCTTGGATATGATTGGCACTAAAAACGTGGGGATTAATGAAATATGGGGCTTTAATTGTTAAAATAAAGTTTTGGGCGAAAATCCCGCGTTAAAATGATGAAAAACGGGCCTAAAACGAAGTCGTAGTCGAAAACCGGGTGGAAAATGGGAAATCCGAAGTCAGGGGTGTGGTTCCGGTCTTAATAGCCTTAGGTCCACAGGGAAGATTTGGTCGCTAAAGTGGATCCGAAGGGGAAGGGACTGCGGTCCAAGCAGGTACCGCAGGCGGATTCGTCAGGAGGGACCGCAGGCGAAGGTCGGATGCGGTGCTCCAGTTCCGGGTTCGGTTCGGCGCTGCGGATCTTCATCAGCCTCGGTCCTCAGCAGATCCGGTCCGGTCTGATGGCTGCGGTTCGATGGCTGCGGCTACTCAAGGGGACTTCGGTCTTGGTTCTTGGGGCTTCGGCTCAAGGAGGGTTTGGTCCCTATAGAGGGACTTCGGCCCTAAGAGGCTATTTTCCGAGGTATCACCCCTTTTCGAATGGTTTTTCACCAAGTCAAGTGTCGGGATGCCCCAAATCATTACAAAACTCAAAAGAGGTTTTGAGAGAGATTTGGGAGAGATTTGCCATATTTGGAGAGATTTCACGTTTTTGGAGAGATTTGACATACTTGGAGAGATTTGGGAGAGATTTGAGTTAGGGAGAGATAGAGTGAAAGAGATTGGGAGAGACTTCTTTTGTGACCTTTTTGAGTGTTTGGCTTTGAAACGCAAGGTCCGAAAACCCTGTTTAGTAATGTTTAAGAGTCTTACACACTCCCGATGAGTATGCAACATTGTTTTGTCGGTTTGGTTCATTACTTACCGCAGTTTTAGGTTAAGGAAATCTAGATATACGAACTTTTCAATTGATGATTTCTCATTAGAATATCGAGTTGTACAGTAATTACATAGTGTAAACCCTAGTATACAAGGGTTAACTGATTTGACCGTTTTGACTTGTTGACTTTGTTTGACTTTGACTTGACCAGAATTTGACGGTTGTCACATTATACACTATACGTAAACAAGTTAATACATGATTGTGGGCCGCTACTTCATCGTACCTACTAGAGTACAAGCTAAAGTCCTGAATTATAACCAGAGTCTCCTGGAGGGAGAGCGTGAATTTGTGTATAGATCTATACGGGACTGACAATCCCGCACCTAAATTGTTAGCTACAGTTAGGCCGACAGGCCTGGGGTGACAAATGTCTTAACATTCCAACGCCTGAAGAACGTCGTGCAGGCCACTAGTCATTTTAGCATGGTTATAACATCACTCACAATAAGCATTAACTAAACATTTTGTTTACGGGACAAACATATCTTCAAATGTTTTGTTTTGATAATAGAACTACATTACACTACTATATAGTTCAGCTGGTGGATTCCAGTCAAATACACATAAAAAGAGTTTCATACAAATGCAATACAATACACTATTTTCCAGATACAGTACAACATACATTTTGGGAAGCATTCAATTTATAGTTTTTATTTGATAATAAGACTATAGTATACTATTTCAGAGTACCTTAACCCACATACATTTTGGTCTTGAGGTTTAAAACTACATTTCATTTACTAAAGAAATTATTGGATTTTATGGAGAAACATACTAACATTTTCAAAGAACAAAGATAGACTTCTAATACAAAAATGCTTATGAACTCACCAACTTAAATGTTGATACACTATCAAAATCACTTTTATTCTCAAGGAACCAGTAGACAGGTACACTTACAGGTTTTGAGAAGACGGAGCATCATAGCGTCACGTCTTATAGTTTTTGCTATATATTTTTGGTATTATACAAAAAATGTTATAAACACAATGTAAACTTTATATTATCAATGTAATGGTTGTTGCTTTGATTACTATTATTCAGTTGTTGTGATACTGTACATGACGTCATCCACCCCCGAACGTTTCCGCCGTTCCGGTTTGGGGGTGTGACATCTTCTTCAGGAACAAGATCGGTGCTCCCCACAATGAACTGTTTGGTCTAATAACTTCTTGCCTAACAACTCATGATGCTGAGAGGACAACTCCTACATCTCAGGTGGTGCCAATCGGCATGGCGCCTTAGTAGTCGGGGCTGCACCGGGGTCCAAATCGATCCTGAACTGAACCTGCCTCTTAGGAGGCACGCCGAGTAATTCCTGCAGGAACACATCTACAAACTCCCTAACTACAGGCACATCAAAAACCGAAACCTCTATCCCAGCTCGAGTATCAACCACATACGTAAGATAACTCACACAACCATGCTGAATATACTGTCAAGCCCTAACAACAGATCAAAAGGCTGATCCTACCCTATTACCCTCTCCAAAAATGACTAGTTCTCCCCCACTTGGAATTTGAACTACCACTCGCTGACCCTCACAATCATTCATCGTACCAAAACTGCTCAATCAATCCATCCCTAAAATCATGCATACATCCCCCAAGGGGATACGGATCAGATCAATCAGATAAGGCACCCCAAAAATCTCCAAGACACAACCCTGATGAATGCTCGATGCAGAAACCCCGTGTTTGCTGGTGATAGAAACCTACAACACACACTCCAACTCTCCAAGAGCCAAGTCAAATCTCATACTGAAAAACTATAACAAGAAATACCGACTCGCACCCGAGTAAAAAAGAACAAGATCAGGAAAGAAGTTCACTAAGAAGGTACCTAGCAGAATCATAAATATAAGCATACCATAAATAATTGACAGAATAATAAATGAAACATACTAGTAACGGCGTCCGACACCGCCCTGGCCTCCTCCGTTGTGAGCTGGAAAGCACGATCCTGAGTCCTCTGCGGTTCCACCCCACCCTGGCGTCCATCCATGATCCTCAAAGTAGCCGGTGCTGGAGCCTACACCGGTCTCGCAGCGATCAAGGGACAACTGGCCTTCATATGACCAACCTGCTCATAGTGGTAACAAATCCTGGTGCTCACTGGCGGGGCCTGCTGACGACAGTCCCTGATAATGTGCCCATCCCTACCAAATTTGTGGCATCCATAAGAAGATCAACAAGCACCCTCATGAACCTTGCCGCACTTTCTACAAGTGCGAACCCTATGTCCCTAGAACATGAATCAGTGGGCTTGAACCGCTTTGCTGCCAGCTATGACTGAACGGAAGCCTGCCGCTACTCCCTCATCTGAAGCTCCATCTTGATCTCTCACCTCCTCGTGGCATCCTGAAGATCGGTGAGGGTACCATAATGTTGGGTGGACACGAACTTCCGGATATCGGTCTTGAGCATACTCAAGTACCACGTCATCTGAGCCTAATTTGAAGCAGCAAACTCATGATAGAATAAAGCCCTCTCCATAAACATCTTGGTAATCTATGTCAACATCTCAGTTATCTGTCTCAAATACATGTACTCCTGAGCTAATATCTCCCTGTCCACCAAGGGAACGTATCTCAAACGGAACATCTCTGAGAACAGCTCCTAAGTAATAGCAGCCCTCTACTCAGGAGTGTATGAACTAGTCACCAATCTCCACTAATCCTTCGCCCCTAACTGGAGAAGGTTCAGGGTGCACTTAACCTTCTGGTCATCCAGGAAAGAACAATTAAATAAACAACCCTCCACATCATACAACCACCTTATCGCCATAATCGGGTCCTTGACCCCATCAAACTGTAGGGGGTTCGTGTTGTCGAAGTCCCGATACTGAAATGATCTCTCCCCCTGAATCCATATAATAGCAACAACCGCGGTAGCTGCAACAACAACAGTGTCAATGAGTGCAATGTAGCGGTCATCAAAAAGCTCAATCATAGCGGTCTTGATAGAACCAAACAACTCCGGAATAGAGCTCCGAACAGTAGTAGCTACCTCTGTAGCGATCAACTCACAAATGTCATCATCAGTCAATCTCGACCTATCCTAGCCACCAGCTCTTGAACCAGAACCTCTCATAATCACCATATTGAAAAATAAACCAAGATATACATCAGAAAGGCCACAACCATACTGCCATAACCATCATGACAAGACTAACCCTCGGGTTTTGTAGCTTCCTTGTTACGCGTACGGGTCCTGTATACCAAGATATAGATCTAACATATCTCTACAACATAACAACATCCTATATGCAATGATACGGATCTAATAGATCACTACTGCACAACAACATCCTATATACTAGGATACATATCTAACATATCACTATAGCATAACAACATCCTGTATACTAGCATATAACCTAGTGGGCTGGCATTGGTGCCTTCGACCCACAGGTACAGTGAGAAAAACTCACCTCTCAGTCTTAAAAGATAGCTGAACAGGACACTGCTCCGAATATCAGTTCTACCGGTCACCTATACATGAAAAATGACCAAACTCAACAACAATTTAAAATACCCAAAATGCGCCTAGGTCAAACTTGGTCAAAATCTGGTCAAAGTCAAAGAAGTCAACTGAGTCAACTCAGCTGAGTACGCCTAGCATACTCAGCTTGTATGCACGGCGTACTAGTGTGTTGACCAAAAACAGGCTGTTGACCTGGTACGCTCATTGTACCATAACGTACGCCCAACGTACCAATGTACGTACCTACCACATTTTCTTCTATTAAGGGATTAATCCCTTAAGTCCTTTTGTCCAAAATCCAGATCTAGTCCTCAAATGAAGTCCTTAATCATAAAGTTTCCAACTTTATGATCTTGCATGGCTATTAAGTGCTCAATACCAAAAACCCTAACTTCTCAACTCATTAAGACAACATAGTCCATGCATGGAATGAAACAAAGGTCCAAGATTACATTTTAATGACTCTAAACACTCCAAAACGTCTGAAAGTTTAGCTCATATGATTTAGTAACCCATACTCATATTACCAAGCTTATGGGACCAAAATGAACCCAAATCCATGGCTAACAAGATCTAATGGAAAACTTCATCAAGATCAGATCTTTTTACCTCCGAGTGGTGCAAAATGATGATGTGCTTTTGGATCCAAAGTGCTCAAAGCTTCCATGATTCTTTCCTTTCCTTCTCCTTCCTCTAAGAACACCAAAAACACACACTAATGGCTCAAAGATGATCTCAAAATAGATTAGGGTTTGCAAGGGTCGAATATGAGGTTGGAGGCTGATGAATGAAGGGAGAGTTAAGGATGTATAAATAGTGCACAAACCCTAAATATTGGGTTTTTGGTCCAAGCCACGTATGCCCAGCGTACGCAAGCAACCCACGTTTTCTCATTAAAGTGCCATGGGACCATTTTTGCAAACATTTCTCACACCAAGGGTTAAAAGTGTAAAATACCTGGAAATCAAGATGTTACACCTGGTCTTGACTTTCATGGAGTGACATTTCGATTCCAGAGGTTAATAAAGAAAAGGAGATAATATGGAGTGGTGTATGGTTGAATGAGGGGGAAGATGCAACACGGGAACATAATGGAATTGATGTAGAGGTATGGTATGGTGGAATGGAATTGATTGAATTGGATGGATGGTGTCCTAGATTCATAACAATCTGCAAAATGAAAATTAGTTAATAACTTATAAAAAAGGGAAAAATACAGAAAAATCGCTATATTTTAGGCAATGTTGTGGTTTAACTGTTTATACTTTATTTTTTTTCCAAACAAACTATAAAAGTTTCGGAGAGTTTTCCTATTTAACCATTTTGATTATATCATAGGGACATAAATTTCATATAATAGCATGCGATTCATTACTAGGAAACCAATACAGTGGTTCCTTTATAGAAAAAATATACTCTCAATGGTGTTTTTTGTTGAATTTGGTCGATCTTAATGCTAATTTCAAAATGGTTAATTTGGGAAAGTCTGGAACTTTAATGGTTTGATTGGAAAAAAAAAGATATAAGTGGTTAACTCGCAAAACCCCCCAAAATATAATGTTTTTTTATTTGTTTTATTTTATTTTATAATTTTCCTTAAATAAACAAAACTATATAAAAAGAAGGAATCCAAAATAGCATATAATATAACTTAAAGATCACAAATTCCACTTTTCTTATTCAACAACTTTGCAACAGGGCAATATGCACCCAAAGGTGCATATTTGTGGTTCAAAAAGTTAGTGATTAATATAAAAACAATTCAAACCATATCCACTAAAACAAATCACATACCCAAACAATTAAAATACCTTATCTTTGTGAATTGTCTTTCTTGAAAGAAGGCTTTGAATTGTCTCTATCTTATAAATTGTTGGTGAACCCCTTCAAGGGGTAAATACTCAACGTTGCTTAAAACTGTAAAAATACATTCTAATGAATAAAGGAATTGTCAATTTTCCTAGTATCAGATGAAATTAGGGTGGAAGTTTGACTATCAATCATACAGAAAGTAAACATATTTGAAATAAGAATCAAGAGAGGCTATCATCTCTTTGGCAGTTTTAATGAATCAGAACAAATGACTGCCAAACATGATGTTACCCAAGACATGAATGAGTAGAAGTTGACGTCACCGTTAGAAAATAAAGGGAATGTGTAGAAGGTGATGTCACTCTTAGAAAATAAAGGGATCAAAATAACAATAAATATAGATTTTGATAGATAAAAATACCGTGTTTATCAAACACTTTCCGAAATGTATAATTCGTCCCTTTTTCCTGAGGTACACGAATTCAGAAGTGGGATAATCCAAGAATGAACCAATCTGAATTACTGACCTAATTCAGATTTTGAAACACATAATACCTGTTAATGTGATCTTGAGAGATAGAACAAATCTTAAAATCAGATTTTGAGAGTATATGGTTTGTAACCCGTTTTTTGGAGCATAAAGAATGTTCTTATACTAGAGGGAAAAGTGGTTACGGCGGTTGCCTCCAAATTTGTCGCAAAACCTAGTAGTTATTAGACATAACTAAAGCTTGCATCATCAAGTGAGTTTTGGCGGTAAAATGCATGGCTGGAGTCATACCAGATATAAAAATCCGTTTAGGTTTTGGGGCGCTGCCTCGAGCTCCGCCAGGGGATCTGCCCCTTGGACCCGGCTAGGGGCACTGCCCCTAAACGCCCCCGAGGGGCTGTAGCCCCTTGGAATCCTAAAATCACCAACAGTCACCGCCCAGTCACCGGAAAGAAGAAGTTGACGTCACCGCCAAGGACGGCCTCCGTGAAGAAGTCAATTTCACCGCCTAAGAAGGTTTCGACGGCAGCAAAGCTGCGGAGGTCTTTTCGTTGAGATTGGCGAGTAGATTGGTTTCACCATTGAAGAGTAGGAAATCATAGAAGAGCGTAGATAGTAGCAAGATGATGATGAACATGATGATTGGACTGAAACGGAGGCCACTGTCGACAACCACACCGATGCATTTGTTAGTTCGGAGAATTTAGGATTTCATTCTTTTATATGATATTTACTTAATGTCAAAATGATTTCTGTTTGGTGTTTCACATTTTTATAATCATAAAATAATTGATCCGATAATTTCTTGATTCTTATTGATTCAGGAATCAGTCACAAATTACAAAAATCGTTTATACAAACAATCGAAATGTCATCTCATTCGTTTGAAGATCAACATACAAGAAAATATGCACTCAACTAAACAAATTATATATGCAGCATCAAAGCGACATCATTCTCTCAAGTGTTTCTAATGGATCTTCTTCCACCAAATCAATCTCCACATTGCTATACTCCCGCCATTTACAAGCTACTTCTTCATTACATACCACACGTACATGAGACAGCTCCTCCACAGATTCTGGTAGCTCATGTACTCCGCTGCAACCTTTCATATAAATCTTCCTTAAACAACCCAATTTCCCCATTTTTTTCGGCAACCCACTCAAGTTCAAACAATCTGAAATATCAAGAACACTCAAGTTTTTAAGTCTCCATATCGATTCAGGCAATTTCTTCAATTTCATACAAGAACGAAGACTAAGCATTTCCAAATTAATCAAATCCCCAAATTCTTCAGAAAACCCACACAAATCATTACAGTTTGTGATGCTATTCTTCTTGAGATGGTCACTGTTACATAATGTCCCCGGGAATTCGACCAAGTCTTGGCAGTAATCGATCTCGATTTCAACTAACTGTGGCCAGATATTTGGGGTTTTGGTAATGAGGTTCTTGAAAGTGTTGCCAATTTTGCACATTATTAAGGATACTTTTTGCAGGCTTATGAGTGATAAAATGGATGGACTTATGTCAACACGTTCGAGTCGGATCCTTGTTAGATTGCGTGAAGAGGTAAGAAAATGGAAATTGTTGAATTCTGTAAGGTATAAACCGTGGTTTGTGATGTTTAGACTCTTTAATTTTGGATTTGCCGCTAAGAAATGGGGTAAAGTGTAGGTTTTCGACATCAAGTTTAAGATTAGAACTTCGAGGTTGGGGATTTCCATGTTGCACCATTTTGAGGAGAACGATTCTTCTGCAATCAAGATTGTATACAAATACAATTAATAGAAAACGTGATAAACTGTAAAATCATTTCAACCCTTTTGTCCTAAACAGATTAAACTTTTCACTTGTCATATTGTAGATTAATATTATTTTGGTAGGGTATAAATACAACAAAATAAGAATGTACTTTCATTTCAACATCCTACTTTCATTTCTCTTATTACAACATTGTACTTAGAAAAATCTACCAACTTATAGCAATCGCAGTCATATAAAAACAATTTTAATTCCTATAATAGAGTAAAATTTCAAAGTATATAAAAGAAATGAAAGGGGGATGATATAATAAACAAAAAACAATATGTTGCTATTTTTTATATTTTAGTCCAAAACATAGTCTGACTTTAAGATCTTGTGAGATGTAAATCAAATACATAGCAGCCCCCTAGGTGGCTAACATATAATCCACTACTCTCAAAGAGCCAAATTCACATTGGAACTGAAACTCCAACACTACAACTGCTAAGGCTCGAACCCTCACATGCTTCTACAAAGATATATGCGCTTTAATTTATAAAGGAATCAAAACCTGTGGAAATGGACAATATGCGGGCTTGCATGGATTCTTGAACTTGTTCGATTGGTGTAGGAAATTCATCTCCTCGTACATTTATAATCAATCTTGTCCTTTTTGCTAAGGGTAATTTGCTATTGAGGTGAATAGCAAGCTCCCTCAGCAAATCATGTTGTGTCACTAATTGCTGGTCGCAATAGTTAACTCTTGCACTAGAATCATTCCTAAAACTAAACAATTCAAGCTTTAGTTTGCAACAAATTATATAAGCAAACATTGAAATCTCTTATGTTTAACAATTGTTGTACACTCTTCAATTCAAAACTTTTAGTAACATACCAAGGTGTTGTTTCTTTTTGACTTAATGCAGAAACAACGACTTAACAGATAAAAGAGGAAAATGAGACTTTACCTGTTAAGTCATAACTATTTAAAAATTTATGTATATTGATTTTCTTCTTTGACTTAATGCATAAAGAATGCCTTTGAAGAGCGAGTGAGAAAAATGAGGCTTTCCTGTTAAGTCAATTTCTTTTATTACAAATTTGCTATATGCACCCATACCGGCGTTTCCTTTTTGACTTGATGCAACAAGAACAACTTAAAAGAGAAACTCGTAAAAATGAGGCTTTTCTAGCTTACGCCCTAACTTTTTACAAACTTGCTACGAATGAGTTTTTCTTTATGATTTAGTGCAGAAAGAACGGACTCAATAGAGAAGTCGGAAAAATAAGGCTTTCCTACTTCAAGTCTTAACTTTTTACCAGTTTGAGTTAGTGTTCCTTATTTCCTCAAATATCTTTTAAACAACACTTTATGGGAGGAGAAAAAAAAACAGGGTGCAAGTGAAATACCCTGTGGTCATAAGATCGACAAGATTTCTGTAGGAAAGTTCAAAGATAGTGGCCATGGTATCAACACCTTCGTCATCATGGTCATACAAATGCACCCACATATTCAACAGGACGCTAACGGGGATCCTCTGATCTTCCGGGAATAGCCCAAAGTCCAGGAAACATTGCTTTAATTCCTCATCGAGGGACTCAAAACTTCTTTCTAAACCGATAAATACATCCTCATGTAGATCTAGTACTGACCTACCCCGTGACAACTTTTTTAGCATAGATTTCCAAACTAACTCATCCTTCCCATTTAAAGATCGGCCGACCACAGAAAGGGTAAGTGGATGTTTCTTACACCATGGTACCATCTACATATATCAACCATATTTTCTTTGATTACGTATAGAATGATGATCTAAAAGAAGACTATCATATAGTTAGTTACCTGATTTACAAGATCATCATTAATAGTTGGACTAGGTCTACTTCCGCTTTCAGTGAATGCTGAACTGCGAAAGAGACTTTTGGCATCTTCATCGTTCAAAGGTTCAAATCGGAATGTCTTGTACTTCTGAAAGGCAGTCCTAGATGTGACAAGAATTTTGTGTCCTCTAATGTTGGATGGAAAGATTTGTTCAATAAATGAATCAGACCACACATCGTCCAATATTAGAAGCATAGGATCTGACGCTTTCTCATTCAAAAAATTCTCGAGTTTGTTCTTTGCGTCTCCCTTACTTTGAAACAGAAGTCGCGGATCGGAGGGATTTGGGTTAAAGAGATCGCTGACAATCATCATCAAGTTGGGTGTTTCTGAAACTGTCACAAAGAAGATATTTTCCCCGAATTTTTCTGTTCAAAAGTATGATACATTAGAGACCAAATATACCCGAAATCAAAATCAAGCAAGCACAACTATCTAATACCTTTTCCATCCTAAAAATTAGTGACCAAATACACCCGAAATTAATGGATTACCTCGAATTTCAGCATCATGGCATAGCATTTTCGCCAAAGTAGTCTTCCCACATCCACCAGGAGCGGCCACAACCAGCACCGGATGATCATCACCAACCGCTGCCTTCAGCTTCTCCAGCGGCTCACCAAACGCCACGATCAAACTTGGAAGTATGGGAACACGCCAACCAAACTTTTCTCGTTCTGTGCTTTCAGACCCACGATGATTACCAACCGAACCTGTTCTCTGTGTCGTATCTCTCTGTTCCTCAAAAATACGATCCACTTTTAATTTCATATCGTTGACCACTGAAAGAATATGCATAATGTCCCGACTCTGGGATGCTTGAACTTCGATTTGAAAGAAACTTAACATCTTACTGTTGAGGACTTTTAGCTTCAGTGAGTAAGTGAACTTCTTGATGATATTCCTCTTTACTTTCGAACATTCGGCGACAAGTTTTTCGGCTTCTTGGATTTCTTCTATGAACATCTTGCACTCTAGCTCTGTACGATCTAATTTCCGTTTCATATTCACTATTTCGTCAATGATCGGTTTGATTCTCTGCAAGGTCAAACCGAGTAGCTCCAGTTCGGGCTTGAAATTGGCTGTGGTTTGTACTACAGATATTACCAGTGTAGTTAGTGTGGAGATGGATTCGGAAAGAAGGGGATCTAGAAGCATAGCCATTTCTTGTTGATTAATCTGAAATCAGAATACAAAATGGACACGAAAATTTGATGATATGAAGGTGCTTGAGAGAAAAACAGAGCTTGACTATTGGAACGCGTCTTCTGAATACGAAGGATGGACAAACCAACGAATGGTGCTCTATTTTATTGATTTTTAGAGTAAATTATGAATCTGGTCCCTGTACTCTTACCAATTTTGTAGGTTTGGTCCAAGTTTGATTTTGATTCGAAATTATTACAGTAATTTTATTTTGTTGCTGTTTTTTTTTCTTTAGTTATATTATTATATTAAATAGGCCTCACCATCCCACCCATTTCCGCACACGCACCCCTCCCCTCACCACCACCACTACTATTGCCGGCAAGGTTCTAAATAACGTAAGGCGTGACTTGGCGACAATGTCAAGCCTCAAGCTTTTCCGAGCCTTGGCGAGTCATGACGTTTGTAAGGCGTGACTTAAGACGGCAATTTTCTATATAATTAATATTTTTTATATGTATTTTCAACTATTATTCATTTTATACACATATATGAGTTAAGGCGGCGTTTTGGCAAAGCTTGGCGGCAGGTGCAAGCCTTGGAGCTGTGGCTCGCATGGCTAGCTTTTTAGAACCTTGATTGCCGGTGATGGCTATCATAGAAACATGCCTAAATTACATAGATGCTCCTTATGGTTTATAAAAGTTCACAAGTTCAAAACCTAATTATATTTTTCTATCATGAATGGTCTTGATGATTTTCATTTCTAATATGGTTGGTTCCTAAAGTTTTATTTTATTTCATATTTGATCTAAAATTACGAATTTACCCCCAAGTCATTTTTTATTAAATTTTTTATTTATATTAATATTTTTGAAGGTCTCGCCAAATTCACTCCACCCGTCTCCCACCTTGACGACTTAATCCCACTGTGTTGGCCCTTTGTTCTTGTCGGTAATAAAAATCATTGGTTACCTACCTACCTTTTGTTCTTTCCGGTGTCCAGCTATCATCATCAAAATAAAATAACTTTGTCCTTCACACACCACCTTCTTCTTCTTCTTGTAGAAGTGTCCCTCATGAACCACCTAGATCAGTTCAACATCCAAATCGATGAGGCTATGAAGCCTTAGATCAACACCCTTTCCATCGGCCACCCTAACTTCTTAAAAGATAGTGGCCTCCAGTAATGTGTCTTTCACAATGTTTCTATTTGGGAACAACATCTCGAGATGAAACTTTACACTCATGGGCTAAACGAGTTTTAAAAAAACACTTTAACAAGCTTAAAGTGTCCATAATGTTTTAATAATATGAAATTTGGACTCAAAAGTTAAGTTCACACATAACTTGTTAAGTTTTACAAGGAAATTTCAACAAATACATAAAGCATAGGAATTAGTGTTGTTATTACATGTCTAACAGTCTTCTAAAATATCCAAGCTTCTCTACCTTCCATCTTCCACACAAGACCTAATTTGGATACATGTTAAAAATATATACGTTAGGCTTCGAAAGCATAGTGAGTATTCTCGAGGTCAGCTCTTCAAGGGCATTAGATGAGAATGGTCATCCAGTTCCAAAGTCAAACCTCTAAAATAAGTTATAAAACTTTTGAAAGATATATCGAGTTCAATAAATCGGGGAAAGCATTTCAAATCATTTTGATGCTAAAATATTACCAAATCAATAATTAGAATGCATTGCATATGCTTTTATTCCCAAAACCCTAATTCAATCTCAAAGTCCAAACTCACAAACTAATGGTTCTGGAGAATGTGTAAAGTAGCTACTATTGGGTTTTGCCCTAAGGTTGAGGTACCAATCGATCAAGCGAAACGATGAACCTCAACTGCTAATAGAAACATTCTCCTAACAACCAAAACAAGATCACATACGTTAAATGAAGTTGAACAGATCCCACCAATGCGTCATTACACCAATAGAACTTCTAATTTCATAGATGAATTCCAAAATTACCCAGAAATGTTGCCAACACCCTAGTTGAATTAATCCTAATACCAACCCAGCCGACGCGACATGCCAAAACTCGACCTTGCGTAGGCCATGATCACACCTGAAAAACTGAACAATGTCGCTTTGACATCCGAACTCCTAATAACCAAGGATAGCTGCCAACTAAAGCCCACTAGAAACAACAATTCCAAAACCAAATAATCAACATCACACATACATAGAGACCAAGGTATACACTTGACAGAACTTGATGAATGGTTGATGCATCAATTGCACTTTCAGTTAATACAACTTAAAGCCTTTGAATAAAATTAGATGTTGATGATGAAAAAATAACAAAAGATTAAAAATGTATCAAAAACTAAACCCAATGATCTCGTATAGTGCTGAATGAATCCCATGCGAAAATATACGAATCAAACTCTGATGTCGATCGACATATCAACAACTGTCCATTCTTGACTATAAATAACCGACCCATACCGCAAACTAACCGTGCCCTCTATATCTGAGGCACAATCTGGACATCTAAAACATGCCCTACCCCCTCCCCCACCCCCAAAAAAAGATCCTTGGCGCTTCCAAAAGTAATTACTGCCCACATCGATTTCTTTGTCCTACATCTTTCTGATGTGAAGACATCACATGTGTCCCTAAAGACATAAACATGATGGCGTAGTACTCCAATCTCATGATCTAGCCAATCCTTGAATTTCCCTTTACCATGAGCGACTCTGCCAGATCCTTAAAAAACGCAACAACAAAAACCTCCAACCACGTGCACTTTGATGGTAGCCTACTGTCATTCTCTTATTCAACAGTAAGCCTGAAACCAAAGTTTAGTATACCTGAACCGCATATTCCTTTGACCTAATGTACTGAAACCATAAAATCGAATAGACCGATGATCCTCCAAGTAGAATATCCAATTTCCCCCCACTTAGGGTTCAAACCATAACCAACTGATGTCTATATCATCAAAGCCTCAGATCGGCTCAACCATATACATATCAACCTTAAATATCAGATTGCATAACACAACATAAGATGATTCTTCGAATAATAACCAACAAATCATAAGGAAATTATGAATCTCAGATGGAGACCTCAGAGACTTTCCCCCAACTTTAGAGCTTTGAACTCAGCCAAGACAATCAACATACCACTTGTTTGATGAGGCACCTTGAGAACTAAACTCCGCTCCAGCAAAAGTTACAGATGCTCCAGTAATAGCTCTGACAAACCCATCATAACAATATAACTCACCTTTTCGAGTCAAGAACATCTTAATGCCTCCTTGAATACACCCGATCTTCTCAAAACTGTGTCACATATCCAACTTGCGATATGCTCTTCACCTCCGCCACCTAACCAAAAGACCAGTCGAGTCTTGAACATTCCATTATTGTGAGACAGAAATGATTTACTGTGAACCAGACTTTACTCCCTTATGGAAGAAATCGATGCGGAGAACACCATTTTTTTTGTTTAATAATTAATTGACACACATCTAATCTCTTCTACCTCAAGCATGGGAAGCTAGAAGAACATAACCCCATCATAGAAAATGACTTCCCAATCCATCGTCCGATCACCTAGTCTCAAACTATAGTCGGCAAGTCGATCATTACCATCACTTCCTACTTCAGTCTCGTGACTCAAACTGACACTACTTCAAACAAGGCCCTTTAGACCATAACATCAACTAACGCACACAGATCTACACTAATCAAACCTAATCTGTCATGGCCACTAAGGCCCAAATAATCCCATCATAGAAAACGACATCCTAATCCATCGGCCAATCACCTACTATCAGGCTATAGTCCTTAAGTTGATCATTACCATCTCTTCCTACTTGAGTCATGCGACTCAAACTGCCACTACTTCAAACAAGGCCCTTATGATTGAAACATCCCAAAAATACTAAACCAAAAATTTCATTTTAAATTAAACAAATATAAAACCATTTGTCTGGAGACCTCATAGTAATAATATATATCAAAAACAATGTATCCATAGTCAAAACATGTCATAACAAAATCATATCAGAGTATAAATCCCATAGATCTCTGGTGCGGAAAATGGGGTATGATGAAATGCGATCATGCCGACTCCTTTCCTTTCGAAGAAGAAGGACCTGAAACAAAACTGAAAACTGTAAGCACAAAGCTTAGTGAGTTCCACCATCATACCACATACCATACAATAAACATACTGTCTAACATATTCGGGTACTAGCTACCCCTTCGGTCTCTTTCAACCGGTAACTTGCCTAGCATATCAGGGTACTGGCCTACTCCTTCGGTCTCTTTCAACCGGTAACTGCCTAGCATATCAGGGTGTTGGCCTACCCCTTCGGTCCTGTCGACCGGTACCTCGCCTAGCATATCAGGGTGCTGGCCTACCCCTTCGGTCTTGTCGACCGGTACCGGGGACTATATCACCCCCTACTTCTACCACATAGCATCCTAGTGCATAAACATATAAGTCATATACTGCCTAACTTATCCGGGTGCTGGCATACCCTTCGGCCCTATCGACTGGTACTGGGGTCTATCCTACCCCTCCTACCACTATCACATAACATCATAGCATACTAGCACATAAAGCATAACAGATAGTGACATACCAAATAATTATCATAAACACAATCATCTATACTATAGCTCTTACTAGTGGGTTGGCATTGGTGCCTTCGACCCACTTCTACTGGAAGGTAACTCACCTCAATGTTGTGAAGTAGCTGAACTGTCCTCGGCTCTGGGATCAACTCTCCTCAAACCCCTACACATAAAATCTCTTTTAATTACTCTTTCATACTCGTAACCCCTTGAAGGGTCAACTCTGGTCAAAGGTCAAAGTCAAACTCAACATCTTGGTTAACTCAACTGCCCGAGTTGGTCCATCAACTCGCCGAGTTCCGCTTCATACAGGGTCGAGACATTTTACTCACAACTCGCCGAGTCCCTCCTTGAAATCGTCGAGTTCCTAAATCTTCATAACCCAAAACCATGGTCAACTCGCTGAGTCCTCTCCTAGACTCAACGGGTTTGCTCAGTAACCGAAAAGGTTGGGTGACCACGACCCAACTCGCTGAGTTGTATGAACAACTCGTCGATTCCCCCATAGTCTAAATCCATACAGTCGATTCTAGTTGGGTTTAATGCTTTCAAACCATATATTTGGTCCCCTAGAGTCGATATATCAAGTAAACTTACTAACTTTACGTCCATGCATGAGTTATTTAGCTCAAAAGGCCCTAAAAAGTGGTTCACAAGTTGCATGGGACTCCCATGGCCATAAAGTTGGCACCTTTATGTCATGGAGTCCCTCAAAGGCTCTAGATCTAAAGTCATGACTCCAAAACATGCTTGCATCCATGAATGGTTCCAAAATAGGCTCCTTAAGGCCCTAAACTACTCCATGAAGAGATCTAGTAAATGAATAGTCAAGGTATATGTAACACCTATTCCAAGTATTACTTAATTTATTTAAGTTTTAGGGCTTTGTGCATGGACTCAGCGAGTTGGGAGTCCAACTTGTCGAGTAGAGACATTTTAGTGGATGCGGGATTTCGAACCTACCCGACGAGTCAGAAGGTCCGACTCGACAAGTAGGTGCTGTAGAGGGAAACCCTAAATTGCAGGGGCTGGTACCTTATTTAAAGAACTTATGGCTCATTTGTAGCCTCCCTTATCGTCCTTGCAACCCATAGAGAAACCCTAGCTGTAGAGTTGAGCTTCCTTGAGAGTGTGAGAGCCTTAGAGAGTGAAACTTGTGCCTTTGTGAAGGATTTTTGAGCTTAAAGAGGAAGGAGCAAGGAGAGGAACAGTAGATCCAACATCTACTTCATATTAGCCATCATCTTGAGGTATAAAGTTGCCACCTTGATCTCTAGTTGATTAGATCCCTTCTCTTACAAGTGAATGACCATTTTTGGGGCGAAATGGAGTCCAAAATCGGATTTGGACCTATCACAAGGATATGGTTCCAGATCTGGACCCCTTTAGGTCCCCAATGACATAAAGTTGCTCACTTTGTATAGTCTAGCCACTTTCCATGCACAATAACCTTGTTAGAAGCCTAGTTTTGAAGATATAGCCTTGGAGGACCTTGCATGCACATAAAGTTTGCAAATTTGCGTGGTATCTGCACTAGGAGAGCTTGGATATGGAGTTTGGCACCTTAGATCCCATTGAAAAGAGCTGAACTTGAAGGAGACTGAAGGAACTCGTCGAGTCCCTTAGCTGACTCGACAAGTCGAGTAGGGTTTACCCATTTTCGGGTCTTCCGAGTTTTCGATTGTCATAAGTTTTTGGTTTTATGAGTTTTTGGTTGTCATGATTTTTCGGTTTTGGACATGAAGGGACTCGCCGAGTTACTCAGGTAACTCGGCAAGTGGATGAATTACTCAGAAAACTCGATGAGTTGCTGGATGCACTCGACGAGTTAAGGTCAACATGGACTGTTGACCTTGATCGTTGAATTTGAGGGCACCTATGTTATTTATGGGGTTGTGACAAGTTAATCACATGATGATTATAGGCGGTTGAAGAGTAGAAGTGCAGGGGACATATCAGATCTTAGCTTATTAGTTCAGCATTCGTGAGGTGAGTCTTCTCAACATACCAATGGGTCTAAGGCACCAAGGCCGGCCTATTTTGTGATATGTGGATTGTCGATTGATTATGCGTTATGTTAGTATAACATTTGCATGGAAAACCCCAGGGGGTTCCCATGGCAGTAGACTAAGACCACGTAGGGGTTCCCGTGGCATTTAGTATAAGACCTTGGAGGGTTTCCATGGCATCCTAGTATATTTATATGATTAGCTTGTATGATATTTGCTTGGTAGGAAGACCATGTGGGGGTTCCCATGGCAGGTAGTAAGACCACGTGGGGGTTCCTGTGGCACTAGGTGTAAGACCCTGGAGGGTTTCCATGGCTTCCTTATATGTTGTATGCATGGCTTATGTGGTAGAGATAACTTTTATAGCTAATATGATATGTGTTATATGGATTGTGTGTGGGGTATGCTTTGGGGAACTCACTAAGCATTAGCTTATAGTTTGTGGATTTATTTCAAGTACATCTGAGCCTAAGGGCAAGGGCAAGGCTTGATGGCGTGGCGTGCACTCTCTCTCAGGCGTTTTATGGGACACTCTGATGATGTGAAATAAATTTGTAATGATTATGAATTTTGAAAACAATTGTATTTAGAAACCTCATGTTTTGTGGGAGTATTTTGGTTAATTAAAAATGAAAATTTTCTTTGAAAATTTGGGTCGTTACAAGTTGGTATCAGAGCCTTGGTTTGAGGGATTCAGGCACATCCTCGGGTGTGTTGGGACTCAAACTAAGGAATGATAATTGTTTTCAAAAATAAAATGGAAGTTAAAATTTTTAAAGGATGGGAAAAGAGGAGAGTGCAACGCGCTTGATCGGCTGAGTCAAGTAAGTAGTTCCCCAATATGTTAGCCATATTATACTGATATGTGAGTTATGATAATCGTATGAATCCTGCTACGTTTATGCTTTCAAAATTATATACGGTTAGGGTCTTATAGCCTCAGAATGATTAATTTAGCCTTATTTCCCATTCATTGTTTAGTTGTGGTCCTTGGGTAAAGTCTATTATTCGAAAGTCTATTTGATCCTTTTCTGTGAATAATTTGCATGCATAAGGCAACCTGTTATGATTGGTCTGATTGATATGGATAGAGAAAATCTTAAGGTCGCCTAGGATTTGAGATATGCAGTAGTCTGTGGGATATGATTTGTTTTGGGACGAATTGGAGTCATCAGGTAGAGCCTTGGGGAGAGTACAGGTAGGTGTGGAAGGTAGTATTGGGCCCATACTACTGAAAGCACAGGACCTGTACCCGAACCAATGTTAGATCTGACAGCTCCAAGGAGGACCGATGTGCGAAGATCCCTTATATGGATATCCTGATTATTCTGATTTATGACATTTTAGTTCAGCATGGTGGTGACATGATTTGGAGCAGGGGGATCTGGATCGGGATCTGGATCCGGGGCTAGATCAAGTGACACTACCGAGGTTATTGCCGAGAGGCTGCGTGAGCTTATTGTAGCCGAGGTTACCAGGGTCATCCTTGACGCTACCCTAGTTATCTTTGGGACGGTCAAGGAGGGTATGATAGAGATTATGGAGGAGAGGCTCAGGGCGTTCAAAGCCGAGATTGTTGCGGGCCAAGTTGGGGCCCGAACTCCCTCGTTCTAGGAGTTCAAGGCGTGCAGAGCGCCGGAGTTTTTCAGGGTCAGGGACCCCATTGTTAGCCAACGCTGGGTGGCGGATATCGAGAATGCTTAATGCACGAGTTCTTTCCCAGATGCGGCAAAGGTGGGTTTTTCTTCATGTATGCTGAGAGACAGAGCCTGCGATTGGTGGGGCGAGGTGACTAGGCAGGTGGGAGCAGCCGGTGTGGCTGAGATGACATGGGCCGAGTTTGTTCGGCGATTTGATTTAGAGTTTGCACCATCCATTGAGGTGCAGAGGATGGTGAGAGAGTACCAGGAGCTCCAGCAGACCACCGAGACTGTGGCGGAGATCACCTCCAAGTTTCGGGAACGAGCATTGTTGATCCCACAGTATGCTACCGATGAGGACATGAGGCGAACGAGGTATCATTCCATGCTAAGGGACGATATCCAGGAGTTTGTGAGCTTCACAGGGTGCAAAACCCTGAATGAGATGGTGGGGAAGGCCCATGAGCGGGAGATGGAGTTGGACTTCCGCACCAAGCGGAAGCCTGAGCAGGTACAAACAGCAGTGGGTCAGGCTAAAAAGCCTAAGACCTCAGATTCATCTAGTAGAGGCCAGCAGGGCCATGATCGGTATGCCAAGTATGGGAGATTTCATGGTGGAGCTTGCCGGAGGACGAGCCTGACATGTTATACGTGTGGTCAGTAGGGCCATGTGAGCAGGGATTGCCCCAAGAAGGTCTTGGTTTATTTCCACTGCAATCAGACTGACCATAAAAAGGCCGATTGTCCGAGGTTGTAGGGAGGGGGAGGAGCAGTGGCGGCGCCTGCGCCCGCCACAATGAGGATTATTGGCGGCTACCCTGCTGAGGCGGATGCTCCAGTGGTGAAGAGCTGCGCATTTTCAGTTGACTACCGACGAGGCTTGGGCAGAACCAGACGTTGTGGCTGATACGTGTTTATTCTTCTCTGCTCTAGATTTATTGTATTTCTTATGTGTACATTGTTCTCATATAGGGACCTTTTTGGTCAACGGTATGTCTGCTCATGTTTTGTTCGATTCGGGAGCTACCCGATCATTTGTGTCTCTTGCGCTTAGCAAGAAGTTTCGGGATGCGTCGGGAACTTTGGATTCCCCACTCGAGGTAGAGATTTCAGATGACCGCACAGTGAGTGTTGCGAGGGTGTATCGGGACTGTGTCTTGAATGTGCTTGGAGAGAGGTTTCGTGTTGATCTAGTCCCGATACCGTTGCGAGGGCTGAAGGTGATTATCGGGATGGACTGGTTGGGGGCCAATGAGGCCATGATTGATTGCGAGCGCCAGTTGGTGAAGGTTCAAACCCCAAGTGAGGGAGAACTGGTTATACGTGGTGAGAGGGCATCACATGGCCAACCCTTTGTTTAGCTGCGAGGGCAAGGAGATTCCTACAGCAGGGATGTACGAGATTTCTGACTTATATCTCGGATACGAGGACTGAGACCATGACAGATGTGGGCAGTGTGCCGGTTGTACAGGAGTTTCGGGTTGTTTTTCCCGAGGAGTTATCGAGAATGCCTCAGGAGAGGAAAGTAGAGTTTAGTATTGACTTGGTGACGGGTGCCGCTCCGATAGCGAAGGCACCATTCCGACTAGCACCGCCCGAGATGCAGGAGCTATCTATGCAGCTTCAGAAGCTGCTAGACCGAGGGTTTATCCGTCCGAGCAGTTCCCCATGGGGAGCTCCGATCCTGTTCGTGAAAAAGAACAATGGATCACACAGGATGTGCATCGATTATCGAGAGCTGAACAAACTAACGGTGAAGAACCATTATCCGTTACTGATGATCGATGATTTGTTCGATCAGCTGCAGGGCGCGTCTTGGTTTTCTAAGATTGATCTTCGGTCGAGATACCATCAGATGAGGATTCGGGATGAGGATATACTGAAGACAGCTTTCAGGACTTGGTATGGGCACTATGAGTTTGTGGTGATACCATTTGGGCTCACCAATGCCCCAGCAACGTTCATGGATCTCATGAACATGGTGTGTAGACCGAAGTTGGATCGGTCGGTGATCATTTTTATTGATGATATCCTGGTCTATTCTAAGACCAAGGAGTAGCATGAGCCGCATCTGAGGGAGGTGTTAGAGACCCTAAGGGTGGAGAGGCTATATGCCAAGTTCTCCAAGTGTGATTTCTGGCTACGAGAAGTATAGTTTTTGGGGCACATCATCAACCAGGAGGGCATTTCGGTTGATCCAGCCAAGGTTGAGGCAGTAATGCGGTGGGAAGTGCTGAAGAATGCTTCCGAGATCCGTAGCTTCTTGGGTCTAGAGGGCTATTATCGGAGATTTATTCAGGATTTCTCCTAGATTATTGTGCCTTTGACTCGCTTGACCAAGAAAAATTTGACATTTTGGTGGGGCACAGATCATCAGTTGGCTTTTGAGACCCTGTGACGGAGGCTATGCGAGGCTCCGATTCTAGTACTACCTGAGGGATTAGAGGATTTGGTGGTGTACTGTGATGCATCGATTTCAGGGTTAGGTGCGGTACTGATGTAAAGAGGGCATGTGATAGCTTACGCCTCGAGGCTGTTGAAGCCTCATGAGGCGAACTAACCCACTCACGACCTGGAATTGGGGGCATGTGGTGTTTACCCTCAAGATTTGGAGGCACTACTTGTATGGGTTGCGGTGCACCATCTATACTAATCACAAGAGTTTGAAGTATTTGATGGATCAGCAGAACCTCAACATGCGACAAAGGAGGTGGTTGGATGTGCTGAAGGACTATGATTGTGAGATCATATACCACCCAGGGAAGGCCAACGTGGTGACCGATGCTTTGAGTCGTAAGGCGGAATGATCCCCGATTAGGAATGTTTGTTTGAGGAGGACTGTGATCTCTCCACTGCTGGATATGATCAAGGAGGTACAGGTGGAGCGTTTGAAGAAGGAGAAATCGAAGTTAGAGAGGATACGGGGAGAAATTCCTTTATTCGTCCGGAATGGTCAGGGTCTCCTGACCCAGTGGGGCTAAGTATGGGTCCCAGCATTTGGGGGAGTAAGGCAGAAGATTTTGGAGCAGGCGCATAAATCCAAGTTCTCTATCCATCCAGGGGCTACAAAAATGTATAGAGACTTGAGGCTGAGTTATTGGTGGCCCTGCATGAAGCGGGAGATCGCTTGGTTTGTAGAATGATGCTTGACCTGCAGGAAGGTCAAGGTCGAGCATCAGCGACCTCATGGTAAGGTTCAGCTGCTACCCATTCCCATGTGGAAGTGGAGGAGATCACTATGGACTTCATCACGAAGTTACCGAGGACGGCGAGAGGTGTGGACGCCATACGGGTGATTGTAGACCGATTGACGAAGAGTGCCCACTTTATTCCTAACTCTGAGAGTATATCCGCCGAGAAGTTGGTGGATATTTATGTGCGAGAGGTGCTGGCTAGATACGGGGTGCCGGTATTGGTAGTCTCTGACAGGGATGTTCAGTTTACATCTAGGTTCGGGAAGAAGTTCCACGAGGAACTGGACACTCAGCTGCATTTTAGCACGACGTACCACCCCCAAACAGATGGCCAGAGTGAGAGGACGATCCAGACACTTGAGGACATGCTGCAAGCATGCGTGATGGATTTTGGAGGGAGTTGGGATACATACCTCCCGTTGGCAAAGTTTTCATACAACAACAGTTACCATGCCAGTATCGACCGACCACCATTCGAGATGTTGTATGGTAGGAGATACAGGACCCCAGTTTATTGGGGTGAGGTTGGACACCGAGTCATGGGGAGCACGGAGGTGGTGCTCAAGACTACCGAACTGATTCAGCAGGTGCGCAAACGGCTACGAGTCGCACAGAGCCGTCAGAAAAGTTATGCTGAACAGTGGCGTTCGGACCTCAAGTTCCAGGTGGGGAACTTTGACTTTGTGTTACTGAAAGTGTCACCATGGAAGGGAGTCATCAGGTTTCGAAAGAGGGGTAAACTGGGGCCCCAATATATAGGATCATTCAGGATTACGGCCCGGGTGGGCAAGGTGGCCTATTGCTTGGATTTTCCAAATGAGCTTAGCCAGATTCACAATACCTTCCATGTGTCACAGCTTCGGAAGTGTGTCACTGATGAGACGGCAGCTGTTTCTCTGGACGACATTCATGTGGACGATAGCCTGAACTACATTGAGAGGCCCGTTGCGATTTTGGATAGGAAGACTATGGTTCTTCGGAACAAGGAAGTGAAGCTGGTATAGGTGCAATGGCAGCACCGAAGGGGCTCAGAATGGGCATGGGAGCCAGAAGACGAGATGCGAGACCACTACCCGGACTTATTTGGATTAGTAGACTTCGAGGATGAAGTCTAGTTCAAGTGGGGGAGATTTGTAACACCTGTTCCAGGTATTACTTAATTTATTTAAGTTTTAGGGTTTTGTGCGTGGACTCGGCGAGTTAGGAGTCCAACTCGTCGAGTAGAGACATTTTGGTGGATGCAGGATTTCGACCCTACCCGACGAGTCGGAAGGCCCGACTCGACGAGTAGGTGCTGTAGAGGGAAACCCTAAATTCTGGGGGCTGGTACCCTATTTAAAGGACTTATGGCTCATTTGTAGCCTCCCTTATCGTCCTTGCAACCCAGAGAGAAACCCGAGCTGTAGAGTTGAGCTTCCTTGAGAGTGTGAGAGCCTTAGAGAGTGAAACTTGTGCCTTTGTGAAGGATTTTTGAGCTTAAAGAGGAAGGCGCAAGGAGAGGAACAGTAGATCAAACATCTACTTCGTATTAGCCATCATCTTGAGGTATAAAGTTGTCACCTTGATCTCTAGTTGATTAGATCCCTTCTCTTACAAGTAAATGACCATTTTTGGGGCGAAATGGAGTCCAAAATCGGATCTGGACCTATCACAAGGATATGGTTCCAGATCTGGACCCCTTTAGTGAAGGGTTTTGAGCATTCTAACACTCCTATGGTGTACATGAAACCCTAGATGCTTTGGATCTATGTTTTCTCAATTATACATGCAAACTTTCCAAAGCATCATCCTAACTAGCATACTATGGAGTATATACACTACAAAATCTAGTTAGATGACTTACCTTTTTTGTAGCCTTGATACCTTAAGCCTTTAAGAGCCTAGCACCCCAAACGTGATGCCTCAAATGCTTCACACAACACCACCAACAATGGAGGAACTTGAGAAGCGATTACTTGCACTCACAAAATCGGCTACCACTCTTGTGTATCATTTAGGTGCCGATTTTGGTAGCCTTAGGGTCTCTTATATAGTGTGGCAAAACTAGGGTTACACCATGCAAACCTTAATGTGCATGACCTTCCATATTCCTCATGCTCCATGGGTTTAAACCTCCATGGATCACCCTCGTTTTACCCGCCCTTGGGACTGGAACTGATTGGTTGCTTGTTGTGACAGCCAAGGTCTGAACATTGTCCCACTTCCCTCATCGGGTTCCTCTCTGTTCATCATGGGGTTATCTCTTACGACTAGCATTGCGATTCACACCTGGCATTCCTCTAGTTAATCTGCCGCGGGGTAGGGAGGTCCCTCTCTAGTTCATAACCTTTCTTCCAAAGCCTCCCCCGATTCTACTTTTGGCAGGCCATGTTGTCACATTGGTTTAGCCCAACATAAGGAATCATGGATCATTGGCCCACACCATAAGAATGAATGATTTACCAAATCAACCCATTATATTTAATTAGTGTATTTTGATCACAAAATTAATTCCAAATTAATTCTTGATCAATACTAATTAAATAATATGATTTCATATTAATATATTAGAACTTATAATATATTAACACATCATAAACAACCTCTTCTCAATTGTCCATCCTTCAGATTGTTCTGGTGCCATGCAACCCAAATGGACCATGCTACTCTCGGGTCAAGTACATACCAATTATAGTTATGGGCTTAGACACCAAATCCAACAGTCTCCCACTTGGATAAGTCTAATAACTATAACTGCAAGTACGACTTGAAACACCGACTAGCAATCGTAGCCCTTAAAAGCCTATGTCGAACTGAGACGCTCCATTTTTTTTAGATAAGTGATCATATAATCCTTTGTTCTCAAGATATCAACTAGACAAATACATGGAACAACGTCATACTTATTGTCCAGCAGTTTGTTTCCCGATTTCCGATTTGTTTGACATAGAAATTAATCGAACACATCAATTTAGTTATGACCGGGCCCGGTACATAGGTCAAAACAAATCATCGAGGGGCCCAAGATATCGCTTTTAATCCTCCAAGGACTAAAAGGAACAGATAAACTTCGACTCATATGCTTGTACTAACTATTCATCAAATTGTACACAACAACATGTTTTATAGCATCAAGTTACTGAAGTGGTTTCGTACTATAAATGCACAACCAACTCATAGTCAACAACTCATATCTCTTGGTTTGAAGACTTATATGATACTATCGTCTCACAATCACTCGAGATAAATTTCATGAAGTGATACAAGTGAGCGCGAGTTTAATCCAATACTCAGACCTTATGAGCACTCATGAATGTTGCAGCAAACTTTGCTATGTCTACTACAATTCAGACATATCTACAAGCCAAATTCATGACAGTCTTGCTTCAATACCTACTTCCAACGTATGATTGACTGTGGATAGTTTGAATAATATAATTATTCTAGAAGTCAAAAAATGCAAAGTGAAACAATAGTAAATGATTGACATAAGACAATACCATACTAGTAAATAAAAAACACCTTTTATTTAAGCATCAAATGTCAATTACATTTCAACTATTACAAGTTTCGAAAGCTATCTAATCATTAAAACTAATATCATCCTTCAGCCCAATGCGCCTCGCATGCTGTAAATGCTTAACCCTACTCAGTTCCTTCGTGAGGGGATCTGCTGGGTTCTCATTTGATGATATCCTCTTTGCCATGAGGAGTCCTTCTAGTCGATGTCTTATGAAGTGGTATTTTCTATCGATGTGCCTGGATCTGCCATGATCCCTTGGTTCCTTGGCTAAGGCAACTGCACTCTCGCTGTCACAGAAAATATCCATATGCACCTTTATAGTTTGTACAACTCCAAGGTCTCCGATGAAGTTCTTCAGCCATATTGCCTGCTTTGACGCCTCGTTTGCTGCTATGTACTCTGATTCACAAGTTGAATCAGCTACGGTTTCCTGCTTGGAACTTTTCCAAGTTATTGCTCCTCCATTCAAGGTAAAGACCCAGCCCGACTGGGAGCGGAAATTATCCCTGTCGGTCTGAAAGCTGGCATCACTATACCCCACCACTCTCAAGTCATCACTCCCACCAAGGGTAAGGACCCAATCCTAGTCCTCCGCAGGTACTTGAGAATGTTCTTTACCACGGTTCGGTGAGCTTTGTCTAGATTCCCTTGATATCTGCTGACCATGCTCAAAGCAAAAGCCACATAACAACGAGTACAAGTCGTAGTATACATGATCAAGCCAAAAGCGGATGCATATGGTATTCTACTCATCTTAGCTATCTCAGCCTTTATACACGGACTCTGAGTTTTACTCAGTTTGGCATTGCTCTGGATCAGTAAGTCACCTTTCTTGGAATCCTGCATGCTGAATCTTTTCAACACCTTATCCAAGTAGGAACTTTGACTAAGTCCAATTAGTCTTTTACTCCTGTCTCTCAATATCCTTATCCCAAGAATATAGGCAGCTTCTCTGAGGTCCTTCATAGCGAAACACTTCCCAAGCCAAGACTTAACCTCCTGCAAGGTTGGGATGTCATTTCCTATGAGTAGTATGTCATCCACATACAATACCAGAAAGCTAACTATGCTCCCACTAGCCTTGACATATACATAGGACTCATCCTCGCTTCTCAAAAATCCAAATTCTTTGACTTTCTCATCGAAACAAAGATTCCATCTGCAAGATGCTTGTTTCAACCCATAAATGGATTTCTCAAGCTTACACATTTTATTAGGGTATTTTGCATCGACAAAACCCTCTGGCTGACTCATGTAAACATTATCGGCCAACTTTCCATAAGGAAAGTGGTTTTGACATCCATTTGCCATATTTCATAATCATGAAATGAAGCTATGGCTAGCATAACCCTAATAGACTTAATCTTCGCTACTGGTGAGAAGGTCTTGTATAAATCAACTCCTGGAGTTTGAGTAAAGCCCTTCGCAACCAGTCACACCTTATAAGTGTGTGCCTTTCCATCCATGCCGGTCTTCTTCTTGAAAATCCATTTTCATCCGACTGTCTTATGACCCGGTACTGTCACACCCCGCTAAAGCGGAAACACGAGGCGTGGCAGTATAAAGGGTTTCATAGCAAAAGTTGAAAGACAACACCAACCATAGTATTAAAAATCATTAAAATTTTACAATGGGTTTGAACAACTTTTAAAAGAAATTACAATGTAAATTGAAATACAACACATGCGAATGCTCCTAAAAGTGAAGTGTCCCTAAGTGTCACTTACTCGAGGATTCCTGAAAAAACATGTAAAACTAGCGTCAACTATAAAAATAGTTGGTGAGTACTCACAGATAAACAAAATAATATTGGTTCCATGAATTGAAATCAAAGTTTTGATAAAAGTTTCCAATAATAAAAGTATATTGTTAAAATGAGTAAATAAGTTTGTAAAAACAAAGTTCTTTGTCATCATGAGAGATAAAGTATGTTGCCCAAATAAGATGCAACATTCATATTCTCATGGAAGATAAAGTTCGTTACTCAAACGAGTAAACAAGTTTCATTGCTAAAATGAGCAATCAATTTCGTTGCTACAAGGAGCAAACAATTTCATTGCTAAAACATGTATATAAGTTTTCAGTAATAAAAGTTCGTTGTTGTAATGAGAAACAAAGTTCATTGCTATAATTAATAACAAGTTTATTGCTATAACGAGAAACGTGTTTGTATGTGTATGAGCAAACAATGAGTCTCAACCAAACCTATGACTGAAGCCCTATCAAGATCTATGCTTATCGTTCCATAGATGAATATGGTATCATGCACTCCAGCAATAGGGCGAGTGAGGAGTTGTCAATTCCTAATAGCGCTATCCATAATGACCATTGGCTCAAAGAGTTAATGGTTAGAGATAAGGGAAGGGCCTTAGTACGATAAGTTCTCATGTTCCGTGTTGCATAGACATACATAGAGAGACATAGCAATAAAATAGCAATCATGTTTGATACAAATCAATTTAAATACAACATTCAAATAATAGTTTTTCGGGACATGCTTTTCCACCCCAAAACATAAAAACCGAAAATAGGGGAGTGGTGAATACTCACAATATGCAAAATATAGCAATCAAGTTTATACGAGTCAACTAAATATAACGAACATAAATAGTTTAGGACATGCTTTTCCACCCCAAAACATAAAAACCGAAAATAGGGGAGTGCGTGAATACTCGCAATGCATTTAGATGATGCAAATGGTGCTTTGAACTACGTTCCACGTGTACCACTACCGATTCCTACAATAATGGTATTCGCTAGTGAGTCTCTAATCGAAATCTAACACTAGTATACTTACTACTACAATAGAATTATGCCAATAATGTGTCAAAATTTAATATTGATAAGTTACAAACATTTTTCTATGAAAATTAAATTTCAATGAATCAATTGTTATATAACAATTTAAGTGGAAATTTCCCATTATTGAAATGCTAATATTTAACAATTTAAGAGGTGTTCCAATGATTAAATATTCAAAACTAAATTAATTTAGTTCTAAAATTTTCCAAAGTTTGCATTTTAGTTTTAATTGAAGTGAAAGACCTCAAGATAAATTTTCTTGAATTTTTGATTTGTCTGACTATTTTTCACGATTCTAGTTTCTTGAATAACCATAAAATCTTGAAAAATACTAAACAGTTAATAAAAATTACCAAACTTCAGATTTTGGTTCTAAATGTACTAAAGGACTTCTAGATAAATTTTCATGGAGTATGAATATGTATAACCATTTTTCATATATTTAATTCTCTAAATAGATACAAATTCATGAAAAATAGAAATCAGTTTCCAAAATTACCCAAACTTTTTGTATTACTGTTATTAAACATTATTAAGCTGGGAAAAATATAAAAATTGATTTCTAAACTGTTTAACCCAATTTTATGATTTTTGAGCATTTATTCTAATAAAAATTAAAATAAATAGAAAACAGTTTCCAAAATTGCCCAAAATTTTTTTCACACTTTTATTATACATTTAGAAGCTGTGAAAAATATAAAAGATATTTTTCAATTAGTCTTTCTATTTTTCTTTGTTTTATCCTCTTAAATAATCATTAATTGGAGAATAATTATTAAACAGTTAAAATAAATTACCAAAATTTTTGTACACTTCATTTTCAGAATAAATAATCTGGGAAAAATACTAAATGTGGTTTTTATATACTGAAATCCGATTTTGGGTATTTAAGTGTATTTAAGTGTATTTAAGTGTATTTAACCTTAGAAAATAGGAGAAAAATAGTATACAGAAGATAAAAATCATCAAAATTTTTATGTAGGCTCCTAATGTACAAAAAGAGGTTCTGGTAATTTTTCATGAATTTTAGATGATCAGAACTATTTTTTCTATTTTTAGGCCATTATAATTACAAAAATTGGGGGAAAATAGAAATGTATAATGAAAAATCGTGAAATTATTTTTCTGAGCCTTCCACCTCTGGTAAGAGGTGCGAAAATTGTTAGATGGCATTTTCACGCTCTCTAAAGTGGTTTTGTGATTTATTGGAACCACACAAAAAGAAAATCAAAAGACACATCAAACAGTAACAAAAATCGATGAAATTTTATGAGGGGTCATTATTCACCATAAGGGTCATCCACGAATTTTCCTAGGATTTATAGACCTCAGAAAGTATTTTATATGATTTATTGACCTATTTTATTGCAATAATTATAATAATTCGAGAAAAATGAATTATTTTCTGGAAATTTACAGAGCATCTTATTTTGTTGATGGGAATCTGGGAAAAATCGGATTTGGTCAGAAAAGGAGTTTTAGATATTTATTTGGAAATAAATCCTTCATGAGCATATTTGAAAGCTTTTAACAACATACTTTGATGATCTAGCATATAAGCTTGAAGATCATCACATGCATGTTGGTTTGAAGATCATTCATGAGTTTGAAATGTTCAAAAATCTTTTTTTGATAGAAAACATAGGGTGCATGTGGTGTTTTTCCACCAAAACATATAGAAAAGTGCATTTCCATGGTTTTGACTTAGGTTTAGGTCATGGATCTTCACCATTTTGTAACATGCAAGATGTTTTTGGTGAAAATCTACCACCATCATCATCAAAACTGAAGTGAATGAATATTCACACAAATTTTCTAAGAGAAAGGTGTAGAAGAAGAAGGAAATGCAAGAAAAACCTTGAAAACATGGAGGAAAATGAAAGGAAATCGTGTTCTACCTTAATGAACACCTCTAGATGATGAAGATTTCGAGTTTGAGGTGTGTTCTTGGACTTATTCTCTGGAAAATTTCGTGGGTATAGAGAAATGAAGAGAGAAATGGAGTGGTGGTGATGAAGAGTGTGAGAGAGAATGAGGGGTAGAGTGAGAGAGAAGATGGAGTGGTAGAGTGAATAAGTGAGTGAATTGATTGAGTTTTGGGGAAGAGGAGAGGCATCTTGGGAGGAGGGAGTCCGACTTTGGAGTGGAGAGAGGGTCTCCCTCTCTTAAATTTTATAAAATTATAACTTTATTTTATAAAATTATCAAGTTTTAATAAAATATGCATCTTATTTTAATTTTCATTCACAAAACCTTGATTTTTTTTTTGCATTGAAAATAAGGTTAAATACTAATGACTTAAATTTTATTTTTCTTAAATGCATTCTCATAATTTTTATTATTATAAGATAATATTTAAGTTTCATAATTATTTTTATAGAAATTTTTAAGGTTAAAGTTTATAAATATGAGTTTTTATGGCTTTTAGGGTTTTGGAGTTTAATAAACTTTGAATATCAAAATAAATAGAATATTTGAGACTTTAAATTATCTTATGGTATTATAACTCTTTTATAGTTATAAATAATGTTTGTAATTTATTTTTATCGGTTTATTGGCATTCTATGTAGTGACTCCGAGATTCAAGCGAAATTGAGGAATCAAGTATACTAGTCCTAGTCTACAACTTTGACTTAAGTTTCTATGAGACTTTGACCTAATTTCTACTTCTAGGTCAAGTGCATGATGTGTGTATATGATTCATGAAATGGTGTTCGAGTCAAAGAGTGACCCAAATATGGATAGTCACTACACTTAAGTAGTAGTAGAATTCACATATCAATGTGAAATCTAAGCACACCATCCATTGTTTCTATCTGTTTCCAAGTTTCTACTAGGTTATAACTTAGCTTCTAGTTACTAAGTCTAATATGTGTTGTGCCTATATGTGCAACTAAGTCTAGTCAAATCTAGAACCGACTCGAATTTTGACGGTTGTCACAGGTACATTGTCAACCAAGTTCCAAACTTGATTTTCATACATGGACTGAATCTCGCTGTCCATCGCTTCTTTCCATTTAGCAGACTCGGAGCTTGCCATAGGTTCCTTGTAGTTGTTAGGTTCATCCAAATTTATCAGTGTGCTATCACTGATAAATGTATCACCCTAAGATGTTATATGAAAACCATATAAGATAGGTGGAACACTAACTCTACTGGAATGCCTCAGAGGTACAGATTCGTCAATCGGCTCAACAGGAGTTTCCTCCTCAGATTGATTGCTAGTGTTTGAGGTTCCTTCACCACTTGACTCTTGAAGTTCTTCAAGATCAATTTGCCTCCCACTATCTCCTTGGCCTATGAGCTCTCTCTCTCGCAAAAGACTCCTCTCCTCGCAACGAAGACAACATTGTCACTCGGTCTGTAGAAGAGATAACCAAAAGATTTTTGTGGGTAGCCGATGAACATACACCGCTCACTACGAGATTCGAGCTTGTCGTGAGTCTCGCATCTCATGAAAGCCTCGCAACCCCAAACCTTGATGTGGTCTAATGTAGGAGCTTTCCCAGCTCACATCTCGTGAGGTGTTTTGGAAACCTTCTTGGTAGGGACTATATTAAGGATATGGGCGGCAATCTCTAAGGCATACCCCCAGAAATAGATTGGTAACGAAGCTCAACTCATCATGGAACGAACCATGTCCAACAAGGTTCGGTTACGTCTCTCAGCTACACCATTAAGATGCAGTGTCCTAGGTGGCGTCAACTGTGAAACAATTCCACACTCCTTAAGATAGTCTAGGAACTCGATACTAAGATACTCACCACCTCGATCGGATCGGAGCATCTTTATCTTCCTGCCCAGCTGATTCTCCACTTCATGTTTAAAGTCTTTGAATTTCTCAAAGGTTTCTGACTTATGCTTGATTAAGTAGACATAGCCATATCTAATGTAATCATCAGTAAAAGTCACATAGAAGCAGTTAGCTTCCCTTGTGGCGGTTCTGAAGGGCCCACACACATCGGTGTGTATGAGATCCAACAAATCTTCACCCCTCTCACAAGTGTCAGTGAAGGGTGATTTAGTCATCTTTCCAAGCAAACAAGATTCGCAGGTGTCATCCGACCTTAAGTCGAATGACTCCAAAACTCCAGCCTTTTGGAGTTGGCCTATCCGCTTCTTGCTGACATGTCCAAGACGACAATGCCACAAGCATACCTTATCCAATTCATTGGACGAATCGATATACAACTCATTATTTCCTAAGTTGTCTACAACATTCACAATTTCGTATACACCATTACAAGGTAATGCTTTAAAATAAAAATATACCATTATAATAAGCATTTATAGCACCAATTTCATTATCAAATGAAAAACTATAGCCTTGTTTGTACAAAACATGAAAGGAAATAATATTTTTCGCCATGTCAGACGAGTGGCAACAATTATTCAAATCTATTTCTAACCCACTACTAAGCAATAAATAGTAAACTCCAATCTTGGTGACAGGTGAAACCTTCCTATTCCCCATGATCAAGTTTATCTTCCCGTGCTCCACATCCTTACTTCTTTTTAGGCCCTGCACATCAGAACAAATGTGAAATCCACAACTTGTGTCAAGAACCCAAGAGTTAGAATGTGATGAGTTTTAGATAGAATAGTATAAATACCTGCATGGGTAGGTTTAACCTTCCCATCCTTGACATCCTGCAAGTATTTGGGGCAGCTTCACTTCCAGTGCCCTTTATCATGACAATAGAAACACTCTGCTTCCTTAGGAATGGAGAGGGAGCAACAAAACCATCCTTGGTTCCACTTGAAGTGGATCCATCAAGGGACTTTCCCTTACGGATCTTTGAGGGAGCCTTCCTCTTCTTCCCTTTTCCTTGTCCAATTGCTAGAATAGGTGCAATTGCGGTTGGAGTAGAAACAACATTTTTACCTTTGAGACCACTTTCAGCAGTCCTCAAAAGTCCTTGAAGTTTGCTAAGTGTGACCTCCTCGTTGTTTATATGATAGGTCATGCGGAACTGATCATAACATGGAGGTAAGGAGTGTAGAATGCTATCTATATCCAGCTCCTCAAGAAGGTTCACATTCAATTTTAGAAAACGATCCACAAACCATTGCATTTTCTGCAAGTGGGCCATGATGGGTTCACCATCCTTCATCTTAGTTGTTGTCATGGTAGAGATGATTTCGTACCTCTATTGACGAGCACTATGATGGTATCTTTCCATCAGGTCTTGGTTCATCTCAAAAGGGTAGAAGTCCTCATAGGACTTTTGGAGTTCAGCTGTCATGGTGGCCAACTTGATACAAGACACCTTGGTGGCATCCTTCTCATGAGTCCTAAACTTAGCGATCTCCTCGGGAGTATCAAAAGACTCATCGATTTCCTTAAGCTTCTTATCGAGAACATATTCCTTGTCCTCATAGCGAGTGACCATCCTGATGTTGCTAATCTAATCATTGAAATTAGTACCATCAAAGATGACTCTACCATAAAGGTTCATGAGAGAGAAGCAGCCAGTAGGGTTTGAGACAGAAGCAGTGTTGGAAGACATCTGAAAAGAAAGAAAGACAAAGTTCAGATTAGATAAAGAGTCCTTAATATAACACCCAAACGAAATATTAAGGCGAGGACCCAACACAATATTTTACAAATTGGAAGAGGGATGCCGTAATCCAACTTGCAAAATATTTGAGGGTAGGTAAATGACGATTTACCAATATCCACCATGAAAAAGGAAATTGTTATTAGGTTTTAATTGGATTGAAACTCCTAGATCCTTTGAGATTCATTGAAGAATTCAATGGCATGTTTAAATCTTGATTATGCCCTTCAAGTTTGTGACTGGGATACCGAGGATCACAAACAAGCTGTGAATAACCATGCAAAATGTGCTTGGTACTCCCGATGTCATTTATCACCCAATCAATGTGCCGGTTAACCACACATGCTCCATTAATCTTATGATAAACATCGAGCCACCCTTTTCCACACACGATCCATTAACGACTTGGCAAGGTGCAAAGTGCAATTTTCATAGATTAGAATCAATTTCACATTTTCCTAAAGTAACCAAGATTGGGAATTTTAATAAAACATTTAGTTACTTTATAATTATCATTATACTTAATGAGAATTAATATCCTATCCTACCTGTTCGGCTAACGAACCTACACCAGTCAATGAAGCGGTGGGTGAGAGTCGACATCCATTAAACTGTCATTTTATAGGCAGTAACCTTATACCCCCCTTATAGACCGGCTTCGTGAATGAGGCCTAGTAACGGTAAGACTGACTTGTCTTATACATATATATAAATATTAAATCTATAATATTATAATAGTATAAGGGTTGAATTTTAATTCTTTAAAATTCTAAGGTTTGGAATTAGAGTATACAAAATTGCAACTTTACAAATTCCAAAACTTGAGGGCAAGTTTTGAAACTTGTCAAAACTTTTCAAGTCCATAACTTATGAGTTTTAATGCCTTTTAAAGAAGTGACTTTTGATTTTCCATAACTTGAGGACAAGTTATGGAGCACATCAAAGGCCATTAAGATCATCAATTAAACTAACAAGCATGTCAAGTAATGTCCATGATCTAGATTAAACTCATATGAACAAGATAATTCATGTCAAAAAAATTTCATGTAATTAGCCTGACCATATAAACTAATACACAACATGAAACTTTGACAATTATCTTTTAAATTGGATAAGCATGATCATTACCACATCCAAAACTGGTTTGTAAGTTCAAAAACAGTTTAGGGTAATGATCCCAATCCAATTCAAGCTTTAAAACTCGAAAATCTGCATTCTGATGCATCACCATGTCATGGTAATTATTGCCACGTCGTGGTGGGCATGTAGAAACGAAATTGGCAGATTTTCTATCTTTGAAAATAACACAATGCAACAATATAATAGAAAACAACCATAGGCTTTGATACCACTGAAGGGTTTTGAGCATTCTAACACTCCTATGGTGTACATGCAACCCTAGATGCTTTGGATCTATGTTTTCTCTATTATACATGCAAACTTTCCAAAGCATCATCCTAACTAGCATACTATGGAGTATATACACTACAAAATCTAGTTAGATGACTTACTTTTTTTGTAGCTTTGATACCTTAAGCCTTTAAGAGCCTAGCACCCCAAATGTGATGCCTAAAATGCTTCACACAACACCATCAACAATGGAGGAACTTGAGAAGAGATTACTTGCACTCACTAAATCGGCTAGCACTCTTGTGTATCACTTAGGTGCCGATTTTGGTAGCCTTAGGGTCTCTTATATAGTGTGGCAAAACTAGGGTTACACCATGCAAACCCTAATGTGCATGACCTTCCATATTCCTCATGCTCCATGGGTTTAAACCTCCATGGATCACCCATAGGTTGTCACATGTGTTTAGCCCAACATAAGGAATCATGGATCATTGGCCCACACCATAAGAATGAATGATTTACCAAATCAACCCCTTATATTTAATAAGTCTCTTTTGATCACAAAATAATTCCAAATTAATTCTTAATCAATACTAATCAATTAATATGATTTCATATTAATATATTAGAACTTATAATATATTAACAAATCATAAATAACCTCTTCTCAATTGTCCATCCTTCAGATTATTCCGGTGCCATGCAACCAAAATAGACCATGCTACTCTCGGGTCAAGTACATACTGATTATAGTTATGGGCTTAGACACTAAATCCAACATTAGGTCCCCAATGACATAAATTTGCTCACTTTGTGTATTCTAGCCACTTTCCATGCACAAGAACCTTGTAAGAAGCCTAGTTTTGAAGATATATCCTTGGAGGACCTTGCATGCACGTAAACTTTGCAACTTTACGTGGTATCTGCACTAGGAGAGCTTGAATATGGAGTTTGGGACCTTAGATCCCACTGAAAAGGGTTGAACTTGAAGGAGACTGAAAGAACTCGTCGAGTCCCTTAGCTGACTCGACGAGTCGAGTAGGGTTTACCCGTTTTCGGGTCTTTCGAGTTTTCGGTTGTCATGAGTTTTTGGTTTCATGAGTTTTCGGTTTTGGACATGCAGGGACTCGGCGAGTTACTCAGGTAACTCCGCGAGTGGATGAATTACTCAGAAAACTCGACGAGTTGAGGTCAACATGGACTGTTGACCTTGACCGTTGAATTTGAGGGCACCTATGGTATTTATGGGTTTGTGACAAGTTAATCACATGATGATTATAGGCAGTTGAAGAGGAGCAGTGAATGGGACATATCAGATCTTAGCTTATCAGATCAGCATTCGAGAGGTGAGTATTCTCACCATACCAATGGGTCTAAGGTACCAAGGTCGGCCCATTTTATGATATGTGGATTGTCGATTGATTATGTGTTATGTTAGTGTAAAATTTACATGGAAGACCCCGGGGGGTTCACGACATTTGGTATAAGACCTTGGAGGGTTTTCCATGTGAGGGTTCCCATGGCAGGAAGACCATGTGGGGGTTCCCATGGCAGGAAGTAAGACCACGTGGGGGTTCCAGTGGCACTAGGTGTAAGACCCTGTAGGGTTTTCATGGCTTCCTTATATGTTGTATGCATGGCTTATGTGGTAGAGATAGCTTTTATAGCTAATATGAAATATGTTATGTAGATTGTGTGTGGGGTATGCTTTGGGGAACTCACTAAGCATTAGCTTACAGTTTGTGGATTTGTTTTTAGGTACATCTGAGCCTAAGGGCAAGGGCAAGGCTTGATGGCACGACCTACACTCTCTCTCAGGTGTTTTATGGGACACTCTAATGATGTGAAATAAATTTGTATTGATTATGAACTTCGAAAACAATTGTATTTGGAAACCTCATCTTTTGTGGCAGTATTTTGGTTAATTAAAAATGAAAATTTTATTTGAAAATTTGGGTCGTTACAGTATAGACTTTATACCTCAATAAGGCTGCTTTGACAAAGAACTCTATGGATCCATAGCTTCTTCCTTCAACCAAGCACTTCGAACTTCCACTCCTTCAAGGAAATTGTAACATCCATAAAAATTATGCCAAATTTAAACTTTTTAAAACATTTAAAAACCAACAATTATTACAAATTTGTTTCAAAATAGTCTCTATTAGAGTCTCCCAGAAACAAAGTCATAAAAAGTGAGGAGCTGTACGATCACACATTTGCCTTCCCGCGATCCTCTGAGGTACCTGAAACCAAAACTGAAACTGTAAGCCCAAAGCTTAGTGAGTTCCCCCAAAAATATCCATACACATAGCCATATGCGTATAATCACAAACAACATATTATGGGTCCAGTCAACCATCAGATTGGAATACCCTTGGCCCTCAACCATCAGGTTGTAATGCCAACATAATATGGGTCCAGTCATCCTCGGGATGGAATACCTCAGACCCACAACCATCAGATTGGAATGCCCACATACTATGAGTCCAGTCATCCTCGGGATGGAATACTCACAACCCACAACGATCGGGTTAGAATTCCCAGGTCTATTGGTTTTTGCACAAGCAAATTAGCCTCAACCACCAATCACACATGTGCACACATAACAGATAATCACGTAACAGTCTATTGACAAACAAATCGATCTAACGGATCATAGCAACATAATAACATCATATCCACCAGGATACTGATCTAACAGGTCATAATAACATAATACCATCCTATCTAACAGGATACTGATCTAACATATCATACTAGCATAACATATCAGGATAACAATCCAAAGGGCTGGCCTTGGTGCCTTCGACCCTTGAGTATAGTGAGGAAAACTCACATCGCAAGTAGTACTGAAATGAACTGAAAGTCTTAGATCGCTGTCTCACCGAAAATCCCGAACTATCCAAATAATAAACACTCAGTCAATACATGGGATATCAATCTTGACTAAGGGTCCGCATAACCATTTTGTCTTTTCTCTTTACTGGGCCAAGGCCCAATTGCCGAATCCATGATCTTAAAAGTCTATATATCCAAGGCCCATTAATGGCCCAATTTTCCTAATTTGGCCTAACTTCCTAAATGGGCCTTAATCTAAGATCCATCATCAAAACTGGACCAAACTCAATTATTCAGAGAGTCTAGTAAGGCCCAAGTCCAATTAGTCCAAAGGCGGCCCACCTTCGAAACCCAACTTGTCAAAAGCCCAGCAGAGGGTGTACGCGGTGCGTACACCTCTGGTATGCTGGGCGTACTTCCGTTTTGTGTTGACCACCATCGGGGTAGTTGACTCAGTATGTTGGGCGTATAAAAAATATGCGGGGCGTACGCATGTTTTACCAAGACTCTAATAAGTGCATAATGGCTTAAGCACTTAAGCCCAAACTTCAGATCCACTGACCAAATATGCCTAGGAATCATAAAGTCTCGAACTTTAACACTTTGGACGTCCAGAAAGTTCTTAATACACGATCTTAATCTATTAAGACCTTCCTACTCCATGCATGAGACACATTTAGCTATTAGGACATCATTTTTATCATTTAGGACCTCTTTTAGGGTCTGAAAGGACAACTTATCTTGTCCAAATCATATCATGCACCAAATTGGGACTTTTTGGGACAAGAATGGTTCCATAAAGCTAGCATGGAAAGATCTATATCATACAAGCATAAAGTTTGAAGCTTTTTACCTTCTGGAGCTTCTAGGGCACAAAACAACTTCAGATCCACAAGCTTGTCCTCCTTCTCCAACTTCTTGATGCATCACTTTCTTCTCCAACTACTCAAAACACAATTTATAAGCTTACACAATCAAGAAAGGGATTAGGGTTTAGGGAAAATGGCTCAAAACTGAGGAGGCTGAGGTAAGGAAGGGTTATGAGCTCATAAGGATGTTTATATAGCACTCAAACCCGAAATATTAGGGTTTGCATCTGACGCGAGTACGCTTAGGATACACAAGTGTATGCCCAACATACTAGGACGCGCCTAGTACGCTTAGCGTACCTTATGTACACTTAGAGAACTAGTATTGTTCTCAAAGTTGCAACTTTAGCCCTTAGGCTTTTCATGGGTCGAATCTTCTAACCCCAAGGACTAAAAATGACAAAATAAAAATAGAAGAGAGGATTCGAAAATACCTGTAAAATCTCGGGATGTTACGATTCTCCCCTACATAACCTAGACTTCTTCCTCGAAGTCTGATGTGGTAAATAGATCCGGGTAATGCTCCCGCATCTCGGACTCGGGGTCCCAGGACCATTCAGATCCCTTTCGATGCCGCCACTGCACCTTTACCAGGGGTATCTCCTTGTTGCGCATAAACTTTACCTTCCTCTCCAAGATAGACACCGGCTGCTGCACATAGTTCAGGCGCTCTTCAACCTGAACATTATCCAGCGACACTACCGCATCCTCGTCCAATATGCACTTCTGAATCTGGGAAACGTGGAAAGTGCTATGTATCTGACGGAGCTCCTCCGGAAGATCCAGTCTATATGCAACCTTGCCAATCCTAGCAATAACGCGAAATGGCCCAATGTATCGGGGACCCAACTTTCCCCTCTTTCTGAAGCGAATCACACCCTGGAACTCTAACTGATATTGGCGTCTGTTGGTGTAACTCTTCTGCCGACTCTGAGTGGTCTGCAGTCGCTGTCTAATCTGCTGAATCTTCTCGGTAGTTTGCAAGACTACCTCTGTCCGTCCCATCACTCTGTGACCAACCTCACCCTAACAGACCGGGGTACGACATCTCCGCCCGTTCAACAACTCAAAAGGCGGAGCGCCAATGCTGGAATGATAGCTGTTGTTGTAGGCGAACTCTGCAAGAGGTAGGTGGGAATCCCAGCTCCCACCGAAATCGATGAGACAAGCCCTCAACATGTCCTCGAGGGACTGTATGGTCCGCTCACTCTAGCCGTCGGTCTGCGGATGATAAGCCACACTAAAGTGCAGCCGTGTGCCCATCTCCTCATAGATTTTTTGCCAGAAACTGGAGGCGAACCTAACATCACGGTCGGAAACAATAGAGACAGGAACTCCGTGGCGAGCAACGATCTCACTACACATTGGCCAGCTTCTCGGCCGATGAGCTCTCCCGTATGGCCAGGAAATAGGCACTCTTGGTCAATCGATCCACGATGACCCATATAACATCAAATCTCTCCGTCGCCCTCAGCAACTTGGTAATGAAGTCCATCATGATCTGTTCCCATTTCCACATTGGAATCTCTAGAGGCTGCAGCTTTCCATGCGGCCTCTGATGCTCGACCTTGACCATCCTTTAGGTCAAGCACCTCTCGACGTGCCAAGCGATTTCTCGCTTCATGCACGACCACGAGTAGCTCAAACTCAAATCCCGGTACATCTTAGTGGCTCCCAGGTGAATAGAGAAACGAGACTTATGAGCCTCCTCCAAAACCATCTATTTGACCCCACCAGACATCAGAACCCATACTCGACCGCATCGAGTCAATAATCCTCGGCTATCCTGCATAACTCGGGTGTTCTTGCCCTTGATCCTCTCCAATTTCCAATTCTCTAGTCGCATGCCCTTAGCCCGAGCCTCTCTAATCAAGCCCACAAGTGGAGAATCCACTGATATGCTCATACATTTTGCCATAGTGGAAGATCCAGCTGACTTGCGGCTCAGTGCGTCCGCCACCATGTTCGCTTTACCTGGGTGGTAAAGGATCTCACAGTCGTAGTCCTTGACTACATCCAACAACATGCGCTATCTCATGTTCAGGTTCGGTCGATCCATGATATGTCCTAGGCTCTTGTGATCCGTGTATATGGTACAACGGACCCCATAGAGGTAATGTCTCCAAATCTTGAGAGCGAATACCACCGCTCCCAACTCCAAATCATGAGTAGGGTATCTCGTCTTGTGCGGCTTCAGTTGCCGAGACGCGTAAGCTATCACCCGTCCTCTCTGCATGAGGACCACCCCCAATTCAGTGATGGAGGCATCACAGAACACTACAAAATCCTCAACTCCCTCTGGGAGAGTCAATACTGGAGCCTGGAATAGGTGCTGTCGGAGGGTCTCAAACATCCTCTGCTGCTCGGGGCCCCACCGGAAATCCACCTCCTTCTTCGTCAGATGAGTGAGGGGTACCATAATCTTGGAGAAATCATGTATGAATCTCCGGTAGTACCCTGCCAATCCCAGAAAGCTCCTAATATCCAAAGGAGATTTCGGAACCTCCAACTGCATAACCGTCTCGATTTTGGCCGGATCAACCAAAATCCCCTCCTGGTTAACAAGCTATCCAAGGAACTGAACCTCTCGTAATCAAAACTCGCACTTCGAGAACTTGGCATATAGCCGTTCTCGCCTCAAAACTCCCAATAACTCCTAAAGCTGCTCCTCGTGCTGCTCTCGGGTCTTGGAGTACACCAAAATATCGTCTATGAACACGATGACTGAGCAATCGAGCATCGGTCTGCAGAACCGATTCATCAGGTCTATGAATACTGCCGGGGCATTGGTGACCCAAACGGCATCACCACGAACTCGTAGTGTCCATAACAAGTCCGGAACGCGGTATTCTCCACGTCCTCCTACGTAACTCTGACATGATGGTACCCGGACCTCAGGTATATCTTGGAGAACCAAGATGCCCCCTGCAACTGATCGAAAAGATCATTTATCCGTGAGAGTGGATAATGGTTCTTCACAGTTGTCACACCCCCAAACCAGAACAGTAGAAATGCCCGGGGACGGTTAACATCTGTAACACCTGATTTCAGATATGCCTTATTAATTAGGGTTGTGGCTCAATCAATAGTTGTCATGGGGATCAGAGCTTTGGGAAAGAAAGGATTTAGCCAATTTCGGATGGAGTTGCTATGATTCAAGTAACCATGTATTCGATTCTGTCTTCGAGCCATGGGTATGACTATAAACTGATATCTCGGCCTGTTATGCATTTTAGGCTTTATTCGGAAGGTTTTAAGGCTTGTTTGTGATGCTAGGAGCGTATGGCTTCTCTCCACCTTTCCGTGGATATAAAGTTCGTCGGAAACGGACTTAGAATGGAAGAGTTATAGCACTTTGAAGTTAATGTCAATTTTAGTCCCGAATGGAGTTTTATGACAAAGGCAGCCCATGCATGCATGGACTGCATGCATGTATTTAGCTGGGTACGCCCATCGTATTAAGTCACATGGTCGCGGGTGTGGAGAGGCGTACGTCCAGCATACAAGAAGTACGCTCAACGTACGTCCAGAGTGCCCAAACCCTAATTTCTCTACTTGTGCCCTGTATAAGCCACATTATATCCTTCCCTAGGTCATTTCAGATCAGCCTCCACCCCTTTTCACGACCATGAAACCCTAAATGACCTTGGATGAAGCTTGGAGCTTGAAAGAAGACTGTTGTGTGTGTGTGCAAGAAGAGAAGGTGGTGTTCAAGTGGTTATCTTGGAAGGGAGCTTGTAGATCCAGAAAGTTCTCATATTTGTCAACCCAATGGAGGTAAAAAGCTCTAATCTTGACCTTCCATTTCATAGATCCTCTTTTGGGTTGGTTTTGGCCATTTTATCCTTTTGCTTGGCCTTGGTGAGCTAGGGTCGTTTTGGGGAATCAAACTTGTAGATCTGGACATTCTAAGGTCCCCTCTCTCATAAAGGTGCAAGCTTTGTGAAGTGTTTGAGTCCAAGCATGAGTTAAGACCATGCATTAAGCTCTTTTGAGCTCTAGAGTCCCATTAAGCCATGTAAGTTAGTAAAGTTGCCAACTTTACTTGAAAAGTCACCTATAGAAGTCAGACTGGATAGTTGGAGCAAGGGATGAAGTGATTAAGTGCTTAATAGAAGAAAGAGCCTAACAGGGGAGTATGCTGGGCATACAAGCTAGTACGCGCAGCGTACAAGTCACAAGCCCAGTACTCCCTGCGTACAGCTGAGTACGCCCCGCATACTCAATCAGAGTGGGTTTCACACTAATAGGCCTTAGTTTGGGCCATTCTTTGGACTTGAATACTTTGGGCCTTAGTGGGACATCTGGAATTGAACATTTGGACTAAAGAACCATTATTGGGCCTTTGGCTAAGGCCCTTGAGAATGGATTGGGCCTAATTAGAGGTTAGGGTCATACATTGGGCCTTGTGAGCCATTTTGGGATTGGGCTATTATTTGGGTTATGGATTGTTGGACTACCTAAGGATGTATGTTTAGGCTAGAAATAAGTTATTAGGCTTAGGGTGAAGCCCATGTAAAAGTTTGGGCCCAATTTGGAAAATTGGGCCATTAGTGGGCCATTGGTGGACCTTTATGGATTTTGGAGCTTTGGGCTTGATTGGTTTTAGATTTGGGCCTTTAATGGGACTTCATGGGTTATATAGTATGGACCTCGATGGGTCTGGGGTGAAACGGCCATTTCACCCCAAGTATGGATTATGGATCATGGTTTAGGACCCGATTGCTAATTGGGTGGTATTGTGGTATTGATAGCTTGAGGAGTCGCCAGGGCAGCAGTAAGGATTTCTTGTAGTGGAGTTCAGCAGTATGAGGTGAGTTACCTTCCAGTAGAGGTGGTCTAAGGCACCAATGCCGCCCTACCAGTAGGTGATTATGTATGAGATAATTGTCTTTGTGATAATTGTCTGGTTTGCAACCATCTGATATGCTCTATGTGCTAGGATGCTCTGATATATGTGTTAGTAGTAGGGGTGAAATAGTCCCCAGATACCGGTTGAAAGATACCGAAGGGGTAGTCAGTACCCATGCACGCCTAGCAGTATGTTCATGATATGATGTTATGTGATAGTATTAGTAAGGGGAATAGTCCGCATATCTGGTCGATAGGGCCAAGGGGTAGGCCAGACACCCCGGTATGTCTGATAGTATGATTATGTTATGTTTCTATGTGGTAGTAGTGGGGGGGGGGGTGAAATAGTCCCCGTAACCGGTTGAGATAAACCGGAGGGGTAGGTTGGACACCCCTGTATGTGTAACAGGGGTAGGTTAGGCACCCCGATATGCCTAGCAGGGGTAGGCTGAGCACCCCGGTATGCTCAGAAAGGTAGGTCGGGCACCTAGATATGCCTGGCATAGGGTAGGTCAGGCACCCCGGTATGCCTGACAGTATGTGATTTTATGGTATGCGGTATGATGGGGGAACTCACTAAGCTTCGTGCTTACGGTTTTCAGTTTTGGTTTCAGGTACTTCGTTTTAAAAGGAAAGGAGCCCGCTCGATCGCAGCGCATCACACTATGTTTTCCGCACACGAGATCTTTGGGATTATACTCTAATATTATTTTATGACAACATGTTTAACTATTGACACCTTGGTTTGGACATGAGATGTTATTATGGATGTCTTTATACTTATGGTTTTAAAATAACTTATTTAAAAATGAATTTTTTTGGCCTTGAATTTTGGGATGTTACAAGTTGGTATCAGAGCCTTGGTTTGAGGGATTCGGATACACTCTCGGGTGTGTCTGAACTCAAACTGAGGGCTTGGTATAAATTTTTTCCAAAAGAGAAACATTTTTATAAAAAGAGCCTGAGAAAATGGAAAGAACTTTTAAAAAAGAAAAGAACTTTGAAAAGAACAAGGTGTGTAATGCGTGCAATCAGCCGAGCTCAAGTAAGTTTTCTCCAAGATACCCATACATGTTAATGTTATGATATGTTATGTTATGATATGATTATGAGAATTGCATGCTAGATTAGAGCTAAGGATCTAGGAAGATGCCTTATATGCCTGCTATATGTGCTTGATGAGCTGCATGATAGTACTGGTCAGTCAGTCATAGGATAGCCTATGTAGGTTATGCCTGATTGTATGAGCCTTAGAACCTCATGCTAGTATAGATTCTTGATAAGAGGATAGAATGATTTGATTGGATTATGTTAGTTAGATTTTCCATTGTCTGAATGCTATTTGCTTTGTGGGACTCTTGGTGATGTGAGTTAGCTACTAAGTGAATATGTTAAGTCACATGGGACACAAGCCGGATAATCTCAGAGTGATGGACTTGACCCTATTGTGCAGCTCTTGTCTGAGTCTAACCGTTTTAGGGATGGATCTCTTACTCGAAGGATTATCTGATCTCTGTTGCATGTGGCTATATTCATGAGGTAGCTAGTTGACATTGCTAGGAATCTTTCAGCAGCTGAGGACTGGGTGGGTTCGGGAACATAGGAAAGCCTAGGATATGTTTTAATAGGTTAGTAGTGAGGTTTAGTGAGACTTGGGTGTAACAGTTTGAGGAAGTCACTTGGAGGATTCGGGAGGATTGCTGAGGAAAGTATGGATATGTGTGGAAGGTAGTATTGGGCCCGTACTACTGAAAGCACAAGATCCATACTCGAATTGGTGAGAGTCTTGGAGAATCTGAGAAGCTTCAGGGAGAAGTTTATGACCCGTTTTGGGGACAGAGGATGTTCGAGTTGTTGCAGCTTAGCCATTGGCAAGTGAGTTAGTGAGCGTGGCAGGGTGTCAGACCCTGAAGGAAATGATTTCCTTGAAGTTGCAGATGCAGGATCGATTTGGAGCACTTTGAGAAGAGAGGTTCATGCCAGGTGCGTATAGTAGAGGATCCTGGGAAGAGACCCATGACTTCTGATAATCGGGTGAAAGGACAGTAGGGTCGGAGTCAGTGCAACACATTGGAGAAAGTGCATGAGGGAGTTTGTCACTCCAAGGGTTTAGGCTGCTACAGGTGTGGCAGGGTTGATCATGACAGTTGAAGGTGATCAGTATTCCTCCAGATGTTGCGGGTATGTCATCTTCTACTACTACTAGATGGATGTTGGGAATACGTATCACTTTGGAATTGTGAGTGAATTTGGATAAGTCAGACCTCGGGTCGGTTTTCTGCTAGTGTCTGGGTTATCAAGGATCATATATGCCATCATGCATGCCGAAAAGTCCTTGATGAACCCACAGAGGGACGCATCTTATGGAGTGGGTTCTGCATGGACCGTTGTCATTCCCGATCTTTGTCGGGATCTGGGCGGGGTATTATTTAGAGGATATTCGGTCAGGGTTAGAGTGATAGTTCTCCAGTGAAGTCAGCGTTCAGTGGTTCTATCATGGTTCAGATATGGTCGACAATTGTCTATGGATGAACTTTGGAGTTCAAGGCACTACCGTTGCTAGGACAGGACTAGTAACATGAAGAGGGTAGTGTTAGTTGCGGGTGTTAGGTGCATAAGTGGTTGATCATCGGATGTGCAAGAGAATTGTATTTTTGCATGGGCTGTGTTCGATTAGAGTTCAGTGGTGCTGCGAGATTGGAAGTAGGAACGAGGACTCATCAGCCAGAGTGAAGATTAAGGCCCCTAGTTGTTAGCATGGGAGGTGGATTGAGGTGTCAGACTGGACCAGATTTCAAGAGTACTCATCAAGATTTCCGAGGATGGGCGATCTCAAGGTTTAACCGGTGATTGATCGCTAGCATTGGTAAGCTTAGATTGTCGACATTGGACTATTAGAAAGTAAGAAGGATTCGGAACCCTTCGACTCTCACGTGTAGTGAAGACTTAGTCGAATCTAAGTGGGGGAGATAGTTTTTGTAAACTTCTCCAAATGTGAGTCCTGGTTGCGCGAGGTGCAATATCTTTGGCACCGTGTCAACCAGAAGGGTATTCTGGTCGATCCGGCCCAGATAGAGGCCGTGATGTAGTGGGAGATTTCGAGGTCTCCAACTGAGATTCGGAGTTTCCTGGGTCTAGCGGGTTATTATCGGAGATTTATACAGGACTTCTCCGAGGTTGAAGTTCCCTTGACCCGACTGACCAAGAAGTCGGTGGCCTTTTGCTGGGGGCCTGAGCAGTAGGCAGCCTTCGAGACTCCCAAACAGCAGGTTTCGGGAACCAGGTTAGAGCTCTAGTTAGGACTCAAGTTCAGTTGAGTGTTAGATCGAGTGCATGTTTGACCCAATATGGATAGTGTTGTAAGACTACGGGGGTAGTCGTAGCATTTGCAAGCGGTTAGATAGTATGGAAAGTGTTGTAAGACTACGGGGGTAACCGTAGGATTCACAAGCGGTCAGATAGTGTGGGAAGTGTAGTAAGACTACGAGGGTAGCCGTAGCATTCACAAGCGGTCAGATAGTATGGAAAGTGTTGTAATACTATGGGGGTAGTCGTAGCATTCACTAACAGTCAGTTAGCATGGAAAGTGTTGTAAGACTATGGGGGTAGTCGTAGCATTCACTAACAGTCAGTTAGCATGGAAAGTGTTTTAAGACTTCCGGGGTAGCCGTAGCATTCAGTAGCGGTCAAATAGTGCTAGGATGTTGTAAGTCTACGGGTGTAGCCGTAGCACTCATGACGTTGGCGGATAGCGATAGAGTGTTGTAAGTCTGCGGGTGTATCCGTAGCATTCACTAGGTTGATAGATAGCATGAGTGCGTTGTTAGGACGCGGAAGGAACAATAGTACCCACCAGTCGGGTGTAACAGTGAGGGCATGGCAAATCCACTGATTGGTTTATTGATTTCCTTTATAGGGATTAGACCTGGTTAAGCTAGTGATAAGACTGTAGGAGCGCCACTACAGTTATGAGATCAAGGAAGCAGTGGAATGCTTGTTCGTTTGTGATATAAGGCTACCATTGGGCATGTAGCAATAACTATTAGCCTTGGATTTGATGACGACAGGATTCGACGCATGGACTCGATCGGTTAGATCAGAAGGTTGTTAGAGCCTCAGTGACATGATAACTAGTGGCAACTGGTTCCAGGGAAGGATTTCGTTCAGGAGTCATGTGAGACGACTAAGTGGGGGTCCTTTGGCTCCGCAGCTGGGCCGGAACCCAGTATTTCAGATGACTGACGAACTAATTGAGACCCGGAAGTTCAGCGTTTGGGTAGTTCAGTGTTCAGGCAGTTTAGCGTTTGGGCAGTGTTAGTAATTGTGTTTTAGGTTGCAAGTACGGATGGAGTAACTGATCGATTGGGAAGTGATAAGTCACTCGCCGTGGGGTTAAATAATCTCAGAGTAGTTGATTTGACTCTGTTGCGCAGCTCTCGTATGAGTCTAACCATTGTATTGATGAATCTTCTACTCGAAGGATTATCTGATCCTTCCGTCGGGTTTAAGTGTTCTTTATCTGTTTATGGACAATGACTTGCTCCCTCTTCAGTAGCAGCGGGATGGGTGACAGTTCGGTCTGACAGGTCTGACATGGAGCTGGACCATTGAGACCTTAGAGTTCAGACTCCAGGAAGTCGGATGGGTTTTTACTTAAGAAATCGAGGAGTCATTCTTCACCGAGTTTGGAGAATTGCTCTAAGGATGGTTTTAGTAGATCGAGATAGGCCGGTAAAAGAACAGAGTTGGAAGGGTCGTGATTGTTCAGCTAGCAGTTGAGGGATTAATGGAGAGTTGTTTCCGGTTGTTTCAACACGGGTGAGATGCTGGAAAGCCAGGTTATGACAGGTTTCAGGTCTCAGAAGGTAGAAGTAGCTTGCAAGGGTTGAGGGATCGATCGATATCTCCAAGATGGAAGTTTCAGTTTACGGGTTCCAATTATGTTCGTCATATGGTTGTTTTGAGATGGGTGTTAGTAAGGAGCGATTTCGAGGACGAAATCTAATTTAAGTGGGGGAGAGTTGTAACACCCGGTTTCAGATATGCCTTATTAATTGGGGCTGCAGCTCAATCATTAGTTGTCATGGGGATCAGAGCTTTGGGAATGGAAGGATTTAGCCCATTTCAGATGTAGTTTCTATGATTCAAGTAACCATGTATTCGATTGTGTCTTTGGGAGCCAAGGGTATGACTGTAAACTGATATGTCGGCCTGTTATGCACTTTAGGCTTTAATCGGAAGGTTTTAAGGCTCGGGTGTGATGCTAGGAGCGTAAGGCTTCTCGCCACCTTTTCGTGGATATAAAGTTCGTCGGAAACGGACTTAGAATGGAAGAGTTATAGCACTTTGAAGTTAATGTCAATTTTAGTCCCTAATGGAGTTTTGTGACAAACGTAGCCCATGCAGGCATGGAATGCATGCGTGTATTTAGTTGGGTACGCCCAACATAAGCTGGGTCACGCCCAACGTATTAAGTCACATGGTCGCAGGTGTGGAGAGGCGTATACCCAACATACAAGTACGCCCAATGTACGTCTAGAGTGCCCAAAGCCTAATTTCTCTACTTGTGCCCTATATAAGCCACATTATAGCCTTCCCTAGGTCATTTTAGATCAGCGTCCACCCCTTTTCACGACCATGAAACCCTAAATGACCTTAGATGAAGCTTGGAGCTTGAAAGAAGACTTTTGTGTGTGTGTGCAAGAAGAGAAGGTGGTGTTCAAGTGTTGATCTTGGAAGGGAGCTTGTAGATCCAGAAAGTTCTCATATTTGTCAACCCAATGGAGGCAAAAAGCTCTGATCTTGACCTTCCATTTTATAGATCGTCTTTTGGGTTGGTTTTGGCCATTTTTAGCCTTTTACTTGGCCTTGGTGAGCTATGGTCGTTTTGGGGACTCAAACTTGTAGATCTGGACATTCTAAGGTCCCCTCTCTCATAAAGGTGCAAGCTTTGTGAAGTTTTTGAGTCCAAGCATGAGTTAAGACCATTTATTAGGCTCTTTTAAGCTCTAGAGTCCCATTAAGCCATGCATGTTAGTAAAGTTGCCAACTTTACTTGAAAAGTCACCCATAGAAGTCAGACTGGAGAGTTGGAGCAATGGATGAATTGATTAAGTGCTTAATAGAAGAAAGAGCCTAATAGGGGAGTACGCTGGACGTACGAGTCACAAGCCCAGTACGCCCTACGTATAGCTGAGTATGGCCCGTGTACTCGATCAGAGTGGGCTTCGCACTAATGGGCCTCAGTTTGGGCCATTCGTTGGACTTGACTACTTTGGGCCTTAGTGGGACATCTGGAATTGAACATTTGGACTAAAGAACATTATTGGGCTTTTGGCTAAGGCCCATGAGAAGGGATTGGGCCTAATTAGAAGTTAGGGCTATACATTGGGCCTTGTGGTCCCTTTTGGGATTGGGCTATTATTTGGGTTATGAATTGTTGGACTAGCTAAGGATGTATGTTTGGACTGGAAATAAGTTATTGGGCTTAGGGTGAAGTAAGGATTTCTCAAGCTATCAATATCACAATACGACCCAATTAGCAATTGGGTGGTATTGTGATATTGATAGCTTGAGGAGTCGCCAGGGTAGTAGTAAGGATTTCTTGCAGTGGAGTTCAGCAGTGTGAGGTGAGTTACCTTCTAGTAAAGGTGGGTCTAAGGAACCAATGCCGACCCACCAGTAGGTGATTATGTATGAGATGACTGTCTTTGTGATAATTGTCTGCTTTGCAACTATCTGATACGCTCTATGTGCTAGGATACTCTGATATATGTGTTAGTAGTAGGGGTGAAATAGTCCCCAGATACCGGTTGAAAGATACCGAAGGGGTAGTCACTACCCATGCACTCCTAGCAGTATGTTCATGATATGATGTTATGTGATAGTGGTAGTAAGGGGAATAGTCCCCATATCTGGTCGATAGGGCCAAGGGGTAGGCCAGACACCCTGGTATGTCTGACAGTATGATTATGTTATGTTTCTATATGGTAGTAGTGGGGGGGGGGTGAAATAGACCCCGTAACCGGTTGAGATAAACCGGAGGGGTAGGTTGGACACCCGTGTATGTTTGACAAGGGTAGGTTAGGCACCCCGATATGCCTAACTGGAGTCAGTTTAGCACCCCAGTATGCTCAGCAAGGTGTGTCGGGCACCCAGAAATGCCTGGCATAGGGTAGGTCAGGCACCCCGGTATGCCTGACAGTATGTGATTTTATGGTATGCGGTATGATGGGGGAACTCACTAAGCTTCGTGCTTACGGTTTTCAGTTTTGGTTTCAGGTACTTCGTTTTAAAAGGAAAGGAGCCCGCTCGATCGCAGCGCATCACACTATGTTTTCCGCACACGAGATCTTTGGCATTATACTTTGATATTAATTTATGACAACATGTTTGACTATTGACACTTTGGTTTTGATATAAGATGTTATTATGGATGTCTTTATACTTATGGTTTTAAAATAAGTTATTTAAAAAAGAAATTTTTGGCCTTAAATTTTGGGATATTACAACGCCATTGTGTAGTATCATAACAATTGAATATAAATGAAACCTAACAACCAAACATCATACATTACAATATACCAACATTCACTGTTTTACAAATTGTACTTATTTATCAATTACACAAAAATAACATAAAGCATGATTGCTCAAAATGTAGTAAAATAATCCAAATCCAAGGCTCGAGTACCTGTTCACTGAGTCCCTGAGAATACAGGTTGTTTTGAAAAGCGTCAACATAGAATGTTGGTGAGTTCATAAGCATGTTTGTAGGAAAAAATTGGTAATATATTTTCTTATAATAAGTTGTAAAACTGCAGAAAATTCAGTATTTTCAATACAAAAAGTAGTTTGTGAGTCTCGTTCCAAAACCGTGTATAATTGTATGCAAGTTCTTTGTTTTCCTATGTTTGTAAGGATAAAGCGTACGTTCCCAGAAAATCCTATATTTTCTTTAAAATGAGTGCACTGAAATCGTAGGTAATCCCTTTGTGTGTTTTCCTTGTAGAGAAATAATGAATATATCCTGAAAATCCAATATTTTCTTAATAGAGAACTATAGTCTTAAACCCTAAGACCATGATGCAAATGAATAATGTACAGACATTAGTATATAGTTTCATTTCTTTTAATAACACTAATGAAGTAAAGCTTCCCGTAGACCAAAATAGTGTTTTTAATCCCTATGTGAGTCGTTACAACCATACTAATGTGACGAGAGCGCCTGTCTTGACGTTCTTCAGGCGTCGGTTTCTAAAGATAAGCGTCATCCTAGACTGGCCTGTCTGGTTGTAGCGAACAGCTCAGGTGTAGGGTGTCAACCCCATATAGATCTATACACAATATCCTGCTCTCCCACCAGGAGACTCTGGTTATAACTACAAGACTTACGGTGTACGCTAGGTAGGTATGAGTGAAGGAGTGTCTGACTAGAGCATTAACAGATTTACGTGAACTATGACTTCTCTTTCTTGTTAAACAACTTTAGTGTATCTAGTGTAATTGAAACTATTAATATAATTAACTATATAAACACATGCAAGTTTTCATGTCTGGGTGTTTTCAAAAGATTACAACCTTTAAATTTACATCTAAACATAAGTATAAGCCCTTTTAGTATGTTAAAACAATATTCTATTTTTTGACTTTTCTGTCCCTGTTTTTAGAAAAATTATAGAAAAATTATTGTAAGTCGAAATTTGGATCCGGAAACTCTGGGAGTCAGTAAACTGAGTCTAATTTGCTCACAATTTTTCTCATAATTTTTAATGGCCTCAAACCAGTGTGCAAATGTCTTCACAGGTTGGTCCGAAATTATTCCGGAAACGATAGGTAGTTTTGTAACAATCAACAAAAATTGTATGAATGTGTGAGAGTAGTCATTAGAAAGGTATAAACCCGAACTATTTTCATGTAAAATAGTTTTGAAAAATATTACACTCAAGGTGGTTAACACTGTTCGTAAATGGACTATAACAATCAACACTCATTTTTGCTATTTTTGGAGTGTATAACCCCATATTTACAGTTTTCAAGCAATATATATATGTTAACAACACTTTTCTCATGGTTTTTATGAATATGTATGAGATAAACTTCATGTTCAAGCAAATACCCAAAAGTTAAACACATAACACATTGGTCAATGCAATTATCCAACGGTTAACCGAAGTTTTGACTTGTATTCCCCCTCCCCCCCAAAAGAGTATGAAAACATGAAAAATAGTGGGGTATGAATCTCACCTTGCGGTTTTCAAGATGTAAATGAAGAAGAAGAAGGATTTTTGAGCCTAGATTGCCTTCTTGAGGGAGCTTTCGAAGTGGTGGTTGTTCTAATGAGTTTATACACAAAAATGAAGTTGTAAGAGAAAGATCTTTGTAAAAACTTGAAATAAACAATGGAGTTTGACATGAAACTTACCAGGTTTATGACTCTTTAAGAAAGCTTCTTTGAAGAACACACACACAAATCACGATTTTGAGGGAAGGAGGATGGGAGGATTTCTTGAGTGTTGAGAGGAAAATTGAATTGGAGATGAAGTGTGAATGAGAGTGGAGAGGGAGAGAGTGGCTGAGTTTAAGGGGGGAGGAGGGAAAGGGTGGTGGCTTTGATATATGTTGGACAAATGATCATTTGCATGGATGTATGTAGGATATAACTTTGTTATTTGTTGTGTATTATTGAGGTGGCATGTATAGATTAATTCATCTTTTTTTTGTTTAAATGGGCTAACCAACCCAAGAGGGGTCCTTGGCCCAAAAGAGTGGCCCAAAAGGAGTAGTCTAATTTTTTTTGGTTTGGACCAATAAGGGTTCTCGGCCCATAAAAGCTTAATAAATGGTTTTTGGTTCGAGGGGCCCAAAAATGTTAATTCTCGGCCCAACTAAGCCTATTAGGGTCCAAGAATAAATTTCACGGCCCAATAAGGCCCAAAACAATGTTAAATAAAAGTTTTTAGCCCTTTAGGGCCCAAAGAGGGGTTTTCGGCCCAAAAGACCAAATGAGTAGTTATCGGCCCAATAAGGCCCAATAAGGATGTCTTGGTCCAATAAGGGATTTGGGTCGAAAATTCTTGGGCTAAGGTCCAAAAATGATTGGATTTGGCTTATTGGATCGAGTTTCGGGTTTATATGAGCTTGTTTCGAGCTAAATATCAACGTATGGAAGTAGAATCTTAATAGTATTGAAGTTTGAATTTCACTAAATGAAATGTTACAAGATTACACAAGGATATTTTCTTTTACAAGGATCAACATCTTAACCCTAATTTTCTAGTTGTGACATCATCCCCCCGTTAGAGGGATTTTCTTCCTGAAATTCGTTCTAAAGCAGCTCTCGAGTACCAGGGAAAAGATGTGGGTGTCTCGGTTTCGTCTAGTTTCTTCGTTCCTAGAAGAATTTAGGTCCTTGTTTAGTGTTCCAACAGACCTTCGCTACTGGCATTAGACCTTGCACTTTTGGTTTCCCTTTCCATTACTTCTATGAGTTCTTCGATGAAATGGACATTTTCATTCCCTTCGATTACGTCAAGTGGGACAATGAGAGTTTCATCAAATATGCATTTCTTTAGATTGGACGCGTGAATGACAGGTTGTTCATTGCCGGGTTCAAGCGGTAGTTGGAGTTTATAAGCCTTTGGACCAATCCTAGCAAGGATTTTCAAAGGTTCGATGTGTCTCGGGTTCGATTTCCTACGCTTTCCCAAAGCGTATTATCTCTTTCCAAATGGGGCTTTTAGTAGTACACGATCACTTACTTGGGATCCCAAGGACTTCTGTCGCTTACTTGTATAGTTCTTTTTTCAGTTCCTAGATGCCTTTAGTCATTCTCGAGTTTGGGTGATCTCTTCAGTTGTCTCCCTGGTGTTTTCGGGGCCGGAGATAGTGTCATCGGTACTTTGCCGTTGGCTAGCTGGGTGTTGGTCATCTCAGCCCAACCAAGAGGTATTCTGCCTTTGCGTCCTATATGGTGAAGCGAATGGATGGTCTCGATTAATGAGGATTGTATACTTAATGCACCAAAAGTAGTGTCTCTAAATATTATGGCGAACACTATTATCACTAAAGTTAGGGTCGCGTGGTGTAGTTGGTGTTATAATTCTTAGGTTGTCTTGGGATTTTATTACTACAGGATCCTGAACTAGTGGGAGGTCGATCTTTGCTTGTTTCTGAGGGTGGGTCGAGTAAGTCTTCTATTCGGGATAGGGGATATTGATCCTTGAGGATGGGTTCGCTCGATTTTTTTATAGTCAGTGGTCCTATGGGCAATTAGCCATTCGTCTTTATGAGTCGGATGGGTGTTCTCTGAGGTTCAAGTCTTGGTTTGATAACCCTCATACTTACTGGGTAGTTCCATCGACCGGAGCCTTTCGGTGTTTATGTTGGTGCTAAATGGCCTTGGTGGTCTGACTATGGGAATGGCTCCATGAGTTGAGTCGATTTCCGAACTTAACTTGGCACGTAGGTGATATTTCTGAAAGGACTTTGGGAACATCTCGGGGAGGTTATAAATTTCTAGGGTTCCCTTGAGGTCTTTTTGCTTCTTGTTTCCAAATTCTATTGTGGCTAGGAAGAGCATGGTATTTCTTACATAGGTACTTAGGAGTCTAAATGCCAGGGATGATTCGGGGATCTGTCCTTATAAATTTTAAGGATTTCGTTAGTCGATTTGTTAAGGCGTAGGGTCTATACTTGAAATTTGTATGGCGAGGATCAAGCCAGTCCATGTCAAGTGATGTTGTTGGGATCCTTGTTGTAATAGATGTTGGATTGATTTGGAAGGGATGGTTTTTCGGAATGAGAGTGTGTTCCATGTACATGTTTGTAATGCTACCGGTTTCTTTCTTGTTATCACTACTGCGAACGTTTTTGTACCACGTTTAGTGAGTATTAGTAGTATGAGTGTTCTGATTATTAGCAATGAAATTTGATAGCATGGTCCCCACTAGGCCTCTCTATCATCGCTTGGTGAATACGAATCATGTATAATTAAGAGTGGAAGACCGTCGATTGAGGGGATCTAATCCACAACCAAACAAGGAACAAGAAATAGGACGGAATCACGCACTCTAAACCTTTAGAATCTTAATTATATATGACCATAATATATATGCTAAGCCATCATAGCTCACCTGCAAAACCCTTAGTTTTTATACGAACAATATGTTTCGTTCGGACGAGAGAGTAATCTATATTTATTGATTAAAGCCTTTAAATATATTTATTGGGAAAACATACTGTTGTTCGCAGGTGATTTCCGGGGGGGGGGGGGGTCTCTCCTGTAGTGATTGTTAGCACTCTTCTCTACCTGAGTTCCTTGTTATTAGACAGTCCCTCCTGAACTGTCCAGATTCATCACACCCGTAACCGGTCAAGCTTATTCTAATGCTGGGGGTTTGGGGGATTCGTCGTGTTAGTGCCCTACAGAAACGGGTAGTGTGCCCCTTCCTGTTGCAATTCTTGCAGTGTAACTTTCGGCAGGCTCCATAGTGATGAAAACTACACTTGTTACAATTTTGGGAGGGTTCCGACATATCGACAGGTTGGTGTTGGTGTGGCAGGTGTTGTGGCAGCATGAACCGCAACAATCTGTTGTCTCTTTGAGGGCTCTTGTGTTGTTTTACTCTCCCTCTCTTTCCGAGACTTTCTTTTCTTGCTCTTAGGTTTGTGGTCTGGGGCGTCCTTATAGGCAGACACTTGCTGGTGCCTTTTGTCCTTACTGCGATTGGATTTGTTGATACTTTTTCCGTTTCCATTTCCATTTGTGTTGTTAGCATTGAGTTGTGCCATGACGGCTGTCACAGCATCTGTCACTGCGGCTTCGAAAGTAGCAGAGTCTATCCGTAGGATCGGTGTTTTGCCGGTTGGCTGGTTGTTTCCATGGGAAGACATAATTCTATTGCATGAGGGGAAACGAGCACGTGAGTAACCATGGTTAGTTCTAGTTGTATCCGTCTATTTATATTCACATATAAATTTCACGTGTGGTTGTACGATTCTCAATGATTCAACCTACATCCCGATGATGTATTTATGGTAGAGAGTAGAAATAGACATTGTACGGACGCTAAGTTTGTCATAATAGAACATAGTTATCAATACAATTAGTGAATTCGAATTACATGGATTCTTAGAGGGCGCACCTCTCTTGATTTACTACTACTAGTTGTAACAAATACATAATAAACCTAAGACATAGTGCGTGTAGTGTAGTGACTCTCACATACCGAAGTGTTGCACAAGATGCCTAGCCATTTCACTCATCTCCCGAGTTGCCTCTTCCGCTCTCTGCTCTACTAAGGCTGCCCTAGCCTCAGCCTCAATGAGTTGTTGCCTTAGGGTGACCACTTCCTCCTCTAAGGAGTGTAGGCGGTCAGTAAGATTCCCATTCTCTGTGGACTGGTTCGGTATTGATCCTGAAAGGTGAGGCTTGCTAAGGATCTCTCTGGCGTCTTCACCCTCGTCTGATCCATCATCAGAGTCTTCTCCCTCGTAGTCCATTACTTTATATTCCTCGGGGCCTACTTCTAGGTTCCCCCTTGCACTTCTTCTGGATCTTCTTCGATCCATTCGTTGGCTATTACCGTAGGGTAGTAGGGGTCTTCAGGGTGAATCTCAGCCATGTTACCTGTGTAAGAATAGAAGTATGAGATACAGGTAGAAGATTTAAGTGTGGAGGTCATATGGTATTCTAAAATGCTACTATAGTATTACATGTTTGATCCTAGGGCTTCCTGATGTACGAAAGCGATAATTTTTTAGACTTGTTGTTATTGTTTAGTATCATAAAATACTCCTATAGTATTTTAAACTTTAGATTCGGTTCTAATGTTCCTTTGCATGCAGGGTTGGTAAGTTTTAGATTTGTTGCCACATACTATCACTCCCAAACACATATTGATCGTATCTCAAATAAATATAGTTGATCAGGCTATATTTATCCCCGATATTATTACATAACGGTCTTGGTTTGACTGTAGTGTCCAACATCTAAATACTTTTTGTTTTTTTCTTATTATGATACGGTTCTAACAAGTATGTATACTTTTATAAAATACTTGTATCCTTAAAGTATACTTTTAGTCAGAGTGTTTTACTCCCATTGTATTTCTAGTTGTATATCTTGTATGGTTAGATATACTAGGTTACTATAAACAATGCTCTGATACCAATTTATCACACCCCCAAACCAGAATGGCGGAAACGTCCGGGAGCGGTTGACGTCATTGTGTAGTATCATAACAATTGAATATGAATGAAACATAACAACCAAACATCATACATTGCAATATACCAACATTCATTGTTTTACAAATTGTACTTGCTTATCAATTACACAAAAATAACATAAAGCATGATTGCTCAAATGGTAGTAAAATAATCCAGATCCAAGGCTCGAGTACCTGTTCATTGAGTCCTTGAGAATACAAGTCGTTTTGAAAAGCGTCAAAATAGAATTTTGGTGAGTTCATAAGCATGTTTGTAGGAAAAACTTTGTAATATATTTTCTTTTAATAAGTTGTCAAACTGCAGAAAATCCAATATTTTCTATAAAAAAAAGTAGTTTGTGAGTCTTGTTCCAAAACCGTGTATAATTACATGCAAGTTCTTTGTTTTCTTATATTTGTAAGTATAAAGCATACGTTCCCAGAAAATCCTATATTTTCTTTAAAATGAGTGGACTGAAATCGTAAGTAATCCCTTTGTGTCTTTTCCTTGTAGAGAAATAATGAATATATCCACAAAATCCAATATTTTCTTAATAGAGAACTGTAGTCTTAAACCCTAAGACCATGATGAAAATGAATAGTGTACAAACATTAGTATATAGTTTCATTTATTTTAATAACACTAATGAAGTAAATCTTCCCGTAGACCAAAATAGTGTTGTTAATCTGTATGTGAGTCGTTACAACCATACTAATGTGACGAGAGCGAATGTCTTGACATTCTTCAGGCGTCGGTTTCTAAAGATAATTGTCACCCAAGACTAGCCTGTCTGGCTGTAGCGAACAGCTCAGGTGTGGGGCGTCAACCCCGTATAGATCTATACACAATACCCTGCTCTCCCTTCAGGAGACTCCGGTTATAACTATAGGACTTACGGTGTACGCTACATAGGTACGAGTGAAGGAGTGTCTCACTAGAGCATTAACAGATTTACGTGAACTATGACTTCTCTTTCTTGTAAAACGACTTGAGTGTATCTATTGAAATTGAAACTATTTATATATTAACTATATAAGCACATTCAAGTTATCATGTATGGTTGTTTTCAAAAGATTAGGTTACATCTAAACACAAATATAAGCACTTTTAGTATGTTAAATTTTTTTTCTTGTTTTTGACTTTTCTGTCCCTGTTTTTAGAAAAATTATACAAAAATCATCGTAAGTAGAAATTTGGATCTATAAACTCTGGGAGTCTGGAAATTGAGTCTACTTTGTTTAGAAAAATTTCTCATAATTTTTAAAGGCCTCAAACCAGTGTGAAAAAGTTCATCTTCATAGGTTGGTCTGAAATTATTACGGAAATGATAGGCAGTTTTGTAAAAATCACCGAAAATTGTAGAAAAATCGTATGAATGCATGAGAGTAGTCATTAGAAAGGTATGAACATCCTCTATTTCCCTGTAAAATAGTTTTGAAAAATATTACACTCAAGGTGGTTAACACTGTCTGTAAATGGACTATAACGTTTCTATGGAAAGCTGGGAATTAAGTTTAAGTTATACATATTTGAATCCCACACTCATTTTTTCTATTTTTGGAGTGTATAACCCCATATTTACAGTTTTCAAGCAATATATATGTTAACAACACTTTTCTCATGGTTTTTATGAAGATGTATGAGATAAACTTCATGTTCAAGCAAATACCCAAAAGTTAAACACATAACACATTGGTCAATGCAATTATCCAACGGTTAACCGAAACTTTGACTTGTATCCCCCCCCCCCCCCCCCCCAAAGAGTATGAAAACATGAAAAATAGTGGGGTATGAAGCTCACCTTGGGATTTTGAAGATGTAGATGAAGAAGAAGAAGGATATTTGAGCCTAGATTGCCTTATTGAGGGAACTTTCGAAGTGGTGGTTGTTCTAAGGAGTTTATACACAAAAATGAAGTTGTAAGAGAAAGATCTTTGTAAAAACTTGAAATAAACAATGGAGTTTGATATGAAACTTACCAATTTTATGAATCTTGAAGAAAGCTTCTTTGAAGAACACACACACAAATCACGATTTTGAGGGAAGGAGGATGGGAGGATTTCTTGAGTGTTGAGAGGAAAAGTGAATTGGAGATGAAGTGTGAATGAGAATGGAGAGGGAGAGAGTGGCCGAGTTTAAGTGGGGAGGAGGGAAAGGGTGGTGGCTTGGATATATGTGGGTAACCGACCCAAGAGGGGCCCTTGGCCCAAAAGAGTGGCCCAAAAGGAGTAGTCTAATTTTTTTGGTTTGGCCCAATAAGGGTTCTCGGCCCATAAAAGCTTCATAAATGGCCTTGGGTTCGAGGGGCCCAAAAATGTTAATTCTCGGCCCAACTAGGCCTATTAGGGTCCAACAATAAATTTCACGGCCCAATAAGGCCCAAAACAATGTTAAATAAAAGTTTTCGGCCCATTAGGGCCCAAAGAGGGGTTTTCGGCCCAAAAGACCAAAGGAGTAGTTATCGGCCCAATAAGGCCCAATAAGGATGTCTTGGTCCAATAAGGGATTTGGGTCGAAAATTCTTAGGCTATGGTCCAAAAATGATTGGATTTTGATTATTGGATCGAGTTTTGGGTTTATATGAAGTTGTTTCGAGCGAAATATCAATGTATGGAAGTAGAATCTTAATAGCATTGAAGTTTGAATTTCACTAAATGAAATGTTACAAGATTACACAAGGAGATTTTCTTGTACAAGGATCAACATCTTAACCCTAATTTGCTAGTTGTGACAACCGTCAACTTGTTTAGCTCCTGGTAGTTAATGCACATCCAGTATGAACCATCCTTCTTCGGGACGAAGAGGATTAGTGCTCCCCACAGAGAACTGCTCGGACGGATGAACTGCTTGCCTAGCAGTTCCTGCAGCTGTGATGATAGCTCCTGCATTTCTGGTGGTGCTAAACGGTACAACACCTTGGCGATAGGGGCCGCACCTGGCACTAGGTCGATCCTAAACTCGACCTGCCTCTCCGGAGGCACTCCGGGTAACTCCTCCAGGCACACGTCAGCAAACTCCCTCACTATTGGAACCTCCGTTACTGAACCCTGATCACTGACCCGCGTATCCACCACGTACGCTAAGTAACCCACACACCCGTCCTGAATATATTGCCGCGCCCTGGCCGCTGAACAAAATCTTGATCCCGCTCTGGTGCCCTCGCTATAGACAATCAGTTCTCCCCCACTTGGGGTTCGAACTACTACTCGCTGACCCTCACAATCAATCATGGCACCGGAGTGACTAAGGCAGTCCATACCCATAATAACGCTCATATCCCCCATGGGAATCAGAATCTGGTCGATCGGGAAAGATACCCCGAAGATCTCCAACATACAACCCTGATAAACCGAAGAAGCGGAAACCCCGTGTTCATTTGCGATTGACACTCACAACAGACACTCTAGCTCTCCTACTGGCACACTGAACTCCCTATTGAATGTGTGTGAGACAAATGACAGACTCCCCCCGAGTCAAATAACACTAGAGCAGGTAAGGAGTTCACTAAAAATGTACCTAATCATGGGCACAAACACATAAGCATAAAACAAATATAATCAGTAAGACAAGGGATAGAAACATACCAACAACCACATCTGGTGCTGCTTTGGCCTCCTCTGCTGTAAGTTGGAAGGCGCGTCCCTGAGCCCTCTGGCGCTCCGCCCTACCCTGTCCCCCATCTGTAATCCTCAGGGTAGCTGGAGTAGGAACCTGCGCCAGCTTGGCGGCTAGTAGGGGACACTTGGCCTTCATATGGCCCACCCGCTCACGATGGTAGCAAAGTTTAACTCCGAGAGCTGAAGTCTACTGCCTGCAATCCCTAGCCAAATAGCCCTGCTTGCCACATTTATGGCACCCGCTCCCTGCTCAACAAACCCCAGAATGACCCTTGTCGCACTTTCTACAAGTGCGGCCCTGCTGACCTCCAGACCAGGTATTAGCGGTTTTTGACCGCTTCGGCGCCGACTGCCTTTGCGGCGGGGCCTGCCTCTGCTCCCGTAACTATAACTCGACCTCCAACTCGCGCCGCCTGGCGGCCTCCTATAACTCCAGCAGTGTTTCACATCGCTGGGTAGCAACAAACTGACGAATGTCAGTCTTGAGCATGCTCAGATAACGTGTCATCTGAGCCTGTTTAGAGGCAAACTCCGGGAAAAACATCGCCTTCTCTGTGAACATACGAGTGATCTCTATCACCGTCTTACCGTCCTGTCTCAACTCCAAAAACTCCTAAGCTAACCATTCCCGCTTAACCCGTGGGAAATAACGAGCGCTCAACATATCCCTGAACTGCTCCTAAGTAACTGCAGCTCTTTGGTCATCTGAATACGACCTAGTCGTTAGCCACCACCAGTCCTTTGCCCCGGACCTCAGTAGGTTCAGGGCGCATCTGACCTTCTGGTTAGTAGGATATGAACATGTGAAGAAACACCCCTCCACATCAAATAACCACCTCATGGATTTGATGGGGTCCTGAGTCCCATCAAAAGTAGGGGGCTTCGTGTTGTCGAATTCCCGATACTAGAAAGGCCGACCGACTCCGACCCCTGCTGCTGTTACAGCCGCTGTGGCTGCTGCGACAGCTGCCTCAGTGAGGGCCGCATAGCGATCATCGAAGTACTCCACCATAGAGGTCTTGATAGACCCAAACATCTCCGGTAACTGAGCCCGGAACATCGCAGCCACCTCATCCTGTAGGATCTCATGAATCCTTGCATCCATCTCGTCTGGCCTCATCTGGCCGATAGTCTCGGGCACTGTGGGTGCCTCCTGTCCGCCGTCTCCTGATCCTGACCCGGATCCAGTCACCAATCGTCGAGTAACCACCATGCTGAAAACATACCAGGAAGATTTCAGATAATCCATATAACAATCCGGGAACCAACTCCCAACAAAACCCTAGGGGTTGTGACTTCCTTGCTACACGTATGGGTCCTGTGCTTTCAGTAGTATGGGCCTATACTACCTTCCACACCTACCCATATTTATCTCAAGTGTCATCACAACACCCTAAAACTATATGTATGCATGGCATGCACTCAATCCTCACTCCTAGAGGAAGGCTAAATATCTCATAACTGGCGGACTCATCCCAAACAACCCATCCATGAAACTTCCACTAACTCTGCAGCACTAGTGTAAGATAGCCATACATAATGCTGGACCCTATAGACTTTCGAATACCTGATCCTACCCTAAGCCCTTCATCAAACAAGAAAAGGAAATAAGGCCCAACCAAACATTTTCAGGCTATAGGATCTTTATTATGTACGGCCGTGATGCATACACTAAGAAACTACAGTAATGATGTCAATTTCATTTAAGGAAAAACTCTAGGCTACCAGGCGTCATAAAATCAGACAATTCTATCATACAATTCCTGAAGATCCCTATCCTAGTAATAGCATGCTGTTCTAACATATCTCAATGTCAAACAACCGTATGGTATTTTGGGGTCTACTTACTGGCTCCAGCTGATCGTACCCTCTGCCTCCTCCTTTTGTATTTTGAAAACCTTTTAAAAATCATTTTAAAATCTTTTCCTTGATTTGAGATTGGACTCACATGAGTGTTCCTCCAATTCACTCAAAGCAAGGCTCTGATACCAACTTGTAACACCCATAAAAATCATGCTAAATTTAAACTTTTTAAAACATTTAAAACCCAACAGTAATTACAAATTTGTTTTAGTCTATATCAGAGTCTCCTAGAAACAAAGTGATAAAAAGTGAGGAGTTGTACGATCACGCCTTTGCCTTCCTGCGATCATCTGAGGTACCTGAAACTAAAACTGAAACTGTAAGCCCAAAGCTTAGTGAGTTCCCCCAAAATACCCATACACATAACCATATACATATAATCACAAACAACATAATATGGGTCCAGTCAACCATCGGGTTGGAATACCCCAGGCCGACAACCATCGGGTTGGAATGCCCATATACTACGAGTCCAATCATCCTCGGGATGGAATACTCACGACCCACAACCATCGGGAAGGAATGCTCAGGTCTATTGGCTTTCACATAAAGCAGATAAGCCTCAACCACCAATCAAACATGTGCACATATATCAGATAACCACATAACGGTCTATAGACACACAAACCCAGAATTCCCCTTGTCGTACTTTCCACAAGTGCGGCCCTGCTGACCTCCAGACCTTGTATCTGCGGTCTTGCACCGCTTCGGCGCCGGCTGCGTCTGCACTGGGGCCTGCTTATGCTCCCGTAACTATAACTCAATCTCCACCTCGCGCCGCCTAGCGGCCTCCTGTAACTCCAGCAGTGTATCACACCGCTGGGTAGCAACAAACTGATGGATGTCAGTCTTAAGCATGCTTAGATAAAGTGTCATCTGAGCCTGCTTAGAGGCAAACATCGGGTAAAACATCGCCCACTCTGTGAACATACGGGTGATCTCCGTTATCGTCTAACTATCCTGTCTGAACTCCAAAAATTCCTGAGCTAACCATTCCATCTCAACCCGTGGGACATAACGAGCGCGTAGCATATCCCTGAACTACTCCTAAGTAACTGCAGCTCTCTGGTCATCTGAATACGACCCATTCGTCAACTACCACCAGTCCTTTGCTCCGGACGTCAGTAGGTTCAGGGCACATCTGACCTTCTGGTCAGTAGGACATGAACACGTGAAGAAACACCCCTCCACGTCAGATAGCCACCTCATGGATTTGATGGGGTCTTAAGTCCCATCAAAAGTAGGGGGTTCGTGTTATCGAAGTCCTGATACTGGAAACCCCAACTGGCTCCTACCCCCTGCCGCTGTTACAGCCGTTGTGGCAGCCGCCTCAGTGATGGCCGCATAGCGATCATCGAAGTACTCCACCATGGCGGTCTTAATAGACCCAAACATCTCCGGTAATCGATCCCGAAACATCGCATCCACCTCATCCTACAGGATCTCACGAATCCTGGCATCCATCTCGTCTGGCCTCATCTGGCCGATAGTATCGGGCACTATGGGCGCCTCCTGTCCGCCGTCTCCTAATCCCGACCCGGATCTAGTCACAAATCGTCGAGTAACCACCATGCTGAAAAATATACTAGGAAGATATAAGATATTCCATATAATAATCTGGAAACCAACTCTCAACAAAACCCTAGGGGTTGTGACTTCCTTGCTACGCATATGGGTCCTGTGCTTTCAGTAGTACGGGCCCATACTACCTTCCACACCTACCCATATTTGTCTCAAGTATCATCACAACGCCCTAAAACTATACGTATGCATGGAATGCACTCAATCCTCACTCCTAGAGGATGGCTAAATATCTCATGACTGGCGGACTCATCCCAAACAACCCATCCATGAAACTGCCACCAACCCTGCAGCGCTAGTGTATGCTAGCCATACATATCGTTGGACCCTATAGACATCCGAATACTCGGTCCTACTCGAAGCCCACAACCAAACAAGGAACAGGAAATAAAGCTGAACCAAACATTCTCAGGCTATAAGATCTTAATTATGTAGAACCGTGATGCATACACCAACCACTACAGTAATGATGTCAATTTCATATAAGGAAAACTCTAGGCTACCAGGAATCATATAACCAGGCAATTCTATCATGCAATTCTTAAAGATCCCTAGCCTAGTACTAGCATGCTTTTCTAACATATCACATAAATCAAGTAATCCGTAAGGTATTTTGGGGTCTATCCGCGAGCTTCGGCTGATCGTACACTATGTATCCTCCTTTTGTATTTTGAATACCGTTTTAATAATCATTTTGAAAATCCTTTCCTTGATTTGAGACTGGATTCACACGAGTGTTCCTCCAATTCACTCAAACCAAGGCTCTGATACCAACTTGTAACATCTATAAAAATCATGACAAATTTAAACTTTTTAAAACATTTAAAAACTAACAGTTATTACAAATTTGTTTTCAAAATAGTCTATATCAGAGTCTCCCAGAAACAAAGTCATAAAAAGTGAGGAGCTGTACGATCATAACTTTGCCTTCCCGCGATCATTTGAGGTACCTGAAACCAAAACTGAAACTGTAAGCCCAAAGCTTGGTGAGTTCCCCCAAAATACCCATACACATAGCCATATACATATAATCACAAATAGCATACTATGGGTCCAGTCAACCATCGGGTTGGAATACCCCAGGCCCTCAACCATCAGGATGGAATGCCAACATATTATGGGTCTTGTCATCCTCAGGATGGAATACCCAGGCCCACAACCATCGGGTTGGAATGCCCACATACTACGAGTCTAGTAATCCTCGGGATGGAATACTCACGGCCCACAACCATTGGGTTGGAATGCCCAGGCCTATTGGCTTTCGCACAAGCAAATTAGCCTCAACCACCAATCACACATGTGCACACATAACAGATAATCATGTAACAGTCTATTGACAAACAAATCGATCTAACGGATCATAGCAACATAATAACATCATATCCACCAGGATACTGATCTAACAGGTCATAATAACATAATACCATCCTATCTAATAGGATACTGATCTAACAGATCATACTAGCATAACATATCAGGATAACAATCCAAAGGGTCGGCCTTGGTGCCTTCGACCCTTGAGTATAGTGAGGAAAACTCACCTCACAAGTAGTGCTAAAATGAACTGAAAGTCTCTGATCGCTGTCTCACCGAAAATCCAGTACTATCCAAATAATAAACACTAAGTCAATACATGGGATATCAATCTTGACTAAGGGTCGACATAATCCATTTTTTCTTTTCTCTTTACTGGGCCAAGGCCCTATTGCCAAATCCATGATTTTAAAGTCCATATATCCAAGGCCCATTAATGGCCAAATATTCCCAATTGGGCCTAACTTCCTAAGTGGGCCTTAATCTAAGACCCATCATTAAAACTGGCCCAAACTCAATCATTCAGAGAGTCTAGTAAAGCCCAAGTCCAATTAGTCCAAAGGCGGCCCACCTCTGAAGCACAACTCATCAAACGCCCAACAGAGGGTGTACGCGGGGTGTACTCCTCTGGTATGCTGGGCGTACTTCCGTTTTGTGTTGACCACCATCGGGGTAGTTGACTCAGTATGCTGGGCGTATAAAAACTACGCGGGGCGTACGCATGTTTTACCAAGACTCTAATAAGTGCTTAATGGCTTAAGCACTTAAGCCCAAACTTCAGATCCACTGACCAAATATGCCTAGGAATCATAAAGTCTCGAACTTTAACACTTTGAACGTCCAGAAAGTTCTTAATACATGGTCTTAATCCATTAAGACCTTCCTACTCCATGCATGAGACACATTTAGCTATTAGGACATCATTTTTATCACTTAGGACCTCTTCAAGGGTCTGAAAGGACAGCTTATCTCGTTCAAATCATATCATGCACCAACTTGGGACTTTTTGGGACAAGATTGGTTCCATAAAGCTAGCATGGCAAGATCTATATCATACAAGCATAAAGTTTGAAGCTTTTTACCTTCTGGAGCTTCTAGGGCACAAAACAACTTCAGATCCATAAGCTTGTCCTCCTTCTCCAAATTCTTGATGCAACACTTTCTTCTCTAACTACTCATAACACACTTTATAAGCTCACACACTCAAGAAAAGGGATTAGGGTTTGGGGAAAACCCTAAATATTTCACTAAAACCCTAAATATTAGGGTTTGCATCTGACGTGAGTACGCTTAGCGTACACAAGTGTACGCCCAGCATACTAGGACGTGCCCCGTACGCTTAGCGTACCTTATGTACACTTAGCGTACTAGTCTTGTTCTCAAAGTTGCAAATTTAGCCCTTAGGCTTCTCATGGGTCGATTTTTCTAACCCCAAGGACTACAAATGACAAAATAATAATAGAGGAGAGGATTCAGAAATACCTGTAAAATCTCAGGATGTTACAGAAATACCAAGGAATCACTATGTTTTCACTCACACACACTCAAAAGGCTCAAGATCAGGAATTAGGGTTTTGCTGGACTGAGGGAGGCGATGAGGGAGGCCACAATAAAGTGTTAAGGTCGTTAAATAGGGTGCAAACCCTGAAATTAGGGTTTCTTTTCTGCTAGCCTACTCGTCGAGTTGGGGCTCCCCAACACGTCGAGTAGGTTTCTTAACCTGCGTCCCCCTCCCCCCCCCGCAAATAATTCCTACTTGACGAGTTTGGGGCCTCCAACTCATCGAGTCTCTCTTCAATAATGAATGAATTGTTTTAAAAACACACTCCAGGAACCGGGCGTTACATATCTCCCCCACTTATCTTAGACATCCTCCCTGTAGTCTACCGCAATCATCTATCCTAAAAGTGACTCACGTGATAAGCCCGCGACTCCCTAGATTTTCCATGAACTAACTGTCGCCTCTTACGAGAACTGACACCTGCCATCTTGAAAGTACAACCATCACCCCGCACGATCAATGGCCTTCCCAAGGCAACCAAAACTTCTATCCTGGATATATCACCCGAACCTTCAGCCTTTGCGAGCTACTTTATGAGACCTGAAACTTATCATAATCTGGCTTCCCGTCCGTTTGCCTGTGCTGAAACAACTCAAAATAACTCTCCGTTAATTCCCTCAACTGCTAGTAAAACAATCACGACCCTTTCAACTTAGTTCATATATTGGCCTATTCTGATCTACTAAAACCATTCTTAGAGTAAATCTTCAAACTTGGTGAAGAACATCTCCTCGATCTCTGAAATGAAACCAACCCCGCATATTTGGAATTCGAAACATGAGTTTCAATGGTCTGGTTCCCTGTCTAACCCTTCACACCAAACTACCATCACCCCATCCTCATAAAGTCTCACACCACACAAAATGCTCCCAATACCTGGCCACATTGTCATCTCGACGGATACAAAATCACCAACCATATGTCACTAAAGAGCACTTATCTCGACGAGAGGCTCGGATAATCCTTCGAGAAGAGGATTCATACCTGCAATGATTAGACTCATACGAGAGTTGCACAACAGGGTCAAGTCAACTACTCTTAGATTATTTAATCCCACTACGAGTGACTAGTCACTTTCCAATCAATCAGTTACTCCATTTGTACATGAAATCCTAAAACACCAATACTATTTGATACTCTGAAACTACCCGCAAAACAGAACTGACTGAAGTACTAAACTGCTTGAAACACTAAACTGCTTGAAACACTAATCTGCTTGACATAGTATGCTGCCTCCAGACTGCTTTCCAAAATCCATCGAGACTTCGCTGGCCTCAACTCGTCTGTCAGTCACCTAAAATACCGGGTTCCAGCCCAGTCGCTGAGCTTAAAGGCTCCCACACAGTCGCCCCAAATGAATTTCGAACAAAATTCTCGCCTGACAATAGTTGCTGTTAGTTGTCTTGCCACTATGGCCCTAACGACCTCCCGATCCAACCGATCAAGTCCATATATCGAATCCCGACATTACCAAATCCAAGGCTGAAAATGATTGCTACATGACTAAGGGTAGTCTTATATCACAACCTGACCTCATATGGTCCATTGCTTCCTTGTTCCCATGACTACAGTGGTGACCCTGCGGTCTTCTCATTGGCTCAACCAGAACTAACCCATCTGGGTAATTTCGCAACCCAATCTGTGGATTTTCCACGTCCCCACTGTTGCACCAGAAGTGGTGGGTGCTACGGTTCTTCCCGTGATCTAACATTACTCCCATACTATCTATCAACATGGTGAAAGCTACCGCTACCCCACAGGCTTACAAGACTCTAACGGTATCCTGACAACTTTGTGAATGCTACGGCTACACCCGCAGACTTACAACACTTCCAACACTATCTAGAGACATTGTGAATGCTATAGCAACACCCGCAGTCTTACAACACTTCCAACACTATCTGAAAACCTTGTGAGTGCTACGGCTACATCCTCAGTCTAACAACACTACCTGGCAACCTTGTTAATGCTACGGCTATCCTGCAGTCTTAAAACACTTTCCATGCTGACTGACTGCTAGTGAATGCTACGGCTATCCCACAGTCTTATATCACTTTCCACGCTGACTCAACCGCTGACCATGGTCTTACCGCTGATTACTGATCCGAACACACCCAAAGTCGAACATACATACACGATCTAATATCCTAAGCTAAACTCATATCCAGACTGAAATCCCTGACCCATTTTCCAAAGCCTGCTCTCCGATGCCAAGGGAAAGTGTGAACCAAATGTCGAAACGTTTCCTGAACTCCCAAATCACCCAATCCTCAATCAAGACGGCCACTCGACTGCCTTCCTTCCTGATGAGGATGCGAAACTCATCCCAGTTTGACAATTATTTCTGCTCCTGAATACCTGATCGATTCTCCCCCACTTAGGTTTGAGTAAGTCTTCATGGCAATGAGAGAACTGAAGGATTTCCTATACTTCTTACCTTCTCGAATCCAATTGTTGACAACCTGTGCATACCTGTGCTAACGATCAATTACCAGTCAACCCTAAGATCGCCCATCCTCGAAAATCTTGAAGAGTACTCTTGTAATCTGGTCCAGTCCGTTACCTCAATCCACTTCTTATGCTACTATACCAACTCTTCAAGTTCCCATGCTGGCGACTAGAAACCTTAACCTTTACTCTGGCTGACGAATCCTCGCAGAACCACCGAACTCTAATCAAACACGACCCATGAGAAAAATACAATTCCCTTGGAACATCCAATGGTCAGATAACCCATGCGACTACACCCGTATCCTTCTGCTACCACTCCTCTCCTAGCGTCGGTAGTGCTAGAACCCATAAGTCCCCCCTTAGGTCACCACCTTCTTACCAAAATAGATGATGAGACCACTACATCACATCGATACAAATGAACTAGCTCGATAAAGCTAACCACAGACATTCTACATAATACCCTTGACCAATCTCTACTAGGAATCGAGAGAACACTGAACACCCCGAACTAGCAAAAGGGGAACGAACTTTTACTAACTATTCAACAATTAACGGTATGTAATTGGCATATGACATTTATTAAAAATATAATCCAAACATAAGTTGAGAGGTGACCCCATGGATACACTTGCTCAAACCCGATGCAAGAAAACAACCACAACATACGGATAAACTGAAAAAAAGAGCAAAATAGGTATACCCGCAACTTCTCCTGCTGAAATCCTGATCTCTCCTGCATGTCACTGCATAGTCCGACTCCTCTCTGCTGGAGCTCTGACTCTACCCTCTAGCCCATCGGTGATCCTCAAAGTATCTGGGGCAGGTGCGCTCACTGATCCTCCCCTCGTCGTCGGACAGTTGGCCTTCTTGTGGCCCACCTAATTGTAGTGAAAGCATAGTGGGATTGCCCCTTGGGGACAATCCCTACTGACGTGACCAGTCCTGCCACACTTGTAGTAGCCTGAACCCTTGGAGCGATAAACTCCCCCTGTGCACTTTCCCGCATGTGATCCACTAACTCCTGCCCTACTGGCCTTTCACCCGATGATCAGAAGTCTTGGGTCTCTAACTGGTACCCTCTACTATACGTACCTGACACAGACCTCTCTTCCCAAGGCGCTCCAAATCGATCTCGCATCCTCGAACTCTGGAGGTCATATCCTTCAGGGTCTAATACCCTGTCATGCTTACTAGCTCACTTACCAATGGTTGAACAGCAACAGCTGGAACATCCTCTACCCCAAACTGGGTCACAAATTCCTCCCAAGACATAGTATCCAACTCGGAAAGCGTCATATATTGTGCAATCAATTCCTAATAGCTCCTTGCCGCCCGATACAATACATCCAAGGCGAACCAAACCTTGGCTCTTATGGGGTAGGGACTAGTGTGGAAACACCTTCCATCTCCTCAATCCAATGCGAAATCAAAATCTTGGCAGTCCTTCCCTCGACTGGCTCACCACCTGAGCCGAGACCTAATCCTGAACTAGAACCGCCTCCCTGAGTGCTTATCTCCAAACTGAACAATCGCAAAACCACTGCTCAAAACATACTCAAGGATTTTCCTCTCCGAAGCTTCTCAGATTCTCCAAGACTTTTGCTGATTCGAGTATGGATCTTGTGCTTTCAGTAGTACAGGCCCAATACTACCTTCCACACATATCCATACTTTCCTCAGCAATCTTCCCGAATCCTCTAAGTCACTTCCTCAAACCGATGCACCCAAGTCTCACTATACCTCACTACTAACCCACTGAAGCATATCCTAGGATTTCCTAGGTTCCCGAACCCACCCAATCCTCAGCTGTTGAAGGATTCCCAGTAATGTCAACTAGCTACCTCATGAATATAGCCACATGTAGCTGAGATCTGATAATCCTTCGAGTAAAAGACTCATCCCTAGAACGGTTGGACTCATACAAGAGCTACGCAATAGGGCCAAGTCCATCACTCTGAGATTATCCATCATGTGCCACATGTGAGTTAGCATATTCACTTAGTAGCTAACTCACATTGCTAAGAGTCCCACAAAGCACAAAGCAAGCAGTATTCAGACAATTGAAAAAATCTAACCAACATACTCCAATCAAACTATTCTATCCTCTATCAGGAATCTATACTTGCATGAGATTCTAAGACTCATGCAATCAGGCATAACCTAAACAGGCCATCCTATCATTGACTGATCAGTACTAGCATGAAAGTCTACAAGCACATATAGTAGCCATATAAGGCATTCTTCCTAGATCCTTAACCCTAATCTAGTATGCAGCTCACAAATTCTCAATTCATATCATAACATAACATGTATGGGTATCTTGGGGAAGACTTACTTAAGCTCAGCTGATTGCACACATCACACACCTTGTTCTTTTCAAAGTTCTTCTTCTCTTTTCAAATTCTTTTTATAAAATGAATTTTCTTTTGAAAATTTTCATACCATGTCCTCAGTTTGAGTCCAGACACACCCGAGAGTGTGCCCGAATCCCTCAAACCAAGGCTCTGGTACCATTTGTAACATCCCCTATGGCACGTATCATAATATTGTCCGCTTTGGGCTCCCGTCATGAAAACTTTCCAGGGATCACCCATCACTGGATTACTCTCACCCAGGCACGCTTAACTGCAAAGTTCTTATGGGATCTGTTGCCCTCACGGCTATTTGTAACATCCCCTTTTGACACGTATCACAATATTGTCCGTTTTGGGCTACCGACAAGAAAATTTCCCAAGGGGTCACCCATCCCTGGATTGCTCTCGCCCAGGCACCTTAACTGCAAAGTTCTTATGGGATCTGCTGCCCTCACGGCTTTAAAACACGTTGTGACAAGGAAGGTATCCACACCCTTTATAAGGAAATGTTTCGTTCTCCTTCCCACCCGATGTGGTATCAGGTGCAACTAACCTACCCGCCTTCACCCCCCATTATAGGGTTCGACGTCCCCGTCGAACACATCGACCCGTGCCCCAGATCTGATACCAACATGAAACATCCCAAAAATACAAACCAAAAATTTCAATTTAAATTAAAAAATATAAAACCATTTGTTAGGAAACCTCATAGTAATAATATATATCAAAAACCAATGTATCCATATTCAAAACATGTCATATCAAAATAATATCAGAGTATAAATCCCATAGATCTCTGGTGAGAAAAATGTGGTGTGATGCATTGCAATCATTCTGGCTCCTTTCCCTTCGAAGCAGAAGGACCTAAAACAAAACTAAAACCCGTAAGCACAAAGCTTAATGAGTTCCCTCATCATACCACATACCATACAATAAGCCTAATGTCTAACATATCCCGGTACTAGCTACCCCTTTGGTCTCTTTCAACTAGTAACTTGCCTAGCATATCAAGGTGTTGGCCTACCATTTCGGTCTCTTTCGACCGGTAATTGGCTAGCATATCAGGGTGTTGGCCTACCCCTTTGGTCCTATCGACCGGTACCTCGCCTGGCATATTAGGGTGATAGCCTACCCCTTCGGTCCTGTCGACCGGTACCGGGGACTATTTCACCCTCTACTTCTACCACATAGCATCCTAGTGCATTAACATATGAGTCATATACTGCCTAGCTTATCTGGGTGCTGGCATACCCCTTCGGCCCTATCGACCGGTACTGGGGTCTATCCTACCCCTCCTACCACTATCACATAACATCATAGCATACTAGCACATAAAACATAACAAATAGTGACATACCATATAATTATCACAAAGACAATCATCTCTACTATAGCTCTTACTAGTGCACCAACATTGGTGCCTTCGACCCACTTCTACTGGAAGCTAACTCACCTCAATGTCGTGAAGTAGCTGAACTATCCTCGGCTTAAGGGTCAACTCTCCTTAAACTCCTACACACAAAATCTCTTTTAGTTACTCTTTCATACTCATAACCCCTTTAAGGGTCAACTCTGGTCAAAGGTCAAACTCAAAGTCAACATCTTGGTCAAAGTCAACATCCTGGTTGACTCAACTCGCTGAGTTGGTCCATCAACTCGCCGATTTCCTTGATCCATGAAACTATGGAAATCTCGATCCTACTCGTCGAGTTCTTTCATGAACTCGTCGAGTTCCCCTTCATACAGAGTCGAGACATTTTACTCATAACTCGCCGAGTCCCTCCTTGAACTCATCAAGTTCCTTAATCTTCATAACCAAAACCATGGCCAACTCACTGAGTCATCTCCTAGACTCAATGAGTTTGCTCAGTAACCGAAAAGGTTGGGGGACCACGACCCAAATCACCGAGTTGTATGAACAACTCGTCGAGTCCCCGATATTCTAAATCCATATAGTCAATTCTAGTCGGGTTCAATGCTTCCAAACCATAGATCTGGTCCCTTAGAGTCGATATATCACGTAAAGTTACTAACTTTACGTCCATACATGAGTTATTTAGCTCAAAAGGCCCTAAAAAGTTGTTCACAAGTTGCATGGGACTCCCATGGCCATAAAGTTGGCACCTTTATGCCATGGAGTCCCTTAAAGGCTCTAGATCTGAAGTCATGACTCCAAAACATGCTTGCATCCGTGAATGGTTCCAAAATAGGCTCCTTAAGGCCCTAAACTACTCCGTGAAGAGATCTAGTAAATAAATAGTCAAGGTATAGACTTTATACGTGAATAAGACTGCTTTGACAAAGAACTCTCTGGATCCAAAGCTTCTTCCTTCGAACAAGCACTTCTAACTTCCACTCCTGCAAGGAAATACCAAGGAATCTGTAACATCCCAAAAACAGGGTCCAAAAATTTCGATTTTAAATCATTAATAAAACCATAAATATCGTCATCACATAAAATCATAAACCAGGTATCTCAAAAATGTCATAATATTTGTGAACATATGAAAATCTCATGTCAAATATCAGAGTAAATATCCCAGGCTAGAAGACTATGGTGTGGGCCATGCGATTATCCCGATCCTTTCCCTTTGCTATCAGAAGTACCTGAAACCAAAACTGAAACTCTAAGCACGAAGCTTAGTGAGCTCCCTCAAACTACCATATACGATACACATAACATATAACATGTAATACAAACATTAGGACACCGCCCAACTGCATCGGGATGAACCCGACATCGGCTTACCCGACATCAGACTCCTGCCCAACATCAGGCCCACCCCGACATCATACCATGTCTGGCATCGGGCTTACCCCAACATCAGGCTTGCCCCGACATCAGGCTTACCCCGACACATACACAACATATCATATATCATAAACACATAACATAAGCATATAACATTCCTCATGCTTACCTTGGCATCGGACCAAAGCCCGGAACACATAACACATAACATATAAACTAACATGCATTAGGCTTACCCTAGTATCGAGCCTAGGCCCAGAACACATAACACATAACATGCATGAATCACAAAGACATCAAGCATACATATACTCTTCTCGGGACCGCCCTGGCATCAGACCGAATTCCGGAAACATATAATCTACATCATGCTAACCTCGGTATCAGACCGAAGTCTGACATACGCTAACATACATAAACGGGCCGGCTTTGGTGCCTTCGGCCCGTTCCTACTGGAGGAATACTCACCTCTCAAACTTGATGCTGAACTCGTGCGTGAGGAATCTCTGCTCGCTGATCCCACGACTCCCCAACTAACTTTATACAATAATACTTAGTCAGAAAACTGAAAATCTGTGTAAGGGTAAAATGACCATTTTACCCCTGGTCAAAGTCAAAGCTATGGTCAAAGTCAACATTCTAAGTTGACCAACTCGCCGAGTCAATCTTTCAACTCGTCGAGTTCTTAAACTCTGAAATCCTGAAATAATGACTCAACTCGCCGAGTCGTTCCTCCGACTCGTCGAGTTCTATCGAGTTGCTTATAGTCACGACTTGGCGAATCTACCTTTCGAGTCCCTCTACAGACTCGTCGAGTTCTACTATAAACTGGATCGGGACAACACGACTCGACTCGTAGAGTTACCCTATGGACTCGACGAGTCCCTCTGTCTGTTTAGCCATCTTAACACATTAAGCCCCTATTCTCTAGATCCAAGGTCAATACTTTGCTTGAACATTGAAAATGTTCTTTTTAAGGGTAAAGTTTCTGACTTTACCCATTAATACCACTTCTTAGAGGGTTTAGCTCAAACCCTAATTCCTTGGGACCTAGAACGTGGTCCTTAATCCCTCCATACACCAAACTCCAGCTTACAATCTCAGATCTAAACCCCTAGCACCATTTAGACACGTAAAGTCTCGAGGTTGCTTCCATGCATGGCCTTTTAGGGATAAAATGGCCATATATATGCTCACAAACTTGCATGGGGCTTCCATGGTCATAAATTTTGCACCTTTATGCCATGGAACCCCTCCTAGATCCCAGATCTGAAACATGGGTCACTTGAGGCGTCCAAAACCCAAAGACCAAGGCTCTTGAACTAAAATCCTCATAAAAAGGAAATAACTAGATCTAAGAGAAGAATGATCAACTTAGAGACGTGATTACCAGAAAATGTAGCAAATGGAGTGTAGCTTCTAGATCTATTCCTTCCCTCTTGGGCCCTCTATCTTCCTCTTCTTCTACAAGCTTCACAATGCACAAAGATCATTAAAAATGGCTCACACCCTCAAGAAAAGCTCTAGGGTTTTGTGGATTAGGGTTTGGGACAAGGAGGCTGTGAATGAGGCCAATGGGTAGGGGTTATGATGCTTAAATAGGATGCAAAAACCCGAAATTAGGGGTACCGACTCACCTAGTAGGTAGCTTAAACCCCGCGCATAAACTTCCCTATACTCGACGAGTTAGGGCCACCAACTCGTCGAGTCCTTCTTTCAAAATGAATAAATAAATGAGTTAAATGCATAACATGAACTGGGCGTTAGAATTTTCCCCCACATGTCTTAGACTTCGTCCTCGAAGTCTCCTACATCTGGAAATAACTCTGGGTAGTGCTCCCTCATCTCATCCTTAGGCTCCCATGTCCACTCCGAACCTTTATGGTGTTGCCACTGCACCTTCACTAGCTCGACCCTCTTGTTCCTCAGCTCCTTTGCCTTGCGAGCCAGAACCGCCACCGATCTCTTAATTTAATTCAGGCTTTCTTCAACGTGAATATCCTCTAAGGGCACAACCTCCGTGTCATCTAGTAAGCACTTCTGTAGCTGGGAAACATGGAAAGTGATGTGGATCTGGCTGAGCTCTGCGGGAAGATCCAATCGGTACGCTAACTTACTCACCCGGGCTATGACTCTTAAGGGGCCGATATACCTGGGGCCCAGCTTGACTCGCTTCCGGAACCGGATGAGACCCTTCCAGGGTGACACTTTCAGGAGGACCATGTCGCCCATCTGAAACTCCAAGTTTGAACACCGCTTGTTGGCGTAGCTCTTCTGCCGACTCTGAGCAGCCTGGAGCCTACTCTGGACCTGCTAGATCCGCTCGGTGGTCTTGAGTACTACCTTACTACTCCCCATGACCCTATGACCGACCTCGCCCCAACAAATTGGGGTCCTACACTTCCTCCCGTAGAGCAACTTGAAGGGAGGTCGATCTATGCAGGCGTGATAACTGTTGTTATATGAAAAATCTGCTAACGAAAGATACATATCCTAACTGCCACCGGTAAAACAGACATCTCGATCTGACACTACCGAGACAGGCACTCCATGTCGTGCCACTACCTCTTGCACATAAATCTCGGCCAACTTCTCGGACGAGATGCTCTCCTGGATCGGAATGAAGTGGGCACTCTTGGTCAATCGATCCACGATGACCCATATCAAATCAACCCACGTGCGGTCATGGGGAGCTTAGTGATAAAATCCATAGTAATGTCCTCCCACTTCCACACGTAGATGTCTAAAGGCTGCATCTTGCTGTGAGGCCTCTGGTGCTCTGCCTTGACCTTCCTGCAGGTCAGGCATCTCTTTACATACCAGGCTACATACCGCTTCATGCAGGGACACCAATAATCAGGTCGAAGATCTCTGTACATCTTTGTCTCCCCATGATGGATGGAGAACCTGGACTTGTGGGCCTCATCCATCAATATCTGCCGTACTTCACCCAATACGGTACCCAGACCCTCCCATCCAGGGTCAGCAACCCACGGTTGTCGTAATCGAAGGAGGCCACCTGGCCTATAATCCACTCGCACTTCTGTCGCTCTTCCTTTAGGCCCTCAACATGTGCCTCTCTTATATGCTCCAGCAATGGAGTAATCACTGTCATCCTTAGACAGATGTATCGAATCGGGGCCGCTACCGCCTTGCGGCTCAGGGTGTTGACCACTATGTTGGCCTTACCCGGGTGGTAAAGGATCTCACAATCATAGTCCGTCACCACATCTAAACACCGACGTTGCCTCATGTTCAGATTCGGATGATCCATGAGGTACCTCAAACTCTTGTGGTCTGTGTAAATGGTACAACGGACCCTGAAGAAGTAATGCCGCCAAAGCTTGAGGCGAACACCACAACCCCAACTCAAAGTCATGCGTCTGATTGTTAGCCTTGTGAGGCTTCAACTGCCTCGAAGCATAAGCTATCACGTGACCTCGCTGCATCAAAACTGCACCCATTCCTGTTATCGAAGCATCATAGTAGACTACGAAATCATCTACACCCTTTGGCAGAGTGAGAATCAGTGCCTCGTACAACCACTTCCTGAGCGTCTCAAAGGCTTCCTGCTGCTCAGGTCCCCAGCGAAAATCTACCGACTTCTTGGTCAGTAGGGTCAAAGGAACTGCAATAATAGAGAAGTCCTGAATGAATCTCCGGTAATAACCCGCTAGACCCAGGAAACTCCGAATCTCAGTTGGAGACCTCAGAATCTCCCACTGCATCATGGCCTCTATATTGCCCGGATCGACCAGAATATCCTTCTGGTTGACGAGATGCCCAAGAAACTACACCTCGCGGAACCAGAACTCAGACTTGGAGAACTTCGCAAAAAGTCTCTCCCTCCTCAGCGTCTCCAACACCTCCCTCAGGTGCTCCTCATGCTGCTCCTAGGTCTTGGAGTAAGCCAAGATGTCATCAATGAATACTATTACAGACCGATCCAGCATCGGCCTGCACACGCGGTTCATGAGATCCATGAACGCGACTGTAGCGTTGGTGAGCCCAAACGGCATCACCACAAACTCATAATGACCATAACGAGTCCTAAAAGCTATCTTCTGCACATCATCGTCCCTGACTCGCATTTGGTGATACCCTGACTGTAGATCAATCTTGGAGAACCAAGATGCTCCTTGAAGCTGGTCAAACAAATCATCAATTCTCGAAAGTGGGTAACAGTTCTTCACCGTTACCTTGTTCAGCTCCTGGTAGTCTATACACATGTGATGTGACCCATCCTTCTTCTTCACAAACAGGATCGGGGCTCCCCATGGCGAACTACTCAACCTGATAAAACCTTTGTCTAGCAGCTCTTGCAGCTGCGTAGACAACTCCTGCATCTCGGGAGAAGCCAACCGATATGGTGCCTTGGCTATCGGAGCCGCACCAGGGACGAGGTCAATCTAAAACTCTACCTGTCTCTCCGGAGGTACCCCAGGTAAATCCTCCGAGAATATATCCGGGTACTCTCGTACTACCGATACATCATCAACTATCGCCTTACCCTTATCCCGGGTATCCATGACGTAGGCGACGTATCCTGCACAACCTTGCTGAAGGTGGCGCCTCACCCTCGCTGCTGAACAGAAAACTGGTCCGCGTTATGGCCTCTCGCCCTGGATCACTAACCGTCCCCCACTAGGAGTGCGAACCCTCACTAACTGCTACTCACAGTCAATGACTGCCTCATTGGGGCTCAACCAATCCATACCCACTATAACCTTATTCCCATGCAGGGGAATATGAACCAGATCTACCGAAAACTGTTGATCGAATAACTGTAGCGTACATCCTCTATGAGCCCTCGTGACCCTGATGGTCCTGTCATATGTTACCTCCACATCCAGTGGGCAATCCAACTCCCCTGGAGCTCCTACAAATCGCTTGCTGAGCGTGAGCGATACAAAAGATCGGGTGGCACCTGAATCAAACAGTACCAAAGCTGATATATCGTTCACAAAGAACGATCTTATAACCAAAACATATAAACATAAGTAACAATCAAAATAAATAAAGAGATAAGAGAAAGATACATAACCGTCACCACGTCAGGAGCTGCTCGTGCCTCCTCTGCAGTAAGCTGAAAAGCCCTGCTCCACACCGTAGGCGCCTCAGCCCGGCCCTGACAGCCATCTGTAATCCTCAATGTGGCAGGAGAAAGTGATGTTAGCTTCCCTGCTGCTACTAAACTCGGGAACTGGAACTGCTTGTGTCCCTTCTGATTGCACTGAAAACAAATCAGATCTGATGCTGTCGTGGTGGTGGTAGTGGCTGTGCAATCTCGGCTCACATGACCAGTTCAGCCGCACTTGTAGCAGCCCGAACTCCCAGCCTTGCCACAACGACCTTGGCTCTGCTAGCTCTGATATCTATGATCTGATACCTTGGGCTTCTTGCCCAAACTCCCTGACTGAACCCCTTCGTGTTTCCTCTTCCTCTCCATCTCTAAATCCAACTCTCTCTCTCTCTCTCTCTCTCTCTCAAGCCATAACATCGTGTCCTCCAGTGTCTTGCTGCTGGAGCGGCTGACAAACTGGCGGATATCACTCTGCAACATCTCATGATACCAGGCCTTTTTCATCTCCTCGTCAGCTACATACTGCGGAACGAAAAGGGCCCTCTCCCTAAACTTGGCGATGATCTCCGCCACTGTCTCTGTATCAGGCACATAAGGCATCTTCCTAGATCCTTAGTCCTATTCTAGCATGCAATTCCGAATCAAACCATATAGCATAATATAACAAGTATGGGTATCTTGGGGAAGCTTACTTGAGCCCGGCCGTCGCATGCATCACACACCTTGTTTTTCTTAAAACCCTTCCGTTTAGACTTTTAGAAAACCATTTTATTGTACAAATCTTTTAGCCCCTCAGTTTGAGTCCAGACACCCCCGAGGGTGTGTCCGAATCCCTCAAACCAGAGCTCTGATACCAACTTGTAACATCCCAAAATTCAAGCCCAAAAATTTCATTTTGATTAATTAATTCATAAAACATTTATTAGAAAATATTGTATAAACACATCATCTCAAAAAAAAACCAAGTATCATGTTTGAAACCCACAACATAAACAAATGTCATATCAGAGTACAATCCCAGAGAACACCATGCGGAAAATCATGTGTGTGTGTGATGCCATGCTACGCCGCCGGCTCCTTCCCCTTAGACGAAGAGGTACCTGAAACCAAAACTGAAACCGTAAGCACAAAGCTTAGTGAGTTTCCCCATCATACCACATACCATACAATATCATCGGTATCTTTCAACCGGTAACCATTCATCGGTATCTTTCAACCGATAATCATTCATCGGTATCTTTCAACCGGTAACCATTCATCGGTATCTTTCAACCGGTAACTGGGGACTATTCCACCCCCTACCACTAACATACAATACAAGATATAGGCATACAGTCAGGCATATCCGGGTACTGACCTACCCCTCGGTCCTAAGGACCACTATCAGGGAAACTATCCTTATCATGCACGTAACATATCATACAGATATAACTCATAACCAAACCAAGATAATCATCACAAAGACAATCATCTCCTAAATGCTCCTCATTGGTGGGCCGGCATTGTGGCCGTAGACCCACCCCTACTGGAAGGTAACTCACCTCGTACAAGTGGCTGCTGATAATCTGTGCGGGAAACCTCCGTCCGCTGCTGCTCCGGAAATCCTCCGGCTACAAACCCCATAAACACTCAGTTAGAAACTGATCTCTATACTTAGGGTAAAATGACCATTTACCCCCAACCAAGTCAAGTCAAAGTCAAAGTCAACTTCCAGTTGACCCGACTCGCCGAGTTGGGCCGTCAACTCGCCGAGTCCCTCACTCTCTACTCGTCCTCATCCGTGACCCTACTCGTCGAGTTGGGCCGTCAACTCGACGAGTTCTTTTCTCATTCGAACGCCCCATGAAAACTCATCCGACTCGCCGAGTTGATGAACAACTCGTCGAGTTGGCCTTTATCTGATGAACCAGATCTGTCCTCAACTCGCCGAGTTGATGAACAACTCGCCGAGTTCTAAGGAGATTGCCTTGGACTCGCCGAGTCCGTTCATGCACTCGCCGAGTCCCATGAACTTCCAGCACAATGGCTTAGTCCAGAACATTGGGTCACTCCCTGGGACCCCCTTAAAACCTTTCCACACTCAACTGGGTTCTTTTGACCCTCAACAGAAAGGGCAAAACCCTTAGACTCGCCGAGTCCAATAATGGACTCGCCGAGTTGGTCACGTCCATACCCTAAATCTTTGCTTTCTGATGTACATCCTTTGATCAAAAGATAGATCCAAGCTTCTACAATCGATCTAGCACGTAAAGTTACAACCTTTACGTGCTTGCATGGGACTTTGAGCTCAAAAGGACATAAAACAAGCTCATATGGCACATGAAACTTTTCATGGGTGCAAAAGCAACCCAAATCTGCCTAGTGACTCCTTTCATGATGTGATTTGGAAGCTTAAACCCCCAACCACGTTTGCAAACATGGTTGGCTACCAAAATGGCTCATAAAAGCCCTAAATCTTCCCAAAGAGGGATCTAACAAATGAAAGAGCAAGGTATAGACTTTATACCTTCTGAAGACTGCAAATGATGGTCACAACTGAATCCCTCAAGCCTCCTCTTGATCCTTCAAGCTTTTCCTTCTTCCTTGAACGACAAAATCACCAAGATCACTCCAAATGCCTTAAAATTCCTCAATAACGGCTAGGGTTTGCTATGGGGGTCTTCTGGGAGTAAATGAGACGAAGGAGGCCGAGTTAAGTTGTTTAAATAGGGTGCACACCCCTGGATTAGGGTTTTTGTTCAAACAGGGTCTACTCGCCGAGTCCAGGAACCGACTCGGCGAGTCCATCACTTAATACCCGCGATCTTTCTCGCTTCTACTCGGCGAGTTAATCCTTCGACTCGCCGAGTTCAAGGCCAAAAATGCAAATTATTAAAAGATTAAATGAAAGGATACGTACCAAGAACCAGGTGCTACAAATCTCCCCCACTTATTTTAGACTTCGTCCTCGAAGTCTGCTACTTGCTCCTGAAACAGCTCGGGGTAATGCATCATCATCTCATCCATCGGCTCCCAAGTCCACTCCGACCCCTTCCGGTGCTGCCATTGCACCTTCATGAGTTCCACTCTCTTGTTCCTCAGATCCTTCGACTTCCGGTCGAGGATCGCTACAGGCCGCTCGATGTAATTCAGGCTGTCATCAACCTGAATGTCCTCCAAAGGCACCACTGCGGTGTCGTCCACCAGGCACTTCCTTAGTTGCGAAACATGGAAAGTACTGTGTATCTGACTGAGCTCGGCTGGCAAATCCAACTTATATGCCACCTTGCCCACCCGGGCCAGTACCCTGAACGGTACAATGTATCTGGGGCCTAACTTGCCCTGCTTCCTGAATCGGATGACACCTTTCCAAGGCGACACTTTCAGGAGAACCATATCCCCGACCTGGAACTCCAGGTCTGATCGACGCTTGTCGGCATAACTTTTCTGCCGACTCTGAGCAGTCTGAAGCCTGCTCTGGACCTGCTGAATCCTCTCGGTCGTCTTGAGCACCACTTCGGTGCTCCCCATGACCCTCTGGCCTACCTCACCCCAACATATCGGGGTCCTACACCTCCTCCCGTACATCATCTCGAAGGGAGGACGGTCAATACTCGCGTGGTAGCTGTTGTTGTATGAAAACTCAGCTAGAGGAAGATAGTTATCCCAGCTACCACCGAAGTCTAGCACGCATGCCCGCAACATATCCTCCAGAGTCCGGATGGTCCGCTCACTCTGACCATCGGTCTGCGGGTGAAAAGCGGTGCTAAAATGCAGACGAGTACCAAGCTCATCATGGAACTTCTTCCAAAACCTCAAAGTAAACCGTACATCCCTGTCTGAAATCACGGAGACTGGCACTCCGTGCCACGCCACTACCTCTCGGATGTAGATATCGGCCAACTTCTCTGCCGAGATACTCTCCTGGATCGGTATGAAGTGGGCGCTCTTGGTCAACCGATCCACGATGACCCATATAGAATCCACTCCCCGTGCGGTCCTGGGAAGCTTGGTGATAAAATCCATCGTGATGTCTTCCCATTTCCACAGCGGGATATCCAACGGCTGCATCTTGCCGTGTGGCCTCTGGTGCTCGGCCTTGACCTTCCTGCAGGTCAAGCACCGCTCAACGTACCATGCTACATCCCGCTTCATGCAGGGCCACCAATAGTCCAGACGAAGATCCCTATACATCTTCGTTGCCCCTGGATGAATGGAGAATCGGGATTTGTGCGCCTCTTCCATCAGAACCTGGCGCACGCCTCCGAGGTATGGAACCCACACCCTGCGGTGTAATGTCAATAATCCCCTGCTGTCATAGTCGAAGGAGGAAACCTGACCCACTATACGCTCACTCTTCCGATGTTCCTCCTTCATGGCCTCCTGCTGGGCCTCCCGAATCCGCTCCAAAAGCAGAGTCACCACTGTCATCCGCATGCAGATACCTTTGATCGGCGCCGCCTTGCGGCTAAGCGCATCGGCCACCACGTTGGCCTTCCCCGGATGGTAAAGGATCTCGCGGTCATAATCCTTTACCACATCAAGCCACCGACGCTGCCTCATGTTCAGATTTGGCTGGTCCATGAGGTACCTCAAGCTCTTGTGGTCCATGTAAATAGTACAACGAACCCCATAGAGGTAATGTCGCCAAATCTTGAGGGCGAACACAACAGCCCCCAACTCCAAATCATGCGTCGGGTAGTTCGCCTCGTGAGGCTTCAGCTGCCTCGACGCGAAGGCGATGACGTGCCCTCTCTGCATCAATACCGCGCCCAAACCTGAAATGGACGCGTCATAGTATACTACAAAATCCTCCACGCCCTCTGGCAGGGCTAAGATTGGCGCTTCGCACAATCTCTGTCTCAAAGCCTCAAACGCTGCCTGCTGCTCAGGCCCCCAAAGAAAGACCACAGCCTTCCTCGTTAGCCTGGTCAGGGGTAATGCTATCTTGGAGAAATCCTGGATGAATCTCCGATAGTAGCCAGCTAATCCCAGGAAACTCCGAATCTCAGATGGAGACTTCGGAACCTCCCATCTCATCACGGCCTCCACCTTGGCCGGATCCACCGAAATTCCGTTCTGGTTGACAAGGTGCCCAAGAAACTGCACCTCGCGCAACCAGAACTCACACTTGGAGAACTTGGCATACAGTTTCTCCCTCCTCAAGGTCTCTAGAACCTCTCGCAGATGCTCCTCATGCTGCTCTCGCGTCTTGGAGTAAACCAAGATATCATCAATAAATACTATCACCGACCGGTCTAACATCGGTCTACACACGCGGTTCATTAGGTCCATGAACGCGGCAGGAGCATTGGTGAGCCCGAATGGCATCACCACAAACTCATAATGGCCATAACGCGTCCGAAACGCAGTCCTCTGCATATCCTCCTCTCTGACCCTCATCTGATGATACCCCGAACGCAAATCAATCTTGGAGAGCCAAGATGCTCCCCGTAGCTAGTCAAAGAGGTCATCAATCCTCAGGAGTGGGTAGCGGTTCTTCACCGTTACCTTATTCAGCTCCCGATAATCTATACACATCCGATGCGACCCGTCCTTCTTCTTCACAAACAGAATCGGGGCTCCCCAGGGTGAACTGCTCGGTCGAATGAAACCCTTGTCTAACAGCTCCTGAAGCTGTGTAGACAACTCCCGCATCTCAGGAGGAGCCAACCGATACGGTGCCTTGGCTATCGAAGCCGCACCAGGGACTAGGTCGATCCTGAACTCCATCTGTCGCTCCGGAGGTATCCCAGGCAAATCCTCGGGGAATACGTCCGCAAACTCTCGTACCACGGGTACATCGTCCACCGTAATCCTACCCACCTCCCGGGTATCCATAACGTAGGCGACATAACCTGCGCAACCCTGCTGAAGGTAACGCCTAGCTCTCGCTGCTGAACATAAAGCTGGTCCTCGCTGTGGCCTCTCGCCCTGAATCACCAGCTCTCCCCCACTTGGGGTTCTGATCCGCACCAACTGTTGCGCACAGTCAATCACTGCCCCATTGGGGCTCAGCCAATCCACGCCTATAATCACCTTGTCCCCTCTCAATGGAATAGGAACCAGGTCTACCAGATAACGCTCCTCGAACAATCTCAAAACACAATCTCGGAAGACCTCAGATGCTCACACTGACCGGTCGTCCGCAATCTCGACCTCTAGAGGGCAATCCAACATGCCCGAAGACTCAGAAAACTTCTTGCTAAGAGCAAGAGAAATAAATGATCGGGTAGCACCCGAATCAAACAACACCTGAACTGGGATACCGTTCACATGGAACGATCCCGTTACCACATCGGGTGCAGCGCGTGCCTCCTCGGCTGTCAGCTGAAACGCTCGGCTCCGCACCACTGGAGCCTCTACCTTGACCTTCCGGCCATCTGCAACCCGCGGCGTCCCTGAGACCGGCGCCGCTGCTGGCGCTACTGCCAATCTCGGGCAGTTGGCCCTTTTGTGGCCTCTCTGATTGCAGTGGAAGCAAATCAGGTCTGTCGTCTGTACTGCGGGGGCGGGGGCAGTACAATCCCTGCCAAAACGCCCAACCTTGCCGCACTTATAGCAGCCCGAACCCGGCCCAGTGCAACAAGCCCCCTCGTGTGACCGACCGCATTTCCCACAGCGGTCCCGTCCTGCCTAGCCTTTCGGCCTACCATCAGATCCCTTGGGCTTTTTCCCCGAAGCCCCGGTCGTCAGCCCATCTACCGCCTTCCTCTTCTGGATGTGCTCCAGATCAATCTCCCTCTCCCTAGCCCTGGCAACCATGGAATCCAAGGTAGGGCAAGCCGAAAAACTAACATGCTCCCGAATGTCATCTCGTAGCATGTCGTGGTAGCGGGTCCTCCTCATATCCTCGTCTCCCGCATACTGGGGCACCAGCAATGCCCTCTCCCGGAACTTGGCGGTGATCTCCGCCACAGTCTCCGTAGTCTGTTTCATATCCAAGAACTCCCTGGCCAGCCGCTGAAGCTCCACAGCTGGCGCAAACTCCGCCCTGAATCTGGTCACAAAGTCCGACCAGGTCATAGCCTCAATCGCCGAGGCTCCCAATGAGTCACTAACAGACTCCCACTAATCTCGGGCCCTGTCTCGCAAGCAACCTGCTGCATACCTCACCTTCGACCCCTCCGGGCAGAAGCTCGTCAGCTGCGCAGACTCAATGTCTGCGATCCATCTCCGGGCAGCAATGGGGTCTTTCACCCCATGGAAATCTGACGCACCACTCCCACGAAAGTCCTTGAAGGACAGTGTGCGCGTGCCCACCTGGCTAGACGCCATATCACTCCTGAATGCTCGGAGGCGATCCTCCATTAGCTCAATAATCCCCTCCTTGATCGACCCGAAGATGATAGGGGTCGACTCAAGGATGCCTCTCGTGATCTCAGACGCGATGAACTCGCGCAACCCGTCATCAACCTGCTCGGATCCTGCACCCGAGCCTGATCCCGATCCTGATCCTGATCCGGAACCTCCTGCTCCATGTCGTGTGGTCACCATGCTGAAAATACACGCATAAACGTCAGGATCATACATATACTCGAGAGATCTAACACCCTCTCCAAGGTCCTGGGTTCCATCTAGGCCCTCCTTGATTTGAGTACGGGTCCTCTGCTTTTAGTAGTACGGGCCCATACTACCTTCCACATCTACCTGTACTTTCCTCAAGGATTGCTTCGACTTCGCCACGTCCCTTTACCGATACCCTTTCCACTGACCTCATCCTAGGCTTCCCTAGGGCACTCTCCGACCTACCCTCCGCCATCAGCTGCATTAGGAGTCCCTATTATCTCCCCCTAACTAACTTGCAGATACTGTTACATATCCGCTCCTTAGTTAGTTGGAAATGGCCAGGACCCCCATAGCACAAAGCAAGCAGCATTCGTGCATCGAGTAACCAAACCAGGCATAACCTATACAGGCCATCCTACTGCTGACTAAACAGTCCTAGCATACAGCTCATACAACCGGCGTATAAGGCATCCTCCTACATCCTTAGCCCTAACTAGCATGCAATTATCAGAATCATATATCAGGCACATAAGGCATCTTCCTAGATCCTTAGTCCTATTCTAGCATGCAATTCCGAATCAAACCATATAGCATAATATAACAAGTATGGGTATCTTGGGGAAACTTACTTGAGCCCGGCCGTCACATGCATCACACACCTTGTTTTTCTTAAAACCCTTCCGTTTAGACTTTTAGAAAACCATTTTATTGTACAAATCTTTTAGCCCCTCAGTTTGAGTCCAGACACCCCCGAGGGTGTGTCCGAATCCCTCAAACCAGAGCTCTGATACCAACTTGTAACATCCCAAAATTCAAGCCCAAAAATTTCATTTTTGATTAATTAATTCATAAAACATTTATTAGAAAATATTGTATAAACACATCATCTCAAAAAAAAAACCAAGTATCATGTTTGAAACCCACAACATAAACAAATGTCATATCAGAGTACAATCCCAGAGAACACCATGCGGAAAATCATGTGTGTGTGTGATGCCATGCTACGCCGCCGGCTCCTTCCCCTTAGACGAAGAGGTACCTGAAACCAAAACTGAAACCGTAAGCACAAAGCTTAGTGAGTTCCCCCATGATACCACATACCATACAATATCATCGGTATCTTTCAACCGGTAACCATTCATCGGTATCTTTCAACCGATAATCATTCATCGGTATCTTTCAACCGGTAACCATTCATCGGTATCTTTCAACTGGTAATTGGGGACTATTCCACCCCCTACCACTAACATACAATACAAGATATAGGCATACAGTCAGGCATATCCGGGTACTGACCTACCCCTCGGTCCTAAGGACCACTATCAGGGAAACTATCCTTATCATTCACGTAACATATCATACAGATATAACTCATAACCAAACCAAGATAATTATCACAAAGACAATCATCTCCTAAATGCTCCTCATTGGTGGGCCGGCATTGTGGCCGTAGACCCACCCCTACTGGAAGGTAACTCACCTCGTACAAGTGGCTGCTGATAATCTGTGCGGGAAACCTCCGTCCGCTGCTGCTCCGGAAATCCTCCGGCTACAAACCCCATAAACACTCAGTTAGAAACTGATCTCTATACTTAGGTTAAAATGACCATTTACCCCCAACCAAGTCAAGTCAAAGTCAAAGTCAACTTCCAGTTGACCCGACTCGCCGAGTTGGGCCGTCAACTCACCGAGTCCCTCACTCTCTACTCGTCCTCATCCGTGACCCTACTCGTCGAGTTGGGCCGTCAACTCGACGAGTTCTTCTCTCATTCGAACGCCCCATGAAAACTCATCCGACTAGCCGAGTTGATGAACAACTCGTCGAGTTGGCCTTTATCTGATGAACCAGATCTGTCCTCAACTCGCCGAGTTGATGAACAACTCGCCGAGTTCTAAGGAGATTGCCTTGGACTCACCGAGTCCGTTCATGCACTCGCCGAGTCCCATGAACTTCCAGCACAATGGCTTAGTCCAGAACGTTGGGTCACTCCCTGGGACCCCCTTAAAACCTTTCCACACTCAACTGGGTTCTTTTGACCCTCAACAGAAAGGGCAAAACCCTTAGACTCGCCGAGTCCAATAATGGACTCGCCGAGTTGGTCACGTCCATACCCTAAATCTTTGCTTTCTGATGTACATCCTTTGATCAAAAGATAGATCCAAACTTCTACAATCGATCTAGCACGTAAAGTTACAACCTTTACGTGCTTGCATGGGACTTTGAGCTCAAAAGGACATAAAACAAGCTCATATGGCACATGGAACCTTTCATGGGTGCAAAAGCAACCCAAATCTACCTAGTGACTCCTTTCATGATGTGATTCAGAAGCTTAAACCCCCAACCACGTTTGCAAACATGGTTGGCTACCAAAATGGCTCATAAAAGCCCTAAATCTTCCCAAAGAGGGATCTAACAAATGAAAGAGCAAGGTATAGACTTTATACCTTCTGAAGACTGCAAATGATGGTCACAACTGAATCCCTCAAGCCTCCTCTTGATCCTTCAAGCTTTTCCTTCTTACTTGAACCACAAAATCACCAAGATCACTCCAAATGCCTTAAAATTCCTCAATAACGGCTAGGGTTTGCTATGGGGGTCTTCTGGGAGTAAATGGGACGAAGGAGGCCGAGTTAAGTTGTTTAAATAGGGTGCACACCCCTGGATTAGGGTTTTTGTTCAAACAGGGTCTACTCGCCGAGTACAGGAACCGACTCGGCGAGTCCATCACTTAAGACCCGCGATCTTTCTCGCTTCTACTCGGCGAGTTAATCCTTCGACTCGCCGAGTTCAAGGCCAAAAATGCAAATTATTAAAAGATTAAATGAAAGGATACGTACCAAGAACCAGGTACTACATCGGGCTCACCCCGACATCAGGCATACCCTAACACATACACAACATATCATATATCATAAACACATAATATAAGCATATAACATTCATCAGTCTTACCTTGGCATCATACCGAAGCCCAGAACACATAACACATAACATATAAACTAACATGCATCGGGCTTACCGCAGCATCGGGCCTAGGCCCTGAACATATAACACATAACATGCATGAATCACAAAGACATCAATCATACATATACTCTTCTCGGGACCGCCCTGGCATTGGACCGAAGTCCGAAAACATATAATCTACATCGGGCTAACCCTGGTATCGGACCGAAGTCCGACATACGCTAACATACATAAACGGGCCGACATTGGTGCCTTCGACCCGTTCCTACTAGAGGAATACTCACCTCTCAAACTATATGCTAAACTCGTGCATGAGGAATCTCTGTTGGCTGCTCCCACGACTCCCCAACTTACTCTATACAATAATACTTAGTCCGAAAACTGAAAATCTGTCTAAGGGTAAAATGATAATTTTATCCCTGGTCAAAGTCAAAGCTCTGGTCAAAGTCAATATTCTGAGTTGACCAACTCGCCGAGTCAATCTCTCAACTCGTCGAGTTCTTAAACAATGAAATCCTGAAATCGCGACTTAACTCGCGGATTCGTTCCTTCGACTCATTGAGTTCTATCGAGCTGCTCATAGTCGCGACTTGGCGAATCTACTCGCCGAGTCACTCTACAGACTCGTCGAGTTCTACTATAAACTAGATCGGGACAACACGGCTCGACTCATTGAGTTCCCCTATGGACTTGACGAGTCCCTCTATCTGTTTGGCCGTCTTAACAGTTTAAGCCCCTGTTCTCTAGATCCAAGGTCCATACTTCGCTTCAACCTTGAAAATGTTCTTTTAAGGGTAAAGTTTATGACTTTACCCATTAATACCACTTCTTAGAGGGTTTAGTTCAAACCCTAATTCCTTGGGACCTAGAACTTGGTCCTTAAGCCATCCATACACTAAACTCCAGCTTACAATATCATATTTAAATCCCTAACACCATTTAGACACATAAAGTCTCGATCTTGCTTCCATGCATGGCCTTTTAGGGCTAAAAGGCCATATAAATGCTCACAAACTTGCATGGGGCTTCCATGGTCATAAAGTTTGCACCTTTATGTCATGGAACCCCTCCTAGATCCTAGATCTGAAACATGGGTCACTTGAGGCTTCCAAAACCCAAAGACGAAGGCTCTTGAACTAAAATCCTCATAAAAAGGAAATCACTAGATCTAAGAGACTAATGATCAAGTTAGATACTTCATTACCAGAAAATGCAGCAAATGGAGTGTAGCTTCTGGATCTATTCCTTCCCTCTATCTTCCTCTTCTTCTACAAGCTTCACAATGCACAAAGATCACTAAAAATGGCTCACACACTCTAGAAAAGCTCTAGGGTTTCGTGGAGTAGGGTTTGGGACAAGTAGGTTGTGAATGAGGCCAAGGGGTGGGGGTTATGATGCTTAAATAGGGTGTAAAACCTAAAATTAGGGTTTCACTCTAGATGAGCTACTCGTCGAGTCGGGGGTACCGACTCGCCGAATAGGTAGCTTAAACCCTGCACATAAACGTCCCTCTACTCGACGAGTTAGGGCCACCAACTCATCGATTCCTTCTTTCAAAATGAATAAATAAATGAGTTAAATGCGTACCAGGAACTGGGCATTACAGAATCACCCTCTTTTCACTCACACAATCAAAAGACTCAAGATCACAAATTAGGGTTTTGTTAGACTGAGGGAGGCAATGATTGAGGCCACAATAAAGTGTTAAGGTCCTTAAATAGGGTGCAAACCCTGAAATTAGGGTTTCATTTCTGCTAGCATACTCGTCGAGTTGGGGCTTTCCAACTCATCGAGTAGGTTTCTTAACCCGCATCCCCCACCCAAATAATTCATACTCGACAAGTTTGGGGCCTCCAACTCGTTGAGTCCCTCTTCAATAATCAATGGATTGTTTTAAAAACACACTCCAGGAACCAGGCATTACAAAGACCTTAGAATCAACTAACTCACACATGTCTGCACTAATCAAACCCGATTTGTCATGGCCACTAAGGCCCGAACAATTACTAGATTCACCTTCATCCTAAATGAGCATCACTTAAAGACCGGCAACGACAGAGACAACTATAAATAACCCTAGTGTTATACCACTCTATCAACTGCCCCACTAGCTCCTTAGAAACATTTTTACTCTTCATAATCCCTATTCAAATCATGTGCTTTTAGTAATACAGGCACATACTGGTGGATTAGTGTCTAAGTCCATAACTATAATTGGTATGTACTTGACCCGACTCGGCATGGTCCATTTGGGTTGCATGGCGTCGGAACATTTGGATAGACCGTTTGTGAGAAGAGGACATTTGTGACATATTAATATATTATAAGTTCTAATATATTAATAAAAAATCATGTTATTTAATTAGTATTGATCAAGAATTAATTTGGACTTAATTTAGTGATCAAAAGAGACTAATTAAATATATGGGGATTGATTGTGTAAATCATTAATTCTTATATATGTGGGCTTATGATCCAAGATTCCTTATGTTGGGTTTAACCCATGTGGTGACCCATGGATACTCCATGGAGGTTAAAACCCATGGAGCATAAGGAATGGGTAAAGTCACGAGTTACATGGTGTAACCCTAATAGCCACACTATATAAAGACCCCTTTAGCTCAAGAAATTGGCACTAGTGACACATATATGAGGGCTAGCCAATTTGAGCATGAAGTATCTTCTTCTCACGGTTATTGCAAGTGTTGATGATGTTGTGTGAACCATTTGAGGTGTCACACTTGGGGCACTAGGCTCTCGAGCATCATGTAGTCAAGCTACATCAACAAGGTATGTATTCTATCTATTTTATTACCCAAGTATCAAAAGATTGTATGCTAGATAAGGTAATACCTTGGAATATTCATATTTGCATGTATAATAGAGAAAACATAGATCCAAGGTATTTAGGGTTGCATGTACACTTAGGAGTGTTAGAATGCTCAAAACCCAACAGTGGTATCAGAGCCATGGGTTGTTTTCTGTTATATTGATGCAAATGTTTTATTTTCAAAGTTGAAAAAAAAGGAAAAAAAACATGACGTTTGTCAAATTTTAAGATAATTACTTGTTTTTGTGAAAAACTAATTATTTGTAAAATTTGAATCATTTGCTATATGAGTTGAATTAGGTCAAATTTAGTAAAATATAAAATGATATGATTATTTTATTAGTTTTAAAAGTTTGATATAAGAGGTTTTTTTTGAAACCTCTATAAGTTATGGATATGAAAAGGTTTAAAAAAAAATCGATTCAAAGTTTTTATGGAGTTACAAAATTTGGTGTTAATGTTTTAAAAGAATTCCATAACTTAATCTTAAGTTATGGAACATGAAAAGTTTCATCATAAAACAAGCATTTAACTCCATAAGTTATGGATTACCAAAAGTTTTATGTTTCCTTGATTTATGAGTTAGTTTAGATTAATGGAAAAAAATTGTGTTTTAGTTGTTTTCAATCCTAATTAATCTAGAGGTAGTTCATAAAATGTGTTTTTGTAACTTGTCCTCAAGTTACATAAAAGGTCACATTTATGAATCTTAAAACTCATAAAAGTTTCATAGGTTACATAAAAAATGAAGAGTCTTTTTCATTAAATAATATTATGACTCAATAACTTTTCCTCAAGGGATGTTTAAGAGTCATTTCTTTAAAAGTGTTATTAAAGAATAAGAGGTTACATAAAAAATGAAGAGTCTTCATTTTAATGAACCATTAAACTCATAAGTTATGAAATGAAAAGTTTTGAATAGTTTCAAAAACTTGCCCTCAAGTTTTGGAATTTGTAAAGTTTTCCCATGAATACTTTAATTCCAAGTTAAGCCCTTAGAATTTTAAAAGGTAAAATTCAACCCTTATACTTTATAATATTATAAGTTAATAATATATATATATATATATATATATATATATATATATATATATATATATATATATATATATATATATATATAATGTATAAGAGCAAGTCGTCTTACCATTAGTAGGCCTCATTCACGAAGGCGGTCTATAAGTGGGGTATAAGGTTACTGCCTATAAAATGGTAGTTTAATGGGTGTCCACTCTCACCCACCGCTTCCTTGACTGGTGGAGGGTCGTTAGCCGAACAGGTAGAGCGAGGACTATAATTCTCCCTTCATTAAAAGTATTAATGATAAATATAAAGTAACTAAATGTTTTTTTTATAATTCCCAATCTTAGTTACTTTAGGAAAATGTGAATAAGGTGCTAATCCATGAAATTACACTTTGCACTTTGTTTAAGTCGGTTAGTGGAGCGTGTGTGGTTAACCGGCACACTAACTCGTATTTAACAAGGTAGGCAAAGGGTAACTTAATGTTTATCATAATATCGATGGAGCGTGTGTGTGGTTAACCGGCACATCGATTGAGGGTAAACACTTAAGAGTATCAAGTAATTTGCATGGTTACTTCACACCTTGTTTTGTGATCCTCGGCATCCCAGTCACAAAACCTGAAGGGCACACTCGAGATTGAAACATGCCATTGAACAGTTCAATGAATCTCAAAAGATCTAGGAGTTTCAAATAAAAACCTAATAAATTATTTCGTTTTTCATGGTGGAAATTGGTGAATCGTCATTCACCTACCTTCAAATATTCTATAGCTTGGATTACGACATCCCTCTTCCAAGTTATAAAATATTGTGTTGGGTCCTAGCCTTAATATTTCATATTGGGTGTTATATTAAGGACTTCAAATCAACTATCTTGAATATCTCCCAAAAGATGTTTAATTCAGACATCTATGATCTTCTCAAATCTCTTGGAACTTCACTTCCTCCATCTCCTCCAATTATTCTTCCTAACCCACAAGTTCAAGGTCACTCAAGCCCTATTGGCAAGCAAAGTCTATGTGTGCTCACATCTTGGAGATAAAGTCACATATTGACAAGCCGGGAGAGTTGGGTGTCAAAGTCTTGAAAAGTTGGATGTTCAATCACCTTCTAAGTATCATAGTGAGTGTCCTTTGGGACTACTATGTAAAAGACTATGACATGACCCTTAATGATCTTATCTATTTGCTTGGTGCTTCTAAATCAGCAATGATTAGGAGGACTAGTAAACCAAATTTGATTAGAAGATCAACTTCCCAAACTTCCATGGACATTGACAATGGTACATGGTAAGGGGCATTGGTTACGAAGCTGCCAAATTTACCAGAAAGATCTTCAGGTGAAGTCCATTATCAAGCTCTGTTAAGTTTCTATTCTGAGATTCTTATTACATGATGTGACTGGGTCATATATTGATGTTTTAAGAATCAAAGAAAAAGTGAAAAAGGAAGTATATGATGATTCTGATCGCGAAGATGGATTTCGATCACATGGTTTGGTGATCAGAATTTTGAGCTGTTACTTAGGAGTTATGTAATATTGCTTAGGAATAGATAACAACAAGTTTTTCATATGCTTTTGCGTTGTAAGGATAAGTTTTCCGCAAAGTTTTAAAATAAAATTTTTGGTTTTATTTATTCTAAGTATCCTTACAATGGCATTTGTGAAAAATTGTTGTTTATATGATTCCATTGATAGCAATATTGGTAAGTGGATTTGATTCTTTCATTTGTGGTAGTGTCTAAATTTACCAAACAAGGAAAGATTCTCATCACCCAAGTTTCAGTTGGATAGAAACTTGGAATCATGCAAGTTGTATGATGAATGAGAATTCTCATCTTTGGAAAATTAAGACTAATTCCTTGTTCACATGTTTAAGTGAATCAAGTGAAGGACTAAGGGATCGAGTACACATTCATGTGCACTGGTCAGGTCCACCACAAAAGATCGATAAGAATATTCGTCATGATTTACTAAAGCTTAGTAAATATGGTTATACTTACAAGTATAAAGTATAATTCTGAAACATTGGAAAAGTTTCGATGTATGGTAGAATGAAAGAGAAGAATCAACTTAGGCAGAAAGATAAAATTTTCTCAAATTTGAAAAGATGGGAGAGTACTTTAGCATCATGTTTTGTGATCGTAGTAATGATTTAGAAATCATGTCACAATTAGTCCTCTAGAGTCATCTTAGTGTATTCTTATGAATAAGAAGAGGAATCTTGAATTGTTGAAATGATTAAATCAAGAAGATGAGTCATGCTTCGTTCCAAAAACAAGTCATAGAGTCATACTTCAAGACTGTAAGTTGAGTGACATATCTTAAAGGAAGGTTTCTTAACACTAGTCAAATGTAAGAGTAAAAGTATCCTACTCTTGTACATTTGAAATTGGTAAGTTGTGATGTTTTGGATAAAACAAAGACCAACTAAGGCCGATTGTGTGAAGTGTTTGTCTTGATAAAGAATCCGAACTATCTCTTGAATATTTGGCAAGATAGTCTTATATGTCAAGAGGACAGTGGGAGTCTTAAAGATCCTGAAAAGAATTTCAAGATGTAACCAAGAATAAAAACATGTAGTTTAACACTAGCACACGATGTCAGGTTTATAACCTATCGTGTTGACATATTTCTATTTCTGTGCCCATTCCAGTTAAAGTTGGCTTTGCATATAAGTTCTCAGAGTTCTCAATTGGTTGCATAACAACTTGGAAGCAATGGCAGGCCCTTGAGCTGCCAGGTGGCAAGAAATTAAGATTGAGTTTAGTCCATATGAGTTTGGATTTATCATTATCCTTGTCTTATGACTATGGTTTTGACATTTCACATGGATAAGAACACATACACCATAAAATCTAAGGGTTATAAGGATTCTCTCCGATTCATGAAAATGATGGTGAGGAAACACTTCCACCAAGTAGATTTGAAGCAGATAGCAATGATCTAAACAATTGAGACTATGATTACGGCATCCCTTTTTATAGTTCTGAAATTGTTTAGACACACACACATGCTATCTAAGGAAAGGTGTATGATTTTGATAAAGTTTTTATCAAAGCATCTTGTATCAGAATTCTGAACTTTGGTAAGAAAGTCAATAAAGTATTGATTTCTAGAAGTCCAGCTGATTTCTGAGTACATGTCAAAGCTAGTGGGAGCATATGTGTTATGCTAATAATCATCATGTTAGTGGGAGCATGATAATTATTGTTAGTGCTGCAAGTTAGCAATGTTAATTATAGAAAACAAAAGGTTTCAATTGGGAAAAAGTTGTTTTGCTATAATTAAGGGAGAGGAAATTATACTTCATTTCAGTTCTAAAAGCTTAGATTGAGGTTTTAATCATCTTTAGTCAAGGATATATATATGAATTTTATGTTGGAATGGCTCAACATAAGGAAATTCTATATATGGGTCTATTATTTGCGTTCTAAAATTCGATTATGATTACGGCATCCCTTTTCATAATCTGAATTATGAGAACTTGGAAAATAGAAATATTGTAGCAAAAGGACTGGTCTAGTATCATGTCTTTATGTGAGACATCATGAATCGTGTCCCATATGCTTCGAATATAGGATCGATTGCATGTGCTATAATATTCATCCTTTCTAAATTTTCCAAATGCCTGGGGCATTAAGAGGGAAAAGGTCTAGAATTGGATATGACTAAAATGATTAAGCAATTGTCGAGGACAATCTAAGGTTTACCAAAGATTGGTTGCTCAGGGACAGTTGTAAGTATAGTGTTAATTTTTGGAAGGACCATATTGACATATTCTGAAAAGAGGCAACTCTTGTTCAGAAGTGATAGTCAAAATGGGAATGTTTCATAGGTGGAAGTTATTAAATCTATGTAAGATTAGAAAACTTAATGCAAGAAGGATGTTTCCCATGGAATTGATCTCCATTGGAATACTCTGTAAAGTCTTTTGACAAGTCTTTGTGACTTTATACATAGTCATTACAAGAGGATCTATGCATATAAGTTTAAAATCTAACAGATTTCGATAAATGATAGGAATTTGGAATTCTTACATTTTCGATAAGGATTTGGGAGTGTGAAATTAGAATCATTGAAATTATGTTCAATTGGTATATTTCACAAAGTAAGGATCATAGCCAAACATAGAGTGCATACTTAGTGTATGGCAAAGCTATTGTTTAGAAAAAACATAGTGTACATGCTTGGAGCATGGGACAACGAGTGTTTTTAATTCAAGTATAAAGTTGATAGTTTGAAACAGTATGCAATGAATATGTGTAATCAATATGGTGATAAATAAAAGATGTTTTATTTATATTCATAAGTTCTGAGACCATATTGGATTCAATTATTCTTGTGTTTCATTTTGCATGTTTTGACTTCCAGAATAACTAGGACGTTTTTCCTGAATGACTAAGTTATTCAAACCATCCACAGTCAGTCATATGTTGGAAGTAGATATGAATCAAGACTATCATGGGTTGGCTTGTAGAGGTCTAAGATGTTGGACAAAGTGGTGCTACAACACTCATGAGTGCTCATAAGTTCTGAGTATTGGATTCAACCCACGCTCATTGGAATCACATCATGGATTTTATCACGAGTGATCATGAGACGATAATATCTTATATTCTTAAAACCTAGAGATATGAGTTGTTACTATGAGGTGGTAATACATTGATTGCATGAAAACGAATTGGTAACTCGTTGTTATAAAACGTGCCTTTGTGTATGATTCAACAAGTAGTAGAACAAGCCATATGAGTCGAAGTTTATCCATTCCTTTTACCTTCGGGATAAAAGCGATATCTGTGGGCCCCTCGATGATTTAATGATGATACATGTGAGTGCTTGGCCAAGCCAGGACTGATTTGATCTGTTCAATCAGTCAGTCGTCATGAATCAGAAATCGGGAAACAACAAATGGACAGAGAGAATGATTTTAATCCATGTCTCAGTCCATATGATATCTAGAATGGAGGAATATATGATCCCTTATCAAATGGACAAGTCATTGACAAAGTTCAGAGTTCATCGACAAGGTCAGAGTTCGACAACGACTTTTGAGAGCTATGATTGCCAGTTAGGTTTTGAATTCATACTCAATAATAGTTTTAGACTTATCCAAGTGGGAGACTGTTGTATTAGTGTCTAAGTCCATAACTATAATTGGTATGTACTTGATCCGACTCGGCATGGTCCATTTGGGTTGCATGGCGTCGGAACATTTGGATAGACCGTTTGTGAGAATAGGACATTTGTGACATATTAATATATTATAAGTTCTAATATATTAATATGAAATCATGTTATTTAACTAGTATTGATCAAGAAATAATTTGGACTTAATTTAGTGATCAAAAGAGACTAATTAAATATATGGGGATTGATTGTGTAAATCATTAATTCTTATATATGTGGGCTTATGATCCAAGATTCCTTATGTTGGGTTTAACCCATGTGGTGACCCATGGATACTCCATGGAGGTTAAAACCCATGGAGCATAAGGAATGGGTAAAGTCACGAGTTACATGGTGTAACCCTAATAGCCACACTATATAAAGACCCCTTTAGCTCAAGAAATTGGCACTAGTGACACATATATGAGCGCTAGCCAAGCATGAAGTATCTTCTTCTCATGGTTATTGCAAGTGTTGATGATGTTGTGTGAACCATTTGAGGTGTCACACTTGGGGCACTAGGCTCTCGAGCATCATGTAGTCAAGCTACATCAACAAGGTATGTATTCTATCTATTTTATTACCCAAGTATCAAAAGATTGTATGCTAGATAAGGTAATACCTTGGAATATTCATATTTGCATGTATAATAGAGAAAACATAGATCCAAGGTATTTAGGGTTGCATGTACACTTAGGAGTGTTAGAATGCTCAAAACCCAACAGTGGTATCAGAGCCATGGGTTGTTTTCTGTTATATTGATGCAAATGTTTTATTTTCAAAGTTGAAAAAAAAGGAAAAAAAACATGACGTTTGTCAAATTTTAAGATAATTACTTGTTTTTGTGAAAAACTAATTATTTGTAAAATTTGAATCATTTGCTATATGAGTTGAATTAGGTCAAATTTAGTAAAATATAAAATGATATGATTATTTTATTAGTTTTAAAAGTTTGATATAAGAGGTTTTTTTTGAAACCTCTATAAGTTATGGATATGAAAAGGTTTAAAAAAAAATCGATTCAAAGTTTTTATGGAGTTACAAAATTTGGTGTTAATGTTTTAAAAGAATTCCATAACTTAATCTTAAGTTATGGAACATGAAAAGTTTCATCATAAAACAAGCATTTAACTCCATAAGTTATGGATTACCAAAAGTTTTATGTTTCCTTGATTTATGAGTTAGTTTAGATTAATGGAAAAAAATTGTGTTTTAGTTGTTTTCAATCCTAATTAATCTAGAGGTAGTTCATAAAATGTGTTTTTGTAACTTGTCCTCAAGTTACATAAAAGGTCACATTTATGAATCTTAAAACTCATAAAAGTTTCATAGGTTACATAAAAAATGAAGAGTCTTTTTCATTAAATAATATTATGACTCAATAACTTTTCCTCAAGGGATGTTTAAGAGTCATTTCTTTAAAAGTGTTATTAAAGAATAAGAGGTTACATAAAAAATGAAGAGTCTTCATTTTAATGAACCATTAAACTCATAAGTTATGAAATGAAAAGTTTTGAATAGTTTCAAAAACTTGCCCTCAAGTTTTGGAATTTGTAAAGTTTTCCCATGAATACTTTAATTCCAAGTTAAGCCCTTAGAATTTTAAAAGGTAAAATTCAACCCTTATACTTTATAATATTATAAGTTAATAATATATATATATATATATATATATATATATATATATATAATGTATAAGAGCAAGTCGTCTTACCATTAGTAGGCCTCATTCACGAAGGCGGTCTATAAGTGGGGTATAAGGTTACTGCCTATAAAATGGTAGTTTAATGGGTGTCCACTCTCACCCACCGCTTCCTTGACTGGTGGAGGGTCGTTAGCCGAACAGGTAGAGCGAGGACTATAATTCTCCCTTCATTAAAAGTATTAATGATAAATATAAAGTAACTAAATGTTTTTTTTATAATTCCCAATCTTAGTTACTTTAGGAAAATGTGAATAAGGTGCTAATCCATGAAATTACACTTTGCACTTTGTTTAAGTCGGTTAGTGGAGCGTGTGTGGTTAACCGGCACACTAACTCGTATTTAACAAGGTAGGCAAAGGGTAACTTAATGTTTATCATAATATCGATGGAGCGTGTGTGTGGTTAACCGGCACATCGATTGAGGGTAAACACTTAAGAGTATCAAGTAATTTGCATGGTTACTTCACACCTTGTTTTGTGATCCTCGGCATCCCAGTCACAAAACCTGAAGGGCACACTCGAGATTGAAACATGCCATTGAACAGTTCAATGAATCTCAAAAGATCTAGGAGTTTCAAATAAAAACCTAATAAATTATTTCGTTTTTCATGGTGGAAATTGGTGAATCGTCATTCACCTACCTTCAAATATTCTATAGCTTGGATTACGACATCCCTCTTCCAAGTTATAAAATATTGTGTTGGGTCCTAGCCTTAATATTTCATATTGGGTGTTATATTAAGGACTTCAAATCAACTATCTTGAATATCTCCCAAAAGATGTTTAATTCAGACATCTATGATCTTCTCAAATCTCTTGGAACTTCACTTCCTCCATCTCCTCCAATTATTCTTCCTAACCCACAAGTTCAAGGTCACTCAAGCCCTATTGGCAAGCAAAGTCTATGTGTGCTCACATCTTGGAGATAAAGTCACATATTGACAAGCCGGGAGAGTTGGGTGTCAAAGTCTTGAAAAGTTGGATGTTCAATCACCTTCTAAGTATCATAGTGAGTGTCCTTTGGGACTACTATGTAAAAGACTATGACATGACCCTTAATGATCTTATCTATTTGCTTGGTGCTTCTAAATCAGCAATGATTAGGAGGACTAGTAAACCAAATTTGATTAGAAGATCAACTTCCCAAACTTCCATGGACATTGACAATGGTACATGGTAAGGGGCATTGGTTACGAAGCTGCCAAATTTACCTGAAAGATCTTCAGGTGAAGTCCACTATCAAGCTCTATTAAGTTTCTATTCTGAGATTCTTATTACATGATGTGACTGGGTCATATATTGATGTTTTAAGAATCAAAGAAAAAGTGAAAAAGGAAGTATATGATGATTCTGATCGCGAAGATGGATTTCGATCACATGGTTTGGTGATCAGAATTTTGAGCTGTTACTTAGGAGTTATGTAATATTGCTTAGGAATAGATAACAACAAGTTTTTCATATGCTTTTGCGTTGTAAGGATAAGTTTTCCGCAAAGTTTTAAAATAAAATTTTTGGTTTTATTTATTCTAAGTATCCTTACAATGGCATTTGTGAAAAATTGTTGTTTATATGATTCCATTGATAGCAATATTGGTAAGTGGATTTGATTCTTTCATTTGTGGTAGTGTCTAAATTTACCAAACAAGGAAAGATTCTCATCACCCAAGTTTCAGTTGGATAGAAACTTGGAATCATGCAAGTTGTATGATGAATGAGAATTCTCATCTTTGGAAAATTAAGACTAATTCCTTGTTCACATGTTTAAGTGAATCAAGTGAAGGACTAAGGGATCGAGTACACATTCATGTGCACTGGTCAGGTCCACCACAAAAGATCGATAAGAATATTCGTCATGATTTACTAAAGCTTAGTAAATATGGTTATACTTACAAGTATAAAGTATAATTCTGAAACATTGGAAAAGTTTCGATGTATGGTAGAATGAAAGAGAAGAATCAACTTAGGCAGAAAGATAAAATTTTCTCAAATTTGAAAAGATGGGAGAGTACTTTAGCATCATGTTTTGTGATCGTAGTAATGATTTAGAAATCATGTCACAATTAGTCCTCTAGAGTCATCTTAGTGTATTCTTATGAATAAGAAGAGGAATCTTGAATTGTTGAAATGATTAAATCAAGAAGATGAGTCATGCTTCGTTCCAAAAACAAGTCATAGAGTCATACTTCAAGACTGTAAGTTGAGTGACATATCTTAAAGGAAGGTTTCTTAACACTAGTCAAATGTAAGAGTAAAAGTATCCTACTCTTGTACATTTGAAATTGGTAAGTTGTGATGTTTTGGATAAAACAAAGACCAACTAAGGCCGATTGTGTGAAGTGTTTGTCTTGATAAAGAATCCGAACTATCTCTTGAATATTTGGCAAGATAGTCTTATATGTCAAGAGGACAGTGGGAGTCTTAAAGATCCTGAAAAGAATTTCAAGATGTAACCAAGAATAAAAACATGTAGTTTAACACTAGCACACGATGTCAGGTTTATAAGCTATCGTGTTGACATATTTCTATTTCTGTGCCCATTCCAGTTAAAGTTGGCTTTGCATATGAGTTCTTAGAGTTCTCAATTGGTTGCATAACAACTTGGAAGCAATGGCAGGCCCTTGAGCTGCCAGGTGGCAAGAAATTAAGATTGAGTTTAGTCCATATGAGTTTGGATTTATCATTATCCTTGTCTTATGACTATGGTTTTGACAATTCACATGGATAAGAACACATACACCATAAAATCTAAGGGTCATAAGGATTCTCTCCGATTCATGAAAATGATGGTGAGGAAACACTTCCACCAAGTAGATTTGAAGCAGATAGCAAAGATCTAAACAATTGAGACTATGATTACGACATCCCTTTTCATAGTTCTGAAATTGTTTAGACACACATACATGCTATCTAAGGAAAGGTGTATGATTTTGATAAAGTTTTTATCAAAGCATCTTGTATCAGAATTCTGAACTTTGGTAAGAAAGTCAATAAAGTATTGATTTCTAGAAGTCCAGCTGATTTCTGAGTACATGTCAAAGCTAGTGGGAGCATATGTGTTATGCTAATAATCATCATGTTAGTGGGAGCATGATAATTATTGTTAGTGCTGCAAGTTAGCAATGTTAATTATAGAAAACAAAATGTTTCAATTGAGAAAAAGTTGTTTTGCTATAATTAAGGGAGAGGAAATTATACTTCATTTCAATTCTAAAAGCTTAGATTGAGGTTTTAATCATCTTTAGTCAAGGATATATATATGAATTTTATGTTGGAATGGCTCAACATAAGGAAATTCTATATATGGGTCTATTATTTGCGTTCTAAAATTCGATTATGATTACGGCATCCCTTTTCATAATCTGAATTATGAGAACTTGGAAAATAGAAATATTGTAGCAAAAGGACTGGTCTAGTATCATGTCTTTATGTGAGACATCATGAATCGTGTCCCATATGCTTCGAATATAGGATCGATTGCATGTGCTATAATATTCATCCTTTCTAAATTTTCCAAATGCCTGGGGCATTAAGAGGGAAAAGGTCTAGAATTGGATATGACTAAAATGATTAAGCAATTGTCGAGGACAATCTAAGGTTTACCAAAGATTGGTTGCTCAGGGACAGTTGTAAGTATAGTGTTAATTTTTGGAAGTACCATATTGACATATTCTGAAAAGAGGCAACTCTTGTTCAGAAGTGATAGTCAAAATGGGAATGTTTCATAGGTGGAAGTTATTAAATCTATGTAAGATTAGAAAACTTAATGCAAGAAGGATGTTTCCCATGGAATTGATCTCCATTGGAATACTCTGTAAAGTCTTTTGACAAGTCTTTGTGACTTTATACATAGTCATTACAAGAGGATCTATGCATATAAGTTTAAAATCTAACAGATTTCGATAAATGATAGGAATTTGGAATTCTTACATTTTCGATAAGGATTTGGGAGTGTGAAATTAGAATCATTGAAATTATGTTCAATTGGTATATTTCACAAAGTAAGGATCATAGCCAAACATAGAGTGCATACTTAGTGTATGGCAAAGCTATTGTTTAGAAAAAACATAGTGTACATGCTTGGAACATGGGACAACGAGTGTTTTTAATTCAAGTATAAAGTTGATAGTTTGAAACAGTATGCAATGAATATGTGTAATCAATATGGTGATAAATAAAAGATATTTTATTTATATTCATAAGTTCTGAGACCATATTGGATTCAATTATTCTTGTGTTTCATTTTGCATGTTTTGACTTCCAGAATAACTAGGACGTTTTTCCTGAATGACTAAGTTATTCAAACCATCCACAGTCAGTCATATGTTGGAAGTAGATATGAATCAAGACTATCATGGGTTGGCTTGTAGAGGTCTAAGATGTTGGACAAAGTGGTGCTACAACACTCATGAGTGCTCATAAGTTCTGAGTATTGGATTCAACCCACGCTCATTGGAATCACATCATGGATTTTATCACGAGTGATCATGAGACGATAATATCTTATATTCTTAAAACCTAGAGATATGAGTTGTTACTATGAGGTGGTAATACATTGATTGCATGAAAATGCATTGGTAACTCGTTGTTATAAAACGTGCCTTTGTGTATGATTCAACAAGTAGTAGAACAAGCCATATGAGTCAAAGTTTATCCATTCCTTTTACCTTCGGGATAAAAGCGATATCTGTGGGCCCCTCGATGATTTAATGATGATACATGTGAGTGCTTGGCCAAGCCAGGACTGATTTGATCTGTTCAATCAGTCAGTCGTCATGAATCAGAAATTGGGAAACTACAAATGGACAGAGAGAATGATTTTAATCCATGTCTCAGTCCATATGATATCTAGAATGGAGGAATATATGATCCCTTATCTAATGGACAAGTCATTGACAAAGTTCAGAGTTCATCGACAAGGTCAGAGTTCGACAACGGCTTTTGAGAGCTACGATTGCCAGTTAGGTTTTGAATTCATACTCAATAATAGTTTTAGACTTATCCAAGTGGGAGACTGTTGGATTAGTGTCTAAGTCCATAACTATAATTGGTATGTACTTGACCCGACTCGGCATGGTCCATTTGGGTTGCATGGCGTCGAAACATTTGGATAGACCGTTTGTGAGAATAGGACATTTGTGACATATTAATATATTATAAGTTCTAATATATTAATATGAAATCATGTTATTTAATTAGTATTGATCAAGAAATAATTTGGACTTAATTTAATGATCAAAAGAGACTAATTAAATATATGGGGATTGATTGTGTAAATCATTAATTCTTATATATGTGGGCTTATGATCCAAGATTCCTTATGTTGGGTTTAACCCATGTGGTGACCCATGGATACTCCATGGAGGTTAAAACCCATGGAGCATAAGGAATGGGTAAAGTCACGAGTTACATGGTGTAACCCTAATAGCCACACTATATAAAGACCCCTTTAGCTCAAGAAATTGGCACTAGTGACACATATATGAGGGCTAGCCAATTTGAGCATGAAGTATCTTCTTCTCATGGTTATTCCAAGTGTTGATGATGTTGTGTGAACCATTTGAGGTGTCACACTTGGGGCACTAGGCTGTCAAGCATCATGGAGTCAAGCTACATCAACAAGGTATATATTCTATCTATTTTATTACCCAAGTATCAAAAGATTGTATGCTAGATAGGGTAATACCTTGGAATATTCATATTTGCATGTATAATAGAGAAAACATAGATCCAAGGTATTTAGGGTTGCGTGTACACTTAGGAGTGTTAGAATGCTCAAAACCCAACACATACTACCTTCCATACCTATTTGTACCTATCCCAAGATTTGACTTAAAATTCCTAAGTTACTATACATGACCACTATCATACTCTCTATTTTTGGAAATTATAGAGGTAATCTTACAAGTTGGCAAGTTTCCTCTATCCCACATTGGTGGGGGAAGAAACTTTTAGTGGGTTTATATACCATTTTTCTTGATAGGCCTTCAAAGGCTTTCGTGGATCAAAGGAATAGCAAGCTCGCGCGCGCCTAGCCTAGCCTAGCACTAGCCGACACTGCGAGTGTGCGAAATGGCGCGATTTAGTCGCACTTTGGCACTTCACACGACGCATTGGTCACTGGGAGCTGAGGAGCTTTTATTTTTGACGAGTTCAAGTCAAGTCGGTTTGACCGATCCGGTGAAATGGTTGACCGTCGTTGACTTCATGGGGGTCAAGTCAGAATATTCTGGAAGGCCCAGAAAATGGATTGCTTGGAGAGCAAGTCATTTCCTTTGGATTTCTAGGGGGGATGACCCATGAGGGCCCCTTTATTGCCTTACAGGGTTTCGACAGCTATAAATTCAGCCCTCTGGGAGCCATATTCAACCAACAAAAATTGAAAGCTATCTTGTTCTCTCTACGATTTCTTCCCGGTTTCTTAGTATTCACTTTTGAGAGAACAAAATAGATCTGATGTGTAGGGACAAGGTTTGAGAATTCAAACCTTGAGTGAATGCTTAAGATCAATGTCTGCTTGCTAATATATGTTCAAGTCTAGCCTGGAAAGACCAGTCAAGTCTTAGATAATATTTTCAACAAATGATCAAGTCATTAAATGAAGAATAACAATAAATGATCAAAGTAAAGCTAATAAATGAAGAACAAGAAGAATTTTTGAAAGAAGTTTGAAATAACTTAGTAAATGCCAAAAGTTTTGTGAAAGATCCTCATTTGACTTTGCATTGAAAGCTCCTATAAATAGGAGAGAATGTTACATCGAATTAACTAGACAACTTTCCTAGGACCGGACAATAGACATGTTTCTGACATTCTGATTGTCAAATACTACAAAATACTAGGTCCTATGACACGTTACATCAATACAAAGACAAAATTCATAAATGTATAAAGACAAAATATTCTGACTCCGGATCAGTATCCATTCCGGACTTGAATGATATTCCAGAATCCTTTATCTCCTGTCTTCTCCTCATCCAGTCCGGACAGATTCCGGATTGCCTCTCCTCTCCGGAACATACACACTTCAAAATGAGTACTTAGGTTTGCTAGAGGTTCACTTTTAGGTTTCAACAATCTGCCCCTAAGTGAGCTTAGCAATCCAGCAAGCTAGGTTGTTTCTTCCTTGATGAAGGTGTAGGCTCTGAACAACCATTCTCAGACCCCAATGTACCATGCCAATTGACTTACAAACTTTTCCTTGACCTGTTCCAAAGCATCAAACATCGAGGTCCGGTATATGAACTTCTTCAGAGCTTTGGTTGGAACTAGATGTTTGTCAAGGACTCGGAAACAGTCCTTCTTGTTTGTTTTCCTTGTTGTGTAGACAAACCCTAGAACTGGTTCTTCAATAGGACCGTTTGCAAGAATTTCAGCTTCCGAAAGAACAAAGTCGATTTTGGCAACAAATTGCTCAGTTCCGTATAGGTGTGCAAGCTCATAATCGCATCGGCAAAATTCCGCAACATAGTCTTTCAGGAATCCCAGAGTGGCATGGTAAGCTCCCTTACTGATGTCATCCTTTTGATTTTCTCTGAATTAGGAAGCTAAAGTGAGGATGTCATTGGGATTCATGGAGGGAAAGTCAGCATCAGAAACAGTCTGGGGTGTTGGCTTCTTTCAGAGGACGTGAAAACGAAAGAGTGGACAGTTGAGATCAAATTTCATCAAAATCTTTCTTCTGAAACCATCGACTTTTGTAATTCTCTTCCTCGTCCACACTTCCCTGAGAGGTTGTGCATGCTTGGAGTAGAATGTTTTCAGTCTTTCTTGCTCAGTCCGGATAATGACTTCCAGATTGTCTGATGGGTGAAGAGGAGCAAATTTGGTGTAGAGCTTGTTGAAGGGAGAGAGAGAGGAAGATACAGTTGTTCAGAATCATTGGTGGGAACATCGTAATATATGACAGGAACTATATCATGATCACGAAGGATGCCTTCATGGCAAAGAGGAGATATCCCACACAATGGGTCAGGATTATCCTTTAGAGCTTGGATCAAAATGCTATCCTCTAATGCCTTGTTGATTTGTTCCTGAGACCATCCATGAATTTGCTATGAAGGAGGTCCGAAATGAAGGGCTTGTTGCTCCGTAGTCATGGGCTTCTTCCCTTTGCTTTTGGTAAGAGCAGATATGACAAACTTCATGTTTTCATCAACATGAAATTCCAGAGTGGGATTTGGAAGAGGTTCTTACGGAATTTCATCAGGGATCCGGAGAGGAGAGCCCTGGTTGATTGGAGCAATCTTTGGTTCCGGAATGGGGTGTTGCACGGAGGGAGTGGCTCGGAAAGCTTGAGATGTTAACAGAGATTTTGCTTTAGCCATTTGAATGCCCACCTGGAGAGCTTTAGGAAGAGAGGATGGCCAGGAAGCAGCAGACCGGATTTTCCTTTGTTCTTCTTTCATTTCCTTCGGAAGAGTCAACTTTGGAGCTTGAAGGCCAAGAACAGCCTGTGTTAAAAATTATTTATCACTATCTTCCTCAGTGCATTTAGAAGGGGAGGAAATGATCTTTACGTCTTCTTCATCAAAGTTAATTTCATTCCAGAGTGTGAACTCCGATGCAGGCTTCCAGATTTGACTGAGACTTTCTCCCCCTCTTGCATCGGTGATCCTCCGGACCGGTGCAAGCATTAGTGATTCGCTCAGGCCTTTAAAATTTTCAAACCCCTTTTGTAGTCCGGTGTTGAGTTGTTTGGTGAGGGCATCATAGGCTTTGGAAGTAGGAGCTTGTGCTGCAAGATGATCAAAAAGATGGTCGAGAATAGCTAACATCTCATCAAACTTTCGATTCGGAACATCAACACGGTTCCATGTGGATCGAAGTAGTTTGATGAGGACTTGTTGAATTTGCTTCTCTAACCTCTGAATTTGCTTTTCATAACGAACATGTGTCTGCTTGATAAGATCATTAGTAGCAGACACCAAGTCATCATAGAATTTTAACATGGAGGTGATGGTGTCAAGATAATAATCCACCGAGGCATCATATTTGGCTTCGACTTCATCAAGAGAATGCTTGAGCCGGATTGAGATTAACTGATCTAGTTGAGCTTCTCTGTCTGCAACTGAAGGTCCGGACTGTTGTGAGAGAGACTGAAGGATGGCATCAAGTTTAGTATCTAGTCCGGAAACCTTTTCATCCATTTTAGTGTTGAGCTCGGTTATAGAGGTTTCTATTGAGGAAACCTTCTTCATGGTATCCGACACATTGTTTGCATCTTAAGGAGAGCAAAGGGATCGATGTAGTTACCAGCGGAAGATCCGGTGTCGGAATTGGAGTGAGGAGATTTTGCTTGATGAGAAGATGGATCAATGGATGGACCAGGCTTTGTTGCAATATCATCTTTCGGGATTTTAAGGTTGGAGTTTGAACTGCAATCCGGAGTGGTTGAGGAAGAGGATCTGAAGTCATAGGCAGACTTGGATACGGATGCCTTTGATTGAAAACGAACTGAAGTCATGAAGTTTGTGTCCGGAATGGTTTTTGCTTCATCATCCAGCATGACTTCTTCGGATATCTCTTCATCCGGATTAGCTTGGAAGATGGCTTGATGAGTGGTAACAGGTGGTAGTTCAGCAGTAAGTTCGTTGTCTGTATCGGTGTTAGTGGGAGGAACATAAGGCATGTTGCTTTCGATGGCCCTGTTCCTCATGGATATAAGAGTGGACTCCACTTGAGCTCTGGTGAGATCCGGATGCCTAGATACGGCCCTGTTAACAAAATCTTCCCATTTAGGATCATTAGCTCCTGGTCGTCCTGTACTCCTTCCGGATGTCAGACCAGTTGAGGCATCAGAAGTCGGAGGGACAACTCCAACTTCTGAATACTTGGGGTCCGGAATAGGGGTTCCGGAGTGTGTGCGTGTAGAAGAAATAATGGGATCATCAAAAGAGACTCGTGGGTTTGTTCCAGGGGGCAAGGAACTTTTGTCAACACCGACATCACCTTTTTGGGAAGGAGAGGGTGGATTATGAGCTGACTTTGGCTTTCTTTTTAGTTTTTGGTTTAGTGGGAGAAGTCTTCCGTTTGGCAGACTTTTTCACTTTGGCTCCGGACTTGGAAGGATTGGCCTCTTCCGAAATAGGTTCAATAGAGACCGGGGCAGGCTGTGTTAGGTCGAACACAACCGAAGTCTCCATGTGAAATTTTAAATGTGTGGAATCGGAAGGAATACGAGCCAACATGTGGTACGAAAGTTGTCTGACCGGACCAAAGGAAGATTGGTCCGGAATGCGATAAGACTTAACAACTTTGAAAGTGACACATACCTCCGGGGGAATGGTGGTAACTGGAAGAGGTTCATGAAGATCTTTGAAGACTTGTTGGAGTGTCAGTGCCCAGAACCTAGGGCTCGAAATTCCGTTCTCCTTTCTTTTGCTGGCAAATTTGCATAAATCTTTTCATAAAACTTCCGGAAGATCCACCACGTTATCGCGTCCGGAGTAGATGCTGTAGACGATGTTGATCCAGTCTTTGCTAAGCGTATCTGTTCCTCCATGATTTCCGGACAGTCCTCTGATGATAAAGTGCATTAGCACAGTCCAGAGTCCAGAGACTGCAAATTTCTTGAAGTCTTTTACCTTGTAATCTTGATAATACCCAATGTAGGTCAAAAATGTCTGAAACTCTTCACTCGTTGGTTCTTGGACCTTGAAACCCATTTGGTTTGCTTTCACACCGATCGCCTTAAGGAAGGTCGATTTGTAGATCAGAAATGTCCTGTCACCGATAATTGTGGTCTCTAGTGTACCATCTTCAAGTCTGATACTTGTGAAGGCACGATGAAGATGATGAAGTGGTAGTGGAGATTCAGGGGTTTTAGTAAGAGGAATGGAGATAGGGTGATTGACGATGAACTCTATCATTACCCTAATGGATTCATTGTAATCCATGGGATTTAGGGAAAACAGTTGAGTGGTGTCCCTTAGAAACGGTTCTGGGGCGGCAGATGATGAAGAACCCTTGGAACCTTTGGTGGATTTCTTTTTTGCGATGAATTTCTTCGGGGTTGAGGCAGTTTGAGTGGATTTTTGTGGAGACGCCATTATTGCAGGAGATGAAAGCTTGAAGAACACGATGAACAGTGAGAGAATTTGAAGGTTTGGAGGGTTTGAGCGCGTAAAGGGTTAAAAGGGGGTGTTTATGGGTATTTATAGGTAAGTGAAATGGGTCGGGTTATGAAAGGTAATGATGAGGATCCGAATGTGAAATGGGCCGCATTTAATGAAAGATGCTTTTTGAGGGTTGAGTTGACCTGGGATAGGAAAGGTTAGGGTGTATATAGCTTAAAATGGTAAACCCTAACGGCGATTCGATGTTTGCTTTATGGAGGCGTGCCAACGTGTTCACGAAAATCAAGGAAGATGGGATAAGGATCCTCAAAAAGTAACCGTTGCCCACGTTTCATCTTATAACCCTATTCTGGATGCTTGATTCCGGACTGATTAGGGTCCGGAAGGTAAAGTGGTGAGTTCTGAAATACCTTCTTTTGAGAAAGATCCGGAATAGGAATTATTCCGGAGTGATTTTGAAGATCCGGAGCAAAAGAAAATCCGGAGTGAATTTGTTACTGAAGCTTTGAAAATTCCGGAGTGAAAAACTTTTAAGTTCCGGAGCAGAGGGTCCGGAGTAAAAAAAACTTTTAAGTTCCGAAGTCAAAAGAAAATTGATGATGATTCCGGAACATTATTCCAAAATGATGATTTTTTGAGTTCAAAGAAAATGGTTTTGAAGAAATTTCAGAAAAATATTTGATAAACATTCTGGAATAAGAGTTGAGAAAAACTTCCGGAGTCAATTTTGAGAAATTCCGAAGTACAGAGAGTAATACCTTTCCGGAGTGGAATTCTGGGATGCCATTATGAAGTGAATTTCGAGATGTAGATCAGGATGACTATGTGGACTTGTCATAATAAATGATTATAAGGAACTGAACAGCTTAAAAACTCATGAGGTAATTAGAGATAAAGACAAGTAAAATGATCCTGTGTACTTCAAAAGAAGGTAGTTCCAACGAAAAAAAATTCAAGATTGGAACCAAATTTCTTTCAAGTATTCCCATCAAAGAGAACATGTCTCTTGAAAGAACTGAGGATCTGGCATCATCATACCCATCTTGTTCAGAAAACCATTGAATTTGGTTTTGTCTTATGCCTTAGTAAAGACATCAGCAATCTCATCGTCAGATGGAACAAAAATAAGTTCAATGTTACTATTTAAAACATGATCTTTAATAAAATGGTACCTGATGTCAATGTGCTTCGTCATGTAGTGCTGAATTGGATTGTGTAAAATTGCAATAGCACTTTGAGAGTCACAATAGATAGGAATGCGTTAAAATCGGTAACCATAATCCAAGAGTTGAGATTTCATCCACAGAACTTGAGAGGTACAGCTGGCATCAATAATGTATTCAGCTTCGGCTTTAGAAAGAGCAATGCAGTTCTGTTTCTTGGATGACCAACTGACTATCCGTCCACCTAGGAATTGACATCCCCCTGATGTACTTTTCCTATCAAGTTGTAGTCCACAAATAGTTCGACTCTGAGTAAGCTTGGAGTAGGAAACTCTCATTTGCTGGGTGCCAGATTCCGAGGTTCTTAGTACTCTTAAGGTGTCGGAAAATTTGCTTAACAACCAAGAGATGAGACATCTTCGGATTGACTTGAAATCGGGCACACAAGTATGTAGAGAACATGATGTTCGGACGACTAGCTGTGAGATTGAGTAGAGATCCAATCATTCCACGATACTTCTTTTCATCTACTGCAACACCTGAGGGATCAGTAAAGATCTTGTCTCTGAAGCCCATTGGTACTTTGGCTGAGGCACAGGTGTCCATTGAGTATTTCTTGAGGAGTTCTGAAATGTACTTCTCTTGATGAATGAAGATGCCTCTGTTAGTTTGTTTGACTTGGAGGCCAAGAAAGAAGCTTAACACTTATTCACGCTCATTTGGAATCGATTGATCGTTAGTTTGGCAAAGTGAGCAACCATAGATGAATCCGTAGATCCAAAAATGATGTCGTCCACATAAATTTGTACCAGCATGAGATGTTTTCCATTTGATATTCGGAACATAGTAGGATCTAGAATTCCTCTTTGGAAACTGGAGTGCTTGAGAAAATCCGTGAGGGTCTCGTACCATGCCCGAGGAGCCTGCTTGAGTCCGTAGACGGCCTTCCGGAGTTTGTAACAGTAGTGAAAAAGCACTGTAGTAGTGAGGGTCTCGTACCAGGGGGCTGTTGGAGATATACTTTAGTATCGAGTTAACCATTCAGAAAAGCACTTTTGACGTCCATTTGGTAAACTTTGAAGCCTTTGTGAGCATCATAAGCAAGGAAGATTCCGATAGCTTCAAGTCGTGCAACAGGAGCAAAGGTCTCATCGTAGTCTAGCCCTTCAATCTGAGTAAAACCTTTGGCCACTAGTCTTGCTTTATTTCGAATAATAACTCCTGCATCATCTAACTTGTTGCGAAATACCCATCTTGTACCGATAATGGGATGGTTTGGAGGAGGAGGTATGAGAGTCTACACTTCATTTCAGTCAAATTCTGCCAATTCTTCTTGCATGGTTGTAATCCAGTCAGCATGCTCTAATGCTTCCTTGATCGATTTGGGTTCAACCATGGATATGAATGCTGAGAAATGACATTCATTTTGGATACTAGTAGCAGAACGAGTCTGTACACCAGCATTGAGGTTTCCAATCACTTGGTTCGGAGGATGATCTTTGGTCCATACATGTAATATTGGAAATTCTTGAGCAATAGACGAGCCGATATCAACAATAGGATTGAGTTGCTCCCCTGAATGGTTTGAACTTGTGGATGAAGCTCCCCCTGAACTTCTGAACCAGAGAGGTTGACATCATCATCAGAAGGGAACTCAAAGAAGTTTTCATTGTCATCAATGTTGATTGGATTGGAGCCATTGAAATCAGCAGCTGCATCTTGGAATCCGTCCACATTTGATTCAAGAGAGGGATGAGCATTCTCCCCCTCAACCTGAGAAGGTTGAAATGGTTCATAATCAAATGGAGGGAGGCTCAGAATAGGTCCGGAGATGTTGTGTGAGACAGGAGCTTCCGAAGGAGAAATTGAAGTGGAAGGAAGCCTTGTTCGCGATTCCGAATCAAGGGCGGTTTCGGAAGGACCAAAGAGAGTTTCAAAATCGACTTCATGAATTACTTGAATTTTCGGATATTTCGGAGGAGGAGCATCAGACTCCATAATGTGGGTGGTGACATGAGTGGGACCAGAATTCCGAACGAAGTTGTCATCAAAGGTAACATCAAAGCTTTCTTCAATAACTCGAGTTTGACGATTAAGGACTCGATAAGCCTTTGATTTTGAGGAGTATCCGAGAAAAATAGCTTCATCAGCTTTGGGTTGAAACTTGGGAAGCCGATCACGTTTTTTCTTGATGAAGCATCTGCATCCGAAGACATGCAGAAATGAGATTGTTGGCTTCCGACCATTCATGGCTTCGTATGGTGTTTTGTTGAGGCATTGATTAATGATACTCCTATTTTGAGTGAAGCACGCAGTAGAGACGGCCTCAGCCCAAAGATAGAGTGGAATATTTGCAAAATTGAGCATTGATCGAGCAGCTTCAACTAAGGTTCTGTTTCTTCATTCAACTACACCATTCTGATGAGGAGTGTAAGGAGCAGAAAAATTATGGTCAACTCCCTTCTCGGTAAGAAAGTTCTCAATGGTGGAGTTTGTGAATTCCGAACCATTGTCACTTCGGATGCGTCTAACTGGGAGTTTGATGAGAACTTCTATTCCTTTGATAAAATTTATGAGTTCGGAGGTCGTTTTTGACTTTAACATGAGGAAGAAAACTGTAACATCCTGAGATTCAGGTATATCCATTTAACCCTTCCTTCTTTCTGAGTTGTCTTGTTTAGCCCTTAAAAGTGAGCCAAGGAAATTGAGTACGTTGGGCGTACTAAGGAGTACGCTGTGCGTACTCAAGGGAGTGTTTTGACGCGGACACCACCCGGTACGCTGGGCGTACCTTGAGCTACGCTGGGCGTAGCGGGTCCAGACTCAAAACCCTAATTTAGACTTGAGCCCTATATAAAGAAGGCTATGGCCTTATCCTCAGCCACCATTTGAGAGAGTGAAACCCTAAAAGAGAGCCAACCTTTGTTCTAATCTTGTGTGAGTGTTTTTGGAGCTAAAAGTGTCTTTGTGTGTTAGTAAAGAAGAGGAGGAGATTCTTGTGAAGGCTAGAAGTTGTAGTGCAAGCTTGGATCTGAATTCTACAGAGGGAGAAGCTTCACTTGGAGGTAAAAAGCTCAGAACTTTCCTTGTTGTTATTATTGGGTGCTTCTTGGACCAATTTTTAGGGTTTTTGGTCCCAAGGTGGAGACTTTATGAGCAAAAGGTCTCCATAAGCCTAGATCTTCTGTATTTCAGAGTATTATGAGTTGTGGGTTCATAAAAATCCAAACATGGACGTGGATCTTAAGTCATGCATGAGATCTAAGCTTTATGAGGAAAGAGGAGAGATGTTAGAGTGATTAGTGACCTTTACAGCCATGCAAAGGCTTAAAGGTTCCGACTTTATGGAATAAGAGGCCTAGGGGAAGTCAGATCTGAATGTTGGATGAGTGTCTTAACCGCTTAAGACCCAATGATCAAAAGAGCATAAAACTGGGAGTTACGCGGGGCGTAATCCCAGTACGCACAGCGTAAGGGGCCGCGTACCCCGATTCTGTGAGTAGCCGGGTACGCACAGCGTAATCCGGAGGGTTGACTTTTGGTTGACTTTTAGGGTTTAGTCAATGGTTGAATGATAGGAGGAGGCTAGGTCGGGGCGTTGAGCACGAGAGTTTATCTGACTTCATTTGAGGTGAGTCTTCTCACTATACTGTACCTGGAAGGGTACCTATGTATGACCGGAAGGTCTTATATTCTATGAGATGTATGTGCCATATGCTGTTATGTAATATGTATGTATTGTGTATGTTATGTATGATAAGGACCGAAAGGTCAAGATGATAAGGACCGGAAGGCCAAGATGATCTGGAGCGGAAATCGACACGGGTAGGACCGGAAGGTCTACCGTGACTCGAGACGGAAGTCCCCTGAGACACTTGGACTGGAAGGTCCCACAGAGTTATGGCCTGGAAAGGCGTATGTGTTGTATGTGGTATTTTGGGGAACTCACTAAGCATTTATGCTTACCGTGTTATGTGTTATGTGTTTCAGGTTCTAGCGAGGATCGCGGGAAGGCGCCGGCGTGATCTGTACACACTCATGGAGTTCATTTTTTGAGATTCTGGGATTTATATTGTAATAATAACATTGGATACATTATGTTTTGGTATTATCTTGTGAATGAACGTATGTTTTAAAAATGAAAAGTTGTTTTGAAAATTCACGTCGTTACAAGTTGGTATCAGAGCCTTGGTTTGAGGGATTCGGGTGCATCTTCGGGTGTATTTGAACTCAAACTGAGGATTTGAGAAATTTTTCATAAAATAAACAATTTTTCTAAAGAAGTAAAAGGATTTGAGAAAAGCATAAAGAAGCAGTGTGTACGATCAGCCAGCGCCCGAACGGTGATTTCTCAAAATACCCTTACATTATGTGTTATGAGATATGTTATGATATGTTATGCTATAGTAGGCTAGGTATTCATATTAGGACTAGAGTGGCCTGATTTGTGATGGCTTAGCCTAGGAAGATTTCTGCTGCTATGAGATGCTTGAGAGTGAGTAGGTAGCAGTGAGGAGCTTATAAGAGGCCTACTGAAGAGTAGCCTATGCCAGCGAGATGTAGAGTACTCGTGATCTGGGATCCAAGGAGGAGGACTTGGGGTGAATACTGACGCGGTATGGACGGTAGTATAAGGCCCGTATTACTGAAGACATCAGATCAGTGCGCAGTCCAAGTAAGAATCCTTTGGATACTAGGGAACAAGTAGGGTTGAGTTATCGAGTGGGAGTATGCTCGAGCGAGTCTCTGATATTTTTATGTTGTATTTCAAAGACATCATGGTTGGGACACGCCACAGACCTGGGACGAGTGGCGGGAGTGACGAGGAGCTTCGTCAGATGATTCACGATGAGGTGGGAGCGGCGATTCGAGCCGAGATTCCAGAGATATTTGGGTTTATCAAGACCACATTGATTGAGACTTTTGATGAGCGGTATGCAACGGTTACTGAGGTCGCGGCTGCTGCAGCTACCGCAGCTGTGGCTGCTACTAGACCTCAGGGAGGTGACTCATTGTTGTTTCGGGAGTTCAGTAACACGAAGCCATTAGAGTTTGACGGGACGCAGGATCCGATCACTGCGATGAGATGGATTTCTGATATCGAGGGATGCTTCTACACGTGTTCATGTCCGGAGCATCCGAGGGTACGGTTCGCGCTGAACCAGCTCTGCTTGGGAGTGAAGGATTGGTGGAAGTTCGTGACGGCAAACTTCACTCTTGTAGAGCTTTCAGAGGTGACCTGGGAGAGGTTCACCACCATGTTCAGAGCCGAGTATGTTCCCCCGGTAGAGAGGGAAAGATTGGCCCAGGAGTTTTTAACCCTCAAGCAGGGTACTGATTATGTTACTGTGGTTACCAGGAAGTTTCATGAGACGGCGATGTTCTGCCCTGAGCAGGTGTCTACCGAGCAGGTACGCATGAGTCGTTATCTGGGCATACTGAGGAGGGATATTCGGGAGTTCGTAGCGAACTCGACTTACCGGACATTTGCTGAGCTCCAGGCAAATGTCCGGAAGAGGGAGATTGAGTTGGAGACTCTGGCCAGGGAGGAGGCCGAGTCTCAGGAGAAGGATCGGCGGCCGACACAGTCTCATCCGGCAGCCAAGCGGGCAAAGCCCGCCGATTCGAGATCTGGAGGCCAGAAGGGCCGCACTTGCGGGAAGTGCGGCAAGGGACATGATGGGGTTTGTCGATCGGGTGCTTGCTACAAATGTGGCAAGGAGGGGCATATAGCCAAGGATTGCCCCAATGGATTCATGGTTTGCTTTCATTGCAATCAGACGGGCCATCGGAATGCCGAGTGTCCACAGCTGTTATAGGGGTCAGCGCAGGGGTCGGCGCGAGTTACTGAGGGACGACCAGTGAAGGCCGAGGCACCAAAAGCTCGCGGGAGAGCTTTCCAGTTGACAGCGGAGGAGGTCCGTGCAGCGCCCGATGTCGTGGCTGGTACGTATTCTTTCATTTATTTATGCTGAGTTATGATATGGTGCTTATTTTATGATATGCGTAGGTACTTTTCTGTGAATTCTGTACCTGCTTTGGTGTTATTTGACTCAGGTACGAGTCGGTCATTTGTTTCTTTAGCGTTTAGTCAACACATCAGTATCCGGCGAGAGGCGTTGAGTCGACCTCTATGAGTTTCTATAGCTGACGAGCCATTTGCGGCTACCAGACCATTGAGAGAAACCATTTTAGTGCTTGAGCGTTTATGAGAGAGAAGAAGCCATTATTGGACCTTTGTGGGTTTGTTTTGCAAGAAGAGGTTGATTCCAGCTTAGAGGAGGCCAAGGAGGTTGCTTATTTGTGGATTGCAAGAAAAGGACATCATCCTTGAGGTAGCATATCGATCCTTTTTCTGTTTTGTTAAAGAATCCATGGATCTAGGGTTTTCTATACCCTTTATTGGGTTGATTTGTTGGGAATATTGTCCCTTATCATGTTTAGACATTAGATCTGGATCCATAGTGGTCCAGAGAACCTATTCCATCTTGCTTTATGAGGAGTTATGGAAGAAATGGACTTAGGATGTTGTATTTGGGGCTAAATCATCAAGTAGTGTCATTTGGACGTTGCATGAGCATCAAGTTCGAACCTTTACGTGATTATTGAGCTTGGGAAGATTAGATCTATGGATTAGAGGAACAGATCTGACCTCAGAAGGTCATTTGAGTGTGAGCATGGAACGAACTCACCGAGTCCATGAGCGGACTCGACGAGTCAAGTCGGGGTTGCCCCTCGATTCGTGACAGGTGTAACTTGTCGAGTGGAAGAAAGACTCGACGAGCCATGAGAGTCTGAACGGATTCAGAGGACCTGCTTGGACTCGCCGAGTCACCTTTGTGCACTCGACGAGACGGGTCAAAGTTGACCGTTGACTTTCGTTGACTTTAGGGTTCTGGTCAAGACTGATTCAGGAGAGTTCAGGGAAGGGTAGAATGGCCTTCTACCCAGTCTGTAGAGATGAGATCATGGGAGACTATTGATCGGGAATGTTATTTGAATAATAGGAGGATGCTAGGTCGGGACGTTGAGCACGGGAGTTTATCCGACTTCATTGAGGTGAGTCTTCTCACTATGCCTTACCCGATGGGGTGATTATGTGTGACCGGAAGGTCTTATGTGTATGATGAAAATGTGATGTATGTTGTATATGTTATATGTTATGATATAAGTATGATGATATGGACCGGAAGGTCAATAGAGTCATGGGATGGAAATCCCCTGAGACACCTGGATCGGAAGATCCCATAGAGCTATGGCCTGGAAAGGCGTATGTGTTGTACGTGGTATTTTGGGGAACTCACTAAGCATTATTGCTTACCGTTTGCGTGTTGTGTGTTTCAGGTACCAATGATGATTGCGGGAAGGCGCCGGCATGATCAGTACACACTTATAGTGGAGATGTTTTGAGATTCTGGGGTTTTTTTGATTTGTACTCATGTTATGTAAAAACAATTGATTCACGTTTTCGGAAAATTGTGATTGGAGTATTTTTATTAAATTAAAATGAAAATTTGTTTTGAAATTTCACGGTGTTACAGTGGTGGAGGTGGGGTGGGTGGTGGTGATAGGTGGTTGTGGTGGAGGTCGGGTGAGTGGTGGTGATGGGGGGGGGGGGGGGTGGTGGTGGGTGGTAGGTGGTAGGGGTCGTGGGTGATAACTGGTTGGGTGGTGATGGTTGGTGAAGGAAGGTAAGTGGTAGTGGTGGTGAAGGGTGGTGGGTGGTGGTTTATGGGTGATGGTTGTGTGGTTGGTGGGTGGTAGGTGGTGGTGTGTTTTGATGGGTGGGTAGTGGCGGTGGTGGTGGTGGTGATGGGTGGTGGTGGCATGTCGTGATATTTGGTGGTGGTGATAGATGGCGGTGGTTGGTGGATAGTGGCGGTTAGTAGTGATGAGTGGTGGTTTTTGTAGGTAGGGGTGGTGGTGGTGGTAACGTGTGGTGATGATGGGTGGTGGAAGCGGGATGGTGGTGATGGGTGGTGGTGGTGGGTGGTTGGTTGCGAGTGGTGGTGATAGTGATGGGTGGTGGTGTTGGTGGGTGGTGGGTGTGTATGGTGGTGATGGATGGTGGAGGTGGGTTGTGGTGGCAGGTCGCGAGTGGTGGTGGTTGGGTGGGGATGATGGTGGGTGGTGATGGTAGTGGCGGGTGGTGGTTACTGGTGGTGGTGGTGGTGGTGAGTGATGGTTGTGGTGGGTGGTGGTGGGTAGTGATGGGGGTGGGTGGTGGTTGGTGGTGGTGGGTAGTGATGGGTGGTGGCGGCGGGTGGTGGTGATGGGTGGTAAGTAGTGGTGATGGGTGGTGTTGGTTGGGTGATGATGATGGATGGTGGAGGTAGGTGGCGGTGGCAGTGGCGGTGGCGAGTGGTGGTGCTTGGGTGGTGATGGTTGGTGGTGATTGGTGGTGGTGGTAGTGGATGGTGGTTATAGTGGGTGGGTGGTGGGTGGTGGGTGGTGGGGAGTGGTGGTGGGTGGTGATGGGTAGTGGGTAGTGATGGGTGGTGGGTAGTGGGTAATGATGGGTGGTGGGTGGTGGTTGCTGGTGGTGGGTAGTGATGGGTGGTGGTGGTGATGGGTGGTAAGTAGTGGTTGTGGGTGGTGGTGGCGAGTGGTGGTGATGGGTGGTGGAGGAGGGTAGTGGTGACGGGTGGTGGTGGTTGGGTGGTGATGGTGGTGGCGATTGCTGGTGGTGGTGGTGGTTGGTGGGTGGTGATTGGTGGTGGTGGTTAAGGCGGGTAGTGGTGATGGGTGGTAGGTAGTGGTGGTGAGTGGTGTTGGTTGGATGGTAAATGATGTTAGTTAGTGGGTTTTTAATTGTTTGAAACTATTTTTTGATTTATATTAATATTATTTTATAATTCTAATTAAAAAAATTGTGTGGTCCAAATTTGTTCTCAAATGTTCTCGCGATAAGAAATGTTCTCGATTGAACGCTCCTATATATATATATATATATATATATATATATATATATATATATATATATATATATATATATATATATATATATATATATATATATATATATATATTGTTGTAAATAATTGGATGACAACATTTTCTACCCTAATGTCAAATGTGTAAGAGTTATTTTCAACTCTTATAACAAATATGTCAAATATGTGTAAGAACTCATTGATTATGTATAGTGGTTTAATTAGTATAAATAGCACCCTTGTATATGTGGGAGATACACCAATTTGAATACTTTATATAAGTTATCAAATTGTCTCCAAATCCCCATTCTTCTTTCTGTTGGATTAATGTCTAAGTCCATAACTATATTTGGTATGTACTTGACCCGACCCGACATGGTCCATTTGGGTTGCACTTCACCGGCACAATTTATATGGATAGTCTTTTGAGAATAGTATATTTATGATTTATATTAATATATTATAAGTTCTAATATATTAATATGGAATCATATTATTTAATTAGTATTGATCAAGAATTAATTTAGAATTAATTAAGTGATCAAAAAGAACTAATTAAATATGGACTCTTATATATATGGAATGGGCCAAGTTCATTTAGGTTGAGCTAAGCTTTCATGGATGGTCCATGGAGCTTTTAACCCATGGATCCTATGTAAATAAAAGGTCATGGGTATTAGGGTTTACATGGATGTAACCCTAATCCTCCATAATATATAAAGGGGTCCTTGGCTCACAAAATTGGAACAAGTGTGTGAAAATAAGAGTGGGCCGATTTTAGTGTGCATACATATTCTCTCAAGTTCTTCCAAGGTGTTTTGGTGATTTGTGATTCCATTTGAGGCTTCCACACTATTGGGGCTAAGCTCTTAAAGCTTGAAGACATCAAGCTACATCAAAAGGTATGTCATCTAACTAGAACTTTGTAGTATAGGTGCTTCATAATATGCTAGTTAGGATGAAACCTTGGAATAGTTAATATTTGCATGTATAATAGAGAAAACATAGATCCAAGGTTTATAGGGTTGCATGTACACCATAGGAGTGTTAGAATGCTCAAAACCCAATAGTGGTGTCAGAGCCATGGGTTGTTTTCTGTTATATTGATGCAAATGTTTTATTTTCAAGTTGAAAAAAAAAGAAAAAAAAACATGACGTTTGTCAAATTTTAAGATAATTACTTGTTTTTGTGAAAAACTAATTATTTGTAAAATTTGAATCATTTGCTATATGAGTTGAATTAGGTCAAATTTAGTAAAAGATAAAATGATATGGTTATTTTATTAGTTTTAAAAGTTTGATCTAAAGAGTTTTTTGAAACCTCCATAAGTTATGGATATGAAAAGGTTTTTAAAAAATTGATTCAAAGTATTTTATGGAGTTACAAAACTTGGTCTTAATGTTTTAAAGAATTCTATAACTTGTTCTTAAGTTATGGAACATGAAAAGTTTCATCATAAAACAAGTATTTAACTCCATAAGTTATGGAATCCAAAAGTTTTCAAGAGTTACAAAACTTGCCCTCAAGTTTTGGAATTTGGAAAAAGTTTTTTTATGATAAAAAAAAAAGAATTGAATTCTAAAACTCTTGGGTTCATAACTTAAACAATTAATTAAATGGTTTTAATTTTGAATTTAATAATTGGAATTATGATGTTTTTATTGAATAATTCAATTAACTCTTATGGACTTTATTAATAGATAATTAAAGTGTTTAATTAAAAGAGAATTAATAATTCCATAATGACATGGTTTAAATTTAATTAAATTAAGAGTATAGTTTAATTAATAGATTAAACCACCAAGTATTTTAAATGTCTAAAATACACCCTTATACTATTATAATATTAAAAGTTTAATATATTATATGTATAAGAGCAAGTTGTCTTACCATTAGTAGGCCTCATTCACGAAGCCGGTCTATAAGGGGGGTATAAGGTTACTGCTTATAAAATGGCAGTTTAATGGGTGTCCACTCTCACCCACCGCTTCCTTGACTGGTGGAGGGTCGTTAGCCGAACAGGTAGGACAAGGACTATAATTCTCCCTTCATTAAAAGTATTAATGATAAATACTAAGTAACTAAACTTTTTATAAATTCCCAATCTTAGTTACTTAGGAAAATGTAAATAAGGTGCTAATCCATGAAATTACACTTTGCACTTTGTTTAAGCTGTTAGTGGAGCGTGTGTGGTTAACCGGCACACTAACCTGGACTTAACAAGGTAGGCAAAGGGTAACTTAATGTTTATCATAGTATCGTTGGAGCGTGTATGGTTAACCGGCACATCGATTGAGGGGTAAATATTAAGGCTACCAAGTATATTTGCATGGTTACTTCACACCTTGTTTTGTGATCCTCGGCATCCCAGTCACAAAACCTGAAGGGCACACTCGAGATTGAAACATGCCATTGAAAAGTTCAATGAATCTCAAAAGAATCTAGGAGTTTCAAAACCAATTAAAACCTAATAATACATTTCGTTTATCTTGGTGGAAATTGGTGAATCGTCATTCACCTATCTTCAAATATTTTATAGCTTGGATTACGGCATCCCTCTTCCAAGTTATAAAATAGTTTGTTGGGTCCTAGCCTTAATATATCATATTGGGTGTTATATTAAGGACTTAAATCAACTTTACGTGAATTTTTCCCATTGTTGATGTCTGGTTTAGACAACAATGATCTTCCCAAACCAAGCTTTCCTAATAAATATGACTTCCCGAGTTTGGCTCATGGAAGTCATACTTCTCTTCCTCCACCTCCTCCAATTATTCTCCCTAACCCACAAGTTCAAGGTCACTCAAGCCCTAATGGCAAGCAAGGTCTATGTGTGATCACATCTTAGAGATGAAGTCACATATTGACAAGCCGGGAGAGTTGGGTGTCAAAGTCTTGAGAAAGTTGGATGTTCAATCACTTTCTAAGTCACAAAGTGAGTTCCTTTGGGACTACTATGAAACAGACTATGACATGAACCTTAATGATCATATCTATTTGCTTGGTGCTGCTGAATCAGCAATGATTTGGAACGATAGTAAAGCAAATTTGATTAGAAGATCAACTTCCCAAAAACTTTATGGACAGTGACAATGGTGACACTGGAAATCCAAAAAAAGCATTCTCTTCCCAATGGAAAGGGATTGGCCATAGTCAACCCGGTTGACCAAATGGTAAAGAGAAAGGCTAAGTCTGAGATAGTCCCATTACCAAAGGGTCCATATGTTTATTTTGCCAAAGGAAGGGGCGTTGATTGCAAAGCTGCCAAATTTACCTAAGGATGTTAAAGTCAATAAGTTTGACTCTACATCAGGTAGAGCCCATTATCTAACTCTGTTAAGTTCTATTCTGAGATCCTCATTACATGATGTGACTGGGTCACATGTTGATGTTTTAAGAAGCAAAGAATAGAGAGAAATCTTAAAGGAAGTATATGTTGATTCTGATCGCGAAGGTGGATTTCGATCGCATCAGAATTTTGAGCAGTTGCTTAAGAAGTTATGATATATTGCTAAGGAATACATAACAACAATTTTCCATGTGGATTGTAAGGATAAGTTTTTCCGCAAAGTTTTAAAATAAAAGAAAATTGTTTAATTTTATTTATTTAAAGTATCCTTACAATGGCATTTGTGGAAAATTGTTTCTTATATGATTCCACTGACAGCAATATTGGAAAATGGATTTGATTCTTTCATTTGTGGTAGTGTCTAAATTTACCAAATCAGGAAAGTTCCTCATCACCCAAGTTTCAATTGGACTGAAACTTGGAATCATGCAAGTTGAATAGTATGATGAATGAGAACTTTCAAGCATTGGAAAATCAAGACTAATTACTTGTTCACATGGATGTGTGAGTCAAGTGAAGGACTAAAGGGATCGAGTACACATTCTTGTGCACTGGTCATGTCCACCACAAAGCTCGTTAAGACTATTTGATTTACTAAAGTTTAGTAAATATGGTTATACTTACAAGTTTAAGTATAATTCTGAAACATTGGAAAAATCTCAATGTATGGCAGAACGAATGGGAAGAATCAAATTAGGCAGAAAGATAAAATTTTCTCAAATCTGAAAAGATGGGCGAGTACTTTAGTATCATGTTTGTGATCATCTTAATGATTTAGAAATCATATCACAATTAGTCCTCTAAAGGTCATCTTAGTGCATTCTTATGACTAAGAAGAGGAGTCATGAATTGTTGAAATGGTTAGATCAGGAAGATGAGTCATACTTCGTTCCAAAACAATTCTTAGAGTCATACTCCAAGATTGTAACTTGAGTGACATATCTTAAAGAAAGGTTTAAAACACTTGTCAAATGTAAGAGTAAAAGTGGCCTACTCTTGTACATTTGAAATTGGTAAGTTGTGATGTTTTGGATAAAACAAAGACCAACTCAGGCCAATTTTGTGAAGTGTTTGTCTTGATAAAGAATCCGCACTATCTCTTGAATATTTGGCAAGATAGTCTTATATGTCAAGAGGATAGTGGGAGTCTTAAAGATCCTAAAAAGAATTTCAAGAACTAATCAAGAATAAAACCTGAGGTTCTTTACTAGCACACGCCTTGAGGTTTATAACCTATCGTGTTGACATATTCTGTGCCTATTCTAGTTAAAGTTGGCTTTGCATAGGAGTTCTGAAAGTTCTCAATTGGTTGCATAACAACTTGGAAGCAATGGCAGGCCCTGTGCTGCCAGGTGGCAAGAAGTTAAGATTGCATAAGTTCAGTCCATATGAGTTTGGATTTGTCATTATCCTTGTCTTGTGACTATGGTTTTGACGATTCACATGGATAAGAACACATATACCATAAAATCTAAGGGTCATAAGGTTTCTCTCTGATTCATGAAAATGATGGTGAGGAAACACTTCCACCAAGTAGATTTGAAGCAGATGGCAAAAGGTCTAAACAATTGAGACTATGATTACGGCATCCCTTTTCATAGTTCTGAAATTGTTTAGACACACATGCATGCTATCTAAGGAAAGGTGTATGATTTTGATAAAGTTTTATCAAAGCATCTCGTATCAGAAATCTGAACTTTGGTAAGAAAGTCAATAAAGTATTGATTTCTAGAAGTCCAGCTGATTTCTGAGTACATGTCAAAGCTAGTGGGAGCATAAGTGTTATGCTAATAATCATCATGTTAGTAGGAGCATGATAATTATTGTTAGTGTTGCAAGTTAGCAATGTTAATTATAGAAAACAAAAGTTTCAATTCGTGAGGCTGCAGGGATTGAAAAAGTTGTTTTGCTATAATTAAGGGAGAGGATATACTTCATTTCAGTTCTAAAGGCTTAGATTGAGACCTTAATCATCTTTAGTCAAGAATATATATGAATTTCATGTTGGATTGGTTCAACTTAAGGAAATTCTATATATTGTGTTCTCAAAATTCGATTATGATTACAGCATCCCCCTTCATAGTCAAATTTTGAAAACATGGCAAATAAAAATATTGTAGCAAAAGACTGGTCTAGAATCATGTCTTTATGTGAGACATCATGAATCGTGTACCATTTGCTTTGGGTACAGGATCGATTGCATGTGCTATAATATTTGTCATTTCTAAATTTTTCCAAATGCCCAGAGGCATTAAGAAGGGAAAAGGTCTAGAATTGGGTATGACTAAAATGATTAAGCAATTGTCGAGGACAATCTGAGGTTTACCAAAGATTGGTTGCTCAGGGACAGTTGGAAGTATAGTGCTAGTTTTGGAAGGACCATATTGACATATTCTGAAAAGAGGCATCTCTTATTCAGAAGTGATAGTCAAAATGAGAATATGGAGTTGTCTCCATTGGTGAAAGTTATCTGTGTAAGATTAGAAAACTTAATGCAAGAAGCATGTCCAAAGCAATGTACTTTGAATATGAGACTTAGTTTCCATGGAGTTGATCTCCATTGGAATACCTTATAATGACTGTTGACAAGTCTTTGTGACTTTGTACATATTCATTACAGGAGGGTCAGTGCATATAAGTTTAAAATCTAAACAAATTTCGATAAATGATAGGAATTTGGAATTCTCACATTTTTCGATAAGGATTTGGGAGTGTGAAATTAGAATCATTGAAATTATGTTCAATTGGTTTATTTCACAAAGTAAGGATCATAGACAAACATAAAGTGCATACTTGGTGTATGGCAAAGCTATTGTTTAAGAAAAACATAGTGTACATGCTTGGAGCATGGGACAACTAGTGTTTTTAATTCAAGTATAAAGTTGATAAAACCGAAACAATGAATAATGAGTAATCAGTATGGTGATAAATAAAAGTGTTTATTTATATTCATAGGGTTTGATACCATATTTGATTCATTTATTCTTGTGTTTCACTTTGCATGTTTTGACTTCCAGAATAACTAAGTCGCTCTTCCTGAATGATTAACTTATTCAAACCATCCACAGTCGGTCATATGTTGGAAGTAGATATGAATCAAGACTGTCATGGGTTGGTTTGTAGAGGTCCAAGTTGGTGGACAAAGTGGTGCTACAACACTCATGAGTGCTCATAAGTTCTGAGTATTGGATTCAACCCGCGCTCATTTGAATCACTTCATGGATTTTATCACGAGTGATCATGAGACGATAATATCTTATATTCTTCAAACCTAGAGATATGAGTTGTTACTATGAGTTGGTTATACATTGATTGCACGAAAACGCATTTGGTAACTCGATGTTATAAAATGTGCCTTTGTGTATGATTCAACAAGTAGTAGAACAAGCCATATGAGTCGAAGTTTATCCATTCCTTTTACCTTCGGGATAAAAGCGATATCTGTGGGCCCCTCGATGATTTAGCGATGACACATGTGAGTGTTTGGCCAAGCCAGGACTGATTTGATTTGTTCAATCAATCAGTCATCATAAATCGAAAATCGGGAAACAACAAATGGACATAGAGAATGATTATAATCCATGTCTCACTCCATACGATATCTAGAATGGAGGAATATATGATCCCTTATCTAATGGACAAGTCATTGACAAGGTCAGAGTTCGACAGCGGCTTTAACAGCTACGATTGCCAGTTAGGTTTTGAAGTCATACTCAATAATAGTTTTAGACTTATCCAAGTGGGAGACTGTTGGATTAATGTCTAAGTCCATAACTATATTTGGTATGTACTTTACCCGACCCGGCATGGTCCATTTGGATTGCACTTCACCGGCACAATTTATATGGATAGTATTTTGAGAATAGTATATTTATGATTTATATTAATATATTATAAGTTCTAATATATTAATATGGAATCATATTATTTAATTAGTATTGAACAAGAATTAATTTAGAATTAATTAAGTAATCAAAAAGAACTAATTAAATATGGACTCTTATATATATGGAATGGGCCAAGTTCATTTAGGTTGGGCTAAGGTTTCATGGATGGTCCATGGAGCTTTTAACCCATGGATCCTATGTAAATGAAAGGTCATGGGTATTAGGGTTTACATGGATGTAACCCTAATCCTCCATAATATATAAAGGGGTCCTTGGCTCACAAAATTGGAACAAGTGTGTGAAAATAAGAGTGGGCCGATTTTAGTGTGCATACATATTCTCTCAAGTTCTTCCAAGGTGTTTTGGTGATTTGTGATTCCATTTGAGGCTTCCACACTATTGGGGCTAAGCTCTTAAAGCTTGAAGACATCAAGCTACATCAAAAGGTATGTCATCTAACTAGAACTTTGTAGTATAGGTGCTTCATAATATGCTAGTTAGGATGAAACCTTGGAATAGTTAATATTTGCATGTATAATAGAGAAAACATAGATCCAAGGTTTATAGGGTTGCATGTACACCATATGAGTGTTAGAATGCTCAAAACCCAACACTTTCTTAAGGTCATTAGTTTAGTTTTATTAATCTTGCTTTAATTACGTCAAGTTTTATAACACGTTATCAGCACGAAAGCTCTAATCAAGGTTATTTAGAAGTGGAAATCACATCTATCTTAATCAAGTTACAATATGTCCAACATTGCAAAGCTCGAGTTTGCAGCACTTGAAGTTAGTGGGAAAAACTATGTGCCATGGATGATAGATGTAAAAATGCATCTTGAGTCAATGGGAATCTCAAATGCTATAAATGAATTTAATAATTGCTTGGCACAAGACAAAGCAAAAGCACAAGTTTTCCTTCGTAAGCATATTGATGAAATGTTGAGATTTGAATATCTTGATGTTACTAATCCAAGTATTCTCTAGAATCTTTTGAAAGAAAGATTTGATCATCAAAAGGAAGTTATACTTCCAAATGCAAGAGATGAATGGAGAACACTGAGGTTTCAAGACTTTATGAAAGTAAATGAATACAACTCAGCTTTGTTCAGAATATGTTCACAACTCAAGTATTGTGGACAAGAAGTTACTGATGAAGATCTGTTGGAGAAAACTTACTCCACATTTCATGCAACAAACATTACCTTGATGCAACAATATCGGATGCAAAAGTTCACAAGATATTCTGAACTAAATGCATGCCTACTTGTTGTAGAGCAAAACAATGAGCTCTTGATGAAAAACCATGAATCTCGTCCAACGGAATCAGTAGCACTTCCTGAAGCAAATGCTACAGATACTGATGGTCATCGAAACAATACACGTGGACGAGGGCGTGGTCGTGGTCGAGGAAGAGGCCGTGGCTATTTTAATCGAAACCAAAGCCATAATCAGAACCATAATTTTGGCCGTGGAAAAGGTAATAATCGTGGTCATGGCCAGAAAAGGAATAATTACCAATCTTCACAAAGAAACAATGTTCACACACAAGATAAGGCCAAAGTGGCAAGGCATGATACCGGGACATCACAAAAATCTGATGGTTCATGTTACAGATGTGGTAGCACAGGCCATTGGTCAAGGACCTGTCGCACACCTGCACATCTTTGTCAACTTTATCAAGAGTCCATTAAAGGAAAAGGAAAAGAAGCAAATCTCGTTGATAATGTTGAATTCACTCCGCTAACTTTTGATGATTTCTGCAATGACATGGAAAACATAAACTAAAAATTTTTATTATTGTTCTAATAAACTTGTTTTTCCTTTATTTGTTTTTCATGTAATGTCTTTCCTATAATAAATGAGCTTTCTTTATAATAATTATTATGAATATGTTTATTCGCTTATTACTTCTTTCATATGTGAAGTTTAATATGAGTCCAACTGGAGCACAACACCAAGAAAATGTTGGAGATCTTTGTATAGCAAATAGTGGTAGTACGCATACTATTCTGAAATCAAAGAAATATTTTTCAAAATTAGTACCAACGAAAACGGTCATACATACAATATCAGGTCCTGCAGACTTGATAGAGGGAATTGGGAAAGCCCATTTTATATTACCAAATGGTACAAGATTTTGTGTATAAAATGCCTTATTTTCTCCAAAGTCTAATAGAAACTTACTCAGTTTCAATGACATATATTTCAAAGGAGATGACACAAAAACTGTGACCATTGAAAATAAGAAATATATGTATATTATAGACAAAAACCATGTGCTTGAAAAACTACCAACACTTGATTCTGGTCTGCATTATACATATATACATATGATTGAATCAAATATGGTAATCAAAGGAAAACATTGTGATCCTGGGACATTTAATTTATGCCATGATAGGTTGGGCCACCCAGGATTAACCATGATGCGAAGGATAATTGAAAATACGCATGGGCATCCATTGAAGGACCAAAAGTTCACTCAATCCAACAGCATAAAACCATGTGCATCTTGTTACCTTGGAAAGTTAATTATAAAACATTCTCCAATGAAAATTGAAAGGGAGTCACCCAGATTTCTAGAAAGAATTCAAGGTGATATATGTGGACCGATTCACCCACCATCTGGACCATTTAGATACTTTATGGTCTTAATAGATGCATCTAGCAAATGGTCTCATGTTTGCTTATTGTCAACTCGTAATATGGCATTTGCAAAGTTTCTTGCCCAAATTATTAAACTAAGGGCACATTTCCCTGATTATACTATCAAAAGAGTGAGACTTGATAATGCTGGTGAATTTACTTCACAAGCATTTAATGACTATTGTATGTCTGTAGGAATTGTTGTTGAGCATCCAGTTGCTCATGTACATAGACAAAATGGTTTAGCTGAATCACTGATTAAACGTCTCCAGCTAGTAGCTAGACCATTGATAATGAGGACAAAACTTCTTGTATCTGTTTGGGGTCATGCAATCTTACATGCTGGATCATTGATACGCATGAGACCGATTTCATATCATGTATATTCTCCACTACAACTTGCTTTTGGTCAAGAACCAAATATATCCCATTTGAGAATTTTTGGATGTGCAGTATATGTCCCTATTGCACCACCTCAACGGACAAAAATGGGTCCTCAAAGAAGGTTGGGAATATATGTTGGCTATGAGTGAGTCTCTATTATAAGATATCTTGAACCATTAACATGTGATGTTTTTACAGCACGCCTAGCAGATTGCCAATTTGATGAGGAAAATTTCCCATCATTAGGGAGAGAAAAGAAGATTCTGGAAAAGGATGTGTCATGGAATGAGCCTTCTTTATCATATCTTGACCCTCGCACAAAACAATGTGACAAGGAAGTTCAAAAGATAATGCATTTCCAAGAAATGGCAAATCAATTGCCTGATGCATTTACTGACACAAAAAGGGTGACTAAATCATATATACCAGTTGTCAATGTTCCAGCTCGAATTGAAATTCCACATGGACAATCTGATGATAAAGTCACTCAAGAGTCTAAAACACGCCTGATGCGTGGAAGGCCATTTGGTTCTAAGGATAAGAACCCAAGAAAAAGAAGAGGATCAGAAAATGCACTTGATCATGAGGAAAGTGTTCCTGTAGAGACACAAATTATTCAAATTCCCCTAAGAAAGGAGGATGATGCACAGAATCATGGTCAAACAAATAGAATACGTGACCAAAATGAAACTGACAATATAAGTGCAATATTTTCTTATTTTGTTGCATGTGATATGATGAATGATGATCCCGAACCACAATCTGTCATTGAATGTCAACAAAGAAATGATTGGGCTAAATGGAAGGAAGCTATGCAATTTGAGTTAAATTCACTTAACAAAAGAAAGGTTTTTGGGACCAGTATCCTCACACCTGGAGTTGTTAAACCATTAGGGTATAGATGGATCTTCATACGAAAAAGAAATGAGAAAGACGAAATGGTAAGATACAAGGCTAGACTTGTTGCTTAAGGATTCTCTTAAAGGCCTGTAATTGATTATGAGGAAACTTATTCGCCGGTAATGGATGCAACCACTTTTAGATATTTAATTAGCTTGACCGTCTCTAAAAATTTAGAGATGCGTCTTATGGATGTTGTTACATCTTACTTGTATGGATCACTTGATAGTGATATCTATATGAAAATTCCTGAAGGATTTAAAATGCCTGAAGCATTAAGTGCAAAACCCAAAGAAATGTACTCTATAAAATTACAAAGATCTTTGTATGGTTTAAAGCAATCTGGACGAATGTGGTACAATGGTTTAAGTAATTATTTGACAAGAAAAGGTTATAAAAATAACACTATTTGTCCATGTGTATTTATTAAGAAGACAACATATGGGTATGTGATCATAGCAGTCTATGTTGATGATCTAAACATCATTGGAACGAATAAAGAAATCCTTGAAGTAATTAAACTTTTGAAGAAAGAATTTGAAATGAAAGATCTTGGAAAAACCAAATATTGTCTTGGTTTACAAATTGAGCATATGCCTAACGGAATACTTGTGCATCAATCAAATTACACAGAAAGAGTCTTGAGACGTTTCAATATGGACAATGCCAATCCTTTAAGCACTCCAATGGTTGTTAGATCATTAAATATTGACAATGATCCATCTCATCCATGCGAAGAAAATGAAGAATCCTTGGTCCAGAAGTACCATACCTTAATGCAATTAGAGCTCTTATGTATCTTACCAATTGTACTAGACCTGACATTTCTTTCGCTGTAAACTTGCTAGCAAGATTTAGTTTAGCCCCAACAAAAAGACATTGGAATGGAATCAAACATATTTTTCGATACCTTCGAGGAACTAGTGATTTAGGGTTATTTTATCCTAACAATTCAAAAGAAGGCTTCATTGCTTATGCAGATGCAGGTTATTTGTCTGATCCTCATAAAGCTAGATCTCAAACCGTATACGTATTCATGAATGGAGGTACTGCAATTTCATGGCGTTCTCAAAAGCAAACACTTGTTGCTACATCCTCAAATCATGCTAAAGTAATTGCACTAAATGAAGCAAGTAGAGAATGTACATGGTTGAGATCGATGACACAACTAGTTTTAACTTCATGTGGACTTGAAAAGGATATAGGTCCAACTTTAATATATGAAGATAACTCAGCATGTGTCACTCAAATGAAAGAAGGATATATCAAGAGCGACAGAACAAAACATATACCTCCAAAGTTTTTTGAGTACACTCAAGAGCTTATAAAGAACCATCAAGTTGAAATCAAATATGTTCAATCCAGCAACAATGCAGTAGACCATTTTACGAAGGCACTTCCTACTGCAATCTTCAGGAAACATGTCCATGACATCGGAATGCGACATGTGCATAGAATATAATGTGAGAGATGTCTAAATAAGGGGGAGTCAACTATACACTGCACTCTTTTTCCCTTCGCTAAAGTTTTTTTTCCCATTGGGTTTTCTTTAGCAAGGTTTTTAATGAGGCAGTACGTCAAAGTTGAATTCTGATATGAAATGATGTCATCCAAGAGGGAGTGTTGTAAATAATTGGATGACAACATTTTCTACCCTAATGTCAAATGTGTAAGAGTTATTTTCAACTCTTATAACAAATATGTCAAATATGTGTAAGAACTCATTGATTATGTATAGTGGCTTAATTAGTATAAATAGCACCCTTGTATATGTGGGAGATACACCAATTTGAATAATTTATATAAGTTATCAAATTCTCTCCAAATCCCCATTCTTCTCTCTTAAGGTCATTAGTTTAGTTTTATTAATCTTGCTTTAATTACGTCAAGTTTTATAATATATATATATATATATATATATATATATATATATATATATATATATATATATATATATATATATATATATATATATATATATATATATATATATATATATATATACTTTATATAAGTTATCAAATTCTCTGTAAATCCCCATTCTTCTTTCTTAAGGTCATTAGTTTAGTTTTATTAATCTTGCTTTAATTACGTCAAGTTTTATAATATATATATATATATATATATATATATATATATATATATATAATATAAAAGTGAAATAGTAATTTTACATTTATTTAACAACTTATTTAATATGAAGAAATAAACAATATCAATAATGGAGAGGTGGTTCAAAACGAACCTCATACGAATGCAATAAAAAAAACTTTTAGGGACCGAATCTGTAATTTATGTATAAACATAGGGACCATTTTGTCATTACTCAAAATTTAAGTTTTCTTGCATAGAAAATACTTTTTTCGTTAAATACAATATATATATATATATATATATATATATATATTGTATTTAACGAAAAAAGTATTTTCTATGCAAGAAAACTTAAATTTTGAGTAATGACAAAATGGTCCCTATGTTTATACATAAATTACAGATTCGGTCCCTAAAAGATTTTTTTATTGCATTCGTATGAGGTTCGTTTTGAACCACCTCTCCATTATTGATATTGTTTATTTCCTCATATTAAATAAGTTGTTAAATAAATGTAAAATTACTATTTCACTTTTATATTATATATTCTTACTTTTACTTTTATATATTTAATTAATAAATTATTATTTTCTTATTGTTATTGATTTTTCTTAATGATTGAATGAACCCGACCTTCCATCTTCTCATCCTTCTTGTAAAACCCAAAATGCTTTGATGTATCAATCGGATTCACTTGATGGTGCGGAATCCCAATCAAATGAATGATGCAAGATCAAATATGGAATAAGAACACAAAGCTTAATCTTCAAGAACACTTGATTACACTTGGTTTTCTCTGTTTCTCTCCAAAAATCATGTCCCTAGCATATGGCACTCACAAAAACGTCTTTTTCACTGTACAAGGCCTAAATAACACTATTTATACCTAGACCTAATAACAAAGCCCAAGCCCAAAACCCAAACAAAACAATATTAAGCCTAACCGAAATCACATGCGATTTCGGTCCAAACAACACCAAAATATGGTGTTTTCGGTCCTAGACCGAGAACTATAATAGCATATGAAAAGCAAAGTATTAACCACAATTTATGACCTAACAATCTTCCCCTTGGTTTATAGCTTTCTTTTCTTATGTCCTAGCAATCCCCCCTGGGATTGTAGCTTTCTTTTCTTTTCCATTTTGCTTTGTTCTTGGCTTCAGCTTTTATCTTCGATTTCTTCATAACTTCAAGATGGTCATATGAACGTCTGCATGAATAACTTCATCTTGAACGGTTGGACTTCCTTTAAGATTGACTTTGAACGCAAATTGGGTGTAGAGGCTTCTTTTAAAGATTCTTGAAAATCAACACCTGCAGCTTTGAAATACTTCAGAGAAAATAACAGAGAGATCAATGCTTCTGGAACACTTCAGCAGGTTCATAAATAGCAGCAAATTGATTGAGGAGGCTTCAATGCAATCTGTCACATAACTTCAAGTATAACTTCACCTTGCTTTTGGGGTTGAAAGATTGAAGGTTGAAAAATAATCTTCACTTCTTTTTTCCTTCGAATGGGAATTCTTTAATGATCACCGTTGCGCCTTGAAAAGTAACAAATGACTAAAAAGTCCATGTGTATCACAGAATCATAAAGACCCTTCTCACCACAGTTGTTCAAGGACCCAACCTTGGCTCAGAATGAGACTACTCGCAATATCTATGTGAACACAGAGGAACGCACTGCGATTTGTTGAGTATTGGAGAACTACTCATGGCTAGTTTGATGTTAGCCCCTGCATATCCTTGATCAAAGATCTCAATGCAGTTTTTCAAGTTAACAAGTTAACTTGGCCCTTGGCGAGATGTCCAACAATATCTGTTTCCCTGTTGGGTGAATCGTCCTGGTGCTGTGACAGTTCTTAGGTAAAGAAAGGTGACAAAACCAATTTGACAATTTGTATAGTTTCAGACTTCCAATTCTTTACATACGAGAGTTTTTAAAGAGAAACCTCCTAAATGACATTTTGTATAGCGTCACACCAGGTATGAACCATTATCCGTTAATTTCATGGGTGAAAATATCTAGAACATTAAAATGTTCACCGTCAATTTAGAAATAGGTGGATTTCGGATTTTGGGTTTCACTTAGAATCATGGTGACAATGACTTCCAAGATCGTAAACATATTTTGGTAACGGTTAGCCGAGTTGTTTTATACTCGAACCTCAAGGGGTACTGGTACGTGGAAATGATTTAATGGAGAAAGTTTAGATATGGGTGAAGAATGGTTCGATGTTTCACATTAGTCATGGTGAAAATGACTTTTGATCATTAACATTTGATGCGAAGACTCCTATCAAGACTAGTATATATCTCGATATAGAAGAGTCTATCACTCACATTTGAATCCTCCGTCAATTCCTTTCCAAGTTTCTTCTCCTTACTCAGAAAATTTCGGTACAATATCCTTGAGTCTCTTCTTCTTTTGAATTCACATTTCAAGACAAAAGAAATTTTGAGATGAAAACAAAATCAAAAATAAAACTTAGCACACAATAAAACTAACTAAGAATTAAAAGTAAAAATAAAATACGCTCAGCTCAAAAACAATACTTTTGGATTCTTAATTTTCTGAAAAAGAAATAAAAACAGACATAATCATATTTTTGGATTTTTGAATTTTATGATTTTTTAACTCTCCCCTTAAATTTGTGCATAGAGGAAATATGAACAAATATAACAAAAACAAAAATTAAAATACAAAATGTATAAAATAAAAACTTTTGGGATCAAAGTTGTCAAGCAATTTAACTTGCCCTTTATCACTAAATCTCATATCACTTTCCGAGAACACTTACAAAAAGAAAACATATTTTTTTGTATTTTTTTTTATAATTTTGGTATTTTGATTTCTCCCCCTTAAATTGTGCATAGGGAAGAAAGAAAATAAAATAAATGCGCAAAAATAAAAATTTGTCTTCAAAAAGAATCATTTTAAGAAAAAAAACTCAGTAGTATCGAAAGAATTCAAACCGTATTTCAACAATTGAAGACACATCCAGATGACTTGATAACAACAAGCAGATGCAGCAATGTATTCATCCTTAGCTGTGCTTCAATTATGGAATGAAGTTAACAAAATCAAAATTCAACACACCGTTAAGTACGTTCCCCATTTGTGATCCTTTCTTTCTTCTTTTCCTACAAAGGACACATACCCTCAATTTAAGTTCTGAATGTTGTACAGTTGAGAGATGTCCCCTATCATATGCGTGGAACAGCCACTATCAACAAACCGAAGTATGATGATATTCCTCCATAACTGCTCCAGTACATAGTGTGGGATTACTTGGTCTTTAAAACCCATTGCATTTTGAAACTAGGTTGACCTTTATCATCTACACAAAGTACTCTCCCCCATGACATGTCGTTTTTGTCACACACAGAAGATGAAGAAAAGTTAGAATCATTAGATGATTTGGGAGTGTGAACCTTTGGTACCCATCTATAGTAGGGTTTAACCCGTTTCTTGTTTGATCGGATGGATGCCTCAACACTCGCTTTAGAGATGGAGACTGATCGCCGAGATGACTTCGAACTAACTGATCTTGGTTTAACTGAGCCATCTCTTGAATTTGGCTTCTTGTCAGATATCCCCTTCCTGTCCTTGGGATTTTGATTATTGGCCTTTTTTGCATTCCAGTCACCATTACGTGAACGTGACCTCGAAGGATTTCTTTTGGAGGATCTCCCTCTTGGCACGTTCTGCTACCCTTGTCTATAGTAAGGAACATACAAACGATGTGGGCAATTTCTAGCAATGTAAACGGGAGTCCCACATTTGAAACAAGTCTGTCTTTTCATATAAATCAGATTGTGACTTGGTCCTTTTCCAACTGAAGTTCGTTTCGAAGAACTTCCACAAGAACAAGCATAAGAACATTTATTAGACTGCTTGACAGATTTTCGTGGTTGGGATTTTTCAACAGTGGGAGTGTCATCATCACAAGCTTTTGAAACACTTTCAGTAGACTCAGAATTGATTTTGATCTGCTCACTCCCATCTTGCACTACTTCTTGATCTGCACATGAAGTAGAAGCATAAAAATCGTTCACCTCATCACGAGCTTTTGAATCATCATCAGCAGAACAAGAATTATTTGTGTTCTGCTCATGCCCATCTTGCACTATGACTTTATCTGCACATGAGGTAAAAACATTAGAATCGTTCACCTCAACACTTCTAGTGGTACCAGATTGTTCACCCTCAACTGAAATTGATAAAAAGGGCTGGCCATTTTGAGCAGGTATCTCTATCTCATTTGTTTCAAGGGGCGGGGTATAGTTGTCATTGAAAAGAGGTGGAACATTGTGATACCCTAGATGCTTATTTTGAGTATCTTTAAATTTTAATTGTTTCTCAATCATAGTCTCACCTTTCTTACTTGACACATCAATTTTTTTAAAATTAAAGTCTACATTTTCAAACTTATTTTTCAATATGTTACGCTCGGCAGTTAGACTGGCAAGCTGTCTCTTAACATGGTTATAGTTCTCACATTTGTTACTATAGTCTTCCTGAAGCTGTCTAAAGTCTCTTTTCTTGGCCTCTAGTTGTTCTTTTAGAGGTTTTTGGCCCTTCCTGAGAGTGTATCCTTCATATTTAAGGCCCTCAATTTCCCTAATTAATAATTCATGTTGATCACGATAAATTTTAATTTTAGCTTCACAGGACTGAGAGCATGAAGCTTCATTAATCTTGGTGATTGAAGAATTTATTATTCACAATTTTTTTTACCAAAAATAGAAGTGATTGTGAAACCTAGAAAAAATTCCCTTGAATTGAAACCTCGAAAGTTAAACTTGAAAGTCAAACATGAAAACTTGAAAGTCAAAAGTCAAATTTGAAAGTCAAAAGTCAGAATTGAAAGTCAATATGAAAGTCAAACGTTTTGTCCAAAAAAAATAACCTTGACCGAAAACGAGGCTTCAAGACCAAGAACCGTTGGTATTTGACCGGATATGTGCCTTTTGACAAAAAATGAAGCCTTATAACTGAAAACGAAGTTATTGGATCGAAAATGTGGCTTTTGGACTGAAAACAAGCCAAAATATTGAAAATCCGAAATTACAGCCGAAATTGCGAGGCTGAAATCTCGGACCGTGAACTGCTGACCAAAATTGCAAACCGAGAAGTCAGACTGAAAACGTGCGAACCGAGAACTCGAGCTTCGGACTGAGAACGAAGCCGAGGACTTCACAACCGTGAACCGAAGCTGCTGACCGAAAACGCTGTTGATCGAAATCCGCTGAAACCCTAATCCGAGAGCAAGGCCGCCGCCGAGAAATCTGAAATTTTGACCGAAGACCGAGGAGTCAGACCGAGATCTCGCAAATTTCAACCAAAAACATCCAAAACTTGCCAAAAACACGAGATATTCAAATATTTAATACCAAACTCGATCAAAACTCAAAAAATATGAAGAACACGAAGAACAAACAACCAAAAATTCGTCCAGAACAATTCAAAAACACTCGGAAATTGCAAGAAAAAATCCAAGAAACTCTTAATATCTTGCCAATTCAATTGATACCAATCTAAACTCTAATACCACTGGTAAGTCCCCAAAACATGGTGTTTTCGGTCCTAGACCTAGAACTATAATAGCTTATCAAAAACAAAGTATAAGCCACAATTTATGACCTAACACTTCCCATGTCTTTTAAACTACGTGTATCAACTAAGGTGATCAAAACTGAAATAAAAAAAAAACAACAAAAATAAAAACTGAAACCAAAAAACCGAACACAAACCCAAATCATTGTGTAAAATTTGGTTTGAATTCGGTTTGTACTTTGCAAACCAACCCAATATGTAAAACCGAACCAGAAACCAACCCATGGAACCAAAACCTGATGGGTTTTGAGTCTTTTTAAGAAGTTTATTTTTTTTAGAAAAACCTCTTCAGACCATTTTTTGCTGCACGGTGCAGCACACGTGCAACATTTGTCCTCTCGTAGCAGTTTGTTTTTTGGAAGCCTTAAGAGTACAAAACCTCTACGTGTGTTCTGTGCGATGGAACACTTGACTTTCCTCTTCAAACAATTTCAACTTTCATTTTTTCCAAGTGATTTAAAAAAAATTGGTATAACTTGATTTTTTTAAAACTTTGATTTTCTTTAAAACATTTTTTTTCTTCTTTGATTCTGTATTTCATTAATTTAAATAACATCGTACAACGAGTGAGAAGACAAATGGTTAACAAGTTGCGCCGCTAAGCCTTTTTGTATGGTAAAGCTAATTCTTTTGAAGACTACATCCATAGATTTAGGGGAAATAACATTGAAATGTCTAGTATGCTCAAGAGTCATATTAAAGTGATACTGCTAATTAACATATGATAATAATGGGTCACACTAACAACAACTTGATATAATTAATTATTTATTAGAAATTGATTTTAATAAATATTCAATAAAACTCTTATAATTAAATTGGAAATTATTTATTTCATGGAAATAATAAATTTCATTAGCAAGTAATGTAACATCCTAAAATTTCAATAAAAATTTTCATTAGCAAGTAATGTAACATCCCAAAATTTCAATAAAAATTTTCATTTTTAAGTAACGAAATCATTCCCATAAAATATAAAATCCCAAACACAATTGTTTTCAAAATCCATAACATCAAATATTTTATTCATAATATCAGAGTGTCCCCAAATAAAACGTCGGAGAGTGCATGACACATCGTCACGATCGACCCTTGCTCTTAGGCTCTGAAGTACCTGAAACAACCAACAAACTGTAAGCTAATGCTTAGTGAGTTCCCCAGAGCATACCCCACACAATCCACATAATCATATAATCGATATTAGCTATATAAGCTACATAAACCACATAAGCCATGCACATAAACATATAAGGATGCCATGGAAACCCTCCAAGGTCTTACACCGGGTGCCACTAGAACCCCCATGTGGTCTTAACCCACTGCCATGGGAACCCCCACATTGTCTTAACTCCTGCCATGGGAACCCCCACATGGTCTTCCTTAACACAGAAATATCATACAAACTAAACATGCAAACATACTAGGATGTCATGGAAACCCTCCAAGGTCTTACACTGAATGCCATGGGAACCCCCGCATGGTCTTAATCTACTGCCACTGGAACCCCTCGGGGTCATCCATACTAGTATCACAAAGATAACTATCACATCACATATCACACAATCAACTAGCATTCCACATAACACATAATGGGTCGGCCTTGGTGCCTTCGACCCATTAGTATGGTGAGGAGACTCACATATGTCTGCTAAACCTAAAAGCTGCTCTCCTACAGTCCAAAACTACCCGTGCTGAACAACATTACCATTAACCCGAAATTAGGGTTGAATATAATCTAATTAAAGAACCCAAGTACCCAAGCCCAAGTCCCTTCATAATAGCCTAAGAGTCTTCCATTGCTAATGGGCCCAGAGTCCATGTCCAAACTATTAATGGGCCTCATGGCCCAATAAGGCCCAACCATAGCAACCATGGCCCATAACAGATAAATTTGATCACTAACTCAAAATATGACCAGGCCCAATAACTGATTAAGGCCCAAAGTGGTTACAAGCCCAAAACGAGCCCAAACCCATCTAAGTGTGTACGCCTTGCGTACCACCCTTGTATGCTCAGGGTACTGAGTCCCTGAGTTGTACGCGCTGCGTACGCTATATTACGCCTAACATACAACTAGACTAAGCACCTACTTCCATTAAGTTCTTAATACTTGATGTTCTAACATCCAATATCAGGTCTGAGTTCATTAAGACGTCCTAGGGCATAAATTTGGCACCTAGTTCCATTAAGTACTTAATACTTGATGTGCCCATTCCCGAAACTTGGTAGTGATCTCCGCCACAGTCTCGGTGGTCTGTTGGAGCTCCTGAAACTCCCTCACTAACCGTTGCACCTCAATAGATGATGCAAACTCCAGATCAAAGTGTCTAACAAACTCTTCCCATGTCATCTCAGGCACACCGGCTGCTCCCACCTGGTGGGTCACCTACTCCCACCAGTCCCTAGCTCGGTCCCTCAACATACACGAAGCAACCCCCACCTTTGCTGCCTCGGGGCAAGAGCTTGTGCGCTCGGCGTTCTCCATGTCTGCCACCCATCGTCGACTAACAATGGGGTCCTGAACCCCAAAGAACTCAGGCGCTCCACACGCCTTGAACTCTTGAAATGAGGGAGTCTGGTCCCCGACTTGGCCCGCAACAATCTCGGCTCAGAAGGACCTGAGCCGCTCCTCCATGTTCTCTATTATTTCTTCCTAGACTGTCCCAAAAATCAATGGGGTAGCGTCAAGGATGCCTCTCGTAACCTCTGTTGCAATAAGCTCGCGCAACCTCTCATCAATGGGCTCGGTAGTGTAGCCCGAACCGGATCCCGATCCCGATCCCCCTGCTCCGTGTCGTGTCACCACCATTCTGATCTAAAATACCATAAGACAAAATGATCAATATATTCAAAAGGGGATCCTTCCACACCGGTTCTCCTTAGAGCTTCCAGATCTAACATTGGTTCGGGTACAGGTCTTGTGCTTTCAGTAGTACGGGCCCAATACTACCTTCCACACCTACCTGTACCTTCCCCAAGGCTGTACCTGATAACTCTAATTCGTCCTAGAATAAAACATATCTCACAGTCTATGCGTAACTCAAATCCTAGGCTATACTAAGATTTGCTCCATCTATATCAAACCAGAAATCAGATCAATCATAATTGGTTGCCTTATGCATGCAAATTATACACAGAACATGATCAAATAGACTTTCGAATAAAAAACTCTACCCTAGGACCACAACCAGACAAGGAACGGGAAATAAGGCCAAATCAATTATTCTAAGGCTATGAGCTCCTAACTGTATACAATTTTTAAAGCATACACATAGCAAAATCCATCCGACTATCATACTACAAATATCAGTATAACATGGATAACATATTGGGGAACCACTTACTTGAGCTCGGCCCATTACACGCATTGTATTCTCCCTTTTTTAGTTTTAAGAAGTTTTTAACTTTTAATTTTTGAAAACAATTTTCCCATTTTCTTAGTTTGAGTTCTAACACACTTGAGAGTGTGCCCGAATCCCTCAAACCAAGGCTCTGATACCAACTTGTAACATCCCAAAATTTCAATAAAAATTTTCATTTTTAAATAATGAAATCATTCCCATAAAATATAAAATCCCAAACACAATTGTTTTCAAAATCCATAACATCAAATATTTTATTCATAATATCAGAGCGTCCCCAAATAAAATGTCGGAGAGTGCATGTCGCGCCATCACGCCGAGCTTTTGCCCTTAGGCTCTGAAGTACCTGAAACAACCAACAAACTATAAGCTAATGCTTAGTGAGTTCCCCAGAGCATACCCCATACAATCCACATAATTATATAATCTATATTAGCTATATCAGCTACATAAACCACATAAGCCATGCACATAAACATATAAGGATGCCATGGAAACCCTCCAAGGTCTTACACCGGCTGCCACTGGAACCCTCACGTGGTCTTTACCCACTGTCATGGGAACCCCCACATGGTCTTAACTGTCTGCCATGGGAACCCCCACATTGTCTTAACTGCCTGCCATAGGAACCCCCACATGGTCTTCCCTAACACAGAAATATCATACAAACTAAACATGCAAACATACTAGGATGCCATGGAAAACCTCCAAGGTCTTACACCGAATGTCATAGGAACCCCTGCATGGTCTTAATCTACTGCTGCGGGAACCCCTTGGGGTCTTCCATACTAGTGACAACTATCATATCACATATCATGCAATCAATTAGCATTCCACATAACACATAATGGGCCGTCCTTGCTGCCTTCGACCCATTGGTATGGTGATGAGACTCACCTTTGTCTGTTGAACCCGAAAGCTGCTCTCCTATAGTCCGAAACCATCCGTGCTGAACAACATTACCATTAACCCGAAATTAGGGTTTAATATAAGCTAATTAAAGAACCTAAGTATCCAAGCCCAAGTCCTTTCACAATGGCCCAAGAGTCTTCAATTGCTAATGGGCCCAAAGTCCATGTCCAAACTATTAATGGGCCTCATGGCCCAATAAGGCCCAACCATAGCAACCATGGCCCATAACAGATAAATTGGACAACCAATTCAAAACATGACCATGCCCAATAACTGATTAAGTCCCAAAGTGTTTACAAGCCCAAAATGAGCCCAAACCCATCTGAGTGTGTACGCCTTGCGTACTACCCTTGTACGCTCAGCGTACTGAGTCCCTGAGTTGTACGCCCTGCGTACGCTATATTACGCCCAACATACAAATAGACTAAGCACCTACTTCCATTAAGTGCTTAATAATTGATGTTCTAACATCCAATATCAAATCTGAGTTCATTAAGACATCCTAGGGCATAAATTTGGCAACTTTATTCCCTTGCATGATATATGGGACTTCAAAACATCATTCTTCACATTAGAACTTCATATAAAGCTTCAAACTCATGCATGAAGTCTAGATAACCTTCAAGCTAGCACCTTTATGCATCTAGCATGCTCACAAAGCTCAGATCTAACAATTTCAGTATCTGGAGTTGCTCAACTCTCAAGAGAAGGTCCAAGAACCAACAAAAGGGACAATATGGAAAACCCTAGCTAGTTCTAATGAATAAGATGGCAAGATCAAGACTTTATACTTCCAGAAGCTCTTCATGGTGAACTAGATGTAGATTCTTGAAGTGCAATGCCACTCCAAGCTTGCTCACTAACTTCTTCTTCTTAAATAAGCTCCAAAATGGCCACCAACACACTTCTATGCTCCAAAATCACACTCCCAAAGGAAAACTGAGATAAAGGGATGAAATGAGGCTCTAGAGGTGGATTAGGGTTTAGTGCCAATGACTTAAGGATGCTTGAATAGGTGTCAATTCCGAAAATTTAGGTTTTGGTCCTCTGTTGCGTACGCCCCGCGTACGCAATACTCCTTTGCGATCCTTCCTCCATAGCACGCTAAGTGTACCTTTAGGTTCGGCCAACATACAAAAAGGGACTATTTTTGCCAACTAAATCATTTAAATGGGTTAGAATGTTTACCTGATTTGGGGTGTTACAAGTAATATAACATATTATTTCATAATGTATGAATTAATAAGTCATGTACAACGTTTTGGACTAGTTAAGCTTTTTGTCTTTTAGCAAAAGAAAAAGTTTATATCTTATAAAATTTGAGTTTATAAAATATAAACTCTTTCTTCTCCTTTTTCTCATTATGGCCAAAAATGAGTTAGAAGAAAGTAGGGATGGCTTTCCAATTTGTTTAATCAAAAGAAATGAGAAGCACGGGGGACAACCTAGCTAGTAGATGTAAGTGTGCTTAATGGGTAAAGACCTATGAGTATTGTGTATGCTTTAAAAAGGTGGAAAGGCTTTCATTTGGTGGTGGCTTATTCACACCAAAACCCTAACCTCCTTAGAGGAGATTACTCTCTCTCTTTTGTTCTTAGTTTCTTGGAGTTACTTGCATCTTCATGCCCTCTTTAAGTTCATATTGGTTATGAACTTAAAGCTTAAGGAATTAAGAGTTTATGGAATAGCATCTACATCAAGTTAAGTCATTGTTGGATTCTCAAAGGTTCCATCTGTTAGATTAGGTGTCTAAACCCATAATTGTAATTGGTATGTACTTGATTTGATAGTAGCATGGTCCTTTTGGGTTGCCTTCACACTAACAACTAAATATGATGACTATTAGAGAGAGGCTGAGTTTATTATTTGGAATAATAAATTGGTGCATAAAATTGATTTATTAATATATTATAAGAGTAATATATTAATTAGAAATCATATTATTAATTAGTATTTAATCAGAAATTAATTTGGAATTAATTTTGGTATCAAAGGAACGAATTAAAAGTGCGGGGGTTGTTTTGTAATTATTTGATAGTTGTGATTTTGGGCCATTGGATATCCCGTATGAGGGAGGGCCGAAAATCCCTAGAAGGTTCTAGAGATTTTCGTCCAAGCCCTAAGGTAAGGGAGTCCATGGACTTGCTTAGGCCTTAAGCTAAGGGATTAGGGTTTCTACCTCAAGACCGTAGCTAGCCGCAAGTATAAATAGAACCCCTTGGCCTCTTAAATTCGTGCACTCTATTGAAACCCTAGAAGAGCTGAATTTTTGAGCAAGTGACTCCTCTCTCCTGTCTCTCATATTTATCCTCTTGCTCTAGTGTCATTCTGAGCCATTAGAGGTACTATGCTTATGGTACTTGTTCTCAAAAGCAAGGATCTTCAAGAATTATTTGTTATTACTATATAGCAACAAAGGTATGTGTTCTAATCTTTCTTATGAAGATTCCAAAATATTAGATGCATATTAGGTTTTTCTATTTTGTGTTCAATGTTTGTATGTCTAATAGAAAAAACATAGATCCAATTTAGGGTTGCATGCACACATAGGATTGTTTGTATAAAACCCATCAACGGTATCAGAGCATTTGGTTTTTTTTCAATTAGATTTGATACAATAGATTGAACTTGACAAAATTAGGTTTTATGGCTTTTAAATCCTAGGGTTGGATTTTTCGAAATTAGGGTTTCTAAACCCTAGTTTCGAAACTTGGTTAGGGTTTTTTGAACCCTTTCCTATGACCCTCATGATTTCAATTTTTAGGGTTTGCTACCCCTAGAATTTTCGAAAATGCCTTCCCTAATATTAGATTTCGAAAATCTAGGGGATAAAGGATTAGGTTAAATTATTTATTTAATTTAATGGATAATCCTTATGAGATTTAATAATTTAAATTAATTGTTTAATTTTGGATAATTATTAAATCAATGTTTTTAATATTTAAGATTTTAAATTAAAAGGTATTAATTTCGAAAATTTTAAATTAGATTAAAAACCCTAGTATTTTGGAAATTTTAAAATACACCCTTATACTATATATATGATTAAAAGTTTAATATTATATATGTATAAAAAAAGTTAGTCTTACCATTAGTTGGCTTCATTCACGAAGCTAGTCTATAAGGGGTGTTTAAGAAAGCGGCCTATAAAATGACCACCATTGGCTATCTATTCTTACCCACCGCACTCTTGACTAGTGAAGGGTCGTTAGCCGAACGGGTAGGATAGGACATTAATTCTCTCATAAATAAGTATAATGATAAATATAAAGTAACTAAATGTTTTTTATAAAATCCCAAACTTAGTTACTTTAGGAAAATGTGAATTTCATATTAATCCATGAAATTGCACATTGCACTTTGTCAAGTCATTAGTGGAGCATGTGTGGTTAACCGGAACACTAACTTGGACTAGCAAAGAGTGGCAGTGGGTAGCTCGTAAATTATCATTGATCACTGGAGCGTGTGTGGTTAACCGGCACATTGATTAGGTGGTAAATGACAACGAGAGTACTAAGCTAATTTGCATGGTTATTCACATCTTATTTGTGATCCTCGGTATCCTAGTCACAAACTTGAAGGGCATAATCGAGATTAAACATGCCATTGAATAGTTCAATGAATCTCAATGATCTAAGAATTTCATTTAAAACGTAATTCATTTTAAAATTTCGTTTTTGTGGTGAAATTGGTAAATCGTCATTTACCTACCTTCAAATAATTTACAATTGGATTACGGCAGCCCTTTTCTGAATTGTGAATTAGTGTGTTGGGTCCTAGCCTTAATATTTCATTTGGATGTTATATTAAGGATTTCCTATCTAATCAAAAAACTTGTCTTTCTTCTTTTCCAGATGTCTGACCCAAATAACGTTTCTGGCTCAAAATCCTCCAACAACAACTCCTCGAACCCACCGTCGCTCCTAGACATTTGTGGGAGGGTCATATTCGATGTATCCAATTTCAATGATTGGATCAGAAACTTCAGAATGGCCCCACGTTACGAGGACAAGGAACATATTCTCGACAAGGAACTCGTCGAGATAGATGAAACCACTGCTACTCCCAAAGAAATGGCTGAGTATAGGGCCAAATGCAAGGAAGCAACCAAAGTATCATGCATTATGGTGGCCACTATGAACGTCAACAGAGGTATGAAATAGTCATCTCATTCATAACAACCAAGATGAAGGATGGAGAGTTCACCATGACCCACCTACAAAGGATGTGTAGGAACCCAGATTCACACAATATGAGATGACAATGCGGAAACTAAGAACAATAGATGAATCGGTCTCAGATAAACAAGAAATCAGTGAAATATTTCTTTATTCATATGATCATCAGATCTGATTACAATGGAGAAACCTCACATGAAAAAGATGAACTCTCACTTTCTCTGTGAATGAGAAAAACGAAAATAAAAAATAAAAAGGAGGCTCTCTAACTAAATAAAAAATGACCTAAGCTATTTATAGTCCTATGGTTTAAAATCTGAAAAACCCTAAAACTAATAGGTCAAAAATAAAAATTCATCTGTCAAACATTTTAATATCTAACAATTCTCCCTTAAATGTTTAGACTGATGAATAAAAATAAAATAAAAAAATATGACGATTTTAAACACCGGTCTCCCTTCGACATTTGCACAAAGTTTTCAAATAATAGAAGAATGCAAAATCTTCATAAAGCTAAAATCTACTGGGTGATGGTTTCGTTTTGTCATGTAAAACGAGAAACCATTGGATAATAGCAAGATCTTCGGTGTACAAATCAACCGGATAAAGAAATAATCCGTTGGTTAAATTCGATGCTAATCCGATAAAAATAATAGTATGCTAGATAAAGTTTTTTAACAGAATATTTGAAGATTCTATTAAGTCTCGTTAATGTTCCGTTGCCATACTTTTTATTCCACATCATTTTTTATGGACAACAATAATACCCGTAGACCGTAGTGCCCAACAAAAAAGAGATAGGAGTGTGGGACCCATTGATGATGTGCAAGCTTCTAACCCTAAGGAACTCGGACAGGCTACAAGACAACCTGTTATATGTTGGGAGGATACCGAATTTTCTTCTTTCACATGACAACTTTTCACTGTAGCTATCTACTGCATTTCTTCTTTACACTGTAGCAAAAGAAAAGTTTCTTCTTTCCTTTTAATTTTCGGATAATAACCTTGCTGGGATTTTTTTTTTAAATTGGACAACCTCCTTAATGCACCATTGCTTTTACAGCCTTTTGAATATCTTTTGAATATCAAAAACCATGTCGTTCCTTGGAAATCTGAACTCATGTGACTTTAGCCATGACTTGAATAAATATAAGAATTTAATTCTCATATCGCCCATAACCAAACATGGAATAGAATCCATAACTCACACATATACTTTCATTGTCTTTTATGAGTCATTCAATGTCATTAATTCAACTTTTTTTCCTTTCTTATTTTCCAGTATGTAACTCGTGACCTAGCTCTTTAATGTGGACAAGAATACCCCTTTCACAATTAATGCAACAGTTTTGACAACTTCCAAGAGAATATCGATTCCATGTCTTTCCTTTTTTTTTTTTTTGACTACGTAAGAAAATTGGATTCCATACTTCTTGTTTCAGCTCATTTTGATTGCAACAAATTAATTGCAAAGGTCACTAACGGTATCTCCCCTATATTGTAGACTTAATTAAAAATCATACCTTTCTAGAGAGACCATTGAATGTAACTTGAAGATTTGTCTCTCTCATTTCTTGTTGGCATTTAACAAGATGTTTTGGAAACCCACACTTGTTTGAAAGTGGGAGATTTGGTTCTGAAACACTTATGATTTTTAGAAAGATTCTTCTTCTCCCCAAAGTGATTACTCCAAACAATGTCATCATTAAACATAATCTGAATAATTGGAGTCTTGTAACTTTTGTTTAGTGAGTTAAGAACCTTCATTAATTCCTTCAACCAAAACTGAGGTAGTTCAACACCTTTAGGTTTAGGAGATTTTTTCTTTGGAACCCAAATTTGCTTAGGTTTTCTTTTCTTCTTCTTGAACTTCTTGTATCTTGACTTGTAATACGAATTTCCAGTCCATGAAGATACATAAGGCTTTCTGAAGTGTTTCTCACATCTCCTAGGAACCCATGATTTTCGATATTGATACACTTTATCTTCATGAATCACTAGTTTTCTGTAGGGTTTCATCCCTTCAAAACAACTACTTGATCTGGATGAAATATGAGACATTCTCTTTGCTGTATCACCAATATGAAGAACCTTAACAATATCTTCTTTCTTTTCAGGTATAACATCATGAACTTAGGTGCAGGAATCTTCAACATCATTCGGAGAACATGGTTCATCAACATCTTTCTGCTTCTCTATTTCTGGGGATTTTTCAACCATTGTTACTTGGGGATCTCCATCTGAAGTTGGAGCATCTTTAACAACTTCTTGTTTCTGTTGCATTTTCATTTCTTGTTCTTCTTTATCTTTAACTATCAAATGGATTACATCCAGTTCATGTACCAGAAGTGTATCACTCTCTATGGATTGCCACTTTCCGAACATGTCTTGTACAAATACTTCCTTAGTAATAAAACCATTCTTCATGATATGATATATTTCATTAGCAGTAAATGTTTCAAACTCATGAAATCCTTGAATGTGCCATGCATAAGGAAATATGTTTTCACAAAGAGAAAACGAAGCATCAGAAAAAAGTAGATCTGACATTGTATCTTCAATAAAAACGGATTTGCAAGTGAATGAATGTAGATCTGATGTGAGAAAATACAGATCTAAACAAGAGTATCCAAAAACTCTTCAAAAACCCTTCAGATCTAGGATGTTTCTTCACAAGTTGTTCAGATCTGATGTAGATGTAACAATTTTCGAGTATAGATCACAGAATAAATAGAAAACTTACTGTAACATCCATAAATTTTATGCCAAATTTAAACTTTTCCAATCATAAATAAAATCAAACAGCGTTTGTTTACAAAAATGTTTTCAAATCAATATCCATCAGAGTGTCCCAAAATCATAACATAAGGATGAGGAGCGGTACGGTCACGCCTTCGCCTTGCCATGATCTCCTGAAGTACCTGAAACAATAAACTGAAAACTGTAAGCCCAAAGGCTTAGTGAGCTACCCCCAAAATACCAATACCACACTGACAATACCATATCAGTAATAATCAATCAATCAACATGTATACTGGTCCATCGGCCTGACTGGACCGCCCTACGGGGCCTACAATCTATCTGGATCAATCCCGAGCCTTCGGCATGACTGGTCCGCCACGTGGGCCTACAGTCTCCCCGGACCGCTCATAGGGTATGTTGGCCTTCAGCACAAAGCAGGACTACCTCAACCCAACCAATCAAGCAAATAACCATGTGCGCATAACTAACATATACTGGCATATACAAACATCAAACACATCTATCTCACTGATCATCAATCATAGAATTCTCTCGTAACTAGAGCACCGACCTAGCAGGTCACTAACATACCAATCCCTACGGATCATAAGAGCATAACATACTGTCTACCCTGATTCCGATCTAACAGATCATAACCACATGTAGCATACCATAACAATAACAACTAATGGGCCGGCCTTGGTGTCGTAGACCCTATCGATATAGTGAGGATAACTCACATCGCAGATGTCAACTCGAAAGGTAAACTCATAAGTTCTTAACCTTATAAAGTACTCCATAACCCACTAGTCAACCCCTGGTCAAGGTCAAAGTCCTCAGTCAAGGTCAACAGTCCATGTTGACCTTAACTCGCCGAGTACCCTTGGCTACTCGTCGAGTTCCTTGGAGCACTTACCAACTCGCCGAGCCATCGGGGTGACTCGTCGAGTTCCTTCGATTCTCGATCAAACTTTAAGGCCACCTGTCGAGTTTCCTCCTTGCAACTCGACGGATATCCACACATACATATCTTGGAGAAAACTCATCCGACTCGCCGAGTTGTTCTTCAACTCGTCGAGTCTATGGCAATCATCATCGGACTCGTCGAGTTGTTCCTCCAACTCGTCGAGTTCACGGCCATCTTCATGTGACTCGCCGAGTCAACCTTGCGACTCGTCGAGTCCATTCAGTCCTTTTTCCATACAGACCTATTTTGAGCCATGCAGCGGCTCCAAATCACAGATCCAAGCTTCTAGGGCATGCTTTTCACGTAAAGTTGCAAACTTTACGTGCATGCATAGCTACAAAGGCTCTAAATGCCTATTTTAAGTTCTTAATGGAGCTTCATGCTCAAGAGGGACCTCAATCATGACCAAAACTGCAACTTTATGCTTCTAGAACCCAAGGAGGGTCCAGATTTGAAGTTACAACTTCAGATCTAGCCCCTAGCTCATCTTGTCAACTTAATATTCCATAAAAACCCTAAACTCAACCAATAGAAGAGATATACAAAGAAAATGGTGATTTGGGTACCTCTAGAAGATGATAACTAAGATAAGTGTTGACTCCCACACTCTACTTGTTCCAATCTCCTTCTTCTCAAAGCCTTCTCCCTCTAAAGGTCCCCTTTTCAAGCTTCAAACACACAATGGGCACACACACACGTATTAGGGTTCTCAAGGACTCTCTAGAACTGTAAAGAGGCCCAAGGGAGGCTAAGGTTCCTTTAAATAAGGCGCAAAACCCCGGGATTTAGGGTTTCATCTGCCAGCTCCTACTCGCCGAGTCCCAATATGGACTCGTCGAGTAGGTCACTTAACACGCGATCCCACCCCGCTGCTACTCGACGAGTAGGGCAACCAACTCGTCGAGTAGGGCTTAGCCTAAGAAATCTTATTTAAAACGATACCTGAGAATTGGGGCGTTACAACTCTCCCCCACTTGAATCTAGACTTCGCCCTCGAAGTCCGCTGGAATAAACAATGCAGGGTAATGCTCGCGCATCTCCGCCTCCGATGTTCCCACTGTACCTTTACTAAAGGTATTTCCTTGTTCCGCAGATGCTTCTTCTTCCTCTCCAAAATAGCGACAGGCCTCTCCACATAGTTCAGGCGCTCATCGACCTGAATATCATCCAACGATACCACTGCCTCCTGGTCCATAATGCATTTTTGCAATTGCGAAACATGAAATATGATGTGGATCTGGCTAAGCTACTCCGGAAGCTCTAGCCTATAAGCCACCCTGCCAACCCTAGCAACAATCCTGAACGGCCCAATGTAACGGGGACCCAATTTTCCCCTCTTCCTGAAGCGGATCACACCCTTCCAGGGTGAGACCTTCAGGAGAACCATGTCACCCACCTGAAATTCCAGCTCAGATCGGCGTCGGTCGGCATAACTTTTCTGCCGACTCTGAGCGGTCTGCAGTCGCTGTCTAATCTGCTGTATCATCTCGGTAGTTTGCAGAACTACCTCTGTCCGACCCATCACCCTGTGCCCAACCTCGCCCGAGCAGACTGGGGTCCTACACTTCCGCCCATACAACAGCTCGAAAGGCGGGGCGCCAATACTGGAATGATAGCTGTTGTTGTAGGCGAACTCTGCAAGCGGTAGGTGGGAATCCCAACTCCCACCGAAATCAATGACACAAGCCCTCAACATATCCTCGAGGGTCTGAATGGTCCGCTCACTCTGCCCATCAGTCTGCGGATGGAACGCCGTACTAAAATGCAGTCTCATACCCAGTTCCTCGTGGAACTTCTGCCAAAAACGGGAAGTAAATCTGACATCCCGATCAGAAACAATGGAAACTGGGACCCCATGGCGAGAGACAATCTCGCTGACGTACAGGTCGGCCAACTTCTCTGCCGACGAACTCTCCCGTATGGCTAGGAAATGGGCACTCTTGGTCAATAGATCCACGATGACCCATATATCATCGAACCCCTTTGCCGTCTTCGGCAACTTCGTGATGAAATCCATTGCGATCCGTTCCCATTTCCACATGGGAATCTCTAGAGGCTACAGCTTACCATGCGGCCTCTGATGATCGGCCTTGACCATCCTACAGGTCAAGCACCTCTCAACAAACCAAGCGATATCTTGCTTCATACCAGGCCACCAATAACTCGAACTCAAATCATGGTACATCTTGGTGGCCCCCGGGTGAATAAAAAACGAGACTTATGAGCCTCCTCCATCACTGTCTGCCGGACCCCTCCGGACATTGGAACCGAAACCCGACCGTAACGGGTCAAAAATATGCGGCTATCCTGAACAAACCGGGCGCTTTCGCCCTTAATTCTTTCCAACTTCCTGTTCTCTGATCTCATACCCTCAATCTGAGTATCCGTGACCAAATCCACCAGCGGGGAATCTACCGCTATCCTCATACACCTGGCTGGGGTAGAGGACCCAGCTGACTTGTGGCTCAGAGCATCCGCAACCTCATTCGCTTTACCAGGATGGTAAAGGATCTCACAATCATAATCCTTGACCACATCCAGCCACCTGCGCTGCCTCATGTTCAGGTTTGGCTGATCCATGATGTGTCTCAAACTCTTGTGATCCGTGTATATAGTGCAACGGACCCCGTACAGATAGTGCCTCCAAATCTTGAGAGCGAAGACCATCGCTCCCAACTCAAGATCGTGTGTGGGGTATCTCGTCTCATGCGGCTTCAACTGCCTCGACGCATAGGCTATCACTTATCCCCTCTGCATGAGGACTGCCCCCAAGCCTGTGATGGACGCATCACAAAATACCACAAAATCCTCAACTCCCTCGGGGAGTGTCAACACCGGCGCCTCGCATAAACATCGCCGAAGGGTCTCAAATGCCCTCTACTGCTCAGGGCTCCACCGGAAATCCACCCCCTTCCTCGTTAGACGAGTGAGGGGTACGACAATCTTGGAGAAATCACGAATGAATCTCCGATAATACCCTACTAAACCCAAGAAACTCCTGATGTCTGAGGGATATTTCGGAGTCTCCCACTGGATAACCGCCTCCACCTTGGCCGGATCGACCAAAATCCCTTCCTGGTTAACGAGATGTCCGAGGAACTGGACCTCTCGTAACCAAAACTCGCATTTTGAGAACTTGGCATACCGCCGTTCTTGCCTCAGAACCTCCTGCAACTCCCTGAGATGCTCCTCATGCTGCTCTCGGGTCTTGGAATACACCAAGTATCATCTATGAACACAATGACCGAGCGATCGAGCATCGGTCTACAGACTCGGTTCATCAGATCCATGAACACCGCTAGCACGTTGGTGAGCCCAAACGGCATCACCACGAACTCGTAATGACCATAACGAGTCTGAAACTCGGTCTTCTCCACGTCCTCCTCCCTCACCCTGACCTGGTGATATCCTGATCTCAAATCAATCTTGGAAAACGAAGATGCACCCTGCAGCTGATCGAAAAGATCATCTATCCTCGGGAGTGGATAACGGTTCTTCACCGTTAATTTGTTCAGCTCCCTATAGTCAATGCACATCCTTTGCGAACCGTCCTTCTTCCTGACGAAAAGGATCGGTGCTCCCCAGGGTGAACTACTCGGACGAATAAACTGCTTACCCACCAGCTCCAGCAACTGAGATGATAGCTCCTGCATCTCAGGCAGTGCCAGACGGTACATCGCCTTGGCGATAGGGGCCGCACCCGACATTAAGTCAATTCTGAACTTAACCTGCCTCTCCGGAGGCACTCCGGGTAACTCGTCCGGAAACACGTCAGCAAACTCCCTAACCACCGTGACCTCAGAAACTGAGAGCTGCTCCCTAACCCGCGTATCCACCACATACGCTAAATAACCGGCACACCCGTGCTGAATATACTACCGAGCCCTGGCTGCCGAACAAAACTCTGATCCCAACCTGGTGCCCTCACCATATACTACAAGTTCTCCCCCACTTGGCGTTCGAACCACCACCCGCTGTCCCTCACAGTCGATCATGGCGCCAAAACGGCTAAGCCAATCCATCCCTACAATCACGCATACTTCCCCCATGGGGATAGGAATCAAATCTATTGGGAAGGACACCCAGAAAATCTCCAACTCACATCCCCGGTAGACCGAAGAAGCAGAAACCCCGTGCTCGTTGGCGATCGAAACTCGCAACAGACACTCAAGATCATCCATCGGCACACTGAACCCTCTAGCGAAGGTCTGAGATACAAAAGACTGACTCACCCCCAAGTCAAACAATACCAAAGCGGGCAAAGAATTCACTAAAAACGTACCTAATCACAGGTACAATCAATAAGCATAACACAAATACAGTAACTGAGACAGAGAATAGAAACGTACCAGCAACCACATCCGGTGCTGCCTTGGCCTCCTCGGCCGTGAGCTGGAAGGCGCGACCCTGAGCCTTCGGAGGCTCCACCTTGACTGGCCTCCCATCTCCAATCCTCACAGTAGCTGGCGCGGAACCCTGTGCCGGCTTGGCGGCGAGCTGCGGGCAGTTGGTCTTCACATGACCAACCTGATGACAATGGTAACAAATCCTCATATCTACTGGAGGGGCGGACTGACGGCAGTCCCTGGCATAGTGCCCCTCCTTTCCACATTTGTGGCACCCACCTCTTGCTCGACAAACCCCCGAATGAACCCTGCCACACTTTCCACAAGTGCGGCTCTGATGACCCCAGACCGTGTATCACCGGTCTTAGACCGCTTAGGCGCCGACTGAGACTATGCCGGTGCCTGACGCTGCTCCTTCAGCTGCAACTCTATCTCCAACTCATGCCGCCTCGCGGCTTCCTGAAGGTCCAGGAGGGTATCACATCGCTGTGTAGACACAAACTGTCGAATATCAGTCTTGAGCATAATCAGATAACAAGTCATCAAAGACTGCTCCGAAGCAAACTCCGGTCAAAACATAGCCCTCTCCGTGAACATACGGGTAATCTCCATCACAGACTCCCCATCCTCCCTCAATGTCAAAAACTCCTGAGCGAGCTGCTCCCGTTCCACCCGCGGAACGTAGCGGGTGCGAAACATATCCCGTAACTGCTCCCAAGTAACAGCAGCTCGCTAACCATCAGTATACGACCCTGTCGTCAATCTCCACCAGTCCTTTGCCCCAAGCCTCAGCAGGTTCAGGGCACACCTGACCTTCTAGTCAGCAGAACATGAACACGTGAAGAAACATCCCTCCACGTCAGATAACCACCTCATAGCCCTGATCGCATCCTGTGTACCATCAAATGTCGGGGGCTTCGTATTATCGAAGTCTCGGTACTGGAAAGCCCTGCTGGCTCCTCCTCCAACCCCTGCCGCAGTTACAGCCGAAGTGGCTGCAGCGGCAGCTGTCTCTGCTAGAGCTGCATATCGCTCATCAAAGTACTCAACCATCGCGGTCTTAATCGACCCAAACATCTCTGGCAGCTGCGCTAGGAACACAGCAGCAATCTCGTCGTGCATAATCTCCCGGATCCTGGCATCCAACTCCTCGGTCCCTATCTGTACCACGGGCTCAGGTGCTACTGGCACCTCCAACCCTCCGTCTCCCGACCCCGACCCTGATCCTGATCCTGATCTGGATCCAGAAGCAACATGTCTCGTCACCACCATACTGAAATATATACAAGTCATCAGATAAATAACATAATATCGGGAGACCAAAACCCATAAACCCTAGGGGTTGTGACTTCCTTGCTACGCGTATGGTTCCTGTGCTTCCATTAGTACGGGCCCATACTACCTTCCACACCTACCCATATTTGTCTCAAGTATCACCACAACGCCCTAATACTATACTCAACATAACATGCGCTCAACCCTCACTACTAGGGGACATCGCCTATCTCACAACTGATCCCACAGCTCCGCAGAACTCACACATCCATGAAACTTCCATCAGCCCCTGCAGCGCTAGTGTATGCTAGCTGCACATAACGCCGGACCCGATAGACTTTCGAATATCCAATCCTACACTAAGGTCGAATAAGACATTCTCAGGCTATAAGATCTTGACTATACACAGCCGTGATGCATACACTAAACATCTATAGTTATGATGTCAATTCCATATACAAGAAACCCTAGGCTAATAGGCATCGTATAATCAGGAAAATCTATCATGCGATTCCTGAAGATCCCTAGCCTAGCACTAGCATGCTGTTCTAACATATCAGAATATCAAATAACTGTATGGTATTTTGGGGTTTACTTACAGGCTCCGACTGATCGTACACTCTGCATCCTCCATCCTTTATTTTGAAAACCATTTTAAAAACTTACTTTCCGAAAATCTCCTTGATTTGAGACTGGATTCACACGAGTGTTCCTCCAATTCACTCAAACCAAGGCTCTGATACCAACTTGTAACATCCATAAATTTTACGCCAAATTTAAACTTTTCCGATCATAAATAAAATCAAACAGCGTTTGTTTACAAAAATGTTTTCAAATCAATATCCATCAGAGTGTCCCAAAATCATAACATAAGGATGAGGAGCGGTACGGTCACGCCATCGCCTTGCCATGATCTCCTGAAGTACCTGAAACAATAAACTGAAAACTGTAAGCCCAAGGGGTTAGTGAGCTACCCCCAAAATACCAATACCACACTGACAACACCATATCAGTAATAATCAATCAATGAACATGCATACTGGGCCATCGGCCTGACTGGACCGCCCTACGGGGCCTACAGTCTATCTGGATAAATCCCGAGCCTTCGGTATGACTGGTCCGCCACGTGGGCCTACAGTCTCCCCGGACCGCTCATAGGGTATGTTGGCCTTCAGCACAAAGCAGGACTACCTCAACCCAACCAATCAAGCAAATAACCATGTGCGCATAACTAACATATACTGGCATATACAAACATCAAACACATCTATCTCACTGATCATCAATCATAGAATTCTCTCGTAACTAGAGCACCGACCTAACATGTCACTAACATACCAATCCCTACGGGTCATAAGAGCATAACATACTGTCTACCCTGATTCCGATCTAACAGATCATAACCACATGTAGCATACCATAACAATAACAACTAATGGGCCGACCTTGGTGTCGTAGACCCTATCGATATAGTGAGGATAACTCACATCGCAGATGTCAACTCGAAAGGTAAACTCCAACTCTCGGATCACTTGACACAGGCTCCACCACCTATTATCATAGTACAACATACTCATAAGTTCTTAACCTTATAAAGTACTCCATAACCCACTAGTCAACCCCTGGTCAAGGTCAAAGTCCTCAGTCAAGGTCAACAGTCCATGTTGACCTTAACTCGCCGAGTACCCTCAGATACTCGCCGAGTTCCTTGGAGCACTTTCCAACTCGCCGAGTCATCGGGGTGACTCGTCGAGTTCCTTCGATTCTCGATCAAACTTTAAGGCCACCCGTCGAGTTTCCTCCTTGCAACTCGACGGATATCCACACATACATATCCTAGTGAAAACACATCCGACTCACCGAGTTGTTCTTCAACTCGTCGAGTCTATGGCAATCATCATCGGACTCGCCGAGTTGTTCCTCCAACTCGTCGAGTTCACGGCCATCTTCATGTGACTCGCCGAGTCAACCTTGCGACTCGTCGAATCCATTCAGTCCTTTTTCCATACAGACCTATTTTGAGCCATGCAGCGGCTCCAAATCACAGATCCAAGCTTCTAGGGCATGCTTTTCACGTAAAGTTGCAATTTTACGAGCATGCATAGCTACAAAGGCTCTAAATGCATATTTTAAGTTCTTAATGGAGCTTCATGCTCAAGAGGGACCTCAATCATGACCAAAACTGCAACTTTATGCTTCTAGAACCCAAGGAGGGTCCAGATTTGAAGTTACAACTTCAGATCTCGCCCCTAGCTCATCTTGTCAACTTAATATTCCATAAAAACCCTAAACTCAACCAATAGAAGAGATATACAAAGAAAATGGTGATTTGGGTACCTCTAGAAGATGATAACTAAGATAAGTGTTGACTCCCACACTCTACTTGTTCCAATCTCCTTCTTCTCAAAGCCTTCTCCCTCTAAAGGTCCCCTTTTCAAGCTTCAAACACACAATGGGCACACACACACGTATTAGGGTTCTCAAGGACTCTCTAGAACTGTAAAGAGGCTCAAGGGAGGCTAAGGTTCCTTTAAATAAGGCGCAAAACCCCGGGATTTAGGGTTTCATCTGCCAGCTCCTACTCGCCGAGTCCCAATATGGACTCGTCGAGTAGGTCACTTAACACGCGATCCCACCCCGCTGCTACTCGACGAGTAGGGCAACCAACTCGTCGAGTAGGGCTTAGCCTAAGAAATCTTATTTAAAACAATACCTGAGAATTGGGGCGTTACAACTCTCCCCCACTTGAATCTAGACTTCGCCCTGGAAGTCCGCTGGAATAAACAATGCCGGGTAATGCTCGCGCATCTCCGCTTCCGGCTCCCATGTACACTCGGAGCCCCTCCGATGTTCCCACTGTACCTTTACTAAAGGTATTTCCTTGTTCCGTAGATGCTTCTTCTTCCTTTCCAAAATAGCGAGAGGCCTCTCCACATAGTTCAGACGCTCATCGACCTGAATATCATCCAACGATACCACTGCCTCCTGGTCCATAATGCATTTTCGCAATTGCGAAACATGAAATATGATGTGGATCTGGCTAAGCTACTCCGGAAGCTCTAGCCTATAAGCCACCCTGCCAACCCTAGCAACAATCCTGAACGGCCCAATGTAACGGGGACCCAATTTTCCCCTCTTCCTGAAGCGGATCACACCCTTCCAGGGTGAGACCTTCAGGAGAACCATGTCACCCACCTGAAATTCTAGCTCAGATCGGCGTCGGTCGGCATAACTTTTCTGTCGACTCTGAGCGGTCTGCAGTCGCTGTCTAATCTGCTGTATCATCTCGGTAGTTTGCAGAACTACCTCTGTCCGACCCATCACCCTGTGCCCAACCTCGCCTGAGCAGACTGGGGTCCTACACTTCCGCCCATACAACAGCTCGAAAGGCGGAGCGCCAATACTGGAATGATAGTTGTTGTTGTAGGCGAACTCTGCAAGCGGTAGGTGGGAATCCCAACTCCCACCGAAATCAATGACACACGCCCTCAACATATCCTCGAGGGTCTGAATGGTCCGCTCACTCTGCCCATCAGTCTGCGGATGGAACGCCGTACTAAAATGCAGTCTCGTACCCAGTTCCTCGTGGAACTTCTGCCAAAAACGGGAAGTAAATCTGACATCCCGATCAGAAACAATAGAAACTGGGACCCCATGGCGAGAGACAATCTCGCTGACGTACAGGTCGGCCAACTTCTCTGCCGACGAACTCTCCCGTATGGCTAGGAAATAGGCACTCTTGGTCAATCGATCCACGATGACCCATATAGCATCGAACCCCTTTGCCGTCTTCGGCAACTTCGTGATGAAATCCATTGCGATCCGTTCCCATTTCCACATGGGAATCTCCAGAGGCTACAGCTTACCATGCGGCCTCTGATGCTCGGCCTTGACCATCCTACAGATCAAGCACCTCTCAACAAACCAAGCGATATCTTGCTTCATACCAGGCCACCAATAACTCGAACTCAAATCATGGTACATCTTGGTGGCCCCCGGGTGAATAGAAAAACGAGACTTATGAGCCTCCTCCATCACTGTCTGCCGGACCCCTCCGGACATTGGAACCCAAACCCGACCGTAACGGGTCAACAATCCGCGGCTATCCTGAACAAACCGGGCGCTTTCGCCCTTAATTCTTTCCAACTTCCTGTTCTCTGATCTCATACCCTCAATCTGAGTATCCGTGACCAAATCCACCAGCGGGGAATCTACCGCTATCCTCATACACCTGGCTGGGGTAGAGGACCCAGCTGACTTGTGGCTCAGAGCATCCGCAACCACATTCGCTTTACCAGGATGGTAAAGGATCTCATAATCATAATCCTTGACCACATCTAGCCACCTGCGCTGCCTCATATTCAGGTTTGGCTGATCCATGATGTGTCTCAAACTCTTGTGATCCGTGTATATAGTGCAACGGACCCCGTACAGATAGTGCCTCCAAATCTTGAGAGCGAAGACCATCGCTCCCAACTCAAGATCGTGTGTGGGGTATCTCGTCTCATGCGGCTTCAACTGCCTCGACGCATAGGCTATCACTTGTCCCCTTTGCATGAGGACTGCCCCCAAGCCTGTGATGGACGCATCACAAAATACCACAAAATCCTCAACTCCCTCGGGGAGTGTCAACACCGGCGCCTCGCATAAACATCGCCGAAGGGTCTCAAATGCCCTCTACTGCTCAGGGCTCCACCGGAAATCCACCCCCTTCCTCGTTAGACGAGTGAGGGGTACGACAATCTTGGAGAAATCACGAATGAATCTCCGATAATACCCTGCTAAACCCAAGAAACTCCTGATGTCTGAGGGATATTTCAGAGTCTCCCACTGCATAACCGCCTCTACCTTGGCCGGATCGACCAAAATCCCTTCCTGGTTAACGAGATGTCCGAGGAACTGGACCTCTCGTAACCAAAACTCGCATTTTGAGAACTTGGCATACCGCCGTTCTTGCCTCAGAACCTCCTGCAACTCCCTGAGATGCTCCTCATGCTGCTCTCGGGTCTTGGAATACACCAAGATATCATCTATGAACACAATGACCGAGCGATCGAGCATCGGTCTGCAGACTCGGTTCATCAGATCCATGAACACCGCTGGGACGTTGGTGAGCCCAAACGGCATCACCACGAACTCGTAATGACCATAACGAGTCCGAAACTCGGTCTTCTCCACGTCCTCCTCCCTCACCCTGACCTGGTGATATCCTGATCTCAAATCAATCTTGGAAAACGAAGATGCACCCTGCAGCTGATCGAAAAGATCATCTATCCTCGGGAGTGGATAACGGTTCTTCACCGTTAATTTGTTCAGCTCCCTATAGTCAATGCACATCCTTTGCGAACCGTCCTTCTTCCTGACGAAAAGGATCAGTGCTCCCCAGGGTGAACTACTCGGACGAATAAACTGCTTACTCACCAGCTCCAGCAACTGATATGATAGCTCCTGCATCTCAGGCAGTGCCAGACGGTACATCGCCTTGGCGATAGGGGCCGCACCCGACACTAAGTCAATTCTGAACTCAACCTGCCTCTCCGGAGGCACTCCGGGTAACTCGTCCGGAAACACGTCAGCAAACTCCCTAACCACCGTGACCTCAGAAACTAAGAGCTGCTCCCTAACCCGCGTATCCACCACATACGCTAAATAACCGGCACACCCGTGCTGAATATACTACGGAGCCCTGGCTGCCGAACAAAACCCTGATCCCAACCTGGTGCCCTCACTATATACTACAAGTTCTCCCCCACTTGGCGTTCGAACCACCACCCGCTGTCCCTCACAGTCGATCATGGCGCCAAAAGGGCTAAGCCAATCCATCCCTACAATCATGCATACTTCCCCCATGGGGATAGGAATCAAATCTATCGGGAAGGACACCCAGAAAATCTCCAACTCGCATCCCCGGTAGACCGAAGAAGCAGAAACCCCGTGCTCGTTGGCGATCGAAACTCGCAACAGACACTCAAGATCATCCATCGGCACACTGAACCCTCTAGAGAAGGTCTGAGATACAAAAGACTGACTCGCCCCCAAGTCAAACAATACCAAAGCGGGCAAAGAATTCACTAAAAACGTACCTAATCACAGGTACAATCAATAAGCATAACACAAATACAATAACTGAGACAGAGAATAGAAACGTACCAGCAACCACATCCGGTGCTGCCATGGCCTCCTCGGCCGTGAGCTGGAAGTCGCGACCCTGAGCCTTCGGAGGCTCCACCTTGACTGGCCTCCCATCTCCAATCCTCACAGTAGTTGGCGCGGAACCTTGCGCCGGCTTGCCGGCGAGCTGCGGGCAGTTGGTCTTCACATGACCAACCTAATGACATTGGTAACAAATCCTCATATCTACTGGAGGGGCGGACTGACGGAAGTCCCTGGCATAATGCCCCTCCTTGCCACATTTGTGGCACCCACCTCTTGCTCGACAAACCCCCGAATGAACCCTGCCACACTTTCCACAAGTGCGGCTCTGATGACCCCCAGACCGTGTATCACCGGTCTTAGACCGCTTAGACGCCGGCTGAGACTGTGCCGGTGCCTGACGCTGCTCCTTCAGCTGCAACTCTATCTCCAACTCATGCCGCCTCGCGGCTTCCTGAAGGTCCAGGAGGGTATCACATCGCTATGTAGACACAAACTGTCGAATATCAGTCTTGAGCATACTCAGATAACAAGTCATCAAAGACTGCTCCGAAGCAAACTCCGGGCAAAACATAGCCCTCTCCATGAACATACAGGTAATCTCCATCACAGACTCCCCATCCTCCCTCAATGTCAAAAACTCCTGAGCGAGCTGCTCCCGTTCCACCCGTGGAACGTAGCGGGTGCGAAACATATCCCGGAACTGCTCCCAAGTAACAGCAGCTCGCTAACCATCAGTATACGACCCTGTCGTCAATCTCCACCAGTCGTTTGCCCCAAGCCTCATCAGGTTCAGGGCACACCTGACCTTCTAGTGAGCAGGACATGAACACGTGAAGAAACATCCCTCCACGTCAGATAACCACCTCATAGCCCTAATCGCATCCTGTGTACCATCAAATGTCGGGGGCTTCGTATTATCGAAGTCTCGGTACTGGAAAGCCCTGCTGGCTCCTCCTCCAACCCCTGCCGCAGTTACAGCCGAAGTGGCTGCAGCGGCAGCTGTCTCTGCTAGAGCTGCATATCGCTCATCAAAGTACTCAACCATCGCGGTCTTAATCGACCCAAACATCTCTGGCAGCTGCGCTCGGAACACAGCAGCAATCTCGTCGTGCATAATCTCCCAGATCCTGGCATCCAACTCCTCGGTCCCTATCTGTACCACGGGCTCAGGTGCTACTGGCACCTCCAACCCTCCGTCTCCCGACCCCGACCCTGATCCCGATCCTGATCTGGATCCAGAAGCAACATGTCTCGTCACCACCATACTGAAATATATACAAGTCATCAGATAAATAACATAATATCGGGAGACCAAAACCCATAAACCCTAGGGGTTGTGACTTCCTTGCTACGCGTATGGTTCCTGTGCTTCCATTAGTACGGGCCCATACTACCTTCCAGACCTACCCATATTTGTCTCAAGTATCACCACAACGCCCTAATACTATACTCAACATAACATGCGCTCAACCCTCACTACTAGGGGACATCGCCTATCTCACAACTGATCCCACAGCTCCGCAGAACTCACACATCCATGAAACTTCCATCAGCCCCTGCAGCGCTAGTGTATGCTAGCTGCACATAACGCCGGACCCGATAGACTTTCGAATATCCAATCCTACACTAAGGTCGAATCAGACATTCTCAGGCTATAAGATCTTGACTATACACAGCCGTGATGCATACACTAAACATCTACAGTTATGATGTCAATTCCATATACAAGAAACCCTAGGCTAATAGGCATCGTATAATCAGGAAAATCTATCATGCGATTCCTGAAGATCCCTAGCCTAGCACTAGCATGCTATTCTAACATATCAGAATATCAAATAACTGTATGGTATTTTGGGGTTTACTTACAGGCTCCGACTGATCGTACACTCTGCATCCTCCATCCTTTATTTTGAAAACCATTTTAAAAACTTACTTTCCGAAAATCTCCTTGATTTGAGACTGGATTCACACGAGTGTTCCTCCAATTCACTCAAACCAAGGCTCTGATACCAACTTGTAACATCCATAAATTTTACGCCAAATTTAAACTTTTCCGATCATAAATAAAATCAAACAGCGTTTGTTTACAAAAATGTTTTCAAATCAATATCCATCAGAGTGTCCCAAAATCATAACATAAGGATGAGGAGCGGTACGGTCACGCCATTGCCTTGCCATGATCTCCTGAAGTACCTGAAACAATAAACTGAAAACTGTAAGCCCAAGGGGTTAGTGAGCTACCCCCAAAATACCAATACCACACTGACAACACCATATCAGTAATAATCAATCAATCAACATGCATACTGGGCCATCGGCCTGACTGGACCGCCCTACGAGGCCTACAGTCGATCTGGATCTATCTCGATCCTTCGGCATGACTGGTCCGCCACATGGGCCTACAGTCTCCCCAGACCGCTCATAGGGTATGTTGGCCTTCAGCACAAAGCAGGACCGCCTCAACCCAACCAATCAAGCAAATAACCATGTGCGCATAACTATCATATACTGGCATATACAAACATCAAACACATCTATCTCACTGATCATCAATCATAGAATTCTCTCGTAACTAGAGCACCGACCTAGCAGTTCAGTAACATACCAATCCCTACGGATCGTAAGAGCATAACATACTGTCTACCCTGATTCCGATCTAACAGATCATAACCACACATAGCATACCATAACAATAACAACTAAAGGGCCGGCCTTGGTGCCGTAGACCCTATCGATATAGTGAGGATAACACACCTCGCAGATGTCGACTCGAAAGGTAAACTCCAACTCTCGGATCACTTGACACAGGCTCCACCACCTATTATCATAGTACAACATACTCACAAGTCCTTAACCTTATAAAGTACTCCATAACCCACTAGTCAACCCCTGGTCAAGGTCAAAGTCCTCAGTCAAGGTCAACAGTCCATGTTGACCTTAACTCGCCGAGTACCCTTGGCTACTCGTCGAGTTCCTTGGAGCACTTACCAACTCGCCGAGCCATCGGGGTGACTCGTCGAGTTCCTTCGATTCTCGATCAAACTTTAAGGCCACCTGTCGAGTTTCCTCCTTGCAACTCGACGGATATCCACACATACATATCTTGGAGAAAACTCATCCGACTCGCCGAGTTGTTCTTCAACTCGTCGAGTCTATGGCAATCATCATCGGACTCGCCGAGTTGTTCCTCCAACTCGTCGAGTTCACGGCCATCTTCATGTGACTCGTCGAGTCAACCTTGCGACTCGCCGAGTCCATTCAGTCCTTTTTCCATACAGACCTATTTTGAGCCATGCAGCGGCTCCAAATCACAGATCCAAGCTTCTAGGGCATGCTTTTCACATAAAGTTGCAAACTTTACGTGTATGTATAGCTACAAAGGCTCTAAATGCCCATTTTAAGTTCTTAATGGAGCTTCATGCTCAAGAGGGACCTCAATCATGACCAAAACTGCAACTTTATGCTTCTAGAACCCAAGGAGGGTCCAGATTTGAAGTTACAACTTCAGATCTAGCCCCTAGCTCATCCTGTCAACTTAATATTCCATAAAAACCCTAAACTCAACCAATAGAAGAGATGTACAAAGAAAATGGCGATTTGGGTACCTCTAGAAGATGATAACTGAGATAAGTGTTGACTCCCACACTCTACTTGTTCCAATCTCCTTCTTCTCCAAGCCTTCTCCCTCCAAAGGTCCTCTTTTCAAGCTTCAAACACACAATGGGCACACACACACGTATTAGGGTTCTCAAGGACTCTCTAGAACTGTAAAGAAGCCCAAGGGAGGCTAAGGTTCCTTTAAATAAGGCGCAAAACCCCGGGATTTAGGGTTTCATCTGCCAGCTCCTACTCGCTGAGTCCCAATATGGACTCGTCAAGTAGGTAACTTAACACGCGATCCCACCCCGCTGCTACTCGACGAGTAGGGCAACCAACTCGTCGAGTAAGGCTTAGCCCAAGAAATCCTATTTAAAACAATACCTGAGAATCGGGGCGTTACACTTACATCAGATTCGTGAGAAAGATTCAAATACGAATATATGTCACCTCTGATTTTTAAAACTTGGAAGAACAAATATTCTTCAAGATCAAGCTCTGATACCAATTGTAGGAACCCAGATTCACACAATATGAGATGACAATGCGGAAACTAAGAACAATAGATGAACCAGTCTCAGATAAACAAGAAATCAGTTAAATATTTATTTATTCATATGATCATCAGATCTGATTACAATGGAGAAACCTCACATGAAAAAGATGAACTCTCACTTTCTCTGTGAATGAGAAAAACAAAAAGAAAAAATAAAAAGGAGGCTCTTTAAGTAAATAAAAAACGACCTAATCTATTTATAGTCCTAGGGTTTAAAATCTGAAAAACCCTAAAACTAATAGGTCAAAAATAAAAATTCAACTGTCAAACATTTTAATATCTAACAGGATGCAGAGGTGTGCGGATTGATTACTCAAGTTGAATGTCAATTTTGATGAAGAGCTGGCTATAGACATAGTCTTACATTCTTTGCCTCCCTAGTATGATCAGTTCAAGATGACTTATCATCTGAGCAAGGAGGAAGTCACCTTGAGTAAACTTCAAGGTTTGTTAAGAACTGTTAAAAGTGGATTAAAAGGAAAAAAGTGTTGAATCCACTCCTACTACTACCCCTGTCCTGGCTATTAGCTATAGAAAGGGGAAAAAGAGGAAAGCTCCCTCAAAGAACTGGAAGGGAAAGTCTCATGATGGATCTTCTACTAGTGGATCCAAAGGTAAAACCGGTTTTGCCCTCCCTCCTCATATCCAAAAGAAGAAACGTGCTTCTATTGTAGAGATAAGGGCATTGGAAATGAAGCTGCCCGAAGTACTTGCACGACATCAAGGATGGGAAGATAAAGCCCGCCTTTGCAGGTATTTATACTATTCTGTCTAAAAACTCATCACATGCTAGTTCTTCGGTCCTTGATACAGGATGTGGTTTTCACATATGTTCTGACTTGCAGGGACTAAGAAGAAGTAGGGATCTGTAGCATGGGAGGATGAACCTGATAATGGGCAATAGGAAGTCGTCTCCTGTTACCAAGATCGTTGTTTACTCTTTAGTGCTTAGTAGTGGGTTAGGTTTAGATTTGAATGATTGTTGCTACTCGTCAGAAATGACGAGGAATATTATTTCTTTTCATGGTTTGTACAGACAAGGCTTTAGATATTCATTTAATAAAGATAGTGGTTCTATAAATGCTTATTATAATGGTACTTCTATTTTGAAGCATTTCCTTGTAATGGTGTATATGAAACTATGATGGTTGTAGATAACTTAGTAAAAAATGTATTGCATATTGATTCGTCTAATGATTTAGACAAGACCTGCATGTGGCATTTTTATCTTGAACATGTCAACAAGAAGCACATTGCCCAACTCCAAAAGGATGGAGTGTTGGAGTCATTTGACCTAAGGTCAGATGATACGTGTGAGTCTTGTTTGCTTGGAAAGATAACTAAATCACCTTTCACTGGTACTTGTGAAAGGGGTGAGGGATTGTTGGATCTCATACACACATATGTGTGTAGGCCCTTCAGATCCACCACAAGGGATGCAAACCGCTTTTATGTGACTTTTACCGATGATTATAGCATATATATGGATATATCTACTTAATCAAGCATAAGTCAGAAACCTTTGAAAAGTTCACAGAGTTTAAACATGAAGTCGAAAATCAATTGGACAGGAAGATTAAGATGCTCAGATCCGATAGGGGTGGTGAGTATCTTAGTATGGAGTTCCACGACTACCTCAAGGAATGTGGAATTGTTTCACAATTGACATGTAACATCCAAAGACCAGGTATACCTTATAAACCCTTGTTCTTTTGGTAATTGTCAAGTTTGGCCCTTATTGGAGAAAATGTGGTAAATGAGTACGTGGGGTGTACGCGTGTGTACGCTCAACGTACTCATGTGCGTGTTTTTGACGAGGAAGCCACCTAGTACACTGGGCGTACCAGATGGTACGCTGGGCATACTAGGCCCCGAGTAAAAACCCTAATTTAGGGTGTATCCCTATATAAAGGACATGATGGCCTCATTTATGGCCACCTTTCCCAAACATCAACTCTCTCAAACCCTAATTTCTCGCCTTTGAGCTTGTGTGTCTATTTGTGAGCTATTAAGTGTTTTTGTGTTTCTTTAGAGTGAAGAAGGAGCCTTGAAGAGGAAGTAGTGCGAGTCCAGGCTTTGGATCTGAGCTTATTTATGGTTAGAGCTTTAGTTAGAGGTATAAAGCTCAAAGCTTTCTCACCCTTTTTGATTTATGCATCATTTTTAGTTCATTTTAGGGTTTTGGTACCAAAGTTGAATGCTTTATGAGATATTGAGCTCCAGAGTTTATTATCATCTCCTTTGAGTGTTTTTAGTGGTGTAGAGTCATAAAAATCGAGACTTGGACGTTTAAACCAACCCATGCATGAGATATGAACATTCTTGAGAATATAGAGTGAGAGTTTTGGTGATTATGACTTTATCAGTCATACAAAGGCTTAAAGTTACATACTTTATGGAGTAAGAGCCTTTAGGGAGTCCAGATCTAAAATTTGAGCTAAAGTCTTAACTGATTGAGAGAAAATGAGTAGGAAGAGCAAAATTGGGGCGTACGTCGAGCGTAATACCAGTACGCGCAACGTAGAGTTGAGAATCCCCGATGCATGCATGTCATCGGAGTACGCCCATCGTAGATGGCTTGTATGCGCAGCGTACGCGCTGCCGTTAACTTTTGGTTGACTTTTAGGGTTTTTGGGTTCTAAGCATTCTAACACTCCTATGGTGTATATGCAACCCTACAAACCTTGGATCTATGTTTACTCTATTATACATGCAAACTTTGATTTTTCCAAGGTTTCATCCTAACTAGCATATCATGAGGTACATGCAATATAAAAAACTAGTAGAATGACATACCTTTCTTGTAGCTTGGATTCCTTAAGACTTTTTGAGCCTAGCACCCCAAATGTGATGCCTCAAATGCTTCACACAACACCACCAACAAATGGGATAACTTGAGAGAAGAATACTTGCACCAAAATTCGGCTAGCCCTCACTCTTGTATCTTAAGTGCCGATTTTGTTAGTATGGAGCTCCTTTATATAGTGTGATGCAATTAGAGTTACACCATGCAAACCCTAATGTGCATGACTTTTCACATTCTCCATGATCCATGGGTTTTAACCTCCATGGAGCATCCATGGGTCAACCTATGGGTTTTAGCCCAACATAATGAATCATAAATCATAAGCCCACTAAATAAGAGTGAAAGATTTACACAATCAATCCCCATATATTTAATTAGTCTCTTTTGATCACAAAATTAATTCCAAATTAATTCTTGATCAATTCTAATTAAATAATATTATTTCATATTAATATACTAGAACTTATAATATCTTAACAAATCATAAGTATCCTTTTCTCATTTGTCTATCCAATTGTTCCGATGCCATGCAACCCAAATGGACCATGCTAAACCGGGTCAAGTACATACCAAATATAGTTATAGATTAGACACCTTATCCAACAGTCTCTCACTTGGATAAGTCTAATAACTATAGTTTCCAAGTACGACTTCAGGATCCATCCAACAATCGTAGCTCATCAAAGTCTCCTAGAACTAGACTCGCCATTTAAGATAAGTGATCATATAATCCTTTGTTCTAAATATCAGCTGGACAAATACATGGAACAACGTCGCACTTATTGTCTAACAGTTTTTTTCCCGATTTCCGATTTGTTGGACATAGAACTTAATCGAACACATCAATTCAGTTTTCGGGTGCTGACCTACCCTCCTGTTTCTCCCAACCAGCTCCGAGGACTATTTCACCCCTACTACTACTACCACACATATCATAACATAATCATACTGTCATGCATATCTGGGTTGCCCGACCTACCATTCGGTCCTATGAACCGAACTTGGGGACTATTCCCCTCCTACTACCACTATCAATATAACATATCATGCTAGAACATAAACATACCAGGTAGTATCAAACCAGACAATTATAACAAAGAAAATCATCTCAACTATAATCAACTACTAATGGGCCGACCTTAGTGCCTTAGACCCACTTCTACTGGAAGGTAACTTACCTCAATGTCGTGTAGTGTCTGCACTGTCCTTGGTACGGAAATCAACTCTTCTCGACTCCTCAATTCCTACACAACAACCTTTCTTAATTACCATCTCATACTCTTAACCCTTGCAAGGGTCAACTCATGTCCAAGTCAAGGTCAAGGTCAAAACCCTGGTCAATGTCAACATTGGTCAAAGTCAACATTTGGTTGACTCGACTCACCGAGTTGGTCCACCAACTCATCGAGTTCCCTCTTCCACAAAATGCTAAAACCTCGACCCTACTCTTCGAGTCTAGCAAGAGCTTGATGAGTTCTTCTTCAACAAAACATCGGGACGTTCTTCAACTGACTCGCCGAGTTCATCCTTGAACTCATCGAGTTCATCTTCATCCAAATGAAGGTATTTAGTCTATGACTCGCCGAGTTCTCCTTGAACTCATCGAGTCCGTCTTCATGTGGTTGGGAGATTGTCTTGAACTCGTCAAGTGCGTTAATCTCCAAGTCCATAACGAATCCAAACAAGCTGAGTTTTCCTTCAACTCAACATATGACCATTTCCAGAAGGCGTTTGGGGGAAACTGCGACCCGACTCACCGAGTTGCATAAGCGACTCGCCGAGTCCCTCTTTGTCCAAAACTATACAGTCGATTTCAGTTGGTCTCAATTCATCCAACCCATGGATCTGACCTCCTAGGGTCCATATTATACGTAAAGCTACGAACTTGGTGTCCATGCATGGGGTTTTTGGCTCAAAAGGCCCTAAAATGAAGTCTACAAGATGCATGGGGTGCTTATGGCAATAAAGTTGGCACCTTTATGCCATAAGGACCTTTAATGGTTCCAGATCTAAAGTTATACCCTCATAGAACCACAAAATCCCAAATATGGCACTTTTAAGGCTTAGAAAAAGATAGAAATGAACCCTAACTAGAGATCTAAGAGATAGATGGTCAAGGTTTCAGCTTTATACCTCAAATGAGTTGGAAATGTGCCAAAACCTCTGGATATTTTTGCTTCCTCTTGATCTCTCAAGCTTCATTCTTCCTCAAACTTCAAATACACAAAAATGGCACCACAAAGGTCAAGAACACTCAATAAATGATTAGGGCTTTGAGTTAGGGCTTCTCTGGATTGGGAGGGACGATTGAGGCTGGGTTGGGACAAGATAAGGTGTTTAAATAGGGTGCAAACCCTTAAATTAGGGTTTCATCCACACTGGCCTACTCGTCGAGTCAGGGCATCCGACTCGGCGAGTAGGTTCTTCCACCCGCGTCCCATTTTAACCTTTACTCGATGAGTTGGGGCCTCCAACTCGCCGAGTCCAATGAGAAAAACATGAAATTACATCAATCTAAATACGTACCAAGAACTGGGTGTTACAGTTAGCATGGGGGTTTTGTAGACGCTAAATACCCCAATAGAGTGTGCAAGCTTGAGAAATCCATTTATGGATTAAAGCAAGCATCTCGCAGATGGAATCTTTGCTTCGATGAGAAAGTCAAAGAGTTTGGTTTCTCTAGGAGTGAGGATGAGTCCTGTATATATGTTAAAGCTAGTGGGAGTATTGTTAGCTTTCTTGTTTTGTATGTTGATGACATACTTCTCATAGGAAACGACGTTCCAACCTTGCAGGAAGTTAAGTACTTGCTTGGAAAGTGTTTCGCTATGAAGGATCTAGGAGAAGCTGCTTACATTCTGGTAATAAGGATTTTGATAAATAGGAGAAGAAGACTAATTGGACTTAGTCAAAGTACTTATTTGGATAAACCGATAAAGTGCTAAAACGTTTTAGCATGGAGAATTCCAAGAAAGCGGAGTTACCGATCCAGAGTAATACCAAACTGTGTAAGACTCATATTCCGAGTACTGATGCAGAGATAGCGGAAATGAGTCGAGTGCCATATGCTTCCGTCGTTGGCTCAATCATGTATGATATGACATGTACTCGCCCTGATGTGGCTTTTGCTTTAAGCTTGTTAAGTCGATATCAAGGGAATCCGGGTAGAGCTCACTAGATAGCAGTTAACAATATTCTTGAGTATTTGAAAAGGTCTAAGGAGTAGGTCCTTATGCTTGGTGGCAGTGATGACTTAAGCGTCACAGGGTATTGTGATGCCAGCTTTCAGACCGACAGAGATAACTTCCGCTCTCAGTCGAGTTGGGTGTTTACCCTAAATAGAGGAGCAGTAACTTGGAAAAGTTCCAAGCAGGAGACCGTGGCTGATTCAACGTGCGAATCAGAGTACATAGCTGCGAGCGAAGCATCGAAGGAGGCTATATGGTTGAAGAACTTCATTGGAGACCTTGGAGTTGTACCAGCCATAAAAGAAGCCCATGGAGATTTTCTGCGATAATGAAGGAGCGGTTGCCTTAACCAAGGAACCAAGGGATCATGGCAGATCCAGACATATAGACAGAAAATAACACTTCATCAGACATCATGTAGAAGAAGGACTCCTCGTGGTTAAGAGGGTATCGTCAGAAGAGAATCTTGCAGATCCCCTCACAAAGGGTCTGAGTAGGATTAAGCATGTTCAGCATGCGAGGAGCATTGGTCTGAAGGACGATATTAGTTTTAGTGATTAGATAGATATTTCACAAACTTGTAACAATATAAATGTAATTGATATTTGATGATTAATTAATGGAGATTTATTTATAAGTAATTGTTTACTATCTTTTGTCAATTGTTTATCTTGTGTTTCACTTTGCATGTTTTACTTCCTGAATAATTGGATTATTCAAAAAATCCACAATCGATCACACTTTGGGAGTAAGTAATGAATGAAGACTGTCATGAATTGGCTTGTAAATTGTCTAAGTCTTTAGACATAGAAAATGTTTGCTGCAACGTTCATGAGTACTCTTGAAATGGGATTTGAGTATTGGATTAAACTGACGCTCATTTGAATTACTTCATGGAATTTATCACGAGTAGTTGTGAGACGATAATATCGTATAATCTTTAAGCTGAGATATATGAGTTGTTGTTTACGAGTTGGTTGTGCATTGATAATGCGTAAACGCATCAATAACTTGATGTTATAAAACGTATTATCCTGTGTTATTTAAAGAGTAAATAGTACAAGAATATAAGTCAAATTTTATTTGTTCCTTTTCCCAAGGGGTAAAAGTGATATCTTGGGCCCCTCAATGATTTTGAGTTGACTTATGTGTCGGGCCCGGTCAGGACTGAGTTGATGTGTTCAGTTAAGTTCCTTGTAATACAAATCAGAAATTGGGAAACAAACTATTGGAAAATGAGAATGATTTTATTCCATGTCTTTTCCACATGATATCTTGTAGAACGGATGATTATATGATCCCTTATCTAAGGACACACGACTGACTAGGTCAGAGTTCAACAACGGCTTTTGAGAGCTACGATTGCTAGTCAGATTTTGAAGTCTTACATGTAATTATAATTATTAGACTTATCCATGTAGGATACCGTTGCATTAGGTGTCTAAGCCCATAACTGTAATTGGTATGTACTTGATTTGATAGTAGCATGGTCCTTTTGGGTTGCCTTTACACTGGCAACTAGACAGGATGACTATTGGAGAGAGAGGCTGAGTTTATTATTTAGAATAATAAATTGGTGCATAAAAATGATTTATTAATATATTATAAGAATAATATATTAATTAGAAATCATATTATTAATTAGTATTTAATCAGAAATTAATTTGGAATTAATTTTTGGATTAAAGGAACTGGTTAAAAGTGTGGGGGGTGTTTTGAAATTATTTGATAGTTGTGGTTTTGGGCCATTGGATCACGCTTATTAGGCAGGGTTGAAAATCCCTACAAGGTTCTAGAGTTTTTCGTCCAAGCCCTAAGGTAAGGCAGTCCATGGACTTGCTTAGGCCCTAAGCTAAGGGATTAGGGTATCTACCTTAAAACCCTTGCTAGCCTCAAGTATGAATAGAACCCACCAAATGCCACTGGAAACCCCCACGTGGTCTTAACTATCTGCCATGGGAGCCCCCCCTCCCCACATGGTCTTTGCTAGCTGCCACTGGAACCCCCACGTGGTCTTGGCTAAGTGCCATGGGAACCTCCACATGGTCTACACTAACAATAGAAATAACATACGAGCTAAACATGTAACCATACTAAAAAGCTGTGGAAACCCTCCAAGGACTTATATCAAATGCCATAGGAACCTCCTCATGGTCTTAATATAACGCCACGGGAACCCTCCGGGGTCTTCCATACAAATGTTAGACCGACATATCACAAAATCAACTAACAATCCATATAACATGAAATGGGCCGGCCTTGATGTGTTCGACCCATTGGTATGGTGAGGAGACTCGCATCTCAAGAAATGTTGAACTAATAAGGTTAATCCTAACTTGTAGCTGCAACTCGACTGCCTACAATCATCATGTGACCAACTTGTCAAAATCTGAAATACCCAAAAATACCCTTAAGGTCAAACTTGGTCAATCATGGTCAAAGTCCAAGTCAACAGTCCATGTTGACCCCAACTTGTCGAGTGCATCCAGCAACTCGTCGAGTTCCTTCAGAGTCCATTCAACCGAAATCTCGAGTCAACTCGCCGAGTTACCTTAGTAACTCGTCGAGTTCCTTAATGTTTAGAAGACCGAAAACTCATGTAGACCGAAAACCCTAATCATTCACCGAAATCACCCAGAATCCCGAAAACGGGTAAACCCTACCCAACTCGTCGAGTTGGCTAAGCAACTCGTCGAGTCCCTTCAGCCCTCTTTGAGTTCAGTCCTTTCGAGTGGAATCCAAGGCTCCAAACTACAGATCCAGCCCCTTATGGTGTAGTTACCACGTAAAGTTGCAAACTTTACGTGTATGTAAGGTCTAACAAGGCTAAAACACTAAAACTAAGGTTCACACAAGATTTAGTGCATGGAAATGGGCTTAGACTAGATAAGGTGGGCAAATTTATGTCCATAGAGACCTAGAGGTGTCCAGATCCGGAACCATATTCTCATGACCAGTTCAAACCCAAAAATGACACCATTATGCACCAAAAGTGACAATAAACTGTCACAAGATCAGATCTAAGCAAATAGTGGTCAAGGTAGCAACTTTATACCTTAAGATGGTTGCAAAAACAGAGTAGATGTCAGATCTACTGACTCCTTCTTTACTCCACCCTCTTCAATCTCCAAATTCCTTCACAACCATAGCAAAGTCACTCTTTAAAGCTCTCTCACACACTCAAAAAGGTATAAGTCTCGAGATAGGGTTTCTTTGGGTTGCAAAGACGATGAGGGAGGCTACAATGAGCCACAAGTTCCTTAAATAGTGATACAAATCCCTGAAAATTAGGGGTTTCCTTTACAGCGCCTACTCGTCGAGTTGGGCCTTCCAACTTGTCGAGTAGATCCTAAATCCCACGTCCCACAAATGATATCTACCCAACGAGTTGGAGCTCCCAAACTCGTCGAGTTCCAGTCTAAAACCCTAAAATTATGAAAAGTAATTTGATACCTGAAACGAGCATTACAAATCTCCCCCACTTGAACTAGACTTCGTCCTCAAAGTCTGTTGATGCGAACAAATCTGGGTAGTGATCCCGCATCTCATCCTCCGGCTCCTATGTCCATTCAAAGCCCCTTCGGTACTGCCATTGCACCTTCACTAGCTTCACCTCCTTATTACGAAGGACCTTAACTTTCCTATCCGAGACCGCAACTGGTCGATCAATGTAGTTCAAGCTCTCACCAACCTGAATGTCATCCAAAGATATAACTACAGCCTCGTCTGTGACACACTTCCGAAGCTGAGACACATGGAAGGTGTTGTGAATCTGGTTAAGCTCATCCGACAGATCCAAACGGTAAGCCACCTTGCCCACCCAGGCGGTAATCCTAAATGGATCAATATACCAAGGCCATAACTTTCCCCTCTTTCAAAACCAAATGACACCCTTCCATGGTGATACTTTCAGTAAAACAAAGTCCCCCACATGGAACTCAAGATCAGATCAACGTCGGTCAGCATAGCTTTTCTGACGGTTCTGTGCGACTCGTAGTCGGTCGCGCACCTGCTGAATCAAATCAGTAGTCTTGAGCACCACCTCGGTGCTCCCCATGACTCGATGTCCAACCTCACCCCAGCAAACCGGGGTCCTACACCTCCGACCATACAACATCTCAAACGGAGGTCGGTCGATACTAGCATGATAACTATTTTTATATGAAAACTCTGCTAGTGGGAGGTAGGTATCCTAACTTCTTCCAAAATCTAACACGCATGCCCGAAGCATATCCTCGAGTGTCTGGATCGTCCTCTCACTCTGGCCATCTGTCTAGGGGTGGTATGATGTGTTACAATGTAACTGAGTGCCCAGTTCCTCGTGGAACTTCTTCTACAATCTAGATGTAAATCGAACATCCTGGTCAAAGACTACTGACACTAGCACCCCGTGCCTAGCCACCACCTCTGGCACGTAAATATCCGCTAATTTCTCAGCGGAAATGCTCTCGAAGATCGGAATAAAGTGGTTACTCATTGTCAATCTATCCACAATAACCCATATGGCATCCACACCCCTCGCTGTCCTCGGTAACTTCATGATGAAGTCCATGGTGATATCTTCCCATTTCCACATGGGAATGGGTAGCGGCTGAAACTTTCCATGAGGCCGCTAATGTTTGGCCTTGACCTCCTTGCAGTTCAAACACCGCTCCACAAACCAGGAGATCTACCGCTTCATGCAGGGCCACCAGTAACTCAGTCTCAGGTCTCTATACATTTTTGTAGCCCCTGGATGTATAGAGAACTTGGATTTGTTCGCCTCTTACAATATCTTCTGTCTCACTCCTCCAGACGTCGGAACCCACACTCGGCCACACAGAGTCAAAAGACCCTGACCATCCCGAACAAACAAGGGAATATGGCCCCGAATCCACTCCAGCTTCCAATTTTCTCCCTTTAAAACCTATACCTGAACTTCCTTGATCATATCCAATAATGGAGAGATCACCGTCATCCTCAAACAAACGTTCCTAATCGGGGAACCCTCCGTCTTGCAGCTCAAAGCATCGGCCACTACGTTGGCCTTCCCTGGATTGTATAAGATCTCACAGTCATAATCTTTCAGCACATCCAACCACCTCCTCTGTCGCATGTTGAGGTTCTGCTGATCCATCAAATACTTCAAACTTTTGTGGTCAGTAAAGATGGTGCAACGCACTCCATACAAGTAATGCCTCCAAATTTTGAGAGCAAACACCACGACCCCTAATTCCAGGTCGTGAGTGGGGCAATTCGCCTCATGAGGCTTCAACTACCTGGAGGCATACACAATCACATGCCCCCTCTGCATCAGTATTGCCCCTAACCCTGATATCGATGCATCACAATACACTACCAAATTATCTAGCCCCTCTGGTAGTACTAAAATCGGGGCCTCATATAACCTCTGTCTCAGGGTCTCGAAAGCCAACTGCTGGTCCGAGCCCCATCGGAAAGTCACATTCTTTTTGGTCAGTCGTGTCAATGGCACAAAGATCTTGGAGAAATCCTGGATAAATCTTCGATAATAGCCCGCTAAACCCAGGAAGCTACAGATCTTAGATGCATTCTTTGATACTTCCCACCGAATCACTGCCTCAACCTTGGCTGAATCTCGAACGGAGCTAGCCGGTACGGTGCTTTGGCTATCGGAGCAGCACCCGATACTAAATCAATGCGAAACACTACTTGCCTCTCCGGAGGCACCCCTGGCAACTTTTCAGGAAAGACGTCCCGAAAACTGTGTACAACTGGCACACTACCCAAATTTGTTGTAGGCTTAACCCTCGTATCTGAGATGTACGCCAAAAATCCTGAACAACCCTGATGGAGAAGTCTCATAGCTCTCGCAGCGGAACAGAGGGTTGGACCCTGTGAGGCCCTCTCTCCATGAATATTCAATTCTCCCCTACTTGGGGTTTGAACTCTCACCAACTTGCGTTCACAATCTATCATGGCCCCATTGGCCTCCAACCAGTCCATCCCAATGATCACCTTCAGTCCCCGTAATCGTATTGGTACCAAATCAACCCGAAAGCTCACCCCAAACACATTCAGGACACAGTCCCGGTATACCCTCTCAGCACTCACCGTGCGATCATCCGCAATCTTAACTTCAAGCGGGGAATCCAACATTCCCGGAGCATCCTTAAGCTTCTTGTTGAGCGCAAGAGACACAAATGATCGGGTAGCCCCCGAATCAAAGAGAACATGTGCTGACATACCATTGACCAAAAAGGTCCCTATACAAGTGCACATATACATAAATAAAGAATGACATCAAATAAATATCGAACGAGGTAAATAAATTACATACCAGCCACGACGTCTAGCGCTGCCCGAGCCTCCTCGATAGTTTACTGAAATGCACGACTCTTCACCGCAGGAGCATCCGCCTTGGAAGGGCGGCCATTAGTGATCCTCAATGTGGCAGGTGCAGGCGCCGCCACTGCTCTTCCTCCCCCTTGCAACCTTGGACAATCGACGTTTTTATGGCTAGCTTGGTTGCAGTGGAAACATATCAAGCCCTTGTTGGGCAGTCCCTGCTCATGTAGCCTGGCTGACCACATGTATAACATACAGGCCTATCCCCTGACAAACTCCACTGTGCAGTTTCCCACACTTGTTACACCGGCCACGGTCCTGCTGTCTCCTACCCAAAGAATCAGAGGTCTTAGGATTTTTAGCCCCACGCCCAGCTGCTTGAACCTGCTCTGGCTTTCTCTTAGTGCAAATCTCCAACTCCATCTCCTACTCTCGAACCTTCTTGTAACACCCGGTTCCAGGTATGCATTTAATTAAGTCAATTTTATAATTTTACAGTTGGACTCGACGAGCTAAAGGCCCAATTCGTCGAGTAAGATCGAATCCTGGTCGGGAACTAAGTAGTCTACTCGACGAGTCGGAAGACCGACTCGGCGAGTAGGCGATGTCTGATGAAAACCCTAATTTCAAGGGTTTGTCTCCCTATTTAAAGAACATAACGCCCCTGTGGCCTCCCTTATCACTCCCTCAACGTCTAGAAAACCCTAAACCGCCACCTTTGAGCCTTGTGAGTATTTGTGTGCCATTTCTTAAGTTATCTTGTGTGTTTGAAGTTTGGGTGAAGAAGAGGAAGAAGGAGGACTTCAGGGGAAGATTTCAGATCCAGAATCAGCACCATCTTCTCCTCATTTTCTGGTAATAAAGCTTCACACTTGACTTATGATTTCTTAGATCTTCTTATGGTTATTTTGGGCTAAGAAGCTTGATTCATGGGATTTGGATGTCACAAGTTGATACACCTTCAGATCTGGAACCTTGAAGGGTCCTCATGGAATAAAGGTGTCATCTCTATGGCCATGAGAACCCCATGCATGCTATAAACCCCCCATTTTGGGCATTTAAGCACAAATGTTCCATTCATGCATGTAAAGTTCATGACTTTACGTGTTATATCGACCTTAGGAGCCCAGATCTACCTTTTGGTTAATTTTTGCACATCAAAAATTGAGTTATAGGCTTGGTCATTCGTAAACTCAACGAGTTAGTCTTGGGACTCGGCGAGTCGCGGGTTGGTTCTCCAAATCAGTTAGGGTTCAAAGGAACCCAGTTGAGTTTTAGAAGAGAGTTAGATGAGTCTAGAGGAATGAATCAACGTATTAAGGCATAGCTATGGACCTGGGAACCATGGGATTCGGCGAGTGGAAGAACACACTCCGCGAGTCCACGTCAATCTCCTAACCCATGATGATAGACTCGACAAGTTATTCATACAACTCGGTGAGTCACAGACTGGACATGTTCATATGATGAAGATGGACTCGACGAGTTGTTCATACAACTCGGCGAGTTGGTTGAAGGTTGTCCCAATGTCATGATTGGAGGGGAACTCGTCGGGTTCTTGCTAAAATCGGCGATCAGAATCGGGTTGGGGACAAATGAAGGAATAGGGGACTTAGCGAGTTGGCTGTCCAACTCGGCGAGTCAGGTCAACTGGAAGTTGACTTTGACTAGGATGTTGACTATAGGTAGGGGTAAAAGGGTCATTTTACCCTGATAATAGTTATCAGTATTTGACTAAGTGTTATTATGGAAATTATAGCCAGGGAGTCGCTGGAGCAGCAGTCGGACATTTCCCGCTCAGTATTTCAGAAGTCAGCTACGCGAGGTGAGTTTTCCTCCAGTAGGAACGGGTCTAAGGCACCAATGCCGGCCCGTTTAGATATTGGTAGTATACCGGGGTTAGCCCGATGCAGTCTATATGTTTCCGGACTTCAGTCTGAAGCTGGGGTGGTCCCGAGAAGTAGTTATGTATGCTTGATGTCTTCGTGATTCATGCATGTGTATCTTGTGTATTGTATGCTCCGGACTTCAGTCCGATGCCGGGCAAGCCCGATGTAGTATATGTGATTATGTTATATGCTTATGATCATGTTTATGCTATGTTCAATTTATTCTGGACTTTAGTCCGATGCAGTGGGCAAGGACTTAGTTATTCTGGACCTCGGTCCGATGCAGTGGGCGAGGCCCAAGTTATTTCGGACTTCGGTTCGATGCAGCGGGCGAGGCCCTAGTTATTCTGGACTTCGGTCCGATGCAGTGGGCAAGGCCCTAGTTATTGTGGACTTCGGTCCGATGCAGTGGGCAAGGCCCAAGTTATTCCGGACTTTGGTCTGATGCAATAGGCAAGGCCCAGTATTTGCTTTATATGTTATTGTATGGTATGTGATAGTTTGGGGGAGCTCACTAAGCTTCGTGCTTACAGTTGTAGTTTTGGTTTCATGTACTTCAGTTAGCAAAGGAAGGGGCTCGAGTTGATGGCATGGCACACACCACAGCTTTTCGCCTGGGATTGATTGACTCTGATATTTTCTCATTTGGTTTTGATACAGTGTTTGATATGAGATTTTGAGACACATGATACTTTGTTTTCTTATTAATTATGGATGATTATGTTTTGGGAATATTTTTCAAACGAAAATTTTAGACTGTATTTTTGGGATGTTACAAGTTGGTATCAGAGCCTTGGTTTGAGGGATTCGGACATATCTTCGGGTGTGTCTGAACTCAAACTAAGGAATTGGTAGAAATTTTTTTTTCCAAAAAAAGGGAAAATCAATTTTTGTAAAAGAAAAGAGATTTAGAAAAAGTGAAAAGGAATTTTTTTTTTGAAAAAGAACTTTGAAAAGAAAAGGGTGTGGTGCATGCAATCAGCCGAGCTCAAGTAAGTACTCCCAAATTTCCCATACAAGTTTATGTTATGTTATAATTATCAGCTTAATTAGAACAACATGCTAGAATAGGGCTAAGGATCTAGGAAGGATGCCTTATATGTCGTTATTTGTGTTTCAGCTTTATGAGAACTTAATGCTAGTACATAATTGTCAGTATGATAGCCAGAGTAGTAGATGCTTGATTATGTGTACTCGATGCTCGGATGCTGCTTGCTTTGTGCTTTTAGGAGTCTTAGCTATCTTTTACTAACTAGAAAATGAATATGTTAAGTTACATATTGCAAGGACTACATAATTTCATAAGGTTAGGTCTAGCTCTATTTCGCAGCTCTTGTTTCAGTCCAACCGTTGTAGAGTAGGATCTCTCATTCGAAGAATTATCTAGTTTGAGCAATATGTAATAATATCCCCGAGCTAGTTAGGGGAAGGTAGCAGGGGCTTCTTATGTAGCTGATGGTGGAGAGTGAGTTGGTGATTATCCTAGGGCAAGCCTAGGAAGATTTTAGTGTGAGATCAGCAGTAGTGGTAAAAGGGACTTGGTGGGGTCAAGGCAGTCCTTGAGGAAAGTACATATAGATATGGAAGGTAGTATGGGCCCGTACTACTGAAAGTAGAGGATCCGTACTCAAATCAAGGAAGGCTGAGACAAGACCAGGAAACTTGCAGTAGATGTGACCCTCGAGTTGTGCTAGTAATCTGACGTTTGTTATGATGGGTTTTCAGAATGGTGGTTCTACGCCTTAGACCAGCAATTGGCAGTTCAGGTGAGGGATCAAGCTCGGGCTCGGGGGCCGAGCAACTAGATGAGCAGACTAGGGAGTTCCTCTCCTCAGAGGTCACACGCACTATTCTCGAGCAGACTCCTGTTATCTTCGGTTCGATCAAGGAGGGTATTTTGGAGCTCATGGATGAGAGATTGAGCATGTTTTGCGCTGAGGTGGTGGCCATGTTGGGGTCGCGCACGCTCACCTTCAGGGAGTTTAGAGCCTGTGGAGCTCCCGATTACCATGGGGCCCGAGACCTGATTGCTAGTACCAGGTGGTTGGCAGATGTTGCCAACGCGTTCCACACCATCAGATGTCCCGAGGGGGACAAGGTCAGATTGGCATCCTGCCTTCTAAAGGACAGGGCGCGAGACTGGTGGGAGGAGGTTGGGAGAGCCGTTGGAGATGACGCAACTTTGGATGTGATGACCTGGGGTGATTTCACTACCAGATTCAGGGCCGAGTTCACACCCGTCATTGAGGTGCAACAGCTTGCTAGGGAGTTTCAGGACCTTCAGCAGACGACAGAGATTGTGGCGGAGATTACCGCCAAGTTTAGGGAGAGGGCTATTCTTGTTTCGCAGTATGCCGCGGATAAGGAGATGAAAAAGGCCCGATATCATGAGATGTTGCGGAGTGATATCCGTCAGTTTGTGAGCCGATCCAGCTGTAAAACGCTGGAGGATATGATAGCACGGGCTCGGGAGAGGGAGATCAATCTGGAGATGGAGAGAAAGAGGAAGCCGAAGTTGATGTCTGGCACAGCGAGTTCGGGAAAAAAGGCCAAGGTGTCTGATCACAGGTCTAGAGGTCAGCAGAGCCACATTCGGTGCGGCAAGTGTGGCAGGTTGCACGATGGGGTGTGCAAGGCGGGGAGTTTCGGCTGCTACAAGTGCGGTCGGACCAGGCACATGAGTAAAGATTGTGCAGCTACTACCACTGCGACCCTCACCTCAGCATCTGATCTGATTTGCTTTCATTGCAATCATAGGGGACACAGAAGGTCCTAGTGTCCGAGTTTAGCATCAGCAGGACAGGTGGTGGCACCCGCTCCTGCTACCCTGAGGATTACAGACGGCCGAAAGGATCGGGCCGAGACGCCAGTGGCAAAGAGCAGAGCATTCCAGTTGGCAGCTGAGGAGGCTCGGACAACTCCTGATGTGGTTACGGGTATGTATCTTCTCTATCATCTCTTTATTATTATGGTTTATTGCTTATGGTTATGTGTTTGTCTATAGGATCGTTCCTAGTGAACGACATCTCAGCTCTAATATTGTTTGATTCGGGGGCTACCCGATCATTTGTGTCGCTCACGCTTAGCAAGCGATTTAGAAGAGCTTCGGGGGAGATGGATTGCCCACTCGATGTGGAGATAGCTGATGACAGGACTGTCAGAGTCGCGAGGGTTCATAAGGGTTGTACGCTGTGGTTATTAGATGAACAGTTCTCAGTAGACCTGGTTCTTATTCCCCTGCGAGGGAATAAGGTTATTGTAGGTATGGATTGGCAGAGCCCCAATGGGGCAGTGATTGATTGCGAGCTACAGTTAGTGAGGGTGCGCACTCCTAGCGAGGGAGAGTTAGTGATTCAGGGCGAGAGGCCACATCGCAGACTGATTCTTTGTTCAGCAGCGAGAGTGAGGCACTACTTTCGGCAGGGTTGCGCGGGGTACGTCGCCTATGTTATGGATACCCGAGATAAGGGCAAGGCGATGGTTGATGATGTACCGATGGTACGAGAGTACCCGGATGTATTCCCGGAGGATTTGCTTGGGATACCTCCTGAGAGACAGGTTGAGTTCCGAATTGACTTGGGACCTGGTGCGGCTCCGATAGCCAGGGCACCGTATCGGTTGGCTCCTCCAGAGATGCAGGATTTGTCTACGCAGTTGCAGGAGCTGCTAGACAAAGGTTTTATTAGACCGAGCAGTTCACCTTGGGGAGCCCTGATCCTATTTGTTAAAAAGAAGGACAGGTCGCATCGCATGTGTATAGACTACCGGGAGTTGAATAAGGTAACAGTGAAGCACCGTTACCCACTCCCGATGATAGATGATTTGTTCGACCAGCTTCAGGGATCATCTTGGTTTTCCAAGATTGATTTATGGTCCGGATATCACCAGATGCGGGTCCGAGACGAGGATGTGCAGAAGATTGCTTTTAGGACCCGCTATGGTCAATATGAGTTTGTGGTGATGCCGTTTGGGCTCACCAATGCTTCAGCCGCGTTCATGAATCACATGAACCGCGTGTGCAGACCTATGCTAGACCGATTGGTTATAGTGTTCATTGATGACATCTTGGTTTATTCCAAGACTGAGGAGCAGCATGAGGAGCACTTGAGGGAGGTGCTAGAGACCCTGAGGAGGGAGACGATTTTTGCAAAGTTCTCCAAGTGCGAGTTCTGGTTACGCGAGGTGCAGTTTCTGGGGCATCTTGTCAACCAGAAGGGTATATTGGTTGATCTGGCCAAGATTGAGGCCGTGATGCAGCGGGAACTACCGAGATCTCCATCCGTGATTCGGAGCTTCCTGGGTTTGGCAGGGTATTACAGAAGATTTATTCAGGACTTCTCCAAGATAGCAGTACCATTGACTCGATTGACGAAGAAGTCGGTGGTGTTTTGCTGGGGTCCTGAGCAGCAGACCGCCTTTGAGACGCTCAGGAAGCGGTTGTGCGAGGCACCGATTCTCACTCTGCCAGAGGGGGTAGATGATTTTGTAGTATACTATGATGCTTCAATCACAGGATTGGGGGTAGTGTTGATGTAGCGAGGTCACGTGATAGCCTATGCTTCGAGGCAATTGAAGCCTCACGAGGCTAACTATCTGACGCATGATTTGGAGCTGGGGGCGGTGGTTTTCGCCCTCAAGATTTGGCGACACTACCTCTATGGGGTCCGGTGTACTATCTACACGGATCACAAGAGTTTGAGGTACCTCATGGATCAGCCGAATCTGAAAATGAGGCGGCTTCGGTGGTTAGATGTGGTTAAGGATTACGACTGCGAGATCCTTTACCATCCGGGCAAGGCCAACGTAGTGGCTGACGCCCTAAGCCGCAATGCAGTTATAGCTCCGATTCGAGACGTATGTCTGAGGATGACAGTGATGACTCCATTGCTAGAGCAGATCCGAGAGGAGCGGGTGGAAGGTATGAAGGAAGATTACCGAAAGAGTGAGAGAATCGCAGGCCAGGCTACCTCGTTTGATTTCGGTAGCCGTGGGTTGTTGACCCTGCATAGGAGGGTCTGGGTGCCCTACTGGGGAGGGGTACGACAGGTACTGATGGATGAAGCCCACAAGTCCAGATTCTCCATCCCTCCCGGGGCGACGAAGATGTATCGGGATCTTCGCCCAGATTATTGGTGGCCCTGCGAAGCGGGATATAGCTTGGTATGTGGAGCGATGCTTGACCTGCAGGAAGGCCAAGGCAGAGCATCAGAGGCCCCACGGCAAGATGCATCCGTTAGACATTCCCGTATGGAAATGGGAAGACATCACCATGTATTTCATCACAAAGCTTCCTAGGACCGCGCGTGGAGTGGATTCGATATGGGTCATCGTGGATCGATTAACCAAGAGTGCTTACTTCATTCCGATTCAGGAAAGTATCTTGGCAGAGAGGCTAGCCGAGATCTATGTTCGAGAGATTATGGCACGTCATGGGGTGCCGGTCTCGGTGGTATGGATCAAGATGTACGTTTTACTTCCAGGTTTTGGAAGCGGTTTCATGACGAGATGGGTACTCGTCTTCATTTCAGCACCGCTTTCCACCCTCAGACCGATGGACAGAGTGAGAGGTCGATTAAGAATCTCGAGGACATGCTTAGAGTATGTGTGCTAGATTTCGGGGGCAGTTGGGATACGTATCATCCATTAGTGGAGTTTTCGTACAATAACAGCTATCACTCCAGTATAGACCGGCCTCCCTTTGAGATGCTCTATGGGAGGAAGTGTAGGACCCTAATCTGCTGGGGAAAGGTCGGTTAGAGAGTCATGGGGAGTACGGAGGTGGTGCTCAAGACCACGGAGCTGATTCAGCAAGCCCGGAGCAGGCTCCAAACTGCTCAGAGTCGGTAGAAGAGTTACACCGACAAGCGGCGTTCGGACTTGGAGTTTCAGGTGGGTGATATGGTCCTCCTGAAAGTATCACCCTGGAAGGGTGTTATCAGATTTCGGAAGCGGGGCAAGCTGGGCCCCAAGTTCATTGGTCCATTTAGGGTTTTGGCCCAGGTGGGTCTGGTTGCTTATCGGCTAGATCTTCCAGCAGAGCTCAGCCAGATCCACAGCACATTCCATGTTTCTCAGTTACGGAAGTGTTTAGTGGATAAGTCAGCGGTGGTACCCCTTGAGGAAATTCGGCTTGACGATAGCCTGAACTATATCGAGAGGCCGGTGGCGATTTTGGAGCGTAAGACGAAGGAACTGAGGAACAAAAGGGTAGAGTTAGTTAAGGTGTAGTGGCAGCACCGCAAGGGTTTGGAGTGGATATGGGAGCCCGAGGAAGATATGAGGAGGCACTACCCCGAGTTATTTTCAGAGAGCTCTGACTTCATGGACGAAGTCTAAGACAAGTGGGGGAGAGTTGTAACACCCGGTTCCAGGTATGCATTTAATTAAGTCAATTTTATAATTTTACACTTGGACTCGACGAGCTGAACACCCAACTCGTCGAGTAAGATCGAATCCGGGTCGGGAACTAAGTAGTCTACTCGACGAGTCGGAAGACCGACTCGGCGAGTAGGCGATGTCTGATGAAAACCCTAATTTCAAGGGTTTGTCTCCCTATTTAAAGAACATAACGCCCCTATGGCCTCCCTTATCACTCCCTCAACGTCCAGAAAACCCAAAACCGCCACCTTTGAGCCTTGTAAGTATTTGTGTGTTATTTCTTAAGTTATCTTGTGTGTTTGAAGTTTGGGTGAAGAAGAGGAAGAAGGAGGACTTCAAGAGAATATTTCAGATCCAGAATCAGCACCATCTTCTCCTCATTTTCTGGTAATAAAGCTTCACACTTGACTTAAGATTTCCTAGATCTTCTTATGGTTATTTTGGGCTAAGAAGCTTGATTCATGGGATTTGGACGCCACAAGTTGATACACCTTCGGATCTGGAACCTTGAAGGGTCCTCATGGCATAAAGGTGCCATCTCTATGGCCATGAGAACCCCATGCATGCTATAAACCCCCCATATTGGCCTTTTAAGCACAAAAGTTCCATGCATGCACGTAAAGTTCATGACTTTACGTGTTATATCGACCTTAGGAGCCCAGATCTACCTTTTGGCTAATTTTTGCACATCAGAAATCGAGTTATAGGCATGGTCATTCGTAGACTCAACGAGTCAGTCTTGAGACTCGGTGAGTCGTGCATTGGTTCTCCAAATCAGTTAGGGTTCAAAGGAACCCAGTTGAGTTTTAGAAGAAATTTAGATGAGTCCAAAGGAATGACTCAACGTATTAAGGCATAGCCATGGATCTGGGAACCATGGGACTCGGCGAGTGGAAGAACACACTCGGCGTGTCCACGACAATCTCCCAACCCATGATGATAGACTTGACGAGTTGTTCATATAACTCGGCGAGTCACAGACTGGATATGTTCATATGATGAAGATGGACTCGACGAGTTCTTCATACAACTCGGCGAGTCGGTTGAAGGTTGTCCCGATGTCATGATTGACGGGGAACTTGTCGGGTTCTTGCTAAACTCGGCGAGCAGAGTCGGGTTGGGGACAAATGAAGGAATAGGATGTTGACTCTAGCCAAGGGAAAAAGGGTCATTTTACCCTGATAATAGTTATCAGTATTTGACTAAGTGTTATTATGGAAATTATAGCCAGGGAGTCGCCGGAGCAGCAGTCGGACATTTCCCACTCAGTATTTCAGCAGTCAGCTACGCGAGGTGAGCTTTCCTCCAGTAGGAACGGGTATAAGGCACCAACGTCGGCCCGTTTAGATATTGGTAGTATACTGGGGTTAGCCCGATGTAGTCTATATGTTTCCGGACTTCGGTCCGATGCTGCGGTGGTCCCGAGAAGTAGTTATGTATGCTTGATGTCTTCGTGATTCATGCATGTATATGTTGTGTGTTGTATGCTCCGGACTTCGGTCCGATGCCGGGCAAGCCCGATGTAGTATATGTGATTATGTTATATGCTTATGATCATGTGTATGCTATGTTCAGTTTATTCCAGACTTCGGTGCGATGTAGTGGGCAAGGCCCTAGTTATTCCGGACCTCAGTTTGATGCAGTGGGCGTGGCCCAAGTTATTCTGGACTTCGGTCCGATGCAGCGGGCGAGGCCCTAGTGTGACATCCCCGTTTTCACGGCCAGAAAAGACTGATTTTGTTTATGCTTTATAAAAACAAAGTACCTCTTTTAATAAAAATGTTGTGGAATGTGTTCCCAGTAAAACATTATAAATACGTTATCAAAGAATTTCCAAAGAAAAGTATTTTTATTCATTTTAAAACATTTGGGATGTCATCGTCAATACAGAAACATAAGCATAAACAGAACTTACAATCATTATCACTAGTGATTTATATCTCCTTAATCTCTCAGTGTAATGTGACTTCATATCAACACCTGTGATATAAATAAATTGAGTGGGCCAGGTTGGGAAACTTGGTGAGTACATAGGGTTTTCAACCCATAATAATATAATTATTATGTTTAATCATCAAATAATTGACCCAATTACCCATCCCCATTATCTTATTTACTCTTAAGGATCTACCCTAAGGATCAGCTATTTTGTTGTTCATTCATTCCTAAGGATCATCCTAAGGAATCGGCACAAAATCCATTGTTTCCAGGGTTTTCTCAACGGGAACTAAATCCATAGTTACCAAGGTTTGCTCAACAGGCGCTGACTCCATAGTCGTCGGGGTTTACTCAACAGGCGCTAACTCCATATTCGCCGAGGTTTATCTCGTTTATTGACAGTATCGTTTTCCAGAGTCCACTCGCAACACATGTCAATGGGTTTTTAGAGTACACCGGTGAACACATCGTTCACAACAACTACATGTTGCGAGCCTACTAGTGTTCCACTGGACTGTCTAGAATAGTCCATTGTTGTCATCCATACTCTTCTAGATGACGGGGCCATCGCTTGGATCATCGCTTAGGTCATCGTTTGGCTCATCGCTTTGGCTCATCGCTTCTCACCATATTTTACCACTTATATATCATCGCTCATCATTCATCTCATCTCTCATCGCTCATCATTTATCTCATCTTTAATCTACCCATGTTCTACCCAACACATTTTGTAGATATAAAATACGTATACAGTTTAAATTATTTAAAACATATGTAAAATCGTTCATCCAGCATAAACAGCAAGTATTCAAGTAATATGCACACATAGCATGTATTTTATATAAAATACTTCATATCTATGTGTAAGATGAAAGTAACTATGCACTCACCTGATAAGGTGGTGACTCGGTACTCGGACAGCACTTCGTTTACTTTAAACAACTCCTCTGAAAGAACAACGGGTTTTTCTCGAAAACCGGGCTCTGCCGGAGCAGAGTTTCTGAGCCGAGGGCTCTTCTTTTCAAAGTCGTCAGGCGTTCCGGGGCTTCCGCCTCGTGCTAGGGAGTTACCCTAGGCTTTTGGGGGTTAGGGAGGCTTAGAGAGAGGTTTTAGAGAGAGAAAGAAGGGTTTAAAGGTGTGAGGAAATGGCATGACCCGACACTTCTATTTATAGGGTGAAATCCTGATGGACTCGCCGATTCGGGTCACTGACTCGCTGAGTCAGTGCCATGTGTCATCACCTGATGGCTTTTCTTGGGGAGAAAGCCTTGGCCCATATTCAGCCACGTCACCCGATTTTGCACAGCACCCTGCCAACTTCTAAATCACGTAGCTTTTGCATACGAGCTCCGTTTTCTACGTTCTTTTTATCCACACGTAGGTAAAAAGAAGATCTACAACTTTCATTTAGACTTCGTTGGCTAATTCTCGAGCGATCTTAAATTTAACAGTAGGAGGAGATTATACTGTTAAATGTCCGCGTAAAATTCATAACTTCTACATACGGACTCCGTTTTCGTCTGTCTTTTTATCGTTGAGTTCCTATTAATGAGATCTTCAACTCTTATTTAGGTCATGTAGGCCAAAAGCCGCTCGAACTAAAATTCGAGTTTCGGGCCGTGCACTGCTATGCCAAATCTTAGAAAACTCATAACTTCCTCATACGAAGTCAGATTTGGGCGTTCTTTTTTTCTATGTTCTCGGTTTAATGTATACTACAACTTTTGTTTAGACCACTAAGGCTAAAAAGTCATTTATCAAAAATTCACTATTTACATCTCCTGGTGTCGTGCCGGTTTTGCCGTAAAACTTCGACGGGCCATAACTTCTTCGTTATAACTCAGATTTCGACGTTCTTTATATGTACGGAACCCTTGAGACATATTCTAAAACTTGGTTAAGATTCGTTATTGTAAATAATATTTTGTCAAAAAGTCATTTTCAAACCCTATTATCTCTAAATTGGCTAGCCCGGATCTACGGGCATTACAATTATCTCCCCCTTAGGATGATTACGTCCCGGAATCATCAAAGAAACAGGGCTCACATGATGACTCCAAACGTTATCTCTTCATCCTAAGTAATAACCATAACTTTGATGTTTCTTCGAACGAGTATCTAACTGTATGACTTCCTGACTGCAGGCGGTGCCCGATCTTGGACCCGCTCTCTATCTCATGTTAGACTTCCAATCATGATCTTCATGTCACTATCTCAATCTTTATTGGAGACTCCTTCTTTAAAAAACTTGAGATAAGTTTCTTCCTTCGATTCTCATAATAGACCGATAGGTCATGTTCTAATGACCTCTCATCGTATGATGCATTGCTTGGACTCAGGTCTTTTAGAGTCAAATTCCAGAACAGACTATACCTTCCTTCATGTTCTAATGACATCTTAAAAGGTAGCATTTCTAGCTACAAGCAACTATCGCGATACCTCTACCGATCGCTTTGATTATCTTTTATTTCAATCTTCCGGCTTAAGTCAGATGTTACATCAAACTTGGTTCTCTGAACCACGTAACATACTCATCGTAGTCGGACTCAATTTTATATGACCACTAGGGTCGGAATAACCAACATCTTCTTAGTCATTACCGAAATGATGGTAACGACATATTTGAATAAGACGGTATCAATTACTAGCTTCTTGGTAGCCTTGTGACTTTCCCTGATCCAAGCGTGAGTCCTGTGCTTCCGGTAGTATAGGCCTCTACTACCATTCACACCTACTCATACTCGTCCCAAGTACTGTCTCGCAGTTCTCCAAGTCATTATCACATAAACAATTTTAACGCATACAAATGTGTCCAAACAATCATATAATTTTCCCTAGACTCTACTAGGACTTCTTCCATGTGAATCTTCAATCATCAATTCTGCTTCACTCGGTTGGTGATGGAAACGTCAGACAATGGGATAACTTCATGGATTATACCAAAAATCTTTCTTTCTGCTAATCGAACATGTACTTCTCCCGTACTAGACGTATTATTTATTAGACGCATTCTAAAGGCATGATATCACTCTTACGATATCTTCCGATAGGTGCCATTCAGTATCGTAAGCCTTCTCATTTCTCCCATTCACTCAATTCACTATGAGTCTTCACCATGATGTTATGCACACCAAAGTAGGCGTTCGGTGTATCGAGATGAGAATATAGATAGAGGAAGATTTAGACGCGTATTCCTCCTTATTACTCTGAACAGTTACATGCCAGTTCTAACACCGTAATTAAACGTTTAGAAATCTGAACACATAAAATTTCCAGATCCGGTCGGCAACAGACCATAGATCCGATCAAACAATAGCATAAAGCCACACAAATCATTTAGTACATAAAATCATTTTAGGCATCTTCCCTAATTAAGCTAGTGCTTGTGTCTGTTCAGGTGTACTACCTAAAATATATTGGACACACTCCTCACAGTCATCGCTTAGCATTCTAAGTTTAAGTCTAGAAATAAATCCATATTTCTAGTTCGCTTAAACTAATGCTCTGATATCAACTGTGACATCCCCATTTTCACGGCCAGAAAAGACTGATTTTGTTTATGCTTTATAAAAATCAGAGTACCTCTTTTAATAAAAAAATGTTGTGGAATTTGTTCCCAGTAAAACATGATAAATACATTATCAAAGAATTTCCGAAGAAAAGTATTTTTATTCATTTTAAAACATTTGGGATGTCATCGTCAATACAGAAACATAAGCATAAACAGAACTTACAATCATTATCACTAGTGATTTATATCTCCTTAATCTCTCAGTGTAATGTGACTTCATATCAACACCTGTGATATAAATAAACTGAGTGGGCCAGGTTGGGAAACCTGGTGAGTACATAGGGTTTTCAACCCACAATAATATAATTATTATGTTTAATCATCAAATAATTGACCCAATTACCCATCCCCATTATCTTATTTACTCTTAAGGATCTACCCTAAGGATCAGCTATTTTGTTGTTCATTCATTCCTAAGGATCATCCTAAGGAATCGGCACGAAATCCATTGTTTCCAGGGTTTTCTCAACGGGAACTAAATCCATAGTTACCAAGGTTTGCTCAACAGGCGCTGACTCCATAGTCGTCGGGGTTTACTCAACAGGCGCTAACTCCATATTCGCCGAGGTTTATCTCGTTTATTGACAGTATCGTTTTCGAGAGTCCACTCGCAACACATGTCAATGGGTTTTTAGAGTACACCGGTGAACACATCGTTCACAACACCTACATGTTGCGAGCCTACTAGTGTTCCACTGGACTGTCTAGAATAGTCCATTGTTGTCATCCATACTCTTCTAGATGACGGGGCCATCGCTTGGATCATCGCTTAGGTCATCATTTGGCTCATCGTTTTGGCTCATCGCTTTGGCTCATTGCTTAGGTCATCGCTTCTCACCATATTTCACCACTTGTATTTCATCGCTCATCATTCATCTCATCTCTCATCACTCATCATTTATCTCATCTTTAATCTACCTATGTTCTACCCTACACATTTTGTAGATATAAAATACGTATACAGTTTAAATTATTTAAAACATATATAAAATCATTCATCCAGCATAAACAACAACTATTCAAGTAATATGCACACATAACATGTAGTTTATATAAAATACTTCATATCTATGTGTAAGATGAAAGTAACTATGTACTCACCTGATAAGGTGGTGACTCGGTACTCGGACATCACTTCGTTTACTTTAAACAACTCCTTTGACAGAATAGCGGGTTTTTCTCGAAAACCGGGCTCTGCCGGAGTAGAGTTTCTGAGCCGAGGCCTCTTCTTTTCAGAGCCGTCAGGCGCTCCGACGCTTCCGCCTCGTGCTAGGGAGTTACCCTAGGCTTTGGGGGTTTAGGGAGGCTTAGACAGAGGTTTTAGAGTGAGAAAGAAGGGTTTGAAGGTGTGAGGAAATGGCATGACCCGACACTTCTATTTATAGGGTGAAATCATGATGTACTCACTGAGTCGGGTCACCGACTCGCCGAGTCAGTGCCATGTGTCATCACCCGATGGCTTTTCTTGGGGAGAAAGCCTTGGCCCATATTCAGCCACGTCACCCGATTTTGCACAACACCCTGCCGACTTCTAAACCCCATAACTTTCGCATACGAGTTCCATTTTCGACATTCGTTTTTTCCACGCGTAGGTAAAAACAAGACCTACAACTTTGATTTAGACTCCATTGACTAATTCTCGACCGATCTTAAATTTAACAGCAGGAGGAGATTATACTGTTAAATGTTCGCGTAAAATTCATAACTTCTAGATAGAGACTCCGTTTTTGTCTGTCTTTTTATCGTTGAGTTCCTATTAATTAGATCTTCAACTCTCATTTAGGTCGCATAGGCCAAAAACCTCTCGAACTAAAATTCGAGTTTCGGGTCGTGCACTGCTATGCCAAATCTTAGAAAATTCATAACTTCCTCATACGAAGTCAGATTTGGGCGTTCTTTTTTTTGTATGTTCTCGGTTTAACATATACTACAACTTTTGTTTAGATCACTAAGGGTAAAAAGTCCTTTATCAAAAATTCTCTATTTACGTGTCCTGGTGCCGTGCCGGTTTTGCCCTAAAACTTCGACGGGCCATAACTTCTTCGTTATAACTCGGATTTCGGCGTTCTTTATATGTATAGAACCCTTGAGACATATTCTAAAATTTGGTTAATATTATTTATTCTAAATAATATTTTGTCGAAAAGTCATTTTCGAACCTTATTATCTCTAAATTGACTAGCCCGGATCTACGTGCGTTACACCTAGTTATTCCGGACTTCGGTCCGATGCAGTAGGCAGGGCCCTAGTTATTCCGGACTTCGGTCCGATGTAGTGGGCAAGGCCCAAGTTATTCCATACGTCGGTCCGATGCAGTGGCAAGGCCCAGTATTTGCTTTATATGTTATTGTATGGTATATGGTAGTTTAGGGGAGCTCACTAAGCTTCGTGCTTACAGTTGCAGTTTTTGTTTCAGGTACTTCAGTAACCAAAGGAAGGTGCTCGAGTTGATGGCATGGCACACACCACAGCTTTCCACCTGGGATTGATTGACTCTGATATTTTCTCATTTGGTTTTGATACAGTGTTTGATATGAGATTTTGAGACACATGATACTTTGTTTTCTTATTAATTATGGATGATTATGTTTTGGTAATATTTTTCAAATGAAAATTTTAGATTGTATTTTTGGGATGTTACACTTCTCCACCATCTTATTCACGGTTTTGCACCCTGTAAAGCTCACAAACTCCTGGATATCATCCCTCATCATGGAATGATACCTCATCCTCCTCCTGTCCTCATCCACAGCGTACTGCGGGATCAATAGTGCTCGCTCCCGAAACTTGGCGGTGATCTCCGCCACACTCTCGGTGGTCTGCTGGAGCTCCTGAAATTCCCGCACTAACCATTGCACCTTAATAGATGGTGCAAACTTCGGATAAAAGGATCTGACAAACTATACCCACATCATCTCTGCCACACCAGCTGCTCCCACCTGGCTAGTCACCTCCTCCCACCAATCCCTGGCTCGGTCCCTCAGCATACACAAGGCAAACCCCACTTTTGCCGTATTGGGGCAAAAGCTCGTGCGTTCGGCATTCTCGATGTCTGCCACCCAGCGTCGACTAGCTATGGGGTCCTGGACCCCAAAGAACTCAGGCGCTCTGCATGCCTTGAACTCCCTGAATGAGGCAGTTCAGGCTCCGACCTGGCCCGCAACAATCTCGACTCGGAAAGACCTGAGCAGGTCCTCCATAATCTTCATCATCCCTTCCTTGACTGTCCCAAAGATCACCAGGGTAGCGTCAAGGATGCCTCTCGTAACCTCGACCGCGATAAGCTCGCGCAGCCTCTCATCAATGGGCTCGGTATCGTAGCCCGACCTGGATCCTGATCCCGATCCTAATCCTGATCCCCCGGCTCCATGTCATGTAACCACCATACCGATCTGAAATACCGTAAGACAGAAGGGTCAAATATCCAAAAAGGGGATCCATCCACACCGGTTCTCTTTAGAGCTTCTAGATCTCACATTGGTTCGGGTACAGGTCTCCTGCTTTCAGTAGCATGGGCCGAATATTACCTTCCACACCTACATGTACCTTCCCCAAGGCTGTACCTGATAACTCTAATTCGTCCCAGCAAAAACATATCTCATGGGCTACCACATAGCTCAAATCTTATCCTAAGATTTTCTCCATCCATATCAAACCATAACTCAATCATAACAGGTTTCCTTATGCATGCAAATTATACACACAACAGGATCAAATAGACTTTCGAATAACAGACTCTACCCTAAGACCACAACCAGACAATGAACAGGAAATAAGGCCAAATCAATCATTCTGAGGCTATAAGTCCCCAACCGTATACAATTTTGAAAGCATACATGTAGCAAGGTTCATATGATTACTATAATCCAAATATCAGTATAGCATGGCTAACATTTTGGGGAACTACTTACTTGAGCTCGGCCGATCACGCGCATTGCACTCTCCTCCTTTGTCATTTTAAGATGTTCTTAACTTTTATTTTTGAAAACAATTTTTCCATTTCCTTAGTTTGATTCCTGACACACCCGAGAGTGTGCCCAAATCCCTCAAACCAAGGCTCTGATACCAACTTGTAACATCCCAAATTTTACAAATAAATATTTCATTTTTGGATCACCAAAACATTTCCATAAATGTGAAAATTTAATAACATTTTTTTTTCAAAATTTATAACATAAAATATTTTGTTCAATATATCAGAGTGTCCCAAAATAAAAACATCGGAGAGAGTACACGCTGCGCCATCAAGTCGTGCCCTTTCCCTTAGGCTCCAAAGTACCTGAAACCAACAACAAACTGTAAGCTAATGCTTAGTGATTTCCCCAGAGCATACCCCCACACAATCCACATAATCACATTGTAACACCTGATTCCTGGTATGCCTTTTATTCAAGTATTATGTATTTCTCTGGGACTCGACGAGTTGGAGGCCCAACTCGTCGAGTAGAGTCGTGACCCGCGGTCAGTTTAAGTTACCTACTCGGCGAGTAGGTGTTGGTTGAGTGAAACCCTAAATCTGAGGGCACCCTATTTAAACACCATATCTCAGCCTCCATCGCCCTTATCACTCCCAGAAAGCTGTGTATCGAAACCCTAGCCGTTTTTGTGTGTTCTAAGGCCATTTTGGTGCATTTGGTGGTTTGAGAATCTTGAAGAAGAAGAAGAAGTTTGAGAGTTCGAGTTGGGGCTAAGAGATTTAAAGATCTAGTTCCATTTTCAGCACAATCAAGGTATATATGCCCCTGTCTTGGTGTTCTATGTGTGTAGTCATCTTTAGACTTGGGTTTTGGGCACATTTAGGGCTTTCCAAGCCGTATTCGGATTTATGGAGTCTCATATGAGGTCTTGACTTCAGATCTGAGTCATTGGAAGGGTCTCATGGCATAAAGGTGCCAACTTTATGGCCATGAGAGCCCCATGCATCTTGTAGAGCACTTTTTATGGCTTTTTGAGCCAAAACCCCCATGCATGTACACCAAGTTTGGAGCTTTACGTATGAAATGGACATTAGGGGGCCAGATCTATGGTTTTGTGGTGTTAAAGCCCATCTAAATCGATTGTATAGTGCTGGTCAAGGATAGACTCGACGAGTTGTTCTTGGGACTCGGCAAGTCGAGGTGTATTGATCACCAAATCCTTTCTGTGGATGGACCAGTTGTTAGGGAGGAAAGTCCCTTAGATGTTTAGACACAAAAAGGGATCTGGGAATCATGAGACTCGACGAGTGTATGAACAGACTCGGCGTGTCCAAGGCAATCTCCCAACCTTTGAAGACAGACTTGACGAGTTGTTCATACAACTCGGCGAGTCGTAGACAAGACACATTCTTATGAGGGAGATGAACTCACCGAGTTAAGGGAGGAACTCGACGAGTTGGATGAAAATGGTCCCGATGGTTTGAATGAAGGAGAACCCGTCGAGTTCTTGCTAGACTCGACGAGTGGATTCGGGGTTGGATTGGGTTAATGGAGTATGGACTCGGCGAGTTGGTAGACAAACTCGGCTAGTCAGGTCAACTGGGTGTTGGCTTTGACCAAGGTTGACTTTAACTGGTTTTGGTATTGACCCTGGTTAGGGTTGTATCTTCTGTTGATGACTTGAGGATTGTCGTGTAGGATTTGAGGAGTCGAGGAGATCCGACCTTCACGCCAAGGACAATTCAGACGCTACACCACATCGAGGTGAGTTTCCATTCAGTAGAAGTGGGTCTAAGGCACCAAGGCCGGCCCACTAATATGAGTTATAGATGAGATGATTGTCTTTGTGATAATTGTCTGGTATGTGTTATCTGTTATGATTACGTGCTAGTATGATGTGATGTTATGATAATAGGGGTAGGTTAGACCCCGATACCGGTCGAAAGGACCGAAGGGGTAGTTAGTGCCCAGTCATGTTAAGTATCTTACGTTATGAGCTATGATTTTATGTGATAGTAGTAGAGGGGTGAAATAGTCCCCGATGACCGGTCGAGAGGACCGAAGGGGTAGACCAGCACCCAGATATGCTAGGCTAGGTTACCGGTTGAGAGGACTAAAGGGGTAGGCCAGCACCAAGGTATGCTAGGCAAGGTCACCGGTCGAGAGGACCGAAGGGGTAGGTCGGGCACCCAGATATGCCTGGAAGTATGTATGTCATGTATTTTATGGTATGTGGTATGATGGGGGAACTCACTAAGCTTCGTGCTTACAGTTTCAGTTTTGGTTTCAGGTACCTCATTGTCCAAGGGGAAGGAGTCGGCGGTGTAGCAACGCATCACACACGCACACATGATTTCCGCTTAGAGTTTTCTGGGATTGTACTCTGATAATTTATTACTTCAGATGACATGGTTTTGAGACATGATACTACTGTTTTATGTATTGACATGATTTTGGCAATGTCTTGATAAGTTATTTTATAAACCGCTTAATTAAAAACGAAATTTTTGGCCTCGAAATTTGGGATGTTACAAGTTGGTATCAGAGCCTAGGTTGGAGGGATTCGGACATACCCTCGGGGGTGTCTGGACTCAAACTAAGGGACTAAAAGATTTTTTCAAGGAAAACAGTTTCTAAAATTTTAAGTTAAAGAATTTTAAGAAAAGACAAGGTGTGTGATGCGTGCGACTGGCCTAGCTCAAGTAAGTTTTCCCCCAGATACCCATACTTGTATTGTTATGTATACAATTCATGATTCTGAGAACTGCATGCTAGAGTAGGGCTAAGGATCTAGGAGGATGCCTTGAATGCCTGTTGTATGAGCTGTATGTTAGGACTGTTTAGTCAGCAGTAGGATAGCCTGATTAGGTTATGCCTGATGTGGTTACTCGATGCACGAATGCTGCTTGCTTTGTGCTTAAGGGGTCCTGGCTAACTTTAACTAGCTAGTGAGCGTATATGTAACAATATTCGCAAGCTAGTTATGGAAGGGAAGTAGAGACTCCTAGTGCAGCTGATGGCGGAAAGTACGTCGGAGAGTGCCCTAGGAAAGCCTAGGACGAGATTAGTGGGAAAGGGGTATCGGTAAAGGGACTTGGTGAAGTTGAATCAATCCTTAAGGAAAGTACGGATAGATGTGGAAGGTAGTATGGGCCTGTACTACCGGAAGCAGAGGATCCGTACTCAAGTCAAGGAGGGCTGAGATGGAACCAGGGAACTTGGAGAGTGTGTGAGACCTCTCGAGAGCATGTATGATCCTGACGTTTATGTGTTTATTTTCAGTATGACAATCACGCAACATGGAGCGGGAGGTTCAGGATCAGGATCAGGATCAGGCTCCGGTGCAGGATCCGAGCAGGTTGATGACGGGCTACGCGAGTTCATCGTGTCTAAGATCACGAGAGGTATCCATGCGTCGACCCTGGTTATTTTCGGGTCGATCAAGGAAGGGATTGTTGAGCTGATGGAGGATCGCCTCCTAGCATTCAGGAGTGACTTGGCGTCCAGCCAGTCGGGTACGCGCACACTGTCCTTTAAGGACTTCAGAGGGAGTGGTGCGCTGGATTTTCAAGGGGTGAAGGACCCCATTGCTTCTAGGAGATGGATCGCAGACATTGAGTTTGTGCAGTTGACGAGCTTCTGCCCAGAGGGGTCGAAGGTCCGCTTTGCTGTGGGATGTCTGAGGGCATAGCTAGAGACTGGTGGGAGTCGGTTGGTGACTCGTTGGGAGCTCCAGCCGTCGAGGCTATGACATGGTCAGATTTCGTGACCAGATTCAGGGCTGAGTTTGTGCTAGCTGTGGAGCTTCAGCAGTTGGCCAGAGAGTTTTTGGATATGAGGCAGACTACGGAAACTATGGCGGAGATCACCGCCAAGTTCAGGGAGCGAGCATTGTTGGTACCCCAGTATGCGGAGGATGAGGAGATGCGAAAGACCCGCTACCATGATATGTTGAGAGCTGATATCCGGGAGCATGTCAGTTATTCAGCCTGCCCGACCCTGGAGTCCATGATTACCAGGGCGCGGGAGAGGGAGCTCGATTTGGAGCACGTCAGGAAGAGGAAAGCGGAGACTGAGCAGGTAGCAAGGGCTTCAGGGAAGAAGCCCAAGGGATCAGACTCTAGGCTGAAAGGCCAACAAAGTCGAGGCCACTGCAGGGGGTGAGGCAAGACCCATGAGGGGTTATGCAGATTGGGATCGTCGGGCTGCTACAAGTGCGGCAAGATGGGGCACTTCAGCAGGGATTGTACCGCCCCTGCACGCACTATTTAGACATCATAGTTTCTGTGTTTCCAGTGCAACCATCGAGGCCATAAGAAGGCCAACTGTCCTAGATTGATAGCAGCGACAACAGCGACGCCGACCCCAACGTCAACACAGGTTATGGATGGCCGGAAGGAGAAGGTAGAGTCTCCAGTGGTGTGGAGCCGAGAATTTCAGTTGACAGCCGAAGAGGCACACGCTGCACCCGATGTGGTGACAGGTACGATTTCTTTCTTATGCTTTTATGATTATGTCGTTGAGATTTTGATATGTTACGTATGTGCTCTGTTTAGGATCGTTCCATGTGAACGGTATCCCAGTTCAGGTATTGTTTGATTCGGGTGCTACCCGATCATTTGTCTCTCTTGCGCTTAGCAAGAAGTTTCCTGAGTCTTCGGGCATGTTGGATTGCCCTCTAAAGGTCCAGATTGCAGACGATCGGTCAGTGAGAGCATCAGAGGTCTATCGAGATTGTGTATTGAGGCTGTTTGAGGAGCATTACCAGGTAGATCTAGTTCATATACCTTTGGGGGGGAACAAGGTTATTATTGGTATGGATTCGCTAAGCCCCAATGGGGCAGTGATTGACTGCGCGTAGAAGTTGGTGTGGATCAAGACCCCAAGTGGGGGAGAGCTGGTGATTCAGGGCGAGAGGCCACAGCAAGGACCAGCCTTATGTTCAGCAGCGAGAGCTAGGCGCTATCTTCAGCAGGGTTGCGCAAGATTTGCCGCCTATGTTATGGATACCCGGGAGGCGGGTAAGACGACGGTGGGCAATGTGCCCGTGATACGAGAGTTCGCAGATGTATTCCCCGAGGAGTTGCCTGGGATACCTCCGGAGAGGCAGGTAGAGTACAGGATCGACCTAGTCCCTGGTGCGGCTCCGATAGCCAAGGCACCGTATCGATTGGCTCCCCCGGAGATGCAGGAGTTTTCTACGTAGCTGCAGGAGCTGTTAGACAAGGGATTCATTAGACCGAGCAGTTCACCCTGGGAGCCCCGGTTCTGTTTGTGAAAAAGAAGTACAAGCCGCATCGGATGTGTATAGACTATTGAGAGCTGAATAAGGTAACGGTGATGAACCGTTACCCCCTCCCGAGGATTGATGACCTCTTTGACCAGCTACATGGAGCATCTTGGTTCTCCAAGATTGATCTGCGTTCAGGATATCATCAGATGAGGGTCAGAGAGGAGGATGTGCAAAAGACTGCATTTCGGACGCGTTATGGTCACTATGAGTTCGTGGTGATGCCTTTCGGGCTCACCAATGCTCCTGCCGCGTTCATGGATCTCATGAACCGTGTGTGCAGACCGATGTTGGATCGGTCTGTGATAGTTTTCATCGATGACATCTTGGTTTATTCCAAGACGCGAGAGCAGCATGAGGAGCACTTGCGAGAGGTTTTGGATACTTTCAGGAGGGAGAGCTTGTATGCTAAGTTCTCTAAGTGTGAGTTCGGGTTGCGCGAGGTGTAGTTTCTTGGGCACCTTGTCAACCAGGACGGGATTTCGGTTGACCCGGCGAAGGTGGAGGCCGTGATGAGATGGTAGGTTCCGAGGTCTCCATCCGAGATTCAGAGCTTTCTAGGAATAGCAGGCTACTATCGGAGATTTATTCAGGACTTCTCCAAGATAGCCGTGCCCCTGACCCGGTTGACAAGGAAAGTCGTGGTCTTTTGATGGAGGCCTGAGAAGCAGGCCGCATTTGAGACGTTGAGACAGAGATTGTGCGAGGCGCCAATCTTAGCCCTGCCAGAGGGCATGGTGGATATTGTAATATACTGCGATGCGTCCGTCTCGGGTTTGGGCACGGTATTGATGCATAGAGGGCATGTTATAGCTTACGCATCGAGGCAGCTGAAGCCTTACGAGGCGAATTACCCGACGCATGATTTGGAGCTGGGGGCTGTTGTTTTCGCCCTCAAGATTTGGTGCAATTACCTCTATGGGGTTCATTGTACCATTTACACGGACCACAAGAGCCTGAGGTATCTCATGGACCAGCCAAATCTGAATATGAGGCAGCGTCGGTGGCTTGATGTTGTAAAGGATTATATTTGCGACATCCTCTACCACCCGGGGAAGGCCAATGTCTTGGCCGATGCGCTTAGTCGCAAGGCAGTGCCGATCAGGGACATCTTTCTGAGGATGACAGTTGTGACTCCGTTATTGGAGCAGATTCGGGAAGCCCAGCAGGAGGCCATGAAGGAGGAACATCGGAAGAGTGAGTGAATTGTGGGTCAGGTTTCCTCCTTCGACTATGATAGTCGGGGATTGTTGACTCTGCACCGTAGGGTGTGGGTCCCATATCATGGAGGTGTGTGCCAGGTACTGATGGAAGAGGGGCACAAATCCAGGTTCTCTATCCATCCCGGGGCAACGAAGATGTACAAGGATCTTCGTCTCGATTATTGGTGGCCCTGTATGAAGAGGGATGTAGCTTGGTTCGTGGACAGGTGCCTGGTCTGTAGGAAGGTCAAGGCTCAGCACCAGAGACCTCAGGGCAAGGTCCAGCCGTTGGATATCCCACTGTGGAAGTGGGAAGATATTACTATGGACTTCATTACGAAGCTTCCCAGGACCGCACGAGGGCTGGATTCGATTTGGGTCATCGTTGATCGATTGACCAAGAGCACCCATTTTATTCCGATTCAAGAGGGTATTTTGGCCGAAAAGTTGGCCGACATCTATATCCGGGAGGTAGTGGCGCAGCACGGGGTGCCAGTTTCCTTGATTTCAGACAGGCACGTGCAGTTCACTTCCACGTTTTGGAAGAAGTTTCATGATGAGCTGGGTACTCGACTGCATTTTAGCATCGCCTTTCACCCGCAGACGGATGGTCAGAGCGAGCGGACCATCCAGACTTTGGAGGATATGCTGCGGGCATGTGTTTTAGACTTCGGGGGTAGTTAGGATACTTACCTTCCGTTGGATGAGTTCTCCTATAACAATAGCTATCATGCGAGTATCGAACGTCCTCCTTTCGAGATGTTGTATGGGAGGAAGTGCAGGACCCCGATATGCTGGGGAGAGGTTGGGCAGAGGGTCATGGGGAGTACCAAGGTGGTACTCAACACTACGGAGAAGATCCAGTAGGTTCGGAGCATGCTTCAGACAGCTCAGATTCGGCAGAAACGTTATGCCGACAAGCGGCAGTCAGACCTGGAGTTTCAGGTCGGGGATATGGTGCTCCTGAAGGTGTCACCATAGAAGGGCGTCATTCGATTCAGGAAGCGGGGCAAGCTAGGCACCAGGTGTATTGGACCCTTCAGGGTTATGGCCCGGGTGGGCAAGGTAGTATATAGGCTGGATCTGCCAGCCGAACTTCGTCAGATTCATAGCAATTTTCACGTCTCCCACTTGCGGAAATGTCTAGTAGACGATTCGGCAGTGGTGCCTCTAGAGGATATTCAGGTTGATGACAGCCTGAACTACATTTAGCGGCCAATGGCAATCCTTGACAGGAAGTCAAAGGATCTGAGGAACAAGAGGGTGGAGCTGGTAAAGGTGCAGTGGCAGTACCGCAAGGGCTCGGAATGGACTTGGGAGCCGGAGGACGAGATGAGGGAGCATTACCCCGAGCTTTTTCAGGACCGAACAACAGACTTCGAGGACAAAGTCTAAGATAAGTGGGGGAGATTTGTAACACCTGATTCCTAGTACGCCTTTTATTCAAGTATTATGAACTCGACGAGTTGGAGGCCCAACTCATCGAGTAGAGTCGTGACCCGCGGACTGTTTAAGTAACCTACTCGACGAGTTGGGGGACCGACGCAGCGAGTAGGTGCTGGTTGAGTGAAATCCTAAATCTGAGGTTTTGCACCCTATTTAAACACCTTATCTCAGCCTCCATCGCCCTTATCACTCCCAGAAAGCTGTGTATCGAAACCCTAGCCGTTTTTGTGTGTTCTAAGGCCATTTTGGTGCATTTGGTGGTTTGTGAAGTTTGAAGAAGAAGAAGAAGTTTGAGAGTTTGAGTTGAGGCTTAGAGATTCAGAGATCTAGTTCCATTTTCAGCACAATCAAGGTAAAATACCACTGTCTTGGTGTTCTATGTGTGTATTCATCTTTAGACTTGGGTTTTGGGCACATTTAGGGCTTTCCAAGCCATATTCGGATTTGTGGAGTCTCATATGAGGTCTTGACTTCAGATCTGAGTTATTGGAAGGGTCTTATGGCATAAAGGTACCAACTTTATGGCCATGAGAGCCCCATGCATCTTGTAGAGCACTTTTTATGGCTTTTTGAGCCAAAACCCCCATGCATGTACACCAAGTTTGGAGCTTTACGTATGAAATGGACATTAGGGGGCCAAATCTATGGTTTTGTGGTGTTAAAGCCCATCTAAATCGACTGTATAGTGTTGGTCAAGGGTAGACTCGACCAATTCTTCTTGGGACTCAGCGAGTCGAGGTGTATTGATCACCAAATCCTTTCTGTGGATAGACCAGTTGTTATGGAGGAAAGTCCCTTAGATGTTTAGACACAAAAAGGGATCTGGGAATCATGGGACTCGGCGAGTGTATGAATAGACTCGGCGTGTCCAAGGCAATCTCCCAACCTTTGAAGACGGACTCGACGAGTTGTTCATACAACTCGGCGAGTCGTAGACAAGACACATTCTTATGAGGGAGATGAACTCACCGAGTTAAGGGAGGAACTCAGCGCGTTGGATGAAGATGCTCCTGATGGTTTGAATGAAGGAGAACCCGTCGAGTTCTTGCTAGACTCGACAAGTGGATTCGTGGTTGGATTGGGTTAGTGGAGTATGGACTCGGCGAGTTGTTAGACCAACTCGGCGAGTCAGGTCAACTGGGTGTTGACTTTGACCAAGGTTGACTTTAACTGGTTTTGGTATTGACCCTGGTTAGGGTTGTATGTTCTGTTGATGACTTGAGGATTGTCGTGTAGGGATTGAGGAGTCGAGGAGAGCCGACCTTCACGCCAAGAACAATTCAGACGCTACACGACATCGAGGTGACTTTCCTTCCAGTACAAGTGGGTCTAAGGCACCAAGGCTAGCCCACTAATATGAGTTATAGATGAGATGATTGTCTTTGTGATAATTGTCTGGTATGTGTTATCTGTTATGATTACGTGCTAGTATGATATTATGTTATGATAATAGGGGTAGGTTAGACCCCGATACCGGTCGAAAGGACCAAAGGGGTAGTTAGTGCCCAGTCATGTTAAGTATCTTACGTTATATACTATGATTTTATGTGATAGTAGTAGAGGGGTGAAATACTCCCCGACGACCGGTCGAGAGGACCGAAGGGGTAGGCCAGCACTCAGATATGCTAGGCTAGGTTACCGGTTGAGAGGACCGAAGGGGTAGGCCAGCACCCAGGTATGCTAGGCAAGATCACCGGTCGAGAGGACTGAAGTGGTAGGACGGGCACCCAGATATGCCTGGCAGTATGTATGTCATGTATTTTATGGTGTGTGGTATTATAGGGGAACTCACTAAGCTTCGTGCTTACAGTTTTAGTTTTGGTTTCAGGTACCTCTTCGTCCAAGGGGAAGGAGCCGGCGGTGTAGCAGCGCATCACACACACACACATGATTTCCTCTTAGAGTTTTCTGGGATTGTACTCTGATAATTTATTACTTCATATGACATGGTTTTGAGACATGATACTACTGTTTTATGTATTGACAAGATTTTGGCAATGTCTTGATAAGTTATTTTATAAACCGCTTAATTAAAAACGAAATTTTTGGCCTCGAAATTTGGGATGTTACACATATAATCCATATTAGCTCTATAAGCTACACATAATATATACAAGCCATGCATACAAACATATAAGGATGCCAGGGAAACCATCCAAGGTCTTACACCAAATGCCACTAGAAACCCCCCACGTGGTCTTAACTATCTGCCATGGGAACCTACCACATGGTCTTTGCTAGCCGCCACTGGAACCCCCACGTGGTCTTCGCTAACTGCTGTGGGAACCTCCACACGGTCTACATTAACCATAGAAATAACATACGAGCTAAACATGTAAACATACTAGGAAGCCATGGAACCCTCCAAGGACTTATACCAAATGCCATAGGAACTTCCTCATGGTCTTAACTTACTGCCACGAGAACCCCCAGGATCTTTTATACAAATGTCATACCGATATATCATAAAATCAAGTAACAATCCATATAACATGAAATGGGCCGGCCTTGGTGCCTTCAACCCATTGGTATGGTGAGGAGACTCACCTCTCAAGAAATGTTGAACTGATAAGGTCAATCCCAACTTGTAGCTTCAACTCGACTTCCTACAATCGTCATGTGACCAACTTGTCAAAATCCGAAATACTCGAAATTCCCTTAAGGTCAAACTTGTTCAATCATGGTCAAAGTCCAAGTCAATAGTCAAGGTCAACAGTCCATGTTGACCCCAACTTGTCGAGTGCATCCAACAACTTGTCGAGTTCCTTCAGAGTCCATTCAACCGAAATCTCGAGTCAACTCGTCGAGTTACCTGAGTAACTCATCGAGTTCCTTAATATTCAGAAGACTGAAAACTCGTGTAGACCGAAAACCTTAATCATTCACCGAAATCACCCAGCATCTCAAAAATGGGTAAACCATACACAACTCGTCGAGTTGGTTAAGCAACTCGTCGAGTCCCTTCAACCCCTTTTGAGTTCAGTCATTTCCAGTGGAATCCAAGGCTCTAAACTACAGATCCAGCCCCTTATGGTGTAGTTACCATGTAAAGTTGCAAACTTTACGTGCATGTAAGGTCTCACAAGGCTAAAACACTAAAACTAAGGTTCACACAAGATTTAGTGCATGGAAATGGGCTTATACTAGATCAAGTAGGCGACTTTATGTCCATAGAGACCTAGAGGTGTCCGGATCTGGAACCATATTCTCATGACCAGTTCAAACCCGAAAATGACGCCATTATGCACCAAAAGTGACAATAAACTTTTACAAGATGATATCTAAGCAAATAGTGGTCAAGGTAGCAACTTTATACCTTAAGATGGTTGCCAAAACAGAGTAGATGTCTGATCTACTGACTCCTTCTTTACTCCTGAAGGGTTTTGAGAATTCTAACGCTCCTAAGGTATGGATGCAACCCTAGAAACCTTGGATCTATGTTTTCTCTATTATACATGCAAACTTTCATTTTTCCAAGGTTTCATCCTAACTAGCATACTATGAAGTATATGTAATACAAAAATCTAGTAGAATGACATACCTTTTATTGTAGCTTGATTCCTTAAGCCTTTAAGAGCCTAGTACCCCAAGTGTGATGCCTCAAATGCTTCACACAACACCACCAACAAATTGGAATAACTTGAGAGAAGTATACTTGCACTCAAAATCGGCTAGCCCTCTTTCCTTTCACTTAAGTGCCGATTTTGGAAGCTATGGGGTCCTTTATATAGTGTGACACAACTAGGGTTACACCATGCAAACCCTAATGTGCATGACTTTCCACATTCCTCATGGTCCATGGATTTTAACCTCCATAGAGTATCCATGGGTCACCACATGGGTTTAGCCCAACATGAAGAATTATGGATCATAATCCCAATTTTTAAGAATGAATGATTTAGACAATCAATCCTCATATATTTAATTAGTCTCTTTTGATCACAAAATTAATTCCAAATTAATTCTTGATCAATACTAATTAAATAATTTGATTTCATATTAATATATTAGAACTTATAATATATTAATAAATCATAAATATCCTCTTCTCAAAAGTCCATCCTTACAAATTGTTTCGGTGCCATGCAACCCAAATAGACCATGCTACACTCGGGTCAAGTACATACCAGTTATAGTTATGGGCTTAGACACTAAATCCAACAGTCTCCCACTTGGATAAGTCTAATAACTATAACTGCAAGTACGACTTAAAATACCGACTAGCAATCGTAGCTCTTAAAAGCCTCTGTCGAACTAAGACGCTCCGTTTCAGATAAGTGATCATATAATCCTGTGTTCTCAAGATATCAGCCGGAAAAATACATGGAACGACGTCATACTTATTGTCCAATAGTTTGTTTCCCTATTTCCGATTTGTTTGACATAGAACTTAATCGAACACATCAATTTATTTCTGACCGGGCTCGGTACATAGGTCAAAACAAATCATCGAGGGGCCCAAGATATCGCTTTTAATCCTCCAAGGACTAAAAGGAATAGATAAACTTCGACTCATATGCTTGTACTAACTATTCATCAAATTGTACACAACAACACGTTTTATAGCATCAAGTTACTGAAGTGGTTTCGTACTATAAATGCACAGCCAACTCATAGTCAACAACTCATATCTCTTGGTTTGAAGACTTATATGATACTATCGTCTCACAATCACTCGAGATAAATTTCATGAAGTGATACAAGTGAGCGCGAGTTTAATCCAATACTCAGACCTTATGAGCACTCATGAATGTTGCAGCAAACTTTGCTATGTCTAATACCATTCAGACAAATCTACAAGCCAGATTCATGACAGTCTTACTTCAATACCTACTTCCAAGACAGTACCATACTAGTAAATAAAAATCACCTTTTATTTAAGCATCAAATGTCAATTACATTTCAACTATTACAAGTTTCGAAGGTTATCTAATCATTAAAACTAATATCATCCTTCAGCCCAATGCGCCTCGCGTGCTGTAAATGCTTAACCCTACTCAGTACCTTCGTGAGGGGATATGTTAGGTTGTCATCTGATGATACCATCTTTGCCACGAGGATTCCTTCTTCTATTCGATGTCTAATAAAGTGCTATTTTCTGTCGATGTTCCTGGATCTGCCATGATCCCTTGGTTCCTTAGCTAAGGAAACTGCACTCTCGCTGTCACAGAAAATCTCCATAGGCTCCTTTATAGCTGGCACAACTCCAAGGTCTCCGATGAAGTTCTTCAGGCATATTGCCTCCTTCGCCGCCTCGCTTGTTGTTATGTACTCTGATTCGCAAGTTGAATCAGCTACTGTCTCCTGCTTGGAACTTTTCCAAGTTATTGCTCCTCCATTTAGAGTAAAGACCCAGCCCGACTGAGAGCGGAAATTATCCCTGTCGCTCTGAAAGCTAGCGTCACTATGCACCACCACTCTCAAGTCATCACTCCCACCGAGGGTAAGGACCTAGTCCCTAGTCCCCGTAGGTACTTGAGAATGTTCTTTACCGCAGTCCAGTGAGCCTTACCAAGATTCTCCTGATATCTGCTGACCATGCTCAAAGAAAAGGCCACATCAGGGCGAATACAAGTCATAACATACATGATCAAGCCAACAGCGGAAGCATATGGTATTCGACTCATCTCAGCTATTCAGAGTCTGTACTCGGACTCTGAGTTTTACTCAGTTTGGCATTGCTCTGGATCGGTAATCACCTTTCTTGGAATCCTGCATGCTGAATCTTTTCAACACCTTATCCAAGTAGGTACTTTAACTAAGTCTAATTAGTCTTTTACTCCTGTCTCTCAATATCCTTATCCCAAGAATATAGACAGCTTCTCTGAGGTCCTTCATAGCGAAACACTTCCCAAGCCAGGAGTTAACCTCCTGCAAGGTTGGGATGCCATTTCCTATGAGTAGTATGTCATCTACATATAATACTAGAAAGCTAACTATGCTCCCACTAGCTTTGACATATACACATGACTCATCCTTGCTTCTCGAAAAGCCAAATTCCTTGACTTTCTCATCAAAACAAAGATTCCATCTGCAAGATGCTTGTTTCAATCCATAGATGGATTTCTCAAGCTTACACACTCTATTAGGATACTTTGTATCGACAAAACCCTCTGGCTGACTCATGTAAACATCCTCAGCCAACTTTCCATTAAGGAAAGCGGTTTTAACATCTATTTTCCATATTTCATAATCATGAAATGCAGCAATGGCTAGCATAACCCTAATAGACTTAATCTTCACTACTGGTGAGAAGGTTTCATAATAATCAACTCCCGGAGTTTGAGTAAAACCCTTCGCAACCAGTCGCGCCTTATAACTGTGTACATTCCCATCCATGTCGGTCTTCTTCTTGAAGATCCATTTGCACCCGACTGTCTTATGATCCGGTACATTGTCAACCAAGTTCCAAACTTGATTGTCATACATGGGTTGAATCTTGCTGTCCATAGCCTCTTTCCATTTAGCAGACTCGGGGCCTGCCATAGCTTCCTTGTAGTTGTTAGGTTCATCCAAATTTATCAGTGTGTTTTCACTGATAAATGTGTCACCCTCAGATGTTATATGGAAACCATATAACACAGGTAGAACACTAACTCTACTGGAACGCCTCAGAGGTTACAGACTGGTCAACTGGCTCAACAAGAGTTTCCTCCTCAGGTTGATTGCTAGTGTTTGAGGTTCCTTCACCACTTGACTCTTGATGTTCTTCAAGGTCAATTTGCCTCCCACTGTCTCGATGGCTTATGAGCTCTCTCTCACGAAAGACTCCTCTCCTCGCAACGAAGATGACATTGTCCCTCGGTCTGTAGAAGAGATAACCAAAGGATTTCTGTGTGTAGCCGATGAAAATACATCGCTCACTACGAGGTTCGATCTTGTCGTGAGCATCATGTCTCACGAAAGCCTCGCAAGCCCAAAACTTGACGTGGTCTAATGTGGGAGCTTTCCCAGTCCACATCTCGTGGGGTGTTTTGGCAACCTTCTTGGTAGGGACTAAATTAAGGATATGGGCGGCAGTCTCTAAGGCATAGCCCCAGAATGAGATTGGTAACGAAGCTCGACTCATCATGGAATGAACCATGTCCAGCAAGGTTCGGTTGCTTCTCTCAGCTACACCATTAAGTTGTGGTTTCCTAGGTGGCGTCAACTGTGAAACACTTTCATATTCCTTAAGATAGTCTAGGAACTCGATACTAAGATACTCACCACCATGATCAAATCAGAGCATCTTTATCTTCCTGCCCAGCTGATTCTCCACTTCATGTTTAAACTCTTTGAATTTCTCAAAGCTTTCTAACTTATGCTTGATTAAGTAGACATAGCCATATCTACTGTAATCATCACTAAAATTCAAATAGAAGCGGTTAGCATCCCTTGTGGCGGTTTGGAAGGGCCCACACACATCGGTGTGTATGAGATCCAACAAACCCTCACCCCTCTCACAAGTACTAGTGAAGGGTGACTTGGTCATCTTTCCAACTAAGCAAGATTCGCTAGTGTCATCCGAACTTAAATCGAATGACTCCAAAACTCCAAACTTTTGGAGTTGGCCTATGCGCTTCTTGCTGACATGTCCAAGACGACAATGCCACAAGCATGCTTTATCCAGTTCATTGGAAGAATCGATATACAACACATTATTTCCTAAGTTGTCTACAACATTCACAGTTTCATATACACCATTACAAGGTAATGCCTTAAAATAAAAAAATACCATTATAATAAGCATTAATAGCACCAATTTCATTATCAAATGAAAAACTATATCCTTGTTTGTACAAACCATGAAAGGAAATAATATTTCTCGCCATATCAGATGAGTAACAACAATTATTCAAATCTATTTCTAACCCACTACTAAACAATAAAGAGTAAACTCCAATCTTGGTGACAGGTGAAACCTTCCTGTTCCCCATGATCAAGTTTATCTTCCCGTGCTCCACATCCTTACTTCTTTTTAGGCCCTTCACATCAGAACAAATATGAAATCCACAACCTGTGTCAAGAACCCAGGAGTTAGAATGTGATGAGTTTTTAGATAGAATGGTTTAAATACCTGCATAGGTAGGTTTAACCTTCCCATCCTTGACATCCTACAAGTATTTGGGGCAGCTTCGCTTCCAGTGCCCTTTGTCGTGACAGTATAAACACTCTGCTTCCTTAGGAATGGAAGAGGGAGCAGCAGAACCAGCCTTGGTCCCACTTGAATAGGATCTATCAAGAGACTTTCCCTTGCGGCTCTTGGAGGGAGCCTTCCTCTTCTTCCCTTTCCCTTGTCCTATTGCCAGAACAGGGGCAGTTACGGTAGGAGTAGAAACAACATTTTTACCTTTGAGACCATTTTCAGCGGTCCTCAAAAGCCCTTGAAGCTTGCTAAGTGTGACCTCCTCCTTGTTCATATGATAAGTCATGCAGAACTGATCATAACATCGAGGTAAGGAATGTAGAATGATATCTATTGCCAGCTCCTCAGGAAAGTTCACATTTAAATTTAGCAAATGGTTCACCATCCTTTGCATTTTCTACAAGTGGCCCGTGATGGGTTCACCATCCTTCATTCTAGTTGTTATCATGGAAGAGATTATTTCATACCTCTCTTGACGAGCACTCTGATGGTATCTTTCCATCAGGTTCTGGTGCATCTCAAAAGGGTAGAAGTCCTCATAGTACTTTTGGAGTACGACTGTCATGGTGGCAAGCATGATACAAGCTACCTTGGTGGCATCCTTCTCATGTGCCCTAAACTCAGTGATCTCCTCGGGAGTAGCAGAAGACTCATCAATTTCCTTTAGCTCCTTGTCGAGGACATATTCCTTGTCCTCATAGCGTGTGACCATCCTAATGTTCCTAATCTATTCATTGAAGTTGGAACCATCAAAGATGACTCTCCCACAAAGGTTCATGAGAGAGAAGGAGCCAGTAGGGTTTGAGCCAGACGCAGTGTTGGAAGACATCTGAAAAAGAAGAAAGACAATGTGTAGATTAGATAAAGAGTCCTTAATATAACACCCAAAATGAAATATTAAGGCTAGGACCCAACACAATATTTTACAAATTGGAAGAGGGATGTCGTAATCCAACTTGCAAAATATTTGAAGGTAGGTAAATGATGATTTACCAATTTCCACCATGAAAAACAAAATTGATATTAGGTTTTAATTGGATTGAAACTCCTAGATCCTTTGAGATTCATTGAACAATTCAATGACATGTTTAAATCTCGATTATACCCTTCAGGTTTGTGATTGGGATACCGAGGATCACAAACAAGGTGTGAATAACCATGAAAAATGTGCTTGGTACTCCTGATGTCATTTATCACCCAATCAATGTGTCGGTTAACCACACACGCTCCATTGATCTTATGATAAACATCGAACCACCCTTCGCCACCCTTACTAGTCCAAGTTAATGTGCCGGTTATCCACACACGCTCCATTAACGACTTGGCAAGGTGCAAAGTGCAATTTTCATGGAATAACATCAATTTCACATTTTCCTAAAGTAACTAAGATTGGAAATTTATAAAAAGTTTAGTTACTTTATTACTATCATTATACTTAATGAGAATTATAGTCCTATCCTACCCGTTCGGCTAACGACCCTCCACCAGTCAAGGAAGCGGTGGATGAGAGTGGACACCCATTAAACTGCCATTTTATAGGCAATAAGCTTATACCCCCTTATAGACCGGCTTCGTGAATGAGACCTACTAACGGTAAGACTGACTTGATCTTATACACACACACACACACACACACACACATATATATATATATATATATATATATATATATATATTAACTTATAATACTATCAAGTATAAGGGTTGAATTTTAAACAATTAAAATTCTAGGGTTTGAAATTAAAGTATTCTAAAGTGACTTTACAAATTCCAAAACTTGATGGCAAGTTTTGAAACTTGTCAAAACTTTTCAAGTTCATAACCTATGAGTTTTAATGCCTTTTAAAGAAGTGACTTTTCATTTCCATAACTTGAGGACAAGTTATGGAGCACATCAAAGGCCATTAAGATCATCAATTAAACTAACAAGCATGTCAAGTAATGTCCATGATCTAACTAAAACTCATATGAACAAAACAAATCAAATCAAACAAATTTCATGTAATTAGCCTAAACATATAAACTAATACAAAATATGAAACTTTGACAATTATCTTTTGAATTGGATTAGCATGACCATTACCACACCAAAAACAGGTTTATAAGTTCCAAAACAGTTTAGGGTAATGATCCTAGTCCAATTCTAGCTTTAAAACTCGAAAATGTGCATTCTGGAGCACCAACTCGTCGAGTACATGAACTGACTCGGCGAGTTGCTGACTCGACGAGTCTGTCAGTGGACTCGGCGAGTCCACTGTTCAGAAAGCAGAAAAACGATTTTTGAAGAAATTCTAAGCAAGTAGCATCAAGTATAATTGAAAACAAGCCTAGGCTCTGATACTATTGAAGGGTTTTGAGCATTCTAACACTCCTAAGGTGTGCATGCCACCCTAGAAACCTTGGATCTATGTTTTCTCTATTATACATGCAAACTTTCATTTTTCCATAGTTTCATCCTAACTAGCATACTATGAAGTATATGTAACACAAAAATCTAGTAGAATGACATACCTTTTCTTGTAGCTTGATTCCTTAAGCCTTTAAGAGCCTAGCACCCCAAGTGTGATGCCTCAAATGCTTCACACAACACCACCAAAAAATTGGAATAACTTGAGAGAAGAATACTTGCACTCAAAATCGGCTAGCCCATTTTCCTTTCACTTAAGTGCTGATTTTGGTAGCTGTGAGGTCCTTTATATAGTATGACACAACTAGGGTTACACCATGCAAACCCTAATGTGCATGACTTTCCACATTCCTCATGCTCCATGGGTTTTAACCTCCATGGAGTATCCATAGGTCACCACATGCGTTTAGCCCAACATGAAGAACTATGGGTCATAAGCCCACTTTATAAGAATGAATGATTTACACAATCAATCCCCATGTATTTAATTAGTCTCTTTTAATCACAAAATTAATTCCAAATTAATTCTTGATCAATGCTAATTAAATAATATGATTTCATATTAATATATTAGAACTTATAATATATTAATAAATTATAAGTATCCTCTTCTCAAAAGTCCATCCTTACAAATTGTTCCGGTGCCATGCAACCCAAATGGACCATGCTACACTCGAGTCAAGTACATACCAATTATAGTTATGAGCTTAGACACTAAATCCAACAACTCCAGCCTCTTCAATCTCCAAATTCCTTCACAACCACACCAAAATCACTCTTTAAAGCTCTCTCACACACTCAATAAGGTATAAGACTCGAGATAGGGTTTCTTTGGGTTGCAAAGACGATGAGGGACGCTACAATGAGCCATATGTTCCTTAAATAGTGATACAAATGCCTAAAAATTAGGGTTTTCCTTTACAATGCCTACTCGTTGAGTTGGGCCTTCAAACTCTTCGAGTAGATCCTAAATTCCGCGTTCCACAAATGATCTCTACTCGACGAGTTGGAGCTCCCCAATTCGTCGAGTTCCAGTCTAAAACCCTAAAATTTTGAAAAGTAATTTGATACCTGAAACGAGCGTTACATTTATTTTGTGTTTAATTCTTGTATATATAATAGAGAAAACATAGATCCAAGGGTTGCATGCACACATAGGATTGTTTGTATAAAACCCATCACCATCTTCTTCATCCTCTTCCAAGCCTCCCAAGAGGATCCAAAGAACAACAAAGGTTGTTATTTTTTCATCCTTTCCGTGGTTGGTATTTTATCTTTCTATAACTTGCAAGAAGATCCTTGGTGGGTATAAAATGTTTATGTTATTTTCAAAAATCATAAGTCTTCCGTTTGCCATTTTGTAGTTTTTGAAACTATTTTTGAAATAAAACCCAACAATTGGTATCAAGAGCCACCTTGCAAGTTTGGTTAGATTTTTTGATTTTTGGAAATCTTAGTTTTTGGACAATATGGATAACTTGTTTTTGTATAAAAATAAGTTTATACATATTTTCTATTACAACTTTATAATTGTTATTTTTTTATGTGACAAAAGTTTCATGCATCTTTTGTCATTTAAAGTTGTCTTAGAAAAACAAATGTTGTTTCATATGTATGTTGATGTGTATAATGTGCATAAACTAGCCAAGGACCATTATGATTGTTGTGTTGTTGTGTTTGTTGTTTTTGTTATAAAAATGGTTGTAATAATTTATTTATTCATATGGTATGTAATAATTAAATAGATTAGTTTTTCTTGTTTATTTTTGTTAAGTAATAGATTAGTTTTTAGAAATAATCTATTTGTACAAAGATGTAACAAGAAATGAAGTTGGAGACATTTTTTGAAGACAAATGGAAAATTTTCGAGTTCAACATGTGTTGGGCAGAAAGATGACACTTTCTGAAAAGTGTCATGAACGCTACACATGTGCTTAACAGATAGATGACACTTTATGAAAAGTTTCATGAAAGCTGAGATTTTTCCTTTAAAGAAGCCCTTCAAATCTTTTGCAAACAATGGGTGTTTACTCAACAATTAACCAAAGTACGTATATTCGACATGTTTACATAGATATTCATGTGTCAGTTAAACTTTATACCTATAAATTTATTATTAAAATATGCATCTTTGTATAGAATAAAATGTTCATTGTTAGTGTGTAATCTTACCAACGTCATTGCGAAGGGTTATGTACACCACTCTACCGATGAAAACCATAGAATACATGGAAAGCCACTGACGACCGATTACTATAGAGTTTTTGTGGATGAAGCAATAAAACCATCCGCCTGCGTACGAAACGAAGATAACAAAATTACGTTAGCAATTTTTGATGCAATATGTTGTTTTGTGGCTTGGGAAAAATATTGTAACCTTGCATCTTAAGGTACTTTAGTTGCATACGTTATAGTAATTAATATTTATATTAATTAATTAAAATTTATATTTTTTTAAATTGATTTTATTAGTTTATTATATATTAATTGTGCATGTTTACTTCAATGCATGTTTAACACCTCTTTTAGTTTATGTTGTGACAGGATCCGGATGTGCATATATTTGAAACAAATAATGAAATACAAAATCCCAAAAAAAAACACAGCCCAAGAAAACACAACCAAAGACTTATTATCCAGCAACCTATTATCCAACAACCGGGCAAAGGACTGTAGCAACTACTAATAAAAAAATAGAGTTTAGTTTATTTAGTTTATATCATTGTATATATGGATGTTTTTTTTTTGATGTAATAACTTTATATAATGAATATTATTAAAAATGGTTTTTTAATTACATTATATTTTGTATTTCCATTTTTGCGCATCATAGTAATGAAAGGTGGTCAATATGTGTAATTAAATTAAAAAAAACATTCTATAATAAAATAATAAAAAACATATTATGTCTATATAGATCATTTTTTGTGATGGGTTAAATTTGTCGGTATATGTAAACAATAGTAATGGAAAACCATTAAACATGTTGGTAAAGATAATTTATTCTTACAACTTAGTAACATTCGAGTCTTCAAAAGTCAACAATGATTGCAATAATATTTATTAACGGTGACTATAAATGAACATTTATGACTCTATAGGAAAAAAAAACACTATAAGCATTATATTGTCATCATTTAATTGCCTAATGAATGAATAAATGTACAAGGTATTCACGATATAATATTAAACATGTCAACAAAAGTTATCAATAATCATAATAAAAGAAATAACATGTTAGTATAGATCATTTTTCTTCCAAATTTTTTATTTGTTGGTTTATGTAAACAAACCATTAAACACGTTAGTACAGGTAACTTATCCTTACACCTTAATTACATTCGTGTCTCCAAAAGTCAACAATGATCCCAATAATATTCATAAATGGTGACTATAAGTAAACATTTATGACTCTATAGTAAAAAACACATCACTCTAGTGGAGTTATTCATGACCGTTATCAAAATAAAATAGATACATCTGTAAAAACACTTTGCTAGATAATGACAGGTTTGACCTATAATAACAGGTTTTCATGGGCTATACTCACCACAATTGAACGAAAGCATAACTTATATTCAATGACGCGTCCTTTTCTTTCATGTTTAATGAAAAAAACCGGACATAACATGTCTATAATGACAGGTTTTTTACGCGGATAAAGCGTAATTTTGTACTAGTACTAAGATTAATTAGTTTTCAAACTGTAATTACAATCTTTCTTGAAATTTGGTCCAATGCTTGCGATCATGACAACTAATCTTAAAATCTTATATCATAATCTTATAAATCATTATCATGTCACTTGCATGTATAAATAATCCATGAAAGTGAGGGGGGAATTTTATGTTCTTCCGTAACAAGAATAACTAATGCAACACGTGACATGTACGAGATCATGTATCTAATGAATGTAAGAAGACACATTTCCAATTTAGGAAAACACAAAATTACATTATCAGCTAAAACTTCATGTTAAACTAAGCTTTTGATGTTATGCACAACAAACTAAATCATGCGAGGGGTCAAATAAATGTGTTTTGTGACATCTCCTACAAGCTGGAAAAAGAAAATAAAAATACCATAGGTTTCAAGTTGTGATTAGAACTATCTTAAATGACATTTGACCAAGTATTGGCTACCAAGACTAGTCTTCGTTGCAACATTGATGGATCAATCAATGCCTTCTCACTTACCTGGAAAAACAATCCATGAAATGAGGGTTAAACTAATGTTCTTCGATAATTCCTTGTGTCAGGTTAGGCTTTTATAATTAAGGACTAAGAAAACCATCAAAAATGACAAAGTATAACTGAAGAATGATGTGTAGGATCTACCTCAGAATGGATAGAGTGAAGTAACCGATTATTTATTTTGGTTGAGGTGCAGCTTACTATGTTAATCCCTTCTTTGATAATTGCATCTAGTACTTGTGAAAAGGTAAAACCTTCCTCTAAGCAACTATTTATCACAATATCGACCATCCCATTGCAGAACTTCACTGAGACAGTATTGGATAAGTGATTCACTAAACTTTCATTAGTGTCAAAAAGTTTCTTGAGCCGATCTCTCTTTGTACTCATTTCCTTAATATTTTCCTCCTTTTCTTTGATGTAATGCACTGTTGACAACAGATGATCTGGTACGGAACGTTTTCGCTGAACACCAAAAATCACCGATTCCAACATGAACAGTCTATTTGTTAGCCTCTTTGATATCATTTGGCACCAAAGAACTAACTAAAATATATAAGGAAAGAATAGATCAAAATTCACCTTTACGAGTTCAATAGGAAGTATACTTGTAAGTGAAGCATAAAGTTGGCTCATTTCTCGCCTCCGGTAACGTTCGATTTCTCTGTGAGTTACTTGTTTTTCAGCCTTTTGCATGGATCCGCTTGAAGGAAGATTGATGCTAGCTTTACCCAAGCCCTCTACCATGGCAAGATGTTCATCAGGTGTATGATCTGCTTGCTGTAAGGAAATCAAATAAGGATGGTTAGTGTGACAGATCGATTGATAAAGAAGAAGGGAGAATCCACATTATGGAAGTTGTAATATATCCACATGATTGATCATCTTGCTGTTGTTTGTCTTGGAGAAGAAAATATGCACACTGATTTTACTATTACCAGAAATATATAAACCTAGGAACAAAGTTACAAATATAACCCTGTACTGTACATAATTACTAAAATATACTCTGACACCCCCCTCAAACTCAAGTGGGTAAGATATGATCTAACTTGAGTTCGGAAACTAGAAATTTACAATGACTAAGAAAATGTGCCTTGGTGAAGATATTCTCAGGTTGATCAGTCGTTGAAATTGGATGAAGTCTAACAGTTTTACGAACATGTTGACGGGCAAAGTGAGAGTCAATTTCAATATGTTTTGTACGCTCGTGGAAAACATCGTTGTGGGCAATTTGAATCGCATTGTTGTTGTCCCACCACACTGATGTAGGAAGGGACTAGGCCGCCCATGTCAGCCAAAATCCAACGTAGCCAAACTAATTCTTGAGTTGTATCTGTTAACGCTCAATATTCAACTTCAGTACTTGATCAAGCTGTAAGTGACTGTTTCTTACTCCAAGAAATAAGCAAATCACCGAGAAAGAAACCATAACCGGTAGTAGACCGTCAGGAAAATCACCATCCCAGTATGCATCGAAGATGGCTTTCAGATTTAAAGATTGCACGAAAAATGTAGTCCATGAAACATTGTACCCTTATGGTATCGAAGGATCCAAAGAACAACTGCATAATGACTCAGAATACGGTGCTACCATAAACCTATTAACCATGTGAGTTGCATAAGCAAGATCTGGTCATGTAACTGTTAGAAAAACCAATGAACCAACTAATTGTCTGTAAGTAGTAGGGTTGCTAAGAGGAGTACCACTCCCATGAATATTCGTGTTGAAGCCACTTTGCAATCCATAAGGCTCGAGCAAGAAATTAATTTGAACTATATTTTGCTTGGTAGAGGTAGACTCCTAGTCGATCTGAAAGCACTTCAAGACCAAGAAAAAGTGAAGATTGCCAAGATCCTTCATTTCGAAGCAAGAACCGAGTGATAGCCTTAGCTTTATAGTACCAATACCATCACTCCCCGTAATGATATAATCGTGCTGCTAAATTTCTCGAACCAAGCCCTTGGAGCCTGTTAAAGACAATAAAGGATTTTTAAAGTTAAAAAGCATACCCTTTAGGGTAATCAACGTCACTCGGAGGGCATATGTATAATTCCATAACGAGTTACCATTGAGGAATGCGTGCTTAACATCCATTTGATAGAGCAACCTGCAACAATCGCAAGAGTATGAATAGAAGGGATGAGGGTGACATGTGCAAACATCTCCTCATAATAAATACCATATTCTTTATTGAAGCCCTTGGCAACAAGTCGAGCTTTATATGTGTCAACAATACCATCTTGCCTTTGCTTTATAAACCCATTTAGAACCAATAAGTGATTTTGCTCGAGGTAAGGGCACAAGTTCCCACGCATGGGCTTTCCGTAATGCTTGAAGCTCTTCATCCATAGTGACTCTGCCAACATGGGTTATTCGAGGCTTCCTTGTAGGAAGTTGTTTCATGACTAGACAACAATGTAGTGTAGCAATGAAAATCAAGAAGGTGACATGGAATTTTCCTTATTCGATCAGAATGTCTCGGTTCGGATGGAGTATTATGATTAGAATTAGTAGATTGTGAAGAAGTCTCACAGATAGGTCATGAAGGTGTATTAAAGGGTTATGCGGAGTCTACCAATCCAAAAGTTAATGAATCTAGAGGTGACTCAGAAGTGTTGGAGTTATCTGTGCCGGAACCGGATGGGAAAATGTCCAATGAGATTGAGGCATCTGTCAGATAAAGACATACCGATCGAGACTACACTAGAAACTTGGAAAGGAAGGAAACAGTTTTTCGTTCCCAAAAAGGGACAAGAAAGGAGATACACAATCTTTTACAGATAGGATCCTAACATCCATATACTTTGTATTCGATACTTTAACCAAGAAAAGAAAACAACACAATCGAGAACGAGGCTCAAGTTTTGAATGTTCGTGAGTTTGCAACTTAACTAAACAAACACAACCCTAAACTCTAAGAGATCATACTCATGAAGAAACTCATGAAGACATTCATATAGGGATTTGTTTTAAAATATAGGTGTAGGATGACGATTTATTGTGTAGAAAGTTTTGAAGGCTGCCTCAACCCAAAATCGTTATCGAAGCTAATATTAAATTAACAGTGTAAAAACAATGTCTAAGATGCGTAGATATTTGCGCTCAACTCGACCATTTTGTTGTGATGTATCTGGACAAGATTATTGGGGAATTATACCATGTCCCTTCAATAAGGAGATAAGAGATGACTCTTTTTATTCCGTGGAATTCTCGGCCAAAAATATTTTTATGGATTTTGAAAATTGAGTTTGAATCATTCGTGGAAAAGAGATAAGTTTTGGGGAACTTTGAATAGTGATGCATAAGGTAAATCCATGTAAATCAAGTGGAATCATCAACAAAGATGACAATGTACCTAGTACCCCAATAGTATGGTGACGAACATGTCCACAAACATCTTAATGAACTAAGTCAAATGCTTTTGAGAAAGTAAAATCATTTGTAGTAAAAGGCAAGGAGTGATATTTTCCAAGTTGACATGACAAAAAAGAACCTGCTTGAGGTTTAACATTGCTAAGTAAGACAGACTGAGCTAGTAGTTTAAGTCGAGAAACAAAGATATGACCTAGGCGAGCATACATATCAAAAGAAGAAATACTTGATATAGAGGCGACAAAATTTGATGATGACTCAGGAACACTAAGGTAGAACACTTCATACATCCTTCCAACTCTACGCCATATTCCTAGAGTAATTTTGCTGATTTTAATGTCATCATGTCATTTTATGTAACTGGAACTAACATGTGAGCTAAGCGGATTCATAATTTGTACTCTAATATATGTACGGGGTTTATGCAGAGTGCACGTATGTATAAGATCGAATTATCAGCCGGTTCAACGACAAGTCGGGGATCCGGGGGAAGCGCCCCTAGGTTTGGGGTATCTAAAGGGGTGGCGCCCCTTTGGCGGGGTCTAGGGGCTGCGCCCCTAGCGGGGTCCTAGGGGCAAAGCCCCTGGCTGGGGTGATTATGGTGAAACTCGTTAGTTTTGGAAACCCTAAATCCTCATTAAAATCCGGATTACCCTGTCTTGCTTCAAAAGCAACTCATGACGGTCCAACCCTAATAAAACCCTAATCTCGTTTATTATATAAGCGACTCTTCCTTTTGAGTAGGGATATACGAAAATTAGCTCTCATTTTTCTTCAAACACTCACAAAATCTTTCTAGCAATTTGGCTTACGATTTTTGTGCCTAGAATCGTAAGTGTCCTCTTGGATTATCCTAGGCTGAATTTCTTGTAACTCAGGCATAGAGTAGAAATAGCAGTTCGGAAAGTGTTCACACGATCCAAGTTAGTATCCAGATATCCACCACAAACCCTACTTGGTCTGACATATCTTTGGTCTTTGGATCATGTACAAGGCAACCACCAGGGGTGAAAAGAACATTTAGGCCAGAGTCACGTAATTGGATAACAGAAATAAGGCTCAAAGACAGATTAGGAACATGAACAATATTGAGTAAAGATAAATGTGAACTGGAGACATGCTCAACAATTGTTGCAGGCAATAGTGTGCTATGAGCCATACAAATTGAAGGGAAAGTGTGTTGTAACTATTTAGTGATGAAAAAATCGTCATATGGTGTCATATTATTACACCAACCAAAGTCAAACAACCATGTATTACTTGAGGATGATGAAAATTCATGGAACCTGTTATGAGTTATTGGATTGACTCTCGATTTCTTTGTGATAATGCTTTAGGGTTCGAAGTAGTGAACACATCAGAAGTAGAGTTTGTATAATTTTTATTAGGGCTTTACAGGATTTATATCAACTCTATATTTTTAATGTAATAAATCCATTAGAGTGGATGAATTTGTCACTGCACATGAGGTACTATGAATGGAATTCATGTTGTACCAACAACTAATCAACAGAAGTTTGACTTGGTATAATTTTATAGTAAAAGATAATAGGTTGTTTGGTAGAGTAAGGTAACGTTCATGTAATAAGGAATAAATAGATAGGGTAGATTACCAACATTAGTAAGGATATGTGATGAATAGGGAATGATTTGTGTTGCAAAATCAGATAGTTGAGATCTAATTTGATCTTGAAAACCTATAGCTCTAAGGGTAATTTCCGATTGAAAATGTAGATTTCATTGACTAGGAATGATATGATGAATGGATAAATTGAAAAAAAAAAGACAAACAATAACCAAAATGTCCGAAATGTCTAACCGAGAAATGGATCAATTGAAAAAAAAAGACAAAACAATAGCAAGTGTTCATGAATTAGCAACATGTGTTTGAAATGAGTTTGTAGATGTCTAACTGGAATGGTAATCGATTGGCGATGCCTGTTTGGAATAGTTTGTGATTGTTAGTAGATGAAATCAACGATTGAACCTATCAAACTCTGATACCATCTGAGACATCGACTAAGGTTGATTGATGAAGAAGAGGGGAATCCATATAATGGAAGCTGTTGTTTGTATTGAAGAACAAAATGTACACATTGATTTTACAGTTACCACTAACATATAAACCTAGCTAAAAGTAATAAAGTTACAAATATAACCCTAAAATATACATAATTACTAAAATATACTCAAACCGTTATGAATCACCAAATCCTCACTTTGCAGTAAAGAGAATAATATGTGATTATGTTTTCTATTTGGTAAATCCATACATATCTTTATGATTTCTTGTAATATCTTCTTGATCTTTAATAAGTAGGGTTTTCTGTTGTTAACAATGAATTTAAAGATCACAAGTTCCACTAGCATAATATATATCCGTTTTCTTTTTTCTTTTATTATTATTTAATGTCACTGTAGTTTTGTAAAAACAAAGGAATGGAAACACTATTGGGATGGTACTCCTCGTAACGAAGTAGAGTTAGTAACGAAGTTGTATTGAATGATTCATGTCTTCATGTATCGGCATGGACGGGTTTTATGTGATCTGCAGGGTATATATACATAGAAGTATTGAGTGCCGAAGGTGTGCTGAAACTATAAGTTCCCTCATAGAGCTAGTTTTGGCCTCGCCATGAATAGTGAAGATGTCGAAGATCTACGAGTTGATTGCTTCACTCGTGGGCAAGGAAGTTAAGCGATTCCCCTGTTTTCTTCTCTTATGGAATCTGTACGATTTCATTTTTTTGAATTTTTGGATCAAGCCCTAAATGCAGATTCCAACGCATTTGAGTCTTGACGGTTCTGATTGACTTGTGTTTTATTGATAAATTTTTTTACTATATTTTTTTTAGAAATCAGTTTACTAAAGTTTAAACAAGATTCTAAAATGTGTTTGAAGTATTTGATTGAGTCAAAACTGATGTAAATCATGAGTCTTCGGGCATACGTAGTTTTTGCTATGTACTCAGGCATAGAAGTTGACAAGAAAAGTGTACCCGGTGGAGATTACGAAAGGAAGTAGAGAAGATTTTTGATCATTTTCTTTTATGCGATAAATGTTGGTGTTGTTTTGTAACATTGAAAGTGTAAAATATGAAAATTGTTGAATGTTTTCATAAAAATATATCTTTAATAATATAAAATGATGAGTAAAAGTTATGGTGCTACAACAAAGGTGTTGGATATGAGCCTTTGTGTATATGCATTGTATATGTGATATGATATATGATATATTGGAAACTCACTAAGCTTTGTACTTACTTTGTCAAGTTCAATGTTTTTCAAGTTGATATAGTGACAATGGGAACGAGTAGGGCTTAACTGTTTACCTATCTGGATTTTGATTATGTTTTAAGACTTCAGCATACAGTATGCTAATAAATTTTATTTGGTTTTATGACTACTGAATCATCTGGTACTTCATATCTTTTATGAAAAATGTTTTTTGGAAAGTTTTAATACTGTTTTAAAAATAAAATTTTTTGTTGAAAATTTGTGACAATACAACCCAATTACTTTTTTGTATTTTTTTCAAAAAAAAAAAAGAAGAGGTTTTGGGGGGCTTAGTCACTGGTTTTTATGCATTTTCATAAAAAAAAATTGAAAAAAAACCCTTTATTTTTGTTGCTTTATTTTTGTTGGGTGCATATACGTACATATAGAGATAGGTTCCGTTGAGATTAAAAATAAAATAGAGATCTCGAGATTCAACCTCAGCCACGTATTTCACATCTGCCGCAATAACCTTCTGGCGTACCGGAGCGGCAGGTCTAGAATAATCATAAATGATTACACAGCGCCGCCCATTCCTTTATCCTCCGCCACCATCCCCACCACCATAACCGCCACCGCCACCACCCTTACACCACCTCTGACACCAGCCGACTCCACCACTGTCACATCCGTTACTTATACCACCGCTATCTTTGTCACCACCACCTTTTCTGCCACCAACTGTCGTAATCATATATGATTACTCAGTCTGTGAACAAACATATATGTATAATCATTTATGATTAAGCATATATGTATAAACATGCATAATCATATATGATTATACCTCTCTGCCATATAATCATTTATGATTAGACATAGTCCGCTGCTGCCGGTACGCTGGAGTGTTAGAGCGGCAAGTAAGAAATACGTGGCTGGGGTTCAATCTCAAGATCCCTATATATGCCGAAATACAAATTTACATATATGCATATCACAATTTGCATATATGCAAATATATGCATCCAACAAAAAATCATTTTTTTACTCTTTTATAGTGGCTTATTAAGAAACATCTTAATGCATTAAGTCCTTTGAAAAAAAAACAAATTCGAAAAAAAAATGTTCTTGGGTTTTAACGAAATTTTGAGTTCTCAATATATATATATATATATATATATATATATATATATATATATATATATATATATATATATATATTCAAATGAGAACAATTCTAAATTTGAAAACAAATGAGAACAATTTTGGGCTACAAATTCCAAATTCTAAAAATTTAAAGTTTTACTAAAAAGATTACTATTTTTATAAATTAAACAAATAAAAAGATACTACCCCCTACCCCCACCCCCCCCCCCCCTCTCTCGATTAGGATTGAAGCTAGACCACCGTCGGAGCCACCGAAACGACATCGGAATCTCTGGAACGACGCCAGAAACCATGTCCTTCGTCTCATCGCTCCGACAAAAAGCTTTCTCGATCTACTTTGTTGATGACTAAAATGAAATTCTCTTTCGGTTTCCGATATGATTTCCGATCTAGTTTCATCGGCCGCCATAGGCTACCAGGTCTTGTTTCACCGACCAACGCTAAGCCACTGTCAGACCACCGCCGAAAAACGACCGGAACGACTGATACACAATTAGAACTCTGCTTCTTCACTCTCATCGAATCTTCTTGTCATTTCCTTGCTTCACTGCCACTCGCTCACTCGTCAGAAACCATCTCTGCATCTCTTATTTGATCTTGTTTTCACTGGTCACCAAAACTAGTCACCAGATCTGGATCAGAAGACCACCGTCGAACTACATCTCAAACCCGCAAAGCATCGCTTCAATCTCTTTACCACTACTCCTTGCTGATTTCGTCTGCCATGTACCTCAAGTGAACCAAGATTCCGTTGTTTTATGCATAATCATTTGTTGTCTGTAGAACTTCGAACTACTTCAGGTTACTGTCAGCCAGAGCTTTGCTTGAGAAAATCTCCGTGATTTACGGTGCCGGAGATCTGCCGTGTTAAAAGTGTTGGAAACCTTATCACTAACTGCAACTTTGAGATCCAAACTGCAGTTGGAAGAAGTTAGATATTGGTTAGGTCGTAAAGATGATGCGTAGGCATTCCAATCAACAAGAAGAGAAGGAGGTTGTTTGAACGAACATAGATTGGGGTTCGGATTCCAATCACGATGGAGAAAACTAAATTTAATTTGTGATCGGAGAAGGCAAGAATTAGAGGGATAAGAGTTGCATCTATGACATTTTGAATACCCACAATCTCAAAGCAAATCCAAAATTTGAACCAGGTTACTAATTTGTTTTCTTTCTCACTAAGCATAGGTAGCTAGCATAGGTAGCTGCAAGAGAAAGTCTTACCATGTCTAGGTATAGAGAGATAGTGTGGATTTCCTTTTTCTTTTTAATTTTTTTATTATGAAAAAAAACTCATGGTTCTAAATAACGAAAGGCGTGGCTTGGCGTTAAGGTAAAAGTTAATCCATGACAAGCATTGGCGAACCATGGCGTTTTCAATGCGTGACTATATTATATACATTAAAAGATATAAATCATATACCTATTGAATTTTATCAAATATATGAAGTTTTTAGAAGTGTTATATTAATATCTAATAGAAAAAAGTTAACAAAAACTCAATTATTTTAGGTCCGATAAAAAAACAAAACAAAAAAACTCGCGCCTTGAAAAAAACTCACTCCATAACGCGATAAGACACGCCTTGATGCGTTATTTAGGCGTCACGCTTCACAAACCCTCCTTGGACGTTTTCGTAACGGCTACACCACGCCTCGCGCCATGGCACGCCTTGAGGCGCGTCATGCTGCGTTTTTTAGAACCATGAAAAAACCACATAAACATGTTTTAATTATCTATAGAAAAATACATTTAAAATGGGTTAGACAATGGTCAAATGTTTACTTAAATATGGATGATTATAGAAAAATACATATTTTAACATAAAATTTGATTGCTAAATTTAAAATATGTATTTTGTCATAATTTTTTAAGACTTTCTGACTTACGTTCATCAACATATAAGAAAAAAGTGTAAGATTTGTAAGAAAAAAATGATTTAACCACTCCTAATCAATATAATTTGATGAATAGTGACTTGTCAGCCCTATGTTTATTTTTGAAGGTTGTCATAGTAATTTATTGGTTAGAAGTTCACATTTTTTTTAATGGCACATATTTCAATTCACTTTTTTGTTTTTCCAATATTATCATTAATTTTTTATTATAGAAGTAAAAAGTTTCCCATGTTTATATTAAAAACTTTGAACACATAAAATTCATTTATTTTGGTTACACAAACTAGTTACCCATGATGTTATCTATATTTTTTTTATCCAAAGGTAGTATCATGTGGTGGTGATGGGGTGATGGAGGTGGGTGGTCGTGGTGGTGGTAGTCGGTGGTGGTGATGGGTGGTGGAGGCGGGTGGTGATGGTAGGTGGTAGTGGCGGGTGGTGATGATGGGTGGTGGGTGGTAGTGGCGGGTGGTAGTGATGGGTGGTGGAGGTGGGTGGGTGATGGTTGTGGTGGATGGTGATGGTGGGTGGTGGGGGTGGCGATGGTGGTGGGTGGTGGTTTTGGTGGGTCTTGGGTGGGGGTGCTAGTGGTGGTGATGGTGGTGGTGGTCATGGTCGTGGTGGCCATGAAAAGTGCGATGATGGTGGGTGATGGTTTTTATAGGTGGTGGATGGGGTGGTGGCGATGGATGGCGGTGACGGGTGGTGGTGGTGGTGAATGGTTTTGTTTGGGTGGTGAGTGACATTCGTTAGTGGGATTTTTAATTTTTTTTACTTATTATTTAATTTATATTAATATTATTTGATTGTTTTAATTTAAAAAAATTGTGTGTTCCATATTAGCCAAACATGTTTTTTGACTTTTTTATTATGAAAATTTGAATTTAAAAGTGGTTAAGAACGTAGTAAAAAAAAAAAAAAAAAAAAAAAAAAAAAAAAAAAAAAAAAAACCAGAAACGGTTGTTAAAACCACATTTAAATCTATATTACCATAACACCCTCCCATGTAAACTTATTATCTTGCTAATAAATTAAATTTCTAAAGTACATGTGTTTGATTATTACAATATAAAATCAGTTTTCGTATTTTCGCAAAATATTTATGTTTTCGCATTATATATATATATATATATATATATATATATATATATATATATATATATATATATATATATATATATATATATATATATATATAAACTGCCTCCTTCACTCTGTTCTCTTTCCTTTCATATTCTCGTATCTTTATCCTCCTCACACTCTCTCTCTATAGGGTTTCATAATAAACCGCCTCCCTCTATGAATTCGGTTCCCTTTTCTTTTCTCTCTTCAGCCGGCGATCTAACACCAATGACCGTCGATGTTTCGCGCTCCCTAGTTGCCAGATTCGTCATTAATTTACTACTAAGATGGCTCTACTGTCGTCTTACACCAACTTCTAGTTTGAATCCACGTATCAGTCAGATTCCAGCTCCACGAAAATCATCGACGATCCGATATCGGCTTCCGCTTCTGAAGAAGAAAGTCCAGCGAAGATCGGCACTAGATGTAACAACCCGTTATTTTCTAGCCTTTGAAGTCAAAAAAGGTCAACCCAAGGTCATGCATGTTCAATAAAAGTCAACTTAAAATAGCGTCAAAAATAAATTGTTCAATATTCTTGTTTGGGATAAATAAAGTAATAGATATTGTAACAAGGTTTCCAAAAATATGAATAACACTTAAATCCGAGTTATAACAAAGAAGTTATGACCAATCGAAGATCTGCGTCAAAACCGGCAAATCACTGTTTAACGTAAAACGTGAATTTTTAATAAAACGCTTTTTTTTGCCTTAACAATATAAATAAAAGTCGTAGAATGCGTTAAACCGAGAGTTTACATAAAAAGAACGTCCAAATCTGACTTCGTATGAGGAAGTTACGATTTTTCTAAGATTCGGCACAGCGGTACACAGCCTGAAACTCGAATTTTAGTTTGAACAACTTTTGGCCAAAACAACCTAAACGAGAATCGAAGGTCTCGTCAATAGTAGTACATCGGTAAAAAGACAGACGAAAACGGACGTCAGATGAAGAAGTTATGAATTTTTAACGGACTTTGCCCGTCCCGGCCTGTTAAAAATATAACATTAAAAATAAAATCAAGCCCGTCTCGGTCTGTTAAAAATATAACATTAAAAATAAAATCAAAATTAGCCGACGGAGTCTAAACGAAAGTTGTAGAGTATAATATCATCTACGCATGGATATAAAGAATGTCAAAAACGGAGCTCGTATGCGAAAGTTACAAAATTTTGAAGTTTTGGGCTCACATTACGAAGCTGGTGCGAAGGAGTACGCCTCGCGTACTCGGTTACGCCCAACATACTCGGACACTAGGCCTCAGATGGTCCACATTGCTCCTCCAACGCATGCATACACGTATCTTGCTCAGTTGACATGTCCGAAGCCACGTCTCTTACTATGCCCAGCGTACCGAGGTTCGCCCCGCGTATCGAAGTACGCCCAGCATAGTGCGAGGGTTCAACCAAGTATAAAATGAGTGCGAGGTCTCCAGGTTTGTGTTAGAAAATTCAACTCTCTCATTCTAAACTTATCTTTAAGCCTCTTTACACCACCCCGCCGCCCAGATATCATATCCAAGCCCCAAAGCCCCGAAGTTCTCAGTCTCGTAGCAGAAACTCTGCCCGAGTGAAGCCAGTTTTTCATCAAAAACTCTCCGTTTTATCAAGAAAACTCCTTTCTAACGAACGAAACGTTGCCCGAATCGCAACTTATCAAGTGAGTTCATACCCCTATAATCTACCCTTTTAAATGATTTTAAATGTTTTTTTTTTTTTGGGGGGGGGGGGGGGGTACTACAAGTTGAACACAAGCTAATTGTGTTAATAATTACATGTGATATCGATCACATTAAAGATATCCTTATGCTTTTAAGGATTACCAAATACTTCCATAATGACTTAAAGTCATGTAGACTCTTTTTTTTTAATACTGTTAAACTCTTTGAAAATGTTTTATAAACTCTTTTCTTATAATTGTCAAATTCATGTTCATATATGTATATGTATATAAATAAGATTTAAAGGGCTTAGGACTAATGAGTTACCTTATTTCCTTTTCCTTGTTTGGATGTGGGCTTAAGATGGGGTTATTTGTCCGAAGGCCATTTTCTTCTTAATTATATATATTATACATATGGGAATATAAAATGGGTAGTTTAATCAGTATCTTTACCTTTGTATCACGCTGAGCAAAGGGGTACACTCATGAGAAATCATGCCAACGAGAAATCTATTTTCTCGATAAGTATACGAGGTCTAAACTACTTTGTCAAGAAAATGGTATAATTCAATCTTTACTTAAACTAAAATGTAATGGTACGTCTTCAGGACATAGCAATATACTTGCTATGTTACATCCTTGTAACCAGAGTCTCCTGGAGGGAGAGCGGACATTGTGTGTATAGATCTATACGGGACCGACAATCCCACATTCCGACTGTTAGCTACAGTCTGGCAGACCATCCATGGGGTGACAAATGTCAAATATTAAGTCTTCGACGCCAGTAGGTCGTCGTGTTCATTCTAGTCCAGCATGGTTACAACTTTATCACATTTTAACCCTAATTAACCAGGTTAATATTAGAGTAGTTATTCATCGGTAGTTTATTTTTAAGAAATACTACTGCATTAATTACTTTTCACGAACTTAACGGTTTTATGGGGATTTAAAACTACTTATCAGAATGGTTTTATGAGGATTTAAAACTACTTATCAGAACGATTTTATGGGGATTTAAAACTACTTATCAGAACCGTTTTATGGGGATTTAAAACTACTTATCAGAAAGGTTTTATGGGGATTTAAAAATACTTATCAGGACAGTTTTATAGGGATTTAAAACTACTTATCAGAACGGTTTTATGGGGATTTAAAACTACTTATCAGAATTGTTTTATGGGGATTTAAAACTACTTATCAGTTATAAAGCAGAAAATATAGGATTTTCTGGAACGTAGTTGTTCACTTTCTTTAAACTAGTATAACATAAAGGACATGTAGTGGTTAATTCTATAATTCCTTAGTTTATACATCAAAGTTATATATAAGTAATATCAGATAGGCAGTGGAATATGTGACTTCCGCCTTACTTCCTGTTCCTTGTTTTGTTGTGGACTTAGGGCAGATACACACATTTAACTGTCCGTTCGATATTAGGTCATATATAACTAGTACTACCTCCGTCCCAAATTGATAGTCCACTTTTGACTTTTGAAGTCTTTTTTCTTCAACTTTGACCTTAAATATTTTTGTTTTTGATAGATAATACTTGATGAAAAATATATGAATAGATTGTATTTTAAATATTTTTTCGTTTTTATAAGTTTTATCAAGTAATATATAACACAAATAAAAATATTTAAGGTCAAAGTTGAAGAAAAAAGACTTCAAAAGTCAAAAATGGACTATCATTTTGGGACGGAGGGAGTATAAACTAAGTGATTGTAGTAGGAACTATTGTGGTTATCATTCATATACAGTAGAAAATATAGGATTTTCTGTAGGAACCTGCGAACTTTTCCACGATCTTGGAGTTTACTTTATATAACTAAAATACTTATGAACTCACCATCTTAAATGTTGATCCTCTCTTTCAAAATAACTTGTATTCTCAGGAATCCAGTAGACAGGTACACTCCAGGGGCTTTTGAGAATACATCTTAGTACCGTGCTGCGTCTTTTGTCTTCTACCGTATCTACTTTGATGTTTAAATATGTAATGTTTAAAAACTTATGTAAAACTTATACTTATTAATGCAATGGTTGTTTGTACTTTGATTACTATAATGTATGTGTTGTGATACTTACATGACGTCCTCCGCCCCCGAACGTTTCTATCGTTCCAGTTTGGGGGTGTGACACTAGGGTTAGGGTAAAGGTGTCGTTGAATGTTTTTAATATACCAAAAGTACAAGAAGTAGAATTGAATGGGAATGAAGGTAAAATCAAAGAATACGTCGCCATTTGGAAAGGGAAGCATATTTCGGCTAATTATCCTTACAAAATTGAGTTCCTGGAGAAACTTGAAGGGTGTGGCGATGCTCATGTGATGTTCTTTGCGCATCTTAGAGATGATGAGTCACCAACACCGTGTGGAAAACCGAGATCAAGGGTAACCTCCTCTTTCAAAATTCAAAGGGTATTTTCGTCTTTGTAAGGTGGTTTTACATGTGATAATTGTTTAATAAAAAAATGTTTGATTATGTTCGTTATAATCATTTATGATTATAAGTATTGTTGTCCATATGAGTAGAAGACACCGATAATAATCAGTTATGATTATAACTATTTGCAACATAAACGATTAGATGACTGGTTATAATTATTTATGATTACAACACCATATGATTTTGCTACCAATCATTCATTTTAATATATTTTTTAATCATTTTATAGTATTTACATAGTATTGTCATTTTGTAGATATTGATCAAAGAAAAAGGAATGTTGGAATTTTTTTAGGTATCACTACTACTCACTACACAAGCTCGCGAGCCATTTGATTCAAATAGAAGAATGAGGTTGCGACTGATTCAGGAAAATGGTTGACACAGTGATGAATTTTGTAATTTGTTTCATTGAAGTGGTTTAATCAATATTGAATATAATTATGTATAAATGTTAGAAATTAGTCTTGACATATTCATTTATAAATATAAATATAAAAATGTATAAACTCAATCTTTGGAAGATTTATATATCAATATAATAGTGTTTGATAATGAAATATTAATGTATTGATGTTTTGTTTCTCACGGGATCCAAAGCCTATAATGAATCAGTAAGTTACCAAAAAATGAATTATCAAAGACGTTTTTCCGGCCAATTTTTTCTAACATATGCTATTTTTATTTTTGTGTTAGATATCTAATGGTTAGGAATGTAAAAAAAACCTCGTGGGACCCCGATAACGTACAAAACTAATTTTTTAAAAATTCGGTAGCGGGGGCAAGATTAAACACGTTTATTTTTCTGGATTGGGGTTGGGAGTGAGTATTTCAGTCCGTTACTCCCGCGGGGTCCTCGTTTGTTTATTTATATAAAAAATATATATTTAATGTAAAATACATATGGTAAATACTGAAATAAAGTCTATAATTTTAGGGCTTCTCCAATCTTCATAATCACATACGAGAACGAGATACGATACGACCGACTTCTCCCACTCCTAGGGATGAGATTTAGAACCGGAAACCCGGACCGGAACGGGAATCGGACCGGAACCGGAACCGTTAGAACCGGAATATATAAAACCGGTTCCGGTTCCGGGTTTAAAAATTGGCTTTATCCGGGTTCCGGGTAATCCGGGTTTGGGTCCATTGGGTCCGGGTAAACCGGGTCTAAAAACTGGAACCGGTGTTAGGAACCGGAACCACTTTTAGGGCCGGAACCGGTTTTTGTAAAACGTTTAAAAGATGCATATCTCATGAGTTTGTACATGATTTTAGACTATAAATTTGACATTTTTAGTTTTATATTCATTGACTTACAGCCCCTCAAAGTCGAGATATTAAAGCTGGAGGTTTTTCGTTTTCCAGTTTTTTTGTATTCGGTGAAAGTTTTAAAACATGCATATCTAATTCGTTTGAAGTCGGATTGACATGTGGTTTTTTCAACTTGTAGTTTACAGTTTGTATATGAGTTTAGACTATATTTTGTCATTTTTGCTTTAATATTCAATTATTTACAGTCTTCCGAATTCGAGATATCAAAACTGAAAATTTTCAAAGTTCAACCCACTAAGTAGTAAGTAATTACCAAAAAATTCCGGTTTTTCCGGGTTTTCCGGTTCTAAACCCACTTTATCCGGTTCCAACCTACCCACTTTGATGTTTCCGTGTTTTCCGGTTCTAGACCCACTTTACCCGGTATCGTACCCGGAACCGAACCGAAACCGGTTCCTATATACCGGTCCGGTTTCCGGTTCTAAAAAATCTCGTTAACCGGTTCCGGGTCCGGGTCCATCCGGTCCGGGTTTGGACCCACTTTCATCCCTACCCACTCCCATCCAAGATGCGACCGGCGACCCAACGCCTTTTACCTTTCCCGTCAACAGCGTCGTCAACAATAGACTCACCGACCGTTGATGCCCTTCCGCCTGCCGACACCCTTTCACTGTTCTTCACGAATCACGACAGTCGATTGTGTCTTCGAGAGTTCAACTTCGTATATATAGTATACTCGACCATGAGTCCATGACTTCACATCCCCTAGTAAGTGGTAATCTACCCTCTATATCCCACTCTGATACAATTAAGAGTTTGATTTACCGATTGCTTGATTTACCCTCGATAGTCAAGCGTTGGCTCACGATTTCTGATGATTTACCCTCTGCTTCTTACTGTTTCTCACTGATTTCTATGTAATTTATGGTTTGTTGTGTAATCTATTTCACTGTTTTGTCAATGCTTTATTAATAAAATCCAAGATGTTGTTGCATAATGTATGAGAGATGTTACTGAATCTGATAAGTTCAATGTTGCTGTAAGGGAGCAATGTAAACAGGGGATTCGAGGGCGAGATCAATATCTGATTTAAGGAGCGGGGGGGGGGGGGGGGGGGGAGCTATTTCCGCACCCGTTTGGTCCCGTTGATATCCCTACTAATGATTATTTCCTTGTTTCGTCAAAAAATATGCAAATGGTTTATTTCTAATGTTTCTAACAAAAGTTTTGTTTCTCACATTATATATATATATATATATATATATATATATATATATATATATATATATATATATATATATATATATAAGGTTATAAACAGTGGGTTCTACGGTTCATAAAAAGTAAAATAATTTAATAAAGAGCAATTAAAATAGTTAGAGACATTAATAAAATACAAAATGATATTTGCAAATAAAATATTATTTAAAGACTAAATCTATACACCAAATAAATTTAGTAACCTTAAAGGACTAAATGTATACACCGGATAAAAAATGGATATCATTTCAAATTTAATTTTGATAATAATAGTTTCCCGATTTATTGACTATGACATAAATACTTTTTGAAAATCTTTGAATATAATATGAAATTTTAAAATACAAAATTAAATATTAGCTAATTTTATGGGATATGATTACATAAAAGAACTCTTAGAATATGATATATGGCAAACAATAAGTACACATACATAATAGAATTGACATGAGGCAACTAAAACTACTCTTTTATTAATGTATATATATATATATATATATATATATATATATATATATATATATATATATATAGAGAGAGAGAGAGAGAGAGAGAGAGTTAGATTCATGTGAGACCATCATATTTTGTGTGACATAAGACGCAATTCTAGACATTCATTTTGGAGATCAAAAAAATATTTTTAAAATGAAAAATAAATGAAAATTCTCAAATTTTATTTTATATATTATTTTCTTCATTTAGACTAGAAAAGGATTTAAAAAATTTTAAAAATTAAAAATTTAATAGAAAAATTACCCTTTTTTGTTCGAAATATATGTTAAATATTCTAATAAAATAGTATACCATTAATATTCAAATTGAATTTTTAAAATGCTAGAATATTCTACTACAATATTAAACTATAAATATTCAAACAATTCTAATAGAATATTAGAATATTTTAACAAATCTAACAATATTAATATTAGAATATTTTCGCATATCTAACAATTATAGTGAATTATTATAATATTCTAACATTCTAAAAATTCGATTTGAATATTTATAGTGTAATATTGTATTAAAATATTTTACCTATATTCCGAAAAAAAACAATAAAATGTTTAATTTTTTTAAATTATTTTTTCTTTTTTTGAATAAATTAAATGATGAAAATAATATCTAAAAAAAATTTGCGGATTTTTCTTTTTAGTTTTCATTTTACAATTTTTTTTATTTAATTTTTTGATCTCCAAGATAAATGGCTAGGATCGCATCCTCATATCGCGCACACACACACACACACATATATACATATATATATATATATATATATATATATATATATATATATATATATATATATATATAATCATGGGAGAACCCATTGTTTAGCAAATGGTAAATTCTCTTGCTCACATACCTTTATTGGTAGTTCACTAGATTTAGACGATGTGGAAGATATCAATGCCCTTATTGGTAGTTCACTAAATTTAGACGATGTGGAAGACATGATTGAGTCCACGGGAAAAATTGATGTAAACTCCAATGTTTTATCTACAATAGATGATTTTGACGTATCTTCGATCTTGTAAATGTCCTTCTATTTATTTTTCATAAACATGAGGGCCAAATTAGAAAAACCATGTGTGTATATATATATATATATATATATATATATATATATATATATATATATATATATATATATATATATATATACACACACACACACACACACACACACACACACACACACACACACACACAAGTAGGTTCATGCGAAAACATAAATATCCTGCGAAAACGCGAAAACAGATTTTATCTTATAAAAATCAAACACAAGTACTATAAAAATTAAATTTATTAACAATAAATTAATGATAATTAGTTTATATTGGATTGTGTTATGATAATATAGATTTAAAGACGATTTTATCAACTATTTTTTTTTCACGTTCTTGACCACTTATAAATTTATGTTTTCATAATAAAAATGTCAAAACTCATATTTTGCTAATATGAAATAATTTCTCATGTGTAATCGATGATTATCATCATGTAGTTCAAAGTTTGGATGAATTATTGTCCAAAATATAAGGTTGAGGTGGCAAAATCTCATAGTTTTTTCTTGCTTTCGCGTTTCGCAAATTATTTGCATTTTCGCATTAACCCTCCCCTATATATATATATATATATATATATATATATATATATATATATATATATATATATATATATAATCATGGGAGAACCCAATGTTTAGCAAATGGTAAATTTTCTCTTACTCGGTTACCTTTATTAATAGTTCACTAAATTTAGAAGATGTGGAAGTTATCATTGACTCCCCAAGCAGATTTGATGTAAACTCCAATGTTTTATCGACAATATATGATTTTGACATATCTGCAATCTTGTAAATGTCCTCCTATTTATTTTTTTATAAACATGAGGGCCAAATTAGCAAAACCAAATCATTACACTACATATAACAAAATTAGCATCAAGTACAAAAGGTCAAACTAGATTACAATTGTTTGGATAATCTTTTTATTTATGTGAACTTATGTGATATCTGAAAAAGATAATAGCAAAGACACATTGCTATCAAACTAAAAAGTATCTTATGTGAACTTATGTGATATCGGATGTATATCAGTTGTATTTGAATTGTAGATATACTATTGTAACAGTGGAGTGGAGAGCCGTAAAATCAACTATTATGATAAGACCAAGTCATAAAGGTCGAATTCATCTTATAGCAACGACAAAGGCATGGTACACGATTTGTAGACCCTCCATTTGTGAGAACCTAAAGATTTGTGAGAACTTGCGAACTCAAAATCCGTAGTTCTGAACTATGTGTCCGTAACCATATAACTGCAGATAAGAATGCGTCTGCAATCCATATGACAACTGATTCATATATATATATATATATATATATATATATATATATATATATATATCAGGAGTAATAAAAAAAGAAATAAAAAATAAAAAATATCGTCAAATAGTTTTTTGAGCCTACATATCGTTTAAACACTGCCTTTTTTGGTTCTCAAAAGAATGTATATATATATATATATATATATATATATATATATATATATATGGTGGAGGGTTCAATGAAGAAAAGAAAGATTGAAAACGAGGGAATAAATGTAGACCACTCATTTCGAATCTGCTGCTTAAGCACTCCAGCGTACCAGACCGAAGGAACAGATCATATTCATATAAAATGGCTTTACAATGTAAAAAGGTCGTGTAACAGATCATACACGATGAGGTGTAGGAAGGAACATTCCTTGGTCAATAAAGCATTCTAAGAAGATGGTTAGGGTTCAAGCAAACCGGACTGCATAGGGATCAAGCAAGTCATTTATATGGCAAGTAAGTCTTCTAGTTAGAAACTTGGATGCTATAACCGGTATTTATATAGATATCAAACATGAGGGTTTCATTATCACAGAGCATTGAGAGGAGAGATTGTAATATATATATATATATATATATATATATATATATATATATATATATAATACATATATATATATATATATAAAGAAAAAATTTACCGATTCAGGACCTTGGATGATGCATCTAACAAACTTTAACTCAGTAAACGATGGATTCAACTGCGTAGGTCGACCTGTCTTTCTCCATCCTCGTACCTCTGTAACAATGTGTCACAATATGAACTTTCTCTATATGCGTCATAAATCTTACTATAAATGCGCAAAATTAGCTTGATATAGCTTGACAGGAAGGACATACCTGTACAGTCAATGGTATCACCAACTAAAATACTAAACCAGTCAGGAGTCGGTCTACTGACCTCCATTAAGTAAAACAAATCACGGCGACAAAGATAGTAAGCTCCTGTGCTTAGTTGAAATCCAGACAAACCTCCTCCAAGAGATTCTACCAATCCCATGTTATTTTCCAAGGTTTCCTCAGCTTCCTCATCATCAGTATAAACAAGGCTCACACCACATTCATGCACCTCCAATCCACTGATCACAGCGATGGAGACGTTGACTTTATCTCCAGTGTCCAGTTCATTTCCAATTGGCCAATAGCTTAACCATATACCAACTTCACCAGATTTAGGTTTGCCAAAGACTTTGGGGTTGTACATCAAATCAACACCATTGCTCGTACTGATCTTACAGAACCATAACCCATCATCATCCTCACCTGATATTGTTTTATATTTAAAAGTTACATCAAGTCCTTTGAGCCTTCTATTCTTGGGAGGCGGAGGCACATCAAAGTACAAATATGATAACTCTGATACATAAGTAGGTTTCATGTTTGGAACCTCCATGTCTGGAAGAGATGTGCTCATTATATTGAATTCATACAACATCTTGCCATGAAAAAGTACAAGAGTATTAGTCATAAATAATAATCTGTAGGCGGTATGTTGATGTACATGTGGTGTGCTCTTGCATGAGTTTAAGAGAGAAACAACCTACCTGGACACATGAACTTCTGCCTTTGGTGAGCTCATCATCACCAACCAGGCACACCTCATGATTTTGATATTCTTTTAGCCACTTCATATGTCCCAAATCGTTTTCTTCAAGTTTGGCTACAGGCACCAATTTGATAAAGCCTTCAATTTCTAATAAACTAATACAGCCTTCATAGCCAAACTCTTGCAATGTGAATCGATGTGATTGGAAGCTTATTTCCTCCAGCGACATACAATAGTACACATACAATTCTGCAAGTGTACTTGGGAGACAAAGAAGCTGTCTAAGCATTGAGCATAAACTCAAGTCAAGGACCCGAAGATTTTTAAGATGGTCATAACACGGCAGAAACTCAAATAGACTATTGCCTAAATTCATGTACTGCAAAGATAGTTGAACACTAAAACTCAGAGGAAACGAATCAGTACACTCAAGATCACAATCCTTGAGGAATAACCGGTGTAATGAAGGTGGGAAGAAAAAGGTAGGCTGTTCTGCAACTCCTCCACCAGAGGTAGAAGCTTCTGTTTGCTCACTCTTGCACAGGTTTCTACATCCTGTCATGTTCAGTAGTGCAAGACTTGTCAGGCCTCCAATTGTTTCACAAACACGAGCCAGACTGTGACAGTTCCAAAGAATCAAAGTCTCTAGATGAGGGATCATGGACATGTTGCGGACTTCACGTAGGTTGTGCGAGTCTGTAAGATTCAGAATCTGCAGTGACGGAAGAACCTGTTGCAAAAGTAATAAGATTAATTAATGTAGCACTCCTTGTCTTCATAAAGCAGAATTACCAAGAAGCTAAACGGATATGCAATAAATAAATAAATAAATAAATAAATAAGAGGATATCAGAATCAGACTCCCTACCATGGGGGGTTCAAATACTTCCAATTTACTGTAGCTCATATCTATAGCCACCAAGTTTCCCATGAATAAGTCAGAGGGTATGGTTCTTAAATCGGATCCAAGCCAGCAAAGCCATCTCAACTCATCTGAAAGATTATCGTAGGACCCAGTGAGCTGCACAAAGTTTAGTTGGAGCAATTTCAGTCTATCCATCTTTTGAAGTGCATCTGTCTTGAGGTTTGATGACTGCAGATTTAGCATGAAGAGGAATAGTAAGCTTATTATCAGATCCATGTATAAATATGCGTGTTTAAATATACATATGTATACACACACGGCATTTCTTAATTAGCGATTCTGTATTTACCTTGTAAGCAAACTTCTGTTCCTCTAGCATTTGCATGTCAAGTGCTAAACCTTCTATAGTTTCTGAACCCTAAAAGGAAAAAAGGATAAATTGTAGAATTAAATGAAATAGAAGTGTGTGAAAGTAATTGTAGGCTTAATTAAATTTAAACATACATAGAAAAAGCATCTCACCTCTCGTTTACTCAATATCTTATAAGAATCGCTACTCAGCCAGACTCTACTACGTTTTGCAGGGAATTTCGATTCTTGACGAACTATGTTTTTCCCCATCTCTTGTAGCAATCGATGCATCATCAGTTTGTTGTTTGGTGAAACAGAAAGAAGGCATCTGTTGGATAGGCTTTTGATCCCGGAGAATGCACAGTAATCATGCTGCAATATCTTTACCACATAATCCTTGTCTTTTCCAACAAAGAAACAAGCAATATGCAGAAACAACTCCTTTTCTAAGTCACCAGACAATGATTTGTAGCTCATTATAAGTACATTTTGAATTCTAGAATCAACTTCTTTTTCCAGTAAATTTAATTGGCTTTTCCAATGTAAGATGGTATTGTTATTGGATAGAGAAGAAGCCAACACTTCAAGGGCCAAAGGATTTCCTCCACAATATTCTACTGCTTGTATTGCAAGCTCCTCGAAACCTTCCATGGGAACTTTGGAACCAAAAGCATGACAGCTTAAAAGCTCTAACGATTCATCATCATTCAATAATTTCATTTTATATTCTTGACACCTCCAATCTGTGAACTTAAACCAATCATCTATATTATCTCTGGTTGTTGTTATTATAATCTTGCTTTGTGGATTAATCTTCCCAGTTCCAAGTAAAGCAGCTAAGTGACCACGTTCAACAATGTCGTCGAGAACAATAAGCGACCTTTGTGTCTGTAAGGCCTCCTCAATCTTACATGTACCTTTGGAAACACTAGGTATTTTTCTCTTTTTGCCACCTAAAATGCCTTTGAGAAGTTCTTCTTGTAGCACACGCATACCATTGGGCTCTTCACATTTGCCACCAATGCCTTCAATAAAACTCACGTTTTCATAAGTTTTCCAATTTGAATTGTAGATGTATTTGGCAAGTGTTGTCTTGCCACTTCCCCCCATACCGCAAATTGCTAAAAATTCAACATCCGGTTGATTTAACCACAAACTGATCTCCTCGTATCGCGTGGCCATCCCTGTTATATTGGGTGGAAGACTAACTTCATTGCGATCCAGTTTATTGTAAATGATGTCAACAATTTCCTTCACAAGCTTTGCTTCAGACCTTGAACAACATGAACAAAAATGAACAAATTCATGGGAGGGCATTTACAGTCTTTGATATAACTAAATGAAATATTGAATAATTAACTTTCCAAATTACCCTACTACAGCATTTGCAACGGGATAGAAGTTTTTCAAATATATTTGCAGATCCATTAAAATACCAATTTTTTTTTTTTTTTTTTTTGAAACAGCCAATGATCCCTATGCAGTCTTTTTTATCTTAATAATAAAATAAAATAAAAAAAACAGTACCTAGCAAGGAGCTAGGAAAAAGAACCAATAATAAAATACTAATTTAATCAAACGTAAAAAATAATGGAATTCCACAATTATGCTCGAAAGCACAATATAACTCTTTTTTATCTTAATTTCCTAGATCATATATATGATGTATCAACAAGCATTAAAAGAATAAATTATCACAGTATTTTATACTTTGTCCCATTAGGCATTTGAAATGTAGAAAAAAAAAATGTAGCCATCAAACACTTGTAATTTACAAATTACATCAATTTAATTCATTTTTTTATCAATATAGTTACTTTTTCATCTACTTTTCCGAACTGCTCTGTAAACAAAGATCTGTTACCGATTCATTGAAAGTATTTACACATTTATCAACAAAAAGTTCTCTAAGTCAGACATCGAGACCAGTATTTTGCTACAATTTGAATCTAAAATTACAAGAACAGACAAAGATGCATACCCAGACAAAACAATGCCTGCCAAATCAGCAACCTCTTTAAGAGCTTTCTTCCACAGGCTCACGTTGTCATCTGTCCACCTTGAAGAGGCTTTGACTTCAATAGCAAAAGTTCCCCTTTGTTTCCTCACATCACAAGGATCGACGTGATAAAAAACAGGTAGAACGAAGTGATTACACTCCCTCCTTTGTTGGAGGATCAACGCAAGCTCATCTAGGCACCAAGTTGAAGTTGCATACTTCTGTGACAATACAATTACTGAAGCACCAGATTCTTTAATTGCTCTCTCGATCTCCAGCTGCAGTTTTTCGCCTCTTCTAATTTCTTCGCTATCCCTAAAAGTAACCATTCCTGCTCGCATTAATGCCTCGTAAAGATGATCCGTAAAAGAATGGCGAGTATCTTCGCCTCTAAAGCTTAAAAAAACGTTATAATGAGAAGCCATAATAACGGATGAAGAAACGGAAGCGAGTGAAATGGATCGGTAAGGATAAAGATGAAACAGGATTCTCTCGATCTCCCGTTGCGAGGAAAATTTTCATTACAGAAACACGATTCCAGCAGCGAATATCTTGTATTTAACGACAAAAAAAAAATAATAAAATAAAAAATACAATACAACATAAACTTTAGAGCAACTATAAAACTGGTCCGTATGTTTATGCCAAAATTACTGATTGGGTCCCTAAAAAAGTGTTTATTTCCAATTTCATCCCTATGGTTTTGGTTCATTTTGAATCGGGTCTCCATCATTGATACTGTTTATGTTATGTGTAAAATTACTATTTTACTGACATCTTAGAAAATGGATGGAGGGGGTGAAATTGTAGACCAAAAAAGAAAAAGAAAAAAAGTGACAATGACCTAAATTGCCAAGTAAAAATAAAGTAGGAGAAAAAAAAATCTAACGAATGAAATTGACAACCAAATACCAAAAAAGACAAAATAATATATTCATAGATCCTAAACTTGTCAAGTGCAACACCGACATTAGCAATTCATATATAGTTAATATACTCTTACTGTTATTTATTAAATATATATCATATGGTGTATATGGTGCATTGACAATTTTTATAATGATGAGAAAATAACCCGAAAATCGAAAAACCAAAACCAAAACATAAACCGACGATTTAGGTTTCTTATATTTACCAAACCGAAAAAAACGGAACCAAATTATTACTTTGTATTTAAAAATATATGTTTTATACGTATTATATTTTAGTGTTATGCAATTTAGTCACAAGTATCTATTCGTCCAAGCGGTTAAGGCGCCTAAGTCTTTGTTTTGACAATGTAGTGCTTGATTTTGTTTACTTGCTGATTATCCCACATCATCATTGGAGGTATAGAATTTACCACAATCTAATTTGATATATAAGACGTAAACTGGATTATAACCCATGTTAAACGGGAAACATAAAAAAAATAAAAATGTCTATGGATATTGCATAATGATTAAAAAAAATTATGGCTATTGATATTATTGAAATATATAAAAGATACACTGAAATTGATAAATTTCTATAATCGTTGAAGGACCTCTTTGTAGACAACATTTCTTGTTTTATTAGTTGAACAACCTTCTGTGTCACGTATGAGTATCTTCAAATCTTTTTTACTTGTAACACAGGAAACAGCTATATATAACTGACCATGAGTGAAAACGGGTCTACGCAAGTATAAGCCAACATCTGATAATGAATGTTCTTAACTTTTGTTAATGGTTATAGCGAAACAAACAACTATGGGGAATTGCCTCCGCTGAAAACGGAATGAAAATTTTTTATCAGACGAGGTTAACTTCATGTGAGGTATAAAAATAGTCTCATTGAAAAACCTGCCGGATATTATTCAGGATTTAATGACGTGTCTTCCAAGCCTTACGATCTGTATTCAAGTACCATTGCATAGTCATTTGGTTTGGTCGATATTACGACGTAACATGACAGGAACACCTTTTTTTAGTATAAGTTTATGGTTGGGAATTCTAGAAGCCTTAAAACCATTCAACACATTTGGAGAGTATATCAATTCCTCAAAAGAATCTTGTACATCAGTCTCACATAAAGAATATGAACTCAGATACGTTTTCCCTTCATCTTTCATCAATTATGTAGGATATAGTAGGGTTTGTAGTGGGGATTTGGATACCAACTTCGATCGCGTGAACACTTTCCGAATTGATATTTCTACCCTATGTCTAGGTTACAAGAAATTCAGCCTAGGATAATTCAAGATGACACTTACGATTCTAGGCATAGAAATCGTAAGCCAAATTGCTAGAAAGATTCTTGAGTGTTTGAAGAAACAAGAGCTAATTTGCGTGTGTATCTACTCAAAAGGAAGAGTCATTTATATAATAAACGAGATTAGGGTTTCATTAGGGTTGGGCCGTCATGAGTTGCTTTGGAAGCAAGTCAGGGTAATCCATATTTTAATGAGGATTTAGGGTTTCCAAAACTAAGGAGTTTCGTTAGTTTTACCATAATCACCCACATGAATCTGAATTTCACACTATGTTCCTATATGTAAATTTGGAGAGGTTTTGGGGTGCTGCCCCAAACCCCGCGGGGGCGCTGCACCCTTGGAAACCCTGATCCCGGGGGCACTGCCCGCGGACCCCAGACTTCTCGTCGAACCGGCTTCTAATTCGATTTTATACATGTGTGCACTCTGCACAAACCCATATATATATATATATATATATATATATATATATATATATATATATATATATATATATATATATATTAGAGTACAAATTATGAAGCCCCTTAGCTCACATATTAGTTCCAGTTACATAAAATGATATGGTGACACTAAAATCACCTACAATCCTCCCCCATTTTAGTGTAACCCTTGAATAAACATAACCTTATCAAAACAAACCAAACTAGTACATAATGAATTTATCGAAACGATTAACACTTAGTATCATACACTTGCAAATACTCGAGAATCAGGGTGTTCTAAGAATTGAACCCATCAACCCATTTGAATACCAGAAAGTAAAATACATACAATTTTATTGAATTTCTAGCAAAATACAACTTGACACTATTATAAATTCGTGTGTCCCAATCCTCTCATGATCGTATCAAGGTCAAGTCCACAACCTCTTGAAATGCGGCTACACTTCACAATCACGTAGATAACTCCTTTCCATGTATTTGCACATACATTTATCAAAGGAATTATTAAGAAGTTAAACTTCAACCTGGCTAACATGCAGAACCGAACACATACCTGGGATGAATATTTCATGTGTTCCAATCTATAAGTATGAGCTTTCCACATTGAATTCAACTCCTAACATTATATTAGGAGGGAATTGGGTGTCTCATCAATACAAAATTAAATGGACTTTAATCCCATCCCGATTACAAACTTGTGCACTAAGTCTCTTGTCAAACCTTTAGTCAAGTGATCTGCCAAATTTTGTTGCGATTTCACAAACTCAACCAAAATCACACCATTCATGATTAGTTCTCTAATCATAGTATGTCTAACACCTAGGTGTATAGACTTGCCATTATAAACCTTGCTATATGCCTTAGCCAAAGCGGTTGTACTATCACAAAGGATAGAAATAGGTGCTATCGTTTTAGACCACAAAGGAATCTCATAGACTAAATTCCTTACCCACTCTGCTTCTTTATCAGCAGCTGCTAACGCAACAAACTCAGATTCCATTGTCGAGTTTGTAATGCAAGATTTCTTTTTGGAAGCCTAAGAAATGGCACCTCCCCCAAGCAAGAATACCCAACCAGAAGTTGAGGAATGGTCCTCCATGTTGGTTATCCAACTTGCATCTGAATCACCTTCTAAAACCGAAGGACTCCCCAAGTAACTCAAACCATAATCCATGGTTCCATTGAGATAGTTAAACACTCTATTTACTGTTTGCCAATGTTGAGCACTAGGATTATTAGTGTACCTGCCTAACTTACCCACATCAAAAGCAATATCAGGTCTGGTACTTGTCATGGCATACATCAAGCTACCAATAGCCTTAGAGTATTCTAATTGTGAAATGGGAACGCCATTATTTGGCATTAGTTTCACACTTGGATCCATAGGAGTACTCACAGGAGAACAATCGATAAAATTAAACCGCTTGAGAATTTTCTCAATGTAATAACTTTGAGTTATTACCAAACCTTTGTTCATCCTTTTAACTCCTATTCCAAGAATTAGATCAGCCTCTCCTAAATCTTTCATGGAAAACTTGGATGATAACAATTTCTTTGTTTCATCTACTTGATTTTGGTCAGTACCAAAGATTAACATGTCATCTACATATAAGCAAATGATTACTCCAGCTCTAGTAGCATCATCAAATCTACTATAAACACATTTGTCACATTGGTTTGTCTTGAAACCAGAAGACAAAATAATCTCATCAAATTTTTGATGCCATTGTTTAGGCACTTGTTTCAGCCCATACAAAGATTTGACAAGTTTACAAACCATATGCTCTTTACCAGGCATAATGAAACCTTCTGGTTGTTTCATGTAAACTTCCTCATCAAGATCACCATTTAAAAAGGTTGTTTTCACATCCATTTGGTGAATAACCAGATTATGGATACTTGCCAAGGCAATCAACAATCTAATAGTAGAAATACGTACAACCAGAGCATACGTATCAAAATAGTCGACATCGGGTTTTTGTCTAAAACCTTGAATGACTAACCGGGCATTCGAATTTATCAATAGTCCCATTAACATTCATTTTATTTTTGAAAAATCCATTTGCAACCAAGTGGTTTAGAACCTGGAGGCAAATCAGACAACACCCATGTGTTGTTCTCAATAATTGATGACATTTCATCATCAATTTTTTCCTTCCAAAAGGCACTATCACAAGACTCCATGGCTTCTTGATATGTCTTAGGATCATCTTCAATACTATAGCAATAAGAGTATTCAATATTAATTTCATCCCTTGAACCTGCCACCAAATATAGTTGGAAGTCGTATCCAAAAATTTTCACAATTTGGCCTCTTTTGCTTCTACGAAGCTCTTGTGGTTCTTGTACATTACCACCATATTGACTTTCTGAATTTTGCACTTTATTAGTACCAAAAGTCAGATTCTTAGGCATTTGAATTGATGAAAAACGCATCTCATCAAAAATTGCATCCCATGATTCGATAACAGTGTTAATTGAAACCGAATCATTAGGTTCTATTACATAAAACCTATATGCCTTTGTAAAACCCGATCTTAAGTATCAATCAAAGTCACTATAATTGGTGCGGAATCCCAATCAAGTGATTAATGCAAAACAGTTAAAGCGAATTAAGAACACAGTTACTGAATCTTCAATGCACACTATATTGAACAATATTCTACTACATAAGATTCTTAATTACTCTCACTGGCACTAGAATGGTACACTCACCTGAGATTTAGAAACCATTGAATGTCTCGCCAAGGGCCAAGTTAACTTGTTAACTTGAAAAATTGTATTGAGATCTTTGATCAAGGATATGCAGGGGCTAACATCAAAATAGCCACGAGTAGTTCTCCAATACTCAACAAATCGCAGTGCGTTCCTCCGTTTTCACACAGATACTGTGATTAGTCTCCATCTGAGCCATGGTTGGGTCCTTGAACAACTGTGGTGAGAAGAGTCTTTATGATTTTGTGATCCACGTGGACTTTTAGTCATGGTTACCTTTTAAGACGCATCTGTGATCGATAAAGAATTTTCATTCGAAGAAATAAGAAGTGAAGATCATTTGTCAACACATAACCTTTCAACCCGAAAAGCAAGGTGAAGCTGTATTTGAAGTTATGTGTCAAATTACATTGAAGCCTCCTCAGTCAATTTGCTGCTATCTATGAACTTGCTAAAGTGATCTAGAAGAATCGGTCTCTCTGTTATTATCTTTGAAGTTTCTCTAAGCTGAAAGTGCTGATTTACAAGAACCTATACAAGAAGCCTCTATACCCACTATGCGCTCAAAGTCAAATTTTAAAGGAAGTCCAAGTATTCAAGATGAAGTCATTCATGCAGAAATTCATATGTTCATCTTGAAGTTGTGAAGAAATTGAAGATAAAAGCTGAAGGTCAAGAACAAAGAGAAGATTGAAAAGAAAAAGAAAGCTATAAACCAAGGGGGAGATTGTTAGGACATGATTTATGGTTTATACTTTACTTTTGATGACTTTTAGAGTTCTCGTTCTTGGACCAAAAACACCATGTTTTCGGTGGTGTTTGGACCGAAATCACCATGTGATTTCAGTGGGCTTAATGAGGATTTTGGTTGGGTTTTGGGTTGGGCCTTTGTAATTATGTCTAGGTATATATAGTATTGTTTTCAGCCGTGTACCATTCCAGTGCCAGTGAGAGTTAATTAGGATTAACTCACAAAACCATCCTATGACAAAAATTTCCGATGACGTATTTCCACAGTTTAGCATGGCACAAGGTCAAGGTCCTTTGGCGGGACATTCAGCAATAATTGTGCCTTACGAGGTGCATCGCCCTAGTGCCAATAACCGTTAATTCCTTACCTATTAAGAATGTATCCGAGAATACATGTGAGTCTCCACAATTTTGCATGACAAAAGAATGCCAAGACCCTGGGCGGGATGTTCAGCAATATCTGTTTCCTGATTGGGTGAATCGCCCTGGTGCCGTGACAGTTCTTAGGTAAAGATAACTGACAAGACCAATTTTGACAATCTGTACAATTTCAAACTTTCAATTCCTTGAATATGACAGTTGTTAAAAAGAAACTGTCTGAGTGACAGTTTGTACAATTTCATGCCTTCAATTCCGTAAATACGACAATTCTTAGAGAGAAACTGCCTAATTGACAACTTGTACAGTTTCATGCCTTCAATTCCTTGTGAAAGTAATGTGAAGTGAAATTCGGTCAATTCCTTTCAAGGTCTCTTTTTGCACAGAAAATTCCGACACAGTCTCCTAGAGTCTCTTCATCTTTTAAATTCGCGTTTTAAGACAAATGAAATTTTTGAGATAAAAAATAAAATAAAATAAACTTAGCACACAATAAAAATAATTAAGAATAAAAAATAAAATTAAAATACGCTCAAAAATAGTAAAAATATTTTTTTTTTTGGATTTTTTTTTCTGAAAAAGAAAGAAAAAGAGAAATAAAATAAACATATTTTTGAATTTTTGAATTTTATGATTTTGTTTGGTTTTAATTATCCCCCTAAATTTGTGCATAGAGGTGAAAGAAAGAAAAAATATGAACAAATTTAAATAAAACAAAAATAAAATACAAAATGTACAAAAAAAAATCTTTTATTCTTCAAAATGAATCATTTTAAGAAAACTCACAAGCACATCAAAAACGAGCTTTTCCAAAAGGTTTTGTAAACAAATCGGCCACATTATTATCAGTGTGGATTTGTTCCAAATGAACAAGTTTACGCTCAAAACAATCTCTTATAAAATGAACTTAATATATATGTGCTTGGTTTTAGAATGATGAACTGGATTTTTAACAATTTGAATAGCAGCATCATTATCACAGAAGATATGAGTGTCAAGAAAATTCAAACCATAATCCAGCAGTTGATATTGCATCCAAATGACTTGAGAACAACAAGCAGATGCATCAACGTATTCAGCCACAGTTGTGTTTATATTCCGGAACGAAGTTAACATATTCAAAATTCATCATGCCATTAAATACAGTCCCCATTTGTGTGATCATTTCTTTCTACCTTCCCACAAAGGACTGTTGGAACCTGAAAGTGAACCTTTAGCAATCCTAAGTACCCATTCCGAAGTGTGTATGTTCCGAAGTGGAGAGTAGTCCGGAATCTGTCCGGACCTAGAGAGAAGAAGATAAGAAGTTCTAAAGTGAAGACATTCCGGAATGGACATCATGTCCGGAATGTATGCTGATCCGGAGTCATTATATTTTTTCTTTATGTACTTAATGATATTTGTCTTTGTATTGATTTGACACTTCATAGGACTTAGTCTTTTTGTAATGTTAGACAATCAGAAAATGTCAGGAACATCTCTATTGTCCGGTCCTATGTTAGTTTCCTAGTTTATCCGATGTAACCTTCACTCCTATTTATAGGAGCTTTCAATGCTAAGTCAAACAACAGATCTTCCACTCATATTTGGCATTTTACTAAGTTAATTAATTCTCTCAAAAACATTCTTCGTGTTCTTCATTTAATGTCTTTACTTTGATCATTATCTTCTCTCTTCATTTATATCTTGAATACTTTGTTAGGAGTATTTATTCAGACTTGACTGGTCTTTCCAGACTTGACTGGAGCTCATATTAGCAAGCAGACATTGATCTTAAGCATTCATTCAAGGTTTGAGTTCTCAAACCTTGTCCCTGCGCATCAGATCGTTCTTGTTCTCACAAATTGTATCAGAGCTTGAGTGGTTGTCCTTTGAATCCATAAGAACAGATTATCATTGATTTGAAATTACCTTGGTGTTGCAATCATTTCTGTGTTCAGGATAAAAGTTCTTCTATATACCACTTTTGCTCAAGATATCTTAACTTCAATGGCTGCTTCTAATCCTCAACAAATGTATTTAATGCAAATTGCAAATAGCGTGGGTTGCCCTACTCATCCCCCACTGCTGGTTGTTGAAGAATATGATCATTGGAAATTAATAATGGAGAGATTTTTACTTGGAAAAGAAAAAGGTGAATCTATCTGGAGATCCGTCAAAGAAGGCCCTCATGTTCCTGTAAGAACAGTTGTAAGAGATGCTGCTGCTTAGCTTATGGGTCAAGATGAGGCTCGTCCATCTCCTCTAACTGCAGATGATATTGAGAAGCTTCATGCTGATCAAGTTGCCTTCTCAGAAATGGTGTTTGGTGTTCCTCCTTCTCTCTTTGAGCACATCAAACTATGCAAGTCTGCTAAAGAGATTTGGGACACACTCCAAGATTTATTTGAAGGGTCAGAGAATATGAAGGACAAGCGGTTGAATTCGGTTGTCAATGAGTTTGATACATTCACTACCACTCCTGGTCAATCTATTACCTCAACTTCAAACAGATACCGAATCGTTGTCAACAACATGACAGCTCATGGAATAGTCCGAACTCCTCTTGAGTACAACCTCAAATTCATCAACAGCCTTGGAAAGGAATGGGGAAACATGAAGTCCTGTCTTCAGAGTAATGGATCTCTGAAAAAGCTCAAGCTCTATCAACTTTTTGATGAGCTCCAAGGTCATGAATCGAACGTTGCTCAAACTTTAAGAGAACTCTTCGGAGGTCCTCTTGCCTTAATCAGCTCCTATGACCTTCCTCAAACCTCCAATTTAGGCACTTCGGACCCGCTCACCGCTGCTGTTCCTTTCACTCCTTCTGTTCAACCATCACCTCCTACTGCTCCAATTCATACCAACTCCATTTATCCTCCTATGGAAACTCTGAACCTTGACGATATAGACTCCGTACTTCGGTTTCAGCAAGAATTTGCTCTACTTTCCATGAAGTACAATCGTCCTTTCAACAAGCACTACAATAACCGATTCCAAAGTCCTCACCAAAATAACCTATTTCAAGCTCCTCATCAAAACAATCATCAACCATTCAACAAACCTTCCGAAAACCCTCCTGCTTACAAGCCAAATCTTCCTAATCAAGATCACACTTCGGATCCTCCACAAATTTCGAAATCCGAAAAACCAAAAATTGGTTGTCACAAGTGCGGACATGCAAATCACTTTGCCAAATATTGTTTAGCCGAAGTCCCACAAAAACCAAAGATCAAGGACTCTGCTTACTACGCACGCCGTGCTCAAGAATTGACTGAGAGTGAAAAGGTTTTGTTACAACTGTGTCAAGGGATGTGGAAGGATACTGGTCATCTGGGGATGATGATGATGTAACTACTGGCAGAAATATGTGTCTCATGGCCCGACAAGAAATTGAGTGTGATGATGGCTATTGGTCATCTGGTTCTGAAAGAGATGATGAAGATGGTGAACCCAACTACTGCTACATGGCTACGAACGATCCACCAGGGAAAGCATCATTCAACAGGTAAAAATTATGATTACTGAAAATAATTTTGATTTATCTATCTGTGAACGGTATCTAACTCAGATCCAATCAGACATGAACATCATTTACAAAGCCTATGAGTCAGCCATAGAAGCCAGTGAGAAGAAGGAAATCGAACTGAGTCGTCTTAGGTTACGTTTCGAGGATAAGAAGTTAAAAATAGAGTCTTTAGAGCGTGAGCTTGTAATGTCAAAAGATGAATGTATCATTTTGAAAGACAAATGTGAAATTACCTACTTTGAAAGAAATGTCTTGATTTCTGATAATAAACGTCTCAATGCTAAGATAGATGCTTTACACAATTCCATTGATATGCTTGAAGCAAACGAACGGATGACTCATAATTTTCGTCATCCATGGTCCAAAGCACCTGGCCTCGGAAACGAGTTTCCGAAGCCTATTGCTCTTCCCTTGAAGGCATTGCAAAACTTGACATTTATAGGAGAGGTTCCGAACATCAAACATTCGGACACCCCTGTTTCTCCCTTGTCACCCCTTCTTGAGACCACGGACCATTTTGCATCGTTAATTCCTGAGTTTCAACCAATCATTGTCAAGTGTCCTGATTCCACACCTCTTCCGCCTCTGACAAACCTGGACCTGAATCGGACCACAGAATTCCATCACAGTGTTTCAGATAGGATAGATCATATTCCGAACATTAGTCCTCCTAACAACTGTGTCATTGAGGAAATCATTCCGCTAACAACTGAATCCACTACCTCTGAGTTTGTATGAGAATCCTTTGATGATAAAGTTGAAACTTCAAGCTGTGTCTCCTCTGATTCTTGCGAATCTGAATCCTTAGTTATCTCAAAAACAAAGTTGGTACCATTGACCCTGAGTTTAGTAATCCATCTGCTGGACAAAATTCAAAATCATTGTCTCAATCCAAGAAAAAACCAACGCTCAATAGGAAGGATATGGTAGATCCTAAAGTGGAAGCTCAGAATGATCACAAAAAGGAAATCAAGTCTAGACAAAATTCTAGGTTCCTTGAGAACTCCAAAAAGAGTGTATCTCAGAATTCTCGTTCCTCAACTCCTAGTCAAAACTCCTTCACTCCCACTAAGATCCTCAAGAGACCTTTAATCACTTCTATTCCAGTTGAACCAAAGAAAGTTGCTAGTTCTACTCAAGCTAAATCTTGTGTAAACACCACCTCTGTCCAAAACACTCTTCTTCGGACTGTTTCATCCGTTTTCATTGCTAAATCTGATGGCATGATTTTTAAATAAAATTCTTCAAAAATCAATGTGTCATCAAAAAAAACCAAAAAGCCCTAAGAAAACAACTTTATCAAAATCTTCAAAACAAAATTTTGTGTGGAAAGTCAAATCTCACACTGATGAAGCTATGGTTCCGAAAGTATCAGTCGTTCCCACCTCTCCGAAAGCTCATGTTCCGAAACGAACAACTCCGGAAATCCGAGTCATTGAATATGACTATTGGATTGATGAAAGAAGATTGTCGTTCTGTTTGTTTCCCAAGGAATCTAGGAACAAACCTTCTAAATCCCCGGTTGCTCATAAGTCACTTCCCAAGCCTAAGACTTGTGCCATTGTCCCAAAATCTAACTTGGAGCCTAAAAACTCCACCATTCACTAATTTTACAGGCACTCTGTGCTTCGGAGCAAGAAACAATATAGTATGTTGATAGTGCTTGCTCCATGCACATGAGGGGCAGGACTTTCTGCTAGATCTGAAGCTTGCACCAAATGTTGGATATGTAACATATGGCAACAACTCGAACTCTCAAATCCAAGGTTATGGGATCCTTACAAATGGCAATTTCTCAATTTCAAACGTGGCATATGTAGCTGACTTAAAGCACAACTTGCTAAGTGTGGCTCAACTCACTGATGCAAATCGTCGAGTTGAATTCTGCAAGAAACATAGCTACATTATGACTGAACACCAAAAAGAATGCTTGATCAAGTCCAAAAGCAACAAGAACATGTACCCCCTTGATATCAACATGATCATTGGCAAGCCTCAATTGTGCTTACTCTCCAAATCCATTCCTGACGTTAGTTGGTTATGGCACCGAAGGCTTGCTCAGTTGAACTTCAGATACATGAATGATCTTGTTTCAGGTGAAATGGTTAGAGGTCTGCCACTCCTCAAATTTGAGAATGATCATTTATGTGCAGCATGTGAGTATGGTAAGCAGTCAAAGAAAGGCCATCCGATCATCATTGAAAAATCAATCTCGAAACCTCTTGAACTTCTAGACATTGATCTTTGTGGAACATCAACAGTGGAAAGTTTACATCACAAAAAGTACATTCTTGTGATTGTGGATGATTTCACTACGTTCACTTGGGTTTTCTTCCTCAAGCTAAAGTCAGAAACAGCCTCCGAGCTCATAAATTTTATCAAAGGAGTAGAAGTTCTCATCGAACTCCAAGTAAGGCGCATTCGAAGTGATAATGGTTCGGAATTCACAAACTACTCCATTGAGAACTTCCTTACTGAGAAGGGAGTTGACCACAATTTTTCTGCTCCACACACTCCTCAACAAAAACGGTGTAGTCGAACGAAGGAATAGGACTCTAGTTGAAGTTGCTTGATCAATGCTCAATTTTGAAAATCTTCCACTCTTCTTTGGGCTGAACCCGTTTCCACTTTATGCTTCACTCAAAATAGAAGTATCATCAATCGACGTCTCAACAAAACACCGTATGAATCCATGAATGGTCAGAAGCCAACAATCTCATTTCTGCATGTTTTCGGATGCAAATGCTTTATCAAGAACAACCGTGATCAGCTTACCAAGTTTCAACCAAAAGCTGATGAAGCTGTTTTTCTCAGATACTCCTCAAAATCAAAGGCTTATCCAGTTCTCAATCGACGTACTCGAGTTATTGAAGAAAGTTTTGATGTTACCTTTGATGATCATTTCGTTCGGAATTCTGGTCCCACTCACGTTACCACTCACATTATGGAGTCTGATGCTCCTCCTCCAGAATGTCCAAACATTCAAGTGATTCATGAAGTAGATTTTGATACTCTATTTGGACCCTCCGAAACAACCCTTGATTCGGAATCTCGAATAAGCACAACTCGACTCCTGAAGTTCCTGTTTCTCAAAATGTCTCTGGTCCGATCCCTAGTCTTCCTCTATTTGATTCCGAACTGTTTCAACCTTCTCAGGTTGAGGGGGAGAATGGTCTACCTTCCCTTGAATCAAATTTGGATGGATTCCAAGATGCAGCACCTGACTTCGATGATTCAAATCCGATCAACATTGCTGACAATGAAAACTTCTTTGAGTTCCCTTCTGATGATGATGTCAACCTCTCCGGTTCAGAAGTTCAAGGGAGCATCATCCTCAAGTTCAAACCATTCAGGGGGAACAACTCAATCCTATTGTTGATATCGGCTCGTCTGCTGCTCAAGAACTTCCAAGGTTACATGTATGGACCAAAGATCACCCTCTGAACCAAGTGATTGGAAATCTGAATGCTGGTGTACAAACTAGAACTGCTGCAAGTATTCAAAATGAATGTCTCTTTTCAGCATTTATATCTATGGTTGAACGCAAATCCATAAAAGAAGCACTTGAACATGCTGATTAGATTACTGCCATGCAGGAAGAATTGACAGAATTTGATAGAAATGAAGTTTGGTCTCTCATCCCTCCTCCTCAGAATCACCCCATTGTTGGTACTAGATGGGTGTTTCGCAACAAGCTAGATGACGCAGGAGTTATTATTCGAAATAAAGCAAGATTGGTGGCTAAAGGTTTTACTCAGATTGAAGGACTCGACTACGATGAGACCTTTTCTCCTGTTGCACGACTTGAAGCTATCAGAATCTTCCTTGCTTATGCTGCTCACAAAGGCTTCAAAGTGTGACATCCCCATTTTTACGGCCGAAAAAGATCGATTTCGTTTATGCTTTTTAATAAAAATCAGAGTAACTTCTTAAGAAAAGTATTGCGGAATTTGTTCCTAAAACAAAATATGATATAAATTTTATCAAAGCATTTCTTAAAGAAATGTATTTTCGTTACATTACAAAACTCGGGATGTCAATCATCGATGCAGACCATAAGCATAAACCAAAAGGAAATAAACATTCTAGGCCACAAAACACAATCTGGCCTTAAATCCATAATCTCTCGTCAAGTCATCCAACTATGCTTTTGCCACTGCCTGTAATACAAGAAACTGAGTGGGTCAGGCTGGGGAGCCTGGTGAGCATATAGGGTTTTCAACCCACAATAATAAGTTCATTATTTATTTTCATCAAATTACTAACCCGATTACCCGTTCCCGTTATCCTCACTTTACGTCCCTAGAGCATCTATTATAAGGGACCTATCCTAAGGAATTTCATCGGGATGGACACTACTGCTAAGGGGGTTCCTCAGCCATATGTGTCCGTAAGGCAACCATGGGGGGGATGGAGTACACCGGTGAACACTTCGTTCACAAACACCTACAGGTTGCGAGCCAGCTAGTGTTCCACTAGACTTCCTAGAAAAGTCTGTGGTCGTCATCCATACTCCGCTAGATGACTGGAACAACGTCAACATTGAGGCCTCTCATCATTTTATTTCACCACACCAACTATTTTATCTACCCATGTTCTACCCAACATATTTGTAGATATAAAATACATACATGGTCCAGATCTGTAAAATAAAGCTTACATCTTTTATCCAGCATAACTTTTAAAGCATACAATACATATATAGTCCAGATCTGAAGGAAAGAGGTTCAGATCTTTCATCCAACATAGATCTCAAAGTATACAGTTTAGATCTGAAGAAAAAGTTTAGATATGAGATGAGAAAGTGTAGATCTGAAGGAAAAGTTTAGATCTGAGATGAGAAAGTGTAGATCTGAAGGAAAAGTTTAGATCTGAGATGAGAAAGTGTAGATCTGAAGGAAAAAGTTCCAGATCTGAAAGAAAGAAGTATAGATCTTTCATTCAACAACATCTCAAGTAAGTAACTAACATATACCTATACACACAGCACATAAAATACTTCATATCTATGTGTAAGATGAAAGTGACTATACACTCACCTGATACAGAGTGATCCGGACAGCACCTCGCTTCTAAAAATAATATTCTTTGATGAAATCGGGAAGTTTGCTTGAAAACCGGGCTTTGCTCGGAGCAGCGTTTCCGAAACTGAACGACCCTTTTTCTCGGGACTCCGGGAGCCTCGGGGCTTCCTTAGGGTGCTAGGGGATCACCTAGGCTTAGGGGAGGGTTAAAACCCTTAGAGAGAGAAAGAAGTTAGAGAGAGAAGTGAGAAATGGTGTGGAAAGCCGGCTGCCTTCGCAGCTTATTTATAGGCCCAGCTCCTCGGATTACGCTGGGCGTACCGAGGGCTACGCTGGGCGTAGTCTTCGGATAAGAGCGCCACGTCGGATCCAGCTGTCTCGCACACCGGATGGATAAGACCCAAAGGTACGCTGGGCGTACCGGATCTCGTATGCGGGGCGTAGGGCGAAGCGAAGTGGCATTCATCGGATGCGAGGTTGGCCTTCATCGGATGGCTCAGATCGAGCCACGTCATCTATCTCGCCTTAGATTTCGTGATTTTCTACTCCGACTTCTAAAAATCATAACTTTTGCATACGATCTCCGTTTTTGACGTTCTTTATATCCACACGAAGACGGGAACGTACTCTACAACTTTCGTTTAGACTCCGTCGGCTAATTTTGATTTTATTTTAAATTTTATATTTTTAACAGGCCGGGACAGGATTGGTCCGTTAAAAATCCATAACTTCTTCATCCGACGTCCGTTTTCGTCTGTCTTTTTATCGTTATGCTACTATTAACGAGATCTTGGATTCTCGTTTAGGTTGTGTCGGCTAAAAACCACTCGATCTAATATTCGAATTTCGGGCTGTACACTACTAAGCCGAAACTTAGAAAAATCATAACTTCCTCATACGAAGTCAGATTTGGGCGTTCTTTTTATGGATGTTCTCGGTTTAACATATTCTACGACTTTGGTTTAGATTACTAAGGACAAAAAGTCTTCTATCGTAAATTCACTATTTAGGCTTCCCGGTGCCGTGTCGGTTCCGTCGCGAAACTTCGACGGGTCATAACTTCTTCGTTATAACTCGGATTTCGGCGTTCTTTATATCCCCGAAATCCTTGTTTCGACCACTACAACTTTATGTAAAAATATCAGGTTTATCTCACACGTTAATTTTGACGTTTATTTTTATTCTTTATTAATTATATCTTTATAATTAACTATAAAGCACATAAATTCACATAATTCACGTAATACTCAAATAATTCATCTTTATTGCTTCAAAAGAGTTTCAATAGTTGACCTAGACTATTACATCATCTACTAATGCTTAGCCCTGAAACACGGGCGTTACAATTCTCTCCCCCTTAGGATGATTCCGTCCCGGAATCATGTATCAGCAAACAGGTGTGGATAGCGACTCATCATGTCATCCTCTGTTTCCCAAGTGAGATTCGGCCCATTCGAATGTTTCCAACGGACTAGCACTAAGTCGACCATCTTTCGTCGTAACTTCTTAGTCTTACGGTCAACAATTGCCTCGGGCTCTTCAATCAGCCTTTTATTCTCATCCATCCTTAACTCTGAGATTGGAATTATGTCGGGAACTTCTCCCGTGAATTTCCTCAGATAACACACATGGAAGGTGTTATGAATACCATCGAGTTCTTCGGGCAATTCCAGCTTGTAAGCTTGGTTCCCAATCTTCTGAAGAACTTTGAACGGTCCAATAAACCTTGGACTTAGCTTTCCTCGTTTCCCGAATCTTATAAGTCCCTTCCACGGTGAGACTTTAAGAAAAACCGAATCCCCAACTTCGAAGGTCATCGGTCGTCTTTTCTTGTCAGCATAGCTCTTCTGACGATCCTGAGCTGCTAACATCCTTTCCCTAATCACCTTTAACTTCTCAGCAGTCTGATGGACTATCTCGGGGCCCATGAACTGCTTTTCTCCGGCTTCAAGCCTTTAACTTCCCTAAGGCTTGATAAGGTGCCATCTTGATGCTCGAATGGTAACTATTGTTGTAGGAAAACTCTACCAGAGGTAAGTGTTCATCCCAGTTACCTTGGAACTCTAGGGTACACGCTCTTAGCATATCTTCCAACGTTTGAATCATCCTTTCACTCTGACCATCAGTTTGCAGATGATAAGCTGTACTTAAACACAATTTCGTACCCAATTCCTCTTGTAGACTCTTCCAAAACCTTGACGTGAAACGAATATCACGATCTGATACAATCGTTAAAGGAACACCGTGAAGTTTTACCACCTCCTTCACATAAGCATTTGCGAGCTTATCCATCGACCATCTTTCGTTAGCTGCTATGAAGTGTGCACTCTTAGTGAACCGATCAACAACTACCCAAATCATGTCGTGACCGTCCTTTGTTCTGGGCAGTTTAGTGACAAAATCCATAGTAATGTCTTCCCATTTACCCATGGGAATAGGTAAAGGTTCTAAACTCCCATATGGTTTCTGATGTTGTGCTTTAACTCTCGCACATGTCACACACTCAGCCACATACTTCGCAACATCGAGCTTCATCGTCGGCCACCAGTAGTATGGCTTCAAATCCCTATACATTTTTGTGTTGCCGGGATGAATCGAGTACATGGTCTTGTGAGCTTCTTCCATTAGAAGATCTCTTATTCCTCCCGTCTTAGGTATCCAAATCCTATCTTGGAATACCTTTAATCCTTGCTTGTTCGTACCGAACACCAGCGTTTTGCCCAAACGCTCTTCTCTTCGGTCATTTTTCTCTGAAGCTTCTTCTTGAGCTTTCTTAATACTTTCCACGATCGTTGAGACAACTTCAATTCTTAACGCTCTTGGCCTTCTCCTTTCTAGGCTCACTTTTCGGCTCAAGGCATCGGCTATGACATTTGCTTTACCAGGGTGGTAAAGTATCTCGCAATCGTAATCCTTAAGCAACTCTAGCCAGCGTCGTTGCCTCATATTCAACTCTTTTTGATCAAAGAGATACTGAAGACTCTTATGATCAGTAAAAAGCTTGCACCTCGTGCCGTAAAGATAATGTCTCCATATCTTTAGTGCAAATACCACCGCTGCCAACTCCAGATCATGAGTGGGATAGTTCTTTTCATGTTCTTTCAATTGTCTTGATGCATACGCTATCACCTTATCCCTTTGGGTCAGAACGCAACCTAACCCAACTCCAGATGCATCGCTATAGACTGCGAAGTCTTCAACTCCATCGGGTAGAGAAAGAATCGGTGCTTCACACAACTTCTTCTTTAACTTCTCAAATGCTTCTTCGTGTTTCTCATTCCAAGTATAAGCGGCTCCTTTATGGGTCAAAGCTGTCAATGGAGCAGCTATCGAAGAAAATCCTTGGATGAACCTTCTGTAATATCCGGCTAATCCCAGAAAGCTTCGGATCTCTGTAGGACTTTTCGGTCGTTCCCACTTCATCACCGCTTCGAGTTTTGCTGGGTCAACCATTATCCCTTCTTGGTTAACCACATGACCCAAGAATTGGACTTCTCGGATCCAAAAATCACATTTGGAGAACTTTGCGTACAACTTCTCCTTCTTCAAAACTTCTAGCACCTCTCGTAGATGCTTGCCATGCTCCTGCTCGCTTTTTGAGTAAACCAGAATGTCATTTATGAACACTATCATGGATTTATCGAGGAATGGTTTACAAACCCTGTTCATCAAATCCATGAATGCTGCTGGAGCATTGGTTAGTCCAAACGACATAACCAAGAACTCATAGTGTCCGTATCTTGTTCTGAACGCGGTTTTCTCAATATCTTGTTCTCGCACCTTTAGCTAATGATATCCTGACCTAAGATCGATCTTCGAGAAATAGCTCGAACCTTGCAGCTGATCGAACAGGTCATCAATCCTCGGCAATGGGTACTTTTTCTTCACCGTTGCCTTGTTCAGCTCTCTGTAATCTATGCACATTCTCATGCTTCCATCTTTCTTCTTCACGAATAACACCGGAGCTCCCCAGGGTGATGAACTAGGTCTAATGAAACCGTTGTCCAACAACTCCTGAAGTTGCGTCATAAGCTCCTTCATCTCCGTCGGTGCTAAACGGTATGGTGCTTTTGCTATTGGTGTCGTTCCTGGTAACAAGTCTATTCGAAATTCCACTTGTCTATCAGGGGGCAATCCAGGAAGATCTTCGGGAAAGACCTCCGGATAATCACACACGACTGGTATTTGCTGCATCTCCTTCTTCTCTTTCTTAGCATCGATTACAAATGCCAAGTATGATGTACATCCCTTGGACAAACATTTCCTGGCTTTCATCAGGGAGATGATTCCATAATTTACTCTGTGTTTGTCCCCGTACACCATAAATGACTCTTTTTCGGGTGGGTTCACCCTTACTATCTTCTTCTTGCACAATATCTCGGCATCATTGGCGCTAAGCCAATCCATTCCCAGTACGATATCGAAACCATTCAGCTCAATAGGTAACAGCTCCTCATGGAATTCGTTTCCGTTTAAGTCGATGACGATATTCCTAATGCAATTGCTAACAGGTATGAATTTGCCACTGGCAACTTCTACAACTAGGGAATCATCAAGTTTTTCTATAGGCAATGCTAGTCTTCCACCAAATTTATGTGATATAAAGGAGTAATTTGCTCCAGAATCAAACAATATATTGGCAGGCAATCCATTTACAAGAAAGGTACCTGAAGCGACGTCCGCTGCTTCCTTCGCGGCTTCCAGGGTCATCTGGAAAGCTCTGGCTTTTGGCTTCGGTGGGACATTGGGCCTTGCTGCCTCCTTCTTTTTTGGGCAGTCCTTCAAAAGGTGCCCTTCCTCATTGCAACCATAACAAACTTTCTTGTTGAATGTGCACTCGTTGGCATAGTGCCCAGGCTTCCCACATCTAAAGCAAGTGACTTCCCCGTCACATTTCCCATGATGTTTCTTTTTGCACTTTTCGCACCATTTCGCTTCGCCTCCTCCTCCTCTCGAACTAGACTTCGAGGATTTACTTTTCTTGTTGGATCTTGAAGATCCCTCGAACTTCCTCTTTTCACCCACCTCAGTTCTCTCCAGACCCCTTTCCTTTAACTGGGTCTCAACATTTTTGGCTGCTCTAACGGCTGCCTTCAGCGTACTTGCCATTTTGACTGTTGGGCCAAAGTCTGATGGCAATCCGTTAGCAAATTTCTCGATCTTGGCGAGTTTAGTCGGCACCAAGTATGGAAATAACTTCATCTTCTCAGTAAACGCAGTAGCATAGTCATCAATGCTCATTTTCCCTTTCTTCAAGTTTTGGAACTCATTGTTTAGATAGATCAGATCTATCTCGGAGCAGTACTGCATCTTCAACTGCTCCAGGAATGCTTCCCAAGACATCTTCAAGGCTTCTCCTCGCGGAATTGTATCCGCCAACAATTTCCACCAGCTCAAGACTCCGGTCTTCAGTTATCGAACCGCAAAGACGGTTTTCTGCTTATCGCTACAGTTGCAGCTTTCAAATACCATCTCCATTTCGGAGATCCAGTCCATAATCTCCACAGGCTTTGGGTTTCCGGAAAGACTTGGTGGTTTGGCACCCAAGAAGTTCTTATACATATGTCCTTCTCGGTCGATTTCCCTCCCCGGGTCATTCCTTCTTACCACTGGGGGTTCCACTTGACCGACAGTGCGACTGTTATTCCATTCTTCCGACTCTCCGTCACTTCGTTCTGGTTGTTCAACAGGCATTGAAGGTTCACTTCTGTTATTCAGCAACAATTGTCTCATTTCTTCCCTCTGTTCCGCCATCATAGCCCGAATCATGGCTTGAACTCCAGCCATTGTGACTGGCTCAGGTGCAACTTCGACTATCGGCACCTGCTCAATCACTTCGGGACGAGGCTGCTGATTCCTGTTTCCATTTACGTTTCCAGCTCCACTTCGGGTTCTTTCCATCTCGATCTATACACCAAATTAGGTGAACTTAGATCTTTATTCACGATAGACGTTTAAATTCTCCTTATCACCCCGAAACGTTTACATGCTAGTTCTAATATCGTAGTCGTACGTTTAGAATCCTAAACACATAAGGTTTCCAGATCCGGTCGGCAACAGACCATAGATCTAAACAAATAATAGAACATAAGGAAAAGCATAAAGCATTTAGCACATAAAATCATTTTAGGCATCTTTCCTAAAATAAACTAGTGCTCGTGTCTAAAATATGGGAGACACTCATCTCACGATCATCGCTTAGCATTCTAAGTTTAAGTCTAGAAATCCTACAAATTCTTAGTTCGCTTAAACCAATGCTCTGATACCAACTATGACATCCCCATTTTTACGGCCGAAAAAGACCGATTTCGTTTATGTTTTTTAATAAAAATCAGAGTAACTTCTTAAGAAAAGTATTGCGGAATTTGTTCCCAAAACAAAATATGATATAAATTTTATCAAAGCATTTCTTAAAGAAATGTATTTTCGTTACATTACAAAACTCGGGATGTCAATCATTGATACAGACCATAAGCATAAACCAAAAGGAAATAAACATTCTAGGCCACAAAACACAATCTGGCCTTAAATCCATAATCTCTCGTCAAGTCATCCAACTATGCTTTTGCCACTGCCTGTAATACAAGAAACTGAGTGGGTCAGGCTGGGGAGCCTGGTGAGCATATAGGGTTTTCAACCCACAATAATAAGTTCATTATTTATTTTCATCAAATTACTAACCCGATTACCCGTTCCTGTTATCCTCACTTTACGTCCCTAGAGCATCTATTATAAGGCACCTATCCTAAGGAATTTCATCAGGATGGACACTACTGCTAAGGGGGTTCCTCAGCCATATGTGTCCGTAAGGCAACCATGGGGGGGATGGAGTACACCGGTGAACACTTCGTTCACAAACACCTACAGGTTGCGAGCCTGCTAGTGTTCCACTGGACTTCCTAGAAAAGTCTGTGGTCGTCATCCATACTCCGCTAGATGACTGGAACAACGTCAACATTGAGGCCTCTCATCATTTTATTTCACCACACCAACTATTTTATCTACCCATGTTCTACCCAACATATTTGTAGATATAAAATACATACATGGTCCAGATCTGTAAAATAAAGCTTACATCTTTTATCCAGCATAAATTTTAAAGCATACAATACATATATAGTCCAGATCTGAAGGAAAGAGGTTCAGATCTTTCATCCAACATAGATCTCAAAGTATACAGTTTAGATCTGAAGAAAAAGTTTAGAACTGAGATGAGAAAGTGTAGATCTGAAGGAAAAGTTTAGATCTGAGATGAGAAAGTGTAGATCTGAAGGAAAAGTTTAGATCTGAGATGAGAAAGTGTAGATTTGAAGGAAAAAGTTCCAGATCTGAAAGAAAGAAGTATAGATCTTTCATTCAACAACATCTCAAGTAAGTAACTAACATATACCTATACACACAGCACATAAAATACTTCATATCTATGTGTAAGATGAAAGTGACTATACACTCACCTGATACGGAGTGATCCGGACAACACCTCGCTTCTAAAAATAATATTCTTTGATGAAATCGGGAAGTTTGCTTGAAAACCGGGCTTTGCTCGGAGCAGCGTTTCCGAAACCGAACGACCCTTTTTCTCGGGACTCCGGGAGCCTCGGGGCTTCCTTAGGGTGCTAGGGGATCACCTAGGATTAGGGGAGGGTTAAAACCCTTAGAGAGAGAAAGAAGTTAGAGAGAGAAGTGAGAAATGGTGTGGAAAGCCGGCTGCCTTCGTAGCTTATTTATAGGCCCAGCTCCTCGGATTACGCTGGGCGTACCGAGGGCTACGCTGGGCGTAGTCTTCGGATAAGAGCGCCACCTCGGATCCAACTGTCTCGCACACCGGATGGATAAGACCCAAAGGTACGCTGGGCGTACCGGATCTCGTACGTGGGCACTGGGCGAAGCGACGTGGCGTTCATCGGATGCGAGGTTGGCCTTCATCGGACGGCTCAGATCGAGCCACGACATCTATCTCGCCTCAGATTTCGTGATTTTCTACTCCGACTTCTAAAAATCATAACTTTTGCATACGATCTCCGTTTTTGACGTTCTTTATACCCACACGAAGGCGGGAACGTACTCTACAACTTTCGTTTAGACTCCGTCGGCTAATTTTGATTTTAGTTTAAATTTTATATTTTTAACAGGCCGGGACAGGATTGGTCCGTTAAAAATCCATAACTTCTTCATCCGACGTCCGTTTTCGTCTGTCTTTTTATCGTTATGCTACTATTAACGAGATCTTCGATTCTCGTTTAGGTTGTGTCGGCTCAAAAACCACTCGATCTAATATTCAAATTTCGGGATGTACACTGCTAAGCCGAAACTTAGAAAAATCATAACTTCCTCATACGAAGTCAGATTTGGGCGTTCTTTTTATGGATGTTCTCGGTTTAACATATTCTACGACTTTGGTTTAGATTACTAAGGCCAAAAAGTCTTCTATCGTAAATTCACAATTTATGCTTCCCGGTGCCGTGCCGGTTCCGTCGCGAAACTTCGACGGGTCATAACTTCTTCGTTATAACTCGGATTTCAGCGTTCTTTAGATCCCCGGAATCCTTGTTTCAACCACTACAACGTTATGTAAAAATATCAGGTTTATCTCACACTTTAATTTTGACGCTTATTTTTATTCTTTATTAATTATATCTTTATAATTAAGTATAAAGCACATAAATTCACATAATTCACGTAATACTCAAATAATTCATCTTTATTGCTTCAAAAGAGTTTCAATAGTTGACCTAGACTATTACATCATCTACTAATGCTTAGCCCTGAAACACGGGCGTTACACAAAGTTTACCAAATGGACGTCAAAAGTGCTTTTCTAAATGGTGAACTTGACATTGAAGTATATCTTCAACAGCCTCCCGAATTCATCAATCTCGTATTTCCGAACGATTGCTACAAACTCCGGAAAGCAGTCTATGGCCTTAAGCAAGCTCCTCGCGCATGGTACAAGACCCTCACAGACTTTCTTAAGCGCTCCGGTTTCCAAAGAGGAATTCTAGATCCTACTTTGTTCCGAAGATCAAATGGAAAGCATCTCATGCTGGTTCAAATCTATGTGGACGACATCATTTTTGGATCTACAGATTCATCAATGGTTGCTGACTTTGCTAAGCTGATGGTCAATCGATTCCAGATGAACATGAATCGGGAGTTAAGCTTCTTTCTTGGTCTCCAAGTCAAATAGACTAACCGAGGAATCTTTATTCACCAAGAGAAGTGCATTTCAGAACTCCTCAAAAAGTACTCAGTGGACACCTGTGCCTCTGCTAAGGTACCCATGGGCTTCGGTCACAAGATCTTTGCCGACCCTTCAGGTGTCGCAGCCAATTAAAAGAAGTACAGAGGAATGATTGGATCTCTGCTCTATCTCACAGCTAGTCGTCCGGACATCATGTTTTCTACATGTTTGTGTGCCAGATTTCAAGTCAACCCTATGATGTCTCATTTTTTGGCTGTTAAGCAAATTTTCCGATACCTTAAAGGTACTAAGAATCTCAGAATCTGGTATCCAACAAATGAGAGTTTCCTAGTTCAAGCTTACTCAGACTCAAATTATGGTGAACTACAACTAGATAGGAAAGCACATCAGGTGGATGTCAATTCCTAGGCGGTCGATTGGTTAGTTGGTCATCCAAGAAACAGAACTGCATTGCACTCTCTACAGCCGAAGTTGAATACATTGCTGCTGCCAGGTGTACTTCTCAAGTTGTATGGATGAAGTCTCAAGTCTTGGATTATGGTTACCTCTTTCAATGCCATTGCGATTTCTCACAATCCAATTCAGCACTCCATGACGAAGCATATTGACATAAGGTACCATTTTATTAAAGATCATGTTTTAAATGGTAACATTGAACTCATTTTTGTTCCATCTGACGATGGGATTGCTGATGTCTTTACTAAGGCTTTAGACGAAACCAAATTCAATGGTTTTCTGAACAAGATGGGTATGATGATGCCAGATCGTCAGTTCTTTCAAGAGACTTGTTCTCTTTGATGGAAGTATTCTAAAGAAAATTGGTTCCGATCTTAAAAATATTTTTCATCTCGGAACTACCTTTTCTCGGAGTACGTAGGATCATTTTACTTGTCTTTATTTCTAACCTTCACCTGAGTTTTAAGCTGTACAGTTCATCTCGATTATTTGTTGTTAAAAGTCCACATGATCATAATGCTCCATATTTCCATCTCGAAAGTTATTCAATAAGATCATCCCGGAATTTCGCTCCGGAAAGGTATTGCTCTCTACACTTCGAAATTCCTTTTAAAAAGTTGACTCTGGAAGTTTTCGCAAAATCTTGTTCCGGAATGTCTCTCAAGTCTCTTTCTGAAACTTCTTTAAAACCATTTTCTCCGAACTCAAAATTCATCATTTCAGAATTTCACTCCGGAATCACTATCTTATTTCACTCCGAAATTTTCAAAACATCAAATGACATTTCACTCAGGATTTTTCAAAATCATAGTTCTAGAATCTCAATCGAAAAACCTTTTTGAATTATAAACTCATTCCGAACCGACTTCTATTCCGGACCTTTTTTTTATTTTTATTCTTGCTCCGGAACTCAACTCCTTGTCCACTGGTTCTAAATCTGTCCGGAAACGATCATCTGGAATATCAAAATGTTCATAAGGCGAAACAAACTCACAACAATTACTTTTAGAAGATCCTTATCCTATCCTCCTCGATTTTCATGACACGAATGCACGCCTCCTTAAAGCCACTATCGAATCGCCGTTTAGGGTTTCCATTTCAAGTTACAAACAACCCAAACTTTCGCGTCCCAGGTCACCTCAAACCCCAAAAGTGGTTATTCATTTAATGCAACCCGTTTTGCATTCGGACCCTCATTTCCCATACCTACAAATACCCATTCAAACCCCCTTTTACCTCTTTACGCTCTCAAAATCTTCAAACCTTCAAAATTCTCTCTGTGTTCATCCTGTTCATCAAGCTTTCATAAGCTCTGCAACAATGGCTTCCCCATCGTCTCCACCAAAAAGTGCACCAACCGCCTCAACCCCAAGGAAGTCCATTGCAAAGAAGAAACGTTCGAAGGGTTCATCATCATCAACATCTCCTGAACCGTTTCTCAGGGATACAACTCAATTATTTTCCCTAAATCCCAACGATTATGATGAATCTGTTCGTGTTATGATTGAGCTCATCGCAAATCATCCCATCTCCATTCTTCTTTACCAAGGTTCCTGAACCACCTCTCCCACTTCATCACCTTCACAGAGCATTCACCAAAATCAAACTTGAAGATGGAGTGCTAGAAACTACGATCCTCGGCGACAGGACTGTGCTAATCTTCAAATCAACCTTCCTCAAAGCGATTAGCGTGAAATCAAACCCCAAAGGTTTCAAGGTCCAAGAAGCCACGACTGAAGAGTTTCAGACGTTTCAGAACCACATCGGGTATAATCAAGACTACAAGGCTAAAGACTTCAAGAAATCAGCCGTCTCTGGACTCTGGACTGTGCTGATGCACTTCATCATCAGAGGGTTATCCGGAAAGCATGGAGGAACCGATACCCTAAGCAAAGACTGGATTCATGTCGTATACAACATCTACTCCGGACGTGACAACGCAGTTGATCTTCCGGAAGTCCTATGGCAAGATTTCTGCAAGTTTGACACCAAGAGGAAGGACAATGAAATCTCAAGCCCTAGGTTCTATGCACTGACAATTCAACAAATCTTCAAAGAGCTTAAGGAACCACTTCCGGTTAACGTCATTCCTCCGGAGGTATGTGTTGCTTTCAAAGTCGTTAAAGCTTATAGAATTCTGGACCAATCCTCATTTGGTCCTGTTAGACGACTTCAGACCATATGTTGGCCCTGATCCCTTCCGATTCAGTTTATTTGAAACATCACTTGGAGACTTCGGTTGTGTTTGACCCAACACAACCTGCCCATGTCTCTGTTGAGCCCACTTCGGAAGAGGCCAACCCTCCCAAATCCGGAACCAAGCTGAAAAAGTATGGCAAAAGGAAGACTTCACCTACAAAGCCAAAGCCTAAAAAGAAATCCAAAGTCAGTTCATCCTCTCAACAGGAAGGAACTCATGACATTCAAGCTGATTCTGGCCGTCCGAACACCCCTCCTGCCCACTCATCTGAGGTACCCTCAATGATTCAAAAGCACAAGCACACACTTATGGGGAGTCTGCACATAATCCACCCTCACCTTCTCAAAAAGGTGATGCCGGTGTTGACCATAGTTCCTTGTCCCTAGAACAAACCCACGAGTCACATTTGATATTCCACTTGTTTCTTCCACTCGCACACACTCCGGAACCCCTGTTCCGGACCCTAAGCATTCCGAAGTTGGAGCAGTCCCTCCGACTTCAGATGCCTGAACTGGTCTGATACTCGGAAGGTGTACAAGACGACTTGGTGCTAATGATCCCAAATGGGAAGATTTTGTGAATAGGGCTGCTTCCAGACGTCCGGATTTTACAAGAGTTCGAGTGGAAGCCACACTTATATCCATGAGGAATAGAGCCATTCAAATCAATCTTCCTTTTGTTCCTCCGACTGACGCTGATGCAGACAACGAACTTACTTCGGAACAACCACCTGTTACCACTCACCAAAGCATCTTCCAAACTGATTCAGATGAAGAAATCTCTGAAGAGGTTATGCTAACTGATGAAGGCAAAACAGTTCCGGACGGCAACTTCATGTCTTATGTCCGATTTTAATGAAAGCTGTCATCCTCCAAGTCTGCCTTCGACTTCGGAACATCTTCCTCAACCACTCCGGATGGTGAATAAAACTCCAATGTCAAGCTACCGGAAGATGATGCCACCACCAAGCCTGGTCCATCTACAGATCCCACATTGCATCACTCTAAGCAACAAAACTCCGATTCTGACACCGGATCCTTAGCTGGTGACTATATTGATCCTTTTTCTCTCCTCAAAATTCAGACAAATGTGTCAGACACCATGAAGAAGGTCTCCTCAATTGAAACATACGTAACTGAGCTCAACACTAAATTGGATCAAAAGGTTTCTGGGCTGGATTCAAAACTCAATGCTATCCTTCAGTCCTTATCCCAACAGTCTGGACCTTCACTTACAGAAAGAGAAGCTCAACTGGATCAACTGATCTCTCTCCGGCTCAAGCACTCAATGGAAGAAGTTGAAGCCAAGTATGATGCCTCCGTTGAACACTACCTGGATATAATCACCACCATGCTAAAGGTCCATGATGACTTGGTGTCTGCGACCAACGAACTTATCAAGCAGACTCGTGTTTGTCATGAGAAACAAATTCAAAGAATGGAGAAGGAGATCAGGAAGAAGGATGAAATTAATCTGATCATTCAACAAGTTCTCATCAAACTGCTTCGATCCACATGGAACATTGTTGATGTTCCGAATCGAAAGTTTGATGAGATGTTAGCTGTCCTTGGACATTTGTTCGATCATCTTGCTGCTCAAGCCTCCACTTCCGAAGCGTATGATTCTCTCACCAAACAACTCAACACTGGGCTTCAAAAAGTGTTTGAGAAAATTGTGTTGGATTAATGTCTAAGTCCATAACTATAATTGGTAAGACTTGACCCGACCCGGCATGGTCCATTTGGGTTGCATGGCATCATGCATTTGGATAGACTATAATGAGAGAAATAACACTTAAGGTTGGTTAATATATTATAAGTTCTAATATATTAATAAGGTTATTTAACTAGTATTGATCAAGAATTAATTTGGAATTAATTAAGTGATCAAAAGGAGACTAATTAAATATATGGGTTGATTGTGTAAATCATTCATTCTTATATATGTGGGCTTGTGATCCAAGATTCCTTATGTTGGACTAAGTCCATGGGGTGACCCATGGATACTCCATGGAGGTTAAAATCCATGGAGCATAAGGAATGGGTAAAGTTATGAGTTACATGGTGTAACCCTAATAGCCACCATATAAAAGAATCCCATGGCTCAAGAAATCATGCACTAATGTGTGAGTGTGAGGGCTAGACGATTTCAAGGAGTGTTCAAGTTTCTCTCAAGTTATTCCAAGTGTATTTGGTGTTGTGTGAACCATTTGAGGTGTGACACTTGGGGCACTAGGCACTCAAGCTTCATGAAGACATTCTACATCAAAGAGGTATGTATTCTATCTTGTTATATTTATTATTTTGTATGCTAAATTAGGATAATACCTTGGATGTTCATAATTGTATGTATAATAGAGAAAACATAGATCCAAGGTATTTAGGGTTGCATGTACACTTAGGAGTGTTAGAATGCTCATAACCCAACAGTGGTATCAGAGCCTAGGCTTGTTTTCTTGTTATACTTGCAAAAGTAGCTGAAAAATCGAGTTGGATGCATATATTCGATTGTTTTGGCTGGAATTGGACTAGGAACATTACCCTAAGATGTTTTTGGACTTATAAACTTGTTTTTGATGTGGTAATGTTCATGCTAATCCAATTTTTAAGATAATTGTCATAATTTCAAGATTTGTATTAGTTTGTATGTTCATGCTAATTTCTTGAAGGTTGATGATTTGAATTATTTTGTTCTTATGAGGTTCTTAGATTAATAGAAAAGTTGTGTGAAATAGTTGTTTTCAATCCATTTTAATCTAAGAGTTGATTCCAAAGTGTGTTTTTGTAACTTGTCCTCAAGTTATATGAAAAGTCACATTTAACAATCATAAAACTCATAAAAGTTGGCAAATGTTACAAAATGAAGAGTCTAGTTCTAATTAAATGGTTTTATGACTCCATAACTTGTCCTCAAGTTATGGAGGTTCAAGAGTCTCTTCATTAAATTAAAAAAAAAGTGTAACCTTAATTAGTTCCATAAGTTACAATAAAAAAAAGTTATTTTTTTATTAAGTAGTTTAAAGTCTTCCATAACTTGTCCTCAAGTAATGGAACTTGAAAAGTTTTTTTTTTTTTTTTTTTTTTTTTTTTTTTTTTTTTTTTAATTAAAACTACTTTAAACTCATAAGTTATGGAATTAATTAGTTTTGAATAGTTTCAAAACTTGCCCTCAAGTTTTGGAATTTGAAAAGTTTTCACTTATGAATACTTTAATTCCAAGTTAGCCCTTAGAATTTTAAAAGTTAAAATTCAACCCTTATACTTTATAATATTATAAGTTAATAATATTTATATATATGTATAAGAGTAAAGTCAGTCTTACCGTTAGTAGGCCTCATTCACGAAGCCGATCTATAAGGGGGGTATAAGGTTACTGCCTATAAAATGGCAGTTTAATGGGTGTCCACTCTCACCCACCGCTTCCTTGACTGGTGGAGGGTCGTTAGCCGAACGGGTAGGATAAGGACTATAATTCTCCTTTCATTAAAAGTATTAATGATAAATACTAAGTAACTAAACTCTTATTAATACCCAATCTTAGTTACTTAGGAAAATGTGAATTTGGTGCTAACCCATGAAATTACACTTTGCACTTTGCTTAAGTCGTTAGTGGAGCGTGTGTGGTTAACCGGCACACTAACCTGGACTTAACAAGGTAGGCAAAAGGTAACTTAATATTTATCATAGTATCGGTGGAGCGTGTGTGGTTAACCGGCACACTGATTAAGGGGTAAATATTAAGGGTACCAAGTATATTTGCATGGTTATTCACACCTTGTTTTGTGATCATCGGCATCCCAGTCACAAAACCTGAAGGGCACACTCGAGATTGAAACATGCCTTTGAACAGTTCAATGAATCTCAAAGATCTAGGACTTTCAAATCCAATTAAAACCTAATAAATTATTTCGTTTTTCATGGTTGAAATTGGTGAATCGTCATTCACCTACCTTCAAATATTTTATAGCTTGGATTACGACATCCCTCTTCTAAGTTATAAAATAGTTTGTTGGGTCCTAGCCTTAATATTTCATATTGGGTGTCATATTAAGGACTTTAAATCAACTATCTTGAATATCTCCCAAAAAGATGTCTGGTCTAGACATTTATGATCTTCCCAAATCTCTTGAAACAAGCTTTCCTAAATGAAGATGATGTCCCATGGATATCATACTTCTTTCACCTCCTCCAATTATTCTCCCTAACCCACAAGTTCCTAAAATGTTTAAGGTCACTCAAGCCCTATTGGCAAGGCAAGGTCTAGGTGTGATCACATCTTGGAGATGTAGTCACATATTGACAAGCCGGGAGAGTTGGGTGTCAAAGTCTTGAGAAAGTTGGTGGCTCAACTACTTTCTAAGTCACATAGTGAGTTCTTTTGGGAATCCTATGAAACAGACTAAGACAAGACCCTTAATGATCTTATCTATTTGCTAAGATCAACTTCCTAAAACGCTATGGACATTGACAATGATGACATTGGATATCCAGTAAAGCTCTCTCTTCCCAATGGAAAGGGATCGGCCATAGTCAATTCGGTTGACCCAATGGTAAAGAGAGAGGCGAAGTCTGAGATAGTCCCATTATCAAGGGTCCATAGGTAACTATTGCCAAAGGAAGGGGCATTGGTTACGAAGCTACCAAATTTACCTAAGGATGTTAAAGTCAATAAGTTTGGCTCTACTTCAGGTAAAGTCCATTGTCTAACTCTATTAAGTACATGCTGATTCTGATCGCGAAGATGGATTTCAATCGCATGGTTCGGTGATCAGAATTTTGGGCTATTACTTAAGAGTTATGATATTTATATTGCTTAGGAATAGATAACAACAAGGTTTTCATATGGATTGTAAGGATAAGTTTTTCCACAAAGTTTTAAAATAAAAGAAAAAGGTTTTGATTTTATTTATTTTAAGTATCCTTACAATGGCATTTGTGAAAATTTGTTGCTTATAAGATTCCATTGATAGCAATATTGGAAAAATGGATTTGATTCTTTCGCTTGTGGTAGTGTCTAATATTACCAAATAAGGAAAGATTCTCATCACCCAAGGTTCAATTGGACCGAAACTTGGAATCATGCAAGTTGTATAGTATGATGAATGAGAACTTTCAGCTTGGAAAATTAAGACTAATTCCTTATGTGAATAAGGAAAGGACTAAGGGATCGAGTACACATTCTTGTGCACTGGTCAAGTCCACCACAAAAGATCAAGAAGACTATTCGTCATGATTTACTTAAGTTCAGTAAATATGGTTATACTTATAAGTTTAAGTATAAGTCTGTAGCATTGGAGAAGTTTCAATGTGAGACAGAACGAATAAGAAGAATCAAAGTATGGCAGAAAGATAAAAGTTTCTCAAATCTGAAAAAATGGGAGAGTACTTTAGTATCATGTTTATGATCATCTTAATGATTAAGATACCATATCACAATTGGTCCTCTAAAGTCATCTTAGTGCATTCTTATGACTAAGAAGGGAAGTCATGAATTGTTGAAATGGTTAAATCAAAAAGATGAGTCATACTTCGTTCCAAAACAATTCTTAGAGTCATACTCCAAGATTGTAACTTGAGTGACATATCTTAAAGAGGGTTTGTTAACACTAGTCAATGTAAGAGTAAAAGGTTATCCACTCTTGTACATTTGAAATTGGTAAGTTGTGATGTTTTGGATAAAACAGAGACCAACTTAGGCCAATTGTGTAAAGTGTTAGTCTTGATAAAGAATCCGCACTATCTCTTGAATATTTGACAAGGGAGTCTTATATGTCAAGAGGACAGTGGGAGTCTTAAAGCTCTTGAAAGTTTCAAGACTTAATCAAGAATAAAACCTAAAGTCCTTCACTAGCACACGACTTGAGGTTTATAACCTATCGTGTTGAAATTTTTGTGCCTATTCAAGTTGGCTTTGCATAGGAGTTCTGAGAGTTCTCAATTGGTTGCACAACTACTTGGAAGCAATGGCAGACACCTGAGCTGCCAAATGGCAAGAATTTAAGATTGCACAAGTTTAATCAATATGAATTTGGATTTGTCACTAACCTTGTCTTGTGATTATGGTTTTGACAAATTCACATGGATAAGAACACATACACTATTAAATCTAAGTGTCATAAGGTTTCTTTCCGATTCATGAAAATGATGGTGAGGAAACACTTTCACTAAGTAGATTTTAGCTAGATAGCAATTGTGATATTTGCATTCTCAAAGTCGTTAGTGGAGCGTGTGTGGTTTACCGGCACACTAACATGGACTTGTGAGAAGTGGCAAAGGTCTAAACAATTGAGACTATTATTACGGCATCCCTTTTCATAGTTCTAAAATTGTTTAGACACACATGTGAGCTATCTAAGAGAGGTGTATGATTTTGATAAAGTTTTATCAAAACAATCTAGTATCAGAAATCTGAACTTTGGTAAGAAAGTCAGCTGATTTCTGAGTACATGTCAAAGCTAGTAGGAGCATAAGTGTTATGCTAATAATCATCATGTTAGTGGGAGCATGATAATTATGACAAAGGTTGCAAGTTAGCAATGTTAATTATAGAAAACAAAAGTTTCAATTCGTGAGGTTGCAGGGGTTGAAAAAGTTGTTTTGCTATAATTAAGGGAGATGAATTTATACTTCATTTTACTTCATTTCAATTCTAAAAGCTTAGATTGAGATTTTAATCGTATTTAATCAAGGATATATATATGAATTTCATGTTGGAATGGCTCAACATAAGGAAATTCTATATATGGGTCCATTATTTGCGTTCTAAAATTCGATTATGATTACGACATCCCTTTTCATAATCTGAATTTTGAGAACTTGGCAAATTGAAATGGAAATATTATAGCAAAAGACTGGTTTAGTCTTTATGTGAGACGTCATGAATCGTGTCCCATATGCTTCGGATATAGGATCGATTACATGTGCTATATTCATCCTTTCTAAAATTTTCCAAATGCCTGGGGCATTATGAAGGGAAAAGGTCTAGAATTGGATATGACTAAAATGATTAAGCAATTGTCGAGGACAATCTAAGGTTTACCAAAGATTGGTTGCTCAAGGACAGTTGGAAGTATAATGTTAATTCTGGAAGGACCATATTGACATAATCTGTAAGGAGGCAACTCTTGTTCAGAAGTGATAGTCAAAATGGAATATGGAAATGTTTCAAAGTTAGAAATTATTCAATCTGTGTAAGATTAGGAAACTTAATGAAAGAAGGATGTTTCCAAGGAGCTGATCTCCTTTGGAATGCTCTGTAATGATTGTTGTCAAGTCTTTCTGACTTTGTGCATAATCATTAAGAGGATCAATGCATATAAGTTTAGAATCTAACAGATTTCAGTAAATGGCATGAATTTGGAATTCTTGCATTTACAATAAGGATTTGGGACTGTGAAAAGAGGATCATTGGAGTGATGTTCAATTGATCTATTTTACAAAGTAAAGATCATAGACAAACATAGTATGCATACTTGGTGTATGGCATGACTAGTGTTTAGAAAACATAGTGTACATGCTTGGAGCATGGGACAACTATTGTTTTAAATTCAAGTATAAAGTTGATAAAACCGAAACAATGAATAATGAGTAATCAGTATGGTGATAAATAAAAGTGTTTATTTATATTCATAGGGTTTGATACCATATTTGATTCATTTATTCTTGTGTTTCACTTTGCATGTTTTGACTTCCAGAATAACTAAGTCGCTCTTCCTGAATGATTAAGTTATTCAAACCATCCACAGTCGGTCATATGTTGGAAGTAGATATGAATCAAGACTGTCATGGGTTGGTTTGTAGAGGTCCAAGTTGGTGGACAAAGTGGTGCTACAACACTCATGAGTGCTCATAAGTTCTGAGTATTGGATTCAACCCGCGCTCATTTGAATCACTTCATGGATTTTATCACGAGTGATCATGAGACGATAATATCTTATATTCTTCAAACCTAGAGATATGAGTTGTTACTATGAGTTGGTTATTCATTGATTGCACGAAAACGCATTGGTAACTCGATGTTATAAAACGTGCCTTTGTGTATGATTCAACAAGTAGTAGAACAAGCCATATGAGTCGAAGTTTATCCATTCCTTTTACCTTCGGGATAAAAGCGATATCTGTGGGCCCCTCGATGATTTAAAGATGATACATGTGAGTGCTTGGCCAAGCCAGGACTGATTTGATTTGTTCAATCAGTCAGTCATCATGAATCGGAAATCGGGAAACAACAAATGGACAGAGAGAATGATTGATAATCCATGTCTCAGTCCATATGATATCTAGAATGGGGGAATATATGATCCATTATCTAATGGACAAGTCATTGACAAAGGTCAGAGTTCATCGACAAGGTCAGAGTTCGACAGAAGCTTTTGAGAGCTACGATTGCTGATCGGTTCCTGAAGTCATACGCAATAATAGTTTTAGACTTATCCAAGTGGGAGACTGTTGGATTAATGTCTAAGTCCATAACTATAATTGGTAAGACTTGACCCGACCCGTTATGGTCCATTTGGGTTGCATGGCATCATGCATTTAGATAGACTATAATGAGAGAAATAACACTTAAGGTTGGTTAATATATTATAAGTTCTAATATATTAATAAGGTTATTTAATTAGTATTGATCAAGAATTAATTTGGAATTAATTAAGTGATCAAAAGGAGACTAATTAAATATATGGGTTGATTGTGTAAATCATTCATTCTTATATATGTGGGCTTGTGATCCAAGATTCCTTATGTTGGACTAAGTCCATGGGGTGACCCATGGATACTCCATGGAGGTTAAAATCCATGGAGCATAAGGAATGGGTAAAGTTATGAGTTACATGGTGTAACCCTAATATCCACCATATAAAAGAATCCCATGGCTCAAGAAATCGTGCACTAATGTGTGAATGTGAGGGCTAGACGATTTCAAGGAGTGTTCAAGTTTCTCTCAAGTTATTCCAAGTGTATTTGGTGTTGTGTGAACAATTTGAGGTGTCACACTTGGGGCACTAGGCACTCAAGCTTCATGAAGACATTCTACATCAAAGAGGTATGTATTCTATCTTGTTATATTTATTATTTTGTATGCTAAATTAGGATAATACCTTGGATGTTCATAATTGTATGTATAATAGAGAAAACATAGATCCAAGGTATTTAGGGTTGCATGTACACTTAGGAGTGTTAGAATGCTCATAACCCAACAAATTGATGGCTTGAAGGAGTCACTGATGCTTGCACCAGTTCGTCGGATCACCGATGCAAGAGGGGGAGAAGGTCCTAGTCATCAATGGAAGCCTGCCTCGGAGTTCACACTCCGGGATGAAAATGAGTTTGATGAAGATGAAGTGAAGATCCTTTCCATCTCCCCTTCGAAAAGCAATGATGAAGACAGTGATGAAGAAGTGTTTGTTACTAACGAAGTTCTTGGTCTCGGGGCTTCGAAAAAGATTTTTCCAAAGGCTTTGACAGATGAAGAAAAGAGAATTTGGTCCGCTGTCTCCTGGCCATCTTCTCTTCCTGATTCTCTTCAATTCGGTATCCAAATGGCCAAGGCCAAATCTCTTCTAACCGCTCAAGCTTTCCGAGACACTCCCTCAATACTTCCTACAACTCTGGCCCCAAAATTGCTCCAATAGACCAGGGCTCTCCTCTGCGGATCCCTGATGAAATTCCGAAAGAACCTCTTCCGAATCCTACTCCGGAATTTATTGTTGATGAGAACATGAAGCTCATCGTGACTTCTTTAGTGAAAGACAAAGGAAAGAAGCCCATGACTGCCGAACCACATGCCTTCAACTCCGGACCTCCTCCAAAGTAAAAACATGGATGGTCTCAGGAGAAAATCAACAAGGCATTAGAGGACAGCATCCGGATCCAAGATCTCAAGGATAATCCTTATCCGATACGTGGGATATCTCCTTTTAGCCGAGAAGGCATTCTCCGTGATCATGAAATCATCCCATTCATGTATTACGATGTTCCCAAAAACGACTCCAAACAGCTTGATCTTCCTCTCTCTCCTTACAGCAAGTACTACATCAAGTTCGCTCCACTTCATCCCACAGACGATCCGGAAGTGATCCTTCGGACTGAGCATGAAAGGCTCGAAACATTCTACTCCAAGAATGTACAACCTCTCAAGGAAGTGTGGACAAGGAAGATGATAACAAAAGTCCATGGTTTTGGAAGAAAATTTTTGGTGAAGTTCGATATTAACTGCCCACTTTTTCGGTTTCACATCTTCCGGAACAAACCAACTCACCGGACTGTTACGGACGCTGATTTTCCTTGAATGAATCCGAATGACATTCTCACTCTGGCTGCTTACTTCAGAGGAATTCAAAATGATGACATCAGTATGGGTGCCTACCATGCTGCTCTGGGTTTCCTCAAAGATTATGTCGCGGAGTGTTGCAGATGTGACTATGAGCTTGCACACTTATATGGAACAGAAGATTTCATTGCAAAAATTGACTTTGTTCTTTTGGAGGCTGAACTGGTTGCTGATGGTCCAATCGATGAACCGGTTCTAAGGTTTGTCTACACAACCAGAAAGACAAACAAGAAGGACTTTTTTCGAGTCCTTGACAAACATCTAGTTCCGACCAAAGCCCTGACGAAGTTCATTTCTCGTGCATCCAAGTCTGATGCTCCGGAACAGGTCAAGGCAAAGTTTGTAAGTCAATTGGCCTGGCATGTTGAAGTCCGAGAATGGCTGTTCAGAGCCTACACCTTCATCAAGGAAGAAGCTATCTAAAGTTGACTGGATTGCTAAGTTCACTTAGGGGGAGATTGTTGGAACCTGAAAGTGAACCTCTAGCAATCCTAAGTACCCATTCTGAAGTGTGTATGTTCCGAAGTGGAGAGTAGTCCGGAATCTGTCCGGACCTGGAGAGAAGAAGATAAGAAGTTCTAAAGTGAAGACATTCCGGAATGGACATCATGTCCGGAATGTATGCTGATCCGGAGTCATTATATTTTGTCTTTATGTACTTAATGATATTTGTCTTTGTATTAATTTGACACTTCATAGGACTTAGTCTTTTTGTAATGTTAGACAATCAGAATGTCAGGAACATCTCTATTGTCCAGTCCTATGTTAGTTTCCTAGTTTATCCGATGTAACCTTCACTCCTATTTATAGGAGCTTTCAATGCTAAGTCAAACGACGGATCTTCCACTCATATTTGGCATTTTACTAAGTTAATTAATTCTCTCAGAAACATTCTTCGTGTTCTTCATTTAATGTCTTTACTTTGATCATTATCTTCTCTCTTCATTTATATCTTGAATACTTTGTTAGGAGTATTTATTCAGACCTGACTGGTCTTGCCAGGCTTGACCGAAACTCATATTAGCAAGCAGACATTGATCTTAAGCATTCATTCAAGGTTTGAGTTCTCAAACCTTGTCCCTGTGCATCAGATCATTCTTGTTCTCACAAGGACACATACCCTCAATTAAAGTTCTGAATGTCGTGTAGTTGAGAGATGTCTTCTGTCATGTGCATGGAACAACCGCAATCAAGATACCGAAGTCTGATGATATTCCTCCATAGCTGCTCCGGTACAGAGTGCATGATTAATTCGTTTTGGAAACCCAGTCCATTTTGAAACTGGGTTGACCATTACTATCTACACGGGATACTCTTTCCCATGACATATCCTATTTATCAGATAAAGAACATAAAGAAGTTATAGGACTTTTGGATGATTTTGAAATGTGACCTTTGGGAACCCATTGGAAATTAGGTTTAAGCATTTTAATGTTTAACCTAATGGGTGCTTCAACACCTGATTTTAAAATGGAACAACGTTTTGATTTAGGCTTGAATCGCAAGTGTGAGCTAGAGGAAAATCCTTGAGATGAATTTGACCTCACCGATTTCGGTTTGGCTGAACCATCTCTTGAATTAGGCTTCTTGTCCGACATGCCCTTTTTGTCCTTGGGAGTCTGATTCTTGGCCTTTTTAGCATTCCAATCACCATTGCGTGAACATGACCTCGAAGGATTTCTTTTTTTGAAGATCTCCCCCTTGGCACATTCTGCCAACCTTGTTCATAGTAGGGAACATATGAACGATGTGGGCAATTTCTAGCAATGTGACCGGGAGTCCCACAGTTAAAACAAGTTTGTCTTTTCAAATAAATAAGATTGTGACTTGGTCCTTGTCCAAATGAAGTTTGTTTCAAAGAACTTCCACAAACACAAGCACATGCACATTTATTAGACTGTTTAACAAATTTTTGTGGCTTGAATTTTTCAATAATGGGATTATTATCATCACAAGTTTTTGAAGCATTTTCAGCAAAACTAGAATTATTTTTGTTCTGCTCAAACCCATCTTGCAATGTTACTTTATCTGCACATGAAGTAAAAACATTAGTATCGTTCACGTCAATATTCTCAGTTTTTCCGGATTGTTCAATCGTAACTGAAACAGTTACGGTAGGCTTACCATGTTGAACAGATTTTTCTGTCTCTATTGTTTCAGAAGCTGGAGTATAGTTATCATTGAAAGGAGGTGGTACACTATGGTACCCTAGACCATTTTTCTAGTTATCTTTCCATTTCAATTGTTTTTCTATCATAGATTCAACTATCTCACTTGACACGTCAAATTTCTTAAAGTTAAATTCAGCATCCTTAAATTTAGCTTTTAACGCATCAAGTTCAGCAGTTAATTTGGAAATTTCCTCTTTAGCATAACGATGATGAACACATTTGGTGTTATATTCCTCCCTAATCCTAGTTAAATCTTTATTTTGAGCATCTAGTTTTTCTTTAAGAGGCTTATTGACTTTCTTGATTTCATAAATTTCATTTTTAAGGTCAAAAACCTCTCTAACTAATAACTCATTTTGCTCACGATATTTACTAATTTTATCTACGCAGGACTGAGAGCATGAGGTTTCAGTAACATCCTTGGCATTAATGTAAGAACTCATTATTTACCAACAAAAAGAATCTGATTGTGTAATTTGATTTTGACTGAAAACCAAAAAATAAATGCCCTTTGACCAAAAACACCAATAGTCAACACCCTCTTGACCGAGAACCTTGTAGGTCACCTTTTTTTTCGAAAACGAATTAACCAAGAACGAGGTTTCTTGACCGAGAACCTCAGCCGAAATCTTAATAACCGAGAAGCTGAACCGAAGATGCAGAGCCAAAAATGCAAACCGAAGACATTGACCGAAGACCCGAGAAGCGAAGCTGACCTAGACGAGATCGCAGAGTCGTCACCAAGAACTCCGAGGCTGAGACCGAGAGCTCCGAAGTTGAATCCGAGGAGTTGCCCTAACCGAAATCGATCAGCTAGCCACCGAGAAATCTTAAACCTAACGAGAACTTGAGCTTGCTGCTGAGAACTCCTAGGTTCTGACCGAAGACTCCCAAAAATGCTAGAAACACAAAATTGGTAATTAATTAAGACCAATTTCGATCAAAATCTCTAATGTTGTGAAGAACATGAAGAATAGCGACAATAATTTCGTCAAAAAGAACTCAAAAACACCAAGAAAAACTCCAAGAAACGGTTAATATTTGGTCAATTCGATTGATACCAATTGTAAAACCCGATCTTAAGTATCAATTGAAGTAACTAGAATTGGTGCGGAATCCCAATCAAGTGATTAACGCAAAACAGTTAAAGCGAATTAAGAACACAATTACCAAATCTTCAATGCACACTATTGTAAGGTCCTAAAACGGATCTTACCAGTGATCAAATAGCAAACACAATCAGTAAAAAAATTAAGAACGAGTAGAATAAAGAACAAACAAGCTTGCACACGCTTTTCTATTAGAATCATGTCTGGTACAACTTGCGGTTACAGGAGCTGAGAATACCGAGGCATCAACAACTACAAAAGACCTAGCATACCTCTGTATATACTATCATGGGCCGGCCTTGGGTTTATGGCCGTAAACAGTTTACGGCCGTAAACTCCTTACAGACAACTGTAAACTCCATGAAAACTATAATAAGCTATCAAATAACCAAAAGGACCTATTACATAGAAAGCCTAGACCAAAACACTAATTAGACCCTTCAATCTCCCCCTTGGTTTGGTGCTAGCTTTAGGTCAATCTTTGTTCACGATCATTACATCATCCAGTCCCATGGCTCCATTCCACATCCTCTTATTAATAATCTCAGCAACCATCGCAGTGTACTCTTTCGCAGCCGACTCGAAAATCTCCTCAGCAACTTGGATCTGAAAATTGCTCAAGTGATGAATGTCCCATTTTCTGAACTGGAACAAATCCCTTTTGTCGTATAGACGAATGCATCCTTCTTTCAGCTTGATAACAGCAGATGCTGTTGTCTCATCAAATACCCAATAAAGCATTGAACTCAAGGATCCATCCGCATAGCTCTGAAGCACTGGAATTTGTTTGACCTGATTTGTAGCAGGCCACATCACCACCTGAAGCGGTTTGCCAGTCTTGGGATCAATAACATCAGGATGATCTATTATCACAGACTCAGCAGTCTTCATAGTTGGAAATCCCTTCTTTACTTGGTCTTCCAAAAAGTGCTTGAAGCTTGTTGCTTGCTGATTATCAGTCGGGTTTGAGAACGAAGATTGAGATAGCTCCGAAAGATCCACCCTGGTCCAAGAATTGAAGTCATGACTGTCCTTGTAGAGCTCTGTATTTACGCTCTTCCTCCTTACAATCCACATTTTCAAGGGATCATGAAAACCCCAAGAAATAATTCCAGACCTATGACCGTACGTGTCTCTAAACCTTGCAGCCTGGAGATCTGTTACAGTGATTGTGGATTTGTTCCCAGGTGCATTTTTATTGGAACTCCTCTTGAATAAGAGTTGTCCCTTCTCAGCTGCTTTAGCTTGTCTGTCTCTGATTATCTTGGCAACGTGAGGAGCATGTGCGGGTTCTTCTTCGAAGCGATTCACAACCCGTGAGATATCAGCAGTTGGCACAACGATGGGGTGAGCCTCAGAGTGAAGATTAATTCTATATTCATCAGCAGTAGTCTTGTACTTAAGACCCAAATCTTCTTCAAGCTTCTTCTTTAGATCAAAGTAGCTGGAGGTCAAAAGATTAAAATGAGCTTGGAGCTCAGATATCTGCTTGATCTTTGTAGCTCCATCTTCTTTGAGATCAGAGACTCGAACCTTTAAATTTGTGTTTTCACTTAGAAGGTCTTCAATCTGGATGCTGAGCTCAATGTTTTTCTGATCAAGTACATTTACTCTTTTCTGAAGTTCATTGATCACATAATCTTCATCTCTAGACTAACCCTCATTAAAAACGGTCCCTTTCGCCTTAGAAGTAGTTGCAGCGGTTTGCTCTTGAGCCAAAAACTGAGCCAAACGAATTGAAGCTTCTTCAAGATCTGCCCCTGGGGGAGAGAACCCTGGTGGTATAGAGGAGCAGCCGGTTTCAAAAACGGTACTGGGGCCTTCACTGAATGGTTCTGCGGTTACGATAGCCGGAGTAGTAGTTGGAGGAGTAGGCACGCCTTGAGAAAGGCCAGAGTCTAAAAGCCCGACCCTAGGATCTCTTCTTCTCCTTTTTGATAGAGGCTGCACTGTCTGGTCTTCTTGTTGATCATCTTGAAGTGGTTCAAATATGGGCAATGCACTGTCAAGGGGAGGAATCCCTGACACTGTCGCCGTAGGAATAGAAGAACCAACCACTTGTGCTTGAGAAACGGGGGTTGAATCAAAAGCGTCTTCTTGTTCCCTGGTCTCCGTTGCCGGGAAAGCAACATCACTGACACTGTCTAGCAAGGTATTGAGATTTACACTTGATAGGAAATCATCATTTCTTCCAAAAGTCTCAGGAATGTCATCTTGATCAAAGCCGGTAAGATCAAGATCTTCAAATTGACTGGGCTCGACAGTGTTCTTAGATGACCCTTCATTATAATCTCCTTCAACTTGAATATTCTGTAGATTATGCTCTTCTGCAACTGATACAGCATGAGCAACAATTTCTTCCTCTTCATGATCCGATACTGTGACCACATCACCTTCTGAGATAACCTTTTATGATGAAGTATGTTCTGACGAAATCTTGTCTGACGATCCATGAGATTCAGTTGCTTCGTTTGGTTCTGCAAATCGTCCAAACTTGACTAATGGATGCAACCCTTGAAAGACTACCTTCCCCTTGCGGTTTTGCTTAATGAGCCCAATAGTATGAGGACCCAAAGACTTCATATCCAGTGTTTCTCCATCCTTCACCAAATTGGGAAATTGCTTGTTGATGAAGAGCTGAATAAATCGAGGGTACATTAAGAAAGTATCCCGAGTAGTGGCATTAATGTTGGCAACAAACTCGTCTAGAATAAATCTAGAAAAGTTGAAGCCGATCCCTGCAGCGAGAGAAACAATGGCGCCAGTGTTTCTCAGGGAAATCTCATCAGCACCGGACCTTCTGCCGGAGATACAGCTCACGAACACGTGGGCTAGAAATCTCCAATAAGGCGGCAGAAGTTTCTTCATTGTTGGTGGAGTATCACCCTCGTATCCCATCCTCCTTAGAATATTTTGAGCATCACTAATACCAATTTCCGTGGGAAAGGTCGAAAGGTCGTTAATCAGCAGAGTCTCTCTCACAAAGGTCTCATCAATGACAATCTTGCATCCCTGAACGATCGCATCTACAGTGACAGCTCCATTATCGTCCCTTGTCATCTTGGCAGTCTGCCAGAACTCACGAATCATTTTCTGGTACACAGCAGTGTTCATTGTAATGGCAGAGGCCAAGCAGCATTCTCGAAGTCCATGAATCATCGACTTGAAGTCCTGATGTGCCACCGGAGGGTCAGCAAGAATTATCGCCAGGTTGTGCATATCTGCAAATTTCAAGGCTGCCATTTTATCTGCACTAAAACATACCAAGTGAGACAAAAGAGAAAAATGAGCAATTAAAGTTTTAAATGATTTAATTTTTGACCCCAAAATGAAACAATAATTTTTTTTTTAATTAAAATTGGGTCAAAGTCAGAGTTTGCGGTCAACATCAGGGTTTGCGGTCAACGAGGGTTTACGGCCGTAAACCCTTGACCGTATGCTAATGACCATTTGGGAGTTTACGACCGCAAACACCTTACGGCCGTAAGCTTCGACCGTAAACTCCGAAAACCTTTTTGTCGATTTCAGCCTAAAAAACACGGTTAATCACACAACGAGATGCATATTCCTGGTCGAAAATGCAGTACCTTCAAGACTATCGGATTAATTTCACAAAAATCGATGAAATTTTTTTCGGAGGAGAGAGAGGATGAGAGTGTTTGCGGCCGGAATCAAGAAAATGATAGAGATTCCGGCTGTAAACCTCCTTATATACCCACCTTTCATTTACCTGATAACCACACAGTATAAGGCAGTCTCCAACACAGTCCAATATTTTTCAAAAATTTAAAAACAAATCTTTTGAGGATTAATATTAAAACTAAAATTAAAAATAAAATAAAATAAAATAAAATAAAATTAACTTTGCAAAAATTTAAAATTTAAAATAATTGTTAGATTTTAACAGTTAACAAAATAAAAGAAAATTAAAAATAAAAATAAAAATAAAAATAAAAATAAAAATAGAAAAAAAAATAAAAATAAATTAACTCCAACTAAAATATACAACTTAAAGTTTAATTACAGAGAATGAATTTGTGACGCTGGGATCAAAGTTGTTGGACAACCTTATTCTACATGTCGGTACCCATATCTTCACATCTTCGTCTGATCGATCGCCAGTATTGTGGTCCACTTAAACACGAAAAATTTGTGACAATATTTGGACAATTTACCAATGACATGATACACACTCATATATATGATTATAATTTTATTATCATGATTGGCCCTAATTCTTAAATAAAATTTTCTTATGACCATTTAACTGACTACAACCAGGGATATTGTTGTCCACCTAAATTGAGCAGCGAGATCTACAGACAACCTGTATGTGTTCAATTTTAATTTTACTAGAACGTGTTTCCCGCTTCCTGGCATGCCCCAGCCATCAAGGACTTCCAAAATACTCCTTACACCGGGTGAGCAGACAATTATTAAGAGAGAAGATAGATTTAGAATGCATATGCTGTACATGCAGGTTGGATCTCTTCCAATCACGCAAAGGATGAAACATATGACTAACTGAAGTTTTAGAGGGATTGAGAAGAGAACGTTGCATATACTGTGTACCAGGTCGGATTATGAGTCACGCAAAGGAGACAGTATATGGCTAACAGACAGAAAGAATTGCATAGATAGAAGATGCAGAGAGATAGAGTTGCATATGTTACAGTCCAGGTCGGATCTCTCGATCACACAAAGGAGGCAACATATGACTAACAGATAGAAAGAAAGAAAATAACCTTCTACAGACCTAGTTTATCGGAATTCCCCAGTCACCCCATCCAACCAGCATTAAGGACAGAATTCGCACATCGAGGAAAAGTGAATCCACAGTTCTAGATACGGGTTATTTAATGTGACCGGTAGATTCCCATGTATATCTCCCTGCTCAACCTATCCGAGCGTCGTGATGTCAGGCTAAATAGATCTAACTAGGTCAAAGTTTGTCAAGTCCTTAAATTCATTAAGTTCAACTCTCCCTAGTCAAGTCCATTTAAAAATTTTCCGTGCCTACCAGCGCATCGAGCACAAAGCGTAGACGATTCAACTTAGGTACGTTACGCAGATTCAGATTGCCCGTTATCACTTGCTAATTTCATTTCCCATCACAACACCTGCAAACATAACTATCAGCAATATATTTTTTAATTTTCTGGATTTTTAATGTTTTTGGATTTTTTGTTTTAAATTTTTATTGTTTTTGGATTTTTTTTGATTATTTCTCCCCCTAAATTTGTGCATGTGTGAGAATAAAATAAAATAAAAATAAAAATAAAAGAAAATAAAATGCGCAAATTTAATCTATCCTATCTAAAACAACACATTTTTTTTGAAGAATTAAGAAAAGAAATAAAATTAAAAAAACTTAATCCTCAAAACGAATCATTTTCAGAAAACCCACAAGCACATCAAAACGAGCTTTGTTAAATGGCTTAGTGAATAGATCCGCCACATTATTAGCAGTAGGGACCTGTTCCAGCCAGATTAGCGAGCGTTCATAACAGTCTCTGATAAAATGAATTTTAATGTCGATGTGCTTGGTTTTAGAGTGTTGGACTGGTTTTTTGGCAATTTGAATGGCGGCCTCATTATCATAGTAAATGGGGGTTTCTAAATAATTCAAACCGTAATCCAACAGCTAATGTTGGATCCAAATAACTTGAGAACAGCAGGCCGATGCAGCAACGTATTTCGCCTCCGCTGTTGAAGTTGAGACAGTGTGTTGCTTCTTGCATTGCCACGAGACTAGTCTGTCACCTAGGTACTGACACCCTCCTGAGGTTGATTTCCTGTCAAGCTCACAGCCTCCATAATTACTGTCAACAAAAGCATATAAATCAAATTCAGAATTCTTCGGATACCAAAGACCCAATTTTGGGCTGCCTTTGATATACCGAAAAATTCTTTTGACAGCAATAAGATGTGAAAGTTTAGGATTAGCCTGGTAACGTGCGCATTGACAAACTGGAAACATGATGTCAGGTCGGCTTGCAGTAAGATACATCAGCGATCCGATCATTGATCGATAGTGAGTCTGATCTACGGATTCGCCGTCAGGATCTGGAGTCAGAAGAGGTCTTTCAGCCATTGGTGTTGAAGCAGATTTAGCATCGTGAAACCCGAACTTCTCAAGAATATCCTCCACATACTTGGCTTGATGTAGCAGGATTCCGGTTGAATTCTGTTTAACCTGAAGCCCCAAAAACATGGTCATTTCTCCCAACGAACTCATCTCGAACAGCTTCTTCATTACACTTTCGAATTCTTTGCAGAGTTGCGGACTGGTCGACCCAAAGATAATGTCGTCAACATAGATTTGTACAAGTATCTGATCATTACCGACATGCTTGATAAACAAAGTCTGATCGATAGTGCCACGAGAGTAACCATGCTCGAGCAAATGCTTTGTCAGAGTTGCATACCACGCTCGAGGAGCTTGATGTAACCCATACAATGCTTTGTCCAACTTGTAGACATGATTAGGAAACTTTGAGTCAAAGAACCCAGGAGGTTGATCAACGTAGATTTCTTCCTTCACCTTGCCATACAAGAAGGCGGTCTTGACGTCCATTTGATAAACGGTAAAGTTCATGTAAGAAGCATATGCTAGGAAGATACGAATAGCCTCCAGGCGAGCTACTGGAGCATAAACTTCAGTGTAATCAAGACCCTCGACTTGTCGAAACCCGCGAACCACCAATCGAGCTTTATTTCGCACAATTACCCCTGAATCATCCTGCTTGTTTCGATAAACCCATCGTGTGTCAAGAGACTTCTTGCCCTTTGGTAACTCAACTAACTTCCAAACACCGAGTTTTTCAAATTGATGTAGTTCTTCATGCATTGCATCTACCCAGCTGGGCTCATTCAGAGCCATTTCAACATTCTTGGGCTCTATTTGAGAAATAAAGCAAGAGTAAAGACAGGTATTGACATCTCCACTCTAACTTCTGGTTTTAACACCGTCGCCCAGCTGACCAATGATGTTATCGATCGGATGATCACGTTGAATCCTTGAGGGTATTTCCTAGCTGATGTCATTGAGAGAGACAGGAAGAGTGTGAATGTTGATACCTCCTTCATTTGCTGATTGAGCTGCTCCAGACGGCTCTGCTAGAAACTCATTTGAGATAATTTCAGGAAAGAGTAGTTCCATAAAAGTTGAAGAGACAGCGGAAGCATCATTAGGCATGAACTCTCTTTCTACAGGAGTAAGTGGCGTAGTTTCAGCATCAGGAGAATCATTTTGGGCTGGAGATTTAGGACTATCATGTTGCACAGATGACTCCCCCTCAGGTGTAGCAGAGGACTCCCCCTCAGGCGTAGCAGAGGACTCCCCCTCATGCGTAGCAGAGGACTTCCCCTTAGATGGTGAATAGGATGCAGATGGAGGTCTGTAGACAACTTCTTCGTCTTCATCTTCAGAAATATTCTTCAAACCAGAGATAGATCCAGATGAGCCACTCGAAGACACATTTATTGATTTGAACAACGATGTGTAATCAAACAACCAATCCGGACCCACTCTAGCGCCCGTCTCATTTTCTTCCAACCAACGCACGTCATAAGATTCCACAATCTGCTTTGTCTTCTTGTTATAGATCCGATAGGCGGTGCGAGCAGCATACCCTATGAAGTAACAGTCATCGGCTTTGGCATTGAACTTTGGGTTGGACTATAAGTGAAGAAGGGTGCAAGGGCAGCCAAATACACGGAAATGACTGACTGAAGGCTTGTGACCATATAGAATCTCGTACAGAGTATTCATCTGAGCTTTGTTGATCAACATGCGATTTTGAACGTAGCAGGCAGTGTTTATCGCCTCGGCCCAAAAGAAAATTGGCAGTTTGGAGTCACACAGCATCGTCCTTGCGGCGTCTTTCAAAGTTCTGTTCCTCCTCTCAGCAACACCATTTTGTTGGGGTGTGTGAGCGGAGCTGTATTGACGCATAATACCCTTTTCTGCGCAGAAGTGATCGAGAATAGAATTCTTAAACTCTATTCCGTTGTCAGTACGAAGCGCCTTCACCCGATTGTTAGTTTGGTTCTCAATTAATACAATGAATTTCTTAATCAAATCAGCAACTCCAGCTTTGTTGGACAGAAAGAAAACCCACGTAAACCGAGAGAAATCATCAATGACAACCAGACAATAAGAATTTCTGTTGATGCTGAGAACGTTTACTGGTCCAAACAAATCCATATGTAGCAATTGAAGCACCTGGCTAATTGAGTTGACCTGTTTTGGCAGGTGTGGTTTTCTATGATGCTTACCTTGGGCACATGACACACACTTCTCAAACGTGATAAAGTCCTTGATAGGCAAACCACAGACCATCTCATTTTTTGCAAGACGATTCAAGTTCTTGGCGTTAGCATGACCAAGTCTTCTGTGCCACAACATTGCAGTTTGTTCGGAGATCTTGGAGAAAAGGCACGTAACTTGTTCTGGAAGATTCCTATTCATATCAATGATATAGGCATTCCCATCCCTTTTAGATTTTACAAGTATCCACTCTTCTGGAATGACAAAGCCTGGCTTGAGAATCATGCATTCCTTATCAGTGAAATGTGTAGAATAGCCTCGATCACATATCTGAGATACACTCAATAAACTATGCTTCAACTCGGGAGCAAAGTTGACATTTTCAAAACTCAACACCCCATTTGTAACAGTTCCTTTTTGCGTAATCTTGCCTCCGTCTCCACCCGCAAAGGAGATATATCCCCCATTAAAGTATTGAATGTTGTGCAGTTAGGCGATATCTCCTGTCATATGCCGGGAGCAGCCGCTGTCGACGAACCAGGGTCTGACGACATTCCTCCGCAACTGTCCCTGCAAGATGTGCGGGTTTAATTAGATTTGGGAACCCAGGTCATTCTTTTCCTGGGTGGTCCCGATGCCTTCTCAGATTTATTATCATTTACGGATTTTTCAGAGGACACAGATGATAAATTGGAAGCTAATTTGGGCAACCATTGATAATTAGGTTTTATAACAGTCCCGGGTGGTTTTGAAATCGAATGTATATCAGTTTGCTTGAAGCATTTGGGTTTTCTACTATAATTAGTTGAAGACCCACTGCTGCTTCTTGACGAAACCGAACTTGGCTTGGCCATGCTCGGTTTTGGCAAACTGCCTGGGACTTTGTTATGAAAAACCTTTTTATGCTTTTGAAAAACAGCCCGTTTTCTACTCCGATTATCTTTCCAATCATCATTTCGGGAACGATTTCTAGAGGACTTTCTAGTTAAAGACCTTCCTCTGAAGTCGTTCTCTCCTCTTGGAGATTCAAAATGTACAAACATACGATTTTGACAATTTCTAGCTATATGACCACCAATACCACAATTGAAACAAATCTGTTTGTTATTGTTATAACTTGTACTACATTGATCAGATTTGTTTTCCATACTAACACCCTTGTTTCTCTCACAAGAACATGAACAAGAATTAGGTTGTGAGATAAGTGAGGGTACATTAGATGGAGAAGCTTGTGAAACTGGTGGTTTTTCAAGATTATCATCACAAACATTAGAATTGTCAGCCAAATTATTCAAACTAGTATCAGACACTTTAAAACCATTCAAAATAGTATCAGAAGAAACAGAAACACCACAAAAAATATTGTCACTTGAAACATCAGAAAAATTATTGTCTTTATTTAAAACTAAAACTTCAAGTTCAGACTCAGTTTTATTTTCAGAAACAGATCCTTCAACTTCGTGCTTTGACTGATTCAAGGATTGATCTGTAGGAGAAGTAGAAATGTTAGTACTTTCAACATTAATAAATCCTCCCGAAACAAAACCAGATGGCTTGCCATAAACCATGAATGGTTCATTGGCAATCTCTTCTTTGGACACGGGTTGAAACTGATATGTATGATTGAAAGGAGGAGGCACTTGATTATACCCTAGACCCTTTGACTGATTTCTTTTAAATTGCATGCAGTGGTCTATCAAATTTGCAACTACCTCACTCGATACATCAAATTTTCTAAAGTTAAAATCAGCAGTTTCAAATTTGCCCTTTAATGATTCAATTTCAGCCACTAGTTCAGTGTTCTGTTTCATTATATAATCATAATTTTGGCATTTATTACTATAGTCTTCCTGAAGTCTCCTAAAGTCCTTTATTTTAGATTCTAATTGGGATTTAAGAGGTTTTTGACCTTTTCTGAGTTGGTAACCTTCATATCTATGGTCTTCTACTTCCCTTTTTAGTGAGTCGTTAAGTTCACGGAGAATTTTAAGGTTCTCTACTTCACTACCTAATGTCTCAATTTTCTCATGCAGAACTTTAACATAATCAATACAAGCTTGAGAGCATGAGGGCAAACTTACCTCGTTTTTATTAGGCTCATGAGAAGAAGATACCATCAACGCAAACTGCAGCTCCGTTATTTGATCTTCAGCTGTAACAATCTCTGCTGGAGCATCATCACTAACCTGTGCCAGGTGGGCATTTTCAGGTCCAGATAAGTTCAGGGCCTGCATCTGATCCTCCCAGTCAAACGATTGTGCAACCATAGCCTTCTCGTTGTTGACCTGAGCACTGCTTCGATTGTTCCCGACTGCCACTATTGTCCCGATATTATTTAATCTTTTGTCTGGCTGTGGACAATCACGAGCAAAATGCCCTGGCTCGTGGCAGTTGAAATACCGCAGCTTTCCCTTGCTGAACCCAACCTTCTTGTCAGCACTCATCCCCCAGTTGTTCTTTCCGGTCTTCTTGGCAAACTGTTTCGCCCTGAAAACTGCCATGACAATTTGCCATGTAATGTCCATCTCTTCAACGTCTTCAGGGTGAATCTAATCAAGATCGGCAAACGAGAGTTGGGGTGGAAGATCTCCAGCTACTAGTGCATTGTAGCAATTGACAAGCCCTGTAGCAAGAGCGAGATTTTCATCACCCTCCTTTCCTTTTGAAGAAGAAGCCACATTGGAGGAGGAAGCAACTTGAGCAGCCACGAACGATTGGTTCTGAGAGAGAGGCATGGGTGATGCAGAGGAAGCTGATGGAGTGGGGAAGGACTGAATCTGAGCTTGCTGAGCAGCAAATGATTGACCTGCAAAAGAAAAAGTGAGAGATGAAAGAGCATTGTTAGAAGAGATTCCAAGGTTCGCAGCTGAGTATGAGTTTATATGGTTGATCTCTCGCTGCTTGTCATCAATATCACAGGCCTTGATGACAGCCATCACTTCAGCAAGAGAGAGCCGGCTAAGATCCTTAGTCTTCTTGATGACAGCCACATTCATGTCCCTAGACTTTGGGAGAGCATTCAGTAGCTTCTTGTTTATCTCAGACTTTGTGTAGAAAATCCCGGCTACAGTCATTTCAGTGTTAAGAGATGTGAACCGCTGCAGCTGTGCTTCAAGAGTTTCTCCAGGAATGTAGTTGAACATATTGAAATGTTGTCGCAGCATATCTTGGCGACTCTCCCTCATATCTTCGTTCCCTTCATAGACCTCAATTAGGGCTTCCCACAAAGCCTTAGCAGAAGTGTACTCCCTGAAACCTTGAGCAATGTCTGGAGATAATGCCATGGTCAAGGTGGCCAAAGCTTTTTCTTGCTCTTCAACCTTCTCGAAGTCTTCATCAGTGTAGTTTTCCATCTTCTTGTCAACCACTTGCCCTGCAACAGTAGTGGTTATTCTGACAGGATTTTTTATTATGCTTCTCCAGATTTTGAAGTCCTTCATTTTTATGTACTGCTCAATTCTATACTTCCATTCTGGGAAACCTTCAGCGGATAGGAGTCTAGGAATTCGGGTGGTTGTGCCCATAACTGAATCCAGCTCGTGGTGGTTTTTTTGACTTTGAGAATCCATTATTATTATTTAATTAATATGAAACAGAAATTAAATTATTTACGATTAAATTAAGCTTCTGGTCAAACACAGTCAAAGCACTGTTTGCGGCCGTAAACAAGGTTCACGGTCAAGGGTGAGTTTGCGGCCGTAAACTCTGAGTTTACGGTCGTAATGAGTTTACGGCTTGAGATTTACGGTCCAAGAACAGTTAGTTTCCGGTTTATGAATACTCTTTATTCACGGCCCAAGAACACACTTTACGGTACACAAACTGCGAAGAGCTTGCGGCCGTAAACTGAGATTTCGGCCGTAAGCTTCGAAAAATTGCAGATTTGACTAGATCTAAAACCTTTTTCCAGCAATTACCAACTCAAGTCACAAACAGATGAGAACCCGGTCCAAAATCGGTTGTAGAGTGCCTTTGACGCTAGTTTTGCTTTGATACCAATTGTAAGGTCCTAAAACGGATCTTACCAGTGATCAAATAGCAAACACAATCAGTAAAACAATTAAGAACGAGTAGAATAAAGAACAAACAAGCTTGCACATGCTTTTCTATTAGAATCACGTCTGGTACAACTTGCGGTTATAGGAGCTGAGAATACCGAGGCATCAACAACTACAAAAGACCTAGCATACCTCTATATATACTATCATGGGCCGGCCTTGGGTTTACGGCCGTAAACAGTTTACGGCCGTAAACAGTTTACGGCCGTAAACTCCTTACAGACAACCGTAAACTCCAAGAAAACTATAATAAGCTATCAAATAACCAAAAGGACCTATTACATAGAAAGCCTAGACCAAAACACTAATTAGACCCTTCAACTATATTGAAGAATAGTCTAGTACATAAGATTCTCAATTACTCTCGGTTCTCTCTTTCTCTCTAAACTCGATATCAGCTTCTTAGAATTACCAACCCTTTAAACGGCTGAAAATAATACTATATATACCTAGACCTAATTACAAAGGCCCAACCCAAAACCCAACTGAAATCCTAATTAAGCCCATTGAAATCACATGGTGATTTCGGTCCAAACCCCACCGAAAACATGGTGTTTTCGGTCCTAGACCGAGAACTCTAAAAGTCATCAAAAGTAAAGTATAAACCATAAATCATGTCCTAACAGCCTTGGAACGTTCAGAATATCCAATGAATATGCAATCAATTCCATGTTCTCCCAAAATTTGCTTTTTGGTCTCGGTGAGTTTTACAATTGCCCGACATCCCCAAACCTAAAAATAACTCAAATTTGACTTTTTCTTGAACCAAAGTTAATATAGGACTGTTTTGTTGCTTTTATTTGGAAAACTATTTAATAAATAACAGGCCGTTAACTTGGCCTCTCCCCAGAATCCTTCACTCAATACTGAGTATGACAACATCTAGTTTACCATTTCCTTTTAAATCTCGATTTTTACGTTCAGCAATATCATTCCGTTGGGGTGTATAAGGTGTCGTGGTCTCATGAATGATACCCACTGATTGAAAGAATATGAGATCCATATATTTGATGGGTTTTATACAAATAATCCTATGTGGATTCGGATCTATGTTTCCACTATTAGTTATACAACATTATGAACACATAAGGAAACCTAGCATGCTCCTAGTAATTTCGAAATTCATAAAGGAGAATGGAATACATACCTCTTGTTGATAAGTTGCAATAACAACTTGTTACTTGAATCTTCTTGTCTTTGAAAGCAAGTACCACAAGTGTAGTACCTCTAATGGCTCACAAACACCAAGAGCAAATGAAGATACAAGAGAGAGAGAGAGGGTAGAGGTATGAAATTCGGCTCTAGGAACCCTGGGTATCAAGTGGCCGAATTTCCTATGCCAAGGGTCCTTTATATAGGTGTAGGGATTAGGGTTTCAGTCCTTAACCTTATATGGTTACTTGCCCACCAAGCAGCCTAAAGGATAACCCTAGAAACCTTATCATGGACGAATTCTAAGGCCTTATCCCCTTGAATTCGTTCACCCTATCATATAGGGCATCCTTTGCCCTACTTTGTAACTATCACATAATTACAGTTCAGTCCCCTTAGTTTAGTTAACTTCTTTTTGATAACAAAATTAATTCTTAATTAATTCTTGACCAATGTTAACTAAATAAATATGATTTCTCTTTTAATAGATTATTCATATAATATATTAATAAACCATAATAACCTCTTTCTCTATTATTTCTCCAGTCAAGTTGCTTTGGTGAAGGCAGCCCAAAAGGACCATGCACAACCGGGTCAAGTACTTACCAAATATAGTTACTGGCTTACACACTAATCCAACAGTCTCCCACTTGGATAAGTCTAGTAAATATAACAACAAGTACAATCCGATTAGCAATCATAGCTCTCAAAGACGCTGTCGAACTCTGATCTTATCAGTAACCTATCCTTTAGATAAGGGATCACATATTCCTCCATTCTAGATATCGTACAGACTGAGATATGGATTTTAATCATACTCTCGGTTCATATGTTGTTTCCCGATTTCCGATTTATGACGACCGACTAATTGAACATATCAAATTAGCCATGGCTCGGCCGAGCACTTACGTTTGTCATCACTAAATCACCGAGGGCCCCTCAGATATCGCTTTTATCCCACATTGAGTAAAAGGAACGGATAAACCTTGACTCAATGCTCGCTTGTACCTACTCATCAAATCACACACAACAATATGTTTTATGGCACCTAGTTACTGGTGCGTTTACATATTATCAATGTGCAACCAACTTGCAGAATACAACTCACACATCTCGGTTTCAAGAATATAAGATATTATCGTCTCACCAATCACTCGTGATAAAATCCATGAAGCGATCCAAGTGAGCGTGGGTTTAATCCAATGCTCAAATCATGTTCATAAGCACTCATGAACGTTGCAACAAACCTTTTCTATATCTAATACACTTTAGACAATCTGCAAACCAATTCATGACAATCTTCTTTCATACCTACTCCCAAAGTATGAGCTACTGTGGAACATTCGAATAATCTTATTATTCAGGAAGTCAAAACATGCAAAGTGAAACACAAGAATAATCGAACCCAATATGGCCCCAAACTTTTGAGTATAAATAAAAATTCTTTTATTTAGTCACCATATTTATTACACATTATTCATTGTATAATGTTTCGGGTAATCAACTTATTACTTGAATTATAAACAACAATTGTCCTATGCTCTCAGCATGTACACTATGTTTACCTATGGTCCTTACTTTGTGAAATAGTATAATTAAATAACATTTTCAATCACACTCATTTCACAGTTCCCAATCCTTACCACAAGCGTAAGAATACCAAATTCTTGCCACTTATAGAACATGTTAGATTCTAACATTTTATGCAATGATTCTTTCGTAATGTTATAGTTGCAAAGTCACAAAGACTATTGCCAATGAAATTACAAAGTCCTCTATTGGAGATTGTTGCAAGACAATTCCATAGATACGAAGTCTCATATTCAAAGTACATTCCTTTGAACATCCTTCTTGCATAAAAGTTTCCAATCTAGACATAGATTCTTAATATCCAACTCCCACATATGGAAACATTTATATATTTTCCATATGACAACTCATTATTAATAGAATCATATCTAATAATAATAATGTCAGTATTGTCCATCCATTACTATTCTTACAACTGCTCATAAGCGACCAATCTTTGGCGAACCTTAGATTGTCCTTTGGCAATTGTTAATAAATTTAGTCATGTCCAGTTCTAGTCCCTTTTCCCTCTTAGTGCCCTAGGCATTTGGAAAAGTTTAGAATGGTCAAATATTATAGTATATGCGATTGATCCTATACCCGAAGCGTATGGAACACGAAACATAATGTCTTACATGAAGACGTGATACTTTACCAGTCTTTTTGCCATAATATTTCAATTTGTTATGTTCTCGCAATTCGAACTATGAAAACGGATGTCGCAATCATAATCGAATATTAAGAACACAATTCCTATATTTGACTATATCTGATTAAAATTTCTTGATCTAAGCTCTAAGATTTCGAAACGAAGTACAATATTCTCTCCCTTAATTATAGCAAAACAAACTTTCAACCCTTGAAACTTGGCAAAGTAAAAGTCTTTTTTTCTATAATTAATATTGCTGACTCGCAACTTTTAAAATAATAATCATGCTCCCACTAGCATGATGATTATATCTTTACCATCATAACATTTATGCTCCCACTAGCTTTGACATGTATTCAGAAAACAGCTGAACTTCTAGAAGATAATGCTTATTGAATTTCTGAAGTTCATATTTCTAATACTAGATGTTTCGATAAGACTTTATCTAAGCTTCTAAAACTCATACACCTTTCCTTAGATATATTATATGTGCATGTCTAAACGATTCTAGAACTTATAACAATAAGTCTAAAATTGTTCAGACCCATTTTCCATTTCCCTCAATTCGAAGTATGAAGAGGGATGCCGTAATCATAATCGAATTTGAGAAATACAAACTACATAATGCTATCTTCAAAATCTCTCTTAGTGATAGCGTTTCCTCACAATCATTTTCATGAAGGAGAGAAACCTTATGGCACTTAGATTTTGTGGCGTATGTGTTCCTATCCATGTGAATTTGTCGTAACCATAATCATTGTGACAAATCCAAACTCTTATGGATCGAACTTATCCATTCTTAATTTCTTCCTATCAAGGGTCCTACTATTGCTTCCAAGTTATTGAGCAGCTCACCCTACCTTTCAATGTACTTTCCATTGATTAAGGTGCTTTGCCCCTATGCAATCCATTTAGATCTCATAAAACTGACAAGCATAGTTGCCAAACTGGAATGACATAGAAATAAGAACACGATAGGTTACAAACCTCAAGTCGTGTGCTAGTGTTTAATAATAGGTTTACTCTTGATTAGTTCTTGAACCTTTTCAAGACCATTTAGACTCCCACTGACCTCTTGACATATAAGATTCTCTTGTCAAGAAACATTTCTTGACAAACAAATACTCAAGAGTTAGTGTGTGTCTTTATCAAGACAAAAAATCACACACAATTTGGTACTAGTTGGTCTTTGTCCAAAATGTGTAAAAGCAAGAACATTCCTTTTCAATATTTTATATCACTCAAGTCACAATCTTGATTCTTGGGAATGAATTATGATTGGTCTTTTGATTTAAACCATTTCCATGGTTTCCAATTCCTCTCATTAGTCTTATAAAAGCACTAATGTATCTTAGAGGATTAATCGAGATATGGTTCTTACTAAGACGATCGTAAACATGATACAAAAGTACTCTCCCGTCTTCTTAGATTGGAGAAACTTTTATCTTTTTGCCTTCATTGATTCTTCTTATTCGTTGTTTCAATGATTTAGAATCACACTTAATCTTGTAAGTATAATCACGTCTACTAGACTTTTAGTAAATCATGAAGAATAATCTCATTGTTATTTATGGTGGACTTGACTAGTGCACAACATTGAGAACCCAATCTCCTAGTCCTTAATTTGTTTCACATTCTTATGTGAACAAGGAATTATCTAAGTATGAAGATTTCCATACATCACATGATTCAAATTATATGATTCCAAGCTTCTGTCCAATTGAAACTTGGGTGATGGGAATCTTTACTTACATAGATAATTTTCAATACTTCCATAAATAATATAACTAAGAATCACATCCATTCAAAGTAGAAATACAGAAACATCAATTTTTTCACAATGATTTTATTGCAAGGATATAAATAAGTCAAACCAAAATTTATTTTATTCATAAAAGCAGCGGAAAACATGTCCTTACAATGCAAAATCAAATGAAAAACTATGTAACTAAATATCCCTAACAAATCTATCATAACTTTCAAAGCTCAAAATCTGATATTCAAATCCATGCGATTGTAATCCATTTCTTCGTGATCAGACTCATCTTGCTTCTTCCATCAAGCTTCCTCTCTTTTCTCCGATGCTTCAAAAACATCCAAATGTAATCTTATCACATCATGTATCAAGAATCAATGAATAGGAACTTAACATAGTTAGATATTGGATTTTACCTGAAGTAGAGCGATACTCCTTGACTCTCCCATTTCTTGGACTCTTCAGGTTCTCAGTGCAGATTTATATCCAACACCCTTTCTCTTGGCAGCAGAAACAGGTGGGTTCTTCTGGAATTTCCACGGAAGCATGGTTGGTTGATTCACCAAACAAATATGCACCATTTCTTTTCCAAATCATTTCTGATTCAGCAGCAATAAGCATGTAAGTTAGGTCAATGAGGGTTGCATCAAGATCTATCATATAATACTCTCTTTTGAACTTATTGTACAATTCAGGGAGTGACTGAAGAACCCAGTCCATAGCCAACTTCTTGGGAAAAGTCGCACCCAAGATTATCAACCTATCGATGTGTGATTTCATCCCTAGGACGTGAGCACACATGGGTTTACCATCTTTATGTTTCATTGCCAATAGGGCTTTAGTGATATTGAACCTTTCAATTATTCGGTCTTGTGGGTTTGGGAGAAGAACGGGAGGAGGTGGAGGAAGTGAAATCACGCTAGTCCACATGGCAGGGATTGATCTTTCACCTTCATTGTGGAACACACTTTCACCTTGAGCAGGAATACCTTTTCCTTTGGATTTGGGAAGACCATGGTTAGAATCAGACATCTACAAACGGGAGAAATCAAGTTTGTTGATTGAATCCTTAATAAAACATCCAAATGAGATATTAAGGCTAGGATCCAACACAATATCCTACAACTTGGAAGATGGATACCGTAATCCAAATTGTAGAACATTTGAAGGTAGGTAAATTACGATTTACCAATTTCCACCATGAAAACGAAAAAGAAAATTAAGTATTAATGTACTGAAAACTCCTAGATCTTTTGAGATTCATAGAACTGTTCAATGGCATGTTTAAATCTCGATATTCCTCTCGATTGTTGACTGGGATGCCGAGGATCACAAAACAGGGTGTGAATAACCATGAAAATATACATGGTGCCCCCAATGTTACAGTCACGTATTCGATGTGCCGGTTAACCACACGCGCTCCATCTAACTATGACAAACATCGAGTCACCCTTTGCCACCATTGCTTAGAATCCAATTAGTGTGCCGGCTAACCACACACGCTCCACTAACATCTTAGCAAGGGTACAAAGTGTAATTTCATGGAATTGCATCAAATTCACTTTTACCTAAAGTAACAAAGATTGGGAATTTTTGTAAAAAACATTTAGTTACTTAACAATTCATTATACTTTTAATGGAAAGGGTTTGCCCTATCCTACCCGTTCGGCTAACGACCCTCCACCAATCAAGGAAGCGGTGGATGAGAGTGGACACCCATTAAACGGCCATTTTATAGGCCATAACCTTATACCCCCCTTATAGACCGACTTCGTGAATGAGGCCTACTAACGGTAAGACTAACGTTTAAGTTATACATATATAATATTAGACTTTTAATGTTATACATACTATAAGGGTGCATTTTACACTTTTAAAATACTATGTGGTCAAATTTAATAAATTACACTTCTAATTTAATTAAATGCAAACCATATCACTATGGATTTATTAACTCTCTTTTAATTATACACTTAATTAATTTAATTAAACTATAAGGGTGTAATTTGAACTTTTCAAGAAATGAAACTAGGGATTTATAATTTAACATTTTAAAATTAAGCTTTTAATCAATATTTAAATTCCAAAACTTGAGGATAATTTTTGAAACCTTTTCAAAACAATTAGGTTTAACTATTTAAATTTCAATAATACTAGGGTTTTAATCATATTTAAAATTTTTTGAAATTAAAACCTTTTAATTTTAAAATCTTAAATATTAAAACTTTGATTTAATAATTATCTCAAATAAAAAAATTAATTTAAATTATTAAATCTTGGAGGATTATCTATTAAATTAAACAATTAATTTAACATAATCCCTTTATCCCCTAAAATTCGAAAATTGGGATGGGATAATTCAAAAATCTTTAATTTCCATATTTAAACAATTAATGAATAATTACAAGATATAGCATTATACAAATCCCTAAAATTTTGGGATCTTATCTTGGGAAAGGAGGCAATTTCGAAACCTTAGGGTTGGATAACCCTAGAATTCGAAATCTTGGAGGCTAAGGAAAGGGTTTAGGAAACCCTATCAAATTTCGAAATTAGGATTTCGAAAATCATGCCTTTAGGGTTTCTTGGCTATAAACCCTAATATGTCAAATTCATACATTGTATAAAACTAATTGAAAACAAAACCAAATAGCTCTGATACCACTGATGGGTTTTATACAAACAATCCTATGTGTGCATGCAACCCTAGATTTGGATCTATGTTTTCATTATTAGTTATACAACATTATCAACACATAAGGAAACCTAGCATGCTCCTAGTAATTTCGAAATTCATAAAGGAGAATGGAATACATACCTCTTGTTGCTATGTTGCAATAACAACTTGTTACTTGAATCTTCTTGTCTTTGAAATCAAGTACCACAAGTGTAGTACCTCTAATGGCTCAAAAACACCAAGAGCAAATGGAGAGGCAAGAGAGAGAGGGGAGAGGTATGAAATTCGGCTCTAGGAACCCTAGGTATCAAGTGGCCGAATTTCCTATGCCAAGGGTCCTTTATATAGGTGTAGGGATTAGGGTTTCAGTCCTTATCCTTATCTAGTTACTTGCGCACCAAGCAACCCGAAGGATAACCCTAGAAACCTTATCATGGACGAATTCTAAGGCCTTGTCCCCTTGAATTCGTCCACCCTATCATATAGGGAATTCTTTGCCCTACTTTGTAACTATCACATAAATACAGTTCAGTCCCCTTAGTTCAGTTAACTTCTTTTGATCACAAAATTAATTCTTAATTAATTCTTGACCAATTTTAACTAAATAAATATGATTTCTGTTTTAATATATTATTCATATAATATATTAATAAACCATAATAACCTCTTTCTCTATTATTTCTCCAGTCAAGTTGCTTTGGTGAAGGCAGCCCAAAAGGACCATGCACAACCGGGTCAAGTACTTACCAAATATAGTTACTAGCTTAGACACTAATCCAACAACATTCACCTCGCCTATTAGTCCTGAGACATTTAACCGGAATACCTAATTGCAATTCCACCTCGGTTTTGTATATTTTGAATTTATCTAAGGCTTCATACTTAGAATGTAACAAATACACATAGCAAAACCGAGTGTAGTCATCAATAAAAAATGACTACATACTTTTTATTTCCCAAAGAAGGAGTGGAGTGAAAATCACACAGGACACTATGTAGAATGTCACACCCCCAAACCGGAAGGGCGGAAACGTTTAGGGGTGGAGGACGTCATGCGTAGTATCACAACAATTGTATCATAGTAATCAAGTAAACATAACCATTACATTACATATGATTATTTACATCTGTTTGAAAACATAGTTTGTATACATCCAAAATATAACAAAAGTAAAAGACATGGCTCTATATATTCTGTCTTCTCAAAACTCCAGGAGGTACCTGTCTATTGATCACCTGAGAATACAAGCGAATTTGAAAACATATCAGCATAAAGCTGGTGAGTTCATAAGCATGTTTTGTAATGAAAACTTGTGATGAGATCTGTAAAATGTATGTATGTTTTCCAAAAAAATCCAATATTGTCTAACATATTTGTTTGATACAGTAAGTAAAGTATGAACCGTTTTGAAAACCATAGTTGTCATCAGTATGTAATGTATTTTCTGTTTTGAAAACCCTGGCTACCGCCAGCATGTAAAGTACTGAGGTTTAGTCTGGGAAAATCCCCTATTTTCCCTAGTATACATGTGTTTGTTGCTTTAATGGTTCTGAAATAGTAAGGCATAAGTATCACACTTATGTTATTAAAGCAATTGTTCATGAGAAGTATATTATTACGTAAATATGTCGTTACTACTGGCGAGTTTTATGACCATACTAAACTTGATACGATGTGAATCTGACGTCATTATCCTTCATGACTTTGTCAACCGTAGACCTGCCGGTCCGACTGTAACTAGCAGCAAGGTGCGGGGTAGTCAATCCCGTATAGATCTATACACAAAAGTCACGTTCTCCCTCCAGGAGACTCTGGTTTATAAGGGTAGTCCTCCACTTAGTTAATGTTGTAAGCGCCCAAGGACTTGTCTCCCAATTAGGTTAACGAATTTACAAGTAATAATATATAAGCGTAATGTTATTTCATATGTAAGTCCGATGTATGTTTTGTAGAGTAAAAATAATTATACTTAAATAATTATTAACTGTTGTACTCTTGTAGTAATGTATGGTATAAACTAAATCTGTCATAGTTTATTTATTCAACCGTGTAAGTAGTTTGCATCTATAAAACTGGTAATGAAATCCCCAAACTATACCCATTATAGTTTGACTGTAATGTTATGTTCGTGAAATGTTCGGAAAACCATGCAATTAACTCTAGAAAAACGTCCCTTATGCTCCACATAATACAAAAGGGATTAAGTATCTAAATGCTTTATGAAAAACCATTGATTTGTATAAATTGCATAAGTTTAACTTGTTGAAAACCTTTATGTTTGGCTTGTATCCCCCCTAAAAACGTTTAAAAATCATAAAATCGTAGGGGTATGAACTCACTGTTTGACGTGGAATTCGAATGTAAGTCGATAGGAATGCTGAGTGTCAAATGAAACCTCGGACACAAACGGATCCTATTTAACATATAGTAGCACATATATGTATTAGATGAGGGTATAACACTATTAGCTATGGAAGGAAACCACCTTAGAGACTAGGAAACACTTGAAACTAAGTGCTACAATCACATGTGATTGAAGGAGAGGAGTTTGCGGTCCAACAAGGGGTGTACGGTCATGGGTTTGCAGCCCAATGGGGTTTTCGGCCCAAGAGTTTGCGGCCCAGGTGTTTGCGGTCCATGGGTTTATGGCCCATGGGTTTACGGCCTATGGGTTTACGGCCCATGAGTTTTCGGCCGTAAACACTCGATGAAAGGTGCAATTTGCGGTGTTTCAAGGTCCTTTCTAGCCTCCTGGAAGTGTTCTAAGTCCCATGCATGGTTTAAGGAAGAGTTTAAGGCTAATAATTGACCAAAAACTAGAGTTTGCGGCCAATGAGGGGTGTACGGCCGTACATATGGGTTTACGACCGTAAACCCTTCGTGATCATGTCTTTTGGGTCGATTTCTAGGTGAGAATCAAGGATTTCTAGTAGATAACAAGCATAGGAAGTAGTTACTTACTATTAGGAAGCTTGAAATGGGTTTGTTAGTCACCAAGAACTAGTGTGTGTTCTTGGTGAGAGATGAAGATCTAGACAAAGGTGAGATTAATCAGATAGGAACATGGATTTACCACTAGATAGAGGAATGAAACTCAATTGAAGGTGGAGAAACACTTACAATCTTGAAGATCTTGAAGAAAATTCGATGGAGGTAGAGAGACTCTTGAACCTCCATAACTTGAGGACAATTTATGGAGTCATAAAACCATTTAATGAGGACAAGACTCTTCATTTTTGTAACCATTGCCAACTTTTTATGAGTTTTATGAAACTTAAATGTGACTTTTCATATAACTTGAGGACAAGTTACAAAAACACACTTTAGAATCAACTCTTAGATTAAAATGGATTGAAAACACATAATCAATTAACTTTTCTATTAATCTAATAAACTCATATGAACAAAGATAATTCACATCAATTTTTTTTTTCAAGTAATTAGCATAACTTTTAAACTAATACAAAACATGAATCTATTGACAATTATCTTTGAAATTGGATTAGCATGAACATTACCACATTAAAAACAAGTTTATAAGTCCAAAAACATCTAAGGGTAATGTTCCTAGTCCATTTCTAGCCAAAACAGTCGAATATATGCTGTCAGGGGTTCCAAAATTCGATTTTTCAGCTAATTTTGCAAGTATAACAAGAAAACAAGCCTTGGATCTGATACCACTGATGGGTTATGAGCATTCTAACACTCCTAAGTGTACATGCAACCCTAAATACCTTGGATCTATGTTTTCTCTATTATACATACAATTATGAACATCCAAGGTATTATCCTAATCTAGCATACAAAATAATAAATATAACAAGATAAAATACATACCTCTTTGATGTAGAATGTCTTAATTAAGCTTGAGTGCCTAGTGCCCCAAGTGTGACACCTCAAATGGTTCACACAACACCAAATACACTTGGAATAACTTGAGAGAAACTTGAACACTCCTTGAAATCGTCTAGCCCTCACACTCACACATTAGTGCACGATTTCTTGAGCCATGGGATTCTTTTATATGGTGGCTATTAGGGTTACACCATGTAACTCATAACTTTACCCATTCCTTATGCTCCATGGATTTTAACCTCCATGGAGTATCCATGGGTCACCCCATGGACTTAGTCCAACATAAGGAATCTTGGATCACAAGCCCACATATATAAGAATGAATGATTTACACAATCAACCCATATATTTAATTAGTCTCCTTTTGATCACTTAATTAATTCCAAATTAATTCTTGATCAATACTAATTAAATAACCTTATTAATATATTAGAACTTATAATATATTAACCAACCTTAAGTGTTATTTCTCTCATTATAGTCTATCCAAATGCATAATGCCATGCAACCCAAATGGACCATGCCGGGTCGGGTCAAGTCTTACCAATTATAGTTATGGACTTAGACATTAATCCAACAGTCTCCCCCTTGGATAAGTCTAAAACTATTATTGCGTATGACTTCAGGAACCGATCAGCAATCGTAGCTCTCAAAAGCTTCTGTCGAACTCTGACCTTGTCGATGAACTCTGACCTTTGTCAATGACTTGTCCATTAGATAAGGGATCATATATTCCTCCATTCTAGATATCATATGGACTGAGACATGGATTATCAATCATTCACTCTGTCCATTTGTTGTTTCCCGATTTCCGATTGATGATGACTGACTGATTGAACAAATCAAATCAGTCCTGGCTTGGCCAAGCACTCACATGTATCATCTTTAAATCATCGAGGGGCCCATAGATATCGCTTTTATCTCGAAGGTAAAAAGAATGGATAAACTTCGACTCATATGGCTTGTTCTACTACTTGTTGAATCATACACAAAGGCACATTTTATAACATCGAGTTACCGAATGCGTTTTCGTGCAATCAATGTACAACGAACTCATAGTAACAACTCATATCTCTAGGTTTGAAGAATATAAGATATTATCGTCTCATGATCACTCGTGATAAAACCCATGAAGTGATTCAAATGAGCGTGGGTTGAATCCAATACTCAGAACTTATGAGCACTTATGAGTGTTGTAGCACCACTTTGTCCACCAACTTGGACCTCTACAAACCAACCCATGACAGTCTTGATTCATATCTACTTCCAACATATGACCGACTGTGGATGGTTTGAATAACTTAATCATTCAGGAAGAGCGAGTTAGTTATTCTGGAAGTCTAAACATGCAAAGTGAAACACAAGAATAAATGAATCAAATATGGTATCAAACCCTATGAATATAAATAAAAACTTTTATTTATCACCATACTGATTACTGATTATTCATTGTTTCGGTTTATCAACTTTATACTTGAATTAAAAACACTAGTTGTCCCATGCTCCAAGCATGTACACTATGTTTTTCTTAAACAATAGCTTTGCCATACACCAAGTATGCACTCTATGTTTGTCTATGATCCTTACTTTGTGAAATAAACCAATTGAACATAATTTCAATGATTCTAATTTCACACTCCCAAATCCTTATCGAAAAATGTGAGAATTTCAAATTCCTATCATTTATCGAAATCTGTTTAGATTTTAAACTTATATGTACTGACCCTCCTGTAATGAATATGTACAAAGTCACAAAGACTTGTCAACAGTCATTATAAGGTATTCCAATGGAGATCAACTCCATGGAAACTAAGTCTCATATTCAAAGTACATTGCTTTGGACATGCTTCTTGCATTAAGTTTTCTAATCTTACACAGATAACTTCCACCTATGGAGACAACTCCATATTCTCATTTTGACTATCACTTCTGAATAAGAGAAGCCTCTTTTCAGAATATGTCAATATGGTTCTTCCAAAATTAGCACTATACTTCCAACTGTCCCTGAGCAACCAATCTTTGGTAAACCTCAGATTGTCCTCGACAATTTCTTAATCATTTTAGTCATATCCAATTCTAGACCTTTTCCCTTCTTAATGCCTCTGGGCATTTGGAAAAATTTAGAAATGACAAATATTATAGCACATGCAATCGATCCTGTACCCAAAGCAAATGGTACACGATTCATGATGTCTCACCTAAAGACATGATTCTAGACCAGTCTTTTGCTACAATATTTTTATTTGCCATGTTTTCAAAATTTGACTATGAAGAGGGATGCCTTAATCATAATCGAATTTTGAGAACGCAATATATAGAATATCCTTAAGTTGAACCAATCCAACATGAAATTCATATATATATATATATTCTTGACTAAAGATAATTAAGGTCTCAATCTAAGCCTTTAGAACTAAAATGAAGTATATCCTCTCCCTTAATTATAGCAAAACAACTTTTTCAATCCCTGCAGCCTAACGAATTGAAACTTTTATTTTCTATAATTAACATTGCTAACTTGCAACACTAACAATAATTATCATGCTCCCACTAACATGATGATTATTAGCATAACACTTATGCTCCCACTAGCTTTGACATGTACATAGAAATCAGCTGGACTTCTAGAAATCAATACTTTATTGACTTTCTTACCAAAGTTTAGATTTCTGATACGAGATGATTTGATAAAACTTTATCAAAATCATACACCTTTCCTTAGATAGCATGCATGTGTGTCTAAACAATTTCAGAACTATGAAAAGGGATGCCGTAATCATAGTCTCAATTGTTTAGACCTTTTGCCATCTGCTTCAAATCTACTTGGTGGAAGTGTTTCCTCACCATCATTTTCATGAATCGGAGAGAAACCTTATGACCCTTAGATTTTATGGTGTATGTGTTCTTATCCATGTGAATCGTCAAAACCATAGTCACAAGACAAGGATAATGACAAATCCAAACTCATATGGACTGAACTTATGCAATCTTAACTTCTTGCCACCTGGCAGTACAGGGCCTGCCATTGCTTCCAAGTTGTTATGCAACCAATTGAGAACTTTCAGAACTCCTATGCAAAACCAAATTTAACTGGAATGGGCATAGAATATGTCAACACGATAGGCTATAAACCTCAAGTCGTGTGCTAGTGAAGAACCTCAGGTTTTATTCTTGATTAGTTCTTGAAATTCTTTTTAGGATCTTTAAGACTCCCACTATCCTCTTGACATATAAGACTATCTTGCCAAATATTCAGGAGATAGTGCGGATTCTTTATCAAGACAAACACTTCACACAATTGGCCTTAGTTGGTCTTTGTTTAATCCAAAACATCACAACTTACCAACTTCAAATGTACAAGAGTAGGACACTTTTACTCTTACATTTGACAAGTGTTATAAACCTTTCTTTAAGATATGCCACTCAACTTATAGTCTTGGAGTATGACTCTAAGACTTGTTTTGAAACGAAGTATGACTCATCTTCTTGATTTAACCATTTCAACAATTCATGACTCCTCTTCTTAGTCATAAGAATACACTAAGATGTCCTTAGAAGACCAATTGTGATGTGGTTCTTAGATCATTAATATGATCACAAAACATGATACTAAAGTACTCTACCATCTTTTCAGATTTGAGAAAACTTTTATCTTTCTGCCTAATTTGATTCTTCTCATTCGTTCTGCCATACATTGAGACTTTTCCAATGTTTCAGAATTATACTTAAACTTGTAAGTATAACCATATTTACTAAACTTTAGTAAATCAAATAGTCTTAACGAGCTTTGTGGTGGACATGACCAGTGCACAAGAATGTGTACTCGATCCCTTTAGTCCTTTCCTTATTCACATAAGTAATTAGTCTTAATTTTCCAAGCTGAAAGTTCTCATTCATCATACTATACAACTTGCATGATTCCAAGTTTCGGTCCAATTGAACCTTGGGTGATGAGAATCTTTCCTGATTTGGTAATATTAGACACTACCACAACCGAAAGAATCAAATCCATTTTTCCAACATTGCTATCAATGGAATCTTATAAGCAACAACTTTTCACAAATGCCATTGTAAGGATACTTAAAATAAATAAAATCAAAACCTTTTTCTTTTATTTTAAAACTTTGCGGAAAAACTTATCCTTACAATCCATATGAAAACCTTGTTGTTATCTATTCCTAAGCAATATAAATATCATAACTCTTAAGTAATAGCCCAAAATTCTGATCACCGAACCATGCGATTGAAATCCATCTTCGCGATCAGAATCAGCATGTACTTAATAGAGTTAGACAATGGACTTTACCTGAAGTAGAGCCAAACTTATTGACTTTAACATCCTTAGGTAAATTTGGCAGCTTAGTAACCAATGCCCCTTCCTTTGGCAATAGTTACCTATGGACCCTTGATAATGGGACTATCTCAGACTTCGCCGCTCTCTTTACCATTGGGTCAACCGAGTTGACTATGGCCGATCCCTTTCTATTGGGAAGAGAGAGCTTTACTGGATATCCAATGTCATCATTGTCAATGTCCATAGCGTTTTAGGAAGTTGATCTTAGCAAATAGATAAGATCGTTAAGGGTCTTGTCTTAGTCTGTTTCATAGGATTCCCAAAAGAACTCACTATGTGACTTAGAAAGTAGTTGAGCCACCAACTTTCTCAAGACTTTGACACCCAACTCTCCCGGCTTGTCAATATGTGACTACATCACCAAGATGTGATCACACCTAGACCTTGCCTTGCCAATAGGGCTTGAGTGACCTTAAACTTTTTAGGAACTTGTGGGTTAGGTAGAATAATTGGAGGAGGTGAAAGAAGTATGATATCCATGGGACATCATCTTCATTTAGGAAAGCTTGTTTCAAGAGATTTGGGAAGATCATAAATGTCTAGACCATACATCTTTTTGGGAGATATTCAAGATAGTTGATTGAAAGTCCTTAATATGACACCCAATATGAAATACTAAGGCTAGGATCCAACAACCTATTTATAACTGGAAGAGGGATGCCGTAATCCGAGTTATAAAATAGTTGAAGGTAGGTAAATGACGATTTACCAATTTCCACCATGAAAAACGAAATAATGTAATTAGGTTTTTAATTGGATTTGAAACTCCTAGATCTTTTGAGATTCTTTGAACTTTTCAATGGCATGTTTCAATCTCGAGTGTGCCCTTCAGGTTTTGTGACTAGGATGCCGAGGATCACAAAACAAGGTGTGAAGTAACCATGCAAATATACTTGGTACCCTTAATATTTACCCCTCAATCGATGTGCCGGTTAACCACACGAGCTCCACCGATACTATGATAAATATTAAGTTACCCTTTGCCTACTTTGTTAAATCCAGGTTAGTGTGCCGGTTAACCACACACGCTCCACTAACGGTTTAAACAAAGTGCAAAGTGTAATTTCATGGATTAGCACCTTATTCACATTTTCTTAAGTAACTAAGATTGGGAATTTATAAGTGTTTAGTTACTTAGGATTTATCATTAATACTTTTAATGAAGGGAGAATTATAGTCCTTGTCCTACCCGTTCGGCTAACGACCCTCCACCAGTCAAGGAAGCGGTGGGTGAGAGTGGACACCCATTAAACTGCCATTTTATAGGCAGTAACCTTATACCCCCCTTATAGATCGGCTTCGTGAATGAGGCCTACTAACGGTAAGACTGACTTGCTCTTATACATATATTTATTATTAACTTATAATACTATAAAGTATAAGGGTTGAATTTTAATTTTAAAAATTCTAAGGGCTAACTTGGAATTAAAGTATTCATGGGGAAAACTTTACAAATTCCAAAACTTGAGTGCAAGTTTTGAAAATATTCAAAACTAATTAATTCCATAACTTATGTGTTTAAAGTAGTTTTAATTAAAAAAAAAAACTCTTCAAGTTCCATAACTTGAGGACAAGTTATGGAAGACTTTTAAACTAATAAAAGAATGTAACTTTTCTTTATTTTTGTAACTTATGGAACTAATTAAGGTTACACATTTTATCATTTAATGAAGTGACTCTTGAACCTCCATAACTTGAGGACAATTTATGGAGTCATAAAACCATTTAATGAGGACAAGACTCTTCATTTTTGTAACCATTGCCAACTTTTTATGAGTTTTATGAAACTTAAATGTGACTTTTCATATAACTTGAGGACAAGTTACAAAAACACACTTTAGAATCAACTCTTAGATTAAAATGGATTGAAAACACATAATCAATTAACTTTTCTATTAATCTAATAAACTCATATGAACAAAGATAATTCACATCAAACTTTTTTTTCAAGTAATTAGCATAACTTTTAAACTAATACAAAACATGAATCTATTGACAATTATCTTTGAAATTGGATTAGCATGAACATTACCACATCAAAAACAAGTTTATAAGTCCAAAAACATCTAAGGGTAATGTTCCTAGTCCATTTCTAGCCAAAACAGTCGAATATATGCTGTCAGGGGTTCCAAAATTCGATTTTTCAGCTAATTTTGCAAGTATAACAAGAAAACAAGCCTTGGATCTGATACCACTGATGGGTTATGAGCATTCTAACACTCCTAAGTGTACATGCAACCCTAAATACCTTGGATCTATGTTTTCTCTATTATACATACAATTATGAACATCCAAGGTATTATCCTAATCTAGCATACAAAATAATAAATATAACAAGATAGAATACATACCTCTTTGATGTAGAATGTCTTAATTAAGCTTGAGTGCCTAGTGCCCCAAGTGTGACACCTCAAATGGTTCACACAACACCAAATACACTTGGAATAACTTGAGAGAAACTTGAACACTCCTTGAAATCGTCTAGCCCTCACACTCACATATTAGTGCACGATTTCTTGAGCCATGGGATTCTTTTATATGGTGGCTATTAGGGTTACACCATGTAACTCATAACTTTACGCATTCCTTATGCTCCATGGATTTTAACCTCCATGGAGTATCCATGGGTCATCCCATGGACTTAGTCCAACATAAGGAATCTTGGATCACAAGCCCACATATATAAGAACGAATGATTTACACAATCAACCCATATATTTAATTAGTCTCCTTTTGATCACTTAATTAATTCCAAATTAATTCTTGATCAATACTAATTAAATAACCTTATTAATATATTAGAACTTATAATATATTAACCAACCTTAAGTGTTATTTCTCTCATTATAGTCTATCCAAATGCATGATGCCATGCAACCCAAATGGACCATGCCGGGTCGGGTCAAGTCTTTCCAATTATAGTTATGGACTTAGACATTAATCCAACAGTACGCTACGAGACCGATCCTAGCAATGATTTCGAATGGTCCTACGTACCTCGGATTTAGCTTTCCATGCTTTCCGAAGCGTATCATGCCTTTCCAGGGTGAGACCTTCAATAGAACTCGGACACCAACCTGGAACTCCAAAGGTTTTCATCTCTTATCGGCGTAGCTCTTTTGTCTATCTCTTGAAGTTTTCAGTCGTTCCCGAATTTGTACGATATTTTCTGTAGTTTCGCGAATGATTTCTGGACCAGTGAGAGTGCTGTCAGGGACATGCCCCTTGGCTAGCTGTGTGTCGCCCACCTCAGCCCAGCATAGAGGGGATCTGCACTTGCGGCCATAAAGGGCTTCAAAAGGCGCAACCTTGATACTGGTGTGATAACTGTTGTTGATGAGAATTAATTTCTAGATCGTTTAGATCTTTCATAGGTATATTGATAAAGAACAAACAATTCAATCACAATACGATTAAGAACACAATATGGAATCAATATGAAGATTATGATTCAAATATACTCAGGCCGCAACAGAGCTCGATAAAGAACTACCACTGTAGAGGCGAGTTAGGGTTTACAATACTTTGATAAGAAAATAATTAAAGCATTACTAACAAAGGATGCATGCATGCACCTTAAATACTAAAACCCTAGAATAATAAAATGCACGGTTGGACAGGCCCATACCGGCTGCAAAACTGGGCTAAGGACCGAGGCCATGACGCAACACTATACAACCCAACAATCTCCCCCTTTGCATCAAATGAGGCGAGAGATTATTTATGTTGAGTAGCCTTCACAGTCTTCACAACCTTGAACAGCCAATGAATGATAGCAAGAAGAGTCTGCCGAAACTGTATATACCATCTCAGCATGTCAGTAAACAACTCCTTGTCTGCTGCAGAATTCTGATTACACCTATGAATGATCTCCAAAATATGCTCCAAGCAAGCAGTTGAGAACAGGTGTTTGTCAATAAGAGCGAATAGGCATTTTTGACCTTCGCCCCTAATGAACATCACAGTGTGATACTATGTGTCAATCTTGCCCTTGATCATTGTGTTTATATCGCCAGCTCTTCCCATTGGTTTGATCGTTGGTCGCTTGTGAATGGCAGATGCGATTTCTTGATCCATTTTCGCCACTTCATGAATGTAGCAAACAAGCATTTGCTTGATGTGGTCGATAATCGGCTGATAATCCTGTGGATTTCATAGCAAAATGTTGTTGAGGAGTATCAGTCGTGAGGGTTAAGGTTCGGAAGATCAGCAAGGGAAATGGTATGAACCGAGCTATCTGAGCCTCGAGTTACTTTGAATTTGACGTTGACAAATTTCCCGGCTGAATAAGGCTTCAGTACCTTGACAGTAGTAATCTTCTGTGAGCTCCAGGTCAAGTACTGTGGCTGAGCAAACTCCAGATAAAATTCCAACAGATCCCGATCTACCTTCGGGTCCGGAGAGGGAATGACAGCAGTTGAGTTGAAGCAATGAAATATAAATGCCTTTCGTGTGATTGGCATATCAAATTGAGCATCCTTCGAGTTTTCAAGGCCGAATGACATGACAGGTTCGAGCCAAAGAGCACTCGGTTCATCTATAGCTTCTTTCTAGAGCGAATCAATGGTCCATTCTGGAAAAATGGACTTCTTTTTATCTAAGAGCTCCTTTTCTTTTAGCTTTTTCTCCAACTCAACCGTTTCCTTTGCAATCTTTTCTGCAAGCTCCTTGTTAGAGAGTTTTGTTTTCTGAAAGGGCTTAGAGGGATTTTCACCCAAGGTATTTTCAAAATCATCATCATCATCTATATCATCTTCACCAATTTTCTTCTTCTTCTTATCCCTTTTGCTGACCGAAGCTTCATTAACCTTTGGTGCAGCTGTTGATGTGGGTTCGGGTTCCTTTTCTCCCCCTTGTTTTGGCTGGACAGAAGTCACCGAAACACCCTGTATCCGACTAAGGATAGCCAACGCAGGTCTGAGTTTTTCAGCTAAATGGCGTCTGATGGATATAGTCAGAATGGAGTCATGGGCGTCAAGAAGATGTAACAGAATGGAATGAACGTCACCCACGAAGCTTCTAATTACTTCTGTTTCAGACTTTAAATCATTTAGCTCAGTTGTAGCAGAACGAAGCTTAAGATTTTGAATTTTGAGCTGAGAAGTACGTCGGTCAAGCTCATCCATAATTCGATTTTCAACAGCCAATTCGGCTTCTAGCTGAGTCAGACGGTCATTGACATTAGCATGAAGATTTGCATTGGCAGCTTCAATGGCCTTTCGAGCAACTTCAAGATTAGTCCTTTCGGTTTCAAGAGAACGCTGGAGATTATCAACCGAAGCATTCACTGTCTGAGAGTTCTTTTGTGCAGCAGCTTGCAATGAATCAAGGAATAACAGTTTTTCGACTTTTGTGGTCGCTTTTGCGCAATCTTTCGTTGAGGCATCAACAGCAAGCGAGGCCTTCTGACATTGGGATGTAGAGGCGGCAATAGCCTTTGCTGCGGCGGAGAGAGATGCATCATGCTCTTTGACAACAGAAGAAAATAATGCCTTTAGAGCAGTTTCGGAGTAAGCATCAGTTGATGTGGAAGAAAGTAGTTGATCGAGTTTGTCAGTAACCATCTTTAGATGGCGCTTGGTAACATGAGCATCGTCATCATAATCACTTTGAACACGGTAGGGACTGAAGTAAGTGGAATCAAACTCCAAGTCCTCACCTCCAAGAACGGTGTTGGTATCGCTTGAACGGGTAGGTGATGGTGGTTCGGTAGTTACTGGAGGTTCGGTAGTGACAGGGGGTTCGAGTGCTGAAGAACGGGCCCCCATATCAGATACGTTGGTTCGAACTCCAGTAGTGGTAGTAGTAGTAGTAGCCTCAGTGAAGATTGGTGCAGAAATGGGAATGGTAGAGGATGGTTGAGATGTTATGACAGGAAAAATAGGAGGGATGGAGACATGTATAGAAACAGGTGGTGGAGAAGGTGCTTGGGACCGAACAGGTACCTCTGGTGTAGGCGAGCGAGGCGGTGTATCATCACGCACCGAACCCTCATCGTCTGAACTTTCGCTGTCAGATCCACTAGGAGGAATTGTGGGTTGATTAGGCGGCACATATTCTGAGTCAGAATCACTTGAGGATTGAAGAATTAGTCGGCGAGCGGGTTTCTTGACTTTCTTTGGCTTAGGTTGAGCCGGGGCTGCCTTCTCAGACTTTCGCTTCCTAGGGGTTTGAACTTTTGAGACTTGACCCCCCTTATCTCCCTTTTTCACTTTTGGATTTTTGCCTCTTTTGGCAGGTTTGTCTGCGTCTTCAATTGATTTCACCATGTCGGCAGTGAGTTCCCTTGGACCAGAGGAGGGAAGCTTCTTGTATTCTTGAAGAACATTACTTGCCGCAGACACACAGACATACATGGCTTCTGGAATCGATCCAATGAAGTGAAACTTGGACGGATCAGTAATGATAATCTTCGTTGTGTGAAATGTTGCGATGGATGAGAGAAGAGAGTCCGCCATGATTGGAACGTGAAAACGATCCATAGCCCACCTTGTGATAATAGACCAGTACCTGCCACATGAAACCTCAGAATGGCGAGTAGAAGAAGATAAACTCTGAACGAGTTGTTGCCAGATGACCGCACTCCAAAATCCAGATTTACACCATGGTACAACCCATAAAGCATAGTCATAAAAGTCTTGCTTGCACCGTCAGATCCAGCGCTTCGCTCAGAAAGTCCTTTGAACAAGAGAGTAAAGAGGCCGTTCCATTGTGGGCGAAGGTGGGACTTCTTAAACTTCGTAACAGTGGTTAGGGTTTCAGTGTACCCCATTTGGTAGAACATTGAGAATAACTGACCGGTAGTGATGGAGTCAGGGTTTACCAGGGTTTGTTCGGAAGCAAGACCAAGTAGGGCACATAAACGATTCTTAGAAATCGAGGTCTTGTTGTTGTGAATGTCAAAGTGAATCCTCTCAGCAACCTTATCGTAGTAAGCGGTTGAGTAGATGACAGAGAGGTAAGACATAGGAACCATTTCCACCTTTGTAAGAGCAGCGACAAGTGGAGAATATTTGAGGCATTCGACCACGTACAACATATAGGATTCATAAACAAACGGTGTAAGGTCAATGATGAGGTTTTGTTGGGGCTTAATGGTCAGAAGGTTTGAGTGAACAGAGGTATCTTGAACAGAGGATGATTCCGCCATTGATGGAGCTTGAGAAGAAGATGATGAACAGTTAGAGAGATTGCCTTTTTCTTTTAGAAGAGTTGTATGTGGTAAAAGAGTAAAGTTGATCATGAGAACCCCTTTTATACGTGATAGTAGGAGAGAGAAAGATCCGCCAGAAATCTCGTCCTTTTGTGAAACGGCTCCTGATGCGATGGGGAGTAGCCAGTTGGCAACCCCGAAGATGACGCAGGAGAGAGAACAAATGTTTCACTTTTTACGCACCGCTCCATAAAAGTACCTTTTTCAAATCGACGCAACGATTGGATAACTGCTGACTCATCCAAGTGCTTTATCCGAAACGTCACCCACACAATCTACATGAACCGTCGTCACCTTTATCTTATCGATCACCATAATACTTTTCGAACCCAAGCTGTAAAAATTAGCTTATTTTAAATAGAACCAGACTGTTGGAAAATCAAATATTTTCGTGCATAGAGTGTGAATGATGAAGAAATAAATCAAAGGTTGTGGGATATTGTGATGTCGAATAAGACATGAAACAGTAGATCCCGGGCACGAATCTCTTCCTTTCAAGTCAAGAGAGACTTCAAAGTGTTTAGGTGGTTTCCCATTAGAATACAATCAAGTGCCTGTTAAGAGGCACTGAAGGGCATCTTTTAGATATAAGGCTTGTAAGGGAGGCTTTCGCTTCAATTCAAGTTTCGGTACTTAATATTTGACCAAAAGAAAATGAAGTACTTGTGAAACCAATGTGGTTTGTTGAACAAGTAGGTTGGATATAATTTATAGTGACTAAAGAAGTGATAGAAATCCAAAAAAAATAAACTGGATCCTTTTGGGAAGAAAGGCCTTGGTGTTAAGACGATTTCATAAAAGACCACGCAAAAATAAAAGAGATTTCAATAGGTACATAGTAAGATCTTGAATATAATAATTCACCGTCAATTTAGTATAGGTGTTGGATGTAGGGTCTCACTCAGCACGTGGTGTACGTATCTAAGATCATAAACACAGATTTTGTGTAACCATAAAACTCAGTGGTAAGTGCTGAGAGTCTCAAGGGTTACATTAGTGAGATGAAGTGTAATGGAGAAATATGATGGAGGTGGTTTAAGAAGCGAATGTACCTCTGCTATAAAAGAAGGACCAAGCAGAAAACTCTAAACTCAGTATGAGAAGAGTAAGGTAGCTCACGATTAGAGTGAATGTAACAACCTAGTTTGGGAAAACATGATTTGTATATATCACATTATTAAGGCTTCACTCAAAATCTGTAGAGGCTTTCGTCAACATGCAGCAGCATGCATCTAGGGACACTTAACAAATTCATAGAAAAGAATTTATACATGCTAGAGCTTCACAATCAAGAGTAGCATTTACACAAATAAAAGCATGAGAAAAAATGAAGTAAAAGGAAAGATATTTTTGTATTTTGTGAAAAATTTGTAATGAAACAAAAAGAAAAATATTTTTGGATTTTATGAAAAGAAAAAAGAATAAAAAGAAAAACATAAAAATGAATATGGAAAAGAGTATACAAATGAATACAACCGAAATCCCTTTTAATGAAAAAGAAGCAAACGAGTTCAGAAGGACCAAACCCGAAATAGACCGAGCGTTCGGTTCATTTCGGTTCCCGGGTGAACCGAACCCGAAATAGACCGAGTGTTCGCTCTATTTCGCTTCTTACCTTTAGTGAAGCGAAGGAAATTTTGGTACTGATTCTACTTCCATCATTCCTAGGCCTTGTAAGATCTTATTGAAACTTGCTTCAGGTAAAGCCTTAGTGAATATATATGCTAATTGATCAGTGGTTCTAACGAAGTGAATTTCCATGTTACCATCTTCGACATGATCTTTGATTAAGTGATACCGCAATGCTATGTGCTTTGTCTTCGAGTGTTGCACTGGGTTATGACAAATCCTAATTGCACTTTCAGAGTCGCAATATAGTGGGATTTTCTTCATGTTCAGCCCATAGTCCCTAAGCTGACTCTGTATCCAAACAACCTGAGATGTGCATGAGGCGGCGGCTATGTATTCAGCTTCAGCCGTGAAGAGAGAAACACATGTTTGTTTCTTTGATTTCCAGCTAACCAATTTACCATCAAGAAATTGGCATCCTCCAGTAGTGCTTTTACGATCCAATCCACAGCCACCTAAGTCAGCATCTGAGAAAGCTTGGACAAAGAAACCTGAGTTGGCTGGATACCATACACCGAGAGAGGAAGTTTGCTTCAGATAGCGTAAGATGTTTTTCACGGCTAGCATGTGAGGTTCGCGCGGGTTAGCTTGGAATCGGGCACAATAGCAGACTGAGAACATGATGTCTGGCCTGCTGGCTATGAGATACATCAGTGAACCAATCATCTGACGATAAAGTGTCATGTCAGCGACTGGCTTCTCTAATGATGGAGTAAGCTTAGTTCCAAAAACCATTGGGACTTTCACTTTGGAGTCTCCTAACATCCCAAACTTGGAAAGTAACGTCTTTGTATATGCCTGCTGATTGATAAAAATGCCTTCGGGTCCCTGTCTAATATTTAAGCCAAGGAAAAAGTTAATTGGACCCATTGAGCTCATCTCAAATTTAGTTTCCATCAACTTCCTGAATTCAGCTGTTAAGCTAGGATTCGTGGAGCCGAAGATGATATCATCAAAATAAATTTGGACTATCATAAGGTGGTTACCCTCTCTCTTACGAAAGAAGGTTGGGTCAACCGAACCTTGTTTAAATTTGGACATTTTTAAGTATCGAGTGAGAGTTTCATACCATGCTCTGGGAGCCTGCTTCAGGACATATACTGCTTTATCTAGAATGTAGCAGTGATCTGGATACTTCTCGTTCACGAAGCCTGGCGGTTGCTCAACGTACACAGTTTCTTCAAGTTCTCCGTTGAGAAAGGCACACTTTACGTCCATTTGATAGACTTCAAAGTTTTTGTGTGCAGCATAGGCAAGAAAGATTCGAACCGACTCTAATCTTGCAACTGGAGCGAAGGTCTCTTCATAATCTATACCTTCCTCTTGATAATATCCTTTCACCACCAACCGGGCCTTGTTGCGAATCACATTCCCTTCCTTGTCCATCTTATTTCGGAATACCCATTTGAGACCGATAACTGAAGCATCCTTTGGAGTTGGAATTAGATGCCATACTTTGTTTCTTTCAAACTCGTTCAGCTCGTCTTGCATGGCTTGAACCCAATCAGAATGGTCAAGAGCTGAATTCACGGTCTTCGGTTCAACTTTGGAGACAAAAGAGTTGAACATGCAAAATTCTACTTGAGAGAATAATGCAGCTTGTTTCGCTTTGATCTGTGATCGATTTAATACCTTTTCTAAAGATTCCCCAATGATTTGACTTTTAGGATGGTCTTTGGTCCATTTAATGAGAGGAGGGTATTTTGGATCATAAGAGGGATCCAGTTCTGCATTGACTTCTTCTTCTAATTCTGTTTGTGTATCGTCATCATTGACATTCGTATTCTTCCCCTCGAATGATGACACAGGTTCAATTTCTGGATTGGAACGCTCCCTTTCGTTTGGACTTTCGGTTGAGCCAGATGATTGTGACGATGAATTCTCCCCCTGAATTGATGAATCCTGATCATTTGGTAGAGACGAACCCTCCCACTGGATAGAAGAACAGTCACCAGAAGGTTCGCTTGAGTCAGGCCTTTCGCTTGCCTTTGGTTGTTCAGCTGCCATCTTCTGTGCAACATCATTAATAATTTGCTTCAAACTGTCGACTTTGTTATCTTCGGCCTTGGATTCAGAATCGATAGCTTTTTCAGGTTCATCAAAGAGAAGCATATATTGCTCAAAAAGATTTGAGATAGGCACAGTGACTTGACTAGACTTTGGAAAGATTTCCTGCATTACACCTTTAGGTGTCTTTAACTTCTTGACATAATTGTCATCAAAAGTGACATAGTATGTCTCTTCAATCTTCTTTGAGTGTTTATTCAAAACTCTATACGCCTTAGACTGCAAGGAATAGCCCAAAAAGATCCCTTCATCAGCCTTAGCATCAAACTTGTTTCGATTCTCCTTTGAGTTGAAGACAAAGCATCTTGAACCAAACACATGAAAGAACTTCACATTAGGCTTGCGGTTGTTCAAGATCTCGTAAGGAGTGATTGAGAATCGCTTATTTAGAGACGATCTGTTCTGAGTGTAACAAGCAGCAGCAATAGCATCAGCCCAGAAATATAGAGGCAAGGAAGCGAAGCTTAGCATAGTTCGAGCTGCTTCGCACAGAGATCGGTTTCGCCTTTCGACGATTCCATTCTGCTGTGGAGTATATGGAGCAGAAAAATTGTGAGTCGTTCCCTTCTCTGCCAGAAAATCTTCGAAATCCTTGTTCTTGAATTCCAAGCCATTGTCGCTTCTTACGTTACGAACCACTTTTCGCAGTTGAACCTCTACTTGATTTATGAAGAGCTTGAGCTTAGGGGTTGCCTCTGATTTTTGCTTCAAGAAAAATACCCATGTGAAGCGAGAGAAGTCGTCAACTATGACAAGAATGTACTTGTTCCCACCAATGCTTTCAATAGAGGAAGGACCACATAGATCGATATGTAACAGCTCCAATGGTTCTATCACCTTTGTGTTGATAATAGAAGGATGACTTTGTCAACTTTGCTTTCCCATTTCACAAGCTACACATAGATGTTCTTTGTCGAATTTGAGAACTGGAAGACCTCTAACATGATCTCCCAGTACCAGCTTGTTGATATCTTTGAAATTGAGATGAGAGAGCCTTCGATGCCATAACCAGCTTTCGTCTGAGTGTGCCTTCGTTAGCAAGCAAACTGCTGGTTTCCCTCAAATTGGATTGAGATTTAAAGGGTACATATCCCCCTTTCGCTTCGACTTCAGCAGTATATTATTTGACTTCTTTTCGACAATCTTTGAGCCTTCATCATCAAAGGAGACCTTCAATCCGGTCCCAACTACTAGCTGTGATACATTGATGAGATTGTGCTGCAATCCTTCGACGTATGCGACCTTTCTGATTGAGAAATCACCATTCGTAATCATTCCATAGCCTTTGATAGTACCAAATGAATTGTTGCCGTACTTCACTGTTCCACCATCCTTGAGACACTGAAACTCCCTCAGTTCTTCCCTTCGTCCTGTCATGTGACGCGAGCAACCACTATCAATGTACCATTCTTCGTCAAACTGCTCGTCACGTAAAACCTGCAAAATATCAAGCAGATTTAGGAACCCATAGTTTCTTGGGTCCTTGTGAGCCTTTTACAGGACAGGGAATAGTAAGAGAAACATCAACCATATAAGTTCTTTTTATTAGAGTTGTTTCATCTTTTCTTTTTATTGTAAAAACTTTGATTTTGTTTGACTTGGATTCACTTGATTTAGACGTAGGATTTGAAATTTTGACGTCTGCATGCTTTTGGATCTCTTTCGAGCATATGTTGTCTTCTGGAAAGAGCTTTCCTTTTCCCTTTGAATCTTTTGAAGAATAAGAATTAGAATGAAAATGAGAAGAATAAGGTTTAGAAGCAATATTAGATTGTCGATTATTGCTCTTCCTCAGTTGAGAACGGGAACCTTCTTCCCTTCGGTTCTTCTGATTGAACCTGGTACTGAACCCATCCTTTCGGCTGCTATTATGTTGAGGACCGAAACCTTTCTCTCGGTTGCTTACCTGCTGAGGATCGAAACCCTCCTTTCGGTTACTTTCATGCCGAGGACCGAAACCTTCCTTTCGATTGCTTACCTGCTGAGGACCGAAACCTTCCTTTCGGTTGCTTTCATGTCGAGGACCGAAACCTTCCTTTCGGTTGCTTCTTGGTTCTCCTCGTGACTTACGTGTCTTTTCATACCTTACGTAATGAGGATTCTGAGATAGCCAAAACCGTTTTCTCTCTGAGAGATTCTTCTTGTATCTCAGGTTACGTTGGTGTTTACGTTCTGCCACCTGTTTTGGATTTTTATGAATATTGGCCTTTTTCTTCAGTACTTGAGCATGGCTTTCGCTCTTTGACGAACACGTCTCACTGGACATTATCACTGGTTCGCCCGAAGATGTTTTGGTACCACTTGTGCTTGGTACATCATATCTTGTAGGTTCATTAAGTGGTTCCGGCACATATCTACCCTTCACTCTCATTGAGGTTTTCTGAGATAAACCTTTTGTTTCATCAGCGTTATCTATAGGTGCTGACCAGAAAAATTCATCACAACCATTGGCATTATTTTCTTCCACCAATGCTGTCAGTTCGGCTGTTTGTTGTGGTGTGACTCCATGAACTGTGTACACTTGATTTGGAGTGGTTTGAACCTTTTGATATACAACAACTTTTGCCTTGAGAACTTTGGTCTTGTCTGTTGATGAGCGTGCAAACTCAACGGAGTTTTTAGAAATCAGATTTTTACTAGGTTTGGGTTCGCTTTTGACAAATTCAAAGCAGTCCACCACGTCCTCTACAGAGATTTCACTCATGTCATCATCCTCATTAAGTTCAGATGCATTTTCAACATCAATTTTATTTTCTGAACTTAATTTGGCATTCAATGAATCAAATTTCTGTACAATTTCGGTTTTTAGTTTCAATTTATCATTTTCATCTAACAGATTTTTGAGCATGTCCTTATGGTCTTTTGACTTTATGTAGGACTCTATTTTGTCAAGACCAATTTAGTAAGCAGGAGAGATTTCGTCAGAAGATACACCATTTTCACAGTTGTAAGCTTCGGCATCGACTTCATCCTCCTTTAACTCAAGGAAGGGTAAAATCATGCGATGTATCTTCTTTCGTATTTCACAATCGAGATGTAACTGAGTGATATTAAAATATAATCTTTTCGCAATCAAACAAAAAACGTTTCGTTGTTTTAAAAGCTTAAGATTGTCTCGTTGTAAATAGATTGACTCATCCCTAGACCTAATTAATTCTTTCTCCTTTCGCTCAATCCAGATCCTCCTCTCCTCACTCTTCGACGATATCCTGCTAATTTGATTAGTCAGGTTAGAGTTTGTGACACGAGTTTGGGAAAGACTACTAATTAAACTAGAAAATTTAGATTTTAAGCTATTCAGTTCCTTTTCATAGTTAGTAATAGGAATTTTCAGAGAAGTAAGAATATTTTGTACCTTCTTGATCAACTCATCACATTCGTTGATCTGTGCACTGACAGGTTTCGCAGCGAAACACCTATCCTCTTGCTCCTTCTCATCTTCTAGCCCACCATCTGTTGTGTATCCTCGCATCTGTGATACACCTTCTATCACCATCAAACATCTTCCCGCAACATTTTCTTCTTTCACCAGCATAGCCTTTCCATGATTTGGCTTTCTCACTTCTTCGTCCTCTGAATCTGTGCACCATACCTGCACTGCACCAAATTCATCATTGTCACCTGTATCCTGTACAATCAAATCATTCATGGTGTTATTGTTAGCAGCTGATTTCCTTCTCTTGATCTCCTCAAATCGTCTCAGGAGGTTCGCTTCCTCATCATCTTCATCAACCTTTTCAGACTTTTTCTTCAACATGCAGTCTTTGGCAAAGTGATTCTTGCCTCCACAATAATGGCAATCAAAACCTAAGTCACCACCAATCTTCGTCTCCTTCTTGGATTCTTTTGACTTTGAACCCAACTTCGGTTCCTCCTTCACCTTTTCGGAACTATAACTTCCCTGCCAGTTTCGGTTCTTGTTGGCTGGGAACTTTCTTTTGATAAACTTTCTTGGATTGGAAACCATCAGGGCATACTCTTCACCGGTCAGATCATAGTCTGCAAGATCCAATTCTTCTTCTTCTTCAACAGCACCTTTACCTTTTGAAATAAGAGGTAATGACCCCAAACTAGATACCACGTTCGTTTCCTTTGACACCGCACTTTCATGGGACTTCAGAATTCCCACAAGTTTCGCCAGAGAGTATGATTTGAACTGTTCGTGTGCCTTCACTGTGGACACAACTACCATCCATTCGAGTCTAAGACCGTTCATGAAGGTAACCTTCTGCTCAATAACCTTCCTTTCGATTCCGTGCTTTATCATCTTACTGAGAAGATGATTAAACCGATCAAAGGCCTAAATGAGTTTCTCTTCGGGCTTCTGTTTGAAATCACCAAATTCAGAAAGCAGCAAGGTTTGAATCGAATGTTCCAGATCTTCATCAGTAGAGTACAATTCTTTTAACCAATCCCATATCTCTTTTGCTGTAGCACATGAACTCACCAATCGAAACATGTCCGATTGTAAAGCAAACCTAATCATTCTTAAGGCTTTGATGTTGCATTGAAACTTCTCTTTCTCATCTTGAGGAATGTCTTTCACATCATTCACGAGCTGATTGTACTCTTTTTGAGTTTTGACAATCTTTGAAGTGCTTGAGTGAGCAAACGTACCAACTGTGATTGCTTCCCAGATCAAGGACCCATTATCCTCTGAGCCGATTACATAATCTTCGAAGTGGTGCGTCCATACTTCATAGTCCTGAGTGTATAATATTGGAATTCTTGTTGTTGATCCAATACTGTTGGAGATATTGATTGGATTGGATTGAGAATCGTCCATAGACATTGTGACGTTTGATCGATAACCTGTTTAAGATCAGACTTGTAATTTATCGTTAGGGTAAGATCGACAATTAATGAGATACGCCAATTTGGAATGACGGCTCAATTAATATCAATCAATGCGGAAAATCCCTAATAATTTCTTCAACAAAAGAGAAGTGTATGAATTACACAGCCTCCTGCTCTGATACCAATTGATGAGAATTAATTTCTAGATCGTTTAGATCTTTCACAGGTATATTGATAAAGAACAAACAATCCAATCATAATACGATTAAGAACACAATATGGAATCAATATGAAGCTTATGATTCAAATATAGTCACGCCTCAGAAGAGCTCGATAAAGAACTACCACTGTAGAGGCGCGCTAGGGTTTACAATACTTTCATAAGAAAATAATTAAAGCGTTACTAACAAAGGATGCATGCATGCACCTTAAATACTAAAACCCTTGAATAATAAAATTCACGGTTGGACAGGCCCAAACCGGCTGCAAAACTGGGCTAAGGACCGAGCCCATGACGCAACACTATACAACCCAATAGTTGTTGTAGGAGAACTCAACCAAGGGCAAATGGGCGTCCCATGACTTACCAAAATCGATTACACATGCTCTCAACATGTCTTCCAAGGTCTGAATGGTCTTGTCACTCTGTCCGTCTGTTTGGGGATGGTAAGCTGTGCTCATATCTAGTTTAGTTCCAAGAGCCTTCTATAGTGATTGCTAAAATCTCGAAGTGAGCCTGCTATCTCGATCGGAGATAATGGAAACAGGCACACCATGCAGACGAACTACCTCTTAGATGTAGATCCGTGTAAGTCTTTCCATCTTGAAAGTTTCTTTGATTGGCAGGAAGTGAGCGGATTTTGTCAATCGGTCGACTATTACCTATATGGTGTCGTACCCACTCGGAGATTTGGGTAATTTTGTGATAAAATCCATAGTAGTCGTCTACCACTTCCACTTAGGTATCTCCGGCTGCTGGAGCAGACCCGAGGGCTTCTAATATTCAACCTTCACCTTGGCGCAAGTCAAGCACTTGCGCACGAAGGTAGCGATCTGCGCTTTCATGTTCAGCCACCAATACAACTTCTTGAGATCGAGGTACATCTTATCCGAACCTGGGTGAACGGAGTATCTGGTCTTGTGAGCATCGTTCATGACAACCTCCCTATATCCACCGAACTTTGGGGTCCAGATCCGGTCCATGAAATAATATACTCCGCCTCCCTTGATCTCTAATTTCTTTTCCATCCCGCTCAAGGCTTCTTCCGGCATGTTCTCTGGCTTCATGGCCTCTAGCTCGGCCTCTTTGATTTGCGTGGATAAATGGGAATGGATGGTCATTGTTAGTTCCTTCACTCTACGACCTGAGTACTCCTTCCGGCTGAGGGCATCCGTCACCACATTGTCCTTGCCGGGGTGGTAGCGTATTTCGCACTCGTAATCACTGAGTAGCTCTACCCATCGCCGTTGTCTCATGTTCAACTCCTTCTGGTCGAAAATATGTTGCAGGCTTTTATGGTCAGTGAAGATAGTGCACTTGGTTCCGTAGAGATAATGTCTCCATATCTTCAATGCGAAGACCACTGCTCCCAATTCCAACTGTCTTGAGGCATACGCAATGACTTTTCCTTGCTGCATGAGCACACAGCCCAGGCCGTGATTGGATGCATCGCAGTAGACAACGAAGTCCTCCGTCCCTTCGGGCAGAGAGAGGATAGGTGCGCTGGATAGGGCCTGCTTCAATGTTCGAAACACAGTGTCTTGCTTTTCACTCCAACAAAAGGGTACACCTTTCTGAATCAAAGTCGTTAAGGGTTTGGCAATCCTAGAGAAATTCTGGATAAACCTGCGATAGTAGCCAGCGAGACCCAAGAATTGAGGAATTTATGTGGGCGTCTTCGGTGCTGACCAATTCTCAATCGCTTTGATCTTGGAAGGGTCCACGTGTATGCCTTCCTCGCTTACCACGTGACCAAGGAAGGTTACCTTTCGAATCCAGAATTTGCACTTAGAGAATTTTACGTATAGATTTTCCGCCCTTAGAGTTTCCAGCACTAGCCTCAAGTGCTGCCTATGATCTTCCTCGCTTCGGGAATAGACAAGTATATCATCAATGAATACTATCACGAACTTGTCTAGAAAAGGGCGGCACACCCGATCCATCGGATCCATGAATACCGTCGGTGCGTTGGTTAGACCAAAGGGCATTACTACAAAGTCGTAGTGACCATATCGAGTCCGAAATGCTGTTTTAGGAACATCACCTTCATGGACCCATAACTGATGGTACCCTGATCTTAAGTCTATTTTCGAGAAGTAGCTGGCTCCTTGAAGTTGATCGAAAAGGTCATCGATTCAGGGAAGGGGATAACGGTTTTTGATGGTAAGCTTGTTCAATTCACGATAATCTATGCACCTCTGGAAAGATCCATCCTTCTTTTTCACAAATAAGACCGGGGCTCCCCAGGGTGAGGAACTTGGTCTGATGAATCCTTTGCTGAGTAGCTCATTGAGCTGTCTGGATAACTCTTGCATTTCTGCTGGCGCTAAGCGGTGTGGGGATTTAGCTACGGGGGTAGCTCCGGGGATTAAGTCGATTCGGAACTCGACTTGGCGCTCAGGAGGGATTCCCGGAAGCTCTTCGGGAAAGACATCAGGAGAGTTGCAAACTTCGGGGATGCTCTCGAGGTCTTTAACTTCCTGTTTTTCGTTAAGGACATGGGCTAGGAATGCATAGCACTCCTTTCGCAGATATTTTTGAGCTTTGATGCACGAAATGATATAGAGGTTTGAGCTAAGTTTATCGCCATAAATCATAAGAGTTTTCTTGAAACATGAAGTGACCCTCTTAACTTAGCCTACCGCAGCCTACAAGCATCCGCAGTCAAGCTCCCATCAACAGCCTCATCCGAAGTCATCTAGTAAACCGCAGTCTTCTTACTTTACTTAGTTGACTTTTTATCTATCTTTCTGTAATACTCTCTATTGTCCAGTATGCCTTGCATGACTAGTCTTAGAGAGTAAATCAAATGTAATTCTTTAGTCTCTATAAATAGAGCTCACTCTTTCTCATTAATATATCTCTTTTTACACACCTATCGATCTGACTTATCTTCATGTACTTCTTTTACACATCTTATATATTTCTTACTCTCTAAATCCTCAGGAACCTAACTGATAATTACTTCTATTCGGAGCAAGTCATTCGTGACTTTATCACTAAGCTTGATCACACTCACAAACTTGGTTTTAATGCATTCCATGTTATGAATCATCTTATGTGTTTACTTGATATATCACCTGCTGTCATTTATACTCTCTTACATTTCCGCAACTAATTATCTAACTATCTAACTAATTAACTTATTATTGTTGAGCTTTTAGATCCTTTTGAGATTAACTAATTCCGCAACTATATTTGTTCTAACGTTTGTTGAAGTGTGTCTCATGTTTTTCTCTCAACAATTGGTATCAGATCCATAGTGGGTGCTTTTTGAAAAACAAAACTCTGATTTTCAAGGGGCCTTCTATACCACTGAAGCTCATTTCTTAAAAAAAAAACAAAAGTAGAAAAAAATGGCACAAGCATTTTCTCTGAATGTTTCCAACAGTGTTGGTGGTTCAAATCGAGCTCCAATATTGGTGGCAAATGAATACCATCACTGGTCTCAGAGAATGGAGATATACTTAAGGAGACTTGGTAGAGATGTATGGTGATCTGTTGAAGAAGGACCACATGTCCCTATTCTTACACCTGTTCAAACTGATGGCGCCACAACCATACTAGGAGGAGGACAACCAGTCTTGAACCGTCCCACCAAAGATGATCTCGATAAAATGGAAAATGATGCGGTTGCTTTTTATGAAATCTCTTGTGGAGTTGCTCCTGACAAATTCGACATTATCATAAACTGTAAATCAGCAAAACAGATCTGGGATGTTCTCAAGAACTTGTATGAAGGCTCAGAACAAGCTCAAGACAAGAAGCTTACAACTGCACTCAACGAATTCAACAACTTCAAAGCTCATACTGGCGAAAGTTTAGAAGACTCTTTCAAAAATTCAATCTGATAGTCACTAAGTTATCAAATGCTGGCACCATCCGCAGTAACAATGAAACAAACCTTCAATTTCTCAACGGTTTGGGAAGACATTGGACTACTGCTAAGGTGATAGTTCAAGGAGATAGAAAGATTCATTCCATGTCTCTCTACAAGCTCTATGGGGAATTGCAAGCACAAGAATCCACTATACTCAAAGACTGTGCTGACTTCGGAGGACCACTTGCTCTTGTAGCACAAGCCCCTCATAATCAATCTTACTCTCCCTCGTATGACACTACACCGCAGTCGTACGAAGCTGACTCAGAGTATGATGATGAAGAAGAATTTCAGAAGGCTATTGCTCTTGTTAGTAAACAGTTCAACCGGCTACCACCTCCCTCCTTTCGTAAAATCAACATTTCAACAAACCTCCTTTCAACCGTAACTTCAACCCACAAAACAATCACTCTTATTATCCCAAAAGTTCTCATCCACCACCGCAATCTCAAAATACTCAACCAAAGGAGGCACCGCAGTCCATTCAAATCTCTGACTCCGGTACCCCTTCAGAAGACAAAAGTGATGTTGTAATATGTCACAAGTGCAACAAAGAGAATCATTTTGCAAAGGATTGCAAAGCTAATGTGGTGAAAGACAGAGCATTCTACCTTAGAATGGCTCAAGAACTGGAGGAAAAGGAAAAGGCTAGGGCATATGTGGCCCATGTCAAAAGAGAGCATCAAGTTTGGTCATCCGGAGATGAAGATGAAACCATCAGCAATATCAAAGGAAAAGGCAAGATCTGCATGCTAGCAACTGCTGATGATGATGAGTCTACAAAGTTGGAAAGGAACTACTGCTACATGGCATAGTATGGAACTCTAAGCATTTTCGACCAGGTAAAACTCATGATCCAAACCCTAAACTATAACATGCATGATTGCCAACCTTTCATAGACAATCTTAATGACACATGTGCTGCCGTTCTTACAGACTACAACAAAGCCTTAGATGAGAAGAACATAGCGTACCAAGAGATGTTTCATGTGAGAGGACGACTGGACAACAAAAGACTCAAAATGGCCATGTTAGAAAGAGATTTAGAGTTAGAAAAAGATGCAAGAATGTTGAGTGAAACACAACTAGAGATAGCTTTGAACAAACGAGATTTAGCTCAGAGTGAGATTGTACGTTTTAATCTATTAATAGAAAAATTGTTCAATGAAAGTGAAGCTATTGAAAATTTGGTTAATAATGGAACTATGGACAATACATACAATTGGGGTTGGTCCAATGGATATCCTACCGCAGAGGATTCCTCGCCCCGGTTTAACAAAGATCGACTCTATGTCCCTCCGGACCGAGAATTTCATTTTCCAGTCAATGAAAAGACTTTTCCCGAAGATATCAGAACACACTTCGGTAGACTTCATAATCTAAGTAATAATTGTGTCATTGAGGAAATTGTGCCTGAGGTTTCAAATCACACATGTGATCAACCTCCTATCTGTGGCACAATCAACTCAAATTCTCAGACCCCATCCGTTGTTGATGAAGAAATTGTCATAGAGAGTCCCGAAGTCTCACAGGACTTTCCACCTTTGTCCTCAGACCGCAGTGCCTCTTACTACAGTCATGATTCTCAGAAAAAACCCACTCCAATCACAACTCAGACTTACACTATGGTAGCTAAGTCTTCCTTACCAAAGTCCACAATCAAAAGTTCCGTGACTCTTCAACCAATTCACCATGATCTACCCATAGAAAACTTTGAAGTAGGTCAATGCTCTCAAAACCCTGAATCTTCAAGTTCTGATGAGTCAAGCCCTCATTGTCAAAAATTTTCAAAGGTTTCCAAGAAACCGCAGTTGAACACTAATGACTGCGGCTCTCCAAAAACTTTAGCAAAAAAGGCTTTCAAAGAGAATATTCGATCTCGAGGCACAAATCGAAAAACCTTTTCTAAAAATAAAAGACATACCAGATTTTCAAAATCTAAGAGTCCATAAAAGTTTGTTTTTGATCATTATTTTTCAAAAAACTCTCCCATCAAGAAAACATGCAAAAAGGAATGTGCAGATTCAACATCCATTCCCAACTCATCTGACAAAACCCAAAAGAAAGAAAAGTCTTTTCGAAGCAATGGAAGGGTATCTTACCCACTCCAACACTTTTAACATCACATCAAAATTTCAATAAGTGGAAGGGCATTTTACCAAATCCTAGAAAAAGGTCCAAGGTATCTACACGTGCAAAATCTTCTCCGAGACAAACTTTTTCTAAATCCAACAGCAAACATGTCAGATCTTACCAACCTCGGACCAGTCACAAATCTACTACATCCTTCCGACCGCTGACCAAACAAAGTGCCAAAACAAAAGACAAAATTTCAACTTGTCAATGTCAATGTCAATGTAGGTGTCAGAAAAGGTTATCTCATGTCATGTAACATCCCGAAATTCAGGTACAATCATTTAGTCCTTATTCTTTTTCAAGTTGTCAAGATTAGTCCCTAAAGTAATGCTATAGCCGATGAGTATGCTGGGCGTACTGAGGAGTACGCTGCGCATACTCATGCGCTTAAGTTGGACGCGGACTCGCCTAGGTACGCTGGGCGTACCCAGGGTTACGCTGGGCGTAGCGGGCCCAGATGCAAACCCTAATTGTGGCTTGTGGACTATAAAAGGAATGTGTTGGTCATATCTCCAGCCACCATTCCTCGGAGAGAAACCCTAAGAGAGTGATATTTTTGTTCTAAGCTAGTGTGTGATGATTATTGAGCTAAAAGTGCCTTTATGTGTTAGAGGAGAAGAAGAGGAGGCTCTTGTGGAGGCTAGAAGTTGGAGTGCAAGCTTGGATCTGAGTTCTACAGAAGAAGAAGCTTCATTTGGAGGTAAAAAGCTCAGATCTTTCCTTGTTATTGTTGATTTGTGCTTCATGGACCAATTTTTAGGGTTTTTGGTCCGAAGGTGGAGTCTTTATGGGAAAAAGGTCTCCATCAGCTTAGATCTACTCTATTCCAGAGTATTATGAGTTGTGGGTTCATAAAAATCAAATCTTGAACGTGAATAGTGATCCATGCATGAGATCTAGACTTTATGAGGAAAGAGGAAAGGTGTTAGAGTGATTAAGGACCTTTACAACCATGCAAAGGCTTAAAGGCTTCGACTTTATGGATTAAGTGACCTTAGGGAAGTCCGATTTGAAGTATTAGTATTTGTCTTAACCGATTAAGACCCAAAAATCAAAGGTGCATGAAACTGGGATTTACGCGGGGCGTAATACCAGTACGCGCAACGTAAGGGGTCGCGTTCCCCGTTTCTGTGACGTCACCGGGTACGCCCAGCGTACAGATTTGGCACGCGCAGCGTAACCCGGAGAGTTGACTTTTGTTGACTTTTAGGGTTTTGTCAATGATTGGATCTTTGAGCCATAAGAGGGGTAAAATGGTCTTTTACCCTTCTAGGAGAACCTAGAGAGGGATTAGTCTAGCCTTGAGAGTTATATTGACTAGAGAAATTATTCCATGTGATTAGGCGGAGGGTAGACCAGTATTACCGAGTCCGAGATTTACCTAGTTACCCGAGGTGAGTCTTCTCACTATACTGTACCTGGAAGGGTACCTATGTGTGACCGCAAGGTCTTATATGCTATGAGATGCATGTGGTATATGCTGTTATGTGATATGTACGTGTTATGTATGTTATGTATAATAAGGACCCGAAGGTCAAGATAACATGGACCGAAAGGTCAGGAGGTTACGGACCGGAAGGTCGATAAGGGTAGGACCGGAAGGTCTACTGGGATTCGGGACGGAAGTCCCCTGAGACACTTGGACCAGAAGGTCCCACAGAGTTAGGCCTGGAAAGGTGTATGTGTTGTATGTGGTATTTTGGGGAACTCACTAAGCATTTATGCTTACCGTGTTATGTGTTGTGTGTTTCAGGTTCTAGTGATGATCGCGGGAAGTCGCCGGCGTGATCTGTACACAAGCATGGAGTTCATGTTTTGAGATTCTGCGATTTATATTGTTATGATAACATTGGATACATTATGTTTTGATATTATCTTGTGAATAAACGTATGTTTTAAAAATGAAAAATTGTTTTGAAAATTCACGTCGTTACAAGTTGGTATCAGAGACTTGGTTTGAGGGATTCGGGTGCATCTTCGGGTGTATTTGAACTCAAACTGAGGATTTGAGAAAGTTTTTCATAAAATAAACAATTTTTCTAAATAAGTAAAAGAATTTGTGAAAAGCAGAAAGAAGCAGTGTGTACGATCAGCCAGCGCCCGAACGGTGATTTCCCAAAGTACCCTTACATTATGTGTTATGAGATATGTTATGATATGTTATGCTAAAGTAGGCTAGGTATTCATTTTAGGACTAGAGTGGCCTGATTTGTGATGCCTTAGCCAGGAAGATTTCTGTTGCTATGAGATGCTTGATTGTGAGTAGGTAGCAGTGAGTAGCTTATGAGAGGCCTATCGAAGGGTAGCCTATGCTAGCGAGATGTAGAGTACTTGTGATCTGGGATCCAAGGAGGAGGACTTGGGGTGAATACTGATGTGGTGTAGATGGTAGTATAGGGCCCGTACTACTGAAGACACCGGATCAGTGCGTAGTCCAAGTAAGAATCCTTAAGATACTAGGGAACAAGTAGGATTGAGTTATCGAGTGTGAGTATGCTCGAGCGAGTCTCTGATATTTTTATGTTGTGTTTCAGAGGCATCATGGTTGGGACACGCCACGGACCTGAGACGAGCGGCGTGAGTGATGAAGAGCTTCGTCAGATGATTCACGATGAGGTGGCAGCGGCGATTCGTGCCGAGATTTCGGAGATGTTTGGGTCTATCAAGTGATGGGTTTTGAGCATTCTAACACTTCCTAAGTGTACATGCAATCCTAATAACCTTGAATCTATGTTTTCTCTATATACATGCAAATTTCTTTTCAAGGTTATTTCGTAACTAGCATGGCATGGGGATTACATAGAACATAAAACTAGTAGAAATACATACTTTGTTGTTTCTTGGATTCCTTCAAGACTTTGTGAGCCTAGCACCCCAAATGTTGTGCCTCAAATGCTTCACACAACACCACAAGACTTGGAATAACTTGAGAGAATGTCACTTAGCCTCAAAATCGGTTATGCCCTCTCTAGTAACACTAGGTCACGATTTTGCTAGCCATAGGGTTCCTTTTATAGTGTTGTCACAATTAGGGTTTACACATGAATGCCCTTAATTGTCATGACTCTTGATTTCTCATGACCCATGGGTTTGTAACTCCCATAGACTATCCATGGAGCTCCATATGGTTATAACCAAACCCATAAACCATGGATCATTAATCCACCATAAAAGAATTGATGATTGTCATAATCAACCCTGTATATTTAATTAGTCTCACTTTGATCACCAAATTAATACTAGATTAATACTTGATCAATACTAATTAAATAATACTATTATTAATATATTAGAACTTATAATATATTAATAATCATAAGTGCCTTATTCTCTCATTTAGTCTATCCAAGTATTGCAATGCCATGCAACCCAAATGGACCATGCCGGGTCGGGTCAAGTACATACCAAATAAAGTTATGGACTTAGACACTATATCCAACAGTCTCCCACTTAGATAAGTCTAATAACTATATTTGCAAATATGACTTCAAAATCCGACTAGCAATCGTAGCTCTTTCAAAGTCTCTCGGAACTGAGATGATGATGATACGCCATTTAAGATAAGTGATCATATAATCCTCTGTTCTCATGATATCAGCCGGACAAACACATGGAACATGGTCTTACTTATTGTCCAGCATTTGTTTCTCGATCTCTGATTTGTTTCGACATAGAATTAAATTGAACACATCAATTAGGTTCTGACCGGGCCCGGTACATAGGTCAAAACCAAATCATCGAGGGGCCCAGATATCGCTTCTATTTCTAGAAGGAACAGATAAACTTCGACTGATATGCTTGTACTAACTACTTGTTGAATTATTCACAAAGGCACGTTTTATGACATCGAGTTACCAATGCGTTTTCGTGCAATCAATGAATAACCAACTCATAGTCAACAACTCATATCTCTAGGCTTGAAGATTTATATGATATTACCGTCTCACGATCACTCGAGATAAATTCCATGAAGTGATGCAAGTGAGCGTGGGTTGGATCTAATACTCAGCCCTTATGAGTACTCATGAATGTTGTAGCAACCATTGCATTGTCCAAAGCACTTTTAGACAAACCATACAAGACAAATTCATGACAGTCTTAAATCAATACTTACTTCCAAAGTTTGACTGACTGTGGATGGTTTGAATAATAACATAATTATTCTGGAAGTAAAAACATGCAAAATTGAAACATAGTAAACAATCAACACAAGATAGTAACACCTTACTCATAAATAAATAACAACTTTTATTTATCATCAAATGTCAATTACATTTTACAAGTTTCAGGAATCTAATTATTGAAACTAGTATCATCCTTCAGCCCAATGCGCCTCGCATGCTGTAAATGCTTAACCCTGCTCAGTCCCTTCGTGAGGGGATCTGCCGGGTTCTCATCTGATGATACCCTCTTAGCCACGAGGAGTCCTTCTTCTATTCGATGTCTGATGAAATGGTATTTTCTGTCAATGTGCCTAGATCTCCCGTGATCTCTTGGTTCCTTAGCCAAAGCAACCGCACTTTCGCTGTCACAGAAAATTTCCATTGGCTCCTTTATAGCTGGTACAACTCCAAGGTCTCCGATGAAGTTCTTTAGCCATATCGCCTCCTTAGCTGCTTCACTTGCTGCTATGTACTCTGATTCACAAGTAGAATCAGCTACTGTCTCCTGCTTGGAACTTTTCCAAGTAATTGCCCCTCCATTTAGGATAAAGACCCAGCCTGACTGAGAGCGGAAATTATCCCTATCAGTCTGGAAGCTAGCATCGCTATATCCTTCTACTCTCAAGTCATCACTGCCTCCGAGGGTAAGGACCCAATCTTTAGTCCTCCGCAGATACTTGAGAATGTTCTTTACCGCTGTCCAGTGTGGTTTGCCAGGGTTCCCTTGATATCTACCGACCATGCTCAAAGCAAAGGCCACATCAGGGCGAGTACAAGTCATAGCATACATGATCGAGCCCACAGCGGAAGCATATGGTATATGACTCATTTCAGCTATCTTAGCCTCTGTACTCGGACTTTGAGTTTTACTCAGCTTGGCATTACTCTGGATTGGTAATTCTCCTTTCTTGGAATCTTGCATACTGAACCTCTTCAGCACCTTATCCAAGTAAGTACTTTGACTAAGTCCAATTAGTCTCTTACTCCTATCTCTCAATATCCCTATCCCTAGGATATAGGCAGCTTCCCCAAGGTCCTTCATAGCGAAACACTTCCCAAGCCAGGACTTAACCTCCTGCAAGGTTGGGACGTCGTTTCCTATGAGAAGTATGTCATCCACATACAACACCAAGAAGCTAACTATGCTCCCACTAGCCCTGACATACACACAAGACTCATCCTCACTCCTAGAAAAGCCAAACTCTTTGACTTTCTCATCAAAGCAAAGATTCCATCTGCGAGATGCTTGTTTCAATCCATAAATGGATTTATCAAGCTTACACACTCTATTAGGGTATCTTGTATCGACAAAATCCTCTGGTTGAGCCATGTAAACATCCTCAGCCAACTTTCCATTAAGGAAAGCGGTTTTGACATCCATTTGCCATATTTCATAATCATGAAATGTAGCTATGGCTAACAATACTCTAATAGACTTAATCTTAGCTACTGGTGAGAAGGTCTCATCATAGTCAACTCCCGGAGTTTGAGTAAAGCCCTTCGCAACCAGTCGCGCTTTGTAAGTATGTACCTTCCCATCCATGTCGGTCTTCTTCTTGAAGATCCATTTGCACCCAACTGTCTTACGACCTGGTACATTGTCAACCAAGTTCCAAACTTGATTGTCATACATGGACTGAATCTCGCTGTCCATAGCCTCCTTCCATTTAGCAGACTCAGGGCCTGCCATGGCTTCCCTGTAATTATTAGGTTCATCCAAATCTATTAGTGTACTATCACTAATAAATGTATCACCTTCAGTGGTGATGTGATAACCATAATAAAAATCAGGTGTGTTCCTTACCCTAGTGGAACGTCTTGGAGGTACAGACTCATCTATCGGATCAACAGGAGTGTCCTCCTCAGGTTGGTCGATAGCATTTGAGGTTCCTTCACCACTTGACTCTTGAAGCTCTTCAAGGTCAATTTTCCTCCCACTGTCCCCTTGGCTTATGAATTTTCTCTCAAGAAAAGACTCCTCTTCTTGCTACAAAGACCACATATCACTGGGTCTGTAGAAGAGGTAACCAAAGGATCTCTGTGGGTAGCCGATGAAAATACACCTCTCACTTCGAGGTTCAAGCTTATCATGAGTCTCACGCCTCACGAAAGCTTCACAATCCCAAATCTTGATGTGGTCCAAATCGGGAACTTTCCCAGTCCACATCTCGTGAGGTGTTTTGGCAACCTTTTTAGTAGGGACTAGATTAAGGATATGGGCGGCAGTCTCTAAGGCATACCCCCAGAAATAGATTGGTAACGAAGCTCGACTCATCATGGAACGAACCATATCCAACAAGGTTCGATTGCGCCTCTCAGCTACACCATTCAACTATGGTGTTCTGGGAGGTGTCAATTGTGAGACAATCCCACATTCCTTAAGATAGTCAAGGAACTCAATGCTAAGATACTCTCCTCCTCGATCGGATCGGAGCATCTTGATGTTCCTGCCCAATTGATTCTCCACTTCCTGCTTAAACTCTTTGAACTTTTCAAAGGTTTCTGACTTATGCTTGATTAAATAAATATATCCATATCTACTGTAATCATCAGTAAAAGTCACATAATAGCGATTAGCATCCCTTGTAGCAACTCTGAAGGGCCCACACATATCCGTGTGTACAAGGTCCAACAAACCTTCACCCCTATCACAAGTACCTGTGAAGGGTGACTTTGTCATTTTTCCAAGTAAACAAGACTCGCAACTATCACCTGACTTGAGGTCAAATGATTCCAAGACTCCAGCCTTTTGGAGTTGGCCTATGCGCTTCTTGTTAACATGTCCAAGACGACAGTGCCACAAGGATGCTTTATCCAAGCTATCAGAAGAATCAATATACAGCACATTATTTCCTAGATTGTGTACAACATTCACAGCTTCATATACACCATCACAAGGTAATGCTTTAAAGTAAAATACATCATTGTAATAAACATTAATAGCACCATTTTTATTATCAAATGAAAATGAAAAACCTTGTTTGTATAAGCCATGAAACGAAATAATATTTCTCGCCATTTCGGGCGAGTAACAACACTTATTCAAATCTAACATTAATCCATTATTAAGCAATAAAGAATAAACTCCTATCTTGGTAACAGGTGATGCTTTCCTGTTGCCCATGACTAAGTTTATCTTCCCGTGCTCCACTTGCTCACTTCTTCTTAGTGCCTGCAAATCAGTACAGATGTGAATACCACAACCTGTATCAAGCACCAAGAATTAGAATTAGATGAGTTATTAGACAATATTGTGTAAATACCTGCATGGGTGGGTTTAACCTTCCCATCCTTTACATCTTGCAGATATTTAGGGCAGCTTCGCTTGAAGTGTCCCTTATCCTGGCAATAGAAGCATTGTGCTTCCTTTGGGTTTGAAGAAGGAGTAATGGGACCTTTCTTTGTCCCACTTGAAGAGGAACCATCAAGAGTCTTACCCTTGGTACCCTTCGAATGGCTTTTCCTCTTCTTACCCTTTCCCTGCCCAATAGCCAGAACAGGGGCTGTTGAAGGAGTAGAAGTAGCAACCGCTTTACCCTTAAGGCCATTTTCAGCTGTCCTTAAGAGTCGTTGAAGTTTGCTAAGTGTGACTTCCTCCTTGTTCATATGATAAGTCATACGAAACTGATCATAACTTGGAGGTAAGGAATGGAGAATGATGTCAATCGCCATTTCCTCAGGAAAGTCAACATTTAGCTTCAGCAACCGGTCAACGAACCTTTGCATCTTCTGCAAGTGACCGGTGATGGGTTCACCATCCTTCATCCTTGCGGTTATCATGGAGGAGATGATTTCATACCTCTCCTGACGCGCGCTCTGATGGTACCTTTCCATCAGATCCAGGTGCATCTCATAGGGGTAGAAATCTTCATAGGATTTTTGAAGTTCAGGAGTCATGGTGGCCATCATGATGCATGCTACTTTAGTAGCATCCTTTTCATGTGCAACAAACTCCGCAAACTCTTCAGGAGTAGCAGTGGCTTCACTCACAACCTTAAGCTCCCTATCGAGGACATATTCTTTGTCCTCATAGCGGGTAATCATTCTGATGTTTCTGATCCACTCATTGAAATTGGATCCATCAAAGATGACCTTACCACACAAGTTCATAAGGGAAAAGGAGCCTGTTGGGTTTGAGCCAGAAGCATTGTTGGAAGACATCTGAAAGGAAAGAAGGCAAGTTTCATTAGATTAGGAATCCTTAATAATTAAGGCTAGGATCCAACAAACTATTTATAGTTGGAAGAGGGATGCCGTAATCCATACTATAAAATATTTGAAGGTAGGTAAATGACGATTTACCAATTTCCACCATAAGAACGAAATATTTTATTATTAGGTTTTATTGGTTTTGAAACTCCTAGATCTTTTGAGATACATTGAACTTTTCAATGGCATGTTTGAATCTCAATTGTGCCCTCTCAAGTTTGTGACTGGGATGCCGAGGATCACAAACAAGGTGTGAATAACCATACAAATTGACTTGGTACCCTCAACAATATTACCTAATCGATGTGCCGGTTAACCACACACGCTCCACCGATCTATAATAAGGTCAAGTTATCCTTTGCCACTCTTACTAGTCCATGTTAGTGTGCCGGTTAACCACACACGCTCCACTAACGACTTGGTAAGGTACAAAGTGTAATTTTATGGGTGCGAGTCGGTCATTTGTTTCTTTAGCGTTTAGTCGAAACATCAGTATCCGGCGAGAGGCGTTAAGTCGACCTCTACGAGTTTCTATAGCTGACGAGCGAGCGGTGTATGCTACGGATGTGATTCGAGGATGTGTACTCGAGATTTTTGGTGTTGAGTTTCCGATAGATTTGGTCCCGATTGCGATGGGAGACGTGTGTGTCATAGTGGGCATGGATTGGTTGAGCCGATTTGGGGCTGTTATAGACTGCGAGCGACAGTTGGTGACGATACGAGACCTTAGTGGGGGAGTACTTACAGTGTACGGAGAGGGCACCCGATATGGGTCAACATTTTGTTCGACTGCCAGAGCGAGACAGAGTTTACAGCAGGGCTGCAGCGGGTTCGTAGCCGCTCGGAGGCCAAGTTTGATTGATGATGTTCTGATAGTGCGTGAGTTCCCGGATGTTTTTCCCGAGGAGTTGCCGGGTGTGCCTCCCGAGAGGCAGGTAGAGTTCCGCATCGATTTGGTTCCGAGGGCAGCGCCTATCGCCAAGGTGCCTTATCGCCTTGCGCCGCCAGAGATACAGGAGTTATCCTCGCAGCTTCAAGAGCTGCTGGGGAAGGGGTTTATTAGACCGAGTAGCTCACCATGGGGAGCGCCGATCCTTTTTGTCAAGAAAAAGGATGGTTCACACCGGATGTGCATTGATTACCGGGAATTGAACAAGTTGACGGTCAAGAACCGTTATCCATTACCGAGGATCGACGATCTGTTCGATCAGTTGCAGGGAGCGTCTTGGTTCTCCAAGATAGACTTGAGGTCTGGATATCATCAGATGAGAGTGCGGGATGAAGATATCCAGAAGACGGCGTTCAGAACTCGTTACGAGCATTACGAGTTCGTGGTGATGCCTTTTGGGCTCACTAATGCACCGACAGCGTTCATGGATCTCATGAACAGGGTGTGAAGGCCGATGCTGGATCGATCGGTAATCGTGTTCATCGACGATATTCTGGTATATTCGAGATCTAGAGAGCAGCACGAGGAGCATCTGAGAGAGATTCTCGGGGTATTGAGGTCGGAGAGGCTTTTCGCCAAATTCTCCAAGTGTGATTTTTGGTTACGAGAGGTCCAGTTCTTGGGACACCTCGTTAACCAGAATGGGATATTGGTCGACCCGGCCAAAATTGAGGCGGTTATGAGGTGGGAGGTGCCGAGATCACCCACCGAGATCAGGAGTTTTCTAGGATTGGCCGGCTACTATCAGAGGTTTATCAAGGATTTCTCCAAGATCGCCGTGCCTCTCCCCAGGTTGACCCGAAAGGGTGTTGCTTTTTCGTGGGGTCCGGAGCAGCAGACCTCGTTTGAGACACTTCGCCAGAGATTATGCGAAGCCCCGGTGTTAGCCCTCCTGGAAGGGATGGAAGATTTTGTGGTTTATTGTGACGCATCGATATCGGGTTTGGGTGCAGTACTCATGCAGAGAGGGCACGTAATATCATATGCTTCGAGGCAGTTGAAGCCTCATGAGACGAGGTATCCCACCCACGATCTGGAGCTGGGGGCAGTGGTGTTCGCCCTCAAGATCTGGCGTCACTATTTGTATGGGGATCGGTGTACTATATACACGGACCATTAGAGTTTGATGTACTTGATGGATCAACCCAACCTAAACATGCGCCAGAGGAGATGGCTGGATGTGGTAAAGGATTACGATTGTGAGATCCTGTACCACCCGGGCAAAGCTAATGTTGTAGCTAATGCGCTGAGCCGTAGGTTAGAGAGTGCCCCAATTCGAAATATTTGTATGCGATTGATGGTCATGACGCCGGTGTTGGACACCATTCGAGAGGACCAGGCAGAGGCCATATTACCGGAGAACCGTAAGAGAGAGCGGGTGATCGGGCAGATACCTGAGTTCGTTACCGATAGTCGGGAGCTTTTGACCTTTCAGGGTCGGATTTGGGTGCCGTTTGGAGGTGGAGCACGTACCATTTTGGTGGAGGAGGCGCATAAGTCAAGGTTTTCGATCCATCCCAGGGCCACTAAGATGTATATGGACCTGAAGAGAGAGTATTGGTGGCCCTGTATGAAAAGGGATGTAGCGTGGTTTGTTGAGAGGCGCTTGACCTGTCGCAGGGTTAAGGGCGAGCACCAGCGACCGCATGGCATGTTGCAGCCACTTGAGGTTCCCCAGTGGAAGTGGGAACATATTTCTATGGATTTCATCACCAAATTGCCGAGGACCGCGAGGGGTGTCGATGCAATTTGGGTGATCGTCGACCGATTGACGAAGATCGCTCACTTCCTGGCTATTAGTGAGGGTTCTTCTGCGGAGAGGCTGGCAGAGTTGTATGTGAGGGAGGTGGTATCGCGACATGGAGTACCGATCTCGATTGTGTCAGATCGAGATGTACGTTTCATTTCCAGATTTCTGGAAGAAGTTCCATGAGGAGTTGGGTACGAGGCTGCATTTCAGTACCGCTTACCACCCACAGACAGATGGACAAAGTGAGCGGACGATTCAAACACTCGAGGATATGCTCCAAGCATGTGTGTTTGATTTCGGAGGAAGTTGGGACACGTATTTGCCGTTGGCTGAGTTCTCATATAACAACAACCATCATTCGAGTATTGGTATGCCTCCCTTCGAGTTGTTGTATGGGAGAAGGTGTCGGACTCCCATTTGCTGGGGAGAGGTAGGGCAGCGAGTGATGGGTAACACCGAGATAATGCTTCAGACGACTGAGCAGATACAGCAGGTCAGGCAGAGATTGTTGACCGCTCAGAGTCGCCAAAAGAGTTATGCAGATAGGCGAAAGTCCTAGCTCGAGTTCCAGGTAGGAGATTTTGTGCTCCTGAAAGTATCTCCTTGGAAAGGAGTGATTCGATACAGGAAGAGGGGCAAGTTGGGGCCTCGGTACATTGGTCCATTCAAGGTGATTGCAAGGGTGGGCAGAGTAGCTTATCGTTTAGAGCTACCCGCGGAGTTGAGCCAAATTCATGATGCCTTCCACGTGTCCCAGCTAAGGAAGTGTATCACCGATGAGACGGCAGTGGTGCCACTAGAGGACATTCAGGTGGATGCGAGTCTGAATTATGCTGAGATGCCAATCGCGATTGTGGATCGAAAGATCAAGGTTCTCAGGAACAAAGAGGTGCCCCTGGTTCAGGTCCAGCGGCAACATCAAAGAGGCTCCGAGCTGACTTTGGAGCCGGAGTCGGAGATGCGGAAGCAGCATCCAGGGTTATTTCAGGCATGAGACTTTGGGGGCGAAGTCTGGTTCTAGTGGGGGAGAATTGTAACATCTCGAAATTCAGGTACAATCATTTAGTCCTTATTCTTTTTCAAGTTGTCAAGATTAGTCACTAAAGTAATGCTATAGCCGATGAGTACGCTGGGCATACTGAGGAGTACGCTGCACGTACTCATGCGCTTAAGTTGGACGCGGACTCGCCTAGGTACGCTGGGTGTACCCAGGGTTACGCTGGGCGTAGCGGGCCCAGATGCAAACCCTAATTGTGGCTTGTAGACTATAAAAGGAATGTGTTGGTCATATCTCTAGCCACCATTCCTCAGAGAGAAACCCTAAGAGAGTGATATTTTCGTTCCAAGCTAGTGTGTGATGATTATTGAGCTAAAAGTGCCATTGTGTGTTAGAGGAGAAGAAGAGGAGGCTCTTGTGGAGGCTAGAAGTTGGAGTGTAAGCTTGGATCTGAGTTCTACAGAAGAAGAAGCTTCATTTGGAGAAGCTCAGATCTTTCCTTGTTATTGTTGATTTGTGCTTCATGGACCAATTTTTAGGGTTTTTGGTGTTGGATAAGGTGTCTAAGTCCATAACTATTTCTGGTATGTACTTGACCCGACCCGGCATGGTCCATTTGGGTTGCATGGCACCATGCAAATTGGATAGACTAAATGAGAGAAATAACACTTGTGGTTTATTAATATATTATAAGCTCTAATATATTAATAGTATTATTTAATTAGTTTGATCAAGAATTAATTTAGAATTAATTAAGTGATTAAAAGATAACTAATTAAATATATGGATTGATTGTGTAAATCATCCATAACTTGTATAGTGGGCTAAGAGGCTCCATGGATTATCAAGTTGGGTTAAACCCATAGGATGCTCCATGGGAGTTAAAAACCCATGGGTCATGGAAATGAAGAGTCATGACACATTAGGGTTTACATGGTGTAACCCTAGATGTGTCAACACTATATAAGGATCATCTTCTCCACCAAAATCGGCTACACAAGAACAAGTGAGGGCTAGGCCGATTTTTCAAGTGTGTATTCTCTCAAAAAGTTTACTCCTTTGCATTTGGTGTTGTGTGAAGCATTTGAGGCATCACACTTGGGGTGCTAGGCTCACTAGGTTTCAAGAATCATAATTAACAACAAGGTAGGTTATTCTATCTTTCATTCAAGATTAAAAATGTTCCCCATGTATGCTAGATAGGAATATAACCTTGGAATTCAACTTTGCATGATAATTAGACAAACATAGATCCAAGGTTATTAGGGTTGCATGTACACTTAGGAAGTGTTAGAATGCTCATAACCCATCAGTGGTATCAGAGCCTAGGCTTGTTTGTTTGTTATTTGTGCAAAATTGTGTTAAAAAATCGAAACTGTTTGCTGTCTGATCAGTAAACTCGCCGAGTCCATGGGGGGACTCGACGAGTTCAAGTGTATATTCAACCTACTCGTCGAGTAGGTTCATGCACTCGACGAGTAGGAGGCCCTGACAACAGATTTTTGACTTTTGTTGCTGGAAATGGACTAGAAACCTAGAAACATTACCCTAAACTGTTTTGGTACTTGACAACTTGTTTTAGATGGTGTAATGTTTATGCTAATCCATTTACAATGGCAATTTTCAAAATTACAAGTTTTTAAGTGTAATTTTTGATTCTTGAAAGTGTTCATATTCATGTTTTTGAACTATGAAGATTAGATAATCATAGGAATTGATTGTAACCTTCATGGTAGTTTAATTCATGATCATAATGTGTTTTAATGGAGTCCATAACTTGTCCTCAAGTTATGGAAAACCAAAAGTCACACTTTTATTAAAGCCATTAAAAGAACACAAGAGTTATAAAAAATGAAGAGTCTTCATTTTTATTACTCAATTAACTCATAAGTTATAAGAAATGAAAAGTTTTGAAAGTTTACAAAACTTGCCCTCAAGTTTTGGAACAAGTAAAGTCTTGATTAAAAACTTTAGTTCCAACCCTTAGAATTTTAAAAAAGTTAAAAATTCAACCCTTATACTTTATAATATTATAAGTTAATAATATATATATATGTATAAGATCAAGTCGTCTTACCGCTAGTACGCCTCATTCACGAAGTCGGTCTATAAGGGGGGTATAAGGTTGTTGTCTATAAAATGGCAACTTAATGGGTGTCCACTCTCACTCACCGCTTCCTTGATCGGTAGATGGTCGTTAGCCGAACGGGTAAAACAAGGACTTATAAATTCTCATTAAAAGTATGATGAATATTATAAAGTAACTAAATGTTTTATTAAATCCCCAATCTTAGTTACTTTAGGAAAAATGTGAATAAGGTTCTAATCCATGAAATTACACTTTACACTTTGTTTAAGTCGTTGGTGGAGCGTGTGTGTGGTTAACCGGCACACTAACTTGGACTTAACAAGGTAGGTGAAGGGTGACTTAAGGTTTATCATAGTATCAGTGGAGCGTGTGTGGTTTACCGGCACATCGATTAAGTGATAAACTTTAAGGGTACCAAGTGATTTGCATAGTCACTTCACACCTCGTTTTGTGATCCTCGATATCCCAGTCACAAAACTTGGAGGGCACACTCGAGATTGAAACATGCCATTGAAAAGTTCAATGAATCTCAAAGAATCTAGGAATTTCTAATAACCAATTAAAAACCTAATAATTATATTTTGTTTTTCATGGTGGAAATTGGTGAATCATCATTCACCTACCTTTCAAATATGTTATAGCTTGGATTACGACATACCTCTTCTAAGTTATAATATATTATGATTGGATCCTAGCCTTAATATTACATTTGGGTGTTTTATTAAGGACTCTCTTAATATCTAAACTAATCTTGTTCTGTTCTTTCAGATTTCTTCAAACAACGCTGCTTCTGGCTCTAATCCTAATGGCTCCTTTACCCTTATGAACTTGTGTGGGAAAGTCAACTTTGATGGATCCAACTTCAATGAATGGATCAGAAACATCAGGATGATTACCCGCTACGAGGACAAAATATATGTCCTCGATAAGGAGCTTAAGGAGATTGATGAGACCACTGCAACTCCCCAGGAGATCGCTGACTTCCAGGCACATGAAAGGGATGCTACCAAAGTGGCATGCATCATGTCGGCCACCATGACAGCGGAACTCCAAAAGTCCTATGAGGACTTCTATCCTTTTGAAATGCACCAAGATCTGATGGAAAGATACCATCAAAGTGCACGACAAGAGAGGTATGAAATCATTTGCTCCATGATAACAACCATGATGAAGGACGGGGAATCCATCACGAGCCACATGCAGAAAATGCAAAGGTATGTGGATCGGTTGCTGAAGCTTAATGTGTACTTCCTTGAGGAGGTTGCAATAGATATCATTTTGTACTCCTTACCATCGTGCTATGATCAATTACGCATGACATATCACATGAATAAGGAAGAGGTCACACTCAGAAAACTTCAGGGACTCCTCAAGACCTCAGAAACAGGTCTTAAGGGTAAGTCGGTTGTTAACACTCCTACTCCAAATTCCGCCCCGGTTTTGGCAATCGGGAAAGGTAGAGGGAAGAAGAGAAAGAGCTCTTCGAAGGGTACCAAGGCTAGGACCCTTGATGGCTCTTCTTCAAGTGGAACCAAGAAAGGTTCCGTCACTCCTTCTTCTGACCCAAAAGAGGCTGAATGCTTCTATTGCCATGAAAAGTCTCATTGGAAGCGGAACTGCCCAAAATACCAGCAAGATGTAAAGGATGGGAAAGTTAAAACCAACCATGTAGGTATTTACACTATATTATCTAATAACTCACCCCATTCTAACTCTTGGGTCCTTGATACCGGTTGTGGTATTCATATCTGTTCTGATTTGAAGGGACTAAGAAGAAGTGAGAATGTGGAGCATGGAAGAATAAACTTAATCATGGGGAATAGGAAAGCTTTACCTGTCACCAAGATTGGAGTTTATACTTTATCGCTAAGTAGTGGGTTTAGTTTAGATTTGAATAAGTGTTGTTATTCGCCAGAAATGGCAAGAAACATTATTTCCTTTCATGCATTGTATAAACAAGGTTTCACCTTTTCATTTGATAATGAAGTTGGTTCGATTAATACTTTCTTTAATAATGTTCTTTATTTTAAAGCATTACCTTGTGATGGTGTGTATGAAACAGTATCTGTGGTTGATAACTTAGGAAATAATGTATTGTGTATTGATTATGTTAATGATAATAACCATGATAAAGCGTCATTATGGCATTGTCGTCTTGGACATATAAGCAAGAAACACATAGGCCAACTCCAAAAGGATGGAGTCTTGGAGTCATTTGACCTAAAGTCAGATGATAGTTGCGAGTCATGCTTACTTGGAAAAATGACAAAGTCACCCTTCACAGGTTCTTGTGAGAGGGGTGAAGGTTTGTTGGATCTTGTACACACGGATGTGTGTGGACCCTTCAAACATGCCACAAGGGATGCTAATCGTTATTATTTGACTTTTACTGATGATTACAGTAGATATGGATATGTGTACTTAATCAAGCATAAGTCAGAGACTTTCGAAAGGTTTAAAGAGTTTAAACAGGAAGTCGAGAATCAATTGGGCAGGAACATTAAGATGCTTCGATCCGATCGAGGTGGTGAGTATCTTAGTTCAGAGTTACTCGACTATCTTAGGGAATGTGGGATTGTCTCACAATTGACACCTCCCAGGACACCGCAGTTGAATGGTGTGGCTGAGAGGCGTAATCGAACCTTGTTGGACAAGGTTCGTTCCATGATGAGTCGAGCTTCGCTACCGATCTCATTTTGGGGGTATGCCTTAGAGACAGCCGCCCGTATCCTTAATCTGGTCCCTACAAAGAAAGTTGCCAAAACTCCTCATGAGATGTGGACTAGTAAAGTACCCAAACTAGACCACATCAAGATTTGGGGTTGCGAGGCTTTCGTGAGACGCGAGACTCATGATAAGCTCGAACCCCAAAGCGAGAGGTGTATTTTCATTGGCTACCCACATCAATCCTTTGGTTACCTCTTCTATAGACCTAGTGAAAATGTGGTGTTTGTAGCAAGAAGGGCTGTCTTTCGAGAGAGAGAGTTCATAAGCCAAGGAAACAGTGGGAGGCAAGTTGACCTTGAATAAATTCAAGAGTCAAGTGGTGAAGGAACTTCAAACCCTAGCACTCAACTTGAGGAGGAAACTCCTGTTGAGCCAATTGACATGCCTGTACCTCTAAGGCGTTCCACAAGGGTTAGGAATGCACCTGAGCATTACCATGGATTCCGTATTACTGCGGAAGGTGATACACTTATCAGTGATGAGACACAGATAGGTCTGGATGAACCTAACAGTTACGCGGAAGCCATGGCAGGCCCTGAGTCAGCCAAATGGAAAGAGGCAATGGACAGCGAGATACAGTCCATGTATGACAATCAAGTTTGGAACTTGGTTGAGAATGTACCAGGTCGTAAGACTGTAGGGTGCAAATGGATCTTCAAGAAGAAGACCGACATGGATGGTAATGTACACACTTATAAGGCACGACTGGTTGCAAAGGGTTTCTCACAAACTCCGAGAGTTGATTATGATGAGACCTTTTCTCCAGTGGCCAAGATTAAGTCTATTAGGGTTCTGTTAGCCATAGCCGCATTTCATGACTATGAAATATGGCAAATGGATGTCAAAACCGCTTTCCTTAATGGAAAGTTGGCTGAGGATGTTTACATGAGTCAGCCAGAGGGTTTTGTCAATACAGAGTACCCTAATAGAGTGTGTAAGCTTGAGAAATCCATTTATGGATTAAAGCAAGCACCTCGTAGATGGAATCTTTGCTTTGATGAGAAAGTCAAAGAGTTTGGCTTTTCTAGGTGTGAAGATGAATCTTGTGTGTATGTCAAAGCTAGTGGGAGTATAGTTAGCTTTTTGGTATTGTATGTGGTTGACATACTACTCATAGGAAATGACATCCCAACTTTACAGGAAGTTAAGTCCTTGCTTGGGAAGTGTTTCTCTATGAAGGACCTAGGAGAAGCTGCCTATATTCTAGGGATAAGGATCTTGAGAGACCGGAGTAAAAGACTAATTGGACTTAGTCAAAGTACCTACTTGGATAAGGTGCTGAAGAGATTCGGCATGCAGGACTCCAAGAAAGGAGAGTTACCCATCCAGAGTAACGCCAGATTGAGTAAGACACAAAGCCCTAGTACTGAGGCTGAGATAGCAGAAATGAGTCGAATACCATATGCTTCGGCTGTAGGATCGATCATGTATGTTATGACGTGTACTCGACCTGATGTAGCCTTTGCCTTGAGCATGGTTAGCAGGTATCAGGGGAACCCGGGCAAGGCACACTGGACTGCGGTAAAGAATATCCTCAAGTACCTACGGAGGACTAAGGACTAGGTCCTTACCCTCGGTGGGAGTGATGACTTGAGAGTTGTAGGGTATAGTGATGCTAGCTTCCAGATTGATAGGGATAATTTCCGCTCTCAGTCAGGCTGGGTCTTTACCTTAAACGGAGGAGCAATTTCTTGGAAGAGTTCCAAGCAAGAGACAGTGGCTGATTCAACTTGCGAATCAGAGTATATAGCAGCTAGCGAGGCAGCAAAGGAGGCAATATGGCTGAAGAACTTCATTGGAGACCTTGGAGTTGTACCAGCTATTAAGGAGCCAATGGAAATTTTCTGTGATAGTGAAAGTGTTGTTGCCTTAGCCAAGGAACCAAGGGATCATGGGAGATCCAGACACATCGACAGAAAATACCATTTCATCAGTCATCGAACAGAAGAAGGACTCCTCGTGGCAAAGAGGGTATCATCGGATGAGAATCCAGCAGATCCCCTCACGAAGGGACTGACTCAGGTTAAGCATCTCCAGCATGCTCGGAGCATAGGGCTGAAGGATGATATTAGATTTAGTAGTTAGATAACCTCAAAATTTGTAAAGTGTAATTGACATTAGATGATGAATAAAAGGTGTTTTATTTATGAGTAAAGTGTTGCTATCTCTTGTCGATCGTTTACTATATTTCTTTTGCATGTTTTGACTACCAGAATAATTATGTTTGGTATATAATATTATTCGAACCTCCAAAGTCGGTCATATGTAGGAAGTAGGTATGAATCAAGAATGTCATGATTGGTTGCAGAGGTCTAAGGTGTTGGACATGGCTACAACAATCATGAGTGCTCATAAGTTCTGAGCATTGGACTCAACCCACGCTCACTGGAATCACTTCATGGAATTTATCTCGAGTGATCGTGAGACGGTAATATCATATAAGTCTTCAAACCTAGAGATATGATTTGTTACTTATGAGTTGGTTATGCATTGATTGTACGTAAACGCATTGGTAACTCGATGTTATAAAACGTGCTTTTGTGTATAATTCAATGAGTAGTAGAACAAACATATGAGTCGAAGTTTATCTGTTCCTTCTTGGATTAGAAGCTAATATCTGGGCCCCTCGATGATTTTGTTTTGACCTATGTACCGGGCCCGGTCAGAACTAAGTTGATGTGTTCAATTAAGTTCTTTGTCAAACAAATCGGGAAATCAGGAAACAAACTGCTGGACAATAAGTAAGACATTGTTCCATGTATTTGTCCGGCTGATATCTAGAACATAGGATTATATGATCACTTATCTTAAATGGCGTATCATCATCTTCTCAGTTCCGAGAAACCTTGAAAGAGCTATGATTGCTGATCGGTTCCTGAAGTCTTACTTGCAGTTATAGTTATTAGACTTATCCAAGTGGGAGACTGTTGGATAAGGTGTCTAAGTCCATAACTATTTGTGGTATGTACTTGACCCGACCCGACATGGTCCATTTGGGTTGCATGGCACCATGCAAATTGGATAGACTAAATGAGAGAAATAACACTTGTGGTTTATTAATATATTATAAGTTCTAATATATTAATAGTATTATTTAATTAGTTTGATCAATAATTAATTTAGAATTAATTAAGTGATCAAAAGAAAACTAATTAAATATATGGATTGATTGTGTAAATCATCCATAACTTGTATAGTGGGCTAAGAGGCTCCATGGATTATCAAGTTGGGTTAAACCCATAGGATGCTCCTTGGATGCTCCATGGGAGTTACAAACCCATGGGTCATGGAAATAAAGAGTCATGACACATTAGGGTTTACATGGTGTAACCCTAGATGTGTCAACACCATATAAGGATCATCTTCTCCACCAAAATCGGCTACACAAGAACAAGTGAGGGCTAGGCCGATTTTTCAAGTGTGTATTCTCTCAAAAAGTTTACTCCTTCGCATTTGGTGTTGTGTGAAGCATTTGAGGCATCACACTTGGGGTGCTAGGCTCACAAGGTTTCAAGGATCATAATCAACAACAAGGTAGGTTATTCTATCTTTCATTCAAGATTAAAAATGTTCCCCATGTATGCTAGATAGGAATATAATCTTGGAATTCAACTTTGCATGATAATTAGACAAACATAGATCCAAGGTTATTAGGGTTGCATGTACACTTAGGAAGTGTTAGAATGCTCATAACCCATCATTTGGTCCCAAGGTGGAGACTTTATGAGCAAAAGGTCTCCATCAGCTTAGATCTACTCTATTCCAGAGTATTATGAGTTGCGGGTTCATAAAAATCAAATCTTGAACATGAATAGTGATCCATGCATGATATCTAGACTTTATGAGGAAAGAGGAAAGGTGTTATAGTGATTAAGGACCTTTACAGCCATGTAAAGGCTTAAAGGCTTCGACTTTATGGATTAAGTGACCTTAGGGAAGTTAGATTTGAAGTATGAGTATTTGTCTTAACCGATTAAGACCCAAAAATCAAAGGAGCATGAAACTGGGATTTCCGCGGGGCGTAATCCCAGTACGCGCATGTTAGGCGCATTTTATGCACCCATTTTGTAGCTTTATTTCATAAAAATTCATTGCATATAGGCTTAAACTCATACATTTTGCATGTTTTTCGGGATTTTTCATGAGGCAATTTCATTCACATACTTTTGTAATATTTCAGAGACTTTTGGAGGTAGGATATTGTAGGAGGAGGTAAATAAGAGTTGCGGACAAAATTTCGGGACTTACGGAGCATCGAGGAGGAAGATATCAAAGAAATGAAGATTTTGGCTTTTCAGAGGTTTACACAGTCGTGTAAATGTTTACACGGGCCGTGTAAACGAAGTCTCTCGAGCATTGTACTTTGAAAGCCTGACCAATTTTTGCGGTGTACTTTTTGCATTTACACAGCCATGTAAATGTTTACACGGCCATGTAAACGTGGTCACGGGTTTAAAACAATATTTCTTCTTTCTAAAAAGCAGCAACCGGTTCCAGAAAAAGGGGGGTCGACTTTTGGAGCAGAGAAAGCGATTTTGTTGAGGACTTTGAAGTTGATTAACACTTGGGAACATTTGATTTCATTTTTTAAGAACTTTAATTTCATTTTCTAGATATGTGATCTTGTTCTAGCCATGATTGGCTAGAACCCTAGTTTCTCCAACTTCATGTCTTGACTTCTTAGTTGTGATTTCAATCATATGACTTGATGTTTTCTTTCAATTTTCTATCTATTGAATTTGATTTTGTGTCAATCGAATGTTTGATTCTAATTGTGATTCATATTGGCCATTTGAATTACGGTTAGATCATTCAAGTTATCTAATTGCAAAATCCGTAATTTTTTTGTAAATTGGACTAGGTAACAAGCACTAATTTGATTTCTATTGAATGAATTTAGTGTAAATCTTTTCATACACTTTTACACTCCCGAGCTTGTGAGGAGTATTGAGTGTTGTTGGGAACATTCACATAAAGTTTAAAGCAACCTTTCAATCTAATTCTAAGAGCTTGTTTAGATTAGGTTAGTAAGGTTAGGATTAATCAAGGAGCTTGTTTTGGTTAATTATTGTGGTGAATGGGAAGTGTTAGAGCTTGTTAACACTTTCAAGTACCAACTTAGATAAAATTAAACAAATATCTTGTCATCCATGGAATCACATTGCTAATTTGTCTTGCATAGAGTTGGAGTACTTACAAATCTTGAACTTATTTCACTTAATCAATTGCTTACTCATTAAATTAGCTCTTATTTGAATCATTGCATTTAAATCCCCCTCTTTTGTGATCATATTGTACCTTGTGCAAAAAGGTATAAGCATTTGTCCCGTGTCTCTGTGGATCGACCCTGCTTACCTTGTATTACGTTTTTAGTGCAAAGTAATAGTGTTTTTGGAGTCAATTGTACCCCTTTATTTGTTGGGTTTGACACGCCTAACAAATTGGCGCCGTTGCCGGGGACACGGTGTTACTAATTGTTTATGTAAAGATTTTTGTGAGCAGGTACATCTCTATCAAAAAAAAAACACAAAAAAAAATAAAGTGTGGCTCGGAAATGAACACTCCTTTCATTAAAGACCAACTTTCTGAGCTAGCCCAGATAGTTATGATGATTGGAAATGACCAAAGTATGTAGCCTACACCTATTCCTTATGCTTTTTGCTCTCAAAATGGATATCATACCAACATATGTCCATATTCACAAGGGGAATGGGAGGAAGTGCAGGAAATGGGAGGCTACTACTGGCCAAACCAATGGAGTTATGATCAACCTCAACACGATCAATGGTGGGAAAACAACGAAGCTTGGGGAAACAACCAATGCCAAAACCCTTACCAAGCTTGGGGAAATGACCAATACCAACCAACTCCACAATTCCAACAACAATATCCTCCACCTCCCCAACAAACTGAAACTTCGAGCATGTCCTTGGAAGAAATTGTCAAAAGCATTGTCACTACTACCCAAATCTTCCAAGAAACAACTAAAGCTAGCCTCAAAAGCTTAGAGCAACAAATTGCACAACTTACTCAATCTGTGAGTATAATGGAAGCTCAAGGCAAATTACCATTGCAAACTGAAGAGGACCTAAGGCATATCGTTTCTACAGTTACCTTGAACGGTAGGAAATTTTTTGATGATCCAAGATTGCAATTTAAAGACGAGGAAGAAGAGGAAGAAGTAGAAATGGAGAAGGATGTCAAAGAAGCTATAGAGGAGGTGTTGGAGGTTGACAAAAGAGAGGATGAGTCACCCATTACCAATGAGAAACTCCTTTCACTGGTAGACCAACCACAAGAGCCGGAAATGGAAAATCTGCTAAAACCTTCAAAAGACATGTATCTCAAGAAGGAAGATACCCAACCGGTCACCAACCCGACCACCCTATCAAAGAAGGAAGAGTCGATGACCTTACAGTACAAGAAAAGGATCGGTTGGACGCTTATGTGCATTAAGGGTCTAAGTCCAGTATGGTTCCCACGCAAAAAGAAAGTCAAGTATAAGATAAGTGTTCCATTGAAGGAAGTGGCGAGAAGGTTGATGTATTTGAGAGCCCCACATACTTAGATTGATGCATATTCAGGGGCCATATCGAGCCAACGACTTTAAAAAAGGGCGGCTAACCGGGAGACAACCCGGGGGTATTTTTTCCTTTCTTTTAAAACTTTTTAGTCTTCGGTAAATTTCAAATTTTATATGTCCCAAATGGTTTTAAACTTGTTTTTTTTATGTCTAGAAAATGAATCTCACACTCCAAAAATATTTCACGGATAGCTCGGGGAGGATCAAGAGGAGGTTCTCACCATAATTGCAAAGCTCCAAGAATGATTTGGTAAATTCTTTCCATATCTTTAATCGTTCATATTTTTCTTAAAAATCCAATTGGTGTGCATTTGTGACTATTTTGGACCATCCCATCCCTAGTGGCCCCCATACTATCCTGCAGATTACCGGCCCTATTATCCTCTACAGTTCCCGCCTTATCCTCCGCCACTTGGCCCTCAATAGGCCGGCTATGCCTCTCTCCAAGCATCGAGGACGATGCTATATTTTAAGCTTGAGGAGGGGCATTCGTCCATGCATAAATCCCGTTGCACGTAGGTTGCATGTAGTTTTGTACATATTGCATTATTTTTCTTTTTCTTTTTCATTTTTCTGCATAGAAAATTTTTCAAAAAAAAAACCAAAAAGATTTTCTTTCTATTTTTTTTTATTATTCTTGGCATTTTGCATTGCATTCATTTGTTAATATATATATATATATATTGATCCAATCCCAAGCAACCGAATCTTCTCAAAACAGTTGAGCTGGTAAGTGAGTTGTATGCCTTGAGATTAGACTTACTCTTTTTATTTGAAAATTTCAAAGCAAGCTAATCACACACGAACACATCTCCCAAAGCTACTCGTGCAAAACAGAAAGTGAGAAGATTGTCAACATTGGAGCATAACAACAGGTATGGGTCAATCTTTAGGACACATGACCGGTCTTATGAGTAGTGAGTGCTCAATTGAACCTAAAATGCCAAATTCAAGAAATCATAAAAAGAATACAAAATTTCAGTGTCCTGAGCCTTCCAGCACTCTAAAAATTCCTTTCTATTCATTCCTTTTTATATACCCTGCTTGGAGACATAGTTTCCAACTATACCTACGGGTCTTTGCATGTTGACTTCAGTCCCCCGAAAAATGTTTAGAAGCCCCTAACGGTAATAGACCGTGAGATGTACCACGATAAAAAAGTCAAGGACGAAAATATAAAGAAATAGGCCTAGCAAATAAATTAATAAGAGTGTTATGTGTTATCTTTGTTTCAATAAATAAAAATAAATAAAAAATAAATAAAAAAAAAAAATTATTAAGTTAATCTGTGACCTTTGGGACTCGAATGAGTAAACTCCGAGGGGTGTTCTACACCTAATCGCCTAAAGCTGAATAGTTTGGGACTGATTGGGTTGAAAGTTCGCTACACGGGTTCCATAGAAAGTCATGAACTTAATAATAACATATATATATATATATATATATATATATATATACATATATATATATATATATATATATATATATATATATATATATATATATATATATATATATATATATATATATATATATATATATATAGGTACCCAAATAAAGCTAATCTGTGGCCTTTGAGGTTCGGGCAAGTAAACCCGAGGGATCTTTTTAAATCTAGCACACTAAGGTCATTTGATCTGGATGTGTTGGTTGGAAGCCCGTTACACGGATTTGAAAGAAAGCCATGAGTTTTATTTGTAGGAAGATGTAATTAAAAAGTTTGTATATATTTGTGTTTATAGTTTAATTGAATAATATGTTTAGGAAAATGTTTGGCTGCCAAAAGATTCATTTGGACTTGGATTTGAACTTATGACATTGGGACTGAATGTTAATTATTTTGATTGGTGTAAGTGGTTTGAAATTTGTAACCAATCTGGGTAAATACTAGGGAATTTTTAGAAGATATTTTTTTTAGAAAACGATTGTTGTTAATCAACAAATAGCTGGAGTCGGTCATTGTCATATTCTGTAAAACAAAGATGATTGAGCAGGTTTTGTCATATATAATTTCACGAGAGTAAGACCATAATTTCTTCCATGAATTGACTTGATGTTTTTAAAGGGAAACAAGTGTAGTGATCTTTGATTCTGTTGAGTTGCATCAGGGAGAGGCCAAAGTCTTATTTCTATTGTTATATAATATTTTGAGACTAATGCCAACTTGACTCAAGGCATGACAGGTATATTCTCAACTATGTCACAAAAACGAGATTAATTGAGTTGGATCTTTTTCATATTTGTTTTGGTTATTGCATTAAGTTTCAAAAGTTTTGATTTTGATTTTTGTTTCTTTTCTTTTATTTTTTTTCCTCCGGTCTAAATTTTTCTTGTTCTTTCTTGAGGACAAGAAAGGTTCAAGTTTGGGGAGATTTGTTAGGTGCATTTTATGCACCCATTTTGTAGCTTTATTTCATAAAAAATCATTGCATATAGGCTTAAACTCATGCATTTTGCATGTTTTTCGGGATTTTTCATGAGGCAATTTCATTCACATACTTTTGTAATATTTCAGGGACTTTTAGAGGTAGGATATTGTTGGAGGAGTTAAATAAGAGTTGCGGACAAAATTTCGGGACTTACGGAGCATCGAGGAGGAAGATATCAAAGAAATGAAGATTTTGGCTTTTCAGAGGTTTACACGGCCGTGTAAATGTTTACACGGGCCGTGTAAATGAAGTCTCTCGAGCATTGTACTTTGAAAGCCTGGCCAATTTTCGCAGTGTACTTTTTGCATTTACACGGCCGTGTAAATGTTTACACGGCCGTGTAAACGTGGTCACGGGTTTAAAACAGTTTTTCTTCTTTCTAAAAAGCAGCAACCGGTTCCAGAAAAAGGGGGGTCGACTTTTGGAGCAGAGAAAACGATTTTGTTGAGGATTTTGAAGTTGATTAACACTTGGGAACATTTGATTTCATTTTGTAAGAACTTTAATTTCATTTTTTAGATTTATGATCTTGTTCTAGCCATGATTGGCTAGAACCCTAGTTTCTCCAACTTCATGTCATGACTTCTTAGTTGTGATTTCAATCATATGACTTGATGTTTGCTTTCAATTTCCTATCTATTGAATTTGATTTTGTCTCAATCGAATGTTTGATTCTAATTGTGATTCTTATTGGCCATTTGAATTACGGTTAGATCATTCAAGTTATCTAATTGCAAAATCCGTAATTTTTTTGTAAATTGGACTAGGTAACAAGCACTAAATTGATTTCTATTGAATGAATTTAGTGTAAATCTTTTCACACACTTTTACACTCCCGAGCTTGTGAGGAGTATTGAGTGTTGTTGGGAACATTCACATAAAGTTTAAAGCAACCTTTCAATCTAATTCTAAGAGCTTGTTTAGATTAGGTTAGTAAGGTTAGGATTAATCAAAGAGCTTGTTTTGGTTAATTATTGTGGTGAATGGGAAGTGTTAGAGTTTGTTAACACTTTCAAGTACCAACTTAGATAGAATTAAACAAATATCTTGTCATCCATGGAATCACATTGCTAATTTGTCTTGCATAGAGTTGGAGTACTTACAAATCTTGAACTTATTTCACTTAATCAATTGCTTACTCATTAAATTAGCTCTTATTTGAATCATTGCATTTAAATCCCCCTCTTTTGTGATCATATTGTACCTTGCGCAAAAAGGTATAAGCATTTGCCCCGTGTCTCTGTGGATCTGTTAGAGTCGAAGTGTTGTAATTAGTCGAAGTTTGTTTTGGTGTCTTCGAACTTTCTGTAATTTATTTTACTAGGGCATTGTATTCGAAGCTTAACGCTTAGTCCTTAGTATAATTTTTGTATGCTTTCCTCTGCTATAAATAGGAGTGTTTACTAGGGTCATAAGGACGAAGGCTTTTACAGAATTACATCTTGTACTCTGTAAAACTTGAAAGCGTAATTGAGCTGAACCAAGATCATATTTACATACTGTGTCAAAATCTCGCATTAATACTTTGAATTCATACTCTGATTAATTCATTACTCGATTCTTTGCTTCTTAAATTGGTATCATAGCAGGAATCATATCTCGGATCTGATTTTCATGTTGTTCAAAAGGTTTTTGAATTAATTTTTGGATTCAAAAGTTTCCGCACTTTTTGAAAGTGAAAAATTGTCTAGATCTTAGTTTGTGATTCGATTCTGCATTTGAATAATTGAATCGAGTGTTCTACTAGTGATTCTGATTTGAATCTTATAGTTTGTTGTCAAATTCTCAAAGTTTCTTAAAAAATTCTCAAGAATTTATTCCGTACATCAATGGCGTCTTTCAATCTTAATTCCATGACTTCGTTTTCTCATCTTCTGGGATCATCCACTAAAATTCCTATGCTAATTCCTGAGTATTACGATCAATGGGCTGATCGTATGCAGGATTATCTTAATGGATTGGATGAAGAATTGTGGAATTGCATTTCTGGCAATTTTAATCCACCAACGAATGTTCAACCAATTGGATCATCTTCTGGAAGTTCTGATGTTGAGAATCAGTCTGATCGTCTGAAAAAGTTAGAGAAAAGATGCGTGAGAGAGCTAAGAGGAGCTATGCCTCCAGTTGTTTACAACTACGTGAGGAGTTGTACAACTGCAAAAGAAATCTGGAACAATCTCAAGGAGAAATTTTAGGGAAGTGAGAAGACAAAAGTTAACTCTGTGAAGCAATGCTTAGTGGAACTGAAGGACTTCAGACAGAAAGATGGTGAAACGATTGAAGTTTATTACAATCGTCTTAATGAACTGATCTATCGATGCAATCGATATGGTATCACCAGATCAGCCATGGAGTTCAATCTAATTTTTGTTATGGGACTTCGTAAGGAGTGGCGTAGTGTGAGCATGATGGTTAAGAATCAACAAAGCTTTGATACATCAACTTTGAATGACTTCTACAATCAGCTGAAGTCTCATGAAAGCGAAGTGAACGAAATTGCTGAAGAATTGAAGGCAAGTTTGGGAGGTCCACTAGCTTTGGTTTCGAAGATCTCTGAAAGGGAAGCTGAGAAAGATGTTTCGGACGAAGATGAAGGGTTCATCATGAACTCAGATAATGAGGCAATTGCTTTTTATTCAAACAATCGTGTGAAAAAGTTCTTTAAAAAACCATTCAATCCGAAGGAAAAGTCATCTGAGTCAAAACGGAATTTTATGAGTAAAAAGGTTGGGGATGAGAAGAAGAAGGAAGAGATGAAAGATTCGAAGCCTGTTGAGGGAAAAACAGAGAAGAAATTAAAGGGAGATGCTGGGATAGATTGTCATTATTGCAACGGTGCCAATCACCTTGCGAATGACTGTATGCTTCGAAAGAAGGATGAAAGGAAGAACAAGGTCAAGGATGAGGCGTACTATGCAGAGAAGCTAGAGGTGGTTCGTGCAAAAGCCAAGAATTTGTCATTGGTTGCAAAGGGTGAGAATGAGGATGAAGAAGGAACTTATCAAATCTGGTCATCTGGATCAGACGATGAGGAGATGCGAAATCCGACCCACGGAGCAATGTATGCAAAAATGGAGGAAGAATCAGAGGAAGAGGCATACGAAGTTCGTGGAAGATGTTTCGTATCAAAAACTGCTGACAAATCTCCAATGACCACAAAGGTACGAAATATTCTTGAATCATTCAATATTCCAGTACATGCTTATAATTCTGAATTAGTATCTTTCGATGAAACTGTTACTTATTTTGATTCAATTGTGGTATCTACTAGCAATGAGGCTAAGAAGCTGTCTGTGCAGTTGCTAGAGACACAGAAGAAGCTAGATTCGAAAATCACTAAGATAGATTGTTTAGAACTTCAAATAACTAATATCATGGTTGATAGGGATAATTTCTCTAGTGAAACTAAACTGTTGTTAGCCCAGAGAAATATTTACTGTAATTCGGCTAAAAGATTGTATGGGAAATTAACCGAACTTCATCATTCATGCGAAATCAGTAAAGAACAACATAGAAAATTGCTGCCATTTTTAGCTTATGAAAGAGCTATGGTAGATAACATTTCGTATGACTGTGAAAAAGAAATAGCTGAATTTAACAAAGTTCCGAATGATAAGTATAGATATGGAATAGTCAAAGTTGATGAATGTCTTGATGCGAATGAATTAGTTAATATTGTGAATGATACTTTGACTAAATCTGAACAAATTCAAATTTTGAAAAAGACTGAGAATTCAACGTCTGATTCTCAATCTAATTTTACTGATATTGAAGATAATTCTGATAATATTAGTGAAATTAGTGAGCTTGAAGATATTGATTGTTCTCAGTTGTCTGTTGTTAATGTTGCATCATCATCTAAAGGGAAAGAAAAAGTTAAGGATTTGATGGTTGAAAATGAAACTGATATACCTTCAACTTCGAAAGTTTGTGAAATGAACTTCGTGGATCTCAAAGACAGCCAAACTGATGATAGTGATGATGAAGATGAAGAGAAAATTTCGAAAGAAAAGAAATCTTCAAAGGAAGAAGAAATTCCTCGAATTATTGTTGATCAAGTGTATGGTGATACACAAAAGTTCGAAAATGTAATGAATGGAAAAGGTGAACATTATCTTGAAACAAATACAGCGGTTTATCCAAATTTCAAATGCACAGACGATGTCATTTTTCCAAATCAAGTTTTCGTCACAACTGGAAATGTTGAGAATATCAAACCAGAATTAAAGAAGTTGGTTGAGGAAGATAATTCAAAAACAACTGAAGAAGGTTTTTTCGCAAATCAAAGCACAGTTGAAAACAACTTAACAAAGAATTCGTATGTATTTCAACGTCAAAAACCACAAAGACAATGGGTTGAAGAATCAAAAATTGAAAAAGAGAATACAAACTCTGTTGAAAAAGAAACTGAAAAAGTTGTTAAACTAAATTCTAAGGAATTTAAAGATCAAATTGACAAATTTTCGAAGGAAAACAACATTTCGAAAAGACAAGCAAGAAAGAAAATATTTTGGCAAAATGTTGAGTCTCAAAAGATGTCTGAATCGCAATCAACCAAAAATGTTTCCAAAGCTAAAATTTCCTCTTTTTCAACAAAAACCCAACATTCAACTCAATCAAATAATACAAGGTCTGAAATAATTAAGCAATCAAAATTTTCAAAAGTTTCTGAAACTAACAAAACAACAGCATTTTCAAAAACATCACATTCAAATCAAAAATTCTTTCCACGTCAACATTTTAAATCCACAGTTGATACATCTTATAGTCAATCTTTTCTAACAAAACCAAAAGTTGATTTTGTTCCTCAAAAACCAAATTTTCCTAATCATACGAAGATAGATACAATGAAAACTTCACGGGAAAAAGGAATAACTTCAAGAAAGAACATTGCTCATTGGCTTGAAGGCAAAGGAAAGATGTATCAATCGAATGCATATTCAAAGGAGCAAATTAATGACGCATATGAAAAGTATGTGAATACCTCTTCGAATGGAAGTTCATATTCTAAAGATTCGAACATCTCGGTCGAAGCTTGGAAACCAGTATCAAAGGCAACGAATGTTTATTCTCCAACTCAGAATTCGAAGGGTAGTGTCAGTGGACATTCGAAACCATTAAACACATATGTTTCGGTTCCTTTAGATGATGAAGTGAACTTAATTGATAGTCTCAAAACCAAAGTTTGTGATTAGGTTAAAAGTTCTTCATTACATTCAAAATTGAAATCTAATTTCCAAGGACCCAAAAAGCCTTGGGTACCTAAATTTTTTCACTGATTGCAGGTACTCTGTGACGAGCAATATGATAACAAATGGTACATTGATAGTGGTTGCTCTCGTCACATGACTGGGAAGAAGGAGAATTTAAGAGATTTTCGAAGTCTCAAGAATGCTGGTGTAGTAAAATTTGGGAACAATCAAAAATGTCAAGTCAAAGGATATGGGAAGATCACGAATGGACAATTCACAGTGAATCGTGTTGCATATGTTGAAGGTCTTCAACATAACTTGATTAGTGTTTCTCAACTTGTTGTGGGCACTAGCAATCAAGTTCTTTTTAACGAAGAAGGAAGTATTATTTTGAATGTCAACACAAACGAAGTATTACTGAAATCCAAAAGGAAAGGTGACATGTTCACTCTGGACATCAATCCTATTGTAGGCAAACCTGCTGTATGCCTCCTTTCGAAAGCAAAAGCAGACTTGAGTTGGCTATGGCATCGAAGACTTTCACATCTCAACTTTCGAAACATCAATAAACTGGTGGTACAAGATCTGGTAAGATGTTTACCTGTACTTAAATTTGACAATGATTCTTTATGTGCAGCTTGTGAAGTTGGCAAGCAATATAAACAAGGTCATCCAATTACGATTGATTCGAAAATCGTATCACCTCTGGAGCTTTTACACATTGACTTATGTGGTCCTTCGACTGTTTCAACTCTCAACAATAAACGGTACATTTTAGTGATTGTTGATGATATTTCCAGATTTACGTGGGTTTATTTTCTCAGGCTTAAATCTAAAGTTGCACAAATCATGATTGACTTTATCAAAAAGATGGAAATCAAGTTGAAGAAGATTGTTCGAAAAATCAAGAGTGATCATGGAACTGAATTTAAGAACAGTTTTCTTGATTCATTTTTGGTGGACAAAGGGATTTCGCATAATTTTTCATCTCCATACACACCACAACAAAATGGTGTTGTAGAACGAAGGAATCGCTCACTATGCGAAGCAGCAAGAACCATGTTGGCATATGTGAATTTACCCCAATATCTTTGGGCTAAGGCAATATCCACTGCGTGTTTTACTCAAAATAGATCTTTCATACACAGGCGATTTAATATTACACCATACGAAATTCAGAATAATCGTAAACCTAATGTGAAATTCTTTCATGTTTTCGGATGTAGGTGTTTTATTATGAATCTCAAGGATCATCTTTCAAAATTTCAAGCAAAAGCTGATGAAGGGATTTTTCTTGGATATACACACAATTCAGTAGCATATCGTGTGTTAAATAAGAGAACACGAAAAGTGGAAGAAACTTTCAATGTCACATTCGATGATTACTATGTTAAACAAAATGAGCATAAATTTACAAATTATCCAATTTTACAAGAAACACAAGTTGAAACTGAATCTTTACAAATGGATGATATTGATTATGATTTGATTTTTGGATTTTCAAATCAAGCAGTCGATGCTAAAATTAATGCTCCTGATAATCACGTGTCAGAATGTACGAAGTTTACTAATGAATCAACATCGACTCCTCAAGAAGGCGAAAGTATGCAACATAATCCAATGGAGGGGGAGCACTTGGACTCGAATACTTTAAATGAAAAAGAGCATTCTTTCGAGGGGGAGAGAGAAAGATTGAATGCAGATGTTGAGGGGGAGCATAATGATGATGTTCATGATGCTTGTTCAATTGCAGGTTCCGAAAATGATGAAATGTACGAAGATGCACCTTTGGAATTTGATCCAGCCTATCCACCAATGGAAAAATGGAAAAGAGATCATCCGAAGGATCAAGTAATTAGGAATCCACAAGAGGGAGTTTTAACAAGGCTCAAATACGTGCAAAGAATGAGGTATTGAATACTCATCAAGAATTTTGCATGTTCAATGTTTTCATCTCTAAAATTGAACCAAAAACAGTTAAGAATGCAATGGAACACTCAGATTGGGTTGTTGCAATGCAATCTGAATTGTCAGAATTCGAACGAAACAAGGTTTGGAGATTACTTCCTAAGCCTGCAAATGTTTCGATTGTCGGGTTAAAATGGATTTTCAAAAATAAAACCGACAAAGATGGAAATATTGTTCGAAACAAAGCCAAACTTGTTATTAAAGGATACTCACAACAAGAAGGAATCGACTATGAAGAAACTTTTGCCCCTGTCGCACGACTCGAGGCGGTTCGTATATTTCTGGCTTATGCAGCTCACAAGGACTTTGATGTTTATCAAATGGACGTGAAGTGTGCATTTCTAAATGGAGAACTTGAAGAAACGGTTTACGTGGAACAACCCCCAGGTTTTATTAACGAAGAAAATCCTAATCATGTTTATGTTTTAGATAAGGCAGTTTATGGTCTGAAACAAGCACCACGAGCATGGTATGCAACTCTAACATCATTTTTGAAACAATCTAAATTTAAACAAGGATCAGTTGATCCCACATTATTTCGAAAGAAAGTGGGGAATCATCTTATGCTTGTTCAAATTTATGTTGATGATATTATTTTTGGCTCGACTGACCCTGCCTTGTCTAGAGAATTCGAAGATTTGATGAAAAGTAAGTTCGAAATGAGCATGATGGGAAAAATCAATAATTTTCTTGGGCTGAATATTCGTCAAAACAGAGAAGGAATTTTCATCAATCAAGAAAAATATACGAAGAATCTGTTAGAAAAGTTTGGGTTGACGAATAACACGAAGTTACGTGTTCCAATGGCAACAGGCGTAAAGTTGACACCGTCGTTAGATAAACCAGCCGTTGATATAACTCTTTATCGAATCATGATTGGTTCATTACTTTATCTTACAGCAAGTAGACCTGATATCATGTTTTCTGTGTGTAATTGTGCCAAGTATCAGTCCAATCCACGAGAGCCACATCTCACTGCTGTAAAGAATATATTTCGTTATCTTAAAGGAACAATTTCGTTAGGATTATGGTATCCTTCGAAAACTGGATTTTTCGTACAAGCATACTCAGATGCAGATTTGGGTGGTTGTAATCTTGATCGAAAAAGCACAAGTGGAGGATGTCAATTTCTCGATGGCAAATTGGTGAGCTGGCAGTCGAAGAAGCAAACATGTGTATCCATCTCCACAGCTGAAGCAGAATATGTGGCTGCTGCTGCTTGCACTTCGCAAATAAGATGGATTCAAAGTCAATTGCGTGATTATGCAATAAATATGGAAAAGATTCCATTATATTGTGATTCTCAAAGTGCGATAAGAATTTTTCATAATCCTGTGCAACATTCGAAGACTAAACATATTGCTCTTCATTATCACTTCATCAAGGATCATGTGGAGGATGGTAATATTGAAGTACATTTTGTGAAAACCACTGATCAGTTAGCTGATATTTTCACGAAGGCATTAGATGAAAAATCTCTTGTACGAATTATAGAAGGACTTGGAATGATCGATGGAAATTCTGTTCCATGCGAAAAAGAAGAATGATGGGTGAAAAAGAATGAATCAGAGGCGCTGAATAAAAGATAACGCAAAGTCATTTATTTTAAGTGGTGATGAATTAGCATTCAGCGGTTACTGTTCATGGTCAACGCTTCGACCGCTTCCAATTCGCACGTTTGTCACTTATTTTGAGTGTTGATTCAGCGGTTACTGTTCATGGTCAACACTTCGACCGCTTCGAATTCGTATATTTGTCACTCATAAAGGAATGATAAAAAATTCGTCTGTTTGCAACAAATAGAGTATCTTGTTCAAATTTTCGAAAAATCAAAAATCCAAAAAGATTTTCTTTTGTTTTGTATTTCAAATTTTCGAAAAATCTAAAATCCAAAAAGATTTTCTTTTATTTTGTAATTGCAATTTTCGAAAAATTCAAAAATCCAAAAAGATTTTCTTTTGTATTGTATTTTCAATTTTCGAAAAATTCAAATCAACAAAAAGATTTTATAGTTTTCTTTTAAGTATTTTGGTGCAGATCTTTCTGAACATTCGAAGAGGCACATGCTTGTAGCTCTAGGTTCAGGTAAATGAATCTTACAACTCTTTCCATTTTACTTAGTTTGAACTAGTTAAGTTGTCCCTAGAAGCATGCTGCTGCATGTTGTCCGAATCCTCCAAAGAGTCAATGTGTGTGTACGAAAGCCTTAATGAAATTCTTCATACGAAGTTTTCTTCCCAATCAGGCTTGTATTCACATTAGTCTACTGAGCTACCTGACTCTTCTCATATGAGTTAAGAGTTTACTGTTTAGTCCGAAAATCAACAGAGGTACAATTCGAATCTTAAATCCATCTTTTTCATCAAAATTCTTACACGATCACACACGAAGACATATGTCCAAGAGGTTTCTGATCAAACCAATCGAGACTTATACATATCAAAACTCTGTGTTTATGATCTGACATCATGAGACCGTGATGAAAGTGAAACCTAGTTTTCATAATCTTTTTAAGGAATTGACGGGGAACAATGTTCCAGATATTAACGAAACTTTTGTTTCAGTTCAAATATTCGAAACTCCAAATCATATTCATTTCACATGAGTGGCCTTGATCAAATATTCGAAGCCCACGATGTTTGTTACCCAACAAGATCCAGCACACAAATTTTTTCTTGGATATGATTTCAGTGTGAGTTTTGTTCGAATGTCCTAGTTATTTTAAAATTTATCAAAGCCAACTTGTCACTGACTACACTGGTCAAACAAGTAATTTCTGTTATTATTTCTCACCTTATGTTAAGGCGGATATGTAACGAAATTTTTAAGCCTCCTATGTAGCCTTATAAAAGAAGCCCTTCGAAACTTCTCTACAAGTTTTCGATTGTAATTCACGGGAAACCACACAAGCTATTGATCATTTCTCTTAATGATTAATGAAGTAATCTTTGCCCGAGATTTCATCTGTATTTGTGTCAATTGTTTGACATCAAACTAATCAAAAATTTTTTTCATTGCTTCTTATCTACATTCTTTGGAACACTGCACTCTCGAAATCCTTGAGGTTCCGAGTAATACCAACTCAGGCTGATGATTTCGAACATCTGGCATATGACTTCGCTTTTTATCCCAAAAGTGAAAGAGCCCTGCCTCCATTCGAAGGGTTCTGACGGTAACAATTCTCTTGGGGTTATAAAGACAGGCTATGTTTAAATGACGTATGGTATATTGTCTGGTTTTCAAGGCAATGTGACAGCTACTTTTTGACGCATGGCTACCTTTCCGGAGTAATGGTCAGATTTTCAAGGTGCCACGTTGGATATCATTAAATGCACATCCCGCTTCAAATTCAAAATTCAGGGTTACATATAAAAGGGGATTCAAGGGTTCATTATCAGTTTACGCATTCCAAAAGCAAAAATTCCCTAACTTCTCTGATCTTTCAATTTCTCAAACCCTAGCAATGGCGACTACTGCTCATGTTGATCCTTCCACAGAAGATATTTCATCCGCACCTGTCATGAAGATTCAATCCACTAACTATTACGTGGATGGTGAAGTTTCTCAATACCCAGAGGAATTGAAGATGCTCATCGTTGCTATGAAACACTCTGTTTTATCCACGACGATGTTCAATTCCTTTTCTGTTCCATTGTCCTGGCTTTCACAAGCAGGATCCACTGCAACATACAACAAAGCTTCAGATACGATCACTTTTCATCTTGTGAACGATAAAAAGGTTAGGTTATCCAAGAAACTCTTCTGCCAGATTCTTGATATTCCGAATTCACCTCCTTATGTTGATTTCACATTGCCAAAAATAGTCCATATGTTTAATGAGATGGGATACCAGCCCCCATTGTCAAAAATCAGTGATTTTAAGAAGTCTGGACTTCCACGATTATGGAATTTTTTGTTTGGGATTTTTCTTCGATGTTTGACCGGAAGAACTGTTGGGTTAGACAAAGGCATAATGGAAGTTTATGCTATGGTGGCAGGCTTATACTATCATCTTTAGGCAGACTATTCTACACAATTATGGAAGGAATTCCAAAAAGGTGTAGAACATACGAATGCTGTTCATGGCATTTCGTGTGCACGATATTGGAGCCTTATTTTGCAGTATTTTTATAATAAGGAAGGGATACTCGTACCAACTGACGAAGAGATAGTTAATTTTCAATCATATCATTATCCGAAGGAAGTTGTAGATGATGCTGATGAATTCCCATCTGTTGCTCGGATTCCAGATGCGATGCTTAAAAGGGTGGATCCTACGAATTCGGTTTTGGTAGCATATTTGAAGACAATCGATTCTTCCGTTCCGACTGGGATCTTGTTGCCTAGGGAAGAGAAGAAGTCCAAGAAGTCAAAGAAGGCTGATCCTGTTTCCTCTGAAAAGAAAACCAAGGATTCGAAATCTTCAAAGTCTCCAACGAGAAGCTTGCAACTGTTGAAGTATCGGTTGATGAGACCCAGGTGATTGAGCCCATGATCGAAGAAACACAAGAGAATGTTAATATTCCTTCGAAGACTGGGATGTTTCGAAGAATCAAGATGAAGTCATCCCACAAACGCAAGTCTCCTACACAGAAGATGGTTCGCAAACCTCAGATCACTCAGCAGGGTGTGCTAATTCGAGAAGTACCAGCACCTGTTTCTCCGGTGTCGAAGAAAAGGAGGGTTGAGGATATGGCAAAGAAGTTGTCAAAGAAAAAGAAGAAGAAGGCTCGAAAGTTGGTGATTTCAACTGAGTCAACCGAAGATGATGATGACCGAATTCCAGAAACTCCAGAATTCACTCATCTCATTACGAGTTCTACTCCTGAGAAGACTGATGTAATACCACCCGAAGTTTCGATTGCCAAATCAATTTTTGAGGAGGTTCGAACTTCAGGCATCCCTGCACACGTATCTGATACGGATGCAAATGTCGATATGGGTGAAGGAGGTTCGAAGCCTGAAGATAAAGGTCCTGTTATTTCTACTTCCTTCGAAACTATTGTTTCTGTCTCACCATCTCTTATTCTCATTACATCATCTACTCAGTCTCCGACCTTCGAACATATTCTTGATCAACCTTTTACCTCAATCTTTTCTTCACAATCAACTGATCCACTCAAATCAACTTCACCCATTCAAGAAACCATTGAAATGGAAACTGAGCATGATAATGAGGGGTTTGTTGGTACATTTGAAGATTTGGAATTTCAAGATGAAGAAGAGGAATTTCCTAATCATATGCTGATGACTATGAAGCAATATAAAATTCTTAATCAGAAATTGAATTCTATAATTCAATCTCAAGCAGATCTTGGAGGAGGTTCATCAGTATCAAGTCTGGAAATTGATACTATGTTAAAGATGATGGAATCACGAATAATTAGCAAAGTCTCTGGAATGGTGAAAGATTCCGAGTCTATTATTTTGGAGAAGGTTGATTACACTGATCAGAATAATGAACTTCGTGTTAAATCTCAAAGATCAGATTTTATGGGTGAGGTCAAGAATCTGAAAAGCATAACAAAAGAACGTCATGTTCTTTTTGTTCAAGAAGTGAAGAAGGTGAGGGAAGATGTCAACATGAAAATTCGTGAACTCCGCGAAGAAATGCAAAAAGAAGTTGCAGTTGTTCACCATGATTATGCATCTGTGAATCAAAAGGTGGATATCATTTGTGATGCGGTAACAAGATTTGTGAAGTTATACCAAAATTTGAGTCCTCAAATAACTCAAATATCAACATCCGAAACTGCAAGTTTTGAGGAAGTGATAAAGCTGCTCAAAGAGTTAAAGGAAATTTCAGAAAGACCGGTTTCTTCTCCGTTGATTACACCGGATTTTTTATCTCAAAAGTTTGTTCAATTCGAAGCTATACTTAACAAGCAACTTGCCCCGCTCTTTCGCATATCCAGTCTTCTTCCAACAACAACTGCCCCTCCTGTTTTCAAAGGGTGCAAGGGGGAGAAAGGAAGTCAGGAGAAGAAGATGCGAAAGTGGTGGGCAAAGTATTTTCTTCGAACATCCCTTCAACAAAACCGGTGATTGTATCTGCTGAACCAGTGACTTCAACTATCATAACAACGATGCCAACTACAAGACCAATTTCGAAAGGAATTGTAATTGGTAAACCTTTGGAAACTGGTGGGAGTGGATCGAAGCTAAAAGAAGTAACATAAAAACCTGCTTCAAAAGACAAAGGGAAATCGATTCTTGTTGAAAAATCGAAGGAAGAAAAGAAGGCGGAAGGAGAAGCTGAGATTGAAAAGCTCAGAATTGTTCAGAGTATAATGGTACAGAGAGCAAGTGATCCGAAGGGAATGGATAAAGGTGATCCAGCGAAACACTATAACTACGAGACAATCGAAGCCAAGGTTGCTTTTAATCACATGTATACATTTGAAAAGAAGCCAAAGCAGAGTTACCTGGTCACGAATACAGATGCATGTCAGTTGGATTTCCCAATAAATGAGATGATGTTTATCATGCCACAGTTCAAGGCAGAAGGGAACTTTAAAAACAAAGATGATGGTACACACATGAAAATACGTTTTCATGCTGTTCTTGGAAAAGCCCCTAAGGAAGTATGGTCTCTGATCAAAATAAAGAAAGTGATCAGCATGACAAAGGATGTGGTTTTCGAAAACACAGTCCAAAACTTTAAATATGTGGTTGCCAGGGCAGATGGAAAGATTTGTGAATTCACTGTTGCAGATTTTCCATTGATGAACTTGTATGATCTCATCCAAGTTGCATTGCTTTTAAAAGACAAATCTTTTTCATTCCTACAAAACACAGATCCAGAAGAATTCAATATTGGAGTTGCTCACATCAAAATCTTCTTCGAAAATTATTATGAGTGTTTGGAAATGACCGATGTGGAGTTAGCAACTGCCAAGGGAATGGAAATAAAAGCTCCAATGGCTCCTTCGAAGACTCAGACCGAATTGAAGAAATATGCTGATGGAGAAATTTGTCTTAAGCCATTTGGAATAGTTTTTGCTAGAAAAGACAAAACAGGAAAAGCTAAACGATTCTTGTTCCAGGCAAGTGAAGTAGAAAGCTACTCTCCGTCTCAATATACGAACTTAATTGTTCGTATGAATCATTGCAAGAAAAACAATGAAGGAGACAAGAAGGAGTTGAAGAAGATTATTTCATGGTATACAGAGGTTCGAAGAGTTTTGCAGTACTCCATCACACTTCTTACGAATTGAAGACTTCGACTATGATTACAAAGGGGGAGATTGTTAGAGTCGAAGTGTTGTAATTAGTCGAAGTTTGTTTTGGTGTCTTCGAACTTTCTGTAATTTATTTTACTAGGGCATTGTATTCGAAGCTTAACGTTTAGTCCTTAGTAGATTTTTTGTACGCTTTCCTCTCCTATAAATAGGAGTGTTTACTAGGGTCATAAGGACGAAGTCTTTTACAGAATTACATCTTGTACTCTGTAAAACTTGAAAGCGTAATTGAGCTGAACCAAGATCATATTTACATACTGTGTCAAAATCTCGCATTAATACTTTGAATTCATACTCTGATTAATTCATTACTCGATTCTTTGCTTCTTCAGGATCGACCCTGCTTACCTTGTATTACGTTTTTAGTGCAAAGTAACAGTGTTTTTGGAGTCAATTGTACCCCTTTATTTGTTGGGTTTGACACACCTAACAAATTTGCGTAAGGGGTCGCGTTCCCCGTTTCTGTGACGTCACTGGGTACGCCCAGCTTACAGATTTGGTACGCGCAGCGTAACCCGGAGGGTTGACTTTTGTTGACTTTTAGGGTTTAGTCAATGATTGGATCTTTGAGCCATAAGAGGGGTAAAATGGTCTTTTACCCTTCTGGGAGAACCTAGAGAGGGATTAGTCTAGCCTTGAGAGTTATATTGACTAGAGAAATTATTCCATGTGATTAGGCAGAGGCTAGACCAGTATTACCGAGTCCGAGATTTACCGAGTTACCCGAGGTGAGTCTTCTCACCATACTGTACCTGGAAGGGTACCTGTGTGTGACCGAAAGGTCTTATATGCTATGAGATGTATGTGCTATATGTTGTTATGTGATATGCATGTGTTATGTATGTTATGTATGATAAGGACCGGAAGGTCAAGATGACATGGACCGAAAGGTCAGGAGGTTACGGACCGGAAGGTCGATAAGGGTAGGACCGGAAGGTCTACCGGGATTCGGGACGGAAGTCCCCTGAGACACTTGGACCGGAAGGTCCCACAGAGTTATGGCCTGGAAAGGTGTATGTGTTTTATGTGGTATTTTGGGGAACTCACTAAGCATTTATGCTTACTGTGTTATGTGTTGTGTGTTTCAGGTTCTAGCGATGATCGCGGGAAGGCGCCGGCGTGATCTGTACACACTCGTGGAGTTCATGTTTTGAGATTCTGGGATTTATATTGTTATGATAACATTGGATACATTATGTTTTGATATTATCTTGTAAATGAACGTATGTTTTAAAAATGAAAAATTGTTTTGAAAATTCGCGTTGTTACATGTCAAAACTGTTCCTTTTTAGAAACCTCGTAATTTTTCAAAAAGGCACAACACTCCAAAAACTCACAAACACCCAAGAATGGGATTAAAAGTTGTCACGAAACCTGTCCTTGCAACCTCGTTTCATGCATCAATCAGAAACTCATCTTTTGTCCCTGGGTCCAAACTAGTTTGGATGCATAAACTAACCGTGTAATTTTCAGGCCTTATGCAAGGAGGAACAAGAAGAAGAATGGTTAATCGACAGTGCCTGCTCCTTGCACATGACTGGAAGGTTAGAATACCTTCGAGATTTCAGGCCAATTTGCAACGGTGGAAATGTCACATTCGGGAACAATGCGAATGGGATAATCCAAGGTTATGGTGATCTCACTACTGGAAACTTCTCTATTCAAAAGGTTGCCTATGTAGAAGGCCTTAAACACAATCTCATCAGTGTTGGTCAACTATGTAAAGCAGGCCATCGTGTTGAATTTGATGACCAATTTTGCTATGTAATGACAAGCGATAGGAGCACTTGCCTGATCAAGTCCAGATCCGAAGGTACCATGTATCCTTTGGATGTATCTCTGATCATAGGCAAACCGCAGTTATGCTTTCTATCCAAAGTAGTATCTGAAGTCAGCTGGCTATGGCACCACAAGATCTCTGATCTCAACTTCAGATACATCAACAATTTAGTCATCGGAGAACTACTCAGAGGTCTTCCAATCCTCAAGTTCAACAATGATACTCTCTGTCCTGCATGTGAGTGTGGAAAACAATTCAATGCAAGTCACCCTACAGTGATTGACTCCTCAATTTCTGAACCATTGGAATTCTTACACATTGATCTCTGTGGTCCATCTACCGCAGCCAGTCTTCATCACAAAAAATACATACTGGTTATAGTCGATGACTTCACATGTTTCACATGGGTCTTCTTTCTTCTACTCAAGTCAGAAACACCACAGGTGTTGATCAACTTCATCAAGGAAGTCGAACTTCAGATCAAGTTACCAGTTAGACGTATCCGAAGTGATAATAGAACCGAGTTTACTAACCACCTTCTAAATAGTTTCTTGGTTTCCAATGGGATTACACACAACTTCTCAGCTCCTTACCCACCACAACAAATGGGTGAGTAGAACGAAGGAACCGCACTCTAGTAGAAGCTGCCAAAGCTATGCTCAATTTTGCACACCTTCCTCTCTACTTCTGGGCCGAAGCAGTGGCCACAGCCTGTTTTGTACAAAATCGAAGCATTGTGTGCAAACGTCTCAACAAAACACCTTATGAGGGCCTTAACAACCGCAAGCCAAATGACCGATTCTTTCATATATTTGGGTGTAGATGCTTCGTAATCAACAACATAGATCACCTCAATAAATTCGCACCAAAGTCTGATGAAGGTGTCTTCCTTGGCTACTCCACTAACAAGGTTGCTTATCGAGTTCTCATTAGACGCACAAGGTTGATAATTGAAAGCTTCGATGTGAAATTTGATGACTATCACATCCGCAACACCGCTCCGTCAACCGAAACTACAACAATTCTAGAAAGTTATATTCCTGCCTCTTCGGGTCCATTAAATCTAGTTGAAGTAAACTATGACGATCTCTTCGATCCTGTAGATACAGCCAAGTTATCCGAAGTTCTTGTGTCTCTAGAAGCTCAGCAGCAGCATGCTGATGTATCTGGACCAACATTGTCCGAAGAAGTATCACTAAATACTTCCACCTTGCCAGTTGAGGGGGAAAACTCAACTCCGGACAAAACAACAACCACCGAGGTTCCAGTACTAGAAGATGCAGCTCCAATCCGCAGAGAGTTTCAACCATCAAACGTTTCTTCGGATTCCGATGACGAAAACATAGAGAACATTGATACAAGAACAGATTCAAGGATTTTTACTCTCCCATCCGCAATCCCGGGGGAACCTTCGTAGGTTCTAGGCAAACTTCCTTCTACACTCCAGGGGGAACCTTCACCATCTGCCCAAGAAAACTATGATCCCTCCTTCCCAGTTCAAGACAATTCAGCCATGATGTTCTCAAATCCAGGGGGAACTGCTGTCTCCAACCGCAGAGTCTTCTGATAATGAAGACATTCCCTCCACCACAGCTGCTGATCATCTTCAACCCCGTCTACATGTATGGACAAGAGACCACCCACCAGGTCAAATTATTGGCAACCCATCCGCTGGAATCAAGACTCGATCATCCGAGGACTTATCCGATCATTGTTACTACACAACATTTCTGTCCTTGGTCGAGCCACGAACGATCAAAGAAGCTTTACTTGAACCAGAGTGGATATCCGCAATGCAAGATGAGCTAGAAGAATTTAAAAGAAACAAGGTATGGGAGCTCGTTCCAAAACCGAAAGGCCACACCATAGTTGGCACTAGATGGGTGTACAAGAATAAGTTGGATGAATCTGGTGCGGTCGTCAGGAACAAGGCAAGACTAGTTACCAAAGGATATAGTCAACTTCAAGGCATTGACTATGATGAAACATATGTTTCGGTAGCACGAATGGAAGCCATCCGGATCTTATTAGCATACGCAGCACACAAAAACATCAAGGTTCATCAAATGGATGTGAAAAGTGCTTTTCTCAATGGTGAATTAAAAGAAGAGGTTTATCTTCAGCAACCTCCGGGCTTCGAAAGTATCGAATTTCCAGACCACTGCTACAAGCTTGAAAAAGCAGTCTACGGTCTAAAACAAGCCCAAGAGCATGGTACGAGACCCTCTCTGAATTTATTGTCTCGTCTGGTTACAAACGAGGAGTGATTGACCCCACTCTATTTAGAAAAGCAAATGGTGAGCACCTTATGCTTGTACAAATATACGTGGACGATATCATCTTCGGCTCAACTGATCAAAAGATGGTGGATGAATTTTCTAAGCTCATGAGCAACAAGTTCCAAATGAGCATGAATAGAGAGATTAACTTCTTTCTAGGACTTCAAGTGAAACAAATCCCTCAAGGGATATTCATTCATCAAGAAAAATACACCTCATAACTGTTAAAGAAATATTCTATTGACAACTGCTCTTCGGCTAAGGTTCCCATGGCCTTTGGATATAAGATATCCGCTGATCCCTCAGGCGAATCTGTTGATCACAAGACTTATAGAGGTATCATTGGCTCTTTTATGTACCTCACCGCAAGTCGACCGGATATAGTCTTTGCAACAGGTGTATGCGCAAGGTACCAGGCTGATCCAAAAATGTCACACATGACCACAGCCAAGCAAATTCTATGGTACTGAAAGGGTAGCAAAACTCTTGGCTAATGGTACCCCACAGGAAACGATTTCAGTCTTCAAGCATTCACTGATGCGGATCATGCCGGATGCAAACTTGATCGCAAAAGCACCTCAGGTGGATGTCAATTTCTGGGTGGAAGACTCGTCAGCTGGTCATCAAGGAAACAAAATTGTGTGTCATTTCTATCGCAGAAGCTGAATATGTGGCCGCAGCCAGCTGTTGTTCACAAGTCTTATGGATGAAAACACAACTACTGGACTACGGATACAGAATGCTGCGGATACCAATCTATTGTGACTCTGAAAGTGCTATAGCGATTTCTCACAATCCTATTCAGCACTCCAAGACCAAGCATATTGAACTACGATATCACTTCATCAAAGACCACACCCTGAAAGGTAACATTGAACTATTTTTTGTCTATACTCATGAAGAGATTGCTAATGTATTTACAAAGGCACTTGACTCGACAAAACTCAACAGTTTCTTACAAATGTTAGGAATGATGAATCCGGACCCTCAATTCTTTTTGAAGTGATAGGTACCGTAGACCATCCTTGGTCTCTGTTGCGGTCCTAGTTGATGTTATCTATGATAGATGGTTTTGATATATCCTATGTACCGCAACCATATATCATACCTATACTTCAATGGTCCTTACTGTTTGTTATTACTAATCTTTGTTCAAGTGCTCCTCTCAGTTCTTCTACCGTAGTCATCCATCCGACGGCAAATGATCCATCCGCAATGAAGTTTTAATACACAGTCACTTTCTAAATCTGCAGTCACCATAATTGATTTTCAAACTTTTTTTAGAAAAATATATAAAAAAACATGGTGTGCTACTTAATGATCCTTCATTAAATAGAGAAAACATTAAAAAAAACATTCTTTGTGTAACTGTCTTATTCTTTTTGAATAAACATCGTGTCAGACCTATTTTAGGTATAATGACAAAAAGCGAGATTTCCCAAAATCAAATCCTTTTAAATCTGTCTCTTCCTATTACCCTAAAACGTCTAATCCGTTTCAACTTCCCTTTACCCAACGGGTTAATCTCTCCCTGACCATACGCTCTCCAGACGTGGTTTGAGCCTGACATTTCATTAAATGCAAACCCTTTTTGGTAAATCTCAAAAACAAAAAATTACAGATTTAATCATTTTTATTAATCTGTGGCTGAGATTATCCCTCTTAATCCAAGAAAAACACCCAAACATTTTACCTAAATTCACCTAGGGTAAAATCGTTTACCACTCCAATAAGCCACTATAAAACCTCCTTCTTCTTCCCCAAGGAACGTTTACGCTTTCTGAACTTCAAACCTTTCTCTTGCACTCTCTTTTTTTCTCTTGCAAAGCTCTTTCAACCTCTTACAATGGTGAAATCAGGCGTATCCAAGAAACACTCAAAGGCATCTGGATCAGTAAACCCTACTGGTTCAGACTCTGCTTCAAGACATCCAACACCGACGATTGCCTCAAGCAACTTCAGAGCTGTGTTCGAAGAGCATTCCTTCTACAATGCTCCAACAAAGTTGATGATCAAGTTCTTATCTAATCACCCACTATTTGGACCCTTTGATTCGTTCACAGACATTGTTCCTCTTTCAACCCAATACAAGTGTGCCTTTTCAGCGTATCGACCACTCGAGAGTCCCCAAGAAGTGCATCTAAACCTAGTCAACGATTCCTTGGTCATTCTGACCAAAGAGATGTGTCTCACTGCCATTAACCTTCTTGTTCATCCCTCAATCAAGATCTTTACTCCATCCATGGAGGACATCCTGTCTGCGCTTTACCAGATGGGATATCAAAAGAAAATCAAAGGCATTGGGGAATTCAAGAAAAACCAACTGCCTGCGGTTTGGCAATTTGTTTGCCACTTTGTGATCCGCAGTCTATCCGGCAGAACCGGAGGCACGGATAACATGGGACTCAAGCTCCTAGAGTTGGTATGGAGTATCTTCACTAGCGATGACGTCAACTACGGTCAGATACTATGGGATGCTTTCTTGCAGTACATTCCAAAGGAAAGCCCAAGAGAGAACCCTACCGAACTCACTTTTGCAAGGTTCTGGTCTCTATGCATCTCAGACCTCCATGCGGATGCAGGAATTAGCATGGGCAACAACATCAATCTTTTTGTCACCAAGGATCTTAAAAGGTACAATCCCTCATCTGATCAGTCTGTTTTTGGACCCATTAGAAGACTACCAACCCATATTCTCTCTACACTTGGTCTTGAGACTGCTGATGTCTCAGATCATATTGAGGCTACAGAAGGTATTGCCCCATACCTTCCTACCCCGCCTCTTCAAACCCCATCCGCAATCATTACCCCTGGTAGTACCGCAGTCCCATCTTCCACCACTCTATCAAATGTGTCTTTATCACAAAGACGCAAGAAGTTAGCCTCACCTCATCACGGCCCCCGCAACACCAAGAAACAAGGCACTCCTAGGAAAAAGGATGCTCCCAAACAAGCCAATCCGTCAAAGAAGAGGAAACTCACTCCACCAGTGATAACAAATGTCGAACCAAGCAAACATCAATCACCCTCTTCCTCTAGGAGTGATTCTGTTGAGGATGATCAACCCATCGCAATCCTTAAGAAAACAAAAAACCGATCCCATAAGCCAAATGCATGACCGGACTGATGCCGCAGCCTCTCATAAGGCTCCGGTAGTCCTTCGGGTGGCCGCACACCCATCCGATACCACTATCGAATACCACTCAGACACAAAAAGTGTGTCTGTTTCACTGCAACGTGGAGACTCCCCCCAGCTCACTCCCAAGGGGATGGAACTGGTTCCTGCCCTAAGGTCTCCAGGGCTTCCCGTCTACATTTCTTTTCCCCTGAGGAGTTGAACTCCATACTTTTGTGTGTTACCCAAACACTTTAAACACCTTCTCCACCGCAAGGCGATTCTTCAGCCTTTGCCAGAACTGAGCCGAGGCCGGACTTGACCCTAGGTCAAGGAGACCAACGAAGCTCAGGAAATCCTACTCTGCTTACATCTGTAACATGTGGTTTAGGCACGGTGAGCACTAATGTGCAAGGATCCGTGAACCCGAGGGACACCTCGGTGCGATACCAAGGAATTGACGATATCGATCTGAATGATTCATGGAGCAAGTATCAACCATCAAATGAAGTCGAAGCCAAGAAATATGCCGCTTTCCATAGGGCATTCCAAGCAACAAAGGCACAACTAACAAAGCAGCTTCAGCAGAAACAACAAATAAATCGAAACCGTAGTGAAGTATTGGGCAGACGCAATCAACAATGCCAATACTATAGCTACTTTCTGCAAGGTTTATGCTCTGATTGACAACATGGCTGATACTATCCGCAAAGCTCTAGAAGCAACTGCTCATCAAACTCCTTCAAAGCCTCCTCCATCTCCAACTGCCAAAGACTCTCAAGATGCAGGCACTGAAATCGAATTCAACTCTGCTCCCGCTTTCGGTTTTGATGATGTTGATCTACAGGAGGTTAATCGGCCCAGTCCTTCAGATGATGACCTCATGATGTTTGTTGAAGAAGAGGAATCGAGTGGTTCTCAACACTCAACCTCTAAGCCTAAGGAGAAAAAGAAAAAGAAGAAAATGGCCATTTCAAGAAAAGAACTCCTCAGTCTACAATCCAAAGTAGATCAAATTCTTGCGGCAGTCAAGTCAACTCAACCGCAATCAGAAGACCATCCTGTACCGCAGTCCTTGATCGAAAGGATTGAAAGATTGGAGACTAGGGAACGTCTAGCTGCTGAGAGAATCTCTCTCAAGGTAGAAATGGGAATTCGGTCTCTTGATAACAATCATCAAGCAAATCACAAGGAATTCATGGCTGCTACGGAGCGCCTCATCTCTGAGGTATCGGCAATCAAAGACAACCTGCAAACAGCCATTGCAGACCAATCCTCTCTTTCCCAGAAACTGATAGATGAGACTCACATTGCTTATGAGTCCACTATCTCAGTTCTTCATGCAACCATCAACAGACTCCAACGATCCCTATCTTCAAATTTCATGGTCCTGAAATTCTCCAACTCACATAGGAGATTCGTCGGCTTCTCTTCAACACCGCCATCCCAGACAATCAGCAACTGGATGATGTTCTTAAAGCTCAATTTAAGGAGGTGTGTGCCAAGGTCGATGGTCTCAAACAATGGCTTGAGGAGTCTTCGGGTCCGAACTCCTCAAGAGGGGGAAGTGAAGCACACCATCATAAAGAAGAACACTATGAAGAAGATCATCAATCCAAAAGTGCTTCTCATAAAATTCCTTCACCGCAACCGTCACCGCAACCATCTCCTCACAAGAGTCCAAGCAATCAGTCTCCCCTACCGCAACAAACAATCGTTGCCTCTCCTGAACGACCTGAGACTCCCCCTCACTTCAAGAATCAAGCGGATCTCATGTCATCTCTAAGCTCAAATGACTCTCCTGTCACCAAACAGAAGAAAGCTGATTAGAAAGCAGCTAAATTTGCTGAGCTCATATGGAGAGAATGCGGTTTCGACACTGTCATAGATGAATCCTTGATAAACTCTTGGATCAATCCCCACCGCAGACTGCTAGACGATGACTACAAACCATATCTCACTTATGTTGAACCCCCTCCTGATGGCTACTGGGATGTTCCAATATCCCCGAATGCTAAATACTTCATAGTTTTTGAGCAGTTTGACCAGAGCCTACCAAATCACAAAAGACTTCCCATGGAATTGGAAAGACTCAATCGATTCTATGCCAAACATGCCTCTTCCATAGAGAAAATCTGGTCTAATGACAGACCATCTGCAGTCAAGAACTTCAAGCCCTGCAAATTCATGAAAGCTGACTTAAACCAATACATACTCACAAGAAGGAATCAGGACTATGTCCGCACCCAAGCTGATTTCCCCTGTATGAACCCATAAGAAGTCTTTCTTATAGCAAAGGTGTTCGAAAACAAGTGTGAAAAGTATCCCAAAATGAAGATAACATTCGAAAGGGCAAGCATTTTTCTGAAGGAAACCGTCTGCGACTTCGAAAAGATTGATGCGAACATCCACCCAATCCTTGCCAAGAAGTTCGATCTGCCACCACTAGATGCTGCACCAATGCCTACCGAAGGTTATCAAGAAAGATCCCTAGGTGCAACAAACTTCCCTGAACTTGGAGTCATCTTCAAAAAGAAGATCGATTAGGTCAAATACTTCATTCCCATGATCTCCATAAATCATCTTACAAGGAAGCAGCTTGAAATCTGTCGAACTGCCGTTGAAAAATCGAAACAGACGACTGCCGAAGTCAGGTTCGAGATTTTAAGAAGGATCACCTGGTTGGAAAATATCGGGAAGTTTTGGTGGATTCTGATCAAGTTTCTTAAACTTGATAGGTGAAAAAGTTAGAGGTCACTTAGGGGGAAATTGTTGAAACATGAAGTGACCCTCTTAACTTAGCCTACCACAGCCTACAAGCATCCGTAGTCAAGCTCCCATCAGCAGCCTCATCCGAAGTCATCTAGTCAACCGCGGTCTTCTTACTTTACTTAGTTTACTTTTTATCTATCTTTCTGTAATACTCTCTATTGTCCAGTATGCCTTTCATGGCTACTCTTAGAGAGTAAATCAAATGTAATTCTTGAGTCTCTATAAATAGAGCTCACTCTTTCTCATTAATATATCTCTTTTTACACATCTATCAGTCTGAATTATCTTCAAGTACTTCTTTTACACATCTTATATCTTTATTACTCTCTAAATCCTCTCGAACCTAACTGATAATTACTTCTCTTCGGAGCAAGTCATTCGTGACTTTATCACTAAGCTTGATCACACTCACTAACTTGGTTGGAATGCATTCCATGTTATGAATCAACTTATGTGTTTACTTGATATATCACCTGCTGTCATTTATACTCTCTTACATTTCCGCAACTAATTATCTAACTATCTAACTCGTTAACTTATTATTGTTGAGCTTTTAGATCCTTTTGAGATTAACTAATTCCGTAACTATACTTGTTCTAACGTTTGTGCAAGTGTGTCTCATGTTTTTCTCTCAACAAGTTTCGCTAGAGGGAAGATTAGGGCGGATGGATTTTTCATAACAGAGGATATCAGCATGATTGGGGCTCAACCAATCCATGCCAATGATGACATCGAAGCTTTTTATAGAAACTGGCATAAGATCGATTGGAAGGGAATGGTCGTTTAGGGTAAGGGTACAGCCGATGAATACGTCGTTAGTGCTCTCTTTCTTTCCGTTAGCCACCTCGACAGTGAATGTTTCGGTTAAGGGCTGGGGTTTATGTTTGAGAAGATGCTTGAATGCATGACTAACAAAACTTCTCTCTACACCAGAATCGAAAAGAATGCATGCATAAGAGTTGTCAAGGAGGAAGGTACCCGAAACAATGGTGGGATCTGCAACTGTTTCCTCTTGGCCCATTGCTAACACTCTTCCATTGTTGCAAGTTGTTGTTGCCTTGGGGCAATTACTCTTGTAGTTCCCGACTTCTCCACAACCATAACAGGCTTGCCCAACGCCTGCTCCAGGGGCCTGGTTAGTGGGTTGGACTGGTGCCTTGCAAACTCGTGCTGTGTGCCCCTTCTTGCCACATCTGTTGCACAACATTTCACGGCATGGGCCGGGATTATGATGATAATTACACTTGTCGCACCGAGGAAGGGTACCAGCATACCTACTGGTAGGTGTTTGAGTTGCAGGAGCAGCGATAGGAGTAGTAGCAGCGTGAACTGCCACCGTTTGCTGTTTCTTCGAGGGCTCCTGCGAAGGGTGGCCCTTTTGCTGCTTCCAAAATTTTCTCTTCCCAGCACTTGCCTTTGCTGGTTCGGGAGCGGCTGCCACATTATCAAGATCAACCCCATGATATATCAAGGTCTACGCCAGGCACTTGGCGCTGTCAAAAGTGGTAGGTCTAGCAGCCAAGACATTTCCTTGGGTTGGGGGCATCAATCCCCATATGTACCTCTCTATTTTCTTGCTTTCTGGGGTGACCATTCCTGGGCAAAGGAGAGCCAGATCACAGAATCTAGCGGTATAGGAGGCAATGTTGGAACCCTTCATCTTCAAGTTCCAAAGTTCGTACTCCAGTTTCTGCATCTCGCCCCTTGGGCAGTATTCAGTAAGCATGAGTTCCTTCAAACTTTCCCAACCCATGGCAATTGCCATTGGTAGGGTTCGGGATTTGACTCGACCATTCCACCAGGTCGGTGCTCTGTCTGTGAAGTGCAAGAGGCGAACTTCACTTTGTTGGCTTCGGAACACGCACAGATTTCAAAGACTGATTCTATCTTTTCGATCCAACGAGCTAGGGAAATAACACCTCCATTGCCGTCGAAAGATTTGGGCTTTGCGTTCATAAATTCTTTGTAGGAACACTCCTTCTGGTGTCCTTGGTTTCCATCAAGATTAAGGGGTTGAGCACCGCTTCCTTACCCGCTAGAGCCGCCAGGATTTATCTGCGACATCGCGGGAGCCGCAGCGGCAGTAACAGCTGCCTCGAACATGGCAGGATTAACTGAGGAGGTGACGGTGTCGGATCTGTTGGGGGATCGTTGTTCTTTTTGCTGGGTCTTTTCTTCGGAGGCATCTTGTTCTAAAAATAATTAGGAAGAAGAGGATGGTAAGTCCCCTGGATTTTGAATCATGAGATATGAAGCAAGATACATCTCAGCCTGATAGGTAGAGTGTTCTACTAAGCGATAAACAAGGAAGAGTTACTAACGCAAGTGAAATATCGCTAAAAGGAATGAATAGCAACATTTTGGAATGAATCTCTGAAATGTATTTGACTCTAGTTAAAATACTCCTATAGTGTTTTAAGTTGTATGTTTTGTTATATCGATATCTTATGGTATGAGTACTTGGTAAGTTTTAGGCTTGCTGCAACATCACAGTCACTCCCAAGCACATGTTGGTCATGTCTCGAATAAATATAGTTGATCAGGCTATATTGACCCTAGATATGATTACATAACTGCCCAGGTTTAACCGCAGTGTCCAACATCCAATTACTTTTGCTTTGTTCTACTCATGATATTGTTTATGGTACGTGTGTATACTTGTATACTTCTTGTAAAATCCTTATATTTTAAAGTATACTTTTAGTTTAGAGCGCTTCGGCCCCTTAGTGGTTATAGTTGTATACCATGTAAGGTTCGGTATACTTAGTTCACTATAAACAATAGCTCTGATACCAATATGTCACACCCCCAAATCGGAACGGTGGAAACGTTTGGCGGTGGAGGACGTCATGCGTAGTATCACAATAATTGCATCATAGTAATCAAGTAAACACAACCATTACATTACATATGATTATTTACATCTGTTTGAAAACATAGTTTGTATACATCCAAAATATAACAAAAGTAAAAGACATGGCTCTATATATTCTGTCTTCTCAAAACTCCAGGAGGTACCTGTCTACTGATCACTTGAGAATACAAGCGAATTTGAAAACATATCAGCATAAAGCTGGTGAGTTCATAAGCATGTTTTGTAATGAAAACTTGTGATGAGATCTGTAAAATGTATGTATGTTTTCCAAGAAAATCCAATATTTTCTAACATATTTGTTTGATAGAGTAAGTGAAGTATGAATCGTTTTGAGAACCATAGCTATCATCAGTATGCAATGTATGTTCTGTTTTGAAAACCCTGGCTACCGCCAGCATATAAAGTACTGAGGTTTAGTCTGGGAAAATCCCTTATTTTCCCTAGTATACATGTGTTTGTTGCTTTAATGGTTCTGAAACTGTAAGGCATAAGTATCACGCTTATGTTATTAAAGCAATTGTTCATGAGAAGTATATTATTACGTAAATATGTCGTTACTACTGGTGAGTTTTATGACCATACTAAACTTGATACGACATGAATCTGACGTCATTATCCTTTATGACTTTGTCACCCGTAGACCTGCCGGTCCGACTGTAGCTAGCAGCAAGGTGCGGGGTAGTCAATCCTGTATAGATCTATACACAAAAGTCACGTTCTCCCTCCAGGAGACTCTGGTTCATAAGTGTAGTACTCCACTTAGTTAATGTTGTAAGCGCCCAAGGACTTGTCTCCCAAATAGTTTAACGAATTTACAAGTAATAATATATAAGCGTAATGTTCTTTCGTATGTAAGTCCGATGTATGTTTTGTAGAGTAAAAATAATTATATTTAAATAATTATTAACTGTTGTACTCTTGTAGTAATGTATGTTATAAACTAAATCTTTCATAGTTTATGTATTCAACCGTGTAAGTAGTTTGCATCTGTAAAACTGGTAATGAAATCCCCAAACTATACCCATTATAGTTTGACTGTAATGTTATGTTCGTGAAATGTTCGGAAAACCATGCAATTAAATATAGAAAAACGTCCCTTATGCTCCACATAACACAAAAGGGATTAAGTATCTAAATGCTTTGTGAAAAATCATTGATTTGTATAAATTGCATAAGTTTAACTTGTTGAAAACCTTTATGTTCGGCTTGTATCCCCCTAAAAACGTTTAAAAATCATAACAGCGTATGGGTATGAACTCACTGTTTGACGTGGAATTCGAATGTAAGTCGATAGCAATGCTGAGTGTCAAATGAAACCTCGGACACAAACGAATCCTATTTAACATATAGTAGCACATATATGTGTTAGATGAGGGTATAACACTATTAGTTATGGAAGGAAACCACCTTAGAGACTAGGAAACACTTGAAACTAAGTGCTAGAATCACATGTGATTGAAGGAGAGGAGTTTGTGGTCCAACAAGGGGTGTACGGTCATGGGTTTGCGGCCCAATGGGGTTTTCGGCCAAAGAGTTTGCGGCCCAGATGTTTGCGGTCCATGGGTTTATGGCCCATGGGTTTACGGCCTATGGGTTTACGGCCCATGAGTTTTCGGCCGTAAACACTCGATGAAAGGTGCGATTTGCGGTGTTTCAAGGTCCTTTCTAGCCTCCTGGAAGTGTTCTAAGTCCTATGCATGGTTTAGGGAAGAGTTTAAGGCTAATAATCGACCAAAAACTAGAGTTTGCGGCCAATGAGGGGTGTACGGCCGTACACATGGGTTTACGGCCGTAAACCCTTCGTGATCATGTCTTTTGGGTCGATTTCTAGGTGAGAATCAAGGATTTCTAGTAGATAACAAGCATAGGAAGTAGTTACTTACTATTAGGAAGCTTGAAATGGGGTTGTTAGTCACCAAGAACTAGTGTGTGTTCTTGGTGTTCTTGGTGAGAGATGAAGATCTAGACAAAGGTGAGATTAATCAGATAGGAACATGGATTTACCACTAGATAGGGGAATGAAACTCAATTCAAGGTGGAGAAACACTTACAATCTTGAAGATCTTGAAGAAAATTCGATGGAGGTAGAGAGAGAGTAAAGAGAGAAAGCCTTTGAAGTGAGTAAAGTGATAAATGAAGGCCAAGTACCCTATATATAGGGTGGAGTTTTTGGCCATGGGGGTGGGGTGTGGGTGTACGGCCGTAAACTCGAGTTTGCAGCCGTACACTCCTCTCGAAGGGGTGTTTGGCCCGGATGCTATGTTATGGCTTAGAAAAACTCTTTCTTGGACCCAAACCTTGATTGTACTGAGCTTAGAATATTTAATTAGACCCAAAATGATGCTAACAAGAGCAGAAATAGATCTGAATTGATTTATTTTTAAACGGTTCGAACAAAAGAAATTTCAGTTTGTCACATACAAGTTGCAAAACAACTGAATTTCTAGTGACACTAGGAAATGGTTGTTTTATTACTTTTGTAAGCATGCATGTTTTACATTTATCAGATGTCATTTATCAGCGTTAGAGGCAGAAGATACAAATGCAGAATTTTGAACATGTATTAATTTGTCAACAATATTTAAATGAAACATTCTATTATTTAAATATATAAAGCCAACAAACATTCCACCCTTAGATAAAATAAACTTATCCGACTCAATAACTTGTTTAGAACCATCACAATTCAAACAACTAGAACTAACAAGATTCTTGCGAATCTTGGGGACAAACAAAGAATCAAATAACCTAAATGTCTTTCCAGAAGTAAATTCAAGAGACACTACACCAAAATCACAAATAGGAATAAAAGAATCGTCTCCCACTTTCAGCACCGACCCATCTTCAAGCGGACTTAATGTTTCAAACATCCGTTTATCCTTGCATACATGGTTCATTGCCTCAAAGTCGATCCACCAAGCAACATCATCATCCTATACATAGAATGATTCAGGAATGAATGAAACATAGTAAACATAATTCTGATTAGAATTATCAAAGTTAGTAAAAAACTGACCTCCTTTAACTTGGGCCGAAGACCCGTTCAGCTTCCCATTATCTCCACTGTTTCCAACACCATTGTTGCCTAAATTCACACAACAATCACACTTGTAATGCCCAACTTGATTGCACCTCAAAAAAACCCGATCCTTTCTCCTTTTGTTGGAGTTTCTTAGGACATGTTCCTGCTTACGTTTTCCATGTCCTTTGTGGTTCTGGTTCCTTGGTTTGTTTTCAACCATATAAACCGAGGGCTGTGCAGATTTAACTTTTTCCTTGGGTTTCTCAGATTTGTCAGTTTCCTTCACATCAGGCAAACTTAATGAAGCATACAAGGTAGAAGTAGCAAACGGTCAAATAGAAAGCACTTTAGAAATACTCACTAATTTCCTTCTCACCCTGAATAAACATGTCTTTCACGTCGACCTAATGTTGATGACCATCAGATGTTTCGATGTGATTATCAGAATGGATTGATTATCACTTCATCGAGTGGAGATCTTATGTTATAAAATGCCTTTCGAATACCTTTACCCAACAATGCAACCCTTGTGATTTATGAAGATAAATTAGGAAAAAATCTTAGAGTTATCTCTTATATGAAGACAAGGAAATGTTTGCAGAGTAGATGCTTCGCTTTCTTGGCCCATGTGGTGGATATGCAAGGAAAGGTAAGGAATCAAAGACATTCCACAAGTGTGTAACTACCCAAACTTATTTCCAGAGGATCTACCTGGAGTACCTCCAGTTTGACTTGTTGAATTTCAAATCGAGCTAATCTCGTATAAGTCTCGAATTCTCCTACGTATCAATCGGATTCACTTTGATGATGCGGAATCCCAAGAAAAGTGTATAATGCAAGATCTAAGATGAATAAGAACAAGATAATTAATCTTCAATGCAGACGATATATTGATTAATCGTCGGGTACATAAGATTCCTATTACACACTGTTTTCTCTGTATTTCTCTCTAGATCTATCCAAATCACGTCCTTAGCATATGGCAACAGCCTTGAACATCCCTCACCCTTTACAAGGCTCAAATGACACTATTTATACCTAGATCTAATAACAAGGCCCAAGCCCAAAACCCAAACAAAAAAATATTAAGCCTAACATAAGTCACATGTGATTTCGGTCCAATTACAAAGAAACTCAGGGGGATTTCGGCCCTAGACCGAAAACCATAAAAGCATAGAAAAGCAAAGTATAAACCATAAATGATGACCTAACAATCTCCCCCTTGGTTTATAGCTTTCTTTTCTTATGTCCTAACAAACTCCCATTGAGATTGTAGCTTTCTTTTCTTTTCAATCTTCGCTTTGTTCCTGGCTTCAGCTTTTAACTTCGATTTCTTCACAACTTCAAGATGAACATATCAATCTTCATGAATATCTTCATCTTTAGTAGTTGGAATTCCTTCAAAGATTTGACCTTAAACGCACATTGGGTGTAGAGGCTTCTTGTAAGGATTCTTGAGAATCAACACTTGCAGCTTTGAGAATCTTTAGAGAAAATAACATAGAAACCGATTCTTCTGGATCACTTCAGTAGGTTCATAGATAGCAACAAATTGATTGACGAGGCTTCAATGCAATCTATCACATAAATTCAAGTACAGCTTCACCTTGCTTCCGGGGTTGAAAGAATGAATGTTGGAAAATAATCTTCACTTCCAGTTCTTTCGAATGAGTATTCTTTAAAGATCACCGTTGCGCATTGAAAAGTAACCATGACTAAAAAGTCCCTGTGGATCACAGAATCATAAACACCCTACTCTCCGCAGTTGTTCAAGGACCTAGCCTTGGCTCAGAAGGAGACTACTCGCAGTATCTGTATGAACACGGAGGAACGTACTACAATTTGTTGAGTATCAGAGAACTACTCATGGCTATTTTGATGTTATCCCCTGTATATGCTAGATCAAAGATCTCCATACAGTTTTTCTAGTTAAACAAGTTAACTTGGCCTATGGCGAGACGTTCAGCGATAATCGTCCCTTGCGAGGTGCATCGCCCTGGTGCCATGATATATATACAGTTTCAGACTTTTAATTCCTTAAATACGATAGTTCTTAGAAAGATACTGCCTAACATACAATTTGTACAGTTTCAATCCTTCAATTCCTTATGAAAATAGAGTGAAGTGAAATGACCATCAACTCTTTTCCAAGTTTCTTCTCCTTGCTCAAAAAATTCCGATATAGTCTCCATGAGTCTCTTCTTCCTTTTTGAATTCGTTTTATAAGACAAACAAAACTGTTGAGATAAAAATAAAAGTAAAATAAACTTAGCACACAATAGAAATAACTAAGAAATAAAAATAAAATTCAAAATACACTCAAAATAAAAAAATATTTTAGGATTTTTTTAATTTTCTGAAAAGGAAATAAAAATAGAAATAAACATTTTTTTTGGATTTTTTTTAAATTTTATGATTTTTTTAACTCTGCAGCTAAATTTGTGCACAAAAGAAAAATATGAACAAATCTAACAAAAACAAAAATAATAACTAAATTGAAAACTTTTTGGGATCAAAGTTGTCAACCAATTCAATATCGTTTATCAGCACACACCTGCATGTTTAGCTTTGGTCAATCACCAATATTGTGGTCCACTTATACACAAAGGATAGTGACAAGTTGGACAGATTATAAATGACAATACATTGTGATTATATTGCTAAATAAACCACTTAGCCGACGACGACCAAGGATATTGTTGTCCACTTAAATTCAACAGCGAGATCTACAGACAACCTGCCACACCCTAAAATCGAAACGGCGGAAACATTCGGAGGCGGAGGACGTCATGTAGAGTATCATAACAATACACAATAGTAAAACAAACAACAACATCCATTGCATTAATAGATTAGTTTTAATACAAGTGTGTTCTTTGACAGTAGTAAGACACCAAAAATGTAACATCAAAATAGAAGACGAATCTTGAACGTGCTCCGTCTTCTCAAAACCTGGTCCCGTGCACCTGTCTATTGGATCCCTGAGAATACAAGTTATTTTAAAAACGAATATCAACATTTAAGTTGGTGAGTTCCTAAGTATTTAGTGTCAAGTGTTGCATTAGTTTCTTGAAAACATTTGTAATGTTCTGTAAAAATGTTTGTATTAGTTTGAATCCTTTGTAGAAAATCCTAGATCTTCTCCTTTAAATGAATTGTAGTCTACTCTCCAAGACCGACCTGTTTGTATGTTTTGTTCTCTCAAAGTGATGTAAAATGTAAGTTTGTACCTGAAATAGTATAAAATGGATGTTTTCCATATTAGTAACTATCTTTTTTTAGAAAAATAGTATGCTTATCTAAAGTGATAAATTCACCGTATGAATGTAATGGAAAATGAAGACTTATACTAGTATTGTATAAATTACACTACTTATGCTTTAACTACCTTTAAAACCGAACTGGTTAATTTAGGTAAAATGTGATGAGGTTATAACCATACTTGATAGACTAGTATAATTCATGACGTTTTTTAGGCGTCGAACTTTAATGACATTTGTCAGCCGTGGATCTGCAGGTCCCACTGTAGCTAGGTGCGAGGTGCGGGATTGTCAATCCCATATAGATCTATACACAAACTCAAACTCTCCCTCCATGTGACTCTGGTTACAAAACGTGACATAGCAAGAAAATATTGCTAAGCCATGAAGTAGAATCTCACATTTAGTTATCTTGCTCTTGTTATAGTATGTATGTTCCTTTCTATACCTGTTATGGTGTGTATGTTCCTTTCTGTTCTTGTAAATGTATAGTATACTTTGTAATGAATAGTAATAATATGAATGCATTGTTTCATGTATGTTCACTTGTTCTAGAAATAGTAAGTATTGATCCTCTAAACTATACCTTTTATAGTTTACTAGTAAATCCTGTAATTAAATGTCTGATCCTATTTGTACACCTTTGCTACCTAAAGGTAATGAATGGATTGGAAGTAATTTTATATCTACATACATATACATAATATATAACTAATACTTAAACGACATTCAGACAACCAACCGATACCCTAAGTCTACATCCAAACAAGGAAAAGGAATTACAGCGAGTTATCAGTCCTAAGCCCATTAAACCTTATTTATATAACTATATCTGTATAGACATAAATTTGAGAATATATAAGTTTAAAAGAGTTTTGCAAAACATTTAAAGAGTTTATCATATAAAAAGAGTTTTAACCATTTGAATGATTATTGATGACTTGATGTCAGTTTATAAAATGATTTGAAACAGGTTTGCTTGGTAACACAGTTTTGAAGTATAAGAAATCCTTTGTTTGATAACACATTTTTAAAGTATAAGAAATCCTTTGTTTGATAGTTATAAATCACATGTAATTGATTATACAACTATATTGTTTTCTACTTGTATCCCTCCTTATAAAAGCATTTAAAACTATTAAAAGGTAAGTTTAGGGGTATCAACTCACCTGTAGTGAGTGATTCGAATGAAAGATCGATATAGGATGCTAAGTATGCCAAGTAAAGCCTTGAGGACAAACAGATCCTATTAAGCATATAATAACACATATATTTATACAATTAGTGTATATAACAACTAACATGTAAGGGAAACAACCTTATGATCTAGGAATCACCCTCAATAGAGTGTTAGAATCACATATGATTGATTGAAGGGTGTTCACAGCCACACAAGGAGTGTTTACGACCTTAGAAGGGTTCACGGCCTAAGAACACATGATGTGTTCACGGCCCAAGCTTGATCCTATGAAGGGTTTACGGCCATGGATGAAGGGTTCACGGACCAACCTTGCATCTAGGAAGGGTGCACGACCCTATGAAGGGTTCACGGCCGTGAACTCTTGAAGAACTTGCATATAAGTGGTTGTTTCATGGGTAGAAATCAAGTGTTTCTACTGGAAAACAAGATGATGGATGAGATACTTACGTTGTGGAAGCCTTTAGAGTGTTCACGGACCAAGAACAAGTGTGTGTTCTTGGTGACAAAAATGGTGATTTGAAGATCTAAACGAAAAGTGTTGAATTCATGGATGAAATGAAAGGGCTTCATGTGAATAAGAAGAATAACTAGTAAAAAGGGGTGTATCACTTACCTTTTTTAAGAGAAGGGAGGGTTTCCCTTGATGATACTTGAGAGAGTTTGAGAGTTCTTGGTTGGAAGATGTGAGAAATGAAGAAATACTGAAGGAAATCTATATACATGGAGAGGGGTTCACGGCCAAACATGGGTTCACGGCCGTGAACTCGTTTTGATGATGTTCCGGCTTGATTGCAACTCAATGATCTCAAGCTAACACTTCCTAACACACAATCCATGAGTGTACTACGCTTAGAACTCTCAAACAGACCCTTAACAAGGCTAAAAGATAACAGAAACAATTCTGACTTTTGATTGAATTGATTGGCTTTACAAGCTAGAAATTTCGGTTTGTCACATCATCCCCCCGTTAAAGGGAATTTCGTCCCAAAATTAGAGTTTTAGAAAATACAGATAACTAAGGGAATAGATGAGGATATTTCAGTTTCGTTTGATCCTCCCGCTCCCAAGTGAATTCAGGTCCCCGCTTTGCATTCTAGTGAACCTTCACTATAGGGATACGACTTTGCTTCGTTTGCTTGACCTCACGGTCCATGATCACTACTGGTTCTTCCACGAAGTTGAGGCTCTCATTGATCTCGATTTCATCGAGTGGGATATCAAGAGTCTCATTGGATAGACACTTTTTTAGGTTCGAAACATGGAAAGTACGGTGTACGTTACTAAGTTCTCGAGGTAGTAGAAGTTTGTAAGCTACGGCGCCGATTCGTGCGATAATCTCGAAAGGCCCAATGTATCTTGGATTCAGTTTTCCATGCTTTCAGAAGCGTATAAGGCTCTTCTAGGGTGAGACCTTCAATAGAACACGATCATCAACCTGGAATTCCAAGGGTTTACGTCGTTTATTTGCGTAGCGTTTCTGTCTGTCTCGCAAGGCTTTCAGTCACTCTCTGATTTGTACGATCTTTTCTGTAGTTTCTCGTATGATTTGTGGACCGGTGAGAGTGCTGTCAGGGACTTGCCCTTTAGAAAACTGAGTATCACCCACTTCAGCCCAGCACAGAGGTGATCTGCACTTGCGGCCATAGAGTGCTTCGAATGGTGCAGCTTTTATGCTGGTGTGATAACTGTTATTTTATGAGAATTTGACAAGGGGTAAATGAGTATCCCATGCCTTCCCAAAGTCTATCACATAGGCTCGCAACATATCTTCTAGAGTCTGAATAGTCCTCTCACTCTGTCCGTCTGTCTGTGGATGGTAGGCTATACTCATGTCCAACCTAGTTCCTAGTGTCCTCTGTAGTGACTGCCAGAACCTTGAGGTGAATCTACTGTCTCTATCAGAGATAATAGAGATGGGTACACCGTGCAGTCGCACTATTTCTCTTAAGTAGGTTTTGGTTAGTTTCTCTATCTTGTCGGTCTCTTTGATTGGTAGGAAGTGTGCGGACTTGGTTAATCTTTCTACGATTACCCAAATGGTATCAAGTCCACCCGTTGCCTTGGGTAACTTGATTATGAAGTCCATTGCATGAACTAAGCCTACTTAATCTATTACAGTTTTGGGTACACGAGTCGTATATAATGAAGATTGAAAAGGTAGTCGAATAAATGACTCTTCTGGAAGCCCACATCCAGACAAGGAAAAGGAGTCAAAGCGAAATCATCAATTCTAAGTCTGTAGAATCTTAATTATGTACTACTCGAATAAATGACGCATGGGTTCTTGGTCTTATTTATTGAATTCGACTTGTGGTGAATGATATTCCTGGGAGATCTGCTGGGATACATTGGAAAGACTGCGGGATATATGATACTCTTCGTATGCCTACTTCGGGGTTCCGAAGTAAGAACTGATTTGGAGGCTTGTGTTATTATCGATTGAGAGGTGCCTCGCTAATCGGTTGGTTACGGGAAAATATTTTTTTCATAGAACGTGAAATTGGCACGGTGAGACTCAATTCAACTCGTGACATATGCCGATGTCGTAATTTCTTCTACCGATGTCACGCCGATTTTTAGAAAAGGTGTTTGTTAAAGGGTGTAGATCATACTGCATTCTTGCTATTATTACTGCGAACGTCTTGCATTGAAACTAACGAGTATGAAAAATACGAGGGTCCTCATAACTTGATCTCCTGAAATTTTCGTAAAGTAAACCCTACCAGGTCTTTTTATAATCGCTTGGTGTGTGTAAGTAACGTATAATTATGACGTAGTGTGTAGAATTTTGTAAAAACATCAGGGGTTTACTTATTGAGGTTTGGAAACGTACCAAACTTTCCTAATAGAGTTCATTGTTGCTATTTCATGTTTCGTTGTTACACTCCCCCTGCTCCCCAGTCATTCCTCTCCGTTCGACAGTCCTTCTTGAAATGTCCTATCTCACCACCCAGATGACATATTTGACTAATTCCGACATTGGTGGTTGAAGTAATGTGCTGGATCGGAATTTTACAGAAACGGGTAGTGTGCCCGTTCTTGTTGCAGTTCATGCACTGCAACCTTCGGCAGACACCCAAGTGATGAAAACTGCACTTTTTTCACTTTGGTAGATTTACAGCATACTACTTTGCTCGGATAAGGGTAACCGGGGCAGCAATAGGAATTTGTAGCAAGGGCGACGGATGTCGTGGCCGTAGAGGCTGCCACAAGTTGCTGTCTCTTGGCTGAACTTTGAGATGATCTACACTTCTTCTTATCCCATAATATTTGTTTCTTAATCTTAGGTTTTGTGGTTTAGGGTATCCTCGTAGGTAAGCGTTCATTGGTTTCCTTGGTTGTTACTTTGGTTTGAAGTGTTGAGACTGTTTCTACTTTCGTATGGGTTGTTAGAACGGAATTGCGCCATGACAGCGGTCACAACAGCTGTTACGGCAGCTTGGAATGTAGCGGAGTCTATATATAGGATCGGGGTTTCGTCGGTTGGTTGACTATTTCTGGATGATGACATGATTTTGCTACAAAATGCAAAACGAGTTTGTTAATAACTACTATCGTTACAGGCTGCATTCTAATTATATACATATAAATTTCTCGTTGAAAAATTGTCACACCCCAAAACCGGAACGGCGGAAACGTTCGGAGGCGGAGGACGTCATATGTAGTATCACAACAATTGCACAGTAGTAATCAAAGCAACAACATTCATAGTATATATATTAAAGTGTTTACATCGAGTTCAAAACATTAGGTGTTTAATGATATCACGAGAAACTACTGCTCCGTCTTCGCGACTCCGGTGAGGATACCTATCTTATTAGATCCCTGAGAATACAAGTATTTTGAAAGCGAGTATCAGCTATAAAACTGGTGAGTGCATAAGATTTTGTGTAAAGAAAGTATCTTCTTTGTCAATTGATTAAGTTTGAATGATCTACAAGAAAATCCTATATTTTCTTAATGTAAAGCGTGACAAAACCGGTTCTTTCTAAAACCACTTAGTTTATACTAGTTATACATAATCAAGATAAGACGGACAGTAGACTGTGTGATTCCACAGTAAAACTACATCCAAAAAAGGAAAAGGAAGTAAAAGAGAATTCACACATTCTACAGTCTATCAGTCCTTCATCAAGTATAACTCTGATATATAAACAAATTAAAGTATATTAAGTTATACCAATTATAACTAAGTATTAAACTGTAACTAAATAGGTTCCTAACATCTATTGGGTGATCAATTAGTTTATACACGTTATATATAGTCAAGGTAAGATGGATAGTAGTTTGTAGGGTTCTACTTTAAGTCCACATCCAAACAAGGAAAAGGAAGCACAACAGAAATCTCACATTCTAAGATCTATCAGATCTTCATTATATATAACTTAGAAATGTATAAACTAATAAATCATAATGTTAACCTCTAAGAATCCTTATGATGTACTAATATGTTACTTGTAAGACGTTACTGTTGTTCTAGAAAATCCTATATTTCCCACGGTAATTGTTATGTAGTTTTAAATCTCATAAAACCGTTATGTATGCGTGATAATATACCATATATTAGTATACCTAGTTTTAGTTTATAATAAACTATGAAATGAATGCAATCTGTTTGATATATTTCTCTGAATTGTACTTTGATACCCTATGTAAGACTATCCTATGATCACTTAGTACATACATATTATATATAATCAGAAACGGACGAACAATTGATTGTGCGATCCTGTCGTACCCCCACATCCAAACAAGGAAAAGGAAAGTAAAACAGAGTTCACACATTCAACTGTCTATCAGTTTCTCATTGTATATAACTTTGGTGTATATGCTAAGTAATCAAAGAAACTACTACCTAAGACTGTATAATCGTTAATGTTTGTATTAAATAATGATCTGGTACAATGAAAGATGTATCCAGTATGCTGAGGTCTGGTACAATGGAAGATGTACCCATTTTATATTTGAGGTCTGGTATAGTGAAATATGTACCCATTTTATATTTGAGGTCTGGTACATTAAATGATGTACCCATTTGAGTTCATTATGTTTAATTCGTAATATTGATACGTTCATATTACTTGTTCATACTTTTCATATAGATAAAGCTACAAAGTATTTGATCTCTATGTATTACTATGACTTCAATGTTCTACCAAGTAATAAGCATTGACTCTCTAAACTATACCTATTATAGTTTACTAGTAAGTCCTGTAATTGATTGACTGATCCTAAATGAATACCTTTGCTACCCAAAGGTATTGAACTGATTGGTAGAACTTTTATATCTACATACATATACATAATATATAACTAAGATTTAAACGACATTCGGACAGACAACCGATACCCTAAATCCAAATTCAAACAAGGAAAAGGAAATAAAGAGAGTAGTCAGTCCAAAGCCCTTTAAACATTACTTATACAACTATATCTATATAGACATGATTTATACACAATATAAGTTAAAAGATTTTATAAAACATTTAAAAGCATCCAATAGTTAAAAGAGTTTAATAACATTTAAAAGAATTTATCAATATTTAAAAGAGTTTAATAACATTTTAAAGCATTTATCAATATTTAAAAGAGTTGAACAATGTTTAAAAGCATTTTGGTGACTTAGTGTCATTTAAAGTATTTAAAGAATTTCATTTATAGTAAGCACAATTTCTTGTGTTTAGACTTGTATTCCCTCCCTTAAAACAGTGAAAAGTGGTAAAATGTAGGGCTATGAACTCACCTTATGTTGGTGATTCAAATGATGATTCGAGTAAGGATGAGAAGTTCTACGAATGAAGTCCCGATACACAAATGAGTCCTAAATGAAATATATTGATACATATATGTATATAATTAGTGTATATTACAACTAATCATGAAGGGAAACAACCTAAGGGACTAAGGAACACTTGAAATGAAGTGTTGAATCACATGTGATTGATCAAAGAGAAGTTCACAACCATACTAAGGTGTGTACGGCCATAGGGTTCACGAACCATGAGTGTACGACCATACACTATTGAAGAAACATGCTAAAGAGGTTATTGAACCATGGGGAAACTAGTTTGTCTTAGGTACAACTAGAAGATGAACAAAGCACACAATTTGGAATGTCTTAGGGTGTGTACGACCATCAAGATCCTATGAAGGGTTTACGACCATACACCCATCAGGATCTTGGAGATGGTGTTTAAAAGTGAAGAATCAAGGCTAGATCTAATGGTCCTTCAAGTATTACAAGTTTAAGGATGAAACACTTACGTTTCTGTAGGCTTTAAAGTGTTCAAGGATGAAACTAGTTGAGAGAGAATGGGTAGTTCACGGCTGAAGTTTTGAGAAATGAAGAAAAATGAAGCCAACTCTTATATATGGGCATGAGTTCACGGCCATTTTGTGTGTACGGCAGTACACCCATGTGTACGGCCGTACACTCCTCTTGATGGAGTGTTCGGCTCGAATGCAACACGAAGAACTTGTGTTAACTCATCCCACATTCCAAACCTTGAATGCACTAGGCTTAGAACACTCAAACAGACCTTAAACAGTGCTAAAAGATAGCAGAAGTGAGTCTGACTTTGATTGAATTGAATGGTTGTACAAGAATTTTTGGGTTGTCACATCATCCCCCTGTTAAAGGGAATTTCGTCCCGAAATTCAGAGTCTAAAGTGATTACTCATGAATTAAGGAAAAGGGTAGGTACTTCTATTCCATCTGCATCACTTGTTCTGGTCGGCGGGAAGGGTATTGGTTTGGCTTCTAAGTTTTATCACACGGTAGCACGATCACTCGTATCTTGGGTAGTCTCCGTCCTGAAGTTCATGATAGAACTCATACCTTTTTCATCAATCACAGTCTCGTGTATACAAGTCGTATCTAGTTAAGATTGAAATGGTTGTCGAATAAATGATTCTTCTCTAAGGTCACATCCAAACAAGGAAAAGAAGTTAAAGCGGAATCATCAATTCTAAGCCTGTAGAACCTTAATTATGTACCACCCTTGCGTATTCATTCCTCAACGATAGATTAACCATATGGGTCCTTGATATTGAACTCGATGTACTATACGAGTGGTATTCCGGGGAGGTCTGCTGAGGGTACTTCGGGAAAGTTACGAAACATAAGGCACTCTTCGCATGAGTACCTCGTAGTTTTGGAACAGAGGCTTCACTAGAAAGTCGATTTCGGGAAAAGAATTTTTGCACGAAACTGGCACTGTGAGGATCGAATCGACTCAATTCAAATGACGATGTCAGAGTACTCGGAATAAATGGCGTTAGAGTAGTTTAGTTTAAAAAAAACCGTTCCAAAAACACGATGGTGCAACCTATGAAAATGTTTCAGTACTTTAGTTTTATCTATTTTACAACCGCTGCGGACAAGATGTACTGCAAAAAGCGAGTACTAGCAGCACGAGAGTCCCAATGAACTGATGGAACCTCGCAGAATGATATGTCTTAAGTTGCACTAGTTTTTAAAAATTTAAAAGTATAACATTATCGTCAAGGAGCGTACCAGATATTTCAACGTGGGTCCGGAATAGTTTCTCCTGCTGTGATCATCAGTATCCTTCCATCTTTGCCAGAGTTCTTTGTTATTGGTCAATCCTTCTTGAGAAGTCCTATATCACCGCATATATGACATATTTGGCTTGCACCAGCATCGGTGGTTGAAGTGATGTGCAGGGTTGGAGTTATGCAGACAAGAGCGCTTTCGTTGTTCCTCCTTTTTGGACAATCTCTTTTAAAGTGTCTGGGTTCACCGCAACCATAACAAACCTGCATTACTCCCATGCTAGGAGCTTGGTTGATTGGTAGTGCTGGTGACCTGCAAAAATGGATGGTGTGCCCCTTCCTGTTGCAATTTCTGCAATGTACCTCTCTGCAAGCTCTGTTATGATGAAAGTTACACTTGTTACACTTTGGAAGTGTTCCAACATATCCTCTGACTGGTGCTGTAGTGGCAGGTGTTGTGGTTGCAAGGGTTGTCATCGACTGCTGCTTCTTGGAAAGCTTTTGAGATTGCTCGTGCTCTTTTATTAACCTATAGCTTTCGTTTCTTGTTCTCCGATTTGTAGCCTTGGGTGTTTGTTACTACTGTAATTCGTTGATTCCCCATATTGTTACAACGATTTGAATTGTCAACTCCGTTTCCATCATTGTTTGCCTTACTAGTGTTGAATTGCGCCAGGACAGCTATCACGGTAGCTGTTACGGCGGCTTGGAAGGTTGTGGTGTCTATATGTAGAATCGGGGTTTCATCGGCTGAACGGTTATTTCCATGCAAAGACATGATTCTGATGTATGAAAGGAAAACAAGTTCGTAAATAACTATGGTAATCGATAGATGAGACGATTCTTATTGAAACCCTGTGACCTGATTTACTGTTATTTAATGAGTTGTAATTATAAAGACTTTAAGCCTATCACATAGTGTGAGTAGTGTATTCACTAACTCACTAGGTTGTATCGATCTATTAGTTATTATGGCGACGCATAAGGTTTTCTGCCACCTCGCATGACTTGCGAGTGGTTTCCTCTATTCTCTGTCCTATTCTTGACGAAAGTGATCTGTTGTGTCCTTATGTTCCTATGATATCTTCGGTCATTTATCTAGCTTCTGTTGGATATAGTGTCTAAGTCCATAACTTTATTTGGTATGTACTTGACCCGACCCGGCATGGTCCATTTGGGTTGCATGGCATTGCAATACTTGGATAGACTAAATGAGAGAATTAGGCACTTATGATTGTTAATATATTATAAGTTCTAATATTATAATAATAGTATTATCTAATTAGTATTGATCAAGTATTAATCTAGTGATCAAAGTGAGACTAATTAAATATATAGGGTTGATTATGACAATCATCAATTCTTTTATGGTGGATTAATGATCCATGGTTTATGGGTTTGGTTATAACCATATGGAGCTCCATGGATAGTCCATGGGAGTTACAAACCCATGGGTCATGAGAAATCAAGAGTCATGACAATTAAGAGCATTCATGTGTAAACCCTAATTGTGACAACACTATAAAAGGAACCCTATGGCTAGCAAAATCAGGACCTAGTGTTACTAGAGAGGGCATAACCGATTTTGAGGCTAAGTGACATTCTCTCAAGTTATTCCAAGTCTTGTGGTGTTGTGTGAAGCATTTGAGGCACAACATTTGGGGTGCTAGGCTCACAAAGTCTTGAAGGAATCCAAGCAACAACAAGGTATGTATTTCTACTAGTTTTATGTTCTATGTAATCCCCATGCCATGCTAGTTAGGAAATAACCTTGAAAAGAAATTTGCATGTATATAGAGAAAACATAGATTCAAGGTTATTAGGGTTGCATGTACACTTTGGAAGTGTTAGAATGCTCAAAACCCATCAGTGGTATCAGAGCCTAGGATTGTTTTCTGTATACTTGATGCAAAACTGCTTAAAAATCGAAAATTCTGCATTCTGACGACTGGACTCGCCGAGTCCATGGGGAGGACTCGCCGAGTCCATGAACAAATTCATCCTACTCGACGAGTAGAATAATGCACTCGGCGAGTAGGAGCGTGTTGGGCAGTTTTTTCGAGTTTTGTTGCTGGAAATAGATTAAGATCATTATCCCAATCTGTTTTGGACTTGTAAAATCTGTTTTTCAAAATGATAATGATTATGTTAACCCATTTTAGATGACTTTTATCAATTTTCAAGTATTGTATATGTTTATATGATTCTTTTGAAATTGCTTGACATGAATTTGTGTTCATATGAGTTTAGAAGATCATAGGAATTATATGTAACCTCCATGTATGTTTAATTCATGATCTTAATGGCAATGATGGTGTCCATAACTTGTCCTCAAGTTATGGATAACCAAAAGTCACTTCTTTAAATTGTGATTAAAGAACTAAAGAGGTTTCATAAAATGAAGAGTCTTCGTTTTTATGAACCATTAAAACTCATAAGTTACAAATTGAAGAGACTTGGAATAGTTTCAAATATTGCCCTCAAGTTTTGGAATTTGAAAAGTCTTACACTTTAATACTTTAATTCCAAATTAAACCTTAGATTTTTAAAAAGTTTAAAAATCAACACTTATACTATTATTATAATTTTATTATATAGATATGTATAAGAATATGTCATTCTTACCGTTAGTAGGCCTCATTCACGAAGCCGGTCTATAAGGGGGGTATAAGGTTGTTGCCTATAAAATGATTACTTAATGGGTGTCCACTCTCACCCACCGCTTCCTTGATCGGTGGAGGGTCGTTAGCCGAACGGGTAGTATACGACTTTAAATACTTGTTAAAAGTATAATGAATTATAAAGTAACTATACATTATAAATTCCCAATCTTAGTTACTTTAGGAAAATGTGAAATTGGTGCTAGCCCATAAAATTACACTTTGTACCTTACCAAGTCGTTATTGGAGCGTGTGTGGTTAACCGTCACACTAACATGGACTAGTAAGAGTGGCAAATGGTAACTTGACCTTATTATAGATCGGTGGAGCGTGTGTGGTTAACCGGCACATCGATTAGGTAATATTGTTGAGGGTACCAAGTCAATTTGTATGGTTATTCACACCTTGTTTGTGATCCTCGACATCCCAGTCACAAACTTGAGAGGGCACAATCGAGATTCAAACATGCCATTGAAAAGTTCAATGTATCTCAAAAGATCTAGGAGTTTCAAAACCAATAAAACCTAATAATAAAATATTTCGTTCTTATGGTGGAAATTGGTAAATCGTCATTTACCTACCTTCAAATATTTTATAGTATGGATTACGACATCCCTCTTCCAACTATAAATAGTTTGTTGGATCATAGCCTTAATATTTCATTTGGGTGAATTATTAAGGATTCCTAATCTAATGAAACTTGCCTTCTTTCCTTTCAGATGTCTTCCAACAATGCTTCTGGGTCAAACCCAACAGGCTCCTTTTCCCTTATGAACTTGTGTGGTAAGGTCATCTTTGATGGATCCAATTTCAATGAGTGGATCAGAAACATCAGAATGATTACCCGCTATGAGGACAAAGAATATGTCCTCGATAGGGAGCTTAAGGTTGTGAGTGAAGCCACTGCTACTCCTGAAGAGTTTGCGGAGTTTGTTGCACATGAAAAGGATGCTACTAAAGTAGCATGCATCATGATGGCCACCATGACTCCTGAACTTCAAAAATCCTATGAAGATTTCTACCCCTATGAGATGCACCTGGATTTGATGGAAAGGTACCATCAGAGCGCGCGTCAGGAGAGGTATGAAATCATCTCCTCCATGATAACCGCAAGGATGAAGGATGGTGAACCCATCACCGGTCACTTGCAGAAGATGCAAAGGTTCGTTGACCGGTTGCTGAAGCTAAATGTTGACTTTCCTGAGGAAATGGCGATTGACATCATTCTCCATTCCTTACCTCCATGAAATCATCTCCTCCATGATAACCGCAAGGATGAAGGATGGTGAACCCATCACCGGTCACTTGCAGAAGATGCAAAGGTTCGTTGACCGGTTGCTGAAGCTAAATGTTGACTTTCCTGAGGAAATGGCGATTGACATCATTCTCCATTCCTTACCTCCAAGTTATGATCAGTTTCGTATGACTTATCATATGAACAAGGAGGAAGTCACACTTAGCAAACTTCAAGGACTCTTAAGGACAGCTGAAAATGGCCTTAAGGGTAAAGCGGTTGCTACTTCTACTCCTTCAACAGCCCCTGTTCTGGCTATTGGGCAGGGAAAAGGTAAGAAGAGGAAAAACCCTTCGAAGGGTACCAAGGGTAAGACTCTTGATGGTTCCTCTTCAAGTGGGACAAAGAAAGGTCCCATTACTCCTTCTTCAAATCTAAAGGAAGCACAGTGCTTCTATTGCCAGGATAAGGGACACTTCAAGCGAAGCTGCCCTAAATATCTGCAAGTTGTAAAGGATGGGAAGGTTAAACCCACCCATGCAGGTATTTACACAATATTGTCTAATAACTCATCTAATGCTAATTCTTGGGTACTTGATACAGGTTGTGGTATTCACATCTGTACTGATTTGCAGGCACTAAGAAGAAGTGAGCAAGTGGAGCACGGGAAGATAAACTTAGTCATGGGCAACAGGAAAGCATCACCTGTTACCAAGATAGGAGTTTATTCTTTATTGCTTAATAATGGGTTAATGTTAGATTTGAATAAGTGTTGTTACTCGCCCGAAATGGCGAGAAATATTATTTCTTTTCATGGCTTGTACAAACAAGGTTTTTCATTTTCATTTGATAATAAAAATGGTGCTATTAACGTTTATTACAATGATGTATTTTACTTTAAAGCATTACCTTGTGATGGTGTATATGAAGTCGTGAATGTTGTAGACAATCTAGGAAATAATGTGTTGTATATTGATTCTTCAAATAGCTTGGATAAAGCATCCTTGTGGCATTGTCGTCTTGGACATGTTAACAAGAAGCGCATAGGCCAACTCCAAAAGGCTGGAGTCTTGGAATCATTTGACCTCAAGTCAGATGATAGATGCGAGTCTTGTTTACTTGGAAAAATGACAAAGTCACCCTTCACAGGTACTTGTGATAGGGGTGAAGGTTTGTTGGACCTTGTACACACGGATGTGTGTGGGCCCTTAAGAGTTGCTACAAGGGATGCTAATCGCTATTATGTGACTTTTACTGATGATTACAGTAGATATGGATATATTTACTTAATCAAGCATAAGTCAGAAACCTTTGAAAAGTTCAAAGAGTTTAAGCAGGAAGTGGAGAATCAATTGGGCAGGAACATCAAGATGCTCCGATCCGATCGAGGAGGAGAGTATCTTAGCATTGAGTTCCTTGACTATCTTAAGGAATGTGGGATTGTCTCACAATTGACACCTCCCAGAACACCACAGTTGAATGGTGTAGCTGAGAGGCGCAATCGAACCTTGTTGGATATGGTTCGTTCCATGATGAGTCGAGCTTCGTTACCAATCTCTTTCTGGGGGTATGCCTTAGAGACTGCCGCCCATATCCTTAATCTAGTCCTTACTAAAAAGGTTGCCAAAACACCTCACGAGATGTGGACTGGGAAAGTTCCCAATTTGGACCACATCAAGATTTGGGGTTGTGAAGCTTTCGTGAGGCGTGAGACTCATGATAAGCTTGAACCTCGAAGTGAGAGGTGTATTTTCATCGGCTACCCACAGAGATCCTTTGGTTACCTCTTCTACAGACCCAGTGATAATGTGGTCTTTGTAGCAAGAAGAGGAGTCTTTCGTGAGAGAGAATTCATAAGCCAAGGGGATAGTGGGAGGCAAATTGACCTTGAAGAGCTTCAAGAGTCAAGTGGTGAAGGAACCTCAAATGCTATCGACCAACCTGAGGAGGACACTCCTGTTGATCCGATAGATGAGTCTGTACCTCCAAGACGTTCCACTAGGGTGAGGAACACACCTGATTTTTATTATGGTTATCACATCACCACTGAAGGTGATACATTTATTAGTGATAGTACACTAATAGATTTGGATGAACCTAATAATTACAGGGAAGCCATGGCAGGCCCTGAGTCTGCTAAATGGAAGGAGGCTATGGACAGCGAGATTCAATCCATGTATGACAATCAAGTTTGGAACTTGATTGACAATGTACCAGGTCGTAAGACAGTTCGGTGCAAATGGATCTTCAAGAAGAAGACCGACATGGATGGGAAGGTACATACTTACAAAGCGCGACTGGTTGCGAATGGCTTTACTCAAACTCCGGGAGTTGACTATGATGAGACCTTCTCACCAGTAGCTAAGATTAAGGATATTGAGAGATAGGAGTAAGAGACTAATTGGACTTAGTCAAAGTACTTACTTGGATAAGGTGCTGAAGAGGTTTAGTATGCAAGATTCCAAGAAAGGAGAATTACCAATCCAGAGTAATGCCAAGCTGAGTAAAACTCAAAGTCCGAGTACAGAGGCTGAGATAGCTGAAATGAGTCATATACCATATGCTTCCGCTGTGGGCTCGATCATGTATGCTATGACTTGTACTCGCCCTGATGTGGCCTTTGCTTTGAGCATGGTCAGTAGATATCAAGGGAACCCTGGCAAAGCACACTGGACAGCGGTAAAGAACATTCTCAAGTATCTGCAGAGGACTAAAGATTGGGTCCTTACCCTCGGAGGCAGTGATGACTTGAGAGTGGAAGGATATAGCGATGCTAGCTTCCAGACTGATAGGGATAATTTCCGCTCTCAGTCAGGCTGGGCCTTTATCCTAAATGGAGGGGCAATTACTTGGAAAAGTTCCAAGCAGGAGACAGTAGCTGATTCTACTTGTGAATCAGAGTACATAGCAGCAAGTGAAGCAGCTAAGGAGGCAATATGGCTAAAGAACTTCATCGGAGACCTTGGAGTTGTACCAGCTATAAAGGAGCCAATGGAAATTTTCTGTGACAACGAAAGTGCGGTTGCTTTGGCTAAGGAACCAAGAGATCACGGGAGATCTAGGCACATTGACAGAAAATACCATTTCATCAGACATCGAATAGAAGAAGGACTCCTCGTGGCTAAGAGGGTATCATCAGATGAGAACCCGGCAGATCCCCTCACGAAGGGTCTGAGCAGGGTTAAGCATTTACAGCATGCGAGGCGCATTGGGCTGAAGGATGATACTAGTTTCAATAATTAGATTCCTGAAACTTGTAAAATGTAATTGACATTTGATGATAAATAAAAGTTGTTATTTATTTATGAGTAAGGTGTTACTATCTTGTGTTGATTGTTTACTATGTTTCAATTTTGCATGTTTTTACTTCCAGAATAATTATGTTATTATTCAAACCATCCACAGTCAGTCAAACTTTGGAAGTAAGTATTGATTTAAGACTGTCATGAATTTGGCTTGTATGATTTGTCTAAAAGTGCTTTGGACAATGCAATGGTTGCTACAACATTCATGAGTACTCATAAGGGCTGAGTATTGGATCCAACCCACGCTCACTTGCATCACTTCATGGAATTTATCTCGAGTGATCGTGAGACGGTAATATCATATAAATCTTCAAGCCTAGAGATATGCGTTGTTGACTATGAGTTGGTTATTCATTGATTGCACGAAAACGCATTGGTAACTCGATGTCATAAAACGTGCCTTTGTGAATAATTCAACAAGTAGTTAGTACAAGCATATCAGTCGAAGTTTATCTGTTCCTTCTAGAAATAGAAGCGATATCTGGGCCCCTCGATGATTTGGTTTTGACCTATGTACCGGGCCCGGTTAGAACCTAATTGATGTGTTCAATTTAGTTCTATGTCGAAACAAATCAGAGATCGAGAAACAAATGCTGGACAATAAGTATGACCATGTTCCATGTGTTTGTCTGGCTGATATCATGAGAACAGAGGATTATATGATCACTTATCTTAAATGGCGTATCATCATCATCTCAGTTCCGAGAGACTTTGAAAGAGCTACGATTGCTAGTCGGATTTTGAAGTCATATTTGCAAATATAGTTATTAGACTTATCCAAGTGGGAGACTGTTGGATATAGTGTCTAAGTCCATAACTTTATTTGGTATGTACTTGACCCGACCCGGGATGGTCCATTTGGGTTGCATGGCATTGCAATACTTGGATAGACTAAATGAGAGAATTAGGCACTTATGATTGTTAATATATTATAAGTTCTAATATATTAATAATAGTATTATTTAATTAGTATTGATCAAGTATTAATCTAGTGATCAAAGTGAGACTAATTAAATATATAGGGTTGATTATGACAATCATCAATTCTTTTATGGTGGATTAATGATCCATGGTTTATGGGTTTGGTTATAACCATATGGAGCTCCATGGATAGTCCATGGGAGTTACAAACCCATGGGTCATGAGAAATCAAGAGTCATGACAATTAAGGGCATTCATGTGTAAACCCTAATTGTGACAACACTATAAAAGGAACCCTATGGCTAGCAAAATCAGGACCTAGTGTTACTAGAGAGGGCATAACCGATTTTGAGGCTAAGTGACATTCTCTCAAGTTATTCCAAGTCTTGTGGTGTTGTGTGAAGCATTTGAGACACAACATTTGGGGTGCTAGGCTCACAAAGTCTTGAAGGAATCCAAGCAACAACAAGGTATGTATTTCTACTAGTTTTATGTTCTATATAATCCCCATTCCATGCTAGTTAGGAAATAACCTTGAAAAGAAATTTGCATGTATATAGAGAAAACATAGATTCAAGGTTATTAGGGTTGCATGTACACTTAGGAAGTGTTAGAATGCTCAAAACCCATCAGCTTCGTACTCTGCGTCTAATCCCTTCTAGAAGTTCTTTCTGTGGATCCCTCCTTGTTCATCCTTGACTCCTCTGTTGACTATCCTAGTTAGGTGGTATCTCTAGCTAGGTGGTTGGTGCAAGAATGGGAATGTCTAAAGAATATATGAGAATAATTAAACTATTTCTAGTACTACATTTTAAATTGTGATCCTTACCGAGTCCTTCTGTAATCACATGGTGTATACAAATTATATATAACTCGGATCTAATACACCTTCGAATATGTGATACTACTATAAATCCACATCCAAACAAGGAAAAGGAAATAAAGCGAAACCACACATTCTAAGTCTATAAGGTCTTTATTATATATAACCTTGGGAAGTATACACTTTTCAATTATAGACCAATCAGTAAGAGTCTTTTAATTCTCACATAAATTAATTATAGTTATCCGAAATACTCCAATAGTATATTTGGTTTGTGTTTGATTCTTAAGTTTCTTGTTATTGTTCACTTTTAGACTTGTTATTAAATAGCATCCTAAAATACCCCTATAGTATTTTACTTAATGTTTTGTTCTATAGAATTCCTTGGATATAGAGTTTGGTAAATTGTAGGCTTGTCGCAACACAACTATCACTCCCAAACACATGTTCATCGTATCTCAAATAAATATAGTTGATCAGGCAATATTTATCCCATATATGATTACATAACTGCCCAGGTTTGACTGTTGTGTCCAACAACTAAATACTTTTGATTTGTTCTACTTGTGATACTTGTTCTAGTCTATATTTATGTAAGTATGTATACTTCTTGAAAATATTTTTATATTTATAAGTATACTTTTAATCAGAGCACTTCGGACCCATTGTATTTATAGTTGTATATCTTTTATAGGTTGATATACTTAGTTCACTATAAAAAATGCTCTGATACCAATCTGTCACACCCCAAAACCGGAACGACAGAAACGTTCGGGGGCGGAGGACGTCATATGTAGTATCACAACAATTGCACAATAGTAATCAAAGCAACAACATTCATACTATATATATTAAAGTGTTTATATTGAGTTCAATACATTACATGTTTAATGATATCATTGTATTAAAAGATAAGACGAGAAACTACTGCTCCGTCTTCACGACTCTTGTGAGGATACCTATCTTATTAGATCCCTGAGAATACAAGTATTTTCAAAGCGAGTATCAGCTATAAAGCTGGTGAGTGCATAAGATTTTGTGTAAAGAAAGTATCTTCTTTGTAAATTGATTAAGTTTGAATGATCTACAAGAAAATCCTATATTTTCTTAATGTAAAGCGTGGCTATACCGGTTCTTTCTATAATCACTTAGTTTATACTAGTTATACATAATAAAGATAAGACGGACAGTAGACTGTGTGATTCCACAGTAAAACCACATCCAAACAAGGAAAAGGAAGTAAAATAGAATTCACACATTCTACAGTCTATCAGACCTTCATCAAGTGTAACTTTGATATATAAACTAAGGGATTATAGAAGGAACAAATTAAAATAAATTAAGTTTTACCAATTATAACTAAGTATTAAACTGTAAGGAAATAGGTTCCTAGCATCTATTGGGTGATCAATTAGTTTATACACGTTATATATAGTCAAGGTAGGATGGATAGTACTTTGTGGGGTTCTACCTTAAGTCCAAATCCAAACAAGGAAAAGGAAGCAAAGCAGAAATTTCACATTCTAAGATCTATCAGATCTTCATTATATATAACTCAGAAATGGATAAACTAAGAAATCATAATGTTAACCTCTAAGAATCCTTATGATGTACTAATATGTTACTTGTAAGACGTTACTGTGGTTCCAGAAAATCTTATATTTCCTGCTGTAATTGTTATGTAGTTTTAAATCTCATAAAACCGTTTTGTATGCGTGTTAATATACCATATATTAGTATACCTAGTTTTAGTTTATAATAAACTATGAAATGACTGCAATCTGTTTGATATGTTTCTCTGAATTGTACTTTGATACCCTATGTAACACTATCTTATGATCACTTAGTACATACATATTATATATAATCAGAAACGGACGTACAATTGATTGTGCGATCCTGTCGTACCCCCACATCCAAACAAGGAAAAGGAAAGTAAAACAAAGTTCACACATTAAACTGTCTATCAGTTTCTCATCGTATATAACTTTGGTGTATATGCTAAGTAATCACATAAACTACTACTTAAGACTGTATAATCATTTATGTTCGTATTAAATAACGATCTGGTACAATGAAAGATGTATCCAGTATGCTGAGGTCTGGTACAATGTAAGATGTACCCATTTTATATTTGAGGTCTGGTATAATGAAAGATGTACCCATTTTATATTTGAGGTCTGGTACAATGAAAGATGTACCCATTTGAGTTCATTATGTTTAATTTGTAATATTGATACGTTCGTATTACTTGTTCATACATTTCATATAGATAAAGCTATAAAGTATTTGATCTCTATGTATTACTATGACTTCAATGTTCTACCAAGTTATAAGCATTGACTCTCTAAACTATACATGTTTTAGTTTACTAGTAAGTACTGTAATTGATTGACTGATCCTGAATGAATACCTTTGCTACCCAAAGGTATTGAACTGATTGATAGAACTTTTATATCTACATACATATACATAATATATAACTAAGATTTAAACGACATTCGGACAGACAACCGATACCCTAAATCCACATCCAAACAAGGAAAAGGAAATAAAGTGAGTAGCCAGTCCTAAGCCCTTTAAAAATTACTTATATAACTATATCTATATATACATGATTTATACACAATATAAGTTAAAAGATTGTATAAAACATTTAAAAGCATTTTCCAATATTTAAAAGAGTTTAATAACATTTAAAAGCATTTATCAATATATAAAAGAGTTTAATAACATTTAAAAGCATTTATCAATATTTAAAAGAGTTTAACGATGTTTAAAAGCATTTTGGTGACTTAGTGTCATTTAAAGTATTTAAAGAATTTCATTTATAGTAAACACAATTTCTTGTGGTTAGACTTGTAATCCTCCCCTTAAAACAGTGAAAAGTAGTAAAATGTAGGGGGTATGAACTCACCTTATGTGGGTGATTCAAATGAAGATTCGAGTAAGTATGAGAAGTTCCATGAATGAAGTCCCGATACACAAACGAGTCCTAAATGACTTATATTGATACATATATGTATATAATTAGTGTATATTACAACTAATCATGAAGGGAAACAACCTAAGGGACTAAGGAACACTTGAAATGACGTGCTGAATCACATGTGATTGATCAAAGGGAAGTTCACGACCATACTAAGGTGTGTACGCCCATAGGGTTCACGGCCCATGAGTGTACGACCGTACACTCATGAAGAAACATGCTAAAGAGGTGATTGAACCATGGGGAAACTAGTGTGTCTTAGGTACAACTAGAAGATGAACAAAGCACATAATTTGGAATGTCTTAGGGTGTGTACGTCCATCAAGATCCTATGAAGGTTTTACGGCCGTACACCCTTCATGATCTTGGAGATGGTGTCTAAAAGTGAAGAATCAAGGCTAGATCTAATGGTCCTTGAAGTATTACAAGTTTAAGGATGAAACACTTACGTTTTTAGAGGCTTTAAAGTGTTCAAGGATGAAACTAGTTGAGAGAGAATGGGTAGTTCACGGCTGAAGTTTTGAGAAATGAAGAAAAATGAAGCCAACTCTTATATATGGGCATGAGTTCATGGCCATTTTGTGTGTATGGCTGTACACCCATGTGTACGGCCGTAGACTCCTCTTAATGGAGTGTTCGGCTCGAATACTGTTGGGTTTTGAGCAAACTAACACTCCTAAGGTGTTCATGCAACCCTAGAAACCTTGGATCTATGTTTGTCTAAAATACATGCAAAATAATTTTCCAAGGTTCATAACCTATCTAGCATACATGGGGTACTTTTAAACATAAAGGATACTAGAAGAATTACATACCTTTGTTAGTGAGTTGATTCCTTGGGAGTTTGAGAGCCAAGCACCAATAATGTGAATGCCTAAAATGGAAATCACAAATCACCACAAACTTGGAAAACTTATGAGAGAGCACTCTAATACTCTAGAAATCGGCCACACCTTATGCACACACACACATAGTGTCTTCTCAAGCACCATAAGCCTCTTTATATAGTGTAGATGATTAGGGTTATGAACCATGCAAACCCTAATAACCCATGTCTTTTCCTATTCCAAGGATCCATGGGTTAAAGCTCCATGGATCATCCATGGACTCCCATTCAAGCTTAGCCCATTTCCTTATGAGTGTTAGCCCACAGTATATAAGTACAATAGCCCATTATTCAATTAGTCACCTTATGATCACTAAATTAATTCATAATTAATTTAAAATCAATACTAATTAAATAATACAATTTCATATTAATATATTATAACTTATAATATATTAGTAGGCCGCAAATATACTCTTCTCATAATGTAATCCATATAAATAGTTCGGGTGAAGTGCAACCCAAATGGACCATGCCGGGTCGGGTCAAGTATATACCAAATAAGTTATGGACTTAGACACCTTATCCAACAGTCTCCCACTTGGATAAGTCTGATAACTGTATTTGCCTATATAGCTTCAGGAACCAACCGGCAATCGTAGCTCTCGAAAACTCTGTTGAACTATGAAGCGCCATTTTAGATAAGTGATCACATAATCCTCTGCTCTCATGATATCAGCCGGACAAATACATGGAACAATGTCTTACTTATTGTCCAGCAAATTGTTTCCCGATTTCCGATTTGTTTGAAAAAGAACTTAATCGAACACATCAATTTAGTTCTGACCGGGCCCGGTACATAGGTCAAAACAAAATCATCGAGGGACCCAGATATCGCTTCTATTTCTAGAAGGAACAGATAAACTTCGACTCATATGCTTGTTCTACTACTTATTGAATTGCACACAAATGCACGTTTTTTAACATCAAGTTACTGATGCGTTTACGTGCAATCAATGCACAACCAACTCATAGGTAACAACACATATCTCTAGGTTTGAAGACTTATATGATATTACCATCTCACGATCACTCGAGATAAATTCCATGAAGTGATACAAGTGAGCGTGGGTTTATTCCAATACTCATAACTAATGAGTACTCATGAATGTTGTAGCAACCATTGCTGTGGCTAAACACCTTTAGTCATCTACAATCCTAATTCATGACAGTCTTGATTCATACCTACTTCCGACATATGACCGACTGTGGAGAGTTTGAATAAACTTATTATTCTGGAAGTCAAAACATGCAAAGCTGAAACAATAGTAAATAATTGACAATGATAGCAACACCTTACTCATAAATAAATCACAACTTTTATTCATCATCAAACGTCGATTACATTTTACAAGTTTCAGAAATAACTATCTAATCTGTAAAACTAATATCGTCCCTCAGCCCGATGCGTCTCGCATGCTGCAAAAACTTCACCCTCGTCAGTCCCTTCGTAAGGGGATCCGCAAGGTTCTCATCTGACGATACCCTCTTTGCCACGAGGAGTCCCTCTTCTATCTTGTGTCTTATGAAGTGATATTTTCTGTCAATGTGTCGGGATCTGCCATGATCTCTTGGTTCCTTGGATAAGGCAACCGCACTATTTCTGTCACAGAAAATCTCCATAGGCTCCTTAATAGCTGGTACAACTCCAAGGTCTCCGATGAAGTTCCTCAGCCATATCGCCTCCTTTGCCACTTCACTCGCTGCTATGTACTCTGATTCACAAGTCGAATCAGCTACAGTCTCTTGTTTGGAACTCTTCCAAGTGATTGCCCCTCCATTTAAGGTAAAGACCCAGCCCGACTGAGAGCGGAAGTTATCCCTATTAGTCTGAAAGCTAGCATCACTATACCCTACTACTCTCAAGTCATCACTCCCACCAAGGGTAAGGATCCAATCCTTAGTCCTCCGTAGGTACTTAAGAATATTCTTTACCGCAGTCCAATGAGCCTTGCCAGGGTTCCCCTGATATCTGTTCACCATGCTCAGAGCAAAGGCCACATCAGGACGGGTACAAGTCATAGCATACATGATCGAACCAACAGCGGAAGCATAAGGTAATCGACTCATCTCAGCTATCTCATCTTCTGTACTCGGGCTCAGAGCCTTGCTCAGTTTGGCATTGCTTTGGATCGGTAATTCTCCTTTCTTGGAATTCTGCATGTTGAACCTTTTCAACACCTTATCCAAGTAGATACTCTGACTAAGTCCAATTAATCTTTTACTCATTTCTCTTAATATCCTTATCCCTAGGATATAGGCAGCTTCTCCAAGGTCCTTCATAGCAAAGCACTTCTCAAGCCAGGACTTAACCTCCTGCAAGGTTGGGATGTCATTTCCTATGAGTAGTATGTCATCCACATACAGTACCAAAAAGCTAACTATACTCCCACTAGCTCTGACATACACGTAGGACTCATCTTCACTTCTTGAGAAACCAAACTCTTTGACCTTCTCATCGAAACAAAGATTCCAACTTCGAGATGCTTGTTTCAATCCATAAATGGATTTCTCAAGCTTGCACACTCTATTGGGGTACTCTGCACTGACAAAACCTTCTGGCTGATTCATGTAAACATCCTCAGCCAACTTTCCATTAAGGAAAGCGGTTTTGACATCCATTTGCCATATTTCATAATCATGAAATGCAGCAATGGCTAGCATAACCCTAATAGACTTAATCTTTGCTACTGGTGAAAAGGTTTCATCATAATCAATACCCTGAGTCTGAGTAAAACCCTTCGCAACCAGTCGAGCCTTATAAGTGTGCACCTTCCTATCCATGTCGGTCTTCTTCTTGAAGATCCATTTGCACCCGACTGTCTTACGGCCTGGTACATTGTCAACCAAGTTCCAAACTTGATTGTCATACATGGACTGTATCTCGCTGTCCATAGCCTCCTTCCATTTAGCAGACTCTGGGCCTACCATGGCTTCCTTAGCACTGTTAGGTTCATCCAGATTTACCAGTGTACTGTCACTGATAAATGTATCACCTTCCGTAGTAATATGAAATCCATAATAAAACTCAGGTGTGTTCCTTACCTTTGTGGAACGCCTCGGAAGTATAGACTCGTCAGCTGGATCAACAGGAATTTCCTCCTCAAGTTGATTGCTAGTGTCTGAGGTTCCTTCACCAATTGAGTCTTGAATTTCTTCAAGGTCAATTTGCCTCCCACTGTCTCCTTGGTTTATAAATTCTCTCTCTCGAAATACCCCTCTCCTAGCCACAAAGACCACATTCTCACTGGGTAGGTAGAAGAGGTAACCAAAGGATTTTTATGGGTAGCCGATGAAAATACACCTTTCACTTCGAGGTTCGAGCTTGTCATGAGTCTCGCGCCTCACGAAAGCCTCGCAACCCCAAATCTTGATATGGTCCAAATTGGGAACTTTCCCAGTCCATATTTCATGAGGTGTTTTGGCAACCTTCTTTGTAGGGACTAGATTAAGGATGTGGGCGGCAGTCTCTAAGGCATAACCCCAAAAAGAGATTGGTAGCGAAGCTCGACTCATCATAGAGCGAACCATGTCCAACAAAGTTTGATTACGCCTCTCAGCTACACCATTCAGCTGTGGTGTCCTGGGAGGTGTCAATTGTGAGACAATCCCACACTCCTTAAGATAGTCGAGGAACTCAGTACTAAGATACTCACCACCTCGATCAGATCGAAACATCTTAATGTTCCTGCCCAATTGATTTTCTACTTCCTGTTTAAACTCTTTAAACCTTTCAAAAGTTTCTGACTTATGTTTGATTAAGTAGACATAACCATATCTACTAAAATCATCAATAAAAGTCACATAATAGCGATTAGCATCCCTTGTGGTGGTTTTGAATGGTCCACATACATCAGTATGAATAAGGTCCAACAAACCCTCACCCCTTGCACAAGTACCAGTGAAGGGTGATTTTGTCATTTTTCCAAGTAGACAAGACTCACAACTATCATCTGACTTGAGGTCGAACAACTCCAAGACTCCATCCTTTTGGAGCTGGCCTATGCGTTTCTTGCTTACATGTCCAAGACGACAATGCCACAAAGATGCTTTATCCAAGCTAGTAGAAGAATGAATACATAATACATTATTTCCTAAATTATCTACAACCGATACAGCTTCATACACACCATCACAAGGTAATGCTTTAAAATAAAGAACATTATTAAAGAAAGAATTAATACTACCAACTTCATTATCAAAAGAAAAGGTAAAACCTTGTTTGTACAAAGCATGAAAGGAAATAATATTCCTCGCCATTTCAGACGAGTACACACATTTATTCAAATCTAACTTTAACCCACTATCTAGCAACAAAGTATAAACTCCAATCTTGGCAACAGGTGCAACCTTCTTGTTCCCCATGATTAAGTTTATCTTTCCGTGCTCCACATCCTCACTTCTTCTTAGGCCCTGCATGTCACAACAGATGTGAATACCACAACCTGTATCAAGAACCCAAGAATTAGAATATGGTGAGTTATTAGACAATATAGTGTAAATACCTGCATAGGATGGTTTCACTTTCCCATCCTTGACATCCTGCAAGTACTTTGGGCAGTTTCGCTTCCAGTGCCCCTTATTTTGACAGTAGAAGCATTCAGTATCCTTAGGGATGGCAGAAGGAGTGATAGAACCACCTTTGGTTCCAGATGAGGAGCCTTCAAGGGACTTTCCCTTGGTACCCTTCGAAGGGTGCTTCCTCTTCTTCCCTTTGCCTTGCTCGATAGCCAAAACAGGGGTAGTAGTAGGAGTAGGAGTAGTAACCGACTCTTAAGACTACTTTCGGCAGTCTTCAGAAGTCCTTGAAGCTTACTGAGTGTGACTTCCTCCTTGTTCATGTGGTATGTCATACGAAATTGATCACAACACGATGGCAAGGAGTGCAAAATGATATCAATTGCCAACTCCTCAGGGAAGTTCACATTCAGTTTCATTAGACGGTCCACATACCTTTGCATTTTCTACATATGGCTCGTGATTGGTTCGCTATCCTTCATACAGGTAGTGATCATGGAGGAGATTATTTCATACCGCTCTTGAGGAGCACTCTGATGGTACCTTTCCATCAGATCCTGATGCATCTCAAAAGGGTAATAGTCCTCACAGGACTTTTGGAGTTCAGCTGTCATGGTGGCCATCATGATGCATGCCACCTTGGTGGCATCTCTTTCATGTGCCTGATACTCAGCGACCTCCTCAGGAGTAGCAGTGGACTCATCAACCTCCTTTAGCTCCTTATCGAGGACATATTCCTTGTCCTCGTAACGAGTGACCATCCTGATGTTCCGGATCCAATCCATGAAGTTGGAACCATCAAAGATGACCCTCCCACAAAGGTTCATGACGGAAAAGGAGCCAGTAGGGTTAGAGCCCGAAGCATTGTTGTTGGAAGACATCTGAAAAGAAGAAAACAGGTTTAGATTAGATATATCGAATCCTTAATAATACACCCAAATGTAATATTAAGGCTAGGATCCAACACAATATATTATAACTTAGAAGAGGGATGCCGTAATCTAAGCTATAACATATTTGAAGGTAGGTGAATGACGATTCACCAATTTCCACCATGAAAACGAAATGAATTATTAGGTTTAATTGGTTTTGAAATTCCTAGATTCTTTTGAGATTCATTGAACTTTTCAATGGCATGTTCCAATCTCGATTGTGCCCTTCAAGTTTTGTGACTGGGATGCCGAGGATCACAAAACAAGGTGTGACTAACCATGCAAATTCACTTGGTACCCTTAATATTATCACATAATCAATGTGCCGGTTAACCACACACGCTCCACCGATCTATGATAAACATTAAGTCACCCTTCGTGATCCTTACTAGTCCAAGTTAGTGTGCCGGTTAACCACACACGCTCCACCAACGACTTGGTCAGGTACAAAGTGTGAATTTCATGGGTTAGCACCATATTCACATTTTCCTAAAGTAACTAAGATTGGGAATTTATTAAAGGTTTAGTTACTTTATAATATTCATTATACTTTTAATGAGAATTTAAAGTCATTGTCCTACCCATTCGGCTAACGACCCTCCACCGATCAATGAAGCGGTGGGTGAGAATGGACACCCATTAAGTTGCCATTTTATAAGCAACAACCTTATACCCCCCTTATAGACCGGCTTCGTGAGTGAGGCCTACTAACGGTAAAACGACTTAATCTTATACATATATATAATAATTAACCATTAATGTTATAAATAGTATAAGGGTTGAATTTTAACTTTTAAAACTCTAAGAGTTTGTAATTAAAGTATATTAAAGTGTGTGTAACTTTACAAATTCCAAAACTTGAGGACAAGTTTTGAAACTATTCAAAACTTTTCATTTCATAACTTATGAATTAAAGGTTCATAAAATGAAGACTCTTCATTTTCATGTAACTTATGTGTTTTAAGTGTACATAAATGAAAGTGAGCTTTGGAAATCCATAACTTGAGGACAAATTATGGACTCCATTAAAACTCATAAATGATCAAGAATTATCAATAAACAATTTAGCAAATAATTCCTATGATCTAACAATACTTCATAAGAACATGAACATCATATCAAAAATTCCAAGAACATATGAACACATATCATCATGCAATTTTGATATAAGCCATTGTAAATGGATTAGCATAAACATTACACCATCTAAAACAGGTTTTATAACACCAAAACAGTTTAGGGTAATGTTTCTAGTCCATTTCCAGCAGCAAAACTCAAAAATCTGCATTCTGAGGCTTCTACTCGTCGAGTGCACGAACCTACTCGACGAGTAGGATGAATTTACTCATGGACTCGGCGAGTCCCCCCATGGACTCGGCGAGTTCATGCTGCAGAATGCAGAAAACTTGAGTTTTTCAACATGTTTGCAACAAGTATCAAACAAACAAGCCTAGGCTCTGATACCACTGTTGGGTTTTGAGCAAACTAACACTCCTAAGGTGTTCATGCAACCCTAGAAACCTTGGATCTATGTTTGTCTAAAATACATGCAAAATAATTTTCCAAGGTTCATAACCTATCTAGCATACATGGGGTACTTTTAAACATAAAAGATACTAGAAGAATTACATACCTTTGTTAGTGAGTTGATTCCTTGGGAGTTTGAGAGCCAAGAACCAATAATGTGAATGCCTCAAATGGAAATCACAAATCACCACAAACTTGGAAAACTTATGAGAGAGCACTCTAATACTCTAGAAATCGGCCACACCTTATGCACACACACATAGTGTCTTCTCAAGCACCATAAGCCTCTTTATATAGTGTAGATGATTAGGGTTATGAACCATGCAAACCCTAATAGCCCATGTCTTTTCCTATTCCAAGGATCCATGGGTTAAAAGATCCATGGATCATCCATGGACTCCCATTCAAGCTTAGCCCATTTCCTTATGAGTGTTAGCCCACACTATATAAGTACAATAGCCCATTATTTAATTAGTCACCTTATGATCACTAAATTAATTCATAATTAATTTAAGATCAATACTAATTAAATAATACAATTTCATATTAATATATTATAACTTATAATATATTAGTAGGCCGCAAATATACTCTTCTCATAATGTTATCCATATAAATAGTTCGGGTGAAGTGCAACCCAAATGGACCATGTCGGGTCGGGTCAAGTATATACCAAATAAGTTATGGACTTAGACACCTTATCCAACAAATACAACACGAAGAACTTATGTTAACTCATCCCACATTCCAAACCTTGAATGCATTAGGCTTAGAACACTCAAACAGACCCTAAACAGTGTTAAAAGTTAGCAGAAGTCAGTCTGACTTTGATTGAATTGAATGGTTGTACAAGACAAAAAATTTTGGGTTGTCACATAAATGGCCCTCAATGTTTCGCCCTATATCCCTATGATGCATTCCTAGTAAAGAGTAGGGGTAAGTTTTTAGCAATGGTTATAAACTGAGTGTCGTCCGAACCTTTGGTTGGTGGGCATTATGCTCCATCTTTCGAAAAGATTTGAACACGGTTCATAACAGAGTCTATGCAGAACATTCTTATGATTTTTAAGAATTAATCACTCTCTATTGAGTTCTCGTAATTCGAATTGGTGTTAGGAAGGAATAGGCGATAAACCTATCAGATATTATGGGTAGCGTAATCTACCATTTCGCATTCGGTGTTCTATCACTACGCATGACACGTGAGTGGTCTCCCCCACTGGTATGATGGTCCTACTTTTAGCTGTAAGGATTTGTTGTTTGCTAGTATGTCTATGGTGGGTTTAAATTTTGCGGCGATATCGTTCATTTTTAGAATTTAAGATGAAAAGATAATAAGATATCAAGAATGAATATGAATTTGATATCCCTAAACTACGACACATAGTTCAACACGAATCTGGTAAGGTGTTCGTAATAGAAGTCTACTAAAAGTAACTCTTGAAGAAAAGATAACATGAAGTTGAGTAGTTATTTTTCAAAAGAGGTGAAATGCATGTTGATTGGTACTGGTATATCCAATACATAGAGTTTGGAAAACTTGGCCTTCAAATAGGTCTACAATATACCGCAACACTGGAAAAACATCAGCACCAAACTGACCTACCGAAAATGAAATTTTCGTGGTTGAACTTAAAGACATGAAAAATAACGTTAAGACATATCTGAAGACTTTAAGCCATGAGCAAAATAGCAAGTATAGTACCATCTACTTCCTACTAGATTCGGCTTTGGATTTGGACAACCAGCATTCTAATTCGAATAGACGCCTTTACTGTACCATTTAACGATCTCGTAGCTCTCTAACTTCTGCTAACTTCGGCTTAGGATGCCGCCAGTTCTCTCTGCAAGAAGTTAGTACGATCCCTTGTTGCATCATGATTGTCTTCCAGGTTGCGAACATGAATGGTGTTAACTCCAGTGGCAACATCAACCTGCATAACTCGGTCGATGGCAGCTCTCCCCTGTTCAGTGTTACGCGCAACACGACGAACCAGCAAAGGAAGGGCTCTAATTTCTGAACCTCCTGCTTCAAGATTGTAGATGCTTTGGTCTCCTTGGTAAGGGTGATTCTGACCTTGTTCTTCACTTCACCTGTCTAGGTTTATTGCCCACAGAGGAGTCGGGCCTTGAAAGTCTTGTCGAGGGTTAGGATTCTGAGCAACTTGAGGCGGATTGTAAGCTTCTGGTTCGGAATCAGCATCTTCGGGAAAGTCTTCTTCAAGGTCCTCTTTTATAGGGACCGTAGGGTCATCTTCTGGTTCGGTGTCGAGCCAACTAGCATTCTCTTGATTGGGAAAGTACAGGTCTCTGGGTAGATGGAATCCAACCATTATTATCTAAGCAAGAAGAAGGATATAAGAAATATCTAACGATTCTTAATAACGCGAGTAAACAAATTCAAGTTTCTATAAGGGAAACTTACAGTTAACAGATAAAGTAATCTAATTGATATGAGTCCTACTGGGTCCTTCTATGAACACATAGTGTATACCGATTATATACCACTTGGGTCGAATAGACCTTCAAATGAATAATCCTACTCTAAATCCACATCCTAACAAGGAAAAGGAAGTAAAGCGTAGACCACTCAGTCCTAGTATATGAAACCTAATAATATATAACCTTAACGCATACACTTAGTACTCATAGAACTATCAGCAAAAGTCCTTTGTTTTCATGTAGTTTGTTCTTTGAATGCAGTGCCTAAAATATTCCTATAGTATTTTAACTTTATGTTATGTTCTAGCGTTCTTCCATATATGTATAGTTTGGTAAGTTTTAGACCTGTCGCAACACCACTATCACCCCCAAACACATGTTCGTCGTATCTCAAATAAATATAGTTGATCAGGCTTAATTGATCCCAAATATGATTACAGAACTGTCCAGGTTTGACTATAATGTCCAACATCTAATTACTTTTGTTCTGTTCTAGTATTGCGTTGTTCTGTAGTAGGTATGTATACTTTAGTAAAATATCTTTTTATTTTTAAAATTATAACTCTTTGTCAGAGTGTTTTAATCCCGAATGTATTTATAGTCGTATATCTTTTATGGGTTGATATAATTAGCTCACTATAAACAATGCTCTGATACCAATCTGTCACACCCCAAAACCGGAACGGCGGAAACGTTCGGGGGCGGAGGACGTCATGTACAGTATCATAACAATGCACGATAGTAAAACAAGGAACAACATCCATTGAATTAATAGAATAGTTTTAATACAAGTGTGTTCTTTGATAGTAGTAATACATCAAAAACGTAATATCAAAATAGAAGAAGAATCTTGAACGTGCTCTGTCTTCTCAAAACCTGGTCTAGTGCACCTGTATCCTGGATCCCTGAGAATACAAGTTATTTTGAAAGCGAGTATCAACATTTAAGTTGGTGAGTTCATAAGTATTTAGTGTCAAATATTCCATTAGTTTCTTGAAAACATTTGTAATGTTCTCTAAAAATGTTTGTATTAGTTTGAATCCTTTCCAGAAAATCCTATATCTTCTCCTTTAAATGAGTTGTAGTCCACTCTCCAAGACTGACCTCTTTGTATGTTTTGTTCTCTCAAAGTGATGTAAAATGTCAGTTTGTACTTGAAATAGTATAAAATGTATATTTTCCATATTAGTAACTATCTTTGTTAGAAAAATAGTATGCTTATCTAAAGAGATAAATTCACTGTATGAATGTAATGGAAAATGAAGACTTATAGTAGTATTGTATAAATTACACTACTTATGCTTTAACTACCTTTAAAACCGAACGGGTTAATTTAGGTAAAATGTGATGAGGTTATAACCATACTTGATAGACTAGTATAATTCACGACGTTTTTCAGGCATCGAACTTTAATGATATTTGTCACCCGTGGATCTGCAGGTCCCACTATAGCTAGCAGCGAGGTGCGGGATTGTCAATCCCGTATAGATCTATACACAAACTCACGCCCTCCCTCCAGGAGACTCTGGTTACAAAATGTGACATAGCAAGAAAATATTGCTATGCCATGAAGTAGAATCTCACATTTAGTTATCTTGCTCTTGTTATAGTATGTATGTTCCTTTCTGTACTTTTTATGGTGTGTATGTTCCTTTATGTTCTTCTAAATGTATAGTATACTTTGTAATGAATAGTAATAGTGTGCAAGCATTGTTTCATGTATGTTCACTTGTTCTAGAAATAGTAAGTATTGATCCTCTAAACTACACCTATTATAGTTTACTAGTAAATTCTATAATTGAATGACTGATCCTATTTGTACACCTTTGCTACCCAAAGGTACTGAACTGATTGGAAGTACTTTTATATCTACATACATATACATACTATATAACTAAGATTTAAACGACATTCGGACAACCAACCGATACCCTAAGTCTACATCCAAACAAGGAAAAGGAAATAGAGCAAGTTAATAGTCCTAAGCCCTTTAAACCTTATTTATATAACTATATCAATATAGACATGGTTTTGACAATATATAAGTTTAAAAGAGTTTTGTAAAACATTTAAAGAGTTTATCATATAAAAAGAGTTTTAACCATTTGAATGATTATTGATGACTTGATATCAGTTTATAAAATGATTTGAAACAGGTTGTTTGGTAACACAGTTTTCATGTATGAGAAATCCTTTGTTTGATAACACAGTTTTGAAGTATAAGAAATCCTTTGTTTGATAGTTATAAATCACACGTGATTGATTATACAACTATATTGTTTTCTACTTGTATTCCCCTATAAAGCATTTAAAACTATTTAAAGGTAAGTTTAGGGGTATGAACTCACCTGTAGTGAGTGATTCGAATGAAAGATCGATATAGGATGCTAAGTATGCCAAGTGAAGTCTCGAGCACAAACGGATCCAATTAAGCATATAATAACACATATATGTATACAATTAGTGTATATAACAACTAAAGTTTAAGGGACACAACCTTAGGACCTAGGAATCACTCTCAATGGAGTCTTAGAATCACATATGACTGATTGAAGGGTGTTCACAACCACACAAGGAGTATTCACGGCCTTAGAAGGGCTCACGGCCTAAGAACACATGATGTGTTCACAGACCAAGCTCGATCCTATGAAGGGTTTACGACCATGGATGAAGGGTTCACGGCCCAACCTTACATCTAAGAAGGCTTCACGGCCCTATGAAGGGTTCACGACCATGAACTCTTGAAGATCTTGCATATAAGTGGTTGTTTCATGGGTGGAAATCAAGTGTTTCTAATGGACAACAAGATGATGGATGAGATACTTACGTTTTGGAAGCCTTTAGAGTGTTCACGGCCCAAGAACAAGTGTGTGTTCTTGGTGTTCTTGGTGAAAAAGATGGTGATTTGAAGATCTAAATGAAATGTGTTGAATTCACGAATGAAATCAAAGGGCTTCATGTGAATAAGAACAATAACTAGTCAAAAGGGGTGGATCACTTACGTTTTTGAAGAGAAGGGAGGGTTTCTTTGATGATACTTGAGAGAGTTCTAGAGTTCTTGGTTGGAAGATGTGACAAATGAAGAAATAATGAAAGAAATCTATATATATATATATATATATATATATATATATATATATATATATATATATATATATATATATATATATATATATATATATATATATATATATGGATAGGGGTTCACGGCCAAACATGGGTTCACGGCCGTGAACCTAGTTTGCGGCCGTGAACTCCTTTTGATGGTGTTTCCGACTCGATTGCAAATCCATAATCTCAAGCTAACACTTCCTAACACACAATCCTTGAGTGTACTAGGCTTAGATCTCTCAAACAGACCCTTAACAAGGCTAAAAGATAACAGAAACAAGTTTGGCTTTTGATTGAATTGATTGGCTTTACAAGCTAGAAATTTCGGGTTGTGACACAACCTTTTAAATTGTTCAATTTTAGGTGTACTAGAACTTGTTCCCCACTTCCCAACATACCCCGACAATCAGGAACTTCCAAAGATATAGAAATGGATATGTTGTATCCCAGGTCGGATGTCTTCCAATCACGCAGAGAGAACAACATATGACTAACATATATAGAGGGTTGGAGAGATAGTAGGGTGCGTCTGCTGTGTCCCAGGTCGGATCTTCCGATCACACAAAGGGGACAACATATGGCTAACAGATAGAAAGAATTGCATAGATGAGAGGTGCATAGAGATAGAATTGCATATGTTGCATTTTAGGTCGGATATGTTCCAATCAGCAGAGGAGGCAACATATGACTGACAGATAGAAAATCAAGAAAATAATTTCCTACAGAACTACTTCATCAGAACCCCCAGTCGCCCTATCAATACCGGAATTAACGACATGAGTCTATACATCGAGGAAATGTTAAGCCACAGTTCTAGATACATATGACTTTAATGTATCCCGCAGGCTCCCTTGTTAATCTCACTGCTCAATCTACTTGAGCGTCGTATGGTCAGTCCAAATGTAACCATTTAAGTCCAAATGAGTTAACATTGTCAATTCCTTTCATTGTAATCTATGTCTAGTCGTTTTGAATCCTTTGTGTCTACCAGCACATTGAACATAGAGTCCAAACAATTCAGTTTCAGTGCACTACACGCATCTCAAAATTGCCTTTTAGCACAGACCTTCATATCACTTCCCAAAAATACTTACAAAAGAAAAACATATTTTTGTATTTGGGTTTTTTTTTTTTATTTGATTTCTCCCCTTAAATTGTGCATGGGAAGAAAGAAAATGAAATAAATTCGCAAAAATAAAAGAATTTGTCTTCAAAACGAATCATTTAAAGGAAAACTTAGAAGTATCGAGAAGAAAACTCAAACCGTAATTCAGCATTTGAAGACGCATTCAGATGACTTGATAACAGCAAGCAGATGCAACAATGAATTCAGCCTTAGTTGTGTTTCAATTCTGGAACGAAGTTATCAAACAAAGAATTCAACACGTCGTTAAGTACGATCCCTATTTGTGATCTTCTTCTTTCTTCCTTTCCCGAAAAGGACACATACTCTCAAACAAAGATTTTAAATGTCGTACATATGAGAGATGTTTCCTATCATGTGCCTAGAATAGCCAGTATCAACAAATCGAAGTCTGATGATCCTCCTCCATAGCTGCTCCGTCACATAGTGCAAGATTAGTGGGTCTTTGGGACCCAGTCCATTTTGAAGCTTGGTTGACCTTTATCATATACACAAGGTACTCTTTCCCATGACATATCCTGTTTATCAGACACAGAAGATGACGAAACATTAAAATTATTAGATGATTTGGGAGTGTGAACCTTTGGTACCCATCTGTAGTCGGGTTTAACCCTTTTCTTGTTTGATCGGATGGATGCCTTATCACTTGCTTTAGAACTTGAAACCAATGTCGGGATGACTTCGACCTAACCGATCTTTGTCTAACAGAACAATTTCTTGAATATGGCTTCTTGTCCGACATTCCCTTCCCGTCCCTGGGAGTTTGATTCTTGCCCTTCTTAGCATTCCAGTCACCATTGCGCGATTGTGTCCTCGAAGGGTTTCTTTTTGAGATTCTCCCTCTTGGCACGTTCTGCCAACCTTGTCTGCAGTAAGGAACATACAAACGATGTGGGCAATTTCTGGCAATGTGATCGGGAGTCCCATAGTTAAAGCAAGTCTGTCTTTTCATGTAGATAATATTGTGACTTGGTCCTTGTCCAACTGAAGTTTGTTTCGAAGAACTTCCACAAGAGCATTCGTTAGACTGCTTGATAGATTTTTGTGGTTGGTATTTTTCAACAGCAGGAGTGTCATCATCACAGGCTTTTGAAACACTTTTAGCAGACTCAGAATTGATTTTGTTCTGCTTACTCCCATCTTCCACTGCTTCTTTTATCTGTACATGAAGTACATACATTAGAATTGCTCACCTCATCACAAGTTTTTGAATCAGCTTCAACAAAACAAGAGTTTTTTCTGTTTTGATCATGCCCATCTTGCACTGTGACCTGCTCTGCACATGAGGTAAAGAAGCATTAGTATCATTCACCTCAATATTTTCAGTTGGGCCCGATTGTTCAGTCTTAACTTAATCTGGTACATGGGTTTGGCCAAACTGAGCAGGTATCTCTACCTCATTGGTTTCAAGGGGTGGGGTATAGTTGTCATTGAAGGGAGGTGGAACGTTGTCATACCCTAGACCCTTATTCTGATTATCTTTAAAATTTAACTGTTTTTCTATGATAGTCTCAACTTTCTTACTTGACACATCAAACTTCTTAAAGTTAAAGTCTGGATTTTCAAATAAATTTTTCATTGTGTTAAGCTCGACAGTTAGACTGGCAATCTTTCGTTGAGCATAATCTTAATTTTCACATTTATCGCTATATTCTGCTTGAAGTTTTTTAAAGTCTTTGATTTTGACCTCTAATTGATTTTTTAAGGGTTTTTGTTCCTTTCTGATAGTATATCATTCATATTTAAGGTCCACAATTTCCGTAATTAATAATTCATGTTGATCACGATAAGATTTAATTTTAGCTTCACAGGATTGAGAGCATGAAGCTTCATTAACCTTGGTGATTGAAGAACTCATTATTCACCAAAAATAATAATTTACTAAAAATAAAATTGATTGTGAAGCCAAGAAAAAATGCCCTTTGACTTAAAACCTCGAAAGTCAAGCTTGAAAGTCAAACTTGAAAAGTCAAACTTAAAAGTCAAACTTGAAAAGTTACAATTGAAAGTCAAACTTCATAGGTCAAATGTGAAAACTTGAAAGTCAAATGTCAAATTTTAAAGTCAAAAGTCAAACTTTAAAGTCAAAAGTCAAATTTGAAAGTCAAAGATGAAAATCAAACTTTATGTTCAAAAAATAACCTTGACCGAAAACGAAGGTTTCTAGACCAAAAACAAAAATTTCTAGAACAACAACGAGGGTATTTGAGCAAAAATGAGAGTATTTGACTGAAAACGTGCCTTTTTGATCAAATATGAGGCCTTAGAACCGAAAACGAAATTATTGGATCGAAAATATGGCAATTTGACCAAAAATAAGTCAAAATATTGAAAATCCGAGATTTCAGCCGAAATTTGCGAGGCCTGAAGATCCAAACCGAGAAAAGGAACCGAGAAGCCTGAAATCCAAACTGAGAACAGGACCAAGAATCCGAACCGAAGAAAGTCAGATCGAAATCGCGATGAGATCCGAGGCCGAGAACTTGCGAACGTAGAAGCGAAGACTGAGAACGAGGCGAGAACTTCGCACCGAGAACCGTTGCTGACCGAAGATCGAAGCTGTCCGAGAACATGCGAGGCCGATCCGAAAACACTGCTGAGCTCCAAAATCTACTGCTGGCCGTTGAGAACCTCCTAGGGTTTGACCGAATGCGAGGGTTGCCGTCTAGATCTTGCAAATCTTGACCTAAAATGACCAAACCTTGCTAAAAACACCGGATTTTCAAATCTTTAATGCTAAACTCGATCAAATACTTGAAAATATGAAGAACACGAAGAACAACAGCCAAAAATTCATAAAATATAAATCAAAAACACCAAGAAATCCAAGAAAAAATCCAATAAACTCTTAAAATCTTGCCAATTCGATTGATATCCAAGCTTTGATACCACTTGTAAGTCCCGAATTCTCCTACGTATCAATCGGATTCACTTTGATGGTGCGGAATTACAATCAAAGTGCATAATGCAAGATCTAAAAAGAATAAGAAAAAGATAATTAATCTTCAATGCACACGATATATTGATTAATCGTCCGGTACACAAGATGCCGATTACACACTGTTTCTCTCTATTTCTCTCTAGATATCTCCAAATCACGTCCTTAGAATGTGGTAGCCCCCTTGAACATCCCTCACACTTTACAAGGCTCAAATGAAACTATTTATGACTAGACCTAATAACAAGGCCATAGCCCAAAACCCAAACAATACAATATTAAACCTAACCGAAATCACATGTGATTTCGGTCCAATTAGAAAGGAACTCAAGGGGATTTCGGACCTAGACCGAAAACCATAAAAGCATAGAAAAGCAAAGTATAAACCATAAATTATGACCTAACATCTCGGGTGCAGAACCAATGACACGATATCCTTATCGTCTACCTCCATAAAAAATGCATGAAATGTCAAGTCAACTTCAAGAACTTCTTGAAAACGACATTATTAGGCCAAGCTTCTTTCCATGGGGAGCTTCGGTATTGTTTGTCAAAAAGAAGAAAGGATTATTCTGGATGTGCATCGACTATTAAGAGTTGACCAAACTCATTTTCAAAAACCGATATCCACTCTCAAGGATCGATGACCTATTCGACCAACTACAAGGATCCTGTTACTACTCAAAGATCGTTTTAAGATTCAACTACCATCAACTCAGAGTCCAAGAAACAAACATTCCAAAGATGGCATTCAGGACTCACTATGGTCACTACGAGTCTATGGTTATTCCATTCGGACTAGCCAATGAACCTTACCATATTCATGGACCTTATGAATTGGGTGTGTAAACCCTACTTGGATAAATTCATGAACATATTTAGTGATGACATATTGATATATTCACGAACCAAGGAAGAATGTGGCCAACACTTGTGTAACATTCCAAGTCCATGTTTGTCCTATAAAACCTTGATCTTTGAGCTCTTGTCCATTTTGGCCCTTATTTGAGAAAAGGGTGGTAAACGAGTATGCAGGGCGTACTTTGGTCTACGCTCAACGTACTCGTATGAGTGTTTGTGATGCGGAGGCCACCTAGTACGCTGGGCGTACTAGTGGGAACGCTGGGCGTACTAGGCTCAGAATGAAACCCTAATTTTGAGGAAGCTCCCTATTTAACGGACATGATGGCCTCATTTCTAGCCACCATTCCCAGATACCACACCGTCCTAACCCTAAACCTTCATCTTTGTAGCTGGAGAGTGCATTTAGGAGCTTGTGAGCATATCTTTCTGATATTGAGGAGGAGAAAGAGCTTGGAGAAGAAGGAGTGAGAGCCCCAGGAGTTTGGATTTGAGCATAGCTGCGAGAAAAGCTTCACAAAAAGGTAAAAAGCTTCAAGCTTTCTTACTCCTTGGTTTGGTTCTTTCATTTGGTGTATTTAGGGTTTTAGTCCCTAAAGGTTGAGACTTTATTTGTTAATAAGCTCCAGAGATCTTGATCTATCCCTTTTCAGTGTATATTATGAAGTAGAGTCATAAAAATCCAATCCTGGAAGTTAGGAGTGAGCCATGCATGAGTTATGGGCTTGATAAGGAAAAGGTTGTGTGTTTTGAGTGTTGCTGACCTTTTCAGCCATGCAAAGGCTTAAAGTCACTGACTTTATGGATTAGGAGACATTAGAATGACCAGATCTGAAATATGAGCCTATGTCTTAACTGATTAAGACCAAAATCGTGAGGAATGTGAAACTGAGGCGTACACTGTGCGTAATCCCAGTACGCGCAGCGTAGGGGTTAGCATCCCCAATTTCTGTATAGCAGCCGAGTACGCCCAACGTAGGGAGGTGGAATGCGCAACGTACTCCCTGCCGTTGACTTTTGTTGACATTTAGGGTTTGGTCAAAATTGAGGAATATTAGGCCTATGGAGGGGTAAAATGGTCTATTACCCTTCTGTGAGCCGTAGAAGGGTTAGTCTAGCTTCTTGAGGGCCACTATTAATTTGGGATAGTTATATTGTGTTAGGCGGTGGCTAGACCGGTGGGTAGAGTTCGGGATTCCGAGTACGATATTTCCATTTGCTAGTTTACGAGGTGAGTCTTCTCACTATGCCTTACCTAGAGTGATAATTATGTGTCCGGAAGGTCTTACGTGCTTATAATGGTTATGTGATATATGTTTTTATGTGCTTTGTATATGTTATGAGTTGCATGGTTTGGACCGGAAGGTCAATAGAGTTATCACCTGAAGGTCATCATGGGTAGGACCGGAAGGTCTACCAAAGTTGTGGGATCGGAAGGTCCCACTGAGACAAATTGAGCGGAAGTTCTCATAGAGTTATAGCCTCGAGTGGCTAATTATATGTGCGTGGTATTTTGGGGAACTCACTAAGCATTTGTGCTTACCGTGCTATATGTTATGTGTTTCAGGTACTATAGAGGATCGCGGGAAGGCACCGGATTGATTCTACACACACAACCGCGATGAAGTTTTATTTGTTTTGGATCCTGGCTTTATGATAAACTTGGAAATGTTTTTATATTGAACCTTGAGGTTTTAGTAAAATGTTACATGTGAATTATTTTGTTGAAAAATAAAAATTTGGTTTAAATTTTTACGTCGTTACAAGTTGGTATCAAAGCCTTGGTTTGAGGGATTCGGATACACCTTCAGGTATGTCTGGACTTAAACTGAGGATTTGAGAAAAGTTTTCAAAAGAAGCGATTTTTCTAAAAACGAGTAAGAGATTTTAAGAGAAAGTGCGAAAAGAGCAGTGTGTATAATCAGCCAGCGCCCGAACGGTGATTTCCCAAAATACCCTTACCTTATGGATTATGAGATATGTTATGCATGCTAGAAAGTAGGCTGGGTATTCCATATTTTAGGACTAGAGTGGCCTGATTTGTGATGCCTTAGCCAAGGAATTACTGCTGCTGTGAATTTCTATGAGTACAAGTAGGTAGCATAGAGGAGCTTATGAGGGGTCTACTAGAGAGTATCCTGTGTTTCGAGAGTCATAGAGTATTTGTGATTGGAGATCCTAGGAGGAGGAATTGGGGTGAATACGAATGCGGTGTGGAAGGTAGTATTGGGCTCGTACTACTGGAAACACCAGATTAGTGAGTAGCCTAAGTAAGAACCCTTTGGATGCTAAGAACCAGTAGGGTCGGGTGATCGAGTCTGGTTATACTCGAGCAAGTCTCTGATTATTTTGTGTTGTGTTTCAGAGGCATCATGGTGGGAACGCGCCACAACCTAAGAGGCAGTGGTACCAGTGGTACCAGTGACAAGGAGATTTGTAGGATGATTCACGAGGAGGTGGCCGCAGCCATTCGACCTAAAATACCGGAGATGTTTGGGTCAATCAAGACCACGTTGATTGAGACATTTGACGAGTGATATGCTGCTATTACCAAGGCTGCTGCTGCTGCAGCCACCGCAGCTGTTGCAGCTGCTAGGCCACAAGGGGGTGACTCGTTGCGGTATCGGGAGTTCAGCAACACGAAGCCACCAGAGTTTGATGGGACTCAGGATCCGATTGCCGTGATGAGATGGATCTCTGACATTGAGGGATGCTTCTACACTTGTTCCTGTCCGGAACACTTGAGGGTACGGTTCGCGCTAAACCAGCTTTGCTTGGGAGCGAAGGACTGGTGGAAGTTTGTGACAGCTAATTTCACCCCTATAGAGCACGCTGCAGTGACTTGGGAGATGTTTACTGCTATGTTCCGAGACGAGTATGTTCCCCCGGTGGAAAGGGAACAGTTGGCCTAGGAGTTTCTGTCCCTCAAGAAGATGACAGAGTCAGTGATAGTCATTACGAGGATGTTTCATGAGAGGGCGATGTTCTGCCCTGAGCACGTGTCGACCGAGCAGGCACGTATGAGCCGCTATCTGAGTATCTTGAGGAGGGACATCCTCGATTTCGTGGCGAACTAGTCTTAACGGACCTTTGCCGAGCTTCAGGCAAATGCCCGAAAGAGGGAGATTGAGCTGGAGACTCAGGCCAGGGAGGAGGTGGAGTCTTAGGGGAGGGATCGGCGGACGGCACACTCTCAGCCGGCAGCCAAGCGAGCAAAGCCCACCGATTCGAGATTTGGAGGTCAGAAGGGCCGCACTTGTGGGAAGTGCGGAAAGGGTCATAATGGGAACTGTCAAGCAGGCGCTTGCTACAAGTATGGCAAAGACGGGCACATCGCCACGGATTGCCCCAACGGGTTCACAGTCTGCTTTCACTGTAACCAGACCGGTCATAGGAAGGACGAATATCCACAGCTCGTCCAGGGACCGGCACAGGAATTTGCGCCTGCTGCCTTGCACGTTACTGATGGTCGGCCGGTGAAGGCCGAGGCACCGAAAGCCCGTGGGAGAGCATTTCAGCTGATGGCGGAGGAGGTCCGTGTAACACCAGACGTCGTGGCCGGTATCTGTTCCTTTATTATCTTATTCGAGTTAATTTATGCTTATTATGTCATATGCTTAGGTACTTTTCTTGTGAATTCTGTACCTGCCTTGGTGTTATTTGACTCGGGTGCGAGTCGATCCTTCGTATCTCTAGCGTTTAATTGTCACATCAGCATCCGATGAGAGGCGTTGAGTCGACCTCTGAGAGTTTCCATAGCCGATGAGCGGGCGGTGTTTGCTACTGATGTGATCCGAGGATGTGTACTCGATATTTTTGGTGTGGAGTTTCCGATAGATCTATTTCCGATCACTATAGGTGATGTCTGTGTCATAATGGGCATGGACTTATTGAGCAGATTCGGACCAGTGATCGACTGTGAGCGTCAGTTGGTGACCTTACAAGACCCTGGTGGGGGAGTGATTACTGTGTATGGTGAGGGTACCCGATCTGGGTTAGCATTCTGCTCGGCTGCCTGAGCAAGACAGAGTTTACAACAGGGTTGCATGGGTTTTCAGGCATATGTGGCAGATACGCGGGTTGCTACGGAGAGACCGAGTTCTGTCGCTGTGGTTCCGATAGTAAGTGAGTTCCCGGATGTTTTGCCCGAGGAGTTACCGGGTGTGCCTCACGAGACGCTGGTGGAGTTCCGTATTGATTTAATTCTGGGGGCGGCACTTATCGCCAAGTTAGCCTATCGCCTTGCGCCACCTGAGATGCAGAAGCTATCCTCGCAGCTTCAGGAGCTGTTGGGGAAGGGATTCATACGACAAAGTAGCTCGTCGTGGGGAGCACCGATCTTTTTTTGAAGAAAAAGGATGGTTCACACCAGATGTGCATTGATTAACAGGAGTTGAACAAGCTGAAGGTCAAGAACCGTTATCCCCTACCGAGGATCGATGATCTGTTCGATCAGTTGTAGGGTGCGTCTTGGTTTTCCAAGATTGATTTGAGATATGGATATCATCATATGAGGGTGCGTGAGGAAGATATCCAGAAGACAACATTTAGGACTCGTTATGGGCATTACGAGTTCGTGGTGATGCCTTTTGGGCTCACCAATGCACCAACAGCGTTCATGGATCTCATGAACCGGGTATGCAGGCCTATGTTGGATCGATCAGTGATCGTGTTCATCGATGATATCTTGGTGTATTCGAGATCTAGAGAGCAGCATGAGGAGGATTTGAGAGAGATCCTTGGAGTATTGAGATTGGAGAGGCTTTATGCCAAATTCTCCAAGTGCGATTTCTAGTTACGAGAGGTCCAGTTTCTTGGGTATCTCGTTAATCAAAATTGGATTCTGGTCAATCCCGCCAAGATTGAGGTGGTTATGTGATGGGAGGAGCCGAGATCCCCATCCGAGATCAGGAGTTTTCTGGGGTTGGCAGGTTATTATCGGAGATTTATCATAGATTTCTCCAAGATTGTCGTTGCCCTCACTCGGTTGACCCGGAAGGGCGCTACCTTTACTTGGGGTTCCGAGCAGCAGACCTCATTTGAGACTCTTTGCTAGAAATTGTGCGAAGCTCCTGTGTTGGACCTTCTGGAGGGAATGGAGGATTTTGTCGTTTATTGTGATGCGTCTATCTCGGGCATGAGTCCAGTGCTAATGCAAAGAGGGCATGTGATAGCATACGCATCGAGGCCGTTGAAGCCTCATGAGAAGAGATATCCCACCCACGACCTAGAGCTGGGGGCACTGGTGTTCGGCCTCAAGATCTGGCGTCACTATCTGTATGGGGTACATTGTACCATATTCACGAACCATAAGAGTCTGAAATATCTTATGGATCAGCCCAACATAAACATGAGGCAAAAAAGATGGTTGGATGTGGTGAAAGATTACGACTGCGAGATCCTGTATCATCCAGGCAAGGCTAATGTGGTGGCCTACGCCCTGAGCCATAGAGCAGAGAATACCCCGATCTGAGACGTGTGTATGAGGATGACTGTGGTGACCCTAGTCTTAGATACCATTCGCGAGGCCCATGTGGAGGCGGTGAGACCGTAGAAACGCAAGAGAGAGCGCGTGGTTGGGGAGGTTTCTGAGTTTATGTTAGACATTCGTGGACTGATGACCTTCCAGGGGAGAATTTGGGATCCCTTCGCAGGTGGAGCTCATCGTATTCTCATGAAGGAGGCGCATAGATCGAGATTCTCGATGCATTCCAGGGCCACTAAGATGTATTTGGACCTGAAGAGGGACTAGTAGTCGCCCTGTATGAAGAGGGATGTTGCTTGGGAAGTCGAGAGGGGCTTGACCTGTCGTCGGGTTTAGGCCGAGCACCAGCGTCCTCATGGCAAGTTGCAGCCACTAGAGGTTCCCCAGTGGAAGTGGGAACAAATTTCTATGGATTTCTTCACCAAGTTGCCAAGGACCGCGCGGGGTGCCGATGCAGTTTGGATGATTGTAGACCGGTTGACGAAGAGCGCCCAATTCCATGCTATTAGTGAGACCTCTTCTGCGGAGAGATTGGCCGAGATCTACGTGAGAGAGGTAGTAGCTCAACATGGAGTTCCGGTCTCGATAGTGTCGGATCGCGATGTGCGTTTCACTTCCAGGTTTTAGAAGAAATTTCATGAGGAGTTGGGCACACGCTTGCACTTCAGCACTGCGTATCACCCACAAAAGGACGGGCAAAGCGAGCAGAAGATTCAGACACTCGAGGACGTGCTGCATGCATGTCTCATGGATTTTGGAGGAAGTTGGGACACCTACATACCATTAGCTGAGTTTTCTTACAACAACATCCATCATTCGAGTATTGGTATGCCACCCTTCGAGCTCCTGTATGGGAGGAGGTGTCGTACTCCCATTTGTTGGGGAGAGGTGGGGCAAAGGGTGATGGGCAGCACTGAGATAGTGCTGAAGACGACCAAGCAGATTCAGCAGGTCAGACAGAGGTTACTGACGGCCCAGAGTCGCCAGAAGAGTTATGCGGATAGGCGATGATCCGAGCTGGAGTTTCAGGTCGGGGATTAGGTACTCCTGAAGGTATCCCCATGGAAAGGGGTGATCCGGTTCAGGAAGCGGGGCAAGATGGACCCCCGATATATCAGTCCTTTCAGAGTGACCGCCCGAGTGGGCAGAGTAGCATATCAGTTAGAGCTACCTATGGAATTGAGTCAGATCCATAACACCTTCCACGTATCCTAGTTGCGGAAGTGAGTAGCCGATGAGAAGGTAGTGGTACCACTAGAGGACATTCAGGTGGATGCGAGCCTGAATTACATTGAGAGGTCGATCGCGATTGTGGATCGGAAGATCAAGGTACTGAGAAACAAGGAAGTGCCTCTGGTGCAGGTCCAGAGGCAACCTCGGAGGGCGTCCGAACTAACTTGGGAGCCAGAATCGGAGATGCGTGAGCAACACCCAGAGTTATTTGCAGAGCATGACTTCGAGGGCGAAGTCTAATTCCAGCGGGGGAGAATTGTAACATTCCAAGTCCACGTTTGTCCTATAAAACCTTGATCTTTGAGGTCTTTTCCATTTTGACCCTTATTTGAGAAAAGGGTGGTAAACGAGTACGCAGAGCGTACTTGGGTCTACGCTCAGCGTACTCGTATGCGTGTTTGTGACGAGGAGGCCACCTAGTACACTGGGCGTACCAGTGGGAACGCTGGGCATACTAGGCTCAGAATGAAACCCTAATTTTGAGGAAGCTCCCTACTTAAAGGACACAATGGCCTCATTTTAGGCCACCATTCCCAGACACCAAACCCTCCTAACCCTAAACCTTCGTCTTTGTAGCTGGAGAGTGCATTTTGGAGCTTGTGAGCATATCTTTGTGATCTTGAGGTGGAGAAAGAGCTTGGAGAAGAAGGAGTGGGAGCCCCAGGAGTTTGGATCTGAGCTTAGCTGCGAGAAAAGCTTCACAAAAAGGTAAAAAGCTTCAAGATTTCTTACTCCTTAGTTTGGTTTTTTCATTTGGTATATTTAGGGTTTTAGTCCCTAAAGGTGGAGACTTTATGGGTTAATAAGCTCCAGAGATCTTGATCTACCCTTTTTCAGTGTATATTGTGAATTAGAGTCATAAAAATCCAATCTTGGACGTTAGGAGTGAGCCATGCATGAGTTATGGGCTTCATAAGGAAAGGGGTTGTGTGTTTTGAGTGTTGGTGACCTTTTTAGCCATGCAAAGGCTTAAAGTCACTAACTTTATGGATTAAGAGACATTAGAATGACCAGATCTGAAATATGAGCCTATGTCTTAACTGATTAAGACCAAAATCGTGAGAAATGTGAAACTGAGGCGTACGCTGGGCGTAATCGCAATACGCGCAGCGTAGGGGTCTAGCATCCCCGATTTCTGTATAGCTTCCAAGTACGCCCAGCGTAGGGAGGTGGAACGCGCAGCGTACTCCCTGCCGTTTACTTTTGTTTACTTTTAGGGTTTGGTCAAAATTGAGGACTATTAGGCTTATGGAGGGGTAAAATGGTATTTTACCCTTCTATGACCTGTAGAAGGGTTAGTCTAGCTTCTTGAGGGCCAATATTAATTAAGGATAATTATATTGTGTTAGGCAGAGGCTAGATTGGTAGGTAGAGTTCAAGATTCCGAGTACGAGATTTCCATTCGCTAGCTTACGAGGTGAGTCTTCTCACTATACCTTACCTAGAGTGGTAATTATATGACCGGAAGGTCTTACGTGGATATAATGGTTATGTGATATATGTTTTTATGTGATATGTATATGTTATGAGTTGCATGGTTTGGACCGGAAGGTCAACAGAGTTAGGACCGGAAGGTCATCATGGGTAGGAACCGAAAGTCATCATGGGTAGGACCGGAAGGTCTACCAAAGTTGTGGGACCGGAAGGTCCCACTGAGACACATTGACCGGAAGGTCTCATAGTGTTATAGCCTCGAGTGGCTGATTATATGTGTGTGGTATTTTGGGGAACTCACTAAGCATTCATGCTTACCGTGTTATATGTTATGTGTTTCAGGTACTACAGAGGATCGCGGGAAGGCACCGGCTTGATTGTACACACACAACCGAGATGGAGTTTTATTTGTTTTGGATCCTGGCTTTATGATAAACTTGGAAATGTTTTTATATTGAACCTTGAGGTTTTGGTAAAATGTGACATGTGAATTATTGTGTTGAAAAATAAAAATTTGGTTTAAGTTTTTACGTCGTTACAACTTGTGATTAATTCTGGAACTTTTAAGGAAGGATAAACTTTATGCAAAGTTCTGGATTAACAAAGTACATTTCCTCGGCCATGTGGTCAGTATTAAAGGGATTTATATTAATACCAAGAAGATCAAAGCACTTATGGATTGGAAAGCACCAACGATGCTAACCGAATTATGCCCATTCCTAGGGCTTGCGGGCTATTACCGGAGATTCATCGATAACTTCTCCAAAATAGTCAAGCCTCTCACCGCACTCACCTAGAAAGACAAAAAGTTCGATTGGGAGAGACAGCCAAGAGTCTGCCTTCAAGAAATTGAAACAATTGTTATGTAGCACACCAATTTTGTCTCTTCTAGAGGGAACATAAGACTTTTAGTATTCTGTGACGCCTCAGATCAGGGGTTAGAATGCATACTGATGCAAAGGACTAAAGTCATTGCATACACATTTAGACAACTTAAGCCAAACGGGACCAACTACATTACCTATTACTTGGAGTTGGGAGCTGCAGTATTTTCCTTAAAAATTTGGAGGCACTACTTATACGGATCGAAGTGTGTCATGTTCACTGACCACAAAAGCCTTCAACACGTCTTTCACTAAAAGGAGCTCAATATGAGACAAGAAAGGTGGGTCGAATTGCTAAATGACTATGAATGCGACGTTTGTTATCATCCTGCTAAAGGAAATGTCGTAGTTGACGCTTTAAGCAGGAAAGAACGAGAAAGACACTTCGTGTAAAGGCTCTAATGATCTGAAATAGATTCGAGTTTGTAAAACGAAATCAATCAACGAAAACAGTAAGAACACAATTTGTAAATATAATATGTTTGGCTCGATTAAGTTTGCAAAAGTACAATGACGAGAGTGTTTACAAATGACGAAAGACCCTGAAAAGATCGTGATAGTTGCTCTCTACACATTGACATTGCCTGTTTATAAGGAGTACAGACTCAAAAAAAATATGTAAGGACTAAACATACAACTCAACTTGGAAACTGCCTTACAAAATACATACACTTCGAAACCAAACAAGTTTCGCAACTCAATAGACAAAGTCCATTTTGAGTTCTCACTACTTAGACATTTTGCACCCTACAATCTCACATTTAGTGAGAAAGACCAAATCAAGACATTAGCTTCAAATTGTGTAGAATTACACCACGAATCTCCATATACCAAAGTATTATTTTTCGTATTTCAGCCTTGTCAGTTGCCTTGTTCCTCTTGTAGTTATTGATACAAACAAGAAGGATTGTATATTGGGAATTTGTGTACCTCTCTGCATCAGCAACTTGGAACAAAGACTTTGTCATCCTCCCATTCTTGTTTTTGCCACGAAACACCATACCCAAAGGTTGGTGAATGATTTCTTCATCTTTGATCTCATCCAAATTGAGCTTCCCCTTCAGCAAGGATTTGGGAACTTTTGATGTCTTATTGATTTCCATAGCTAGCTCAATATCCATGATTGCGAGAAAATCACGATAGTTATCAATAAACACCTTGATATGAGCAAAGCGAATGGGAAAATCATCCTTGTTATCTTCTGGCAACTTTGTAACATCCACATTGCTTAAGATTTTTGTCACAGTGACCAAATCATTTAAGTTCATCAATGGGAAGTCAGTAATCGAAAATCACAGAGTACCTTATTCGATTTGACAACCACATAGCGAAAATTTTGTAGGATGCCTTCAAACAAGTTTTCTCGTAAGATTGACATCACTTTTAAAATCTTCACAGGTGACCGTACCTCCTCTTTAGATTTTCCCAAGACTGCATGAAATCTCATCTTCAGTCACTTGTACTCTTCTTTGTTATTGAATTTAACAACCAGTTTGTATTGAGAAGACATGTACATCATATGATTGTTTGAGAAATCCAGTTGGTTAAAATCAATGTTCTCTACCTCATAACTCTTCTTTAGAACTTTTCAAAAATACTCAGGCTTCCCAATTTCTTTGGCCAACTCCACCACATCATTTACCATCTCCCCCTTTTGAAACTTGCTTCGCAGGTGGAGCATTCGTTGGCAAAAGGCGAGCCAACTCAAGGATAGGTTTTAGCTCATCATTAATATTGGCTTCGAAATTCGAAATCAATTGAAAAATCGATTCTTTGGAAACAGAAGATTGATTTGAAAGATCATCTTTCGAAATAGATTCTTTGATACTTGAAAAGAACTTCTCCAATTTCTCAAAATGCTTAGAATCATGTTCTCATTTTGCATCAAACTTAGTCGAATCCTCTGTATTATATTCAACCAGTTTCGCAATGGCACCAACAATAACATCAACCTTGCCATGAAGAACGTAATAACTCCTCTCAACCTTCTCAATTTTTTTGGCCATCTCTGATTTCAACTAAAACATTTTGGTATTCACTGACTCTTTCATGGTCTTCACTTGCGTAACAAAAATTTCATGACGCTCCTTAGCAACATCACTAAGCTTTTTCATCTCTTACTCAAAATGATTTGAGTGAACTTCCAGCCTTTCAACTTGTTGCTTATTAATGTTTTTGTGACAACCCGAAATTTCTATCTTGAAAAGTTATTTCAATTCAATCAAAAGTCAGACTGTTTCTGCTATCTTTTAGCTTTGTTAAGGGTCTGTTTAAGTGTTAGGAAGTATCTGCTAGAGTTCATTCTGCATCATTCAAGCCGGAAAACTCCAACACTTGGAGTTTACGGCCGTAAACTAGAGCTTACGGCCGTAAACTCTTACTTGGTCGTGAAATCCTCCCATATGTATGATATTCCTTCACTTTTCTTCACTTCTCACACTTCCAACTTAAGAACACTCATTTCTCTCTCAAGTATCATCAAGAACACTTCTAATTCTTGACAAATTTGTAAGTGTTTCTTCCATTTATTAGTTGATACACTTCTTAATCTAGTAAAACCCTATGATTTCATCCATGAAATCATCTCTTTTTGGGTTAGATCTTCCAGAACACCAAGAACACCTACTAGTTTCTTTGGACCGTAATCACCTCTTCAAGCTTCCAAAACGTAAGTATCCTTTCCATATAGTAGTTATCCATTAGAAGCTCTTGAAATTGCACCCTAGAAACAAACATTTTAGCATGAACATCAAGAGTTTACGGCCGTAAATCCTTGCATGGCCGTAAACCCCTCTTGTTTATGTCATGGCCGTAAACTCACCATGTGGCCGTGAACACCCTTTATACAATCGTATGTGATTGTAACACTTCATCCTAAGTGTTTCCTAGTCCCTAAGGTTGTTCCCTATCATGATTAGTTATTATATACACTAATTATATACATATATGTGTCATTATATGCTTAATAGTATCCGTTTGTGCTTGTGATATCACTTGGCGTACTTAACATCCTATATCAATCTTTCATCTGAATAACTCACTACAGGCGAGTTCATACCCATTAACTTACCTTTTATTAGTTTTAAACGCTTTTAGGGGGGGGGGGGAATACAAGTAGAAAACATTATAGTTATATAATCAATCACATGTGATTTATAACTACAAAGAAAAGGATTTCTTATACTTCAACTGTGTTATCAAACAAATTGTTTCAAACTGTTTTATAAACTGACATCAAGTCATCAAATCTTTCTAATAATTAAACTCTTTAAATGCTTTACAAAACTCCATTTAAACTTATATATATTGTCAAAAATCTTGTTTATATAGATATAGTTATATAAATAATGTTTAAAGGGCTTAGGACTGACAACTCGCTTTATTTCCTTTTCCTTGTTTGGATGTGGACTTAGAGTATCGGTTGTTTGTCCGAATGTCATTTAAATCTTAGTTATATATTATGTATATCTTCATAGATATAAAAGTCCTATCAATAAGTCCAATACCTTTGGGTAGCAAAGGTGTTCATACATGATCAGTTAATCAATTTCAAAGCTTACTAGTAAACTATAATAGGTATAGTTTAAAGAATTACTACTTACTATTTCTAGAACCTTGAAACTTACATAAATCAGTACTTACAAGAGTCAGTTTATACATAAGTCAGTTCAGACATACAATAACAAGTACAGAAAGGAACACACAATAACAATAACAAGATAATATTTATGTGAGACTACTTCACGGCATAGCAAGACACTTGCTATGTCGACTTTTGTAACCAGAGTCTCCTAGAGGGAGAGCGGCCATTGTGTGTATAGATCTATACGGGACTGAGAAGCCCGCATCCCGGCTGTTCGCTACAGTCTGGCCGACAAGTCCAAGGGGTGACAAATGTCACATTCGTTTCGGCGCCAGTAGGTCGTCGTGTTAACTACTTGTTGACTAGCATGGTTATAACCACATCACATCAAAACCTTAATTAGCAAACTGGTTTTAAGGAAGTTAGTGCGCCAGTAATTATTTTATATAAATATTACTGTACACTTTCATTTTCCCATTACCTTCATATAGTGATATTCTCACATAAAAGGTAATATAAACTATTTTTTAGTAAAGATAGTCATAAACTTAGGAAGACAAACAAACAAACAAACATACAAAACAGTCGGCTCTTGGTAGAAGACTACTTTCCAATTTAGTAGAAAATATAGGATTTTCTAGGAAGTATACAATCATTTACATCAAACATTCACAAACATTTATCATAGAAACTAATACAAACATTTGACACTAAATTGTCATGAACTCACAAGCTTAAATGCTAATCTACGCTTTCAAAATAACTTGTATTCTCAGGTCGACAGTAGACAGGTACGGATGCCCAGGCGTTTCAGAAGACGGAGCATATTCAAGACTCGTCTTTATTTTTATTACATATATTGGTGTCTTATAACTATACAGAACACACTTGTATTAACTATACTATTAATGCAATGTATGATGTTGTTGCTTGTTACTATTGTGCATTGTTATGCTACTGTACATGATGTCCTCCACCCCAGAACGTTTTCTGCCGTTCCGGTTTTGGGGTGTGACAGATTGGTATTAGAGCATTGTTTATAGTGAATTGAGTATATCAAACCATAAAAGATATACAACTATAAACACATTGGGATTAAAACACTCTGACCAAGAGTTTATACTTTTTAAATAATAAAATATTTAACGAAAGTATACATACCTACATAATTACTACAGAGCAGTGTCATACTAGAACAAAAACAAAAGTAATTAGATGTTGGATACTACAGTCAAACCTGAGCAGTTATGTAATCATATATGGGATCAATATAGCCTGATCAACTATATTTATTTGAGATATGATGAACATGTGTTTGAGAGTGATAGTGATGTTGCGATAGGTCTAAAACTTACCAAACTATACATATACTACATACAGAAGAACGTTAGAACAGAACATAAAGTAAAATACTATAGGAGTATTTTAGGCACTATTCATTCAAAGAAAAAACTACATGAGAACAGAAGACTTTTGTTGATAGTTCTATGAGTACTAAGTGCATACATAACAATTATATATAATTAGGTTTCATAGACTGAGAATGTGTGGTCTAAGCTTTATTTCCGTTTCCTTGTTTGGATGTGGACTTAGAGTAGGATCATTTATTCGAAGGTCTATTCGACCCAAGTGGTATATAATTGGTATGCACTATGTTCTCATAGAAGGAACCAGTAAGAGTCATATTAAGTAGAATTACTTTAGAAGTAATCTATGAGTTTCTCTTATAGAAACTTGTAATTGTTTATCGCTTTATTTATAGTTGTTAAATATTTCTTATGTCCTTATTTCTCGCATAGATAATAATAGCTGGGTTCCACTTTCCCGAAGATCCATACTTTCCAAATCAAGGGAATGTTGGTTGGCTCGATGCCGAACCAGAAGAAGAACCTGCAATCCCATTAGATGATGTATTTGCTAAAGACTTTCCCGAAGACGATGATTCTAGATCAGAAGCTTACAATCCGCCTCAAATTGCTCAGAACCCTAATCCTCGTCAGAACTTTCAAGGCCCGACGCCTTTGTGGGCCATAAACATTGACATGTGGAGTGATGAACAAGGTCAGAATCACCCTTACCAAGGAGACCGAAACTTCTACAATCTAGAAGCCGGAGGTTCAGCAGATAGAGCACTTCCCGTGCTGGTTCGTCGTGTTTATCGTAACACTAAACAGGGAAGAGCTACCATCGATCACATGATGCAGCTTGAAGCTACCACTGGTGTCGATGTTGTCCGCCTTCACAATCTGGAAGACAATCATAATGCAACCAGGGATCGTACCAACTTCTTATAGAAAGAACTGGCGGCATCCCAAGCCGAAGTTCGAGAGCTGCGAGATCGTCAGATGGTACATGAAAGGCGTATGTGCGAGCTAGAACGCCAGCTGTCCAAATCCAAAGCAGGATCTAGCAGGAAGTAGACTATGCTCTACTCTATCTTTTGGATATAAATTAGGTCTATGTATAGACACTAGTATTAATTTTCCCGCTTATGTTAAGACCTCGAACCTTCAGTTTATTAGGTCTTTGTGCTGTCAAAATTTTCTTACTTCTGGTATGATGTAAGACCTACTCCAAGGTCAATTTTCCCCGAACTTATCACATCTTAAATACCAATGTTATTAACAGACATCTAACCTCGTGGGAAAAATCTTTGTCCAAATTCTGTCATCATTCTATTGCTAGGACTCTATCAAATTCACACTCTCATCTATTTGTTGAACTATGGTGATTTAGTTCATGAATCACTTTCACTGACCTTACTATTGGATTCTTATCATATTCTTCATCTTTGTAAACTTATAGTTGAAAGATGCCTCCACGTAGATCACCAAGGCGCAATCCTCCGATAACTCCAACTCAAACACCACTACCTCCTCCACAATTTGATCCAGCAGCTCTTGAAGTTGCAGTAGCTTCGGCTGTTGCAACAACTCTGGCTCAATTCAGCACTAGCGGTACTAGCAGAGGTGGAACAACTGTACATTCTACTCAAGATGATGTTCTTGTGCGCTCGAGAGAGTGTTCCTATAAGGACTTCGCCAACTGCAAACCTAGAGTCTTCAACAGCAGCGGTGGGATCATTGCTCTGTCGCAATGGTTCGAAAAGATGGAGTCGATATTTGAGATCTGCTCCTATACTGAAGGAAGCAAAGTAAAATTTGCTGCTTACACCTTCTCGGATAGAGCCCTAATGTGGTGGAATAGCCATGTTAAGTCACTTACACTGATAGTGTCTAATGCAATGGGCTGGGAAGCTCTGAAGGAGCTTATGATTGAAGAGTACCGCCCGAGGGGCAAAGTTTAGAAACTTGAACAGGAACTCTGGAGCCTAACCATGAAGGGCTTTGACATAGTAGCCTACACTGCCACGTTCAGCAATCTGGTGGCTCTATGTCCCAGTATGGTCCCTACTGAGGGAAAGAAGGTCGAGATGTATATTTGGGGGTTGGTGCCTCCATTTCAGGGGAATGTGTTATCTTCAAACCCTACTACTTTCGATAGTGCCAAGCGATTGGCACAACGGCTCATCGATCACGAAGTCCGCACGCCAACAACAACCACAACAACCACTACTGTCTCAAAACCATCCAAAACCGCCGACAACAAGAGGAAGTTCTAGTGTTGGAATATTAATTCCTTAAAGATCGATAGATTCAAGCAGAAAAATAAAGACAAAGAATTAATGCGCACAAGAATGGTTGAACAGATGTCGAATAATTAACTTGAACACCTCAGAAGAGCTCGATTAAGAACTTCGACTGTAGAGATGTTTAGGGTTACAAAGAAGGAATGATAAAAATAACTACCGTCACATTTAAGGCATACATGCATGCACTATATATAATACTACATAACCCTAATCACGGTTGGACAGGCCCAAACCGGATATACAAAAGTCTGGCCCATGACGCAACACATAATACCCAACAATCTACCCCTTTGCGTCAATGGAGCCGAGAAATTAATTCGGTTGAGCAGCAGCATACATCTTTATTGTCTTGAACACGCTTGGTATGATGGCCAAAAGAGTTTGCCTGAAAGTGATGTACCACCGAAGCATGTCCGTGAAGTTCTTCTTATCAGAAGCAGAGTTCTCTTTGCACCGATGAATAATGTTGATAATGTGTTCTAGGCAATTGGTTGAAAACAAGTGCTTGTCGACAAGAGCAAACAAAAACTTCTCTCCTTCAGCTCTTGTAAACATAACGGTGAGGTGAGCCGAATCAATCTGTCCAAAATTCATCTTAGCAACATCACCTGGCTTTCCAGTAGGCTTCACCGCCGGCTTCTTCCTTAGAACAGAAGCTACTTCTTGATCCATCTTGGCAACCTCAAGAATGTAGGAAGCCAGCATTATCTTCAAATGATTCAGGATCGGCTCATATTCTTATGCATTTGTGAGCAATATGTTGAAGAGTAGAAGCCAATCATGACGATTCAAGTTGGGAAGGTCTGCTAGGGAAATCAAAGACACCGAGTTATCTGAACCTCGGGTTATTTTGAATTTAACGTTTATGAATTTCCCTGCAAGCAACGGCTTCAGCACCTTGACCGTTATGATTTTATGTTCGCTCCAGGTCAGGTACTGAGGCTGACCGAACTGAAGATAGAAGTCTATAAGTTCGCGGTCAATCTGAGGATGGGGTGAAGGAGCTTCAGCAGTTAAATTATAGCAATGAAAAATGAATGCCTTTCATGTTATAGGCATATCAAACTGTGAATCCCTTGTGTTATCACAGTCAAACGAAGTCACAGGTTCCAGCGAGAAAGTGCTTGGAGACTCTATGGCTTCTTTGATCAATGTTTCCCTAGTCCACGGAGGGAATAAAGTCTTCTTGTAGCTTATTGCATTATCCTCTTCTTTCTTTTTTTGTTCTCTGTCTTAGGCTTCTTTAGCAACACAAAGAGTTTCATAAATCTCCTGATCCCTTTTCTTTCATTTCAGGATCTCAGAGATAGTTTCTTGATCCTCGTCACTATCATCGTTTTCACCAATAACATGCTTTTTCCTATCTTTTTTACCAGAACCCCAAGCTACATTAACCTTCGGTTCGGTTTTCACAGTCACTTTCGGTTTATCCTCAGGAGGAATCACAAGACCTTCTCCCTCTTGTTGCGGAGTAGACTTCTTCTCCGAAACACCCTTCATTTCGCGTAAGAGTTCAAGTGAGGGAAGGAGTTTGGAGGTCAGATGATTGAGAATTGTGAGCGTGAGAATAGGATCGTGAGCCTGAAGCACATTGTGTAACTGAGACAGAACATCCCCAGCACAACTGCGAAAAATAGGTCTTTCTGTTTTTTACAAGGAAACTTCACGTTCTGCTTTGGCAAGTTCGGATTTTTGTACTGCATTGATAGCAGTCTGATGTGCAAGATCATCTCGATGTTTCCTTTCCACCTGGAAGTCAGCATGGAGCTTTTCTAACCGGGAATCAACAGAAGCCAAAAACATTTTGTTATCAGTAAACATATCAGAGCGTAGAGTTTGAAAGTTGGCTTGCTCCCCTTGAAGAGACTGTGATAAAGAATCAACAGATTCAGTCACCTTCGAAGCATTTGCGTCAGCATGACCCTTGAGAGACTTAAGAAAAACTTTGGAGTCTTGGATAAGTTCTTTAACATCAGATGTAGCTCGTTTACATAGAGACGTATAATCATCCACAGCTGCAATGCATTTGTCAATTGACTCATGATATTGATGTAGAGCATTGTCCATAAATGCTTTCATGACAACGTCATTACACTTTTTGGATGTCTCGATCAATGTATCCAGCTTCTCATTAACAGTATCGATCTGCTGCATGGTTGCTGGAGCAGAATCGTCGTCCTCACTAGGGATTCGGTAGGGACTGTTGTAAGTGGAATCAAATTCAAACTCAACTCCTCCAAGAACTGGATTAGAGTCACTAGAAGGAGTTGGGGAAATTGGTTCGGTAGTAATTTTAGGTGGATCGTCAGTCTTAGCCCCCACATCAGATGTGTTGACTTTGACCGAAGAATCAGTGGTAGAGGTGATAATTGGTGTAGCGGTGAAGGTGGCTTGGGAAAAAATAGGAGGTGGTAAAGGAGCAGTGATGATAGGAGGAGAACTAATAGGTGGTGGTGGAGCAATTGTAGAAGAGGGTTGAGATATAGGTGGAGGTGGAACCGAATCCTAAACAGTGGACTTGGGTGGAGATGGAGGAGGAGTGGGAATATGGTCATCAACGACCTTTTCTGGAGTTGGAGATCGAGGAGGTGTAGCCCCCCTAGGTGAACCTTCGTGATGTTCTTCCTCGTCCTCACCGGCAGACTGCTCATGTTGCTGTTCTGAATAGGAAGGTGAAGGAGTTTGTTTTTTGCGAGCCATTTTCTTGACTTTCTTTGGTGCAGAGGAATCGCGTTTGTCAACTTTCCGTTTCTTTGACTTAGTGGGTTTGGAAGAAGGCTCTTTGGTTGCTTCTTTCTTAACAACAACTTTCTTCCCTCGTTTAGCAGGTTTCTCCACCTCGTCTAATGCAGCTTGCATCTTAGGAGTCAATTGTCGTGGACTCTTGGGAGGAAGCAGTTTGTATTCAGAGATAACTCTACTCTCCGGTGAAACAGACTGGTACATTGTCTCCGGAATGGAACCATTGTGGGAAAACCTTGTTGGATCAGCTACAATGATCTTCTTGGTATGGAAGGAGGAGACAGAGGAGAGCAGAGAGTCGTTCATGACCGGAACCTTGAGGGAGGTTATTACCCTTTGAGCGACAATGGTCCAGAAACAACCACAGGAAATTTTAGAATGCTTGGTCGAGGAGGACAGACTCTGTACCAGTTGGGACCAGATCAATGACATGTAGTCCAGGTTGATTCCATTGTAGGTACCGTACATGATCGTCATGAAGCATTTGTTTGATCCATCAGATCCACCAACACGCTCAGCCAATCCCTTGTGAAGAAGGGTGAGCAACCCATTCCATTGAGGAGGTAAGCAAGATTTCTTGAACTTGATGAAGGTGGTAAGGACCTCAATATATCCCATCTTGTAGAACATCGAGAACAATTGAGTTGTGGTGATGAAGTCTGGTGAGATGACGGAGGCGTCTACTGTAAGCCCTAGAAGAGAGAAAAATCGTCCTTTTGAAATAGAAGCTTTGTGAGAATGAATCTGAAAGTAGATTCTGGTTGGGCTTGATCGAAAGCAGGGATGACGATGCAGTTTGATCCTGAAGAGATGAAGAATCCGCCATTGTTGAGCTTCGTGAAGAAGATGAACAGTTGTTTAAAAACGCCGGGGTGTTTGAGAGAAGTGGAGTGTGGTAAAAGGTACAATAGAGCGAGAACTCATTTATATACGATTGCCATGAGAGAGAAAGAATCTGCCATAATGATGAAACGATCTCTGAAAAGGCGCCTGTAAAAGTGGGATTTGACAGGTTGGCTTTCCCCAGATACACATCATACGGTGAAGGTTTAGGAGCCGTTTCAACTTCACGCGCCCATTTTTGAACTTATCCAAAGACACGTTGTAACGTCGTATCCATTCAACTTCTTCAATCCAGTATTCATTCAGGATACATAATACCTTATTACTTCCATAAGTCTGTTTAGTTTTTAGAGCCGAAAGTAAAAACCACTCACAATTGTCACGAACCAGAGTTTTGGAAAATCAGAAAGATTTTCGTGCATTAGTGTGCCAACAAATAAGAAATAAAGCAAACAAGTGTATGGGATGTGACTGATGTCAAATCTGACATAAAGCTGAGGATCCCGGGCACGAATCTATTCCTTCAAAATCAAGAGAGAATTGAAGTGCTTGTGTGGTTTCCCGTGAGAATACGATCAATTGTTTGTTAAGAAACATTGAAAGGCTTCTTTTTAATCATAGGCTTTAGAGTGTGGCTAAGCTTCAATCGAACCTCGATGCTTAACATAAGACCGAACATTGGAAGAAGTACTTGTGAGACCGATGTGGTCTGTTGAACAAGTAGGTTGGATAGGTTGGAAGTAACAAAATTTAGAATAGAAATCTAAAAAAAAAAAACTAAACTGGATCTTTTGGGAAGAAATGTCTTGGTGTTAGACAATTTCATAAAGATCACACAAGAAAAATAAAAGATATTTCTTTTGGGTAACAAGTGAGTTCTTGAATATAAATATTCACCGTCAATTCAGTATTGGTGTTGGATTTTGGGTCTCACTTAGCACGTGGTGTACGCATCTAAGATCATAAACACAGAGTTTGTGTAACCATAAACCTCAGTGGGAATTCCTGAGAGTCTCAAGGGTTACATTGATGAACCGAAAGTAGATGGAGAATATAAATGAGGTGGTTAAAGAACTGAATGTACCCCTGCTTTTAAAAGAGTGACATAGCAGAAAACTCTTGACTCATTTGAGAAGAGTAGGGTAGCTCAGGACTTGAGTGAATGGGATAGCCTAATTAGGAAGAAACGATAGGTACAAATCGAATCATTAAGGCCTCACTCAAAGTTTTAAGAGGCTTTAGTCTACATGCAGCAGCATGCTTCTATGGACACCTAACTAGTTTAAAGTTAAATTTGACATACCTGCCCCTCCACGAGTTCATAAGATGTCTTGGCACTTGATACCTAGTAAGGCAGAAGAGAAACAAACCACACATAAAAAAATTGTTAAAACAAAATCTTTTTGAAATTTTGTATTTTCTGACAAATAATGAAAATAATAAAAATAGTAAAAAAAACTTTAAAACATCATAGAAATAAAGAAAAAAAATAATAACGGACGAAAAGAAAGAGTATAAAAAGATACAGCCGAACCTACACCTTAAATAATTGAAGCTAAATAAATCGAGCGATCAACTCATTTCAGTTCCTAAAAATTAAGTAGCCGAAATAAGCAGAGCGTTCGGTTCATTTCGGTTCCCTAAAATTCCGGAGCCGAAATAGACGGAGCGATCGGTTCATTTCGGTTCCCTAAAATTAAGGAGTCGAAATAAGCAGAGCGTTCAGTTCATTTCGGTTCCCTAAAATTCTGGAGCCGAAATAGACCGATCGATCGGTTCATTTCGGTTCCCTAAAATTAAGGATCCGAGATAAGCAGAGCGTTCGGTTCATTTCGGATTGTGACAAATTCTTATCGTGCTTCACCGAGATAAGCAGAGCGTTCCCTAAAATATGCTTTGTCTATCGTCAAATGATAGGATCTCTCATGTATCTAACTGCAAGTAGACTGGACATTATGTTTTCTGTCTGTTATTGTGCCTGGTTTCAAGCTAATCCTAGAGAACCTCACATGGTGGCAGTGAAGAATATTTTTCGATATTTGAAGTGAACCTCGTCGCTCGGTCTCTGGTATCCATCAAAATCCTGATTCTTTGTTCAAGCCTTTTCTGATGCTAATATGGGTGGATGTGGTCTAGATAGAAAGAGAACAACCGGAGGATGCCAGTTCCTTGATGGCAAACTAGTTAGCTGGCAGTCCAAGAAACAAACCTATGTATCTCTCTCAACAGCCGAAGCAGAATACATAGCTGCTGCTTCGTGTACTTCACAAGTAGTCTGGATAAAAAGTGAACTTAGAGACTATGGACTGAGTATGAAGAAGATTCCTCTTTATTGTGACTCTGAAAGCACGATAAGAATTTGTCACAATCCGGTGCAGCACTTAAAGACAAAGCATATTTTAGGGAACGCTCTGCTTATCTAGGATTAGCTTGAAACCAGGCACAATAACAGACAGAAAACATAATGTCCAGTCTACTTGCAGTTAGATACATGAGAGATCCTATCATTTGACGATAGAGAGTCATATCTACAGCAGGCTTTTCCAGAGATGGTGTTAACTTAGTGCCAAACACCATAGGAACCTTCACCTTCGAGTCTCCCGTCATACCAAATTTTGCCAACAAATTCTTCGTGTAAGCCTCCTGGTTAATAAAAATACCTTCTGGTCCCTGTCTTATATTCAACTCAAGAAAAAAGTTAATTGGACCCATTGCGCTCATTTCAAATTTAGTCTCCATCAGCTTCCTGAATTCAACTGTTAAGCTGGGATTCGTGTAGCCGAAGATGATATCATCAACATAAATTTGAACTATCATTAGATGTTCGCCTTCTTTCTTGCGAAAGAAGGTTGGGTCAACCGAACCTTGCTTGAATTTAGACGTTTTTAGAAAGATAGTTAGTGTTTCATACCAGGCCCTTGGTGCTTGTTTCAGCCCATACACAGCTTTATCTAACACATAGCAATGATCAGGGTATTTCTCATTCACGAAACCAGGTGGTTGCTCAACGTACACCGTTTCTTCTAGTTCTCCATTTAGGAAGGCACATTTCACATCCATTTGAAAAACTTCAAAGTTTTTATGAGCAGCATATGCTAGAAAGATTCGAACCGATTCCAATCTGGCTACAAAAGCGAAGGTCTCCTCATAGTCTATTCCTTCTTCTTGGCAATATCCCTTTACCACCAGCCGGGCCTTATTCCTAATAACATTGCCTTCTTTATCGATCTTGTTCCTGAAGACCCACTTCAATCCAACCACAGAAGCATCCTTTGGTGTAGGTACTAGTCTCCAAAATCGATTGCGTTCAAACTCATGATGTTCATCTTGCATTGCCTGTACCCAATCATCATGATCAAGTGCAGTGTTCACTGTCTTTGGTTCGATTTTAGAGACAAACGAATTAAACATGTAGAATTCAACTTGAGAGAATAATGCATTTTGCTTCGCTTTCAACTGAGACCGTGTGAGAACCCGTTCAGATGATTCACCAATTATCTGAGTTTTAGGATGATCCTTAGTCCATTTTGTGAGAGGAGGGTAGTTCAGGTCATAAACAGGATCCAACTCTGCATTAATCTCTTCTTCAAATTCTGATTGATCGTCTTCGTCATTTGTATTTGCATTCTCCCCCTCAAATGGCGAAGTATATCCCATTTCAGGTTCAGGTGTTACTCCCTCGGTTGGAGTAGGACGTTCTCTTGGAGAGGAGTTCTCCCCCTCGACTGAACCATCATGAGTTAGTGTTGGATACTCCTCCTCGATTGGCAGTTCGGCTGTGTGGGTGACAGATGGACCCTCCCCCTCGAACATTGAGCTTTTGTTTGGAGGAGCTGCTGAGGGTTGATCTGCAGCTGGTTTCGAAGGATCTTTTTCAATTTCTTTTGCAGCTTCATCGATAATCTTCTTCAGATGGTCGATTTTTTTGTCTGCTGCTTTAGCCTCTGAGAGTATGGCCTTCTCTGGTTCGTCGAACAACCTTATGTATTGTTCAAACAAGTTGGAAATAGGAACTGAGACTTGACCTGATTCTGGAAATTTGTCCCCAGTGACACTCTCGGGTGTCTGATTTTTCCTCATGTAGTTGTCATCAGACGTTACGTAGTAGGTTTCTTCAATCCATTTGGAGTGTTTATTTAAAACCCTGTAAGCCTTTGAAGTTAGTGAATAGCCAAGAAAAATTCCTTCGTCAGCCTTGACATCGAATTTGTTTCGGTTCTCTTTGGAGTTAAAAATGAAGCATCTCGAACCAAACACGTGGAAAAATTTAACATTGGGCTTCCGGTTGTTCATAATTTCATACGGAGTGATGGCGAATCGCTTGTTAAGTAGGGACCGGTTCTGAGTATAACATGCAGTAGCAACTGCATCTGACCAAAAATATAGAGGGAGTAAAGCGAATCTCAGCATTGTTCGGGCAGCCTCGCACAGGGAACAGTTTCGTCTTTCAACAATTCCATTATGTTGTGGGGTATAGGGAGATGAGAAGTTGTGAAAAATTCCCTTTTCAGTCAGAAAGTCGTCGAACTCTTTATTCTTGAATTCTAGCCCATTATCACTTCGAATGTTCCTCACCACCTTTCGTAGTTGAAGTTCGACTTGCTTGATGAAAGCTTTCAGGTTTGGAGTCGCCTCTGACTTCTGTTTAAGAAAGAATACCCAGGTGAAACGTGAAAAATCATCTACTATAACAAGAATGAACTTACTGCCACTGATGCTTTCAATAGCTGAAGGTCCACATAAGTCAATATGTAGAAGTTCAAGTGCCTCAACGATCTTGGTATTGATACGTGATGGATGGCTCTTTCTGCTCTGTTTACCCATCTCACATGCTGCACACATGTGTTCCTTATTAAACTTGAGAACCGGAAGACCTCGAACATGATCACCAAGCACCAGCTTATTGATATCTTTAAAGTTTAGATGCGAGAGACGTCGGTGCCATAGCCAGCTTTCATCAGAATTTGCCTTAGACAGTAGGCAAATAGCTGGTTTTCCTTTAAGTGGACTGAGGTTTAGGGGGTACATCTCTCCTTTTCGTTCAGACTTTAACAAGACTCTTTTGGATTGCTTTTCGACAATTTCTGATCCTTCATCATCGAATGAGACTTTCAGCCCCGTATCCACAACCAATTGAGATACACTAATGAGATTGTGCTGCAATCCTTCCACGTACGCCACTTTTAGAATTGTGAACTCTCCGTTGGTTATCATTCCATATCCTTTGATTGTTCCATAAGAGTTGTTGCCATACTTCATGCATCCACCTTCCTTAAGGGACCGAAACTCCCTTAGCTTTTCCTTTCTCCCTATCATGCGACGTGAGCAACCACTATCTATGTACCATTCGTCATCGAACTGCTCGTCACTTATAACCTGCAAATTTAAGCAGATTGTGGAACCCAAAGTCTCTTGGGCCCTGGTGAGTTTTTCACAGAAAAAGGAACAACAACAGAAATATCGACAAGATAGGTTCTTTTTATGAGTGTTGTTTCGTCTTTTCTTTTGATGGTGTACACTTTTATTTTATTTTATTTTTATCTTGTTTAAATTGCAATGTACTGCATGGTGTTTTAACAGTTGGAATCCTCCTTGGATCCCTAGGGTTAGCTTCCTTTTTATTATTATTGACGTCTGTTTTAGAATCAAGTTTTCCTGTCCCTTTAACATCCTTTATTGAGTAAGGTTTCTATTGGGAAGAACCGAAACTTGACCTTTGGTTCTCAGTTTTGGTGTTGGGACCGATCCATGAAGTTCGGTTCGGAACTCTGTTGTTGAAACCGAAACTGGATGTTCGGTTCTGTCCTTTAGAGTCGGAACAGAGACTGGATGTTTGGTTTTGAGATTTGGAATAGTAAGAGCTGGGACTGAAATTTTTCTTTCTTTTGATCTCTGGTTTGTCATTTTCTACAACATTTGCTTCTTTCTTCGAGGGAACATGGTTAGCGTTTTGAGATTGCCAAAACCTTTTTCTCTCATTCAGATTCTTCATGTATCTCTAGTTTCTTCGGCGTTTCTGTTCAGCCAACTCCTTCTGAGATTTATGAATGTTGAAGCTTGATTTTGGCATCTCCTTTTTAGCTTCAGTTGTGTTGGAAGATACATTAGGTGTGTTCTTCGTTTCTTCTGGTATCTCTTTTGTCCCACTTGAACTTGGTTAATCAAAGCTTGAGGGCTTGTTGATTGGTTCGACAACATATCTACTTTTTACCCTCCATGAGGTTCGCTCTGATAGACCAACCGTCTCGTCTGCATTATCAATAGGAGCAGACCAAAAATAGTTATCACACCCTTCAACATTGTCTTTGTCAACCAGGATTTTTAGTTCTGCTGTTTGTTTTCCAGTGACCCCTGTGACAGCATAAACCTGATTTGGCACGGTTTGAACCTTCTAGTAAACCACTGCTTTCTCTTTGAGTTTCTTTGACATATCCCTTGACAAACGTGCATATTCAACTGAATTTTCAGATATAAGGGGTTTCTCGTTTTCACTTTTCAAGAACTCAGAGCAATCAACTTCGTCTTCCACCGAAATTTCACTCATCTCACTCTCCTCATCAAATTCAAACGTATTTTCTACATTCATTTTATGTTCGGTCATTAATTTTGAGTTTGAAGAGTCAAATGATTGTAAGGTCTCTGTTTTAATTTTCAGCTTATCATTTTCGTCTAAGAGCCATTTAAGCATGCATTTGTGTTCTTTTGAGTCAATGAAAGACTCAATTTTGTCCAGACAGATTTTATAGGTGACAAAAGTCTCTTCTGAGGACATTATGGACTCACATTCAGCAATGACCTCATCCTCCTTAAACTCAAGGAAGGGTAAGATCATTTTATGAATCTTTTTCCCTATTTCACAATCTAAATGCAATTGAGTAATTATATAAGCGTTTAGCAACTAAGCAAAAAATGTTTCTTTGTTTTAAAAACATCAAATTGTCTCTCTGCAAATAGATAATCTCATCCCTAGCCCTCGTTAACTCCGTCTCCTTTAACTCAATCCAAATGCGTCTCTCCTCACTCTTCGATGACTCCCTGCTGAGTCGGTCGGTTAGGTTAGAGTTCGTTAAGCGAGTTTGCATGAGACTACTACTGAGATTAGCGAATTTAAATTTAAGTTCGTTTAAATCTTCTTCGTAATTTGTGACGGGAAGTTTAAGAGATTCGAGGATGGATTGTACCTTTTTGATCAACCGATCGCAGTCGTTAATCTTTTCACTCATGGGCTTTGCTGCGAAACACTTGTCCTCCTTCAAGTTCGGCTCCTTACGCTCATCTTCTGTTGGTGCACCTGCAGTCACCATCAAGCACTTCCTAGCCGAACCGTTAACTTCCTCTCTTGCCACATATGCTCTGCCATGCGTAGGCTTCCTCACTTCTTCATCCTCAGAGTCTGTTGACCAGACTTCAACGCCTCCAAACTCATCATCGACCATATTCTCCTGCACAATCAAGACATTCATAGAATTGTTAGTTGCCTTCCTTTGCTTTAGCTCTTCCAGCTTTCGTTTATGATAAGCCTCATCATCTTCACCATCCCTTTTCTCTGCCATCTTTCGTAACATGCAATCTTTGGCAAAGTGATTCTTGTCGTGACAATAATTGCAGTCGTATCCAGAATCTCCTACTAGCTTGCTTTCTTTCTTATCATCATCCTTTTGAGAGACATTCTTCGATTCTTCTTTCACCTTCTCAGAGCTATAACTTCCTTGCCAGTTTCGGTTTTTATTGGCAGGAAATTTCCTTCTTGCAAACTTCTTAGGATTTGAGACCATCATTGCATATTCTTCACCTATCAGGTCACACTCAGACAGATCTGAGTCATCTTCTTCTTCCGTCACATTCTTCCCTTTTGAGATAAGGGCTAAAGAGCGCATGCCAGACACCACCTTTGCTTCTTTTGTTACTGTGCTTTCATGGGATTGTAAAATTCCCATCAGTTTTGCCAGCGAGTAAGATTTGAGTTGTTCATGAGCCTTTGCAGTTGAGACCACTGCCATCCACTCAGGTCTCAGGCCATTCATAAACGTGACTTTCTGCTCAATCTCCTTTCTTTCAATACCATGCTTCATCATCTCGCTGAGCAGATGATTGTAGCGATCAAATGTCTGAAGAAGAGTCTCATCAGGTTTTTGGGCAAAAGCACCGAACTCAGAGAGTAGCAAGGTTTGTATCGAGTGCTCCAGATCTTCATCAGTCGAATATAATTCTTTCAGCTTGTCCCATATTTCCTTTGCGGTAGTGCATGAACTCACCCGACGGAAGGTATTGGCTTGTAGGGCAAATCTGATCATCCTCAAGGCTTTAAGGTTGCACTGCTGCTTTTCTTTTTCATCTTGTGGAATCTTCTCTACGTCCACTAAAAGCTGATTGTACTCCTTTTAAGTGTTCACTGTCCTACTTGTTCCTGTATGAACAAACGGACCGATTGTAATGGCCTCCCATATGAGATAACCATTGTCTTCAGATCCGACCACGTAATCTTCAAAGTGATGCGCCCATACTTCATAGTCTTGAGTGTAAAGAATGGGAACTCTTGTGGATGATCCAATGCTATTCGAGATGTTGATGGGATTGCTTTGAGAGTCTTCGTGCGACATGATGATCTTGTGCTCTGGACCTGCTAGAATCAGACTTGTAAACTTGAGATTAGGGTTTTATCAAACACTAGAGTTACCGTCGACAGGTAGAAGACGACCTTTATATATTTGATAAAAGCGAAAACCCTAATGAATTCTTCACACAGAAGGAATGCGTATAAGTAAGACAATCTCCTGCTCTGATACCAATTGTTGGAATATTAATTCCTTAAAGATCGATAGATTCAAGCAGAAAAATAAAGACAAAGAATTAATGAACACAAGAATGGTTGAACAGATGTCGAATGATTAACTTGAACACGTCAGAAGAGCTCGATTAAGAACTTCGACTGTAGAGATGTTTACGATTACAAAGCAGCAAAGATAAAAATAACTATCGTCACATTTAAGGCATACATGCATGCACTATATATAATACTACATAACCCTAATCACGGTTGGACAGGCCCAGACAGGATATACAAAAGACTAGCCCATGATGCAACACATAATACCCAACATCTAGGATAACAAGAAGAGCAAAGCGGCATAGAACGCTTCCAAAAAGCAGCAGGTAGTGGCTACTAATGCTGCGATAACACCTACTCCTACTGCGCCAATGAAGCAGTATGCTGGGAGCTTGACCAAGTGCAAAAAATGCAACTTCCACCATAATGGACCCTGACAGGAAATGCAGTGCGCTAACTGCAACAGGAAAGGGCACATTGCCCGTTTCTGTAAGTCTCCGACAAGGCCAATCAACCAAGTCCCCGACATCGGAGTAGGCCAGGCTTGCTACAGTTGTGGCGAGGTTGGTCACTACAAAGGAACTGCCCGAAGGTAGGAAATGCTGGTGGAGTGGGAAGGATTCTGGCGATAGGCCATGAGGAAGCCGTACGGTGGTTACTGGTATGTTTCTCCTCGATAATTCATATGCATGCATACTATTTGATAGTGGAGCAGAGAGGAGTTTCGTCAATAAAAAATTTAAACATTTGCTTACACAACAACCACAAACACTGAAAGAAAAGTTCACAGTAGAAATGCGTAACGGGAAAACGGAGAGAACGAGCTGTATATACATAGGATGTACTCTTACATTAGATAACTGTTCATTCCAAATCAACCTTATGCCGGTCTCAATTAAAATTTTCAACGTCATAATCGACATGGATTGGTTGAGTCTACATCGCGCCGACATCATGTGTTTTGAGAAAGTCGTTCATCTTAACCTCCCTAACAATGAAACTCTAGTTATCTATGGCGACAAACCAGGTACGAACCTTCGCATCATCTCGAGTATTTAAGCTCAGAAGTACTTATGAAAGGAATATCATGCATTCCTTGCTCACGTGGTTGATGCGAGACAAGAAGTGAAAGACATTCAGAACATGCCAGAAGTCTGCGATTTTCCCGACATCTTCCCCGAAGAAATAACGGGATTACCACCGCAACATCAAGTCGAGTCCCAATCGACTTAATTCCAGGAGCTACCCCAGTAGCTAAATCGCCTTGCCGTCTAGCTCCAACAGAGATGAAGGAACTTTCCAGTCAGCTTAACGAACTTCTCAGTAAGGGATTCATTAGACCAAAGCTTCTCACCATGGGGAGCACCAGTCTTGTTCGTGAAGAAGAAAGACAGATCGTTTCATATGTGCATCGACTACAGAGAACAGAACAAACTTACCGTTAAGATTCGTTACCGTCTGCCTCACATCGACGACTTATTTGATCAACTACAAGGAGCGAACTACTTTTTGAAGATTGAATTACGATCCGGGTACCATCAGTTACGAGTGTTAGAGGAGGATGTTCCCAAGACAGCCTTCCGAACTCGATATGGTCACTACGAGTTCGTAGTGATACCCTTCAGATTAACTAATGCACCGGCAGTATTCATGGACTTAATGAATCAGGTGTGCCGTCCTTACTTAGATAAGTTCGTGATAGTATTCGTCGATGACATACTTATCTACTCTCGTAGTAAGGAGGAACGTAGTCAACACTTACGTCAGATCCTAGAAACCCTTCGAGCAGAGAAACTTTACGCAAAATTCTCTAAACGTGAATTTTGGATTCGAAGAGTCGAATTTTTGGGTCACGTGGTTAGCAAAGAGGGTATTCACGTGGACCCTTCCAAAATCAAAGCCATTGAGAACTGGTCAGCACCAAAAACGCCTACGGAGATTCGTCAATTCTTAGGCCTCGCTGGATACTATCGTAGGTTTATTTAGAACTTCTCATGGATCGCGAAGCCACTTACAAGATTGACCCAGAAAGGTGTGACCTGTGACTGGGAAGAGAAACAAGAAAAGGTGATCCAAACACTGAAACAAGCCTTGTGCACCGCACCGATATTATCCCTCCCAGAAGGGATAGAAGATTTCGTCATGTATTGTGATGCATCCAACCAAGGCCTTGGCTGTGTTCTTATGCAACGAGGAAAGGTCATCGCCTATGCCTCACGCCAGATTAAGACACACGAAGTCAATTATACCACACACAATCTTGAGTTAGGAGCAGTGGTATTTGCTTTGAAGATCTGCAGACACTACCTGTATGGTACAAAGAGCATTATCTTTACAGACCACAAGAGCCTTAAACATATATTCGACCAGAAGGAACTCAATATGAGACAACGACGGTGGGTCGAGCTACTCAATGACTACGAATGTGAAATTCGTTATCATCCCGATAAAGTCAACGTAGTAGCTGACGCCCTAAGTCGGAAAGAATACTCCGGTCGAAGAGTCAAATCTTTGACTATGACTATCCATTCACACTTGTCCACAAAAATTAAGGAGGCTCAACAGGAAGCCATAAAACATGAAAATGTGACAGGTGAAACCCTGAGAGGGATGGATAAAAATTTAGAAGGCAAGGATGACGGAGCCTTATACCTCATGGGCCAGATCTGGACACCAAAACATGGTGGTTTCAGAGACGTGGTCATCATGGAAGCACATAATACTTGATATTCCGTTCACCTAGGTTCAGATAAGATGTATCTGGATCTCAAGAAACTATACTGGTGGCCTAACATGAAAGCAGAAATTGCTACCTTCGTCAGTAAATGTCTTACTTGCGCAAAGGTTAAGGTCGAATACCAAAAATCCTTAGGTTTACTACAACAACCGGAGATACCTGAGTGGAAGTGGGAGCGTATTACTATGGACTTCATAACCAAGTTGCCCAAGATTGCGGGTGGAATTGATACCATTTGGGTAATCGTTGACAGATTGACCAAATACGCGCATTTCCTACCTATCAAAGAGACTGACAAGATGGAGAAACTGACCAGAACTTACTTAAGAGAAATAGTGCGACTTCATGGTGTACCCATATCTATTATCTCTGATAGAGACAGTAGATTCACCTCGAGATTCTGGCAGTCATTACAGAAAGCACTAGGAACTAGGTTGGACATGAGTAAAGCCTACCATCCACAGACAGACGGACAAAGTGAGAGGACCATTCAAACCTTGGAAGATATGTTACGAGCCTGTGTGATAGACTTTGGAAAGGCATGTGATACTCATTTACCCCTTGTCGAATTCTCCTATAATAACAGTTATCAAACGAGTATAAAGGTTGCTCCGTTTGAAGCCCTCTATGGCCAAAAGTGCAGATCCCCTCTTTGCTGGGCTGAGTTGGGTGACACACAGTTAGCTAAAGGACGAGTTCCTGAGAGCACTCTCATAGGTCCGGAGATCATTCATGAAATGACAGAGAAGATTGTTCAAATTCGTGAATGATTGAAAGCCTCTAGAGACCGACAGAAAACCTACGCAGACAAGAGAAGGAAACCTTTGGAATTCCAGGTTGGTGACCGTGTTCTATTGAAGGTCTCACCCTAGAAGGGCTTGATACGCTTCAGAAAGTGTGGAAAACTAAATCCAAGATACGTAGGGCCTTTCGAGATTCTCGCTAGAATCAGCCCTATAGCTTACAAACTCAAATTACCTCACGAACTTAGTAACGTACACCTTAGTTTCCATGTTTCGAACTTGAAAAAGTGTCTGTCTGAGGAGACTCTTGTAATCCCACTCGACAAGATCGAGATCAACGAGAGCCTCAATTTCGTGGATGAGCCAGTACAGATCATGGACCGAGAGGTCAAACAAACGAAGCAAAGCCGTATCCCGATAGTGAAGATTCGCTGGAATGCCAAGCGAGACCTGAATTCACTTGGGAGCGCGAGGATCAAATGAAACGGAAATATCCACATCGCTTTACTTAATTATTTGTAAATTATTTAAGCTCTAATTTCGGGACGAAATTCTCTCTAACGGGGGGATGATGTGACAGCCCGAAATTTCTATCTTGAAAAGTCATTTCAATTCAATCAAAAGTCAGACTGTTTCTGCTATCTTTTACCTTTGTTAAGGGTCTATTTGAGTGTTCTAAGCCTAGTACATTCAAGGAATGAGTGTTAGTAAGTATCTGCTAGAGTTCATTATGCATCATTCAAGCCAGAAAACTCCAACAGTTGGAGTTTACGGCCGTAAACTAGAGCTTACGGCCTTAAACTCTTAGTTGGCCGTCAACTCCTCCCATATGTATGATATTCTTTCACTTTTCTTCACTTCTCACACTTCCAACTTAAGAACACTCATTTCTCTCTCAAGTATCATCAAGAACACTTCCAATTCTCAAAAAATTTGTAAGTGTTTCTTCCATTTATTAGTTGATACACTTCTTAATCTAGTAAAACCCTATGATTTCATCCATGAATTCATCTCTTTTTGGGTTAGATCTTCAAGAACACCAAGAACGCCAAGAACACCAAGAACACCTACTGGTTTCTTTGGACCGTAATCACCTCTATAAAGAAAAGGTGATTTATACCTACAAACAAAAGGATTTCTTATACTTGAATTGTGTTATCAAACAAATTGTTTTAAACCGTTTTATAAACTGACATCAAGTCATCAAATCTTTCGAATCATTAAACTCTTTAAATGCTTTACAAAACTCCGTTTAAACTTATATATTGTCAAAAATCATGTTTATATAGATATAGTTATATAAATAATGTTTAAAGGGCTTAGGACTGACAAATCGCTTTATTTCCTTTTCCTTGTTTGGATGTGGACCTAGAGTATCGGTTGTTTGTCCGAATGTTGTTTAAATCTTAGTTATATATTATTTATATCTATGTAGATATAAAAGTCCTATCAATCAGTCCAATACCTTTGGGTAGCAAAGGTGTTCATACAAGATCAGTCAATCAATTTCAAAGCTTACTAGTAAACTATAATAGGTATAGTTTACAAAATTACTAATTACTATTTCTAGAACCTTGAAACTTACATAAATCAATACATACAAGAGTCAGTTCATACATCAGTCAGTTGAAACATACAATAACAAGTGCCGAAAGGAACACACAATAACAATAACAAAATAATATTTATGTGAGACTACTTCACGTCATAGCAAGACACTTGTTATGTCGAGTTTTGTAACCAAAGTCTCCTGGTGGGAGAGCGGACATTGTGTGTATAGATCTATACGACATGGGCAAGCCCGCATCCTGACTGTTCGCTCCAGTATGGCTGGAAAGGCCAAGGGGTGACAATTGTCACATTCGTTTCGGCGCCAGCATGTCGTCGTGTTAACTACTTGTCGACTAGCATGGTTATAACCACATCACATCCAAACCTTAATTAACAAACTAGTTTTAAGGTAGTTAGTGCGTTAATAATTATTTTATATAAACATTACTTTACACTTTCAATTTCCGATTACATTCATATAGTGATATTCTCACATAAAAGGTAATGTAAACTATTTTCTAGTAAAGATAGTCATAAACTTGGGAAAAAACAAACAAACAAACATACAAAACAGTCGAGTCTTGGTAAAAGACTACATTACATCATGATTTTTAAAAGAAACAAACATACAAAACAGTCGGGTCTTGGTAGAAGACTACTTTCCAATTTATTAGAAAATATAATATTTTCTAGGAAGTATACAATCATTTACATCAAATATTCACAAACATTTTTTATAGAAACTAATACAAACATTTGACACTAAATTATCATGAACTCACCAGCTTAAATGCTGATCTATGCTTTCAAAATAACTTGTATTCTCAGGTCGACAGTAGATAGGTACGGATGACCAGGATTTTGAGAAGACGGAGCGTATTCAAGACTCGTCCTTATTTTTATTACATATTTTGGTGTCTTATAACTATACAGAACACACTTATATTAACTATACTATTAATGCAATGGATGATGTTGTAGCCTGTTTACTATTGTGCATTGTTATGATATTGTACATGACGTCCTCCGCCCCAGAATGTTTTTCTCCGTTCCAATTTTGGGGTATGATAGTTTTTTACCATAATTCGAAGACGATTCTCTTGAGACTTTAACGCATATTCCACTTCGATCCCAGAAACATAATTTCGACCCCCTGTATCTGTTTGCATCTTTAAAAGAGAGTTGATTTTGCTGTTGAGGATCTTGAATTGTTTCCCATACATTAACATGTTATCTGGAACATTATTTTCCTCTGGATCAAACTGTAAGTCAACAAAAGAAACCATGATATCATCATTAGTTGGTTCTTCGTCTTGGACTATTCTCTCTCCTTCTGTTGATTGTTAGGAGAAGAGAGTAATTATGGGTTCAAGCATAATGATGGAATATGATGCTGATATGGTAGAAACTGGAAATGAAGTTGGGATAGGAGATAAAAAGAATGGTAATTAAGTTGAAATTTCAAATGGTGGTAATGAAGTATCAATTATTGAGGTAACACTTGTGGTTGATTCGATGAATGAAGTTTCAATGGTAGTGGTTTTGATTGATGAAATAATGGTAGTAGGAATTGTCGATGTTGCAGAGACTGATGTATCTAGAGCTTATGTGTTCAACTTCCCATCATCCATGGTGACATTTGTGCCTGTATCAGATACGTTCACAGTGATGCCTGAGATTTGAACCTCCTCCGCAGTGGACTCAGTTAGCAAAACCTCGGGTGATATGAACGTGGTCTTCTCAGGGATGGATGTAATTAAAGGATCACTCGAATTGATGATAGTATCTGTATTAGATGTGTGTACATTCTCATTAGGATTTCCATTCTCTTAGAAAATTGATTTGATAGGAGAATCCCTTCGAGGTGAATCATGACCAATTTCTCCATGAAGCTCTTCGCCAGTTTCGCTATCATCATGATCAGTTTCAACAACAACTTTATCAAGAGGATCATAATGCCTAGCCTTCGTCATTTATAGCTTCTTAACAACATCGATTGCTTGACGTTTCTTAGATGATAGTGAAACTGGAACAGGAACATCACGAAATAAAACCCCCTTCCTCAAGAATTCCGGTTTATGAAAATTTTTGATACCCTTCTGTGAAGAAAGGGTAAGTGAAGAATCACCCTTTGTTTTTGGAATTGATGGCCTTATAGGAGAATCGTGAGCCCTTTTTCTGGGTTCTTGGTCCTTTTGATAACTTTGGCCTTTGTTGGAATGACTTCAGTAGGAACCACCTTCTCAACATGTTCCTTTTCTACTGGTTCTTTCTCAATTGATTCCTTCTCAACCTTCTTCTTATTTGGTGCTTTAACATGTTTCGAAGTACCCTCAACACCTTTAGGTAAAAGATCACAAACAAAATCATCGGGATTAATAGATGCTAAGTATCAAACAAGCAGTGGATTCTTCAGAATAATTTTCCTCAGCATAGCATCTGGTATCCTTGCAATACTACTAAACACCACAAGATCATCTACAACATTCTTAAGAGCAATCAATGACGGAAACTCAACTTTTTCGTCATCTGTAGGGACCAAAATCCCTTCATGTTCGTAAACTTCCCTTTAAATTAAGCTCCACTAGCGAGCACAGGACACTCTATTCGTCACATTAGTATGAGAAATTGCATAGGGAAATTCCTCCCAAAGTTGAGTAACATAATCTACATTCAGATCATAATAAATTCCTGCAATCCTAGCATACACCTCCAATTTCGCCTTGTCTAACCCTGATGTGCGACCAGTCAAGCATCGCAAGACTATCCCGAAAAGAAAACTCAAAATAGAAGCTTGACTCGATTTGCGAAACAAACTTATCCCGGTCAACACGGGTTGGTGACCCATCTCATTAAACATATGTAAAATCTAATCATTCGTAACCTCATTAAAAGTACCTGATTATGGTAACTTCATGATTTGGGTGAACTGTTTCTTGGTGAGCTTTCGAACGTTGTTTTTCAGGAGTTGGAAAGTAACAACCTTAGTCGTCTTATTGAAAATAGTCATCGATCCAGTAAGCGATAACCAGGTCATTGTAACCGCAAAAGATGAGGACAATGTTGCGGAAAGGACTGAGTGTTTTAGGGCAGGAATGAGCATTTGCAGTTGCTCACGGTAGTCATTAACGATTGGAACAAGTCGAAGATTTGTCGATTAAATCTTCAACATTGGTTGAGATGATTATTCATCGTTGGTGGTGGTTGTTGAATATTGTCGTGATGAGCAGCCATTGTTGCGATTAAAAGAACATTTGAAGATGATGAACAATGGAAAATTTGGGAATTTTGGTATGAGAGCATAAAGTATGTAAATAATACCACCGATTCCTTTTATACTCTCCAAAATATTTGAATTTTAAACCAGTGACCAATAAAAATCTGCCACGTAGCACATCAGTTAATTAATCGATCACCATAAAATCCGCCACATCACAAAGACAATCATCACAATCTCCTCAATTCCCGTGAATATGACGAACCATCACATCTGCCAGATCTTTCGCTTCTCCCTATGGGATTATAACCGTCACTTATTTCGAATTACGATCCAAAACATCATGTTTTTACGACACTAAGTAACCAATATTCCTTCAGCATGGAGGTTGGGCTCTTTCGGTTTTGGTATTTAAAACGAAATCATATGCCAGCTTTGCCAAATCTTGTTTTCGAATTGGTATTACCCAAAACCTTAAGGATTTCAATGCAATTGTGTGCCAAAGAATGAGATAGAAGCAATTATAAAAAGTGGGTGTGAAGTGATGTCAAACTCCAGTTGACATAAAAGCAGTTGGATGCCGAGCAAAGATCTCTGCATTCAACATCAAGAGACATGATGAACTGCTTGCATGGTATCCCATGAAATACAATCAAACACTCCTCGATGAGTTTCGAAGGGCTTCTTTTCTTTTGGTTTCGAAAGGTAGCCTGAATTTTTTTTAATGCCACAACTTAACATAAGTTTGTAATAAGTAAACAAAATTACTTGGATGACCACTGTAGTCAAGAACAAGTATGGTTGGTTATGATTTGAGGTAAAATGAAATTAGAAAGATATTTAGACGGAAATCGCATTCCAAGAAAAAATTAAGTATTGGATCTAGTTGGGCAAAAACGTCTTGGGTTATAGCATTTTCTCAAGATCACGCATTACGAATGGAACTTGATTTTGAATATCAAAAAGATACAGAAACAAGTGTTTCGTTAAAACCTTGAACTAAAGTTCACCGTCAATTCCTTGGTTAGTTAGGATTGTTGGGTTTCACCATTATCATGAAAAAGCGAATTAGGATCATCAACTAAGAGTTTTTACATACATATCTCATGGTAGGTTTCGACCAGAGATGTCTTGGGCTAGCATCATTGTGTGTGATCGTGTAACAACTTTATGATGAAAAAGATTGGTTATAAAGAACTCATTGTACCTCAGCTATATTTGGACCAAGCAAAAAATATTAACTCAATATGAGAAGAGTAAGGCAGCTCGATGACTTATGTGAATTTTGCCTGATTAGGAAGAAACTATATTGTTGAAAGTTTCATTAAGGATCTGAGCATAGAGTTGATGAGGGTTGGGACAACATGCTACAACACGCTTCTAGGGACTCCCAACTAGTACAATAGTTCAAAAGTATACATGTCCCCATAATAGATATGATCGTTGAGCATACTCCATACCAACATGATGTTACAATGAGCCATGAAAAGTTAATATAATATTAAGTACAAAACACGAAAATGTTTTTGGATTTTTAATTTTTGAAAATTAAAGAGAAAAATAAGAAAATCTTTTACTGTTTTTAATCATTGAAAATTCAAGTACAAAAATAAGAAAATCTTTTTGTATTTTTGTTTTTTGAAAATCAACAAATAGAAATAAGAAAATCTTTTTGTGTTTTTAATTTTTTGAAAAACTACAAACAAAAATAAGAAAATCTTTTTGTGTTTTTAATTTTTGAAAAACAACAAACAAAAATAAGAAAATATTTTTGGATTTTTGATTTTGAATTTTTTTTAAATAAAAACATAAAGAAAATGTTACCAAATGACTTTCGATGTAGCGGTTACCAACCAAAAAGTTTGTTGCACATCGAAATGCTTTCACCATGACAAAGAGAAATAGCTTCAGAATGTTCCAGAGGAATTGTGAAAGCGAACATATGTGAACGCTGAATTGGAATAGTAACTTCTGATCGATTCAGAAAAACACCCACAACCTGATTCCTTTTTTTTATCATGATGAACCCGGAACAGAGCTTGCTTCAATCATTCGTAAATCAGTCAAAATTCATAAGAATGATTTCTCATCTAAAGGTTTTGTAAAGATATCTTCAAGTTGATCCATAGTTTTCACAAAATGAACTTCTATGCTCCCATCCTCTACATGATCTTTAATAAAGTGACAGCGAAGAGCAATGTGTTTCGTTTTCGAATGTTGCACATGATTTTGACAGATGTGAATGGCACTTTACGAGTCACAGTTAAATGGAATTTTCTCCATGTTGATTGCACAGTCTCGCAATTGACTTTGTATCTATATGACTTGTGATGTGCAAGCTGCAGTAGCTACATATTTAGCTTCTGTTGTTGAAATTGAAACACACATTTGTTTCTTCGATTCCCAACTCATAAGCTTACCATCCAACAATTCACATCCACCAGTTGTGCTTTTTCGATAAAGTTGACACCCAACAAGGTTTGCATCAGAAAATGCTTGTATGAAAAACCCAGTCTTCAAAGGGTACCACAAACCTAACAAAACTGTCCCTTTTAGATATAAAAATATGTTCTTTAGAGCCATGAGATGGGGTTCTCTGGGACTCGATTGGTACCTTGCACAATTACAAATTGCAAACATGATATCAAGTCTACTATCAGTTAAGCATACCAGTGAACCTATCATGCTTCTGTACCACGTGAGATCCATGGTAGACTCATCCAAAGAAGGATTTAAGCTTGTGACGAATGCATTGGTATTTTCACTTTCGGACTATTCATCATGTCAAATTTCTCAAGTATGTTACGAGAGTACTTTTCTTGATTTATGAAAATACCATCCCTGCTTTGACGAATATTCAAACCCATAAAATTATTTATCTTACATCATGCTCATTTCGAACTACATTTTTATCATGTTCTCAAATTCTCTTGACAACAAAGGGTCAGTCGAGTAAAAAATTATATCATGTACATAATTTTAAACGAGCATCAGATGATCCCCTACTTTCTTTCAAAATAGAGTAGGTACAACAGATCCTTGTTTAAAATTAAAGAGTTTCAAGAAATTGGTAAGAGTTGCATACCAAGCTCGTGGGGCTTGTTTTAACCCATAAACTGCCTTATTGAGAATATAAAAATGATCAGGAAATTTGTCATTTACAAAAACTGGTGGTTGTTTGTCATACACCATTTCCTCCAAAACACCGTTGAGAAAAGCGCACTTGTCATCCATTTGATACACATCAAAGTTTTTATGCGCTACATAATCAAGAAAAATCTGAACAGCCTAGGGTCTTGCGACTGGCGAAAAGGTTTCCTCATAGTCAATATCTTCTTGTTGCGAATATCCATTTACTAAAAGTCTTGCTTTGTTTCGAACAACATTGCCTTCTTTATCAGTTTTGTTTTTGAAAATCCATTTTAAGCCAAATATCGAAACATCATCAGGTTTTGGAACTAATCTCCAAACCTTATTGCGTTCAAATTCAGCAAGTTCAGATTGCATTGCAACAATCCAATCAGGATATTCCAATGCAACATTAACTGTTTTTTGTTCCATTTTCGAAATGAAGACATTAAACATACATAATTGTTAATGGTGATTCAATACCTCATTTTTAGCTCTAATATGGGATCTTATTAAGACAACAACATTTGTATCACCAAAAATCTATTCTGTCGGATGTGATTTTGTCCATTGTCCATTGGTGAATATGCAAGATCAAAATCCAAAGGTGCATCTTTGAAATCTACATCACCTTCTATTGTTCGTATGAATCGAGTATTAAGAACAAAACCAAGTACATATGAATTAAGAACAAAGATGTAAATAGAATCTTTTTGGCTTTTTGATTACATCTGAAAGAGTACAGGAGTACAGAAAGAGTAAAGTGCTTACACTCTCAAAAGTTACTCTCGACTCCAATACTTTCCCTATTTATAGGGACATACAGACGCATACAAAAAACATAAGGACTAGACATGAGAGCTTCAAACACTAAGATGCCTTACATAATACATACATTCAAAATACAAGACTACAACTTCAAAACTGACCAGGCCTAATTGTACTTCGACACCATACTATAAACTTTGAACCTTACAATCTCCCCCTCAGTGAGAAGTGTCTAATCTATGTCATCATCATCTTCACGGCCCGGTGAAGTACTCGGTGAATATCGGTATACCAGATGATCATCTTTCGGATTTCAGCTTTTATCTTCTGATGTATTCCTCTTGAAATTGTTAAGACGAACAAGAAGACTCGTATACTGAGAGTTCGTATACCTCTCCACATCACGAACTTGGAATAATTTTTTTTCATATGATTATTCTTGTTCTTTCAAACAAATACAACACCCAACGGTTTGTGAACACAGATCACAAACTTGGAATAAAAATTTTGTCATCTGATTATTCTTGTTCTTTCAAACAAATACAACACCCAAAGGTTTGTGAACAATCTCCCCATCCTCATAGTTCTTGAGACATCCTTGCCCTTTCAACATCGACTGGGGTACCTTCGAGGTTCTATTCATTGCCAAAGCAAGCTCGATATCCGTCACAGCTAAGCAATCATAGTAATTATCTATGAAAACTTTGATATGAGCAAAACCAATCAAGAAATCACCTTTGTTGTTAACTTGAAGCTTTGACACATCGAAGGTGCTTAATATCTTCGCCACATTGATGAGATCATTGAGGTTCATAAGTGGGAAATCAGCCATAGAAAAGTCGAAAGCCACATTATTCCCTCTGACCACATAGTATCAAAAATTCTATAACAGACCCTCGAACAAACATTCTCTGGAGATATTTGACACTTTGAAAAGTTTGACTAAGGACCAAACTTCTTCCTCCTTCTTTCCCAGAACATCATGAAACCTTAACTTTGATATCTTGTACTCATCTTTATCTTTGAACTATCAATCAATTGATATTGAGCAGAGATAAACATCATGTGATTAATGGGATAATCCAGCTAGTTAAAATCAACACTTTTGATCTCATATCCTTTCTTTGGAAACTTTCCAAAGTCATGCATCTTTCCTGAAGAGACTACTTTCTCGACTTTTTCATAGGACTAATATTTGTTCGTAACTCCTTTGTTTAATCTAAGTGGATCATTTTGCCTTTGTCTTATTATGCTGTTTACTTGCCTTTGCCTTTCTATTTCCTTCTCCACATTTTTCTTTTTCTCTTTCACAGAACTCACTTTCTCAATTGTCTTCCCTTTGTCATATTTATCCTCCTTTGAAGGTGGTGGCTTTGAACTCTAACTCGATCCCCCAACAGTTGCTCTAATAACTATGCCTTTGGTTATTAGCCTCGAAGTCATTCTTCTAGAAGTTGTTGTCAGAGAAGCAGGAAGTGATGTTGGAATTTTCATCGACATTACCTTCCCCACAACTTGTCATTGATCAGGATCCTTCGAAGAGCCAACCTGCTTATCTCCTTCTTGTGCCACTTGCTTCACAGGTGGGGCATTCGTTGGCATCAGATGTACTAACTTGAGAAGATGAGCAAGTTCTTCTTCGAGATTTGTTTCAGGAGAAGAAATCATCTTTGAAATCAAATGCTAAAAAACAAAACATGAATGAGAAAGATCAATCGTCGACATGGACTCTTTCAGGCTTCCAAAACATTCCTCTATCTTTTCAAACACTTTCGAATCTGTTTCTGTCTTGGCATCGAGCTTGGTTGAAAACGAAGTATAATACTCTACAAGCTTTTTTATCGCATCAACAATCACTTCTACCTTGCCAGGAAGACTCAAATAGTTATGTTCAGTCTTTGCCACCTCCTTCAAAATTTCCATCTGAGTTCCTCCACTTTGAGATTAACAGACTCCTCCTCTTTCTTAACTTCCTCAATAAACAAGATATGACGTTCTTTGGCAACGTCACGAAGATTGGTCACCTCAAATTGGAAATTTTTAGTATGACGCTTTAATCGCTCTTCATGTTTCTTCTCAATTTGTTCTGTAGCCATCTCTAAATGATTCTCTTGTGATTGAAGCATAACATCCAGCTCAATCCAAACACTGAATTTTGACCCACTATATCTGCCTGAATTTGTAACAAAGAATTCAGCTTATGATTCAGAATTTTAAATTGTTTTCCTGACATAAGCATATGATGAGGAATGTTATATTTTTTAGAATCGAACTGAATTTTAGCAAAGGAAACCATCACATCTCCATCATCCTATTCATCTTCTTGAACTGAATTTTCCCCTTCAGTTGGTTGGGAATAGAAAAGTGATGTAATGGGTTGAAGCATAATGTTTGAAACAGTCGGTGAAATGGTAGAATTAGGTAATGAAGATAGAATGGGAGAAATGAATGGTGGTAAGGAATTTGAAGTATATGAAGATAAAATGAGCGTGGTAGAAATATTTGAAGGTTCAATAGAAGATGTACCTTGAGCTTCGTTATTCGTGACACCTTCACCCATATTGACATTTGTGTCCATATTATATATGTTCACAGTGATGCCTGAGGTTTGAACCTCCTCTGAAACAGACTCATTCCTCAAAACCTCGGGTGGTATGAAAACAACCTTCGCAGGGATGGTAGTAGTTGGAGATTCACCCAAATTAGTGATTGTATCAATATTAGATATGATTACATTGCTACCAAGACTTCCAGTCTCCTCGAAGGTAGACTTAAGTGGAGAGTCTCTTTGAGGTGTCTCGAAGCTCAATCCAATATCTTGACGAATCAGACATCTATCGCTTTCACTATCGAAATCAGTTACAACAACTACATCATCGAGTGGATCAACAAGTTGCTTCTTCTTCTTCTTAATCTTCTTAACTACCTCATAAGCTTTATGTTTCTTTGAGGCTTTTGAAACTAGAAGTGTAACATGATGAATTTGCACACCCCTTCGATTAAGTTAGGGTTTACAAATTTTCCTTATCTTCGAAACAGATCCATCTTTTGGTGAAAAAAGTGGCATATCAGAAGCATCTTCAATGATCTGTGGCTTAGAAGAGTGTCGAGGACCATGAGCAGGCTCCTCAGTGCGTTTTACAATACCCGTCTACGAAGGAACGACCTCTTTTTGAACTTCTTTGGCAACAGTTTCTTGAACCAGTTTTGTTACCTACTTCTCGATTTGCACAGGAGCTGACTTAGGATGTTCAGGCTTCTTTAGTTTCTTGGAATCTTTAACAATGTTCGAGATGCCTTCTGCTACTTTTGGAAACAAAACCCCTACTTGAACATCTAGGTTAATTGTTGTCAAATAATTAACCAGAACTAGATGGGCAAGATCAACTTTTCGTAACATGGCATCTGGAATTTGAGCTACAGTAAGAAATAAGACAGGATCATCAGAAACAACTTTAGGATGCTGATAGATGGAAAAATCCTTGAGAGAACAAGATCGATGCACAGGGACAAGGTTTGAGAACTGAAACCTTGAGTGAATGCTTAAGATCAATGTCTGCTTGCTAATGATAGAACAAGTCAAGACTGGAAAGACCAGTTAAGTCTTAGATAGAAATTTCAACAAATAATCAAGACATTAAATGAAGAATAAGAGAGTAAATGATCAAGGTAAAATTAATAAATGAAGAGCAGGAAGAATGTTTGAATGAACTTAGTAAAGATGCCAAAAGTGAGTGAAAGATCAATCTTGTACTTGTATTAAATACTCCTTTATATAGGAGAAAATGTTATAGTGAAATAACCCAAGCGTTTACATAGGACCAGACAAAAGAGATGATTATGACATTCTGATTGTCCAAATACAATAAAATACTAAGTCCTCTGAAACGTTACATCAATACAGATACAATAAATGTAATAAGACAAAATTCAGTTCTTCCTAATCAGCAACTATTCCGGACTTGAGAGACATTCCGGAATGGCTTCATCTTCACTTCGTCAACTTCCCTAGTCCGGACAGGTTCCGTACCACTTCTCCAGTATTCACTTTGGAGCACTACTCCGGAATGCAAGTACTTCGAATTTTGGATTAAGGATTGCTAAGATTCACTTTTAGGTTCCAACAATCTCTCCCTAAGTGAGCTCAGCAATCCATGCAGTTTAAGCAGCTTCTTCCTTGATGAAAGTATGGGCTCTGAACAACCATTATCTAACTTCAATATACCATGATAGATGAATGAAAAACTTGGCTTTGATTTGTTCCGGAGCTTCTGATTTTGATGCTCTTGAGATGAACTTCCTCAGGGCTTTGGTGGGAACCAGGTGTTTGTCAAGGACTCTGAAAAAGTCCTTCTTGTTTTTTTTCCTGGTGGTGTAGATAAACCCTAGAATCGGATCTTCAACTAGGCCATCTGCAAGAAGTTAAGCTTCCAGAAGAAGGTAGCTAATTTTTGCCACAAATTTTTCAGTTCCGTATAGGTGCGCAAGCTCATAATTATGTAGGCAGAACTACGCGACATAATCTTTGAGAAAGTTCATGGCTGTGTGGTATGCACCCATACTGATGTCATATTTTTTATTTACTGTCTTACCCCAAAACCAATAACGGCGGAAACGTTCTGGGGGGGAGGACGTCATGTAAAGTATCACAACAATGCAAAGAAGTAAACAAGCAACAACATCATCCATTTCATTAATAGTATAATTTTAAATACAAGTATGTTCTTTCATAAAATAAAACGACATAATGAATAATCAAAATAAAAGACGAGTCTTGACTGCTCCGCCTCGTACCTGTCTATTGGTGACCTGAGAATACAAGATATTTTGAAAGCGAGTATCAGCATAAAGCTGGTGAATTCATAAGTATTTTAGTGTCATTGATTTGTAAAAACTGTAATGTAAGACTTGTAATTGTTTAAGAAAAAGTTTGTATAAGTACAAAAGATCCTAGAAAATCCCATATTTCCTACTAGTATAAAAAGTAGTCTTCTACGAAGACACGACTGTTTTGCAAGTATGCATCATTGTAAAAATGACGGTTTTTCCCCTGTATAACTATTATTATAAAAATATAGTCTACCTCTTCGTTTATGTGAATGTGTCACAAAATAAAGGTAATAAGGAAAATAATATATTTATATCAAAATATATCCTACCTCATCGTTTATGTGAATGTGTCACAAAGAAAATGTAATAAGGAAAATTGTATAATCCTTATGAATGTATCCATTTGTATAGGATAAATACGGCGTCGTAACTCGCCGAACAGTACAACCGAGAACATCCGTAGATGAACACACCTTCTGTTGCGAGCAGCCAAGTGTAGGATGGTCAGTCCATGAGTATGTAGAAGTGTAACTTCATGTAGTATGTAGTAGTATCTCTCCATATAGTATGTACTAGTGTCTCTTCGTATAGTATGTATTCGTGTCTCTTCCTATAGTATGTACTAGTGTCTCTTCGTATAGTATGTATTAGTGTCTCTTTTTATAGTATGTACTAGTGTCTCTTCGTATAGTATGTATTAGTGTCTCTTCGTATAGTATGTATTAGTGTAGTGTATGTATTGACTCATGTATGAACTGACTCTTAGTGTGATTCCTGGTACTAGGAATAGTAATTAGTATCTCCTAACTATACCTATTATAGTTACTAGTAATGTATGTGTATAACTGAAAGTATGCCTTTGGTACTCAAAGGTACTAAATTAACTAACAGAACTTTTATGTCTATATATGTATACATAATGTATAACTAATATTTAGACGACATTCGGACAAATAACCGATACCCTAAGGCCACATCCAAACAAGGAAAAGGAATTAAAGCGAGCTAGCAGTCCTAAGTCCTTTAAACATTACTTATATAACTATACATATATAGGCATGCATTTGACAATATAAAAGTATAAGAGAAGTTTTGTAAAACCTTTGAAAAGTTTAGTAAATAAGAACTGATGACTTGATGTCAGTTTATAAAACGATTTAAAAGCAGTTTGTTTGATAAGAACAGTTCAGAGTATAAGAAATCATTTGTTTGAAACATAGTTGTAACAGAGTTTGAAAGGAAAGATATAGTGTGTAATACAATTTGATAAAGAGTTTAGTATGTAAAGATGTTTTGAGAAATCATTTTGAAGTAGTATACTGAGTAAAACAGCTAAAAGTGTAGTAAATCCATAGTTTGATAGTTATTAATCACATGTGATTGATATAATAACTATCATGATGCAACTTGTTACAGTTTGTGAGTGATTATGTTTGAACCTAGATGTATTTCGATCATTCATGTAAAGAGTAGAAGTATGTTCTCGAGGGTTTGACCTACATCCCTATGATTCAGTCCTAGTATAGAGTAGAAGTAAGTTCATAGAATGGTCACAGGACGTTTGCCGTCCAAACTAGGGTACCATTGGTTGGTGGATACACGATCCAACCTTTGAAAAAGAATTGGAAATGATCCCGGAGCTAAATTACCATAGTCCAATAACTTGACTAGAGTGAGTTTTAGATAGACCCCAACGATAGTATGATGAAAGTATTTGAACAAAAAGTGACACAGAAATTAGCCGACTGTCAATATCATTGATATTCATGATGTAATAAGTTTGGGAAAATTGACCTTGTAGTGGGTCTTACATCATATCCGGAGTAGAAAAGTTTTTGACAGTAGAAGGCCTAACTAAAAGTACTTATAGTACAAGATAGTTACATAGAAAAGTCCTACATAGGACATAGACAGGAAAACGATTCCTTAAAACAAGGAAGGAATGTAAAGCATCTCCTACTGGTGACGGGCATTCCTCTGGTGAACTCTCAGTTTAGCCAGTTGTCGTTCCATATCAAGCAGGTATCTTTCGTACACTCTCTGGCGTACTCGGAGCTCTATGACTTCGGCTCGAGTTTCAGCTAGTGCTTGCAGCAGGGTCTCATGGTCTCTCTCAGATCTCTCACGAGTGTTTTCAAGGCGATTGGTGCGGATGGTATGCATTCTTGCATTGGCATCAACCTTTGTGATACGATGGAGAGCCGTCCTGCCCTGAATTTTGTTTCAGGCAACTCTACGGACCAGGATTGGCAGAACTCTGTCTGCTGATCCCCCTTCGCTTAAGTTGTAGAAACTTCGATCTCCATTAAACGGCATAGGTTGATCTTGCTCTTCGCTCCATGTTTCCAAGCATTCTACCCAAGGAGGCGTCGGGCCATGAAAAGCCGGACGAGGCTTAGGATTTGGAATGGGAGCTACCGGGGGTAGGTTCTCAACCTCGGGCTCGGAGTTAGCACCATCCGAAAAGTCTTCAGCATGGTGATCATCCAAAGGGATTGGAAGATCATCCTCTGGTTCTTCTCCAAACCATCCAGCATTGCCTTCGTTCTGAAGGTACGGGTCGCCGTGGGGATGGAGTCCAACCATGTTATCTACGCGAGAATTGGGGTAAGGAAATAATTATTAGACGAACTAACTAGATAATTATTAGATAATCTTCATTAGTTACATCACTATTTGTAAAGTGCATACCAGTTATATGTAATCAAAACAGGATAGGCCTTCGAATAAGTGACCTTAACTCCAAATTCACCAGGAACAGGGGTAAAGCAAAAATTCACAGATTCTAAGTCTAGGTCATCCTAGTTACATATAACCTTAGTGTATCCACTTAGCAACTATTGACCTCCTAATGAAGATCTTTTTAGTTCTCAACTAAGTAATTATAGTAGCACATGATACTCCTAATGTCTTCATTGTAGTAGTGTTGGTAAGTTTTTTGACTTGTTGCCATATCACAACCATTCATGGGCATATGCTAATCACTCCTCGGACCAGCATAGTTGATCAGGCTATGCCACTCCCAGGACTGACCATACATCCCCGAGCTTACTTGTGATATTCAACAATCATAATACTTTTGTTCTTGTTGTGACACTGATTTTAGTATGAATGCAAGTATGTATACTTAGTTAAATATTTTATTATTTAAAAGTATAAACTCTTGGTCAGAGTATTTTAATCCCATTGTATTTATATTCTGCATATCTTTTATGGGTTGATATACTCAATTCACTATAAACAATGCTCTCATACCAATTTGTCAAACTCCAAAACCAAGAACGGAGGAAACGTTCTGAGGCGGAGGACGTCATGTAAAGTATTACAATAATGCAAAGTAGTAAACAAGCAAGAACATCATCCATTGCATTAATAGTATAATTTTAAATACAGGTATGTTCTTTCATAGAATAAAACGACATAATGAATAATCAAAATAAAAGACGAGTCTTGACTGCTCCGCCTTCACAAAACCTGGTCATCGTACCTGTCTATTGGTGACCTGAGAATACAAGTTATTTTGAAAGCGAGTATCAGCATAAAGCTGGTGAATTCATAAGTATTTTAGTGTCATTGATTTGTAAAAACTGTAATGTAAGACTTGTAATTGTTTAAGAAAAAGTTTGCATAAGTATAAAAGATCCTAGAAAATCCCATATTTCCTACTAGTATAAAAAGTAGTCTTCTACGAAGACACGACTGTTTTGCAAGTATGCATCATTGTAAAAATGACGGTTTTTCCCTTGTATAACTATTATTATAAAAATATAGTCTACCTCTTCGTTTATGTGAATGTGTCACAAAATAAAGGTAATAAGGAAAATAATATATTTATATCAAAATATATATTAGCTCATCGTTTATGTGAATGTGTCATAAAGTAAAGGTGATAAGGAAAATTATATAATCCTTATGAATGTATTCATTTGTATAGGATAAATACGGCGTCGTAACTCGCCGAACAGTACAACCGAGAACATCCGTAGATGAACACACCTTCTGTTGCGAGCAGCCAAGTGTAGGACGGTCAGTCCATGAGTATATAGAAGTATAACTTCATGTAGTATGTAGTAGTATCTCTCCATATAGTATGTACTAGTGTCTCTTCGTATAGTATGTATTTGTGTCTCTTTGTATAGTATGTACTAGTGTCTCTTCGTATAGTATGTATTAGTGTCTCTTCGTATAGTACGTACTAGTGTCTCTTCGTATAATATGTATTGGTGTAGTGTATGTATTGACTCATGTATGAACTGACTCTTAGTGTGATTCCTGGTACTAGGAATAGTAATTAGTATCTCCTAACTATACCTATTATAGCTACTAGTAATGTACGTGTATAACCCAAAGTATGCCTTTGCTACTCAAAGGTACTGAATGGACTGACGGAACTTTTATGTCTATATATGTATACATAATATACAACTAATATTTAGACGACATTCGGACAAATAACCGATACCCTAAGGCCACATCCAAACAAGGAAAAGGAATTAAAGCGAGCTAGCAGTCCTAAGTGCTTTAAACATTACTTATATAACTGTACACATATAGGCATGGGTTTGACAATATAAAAGTATAAGAGAAGTTTTGTAAAACCTTTGAAAAGTTTAGTAAATAAGAATTGATGACTTGATGTCAGTTTATAAAACGATTTAAAAGCAGTTTGTTTGATAAGAACAGTTCAGAGTATAAGAAATCATTTGTTTGAAACATAGTTGTAACAGACTTTGAAAGGAAAGATATAATGCGTAATACAATTTGATAAAGATTTTAGTATGTAAAGATGTTTTGAGAAATCATTTTGAAGTAGTATACTGAGTAAAACAGCTAAAAGTGTAGTAAATCCATAGTTTGATAGTTATTAATCACATGTGATTGATATAATAACTATCATGATTCAACTTGTATTCCCCCCCCCCCCATAAAATCATTTAAAAACATTTAAAAACATTTAAAAGGTTAAATAAGGGGTATGAACTCACCTATAGTGAGTGGATCGTATGGAAGTGTCGGATAAGTGCTAGGTGTCAAGTGAAGACTTGAACACACACAATGATCCTAATAACATATAAAGACATATATATATATATATATATATATATATATATATATATATATATATATATATACATATATATATATATATACATACATAAATAGATATATATATATATATATATATATATATATACATACATATATATATATATATATATATATATATATATATATATATATATATATATATATATATATATATATATGTATACAATTAGTGATTATAACACTAAGTAGACAAGTATAAACACCCTAATGCGTAGAAAACACTTTGGTCTAAGTGTTAGGAGGCCATTGGGTTGCAACAAAGGAGTGTAAGGCATTGCTATTGAGTTTATGGCCCAAGGACCACACTCAATGGAGTTTACGGCCCAGGGGAGTTTACTTTGTTGGATTAATGTCTAAGTCCATAACTATATTTGGTATGTACTTAACCCGACCCGGCATGGTCCATTTGGGTTGCACTTCACCGGCACAATTTATATGGATAGTCTTTTGAGAATAGTATATTTATGATTTATATTAATATATTATAAGTTCTAATATATTAATATAGAATCATATTATTTAATTAGTATTGATCAAGAATTAATTTAGAATTAATTAAGTGATCAAAAAGAACTAATTAAATATGGACTCTTATATATATGGAATGGGCCAAGTTCATTTAGGTTGGGCTAAGCTTTCATGGATGGTCCATGGAGCTTTTAACCCATGGATCCTATGTAAATGAAAGGTCATGGGTATTAGGGTTTACATGGATGTAACCCTAATCCTCCATAATATATAAAGGGGTCCTTGGCTCACAAAATTGACAAGTGTGTGAAAATAAGAGTGGGCCGATTTTAGTGTGCATACATATTCTCTCAAGTTCTTGCAAGGTCTTTTGGTGATTTGTGATTCCATTTGAGGCTTCCACACTATTGGGGCTAAGCTCTTAAAGCTTGAAGACATCAAGCTACATCAAAAGGTATGTCATCTAACTAGAACTTTGTAGTATAGGTGCTTCATAATATGCTAGTTAGGATGAAACCTTGAAATAATTAACATTTGCATGTATAATAGAGAAAACATAGATCCAAGGTTTATAGGGTTGCATGTACACCATAGGAGTGTTAGAATGCTCAAAACCCAACAGTGGTATTAGAGCCATGGGTTGTTTTCTGTTATATTGATGCAAATGTTTTATTTTCAAAGTTGGAAAAAAAAGAAAAAAAAAACATGACGTTTGTCAAATTTTAAGATAATTACTTGTTTTTGTGAAAAACTAATTATTTGTAAAATTTGAATCATTTTCTATATGAGTTGAATTAGGTCAAATTTAGTAAAAGATAAAATGATATGATTATTTTATTAGTTTTAAAAGTTTGATCTAAAGAGTTTTTTGAAACCTCCATAAGTTATGGATATGAAAAGGTTTTTAAAAAAAATTGATTCAAAGTTTTTATGTAGTTACAAAACTTGGTCTTAATGTTTTAAAGAATTCCATAACTTGTTCTTAAGTTATGGAACATGAAAAGTTTCATCATAAAACAAGTATTTAACTCCAAAAGTTATGGAATCCAAAAGTTTTCAAGAGTTACAAAACTTTCCCTCAAGTTTTGGAATTTGGAAAAAGTTTTTTTTATGATAAAAAAAGAGAATTAAATTCTAAAACTCTTGGGTTCATAACTTAAACAATTAATTAAATGGTTTTAATTTTGAATTTAATAATTTGAATTATGATGTTTTATTGAATAATTCAATTAACTCTTATGGACTTTATTAATAGATAATTAAAGTTTTTAATTAAAAGAGAATTAATAATTCCATAATGACATGGTTTAAATTTAATTAAATTAAGAGTATAGTTTGATTAATAGATTAAACCACCAAGTATTTTAAATGTCTAAAATACACCCTTATACTATTATAATATTAAAAGTTTAATATATTATATGTATAAGAGCAAGTCGTTTTACTATTAGTAGGCCTCATTCACGAAACCGGTCTATAAGGGGGGTATAAGGTTACTGCCTATAAAATGGCAGTTTAATGGGTGTCCACTCTCACCCACCGCTTCCTTGACTGGTGGAGGGTCGTTAGCCGAACAGGTAGGACAAGGACTACAATTCTCCCTTCATTAAAAGTATTAATGATAAATACTAAGTAACTAAACTTTTTATAACTTCCCAATCTTAGTTACTTAGGAAAATGTGAATAAGGTGCTAATCCATGAAATTACACTTTGCACTTTGTTTAAGCTGTTAGTGGAGCGTGTGTGGTTAACCGGCACACTAACCTGGACTTAACAAGGTAGGCAAAGGGTAACTTAATGTTTATCATAGTATCGTTGGATCGTGTGTGGTTAACCGGCACATCGATTGAGGGGTAAATATTAAGGGTACCAAGTATATTTGCATGGTTACTTCACACCTTGTTTTGTGATCCTCGGCATCCCAGTCACAAAACCTGAAGGGCACACTCAAGATTGAAACATGCCATTGAAAAGTTCAATGAATCTCAAAAAAATCTAGGAGTTTCAAAACCAATTAAAACCTAATAATACATTTCGTTTATCTTGGTGGAAATTGGTGAATCGTCATTCACCTACCTTCAAATATTTTATAGCTTGGATTACGGCATCCCTCTTCCAAGTTATAAAATAGTTTGTTGGGTCCTAGCCTTAATATATCATATTGGGTGTTATATTAAGGACTTAAATCAACTTTACGTGAATTTCTCCCATTGTTGATGTCTGGTTTAGACAACAATGATCTTCCCAAACCAAGCTTTCCTAATGAATATGACTTCCCGAGTTTGGCTCATGGAAGTCATACTTCTCTTCCTCCACCTCCTCCAATTATTCTCCTTAACCCACAAGTTCAAGGTCACTCAAGCCCTAATGGAAAGCAAGGTCTATATGTGATCACATCTTAGAGATGAAGTCACATATTGACAAGCCGGGAGATTTGGTGTCAAAGTCTTGAGAAAGTTGGATGTTCAATCACTTTCTAAGTCACATAGTGAGTTCCTTTGGGACTACTATGAAACAGACTATGACATGAACCTTAATGATCATATCTATTTTCTTGGTGTTGCTGAATCAGCAATGATTTGGAACGATAGTAAAGCAAATTTGATTAGAAGATCAACTTCCCAAAAACTTTATGGACAGTAACAATGGTGACACTGGAAATCCAGAAAAAGCATTCTCTTCCCAATGGAAAGGGATTGACCATAGTCAACCCGGTTGACCAAATGGTAAAGAGAAAGGCTAAGTCTGAGATAGTCCCATTACCAAAGGGTCCATATGTTTATTTTGCCAAAGGAAGGGGCGTTGATTGCAAAGCTGCCAAATTTACCTAAGGATGTTAAAGTCAATAAGTTTGACTCTACATCAGGTAGAGCCCATTATCTAACTTTGTTAAGTTTTATTCTGAGATCCTCATTACATGATGTGACTGGGTCACATGTTGATGTTTTAAGAATCAAAGAATAGAGAGAAATCTTAAAGGAAGTATATGCTGATTCTGATCGCGAAGGTGGATTTCGATCGCATCAGAATTTTGAGCAGTTGCTTAAGAAGTTATGATATATTGCTAAGGAATAGATAACAACAATTTTCCATGTGGATGGTAAGGATAAGTTTTTCCGCAAAGTTTTAAAATAAAAGAAAATTGTTTAATTTTATTTATTTGAAGTATCCTTACAATGGCATTTGTGGAAAACTGTTGCTTATATGATTCCACTGACAGCAATATTGGAAAATGGATTTGATTCTTTCATTTGAGGTAGTGTCTAAATTTACCAAATCAGGAAAGTTCCTCATCACCCAAGTTTCAATTGGACCGAAACTTGGAATCATGCAAGTTGAATAGTATGATGAATGAGAACTTTCAAGCATTGGAAAATCAAGACTAATTACTTGTTCACATGGATTTGTGAGTCAAGTGAAGGACTAAAGGGATCGAGTACACATTCTTGTGCACTGGTCATGTCCACCACAAAGCTCGTTAAGACTATTTGATTTACTAAAGTTTAGTAAATATGGTTATACTTACAAGTTTAAGTATAATTCTGAAACATTGGAAAAGTCTCAATGTATGGCAGAACGAATGGGAAGAATCAAATTAGGCAGAAAGATAAAAGTTTCTCAAATCTGAAAAGATGGGAGAGTACTTTAGTATCATGTTTGTGATCATCTTAATGATTTAGAAATCATATCACAATTAGTCCTCTAAAGGTCATCTTAGTGCATTATTATGACTAAGAAGAGGAGTCATGAATTGTTGAAATGGTTAGATCAGGAAGACGAGTCATACTTCGTTCCAAAACAATTCTTAGAGTCATACTCCAAGATTGTAACTTGAGTGACATATCTTAAAGAAAGGTTTAAAACACTTGTCAAATGTAAGAGTAAAAGTGTCCTACTCTTGTACATTTGAAATTGGTAAGTTGTGATGTTTTGGATAAAACAAAGATCAACTAAGGCCAATTGTGTGAAGTGTTTGTTTTGATAAAGAATCTGCACTATCTCTTGAATATTTGGCAAGATAGTCTTATATGTCAAGAGGATAGTGGGAGTCTTAAAGATCCTAAAAAGAATTTCAAGAACTAATCAAGAATAAAACCTGAGGTTCTTCACTAGCACACGACTTGAGGTTTATAACCTATCGTGTTGACATATTCTGTGCCCATTCCAGTTAAAGTTGGCTTTGCATAGGAGTTCTGAAAGTTCTCAATTGGTTGCATAACAACTTGGAAGCAATGGCAGGCCCTGTACTGCCAGGTGGCAAGAAGTTAAGATTGCATAAGTTCAGTCCATATGAGTTTGGATTTGTCATTATCCTTGTCTTGTGACTATGGTTTTGACGATTCACATGGATAAGAACACATACACCATAAAATCTAAGGGTCATAAGGTTTCTCTCCGATTCATGAAAATGATGGTGAGGAAACACTTCCACCAAGTAGATTTGAAGCAGATGGAAAAAGGTCTAAACAATTGAGACTATGATTACGGCATCCCTTTTCATAGTTCTGAAATTGTTTAGACACACATGCTTGCTATCTAAGGAAAATTGTATGATTTTGATAAAGTTTTATCAAAGCATCTCGTATCAGAAATCTGAACTTTGGTAAGAAAGTCAATAAAGTATTGATTTCTAGAAGCCCAGCTGATTTCTGAGTACATGTCAAAGCAAGTGGGAGCATAAGTGTTATGCTAATAATCATCATGTTAGTGGGAGCATGATAATTATTGTTAGTGTTGCAAGTTAGCAATGATAATTATAGAAAACAAAAGTTTCAATTCGTGAGGCTGCAGGGATTGAAAAAGTTGTTTTGCTATAATTAAGGGAGATGATATACTTCATTTCAGTTCTAAAGGCTTAGATTGAGACCTTAATCATCTTTAGCAAGAATATATATATGAATTTCATGTTGGATTGGTTCAACTTAAGGAAATTCTATATATTGCGTTCTCAAAATTCGATTATGATTACGGCATCCCTCTTCATAGTCAAATTTTGAAAACATGGCAAATAAAAATATTGTAGCAAAAGACTGGTCTAGAATCATGTCTTTATGTGAGACATCATGAATCGTGTACCATTTGCTTTGGGTACAGGATCGATTGCATGTGCTATAATATTTGTCATTTCTAAATTTTTCCAAATGCCCAGAGGCATTAAGAAGGGAAAAGGTCTAGAATTGGATATGACTAAAATGATTAAGCAATTGTCGAGGACAATCTGAGGTTTACCAAAGATTGGTTGCTCAGGGACAGTTGGAAGTATAGTGCTAATTTTGGAAGGACCATATTGACATATTCTGAAAAAGAGGCATCTCTTATTCAAAAGTGATAGTCAAAATGAGAATATGGAGTTGTCTCCATAGGTGGAAGTTATCTGTGTAAGATTAGAAAACTTAATGCAAGAAGCATGTCCAAAGCAATGTACTTTGAATATGAGACTTAGTTTCCATGGAGTTGATCTCCATTGGAATACCTTATAATGACTGTTGACAAGTCTTTGTGACTTTGTACATATTCATTACAGGAGGGTCAGTGCATATAAGTTTAAAATCTAAACAGATTTCGATAAATGATAGGAATTTGAAATTCTCACATTTTTCGATAAGGATTTGGGAGTGTGAAATTAGAATCATTAAAATTATGTTCAAGTGGTTTATTTCACAAAGTAAGGATCATAGATAAACATAGAGTGCATACTTGGTGTATGGCAAAGCTATTGTTTAAGAAAAACATAGTGTACATGCTTGGAGCATGGGACAACTAGTGTTTTTAATTCAAGTATAAAGTTGATAAAACCGAAACAATGAATAATGAGTAATCAGTATGGTGATAAATAAAAGTGTTTATTTATATTCATAGGGTTTGATACCATATTTGATTCATTTATTCTTGTGTTTCACTCTGCATGTTTTGACTTCCAGAATAACTAAGTCGCTCTTCCTGAATGATTAAGTTATTCAAACCATCCACAGTCGGTCATATGTTGGAAGTAGATATGAATCAAGACTGTCGTGGGTTGGTTTGTAGAGGTCCAAGTTGGTGGACAAAGTGGTGCTACAGCACTCATGAGTGCTCATAAGTTATGAGTATTGGATTCAACCCGCGCTAATTTGAATCACTTCTTGGATTTTATTACGAGTGATCACGAGACGATAATATCTTATATTCTTAAAACCTAGACATATGAGTTGTTACTATGAGTTGGATATACATTGATTGCACGAAAACGCATTGGTAACTCGATGTTATAAAACGTGCCTTTGTGTATGATTCAACAAGTAGTAGAACAAGCCATATGAGTCGAAGTTTATCCATTCCTTTTACCTTCGGGATAAAAGCGATATTTGTGGGCCCCTCGATGATTTAGCGATGACACATGTGAGTGCTTGGCCAAGCCAGGACTGATTTGATTTGTTCAATCAGTCAGTCATCATAAATCGAAAATCAGGAAACAACAAATGGACAGAGAGAATGATTATAATCCATGTCTCAGTCCATATGATATCTAGAATGGAGGAATATATGATCCCTTATCAAATGGACAAGTCATTGACAAGGTTAGAGTTCGACAGCGGCTTTAAGAACTACGATTGCCAGTTAGGTTTTGAAGTCATACTCAATAATAGTTTTAGACTTATCCAAGTGGGAGACTGTTGGATTAATGTCTAAGTCCATAACTATATTTGGTATGTACTTGACCCGACCCGGCATGGTCCATTTGGGTTGCACTTCACCGGCACAATTTATATGGATAGTCTTTTGAGAATAGTATATTTATGATTTATATTAATATATTCTAAGTTCTAATATATTAATATGGAATCATATTATTTAATTAGTATTGATTAAGAATTAATTTAGAATTAATTAAGTGATAAAAAAGAACTAATTAAATATGGACTCTTATATATATGGAATGGGCCAAGTTCATTTTGGTTGGGCTAAGCTTTCATAGATGGTCCATGGAGCTTTTAACCCATGGATCCAATGTAAATAAAAGGTCATGGGTATTAGGGTTTACATGGATGTAACCCTAATCCTCCATAATATATAAAGGGGTCCTTGGCTCACAAAATTGACAAGTGTGTGAAAATAAGAGTGGGCTAATTTTAGTGTGCATACATATTCTCTCAAGTTCTTCCAAGGTGTTTTGGTGATTTGTGATTCCATTTGAGGCTTCCACACTAGTGGGGCTAAGCTCTTAAAGCTTGAAGACATCAAGCTACATCAAAAGGTATGTCATCTAACTAGAACTTTGTAGTATAGGTGCTTCATAATATGCTAGTTAGGATGAAACCTTGGAATAGTTAATATTTGCATGTATAATAGAGAAAACATAGATCCAACGTTTATAGGGTTGCATGTACACCATAGGAGTGTTAGAATGCTCAAAACCCAACATACTCCTGGCCGTAAACTCTCTAAAGGGTCATATTTAGAGGCTTAAAGGTATGGAGTCTCAAGTGGTTAAATGTTCCAAGGTTAAACAAGAGGCTATATGAGTTTAAGGTCCAAGAATTGACCTTAACATCAGTTTACGGCCTGGGGACCATTTCTCCATGAGTTTACGGCCGTAAACTCATGGTATGATGCACCAACTCGAAGTTTAATGTCCCTAGTTCATTGGTGGAGGGTTCTAATCCAAGTTCTAAGCATAAGGAAGGAAATTAGAGCAACTTTGCACCATAAAAGGGAGTTTACGACCTTGGGAGATCCTTGGCCGTAAACTCTCATCCAACCCTAAAATCATGATGTTTCTAAGACCTAAACATGTTTAATCTAGTACATAACAAGTTAGAACAAGAGTACTTACGATATAGGGGCTTGAAATGGTCGGTTTTGGCAAAGAACACTAGTGCGTGTTCTTGGTGTTCTTGGTGAAACTTGAAGATCTATGAAAACATGATTTTTATGGATGAAATCATGTAAGGATACTAGATTAAGAGATGTATCAACAAGTCAAGGAAGAATACTTACTAGTTTTGAAGATCTAAGGATGGAATGTGGATGATACTTGAGAGCAAACCCGAGTTCTAGGCTTGAAATGGCAAGAATGAATCAAAATGGCTAAGTTTTTCTTATATAGGCATGGAGTTTACGGCCCCCATACCATTTGGGCTGTAAACTCCAAACTCTTGGAGTTTTGGAGCCTAAATGTTGCACACTTTACCCTAAAGTATCCTCTCTCCAGTTATCTCTTGCAGTACTAGGCTTTAGAACACTCAAACTGACTTTAAACCGGCTAAAAATTAGCAGAAAGTATTTAACTTTTAATTGAAGTGCTTGACTGTACAGGATAGAAAATTTCAGGTTGTCACATTTACCCTGAAGTTAGCCGCCAGGGTGATAATGTTGTTCGGATTCAGAGAAGGGAAATCTGCATCTGAAATAGTCCACGAAGTAGGCTTGTTCCGGAGGATATGAAATTTAAACAATGGGCATCTCAGATCGAATTTAACCAAGATCTTCCTTCCGACCCCATCAACTTTGGTGATTCTCTTCCTTGACCACACTTCCTTGAGAGGTTGTGCGTTTTTTGAGTAGAATGTAGCAAGTCTTTCTCACTCAGTCTGGAGGATCACCTCCGGATCATCTGATGGGTGAAGGGGGGCAAACTTGGTATATAACTTGCTGTGAGGAGAGAGAGGAAGATCCAACTGTTCGGAATCATTCGTGGGGATATTGTAATATATGAGTGGAATAATCTCATGATCATGTAGGATGCCTTCATGACACAGAGGAGAGATGCCACGCATTGGATCAGGGTTATCCTTTAAAGCTTGGATCCGAATGTGATCCTCTAATGCCCAGTTGATTTCTTCCTGCGACCATCCATGTTTTTTCTTGAGAGGAGGTCCGGAGTGAAGGGCTTGTTGTCTGTAAGAGGTTTTTTCCCTTTTTCTTTTTCTTTCCTAAATGACTGAATGATCATCTTCATATTCTCATCTATGACAAATTCTGGAGTAGGATTTGGAAGAGGATCTTTCGGAATTTCATCAGGAATCCGGGGAGGGGAGCCTTGGTCGATCTAAGCAATTTTAGGAGCTGGGATTGGAGGAGGCATAGATGGCGTGGCTCGGAAGGCTTGGGAAGTAAGTAGCGATTTTGCTTTAGCCATTTGAATGCCCATCCGAAGAACGTCTGGAAGAGAAGATGGCCATGAAACAGCGGACCATATTTGTTGTTCTTCTTCAGACATAGCTTTGGGGAATGTCTTCTTCGGAGCCTCGAGACCCAAGACAGCCTTTGTAATAGGCTCTTCATCACTTTCTTCTTCTTGGGGTTTAGATAAAGAGGAGATGAGCTTCAATTCTTCTTAATCGGAATCATTTTCATCCCGGAGTGTGAACTCCATGGCAGGCTTCCAAATCTGGCTAGGACCTTCTCCCCCTCTTGCATCGGGAGACTTTCGAACGGATGCAAGCGCTAAAGAATCCTGCAGGCCTTCAAAATTTTCAAACACCTTCTGGAGTCCGGTGTTGAGTTTTTTGGTAAGGTTGTCATAAGCTCCTGCAGTGGGGGCTTGGCTGGAGAGGTGATCGAATAGGTGCCCTAGAGAGGCCAGCAGCTCATCAAACTTCTGATTCAGAACATCAACAATGTTCCAAGTGGATCGGATAAGTCTGATGAGGACTTGTTGGATTATCATATTCATCTCATCCTTCTTCCGAATCTCCTTCTGTAGTCTTTGCATCTGTTTCTCATGGCGAGCATGGGTCTGCTTGATGAGTTCGTTAGTAGCAGAGCCCAAGTCCTCATGGATGTTTAGCATGATGGTGATGGTATCGAGGTAGTGTTCAACAGAGGCATCATACTTGGATTGAACGTCTTCTAATGAGTGTTTGAGCCGGAGAGCCACAAGTTGATCCAGTTGGGCTTCTCTTTCCGTAGTAGAAGGTCTGGATTGCTGGGAGAGTGACTGGAGAATGGCATCAAGTTTGGCATCAAGTCCGGAGACCTTTTGATCTAATTTTGTGTTAAGCTCGGTTACTGATGTCTTCACAGTTGACACTTTCTTCATGGTGTCCGAGACATTGGTGCGGATTTCCAACAGAGCAAAAAGATCAACATAGTCACCCGCGGAGGATTCTGAATCAGAGTCAGAGTGTTGCGGAGGAGATTGGTTAAATGAAGAATTGGTGGAAGGACATGGTTTGGTTGCAGCATCATCTTCTTGTAGTTTGAAGTTCATACCTGCGTCCGGAGTGGTAGAGGAGGACGAACCGAAATGATAAGCAGACTTTGATGAGGAGGCCTTTGATTTGAAGTGAGTTGAAGTCATAAGATGTGCGTCCGAAAGGATTTTTTCATCTTCATCCAACAGGATTTCTTCAGAAATCTCCTCTTCCGGATCGGTTTGGAAAATACTTTGATGAGTAGTAATGGGAGGCAGTTATGAAGTGAGCTCATTGATTGCATCAGCATTAGTGGGAGGAACATAGCGCAAGTTGCTTTGGATAGCCCTGTTCCTCATGGAAATGAGCGTGGATTCCACCTAAGTGCGAGAGTGATCCGAACGTCTGGATGCTGCCCTGTTAACATAGTCTTCCCAAAGTGGGTCATTAGAACCTGGTCGTCTTGTACTCCTTCTGGGTATCAGACCACTTGAGGCTTCCGAAGTTAGAGGGACTGCTCCTTCTCCGAAAAGCTTGGGGTCCGGAACAGGGGTTCCGGAGTGTGTGCGTGTGGAAGAAACAAGGGGATCAACAAAGGTGACTCGTGGGTTTGTTCCAGGGGGCTGCAAGGAACTATATTCAACACCAACATCACCCTTTTGGAAGGGTGAGGGTGGATTTTGTGGAGACTCCCTCTGAGTGTGTGTAGGTGATTTTGAAACATCGAGGGGTACCTTGGATGAGTGGGTAGCGGGGTGTTCAGACGGCCAGAATCAGCCAGAATGTCATGGGTGCCTTCCTGTTGAGAGGAAGTACCGACTTTGGCTTTCTTTTTGGTTTTAGGCTTAGGGGGAGAAGTCTTTCGCTGTGCTCGCTTCTTGACTTTTGGTCCGAACTTAGTGATGTTGGCCTCTTCCGAACTAGGTTCAACAGAGACAGGGCCAGGTTGTGTTGGGTCGAACACAATCGAGGTCTCAAGATGTTGTTTCAAGTAAATGGAATCGGAAGGGATGAGGGCCAACATATGGTCCAGAAGACGTCTAACCGGACCAAATGAAGATTGGTCCGGAATCCTCTAAGACTTGACAAGTTTGAAGGTAACACATACCTCTGGAGGGATGGTGTTGACCGGAAGTGGTTCCTTGATCTCCTTGAATAGTTGTTGGAGCGTTAGTGCCCAGAATCGAGTGCTTGAGATTTCATTCGGTTTCCTCTTGGTAGCAAACTTGCAGAAATCTTGCCACAAAACTCTAGGAAGATCAACAACATTCTCACGTCCGGAGTAGATGCTGAAGACAACATTAAGCCAGTCCTTGTTTAAAGTGTCTGTTCCTCCATGCTTCCCTGACAACCCTCTAATGTTCAGATGCATAAGAACAGTCCAGAGGCCAGAAACATTAGACTTCTTGAAATCCTTGGCATTGTAGTCTTGTGTGTAGCCAATGTAGTTCAGAAACGTCTGAAACTCTTCATACGTGGGTTCAACAACTTTGAAACCTTTGGGATTTGCTTTAATACCAATCGCCTTGAGGAAGGTGGATTTGTAAATGGGAACAGTTCTATCTCCGATAATGGTGGTTTCCAAGGTACCATCTTCAAGTCTGATACTGGTAAAGGCTCGATGGAGATGATGAAGTGGTAGTGGAGGTTCTGGAATTTTGGTAAGTAGAACAGAGATAGGGTGATTTGCTATGAAGTCGATCATTACTCTTATCGATTCATCATAATCTTGTGGGTTGAGGGAAAAGAGCTGGGTAGTATCTCTCAAGAATGGTTCTTGATCGGCAGAGGAGGATGAACCCTTTGATCCTTTGGAAGATTTCTTCTTGGCAATCAATTTCTTGGGAGTTTGAGCAGTCGGTGTGGGTTCTTGGGAAGACGTCATTGATGCAGGTTATGAGAGCTTGAATAAGGCGATGAACATTGAATGAATTAAGGGTTTTAGAAGGTTTGAGCGCGTAAGAGGTAAAAGGGGATGTTTTTGGGTATTTATAGGTAAGTAAAATGGGTTGGGTTGGTCAAAAGCAATGATGATGATCCGAAAATGAAACGGGTCGCATTTATTGAATGGCGCCTTTTTGGGGGCTGAGTTGACCTGGGAGGGGAAAGGTTAGGGAGGATGTGGCCTAAAATGGTATCTTCCAAACAACTTTTGGACGGTTTCTTATTGAAGCGTGCAAATGTGTACACGAGAATCAAGGATGATAAGATAAGGATCTTTTTCAAAATTAACCGTTGAGAGAAAATGGCGTTTCATTGTATTGTCCTTTGGGTTTCCAGATGACGTGTTCTGGACAAATAGTGAACCGGAGGGTAAAGAGGTGTATCCCGGAACATACTTGAATAGTAAGGAGGTCCAGAATGAGAAATGATACGGACAGAGTTTCAATTCCGGAGTGAAAAGAAGTTTAGTGTGATGAACAGATTTACAATTCAGGAACAAAAGTTTAAGATCATGTTACCGGAACCAGGTAAAAGGAATTTTGAAATGTGATTTTAGAAAAGATTCTGGAGTGCATTCTGAAAATTCTGGAGCACATTTGAAAAATCCGGAGCACATTTGAAAATTCCGGAATGAAGTTCTGGAATGCTATTATGAAGTATATCTCCGAGAAGACAATCAAACATGGTGACAATATGGATTTAGAATAGCAAACAATTAGGATGCACTGTACAACTTACAAAATTAAATAAAGGTCAGAAATAAAGATAAGTAAAATGATCCTATGTATTCCAAGAGGAAAAGATTTTGAGATCGGAACTAGGTTTCTTTCAAATACGTCTATCAAAGAGAACAAATCTATTGAAAGAATTGAGGATCTGGTATCATCATACCCATCTTGTTCAGAAAACCATTGAATTTGGTTTCGTCTAATGCTTTGGTAAAGACATCAACAATCTCATCGTCAGATGGAACAAAAATGAGTTCAATGTCACCGTTAAGTACATGATCTTTTATGAAATGGTACCTTATATCGATGTGATTGGTCATTGAGTGCTGAATTGGATTGTGAGAGATAGCAATGGCACTATGAGAGTCGGAATAGATAGGAATCCTTTGAAATGGGTAACCATAATCCAAGAGTTGATATTTCATCCACAAAACCTGAGAAGTACAGCTGGTAGCAGCAATGTATTCAGCTTCAGCTGTTGAGAGTGCAATGCAGTTTTGCTTCTTGGATGACCAACTAACTAAACGACCACCTAAGAATTGACAGCCACCTGAAATGCTTTTTCTGTCAAGTTAAAGACCACCATAGTTTGAATCAGAACAGGCTTCGAGTAGGAAGCTCTCATTTGCTAGATACCAGATTCCGAGGCTCTTGGTGCCTTTAAGGTATCGGAAAATTTGTTTAACAGCCAAAAGATGAGATATCTTTGGATTGACTTGAAATCTGGCACATAGACATGTAGAAAACATGATATCCGGATGACTTGTTCTGAGATAAAGTAGGGATCCAATCATTCCACGGTACTTCTTTTCATATTTAGAAACACCCGAAGGGTCGGCAAAAATTGTGTGTCTGAAGCCCATTGGTACCTTGGCGGAGGTACAGGTGTCCATTGAGTATTTCTTGAGGAGTTCCAAAATGTACTTTTCTTGGTGGATGAAGATTCCTCTGTCAGTCTGTTTGACTTGCGGGCCAAGAAAGAAGCTTAACTCCTGATTCATGCTCATTTGAAATCGATTAATCATTAGTTTAGCAAAGTCATCAACCATAGATGAGTCTGTAGATCCAAAAATGATGTCGTCCACATAAATTTGTACTAGCATGAGATGCCAACCATTTGATCTTCGGAACAGTGTGGGATCGAGAATTCCTCTATGAAAACCGAAGCGCTTGAGAAAGTCTGTGAGAGTCTCGTACCATGCTTCAGGAGCCTGTTTGAGTCCATAGATAGCCTTCCGAAGTTTGTAACAGTGGTTCGGAAATGAGAGATTAATAAAACCGAGGGGCTGCTGATGGTATACTTCAATGTCAAGTTCACCATTTAGAAAAGCACTTTTGACATCCATTTGGTAAACTTTGAAGCCTTTGTGAGCAACGTAAGCAAGGAAGATTCTGATAGCTTCAAGTCTTGCAACAGGAGCAAAGGTTTCATCATAGTCGAGCCCTTCAATTTGAGTAAAACCTTTAGCCACCAGTCTTGCTTTATTTCGGATAATGACTCCTGCATCGTCTAGCTTGATGTGAAACACCCATCTTGTACCAATAATGGGATGGTTTGGGGGAGGAGGTACGAGAGTCCATACTTCATTTCGGTCAAAATTTGCCAGTTCTTCTTGCATGGTTGTAATCCAATCAGCATGCTCTAATGATTCCTTGATGGATTTGGGTTCAATCATGGATATAAATGCTGAGAAATGGCATTCATTTTGGATACTGGTAGCAGAACGAGTTTGAACACCAGCATTCGGGTTGCCGATTACTTGGTTCGGAGGATGATCCTTGGTCCAAACATGTAATCGTGGTAGTTCTTGTGCAGCTGATGATCCTATATCAACAGTGGATTTGATTTGATCCCCCTGAATGGTTTGAATGTTAGAATGATGCTCCCCCTGAACTTCTGAACCAGAGAGATTGACATCATCATCAGAAGGAAACTCAAAGAAGTTTTCATTTTCATCATTGTTGAGAGGATTAGAGTCATCGAAATGAACAGCTGTATCTTGGAAGCCATCCACCTTTGATTCAAGAGAGGAATTAACATTGTCCCCCTCAACTTGAGAAGGTTGAAATGGTTCGAAATCAAATGGAGGGAGACTTGGGATTGGACCGGATACATCATGAGAGACAGGGGCTTCGGAAGAGAGAAATGGAATGAGGTTTGGTCTTGATCGAGATTCCGAATCAAGAACTGTTTCGGAAGGACCAAAAAGTGTTTCAAAATCAACTTCTAAGCTTGTTTGAGGGTTCGGATATCCTGGCGGAGGAGAATCGGACTCCATAATGTGAGTAGTGATGTGAGTTGGGCCAGAATTCCAGAGGAAGTTGTCATCGAAAGTAACATCAAAGCTTTCTTCCAGAACACGAGTCCTTCGGTTAAGAACTCTGTAAGCTTTCGATTTTGAGGAGTACCTAAGGAAGATAGCTTCATCAGCTTTAGGTTAAAACTTGGTAAGCTGATCTCGGTTGTTTTTGATGAAGCACCTGCATCCGAAGACATGTAGAAACGACATTGTTGGCTTCCGACCATTCATTGCTTCGTTCGGCGTCATGTTGAGGCGTTGATTGATGATACTTCAATTTTGAGTAAAGCAAGCAATGGACACGGCTTCAGAACAAAGGTAGAGTGGTAGATTTGCGATGTTCAGCATGGATCTAGCGGCTTCAACGAGAGTTCTATTGCGTCTTTCAACTACACCGTTTTGTTGAGGAGTATAAGGAGCTGAGAAGTTTTGGTCAATTCCTTTTTCTATGAGAAACTTTTCAATGGTGAAATTAGTGAATTCCGATCCATTATCACTTCGGATTATCCTAACTGGGAGTTTGACACGAACTTCTATTCCTTTAATAAAATTGATGAGTTCGGAGGCTGTTTCGGATTTCAGCCTTAGGAAGAAGACCCAGGTGAACCGAGTAAAATCATCAACAATCACAAGAATGTATTTCTTATGATGAGGACTTTCTACAGTGGATGCTCCACAAAGATCAATGTGTAGAAGCTCCAATGGTTTCGAAATGGATTTTTCGATGATAACAGGATGACCCTTCTTTGATTGGTTACCACACTCACAAGCAGCACACAAATGATCATTTTCAAATTTGAGGAGAGGTAAGCCTCTCACCATTTCGCCAGATACGAGATCATTCATTACTGAAATTTCACATGAGCAAGCCTTCAGTGCCATAACCAAATGACGCCATGAACAACTTTGGTGAGAAGGAAGAGTTGCGGTTTGCCGATAATCATGTTGATGTCAAGAGGGTACATATTTTTATTGCGAAGCGACTTGATTAAACACTCTTTCCGGTCTTCGGTCATTACATAGCTATATTATTTGCAAAATTCCACTCGACGATTTGAATCAGTGAGCTGAGCAACAACTATCAAGTTGTGTTTCAGATCAGCTACATAAGCCACATTTGAGATAGAAGTTTACATTGGTGAGAATTCCATAACTATAAATTTGAGAGTTGGATTTGTTTCCATATGTCACATAACCAGCATTTGGAGAAAGCTTCAAGTCTTGCAGAAAGTCTTTCTGCCCCGTCATGTGCATGGAGCAAGCACTATCAATATACCATATTGTATCTTGCTCCGAAGCACAATGTGCCTACAAAATTAGTGAGTAATGGAGTTTTTAGGCTCCGAACTAGACTTTGGGGCATATACATGGGCTTTGGACTTTGATAGTGATCTAGGGACAACTTTGTGTTTATGAGTGGAATTCTTTGAATCCTTTGGAAACAGACAAAAGGCTAATGTCTTTTCATCTATCCAGTAGTCATATTCAATGACTTGGAGTTTCGGAATGGTCTTCATCGGACTTTTGACTTCTAGAGTGTTGGTAGCATTAGTTACCTCCGGAATTTGTTTTTTTATCAATTGGAGTTTTGACTTTCCACACAAAATTTTTCTTTGAAGATTTTGAAGGGAAGGTTTTCTTTTCGTTAGTGGATTTTCTTGATAACACATCTGATTTTGAGAGATTTGGTTTAAAGATTGTGCCATCAGATTTAGCGATAAAAACAGATGAACCAGTCCGAATTGGAATGTTTTGGACTGTTGTGATATTCACACGAGGGTTATGCTGGGTAAACTTCTCAACTTTCTTAGGTTCGATACAACTATGGGATATCAAAGGTCTTTTGAGGATCTTAGTAGGAGCAAAGGAATTTTGAATAAGAGTTTATGCATGAGAGTTTCTAGATACATTGAGTTTTGAATCAGCAATGAACCTGGAATTCTGTCTAGTTTTAACTTCCTTCTTAAGTGCATTGCGAGCTTCCACTTTGGGATCCACAATATCCTTCCTATTCAACATTTGTTTTATTTTAGCATGAGATGAGGATTTAGAGGTTTGTCCATCGAATGGATTCCTAAACTCAGGAGTAATGGGAACCAATTTAGCATTTGAAATTACTAAGGAATTCAATTCGCATGAATCAGAGGACACACAGCTTGAGACTTCCACTTTATCATCTAAGGGTGCCCATACGAACTAGGAGGTATCAGTTTCGGGTGTCAGAGATGGAATTCTTCAACTACACAGTTGTTTGTGTGATTACTGACAGGAACATAATCTACACAATTTCAAAGACTATAATGAAATTTCGTGGTCTGATTCAGGTCCAGGTTTATCTGAGGCGGAAGAGGCGTGGAATCAGGACACTTGACAACTATTGGTTTAAACTCAGGAATGAGGGACTTAAAATGATCTGTAGTCTCCGGAAGTGGTGACAAGGGAGAAACAGGGGTGTCTGAATGTTTAATGTTCGGAACCTCTCCCATGAATGTCAAATTTTGTATCTCCTTCAGGGGACTAGCAATTGGTTTTAGAAATTCGCTTCCGAGACCAGGTGCTTTGGACCATGGGTGACAAAAATTGTGAGTCATTCGAATGTCCGCTTCGAGCATGTCTATAGAGTTATGCAAAGCATCTATCTTAGCATTAAGACGTTTGTTATCAGAAATCAAAATATTGCCTTCAGAATAGGTGATTTCACATTTATCTTTCAAAATGATATATTCATCTTTTGACATTACAAGTTCATGCTCTAAAGACTCGATTTTCAATTTCTTATCCTGAAAACATAACCTAAGACAATTTAATTCACACTCCTTCTTCTCACTGGCTTCTATGGCAGGCTCATAGGCTATATAGATGGTGTTCATATCTGTTTGGATTTGAGTCAGATAAGGTTCAGAAAGAGACAGATCAAAATTATTATCAGAGATCATAGATTTTACCTGTTGAACGATGCTTTGACCTGGTGGATCGTTGGTCGCCATGTAGCAACAGTGTGGTTCAGCAATATCATCTTCATTTTCTGACCCAGAAGACCAATACACTTCATCACATTCAATTTTTTGTCTTGCCATTAGACACATATTCCTTCTAGTCTCCATATCATCATCATCCCCGAAGGACCAATATCCTTCAACATCTCTTGAAACCGTTGTGACAAAGGCTTTTTCGCTTTCAGTCATCTCTTGTGCTCTTCGGACATAGTAGGCAGAATCCTTGATTTTTGGCTTTTGTGGTGCATCAGCCAGAAAATCTTTAGCGAAATGATTTGCATGTCCACACTTATGACACACAATTTTTGGTTTGTTTGACTTTAAGCTCTGAGAGGGTTCGGAAGTAGAGTTTTGTTTAGGGAGGTTAGGTTTGTATGCAGGAGGATTTTTGGAGGTTTTAGGTTCGGGAGCTGAAAATGGTTGAGAATTGTTCTGATGAGGAGCGTGGAATCAGTTTTGGTATGGTTTGTAAGAAGGATTGAAAGGACGTTTATACTTCTTTGAAAGTAGAGCGAACTCTTGTTGGAAGCGGAGTTCAGAGTCCATATAGCACGAATGAACAGTACTCTGCGAACTACTACGAATGTTCGCATTGATTTGCCAAGTCAGTATTGGTTGGATCCAGTTGCTTCCTTTGATATCCAAAATACTCAGGATTCACAATTGGACCTTCCAATCACTCCAAAGGCTTTCATGTGTCGTGCCTTCGTGAAGGTTGCGAATGCGCCTTTCCCAGATAGTACTGCGGATCAAATGTTGTTTTCCTTCTACTTGAAGCACATGAAGCCCCAATTTGAGACTTTGAGTGCGAACTAGATTGTTGTTGTGACGGTCACTGGGCCAATTGAGACTGAGAACTTTCCCAATCCGAAGTTTAAAGTTGCGAGAGGATCTGCTCGACAAGCCTACGAATTCACTCTCGTAGATGGTACTTTTCAACATACTGTTGAGAGAGAAGGAGAAGTACGAACCTGTGATGTCCCATCTCCAACTTATGATCAAGGCATACATTCATGAAGTTGGAATGATGGATGTGGATATTGCCACACTTTGGATGCAGAAACCAAGTGCTGTTCCAAAGGAAGCTCCGAAAGACTTCGAGAAGCTTAAGCCAGGAAACATTTACACAGAAGGATGGTTTGTAGTGTACACGTGTAGAGATCGTCTTGGAGTAGAACGTCGCAAGTTATATTTCCATCTTGAAGACAAACACTTGTATACTACTAATTGTCTGGAGTTTATTTTGGAGTTGGTTACGAAGTTCAAGGGCAACTACAAGGATGACTTGAAATGTTTCCCTGATATGATCTCGTGGTATATCAAGGTTCGCAAGCTGCTGTTAAGCTTCATTCCCAAGATCTACGATGTGCAGAAGCGAATCACGAACTGAAGGGCTATGGTCTCAATTGACAGAAAGGGGGAGATTATTGAAGATTTAGTGTTGTGTCATTGGGCCTGTTTTGTTTAGTCCATTTTGTATAAACAAGATGGGTCTGTCCACTCGTATTTATTGCAAGGGTTATAGTATATAAGGTGCATGCATGCTACGTATTTTATTTAACTTTTGATATTATCTTTGTAACCCTATTTGTGCCTCTGCAGAAGCAATTCTTCATCGAGTTCTTCTGAGGCGTGACTGTTACTCATTCAGCACCAGTTTGATCATATCGTTTTCTTGTTTACCTGTTTTTAATCTATTAGATCTTTAAGGATTTCATCCTAACAGTTTTACTTCACCCTCATCACCGGATGACTAATACCCATCTACATCTAAGAACTTATAGTGACAAATGCCTTTTCACTTTCTATTAGCTCCTGTACGTGATAAGCATAATAAGCATAGTCTTTCACCTTTGGTTTTTGAGAACATCAGCCAATCAGTCTTTAGCATAGTGGTTCCGAGATCACACTTATAACACAAAATCTTGGGTTTGGTTGAAGTCAGAATTTTTTTGAGGCTCCGAGGGACGATTCTGAAGGTTAGGTCAATAAGCAGGTAGGTTTTTGGTAGGCTTGGGGTAAGGTTGCGGATTGTTTTGGTGATGATCTTGAAATCTATTTTGAGGAGGTTTTTGATTGGGATTCCATGGCCGCATGTATTTCATTGATAGAAGAGCAATCTATTGTTGGAAACGAAGTTTGGCATCTGCAGCTTCTGGATCAAAGTTTTCTTCACAACGAATGTTCAGAACATGTGGAGCAGGTTGAGTAGACTAAACATGTGGAATGGGTGGGATATCTCTGAATGGATCCGAGACAGCTGGGTTCGGAAGAAGTGGATTAACCGAACTTAAGTGATAAATAAGACCTCCAAGGTTTTTTCTTAAGGTTTGAGTAACATTAGACATGCGGCCTTGCAGTTCGACAGAACAACTAGTAGAGCTTTAGTTTCTTTAGAGATCCATTACTCTGTAGACAGGACTTGGCATTTCTTTAACCTTTTTCGAGACTATTGATAAAGTTAATATTGTACTTAAGAGGATTTCGGACAACACCATGTGTAGTCATGTTGGTCACCAAGATTTTGTATCGATTTGATGCATAGGCAACAGATTCACCAGGAGTGGTAGTGAAGGTGTCAAATTCATTGACTATGGACGTAAAATGCTTTGAACCTTCAAATAGATCTTAAAAGTGTCCTATATTTCCTTTGCAGATTTGCACAACTTAATGTTCTCAAAAAGAGATGGTGGTATAACAAACACCATTTCTCGACATCATTGGTAGTTAGAGGTGCTAGATGGAGCTCATCTTCACTCATGAGAGTAGCAACAACATCTCTAACCATTTTCCTGACAGGAACATGAAGACTTCTTTCAAAGATCTCTATATCTCTTCACATTTTTCTTTTCCAACCAAAAATCTCTCCATTCTAAATTTCTAGAGATCATATTCTTCGATAAATAGCAATGGGGCTCTTGAAGGGCATCCCATGCTATTTGAGATTTACATTGAATAGATTTGTTGAGATTGATTAGAAGCAACCACTTTTGTTAGATGTAAGAGTTGAAGTGGTATATAAAAGAACTTTTATCCCGAACACAGAAATAATTGTGTAACATCCCAAAATACAAAGGGAAAATTTTCATTTTTATAACAACCAAAACACCCATTTATCTTTTACTCAAACACTTAAAAGTATTTTATAATAAAAAAAACATTTATCAGAGTACAATCACAAAATCACATCGTTGCAAAAAAGCATGGGTGTATGCGGTGCAATCAAGCCGGGCCCTTCCCTTTCGAACCGGAAGTACCTGAAACCATAAACAACAACTGTAAGCACAAATCTTAGTGAGTTCCCCAAAATACCATATACCATACATAACATACATATCCAACATTCAAGAGGAGGCGTTATGTGCCAACCATAGTATTGCTATTATGTCATGAGCCGTATCATGGTCTTTCCTTGCCAGGCCGGGGGCCAAGACCCTGGGTGTTACATACAAGTGCTAGCAGCCACCTACTGCTCTTCCACTCAAGCATGACAAATACAAATAGCATACAATCTACAACTAACTAACTACTTAGCTGCCAGAGTCCAAACTCTAGTCTTGCGTATAGATTTGTCAGGAGCCACCTCCTGGTCTTTCATACAAATGCTAAGGGCCACCCCCTGGTTTTCCTATAATACATAAACCAAATGGGCTAGCATTGGTGCCTTCGACCCATAGTACAGCAAGGAACTCACCTAAACAGTTGAACCCACAAATAAATCTCTAACTGCAGATTCGCTAAAATCCCTACGCTATCAAATACCAAAATGAAAACCCATTAATAACTAGCTCCTGACTCACACTATGAGTCTAAATTAGGGTAAAAGACCTTTTTAACCTTCCTCCAACCTGGCCTAAGGACAAGGCCCAAACCACATGTCCAAAAGCCCAAAAATCCAAAATAAGCATCTAAGGCCAAAATATGGACCAATTTTCCAAATTAGGACCAATTCTTTTCAGGGGACTTCACCCAAGAAAGTCCAATAAAGTCACAAAAAACCCAAAATATAAAATCCAGATAGCCAAACCAAAAGTTGAAGCCCAAAACGAAGGAGTCCAAGCCTGCTGAGTATGCGGGGCGTACTTAGCATGTACGCTCAGCGTACTGCATGAAAGGATTGTACGTGCAGCGTACAAACTTGTACACCCATCGTACACACCAACCATGGGCCACTTTCCAAAATCATCTCTTAATCCATTAAGACTTTGATCCAAACTTTGATCTAACTTCCCCAAGGTGGTTAATCAAAGGAGCTTAATACTTGACTTAATACATGCATGGGACCAAAACCACCATAAAGTCTGTACCTCTATGCGTAAGGAACACATAAAATATCCAGATCTACAAAGACAAGCTCCAAAAACGACCTTAACTCCCGATCACCAACCACAAGGACCATAATGACCAAAAATGTGCTAAGAAGTAGATCCATGAAATGAAATGGCAAGGTTTGAACTTTATACCTTCCAAGCCACCAAAAGGAGATGCTAATTGTCACACCCCAAAACCAAGAACGGCGGAAACGTTCTGGGGCGGAGGACGTCATGTAAAGTATCACAACAATGCAAAGTAGTAAACACATTGCATTAATAGTATAATTTCAAATACAAGTATGTTCTTTCACAGAATAAAACAACATAATGAATAATCAAAATAAAAGACGAGTCTTGACTGCTCCGTCTTCTCCAAACTTGGTCATCGTACCTGTCTATTGGTAACCTGAGAATACAAGTTATTTTGAAAGCGAGTATCAGCATAAAGCTGGTGAATTCATAAGTATTTTAGTGTCATTGATTTGTAAAAAAAACTTGTAATGAAAGACTTGTAATTGTTTTGAGGAAAAGTTTGTATAAATATGAAAACCCTAGAAAATCCCATATTTCCTACTAGTATAAAAAGTAGTCTTCTACCAAGACCCGACTGTTTTAAAAGTATGTATCATTGTAAAAATGACGGTTTTTCCCCTGTATAACTATTATTATAAAAATATAGTCTACCTCATCGTTTATGTGAATGTGTCACAAAATAAAGGTAATAAGGAAAATTGTATAATCCTTAAGAATGTATCCATTTGTATAGGATAAACACGGCGTGGTAACTTGCCGAACAGTACAACCGAGAACATCCGAAGATGAACACACCTTCTGTTGCGAGCAGCCAAGTATAGGATGGTCAGTCCATGAGTATGTAGAAGTATAACTTCCTATAGTATGTAGTTGTATTCATATAGTATGTACTAGTGTCTCTTCGTAAAGTATGTATTAGTGTCTCTTCGTAAAGTATGTACTAGTGTCTCTTTGTATAGTATGTATTAGAGTAGTGTATGTATTGACACATGTATGAACCGACTCTTAGTGTGATTCCTTGCACTAGGAATAGTAAATAGTATCTTCTAACGATACCTATTATAGTTACTAGTAATGTACGTGTATAACCGAAAGTATGCCTTTACTACCCAAAGGTACTGAATTGACTAATAAAACTTTTATGTCTGTATATGTATACATAATATATTAGTAATATTTAGACGACATTCCTACAAATATCTGATGCCCTAAGGCCACATCCAAACAAGGAAAAGGAATTAAAGCGAGCTAGCAGTCCTATGTCCTTTAAACATTACTTATATAATTATACATATATAGGCATGCATTTGACAATATAAAAGTATAAAAGAAGTTTTGTAAAACCTTTGAAAAGTTAATAAATAAGAATTGATGACTTAATGCCAGTTTATAAAGCGATTTAAAAGCAGTTTGTCTGATAAGAACAGTTTAGAGTATAAGAAATCCTTTATTTGAAACACGGCTTGAAGTACATGAAGACCTTTGTTTGAAACGTAGTTATAACAGAGTTTGAAAGGAAAGATATAGTATGTAAGACAGTTCGATAAAGAGTTTAATATGTAAAAACGTTTTGAGAAATCATTTTGAAGTAGTATATTGAGTAAAACAGCTAAAAGTGTACTAAATCCATTTGTATGCTAGTTATTAATCACATGTGATTGATATAATAACTAGTATGATTCAACTTGTATCCCCCCCAATAAAAACATTTAAAAACATTTAAAAGGTTAATTATGGGGTATGAACTCACTTGATAAGTGGTGAATCGAGCAGCGTTTCGTTTCCAAGAAGGATCGTTCTTGACGTAACCGCTAGTCTTGGGTGAAGAAACGAGCTTCACGCGGGCAATACTTCGACTGGAAAGAAGTTAGTTTCTTGGGAGATTCAGAGCGTTGGAACTCGCGTCGTGTGTGAGAGGTGTTACAGGGGCTTCGGGGTTGTTTAGAAGGGTTTAGTAGCATGTAGAAGTAGGAGAGAGGATGGAAATGAGCAGCCAAACTCGGAAGGCTTCGATTTCTATTTATAGACAAGATTTAGACTCTCACGTCGTGAGTTTTCATAATTCACGTCGTGAGTTTGGTCCTGCTTCGCATATGGCATGCGTCACTCATCAACTTGCTCTAGAAGGGTAATTTAGACTATTCACGTCGTGAGTTTTAAGGCTCACGTCGTGAGTCTTATACGTAGACTTGACTTCTGCATTCTAGGCATGAAAAGTGGTGATTTGACTCCTCACGTCGTGAGAAATGATGCTCACATCGTGAGTTCAATTAAATTAGGGTTTCTGACACGCGTCCTGCTCTTAGACAGCTGTATCTTCGGAAGGCCATAACTTTTGCATACGAGCTCCGTTTTCGATGTTCTTTATATACACGCGAAGGTGGAGACATTCTCTACAACTTTCATTAAGATAATTAAGGCGAAAAAGTAGTCCATATTAAACTCACTTTTTACACTAAACTACGCTTTGTCGGTTTTGTCGCGGATCTTTGATTGGTCATAACTTCTTCGTTATAACCCGGATTTTTGTGTTCTTTATATTTTTGGAAATCTAGTTACGATCTCTATCACTTTATTCATCCTAATTAAGGTTATTGAACAATTTATTTTTGACTTAAATTTTGCTGGTGTTACACTAATGTTGGATCTCAAAGCCTTCCTCCAAAGAACAAGTCTTCAAGCTTCTTCTTCTTCTTCTAGATCCACAAAACCCTCCACAAAAACCTCACAAGAGCTCAAGATCATCAAACATGGACTATGAAATGAATTAGGGTTTATAGGATATGGACGCTGGGAAGGAAATGATAAAAAGAGGCTAATCTAAAGCTTTTATAGTTACAACACGAAAAATTAGGGTTTTCTACCTCCCCCTCGTACGCCCAGCGTACGAGGCTATGGACCCATGACCAACATCCACTAGTATGTTAAGCGTACACCCGAGGTAGGCCCCACATACTACTTACAAGGGGTATAATGCAATTATTTCAATTTCAAAGGTCAAAAAGGAACATCTTCATTTCCAAGCGTTACAAATTGAGATAAAAAGGTAATCTTCAACCAACTATAATACTTTCTTATGGATTCAAAGGACAACCACTTAGGCTTTGATACCAATTGTGAGAACTAGTATTTGCACGTAAAAGGTTTGAAAACTCAACCCTTTAATTAAATAAAGACAATGGTTGCTAGTGATCTTAAGTCCGGTCAAGTCTGGATAAACGAGTCAAGGCTTGAATAACATAATTCAACAAATTTGTCAAGACAAGAAGAATGTCAAAGAGAAATGATGGACTGGATAATTCTTGATTTGATAGAAGTGAAGATGTTCTCAAATTGCTACAGTTTACAAAGTTTGACATTCCTTTTATAGCCAAGGAGTTACAAAAGATAAATATAGCTAAAGTGTGCATGGACCGAAAACCAACAGCCTGGCACAACCATTGTTGTTGATCTTATCAGTTGTATGGCACTAAGTTACAAATAGTAAACAACAAACAAGTACTTTCACTTCTAATAGAACACTTTGACTAATCTTGGAAACAGCACAACCTCGAAAATATATTCATCTCGGAAAATACTTTGTCTCAGAAACTACATCGTCTCGAAATAAGCATGACTTCGGAAATGGACATAACATTGAATTGAGTAAGGGGCACTTTTCATGTAATAACAAACATATTCTCTTCAGTTACTTTTTAAACTCCGCACCATGATGTAGATGAATTGAGAAAATATTTGGATGTCCATCTGCGTTACAAAATGATCTAGATGAGATTTTTGTTCAAACTAAAATGAACGACATATGCCATTATTGCACGTACTCTCCAACTAGTTATTGCGATCATTTTCTTTGGGGTTTAGAAGGGTTAGGGTGTTCTCATTGTAAATCACGTTACGGAGAAGAGAAAGAAAGAAAAACCAGAAAGAGAATGACTAATTGATATCATAAGTCCTTTGGTTCGTTAGTTTGGTGGTAACAAAGAAAGCCCCACAAAGAACTAAAATAACCATATCAATTTTATTGGCTCACTAACAAGATAAGTTGATGAAAGGTTAGATTAAGGACCGAACGTGCAAGACATTAAGAATTTAAGGACTACACAAATGGAAAATACGATTTAGAGACTAAGCGCGATAATAGCACCATAACACAAGGAACATTCATGTAATTTACTCTAATTATAGTTATTAACAAAATTAAACAAAAATAATTAAAAAAGAAAAAAAATAAATAAAAATTAAAAAATAAAATATGGTTAAATAGATGTGACAATGGGGTCTATTTTTTTTTTTTAAACAAACCCTTAATTTTATGGTTATTTAGCGAATAGACCTTATTTAATATTAACTAACAATAAACAAAAGAAAAAGAGATCAACCGTATGACTTAAAAATCTAATGATGATTTTTAGTTTAAGATTTTATTCCTACATATAAAGTTACCCTACTTTAGTTAGTGCTACTCCATGATTATTAATTTTATGTTTATTTATTATATGCTGATTACCCGTTCATAAAAAGATAGATTATGTGTACTCGAGAAGGGTCCCTACAAAAACCATTTATATGCAACCCGTATTATATATATATATATATATATATATATATATATATATATATATATAGAGAGAGAGAGAGAGAGAGAGAGATAGAGGTATGTTCAAATGAGAACGTTTTTTAAAATGAGAACATTTGAGAACATTTTTTAGACATTCTTTCTCTACGAATCTATCCTCTTTTTCTTTCTACATATCTCTCTCTACATATATATCTTCTCCTCTTTCTCTCTCTACGATGCATACTACCTATTATGAACCTTACAATTCATAATCCATTATCTCAGTTGCGTATTATTTTCTTTCAGAAAGACTAATAAAATTATTATGATGCATCATAAGTTCTCTATATGCTTATGTTAGTTTTGATCTTGAGCAATTTTTTAAGCATCAGAAGTTGGAAATCATGCCACCGATCTACAAATGTGATGTTTAATCTTAGCTATTGCAACTAGAAATCAGTTTATTGGTGGTCTCTTCTCATACTTACCTCTGGTACATGGTTTACCCGTCGAAGCTCAATCTAAATGCATTTTTCATATTTTGTGTTTAATATATCCAGAGTGGAAAATGCAATGGGTCAAATGATTCTTTCCTGCTCCTACTGTGAAGTTATTTGGTCAACTATGGTACTCTAAATATGATAGCAAAAGGGGGAAATAAGCCTTGCACACCAGGTGTTCGAAGAAATGCTTGAAAGAGCCGTTTTGCCTAAATCAAACCCTCTGACATCACCTAGTGTACATGATGACAAAGTGATACCTGATCTCTATGACCTTTGTATCTTAAAAGAATTCCACCAAAGCAGTTGTGCCGTATTTATCTACAATATCTGTCTTGTTTAGTCAAAGGTAATCCTACGATTTCTAACAACTTTTAAATTAATTATGATATGGTGGAAATTAAGTTGTTAATGGTTTACAGGTTTTGGATGCTTTGGGAGAGTAATTCCATGTGTCAATCTAACTTTACTTTAACTTCTTGCAACAATACTCATAGTTGTACACATATTGAACTTGTTACAAATGGATTTCCATGTACAACCACTTCCAACAATATAAGTATAATACAAACTGTAGGTATGAACCTTGATATTTCAACACAGAATGTCAATTTAGCTTATTTTCAAGCACTTAAAGACTACATATCTGAACAGAAAGGTGTATTGGACTTAACCATTAATTCCTTAATAGGACACCAAAAATGATTTAGAACATATTATGATCAATTTTCTCAAATCTGTCCTCCAACTTCTAAAATATGTGCAAGTCAATATGAACATCTAAAAATCATGAGACTTAGTTTTCTAGAAATCTTAGTGTGTCTACTTTCTTCAAAGTTTGAATCACATTTCGAAATTCTAACTCCTTGAGGGGTAAAATTGGAAATCTTCTCAGGCTGGTCCATGCTGTCCCAGATTTCATGCACTGTCTTCAAAAAATCATAATAAATTCAAAAAAACCCAAAATGCCAAAATTCCAAAGCCTGTAGTTAGATATGGATGTATAGTTTCCAAAATATAAAGGAACTTATATAATTCTTAGTAGATTGATACCGTTTATTCAAAGAGTGTTGAGTGGTCCAGAAAGTGACAGCTAAAAGTTACCAACTTGTAAATTTAATATAAAATAAGCCAAAAATCATTAGAATGAGATCTTTATATTTCTGAAAATATAAAGGGGGGAACTTTACCAATATAATTTTGGCAGAATTTAATAATGGGTTGAAAGGTAAGATAACATATCCCAAATAGAGGACTACAAATCAAAGAGAAAATAACGAAATATGTACATAAGTTTTATAAGATTAATACAACAAACATAAGCTAAATAATGTTATAATTTTTGTGTAGGTTCTCAGAAAGGAAAGGATCCATCTTGCTCATGCTAGATAATTTTCAAGATGAAGGAGGTGAGTACTAACTCTCATATTATGTAGGCATTACTTGTTTTATGTTATTCTTCACATATACCCTAATAACATGTGATTATGTGTATCTAATCACATATGAATTATGTGGCTAAAATTCTTTTTCGCGTTCTCGATTCAATTATTGTTTTTTTCACTTTAATCATATATGATTAAATACGTTTAATCAGATTTGATTATATGTTTCTAATCACATATGATTTTATTTGTAAAAAACAAATATTGTCTATTTAAATCATATGTGATTGGATACATACAATAACATGTAATCATATACATGATAACAAATATTGAACCAAGAACGAGAAAACAAATCTTTATCCAAATTAATCATATGTGATTAAATACATATAATCACATGTGATTATATGAATCTAATCACATATGATTTATGTGGACATAATTCATTTTTGCTTTATTGATTCAATAGTTGTTCTTGTGTATTTTATCACATGCGATTATAAACATAATCGTATGTGATTATGTGCATGAGCACAACTATTGAATCGACAAGGAAAAAATGAATCTTGTCCACCTCAAATCATATGTGATTATATACATATAATCACATGTGATTAATTACACAAAAACAATTATTCAGTCGAAACTGCAAAAATAAATATTGTCTACATAAATTATATTTGATTAAATACATATAATCACATGTGATTATATGTATCCAATCATATATGATTTATGTGGATGAGATTCATTGTCACATTCTCGATTCGATAATTGTTCTTTGTCCACTGTAATCATGTGTGATTAAATACATATAATCATATGTGATTATATGTATCTAATCACATATGATTTATACAGACAAAAAAATAATGATGTATATATAAATCATATGTGATTAGATACATATAATCACATATGATTATATACACAAGAAAAACTGTTGAATCGAGAACACAAAGATAAATATTGTCCACATATATTATATGTGATTAAATGGATACAATCACATGTGATTATATGTATCGAATCACATAGAATTTATGTGGAAAATATTTATTTTCGCGTTCTCGATTTAGTTGTTTTTCTTGTGTGCTTAATTACATGAGATTATATGTTTCTAATTAGATATGATTTATATGGACAATATTTATTTTCATGTTCTTGTTCAATAGTCGTTCTTGTACATTTAGTCACATATGATTTCTGTACACAAGATTCATTTTCGCGTTTTTGATTAAATAGTTTTTCTTTTTCCACATTAATCATATGTGATTAATACATACAATCACGTATGATTAAATACATAAGAAAAAATATTGACTCATGAATATTATCAATATAAATCATATGCGATTTGATACATATAATCACATGTGATTAAGTACATGAGTACAACTATTTAATTGAGAAAGAAATAATGAATCTTGTCCACATAAATCATATGTGATTAAATACATATAATCACATGTGATTAAATATATTAGAACAATTATTGAATCGAAGCAAGAATAAATATTTTCCATACGAATCATATGTGATTAATTATATATAATCACATGTGATTAAATACACAAGAACAACTATTGAATCAACAAGTGAAAACAAATATAGTCCATGTAAATCATATGTGATTAAATACATATAATCACATGTGATTTAATACACGATGCCAATTATTAAATCGAAAACACGAAAATAAATACGACCCATGCAAATAATATTTTATTAAATACATATAAGCACGTGTAGTTATATGTATCTAATCACATATGATTTACGTGGAAAATATTCATTTTTGCATTCTCGATTCACTAGTTTTTCACGTCTATTTAATCACATGTGATTATGTGTATTTAATAACATATAAATCATATATGATTTGATACATATAATCACATGTGACTCGATACATATAATCACATGTGATTATTTACAAGAGAAAACCTAATGAATCAAAAACACAATAACAAATCTTTGTATATGGGGGTGGGGGTGGTGGCGGTGGGTGGTGGAGGCGGGGTGCTGGTGATTGGTGGTGGTGGTGTGTGTTGATGGGTGGTGGTGGATGGGTGGGTGGTTACAAGTGGTGGTGATAGTGACGGGTGGTGGTTTTGGTGGGTGGTGGGTGGGTGTGGGTGGTGGAGGCAATTCATTTTTGCTTTGTGATTTTATGAATCTAATCACATATAATTAAATACATATAATCACATGTGATTATATGAATCTAATCACATATGATTTATGTGGACATAATTCATTTTTGCTTTGTCGATACAATAGTTGTTCTCATGTATTTTATCACATGTGGTAATAGGTATAATCGTATGTGATTAAGTACATGAGCACAACTATTGAATCGAGAATGAAAAAATCATATATGATTATATACATATAATCACATGTGATTAATTACACAAAAGCAATTATTCAGTCAAAACCGAAAAAATAAATATTATACACATAAATCATATCTGATTAAATACATATAATAACATGTGATTATATGTATCCATTCATATATGATTTATGTGGATGACATTAATTGTCACATTCTCAATTCAATAATTCTTCTTTGTCCACTGTAATCATATGTGATTAAATACATATAATCATATGTGATTATATGTATCTAATCACATATGATTTATACGGACAAAAAATAATGATGTCTATATAAATCATCTGTGATTAGATACATATAACCACATATGATTATATACACAAGAACAACTATTGAATCGAGAACACAAAGATAAATATTGTCCACATATATCATATGTGATTAAATGTATATAATCACTTGTGATTATATGTATCTAATAACATACAATTTATGTGGAAAATATTTATTTTCGCATTCTCGATTCAGTTGTTGTTCTTGTATGATTAATTACATATAATCACATGTGATTAAATATATTAGAACAATTATTGAATCGGCGCAAGAATAAATATTTTCCATGTGAATCATATGTGATTAAATATATATAATCACATGTGATTAAATACACAAGAACAACTATTGAATCAACATATGATTATATGTATTTAATAACGTATAAATCATATATGATTTGATACATATAATCACATGTGACTCGATACATATAATCACATGTGATTATATACAAGAGAAAACCTAATGAATCAAAAACAAAATAACAAATCTTTGAAGGTGGGGGTGGGGGTGGTGGCGGCGAGTGGTGGAGGTGGGGTGGTGGTGATTGGTGGTTGTGGTGTGTGGTGATGGGTGGTGGTGGGTGGGTGGGTGGTTGCAAGTGGTGATGATAGTGACGGGTGATGGTTTTGGTGGGTGATGGAGGTGGGTGGTGGGTAGTGGTGGCGAGTGTTGCTGGTTGGGTGGTGATGATGGTGGGTGGTGATGGTGGTGGTGGGTGGTGGTTGGTGGTGGTTGTCGTTGTGGGGGTGGGTGGTCGGTGGTGGTGGTGGTGGCGAGTGGCATTGGGTGGTGGATAGTGATGGGTGGTGGGTGGTGGTTGGTGGTGGTGGGTAGTGATGGGTGATGGTGACGGGTGGTGGTTGGTGGTGGTTGTGGGTAGTGGTTGTGGTTATGGTGGGGGTGGTGGGTGGTGGTGTGTGGTGATGGATGGTGGGTAGTGATGGGTGGTGGTGGCAGGTGGTGGTGGTTGGGCGGTGATGGTGGTTGGTGGTGATGGTGGTGGCGGGTGGGGGTTGGTGCTGGTGGGTAGTGAGGGGTGGTAGGTGGTGGTTGGTGGTGGTAGTTAGTGATGGGTGGTGGTGACAGGTAGTGGTGGTGGGTGGTGGTTGGTGGTGGTGGGTAGTGATGGGTGGTGGTGGTGTGATGCAGCGCACAAAAACAACACAAAGATAACCAAGAATGAACCTGTTTATTTTAAAAGAATAGCCAGGACAATTTTTTAAAAACCACGTTGATTCTACGAATATCGTGGGATTGGCTTTAAAATCTGAGTTAACACACACAGAATTTGGGAAAAAATTGAAAGTTCATAAAATTGATGATCGATCATCCAAATTACATCAAAAATAGTTAAATAAGAAGTAGAAATTAAAATGAAACCCTAAAAGTCCATGGGCCAAATACAAACCCAAAAACAAAACCCAAAAATTAAGGAAAAATAGCAAAAGTGTTCATAACTCCATTTAGAAAGCGATTTCTGCACTCAAAAATGGGTAAGTCCCCTTTGGGGACTTATCTAGACGTGCTCCTTGCTCCAAGCTTCCATTTGACTGGTCGTAGGCCCAAAACGGAGATTCGTAGCCAAAGTTATGGCTATTTCCGTGAATCCCCTTTGGTCACACGATCGTGGGCCTCTAGGAACGCAAGGGCCCGATCCTCCACACTAGGGCCCGTATCATTCCCTCCTGGGTAGACAAAATTCGACCTCGAATGTGCACCATGGTCATCATCAGAAGAATCCCCATAATAAGGAAGCAAATGCTTTACATTGAAAACATCGGAACAACGAATGTGGCTTGGCAACTGTAGACGGTAAGCATTGGAATTAATCTTCTCCACAATCTCCACCGGTCCAATCTTCTTAGCTGACAACTTGTTGTACTCACCAACCGAAAAACGATCTTTAGTCAAAACAGCCCAAACAAAGTCACCTACTTCAAAATCAACTTGTCTGCGTTTTTTATCTGCATCTTGCTTGTACTTGGAGTTAGCCCGGACCAAGTTGTCATGAACAGCCTTATGAACATCATGCAGTCCTCCAACAAAATCCTTCACTTTCTTTGGAACAACCCTAGAAACAGGTAGTAACATCAAATCAAGTGGTCCCCGTGGCTGAACAGAATAGACCACCTGGAATGGACTATATCCAGTACTTCGGTTGATAGCATGATTATGAGCAAACTCGGCTTGACAAAGCTTCTGATCCCAGGTCTTCACATGATTATCCACTAAACACCTTAAAATATTACCAAGGGATCGATTGATAACTTCTGTTTGGCCATCCGTTTGAGGATGATATGCACTACTAAAATTGAGCTGAGTGTTCACCATTTTCCATAGGCTGCGCCAAAAATGACTCAAAAACCTAGAGTCTCGATCTGAAACAATAGAAGACGTCAATCCATGCAAACGGTAGACGTCTCGAAAGAATCACTGGGCCACATTAACTGCATCCGTCGTCTTTTTGCAAGGAATAAAGTGCACCATCTTAGAAAAACGATCAACAACCACAAATATTGAATCATTTCCCCGTTGGGTACGTGGTAAACCTAACACAAAATCCATGCTGATGTCTACCCAAGGTTGTGATGGAACAGGCAAAGGCATATAGAGTCTTGCATTGGTAGATGTGCCCTTTGACACCTGACAGATTCGACACCGTTTAACATATCTATCCACCTCCTTGCGCATTGTAGGCCAAAAATAAGATGATTGTACCAACTGTAAAGTGCGATCTCGGCCGACATGCCCTTCAGCATGCAGCTCCCTAATGATTTGAAGGCGGAGACTACCATCAGGGATGCATAATTGATTGCCTTTGAAAAGGAAACCTTCATGTAGTAGAAAATCAGACATCTGTCCAGATTGTATACCCTGTAGAACAACAGAAAAATAAGGATCAACCGTTAGCTGCTCCATGAGGACATCCATCCCCGGCACACCAACCCTCATGGAAACTAGCAAATTACTCCTCCGACTCAATGCATCAGCCACCTGATTCGACATTCCAGACTTGTGTTTCACCACGAAAGTGAATTTTTCCAAGAACGACATCCACCTCCCATGTTTGTGTGACACCTTATCTTGACTACGAATATGTCTTAATGAATCATGATCTGTGAATAAAACAAATTCCTTATGAAACAGATAATGGCGCCAATGCTTTACAGCTTGGACCACTGTATACAACTCAACATCATAAGTGCTATAACGTAGCTTTGGCCCCGTCAACTTCTCACTAAAATAGGCAATCGGTCGTCCTCCTTGACTTAGAACTGCTCCAATCCCAACCTTGGAAGCATCCGTGTGTAATTCAAAAACTTGAGAAAAGTCTGGCAATACAAGAATCGGTAATTTAGTAAGCTTCTCTTTTACTAAATGGAAAGCTGATTCTGCTGCTTCGGTACAAGTAAAGGTCTTCCCTTTCATACAATCAGTCACCGGTGCCATAATAGAACTAAAGTTTGGAATAAACCTCCTATAGAATGAAGCAAGGCCATGAAAGCTTCGAACTTCAGTGATGGTAGTTGGAGTTGGCCATTGTCTGACAGCTGGTACTTTAGACTTGTCCACCTGTATTCCTTCCCCAGAAACAACGTACTCCAAGAACAAGAATTTAGGAACCATAAACACACATTTCTTCATAGTTGCATACAAACTATCTCGTCGAAGTACAGTCAAAACCTGCCTCACATGGTTGACATGCTCACCAAAAGTAGCACTGTAAATAAGTATGTCATCAAAATAAACGACTACAAATTTACCAATAAAGGGCCTGAACAACTGGTTCATCACACACATAAATGTACTAAGAGCGTTTGATAAACCGAAAGGCATCACCAACCACTCATACAATCCTTCACGAGTCTTGAAGGTAGTCTTCCACTCATCCCCAAGCCTAAGTCGAATCTGATAGTACCCGCTCTTCAAGTCCAGTTTTGTAAAGATAGAGGCACCGCTAATCTGGTCAAGTATGTCATCAAGTCGAGGAATTGGAAATCTGTACCTCACTGTGATCTTATTGATGGCACTACTATCAAAACACATACGCCAAGTACTATCCTTTTTAGGAGTCAACAAAGCAGGAACAGCACACGGGCTCATGCTCTCCCGAACATGACCTTTTAAAATCCAGTCCTCCACCTGTCGTCGCAACTCCTCATGCTCCTGGTTGTAATTCAATATGATGTTGGATCTCACGTAAAGGTGGCAAACCATCAGGTAATTCATTAGGGAAAACATCATCGAATTCCTTGAGCAGAGTAACCATAGCCTCAGGAATTTCAACCTCCTTAGCGACTTCCTTCCCTAGCAATACAAAATTTTCACCTTTCGCCTCCAACTCGTCTTCAAACTGAGTAAGGGTCAGTAGAGTACCCGAAGGTTTCGGAACTGGCTCCTTTGGCTTACTGGGAACCAATGTTATCTTCACACCACCAAACAAGAAACTGTAAGTATTAGTCCGCCCGTTATGATCTATGTTACGATCATACTCCTAAGGTCTGCCCAACAACAAATGACAAGAATGCAAAGCAACCACATCACACCACACATCATCTTTATACGTGGTACCAACAGAAAATTGAACAAGGGCTCGTTTAGATATAGTGACCTCGCCACCCTTCTTAAGCCACTGTAGCTTGTAAGGCTTAGGGCGATTTTCTGTTTTCAAAGCCAACTTTTGAACTGCTTCTTCAGATATAAGGTTATCACAACTTCCTGAATCAATAACAAAAGTACAATCCTTTCCCAAAATAGTACATGTCGACTGAAAGATGTTGTGTTTGAGCCAATCATCACCAACAACTTTTGGTGTAAAACAAGACCGCCTTAACACCAAATTTACCCCCACATCTCCAGTTACAACTTCCTCTTTGAATTGAAGCTCTTCGTCATACATAGGGGGATCTTCGTAATTTTTACCAGCATCATCATTTTGCCAATCATCTTGCTCAGCAAACAAATGACATTTTCCAACCTTCTTGCACTCTGATTGTCGGTGACCTGTCTCCCCACAACTAAAACACTTGAAACTGCTACTAACAGTTGTCCTAGGATTTCGTCCAACATTGTTAGATGTAGGTCTTTGTTGATTAGGCACAACACGGGGTACCATACCACCCGTCCCAGAACTTCCTCCAATATTGGCAGTTGAAGACGAACCGCCTACCCGACGACTTTGTTTCTCAAAACCCAACGCCCGTTGGTGCGCTTCAGAAATAGATACCGGGTCAAACATATTTACCGAGTCCATGATTTGGACCCGTAGACCCCCAATATATCGAGCAACAAGTTGTTCCTGTGTCTCCTGGATATCGTTTCGGGCAATCAATTGGTACAACTCAGTTGTGTAATCGTCAACTGATTTGGCACCCTGCTTCAGATTTTGCAACCGTTGGTACATCAACCTTTGAAAATTATGGGGTAGGAAGTTGGATCGTAAACAATTCTTCATCTTCCTCCAAGTCACGACTTTTGACTTTCCGAGCCTGTCTCGTGTCAGTTTCAGTTGTTGCCACCATGCAGATGCCCTACCACGTAGCCTGGTAGCGATCAATGACACTCTTTTGTTTTCAGGGACTTCTTTGAACTCAAAAACTTCCTCAACAGTAGCCAACCAGTCGATGAACCCCTCCGAATTCAAACTGACCCCGTCGAATTCCGGGATATCAATTCTCATTCCGGACTTTCTAGGTCATCTTCAGAATATTAACCGTCACTGCCGCCGAACGAGTTCCCAAACTCACCATCTTCCACTTGCGAATGAGTTTGAGACCTTTGCCCTCCTCGATTTATCAGTTCGACCACCCTGTCAGTCATTTGGTCAACCATTTGATCCATCCTCTCCTCCATTCGTGCCATAATACGTTCTTCTAGTTCTTGCTCATGAACATTGGCGGGTGTCCTGTTTCTCCTCGGAGGCATTTTGAACCAGGAATTCGGCTCTGATATCAACTGATGCAGCGCACAAAAACCACACAAAGATAACCAAGAATGAACCTGTTGATTCTAAAAGAATAGCCAGGACAATCTCTTCAAAACCACATTGATTCTACGAATACCGTGGGATTGGCTTCAAAATCTGGGTTAACACGCACAAAATTTGGGAGAAAATTGAAAGTTCATAAAATTGATGATCGATCATCCAAATTACATCAAAAACAGTTAAATAAGATGCAGAAATTAAAATGAAACCCTAAAAGTCCATGGGCCAAATACAAACCCAAAAACAAAACCCAAAAATTAAGGAAAAATAACAAAATTGTTCATAACTCCATTTAGAAAGCGATTTCTGGACTCAAAAATGGGTAAGTCCCCTTGGGGGACTTATCTAGACGTGCTCCTTGCTCCAAACTTCGATTTGACTGGTCGTAGTCCCAAAACAGAGATTCGTAGCCAAAGTTATGGCCATTTCCGTGAAGCCCCTTTGCTCACACGATCGTGGGCCTCTAGGAACGCAAGGGCCCGATCGTCCACACTAGGGCCCGCATCATGGTGGGTAGTAGTGGTGATGGGTGGTGGTGGCATGCGGTGGTGATGAGTGGTGGTGGTGGGTGGTGGTGGTTGGATGGTGGGTGGTGATGGTGGTAGCGGGTGGTGGTTGGTGGTGGTGGGTGGGTGGGTAGTGATGGGTGGTGAGTGGTGGTTGGTGGTGGTGGTTAGTGATGGGTGGTGGTGGCGGTGAGTGGTGAGTGGTGGTGGTTATTGATGGCTGGTGGTGGCGTGTGGTGGTGGTAGGTGGTGGTTGGTGGTGGTGAGTAGTGATGGGTGGTGGTGGCGGGTGGTGGTGATAGGTGGTAGGTAAGGGTTGTGGGTAGTGGTGGGAGGCGATGGAGGTGGGTGGTGGTGGAAGCTGGTGGTGGTTGGGTGGTGTTGGTGGTGGGTGGTGATGGTGTTGGTGGGTGGTGGTTGGTGGTGGTGGGGTGGTGGTGGGTGGTGGGTGGTAGTTGGTGGTGGTGGTTAGTGATGGGTGGTGGTGGTGGTGGTGGGTGGTGTTGGTTGGTGTTGAGTGGTGTGTGTTAGTGGATTTTTTAATTGTTTGTAAATATCTTTTGATTTATATGAATATTATTTTATAATTTTAATTAAAAAAAATTGTGTTTTTCAAATTTGTTCTCAAATGTTCTCGCGATAAGAAATGTTGTCGATTGAACGGTCCCCTATATATATATATATATATATATATATATATATATATATATATATATATATATATATATATATATATATATATATATATAACTATCAAAATTTGGTATGAAACCATCAAAATTAACTTCATTTTGATTAAGAAAACACAATTTTTCTTTCATTTTTAGCTTATTCCTATTATGTTTGAAATAATATTAATTTAGATTTCGTGATTCAGCACCAACATCTATGTATTTAGAATGTGTTTTTGTATTAGACCTCCAGTAAGTTTTATAACTTTCTTCGACACCTACCTTATGTGTCTTGCATAGTTTTTTTTCAAGGGTTATGAAATGAGGTTTATTGGGTTTTTTAATGAGCACTTTCAATAATTCACTATAGTTTTATGAATTAAATTTTAATGCGAATACCTATAGGTAGTTCGTAAAATATTCTTTTACACGATTTATGGTACAAAATATAATATACAAGAAAGATGGTACAGATATTTGATTGTATTTGGTTAAAATGATGTAGTTATTTTATGGTTGTTTACCTAATATTAGGTACATAACAACCACATATTTCCTAAGCATATATATATATATATATATATATATATATATATATATATATATATATATATATATATATATATATATATATATTAGTTTTATGGTTATTTAGCGAATAGACCTTATTCAATATTAACTAACAATAAACAAAAGAAAAAGAGATCAATCAATTAGTATGAGTTAAAAAATGTCATGATGATTTGTAGTTTAAGATTTTATTCCTACATTTAAAGTCACCCTACTTTAGTTAGTGCAACTCCACTATTATTTATTTTATGTTTATTTATTTTATTCTGATTACTCGTTCATAAAAAGATAGATTGTGTGTATTGGAGAAGGATCCCTACAAAAACCTTTTATATGCAACCTGTTTTTTTCCTTTTAACCAATATATATATATATATATATATATATATATATATATATATATATATATATATATATGTTGTATATATAACTAACTCTAAGTGGGTTTGTGTTCTCCTTCATGAGGACTTCGAAACGATATATTATATGTCCAAAATGGAGTATATGTGAATGAGATATCGATACTCAAAGAAGGGTATTTGAGAATAAATTTAGCAAAAAGAGATGGATGTGGGAATGAGTCTCACATTGGTAGAAAGACCAAACTCAACAAGGTTTATAAGCTTGAATGCATGAAAGGCTTACATGCAAGCTTGTGTCTATGGTTTTACTACAATTCCTACCCATGCATGCAAATCTTGGATTTCGTTGACCAAAAACACCGAACTTGTGCATGGGCTTTTTGAAATTTTTTTTGCTTCGTTTTGTTGTTTTGTTCAATATTTAAGTTTATTTTTATCCAAAAACTAATTATACCAAAAATTTTAGCTTTTTGTCATTTATTAATTAACATCAACATCGATTAAAAAAAAACTTCGATCAGTTCAGATTTACAGTGTGAATCTGAATTGTAAATATTTCAATTATAATATTCACCATGTGAATCTAACATACTATTCCAACTCTTTGATCATTAACAAGTTCATTTAATGAAATTTCCATATGAATTAAAATATATTTTCATGTAATTTTATAACATTTTAACGTTTTGATTACTAATAAATTAGTTTGTAAAATCAACAAATGAGTTTATTCACATTGTGAATTAGAACTGTATGTAATTTAGTTTTCTGAATTCACAATATGAATACAATTTACTATTATTCATACGGTGAATCTAAAGTAGATTCGCAATATGAATATGAGTTGATTCGCAATGTGAATCTAAACAGATTCACAATGTGAATTTAGACTGAAAACTCATTTTTTTTACATAAATGTGAATCTATGTTTAAAGAATACCAAAAAATATGAATTTTGATATATATTTTTATTAAATTTACTCGATAAAAAATAGACTTATACTTTTTAAAAAACAAAAAAATGAAGTATGTTTTTTGAAAAAAAAAATATTTTTTTGTATATCAACATAGATATCTATGAAAAGATGACGGAAAATCATGAACACTGGTATACTCTTTTTTTTCGATAAAAAACATGGCCTAAAAATTAAACAAAAAAAGAAAGTGGGTTTGTTATAATCTTGTGCATGTGCCTCTGTTGTACAAGTTTGTAACACTTCCTTTTGTCATTAGTCGTTTGCAATTATGATTCTTTAGATTACTTCTTTAACAATTTTTCATGGTATAATACAAAATGAAAATAAGGTTCACTTTGGAAATAATGATTTTACTTATGGTGATAACAAATTTTCATATTTACATTTCTTCCTTTCAAGAAATTTTGATTTAAAAATTTTCAACATTTATAAATTTAAAATTGAATTATTGATATTTTATAGATTATGATTTTAGATTCTAATCTTTTTTAAGTTTACGTTTATTTTATCTTACATCAATTTTTTATTATTTTTGTATTTATTAATTTACATACAAAAAACTTTCAAAACTTATTTTTAACTGTTTTCTCCACAAAAAATTGTTTGAATCAAAACTTGATTTTGATACTTTAGTGGTTACTTGATATGGTATAATCGTCATCGATCTCTATGTGAATAAATGATATTTGTAAATCACATTCGATATATAAATTGCAAGGAGTTACCCGTGCATTAAAATTTTGTTTTCCTGACATAACTTTTCATATATAGTGTTTGTTTTCATTAAATACAAATGTATTCTCCGCCGCGACGCGCAGTGTGTCATAAATACTAGTATAAATGTTAGTTAGATGCTTAAATATATTATTGTGATATTAAGCAATTTAATTATTTTGTAAAATTAATTATGATAATTTATTTTTTTAAAAACTGAATTCTGATTCCCGAATTATATATATATATATATATATATATATATATATATATATATATATATATATATAGGGAATATACATTACAGCCCCACCTAAGCTTAGGTACTAAACCTCTAAAATATGTCGTTTTAACTTGCTAAATATAACCGGTTTGGTTTCACTTGGTAAATATATCATCCTCCATAACATTTCTTTCTTTCATTATCGTTTTATCATCTCTATTTTCTTTCCTCCATTATCATTTATTACTTCATCCAAGTGAACATTACTAAACCCTAAACCTAAACCCTTAACCCTAAACCCTAAACCCTAAACCCTAAATCCTAAACCTAAACCCTAAACCCTAAACCCTAAACCTCAACCCTAAACCCTAAACCCTAAACCTTATTATGTCGATCTATAATTTACATCTTGAAGTATTAATCGTGAATCCATTAACCGTAATCTTTATATAGTAAAACAATGTATTTTCAAGAGGTTTAGTACCTAAGCTTAGGTGGGACTGTAATATATATATATATATATATATATATATATATATATATATATATATATTATGGTTATTTAGCGAATAGACCTTATTCAATATTAACCAACAATAACCAAAAGAAAAAGAGATCAATCAATGGGTATGAGTTAAAAAAAATGTCATGATGATTTGTAGTTTATGATTTTATTCCTAAATTTAAAGTCACCCTATTTTAGTTTGTGCAACTCCATTATTATTTATTTTATTCTGACTACTCGTTCATAAAAAAGATATAAAAAAGATACATTGTGTGTATTGGAGAAGGGTCCCTACAAAAACCTTTTATATGCAACCTGTTTTTTTCCTTTTAACCTATATATATATATATATATATATATATATATATATATATATATATATATATATATATATATATATATTGTTGGGAAATTTAGTATAAATATTTATATTTTAATAACTTTGGACATATATAAATATATATACATATGTTTTATATATAACTAACTCTAAGTGGGTTTGTGTTCTCCTCCACGAGGACTTCGAAACGATATATTATATGTCCAAAATGGAGTATATGTGAATGAGATATCGATACTCAAAGAAGGCTATTTGAGAATAAATTTAGCAAAAAGAGATGGATGTGGGAACGAGTCTTACATTGGTAGAAAGACCAAACTCAACAAGGTTTATAAGGTTGAATACATGAAAGGCTTACAAGCTTGTGTCTATTGTTTTACTACAATTCCTACCCGCGCGCAGGAGGGTCAAATCTTGGATTTCGTTGACGAAAAACACTGAACTTGTGCATGGGCTTTTGGAAATTTTTTTTGCTTCGTTTTGTTGTTTTGTTCAATATTTAAGTTTATTTTTATCCAAAAGCTAATTATACCAAAAATTACAGCTTTTTGTCATATATTAATTAACATCAAAATCGATTAAAAAAAACTTCGATCTGTTCAAATTTACATTGTGAATCTGAATTGTAAATATTTCAATTATAATATTCACCATGTGAATGTAACTTGCTATTCCAACTCTCTCATCATTAACAAGTTAATTTAATGAAATTTACATATGAATTAAAATATATTTTCATGTAATTTTATAACATTTTAACGTTTTGATTTCTAATAAATTAGTTTGTAAAATCAACAAATGAGTTTATTCACATTGTGAATCTGAACTGTATTTAATTTAGTTTTCTGAATTCACAATATGAATACAATTTACTATTATTCACACGGTGAATCTGAGTAGATTCGCAATATGAATAGGAGTTGATTCGCAATGTGAATCTAAACAGATTCACAATGTGAATTTAGACTGAAAACTCATTTTTTTTACATAAATGTGAATCTATGTTTAAAGAATACCAAAAAATATGCATTTTGATATATATTTTTATTAAATTTACTCAATAAAATTCAGACCTTAACTTTTCAAAAAACAAAGAAATGTAGTATGTTTTTCTTTAAAAAAATCATTTTTTATATATCAATATAGATATCTATGAAAAGATGACGGAAAATCATGAACAATGGTATACATTTTTTTTTCGATAAAAAACATGGCCTAAAAAAATAAACGAAAAAAGAAAGTGGGTTTTGTTATAAATACTAGTTTAAATGTTAGTTAGATGCTTAAATGTGTTCTCCGCCACGAAGCGCTGTGTGTCATAAATACTAGTTTAAATGTTAGTTAGATGCTTAAATATATTATTGTGATATTAAGCAATTTAATTATTTTAGAAAAATAATTATGATAATTAATTTTTTGAAAACAGAATTTCGATTCCCGAATTATATATATATATATATATATATATATATATATATATATATATATATATATATATATAAAGTAATGATGATAATAATAATAATAATAATAATAATAATAATAATAATAATAATAATAATAATAATAATAACAACTAGAGAAGAAACACCGCGTTACGAGGGTTGGGTTTGTTAAAGAAAACTCTTTACTGTCTCATTCAACATACGAATGAAAACTCTTTTCTTCTTCTGTAGCACTCGGTTCCTGGTTGTAATTTATTTTTGTTGTATTTTGCATTTTTGGCCTGGGACTCGGCGAGTTGAAGGCCCAACTCGTCGAGTAGGAGTGGGTTTGGATACGGGACTTAAGTGATGGACTCGTCAACTCGGCGGCCAGACTCGACGAGTAGGCTCTGACTGTACAAAACCCTAATCTGAGGGTTTGCACCCTATTTAATCATCTCTTTCAGCCACCACTCGTCCCTATTGCTCCCAAAGACTCTCCATAGCAAACCCTAAGTGTTTTGGTGTAAGAACTAAGGCTTTTGAGTGATTTTTGTGGGTTTTGACCTCAAGGAAGAAGGAAAAGCATAGAAGGATCAAGAGGAGACTGAAGGATTCGAGTTTGGTTCATCATTTGCAGTCTTTGAAAGGTATAAAGTATGTACCTTGCTTGTTTGTTTGTTAGATCCCTTTTTGGGGAAGATTTAGGGCTTTTAAGCCATATGAAGTGACCAACCATGATTTGCAAACATGGTTGGGGGTCAAGACTTCGGATCTAGCACTTGGGAAGAGTCAAAAGGCAGATTTGGGTTGCTTTTGCACCCAAGGAAGGCCCCATGCAACAAAAGAGCCACTTTAGAGCCTTTTTGGCTCAAAAGTCCCATGCATGCACGTAAAGTTCGTAACTTTACGTGCTAGATCGAGCTTAGGGGCTTGGATCTATCATTTGGACAAGTGTTGTACATCAGAAATCGAGGATTTCGGGTGTGGACGTTATCGACTCGGCGAGTTCGTTCTTGGGACTCGACGAGTCCAAGGCTTTGAGTCCCATATCTGTTGAGGGTCAAAAGAACTCAGTTGGGTGTTAGAAGGGTTGTAGCAGGACAGAAGGGGTGCCCCAACGCATTGGACTTAGTTTTAGACCTGGAGTTCATGGGACTCGACGAGTGCTAGAACAGACTCGGCGAGTCCAAGGCAATCTTCTTATGTTTGAAGATGAACTCGACGAGTTGTTCATACAACTCGGTGAGTCAAGGTCAGGACTTGTTCATCAGATGAAGGTGAACTCGACGAGTTGTTCATATAACTCGGCGAGTCGGATGAAGGTTCATTGATGTTCATAAAGAAGGGGAATTCGTCGAGTCATTTCCAAACTCGACGAGTCGAGTCATGGATAAGGACGAGTAAAGGGTAGGGACTCGACGAGTTGACGGCCCAACACGACGAGTCGGGTCAACTGGAAGTTGACTTTGACTTGGACTTGGTTGGGGGTAAAATAGTCATTTTAACCTAAGAGTAGATATCAGATTCTGACTGAGTGTTTTGTGGGGATTATAGCCGAAGGATTTCCGGAGCAGCAGCAGAAGTTTCCCGTGCAGATTATCAACAGCTACTCATACGAGGTGAGTTACCTTCCAGTAGGGGTGGTTCTAAGGCCACAATGCCGGTCCACCAAAGAGGAATATTTAGGAGATGATTGTCTTTGTGATAATTATCTTGGTCTGGTTATGTGCCTTGCTTATGAGATTTATCTATATGATATGTTATGTGTATAGTAGGGATCAGTTTCCCTGACAGTGGTCCTTAGGACCGAAGGGTAGGTCAGTACCTGGATATGCCTGATTGTATGTTTATATCTTGATGTTGTATGCTAGTGGTAGGGGGTGGAATAGTCCCCAGTTACCGGTTGAAAGATACCGATGCTGGTTACAGGTTGAAAGATACCGATGATGATTACCGGTTGAAAGATACCGATGGATGTTACCGGTTGGAAGATACCGACAATGATTACCGGTTGAAAGATACCGATGATGATTACCGGTTGAAAGATACCGATGATATTGTATGGTATGTGGTATGATGGGGGAACTCACTAAGCTTTGTGCTTACGGTTTCTGTTTTGGTTTCAGGTACCTCTTCGTCTAAGGGGAAGGAGCCGGCGGCGTAGCATCGTATCACACACACACACACACACACATGATTCCGCATCAGATTTTCTGGGATTGCACTCTGATTTTCATTATTTTGATGTCATGGTTTGGGACACAATATTATGATTTTGTAATGTGTTGCTTTATTGACAATGTTATGGTAAAATGTTTTAAAAATTATTAATTCAAAAATGAAATTTCCGGGCTTGAATTTTGGGATGTTACAAGTTGGTATCTGATCCCTGGTTTGAGGGATTCGGACACACCCTCGGGGGTGTCTGGACTCAAACCGAGGGACTAAAAGATTTTTACAAGGAAAATGGTTTTCTAAAATCTAAATGGAGGGATTTTAAGAAAGACGAACTGTGTGATGCATGCGACCGGCCGGGCTCAAGTAAGTTTTCCCCAAGATACCCATACTTGCTATGTTATGTTATATGGTTTTGTTTCAGAAAACTGCATGCTAGAATAGGACTAAGGATCTAGGAGGATGCCTTGTGTGCCTGATATATGATTCTGAGTATTGCATGCTAGTTAGGGCTAAGGGTCTAGGGAGGATGCCTTATATGCCTGTTGTATGAGCTGTATGCTAGGACTGTTTAGTCAGCAGTAGTATGGCCTGTGTAGGTTATGCCTTATTTGGTTACTTAATGCACGAATGATTCTTGCTTTGTACTATGTGGGTTCTGGCCATCTCCAACTAGCTAAGGAACGGATATGTAACAGTATCCGCAAGCTAGTTAGGGGGAGGTGGTGGGGACTCGTAGCGCAGCTGCTGGCGGAGGGTAGGTCGGAGAGTGCCCTAGGCGGGAGGTTCAGGATCTAGGTCAGGATGGTGGTCACGCGACATGGAGCGGGAGCTTCAGGATCTGGGTCAGGATCGGGCTCGGGTGCAGGATCCAAGCATGTGGATGATGGGTTATGCGAGTTCATCGCGTCCGAGATCACGAGAGGTATCCTTGATGCGACGCCGGTTATCATCGGGTCGATCACGGAAGGGATCATTGAGCTGATGGAGGATCGCCTCAGGGCGTTCAGTAGTGACTTGGCGGCCAGCTAGTCAGGATCACGCACACTGTCCTTTAAGGACTTCAGAGGGAGTGGTGCGCCGGATTTCCATGGGGTGAAAGACCGCATTGCTGCTAGGAGATGGATCACATACATCGAGTCTGCGCAGCTGACGAGCTTCTGCCCGGAAGGGTCGAAGGTCTGTTTCGCTGCAGGGTGTTTGAGAGACAGGGCCAGAGATTGGTGGGAGTCGGTAGGTGACTCTCTGGGAGCCTCGGCTGTTGAGGGTATGACCTGGTCAGACTTTGTGGCCAGATTCAGGGCGGAGTTTACGCCAGCTGTGGAGCTTCAGCAGCTGGCCAGGGAGTTCTTGGACATGGGACAGACTACGGAGACTGTGACGGAGATCACCGCCAAGTTCCGGGAGAGCGCATTGTTGGTGCCCCAGTATGCGGGTGATGAGGACATGAGGAGGACCCGCTACCATGACATGCTACGAGCCGACATCCGGGAGCTTGTCAGTTTCTCAGCTTGCCCTACCCTGGATTCCATGATTGCCAGGGCTAGGGAGAGGGAGATTGATCTGGAGCACATCCGGAAGAGGAAGGCAGTGGAGGGGCTGACGACGAGGGCTTCGGGGAAGAAGCCCAAGAGATCCGATGGTAGGCCGAAAGGCCAGTCAGGGCGGGACCGCTGTGGGAAATGCGGTGGGTCACACGAGGGAGCTTGTCGCACTGGCCCGGGTTCAGGCTGCTATAAGTGTGGCAAGGTTGGGCATTTTGGCAGAGATTGTACTGCCCCTACTCCTGCGATTCAGATATCAGACCTGCTTTGCTTTCATTGCAATCAGAATGGACATAAAAAGCCCAATTGCCCTAGATTGATAGCAGCAGCGGCGCCGGCAGTGGCGCCGACTCCAGCGACAACACGGGTTGTGGATGGCCGGAAGGCCAAGTTGGAGGCTGTAGTGGTTCGGAGCCGAGCATTTCAGCTGACAGCCGAGGAGGCACACGCTGCACCGGATGTGGTGACGGGTATGATTTCCTATTTTATGCTTTTATGTTATGTCGCTGTGATTTTGATATATTATGTGCCTTGCTTAGAATCGTTCCATGTAAACGGTATCCCAGTTCAGGTGTTGTTTGATGCGGGTGCCACTCGATCATTTGTCTCTCTTGCGCTCAGCAAGAAGTTTCCGGAGTCTTCGGGCATGTTGGATTGCCCTCTAGAGGTCGAGATTGCGGACGACCGGTTGGTACGAGCGTCAGAGGTCTACCGGGATTGTGTTTTGAGGCTGTTCGAGGAATGTTACCTGGTGGACTTGGTTCCCATACCTTTGCGGGGGAACAAGGTTATTATTGGTATGGATTGGCTGAGCCCCAATGGGGCAGTGATCGACTGCGCGCAGCAGTCAGTACAGATTAGGACCCCTAGTGGGGGAGAGCTGGTGGTTTAGGGCGAAAGGCCACAACGAGGACCAACTTTATGTTCGGCATTGAGGGCTAGGCGCTACCTCCAGCAGGGTTGTGCAGGTTATGTCGCCTATGTTATGGATACCCGGGAGGCAGGTAGGGCGACGGTGGGCGATGTGCCCGTAGTACGGGAGTTTGAGGACATATTCCCCGAGGAGTTGCCTGGGTTACCTACGGAGAGACAGGTGGAATTCAGAATCGACCTGGTCCCTGGTGCGGCTCCGATAGCCAAGGCACCGTATCGGTTGGATCCTCCTGAGATGCAGGACTTGTCTACACAGCTGCAGGAGCTGTTAGAAAAGGGATTCATTAGACCGAGCAGTTCACCCTGGGGAGCCCCGATTCTGTTTGTGAAGAAGAAGGACGGGTCGCATCGGATGTGTATAGATTATCGGGAGCCGAATAAGGTGACGGTGAAGAACCGTTACCCACTCCCGAGGATCGATGATCTCTTTGACCAGCTGCAGGGAGCATCTTGGTTCTCCAAGATTGATTTGCGTTCAAGGTATAACCAGATGAGGGTCAGAGAGGAGGATGTGCATAAGACTGCCTTTCGGACCCGTTATGGTCACTATGAGTTCGTTCATGGATCTCATGAACCGTGTGTGCAAGAAGATGCTGGATCGGTCTGTGATAGTTTTCATCGATGACATCTTGGTGTATTCGAAGACGCAGGAGGAGCACAAGGAGCATCTGCGAGAGGTTTTGGAGATTTTGAGAAGGGAGAACTTGTATGCTAAGTTCTCCAAGTGTGAGTTCTAGTTGCGCGAGGTGCAGTTTCTTGGGCACCTTTTCAACCATAACGGGATTTCGGTAGATCCGGCCAAAGTGGAGGCCGTGATGAGATGGGAGGTTTCGAGGTCTCCATCTGAGATTCGGAGTTTCCTAGGATTAGTCGGCTACTATCAGAGATTCATCCAGGATTTCTCCAAGATAGTCGTACCCCTGACCAGGCTAACGAGGAATGTCGTGGTCTTTCGTTGGGGGCCTGAGCAGCAGGCTGCATTCGAGACATTGAGACAGAGATTGTGCGAGGCGCCAATCTTAGCCCTGCCAGAGGGCATGGAGGATTTCATCGTGTACTGCGATGCGTCCATCTCGGGTTTGGGCGCAATATTGATTCAGAGAGGGCATGTCATTGCTTACGCTTCGAGGCAGCTGAAGCCTCACGAGGCGAACTACCCGACGCATGATTTGGAGCTGGGGGCTATTGTGTTCACCCTCAAGATTTGGCATCATTACCCCTATGGGGTTCGCTGTATGATTTACACGGACCACAAGAGCCTGAGCTATCTTATGGACCAGCCAAATCTGAATATGAGGCAGCGTCGGTGGCTTGATGTGTTAAAGGATTATGACTGTGAGATCCTCTACCACCCGGGAAAGGCCAATGTGGTGACCGACGCGCTTAGGCGCAAGGCAGCGCCAATCAGGGATGTCTGTCTGAGGATGACAGTGGTGACTCCGCTTTTGGAGCGGATTTGGGAGGCCCAGCAGGAGGCCATAAAGGAGGAACATCGGAAGAGCGAGTGGATTGTGGGACATGTTTCCTCCTTCGACTATGACAACCGAGGATTACTGACACTACACCGTAGGGTGTGGGTGCCGTACCACGGGGGTTTGCGCCAGGTTCTGATGGAGGAGGCGCACAAATCTCGATTCTCCATTCATCCCGGGGCGACGAAGATGTATAGGAATCTTCGCCTGGACTATTGGTGGCCCTGCATGAAGCGGGATGTGGCATGGTACGTGGAGCGGTGCTTGACCTGCAGGAAGGTCAAGGCCGACCATCAGAGACCTCACGGCAAGATGCCGCCGTTGGATATCCCGCTGTGGAAATGGGAGGACGTTACGATGGATTTTATCACAAAGCTTCCCAGGACCGCGCGGGGAGTGGATTCGATTTGGGTCATCGTCGATCGATTGACCAAGAGCGCTCATTTTATTCCGATTCAGGAGTGCATCTCGGCCGAGAAGCTGGCGGACATCTATATCAGGGAGGTGGTGGCGAGGCACGGGGTGCCAGTGTCAATGATTTCAGACAGAGATGTTCGGTTCACTTCCAGGTTTTGGAAGAAGTTTCATGACGAGCTGGGTACTCGTCTACATTTTAGCACCGCCTTCCACCTGCAGACAGATGGTCAGAGTAAGCGAACCATCCAGACTTTGGAGGACATGTTGCGGGCGTGTGTCTTAGACTTCGGAGGTAGTTGGGATACTTACCTTCCGTTGGCTGAATTCTCGTATAACAATAGTTATCACGCTAGTATCGATCGTCCTCCATTCGAGATGTTGTACGGGAGGAAGTGCAGGACCCCGATATGTTGGGGCGAGGTTGGCCAGGGGGTAATGGGGAGCACCGAAGTAGTGCTCAAGACGACAGAGAGGATTCAGCAGGTCCGGAGCAGGCTTCAGACTGCTCAGAGCCGCCAGAAAAGTTATGCCGATAAGCGCCGATCAGACCTGGAGTTCCAGGTCGGGGATATGGTCCTCCTGAAGGTGTCGCCATGGAAGGGCATCATCCGATTCAGGAAATGGGGCAAGTTGGGCCGCAGGTACATTGGACCATTCAGGGTCTTAGCTAGAGTGGGCAAGGTGGCATATAGGTTGGATCTGCCAGCCGAACTCAGCCAGATCCACAGCACTTTCCACGTCTCCCAGCTGCGAAAGTGCCTGGTGGACGACTCAGCAGTGGTACCCTTAGAGGATATTCAGGTCGATGACAGCCTGAATTATATTGAGCGGCCAGTGGCGATCCTCGACCGGAAGTCGAAGGATCTGAGGAACAAGAGGGTGGAGCTAGTGAAGGTGCAATGGCAGCACCGGAAGGGCTCGAAGTGGACTTGGGAGCCGGTGGATGAGATGATGGAGCATTACCCATAACTTTTCCAGGAACGAGCAGTAGACTTCGAGGACGAAGTCTGAAATAAGCGGGGGAGATTTGTAGCACTCGGTTCCTGGTATGTAATTTATTTTTGTTGTATTTTGCATTTTTGGCCTGGGACTCGGCGAGTTGAAGGCCCAACTCGTCGAGTAGGAATGGGTTTGGACACGAGACTTAAGTGATGGACTCGTCGAGTCGGCGGCCAGACTCGACGAGTAGGCTCTGACTGGACAAAACCCTAATCTGAGGGTTTGCACCCTATTTAATCATCTCTTTCAGCCACCACTCGTCCCTATTGGTGCAAGAACTAAGGCTTTTGAGTGATTTTTGTGGGTTTTGACCTCAAGGAAGAAGGAAGAGCATAGAAGGATCAAGAGGAGACTAAAGGATTCGAGTTTGGTTCATCATTTGCATTCTTTGAAAGGTATAAAGTCTGTACGTTGCTTGTTTGTTTGTTAGATCCCTTTTTGGGGAAGATTTAGGGCTTTTAAGCCATATGAGGTGACCAACCATGATTTTCAAACATGGGTGGGGTCAAGACTTCGGATCTAGCACTTGGGAAGGGTCACAAGGCAGATTTGGGTTGCTTTTGCACCCAAGGAAGGCCCCATGCAACAAAAGAGCCATTTTAGAGCCTTTTTGGCTCAAAAGTCCCATGCATGCACGTAAAGTTCGTAACTTTACGTGCTAGATCGAGCTTAGGGGCTTGGATCTATCATTTGGACAAGTTTTGTACATCAGAAATCGAGGTTTTAGGGTGTGGACGTTATCGACTCGGCGAGTTCGTTCTTGGGACTCGACGAGTCCAAGGCTTTGAGTCCCATATCCGTTCAGGGTCAAAAGAACTCAGTTGGGTGTTAGAAGGGTTGTAGCAGGACAGAAGGAGTGACCCAACGCATTGGACTTAGTTTTAGACCTGGAGTTCATGGGACTCAACGAGTGCTAGAACAGACTCGGCGAGTCTAAGGCAATCTTCTTATGTTTGAAGATGAACTCGACGAGTTGTTCATACAACTCAGCGAGTCAAGGTCAGGACTTGTTCATCAGATGAAGGTGAACTCGACGAGTTGTTCATACAACTCGGCGAGTCGGATTAAGGTTCATTGATGTTCGTAAAGAAGGGGAACTCATCGAGTCGTTGCCAAACACGACGAGTCGAGTCATGGATAAGGACGAGTAAAGGGTAGGGACTCGACGAGTTGACGGCCCAACTCGACGAGTCGGGTCAAATGGAAGTTGACTTTGACTTGGACTTGGTTGGGGGTAAAATAGTCATTTTAACCTAAGAGTAGATATCAGATTCTGACTGAGTGTTTTGTGGGGATTATAGCCGGAGGATTTTCGGAGCAGCAGCAGACAAAGGTTTCCCGCGCAGATTATCAGCAGCTACTCGTACGAGGTGAATTACCTTCCAGTAGGGGTGGGTCTAAGGCCACAATGTCGGCCCACCAAAGAGGAATATTTAGGAGATGATTGTCTTTGTGATAATTATCTTGGTCTGGTTATGTGCCTTGATTATGAGATTTATCTGTATGATATGTTATGTGTATAGTAGGGATCAGTTTCCCTGATAGTGGTCCTTAGGACCGAAGGGTAGGTCAGTACCCGGATATGCCTGATTGTATGTTTATATCCTGATGTTGTATGCTAGTGGTAGGGGTGGAATAGTCCCCAGTTACCGGTTGAAAGATACCGATGATGGTTACCGGTTGAAAGATACCGATGATGGTTACGGGTTGAAAGATACCGATGGAAGTTACCGGTTGGAAGATACCGACGATGATTACCGGTTGAAAGATACCGATGATGATTACCGGTTGAAAGATACCAATGATATTGTATGGTATGTGGTATGATGGGGGAACTCACTAAGCTTTTTGCTTACGGTTTCTGTTTTGGTTTCAGGTACCTCTTCGTCTAAGGGGAAGGAGTCGGCGGCGTAGCATCGCATCACACACACACATGATTCCGCATCGGATTTTCTAGGATTGCACTCCGATTTTCATTATTTTGATGTCATGGTTTGGGACACAATATTATGATTTTGTAATGTGTTGCTTTATTGACAATGTTATGGTAAAATGTTTTAAAAATTATTAATTAAAAAATGAAATTTTCGGGCTTGAATTTTGGGATGTTACATCTTCCTCCTTCTCTGTACACCTACTTCCGTCGACTCTTTCAGGCAAGTGAAATATCCAGCAATACACACACTGTTAAGGTTGTTGTACCATGGGAACAGACGACGAATCTATTTAAGGGAATCGAGTCCAACTCGAGCCTTAACCACCACGTTCTACTACTAATTTTTTCTTTACAGGAAACTTTCATGAGGAAAACAAAGTCCTTATACTAACAGTATTAAACAGATTTATTCTTTGTTTTAAACCTATCGTTTTTCTGGTCTTTTGTTCTAAATCGATTTTGTATCAACTTTTTCCTGTAATCTATTTAACTTTGGTTACGACTCTTTTAGAATGACTGGAAGCTACTGGAACTCTTGCTGCTGGTACTACCCCTGCTGTGAATCAAAATGCACCGGTTCCAAACATCATGGCTGATCATGCTGAGACACCTGAAAATTTTTCGGGTCAGAACTTCAAGAGGTGGCAGCAAAAGTTGCTATTCTCTTGACCACTTTGAACGTGATTCAGTTCCTAACAGAAACTGCTCCTGTAATTGTTGAGGGGCAGGCTGATGCTCAATCTGTGAATGCAGTGGATGCATGGAAGCATTCAGAATTTCTGTGCCGCAACTATGTGTTGAATGGCCTACCTGATGCACTTTACAATGTCTATTGTAAAGTTGCAACTGCTAAGGAACTATAGGAGTCTTTGGAAAGGAAGTATAAGACATAGGTGTTGGGTTTTGAGCACTATAACACTCCTATGGTGCATATGCAACCCTAAATGCTTTGGATCTATGTTTTCTCTAATTAAACATGCATTTTGTTTTTCCAAAGCATTCACCCTAGCTAGCATACAATTGAAGCTGTATAATATAAAACTTGGTTTATATGCTTACCTCTTGAGTAGGGTAGAGTTCTTGACCTTTGAAAGCTTGAGCACCTCAAGTGTGATGCCTCTAATGGTTCACAAACACCAATATGCAAGAGGAGGCTTTTAGGGAATAAGTTACTTATCCCAAAAGATGGTGTAGCCGATTTTGGCTCATGATGGTTCTATTTATAGTATGGAAAATATTAGAGTTACACTTTGTAAACCCTAATGCTCCATGACATTTCACATTCTTATGCTCCATGGGTTTAACCTCCATGGACTATCCATGGATTAACTTATTGGTTAAGCCCATCTAAATAATCATTGATCATTAGCCCACACTATAAGAATCATTGACTTACATAATCAATCCCCATATATTTAATTAGTCTCTTTGACCATAAAATCAATCCCCATATATCATACTTGTAATATATTAATAAATCATTAAATAACCTTATTGTCAAAAGTCGATCCTATCAAATTGCACTGGTGAAGGCAACTGAAAAAGACCATGCTACAATCGGGTCAAGTACATCCCAATTATAGTTATGGGCTTAGACACCAAATCCAACAAGAAGATGCTGGAACCAAGAAGCATGTTCTTCCTAAGTTCTTGGAATACAAAATGGTTGACTCAAAATCTGTTATGAGTCAATTCCAAGATCTTTAAGTCATCATACATGATAACAATGAAGAAGGGATTGAGCTTAATGAGTCATTCCAAGTTGCATCAATGGTTGAAAAGCTTCCTCCCGGTTGGATAGACTTCAAAAACTACCTTAAGCATAAGCAAAATGAGATGTCTGTGGAGGAACTGGTGCTGCATCTTCGCATTGAAGAAGACAATCGAATGGCCTTGAAGAAAGGCAGTAAATTTGAATCTTCTAAGGTTCATATGGTGGAAGCTAGTCAAACTTCCAAGAGCGAAAGCAAGGGACCTCACGAACGGAAAGAAAAGGGCAAAAACCTAGGACCCAAGGCAGGAACTTTCAAGAAGAAGTTCAAGTGCTACAACTGTGGCCAACCAAGTCACAAGGCTTCGGAGTGCCCGCAACCTAAGCGGGAAAACCGTCAAGCAAACATGGAGAATGATAACATGGAATTAGTGGCCATGATAACTGATCTCACGGCTATGGTTTCTGAAGTGAATCTCATGAATACAAATTCAAAGGAGTGGTGGATTGACATGGGTGCTACTCGTCATGTGTGTCATGATAAGAGTGTTTTTAACACCTACAAGGAAGTTGAAGATAATGAAAAGCACTACATGGGAAATGTAGCTACCTCGGATATAAAAGGTGTTGGTGATGTCATTCTAAAAATGACTTCGGTGAAAGAAGTGAATCTTAGGGATGTTTTGTATGTTCCTGAACTTTGTAAGAATCTAGTGTCGGGTGGTTTTTTGAACCAATTTGGTTTTAAGCTAGTGTTTGAGTCGGACTAGTTTGTTTTGTCCAAAAAATGGTATGTTTGTGGGAAAAAGGATATGCCTTGAATGGCATGTTCAAATTGAATGTAATGGTGACAAACAAAATGGATAATGAAAGTTCTAGTTCTTCTTAGTTGCTTGAGTGTTCAAATGTTTGGCATGTTCGCTTAGGACATGTAAATTACAAATCTATTAAGAGATTAATTACACTAGACTACATACCAAGACTTAATATTGAATCAAATCACAAATGCCCCACATGTGTTGAAGCAAAAAAAACTAGATTATCTTTCCAAACAATCAAAAGAAACACCAAACCTCTTTATTTAATTCACACTGATGTGTGTGATTTAAAGTCAATTCCTACTCATGGAGGGAACAAATACTTCATTACATTCATCGATGATAAAACGAAATATTGTTACATATATTTACTTAAGAGTAAAGATGAATCAATAGACATGTTTGTCTTGTACAAAAATGACGTTGAGAATGAACTCAGCAAGAGAATTAAAGTGGTTAGAAGTGATAGGAGTGGAGAATATGTTTCTCCGTATGCTGAATTTTGTGCGAAAAATGGAATTCGTCATGAGTTCACATCACCCTACTAACCTCAATCCAATGGAATTGCTGAAAGAAAGAACCGTACCTTGATAGAAATGGTTAACGCCATGATAATTAGTTTAGGTGTAAACCAGTCAATGTGGGGGGATGCTATTTTGTCGGCTAACTATCTTCTAAATAAGATACCTCACAAAGAAAAGAATGAAATATCGTATGAACTTTGGATGAGAAGAAAGCCATCATACAAGTACTTACGAGTGTGGGGGTGCCTAGCTAAAGTTGTTGTACCACCGCCTAAGGTAGAAAAGTTATGTCCTAAAACAGTAGATTGTGTAGTCATTGGGTATGCACAAAGTAGTAGTGCTTATCGTTTCCTTGTGCATGATTCTAAGAATCCTGAAATACACAAGAATACCATCATGGAATCAAGGAATTCTTCATTCTTTGAAGATGTATGTCCTTGTTTGAACAAGGAGGTTAAAATCCCATCTTTACCAAACAACGAAGTTGTTTGAGAGGAAGAACAAGCTCAATCCAAGGAAGAAGAGATAGAACTCAGAAGAAGTAAGAGGGCTAGAGTTGAAAAATCATTTGGTGATGATTTTTACACTTATGTGGTGCAAAGTGAACCTAAAACCTACCAAGAGGCGGTTACTTCTTATGAGGGACCTCAATGGAAAGAAGCCATAAAAAATGAGATATAATCTATCTTAGAAAATCATACATGGGAACAAGTGGATCTACCTCCCGGTAGCAAGACACTGGGTTACCGTTGGATTTTTAAGAGAAAGATGAACCCTGATGGTAGTATTGATAAATACAAGGAAAGACTAGTAATCAAAGGTTATAGACAAAAGGAAGGTCTAGATTACTTTGATACGTATTCGCCGGTAACACGGATAATATCCATTATATTAGTTCTTGGCAATGTAGCTATTAGAAACCTGCAAGTTCAACAAATGGATGTGAAAACTGCTTTCCTAAATGGGGAGTTGGAAGAAGAAATTTATATGGAGCAACTTAGGGCTTCATTGCCTCGGGACATGAGAACAAGGTTTGTAAACTTGTTAGGTCTCTATATGGATTAAAACAAGCTCCAAAATAATGGCCTCAAAAGTTTGATCAAGTCTTGATGGAAAGTGGCTTTAGAATCAATAAGTGTGATAAGTGTATCTATGTGAAAACACCATCATGGTTATGTCATCTTGTGTTTATATGTTGATGATATGCTTATCATTGGTAGTGATGACAAGATAATGAGATCCACGAAGGATATGTTGAAATCCAAGTTCGACATGAAAGATATTAGTTTAGTGTATGTGATTCTTGGAGTCAAGATCACAAGATCCCAAAGTTGTTTGATTTTAAGTCAAACACCCTATGTGGATAAAATTATTGAAAAATATACTAAGGGAGATACTAGCAGAGCTAGAACTCCAACTGACACTAGTCAACATCTATGTAAAAATAGAGGTGATAGTGTTAATCAAGTGGAATATTCATGAATTATTGGTAGTCTGATGTATCTAATGAGTTGTACCAGACCTGACTTAGCATATGCAGTGAGCAGACTAAGTAGATACACTAGTAAACCCAGTTCTGAACACTGGAAGAGTATTATTAGGTTACTAGGGTATGTGAGATACACGCGAGAATATGGACTGCATTATGGCAGATATCCAACAGTTATCGAAGGATACACAGATGCAAATTGGATATCTGACATAAAAGATTCCAAATCTACAAGTGGATATGTGTTTACACCTAGAGGTGCTGCTGTGGCATGGAAATCATCCAAGCAAACAGTTATATCTAGATCCACGATGGAATCTGAATTAATCGCCTTAGATATTTGGGCTGAAGAGCTGGAGTGGCTACGTCAATTTGTAGAGGACATTCCTGAATGGCCTAAGCCGGTAACAGCCATATGTATACATTGTGATAAATAATCGGCAATTGGTAGAGCTCAAAGTATAATGTATAATGGGAAATCAAGGCACGTTAGACTTAGACATAAAACGATACGACAACTAATCTCTACGGGGGTTATCACGGTTGACTGGGTAAACTCAAAGGATAACATTGCAGATCCGCTTACAAAAGGCTTGAGTAGAGATGTAGTTTATAAGTTGTCAAGAGGAATGGGACTAAAGCCCATGAATGAATAAATTCATACAAAGGAAACCTTACCTAGAAGACTGGAGATCCCAAGATCTAGGTTCAAAAGGATAAACTAATTGTATGAGTGAGGCAGGTCACTGTGGGGGGGGGGGGGAGGGGGAGTTAACACTACTTCCTAGTCCATTCCTATATATAGTGACAAAATTAGGCTAAACATATGGTTTTTAATGATTCTTGGAATGACCTATGTGAGAGAGAAGTGGGGTCGCTTCAAAGGGAATTATAGGGGCACAATTACTAAAGCTCTTGCAGAACCAGGTTAGTGTTCATGACCAAAACAAACACGTCTATGAGGATATGGCCTTGTCAGGGAGTGTCCTATGAGATTTACATTCTTGTCTACATAAGTGGCAGCTTAGTTCAAAGACATCGAGATCTACAAACTGCTAGGAGATTAAGTGTAACATCTTTAGGGAGGGTTCAAAGGGTAATACCTGATGCGTGCAAATAGCTACAACTAATTTTAAATTTATAACCTAACTAAATTAACTAACTAATATGCACCTAGGCAGTGTACCTAGTCGAATTGTAATGTAGTTTAAGTAAGTCGGGGTTGAACACATGGAACGTATTTAATTCGCTAAAATAATTACTCTAAATTAATCTAAAATCAAACAATAATTAAAAATGTTTTTATCTAATTTTGCAAGTTTAGATGAACTTAGTTTATTAACAACTATTCAGTATTATAAAAACACTTATGTTAGTTCGAATCCACCTTCCCTCAATGGTTTAATTATTAATTGTGACAATTCCTGTTGGTTACCACATAAAGAATTATTAGCAATTCAATTCCAAATTTACTTATATTAAACTAATTCATGTAGAGCTATGTATGGTCACACATAATTTAACACATAATCAATTTATTAGATATAATTGGATCTATGTAAGATTGAGTTAATAAACACAATTGTGGTTACCATATGAATTCTCTAGCACAACTAAATTCAACAGTTCAACTACTTATCTAAGATTGGTTTGATCTTAGATCTAATAATTTATTGTTCACTAAATTACTAGGTATTCAAATGCATGCATATTAATGGTCACTAACTACACATAATAAGAACTTAAAGCAATCTAGTATCAAATTAAGCATGCTAGGTGTAATCAATCAAACACAAGACATTAACCAACAAGAAAAGTCTACATCAATAGAATAAAACCATGAGTTCCAGCTTCATCTAGCTAACAGAAACATCTAGATTTAGGTACTCATACTAACAATTAAACTAAAACAAGTCATAACTGAAAGCATGTTAAAGTACCAAACTAAAAAAAATCAATTATGAACTTCTTCCTCTTCCTTGGTATTAAAACCAAATTCCTAGCCTTCTGGTCTTCTGAAAATCGGCTTCTGGAACCCTTTCCTAGCCATCCAACCTCTTAAACCAGTAGAGATCAAGAGTATTTATAGTTGTCATAAAATTACCTTCCACATCGTGGACCTGGAAGAATCCTTATTGGGCAAGGATTTCGACTTTGCGTGCACTTATCTTCCAAAATTTTCCTTTCCACGTTGTGTAATAGATATCAGTGACCTGGATACAGTTTTTTTGTGGGTTTTATCTTCTTTAATCTTCCAAGCCTCCAAAGTTTCTTCTTTTTCCACTTTTAGTCCTTATTCTTCAAAATGACTTATTTTGGCTGCAAAATACAATTTAATCATATAAGTACCATTATTCCATGCAAATAACCCAAATATTAATCAAAATGTAATTAAATATTGCCTAAAAATATGTATAAATATGACAATATCAAAATACATTACACTTATTCTTTGCTTGCCCTCAAGCAAATTTAATTATTATTTTTAATTCAAACCTTCATCACTAGAATAATATAGAACAATCCATTTCGAATTCAACCATTATACCAAGACCTCAATGCGTATATTTGTGTCTATAATTCCTAAAAACTTCCCAACCCTAGATACTCACAATCCTTATGAACTTTCACCCATTAGCTTATACGACACTCATTTCTGCAACCCTCAAGGTATTTTTGGTTAAGCTACCCAAGACTACATAATCTAGAAATTACAACTTTAGATACCACAATGGAGCTCTTTAGAATTCTTCACTTCTTTGAATTTGATCTTTAAATTTTTTTATTTTTAATTTTTTTTTTAATTCACCACCTTTTTGTTTGGTTTTTGGTATCTTCAATTTGTTTGATTCTTTAGAATTTTTGATCTTTGGATTTTATACTTTGATAGCTCCAAAATTCTTACAAATTTTTTATTATTTCTCTCTCTTTTATATATATATATATATATATATATATATATATATATATATATATATATATATATATATATATATATATATATATATATATATATATATATATATATATATATATATATATAACTTGTTGAGCATCAGCACTACTGGTTGATCTAAAACCAATTGATGTTAGAAAGGGCGCAACCTTACCCATATAGCGCATTCAACCCTCCAGGACCAGTCATTCTATTGCGGCCATTTCTGACCCCTAACAACCCCCCCTTAAGAAATTGCTCCCAGAGAGAATAGAACCCTCGCCACTGGCTCTGATACCACTTGTTGACCATCAACGCTACTGGTTGATCTAAAACCAATTGGTGTTAGAAAGGACGCAGCCTTACCCATATAGCGCATTCAGTCCTCCAGGACCAAGCATTCTATTGCGGCACTACAGGCCATCGTGCGAGGACTTGGTTGATGCCATTTCTGACCCCCAAAAGTAACACAAAGTCCCCCACCTGGAACTCAAGATCCGATCGCCGTCAGCAAGCATAACTTTTCTGACGGCTCTACGTGACCCGCAGCCGGTCGCGCACCTGCTAAATCAGCCTGATAGTCTTGAGCACTACCTCAGTGCTCCCCATGACCTGGTTTCCAACCTCTCCCCAACAAACCGGGGTCCTACATTTCCGACCATACAACATCTCAAATGGTGGTCGGTCGATACTGGCATGGTAACTATTGTTGTACAAAAACTCCGCCAATGGGAGGTATGTATCCCAACTACCTCCAAAGTCCAACACGCACGCCTGAAGCATATCCTCGAGTGTCTGGATCATCCTATCGGTTTTACCATCTGTCTGAGGGTGGTACGTCGTGATAAAATGCAACTAAGTGGCCAGTTCCTCGTGGAACTTCTTCCAAAATCTAGATGTAACTCGAACATCTCTGTCAGAGACTACCGATACCCGTACCCCCTGTCTCGCAACCACCTCTCACACATAAACATCTGATATGGCATCCACACCCCTCGCTGTCATCGGTAACTTCATGATGAAGTCCATAGTGATCTCTTCCCACTTCCACATGGGAATGGGTAGCGGTTGAACCTTGCCATGAGGCCGCTGATGCTCGGCCTTCACCTTCTGACAGGTCAAGCACCGCTCCACGAACTAGGCGATCTCCCGCTTCATGCATGGCCACCAGTAACTCAGCCTGAAGTCCCTATACAATTTTGTAGCCCCTGTATGTATCGAGAACTTGGACTTGTGTGCCTCTTCCAATATCTTCTGTCTCACTCCTCCAGTCACCGGTACCCACACCCGGCCACACTGTGTCAGAAGACCTTGGCTATCCCGAACAAACAAGGGATACTGACCCTGAATCTGTTGGATATAGTGTCTAAGTCCATAACTTTATTTGGTATGTACTTGACCCGACCCGGCATGGTCCATTTAGGTTTCATGGCATTGCAATACTTGGATAGACAAAATGAGAGAAAGGACACTTGTGATTATTAATATATTATAAGTTCTTATATATTAATAATAGTATTATTTAATTAGTGTTTATAAAGTATTAGTTTAGTATTAATTTGGTGATCAAAGTGAGACTAACTATATATATAGGGTTGATTATGACAATCATCTAATCTTTTATGCTGGATTAATGATCCATGGTTCATGGAGTTGGGTTATAACCATTTGGAGCTCCATGGGGTTCATGGGAGTTACAAACCCATGGATCATTAGAAATGAAGAGTCATGACAATTAAGGGCATTCATGTGTAAACCCTAATTGTGACAACACTATAAAAGGAACCCTATAGCTAGCAAAATCGGGACTAGTGTGATATAAGAGGGCATAACCGATTTTTGAGTGCAAGTGTGTTCTATCTAGTTATTCCAAGTCTTGTAGTGTTGTGTGAATCATTTGAGGCACAACATTTGGGGTGCTAGGCTCACAAAGTCATCAAGGAATCCAAGCAACAAGAAAGGTATGTACTTCTACTAGTTTATTTTATATTACATGTTCCCCATGCCATGCTAGTTAGGAAGTAAACCTTGAAAAATCAAATTTGCATGTATATTAGAGAAAACATAGATTCAAGGTTTACAGGGTTGTATGTACACCATAGGAGTGTTAGAATGCTCAAAACCCATTAGAATCCGCTCAATCTTCCAGTTCTCTTTCTTCACACCCTCGACCTGAGACTATTTGATCATATCCAACAATAGAGAGGTCATCGTAATCCTCAGACAAACGTTCCCTATCGGGGAACCCGTTGTCTTGCGGCTCAAAGCATCGACCACCACGTTTGCCTTCCCTGGATGGTACAAGATCTCACAGTCATAATCTTTCAACACATCCAACCACCTCCCCTGTCGCATGTTATGGTTTTGCTGATCCATCAAATATTTCAAACTCTTGTGATTAGTATAAATAGTGCACCGTACCCCATATAAGTAGTGCCTCCAAATCTTGAGGGCAAACACCACTGCCCCCAACTCCAGGTCGTGAGTTGGGTAGTTCACCTCATTAGGCTTCAACTGCCTCAATGCATAATCTATCACATGCCCCCTCTGCATCAGTACCGTGCCTAGCCCTGAGATCGATGCATCACAATACACCACCAAATCATCTAACCTCTTAGGTACTAATAGAATTGGAGCCTCGCATAACCTTCTTCTCAAGGTCTCAAAAGCCAACTGCTGATTTATGCCCCATCGAAATGTCACATTCTTATTGGTCAAACGGGTCAAAGGCACAACAATCATGGAGAAATCCTGGATGCATTCTTTGGTACTTCCCAACGCATCACCGCCTCAGCCTTGGTTGGATCAACCGAAATACCCTCCTGGTTGATAATGTGCCCCAAAAACTGTACCTCTCGTAGCCAGAAATCACACTTGGAGAACTTGGCATAAAGCCTCCCCGCCCTCAGTGTCTCCAATACTACCCTCAGATGTTGCATTCTTTGGTACTTCCCAACGTATCACCGCCTCAACCTTGGTTGGATCAACCGAAATACCCTCCTGGTTGATAATGTGCCCCAAAAACGGTACCTCTCGTAGCCAGAAATCACACTTGGAGAACTTGGCATAAAGCCTCCCCGCCCTCAGTGTCTCCAATACTACCCTCAGATGTTGCTCGTGCTGCTCCTTGGTCTTAGAATAGACCAGGATATCATCAATAAAAACAATCACCGACCGATCCATCATCGGTCTACATACTCTGTTCATCAGATCCATGAACGTTTTTGGGGCGTTGGTGAACCCAAATGGCAGCACCACAAACTCATAGTGCCCATACTGAGTCCTGAAAGTTGTCTTCAGTATGTCCTCCTCCCGAATCCTCATCTGGTGATACCCTGACCGGATATCAATCTTGGAAAACCAAGACGCACCCTATAACTCTCGATAATCAATGCACATACTGTGTGACCCATCCTTCTTTTTCACGAACAGGATCGGAGCTCCCCACGGGGAACTGCTCGGACGGATAAACCCTCGGTCTAGCAGCTCCTGAAGCTGTGTAGATTGCTCCTGCATATCGGGCGGTGCTAGCCGGTATGGTTCCTTCGCTATCGAAGCAGCACCCGACACCAAATCAATATGAAACTCGACTTGCCTCTCTGTACGCACTCCCGGTAACTCCTCGGGAAAAACATCTCGAAACTCTTGTACAACCGACACACTGACCACATCTGTCATGGTCTCAACCCTCGTATCTGAGATATATGCCAGAAATCCCATACAATCCTGCTGCAGAAATCTTCGAGCCCTCGGTCCCAAGCAGAGGGTTGGCCCTCGCAAGGCCCTCTCTCCAATAATAACCAGTTCTCCCCCACTTGGGGTTCGAACCCTCACCAACTAGCGCTCACAATCAATCATGGCCCCATTGGCCCCCAACCAGTCCATCCCGACAATCAGCTTCAGCCCTCGCAACGATATCGGGACCAGATCGACACAGAACCTCTCCCCAAGCTTTACGTTCAAACATGGCATATAAGGGTCATAATGCCAAAACATGCACCAACAAGGGCAAGACGCACAAGAGCTTGCCTCCAGCTCAATAAAGCTCGGGTCATTGGACTCACAAGGTCCCTTATAGTCCATATCAGAGGTTCTAACATCAAGCCATGCATAAATCACTCCATGACACAAGGAAGATGGAAGAAAACCCTAAAAATTCCCCGAAACAAGATCTCATAAGGAAATGATGAAGCAAGCATCTTTTTACCTCTAGCTGAATCAAAACTCTGAAGAATCTCTGGATCCAGAAACCTCCACTTGATCCAAGCTATAATGCTCTCCCCTTCTTCCTCCAAAAAGTCACAACATGCCCAAAATTATGTCTCTTCTCTCTGTATTAGCTCAAAAATGCGACTAGGGTTCCTCTCAATGAAGTTTGGCAACTCATGAGCCGGAAATGAGGCTATAAGTTCCCTTATATAGGCCCCAACCCCGGGAAATTAGGGTTTCTCTGCCCATCACCTACTTAGCGAGTCAGCTCTCTGACTCGTTGAGTCCACTCATTAATTCCACGTGGACAACTCGACTCTACTCGTCGAGTTGGACTCATAACTCGTCGAGTCACTACATGAATCTCAAAGTTAAACACATATTAATGCACCTGAAAGTCCAGATGTTACAATTCTCCCCCACTTGAATTTGATTTCGCCCTCGAAATCGCCCCTCAACAACACATAGATCGAACCCAATTACCCGAAAAGCACCACTAAAAGGATCTCATACCACTCAGATATCTTTCCCCATGGACACCTGAATCCAAACAGGAACTTCCAAACCCAGAATAAGATGTTCCTTTCTACTGCTACGACACCCCTTCTGACTCTCCAGACTCTGGAAACTCTAGTCGCCTGTCTCACTGCCAGACCGTCCTCTCAAGATATCACCATGATAATTGCTCCTTGAATAACAAACCCCGATAACTCACTGCCCCTCCGATTCTCTCGTTGTGACAGATAAACCAAGACAATGCCCAAAAATCAGTTGCCGATCACTTAAACCAAATATATTAAACAATCCAAATCATACTCAAAGAAATAAACGGAGCACATCACACCAGGGACCCATCCACTGAAGTGTAAACAAAACCCATCTGAACGATGAACTCTGAACACCCTGCCCTCAGACACAAGAAAAGATCATGCTTGCTCAACAGTATCCTCCGACATCTATCAAACATAAACCCTGGCTCCCTCCTCAGATATCCCCTTTCAACACTGAGCACTAGGTCATCTCCTGAGCCAGCAATTGAACCTCCAAAAGTTACCCAACATGTTCCAAAACGTCTCACTAACTTCCTTCTCACAATAACTATCTCGGCCCACTATGACACACAAGTCACGAAGCTCGCTTTACCCCAAGTGATTACTATAATCCCAACTGAAATCGTCCCACCCTCGACCTCTGTCGTCAACTACCCATTAGTTCCATGCGTGTCTCGGTTTTCCTAAATCAACGAACTGACCCAGTCAGGTCTAAGACACCTGATGAAAAACAATACCCCCTCCAAAATGAAATCCATCTCTGAATCCGGAATCTCATTCCGCCTACTCAATACACCACTAGAATCAAACCCAAATTGAGTGTCTGGCCCGACACACAATTGGAACCACTCATCCCAACGAAACACTCAACTCGCGACCCTAGACCCGCACCCCACACGTACATCACTTCTCTGTTTCCTTCCGATTGCGGTCTCCATGGCCTAACTCAGAATATAATGATTCCCGACCATTATGGAGACCTCCGCCTCTCTCCTGTTCTGGCCACTGGGTTCCCGAAGACTCAATCCAATAAGGCTACTCAAGCCTAAGATCTCTCCTGCATCATGCTCTGACTAACAAATAACACGGCTCCCCGCTGTACCACACCACTCTCTCACTGGCTACTGAGTACTACGGCTCCCCGCAGTATCACAACACCCTCTCGCTGACTACTGAGTACTATAGCTCCCCGCAGTATCACAACACCCTCTCGCTGACTAGTGAGTACTACGACTCCCCGCAATATCACAACACCCTATCGCTGACTAGTGAGTACTACGGCTCCCCGCAATATCACAACACGACTCCCTGCAGTATCACAACACCCTCTCGTTGACTAGTGAGTACTACGACTCCCTGCAGTATCACAATACCCTCTCGCTGACTAGTGAGTACTATGGCTCCCCGAAATATCACAACACCCTCTTGCTGACTAGTGAGTACTACGGCTCTCTTCAGTATCACAACACCCTCTCGCTGACTAGTGAGTACTACGGATCCCCGCAGTATCACAGCACCCTCTCGCTGACTAGTGAGTACTACGGCTCCCCGCAATATCACAACACCCTCTCTTATCACCCCACAATCTCATCCTCAGGTCATTACTTCACTGCGTTCACTAACCCACGCTTCACGGCCCAACATAGATAGGTACACAAACCCACCTAGGCTAAGCATCACCACTCCGGACGACCACCGTCGGGACAAAACACTTTTTCTCGCTGCAATTCACATTCTCAAATAATCCCACTTGATGTCAATTAGCTGAAAGGGCTCCCACTGGAACCGTAGACACCTGATACACCACTCTTCATCTCATAACTCAAGTCTCTTAATAATCCGAAATTTAGAACATCATACTCGGATACCTCGGTACACCATCACAGAACCTTATGATGTCCTGCCTCAACCACTGATCTCCTACTTACGACATCATACATAGGTACAACAATGCATTCCTTCAAAATCTCATAAGTAATCTTCATTTCACACAACACGTAACTTTGGAATATTCCAACTCTCATTTGAAACAAGGAAGAATTGTCAACGACCCAGAACACGTTGACGAACATCTGTGACTCCCTCCACTATTGCTCAAAATCCCATGCAAGAATACCCATACCGAACCGGAAACTGGTTGCCCAATTAACTTCTTCCCTTCCCAAAATGCATATACCAACCCACAATTTGAACCAGAAATTCTCAACCGTCGAAACTATCCTTACGAGCCACCACACGGTCTTCGACTGACGACCACCTGCTATGGAGACACTCATCCTTTCCTTAACACATACATCATGCATTATCTCGTTCTGCCCTCGCCTCGACCACCAATAGCCGTTGCCTCATGTGTCCGCACCGTATATCTCCATAACCATTTCTCTAACCGCACTTGAACGGATCATTGATCCCCTCAATAGAATACCCAATTCTCCCCCACTCAGGGTTCAAACCATCACTGATTGGCATGCCAACAATCTATTCCATAAACTGTTTCACCAGGTATGTAACACTTAACTCTTGAAACGTACTACACAATCACTCAAGGACCTTCCCAATGGAACCAAGCAATCTCCAAATATCCTGTCTCTGACCAAAAATTTGAAATCCTCCCAACGTGACTGCCTCTACTCATCTTAAAGCCTGAGACCGACACACCGTCGGGTACCTCACTGTTGTGAGTTAGTCTTGATTCTCGGTCCGAAAATAATGGGCTATCATGCACTTCGTCACTGACTCCTCGATCAGCCTCCCAACTCGGGAATAATCATAAAAGCAAGAGACCTCACTCTCATAGCCGATACACAACTTAGACAACGAAAGCCACCGCCCCAATAATGCTCCTCTTGATTACCTGACACTGCCGGTAACATATGCCCTACTATACTCAAATAGGGTATATATTTGTCCTTGATCATCTCAGTCACCACTGATGATCCTATCTTACTATAATACTACCTTGCGGTAGACATACTTCCCAGATACATTGGCGAAAGATCGCAACCAATGCTACCCCACAGGGTTTACCCCCAAGCTCAGAAACCGAAAGTCTCAATATCTCTTCTGCTTCTCACGGGAAACGATAATAGCGCAACTCTGGTAACAAAAAGTGACATCTCTTCTATCGGCCGATTGCTCAATTTAGACCGTAATCCTCCATAAATCACCATCTTCTACTCATCCCTGAGTCTTGCGACTCCAACTGGCATCTTACCAAAAATCCCTCGGAAACTAAGTCGATTTCCCTCTCAAGGTATGCTCCATTGAAACGCGTTCAACATGGACCTCTGGCCCCATACTCTTTCACATCTGATCTCAGTCTAACCAACCACAACAGAATAAATGCTAAAACCAAAAGCACTAACCGCCACGAGTCATGATACTCGAACCATGTGACCACCTCTCGATCTGATATGAATCATGGTACCCGAACCATGTAATCTCCTCTTAATCTACTAAGAATCATGGTATTCGAACCATGTTCTCTCTTCTCAATCCGCTACTTAGAACTTCTAGAATTCTCCCTGTTTCGAGTATAGGTCCTCTGCATTCAGTAGTACGGGCCCATACTACCTGCCACATCTGCCCATACTCTCCACACGGATCGTCCCATATTTCCTAAGTAGCTGTTCGACCTTCTCGATCACCAATCCCGTTACGCAAGTTCGCCCTCCAGCGAATACTCTCCTCCGTCAGCGTACTCATCTGACTAAGTTCACTCCCTAGGTTCTTCCTAGGTTCTCACACTTCTCTGCCATCAACTGCTGAAGAACTCTTCATGATGCCAACCATCTACCTCCTGAATATCGTCATATTCACTTAGTAGCTGTCTCATATCATCAAGAGTTCCACAAAGCACGAAGTAAGCAGTATTCGGGCATCGAATGACCCCCACTAACACATAAAGCCACTCTGGCAGATACTTCCTCTTGCTTTATTCCCAACTCAAAAGACATTGCCGAATAAGGGAATCCTACCTCTCGAGGTATCTAACTACTCTACTTAGCACATACTCAAAAGCACATCACAGATAGCAGCAACTCCTAGGCTAAGGCATCACAAATCAGGCAACTCTAGTCCAAAAATACATAATACTTAGCCTATCTCTAGCATGCATAATATCTCATAAAATATCTCATAAATATCTCATAACACAAAAGTAAGGGTATTTTGGGAAATCACCTTTCGGGTTATGGCTGATTGTACACACTGCTCCAACTTGTTTTCTCTTAAACTCTTTCTCATTTTTAGAAAAAATTTTCTCTTTTGAAAATCTTTCTCAAATCCTCATTTTGAGTTCAAACACACCCGGAGGTGCATCCGAATCCCTCAAACCAAGGCTCTGATACCAACTTGTAACGACGTAAAATTTTCAAATAAAACTTTCATTTAAAATCATATAATTCTCACACCACTTTTTACAAAAATCTCATTTATTTAATTTACAACTCGCAACTCCATAATTGTTTGATTAAAAATCCAGGATCCGCCAAAAACATAACTCCTTCACTGGTGTATACAATCAAGCCGGTGCCTTTCCACGATCCTGATAAGAACCTGAAACACATAACACATAATATGGTAAGCACGAAGCTTAGTGAGTCCCCTCAAAATACCACATACAACAAATTAGCCACTCGAGGCTATAACTCTGTGAGACCCTCCGGTCAATGTGTCTCAGTGGGACCCTCCAGTCCCACAACACTGATGGACCCTCCGACCCTAAATCTGTGGACCTTCTGGTCCTAACTCTATGGACCATTTGGTCCTAACTCTATAAACTCTGAATAACACATAGCATAAATCACACAGACAATATGCAGTAATATCACAATACTCAAGTAAACACATAAGACCCACTGGTCACACATAGATACCACTCTAGGTAAATTATAGTGAGAAGACTCACCTAGCAAGCAGGTGATCAAATAACCTCGCGCTCGGATCTCGAACTAGCCTCCGCCTAACACAAAGGATGAATATCTCTAATTAATACTCTTTTCACGACTCAAAAAACCAAAGAATATTCTTTCTCTCCCTAACTCTTTGAAGTAGATAAAAGACCATTTTATCCCTCCATGGTCTCTATTACTCATGTTGACCAAAACCCCAAAGTCAACAGAAGTCAAACTCGAGTCAACAGTCCATGTTTGATCCGACTCGTCAAGTGCACTCTTGCGACTCATCGAGTCCCCTCATATCCTCAGAAGTCTCAAGAAAGTCCAGATCAAATCGTCGAGTTGACCCCCAACTCGCCGAATTATCGCACAATCAAACCCATTGGGACAAACCTTCACCGACTCGTCGAGTCAGGCCATGGACTCGGTGAGTCCCCTTGATCAGATTTCTCATTCAGATGATTTAAGGAAGATCTATCACTCTAAACACTAGATCTACCATTCTAAGGGTCGATTGTCACGTAAAGTTGCAAGCTTTACGTTCAAACATGGCATATAAGGCTCATAATGCCAAAACATGCACCAACAAGGGCAAGATGCACAAGAGCTTGCCTCCAGCTCAATAAAGCTCAGGTCTTTTGACTCACAAGGTCCCTTATAGTCCATATCTAAGGTTCTAACATCAAGCCATGCACAGATCACTCCATGACACAAGGAAGATGGAAGAAAACCCTAAAAATTCCCCTAAACAAGATCTCATAAGGAAATGATCAAGCAAGTATCTTTCTACCTCTAGCTGAAGCAAAACCCTGAAGAATCTCGGGATCCAGAAGCCTCCACTTGATCGAAGATATAATGCTCTCCCCTTCTTCCTCCAAAAGGTCACAACGTGACCCAAATTATGTTTCTTCTCTGTTTTAGCTCAAAAAGGCGACTAGGGTTCCTCTCAGTGAAGTTGGGCAACTCATGAGCCGCACATGAAGCTATAAGTTCCCTTATATAGGCCCAAACCCCGGGAAATTAGGGTTTCTCTGTCCAGCACCTACTCGGTGAGTCAGCACTCTGACTCGTCGAGTCCACTCATTAATTCCACATAGATAACTCGACTCTACTCGACGAGTTGGACTCATAACTCACTGAGTTACTCCATGAATCTCAAAGTTAAACACATATTAATGCACCTGAAAGTCCAGATGTTACAGCAGGAGTGGTTATACCGATGTCCATGCAATCAACAAGGATCCAACGAAGGAGAGCAAGGACAAGACCAAGTTCTGTGAATATCATAAAAGCAAATCTCATGATACCAGTGAATGCACGGTATTGAAGTGGGAGATCGATGAGAAAGGGCTAGTTGGAAACATAGTTGATATAGAAAAAGACCTCAGGGAAAAATTTGATGCGGATATGCACCAACCTAAAATTCAAAAGGATGGGGGAAAGGACCACAAAAGGAGGGCAGAGATACTTACCATCACAGGGCCATGCCCATGTAGCAACCGCCAGAGACAGCACATAGGCGCAAAGGTATACCATCACAACATCCTCAACATAGCATTTTCAATGAATGACGCCAGGCCAAAGCATTGGGATCCAAATGACCCATTACACATCATAAGTTTCATTTGCCAAAACCGCGTTGAAGAAGTTTACGTCGATAACGGAACCAGTGTCAACGTGATTTCTGAACACTACCTTTGGCGGTTACCAATTGAATGGAAAAAGCACCTCTAGCCACCATGCCAAGGCCCACTAATTGGGTTCACCGGTCACGACATCTGGCCAACAAGAACAGTCATGCTCCCATTTACATTTACAAGGGTGCTCGAATTCTTGGTTGTTGACTGTCCGACTGAACACGATATTCTACTAGGCTGGCCAACACTCTTTCAGTTAGAAGTGATTCCGTCTACTCTCCATGGTATTCTCAAATTCAGCATGAGTGACGGATCAAGAATGGTAGTGGTAACCAAGCCAGATAACGGACGCGATACCCACCGAGAAAAAAAGCCAGAAACGCAATTGTGTGGAAGCAAAAGTGTCCAGAAGGTGGAGGATCCAAAACGGAGTTCTACAGCAGCACAAGTGCTAGTCCACGAGTCCAAGAAAAGGCAAAGAGATGTATTTAATTGGCTCTTAATATCTCTCCCACAGAAAGGAACAAGCGCTGACCTAAGGATGGCTTATCCAGAGAATGAAGCGAAAATCACGAAGCAAAGGAGTGCCTACCTGCGGGCAAGGGCACCACCCTAGCCCACAACTAATGGCCGAGCTATGCCCAGCCAAAGAGCGATTCCGGACTCGAAGAAGATGTTGGCCGATGCCAAACATGAACCAAAATCTCTTGGAATGAAGGAGATAAGCGCAAGGAGCAACAAAAGTAGAGGCAAAGTGCCACTTATTTTAACACACAAGCCTTCCTATAGAAAAGAACCGACAAGGGCCTCTGATGTGCTAAACGACATCTCAAGTGATAGTGTGAAACACAAGGTTGATAGGTGTGCAGAAAGCATGGGTGGTACTCTGACTCGGCCAAGGGGAGGCGCTTCTCACAGTCGCAACACGTACGTGGTCAAGAAGAAGGGAAAGTGAAAGCGCCTCTAGAGCATGAAAGGCAAAATTCAACTGTCTTACGTTGGGACCCGGTGGTGGAAATGAGAGGAAACCCCAACCTATCAAGAAGCACTTGAAGCAGATGATAAAAAGATGCACAACCGTGATATGGTAGTCATAGCTGAACACTCAATAAAAATAATGTGGAGACTGAGAAAAAGGAGTATGGTCAAACTCCTCATAGGATAACCATACTCCAGGTGCAGACGCGAAGTTCGGGCATACACCCTGATACTTAGACATTCAGGGTCTATTGTTTCATGTTTTTCTTTTTTTAAAAAAAGGGTTAATATAATTTGCATTTTGAAAGTGCTTTCCATAATTCTATTTAACCAATTGCCAAAACACAAAGTAAAGGGGTTGTGCATATTTTCCAAGTAGCAACAACGGCTGATCACCTACGCTACTTGAGCAAAATCTATGCAAGGATGCAACCGTAGGTCTTAAAAGATTCATAATCTTTACCTACAATGTGCCAATAACATCTCAGAATTGAGAATGTATAAATCCCAATTAATGGCATAGAAAAAGGGGTTCTAAAAGATTCATAACCTTTCCCCAGGAAATTGGACAGTAAAAAGTCTTGAGGTGACGATCCCGGCCAGCATACAGGTAGCTAAACCTCAAAGTTTAATCAAGAAAATTGACCAACATTTCCTGACTTAAAATAAAAAAGTTTGATCAAAACATATAAATCAGTGACATATAAATCAATAATAGCAGTTATAAGACGTCTGAAGCACACATTAACAGATTAATGTGAACCCTAGAACAAGGGAATGTGTAGAAAAGAATTATAGTAGAAACGTCGAATAGCCCTAGCTTAAAGATACCACATGTCAATTCAAAGTATATAATAAAAAAGGAAGATAACACTTCCATTCCCAATACAAAGAAAAATGCACAGTTCCTGGTTATTAACGCCCAATATTGTTCACTACGTATATAGTACATGGGAATGGAAATACATTACAGAATAAACAGAAGGGATAAACAAAAATTAGTCCTCGGAGTCCGAGGAAGAGCATCCCGGACCCAGCCCACGACGAAACTGGCGGAAGCTGTCATAATCTAGCTTCCCCAGACGAAAGGGGCCCGTAAATTCCGTCTCAGCAAGGGACTTTGGAGCAGTATCCACCTCTTCGGTCCTTCTCGCGACACGGCCAGGATTCTGGGGTTCAGGTTTACCGGAAATTATGGAACAACCACCTAGTTGTTTCCCCTTTTCAAACCGAAGGGCCTCACACGCCTTACTGACAAACTGGATCCCGCTGGCAAATTCCGCACTCTCGATAACTTTATCAATTACGCAAACCACCCCTTTCTCCAGCATCCATTGCAAACCGCCTCGGGCGACAACGTCATAAACACGAGCATAGGCTAGTTGATGTTGGCACCTGTCCAACTCACTTGCTAGCATACCCTTCTCCTGAGTAAGAGAAATCAATTGCCTTTCGAGTCGCTCCGTCTGGCCCTTCAAAGTGGCCACATGATCTTCCAAAGCGGCCTTCTCGTAGGCCACAATACAATTCTGCTCAGACAGTACTCGGGGCTCAGCCTCTGAATCATGAAGTTCCTCTCTTATGCTTTCCATAGAACCTTGCAAAGTTTTTAATTGTGTTTCATTCACGACGGTGTGGCAAACCCAGTCGGCGGGAGCAACCATAAGGGCAGAAGCCTGATCCGCGACATAACAAACATCACCAGCCATTCAAGCGATCGATTGACCCGTAGGAAACTTCATTGTAGCTGGGGGTGAGCACAACTACTCCACTCCTTTTGCGGTGATGTCTTCCGACAGTAAAGAATCCCTAGTAATCGCCCATCCCGGAGCATAGGCCTTCAAAGATAAGGGGTGAGACATTGTTCGTATTTCGTTAACCATGGAAGGCTTCTCTGGCTGGGAAGAACCTCCAGGTGAGCCCAACGCACCCCCAAACACGGAGCCGGAACCAAGATCAACTGAGAGCAAACCAGTAAATGGCAAAGGTGGTGTCATTGAAGAACTAGGCACCACTACTCTCTCTTTCTGCCCAGGCACAGAAAAATTATTACCAAGAACATCGTCGATACCACCAAGAAGCTTAGCCATAGACACAGTCTCTCACATCTTGTGCGGAAGGAGGCCCGCATCATCGGATTCAGTCTCCTCGTCCGATGAGGGAACCATGTGTAAACTTCATATTTTCTGAATAGGGGCAGTACCTTTTTCTGCTTGTACCTCCACAGGGAAACTGGAAGAAGCACGAACCGGTAAACGGACTAGGGAAAGGACCCTAACGGTCGGCTAGGAAGGCGAGGCGGGTCCGCTAGAACCAGTATTTCCCTCTTCTACTGAGAGCAATCCAGCAAACTCTCGCAAGTGTTTTTTAGACACGAGAGGGGGAAGAGGCTCTACAAGATCGATCTCCCGGTGGCAAATCTTACCCCGATAGTGACCACGCAGGGCCATCTCCACGGAAATTTCGGCTTCAGCACCTGTGAAAACAAACGCCAATTATAAGAACTCACAAGCCAATAAGATTCCCTATTCTCATTCTTTTTTCTTTTTTTTAAAAAAAAAAATGGGGGAGAAGGAGATGAGTTAATACCGCATCTCACGACGAACAACTGAGCCATCTTCCCATGAGCCCTGCAGGCGGCACTCATACCGGTCACTGCAGGAATGAAATCTTCCCAGTTCTCCCCAACGATAGTGATGTTTCCCGGTCGTTTGCCAAGAGTTAGGTTACTCCCAAAAAGCTTGGGATGACGGTCAGGAAAGTCTCTTGTTTTATGAAACCCGCGCCCCACATGGTTTCGATTAACCCAGAGCCATTGCCTCTGCCAATTTTTCTTTGGAGTATCTTGTCTACAGATCAACTGACGAATGCCCCGCCTTTTCGCTAGAGCGCGGACGCCGGAATTCGTAGTTGAACCAAAAAAGTAACTGAAAACCCAAAAAGTAGGTTTATAACCCAGAGATCGACAAATTAGTTTAAAACCTACGATCTTATTGACAGCGCTAGGGGTTAACTCGTCAACAGAAAAGCCATAGTGATGCACAATCATGTCAAAAAATTAGATTTCGGCAGGCGCAACCCCGCTTTGAATAGAGGGATCGGAGCCCCTACTTTCCCATGAGGACGTCATAGATCGATAACCCCTTTGCTGGAATCATCATACTGTGCTCCGGTAAAAAACCAAAATGATCTTGCAGAATTTGGAATTCTTCTATGGTAGGGACTCTACCATAATGGCCCATTGTCGAGAACAGATGAATGGTAGAAAAGAAAAATTCGTAAGATGCTTGAGTTGATACAACGAAAGCAATGAAAGGAGGTGAGGATGAAAGGTCTTCCGAAAAAGGGGGATTTTAAAAGCAAAATTGGCGTCACGAACGGTCTCGTGATGGATCTGACACACATTGACGGCGCTGCCTAAATCCTGTGAAATGTCAGAGATAATCTCAGACATACACGTGTTGTAATATAGGCTCGAACGGCGACGCTATCAATCCGACGTATACGCCTACAAGCCTAAGGGACTTGTTAACGTATCCCTCAGGGAGAACGTCAAAAAAGGAGAAGTCAAACTAACACCAAGCTTGGCCAGGAAAGAGCCAAGTTAAACCCAGTCCGAGGCCAACGCCAGGGCTTTGCCAACACGGAATCACTGGTATGGCGATTAAGGTGTAGAACCACGTTTTAACGTCTTCTCCTAGGAATAACACCCTAGCAAACATGGGACCAATCATAGAGTTCCACATGACTATCTAACATTAGCCACGGTCATCATAATATCAAAGATTCCCCACTAGCCAATGAGGGGTTGAGGCAAAAATATGTGACGAAGGATCCTCCAATATGGGTTCGCGACGTCGCACCTCACGAGGGAATGCTCAACACAATCAGTTGAGGGGCACACGCCTTTCAAACAGGTATAAAAGGATCCTTCTTCCTCACACAGAGGGGGACGGAAATCTTTTTTGTGTGATTTACTCTTACTCCTCTCTGAACTCATTCTAAATTGATCGTCGGAGCTTCGTCCAGGGGATTCCTCCCGAACGTCGACTAACGATCCTCTTTCTCTTTTGTACTGTGATATCAGGAGAAGGAACCTACACGAAACTCACCAACAATCTCAATTCAACCATCTCCGACAAATCACAACACCTAGCTTGGTCCAAGACGCAGGCCCAAACTCACATTCTGAAAGCCCAAAAGCTAAATAATCAACTAAGGCCCAACTATGGCCCAATTTTCCAAATCTGGCCCAAACCCCTCACATGGGCCTTACCCTAAAGCCCATCCAAAAACCCTAGTCCATATACTTTTTCTTAGACGGCCCATCAAGAATCCAAGCATCTAGGCCCAACAGAAAAGCCCAACTCAAAACCCAAAACAATTAGGGTTTTCACATAAAATGATAATTAGGGTAAAGTATTCTTACATAACCCATTAAGGACTTAATCCATTAAGTCCATCACTCCATTAGGCCAAACATACAACGTAATCGGGCATAAGTCATGAATTCAATCCACTGGTCCAAACGCAGGTCCCGACAATCCATACAGTCATAAATACGGGCCGGAATTGGTGCCTTCGACCCGTTCATACAGAAGGAAAACTCACCTCGCACTGTTGAAGTCCTGCGAATAAATCTATGGCTACTGGCTGATAGATCCCCGAACTGTCAATCATCAAAACATAACCCAATAACCATTTGAGTTTCAATGCATAACCATAAATCCATACTTGGGGTAAAAGGACCATTTTACCCTAACCTAGCTTGGTCCAAGACCAAGGCCTAAACTCACATTCTGAAGGCCCAAAAGCCAAATAATCAACCAAGGCCCAACTATGGTCCAATTTTCCAAATTGGGCCCAAACCCTTAACATGGGCCTTACCCAAAATCCTATCCAAAAACCCTAGTCCATATACGTTCTCTTATATGGCCCATCAAGAATCCAAGTATTTAGGCCCTACAAAAAATCCTAACTCAAAACCCAACACAATTAGGGTTTTCACATAAAATGACGCTTAGCGTTAAGTGTTCTAACTTAACCCATTAAGGACTTAATCCATTAAGTCCATCACTCTACTAGGCCAAACATACAATCAGGCATAAGTCATGACTTCAATCAACTGGTCCAAATACGGGTCAGGGCAATCCAAAACTAACAACTCCCAAAATTAGGGTATTCTAAACTATAATTAGGGTTTCCAAGCCAAACACAAGTCAATTAATCCAATGGTTACGTTTTTCGCTGATAAAAGTTTCACCGGGCCGGGCACCACCTACTGCCACCTCGGACAGTGGTGGTTGATGGCGGCTCATGGTTGTGGTGGGGGTTTTCTATGACTTTTTTCCAGACAAAACACCCCATCAACATCTCAACATAGAGGAAACGTACTCACACACACCTACTAACACACACACAGCAACCCACGCAGTGGCAAGCGGTGGCTCTTTTGGCTGCCCACGATGTCTGGCAGCAAGTTTTGGGTGGTGGCGCTTCAATAGCGAGGTAGCATGCGGAAAGGTGGCGGTCGAACTCGACTAGGTAGAGGAGGCTCTGGAGGCTTCTCATGTTGGCCGCTAAAGACAATATGATAGGGTTAGGGCTTCATTAAAAAAAACGAGGGGGAAGGGATACCGGGTAAATCCCGTGTCTCATTCACAAAACCTTTTCAACTTAAGTCCAATATTTACCAAAAAACCCCCATCTTTAATAACTCATTACAATTTAAGCCCGACAGTTACCATTTAACCCTTAATAATAAAAAAATGTAGCTTTTAACACCCCAATGTGTACACCCCATTAATTAGTACGACTTAGGGCTAAAATACAATACATAAAAATACGTCTCGGGGTTCTAGGGTTTATTATTTATTTATTTATAAAATTTAAATGGAATGTTATATTTCAAGGTTAGAAAATTCATGAAAACTTACTTTGTTCAGTATACCTTGACCTGCAGGGGAAATGACTATATCAGAACCCAAGCCGATTTTGTTTGTATGAACCCCGAATAGATATTCCTGATTGCAAGGGTTTTTCAAGTCAAAGCTAATAAACACCCAAAGATGAAGATTGCGAGCGAAAATCATGTGAATTTCTTAAAGCATTGGTTTGTCTCTCTGGGAATATTGACATAGAAATTCACCCAATTCTTGCCAAGAAGTTCAAGTTTCCTGACTTCGAGCCTGCTTCAAGCTTCACTGAAGGATACCAAAATATGTTACTAGGTGCAACCAATCACCCAGGGTTAGGAGTTATCTTCAAGAAAGCTCAAGATGGTATCAAATAATTCATACTGGTGACCGCAATGCATCATTTGACAAAGAAGCAAGTGGATACCACTCTGGCCTCGGTTCAAATTTCAAAGTAAACAACAGAAGATGTGTAGTTTGAAATCACCCGAAGAATCCACTGGCTAAGTGAAGTAAGGTAGTTTTGGTGGATCATCATTCAGTTCCTCAATTTGAACAATTGAAGAAGGAAGATAAGAGGTCACTTTGGGGGAAATTGTTGAAACAAAAAGTGACCCTCTTTAGCTTAGGAACCGGAGACCTGCCCTGATGACTATCAAATATATGATGTGTACCGGAGAATATTTCTTTTGTTTGTGTACCTAAGACTATGCTAATACTGGAGAGACGATCTAAACATGAAGACCCGATGATACTTTTCTGACTTGTTGTGTTTACATTGTTTTGTCCAGTGAACCTTGCGTGGTCACTGAAGTCAGTAATTTAGTATTAGTTTATTTCAAATGTAACTTTTTTTGACTCTATAAATAGAGACTCCCTCTTCATGTTGTCTAACCTACTTTCATGATATTTTTGAGCGAATACAGAAATAAAAAGATCATTCTCTCAAATCTTCATCTTGTCTAATATCCGAGATCCTCTTCACCTTAAGATGATCACACATACTAACTCATGATTGAATGCAAACCATTTATGAATCTGCTTGGTGTTTACTTGATATAACTTGTTGTCATTTATATTTCCTTTACATTTCTGCAATTGTCAATCTAACACTTCTAACTTATTATTGTTAAGCTAACTTGATCCTTGAGATTAACTTATTCCACAATTATTATCTTGTACTAACGTTTGTTCAAGTGTTTCTCAAAAGTTTTTCTCTCAACAGAGTATCTAACTCTTGGACTTCTTGACTGTAGGCGGTACTCAATCTTGCACCCGCTCTCTATCTCGCATTGGGCTTTAAATTGTAACCTTCGAGTTCCAAAATTAACATTTATTAGAGACCCCTTCTTCTTCTTAACAGACTTTACTTAAGAGAAGTTCTTTACTTTGATTATCATGACATGCTGATGGGTCATGTTCTAATGACCTCTCATCGTATGATGCAATGCTTAGACTCAGGTCTTTTAGAGTCAAATTCTGGAATGGAAGTTTCCTTCCTTCATGTTCTAATGCGATATAATTGCATTCTAGTGTGTAGCACTTATAGCTAAGAGCTCTTACCTTAACAATGATCACGATACTTCTATTGATCGCTTCGATTACCTTTCACTTCAATCTTCTAGCTTAAGTAAGATGCTACATTGAACTTGGTTCTCAGAACCATGTAACATGTGTATCTTAGCCGGACTCGATTTGACATGACCACTAGGTTTGGAATAACAATCATCTTCTTAGTCATTACCAAAACGATGTTAACGACATACTTTAACAAAAGGAAATCAATTACTAGCTTCTTGGTAACCTTGTGATTTTCCCTGATCCAAGTACGAGTCCTATGTTTCTGGTAGTATAGGCCTCTACTACCTTTTACACCTACTCATACTTGTCCCAAGTATTGTCTCTCAGTCCTCCAAGTTATTATCACAAAAACAATTTTAACACATACAAATGTATCCAAACAATCATATAATTTTCCCTAGACTCTACTAGGACTTCATCTGTGCGTATCTTCAATCATCAATTCTGCTTCAACTCAGTTGGTGATGGAAATGCCAAACGATGGGAAAACTTTAGGAATTACACCAATCATTTTATCATCCCACCTTAAATGTGTACATTAGGATGTACCATACTCCTCTATACGTAATGTTATTTTATTTGATGTATTCCAAAGGCAAGATACCACTCTTATGATATCTTTGTTGGGTTATGAGCATTCTAACACTCATAAGTGTACATGCAACCCTAAATACCTTGGATCTATGTTTTCTCTATTATACATACAATTATGAACATCCAAGGTATTATCCTAATCTATCATACAAAATAATAAATATAACAAGATAGAATACATACCTCTTTGATGTAGAATGTCTTCATGAAGCTTGAGTGCCTAGTGCCCCAAGTGTGACACCTCAAATGGTTCACACAACACCAAATACACTTGGAATAACTTGAGAGAAACTTGAACACTCCTTGAAATCGTCTAGCCCTCACACTCACACATTAGTGCATGATTTCTTGAGCCATGGGATTCTTTTATATGGTAGCTATTAGGGTTACACCATGTAACTCATAACTTTACCCATTCCTTATGCTCCATGGATTTTAACCTCCATGGAGTATCCATGGGTCACCCCATGGACTTAGTCCAACATAAGGAATCTTGGATCACAAGCCCACATATATAAGAATGAATGATTTACACAATCAACCCATATATTTAATTAGTCTCCTTTTGATCACTTAATTAATTCCAAATTAATTCTTGATCAATACTAATTAAATAACCTTATTAATATATTAGAAATTATAATATATTAACCAACCTTAAGTGTTATTTCTCTCATTATAGTCTATCTAAATGCATGATGCCATGCAACCCAAATGGACCATGCTGGGTCGGGTCAAGTCTTACCAATTATAGTTATGGACTTAGACATTAATCCAACAGTCTCCCACTTGGATAAGTCTAAAACTATTATTGCGTATGACTTCAGGAACCGATCAGCAATCGTAGCTCTCAAAAGCTTCTGTCGAACTCTGACCTTGTCGATGAACTCTGACCTTTGTCAATGACTTGTCCATTAGATAAGGGATCATATATTCCTCCGTTCTAGATATCATATGGACTGAGACATGGGTTATCAATCATTCTCTCTATCCATTTGTTGTTTCTCGATTTCCGATTCATGATGACTGACTGATTGAACAAATCAAATCAGTCCTAGCTTGGCCAAGCACTCACATGTATCATCTTTAAATCATGGAGGGGCCCACAGATATCGCTTTTATCCCGAAGGTAAAAGGAATGGATAAACTTCGACTCATATGGCTTGTTCTACTACTTGTTGAATCATACACAAAGGCACGTTTTATAACATCGAGTTACCAATGCGTTTTCGTGCAATCAATGTATAACCAACTCATAGTAACAACTCATATATCTAGGTTTGAAGAATATAAGATATTATCCTCTCATGATCACTCGTGATAAAATCCATGAAGTGATTCAAATGAGCGCGGGTTGAATCCAATACTCAGAACTTATGAGCACTCATGAGTGTTGTAGCACCACTTTGTCCACCAACTTGGACCTCTACAAACCAACCCATGACAGTCTTGATTCATATCTACTTCCAACATATGACCGACTGTGGATGGTTTGAAAAACTTAATCATTCAGGAAGAGCGACTTAGTTATTCTGGAAGTCAAAATATGCAAAGTGAAACACAAGAATAAATGAATCAAATATGGTATCAAACCCTATGAATATAAATAAACACTTTTATTTATCACCATACTGATTACTCATTATTCATTGTTTCGGTTTTGTCAACTTTATACTTGAATTTAAAACAATAGTTGTCCCATGCTCCAAGCATGTACACTATGTTTTCTAAACACTAGTCATGCCATACACCAAGTATGCATACTATGTTTGTCTATGATCTTTACTTTGTAAAATATATCAATTGAACATCACTCCAATGATCCTCTTTTCACAGTCCCAAATCCTTACTGCAAATGCAAGAATTCCAAATTCATGCCATTTACTGAAATCTGTTAGATTCTAAACTTATATGCATTGATCCTCTTAATGATTATGCACAAAGTCAGAAAGACTTGACAACAATCATTACAGAGCATTCCAAAGGAGATCAGCTCCTTGGAAACATCCTTCTTTCATTAAGTTTCCTAATCTTACACAGATTGAATAATTTCTAACTTTGAAACATTTCCATATTCCATTTTGACTATCACTTCTGAACAAGAGTTGCCTCCTTACAGATTATGTCAATATGGTCCTTCCAGAATTAACATTATACTTCCAACTGTCCTTGAGCAACCAATCTTTGGTAAACCTTAGATTGTCCTTGACAATTGCTTAATCATTTTAGTCATATCCAATTCTAGACCTTTTCCCTTCATAATGCCCCAGGCATTTGGAAAATTTTAGAAAGGATGAATATAGCACATGTAATCGATCCTATATCCGAAGCATATGGGACACGATTCATGATGTCTCACATAAAGACTAAACCAGTCTTTTGCTATAATATTTCCATTTCAATTTGCCAAGTTCTCAAAATTCAGATTATGAAAAGGGATGCCGTAATCATAATCAAATTTTAGAACGCAAATAATGGACCCATATATAGAATTTCCTTATGTTGAGCCATTCCAACATGAAATTCATATATATATATATATATCCTTGATTAAATACGATTAAAATCTCAATCTAAGCTTTTTAGAATTGAAATGAAGTATAATTTCCTCTCCCTTAATTATAGCAAAACAACTTTTTCAACCCCTGCAACCTCACGAATTGAAACTTTTGTTTTCTATAATTAACATTGCTAACTTGCAACCTTTGTCATAATTATCATGCTCCCACTAACATGATGATTATTAGCATAACACTTATGCTCCCACTAGCTTTGACATGTACTCAGAAATCAGCTGACTTTCTTACCAAAGTTCAGATTTCTGATACTAGATTGTTTTGATAAAACTTTATCAAAATCATACACCTCTCTTAGATAGCTCACATGTGTGTCTAAACAATTTTAGAACTATGAAAAGGGATGTCGTAATCATCGTCTCAATTGTTTAGACCTTTGCCACTTCTCACAAGTCCATGTTAGTGTGCCGGTAACCACACACGCTCCACTAACGACTTTGAGAATGCAAATATCACAATTGCTATCTAGCTAAAATGTACTTAGTGAAAGTGTTTCCTCACCATCATTTTCATGATTCGGAGAGAAACCTTATGACACTTAGATTTAATAGTGTATGTGTTCTTATCCATGTGAATTTGTCAAAACCATAATCACAAGACAAGGTTAGTGACAAATCCAAACTCATATTGATTAAACTTGTGCAATCTTAAATTCTTGCCATTTGGCAGCTCAGGTGCCTGCCATTGCTTCCAAGTAGTTGTGCAACCAATTGAGAACTCTCAAAACTCCTATGCAAAGCCAACTTGAATAGGCACAAAAATTTCAACACGATAGGTTATAAACCTCAAGTCGTCTGCTAGTGAAGGACTTTAGGTTTTATTCTTGATTAAGTCTTGAAACTTTCAAGTGCTTTAAGACTCCCACTGTCCTCTTGACATATAAGACTCCCTTGTCAAATATTCAAGAGATAGTGCGGATTCTTTATCAAGACTAACACTTTACACAATTGGCCTATGTTGGTCTCTGTTTTATCCAAAACATCACAACTTACCAATTTCAAATGTACAAGAGTAGATAACCTTTTACTCTTACATTTGACTAGTGTTAACAAACCCTCTTTAAGATATGTCACTCAAGTTACAATCTTGGAGTATGACTCTAAGAATTGTTTTGGAACGAAGTATGACTCATCTTTTTGATTTAACCATTTCAACAATTCATGACTCCTCTTCTTGACTTTAGAGGACCAATTGTGATATGGTATCTTAATCATTAAGATGATCATAAACATGATACTAAAGTACTCTCCCATCTTTTCAGATTTGAGAAACTTTTATCTTTCTGCCATACTTTGATTCTTCTTATTCGTTCTGTCTCACATTGAAACTTCTCCAATGCTACATACTTATACTTAAACTTATAAGTATAACCATATTTACTGAACTTAAGTAAATCATGACCAATAGTCTTCTTGATCTTTTGTGGTGGACTTGACCAGTGCACAAGAATGTGTACTCGATCCCTTAGTCCTTTCCTTATTCACATAAGGAATTAGTCTTAATTTTCCAAGCTGAAAGTTCTCATTCATCATACTATACAACTTGCATGATTCCAAGTTTCGGTCCAATTGAACCTTGGGTGATGAGAATCTTTCCTTATTTGATAATATTAGACACTACAACAACCGAACGAATCAAATCCATTTTTCCAATATTGCTATCAATGGAATCTTATAAGCAACAACTTTTCACAAATGCCATTGTAAGGATACTTAAAATAAATAAAATCAAAACCTTTTTTCTTTTATTTTAAAACTTTGCAGAAAAACTTATCCTTACAATCCATATGAAAACCTTGTTGTTATCTATTCCTAAGCAATATAAATATCATAACTCTTAAGTAATAGCCCAAAATTCTAATCACCGAACCATGCGATTGAAATCCATCTTCGCGATCAGAATCAGCATGTACTTAATAGAGTTAGAAAATGGACTTTACCTGAAGTAGAGCCAAACTTATTGACTTTAACATCCTTAGGTAAATTTGGCAGCTTCGTAACCAATGCCCTTTCCTTTGGCAATAGTTACCTATGGATCCTTGATAATGGGACTATCTCAGACTTCGCCTCTCTCTTTACCATTGGGTCAACAGAGTTGACTATGGCCGATCCCTTTCCATTGGGAAGAGAGAGCTTTACTGGATATCCAATGGCATCATTGTCAATGTCCATAGCGTTTTAGGAAGTTGATCTTAGCAAATAGATAAGATCATTAAGGGTCTTGTCTTAGTCTGTTTCATAGGATTCCCAAAAGAACTCACTATGTGACTTAGAAAGTAGTTGAGCCACCAACTTTCTCAAGACTTTGACACCCAACTCTCCCGGCTTGTCAATATGTGACTACATCTCCAAGATGTGATCACACCTAGACCTTGCCTTGCCAATAGGGCTTGACTGACCTTAAACTTTTTAGGAACTTGTGGGTTAGGGAGAATAATTGGAGGAGGTGAAAGAAGTATGATATCCATGGGACATCATCTTCATTTAGGAAAGCTTGTTTCAAGAGATTTGGGAAGATCATAAATGTCTAGACCAGATATCTTTTTGGGAGATATTCAAGATAGTTGATTTAAAGTCCTTAATATGACACCCAATATGAAATATTAAGGCTAGGACCCAACAAACTATTTTATAACTTAGAAGAGGGATGCCGTAATCCAAGCTACAAAATATTTGAAGGTAGGTGAATGACGATTCACCAATTTCCACCATGAAAAACGAAATAATTTATTAGGTTTTAATTGGATTTGAAAGTCCTAGATCTTTGAGATTCATTGAACTGTTCAAAGGCATGTTTCAATCTCGAGTGTGCCCTTCAGGTTTTGTGACTGGGATGCCGAGGATCACAAAACAAGGTGTGAATAACCATGCAAATATACTTGGTACCCTTAATATTTACCCCTTAATCAGTGTGCCGGTTAACCACACACGCTCCACCGATACTATGATAAATATTAAGTTACCCTTTGCCTACCTTGTTAAGTCCAGGTTAGTGTGCCGGTTAACCACACACGCTCCACTAACGACATAAGCAAAGTGCAAAGTGTAATTTCATGGGTTAGCACCAAATTCACATTTTCCTAAGTAACTAAGATTGGGTATTAATAAGAGTGTAGTTACTTAGTATTTATCATTAATACTTTTAATGAAAGGAGAATTATAGTCATTGTCCTACCCGTTCGGCTAACGACCCTCCACCAGTCAAGGAAGCGGTGGGTGAGAGTGGACACCCATTAAACTGCCATTTTATAGGCAGTAACCTTATACCCCCCTTATAGACCGGCTTCGTGAATGAGGCCTACTAACGGTAAGATTGACTTTACTCTTATACATATATATAAATATTATTAACTTATAATATTATAAAGTATAAGGGTTGAATTTTAACTTTTAAAAATCTAAGGGCTAACTTGGAATTAAAGTATTCATAAGTGAAAACTTTTCAAATTCCAAAACTTGAGGGCATGTTATGAAACTATTCAAAACTAATTAATTCCATAACTTATGAGTTTAAAGTAGTTTTAATTAAAAAAACAAAAAAAAAAAAAAAACCTCTTCAAGTTCCATAACTTGAGGACAAGTTATGGAAGACTTTAAACTAATTAATAAAAAAAATAACCTTTTTTTTATTGTAACTTATGGAACTAATTAAGGTTACACTTTTTTTTTAATTTAATGAAGAGACTCTTCATTTTGTAACCTTTGCCAACTTTTATGAGTTTTATTATTCTTAAATGTGACTTTTCATATAACTTGAGGACAAGTTACAAAAACACACTTTGGAATCAACTCTTAGATTAAAATGGATTGAAAACAACTATTTCACACAACTTTTCTATTAATCTAAGAACCTCATAAGAACAAGATAATTCAAATCATCAATCTTCAAAAAATTAGCATGAACATACAAACTAATACAAATCTTGAAATTATGACAATTATCTTAGAAATTGGATTAGCATGAACATTACCACATCAAAAACAAGTTTATAAGTCCAAAAACATCTTAGGGTAATGTTCCTAGTCCAATTCCAGCCAAAACAATCGAATACATGCATCCAACTCGATTTTTCAGCTACTTTTGCAAGTATAACAAGAAAACAAGCCTAGGCTCTGATACCACTGTTGAGTTATGAGCATTCTAACACTCCTAAGTGTACATGCAACCCTAAATACCTTGGATATATGTTTTCTCTATTATACATACAATTATGAACATCCAATGTATTATCCTAATCTAGCATACAAAATAATAAATATAACAAGATAGAATACATACCTCTTTGATGTAGAATGTCTTCATGAAGCTTGAGTGCCTAGTGCCCCAAGTGTGACACCTCAAATGGTTCACACAACACCAAATACACTTGGAATAACTTGAGAGAAACTTGAACACTCCTTGAAATCGTCTAGCCCTCACACTCACACATTAGTGCACGATTTCTTGAGCCATGGGATTCTTTTATATGGTGGCTATTAGGGTTACACCATGTAACTCATAACTTTACCCATTCCTTATGCTCCATGGATTTTAACCTCCATGGAGTATCCATGGGTCACCCCATGGACTTAGTCCAACATAAGGAATCTTGGATCACAAGCCCACATATATAAGAATGAATGATTTACACAATCAACCCATATATTTAATTAGTCTCCTTTTGATCACTTAATTAATTCCAAATTAATTCTTGATCAATACTAATTAAATAACCTTATTAATATATTAGAACTTATAATATATTAACCAACCTTAAGTGTTATTTCTCTCATTATAGTCTATCCAAATGCATGATGCCATGCAACCCAAATGGACCATGCCGGGTCGGGTCAAGTCTTACCAATTATAGTTATGGACTTAGACATTAATCCAACAATCTTATGATAGGTATCATTCACCATCGTAAGCCTTGTAATTTCCCCCATTTGCTCAGTCCGCTACGAGTCCTTATCATGACATTCTGTACACCAAAGTAGTCATTCGATGTATCGATACGAGAATATATATAGAGGAAGGTTTACAAGCGTATTCCTTTTTATTACTTCGAAAAGTTATATGCCATTTCTAATATCGTAATTAAATGTTTAGAAATCTGAACACATAAAGTTTCTAGATCCGGTCGGCAACAGACTATAGATCCGATCAAATAATGTCATCATAAAGTATCACAAATCATTTACCACATAAAGTAATTTAGGCATGTTCCCTAAATGAGCTAGTGCTCGTGTATATTCAGTTGTACTTCCTAAAATATATTAGAGACCTCACGATCATTGCTTAGCATTCTAAGTTTAAGTCTAGAAATAAATCCTTATTCCTAGTTTTCTTAAGCTAATGCTCGGATACCAACTGTGACATCCCAAAATTAACGGTTATTTTAAAATTTTTATTTATGCTTATTTAAAATCATAGTATTCATTTTTAAAGAATAATATTGCAGAATTTGTTCCCAAAAAACATGATAAATATATTATAAAAGCATTTTCGAAGAAATGTATTTTGTTTATATCAAAATTTTGGGATGTCATCGTCAATACAGAAACATAAGCATAAACTGACCTTACATTCATTTACACTAATGATCTACATCTCCATTAATCTCTTAGTGTAATGTAAAATAAACTGAGTGGGTCTGGTTGAGAAACCTGGTGAGTTCATAGGGTTTTCAACCCACAATAATAAAGTTATTATGTTTTATCATTAAACAATTAACCCAATTATCCATCCCCATTATTTTCTTTATTTCTTAAGGATCAACCCTAAGAATCATCTATCATTCACTCATTCATTCCTAAGGATTGTCTTAAGGAATAGGCATGAATTCCATCGCTGCCCGGGTTTATACAACACACACTATGTCCATAGTTGTCCAAGCTATTTGTTAGGCACTAAGTCCATAGCTGTTGGGTTTATCTCTTTTATTGACAGTATTATTTTAGGGAGTCCACCCATAATACATGTCAATGGTTTTTTAGAGTACATCTGATGAACATATCATTCACAATACCTACAGGTTGCGAACCCGCTAGTGTTCCACTGGACTGTCAAGAATAGTTCATGGTTGTCATCTATACTCTGCTAGATGACTGAGCCATCGCTTGGGTCATCCCTTCTCATCATATTTCACCTCTCATCATCTATATCATCTTTCATATCTCATCATTCATCTCCCATCTCATCTCTAGTCTACCCATCTTTACCCATCATAATTATAGGTATAAAAAACATATACAGTTTAAATCGAATAAAACATGTATATTTTGTTCATCCAAAATAGATTTCAAGAACACAGATAATATGCACACATAGCATGACATTTATATTAAATACTTCATATCTATGTGTAAGATGAAAGCAACTATGCACTCACTTGTTAAAGTGATGATTCCAAACTCGGGCAGCGCTTCGCTTCTAACGATTCTATTTTCCTTCGACGAAACCTAGCATTATTGTCACTAAGTTTTAGTCTAATCTTTATTGAGACTAATTATTAGTCTAGATTCATCATTAACTCAAAGTCTACTTTCATGATCTATCACGTAAGGAACAACAAGGTAGGATCATATCGGTGGTAGGCTCTGTTTGGTATACAAAGTATACTTTGTATACTGTTTGGAAATCCTACTTTAAACACCTCACTAAATCACAACGTAGATATCATACCCATAAGTAGATCAATCAGTATAACGACTTGGAGTCACTGATAAATCTTGTTTATAGGTTCATAATAACGATAATGAGCTTAAACATAAGTTATACTTAAAGTACGGTAAGCATAACTCAATTTATAGGGCGTTTAGCGAGGAACTGGGCTCTACGGCGCAGAACTTCCGAGCCAAAAGCTCTTCTTCTCAGAGCATTCTGGTGCTCCAGGGATTTCCTCTAGCACTTAGCAGTTACTAGGTCTTTGGTAAGCCTTAGAGAGAAGTTAGAGACAGAGAGAGAAAGGCTTTTGGTTTGAAGAAAATAGGATGCTCTCGCATCCTATTTATAGGTAGGAAAATAGCCAAACTCGTCGAGTTGGTGCCACATGTCACCATCTAGTGGCAAGGCGTAGGGAGAAAGCAGTGGTACAGATTAAGCCATGTCACCTCTTTCGCAGCAGCACCCTTCCGACTTCTAAATTCGGTAACTTACGCATACGAGCTCCATTTTTGACGTTCTTTATATCTACACGTACGTATTGACAAGATCTACAACTCTCCTATTGACTCCATTGGCTAATTCTCGACCGATTTTAAATTTAACAGTATGAGAAGATTACACTGTTAACGACCGCGTAAAATTCATAACTTCTACATACGGACTCCGTTTTCGACTGTCTTTTTATCGTTAAGCTCCTATTAATGAGATCTTCAATTCTCATTTAGGTTGTGTTGGCTAAAAATCGATTGATCTAAAATTCGATTTCCGGGCTGTGGACTGCTATTCAAAATCTCAGAAAAATCATAACTTACTCATACGAAGTCAGATTTGGACATTTTTTTATGCACGTTCTCAGTTTAACGTATACTACGAATTTTGTTTAGATCACTAAGGCTAAAAATTAATTTACCAAAAATTCACTTTTTACGTTATGTAGTGTCGCGCCAGTTTTGTCGTCAAACTTCGACGGGTCATAAATTCTTCATTATAACTCGGATTTCGGCGTTCTTTATATATGTATGGAACCCTTGTGACATATAATGTAGCTTGGTTAATATTATTTACTCTAAATAATCTTCCATCAAAAAGTTTTTGACGCTTATTGTCTCTAAATTAACTAGCCCGAATCTGCAGGCGTTACATAAATTCCTTCATGAACTAAGTAGTGCTCTTCCTCCGGTAGTTTACAACTATATTTGAGGATGCAAGACTGCAAAAGAGATTTGGGATACTTTGAAAGAGAAGTGTCAAGGAAGTGAAAAGACGAAGAAGAGTTATGTGAAGCAATGCTTGTTGGAACTAGGCGAATTAAAGATGAAAGAAAGTGAAACCATTGAACTATATTATGATCGCTTGAATGAGTTGATATTCAAGTGAAATCGCTATGGTGTTACTCGCTCAACTCTTGAATACAACCTTACCTTTCTGATGGTATTGCGAAAGAAGTGGAGGAACATCAGCCTAATCATAAAAACTCAGCAAGGTTTCGATGGCTATTCTTTGAGAGATTTATACAATGTTTTCAAAGCTCATGAAAATGAAATCAATGAGATTGTTAAAGAAGGAAAGATGAGTCTAGGAGGACCCTTGTCTTTGATGTCGACAGTGATAGCCAAAGACTCTGAGATCGAAACAACTAAACAAGATGATTCTAAGGATGAAGGGTTTTTAGTGAATTTCAAGGATGAGGTTGTGGCGTATTGTTCAAACAATAAATTGAAAAACTTCTTCAAGAAGCCTTTGAATCGAAAATACAAAAGCAACAATGAGTTCAAGGGAAATAGTTCATCTGGAAAAGTTGTAATAATGGAGTCGAAGTAAGAGATTTTGGTTATGATTGCAATTATTGTAATGGTTCAAACCATCTTGCGAAAGATTGCATGTTGTGAAAGAGGGAAGAGAAGAAAGAGAAAGAAAAAGATGAAGCTTATTATGCTGAGAAAATAGAGGATTTGAGACCTCGAACAAAAGGAATCTCTTTGGTTGCAAAGGGAGAAGATGGGAGTGAAAGAACTTACCAGATATGGTCCTCCGGTTCTGATGATGAAGAAATGAGGAATCGAATTCATGGTGTGATTTTTCACAATTTGAAGAGGACAATGTGGATGATGAGAAAGTCATTGGGATATGTTTCGTATCAACAGGAGCTGATAGATCATCCATTACTTTGAAGGTACATACTCTTCTTGAATCTTTTAATATTCCTTCAAGTTCTTATCATACAGTTTTATCTGATTTTGATGATGTTATTTTGTATGTTAATGATATGTTGATTTCTGTTATTAGACAAGTTGAACGTTCAAAAAGTTATTGTTTGATGTTCAAAATCATTTGGAGACTATGAGGAGTAAAATTGATAGTTTAGAGCTGCAATTGAGAAATATCACTCTAGATAGGGATTCAGTGAGGAGTGAAAATATTATGTTAGTAAAACAAACAAACATTTATTTTAATAGTGCTAAGAGATTGTCTGCAAAACTAACTGAACACCATCACTGTTCAGACATTTGCAAGGAACAACATAGAAACTTATTACCTTTTTTAGTATATGAAAGAGAAAAAGTTGATGCTATTACATATTGTTAGATAAATTATTCCTTTTATATATCAGCTCAGATACCGATTGTTGGAAATATAAAAATCTGATCACCAAAAACAAAAGGCTCGGTTACCATTTACTGTGTGACAAATATATAAGTTTAAGATATAAGATGTAGATATATATATATATAAAGAATAATAATTGCGGAATAAGTATAAATATGAAAGCTATAAATGACTGTATTTAAATGACGTAAAGCTATAAATAATATAAATGACTGTATTTTAATGACATAAAGCTATAAATAATATAAATGACTGTATTTAAATGACATAAAGCTATAATAAAATATATAAGTATATAAATATATATCAAGTAGGTTCGTCAATAAATTGACTGAACTGGACTCATGGAACGACTGGTCGATATTTGTTCTCTTGGAAGGACTAGTCGATATTGGGACTCTTTGAATGACTAATCGATATTGGGACTCTTGGAACGACTGGTCGATATTTGTTCACAGATCAATCCGACATTGGATAAGTAACAAAAAGTTCATTTAAAGCTCGATTTTATGTAAAACAAGTTGTTTACAAAAGGGTACAAAATACATGAGTTTATGTATTTGTATTTGAGGTATTTTTGGGTAAAAACATGCACACGGGTCGTGTAAGATAAGGAACAAGTGACACGTGTCGTGTAGGAAGGTTTAGGAGGGTTTTGGAAGGTTTTCTTGATGATGATCCTGAACACGGGCCGTGTTCGATTTAGGCTTGGTTTGAACACGGACCGTGTTGAAGTACAGAGGCAAACAGAAGAGTACACGGGCCGTGTCTGATATAAGGCATGCTAAACACGGGCCGTGTTCACGCAGCTGTCAATTTCGGGATTTTTGTGATTTGAAGGTAAGTTTTGTTTGTGATGTTTTGGCTAAGGTAATGGTGTTATGGTGTTTTGAGGATGTTTCAAGGTTGTTTAGAGGTTGGAAGGAGGTTGATATAAGGTGGTGATGGTGATGAAATTTCTATGAAGATGATGATGAATAGTGATGGGTTTTGTTGTTGATCTTGATACAGAAGGTTTTGGGGTGTTTCATGGTTCTGTTTTGGTGTTTTGATCTAAGGGTAGTGTTTGGTGGTGTATGGTGTGATGAACAAAGATGGTGAAGATGAAGAACCTTGAGTTCAATGAAGAAGATGAAGATGGTTGATGGTGTTCTTCATTTTGCTTGTTGATGATCTTGGTGTTCTTCACTTCATTGTTGTTTGATCTAGGTGTTCTTCACTTTCTCCAGGGATTTATCTTGGTGTTGAAGAAGATGAAGATTCGTGATGTTATTGGGAGTGTTTGTAGGAAGTGTTACAAGATAACAAAATGAACACACACACTCATACACATACAACTCACGTATACATATATACATGAATAAATATCTTCTTCTAGTGCACTTGAGTTTAAGTGATAGAGTATGGCTGCAAGTTGTGGTAGAGTAGGAGGCAAAAACGTGGGTGTTCATTTAGCTTCTCATTTCCATGCCTTGTTGACTTTTCCTTTGTTTTGACTATTCAACACAACATATCTATATATAATACATATATACATATATAATATATATATATATATATATAATACATATATACATGTATAATACACACACACACACATATATATATATATATATATATATATATATATATATATATATATATATATTGTTGAACTGTTCAGTCACAAGGCTAATTTTTCTCGTGTATGTGTTTTCTGTCATTCGCGTGTTTTCGTATTTTCCGTTTTGATCACGCATTCATGCAACCTGAAATAACTAATAATATTTGTTAGATAATATAAAAACAGTTCAACTTATTTCAGTGATGGTCACATACAAGGTCACATACAAAAACATTTTTTAACAATTTCCCCTATGTGATCGTTGCTGAAATAAGGACAGGTATGATATAATCATATTGACAGTTTTGAACTTTTGAAGATTCGAGATAAAAGATTTGTCAATAGATAAGATATATATAAAACCTTAGTAATTGATTTGAAAGTTTGTGACTTGGTTTAACATATCTTACGTAAAAGATTTTCAGAAATTTGTTTCCGAATCAAAGTCTCGGGTTCGGTTATCAAAGGGTAGCCATATATGTATCTAAAGAAATTTCCTAAGATTTTATTGCATTATTAATGACGACAAGTGGTCTAATAGGTCGATTCAGATGAACTCTCATAGGTATAGCTCACACTTCACTTAGGTGTCTGGTTGTTCTGGCAGCAGAACAGGTTAATGATCACTAAAAATGAGTGATATCTCTCTCTGACGACTCACACTCATATTGGAGGTGTTCAATTGTGCTTTTCCTGAAAGGTCACTTAGTCTCATTATTAGATAATCAATCACATAAGACTGGTTTCGGCATTACTCAGCGGGTTTCTTCATTTATGCCATTAACTTTCACTCTCTCTCCGTCGGGAAATACATGTAGAGGGGTTTAGCAATTTTCAAAGTGCAGTTTGCAACTAAGAATCTTCAGTGGTGAAGGCTACAGTATCCCGGGAAATCCATTGTTGTTGCAGCTTGTTCTTTGATGGTATACTTTTTGTTGATCAATATCGATTTAAAAAGGATATATTGTTTTAGCATCGAGAATTTGCTACATTTGAGAAAATTGGATTTTTGAGAGTTTCTGTCTTGCGGGATTAAGATATCTTCTTTTGTGAAAAATGGTTAAAAACAGATCAAGGATCTTTTGATGTTTGTTTTGAAATAACCATTTGGTTGAAAATTTTGTTTGAAAATTCCAAATGTAGAGTATTTTTGTTTTGTTTGGTATTTCTTTGGTGAATGATTTGGCTTTCTTGTTGATTCGTCTTTATCTAGATTTGTTTTTCAAGATTGGATGTGGATTGATCTTTGTTTTTCTTTGATAAGTCATTGTTGAAATCCTTTTTGTTTCGTCTTTTCTTGTTGATGGAGCACGGGATCTCAAGAGTTCATTTTTGGTTGGCTTATATATAGGTGGGGATTGGTGGCATAAAAGACAGTTTGTCTAGTATGTAAGAAATGAATGTATCATCCCTGGTCATTTTGATATCTAAGCAAAAATGAGACCGTGACAAGGTATAATCGGATATAGCTTATAAGCAATAGTGACACACCTAAGCTCACAAGAAATGAATTCCACAGTGATATAGATTGACGAGGCACAAATTCTCACATGGGTTTTTGTTTTCATCTGAACCCCCTAACCTTATGTCCCATTTTAAAATCGTCAATAATGAAATAAAATTGAAGGAAATAAAGTTATATACATTATGAAAAGTAGGAGATTTGAACCTTCACTCCAATTGAGAATCAATATGACTTAAAATCTTCATCGAGCATAAGCATCAGAAAATTAAGTCAAGAGACGATTAATCACAAGGTTCTATAAAAGCTTATTATGGTAAGTCTTTTATTATATTTTTGAAGATTTGTTTTTCTTAATGTTTTTGGAAGTTTTTTGGTTATTTGAATGTTTTTGGTATTTTTAAAAGGAAAGCAATTTTTAATTGTTTTTGAATTTTCTTTTTGAATGAAAGTAAACACACTTTTGTACAAACAAAAAGTAAAAGTTTAAGGATAGATGTTATCTGGATTTAACATTCCTAGACGGCCTAGGAAGTATTGAAACTTTGTTTCTTCGAGAGCCTTAGTGAAGACATCGGCAATTTGATCTTCAGAGTTGATGAAGTGTAGTTCGATATGACCCTTTTGAATGTTGTCTTTGATAAAGTGATATCGAATGTCGATGTGCTTTGTCATGGAATGGTGAACGGGATTGTGAGAAAGGGCAATTGCACTGGTTGAGTCACAAAATATGGGAATTTGTGAGATTTTGAAGCCATAGTCACGCAGTTGAGTTTGCATCCATATGACTTGTGAACAACAGCTGGCGGCAGCGATGTATTCAGCTTCTGCTGTTGATGTGGACACACAAGTCTGTTTCTTTGAAGTCCAACTCACTAGTCTACCTCCTAGGAATTGACAGCTACCAGATGTACTCTTCCTATCTAGCTTGCATCCTCTGTAGTCTGAGTCGGTGAAAGCGTTCAGTTGAAAATCGGATTTAGCTGGATACCAAAGGCCAAGTTTAGGAGTGCCTTTAAGGTATTTGAAGATGCGTTTCACAGCAACTACATGGGATTCCATAGGATTTGCTTGGTATCTGGCATAAACACATGTAGAAAACATGATGTCAGGTCTGCTGGCAATGAGGTATAAGAGTGATCCAATCATTCCACGATATATTTTCTGGTCAACGGGTTTGCCATTAAAGTCTGCATTGATTTTGTATCCAAAAGCCATTGGGGTTTTTGTGGTATTGGATTTGTCCATTGAAAATCGAGTGAGTAGGTTTTTGACATAATTCTCTTGGTTGATGAAAATGCCATGAGTTGACTGTTTGATTTGAAGTCCAAGAAAAGTAGTCATCTCCCCAATCATGCTCATTTCAAATTTTCTCTTCATTAGATCTACAAACTTAACACTTAAAGATTCATCAGTAGAACAGAAAATAATGTCATCAACATATATTTGTACGATTAACAGATGTTTATTAAAGATTTTACGAAAGAGGGTTTGATCGATTGAACCTCTTTTAAAACCTGATTCTTCGAGAAAGGTTGACAACGTGGCATACCAAGCTCGGGGTGCTTGTTTCAAGCCATAGACAGCTTTCTGCAATTTAAAGTTGTGATCTGGAAATTTGGGATCTTCGAAACCTGGTGGTTGTTGAATGTATACTTCGCGATCTATCTCTCCGTGTCAGAATGCACATTTAACGTCCATTTGGAATACTTTGAAATTCTTATGTGCAGCATATGCAAGAAAGATGCGAATTGCTTCAATTCTGGCATCTGGAGCATATGTTTCATCGTAGTCGATTCCTTCTTGTTGCGAATATCCTTTGACTACAAGACGTGCCTTGTTTCGACAAATGACTCCTTGATCGTCAGTCTTCTTTCTGTATACCCATCTTGAACCTATAACAGTAACATCGGGTGGAGTAGGAACAAGATTCCATACTTCGTTTCTTTCAAATTCTGCTAGCTCTTCTTGCATAGCTTTTACCCAGTCTGGATCTTTTATAGCAGAATGTATGGTTTTGGGTTCAGTCATGGATAAGAAGGCTCCAAATAAACATTCATTTGTGGATGCGGCTCTAGTCTGAATGCCTGAGTTGGGATCTCCGATGATTTGGTCTGTAGGATGATTTCTGGTCCACTTTATTAAGCGATTCGCTTCCGCTATAATAATTGGAGTTTCAGTATCCCATTGTTCTTCTCCGGGTGTTTCGTCTTGGAATAGGTTTGAAGGTTCCCTCATAAATGATGCATCGGGATTGTTTTGGCTATTTGTGGATTGGGTGATCAAAGGAGGATTTGGTGTTTGTTCCAAAGAGGAAGTATGTGTTGGTGGTTCCCCCTCAAATTGATCTGCATCATTTTGGTTTGTTTGTGGAATAACTTCACTGGGTGTTCCTGTAGGGTCAATTGAAGTAGTTAGAAGTTCAGAATTGTAAGCGGTTTTTGTTTGTTCAAAAAGTAAATCAAGATCGATTTCAATGTCTATGTCAGGAGAAGGTGTTTGTTGAATTGGATTTTGAAAAATATTATCAATCATTTTAGAACCAAAATGTTCACGATCCAATTTCCTGACATAAAATTCATCAAACTGAACATCGGTACTTTCTTCAATTACTCTGGTACGTTTGTTTAGTACTCGATAAGCAGCTGAGGAAAACAAGTAACCAAGGAAAATTCCTTCGTCCGGCCTTGATTCAAATTTTGAAAGGTGATCTTTATTGTTCTTTATGAAGCATCGACAACCAAAAATATGGAAAAATTTGATGTTTGGTTTTCGGATGTTAATGACTTCATATGGTGTTTTATGAAGATGTTTATGGATTAAGGAACGATTTTGAGTGTAGCAAGCTGTGGCTATTGCTTCTGCCCAAAAGTATTGTGGCAGATCAGCGAAGATAAGCATTGATCTTGCAGCTTCACATAGAGTTCGGTTCCTTCTTTCGACAACACCATTCTGTTGTGGACTGTATGGGGCTGAGAAGTTATGTTCAATTCCTTTGTCTTTGAGAAATGAATCTAGAGTTTTGTTTTTGAACTCTAAACCATTATCACTTCGGATTCTTATAACAGGTCGTTTGAGCTTGAGTTCGATTTGTTTAATGAAGTTGATCATCTCTTCAGGTGCTTCTGATTTTAGTCTTAAGAAAAAGACCCAAGTAAAGCGCGAGAAACCATCAACGACAACAAGAATGTACTTCTTCCCTTGTATGGTTTGGGTTTTGGCAGGGCCACAAAGGTCTATATGCAACAATTCTAGTGGTTCGGATACACTAGATTTTGAGATGCTTTTGTGAGTGGATTTGGAAAGTTTTCCTTTTTCACATGCGGCACAAAGAGTTTCGTTATCAAGCTTCAGAAGTGGTAGCCCTCGAACAAGATCATCGCCGATCAGTTTGTTGATGTACCCAAAGTTTAGATGGGAAAGGCGGCGGTGCCATAACCAACTAATATCTGTTGGGGCTTTAGATAGCAGACATATATCGGGTTTACCATAGATAAGATCCATGTCAAGTGGATAGATATTTCCGGCACGGTCAGAATCAACTATAACATCTTTGGTTTTGGCGTCCATGATCAAGCTTCGTTGTTTGGTGAACAAAACTTCAAGATTGTTATCACATAGTTGAGAAACACTGATGAGGTTGTGTTTCAGGTCATCGACAAAGGCAACTTTCGTTATGGTGAAATTACCATTTGTTATGTTTCCATAACCCTTGATTTTTGCTGTCATGTTGTTGCCGAAGGTAACATCTTGATTGGTTTGTATAGGTTTGAAGTCACGTAAGTAGTTATGGTTTCCTGTCATATGCTTGGAGCAGCCACTATCAATATACCATGTATCATCATTGGGTTCTCCAGCATTAAGTACCTGCAATCAGACAGAAAGTTTAGGTACCCAAATCTGAATGGGTCCTGGTTTGTCAGTTGTTATTTTGGGTTCTTTGCTTCATGAATTTCTAGCATTTAACTTCACGTTGTTGTAAGAGTTTGGTTTATTAGGATGGAATGGTTGAGGTTTGATTTGATTTATCAAGTTTACCCAAACTGTGATTTGTTTTTTTAAATCTGTGGGTAGATAAGATCTGTGATTTGGTGAAAGATATCCTAGATGTGAAGGTTTGTTTGAAAAGTTTTCTTCATATCTAGGATGTGATGGGCGGTTTTGAAAAGCTTTTTGATGATGATGGTTTGAAGCTTTCTGATGTGATGGTTTTTGTAAGTTCCTTGAATGATTAAAAGTAATATCTTGAAAACGGTTTTCAAAAGGTTTTTGTTTGGAAACCTGTTTTTGAGGTATGACGTAGGGTTGAACTGGTTTCTTTGGTTGGTTGTCAAAAACGTTTGGCTTGATAAGTGGGGTTTTGGTGACTTGAATGGATTTTTTGCTTGTTTGTTGTTTCTTGGAGTATTTTTGTCCCAGACTAGTTTTTCCAACAATTGATGAACTCATTGTAGGAAAAGCAGTTGGTACAGAAGTACTACCATCCTCATAAGAGGAATTTTCTCCATTCAAAAGGTTTTTATGTTTAGTGGTTCCATCAGTATGTTTGATTTGGTGAGTTAAAGAACTAGCAGAGTCTGTTTCAGAATTTACAACTCTTTTGAAAGACTTTTTGTAAACAGTGAAAGCAGTATCATCTGGGCTACATTTGATAACTGTTTCGTCATCTGAATCTTCCTCATTAACAGATGTGAAAAGATCTGGTAGAGTTGATTTAGTGTTTTCACAATTCGTCATGTTTTCCTGTTTTGCTTGTTCAATTTCAAAGGATTCTCTTCCAATTGCTGGTCTGTAATTCGTATCAATTTTGCCAGTTCCTAAGGTGTTTGCCTTGGTGAAAATATCATCACTTAGTTTTCTAGCAACTTTGATAGAATCCATATTCCATATCAGTCTTTTATTCTCGGTTTTAAGAGAATTGATTTGTTTTAAAGAATCAATCAGTTTTTCATTTAAAACTTTGTATTTGTCAGTTGATTCTTGAAAGTCTTGTTTCAACTGAAGGATTTCCATTTCTAAAACATCTTTTATTTCAGAAGAAATGACTGACTGATTTTTTAGTTCCAAATCGCTTTTCTGAATTAGGGTCTGATTTAATTGTTCCAAGACGTGATTATAATCTTCTGATTTGCTTTCAACGTCTCTTTCCAATTTGCTTTTTGTTTTTGTTGATTCTCCAAATTTGAGTTGCAAGGTTTGTAACTCAGATTTGCAAATATCATAATTGACCATTGTGTCATGATATGTTTTGAGATCAGCTTCCAGACTTTTCTCAATCTTGGTTATGTGGGACTCAAAAATTGTTTTGGAAAAACCAAGTTCAGAGATCATAGACCATACCTGTTCTATGACATTGGGAGCTCTTGAAGGTATGTCAACACCAGCTACGAAGCAGAAGTTTGATTGTGCTGGTTCATTGTCAGCTTCGTCATCAGAAGTTGGCCAGTATTCCACGTTTGGTTCATGGATTGCCATCAATGCGCTTTGTTTTTCTTGGTTTTCCATTTTCTTCAGTTCATCGGCTCTTTAAGCATAGTATGCTGAGACTTTGATTTTGGTTTTGTTTTTGGCTCGACATTCTCTGGCATAGTGATTTGTTCCTTTGCAGTTGTGACAAATGATCCCTTCTTCATCACTTTCATCCTTTTGACTCTTAACCGGAAGTCTTTCAGGTGCTTGAGTTTGGGTTTGTTGGGAAGGCTGAGAATGGTTTTGTTGGAATCCAAAATTTTGGTTGTTTTGAAAGCCATTGTTTTGATTGTTGTAACCTTGATTTTGGAAACCTCTGTTTTGATTTTGAAAACTGTTGTTTGGATTGTGATTATGACCTGAGTTGGTATTTTTGAAATCCCTGATTTTGAAAACCTTGGTTTGAGTTATTATGGAAGGAAGGTCTTTGAGAATTTTGTCCAAAGTAAGGTCTAGGTTAAAAACCTGAGTTGTTTTGTCCAAAAGATGGTCTTGGTTGAAACCCTGAATTATTTTGTCCAAAAGATGGTCTGTTTTGAAAGTTTGGTCTATGATTTGATTGACCATGATTTGGGAGAAATCTCTAAAGATTTGTGTTTGCAACCAATGCACACAGTTGTTGATAATCTGCTTCATCATTCGCATCAGACTGGAAGCTTTGGTTTTCAAAATTTGTAGCCTGATTAAAATGATTAAAGTTTTGATCATTGAAAGGTATTTGGTTTTGTGAAGTTGTGGACACAAGAGCAAGCGGTCCTCCAAAAGATGTAGTGGTTGGTGGGTCAATCGAGGATTCATACGATTGAAGTTCTCCATACAAATTGTACAAAGTTTTTGTATGAATAGTTGGATTTCCCTGAATAATGAGTTTAACCATTTTACAACTTTCGAAAAGATTGTTTAAAAACTTGAGATTTATCTCGTGTTGTGTCTTTTTGATACCCAAATTGTTCATTTTGACCATAATAAGATTGAACCTATCGTGAGCATCATGGGTGGTTTCTGATGAAAGCATTTTGAAATTATCGAATTCATTCAAAACAGATGTTCTTTTGTTTCCGATAATTCTTTTATTTCCACAAAAACGATTTTTCAAATTTTCCCAAATTTGATTTGCGGTTAACAGTATAATGTCATCCATTTGACTTAGAATACTGTGAGGTATTCTAGACACAAGTTCCTTTTTGGCTTGGAGTTCCAACTTTCTTATGATTTCGGTTTGAGTGGCTTGCTTTGTAGCATGAGTAGCCATATTTTCTGGAGTAATATATGTTCCTCTTACACACTTCCATATATCTTCATTTATAGCGTTAAGATGAAGATTCATACGGCGAACCCACGAATTATACTCTTCAGGAATAAGTATAGGTGCCCGTGAACCAGATCCTAAGCTATTTGCAATGGAGACAGAGTTTATGTTGGAGTAATTAGCCAAAGACATTTTCTTTTTTTTCTTTTTTTTTTGAAATTTTTGAAAGGATTTTGAACAAGTGATATTAAAATGAAATTTTTAAAGAAAAGCTTATGGAAGGTTTATAAACGCTATAACCAAAAGTTTTTCGACAAGAATTTCAAGGTAAATCACACAAGCTCTGATACCAATTGTTAGATAAATTATTCCTTTTATATATCAGCTCAGATACCGATTGTTGGAAATATAAAAATCTGATCACCACAACAAAAGGCTCGGTTACCATTTACTGTGTGACAGATATATAAGTTTAAGATATAAGATGTAGATATATATATAAAGAATAATAATTGCGGAATAAGTATAAATATGAAAGCTATAAATGACTGTATTTAAATGACGTAAAGCTATAAATAATATAAATGACTGTATTTAAATGACGTAAAGCTATAAATAATATAAATGACTGTATTTAAATGACTGTATTTAAATGACTGTATTTAAATGACTGTATTTAAATGACGTAAGATAAGGAACAAGTGACACGTGTCGTGTAGGAAGGTTTAGGAGGGTTTTGGAGGGTTTTCTTGATGATGATCCTGAACACGGGCCGTGTTGGATTTAGGCTTGGTTTGAACACGGACCGTGTTGAAGTACAGAGGCAAACAGAAGAGTACACGGGCCGTGTCTGATATAAGGCATGCTAAACACGGGTCGTGTTCACGTAGCTGTCAATTTCGGGATTTTTGTGATTTGAAGGTAAGTTTTGTTTGTGATGTTTTGGCTAAGGTAATGGTGTTATGGTGTTTTGAGGATGTTTTCAAGGTTGTTTAGAGGTTGGAAGGAGGTTGATATAAGGTGGTGATGGTGATGAAATTTCTATGAAGATGATGATGAATAGTGATGGGTTTTGTTGTTGATCTTGATGCAGAAGGTTTTGGGGTGTTTCATGGTTCTGTTTTGGTGTTTTGATGTAAGGAAAGTGTTTGGTGGTGTATGGTGTGATGAACAAAGATGGTGAAGATGAAGAACCTTGAGTTCAATGAAGAAGATGAAGATGGTTGATGGTGTTCTTCATTTTGCTTGTTGATGATCTTGGTGTTCTTCACTTCATTGTTGTTTGATCTTGGTGTTCTTCACTTTCTCCAGGGATTTATCTTGGTGTTGAAGAAGATGAAGATTGGTGATGTTCTTAGGAGTGTTTGTAGGAAGTGTTACAAGATAACAAAATGAACACACACACTCATACACATACAACTCACGTATACATATATACATGAATAAATATCTTCTTCTAGTGTACTAGAGTTTAAGTGATAGAGTATGGCTACAAGTTGTGGTAGAGTAGGAGGCAAAAACGTGGGTCTTCATTTAGCTTCTCATTTCCATGCCTTGTTGACTTTTCCTTTGTTTTGACTATTCAACACAACATATCTATATATAATACATATATACATATATAATACATACATATATATAATACATATATACATGTATAATACATATATATATATATATATATATATATATATATATATATATATATATATATATATATATATATATATATATATATATTGTTGAACTGTTCAGTCACAAGGCTAATTTTTCTCGTCTATGTGTTTTCTGTCATTCGCGTGTCTTCGTATTTTCCGTTTTGATCACGCATTCATGCAACCTGAAATAACTGATAATATTTGTTAGATAATATTAAAACAGTTCAACTTATTTCAGTGATGGTCACATACAAGGTCACATACAAAAACATTTTTCAACACATATGATTATAAGTTGAAGATTTTTGAATTTGATAAAGTTCTTAAAGATTCATATGCTTACGGAATAGTTAAAATTGAAGAATGCTTGAATGTTGATGAGATAGTGCATATTGCTAATAAAACGCTCGCTAAAAATGCACCAGTCAAAATTTTGAACATGATTGAGAATTCGACTTTTGATTCTCAAAGAAATTTTGTTGATATCGAAGATATTAATGACAATATCAGTGAAACTGAGGCTGACGAAATTGTTGATTGTTCTCAGTTATATTTTATTAATGTCAATTCAATAGGATAAGGGAAAGAAATATGTCATGATTCAATGGACAACGTTAACAATGATCAACCTTGTACTTCCAAAGTTTGTGATCCTTTTGATCTTGTTGTTGTGGAAGATTATGTGAGTGATGAGGAAGATGATTCTGATGAGAAATCATTTCCTAGAGTCGTTGTCGAACAGGTTTATGAAGAGACAGATGAGTTGGTGTTGAATGATAAAGGAAAACATTATTTGGAATCGAATTTTGTTGTCTATCCAAGGTTTAAAGATACAGATGATGTTGTTTTTCCAAATCAAGTTTTTGTCTCCTCAGGAAATGGTGAAAACGTGAACCCAAAATTGAACAAGTTGGTTCAAGAAGACAACAAAGGAGTGACAAAAGATGATTTTTATTCAAACCAAAACATTGTCAAAAATTGTTTGAACAAGGACTCAACATCCATTCAACAACAAAAACCAAAAAGATTATGGGTTGTGAAAACAGAAAAAACATGTGTTGACAATAAAAACAAAGAAAAAGAGGTTGATTCAAAATCTCAAAAGACGAAACCTGGATTTTTCAAAAAGAGACTAGAAAAATTCGTCAATGAGAAAGATGTTTCGAAATCAAAAGCACGAAAGAATGTTTATTGGAAAAATGAAAAACTTTTCAAAATCAAAAAGGTTTTAAGCAAAAATCTTTTGTAAACATTCATACATCTTTTCCAAATAAGAAGTTTGTTCAGAATAAGTCATTCACAAAACAAAATGATTTTCAAAAACGAAATGGTTTGCCAAAGCAAAATGGTGTTTGGAAGAAATAATCAATGAAATTTTTGTTACAAAAATGGAAATGCAATAGTTTCTCAAAACAAGTTTCAAAGAAATACGTTTCGATATGGTGAACAAAGGAATTTTTTCCACCTCAAGTTCAAAAACGTTTTGATCAAAATAAAAAAGTGTTTCATCAAAATTGTGCTGGTTATCGTAATCAATATCATAATTGTTTTCAAAAACCTCTGAAAAGGACATTTCCAAAACAAAACTTTGAAAAAATGGAAGTTCAAAGAAAGAAAAATGAACCTTTTAGACCTAAAGGTCTACAATTTCCGAATCCCAGTTCAAAACAATTAATGAAAGCCACGTTCACAAAAGATCAAAGTGAAGTTAGAAACTTCAATTGTGGTCTAGATGGAAAAGGAAAACAATATCAATCTGGGAAGTATTCTTAAGAGCAAATCAAGTCTGCTTACGAGAAGTACTTGAATGAGTGATCAAATGGAAGTGTTTCGTCTAAAGAATCAACTCCTTCAGTTCGAAAGTGGAAGGAGGTTCCAAAGAAGAAAGAAGAGGAATCTAAAAAAAAGAATGTAAAAGAGAAAATCAATGTTGAACCTATCGCATTGAATGATTACATTTCGATGCCTAAAACTGTTGAAATTGACTTAATTGACTGTTTAAAGTCAAAGTTTCGAAATTGGGTAATTGGTTCATCCTTTCATAATGCATTCCAAGTTAATTTCAAAGGACCCAAAAGGTCTTGGGGACCTAAATTCTTCTGATTGATGCTTGTACTATGTGACGAGTAATACAATTAGAATTGGTATATCGACAGTGGTTGCAAACGTCACATGACTGGAAGGAAGGAGAATTTGAGAGATTTTAGAAAGTTGGAAAATGTTGGAGTAATGATGTTTGGAAATAACAACAAATGCAAAGTCAAGGTATATGGAAAAGTAATGAATGGAAAACTCACCATCAATTGTGCGTCGTATGTCGAAGGACTTCAACATAATCTGCTTAGTGTTTCGTAACTTGTTGCGGGCACTAGTAATCAAGTTCTTTTCTATGAGGAAGCAAGTGTGATCTCCAACATGGAAACAAAGGAAGTTCTTTTAAAGTCAAAACAAAAAGGAGACATGTTCACACTTGTCCTGAAACCTATTGTAAGAGTTCCGTCAGTGTGTAGATTGTTGAAAGCTTCATCTGATCTCAGTTGGTTATGACATCAAAGACTTTCCGATCTTAATATCAAAAATCTCAACAAATTGGTTTTAAATGATTTAGTTCGAGGATTACCTATATTAAAATTTGATAACGATTCGTTATGTGTTGCTTGTGAACATGGAAAACAACATCGACAAGGTCATCCAATTGTCATTGATTCCAAAATCATCAAACCTTTGGAATTACTTCCCGTTGACTTGTGTGGACCTTCAACTGCTGAGACTCTCAATAAGAAGAAGTACATATTAGTCGTTTTTGATGATTTTTCCAAGTTTTCTTGGGTGTTCTTTCTTTGTCAAAAGTTAGAAACAGCACAAGTGATGATTGATTTTATCAAAAACTTCGAGTGGAGTGTGAAGAAGAAAGTGCGAAGAATTAAGAGTGATAACGGATCAGAATTCAAGAATCGAATTCTTGATTCATTTTTGACAGATCTAGGGATTTCGCATAATTTTTTTTCTCTATACACACCACAACAAAATGGCACTGTCGAAAGAAGGAATCACTCTCTATGCGAAGCTGCATATACTATGCTTACATATGCGAACTTGCCTCAATAACTTTGGGCATAAGATATTTTGACTACTTGTTTCACTCAAAACCATTCTTTCATTCATCGTTGTTTTAATATTACACCTTATGAAATCATAAACAAACGAAAGCCTAATGTCAAATTCTTTCATGTTTTTAGGTGCAGGTGTTTTATCATGAATTTCAAGGATAATCTTTTGAAATTTCAATTGAAAGCTGGTGAAGGAATTTTCATGGGATATTCTCACAATTCGGTTGCATACAGGGTAAGAGAACGAGTAAGATTGAAGAGACTTAAAATCTCACTTTCGAAGACTATTATGTCAAGCATGTCGAACAAACATTTGTTCAAAACCAATAATATCTTAATCATATGATGAATCTAAAATCGTGAATTATTCTGATCTTGATTACGATTTGACTTTTCTAATTCTAGATAGAGCGATTGATGTTGAAACCAATGTTGCTAACAATCAAATTCCGGAAGCATCAAAACATTCTGATGATTCAACGGTTAATAGTTAAGAAGATTATACACATTCTACATTAACCTCACGAATAAATGTCGAACGTGTATCTATTTTGAATGATGTTCAATTGGAGAGGGGGGTAGCATTTAAGTTCCATATAAAATGTTGTCAATAATGATTCAACCGTTGAGAGGGATCAGATGTGAAATACATCTCATGTTGAGGGGGAGCATGTGCAAAATACATCACATGTCAAAACAGAGCATGAAAAGACCAAGTTGATATTAAGGGAAGCATATAAATTCAAATCCTTATGTCGAAGGGGAGCAGGATGGCATGAATCCTATTCATTCTAATGAATTTCATGATGTCATTGATAATTTTTCCGAAGCTGTAAGGTTCGAAGTTCATAGTAAGGTGTCAAAGTACAATTAGGCCTGGTTAGTTTCGAAGTTGTTGTCTTGTATTTCAAATGTATGTAATACATGAGGCATCTTAGTTTTCAAAGCTCTCATGTCTAGTCCTTATGTTTTTTTACACGTCTGTATGTCCATATAAATAGGGAATGTATAATAGTCAAGAGTAACTTTTGAGAGTGTGAGCACTTTACTCTTTCTATACTCCTGTATTCTTTGAGACGTAATCAAAGAGCCAGACAAATTCTATTTACATCTTTCTTCTTAATTCATTATGTACATGATTTCGTTCTTAATAGTAGATTCATACAAACTACATTTGGTATCAGAGCAGGATTCATTCAGTTGTTTTCTGGTTTTTTCAGCGTTTTCAAAAGTTTTGAATCGCTATTTCGATTCAAAAGATTTCCGCACTTTTGATTAAGAAAACCTGATCCAATCAACTGATTTGTTTTGATTATGTATTTAGTTTGAAAATCAAGTGTTCTCTGATCTTTTTCTGAAAGAATCTTCCGTTAGATTTCATTTTCTGAATCTATTCGTCATTTCAGTCCGTACAACAATGCCAAATTTCAACATGAACACAATTTCCAGTTTCTCTCATTTTCTTGGATCTTCTACTAAAATTCCAATGTTAATTCCAGAGTACTACGAGCAACGGGTAGATCGCATGGAAGACTACTTCACCGAGATAGATGAGGATCTATGTTAATATATCAATAAGGGAAATTACTGCTCATATATGTTTTCTCAAGTTAGAAATTCTAGTTCGACTTCTAGTATGGCATCTGAAAAAGATAAGTGTGAAGCAAATAACAAAACGTGTTTGCGTGAACTTCATAGTGCTCTTCCACAGGTGGTTTACAATTTTGTTCATGGATGTAAATCAGAAAAAGAGATTTGTGATACTTTGAAAGAAAAGTATTAGGGAAGTGAGAAGACGAAGAAGAGCTCAGTGAAGCATTTTCTACTTGAACTTGGTGATTCAAGCAAAAGGACGGTGAAACCATCGAACTCTATTATGATCGCTTGAATGAATTGATATTCAAGTGTAACCATTATGGAGTTACACGATCAAATGTTGAATACAATATTACTTTCTTGATGGGACTTCGAAAGGAATGGAGAAACATCATATTAATGATCAAGACACATCAAACCTTCGATGGCTACTCATTGGGAGACCTCTACAATGTACTCAAACCTCATGAGAGGGAAATCAATGCCGAAGGTGTCTACAAAAGAATCTGAGATTGAAGTAGCTGAGAAGGTTGATTCTGATGATGAAGGTTTTCTTGTGAACTCGGAGGATGAGGCTGTGGCGTATTATTCCAACAACAAATTTAAGAAATAATTCAAGAAGCCTTTTAATCCTATGTACAAAAGCAACAACGAATTCAAAGGAAGTTCGTTTTCTGGGAAAGGAATGAGAGTGGAATCGATGGTAGAGAAGAAGGAGAGCAAGACTGCTGCTAAGAAGGTGGAAAAGAAGTTGAAGGGAGATTCTGGTTTCGAGTACAACAACTACAATGGTACGAACCATCTAGCAATTGATTGTATGCTAAGGAAGAGATACGAGAAGAAGGAAAGAGTTAAGGATGAGGTATATTATGTCGAGCTGTTGGAGGAAGTGAGAGCGAAGACAAAAGGAGTGTCACTCGTTGCGAGGAGAAGTGTTGATGGGGATGGAACCCACCAGATCTGGTCATCAGTTTCCGATGATGAGGAGATGAGGAACCCCATGAATGACACAATGTATTCAAGGTTTAAGTACGACAGTTCTGAAAAGGAGAAGGTGATAGGGAAATGATGATGGGTTTTGAGCATTCTAACACTTCCTAAGTGTACATGCAACCCTAATAACCTTGGATCTATGTTTGTCTAATTATCATGCAAAATTGAATTCCAAGGTTATATTCCTATCTAGCATACATGGGGAACATTTTTAACTTGAATGAAAGATAGAATAACTTACCTTGTTGTTGATTATGATCCTTGAAACCTTGTGAGCCTAGCACCCCAAGTGTGATGCCTCAAATGCTTCACACAACACCAAATGCAAAGGAGTAAACTTTGACAGAATCTTACACTTGCAAAATCGGCTCTAGCCCTCTTGTTTCTTATTGTCGCCGATTTTCGTGGAGAACATGTTGCTTATATAGTGTGTCACATCTAGGGTTACACCATGTAAACCCTAATGTGGCATGACTCTTCATTTCCATGACCCATGGGTTTGTAACTCCCATGGAGCCTCCATGGAGCATTCAATGGGTTTAACCCAACTTGATTATCCATGGAGCCTTTTAGCCCACTATACAAGTTATGGATGATTTACATGATCAACCCATATATTTAATTAGTCATCTTTTGATCACTTAATTAATCCTAGATTAATTCTTGATCAATACTAATTAAATAATACTATTAATATATTAGAACTTATAATATATTAATAAACCACAAGTGTTATTTCTCTCATTTAGTCTATCCAAATGCATGATGCCATGCAACCCAAATGGATCATGCCGGGTCGGGTCAAGTACATACCAGAAATAGTTATGGACTTAGACACCTTATCCAACAGTCTCCCACTTGGATAAGTCTAATAACTATAACTGCAAGTATGACTTCAGGAACCGATCATCAATCGTTGCTCTTTTCAAGGTTTCTCGGAACTGAGAAGATGATGATACGCCTTTTCAGATAAGTGATCATATAATCCTCTGTTCTAGATATCAGCCGGACAAATACATGGAACAGTGTCTTACTTTGTGTCCAACAGTTTGTTTCCTGATTTCCGATTTGTTTGACAAAGAACTTAATTGAACACATCAACTTAGTTCTGACTGGGCCCGGTACATAGGTCAAAACAAAATCATCGAGGGGCCCAGATATCAGCTTCTAATCCAAGAAGGAACAGATAAACTTCGACTCATATGTTTGTTCTACCACTTATTGAATTATACACAAAAGCACGTTTTATAACATCGAGTTACCAATGCGTTAACGTACAATCAATGCATAACCAACTCATAAGTAACAAATCATATCTCTAGGTTTGAAGACTTATATGATATTACCGTCTCACGATCACTCGAGATAAATTCCATGAAGTGATTCCACTGAGCGTGGGTTGAGTCCAATGCTTAGAACTTATGAGCACTCATGAGTGTTGTAGCCATGTCCAACAACTTAGACCTCTACAACCAATCATGACAGTCTTGATTCATACCTACTTCCGAGATATGACGGACTGTGGAGGTTCGAATAATATGATATACCAAACATAATTATTCTGGAAGTCAAAACATGAAAAAGAAATATAGTAAACGATCGACAAGAGATAGCAACACTTTACTCATAAATAAACCACCTTTTATTCATCATCTAATGTCAATTACACTTTACAAATTTCAAGGTTATCTAACTACTAAATCTAATATCATCCTTCAGCCCTATGCTCCGAGCATGCTGGAGATGCTTAACCCGAGTCAGTCCCTTCGTGAGGGGATCTGCTGGATTCTCATCCGATGATATCCTCTTTGCCACGAGGAGTCCTTCTTCTATTCGATGTCTGATGAAATGGTATTTTCTGTCGATGTGTCTGGATCACCCGTGATCCCTTGGTTCCTTGGCTAAGGCAACTGCACTTTCACTATCATAGAACATTTCCATTGGCTCTTTAATAGCTGGTACAACTCCAAGGTCTCCAATGAAGTTCTTCAGCCATATCGCCTCCTTTGCTGCCTCGCTAGCTGCTATATACTCTGATTCGCAAGTTGAATCAGCCACTGTCTCTTGCTTGGAACTCTTCCAAGAAATTGCTCCTCTATTTAAGGTAAAGACCCAGCCTGACTGAGAGCGGAAATTATCCCTATCAGTCTGAAAGCTAGCATCACTATACCCTACAACTCTCAAGTCTTCACTCCCACCGAGGGTAAGGACCCAGTCCTTAGTCCTCCGTAGGTACTTGAGGATATTCTTTACCGCAGTCCAGTGTGCCTTGCCAGGGTTCCCCTGATACCTGCTAACCATGCTCAAAGAAAAGGCTACATCAGGTCGAGTACACGTCATAGCATACATGATCGATCCTACAGCCGAAGCAGAAGGTATTCGACTCATTTCTGCTATCTCAGCCTCAGTACTAGGGCTTTGTGTCTTACTCAATCTGGCGTTACTCTGGATGGGTAACTCTCCTTTCTTGGAGTCCTGCATGCCGAATCTCTTCAACACCTTATCCAAGTAAGTACTCTGACTAAGTCCAATTAGTCTTTTACTCCGGTCTCTCAAGATCCTTATCCCTAGAATATAGGAAGCTTCTCCTTGGTCCTTCATAGAGAAACACTTCCCAAGCCAGGACTTAACTTCCTGCAAAGTTGGGATGTCATTTCCTATGAGTAGTATGTCATCCACATACAATACCAAAAAGATAACTATACCCCCACTAGCCTTGACATATACACAAGATTCATCTTCACTCCTAGAAAAGCCAAATTCCTTGACTTTCTCATCAAAGCAAAGATTCCATCTGCGAGGTGCTTGATTTAACCCATAAATGGATTTCTCAAGCTTACACACTCTATCAGGGTACTCTGTGTTGACAAAACCCTCTGGCTGACTCATGTAAACATCCTCAGCCAACTTTCCATTAAGGAAAGCGGTTTTGACATCCATTTGCCATATTTCATAGTCATGAAATGCGGCTATGGCTAACAGAACCCTAATAGACTTAATCTTGGCCACTGGAGAAAAGGTCTCATCATAATCAACTCCCAGAGTTTGTGAGAAACCCTTTGCAACCAGCCGTGCCTTATAAGTGTGTACATTACCATCCATGTTAATCTTCTTCTTGAAGATCCATTTGCACCCTACAGTCTTACGACCTGGTACATTATCAACCAAGTTCCAAACTTGATTGTCATACATGGACTGTATCTCGTTGTCCATTGCCTCTTTCCACTTGGCTGACTCAGGGCCTGCCATGGCTTCCGCGTAACTGTTAGGTTCATCCAGACCTATCAGTGTCTCATCACTGATACGTGTATCACCTTCCGCAGTAATATGGAATCCATAGTAATGCTCAGGTGCATTCCTAACCCTTGTGGAACGCCTCAGAGGTACAGACATGTCAATTGGCTCAACAGGAGTTTCCTCCTCAAGTTGAGTGCTAGGGTTTGAAGTTCCTTCACCACTTGACTCTTGAATTTCTTCAAGGTCAACTTACCTCCCACTGTCTCCTTGGCTTATGAACTCTCTCTCTCGAAAGAAAGCCCTCCTAGCTACAAAGACCACATTCTCACTAGGTCTGTAGAAGAGGTAACCAAAGGATTTCTGTGGGTAGCCGATGAAAATACACCTCTCATTTCGAGGTTCGAGCTTATCATGAGTCTCGCGTCTCACGAAAGCCTCGCAACCCCAAATCTTAATGTGGTCTAGCTTGGGTACTTTACCAGTCTACATCTCATGAGGAGTTTTGGCAACTTTCTTTGTGGGAACTAGATTAAGGATATGGGAGGCAGTCTCTAAGGCATACCCCCAAAATGAGATTGGTAGCGAAGCTCGACTCATCATGGAATGAACCATATCCAACAAGGTTTGATTACGCCTCTCAGCTACACCATTCAACTGCGGTGTCCTGGGAGGTGTCAATTGTGAGACAATCCCACATTCCCTAAGATAGTCGAGGAACTCTGAACTAAGATACTCACCACCTCGATCGGATCGAAGCATCTTAATGTTCCTGCCCAATTGATTCTCGACTTCCTGTTTAAACTCTTTAAACCTCTCAAAAGTCTCTGACTTATGCTTGATTAAGTAGACATATCCATATCTACTGTAATCATCAGTAAAAGTCAAATAATAACGATTAGCATCCCTTATGGCATGTTTGAAGGGCCCACACACATCCGTGTGTATAAGATCCAACAAACCTTCACCCCTCTCACAAGAACCTGTGAAGGGTGACTTTCTCATTTTTTCAAGTAAGCATGATTCGCAACTATCATCTGAGTTTAGGTCAAATGACTCCAATACTCCATCCTTTTGGAGTTGGCCTATGCGTTTCTTGCTTATATGTCCAAGACGACAATGCCATAATGATGCTTTATCCAAATTATTATCATTCACAGAATCAATACACAATACATTATTTCCTAAGTTATCAACCATATATACAGTTTCATACACACCATCACAAGGTAATGCTTTAAAATAAAGAACATTATTAAAGAAAGCAATAATCGAACCAACTTCATTATCAAATGAAAAGGTGAAACCTTGTTTATACAATGCATGAAAGGAAATAATATTTCTTGCCATTTCTGGCGAATACCAACATTTATTCAAATCTAAACTAAACCCACTACTTAGCGATAAAGTATAAACTCCAATCTTGGTGACAGGTAAAGCATTCCTATTCCCCATGATTAAGTTTATTCTTCCATGCTCCACATTCTCACTTCTTCTTAGTCCCTGCAAATCAGAACAGATATGAATACCACAACCGGTATCAAGGACCCAAGAGTTAGAATGGGGTGAGTTATTAGATAAGATAGTGTAAATACTTGCATGGTTGGGTTTAACTTTCCCATCCTTCACATCTTGCTGGTACTTTGGGCAGTTCTGCTTCCAATGTGACTTTTCATGGCAATAGAAGCATTCAGCCTCTTTTGGGTTAGAAGAAGGAGTGACGAAACCTTTCTTGGTTCCACTTGAAGAAGAGCCATCAAGGGTCCTAGCCTTGGTACCCTTCGAAGAGCTCTTCCTCTTCTTCCCTCTACCTTTCCCGATTGCCAAAACCGGGGCGGAGTTTAGAGTAGGAGTGTTAACAATCGACTTACCCTTAAGACCTGTTTCTGCGGTCTTGAGGAGTCCCTGAAGTTTGCTGAGTGTGACCTCTTCCTTATTCATGTGATATGTCATGCGAAATTGATCATAGCACGATGGTAAGGGGTGCAAAATGATATCTATTGCAAGCTCCTCAGGGAAGTTCACATTAAGCTTCAGCAACCGATCCACATACCTTTGCATTTTCTGCATGTGGCTCGTGACGGATTCCCCGTCCTTCATCATGGTTGTTATGATAGAGCATATGATTTCATACCTCTCTTGTCGTGCACTTTGATGGTATCTTTCCATCATATCTTGGTGCATTTCAAAAGGGTAGAAGTCCTCATAGGACTTTTGGAGTTCCGCTGTCATGGTGGCCAACATGATGCATGCCACTTTTGTAGCATCCCTTTCATGTGCCCGGAAGTCAGCGATCTCCTGGAGAGTTGCAGTGGTCTCATCAATCTCCTTAAGCTCCTTGTCAAGGACATATTCTTTGTCCTCGTAGCGGGTAATCATCCTGATGTTTCTGATCCATTCATTGAAGTTGGATCCATCAAAAGTGACTTTCCCACACAAGTTCATAAGGGTAAAGGAGCCATTAGGATTAGAGCCAGAAGCAGCATTGTTTGAAGACATCTGAAAGAAGAGAACAAGATTAGATATTAAGAGAGTCCTTAATAAAACACCCAAATGTAATATTAAGGCTAGGATCCAATCACAATATATTATAACTTAGAAGAGGTATACCGTAATCCAAGCTATAACATATTTGAAAGGTAGGTGAATGACGATTCACCAATTTCCACCATGAAAAACGAAATATAAATATTAGGTTTTTAATTGGTTCTTAGAAATTCCTAGATTCTTTTGAGATTCAATGAACTTTTCAAAGGCATGTTTCAATCTCGAGTGTGCCCTCCAAGTTTTGTGACTGGGATACCGAGGATCACAAAACAAGGTGTGAAGTAACCATGCAAATCACTTGGTACCCTCAAGGTTTATCACTCAATCGATGTGCCGGTAAACCACACACGCTCCACCGATGCTATGGGAAACCTTACGTCACCCTTTACCTACCTTGTTAAGTCCAAGTTAGTGTTCCGGTTAACCACACACGCTCCACCAACGACTTAAACAAAGTGTAAAGTGTAATTTCATGGATTAGCACCTTATTCACAATTTCCTAAAGTAACTAAGATTGGGAATTTAATAAAAACATTTAGTTACTTTATAATATTCATCATACTTTTAATGAGAATTTATAAGTCCTTGTCTTACCCGTTCGGCTAACGACCCTCCACCGATCAAGGAAGCGGTAGGTGAGAGTGGACACCCATTAAGTTGCCATTTTATAGGCAACAACCTTATACCCCCCTTATATACCGGCTTCGTGAATGAGGCGTACTAGCGGTAAGACGACTTGATCTTATACATATATATATTATTAACTTATAATATAAAGTATAAGGGTTGAATTTTAACTTTTAAAATTCTAAGGGTTGGAACTAAAGTTTTAATCAAGACTTTACTTGTTCCAAAACTTGAGGGCAAGTTTTGTAAACTTTCAAAACTTTTCGTTTCTTATAACTTATGAGTTAATTGAGTAATAAAATGAAGACTCTTCATTTTTATAACTCTTGTGTTCTTTTAATGGCTTTAATAAAAGTGTGACTTTTGATTTTCCATTACTTGAGGACAAGTTATGGACTCCATTAAAACACATTATGATCAAGAATTAAACTACCAAGTAGGTTACAAATAATTCCTATGATCATCTAATCTTCATAAGTTCAAGAACATGAATATGAACATTTCAAGAATCAAAAATTACACTTAAAAAAAACTTGTAATTTTAATAATTACCATTGTAAATGGATTAGCATAAACATTACACCATCTAAAACAAGCTTTAAAACATCAAAACAGTGTAGGGTAATGTTTCTAGTCCATTTCCAGCAACAAATGTGCAAACTTTCATACGAGCAGAAAACAGAAAAAACGATTTTTTTTCAAGCTGTTTGCACAAAAAAAAACAACAAACAAACCTAGGCTCTGATACCACTGTTGGGTTTTGAGCATTCTAACACTTCCTAAGTGTACATGCAACCCTAATAACCTTGGATCTATGTTTGTCTAATTATCATGCAAAATTGAATTCCAAGGTTATATTCCTATCTAGCATACATGGGGAACATTTTTAACTTGAATGAAAGATAGAATAACTTACCTTGTTGTTGATTATGATCCTTGAAACCTTGTGAGCCTAGCACCCCAAGTGTGATGCCTCAAATGCTTCACATAACACCAAATCGAAAGGAGTAAACTTTGAGAGAATTTTAAGCTTGCAAAATCGGCTCTAGCCCTCTTGTTTCTTAGTGTCGCCGATTTTGGTGGAGAACATGTTGCTTATATAGTGTGTCACATCTAGGGTTACACCATGTAAACCCTAATGTGGCATGACTCTTCATTTCCATGACCCATGGGTTTGTAACTCCCATGGAGCCTCCATGGAGCATTCAATGGGTTTAACCCAACTTGATTATCCATGGAGCCTTTTAGCCCACTATACAAGTTATGGATGATTTACATGATCAACCCATATATTTAATTAGTCATCTTTTGATCACTTAATTAATCCTAGATTAATTCTTGATCATTACTAATTAAATAATACTATTAATATATTAGAACTTATAATATATTAATAAACCACAAGTGTTATTTCTCTCATTTAGTCTATCCAAATGCATGATGCCATGCAACCCAAATGGACCATGCCGGGTCGGGTCAAGTACATACCAGAAATAGTTATGGACTTAGACACCTTATCCAACAAATGATTCGTGTCAACAGGAGCGAACAAATCTCCTATGACATCCAAGGTACGTGCTCTTCTTAAATATTTTAACATTCCTTCCATTTCTTACCTTAATGTTCTATTTGACTTCGATGATACTGTTTCTTATGTTAATGACATGGTAATTTGTGTTAGTAGCGAAGCTGAGAAATCAAAATCTTTGTTGCTAGATACATAGAAACATTTGGAGTCTAAGAGAAGTCGAATAGATAGTCTAGAGCTACAGCTGAATAATATTACTCATGATAGGGATTTTTTTAGGGAAGAAAATGTTATGTTGATGAAACAAAGAAACATTTACTATAACAGTGCGAAATGATTGTATGGTAAACTAATTGTTCTTCATCACTCCTATGAAATTACCAAAGAACAACATAGAAAGTTATTACCCTTTTTGGTATACGAAAGAGAGCAAATCGATACAACTTCTTATGACTGTGAGAAGAAAATCTCAGAATTTGACAAAGTCCCTAATGATTCTAATGCTTATAGGATTGTTAGAATTGATGAACGTTTGAATGCTAATTAATTATTGCATATTGTGAATGAGACTCTGACTAAGACTGAACAAGTCAAAATTTTGAACATGACTAAGACTTCGACTTCGACTTCAGACTCTCAACAAAATTTTGCTGATATCAAAAATGATTCTAACAATATCAGTGAAATTGAGAAAGAGGAGAATGTTGACTGTTCTCAATTGGCTGTCATTAATGTCACTTCGATGTCCAAGCGCAAAAAAATTAGTTATGACTCAATGGAGAATGTTAACACTGACCAACTCTCTACAATGAAAGTTCATGAATATGACCATGTGATGAAGATGATGTTCAGATTAAAACAACTATTCCCCAAGTTGTTGTCGAACATGTTTGGGAGGAAACGAAATTGTTCGAAAAAGTGATGAATAAAAAGGGTCCTTATTATCTTGAAACCAACTTCGTTGCCTATCCGAATATCAAATGCATCGATGAAGTTGTTTTGCCTCATCAAGTGTTCGTTACCACTGGAAATGGTGACAAAGTTAATCCAGAAATCAACAAAATTGTTGACGAAGACAACAAAGCAACAACAAAAGAAGGGTTTTTCTAAAACCATAGCACCGTCAAAAATACCTTAAACAAAAACATCGACTTTTCAAAGACAAAAACCGAAACGAGTTTGGAATGTTAAATCGGAATATTCAAAAGTTGATACTCAAATAACTGAACCAGTTTTGGAAACTCAGAAAACAAAAGCACAAATTTTTAATGAGAATGTACAAAATGTTGCAAAAAAGGAAGGTGTCTCGATGTTAAAGGCTCAAAACAAAGTATACTGGAAAAATGTCAAAACTTTTTAAAAGCAAAAAGTTTTTTAGCAAAAACTATCTAAACAAGTTAAGACATTTTCTCAAAATCAGACTTGTGATGAAAAGAAACCCATTCAAAAGCAAAATGATTTTCCAAAGGGTCAATCTAAATTTCAAAAACCAGTTCGAACACCAATTGTTCAAAAACAAAGAAATGAAAATTTTGTTGAAAACCAACGACCAAGGAATTTTGTTCTTAATGATAGGTTTTCACAAAACAATTTTCAAAGAAATGTTGTTCAAAGTAATGAGCAAAGAAATTTTAGTCAATTTCCAAGTCAAAAAAGTTTTCGAAAACAACAAAAGGCTTTTTATCAAACAACGATTGGTTATAACAAACATTTTTAAAATCGATTTTTTAATTATCCAAATCCATCTTTTTCAAAACAATCTTTTCCAAAGCGAAGTCTTGAAAAGTTGGAAGTTAACGGAAAGAGATATGAATCGTTTAAACCAACACAACTTCACTTTCCAAATCTAGAATCGAAGTAGAAAGTAAAAGCTTCGTTTGTCAAAGGGAAAACTGATGTGAAGAGAATAAACCATTGGCTCGAAGGCAAAAGGAAGCTATACCAATCGGGAAAGTTTTCTGAACAACAAATTAAGGATGCTTACGAACAATACTTGAACGAGTCACAAAATGGTAGTTCATCATCAATGGAATCAACTCCATCAAGAAAAATATGGAAAGAAATACCCAAGACAAAGGATGAACCCCAACAAACCGTAGATGGAAAAAGGAAAGCCAATGTTGAACCTAAACCATTGAATGATTTCATTTCATCATTTCACCATGCATTCCACACTAATATCCAAGGACCCAATAGCCTTGAGGACCTAAATTCTTTTACTTGATCGTAGGTACTGTGTGACGAGCAATACGATGAACACTGGTATATCGATAGTGGTTGCTCTCATCACATGACAGGTAGAAAGGAAAATCTGTGTGATTTTCGAAGTCTGGAGAATGTTGGAGTTATGAAGTTCGGAAATAACCAAAAATCCAAGGTAAAGGGTTATGGGAAAGTAATGAATGGAAAGTTTATATTCAACCGGGTGGAATACGTCGAAGGTCTTCAATACAACTTGATAAGTGTTTCATAACTTGTTGTGGGCACTGGTAATCAAGTAGTCTTCGATGAGGAAGGTAGTGTCATCTCGAACAAGGAAACAAAGGAAGTACTGCTTAAGTCTAAGAGGAAAGGTAATATGCTCACACTCGACATGAAGTCCATTGTCGGTGTTCCCTCGGTTTGCTTACATTCAAAGGCATCATCTGATCTTAGCTGATTGTGGCATCGAAGAGTCACCCATCCGGATTTCAAGAACCTTAACAAACTAGTTATACATAATCTTCTTTGTGGCTTACTTGTATTAAAATTTGAGAACGATTTGTTATGTGCAGCTTGGGAACCGGGCAAGCAACATCGCCATTGTCATCCCATTGTCGTCGACTAAAAGATCATCGAACCTCTGGAACTTCTTCATATTGACCTCTGTGGACCTTCAACTGTTGAAAGTCTCAACAAGAAGAAGTACATATTGGTCATTGTCGGTGATTTTGAAGGTTTACTTGGGTTTTCTTTCTATCTCATAAGTCTGAAACTGCTCAAGTGATGATAGACTTTATCAAGCACATCGAACTCAAACTGAGAAGAAAGTCAGAAAAATTAAAAGCGATAATGGCTCCGAATTCAAAAATCAGTTTTTGATTCATTTTTGGCTGAACTAGGGATTACACATAATTTTTCATCTTCTTTCACACCGCAAAAAAATGGTGTTTTTGAACAGAGAATGTTAACCTATGCGAATTTGCCTCAATATCTCTGGGCAGAAGCAGTCTCGACATCATGTTTTACTCAAAACAGATCGTTCATTCATCGTCGCTTTAACATTCCTACTTATGAAATAATAAACAATCAAAACCTAATGTGAAAATTTTCCATGTTTTTGGTTGTATGTGCTTCATCATGAATCTCAAAGACAAATTTTCAAAATTTCAGTCCAAAGCTGATGAAGGGATTTTCATGGGATACTCGCATAACTCAGTAGCATATCGGGTGTTAATTAAGTGAACAAGGAATATTGAGGATACATTTAATCTTACTTTTGATGATTATCATGTGACACTTGTCGAACAGATCTTCGCACAACCGCCAATTATTTCAGAAACAAATGATGAGTCGACAATTGTAAATTCTTTCGATATTGATTATGAATTAATTTTTGGTGTTCCAGACAGTGCAATTGATACTAAAATTCATGCTGAAGATAATCGAATTCCTAAAGCATCGAAGCATTCTGATGCTTCAACAGTGACTAGGGAAGACGATGATTCTCAATCTTCATCCACTTCACAAGTACAAGTCAAAAGTCTACCTGTTTTGAATGACAATAAAGTAGGGGGAGAACTTGAGTTTGACATAACAAGATAATATTCATGAGTCTACTATCGAGGGGGGCATGATAGGAATGCACATCAATTCGATGGGGAGCATGGACAAGAAAATGCAGATTCCGAAGGGGAGCACACCATACAAATCCATTAGTCGAGGGGGAGCTATGTTGATCAAGAAATACTAATATCGAGGGGGAGCATAACATTTCTAATAATTTTCATGATGTTTCTGATAATGTGTCTAATGCAGGTGAAGGTTTAGAATCGGATGAAATATTCGAAGATGCACCTTTGGATTTCGATCCTGCATATCCACCGATGGACATACGGACAGAAAGTCATTCTAAAGAGCAAGTCCATGGTGATCCTCAAGTTGGAGTTATGATGAGGGCACAAATTTGAGCTAAAAACAAGGTACTGAATGTTCACCAAAAATTTTGTATGTTTAATGTATTTATTTTGAAAATGGAACCAAAAATAGTTAAGGTTGCATTTGGATGATCCTGATTGGATCGTTGTTGTGCAATCTGAACTTGTTGAATTTGAACGCAATAAGGTTTGGAGACTAGTTCCAAAAACTGATGGTGTTTCGGTTATTGGATTAAAATGGATCTTTAAAAACAAAAATGACAAAGAATGTAATATTGTTCGAAACAAAGCAAGACTGGTTGTAAAAGGATATTCGAAACAAGAAGGTGTTGACTATGATGAAACCTTTTCCCCTATGGCAAGACTCGAGGTTGTTCGAATATTTCTTGCTTATACATCACACAAGGACCTCGATGTATACCAAATGGGTGTCAAGTGTGCTTTTTTCAATGGAGTCTTAGAAGAAACTGTTTATGTCAAACAACCACTAGGTTTTGTAAATGATAAATTAGCTTATCATTTTTATATTCTCGATAAAGCTGTTTATGGCTTAAAACAAGAACCTTGAGCCTGGTATGCAACTCTACCAATTTCTTGAAACTCTCTAAATTTAAACAAGGATTAGTTGATCCTACACTATTTCAAAAGAAAGTAAGGGATCATCTGATGCTAGTTCAAATTTATATAGATGATATTATTTTTGGCTCGACTGACCCTTCGTTGTCTAGGGAATTTAAGAATATGATGAAAACCCTTTTCGAAATGAGTATGATGGGTAAGATAAATAATTTTCTTGTATTGAATATTCGTCAAAGCAGGGAAGGTATTTCTATAAACCAAGAAAAGTACTCTCGTAACCTGCTTAAGAAATTTGGCATGAGGAATAGTTCAAAATTGAAAGTACCAATGGCAGTCAGCACACGCTTAGGACCTTCGTTGGATAAGCCTGATGTTGATCTCATAGTATACAGGAGCATGATAGGTTCTTTACTATACATAACTGCTAGCAGACCTAATATTATCTTCGCTTTTTTCAATTACGCCAGATATCAATCGAATCCTAGAGAACTGTTGGGTTTTCAGCATAACAACATCGTATGGTGTACATGCAGCCCTAATTGCTTTGGATCTAGGTTTTTCTAGTTTGATCATATAACAATGAATACCAAATCAATAACCCAATGACTAGTATACATATTTCGAAAATCACATATGATTAGGGTTAGAATCTTCACCTCTCTTGTTATGTAGCAATAACAAGTTTAATCCTTCTTGATCTTGACTTCTGAAAGCCTAGTGCCCCAAGTCTTGCACCTCTAATGGAGCCACAAACACCCAATGCAAGGAGAATGACTTGGAAGAGAAGGATTTCGGCTAGGGTGTCTTTCTTGAATGCTTAGGCCGAAAATCCCTTTGTATGGGGTCCTATATATAGCTGTGGCTGCTAGGGTTTTTCAGATGGAAACCCTAATACCTAACTTAGGCAACAAGTAGCCCATGAACTCCTTCCTTAGAGCCCATGGACAAAATCTTATGGGCTTCCCCATAAATTTCGTCAACTCCACTCTATGGAGTCCATCAACATATTTATGCAACTATCAATGTTTTGCATAATAGTCCCCTAATTATTTAATCAGTCTGTTTTAACCACTAAATTAATTCCAAATTAATTTTCGATCAATACTAATTAAATAATATGGTTTCCAAATAATATATTAGTCTTGTACTATATATTAATAAAACCATTTTCAGTACCAATTTATTATTCTCATAATAAGTTCTACTCTCTCTCCTCTTGTCATCCTATCAAGTTGAATGAGTGAAGGCAACCCAAAAGGACCATGCTCATAATCAAATCAAGTACATACCAAATATAGTTATGGGCTTAGACACCTAATCCAACAGTCTCCCACTTAGATAAGTCTAATAACTATTATTGCAAGTACGACTTCAGAATTTGAATAGCAATCGTAGCTTTCAAAAGCCGTTGTCGATCTCTGATCTTATCATTAACGCGTCCTTTAGATAAGGGATCATATATTCCTCCATTATCATGATATCATATACACTGAGACATGGATTATAATCATTCTCTCTGTCTATATGTTCTTTCCCGATTTTCGATTTAAGACGACTGACAATAGACTTCAGTTGAACACATCAACATAGTCTAGGTTTGGTCAAGCGCTTAGGCGTCATCACTAAATCATCAAGGGGTCCACATATATCACTTTTATCCCACATTGGGTAAAAGGAATGGACAAAATTCGACTCATATGCTTGTACTATTTACTCATCAAATCACACACAACAATACGTTTTATAACATCAAGTTACTAATGCATTTACGTATTATCATTGTGCAACCGACTCGCAAACAAAAACTCATATCTCTATGTTTCAAGAATATAAGATATTATCGTCTCACAATCACTCGTGATAAAATCCATGAAGTGATTCACATGAGCGTGGGTTTAATCCAATACTCAAATCTTATTTCAGGAGCACTCATTAACACTGCAGCAGACTTTTGCTATGTACAAATGGTTTAGAAAATCTACAGTCGGATTGATGACAGTCTTACCTCATTACCTACTTCCAAAGTATGATTGATTGTGGATGTTTGAATAACCTAGTTATTCTGGAAGTCAAAACATCCAAAGTGAAACACAAGAATAATCGAATCCAATATGGCCTCAAACTTTTGAGTATAAATAAAACACTTATTATTTAAACACCACATTGATTACACATTATTCATTGTATAATATTTCGGATAATCACTTAATACTTCAATTATAACAATAGTTATCTCTTACTCCAAGCATGCACGCTAAGTTTAGCTATGGTCCTTACTTTGTGAAATAGATCATTTGAACACATTCCCAATAATGCTCATTTCACAATTTCCAATCCTTATCACAAGTGTAAGAATACCAAGTTCTTCCCACTATTAGAATATGTTCGATTCTACATTTTATGCAATGATCCTTTTGTAATGTCACCAAGACTTTGCCAATGAAATTACAAAGTGCTCTATTGGAGATTATTTACAAGACAACTCCATAGATATGAAGTCTCACATTCAAACTACATTCCTTTGAACATCCTTCTTGCATAAAAGTTTCTAATCTACACATAGATTCTTAATATCCAACACCCATTATGGAAACATTTCCATGACAACACATTCTAAATAGAATCCTATCTATTCATAATAATGTCAATATGGTCCATCCATTACTATACTTCCAACTGCCCACAAGCACCAATCCTTGGCGAAACTTAGATCGTCTTTGAAAGTTGTTTAACTATTTTAGTCATATATGGTTCTAGTCCTTTTCCCTCTTAATACCCTAGGCATTTCGAATAGACAGAACGGCCGAATATTACAGCATATGCAATCGATCCTATACTCGAAGCGTATAGGATACAATTCATAATGTCTTACATAAAGACATAATACTTGTAACATCGTAAATTTTCAATCCAAAAATTTCAAATTTCAAAAAACATTTATTTCAAGTAATGAAAACCACAAGTGTCACAATGTCAAATCATCAAAACTCATGGTCAAAAACTATATATATATATATATATATATATATATATATATATATATATATATATATATATATATATTATATATATATATATATATATATATATATATATATATATATATATAACTTCAGGATCCTATCAATTATAAACCAATCCCCGGTGTGTGTACAATCAAGTTGGCGCCTTCCCGTGATCATTAGAAGTACCTGAAACACATAACACATAACACGGTAAGCACAAAGCTTAGTGAGTTCCCCAAAATACCACACATATCATATTAGCCACTCGAGGCTGTAACTCCATAAGACCCTCCGGTCAATGTGTCTCAGTGGGACCCTCTGGTCCCAACTCAATAAACTCATAAAACAATATCTAGCATAAATCACAAAGACAAAATGCAGAATATCACTAACACAGATAAGCACATAAGACAACTCAATCACACAAGGATACGACACTAGGTAAGTATAGTGAGAAGACTCACCTCGCAAGAAGCTAAGTGAATGAATACTCCTCGCACACGGATCACCAAATCTAGCCTCCACTCAATCATATAAGATAATTATATCTAATTAACTCTTTAATCACACAAAAACTAAGTTATCTCTCTCCCTCTCTCTCTCTCATGAAGTGGGAAAAGACCATTTTACCCCTCCATGTTTCCCAAAGACATGGTTGACCAAACCCTGAAGTCAACAGAAGTCGAACTCGAGTCAGCCGTCCATGTTGACCCTACTCGTCGAGTGCACCTATGGGACTCGAAGAGTCTGCTCGCCATCCTCAGAATTGCCCAAAAGTCCGACTCAACTCGCTGAGTTACTGCACGATCAAAACCATCGGGACACCCTTATCCGACTCCTCGAGTCGGCTCCTCGACTCGGCGAGTCCATTCAGACTCTTATCTCGTACATATGATTTCAAGGCAGAAAACCCTCCCAAACTCTAAATCTACACTCTTCAGGCTCGTTTATCACGTAAAGTCATAGGCTTTACGTTCATGCATGACACTTGGAGCTTAAAATGCCAAAACACACCTTAAAAAGGGTTTATCACTCAAGGTGATGATTATGGCTGAATAAAGTAGGGACTTTTGGACTCTAGGGACCTCACATGGTCCAGATCTAAAGTCCAAGCCTCTCAACGAACATAAAACACTCTAGGTCCCTATTTTAGATAGAAAAAGCCCTAGATTCCCAAACTCAAGAGATCTATACCACAAAATGAGAAAGGTTCAAGCTTTATACCTTTCCCAGAAGCTCTGAGGTGAAATGGCCACAGATCTAGCAACTCCTTCTTATCACTTGGCTGGAAATCCTTCTCCTCTCTTCAAAAGGTGCACCAAACACTCAAGATTAGCTCAAAACTCTCTCTCTAGGCTCACAGGACCTTCACCTTTCGGTCCATGATCGCAATCGGTCTCTCAATGTAATTTAGGCTCGCATCCACCTGAATGTCCTTTAAGGGCACCAATACCGTCTCATCGGCTACACACTTCCTTAATTGAGATACGTGGAAGGTGTTATGAATCTGAATCAACTCCGCAGGTAGCTCCAAACGGTACGCTACCTAACCCACTGCAACGGTCACCTTGAAAGGACTGATGTATCGGGGCCCCAGCTTGTCCTTCATCCTAAATCGGATCACCCCTTTCCACGGTGATACTCTCAGGAGGACAAAATCTCCAACCTGAAACTCAAGCTCGGATCGTCGCCTGTCTGCGTAACTCTTCTGGCGACTCTGTGTCGTCAGTAACCTCTGTCTGGCCTGCTGAATCTGCTCGGTCACCTTGAGCACTATCTCAGTGCTACCCATCAGTCACTGTCCCACCTCTCCCAAACAGATAGGAGTCCGACACCTCTTCCTATAAAGAAGCTCAAAAGGAGGCATATCAATATTGGAATGGTGGATGTTGTTGTAAGGAAACTCAGCCAAGGGTAAATGTGTGTCCCAACTTCCACCAAAGTCTATAACACATGCTCGAAGAATATCCTCGAGCGTCTGAATCGTCCGTTCACTCTGCCCGTCTGTCTGTGGGTGGTAGGCTGTACTGAAGTGCAATCGCGTACTCAACTCCTCATGAAACTTCTTCCAGAACCTGGAAGTAAAGCACACATCCCGATCAGACACTATCGATGTTGGCACTCTATGCCGAGCTACCACCTCTCTCACATATACCTCGGCTAGTCTCTCAGCAGAAGAACTCCCACTAATAGCAAGAAAGTGGTCGTTCTTCGTCAATCAGCCCAAAATCACCCAAATCGCGTCAACAACTCGCGTGGTCTGCGGCAATTTGGTGATAAAATCCATGGAAATCTGTTCCCACTTCCACTGGGGAACCTCTAGTGGTTGCAACTTGCCATGAGGATGCTGGTGCTCGGCCTTAACCCGACGATAGGTCAAGCATCTCTCGACTACCCAAGCCACGCCCCTCTTCATACAGGGCCACCAATAATCCTTCTTTAGGTCCACATACATCTTAGTGGCTCGTGGATGGATCGAGAATCTCGATCTATACGCCTCCTCCATCAGAATGCGGTGAGCTCCGCCAGTATAGGGAACCCAAATTCGCCCTCGGAAATTCATAAGCCCCCGACTATCCGTCGAAAACTCGGACATATGCCCAATCACCCGCTCCCTCTTGCGATTCTCTGGTCACACGGCCTCCACCTGGGCCTCTTGAATGGTATCTAAAACTGGAGTCATCACTTTCATCCTCATACACATATCTCTGAGTGGAGCACTCTCTGCTCTACGACTCAGGGCATTAGCTACCACATTAACCTTGCCGGATGGTACAAGATCTCGCAGTCGTAGTCTTTCACCACATCCAACCACCTTCTCTATCGATGTTGGCACCGAACACCATAAAGATACTTCAGGCTCTTGTGGTCCGTGTATATGGTACACCGAACACCATAAAGATAGTGGCGTCAAATCTTGAGGGCGAACACCACTGCCCCTAACTCCAAATCATGGGTGGGATACCTCGTCTCGTGAGGCTTCAGCTGCCTTGATGCATATGCTATCACGTGACCCCTCTGCATCAACATTGCACCCATCCCTGAGATATACGCATCGTAATAGACCACAAAATCCTCCACTCCATCCAAAAGGGCTAACATCGGAGCTTCGCACAATCTCTGGCGAAGAGACTCAAATGATGCCTTCTGCTCAGGCCCCTAAACAAAAGTAACACCCTTTCGGGTCAACTTGGTGAGAGGAACTACAATCTTGGAGAAATCCCTAATAAATCTTCGATAGTAGCCAGCCAATCCCAGAATAATCCTGATCTAGGATGAAGATCTCGGCACCTCCCATCGCATAACCGCCTCAATCTTGGTCGGATTGACCAATATCCCATTCTGATTAACGAGATGTCCCAGGAAGCAGACCTCTCGTAACAAGAAATCACACTTGGAGAATTTGGTATACAGCCTCTCCGACCTCAAAACCCCAAGAAACTCTCGCAGATGCTCCTCATGCTGCTCTTTGGATCACGAATATACTACGATATCTTCGATGAACACGATCACCTACCGGTCCAACACAGGCCTGTACACCTGGTTCATGAGATCCATGAATGTTGTCGGTGCGTTGGTGAGCCGAAAGGCATCACCACGAACTCGTAATGCCCATAACGAGTTCTAAAGGCCGTCTTCTGAATATCCTCCTCGCATACTCTCATCTGGTGATAACCGGATCTCAGATCAATCTTGGGAAACCAAGATGCGCCCTGCAGCTGATCGAATAAATCGTCGATACTCGAAAGTGGATAACGGTTCTTGACCGTCAACTTGTTCGACTCCCGGTAATCAATGCACATCCGGTGTGAACCATCCTTTTTCTTGACAAAAAGGATCGGCGCTCCCCATGGCAAGCTACTCAGTCGAATGAATCCTTTCCTCATAGCTCCTGAAGCTGTGAGGATAACTCTTGCATCTCCAGTGGCGCTAGGCGATAAGGTGCCTTGGTGATGGGTGCCGATCCCATAACCAAGTAATTCCGAACTCCACTTGCCTCTCGGGAGGCACACCCGGCAGCTCTTTAGGAAAAACATCTGGAAACTCGCACACTATCAGAACCTCGGAGATAGAACACGTCCTCTCTGACACAGTCCGCGAATCCATCACGTATGCCAAGAATCCCATACAACCCTGCTGTAAACTCTACCTCGCCCTGGCAGCGGAGCAGAAAAAGCTGACCCAGATCTGGTACCCTCGCCATACACCGTAAGCACTCCTCCATTAGGGTCTCGTATAGTCACCAACTGACGATTGCAGTCGATCACTGCTCTAAAACGGCTCAACCAATCCATGCCCATGATGACACAATCATCACCCATCGCGATCGGTACCAGATCAATTGGAAACTCGACTTCAAAAATCTCTAGCTCACATCCTCGGAATATATCGGTAGCAAAAACCGCATGCTCGTCTGCTATAGAAACCCTCAGAGGTCGACTCATCGCCTCACGCCGGATATCGATGTGACGAATAAAAGCTAAAGATACGAAGGATCGACTCGCACCCGAATCATATAACACTAATGCCGGTACAGAATTCACAAGAAATGTACCTAAAATATAACACATAATAAGCATAATAAATCTTACAATAAATAAATAGGGAAATACGTACCAGCCACGACATCGGGTGCTCGCGGACCTCCTCCGCTGTCAGCTGAAAAGCTCTCCCACGAGCCTTCAGAACCTCGGTCTTCACCGGCCGAACGTCAGCAACACGCAAGGCAGCAGGAGCGAAACCCTAGGCTGATCTCTGAACAAGCTGAGGGCACTCGGCCTTCCGATGGCCGGCCTGATTGTAGTGGAAACAGACTGCAAACCGCTTGGGGCAATCCTTCACCATATGTCCCTCTTTTCCATATTTGTAGCAAATCCCTGCCCAACAAGATCACTCGCGACTCTTGCCGCACTTACCACGACTGCGGCCCTTCTAGCCTCATGATCTCAAATCAGCGGGCTTAACCCGCTTACCTACCGGCTGCGACTGCACCGGCCGCCGGTCTCCCCCTGAGACTCCGCATCCTCCCTCGCCTGAGTCTCCAACTCGATCTCCCTCCTCCTGGATTTTTCCTGAAGCTCAGGAAATGCACGATAAGATGAGTTTGTCATGAACTCTCGAATATCCCTCCTGTGAGCCTGCTCAGTCGACACATGCTCAGGGCAGAACAACACCTCTCGTGAAACATCTGTGCAATCACAGTCACTGAATATGTCTTCTGTCTGAGAGACAGAAACTCATGGACTAGTGGTTCCCTCTCCACCGGGGGAACATACTCATCTTGAAACATCCCAACAAACCTCTCCCAAGTCACTGCAACATGCTCTGTAGGAGTAAAACTGGTTGACACGAACTTCCACCAATCCTTCGCTCCGAAGCGAAGCTGGTTTAGTACGAACCGTACCCTCAAATGCTCTGGGCACGAACAAGCGTAGAAACACCCCTCGATATTAGATATCCATCTCATCATAGCAATCGGATCCTGAGTCCCATAAAAATCTGGTGGCTTCGTGTTGCTGAACTCCCGGTACATCGACAAGTCACCTCCCTGTGGTCTGGCAGCAGCGACAGCTGCGGTGGCTGCAGCAGCAGCCGCCTCAGAAACTACATCACATCGCTCGTCAAACGTCTCGATCAGAGTGGTATTAATAGACCCAAACATCTCCGGAATAGCCTCCCTTATGGCTGCGGCCACTTCGTCATGAATCATCCTGCGAATCTCATTATCGCTGACTCCACTACTCTATGGGGTGTGGCGTGTACCTACCATGACGTCTCTGAAACACAACACAAAAACATCTGATACTCGCTCGAGCATACTCACACTCGACCACTCAACCCTACTCGCTCCTTAGCATCCTATGGATTCTTACTTGGATTTCACACAGACCAGGTGCTTTCGGTAGTACGGGCCCAATACTACCTTCCACACCCCTCCTATATTCACCCCAAGTCCTCCTCCTAGGATTCTAGTTCACAAATACTCTATATCTCATGAATCCGAAGCTACTCTCTCAGTAGACCACTCTCTTAAGCTCATCTCAGTATCTCTTCCTAGATCATCTCCCGACTCAAGACTTAGTACATACTCAAGTAATTCAAGATATCTCCTAGGCTAAGGCATCACAAATCAGGCAACTCTAGCCCTAGAAAATGAAATACCTAGCCTACCCTCTAGCATGCAATCTTAACAAAATATGTCATGAATATCTTATAAAACAAAAGTGAGGGTATTTTGGGAAATCACTGTTCGGGCTCTGGCTGATTGTACACACCACTTCAACTTGTTTTCTCTTAAAACTTATTCTTGTTTTGGAAAAATTCTTTTCTCTTTGAAAATTCTTCTTAAATCGTCAGTTTGATTCCAAACACACCCGAGGGCGCATCCGAATCCCTCAAACCAAGGCTCTGATACCAACTTATAACATCGTAAATTTTCAATCCAAAATTTTCAAATTTCAAAAGACATTTATTTCAAGTTATGAAAACCACAAGTGTCACAATGTCAAATCATCAAAACTCATGTCGAAAAACTATATATATATATATATATATATATATATATATATATATATATATATATGTATATATATAGATATATATATATATATATATATATATATATATATATATATATATATATATATATATATATATATATATATATATAACTCTAGGATCCTCTCAATCATAAATCAATCCCCTTTGTGTACAATCAAGTCGGCGCCTTCTCGTAATCATTAGAAGTACCTGAAACAAATAACATATAACACGGTAAGCACAAAGCTTAGTGAGTTCCCTAAAATACCACACATTTAATATTAGCCACTCGAGGCTGTAACTCCATAAGACCCTCCAGTCAATGTGTCTCAGTTACACAGAGAAGCACAAACACATAATGAAGAATATCACTAACACAGAGAAGCAAATAAGACAACTCAATCACACAAGGATACCACACTTGGTAAGTATGGTGAGAAGACTCACCTCTTAAGAAGCTAAGTGAATGAATACTCCTCGCACACGGATCACCAAATCTAGCCTCCGCCTAATCATATAAGATAATTATATCTAATTAAATCTTTAATCACACAATAGCCAGCATAAATCTTGTAACATCCCAATTTTCAAAGCCAAGATTTCATTTTTAATTAAGTACTTCATAAAATAGTTTACCAAAACATTGCCAAGGTTACATCAAAATATAAAAAAACCATTACGTCGTGTCTCAAAACCATATCATCAAAAGTAATGTAAATCAGAGTACAATCCCAGAAAACTCCATGCGGAAATCATGCGTGTGTGTGTCTGATGCGCTGCTACACTGTCGGCTCCTTCCCCTTGGACGAAGAGGTACCTGAAACCAAAACTGAAACTGAAAGAGCACAAAGCTTAGTAAGTTCCCCTATCATACCACATACCGAACAACATACATATTGCCGGGCAATTATGGGGTGCCCGACCTACCCATGTCAAGCCATTATGGGGTGCTGACCTACCCATGTAAAGCCATTCTGGGGTGCTGACCTACTGTAACGCCCGCAGATCCGGGCCAGTCAATTTACAGACAATAGGCACCAAAAGCGAGTTTTTGATGGAAGATTATTTAGAAGGAATAATCTTAACCAAGTTATAACGAAAAAGTTATGGCTCGTCGAAGTTTTACGGCAAAACCGGCACGACACCGGGAGACGTAAATAGTGAATTTACGTTAGAGGACTTTTTAGCCTTAGTGATCTAAACCAAAGTTGTAGTATACGTTAAACCGGGAACATCCACAAAAAGAACGCCCAAATCTGACTTCGTATAAGGAAGTTATGATTTTTCTAAGATTCGGCTTAGTAGTGTACGACCCGAAACTCGAATTTTAGTTCGAGCAGTTTTTAGCTTACCCGACCTAAATGAGAGTTGAAGATCTCATTAATATGAACTCAACGGTAAAAATACAGATGAAAACGGAGTCCGTATGAAGGAATTACGAATTCTTCGCGGTCATTTAACAGTCTAAACTCCCCCTACTGTTAAATTTAAGATCGGTTGAGAATTAGCCAACGGAGTCTAAATGAAAGCTGTAGACCTTGTTTTTACCTACGTGTGGAGAAAAAGAACGTCGAAAACGGAGCTTGTATGCAAAAGTTACGGGGTTTAGAAGTTGGCAGGATGCTGCTGCAAAAGGTGTGACGTGGCTGAATAAGGGCCAAGGCTTTCTCCCCAAGGCAAACCACCAGAGGGTGACACCTGGCATGGACTCGATGAGTAGGAGGACCTACTCAACGAGTAGAGCTATTTTCCAGCCTATAAATAGAGGTGCCGGTCTCCCTCATTCTTCACACCTTCCCAACTTCACTTTCTCTCTCTAAACTCTCTCTCTAACCCCCCAAAAAGCCTAGGGAACCTCCGTAGCACCCGAAGGAAGCCCCGAGGCTCCTGAAGTCCCGAGAAAAGAGCCTTTCGGCTCAGGAACGCTGCTCCAGCGAAGCCCGGTTTTCGAGAAAACCTGCTGTAAGTGAGCTACGCCTAACCTATCTTTAGTATAGCTTATGTTTTAATATAGTAATGTTATTAGGACCTTATAATAAGTACTTGGGTTGATGAATGATGAGAGATAAAAGATGATGTGAGTAAACATTGGCAGCTATAGACTTAGTGCCTAATAAATAACGTCGGCAGCTATGGACTTAGTGCCTATTGGACAAACACTGGTAGCTATGGACTTAGTACCTGTTAGGAATTGGTAGCTATGGACTTAGTACCTATTAGACAAACACTGGTAGCTATGGATTTAGTACCCGATGAATAAACTATAGCAGCTATGGAATTAGTGCTTTACGAACGAGCATTAGCAGCTATGGATTTAGTGCCAGTCCTATAACCCTGGAAGCAAGGGACTTCGTAATAAACGAATGCAGGATAGATGACTCTTAGGATAGATCCTTAAGAGTAAAGAAGATAATGGGGATGGGTAATTGGGTTGATTGTTTGATTGTTTAAACATAATAATTATATTATTGTGGGTTGAAAACCCTATGTACTCACCAAGTTTCCCAACCTGACCCACTCAGTTTATTTATATCACAGGTGTTGATATGAAGTCACATTACACTGAGAGATTAAGGTGATATAAATAACTAGTGATACTGAATGTAAGTTCTGTTTATGCTTATGTTTCTGTATTGACGATGACATCCCAAATGTTTTAAAATGAATAAAAATACTTTTCTTCGGAAATGCTTTGATAACGTATTTATCATGTTTTACTGGGAACAAATTCCGCAACATTTTTATTAAAAGAGGTACTATGATTTTTATAAAGCATAAACAAAATCGGTCTTTTCTGGCCGTGAAAATGGGGATGTCACACCTACCCATGTCAGGCCATTCTCGGGTGCCGACCTACCCTCCGGTCTATTTCAACCGGTCACGGGGACTATTTCACGCTACTGCTAGCATATAATATCATATCATAATCATGCTGTCAGACATATATGGGGCGTCCAACCTACTCATTGGTCCTAGCGACCAAATCAGGGACTAGTCCCCTCCTACCAATACTATCACATATAATACATCATGCTAGCATACACATATGTCAAACCATAGCAAACCAAACAATTATCACAAATACAATCGTCTTAACTAAACAACTACTAGTGGGCCGGCCTTGGTGCCTTAGACCCACTTCTACTGGAAGGTTACTCATGTCAATGCCGTGTTGTGTCTGAACTGTCCTCGGTGTGAAAATCGACTTTCCTCAACTCCTCAATCCCTACACGACAACCCTTCTAAGTTGTCAATTTGTACTTGTAACCCTAGCCAGGGTTAACTCGAATCTCGTAAAAGTAAACTTTGGTCAGAGTCAACATCCAGTTGACTTGACTCGCCGAGTTGGTCTACCAACTCGTCGAGTCCATACTCCTCCAACTCAATACAACTCCCGACTCTACTCGTCGACTCTAGCAAGAACTCAACGAGTCCTCCTTCAATCATACCATAGGAACCATCTTCAACCGACTCGTCGAGTTCATCCTTGAACTCGTCGAGTTCATCTCCCTCATATGAATGTGTCCAGTCTATGACTCCCCGATTTGTATGAACAACTCGTCGAGCCCCATGATTTCTAGGTCTATATTCTCGTCCATCATTGTTGAGTCCTTCTCTAGACTCAACCAGATCCCCCAAAACAACAAAGGTTCATGGAACCACTACCTGACTCGCCGATTCCTAAGAACGACTCGCCGAGACCACTAAAGTCCATGTCCATAAACTTGATTTCTGTTAAGCTCAGCTCATCCAAAGGGTATATCTGACCTCCTAGGGTCGATATAGCACGTAGAGTTATGAACTTTACATCCATACATGGGTCTTTAAGCTCTAAAAGACCAAAAATGATGTCTACAAGATGCATGGGGCTCTCATGGCCATAAAGTTGGCACCTTTATGTCTTGAGACCCCTCCAAAGTCCAAGATCTGAAGCCATAACTCCATATTACACTTCACAACCCGAAAATGGCTTAGAATGCCTTAAACATACCAAAATCCAAGCCCTAAAGATGATTAAACACATGGAATGGCCTTAGAACACTCAAACAAGGCTAGGGTTTCAGGCTAATGTCTTCTGGAAGTATAAGGGACGTTGGAGGCTGAGATGGGGAGAGATAAGTTGTTTAAATTGGGTGAAAACCCTCAAATTTAGGGTTTCACTCAAACAACATCTACTCGCCGAGTAGATCACTTAAACATCCCGCGGATCACGAGTCTACTCTACGAGTTGGGCCCCCAACTCATCGAGTCCCCACTTATTTTAGACATCGTCCTCGAAGTCTGTTGCTGGGTCCTGAAAAGCTCGGGGTAATGCTCCCTCATCTCGTCCTTCGGCTCCCAGGTCCATTCCGAGCCCTTGCGGTGTTGCCACTGCACCTTCACCAGCTCCACTCTCTTGTTTCTTAGATCCTTCGACTTCCTGTCAAGGATTGCCAATGGCTACTCCATGCAGTTCAGGCTGTCATCAACCTAAATATCTTCTAAAGGCACCACTGCCGCATCGTCCACCAGACACTTCCGCAACTGGGAGACATGAAAAGTGCTATGAATCTGTCTGAGTTCGGCTGGCAGGTCCAACCTATATCCCACCTTGCCTACCCAGGCTACAACCCTGAAGAGTCCATTATACCTGGGGCCCAGCTTGCCCCGCTTCCTGAATCGAATGACGCCCTTCCAAGGCGACACTTTCAGGAGTACCATATCCCCGACCTGGAACTCCAGGTCCGATCGACGCTTGTCGGCATAAATTTTCTGCCGACTCTGAGCAGTCTGAAGCCTACTCCGAACCGGCTGGATCCTCTCCGTAGTCTTGAGTACCAGTTCGGTCCTCCCATACAACATCTCGAAAGGAGGACGGTCGATACTCGCAGCATGCCCGCAGCATATCCAAAGTCTAAAACACATGCCCGCAGCATATCCTCCAGAGTTAGGATGGTCCGCTCACTCTAACCATCCATATGCAGGTGAAAGGCGGTGCTAAAGTGCAGACGAGTACCCAGCTCGTCTTGAAACTTCTTCCAAAACCTAGAAGTGAACCGCACATATCTGTCAGAAATCACTGAAACCGTCACCCCGTGCCGCACCACTACCTCCCTGATACAGATGACGACCAACTTTTCGGCCGAAATGCTCTCCTGAATCGGAATAAAATAGGCAGTCTTAGTTAATCGATCAACGATGACCCAAATCGAATCCACTCCTCGCGCGGTCCTGGGAAGCTTCGTGATGAAATCCATAGTAATATCCTCCCATTTCCACAGCGGGATGTCCAGCGGTTGGAGCTTCCCGTGAGGCCTCTGGTGCTCAGCCTTAACCTTCATGCAAGTCAGGCACCTCTCCACAAACCAAGCTACATCCCTCTTCATACAGGGCCACCAATAATCAAGACGAAAATCCCTGTACATCTTCGTTGCCCCGAGATTGATAGAAAACCTAGATTTGTGCGCCTCCTCCATCAATACTTGGCGCACACCTCCATGATATGGGACCCACACCCTACGGTGAAGAGTCAACAATCCGCGACTATCATAGTCGAATGAGGAAACCTGACCCGCAATATGCTCTCTCTTCCGATGTTTCTCCTTTATGGCCTCCTGTTGGGCCTCCCGAATCTGCTCTAACAGCGGACTCACAACTGTCATCCTCATACAGATTTCCCTGATTGGCGCTGCCTTGCAGCTAAGCGCATCGGCCACGACATCGGCCTTCCCTGGGTGGTAGAGGATCTCACAATCATAATCCTTTACCACATCAACCCACCAACACTACCTCATATTCAGATTTGGCTGGTCCATGAGATACCTCATGCTCTTGTGTTCCATGTAAATGGTACAATGAACCCCATAGAGGTAATGATGCCAAATCTTGAGGGCGAATACAATAGCCCCCAGCTCCAAATCATGCGTCGGATAGTTCGCCTCTTGAGGCTTCAGCTGACTCGAAGCATAAGCGATAACATGCCCTATCTGCATCGATACCGTGCCCAAACCCAATATGGACGCATCGCAATATACTATGAAATCCTACATGCCCTCCGGCAGGGCTAAGATTGGCGCCTCGCACAATATCTATCTCAACGTCTCAAATGCGGCCTACTGCTCAGGCCCCCAGCGAAAGACCACAACTTTCCTCGTCAACCGGTTCAGGGGCACAACAATCTTGGAGAAGTCCTGAATGAATCTCCGATAATAGCCTGCCAGTCCCAGAAAGCTCTGAATCTCACATGGAGACCTCGAAACCTCCCACCTCATCACGACCTCCACTTTGGCCGGGTCAACCGAAATCCCGTTCTGGTTGACAAGGTCCCCAAGAAACTGCACCTCGCATAACCAGAACTCGCACTTGGAGAACTTAGCATACAAGCTCTCCTTCCTCAAAGTATCTAGAACCTCCCGCAAGTGCTCCTCATGCTGCTCCTGCGTCTTGGAATAAACGAAGATGTCATCGATGAAGATTATCACAGACCATAACGTGTCCGAAAAGCAGTCTTCTGCACATCCTCCTCTCTAACCCTCATCTGATGATAACCTGAACGCAAATCAATCTTGGAGAACCAAGATGCTCCCTGTAGCTGGTCAAAGAGGTCATCAATCCTCGGTAGTGGGTAACGGTTCTTCACCGTTACTTTATTTAGCTCCCGATACTCTATATACATCTGATGCGACACGTCCTTCTTCTTCACAAATAAAATCGGGGCTCCCCAGGGCGAACTGCTCGGTCTAATGAATCCCTTGTCTAACAGCTCATGGAGCTGTGTAGACAACTCCTGCATCTCATGAGGAGCCAACTGATACGGTGCCTTGGCTATCAGAGCCGCACCATGGACTAGGTCAATCCTGAACTCTACCTGCCTCTTCGGAGGTATCCCAGGCAGGTCTTCGGGGAATACATCCGCGAACTCTCGTACCACTGGCACATTGCCCATCGTCGCCTTACCCGCCTCCCGGGTATCCATAACATAGGCAACATATCCTCCGCAACCCTGCTGGAGGTAGCACCTAACCCTCGCTGCTGAACATAAGGGTGGTCCTCGCAGTGGCCTATCGCCCTGAATCACCAGCTCTCCCCTACTTGGGGTCCTGATCTGCACCAACTGCTGCGTGCAGTCGATCACCACCCCATTGGGGCTTAGCCAATACATGCCTATAATAACCTTGTTTTCCCGCAACGGTATGGGAACCAAGTCTACCAGGTAACGCTCCTTGAACAATCTCAAGACACAATCTCAGAAAACCTCTGCTGCTCGCACTGAACGTTCGTATGAAATCTTGACCTCGAGAGGGCAATCCAACATGCCCGAGGACTTAGGAAACCTCTTGCTAAGCACAAGAGAGACAAACGATCGGGTAGCACCCGAATCAAACAACACCTAAACTGGGATACCGTCCACATGGAACGATCCTAAACAGAGCACATATATATAACATATCAAAATCATAGCGACATAACATAAAAGATTTGAGAGAAGAAATCATACCCGTCAACACATCGGGTGTGGCGCGTGCCTCCTCGGTTGTCTACTGAAATGCTCGGCTCTGAACCACTGGAGCCTCTGTCTTGACCTTCCGGCCATCCGCAACCCATGCTGTCACTGGAGTCGGAGCCACCACTGGCGCTGCTGCTGATACTGTTGTCAACCTAGGGCTGTTGACCTTCTTATGGCCCCTCTGATTGCAATGGAAGCAAATCAGGTCTGATGTCCGAACTGTGGGGGCCGGGGCAGTACAATCCCTACCAAAGTGCCCTGTCTTGCCGCTCTTGTAGCAACCTGACGATCCCGCTCTATAAGCTCCCTCATGCGACTTGCCGTATTTCCTGCAGTGGCTCTGCCCCTGCTGGCCCTTCGACCTAACGTCGGATCCCATGGGTTTCTTCCCCGAAACCCTTGTAACCTTCTCAGTCTCTGCCTTCCTCTTCCTGAGGTGCTCCAAATCAATCTCCCTCTCCCGCGCCCTGGCAATCATGGACTCCAAGGTCGGGCAGGCTGAATAGCTGACATACTCCCGAATATCAGCCCTGAACATGTCATGGTAGCGGGTCTTCCCCATGTCCTCGTTCCCCACATACTGAGGTACCAACAAGGCCCTCTCCCTGAACTTGGCGGTGATCTCTGCCACTGTCTCGGTCTTTTGTCTCATGTCAAGAAACTCTCTGGCCAGCTGCTGAAGCTCCACAGCTGGCGCAAACTCAACCCTGAACCTGGTCACAAAATCTGAACAAGTAATAGCCTCGATGGTTGGGGCTCCCAGCGAGTCACCAACTGACTCCCACCAATCCCTAGCTCTATCCCTCAAACATTCCGCAGCAAAGTGGACCTTCGACCCCTCCTGCTAGAAGCTCATCAACTGCGCAAGCTCAATGTCTGCGATCCATCTCCTGGAAGCAATGGGGTCCTTTACCCAGTGAAAGTCCGGCGCACCACTCCCCCTAAAGTCCTTGAAGGATAGTGTGCGCGTGCCCGACTAGCTGGACGCCGAGTCCCTCCTGAATGCCTGGAGGCCATACTCCATGAACTTAATAATCCCCTCCTTGATCGACCCAAAAATGATAGGGGTCGACTCAAGGATACCTCTAGTGATCTTAGACGCGATGAACTCGCGTAAACCGTCATCAACCTGCTCGGATCCCGTACCCGAGCCTGATCCGGAACCGGATCCATACCCTGAACCTCCTGCTCCATGGCGCATAGTCACCATTCTGAAATAAAACATATAAACGTCAGGGTCATACATACTATCGAGAGGTCTCGCACACTCTCCAAGTTTCCTGGTTCCATCTTGGCCCTCCTTGACTCGAGTACGGATCCTCTACTTCCAGTAGTACGAGCCCTTACTACCTTCCATATCTATCCATACTTTCCTGAAGGATTGCTTCAACTTCACCAAGTCCCTCTACCAATACTGCTTTCCAACTAATCTCATACGAGGCTTTCCTAGGGCACTCTCCGACCTACTCTCTGCCATCAGCTGCACTAGGGGTCCATACCACCTTTCCCTCACTAGCTTGCGAATACTGCTACATATTTGCTTAGTAGTTAGTTAAAGTTTACCAGAACCCCAATAGCACAAAGCAAGCAGCATTTGTGCATTGATTAACCAAATCAACCATAACCTAATCAGGCTATCACACTGCTGACTAGCAACTCTAACATATGGCTCAATAAGCTCCTACAGCAGGCAGACAAAGCATCCTTCCTAGATCCTTAGCCCTATTCTAGCATGCAGTTCTCATAAGCACATAACAAGCATACAAGGCATCCTCCTAGATCCTTAGCCCTAATCTAGCATGCAATTCTCATAAGCACATAACAGGCACACAAGGTATCCTCCTAGATCCTTAGCCCTAATCTAGCATGCAGTTCTCATAATCTTATCATATAACAGGTATGGGTATCTTGGGGAAAACTTACTTCAGCTAGGCCGGTCGCACACATCACACACCTCGTTCATTCTCAAAATTCTTTAATTAGATTTTAGGAAAACTATTTTCTTGTAAAAATCTTTCAAGCCCTCAGTTTGAGTTCAGACACCCCCGAGGGTGTATCCAAATCCCTCAAACCAAGGCTCTAATACTAACTTGTAACATCCCAATTTTTTTCGCCAAAAATTTCGTTTTTAATTAAGTAATTCATAAAATAGTTTACCAAAACATTGCCAATGTTGCATCAAAATATAAAAAAATCATAACGTCGTGTCTCAAAACAATATCATCAGAAGTAATGTAAACCAGAGTACAATCCCAGAAAAATCCATGCGGAAATCATGTGCGTGTGTGATGAGCTGCTACACCGCCGACTCCTTCCCCTTAGACGAAGAGGTACCTGAAACCAAAACTGAAACAGTAAGCACAAAGCTTAGTGAGTTCCCCTATCACACTACATACCGAACAACATACATATTGTCGGGCAATTCTAGGGTCCTGACCTACCCATGTCAAGCCATTCTGGGGTGCTGACCTACCTATGTCAAGCCATTATGGGGTGCTGACCTACCCATGTCAAGCCATTTTGGGGTGCCGACCTACCCTCCTGTCTATTTCAACCGGTCACAGGGACTATTTCACCCCTACTACTAGCATATAATATCATATCATAATCATGATGTCAGACATATTTGGGGCGTCCAACCTAGTCATTGGTCCTAGTGATCAAATCGGGGACTAGTCCCCTCCTACCAATACTATCACATATAACACATCATGCTTGCATACACACATATCAAACCATAGCAAACCAGAAATTTATCACAAAGACAATCGTCTGAACTGTCCTCGGCGTGAAAATCGACTTTCCTCGACTCTTCAACTCCTACACGACAACCCTTCTAAGTTATCAATTTGTACTTGTAACCCTAGCAAGGGTCAACTCGAATCCGGTCAAAGTCAACATCCAGTTGACTTGACTCACCGAGTTGGTCTACCAACTCGTCGAGTGCATACTCCTCCAACTCAATACAACTCCCGACTCTACTCGTCGAGTCTAGCAAGAACTTGACGGGTCCTACTTCAATCATACCATAGGAACCATCTTCAACCGACTCGCTGAGTTCATCCTTGAACTCGTCGAGTTCATCTCCCTCATATGAATGTGTCCAGTCTATGACTCGTCGAGTTTTGTGAACAACTCGTCGAGTTCATGTTCATGGGTTGGGAGATTGCCTTGGACTCGCCGAGTTTGCACATGGACTCGTCGAGCCCCATGATTTCCAGGTCTATAGTCTCGTCCATCTTTGTTGAGTCCTTCTCTAGACTCAACCAGATCCCCCAAAACAGCAAAGGTTCGGAAAACCACTACCTAACTCGCCGAGTCCCAACAACGACTCGCCGAGTATACTAAAGTCCATTTCCATAAACTCCATTTCTATGATGCTCAGCTCATCTAAAGGGTAAATCTTACCTCCTAGGGTCGATATAGCACGTAAAGTTACGAACTTTACGTCCATGCATGGGTCTTTAAGCTCTAAAAGACCACAAATGATGTCTACAAGATGCATGGGGCTCTCATGGCCATAAAGTTGACATCTTTATGCCATGAGACCCCTCCAAAGTCCAAGATCTGAAGACATAACTCCATATTACACTTCACAACCCGAAAATGGCTTAGAATGCCCTAAATATACCAAAATCCAAGCCCTAAAGATGATTAAACACATGGAAGATCAAGATAGAAGCTTTTTACCTTAAATGAGCTGGAAAAGGAACATAATCTCTGGATCTTCTAGCTCCAACATTAACTCCCAAGCTCCTTTCCTCTTCTCAAGCTTCACCATCCACCAAAATGCACAAAAATAGCCTTAGAGCCCTCAAACAAGTCTAGGGTCTCAGGCTAATGTATTCTGGAAGTATAAGGGATGTTTGACGCTGAGAAGGGGAGAGATAAGTTGTTTAAATAGGGTGCAAACCCTCAAATTTAGGGTTTCACTCAAACAACATCTACTTGCCGATTCGGTCTCCCGACTTGTCGACTAGATCACTTAAACTTCCTGCGCATCACGAGTCTACTCGACGAGTTGGGCCCCCAACTTGTTGAGTCCCAGAGAAAAATATAAGAATTTCTTGAATTAAGTGCATACCAGGAATCGGGTGTTACAATACATATATATATATATATATATATATATATATATATATATATATATATATATATATATATATATATATATATATATATATATATATATATATCTACATATATATAATTCTGATAACGGCAACAATTTATAAACATTAACAACATTTAAATATTAACACAATTGTTATTGTGTTACACTTGTATTCCCCCCTAAAACAGTTAAATATTATGAAAACGTAGGGGTATGAATTCACCTTTTGTGAGTGTCCGGGTGAAGACGCGGTGTAGTCGAGTTAATTCCACAAGTTAGAACCCGTGATAAAAACTGAATCCTAATTTTTACTAAGATCATATTAAGTATAAATTAGATAATCTAGTAATGTTTAAAGTTTTAAACAACGCTTAATTTTTGTAAGAAGACTTACAAAAATCCTTACAATAGTGTGTGAGTGTTCTTCGTGATCTTCGTGTGTTCTTGATGAAAACTAGTGATATTGGGTGTTTTCGGCCCAAGATATGAAGACGTGAAGGTGTTTTTGGATGATTCTCGCAAGATTCTAAGAAGATTCAAAGGATTTTCGCATGTGTTTTTGAGAGGGAAGAGTGATTTTGGTTGATGTTCTTGAGAGAAAAAGGTGTTGATTTCGGCTGAATTTTGTGAGAATGAGGAGTGTTTTCGGTTTAGCATATATATAAGAAGCATAAAGTATGGCGGTTTAAGGTCTTCGTCCAAGAACTATTTCCGAGGAAGCGGTTCTCGGCCAGGAACTCTACCCAAGAAGCCTCATTTGCGGTCAGAAGAGGATAAGCTTTGCGAGGTTTTTGGCCGTCAACTCTATGTTGGCTTCGCATGTTTTCGGTCCGAGGTTCTCGGCCGAAAACGTGTTTGCGATATGAGGATATAAGGCACTCCGAGGGTTTCGGTCATGCGAAAATTCTTGGTTTAAATGGTAAAATCCAAAATTTGCAACACTTAATTAATAAAAGGTTTATACATATAAATATTATTAATTTAACTTAAATAAATTGACAATTCAATAAATTTGACTTTTATTTGACATGTTTGACTTTTGTTGACTTTTATTAACTTGAAAATAACGGGTTGCTAGATTATCCCCCCGTTAGAGGGAATTTCGTCCTGAAATTTTTTCTAAAGTGGTAATCATGAACTAGGGAAAAGATGTGGATACTTTTGTTTCATTTGATCTTCCCGTTCCCAAGTGAATTCAGGTCCCCGCTTGGCATTCTAGCGAACCTTCACTATTGGTATACGACTTTGTTTCGTTCTTTTGATTTCCCTATCCATTACTTCCACCGGTTCTTCTATGAAGTGTAGACTCTCGTTTAATTCGATTTCATCGAGTGGGATTACAAGAGTCTCATCAGACAGACACTTCTTGAGATTTGAGACGTGAAAAGTGGGATGAATGTTACTGAGTTCATGCGGTAGATTGAGTTTGTAAGCAACCGAACCATTTCTAGCAAGGATCTCGAATGGTCTGATGTACCTTGGATTTAGTTTGCCACGTTTGCTGAAACGTATCATTCCTTTCTAGGGTGAGACTTTTAATAAGACGTGGTCACCAACCTGGAATTCCAAGCGTTTTCGTCGTTTGTCCGCATAAGTTTTCTATCTATCTCTAGAAGCTTTCAATCGATCCCGGAATTGTACAATCTTTTATGTGGTTTCACGAATGATCTCGGGACAGGTTAGAGTACTGTCAGGTATTCGGTTCTTGGTTAGTTGCGTATCACCCACATCAGCCCATCACAAAGGGGATCTGCACTTACGGCCGTAAAGGGCTTCAAAGGGTGCAACTTTGATGCTATTGTGATAGTTGTTGTTGTACGAGAATTCAACGAGTGGTAAATGGTTATCCTAAGCTTTACCAAAATCTATCACACAAGCCCTTAACATGTCTTCCAGCGTTTTTATGGTTCTCTTGCTTTGCCCATCATTCTGAGGATGGTATGTTGTACTCATGTCAAGATTGGTTCCCAAGGACTTTTTCAATGATTGCCAAAACCGCGAGGTAAATCTACTATCCCGGTCAAAGATAATAGATATTGACACACCATGCAATCATACTATATCTTTAATGTACGTCCTTGTTAACTTCTCCATTTGATAATTTTCTTTTATTGGCAGGAAGTGTGCGGATTTGGTTAATCTGTTGACGATCACCCAAATGGTATCATGACCACTCGTTGTCCAAGGTAACTTGGTTATAAAATCCATTGTAATCCGCTCGCACTTCCACTCAGGTATTTCTGGTTGTTGAAGTAAACCTGAGGGATTTTGATATTCTACTTTGAGTTTGGCACAATTCAGACACTTGCCCACATAAGTAGCAATCTCAGCTTTCATGTTTGGCCACCAATAGAGTTTCTTAAGGTCCAGATACATCTTGTTTGAACCTAGGTGAACGGAGTGTCGAGTTTTATGGGCTTCGTTCATGACAACATTTCTGTAGCCAGTAAACTTTGGTGTCTAGATCCGATTCATGAGATAACGAATTCCGTCACCCTTGATTTCCAAGTTCTTTTCCATTCCTCTTAGTGCTTCACTCGTCACGTTCTCAGGTTTCAAGGCTTCTAGCTGAGCCTCCTTGATCTATGTGGATAGGTGTGAATGGATAGTCATTGTTAGAGACTTTATCGGCGGCCCGAGTACTCTTACCGACTAAGGGCATCTGCTACCATATTGGCTTTGCTGGGATGATAGCGAATCTCACATTTCTAATCATTGAGTAGCTCTACCCATCGTCGTTGTCTCATGTTAAGTTCTTTCTGATTGAATATGTGTTGGAGGCTTTGATGATCATTAAAGATAGTGCATTTTGTTCCATACAGGTAATGCCTCCAGATCGTGTGTGGTATAGTTTACTTCGTGGTTCTTAAGCTGTCTCGAGGCATAGGATATAACCTTTCCTCGCGGCAGAAGAACGCAGCTTAGCCCTTGTTTGGACGCATCGCAGTAAACTACAAAATCTTCTGTCCCTTCTGGGAGGGACAGGATCGGTGCGCTGCAGAGGGCTTGCTTTAGTGTCTGGAAAGCAGTTTCTTGTTTCTCTTCCCAATTGAAGGTTACACCCTTCTGGGTCAGTGTGGTGACTGGCTTCCGATCTTTGAAAAGTTTTGAATGAATCTCTTGTAGTAGCCAGCGAGACCTAGAAACGGATGAATCTCTGTTGGGGTTCGTGGGGTCGCCCAATTTTCGATAGCCTTGATCTTGAAGGGATCAACATGTATCCCTTCCTTGCTAACTACATGACCTAGGAATTCCACCTTTCGAATCCAGAACTCACATTTTGAGAACATCACATACAATTTCTCTGCCCTTAAGGTTTCCAAGACTTCTCGCAAGTGTTGGCTGTGCTCTTCTTTACTTCTGGAACAGACTAGTATATCTTCAATGAAAAACTATAACGAACTTGTCTAAGCAAGGTTGACACACACGATTTATCAGGTCCATGAATATTACAGGTTAATTCGTTAGACCGAAGGGCATCACTACGAACTCATAGTGACCGTAGCGAGTTCTGAAAGCAGTCTTTGGAATATCGGCCTCCTGGACTCGTAACTGATGGTATCCTAATCTCAGGTCAATCTTGGAGAACAAACTTGCCCCTTGAAGTTTATCGAAGAGGTCCTCTATTCTGGTAGAGGGTATCGGTTCTTAACGGTAAGCTTGTTTAGTTCACGATAGTCTATGCATATTCGGAACGATCCATCCTTCTTTTTCACGAACAAGATCGGTGCTCCCCAAGGTGAGAAGCTTGGTGTAATGAACCCTTTGCTGAGAAGTTCATTCAATTGACTGGATAATTCCTGCATCTCTGATGGTGCAATAGGATACGGGGATTTAGCTACGGGGGTAGCTCCGGGAATCAAGTCGATTCGGAATTTGACTTGGCGTTCAGGAGGAACTCGTGAGATATATTTAAGGAATACATCAGGAAAGTCACAGACTTCAGGGATATCCTTGATGCTTTTCACTTCTTATGTCTTATCAACCACGTGATCTAAGAAGGCACATTAATCTTTGCAAAGATACTTTTGGGCCTTGACGCAAGAAATGATTTCGAGATTCGCACTGGATTTGTCGCCATAGATAATGAGAGATTCGTTACTTGGTAGCTCTAGACGAATGGCTTTTTCGTAACATAGGATATCATCACGGTGAAGACTTAACAAATCCATGCCGATTATAATGTCAAAACTTTTAATTGAGATCGGCATAAGGTCAATTTGAAATAAATGGTTATCTAGAGTAAGTGTGCATCCTATGTATATGTCATTGGCACTTTTGGTTTTTCCGTTGGCCATCTCAACGGTTAATGTATCTTTTAGTGATTCGGGATTTTTTTAGTAGATGTTTAAATTTATGGCTCACAAAGCTTTTCTCCACACCGCTATCGAAAAGAATGCATGTCTAAGAAATGTTGATAAGAAAAACCACATTAGGATCCGCTACTTCTTCTTCATAGCCAATTGCCAAAACTCATCCTGTACCACCAACATTCTTTGTCTTAGGACAATTTCTCTTGAAATTCCATACTTCCCCACATTCATAACAAGCTTGGCTCACTCCCACGGCAGGGACTTAAGAGATGGGTTGTGCTGGTGCTTTATAGAAACAGGCAGTGTTTCCCTTTCTGTTACAGTTCTTGTAGTGTATTTCTCTGCAAACTCTCGTGTGATGGATGTTATACTTTTCACATTTTGGCAAAGTTCCAGCATATCGACTCGGGGTTGCTAGAGTAGCAGAAACGGTAGTAGGAACAGGGCTGGAACAACAGCATGTACTGCCACTGTTTGTTTCTTTTTCGAGGGCTTTTGAGATGATTGCCCCTTTCGCTTATTCCAGAGCTTCTTTTTATTGCCTCCTTCATTGGGATACTCCGGGATAGGTATCATGAAGCCCTGACGAACTCCATAATCTACTAATATCTGTGCCAAACGCTTGGCACTATCAAAAGTAAGCGGGTTTGTAACTATTACATTCCTTTGTATTTGAGGAGAGAGTCCCTATATATATCTTTCAACTTTCTTACTTTCAGTGGGAACCATCCCTGGACACAGAATAGCAGGTCACTGAATCTGGCAGTATATGCAGCAATATCGGAGTCCTTCATAATCAGACCCCAGAGTTCATGCTCTATCTTTTGAATTTTGCCTCAAGGACAATATTCTGCCAGCATCAGAATTTTTAAGTCTTCCAAGCCCATGTCATTTGCGACCAGAATAGATAACGATTTGACATAGCCATTCCACTAGGTGAGGGCTCTGTCTAGGATGGTGCATGTTGCAGTCTTTACTTTGCTTGCTTTGGGGCAAGCACAGATTTCAAAGATTGATTCGGTTTTCTCGCTCCAGCGTGTTAAAGTAATGACACCTCCAGTGCTATCAAAAGTTTTGGGCTTTGCATTCGTGAAGTCCTTATATGAACACTCCCTAGGGTGTCCAGAACTTTCCCCGTGATTAGAAGGATGAGCACCACTACGCGCTCCACTATTACTAGTTATCTTAATTTGCAACATGGCAGCAGCCACGGCGGCAGTCACTGCTGCTTGGAATACAGCAGGATCATATTGTGGAGGTAGTGGCGATGGTGGATTTTTGTTCTTTCTGTTAGACTTTCTTGGAGGCATCTTTCTCTAAAATAATTTAAGAGAAAAATGATGATAAGTCTTCTATAGTGGTTATGAGTCAGGTGGTATTAAAAAAATATGTATTAGTTCTAAGCGCATCATATCCTGACTTTCATGGTGTTCTGCGATTTACTACAGGAGTTTACTAATACAAGTAAACAATCGCAATTTCATTTTACGGAATTTGTGGTATCTCTTAAAATGAATATGTATAATGTAATCCATACCAGGTCTTTCTATAATCACTTAGTGTATACGAATCATACATAATTAAGACTAAATAGACCTTTGAATAAACTCTTAGTCAACAACCAAACAAGGAACAGAAAGTAAAGTTAAATCACTGATTCTAAGTCTATAAAACTTTAATTATATATAACTCTTGTGTATACACTTAGTAATTATAGCTTTACCAGTAATGATCTTTTGTGCTCACTTGTTTGTTTCTAGTAAGGATGACCTTCTTGAATCTTGTTGTTTCTGTGTTTTAGTGTCATAAAATACTCCTATAGTATTTTAACTTTATGTTTGATTCTAGAGTTCTTCTGGTATATAGGTTTGGTAAGTTTTAGACTTGTTGCAACACCACTATCACTCCCAAACACATGTTGTTCGAATCTCAAATAAATATAGTTGATCAGGCTATATTTATCCTAGATATGATTACATAACTGTCGAGGTTTAATGCTAGTCTCCAACATCTAAATACTTTTCTATAGTTCTTACTGTGACACTGTTTCTTGTATGTATGCATGTTAGTATACATCTTATAAAATACTTAGATTTTTAAAAGTATACTTTTAGTCAGAGCACTTCAGCCCCATTGTATTTATAGTTGTATATCTTTTATGGTTTGATATACTTATTTCACTATAACCAATGCTCTGATACCAATCTGTCACACCCCCAAACCGGAACGGCGGAAACATTCGGGGGCGGAGGACGTCATGTACAGTATCACAACAATGCATAATAGTAATCAAAGTACTACAACCATTGTATTAACAAAGTATAAGTTTTACATCTGTGTTCAAAACATTATACATTGACACCCAAAAAGTACAAGTTAAAAGACATGAATGTATAAAGCTCCATCTTCTCAAAACCTATGGATACCTATTTATTGATTCCCTGAAAATAAAATTACTTTTGAAAAGAGTGTCAACGGTTAAGTTGGTGAGTTCATAAGTATGTTTGTAACTGAAATTTTTTTTCTGTTCTTTGATATTGTAAGTAAGTTTTCCCAGAAAATCCTATATTTTCTATTGTAGTATACTGTAAGCAAAACATATAACTGTTATTGTACTCTGAAGTAATAAAAATGTAGTTTACTTCACATAAAACCAGGAAAGTATGATTTCTCTGTAATGAATAGTATTTTGTATTTGTACTTGTATGAAAACCATGTGTATGTAATCATCTAGTTTTACCAACTGTACTTGTAAAATATTGTGTTATAGTTTTATTATTAAAATAAAACTATGTGAAGCTGTTTACTTATTCATACACTAATCGTTTTGTTAAATACCAAATTGTGAGTTACTATAACCATGATTGATGACCTAAGATGGCCTGAACACGACGTTCTTCAGGCGTCGCAATCGGTACAACATTTGTCACCACATGTCTGTCGGCCTAGTTGTTACAAGCTGCTCTGGTGCGGGATTGTCAGTCTCGTATAGATCAATACACAAGTGTCACGCTCTCCCTCCAGGAGACTTGGTTATAATTTTAGGACTTGGTAGGTACTTAGATAAGTACTTGAAGTGTGTCTCAGAAATGCTATATTGATGATTACATGTAGAATAATGAAACGTTACTGTGAAATCCAATGTTTATAACCAAATGGTAATAAAACAGTTTGCAAAAATTACATTTTTGTTTAACAAGTTTGAAAATCATTTTATATTTATATAATTGTGATTAAATAGACATTCGAATAAAAAATTCTACCTCAAGCCCACAACCAAACAAGGAACGGGAAATGAAGTTAAATTACCAATTCAAAGCCTGTTGAATCCTACTTATATATATATATATATATATATATATATATATATATATATATATATATATATAAGATTAAAAAACATTTAGATATTAACACAATTTTTATTGTGTTACACTTGTATTCCCCCCCCCCCCTCCTAAAACAGTTAAAATTATGAAAACGTAGGTGTATGAACTCACCTTTTGTAAGTGTCTGGCTGAAGATATTGTGTAGTAGAGTTAATTCCACAAGTGAGAACCCGTGATAAAAACCAAATCCTAATTTATATTAACATCATCTTAAGCATAAATTAGATAATCTAGTAATGTTTAAAGTGTTAAACAACACTTAATTTTTGTAAGAAGACTTACAAAGATCCTTAGAATAGTGTGTGGGTGTTCTTCTTGTTCTTCGTGTTCTTTGTGTATTCTTGATGAAAACTAGTGATATTGGGTGTTTTCGGCCCACGATATGAAGATTCGAAGGTGTTTTTGGATGACTCTCACAAGATTCTAATAATATTCAAAGGATTTTCGCATGTGTTTTTGAGAGGGAAGAATGATTTCGGTTGATGTTCTTGAGAGAAAAAGGTGTTGATTTCGGCTGAATTTTGTTAGAATGAGGAGTTTTTTCGGTTTAGCAAATATATATAAGAAGCATAAAGTATGGCGGTTTAAGGTCTTCGGCCAAGAACAATTTCCGAGGAAGGGGTTCTCGTCCAGGAACTCTACCCGAGAAGCCTCGTTTGCGGCCAGAAGAGGATAAGGTTTGCAAGGTTTTCGGCCATGAACTCTATGTCGGCTTCGCATGTTTTATGTCTGAGGTTCTCGACCGGAAACGTATTTGCGATGTGAGGAGATAAGGCATTCAGAGGGTTTTCGGCCATGCGAGAATTCTCGGCTTAAGTGGTAGAATCCAAATTTTCCAACACTTAATTAATAAAAGTTTTATATATATAAAAATTTATAATTTAACTTTAATAAGTTGACAATTCGACAAATTTGACTTTTATTTGACATGTTTGACTTTTGTTGACTTTCATTAACTTGAAAATAACGGGTTGCTACACTTTATCTATGCTTCTCAAGCTCATACACCATTCATTAGACGACTTATGTGTGTGTCTAAACCTTTTCAGAACTTATAGCGATAAATCCCAAATGTTCAAACCATTTGCCATTTCTCACAATTCGAACTATGAAGAGGGATGTCGTAATCATAATCGAATTTGAGAATGCAATTTACACAATCGCTACCTCCTTAAAATCTTTCTAGTGAAAGCGTTTCGTCACAATCATTTTCATGAAATGGAGAGAAATATTGCCACTTAGATTTTATGGTGTATGTGTTCTTATCCATGTGAATTTGCATAACCATAATCACAAGACAATGTTTATGACAAATCCAAACTCATATGGACTGAACTTGTTCAATCCTAATTTCTTGCCATCTAGTAACACAAGGGCCTACCATTGCTTCCATGTTGTTTAGTAATTCACCCATACATATCAATGTACTTTCATTGATCAAGGTACTCTGGCTTTATGCAGCCAAGTGAGGACTCACAGAACTCAGATGCATAGTTAACATAAAACTGGAATGGCATAGAAATAAAATATGTCAACACGATAAACCTCAAGTCGTATGCTAGTGATAAACAATAGTTTTACTCTTGATTAGTTCTTGAAACTTTTCAAGATCTTTAAGACTCCCAATAACCATTTGACATATAAGATTCTCTTGTCAAGAAACATTCCTTGACAAACAAATATTCAAGAGTTAGTGCGGATTCTTATCAAGACAAACACCACACATAATTGGTCTTAGTTGGTCTTTGTCTTATCCAACACATCACAACTTACCAATTTAAAACATGCAAGAGTGAGAAACGTTTCTACTACACATTTAATGAGTGTTATAAATCTTCTTAAGATGATGTCACTCAAGTCACAATCTTGGTGTACGACTCTAAGACTCGATTTTGGAACGAAGTACGACTTATCTTCTTGACTTAACCAATTCAACAATTCCCAATTCCTCTTCTTATCCATGTTAATGCACTAAGGTGTCCTTAGAGGATCAATTGTGATATGGTTTCTAAATCATTAAGATGATCATAAAACATGATACTCAAGTACTCTCCATTCTTTTCAGATTGGAGAAACTTTTATCTTTCTGCCTAATTGATTCGTCTTATTCGTTCTGTCATTCATTGAAACTTTTCCAATGATTCAGAATCACACTTAATCTTGTAAGTATAACCATGTTTACTATACTTTTAGTAAATCATGACGAATAGTCTTATTGTTCTTTGTGGTAGACCTGACCAGTTCACAACAACGTGTACTAGATCTTCCAGTCCTTCACTTGCGTCACATCTATATGTAAATCAAGGAATTAGTCCTGATTTCCTAAAGATGAAGGTTCCCATTCATAAAGCAATACAAGTGTATGATTAAGTTTTTGTCCAATTGAAACTTGGGTGATGAGAATCATTCCTTATTTGGTAAATTTGACACTACAACAAATAGTATAACTAAGAATTACATCCATTTTTAATATTGCTAACAATAGAAACATAAAAACATCAATTTTCACAAAAGTCAAAATTTACTTTAATTATAAAAGTGCGGAATACTTGTCCTTACAACGCAATTACAAATGAAAACTATGTTACTAAATATTTCTAAGCAATCTATCCTAACTCTTAAACAGTAACTCAAAAATCCGATCATCAAACCATGCGATCGAAATCCATTTCTTCATGATCAGACTCAGCTAACTCTTCCTTTAAGCTTCTTTCTTTTCTTCGATCCTACAAAACATCAAAATGTAATCTCGTCACATCATGTATTAAGAATCTACAAATAGGAACTTAATAGAGTTAGATAGTGGACTTACCTGAAGCAGAGTCATACATCTTGACTTTCCCATCCTTTCGATCCTTAAGGTAGATGTGGCAGCTTCATAACCAATTCCCCTTCTCTTGGCAGTAGAAGCAAACATACTCTTTTGGAATAGCACATGGTATAATCTAAGATTCAGCCTTTTTTGTTGCCATTCGGCCAAACGGTTTGACCTTGGCCAATCCCTTTCCATTGGGAAGAGTAAGTTTTTCTGGACTTCCAATGTTGCTATTGTCAATTTCCATGGAAGTTTCGGAGTTTGATCTACCAATCAAATTTGTTTGACCAGTGCGCTAAATCATCTCTGATTCAGCAACAATAAGCAAATAAATCAGATCAATGAGGGTCACGTTGTGGTCCATCATATAGTAATATTTAATGAACTCACTATATGATACGGGAAGTGATTGAAGAACCAAGTCAACAACCAGCTTCCTTGATACATCGACACCCAACATTCCCAACCTGTCAATATGTAAATTCATCTCCAAGATGTGAGCACATATAGACTTTCCATATTTGTGTTTGCTTGCTAATAGGGCTTGAGTGACCTTGAACTTTTCAATTTGACGAGCATGTGGGTCAGGGAGAATTATTGGAGGAGGTGGAGGAAGTGAAAAACGATTTCCGTTTTCATGATCCAATCTTGGAACACCATTTTCATGTGGAAAGCATTTTCCAAAGGATTCGGGAAGACCATAATTGTTAGAATTCGACATCTACTAAATGGGAGAAATTCAAGTTAGTTGATTCAATCCTTAATATAACACCCAAATAAAATATTAAGACAGGGACCCAACACAATATTCTACAACTCGAAAGAGGGATGCCGTAATCCAGTTGCATAATATTTGAAGGTAGGTAAATGACGATTTACCAATTTCCAGTATGAAAAACGAAAATGAAAATTAGGTTTTAAATGAATTGAAACTCCTAGATCTTTGGAGATTCATTGAACTTTTCAGTGGCATGTTTAATCTCGATTATGCCTTTCAAGTTTGTGACTGGGATACCGAGGATCACAGACAAGGTGTGAATAACCATGCAAATTAGCTTGGTACTCTCGAAGACGTTTATCACCTAATCAATGTGTCGGTTAACCACACACGCTCCATTGATCTATGATAATCTACGAGCTACCTATTGTCATCCTTTACTGGTCCCGTATTAGTGTGCCGGTTAACCACACACGCTCCACTAACAACCAACAAGGTGCAATGTGCAATTTCATGGATTAGCACCAAATTCACATTTTTCCTAAAGTAACTAAGATTTGGGAATTTATAAAAGTGTTTAGTTACTTTGTATTTCATTATACTTATAATGGAAGGTTGTGTCATATCCTACCCGTTCGGCTATCGACCCTCCCCAAGTCAAGGGTGCGGTGGGTAAGAGTGGATACCCAACGGTGGTCATTTTACATGTCGCTTCCTTAAACACCCCTTATAGACCAGTTTCGTGAATGAGGCATACTAACAGTAAGACTGACTCTTTACTTATACGTATATAATATATTAGACTTTTAATTTTATATAGTATAAGGTTGTATTTTACACTTTAAAAATACTAAGTCGTTTAATCTATTAGTAAATTAGACTTTTAATTTGATTAAACTTAAACCACATTATTTTGGATTTATTAATTTTCTCTTTTAATTAAACACTTAATTAATTTAATAAAATCCATAAGGGTGTAATTTGAACTTTTCAAAACACTAGGGTTTTAGAATTTAATATTTCAAAATTAATACCTTTTAATTAAATTTTAAATTTCAAAACTTTAGGATAAATTTTGAAACCTTTCAAAATATTAGGGTTTAACTATTTAAATTTCAAAAACAAAAATTTTAATTTCAAATTTAAACTATAAAACCTAAAGGGCGTATTTTAAAACTTTTTCAAAATTACTAGGTTAAATATTTGAATCATAATAATCCTATATTATCCATATTTAACCAATTCCACCCATTTTGATAAGGATATCTCATACCAATCATAAAAATCGATTTTTGGCAAGAAAAACGAGTTTTGGTAATTATCCAAATCAAAAACTGTCCAAAAAATAGAAAATCTCGGCACCAGATTACTTGACTCGTCGAGTCCGCTATGGAACTCATCGAGTTCATGCAACTCATCGATTCCATAAATGGACTCGTCGAGTAGACCTGTCAGACAACAAAATTCTCAACTTTTTGATCCTTTGGCAGTTCACTTTTGCATCTATTCAACACAACAACGACCAAGGTTCGGATACCACTGTTGGGTTTTGAGCATAACAACATCCTTTGGTGTACATGCAACCTGTCACACCCCCATACCGGAACGACGAAAACGTTCGAGGGTGGAGGACGTCATTTGTAGTATCATAACAATTGCATCATAGTAATCAAAGTAAACACAACCATTACATTAAAATATGAATATTTACGTCTTGTTTGGAAACATAGTTTGTATACATAAAAAATATAACAAAAGTAAAAGACGTGGCTCTATATATTCCGTCTTCTCAAAACTCCGGGAGGTACCTGTCTATTGATCACCTGAGAATACAAGCGATTTTGAAAACATATTAGAATAAAGCTGGCGAGTTCATTAGCCTGTTTTTGTAATGAAAACATGTGAAGAGATCTGTAAAATGTATGTATGTTTTCCAAGAAAATCCAATATTTTCTAACATATTTGTTTGATACTGTAAATAAAGTATGATTCATTTTGAAAGCCATGGCTACCACCAGTATGTAATGTATATTTTGTTTAGAAAACCCTGGCTACTGCCAGCATGTAAAGTACCGATGTTTCATGTGGGAAAATCCCTTATTTTCCCTTGTATGCGTGTGTTGTTGCTTTAATGGTTCTGAAATTGTTAGGCATAAGTATCACACTTATGTTTTTAAAGCAATTGTTCATGAGAAGTGTATTATTACGTAAATATGTCGTTACTGTTGGCGAGTTTTATGACCATACTAAACTTGATACGACGTGAATCCGACGCCAATATCCTTGATGACTTTGTGACCCGTAGAACTGCCGGTCCTACGGTAGCTAGCAGTAAGGTGTGGGGTAGTCAATCCCGTATAGATCTATACACAAAAGGCACGTTCTCTCGCGAGGAGACTCTGGTTCATAAGGGTAGTGTCACACCCTGCTAAAGCGGAAACACGAGGCGTGGCAGTATAAAGGGTTTCATAGCAAAAGTTAAAAGACAACACCAACCATAGTATTAAAAATCATTACAATTTTACAATGGGTTTGAACAACTTTTAAAAGAAATTACAATGTAAATTGAAATACAACACATGCGAATGCTCCTAAAAGTGAAGTGTCCCTAAGTGCCACTTACTCGATGATTCCTGAAAAAGCATGTAAAACGAGCGTCAACTATAAAAATAGTTGGTGAGTACTCACAGATAAACAAAATAATACTGGTTCCATGAATTGAAATCAAAGTTTTGATAAAAGTTTCCAATAATAAAAGTATATTGTTAAAATGAGTAAATAAGTTTGTAAAAACAAAGTTCTTTGTCATCATGAGAGATAAGGTATGTTGCCCAAATAAGATGCAACATTCATATTCTCATGGAAGATAAAGTTCGTTACTCAAACGAGCAAACAAGTTTCATTGCTAAAATGAGCAATCAATTTCGTTGCTACAAGGAGCAAACAATTTCATTGCTAAAACATGTATATAAGTTTTCAGTAATAAAAGTTCGTTGTTGTAATGAGAAACAAAGTTCATTGCTATAATTAATAACAAGTTTATTGCTATAACGAGAAACGAGTTTGTATGTGTATTAGCAAACCATGAGTCTCAACCAAACCTATGACTGAAGCCCTATCAAGATCTATGCTTATCGTTCCATAGATGAATATGGTATCATGCACTCCAGCAATAGGGCGAGTGAGGAGTTGTCAATTCCTAATAGCGTTATCCATAATGACCATTGGCTCAAAGAGTTAATGGTTAGAGATAAGGGAAGGGCCTTAGTACGATAAGTTCTCATGTTCCGTGTTGCATAGACATACATAGAGAGACATAGCAATAAAATAGCAATCATGTTTGATACAAATCAATTTAAATACAACATTCAAATAATAGTTTTTCGGGACATGCTTTTCCACCCCAAAACATAAAAACCGAAAATAGGGGAGTGCGTGAATACTCACAATGCATTTAGATGATGCAAATGGTGCCTTGAACTATGTTCCACGTGTACCACTACCGATTCCTACAATAATGGTATTCGCTAGTGAGTCTCTAATCGAAATCTAACACTAGTATACTTACTACTACAATAGAATTATGCCAATAATGTGTCAAAATTTAATATTGATAAGTTACAAATATTTTTCAGTGGAAATTAAGTTTCAAAGAATCAATTGTTATATAACAATTTAAGTGGAAAATTTCCATTATTGAAATGTTAATATTTAACATTTTAGAGGTGTTCCAATGATTAAATATTCAAAACTAAATCAATTTAGTTCTAAACTTTCCCAAACTTTGTCATGGATTATGAATATGTATAACCATTTTTCACATATTAAATTCTCTAAATAGATACAAATTCATGAAAAATAGAAATCAGTTATGAAAATACCCCAAACTTTTTATAACAATGCCATTACACATACTTAAGCTGAGAAAAATATAAAAAGGGGTTTCTAAACTGTTTAACCCAATTTTATGATTTTTATGCATTTATTCTAATAAAAATTGAAATAAATAGAAAACAGTTTCCAAAATTGCCGAAAATTTTTGTAACACTTTTATTATACATGTAGAAGCTGTGAAAAATATAAAATATATTTTTGCAATTAGTCTTTCTATTTTTCTTTGTTTTATCCTCTTAAATAATCATTAATTGGAGAATAATTATTAAACAGTTAAAGTAAATTACCAAAATTTTTGTACACTTCATTTACAGAGTAAATAATCTGGGAAAAATACCAAATGTGGTTTTTATATACTGAAATCCGATTTTGTGTATTTAAGTGTATTTAATCTTAGAAAATAGAAGAAAAATAGTATACAGAAGAGAAAAATCATCAAAAATTTTATGTAGCCTCCTAATGTACTACAAAGTGTTCTGGTAAATGTTCATGAATTTTGGGTGAGCAGAACTATTTTTTCTATTTTTAGGCCATTATAAATACAAAAATCAGGGAAAAATAGGAATGCATTATGAAAACTTCTGAAAACATTTTTCTGAGTCTTATATCTCTGGTAGTAACTGCGAAAGTTGTTATATATCATTTTAAGATTTTCTAAAGTGCTTTTATGATTTATTGGAGCCAAACAAAAAGAAAATTCAAAAGCATATTAAACAGTAGCAAAAATCGATGAAACTTAATGAGGGATCATTATTTATCATAGGGGTTATCCACGAATTTAACTAGGATTTATAGACCCCAGAAAGTGTTTTATATGATTTATTTCCCTATTTTCTTGCATTAATTATAGTAATTCGAGATAAATGAATTATCTTCTGGAAATTTACAGAGCATCTTATTTTGTTGATGGGAATCTGGGAAAAATCGGATTTGGTCAGAAAAGGAGTTTTAGATATTTATTTGGAAATAAATCCTTCATGAACATCTTTGAAAGCTTTTAACAACATACTTTGATGATCTAGCATCTAAGCTTGAAGATGATCACATGCATGTTTGTTTGAAGACCATTCATGAGTTTGAAATGTTCAAAAATCATTTTTGAAAGAAAACTTAGAGTGCATGTGGTGATTTTCCACCAAAACTTGTAGAAAAGTGCATTTTCATGATCTTGACTTAGGTTTAGGTCCTTGGATTTCATCATTTACAACATGCATGTTGTTTTTGGGTGAAATCCTACCACCATCATCATCAAAACTGAAGTGAATGAACATGCACACATATTTTCTAATAGAAAGGTGTAGAAGGAGAAGGAAATGCAAAAAAAATCTTAAAAACTTGAAGGAAAATGAAAGGAAATCGTGTTCTACCTTAATGAACACAACTACATGATGAAGATTTTGTGTTTGAGGTGTGTTCTTGGACTTGTTTTCTGTACAATTTCGTGGTTGAGGGAGAGAGGAAGAGAGAGTAGAGAGAAAATGAAGTAAGGGACTGTGAGAGAGAAAGAGATGGAGTGGGTGTGGGTGTGTTGGGAAAGTGATTGAGTGTGTTGGGAAGAGGAGAGAGAGAGGGAAAGAGAAATCCGAATTTTGAGGTTATAATATCCCTCTCCCTTTCATTTGTCTTTATAAATTTTAAATATTTTATAAAAATATCATTTATTTATAAAAGATGCAACTTAACCAAGTTTGTATGCATAAAAGTGTTGATTTTTGGTTTATAAATTAAGGGTAAATGTTAATGAGTTAAATTTCATTTTCCTTGAATGCATTTTCATAATTTTAATTGTTATAAGATCATATTATAAGGTTCATAATTATTTTTATAAAATTTTTAAGGTTAAAGTTTATAAATGTGAGTTTTTAGGGCATTTAGGGTTTTTTAGAGTTTGTAAATCATTGGATATCAAAATTACTTGAATTTTGAGACTTCAAACTATTTTAGAGTTTCATAACTCTTATTCAAATTAGAAATATTGTTTGTAATTTATTTTTAGCGGTTTATTGGCATTCTATGTAGTGATTCCGAGATTCAAGCGAAATTGAGGAATCAAGTATACTAGTCCTACTCTTCAACTTTGAATTAAGTTTCTATGAGACTTTGACCTAATTTCTACTTCTAGGTCAAGTGCATAATGTGTGTATATGATTCATGAAATGGTGTTCGAGTCAAAGAGTGACCCAAATATAGATAGTCACTACACTTAAGTAGTAGTAGAATTCACATATCAATGTGAAATCTAAGTACACCATCCATTGTTTCTATTTGTTTCCAAGTTTCTACTAGGTTATAACTTACCTTCTAGTTACTAAGTCTAATATGTGTTGTGCCTATATGTGCAACTAAGTCTAGTCAAATCTAGAACCGACTCGAATTTTGACGGTTGTCACAGTCTCCCCCAGTTGAAAGAATTTCGTCCCGAAATTCAATTTGTGACACATTCTATTAGAACTCAGCCGAATACAATTGTATAATTGGAGAGATGGTGACTTGAAGAGCTCTTTGATTATTTTGGGTTAATTCCTCAAGGGAAGAGCCCAACTATTTAGCTATAATCAATTTAGTGTTTCCATAATTTGAGTTCTACAGTCTAGATTGTGGGAAATTAGGATCATGGAAATCATGATCCAACCATGGCGACCTAGTTGAAAAAGATTATATAGTTAGATATTATCTAACTTAAAAGAACGTTATAAGTTTTGCTGAAGCACCAACTACATTGAGCATTAAATCCGCATTGATCCTCAAGTTGCATTCTAAATTAGCACTAAGTGTAAATTCGCCACCTAATAAGAAGAGATTAGGAACAATATGTTCACTTCCGGGTTGGCTACTATATCTGGAAAAGATATATTCTGAAATAAGAAGGGGTAGCACGAATGAAAAAGAAGTGAGCGAGGGTAAGTTCCTAAATATACGTACTAAGGGTAGGCAACGAAGTTTTGGTACATCTCAAATGTGAAGGCTATTTAAGTGTCGTCTACAAAATAAATTACGAAATTATTGAGGATCTCCGAGGCTATAATTACTACTACAGTTACTCTTACAATAATAAAACCTTATTCGAAGAATAAATATATTTAGAGAGTCATTGTTGCAAATGGAAGCGATGAAAGTTTATGATATTTTAATTTACATTGTGTAGATAGCATTTTAAGTGTTTAGAAGTGAATAAAAAAAAATCTCACTGTTATTAAAATGTGTGTTTAGAAATGATAATTAATCTCACTATTATCAAAATATGTAATAATTCCAAGATAAAGAAAATACATGTGTGGCGATCAAACAAAGTAGTAAAATAATATAAAGATTAATTAAGGTTACAGGTTTAAGTCATCAATAGGGGAATTTATACGAAAATATTTTGATTACTCTTTTGAAAAATTGTCTAATTCTCTATGTCAGGACAAATTCAAGCTTATGAGTCAGAATATTTATAAAAACAAAGTTGAGAGTTTAGGAACTCACTGAAAATTACAAAGTAGAATGCTATTTTAAGAAATGTGTAAAAATATCGATCATTGAAAATAATGGATTCTTAATTTAGTGTTTCTACAAAAACAATCATTTAGAGAATAGATAATCGTAAAATTCAAAACTTTTTGATGTATTTAAAAAAAAGAAACATAAGGAAACATATCCTTCACATATATTTTATGGATTTAGAAAAATGATAAGAACAATGGTATTCTTCTTGTGTATTAATTGTAAGAAAAATACAATGAAAATTACATTTTAAATCAAGTTTCCGAATCTAGGACGAAAGAGCAATGTAAATAAAGATCACTTGTTTATAGAGATTTCAAAATAAAAACAAGATATATATGATAAAAGGTGTAATTGAATATATCAGAGCTGACTAAATCAAAAGTATGCCTTACGACTATATACGTATTAATCGCTCAAAACGAAAGGGTAGACTTCTAGTCTTTATGCATACGAACATGATACCACGAGAAGCAAAATAGACAGAAACAAAGTTAGACAATGTATTATGTTACTATTATGGGCGTGCGAGATCTAAAATCAAAAAGAGAGCGAGAAATCAAGTTCGGGGGAAAGAAAAAGGAAGGTAGCAGCGGCAATGATTGTTATTGTTGAAATTATAAGAACAATACATATAGGTAGATTTAAAACCAGGTTGAGATATATTTCAAACTTCAATATGTGATGTATATTGATGATTAAATAGAAATGAAGAAGTTTTAAAGTGTTTTCTAAGGTTTGCTAAAAATTCACGAGTTATCTATTAAGTTAAACTCCATTTGTGAAAAAGAAGAAACACTAAAACTTGTAATTGAAAATCTGACAGTTTTGACCTTTTTGACCGGAGTCCAACAATGCTTAAAAACGGATAAGGTAAAGACTTAACATATTTAGATGAATAATTGTGCATTGTCGAAAGTGCGCCACTGGAACTTTAAAAGTGAACACTAAATTTTGCAATGCTTTATATTTTAGAATCTTTATAGATTATAAAACTATATTGAAGCAAAGTACACAAATAAGGTATGTTTTGAATTACACACGTTAGATATGTCTTATAAACATGTTTGAAGTAGACATTTGCATAAATATTATGTTGTGTTTTTGAGAAAACACATTAAAGTAAATTACAATGTCTAAATGAGAAAGCGGTTAAATGTGTCAAAGCAAAAGTGGTTTGGAAAATCCGAGGATGCTTTTACATATAATAGGACTTCAATGTTATATGTTTAAGTTTTATAACATAGAGTTTAAACACTTTTATAAAAGAAAATGTTTCTAAGTTTTTCGAAAACGTGTCAAAATGGTAAGCAAGGTTTAAAATGGTTTATATGCCCTTAAAAACACATCTATCCATTGAAATGGATTTGAAATGGATTTGAAATAAAATTGAAATAGCAAGGTTAAAACCAATAATGGTTAAATTGAGTTTTGAAGAAAAGTGTTAAGTTAAAGCAAGTTGTCAGAAGATTTTTAGCAAGAATATGACTTACATTGTTAAGAAATGTCTACTAAGTTGATTGAAGTGGTTATGAAATATTTTATTGATGATAAATAAAACCGATGAAGCGAAATAATTTTTCGATGGAAGGTTAAGAAGTAAGGAATAAGTATGTTAGTGTAGCTGATCGTACCTAAATACTAAGGCGAGTACAAGGCGAGTATAAGACGAGTACCGATGTCTTTTTCCCAAAGATAAAGGACAAGAAAAATTGTTTGAAAAACGTTTTATGGTGTCAATGTAGTTTACGACCTTTTATAGAGGTCAAAGGGACATCCTATGTTAAGTTTTAAGCTCAAGGTGGAAACAACGTAGAGCTAAATCGTAGCGTAGTAATAAGGTCTCACGTATGGGTTAAACTTTCGTGTCTCCTCGTGAGTCGAATCCGGAATGCCCACCAATGGTATACAAGTGATTACTTAGTGGCGACTCATCTACCTCCTTACGCGATGCTCCAATTATCATTCGTGTCGATATCGAAACACTTTTTCATTGTTGTAACTCTTGAAGACGATGAAGAGGTATTGAGGAATAATTGGTATATGTTTCGACTTAAGATAATTACTAGTGTATATCTAGCTACTAATCTTACATCTAAATTCAATAGCTACCGAGGAATACCCATTCTTAGTACTAAGTGCATTGCTCCTAGAGTGGCTAGTGATATAACCTAAGTGGTTAACCTAGCACTTGATAAGGGACAAGAATATTTCTAAATAAAGGCATTGTTATAAAAGTGCACTTAGTTTCTAAGTGTATCTAGATGAATGCCTATAATATGCAATGCCCGTACGCACACCGAAAAATTTTGTTTTTCAAAAGTTTAAGTTGAAAATCGTTTTGAACATAATTCTACTATAAACGTTTCAAGCCTCACATTAAGTTTCCTTAATTAAGCATAGTTGGCCAGGCTATACTTAATTAAAGTTTGATAATGCGTACTCGAATTAGTTATACCAGTAGTATGTTCAGTATTTTAAAAACGCTTAGAAATTTTTTGGCTATAGTTGTGGTTCTCCAAAGGAAAACCGGTATTCTCTATAACCTTCGGCTCTGATACCATTTTCTGTCACACCCCGCTAAAGCGGAAACACGAGGCGTGGCAGTATAAAGGGTTTCATAGCAAAAGTTAAAAGACAACACCAACCATAGTATTTAAAATCATTACAATTTTACAATGGGTTTGAACAACTTTTAAAAGAAATTACAATGTAAATTGAAATACAACACATGTGAATGCTCCTAAAAGTGAAGTGTCCCTAAGTGCCACTTACTCGATGATTCCTGAAAAAGCATGTAAAACGAGCGTCAACTATAAAAATAGTTGGTGAGTACTCACAGATAAACAAAATAATACTGGTTCCATGAATTGAAATCAAAGTTTTGATAAAAGTTTCCAATAATAAAAGTATATTGTTAAAATGAGTAAATAAGTTTGTAAAAACAAAGTTCTTTGTCATCATGAGATATAAGGTATGTTGCCCAAATAAGTTGCAACATTCATATTCTCATGGAAGATAAAGTTCGTTACTCAAACGAGTAAACAAGTTTCATTGCTAAAATGAGCAATCAATTTCGTTGCTACAAGGAGCAAACAATTTCATTGCTAAAACATGTATATAAGTTTTCAGTAATAAAAGTTCGTTGTTGTAATGAGAAACAAAGTTCATTGCTATAATTAATAACAAGTTTATTGCTATAACGAGAAACGAGTTTGTATGTGTATGAGCAAACCATGAGTCTCAACCAAACCTATGACTGAAGCCCTATCAAGATCTATGCTTATCGTTCCATAGATGAATATGGTATCATGCACTCCAGCAATAGGGCGAGTGAGGAGTTGTCAATTCCTAATAGCGCTATCCATAATGACCATTGGCTCAAAGAGTTAATGGTTAGAGATAAGGGAAGGGCCTTAGTACGATAAGTTCTCATGTTCCGTGTTGCATAGACATACATAGAGAGACATAGCAATAAAATAACAATCATGTTTGATACAAATCAATTTAAATACAACATTCAAATAATAGTTTTTCGGGACATGTTTTTCCACCCCAACACATAAAAAACGAAAATAGGGGAGTGCATGAATACTCACAATGCATTTAGATGATGCAAATGGTGCCTTAAACTACGTTCCACGTGTACCACTACCGATTCCTACAATAATGGTATTCGCTAGTGAGTCTCTAATCGAAATCTAACACTAGTATACTTACTACTACAATAGAATTATGCCAATAATGTGTCAAAATTTAATATTGATAAGTTACAAACATTTTTCTGGGGAAATTAAGTTTCAAAGAATCAATTGTTATATAACAATTTAAGTGGAAAATTTCCATTATTGAAATGTTAATATTTAACATTTTAGAGGTGTTCCAATGATTAAATATTCAAAACTAAATCAATTTAGTTATCAACTTTCCCAAACTTTGCCTTTAAGTTTTAATTGAAGTCAAAGACCTTAAGATAAATTTTCTTGAATTTTAGATTTGTCTGACTATTTTTCACGATTTTAGTTTCTTGAATAACCATAAAATCATGAAAAATACTAAACAGTTAATAAAAATTACCAAACTTCAGATTTTGGTTCTAAATGTACTAAAAGACTTCTAGATAAATTGTCATGGATTATGAATATGTATAACCATTTTTCACATATTAAATTCTCTAAATAGATACAAATTCATGAAAAATAGAAATCAGTTATGAAAATACCCCAAACTTTTTATAAAAATGCCATTACACATACTTAACCTGGGAAAAATATAAAAAAGGGTTTCTAAACTGTTTAACCCAATTTTATGATTTTTATGCATTTATTGTAATAAAAATTGAAATAAATAGAAAACAGTTTCCAAAATTGCACAAAATTTTTGTAACACTTTTATTGTACATGTAGAAGCTGTGAAAAATATAAAATATATTTTTCAATTTGTCTTTCTATTTTTCTTTGTTTTATCCTCTTAAATAATCATTAATTGGAGAATAATTATTAAACAGTTAAAGTAAATTACCAAAATTTTTGTACACTTCATTTACAGAGTAAATAATCTGGGAAAAATACCAAATGTGGTTTTTATATACTGAAATCCGATTTTGTGTATTTAAGTGTATTTAATCTTAGAAAATAGGAGAAAAATAGTATACAGAAGAGAAAAATCATCAAAATTTTTATGTAGCCTCCTAATGTACTACAAAGTGTTTTGGTAAATGTTCATGAATTTTGGGTGAGCACAACTATTCTTTCTATTTTTAGGCCATTATAAATACAAAAATCAGGGAAAAATAGGAATGCATTATGAAAAAATCTGAAAACATTTTTCTGAGTCTTATATCTCTGGTAGTAACTGCGAAAATTGTTATATATCATTTTAAGATTTTCTAAAGTGCTTTTATGATTTATTGGAGCCAAACAAAAAGAAAATTCAAAACCATATTAAACAATAGCAAAAATCGATGAAACTTAATGAGGGATCATTATTTATCATAGGGGTCATCCACGAATTTAACTAGGATTTATAGACCCCAGAAAGTATTTTATATGATTTATTTCCCTATTTTCTTGCATTAATTATAGTAATTCGAGATAAATGAATTATCTTCTGGAAATTTACAGAGCATCTTATTTTGTTGATGGGAATATGGGAAAAATCGGATTTGGTCAGAAAAGGAGTTTTAGATATTTATTTGGAAATAAATCATTCATGTACATCTTTGAAAGCTTTTAACAACATACTTTGATGATCTAGCATCTAAGCTTGAAGATGATCACATGCATGTTTGTTTGAAGACCATTCATGAGTTTGAAATGTTCAAAAATCGTTTTTGAAAGAAAACTTAGAGTGCATGTGGTGATTTTCCACCAAAACTTGTAGAAAAGTGCATTTTCATGATCTTGACTTAGGTTTAGGTCCTTGGATTTCATCATTTACAACATGCATGTTGTTTTTGGGTGAAATCCTACCACCATCATCATCAAAACTGAAGTGAATGAACATGCACACATATTTTCTAATAGAAAGGTGTAGAAGGAGAAGGAAATGCAAAAAAAATCTTAAAAACTTGAAGGAAAATGAAAGGAAATCGTGTTCTACCTTAATGAACACCACTACATGATGAAGATTTTGTGTTTGAGGTGTGTTCTTGGACTTGTTTTCTGTACAATTTCGTGGTTGAAGGAGAGAGGAAGAGAGAGTAGAGAGAAAATGAAGTGAGGGAGTGTGAGAGAGAAAGAGATGGAGTGGGTGTGTTGGGAAAGTGATTGAGTGTGTTGGGAAGAGGAGAGAGAGAGGGAAAGAGAAATCCGACTTTTGAGGTTATAATATCCCTCTCCCTTTCATTTGTGTTTATAAATTTTAAATATTTTATAAAAATATCAATTATTTATAAAAGATGCAACTTAACCAAGTTTGTATGCATAAAAGTGTTGATTTTTGGTTTATAAATTAAGGGTAAATGTTAATGAGTTAAATTTCATTTTCCTTGAATGCATTTTCATAATTTTAATTGTTATAAGATCATATTATAAGGTTCATAATTATTTTTATAAAATTTTTAAGGTTAAAGTTTATAAATGTGAGTTTTTAGGGCATTTAGGGTTTTTGAGAGTTTGTAAATCTTTGGATATCAAAATTACTTGAATTTTGAGACTTCAAACTATTTTAGAATTTCATAACTCTTATTCAAATTAGAAATATTGTTTGTAATTTATTTTTAGCGGTTTATTGGCATTCTATGTAGTGATTCCGAGATTCAAGCGAAATTGAGGAATCAAGTATACTAGTGCTACTCTTCAACTTTGACTTAAGTTTCTATGAGACTTTGACCTAATTTCTACTTCTAGGTCAAGTGCATAATGTGTGTATATGATTCATGAAATGGTGTTCGAGTCAAAGAGTGACCCAAATATGGATAGTCACTACACTTAAGTAGTAGTAGAATTCACATATCAATGTGAAATCTAAGTACACCATCCATTGTTTCTATTTGTTTCCAAGTTTCTACTAGGTTATAACTTAGCTTCTAGTTACTAAGTCTAATATGTGTTGTGCCTATATGTGCAACTAAGTCTAGTCAACTCTAGAACCGACTCGAATTTTGACGGTTGTCACATGTAGTCCTCCACTTAGTTAAGTTTGTAAGCGCCCAAGGACTTGTCTCCCAATTAGGTTAACGACTTTACAAGTAATAATATATAAAACGTAATGTTCTTTCATATTTGAATTCGATGTATGTATCATAGAGTAAAAATAATTATACTTAAATAATTATTAACTGTTGTACTCTTATAATGTGTGTCATAAACTAAATATGTCATAGTTTATTTGTTTAATAGTGTTAGTAATTTGTATCTGTAAAACTGGTAATGAAAATCCCAAACTATACCTATTATAGTTTGACCGTTATGTTCGTGAAACCGTTCTGAAAACTATGCAATTAAATTTTATAGAATGAACTCACTGTTTGACGTGTGATTCGAATGTAAGATCGATAGGGATGCTGATAGTCAATTGAAGTCTCGAACACAAACGGATCCTATTTATCATATAATAGAACATATATGTATTAGATTAGGGTATATCACCACTAATTAGGGAAGGAAACCAGCTTAGAGACTAGGAAACACTTGAAAGTAAGTGTTAGAATCACATGCAATTGAAGGAGGGGTGTTCGCGGTCACAACAAGGGGTGTACGATCATAGGTTTGCGGCCTAATGGCGTTTGTGGCCCAAGAGTTTGCGGCCGAAGAGTTTTGGCCCAAGAGTGTACGACCCATGGGTGTACGGCCAAGGAGTTTGCAGTCGTACACTCTCGATGAAAGGTGCAATTTGCGGTGTTTTAAGGTCCTTTCTAGCCTCCCGGAAGTGTTTTAGGTCCCATGCATAGTTTAAAGGAGAGTTTAAGGCCAATCTTTGACCGAAAACTAGGGTTTGCGGCCAATGAGGGGTGTACGGGCGTACACATGGGTTTACTGTCGTAAACCCTCCATGGTCATGCTTATTGGGTCGATTTCAAGGTGAAAATCAAGAATAGGAAGCAGTTACTTACTTTTAGGAAGCTTGAAGAGGATTTTTAGCCACCAAGAACTAGTGTGTGTTGTTGGTGAGAAATGAAGATCTAAACAAGGATGAGATTAATGAGATAGGAGCAAGGATTCACCATTAGATAGAGGAATGAAACACAATACAAGGTGGAGAATCACTTACATCTTGAATATCTTGGAGGAAATTTCGATGGAGGTAGAGAGTGAGTAGAGAGAGAGAGAGAGAGAGAGAGAGAGAGGAAGTTCTAGGTTTGAAGAGTGTAAAGTGACAAATGAAGGCTAAGCACTCCATATATAGGAGGGAGTTTTCGGCCATGGGGAGTGGGATGGGGGTGTACGGCTATAAACTCGAGTTTGCGGCCGTACAATCCTCTCGAAGGGGTGTTCGGCCCGGATGCTAAGTTATGATTTAGAAAAACTCGTTCTTGGACCCAAACCTTGATTGCACTGAGCTTAGGATATTTAATTAGACCCAAAATAATTCTAACGAGAGCAAAAATAAATCTGAATTGATTTATTTTTAAACGGTTCGTATAAAAAGAAGTTTCGGGTTGTCACATCATCCCCCCGTTAGAGGGAATTTCGTCCCGAAATTGAAACATAGAATACAAATCATGGACTCAGAAAGAGATGCGGATATTTTTGTTTCATTGATTCTTCGCGTTCCCAAGTGAATTCAGGTCCCCACCTGGCATTCCAGCGAACCTTCACTATTGGTATGCGGCTTTGTTTTGTTCGTTTGATCTCTCGGTCCATGATTTCGACTGGCTCTTCCACGAAATTAAGATTCTTGTTGATTTCAATCTCATCGAGAGGGATCATAAGGGTCTCGTCGGATAAACACTTTTTAAGATTCGAGACGCGGAAGAAAGGATGAATGTTGCTAAGCTCTTGGGGTAAACGAAGTTTGTATGCTACGGGACAGATCCTAGAAATGATCTCTAATGGTCCTATGTACCTCAGATTTAGCTTTCCACGCTTTCCAAAGCATATCATGCCTTTCCAGGTTGAGACCTTCAAAAGAACATGGTCTCCGACCTGGAACTCCAAGGGTTTTCGTCTCTTATTAGTGTAGCTTATTTGTCTGTCTCGTGAAGCTTTCACTCATTCCCGGATTTGTACGATCTTTTACGTAGTTTCGCGGATGATTTCTGGACCAGTGAGGGTGCTGTCGGGAAATCTTCCCTTGGCTAGCTGCGTGTCACCCACCTCAGCCCAGCACAGAGGGATCTGCACTTACGGCCATAAAGGGCTTCAAAAGGTGCAGCCTTGATATTGGGATGATAGCTGTTGTTGTAGGAGAATTCGACCAAGGGCAAATGGACGTCCCACGACTTACCAAAATCGATTAAACATGCTCTCAACATGTCTTCCAAGGTCTGAATGGTCCTTTCACTCTGTCCAGCTGTTTGGGGATGGTAAGTTGTGCTCATATCCAGTTTGGTTCCAAGAGCCTTCTGCAGTGACTGCCAAAACCTCGAGGTGAATCTGCTGTCTCGATCGGAGATAATGGACACAGGCACACCGTGCAGTCGAACTATCTCTTGGATATAGATCCGAGTGAGTCTTTCCAACTTGAAAGTTTCTTTGATCGGCAGGAATTGGGCGGACTTGGTCAATCGGTCGACTATTACCCATATGGTATCGTACCCACTCGGAGATTTAGGCAATTTAGTGATAAAATCCATAATAATCCTCACCCACTTTCCACTCAGGTATCTCCAGCTGCTGGAGCAGACCTGAGGGCTTCTAATATTCCACCTTCACCTTGGCACAAGTCAAGCACTTGCCCACGAAGGTAGCGATCTCCGCTTTCATGTTTGGCCACCAATATAACTTCTTGAGATCAAGGTACATCTTATCCGGACCTGGGTGAACAGAGTATTTACTCTTGTGAGCTTCGGTCATGACAACTTCTCTGTAACCGCCGAACTTTGGGGTCCAGATCCGGTTCATGAAATAGTAGACTCCGTCTCCCTTGATCTCTAAGTTTTTCTCCATTCCTTTCAAAGCTTCATCCGACTTGTTTTCTGGTTTTAAAGCTTCCAGTTGAGCCTCTTTGATTTGTGCGGATAAGTGGGAATGGATGGTCATGGTTAGTGTTTTCATACTGCTACTTGAGTACTCTTTCCGGCTAAGGGCATCTGCTACCACATTGGCCTTGCCGGGATGGTAGCGTATCTCGCACTCATAATCATTGAGTAGCTCTACCCATCGCCGTTGTCTCATGTTCAACTCTTTCTGATTGAAAATATGCTGCAAAATTTTATGGTCGGTGCAGACTGTGCACTAGGTTCCGTAGAGATAATGTCTCCATATCTTTAATGTGAAGACCACTGCTGCCAACTCCAGGTCGTGAGTTATATAATTGACTTCGTGTGCTTTCAGCTGTCTTGTGGCATAAGCAATGACCTTACCTCGCTGCATGAGCACACAGCCTAGGACTTGATTAGATGCATCATAGTAGACAATGAAGTCTTCCGTCCCCTCGGGCAAAGACAGGATAGGTGCGCTGCATAGGGCTTGCTTCAATGTTCGGAACGCAGTGTCTTGCTTTTCACTCCAACAAAAGGGTACACCTTTCTGAGTCAGAGTGGTTAAGGGTTTTGCAATCCGTGAGAAATTCTGGATGAATCTACGATAATAGCCAGTGAGGCCCAAGAATTGTCAGATTTCTGTGGGCATCTTCGGTGCTGAGCAATTCTCAATCGCTTTAATCTTGGAAGGGTCCATGTGTCTGCCTTCCTCGCTTACCACGTGACCAAGGAAGGTTACCTTTCGAATCCAGAATTCGCACTTGGAGAATTTCGCGTACAGCTTCTCCGCCCTTAGAGCTTCCACCACTAACCTCAAGTGCTGGCTGTGATCTTCCTCGCTTCTAGAATAGAGAAGTATATCGTCAATGAACACTATTACGAACTTGTCGAGGAAAGGACGACACACACGATTCATCAGGTCCATGAATACTGCCGGTGTGTTGGTTAGACCAAAGGGCATTACTACAAACTCGTAGTGACCATATCGAGTCCGGAATGCTGTTTTAGGAATATCACCCTCATGGAGTCGTAACTGATGGTACCCTGATCTTAGGTCTATTTTTGAGAAGTAACTGGCTCCTTGAAGTTGATCTAAGAGATCGTCGATTTGGGGAAGGGGATAACGATTTTTTACGGTGAGCTTGTTTAGTTTGCGATAGTCAATGCACATCCGAAAAGATCCATCCTTCTTTTTCTCAAATAAGACCGGGGCTCCCCAGGCTGAGGAACTCGGTTTGATGAATCCTTTGTTGAGGAGTTCATTGAGCTGGCTGGACAATTCTTGCATTTTTGCTGGTGCTAATCGGTATGGGGATTTAGCTACGGGGGTAGCTCCGGGGATTAGATCGATGCGAAATTCGACTTGGCGCTCAGGAGGGATTCTTGGGAGCTCTTCGGGAAAGACATAAGGAAAGTTGCAGACTTCGGGAATGCTCTCGAGGTCTTTAACTTCCTGTTTCTCGTTAACCACATGGGCTAGGAATGCATAGCACTCCTTTCATAGAAATTTTTTGGCTTTGATGCACGAAATGATACGGAGGTTCGAGCTGAGTTTATCCCCATAGATCATGAGGGCTTCACCAGAGGGAAGATTGAGACAGATTGCTTTTTCATAGCAAAGGATATCAGCACGATTGGGGCTCAACCAATCCATGTCAATGATGACATCGAAGCTTTTTATGGAAACTGGCATAAGGTCAATGGGAAAGGAATGGTCATTTAGTGTAAGGTTACAACCTATGAATATGTCGTTAGTGCTCCGTTAGCCATCTCGACGGTGAATGTTTCGGTTAAAGTGTGGGGTTTATGTTTGAGAAGATGTTTGAATGCATGACTGACAAAACTTCTCTCCGCACCAAAATCAAAAAGAATGCATGCATAAGAGTTGTCAAGGAGGAACGTACCCGAAACAACGGTGGGATTAGCAACTGCCTCCTCCTGGCCCATTGCTAGCACTTTCCCTGTGTTGCCAACAGTTGTTGCCTTGGGGAAATTTCTCTTGTAGTGCCCGACTTCCCCACAGCCATAACAGGCTTGACAAACACTTGCTCTAGAAGCCTGACTGGTTAGTAGAACTGGTGTCTTGCAAACGCGAGTTGTGTGTCCCTTCTTGCTACAGCTGTTGCAGTGCATTTGTCACACCCCCAAACCAGAACCGCAGAATCGTTCGGAGGCGGATGACTTTATGTAGTATCGAAACAATTGAATACATAGTAAAGAAAGTAAACACAACCATCATATATATAATTTAAAAGTTACATTGTTGTAAGATACTTGTTTCAAAACAAATTACAATATGATGACAAAATGAGTTTAAAACTGACGCCTTAGCATCACTTCTCCAAAATCTGGGGTTTACTTGTATTACTGAATCCCTGAGAAATACAAGTAGATTTGAAAGAGTAGGTCAGCATTTAGGCTGGTGAGTTCATAAGTATTTGATGTCAATGTTTGTATGAATTTGAATAAATTTGTTTATAGATGTTTGAAAACTCCTAGAAAATCCTATATTTTCTACTAGTGTAAAAGTAGTCTTCTATTAAGACCCGACCGTTTTGCATGTCGTTTCTAAAATTCCAATATTTTTCCATAAGTGTACGATAGTTTAAAAGTTCCAAAACTATAATGCAATAGTGTTTTTCATGCCTAGAATAGTAGATTTATGTGTGTATAAAATTGCTAAGACATTTGATATCCCCGTAAATCAACGTGTTTTTAATACTCCATGTGATTTTTACAACCATGCTATTGACCCAGACTGCCTGTAACAACGTTCTTCAGGCGTTGGAGTGTTATGACGTTTGTCACCCCATACATGCCAGTCTAACTGTAGCTAACAGTTTTGGTGCGGGATTGTCAATCCCGTATAGATCTATACACAAGTATCACGCTCTCCCTATAAGAGATTATGGTATATAATACAGGACTTTAACCGCATACTCGATAGTACGTGAAGCTGAACGTCTCACAAAACTTAGTATCAAATAGATTTAAGTATGAAAAGCTCGTTTGTTTTTGTATATGAAGGTATTTCTTTGAAATAGTACTTATAGTATGTAAAATCTCATGAATATCTAGTAAACTATACCTATTATAGTTTTTCCAAAAGTGTGTTTCGTTTGTATGGTAAACCCTAGTGTACTGTCGACTTTGTATGTAAAGTATAACGTTATTGAACATTTATACTCAAAATATAAATGAAGTGTCTGACATTCGTAAAACAACATGTATATATTCTTAAAGGACAAGATGTTATTGAATAGGTGTTGCATGCGAACGTTTTCATATGATAGTTAAGAATCACATATGATTTGTTACATAAAGATAAGTGTAGTAAAAGCTTATTGTTTTCCACACGAGAGTAACCGTGTGTTTTACTTGTATTTCCCCCCCTTTGAAGGCGTATAAAAGCATTTATAAAGTAGTTGAAAATGTAGTTATAGGGGTATGAACTCACTTGATAGATTGAAGAAAGTGAGACGAAAACCGAGCAGAACTTTGACTCGAGAAAGCGGATTTTCTCGGGATTCTCGGGAATCTCAGGAGTGTAAAACTTCCTTCGGGGCTTGAGTATGAAAACCGGGGCTTTGGGATATTTCTTGCACGCAAAATGGAGTAAAAACGCAAGAGAAAGAGAGGAATTGAGCAATTTTACCCGGAACCCTCGCATCCCTTTTATAGGGGGCTGAAGACCCTCGGTACGCTGGGCGTACGAGGTTACGCGGGGCGTACTCGTGCGTCATGGCTTACCGCATCCTCGTCTGCCGGACTTCGGATGGGACGGCATAGAGGCGTAGGGGGCGACGTGGACGATCCGAGGCCTAGCACCCGAGTACGTTGGGCGTACGAGGGTACGATGGGCGTAAATCGTCTCGGTTTGTGACCTTCGAACTTGTAAAGTCTGTAACTTCTGCGTACGAGCTCCGTTTTCGACGTTCTATATATGCACGCGTAGGTGAGAATATGCTCTATAACTTTCATTTAGACTTCGTTGGCTAGTTTTGAATTATTTTTAATTAATTATTTTTAACAGGCCGGGACACGAAAAAGTCCGTTAAAAAGCCATAATTTCTTTATTCGACGTCCGTTTTTGCCAGACTTTTTACCGTTGAAATACTATTGTCGAGACTTTCGATTCTCATTTAGGTTGTTTCGGCCAAAAGTCGCTCGATCTCTATTTCGAGTTTTTAGCTGTCTACCGTTATACAGAAACTTCGAAAAAATATAACTTCCTCATACGAGGTCAGATTTGGGCGTTCTTTTTATCTGTGTTCATGGTTTAATGATACCTACGACTTTTATTTAGATACCTAAGGCTGATAAGTATTTTATTGAAATTTATCGTTTTACGTTTAACCGTATTGACGATTTTTGTTGTGAATCTTTGGTTGGTCATAACTTCTTCGTTATAACTCGGTTTTCAGTGTTCTTTATATTTCTGAAAATCTTGACATGCTAACTATCATTTTAGGCAACCCAATAGAGACTTTTGAACATTTTATTTTTGATGCTAATTTCATTATATCAAAAGAGATTACAAATTTTTGACTTTTTAGGTCATTACATTGATTCGAAATATCGGGTTGTCACATCATCCCCCCGTTAGAGGGAATTTCGTCCCGAAATTTATTATAAAGCTAACATTTGTGGATTAGGGAAAAAGATGCGGGTATTTTTGTTTCATCTGATCTTCGCGTTCCCAAGTATATTCAGGTCCCCGCTTTGCATTCCAGCGGACCTTCACAATGGGTATGCGACTTTTCTTTGTTCTTTTAATTTCCCTATCCATGACCTCAATTGGTTCCTCTATAAAGTGGAGACTCTCGTTGATTTCAATTTCATTTAGACTTCAAGTTTGACACGTGAAAGGTAGGATGTACGTTATGGAGTTCCTGCGGTAGTCGAAGTTTGTATGCTAGCGGACCGATCCTAGCAAGGATCTCGAATGGTCCGATATACCTTGGGTTTAGTTTCCTACGTTTTCCGAAACGTATTAACCCCTTCCAGGGTGAGACCTTCTATAGCACTCGGTCCCCAACCTGAAATTCTAAGGGCTTCCGTCTTTTGTCCGCATAACTCTTTTGTCTGTCTCTTGAAGCCTTTAGTCGTTCCCGAATTTGTACAATCTTTTCAGTTGTTTCTCTTATAATTTTCGGGCCTGTGAGAGCACTGTCGGGTACTTGTCCCTTGGCTAGTTGTGTGTCACCCACTTCAGCCCAGCACAGTGGTGATCTGCACTTGCGGCCATATAGGGCTTCGAATGGAGCAACTTTAATGCCGGAGTGATAGCTATTGTTGTATGAGAATTCGACTAGTGGTAAATGGGTATCCCATGCTTTACCAAAATTGATTACACAAGCTCTTAGCATATCTTCCAAGGTTTGTATGGTCCTCTCACTTTGACCGTCGGTTTGTGGGTGGTAAGCGGTACTCATGTCTAGTTTCGTTCCAAGAGATTTTTGTAGCGACTGCCAGAATCGCGAGGTGAACCTACTATCTCTATCGGAGATAATGGATATTGGTACACCATGTAGTCGTACAATCTCTCGGATGTATGTTCGAGCTAGCTTCTCCATCTTGTCGGTTTCCTTTATGGGTAGGAAGTGTGCGGATTTTGTTAATCTATCGACGATTACCTAGATGGTGTCTAGCCCACCTGCTGTCTTGGGTAATTTGGTTATGAAATCCATGGTTATTCACTCCCACTTCCATTCGGGTATTTCAGGTTGTTGTAGTAATCCTGAAGGTTTTTGGTACTCTATCTTGACTTTGGCGCAAGTCAGATACTTGCCCACATAGGTAGCGATATCGACTTTCATGTTCGGCCACCAATACAGTTTCTTGAGGTCCAGATACATCTTGTCCGAACCTGGATGCACGGAGTATCGAGTCTTATGAGCCTCGTTCATGACCACGTCTCTGAATCCACCTAACTTTGGTGTCTAGATCTGATCCATGAAGTAACGAACTCCGTCGACCTTGACTTCAAGATTCTTATCCATCCCCCTTAAGGCTTCACCCGTCACATTCTCTGATTTCAAGGCTTCCCTCTGAGCTTCCTTGATTTACGTGGACAGGTGTGAATGGATTGTCATGGTTAAGGATTTCACTCGGCGGCCCAAGTATTCCTTTCGACTAAGAGCATCAGCTACCACATTCGCTTTTCCTGGATAATAACGAATTTCACATTCGTAGTCATTCAACAGTTCAACCCATCGTCTTTGCCTCATGTTGAGTTCCTTTTGATTAAGGATGTGTTGAAGGCTCTTGTGATCGGTAAAGATTGTGTATTTTGTGCCGTAGAGATAGTGTCTCCAAATCTTTAAGGCGAAAACGACTGCTCCCAGTTCGAGGTCGTGTGTAGTGTAGTTGACCTCGTGCGTCTTGAGTTGTCTCGAGGCGTAGGCGATGACCTTTACTCGTTGCATTAGAACACATCCAAGACCTTGATTAGATGCGTCACAGTAGACCATGAAGTCTTCTGTTCCTTCTGGCAAGGACAATATAGGTGCGCTGCATAGTGCTTGCTTCAGGGTTTGGAATGCAGCGTCTTGTTTTTCTTCCCAATTGAAAGTTACACCTTTTTGGGTCAAGGTGGTAAGTGGTTTATCAATCTTCAAGAAGTTTTGTATAAACCTTCGGTAATAGCCAGCAAGGCCCAAGAATTGCCGGATTTCTGTTGGGGTTCTAGGAGCTGACCAGTTCTCGATTGCCTTGATTTTGGAAGGGTCCACGGGTATCCCGTCTTCGCTAACCACGTGACCTAGGAAATCTACTTTCCGAATCCAAAATTCGCACTTTGAGAATTTTGCATATAGCTTCTCTTTTCTTAGAGTTTCCAAGATTTGTCGGAGGTGTTGACCATGTTCTTCTTTATTCTTTGAATAAATGAGTATATCGTCTATGAACACGATCACAAATTTGTCCAGGAATGAGCGACACACTCGGTTCATTATGTCCATGAACACCGCCGGTGCATTTGTTAATCCAAAGGGCATCACTACAAACTCGTAGTGACCATAACGAGTTCGAAAGGCTGTTTTGGGGACATCTCCTTCCAAAATTCGTAGTTGATGATACCCGGATCTCAAATCGATCTTCGAGAAATAAATCGCTCCTTGGAGTTGGTCGAACAAATCGTCAATTCGTGGTAAGGGATATCGGTTCTTGATAGTGAGCTTGTTGAGTTCCCGGTAGTCGATGCACATGCGGAAAGATCCATCCTTCTTCTTTACGAACAGGACTGGCGCTCACCAAGGTGAGAAGCTCGGTCTGATGAATCCTTTGTTGAGTAGTTCGTTTAATTGGCTGGATAATTCTTTCATCTCAGCTAGCGCTAGACGATACGGCGACTTAGCTACAGGGGTAGCTCCGAGAATTAAACCGATCCTGAACTCGACTTGTCGTTCTGGTAGGACATCAGGAAGATCTTCAAGGAAGACATCAGGAAAATCGCAGACTTCTGGAATGTCCTTGATGTCTTTCGTTTCTTTTTCTTTATCTACCACGTGGGCTAAGAAGGCATGGTACTCCTTACGTAGGTATTTTTGGGCTTTGACGCAAGAGATAATTTGTAAATTGGTACCGGGTTTGTCACCATAAATGACGAGAGTTTCGCCGCTTGGCAGATTTTGGCGAACGACCCTTTCGTGACAAAGTATATCGGCATGGTGTAGGCTTAACCAATCCATACCGACGATGACATCAAAGCTCTTTACAGTGATCGGCATTAGATCGATTTGAAATGAATGTTCGTTTAGACTTAGAGTGCAGCCTATGTACATATCGTTTGTGCTTTCTGTTCTACCGTTTGACATTTCTACTGTAAATATCTTATTGAGTGATTGAGGGTTCTTTTTAGTATGTGCTTGAATTTATGACTCAAGAAACTCCTCTCCGCACCACAATCAAAGAGTAAGCATGCATAAGCGTTATTGAGGAGAAACGTACCCGTAACCACCGTGGGGTCAGCTATTGCTTCGTTCTGCCCTATTGCCAGCACTCTTCCTATGCCGCCAACATTCCTTGTCTTAGGGCAGTCCCTCTTGGAGTGTCCAGCTTCCCCACACCCATAACATGCCTGGCCCACACCGACTCCAGGGACTTGAGTGATTGGTCGTGCCGGTGCCTTACAGAAATGGGTAGTGTGCCCCTTCTTGTTGCAGTTGTTGTAGTTCATCTCCCGACAATTTCCATTGTGATGGAAATTGCATTTGCTGCACTTCGGTAGGTTCCCAGCGTATTGCTTCGCCGGTGCGGAGGTAACTAAAGCAGCAGTGGGGGTAGTAGCGGCATGGACTGCCACTATTTGTTGTTTCTTGGAAGGTTCCTGTGAAGACTGACCCTTCCTCTTGTTCCAAAACTTCTTCTTGTTGTTGTTGTTAGTACTGATGTTGTTGTTGTTGTTCCCTATGGTTTGCTCCGGGACAGCAGTTGCGAAGCCTTGACAGATTCCATGGTCAACGAGAGCTTGTGCCAACTGTTTGGCGCTATCGAAAGTGACTGGTTTGGAAGCTAGTACACTTCCTCGAATCTGGGGTGACAGTCCCCAGATGTATCTTTCGATCTTCTTGCTCTCTAGAGCAACCATCCCTGGGCAAAGGATTCCCAAATCACTAAACCTATTGGTATAGGTTGTGATGTCCGAGCCTACCATAGTAAGGCCCCAAAGTTCCTGCTCTAGCTTTTGTACTTCGCCCCTTGGACAATACTCTTGCATTAACATTTGCTTTAGATTCTCCCAGCCCATAGAATTTGCCACTACCAGAGTTAGTGACTTGACGTGTCCATTCCACCACGTCAGAGCTCTCTCGGAGAATGTACAAGCGGCAAATTTTACCTTGCTCACTTCCAGACATGCACAGATCTCGAAAACTGCTTCTGTTTTCTCTATCCATTGTGATAGAGCCATTATCCCTCCGGATCCGTTAAAAGTCATGGGCTTACTATTGGTGAAGTCCTTGAAGGTATAATCCCCTGAACGACCTTGACGTTGGCTATTCGTAGAGCTATTTACTCCACCTCCAGACCCATTATTACTCATCTGTGCCATTGCTGCTGTCACTGCAGCTGTTACAGCAGATATCAATGCGGCATTTTCCGTCGATGGAGGGGGTGGTGGTGGAGGTGTCGTGTTGTTGACACGACGTGTAGATCTACGGGGCGACATCGTGCTGCCAAGGTTTAGAGCTTGACTCATAATAAAAGTTTGCATAGTGATAGATAAACTTATGAATCTGAGTGGTAGTCAAAGAATTTAGACACAAAGGAATTTCTTCATATATATTAAACATATGTTGAGTTACATTTGAAGTTAGGAAAATTTCGACCCTTCTAAGGATCGCCGATACAGAAGTTAAAGAAAAGTAAGACTTTTAGCCGAGTTCCTATTCTATAACAAAATTTTGGGATTCGGCAAGCACTACTTGCGATGTGGGTTGCGCTTGGAGCTTGACTCTGTGTCTGATTGCTTTGCTTCCATAAGACGCATATCGAAGGCGGCTTGCTGCTCCCTTATCTCAGAGAGGGCTGCAATCATTTGCGCTTTGAATGTGTCGGCGCGGAGTTGGGCGTCATCCTGCAACCTATCCAGTCGAAGGATGTCGGAAGTGTGAACTTGTACTTCCACGTTGACTTCACGAAGCCGGTTTGCTTGGACCCCAGATTGATAGGACTGGTTGGCTAGTTTGCCCACCATGACTGGGAGTGCTCGGTCGGCTGAACCTCCATACCTGACGTCGTAGAAGTCCCAACACATACCGTAGGGAGGATGTAATCCTTGCTGTTGGCTCCAATGGTGAAGGTGACTTCCCCAAATAGGAGTTGGTCCCTGAAAGTTTCTCCTAACTGCGGGCGGTTGGGCGACTGGTGGGTCATTAACTTCTGGTTCTGAGTCCGTCCCATAGTCATCCCCTTCTTCCAACTCTATGGGTTCTTCATCCTCTTCGGGATCCTCCTCTACCCATCCTCCATTGCCCTGATTCGGGTAGTAGGGGTCCCCTGGTGGGTGGAATCCAGCCATGGAGTCTGTGCGAGAATAGAGATATGAGAATTGTCTAGAATTTAAAACATGTACATCTAAATACGTAAGTTAAACTATTGTATTTACCAAATACTCCTATAGTATTTAAGTTTGTATGTTTGATACTAGTGTTATTTTGGTAAGTTTTGACATGTTGCTCATTACGACCATTCCTCGACATACATTTTTCCGATCTCGGATAAATATAGTTGATCAGGCTATATTCATCCCAAATCCGATTACATATTCCGAGGCCTAGTCGTAGTGTCCAACTTGTCTTAATACTTCTTGTATAGTTCTAACTATGAAAATGACTCGTTTTATGCATGTATTTGTGCTTTTACGACCCAAATAATTTAAGCTAAAAGAAACGTGGTTTAGGTGTAAAAACGTTTTATTAGAGAGTTTTAGTCCCTATGCATTTATAGTTTGTATATCTTATGTGGTTCGATATACTTAGTTCACTATAAACAAAGCTCTGATACCAATCTGTCACACCCCCAAACCAGAACGGCGGAATCGTTCGGAGGCGGATGACTTTATGTAGTATCGAAACAATTGAATAGATAGTAAAGAAAGTAAACACAACCATCATATATATAATTTAAAAGTTACATTGTTGTAAGATACTTGTTTAAAAAACAAATTACAATATGATGACAAAATGAGTTTAAAACTGACGCCTTAGCATCACTTCTCCAAAAGCTGGGGTTTACTTGTATTACTGAATCCCTGAGAAATACAAGTAGATTTGAAAGAGTAGGTCATCATTTAAGCTGGTGAGTTCATAAGTATTTGATGTCAATGTTTGTATGAATTTGAATAAATTTGTTTATAGATGTTTGAAAACTCCTAGAAAATCCCATATTTTCTACTAGTATAAAAGTAGTCTTTTACTAAGACCCGACCGTTTTGCATGTCGTTTCTAAAATTCCAGTATTTTTCCATAAGTGTACGATAGTTTAAAAGTTCCAAAACTATAATGCAATAGTGTTTTTCATGCCTAGAATAGTAGATTTATGTGTGTATAAAATTTCTAAGACATTTGATATCCCGTAAATCAACGTGTTTTTAATACTCCATGTGAGTTTTACAACCATGCTATTGACCCAGACTGCCTGTAACAACGTTCTTCAGGCGTTGGAGTGTTATGACGTTTGTCACCCCAGACCTGCCGGTCTAACTATAGCTAACAGTTTAGGTGCGGGATTGTCAATCCCGTATAGATCTATACACAAGTATCACGCTCTCCCTACAAGAGATTATGGTATATAATACAGGACTTTAACCGCATACTCGAAAGTACGTGAAGCTTAACGTCTCACAAAACTTAGTATCAAATAGATTTACGTATGAAAAGCTCGTTTGTTCTTGTATATGAAGGTATTTCTTTGATATAGTACTTATAGTATGTAAAATCTCATGAATATCTAGTAAACTATACCTATTATAGTTTTTCCAGAAGTGTGTTTCGTTTGTATGGTAAACCCTAGTGTAGTGTCGACTTTGTATGTAAAGTATAACGTTATTGAACATTTATACTCAAAATATAAATGAAGTGTTTGACATTCGTATAACAACATGTATATATTCTTAAAGGACAAGATGTTATTGAATAGGTGTTGCATGTGAACGTTTTCATATGATAGTTAAGAATCACATATGATTTGTTACATAAAGATAAGTGTAGTAAAAGCTTATTATTTTCCACACGAGAGTAACCGTGTGTTTTACTTGTATTTCCCCCCCCCCCCCTTTGAAGGCGTATAAAAGCATTTATAAAGTAGTTGAAAACGTAGTTATAGGGGTATGAACTCACTTGATAGATTGAAGAAAGTGAGACGAAAACCGAGCAGAACTTTGACTCGAGAAAGCGGATTTTCTCGGGATTCTCGGGAATCTCGGGAGCGTAAAACTTCCTTCAGGGCTTGGGTATGAAAACCAGGGCTTCGGGATATTTCTTACACACAAAACGGAGTAAAAACGCAAGAGAAAGAGAGGAATTGAGCAATTTTACCCGGAACCCTCGCATCCCTTTTATAGGGGGCTGAAGACCCTCGGTACGCTGGGCGTACGAGGTTACGCGGGGCGTACTCGTGCGTCATGGCTTACCGCATCCTCATCTACCGGACTTCGGATGGGACGACATAGAGGCGTAGGGGGCGACGTGGACGATCCGAGGCCTAGCACCCGAGTACGCTGGGCGTATGAGGGTACGTTGGGCGTAAATCGTCTCGGTTTGTGCCCTTCGAACTTGTAAAGTCCGTAACTTCTGCGTACGAGCTCCGTTTTTGACGTTCTATATATGCACGCGTAGGTGAGAATATGCTCTATAACTTTCATTTAGACTTCCTTGGCTAGTTTTGATTTCATTTTTAATTAATTAGTTTTAACAGGCCGGGACACGAAAAAGTCCGTTAAAAATCCATAATTTCTTTATTCGACGTCCGTTTTCGCCAGACTTTTTACCGTTGAAATAATATTGTCGAGACCTTCGATTCTCATTTAGGTTATTTCGGCCAAAAGTCGCTCGATCTCTATTTCGAGTTTTTAGCTGTCTACCGCTATACTGAAACTTCGAAAAATTATAACTTCCTCTTACGAGGTCAGATTTGGGCATTCTTTTTATGTATGTTCACGGTTTAATGATACCTACGACTTTTATTTTGATACCTAAGGCTGATAAGTATTTTATTGAAATTTCTCGTTTTACGTTTAACCGTATTGACGGTTTTTGTTGTGAATCTTTGGTTGGTCATAACTTCTTCATTATTACTCGGTTTTCAGTGTTCTTTATATTTCTGAAAATCTTGACATGATAACTATCATTTTAGGCAACCCAATAGAGACTTTTGAACATTTTATTTTTGATGCTAATTTCATTATATCAAAAGAGATTACAAATTTTTGACTTTTTAGGTTATTACATTGATTCGAAATATCGGGTTGTCACAGCATTTCACGGCATGGGCCGGGATTATGATGATAGTTACACTTGTCGCACCGAGGAAGGGTACCAACATATCTACTAGTAGGTGCTTGAGTTGCAAGAGCAGCGGCAGGAGTAGTAGCAGCGTGGATTGCCACCGTTTGTTGTTTCTTTGAGGGCTCCTGTGAAGTCTGCCCCTTTCGCTGCTTCTAGAATTTTCTCTTCCCAGCACTTGCGGTTGCTGGTTCGGGAGCGGCTGCCACTTTATCAAGATCAACCTCGTGATCTATCAAGGTCTACGCCAGGCACTTGGCGCTGTCAAAAGTGGTAGGCCTAGCAGCCCAGACGTTTCCTTGGGTTGGAGCGTCAATCCCCATATGTACCTCTCCATTTTCTTACTTTCCGGGGTGACCATTCCCGGACAGAGGAGAGCCAGATCACAGAATCTAGTGTTATAGGAGGCAATGTCGGAACCCTTCATCTTTAGGTTCGAAAGTTTGTGCTCCAGTTTCTGCATCTCGCCCCTTGGGCAGTATTCAGCAAGCATGAGTTCCTTCAAACTTTCCCAAACCATGGCATTTGCCACTGGTAGGGTTAGGGATTTGACTCGACCATTCCACCAGGTCAATGCTCTGTCTGTGAAAGTGTATGCGGCAAACTTCACTTTGTTGGCTTCTGGACACGCACATATCTCGAAGACTGATTCTGTCTTTTCGATCCAGCTATATAGGGCAATAACACCTCCATTGTCGTCAAAGGATTTGGGCTTTGTGTTCATAAATTCTTTATAGGAACACTCCTTCTGGTGTCCTTGGCTTCGATCAAGATTGAGGGGTTGGGCACCACTTCCCAACCCGCTAGAGCCGCTAGGATTTATCTGTGACATTGCGGCAGCCACAGCGGTCGTAACTACTGCCTGGAACATACCAGGATCGAATTGAGGAGGTGGCGGTGTCGGATCTGTTGGGGGATTGTTGTTCTTTTTGCTGGGTCTTTTCTTCGGAGGCATATTGTTCTAAAAATAACCAGGAAGAAGAGGATGGTAAGCCCCCTGGATTCGAATCAAGAGATATGAAGCAAGATATATCTCAGCCTGATAGATAGAGTGTTCTACTAAGCGAAAAACAAGGAAAAGTTACTAATGCAAGTAAACTATCGCTAAAAGGAATGAGTAGCAACACTGGAAATGAATCTCCGTAATGTATTTGACTATAGTTAAAATACTCCCATAGTATTTTAAGTCGTATGTTTTGTTATATCGATATCTTGTTGTATGAATACTTGGTAAGTTATAGGCCTGCTGCAACATCACAGTCGCTCCCAAGCACACGTTGGTCATGTCTCGAATAAATATAGTTGATCAGGCTATATTGACCCTAGACATGATTACACAACTGCCCAGGTTTAACCGCAATGTCCAACATTCAAATACTTTTGTTTTGTTCTACTCATGATATTGTTTCTGGTATATATGTATACTTGTATACTTCTTATAAAATACTTTATATTTTAAAAGTATACTTTTAGTTCAGAGTGCTTCAGCCCCTTAGTGTTTATAGTTGTATGCCATGTAAGGTTCGGTATAATTAGTTCACTATAAACAATAGCTTTGATACCAATCTGTCACAACCCCAAACCGGAACGGCGGAAACGTTCGGGCGTGGAGAACATCATTCGTAGTATCATAACAATTGCATCATAGTAATCAAAGTAAACACAACCATTACATTAAAATATGAATATTTACATCTTGTTTGGAAACATAGTTTGTATACATCAAAAATATAACAAAAGTAAAAGACGTGGCTCTATATACTCCGTCTTCTCAAAAATCCAGGAGGTACCTGTATATTGATCACCTGAGAATACAAGCGATTTTGAAAACATATCAACATAAAGCTGGTGAGTTCATAAGCATGTTTTTGTAATGGAAACCTGTGAAGAGATCTGTAAAATGTATGTATGTTTTCCAAGAAAATCAAACATTTTATAACATATATTTTTGATATTGTAAATGAAGTATTATTCGTTTTGAAAGCCCTGGCTACCACCAGTATGTAATGTATGTTTTGTTTTGAAAACCCTGGCTACTGCCAGCATGTAAAGTACTGAGGTTTAGTCTGGGAAAATCGCTTATTTCCCCTTGTATGCGTGTGTTGTTGCTTTAATGGTTCTGAAATTGTAATGCATAAGTATCATACTTATGTTTTTAAAGCAATTGTTCATGAGAAGTGTATTATTAAGTAAATATGTCGTTACTACTGGCGAGTTTTATGACCATACTAAACTTGATACGACGTGAATCCAACACCAATATCGTTTATGACTTTGTCACCCGTAGACCTGCCGGTCCTACAGTAGCTAGCATCAAGGTGCGGGTAGTTAATCCCGTATAGATATATACACAAAAGCCACGTTCTCCCATGAGGAGACTCTGGTTCATAAGGGTAGTCCTCCACTTAGTTAAGTTTGTAAGCGCCCAAGGACTTGTCTCCCAATTAGGTTAACGACTTTACAAGTAATAATATATAAAACATAATGTTCTTTCATATTTGAATTCGATCTATGTATCATAGAGTAAAAATAATTATACTCAAAGAATTATTAACTGTTGTACTCTTGTAATGTGTGTCATAAAATAAATTTGTCATAATTTATTTGTTCAATCGTGTAAGTAATTTGTATCTGTAAAACTGGTAATGAAAATCTCAAACACTACCTATTATAGTTTGACTGTTATGTTCGTGAAACTATTCTGAAAACTATGCAATTAAATTTTAGAAAATGTCCCTTATGCTCCGCATAATACAAAAGCGATTAAGTATCTAAATGCTTTATGAAAACCGTTGATTTGTAATTAATTGCATAAGTTTTGGACTCGTTGAAAACCTTTATGTTTGGCTTGTATCCCCCCCTGAAAACATTTCAAAACCACAAAAGCGTAGGGGTATGAACTCACTATTTGACGTGTGATTCGAATGTAAGATCGATAGGGATGCTGATAGTCAATTGAAGTCTCGAACACAAATGGATCCTATTTATCATATAATAGCACATATATGTATTTGATTAGGGTATATCACCACTGATTAAGGAAGGAAACCACATTAGAGACTAGGAAACACTTGAAACTAAGTGTTAGAATCACATGTGATTGAAGGAGGGGAGTTTGCAGTCACAACAAGGGGTGTACGGTCATAGGTTTGCGGCCCAATAGGGTTTGTGGCCCAACAGTTTGCGGCCCAAGACTTTTCGGTCCAAGAGTGTACGGCCCATGGGTGTACGGCCAAGGAGTTTGCGGTGGTACACTCTCGATGACAGATTCAATTTGCGTTGTTTTAAAGTCCTTTATAGCCTCTCAGAAGTGTTCTAGGTCCCATGCATAGTTTAAAGGAGAGTTTAAGGCCAATCTCGAAAACTAGGGTTTGCGGCCAATGAGGGGTGTACGGTCATACACATGGGTTTACGGCCGTAAACCCTCCATGTTCATGCTTATTGGGTCGATTTCAAGGTGAAAATCAAGGATTTCTAGCAGATAACAAGCATAGGAAGCAGTTACTTACCTTTAGGAAGCTTGAAGAGGATTTTTAGCCATCAAGAACTAGTGTGCGTTCTTGGTGTTCTTGGTGAGAGATGAAGATCTAAACAAGGATGAGATTAATGAGATAGGAGCATGGATTCACCATTAGATAGAGGAATAAAACACAATACAAGGTGGAGAATCACTTACATCTTGAAGATTTTGGAGGAAATTTCGATGGAGGTAGAGAGTGAGTAGAGAGAGAGAGAGAGAGAGAGAGAGGGGAAATTCTAGGTTTGAAGAGTGTAAAGTGACAAATGAAGGCTAAGCACTCCATATATAGGAGGGAGTTTTCGGCCATGGGGGTGGGGTGGGGGTGTACGGCCGTAAACTCGAGTTAGCGGCCGTACACTCCTCTCGAAGGGGTGTTCGGCCCGGATGCTAAGTTATGATTTAGGAAAAATCGTTCTTGGACCCAAACCTTGATTGCACCGAGCTTAGGATATTTAATTAGACCCAAAATAATGCTAACGAGAGTAGAAATAAATCTTAATTGATTTATTTTTAAACGGTTCATATAAAAAGAAGTTTCGGGTTGTCACACAACCCTACTTGCTTTGTATCTAGGTTTTTCTAGTTTGAACATAAAACAATGAATACCAAATCAATAACCCTATGACTAGCATACACATTTCGAAAATCACATATGATTAGGGTTAGAATCTTTACCTCTCTTGTTATGTAGCAATAACCAGTTTAATCCTTCTTTATCTTGACTTCTGAAAGCCTAGTGCCCCAAGTGTTGCACCTCTAATGGAGTCACAAACACCCAATGCAAGGAGAATGAATTGGGAAAGAAGGATTTCATCTAGGGTTTCTTTCATGAATGCTTAGGTCGAAAATCCCTTTGTATGGGGTCCTATATATAGTTGTGACTGCTAGGGTTTATCAGATGGAAACCCTAATACATAACTTAGGCAACAAGCAGACCATGAACTCCTTCCTTAGAGCCCATGGACGAAATCTTATGGGCTTCCCCATAAATTCCGTCCACTCCACTCTATGGAATCCATCAGCACATTTATGCAACTATCAATGATTTGCATAACATTCCCTAATTATTTAATCAGTCTCTTTTGACCACTAACTTAATTCAAAATTAATTTTCGGTCAATACTAATTAAATAATATGATTTCCAAATAATATATTAATCTTGTAGTATATTAATAAAACCATTTTCAGTACCAATTTATTATTCATATAATATATTCTACTCTCTCTCCTCTTGTCATCCTATCAAGTTGCATGAGTGAAGGCAACCTAAAAGGACCATGCTCAAAATCAAATCAAGTACATACCAAAAATAGTTATGGGCTTAGACACCTAATCCAACAAGAACCCCATCTAACAGTGGTCAAGAATATCTTTTGATATCTCAAAGGAACTGTGTCGTTGGGTTTGTGGTAGCCTTCAAAGATTAGGTTTTTTATACAGGCGCTTTCTGATGCAGACCTTGGTGGGTGTCAACTCGATGGAAAAGGAACTTCTAGTCGATGTCAACTTTTGGACGGGAAGATTGTCAGTTGGCAATCGAAGAAACAAACTTGTGTTTCGATTTCCATGGCAGAAGCCGAATATGTTTCTTCTGCAGCTTGCACTTCTCAGGTCATATGGATTCAAATCCAACTTCTTGATTATGCAATAAATATAAAGAACACACCTTTATATTATGATTCACAAAGTTCCATATGTATCTACCCTAATCCGGTGCAACATTTGAGGATAAAGCACATACCACTTAAATATCATTTTATTAAGAATCATGTTGAGGATGGAAATCTCGAGGATTATTTTGTCAAGACGATAGATCAACTTGCAGACATCTTTAATAAACCTTTGGATGAGAAATAATTTCTAAGGATCTTAAATGGTCTTGGAATGATTGATGCAAGCACCGTTCCAAGTTCGTCCTCATCATGAAATAACAAGAAGCCGAAATACTGTTGATAGGTTCATAAGTTACTATTCAACATTGAACGTTCGACCACCTTCGAATTCGAAATGTCTCTGAATGGTTCAGATTAACCTTCGTTGTCTGAGAAGAATTGTTGATTCGATGTACACCGACTGGAAGTTGATACTTCTTACATCGAGTGTTCGGTATCATTTTACTGTTTTTGATTCTTGTTTTATAAAAAAATAAAATAAAATACCAGGAAGATTTATTATTTTTGTCTTTACATTTCAAAAAAAAATACCAAAAAGATTTTCTTATTTTTGTCTATAAATTTCAAAAAAAAAAAATTCCAAAAAGATTTTCTTATTTTTGTCTTTTAATTTCAAAACTAAAAATCCAAAAATATTTTCTTCATTTTGTTTTGTGTGTTTTACATTTTTCATTGACTACTTCACTCAACATATTGTGGTGGAAAATTCTTAATGGAATATATTTGAAAGCGGGGCAGGTACCAATTTGAATCATTGCACTAGTTAGGTGTCCCTAGAAGCATATTGTTGTATGTTGACCATGAGCCTCACAGACTCAATGTGTTTTCGAAGCCTTAATGGTGCACTCACTACGAGGGTTCCTTCCCAACAAGGCTATATTCACATTAGTCGACGAGCTACCTTTCTCTTCTCGTTTTGAGTTAAGAATTTTTGTTATGTCCATATCTTTCGCAGAGGAACACAATGTTTTCTTAAACAACCTGTTTCACCAAAAATTGTTCTTCACGAATCACACACTTGACTTGCATATCCTTGGAATTCCTGGTAGAAACCAACCAAAATGTAGATATTGCACAATTCTGTGTTAATGATCCCGATTTATTTTTCCGATGATGGTGAAACCCAACAATCCCAACTCTTATGGAATTGACGGTGAACTTTATGTTTAAGATTTTCACGAAACATTTGTTTCAGTACCACCATTCGATATTCAATATCTTATTCCTTCATTATGCATGGTCTTGACAAAATGTTCCTTCACTAAGACATTTTTCCCAACAAGATCCAACTCTTATTTTTCTTGGAATATGGTTTCAGTCTGAATATCTATTCAAACCTTCGTCACTTTGAAATATTTTCTCAACCTCACTTGTTCCTGACTACACCGTTCCTACATGTAATTACTTTCATTTTACTCACACTTATGTTAAGTTGTGGTTTTGGACAAAATTAACCCTACCTTTGAAGCCTATGTAAAAAGAAACCCTTCGATACTCATTTACGAGTATTCAAGTGTACTTCACGAGATACCACACAAGCAGTTTGATATCTCTCTTGATGTCGAATTAAGTGATCTTTGCTCGGGATCCATCTGCTTTACATCGAATGCTTATTTGATGTCACTATAGGCATATTTTTTTAATTTGGTTCCCGCTATTTCTTTGACACACATTTACACTGAAATCCTCGAGGTCTTGGGTAATACCAACTCAAACATATATCTCGCAAAGTTTGGATATGATTTCGTTTCCCAATCCCAACAACGAATGAGCCTTACCTCGATCTAAAGGTCAAAGAGCTATCATGATGACGAGGCTTTTTGATCTCATAACAAAGGTCAAGTGACAGTTCTTAATTTCTTGGTGCAAACGAAACTTTCGGTAGATGTGACGGTTTAGTTCTTTCATGGTTTTCTAGGGAAAAGTTATCATCACTTTTTCAGATGTGGCGACATTTCCGGGAACTTACCCACTATCCAAGACAACACGTGGCAGAATTTTATTGGTGAACGATTCAAATTCTAATTTTTTCTTGAGTATAAAAGGATTTTGGTGGACTAAATTGCAGACTTTATGCAATCTAGTCTAATTTTCCCCAAATATACTTTCCTAATACTCATCTCTCCACAAAATTCTTAAAAACCCTAATAATGGCGCCCTCAACTGGTCACGCTGATTCATCAAACACCACCACTGAAGAAGCAACATCTCAACCGCTAATGAAGATTCAAAGTTCAAACTTTTGTGTTCAACCTGATGTTAGGAAGTATCCAAAACAATTATAGATGCTGATTATTTCTCTCAATCATTCTATTCTTTCCACTGTTATGACTTCTTCATTCTCAGTACCTATGACTTGGTTATCATTGGCTGGCTCAACTGCAGTGTTTAACAAGACATCTAAAGTGGTTACATTTCCTCTTATAAATGACAAGCTCTAGATACTTACCAAGAGCTAGTTTGCTCAAATCTTGAAACTTCCAAATACAGGTCTGTTTTATGAATTTACGAATGAACAAGTTGTTCACATGTTCAACGAGATGGGTAATCAACCCCCACTCACAGGACTCAGTCATTTTCGAAAGACTGTATTACCTTGTATCTGGAATTTCTTGTTTGGGATTTTTCTTTGTTGTTTAACTGGTCGTACCTCTTGTCTCGATAAAGCGAAATTGGAAGTTTAAGCCATGATTACAGGTCTATACTGTGATCTCAATGTTGATTATGTAACTCACTTGTGGGATGAGTTCGGAACAACCATTTCTCATACCAATCTTACGAATGACGTATCATGTGCGAGGTATTGGAGTTTTATTCTCAGAGAAGTTTATGAGAAAGAGGGAATTTTGGTACCATATGAAGATGCCAAGGAAGATTGTTGGAACCTAAAAGTGAACCTTAGCAATCCTTAATCCAAAATCTGAAGTACTTGCATTCCGGATTAGTGCTCCGAAGTGAATAATGGAGAAGTGGTCCGGAACCTGTCCGGACCAGGGAAGTTGACGAAGTGAAGACGAAGCCATTCCGGAATGTCTCTCAATTCCAGAATAGTTGTTGATTAGGAAGAACTGAATTTTTTCTTATTACATTTATTGTATCTGTATTGATGTAATGTTTCATACGACTTAGTCTTTTATTGTATTTGGACAATCAGAATGTCAGAATCATCTCTTTTGTCCGGTCCTATGTAAACACTTGGGTTATTTCACTGTAACCTTTTCTCCTATATAAAGGAGTATTGAATACAAGTACAAGATGGATCTTGCACTCACTTTTGGCATCTTTACTATGTTCATTTACTATCTTATTCTTCATTTAATGTCTTGATCATTTGTTGAAATTTCTATCTAAGACTTGACTGGTCTTTCCAGTCTTGACTTGTTCTATCATTAGCAAGCAGACATTGATCTTAAGCATTCACTCAAGGTTTGAGTTCTCAAACCTTATCCCTGCGCATCGATCTTGTTCTGTCAATTGGTATCAGAGCATGACCGGTTGTCCTTTGAATTCATAAGATCATATTATAGTTGGTTTGAAATTACCTTGGTATTTCAACCATTTCTGTGTTAATGATATAGGTTCTTATATACCACTTTAGCTTGAAGATATCTTAACTTCAATGGCTGCTTCTAATCCTTAGCAAATGATTTCAATGCAAATCTCAAATAGTGTGGGTGGCTCTACACGTGCCCCATTACTAGTTATGGAAGAATATGATCACTGGAAAGTTAGAATGGAAAGTTTTTTACTTGCTAAAGATAAAGGTGACCAAATCTGGAGATCCGTCAAAGAAGGTCCTCATGTTCCTATAAGAACAGTTGTAAGATATGCAACTACTCAGCTCATGCGAGAAGATGAAGTTCGTCCAGATCCTCTAACTGTAGATGATATTGAGAAGTTGCATGCTGCTTAAATTGCTTTCTCAAAAATGGTGTTTGGTGTTCCTCCTTTACTTTTTGAGCATATCAAGCTATGCAAATCAGCCAAAGAAATTTGGGACACTCTTCAAGACCTGATTGAAGGATCTGAAAATATGAAGGACAGACGCCTCACCTCAGTTGTCAATGACTTTGACACATTCACCACCACTCTTGGTGAGTCTGTGTCCTCTGCCTCCAACCGTTATCGCACTGTGGTAAACAACATGACTACTTATGGGATTGTCCGAACTCCTTTGGAGTACAATCTCAAATTCGTAAACAGTCTAGGCAGAGGATGGGGAAATGTAAAATCTTGTCTCCAAAGTAATGGCTCCTTGAAAAAGCTGAAGCTTTATCAACTCTTTGATGAACTTCAAGGTCACGATTCAAATGTTGCTCAAACCATAAGGGAACTCTCAGGAGGTCCTCTTGCTCTGGTCAGTTCCTTCGAATCAACCATTCCGAACTCACCTACTTCAGACCCCTTCAGATCCATTGTTCCATCTGTTCAAACATCAATACCCACTCTACCCATACAAATCTATCTTGTTGAGACTTAATCACTAAGTTTGATCTTCCATATTAACTCGGTTTGAATGCATTCCGTGTTATGAATCAACTTATGTGTATACTTGATATAACAACTGTTGTCATTTCTATTTCTTTATATTTCCACAACTAACTCTCTAACTAGTTAACTCTAACTTATTAATATTATTGTTGAGCTTTTAGATCCTTTGAGATTAACTATTCCGCAATCTACTTGTTCTAACGTTTTGTTCAAGTGTGTCTCCAAGGTTTTCTTTCTACATAAGCAACCTTCTGAATGGAAACGTCAGGAAGTTTTGGTGGATCCTGATCAAGTTCCTCAAACTTGACAGCTGAATCGGAAGTTAAAGAGGTCACTTAGGGGGAAATTGTTGAATCATGAAAGTGACCCTCTTAAAATTCAGCTACCGCATCCAATTCAGCTACCACATCCAACTCAGCTACCGCAACCAATCCAGCACCCGCAGTCATTTCTTCATCAAGCAACCGCAATCAGAGCTTTTTGCTACCGCAGTCACTTAGCTAGATTACTTTACTTGTCTTATTGTAATTTACTCTATTGTCCAGTATGCCTTGCATGGCTACTATAGAGATGTAATGTAGTGTTCTTCATGAGTCTTTATAAATAAGAACTCATTCTCTTGTATTCCATACGGATAACTTACGATCTATTCTGAATACATTTCTCCAAAGTTATCTTCTCTAGTTCTCTATCTTTCTACTCTTCACTTCTTACTCTCAATTGTTACTAGAACATAACTGATTATAACCTCTCTCCGGAGCAAGTCTTTGAGACTTAATCACTAAGTTTGATCTTCCTTATTAACTCGGTTTGAATGCATTCCGTGTTATGAATCAACTTATGTGTATACTTGATATAACAATTGTTGTCATTTCTATTTCTTTATATTTCCGCAACTAACTCTCTAACTAGTTAACTCTAACTTATTAATATTATTGTTGAGCTTTTAGATCCTTTGAGATTAACTATTCCGCAATCTACTTGTTCTAACGTTTTGTTCAAGTGTTTCTCCAAGTTTTTCTTTCTACATCATCAACCTTCTGAATGGAAACGTCAGGAAGTTTTGGTGGATCCTGATCAAGTTCCTCAAACTTGACAGCTGAATCGGAAGTTAAAGAGGTCACTTAGGGGGAAATTGTTGAATCATGAAAGTGACCCTCTTAAAATTCAGCTACCGCAACAGCTACCGCATCCAATTCAGCTACCGCATCCAAATCAGCTACCGCAACCAATCCAGCACCCGCAGTCATTTCTTCATCAAGCAACCGCAATCAGAGCTTTTTGCTACTGCAGTCACTTAGCTAGATTACTTTACTTGTCTTACTGTAATTTACTCTATTGTCCAGTATGCCTTGCATGGCTACTATAGAGATGTAATCTAGTGTTCTTCATGACTCTCTATAAATAAGAGCTCATTCTCTTATATTCCATACGGATAACTTACGATCTATTCTGAATACATTTCTCCAAAGTTATCTTCTCTACTTCTCTATCTTTCTACTCTTCACTTCTTACTCTCAATTGTTACTAGAACATAACTGATTATAACCTCTCTCCGGAGCAAGTCTTTGAGACTTAATCACTAAGTTTGATTTTCCATATTAACTCGGTTTGAATGCATTCCGTGTTATGAATCAACTTATGTGTATACTTGATATAACAACTGTTGTCATTTCTATTTCTTTATATTTCCACAACTAACTCTCTAACTAGTTAACTCTAACTTATTAATATTATTGTTGAGCTTTTAGATCCTTTGAGATTAACTATTCCGCAATCTACTTGTTCTAACGTTTTGTTCAAGTGTGTCTCCAAGTTTTTCTTTCTACATCATCAACCTTCTGAATGGAAACGTCAGGAAGTTTTGGTGGATCCTGATCAAGTTCCTCAAACTTGACAGCTGAATTGGAAGTTAAAGAGGTCACTTAGGGGGAAATTGTTGAATCATGAAAGTGACCCTCTTAAAATTCAGCTACCACATCCAATTCAGCTACCGCATCCAAATCAGCTACCGCAACCAATCCAGCACCCGCAGTCATTTCTTCATCAAGCAACCGCAATCAGAGCTTTTTGCTACTGCAGTCACTTAGCTAGATTACTTTACTTGTCTTATTGTAATTTACTCTATGGTCCAGTATGCCTTGCATGGCTACTATAGAGATGTAATCTAATGTTCTTCATGAGTCTATATAAATAAGAGCTCATTCTCTTGTATTCCATACGGATAACTTACGATCTATTCTGAATACATTTCTCCAAAGTTATCTTCTCTACTTCTCTATCTTTCTACTCTTCACTTCTTACTCTCAATTGTTACTAGAACATAACTGATTATAACCTCTCTCTGGAGCAAGTCTTTGAGACTTAATCACTAAGTTTGATCTTCCTTATTAACTCGGTTTGAATGCATTCCGTGTTATGAATCAACTTATGTGTATACTTGATATAACAACTGTTGTCATTTCTATTTCTGTATATTTCCGCAACTAACTCTCTAACTAGTTAACTCTAACTTATTAATATTATTGTTGAGCTTTTAGATCCTTTTAGATTAACTATTTCGCAATCTACTTGTTCTAACGTTTTGTTCAAGTGTGTCTCCAAGTTTTTCTTTCTACATAAGCAACCTTCTGAATGGAAACGTCAGGAAGTTTTGGTGGATCCTGATCAAGTTCCTCAAACTTGACAGCTAAATCAGAAGTTAAAGAGGTCACTTAGGGGGAAATTGTTGAATCATGAAAGTGACCCTCTTAAAATTCAGCTACCGCAACAGCTACCACATCCAATTCAGCTACCGCATCCAAATCAGCTACCGCAACCAATCCAGCACCCGCAGTCATTTCTTCATCAAGCAACCGCAATCAGAGCTTTTTGCTACCGCAGTCACTTAGCTAGATTACTTTACTTGTCTTATTGTAATTTACTCTATTGTGCAGTATGCCTTGCATGGCTACTATAGAGATGTAATGTAGTGTTCTTCATGAGTCTTTATAAATAAGAGCTCATTCTCTTGTATTCCATACGGATAACTTACGATCTATTCTGAATACATTTCTCCAAAGTTATCTTCTCTACTTCTCTATCTTTCTACTCTTCACTTCTTACTCTCAATTGTTACTAGAACATAACTGATTATAACCTCTCTCCGGAGCAAGTCTTTGAGACTTAATCACTAAGTTTGATCTTCCATATTAACTCGGTTTGAATGCATTCCGTGTTATGAATCAACTTATGTGTATACTTGATATAACAACTGTTGTCATTTCTATTTCTTTATATTTCCGCAACTAACTCTCTAACTAGTTAACTCTACCTTATTAATATTATTGTTGAGCTTTTAGATCCTTTGAGATTAACTATTCCGCAATCTACTTGTTCTAACGTTTTGTTCAAGTGTTTCTCCAAGTTTTTCTTTCTACATAAGCAACCTTCTGAATGGAAACGTCAGGAAGTTTTGGTGGATCCTGATCAAGTTCCTCAAACTTGACAGCTGAATCGGAAGTTAAAGAGGTCACTTAGGGGAAATTGTTGAATCATGAAAGTGACCCTCTTAAAATTCAGCTACCGCATCCAATTCAGCTACCGCAACAGCTACCGCATCCAAATCAGCTACCGCAACCAATCCAGCACCCGCAGTCATTTCTTCATCAAGCAACCACAATCAGAGGTTTTTGCTACCGCAGTCACTTAGCTAGATTACTTTACTTGTCTTATTGTAATTTACTCTATTGTCCAGTATGCCTTGCATGGCTACTATAGAGATGTAATCTAGTGTTCTTCATGAGTCTCAATAAATAAGAGCTCATTCTCTTCTATTCCATACGGATAACTTACGATGTATTCTGAATACATTTCTCCAAAGTTATCTTCTCTACTTCTCTATCTTTCTACTCTTCACTTCTTACTCTCAATTGTTACTAGAACATAACTGATTATAACCTTTCTCCGGAGCAAGTCTTTGAGACTTAATCACTAAGTTTGATCTTCCTTATTAACTCGGTTTGAATGCATTCCGTGTTATGAATCAACTTATGTGTATACTTGATATAACAACTGTTGTCATTTCTATTTATTTATATTTCCGCAACTAACTCTCTAACTAGTTAACTCTAACTTATTAATATTATTGTTGAGCTTTTAGATCCTTTGAGATTAACTATTCTGCAATCTACTTGTTCTAACGTTTTGTTCAAGTGTGTCTCCAAGTTTTTCTTTCAACATTAAGTTTTTCCACGTTTTTGGTTCCAGGTGTTTCATCTTTAACTTCAAGGAACAACGGAACAAGTTCGATGCGAAAGATGACAAAGGTATATTCTTGGGATTTTCAATGACATCCAAGGCATATATGGTTATGAACAAACACTCAAAGAAGATGGAAGAAACCTACTATGTCATGTTTGACGACAAATATCTAAAGGGAATTCAGTCGAGCGAAAGCCAGATCAAGGAAATCTTACCTAAACCTAGTCCAACCGTTATTCCTATTTCCAACCTATATGAAGAGGTCATGTTACTATTTGATGAACCTGAGAGAGATATCACATCTTAAGCCAAGGTAGCGGATAATAAATTCGATGAACTTAAGAAGATTATCGATGATGCTGCGAAAGACATGCCACATCAGCCATCCACTGCGAATGTCCCTCAACACACAAGCACAACTTTACAGAGGGGAGTATTCTGGGTCTAACAGACAATTCCAGGGGGAGGATGCTACAACTCAAAGCATGAATGCTTCTCTGCAGGGGGAGGGTTTTGCTTCACCCATTTCTACTAAGCCTCCTTCTGATGGAGATTATTCCCCACCAACTATGACCCACGAACCTCCATTCGCAGGTGATGATTCAATTCCTGAAGTCACCGAGTTCGCATCATTCGAGGGGGAGAATATGGAAGCAACTGATGATTCGGATGCTCAATCTGTTCAATCTAAATCCGAGGAAGTAGATGCTAAGCTAAATCCATCCTTAGATGCCAATTATCCTCCTATGACCAAATGGACAAGAGATCACCCAAAAACTCAAGTTATTGGGGAATCCTCTGCAGGTGTCCTTACCCGTTCTCAACTGAAAGCCAAGCAAACTGCATTATTCTCCAAAGTAGAATTTTGTATGTTTAATTCGTTCGTATCCAAGATTGAACCCAAAACCGTCAACTTTGCTCTTGATCATTCTGATTGGGTGCAAGCGGTGCAAGATGAACTCAATGAGTTCGAACGAAACAAAGTTTGGAGACTGATTCCAACTCCCCCAGATGCATCGGTTGTTGGTTTAAAATGGGTGTTTCGGAATAAAATGGATAAAGAAGGGAATGTCATCAGGAACAAAGCAAGACTCGTGGTCAAAGGTTATTTCCAGGAATAAGGGATTGACTACGAAGAGACCTTCGCACCCGTTGGAAGGTTGGAATCCATTCGCATCTTCTTGGCATATGCAGCACACAAAAATTTTCAAGTTTTTCAAATGGATGTGAAGTGTGCATTCCTAAATTGCGAACTGGAAGAGACCGTTTATGTGGAACAACCACCTGGATTCGTAAATGAAAAATATCCCAACCACTGTTATATTCTTGACAAAGCAGTTTACGGTCTAAAGCAAGCTCCAAGAGCCAGGTATGAAACACTAACTCGTTTTCTTAAAATGTCCAAATTCACACAAGGTTTGATTGACCCAACCTTCTTTCACAAGAAAGAGGGTGACCACTTGATGATCGTACAAATTTACGTTGATGACATCATCTTTGGATCTACTAATCCCAGCCTAACAGTTGAGTTCCGAAAGCTGATGGAAACTAAATTTTGAAATGAGCTCAATGGGTGCAATTAATATTTTTCTTGGCTTAAACATTAGGCAGGGACAAGAAGGAATTTTCATTAATCAGGAAGCTTACATAAAGACCCTACTTGCTATGTTTGGAATGGTGGGAGACTCAAAGGCGAAGGTTCTAATGGAAATCGAAACAAAACTGACTCATTCACTGGATAAATCAGCTGCTAATATGACCCTTTATCATCAGATGATAGGTTCACTCATGTATCTAACAGCTAGTAGACCGAATATTATGCTTTCAGTTTGTTATTGTGCTAGGTTCCAAGCCAACCCGTACGAACCTCATATGGTGGCTGTCAAGAATATCTTCAGGTATCTAAAACGAACATCATCTCTTGGAATGTGGTATCCTGCGAACTCATGATTTTTCGTACAAGCATTCTCAGATGCTGACCTAGGGGGTTGCGGTTTAGATAGAAAAAGCACAACTGGTGGATGCCAATTTCTTGATGGCAAGCTGGTGAGTTGGCAATCAAAGAAACAAACTTGTGTTTCGTTGTCAACAGCTGAGGCTGAATACATAGCTGCAGCTTTGTGCACATCTCAGGTCATTTGGATTCAAAGCCAGCTTCGCGATTATGGCTTAAGTATGAAAAGAATCCCTCTCTATTGTGACTCCGAAAGTGCCATTCGCATTTGTCACAACCCAGTGCAACCCTCAAAGTCGAAACATATAGCACTAAGGTATCACTTTATCAGCATTCTGGTGGATGCTGATAAAGTGATACCTTAGTGCTATATGTTAAATGAAAATGAATCTCAATTGTTACTCAAAGCCGAAACATATAGCACTAAGGTATCACTTGATCAGCGCATCCAACATATAGCACTAAGGTATCACTTTATCAGCTAATTGATCAGCGGATCTTAGTGATTAAGTCTTAAAGACTTGCTCTGGAGAGAGGTTATAATCAGTTATGTTCTAGTAACAATTGAGAGTAAGAAGTGAAGAGTAGAAAGATAGAGAAGTAGAGAAGATAACTTTGGAGAAATGTATTCAGAATAGATCGTAAGTTATCCGTATGGAATATAAGAGAATGAGCTCTTATTTATAGAGAGTCATGAAGAACACTAGATTACATCTCTATAGTAGCCATGCAAGGCATACTGGATAATAGAGTAAATTACAATAAGACAAGTAAAGTAATCTAGCTAAGTGACTGCAGTAGCAAAAAGCTCTGATTGCGGTTGCTTGATGAAGAAATGACTGCGGGTGTTGGATTGGTTGCGGTAGCTGATTTGGATGCGGTAGCTGAATTGGATGCGGTAGCTGAATTTTAAGAGGGTCACTTTCATGATTCAACAATTTCCCCCTAAGTGACCTCTTTAACTTCCAATTCAGCTGTCAAGTTTGAGGAACTTGATCAGGATCCACCAAAACTTCCTGACGTTTCCATTCAGAAGGTTGATGATATAGAAAGAAAAACTTGGAGAAACACTTGAACAAAACGTTAGAACAAGTAGATTGCGGAATAGTTAATCTCAAAGGATCTAAAAGCTCAACAATAATATTAATAAGTTAGAGTTAACAAGTTAGAGAGTTAGTTGTGGAAATATAAAGAAATAGAAATGACAATAGTTGTTATATCAAGTATACACATAAGTTGATTCATAACACGGAATGCATTCAAACCGAGTTAATAAGGAAGATCAAACTTAGTGATTAACTCTCAAACACTTGCTCCGGAGAGAGGTTATAATCAGTTATGTTCTAGTAACAATTGAGAGTAAGAAGTGAAGAGTAGAAAGATAGAGAAGTAGAGAAGATAACTTTGGAGAAATGTATTCAGAATAGATCATAAGTTATCCGTATGAATACAAGAGAATGAGCTCTTATTTATAGAGGCTCATGAAGAACACTAGATTACATCTCTATAGTAGCCATGCAAGGCATACTGGACAATAGAGTAAATTACAATAAGACAAGTAAAGTAATCTAGCTAAGTGACTGCGGTAGCAAAAAGCTCTGATTGCGGTTGCTTGATGAAGAAATGACTGCGGGTGCTGGATTGGTTGTGGTAGCTGATTTGGATGCGGTATCTGTTGCGGTAGCTGAATTGGATGCGGTAGCTGAATTTTAAGAGGGTCACTTTCATGATTCAACAATTTCCCCTAAGTGACCTCTTTAACTTCCGATTCAGCTGTCAAGTTTGAGGAACTTGATCAGGATCCACCAAAACTTCCTGACGTTTCCATTCAGAAGGTTGCTTATGTAGAAAGAAAAACTTGGAGAAACACTTGAACAAAACGTTAGAACAAGTAGATTGCGGAATAGTTAATCTCAAAGGATCTAAAAGCTCAACAATAATATTAATAAGGTAGAGTTAACTAGTTAGAGAGTTAGTTGCGGAAATATAAAGAAATAGAAATGACAACAGTTGTTATATCAAGTATACACATAAGTTGATTCATAACACGGAATGCATTCAAACCGAGTTAATAAGGAAGATCAAACTTAGTGATTAAGTCTCAAAGACTTGCTCCGGAGAGAGGTTATAATCAGTTATGTTCTAGTAACAATTGAGAGTAAGAAGTGAAGAGTAGAAAGATAGAGAAGTAGAGAAGATAACTTTGGAGAAATGTATTCAGAATAGATCGTAAGTTATCCGTATGGAATACAAGAGAATGAGCTCTTATTTATAAAGACTCATGAAGAACACTACATTACATCTCTATAGTAGCCATGCAAGGCATACTGCACAATAGACTAAATTACAATAAGACAAGTAAAGTAATCTAGCTAAGTGACTGCGGTAGCAAAAAGCTCTGATTGCGTTTGCTTGATGAAGAAATGACTGCGGGTGCTAGATTGGTTGCGGTAGCTGATTTGGATGCGGTAGCTGAATTGGATGTGGTAGCTGTTGCGGTAGCTGAATTTTAAGAGGGTCACTTTCATGATTCAACAATTTCCCCCTAAGTGACCTCTTTAACTTCTGATTCAGCTGTCAAGTTTGAGGAACTTGATCAGGATCCACCAAAACTTCCTGACGTTTCCATTCAGAAGGTTGCTTATGTAGAAAGAAAAACTTGGAGACACACTTAAACAAAACGTTAGAACAAGTAGATTGCGGAATGGTTAATCTAAAAGGATCTAAAAGCTCAACAATAATATTAATAAGTTAGAGTTAACTAGTTAGAGAGTTAGTTGCGGAAATATAAAGAAATAGAAATGACAACAGTTGTTATATCAAATATACACATAAGTTGATTCATAACACGGAATGCATTCAAACCGAGTTAATAAGGAAGATCAAACTTAGTGATTAAGTCTCAAAGACTTGCTCCAGAGAGAGGTTATAATCAGTTATGTTCTAGTAACAATTGAGAGTAAGAAGTGAAGAGTAGAAAGATAGAGAAGTAGAGAATATAACTTTGGAGAAATGTATTCAGAATAGATCGTAAGTTATCCGTATGGAATACAAGAGAATGAGCTCTTATTTATAGAGACTCATGAAGAACACTACATTACATCTCTATAGTAGCCATGCAAGGCATACTAGACAATAGAGTAAATTACAATAAGACAAGTAAAGTAATCTAGCTAAGTGACTGCAGTAGCAAAAAGCTCTGATTGCGGTTGCTTGATGAAGAAATGACTGCGGGTGCTGGATTGGTTGCGGTAGCTGATTTGGATGCGGTAGCTGAATTGGATGCGGTAGCTATTGCGGTAGCTGAATTTTAAGAGGGTCACTTTCATGATTCAACAATTTCCCCCTAAGTGTCCTCTTTAACTTCCGATTCAGCTGTCAAGTTTGAGGAACTTGATCAGGATCCACCAAAACTTCCTGACGTTTCCATTCAGAAGGTTGATGATGTAGAAAGAAAAACTTAGAGAAACACTTGAACAAAACGTTAGAACAAGTAGATTGCGGAATAGTTAATCTCAAAGGATCTAAAAGCTCAACAATAATATTAATAAGTTAGAGTTAACTAGTTAGAGAGTTAGTTGTGGAAATATAAAGAAATAGAAATGACAACAGTTGTTATATCAAGTATACACATAAGTTGATTCATAACACGGAATGCATTCAAACCGAGTTAATAAGGAAGATCAAACTTAGTGATTAACTCTCAAAGACTTGCTCCGGAGAGAGGTTATAATCAGTTATGTTCTAGTAACAATTGAGAGTAAGAAGTGAAGAGTAGAAAGATAGAGAAGTAGAGAAGATAACTTTGGAGAAATGTATTCAGAATAGATCGTAAGTTATCCGTATGAATACAAGAGAATGAGCTCTTATTTATAGAGACTCATGAAGAACACTAGATTACATCTCTATAGTAGCCATGCAAGGCATACTGGACAATAGAGTAAATTACAATAAGACAAGTAAAGTAATCTAGCTAAGTGACTGCGGTAGCAAAAAGCTCTGATTGCGGTTGCTTGATGAAGAAATGACTGCGGGTGCTGGATTGGTTGCGGTAGCTGATTTGGATGCGGTAGCTATTGCGGTAGCTGAATTTTAAGAGGGTCACTTTCATGATTCAACAATTTCCCCCTAAGTGACCTCTTTAACTTCCGATTCAGCTGTCAAGTTTGAGGAACTTGATCAGGATCCACCAAAACTTCCTGACGTTTTCCAGCCATGTGATCCTTCTTGTGATCTCGAACTTTGATTTCTGCAGTAGTATGCTTCGATCTTTCAACTGCGGTCCGGCAAATGTCAAGTTGTTTCCTAGTGAGGCGATGCATGGTAGTCATAGGAATGAAGTATTTGATATTGTCAGTCTTCCTTTTGAATATGACTCCAAGTTCAGGAAAGTTTGTTGCGCCTAGAGATCTTTCTTCAAAGCCTTCGGTAGGCATTGGCACAGGTTCAAGAGGTGGGAGGTCAAACTTCTTGAGGATGGTGGGGTAGATATCTGCATCTATCTTGGCAAAGTCACAGACCGTATCCTTCAGAAAAGAGTTGGCTTTTTCAAGCGCTATCCGCATTTTAGGGTGCTTTTCTGACTTGTTTTGTAACACCTTGGCAATAAGGAAGATTTCTTCCGGATTCATACATGGAAAGTCTGCCTGGGTGCAGATGTAGTCGTGCTCCCTTCTGGTGAGGGTATACTGGATGTAGTCAGCCTTCATGAATTTTCGGATCTTGAAGTTCTTGACTGCGGATGGTCTGTCGTTTGACCATATTTTCTCAACGGAAGAGGCATGCTTAGCATAAAAGCGATTAAGTCTTTCAAATTCCATTGGCAGTCGTTTGTGGTCAGGAAGGCTGCAGTCGAATGGCTCAAACACTGCGAAGTATTTGGCATTTGGAGATATTGGTACATCCCAGTATCCATCAGCAGGGGGTTCGGCATAAGTGAGGTGCGGTTTGTAGTCTTCATCCAACAATCTGCGGTGCGGATTGACCCAAGAATTTATCAATGATTCGTCCATAACCGTGTCAAAACCGTATTCATTCCAAATAAGTTTAGCAAGCTTGGCCACCTTCCAGTCATGTTTCCTTTGAGCAATGGCAGGGGAGTCTGATGAGCTTGGGGATAACATATTCTCCGCAAGATTTTTGAAGTGAGGAGGAGTTTCTGGCTTTTTGTGAGTATCCTTTACTTGCGTTGGAGAGTCATGCGGTGGAGTGTGATGGGATGGTTGCGGTGAAGGCTGCGGTGTGGGAATTTTTTCAGTGATGATGGGGGGACTTTGATGTTGAGAGATGGATGGATCCGAGTGATGGACTTCTTCTTCTTCACTTCCCCCTCTTGAGGGATGCAACGGAGGAGCTTCCTCAAGCCATTGTTTAAGTCCATCAACCTTGGCACTGACTTCTTGGAATTGAGCTTTGAGGGCTTCTGCCAATTGCTGAATGTTGGGTGTGGAGGAGTTGAAGAGCTGCTTGTGGATTTCCTTTGTGAGCTGGAGGATCTCTGGACCATGGAAGTTGGAGGAAAGGGATTTCTGCAGTCTGTTAATTGTGGCTTGAAGAACAGAGATAGTGGACTCATAAGCAGTATGAGTCTCATCTATCAATTTCTTTGACTGAGTGGCTTGATCCGCGATGGCCGCTTGGAGATCCGTTTTGATTTCGGTCACCTCAGTGATGAGGTGTTCCGCTGCGGCCATAAATTCCTTGTGGTCCGCCTTGCGGTTGTTGTCAAGGGACCGGATCCCCATCTCTACTTTGAGAGAGATTCTCTCTGCAGCCATGCGTTCCCTTGTTTCCAGACGTTCAATATGTTCGATCAGGGACTGCGGTCCCGGAGTATCTTCTGGTTGCGGTTGTGTTGGCTTGACCGCAGCTAGGTTCTGATCAACTTTGGCTTGTAGGCTTATGAACTCCTTCCTGGTGACAACATTCTTCTTCTTTTTCTTCTTTTCTTTTGGCTTGGAAGTTGAATGTTGAGAACCGCTGGATTCCTCTTCCTCATCAAACATCATGAGGTCATCATCAGAAGGGCTGGGCTTGTTTACCTCTTGGATGTCTTCATCATCAAGACCGAAGGTGGGAGCTGAACTGACCTCAATTGCGGTTCCTTCGTCTCGTGATTCATGGACTGATGGAGTGGGGAGTGGATTTGGAGTTGGAGTTATTCTGGAGGTACCTGCAGCTGCACCTGTTTTTTGAGCTCGAAGAACTGTTTCAGCCATCTCGTCCATCCAGTTTTGGACTTTAAGAATGGTGGCTACGGTATTGGCATTGCTGATAGCATTTGCCCAATACTTGGCCACGGACAGGATTTCTTGCTCCTTTAGTTGTTGCTGCTTGATCTGTTGTTCCTTGCGGGCTTGGAATGCCCTCTTGATTTCAGACTCGGTTACAGGATTGTATTGTAACCATGAGTCATTAGATTCATCGCCGTCAAATCCTTCAAAACGCACTGAAGTGTCCTTCGGGTCCACGGATCCTTGCATGTTTGTGCTCACCGTGCCTAAACCACCTGCTGCGGATCCTTGGTCTCCTTGACCAGTGGTCAAGTGTGGCCTCGGCTCAGTTCTGGCATGGGCGGAAGAAGTGCCCTGCGGGTGGGAAGGTGTTTGTAGTGTATGCGTGACGTTCAAAAGGATGGAGCGCAACTCCTCGGGTGAAAAGAAATGCAGTCGGGAAGCCCTGGAGACCTTAGGGCGTGCACCAGTGTCATCCTCTTGGGAGTGAACTGGGGGGGAGTCTCCACGATGTGATGAAACAAACTCACTTTTTGAGCTCGAGTGGAATTCGATGGTGGTGTTGAATGGGTCTGTGGCCACCCCAAGGACTACTGGAGCCTTTTGAGAGGCTTCAGTATCGGTCCGGTCACGCATTTGGCCAGAGGTATCGGTTTTACGTTTCTTAAGTATAGAAATTGGTTGTCTATCCTCATCAGAATCACTGCTAGATATGGTTGGGGTAGGTTTGGTTTTACGTTTCCTGGTGGGTGCGGTTCGTTTGGGAGCGTTTTTCTTTGGGGTTCTCTACTTCTTGGTTGCCAACTGCTTTCTTCTTTGAGAAAGATTGGATAGTGTAGTGGCAGAGGGGACTGCGGTACCCTCAGGGTTTACAATTGTGGATATTTGAGAAAGAGGCGGGGTAGGAGGATGTGGGGCAATACCTTTCGTAGCCTCAATGTGGTCTGAGACATCAGCAGTCTCAAGACCAAGGGTTGAAAGAATGTGAGTAGGGAGTCTGCGGATTGGTCCAAAAACAGATTGATTGGGAGAGGGATTGTACCTTTTGAGATCCTTAGTGACAAAGAAGTTGATCTCACTACCCTTATCTAGTCTAGCGTCCGCATGTAAGTCTGATATGCAGAGAGACCAGAATCGTGCAAATGTGAGCTCTGTTGGGTTCTCCTTTGGGCTCTCCTTGGGAATGTACTGAAGAAAATCGTCCCATAGGATCTGCCCGTAGTTGACGTCATGTCCGGTGAATATGCTCCATACTAATTCCAATAGCTTTAATCCCATGTTGTCAATGCCTCCGGTTCTGCCAGATAGACAGCGGATGACAAAGTGGCATACGAACTGCCAAACCGCAGGCAGCTGGTTCTTCTTGAATTCACCAATCCCTCTGATTGGTTTTTGATACCCCATTTGATAGAGTGCAGATGTAACGTTCGCCATTGAAGGTGAGAAAATCTTGATGGATGGATGAACCAGAAGATTAATGGCAGATAAGAACTTTTCTTTGGACAAGATGACCCAAGAATCGTTAATGAGGTTGAGGTGAACTTCTTGGGGGTTTTCTAGTGGGCGATAAGCAGAAAAAGCACACTTGAAGAGAGTTGAAACTGGAACAACATCTGTGAATGCGTCGAATGGACCAAATAGTGGATGGTTCTTCAGAAATTTGATCATGAGCCTGGTTGGAGCATTGTATGAGGGATGATCTTCAAACACTGCCCTGAAATTGCTTGACGCGATTGTTGGAGAGTCGGAACCGGTGGGATTCACTAAGCCTGACGCCTTGGATTGCTTCTTTGATGCACCTGATTTCACCATTGTAGGAGCTTGAAGGATTTGAGAGAAGAAGTAGAAAACAGAGTTCTTGAAGGTTTTTGAGAGGGAATGATCGATATTCAGAAAGCGTAAAGTGATATTGGGGAAGAAGATGGGTTTATAAAGGGGGGGTGAAAAGTTTTTAACCCTAGGTAAATGGTAAGGATAGGGTAAAACGTCGTTTGGTATTTGGGGGGAATCTTTGAATTTGGGATTAAATCTCAGCCACAAATATTGAAACGGTTTAAAAAGATTTGGGAGATTTACTAAAAGAGGGCTGCATTTAATGAAAAATCAGACATCTATCAATGTGTCAGATGGACGTGGGGTGAGGGGAAAGGAAGTTGGAACGGATTGGACGTGCTGTGGAGAGGAAAGGACAAATTAAGGATGAGTTTATGGAAACACGTTCTTTTTGTCATTATCCCTAAAATAGGTCTGACACAGGTTTATTCAGAAAGAGAATGGGACAGTTTCTAAAGAGAATGTTTTTTGTCTTTAATGTTCTACTTAATGAAGGATCATTAAATAGCACACAAAGATTCAAGGGTTGATGAAACAGTTGAGAAATTATCACGATAATCGTGGATGGAAACTTCATTGCGGATGATAGGAACGTCATCGCGGATGGAACGTCATCGCGTCATCGCGGATGGACAAAGGAAGGACTGCAGTGAGAAACTGAGGAAAACACTTGTACAAAGATTAGTAATAACAGACAATAAAGACCCATGAGAGATAAGTATGATTTATAGTTGCAGTACCGTAGACTGCGGTACCAAAACCATCTAACATAGGTAACTCTCAGTTAGAACCGCAACGGAGACCAAGGATGGTCTGTGGTAGCTATCAATTCAAAAAGAATTGCGGGTCAGGATTCATCATTCCCAACATTTGCAGGAAAGTGTTAAGCTTTGTGGAGTCGAGCGCTTTTGAGAACACATCAGCAATCTCTTCATGAGAGGGGACAAAGATGAGTTCAATGTTACCTTTCAAGATGTGGTCTTTGATAAAATGATACCGTAGTTCAATGTGCTTAGTCTTGGAGTGCTGAATTGGACTGGGAGAAATAGCAATAGCACTTTCAGAGTCACAGTAGATCGGTATCCGCAACATTCTATACCCATAGTCCATTAGTTGAGTTTTCATCCAAAGGACTTGAGAGCAACAGCTGGCTGCGGCCACATACTCAGCTTCTGCAGTTGATAGAGAGACACAACTTTGTTTTCTTGAGGACCAACTGACAAGTCTTCCACCCAAGAATTGACATCCTCCTGAGGTACTTTTGCGGTCTAATTTGCATCCGGCATGATCCACATCTGTGAAAGCTTGTAGGCTGAAGTCATTGCCTACGGGGTACCATAGACCAAGAGATTTGCTTCCTTTCAGATACCGTAGTATCTGTTTGGCTGCGGTCATGTGTGACACTTTTGGATCAGCCTGATATCTTGCACATACACCAGTTGCAAAGACAATGTCCGGCCTGCTTGCAGTGAGGTACATCAAGGAGCCGATGATACCTCTATAAGTCTTGTGATCCACAGATTCGCCTGAGGGATCAGCAGAGATCTTATAACCAAAGGCCATGGGGACCTTAGCAGAAGAACAGTTGTCCATGGAGTATTTCTTTAGCAGTTCAGTGGTGTATTTCTCTTGATGAATGAATATCCCTTGCGGAATTTGTTTCACTTGAAGTCCTAGAAAGAAGTTAATCTCTCTATTCATGCTCATTTTGAATTTGTTGGTCATGAGCTTAGCAAATTCTTCCACCATGCCTTGATCAGTCGAACCGAAGATGATATCATCCACATATATTTGTACAAGCATAAGGTGGTCACCATTTGATTTTCTAAATAATATGGGGTCAATCACTCCTCTCTTGTACCCGGATGAGACGAGGACTTCAGAAAGAGTCTCATACCATGCTCTTGGGGCTTGCTTCAGAACGTAGACTGCTTTTTCAAGTTTGTAGCAGTGGTCTGGGAATTCAACATTTTCAAAACCTGGAGGTTGCTGAAGATAAACTTCTTCTTTTAGTTCCCCATTGAGAAAGGCACTCTTAACGTCCATTTGGTGTACCTTGACGTTATTGTGGGCTGTGTATGCAAGGAAGATCCGGATAGCTTCCATGCGTGCTACCGGAGCATACGTTTCATCATAGTCAATGCCTTCAAGTTGACTATACCCCTTTGCAACTAGTCTTGCCTTGTTTCTGACTACCGCACCAGATTCATCCAGTTTGTTTTTGAACACCCATCTAGTACCAACAATGGAGTGACCACGTGGCTTTGGAACGAGCTGCCAAACTTTGTTTCTTTGAAATTCTTCTAGCTCTTCTTGCATTGCGGCTATCCAGTCAGGTTCAAGCAATGCTTCTTTGATCGTTCTGGGCTCTACCGAGGACATAAATGTTGCGTAGTGGCAGTGATCAGATAGGTCCTGGGAAGATCGAGTTTGGATGCCTGCGGATGGGTTGCCGATGATTTGACCTGGTGGGTGGTCCTTCATCCATACATGTAGACGGGGTTGCAGATGATCAGTAGCTGCGGTAGAGGGAATATCTTGAATATCAGGAGAATCTGCGGTTGGAGATGGCAGTTCCCCCTGGATTTGAGAACATCCTGCTGAGTCATCATGGTTTGTCAGAACGAGAATGGGGTTTTCTTGATCAGTTGGGAGAGGTTCCCCCTGGGTTGCGGATGGGAGTTCCTCTGAAACCTGAGAAGGTTCCCCGTGGACTGCGGATGGGAGAGTGATAATCCTTGAATCGGTTCTGGTGTCAATGTTTTCTATGGGTTCATCATCCGAATCCGAGGATACGTTTGATGGTAATGCTTCTCTGCGGGCAGGAATTTGAACAACATCAAGTACTGGAACCTCGACGGTTGCGGCTAGATCCGGAGTAGAGCTTTCACCCTCAACCGGAGAGGTAAAAGTATTGAGAGATGCTACTTCAGATAGCGATGGTCCAGAAACATCAGCGTGTTGTTGTTGAGCTGCGGGTGACACAAGAACTTCGGATAGTTTCGCTGTTTCAACAGGGTCGAAAAGATCTTCATAATTGACTTCAACGAGGTTTAAAGGACTTGAAGAAACAGGAATATCACTTTCCATGATTGCGGTGGTTTCAGTGGATGGAGGTGCGTCGCGGATATGAGAATCATCAAATTTCACATCGAAGCTTTCAATGATCAGCCTTGTACGCCTGATGAGCACTCGATAATCAACCTTGTTAGTGGAATAACCAAGGAATATGCCTTCATCAGACTTCGGTGCAAACTTGTTGAGCTGATCTCTGTTGTTGATCACGAAACATCTACACCCAAAGATATGAAAGAAACGAACATTGGGCTTGCGGTTGTTAAGGCCCTCATATGGTGTTTTATTGAGGTGTTTGCACACAATGCTTCGGTTTTGGACAAAGCATGCGGTTGCTACAGCTTCAGCCCAGAAGTAGAGAGGAAGGTGGGCGAAGTTTAGCATGGATCTGGCTGCCTCTACTAGTGTGCGGTTCCTTCTTTCTACTACACCATTTTGTTGCGGTGTGTAAGGGGCTGAGAAGTTGTGAGAGATCCCCTTGGACACCAAGAAAGCTTGATCTGCGGATGCGTCTAACTGGAAGCTTGATCTGAAGTTCGATTTCTTTGATGAAGTTGACGAAGATCTGCGGTGTCTCTGATTTGATTCTGAGGAAGAAGACCCATGTGAAGCGTGTATAGTCATCAACAATAACCAGTATGTACTTCTTGTGGTGGAGACTGGCTACGGTTGATGGACCGCAGAGATCAATGTGCAATAGCTCCAGTGGTTCATAAATAGAAGAGTCCATTATCAGAGGGTGACTTGCTTTTGACTGTTTACCACATTCACAAGCCGGACAGAGAGTATCGTTGCTGAATTTGAGAATAGGAAGACCACAGACTAGTTCTCCAGTGACTAAATTGTTGATGTACCGGAAGTTGAGATGAGCTAGCTTGCGGTGCCATAGCCAGCTGACTTCGGATACAACTTTGGACAGGAAACACAACTGTGGTCTACCAATGATTAGAGAGACATCCAAAGGGTACATGGTACCTTCGGATCGGGATTTGATCAGGCATGTATTCCTATCACTTGTCATCACGTAGCAAAACTGATCATCAAATTCAACACGATGTCCTGCTTTACATAGTTGGCCAACACTAATGAGATTGTGTTTAAGGCTTTCTACATAAGCAACCTTCTGAATGGAAAAGTTCCCCGTAGTGAGAACACCGTAACCTCGGATGACACCATTCACATTGTTGCCAAAAGTGACATTTCCACCATTGCATATAGGCCTGAAATCCCGAAGTTACTCTAACCTTCCGGTCATGTGCAAGGAGCAGGCACTGTCAATTAACCATTCTTCGTCTTGTTCCTCCTTGCACAAAGCCTGAGAATTACACGGTTAGTTTAGGCATCCAAACTAGTTTGGAGCCTGGGGCAATGGGTGAATTTCTGAGAGATGCATGGACCGAGGTTGCAGGGACGGGTCTATTGTCAACTTTTAATCCTAGTCCTGGGTGTTTGTTCAGATTTGGAGTGTTGTGAGTTTTTGAAAAAGTACGAGGTTTCTGACTCTGACTCGATTTGACATGAGATAAACTCTTTTGACAACTACACTGACATTTACAAAAAGAGACTTTGTCATTTGATCTGACACTATGCTTAGTCAGCGGTTTATAGGATGAATTGGACTTGTTACCGGTCCGAGATGGGTAATTCCTGACATGAGTGTTGTTGGGTTTTGAAAAAGTTTGTTTTTGAAAAGGTTTAGCACGTGCAAATCTTTGAGTTCTTTTTGGTGGATTTGGTAAGATACCCTTCCATTTGTTGAAATTTTGACGTGACTTTAAAAGTGTTGGAGTGGGTAAAATACCTTTCCATTTAGGATCATTTGAGGAATAGACCTGAAAAACATAGTTTCGAAAAGACTGAACACCCTTTTGGGTTGTGTCGGAAAGAGTAGGAATGACTTTTGAAACTGGACTTTCCTTTTTGTTTGTTTTCTTGATGGAAGAGTTTTTTGAAAAGTAGTGTGAGAAAACATATTTTTCTGGACTCTTGGACTTTGGAAATCTGACATGCTTCTTGTTTTTTGAAAAGGTTTGTCTGTTTGTGCCTCGAGATCTAATTTCCTCTTTGAAGGCCTTTTTGGCCAAAGATTTTGGTGAACCGCAGTCATTGTTGTTCAACTGCGGTTTCCTGGAATTCTTAGAATGATTTTGAAAACGTGGGCTTCATTCATCACAACTTGAGGATTCAGGGATTTGAGAGCATTGACCTACTTCAAAATTTTCTAAGGGTAATTCATGATGAATTATTTGAAGAGTGGTAGAGGTTTTGTTCGATGACTGCGGTAGGGATGACTTGACTACCGTAGAGTAAGTCTTAGTTGGGACTTCGGTGGAACATTTGTGAGACATTTGACTACAGTGTGAGACACTGCAGTCTGAGGATGGAGATGGGAAGTCTTTCGAAACTTCGGGTCCTTCAACGACAATTTCTTCATCAACTACGGATGAAGTTTGAGAATTTGGATAAACGGTGCCATAGATAGGAATTTGATCACATGTGTGACCTGAAACCTCAGGCACAATTTCCTCAATGACATAATTATTGCTTAGATTGTGCAGTCTACCGAAGTGAGTTTTAATATCTTCGGGAAAGGCCTTGTCATTGACTGGGAAATGAAATTCTCGGTCTGGAGGGACATATAGTCTGTCTTTGTTGAACCGGGGTGAGGAATCCATTGCGGTAGGGTATCCATTCGACCAACCCCAATTGTATGTATTGTCCACGGTTCCATTGTTTACCAAATTTTCAATAGCTTCACTTTCATTAAACAATTTTTCAATTAAGAGATTTAAGCGTACAATTTCTCTCTGAGCTAAATCTCTCTGGTTCAAAGCTATCTCTAATTGGGTTTTACTTAACATTCTTGCATCTTTTTCTAACTCTAGATCCTTCTCTAACATAGCCATCTTAAGTCTTTTGTTATCCAGTCGTCCTCTCACGTGGAACATCCCTTGGGACGCAATGTTCTTCTCATCTAAGGCTTTATTATAGTCTGTAAGGACGGCAGCACAAGTGTCATTAAGATCATCAATGTAGGGCTGACAGTCATGCATGCTATAATTTAGAGTTTGGATCATGAGTTTTACCTGTTCAACGATGCTAAGAGTACCATCCTTTGCCATGTAGCAGTAATTCTTGTTCAGCATTGTAGACCCATCATCATCCGCAGTTGCCAGCATGCTGATTTTCCCTTTTTCCTTGACACTGCTGATGGCTTCATCTTCATCTTCGGATGACCAAACTTGATGGTCTCTTTTGACATGGGCCACGTATGCCCTTGCCTTTTCCTTGTCTTCCAACTCTTGAGCCATTCTAAGGTAGAATGCTCTGTCATTTACCACATTGGCCTTACAATCTCTTGCAAAGTGATTCTCTTTGTTGCATTTGTGACAAATTACAACATCAGTCTTGTCTTCTGAAGGAGTACCGGAGTCAGTGGTTTGAGGAGACTGCGGTACCTCCTTTGGCTGATTATTCTGAGATTGCGGTGATGGATGAGAACTTTTGGGATACCGAGAGTGGTTATTCTGAGAACCGAAGTTACGGTTGAATGGAGGTTTGTTGAACTGTTGATTCTTGCGGAAAGAAGAAGGTGGTAGACGGTTGAACTGTTGGCTAACCAGAGCAATAGCCTTCTGAAATTCTTCTTCATCATCATACTCTGAATCAGCTTCGTATGACTGCGGTGGAGTGTCATACGAGGAAGAGTAAGGTGACTGCGGTGGAGCTTGTGCTATGAGAGCAAGTGGTCCTCCGAAGTCAGCACAGTCTTTGAGTACGGTGGATTCTTGAGCTTGCAGCTCTCCATAGAGCTTGTAGAGTGATAAAGAGTGAATCTTTCTATCGCCTTGGACGATCATCTTAGCCGTAGTCCAATGTCTTCCCAAACCATTAAGAAACTGAAGATTGGTTTCATGGTTACTGCGGATGGTGCCCGCATTGGATAACTTGGTGACTATCAGTTTGAACCTTTTGAAGGAGCCTTCTAAACTTTCGCCAGTATGAGCTTTGAAGTTGTTGAACTCGTTGAGTGCGATGGTAAGCTTCTTGTCTTGTGCTTGTTCTGAACCTTCGTACAGGTTCTTGAGAACATCCCAGATTTCTTTTGCTGATTTGCAATTTATGATAATATCGAAGTTGTCAGGAGCAACTCCGCAGGAGATTTCATAGAAAGCAACATCATCATTTTCCATTTTATCGAGATCATCCTTGGTGGGACGGTTCATGGCTGGTTGACCTCCTCCTAGCCTGGTTGTAGCTACGTCAGTTTGGACTGGTGTAAGGACTGGAACATGTGGTCCTTCTTCTACGGATCGCCATACATCTCTACCAAGTCTTCTCAAGTATCTTTCCATTCTTTGTAACCAGTGATGATATTCATTTGCTACCAGTATTGGGGCTCGGTTAGAACCACCAACACTGTTGGAAACATTCAGAGATAACGATTGTGCCATTTGAAATTGTTTTTTTGTTTGAAGAAATGAGATTTAGTGGTATAGAAGGCCCTTTGAAAAATCAGAGTTCCGTTTTCAAAAAGCAACCACTATGGCTCTAATACCAATTGTTGAAAGAAAAACTTGGAGACACACTTAAACAAAACGTTAGAACAAGTAGATTGCGGAATAGTTAATCTCAAAGGATCTAAAAGCTCAACAATAATATTAATAAGTTAGAGTTAACTAGTTAGAGAGTTAGTTGCGGAAATATAAAGAAATAGAAATGACAACAGTTGTTATATCAAGTATACACATAAGTTGATTCATAACACGTAATGCATTCAAACCGAGTTAATAAGGAAGATCAAACTTAGTGATTAAGTCTCAAAGACTTGCTCCGGAGAGAGGTTATAATCAGTTATGTTCTAGTAACAATTGAGAGTAAGAAGTGAAGAGTAGAAAGATAGAGAAGTAGAGAAGATAACTTTGGAGAAATGTATTCAGAATAGATCGTAAGTTATCCGCATGGAATACAAGAGAATGAGCTCTTATTTATAGAGACTCATGAAGAACACTAGATTACATCTCTATAGTAGCCATGCAAGGCATACTGGACAATAGAGTAAATTACAATAAGACAAGTAAAGTAATCTAGCTAAGTGACTGCGGTAGCAAAAAGCTCTGATTGCGGTTGCTTGACGAAGAAATGACTGCGGGTGCTGGATTGGTTGCGGTAGCTGTTGCGGTAGCTGAATTGGATGCGGTAGCTGTTGCGGTAGCTGAATTTTAAGAGGGTCACTTTCATGATTCACCACTTAACATTAGGTTTGTGATTATTTATGATTTTATAAGGAGTTATTGGGAATCACTTATTCAAGATGGATCGATTTTAGGTAAAGCAAGCAGTAGCAATGGCATCTGCCCAGAAGTAGAGTGGCAGACATGCGAGTGTTAGCATGGTTCGTGCAGTTTCACATAAGGAACGGTTTCGTCTTTCAACTACGTCATTCTGTTGTGGAGTGAAAGGAGCAGAGAAATTATGTGTGACTCCCTTTTCAGCAATAAATTCTTCAAACGCTTGGTTTTTGAATTCAAGCCCGTTGTCACTGCGAACGTTGCGAACCAGCTTTTGCAGTGGAAGCTCAATTTGCTTGATGAAATCCTTGAGCTTTGGCGTTGCATCAGATTTCTGTCTAAGAAAGAACACCCAAGTGAAACGTGAGATATCATCAACAATTACTAGAATATACTTACTACCACCAACGCTTTCAATAGCAGAAGGTCCACAAAGGTCGATGTGTAGTAGCTCCAAATGTTTGATGACTTTCGTGTTTTCGATAGTTGGATGACTCTTTCTACTTTGTTTTCCCATCTCCCAGGCTGCACACAAATGATCCCTGTTGACTTTCAATAGAGGAAGTCCTCGCACATGATCACCAAGAACGAGTTTGTTGATGTCTTTGAAGTTCAGGTGCGAAAGTCGCCTATGCCATAACCAGCTTTCATCTAAATGAGCTTTTGTAAGCAGGCAAATGGCAGGCTTCCCTCGTATTGGGTTTAGATTCAATGGATACATTTCACCCTTTCGTTGTGATTTCAGAAGAACAGTCTTGGATTTCTTTTCAATAATTTCTGATCCTACGTCTATTTTGTCTTCCTTTATTTCGAGAAATGGCAAAACCATTTTATGGATTTTCTTACCGATTTCACAATCAAGATGCAGTTGAGTGATATTAAAGTAAGGCCTTTTTGCAGCCAAACAAAAAATGTTTCGCTTTTTTAAAAGCATCAAATTATCTCTCTGCAAATAAATAGATTCATCCCTAGACTTAGACAAATCCAACTTAATCTTCTGGATCTAAATACGTCTCTCCTCACTCTTGGATGTTGCCCTGCTCAATTGATTGGTTAGGTTAGAGTTTGATAACTGGGTTCGCTTTAAACTATCTCTTATATTTGAAAAGGTAAATTTTAGATCGTTAAGTTCTGTTTTGTACCTAGATACAGGAATATCAATTGATTCGAGAATGGAATTTACCTTATTGATCAGCTATTCACATTCGTTGATCTGTTCTGGAACAGGCGTTGCCACTAAACAGCTATCTTCGCTCCTTCCACTCCCACTTACATTCTCCTGCATCTGCGATCCACCATCAGTTACCGTCAAGCATCTTCCAGAGTACTGCGAATTCTGCTCTTTCGCAACGAACACCCTTCCATGTGCGGGCTTGCGAACCTCTTCATCCTCTGAGTCTGTCGACCAGACTTCCACTCCTCCGAACTCAGCTTGAGCCAAGTTTTCTTGTACAACAAAAGCAGACATAGAATTATCATTAGATTTCTTCTTCTTAATCTCCTCCAGCTTTCGTAGGTGATAGACCTCCTCATCGTTTCCTTCATTCTTCTCATTCATCCTTCGCAACATACACTCCTTGGCAAGATGGTTTTCGCCATGACAATAATTCCAATTATATCCGGAGTCACCAGCTATCTTTTTCTCCATCTTCTCTTCCTCTTTCTGAGAACTACTTTTGTTCTCCTCTTTCACTTTCTCTGAGCTATAGCTTCCCTACCAGTTTGTATTTTTTCTTGAGGGAAACTTCTTCCTAGCAAATCGCTTAGGGTTTGACACCATTAAAGCAAAATCTTCATTTGAGACCTCGTACTCAGAGTGATCTGAATCAGATTCGTCATCAGCAACAGTCTTGCCTTTCGTAACCAAGGCTAAAGACCCCATCCCAGACACCACATTTGCTTCTTTCATCACTTCACTCTATCGTGCCTTCAGAATTCCCACAAGCCTCGCAAGAGTATAGTTTTTGAACTGTTCGTGTGCTTTAACAGTTGACACCACTGCCTCCCAATCTGATTGCAGTCCGTTCATGAACGTGACCTTTTTCTCAATCAGTTCACATCCAATCTCGTGCTTCATCATCTTGCTGAAAATATGATAATATCGATTGAACGTGGCACTCAAAGTTTCTTTAGGCTTTTGAATGAATTTGCCAAACTCGGATAGCAAGAGCGTTTGAGTCGAGTGCTCTAGATCTGCGTCTGTGGAATAGAGCTCTTGCAACCTATCCCATATAGCCTTCGTTGTGTCACATGAACTTACAAGACGGAAAGTATCCGCTTGCAAAGCGAATCTGGTGATCCTCATTCCTTTAATATTGCTGGTGAGTTTGTCTTTTTCCTCTTGAGGCACATCCTTCATATCAAGGAGCAGTTGGTTGTATTCTTTCTGGGTTTTGATTTTTCTTTTGGTCTTTATGTGAACAAACGGACCAAGAGTGATTGCCTCCCAATTCAGATAACCATTCTCTTCTAACCTAGAACATAATCTTCAAATTGCAGCGCCCAGACTTCATATTATTGAGGAAAAAGAATCGGGATCCTGGTTGTTGATCTGATGTTGCTTGAGATATTCATGGAGTTGATGTTTGAATCATCGTTCTGCATGGTGAATAATCTTTTAATACCTGTAATTAATCAGACTGCAAACACTTATTAAGTTAATATCGAGATCACAGAGTAATGTCAATAAATCAGTGACGGCTCTTAAAAGATCCAATATTTGCGGAAACCCTAATAATTTCTTAAAACAGAAGAGTTGCGTATTAAGTACATAACCTCCTGCTCTGATACCAATTGTTAGGATGAAATCCTTAAAGATCGAATGGATTAAAAAAGGTAAACAAGAACACGATATGATCAAACTGGTGTTGAATGATTATTAGTCACGCCTCAGAAGAAATCGATGAAGAATTTCTTCTGTAGAGGCGCAAATAGGGTTACAAAGATAATATCTAAAGTTAACTAAAATATGTAGCATGCATTCACCTTATATACTATAACCCTAGCAATAAATACGAGTGGGCAGGCCCAACTCATTTATACAAAATGGACTAAACAAAACACATCTAATGATGCAACACTAAATCTTCAACAAAAACCTTGGATTTTATCTAATCGCTAGACAAACCATTGAGTATGATGAAGGCTACTAGTCTTCTTGTTTTGAAGATGGAGATGAGGATGTTCATCCAAACTACTGATACATGGAAACCAACGACCCACCTGGCAGAAGCATCATCCAACAGGTAAAATCTATTATCACTAAAAATAATTTTGATCTATCTGTTTATGAACCCTATCTAACTAAAATTGAATCAGATATGACAGTTATTCTTAAAACCTATGAGTATGTCATAGACACGAGTAAGATGCTAGACAGTGAATTAACCAAACTTAGATTATGTCTTCAAGATCGCAAGCTTAAAATATAATTCTTAGAAGATGAACTTGTAATATTTAGGGATGAATGTATTATCCTTAATGACAAATGTGCCAATCATCTTGTCAATGATAATATGCATCTTAATGCTAGGATTGATAGTCTGCATAATTCAATTTATATGATTGAATCAAATGGATGAATGAATCATAATTTTTGTCATCCTTGGTCCAAAGCACCTGGTCTTAGAAGCGGGTTTCCGAAACTTGTTGTTATTCCTTTGAAGGAACATCAAAATTTAACGTTTATGGGAGACATTTTGAACCATATCCATTCAGATACTCCTATCTTACCTTTTTCGTCCCTTTAGGAGACTTCAGAAGGATATCAATCATTGATTCCTGAGTTCAAAACAATCACTATTACATGTCCTGATTCCACACACTTCCACTTCTAATATCCCTACACCTGAATCAGTCTTTAGAAATTCCCCATAGTACATGGGTACTCGAGTTTATATTCCGAAATCTAGTCCTCCAAACAATTGTGTTATTGAGGAAATTATTCTTGAGACAAGCAGACATGACTCGGACAAATGTAATGATACTGCTACCTCATTTTTGGCGTCCTTTGATTGTAACGTTGATGAAGAAATTAGGTGTGATGACGACTCCTCGTCCGATTCCTTTGTGTTAAACTTAAAGTTGTTTCTAAGAATATCGTAGTTTCGATTAAGCCTTGTTTCAAGAATCCATATGTCCGAAATCTTCTAAGTCAACATCTGACTTTAAGAAGAAGCCTTGGCTAAATAAGAAGGAGATTGTTCATCTAAAGACAGAGGCGAAAAAAGCTCTTGAAAAAGAAACTAGGTAAATACAATGCTTTAGGTTTCTTGGTTTATCTGATAAGAAAGCGTCAAAGAAATTTGTCAGTCTAGCTACTAGGAATCACACTACGTTCATGCATGTTAAAATCCTTAAGAAACCATCTATTCTTGTTAGCTCGGATACTCGTGACACTGCAGTAAAAAATTATGAGAAATCTATAGAAACCCCTTCAAAGAAAAGCAACTCTCCTCGGAATGTATATTCTCAAGTGTTTACTGCTACCTCAGATGGCACAATTTTCAAACCAAAACAATTTCTAAAATTCAATGTGCCTATGAGAGCAATGAATAAAGGAAAAGATACTCAGAACACTATTGTTAAGAAACCTTCAAAAGGTTCAAATCCGAAATTTGAACGGATAGTTAAAGGGAATGACACGTCAAATGAATATCGGAACACTGTTCTTCCTGAACCATCTCATAAAACTATTCTTACTAAACCATCTCAGAGAACTGTTCTTCCTGAACCATCTCAGAAAACTATTCTTCTGAAGATAACAATGTCTAAACAACAAAAAGTTGAGTATGAATTTTTTATCAATGAAAAGACCTTGACATATTGCATATTACGAAAAGAATCTCGGAAAGAGTCATCCAAGATGCTAGCTGTTCAGAAATCCAAATCCATGTCCAAAGCTCATGCTAAAGTCTCTAAGTCTAACTCGGAGCTTAAAAACTCAAAAACTCACTATTATGCATGTTTTTTGTGTTTCAAAACAAGCTACAATATGGTATGTTGATATTGCTTGTTCCCATCACATGATCGTTCATAAGGATTTGTTATGTGATCTCAAGCTAACTCCAAATGCTGGTTACATTACATATGGCAATAATACAAATTCTTAGATTCGAGGCTATAGTATTCTCACCAACGATGTAACGACCAAATTTTTCAAAAGAAATTGTTCATTTTAAAATAGTTAACACACTTCACCATAAATGAAGAAATCTCATCACAATTGTTTTCAATTAAAAACCGTAATGAAAATTGTTTCAAACATCAGAGTGTCCCATCAAAAAGCCTAAGAGAGAGTGCATGCCGCACCATCAAGCCTTGCCCTTGCCCTTGGGGTGAGATGTACTTGAACAAATCCACAAACTGTAAGCTAATGCTTAGTGAGTTCCCCAGAGCATACCCCACACAATCTATATAACACATGTCCAATTAGCTATAAAAGCTACATATACCACATAAGTTATACACACAACATATAAGGAGGCCATGGAAACCCTCCAAGGTCTTACACCTTGTGCCACTGGAACCCCCCACATGGTCTTATTAAATGCCATGGGAACCCCCACATGGTCTTCCATACAATATTACACTAGCATAGCACACATAGTAAAATGATAACCACAAGTATCATAAAATGGGTCGGCCTTGATGCCTTAGACCCATGGGTATGGTGAGGAGACTCACCTCTCAAATGCTGTCTTGACAAACTAGAATCAGATATACGCTACGCACTGCTCCTCCTCAACTGCCTATAACCAGCATATGACTAACTTATCACAATCCCGAAAATACCCTCATGGTTAACCTCGATCAAAGTCAAGGTCCATAGTCAAGGTCAACAGTCCAAGTCGACCTCAACTCGTCGAGTGTAACCGGCCACTCGTCGAGTTCCTTGCATAACTTGTCAACTCGCCGAGTCACCTGAGTGACTCGTCGAGTTCCCTTCTCAGCCAAGAACTCCCAACTGTAAACCCATGACTGTAAACCCTTGATCGTAAACCCTTGACCGCAAAGAGGAAAACCCTTCCCGACTCGCCGAGCCACTACACAACTCGACCAGTTTCCCCTAGTCCATCTCGTTTTCGGTCCTTTCTAGTGGGACTTAAGGTCCAAAACTTCAGATCTCACCTCTCATAGTACAGATACCACGTAAAGTTGCAAACTTTACGTGCATGCAAGGTCTCACAATGCTAAATCCTCAACAATAAGCTTCTTACAAGGTTCTAGTGCAATAATAGGGGTTAGGCTTCACAAAGGAAGCAACTTTGTGACATTTGGGACCTAAGGAGCTCCAGATCTGGAACCATATCCCTATGATAGGTGCAGATCCAAGCTTGGTTCCATTTTGCCTCAAGAATGACCATATTCTTCCAAGAAGGGGATCTAAGAATCTAAAGCTAAAAGTAACGTATTAATACCTCAACAAGATGGGCAAAATAGCGTAGATGCTCGATCTAATGCTTTTCCCTTGATCCTTCCTCTTCAAGCTTTGAAACCTTCTCCAAAAACCCCAAGTTTTGCTCACAACGGCTCTTACTCACACACAAGAAGGTTTGCGGCCGTGAACAGTATTCCAAGATGCTAATGGGAGGCCACAGGGGCTGTTAATGATCTTTATATAGGGACAAACCCCGAAATTAGGGTTTTCTTTATACAACTTCAACTCGCCGAGTCGGGCCTTCCGACTCATCAAGTTGGTTCCGCTCCGTGTTCACGACATTACGCCTCTACTCGACGAGTTGGAATCCCACCTCACCGAGTCCATGCACAAAACCCCCCAAAATGGAAACTACCAACCAATTTCTATAAATAAGTGTTACAAGTCTCCCCCACTTGAACTAGACTTGGTCCCCGAAGTTTGCTGTAGTGAACAATTTCGAATAGAGATCCCGCATCTCCTCCTCTGGCTCCCAAGTCCATTCAGAGCCCTTCGGTGCTACCATTGCACCTTTACCAACTTCACTTCATTATTCCAAAGAACGTTAATCTTCCTATCTAAGACTGTCACCGGTCTCTCAATATAATTAAGGATCTTGTCAAGCTGAATGTCATCTAGGGAAACGACTGCGGCCTCATCAGTGACACACTTCCGAAGCTGAGACACGTGGAAGGTGTTATGAATCTGGATAAGCTCATTAGCCAGATCCAAGCGATAGGCTACTTTACCTACCCGGGCCGTAATCCTAAAGGGTCCTATATATCGGGGCCCTAGCTTGCCCTCTCTTCCAAAACCTGATGACCCCTTTCCATGGAGATACCTTCAGCAGCACAAAGTCCCCTACCTGGAACTCAAGATCTGATCGCCGCCTGTCAGCATAACTCTTCTGTCGACTCTGCACGACTCGCAACCGATCACGCACCTGCTAGATTAGCTCAATCGTCTTCAATACCACCTCAGTGCTTCCCAAAGCTCGGTACCCTACCTCACCCCAACAAACGGGGGTTCTGCACTTCCTACAATATAACATCTCGAATAGAGCTCGATCGATGCTGGCATTATAACTATTATTGTACGAAAACTCGGCCAGTGGCACATATGTGTCCCAACTCCCTCCAAAATCCAATACACACACCCGGAGCATATCCTCTAACGTTTGGATCATCCTCTCGCTTTAGCCATCTGTCTGGGTATGGCACGTCGTGTTGTAGTGTAACCGTGTGTTCAGTTCCTCATGGAACTTCTTCCAGAATCTAGAGGTGAATCGAACATCCCTGTCGGAGACCACTGACACCGGCACTCTGTGTCCAACCACCACTTCTCACACATAAATGTATGCCAACTTTTCAGCGGATATACTCTTAGTGATCAGAACAAAGTGGGCACTCTTCGTTAATCTATCCACAATCACCCAAATGGAATCCACGCCCCTCGCTGTCCTTGGTAATTTCGTGATGAAGTCCATAATGATTTCTTCCCACTTCTACATGGGGATGGGTGGCAGCTGAACCTTGCCATGGGGCCGCTGGTGCTCGGCGTTGACCTTCCTGCAGGTCAAGCACTGTTCCACAAACCCGACAATCTCTCGTTTCATAAAGGCCCACCGATAATTAAGCCTGAAATCTTTATACATTTTTGTAGCCCCTAGATGTATGGAGAACCTGGACTTGTGTGCCTCTTCCAATATCCTCTGTCTCACTCCTCCAGCCACTGGTACCCACACCCGACCACATTTAGTCGATAGGCCTCAGCTATCCTTGAAAAACAAAGGGTACTGGCCTTGAATCCGCTCAATCTTCCAATTTTCCTTCTTTACACCCTCGACCTGGGCTTCCCTGATCATATCCAGTAATGGAGAGATCACTGTCATCCTCAAACAAACATTCCCGATCGGGGTAACTGTTGCCTTGCGGCTCAAAGCATCGGCCACCACATTGGCTTTTCCTAGGTGATATAGAATCTCGCAATCATAGTCCTTTAGCACATCCAATTACCTCCTCTGACGCATGTTGAGGTTCTGCTGATCCATCAAATACTTTAGGCGCTTGTGATCAGTATATATGGTGCACCACACTCCATACAAGTAGTGCCTCCAAATTTTGAGGGCAAACACCACTGCCCCTAATTCTGGGTCGTGAGTGGGGTAATTCGCCTCATGAGGATTCAACTGTATTGAGGCGTAAGCTATCACTCAGCACTGCACCAAACCCTGAAATTGATGTGACACAGTACACCACCAAATCGTCTAACCCCTCGGGTAGTACTAGGATCGGAGCCTCGCATAACCTCTGCCTCAAGGTCTCAAAGGCCAACTGCTAGTCCGCACCCCGCTGAAATGCCATATTCTTCCTGGTCAAGCGGGTCAATGGAAAAACAATTTTGTAGAAATCTTGGATAAATCTCCGATAATAGACCGCTAAACCCAAGAAACTGTGGATCTCAGACACATTCTTCGGTACTTCCAATCACATTACGGCCTCAACCTTGGCTGGATCAACCGAAATTCCCTCTTGGTTGATAATGTGCCCCAAGAATTATACCTCTCTCAGCCAAAAATCACATTTGGAGAACTTGGCATACAGCCACTCCGCCCTTAGGGTCTCTAACACCTCTCTCAGATGCTGCTCATGCTGTTCCCCGGTCTTAGAATAGACCAAAATGTCATTAATAAAAACGATCACCGACCGATCCAACATCGGTCTACACACCCTATTCATGAGATCCATGAACGTTGTTGGGGCATTGGTGAGCCCAAACGGCATCACCACAAACTCATAATGCCCATACCGAGTCCTGAAATTTGTCTTTGGTATATCCTCATCCTGAATCCTCATCTAATGGTACCCTGGCTGAAGATCAATCTTGGAAAATCAAGACGTATCCTGAAGCCGATCGAACAAGTCATCGTTCCTTGGCAACGGATAACGGTTCTTCACCGTTAGCTTGTTTAGTTCTCGGTAATCGATGCACATTCGATGTGATCCATCTTTCTTCTTCACAAACAGAATTGGTGCTCCCCACAGGGAGCTGCTGGGACGGATGAACCCTCGGTCTAGCAGCTCTTAAAGCTGCATAGATTGCTCCTACATCTCGGGCGGTGCTAGCCGGTACGGTGCCTTTGCTATCGGATCACAGCACCCAACACTAAATCAATGCAAAACTCCACCTACCTCTCCGGAGGCACTCCTGGTAACTCTTTGGGAAAAGCATCCCGAAATTTTTGTACAACTGGCACACTACCCAAATTCGTTGTGGCCCTCTCACCATGTATAACCATTTCTCCCCCACTTAGGGTCCGAACCCTCACTAATTGGCGCTCGCAGTCAATTATAGCCCTGCTGACCCCCAACCAGTCCATCCTGGCCAACAATCACCTTCAGCCCTCGCAGCGGTATTAGGACTAGATCAATCCGAAACCTTTCCCCAAACACATTAAGGAAACAGTCCCGATACACCCTCACTGCACTCATAGTGTGGTGGTCCACAATCTTTACCTCGAGCTGGTAATCCAGGGTCTCCAAAGCATCCCGAAACTTCTTGCTAAGCACAAGAGACACAAACGATCGGGTAGCTCCCGAATCAAACAAAACATGAGCAGAGATACCGTTGACCAAAAATGTCCCTATACAAGCACAATAAATACATAAGCAATATTATAAATCTAAAGCGGAGAAGAATATACACATACCTTCCACAACATCTGGCGTTGCCCGAGCCTCCTCGGTAGTCAACTGAAATGCACGGCTTCTCACTGCTGGAACCTCCACCTTAACACGGCCGCCTTCAGTACTCCTCACCGGGGCGGGCGCAAGTGCCACCACCGCTCCTCCTCTTCCCTACAACTTCGGACAGTCGGCCTTTTTTGGCCCGTCTGGTTGTAGTGGAAACAAATCAGGCCCTTCATAGGGCAGTTCCAGCTCATGTGGCCCTGCTGGCCACACGTGTAACATGTCGGGCTCGACCTCCGGCAAGCTCCACCATGAAATCTCCCACACTTGGCACACCGGCCACGACCTTGCTGACCTTTACCCAATGAATCCGAGGTCTTAGGCTATTTAGCCTGACCTACTGCCGTCTGCACCTGCTCAGGCTTCCGCTTTGTGCGGGATTACAATTCCATCTCCCTCTCATGTGCCTTTTCCACCATCTCGTTCAGGGTTTTGCACCCTGTGAAACTCACAAACTCCCGGATATCATCCCTTAGCATGGAATGATACCTTGTTTGCCTCATATCCTCATCGGTAGCATACTGTGGAATCAACAAGGCTCACTCCCGAAACTTGGCGGTGATCTCCGCCACAGGCTTGGTGGTCTGCTGGAGTTCCTGGAACTCTCTCATCATCCTCTGCACCTCAATTGCTGGTGTAAACTCCGAATCGAATCGTCGAACAAACTCGGCCCAAGTCATCTCAGCCACATCGGCTGTCCCCACCTGACTAGTAACTTCGCCGCACCAAACTCGAGCTTTGTCTCTCAGCATACATGAAGCAAAACCCACCTTTGCTGTGTCCGGACAAGAACTCATGCGTTGAGCGTTTTCTATGTCCGCCACCCAGCATCCGCTAACGATGGGGTCCCTGACCCCGAAAAACTCTGGCGTCCCACTCGCCTTGAACTCCTGAAAAGAGGAAGTTTGGGCCCTGCCCTGACCTGCAGTGATCTCTGCTCGGAACGCCCTAAGCCTCTCTTCCATAATTTCCACCATACCCTCCTTGACTGTCCCGAAGATAACTGGAGTAGCGTCAAGGATTCCCCTCGTAACTTCGGCTCCTATAATCTCACGCAGTCTCTCGTTAATGGGTTCGGTAGCATCACCAGACCCAGATCCAGGCCCTGATCATGATCTTGACCCCCCTGCTTCAAATCGTGTCACCACCATGCTGGACTGAAGTGACAAAAATTATAACAATCAGAATCCCATATAGGGAATCTTCCCACACTGGCCCTCCTTGGATTTGTCAAATCTAACATCGGTTCGGGTATAGGTCATGTGCTATCAGTAGTATGGGTCCAGTACTACCTTCCACACCTACATGTACCTTCCCCAAGGCTCTACCTGATGACTCCAACTAGCCCCAAAACCAATTATGTCCCACAGACTACCATATGCTTCAAATCTCAGGCTATCCTATGATTCGCTCTACTCACGTCAATCAGACCAAACATAGCAGGCTGCCCTAATGCATGAAAGTTATACACAAAATAGGACCACATAGACTTTCAAATAAGCTTCTTCCTAATACCACAATCCAACAAGGAACAACAATAAGGCAGAATTCATCATTCTATGGCTATGCAATCCTAAACGTATACAACATTGAAAGCATACATGTAGCAGGGTTCATATAATCATCATAACTCACATATCAGTGCAACATGGCATCATATGTTGGGGAAATTACTTACTTGGCTCGACCAATCACATGCGTTTCACTTTTCTCTTTTTAATTCCCATAAAATTTTACTATCCTTAGTTTGAGTCCTGACACACCCAAAGGTGTGCCCAAATCTCTTCAACCAAGGCTCTGATACCAACTTGTAACGACCAAATTTTTAAAAAGAAATTTTTCATTTTAAAATAGTTAACACACTTCACCATAAATCAAGAAATCTCATTACAATTGTTTTCAATTAAAAACCATAATGAAAATTGTTTCAAACATCAGAGTGTCCCATCGAAAAGCCTGAGAGAGAGTGCACGCCGCGTCATCAAGCCTTGCCGTTTCCCTTGGGGTCAGATGTACCTAAACAAATCCACAAACTGTAAGCTAATGCTTAGTGAGTTCCCCAGAGCATACCCCACACAACCCATATAACACATATCCTATTAGCTATAAAAGCTACATATACTACATAAGTTATGCACACAACATATAAGGAGACCATGGAAACCCTCCAAGGTCTTACACCTGGTGCCATTGGAACCCCCCACATTGTCTTATTACATGCCATGGGAACCCCCACATGGTCTTCCTGCCATGGGAACCCCCATATGGTCTTCCAGACAATATTACATTAGCATAACACACATAGTAAAACGATAACCACAAGTATCATAAAATGGGCCGGCCTTGGTGCCTTAGACCCATCGGTATGGTGAGGAGGCTCACCTCTCGAATGCTGACTTGACAAACTAGAATCAGATATATGTTACGCATTGATCCTCCTCAACTGCCTATAACTAGCATATGATTAACTTGTCACAATCCCAAAAATACCCTCATGGTCATCCTCGGTCAAAGTCAAGGTCCATAGTCAAGGTCAACAATCCATGTTGACCTCAACTCGTCGTGTGTAACCGGCCACTCGTCGAGTTCCTTGCATAACTTGTCAACTCGTCGAGTCAACTGAGTGACTCGTCGAGTTCCCTTCTCAGTCGTGAACTCCCAACCGTAAACCCATGACCGTAAACCCTTGACCGCAAAAAGAAAAACCCTTCCTGACTTGCTGAGCCACTACACGACTCGGCGAGTTTCCCCTAGTCCATCTCGTTTTCGGTCCTTTCCAGTGGGACTTAAGGTCCCAAACTTTAGATATCACCTCTCCTAGTACAGATACCACGCAAATTTGCAAACTTTACGTGCATGCAAGGTCTCATAATGCTAAATCCTCAACAATAAGCTGCTTACAAGGTTCTGGTGCAAGGATAGGGTTTAGGCTTCACAAAGGAAGCAACTTTATGACATTTGGGACCTAAGGAGGTCCAGATCTGGAACCATATCCCTGTGACAGGTCCAGATCCAAGGTTGGTTCCATTTTTCCTCAAGAATGACCATATTGTTCCAAGAAGGGGATCTAAGAATCTAAAGCTGAAAGTAACGAATTAATACCTCAACAAGATGGCCACAACAGCATAGATGCTCAATTTAATGCTTTTCCCTTAATCCTTCCTCTTCAAGCTTTGAAACCTTCCCCAAAAACCCCAAGTTTTGCTCACAAAGGCTCTCACTCAAACACAAGAAGGTTTACGGTCATGAACAGTCTTCTAAGATGCTAATGGGAGGCCACAGGAGCAGTTAATGATCTTTGTATTGGGGGCGAACCCCGAAATTAGGGTTTTCTTTATACAGCTCCAACTCGCCGAGTCGGCCCTTCCGACTCGCCGAGTTGGTCCCGCTTCGCGTTCGCGACATTACGCCTCTACTCGACAAGTTGGACTCCCAACTCACCAATTCCATGCACAAAACCCCCAAAATGGAAACTACCAACCAATTCTAGAAATAGGTGTTACAAACGATAACTTCTCTATCTCTAATGTGGCTTATGTGACTGATCTCACACACAATACGATAGTATAGCCCAACACAATGACGTAAATTAGAGGGTTGAGTTCTACAAGAAGCATACCTATGTCATGACAAATAATCAGAAAGAATGTCTCATCAAATCAGATAAGAAAAAAAACATGTATCTTCTGGATATCAACATGAGCGGTGGAAAGCCTCAAATGTGTCTTCTCACAAAAGCAGTTCATGATGTCAGTTGGCTTTGGCATCAAAAGCTTACTTCCTTGAATTTATGATATATGAATGATCTGGTTTCTGAAAAATTGAATTAAATGCGTTTAAGTCAATTGATAATCAAAAGAAAGTAAGAAGACCGAGATCTAAATAAGATATGTTTTTCAGCTTAATTATGTGTCCGCGAGTACAAAGAGAGAATGAGTGGAAATGACCAAGTGTGTGAAAGTTCTTACCCTACCTCTAAGTAGTTACGCTATATATAGGGTACTTACGGACCAAAAAATACAAGGAATAGACATGACTTATCGAAACTCTATTATGCCTTGTAAATATATCAAGATAAAGAAACCCTTAAATTTCGCTATTTACAGACTCCTAAACAAAAGACACAACACTCGACTCTCACAATAACTTTCGACTTAACATTCTCCCTCTTTGTGAGAATAATTGAATCTTCAAGGAAGTGTATTCATAGTCTATAACAATACCTTTCTAATCTCCATGTACCAAAGTATGATTTTTTTAACCTACGCTTTGTTTTAACTATCATTATTTTGACAATTATTTACGCAAAGTAAGATGCTAGAAAAAAATGAGAGTTAGAGTATCTCCCAAAATCATCAGTACGAAACAAGTACTTCATCTTCTTTCCTTGTGTATTAATTCCTACGAGGACAACACCAAATGGTTGAGAAATGATTTTTCCATTTTCAAATTCATTGATGTTGAGCTTTCCCTTCAATACGGATTTCAGAACCTTTGAAGTCTTGTTGATTTTCTTCATTAGATCAATGTCTGTTTCAACCAAGTAGAAATGGTAGCAATCAATGAATGCCTTGATATAACCATATTCAAAAACTAATGCAACTTGATTTTCAGCAGGGACTTGTGGCTTATCCACCTGACTCAAAATCTTGGTCATCCTAAATAGATTGTTAAGATTAATCAATGGAAAATCGACAATGTTAAACTCAAATGCCACATAATTTGCTCGAACGACAAAATATCGTAAGTTCTATATCAACCCCTCGAACAGAGCATCAGGGACTATCGATAAAATCTTCTGATTATTAACAGGTGACCACACCTCTTCTTCGTTTTTACCAAGAACTGTATGAAAGTAAATCTTCAGGTTCTTGATTTCATCTTCATCTTTAAAATTTTCTGCAAGCTTGAACTAACTGAATGTGAACATCAAATAATGTAGAAAATATCAAGTTGATTAAAGTTGGAGTTCTCTATGTCATAAATTTCTTTGACCTTTTTAAAAATTCATCGACTTCATCCAACATAGTTATTTCGATAGTTTCATAACACCGAACTTTGATTGGATCACCCTTGTTCAAACCCGAAGGATCATTGACTCTTTGATTCATGATATTGTTCACCTTCCTTTGCCTTTCTATTTTAGTTTCCTGCAATATTTTCTTCTCTTCTATTGAAGGTTCAACATGAATACTTTTCCCTTTATCCTTGAGATTAATTGTAGATATATTCTTGACAATTATAGAACTTGAACCTACTTCACCAATAGAATTTCCATTCTTTTGCAACTTTGAAATATCTAGATTGGCTTGAGGAGTATTTTTTGTTGTTGTTGTTGTTGACATAATCGATTTCATTGGAATCAATGTACCAATTGAGTTAAGATAACTCTTCCAACAATTTTGCTTGATTCGTCCCCTGATACCTTCGACGAACCAAAACCCCTTTCTCCCCCTTGTGAAACGTTCACTGAATGTTGAGCATTTATTGGGAGACGAAGGACAAGATCCGAAATTGGTTAAATCTCTGCTTTAAAAGATTTCTCCACTGAAGAAACCTTGGTGACAAGCTGCTCTTGAGAAATCGAATTCGACAATGGAATATCGAAATTCGATAATTTCTCTTAAAGACCTGTAAGCAAATTCTCAAGTTTCTAAAATACCTTATTATCCCCCTCCTTCTTCTCTTGTAAACCTTGAGCATTGTCCTTCTTAAAAGAACGAATGTCTTTAGTTATTTTCCAAACAGCCTTAGACAATGTATCAACACTTCTTTTCACTTGTCCACAAAACTTATCGATTTTTGCAATTTCCTTCTCAAGTGATGTTCGAAGCTCAGTAAGCTCGAACATATCATGTCTTTCTTTCATAGCTTCTAGCAATTTCTCAATTTTTCAAAAATGTAAAGACAACTTTTCATCAAGCATCTTATCAACACTTTCTATCAAAGTCCTAGTCTATGAGTCTTGTAACTTTAACATATATTCGACTTCAAGACCACTCACTAAGGATTTCCCAACACTGTCGTTGAGAAACTAAAGAATGGAATTCGTTTTCAAATTAAGTGTTTTCAATTGTTTAACAGAAATAATGGCTTCATCTAGAACACCATCTTCAGCTGGATGAAATTCCAAATAAAAAATCCAGCCATAACATCATCTTCTTCTTCTGCTTCTCCATTGTGACTTGTCTTCTTAGCCTCTATAGATTAAGATGATAATAATGTTGTAATGGTTGTTTTCATAACTTTTTCGAATGTTCGATAAAAAGTTGCAGTAGAATCTGGTGGAATGGTAGATGTATGTGGTGGAGACGAAGGTTGTGGTAGTGGAACAGTAGTAGTGTCGATGCTTTTAGTCGAACTTCCATCACCATTATTAACATTTACATCCTTATTAGATACATTCACATTGATGTTTTATGTTTTTTCCTCCTCCATAGTAGACTTGGAATGTAATAGCTCGGATGGTATGACTTTCTTCTGCTCAGGGAGTGACGTCCTTGGATGTTCACCAGAATCAATATTTGCATCCATATCAAATATGTTCACATTGACATCAAGAGTTTTTGTCTCCTTGAAATTCAAGAGGTATCCTTTTTGGGTGAAATACGATACAAACCAACATTTGTTTATCCACATCAACATCTTTTCAACTGTAATTTTCGCCATCTGTGTATCATCAGTTGAAGGCTTTAATTTCTTTAACTCTTAAACAACTTGTAATGCCTTTCGCTTCTTGGAAGTTGGATAATCAGGAGTTGAAACCTCTCTTAACATAGATCCTCTTTTCGTCACCACTAATTGAAACTTCTTGGATTTCTTTGAAACACCCTTTTTCATAGTAGTTTCGCCTACTTCAGTGATTTTAATAACATGAACCTCATTAGTAACTTCCGTAACATGTTTCTCCTATTGCTTTATAGATTGTTTCATAGATGGTGATTGTGGTTTCTTCTCGGGAACATATTTCTTCGATTTTTAAGCACCTCATTTCCTGATTTCATAGGTACAATCTCCTTTACCAATTCCTCCTCAACTACTCTAGGTTTCATAGTTGGCTTCTTCATTTCTGTACCTTTACTTGTTTTAGAAGATCCCTCTACACCATTAGAAGTAGCTTTCTTTTGAAGAACCCGACAGGAGTTGCATCCATTGAAACTTCTTATTATATCAAAAACTTATTGGTAGGAGTTACCATTTTCATCATCGAATCAGGAATTCGACCAACCATAGGAAAAAATTTAGGATCATCAATAGCAAATTTTGGAATAGTCATCGGACCAAATGTATCAACCTTTTGATTAGCAGGAAAAAAACCTTCTTGAGTATATACTTCTTTCAAAATTAAATCCAGAGCCTAGCTCTTGAAACTTCAATCTTCATCTTCGAATGAGAAATGTTCGTACAAAACTCAACCCATAGTAAAGAAGCATAATCAACATTCATACTGTAATACAAACTAGCCATTATCGAGTAAAACTTCTATTTTTCCTTATCCAACCCAAAACTCTTGTCTGTTAAACAAAAAAGAGTTACATCATAGAAAAAAGTCCAAACACCTGGTAGACACAACTCTCTGAAATTGCTAATCATAGAAAGTGATGGCTGATGCACCATCTCATTGAACATATGAATAACCTGTTCACTTGTAAATACATTAAACTCACCAGTAGATGGTAGCTTTAGAATTTGGATGAATTGCTTCTTCTTCACACATTTATTTTTGTTCATTGATAACTGAAATGTAACAAATTCAATCGTCCTGTTGTATACAACAGTAGAAACAACCAACGATAAGCACTACATTGGAATTACAAACGAAGCAATCAAGGCGTGAGTGAGAATCGAGTCATTCATCACTTTATCCAACATCTTAAATTCATCAGAATAATCGTTGATCAGAGGATTAAACCAAAGATTATTGTGTTAAATCTTCATGATAGGTTGAGAAGCTTATTCATCAGTGGCGTTGAATTGAGCAACAACATCATTTGCACCAGCCATGAGTAACAATCGAGAAAGAATTTTTAATTAGAGAGGCAAAGAACATTTAGGGTTTTTGCATGAATTCCAAAAATATAAAAAGGAAAATAATTGATCACTTCTCCATTAAATAACTGACATCAAATTCAAATTCGAACTTTTCACTAATCAGAGAAAGATACGTGTAGAATGGGTTACTTAACTGTCACCACTCGATATTGTCATGTGTACAAGTGATGATCACTTTTTGTCTTGAGCCACGAGAAGATATTGAACCGTCCCATCTAACATATATTTTTTCTATCCCAGTAAAAATGGAATCGTCATATATTTCGATACTAATCATGAACCATTCTTCGATACGAAACAAGAACCATTTGTCGGTATGTTGGTAAGGCTCATTCACTTATAAGAATGGTAAGCAAAATCATTTGCCAAACTTTGTGAAATCTTGATGTTAGTTGGTATTACCCGTAACCTCAAGAATTTTAGTGCATATGTGTGCAAGAGAAAATCTATAATCAAGTTAAGAAAATTATAGAGATAGTGATATCAAAGAAACTTTGATATAAAAGTAGATAGATCCTGGGCAAGATACGCTTCACTTGTCATCATGAGTGATGTCGAATTCCTTGTGTGGTTTCCCGTGAGTTATAATCGAATAATCATTGGGTAGTAATGAAGGGTCTCTTTTAATAATGTTCATTGGTGGATTCATGTTCACACAAAGTCGCAACTTGACATAAGTGAAAACAATTTGTGAAAAAAATACTTGTATCACCAGTGTAGTCAAGAACAAGTAAGCTTTGAAAGATGTTAAGTAACAAATAAATTAGACTACTGTTTAGACGGAAATATCATTTCATAAAAAAATAAAGATCTGGATCTATTAGGAAGAAATGAATTAGGATGAGTACATTTCATCAAGATCATGCAAAAGAAATGAAAATGGGATTTTGAACATCGAAAGTGGTACACTGAAACGAATGTTTTGTTAAAATCTTAAACAATAAATATTCACCGTCAATTCATGTAGTTTTGGTTTGTTGGGTTTCACCCTCATCATGGAAAAATTATTTGGGATCATAAACATAGATATGTGACATACCTATAACCTGGTTGGTTTTGACAAGAGATGTCTTGGGTATGTGTCATTGTGTGTGACTGTGTAAGAAATTTTGGGTGAAAAAGATTCGATGTGAAAGATCATTGTATCTCTGTAAATAATTAGACCTAGAAGTAATTTCTTTACACAAAATGAGAAGAGAAAGGTAGCTCTTAGACTATTGTGAATACAACCTAAGTGGGAAGAAATTTTTGTACGAAAAATTCCATTAACGCTTCATACACAGAGTCTATGAGGCATGTAGACAACATGATATAGCATGCTTCTAGGGATACCTTACTAATACAAAAGATTCGTATCATACAAGTTCCCTTTTGAATTTCGTTTTTGGCATGCATGAAAACAACATATTATCACAATAATCTTCCCGATTTATAAAATAAGAAAAATCTTTTTGTATTTTTTATTTTTAACAAAAAAGTCAAAAATTAGAAAATCTTTTTGGATTTATGATTTTTTTTTAAAATAAGAAAATATTTTTGGAATTTTGAATTTTATAAAGAAAAGACCAATAATGAGAAAATCTTTTTGGACTTTTGAATTTTATAAAGAAAAGACAAAAATTGAAAAAGAATATCATCAGTATTGGTTATTCGTTAATGAAAACAAATATTTCACATGCGAACAAATGCTTTCTCATAATCAAAATTTTCACATAACTAAGCGTTTCCCAAAATTAGACACTTCTCATTGAGAAACTCTTCCAATTCGATATATGTGAGCTTGCACTAAACGAATCAGAGACAATGTCAAATGCGAAGTGAGTAAAACGCTTAATGGGAATAGTAAACTCTGAATAAAAGTCCAACAAAAGTTATGAGAAAATTCTGCGCACTGAATTTTAAAAGAAAATTTGTTAGAATTGGGAACATAACAAACATCCATCATTCCCAACCAATTTAAAATTCTAAAAACGGTTTTTCATCCATTGGTTTTGTAAAAATATCAACAAGCTAATTAGTTGTTATGATGAAATGAACTTTAATATTCCCGTGTTCAACATGTTCTTTAATGAAGTGGTATCGAAGTTTAATATGCTTATTTTGGAATCTTGAACTGAATTATGACATATGCCAATTGTGCTTTGTGAATCACAATAAAATGAAATTTTCTTCATGTTAATTACATAGTCACATAATTGACTTTGGATCCAGATCACTTGAGAAGTACAAGCCGCAACAGCAATGTATTCAGCCTCAGTTGTCAAAATCGATACACACATCTGCTTTTTCGACTGCCAACTTACAAACTTCCCGTATAAGAATTAACATCCTCATGTAGTGCTTTTTCGATCTAATTGAAAACCTCCTAGATCAGCATCTGAGAAAGCTTAAATAAAGAAACATATATTCAATGGATACCACAATGCAAGAGTTGTTGTGCCATGAAGATAGCGAAAAATATTTTTCACTGCTATAAGATGAGGTTCTCTTGGATTCGCGTGATTCCTGGGATAATTACACACGTAAAATATTATATCAGGTCAACTTGCACTTAAATACAATAACAAACCAATCATGCTTCTATATGTTTTGAGATAAACAACTAGCTTATCCAACGCATGACCTATGCGAGTGCGAACTGCCATGGGAACTTTAACTTTCAAGCAACTCGTCTTTGCAAATCTTTCAAGCAGGTTTCGAGTGTAGTTCTATTGATTAATAAAAATTCATTCCCTGATCTGTTGAATGTTTAAACCAAAGAAATGATTGATTTTTCTGATGGGCTTTGAGCATAACGTACAATCCTATGTATGCATGCAAACCTAAATAAGATCTACGTTTTGTTTAATTTAACATACAATGTGAACAACCAAGCGTAAACCCTATATCTCTAAGGAATAATCGAAGATCATATAAGAAGGGTTATGATACATACCTTTAAGATTATTATTGTAAACAATCTTGAATCCTTGCTTGAAAGACCTTTGGTAGCAAGCGCCACAAGTGTCGCCCCTCTAATGGTTCAAAAACAAACCTAGCAACCAAGCAAAACTACATATATATATATATATATATATATATATATATATATATATATATATATATATATATATATATATATATATATATACAGAGAGAGAGAGAGAGAGGAGTCCAAGGCACTTGTAACATCCCAAAAATCATGACCAAAAATTTCATTTTTAATTTAATAATAAAACCACAAGTGTCAACCATTCATTCAAAACATATCACATCAGAGTGTCATGTCTAAAACATTATTTTATTTTATCAGAGTAAAACATCCCAGGCTAAACAAACAATGGTGTGTGCATTGCGATCACCCCGAGCTCCTCCCTCCGCTACCGGAAGTACCTGAAACCAAAACTGAAAACCGTAAGCACGAAGCTTAGTGAGTTCCCCAACCTACCACATACCATGCATAATCACATACTGCAAGCATTGGGCGACGCTCGTTATCTCGGGCCTCATCCACTACATCGGGCCTCGCCTGCTACATCGGGCCCCGCCTAGCTTTGAGCCACGCTCGATATACAGATTTGTTTTACTTTAGGCCCCGCCTGTCTCTGGGCCCCGCCCGCTAAACACATGAAAACATATAACCATAGCACATAACACATAAATTGAACATACCCTACTGCATTACAGTCCTAAGGCCTCGCCTGTCTTGGGCCTCGCCCCTGTCCTGCTACTAGTGAGCCATAGAACCCCGTCTAAGCTCCTATTGTTAGTGAGATACGGGCCCCCGCCCACACTCACCTTCCTCTTATCTCGGGCCTCGCCCCTGCTCTACTACTAATAAGATATGGAACCCCGTCCACACTCCGCTAATGGTGGGGTATGGGACCTCGCCAACACCCACCTCCCTACCAGGCACATACAAGTATCACACAGACAACAAGTATAAATTATCATGCAAACATTCCTCGGGCACCCGCCCGACATCGGACCTTAATCAGGAATCACTTACTTGAATACAGTGCCTATGGCTAACCCCCGGGTCTTCCTACTCATAAACTACATGGGTCGGCATTGTGGCTGTAGACCCATTCACACAATGAGGAGACTCACCTTGCACTGTTTAGGGTTTTGCTGATACCCTCCTGACTGCTATCCAACAACTCTCCGAACCGCTGCTCCTCTAGCTCCCCGAGCTACCAATACCAATATAACACTTAGTCCTAAATTGTCCTTCCGAAGTCAAACTAAGTCAACTCTGGTCAAAGTCAAAGTCCTAGTCAAAGTCAACCTTCTAGGTTGACCCTACTCGCCAAGTCAGCCTAATGACTCGCCGAGTTCATAACCTCAGAAACCATGCAACTCGCGACTCGACTGGCCGAGTCATTCCATGACTACCCGAATCCTTCAATCTCCGATTCCTAGTCCTGTCCAACCCACTGAGTCACCACTCAACTCACTGATCTGAATCATAACCATAAGGGATTTGGGTTTGCAACCCGACTCGCCGAGTCCATGAACAGACTCGCCGAGTCCACTTGTTTCATCCCCATTCTATCGATTACAGTCCATTCCATTTCTTCCCACTTGTAGATCTGGACTACTAAGGCTAGCATTACACGTAAAGTTGCCAACTTTACGTGCATGAAAGGTGCTATGAAGCCAAAACTCTTAATCCAAGCTAAAACGAAGGTCTAGGTCATGAAATGGAGCCATAGCTGGATAAACTAGCAACTCTGAGCTTCTAGAGCTTAAGAGTGCCCAGATCTGAAGTCTAATACATCCACAATGGCTTAATACTCGGATTAACCTTCGAAATGGCCCAAAAGTGACAAAATACAAGCTAGAAAGGGGATCTAGATGATTAACAGCCAACGTATAAGCTTTATACCTTCAAATGATCTGAAATGCTACCCAAGATCTGGATCTATTGCCTCTTCTTGAATCACCAAGGGTTTCCTTCTTTCTTCTAGCCTCAAATCACTCAAAAATGGCAAGGAAAGCTTAAGAACACTCAATGGATGCTTAGGGTTTCGAGAGTAGGTGAGGGGAGTGATGGAGGCTGGGGTGGAGTCCTGAAATGATGTTTAAAAATGGCACCAAATCCCGAAATTAGGATTTCCAAATCCAGACCAGACTCGTCGAGTCAGTCTCCCCGACTTGTCGAGTCGGTCACTTAATCCGCGACACGGAGCTCGCTCCGACTCGTCGAGTTTTCCCATAGACTCGACGAGTCGACCCTTTGACTAAAGGTTTTCCTTTCCTTTCTTGGTCTTCCGGATTTCGGGTGTTACAATTCTCCCCCTCTTAAACTAGACTTCGTCCTCGAAGTCCGCTACGGCCAACTGCCCTACAATCTGCTCTCAACACTCCTACCTGATGAATACATCTCCCGCTTACCACTTCCATTGACCTTCCGCCCAGTCAACCCGACCAAACTAATCCTCGCAGATAAAACTTCGAGAGCACTCCAACAACCCTGAGAACATGTCTCTTATCCAACCGACAAACCCTTTGGTACTCCTTGAGTACTTATGTTGGACATCCTAGGGGTTCACCCCTTTCTCTTGCGCGATCACTGGCATTCCCAAGGCAGCTTCCCAAAAACAACAATCTTTACCTTATCTGTGATAGACGTACCCTTAACTGTATCTACTTCTACAGCCACTCCCAGTGCTGGCCACTTCATTGACACCCCCCGAGTTTTCTCTCTTGCTATATCCTGATACTGAAAACCCCTCCCAGTGAATGGGTCACATAATCCATCGAGTAAAAGATTCATCTCTGCAACGGTTAGACTCATACGAGAGCTGAGAAACAGGGTCAAACCCTTCCCTCTGAGATTATTCAACCCCGCTGTGAGTGGCGTAGCACCTCTCGATCAACTAGCTGCTCCACCAGGAATTCTCTTATCGCTATCCCCGACCGAAGGTCCTGATATCTTCTGTCCGCTTTCAGGACGAATCGAGACTACTCTGGTCCCAACTAATCTGCCATTAACCGGGTTACCGAACTCCCACCGGTTACTGAACCCAATCTCAATCGCTCAGTCGCTCCCAGCGACTCCCGAAGGAACTTTGGTTATCTAAAACCATTCTATCTATCCTGCCACTCCGGCCCTACAAGTCCTGGGATCCTCGATCCCCTATCTTGACCCTATGGTCTCTACTAGGTCCCACCTATACTGCTAAAATCTCACGGGCCTCGCCCACGGGTCTCACCCAAACTATATCTTAGAGCGGCCTCTCCCTCAAGTCTCACTTGTCTTGCTACTATCGCAAGGGCCTCGCCCACGGGTCCCACCCCAACCATACTACTGAGAGACCCCACCCCCGGTCTCACCTATCCATGGCTACGCGGGTCCTAAACCATTCTGAGTCCTCAACGAACTATCCTTTCTCGATCTCTATTAGGCTTACTAGGAGATATGGGCCTCGCCCACACCCCACTAACTCGAAGATACAGGCCCTTGCCCGCACTCCTCTAACTGGCTACTAATAATGTTGCGGCTATCCCGTAGTCTTACCACACCCTCCATACTGACTATACCACTGACTACTAATCCGGAAGCATCCCAAATTGCACTTACTCCCGCTCCCGACTTCTAGAATAGTTCTCCCGCACTTCGAATCGACTAGACCCCTACATTCCCTAACTTAAGAAGGATTCCCAACCCTTTTCTCTATCAAAAGCGGTCAATTTGCTGACATCCAACCCTTACCACTGCTAGCAACAACCAACACCAATACTGAACCACTCTTGAAAACTAATAAGGCACTTCCTGAACCCCACTCACACCTGACACTGCGACTGCATCTTAAGAACCGGCTACAAAAAGGGTACTACTATGAACTACCGACCAAAACCCATGGTATGCAGATGGCATATAATCCGAACACAACAGGAAAATCGTCACATACATTCACTTATCATAATTGCAGTACCATAAAAATACAATCAAGAATAAAATTGTCATGAAATCAAAAGATACTCACCTGCAACGCCTGGTGCTGCTCGCGCCTCCACTGTAGACAACTGGAAAGCCCTGCTCCCCACCCCAGGCACCACTGCTCGGCCCTGGCGGCCATCCGTGATCCTCAAGGTTGTAGGGGCAGGGGCCATCACCTGTCCTGGCGAAGGCAAACTCGGGCATTGGGCCTTCTTGTGGCCCATCTGACTGCAATGAAAACATATCAAGTATGATCCATGAGTGGTGGTAGCAGTACAATCCCTTCTGAAATGACCAGTCCGGCTACACTTGAAGCAGCCAGAATCACCCCCACTGCCACCCATGCACGCACCCTCGTGCGTCCTGCCACACTTGCCACAACGACTGCGGCCCTGATAATCCCTCAATCTCACATCCGACCCCTTGGGTCTCTTGCATGAACCTCCGGCTACCTGCACCTCCTTCGGCTTCCTCTTCCTGATGTGCTCCAGATCGATCTCCCTTTCCCTGGCGCGACCAATCAAATCCTCCAGCGTCTTGCTGCTGGACCTGCTTACAAACTCCCTGATGTTACTCCGCAGCATCTCGTGATATCGGGCCTTCTTTATTTCCTCGTCTGCGACATACTGCGGAACAAGAAGAGCCCTCTCTCTGAACTTGGCGGTGATTTTCGCCACTGACTCAGTAGTCTGCTGGAGGTCCTGAAACTCCCGTGCTAACTGATGCACCTCAATAACTGGTGCAAACTCGGCACTGAACCTAGCCGAGAAATCAGCCCATGACATCGCGTGCAACGCGGCATCATCTCCAATAGCATGATCAACCTCCTCCCACCAATCCTGTGCTCTGTCCTTCAGAAGACACGAGGCAAGTCAGACCTTGTCCCCCCGGGACACCGGCTCATACGGAAAGCGTTGGCGACATCAGCCAACCACCTGCTGCTAGCAATGGGGTCCCTAGCCCCATGGTAATCCGGATCTCCACAAGCCCTAAACTCTCGGAATGTCAAGGTACGCGCTCCCACCAGAGCCATCATCTCAGCGCGAAAAGCCCTCAACTTCTCATTCAGAAGCTCTAATATACCCTCCTTGACCGAACCAAATATCACAGGAGTCTAGTCTAGAATACTGCGTGTAACCTCAGCTGATATCAACTCCCTCATCCGCTCCTCGAGTTGCTCGGCTCCTGATCCTGAGCCTGATCCCTCTCCGGTGCCTGATCCGCCCACTGGTCTCTCACACAACGTCACCATGCTGAAAACATATCATAACAACCATCAGAATATTCCTTACTGACGAGGGATCACACGCCCACTATAAGTTTCCTGGTCTCATCTTGGCCCTTCTTGAATCAAACTACGGATCCTCTGCTTTCAGTAGTACGGGCCCATACTACCTTTCACATCTATTCGTACTTTCCTCAAGAGCTGCCTCGACTCCACGAAGTCCATTTCACTACTATTGCTGCTCCCAGCACTAAGCTCATCCTAGGCCTACCCTAGGGAAATCTCCGACTCAAACCAGTCCTCAGCTACTGAAGGTATCCTCATAATGCCAATTAGCCACTACCTAAATACCATCACATGTGAAGAGGCTCAGATAATCCTTCGAGTAGAGGACTCGTCCCTACAATGGTTAGACTCAGACAAGAGCTATGCAATAGGGCCAAATCCAACACTCTGAGATTATTCAACCCTGATCACATGTGACTTGACGTATTCACCTAATGGCTAACTCCCATCACTCAGAGTCCCACAAAGCACAAAGCAAGTAGCATTCAGACAAAAAGGAAAGTCTTACAATATCATAAACAAGAAATCATATTCACATATCAGGAATCTGCACTAGCATGCGATATAAGCTCATATAATCAGGCATAACCTAAACAGGCTGTCCTACCACTGTCTAACCAGTACTAGCATGCAGCTCAATAAGCACATATAACAGGCACATAAGGTATCATCCTAGATCCTTAGCCCTACTTCTAACATGTTGGTCGCATAATCGTAACATAACATAAACTTGCATGGGTAATTTGGGAGAACTTACTTGAGCTCGGTTGATTGCATGCACCACACCATTTTCTCTTTTCAAAGTTCTTCTCTTTATAGTTGTCTGGAGTTGTTTTCTTTGCTCAAAACCTTTTTACAAAATCGATTTTCTTGTTTTTTTTTTTTTGAAAATTTCTATACCAATTCCTCAGTTTGAGTCCAGACACACCCGAGGGTGTATCCGAATCCCTCAACCCAAGGCTCTGATACCACCTTGTAACATCCCAAAAATCGTGACCAAAAATTTAATTTTTAATTTAATAATAAAACCACAAGTGTCAACCATTCATTCAAAACATATCACATCAGAGTGTCATGTCTAAAACATTATTTTATTTTATCAGAGTAAAACATCCCAGGCTAAACAAACAATGGTGTGTGACATGCGATCACCCCGAGCTCCTCCCTCTGCTACCAGAAGTACCTCAAACCAAAACTGAAAACCGTTAGCATGAAGCTTAGTGAGTTCCCCAAACTACCATATACCATGCATAATCACATACTGCAACCACTGGGCCACGCCCGCTATCTCGGGCCTCGCCCACTACTTCGGGTCTCGCCCGCTACATCGGGCTCCGCCCGATCCCAGGCTCTGCCTGGCTTAGAGCCCCGCTCGATATACAAATTTGTTTTACTTTAGGCCCCGCTTGTCTCTAGGCCCCGCCCGCTAAACGCATGCAAACATATAACCATAGCACATAACACATAAACTAAACATACCCTACTGCAATACTGTCCTAAGGCCTCGCCTGTCTTGGGCCTCACCCCTGTCCTGCTACTAGTGAGCCATGGAACCTCGTCCAAGCTCCTACTGTTAGTGAGATACGGGCCCCCACCCACACTCACCTTCCTCTTATCCCGGGCCTCATCCCTGCTCTACTACTAATAAGATATGGAACCCCGTCCACACTCTGCTAATGGTGGGGTACGGGACCTCACCCACACCCACCTCCCTACCAGGCACATACAAGTATCACACAGACAACAAGTATAAATTATCATGCAAATATTCCTCGGGCACCCGCCTGACATCGGACCTTAATCCGGAATCACTTACTAGCATACAGTGCCTAGGGCTAACCCCCGGGGCTTCCTACTCATAAACTACATGGGTCGGCATTGTCGCCGTAGACCCATTCACACAATGAGGAGACTCACCTTGCACTGTTGAGGCATCTGCTGATACCCTCCTGACTGCTATCCGACAAAATCTCCGAACCGCTGCTCCTCTATCTCCCCGAGCTACCATTACCAACATAACACTTAGTCCTAAATTGTCCTTCCGAAGTCAAACTAAGTCAACTCCGGTCAAAGTCAAAGTCCTGGTCAAAGTCAACCTTCCAGGTTGACCCTACTCGCCAAGTCAGCCTAATGACTCGCCGAGTTCATAACCTCAGAAACCATGCAACTCGCGACTCGACTCGCCGATTCATTCCATGACTCGCCGAGTCCTTCAATCTCCGATTGCTAGTCCTGTCCAACCCACTGAGTCACCACTCAACTCAGTGATCTGACTCATAACCAGAAGGGATTTGGGTTTGCGACCCGACTCGCCGAGTCCATGAACAGACTCGCCGAGTCCACTTGTGTCATCCCTATTCTGTCGATTAAAGTCCATTCCATTGCTTCCCACTTGTAGATCTGGACTACTAAGGCTAGCATTACATGTAAAGTTGCCAACTTTACGTGCATGCAAGGTGCTATGAAGCCAAAACTCTTAATCCAAGCTAAAATGAAGGCCTAGGTCATGAAATGGAGCCATAGCTGGATAAACTAGCAACTCTGAGCTTCTGGAGCTCAAGAGTGCCCAGATCTGAAGTCTAATACATCCACAATGGCTTAATACTCGGATTAACCTTCGAAATGGCCCAAAAGTGACAAAATACAAGCTACAAAGGGGATCTAGATGATTAACAGCCAACGTATAAGCTTTATACCTTCAAATGATCTGAAATGCTACCCAAGATCTGGATCTATTGCCTCTTCTTGAATCACCAAGGGTTTCCTTCTTTCTTCTAGCCTGAAATCACTCAAAAATGGCAAGGAAAGCTTAAGAACACTCAATGGATGCTTAGGGTTTCGAGAGTAGGTGAGGTGAGTGATGGAGGCTGGGGTGGAGTCCTGAAATGATGTTTAAAAATGGCACCAAGTCCCGAAATTAGGGTTTCCAAATCAAGACCAGACTCGTCAAGTCAGTCTCCCCGACTCGTCAAGTCGGTCACTTAATCCGCGACACGGAGCTCGCTTTGACTCGTCGAGTTTTCCCATAGACACGACGAGTCGACCCTTTAACTTAAGGTTTTCTGTGCCTTTATTTGTCTTTCGGATTTCGGGTGTTATAGCACTTATAAAGAAGTCATGGCCGAAGTTCTACCCTAAGGAGGGTTTATATAGCTGTTAGGAAGGTATTAGATTAGGCAGGTATCTCCAAGATAACCCTAATCCATTTACTTCCTCCCTAAGGTATCCAAGGCACCCTTAGAGCCTAAGGAAACCCTAGAAGAACTCAAGATTTCTCCCCCCCCCCCCTCTTTAGGAAGGTTCTAGAATTGCCCAATGCTCAACTATTGAACATTGTCACCTTTAATCCTTGTACATTTAATTAATTCCTTTAACCCCAAAAATAATTCTAAATTATTTTCTGAATAAATATTAATTAAACAATATGATTTCTAATTAATATATTATATCCATAATACATTAATAAATCATTTATTTTGATTTCTAATTAATTGATTAACCAAGTAATAAATTATTAAATCATTCTTCTCTCTCTAAAGGCTATCCTATTCAATTGTCAGGTTTGAAGTCAACCCAAAAGGACTGTACTACTAGCTATTCAAGTTTATTCCAATTATAGTTATGAGCTTAGACACCTAATCCAACATTTTCCCCATCATGCTCATTTCAAATTGACTCTTCATCAGCTCCTCAAACTCCATTTGACAATAAAGGGCTGGTAGAACCAAATATAATCTCATCAACATAAATTTGAACAAGCATTAGGTGATCCCTTACTTTCTTATGAAATAAAGTGGGATCCACTGATCCTTGCTTAAATTTTTCAATTTACAAAAAGTTGGTTAGTTTCGCATACCAAGCACGTGGTGCTTGTTTTAACCCATAAACTGCTTTGTCAAGGATATAGCAATGACCAGGATACTTATATTTTACGAATCCAAGTGGCTATTCGACATAGACCGTCTATTCAAGAAATCCATTAAGAAAGGCGCACTTAACATCCATATGGTAGACGTCGAAAATATTATGAGTTGCATAAGCAATAAAAACTAGCACAGCCTCGAGTCTTGCGCCAAGGGCAAAGGTTTCTTCAAAATCAATCCCTTATTGTTGAGAATAACCTTTTACGACTAATCTAGCTATGTTTCGAACTATATTTCCTTTTATGTCCATTCTATTTTTGAAAACCCATTTAGGACCAACAATCGAAACATCATCATGTTTGGGAATTGACTAACAAAGTTTGTTCCTTTTAAATTCAGCCAACTTAGACTACATTGCAACAGCCAAATCATGATGTTCTAATGTATTGTTGACTGATTTCTCCTTTTGATAATTTAAATTTCTCCTTTTGTTATGAGCAGAAGAAATCAAGTGCTCCCCCTCCACTTGATCAACAATCGAATTTTGTGTTATTTCGATATTGACTCTTGAGGTTGATGATGAATGAGCCTCATTTTCTACATTAGTGATTGAAAAATCATGTAAATGCTTTGATGCCTCTGGAACTTGATTATCTTCAATATTGATCTTAGCACCAATTGCCTTGTTAGGAATTCCAAAGATTACATCAAGATCAACATCGAAAGTAAGCATTTGTTCAGATTCTTCACTTGTTTCAGAACACCGATTATATCAACAACAACAACAAATTTCGACTATTTATAGACTCCATAACCTTCATTTATAGACTATGAAGATAACGAAATCCCTTAACCTCTTTTTATTTAAAGACTCGATAACAAAAGACACAACATTCGACTCTCACAACAACTTTCGACTTAACAGTTTCTGGTGAAATGGTCCGAGGTTTGCCAATCCTCAAGTTTGAAAATGATCATCTTTGTGTTAATTAAATACATGAATCAATCCAAGAAAGGTCATCTTGTTCTGATTGAAAAATCAATTTCCGAACTACTTGAACTTCTTCATATAGATCTGTGTGACCCATCATACATTGAAAGTTTGCACTACAAAAAGTACATTCTTGTGATTGGTGACGACTACAAAAGATTCATTTGGGGATTCTTTTTGAGAGTGAAATCGGAAATAGCTACCGATCTCATCAATTTCATTAAAGGGATTGAAGTTTTGACGAAGCTACCTATCCAAAGAATTCGAAGTGACAACGGATCCGAGTTCACCAATGTCACAATTGAAAAGTTTCTAATCAACAAAGGCATTGAACATAACTTTTCTGCTCCTTACACTCCATAGCAAAATGGTGCTGTTGAAAGAAGAAACTGAAGTCTAGTTGAAGCCGCTTGGTGAATGTTGAACTTTGCAAATCTTCCTCTTTATCTTAGGGTTGAAGCTGACTACATGGTCTGCTTTACTGAAAAACAGAGTATCATCAACTGTCAACTCAAAAAGACACCATACGAAGTTATAAATCGTCGGAGCTCAAGAGTGCCTAGATCTGAAGTCTAATACATCCACAAGGGCTTAATACTCGGATTAACCTTGGAAATGGCCCAAAAGTGACAAAATACAAGCTAGAAAGGGGATCTAGATGATTAACAGCGAAGGTATAAGCTTTATACCTTCAAATGATCTGAAATGCTACCGAAGATCTGGATCTACTGCCTCTTCTTGAATCACCAAGGGTTTCCTTCTTTCTTCTAGCCTCAAATCACTCAAAAATGGCAAGGAAAGTTTAAGAACACTCAATGGATGCTTAGGGTTTCGAGACTAGGTGAGGGGAGTGATGGAGGCTGGGTTGGAGTCCTGAAATGATGTTTAAAAATTGCAGCGAGTCCCGAAATTAGGGTTTCCAAATCAAGACCAGACTCGTCGAGTCAGTCTCCCCGACTCGTCGAGTCGGTCACTTAATCCGCGACACAGAGCTCGCTTTGACTCGTCGAGTTTTCCCATAGACACGACGAGTCGACCCTTTGACTTAAGGTTTTCCGTTCCTTTATTGGTCTTTCGGATTCCAGGTGTTATAGCACTTATAAAGAAGTCATGGCCGAAATTCTACCCTAAGGAGGGTTTATATAGGTGTTAGGAAGGTATTGGATTAGGCAGGTATCTCCAAGATAACCCTAATCCATTTACTTCCTCCCTAAGGCATCCAAGGCACCCTTAGAGCTTAAGGAAACCCTAGAAGAACTCAAGATTTCTTTCCCCCCCCCCCTTCTTTTTAGGAAGGTTCTAGAATTGCCCAATGCTCAACTATTGAACATTGTCACCTTTAATCCTTGTACATTTAATTAATTCCTTTAACCCCAAAAATAATTCTAAATTATTTTCTGAATAAATATTAATTAAACAATATGATTTCTAATTAATATATTATATCCATAATACATTAATAAATCATTTATTTTGATTTCTAATTAATTGATTAACCAAGTAATAAATTATTAAATCATTCTTCTCTCTCTAAAGGCTATCCTATTCAATTGTCAGGTTTGAAGGCAACCCAAAAGGACTGTACTACTAGCTATTCAAGTTTATTCCAATTATAGTTATGAGCTTAGACACCTAATCCAACATTTTCCCCATCATGCTCATTTCAAATTGACTCTTCATCAGATCCTCAAACTCCATTTGACAATAAAGGGCTGGTAGAACCAAATATAATCTCATCAACATAAATTTGAACAAGCATTAGGTGATCCCTTACTTTCTTATGAAATAAAGTGGGATCCACTGATCCTTGCTTAAATTTTTCAATTTACAAAAAATTGGTTAGTTTCGCATACCAAGCACGTGGTCCTTGTTTTAACCCATAAACTGCTTTGTCAAGGATATAGCAATGACCAGGATACTTATATTTTACGAATCCAAGTGGCTATTCGACATAGACCGTCTATTCAAGAAATCCATTAAGAAAGGCGCACTTAACATCCATATGGTAGACGTCGAAAATATTATGAGTTGCATAAGCAATAAAAACTCGCACAGCCTCGAGTCTTGCGCCAAGGGCAAAGGTTTCTTCAAAATCAATCCCTTATTGTTGAGAATAACCTTTTACGACTAATCTAGCTATGTTTCGAACTATATTTCCTTTTGTGTCCATTCTATTTTTGAAAACCCATTTAGGACCAACATTCGAAACATCATCATGTTTGGGAATTGACTAACAAAGTTTGTTCCTTTTAAATTCAGCCAACTTAGACTACATTGCAACAGCCAAATCATGATGTTCTAATGTATTGTTGACTGGTTTCTCCTTTTGATAATTTAAATTTCTCCTTTTGTTATGAGCGGAAGAAATCAAGTGCTCCCCCTCCACTTGATCAACAATCGAATTTTGTGTTATTTCGATATTGACTCTTGAGGTTGATGATGAATGAGCCTTATTTTCTACATTAGTGATTGAAAAATCATCTGAATGCTTTGATGCCTCTGGAACTTGATTATCTTCAATATTGATCTCAGCACCAATTGCCTTGTTAGGAATTCCAAAGATTACATCAAGATCAACATCGAAAGTAAGCATTTGTTCAGATTCTTCACTTGTTTCAGAACACCGATTATATCAACAACAACAACAAATTTCGATTATTTATAGACTCCATAACCTTCATTTATAGACTATGAAGATAACGAAATCCCTTAACCTCTTTTTATTTAAAGACTCGATAACAAAAGACACAACATTCGACTCTCACAACAACTTTCGACTTAACAGTTTCTGGTGAAATGGTCCGAGGTTTGCCAATCCTCAAGTTTGAAAATGATCATCTTTTGCGTTAATTAAATACATGAATCAATCCAAGAAAGGTCATCTTGTTCTGATTGAAAAATCAATTTCCAAACTACTTGAACTTCTTCATATAGATCTGTGTGACCCGTCATACATTGAAAGTTTGCCCTACAAAAAGTACATTCTTGTGATTGGTGACGACTACAAAAGATTCATTTGGGGATTCTTTTTGAGAGTGAAATCGGAAATAGCTACCGATCTCATCAATTTCATTAAAGGGATTGAAGTTTTGACGAAGCTACCTATCCAAAGAATTCGAAGTGACAACGGATCCGAGTTCACCAATGTCACAATTGAAAAGTTTCTAATCAACAAAGGCATTGAACATAACTTTTCTGCTCCTTACACTCCATAGCAAAATGGTGCTGTTGAAAGAAGAAACTGAAGTCTAGTTGAAGCCGCTTGGTGAATGTTGAACTTTGCAAATCTTCCTCTTTATCTTAGGGTTGAAGCTGACTACATGGTCTGCTTTACTGAAAAACAGAGTATCATCAACTGTCAACTCAAAAAGACACCATACGAAGTTATAAATCGTCGGAGCTCAAGAGTGCCTAGATCTGAAGTCTAATACATCTACAAGGGCTTAATACTCGGATTAACCTTGGAAATGGCCCAAAAGTGACAAAATACAAGCTAGAAAGGGGATCTAGATGATTAACAGCGAAGGTATAAGCTTTATACCTTCAAATGATCTGAAATGCTACCGAAGATCTGGATCTACTGCCTCTTCTTGAATCACCAAGGGTTTCCTTCTTTCTTCTAGCCTCAAATCACTCAAAAATGGCAAGGAAAGCTTAAGAACACTCAATGGATGCTTAGGGTTTCGAGAGTAGGTGAGGGGAGTGATGGAGGCTGGGGTGGAGTCCTGAAATGATGTTTAAAAATTGCAGCGAGTCCCGAAATTAGGGTTTCCAAATCAAGACTAGACTCGTCGAGTCAGTCTCCCCGACTCGTCGAGTCGGTCACTTAATCTGCGACACAGAGCTCGCTTTGACTCGTCGAGTTTTCCCATAGACACGACGAGTCGACCCTTTGAGTTAAGGTTTTCAGTTCCTTTATTGGTCTTTCGTATTCCGGGTGTTATAGCACTTATAAAGAAGTCATGGCCGAAATTCTACCCTAAGGAGGGTTTATATAGGTGTTAGGAAGGTATTGGATTAGGCAGGTATCTCCAAGATAACCCTAATCCATTTACTTCCTCCCTAAGGCATCCAAGGCACCCTTAGAGCCTAAGGAAACCCTAGAAGAACTCAAGATTTCTCCCCCCCCCCCCCCCTTCTCTTTAGGAAGGTTCTATAATTGCCCAATGCTCAACTATTGAACATTGTCACCTTTAATCCTTGTATATTTAATTAATTCCTTTAACCCCAAAAATAATTCTAAATTATTTTCTGAATAAATATTAATTAAACAATATGATTTCTAATTAATATATTATATCCATAATACATTAATAAATCATTTATTTTGATTTCTAATTAATTGATTAACCAAGTAATAAATTATTAAATCATTCTTCTCTCTCTAAAGGCTATCCTATTCAATTGTCAGGTTTGAAGGCAACCCAAAAGGACTGTACTACTAGCTATTCAAGTTTATTCCAATTATTTTTATGAGCTTAGACACCTAATCCAACATTTTCCCCATCATGCTCATTTCAAATTGACTCTTCATCAGCTCCTCAAACTCCATTTGACAATAAAGGGCTGGTAGAACCAAATATAATCTCATCAACGTAAATTTGAACAAGCATTAGGTGATCCCTTACTTTCTTATGAAATAAAGTGGGATCCACTGATCCTTGCTTAAATTTTTCAATTTACAAAAAATTGGTTAGTTTCGCATACCAAGCACGTGGTGCTTGTTTTAACCCATAAACTGTTATGTCAAGGATATAGCAATGATGAGGATACTTATATTTTACTAATCCAAGTGGCTATTCGACATAGACCATCTATTCAAGAAATCCATTAAGAAAGGCGCACTTAACATCCATATGGTAGACGTCGAAAATATTATGAGTTGCATAAGCAATAAAAACTCGCACAGCCTCGAGTCTTGCGCCAAGGGCAAAGGTTTCTTCAAAATCAATCCCTTATTGTTGAGAATAACCTTTTACGACTAATCTAGCTATGTTTCGAACTATATTTCCTTTTGTGTCCATTCTATTTTTGAAAACCCATTTAGGACCAACATTCGAAACATCATCATGTTTGGGAATTGACTAACAAAGTTTGTTCCTTTTAAATTCAGCCAACTTAGACTACATTGCAACAGCTAAATCATGATGTTCTAATGTATTGTTGACTGATTTCTCCTTTTGATAATTTAAATTTCTCCTTTTGATATGAGCGGAAGAAATCAAGTGCTCCCCCTCCACTTGATCAACAATCGAATTTTGTGTTATTTCGATATTGACTCTTGAGGTTGATGATGAATGAGCCTCATTTTCTACATTAGTGATTGAAAAATCATCTGAATGCTTTGATGCCTCTGGAACTTGATTATCTTCAATATTGATCTCAGCACCAATTGCCTTGTTAGGAACTCCAAAGATTACATCAAGATCAACATCGAAAGTAAGCATTTGTTCAAATTCTTCACTTGTTTCAGAACACCGATTATATCAACAACAACAACAAATTTCGACTATTTATAGACTCCATAACCTTCATTTATAGACTATGAAGATAACGAAATCCCTTAACCTCTTTTTATTTAAAGACTCGATAACAAAAGACATAACATTCGACTCTCACAACAACTTTCGACTTAACAGTTTCTGGTGAAATGGTCCGAGGTTTGCCAATCCTCAAGTTTGAAAATGATCATCTTTTGCGTTAATTAAATACATGAATCAATCCAAGAAAGGTCATCTTGTTCTGATTGAAAAATCAATTTCCGAACTACTTGAACTTGTTCATATAGATCTGTGTGACCCGTCATACATTGAAAGTTTGCACTACAAAAAGTACATTCTTGTGATTGGTGACGACTACAAAAGATTCATTTGGGGATTCTTTTTTAGAGTGAAATCGGAAATAGCTACCGATCTCATCAATTTCATTAAAGGGATTGAAGTTTTGACGAAGCTACCTATCCAAAGAATTCGAAGTGACAACGGATCCGAGTTCACCAATGCCACAATTGAAAAGCTTCTAACCAACAAAGGCATTGAACATAACTTTTCTGCTCCTTACACTCCATAGCAAAATGGTGCTGTTGAAAGAAGAAACTGAAGTCTAGTTGAAGCCGCTTGGTGAATGTTGAACTTTGCAAATCTTCCTCTTTATCTTAGGGTTGAAGCTGACTACATGGTCTGCTTTACTGAAAATCAGAGTATCATCAACCGTCAACTCAAAAAGACACCATACGAAGTTATAAATGGACGGAAGCCGATTATCTCGTTCTTACACATCTTTGGATGCAAATGTTTCATAAAAAACAAACGATATGAAATCACAAAGTTTTAATTGAAATCAGATGAAGCCGCCTTTTTGGGATATTCTACCAAATCAAAAGCTTATGAAGTTGTGAAACATCAAACCCATGTAACTGAAGAAAGCTTTGACATCACTTTTGATGATAACTTTGTTCAAAACTCAGAACCAGTTTGTGTTATAATGCACATCTTGGAGTCTGATGCTACACCTCTCGAGTCTCCGAATACTCAAGTTATTTATGAAGTTGATTTTGAAAGTTTGTTTGGACCAATAGAAATAGCTATTCACTCAGAATCTTGATCAAGACCGTATTCTATGAGAAATCCCTTAGTTCTCAAAAAATATGTGGTCCAACCCCAACTTTTCCTCCATTTGATTCTGAAGTATTCCTATACAGGGTTGACAGGGTGAATATCTCTGCTTCTATGCCTTAAGGGCAAGAAAGAAATCCAACCCTCAAATCAAATATTCTTGGTTTTTAAGACGTAGTAGATCATTTTTCTGAAATTGATCCAATTCCGAACAACAATCAAGATGATGCCAACTTTTTGGAATTTTTTGGTGAAGGTAATGCAGGTATATGAAGTTCAGGGGGTATCATCCAAAACTTTTAACCATTCAGGGGGAGCAACAAAACCCTATTGTTGACATCAGATCATCCTCCAAATCAACTTATTTGAAATCTAAATGCCCATGTTCAAACGCACTCCGCTACTAGTATTCAAAATGAATGTCACTTCTTGGCATTCATATCAACGGTTGAACCTAAATCCATTTAAGAAGCTCTAAAATATTTTGATTGGATTACACCCATGCAAGAAGAACTAGAAGAGTTTGATAAAAATCAAGTGTGGACTCTTGTCTCTCCACCTCAAGATCACCTAATTGTCAGAAATCATTGGGTATTCTGAAACAAACTCGATGAGGGAAGAGTCCTTATCCAAAAAAAAGCAAGATTGGTGGCCAAATGACCCACACATATAGAAGGTCTTGATTACGATGATACTTTTACACATGTTATTCATATTTAAGCCATCTGAATCTTTCTTGTATTTGTATCTCACAAGGCTTTAAAAGTTTACCAAATAGATATCAAAAGTTCCTTCCTTAACGGTGAACTTGACAGTGAAGTTTATCTTCAACAACCTCCTGGGTTTGTGAATTTATCCTATCCGAACTACGGCTGCAAACTTCAGAAAGAGGTGTATGGCCTGAAGTAAGCTCCTCACGCCAGGTACGAGACTCTTACTTGTTTTCTAAAGCGATCTGGTTTTCAAAGAGGAGTTCTTGATCCGACCTTGTTCTGAAGATCGAACGGAAACCATCTCATGTTAGTTCAAATATATGTTGATGACATCATCTTTGGATCAACTGATTAATGATGGTTCCTAGTTTTGCTAAGCTGATTGTTAGCCGATTCCAAATGAGCGTGAATCGAGAATTACTTGTTTCTTGTATTGCAAGTCAAAAAAACAAATCGAGGAGTCTTCATTCACCAAGAGAAATACATTTATGAACTTTTAAAGATATATTCAATCGACACTTGTGCATCTGTAAAAGTTCCAATGGGTTTCGGACACAAGATCTTCTTAGACCCATCTGGTGAACTCATTGATCAGAAAAAGTATAGGGGAATGATCGGATCATTTCTATACCTCACTGCAAGTTGCCCTGATATGATTTTCTCGACATGCCTTTGTGCTAGATCCAAGGTTACTCCGAAGAGGTCTCCTCTTTTAGCCGTGAAACAAATCTGCTGATATCTTAAAGGAACAAAGAGCCTCAGAATTTGGTACCCTGCAAATGAAATCTTCCTATTTCAAGCTTATTCAGATTCTATATTTGGTGAAATTAAACTTGATCGGAAGAGCACGTACAGTGGTTGTAACATTATGGGTTGAAGTTTGGTTAGCTGACCATCCTGTTGATACATGAAAAGTGAACCTCTATCAATCACATGCAATCAAGTTCCAAAGTTAGCTTGTGTCTGAGACATGGTGAAGTTCTGAAGCCAGATTAATTACGAGATCAAGATGTTCCGAATTCAGAAGTCTGTACATGCATTTAATGTATTTTGTCTTTACTTTGATATAAACGTTCATAGGACTAAAACATGTGTATCTTTTAGATGTCATTTTGTCAAACACTGATCATTATCCAGTCCTTAGAATGTTTTAATAGTTTGTACTATGTTTCTCCTTCAGTATTTAAGGAGTGAATGTTTCAAGAATTAATATCGAATTTTTCAATCCAAGAGTAGCAATTACTCTCTTCACATCACTTGCAAATTTCCTCCTAATCAAAGTTCTTTCATAACATTCTTCTTGTTCATAAATTTTCTTTGTATTGATTATACTCAAGTTTACTTCATTAATTACTTGAATACTTTGTTGATTGTTTATCTTCAAGTCTTAACTAGTTTACCAGATTCGACTGGAGCTACATATTAAGAGCAGATGTGGATCTTAAAGATTAACTCAAGGTTTGAGTTTTCAAACCTTGTCCTTGCGCATTGATTCTTGTTCTCACACATCCAAGAAGCAAAACTGCATAGCATTTTCAACAGCCGAAGCGAAATACATTGATGTTACAAGTTGCGCCTCTCAAGTTTTGTAAATGAAATCTCAGCTATTATACTATGGTTTCTGATTTTAGAAGATCCTGATCTACTTTGATTCTCAGAGTGTTATCGTGATATCTCATAATTCGATTAATCACACTATGACCAAACGTATTAATATTCGGTACCATTTCATTAAAGATCTTGTTTTAAACAATAGCATTAAGCTCATTTTTGTTCCATCTGATGATGAGATTGTTGATGTCTCTATTAAGGCATTAGACGAAACAAAATTAAATGGTTTTCTGAAAAATATGGGATTGATGATGCCAGATCCTCAGTTTTTCCATAAAGTATGTACTCTGAAATGGAAATATCGGAAAGTGAAATAATTCTAAGGTAAACATTTTTTACTTTGGTACTCTTTCCTATAAGAAAATAGAGGATCGTTATATGCCTTTTTGTCTAACATTTCTTTTAGTCTTAAGATCTCATGTTGATGGTCATTATCTTGCAAAATTGCATCTGAATTATCTTTTTTAGAGATCTTGTCATCTGAAATATCACTTTCAGCTTTCTTAATAGTAACCTTAACTCATAATTCAAATATAAAGTGGTAATGTGATTTCATTTCATATCTTTTAAGAGCTCTAATCCTTTAGGTCTCGAAATTCCTCAAATCTCGTTCAAATGCTTGACTAAGGTCTTTCATCTAACTTATGTTTTTGATATCCATTCCTGTAGCGGTGCCATTTCTCAGATCAATATCAAACATTAGTACTTAATTTTTTCTTCTCGAAAGCATCTTATGCCAGCTCATCTTAGAATTCCTTTTTCCTAAATCTTTCCTAATAAACAATAAATGTGATTTTAAAGTTATTATTAACTATGTTTTGCGAAACAACAAAATGTTTATCCAACGGTTATTATCCTTTAGTCACAATAAAGAAGCTTTGGCATGCATTCTAATAAATATATGAGTATTTTTGGAAGATGAATCGACAGTTTCCATTTTTAATTAAACACACGTGTTGTCTCAAAGGATTGATTGTCACATAGGAAGGTTTTTTTGGACCTATGCATTTAATGCTACCCATTTCTGATGTCGGATGTCGTGATTGCACTCTTCAACCCGACCCAAAACAACCTACCTATAAAAGGATTTTGAATCTAATCGTTCCCTCTTTACGCTCTTTATCAATCTTCTTACCTCAAACCTTCTATGTACTATGTTCTTCATGTTCTTCGTGCACTCAACATGTCTTAGTAATTGGATGCAAAACTAGCTCCAATTCTTTCTCAAATCTTAAATGGTGTTACGAGTAGTAATGCTCCATCGCAACAAGTAGGAGAAGAGATTGCAAAAGTTGTTTTAACAAAACCAAGTAAGAGTATTCAAAAGGAACCAATTCAGATTAAGAGTCCTTATACAGTTTTGAAATTGATGAAGAAGGCTGATGCACCGCATATTAAGATTAGTGATAGATCAACGAAAAGAAATCTAGCTAATAGTACGTTTGAGGCTCCAAAATTTAATATTGATGGTGTTGAATCCAGTTCTCTTACGATTCATTCCTTGAAATAAGTTGATCTAACTGATCCCAGAGCAAATAAAGAGGAACAAAAGAGAAAAGAATAAGAGATTGAAAAGATGAAACGTGTGCAAATCAATCTTGATAGGATTGATACAGAGAAAATGGATAAAGAAGCAACTGAAGCTACTCTCAAAGTATTGTGACCAGAATAGACTATGGAAAGGATTCAAATGTGGAAATAAAGAAGGTTGAAAAATTATGGCTTGATCCAAACACTCATTATTTTGTTGAGAATTCGAATGATTGCTAATTAGACTTACCTATGTGTGGAAGGTCCTTTTTGTTCCGAAGCTTTAATCATATGGCAAAGTTGACTCTTTCTAACAGTGTTGCGAAGAAGAAGCTTTTTGGTTTTATCTCAACAACATGCAATCATAATATGATATCTGGTTACTAAAATAAATTATCTCTGTCAAGAAGAATGATGAAGTAAAGTTGACGAATTCACAAATTATAAATTCAGAATCTTAAGGGGTGAAAATAAACATCTTTTTTTTATCGTTGACTGATCTTCTGATCATGAATCTTCATTACTGTATTGTGATTTATGGAATTTTGAAGAAATATGAATCAAAGTTTGGTCCACAGCTTTTACATGTTACATGTATAATCAGAAATTACTTCACGGAAATAAGTAAGATGGATGTTGAAGTTTCGAAGAGTATGATGAGAAATTCCACTTCAAAACCTCAAGTTCAACCAAAAGGATTGGTAAGAAGGCGAGAAGGTGTTATTCCAAATGAGCCTTGAGGAATTGTTTATAATGTTCTTAAAGAATGAAATTTTCAGAGCAAGATGTTGTATCTTGGTGACAAGCATTGCTACTTTTCTAATACATTAAATAACATTATCACAAGGTCTGAGATGTATAAAGCTAATTCCAAGGAAGACTAGAAGTGGCTACCACATGTAATCAGATGGTGGATCCGAGTTAGTCTCGTTCTTATGGAAATTATAGGAGAAGTTTTTGAAAAACAAAAGTGAGGACAAATTTCTCAACTCAACAAAAGGGGGGGGGGGGGTTGTTAGGATCATAATGTAATATGTTGTATTTGAGTTCTTGGAAGGGAAATGTATTTCGGAACGGTTGTGTTTTTTGTATTGTTATGATCATGTTCGTAGTGTTATACCTAGAGTTGCAGTTGTTTGTTTGCATTTGATGACAATTGTAGTTTGTCTAGGTGTGTTGACCTTATTGGCCAGTGCTCAACCACTTCGTTATATGACCTATATAAGGCAAGTTCGTTGAAGGTAGAGAGTATCTTTGAGAGCAGTTTTACAACAACTTGTAATCGCATCACTTTTACTCTCTAATGAAAAATAAAATCTTATTTACACTTATGTGTTCAATTGATTACATCATTAGTACATGATTTTACTTTTAGTGAATCTATCGATCTAACATGGACAAGGCAGATAGGCACTAATACATGAGAAGTTGGTAAGTTCATACTATTATTCAATCATAAGTATGTATGTGTGCATCTTTTATAATGAATAAAGTGGCAAACATTGCAATTTTTTAGGTTTAAAAAATTATAATAAGCTTAATTTTTAATAATTGTTTTTTTTAATTACTATAAGGTTCAAAATAAAGTAATTGAGGAGGATGATCACCCCCCTCACCCCGACTATCAAAGTGGTGTAAAACATATCAAAATAAAGTAGACGAAATTGTAGATGGTAATGTCAAAGTCATAGCAGTTAAGCGTGAAAGTTTAATAAAACTTTCTACTTTTTTAATTGTCAAGTTTATAATTCTCATTGTTCCATTGTGTCTCTTACAATTTTGCCCTAGGTAACCCTTCATTGGGTTTGTGACTATGACATGTTATTTTAACTAACATCTTTAATGAAAACACAGGGACCATTTCTTTATTTTTGTTCTACCCTCTTACGCATGAAACATTGCAGTAATTTTATTATTACACACCAGTCATGCAAAAAAATTATCTACATGAAAATTTCATTTTGCTGACTACATGATATTTGACCATTTATTTGACATAGTTAATTTTCAAATGGAACATCAGAAGCAGTTCAAAGATGGGGACTTGAAGCTTGATCTGGGCATCGATTCCATGATGCTTTTATTTGGCAACAAAAAAGGTTGATTCTACAAGGGTGTTGGCTAGGGAGTTACTCCCAAAAAAAGTATTTCAATTTGTCTCAAAAGAAAGAGAATAACAAGTGAAAAAACTTAGGTGTGAACTATAGAATAAGACACAAGAGAGTGAGAAAAAAGATGAGAAACTCAAGGAACTTTCGACACATATCACACCCTCGGCCGACGACAAAAAAAAAAGTCAAGTTGTACGACGTAGTCATGGATTATAGTCATTAGTATGCTATGTAACACCAACATTCTTGTATGTTTCTTTAAAAATGGTTTTATTATTCAAGTTTTAGATTTCACGACCACGACATGGTGAATGAGATCCCACGACGTGGCCATGCCCAGAAGGTGTGCGAAGGTTAATGTCAAATAATAATTTGTATTTTGAAAAGTTTAAAATACATCCTTATAGATATTATTATTAATTTAATTAAGTAATTAATTTAAGGACAATTCATAAGTCCATAAATGGTTTAAATTTAATTAAATTAAAAGTTTAATTTATTAAAAGATTAAACCCTTGCAATTTTAAAATGTTTTGAAATTCACCTTATACTATATATATTATTAAAAGTTTCCTATACATTATATGTATAAGAAGAGTCAGTCGAACCGCTAGTACGCCTCATTCACGAAGCCATACTATAAGGGGAGTTTAAGGAAGCAACCTATAAAATGACCGTCATTGGGTACTAATTCTTACCTACCGCTCTCTTTTATGGTGGAGGGTCGTTAGCCGAACGGGTTTGGTAGAAAAAATTAATCTCATTAAAATTATAATGATATAAAGTAACTAAACTATTTTAAAATCTCACTCTTAGTTACTTTAAGAAAAATGTGAATTTTATGCTAATCCACGAAATTGCACATTACACTTTATAAGTCGTTAGTGGAGCGTGTGTGGTTAACCGACACACTAATGGGCGACTAATAAAGGGTGGTAATGGATGTCTCGAAAATTATCATTGATTAATGTAGTGCGTGTGGTTAACCGACACATTAAAATGAGATGATAAATGACATCGAGAGTACCAAGCTAAATTTGCATGGTTATTCACATCTTGTTTGTGATCCTCGGCATCCCAGTCACAAAAGTGAGTGCATAATCGAGATTGAACATGTAATTGATTAAATTCAATGATTCTTAAAAGATCTAGGATTTTCATAAGATTGAAATTGGTAAAAGCCTTACCTACCAAAAATAGATTCGAATTTGATTACGGTTTCCCTCTTCAATGTTCGAGTCGAAAGTATGGATCCTAGCCTTAATTTAAATTTATGGGTTAATAATTAAGGATTAAAAACACTAACTTGAATTCTCTTTTTTTCTCCTATTAAAGATGTCGAGTCAAGACAATAATGGTCTTACTAATTATTTTGGAAATGTTTTTCCTCCACCATATGAAGATGATCTTCCACATTCTGATCAAGGTGAAAGTATGTTTCCTTCTTCGAGCAATGAAGGAAATGGATATCATGCTTCTCCAAATCTACCTCCTCGTCCTCCAATAACTCACCCTATGTCACGAGTTGAAAGATACGAAACTACTCAAGCCCTATTGGCATGTAAACATCAAGATGTAAAGTCTGTGTGTGCATGTTCTGAAAATGAAATCGTACATTGAGATATTGGGTATGTTGGGTGTCATTTTCCTAAGGGAGATGGCCATTGACTTGGTTCTACTTTCGCTTCCTGAGTCATATAGTCAGTTCATTAAAGGCTACTATATGAATAACCACTATGTGACCCTAATTGATCTGACACATATGTTGATTGTTGCTAAAGCAGAAATGCTTAAGAGCACAAGTGAATCAAAAGTGTTTGAAGGATCTAAGTCTAAAATTTCCATGGACATTGACAATGGTGACAATGATAGTCCAGAACAAATTTCTCTTCCCGGTTGAAAAGGATCGACCAAGGTCAAATCGTTTGATCATGTGGTAAAGAGAAAGGCTAGGTCTGAGATAGTTCCATGTGCCAACCCTAATGATTCCATGTGTTTCTATTGCCAATTGAAGGGACATTGGCTGCAAAGCTACCCTAATTACCTGAAAGATCTCAAAGATGGTAAAGTGAAGTCATATGACTCCACTTCTTGTACATCCATTATTTTATGTTCCTTATCCATAGATTCTTAATACATGATGTGATGATCACATTTTGATGTTTTGCAATATCTAAGAGATGGAGGGAAGCTTAAGAAGAGTGAGTTGAATCGGATCATGAGAGATGGATTTCGGTCGCATGGTTTGATGATCAGATTTTGGAAACTACTCTTAGGAGTTATGATAACTTAATAATTTGCTTAGGAGATGTTTCGAAACATAGTTTTCATTTTGCATTATAAGGACAAGTTCCAAATTTTTCGTTTATTATTAATAAAAGTAAAATTTTGGTTTATACAGTTAGTTTACTTTATATTTCCTTGCAATGGCATCTATGAAAGTGATGGTTTCATCTCTATTATTAGCAATATTAATTGTAGATTTGATTCTTATAATTTAACTTGTGGTAAATGTCACAATTGGCTAAGGGATAAAGAATTCTCATCACCCAAGTTTCAATTGGAGAGAAACATGGAGTCCTACAATTCGAATTGTGTGATGTATGAGAATCTTGATCTTTGGAAGATTATGACTACTTCATTGATCACATGTTTATGTGAGTCAAAGTAAAGGACTAATGAATCTAGTCCATTGATATTACCACAAAGAATGAAAAACCCTATTAGTCATGATTTACTAATGTTTCAGTAAATATGGTTTTGTTTATAACATTAAGCGTAATTCTAATACCTTGAAAGGGTTTCAATGAGTAGCAGAACGAACAAGAAGAATGTGTTAAGCAGAATACATAAAAGTTTCTCCAATTTGAAAGGAAAGGAGAGTACTTCGGTATCATGTTTTTATGATCATCTTAATGATTGTGGGACTATATCACAATTGATCCTCAAAGAACGTTTTAGAGAAATTGTATGAATAAGAGAGGAATTAGATATTGTTGAAATGGTTCAATCAAGAGATGAGTCATACCTCGTTTCAAATCAAGTTTTAGAGTCATACTCTAATTACTATACATCGTATCTTGAAGCTTACTAAGTAGGTTCACAACACCTCATAAAATGTGGAGTAATAATGGTTTTCTTACTCTGGCACATTTAAAATTAGAAGTTGTGATGTTTTGGTTAAAAACAAAGGATGATCTAAGATCGATTCATGAAGTGTTTCCTATCGGGAATCCATACTAACTTTTGAATATTTGTTTTTGCTCGTCAGGGAATGTTCCTTGAGAGAAACTTAACATACTTAACATAGGATACCTGGGAATCCGGATGTTACAATTCTCCCCCACTAGAATCAGACTTCGCCCTCGAAGTCCTGCTCGACAAACAACTCTGGATGCTGCTCCCGCATCTCCAACTCCGGCTCCCAGGTCAGCTCGGACCCTTTCCGATGTTGCCACTGGACCTGCACCAGTGACACCTCCTTGTTCCTCAGAACTTTGATCTTCCGATCCCGGATCGCGATTGGCCTTTCCGCATAATTCAGACTCGCATCCACCTGAATATCCTCCAAAGGTACCACCGCCGACTCGTCGGCTATACATTTGCTCAACTGCGACACGTGGAAGGTATCATGAATCTGGCTCAACTCCGCAGGTAGCTCTAACCGATATGCTACCTTGCCCACCCTTGCGGTCACCCTGAATGGACCGAAGTACCGGGGCCCCAACTTGCCCCTCTTCCTGAATCGGATCACTCCTTTCTAAGGAGATACTTTCAGGAGTACAAAGTCCCCCACCTGGAACTCCAACTCGGATCGTCGCCGATCCGCATAACTCTTCTGAAGACTCTAAGCCGTCAGTAACCTCTGTCTAACCAGCTGTATCTGCTCTGTCGTCTGAAGCACTATCTCAGTGCTACCCATCACATGCTGCCCTACCTCTCCCCAACAAATGGGAGTCCGACACCTCCTCCCATACAACAGCTCGAAGGGAGGCATGCCAATACTAGAATGGTGGCGGTTGTTGTACGAAAACTCAGCGAACAGCAGATACGTGTCCCAACTTCCTCCGAAGTCCAACACACATGCTCGGAGCATGTCCTCGAGCGTCTGAATCGTCCGCTCACTCTGTCCGTCCGTCTGTGGGTGGTAGGCGGTACTGAAATGCAACCTCGTACCCAACTCCTCGTGGAACTTCTTCCACAACTTGGAAGTGAAACGTACATCTCGATCGGACACAATCGAAATCGGTACCCCATGACGCGATACCACCCCCCTCACGTACAACTCTGCCAACCTCTCGGCAGAAGAGCTCTCACTGATAGCAAGAAAATACGCGCTCTTCGTCAGCCGGTCGACGATCACCCAAATTGCATCGACACCCCTTGCGGTTCTTGGCAATTTGCTGATGAAGTCCATGGAAATCTGTTCCCACTTCCACTGGGGAACCTCAAGCGGCTGCAACTTGCCATGTAGACGTTGGTGCTTGGCCTTAACCTTACGACAGGTCAAGTACCTCTCAACAAACCACACGACATCCCTCTTCATACAGGGCCACCAATAATCTTTCTTCAGGTCCAAATACATCTTTGTGGCCCCGGGATGGATCGAGAATCTCGATCTATGCGCCTCCTCCATCAGAATGGTACGTGCCCCGCCTGCATATGGCACCCAAATCCGACCTTGAAAGGTCATCAGCCCTCGACTATCGGTAAAAAACCCAGGTACATGTCCAATCACCCGCTCCCTCTTGCGGTTCTCCGGTCTCACGGCCTCAGCCTGGGCCTCCCGAATGGTGTCCAACACCGGAGTCATCATTGTCAGTCTCATACAAGTGCCTCGAATCGGGGCACTTTCCGCCCTTCGGCTCAGCGCATCAGCTATAACATTAGCTTTGCCCGGGTGTACAGGATCTCACAATCGTAATCTTTTACCACGTCCAACCATCTCCTCTGACGCATATTTAGGTTGGGCTGATCCATCAGATACTTCAAACTCTTATGGTCCGTGTATATGGTACACCGAACCCCATATAGATAATGACGCCAAATCTTGAGGGCAAACACCACTGCCCCCAATTCCAGATCGTGGGTGGGATACCTCGTCTCATGAGGCTTCAGCTGCCTCGATGCATACGCTATCACATGCCCCCTCTGCATAAGCACCGCACCCAACCCCGATATCGATGCGTCACAATACACCATAAAATCCTCCATCCCTTCCGGGAGAGCTAACACTGGGGCTTCGCATAATCTCTGCCGAAGTGTCTCAAACGAGGTCTGCTGCTACGGACCCCATGAAAAAGCAACACCCTTCCGGGTCAACCTGGTGAGTGGCACGACGATCTTGGAGAAATCCATGATAAATCTCCGATAATAGCCGGCAAATCCTAGAAAGCTCCTGATCTCGGTGGGCGATCTCGGCACCTCCCACCTCATGACTGCCTCAATCTTGGCCGGATCGACCAAAATCCCATTCTGGTTGACGAGATTCCCCAAGAACTGAACCTCCCGTAACCAGAACTCGCACTTGGAGAATTTGGCATAAAGCCTCTCCGATCTCAGAAATCTGAGGATCTCCCTCAAATGCTCCTCATGCTGCTCTCTAGATCTCGAATACACCAGTATATCGTCGATGAACACGATCACCGAACGATCTAGCATCGGTCTGTACACCCTGTTCATGAGATCCATGAACGCTGCTGGTGCATTGGTGAGCCCGAAAGGCATCACCACGAACTCGTAATGCCCATAACGAGTCCTGAACACCGTCTTCTGGATATCTTCATCACGCACTCTCATCTGGTGATATCCAGACCTCAGATCAATCTTGGAAAACCAAGACGCTCCCTGCAACTGATCGAAAAAATCGTCGATCCTCGGTAATGGATAACGGTTCTTGACCGTCAACTTGTTCAACTCCCGGTAATCAATGCACATCCGGTGTGAACCATCCTTTTTCTTGACAAAAAGGATCGGCGCTCCCTAAGGGGAACTACTTGGTCTAATAAACCCCTTCCCCAGCAACTCCTGAAGCTGCGAGGATAACTCATGCATCTCTGGCGGCGCAAGATGATAAGGCGCCTTGGCGATAGGTGCTGCCCCCGGGACCAAATCAATGCGGAACTCTACCTGCCTCTCGGGAGGCACACCCGGCAACTCCTCGGGAAAAACATCCGGGAACTCACGCACTATCACAACGTCATCAATCGAACTTGGCCTCCCAGCTGCTTCTCGTGTGTCCATCACATAGGCTACAAACCCACTGCAGCCCTGCTGTAAACTCTGTCTCGCTCTGGCAGCCGAACAGAACGCCGACCCACATCGGGTACCCTCATCGTACACCGTAAGTACTCCCCCACTAGGGTCTTGTATCGTCACCAACTGCCGCTCGCAGTCTATCACAGCCCCAAATCGGCTCAACCAATCCATGCCCACTATGACACACACGTCCCCCATTGCTATCGGGACCAGATCTATCGGGAACTCAACACCGAAGATCTCGAGTACGCATCCTCGTATCACCTCCGTAGCATACACCGCTCGCTCGTCAGCTATGGAAACTCGCAGAGGTCGACTCAACGCCTCTCGTCTGCTACTGATGTGCCGACTGAACGCTATCAACACAAATGATCGACTCGCACCCGAGTCAAATAACACTAAGGCAGGTACAGAACTCACAAGAAAAGTACCTACGCATATCATCATATAAGCACAATATCTCAACTCAACATAAAATAAATAAGAATACATACCAGCCACTACATCAGACGATGTGCGGACCTCATCCGCTGTCAACTGGAAAGCTCTCCCGCGAGCCTTCTGATGGGTTTTGAGCATTCTAACACTTCCTAAGTGTACATGCAACCCTAATAACCTTGGATCTATGTTTGTCTAATTATCATGCAAAGTTGAATTCCAAGGTTATATTCCTATCTAGCATACATGGGGAACAAATTTTAGCTTGCATGAAAAATAGAATAACTTACCTTGTTGTTACTTATGATCCTTGAAACCTTGTGAGCCTAGCACCCCAAGTGTGATGCCTCAAATGCTTCACACAACACCAAATGCTTTTGGAATGACTTTAGAGAGAATACACACTTCTAAAATCAGCCTAGCCCTCTTGTTTCTTATTGTCGTCGATTTTGGTGGAGAACATGTTGCTTATATAGTGTGTCACATCTAGGGTTACACCATGTAAAACCTAATGTGGCATGACTCTTCATTTCCATGACCCATGGGTTTGTAACTCCCATGGAGCCTCCATGGAGCATTCAATGGGTTTAACCCAACTTGATTATCCATGGAGCCTTTTAGCCCACTATACAAGTTATGGATGATTTACATGATCAACCCATATATTTAATTAGTCATCTTTTGATCACTTAATTAATCCTAGATTAATTCTTGATCAATACTAATTAAATAATACTATTAATATATTAGAACTTATAATATATTAATAAACCACAAGTGTTATTTCTCTCATTTAGTCTATCCAAATGCATGATGCCATGCAACCCAAATGGACCATGCCGGGTCGGGTCAAGTACATACCAGAAATAGTTATGGACTTAGACACCTTATCCAACAGTCTCCCACTTGGATAAGTCTAATAACTATAACTACAAGTATGACTTCAGGAACCGATCAGCAATCGTAGCTCTTTTCAAGGTTTCTCGGAACTGAGAAGATGATGATACGCCATTTCAGATAAGTGATCATATAATCCTCTGTTCTAGATATCAGCCGGACAAATACATGGAACAATGTCTTATTTTTGTCCAGCAGTTTGTTTCCCGATTTCCGATTTGTTTGACAAAGAACTTAATTGAACACATCAACTTAGTTCTGACCGGGCCCGGTACATAGGTCAAAACAAAATCATCGAGGGGCCCAGATATCAGCTTCTAATCCAAGAAGGAACAAATAAACTTCGACTCATATGTTTGTTCTACCACTCATTGAATTATACACAAAAGCACGTTTTATAACATCGAGTTACCAATGCGTTAACGTACAATCAATGCATAACCAACTCATAAGTAACAAATCATATCTCTAGGTTTGAAGACTTATATGATATTACCGTCTCACGATCACTCGAGATAAATTCCATGAAGTGATTCCAGTGAGCGTGGGTTGAGTCCAATGCTCAGAACTTATGAGCACTCATGAGTGTTGTAGTCATGTCCAACAGCTTAGACCTCTGCAACCAATCATGACAGTCTTGATTCATACCTACTTCCGACATATGACCGACTGTGGAGGTTCGAATAATATGATATACCAAACATAATTATTCTGGAAGTCAAAACATGCAAAAGAAATATAGTAAACGATCGACAAGAGATAGCAACACTTTACTCATAAATAAAACACCTTTTATTCATCATCTAATGTCAATTACACTTTACAAATTTCAAGGTTATCTAACTACTAAATCTAATATCATCCTTCAGCCCTATGCTCCGAGCATGCTGGAGATGCTTAACCCGAGTCAGTCCCTTCGTGCGGGGATCTGCTGGATTCTTATCCGATGATACCCTCTTTGCCACGAGGAGTCCTTCTTCTATTCGATGTCTGATGAAATGGTATTTTCTGTCGATGTGTCTGGATCTCCCGTGATCCCTTGGTTCCTTGGCTAAGGCAACTGCACTTTCACTATCACAGAAAATTTCCATTGGCTCTTTAATAGCTGGTACAACTCCAAGGTCTCCAATGAAGTTCTTCAGCCATATCGCCTCCTTTGCTGCCTCGCTAGCTGCTATATACTCTGATTCGCAAGTTGAATCAGCCACTGTCTCTTGCTTGGAACTCTTCCAAGAAATTGCTCCTCCATTTAAGGTAAAGACCCAGCCTGACTGAGAGCGGAAATTATCCCTATCAGTCTGAAAGCTAGCATCACTATACCCTACAACTCTCAAGTCTTCACTCCCACCGAGGGTAAGGACCCAGTCCTTAGTCCTCCGTAGGTACTTGAGGATATTCTTTACCGCAGTCCAGTGTGCCTTGCCAGGGTTCCCCTGATACCTGCTAACCATGCTCAAAGAAAAGGCTACATCAGGTCGAGTACACGTCATAGCATACATGATCGATCCTACAGCCGAAGCATAAGGTATTCGACTCATTTCTGTTATCTCAGCCTCAATACTAGGGCTTTGTGTCTTACTCAATCTAGCGTTACTCTGGATGGGTAACTCTCCTTTCTTGGAGTCCTGCATGCCGAATCTCTTCAGCACCTTATCCAAGTAGGTACTCTGACTAAGTCCAATTAGTCTTTTACTCCGGTCTCTCAAGATCCTTATCCCTAGAATATAGGCAGCTTCTCCTAGGTCCTTCATAGAGAAAAACTTCCCAAGCCAGGACTTAACTTCCTGCAGAGTTGGGATGTCATTTCCTATGAGTAGTATGTCATCCACATACAATACCAAAAAGCTAACTATACTCCCACTAGCCTTGACATATACACAAGATTCATCTTCACTCCTAGAAAAGCCAAATTCCTTGACTTTCTCATCAAAGCAAAGATTCCATCTGCGAGGTGCTTGCTTTAACCCATAAATGGATTTCTCAAGCTTACACACTCTATTAGGGTACTCTGTGTTGACAAAATCCTCTGGCTGACTCATGTAAACATCCTCAGCTAACTTTCCATTAAGGAAAACGGTTTTGACATCCATTTGCCATATTTCATCGTCATGAAATGCGGCTATGGCTAACAGAACCCTAATAGACTTAATCTTGGCCACTGGAGAAAAGGTCTCATCATAATCAACTCTCGGAGTTTGTGAGAAACCCTTTGCAACCAGTCGTGCCTTATAAGTGTGTACATTACCATCCATGTCGGTCTTCTTCTTGAAGATCCATTTGCACCCTATAGTCTTACGACCTGGTACATTCTCAACCAAGTTCCAAACTTGATTGTCATACATGGACTGTATCTCGCTGTCCATTGCCTCTTTCTACTTGGCTGACTCAGGGCCTGCCATGGCTTCCGTGTAACTGTTAGGTTCATCCAGACCTATCAGTGTCTCATCACTGATAAGTGTATCACCTTCCGCAGTAATATGGAATCCATAGTAATGCTTAGGTACATTCCTAACCCTTGTGGAATGCCTCAGAGGTACAGACTTGTCAATTGGCTGAACATGAGTTTCCTCCTCAAGTTGAGTGCTAGGGTTTGAAGTTCCTTCACCACTTGACTCTTGAATTTCTTCAAGGTCAACTTGCCTCCCACTGTCTCCTTGGCTTATGAACTCTCTCTCTCTTGAAAGAAAGCCCTCCTAGCTACAAAGACCACATTCTCACTAGGTCTGTAGAAGAGGTAACCAAAGGATTTCTGTGGGTAGCCGATGAAAATACACCTCTCACTTCGAGGTTCGAGCTTATCATGAGTCTCGCGTCTCACGAAAGCCTCGCAACCCCAAATCTTAATGTGGTCTAGTTTGGGTACTTTACCAGTCCACATCTCATGAGCAGTTTTGGCAACTTTCTTTGTGGGAACTAGATTAAGGATATGAGCGGCAGTCTCTAAGGCATACCCCCAAAATGAGATTGGTAGCGAAGCTCGACTCATCATGGAACGAACCATATCCAACAAGGTTCGATTACGCCTCTCAGCTACACCATTCAACTGCGGTGTCCTGGGAGGTGTCAATTGTGAGACAATCCCACATTCCCTAAGATAGTCGAGGAACTCTGAACTAAGTTACTCACCACCTCGATCGGATCAAAGCATCTTAATGTTCCTTCCCAATTGATTCTCGACTTCCTGTTTAAACTCTTTAAACCTCTCAAAAGTCTCTGACTTATGCTTGATTAAGTGGACATATCCATATCTACTGTAATCATCAGTAAAAGTCAAATAATAACGATTAGCATCCCTTGTGGCATGTTTGAAGGGCCCACACACATCTGTGTGCATAAGATCCAACAAACCTTCACCCCTCTCACAAGAACCTGTGAAGGGTGACTTTGTCATTTTTCCAAGTAAGCATGATTCGCAACTATCATCTGACTTTAGGTCAAATGACTCCAAGACTCCATCCTTTTGGAGTTGGCCTATGCGTTTCTTGCTTATATATCCAAGACGACAATGCATAATGATGCTTTATCCAAGTTATTATCATTAACAGAATCAATACACAATACATTGTTTCCTAAGTTATCAACCACAGATACAGTTTCATACACACCATCACAAGGTAATGCTTTAAAATAAAGAACATTATTAAAGAAAGCATTAATCGAACCAACTTCATTATCAAATGAAAAGGTGAAACCTTGTTTATACAATGCATGAAAGGAAATAATATTTCTTGCCATTTCTGGCGAATAACAACATTTATTCAAATCTAAACTAAACCCACTACTTAGCGATAAAGTATAAACTCCAATCTTGGTGACAGGTAAAGCTTTCCTATTTCCCATGATTAAGTTTATTCTTCCATGCTCCACATTCTCACTTCTTCTTAGTCCCTGCAAATCAAAACATATATGAATACCACAACCGGTATCAAGGACCCAAGAGTTAGAATGGGGTGAGTTATTAGATAAGATAGTGTAAATACCTGCACGGTTGGGTTTAACTTTCCCATCCTTCACATCTTGCTAGTACTTTGGGCAGTTCCGCTTCCAATGTGACTTTTCATGGCAATAGAAGCATTCAGCCTCTTTAGGGTCAGAAGAAGGAGTGACAAAACCTTTCTTGGTTCCACTTGAAGAAGAGCCATCAAGGGTCCTAGCCTTGGTACCCTTCGAAGAGCTCTTCCTCTTCTTCCCTCTACCTTTCCCGATTGCCAAAACCGGGGCGGAGTTTGGAGTAGGAGTGTTAACAACCGACTTACCCTTAAGACCTGTTTCTGCGGTCTTGAGGAGTCCCTGAAGTTTGCTGAGTGTGACCTCTTCCTTATTCATGTGATATGTCATGCGGAATTGATCATAGCACGATGGTAAGGAGTGCAAAATGATATCTATTGCAAGCTCCTCAGGGAAGTTCACATTAAGCTTCAGCAACCGATCTACATACCTTTGCATTTTCTGCATGTGGCTCGTGACGGATTCCCCGTCCTTCATCATGGTTGTTATGATAGAGCATATGATTTCATACCTCTCCTGTCGTGCACTTTGATGGTATCTTTCCATCAGATCTTGGTGCATTTCAAAAGGGTAGAAGTCCTCATAGGACTTTTGGAGTTCCGCTGTCATGGTGGCCAACATGATGCATGCCACTTTTGTAGCATCCCTTTCATGTGCCCGGAAGTCAGCGATCTCCTGGGGAGTTGCAGTGGTCTCATCAATCTCCTTAAGCTCCTTGTCAAGGACATATTCTTTGTCCTCGTAGCGGGTAATCATCCTGATGTTTCTGATCCATTCATTGAAGTTGGATCCATCAAAAGTGACTTTCCCACACAAGTTCATAAGGGTAAAGGAGCCATTAGGATTAGAGCCAGAAGCAGCATTGTTTGAAGACATCTGAAAGAAGAGAACAAGATTAGTTTAGATATTAAGAGAGTCCTTAATAAAACACCCAAATGTAATATTAAGGCTAGAATCCAATCACAATATATTATAACTTAGAAGAGGTATGTCGTAATCCAAGCTATAACATATTTGAAAGGTAAGTGAATGACGATTCACCAATTTCCACCATGAAAAATGAAATATAGATATTAGGTTTTTAATTGGTTCTTAGAAATTCCTAGATTCTTTTGAGATTCAATGAACTTTTCAAAGGCATGTTTCAATCTCGAGTGTGCCCTCCAAGTTTTGTGACTGGGATACCGAGGATCACAAAACGAGGTGTGAAGTAACCATGCAAATCACTTGGTACCCTCAAGGTTTATCACTCAATCGATGTACCGGTAAACCACACACGCTCCACCGATGCTATGGTAAAACTTAAGTCACCCTTTACCTACCTTGTTAAGTCCAAGTTAGTGTGTCGGTTAACCACACACGCTCCACCAACGACTTAAACAAAGTGTAAAGTGTAATTTCATGGATTAGCACCTTATTCACATTTTCCTAAAGTAACTAAGATTGAGAATTTAATAAAAGCATTTAGTTACTTTATAATATTCATCATACTTTTAATGAGAATTTATAAGTCCTTGTCTTACCCGTTCGGCTAACGACCCTCCACCGATCAAGGAAGCGGTGGGTGAGAGTGGACACCCATTAAGTTGCCATTTTATAGGCAACAACCTTATACCTCCCTTATAGACCGGCTTCGTGAATGAGGCGTACTAGCGGTAAGACGACTTGACGTTATACATATATATATTAGTAACTTATAATATTATAAAGTATAAGGGTTGAATTTTAACTTTTAAAATTCTAAGGGTTGGAACTAAAGTTTTAATCAAGACTTTACATGTTCCAAAACTTGAGGGCAAGTTTTGTAAACTTCCAAAATTTTTCATTTCTTATAACTTATGAATTAATTGAGTAATAAAAATGAAGACTCTTCATTTTTATAACTCTTGTGTTCTTTTAATGGCTTTAATAAAAGTGAGACTTTTGGTTTTCCATAACTTGAGGACAAGTTATGGACTCCATTAAAACACATTATGATCATGAATTAAACTACCATGAAGGTTACAAACAATTCCTATGATCATCTAATCTTCATAAGTTCAAGAACATGAATATGAACACTTTCAAGAATCAAAAATTACACTTAAAAAAAACTTGTAATTTTAATAATTGTCATTGTAAATGGATTAGCATAAACATTACACCATCTAAAACAAGCTTTAAAACATCAAAACAGTTTAGGGTAATGTTTCTAGTCCATTTCCAGCAACAAATGTGCAAACTTTCATACGAGCAGAAAACAGAAAAAACGATTTTTTTTCAAGCTGTTTGCACACACAAAAAAAAACAACAAACAAACCTGTCTCTGATACCACTGATGGGTTTTGAGCATTCTAACACTTCCTAAGTGTACATGCAACCCTAATAACCTTGGATCTATGTTTGTCTAATTATCATGCAAAGTTGAATTCCAAGGTTATATTCCTATCTAGCATACATGGGGAACAAATTTTAACTTGCATGAAAGATAGAATAACTTACCTTGTTGTTGCTTATGATCCTTGAAACCTTGTGAGCCTAGCACCCCAAGTGTGATGCCTCAAATGCTTCACACAACACCAAATGCTTTTGGAATGACTTTAGAGAGAATACACACTTCTAAAATCGGCCTAGCCCTCTTGTTTCTTATTGTCGCCGATTTTGGTGGAGAACATGTTGCTTATATAGTGTGTCACATCTAGGGTTACACCATGTAAACCCTAATGTGGCATGACTCTTCATTTCCATGACCCATGGGTTTGTAACTCCCATGGAGCCTCCATGGAGCATTCAATGGGTTTAACCCAACTTGATTATCCATGGAGCCTTTTAGCCCACTATACAAGTTATGGATGATCTACATGATCAACCCATATATTTAATTAGTCATCTTTTGATCACTTAATTAATCCTAGATTAATTCTTGATCAATACTAATTAAATAATACTATTTATATATTAGAACTTATAATATATTAATAAACCACAAGTGTTATTTCTCTCATTTAGTCTATCCAAATGCATGATGCCATGCAACCCAAATGGACCATGTCGGGTCGGGTCAAGTACATACCAGAAATAGTTATGGACTTAGACACCTTATCCAACACCTTCGGTGCCTCGGCCTTCACTGGCCGAACCTCGGTAACCCTAGCAGCAGGTACAGATCCCTGTGTTGATCCCTGATGTAACTACGGGCACTCGGCCTTCCGATGGCCAGTCTGGTTGCAATGAAAGCAAACCATAAATCCCTTGGGGCAATCCTTGGCGATATGCCCCTCTTTGCCACATTTGTAGCAAGCATCTGATCGACAGACCCCATCATGACCCTTGCCGCACTTCCCACAAGTGCGGCCCTTCTGGCCTCCAGATCTCGTATCAGCGGACTTGGCCCGCTTGGCTGCCGGCTGAGACTGTGTCGGCCGCCGATCCATCCTCTGAGACTCGGCCTCCTCCCTGGCCTGAGTCTCCAACTCAATCTCCCTCTTCCGGGCATTTTCCTGGAGCTCAGCAAATGTCCGGTAAGTCGAGTTCGACACGAACTCCCGAATGTCTCTCCTCAAAACGCCCAAATACCGGCTCATACGTGCCTGCTCAGAAGACACCTGCTCAGGGCAGAACATCGCCCTCTCATGAAACTTCCTGGTAACCACAGTAACCGAATCAGTACCCTGCTTGAGGGTCAAGAACTCCTGAACCAACCGTTCCCTCTCCACCGGGGGAACATACTCATCTCTGAACATGGTGGTGAACCTGTCCCAGGTCACCTCTGAAATCTCTGATACAGTGAAGCTTACCGTCACGAACTTCCACCAGTCCTTCGCTCCCAAGCGAAGCTGGTTCAACGCGAACCGTACCCTCAGATGCTCCGGACATGAACACATGTAGAAGCATCCCTCAATATCAGCAATCCATCTCATCGTAGCGATAGGATCTTGCGTCCCATCAAACTCAGGTGGCTTCGTGTTGCTGAACTCCCGAAACAACAACGAGTCACCTCCCTGAGGCCTGGCAGCAGCCACAGCTGCAGTAGCTGCAGCAGCCGCAGCCTCAGTCACCGCTGCATAACGCTCGTCAAAGGTCTCAATCAATGTGGTCTTGATAGACCCAAACATCTCCGGAATCTCGGCTCGAATCGCCGATGCCACCTCATCGTGGATCATCTGACGAAGCTCCTCGTCACTCACACCGCTCGCCTCAGGTCTGTGGCGTGTCCCAACCATGATGTCTCTGGAATACAACATAATAATATCATAGACTCGCTCGAGCATAATCGTACTCGATAACTCAACCCTACTTGTTCCTTAGTACCCAAAGGATTCTTACTTAGAGTGCGCACTGCTTCGGTGTCTTTAGTAGTACGGGCCATACCGTCGACACCGCATCAGTATTCACCCTAGGTCCTCCTCCTTGGATCCCAGATCACAAGTACTCTATATCTCACTGGCATAGGCTACCCTTCGGTAAGCCTCTCATCAGCTCCTCACTGCTACCTACTCGCTCTCAAGCATCACATAGCAGCAAAATCCTTCCTAGGCTAAGGCATCACAAAATCAGGCCACTCTAGTCCTAATATGAATACCTAGCCAACTCTAGCATGCATATCGTATCATAACATATCTCATAACACATAATGTAAGGGTATTTTGGGAAATCACCGTTCGGGCGCTGGCTGATCGTACACACTGCTTCCTTCTGTCTTTCTCAAAATCTTTTACTCCCTTAGAAAAATTGTTTATTTTATGAAAAACTTTCTCAAATTCTCAGTTTGAGTTCAGATTCATCCAAAGATGCACCCGAATCCCTCAAACCAAGGCTCTGATACCAACTTGTAACAACGTAAATTTTCAAAACAAATTTTCATTTTTAAAATCATACTTTTAATCATCAAAAGCAATATCAACACATAATGTATCCAATGTTATCATAACATAACAATTCCCATAATCTCAAACATAATCTCTATGAGTGTGTACGGATCATGCCGGCGCCTTCCCGCGATCCTCGCTAGTACCTGAAACACATAACACAACAACTGTAAGCATAAATGCTTACTGAGTTCCCCAAAATACCACATACTACACATACGCCTTTCCAGGCCATGACTCTGTAGGATCTTCCGATCCATATGTCTCAGGGGACTTCCGTCCCGAATCCTGGTAGACCTTCCGGTCCTACTCGCATCGACCTTCCGGTCCATAACCCCTTGACCTTCCGGCCCATATCATCTTGACCTTCAGGTCCTTACCATTCATAACATACATATCATATACATATCACTTAACCGCATATAGCACATACATCTCATATCATATAAGACCTCTCGGTCACACATATCACATAATCGCATATAGCTTACAAGACCTTCCGGTCATACATAAGTACCCTTCCAGGTATAGTATAGTGAGAAGACTCACCTCAATAAAGTCGGATAAACTCTCGTGCTCGACGTCCCGACTTAGCCTCCTCCTATTATTCAGATAACATCCTGATCAGAATTCTTTCATGATCTCATCTCTACAAACTGGGTAGAAGGCCATTCTACCCTACCCTGAACTCTCCTGAATCAGTCTTGACCAAAACCCTAAAGTCAACGAAAGTCAACGGTCAAACTTTGACCTGACTCGTCGAGTGCACATGGACGACTCGACGAGTCCATGCGGGTTCTCTGAATCCTTTCAGCCTCTCTTGACTCGTCTTCTTCTTGCAAAACAAACCCACAAAGGTCCAATAATGGCTTCTTCTCTCTCACAAACGCTCAAGCACTATTAGGGTTTCTCTCAAGGGTCTGGTAGCCGCAAATGGTGGCTATAAGGGTCCTTAAATAGGTCCCAAACCCGAGAAATTAGGGTTTCATTAAACAGCGTGGACTCGCCGAGTCCACTCATGGACTCGCCGAGTCCTTCATTAAATCAGACCAAAAGATGCGCGATCCCACTCGGCGAGTCTGAGCGCCTACTTGCCGAGTCCCTCTCATATATTCAATAAAAATACTTAACATAGGATACCTGGGAATCCGGATGTTACACAAACATGTTAATATTTGAGTTCACACCGTTTTAAGACTTCTAAAAAAGTTCAAATAAAGCTGCTGAATGTGGTCATTAAGAAAATTAAAATAAGATTATGCTATTGAGGTACAACAATTAAGAAAAAACATGAAACGGATCATTGAGGCTTGAGTACTTTTAAATTTTGAATCAGTTCAATTTCATTCATCACCAATTTTGTAGTTTCATAATGTTTCAATTTATAGATGGTTTTTGGATCTTTTAGTTAATATTCATGAACATATTACTTTTGTAAAGTCAATCGATAGGCCAAGGGTGGTTGAATGATCTTTCTGGTAATTGTATTGAATGGTTGAATACAAATATAACAATGTTCGTTCTCAATTTTTTTAATTATATTGAATGGTTGAATTATCATTCTGGTACACAAAGTATAGTATAAGATCTATAGAGTAACAATTGTACTTCTACATTTCACAAAATGCTTTTTTTAGAACAAATAGTGTATCTGTCAAGATTTTCTAAAATTTTGGGTGTATTAATTTGTTATTTTGCAGGTTTATGCTTAAATCCTATTAAAAATATATCACTTTTAGGAGCTTAACATAGATCATGATGCCTTGGAAAGTGGAGGCGTCCACATCTATAGTTAGTGGTGGGCTACATGTTGGTTTGATGTTTCAAGGAAAAAGAATTATAGATGACAATAGACTACAAGATCTAATCATGCAACCATATGTATGTTTGATAAATTGAATGTCATTTGTGTGTAAGTGGCTTTATTTTACCTAATATTACATAATGAACTTATTAAAATTATGGAATCATAATATAAGTAAAAAATATGAACTATATAAAAAGCACTTCAAACTTATAAGCCTTTTCATAGAATTTATAAATTTTTTATTGTTATATAATCAGGCATAGTATAATTAAAATATTAATACACCACAAATATAATTATCTATTGATTTTCAAGTTGATGTTTTATTCTTCGAATTCAATGTTTTTGTGGAACACACCATGGCGTTTTAGAGTACTACACGAGTTTTTTAACAAAATAAAATCAAATATCAAGCAAACGTGAAGTACAAATTTGTCAAAAATGATACTCGTTAACCAAACAAAGTTTGCATTTTCTGAAAATATTAATTGAAATTAACTGTTTACGACAATTAGTTTTTACTTTTAACCAAAAACAAAAATGATATTTTTATTTTTATCCCCAAACATTTTTCGGCTTATAATTTAACAAAAAAAACTTTTATTTTTAACAAAAAAAAAAAACAAATAATATTTAGTTTTTTAATCAAAACAAGTTTCTTTAAGCAAAAATATCGCACATTTTAGTTTTAACCAAAAATAACAATGTACAAATATTTATTGTTGTGTTATTTATTTTTTAAATTATGACATGTTTTTGAAAAAAAAACTATATCTTTCAAAGAAGTAATCAATGTTGAATGCAATGCACGTCAAATCAAATTTATATTAAGACTAATAGAACGATTAATCAAATTACAAATTACACAAGAGGCTAAGAGTTTCATTTTATGACATTCATAATCAAAGTAAGCAGAGAAGGTCATTGTCGAACGGAAGTTATTTGATATAAATTGAAAATGTTTAACGCATGCGAAAATGAAACTAATCCCATTTCAAAAACTAACTGACAAATGGAAAATAATCATCGCGGCTATATCCCACAGGTACAATACATGTTTTTTTTTTTTTTTTTTTTTTTTGGTTTTTTTTTATAATGACATGTTAAATGGAATATGGAACAAAAGTATTACAAGCAATAGACCCCACATGCATATATATATATATATATATATATATATATATATATATATATATATATATATATATTATGATGCTAATTGTTAATACTTCAATTGAAAAAAACTTGAACTTGTATTTAACCAAACATGTTAATAACAAAAATGACCATAGTCAAATGGTTTTTTGTTGAATAAAATTATCCAGCACCCGCTAAAATAAACTATTCATCTACTGTTGAAAAGAAATTAATCAATGGATGTCATATATTTATCCCATACTTTTATTTTTAGCTTGAAAAAGCATGCCGGAAAAACACTAATCATTTAAAGAAACTAACTTTCGCCACCGCATCGCGTGGGTATCCTACTAGTATATATATATATATATATATATATATATATATATATATATATATATATATATATATAATTTTATATAAACATTTACATAAAATCCGAATGGTTCAGTTGGCTAGGGAGGAATGTGTAATATATATATATGGGGAGGGTTCAATTGAGAAAAAAAAAGGTTGACAATTGGGGGAATCATTCTCAGCCACTCATTTATTTTTGCTGCAAAAGCCTCCGTCGTACCAGCGCAAATGAGAAATGAATAGACATGTGTTTTCCAACAAAACATATTTCCTTAAACTATGCTAATCATTACATTAATATATACAAAAACATAGTTTTTTTCGTTTTTTTTTTAATTTTTAGAAGGTATTTTTATCAAAAAATGATTTTAAATATACCAAAATTCATGATTTTTTATTCTCTACAAATAGACATCCATATTGATATACTTTTAAGATAAAATAAAAAATTTATTTTTTTTATATTTTCAGCTATCGTTATTTATAAGTGAATAAAAATGCATCAGGTTATATTACAGTACATTCGTTATTCACTTATGAATAAAAAATATGATTTTTTTTTTACAATTTAAGTATCATTCATATATGAATATAGCATATAATAAACATAGTATATTCATATTTTAATATTGGACGATGCATTCACTTGTGAATATCAACATATTATATTCACTTGTGAATATTAGATGGTATTCACTTATGAGTATTAAATGATATTTCATATGTGAATATTACATAGTATTATATGGTATATCACATGTGAATATTACATAGTATATTCACTTGTGAATATTAGATGATATATTCACTTATGAATATTACACAGTATATTCACATATGAATATTACAAGGTATATTCACTTGTGAATATATTCACTTATGAATATTTGAAGGTATTTAGACAAATATATATAATTTTTATATGTTATTCACATATGAATAACATACAGACTTGCATATTTGTTTTGTGTTTTTAATAATCATATACTAATTCAGGTGAGAAAACATATTCATATGTGAATATAACATGGTAATTTAGTTTATGCATTTCATCAAACAGTTGGAGTGCATACAAGTTAACTATTTTAAAAATGTTAAAAACATCAAGTTATCAATTCCAAATCATCATATACTTCCGATTTCGACTTCAGATGCGACATCCTATGTCTGATCGATTTCTCATTTTGATTTTGATTTCCGAAAATCCGATTGGGAACCTGTGAGTACCGATTCTGAGTCCTTCAATGTCGACTGTGACTGCGAGTCCAGAACTCCGATTCCAATTTCATGAACAGCGAAGAAATTCCGGTTTAGTTGAAGAAATCTGGATGATTATTGAAGGTTGGAGGAAAAATTTTCATGATGAACAAACTGTTATCGAATTCTCTATAGTTACGTATTTGAGATTGAAAGTTATTAACATATTTACAAGTTTGCCACCGTGTCTTTTTATGCTTAGATTAAATGAGTGGCTGAGAATGATTCCCCCTTTCTGAACCTTTTTTATTTTCTAAATTGAACCCACCTCTATATATATATATATATATATATATATATATATATATATATATATATATATATATATATATATATATATATATATATATATATATATATATATATATATATATATCATTTTATTTTAAACATTTACATAAAATCCGCACAGTTTAGTTGGTTAGGTAGCAATGTGTATGCTCTTTCCTTTCCAATTGATCATGGTTCAGGTTGTTGGAAAATAATTTGTTAATATGGCTATAGAACTATTTTTTAATGTTTTATTGTGTTAGATATAAATATATTATACTATCTTGGTCTTATAATTATTATCCATTTTTGAATTTTGAAGTCTTTATTAATCAACTTTGACCTTAAATATTTTTATTTGTATTATGTATAAATTAATGAAACATATAATAATGAAAAGACATTTAAAACAAAATTCATTCATATATTGTTCATCAAGTATTATATATCTAAAACAAAAATATTTAAGATCAAAATTGATCAATAAATACTTAAAAATCAAAAGTAGACAATAAATTTAGGACGGAGGTAGTATACTATAACATCTTCTGTAATGACATGACATGTGCCTAGACTTTAGGATATATTGTATGATCGATATTACATTTTTTATATTACTTAAGAGACTAAATCTATATTGTTGTATAAATTACCCACCAGGCGTAATTGATAAATTAAACACATAATTATGAGATAAATATATTAGCGGAATGTTAAGTGGTTCCTTGCCTCTAATATAAACTCTCATATATATATATATATATATATATATATATATATATATATATATATATATATATATATATATATATATACACACACACTGCGATCTTATGTGTGTTATCAATCCATCAGATTGATCAATAAGACGTCAACATGGAAAGCGAAGAAGAATCATAAAATGGTATCAACAACCACGATGTTATCATTGTTCACATTCTCAAGTAAGTGTTAGTTATCTGTTTAAGATTCATGAAGTTTATATATGTTTAATTGACCTCGTCATTATGTCTATTAATCTAACATTTGACATTAGAGCATGATCTAATAATACATAATCAAGAAATGATAACATGGAATAAACGAGAAAGTGAACGGAAAAATACAACTACAAAGAAAAAGTGTTTAACGTAATTCGGTCGATGTGACCTATGCGGTATGACATGAGAATATTCGTATTCAAAAGTTTTCGATCATTGTTACAAGTGCAATCCTAGACTTGAAGACAATCACCAAGACCTATCTAGCAACCCCAATTTATAGAGGGAGCATTAGACATGAAACTCTAATGGGCAGGCCATTAATTTATAGATCCAACTGGATGTTAATCAATGACATGACGTCATGCAGCTACTACTGAAATCTTTAACATTTTACTTCGGAGAGCACATTTGCACCAAAGTCCAACGATGACCCCTTTAGACCTAAACAGCACTTTTATTTTCAAACTCAGCTTTATAAAAGGAAATAAAGTTACGTTCACATTCAATAATGTAATTTTCTTTTGTAACTTTGCTTGATTGAAACCGACAATAAAGATAAACTACTCGTTCTAACCTTTATTCGATGGGCCTCACATATTTTTTACTTTTGTTTCGTTATATATATATATATATATATATATATATATATATATATATATATATATATATATATATATGGGTAAGTGAATATACCTAACAACCTTATATAAGCTTAGGTACCTAACATCATCATACTGCGTCATTTTGCATTATATTTTCATGGCAATCGACCAAGGTTCTTAAACTTCATCCTTAAGCTTGATTTACTTCAAAAATTTTGGACATTCACCATTATATTCCTCCTACATCATTTCATTTGTAGCAGTAGTATATGAAGCCCATCATGAGGTATTCGACAGAAAGAAGTGATGTAAAAGGAAGATAATATTGAAAGTCCAAAGATTTTGGATGTAATCAAGTTACGAGGTTGAAGTTTAAGAACTTTAGGGCAATTAAAATTTAAATATGACACAAACCGATGTAGTATTATGGAGTTAGGTACCTAAGCTTATATAAGGTTGTTAGGTATATTCACTTTACCCTATATATATATATATATATATATATATATATATATATATATATATATATATATATATATATATATAGGTTCATGTTAATTTGAGACAATGTTAATTTTGTTAGACCGTAAGATCAAATCTAAAAATAATTTTAAAATCCAAAATAAAAGAAAAAATCCAAAAATTCTTTTTTTAATTATTATTTTCGGAACTTTATTTACCAAAAAAACAAAATAAAATAAAATAAAATAAAAAATTACCATTTTTTTAAAAAATACGTGAAATATTCTAATAGAATATTACACTGTACATTTCTAATATTATTTTTAGAATGTTTAGAATATTCTACTAGATTTGCCAGATATGTAGAATATTCTAAATATTCTACTAAAATATGTAAAAAATGTATTTTTTTGTATTTATTTTTGTATTTTTTTTTGGAAAAAATATATTCCGATAATAATATTAGAAAACAAATTTCGAAAATTTTCAATGATTTTGCATTTTAAAAATGTTTTTGTTTTATCTACTAAATGAATGGCTAGGATTGCGTCTCACGGTCTCACAAAATTAGGTTGTCTCACATAAACCTAACCCTATATATATATATATATATATATATATATATATATATATATATATATATATATATATATATATATATATATATATATATATATATATGTTGGGTCAAAAATATGGTTTATACTTTGCTTTTCTAAGCATTTATTATTTTTATTATTTGGGCCAAAAGTAGTATAGGATTAATTGTAGCTTGGACCGAGCATTGGATTATTTGTATTTTGGGCTTGGCCTTAGGTCCATATATATATATATATATATATATATATATATATATATATATATATATATATATATATATATATATATATATATATAGGGTGAGGAGTGCATGTGAAGGATGAACACATAGAATAGAGGAGCTTAAGTGTGTGCATTTGAAGATGAACGTGAGAAGAGAGAAACTAGAGAGAAGAAGAGTGCATTTTGTGTGAATCTATTGTAAGGAACTTAATTCTAATCATATCATTCAAGATTCATATTATTCTTCTTCTCATTCTCTTCTATTTGATCTGACATCATCCAATTGATTGGGATTCCGCACCAACAATTGGATCTGATTGATACACAAGCATATTTAGGGACTTACAATTGGTATCAGAGCTTGGATTGTATCAGTCATTTTTGTCAGATCTGGAGCATATTTGATCTTATTTTTGAAATATTCTTGCGTTTTTGGATAGATCTCTGAAAATTAGGGGGCGTTTGTTCTTCGCGTTTTTGATAAAAACGAGTTTTTGATCGAATTTTGGAGCAAAAAGAGGTGAAAAACGCTGTTTTTCACGTAATATGCGAAGAGTTTACGGTCTTTGAAAGATTTACGGTCGGCGGCGGCGGCTAGGGTTTCCTGGAGTTTACGGCCGGAAACAGTTTACGGTCCGGAGTTTACGGCCGTAAACGTGTTTACGGTCGCCGCAGTTTACGGTCGGTGGTTTACGGTCCGGAGTTTACGGTCGGTGGTCGCACAGCAGCTTCGCACACGCGCCTCGTCCTCGCTTCGCAGCTATCTTCGCAAGCAGCTTCGCATCACAGCTTCAAATAAAAAAGGAACGATTTTGAGGGTGCCGGGGACAGAACCCGCGACCTCTAGTTCAACAAATCCGCGACTTACCAACTCGGCTACCCAATCCTTTGTGTCTTTCTTTCGAAACTTAATTCATAACACGTTATTCTCGGTTCCAATTTCGCCAATTTGACACTTTTAACCCAAAAACTCAATTTCTTTTATTTTTAAATTCCTTTTTCATCCAAAATATAAATAATAATAATAATAATAATAATAATAATAATAATAATAATAATAATAATAATAATAATAATAATAGTTTTTAATTTTTGACTTTCATTTTGACTTTTGTCTTCAAAAATTTTGACTTTGACTTTCAAGTTTGACCTTTGAGTTTTAAGTTTGACTTTTCAAGTTTGACTTTTGAGTTTGACTTTTTCAATTTGACTTTTGAGGTTGACTTTTGAGTTTTTAGTCAAAGGGCATATTTAAAAAAAAAACAATGAGTTCTTCAAATGTTCCAGTTAATAAAGTTTCATGTTCTCAATCTAGAGAAGATACGATTAAATTTCTTCGGGAACAAATTGATTTATTAAAAAGAGAAGTTGAGGACCTGAGATATGAAGGATATCAACTCAGGAAAAGACAGAAACCCCTGAAGGCTGAATTAGAAACAAAAATAAAGGACTTTAAGAGAATTCAGCAAGACTACAGTGAAAAATGTGAACATTATGATTATATCAAGAGACAAAATGCTGAGTTAATTACTGAGCTTGATACATTAAAAGGGCAATTTGAAACTGCAAATTTTGATTTTAAAAAGTTTGATGTATCAAGCGAAGTAGTTGCCAACATGATAGACCATTGCATGCAATTTAAATATAATCAGTCAAAGGGTTTAGGATATGATAGTGTACCTCCTCCTTATAATCATACATATCAGTATCAACCCCTATCCAAGGATGAGATTGCCAATGAACCATTTATGGTTTATGGCAAGCCATCTGGTTTCGTTTCAGGCAGACTTATTAATGTTGAAAGTTCTAACATTTCTACTTCCCCTGCATATCAACCATTAGATCAGGCAAAGCGTGAAGCTGGAGATTCTGTTTCTGTTTCTAATCCTGATGTTTCTGTTTCCAATGAAAAACCTTCTGTTTCTGATATTAAAGTTGATGATACATCTTGTGATGCTTTTGCATCGGATCATGTTGAGTTAATTTTTTTGACATATTTGATTATTTGTTTGAAAATACTGATGTTCCTGTTTCTTGCACATCTACTTCATGTGCATGTAAAGTAGCAGAGGATGAGAACAAGGAGAACACCACTGAACAAACCAACATCTCCTTGAGCTCTGAATCTGTTGCTTCGAACTCAGCTGCTTCTGATCAACCTGCTGTTGAAAAATACAGGCCACCAAATCAAGTGAAACAACCGACGGCTTGTTGCAACTGTGCGTGTGGGAAAAGCAAGAGACAAGGAAAAGATACGCCACCAGGGGCAGGAAGAAACAACTTCACAGTGAAGAAAAAGACATGTTTTCACTGTGGAACACCTGGACACATTGCCAGAAATTGTCCTAATCGCGCATACGTTCCCTACTATGCACAAGGCTGGCAGAACGCGCCAAGAGGTAGATACTTCAAAAGAAACCCCTCAAGGTCACGTTCAGACCATGGTGACTGGAACGCGCAGAAGGCCAAGAATCAAACCTACAAGGCCAAGAATCCGAATCCCAAGGGCAAGAAGGGAATGCCAGCCAAGAAGCCAAATCCAAGAGATGCTCCCGTGAATCCAAAATCAAAGTCATCTCAACGGCCGACATCAAGATCAAAAGCAAGTACTGAGCCACCCATCAGATCGAAAAAGAAATGGGTTAAACCCAACTACAGATGGGTACCAAAGGTTCAAACCCCCAAATCATCTAATGATTCTAATATTTCTACATCTTCTGTTTGTGATAAACAGGATATGTCATGGGAGAAGGTAACTTGCAAGGATGACAAAGGTCGACCCAATTTCAAAATGGACTGGGTTCCAAAGACCAACTGATCCCGCTCTGTGTCGGAGCAGCTATGGAGGCATATCATCAGACTTCGGTTTGTTGGTAGTGGCTGTTCCTGGCACATGATAGGAGACATCTCTCAACTGTACAACACTCAGAACATTGTTTGGGAGTATGTGTCCTTTGCGGGAAAGGAAGAAAGGAAGAGATCACAAACGGGGTTAGTGCTTAATGACATGAAGAATTTTCGGATCTGTTCTGAGATTACGCGTGCTGTTCTCAGACCTTCTGGATGCAAATTCAATCGGTGACTTACGGTTTGAGTTTTCCTCTCTATACTCCTGAGTTTATCTTACTCTGATTCGCTTCAAAGACAAATTTTTGTTTTTGGATAGTTTAAATTTGCGCATTTACTTTCGTTTCTCTCCTATGCACAAATTTAGGGGGAGAAAGAAAAACAAAACAACAATTAGAAAAGTTTAAAAAATCCAAAAACATTAGAAAATCAGAAAATCCAAAAATATGTTGGTTATGGAATGTGCTTGCAGGTGATGTGATGGGAAGTGATATAATCATGTGATAACAGGCAATCTGAATCTGTGTAAGGGACTGAATCTGAATTGTCTAGGCTCTGTGTTCGATGCGCTGGTAGGCACGAGAGATTAAAATGGTCTTGACTAGGCATTAATGAACTTAAGGAATTCATAGACTTGATAAATTTTGACCTAGTTAAATCCGTTTAGCCTGACAATACGACGCTTGGATAGGTTGAGCAGCGAGATATACATGATAATCCACCGGTCACATTAAAGTAATCCGTATCTAGAACTGTGGTTTAACTCTTCCTCGATGTACGGACTTTGTCCTTAATTCCGGTATTGATGGGGCGACTGGGGAATTCCGATAAAGTAGGTCTGTAGGAAATTATTTTCTTGCTTTCTTTCTGTTAGTCATATGTTGCCTCCTATGCGTGATTAAAATACATTCGACCTGGACTGTAACATATGCAACTCTATTTCTCTGCATCTTCTTTATATGCAATTCTTTCTATCTGTTAGCCATATACTGTCTCCTTTGCATGACTCACAATCCGACCTGGTACACAGTATATGCACCATTCTACTTCTCAATCCCTCTAAATCTGGTTAGTCATATGTTTCACCCTCTGCGAGATTGGAAGAGATCTGACCTGGGTGTATAGCATATGCATTCTAAATCTGACTTCTCTCATAATAATTGTCTGCTCACCTAAAGTAAGGAGTACTTTGGAAGTTCCTGATTATTGGGGTATGTCAGGAAGCGGGAAACATGTTCTAGTACATTTAAAATTGAACAATCACTAGGTTGCCTGTAGATCTCGCTGCTCAATTTAGGTGGACAACAATATCTTTGGTCGTCGTCAGCTGAATGGTCCTTAAGAAATAGTATCTAGGAACTTAGGATCACTTTGTCTTATAACTTATAGTATGTCCTAATTTTGTCACAATCTCTCGTGTTTAAGTGGACCACAATACCGACGATTGACCAGATCTATTAATGAAGGGAGAGGTACTGATAAACGGATAAAGGCTGTCTAAAAACTTTGATCCCAAATCACTTTTAAAGTTAGATATCATTTTATTTTTGCTAAATTTGTTCATACTTTTCTTCTAATTTAAATATTAGGGGAGAATTAAAAATTAAAAAAAAAAAAAACCAAACAAAAATCTGAAAATTAAAAATCCAAAAATTAGTGTTATATCTGTTTTATTTCTTTTTCAGAAAATATGAAAAATCCAAAAATATTGTGTGCTAAGTTTTCTTTTAGTTTTGTTTTGTCTTAAAAAGTGAATTCAGGTGAAGATGAAACTCATGGAGTTTGTGTCGAAGATTTCTGAGCCAAGGCTTCATCCGTGAGCATCGAAGAATTCTCATTCGAAGGAGCAAGAAATAAAGATTATTCTTTCGACATTCAATCTTTCAACCCCAGAAGCAAGGTGAAGCTGCAATTGAAGATTATGTGACTGATTGCATTGAAGCCTCCTCAATCAGTCTGCTGCTATCTATGAACCTGCTGAAGTGATCCAGAAGATTAGTTCTCTCTAAAGATTCTCAAGCTGAAAGCGCTATCTTTCAAGAATCAGTACGTCAAGCCTCCTCACCCAACGAACGTTCAATGTCAAATCTTGAAGAAATGCCCAACTGCTCAAGATGAAGTCAATTATTGAAGATTCATCATGTTCATCTTGAAGTCGTGAAGAATTTGAAGATTAAAGCTGAAGCCAAGCTCCCAATGAAGATTATCAAGAAAAGCCAGCTACTTTTTAGGGGGAGCTTGTTGGGTCATTTAAGAAAAGAAAAGAAAGCTATAAACCAAGGGGAAGATTGTTGGGTCAAAAATATGGTTTATACTTTGCTTTTCTAAGCATTTATTATTTTTATTATTTGGGCCAAAAATAGTATAGGATTAATTGTAGCTTGGACCGAGCATTGGATTATTTGTATTTTGGGCTTGGCCTTAGGTCCATATATATATAGGGTGAGGAGTGCATGTGAAGGATGAACACATAGAATAGAGGAGCTTAAGTGTATGCATTTGAAGATGAACGTGAGAAGAGAGAAACTAGAGAGAAGAAGAGAGCATTTTGTGTGAATCTATTGTAAGGAACTTAATTCTAATCATATCATTCAAGATTCATATTATTCTTCTTCTCCTTCTCTTCTATTTGATCTGACATCATCCAATTGATTGGGATTCCGCACCATCAATTGGATCTGATTGATACACAAACATATTTAGGGACTTACAATATATATATATATATATATATATATATATATATATATATATATATATATATATATATATTAGTTTATAACTCGTGGGAACCATGGTTACAAAATTAATTAAACTTTTATAGTAAAAACTCAAAATTATTGATAATTTATTTTAAATAAAATATTAATTAAGAGATTTTTTGTAATTATATAAAACTATTTTCATTGATTTAAATAAATATATAAAATCATTTTTTATAATTTGTATTAATTTATTTTAATTTTTATTTTAATGTTATTAATTTAATGTAATTATAGTGGGAAATTTAAAATTTGAAATTTGAAATGGAAAATCGATAGGTAGACAAGTGACATTCATTAATAAGGAGACATAATAGGATGACACATGGCAAAAGAATAATAAAATATGCATTAATTATGAGTCCAATATGATGACACATGTAAACAGAAAAAATATGTGAATAACCAAATAAATATTCTTGGCCACCTAGATGTCATTTATCATCTCTAATTAATGTGTCGATTAACCACATGTACTCCATTAACAATGAAAATTTTCGAGATGCTCATTACTTCTCTTTATAGTCATTATTAATGTGTCGGTTAATCAAACACGCTCCACTAACTACATATAAAGCATAATATGTGATTTCATGGATTAACATACTTTTCACATTTTTCCTAAAGTAACTAAGAGTGCAATTTTAAAATAGTTTAGTTACTTTATATTATTATACTTTTAATAAGATTATGTTTTATAAACGCATTTGGCTAACGATCCTCCACCACACAAGAGAGAGGTGGGTGGGAGTGGACACACATTTAACGACCGCTTCATTATACCCTCTTTATAACATGGTTTCGTGAATGAGACCTACTATTGAGTTGACTTACTTTTCTTATACATATAATATATTAAACTTTTAATAGTACATATAAGGTGTATTTTAAAACATTTAAAAATAGACAAAACTGCACAAATGGTCCTTGTGTTTTGTCAAAAATTGTCACTTTGGTCCAAAAAAGTTTGGACTAGCACCAGAGGTCGAAACTTTTCATTTTTTTGCGAATTTGGTCCAATTTACTATTAACTTTATCATAATGACGATTTTACCCTTACTTTTTTCTTTTTCATTTTTTTTATTATTTAAAGATTTTTTCGGATTAAAAAAAAAGAAAAAAGGAAACTTTCTTTTTCTATTTAATTTATATAATTTTTATAACAGTAAAAAGAGAAAAATCTCTCTCTCTCTCTCTCTCTCTCTCTCTCTCTCTTAATTTTACCATGAACCTGATACTTAATCTCCATTTAGAACAAATAGGGAAAAACTCATACAAAGAAAAAGAAACTCTTAACCTCCACTTCCATCGTGGTCCTCCTGCTCCGCCGCCCCTTTTCTCGTTCAAATCCACCTCCAACGCCAATATCATTTTAGCAGCGACGTCAATCGTCACCGCCATCTCCCTCGTTCTTGAACTTATCTCCTCACCGGTGCTTGTTAGCAAGAAGCGTGCTCCAATATGAATCTATTGACTGGATTGTGTTTGTAATTAACAGGGAAGCAGAGTAAGAAAGGTGATAGATCTGATCGACTTCAAGTAGCAAGGGCTCAACAACATCGTGTCAAATTATCTCAAATTTAGGGTTCTAGATCACCCAACTATCGACAGAGGTGGAGATGGGTGGTGGTATTGGTTAGAATATGAAGAGAGGAAGAATATGATGATATTCGTGAGGAAGAAGACGGGTGCACTCCAGGTGGTCGACCTTATGTCTAGCTTAGTCTTCGGTCCAATTCCTCCATTAATTGGCTCTCTAAATCAACTCAATCTTCTATTTCTTGCCGATAATTCTCTTACCGGGATTATCCTAGATTCTTGTTCATGATTTTATTCAGTATTGGTTCTAAATTTTTGGGTGTTTGTTTCAATTGGATTCTTGTCTAGGCTTCTGGAAATAGACTGTGATATTGGCAATAAGTAGATGTGGTTTTGTATTTTGCTAATTATAACCGATGACGGAGTTGTCAGGTGGTTGTAAGTAAGTGAAGATCCGTTCAGCGGTCGGTGCTGAATCACAGCAGCACATAGCCGGAGAATCATGTGCCGGGGCACAATGACAGTCTGGTTTCCAGACCGCAGGGTTGAACGGAGCCATTGTGTCCGGCCGTCGGTTTGTGATTGATTTAGGAATCGGTGGTTCAGTTGGTATTTGGGAGTCGAAGAAAAAGGAGTGACGAGAAGGAAGATCGAAGAGAGAGAGATAGAGAGAGAGAGAGAAAGAGAGAGAGAGAAGAGAGACAGAGAGAGAGAGAGATTTAATTTATTTTTTATTTTTTTAAATCTGAAAATCAGAAAAACAATTAAGAAAAAAAGAAAAAATCATATTAACAGGGGCAAATCCTTCATTTAAAAAAAATAAGAATAGATTGGACCAAACAAGCAATAAAATGAAAACTTTGGACCTCTAGTGCTAGTCCAAACTTTTTTGGACCAAAGTGGGAATTTTGAGCAAACCACAGGGACCATTTGTGCAGTTTAGTCTTAAAAATAGAAGGTTTAATCTTTTAATTATCTAAAGTAATACTTTTAATTTAATTAAATTTAAACCATTTATGAATTTTATAATTATATTTTAATTAAAACATTTAATCAAATTAATAATAAGATCAATAAGGATACTATTAATTAATCTTATAATTAATCTTTATCAAGTCTAAGGATATCTCCTAACATTTAGGGTTTCGCTTAATTATCTAATATAGGCAAAAATTGGATTTTGGCAGATATGGAAATATATAACTACTAGTTAAAAACCACATAAATCATACTAGGCAAGATAATCTGAAAATCTGGATCTGAGTTATGCTCACGTCGTGAGAAGATGCACTGTCACGTCGTGAGCATTGATGTAACGTCCCAAAATTTAAGACCCAAAATTTCATTTTCATAATAACAAAATCACCAATCCAACATGTTTGTAAACCATAAACGAAAAAAAAGTATATCAATTAAACATCCCAAAAACATCAAAGTCAAATCAGGTGGAAATCATGGTGTGTGTGCAATGCGATCATCCTGAGCTCTTCCCTTCGATCAGGAAGTTCTTGAAACATAAAATGAAAACTGTAAGTATAAAGCTTAGTGTGTTCCCCAAAATACCACATACCATACATATTTTCCAGCTCAAAGTTGTGACAGGTTTGTTTGACCCCCCGGGTCTACTTCACTCACTAGTCTATTTCAACTCATGTGTCAGCCGAAGGCCGTACCGGGTCTATTTCACCCTCGAGTCTATTTCAACTCATGTGTCAGCATAAGGCTATACCACGTCTATTTTACCCCACATACATATAGCAACAGTAACAAAGGCATATTACACATACAACAAGACTCACAAAGACGACAAGCACATAACATATCCTAGTGTCCTACAATATAGTGAGAAAACTCACCTCAGTCTGTTGTCAGTCAAACAAATGATCAGGTTACTGAACCAGAAAATCCCCACACAAATCGATCAAATAAAACCCTAATTAATAATTGGGCCATAAACCATAACTGAGAATCTAGTTCAATTGTCCAACACCCAGGGTAAAAGATCATTTTACCCTTTTCTCTCTTGGCCCAATAACCGAGGCCCAAACTAATGATACCAAAAGCCCAATATGGCCAAAGTTCCTAAATGATGCTGAAATCCCATTATAGGCCCAAATCCAAGAAGGCCCAAAACCTAGCAATGAGCCAATGTCAAATAGACTAGTGGCCTAACGAGGCTAAAACCCTAGTAGTCCAAATATGGCCCAAATCTCAACAGTCTACAAAAGTTAACAGCTATTGAGTACGCGCGGCGTACTAAGACTTATGCCCTGCGTACGCCATCTTTGGCCAGTACACGTTGCGTACGAGCTAGGTACGCCCAACGTACTCCACAACCAGTCCAACTCGCCATTAAGTGCTAAATTGGTTAATCTACTAAGTCTAATTCTTAGATATGATCCTAAATTATGTCTTAACACGTAAAGTTGGCAACTTAACTCCTTTGATTGTTTTAAATAGACCTAATATTCAATAAAACCCATAATAAGAGCCCTAACTCATGCATAGTCTAAAAAAAGACACCAAGATTGCCTTTTTATGCACAAGGGACCATGAAAATGATAAGATCCACCATCCCTAGCTTCTGGAGTAGTTCATACTCTCATTCATGACTTAAAGGACCATAAAAAGAACAAAAACAAGCCCTAACTAGATCTATCAAAATAAACCATCAAGTTAAGAGCTTCATACCTCCAAAAGCTTTCCAAGTTAAAGATGATTCTGGATTCACAAGCTCTATCCACACTAATGCAACTTCCAATAGTTCTTCTTCCCTCAAGATCACCAAAAACACCTTTACAGTTCACTTCCAAGCTCAAAGCACTCAAAAGGCAATTAAGGTTTCATTCTTAGGGTTTGAGAGGTGGAGGCTGGTCATGAGAAAGTCCATGAGCAACTTAAGGTGTTTAAATAGGCAGAAATCCTAAAAATAAGGGTTTACCCCTAGTAACCGTATGCCCTGCGTACCTCCACATACGCCTCGCATACGCGGGTGCCTCCACGACCATGCCTTCTAGCCCGTACGCCCGACGTACACCTAGCATTCGACCAACGTACTCAGCTAGGGAAAAATGCATGAATTTTTCAAGGTAAGGGCAAAAAGGAAAAATACCAGAAATGAAAATGTTAGAATTCTCCCCCACTTGAATCAGACTTCATCCTCGAAGTCTGTTGCTCTAAACAACTACAGATACTGCTCCCTCATCTCGAACTCGGGTACCCATATCTATTCTAAACCCTTGCGTTGCTGGTATTGTAACTTTAGTAGATCCAAATTTTGGTTCCGTAGAGACTTCATCTTCCTGTTAAGGATGGAAATCGACCTATCAATATAATTTAGAAGATCATCCACCTGAATATTGTAACAACCATAAATTTTACGCCAAATTTTAACTTTTTCAGTCATAAATAAAAACCAAATAGCATTGTTTACAAAATGTTTTCAAATCCTTTTCCATCAGAGTGTCCCAAAAATCATAACATAAGGATGAGGAGCGGTACGGTCATGCCTTTGCCTTTCCATGATCTCCTGAAGTACCTGAAACAATAAACTGAAAACTGTAAGCCCGAGGGCTTAGTGAGCTACCCCCAAAATACCAATACCACACTGACAATACCATATCAGTAATAATCAATCAATCAACATGCATACTGGGCCATTAGCCTGAATGGACCGCCCTACTGGGCCTACAGTCTGTCTGGATCTATCCCGAGCCTTCGGCATGACTGGTCCGCCACGTGGGCCTATAGTCTCCCCGGACCGCTCATAGGGTATGTTGGCCTTCAGCACAAAGCAGGAACGCCTCAACCCAACCAACAAGCAAATAACCATGTGCGCATAACTATCATATACTGGCATATACAAACATCAAACATATCTATCACACTGATCATCAATCATAGAATTCTCCTGTAACTAGAGTACCGACCTAGTAGGTCACTAACATACCAATCCCTACGGATCATAAGACCATAACATAGTGTCTACCCTGATTCCGATCTAACAGATCATGACCACATGTAGCATACCATAACAATAACAACTAAAGGGCCGGCCTTGGTGCCGTAGACCCTATCGATATAGTGAGGATAACTCACCTCGCAGATGTCGACTCGAAAGGTAAACTCCAACTCTCGGATCACTTGACACAGGCTCCACCACCTATTATCATAGTACAACATACTCATAAGTCCTTAACCTTATAAGGTACTCCATAACCCACTAGTCAACCCCTAGTTAAAGTCAAAGTCCTCAGTCAAGGTCAACAGTCCATGTTGACCTTAACTCGCCGAGTACCCTCGGCTACTCGCCGAGTTCCTTGAAGCACTTTCCAACTCGCCGAGTCATCGGGGTGACTCGTCTAGTTCCTTCGATTCTCGATCAAACTTTAAGGCCACCCGTCGAGTTTCCTCCTTGCAACTCAACGGATACACACGCATACATATCCTGGAGAAAACTCATCCGAATCGCCGAGTTGTTCTTCAACTTGTCGAGTTTATGGCAATCTTCATCGGACTCGCCGAGTTGTTCATCCAACTCGTCGAGTTCACGGCCATCTTTATGTGACTCGCCGAGTCCATTCAGTCCTTTTTCCATACAGACCTACTTTGAGTCATGCAGTGGCTCCAACTCACAGATCCAAGCTTCTAGGGCATGCTTATCATGTAAAGTTGCAAACTTTACGTGCATGCATGGCTTTAAAGGCTCCAAATGCCAAATCTAAGCTCTTAATAGGGCTTCATGCTCAAGAGGGACCTCAATCATGATCAAAACTATAACTTTATGCTTCTAGAATTCGAAGAGGGTCTAGATCTGAAGTTACAACTTCAGATCTAGCCCATAGCTCATTATACCAACTTGATATTCCAAGAAAAACCCTAAAACTCAACCAATGGAAGAGATCTACAAGAAAGATGGCGATTTGGGTACCTTTCGAAGATGATTTCTAAGATGAGTGTTGATTCCCACACTCTAATGCTCCAATCTCCTTCTCCTCCAAGTCTTCTCCTTCCAAAGATCCTCTTTTCAAGCTTCAAATACACACAAGGCACACACACAAATAAGGGCTCTCAAGGACTCTTTTAGAACTGTAAAGACGTCCAAAGGAGGCTAAGGTCCCTTTAAATAGGGGTACAAACCCTGGGATTTAGGGTTTCGTCTACCAGCTCCTACTTGCCGAGTCCCAATATGGACTCGTCGAGTAGGTCACTTAACACGCGATCCCACCCCGCTGCTACTCGACGAGTAGGGCAACCAACTCGTCCAGTAGGGCTTAACCCAAGAAATATTGTTTAGAACAATACCTGAGAATCGGGGCGTTACAACTCTCCCCCACTTGAATTTAGACTTCGCCCTCGAAGTCCGCTGGAATAAACAATGCCGGGTAACGCTTGCACATCTCCGCCTCCGGCTCCCATGTCCACTCGGATCCCCTCCGATGTTCCCATTGTACATTTACTAAAGGTATTTCCTTGTTCCGCAGAACCTTCTTCTTCCTTTCCAAGATAGCCACAGGCCCCTCCACATAGTTCAGGCGCTCATCGACCTGAATATCATCCAGCGATACCACTGCCTCCCGGTCCATAATGCATTTTCGCAATTGCGAAACATGAAATGTGCTGTGGATCCGGCTGAGCTCCTCCAGAAGCTCTAGCCTATAAGCCACCCTGGCGACCCTGGCAACAATCCTGAACGGCCCAATGTAACGGGGATCTAATTTTCCCCTCTTCCTGAAGCGGATCACACCCTTCCAGGGTGAGAGTTTCAGGAGGACCATGTCACCCACCTGAAATTCCAGTTCAGATCGGCGTCGGTCGGCATAACTTTTCTGCCGGCTATGAGCGGTCTGCAGTCACTGTCTAATCTGCTGTATCATCTCCGTAGTTTGCAGAACTACCTCTGTCCGACCCATTACCCTGTGCCCAACCTCACCCCAACAGACTGGGGTCCTACACTTCCGCCCATACAACAGCTCGAAAGGCGGGGCGCCAATACTGGAATGATAGCTGTTATTGTAGGCGAACTCTGCAAGTGGTAGGTGGGAATCCCAACTCCCACCGAAATAAATGACGCACGCCCTCAACATGTCCTCGAGGATCTAAATGGTCCGCTCACTCTGCCCATCAGTCTGCGGATGGAACGCCGTGCTAAAATGCAGTCTCGTACCTAGTTCCTCATGGAACTTCTGCCAAAAACGGGAAGTAAATCTGACATCCCGATCGGACACAATGGAAACTGGGACCCCATGGCGAGAGACAATCTCGCGGACGTACAGGTCGGCCAACTTCTCTGCCGACGAACCCTCCCGTATGGCTAGGAAATGGGCACTCTTGGTCAATCGATCCACGATGACCCATATAGCATCGAACCCATTTGCCGTCTTCGGCAACTTCGTGATGAAATCCATCGCGATCCGTTCCTATTTCCACATAAGAATCTCCAGAGGCTGCAGCTTATCGTGCGGCCTCTGATGTTCGGCCTTGACCATCCTACAGGTCAAGCACCTCTCAACAAACCAAACGATATCTCTCTTCATACCAGGCCACCAATAACTCGAACTCAAATCACGGTACATCTTGGTGGCTCCCGGGTGAATAGAAACCGAGACTTATGAGCCTCTTCCATCACGGTCTGCCGGACCCCTCCGGACATCGGAACCCAAACCCGAACGTAACGGGTCAACAATCCGCGGCTATCCTGAACAAACCGAGCGCTTTCGCCCTTAATCCTTTCCAACTTCCAGTTCTCCGGCCTCATATCCTCAATCTGAGCATCCCTGACTAAACCCACCAGTGGGGAATCCACCGCTATCCTCATACACTTGGCTGGGGTAGAGGACCCAACCGACTTGCGGCTCAGAGCATCCGCAACCACGTTCACTTTACCAGGATGGTAAAGGATCTCACAATCATAGTCCTTGACCACATCCAGCCACCTGCGCTGCCTCATGTTCAGTTTCGGCTGATCCATGATATGTCTCAAACTCTTGTGATCCGTGTATATAGTACAATGGACCCCATATAGATAGTGCCTCCAAATCTTGAGAGCGAAGACCACCGCTCCTAACTCAAGATCGTGCGTGGGGTATCTCGTCTCGTGCGGCTTCAGCTGCCTCGATGCATAAGCTATCACTCGTCCCCCCTGCATGAGGACTGCCTCCTAAACTGTGATGGATGCATCACAAAACACCACAAAATCCTCAACTCCCTCGGGGAGTGTCAACTTCGGCGCCTCGCATAAACATCGCCGCAGGGTCTCAAATGCCCTCTGCCGCTCAGGGCCCCACCGGAAATCTACACCCTTCCTCGTTAGACGAGTGAGGGGTACGGCAATCTTGGAGAAATCACGAATGAATCTCCGATAATACCCTGCTAAACCCAGGAAAATCCTGATGTCTGAGGGAGATTTTGGAGTCTCCCACTGCATAACTACCTCCACCTTGGTCGGATCGACCAAAATCCCCACCTGGTTAACGAGATGTCCGAGAAACTGAACCTCTCGCAACCAAAACTCACACTTCGAGAACTTGGCATACATCCGTTCTCGTCGCAGAACCTCCACCAGCTCCCTGAGATGCTCCTCATGCTGCTCTCGGGTCTTGGAATACACCAATATATCATCTATAAACACAATGACCGAGCGATCGAGCATCGGTCTGCAGACTCGGTTCATCAGATCCATGAACACTGCCAGTGCGTTGGTGAGCCCAAACGGCATCACCACGAACTCGTAATGACCATAACGAGTCCGAAACGCGGTCTTCTCCACGTCTTCCTCCCTCACCCTTACCTGGTGATATCCTGATCTCAAGTCAATCTTGGAAAACCAAGATGCACCCTGCAGCTGATCGAAAAGATCATCTATCCTCGGGAGTGGATAACGGTTCTTCACCATTAACTTGTTCAGCTCCCTATAGTTAATGCACATCCTGTGCGAACCGTCCTTCTTCCTGACGAAAAGGATCGGTGCTCCCTAGGGTGAACTACTCGGACGAATAAACTGCTTACCCAGTAGCTCCTGCAACTGAGATGATAGCTCCTGCATCCCAGGCGGTGCCAGACGGTACAACGCCTTGGCGATAGGGGCCGCACCCGACACTAGATCAATCCTGAACTCAACCTGCCTCTCCGGAGGCACTCCGGGTAACTCCTCCGGAAACACATCAGCAAACTCCCTCACCACCGGGACCTCAGAAACTAAGAGCTGCTCTTTAACCCGCATATCTACCACATACGCCAAAGAACCGACACACCCGTGCTGAATATACTGTCGAGCCCTGGCTGCCGAACAAAACCCTGATCCCAACCTGGTGCCCTCACCATATACTACAAGTTCTCCCCCACTTGGGGTTCGAACCACCACCCGCTGTCCCTCACAGTCGCTCATGGTGCCAAAACGGCTAAGCCAATCCATCCCTACAATCACGCACACTTCCCCCATGGGGATAGGAATAAAATATATCGGGAAGGACACCCCGAAAATCTCCAACTCGCATCCCCAGTAGACCGTAGAAGCAGAAACCCCGTGCTCGTTGGCGATCGAAACTCGCAACGGACACTCAAGATCATCTATCGGCACACTGAACCCTATAGAGAAGGTCTGGGATACAAACGACCGACTCGCCCCCGAGTCAAATAATACCAAAGCGGGCAAAGAATTCACTAAAAACGTACCTAATCACAGGTACAATCAATAAGCATAACACAAATACAATATCTGGGACAGAGAATAGAAACGTACCGGAAACCACATCCGGTGCTGCCTTGGCCTCCTCGGCCGTGAGCTGGAAGGCGCGACCCTGAGCCTTCGGAGGCTCCACCTTGACTGGCCTCCCATCTCCAATCCTCACAGTAGCTGGCGTGGAACCCTGCGCCGGCTTGGCGGCGAGCTGCGGACAGTTGGTCTTCACATGACCAACCTGATGACACTGGTAACAAATCCTCATATCTCCTGGAGGGGCGGACTGACGGCAGTCCCTGACATAGTGCCCCTCCTTGCCACATTTGTGGCACCCACCTCCTGCTCGACAAACCCCCGAATGAGCCTTGCCACACATTCCACAAGTGTGGCTCTGATGGCTCCCAGACCGTGTATCAGCGGTCTTAGACCGCTTAGGCGCCGACTGAGACTGTGCTGGTGCCTGACGCTGCTCCTTCAGCTACTGCTCTATCTTCAACTCACGCCGCCTCGCGGCTTCCTGAAGGTCCAGGAGGGTATCACAACACTGTGTACCCACAAACTGCCGTATATCCGTCTTGAGCATACTCAGATAACGAGTTATCTGAGATTGCTCTGACGCAAACTCCGGGCAAAACATAGCCCTCTCAGTGAACATCCGGGTGATCTCCATCACAGACTCCCCATCCTGTCTCAATGTCAAGAACTCCTGAGCAAGCCGCTCCCGTTCCACGCGCGGAACGTAGCGGGTGCGAAAGATATCCCAGAACTGCTCCCAAGTAATAGTAGCCCGCTGATCATCAAAATATGAACCTGTCGTCAATCTCCACCAGTCCTTTGCCCCGAGCCTAAGCAGGTTCAGAGCACACCTGACCTTCTGGTCAGCAAGACATGAACACGTGAAGAAACAACCCTCCACGTCAGACAACCACCGCATAGCCCTGATCGCATCCTGTGTACCATCAAATGTCGGGGGCTTCGTATTATCGAAGTCCCGGTACTGGAAAGCCCTGCCGGCTCCTCGTCCAACCCCTGCCGCAGTTACAACCGAAGTGGCTGCAACGGCAGCTGTCTCTGCTAGAGCTGCATATCGCTCATCAAAGTACTCCACCATCACGGTCTTAATCGACCCAAACATCTCTGGCAGCTACGCTCGGAACACAACAGCAATCTCGTCGTGCATGATCTCCCGGATCCTGACATCCAACTGCTCGGTCCCTATTTGAACCACGGGCTCAGGTGCTACCGGCACCTCCAAACCTCCGTCCCCGACCCCGATCCCGATCCTGATCCTGATCCTGATCCGGATCCCGAAGCAACAAGTCCGTTCTACTACTACTTTTGTTCTCACGCTAATCTCGTCCTAGGCTTGCCCTAGGGTAATCACCATCCCACTCTCCGCCATCAGTTGCATAAGAAGCCCCTGCTATCTCCCCCTAACTGGCTCGCGAATACAATTACATATCACAAAGACTAGATAATTCTTCTAACGAGAGGTCCTACCCTACAACGGTTAGACTCAAACAAGAGCTACGAAATAGAGCTAAACCTAACCTTCTGAAATTATTTAGTCCTTACAATATGTAACTTAACATATTCATTTATTAGTTATTTAGAGATAGATAGAACTCCTAAAAGTACAAAGCAAGCAACATTCGAGAAATGAGTACACATAATCAAGCATATCCTAATCAGGCCATCATATCATTGACTAATATGTACTACCATGCAGTTCACAAAGGTCATACACATAAACATGCACATAAGGCATCCTTCCTAGATCCTTAGCCCCAATCTTGCATGCAATTCTCATAAACATATCATAACATAAACTTCTATGTGTAATTTGGGAATACTTACTTGAGCTCGGCTGATTACATGCACCACACCCTTTTCTCTTTTCAAAAATATTTTCTCTTTTCAAAGGTTTTTTTATAAAAATGATTTTTTTAATTGTTTATATACCAATTCCTTAGTTTGAGTTCAGACACACCCGAGAGTGTGTCCAAATCCCTAAAACCAAGGCTCTGATACCAACTTGAAACATCCCAAAAATACGATCCAACAATTTCGTTTTAAAATCATTAATAAAACCATAATTATCATTCATCGTATAAAAATAATAAGTTGTGTATCTCAAAAATAACATAACATCTGTCAGTGTATCAAAAGCACATGTCTAAATATCATAGTAAATCATCCCAAGCTAAAAACTATGCTGTGTGCCATGGAGTCATCCCGAGCTCTTTCCTTTGCTAGTGGAAGTACCTGAAACTAAAACTGAAAACTGTAAGCACAAATCCTGGTGAGTCTCCCCAAAATACCACATACCATACACATAATCATATAATAGCATACATTGGGCCTTGTCCACTAGATCGGTCCCCGCCCAGCAACGGACGAATCTGGCGTCAGGCCATGCCCGGCATCGGATGAAAGTCCGACATCGATCCCCGCCCGGCATCGGGCCGAAGTCTGGTCTACATATAACATATCAACAAGCATATAACATAAACATAATAAAATTCCTCGGGATTGCCCCAGAATCGAACCGAAGTCCGGAACATATAAATATACACATGTAAGAATCACGAAGACATCTAGCATACAAACATTTCTCGGGCTTGCCCCGACATCGGAACGAAGTCCAGAAACATATAATCTACATTGGGCTAGCCCCTGCATCGGACCTAAGTCCAACATAACTAACATACATAAACGGACCGGTATTGATGCCTTGGACCCGTTCCTACTGGAGGAAAACTCACCTCGTAAGCTAACGGTGAGATTTCGCGTGAAGAATCTCTGACGGATGCTCCAGTGACTCCCCGGCTGTCATTATCACTATAATCTCTTAGTCAAAATCTGATAAACCTTCTTTAGGTAAAATGTCTATTTTACCCCTGGTTAAAGTCAACCTTCTGGTCAAAGTCAACATTCTGGGTTGACTCAACTCGCAGAGTTCAATAAGTCAGACATCTAGGAATCGCGACCCAATTCATCAAGTCATCCCCCTGACTCGCCGAGTTCCCCTTGGTACCCACAGTCGCGATTAAGTGAGTTAACTTGTCGAGTCATCCTCAAACTCGCTGATTTCTACCTTGTACAGAGTCGGGACAAATCGACTCAACTTGTCGAGTTCCTCCATGGACTCGACGAGTTCATAAGTCTGTTTGGGTCTTCTTAAGGGATGAAGCCCCTACTCATCATATCTAAGCTTCCTACTTTTCATCCACACTGAAAAACATCCTTTTAAGTGTAAAGTGTCCAACTTTACCCGTTTATGCCTCTACTTTGTGGGTTTAGCTCAAACCCTAACTCTCTATGACTTAGATCTTGGTCTACAATTCATCCAAACATCAATCTAAAGCATACAAACATAGATCTAGGCCTTAGACATCATTTGAACACGTAAAGTTTATGCCTTTATCACCATGCATGGCCTGTGGGGCTAAAAAGGCAAAAATGACATCTTAGAGTTGTATGGGAGCTCCAATGGCATAAAGTTTGCACCTTTATGCCATAACAGCCCTTCAAGGTCCTAGATCTGGAAGAATACCAACTTGGGTCATCTGTAACACCCTGTTTATTTAATAAATAAATAAATAAATTAATGAATGCTTAGTAGCCCTAAAATACATAATTTTAGTGGAGAGTTGGTTTTCGGAAACAAAGTGTTACAATTTTAGAAGTCGCGGGTTAAAAGTGTAAGTTACAGATTAGTTTTGTAAGTATTTATGAAGGCAGGGACTAAATGGTAACTTTTGGGACTTCATTTGAAGAGATTTTGGGGCTAATGGGCTGTTTGGTAAATTAGGGATCGGATTGAGAAGAAATCTGGAAGCAGAGGTGTAATTGGTAAATATTGTACGTAGATTGTAATGGATTATTAATGCTGGGGTTAAAAGGGTAAAATATGGGATTAAGGTTGAAAGAAAATGTTGTGGGGAGGGGCTGAACTTGGAAAAAATGAATATAAGTTTGAAGATCACGGGATATACCCGGTGACCCTTCTTTCCGTCACCTTATTACACCAAAACCCTAACCCTATCTTTCACCCAACCACCATCACCTCACGGGAGCCTCTCAACCGCTACCACTCCTCCCCGTTCGTTTTCCGATCTGACGACGTCGCCAAGCAGTCACTTCATCATCGAAACGTAACCTTGCTACCTGAGACGTGTGAGAAATCGGAGAACCACCGAGGCTGGGAATTACATTCGGTTCGTCGTGTGCTGGTCGTGAGCCACCAGAAACGCCGGTAAGACATCCACAATCCATCTTCTTCTCTCTCTCCCTCGTTGTTTACTGTGGGTGCAATGTTGGAGACGTTGTTACCGTCGCCAGTGGTCGTGGGGGCTACTGTTTCGCTTTTCCGGTAACATCCGCTGCCTAGACTTTGGCGGTGGGTGTGCGTGTTCGAGTATACATGTCGTTATCGGCATTTATGGTGTGGCATGTGTGTTATTTGGCTGGTAATACCCGATAAAAACCACCATGGTTGCCAACCAGGGTGGCTGCCACCATTTCCTCCCTTTCTGCCGCCATCAGCCACCAAGCGGAGGTGGCTGTGTGCGTAAATTGTTGAGTGTATGACCGTATTTGGAAAGATAACTCTGTGTAAATCGTTTTTTAGCTAGGAAACGGATGGGACTCATCACCACCGCTTGCCGCCGCCATTCCACCACCTGCTGCCGCCGCTCTGCGATTGTTAACCACCATCTAGGGTAGCTGGGTCCAATTGCAAGCAACAAAATGTGTGTGTGTAGCACTAGTGTGTGTTTATTTTGGTATTTTTTTCATTGTAAATTGTAACAAAAATGGAATAATGGAAAGAAACTGAAAACCACCACCTTAGGGTGGTGGCTGCCACCTCCTACCGCCACCGGCCGCCGTGTCGGGTGGCGGAGTGTCCTGTTTGGATTGTGACTCGTTTAGATATTTGGACAAAGGACTGAAACCCTAATAGGCCTATTAAACCCTAATGGGCCAATGAAGTCCTATTGGACCCAAAAGCCCAAACATGTGACTAATGGGTGTAATAAACCCTAATTGACCTAAGGAAAACCCTAATGGGCTTAAGGACTTGGTTTTGGGCCTATTGGGCTAAGATGTGATTGGAAACCCTAATTAGGGTTTAGAAAACCCTAATATTGGATTTATGGGGTTGGACTTATCGGGACCAACATTTGGGCCATTGGAATGGAATTGTGTATTAAGCCCAATAACACCATATGATTTATTTAGAAGAGTGATGGACTTAATAGATTAAGTCCTTAATAGGTTAAGTGAGAAACACTTAACCTTAATTGTTATTTTATTTGAAACCCTAATTTCACTTGGGTTTATTGTTGGGCCTTTCTCTTGGGCCTTGATGATTGGGTTATTGGTGGGCCATCCAAAAATAATCATATGGACTAGGATATTTAGATGGGCTTTTGGCTAAGGCCCATATGTGAGGGTTTGGGCCCAATTTGTAAAATTGTGCCATAGATAGGCCATATTGGGCCTTTATGATTATGAGATATTGGGCCATTAGAATGTCGAATGTTGGAGTGGACTAAATGGTTGGGCCTTATGGTAAGACCTTGTAATGGTTTGGGCCCAATTTGGAAAATCGGGCCATATGTTGGGCTTTGACTCATAGTTAACTATTGGGCCTTTGGATTGGACCTTGTGCTCGAATCAAGCTAAGATAGGGGTAAAACAGTCTTTTACCCCAAGCATGGACTTATGGTTATGTGTTAGAACCCAATTATTAATTGGGTGTTCTTTTGATGTTGACAGATTCGGGAATCTGTCAGCCAACAGCCATAGCTTTATCCGCTGGACTTCAGCAGTGTGAGGTGAATCTCCTCACTGTGTGCATGGGTCTACGGACACAATGCCGACCCATTTAGTTTATGTATGGTAGGAAGACCTGGGGGTTAGTGTCACACCCCAAAACCGGAACGACGGAAATGTTCGGGGGCGGAGGACATCATGTACAGTATCACAACAATGCAAAGTAGTAAACAAGCAACAACATCATCCATTGCATTAATAGTATTATTTGATACAAGTGTGTTCATTCATAGTAATCAAACACTAAAATAAGTAATCAAAATAAAAGACGAGTCTTGAACATGCTCCGTCCTCTCAAAACTTGGTCGACTGTACCTGTCTTACTGGTTCCCTGAGAATACAAGTAATTTTGAAAGAGAGTAGCAGCATAAAATGCTGGTGAGTTCATAAGTATTTAGTGTCATTTAGTAGTTAAAAGCCACAAAATGTTTGTATTAAAACCTTGAAAAGTTTGTAAAGTTTTCCTAGAAAATCCTATATTTCCTGCTTATAAATAATGTAGCCTTCTACCCGAGGCCCGACTGTTTTACATATTTGTTCTTGTATAAAAATGTAAGGGTTGTATATGTATTTGTAATGGTAGGAAAAATATTTGTTACTGTGTAAAAAGTATGTTTTCTCCCATTTATCACTATCATCTATTCGGGAAAATAGAACGTTTTATCTCAGCAGTGACACTACTGACCATGAAATGATAAAAATGAAGACTCAAGGTTGTATTAAATGTACCATACTCCTGGTGAGTCTTATTTACTTTAATTTCTAGTTGGTTAATTAAAGCTTTAGATGTGAATTAGTTTGTAACCATGCTGATTGACGACTGAATATCTGACGAAATTCTGGCGTCATAAAATAGTGAGGTGACATTTTGTCACCCCTTGGCCTTACCGGCTGGGACTGTAGCTAGCAGTCGGGGTGTGGGAATGTCTTTCCTGTATAGATCTATACACACGATGCCCGCTCTCCCTCTAGGAGACTGTGGTTACAAGGTGATACAACAACGTATTGTTGTATCATGAAGTAGTATCTCACATTATGTAATAGTATTCTTGTATATGTATTGTATGTACTAGTGTAGTGTATGTTCTTTCTGTCTAGTATGTAGTATGTTCTCTTTGTTTCTCATCATAGTATGTTCTCTTGTATAGTGTATAGTATGTATTGTTTCTCGTTATAGTATTTTCTATCTGTTTCTCTTTATAGTAAATATTGTTTCTCGTTATAGTATTGTGTATCTGTTTCTCTTTATAGTAAGTATTGTTTCTCGTTATAGTATTTGTATATGATAGTATTCTCCTAAACTATACCTATTAAAGTTTACTAGTAATTTCTGTAGTTTGAATGAATGAAGGTATGCGTTTGCTACCCAAAGGTACTGAACTGATTGACAATATTTTTATATCTACATATGTACACATAATATATAAATAATATTTAGACGACATTCGGACAAATAACCGATACCCTAAGGCCACATCCAAAAAAGGAAAAGGAAATAAAGCGAGTTATCAGTCCTAAGTCCTTTAAACATTACTTATATAACTATACGTATATAGACATGCTTTTGACAATATATAAGTTTTAAAAAAAAAGAAGGTTTTTAAAACATTTGAAGAGTTTAATAATAAATATTGATGACTTCATGTCAATTTATAACACGATTTAAAAGCAGTTTGGTATATAAGAACGAGTTTGATAAAGAGTTTAGCATGAAAAAGAGTTTGATAAATATTTGAAGTAGTTTCTTTGATAAAACAGTTAAAAGTATAGTAAATCCATTTGTTTGATAGTTATTAATCACATGTGATTGTTATAATAACTATCATGTTTCAACTTGTATTCCCCTTATAAAAGCATTTAAAATCATTTAAAAGGTAGATTAAGGGGTATGAACTCACCTGTAGTGAGTGGTTTAGATGAACGAGTGGTATAGGATGCTAAGTGCCAAGTGAAGACTTGAGTACACACACGGATCCTATTGATCATATAATGATACATATAAGCATCTAATTAGTGTTTATAACAAATAATCATGAAATAATGTGAATATACTACTCTTTATACCTTACAGGCAGTGTCTCCAGATCTTCAGAGCAAATACCACTGCTCCTAAGATGACGGTAGGCATAGGCAATGACCTTTCCTCTTTGCATAAGCACACAACCAAGCCCTTGGTTGGATGCGTCACAATACACAACGAAATCTTCTATCCCTTCTGGGAGGGATAATATCGGTGCGGTGCACAAGGCTTGTTTCAGTGTTTGGAACGCCTTCTCTTGTTTCTCTTCCCAGTCAAAGGCCCCACCTTTCTGGGTTGGTGTAGTAAGCGGTTTCGCGATGCTAGAGAAGTTCTGTATGAACCTGCAATGGTAGCCAGCGAGACCTAGAAATTGACGCATTTCTGTAGGTGTCTTCGGAGCTGACCAGTTCTCAATGGCCTTGATTTTGTGGGGTCCACGTGAATTCCCTTCTCGCTAACAACGTGGCCCAAGAATTCGGCTCTTCGAATCCCAAACTCGCACATAGAGAACTTCACATAGAGCTTCTGCAATCTTAATGTTTCTAAGACTCTTCGTAGGTGTTGACTATGCTCCTCCTTACTACGAGAGTAGGTAAGTATGTCATCGATGAAAGCAATGAAAAACTGATCCAAGTAAGGACGGCACACCCTATTCATTAGATCCATGAATATAGCTGGTGCGTTGGTTAATCCGAACGACATCACTACAAACTCGTAGTGTCCATAACGAGTTCGGAAGGCTGTCCTGGGGACATCCTCCTCTAGCATTCGTAACTGGCGATTTGGCTACTGGGGTAGCCCCTGGGACTAAGTCGATTCGGAACTCGAATTGATGCCATGGTGGTAATCTTGGTAGTTCTTCTGGAAACATGTCGGGAAAGTCGTGTACTTCTGGAATGTTTTGAATGTGCTTCACTTCTTGGCTCGCATCGACGATGTGCAAGGAATGTGTGATATTCCTTTTGTAAGCGCTTCTGAGCTTGAATATACGAAATAATGTGAAGGTTCGTACTTGATTTGTTGCCGTAGATAACTAGAGTTTCGTTGTTAGGGAGGTTAAGACGAAATGCTTTCTCAAAGCATATGATGTCGGCTCGATGTAGACTCAACCAATTCATACCGATTATGACGTCAAAACCTTGTGGTGGATTATATGTCGTGAAGATCTAAAAGAAAGTATGATTACTCATGAATTAAGGAAAAGGACAGGTACTTCTGTTCCATCTGCATCTCTTGTCCCGATCGGCGGGAAGGGAATTAGTTTGGCTTCTAAGTTTATTCGCATGGCAGTACGATCACTCGTAGTCTTGAGCAGTCTCCGTCCTGAAGTTCACAATAGAACTCATATTTGGTTCATCAATCACTGCCTCATGTATACGAGTTGTATATAATTAAGATTGAAAAGGCAGTCGAATAAATGATTCTTCTCTAAGATCACATCCAAACAAGGAAAAGAAGTTAAAGCGGAATCATCAATTCTAAGCCTGTAGAACCTTGATTATATACCACCCTTGCGTATACATTCTTTAGAGATAGATTAACCGTATGGGTCTTCGGATTGAACTTGACATAATGTACGAGTGGTATTCTGGGGAGGTTTGCTAAGGTTACTTCGGGAAGGATATGAAACATAAGGCGCTGGAACGACGACTTCGCTAGAAAGTGGATTACGGAGAAAAGAATTTTCGCACGAACTGGCTCTGTGAGGATCGAATTGACTCAAGTCAAATGGTAATGTCGGACTACTCGGAATAATTGGCGTTAGACTAGTTCATAAAGGTGTTACAAAAAAAACACTACGGTGCAACTTTTGTCAGAGTTTCAGTACTTCAGTTTTATCTATGAAATTACTGCTACGAACAAGGTATACTGCAAAAAGCAAGTACAAGCAGCACGAGAGTCCCTTGAACTGATGGGATCTTGCAGAAAGATATGACTCGAGTCGCACTAGTTTTTAATAGTTTATAAGTCTAACATTATCGCTACGGAACGTACCAGTATTTCAACGTGGGTCCGGAGTAGTCTCTCTTGCGGTGGTGATCCTTAGTATCTTCCCGTCTACGCCAGAGTTCTTTGTTATTGGACAATCCTTCTTGAGATGTCCTATCTCACCGCATATATGACATATCTGGCTTGCACCAGCGTCGGTGGTGGAAGTGATGTGCAGGGTCGGAGTTATGTGGACACGAGCGCTTTCGTTGATCTTCCTTTTTGGACAATTTCTTTTATAGTGTCCGGGTTCACCACAACCATAGCAAGTCGGGCTGACTCCGATGCTAGTGATTTGGAAGATGGTTCGTGCCGGCGTTCTACAGACACGAGCAGTGTGCCCCATTCTGTTGCAATTGTTGCATTGGAATTCACGACAAACTCCGTTATGATGAAAGTTACACTTGTCACCCTTCGGGAGTGTTCCCTCATATCGTTTGACCGGTGCTAAAGTGGCAGGGGTCGCCATTTTTTGCTGTTTGTGACAACCCGAAATTTCTGTCTTGTACAAACCATTCACTTCAATCAAAGTCAGACTCGTTTCTGCTAACTTTTAGCACTGTTTAGAGTCTGTTTGAGCATTCTGAGCTTAGTACATCAAAGGAATCAGTATTTGGAAGTGTCAGTTTAAGTTCTAAATTACCTAGCAACCGTAAACCTCCTCAAAAAGGAGTTTACGTTCGAGACCTTGAGTTTACGGTCAAGGTGACCGTAAACTCCATGCTATATATATGACACTTAGTCATTTTTCAATCACTTTTACAATTCCAAGCCTAGAACTCGATTTCTCTCCCAAGGATCTTAAGGTTTTGCTTCGAAACATCAATAATGTAAGTGATTCCTTCTTTTTTTGGAGTTAATATATCTCTTCTTCTTGATTCACTCTTGAATTCATCCACTAATCTCATCTTTTGAGCCTAGATATTTAAGATCCTCAAGAACACCAAGAACACTTAGGTATTTTGGGCCGAAAACACCCTCATTTGCCTTCAAATTGTAAGTATATGTCTTCTTTACTTGTTATCTAGTAGGATACTTGATTAAGGCCTTGAAAACATTCATTTTCCAAGAACAAAAGGTGTTTACGGTCTAGTGCATCTCCTTAGACCGTAAACCCTTATAAATGGTGCTTTGTGACCATTAAACCCTCCTAAAGCCTAGAATGGAACTTAGAACCCTTCGAAATGCTTGGAAATCATGCTATGCACAAAAGGATGTGAGTTTATGGTGGTAAACTCACTTGATCGTAAACCCTATGACCGTAAGGTCATTAGACCGTAAACACATGGGACGGTGAACCCATGGGACCGTGAACTCAATGGACCGTAAACCCATTGAACCGTAAACACATAGGACCGTGAACCACTTTAACCGTAAACTCTTATGGTCATGCCACTTGGACCGCAAACTCATTAGGGTGGCCATACACCCTTGGTAGGCAATCATATGTGATTGTAGCACATAAATCTAAGTGTATCCTATGTCCTAGGGTGTTTCCTTCCATGATTAGTTGTTTAAAACACTAATTAGATGCTTTATGTATCATTATATGATAAATAGGATCCGTTTGTGTGCTCAAGTCTTCACTTAGCACTTAGCATCCTATACCACTCGTTCATCCAAACCAGTCACTACAGGTGAGTTCATACCCCTTAATCTACCTTTCAAATGATTTTAAATGCTTTTATGGGGGGGGGGGGAATACAAGTTGAAACATTATAGTTATTATATCAATCACATGTGATTAATAACTATCAAACAAATGGATTTGCTATGCTTTTACCTGTTTTATCAAACAAACTACTTCAGAATGTTTATCAAACTCTTTTACATACCAAAAATCTTTATCAAACTTGTTATTTTATGCAAAACCTTATTTTTTTAAATCTTTTCAAACTTATATATTGTCAAAACCATGTATAGTGTATATATAGTTATATAAGTAAAGTTTGAAGGACTTAGGACTGATAACTCACTTTATTTCCTATTCCTTGTTTGGTTGTGGACTTAGAGTACCCCGTTGTTTGTCCGATTGTCGATTGATCCTTAGTTATATATTATGTATATATTTATAGGACATAAAAGCTTTTGCCTCAGTTCAATACACTCCGTTATACAAACAACTTTACGAGTAAACTATAATAGGTATAGTTTAGGAAGTCACTACTCACTATTTCGAGTACAATGAAACATACAAAGAGTCAGTTCATACATGAGTCAATACATACTATTATGAGAAACTAAGAGAACATACTATTACGAGAAACAAAGAGAACATACTATTATGAGAAACTAAGAGAACATACTATTATGAGAAACTAAGAGAACATACTATTATGAGAAACTAAGAGAACATACTATTATGAGAAACAATACATACTATACACTTTACAAGAGAACATATTATGATGAGAAACAAAGAGAACATACTACATACTAGACAGAGAGAACATACACTACACTAGTACATACAATACCTATACAAGAATACTATAACATGAATGTAAGCCACGGTTTCGGGGCATGGCATCAGTGCCATGGCTCGTTTTGTATCCTGAGTCTCCTAGAGGGAGAGCGTGAATTTGTGTATAGATCTATACTGACACCTTGTTGTTCGCTACAGTGGGACTTGCAAGTGTACGGGTGCCAAATGTCATTTCTTTCGATGTCTTTCATCGTCGTGTTTTTAGTCGATAGTATGGTGCAATCATATCACATTATACATTCATTAACAACCGGTTTAAGGTAGTTAGTACAGCAGTAGTTACCATAATACAACACTACAGTACTTTATTATTTTCCCATTGCATTCACATTGTGATCTTCAAACATAATCGGTAATGTAGAAACCATATTTTTTGTTAATGATAGTCACACTTGGGAAAATACATACTTTTACAAAAACAAAGACATAGAACATTTGATGCATTGGTAGAAGGCTACGATTTGTAGAAAATATAGGATTTTCTAGGAGATACAAACATTTACTACAAACATTTACAAACTTATACATCAAACACTTACAAACATTTTCATACAAACAATGACACTAAAATTCTTATGAACTCACCAGCTTTAAAGCTGATCAACTCTTTCAAAATAACTGGTATTCTCAGGTCATCAGTAGACAGGTACCGATGCCAGGTTTTGAGAAGATGGAGCTCGTTCAAGACTCATCTCTTATTTCGATTTACACTTTTGGTGTCTTATAAACTTCATAGAACACACTTGTATTAAATTATATTATTAATGCAATGGATGATGTTGTTGCTTGTTTACTATTACGCTTTGTTGTGATACTGTACATGACGTCCTCCATCCCCGAATGTTTCTGCCGTTCCGGTTTTGGGGTGTGACAGATTGGTATCAGAGCATTGTTTGTAGTGAATCGAGTGTATCAACCCATAAAGGATGTAACGACGTGAATTTTCAAAACAATTTTTCATTTTTAAAAACATACATTTATTCATAAGGTAATATCAAAACATAATGTATCCAATGTTATCATAACAAAACATATCCCAGAATCTCAAAACATAAACTCCATGAAGTGTGTACGGATTATGCCGGCGCCTCCCCGCGATCATCGCTGGTACCTGAAACACATCACACATAACACGATAAGCATAAATGTTGAGTGAGTTCCCCAAAATACCACATACAACACATATTAGCCACTCGAGGCTATAACTCTGTATGACCCTCTGGTCAATGTGTCTCCGTGGGACCCTCCAGTCCCATAACTCTGTGGACCATCTGGTCCTAACTCTATGGACCTTTCGGTCCTAACTCTGTGAACTCTGAATCATACATAGCACTAATCACATAGAAATCACATCATACAAAAGCATACAAGATACCCTGTTACATAACTCTAATTACCACTCTAGGTAAAGTATAGTGAGAAGACTCACCTCGGGTAACTCAGTAAATCTCGAACTCGGTAATACTGGTCTAGCCTCCACCTAATCACATGGAATAATTAGTCTAATCAACACAACTCTCAAAGGCTATACTAATCCCTCCCTAAGTTCCCTCAGAAGGGTAAAAGACCATTTTACCCCTCGTATGGCTCAAAGATCCAATCATTGACTAAACCCTAGAAGTCAACAAAATTCAACCCTCCGGGTTATGCTGCGCGTACCAAATCTGTACGTTGGGCATACCCGGCAACTTCACAGAAATGGGGAACGCGACCCCCTACGCTGCGCGTACTGGGATTACTCCCCGCGTAAATCCCAGTTTCATACTTCATTGATTTTTGGGTCTTAAACGGTTAAGACATATACTCAAACTTCAGATCTGACTTCTCTAAGGCCACTTAATCCATAAAGTCGAAACCTTTAAGCCTTTGCATGGCTGTAAAGGTCACTAATCAATCTAACATCTTTCCTCTTTCCTCAAAAAGCCTAGATCTCATGCATGGCTTAATATTCACGTCCAAGATTGGATTTTTATGAACCCACAACTCATAATACTCTGAAATATAGTAGATCTAAGCTTATGGAGACCTTTTGCTCATAAAGTCTCCACCTTGGGACCAAAAACCCTAAAAATTGGTCCATGAAGCACAAATCAACAATAACAAGGAAAACTCTGAGCTTTTTACCTCCAAGTGAAGCTCCTTCCTCTGTAGAACTCAGATCCAAGCTTGCACTCCAACTTCTAGCCTCCACAAGAACCTCCTCTTCTTCTTCACTAACACCCAAAGGCACTTTTTAGCTCAAGAACCCTCACACACTAGCTTGGAACGATAATATTGCTCTCCTAGGGTTTTTCTCTGAGGAATGGTGGCTGGGGACAAGACCAACACATTTCTTTTATAGTCCACATGCCACAATTAGGGTTTGCACCTGGGCCCGCTACGCCCAACGTAACCCTGGGTACGCCCAACGTACCTAGGCGAGTCTGCGTCCAACTTAAGCGCATGAGTATGCGCAGCGTACTCTTCAGTATGCCCAGCGTACTCATTTGCCATAATTTTCTTTTAAGGGGATAAACTTGACAACTTGGAAAAGAAGAAGGGTTTAAGAGATGTACCTGAATTTTGGGATGTTACAGTTCTCCCCCACTAGAATCAGACTTCGTCCTCGAAGTCTTATACCGAAAACAACTCCGGATGCTGCTCCCGCATCTCCAACTCTAGCTCCCAAGTTAACTCGGACCCTCTCTGATGTTGCCACTGGACCTAAACCATGGGCACCTCCTTGTTCCTCAGAACCTTGATCCTCCGATCCACCATTGCGACTGGCCTCTCAACGTAATTCAGGTTCGCATCTATCTGGATATCCTCCTGCGGCACCACTGCCATCTCATCGGCTATACACTTCCTCAATTGAGACACGTGGAAGGTGTCATGAATCTGACTCAACTCAGCAGGCAGTTCCAAATGATATGCTACCCTGCCTACCCTCGCAATCACCTTGAATGGACCAATGTACCGGGGCCCCAACTTACCCCTCTTCCTGAATCGGATCACTCCTTTCCAAGGAGATACCTTCATGAGCACGAAATCTCCAACCTGAAACTCGAGCTCAGATTGTCGTTTATCGGCATAACTCTTCTGGCGACTCTAAGCTGTCAACAACCTCTGTCTGACCTGTTGTATCTGCTTTGTCATCTGAAGCACTATATCAGTTCTACCCATCACTCGCTGCCCTACCTCTCCCCAGCAGATGGGAGTCCGACACCTCCTCCTATACAACAACTCGAAGGGAGGCATACCAATGCTCGAATGGTGGCTGTTTTTATAGGAAAACTCAGCCAATGGCAAGTACGTGTCCCAACTTCCTCCGAAGTCCAACACACATGCTCGGAGCATGTCCTCGAGCGTCTGAATCATCCGCTCACTCTGTCCGTCCGTCTGTGGGTGATAAGCGGTACTGAAATGCAGCCTCATGCCCAACTCCTCATGGAACTTCTTCCAGAACCTGGAAGTGAAACGTACATCTCGATCTGACACAATCGAGGTCGACACTCCATGTCGTGATACCACCTCTCTCACATACAACTCTGCCAGCCTCTCAGCGGAAGAGCTTTCACTGATAGCAAGAAAGTGAGCGCTCTTCGTCAGCCGGTCGACGATCACCCAAATTGCATCAACACCCCTCGTGGTCCTCGGTAATTTGGTGATAAAATCCATAGAAATTTGTTCCCACTTCCACTGGGGAACCTCAAGTGGCTGCAACTTGCCATGGGGACGTTGGTGCTCGGCCTTAACCCTGCGACAGGTCAAGCACCTCTCCACAAACCACGCCACATCCCTCTTCATACAGGGCCACCAATACTCTCACTTCAGATCCAAATACATCTTAGTGGCCCCGGGATGGATCGAAAACCTCGATCTGTGCGCCTCCTCCATCAGGATAGTACGTGCCCCGCCTGCAAACGACACCCAAATCCGACCCTGAAAGGTCATAAGCCCTCGGCCATCGGTACCGAACTCAAATATCTGCCCGATCACCCGCTCTCTCTTTCGGTTCTCTGGCCTTGCGGCCTCTACCTGGGCCTCTCGTATGGTATCCAACACTAGAGTCATTACCGTCATCCTCATACAAATGTCTCGTATCGGGGCACTCTCCGCCCTCCGGCTCAGGGCATCGGCTACAACGTTAGCCTTGCCCGGATGGTACAGGATCTCACAATCATAATTCTTTACCACATCCAACCATCTCCTCTAGCGTATATTCAGGTTGGGCTGATCCATCAAATACTTCAAGCTCTTGTGGTCCGTGTATATAGTACACCGAACCCCATACAAATAGTGACGCCAGATCTTGAGGGCGAACACAACTGCCCCCATCTCCAGATCGTGGGTGGGATACCTCGTTTCATGAGGCTTCAGCTACCTCGATGCATATGCTATCACGTGCCCTCTCTGCATCAGCACCGCACCCAACCCTGATATCGATGCGTCATAATATACCACAAAATCTTCCATCCCCTCTGGAAGGGCTAACACCGGGGCTTCACATAATCTCTGGCGAAGGGTCTCGAATGAGGCATGCTGCTTAGGACCCCAACTAAAAGCCACGCCCTTCCGCGTCAACCTGGTGAGAGGAACAACAATTTTGGAGAAATCCCTAATAAACCTTCGGTAATTGCCGGCCAACCCCAGAAAAATCCTGATCTCGGTGGGGGATCTCGGCACCTACCATCTCACCACAGCCTCAATCTTAGCCGGGTCGACCAATATCTCATTTTGGTTGACGAGATTCCCTAAGAACTGGACCTCTCGTAACCAGAAATCGCACTTGGAGAATCTGGAGTACATTCTCTCCGATCTCAGAACTCCGAGGATCTCCCTCAAATGCTCTTCATGCTGCTCTCTGTATTTCGAATACACCAATATATCATCAATAAACACGATTACCGAGCGATCCAACATCGGCCGGCATACACTGTTCATGAGATCCATGAATGCTACCGGTGTGTTGATGAGCCCAAAAGGCATCACCACGAACTCGTAATGCCCATAACGAGTCCTAAACTCCGCCTTCTGGATATCCTCATCACGCACTCTCATCTGATGACATCCAGACCTCAAATCAATCTTGGAGAACCAAGATGCTCCTTGCAACTGATCGAACAGATCATCGATCCTCGGTAAGGGGTAACGGTTCTTGACCGTTAACTTGTTCAACTCCCGGTAATCAATGCACATCCGGTGTGAGCCATCCTTTTTCTTGACAAAAAGAATCGGCGCTCCCCACGGCGAGCTACTCGGCCGAATAAACCTCTTCCCCAGTAGCTCCTGAAGCTGCGAGGACAGCTCCTCCATCTCTGGCGGCGCAAGGCGATAGGGTGCCTTGGCTATCGGCGCCGCACCCGACATTAGGTCAATCCAAAACTCCACTTGCCTCTCAGGAGGCACACCTGTCAACTCCTCGGGAAAAACATCTACGAACTCACACACTATCGACACCTCTGACACAGAACTCGGTCGATCACCACCAACCCTCATATCCATGACATAAGCCAAGAAACCCATACAACCCTGCTGTAAACTCTGCCTCGCTGAAGCGGCAGAGCAGAAAGCTGATCCGGTCCTAGTACCCTCTCCATACACTGTGAGCACTCCCCCACTAGGGTCTCGTATAATCACCAACTGACGCTCGCAATGTATAAAAGCCCCGAACCGGCTCAACCAATCCATGCCCACAATAACACAAACATCTCCCATCACAATCGGTACTAGATCTATCGGGAACTCAACACCGAAGATCTCGAGTACACATCCTCGAATCACATCAGTCGCATATACTGCTCGCTTGTCGGCTATAGAAACTCGTAGAGGTTGATTTAACGCCTCTCGTCGGATACTGATGTGCTGACTAAACGCTAATGATACGAAAGATCGACTCGCACCCGAGTCAAATAACACCAGAGCAGGTACAGAATTCACAAGAAAAGTACCTACGGTTGCCATAATATAAGCACAATATCTCAAACTCGAAATAATAGATGAAAGAATACATACTAGCCACGACGTCGGGCGCTGCGCGGACCTCCTCCGCTGTCAACTGGAAGGCTCTCCCGCGAGCCTTCGGTGTCTCGGCCTTCGCTGGCCGAATCTCGGTAGCTCGTAAGGCAGCAGGGGCAGATCCCTGGGGTGCTCCCTGTGCCGACCCCCGCAGCTGTGGACACTCGGCCTTCCAATGCCGGTCTGGTTGCAATGGAAGCACACTGCAAATCCCTTGGGGGCAATCCTTAGCCATATGGCCCTCCTTGCCACACTTGTAGCAAGACCCTGCTCGACAAATCCCCTCATGGCTCTTGTCGCACTTGCCACAAGTGCGGCTATTCTGGTTCCCTGATCTCGAATCGGCACTTGGCTGCCGGCTGGGACTGTGTCGGTCGCCGATCCCCCCTGAGACCCCGCCTCCTCCCTGGCCTGCGTCTCGAGCTCAATCTCCCTCTTTCGAATATTTGCCTGAAGCTCGGCAAATGTCCGGTATGTTGAGTTCGCCACGAACTCACGAATGTCTATCCTCAGAATACTCAGGTATCGACTCATGCGTGCCTGCTCAGTAGACACATGCTCAGGGCAAAACATCGCCCTCTCGTGAAACATCCTGGTGATCACAGTAACAGACTCAGTTCCCTGCTTGAGGGACAAGAACTCCTGGGCTAACCGTTCCCTTTCCACCGGGGGAACGTACTCATCACGAAACATGGCAGTGAACCTCTCCCAGGTCACCGCAACAAGCTCTCTAGAAGTGAAGTACGTTGTCACGAACTTCCACCAGTCCTTCACTCCCAAGAGAAGCTGGTTCAGCGCGAACCGTACCCTCAGATGCTTCGGACATGAACACGTGTAGAAGCACCCCTCAATGTCAGAAATCAACCTCATCGCGGCTATCGGATCCTGCGTCCCATCAAACTCTGCTGGCTTCGTGTTGCTGAACTATCGGTACAGCAACGAGTCACCTCCCTGTGGCCTGGCAGCAACGACGGCTGCGGTGGCTGCAACAACAGCAGCATCAGTAAGAGCAGCGTACCGCTCATCAAAAGTCTCGATCAATGTGGTATTGATAGACCCAAACATCTCCGGTATCTCAGCTCGTATGGCCGCAGCCACCTTCTCATGAATCATCCTGCGGATCTCCTCATCGCTGACACTACTGCTCTCTGGTGTGTGGCGCGTACTCAGCATGATGTCTCTGAAATACAACATAAAAATATCAGAGACTCGCTCGAATGTACACGCACTCGATAACTCAACCCTACTTGTTCCCTAGTACCCTAAGGATTCATACTTGGACTGCGCACTGATCCGGTGTCTTCAGTAGTACGGGCCCTATACTACCGTCTACACCGCATCAATATTTACCCCAAGTCCTCCTCCTAGGATCCCAGATCACGAGTACTCTAATCTTGCTATGCGTAAGCTACTCTCCAGCAAACCTCTCATAAGCTCCTCGCTACTACCTACTCACTCTTAAGCATCTCCTAGTAGCAGTAATATCCTAGGCTAAGGCATCACAAATCAGGCCACTCTAGTCCTTATGTAAGTACCTAGCCCATACTAGCATGCATAACATATCATATTGAATCTTATAACACCTAATGTAAGGGTAGTTTAGGAAATCACCGTTCGGGCGCTGGCTGATCGTACACACTGCTCTGCTCTGCTCGTTTCAAAACATTTTACTCTTTTAGAAAAATTGTTCGATTTATGAAAAACTTCTCAAATCCTCAGTCTGCGTTCAAATACGTCCAAAGGTGCATCCGAATCCCTCAAACCAAGGCTCTGATACCAACTTGTAACGACGTGAATTTTCAAAACAATTTTTCCTTTTTAAAAACATACATTTATTCATAAGGTAATATCAAAACATAATGTATCCAATGTTATCATAACAAAAGATATCCCAGAATCTCAAAACATAAACTCCATGAGTGTGTACGGATCATGCCAGCGCCTTCCCGTGATCCTCACTGGTACCTGAAACACATAACACATAACATGATAAGCATAAATGCTTAGAGAGTTCCCCAAAATACCACATACAACACATATTAGCCACTCGAGGCTATAACTCTGTATGACCCTCTGGTCAATGTGTCTTAGTGGGATCCTCTAGTCCCATAACTCTGTGGACCCTCTGGTCCTAACTCTATGGACCTTTCGGTCCTAACTCTGTGGACCTTTCGGTCCTAACTCTGTGAACTCTGAATCATACATAGCACAAATCACATAGAAATCACATCATACAGAAGCATACAAGATACCCTGTCACATAACTCTAATTACCACTCTAGGTAAAGTATAGTGAGAAGACTCACCTCGGGTAACTCGGTAAATCTCGAACTCGGTAATACTGGTCTAGCCTCCGCCTAATCACATGGGATAATTACTCTAATCAATACAACTCTCAAAGGCTATACTAATCCCTCACTAAGTTCCCTCAGAAGGGTAAAAGACCATTTTACCCCTCGTATGGCTCAAAGATCCAATCATTGACTAAACCGTAAAAGTCAACAAAATTCAACTCTTCGGGTTACGCTGTGCGTACCAAATCTGTACGCTGGGCATACCCGACAACTTCACAGAAACGGGGAACGCGACCCCCTACGCTGCGCGTACTGGGATTACTCCCCGCGTAAATCCCAGTTTCATACTTCATTGATTTTTGGGTCTTAAACGGTTAAGACATATACTCAAACTTCAGATTTGACTTCTCTAAGGCCACTTAATCCATAAAGTCGAAACCTTTAAGCCTTTGCATGGCTGTAAAGGTCACTAATCAATCTAACATCTTTCCTCTTTCCTCAAAAAGCCTAGATCTCATGCATGGCTTAATATTCACGTCCACGATTGGATTTTTATGAACCCACAACTCATAATACTCTGAAATATAGTAGATCTAAGCTTATGGAGACCTTTTTCTCATAAAGTCTCCACCTTGGGACCAAAAACCCTAAAAATTGGTCCATGAAGCACAAATCAACAATAACAAGGAAAGCTCTGAGCTGTTTACCTCCAAGTGAAGCTCCTTCCTCTGTAGAACTCAGATCCAAGCTTGCATTCCAACTTCTAGCCTCCACAAGAACCTCCTCTTCTTCTTCAATAACACACAAAGGCACTTTTTAGCTCAAGAGCCGTCACACACTAGCTTGGAACGATAATATTGCTCTCCTAGGGTTTTTCTCTGAGGAATGGTGGCTGGGGACAAGACCAACACATTCCTTTTATAGTCCACAAGCCACAATTAGGGTTTGCATCTGGCCCCGCTACGCCCAGCGTAACCCTGGGTACGCCCAGCGTACCTAGGCGAGTTCGCGTCCAACTTAAGCGCATGAGTACGCGCAACGTACTCTTCAGTATGCCCAGCGTACTCATTTGCCATAATTTTCTTTTAAGGGGATAAACTTGACAACTTGGAAAAGAAGAAGGTATTTATTAGTAGGTCTAAAAACTTACCAACACTACTACAACGAAAACATTAGAACAGAACATAAACCTAAAATACTATAAGAGTATTTTGTGTTACTATAACTACTTATTTGAGAACTAAAAAGGTATTTATTAGTAGGTCAATAGTTGCTAAGTGGATACACTAAGGTTATATGTGACTAGGATATCATAGACTAAGAATCTGTGATCTTTGCTTTACTTCCTGTTCCTTGTTTGGTTGTGGATTTGGAGTTAGGGTCACTTATTCGAAGGTCTATCCTTTTTTGATTACATGTAACTGGTATGCACTATGCAAGCATTGAAGTAACTGATAAAGATCATCTTATAATTATCTAATTAGTACGTCTATTAATTATTTCTTTTACCCCTTTTCTCGCGTAGATATCATGGATGGATTCCATCCCCACGACGACCCATACTTCCCAAAACAAGGCAATGTTGGATGGCTTGAAGCAGAGCCAGAATATGATCATCTAATCCCTTTGCATGATCACCTCACAGAAGGCTTCTCGGAGGATTCTGACTCCGAACCAGAAGTCAATAACCTACCCCCAATGGCTCAAATCCCTAATGCTAACCCTCGTCCAGCATTTCAAGGTCCCACACCTCTGTGGGCAACAAACTTGAACATATGGAGCCATGAACAGGGTCAACCCTTACCGTACAACGGAGATCGAAGCTTCTATGACTTGAGCGAGGGAGGCTCAGCAGACAGAGTCCTTCCTATCCTGGTCTGTAGGATTGCCTGCAGTGATGATAAGGGTAGAGTGGCCATCAACCGAATCATGATGCGGGAGTCAATACCGTACGCATTCGCCATCTGGAGTCTGCATATGAAAGGAATCAGAATCAGAATGCGGCCCTGCAGAGAGATCTTACTACAACCGAAGCCGAAGTCAGGGAACTTCGAGCTCGGCAGGCAATGTCTGAAAGGTGCATGAGAAACATGGAGCGCCGTCTGTCAGAATCAAGGACTGATTCTAGTGGTTCTTGTCGTAGATAGAGCCTACTCAACTTTCTCTTTTGGATATAACGTAGTCTATGTAAAAACTCTAGTTAAATTTCCTATCTAAGATAAGACTTCGAATCTGTTAAGTCTTGTTAGGTCGTAGTTCTGTCAAAATTTTCCTATCTTGGTTTGATGTAAGACCTATTTCTGGGTCATTTTTCCCGAACTTGTTACATCTGTAATACCAGTATTATTGACAGATATCTAATCTTATGGAAATTAATATCCAAATGCTTTCATCCTTCTAGTTCTAGATCTACATTTTATCATACTTTCAATTGATTCTTACTATCACCATCAATCTTTGTAAACTTTCAGTTAAACAATGCCTCCTTGAAGAGTGACGAGGCATAATCCTCTGATAACTTCAACACCACCTCCTCCTCCATACAACCCATCAGCCATCCAAGCTGCTGTGAATGCGGATGTTACGGCAACTCTGGCCCAATTCACCACTACCGGTACCAGTGGGAGTGGGACTCATGTACCTCCCACTGTTGTCGAAGCTCCAGTACGCGCTAGGGGTGCTCGTACAAGGACTTCACCAGCTGCAAACCCCGGGCCTTCAATGGAACTGGCGAAATCATTGCCCTCTCGCAATGGTTCGAGAAGATGGAGTCGATCTTTAAGATCTGCTCTTGTCCGGAAGGAAGCAAGGTTAAGTTTGCCGCCTGCACCTTCGCGGACCGAGCTTTGACGTGGTGGAACAGCCATGTCAAGTCACTATCTCTTATAGTGGCAAATGCTATCGGCTCGGAAGCTCTGAAGGAGCTCATGATCGAAGAATACTGCCCGAGGGGCGAAGTTCAAAAGCTGGAGCAAGAACTCTGCAGCCTAACTATGAAGGGCTCTGACATAGTCTCTTACACTGCTAGATTCAGCGATCTGGTAGCGATATGTCCGGGAATGGTCCCTTCTGAAGCCAAGAAGGTGGAGAGGTATATCTGGGGTCTGGTGCCTCTATTTCAGGGGAATGTATTAGCTTCAAACCCCGCTACCTTCGATAGTGCCAAACGATTGGCACAACGACTCATTGACCATGGGGTCCGTACCCCGTGGTCAACAACAACAACCCTAGCCATCTCAGAACCCTCCAAAGCCGCTGCCAACAAGCGGAAATTATGGGATCACAAGAAGAAGTAGAAAGCAGCCAAAACGCAGCAGGTTGTGGCGGTTCATGCTGCAATAGCACCTGCCGCTGCTGCTCCGGTAAAGCAATACGCTGGAAGACGGAGTCGATCTTTGAGATCTGCTCCTGTCCGGAAGGGAGCAAGGTTAAGTTTGCCGCCTGCACCTTCCCAGACCGAGCTTTGACGTGGTGGAACAGCCATGTCAAGTCACTATCTCTTATAGTGGCAAATGCTATCGGCTGGGAAGCTCTAAAGGAGCTCATGATTGAAGAATACTGCCCGAGGGGCGAAGTTCAAAAGCTGGAGCAGGAACTCAGGAGCCTAACCATGAAGGGCTCCGACATAGTCTCTTACACTGCCAGATTCAGCGATCTGGTAGCGCTATGTCCGAGAATGGTCCCTTCTGAAGCCAAGAAGGTGCAGAGGTATATCTGGGGGCTGGTGCCTCTATTTCAGCGGAATGTATTATCTTCAAACCCCACTACCTTCGATAGTGCCAAACGATTGGTACAACGGCTCATTGACCATGGGGTCCGTACCCCGTCGTCAACAACAACAACCCTAGCCATCTTAGAAGCCTCCAAAGCCGCTGCCAACAAGCGGAAATTCTGGGATGCCAAGAAGAAGCAGAAAGCTGCCAAAAAGCAGTAGGTTGTGGCGGTTCATGCTGCAATAGCACCTGCCGTTGCTGCTCCGGTAAAGCAGTACGCTGGAAGTTTGCCAAAGTGAAACAAATGTAGCTTCCACCACACTGGAGCCTGCCGGGAAATGCATTGTTCTAACTGCAACTGGATGGGGTACACTGCCCGTTTCTGCAAATCTCCGACAAGGCCAATCAATCAAGTCCCCGGTGCTGGTGTGGGCTAGGCTTGCTACGGTTGTGGCGAAGTGGGCCACTATAAAAGGAACTGCCCGAAGGTAGGGAATGCCGGTGGAGTAGGAAGAGTTTTGGCTATAGGCCACGAGGAAGCAGTTGTCGACCCCACAATGGTCACTGGTATGTTTCTCCTCGATAACTCTTATGCATGCATTCAGTTTGATAGTGGAGCGGAGAGGAGTTTCCTGAATCAGAAATTTGCTGAATTAATTAAGAAAAAATCACGAACACTTAAAGAACCGTTCACTGTAGAAATGCCTAACGGAAAGACTGAGAGCACTAGCAGTATATACATAGGATGTACTCTAACTCTAGATAGCCATTCATTTTCAATCGACCTCATGCCGGTCTAAATTAAAAGTTTCGACGTCATTATCATCATGGATTGGTTGAGTCTACATCGTGCCGACATCATGTGTTATAAGATGGCAGTTCGCCTTAATCTACCGTCTGGCAAAACTCTAGTAGTCTATGGCGACAAACCCGACACGAACCTTCGTATCATCTCGAGTATTCAAGCCCAGAAGTACTTGCGAAAGGAATGTCGCACATTCCTTGCTCATGTTGTTGATGTGAGCCAAGAGATGAAGGACATTAAGAACATCCAAGTAGTACACGATCTTCCCGACATCTTTCCAGAAGAACTCCCAGGATTACCTCCACAACGTCAAGTCGAGTTCAGAATCGACTTAGTTCTAGGGGCTACCCCAATAGCCAAATCGCCCTATCGTCTAGCACCGGCAGAAATGCAGGAATTATCCGGTCAACTTAACGAACTGCTCAACCAGGGATTTATAAGACCAAGCTTCTCACCCTGGGGAGATCCGGTCTTATTCGTCAAGAAGAAAGACAAATCGTTTCGTATATGCATCGACTACAGGGAACTCAACAAGCTTACTGTTAAGAATCGTTACCCTTTGCCTCGGATAGATGATTTGTTCGACCAATTGCAAGGGGCGAATTACTTTTCGTAGATAGATCTAAGATCCGGGTATCACCAGTTACGAGTGCTTGAGGAGGATGTTCCGAAGACAGCCTTCCGAACTCGTTACGGACACTACGAGTTCGTAGTGATGCCATTCGGATTGACTAATGCTCCCACGTTATTCATGGACTTAATGAATAGGGTATGTCGTCCTTACTTGGATTAGTTTGTCATTGTCTTCATTGATGACATAATTATCTACTCTCGTAGTAAGGAAGAGCATAGTAAGCATCTACGTCAGATCTTGGAAACATTACGATCAGAGAAGCTCTACGCGAAGTACTCTAAATGCGAGTTTTGGATCCGAAGAGTCGAATTTCTGGGTCACGTTGTTAGTAAAGAAGGACTTCATGTGGACCCTTCCAAAATTAAAGCCATTGAGAACTGGTAAAGCTATTTAACCCTTCCTTTTTGTCAAGTTGTCAAGATTGGTCCCTTGAGAGAGTTCTTGTAGCAAATGAGTACGCTGGGCGTACTGGGGAGTAGGCTGCGCGTACTCATGCGCTTAATTTGGACGCGGACTCGCCTGGGCACGCTGGGCGTACCCAGGGTTACGCTGGGCGTAACGGGTCCAGATGCAAACCCTAAATGTTTGGCTTGTGCACTATTTAAAGCTAAGGCTCATTTCTCAGCCTTCATATCAGAGAGTGAAACCCTAAGAGAGAGCCTTCCATCGTCCTTAGCTTGAGTGTATGTGTTTTGGAGCTAAAAGTGTCTTGGTGCGTTAGTGAAGAAGAAGGAGAAGAGCTTGTGGAGGCTAGGGCTTGAAGTGCAAGTTTGGATCTGAGATCTTCAGAGAAAGGAGCTTCATCTAGAGGTATAAAGTTCAAAACTTTCCTCTTTATTTGGTTTGATGCTGCATGGACCATTTCTAGGGTTAAAAGTCCCAAAGGTGGAGACTTTATGAGTGTAATGTACTACATGGACCTAGATCTATCCCATTTCAGTGGTATTTGTGTTATAGATCCATAAAGTTTCCATCTTGGTCGTTGTTATGAGGTCATGCTTGAGTTATGAGCTTTCTAGAGTTGGGAAATGGAATGTTATGGGTGTTAGTGACTTGCCCAGCCATGCAAAGGCTTAAAGTCACCAACTTTATGGATTAAGAGGCTTAGAAATGGTCAGATCTAGAAGTTGGACGTGGGTCTTAACTGTTTAAGACCTCAAGAGCTAAGAGACTTAAACTGGGAGTTACGCGGGGCGTAATCCCAGTACGCGCGGCGTAAGGGGTTGCGCATCCCGTTTCTGTGAAGACGCCGGGTACGCCCAGCGTACATTTTTGGTACGCGCAGCGTAACCCGGAGAGTTGACTTTTGTTGACTTTTAGGGTTTGGTCAACTTTAGGGTCTTTGAGCCATGAGAGGGGTAAAATGGTATTTTACCCCTCTGAGAGTACTAAGAGAGGGAATAGTCTAGCCTTGAGAGATGTATTGATTTAGAGTGTTTATTTCATATGATTAGGCGGAGGCTAGACCAGATTTTACAGAGTTCGAGATCACCGAGTTACCCGAGGTGAGTCTTCTCACTATGCTTTACCTAGAGTGGTAATTAGAGTTATGTGACAGAGTATTTGTATGTTTTTGCATGATGAGATTTCTATGTGATTTATGCTATGTATGTTACAGAGTTTACAGAGTTAGGACCGTAAGGTCCACAGAGTTAGGGCCAGAGGGCCCACAGAGTTATGGGACCGGAGGGTCCCACTGAGACACATTGACCAGAGGGTCAACCAGAGTTAAAGCCTCGAGTGGCTAATATGTGTTGTGTGTGGTATTTTAGGGAACTCACTAAGCATTTATGCTTACAATGTTATGTTATGTGTTTCAGGTACCAGTGAGGATCGCGGGAAGGCGCCGGCTTGATCAGTACACACTTGAGGAGCTTTTACATATTATGATCTTGGGATGTGATGTTATGAATTGATTATGTGATACAATGATATTTTTATAACAATTATGAATGAAAGTGTGTTTTTAAAATGTGAAAAATTATTTGAAAAATTTGGGTGTTACAAGTTGGTATCAGAGCCTTGGTTTGAGGGATTCGGGTGCACCTTCGGGCGTATCTGAACTCAAACCGAGGATTTCAGAGATTTTCAAAATAAAATTCACAAAATTTTTCTCAAGAGTAAAAGGTTTTTGAAAGAGCAGAGCAGAGCAGTGTGTACGATCAGCCAGCGCCCGAACGGTGATTTCCCAAAATACCCTTACATTATGAGTTATGAGATATGTTATGAGACACTCCTCCCTCCCTGAACCCGTGCAACATGTATCACCTCACTTCGCACCTTGACCCAATCACCAAATAACCCCGAACTCATGCATCTGAAACATAAGTTAATATAACCAGTCCCCGACCGCTCTTGAACAAATCTCCGATCCCCTCAGAAAATATCCAGTTCTCCCCCACTTAGGGTTTGAACCATCGCCAATTGGCGCACTATCAATCTATCCCACCGATTGCTTTCATTAGTAAAATTGCACCTATCCCTTGAAAGAGCTATGCAACGCTCGATGATTCTTCCTGATAGAAATCGAGCAATACCAATTACTCCAAATCACAGATGAAGCCCTCAGAACTTCCCATCAGTACCGCCTCCGGTCAATCAGAATTCCACACATTCCATCACCGGAATGTCCAACTGTCCAGTATCAACCCTGAATCTTAGTCTGGAAATAACGAACTATCATTCTCCTTATTCTCGACTCCTCGACCCATGCTCCATCACGGCTCTTATGATAAGAGCAGAACCCGCATTACCACTCTCGATACTCATCAAAGATAATAAGAGCCACCGCACTGATATTCTCCTCTTGATCGACCGACGCTGCAGCTAACACATGCCCTACTGTACTCAAGTAGGGTGTATCCTGGTCCTTGACCAACTCAGTCCCCACTGACGCCCTGTTCAAGCTATATCTCTTCCTCGCGACAGACCTAATAACATATACTCTGATTGAATATCACTATTAATGCAATCCCATGGGGCTCACCCCCAAACTCAGAAACCGAAATCTCAACACCTCTTATGTCTCCCATAGGAAACGAAATTTGCATCACTCGGTCATAGAATGTGACATCTCCAATATCGGCCGGTCGCCCAACCCAGACCGTATTCTTCCATAACGCACCATCCCTACTCATCCCTGAGTCTAGCGACTCCAACTGGCATATCACCAACACTCCCTCGGAGCTAACTCGATTTCCCTCTCCAGGGATGCTCCACTAAAACTCGTGCATCATGGCCTTTTGGCACCCTACTCTTTCACATCTGCTCTTGGTCTAGACAATCACCGCAGAATAACTGGTAAAATCAGAAGCACTAATCGCCATGTGTCACAGTACTCAAACCATGTGGCCACCTCTTGATTTACAATGAATCATGGTACCCGTACCATGTTACCTCCTCTTAATCTCATGGTACTCTAACCATGATCTCTCTTCTCAGTCTACCTCAAATCATGGTACTCGAATCATGACACCACCTCTTGATCTGCTACTTATTACGATACTCGAACCATGATATCACCTCTCGATCTGCTACTTAGATCATCTAGAATACTCCCTACATCAGGTATGGGTCCTCTGCTTTCAGTAGTACGGGCCCATACTACCTGCCACATCTACACATACCCTTTACACGGACCATCCAAGATTCTCTAAGTAATTTCTCAACCTTCTCAATCACCAATCTCCACATGCGTGCTCGCTTCCCAGCGAAATGCTCTACTCTGCTATCGTACTCGTCTGACCAAGGTCACTTCCTAGGCTCTTCCTAGGTGCTTCCACTTTCTGCCATCAGCTACTGAGAAACTCCTTATGATGCCAGTCATCTACCTCCTGAATATCATCATATTCACTTAGTAGCTGACTCCCATCACCGAGAGTTCCACAAAGCACGAAGCAAGCAGCATTCGGGCATCGAATAATCTCTATCAACATGTACATCCCACTCTAGGTGATAACTCCACTTGCTCCGCTCATACTCAAAAGATATCACCGAACTCTGCAACTCTATCCCTCGCGGGTATCTAGCTACTCTCTCGATAGGCCCCACAATGCTCATCTAGGTGTCTCTCCTAGATTACTCTACTACTCAAATCTCTCTCTACAAGGATTCCTGTTGGATACTCTCACTCAGCACATACTCGAAAGTGCAAAACAAATAACATCAACTCCTAGGCTAAGGCATCACAAATCAGGCCACTCTAGTCCTAAAATATGAAATACCAAGCCTATCTATAACATGCGTAATATCTCACAACATATCTCATAACACAAAAGTAAGGGTAATTTAGGAAATCACCGTTCGGGCTCTGGCTGATTATACACACTGCTCCTTCTCGTTGTCCTCTTAAAAACTCTTTATCGTTTTTAGAAAATCATTTCCTTTGAAAATTTTCTCAAATCCTCAGTTTGAGTCCAGATTTACCCGAAGGTGCATCCGAATCCCTCAAACCAAGGCTCTGATACCAACTTGTAACACCGTGAATTTTTCAAACAAAATTTTCATTTTAAATTCACAAAAATGCTCATGATACATTTCACAAAAATCCCAATTATCAAATTAACAAAACATAAATCCATAATTGTTTAATTAATAATCCAGGATCCTCCAAAACATAACTCTTTATCTCGTGTGTACAATTAAGCTGTCGCCTACCTGTGAACCTGAGAAGTACTTGAAACACATAACACATAACACGGTAAGCACGAAGCTAAGTGAGTTCTCCAAAATACCACATACAACACATATTAGCCACTCGAGGCTATAACTCTGTTTGACCCTCTGGTCAATATGTCTCAGTGGGACCCTCCAGTCCCATAACTCTGTGGACCCTCTGGTCCTAACTCTATGGACCTTCCGGTCCTAACTTTGTAAACTCCGAAACATACATAGCATAAATCACATAGAAATAATGCAGTGTATCACATCATATAAATAACATACAAAATACTCTGTCACATAGCTCTAATTACCACTCTAGTTAAAGTATAGTGAGAAGACTCACCTCGGATGAAGAACAACTCCTAAAAATATTGCTGCAACGCACCGGCCTGTATCTCTGTGCCAAACCCATAATTATCTCAGTTAGGAGCTAAGTCCAACCTCTCACTTATTAGGTCTAAAGATAGACCTCCTACCAGCCCATCAGTGCCCTAAATCCATTGGGCCCACCAAGGCCCAATAATAAATGGGCTTCCCCGAGGCCTAAACCTCAATCTACATGACAAGTCCAACACAAGGCCCAAGACATAGTTATAAAATTCACTACCCATAGTCTCAATTACACAAGCCCAAAGAATCAGGCCCAACCTCTAAGGCCCGCAATAAATTTCTTGCCCAAAAACCCACAGAGGGGTTATGCGGGGCGTACCCCTTTGGTACGCTTAGCATACCCAAGCGCGCATGGACTGATCGGGGGCCTCAACCCAGTACGCGGGGCGTACTGAAATTACGCCGGGCATACGCTCAGCTTTCTAGATCTACTTTTCTGGGTCTTAACCCGTTAAGACCTTAACTCATCTCTTGGATCTAGACTCCCTAGCAATCCTTACTCCATAAAGTCAGGGACTTTAAGCCTTTGCATGGCTGAAGTGATCACACACACACAAAATACTCAATCTCTTTACTCATTAAGCTCTCCACTCATACATGACTTGATTCTAACCTCCAAGATCTCGTTTTTATGAAACTACTACATCAAAACATTGAAAAGGACGGATAATGGGGCTCTGGAGTTTAACAACTCACAAAGCTTCAAGCTTTTGGGACCAAAACCCTAAAATGGACCATACTAAGTATAAATAAAAAAGAATGGGAAAGCTTTGAGCTTTATACCTTCAAATGATGCTCTAGCCCCAGGAAAGCTCAGATCCAAGGTCTGGATTCCAACTCCATTCTCTTCCATGCCCCTTCTTAACTCCAAAGAGCCCACAAGAACACATATAAGCTCCACATGGCCATACACAAGCTCAAGAACAGATATTAGGGTTTGAGAGGGTTCATTGACTGAGGAAGGTGGCCAGAAATGAGACCATCTCATTCCTTAAATAGGGACACTACTCGAATTAGGGTTTTTCTTCAGTGCCTAGTACGCCCAGCGTACTAGGTGGTTCTTACGTCCATCCCACGCTCATGGGTACGCTAAGCGTATCCATACTTACGCCCAACGTACCCGATTGCCACCCATTTCTCAATAAGGATCAAATTTGCCATACTTACCAACTATCATAGCTTCATTGATAAAACTCTGATTTTTAAAGATCCTCATATCTACAGAAAGGTGATGAGGTGCCCTACGCCTTTAGCAACTCGCTGCAACCCGAGACATCCTCATGCCCGGCTCGTGGCCGAAAACCCTAATCACGGACAATCCGAAATGGGATGTTACAATTTGGGTGATCGTAGACAGGTTAACCAAGTCCGCACACTTCCTGCCTATCAAAGAGTAAAACAAGATGGAGAAGCTAACAAGAACCTATATTAGGGAGATCCTATGACTGTATGGTGTGCGTATATCCATTATCTCTGATAGAGATAGTAGATTCACTTCAATATTATGGCAGTCGCTACAAAGTTCCCTAGGAACTAGGTTGGACATGAGTACAGCCTACCATCCACAGACTGACAGACAAAGTGAGAGAACTATCCAAACCTTGGAAGATATGTTGCGAGCCTGTGTGATCAACTTTCGGAAGGCATGGGATACTCATTTGCCCCTTGTCGAGTTTTCCTACAACAATAGTTATCACACGAGCATAAAGGTTGCTCCATTCGAGGCCCTCTATGGCCGGAACTGCAGATCCCCTCTGTGCTGGGCTGAGGTGGGTGACACCTAGTTAGCTAAAGGACGAGTTCCTGACAACACTCTCACATGTCCGGAGATCATTCGGGAAACAACAGAGAAGATCGTTCAGATTCGTGAACGATTGAAAGCCTCTAGAGACCGACAGAAAAGCTTCGCAGACAAACGAAGGAAACCTTTGGAATTGTAGGTGGGAGACCGCGTTCATTTTCAAAGTCTCACCCTGGAAGGGCTCGATATGCTTCGAAAAGTGTGGGAAGCTCAATCCAAGATACGTAGGGCCTTTAGAGATTCTCGCTAGGATCGACCCTGTAGCTTACAAACTCAACCTACCTCCCAAACTAAGTAACGTACATTCTACTTTCCACGTCTCGAACTTGAAAAAGTGCCTATTCGACGAGACTGTTGTAATCCCACTCGGCAACATCGAGATCAATGAGAGCCTCAACTTCGTGGAAGAACCAATAGAGATAATGGACCGCGAGGTCAAGCAGACGAAACAAATCCGTATCTCGATAGTGAAGGTTCGCTGGAACGCCAAGCGAGGACCTGAATTCACTTGGGAGCGCGAGGATCAAATGAAATTGAAATATCCTCATCTTTTCGCTTAGTTATTTGTAATTTAATTGCTTAAATTCTAATTTCGGGACGAAATTCTCTCTAACGGGGGGATGATGTGACAACCCGAAATTTTTATCTTGTACAAACCATTCACTTCAATCAAAGTCAGACTCGTTTCTGGTAACTTTTAGCACTATTTAGAGTCTGTTTGAGCATTCTGAGCTTAGTACATCAAAGGAATCAGTATTTGGAAGTGTCAGTTTAAGTTCTAAACTACCTAGCAACCGTAAACCTCCTCAAAAAGGAGTTTACAGTCGAGACCTTGAGATTATGGTCAAGGTGACCGTAAACTCCATGCTATATATATGACACTTAGTCATTTTTCAATCACTTTTACAATTCCAAGCCTAGAACTTGATTTCTCTCCAAGGATCTTAAGGTTTTGCTTCCAAACTTCAATAATGTAAGTGATTCCTTCCCTTTTTGGAGTTAATACATCTCTTCTTCTTGATTCACTCTTGAATTCATCCACTAATCTCATCTTTTGAGTCTAGATCTTCAAGATCCTCAAGAACACCAAGAACACTTAGGTGTTTTGTGCCGAAAACACCCTCATTTGCCTTCAAATTGTAAGTATCTGTCTTCTATACTTGTTATCTAGTAGGATATTTGATTCAGGCCTTGAAAACATTCATTTTCCAAGAACAAAAGGTGTTTACGGTCTAGTGCATCTCCTTAGACTGTAAACCCTTATAAATGGTGCTTTGTGACCATTAAACCCTCCTAAAGCCTAGAATGGAACTTAGAACCCTTCAAAATGCTTGGAAATCATCCTATGCACAAAAGGATGTGAGTTTACGGTGGTAAACTCACTAGACCATAAAACCTATGACCGTAAGGTCATTAGACCGTAAACACATGGGACCGTGAACCCATGGGACCGTGAACTCAATGGACCGTAAACCCATTGAACCGTAAACACATAGGACCGTGAACCACTTTAACCGTAAACTCTTATGGTCATGCCACTTGGACCGCAAACTCCTTAGGGTGGCCATACACCCTTGGTATGCAATCACATGTGATTGTAGCACTTAAATCTAAGTGTATCCTATGTCCTAGGGTGTTTCCTTTCATGATTAGTTGTTTAAAACACTAATTAGATGCTTTATGTATCATTATATGATAAATAGGATCTGTGTGTGTGCTCAAGTCTTCACTTAGCACTTAGCATCCTATACCACTCGTTCATCCAAACCACTCACTACAGGTGAGTTCATACCCCTTAATCTACCTTTTAAATGATTTTAAATGCTTTTATGGGGGGGGGGGGATACAAGTTGAAACATTATAGTTATTATATCAATCACATGTGAGTAATAACTATCAAACAAATGGATTTGCTATGCTTTTAGCTGTTTTATCAAACAAACTACTTCAGAATGTTTATCAAACTCTTTTACCTACCAAAACTCTTTATCAAACTTGTTATTTTATGCCAAACCTTATTTGTTTAACTCTTTTCAAACTTATATATTGTCAAAACCATGTCTGGTGCATGTATAGTTATATAAGTAAAGTTTGAAGGACTTAGGACTGATAACTCACTTTATTTCCTATTCCTTGTTTGGTTGTGGACTTAGAGTACACCGTTGGTTGTCCGAGTGTCGTTTGATCCTTACTTATATATTATGTATATATGTATAGGACATAAAAGCTTTTGTCTCAGTTCAATACACTCAGTTATACAAACAACTTTACTAGTAAACTATAATAGGTATAGTTTAGGAAGTCACTACTCACTATTTCTAGTACAATAAAACATACAAAGAGTCAGTTCATACATGAGTCAATACATACTATTATGAGAAACTAAGAGAACATACTATTATAAGAAACTAAGAGAACATACTATTATGAGAAACTAAGAGAACATACTATTAAAAGAAACTAAGAGAACATACTATTATGAGAAACAATACATACTATACTGTATACAAGAAAACATACTATGATGAGAAACAAAGAGAACATACTACATACTAGACAGAGAGAACATACACTACACCAGTAAATACAATACATATACAAGAATACTATAACATAAATTTGAGCCACGGTTTCGGGGAATGGCATCACTGCCATGGCTCGTTTTGTATCCAAAGTCTCCTGGAGGGAGAGCGTGAATTTGTGTATAGATCTATACTGGATTGACTATCCTACACCTTGCTGTTTGCTACAGTGGGACTGGCAAGTCTACGGGTGCCAAATGTCATTTCTTCCGTTGTCTTTCAGCAGTGTGTTTTTAGTCGATAGTATGGTGCAATCATATCACATTATACCTTAATTAACAACAAGTTTAAGGTAGTTAGTACAGCAGTAGTTACCATAATACAACACTACAGTACTTTATTATTTTCCCATTGCATTCACATTGTGATCTTCTCACATAAACGGTAATGTAAAAACTATATTTTTGGTTAATGATAGTCACACTTGGGAAAATACACACGTTTACAAGAAACACACATATAGAAAATTTGATACCTTGGTAGAAGGCTACGTTTAGTAGAAAATATAGGATTTTCTAGGAGATACAAACATTTACTACAAACATTTACAAACTTATACATCAAACACTTACAAACATTTTCATACAAACAATGACACTAAAATGCTTATGAACTCACCAGCTTTAAAGCTGATCAACTCTTTCAAAATAACTTGTATTCTCAGGTCATCAGTAGATAGGTACCGATGCCAGGTTTTGAGAAGATGGAGCTCGTTCAAGACTCATCTCTTATTTTGATTTACATTTTTGGTGTCTTATAAACTTCATATAACACACTTGTATTAAATTATATTATTAATGCAATGGATGATGTTTTTGCTTGTTTACTATTATGCTTTGTTGTGGTACTGTACATGACGTCCTCCGCCCCTGAATGTTTCCGCCGTTCCGGTTTTTGGGTGTGACACTATTGCATGGCAAGTCTTTGAGATCGCTTGCGCTCATTTTTGGCTTGACGCTTTTGTTTCCTATACTTAGATTTTTGGGTGTGACACTATTGCATGGCAAGTCTTCGGGGTTTCGTCGTTTGGCTGACTATTTCTGTATGACGACATGATTCTGATATATGATAAGAAAATGAGTTCGTGAGCGATTATGGTCGTCCCTAGATGTATTCTAATCATTCATGAAAATGTAAATTTTTTGTTTTGCTAAACTGTTGTCGATGGTTTGACCTACAACCCTATGATGTAGTACTGGTAAAGAGTAGAAGTAAGTTGATAGAATGGTCACAAGACGATTGTCATCCGAACTAGGCTATCATTGGTTGGTGGATAACATGACCCAACTTTCGACAAGAATTGGAAGTGATCCTTGAGCAAAATTACCATAGTTCAATAATTTGACGAGTGTGGGACTTAGATAGAGTTCTAACGATAGAAGGATGAAAGTATTTGGACATAGATTTCTACTGGAATTAGCTGACTGAGAAAATCATTTATATTAAAGATGTAATAAGTTCGGGAAAAATTGACTTTGGAGTAGGTCTTACATCAAATTTAGAAGTGGGAGAATGTTTGACAAAACGAAGATCTAGTGAAATAGTACCTACAGTACAGGAGTAGTTACATGGGAAAGTGCAACCTAGAGCATAGATACAAAGGCTATTCCTTAAACCAAAAGAGAGAACGAGTAGATTATCTTCTACCGGCGATGGGTACCCCTCGGGTGAACCCTTAAACTTGCCAGTTGACACTCTATGTCGAGAAGGTGTCGTTCATAAACTCTCTGGCGAACCCGGAGTTCTATGAATTCGGCTCGAGTCGCAGCAAGCTCTTGGTGCAGGGCCTCGTGGTCTCTCCTAGACCTCTCATGAGAATCTTCAAGATGAGTGGTATGGATGGTATGCATTCTCGCATTGGCATTAACTTCCATGATTCGATGGAGAGCTGTCATGCACTGTATTTCGTTTCGGGCAACTCTGCGGACCAGGATTGGCAAGACCCTGTCTGCTGAGCCTCCTTCACTCAGCTCATATAATCTTTGGTCTCCATTGAATGGCATGGGTTGATTCTGCTCTTGGCTCCATGTTTCCAAGCTTTCCACCCACGGAGGCGTCGGGCCTTGAAAAGCCGGACGAGGGTTAGGATTTGGGATTGGAGCCAATAGGGGTAGATTCTCAACTTCTGGCTCGGGATCAAGATCCTCTGGAAGGTCTTCTGCCAGATCATCATCTAAGGGGAGTTCAGGTTCTGCTTCTGGTTCTGCATTTAGCCCTCCTCCATTCTCTTGGCTGGGAAAGTAAGGGTCGCCGGGGAGGTGGAATCCAGCCATTTATTTAGACGAGAAATAAGGGTAGGGAATTTATTTAACAATTCTTAAATAGCGTGATAAACAAATAAAAAGTTTCTATAAGAGAAACTTACTGCTAATCCTAATAAGTTCGTTCTTTGAATAAATAGTGCCTAAAACACTCCTATAGCATTTTACTTTATGTTTTGTTCTCATGTTCTTCTGTATATGAAGAGGTATATGTATAATTTGGTAAGTTTCAGGTTTGGTGCAACACCCCAATCGCTCCCCGACACACGTTCAACGTATCTCAAATAAATATAGTTGATCAGGCTATATTCATCCCATATACGATTACATAACCGCCAGGGTTTGATTGTTGTGTCCAACAATTAAATACTTTTGTTCTGTCCTAGTGACACTGATTTTAGTGTGAATGCAGGTATGTATACTTGGTTAAATATTTTATTATTTAAAAGTATAAACTCTTGGTAAGATTATTTTAATCCCGTTGTGTTTATAGTTTCTATATCTTTTATGGGTTGATATACTCGATTCACTATAAACAATGCTCTGATACCAATCTGTCACACCCCAAAAACGGAATGGCGGAAACGTTCGGGGGCGGAGGACGTCATGTACAGTATCACAACAATGCAAAGTAGTAAACAAGCAACAACATCATCCATTGCATTAATAGTATTATTTGATACAAGTGTGTTCATTCATAGTAATAAAACACTAAAATAAGTAATCAAAATAAAAGACGAGTCTTGAACATGCTCCGTCCTCTCAAAACTTGGTCGACTGTACCTGTCTTACTGGTTCCCTAAGAATACAAGTTATTTTGAAAGAGAGTATCATCATAAAATGCTGGTGAGTTCATAAGTATTTAGTGTCATTTAGTAGTTAAAAGCCACAAAATGTTTGTATTAAAACCTTGAAAAGTTTGTAAAGTTTTCCTAGAAAATCCTATATTTCCTGCTTATAAATAATGTAGCCTTCTACCCGAGGCCCGACTGTTTTACATGTTTGTTCTTGTATAAAAATGTAAGGGTTGTATATGTATTTGTAATGGTAGGAAAAATATAGTAGTACTTTGTTACTGTGTAAAAAGTATGTTTTCTCCCATTTATCACTATCATCTATTCGGGAAAATAGAACGTTTTATCTCAGCAGTGACACTACCGACCATGAAATGATAAAAATGAAGACTCAAGGTTGTATGAAATGTACCATACTCCTTGGTGAGTCTTATTTACTTTAATTTCTAGTTGGTTAATTAAAGCTTTAGATGTGAATTAGTTTGTAACCATGCTGATTGACGGCTGAATATCTGACGAACTTCTGGCGTCATAATATAGTGAGGTGACATTTGGTCACCCCTTGGCCTTACTGGCTGGGACTGTAGCTAGCAGTCGGGGTGTGGGAGTGTCTTTCCTGTATAGATCTATACACACGATGCCCGCTCTCCCTCCAGGAGACTCTGGTTACAAGGTGATACAACAACGTATTGTTGTATCATGAAGTAGGATCTCACATTATGTAATAGTATTCTTGTATATGTATTGTATGTACTAGTGTAGTGTATGTTCTTTCTGTCTAGTATGTAGTATGTTCTCTTTGTTTATCATCATAGTATGTTCTCTTGTATAGTGTATAGTATGTATTGTTTCTCGTTATAGTATTTTCTATCTGTTTCTCTTTATAGTAAATATTGTTTCTCGTTATAGTATTGTCTATCTGTTTCTCTTTATAGTAAGTATTGTTTCTCGTTATAGTATTTGTATATGATAGTATTCTCGTAAACTATACCTATTAAAGTTTACTAGTAATTTCTGTAGTTTGAATGAATGAAGGTATGCGTTTGCTACCCAAAGGTACTGAACTGATTGACAATATTTTTATATCTACATATGTACACATAATATATAAATAATATTTAGACGACATTCGGACAAATAACCGATACCCTAAGGCCACATCCAAACAAGGAAAAGGAAATAAAGCGAGTTATCAGTCCTAAGTCCTTTAAACATTACTTATATAACTATACATATATAGACATGCTTTTGACAATATATAAGTTTTAAAAAAAAGAAGTTTTTTAAAACATTTGAAGAGTTTAATAATAAATATTGATGACTTCATGTCAATTTATAAAACAATTTAAAAGCAATTTGGTATATAAGAATGAGTTTGATAAAAGTTTAGCATGAAAAAGAGTTTGATAAATATTTGAAGTAGTTTCTTTTATAAAACAGTTAAAAGTATAGTAAATCCATTTGTTTGATAGTTATTACTCACATGTGATTGTTATAATAACTATCATGTTTCAACTTGTATTCCCCCTATAAAAGTATTTAAAATCATTTAAAAGGTAGATTAAGGGGTATGAACTCACCTGTAGTGAGTGGTTTAGATGAACGAGTGGTATAGGATGCTAAGTGCCAAGTGAAGACTTGAGCACACACACGGATCCTATTGATCATATAATGATACATATAAGCATCTAATTAGTGTTTATAACAACTAATCATGAAACGGAACAACCTTAGGGACTAGGAAACACTTGTAATGAAGTGTTAAACCACATAGGGTTGCATATAAGGGATTTAGGGCCTCACATAGGAGTTTACCGCCCAATGGCATTACCCACATGAGTTTACGGCCATGGATTTATGGCCCAATGAGTTTACGGACGTAAACTCATGGTAATTTATAACATAGTGTGTGTTAAGGTCTAATGGTCCTCCAAGAAGTGTTCTAGTTCATTAACTTAGCTCCTAGAAGAGTGTAGGGTCAAGGTGGCACCATTTTAGGGGTTTACGGACAAGGGAGATGCTCTTGGCCGTAAACACCTTATGTTCTTGGGGAAAGCTTGTTTTCAAGGTCTTAATCGAATATCCTAACTAGGTAACAAGTATACGAGGTAGTTACTTACGATTTGAAGGCAAAAGGAGGGTGTTTTCGGCCCAAAACACCTAAGTGTTCTTGATGTTCTTGAGGATTTTGAAGATTAACCCAAAGGAAGATGTTAATGGATGGAAATCAAAGGGTTATCAAGGATAAGAGGTGTATTAACACACAAAGGAAGTAAATCACTTACATTCTTGAAGAAAAATGAAGAACTCTTGAAGATAGTTGAGAGCAAAACCGATTTCTAGACTTGGAATTGGTAAAAGTGAAGAAAAATGGCCAAGAATTATATATATATCCAAGAGTTTATGGCCCACATGAGTTTATGGCCATAAACTCATGTTGGGGTGGCCGTAAACTCCAAATGATGGAGTTAAAGCTTGATTAGTACACTAGTGGCTCAAGTAGATACTTCCTAACACTCATTCCTTTGGTGTACTAGGCTCAGAATGCTCAAACAGACTCTAGACAGTGCTAAAAGTTAGCAGAGACAAATCTGAATTTGATTGAAGTGAATGGTTTGTATAAAATAGAAATTTCATGTTGTCACATCATCCCCGCGTTAGAGAGAATTTCGTCCCGAAATTAGAGTTTAAGCAAGAATTGAAGACTATGCTAAAGGATGAGGATATTTTAGTTTGATCTGATCCTCGTGCTCCCAAGTGAATTTAGGTCCTCGCTTGGCATTCCAACGAACCTTTCACTATCGGGTTACGACTTTGCTTCTTTCGTTTTGACTCCACTGGGATGATAACTCTTCCTGGTCGAATGTGTGTTGAACGTTTTGTGGTCTGTGAATATACTACTCTTTGTACTTTACAGGCAGTGTCTCCAGATCTTCAGAGCAAATACCACTGCTCCTAACTCAAGATCGTGTGTTGTATAGTTGACTTCGTGTGTCTTAAGATGACGGGAGGCATAGGCAATGACCTTTCCTCTTTGCATAAGCACACAACCAAGCCCTTGGTTGGATGCATCGCAATACACAACGAAATCTTCTATACCTTCTGGGAGGGATAATATCGGTGCGGTGCACAAGGCTTGTTTCAGTGTTTGGAACGCCTTCTCTTGTTTCTCTTCCCAGTCAAAGGCCCCACCTTTCTGGGTCGGTGTAGTAAGCGGTTTCGCGATGCTAGAGAAGTTCTGTATGAACCTGCGATGGTAGCCAGTGAGACCTAGAAATTGACGCATTTCTGTAGGTGTCTTCGGAGCTGACCAGTTCTCAATGGCCTTGATTTTGTGGGGTCCACGTGAATTCCCTTCTCGCTAACAACGTGGCCCAAGAATTCGGCTCTTCGAATCCCAAACTCGCACATAGAGAACTTCGCATAGAGCTTCTTCAATCTTAATGTTTCTAAGACTCTTCGTACGTGTTGACTATGCTCCTCCTTACTACGAGAGTAGATAAGTATGTCATCGATGAAAGCAATGAAAAACTGATCCAAGTAAGGACGGCACACCCTATTTATTAGATCCATGAATATAGCTGGTGTGTGGGTTAATCCGAACGGCATCACTACAAACTCGTAGTGTCCATAACGAGTTCGGAAGGCTGTCCTGGGGACATCCTCCTCTAGCATTCGTAACTGGCGATTTGGCTACTGGGGTAGCCCCTGGGACTAAGTCGATTCAGAACTCAAATTGACGCCATGGTGGTAATCCTGGTAGTTCTTCTGGAAACATGTCGGGAAAGTCGTATACTTCTGGAATGTTCTGAATGTGCTTCACTTCTTGGCTCGCATCGACGATGTGCAAGGAATGTGTGATATTCCTTTTGTAAGCGCTTCTGAGCTTGAATATACGAAATGATGTGAAGGTTCGTACTTGATTTGTTGCCGTAGATAACTAGAGTTTCGTTGTTAGGGAGGTTAAGACTAAATGCTTTCTCAAAGCATATGATGTCGGCTCGATGTAGACTCAACCAATTCATACCGATTATGACGTCAAAACCTTGTGGTGGATTATATGTCGTGAAGATCTATTATGAGAAACAAAGAGAACATACTATTATGAGAAACTAAGAGAACATACTACTATGAGAAACTAAGAGAACATACTATTATGAGAAACTAAGAGAACATACTATTATGAGAAACTAAGAGAACATACTATTATGAGAAACAATACATACTATACACTTTGCAAGAGAACATATTATGATGAGAAACAAAGAGAACATACTACATACTAGACAGAGAGAACATACACTACACTAGTACATACAATACCTATACAAGAATACTATAACATTAATGTAAGCCACGGTTTCGGGGCATGGCATCAATGCCATGGCTCGTTTTGTATCATGAGTCTCCTAGAGGGAGAGCGTGAATTTGTGTATAGATCTATACTGGATTGACTATCCTACACCTTGTTGTTCGCTATAGTGGGACTTGCAAGTGTACGGGTGCCAAATGTCATTTCTTTCGATGTCTTTCATCGTCGTGTTTTTAGACGATAGTATGGTGCAATCATATCACATTATACCTTCATTAACAACCGGTTTAAGGTAGTTAGTACAGCAGTAGTTACCATAATACAACACTACAGTACTTTATTATTTTCCCATTGCATTCACATTGTGATCTTCAAACATAATCGGTAATGTAAAAACCATATTTTTTGTTAATGATAGTCACACTTGGGAAAATACATACTTTTACAAAAACAAAGACATAGAACATTTGATGCATTGGTAGAAGGCTACGTTTTGTAGAAAATATAGGATTTTCTAGGAGATACAAACATTTACTACAAACATTTACAAACTTATACATCAAACACTTACAAACATTTTCATACAAACAATGACACTAAAATTCTTATGAACTCACCAGCTTTAAAGCTGATCAACTCTTTCAAAATAACTTGTATTCTCAGGTCATCAGTAGACAGGTACCGATGCCAGGTTTTGAGAAGATGGAGCTCGTTCAAGACTCATCTCTTATTTTGATTTACACTTTTGGTGTCTTATAAACTTTATAGAACACACTTGTATTAAATTATATTATTAATGCAATGGATGATGTTGTTGCTTGTTTACTATTACGCTTTGTTGTGATACTGTACATGACGTCCTCCGTCCCCGAACGTTTCCGCCGTTCCGGTTTTGGGGTGTGACAGATTGGTATCAGAGCATTGTTTATAGTGAATCGAGTGTATCAACCCATAAAAGATGTAACGACGTGAATTTTCAAAACAATTTTTCATTTTTAAAAACATACATTTATTCATAAGGTAATATCAAAACATTATGTATCCAATGTTATCATAACAAAACATATCCCAGAATCTCAAAACATAAACTCCATGAAGTGTGTACGGTTTATGCCGACGCCTTCCCGCGATCATCACTGGTACCTGAAATACATAACACATAACACGATAAGCATAAATGTTGAGTGAGTTCCCCAAAATACCACATACAACACATATTAGCCACTCGAGGCTATAACTCTGTATGACCCTCTGGTCAAGGTGTTTCAGTGGGACCCTCCAGTCCTATAACTCTGTGGACCCTCTGGTCCCAACTCTGTGGACCTTTCGGTCCTAACTCTGTGAACTCTGAATCATACATAGCACTAATCACATAGAAATCACATCATACAAAAGCATACAAGATACCATGTTACATAACTCTAATTACCACTCTAGGTAAAGTATAGTGAGAAGACTCACCTCGGGTAACTCAGTAAATCTCGAACTCGGTAATACTGGTCTAGCCTCCGCCTAATCACATGGAATAATTAGTCTAATCAACACAACTCTCAAAGGCTATACTAATCCCTCCCTAAGTTCCCTCAGAAGGGTAAAAGACCATTTTACCCCTCGTATGGCTCAAAGATCCAATCATTGACTAAACCCTAGAAGTCAACAAAAGTCAACCCTCCGGGTTATGCTGCGTGTACCAAATCTGTATGCTGGGCATACCCGACAACTTCACAGAAACGGGGAACGCGACCCCCTACGTTGCGCGTACTGGGATTACTCCCCGCGTACATCCTAGTTTCATACTTCATTGATTTTTGGGTCTTAAACGGTTAAGACATATACTCAAACTTCAGATCTGACTTCTCTAAGGCCACTTAATCCATAAAGTCGAAACCTTTAAGCCTTTGCATGGCTGTAAAGGTCACTAATCAATCTAACATCTTTCCTCCTTCCTCAAAAAGCGCAGATCTCATGCATGGCTTAATATTCACGTCCAAGATTGGATTTTTATGAACCCACAACTCATAATACTCTGAAATATAGTAGATCTATGCTTATGGAGACCTTTTGCTCATAAAGTCTCCACCTTGGGAACAAAAACCCTAAAAATTGGTCCATGAAGCACAAATCAACAATAACAAGGAAAACTTTGAGCTTTTTACCTCCAAGTGAAGCTCCTTCCTCTGTAGAACTCAGATCCAAGCTTGCACTCCAACTTCTAGCCTCCACAAGAACCTCCTCTTCTTCTTCACTAACACACAAAGGCACTTTTTAGCTCAAGAACCCTCACACACTAGCTTGGAACGATAATATTGCTCTCCTAGGGTTTTTCTCTGAGGAATGGTGGCTGGGGACAAGACCAACACATTCCTTTTATAGTCTACAAGCCACAATTAGGGTTTGCACCTGGGCCCGCTACGCCCAACGTAACCCTGGGTACGCCCAGCGTACCTAGGCTAGTCCGCGTCCAACTTAAGCGCATGAGTATGCGCAGCGTACTCTTCAGTACGCCCAGCGTACTCATTTGCCATAGTTTTCTTTTAAGGGGATAAACTTGACAACTTGAAAAAGAAGAAGGGTTTAAGAGATGTACCTGAATTTTGGGATGTTATAGTTCTCCCCCACTAGAATCAGACTTTGTCCTCGAAGTCTTATACCGAAAACAACTCCGGATGCTGCTCCCGCATCTCCAACTCTAGCTCCCAAGTTAGCTTGGACCCTCTCTGATGTTGCCACTGGACCTGAACCAGGGGCAACCTCCTTGTTCCTCAAAACCTTGATCCTCCGATCCACAATTGCGACTGGCCTCTCAACGTAATTCAGGTTCGCATCTATCTGGACATCCTCCTGCGGCACCACTACCATCTCATCGGCTATACACTTCCTCAACTGAGACACGTGGAAGGTGTCATGAATCTGACTCAACTCAGCAGGCAGTTCCAAATGATATGCTACCCTGCCTACCCTCGCAATCACCTTGAATGGACCAATGTACCGGGGCCCCAACTTACCCCTCTTCCTAAATCAGATCACTCCTTTCCAAGGAGATACCTGAGCACGAAATCTCCAACCTGAAACTCGAGCTCGGATTGTCGTTTATCGGCATAACTCTTCTGGCGACTCTAAGCTGTCAACAACCTCTGTCTGACCTGCTGTATCTGCTTTGTCATCTGAAGTACTATATCAGTGCTGCCTATCACTCGCTGCCCTACCTCCCCCCAGCAGATGGGAGTCCGACACCTCCTCCTATACAACAACTCGAAGGGAGGCATACCAATGCTTGAATGGTGGCTGTTTTTATAGGAAAACTCAGCCAATGGCAAGTACGTGTCCCAACTTCCTCCGAAGTCCAACACACATGCTCGGAGCATGTCCTCGAGCGTCTGAATCGTCCGCTCACTCTGTCCGTCCATCTATGGGTGATAAGCGGTACTGAAATGCAGCCTCGTGCCCAACTCCTCATGGAACTTCTTCCAGAACCTGGAAGTGAAACGTACATCTCGATCTGACACAATCGAGATCGACACTCCATGTCGTGATACCACCTCTCTCACATACAACTCTGCCAGCCTCTCAGCGGAAGAGTTTTAACTGATAGCAAGAAAGTGAGCGCTCTTCGTCAGCCGGTTGACGATCACCCAAATTGCATCAACACCCCTCGCGGTCCTCGGTAATTTGGTGATAAAATCCATAGAAATTTGTTCCCACTTCCACTGGGGAACCTCAAGTGGCTGCAAATTGCCATGGGGACGCTGCTGCTCGGCCTTAACCCTGTGACAGGTCAAGCACCTCTCCACAAACCACGCCACATCCCTCTTCATACAGCGCCACCAATACTCTCTCTTCAGATCCAAATACATCTTAGTGGCTCCGGGATGGATCGAAAACCTCGATCTGTGCGCCTCCTCCATCAGGATAGTACGTGCCCCGCCTGCAAACGGCATCCAAATCCGACCCTGAAAGGTCATAAGCCCTCGGCCATCGGTACCGAAATCAGATATCTGCCCGATCACCCGCTCTCTCTTTTGGTTCTCTGGCCTCGCGGCCTCTACCTGGGCCTCTCGTATGGTATCCAACACCGGAGTCATTACCGTCATCCTCATACAAATGTCTCGTATCGGGGCACTCTCCGACCTCCGGCTCAGGGTATCGGCTACAACGTTAGCCTTACCCGGATGGTACATGATCTCACAATCATAATTCTTTACCACATCCAACCATCTCCTCTAGCGTATGTTCAGGTTGGGCTGATCCATCAAATACTTCAAGCTCTTGTGGTCCGTGTATATAGTACACCGAACCCCATACAAATAGTGACGCCAGATCTTGTGGGCGAACACAACTGCCCCCATCTCCAGATCGTGGGTGGGATACCTCGTTTCATGAGGCTTCAGCTGCCTCGATGCATATTCTATCACGTGCCCTCTCTGCATCAGCACCGCACCCAACCCTGATATCGATGCGTCACAATATACCACAAAATCTTCCATCCCCTCAGGAAGGGCTAACACCGGGGCTTCACATAATCTCTGGCGAAGGGTCTCGAATGAGGCATGCTGCTTAGGACCCCAACTAAAAGCCACGCCCTTCCGCGTCAACCTGGTGAGAGGAACAACAATTTTGGAGAAATCCCTAATAAACCTTCGGTAATTGCCGGCCAACCCCAGAAAAATCCTGATCTCGGTGGGGGATCTCGGCACCTACCATCTCATCACAGCCTCAATCTTAGCCGGGTCGACCAATATCCCATTTTGGTTGACGAGATTCCCTAAGAACTGGACCTCTCGTAACCAGAAATCGCACTTGGAGAATTTGGAGTACATTCTCTCCGATCTCAGAATTCCGAGGATCTCCCTCAAATGCTCCTCATGCTGCTCTCTGTATTTCGAATACACCAATATATCATCAATAAACATGATCACCGAGCGATCCAACATCGGCCGGCATACACTGTTCATGAGATCCATGAACGCTACCGGTGCGTTGATGAGCCCAAAAGGCATCACCACGAACTCGTAATGCCCATAACGAGTCCTAAACTCCGTCTTCTGGATATCCTTATCACGCACTCTCATCTGATGACATCCAGACCTCAAATCAATCTTGGAGAACCAAGATGCTCCTTGCAACTGATCGAACAGATCATCGTTCCTCGGTAAGGGCTAACCGTTCTTGACCGTTAACTTGTTCAACTCCCGGTAATCAATGCACATCCGGTGTGAGCCATCCTTTTTCTTGACAAAAAGGATCGGCGCTCCCCACGGCGAGCTACTCGGCCGAATAAACCCCTTCCCCAGCAGCTCCTGAAGCTGCGAGGACAACTCCTCCATCTCTGGCGGCGCAAGGCGATAGGGTGCCTTGGCTATCGGCGCCGCACCCGACATTAGGTCAATCCAAAACTCCACTTGCCTCTCAGGAGGGACACCTGTCAACTCCTCGGGAAAAACATCTACGAACTCACACACTATCGACACCTCTGACATAGAACTCGGTCGATCACCACCAACCCTCGTATCCATGACATAAGCCAAGAAACCCATACAACCCTACTGTAAACTCTTCCTCGCTGGAGCGGCAGAGCAGAAAGCTGATCCGGTCCTAGTACCCTCTCCGTACACTGTGAGCACTCCCCCACTAGGGTCTCGTATAATCACCAACTGACGCTCGCAATGTATAACAGCCCCGAACCGGCTCAACCAATCCATGCCCACAATAACACAAACATCTCCCATCACAATCGGTACTAGATCTATCAGGAACTCAACACCGAAGATCTCTAGTACACATCCTCGGATCACATCAGTCGCATATACTGCTCGCTTGTCGGCTATAGAAACTCGTAGAGGTTGATTTAACGCCTCTCGTCGGATACTGATGTGCTGGCTAAACGCTAATGATACGAAAGATCGACTCGCACCCGAGTCAAATAACACCAGAGCAGGTACACAATTCACAAGAAAAGTACCTACGGTTGCCATAATATAAGCACAATATCTCAAACTCGAAATAATAGATGAAAGAATACATACCAGCCACGACGTCGGGTGCTGCAAGGACCTCTTCCGCTGTCAATTGGAAGGCTCTCCCGCGAGCCTTCGGTGTCTCGGCCTTTGCTGGCCGAATGTCGGTAGCTCGTAAGGCAGCAGGGGCAGATCCCTGTGGTGCTCCCTGTGCCGACCCCCGCAGCTGTGGACACTCGGCCTTCCGATGCCGGTCTGGTTGCAATGGAAGCACACTGCAAATCCCTTGGGGCAATCCTTAGCCATATGCCCCTCCTTGCCACACTTGTAGCAAGACCCTGTTCGACAAATCCCCTCATGGCTCTTGTCGCACTTGCCACAAGTGCGGCTATTCTGGTTCCCTGATCTCGAATCGGCGAGCTTTGCCCACTTGGCTGCCGGCTGGGACTGTGTCGGTCGCCGATCCCCCCCTGAGACCCCGCCTCCTCCCTAGCCTGCGTCTCGAGCTCAATCTCCCTCTTTCGAACATTTGCCTGAAGCTCGACAAATGTCCGGTATGTTGAGTTCGCCACGAACTCACGAATGTCTATCCTCAGAATACTCAGGTATCGACTCATGCGTGCCTGCTCAGTAGACACATGCTCAGGGCAAAACATCACCCTCTCGTGAAACATCTTGGTGATCACAGTAACAGACTCAGTTCCCTGCTTGAGGGACAAGAACTCCTGGGCTAACCGTTCCCTTTCCACCGGGGGAACGTACTCATCACGAAACATGGTAGTGAACCTCTCCCAGGTCACCGCAGCAAGCTCTCCAGAAGTGAAGTACGTTGTCACGAACTTCCACCAGTCCTTCGCTCCCAAGAGAAGCTGGTTCAGCGTGAACCGTACCCTCAGATGCTTCGGACATGAACACGTGTAGAAGCAACCCTCAATGTCAGAAATCAACCTCATCGCGGCTATCGGATCCTGCGTCCCATGAAACTCTGGTGGCTTCGTGTTGCTGAACTATAGGTACAGCAACGAGTCACCTCCCTGTGGCCTGGCAGCAACGACGGCTGCGGTGGCCGCAACAACAACATCATCAGTATGAGCAGCGTACCGCTCATCAAAAGTCTCGATCAACGTGGTATTGATAGACCCAAACATCTCCGGTATCTCAGCTCGTATGGCCGCAGCCACCTTCTCATGAATCATCCTGCAGATCTCCTCATCGCTGACACTACTGCTCTCTGGTGTGTGGCGCGTACTCACCATGATGTCTCTGAAATACAACATAAAAGTATCAGAGACTCGCTCGAATGTACACACACTCGATAACTCAACCCTACTTGTTCCCTAGTACCCTAAGGATTCTTACTTGGACTGCGCACTGATCCGATGTCTTCAGTAGTACGGGCCCTATACTACCGTCCACACCGCATCAATATTCACCCCAAGTCCTCCTCCTAGGATCCCAGATCACGAGTACTCTAATCTTGCTATGCGTAAGCTACTCTCCAGCAAACCTCTCATAAGCTCCTCGCTGCTACCTACTCACTCTTAAGCATCTCCTAGTAGCAGTAATCTCCTAGGCTAAGGCATCACAAATCAGGCCACTCTAGTCCTTATATGAGTACCTAGCCCATACTAGCATGCATAACATATCATATCGAATCTTATAACACCTAATGTAAGGGTATTTTGGGAAATCACCGTTCGGGCGCTGGCTGATCGTACACACTGCTCTGCTCTGCTCGTTTCAAAACATTTTACTCTTTTAGAAAAATTGTTCGATTTATGAAAAACTTCTCAAATCCTCAGTCTGAGTTCAGATACGCCCAAAGGTGCATCCGAATCCCTCAAACCAAGGCTCTAATACCAACTTGTAACGACGTGAATTTTCAAAACAATTTTTCATTTTTAAAAACATACATTTATTCATAAGGTAATATCAAAACATAATGTATCCAATGTTATCATAACAAAAGATATCCCAGAATCTCAAAACATAAACTCCATGAGTGTGTACGGATCATGCCAGCGCCTTCCCGCGATCCTCACTGGTACCTGAAACACATAACACATAACACGATAAGTATAAATGCTTAGTGAGTTCCCCAAAATACCACATACAACACATATTAGCCACTCGAGGCTATAACTCTGTATGACCCTCTGGTCAATGTGTCTTAGTGGGACCCTCCAGTCCCATAACTCTGTGGACCCTCTAGTCCTAACTCTGTGGACCTTTCGGTCCTAACTCTGTGGGCCTTTCGGTCCTAACTCTATGAACTCTGAATCATACATAGCACAAATCACATAGAAATCACATCATACAAAAGCATACAAGATACCCTGTCGCATAACTCTAATTACCACTCTAGGTAAAGTAGAGTGAGAAGACTCACCTCGGGTAACTCGGTAAATCTCGAACTCGGTAATACTGGTCTAGCCTCCGCCTAATCACATGGGATAATTACTCTAATCAATACAACTCTCAAAGGCTATACTAATCCCTCCCTAAGTTCCCTCAGAAGGATAAAAGACCATTTTACCCCTCATATGGCTCAAAGATCCAATCATTGACTAAACCGTAAAAGTCAACAAAAGTCAACTCTCCGGGTTACGCTGTGCGTACCAAATCTGTACGCTGGGCATACCCAGCACCTTCACAGAAACGGGGAACGCGACCCCCTACGTTGCGCGTACTGGGATTACGCCCCGCGTAAATCCCAGTTTCATACTTCATTGATTTTTGGCTCTTAAACGGTTAAGACATATACTCAAACTTCAGATCTGACTTCTCTAAGGCCACTTAATCCATAAAGTCGAAACCTTTAAGCCTTTGCATGGCTGTAAAGGTCACTAATCAATCTAACATCTTTCCTTTTTCCTTAAAAAGCCTAGATCTCATGCATGGCTTAATATTCACGTCCAAGATTGGATTTTTATGAACCCACAACTCATAATACTCTGAAATATAGTAGATCTAAGCTTATGGAGACCTTTTGCTCAGAAAGTCTCCACCTTGGGACCAAAAACCCTAAAATTTGGTCCATGAAGCACAAATCAACAATAACAAGGAAAGCTCTAAGCTTTTTACCTCCAAGTGAAGCTCCTTCCTCTGTAGAACTCAGATCCAAGCTTGCATTCCAACTTCTAGCCTCCACAAGAACCTCCTCTTCTTCTTCACTAACACACAAAGGCATTTTTTAGCTCAAGAGCCCTCACACACTAGCTTGGAACGATAATATTGCTCTCCTAGGGTTTTTCTCTGAGGAATGGTGGCTGGGGACAAGACCAACACATTCCTTTTATAGTCCACAAGCCACAATTAGGGTTTGCATCTGGGCCCGCTACGCCCAGCGTAACCCTGGGTACGCCCAACTTACCTAGGCGAGTCCGCGTCCAACTTAAGCGCATGAGTACGTGCAACGTACTCTTCAGTACGCCCAACGTACTCATTTGCCATAATTTTCTTTTAAGGGGATAAACTTGACAACTTGGAAAAGAAGAAGGTATTTATTAGTAGGTCTAAAAACTTACCAACACTACTACAACGAAAACATTAGAACAGAACATAAACCTAAAATACTATAAGAGTATTTTGTGTTACTATAATTACTTATTTGAGAACTAAAAAGGTATTTATTAGTAGTTCAATAGTTGCTAAGTGGATACACTAAGGTTATATGTGACTAGGATATCATAGACTTAGAATCTGTGATCTTTGCTTTACTTCCTGTTCCTTGTTTGGTTGTGGATTTGGAGTTAGGGTCACTTATTCGAAGGTCTATCCTTTTTTGATTACATGTAACTGGTATGCACTATGCAAGCATTGAAGTAACTGATAAAGATCATCTTATAATTATCTAATTAGTACGTCTATTAATTATTTCTTTTACCCCTTTTCTCGCGTAGATATCATGGATGGATTCCATCCCCACGACGACCCATACTTCCCAAACCAAGGCAATGCTGGATGGCTTGAAGCAGAGCCAAAATATGATCATCTAATCCCTTTGGATGATCACCTCACAGAAGGCTTCTCGGAGGATTCTGACTCCGAACCAGAAGTCAATAACCTACCCCCAGTGGATCAAATCCCTAATGCTAACCCTCGTCCAGTATTTCAAGGTCCCACACCTCTGTGGGTAACAAACTTGAACATATGGAGCCATGAACAGGGTCAACCCTTACCATACAACGGAGATTGAAGCTTCTATGACTTGAGCGAGGGAGGCTCAGCAGACATAGTCCTGCCTATCCTGGTCTGCAAGATTGCCAGTAGTGATGATAAGGGTAGAGTGGCCATCAACCGAATCATGGAAGTTGATGCTGATGCGGGAGTCAATACCGTACGCATTCGCCATCTGGAGTCTGCATATGAAAGGAATCAGAATCAGAATGCGGGCCTGCAGAGAGATCTTACTACAACCGAAGCTGAAGTCAGGGAACTTCGAGCTCGGCAGGCAATGCCTGAAAGGTGCATGAGAAACATGGAGCGCCGTCTGTCAGAATCGAGGCCTGATTCTAGTGGTTCTTGTCGTAGATAGAGCCTACTCAACTTTCTCTTTTGGATATAACGTAGTCTATGTAAAAACTCTAGTTAAATTTCCTATCTAAGATAAGACTTCGAATCTGTTAAGTCTTGTTAGGTCGTAGTTCTGTGAAAATTTTCCTATCTTGGTTTGATGTAAGACCTACTTCTAGGTCATTTTTCCCGAACTTGTTACATCTGTAATACTAGTATTATTGACAGATATCTAATCTTATGGAAATTAATATCCAAATGCTTTCATCCTTCTAGTTCTAGATCTACATTTTATCATACTTTCAATTGATTCTTACTATCACCATCAATCTTTGTAAAATTTCAGTTAAGCAATGCTTCCTCGAAGAGTGACGAGGCGTAATCCTCTGATAACTTCAACACCACCTCCTCCTCCATACAACCAATCAGCCATCCAAGCTGCTGTGAATGCGGCTGTTACGGCAGCTCTGGCCCAATTCACCACTACTGGTACCAGTGGGAGTGGGACTCATGTACCTCCCACTGTTGTCGAAGCTCCAGTACGCGTTAGGGGTGCTCGTACAAGGACTTCACCAGCTGCAAACCCCGGGCCTTCAATGGAACAGGTGAAATCATTGCCCTCTCGCAATGGTTCGAGAAGATCGAGTCGATCTTTAAGATCTGCTCCTGTCCGGAAGGGAGCAAGGTTAAGTTTGCCGCCTGCACCTTCGCGGACCGAGCTTTGACGTGGTGGAACAGCCATGTCAAGTCACTATCTCTTATAGTGGCAAATGCTATTGGCTCGGAAGCTCTGAAGGAGCTCATGATCGAAGAATACTGCCCGAGGGGAGAAGTTCAAAAGCTGGAGCAGGAACTCTGCAGCCTAACCATGAAGGGCTCTGACATAGTCTCTTACACTGCTAGATTCAGCGATCTGGTAGCGATATGTCCGGGAATGGTCCCTTCTGAAGCCAAGAAGGTGGAGAGGTATATCTGGGGTCTGGTGCCTCCATTTCAGGGGAATGTATTAGCTTCAAACCCTGCTACCTTCGATAGTGCCAAACGATTGGCACAACGGCTCATTGACCATGGGGTCCGTACCCCGTCGTCAACAACAACAACCCTAGCCATCTCAGAACCCTCCAAAGCCGCTGCCAACAAGCGGAAATTCTGGGATCACAAGAAGAAGCAGAAAGTTACCAAAACGCAGCAGGTTGTGGCGGTTCATGCTGCAATAGCACCTGCCGCTGCTGTTCCGGTAAAGCAATACGCTGGGAGACGGAGTCGATCTTTGAGATCTGCTCCTGTCCGGAAGGGAGCAAGGTTAAGTTTGCCGCATGCACCTTCCCAGACCGAGCTTTGACGTGGTGGAACAGCCATGTCAAGTCATTATCTCTTATAGTGGCAAATGCTATCGGCTGGGAAGCTCTGAAGGAGCTCATGATTGAAGAATACTGCCCGAGGGGCGAAGTTCAAAAGATGGAGCAGGAACTCTGGACCCTAACCATGAAGGGCTCCGACATAGTCTGTCAGAATCAAGGACTGATTCTAGTGGTTCTTGTCATAGATAGAGCCTACTCAACTTTCTCTTTTGGATATAACGTAGTCTATGTAAAAACTCTAGTTAAATTTCCTATCTAAGATAAGACTTCAAATCTGTTAAGTCTTGTTAGGTCGTAGTTCTGTCAAAATTTTCCTATCTTGGTTTGATGTAAGACCTACTTCTAGGTCATTTTTCCCGAACTTGTTACATCTGTAATACCAGTATTATTGACAGATATCTAATCTTATGGAAATTAATATCCAAATGCTTTCATCCTTCTAGTTCTAGATCTACATTTTATCATACTTTCAATTGATTCTTACTATCACCATCAATCTTTGTAAACTTTCAGTTAAGCAATGCCTCCTCGAAGAGTGACGAGGCGTAATCCTCTGATAACTTCAACACCACCTCCTCCTCCATACAACACATTAGCCATCCAAGCTGCTGTGAATGCAGCTGTTACGGCAGCTGTGGCCCAATTCACCACTACCGGTACCAGTGGGAGTGGGACTCATGTACCTCCCACTGTTGTCGAAGCTCCAGTACGCGTTAGGGGTGCTCGTATAAGGACTTCACCAGCTGCAAACCCCGGGCCTTCAATGGAACTGGCGAAATCATTGCCCTCTCGCAATGGTTCGAGAAGATGGAGTCGATCTTTAAGATCTGCTCCTGTCCGGAAGGGAGCAAGGTTAAGTTTGCCGCCTGCACCTTCGCGGACCGAGCTTTGACGTGGTGGAACAGCCATGTCAAGTCACTATCTCTTATAGTGGCAAATGCTATTGGCTCGGAAGCTCTGAGGGAGCTCATGATCGAAGAATACTGCCCGAGGGGCGAAGTTCAAAAGCTGGAGCAGGAACTCTGCAGCCTAACCATGAAGGGCTCTGACATAGTCTCTTACACTGCTAGATTCAGCGATATGTCCGGGAATGGTCCCTTCTGAATCCAAGAAGGTGGAGAGGTATATCTGGGGTCTGGTGCCTCCATTTCAGGGGAATGTATTAGCTTCAAACCCCGCTACCTTCGATAGTGCCAAACGATTGGCACAACGGCTCATTGACCATGGGGTCCGTACCCCGTCGTCAACAACAACAACCCTAGCCATCTCAGAACCCTCCAAAGCCGCTGCCAACAAGCGGAAATTCTGGGATCACAAGAAGAAGCAGAAAGTTACCAAAACGCAGCAGGTTGTGGCGGTTCATGCTGCAATAGCACCTGCCGCTGCTGTTCCGGTAAAGCAATACGCTGGGAGACGGAGTCGATCTTTGAGATCTGCTCCTGTCCGGAAGGGAGCAAGGTTAAGTTTGCCGCATGCACCTTCCCAGACCGAGCTTTGACGTGGTGGAACAGCCATGTCAAGTCATTATCTCTTATAGTGGCAAATGCTATCGGCTGGGAAGCTCTGAAGGAGCTCATGATTGAAGAATACTGCCCGAGGGGCGAAGTTCAAAAGATGGAGCAGGAACTCTGGACCCTAACCATGAAGGGCTCCGACATAGTCTGTCAGAATCAAGGACTGATTCTAGTGGTTCTTGTCATAGATAGAGCCTACTCAACTTTCTCTTTTGGATATAACGTAGTCTATGTAAAAACTCTAGTTAAATTTCCTATCTAAGATAAGACTTCAAATCTGTTAAGTCTTGTTAGGTCGTAGTTCTGTCAAAATTTTCCTATCTTGGTTTGATGTAAGACCTACTTCTAGGTCATTTTTCCCGAACTTGTTACATCTGTAATACCAGTATTATTGACAGATATCTAATCTTATGGAAATTAATATCCAAATGCTTTCATCCTTCTAGTTCTAGATCTACATTTTATCATACTTTCAATTGATTCTTACTATCACCATCAATCTTTGTAAACTTTCAGTTAAGCAATGCCTCCTCGAAGAGTGACGAGGCGTAATCCTCTGATAACTTCAACACCACCTCCTCCTCCATACAACGCATTAGCCATCCAAGCTGCTGTGAATGCAGCTGTTACGGCAGCTGTGGCCCAATTCACCACTACCGGTACCAGTGGGAGTGGGACTCATGTACCTCCCACTGTTGTCGAAGCTCCAGTACGCGTTAGGGGTGCTCGTATAAGGACTTCACCAGCTGCAAACCCCGGGCCTTCAATGGAATTGGCGAAATCATTGCCCTCTCGCAATGGTTCGAGAAGATGGAGTCGATATTTAAGATCTGCTCCTGTCCGGAAGGGAGCAAGGTTAAGTTTGCCGCCTGCACCTTCGCGGACCGAGCTTTGACGTGGTGGAACAGCCATGTCAAGTCACTATCTCTTATAGTGGCAAATGCTATTGGCTCGGAAGCTCTGAGGGAGCTCATGATCGAAGAATACTGCCCGAGGGGCGAAGTTCAAAAGCTGGAGCAGGAACTCTGCAGCCTAACCATGAAGGGCTCTGACATAGTCTCTTACACTGCTAGATTCAGCGATATGTCCGGGAATGGTCCCTTCTGAATCCAAGAAGGTGGAGAGGTATATCTGGGGTCTGGTGCCTCCATTTCAGGGGAATGTATTAGCTTCAAACCCCGCTACCTTCGATAGTGCCAAACGATTGGCACAACGGCTCATTGACCATGGGGTCCGTACCCCGTCGTCAACAACAACAACCCTAGCCATCTCAGAACCCTCCAAAGCCGCTGCCAACAAGCGGAAATTCTGGGATCACAAGAAGAAGCAGAAAGTTACCAAAACGCAGCAGGTTGTGGCGGTTCATGCTGCAATAGCACCTGCCGCTGCTGTTCCGGTAAAGCAATACGCTGGGAGACGGAGTCGATCTTTGAGATCTGCTCCTGTCCGGAAGGGAGCAAGGTTAAGTTTGCCGCATGCACCTTCCCAGACCGAGCTTTGACGTGGTGGAACAGCCATGTCAAGTCATTATCTCTTATAGTGGCAAATGCTATCGGCTGGGAAGCTCTGAAGGAGCTCATGATTGAAGAATACTGCCCGAGGGGCGAAGTTCAAAAGATGGAGCAGGAACTCTGGACCCTAACCATGAAGGGCTCCGACATAGTCTGTCAGAATCAAGGACTGATTCTAGTGGTTCTTGTCATAGATAGAGCCTACTCAACTTTCTCTTTTGGATATAACGTAGTCTATGTAAAAACTCTAGTTAAATTTCCTATCTAAGATAAGACTTCAAATCTGTTAAGTCTTGTTAGGTCGTAGTTCTGTCAAAATTTTCCTATCTTGGTTTGATGTAAGACCTACTTCTATGTCATTTTTCCCGAACTTGTTACATCTGTAATACCAGTATTATTGACAGATATCTAATCTTATGGAAATTAATATCCAAATGCTTTCATCCTTCTAGTTCTAGATCTACATTTTATCATACTTTCAATTGATTCTTACTATCACCATCAATCTTTGTAAACTTTCAGTTAAGCAATGCCTCCTCGAAGAGTGACGAGGCGTAATCCTCTGATAACTTCAACACCACCTCCTCCTCCATACAACCCATCAGCCATCCAAGCTGCTGTGAATGCGGCTGTTACGGCAGCTCTGGCCCAATTCACCACTACCGGTACCAGTGGGAGTGGGACTCATGTACCTCCCACTGTTGTCGAAGCTCCAGTACGTGCTAGGGGTGCTCGTACAAGGACTTCACCAGCTGCAAACCCCGGGCCTTCAATGGAACTGGCGAAATCATTGCCCTCTCGCAATGGTTCGAGAAGATGGAGTCGATCTTTAAGATCTGCTCCTGTCCCGAAGGGAGCAAGGTTAGGTTTGCCGCCTACACCTTCGCGGACCGAGCTTTGACGTGGTGGAACAGCCATGTCAAGTCACTATCTCTTATAGTGGCAAATGCTATTGGCTCGGAAGCTTTGAAGGAGCTCATGATCGAAGAATACTGCCCGAGGGGCGAAGTTCAAAAGTTGGAGCAGGAACTCTGCAGCCTAACCATGAAGGGCTCTGACATAGTCTCTTACACTGCTAGATTCAGCGATCTGGTAGCGATATGTCTGGGAATGGTCCCTTCTGAAGCCAAGAAGGTGGAGAGGTATATCTGGGGTCTGGTGCCTCCATTTCAGGGGAATGTATTAGCTTCAAACCCCGCTACCTTCGATAGTGCCAAACGATTGGCACAACGGCTCATTGACCATGGGGTCCATACCCCGTCGTCAACAACAACAACCCTAGCCATCTCAGAACCCTCCAAAGCCGCTGCCAACAAGCGGAAATTCTGGGATCACAAGAAGAAGCAGAAAGCTGCCAAAACGCAACAGGTTGTGGCGGTTCATGCTGGAATAGCACATGCCGCTGCTGCTCCGGTAAAGCAATACGCTGGAAGACGGAGTCGATCTTTGAGATCTGCTCCTGTCCGGAAGGGAGCAAGGTTAAGTTTGCCGCATGCACCTTCCCAGACCGAGCTTTGACGTGGTGGAACAGCCATGTCAAGTCACTATCTCTTATAGTGGCAAATGCTATCGGCTGGGAAGCTCTGAAGGAGCTCATGATTGAAGAATACTGCCCGAGGGGCGAAGTTCAAAAGATGGAGCAGGAACTCTGGAGCCTAACCATGAAGGGCTCCGACATAGTCTCTTACACTGCCAGATTCAGCGATCTGGTAGCGCTATGTCCAAGAATGGTCCCTTCTGAAGCCAAGAAGGTGGAGAGGTATATCTGGGGGCTGGTGCCTCTATTTCAGGGGAATGTATTATCTTCAAACCCCACTACCTTCGATAGTGCCAAACGATTGGTACAACGGCTCATTGACCATGGGGTCCGTACCCCGTCGTCAACAACAACAACCCTAGCCATCTTAGAACCCTCCAAAGCCGCTGCCAACAAGCGGAAATTCTGGGATGCCAAGAAGAAGCAGAAAGCTGCCAAAAAGCAGTAGGTTGTGGCGGTTCATGCTGCAATAGCACCTGCCGTTGCTGCTTCGGTAAAGCAGTACACTGGAAGTTTGCCAAAGTGCAACAAATGTAACTTCCGCCACACTGGAGCCTGCCGGGAAATGAATTGTTCTAACTGCAACAGGATGGGGCACACTGCCCGTTTCTGCAAATCTCCGACAAGGCCAATCAATCAAGTCCCCGGTGCTGGTGTGGGCCAGGCTTGCTCCGGTTGTGGCGAAGTGGGCCACTATAAAAGGAACTGCCCGAAGGTAGGGAATGCCGGTGGAGTAGGAAGAGTTTTGGCTATAGGCCACGAGGAAGCAGTTGTGCACCCCACAATGGTCACTGGTATGTTTCTCTTCGATAACTCTTATGCATGCATTCTGTTTGATAGTGGAGCGGAGAGGAGTTTCCTGAATCAGAAATTTGCTGAATTAATTAAGAAAAAATCACGAACACTTAAAGAACCGTTCACTGTAGAAATGCCTAACGGAAAGACTGAGAGCACTAGCAGTATATACATAGGATGTACTCTAACTCTAGATAGCCATTCATTTTCAATCGACCTCATGCCGGTCTAAATTAAAAGTTTCAACGTCATTATCATCATGGATTGGTTGAGTCTACATCGTGCCGACATCATGTGTTATGAAAAGGCTGTTCACCTTAATCTACCGTCTGGCAAAACTCTAGTAGTCTATGGCGACAAACTCGGCACGAACTTTCGTATCATCTCGAGTATTCAAGCCCAGAAGTACTTGCGAAAGGAATGTCGCACATTCCTTGCTGATGTTGTTGATGTGAGCCAAGAGATGAAGGACATTAAGAACATCCAAGTAGTACACGATCTTCCCGACATCTTTCCAGAAGAACTCCCAGGATTACCTCCACAACGTCAAGTCGAGTTCAGAATCGACTTAGTTCTAGGGGCTACCCCAATAGCCAAATGGCCCTATCGTCTAGCACCGGCAAAAATGCAGGAATTATCCGGTCAACTTAACGAACTGCTCAACAAGGGATTTATAAGACCAAGCTTCTCACCCTGGGGAGATCCGGTCTTATTCGTCAAGAAGAAAGACGGATCCTTTCGTATATGCATCGACTACAGGGAACTCAACAAGCTTACTATTAAGAATCGTTACCCTCTACCTCGGATAGATGATTTTTTCGACCAATTACAAGGGGCGAATTACTTTTCGAAGATAGATCTGAGATCCGGGTATCACCAGTTACGAGTGCTTGAGGAGGATGTTCCGAAGACAGCCTTTCGAACTCGTTACGGACACTACGAGTTCGTAGTGATGCCATTCGGATTGACTAATGCGCCCACGTTATTCATGGACTTAATGAATAGGGTATGTCGTCCTTACTTGGATCAGTTTGTCATTGTCTTCATTGATGACATAATTATCTACTCTCGTAGTAAGGAAGAGCATAGTAAGCATCTACGTCAGATCTTGGAAACATTACGATCAGAGAAGCTCTACGCGAAGTACTCTAAATGCGAGTTTTGGATCCGAAGAGTCGAATTTCTGGGTCACGTTGTTAGTGAAGAAGGAATTCATGTGGACCCTTCCAAAATTAAAGCCATTGAGAACTGGTCAGCACCGAAGACACCTACATAAATTGGTCAATTTCTAGGCCTCGCTGGCTACTACCGCAGATTCATTTAGAACTTCTCTCGAATTGTGAAACCTCTTACGACATTGACCCAGAAGGGCGTGGCCTTTGACTGGGAAGAAAATCGAGATAAAGCGTTCCAAACGCTGAAGCGAGCCTTATGCACCGCACCGATACTATCCCTCCCCGATGGGATAGAAGACTTCGTAGTATACTACGATGCATCCAACCAGGGGCTCGGCTGTGTTCTGATGCAGAGAGGTAAGGTCATCGCCTATTCCTCAAGACACGTGAAGACACACGAGGTCAACTACACCACGCATGATCTTGAGTTAGGATCAGTTGTGTTTGCTCTGAGGATCCGGAGACACTACCTATATGGTATGAAAAGCACTATCTTTACAGACCACAAAAGCCTACAACATATATTCGACTAGAAGGAGCTCAACATGAGACAACGACGGTGGGTCGAGCTGTTCAGTGATTACGAATGTGAATTTCATTATCATCCCGGCAAGGCCAACGTAGTAGCTGATACCCTAAGTCAGAAAGAATACTCTGGCCATAGAGTCAAATCGTTGACTATGACTATCCATTCACACTTGTCCACACAAATTAAGGAGGCTCAACTCAATGCTTTGAAACCTGAAAATGTGGCAAGTGAATCCCTGAGAGGGATGGATAAGAACTTGGAAGTGAAGGGTGGTGGAGCCTTATATTTCATGGATCGGATCTGGACACCGAAACACGGTGGCTTCAGAGACTTGGTCATGAGCGAAGCGCACACCACTCCATATTCTGTCCACCTAGGTTCAGATTTACTACAGTAACCAGAAACCATCTGCTTTACTACAGTAACCAGAGATACCGGAATGGAAGTGGGAGCGGATCACAATGGACTTCATAACCAAGTTGCCCAAGACTATGGGTGGTCTCGATACCATTTATGTAACACCGTTAATTTTTCAAACAAAATTTTCATTTTAAAATCACAAAAATGCTCATGATACATTTCACAAAAATCCCAATTATCAAATTAACAAAACATAAATCCATAATTGTTTAATTAATAATCCAGGATCCTCCAAAACATAACTCTTTATCTCGTGTGTACAATCAAGCCGTCGCCTTCCTGTGAACCTGAGAAGTTCCTAAAACACATAACACATAACACGGTAAGCACGAAGCTTAGTGAGTTCGCCAAAATACCACATACAACACATATTAGCCACTCGAGGCTATAACTATGTTTGACCCTCTGGTCAATGTGTCTCAGTGGGACCATCTAGTCCCATAAATCCGTGGACCCTCTGGTCCTAACTCTGTGGACCTTCCGGTCCTAACTCTGTAAACTCTGAAACATACATAGCATAAATCACATAGAAATAATGCAGTGTATCACATCATATAAATAGCATACAAAATACTCTGTCACATAGCTTTAATTACCACTCTAGGTAAAGTATAGCGAGAAGACTCACCTCGGATGAAGAACAGCTCCTAAAAATACTGTTGCCCATCGTCTCAATTACACAAGGCCCAAGACATAGTTATAAAATTCTCTACCCATAGTCTCAATTACACAAGCCCAAAGAATCAGGCCTAACGTCTAAGGCACACAATAAATGTCTTGCCCAAAAACCCACAGAGGGGTGACGCAGGGCGTACCCAAGCATGCATGGACTGATCGGGGGCCTCAACCCAATACGTGGGGCGTACTGAAATTACGCCAGGCGTACACTCAGCTTTCTAGATCTACTTTTCTGGGTCTTAACCCATTAAGACCTTAACTCATCTCTTGGATCTAGACTCCCTAGCAATCCTTACTCCATAAAGTCAGGGACTTTAAGCCTTTGCATGGCTGAAGTGATCACACACACACAAAATACTCAATCTCCTTACTCATTAAGCTCTCCACTCATGCATGACTTGATTCTAACCTCCAAGATCTCATTTTTATGAAACTACTACATCAAAACATTCAAAAGGACGGATAATGGGGCTCTGGAGTTTAACAACTCACAAAGCTTCAAGCTTTTGGGACCAAAACCCTAAAATGGACCATACTAAGCATAAATAAAAAAGAATGGGAAAGCGTTGAGCTTTATACCTTCAAATGATGCTCTAGCCCTAGGAAAGCTCAGATCCAAGGTCTGGACTCCAACTCCATTCTCTTCCATGCCCCTTCTTAACTCCAAAGAGCCCACAAGAACACATGTAAGCTCCACATGGCCATACACAAGCTCAAGAACGGATATTAGGGTTTGAGAGGGTTCATTGACTGAGGAAGGTGGCCTGAAATGAGACCATCTCATTCCTTAAATAGGGACACTACTCGAATTAGAGTTTTTCTTCAGTGCCTAGTATGCCCAGCGTACCCTCTGGTACGCCCAGCGTACTAGGTGGTTCTCGCGTCCATCCCACGCTCATAGGTTCGCTAAGCGTATCCATACTTACGCCCAGCGTACCCGATTGCCACCCACTTCTCAATAAGGATCAAATTTTCCATACTCCCCAACTATCATAGCTTCGTTGATATAACTCTGATTTTTAAAGATCCTCATATCTACGGAAAGGTGATGAGGTGCCCTACGCCTTTAGCAACTCGCTGCAAGCCGAGACATCCTCATGCCCGACTCGTGGCCCAAAACCCTAATCACGGACAATCCAAAACGGGATGTTACAATTCTCCCCCACTTGAATTAGATTTCGCCCTCGAAATCGCTCTTTACCAACAAACCAAGATGCACCACCGAAGGTTCTCAAACCATACAACAATCACTTCCAAGGATACCTGATCCCACCAGGAACTCCCGTCCCGAAAGGAGCAGACCCAATTGCCGCTGCGGTACTCAATCTGAATCTTCTGAACTTAAAAACTCTTGCGGTCTATCTCCTTGCCAGACCACCCTTGAAAAGTATCATTTTGATAATCGCCTGCCGACTAGCAGACTCTAAGAATACCCTACCAACCCTGATTCCCTGATCGAGCCCGATCGCAACTTAAAAGGTACGGAAAGGTCATAATCTCCCCCTCCCTCCAGAACCCACTGCAAGAACAAACATCAGCATTCATCGGAGAGGATAAACCCAACAACTCTAATCTCGAACACAAGGAAAGATCATGCTCGCCTGGAAATATCCTCTGACCTCTATAAATCCAATAGATGATCCACAAGTTCACTCATTCCATCACTAGAAGGTCTCACCGATTTCCCTCTTATAGTAACTATCTCAACTCTTAGTGACACATAAGTCACACAGTCCGCCTTTCCTCAAGCGAACATTACAACCATACTGAAGATCGGCTCATCCCTCAACTCTGTCACTTACTGCTCATTAGCTCCGCGCATCCCGCGGTACCTCCCGAACCAAGGCACTGACCTACTCCGATCTAAGACGTCAGATGACGAACAATACCCCTCAACATGGAACTCTCCCTCTGATTCCAGAATCTCATCTCATTTACCCAATGCACCACCAGGACCCAACTTAAATCGGGAGTTTGATCCAACCCAGAGTTGGAACCACTCGCCCCAAGGAAGCGATCAATTCACGAATCATGGCCCGTGACCCACGCGCATACCACTCCTCAAATTCCCTTGAGTTGTGACTACCGCAACACAAATCAGAGTATAATGATTCCCAACTAATATGGAGATCTCAGTCCCACCCCTGGTTCGACCGCCAGGCTCTCAAAAACTCCAATATTGGGCTACTCTAGCCTAAAACCCTTCTACGTCCTACTCTGATCAGAGAGTACTTCATCACCACACCTTCTCGCTAACTATTGAGTACTACGGCTCCCCGCAGCATCACAACAACCTCCTACTGACTCGTGGGTACTACGGCTCCCCGTAGCATTACAACAACCTCTCACTGAATTGTAACATCCCGAAATCCAGGTAAAGCTATTTAACCCATCCATTTTGTCAAGTTGTCAAGATTGGTCCCTTGAGAGAGTTCTTGTAGCAAATGAGTACACTGGGCGTACTGGGGAGTAGGCTGCGCGTACTCATGCGCTTAATTTGGACGCGGACTCGCCTGGGTACGCTGGGCGTACCCAGGGTTATGCTGGGCGTAACGGGTCCAGATGCAAACCCTAAATGTTTGGCTTGTCCACTATTTAAAGGATGCTAAGGCTCATTTCTCAGCCTTCATATCAGAGAGTGAAACCCTAAGAGAGAGCCTTCCATCGTCCTTAGCTTGAGTGTATGTGTTTTGGAGCTAAAAGTGTCTTGGTGTGTTAGTGAAGAAGAAGGAGAAGAGCTTGTGGAGGCTAGGGCTTGAAGTGCAAGTTTGGATATGAGATCCTCAGAGAAAGAAGCTTCATCTAGAGGTATAAAGTTCAAAACTTTCCTCTTTATTTGGTTTGATGTTGCATGGACCATTTCTAGGGTTAAAAGTCCCAAAGGTGGAGACTTTATGAGTGTAATGTACTCCTTGGACCTAGATCTATCCCATTTCAGTGGTATTTGTGTTATAGATCCATAAAGTTTCCATCTTGGTCGTTGTTATGAGGTCATGCTTGAGTTATGAGCTTTCTAGAGTTGGGAAATGGAATGTTATGGGTGTTAGTGACTTGCCCAGCCATGCAAAGGCTTAAAGTCACCAACGTTATGGATTAAGAGGCTTAGAAATGGTCAGATCTAGAAGTTGGACGTGGGTCTTAACTGTTTAAGACCTCAAGAGCTTAGAGTCTTAAACTGGGAGTTACGCGGGACGTAATCCCAGTACGCGCGGCGTGAGGGGTCGCGCACCCCGTTTCTGTGAACACGCCGGGTACGCCCAGCGTACATGTTTGGTACGCGCAGCGTAACCCGGAGAGTTGACTTTTGTTGACTTTTAGGGTTTGGTCAACTTTAGGGTCTTTGAGCCATGAGAGGGGTAAAATGGTATTTTACCCTTCTGAGAGTACTAAGAGAGGGAATAGTCTAGCCTTGAGAGATGTATTGATTTAGAGTGTTTATTTCATATGATTAGGCGGAGGCTAGACCAGATTTTACAGAGTTCGAGATTACCGAGTTACCCGAGGTGAGTCTTCTCACTATGCTTTACCTAGAGTGGTAATTAGAGTTATGTGACAGAGTATTTGTATGTTTTTGCATGATGAGATTTCTATGTGATTTATGCTATGTATGTTACAAAGTTAGGACCGTAAGGTCCACAAAGTTAGGGCCAGAGGGCCCATAGAGTTATGGGACCGGAGGGTCCCACTGAGACACATTGACCAGAGGGTCAACCAGAGTTAAAGCCTCGAGTGGCTAATATGTGTTGTGTGTGGTATTTTGGGGAACTCACTAAGCATTTATGCTTACGATGTTATGTTATGTGTTTCAGGTACCAGTGAGGATCGCGGGAAGGCGCCGGCTTGATCAGTACACACTTGAGGAGCTTTTACATATTATGATCTTGGGATGTGATGTTATGAATTGATTATGTGATACAATGATATTTTTATAACAATTATGAATGAAAGTGTGTTTTTAAAATGTGAAAAATTATTTGAAAATTTTGGGTGTTACAAGTTGGTATCAGAGCCTTGGTTTCAGGGATTCTGGTGCACCTTCTGTACGATCAGCCAGCACCCGAACGGTGATTTCCCAAAATACCCTTACATTATGAGTTATGAGATATGTTATGATATGATATGCATGCTAGAGGAGGCTAGGTATTCTTATTAGGACTAGAGTGGCCTGATTTATGATGCCTTAGCCTAGGGATTTTGCTGCTAGGAGATGCTTGAGAGTGAATAGATAGCAGCGAGGAGCTTATGAGAGATCTGCTAGAGAGTAGACTATGTATATAGAGAGTAGAGTACTTGGGACTTGGGATCATACGAGGAGGACTTGGGGTGAATATTGATGCGGTGTGGACGGTAGTATTGGGCCCGTACTACCGAAGGCACCGGATCAGTGCGCAGCCTAAGTAAGAATCCTTAGGGTACCAGCGATCAAGTAGGAATGGGATATCGAGTGTGTGTACACTCGAGCGAGTCTCTGAAATCTTGTGTTGTATTTCAGAGAGACATCATGGTTGGGACGCGCCACAGGCCAGGGACTAGCGAGGGCGGTATGAGCGATGAGGAGCTCCGCCAGATGATTCATGATGAGGTGGCTGCTGCCATCCGCACTGAGATTCCAGAGATGTTCGGGTCTATCAAGACCACACTGATTGAGACTTTTGATGAGCGGTATGCTGCTCTTACTGATGCTACTGTTGCTGCAACCACTGCAGCCGTTGTTGCTGCCAGGCTGCAGGGGGGTGACGCGTTGCTGTACCGGGAGTTCAGCAACACGAAGCCACCAGAGTTTGATGGGACTCAGGATCCGATAGCCGCGATGAGGTGGATCTCTGAAATTGAGGGGTGCTTCTACACATGTTCATGTCCGGAGTTCTTGACCCTCAAGCAGGGTACTGAGTCTGTTACTGTGATCACCAGGATGTTCCACGAGAGGGGGATGTTCTGCCCTGAGCATGTGTCTACCGAGCAGGCACGTATGAGTCGGTAACTGAGTATTCTGAGGAGGGATATACGAGAGTTCGTGGCGAACTTGATGTATCGGACATTTGCTGAGCTTCAGGCAAATACCCGGAAGAGGGAGATTGAGCTCGAGACTCAGGCCAGGGAGGAGGCGGAGTCTCAGGGGAGGGATCGACGACCGGCACAGTCCCAGCCGGCTGCCAAGCGGGCTAAGCCCGCCGATTCGAGATCAGGGAACCAGAAGGGCCGCACTTGTGGCAAGTGCGGCAGGAGTCATGAGGGGGTGTACAGAGCAGGGTCTTGCTACAAGTGTGGCAAGGAGGGGCACATGGCCAAGGATTGCCCCAAGGGGTTTGTAGTTTGTTTTCACTACAACCAGACCGGACACCGGAAGGCCGAGTGTCCGCAGTTGCGATGGTCAGCTCAGGGAGCTTCTCAGGGATCTGTCCCTGCTGCTGTTCGAGCTACGGAGAGTCGGCCGGTGAAGGCCGAGGCGCCGAAGGCTCGCGGGAGAGCCTTCCAGTTGACAGCGGAGGAGGTCCGCGTAGCACCCGATGTTTTGGCTGGTATGTATTCTTTCATCTGTTTGTTGAGTTTGTGGTGTTATGCTTAAATTGTGATATGCGTAGGTACATTTCTTGTGTGTTCTGTGCCTACTTTGGTGTTATTTGACTCGGGTGCGAGTCGATCTTTTGTGTCATTAGCCTTTAGTCAGCACATCAGTATTCGTCGAGAGGTGTTGAGTCGACCTTTACGAGTTTCCATAGCTGACGAGAGAGCAGTGTATGCCACTGATGTGATTCGAGGATGTGTACTCGAGATCTTCGACGTTGAGTTTCCGATTGATTTGGTCCCGATTGCTATGGGAGATGTCTGTGTCATCATGGGCAAAGACTGGTTGAGCAGATTTGGAGCGGTTATCAACTGCGAGCGACAGGTGGTGACCATACGAGACCCTAGTGGGGGAGTTATTACGGTTTATGGCGAGGGTACCCGTTCTGGATCGGCATTTTGTTCAGCCGCGAGAGCGAGGCAGAGTCTACAGCAGGGCTCTAATGGGTTTGTGGCTTATGTGGTGGATACGAGGGTAGGTGCAGAGAGACCGAGGTCGGTCGATGAGGTCCCGATAGTGCGTGAGTTCCCAGATCTTTTCCCCGAGGAGTTTCCGGGTGTGCCTCCCGAGAGGCAGGTGGAGTTCCGTATCGATTTGGTTCCGGGGGCAGCGCCTATCGCCAAGGCGCCCTATCGCCTTGCACCTCCAGAGATGCATGAGTTATCCTCGCAGCTTCAGGAGCTGTTGGGAAAGGGGTTTATACGGCCGAGTAGCTCGCCGTGGGGAGCGCCGATCCTTTTTGTCAAGAAAAAAGGATGGTTGACAACGGATGTGCATTGATTACCGGGAGTTGAACAAGCTGACGGTCAAGAACCGTTACCCCTTACCGAGGATCGACGATTTGTTCGATCAGTTGCAGGGAGCGTCTTGGTTCTCCAAGATTGACTTGAGGTCTGGATATCATCAGATGAGGGTGCGTGATGAGGATATCCAGAAGACAACGTTCAGGGCTCGTTACGGGCATTACGAGTTCGTGGTGATGCCTTTCGGGCTCACCAATGCACCGGCGGCGTTAATGGATCTCATGAACAGGGTGTGCAAGCCGATGTTGGATCGTTCGGTGATCGTGTTCATTGATGATATAATGGTGTATTCGAGATCCAGAGAGCAGCATGAGGAGCATTTGAGGGAGATTGTAACGACCCAATTTTCAAGGCCAAAAAAATTTCATTTTTGAATTAACGCATTTAATAAACATTTTACCAAAACATTGTCAATAAAACATTCCATTACAAAATCATAATGTTGTATTTCAAACCATAACATCATAAGTATTGAAAATCAGAGTACAGTCCCAAAAACTTCTTGCGGAAACCATGTGTGTGTGTGTGTGTGATGCGCTGCTACACCCCCGGCTCCTTCCCCTTCGACGAAGAGGTACCTGAAACCAAAACCAAAACTGTAAGCACAAAGCTTAGTGAGTTCCCCCATCATACCACATACCATACAATATCGTCGGTATCTTTCAACCGGGAACCTTCATCGGTATCTTTCAACCGGTAACCTTCATCGGTATCTTTCAACCGGTAACCATCATCGGTATCTTTCAACCGGTAATCAACATCGGTATCTTTCAACCGGTATCCTTCATCGGTATCTTTCAACCGGTAACTAGGGACTATTTCACCCCTACCACTAGCATACAATCAACAGATATAAGCATACAGTCAGGCATATCCGGGTACTGACCTACCCTTGGGTCCTAAGGACCACTGTCAGGGAAACTAATCCCTACCATATACGTACAATACCATCCAGATAAACCTCATAACCAACACATAACCAGACCAAGATAATTATCACAAAGACCATTATCTTCTAAATACCCCTTTTTGGTGGGCCGGCATTGTGGCCTTAGACCCACCCCTACTGGAAGGTAACTCACCTCAATGTCGTGCAGCGTATAAACTATCCTCGGTGCACAAGTCGACTCCCTACGACTCCTCGATCCCTACACGACAACCTTCAAGTCAACACACATCACATACAACCCTAAACAGGGTCAGTCCAAGTTCAGTCAAAGTCAACATTGGTCAAAGTCAACATTCAGTTGACCTGACTCGCCGAGTTGGCCTACCAACTCGTCGAGTCCATGCTTCTCTAATCCGACACAAAACCCCGACTCCACTCGTCGAGTCTATCAAAAACTCGACGGGTTCTCCTTCAATCATAACATCAGGACCATCTTCATCCGACTCGCCGAGTTCCTTCTTGAACTCGTCGAGTTCATCTCCAACATAAGGACTTGTCCAGTCTATGACTCACTGAGTTGTATGAACAACTCGTCGAGTCCATCTTCAAAGATTGGGAGATTGCTATGGACTCGCCGAGTCTGCTCATACCACTCGCCGAGTCCCATGGCTTCCAGGTCCCTTTTCGCGTCTAAACCCACAAGGGACTTCCTTCCTAACACTTACCCATTCACAGAAAGGGTTTGGTGCACAATGGTCACCAGCTCGTCGAGTGCCAAGAACAACTCGCCGAGTCCAACCTTGACCAATTCCATACAGTCGATTTAAATGAGATCTAACACACCAAAACCATAGATCTGGCCTCCTAATGTCCATTTTATACGTAAAGTTCCAAACTTGATGCACATGCATGGGGTTTTTAGCTCAAAAATCCATATAAAGTGTCCTACAATATGCTTGGGGCTCTCATGGCCCTAAAGTTGGCACCTTTATGCCATGAGACCCCTCTTAAGGCCCGGATCTGAAGTCAAAACCCACTCAACACTTCCAAATCCGAAAAATGACTTAGAAATCCATAGAGATCCCAAGTTAAAGATGAATAAACACATAGATGAGTCAAGACAGGGGCATTATACCTTGAAGCTGCTGAAAATGAAGTAAGATCTCCGGATCTACATGCCCTAACTCGATTTCCAAGCTCCTTTCTTCCTTCCAAGCTTTACAATCCACACAAGAACACCAAAAATGGCCTTAACACACACACAAACAGCTAGGGTTCGATATGAAGCTTTCAAGAGAGTGTTAGGGACAATGGAGGCTGAGTTAAGTTGTTTATATAGGGTGCAAACCCTCAGATTTAGGGTTTCACTTATCCAACACCTACTCGCCGAGTCAGTCTCCCGACTCGTCGAGTCGGTCACTTAAAATGTCCGCAGCCATGACGCTACTCGACGAGTTGATCCTCCAACTCGTCGAGTCCCAGAGAAAAATACATATACTGAAGAAAACATACCAGGTGTTACAGAGATCCTCGGAGTTATGAGATCGGAGAGGCTTTACGCCAAATTCTCCAAGTGCGATTTCTGGTTACGAGAGGTCCAGTTTCTGGGACACCTCGTCAACCAGAATGGGATATTGGTCGATCCGGCCAAGATTGAGGCGGTGATGAGTTGGGAGGTGCCGAGATCCCCTTCGGAGATCAGGAGTTTCCTGGGGTTGCCTGGTTATTATCGGAGATTCATCCAGGATTTCTCCAGGATTGCTGTTCCTCTCACCAGACTGACCCGGAAGGGCGTGACTTTCAGTTGGGGCCCGGAGCAGCAGGCCTCATTCGAGACACTTCGCCAGAGATTGTGCGAAGCCCTAGTGTTGGCCCTTCCGCAGGGAATGGAGGACTTTGTGGTATATTGTAACGCATCGATATCAGGACTGGGTACGGTGCTGATGCAGAGAGGGCATGTGATAGCATACGCATCGAGGCAGCTGAAGCCTCATGAGACGAGGTATCCTACTCACGATCTGGAGTTGGGGGTTGTGGTGTTCGCCCTCAAGATCTGGCGTCACTATTTGTATGGGTTCGGTGTACCATATACACGGACCACAAGAGCTTGAAGTATCTGATGGATCAGTCCAACCTAAACATGCGTCAGAGGAGATGGTTGGACGTGGTAAAGGATTATGAGTGTAAGATCCTATACCACCTGGGCAAGGCTAACGTGGTAGCCGATGCCTTGAGTCGCAGGGCAGAGAGTGCCCCTTTGTGAGATGTTTGTCTGAGGTTGATAGTGATGACTCCGGTGTTGGACACCATTCCGTAGGCCCAGGTAGAGGCCATGAGACCGGAGAACCGCAAGCGAGAGCAGGTGATCGGACAGATATCTGAGTTCATTGCCGATAGCCGGGGGCTTATGACCTTCCAGGGTCGGATTTGGGTGCCATTTGAGGGCGGAGCACGTGCCATTTTGATGGAGGAGGCGCACAGGTCGAGGTTTTCGATCCATCCCGGGGCCACTAAGATGTATTTGGACCTGAAAAGAGACTATTGGTGGCCCTGTATGAAGAGGGATGTGGCGTGGTTTGTAGAAAGGTGCTTGACCTGTCGTAGGGTTAAGGCCGAGCACCAGTGTCCACATGGCAAGTTGCAGCCGCTTGAGGTTCCCTAGTGGAAGTGGGAACAGATTTCCATGGATTTTATCACCAAATTGCCGAGGACTGCGAGAGGCGTCAATGCAATTTGGGTGATCGTCGACCGGCTGACAAAGAGAACTCATTTTCTTGCTATTAGTGAGAGCTCATCCGCAGAGAGGCTGGCAGAGGTGTATGTGAGGGAGGTGGTATCGCGGCATGGTGTACTGATCTCGATTGTGTCAGATCGAGATGTGCGTTTCACTTCTAGGTTCTGGAAGAAGTTCCATGAGGAGTTGGGTACTAGGCTGCATTTCAGTACCGCTTACCACCCACAGACGGACGGACAGAGTGAGCGGACGATTCAGACGCTCGAGGACATGCTTCGGGCATGTGTGTTGGACTTCGGAGGGAGTTGGGACATGTATCTGCCTTTGGCTGAGTTTTCCTATAACAACAACCACCATTCGAGCATCGGTATGCCTCCCTTTGAGTTGTTGTATGGGAGGAGGTGCCGGAATCCCATCTGTTGGGGAGAGGTAGGGCAGCGAGTGATGGGCAGCACTGAGATAGTGCTTCAGATGACAGAGCAGAGACAGCAGGTCAGACAGAGGTTGCTGACGGCCCAGAGTCGCCAGAAGAGTTACGCGGATAGGCGTCGATCCGAGCTCGAGTTTCAGGTTGGAGATTTTGTACTCCTGAAAGTGTCTCCTTGGAAAGGAGTGATCCGATTCAGGAAAAGGGGCAAGTTGGGGCCCCGGTACATTGGACCGTTCAGGGTGATCGCGAGGATGGACAGGGTAGCATATCGATTGGAGCTACCTGCGGAGTTGAGCCAGATTAATGATACCTTCCACGTGTCTCAGCTGAGGAAGTGTATAGCCGACGAGTCGGAAGTGGTGTCGTTGGAGGATATCCAGGTGGACGCAGGGCTGAATTATATTGAGAGACCGATCGCGATCCTGGACCGGAAGGTCAAGGTTCTGAGGAACAAGGAGGTGCCTCTGGTTCAGGTCTAGTGGCAGCATCGGAAGGGGTCCGAGCTGGCTTGGGAGACGGAGTCAGAGATGCGGGAGCAGGATCCGGACTTGTTTTCGGCATGAGACTTCGAGGGCGAAGTCTGGTTCTAGTGGGGGAGAATTGTAACATCCCGAAATCCAGTTAAAGCTATTTAACCCTTCCATTTTGTCAAGTTGTCAAGATTGGTCCCTTGAGAGAGTTGTTGTAGCAAATGAGTACGCTGCGCGTACTCATGCTCTTAATTTGGATGCGGACTTGCCTGGGTACGCTGGACGTACCCAGGGTTACGCTGGGCGTAACGGGTCTAGATGCAAACCCTAAATGTTTGGCTTGTGCACTATTTAAAGGATGCTAAGGCTCATTTCTCAGCCTCCATATCAGAGAGTGAAACCCTAAGAGAGAGCCTTCCATCCTCTTTATTTGGTTTGATGTTAAATGGACCATTTCTAGGGTTAAAAGTCCCAAAGGTGGAGACTGTATGAGTGTAATGTACTCCATGGACCAAGATCTGTCCCATTTCAGTGGTATTTGTGTTATAGATCCATAAAGTTTCCATCTTGGTCGTTGTTATGAGGTCATGCTTGAGTTATGAGCTTTCTAGAGTTGGGAAATGGAATGTTATGGGTGTTAGTGACTTGCCCAGCCATGCAAAGGCTTAAAGTCACCAACTTTATGGATTAAGAGGCTTAGAAATGGTCAGATCTAGAAGTTGGATGTGGGTCTTAACTGTTTAAGACCTCAAGAGCTTAGAGTCTAAAACTAGGAGTTACGCGGGCGTAATCCCAGTACGCGCGACGTAAGGGGTCGCGCACCCCGTTTCTGTGAAGACGCCGGGTACGCCCAGCGTACATGTTTGGTACGCGCAGCGTAACCCGGAGAGTTGACTTTTGTTGACTTTTAGGGTTTGGTCAACTTTAGGGTCTTTGAGCCATGAGAGGGGTAAAATGGTCTTTTACCCTTCTGAGAGTACTAAGAGAGGGAATAGTCTAGCCTTGAGAGATGTATTGATTTAGAGTGTTTATTTCATATGATTAGGCGGAGGCTAGACCAGATTTTACAGAGTTCGAGATCACCGAGTTACCCGAGGTGAGTCTTCTCACTATGCTTTACCTAGAGTGGTAATTAGAGTTATGTGACAGAGTATTTGTATGTTTTTGCATGATGAGATTTCTATGTGATTTATGCTATGTATGTTACAGAGTTTACAGAGTTAGGACCGTAAGGTCCACAGAGTTAGGGCCAGAGGGCCCACAGAGTTATGGGACAGAAGGCTCCCACTGAGACACATTGACCAGAGGGTCAACCAGAGTTAAAGCCTCGAGTGGCTAATATGTGTTGTGTGTGGTATTTTGGGGAACTCACTAAGCATTTATGCTTACGGTGTTATGTTATGTGTTTCAGGTAGCAGTGAGGATCGCGGGAAGGCGCCTGCTTGATCAGTACACACTTGAGGAGCTTTTACATATTATGATCTTGGGATGTGATGTTATGAATTGATTATGTGATACAATGATATTTTTATAACAATTATGAATGAAAGTGTGTTTTTAAAATGTGAAAAATTATTTGAAAAATTTGGGTGTTACAAGTTGGTATTAGAGCCTTGGTTTGAGGGATTCGGGTGCACCTTCGGGCGTATCTGAACTCAAACTGAGGATTTCAGAGATTTTCAAAATAAAATTCACAAAATTTTTCTCAAGAGTAAAAGGCTTTTGAAAGAGCAGAGCAGAGCAGTGTGTACGATCAGCCAGCGCCCGAACGGTGATTTCCCAAAATACACTTACATTATGAGTTATGAGATATGTTATGAGACACTCCTCCCTCCCTGAATCCGTGCAACATGTATCACCTCACTTCGCACCTTGACCCAATCACCAAATAACCCCGAACTCATGCATCTGAAACATAAGTTAATATAACCAGTCCCCGACCGCTCTTGAACAAATCTCCGATCCCCTCAGAAAATATCCAGTTCTCCCCCACTTATGGTTTGAACCATCGCCAATTGGCGCACTATCAATCTATCCCACAGATTGCTTTCATTAGTAAAATTGCACCTATCCCTTGAAAGAGCTACGCAACGCTCGATGATTCTTCCCGATAGAAATCGAGCAATACCAATTACTCCAAATCACAGATGAAGCCCTCAGAACTTCCCATCAGGACCGCCTCCGGTCAATCAGAATTCCACACATTCCATCACCGGAATGTCCAACTGTCCAGTATCAACCCTGAATCTTAGTCTGGAAATGACGAACTATCATTCTCCTTATTCTCGACTCCACGACCCATGCTCCATCACGGCTCTTACGATAAGAGCAGAACCCGCATTACCACTCTCGATACTCATCAAAGATAATAAGAGCCACCGCACTGATATTCTCCTCTTGATCGACCGACGCTGCAACTAACACATGCCCTACTGTACTCAAGTAGGGTGTATCCTGGTCCTTGACCAACTCAGTCCCCACTGACGCCCTGTTCAAGCTATATCTCTTCCTCACGACAGACTTAATAACATATACTCTGATTGAATATCACTATTAATGCAATCCCATGGGGCTCACCCCCAAACTCAGAAACCGAAATCTCAACACCTCTTATGTCTCCCACAGGAAACGGAATTTGCATCACTCGGTCATAGAATGTGACATCTCCACTCTCGGCCGGTCGCCCAATCCAGACCGTATTATTCCATAACGCACCATCCCTACTCATCCCTGAGTCTAGCGACTCCAACTGGCATATCACCAACACTCCCTCGGAGCTAACTCGATTTCCCTCTCCAGGGATGCTCCACTAAAACTCGTGCATCATGGCCTTTTGGCACCCTACTCTTTCACATCTGCTCTTGGTCTAGACAATCACCGCAGAATAACTGGTAAAATCAGAAGCACTAATCGCCATGTGTCACAGTACTCAAACCATGTGGCCACCTCTTGATTTACCATGAATCATGGTACCTGTACCATGTTACCTCCTCTTAATCTCATGGTACTCTAACGATGATCTCTCTTCTCAGTCTGCCTCAAATCATGGTACTCGAATCATGACACCACCTCTTGATCTGCTACTTATTACGATACTCGAACCATGATATCACCTCTCGATCTGCTACTTAGATCATCTGGAATACTCCGTGCATCAGGTATGGGTCCTCTGCTTTCAGTAGTACGGGTCCATACTACCTGCCACATCTACATATACCCTTTACACGGACCATCCCAAATTCTCTAAGTAATTTCTCAACCTTCTCAATCACCAATCTCCACATGCGTGCTCGGTTCCCGGTGAAATGCTCTACTCTGCTATCGTACTCGTCTGACCAAGGTCACTTCCTAGGCTCTTCCTAGGTGCTCCCACTTTCTGCCATCAGCTACTGAGAAACTCCTTATGATGCCAGTCATCTACCTCCTGAATATCATCATATTCACTTAGTAGCTGACTCCCATCACCGAGAGTTCCACAAAGCACGAAGCAAGCAGCATTCGGGCATCGAATAATCTCTATCAACACGTACATCCCACTCTAGGTGATAACTCCACTTGCTCCGCTCATACTCAAAAGATATCACCGAACTGTGCAACTCTATCCCTCGCGGGTATCTAGCTACTCTCTCGATAGGCCCCACAATGCTCATCTAGGTGTCTCTCCTAGATTACTCCACTACTCAAATCTCTATCTACAAGGATTCCTGCTGGATACTCTCACTCAGCACATACTCGAAAGTGCAAAACAAATAACAGCAACTCCTAGGCTAAGGCATCACAAATCAGGCCACTCTAGTCCTAAAATATGAAATACCAAGCCTATCTATAACATGCGTAATATCTCACAACATATCTCATAACACAAAAGTAAGGGTAATTTGGGAAATCACCGTTCAGGCTCTGGCTGATTGTACACACTGCTCCTTCTCGTTGTTCTCTTAAAAACTCTTTAGCATTTTTAGAAAATCATTTCCTTTGAAAATTTTCTCAAATCCTCAGTTTGAGTCCAGATTTACCCGAAGGTGCATCCGAATCCCTCAAACCAAGGCTCTGATACCAACTTGTAACAGCGTGAATTTTTCAAACAAAATTTTCATTTTAAATTCAGAAAAATGCTCATGATACATTTCACAAAAATCCTAATTATCAAATTAACAAAACATAAATCCATAATTGTTTAATTAATAATCCAGGATCCTCCAAAACATAACTCTTTATCTCGTGTGTACAATTAAGCTGTCGCCTACCTGTGAACCTGAGAAGTACTTGAAACACATAACACATAACACGGTAAGCACGAAGCTTAGTGAGTTCCCCAAAATACCACATACAACACATATTAGCCACTCGAGGCTATAACTCTGTTTGACCCTCTGGTCAATATGTCTCAGTGGGACCCTCCAGTCCCATAACTCTGTGGACCCTCTGGTCTTAACTCTGTGGACCTTCCGGTCCTAACTCTGTAAACTCCGAAACATACATAGCATAAATCACATAGAAATAATGCAGTGTATCACATCATATAAATAGCATACAAAATACTCTGTCACATAGCTCTAATTACCACTCTAGTTAAAGTATATTGAGAAGACTCACCTCGGATGAAGAACAACTCCTAAAAATACTGCTGCAACGCATCGGCCTGTATCTCTGTGCCAAACCCATAATTATATCACTTAGGAGCTAAGTCCAACCTCTCACTTATTAGGTCTAAAGATAGACCTCCTACCAGCCCATCAGTGCCCTAAATCCATTGGGCCCACCAAGGCCCAATAATAAATGGGCTTCCCCGAGGCCTAAACCTCAATCTACATGACAAGTCCAACACAAGGCCCAAGACATAGTTATAAAATTCACTACCCATAGTCTCAATTACATAAGCCCAAAGAATCAGGCCCAACGTCTAAGGCCCGCAATAAATGTCTTGCCCAAAAACCCACAGAGGGGTTATGCGGGGCGTACCCCTTTGGTACGCTTAGCGTACCCAAGCACGCATGGACTGATCGGGGGCCTCAACCCAGTACGCGGGGCGTACTGAAATTACGCCGAGCATACACTCAGCTTTCTAGATCTACTTTTCTGGGTCTTAACCCGTTAAGACCTTAACTCATCTCTTGGATCTAGACTCCCTAGCAATCCTTACTCCATAAAGTCATGGACTTTAAGCCTTTGCATGGCTGAAGTGATCACACACACACAAAATACTCAATCTCTTTACTCATTAAGCTCTCCACTCATGCATGACTTGATTCTAACCTCCAAGATCTCATTTTTATGAAACTACCACATCAAAACATTCAAAAGGACGGATAATGGGGCTCTGGAGTTTAACAACTCACAAAGCTTCAAGCTTTTGGGACCAAAACCCTAAAATGGACCATACTAAGCATAAATCAAAAAGAATGGGAAAGCTTTGAGCTTTATACCTTCAAATGATGCTCTAGCCCCAGGAAAGCTCAGATCCAAGGTCTGGATTCCAACACCATTCTCTTCCATGCCCCTTCTTAACTCCAAAGAGCCCACAATAACACATATAAGCTCCACATGGCCATACACAAGCTCAAGAACAGATATTAGGGTTTGAGAGGGTTCATTGACTGAGGAAGGTGGCCAGAAATGAGACCATCTCATTCCTTAAATTTGGACACTACTCGAATTAGGGTTTTTCTTCAGTGCCTAGTACGCCCAGCGTACTAGGTGGTTCTTGCGTCCATCCCACGCTCATAGGTACGCTAAGCGTATCCATACTTACGCCCAACGTACCCGATTGCCACCCATTTCTCAATAAGGATCAAATTTGCCATACTTACCAACTATCATAGCTTCATTGATACAACTCTGATTTTTAAAGATCCTCATATCTACGGAAAGGTGATGAGGTGCCCTACGCCTTCAGCAACTCGCTGCAACCTGAGACATCCTTATGACCGGCTCGTGGCCGAAAACCCTAATCATGGACAATCCGAAATGGGATGTTACAATTTGGGTGATCGTAGACAGGTTAACCAAGTCCGCACACTTCCTGCCTATCAAAGAGTAAAACGAGATGGAGAAGCTAACAAGAACCTATATTAGGGAGATCGTATGACTGCATGGTGTGCGTATATCCATTATCTCTGATAGAGATAGTAGATTCACTTCAAGATTATGGTAGTCGCTACAAAGTTCCCTAGGAACTAGGCTGGACATGAGTACAGCCTACCATCCACAGACCGACAGACCAAGTGAGAGAACTATCCAAACCTTGGAAGATATGTTGTGAGCCTGTGTGATCAACTTTCGGAAGGCATGGGATACTCATTTGCCCCTTGTCGAGTTTTCCTACAACAATAGTTATCACAAGAGCATAAAGGTTGATCCATTCGAGGCCCTCTATGGCCGGAACTGCAGATCCCCTCTGTGCTGGGCTGAGGTGGGTGACACCCAGTTAGCTAAAGGACGAGTTCCTGACAGCACTCTCACATGTCCGGAGATCATTCGGGAAACAACAAAGAAGATCGTTCAGATTCGTGAACGATTGAAAGCCTCTAGAGACCGACAGAAAAGCTTCGCAGACAAACGAAGGAAACCTTTGGAATTCTAGGTGGGAGACCGCGTTCATTTTGAAAGCCTCACCCTGGAAGGGCTCGATATGCTTCGGAAAGCGTGGGAAGCTCAATCCAAGATACGTAGGGCCTTTCGAGATTCTCGCTAGGATCGACCCTGTAGCTTACAAACTCAACCTACCTCGCAAACTAAGTAACGTACATTCTACTTTCCACGTCTCGAACTTGAAAAAGTGCCTATTCGACGAGACTCTTGTAATCCCACTCGGCAACATCGAGATCAACGAGAGCCTCAACTTCGTGGAAGAACCAGTAGAGATAATGGACCGCGAGGTTAAGCAGACGAAAAAAATCCGTATCCCGATAGTGAAGGTTCGCTGGAACGCCAAGCGAGGACCTGAATTCACTTGGGAGCGCGAGGATCAAATGAAATTGAAATATCCTCATCTTTTCGCTTAGTTATTTGTAATTTAATTGCTTAAATTCTAATTTCGGGACGAAATTCTCTCTAACGGCGGGATGATGTGACAACCCGAAATTTTTATCTTGTACAAACCATTCACTTCAATCAAAGTCAGACTCGTTTCTAGTAACTTTTAGCACTGTTTAGAGTTTGTTTGAGCATTCTGAGCTTAGTACATCAAAGGAATCAGTATTTGGAAGTGTCAGTTTAAGTTCTAAACTACCTAGCAACCGTAAACCTCCTCAAAAAGGAGTTTACAGTCGAGACCTTGAGATTATGGTCTAGGTGACCGTAAACTCCATGCTATATATATATGACACTTAGTCATTTTTCAATCACTTTTACAATTCCAAGCCTAGAACTCGATTTCTCTCCAAGGATCTTAAGGTTTTGCTTCCAAACTTCAATAATGTAAGTGATTCCTTCCCTTTTTGGAGTTAATACATCTCTTCTTCTTGATTCACTCTTGAATTCATCCACTAATCACATCTTTTGAGTCTAGATCTTCAAGATCCTCAAGAACACCAAGAACACTTAGGTGTTTTGTGCCGAAAACACCTTCATTTGCCTTCAAATTGTAAGTATATGTCTTCTATACTTGTTATCTAGTAGGATACTTGATTCAGGCCTTGAAAACATTCATTTTCCAAGAACAAAAGGTGTTTACGGTCTAGTGCATCTCCTTAGACTGTAAACCCTTATAAATGGTGCTTTGTGACCATTAAACCCTCCTAAAGCCTAGAATGGAACTTAGAACCCTTCAAAATGCTTGGAAATCATCCTATGCACAAAAGGATGTGAGTTTACGGTGGTAAACTCACTAGACCGTAAAACCTATGACCGTAAGGTCATTAGACCGTAAACACATGGGACCCTGAACCCATGGGACCATGAACTCAATGGACCGTAAACCCATTGAACCGTAGACACATAGGACCGTGAACCACTTTAACCGTAAACTCTTATGGTCATGCCACTTGGACCGCAAACTCCTTAGGGTGGCCATACACCCTTGGTATGCAATCCCATGTGATTGTAGCACTTAAATCTAACTGTATCCTATGTCCTAGGGTGTTTCCTTTCATGATTAGTTGTTTAAAACACTAATTAGATGCTTTATGTATCATTATATGATAAATAGGATCCGTGTGTGTGCTCAAGTCTTCACTTAGCACTTAGCATCCTATACCACTCGTTCATCCAAACCACTTACTACAGGTGAGTTCATACCCCTTAATCTACCTTTTAAATGATTTTAAATGCTTTTATGGGGGGGATACAAGTTGAAACATTATACTTATTATATCAATCACATGTGATTAATAACTATCAAACAAATGGATTTGCTGTGCTTTTAGCTGTTTTATCAAACAAACTACTTCAGAATGTTTATCAAACTCTTTTACCTACCAAAACTCTTTATCAAACTTGTTATTTTATGCCAAACCTTGTTTGTTTAACTCTTTTCAAAATTATATATTGTCAAAACCATGTCTGGTGCATATATAGTTATATAAGTAAAGTTTGAAGGACTTAGGACTGATAACTCACTTTATTTCCTATTCCTTGTTTGGTTGTGCGCTTAAAGTACACCGTTGTTTGTCCGAGTGTCGTTTGATCCTTACTTATATATTATGTATATATGTATAGGACATAAAAGCTTTTGTCTCAGTTCAATACACTCAGTTATACAAACAACGTTACTAGTAAACTATAGTAGGTATAGTTTAGGAAGTCACTACTCACTATTTCTAGTACAATAAAACATACAAAGAGTCAGTTCATACATGAGTCAATACATACTATTATGAGAAACTAAGAGAACATACTATTATGAGAAACTAAGAGAACATACTATTATGAGAAACTAAGAGAACATACTATTATGAGAAACAATACATACTATACTGTATACAAGAAAACATACTATGATGAGAAACAAAGAGAACATACTACATACTAGACAGAGAGAACATACACTACACTAGTAAATACAACACATATACAAGAATACTATAACATAAATCTGAGCCACGGTTTCGGGGAATGGCATCACTGCCATGGCTCGTTTTGTATCTAAAGTCTCCTGGAGGGAGAGCGTGAATTTGTGTATAGATCTATACTGGATTGATTATCCTACACCTTGCTGTTCGCTACAGTGGGACTGGCAAGTCTACGGGTGCCAAATGTCATTTCTTCCGTTGTCTTTCATCAGTGTGTTTTTAGTCGATAGTATGGTGCAATCATATCACATTATACCTTAATTAACAACAAGTTTAAGCTAGTTAGTACAGCAGTAGTTACCATAATACAACACTACAGTACTTTATTATTTTCCCATTCTATTCGGATTGTGATCTTCTCACATAAACGGTAATGTAAAAACTATATTTTTGGTTAATGATAGTCACACTTGGGAAAATACACACGTTTACAAGAAACACACATATAGAAAATTTGATACATTGGTAGAAGGCTACGTTTAGTAGAAAATATAGGATTTTCTAGGAGATACAAACATTTACTACAAACATTTACAAACTTATACATCAAACACTTACAAACATTTTCATACAAACAATGACACTAAAATGCTTATGAACTCACCAGCTTTAAAGCTGATCAACTCTTTCAAAATAACTTGTATTCTTAGGTCATCAGTAGATAGGTACTGATGCCAGGTTTTGAGAAGTTGGAGCTCGTTCAAGACTCATCTCTTATTTTGATTTACATTTTTGGTGTCTTATAAACTTCATATAACACACTTGTATTAAATTATATTATTAATGCAATGGATGATGTTGTTGCTTGTTTACTATTATGATTTGGTGTGGTACTGTACATGACGTCCTCCGCCCCTGAATGTTTCCGCCGTTCCGGTTTTTGGGTGTGACACTATTGCATGGCAAGTCTTTGAGATCGCTTGCGCTCATTTTTGGCTTGACGCTTTCGTTTCCTATACTCAGATTTGTATCCTTGGGGGTTGGTGACTACTATCTTTAGTTGATTCCCCGGGTTGTTACATTAATTTGAACTGTCAAGACCGTTTTCGTCTTTGTTTGCATTACCAGCGTTGAATTGTGCTAGGGCAGCTGTCACGACAGCTGTTACCGCGGCTTGGAAAGTAGCGGCGTCTATATGCAGGATCGGGGTTTCGTCGTTTGGCTGACTATTTCTGGATTACGACATGATTCTGATATATGATAAGAAAATGAGTTCGTGAGCGATTATGGTCGTCCCTAGATGTATTCTAATCATTCATGAAAATGTAAATTTTTTATTTTGCTAAACTGTTCTCGATGGTTTGACCTACAACCCTATGATGTAGTACTGGTAAAGAGTAGAAGTAAGTTGATAGAATGGTCACAAGACGATTGTCATCCGAACTAGGCTATCATTGGTTGGTGGATAACATGACCCAACTTTCGACAAGAATTGGAAGTGATCCTTGAGCTAAATTACCATAGTTCAATAATTTGACGAGTGTGGGACTTAGATAGAGTTCTAACGATAGAAGGATGAAAGCATTTGGACATAGATTTCTACTGGAATTAGCTGACTGAGAAAATCATTTATATTAAAGATGTAATAAGTTCGGGAAAAATTGACCTTGGAGTAGGTCTTACATCAAATTTAGAAGTTGGAGAATGTTTGACAAAACGAAGATCTAGTGAAATAGTACCTACAGTACAGGAGTAGTTACATGGGAAAGTGCTACCTAGAGCATAGATACAAAGGCTATTCCTTAAACCAAAAGAGAGAACGAGTAGATTACCTTCTACCCCCGACGGGTACCCCTCGGGTGAACCCTTAAACTTGCCAGTTGACACTCTATGTCGAGAAGGTGTCGTTCATAAACTCTCTGGCGAACCCGGAGTTCTATGAATTCGGCTCGAGTCGCAGCAAGCTCTTGGTGCAGGGCCTCGTGGTCTCTCCTAGACCAGTCACGAGCATCTTCAAGATGAGTGGTACGGATGGTATGCATTCTCGCATTGGCATTAACTTCCATGATTCGATGGAGAGCTGTCCAGCCCTGTATTTCGTTTCGGGCAACTCTGTGGACCAGGATTGGCAAGACCCTGTCTGATGAGCCTCCTTCGCTCAGCTCATAAAATCTTTGGTCTCCATTGAATGGCATGGGTTGATTCTGCTCTTGGCTCCATGTTTCCAAGCTTTCCACCCACGGAGGCGTCGGGCCTTGAAAAGCCGGACGAGGGTTAGGATTTGGGAGTGGAGCCAATAGGGGTAGATTCTCAACTTCTGGCTCGGGATCAAGATCCTCTAGAAGGTCTTCTGCCAGATCATCATCTAAGGGGAGTTCAAGTTCTGCTTCTGGTTCTGCATTTAGCCCTCCTCCATAATCTTGGCCGGGAAAGTAAGGGTCGCCAGGGAGGTGGAATCCAACCATTTATTTAGACGAGAAATAAGGGTAGGGAATTTATTTAACAATTCTAAAATAGCGTGATAAACAAATAAAAAGTTTCTATAAGAGAAACTTACTGCTAATCCTAATAAGTTCGTTCTTTGAATAAATAGTGCCTAAAACACTCCTATAGTATTTTACTTTATGTTTTGTTCTCATGTTCTTCTGTATATGAAGAGGTATATGTATAATTTGGTAAGTTTCAGGTTTGGTGCAACACCCCAATTGCTCCCCGACACACGTTCAACGTATCTCAAATAAATATAGTTGATCAGGCTATATTCATCCCAGATACGATTACATAACCGCCAGGGTTTGATTGTTGTGTCCAACAATTAAATACTTTTGTTCTGTCCTAGTGACACTGATTTTAGTATGAATGCAGGTATGTATACTTGGTTAAATATTTTATTATTTAAAAGTAAAAACTCTTGGTCAGATTATTTTAATCCCGTTGTGTTTGTAGTTTCTATATCTTTTATGGGTTGATATACTCGATTCACTATAAACAATGCTCTGATACCAATCTGTCACACCCCACAAACGGAATGGCGGAAACGTTCGGGGGCGGAGGACGTCATGTACAGTATCACAACAATGCAAAGTAGTAAACAAGCAACAACATCATCCATTGCATTAATAGTATTATTTGATACAAGTGTGTTTATTCATAGTAATAAAACACTAAATTAAGTAATCAAAATAAAAGACGAGTCTTGAACATGCTCCGTCCTCTCAAAACTTGGTCGAATGTACCTGTCTTACTAGTTCCCTAAGAATACAAGTTATTTTGAAAGAGAGTATCATCATAAAATGCTGGTGAGGTCATAAGTATTTAGTGACATTTAGTAGTTAAAAGCCACAAAATGTTTGTATTAAAACCTTGAAAAGTTTGTAAAGTTTTCCTAGAAAATCCTATATTTCCTGCTTATAAATAATGTAGCCTTCTACCCGAGGCCCGATTGTTTTACTTGTTTCTTCTTGTATAAAAATGTAAGGGTTGTATATGTATTCGTAATGGTAGGAAAAATATAGTAGTACTTTGTTACTGTGTAAAAAGTATGTTTTCTCCCATTTATCACTATCATCTATTCGGGAAAATAGAACGTTTTATCTCAACAGTGACACTACTGACCATGAAATGATAAAAATGAAGACTCAAGGTTGTATTAAATGTACCATACTCCTTGGTGAGTCTTATTTACTTTAATTTCTAGTTGGTTAATTAAAGGTTTAGATGTGAATTAGTTTGTAACCATGCTGATTGACGGTTGAATATCTAACGACCTTCTGGCGTCATAAAATAGTGAGGTGACATTTTGTCACCCCTTGGCCTTACCGGTTGGGACTGTAGCTAGCAGTCGGGGTGTGGGAGTGTCTGTCCCGTATAGATCTATACACACGATGCCCGCTCTCCCTCCAGGAGACTCTGGTTACAAGGTGATACAATAATGTATTTTTGTATCATGAAGTAGTATCTCACATTATGTAATAGTATTCTTGTATATGTATTGTATGTACTAGTGTAGTGTATGTTCTCTCTGTCTAGTATTTAGTATGTTCTCTTTGTTTCTCATCATAGTATGTTCTCTTGTATAGTGTATAGTATGTATTGTTTCTCGTTATAGTATTCTCTATCTGTTTCTCTTTATAGTAAGTATTGTTTCTCATTATAGTATTCTCTATCTGTTTCTCTTTATAGTAAGTATTGTTTCTCATTATAGTATTTGTATATGATAGTATTCTCCTAAACTATACCTATTAAAGTTTACTAGTAATTTATGTAGTTTGAATGAATGAAGGTATGCCTTTGCTACCCAAAGGTACTGAACTGATTGACAGTATTTTTATATCTACATATGTACACATAATATATAAATAATATTTAGACGACATTCGGACAAATAACCGATACCCTAAGGCCACATCCAAACAAGGAAAAGGAAATAAAGCGAGTTATCAGTCCTAAGTCCTTTAAACATTACTTATATAACTATACATATATAGACATGCTTTTGACAATATATAAGTTGTAAAAAAAGAAGTTTTGTAAAACATTTGAAGAGTTTAATAATAAATATTGATGACTTCATCTCAATTTATAAAACGATTTAAAAGCAGTTTGGTATATAAGAACGAGTTTGATAAAGAGTTTAGCATGAAAAAGAGTTTGATAAATATTTGAAGTAGTTTCTTTGATAAAACTGTTAAAAGTATAGTAAATCCATTTATTTGATAGTTATTAATCACATGTGATTGATATAATAACTATCATGTTTCAACTTGTATTCCCCCTATAAAAGCATTTAAAATCATTTAAAAGGTAGATTAAGGGGTATAAACTCACCTGTAGTGAGTGGTTTGGATGAACGAGTGGTATAGGATGCTAAGTGCTAAGTGAAGACTTGAGCACACACACGGATCCTATTGATCATATAATGATACATATAAGCATCTAATTAGTGTTTATAACAACTAATCATGAAATGGAACAATGTAACGCCCCGATTCTCAGGTATTGCTTAAATAAGATTTATTGGATTAAGCTCTACTCGACGAGTTGGTTGACCTACTCGTCGAGTAGTAGATGGATGAGATCGCGTGTTAACTGACCTACTCGACGAGTCCATATTGGGACTCGGCGAGTAGGAGCTGGCAGATGAAACCCTAAATCTCGGGGTTTGCACCTCTATTTAAAGGAGCCTTAGCCTCCTTTGGCCTCTTTGCAGTCTTTGAGAGCCCCTTAAAACCCTAATACGTGTGTGAGTGCTTTTGTGTGGTGTTTGAAGCTTAGAAAGAGAATTGTGGAGGAAGAAAGCTAGGAAGTGCAAAGGAATTGAAGCAAGGAAGGAGTGCGAAGCAGGATTTACCTCAGCTACCATCCTTTGGAGGTATCAAAGTGCCATCCTTACTTCCCTTTTTCCCTTTTGTTGAGTTTCTAGGGCTTTTTATGGATTTTCAAGTTGGTATGATGAGCTATGGGCTAGATCTGATGTTGTAACTTCAGATCTGGACCCTCCTTGGATTCTAAAAGCATAAAGTTCCAGTTTTGGTTGTGATTAAGGTCCCTCTTGAGCATGAAGTTCCAATAAGAACTTAAAATAGGCATTTAGAGCCTTTATAGCCATACATGCACGTAAAGTTTGCAACTTTACGTGATAAGCATGCCCTAGAAGCTTGGATCTATGAGTTGGAGCCGTTGCATGGGTCAAAACAAGTCTGTATGGAAAAAGGACTGAATGGACTCGGCGAGTCGCAAGGTTGACTCGGCGAGTCACATGAAGATGGCCGTGAACTCGACGAGTTGGATGAACAACTCGGTGAGTCCGATGAAGATTGCCATAAACTGGACGAGTTGAACAACAACTCGGCGAGTCGGATGAGTTTTCTCTTGGATATGTATGAGTGTGTATCAGTCGAGTTGCAAGGAGGGAACTCGACGGGTGGCCTTAAAGTTTGATCGAGAATCAAAGGAACTCGACGAGTCACTCCGATGACTCGGCGAGTTGGAATGTACTTCAGGGAACACGGCGAGTAGCCAAGGGTACTCGGCGAGTTAAGGTCAACATGGACTGTTGGCCTTGACTGAGAACTTTGACTTTGACCAGGGGTTGACTAGTGGGTTATGGAGTACCTTATAAGGTTAAGGACTTATGAGTATGTTGTACTATGATAATAGGTGGTGGAGCCTGTGTCAAGTGATCCGAGAGTTATAGTTTACCTTTCGTGTCGACATCTGCGAGGTGAGTTATCCTCACTATATCGATAGGGTCTACGGCACCAAGGCCGGCCCTTTAGTTTTTATTGTTATGGTATGCTACATGTGGTTATGATCTGTTAGATCGGAATCGGGGTAGACAGTATGTTATGCTCTTATGATCCGTAGGGATTGGTATGTTAGTGACCTGCTAGGTCGGTACTCTAGTTACAGGAGAATTCTATGATTGATGATCAGTGTGACAAATATGTTTGATGTTTGTACATGCCTGTATATGATAGTATGTGCACATGGTTATTTGCTTGTGGTTGGGTTGAGGCGGTCCTGCTTTGTGCTCAAGGCCAATATACCCTATGAGCGGTTCGGGGAGACTGTAGGCCGACGTGGCGGACAAGTCATGCCGAAGGCTCGGGATAGAGTCAGACAGAATGTAGGCCCGGTAGGGCGGTCCAGTCAGGCCGATGGCCCAGTATGCATGTTGATTGATTGATTATTACTGATATGGTATTGTCAGTGTGGTATTGGTATTTTAGGGGTAGCTCACTAAGCCCTCGGGCTTACAGTTTTCAGTTTATTATTTCAGGTACTTCAGGAGATCATGGCAAGGCGAAGGCGTGACCGTACCGCTCCCCGTCCTTATGTTATGATTTTTGGGACACTCTGATGGAAAGTGATTTGAAAATATTTTGTAAACAATGCTATTTGGTTTTTATTTACGATTGAAAAAGTTTCAAATTTGGCGTAAAATTTATGGATGTTACAAACAACCTTAGGGACTAGGAAACACTTTTAATGAAGTGTTAAACCACATAGGGTTGCATATAAGGGATTTAGGGCCTCACATAGGAGTTTACGGCCCAATGGCATTACCCACATGAGTTTATGGGCATGGGTTTACGGCCGTAAACTCATGGTAATTTGTACCAAAGTGTGTGTTAAGGTCTAATGGTCCTCCAAGAAGTGTTCTAGTTCATTAACTTAGCTCTTAGAAGAGTGTAGGGTCAAGGTGGCACCATTTTAGGGGTTTATGGACAAGGGAGATGCTATTGGCCGTAAACACCTTATGTTCTTGGGGAAAGCTTGTTTTCAAGGCCTTAATCCAACATCCTAACTAGGTAACAAGTATAGGAGGTAGTTACTTACGATTTGAAGGCAAAAGGAGGGTGTTTTAGGCCCAAAACACCTAAGTGTTCTTGATGTTCTTGAGGATTTTGAAGATTAACCCAAAGGAAGATGTTAATGGATGGAAATCAATGGGTTATCAAGGATAAGAGGTGTATTAACACACAAAGGAAGTAAATCACTTACATTCTTGAAGAAAAATGAAGAACTCTTGAAGATAGTTGAGAGCAAAACCGATTTTAGACTTGGAATTGGTAAAAGTGAAGAAAAATGGCCAAGAATTATATATATAGCCAAGAGTTTACGGCCCACATGAGTTTACGGTCGTAAAATCATGTTGGGGTGGCCGTAAACTCCAAATGATGGAGTTAAAACTTGATTAGTACACTAGTGGCTCAAGCAGATACTTCCTAACACTCATTCCTTTGGTGTACTAGGCTCAGAATGCTCAAACAGACTCTAAATAGTGCTAAAAGTTAGCAGAGACAAGTCTGACTTTGATTGAAGTTAATGGTTTGTATAAGATAGAAATTTCGGGTTGTCACAGTTAGCTCTAGGCAATATGTATGAAGGACTAGGAGACGGCTCCTGGCGCATTGTATGTTATTATGTATGAAAGACCAAGAGGTGGCTCCTGGCACACTATATGCTGATTAGCTAAGTAGAGTAATATGTATGCTTGTTGTCTTTGTGATGCTTGCATGGAAGACCAGGAGGTGGCTCTTGGCACTTGTGTATGAGACCGAGGGGGTGGCCCCCGACTTGGCAAGAAAGACCACGTGGTGGGCTGTGGCATAATGGCAAGACTATGTTTGGCGCATAGCATCTTTACTGATTATGATATATGTATGGCTCATGTGTATGTATGACAGTATGCGAGTATGTGTTTATAAGCAAGATAGTATCTGGTTGAAAGAGACCGAAGGGGTAGGCCAGCACCCAGATATGCTAGGCAGTATGTTGATATGTATGGTATGTGGTATTTGGGGAACTCACTAAGCTTCGTACTTACGGTTTTTAGTTTTGGTTTAAGGTACTTCGTTTTCAAAGGAAAGGAGCCGGCTCGATCGCAGCGCATCACACTATGTTTTCTGCACATGAGATCTTTGGGATTACACTCTGATATTATTTTATGATAACACGTTTGACTATTGACACTTTGGTTTTGACATGAGATGTTATTATGTATGTTTTAATTCTTATGGTTTTATAACAACTTATTTAAAAATGAAATTTTTGGCCTTGAATTTTGGGATGTTACAAGTTGGTATCAGAGCCTTGGTTTGAGGGATTCGGGCACACTCTCGGGTGTGTCTGGACTCAAACTTAGGACTTGGTATGAAAATTTTCATAAGTAAACCCCTTTTGTAAAAAGAAGTTTGAAAATAATTTGAAAAGAGAATTGAACTTTGAAAAGAACAAAGTGTGTGATGCGTCCAATCAGCCGAGCTCAAGTAAGTTTTCCCCAAGATGACGATAAATGTTATGATATGTTACATTATGAAATGGTTATGAGAACTGCATGCTAGATTAGGGCTGAGGATCTAAGAGGATGCCTTATATGCCTATTGTGTGTGCTTGTAGACTTGGATGGTAATACTGATCAGTCAGTGATAGGATGGCCTGTTTAGGTTATGCCTAATTGTATGAGCCTTTGAATTGCATGTACAGATTCCTGATTAGAGGATAAAATGGTTTGATTGGATTAAGATGGTTAGATTTTCCATTGTCAGAATGTTGTTGGCTTTGTGCTTTGTGGGACTCTTTGTGATGTGAGTTAACTATTAAGTGAATATGCTAAGTCACATGTGACACAGACTGGATAATCTCAGAGTGATAGATTTGAACCTATTGCACAACTCTTTTTTGAGTCCAACCGTTCTAGGGATGGGTCTTTTACTCGAAGGATTATCTGATCTCTGTTGTATGTGGCTATATTCATAAGGTAGCTAGCTGACATTACTAAGAATCTTTTAGCAGTTGAGGACTGGGTGAGTTCTGGAACCTAGGAAAGCCTAGGATATGTTTCAGTGGGTTACTAGTGAGGCTTATTGAGACCTGGGTGTACCAGTTTGAGGAAGTGACTTGGAGGATTCGAGAGGATTGCTGAGGAAAGTATGGATAGGTGTGGAAGGTAGTATTGGGCCTGTACTACTGAAAGCACATGATCCATACTCGAATCAGTGAGAGTCTTGGAGAATATGAGAAGCTTCGGGGAGGAGTTAGTGACCTAGTTTGGGGACATAGGATGTTCCAATTATTGCATCGTAGCCATGGGCAAGTGAGCTAGTAAGGATGACAGGTTGTCAAACCCTAAAGGACATGATTTCCAAGAGGTTGCAGATGCGAGATCGATTTGGAGCACTTTGAGAAGAGAGGCTCGTGCTAGGTGAGTATAGTAGAGGGTCCCAGGAAGAGACCCATGACTTCTGATCATCGGATGAAAGGCCAGCATGGCCTGAGTCAGTGTAGCATGTACGGGAAAGTGCATAAGGGAGTTTGTCGCACCAAAGGTTTAGGCTGCTACAGGTGTGGTAGGGTTGATTATGTCAGCTGAAGGTGATAAGTATTCCTCTAGATTTTGCAGGTATGTCATCTTCTACTGCCACTGGATAGATGTTAGGGATACGTATCGCTTGGAGTTAGGTGTGAGTTTAGATAAGTTGGATCTCGGGTCAGTTTTCTGCTAGTGTTGGGTTATCAAGGATAATATATGCCAACCTGCATGCCGCAAGTCCTTGATGAACCCACAGAGGGATGCATCTTGCGGAGTGGGTTCCACATGTACTGTTATCATTCTGGATCTTTATTGAGATCTGTGCAGGAATATAATTTGGGAGATCCTTAGTCGTAATTAGTGGGATACTTCTCCAGTGAAGTAAGAGTTCAATGGTTCTCTCATTTGTTCGGGTATGGTCGATAGTTGTCTATGGAAGAACTTTGGGATTCAAGGCACTACCGTTGCTAGGACAAGACTGGTAGCATGAAGATGGTGGTGTCGGTTGCGGGTATTAGATGCATACGTGGTTGGTCATTGGATGTTCAAGAGAATTGTATTTTCACATGGGCTGTGTTCGGTTAGTGTTCAGTGGTGTTGCGAGATTGGAATTGGGAACGAGGACTCGTGAGCCTAAGTAAAGATTAAGGCCTCTAGTGTTAGCATGAGAGATGGATTGAGGTGTCAGACTGGACCAGATTTCAAGAGTACTCTTCAAGATTTCAGAGGACGAGCGATCTCAAGGTTTAACCGGTGATTAATCGCTAGCATTGGTAAGCACAGGTTGTCATCAGTGGGATACTAGAAAGTGAGAAGGATTGGGAATCCCTCAATTCTCGCGTATAGTGAAGACTTGGTCGTATCTAAGTGGGGGAGAGACTTTTTGTAAAGTTCTCCAAATGGGAGTTCTGGTTGCGCGAGGTGCAATCTCTTGGGCACGTTGTCAACCAGAAGGGTATTCTGGTCGATCCGGCCAAGATAGAGGCCGTGATGCAGTGGGAGATTCCGAGGTCTCCAACCGAGATTCGGAGTTTCCTGGGTCTAGCAGGTTATTATCGGAGATTTATACTGGATTTCTCCGAGATTGAGGTTCCTTTTACCCGACTGACCAAGAAGTCGGTGGCCTTTCGTTGGGGGCCTGAGCAGTAGGCAGCCTTAAAGACTCTCAAACAACAGGTTTCAGGAACCAGGTTAGAATTTTGGGTAGGATTCAAGTTCGGTTGAGTGTTAGGTTGAGTGCGTGTTCGACCCGGTTCGAAAAGCGTTATAAGACTACGGGGGTAGCGTGTTCAAGCAGTCTCAGCGTTTGGGCAGTGTTACCATCTGTGTTTTAGGTTACAAGTTCGGACGGAGTAATAAAGTGCTTGGGTTATGCTAAATGACCTGGAGGAATAATTGGGTCTATGATTTTAGTTTCTATTGTGAGCCTCAGGTTATCATAAGTTGAGTAGTCAGTTGAGGGATAAACAAATTAGATTCAACGATAATGACTCAGTATGAGTGGTCTGTCGGGGATTCAGACCATCTTGAGACAACAGATTTCGGACAAAGTACATGTGATTTTGTTGCAAGGAATTCGTTCACCTGCGGATTTTTAGGGCTTTACGAAGATTGGTCACGGCTACCCTCGGAAGGTTAGAGTGTGCCCAAGATGGTGACCATGTCACTAGAGTGGTTGGGCGTGTAAGGAATGGTAAGGAATGATTTCGAGGACGAAATCTAATTTAAGTGGGGGAGAGTTGTAACACCCTGTTTATTTAATAAATAAATAAATAAATTAATGAATGATTAGTAGCCCTAAAATCCATAATTTTAGTGGAGAGTTGGTTTTCGGAAACCAAATGTTACAATTTTATAAGTCACGGGTTAAAAGTGTAAGTTATAGATTAGTTTTGTAAGTATTTATGAAGGCATGGACTAAATGGTAACTTCTGGGACTTCATTTAAAGAGATTTTGGGGCTAAGGGGTCGTGTGGTAAATTAGGGATCAGATTGAGAGGAAATCTAGAAGCAGGGGTGTAATTGGTAAATATTGTACCTAGATTCTAATGGATTATTAATGTTGGGGTTAAAAGGGTAAAAAGATGGATTAAGGTTGAAAGAAAATGTCATGGGGAGGGGCTGAACTTGGAAAAAATGAATAAAAGTTTGAAGATCACGGGATATACCCGGTGACCCTTCTTTCCGTCACCTTATTACACTAAAACCCTAACCCTATCTTTCACCCAGCCGCCATCACCTCACGGGAGCCTCTCAGCCGCTACCACTCCTCCCCATTCGTTTTCCGATCTGACGATGTCGCCAAGCAGCCACTTCATCATCGAAACGTAGCCTTGCTACCTGAGACGTGTGAGCAATCGGAGAACCGCCGAGGCCGGGAATTATACTCGGTTCGTCGTGTGCTGGTCGTGAGCCACAAGAAACACCTGTAAGACAGCTGCAATCCATCTTCTTCTCTCTCCCCCTCGTTGTTTACTGTGGGTGCAGCGTTGGCGACGTCGTTACCGTCGCCAGTGGTCGTGGGGGCCACTGTTTCGCTTTTCCGGTGACATCCGCCGCCTAGACTGTGGCTGTGGGTGTGCCTGTTTGAGTATACATGTCGTTGTCGGCATTTATAGTGTGGCATGTGTGTTATTTGGTTGGTAATACCCGAGAACAACCACCATGGTTGCCAACCATGATGGCTGCCACCATGTCCTCCCTTTCTGCCACCACCATCCACTATGCGGAAGTGGTCGTGTGCGTAAATTGTTGAGTGTATGACCGTATTTGGAAAGATAAAGATGTGTAAATCGTTGTTTACCTAGGAAACGGATGGGACTCATCGCCATTACTTGTCGCCGCCATTCCACCACCTGTTGCCGCCGCTCTGCCATTGTTAACCACAATCTAGGGTGGCTGGGTCCAATTGCAAGCAACAAAATGTGTGTGTGTGTAGCATTAGTGTGTGTTTATTTTGGTATTTTTTTCATTGTAAATTGTAACAAAAATGGAATAATGGAATGAAACTGAAAACCACCACCTTAGGGTGGTGGCTGCCGCCTCCTGTCGCCACCGGCCGCCGTGTCGGGTGGCGGTGTGCCCTGTTTAGATTGTGACTCGTTTGGATGTTTGGACAAAGGATTAAAACCCTAATGGGTCTATTAAACTCTAATGGGCCCAATGAAGCCCTAATGGACCCAAAAGCCCAAACATGTGACTAATGGGTGTAATAAACCCTAATTGACCTAAGGAAAACCCTAATGGGCTTAAGGACTTGTTTTTGGGCCTATTGGGCTAAGATGAGATTGGAAAACCGAATTAGGGTTTAGAAAACCGTAATATTGGATTTGTGGGCTTGGACTTATCGGGACCAACACTTGGGCCATTGGAATGGAAATGTGTATTAAGCCCAATCACACCATATGATTTATTTAGAAGAGTGATGGACTGAATGGATTGAGTCCTTAATAGGTTAAGTGAGAAACACTTAAGCCTAATTGTCATTTTATGTGAAACCCTAATTTCACTTGGGTTTATTATAGGGCCTTTCTTTTGGGCCTTGATGATTGGGTTATTGGTGGGCTATCCAAAAATAATCATATAGACTAGAATATTTGGATGGGTATTTGGGTAAGGCCCATATGTGAGGGTTTGGGCCCAATTTTGAAAATTGGGCCATAGATTAGCCAGATTGGGCCTTTATGATTATGAGATATTGGGCCATTAGAATGTCGAATGTTGGACTGGACTAAATGGTTGGGCCTAATGGTAAGACCTTGTAATGGTTTGGGCCCAATTTGGAAAATTGGGCCGTATGTTGGGCTTTGACTCATAGTTGACTTTTGGGCCTTGGGCTCGAATGAAGCTAAGATAGGGGTAAAGCAGTCATTTACCCCAAGCATGGACTTATGGTTATGTGTTAGAACCCAATTATTAATTGGGTGTTATTTTGATTTTGACAGATTCGGGAATCTGTCAGCCAACAGCCACAACTTTATCCGCGGGACTTCAGCAGTATGAGGTGAGTCTCCTCACTGTGTGCATGGGTCTACAGCCACAATTCCAGCCCATTTAGTTTATGTATGGTAGGAAGACTTGGGGGTTAGCCCTAGACAATATGTATGTAGGACCAGGAGGTGGCTCCTGGCGCACTGTATGCTATTATGTATGAAAGACCAGGAGGTGGCTCCTGGCACACTATATGTTGATTAGCTAAGTAGAGTAGTATGTATGCTAGTTGTCTTTGTGATGCTTGCATGGAAGACCAGGAGGTGGCTCTTGGCACTTGTCTGTGAGACCGAGGGGGTGGCCCCCGACTTGGCAAGAAAGATCACGTGGTGGCCCGTGGCATAATGGCAAGACTATGTTTGGCGCATAACATCTTTTCTGATTATGATATATGTATGGCTCATGTTTATGTATGACAGTATGCGAGTATGTGTTTATATGCTAGACAGTATCCGGTTGAAAGAGACCGAAGGTGTAGGCCAGCACCCATATATGCTAGGCAGTATGTTGATATGTATGGTATGTGGTATTTGGGGAACTCACTAAACTTCGTGCTTATGGTTTTCAGTTTTTGTTTAAGGCACTTCGTTTTCAAAGGAAATATGTTGGCTCGATCGCAGCGCATCACACTATTTTTTCTACACATGAGATCTTTGGGATTACACTCTGATATTATTTTATGATAACATGTTTGACTATTTACACTTTGGTTTTTACATGAGATGTTATTATTGATGTTTTTATTCTTATGGTTTTATAACAACTTATTTAAAAATGAAAATTTTAGCCTTGAATTTTGGGATGTTACATCGTCCATTCTCCAAATGTTAACATTCTTGGACCAAAAACCCCATAAAGGTGAAATAAAGAAATCTAAGAAACCATTGATCAAGTTGGAGACTTGCTTACCCAAAAATGTTGCAAATGAAGTGTTGTTTCTGGATCTACTTTCTTCCTCTTGAGCTCTTTAGCTTCCTCTTCTTCCACAAGCTTCAAAAACACACGATTTCTCTCAAAAAGGTCTCACAAGCTCACACAAGGCTCTAGGGTTTTGCGGCTAGGGTTTTGGGGCTTGGAGGCTGTAAATGCGGCTGGCATAATGGGGGTTAAGATGCTTAAATAGGGTACAAAACCCCAAAATTAGGGTTTCATTTTGGCAGCCTTACTCGTCGAGTTGGGGCTCTCAACTCGTCGAGTAGGTTGCTTAAAACCCGCGTCCCTTTTTAATCTCTACTCGATGAGTTTGGGGCTACCAACTCGTCGAGTTGCTTTGTAAAAATGACTAATTTATTAATTAAATGTGTACCAGGAACCAGGCGTTACACCACCTGCCTCTCCAGATGCAATCCAGGAAAATCTTTCGGGAATACGTCCGACTGTTCAGGAACAACCGGTACACCATCCACAGTCATGTTACCCTTCTCCCGGGTATCCATCATATAGGCCACAAATCCAGAAGAACCATACTGAAGATAGTGCTTGGCCTTAACTGTTGAACATAAAACCAATCTGTGCTAACACTCTCTCCCTGAATCACTAACTCTCCCCCAATTGGGGTCTTAATATGCACCAAGTGCTGCTCATAATCAATCATTTCCCTAGTGGGGCTCAGCCAATCCATCCCCACAAGAAACATGCTCCCATGCAAGGGAATAAGAACCAAATCAATCGGATACTAATCACTGAACAACTACGAAACACAACCCCGATGAACCCTAGATACTCGCATAGGATTATAATCGGCAATCCCAACCTCTAATAGATAATACAACTCCCCCAAAGCATCAGAAAACCTCTTATTGAGCGCAAGAGATATAAAGGATCGGGTAGTCCCTAAATCAAACAATACTAAAGCAGAGATATCATACACAAGGAACGATCCTAAAACAAAACACACACCCACACCCACACACACACACACACACACACACACACACACACATATATATATATATATATATATATATATATATATATATATATATATATATATATATATATATATATATATATATATATATATATATATATATAAGCAGTAAAATCAACATAAATAAAGTGATAAGGAGAATAAAAATACCTATTACCACATCAGGTGTTTCACGAGCCTCCTTGGAGGTCAGCTAAAAGCCCTGCTCCTCACAACAGGCACATCCGCCTTGCCCTGGCGGCCATCCGTGATCCTCAAAGTCGTTAGAGCCGGAGCTGCAACTAGTCCTGTCACTGCTAGACTCGGACAATTAGCCTTTTTATGGCCCCTCTGATTGCAATGGAAGCAGATTAGACTCTATCCCTGGGTAGTGGTTGTGCAATCCCGACCGAAGTGACCAAACTTGCCGCACATATAACAGCCTGAACCACCACCACCCCTGCATTCTCCATCATGCGTCTTGCCACACTTTCCATAGTGGCCCCATCCTTACCGACCTCTCGATATCAGGTTAAAAACCTTGGGCCTCTTTCCTGAAACCTCTAAACCATGAACCTGATATGCCTTCCTCTTCCTCTCCATCTCCTAATCAATCTCCGTCTTTCTTGCTTGAGCAATCATATCCTCCAGTGTCTTGCAACTGGATCGGCTCACAAACTCCTTGATATCGCTCATCAACATCTCGTGGTATCTCACCTTCTTCATCTCCTCGTCCACGACATACTGCAAAACTAATTACGCCATCTCAAAGAACAGAGAAATGATCTCTCCTACCATCTTAGTAGTCTGGCGAAGGTCCTAAAACTCCCGCACCAACTACTGCACCACAATCACCGATACTATATCAGCCCGAAACCTTGTCACAAAATCATTCCAAATCATCGAATCAACCACCTCGCCTCCCAAGGCGTGCCCAACCTCCTCCCACCAATATTGAGCTCTCTCTTTCAGAAGAGAGGATGCAAGTCTAACCTTTTCCCCCTTGGGGCAATAACTAGTATGAAAGGCGTTAACGACATTCACTAGCCAATGCCTCCTCGTAATCAGATCCTTCTTCCCAAAGAACTCCGGCGACCCACATGCTTCAAATGCACGAAAGGTTAAATCGCGAGCTCCCATCATCGCAACCATCTCAAAATGGGAAGCACCCATGCGCGCATCCATAATCTCCTTGATACCCTCCTTGATCGTACCAAAGATTATAGGAGTCCGCTTAGGAATACTGTGGGTAATCTCTGAAGAAATGAACTCCCACATCTGATCATCCATCTGTCTGGCCCCAGAGACCGAACCTAAACTATCACTAGCACCAGAGCCGCTACCTTAACATCCTCGATTGACCACCATACTGAAAATAAGCCATATAAACCATTAAATATACTTGAAGAATACCACATTCTAAAAGCTTCCTAGTATCATCGTGACTTTCCTTTACTCGAGTATTGATCCTCTACTTCCAGTAGTACGGGCCCATACTATCTTCAACATCTATCCATACTTTCTTCAAGGATAGCCACGAATCCTCCAAATCACTCCCTTATCAATCCAAACAACCCTAAAATAGACAAGGCTCTCGGCACCGAATTGCCTCCTCGGTTTTCCTAGAGCAACCACCACACCACTCTATGCCATCCACTACAGAAGGAACCCCCCTAACACCGTCTAAGTATTTTAGGAATACAATTACATACTACCGAAACAAGATAATTCTTCGAATGTAAGGTCTCACACTACAATGGTTGTACTCAGACAAGAGCTACGCAATAGAATTAAAACCTAACCTTCAAAAATTATCCAATCTCAATAATATGTAGCTTAGCATATTCGCTAACTAGTCAGCTGATGTTAATGGGATCTCCAAAAACCACAAAGCAAGAAACATTCAAGCATCGAGTAACAAGAATCAAGCGTAATCGAAACATGCCATCGTGTCATTGACTAATTAGTACTAGCATGCAAGTATATAAGCTCATACAACAGGCATACAAAGCCATCACTCCTAGCACTCAATCATGGAATCCTGAGGAGATCCTTATCCCTAATCTAGCATGTGATTCACAGATTCACAATTCAAGCATAACATAAAACATATATGGGTATTTTGGGAAAACTTACTTGAGCTCGGTCCACTGCGTACACCACACCCCTTTCATTTAAAAAAACTCTTTTTGTAAAACATTTCATTTATGAAAATCCTATCAAATCCTCAGTTTGAGTATAGACACAACCGAGAGTATGCCTGAATCCCTCAAACCAAGGCTTTGAAAGCAACTTTTAACGTCCCAAAATTTAAGACAAAAAATTCCGTTTTCATACGAATAAAATCAGCAATCAAACATGTTTATAAACCATAAAGGAAAAACAGGGTGTGCTTATCAAACATCCCATAAACATCAGAGAAAAATATGGCAGAAATAATGATGTGTGTGCAATGCGATCATCCTGAGCTCTTCCCCTTCGATCCAGAAGTACTTGAAAAATAAACTAAAAATCGTAAGCACGATGCTTAGTGAGTTCCCCAAAATACTAAACAACATACATATAGGCCAACTTAAAGTTGTGACAGGTCTATTTCACCCCTGAGTCTGATTCAACTCATGTGTCGGCCCAAGGCCGTACCGGGTCTATTTCACCCGCAAGTCTATTTCAACTTATGTTTCAGAACAAGGCTATATCGGGTCTATTTCACCCATAGGTTTATTTCACCCCACATATATATAGCAACAGTCATACATGCATATAACACACATAAAAGGAGTCACAAAGACTACAAGAACATAACATATCCTAGTGTCCTACAATATAGTGAGCAAACTCACCTCAGTCTGTTGTCAGTCAAACAAATGATCGGGCTGCTGAACCTGAAAACCCACATGCTAATCAATTAAATAAAATACCAATTATAATATGGCCATAAACCATAACTGGGAATCTAGTTCATTTATCCAACACATAGGGTAAAAGGCCATTTTACACATTTCTCTCTTGGCCTAATAACCAAGGCCCATCCCAATGACACCAAAAGCCCAATATGGCCTAAGTTCCTAAATGATGCTGAACGCCCATTATAGGCCAAAATCCAAAAGGCCCAAAAGCTAACAATAACCCAAAGTCAGAAAGACTAGTGGCCCAACAAGGCCCAAAATGATAGTAGTCCAAATATAGCATAAATCTCAAAAGTCAACTAAAGTCAATAACTGCTGAATACGCCCAACATACTATGACTTACGCCCTACATATGCCCTCTATGAACAGTATGCACTGTACACAAGCTAGGTACACCCAACGTACTCGACAGCCAGCCGAACTTGCCATTAAGTGCTTAATTAGTTAAGTCACTAAGTCATATTCTCAGAGTTGATCCTAAATGATGTCTTAATATGTAAAGTTGGCAACTTTACTCCTTTACATGTATTTATGGACCCAAGATTCAATAAAAACCATAATAAGAACCCTAACTCATGTATAGTTCAAAATAACACATCAAGATTGCATTTTTATACACAAGGTACCCCGAAAATGATAAGATCCACCATCCTAGCTTATAGAGTAACTCATACTCTCATGCATGGCTTAAAGGACAATAAAATGCACCAAACAAGGCCTAACTTGATCTATCAAAATGAACCATCAAGTTAAGACCTTTATACTTCCAAAAGCTTTCCATGTTCGAGATTATGGTGGATCCATAAGCTCTATCCACACCAATGCAACTTACAAGTGTTCTTCCTTCAAGGTGAGCAAAAACACCTTCAAAGTTTACCTCCAAGCTCAGAACACTCAAAAGGAAATCCAGTTTTCGTTCTTAGGGTTTGGAGAGGTGGATACTAGTCATGAGAAAATCCTCGTAGGTCCCGTGTAAATGTGTACCTCCGCGACGATGCCATTGAGCCAGTACACCTAGCGTACGCCCAATGTACTCGGCTAGGGACCAAAGTGTAAGACTTTTTAAATTTAATGGAAAGAAGGGAAAATACGTGAAATGCAAATGTTACAATCAATTTTTCGAAATTTTTTTCATTCAAAGAATGTGCAATTAAGGCAAGGCATACCATAGCTCTAATACCACCGATGGGTTATTTAGGTTGCCACAACAATGCTCAAAGCAGAAAATAATTAACAACTAAGAATGTTGGCAAATGCCACCTAAGTGTATCTATGTATTTCATGTAAAGGCAACATACTTTGAATTGAAAAAAGTACTATAATACTAATTAAATAAAAATTCATAAGGGAAACTTACATACATTTTGATTTGTTATAGCTAACAAATCAAATTAATCTTCAAAATCTTTTGGAAGTTAGCGCCAGAAATCTCATGTAACTACAAAACTTGAAGAGAGAGGAGAACGGAGGCAAATTTTTGGCTATGGTCTTAGAAAAAGGATTGGCCGAATATTTGAAGAGGTAAAGGCATATTTATAGCTGATAGGGAACCCTAGATAACGCTTACTTGATTAAAATAATAATATGTTAAATCAACAATTTATATGGTTTCCTAATTATCTATATTTTATGTATAGAATATCCCAGAAACCCTATTTTTTCTGCCTAAAACCGTCCACTACTTAGGAAGGTTTTGGAATGCCTTCTCTCAACTACTAAACAATTACAACTGTTGATCCAAGAAAGTGCCATCGGCACCTAAGATGAACACGAAGACCCAATTGCTCATGTGAACTGGAGTGGTGGATGCTGAAGACCATTTGTCATTTTATGACACTTGAAGACGAGAAGAAGACCTACAAACTTCTGTAACATTGTGAGAACAAGGATATGATGCGCAGGGACAAGGTTTGGAAACTCAAACCTTGAGTTAATGCTTAAGATCAATGTCTGCTTTTAATTAGATGTTCCGGTCAAGTCTGGTAATACCAGTCGAGACTGAGGAGAGAATTCAACAAAGTACTCAAGTAATAAATGTAGAACTATGAGTATAAACAAACTAAAGACAATAGATGAGCAAGAAGAATTTTTTGAAAGAGTTTGATATGAGAGAAAAGTGAAAGTGAAGTTGATGTAAGTATGGCTATCTTTAGAGTAACAATCCTTCATTGTTAGGACATAATTTATGGTTTATACTTTACTTTTGTTGGCTTGTAGTGTTTTCGGTCGAGGAACGAAATCTTCGTAGCCTCGGTGGTGTTTGGACCGAAATCACCTTGTGATTTCGATGGGTGATTTCGGTGGGCTTGGGATTTTTAAGGCTTTGCATTATGTTTAGTATATAATGTATTATCAGTTGCGAATGATAGAGTTAGTTAGTTGGTCATTCTAAGGAGTTGTGATCGAGATTTAGAGAGAAAGAGAGAATCTAGAGCATATTTAGAATCTTATGTACTAGAATATTCTTGAATATAGTGTGCATTGAAGATTCGTGAACTGTGTTCTTAATTCATAATAACTGTTTTTGCATTAATCACTTGATTGGGATTCCGCACCATTCTTGTGATTTCGATTGATACATCTAGAACGGGTTTTACAATCATATTCTTGTCATTAAAACACTCCTTATATAGGAAAAGGACGTACATCGTACAATGTAGTGAAACAAATAAAGGATTGGATAATAAACAACTTCTGACAACTAATTATCCAAGGTTACAAAAAGACTCAGTCCTATAAAATGTCAAATCACATAAACAATAAGAATAATAAATACATGAACCGACACTTGATCTCGGATCTTTGCTTAATCTTGGAACATGCTCCACTTTGGACACTAACTCCATCTTGAGCCCTATACTCATCTCGTACCACAACACGTCTCAGACCAAAGACTGACTTCAGATCTTCTTAACATTTGATTGCTAGAAGTTCACTTTCAGGTTCCAACTATATCCCCTAAGTGAAGTTAGAAATCTAGTCAGCTTAGTTCGATTCTTCCTTGATAAACCCATTTTCCCGGTACAACCAATCTCTAACTTCAAGATACCACTGAAGTTGACTAATGAAATTTAAATAGCTTTAGAAGGAACGAGGTGCTTATCAAGAACTCAAAAGAAGTCCTTCTTGTACGTTTTCCTTTATAGATACATGTATCCTAGCACCGGTTCATCAATCGGCCCTTCTGCCAATAGCTCAGCTTCTAGCAGCTTGAAATCAATTTTTACTTGGAGTTTTTCGGTTCCGAACAAGTGAGCTAATACAAAGTCGCATTTACATAATTCAGCGACATAATCTTTGAGAAATCCCAAGGCAGCATGGTAGGCTCCGATGCTAAGGTCGTCGTTTTGGCGGGTTTGGAAGTGTGCAGCTATTGTCAGGATGTCGTTGGGATTGATTGATGGGAATTCAGCATCTGTGATGGTGAGTTCAATATTGTTTTTTTCGGAAGATGTGGTATCGGTACAACATATAGTTCAAGACAAATTTTGTCAAGACTTTCCTTCCATACCAAGGGATCTTGGTAATTCGTTTCCAAGACCATACTTCTTTATGAGGAAGTGCATTCTTGGAGTAGAATGTCTTTAGATGTTCTCTTTCAGTTCTGATGATCATTTGAGGATCATCTTTGGGGTTGAGAGGAGCAAAATTTGGGTAGATCAATCTGGTCCGAATCTTGATTTGGGAAATCGATATACATAAAAGGCAGAACGTCCAAGTCATGTATTATTCCTTCTCTACAAAGAGGGGAAATCCCAAGCATCAGATGACGATTATCTTTGAGTGCTTGGATTCTGATGCTTTCCTCGAGGGCTTGATCTATTTCTGCCTGAGATCAACCTGCTTTTTGTTTTGGAGGAGGTGCAGAATCGTGGATTTTCGAGATGGGATTCTTACCCTTGTCTTGCTGTTTGTTGAGGACCGAAATGATGTGTTGCACGTTTTCATCAATGGAGAATTTCAGAGGAGAGGAAGTCAGGGGCTATTCAGGAATATCATCAAGCTTCCGAAGGGGAGAGCCTTCATCAATGGAAGTTATCTTGGGTCCTGGGTGAGGGAATCAGAGGCATCATTGATTTGGTTGCTCGGAAGGCATAAACTATTAGCTTGTTTTTTTCTTTAGCCACTTCACGACTTCTTTAAACTACATCAGCTAGGGATGATGACCATGATACTACTGATCATATCCGTTGCTCTTCCTCGGATAAGAATTCAGCTGGGAACTTCCTTGGAGCAGGAATCCCTACGATAGCATTGGTGATGTACTTATCTTCTTCATCCTCCTCCTCATCATCATCATCATCTGGAGAACCTGTAAGAACTTGCAAAGAATCGTCATCAGATTCTTCATCTCGTAGTACTCATCATATCATCATGGACTTTCAACCTTGTAATGATGGTGTCAATGTAATGGTGAAGACTAGCATTATATTGTTGTTCAACTTCCACAACGGTATGCATGAGTCAGAGGGAAATTAGTTGATTGAGCTGGGCTTCTCTTTCTGCATTCGAGCGTCCGAATTTGGTGGCTTCGGACAGGGAGAGTAAAATAGCATCCAACTTCCAGTCTAGACCAGAGACCTTGGCATCAATCTTGGCGTCGAGTCTGGCCATAGATGTTTCAATTGAGTTGACCTTCTTCATAGTTTCAGAGACATGGTCACGGAGTTCCAATAGGGCAAAGGGATCCACATAATTGCGAGCTAATGACCTGTGTCTGAGGTGGAGGTCTGAGACTTGGATTTATCACCTTCTTGATTTACCGGTGGTTCGGAGGGTTCAGGTTTCGTTGCAGTAGCTGTATTATCAGGCTTGGGAGGAGTAGACTCTATTTCACCTCCGAGATGCATTTGGGCTTGATCGTCAATCTTGATCTCTTCATCAACAGGCTCGGAAGAAGAGGTGGAAAGCCCAAAATCATAAACTGGCTTTGAAGAAGATGGATTTATTGGAAGATGAAGTGAGGAAAATAGTGGTGGTGCAGCAATAGAAGCACTATCATCATTGAACAGAACTTTATCTAAATGTTCTTCATCAGGATTGGGGTGGAAAGCATCATGGTGTTGAGTTTTGGGAGGATCGTCGGAGACGATGTTGTCTTTTGTTGCACTTGAGGCGAACTCTTGATCAGCAACTTTGTCAGATGGAGAAACAAAGGGTAAGTTGCTTTGGATGGTTCAGTTTCATATCAAAATGAGAGTTTCTTCAACCTGGAATCCGGTGAGCTCTAGATGCCTTTTATGAGCGCTGCTAACAAAATATAGCCACAAAGGATCATTAGAACCTGTTCTTCTTCTATGTGAACCAGGTATCAGACCGGTTGTGGCATCTAGGGTAGGAGGGACAAATCTTGCTTCGGAACGCTTAGTGTTCGAGAAGGGGATCTCGAACCGTACTTGTGTTGAAAGAAGAGGGTTTGCCAAATCGACTCGTGGGTTTGTTCCAGGGGGTGCAAGGAACTATGTTCAACAACAACAACACCTTGTTGGGAAAGTGAGGGTGGATTATGAGGATGTTGGACTAGGTGTCTAAGCCCATAATTATTATTGGTATATACTTGACCTGAGAGTTGCATGGTCCATTTGGGTTGCATGACACCGGAACAATCTGAAGGATGGACTTTTGAGAAGAGGTTATTTATGATTTTTTAATATATTATAAGTTCTAATATATTAATATGAAATCATATTATTTAGTATGGATCAAGAATAAATTTGGAATTAATTTTGTGATCAAAAAGAGAATAATTAAATATATGGGTTGATTGAGTAAATCATTGATTCTTATAAAGCGGGTTAATGATCCATAGTTCTTTATGTTGGGCTAAACCAATGTGGTAACCCATGGATAGTTCATGGAGGTTTAAACCCATGTAGCATGAGGAATATGGAAGGTCATGCACATTAGGATTTGCATGGTGTAACCCTAATATTGCCACACTATATAAGAAACCCCATGGCTACCAAAATCGTCACCTAAGAGAGTTTTAAGAGTGCTAGACGATTTTGGTGTGCAAGACAATCTCTTCTCAAGTCCTCCATTGTTGGTGGTGTTGTGTGAATCATTTGAGGCATCACATTTTGGGTGATAGGCTCTTAAAGGTTCAAGAATTCAAGCTACTACAAAAGGTATGTCATCTAACTAGAATTTTGTATTACAAATACCCCATCGTATGCTAGTTAGGAAGATGCTTTGAAAAAAAAGGAAAGTTTGCATGTATAATAGAGAAAACATAGATCCAAAGCATCTAGGGTTGCATGTACACCATAGGAGTGTTAGAATGCTCAAAACCCATCAGTGGTATCAAAGCCTAGGGTTGTTTCCATTATACTTGATGCGACTTGTTTTCAAAGCTTGAAAAAATTGCTTTTCAGCATGCTGTCAAGTGAACTCGTCGAGTGCACTGACAGACTCGCCGAGCCCACCCTATAAGCTGACCAACTCGGTGAGTTAGTTAATGCAATCGACGATTTGGTGCTCCAGTGTGACAACCCGAAATTTTCATTTGTATAATTTCTATAGTCAAACACTTCAAATATAAATCAAAAACATTTCAGTACATTTTTGGCCGGATTTAAGTCCGTTTGAGTGTTTTATTTTATTTTTCGTCAAACGACTAAATAAAAAGAAGTGACGTTATTAGCGATGTGTAGCAAACAAAACCATAAACACCTTAGTTAGGTGTTTACGGCCAAACAAGGGGTGTTTGGGTCATAAACACCATTTTCCCAAGACTCATGCATATAGCATGAGTTTACACATCTTTTCCTCATTCTCCACTTCCCAACTCAAGAACACAAGGCTTTTTCTCTCAAGTATCATAAGTCCATTCTTCCAAATCCGCCAAAAGTGTAAGTTTTTCTTCCTAAATTCGTCCATACAACACTTAATCTAGTGTTTATACATCATTTCATCCATGGATTCTTGATTCTTACATAGATCTTCAAGTATTCTTCAAAACACCAAGAACACACACTAGTGTTCTTGGGTTTTAAACACTCTTACAAGCTTCCTATAAGTAAGTATCCTCTTCCTAACTAGTTATTTGCTTAATGTACTTGCTAATCCATGGAATGAACACCAAAAAACCCCAAGAACATGTGTTTACGGTTTGGGGATCTCCCACAACCGTAAACACCCCCAAAGGGTGTTTTGATGCCCATAACACCTTCTAATGCTTTAACAAGAGGCTAGAAACTTGCATGCATGAACTAAGTACCACAAAACACGAAAAGAATGAAGTGGACAAGGGTTTATGGCCGTAAACTCTAGGGTTTACGACCGTAAACTCCCAAGGAGTGGTCCAAGGACCGTAAACTCCAAGGGAGTGCCATTTCGAACCCTAACCCCTTCCTAAGCCTTTGTTTCGACCCTAGGACACTTCTTTGTGAAACGTAACACCTTGAAACACCCAAATGCACCATTCCCATGAGTTTACGGCCGTAAACTCATGGGGGGAATGGTCCATCAACCGTAAATTCATATAGGGTGATCATTGGAAGTGTAAACTCCATAGTGAGGTCATACACTCTTTAGAAGCACCCCTTAGCACTCCTAGCACTTGAAACAAAGTGTTTTTCATGCATTAGAGTGTCTTTAATTACTTAATTAGTGATTAATTAACTAATTAGATACATGTGTGTATCACTACATGTTAAATAGGGTCCATTGGTGCGTTCAAGTCCTCACTTGACACCTAGCATCCTACCCGACACTTCCATCCAAACTACTCATTGCAGGTGAGTTCATACCCCTTAATTAACCTTTTAAATGTTTTTAAATGCTTTTATGGGGGGGGGGGGGGAATACAAGTTGAATCAAACAAGTTATAGTATCAATCACATGTGATTTATAAGTTGCAACCAAAAGGATTTTCTATATTTTCAACTGCTTTGCCAACAAAACTGCTTCAAATGTTTATCAAACTCATTTTCGTATTAAATAGTTATAAAACTATTTCCAAACTCTTTTAAACTTCTTTTATCCCCAAACCATATCTACACCAATATATGTATATAAGTAAGACTTGAAGGACTTAGGACTAATAGCTCACCTTACTTCCCGTTCTTGTTTGATTGTGGGCTTAGGGTATTTTGTTATTTGTCCGACTGTCGTTTAATTCTTAGTTATATATCATCTATATTTGTGTTAGATATAAAAGTCTTTATTTCAGTTCAGTGCCTTTGTGTATTAAAGGCGTGAAACGAACACTACTATTTAATTATAATAGGTATAGTTAAGGATTACTACTCATTAGTACTATGGCTATGACAACTACCAGAGTCAGCACAGTTATGAGTCAATACATGCTAAAAACTATACAAAGAGAATACTAAGTACTATACAAAGAGAATACTATATACTATACAAGAGAACACTCTATACATTATACCAGAAAGTACATTATACGATATATGAGAGAATATACTAAAATAGAATGTGCATACTACTTCTCGACACGACACTTCACTGTGCTATCACCGTGTAACCAGAGTCTCCTGGAGGGAGAGCGGGCATTATGTGTATAGATCTATACGGGACAGACACTCCCACATCCCGACTGCTAGCTACAGTCCGAGCCGACTAGGCCCAGGGGTGACAAAATGTCACCATACTACGTCTGACCTGGAGGGTCATCAGACTCCCCGAGGTGTATTGTACATTTAATACCACATGGAGTCTGCATTTTCATTACATTCAGCCGGCAGTGACACTGCTGGGGTAAAACATTATTTTCCCACTTCTTTACATTAATGAGGTCAAAAACTATATTTTCATAATAATAGTTTCACTGGGAAAATCTCTACATTTAGGAAAGAACAAATATACAAACAGTTAAGTCTTGGTAGAAGGCTACTTTTTACTGGAAAACATTGGGTTTTCTAGGGAATGTACTATTTTCAAACATTGAAACCAGTTATTATACCACCTTGTTGTAAACATTTTTATACAAGCAATGACACTAAATGCTTATGAACTCACCAGCTTATGCTGATAAACTCTTTCAAAATAACTTGTATTCTCAAGTCATCAATAGACAGGTACAGATGCAGATTTTGAGAAGATGGAGCACATATAAGACTCATCTTTTATTTTGAATATACTTTTGGTGTCATACAAACTGTACAGAACACGCTTGTATTACAATTATTATATTAATGCAATGGATGTTGTTGCTTGTCTTTACTATTATGCATTGTGATGATAATGTACATGACGTCCTCCACCCCAAAATGTATTCCGCCGTTCTCGGTTTTGGGGTGTGACAGATTGGTATCAGAGCACTATTTATAGTGAATCAAGTATATCAACCCATAAAAGATATACGAACTATAAACACAACGGGATTAAAACACTCTGACCAAGAATATATACTTTTAAATAATAAGATATTTAACTAAGTATATATATACATCTATTCATACAAAGGGTCAGTATCATACTAGAACAGAACAAAAGTATTAAGATTGTTAAACAGCACAATTAGGCTTAGGGACATATATTCAAATCTGGGTGGATGTAGCCTGATCAACTACATTTTCCTAGGAGTGACTAGCATGTGCCTAAGGGTGGTTGTGGTGTTGCAACAAGTCTAAAAACTTACCAACACTACTACAAGAACATTAGAACAAGAATACTATAGGAGTATTCTGCATTACTATGAATTACATATGTGAGAACTAAAAAGGTCGTTCCTAGTAGGACAATAGTTGCTAAGTGGATACTCTACGGTTACATGTGACTAAGGCGCTATAGACTTAGAATCTGTGATCATTGCTTTACTTCCTGTTCCTTGTTTGGTTGTGGATTTAGAGTTAGGGTCACTTATTCGAAGGTCTATCCTGGTTCAGTTGCATGTAATTGGGATGCACTACGCAAGTATTGGATCAACTAATAACGATCATCTTATAAGTATCTTAGATTAGTACGTCTATTAACTATTCTTTCCCCATTTCTCGCGTAGATAGCATGGCTGGCTTTCATCTCCCTGGCGATCCGTACTATCTAAACCAAGGCATGGGAGGATGGTTTGATAATGAGCCGGAAGATGATCACCCAATCCCTTTGGATGATCACCTCGCAGAAGGCTTTTCAGATGACTCCGACTCCGAACCAGAAGTCAACAACCATCCCCAAGAAGTTCCAATTCCAAAACCCAACCCCCGTCCGGAGTTTCAAGGTCCCACTCCTATGTGGGCAACAAGCTTGAATCGATGGAGTGATGAACAGGGTCAGCCGTTGCCCTTCAACGGACACCGAAGCTTTTACAATATAAGCGAGGGAGGATCAGCTGACCGAGTCCTGCCCATCATGGTCCGAAGAATTGCTAGGAACATCGTGCAAGATCATGCAACCATCGAGCGAGTAGTGGAAGTTGACGCCAACTCTAACCTAAACACAGTTCGTATTCGCCAACTCGAAGAGACTGTGGATAGGACAAGGAGGACCAATGAGGCTCTGCAGCAGCAACTAGCTGCATCCCGAGCCGAAGTCATGGAACTCTGAGTGCGTCAGAGAGCGCATGAACGACATCTTCTGGAAGTTGTACGTCAACTGGAAGACCTAAGGGTTCGTCCAAGAGACACCCGTCGCCGGTAGAAGATGTCAACTCGTCTTTACTTTTGAATTAAGGAATAGCCTTTCTTTCCTATGCTCTAGAGAGCACTTGTCTGTAAAATATTCCTAACTTTTAAGAGTACTCTGGCTAGACTTTTAAACTGCCAACCTTTTCCCCTGATGGTTTGATGTCATACCTACTGTTAGGTCAACTTTCCTGAACTCATTTTACAACAGTAATACCAGTAATATTGGCAGATATCTAATCTATTGGAAAGTTCTTACTCTTGCGTTTCCCTACTCTATTGATATGTCACTACCTAACAGTTGGACTATGGCGATTTAGTCCATGAAACACTCTCATTTGTACTTGCAGTTGATTCTTACGGCTATCATCGTTTCTATAAACTTGCAGTAAAAGATGTCGCCTCGCAAGCGTCCGACCAGAAACACGCCTGCAAGTCAAACACCACCACCACCTCCTCCGCAACAGTTTGATTCGGTGATGTTTCAGGCAGCTGTAACCGCAGCTGTGACCGCAGCTATGGCCCAAATAAATTCTGGCGATGCAAGTGGAGCCGGAATGGGCACCAACTCTAGACATGGTGAAATCCACCCACGTACACAGGGGTGTACCTATAAGGATTTCATGAACTGCAAACCAACATTCTTCAATGGGACCGGAGGGATCATTGCACTGTCCCAATGGATCGAAAGAACTGAAGCCATCTTTGAGATGTGCTCGTGCCCCGAAGAGAGCAAGATAAAGTTCGCAGCTTGCACTTTCACGGAAAGGGCCTTGACGTGGTGGAATGGCCATGTCAAATCACTCTCTTTAGTAACAGCCAACGCCATGGGCTGGGACACACTGAAGGACCTTCTGACAAGGGAGTACTGCCCTAGGGGCGAAATTCAGAAACTCGAGGAGGAACTCTGGAACCTCAAAATGAAAGGGACCGACATAGTGGCTTATACAGCCAGGTTCTGCGACCTGGTGACTCTGTGTCTTGTCATGGTCCCCACTGAGGGCAAGAAAATTGAAAGATACATCTGGGGTTTAGTGCCCCCGTATCGAGGGAACGTTCTAGCGTCACACCCTACGACCTTTGACAGTGCCAAGGAATTGGCCCAAAGGTTGATTGATCATGAAGTTCCCTACATTCCATCGACCACTACCATGGTTGCCACTGCACCGACGAAGACATCCGACAACAAAAGGAAGCGGTGGGACCGAAAGAAGGGCAAATCAACCCAATCCTCTTCAAGGAACCAACGAACGGTGGCTGTCCACGCTGTCACTACTCCTGCTGCCCCTGTACCAGCCAAAACATATGTAGGGAGTCTACCTAAGTGCACCAAGTGCTCTTTCCATCACAACGGCCCCTGTCGGGAAATGCACTGCACTAACTGTGACCGGAAGGGCCATACCGCCCGGTTTTGCCGAACACCGCCCAAACCCATTTCCCAGGTCCCCAGCACGGGAGTGAGCCAGGCCTGCTACGGTTGTGGCGAGATAGGGCATTTCAAAAGAAATTGCCCAAAAGCTGGGAATGCAGGAGGAACAGGCAGACTACTTGCTATTGGCCACAATGAAGCAGTAGCAGACCCCATAGTAGTCACGGGTACGTTCCTTCTTGATAACTCTTATGCTTGTATCCTATTTGATAGTGGGGCAGAGAGGAGCTTTGTAAACCAAAACTTTAAACACTTACTTAAACAATCACCGAAACCACTAAAAGAAACCTTCGTCATAGAAATGGCTAACGGAAAAACAGAGAGTTCTAATGAGATCTACATTGGTTGTACCCTCACGCTAGATAACCATTCGTTTCTAATCGACCTCATACCAGTAGCAATCAAGAGCTTCGATGTCATTATGGGCATGGACTGGTTGAGTCTCCATCGTACCGATATTCTGTGTTTCAACAAAGCAATCCGTCTGAACCTACCAAATAACGAAACCTTGTCGATCTACGGAAACAAACCCAGTACGAGCCTTCGTATCATCTCAAGTATTCAAGCCCAGAAGTATTTGCGTAAGGAATATCGCGTGTTCCTTGCACACATCGTCGACACGAGCCAGAAAACAAAAGACCTGAAAGACTTCCCCGTGGTACGTGACTTCCCCGACGTCTTTCAGGAAGAGCTACCGGGATTACCTCCCCAACGTCAAGTCGAGTTCCGAATCGACTTAATCCCAGGAGCCACCCCCGTAGCCAAATCGCCCTATCGCCTAGCGCCTGCTGAGATGCAAGAACTGTCCTGTCAACTTAACGAGCTGCTCAGCAAGGCCTTTATAAGACCGAGCTTCTCACCCTGGGGAGCACCAGTCTTGTTCGTGAAGAAGAAAGACGGATCGTTCCGTATGTGCATCGATTACAGGGAACTCAACAAACTTACGATAAAAAATCGTTACCCTCTTCCTTGCATAGACGATTTATTTGACCAACTGCAAGGGGCGAGTTACTTTTCCAAGATTGATCTGAGGTCCGGGTATCACCAGTTGCGAGTGCTTGAGGTGGATGTTCCGAAGACAGCCTTCCGAACTCGTTACAGATACTACGAGTTCGTAGTAATGCCGTTCGGACTGACCAATGCGCCCGCAGTATTCATGGACTTAATGAATAGGGTATGCCGTCCTTACTTGGATCAGTTCGTCATCGTCTTCATTGATGACATACTTATCTATTCTCGAAGTAAGGAAGAGCATAGCAATCATCTACGACATGTCCTGGAAACCTTACGATCGGAGAAGCTATACGCGAAGTTCTCTAAGTGCGAATTTTGGATCTGAAGAGTCGAATTCTTAGGACATGTGGTGAGCGAAGAAGGAATCCACGTGGACCCTTCCAAAATTAAAGCCATTGAGAACTGGTCGGCACCAAAGACGCCTACATAAATTCGTCAATTTCTTGGCCTCGCTGGCTACTACCGCAGGTTTTTTCAAAACTTTTCTCGAATCGCGAAACCCGTGAATACATTTACCCAGAAAGGCGTGGCCTTTGACTGGAAGAGAAACAAGAGAAGGCATTCCAAACCCTGAAGCGAGCTTTATGCATCGCACCGATATTGTCCCTCCCCGAAGGGATAGAAGACTTCGTGGTATACTGCGATGCATCCAACCAAGGGCTCGGTTGTATTCTGATGCAACGAGGTAAGGTCATCGCCTATGCCTCAAGACAGCTGAAGGCACACGAGGTCAACTACACCACGCATGACCTCGAATTAGGAGCGGTTGTGTTCGCCCTAAAAATCTGGAGACATTACCTGTATGGTACGAAGAGCACCATCTATACCGACGACAAAAGCCTCCAACACATCTTCAACCAGAAAGAGCTCAACATGAGGCAACGACGGTGGGTCGAGCTACTCAATGACTAAGAATTCGAAATTCGTTATCATCCGGGTAAAGCCAACGTAGTAGCAGACGCCCTAAGTCGGAAAGAATATTCTGGCCGAAGAGTCAAGTCACTAACAATGACTATCCATTCGCATCTATCCGCCCAAATTAAGGAGGCTCAGCTCGAAGCTTTGAAACCTGAATATATAGCAGGAGAATCCCTGCGAGAAATGGATAAGAACTTGGAAACCAAGGGTGACGGAGCCTTATATCTCATGGACCAGATCTGGACACCGAGACACGGTGGCTTCAGAGACTTGGTCATGAAGGAAGTGCACAATACTCGATATTCCGTCCACCCAGGTTCAGATAAGATGTATCTGGATCTCAAGAAGTCATACTGGTGGCCTAACATGAAAGCAGAGATTGCTACCTTCGTAAGTAAATGCCTTACTTGCGCGAAGGTCAAGGTCAAATACCAGAAACCGTCAGGTCTACTCCAACAACCGGAGATACCTGAGTGGAAGTGGGAGCGGATCACTATGGACTTCATAACCAAGTTACCCAAGACAACGCGTGGACTTGATACCATATGGGTCATCGTCGACAGATTGACCAAGTCCGCACACTTCCTGCCCATCAAAGAAACCGACAAGATGGAGAAGCTCACAAGAACATACATTAGGGAGATCATACGACTGCATCGTGTTCCTGTATCTATTATCTCCGATAGAGATAGTAGATTCACTTCGAGGTTCTGGCAGTCACTACAAAACTCCTTAGGAACGAGGTTGGACATGAGTACAGCCTACCATCCATAGACCAACGGACAGAGTGAGAGAACTATCCAAACCTTGGAAGATATGCTGCGAGCTTGTGTGATCGACTTCGAGAAGGCGTGCGATACCCACTTATCTCTCGTCGAATTCTCTTACAACAACAGTTATCACACGAGCATCAAAGCTGCTCCATTCGAAGCCCTCTACGGCCGAAAGTGCAGATCCCCTCTGTGTTGGGCTGAGGTGGGTGACACCCAGTTAGCTAAAGGACGAGTTCTTGACAGCACTCTCACGGGTCCGGAAATCATTCGGGAAACGACAGAGAAGATCGTTCAGATTCGTGAACGATTGAAAGCCTCTAGAGACCGACAGAAAAGCTACGCAGATAAACGAAGGAAACCTTTGGAGTTCCAGGTGGGAGACCGAGTCCTTTTGAAAGTCTCACCCTGGAAAGGGTTGATACGCTTCGGAAAGCGTGGAAAGCTAAATCCAAGATACATAGGGCCTTTCGAGATTCTCGCTAGAATCGGCCCCGTAGCTTACAAACTCAATCTACCCCGCGAGCTTAGTAACGTGCATCCTACCTTCCACGTCTCGAACTTGAAAAAGTGCCTATCCGACGAGACTCTTGTAATCCCACTCGACGAGATCGAGATCAACGAGAGCCTCAACTTCGTGGAAGAACCTGTAGAGGATATGGACCGAGAGGTCAAACGAACGAAACAAAGGTGCATCCCGTTTGTGAAGGTTCGCTGGAACGCCAAACGAGGACCGGAGTTCACTTGGGAGCGCGAGGATCAAATGAAACTTAAATATCCTCATCTTTTTGCTTAGTTATGTTGTAATAACTTAGCTGCTTGAACTCTAATTTCGGGACGAAATTCCCTCTAACGGGAGGATGATGTGACAACCCGAAATTTTCATTTGTATAATTTCTGCAGTCAAACACTTCAAATATCAATCAAAAACATTTCAGTACATTTTTGGCCGGATTTAAGTCCGTTTGAGTGTTTTATTTTATTTTTCGTCAAACGACTAAATAAAAAGAAGTGACGTTATTAGCAATGTGTAGCAAACAAAACAATAAACACCTTAGTTAGGTGTTTACGGCCAAACAAGGGGTGTTTGGGCCGTAAACACCATTTTCCCAAGACTCATGCATATAGCATGAGTTTACACATCTTTTCCTCATTCTCCACTTCCCAACTCAAGAACACAAGGCTTTTTCTCTCAAGTATCATAAGTCCATTCTTCCAAATCCGCCAAAAGTGTAAGTTTTTCTTCCTAAATTCGTCCATACAACACTTAATCTAGTGTTTATACATCATTTCATCCATGTATTCTTGATTTTTACATAGATCTTCAAGTATTCTTCAAAACACCAAGAACACCAAGAACACACACTAGTGTTCTTAGGTTCTAAACACTCTTACAAGCTTCCTATAAGTAAGTATCCTCTTCCTAACTAGTTATTTGCTTAGTGTGCTTGCTAATCCATGGAATGAACACCAAAAACCACCAAGAACATGTGTTTACGGTTTGGGGATCTCCCAAAACCGTAAACACCCCCAAAGGGTGTTTTGATGCCCTTAACACCTTCTAATGCTTGGACAAGAGGTTAGAAACTTGCATGCATGAACTAAGAACCACAAAACACGAAAAGAATGAAGTGGCCAAGGGTTTATGGCCGTAAACTCTAGGGTTTACGACCGTAAACTCCCAAGGAGTGGTCCAAGGACCGTAAACTCCAAGGGAGTGCCATTTCGAACCCTAACCCCTTCCTAAGCCTTTGTTTCGACCCTAGGACACTTCTTTGTGAAACGTGAGACCTTGAAACACCCAAATGCACCATTCCCATGAGTTTACGGCCGTAAACTCATGGGGGGAATGGTCCATCAACCGTAAACTCGTATAGGGTGATCATTTGAAGTGTAAACTCCATAGTGAGGTCATACACTCCTTAGAAGCAACCCTTAGCACTCCTAGCACTTGAAACAAAGTGTTTTTCATGCATTAGAGTGTCTTTACTTACTTAATTAGTGATTAATTAACTAATTAGATACATGTGTGTATCACTACATGTTAGATAGGGTCCATTGGTGTGTTCAAGTCCTCACTTGACACCTAGCATCCTACCCGACACTTCCATCCAAACAACTCACTGCAGGTGAGTTCATACCCCTTAATTAACCTTTTAAATGTTTTTAAATGCTTTTATGGGGGGGGGGGGAATACAAGTTGAATCAAACAAGTTATAGTATCAATCACATGTGATTTATAAGTTGCAACCAAAAGGATTTTCTATATTTTAAACTGCTTTGCCAACAAAACTGCTTCAAATGTTTATCAAACTCATTTTCGTATTAAATTGTTATAAAACTATTTCTAAACTCTTTTAAACTTCTTTTATCCCCAAACCATATCTACACCAATATATGTATATAAGTAAGACTTGAAGGACTTAGGACTAAATGCTCACCTTACTTCCCGTTCTTGTTTGATTGTGGGCTTAGGGTATTTTGTTATTTGTCCGACTGTCGTTTAATTCTTAGTTATATATCATCTATATTTGTGTTAGATATAAAAGTCTTTATTTTAGTTCAGTGCATTTGTGTATTAAAGGCGTGCAACCAACACTACTATTTAACGATAATAGGTATAGTTAAGGATTACTAATCATTACTACTATGGCTATGACAACTACCAGAGTCAGCACAGTTATGAGTCAATACATGCTAAAAACTATACAAAGAGAATACTAAGTACTATACAAAGAGAATACTATATACTATACAAGAGAACACTCTATACATTATACCAGAAAGTACATTATACGATATACGAGAGAATATACTAAAATAGAATGTGACATACTACTTCTCGATACGACACTTCACTGTGCTATCACCGTGTAACCAGAGTCTCCTGGAGGGAGAGCGAGCATTATGTGTATAGATCTATACGGGACAGACACTCCCACATCCCGAATGCTAGCTACAGTCTGAGCCGACTAGGCCCAGGGGTGACAAAATGTCACCATACTACCTGTGACCTGGAGGGTCATCAGTTATTCGATCCTCTTTCAGCATGGTTACATACGAGTTCACATTCAGACCTTTAATTAACACCTTAAGAATTAAAGGCAAAACAGACTCCCCGAGGTGTATTGTACATTTAATACCACCTGGAGTCTGCATTTTCATTACATTCAGCCGGCAGTGACACTACTGGGGTAAAACATTATTTTCCCACTTCTTTACATTAATGAGGTCAAAAACTATATTTTCATAATAATAGTTTCACTGGGAAAATCTATACATTTATGAAAGAACAAATATACAAACAGTTAAGTCTTGGTAGAAGGCTACTTTTTACTGGAAAACATAGGGTTTTATAGGGAATGTACTCTTTTCAAACATTGAAACCAGTTATTATACCACCTTGTTGTAAACATTTTTATACAAGCAACGACACTAAATGCTTATGAACTCACCAGCTTTATGCTGATAAACTCTTTCAAAATAACTTGTATTCTCAGGTCATCAGTAGACATGTACAGATGCAGCTTTTGAGAAGATGGAGCACATATAAGACTCATCTTTTATTTTGATTATACTTTTGGTGTCATACAAACTATACAGAACATGCTTGTATTACAATTATTATATTAATGCAATGGATGTTGTTGCTTGTCTTTACTATTATCCATTGTGATGATACTGTACATGACGTCCTCCACCCCAGAATGTATTCCGCCGTTCTCGGTTTTGGGGTGTGACATCTAGAATGCAGAATTTCGAGTTTTAAGGACGGAATTGAACTAGGATAATTACCGTAAATTGTTTTTGAACCAATAAACCTGCTTTTGACGTGGTAATGATCATGCTTATCCAATTTAAAAGATAATTGTCAAAGTTTGATGCTTTTTATTAGTTTATATGATTAGGGTAATTTCTTGAAACATGTTTGATATGAATTATCTTGACTTATGTGTCACACCCCAAAACCGAAACGGCGGAATCGTTCGGGGGTGGAGGACGTCATGTACAGTATCACAACAATGCAAAGTAGTAAACAAGCAACAACATCATCCATTGCATTAATAATATAATTTCATACAAGTGTGTTCTGTCAAGTTATATAGACACTAAAAATAATATACATCAAAATAAAGATGGGTCTTGAGCGAGCTCCATCTTCTCAAAAACTGGCTCCGGTACCTGTCTACTGGCGACCTGAGAATACAAGTTATTTTGAAAGAGTTTATCAGCTTTAAAGCTGGTGAGATCATAAGTATATTAGTGTCTGTAGTTGTATGAAAGTGTTTGTAAGTCTGTAATTGTATATGTTTGTAAAAGTTTGTATTTGTTTGAACTCTCCTAGAAAACCCTATGTTTCCTACTAAAAGTAGCCTTCTACCAAGGCATCTAGTGTCTGTGTGTGTGTCTCTTGTAAGAGTATGTATTTTCCCAAATCTGACTATCATTATCCAAAAATATAGTTTCTACATTATTGTTTATTGTGTGAATATCACAAAGTAAATGTAATGGGAAAATGATATAGGACTATAGTGTTGAATTAAGTAACTACTGTTGTACTAACTACTTTAAACCAATTGTTATTTAAAGTACCATGTGATCGGCGTGTATCCTGCTACCGACTCAATAGAAAAACGACAATGTAAGATTTCGTAAGAAATGACATTTGGCACCCGTAGACTTGTAAGTCCCACTGTAGCGAGCAGCAAGGTGTAGGATAGTCAATCAAGTATAGATCTATACACAAACTCATACGCTCCCCAATTAAGGAGATTCTGGATACAAAAACAGTCATGGTAGGTAGTGCCATGCCCCGTTTAGTGGCTCACATAAATGTAATAATGTATATGTAATGAATGTGCTAGCTGTATTGTATGTTCTCCCTTTGTCTAGCCTGTATGTTCTCTCTGTATGGTATTGTTTGTTATCTCTTTCTCTGTATGGTATTGTTTGTAATCTCTTACTCTGTATGGTATTGTTTGTTATCTACTCTGTATGGTCTTGTTTGTTATTTCTTTCTCTGTATGGTAATGTTTGTTATCTACTCTGTATGGTATTGTTTCATATATGAACTGACTCTTTGTATGTTTCATTGTTCTAGTAATAATTTTAGTATCTTCCTAAACTACTCCTATAGTAGCTTACTAGTAATGTATGAACATGTTTGTATACCCTTGCTACCCAAAGGTATGGAGCTGAATGAAAGAAGGAACCTTTATGACTATATATGTATACATGATACACAACTAATATTTAAACGACCTTCGGACGGATAACCGATTCCCTAAAGCCACATCCAAACAGGAAAAAGGAAATTAAAGCGAGTTAGCCTTCCAAAGTCCTTTAAACATTACTTATATAACTATACATATATAGGCATGAATTTGACAATTTAAGTATAAAAGAGTTTAAACAGAAGTATTTGACATGAAAAAGAGTTTGTGAAACAGTTTGAAGTGAAACAGTTTGATAACACAGTTTGAAAAGTAAGAAATCCACTTGTTTGGTAGTTATTAATCACATGTGATTGATATAATAACTATAATTGTTCTACTTGTATCCCCCCATAAAAGCATTTAGAAACATTTAAAAGGTTAATTAAGGGGTATGAACTCACCTGTAGTGAGTGGTTTGGATCAACTGATGATATAGGATTGCTAGGTGTCAAGTGAAGACTTGTACACACACAATGATCCTTGTTAACATATAATAACACATATATGTATCCAATTAGTCTTTAAACAACTAATTAACAAACTTAAGACATCCTAGGACATGTAAAACACTTTATATAAGTGTTATAAGTGCTAAGGATTGCATCTAAGTGTTGTAGGACATTGCTATTGAGTTTAGGGTTCAAGGGAACCCCTTACATGAGTTTACGGTTTTATGACCATAACTCATTGAGTTTACGGTCGTAAACCCATGAGTTTATGGTCGTAAACTCATGCTTCTTTGACCATGTGTTGTTTTGAAGCTCTACAAGTCCTTAGAAGCATTTCCACTTGAAGTATAAGCCTATGGAAGGGATTAGGGCACCATTTCACTCCTAAATGGAGTTTACGGTCCTTAGACCATTTTCCTTTGGGTTTACGGCCGTAAACCCATATGGTTTATGGTCTTTTGATGTTTTCAAGTGCTAAGCTCTTCAAGGAAAGGATCTATGCTAGTTTCCAAGGCTTAGGAGGGACTAGGGCACACTTTGGTACCCTTTTTAGGGTTTACGGTCCAAGAACATCTTGGACCGTAAACACCTTGATCTTGGTGTTTCTTGGGTGATTTCTTGATATATGGAAGTGTAACAAGCCTTATTATACTCTAGGATAGAAGTACTTACAAGATAGAGGCTTGAAAAGGTGCTAAAAGTCCAAGAACACTAGTGTGTGTTCTTGGTGAAACTTGAAGATCTAACCTTTTGGAATGATTTCACGGATGGAAGTGTGTTAAAACACTAGATTAAGTAATATCTCAACTTAAAAGGGCTATAAACACTTACAAGTTGAAGATCTTGAAGAAAAAAGTCGAAGATACTTGAGATAGAAAAGAGTTTGGATCTTGAGTTTGTGAAAAATGGTAAATAATGACTAAGTGTCATATATATATACCCCCAATATAGGGTTTACGGCCGTAAACACCTTTGTTTAGGCCGTAAACTCCAAACTGTTGGAGTTTTGGAATTATATTGTTGCACGATATACCCAAGGGCATCCTCTCTCCTGATATCTCCCGAAGTGCTAATCCTAAAATTCTCAAACTTATTCCAAAAAGCTTGAAATTTAGCGGAAACTGTTCGGACTTCTATTGAATTGAAATGTTGTACATAATAGAAATTTCGGGTTGTCACATCATCCCCCCCTCAGAAGGAATTTCTTCCCGAAATTAGAGTTTAAGCAAATAAGTAGTTATAAATAACTAAGTAAAAAGACGAGGATATTTCAGTTTCATCTGATCCTCTCGCTCCCAAGTGAATTCAGGTCCTCGCTTGGCGTTCCAGCGAACCTTCACTATCGGGATACGACTTTGTTTCGTTTGCTTGACCTCACGGTCCATGATCTCTACAGGTTCTTCCATGAAGTTGAGGCTCTCGTTGATCTCGATCTCGTCGAGTGGGATTACAAGGGTCTCGTCGGACAGACACTTTTTCAAGTTCGAGACGTGGAAGGTAGAATGTGTGTTACTGAGTTCGCTCGGTAAGTTAAGTTTGTAAGCTACAGGGCCGATTCTTGCGAGAATCTCAAAAGGCCCAATGTACCTTGGATTTAGCTTTCCACGCTTTCCGAAACGTATCAAGCCCTTCCAGGGTGAGACCTTTAATAGAACACGGTCGCCCACCTGGAATTCCAATGGTTTCCTTTGTTTATCAGCGTAGCTTTTCTGTCGGTCTCTAGAGGCTTTCAATCGTTCACGAATTTGAACGATCTTCTCTGTCGTTTCCCGAATGATCTCCGGACCCGTGAGACTCCTTTCAGGAACTCATCCTGTAGCTAACTGGGTATCACCTACCTCAGCCCAACACAGATGGGATCTGCACTTGCGGCCATAGAGGGCCTCGAATGGAGCAGCCTTTTTGCTCGTGTGATAACTGTTGTTGTAGGAAAATTCTACAAGGGGTAAATGAGTATCTCATGCTTTCCCAAAGTCGATCACACAGGCTCACAGCATATCTTCCAAGGTTTGGATAGTTCTCTCACTTTGTCCGTATGTCTGAGGATGGTAGGCTGTACTCATGTCCAGCTTAGTTCCTAGGGAACTTTGTAGCGACTGCCAGAACCTCGAAGTGAACCTACTATCTATGTCTGAGATAATGGATATGGGAACACCGTGCAGTCGTACAATCTCCCTGATGTAAGTTCTTGTAAGCTTCTCCATCTTGTCTGTTTCTCTGATAGGCAGGAAATGTGTGGACTTGGTCAATCTATCGACGATGACCCATATGGTATTAAGTCCACCCGTTGTCTTGGGCAACTTGGTTATGAAATTCATAGTGATCCGCTCCCACTTCCACTCCGGTATCTCTGGTTGTTGTAGTAGACCGGAGGGCTTCTGGTATTCGACCTTGACCTTGGCGCAAGTAAGGCATTTACTCACGAAGGTAGCAATCTCTGCTTTCATTTTAGGCCACCAGTATAGCTTTTTAAGATCCAGATACATCTTATCTGAACCCGGGTGGACGGAATAACGAGTGTTGTGCGCCTTGTTCATGACCAAGTCTCTGAAACCTCCATGTTTCGGGGTCCAGATCTGATCCATGAGATAATAAGCTCCGCCACCCTTAACCTCCAAATTCTTATTCATTCCCCTCAGGGATTCACCTGCCACATTTTCAGGTTTCAAAGCGTCGAGCTGAGCCTCCTTAATTTGTGTGGACAGGTGTGAATGGATAGTCATAGTCAATGAATTGACTCTATGACCAGAATATTCTTTCCGACTTAGGGCGTCAGCTACTACGTTGGCTTTACCCGGATGATAATGACTTCCACATTCGTAGTCACTGAGTAGCTCGACCCACCGTCGTTGTCTCATGTTGAGTTCCTTCTGGTCGAATATATGTTGTAGGCTTTTGTGATCTGTAAAGATTGTGCTTTTTGTTCCGTACAGGTAGTGTCTCCAGATCTTCATAGCAAACACAACTGCTCCTAGCTCAAGATCGTGTGTGGTGTAGTTGACCTCGTGTGTCTTCAGCTGTCTCGAGGCATAGGCGATGACCTTACCTCGCTGCATCAGTACACATCCGAGCCCTTGATTTGACGCATCGCAATAGACAATGAAGTCTTCTATCCCTTCGGGGAGGGATAGTATTGGTGCGGTGCAAAAGGCTCTTTTGAGCGTTTGTAACGCTCTCTCCTGTTTCTCTTCCCACTCAAAGGCCACGCCCTTCTGGGTCAGTGTCGTAAGAGGTTTCGCAATGCGGGAGAAGTTCTGAATGAACCTGCGATAGTAGCCAGCGAGGCCCAAAAATTGACGAATTTATGTAGGCGTCTTCGGTGCTGACCAGCTCTCAATGGCTTTAATTTTGGAAGGGTCCACGTGTATTCCCTCTTCGCTAACCACGTGCCCTAAGAATTCGACTCGTCGGATCCAAAATTCGCATTTCGAGAACTTCGCATAGAGCTTCTCCGAACGTAGTGTTTCTAAGACTTGTCGCAGATGTCGACTATGTTCCTCCTTACTACGAGAGTAGATAAGTATGTCATCGATGAAGACAATGACGAACTGATCAAAGTAAGGACAACACATCCTATTCATTAAGTCCATGAATACAGCGGGCGTGTTTGTTAATCCGAACGGCATCACTACGAATTCGTAGTGCCCATAACGAGTTCGGAAGGCTGTCTTTGGAACATCCTCCCCTAGCACTCGGAGTTGGTGATATCCGGACCTTAAGTCGATTTTTGAAAAGGAAATCGCCCCTTGAAGTTGATCAAATAAATCGTCGATCCTAGGCAAAGGATAACGATTTTTGACGGTCAGTTTGTTGAGCTCCTTGTAGTCGATGCACATACGAAATGATCCGTCTTTCTTCTTGATGAACAAGACTGGAGCTCCCCAGGGTGAAAAGCTTGGTCTTATAAAGCCGTTGCTAAGCAGTTCGTTAAGTTGACAAGACAGTTCTTGCATCTCTGCAGGTGCTAGACGATAGGGCGATTTGGCTACGGGGGTAGCCCCTGTAACTAAGTCGATTCTGAACTCGACTTGACGTTGCGGAGGTAATCCTGGAAGTTCTTCTAGAAAGATGTCGGGAAAGTCGCTTACTACTGGAATGTTCTGAATGTCTTTCATTTCTTGGCTCACGTCGACCACATGAGCAAGGAATGCGCGACATTCCTTTCGCAAGAATTTCTAAGCTTGAATGCTCGAGATGATACGAAGGTTCGTGCCGGGTTTCTCCCCATAAACTACTAAGGTTTCGTAAGACGGCAGATTAAGGCGAATAGCCTTTTCGAAAGACATGATGTCGGCACGATGAAGACCCAACCAATCCATGCCGATAATGACGTCGCAACTTTTGATTGAGACCGGCATGAGATCGATTGAAAATGAATGGCTATCTAAAGTTAGGGTACACCCTATGTAAATACTACTAGTGCTCTCCGTCTTTCAATTAGCCATTTCTACAATGAACGGTTCTTTAAGTGCTCGTGATTTTTGCTTAAGTAAATGAGCAAATTTTTGATTCACGAAGCTCCTCTGCGCTCCACTATCAAATAGTATACATGCATATGAGTTATCGAGGAGAAACGTACCAGTGACCACCGTGGGGTCGGCAACCGCTTCCTCGTGGCCTATGGCCAGCACTCTTGCCACTCCACCGGCAAACCCTGCCTTCGGGCAGTTCCTTTTGAAGTGGCCTACCTCGCCACATCCGTAGCAAGTCTGGCCCACTCCTGTTCCGGGGACTTGGGTGATTGGACTCACCGGAGCTTTGCAGAAACGGGCAGTGTGCCCCTTCCTGTTGCAGTTTGAGCACTGTATTTCCCGGCAGGCTCCTATGTGGTGGAAGTTGCATTTGTTTCACTTAGGCAAACTTCCAGAGTACTGCTTGACCGGAGCAGCAGCGGCATGTGCTATCGCAGCATGAATTGCCACGACCTGCTGCTTTTTGGCAGCCTTCATCTTCTTCTTGTCATCCCAGAATTTCCGCTTGGACTCAGCGGTTCTGGCGGGTTCTGAGATGGCCAGGGTGGTTGTTGCGGCCGGGGTACGAACCCCATGGTCTATGAGCCGATGTGCCAATCGTTTGGCACTATCAAATGTAGTGGGGTGTGATGCCAAAACATTTCCATGGTATGGTGGCATCAGCCCCCATATATATCTCTCGATTTTGTTTCCCTCAGTATGAACCATGTTGGGACAGAGGGCCACCAGTTCACAGAATCTGGCGGTGTAGACGACTACGTTTGAGCCCTTCATGGTTAGGCTCCACAGTTCTTCCTCCAGCTTCTGGATCTCGCCCCTCGAGCAGTACTCCTCAATCATGAGGTCTTTCAAAGTTTCCCAGCCCATAGCATTAGCCACTATAAGAGATAGTGACTTAACATGGCTATTCCACCATGTTAGGGCTTTTACTTCAAAGGTGGAAGCAGCAAATTTGACCTTGCTCTCCTCTGGACAGGAGCAGATTTCGAAAAACGATTCGGTTTTCTCGAACCATTGCGAGAGGGCAATGACTCCGCCAGTCCCTTTGAAGGGCAATGGCTTGCAGTTGGTGAAGTCCTTGTAGGAGCACTCTTTCAAGCGCACAGGGATTTCACCATGAGTAGATAGGATCGGGGTTCCTCCTCTAGTGGAACCAGACGAATGATATTGAGCCATGGCTGTAGCCACAGCTGCAGCTACAGCAGCATTTAGAGCTGCCGTGTCAAACTGAGGAGCAGGTGGGGTTGGTGCGGGAGGATTGCGTCTTGTTGATTTACGTGGAGGCATCTTTGAACTATAAGTTTAGAAAGATAAAGATTTTGATAAGAATTTGATAGGAAAATTGATGAGAATGACTCATGGACTAACTCTCCATAGCCCAACAGCATAATTGAATAGCACGATTTAAGGATGATCTAGTACTAGCAGATGATAGCAATTGGATATAGATTTCCATAAGATTAGATATCTGTCAAAGATACTGGAATTACAGATGTAACAAGTTCGGGAAAAATGACCTAGAAGTAGGTTTTACATCAACCAAGATGGGAAAATTTTGACAGAACTACGACCTAATCACGACCTAACAGGTCTAAGATTTATAAGGATAGGAAATTAGACTAGAGTTTTTACATAAACTAGCTTATATCCAAAAGAGAAATCGATGAGACTCTATCGGCGACGAGAACTGCTAGAGTGAGTTCTCGATTCCGACAGAAGGCGTTCTATATCCCTCACGCGCCTATCGGATCTTGCTTGTTGTGCTCGAAGTTCCATGACTTCAGCTTGGGTTTCAGTGAGTTCCCTCTAAAGAGCTGCATTATGGACTAGAGTCCTTTCATGAGCAGACTCTAGTTGGCGAATACGGATTGTGTTAACGCCAGAGTTGGCGTCAATCTCCAAGACTCGGTCGATAGCTGCTCGACCCTGCTCCGTCTTCCGAGAAATCCTATGAACCATGATGGGTAGGACCCTGTCAGCTGAACCTCCCTCGGTGAGGTTGTAGAAGCTTCTGTCTCCATTGTAGGGGATGGGTTGACCTTGTTCCTGACTCCATCTATTCAAGTTTGTGGACCACAGGGGTGTGGGTCCTTGAAATGCTGGACAAGGGTTTGGGTTTTGAACAACTGGGGGTAGGTTGTTGACTTCTGGCTCCGAGTCAGAACCATCAGAAAAGCCTTCAGCTTCATGATCATCCAAAGGGATTGGGTGATCATCTTCTGGTTCTTCTTCCAGCCATCCTGCGTTGCCGTGGTTGGGGTAGTACGGGTCTCCGGGAAGATGGAATCCAACCATTAATTCTACGTGAGAAAAGAGGTGTAAGAAATAACTAAATAGATGATCTAAATAGATAATTATAAGATGATATTTATCAGTTAATCCAATATTTGTTTAGTACATACCAGTTATATGTAACTCAGACAGAATAGACCTTCGAATAGGTGACCCTAACGCTAAGCCCACAACCAAACAAGGACAAGAAGTAAAGCAAAGATTACCGATTCTAAGTCTATGATATCCTAGCACATATAACCTTAGTGTATCCCCTAAACAACCATTGACATACTAATAAAGACCTTTAGTTCTCAGATAAGTAATTATAGTAACACAAAATACTCCTATAGTATTTTAAGTTTATGTTCTGTTCTACTGTTCTTGTTGTAGAAGTGTTGGTAAGTTTTTAGACTTGTTGCAACCTCACAACCACACTTAGGCACATGCTAATCATTCCTCGGATAATGTAGTTGATCAGGCTACACCTTCCCAGGGTTGACCATATGTCTCTAAGTCTATTTGTGCTGTCCAACAATCGTAATACTTTTGTTCTGTCCTAGTGACACTGATTTTAGTATAAATGCAGGTATGTATACTTGGTTAAATATTTTATTATTTAAAAGTATAAACTCTTTATCAGTGTATTTTAATCCCGCTGTGTTTATAGTTCGTATATCTTTTATGGGTTGATACACTCGATTCACTATAAACAATGCTCTGATACCAATCTGTCACACCCCAAAACCGGAACGGCGGAATCGATCGGGGGTGGAGGACGTCATGTACAGTATCACAACAATGCAAAGTAGTAAACAAGCAACAACATCATCCATTTCATTAATAATATAATTTCATACAAGTGTGTTCTGTCAAGTTATATAGACACTAAAAATAATATACATCAAAATAAAGATGGGTCTTGAACAAGCTCCATCTTCTAAAAAACCTGGCTCCTGTACCTGTCTACTGGCGACCTGAGAATACAAGTTATTTTGAAAGAGTTTATCAACTTTAAAGCTGGTGAGATCATAAGTATATTAGTGTCTGTAGTTGTGTGAAAGTGTTTGTAAGTCTGTAATTGAATATGTTTGTAAAAGTTTGTATTTGTTTGAACTCTCCTAGAAAACCCTATGTTTCCTACTAATAGTAGCCTTCTACCAAGGCATCTAGTGTCTGTGTGTGTGTCTCTTGTAAGAGTATGTATTTTCCCAAATCTAACTATCATTATCCAAAAATATAGTTTCTACATTATTGTTTATTGTGTGAATATCACAAAGTAAATGTAATGGGAAAATGATATAGTACTGTAGTGTTGAATTAATTAACTACTGCTGTACTAACTACTTTAAACCAATTGTTATTTAAAGTACAATGTGATCGGCCTGTATCCTACTACCGACTCAATAGAAAAACGACATTGTAAGATGTCGTAAGAAATGACATTTGGCACCCGTAGACTTGCAAGTCCCACTGTAGCGAGCAGCAAGGTGTAGGATAGTCAATCCAGTATAGATCTATACACAAACTCATACGCTCCCCAATTAAGGAGATTCTGGATACAAAAACAGTCATGGCAGGTAGTGCCATGCCCCGTTTAGTGGCTCACATAAATGTAATAATGTATATGTAATGAATGTGCTAGCTGTATTGTGTTCTCCCTCTGTCTAGCCTGTATGTTCTCTCTGTATGGTATTGTTTGTTATCTCTTTCTCTGTATGGTATTGTTTGTTATCTCTTTCTCTGTATGGTATTGTTTGTTATCTACTATGTATGGTATTGTTTGTTATTTCTTTCTCTGTATGGTATTGTTTGTTATCTACTATGTATGGTATTGTTTGTTATCTACTCTGTATGGTCTTGTTTGTTATTTCTTTCTCTGTATGGTAATGTTTGTTATCTACTCTATATGGTATTGTTTCATGTATGAACTGACTCTTTGTATGTTTCATTGTTCTAGTAATAGTTTTAGTATCTTCCTAAACTACTCCTATAGTAGCTTACTAGTAATGTATGAACATGTTTGTATACCCTTGCTACCCAAAGGCATGGAGCTGAATGAAAGAAGGAACCTTTATGACTATATATGTATACATGATACACAACTAATATTTAAACGACCTTCGGACGGATAACCGATGCCCTAAAGCCACATACAAACAAGGAAAAGGAAATTAAAGCGAGTTAGCCTTCCTAAGTCCTTTAAACATTACTTATATAACTATACATATATCGGCATGCATTTGACAATTTAAGTAGAAAATAGTTTAAACAGAAGTATTTGACATGAAAAAGAGTTTGTGAAACAGTTTGAAGTAAAACAGTTTGATAACACAGTTTGAAAAGTAAGAAATCCACTTGTTTGGTAGTTATTAATCACATGTGATTGATATAATAACTATAATTGTTCAACTTGTATCCCCCCCCCCCATAAAAGCATTTAAAAACATTTAAAAGGTTAATTAAGGGGTATGAACTCACCTCTAGTGAGTGGTTTGGATGAACTGATGATATAGGATTGCTAGGTGTGAAGTGAAGACTTGTACACACACAATGATCCTAGTTAACATATAATAACACATATATGTATCCAATTAGTCTTTAAACAACTAATTAACAAAGTTAAGACATCTGAGGACATGTAAAACACTTTATATAAGTGTTATACTTTAAACTTTAAACTTTAAACATTTTCACGTCGTTACACTTTAAACTGAGGACACTACGAGAAAAAGACCCTTTTACGACATGCAAACCACGACACTCATTGATTTATGTTACGAAAAAGAGAGTGACATTAAGAAAGTGTCATCTCTTCAGAAATTTTAAGGATTTATGTCACACATTATTGTGTGCCCTTAAATTCGTGTCTGAAGAAAAGAAATTAAAAACACGGAGGGCGCTTTATTTTAAACGCGCGTCCTCTATACCTGTCGCTTTATAATTTTAATCAAACACACGTTTTAGAGTGGCAAACGAAATCCGCAAAATTTTGAAAACCAGTCTTCCACCTTCTTTCTATCTTTCATCTTCACAGTCGACTCTCCCCTCTCCCCTTCTCTCATCTCTCCGATCCGCTTCTCCGCCACTCCTAGCCTCCTTCTTATCGGTCTCATCAAAGATCGTGTCCCCTCCTTAATACCTTGTGGGAATCTAAAATTTTGAAAACCCCGTGGTCACCAAGTCTAGGAAACTAGGGTTTTTTTCATCCCTCAAAGAACGACCCACATCTTACATAGATCGATCTTTATCGCTTCATTTCTCACAAGAAATCGAACACTTTACATTCATAGGGCGACAAAATCGACTATTGCTTGAAATAGGGTTTCGAGTTTGTATCACATAACCCTCCCTCAATCTGTTCTCCCTGTTCAATCGATTCACTGGTTTGCTCGACTCCCACTCACGCGGACCATCGATGTTCAATCGTCGACCATCGCCACAACTATAAGTATTTATCTTCAAGTCTTTATCGAATGTTTAATCGAAGGTTCATCTGTTATGTAAGTTATTTTTTTGTGGTTAGAACAAGGTTTAATCAAATATATATGTAAGATACTATAATCAGCTTTGTGGTTAGAACTAGGTTTAGTTGAAGGTTCATTTAGTTTGTTGAAGATACGATAATCAGTAGTTCATTGGTTTTTTTTGTGTACTCAGAACTCAGGAAGACTACAGACGCGGGTGGAGGTGGAGAGAGAGAGAGAGACTCTGCACTTCTCCATCGACGACGTCCGCCGAAACTGTGTAAGTCTTACATCTTGTTTTCTACTGGAGTTCCATTTTGGTTTATACCTGAAAAGAAATTAACAATATGATATTTTCTTTATTGTTACGCTTTGTGATTCTTCTGTTTGGATTACTAGCTCATACTTGAAGTATGGATATGCGATTCATGTGTTTGTATATACATACGGATGTTTAGGAGTTGTATTAGGTTGGACATGTAATCAGGGAAGAGAAGATGTTTAGCAGCTGGAGGATGTTGTATCTCTTGAAGATGCAGTCAATGTTTTATTTTGAGGATTGGACTTGAAGATGCAGATGAAATTTCATCTGCTGTTCCAGAAGGAAAAGGTGTTTCATCTTTTACATCTGTGGAGGTAGCTACCATGTCAGCTATTGCTAATGCACATGGTAATTCAAATACTTCTCTTCCACCTTTAGCATCTTACTTTTTTCATCTATACTCATTAGCAACTTAAATGTCCAATTTACCCTTACATTCAAAAATACAAATTTCTCAATACTTTACCTATTCACTCATTTTATCTCATTAAGTCAAAAAAGAAGCAACTCCTTAGTTGGTTACTTTCAACTTTAAACATAAACAAGGTTGCATTTATTTACAACTCTAGTCCCTGTACTATGTCAAAATATATGGATTTAGACGAGTTGTTTGATTTCTTGCAGAGATTGCCTACTTTAGTTTAGTTGAATGTTTGGTAATGCATATGTGAAGTCCATGCTAAATGACCATTTTGCCCCTTTCTTCTCCATTTCCATCTCCTTCATCTTCAACAACCCCTAAATTAAAACACAATTTTAAAAAAATATAAAATGATTGGGAATTTGAGATGCACCTCGTCTTTGTTTCCCAGGATTAAATATCATTTCAAGAGAGCTTGCTTTACTCTGCCAAAAGGTACAAATACTTGAGACCCCCCCCCCCCCCAAATCTATTTCAACAGAAGAAGATTGAGAACAACTCAAATCTTTATCACAAATCACTCTGCTTTATTCACTAAGGGCAAAGCCCTTTATATAGGCTCCAAAGAGCCGTTTACACACGGTATCTTTACATTATTGCAATCGTATGATTGCAAGAAGACAAACTACTTTACATAAGACTTTATGTCACATTATAATAGTGCTACACACTTATCGACACTTTAGATAATTATAAAAGACAAAATAGAATTATTATCGTCTATAATGCATCGTTATCTTCAAAGATGTGTTCTCTTTAATAATATGATTTCTTACGTTATTCCTCCCACCTCCAAAAAGACATAATTTTGAAAATGTTTGCTTGTAACATTGCTGAAGTTAATCTTCCATAAATGGTGTTTCTTCTGTGTTTTCTGAACAGTGACTGCAATTGTGTCTCGGAGCATGCATAATATGTTTGCAAAGTTGTTTCTTGATATCATCGGGTAATTCAGCCAGTTGATGAGAAATTTTTTCGAAAGGTTGTTCGAATGTTTCAATTGCTTTCATTGCTTCCGGAGTGATTTCATTGTCTGTTAAAGAGTAGATAATGAAAGTTTTACTAGCATAATTTACTCTGATTCTTGACCTTTGATCTTTACCATTGCCAATGCGTGATGATGCTAAATAAACACCGGCAAGTGCAAAGATTAGATGCTCTTGTGTTGGGGATTCACGGGGTAGATCATCTTTTGTTGGTTTTGAGCCATTGCTTATTCCCATGTTTGCAAAAGTAATACTTGGGACAATTAGTTGAGAATCTTCATCAAAAATTAGGTAGCTAGAATACATTTTGATGAATAATCCTCTTTCTTGTTTTGCAAAGCGTATTTTATAATTTCTGATGATAGTTTGCACAGCAGAAGGGAATTCGCTGATGCAGTGTAAATTGGTGCCTTCTAGATAGATAGTGTCGATGAATCCATGAACAAAATAATCCCATAAAGTCATAGGATCTGATAAATCGGCTAGGAAAACTGCTTTAGGGCCTGGGTGCCTGGCTACTGGGTAAAAGCCCATTAAAGAACGGACCTCGGTGTAGGAAACAAGGCTATCCCATAATTCAGCGAATTTTTTGACAGATGGTTTTTTCATGGCTTCCTTTTCTTTGGTTGATAGAATGGATTCAAGGGCAATTTTTGCATTTAATTGGTTAAGGGATCTTGGGATGGATACAGGTTTTTGTGGTGTGAAGCTGGTCATAGGTTTTTGTGGTGTTAGGAGAACTGTTTTTGAACATTCTACGTTATCTTTTATTACTGCTTTGTATGCTTCGTTGTATGCGGCTTCTGCTTCATTTTTCGTTTTGTAGCTTTTGTGAATGATATTTTTTTCAAGAATATATGAACTGGCGAGTCCCCAATTGTCATATACTCCTTTGTTTTCTCCGTTGAAAATCACGTACCATTTCTTTATATTTTTATGATCTGCTTGAAGTGGTCGATATTCTTCTGAATTTATAGGTTGTTTTTCTGACTTAAGCATTGTTTGTGGCTGACTATCATCGGATGAAATTTCTTGAATGTCTTCTTTTGGTTGCTTCGTTGTTGAACTGCTAGCTGCTTCTTCTTTAGGTACTGATTGAGATGATAGAATTTGTATTGTTTGTCGTAGTTGTTCTTTTTCTCGTCTGACTGCTTCGAGTTGTCTGACTAATGATGCTTCTTGATCTTCTTTCTGTTTGAACTGGTGTTTGATTTGTTTCATGATTGCTTCCATTTCGATATATTTGTGGACTGAATGTTTGCGTTTCATAAGTACCTGAATAATTGTTGAATGTTGTATGTTTTTAATATTTCAAATGATATGAGAATTTTCATATCAATGTATGTTTTTGGTGATATATTCATATCACTGTATGCTTTTGGTGATATATTCATATCACTGTATGCTTTTGGTGATATATTCATATCACTGTATGCTTTATCATTGTTTACTTCAGATAGGTTAGATATGAGGTTTCCTTTGCTATCTAATCCCAGTAATACTTTTTCCATAGGACTTATTTACCTGCATCTGAATCAGAATCAGTTGTATATGCATAAATATCTATTTCTGAATCTATATTTGAATCTTCTATGGGTTCGTATCCAAGGTCGTATGCAATTTTTAATATATTTGTTTCTTTTTCTTTTTTAGTCTTTTTTGGGCATTCATAGGCTTTGTGTCCTTCTTCTTGACATATCCAACATTTACAGTCTTTTTTATTTGATGGACAATAATTTGTTTTGGATTGATATTTTTGTTTATATTGTTTTCTATTCCGGAAGTATTTTCTTTCCCCTTGTTTATAATATTCTTTGTATTTAGGTTTATATGTTTGTTTTTTTCCAAATATTCTTTTTACTTTGTTGTTTTTCTTTACAAGCATATTGATTTACTTTGTTAGAAAGGATGTCACAACATAAATCAATTTTTGCATCTTGTGCTGTTTTTTGTTCTAAACATTTTTTCTGCATCCATGCTTTTAATATGCTTATTCGTGCTCCTAAGGTGTCTGCAACTTTATTTTGTTGTAATGCTTCTTGGAAATCTTTTATTACACTTTGGCTTACTAATGATGGTAATTTTTGATAGAACATATCTAATGCTGCCTTTTTTCTAATGGAATCTAAATTATAATAATGTTCAGAATATTCACATATAAATGGTTCTAAATAACACATATTATAAATTCGTAAATTAGTTAAATGCCATAGTGATTCTAATTGAAAAGCTTCTTTTGATATTTTATCTTCAATTTGTTTTCCTATGAATTCCTGAATAAGACGGCTTAATACATTTTTAAATGTTTCCATAGCATCAGTGGTGGCTATCATCATTGTTTCGGTTTCATCAAGAGATGAAAGAAAACGATATGCGTTACCTTGTGTTTTATGAATGATATAATTAAGAAAATGTTTTGGGTGTAAATTTCTTAATTCTTCGGTTAACTGAATTTGTACTCCCATTTTATTACTCCATTCTTGAATTTTTGCTTCAGGATTTTGGTCACAATCAATAAAAAGAATATCTGAATTTGTTGGAAATGTAAATAATTTAGGTATGTATTGAGGAGGTATTTTTCCCATTTGTTTTGTTTATTTTTAACCATTCCTTGTCTATATAAAAAATTTTCTTCTAATGAAGGTGGTCCATAAATATATTGACTTTGATAATCATCTTCAACATATGATTGTTTTCGTTTTAATCCAAAATTGTTTTGTGAATCTCTATATGGATTTGAATAAGGGTTTTCATCATCTGAAGAAAAATCATATATTACTTCTGCGTCATTATCATCTGAATTATTTTCTATTTCTATATTATTTTCTTGAGTTTCAGATGGAATTTCTAGTGCTGCAAATAATTTAGTTAGTGTTTCTACTTTTTCTTGTAAAGTTTCTATATATTGTGTGTATTAAAAATAAAATTTTTAGTTTCTTTTTTCTAGTGAAGTAGTTGTTTTTTCTATCATATTTAACAAATTAATTTTGTTATTTTATCTTCAAGGTTTTTATTTGTTCTTGTTTCCAATTTATACTATTATTTATTATATGTATTGCTTCAATATTAGATATACAATTTATCATTGATATGTCAGAATCTATTTTTAAGTCTATAAGAAATTTTTTAGATTGTTTCAATGTTTTACGAAAAAATTTTAATTCTTGTTTATTTGTATCTAGGCTTGAAAAATTCATGATTATAATTTTATAATAATAATGGTTTAGTTTCGTTTTGGATTTAAAGTTACGATTAAAATTTATTTAAAAATAGTAGTGGTAATTATAATAATGTTTATGATGACAAATGATGATGGTCATACCAAAGCTAGAAAATAATAGTAAAAGTACAAATTAATGTTTAAAAGACATATGTTTTAAAATACAAATAGTTTTGTTTTTAGATGACGTATTTGCTTGTAACGGATTTTAATACTAGTTCTTATGAAATATCTAACATCATGAATATGGTTATTGTTTAAAATCGTACCTTGATTATTAGGTTTGTAAGAATCCTTGAGATTTTTCTTAGAATTATTTATAGATTCTTGGATTTGTTGTATTCTTAAAATAATATTTCTATTAGGAAAGCAATTCATTAAAATTTTGTTAGACATAAATATATATTTCAAGCATGAATTTGATTATTAAAAACGAGTATTATTTTAATAAAAATTTCAAATTTTGTAGAATTAATAGTTAGAATAACTCGGAATGAGATTATCATGGAGAAATGAAAATAATATAACAATTGAATAGAATATCTTGAGACATATTTATGATATTAAATCTTCTTTCGATAATTTTTAATTGTTTTAATAACGATGATTTTTTGAATATGGGTACTTAAAAATAATGATTATTTATTTTCATGTTTATGATGTTTATCATTTTTATGATGCTGCATATGTATGTATTCTTATTAACGATAGATTGAATATGCAAGATAATAATAATAAGAACGTTACTTAGCTCTAATACCAAATTTTTATAAACATGCTCTGATACCAAATTTTTATAAACATGCTCTGATACCAAATTGAAAAACATGACGGAATTAATATGATTAAGATAGAATTGTACCTGAATGATGCGTCAGAATGGATTGACGATGGATTGTTTGAAGTGTATGAATGATTATATTGGATATGTTTGTGTAGGGTTCTGCTATTCAGAAATAGAAAATCTATTTCAACAGAAGAAGATTGAGAACAACTCAAATCTTTATCACAAATCACTCTGCTTTATTCACTAAGGGCAAAGCCCTTTATATAGGCTCCAAAGAGCCGTTTACACACAGTATCTTTACATTATTGCAATCGTATGATTGCAAGAAGACAAACTACTTTACGTAAGACTTTATGTCACATTATAATAATGTTACACACTTATCGACACTTTACATAATTATAAAAGAGAAAATAGAATTATTATCGTCTATAATGCATCATTATCTTCAAAGATGTGTTCTCTTTAATAATATGATTTCTTACGTTATTCCGCGTCGGAATGGATTGACGATGGATTGTTTGGGTATGATATGATTATATTGGATATGTTTGGATAGGGTTCTGCTATTCAGAAATAGAAAACTATTTCAACAGAAGAAGATTAAGAACAACTCAAATCTATATCACAAATCACTCTGCTTTATTCACTAAGGGCAAAGCCCTTTATATAGGCTCCAAAGAGTCGTTTACACACAATATCTTTACATTATTGCAATCGTATGATTGCAAGAAGACAAACTACTTTACATAAGACTTTATGTCACATTATAATAATGCTACACACTTATCGACACTTTACATAATTATAAAAGACAAAATAGAATTATTATCGTCTATAATGCATCGTTATCTTCAAAGATGTGTTCTCTTTAATAATATGATTTCTTACGTTATTCCGCGTCGGAATGGACTGACGATGGATTGTTTGGGTATGATATGATTATATTGGATATGTTTGGATAGGGTTCTGCTATTCAGAAATAGAAAACTATTTCAACAGAAGAAGATTGAGAACAACTCCAATCTATATCACAAATCACTCTGCTTTATTCACTAAGGGCAAAGCCCTTTATATAGGCTCCAAAGAGCCGTTTACACACAGTATCTTTACATTATTGCAATCGTATGATTGCAAGAAGACAAACTACTTTACATAAGACTTTATGTCACATTATAATAATGCTACACACTTATCGAAACTTTACATAATTATAAAAGACAAAATAGAATTATTATCGTCTATAATGCATCGTTATCTTCAAAGATGTGTTCTCTTTAATAATATGATTTCTTACGTTATTCCTCCCGCCTCCAAAAAGACATAATTTGGAAAATGTTTGCTTATAACATTGCTGAAGTTAATCTTCCATAAATGGTGTTTCTTTTGTGTTTTCTGAACAGTGACTGTAATTGTGTCTCGGAGCATGCATAATATGTTTGCAAAGTTGTTTCTTGATATCATCGGGTAATTCAGCCAGTTGATGAGAAAATTTTTCGAAAGGTTGTTCGAATGTTTCAATTGCTTTCATTGCTTCCGGAGTGATTTCATTGTCTGTTAAAGAGTAGATAATGAAAGTTTCACTAGCATAATTTACTCTGATTCTTGACCTTTGATCTTTACCATTGCCAATGCGTGATGATGCTAAATAAACACCGGCAAGTGCAAAGATTAGATGCTCTTGTGTTGGGGATTCACGGGGTAGATCATCTTTTGTTGGTTTTGAGCCATTGCTTATTCCCATGTTTGCAAAAGTAATACTTGGGACAATTAGTTGAGAATCTTCATCAAAAATTGGGTAGCTAGAATGCATTTTGATGAATAATCCTCTTTCTTGTTTTGCAAAGCGTATTTTATAATTTCTGATGATAGTTTGCACAGCAGAAGGGAATTCGCTGATGCAGTGTAAATTGGTGCCTTCTAGATAGATAGTGTCGATGAATCCATGAACAAAATAATCTCATAAAGTCATAGGATCTGATAAATCGGCTAGGAAAACTGCTTTAGGGCCTGGGCGCCTGGCTACTGGGTAAAAGCCCATTAAAGAATGGACCTCGGTGTAGGAAACGAGGCTATCCCATAATTCAGCGAATTTTTTGGCATATGGTTTTTTTCATGGCTTCCTTTTCTTTGGTTGATATAATGGATTCAAGGGCAATTTTTGCATTTAATTGGTTAAGGGATCTTGGGATGGATACAGGTTTTTGTGGTGTGAAGCTGGTCATAAGTTTTTGTGGTGTTAGGAGAACTGTTTTTGAACATTCTACGTTATCTTTTATTACTGCTTTGTATGCTTCGTTGTATGCGGCTTCTGCTTCATTTTTCATTTTGTAGCTTTTGTGAATGATATTTTTTTCAAGAATATATGAACTGGCGATTCCCCAATTGTCATATACTCCTTTGTTTTCTCCGTTGAAAATCACGTATCGTTTCTTTATATTTTTATGATCTGCTTGAAGTGGTGGATATTCTTCTGGATTTATAGGTTGTTTTTCTGACTTGAGCATTGTTTGTGGCTGACTATCATCGGATTAAATTTCTTGAATGTCTTCTTTTGGTTGCTTCGTTGTTGAACTGCTAGCTGCTTCTTCTTTAGGTACTGATTGAGATGATAGAATTTGTATTGTTTGTCGTAGTTGTTCTTTTTCTCGTCTGACTGCTTCGAGTTGTCTGACTAATGATGCTTCTTGATCTTCTTTCTGTTTGAACTAGTGTTTGATTTGTTTCATGATTGCTTCCATTTCGATATATTTGTGGACTGAATGTTTGCGTTTCTTGAGTACCTGAATAATTGTTGAATGTTGTATGTTTTTAATATTTCAAATGATATGAGAATTTTCATATCAATGTATGTTTTTGGTGATATATTCATATCACTGTATGCTTTTGGTGATATATTCATATCACTGTATGCTTTTGGTGATATATTCATATCACTGTATGCTTTATCATTGTTTACTTCAGATAGGTTAGATATGAGGTTTCCTTTGCTATCTAATCCCAGTAATACTTTTTCCATAGGACTTATTTACCTGCATCTGAATCAGAATCAGTTGTATATGCATAAATATCTATTTCTGAATCTATATTTGAATCTTCTATGGGTTCGTATCCAAGGTCGTATGCAATTTTTAATATATTTGTTTCTTTTTCTTTTTTAGTCTTTTTTGGGCATTCATAGGCTTTGTGTCCTTCTTCTTGACATATCCAACATTTACAGTCTTTTTTATTTGATGGACAATAATTTGTTTTGGATTGATATTTTTGTTTATATTGTTTTCTATTCCGGAAGTATTTTCTTTCCCCTTGTTTATAATATTCTTTGTATTTAGGTTTATATGTTTGTTTTTTTCCAAATATTCTTTTTACTTTGTTGTTTTTCTTTACAAGCATATTGATTTACTTTGTTAGAAAGGATGTCACAACATAAATCAATTTTTGCATCTTGTGCTGTTTTTTGTTCTAAACATTTTTTCTGCATCCATGCTTTTAATATGCTTATTCGTGCTCCTAAGGTGTCTGCAACTTTATTTTGTTGTAATGCTTCTTGGAAATCTTTTATTACACTTTGGCTTACTAATGATGGTAATTTTTGATAGAACATATCTAATGCTGCCTTTTTTCTAATGGAATCTAAATTATAATAATGTTCAGAATATTCACATATAAATGGTTCTAAATAACACATATTACAAATTCGTAAATTAGTTAAATGCCATAGTGATTCTAATTGAAAAGCTTCTTTTGATATTTTATCTTCAATTTGTTTTCCTATGAATTCCTGAATAAGACGGCTTAATACATTTTTAAATGTTTCCATAGCATCAGTGGTGGCTATCATCATTGTTTCGGTTTCATCAAGAGATGAAAGAAAACGATATGCGTTACCTTGTGTTTTATGAATGATATAATTAAGAAAATGTTTTGGGTGTAAATTTCTTAATTCTTCGGTTAACTGAATTTGTACTCCCATTTTATTACTCCATTCTTGAATTTTTGCTTCAGGATTTTGGTCACAATCAATAAAAAGAATATCTGAATTTGTTGGAAATGTAAATAATTTAGGTATGTATTGAGGAGGTATTTTTCCCATTTGTTTTGTTTATTTTTAACCATTCCTTGTCTATATAAAAAATTTTCTTCTAATGAAGGTGGTCCATAAATATATTGACTTTGATAATCATCTTCAACATATGATTGTTTTCGTTTTAATCCAAAATTGTTTTGTGAATCTCTATATGGATTTGAATAAGGGTTTTCATCATCTGAAGAAAAATCATATATTACTTCTGCGTCATTATCATCTGAATTATTTTCTATTTCTATATTATTTTCTTGAGTTTCAGATGGAATTTCTAGTGCTGCAAATAATTTAGTTAGTGTTTCTACTTTTTCTTGTAAAGTTTCTATATATTGTGTGTATTAAAAATAAAATTTTTAGTTTCTTTTTTCTAGTGAAGTAGTTGTTTTTTCTATCATATTTAACAAATTAATTTTGTTATTTTATCTTCAAGGTTTTTATTTGTTCTTGTTTCCAATTTATACTATTATTTATTATATGTATTGCTTCAATATTAGATATACAATTTATCATTGATATGTCAGAATCTATTTTTAAGTCTATAAGAAATTTTTTAGATTGTTTCAATGTTTTACGAAAAAATTTTAATTCTTGTTTATTTGTATCTAGGCTTGAAAAACTCATGATTATAATTTTATAATAATAATGGTTTAGTTTCGTTTTGGATTTAAAGTTACGATTAAAATTTATTTAAAAATAGTAGTGGTAATTATAATAATGTTTATGATGACAAATGATGATGGTCATACCAAAGCTAGAAAATAATAGTAAAAGTACAAATGAATGTTTAAAAGACATATGTTTTAAAATACAAATAGTTTTGTTTTTAGATGACGTATTTGCTTGTAACGGATTTTAATACTAGTTCTTATGAAATATCTAACATCATGAATATGGTTATTGTTTAAAATCGTACCTTGATTATTAGGTTTGTAAGAATTGTTGAGATTTTTCTTAGAATTATTTATAGATTCTTGGATTTGTTGTATTCTTAAAATAATATTTCTATTAGGAATGCAATTCATTAAAATTTTGTTAGACATAAATATATATTTCAAGCATGAATTTGATTATTAAAAACGAGTATTATTTTAATAAAAATTTCAAATTTTGTAGAATTAATAGTTAGAATAACTCGGAATGAGATTATCATGGAGAAATGAAAATAATATAACAATTGAATAGAATATCTTGAGACATATTTATGATATTAAATCTTCTTTCGATAATTTTTAATTGTTTTAATAACGATGATTTTTTGAATATGGGTACTTAAAAATAATGATTATTTATTTTCATGTTTATGATGTTTATCATTTTTATGATGTTGCATATGTATGTATTCTTATTAACGATAGATTGAATATGCAAGATAATAATAATAAGAACGTTACTTAGCTCTGATACCAAATTGAAAAACATGACGGAATTAATATAATTAGGATAGAATTGTACCTGAATGATGCGTCTGAATGGATTAACGATGGATTGTTTGGGTATGATATGATTATATTGGATATGCTTGGATATGGTTCTGCTATTCAGAAATAGAAAACTATTTCAACAGAAGAAGATTGAAAACAACTCAAATCTATATCACAAATCACTCTGCTTTATTCAGTAAGGGCAAAGCCCTTTATATAGGCTCCAAAGAGCCGTGTCCCCCCCCCCCCCCCCCCTCCAAACCCCAAAAAAAAACACCATCAGTAAAGTAGTAAAGAGATTACATTACTTATTTCCATGTTCCTGATGATAAAAAGTAAAATAGGAATCGTTGTAGTCTTCAGTATTGGGGGTGCTGATTATGGATTTGTAAGGATGAGAACCTTTATGGGTAAAAAAATTATCACATCTATTGCATCTTGTATGATTTCTCAAGCATGTTCAAATAGTAATCGGCATAATAATCATGAGCATGACATTGGCCTACTTAAAACCGAAGCTTCTTTAAATCATTTGTGCAATCTCACCCCACACAGGTACATATTAACTATTAAGCCATTCTTTTGTATAAAATAAAAAACACCCATTTACATATATAGCTTACTAAATCACTTTCATATTAATATTATTATCCAGATATGAACATAAGTATGTTAAGAATCTACCCGAGTCTTTATCTGGTGAAGCCTTTCTGAAATAATATAAGGATCACAATGATTCAACAAAAGTTATCAATGCCAAACGTATTTACCCCATCAAAACAGCTACCACACATCCCATTTATGACAATTTCTTTGTCAAGGTTATAAATCTTCTATTAATTTAATTTACATTCCTGTTTTTTTTTATAGATATAGTCTTGCATATCCACAGGCCTTCAAAGCACTACTAACATCATCACCTTCAGAAGACCAACTCACTGCTCTTGGAGAACTTCTGTATCACGTATTATGTTTTAACTTCTAGAAACTTCCAGATGCTCTTCTCATCTACAAAATTATAAACCGTTCCTTATTTGTGTATTATGCAGTGTCACTATAGGTACATTGGTTGTGGATAAGGGTCATATGGAACAGATAGACTAATCTAATTGGTTCAACAAATGCAACACAATAGTAATAATAATAATAATAATAATAATAATAATAATAATAATAACAATAATAATAAATCAACAGAAACAGATGGAAGCTTATTATATGGGGCAAAGATCACTGGAGGTGGATCCGGTGGGAACATTTGTGTTCTTGGAAAGAATTCTCTTCAAACTAGACAAGTTTCTAGGGGTATTTTTGGAATCCCTCATGGAGTACAGTCATGATGATGATTCGTGCCTTAAAGTGTTGCTTTCCATGATAAAAGACGTTCCTGTTAATGTTTTAGTTGGTCGTTTAGTTACAAAACTTCTTTCAACCTGCATGAAGTTATCTAAGAAAGGGAACAAAGAATCTTCATATGCACCAGGTTAATTCAACATATCTAAGTGTTAAATCATTATTTAAGTTCCCATTATTAACAACTGAGTATTATTTATTTGCGCATTGTTGTTTTAGTGGAAGGAAGCAAGGTGAAACAAATCTTGCTCTGCATCAATGAACGTTATCCAGTGGAATTACGTGAAGTTGGTCAAATTTTTTTGAAGGTTTGTTATTTTGCTGTATATTTTTAATCATGATTGCTTTCTTTTTCAAATTCCCTATTTTTCTCTTATACAATCTTCCAAAGTCAATAAAACTGAGGAATGTTACAAAATACCTTATCTGCATATGAATCCAAGGTAGATTTTCTTTTGTTAAATCTTATTATTTTTGTAAAATATTTCTAACAGTAACATTAAATGAACTAAACCAAAATTATTCAGGTTCACAACACGTTTCTTGATCTTGAGGAGTCTAATATTCTTCGCCCGTATATGAGTGATGCAATAATAGATATATCTAAAGCATGTGAAGCTTTTGAAGCAAAAGAAGCAGCACCATCTGTTGCAAGTATGGAGAGGGGTATTTCTGTCCTTTTTTTCATTTTTCTAAAGCATGTGAAGCTTTTGAAGCAAAAGAAGCAGCACCATATGACGCAAATTATTAGGTTACTTGGAGCAAATTGTTGGAACTTTGCTTAACAATGTGGGACTTATCCCACATTGGTGGAAGAGAAAACTTTCTCCCACCTTATATGTCTTGTCCCACTCATTTAATTAAATGGGTCAAGTAATGGGTTAAGCATATTGGGCTTGGGTTGTGGTGTTGGATTAGCCTAATTGGACTCAAAATAGGCTAATATCAAGAGAATATTTAACGGTCAGGTATTTGGAAGTTATTTTCGGTTTTGACAGTTTTTAACTGTCATAATCAATACCTATAAATACATGATTTCTGTCATTTGTGAGGGATTACAGAAACAATCACCACAAACTCTCTTCAAAATTCGTTCTTCCTGAAGATGAAGGGGACATAGAAATTTCGACAGATTCAAGAGTACTTCTTGGATTGATTGTTGTATCCTCTAGACAGATCCCTACCAGGGAAAATTTCTGTCTTAGGACACTGCAATTTGCAGGCCTCAATCTACATAATTTCGTTTTTTGTGTTTCTGTTGTAAACATAAATCTTCAAGTATGTTTTCTGTAAACTGATTCTTGTATATTACATATATATATATATATATTTCAATTTCGTTTGTTTTATTTCTATTGCTCTTGTTGATTGTATACATCTGTCATAACAATCTAAGACATAAATTGAAGAGTGAAGAATGGATCAAAATTCCATCATCAAAACACATGTGGAAAAGCCTGAGAAATTCAAAGGCTCAGATTTTCGGAGATGGCAACAAAAGATGTTGTTTTATCTAACAACTCTTCATGTTTCCAATGTTCTCACTGATGATTCTCCCTCTCCTCCCACTGGGACAACTACTGCAGAAGGAGTAACACCACCCACTGCAGCCCAATTGGCAGAACACCAAAGGGCTGTGGAAACTTGGAACACAAATGAATATAATTGCATTTGAGTCTATTCTTAGTAACAAAGGTTTCAAACTTGTATTTGAGTCTGATAAGTTTGTTCTCACCAAGGGTGGGGTGTATGTTGGAAAAGGATACCTTAGTGAGGGTCTCTTCAAAGTCAGTGTCTTACCTTTGTACTATGGTGTTGAAACACCAAACAATGATGTAACCAATGTTAACGCTAATGCAATAATGGGCACTACTAGCCCCTCTTCTATGTATATGCATGATCCTTCAATTTTGTGGCATTCTCGTTTGGGACATGTCAATTTTCGTTCTATTCAAAGAATGGCAAAACTTGGCATGTTACCAAAATGTACATTAGATAAAAACAGAAAATGTGAGGTTTGTGTAGAATCTAAATTTTCACAACATCCTCATAAATCAGTTGAAAAATCTAATGAAATACTTGACTTAATCCACTCTAATTTATGTGATTTTAGAGCAACACCTACAAGAGGAGGAAAGAATTATTATATATCTTTTATTGATGATTGCAGCAAGTATTGTTATATTTATTTGTTAAATACCAAAGATGAAGCCTTGAATTATTTTAAGAATTACAAGGCTGAAGTTGAAAATCAACTTGACAAAAAGATCAAAATTCTAAGGTCTAATCGAGGAGGCGAATATGAATCCAAAGACTTTGCTGAATTTTGTTCCTTAAATGGTATTATACATCAAACAACTGCTCCATATACTCCTCAGCAAAATGGAGTGGCAGAAAGGAAGAATAGAACATTGAAAAACATGATTAATTCAATGTTAATTACTTCTGGAGCACCACATAATCTGTGGGGAGAAGCATGTCTTGCAGCAAACTCAATTCTTAATAGAATTCCTCATAAAAAGAGTGATAAATCACCCTATCATCAGTGGAAAGGGAGGTTACCCTCTTATAAAAGGATGAAAGTGTGGGGTTGTCTTGCTAAGGTACAAGTACCTCTTCTTAAGAGGACTAAACTTGGACCAAAAACCATAGATTGCATCTATCTTGGCCCTGCCATGAATAGTGCAGCCTATAGGTTTCTTGTGTTTAAATCACATGTTGATGATATCCATAACCAAACCATCATGGAATCAGCAGAGGCTGAATTCTTTGAAAATATTTTTCCTTTTAAGGATAAAGGGAAAGAGGTCACCTACTCTAGGAAAAGAACTCTAGATGATGGACTAAATGATACCATTCCAGACAGAAGTTTACAATCAAATGAAGAGAGTTCTTCTAAGGTTCAAGAAGAGAACTTAGAACCCAAAAGAAGCAAACGGGGCAAAATTGCCAAAGATTGTGGACCTGATTACATGACCTATGTAGTGAATAAAGAACCACAAACTCATAAGGATGCTATGGATTCTTCTGAAGCTCCCTTTTGGAAAGAGGCAATCAAAAGTGAGATCGATTCCATTGTGCAGAATAACACTTGGAAATTGGTAGATTTGCCACCTGGGCAAAAACCAATTGGGCACAAATGGATTTTCAAGAAGAAGTTTAGACCTGATGGTACCATTGAGAAGTACAAAGCTCGTTTAGTAGCTAAAGGGTATCGTCAAAAAGAGGGTCAAGACTTCTTTGACACCTATTCACCTGTTACAAGAATTACATCAATTCGCACATTAGTAGCAATTGCAGCCATTCACAATTTGGAAATGCACCAAATGGATGTGAAAACTGCCTTCTTGTATGGTGAACTAGATGAAGAGATATATATGAACCAACCTGAAGGGTTTGTGGTTAAGGGTCAAGAAAGCAAAGTTTGTAAGTTTGTTAGATCACTTTATGGACTAAAACAGGCTCCAAAGCAATGGCATGAGAAGTTTGACAACACATTACTCTCTAATGGATTTAGAATTAATGAATGTGATAAATGTGTTTATGTCAAACAATACAAGAATGCTTGTGTTATCATATGCTTGTATGTGGATGATATGCTTATAATGGGTACTAATTTGGATGTGATCAATCAAACCAAGAAAATGCTACACTCCTCCTTTTCCATGAAAGACTTGGGAGTAGTAGATGTGATCCTTGGTGTAAGAGTTCAAAGAAGATCAGATGGTTATACTCTTACTCAGTCCCATTATATTGAAAGTGTACTTAAGAAGTTTGGACACTATGATGACAAGCCGGTAGTCACCCCTTTTGATCCTTCAAGTCATCTTAAGAAGAATAAAGGTGATAGTGTAGCTCAGTTAGAATATACTCAAGTTCTTGGTAGCTTAATGTATATTATGAATTGTACTCGACCAGACTTGGCTTATAGTGTAAGTAGATTGAGCCGCTACTCCCACAATCCTGGGAAAGATCATTGGTATGCATTAGTGAGAGTGCTTAGATATTTAAAGCATACAATGAATTATGGATTGCATTACACGAGATATCCTCCTGTTCTTGAAGGGTATTGTGATGCAAATTGGATTTCCAATACCTCAGAGGCAAAATCCACAAGTGGATATGTGTTCACTCTTGGTGGAGCTGCTATCTCTTGGAAATCATCTAAGCAAACTGTGAATACTCGTTCTACAATGGAAGCACAGTTTGTTGCTTTAGACAAAGCTGCTGAAGAAGCAGAATGTCTTAAAAGCTTCCTAGAAGGTATTCCACTATGGCCTCAACCTGTTACTGCCATTGGCATACACTGTGATAGTATGGCTGCTCTTACTAGAGCACAAAGTCATATATACAATGGCAAGTCGAGACACATTAGGCGCAGACATATTACAATAAGAGACTTGCTGAAGAATGGAATCATTTCCATTAGTTACATAAAGTCAAAGGAAAATATAGCTGATCCCTTGACAAAAGGCCTTAGTAGAGAGCAAGTTCTCTTCACATCGAGGGGAATGGGCTTAAAGCCAACACAATGAGTCACCACCTGGCGGAAACCTAACCTAGCAACATTGGAGATCCCATGGTCTAGGTTCAATAGGACAACAAGTTGGGGAAGACTCAAAGAAGCACTAACACAAAGGTATGCTCACTCCTATGATATTTATTTTGTGTTTTTCCGTTGATGATATAGGGATGAATTCTTTATTCTTAATAATGCTGATAGCTTTTATAGTGGAATAAGTACGGATTGTTCCAGATTAGTATTACCTATGTGAGATGGACGTGAGGTCGCATCTTTGGGAGCTGATATGGCTAAGCTCTCTAAAAGTCTCATGAAGAAAGGATCGTTCATGACCGAAATGAACACAACGGTAAGAAATGATCTATGCTTAGATATGATATGTGTGATACTTCTTGTATTATTCTACTATAAAAAGTGGTTAGTTCAAGAATCTAGTTCACTACCCACAAAGTAGATCCAAGTAGTACTCACTATGAAAGGTTCAAGTTTTACAACACCTATTCAGATGCATGTCATATCTTACTTCCCTTATTTGAATATCAAAGTTCACTTATTTTCTATTCAAATGTGGGGTATTCTTCGAGTTTGAATAGAAAATGTGGGGTATTGTTGGAACTTTGCTTAACAATGTGGGACTTATCCCACATTGGTGGAAGAGAAAACTTTCTCCCACCTTATATGTCTTGTCCCACTCATTTAATTAAATGGGTCAAGTAATGGGTTAAGCATATTGGGCTTGGGTTGTGGTGTTGGATTAGCCTAATTGGACTCAAAATAGGCTAATATCAAGAGAATATTTAATGGTCAAAAGATAGGCCTTGGGCCTTGGGGCTCTTGGGGTCTTCCTGATTAATTAAATAATTTTTAATTACGAAATTAATTTTTATTCTTTATTTTCATTAAATTCGTAATCACTGAATGACAGGTATTTGGAAGTTATTTTCGGTTTTGACAGTTTTTAACTGTCATAATCAATACCTATAAATACATGATTTCTGTCATTTGTGAGGGGTTACAGAAACAATCACCACAAACTCTCTTCAAAATTCGTTCTTCCTGAAGATGAAGGGGACATAGAAATTTCGACAGATTCAAGAGTACTTCTTGGATTGATTGTTGTATCCTCTAGATAGATCCCTACCAGGGAAAATTTCTGTCTTAGGACACTGCAATTTGCAGGCCTCAATCTACATAATTTTGTTTTTTGTGTTTCTGTTGTAAACATAAATCTTCAAGTATGTTTTCTGTAAACTGATTCTTGTATATTACATATATATATATATATATATATATATATATATATTTCAATTTCGTTTGTTTTATTTCTATTGCTCTTGTTGATTGTATACATCTGTCATAACAATCTAAGACAGAAATTGAAGAGTGAAGAATGGATCAAAATTCCATCATCAAAACACATGTGGAAAAGCCTAAGAAATTCAAAGGCTCAGATTTTCGGAGATGGCAACAAAAGATGTTGTTTTATCTAACAACTCTTCATGTTTCCAATGTTCTCACTGATGATTCTCCCTCTCCTCCTACTGGGACAACTACTGCAGAAGGAGTAACACCACCCACTGCAGCCCAATTGGCAGAACACCAAAGGGCTGTGGAAACTTGGAACACAAATGAATATAATTGCAGAAATTATATTCTAAATGCCCTGGATGATTCCCTCTATGATATCTACTCTACCATCACTACTGCAAGAGAGATATGGGAATCATTGGAAAAGAAATATAAAACAGAAGTGGCATGTTCCAAGAAATTCGTGATTGGAAAGTTCATGAATTTCAAGATGGTGGATACCAAATCTGTCCTCAAACAAGTGGAGGAAATTCAAGTCATTGCACATGATCTTGAAGTTGAAGGTATGGGTATAAACTCTAACTTTCTTGTTGGTTCAATCATTGAAAAACTTCCTCCTTCTTGGAAGAATTTCAAATTATATCTTAAACACTTAACTGATGACATGAGTTTTGAGCAACTTGTGTTGAGAATTCGTGTGGAAGAAGATAACAGATTGAATGAGAAGGCAGATGCAAATTCGTTGGAACCAAGTACAAACTTTATTGGAGAAGCAAGTACTTCAAATACAAAACACAACAACAAGAAAGGGAAGCAAGGCTCCAAAAACTCTTCCAAAGATGGCAAAAATCATGGCCCTAACAAGAAGAATTTCAAGAAGAATTCTGGTCCATGCTATGTTTGTGGCAAAATTGGACACAAGGCCAAAGATTGCAGATTCAGGAGGGGTCAAGGAGGAAACAATGGAGGAAATAATGGAGGAAACAATGGAGGAAACAATGGAAACAATGGTGGTAATTCTGGTGGAGGAAATTCTGGTCAAGCCAACATGGTTGAATCACCAAATCAGTTTGTTGCTGTGATTCAAACCAACATGGTTAGCAATTGTGTGGATTGGTGGATTGATACTGGAGCCACAAGGCACATTTGCAACTCCCGAACTATGTTTTCAACATACCAGAAAGTCTCGGATTCTGAACCAATGTTTATGGGGAATGGCTCTACTGCAAAAGTTGAAGGAAAGGGAAAAGTGAAGCTGCAACTGACTTCTGAAAAAGAACTCATTTTAAGTGATGTTTTGCATGTTCCAGAAATTACTAAGAATTTGATTTCTGGTCCTATTCTTAGTAACAAAGGTTTCAAACTTCTATTTGAGTCTGATAAGTTTGTTCTCACCAAGGGTGGGGTGTATGTTGGAAAAGGATACCTTAGTGAGGGTCTCTTCAAAGTCAGTGTCTTACCATTGTACTATGGTGTTGAAACACCAAACAATGATGTAACCAATGTTAATGCTAATGCAATAATGGGCACTACTAGCCCCTCTTCTATGTATATGCATGATCCTTCAATTTTGTGGCATTCTCGTTTGGGACGTGTCAATTTTCGTTCTATTCAAAGAATAGCAAAACTTGGCATGTTACCAAAATGTACATTAGATAAAAACAGAAAATGTGAGGTTTGTGTAGAATCTAGATTTTCACAACATCCTCATAAATCAGTTGAAAAATCTAATGAAATACTTGGCTTAATCCACTCTGATTTATGTGATTTTAGAGCAACACCTACAAGAGGAGGAAAGAATTATTATATATCTTTTATTGATGATTGTAGCAAGTATTGTTATATTTATTTGTTAAATACCAAAGATGAAGCCTTGAATTATTTTATGAATTACAAGGCTGAAGTTGAAAATCAACTTGACAAAAAGATCAAAATTCTAAGGTCTGATCGAGGAGGCGAATATGAAACCAAAGACTTTGCTGAATTTTGTTCCTTAAATGGTATTATACATCAAACAACTGCTCCATATACTCCTCAGCAAAATGGAGTGGCAGAAAGGAAGAATAGAACATTGAAAAACATGATTAATTCAATGTTAATTACTTCTGGAGCACCACATAATCTGTGGGGAGAAGCATGTCTTGCAGCAAACTCAATTCTTAATAGAATTCCTCATAAAAAGAGTGATAAATCACCCTATCATCAGTGGAAAGGGAGGTTACCCTCTTATAAAAGGATGAAAGTGTGGGGTTGTCTTGCTAAGGTACAAGTACCTCTTCCTAAGAGGACTAAACTTGGACCAAAAACCATAGATTGCATCTATCTTGGCCCTGCCATGAATAGTGCAGCCAATAGGTTTCTTGTGTTTAAATCACATGTTGATGATATCCATAACCAAACCATCATGGAATCAGCAGAGGCTGAATTCTTTGAAAATATTTTTCCTTTTAAGGATAAAGGGAAAGAGGTTACCTACTCTAGGAAAAGAACTCTAGATGATGGACTAAATGATACCATTCCAGACAGAAGTTTACAATCAAATGAAGAGAGTTCTTCTAAGGTTCAAGAAGAGAACTTAGAACCCAGAAGAAGCAAACGGGGCAAAATTGCCAAAGATTTTGGACCTGATTACATGACCTATGTACTGAATAAAGAACCACAAACTTATAAGGATGCTATGGATTCTTCTGAAGCTCCCTTTTGGAAAGAGGCAATCAAAAGTGAGATCGATTCCATTGTGCAGAATAACACTTGGAAATTGGTAGATTTGCCACTTGGGCAAAAACCAATTGGGCACAAATGGATTTTCAAGAAGAAGTTTAGACCTGATGGTACCATTGAGAAGTACAAAGCTCGTTTAGTAGCTAAAGGGTATCGTCAAAAAGAGGGTCAAGACTTCTTTGACACCTATTCACATGTTACAAGAATTACATCAATTCGCACATTAGTAGCAATTGCAGCCATTCACAATTTGGAAATACACCAAATGGATGTGAAAACTGCCTTCTTGTATGGTGAACTAGATGAAGAGATATATATGAACCAACCTGAAGGGTTTGTGGTTAAGGGTCAAGAAAGCAAAGTTTGTACGTTAGTTAGATCACTTTATGGACTAAAACAGGCTCCAAAGCAATGGCATGAGAAGTTTGACAACACATTACTCTCTAATGGATTTAGAATTAATGAATGTGATAAATGTGTTTATGTCAAACAATACAAGAATGCTTGTGTTATCATATGCTTGTATCTGGATGATATGCTTATAATGGGTACTAATTTGGATGTGATCAATCAAACCAAGAAAATGCTACACTCCTCCTTTTCCATGAAAGACTTGGGAGTAGTAGATGTGATCCTTGGTGTAAGAGTTCAAAGAAGATCAGATGGTTATACTCTTACTCAGTCCCATTATATTGAAAGTGTACTTAAGAAGTTTGGACACTATGATGACAAGCCGGTAGTCACCCCTTTTGATCCTTCAAGTCATCTTAAGAAGAATAAAGGTGATAGTGTAGCTCAGTTAGAATATACTCAAGTTCTTGGTAGCTTAATGTATATTATGAATTGTACTCGACCGGACTTGGCTTATAGTGTAAGTAGATTGAGCCGCTACTCCCATAATCCTGGGAAAGATCATTGGTATGCATTAGTGAGAGTGCTTAGATATTTAAAGCATACATTGAATTATGGATTGCATTACACGAGATATCCTCAGAGGCAAAATCCACAACTGATATGTGTTCACTGTTGGTGGAGCTGCTATCTCTTGGAAATCATCTAAGCAAACTGTGAATACTCGTTCTACAATGGAAGCAGAGTTTGTTGCTTTAGACAAAGCTGCTGAAGAAGCAGAATGGCTTAAAAGCTTCCTAGAAGGTATTCCTCTGTGGCCTCAACCTGTTACTGCCATTGGCATACACTATGATAGTATGGCTGCTCTTACTAGAGCACAAAGTCATATATACAATGGCAAGTCGAGACACATTAGGCGCAGACATATTACAATAAGAGACTTGCTGAAGAATGGAATCATTTCCATTAGTTACATAAAGTCAAAGGAAAATATAGATGATCCCTTGACAAAAGGCCTTAGTAGAGAGCAAGTTCTCTTCACATCGAGGGGAATGGCCTTAAAGCCAACACAATGAGTCACCACCTGGCGGAAACCTAACCTAGCAACATTGGAGATCCCATGGTCTAGGTTCAATAGGACAACTAGTTGGGGAAGACTCAAAGAAGCACTAACACAAAGGTATGCTCACTCCTATGATATTTATTTTGTGTTTTTCCGTTGATGATATATGGATGAATTCTTTATTCTTAATAATGCTGATAGCTTTTATAGTGGAATAAGTATGGATTGTTCCAGATTAGTATTACCTATGTGAGATGGATGTGAGGTCGCATCTTTGGGAGCTGATATGGCTAAGCTGTCTAAAAGTCTCATGAAGAAAGGATCGTTCATGACCGAAATGAACACAACGGTAAGAAATGATCTATGCTTAGATATGATATGTGTGATACTTCTTGTATTATTCTACTATAAAAAGTGGTTAGTTCAAGAATCTAGTTCACTACCCACACATTTAATTAAATGGGTCAAGTAATGGGTTAAGCATATTGGGCTTGGGTTCTGGTGTTGGATTAGCCTAATTGGACTCAAAATAGGCTAATATCAAGAGAATATTTAATGGTCAAAAGATGGGCCTTGGGCCTTGGGGCCCTTGGGGTCTTCCTGATTAATTAAATAATTTTTAATTACGAAATTAATTTTTATTCTTTATTTTCATTAAATTCGTAATCACTGAATGACAGGTATTTGGAAGTTATTTTCGGTTTTGACAGTTTTTAACTGTCATAATCAATACCTATAAATACATGATTTCTGTCATTTGTGAGGGGTTACAGAAACAATCACCACAAACTCTCTTCAAAATTCGTTCTTCCTGAAGATGAAGGGGACCTAGAAATTTCGACAGATTCAAGAGTACTTCTTGGATTGATTATTGTATCCTCTAGACAGATCCCAGCAGGGAAAATTTCTGTCTTAGGACACTGCAATTTGTAGGCCTCAATCTACATAATTTCGTTTTTTGTGTTTCTGTTGTAAACATAAATCTTCAAGTATGTTTTCTGTAAACTGATTCTTGTATATTACATATATATATATATATATATATATATATATATATATATATATATATATATATTTCAATTTCGTTTGTTTTATTTCTATTGCTCTTGTTGATTGTATACATATGTCATAACAATCTAAGACAGAAAATGAAGAGTGAAGAATGGATCAAAATTCCATCATCAAAACACATGTGGAAAAGCCTGAGAAATTCAAAGGCTCAGATTTTCGGAGATGGCAACAAAAGATGTTGTTTTATCTAACAACTCTTCATGTTTCCAATGTTCTCACTGATGATTCTCCCTCTCCTCCCACTGGGACAACTACTGCAGAAGGAGTAACACCACCCACTGCAGCCCAATTGGCAGAACACCAAAGGGCTGTGGAAACTTGGAACACAAATGAATATAATTATAGAAATTATATTCTAAATGCCCTGGATGATTCCCTCTATGATATCTACTCTACCATCACTACTGCAAGAGAGATATGGGAATCACTGGAAAAGAAATATAAAACAGAAGTGGCATGTTCCAAGAAATTCGTGATTGGAAAGTTCATGAATTTCAAGATGGTGGATACCAAATCTGTCCGCAAACAAGTGGAGGAAATTCAAGTCATTGCACATGATCTTGAAGTTGAAGGTATGGGTATAAACTCTAACTTTCTTGTTGGTTCAATCATTGAAAAACTTCCTCCTTCTTGGAAGAATTTCAAATTATATCTTAAACACTTAACTGATGACATGAGTTTTGAGCAACTTGTGTTGAGAATTCGTGTGGAAGAAGATAACAGATTGAATGAGAAGGCAGATGCAAATTCGTTGGAACCAAGTGCAAACTTTGTTGGAGAAGCAAGTACTTCAAAGACAAAACACAACAACAAGAAAGGGAAGCAAGGCTCCAAAAACTCTTCCAAAGATGGCAAAAATCATGGCCCTAACAAGAAGAATTTCAAGAAGAATTCTGGTCCATGCTATGTTTGTGGCAAAATTGGACACAAGGCCAAAGATTGCAGATTCAGGAGGGGTCAAGGAGGAAACAATGGATGAAATAATGGAGGAAACAATGGAGGAAACAATGGAAACAATGGTGGTAATTCTGGTGGAGGAAATTCTGGTCAAGCCAACATGGTTGAATCACCAAATCAGTTTGTTGCTGTGATTCAAACCAACATGGTTAGCAATTGTGTGGATTGGTGGATTGATACTGGAGCCACAAGGCACATTTGCAACTCCCGAACTATGTTTTCTACGTACCAGAAAGTCTCGGATTCTGAACCAATGTTTATGCGGAATGGCTCTACTGCAAAAGTTGAAGGAAAGGGAAAAGTGAAGCTGCAACTGACTTCTGAAAAAGAATTCATTTTAAGTGATGTTTTGCATGTTCCTGAAATTACTAAGAATTTGATTTCTGGTCCTATTCTTAGTAACAAAGGTTTCAAACTTGTATTTGAGTCTGATAAGTTTGTTCTCACCAAGGGTGGGGTGTATGTTGGAAAAGTATACCTTAGTGAGGGTCTCTTCAAAGTCAGTGTCTTACCTTTGTACTATGGTGTTGAAACACCAAACAATGATGTAACCAATGTTAATGCTAATGCAATAATGGGCACTACTAGCCCCTCTTCTATGTATATGCATGATCCTTCAATTTTGTGGCATTCTCCTTTGGGACATGTCAATTTTCGTTCTATTCAAAGAATGGAAAAACTTGGCATGTTACCAAAATGTACATTAGATAAAAACAGAAAATGTGAGGTTTGTGTAGAATATAAATTTTCACAACATCCTCATAAATCAGTTGAAAAATCTAATGAAATACTTGGCTTAATCCACTCTGATTTATGTGATTTTAGAGCAACACCTACAAGAGGAGGAAAGAATTATTATATATCTTTTATTGATGATTGCAGCAAGTATTGTTATATTTATTTGTTAAATACCAAAGGTGAAGCCTTGAATTATTTTAAGAATTACAAGGCTGAAGTTGAAAATCAACTTGACAAAAAGATCAAAATTCTAAGGTCTGATCGAGGAGGCGAATATGAATCCAAAGACTTTGCTGAATTTTGTTCCTTAAATGGTATTATACATCAAACAACTGCTCCATATACTCCTCAGCAAAATGGAGTGGAAGAAAGGAAGAATAGAACATTGAAAAACATGATTAATTCAATGTTAATTACTTCTGGAGCACCACATAATCTATGGGGAGAAGCATGTCTTGCAACAAACTCAATTCTTAATAGAATTCCTCATAAAAAGAGTGATAAATCACCCTATCATCAGTGGAAAGGGAGGTTACCCTCTTATAAAAGGATGAAAGTGTGGGGTTGTCTTGCTAAGGTACAAGTACCTCTTCCTAAGAGGACTAAACTTGGACCAAAAACCATAGATTGCATCTATCTTGGCCCTGCCATGAATAGTGCAGCCAATAGGTTTCTTGTGTTTAAATCACATGTTGATGATATCCATAACCAAACCATCATGGAATCAGCAGAGGCTGAATTCTTTGAAAATATTTTTCCTTTTAAGGATAAAGGGAAAGAGGTTACCTACTCTAGGAAAAGACCTCTAGATGATGGACTAAATGATACCATTCCAGACAGAAGTTTACAATCAAATGAAGAGAGTTCTTCTAAGGTTCAAGAAGAGAACTTAGAACCCAGAAGAAGCAAACGGGGCAAAATTGCCAAAGATTTTGGACATGATTACATGACCTATGTAGTGAATAAAGAACCACAAAATTATAAGGATGCTATGGATTCTTCTGAAGCTCCCTTTTGGAAAGAGGCAATCAAAAGTGAGATCGATTCCATTGTGCAGAATAACACTTGGAAATTGGTAGATTTTCCACCTGGGCAAAAACCAATTGGGCACAAATGGATTTTCAAGAAGAAGTTTAGACCTGATGGTACCATTGAGAAGTACAAAGCTCGTTTAGTAGCTAAAGGGTATCGTCAAAAAGAGGGTCAAGACTTCTTTGACACCTATTCACCTGTTACAAGAATTACATCAATTCGCACATTAGTAGCAATTGCAGCCATTCACAATTTGGAAATACACCAAATGGATGTGAAAACTGCCTTCTTGTATGGTGAACTAGATGAAGAGATATATATGAACCAACCTGAAGGGTTTGTGGTTAAGGGTCAAGAAAGCAAAGTTTGTAAGTTAGTTAGATCACTTTATGGACTAAAACAGGCTCCAAAGCAATGGCATGAGAAGTTTGACAACACATTACTCTCTAATGGATTTAGAATTAATGAATGTGATAAATGTGTTTATGTCAAACAATACAAGAATGCTTGTGTTATCATATGCTTGTATGTGGATGATATGCTTATAATGGGTACTAATTTGGATGTGATCAATAAAACCAAGAAAATGCTACACTCTTCCTTTTCCATGAAAGACTTGGGAGTAGTAGATGTGATCCTTGGTGTAAGAGTTCAAAGAAGATCAGATGGTTATACTCTTACTCAGTCCCATTATATTGAAAGTGTACTTAAGAAGTTTGGACACTATGATGACAAGCCGGTAGTCACCCCTTTTAATCCTTCAAGTCATCTTAAGAAGAATAAAGGTGATAGTGTAGCTCAGTTAGAATATACTCAAGTTCTTGGTAGCTTAATGTATATTATGAATTGTACTCGACCGGACTTGGCTTATAGTGTAAGTAGATTGAGCCGCTACTCCCACAATCCTGGGAAAGATCATTGGTATGCATTAGTGAGAGTGCTTAGATATTTAAAGCATACAATGAATTATGGATTGCATTACACGAGATATCCTCCTGTTCTTGAAGGGTATTGTGATGCAAATTGGATTTCCAATACCTCAGAGGCAAAATCCACAACTGATATGTGTTCACTGTTGGTGGAGCTGCTATCTCTTGGAAATCATCTAAGCAAACTGTGAATACTCGTTCTACAATGGAAGCAGAGTTTTTTGCTTTAGACAAAGCTGCTGAAGAAGCAGAATGGCTTAAAAGCTTCCTAGAAGGTATTCCTCTGTGGCCTCAACTCGTTACTGCCATTGGCATACATTGTGATAGTATGGCTGCTCTTACTAGAGCACAAAGTCAGATATACAATGGCAAGTCGAGACACATTAGGCGCAGACATATTACAATAAGAGACTTGCTGAAGAATGGAATCATTTCCATTAGTTACATAAAGTCAAAGGAAAATATAGCTGATCCCTTGACAAAAGGCCTTAGTAGAGAGCAAGTTCTCTTCACATCGAGGGGAATGGGCTTAAAGCCAACACAATGAGTCACCACCTGGCGGAAACCTAACCTAGCAACATTGGAGATCCCATGGTCTAGGTTCAATAGGACAACTAGTTGGGGAAGACTCAAAGAAGCACTAACACAAAGGTATGCTCACTGCTATGATATTTATTTTGTGTTTTTCCGTTGATGATATAGGGATGAATTCTTTATTCTTAATAATGCTGATAACTTTTATAGTGGAATAAGTACGGATTGTTCTAGATTAGTATTACCTATGTGAGATGGATGTGAGGTCGCATCTTTGGGAGCTGATGTGGCTAAGCTCTCTAAAAGTCTCATGAAGAAAGGATCGTTCATGACCGAAATGAACACAACGGTAAGAAATGATCTATGCTTAGATATGATATGTGTGATACTTCTTGTATTATCCTACTATAAAAAGTGGTTAGTTCAAGAATCTAGTTCACTACCCACAAAGTAGATCCAAGTAGTACTCACTATGACAGGTTCAAGTTTTACAACACCTATTCAGATGCATGTCATATCTTACTTCCCTTATTTGAATATCAAAGTTCACTTATTCTCTATTCAAATGTGAGGTATTCTTCGAGTTTGAATAGAAAATGTAGGGTATTGTTGGAACTTTGCTTAACAATATGGGACTTATCCCACATTGGTGGAAGAGAAAACTTTCTCCCACCTTATATGTCTTGTCCCACTCATTTAATTAAATGGGTCAAGTAATGGGTTAAGCATATTGGGCTTGGGTTCTGGTGTTGGATTAGCCTAATTGGACTCAAAATAGGCTAATATCAAGAGAATATTTAATGGTCAAAAGATGGGCCTTGGGCCTTAGGGCTCTTGGGGTCTTCCTGATTAATTAAATAATTTTTAATTACGAAATTAATTTTTATTCTTTATTTTCATTAAATTCGTAATCACTGAATGACAGGTATTTGGAAGTTATTTTCGGTTTTGACAGTTTTTAACTGTCATAATCAATACCTATAAATACATGATTTCTGTCATTTGTGAGGGGTTACAGAAACAATCACCACAAACTCTCTTCAAAATTCGTTCTTCCTGAAGATGAAGGGGACATAGAAATTTCGATAGATTCAAGAGTACTTCTTGGATTGATTGTTGTATCCTCTAGACAGATCCCTACCAGGGAAAATTTCTGTCTTAGAACACTGCAATTTGCAGGCCTCAATCTACATAATTTCGTTTTTTGTGTTTCTGTTGTAAACATAAATCTTCAAGTATGTTTTCTGTAAACTGATTCTTGTATATTACATATATATATTTCAATTTCGTTTGTTTTATTTCTATTGCTCTTGTTGATTGTATACATCTGTCATAACACAAATTGGAAGCGAGATTGGTCAAAATATATTAAATAAAGAAAATTCATCTTTTCAAAATGGGTATCCTGTTGATGATCTGGAAGAAAGTTTATCTGATCCTCTTCCTGGAAGTATTACACATCCACACGTTCTGGACGTTTGTATGTATTATTACCAAATACCAGCTAATCAGATGCTGACAAGTGTCTGGTTTGTTGCAAGAAAAGAATAAATAACTTACCAGTGGATTCCCATTTCACATGTAGGCAATCAAGAAGGGCTACATTTTATTCATTGCGGGGAGTAATCTGTTTTCTTGAGTTACATCATCGTTTTTTGCCTCGAGAGTATCTGCAAGATCATGGAGTGAATTTCCTTGACTATGATAGGTAATGTTATATATGTCTTCATGATTGATGTGCAATAATGATGGAATACTTGAGTTCTTGGAAAGGGGAGTAATGGAGTCTTGAACTTGATGATGGTTTTATGCACTGGAACAAGAGACTTTCCTGTAAAGGTTGTGGTCAGAGAAGATCCATAAAACCATCATAGTTGTGTTATTTTCTCACTAATCTTATCCATATCCACAGTGAAAGTGGCTGCAAATATTTATTGGGGAGAAAACTATCACTATTAGGATAACGAAACACACACACACACAAGAAATTATATGAAAATAAAAAGATGATTTTACTTACCTCGACTATCTCCAAGGCTACCAAACATGTTGTTTGCTTGATGGAAGTAAGCAAAGGAGTAGCAGCTGTGCTACATGACCTAGAAATAGAGCCGACAGTTTGTCTGTAGCTTTTGGAGTCCTTCAATTTGAAAAAGATCTCCTCCCATTGACCCTTCTTATATATCTCTGCTTCAGAGGGCAGTGAACAAGCCTCAAGCTTTGAAGCCTTTCTAGTTTCTGCCAGCGCCTATACAATAGTAATTTTCATTATTAAACAAACATAACTTACTTGTACACTTATGCAAATATTTTCAATGAAGAGAAGGTTTTAATGGTCCCACATTCTTTGGATGGAGAAAAGGGTGATTTCGTCTTTTACAACTAACATTTCATGTTTGATTCTTCTAATAATTATATTAGCATATTAATTTTTTGACTTTTATTTGATCATATCACAAGAATTATCGGAGCTGGGGTTCATTAGTCTTAAAGAATTATGAAAGGCAAGATGCAACTCCACTTAGTTGGAATTTGATGTTTATCATCTTTGTGTATATCTTTTTAGTTTGTGTAACATTACATTGCAGAAGGCGTCCCTTAATAACAATGTAGTATTAGGTTATATAGTTAGGGAAAACCTCTTAATAAAAATGTACAATTAGATCCCCTTAATATTAATGTATTACAATTTTTTGACATGATGTTATTAGATGAAATTGATTTTTTTGGTATATATTTGTTTATATATGTTTCTATTATGCGTAAATGAGTATCGCAAAGACACGTCGTAAATGGATATCGAAAATGGTTATTGAAGTTTATGACACGCAAATGTGTGTCATCTTCATTTATGACAGCGACTTCCTTGATACGCATTACGTTTCACAAATACGCGCGCCGTAAGGTTACGACACTCGAATGCGTGTCGTCTTCCTTTATGACAAGCCCTTCCTTGATACCTATTGCGTGTCATAACTGCGCGTCGTAAATGCGTGTCATAAATGCGCGTCGTAAATAGACGACATGCAAAAGCGTGCCGTCTCTCGTTATGACAGGGCCTTCCTTGACACATATTTGTGCGCCGTCTAAGCATTTTACGACATGCATTGCGCGTCGTAAAAGGCTGTTTTTCTAGTAGTGGGAAAAGGCAAAATCATCTTATGCAAACCCTTACCTATTTTGCAATCTATATGAAGCTGAGTTATATTGAAGTACAAACGTTTAGCAACGAAACAGAAAATATTTCGCTATTTCAAAAGTACTCTGCTACCTCCCTTAAGAAAAATGACATCATCTTTAGATCTATTAAGCTCAACCTCCAAGGCTTCTATTCTTATCCTTCTATCCTCATTCTTAAATGTTATCCTTCTAAGATTATCATTCAGATTAGAATTATTGATATGAATCCTTTTTAAGCTATCACTAAAATAAGAAATCATATAATGCAAATCGTTCAATTCAGAATCATAATGTGATGTAGGAATATTAAGAGATTTAAGAATAAAGTGTACCTTTTCGACAACCCTCTAACATTCACTCACTTGCTCATTGATTGATTTCGTTGCAAAACAGCTAGCTGATGCTTTCCCCCCATCAGTGACGTATCATTTCCCTTTCGAACACTAAACCATCAGATTTCACCATGAGACACTCACCATGAGCGAGTTTCCTCACTTCATCATCTTCTGATTCAGTGGACCACACTTTAACATTTCCTTCGTCACTATCCTCTTTTACCATCATCACTGTTTTTGCAGTTGTTGCACCTTTCATTCGGAGTTCTTTGATTTTCTGAGTGTAGTAAGCTTCATCTTTATCTTTCACATTCTTCTCATGTTGTTTACGTAGCATGCACTCTTTTGCAAAATGATTTTTGCCATGACAATAGTTGCAGTCATATCCAAAATCACCTAGAAACTTCTGCTCTTTCTTCTCAACATCATTCTGAGAATTCTTATAGCTCTATTCTCTTGTATCTGTTGGGTTAGTGTCTAAGCCCATAACTATATTTGGTAATTACTTGACCCGGTTGTGCATGGTCCTTTTGGGTTACCTTCACCAAAGTTGCATGATAGGATGATTTATGAATAAAGAGGTTATTATGATTTATTAATATGTTATATGAATAATATATTAATCGAGAAATCATATAATTAAATTAATATTAGACAAGAACTAATTATGTGGCTAAAAGAGATTAATTTAACATCGGGGGCTTAAACTAACAAATGTGTGATAGTTGAGTATTGGGCTCAGGAGCCTCTTAGACTAGGCTTGGACGAAATTAGGATGTGTCCATCCTTAATTTCGGCCCTAAAGCCTTATTCCAGAAGCTTCCTAGGATAGCTTAAAGCCTAAGCAGTCCATTTGAGGTTTTTGACTGAAACCCTAACATCTCCAGTATAAATAGAACCCGTAGGCTATAGAAATCAGCTACCCTAACCCTAAGAGTGATAGAGCCGATTTTAAGAAGCCTCCAACCTCGTTCCAATATCATCCTCTTGCTTGTGGTGTTTGTAAGCCATTAGAGGAGTGACATTTGTGACTCTAAGCTCCAAGAACAAGAAGATTTAAGCTTTCAACAAGAGGTAATCATCTAGATCTGTTTTTGTTATGTTAATTTCGATTATATACACTAGATCTAGGGTTTGGAAGTCTTGGATGAATAGCATGTACAATAGAGAAGCCTAGATCCAAGCATTAGAGTTTGCATGAGCACATAAGATGTTATTTTGTGTAAAACCCATCAGTGGTATCAGAGCCTTGATTGGCTTCTATTGTATTTGATGCTATATGTTTTGTTCTTGCTTGAAAAATCGTTTTTTGTGCTATCTGCTCAACTGACTCGGTGAGTCCCATTGTGGACTCGACGTGTAGCATGAACTCGACGAGTCCATAAAGGGTCTCGGCGAGTCGGAGCGTCTGGCAGAGTGAGTTTTTGGATTTATTGTTATTTTGCTTAAGGATAATTGCCAAAAACGTTTTTGACTTATAAAATCCAAAATTTATCACTGTTATATGTTTATCCTTTCCAAAACAAAAGATAATTTCCAATTATTTGAATAATAGATTCCTTATGTGATAATTATTTGATTATTTGAATTTATTGTTGAATTATCTTGCAAATAAAATGATTAGGTCAAATATAGATAATCATTAAATTAATTATTTAATTTTGAACTATTTGCTATTTGATCCTTTATGTTTTGAAAAGTTCAAAACTTGCCCTCAAGTTTTGAAATATTAATTTTTTGACTTAAAAGTTTATTGTGAACTATTTAAATTTCAAACCCTAGAATTTTACAAGTTTAAAATTCACCCTATACTATTATATTATTACAAGATTAATATATATATATATATATATATATATATATATATATATATATATATATATATATATATATATATATATAAAACTTAAAATGTTAGTCTTAGCGTTAGTAGTCCTCACTCACGAAACCGATCTATAAGGGGGTATAAGGTTATGGCCTATAAAATGGCTGTTTAATGGGTGTCCACTATCACCCACCGCCTCCTTGATTGGTGGAGGTTCGTTAGCCGAACGGGTAGGATAGGGCAACCCTTTCTCATTAATAGGTATAATGAATTATTAAAGCAACTAAATGTTTTTACAACAATTCCTAATATTAGTTACTTTTGGAAAAGTAAATTGGTGCAATTCCATGAAATTACACTTTGCACCCTTGCTAAGACGTTAGTGGAGCGCGTGTGGTTAACCGGCACACTAATTGGGTTCTAAGAAAAGGTGGCAAAGAGTGACTCATTGTTTTTCATAGTTCGATGGAGCGTGTGTGGTTAACCGACACATCGAATATGTGACTGTAACAATGAGGGCACCATGTATATTTGCATGGTTATTCACACCCGCTTTGTGATCCTCGGCATCCCAGTCACAAACTAGAGGGGCACATCGAGATTTAAACATGCCATTGAAAAGTTCAATGCATCTCAAAGGAATCTAGGAGTTTTCAATGCATTTAAAACTTAATCTCTTTTTCGTTTTTCATGGTGGAGAATTAGTGAATCGTCATTCACTTACCTTCAAATTATTTGCTTGTTAGATTACGGCATCCCTCTTCTAATTTGTAAATAATGTTATTGGATCCTAGCCCTGATTTCTCTTTTGGGTGTTTAATTGGGGATTCATTTCTAATCAAACTTTGTCCTTTTCTATTTCAGATTTCGAACGTCAACAATGCTTCCGGCTCCAACTCCTCAGGCTCATTCTCACTTATAAACTTATGTGGCAGAGTGATTTTCGACGGGTCCAATTTCAATGATTGGATCCGTAACATCCGAATGGTCACTCGCTACGAGGACAAAGAATATGTCCTCGATGAGAAGCCGAAGGATATCAATGTTAACACTGCCTCTCCTGATGAGATCGCCGCCTTTGAGGCCCACGAGCGTGATGCCATGAAAGTCCATTGCATCATGCTGGCGACCATGACTGCCGAACTTCAAAAGTCCTATGAGGACATCTACCCATATGAAATGCATCAAGACTTGCTGGACCGGTACCACTAAAGCGCTAGGCAAGAAAGGTACGAGATCATCACTTCGATGAACACTACCAAAATGGGTAATGGAGAGTCCCTTACCGCCCATCTGCAAAAGATCTAGAGGTATGTTGATCGCCTGCTGAAGTTAAATCTTAACTTCGATGAAGAGCTGGAAATTGATATCATCCATCACTGCTTGCCTCCCTGCTACAACCAGTTCCGCATGACCTACCACATGAATAAGGAAGATGTCACCTTGATCAAGCTTCAAGGCTTGCTAAGGACTGATGAGAGCAATCTCAAGGATAAGTCTGTTGCACCGACTCCCACTCCCACTGCTGCGCTTGTCTTGGCAATAGGTCAAGGGAAGGGTAAGAAGAGGAAGGCCCCCTCAAAGAGCCACCACAAGGGAAAGTCCTAAGATGAAACCTCTTCTAGTGGAACCAAAGTTGGTTCTGCTAAGCCCAACTCCAATCCTAACGAGGTAGAGTGCCACCACTGCCACAAGATAGGGCATTGGAAGAGAAGCTGCCCAGAATATCTGGAAGCCATCAAGGATGGGAAGATCAAGACATCTTTCGCAGGTATTTACACAACTAAATCTAATGATCAATCACAAGCTATTTCTTGGGTTCTTGATACATGATATGGTTTTCATATATGTTCTGATTTGCAGGGACTAAGAAGAAATAGGGATGTGGAGCAAGGAAGGATAAATCTAATCATGGGAAACAGAACATCATCGCCTATCACCAACATTGGAGTCTATTCCTTAGTGCTTAGTAATGGATTAGGTTTATATTTAAACAATTGTTTCTATTCGCTAGATATGGCAAGAAACATCATTTCATTTCATGGTTTATATAGACAAGGTTTTAGATATTCATTTGATAATGAAAAGGGTTTGATTTATGCTTATCTTAATAATGTTTCATATTTTGAAGCATTGCCTTGTAATGGAATATATGAGACTGTGATGGTTGTAGATAACTTAGGAAATGATGTGTTGTACGCCGATTCTTTCGAAAGTATGGATAAAGTATGCTTTCGGCATTGTTGTCTTGGACATGTCAACAAGAACGCATAGCCCAACTCCAAAAGGATGGAGTGTTGGAGTCATTCGACCATAGGGACGATGACGTGTACAAGTCTTGTTTACTTGGAAAGATGACCAAGTCACCCTTCACTGGCACTTGTGAGAGGGGTGAGGGTTTATTGGATCCCATACACACCGATGTGTGTGGGCCCTTTAGATCCACCACAAGGGATGCAGACCGCTTCTATGTGACTTTCACCGACGATTATAGCAGATATGGGTATATATACTTAATCAAGCACAAGACAGAAACCTTTGAAAAAGTTCAAAGAGTTTAAACAAGAAGTGGAGAATCAGTTGGGCAGGAAAATCAAGATGCTTCGATCCGATCGAGGTGGAGAGTACCTAAGTCTTGAATTCCACGACTACCTCAAGGAATGCAGAATAGTTTCGCAATTGACGCCACCTAGGACACCGCAGTTGAATGGTGTGGCTGAGAGGCGTAATCGAACCTTGCTAGACATGGTTTATTCCATGATGAGTCTTGCTTCACTACCTATCTCATTCTGGGGGTATGCCTTAGAGACTGTTGCCCATATCCTTAACTTAGTCCCTACGAAGAATGTTGCCAAAACACCTCTCAAGATGTGGACAGGGAAAGCTCCCTCGTTAGCACATATCATGGTTTGGGGTAGCGAGGCTTTCGTAAGACGAGAGACTCACGACAAGCTCGAACCTCGTAGTGATCAATGTATTTTCATCGGCTACCCGCAGAAGTCCTTTGGATATCTCTTCTATAGACCGAGTGACAATGTTGTCTTTGTTGTGAGGAGAGGGGTTTTCCGAGAGAGAGAACTCATAAGCCAAGGGGACAGTGGCAGGCCAATCGATCTTGAACAGATTCAAGAGTCGAGCGATGAAGGAACCTCTAACGCTGGCGTTCATCCTAAGGAGGAAACTCCGGTTGAACCGATTGACGAATCATTACCTCTTAGACGTTCCAGTAGAGTTAGTGTTCCACCCGTGTTGTATGGTTTTCATATAACTATTGAGGGTGATACGTATACTAGTGATTGTACACTAATAAATTTGGATGAACCTAACTGCTACAAGGAAACCATGGCAGGCCCGGAGTCTGCGAAATGGAAAGAGGCGATGGACAGTGAGATTCAGTCCATGTATGATAACCAAGTTTGAAGCTTGGTTGATCATGTACCAGGTCGTAAGACGGTCAGGTGCAAATGGATCTTCAAGAAGAAGACCAACATGGATGGGAATGTGCACACTTATAAGGCGCGATTGGTTGTGAACGGCTTTACTCAAACTCCCGGAGTTGACTATGATGAGACCTTCTCACCAGTTGCGAAGATAAAGTCTATTAGGGTGATACTGGCCATTGCTGCATTTCATGACTATGAAATATGGAAAATGGATGTCAAACCGCTTTCCTTAATGGGAAGTTGGTTGAGGATGTTTACATGGCTCAGCCAGAGGGTTTTGTCAATGCGAAGCATCCCAATAAAGTGTGTTAACTTGAGAAGTCCATTTATGGACTTAAGCAAGCGTCTCGTAGATGGAATCTTTGTTTCGATGAGAAAGTCAAAGAGTTTGCTTTTCTGCGAAGCGATGATGAATCATGTGTATATGTCAAAGCATGTGGGAGTATAGTGAGCTTCCTCATATTCTACGTCGATGACATATCACTCATAGGAAATAACATCCCGACACTATAGGAAGTTAAATCCTGGCTCGGGAAGTGCTTCACTATGAAGGACCTCGGAGAAGCTGCCTATATTTTGGGAATAAGGATAGTGAGAAACAGGAGTAAAAGACTAATTGTACTTAGTCAGAATACTTACATGGACAAGGTACTAAAACATTTTAATATGGAGAATTCCAAGAAAGGGGAGTTACCAATCCAAAGTAATGCCAACTTGAGTAAGACTCAAAGTCCAAGTACCAAAGTCGAGATAGCAGAGATGAGCCAAGTACCTTACGCTTCCACAGTTGGCTCGATCATGTACGCTATGACTTGTACTCGCCCTGATGTGGCCTTCGCTTTGAGCATGATCAGCAGATATCAAGGGAACCCTGGCAAAGCGCATTGGACCGTAGTCAAGAATATACTTAAGTACCTTCGGAGGACCAAGGAATGGTTTCTAGTCCTCGGTGGGAGTGATGACTTAAAGGTGTGTGGGTATAGTGACGCCAGCTTTCAGACCGACAGGGACAACTACCGTTCGCACTCGGGCTGAGTGTTTACCCTTAATAGAGGAGCAGTGACTTGGAAAAGTTCCAAGCAGGAAACCGTAGCTGATTCAATGTGTGAATCAGATTACATTCCAGCGAGCGAAGCACCAAAGGAGACAATATCGTAGAAGAATTTCATTGGAGACCTTGGAGTTGTGCCAGCCATACAGGAGCCCATGGAAATTTTCTGTGAAAATGTAACAGCCATAAAATTATGCAAAAAATTTAACTTTTAAAAACATTTAGAATACCAATAGTTATTGCAAAAAGGTTTCCAAAACAGTTTCATATTAGAGTTCACAGAAATCATAATCATAAATCGAGGAAAGTGTACCGTCACGCCTTCGCCTTCCCGCGGTCATCCGCCAAACCTGAAACAATAATCGATAAATGTAAGCTAGAAGGCTTAGTGAGTTACCCCAAAAATGCCAACCTCATATAACCATAAACATATCATATAACAAGCACATAACAGCCATGCATCTCGAGTCTATAGAGTGACTGGTCCGCCCACACCGAGCCTTCAGTCCACCTGGTCCACTCTCCTAGTCTACAGTATGACTGGACCGCCCGCATCAGGCCTTTAGTCTATCTGGTCCACTCTCCGAGCCTCGACACGTCTCGACCGCCCTCGCGGGGCCTTCAGCCTATCCGGATAGCTCACCGGGCCTTCGGCCTGACTATGTGCCCTCCCGGGTCTGCAGTTTATCCGGTCCGCCTTGGGTATGTTGGGCAACAGCACGAAGCAGGACACACGTAAACCCAACCCCCATACCAAACAATCATGTGCACATAAACAGATAATCACAAAACAGTCCATATATAACAAACTGATCTAACAGATCATATAGCATAGCAACATCCTATCCAGGATACCGACCTAACAGGTAACTAGCATAGTACCATCCTACATACCTGGATACCTACCAAAACCAGGTCACTAACATAATACCACCATATATACCAGGATACCGACCTAAACCAGGACACTAACATAATACCATCTTATATACCAGGATACCGACCTAAACCAAGTCACTAACTTACCGTCCTAATTACCAGGATGCCGATCTGACAGATACAAGTATACAATCCGAGAAAGGGCCGGCCTTGGTGCCTTAGACCCTGTTGATATAGAGAGGATAACTCACCTTGAGATGCCGATCTGAACCGAAGAAGCAGATTCCCGATGTAGTGACATAAGAACATGGTTTGGCATGCGGAATTAAAGTTTGCACAATGAACATGGTGATTTGGGTATTCAAGAGATGTATTGAATATGTATGGTGTTACAAAAAGGGACATAGATCTACATCTAAATAAATAACACACACTTACACACTCACTTTTTACATCTCTCAAGCACACCTCTACAAGTGGTATGAACCCACTATTTATAGAGGTGTTTACATGTCTCTCTCTCACTCTCACTAACGTATGGGTCTAAAGGGTAATGCACCACATGCAAGTGGGTCTACAAGAGTCAAACCATTACAAATTCATACATGAAGAACTTTGCACCCCAACATTCTCCCCCTCAAAGTTAGGAATGGATGACCCACTTCAAATCTTCCAAAATCGAGCAACTACGCGACCCGAGCCTCAAGCGTGACACATATCGAAACTAACTTCAATCTTCAATTCTTCCATGATTCTTCAATTTGGGCTCTAGGATGTGAAACCATACAAACCGACCAGCAACGAATGATTAACTCCAAATAATCACCCAAAGGTTGCGCATAAAAACACATCCCAAAAATCTTCAATAAAACCAAACCCATTTCGAATACATCATTTCCGAACTTCCAATTGCATCATTCCGTAAGCTTCAAAACTTCAAGATCACTTCGGTCTTCAAATCCGCGTAATATGAAAAACTCAAGTTCGAATTTCCATATAAATTTCTCCCCCTTTTTATAATCGAAATTTGATTATAAAACCTTCAAGGAAAGAGAACGTGCTCTATTCGGAATTTTTCGTGTCAAAACTCCCCCTTAACATGTGGCATAAACTTGGTGCTTTAATCCGGAAAACCCAAAAAATATTCAATTTTTAGCTTCGTTCACGGATCGCCTTTGAGAAAATTTCTCAAAATTTGGTAGAAATTGTCAATTTCAAAATTCTGCAGTGACCCGGTGCGCCTAAAACAGCCAAATATGCAAAACTCTCCCCCTTTTTCAAAGCTGGGTAGAAAGCGTCAATTTGCACAAACTGCAGGGGCTTGAAATGCATTTTCTTCAATTTTCAACAAAAACAGTCATTTTTCGAATTTGGGTATGAACCACCAAAAATTCGAAGCCTCAGGGACTATTTTCGAAAATTTTGCCACTATGCACCAAACATACGAAGACGATTCCCAAACATACGAAGCTCCAAAAATTTTCGAATTTGAGTGAAAAGTGTCAAACATTCGAAACTTGCTTTAATTTTCGAAGTGTCAAAAATTCGAAGATACAGGGGCTGAATTTGAAAATTTGTCATTTGTTCAAATCATACGAAGCTTTTACTTTCTCTCTCCTCTTCGTACGAAAATTTGGAAAAAGTGTCAAACTAACAAAATTTCAGGGGCCATTTTTGATAATTTTGCTTTCCCTTCGTCCCATTGTAAACAATCACCCCTTCCTTCAAATCCCAAACACCCCTTCGTACGAAATTTCATTCCAGTGTATCAATTTCGTTCCTTGACATCAACTGGTTAGCATTCGTTCATCACACCCATTTTAACAAAAACTTGTCCTTTTTCACTTCGTTAATTCTGATCAGGAAACAAATTCGCTTTTCATAGACTGGCTTCAAATCTTTGTTAGTTGATGTTCATTCATTCTTCCCTTTTCATTCACCTAGACTATCGACTTCCTAGACTATCGACTTCCTGTTCATTCATTCTTCCCTTTTCATTCACCAATCCAAAACCTTCGTTAGTCAATCAAACCCAAATTTTCGTTATTACATCCCATAACTATCTATATCAAAGCCAAAATTCGATCATCGACTATTCATTCGTAACTTCGCGTTTTTCTTATGGTGACCCCAAAACTAATTCCATTACCAACTCTTCATTCATTCAAAATCGAAAATCAATGACTTCGCATCATCAACATTACCAAAACGATTCCAAAATCAAGTCATCGATTATTGATTTCAATCAACAGGGCCTCAGATTTCAAATCTTTGATTATCCTTCGTTCTCCAGTATCACTGCTTCGTTCTCCAGTCCAAATTATCATCTCCAAAAACATCGACTATTATCAATTCCAAACAATCCGACTCCATTCGTTCATCAAAATCCAATATTACCCCAAATCAACAAAGCTTTCGAAATCAAGATAACAACTCATAGTCTCGACTCCTAAGCCATTTGATTCAACATTCAATTACACGATTTGCATTCAAAATGAAAATCGCAATTCCAGTCTTCGCTTTTTCATTCACGAACCCAGACAATAACAAACCCAACATAGCAATTCGACTTCAAGTAAAACAAGCTCAAAAACTTTTTCAGTTTCTGCAATCGAACTTGATTTCAAATCAATCTATAAAATCAGAAATCGAACCACTTCGATTATCAAGAAAAACAATTTTGACTTTTACCATTTGACTTTCTCAATCGAATCAATTATCAACATCTTGATCATAATCGATTTTATGTTTATACAATTCAAATATAATCGATTCACAAGACAAACTTTACAAGAATCGATTATCAAGACAAACAAGATGAAATCGAATTTGTGGTTAATGAGACGTACAAGTATCTGAAGCGTTTGAGAATGAACGATTGAACAATGAAGTAAATACGCCTCATATCTGATTCAAAGACTTTTTGGGCTTGTTTTGTTAAGATATTGGATCGAAATAAGATGTTGGGCTCAAAAAAATGACTGATGAACAGTAACACTCAAATAATTTGAATAAACGAAATGGATTGATATTTGAATTTATCTTTTGGGCTTGAAATTTTGGACTCGATTTGGATCAAACGAACACATACAATTTGAAAATCGAATTGAACAAACGAATATGATTGGATCGGGACATGATCAACGAGAAATTTATTGGATCATAACAAATGGGTTTTTCAAGAAAATTTTGATCCAACGAGTCAAATGATCAAAAATCAAAAATGCAACGCTCGATTCAATGAGATTAAGAGAGATCATAATAAGACTCACCAAAAATTGCTCCAATTGTGACAAATGTTGCCAAACCGAGAATCGTTCTTCAAAAATCACCTTGATCTTGAAGACCCGCTCTGATACCAATTGTAGTGACATAAGAACATGTTTTGGCATGCGGAATTAAAGTTTGCACAATGAACATGGTGCTTGAGAGGTGTAAAAGTGAGTGTGTAAGTGTGTGTTATTTATTTAGATGTAGATCTATGTCCCTTTTTGTAACACCATACATATTCAATACATCTCTTGAACACCCAAATCACCATGTTCATTGTGCAAACTTTAATTCCGCATGCCAAACCATGTTCTTATGTCACTACACCGAACCACCGTCTCACTGACAATCCCGAACTATCCAGAATAGCAAATAATGGGTCAGCACACGGGAGTATAAGTCTTGACCAAAAATCACTAATACAACAATAGCTAATTTGCCTTCCTCTAATTTTGGGCCAAGGCCCAAAACCAAACCCATGATCCAAGTCCATATAACAAGGCCCATCATTGGCCCAACTTTCCAATTTGGGCCCAACTACCTGTTGGATTAGTGTCTAAGTCCATAACTATTTTGGTATGTACTTGACCCAATTATGAGCATGGTCCTTTTGGGTTGCCTTCACCATAGCAATTTGTAGGATGAATTAAGGAGAGAAAGGTTTAATTATGATTTATTAATATATTATGAGAATAATATATTAAAGGAGAAATCATATTGTTTAATTAATGTTAGTCAAGAATTAATTTTGTCGCTAAAAGAGATTAATTGAATATAGGGGACTGGACTGCAATTAATGGATAATTGAGTTATTGGGCTAAGGAATGCTAAAGGAACAAGGGGTGAACGAAATTATGATGGGAGCCCATCATATTTTCGTCCATGGCCTTGTCCAGAAGCTTCCATGGGTTGCTTAGAGTTTAAGTTGTCCATTAGGGTTTTGACTGAAGCCCTAGCAGCCCACATAAGTATATAAAGGACCCCTTAGGCCCCAAAAACGTGGGTAACTGATTCCTTAGGGTTTCTAGTCATTTTTGGGTGCCTCCTCTCTCCTTCTTCTTCATCTAGTTTCTTAGTGGTGTTTGTGACTCCATTAGAGGTGCAACACTTGAGGCACTAAGCTTTCTGAAGCCAAGGATTAGATTGTTATTGCTATGTAACAATCAAAGTTTAGATCTAAACCCTATTTTATGTTAATATGATTAATTGTATGCTAGTTCTAGGGTTTATAGCTTTGGATATTCAATTGCATGTTCATTAGACAAAGTAGATCCAAAAGCTATTAGGATTTGCATGTACACCATAGGAATGATGTATTGATCGAAAACCATCAGTGGTATCAAAGCCTAGGGCTGTTTGTTGATGAATTTGATGCATATTTGACCGAATATTGACTGAAAAACGAATTTTTTTGACTTTTGGGGCTGGACTCGCCGATTCCATGACTGAACTCGCCGAGTCCACTAGGTACTCGACGAGTCTAGTGCTGACTCGATGAGTCAGTGAGTCTGACAGCTATTTTCGCTAATTTCTTACCTATTTTGCTGTGGATAATCTCTAAAACGTTTTTATTAATAAAATCCAAATTTTATCAATATTTGGGGATTATCATTGCCAAAATAGAAGATAATTGTCAAAATTTAGATAATCTTTTGTTTTATTAGATAAAGATTGATTATTTGTAATTTAGATTTGAATTATCTTGTGAAAAAGTTCAAATTTTCCTCTTTAGGTTTTATAGTTTAAATTTGAACTTAAAAGTTTTGTTTTGAAATTTAAACAGTTAAACCCTAATGTTTTGAAAAGTTTCAAAACTTGCCCTCAAGTTTTGGAATTTAAATTTTGATTAAAAGGTTAATTTTGAAATATTTAAATTCTAAACCCTAAGTTTGAAAAAGTTTCAAAACTTGCCCTCAAGTTTTGGATTTTAAAATTTAATTAAAAGTCTTAATTTGAAATTTGAAATTCTAAAACCCAAGTAATTTGAAAAAGTTCAATTTACACCCTTATGGTTTTATTAGTTAATTCAAGTGTATAATTAAAAGAGAGTTAATAATTTCATAAAGTTTTGGTTTACATTTAACTAAATTAAAGGTATAATTTATTAAATTAGACCACCTAGTATTTTAAAAGTATAAAATACACCCTTATACTATATGTAACATTAAAAGTCTAATATTATATATATGTGTATAAGTTAAAAGTCAGTCTTACCGTTAGTAGGCCTCATTCACGAAGCTGGTCTATAAGGGGTCTTTAAGGAAATTGCCTATAAACTGGCGATTGAATGGGTATCCACTCTTACCCACCGCACTCTTGACTAGTGGAGGTCGTTAGCCGAACGGGTAGGATAGGACGAAACCTTCCATTATAAGTATAATTAAGTATAAAGTAACTACATGCTTTTACAAATTCCCAAATTCTAGTTACTTTAGGTAAAATGTGAAATTGTAGGCTAATCCATGGAATGACACTTTGTACCCTTACCGAGACGTTAGTGGAGCGTGTGTGGTTAACCGGCACACTAATTTGGGTTTGACATTTGTGGCGAAGGGTGACTCGATGTTTATTGTAGATCAATGGAGCGTGTGTGGCTAACCGACACATTGATTAGGTGATAGTAGCATTAAGTGCACCACGTAGATTCGTATGGTTATTCACACCTTGTTTATGATCCTCGGCATCCCAGTCGCAAACTTGAAGGGCATAATCGAGATTAAAAATGCCATTGAAAAGTTCAATGAATCTCAAAAGATCTAGGAGTTTCAATTCATTTAAAACTTAAGGTTCAATTTCGTTTTTCATGGTGGAAATTGTTAAATCCTCATTTACCTACCTTCAAATATTCTGCAACTAGATTACGACATCCCTCTTCTAGGTTGTAGAGTATTTTGTTGGATCCTAGCCTTAATATCACATTTGGGTCTTTTATTAAGGACTCAGTCAATTTAACTTGAATTTTCTCCCGTTTTGTAGATGTCTAGTTCTGACAATCATGGTCGTCCTGAATTCTTTGAAGATGATATTCCATGATATGATCGAGGAACAAGATATCATGCTTCACTTCCTCCACCTCCTCCAATTATTCTCCCTAACCCAAAAGTTCGAAGGCTTGAAAATTTCAAGCTCACTCAAGCCCTTTTAGCAAGTAAACACGAACATGGGAAACCTGTGTGTACACAGGTCTTAGAGATGAAGTCACACATTGACATGTTAAGGACGTCGGGTTTCGAGATTTCAGGTGAATTGGTTGTTGACTGGGTTCTTCAGTCACTTCCTGAATCATATAGTGAGTTCGTAAGAGATTACTATATGATGGAACACGACGTGACCCTAATTGATCTCACTTATTTTCTTATAGCTTCTGAATCAGCAATGATTTGGCGTGCTGGTCAAGCAAATTTGTCTGGTGAATCAAACTCCCAAGATTCAATGGACACTGGCAACATTAGAAGTCCAGAAAGGACTAAGTATGAGATTGCCACATGTAATGCGCCAAAGGAGTCCATTTGCTTTTATTTCCAAGAGAAGGGGCATTGGAGACGAAGCTGCCCAAACTACCTGAGAGATCTAAGAGATGGGAGAGTCATGGCATATGGCCCTACTTCAGGTAAAATCCACTATCTAGCTCCTTTTAAGTTCCTATTCTAGATTCTTAATACATGATGTGATAAGATTACATTTTGATCATGAAGAAATGGATTTCAATCGCATAGATTCAAAGATCATATTTTTGAGCTGCTACTTTAGAGTTAGAATAAATTGCTTAGGAATGTGTAATAGCATAGTTTTCAGTTGAATTGCGTTGTAAGGACAAGTTTTTCCACAATAAAATAAATTTTGATTTTTATCTTGTTTATTTATCCTTGCAATGGCATGTGTGAAAATGGATGTTTGTATTTTAGCAATGTTGAGTTGGATATGATTCTTGTTTTGCTGTTTGTGGAAATGTCGAGAGTTTACCAAATAAGGAAAGATTCTCATCGCCCAAGTTTCAATTAGACAGAAACTTGGAATCATGCAACATGTATTGTATGATGAATGAAAAACTTTCATATTTGGAAATTAGACTAATTCTTTGACAAAGCGTCAACTGAAGGACTAGGAGATCAAGTACACTAGGTTGTGCGTTGATCAAGTTCACCACAAGAGTGATAGAGATATCCGTCATGATTTACTAAATTTTAGTAAATATGATTATACTTATAAGAATAAGTATAATTATGAGTTGATTGGAAGAGTTTCAATGAATAGCAGAACGAATAAGAAGAATCAAGTAGGTAGAAAGATAAAAGTTTCTCTATTCTAAGAAGAAGGGATAGTACCTTTTATTGTGTTTTATGATCGTCTTAACGATTGAGAACCATATCACGATTGACCCTCTAAGTGAGTCTTAGTGCATTTGTATGTCTAAGAAGAGGAATCGAGAGTTGTGGAAATGGTTAAATCAAGAAGTCAATCATACTTCATTCCAAAATCAAGTCTTAGAGTCATACTCCAAGATTGTGACTTGAGTGACAAGTCTTAAGTAGGTTTGTAACACTTATCAAATGTCAAATAAGAAAGTTTATTATTCTTGTACATTTGAAATTGGTAAGTTATGAGGTCTTGGATAAGACAAAGACCAACTAAGACCGTTTGAGTGAAGTGGTAAACTTGATAAGAAGCTATACTAACTCTTGAATATTTGTTTTGTCAAGGAATGTTCTTGACAAGAGAATCTTATATGTCAAGGAGTCAGTGGGCGTCTTAATGGTCTTGAAAAGGTTCAGGAACAAATCAAGAGTAAGCACATGACTTGAGGTTTATAACCGGTCATACTCTTATTTCTATGCCATTCCAATTGAGTTAATTATGCATGTGAGTTCTATGAGTTCTCATTTGAAGGCATAAAGACAATGCACCTTGATCAATGGAAAGTACATTGATATGTAGGGGTGATTTGCTTGGAAGAAATGGTGGACATTCATGCTGCCATGAGGCAAGGAATCCAAATTGAACAAGTTCAGTCCATATGAGCTTGAATTTGTCGCAAACCTTGGTTTTTGCAAAATTCATATGGATAGGAACACATACACTGTAAAATCTAAGTGACATAAGGTTTCACTCCTTCACGAAAATGATTGTGAGGAAATGCTTTCACTAAGAGAGATTTTAAGGAGATAGCAGTTGTGAAAATTGTATTCTCAAATTCGATTATGATTACGTCATCCCTTTTCATAGTGCGAATTGTGAGATTTGGCAATTAGTCTGAACATTTGGGACTTAGTAACATCAGTTCTGAATTTGTTTAGACACACATGTGAGCTTAATAAGATAAAGGTGTATGAGTTTAAGAAGCTTAGATAAAGGCTTATCAAAGCATCAGGTATTAGAAATATGAACTTAAGGAATTCAATAAGCATTATCTTCTGAAAGTTCTATTGTTTTCTGAATACATGTCAAAGCTAGTGGGAGCATAAGTGTTATGCTAACAAGGAAATAATAATCATGTTAGTGGGAGCATGATTATTATGGTAAGCTATATTAATTATAGAAAAAAAGAGTTATACTTTGCAAAGTTGCAAGGGTTGAAAAGTTGTTTTGCTGTAATTAAGGGAGAGAATATTATACTTCATTTCAAATCTAAAGGCGTAGATTGTGGAATTTTAATCAAATTTAGTCAAATATATATATGAATGTTGTGTTGGAATGGTTCAACATAAGGAAATTCTATATATGGAAAGGATAATTGCATTCTCAAAATTTGGTTATGATTACGGCATCCCTTTTCATAATCAAAATTGTGAGAACATGGCAATTAGAAATCTTACAGCAAAAGACTGGTAAAGTATCACGTCTTTATGTAAGACATTATGAATCGTGTCCCATACGTTTCAGGTATAGGATTGATTGCATATGCTATAATGTTTGATCGTTCTAATTTTTTTTCCCAAATGCTTATCGCATTAAGAGGGAAAAGGGACTAGAACGGTTTTTGACTAAAATTATTAAACAACTATCAATGGACGATTTAAGGTTCGCCAAGGATTTGTTGCTTGTGAGTAGTTGGAAGTAGAGTGTTGGATGGACCATATCGACATTATTGTGAATAGATAAGATTCTATTAAAAATGAGTTGTCGTATGGAAAATATGGAAATGTTTCCATATTGGGAGTTGGAAATTAAGAATTTATGTCTAGATTAGAAAATTGTATGCAAAAAGGATGTTCAAAGGAATGTACTTTGAGTGAGAGACATCACGTCTATAGAATTGTTTTGTAACAATTTCTGATAGAGAACCTTGTATTTTCATTGGCCAAGTCTTGGTGACTTTTGTGCTATGACTTTACGAAAGGATCATTGCATAAAATATTAGAATCTAACATATTCTAGTAGTGGCAAGAACCATGTATTCTTACACTATCGTTGAGGATTAGGAATCGTGAAATGAGCATCATTGGAAAAGTTTTCAATTGATTTATTTCACAAAGCATGGACCATAGGAAACATAGTGTGCATGCTCGGAGCATGGGACAACTATTGTTGTAATTCAAGTAATAAGTTGATTTTCTGAAACAATAGACAATGAATAATGAGTAATCAATATGGTGTTTAAATGAAAGTATTTTATTTACGCTCAAAAGTTTTGGGGCCATATAGGATTAAGTATTATTATTGTGTTTAAATTTTGCATGTTTTGACTACCAGAATAACTAGGTTATTCAAACATCCACAGTCAGTCATACGTTGGGAGTAGGTATGAAGGAAGACTGCCATGAATCTGTCTATAGATTGTCTAGAGTTTTTAGACATAGCGCAAGTTTGCTGCAGAGTTCATGAGTGCTTTGATAAGATTAGAGTATTGGATTAAACCCACGCTTACTTGAATCACTTCATGGTTTCTTTTTTATCATGAGTGATTGTGAGACGATAATATTGTATATTCTAGAAACCGAGACGTGTGAGTTGTTATTTGCTGGTCAGTTGCACATTATTGATAAGTAAACGAACCAGTAACTTGGTGTTATAAAACTTATTGTTGTGTGTGATTTGATGAGTACGTGCAAGCGATAATTTGAGTCGAGGTTTATCCATTCCTTTTACCCAAAGTGGGATAAAAGCGATATATGTGGGCCCCTCGATAATTTAGTGATGACACCTAAGCGCTTGGCCAAGCCGGGACTAAGTTGATGTGTTCAATTGTAGTCTGTTGTCAGTCGTCATAAATCGGATGTTGGGAAAAAGTATAGAGAGAATGATCGAAATTCATGTCTCGTGTCAATACGATATCTTGAGAATGGAGGAATACATGATCCCTTATCTAAAGGACACACGTATCTGATAAGATCAGAGTTGACAACAGCTTTTGAAAGCTACGATTGCTGATCAGGTTCGGAAGTTATGAAAAATAGTTATTAGACTTATCCAAGTGGGAGACTATTGGATTAGCGTCTAAGTCCATAACTATTTTGGTATGTACTTGACCCGATTATGAGCATGGTCCTTTTGGGTTGCCTTTATTGGATTAGTGTCTAAGTCCATAAGTATAATTGGTATGTACTTGACCCGACTCGGCATGGTCCATTTGGGTTGCATGGCATCAGAACATTTGGATACACCGTTTATGAGAAGAGGATATTTGTGACATATTAATATATTATAAGTTCTAATATATTAATATGAAATCATGTTATTTAATTAGTATTGATGAAGAATTAATTTGGACTTAATTTAGTGATCAAAAGAGACTAATTAAATATATGGGGATTGATTGTGTAAATCATTAATTCTTATATATGTGGGCTTATAATCCAAGATTCCTTATGTTGGGTTTAACCCATGTGGTGACCCATGGATACTCCATGGAGGTTAAAACCCATGGATCAAAAGGAATGGGTAAATTCATGAGTTACACGGTGTAACCCTAATAGCCACACTTTATAAAGACCCCTTTAGCTCAAGAAATTGGCACCAATGACACATATATGAGGGCTAGCCGATTTGAGCATGAAGTGTCTTCTTCTCATGGTTATTCCAAGTGTTGATGATGTTGTGTGAACCATTTGAGGTGTCACACTTGGGGCACTAGGCTCTCGAGCATCATGGAGGCAAGCTACATCAAGTGGTATGTATTCTAACTTGTTATATTACCCAAGTATCAAAAGATTGTATGCTAGATAGGATAATACCTTGGAATATTCATATTTGCATGTATAATAGAGAAAAAATAGATCCAAGGTATTTACGGTTGCATGTACACTTAGGAGTGTTAGGATGCTCAAAAACCCAATAGTGGTATCAGAGCCATGGGTTGTTTTCTGTTATATTGATGCAAATGTTTTATTTTCAAAGTTGAAAAAAAGAGAACAAACATGACGTTTGTCAAATTTTAAGATAATTACTTGTTTTTGTGAAAAACTAATTATTTGTAAAATTTGAATCATTTGCTATATGAGTTGAATTAGGTCAAATTTAGTAAAAGATAAAATTATATGATTATTTTATTAGTTTTAAAAGTTTGATCTAAAAAGTTTTTTTCTTTTGAAACCTCCATAAGTGTAACATCCCAAAGTCAGAATCAAGAGTTCAGGGGGTAAAAGTGTAAGTTTGGAAAAGAGGAACTCGGCGAGTAGGAGCTGCAACTCGTCGAGTCTAAGCGTGTGTCGGGCACATGTTAAGTGACCGAATTCGCCGAGTCGGAGGCTGGACTCGACGAGTCCGTGCTGGAATGAGAAACCCTAATTCCTGGGGTTTGCACCCTATTTAAAGAATGATATGCCTTCATTTCAGCCTCTATCTTCCCTGAGTGTTCTAGAGAAACCCTAAATTGTGAGAGACTCCATTGTTGAGAAGATTGAAGCTTGGAAGAAGAAATTGGTGAAGAGAAGTTGGACGAATTTGAGGATAGCATCAAGAGAGCTTGTGGATCTGAAGTCTACATCAGTTTAGACTCATTTCTAAGGTAAGAGGACCTTACCTTAAGCTATTTCCTTGTTCTTTCATCCATGGTGTGTGATTTGTGGTTCTTTAGCATGGTTAGGATCTATTCCGGGTATAGAGACTAGATCTGAGGTTGCAACTTCAGATCTAGGTTGGTTTGGAGCCATGTGATCAGAAAGTGATAGCTTTGGGGCGTGATTGAGAGTGTCCTTGCCTTAAACCTTCATTTTAGCTTGATTAGAGCTTGTTGAGCCTTGCATGCACGTAAAGTTGGAAACTTTACGTGTGAATCTGGCCCTAGGAGTCCATATCTATGTACTGGAAGCAATGGAATGGCCTGTGATCGTCTGAATGAAGATATTACGTATGGACTCGGCGAGTCTGGGAGATGACTCGGCGAGTCGGGCTAGATATCAGACTTGAGTCGCATAGTAACTCGGCGAGTCACATGGGTGGACGCGGCGAGTTGTATGATGATGTGCAGGAACTCGACGAGTTGGAAGAACAACTCGGCGAGTCTGTTGAATATTGCCTTGGACTCGGCGAGTCTGTTCTTGGACTCAGCGAGTCTGGTCGTGAAGTCCTAACCTCTTTGGTTGAGCTGTGAATCGGTTAGCCTTGGGGCGACTCGGCGAGTTGAGTCGTGGCATGGGAGTTCCTGAGCATAGGAACTCGACGAGTCAACGGGTTGACTCGGCGAGTAGGGTCAACCAGGAAGGTTGACTTTGACTAAGGACTTTGACTTGGACCAAGGGTTGACCAGTTTGACTTCCAAAGGGTATTTTGGTAATTTTTGGTATTTATTGGTTTTGGTTATTTGGTAATGATCAGTGGTGGAGTTCGTGCTGATGGTCGGAGCAGCGTAGTCTTATTTCTTCAAGTCGGCGGTTGCAGGTGAGTTATCCTCACTATATCGACAGGGTCTAAGGCACCAAGGCCGGCCCTTTATCGGATGGGAATCCAGGTAGTTGTTTGCTATGTTATTTCTTTGCTATGTCTGCATCCTGGTAGTTAGGATGGTATATGTTAGAGACCTGGTTAAGGTCGGTATCCGGTATATAGGATGATGCTATTCTAGTGACCGGTTAGGTCGGTATCCTGGTTAGGATGTTGCTATGTTATGTGATCTGCTAGATCGGTTGATTAGTTGTGAATTCCTATATGATTATATGTTTATGTGTACATGGTTGTTGGACTGGGGTTGGGTTGAGGCGGGTCCTGCTTTGTGTTGCAGACCAACATACCCAGGGCAGACCGGCTAGACCGAAGGCCCGTCGAGCGTTCTGGATAGGCTGAAGGCCCCAAGAGGGCGGACCAGACGTGCCGAGGTTCGGAGAGTGGACCAGACAGACTGAAGGCCTGGTGCGGGAAGACCAGTCATACTGTAGACTCGGAGAGAGAGTGGACCGGGTGGACTGAAGGCCTGGTGCAGGCGGACCAGTCACACTGTAGACTCGATATGCATGGCTGTTCTGTTTATGATATGATATGATATGTGTATGATATTGTGGTTGGTATTTTGGGGGTAACTCACTAAGCTTTCGGGCTTACAGTTTCAGTGTATTGTTTCAGGTACTTCAGGAGATCGTGGCAAGGAAAAGGCGTGATCGTACCGCTCCTCAGTTTTATGTTGATGTTTCTGGGATACTCTGATAATAAATGAACTGAAAACCTTTTTGTAATAACTTAATGGATATGGGTTGTTTTTGAAAAGTTTAAATTGGTTGTAAATTTTCATGGTGTTACAATAAGTTATGGACATGAAATGGTTTTAAAAAATTGATTCAATGTTTTTATGGAGTTACAAAATTTGGTGTTAATGTTTTAAAAGAATTCCATAACGTATTCTTAAGCTATGGACCATGAAAAGTTTCATCATAAAACAAGCATTTAACTCCATAAGTTATGGATTACCAAAAGTTTTATGTTTCATTGATTTATGAGTTAGTTTAGATTAATGAAAAAAAATTGTGTTTTAGTTGTTTTCAATCCTAATTAATCTAGAGGTAGTTCATAAAATGTGTTTTTGTAACTTGTCCTCAAGTTACATAAAATGTCACATTTATGAATCTTAAAACTCATAAAAGTGTCATAGGTTACATAAAAAATGAAGATTCTTTTCATTAAATAGTATTATGACTCCATAACTTGTCCTCAAGTTATGGATGTTTAAGAGTCACTTCTTTAAAAGTGTTATTAAAGAATAAGAGGTTACATAAAAAATGAAGAGTCTTCATTTTAATGAACCATTAAACTCATAAGTTATGAAATGAAAAGTTTTGAATAGTTTCAAAAACTTGCCCTCAAGTTTTGGAATTTGTAAAGTTTTACCATGAATACTTTAATTCCAAGTTAAGCCCTTAGAATTTTAAAAGTTAAAATTCAACCCTTATACTTTATAATATTATAAGTTAATAATATTTATATATATGTATAAGAGCAAGTCGTCTTACCATTAGTAGGCCTCATTCATGAAGTCGGTCTATAAGGGAGGTATAAGGTTACTGCCTATAAAATGACAGTTTAATAGGTGTCCACTCTCACCCACCGTTTCCTTGACTGGTGGAGGGTCGTTAGCCGAACAGGTAGGACAAGGACTATAATTCTCCCTTTATTAAAAGTATTAATGATAAATATAAAGTAACTAAAATGTTTTTATAATTCCCAATCTTAGTTACTTTAGGAAAATGTGAATAAGGTGCTAATCCATCAAATTACACTTTGGACTTTGTTTAATTCGGTTAGTGGAGCGTGTGTGGTTAACCGGCACACTAACTCGTATTTAACAAGGTAGGCAAAGGGTAACTTAATGTTTATCATAGTATTGATAGAGCATGTGTGGTTAACCGGCACATCGATTGAGGGGTAAACACTTAAGAGTACCAAGTAATTTGCATGGTTACTTCACACCTTGTTTTGTGATCCTCGGCATCCCAGTCACAAAACCTGAAGGGCACACTCGAGATTGAAACATGCCATTGAATAGTTCAATGAATCTCAAAATATCTAGGAGTTTCAAATCAAAGTAAAACCTAATTAAATTATTTCGTTTTCATGGTGGAAATTGGTGAATCGTCTTTCACCTACCTTCAAATATTCTATAGCTTGGATTACGACATCCCTCTTCCAAGTTATAAAATATTGTGTTGGGTCCTAGCCTTAATATTTCATATTGGGTGTTATATTAAGGACTTCAAATCAACTCTCTTGAATATCCCCCAAAAAGATGTCTAGTTCGGACATCTATGATCTTCCCAAATCTCTTGGAACTTCACTTCCACCACCTCCTCCAATTATCCTCCCTAACCCACAAGTTCAAGGTCACTCAAGCCCCATTGGCAAGCAAAGTCTATGTGTGCTCACATCTTGGATGTAACACCGTAAAATTTCAAAACAAATTTTCATTTTAAATTAATAAAAATACTCCAATCACAATTCTCAAAAACGTGTATCAATTGTTTTCACATAACATAAGTGCAAATCACAATCCCCAGAATCTCAAAATATCTCCACCACAAGTGTGTACTGATCATGCCGGCGCCTTCCCGCGATCATCACTGGTATCTGAAACACATATCACGCAAACGGTAAGCAATAATGCTTAGTGAGTTCCCCAAAATACCACGTACAGCACATACGCCTTTCCAGGCCGTAACTCTATGGCATCTTCCGATCCAAGTGTCTCAGGGGATTTCCATCCCATAACTCTGTTGACCTTCCGGTCCATACTCTGTTGACCTTCCGGTCCATATCATCATACTCATATTATAACATATTACATATACAACATACATCACATTTTCATCATACACATAAGACCTTCCGGTCACACATAATCACCCCATCGGGTAAGGCATAGTGAGAAGACTCACCTCGAAGATGTCGGATGATCACTCGCACTCAATCTTCCGACCTAGCTTTCTCCTATAGTATAAATACATCTCTAATTAATACCTCCCCGACTTAGTTTGACTAATGCCCTTAAGTCAACACAAGTCAACTCCGGTCAATGCTGGTCAATGGCCACCCCTTTGACCCAACTCGTCGAGTCAGGCATTGACTCGGCGAGTTCAGACGTGAACTCAAGTCCCCTATATCCCAACTGGCTCACCGAGTCATTCCCCCAACTCAGCGAGTCACCAACTGTGTGAGTCACGGGACAACCCGGTCCGACTCGTCGAGTCTGCTCATGGACTCGGCGAGTTCATTCCATGCTCGAACTCAAATGGCCTTCTGAGGTCAGATCTGTTCCTCTAATCCATAGATCTGACCTTCCCAAGATCAATAAACACGTAAAGGTTCAAACTTGATACTCATGCATCGTCCAAATAACTCTACTTGAAGCATTTGCCCCAAATACAACATCCTAAGTCCATTTCTTCCATAACTCATCATAAAGCAAGATGGATAAAGCTCTCTGGACCACTATGGGTCCAGATCCGAAGTCTAAACATGATAAGGGACCATATATCCAACAATCATCCCAATAAAGGGTATAGAAAACCCTAGATCCATGGATTCTTCAACAAAACAGAAAAAGGATCGATATGCTACCTCAAGGATGATGTTCTTTGCTCGAGATCCACAAATATGCAACCTTCTTGGCCTCCTCTAAGCTGGAACCACCTTCTTCTTGCAAAACCAACCCACAAAGATCAAATAATGGCTTCTTTCCTCTCACAAACGCTCAAGCACTCTTAGGGTTTCTCTCAAGGGTCTGGTAGCCGCAAATGGTGGCTATAAGGGTCCTTAAATAGGTCCCAAATCCGAGAAATTAGGGTTTCTTTCGCCAGCTCTGACTCGGCGAGTGCATTCCCCTAACTCGTCGAGTCTAATCATTTTCCACGTCACCCATTCGCGACCTGACTCGACGAGTCTAAGCACCAACTCGTCGAGTCACCTCAACACAATTCAAATTATAATATTAATTAATGTACCTGGGAAACCGGGCCTTACATTGGAGATGAAGTCACATATTGACAAGCCGGGAGAGTTGGGTGTCAAAGTCTTAAGAAAGTTGGATATTCAATTACTTTCTAAGTGACATAGTGAGTTACCTTTGGGACTACTATGAAATAGACTATGACATGACCCTTAATGATCTAATCTATTTGCTTGGTACTGCTGAATCAGCAATGATTTGGAGCTTTGGGAAAGCAAATTTGATTAGTAGATCAACTTTCCAAACCTTCAATGGACATTGACAATGGTTGCATTGGATACCCAGTAAAAACCTTCTCTTCCCAATAGAAAGGGATTGGCCATAGTCAACTCGGGTGACCAAATGGTAAAGAGAAAGGCTAAGTCTGAGATTGTCCCATGTACCATTCCCAATGGGTCTATATGGTTCTATTGCCAAAAGGAAAGGGCATTGGTTGCGAAGCTGCCATATTTACCTAAAAGATCATAAGGTTGATCAAGTCAATAAGATTGACTCTACTTCAGGTAAAGTCCACTATCTAACTCTGTTAAGTTTCTATTCTGAGATTCTTGTTACATGATGTGACTGGGTCACATGTTGATGTTGTAAGAATCAAAGAAAAATGAAGAAAATTAAAGAAAGAGTATGTTGAATCTAATCGCATAGATGGATTTCTATCGCATAGTTTGAAGATCGGATTCTTGAGCTACTTCTTAGGAGTTATGATATATTGCCTAGGAATAGATAACAACAAAGTTTTCATGTGCTTTTGCACTGTAAGGATAGTTTTTCCACAAAGCTTTTAAAATAAAAGAAAAACATTTTGATTTTATCTATTTTAAAATATCCTTACAATGCCATTTGTGGAAAAAAAAATTGTTGCTTATATGATTCCATTAATAGCAAGAGTGGAAATATGAATTTGATTCTTTCATTTGTGGTAGTGTCTAAATTTACCAAATAAGGAAAGTTTCTCGTCACCCAAGTTTCAATTAAGACTAATTACTTGTTCACATGGATAAAGTGAATCAAGTGAAGGACTAAGGGATCGAGTACACACTCTTGTGCACTGATCAAGTCCACCACAAAAGATCTATAAGACTATTCGTCATGTTTTACTAAAGTTTAGTAAATATGGTTACACTTACAAGCTTAAGTGTAATTCTGATACATTGGAAAATTTTTGATGTATGGCAGAACGAATGAGAAGAATCAAATTAGGTCGAAGGATAAAAGTTTCTCAAATCTGAAAAGATGGGAGAGTACTTTAGTATCATGTTACATGATCATCTTAATGATTAAGAGACCTTATCACACTTCATCCTCTAAGTGCATTTTGATAGCTAAGAAGAGGAGCTATGAATTGTTGAAGTGGTCAAATCAAGAAGATGAATCATACCTCATTCCAAAAACAATTCTTAGAGTCATACTCGAAGATTGTAATTTGAGTGACATATCTTAAAAGAAGGTTTCTTAACACTAGTCAAATGTAAGAGTAAAATTATCCTACTCTAGTACATTTGAAATTGGTAAGTTGTGATGTTTTGGATAAAACAAAGACCAACTAAGGCCAATTGTGTGAAGTGTTTGTCTTGATAAAGAATCTGCACTATCTCTTGAATATTTGGCAAGATAGTCTGATATGTCAAGAGGACAGTGGGAGTCTTAAAGATCCTGAAAAGAATCTAATCAAGAATAAAAAACCTGTAGTTTAACACTAGCACACGACGTGAGGTTTATAACCTATCGTGTTGACATATTACTATTTTTGTGCCCATTCTAGTTAAAGTTGGCTTTGCAGATGAGTTCTTAGAGTTCAATCCATATGGCTTTGGATTTGTCATTAATCGTGTCGTGTGATTATGGTTTTGACAAATTCACATGGATAAGAACACATACACCATAAAATCTAAGGGTCATAAGGTTTCTCTCCGATTCATGAAAATCATGGTGAGGAAACACTTCCACCAAGTAGATTTGAAGCAGATAGCAAAGATCTAAACAATTGAGACTATGATTACGGCATCCCTTTTCATAGTTCTAAAATTGTTTAGACACACCTGTGAGCTATCTAAGATAAGGTGTATGATTTTGATAAAGTCTTATCAAGGCAATCTCGTCTTAGAAATCTGAACTTTGGTAAGAAAATCAGAAAAGTATTGACTTCTAGAAGTCCAGCTGATTTCTGAGTACATGTCAAAGCTAGTGGGAGCATAAGTGTTATGCTAATAATCATCATGTTAGTGGGAGCATGATAATTATGATAAAGGTTGCAAGTTGTTTTGCTATAATTAAGGGAGAGGAAATTATACTTCATTTCAATTCTAAAAGCTTAGATTGAGGTTTTAATCATCTTTAGTCAATTATATATATGAATTTTGTGTTGGAATGGCTCAACATAAGGAAATTCTATATATGGGTACATATTTGCGTTCTAAAATTCGATTATGATTACAGCATCCCTTTTCATAATCTGAATTATGAGAACTTGGCAATTAGAAATATTGTAGCAAAATATTGGTCTAGAATCATGTCTTTATGTGAGACATCATGAATCGTGTCCCATTTGTTTTGGGTACAAGATCGATTACATGTGCTATAATATTTGTCCTTTCTAAATTTTCCAAATGCCTGGGGCATTAAGAGGAAAAAGGTCTAGAATTGGATATGACTAAAATGATTAAGCAATTGTCGAGGACAATATAAGGTTTACCAAAGATTGGTTGCTCAGGGACAGTTGGAAGTATAACGTAAATTTTGGAAGGACCATATTGAAATATTCTGAAAAGAGGCAACTCTTGTTCAGAAGTGATAGTCAAAATGGGAATGTTTCATAGGTGGAAGTTATTCAATCTATGTAAGATTAGAAAAACATAATGCAAGAAGGATGTTTCCCATGGAATTCATCTCCATTGGAATACACTGTAATGTCTTTTGACAAGTCTTTGTGACTTTGTACATAGTCATTACAAGAGGATCTGTGCATATAAGTTTAAAATCTAACAAATATCGATAAATGATAGGAATTTGGAATTCTTACATTTTCGATAAGGATTTGGGAGTGTGAAATTAGAATCATTGAAATTGTGTTCAATTGGTTTATTTCACAAAGTAAGGATCATAGACAAACTTAGAGTGCATACTTAGTGTATGGCAAAGCTATTGATTAGAAAAACATAGTGTACATGCTTGGAGCATGGGACAACTAGTGTTTTTTAATTCAAGTATAAAGTTGATAGTTTGAAACAATATGCAATGAATGATGGGTAATCAATATGGTGATAAATAAAAGATGTTTTATTTATATTCATAAGTTTTGAGACCATATTGGATTCGATTATTCTGGTGTTTCACTTTGCATGTTTTGACTTCCAGAATAACTAGGTCATTCTTCCTGAATGACTAAGTTATTCAAACCATCCACAGTTGGTCATATGTTGGAAGTAGATATGAATCAAGACTGTCATGGGTTGGCTTGTAGAGGTCTAAGATTTTGGACAAAGTGGTGCTACAACACTCATGAGTGCTCATAAGTTCTGAGTATTGGATTCAACCCACGCTCATTGGAATCACTTCATGGATTTTATCACGAGTGATCATGAGATGATAATTTCTTATATTCTTCAAACCTAGAGATATGAGTTGTTACTATGAGTTGGTCATACATTGATTGCATGAAAACATATTGGTAACTCGATGTTATAAAACGTGCCTTTGTGTATGATTCAACAAGTAGTAGAACAAGCCATATGAGTCGAAGTTTATCCATTCCTTTTACCTTCAGGATAAAAGCGATATCTCTGGGCCCCTCGATGATTTAATGATGATACATATGAGTGCTTGGCCAAGCCAGGACTGATTTTATTTGTTCAATCAGTCAGTCGTCATAAATCAGAAATTGGGAAACAACAATGGACAGAGAGAATGATTTTTAATCCATGTCTCAGTCCATATGATATCTAGAATGGAGGAATATATGATCCCTTATCTAATGGACAAGTCATTGACAAAGGTCAGAGTTCATCGACATGGTCAGAGTTCGACAGCGGCTTTTGAGAGCTACGATTGCCAGTTAGGTTTTGAAGTCATACTCAATAATAATTTTAGACTTATCCAAGTGGGAGACTATTGGATTAGTGTCTAAGTCCAAAACTATAATTGGTATGTACTTGACCCGACTCGGCATGGTCCATTTGGGTTGCATGGCATCGGAACATTTGGATAGACCGTTTGTGAGAAGAGGACATTTGTGACATATTAATATATTATAAGTTCTAATATATTAATATGAAATCATGTTATTTAATTAGTATTGATCAAGAATTAATTTGGACTTAATTTAGTGATCAAAAGAGACTAATTAAATATATGGGGATTGATTGTGTAAATCATTAATTCTTATATATGTGGGCTTATAATCCAAGATTCCTTATGTTGGGTTTAACCCATGTGGTGACCCATGGATACTCAATGGAGGTTAAAACCCATGGAGCATAAGGAATGGGTAAAGTCATGAGTTACATGGTGTAACCCTAATAGCCACACTATATAAAGACCCCTTTAGCTCAAGAAATTGGCACTAGTGACACATATATGAGGGCTAGCCGATTTGAGCATGAAGTGTCTTCTTGTCATGGTTATTCCAAGTGTTGATGATGTTGTGTGAACCATTTGAGGTGTCACACTTGGGGCACTAGGCTCTCGAGCATCATGGAGGCAAGCTACATCAAGAGGTATGTATTCTAACTTGTTACATTACCCAAGTATCAAAAGATTGTATGCTAGATAGGATAATACGTTGGAATATTCATATTTGCATGTATAATAGAGAAAACATAGATCCAAGGTATTTAGGGTTGCATGTACACGTAGGAGTGTTAGGATGGTCAAAATCCCAACAGCCTTCACCATAGCAATTTTTAGGATGAATTATGGAGAGAAAGGTTTAATTATGATTTATTAATATATTATGAGAATAATATATTAAAGGAGAAATCATATTGTTTAATTAATATTAGTGAAGAATTAATTAAGAATTAATTTTGTGGCTAAAAGAGATTAATTGAATATAGGGGATTGGACTGCAGTTATTGGATAATTGAGTTATTGGGCTAAGGAATGCTAAAGGAACAAGGGGTGAATGAAATTATGATGGGAGCCCATCATATTTTCGTCCATGGCCTTGTCCAGAAGGTTCCATGGGCTGCTTAGAGTTTAAGTTGTCCATTAGGGTTTTGACTGAAACCCTAGCAGCCCACACAAGTATATAAAGGACACCTTAGGCCCCAAAAACGTGGGTAACTGATTCCTTAGGGTTTCTAGTCGTTTTTGGGTGCCTCCTCTCTCCTTCTTTTTCATCTAGTTGCTTAGTGGTGTTTGTGACTCCATTAGAGGTGCAACACTTGAGGCACTAAGCTTTCTGAAGCCAAGGATTAGATTGTTATTGCTATATAACAATAAAAGGTTAGATCTAAACCCTATTTTATGTTAATATGATTAACTGTATGCTAGATCTAGGGTTTATAGCTTTGGATATTCAATTTCATGTTCATTAGACAAACTAGATCCAAAAGCTATTAGGGTTTGCATGTACACCATAGGAATGATGTATTGCTCAAAAACCATCACTACCTAATTGGGTCTACAATCAAGCTCCAAAACCAAGAATTGGCCCAAAGCACCTAACCTATAATGTCCAACAAAGGCCCGAGTCCAAATAGTCCACAGACATCCCAAACACGAAGCCCAATATCAAAAACCCTAACAGAGGACGTACGCTGGGCGTACCCCTCTGGTAAGCGGGGCGTACTTTGACTCCTGTTGACTAGAAAACGGGCCATTGACCCGGTACGAGGGGCGTACTTCTACCTACGCGGGGGATACGCGAGCTGAACAAAAACTCTCATAAGTGCTTAATGGCTTAAGCACTTCAGCCCAAACTTCAGATCCATTGACCAAATATGCCTAGGACTCATAAAGTCTCGAAATTTATCACTTTAGACCTACAGAAAGCTCTTAATCTAAGGTCTTATTCCGTTAAGACCTTCCTGATACATTCATGGGACACCTAAAGTCATTGGGGCCTCATTTTTAACACTCATAACCCCTTCAAGAGCCTGAAAGGACAACTCATCTCTTCCAACTCATGACATGAACCATTTTAGGACTTTTTGGGACAAGGATGCTTCCATGAAGCTAAAATGACTAGATCTAACTCATACAAGAATAAAGTTCCAAGCTTTTTACCTCCTGGAGCTTCTAGAACACACACCAACTTCAGATCTTCAAGCCAATCTTCTTCTCCAACTTCTTGGTGCAATGCCGTTACCTCCAAGAGCTCAAAATACCCACCAATTCACACTCTCACATGATAACTAGGGTTTGGGGACGTTTCTGGAAGATGGAGGCTGAGAAGGAGAAGAGAAATGAGTCTTAAGGACGTTTATATAACCCCCAAGCCAAGACATTAGGGTTTCCTCCTATTACGAGTACGCCCAACGTACACAAGTGTACGCCCAGCGTACTAGGGTGCGCCCTAGTACGCTCAGCGTACCCTTATGTACGCGCAATGTACTCCTCCTGATACCAAACTTAAAATTTAGCCCTTAGGCTCTTCAAGACTTTACCCTTCCATTCCCATGGACTACAAATGAAAAAAATTAGGATGTTACAACTCTCCCCACTTAAATTCGATTTCGTCCTCGAAATCAATCCTTACCGTCCTTGACAACCCGACATCCCGAGGAGCACCTCCACCACTCGAACTCATAATGGTTCCCTAGGTGAGCAACCCAACATAATTCCCTACCTTGAAGACATTCAATTCATAACTTCACGAAACAACCAATCCCACCACTCTTGAACCCTAAACCCTGAAATCCCGCAACCGGTCTGTCTTCCTGACAGGCCTTATCTACTGATCCGATAATAATACCATTCCATTGATCCCTTAGACTGATCAACCCACTCCTGATAATTCATGGTTTCCCACCAGAAATAGGACCGCAGATTACCTTCTGCTACGATAATCAATGCTTCCATAGACTACCAAACTGAGGTACACCGAGCCTTCGGCATGACTGGACCGCCTCCCAGGGCCTAAAGCCTCGCCGGACCGCTCATCGGGCGTTGACCTGATTGGACCGCCTTGCCAGGCCTTCAGTCTAACCATACCATCCTGGTCCGCCAACCCTATTCCCAACTCTACTTTTCTCTTGAACCTTTCGTATCTACGACTCACCGTCGGTCCGCACCGGGTATCTTAGCCTATTGCAACAAGTAGGACCGCCTTACCCTTCCTAACCTAAAGTGTTGCCATAAATAAATAGGAGCAAGATCTAACCAAGTTTTCAGAACCTGACGAACAGGGACGCTCTATCTTAGCAACCCTCGATTTCTGATGACGACATTATACTTTTCCCCTATAACTCGGGCCCACACTCACACCCAAAATCCAAGAGCCTATCCTTGGATTTCACTCAGACTTCTCTGATTCGACGAAACCTTTCCCTAACCTAGGTGTATAGATTCTTCCACTTACTACCGAGACAACCAGTCTCCCATCTGATCCAGCGCCCAGGTACTCAGAACCTGAAAGGCAGGACACTCGAATCCCAACCCTTCCTTTTGGCTGATGAATATCCATTCGGATCTACTCCTAGTCCCCAACTGGAGCATTACCAGATCCAAGAAGATGGAACCTCGGAGACACTCCAAAACTGATGAGATCACCAAGATCTTCTGCACTCCATCTAACCTCAAATAACAGATTCCGATTAAACTAGAAATACACCGAAGTCTTCAGCATACCGAACAACGTATTCACTAGCAGGAAACAGACCTACTGATTGCTATAGCATAGCACCATACTCAATACTCGAATCATAGATCTACAAACACCTGCAGAGTCTTTAGCATTGTTGGACCGCCTCGCCAGGCCTTCAGCCTATCTGGACCACTCCCTGAACCTTCAGCCTGATGCTCTCTCTCCCATGCATCCCGTTCTCACCCACTTGGGGCTTCGAACTCCGGATGTACTCTGTGGACTATATCCCGAGCCTAATCCTAAGCCTTATGTCGATCGTCTACCCTTTCAACAACCCGTGGTCTGATCCCTGACCCGCGTATCTACCACATACGCTAAAATCCCGCATACGCATGCTAAGGTACTGCCTGACCTTGGTAGTTAATCGAACCCTCAATAATTGATGCTCCATCTGAGAATTTCCAATTCTCCCCCACTTGGGACACTAACTACCGCCTAGTGGCGACGAAACCAAACACAACTCAACCGCCCTTACTAGGGATGATCATCCTTGACTATGGATCGATTATCCTTGGAGTGAACCACCTTCATAGAGAAACCTTCCCAACATGGATCAACCGACTTCAGAAGAACCCGAATCCTAGCTGAACACTTTTGCATACCCGATTCACAGCTACTAGCCTTGGAATAGCGATCATATGCCCTAACTTCCTGCTCACCAACACCCCTAGATACTAACTGCTACAACCGCTTGATACTAAACTCCTTCGACCCTCCTATGTTCGAATGTCTCATGCAGGAACAATTCACAATATAATCATAATAATAAGATAAAAAGATAGTAACATACCAGCTGTCGTATCTGGCGTTGCCCTGGTCTCCTCTGCTGTGAGCTAGAAAGCACGTCCCTGAGCCTTCGGGGGCTCTGCTCTACCCTGACCCCCGCCAGAAATCGTCAATGTAGCCGGTGCTGGAGCCTGCACCAGTCTTGCAACAAGTTGTGGACAATTGGCCTTCATGTGGCCAACCTAATGGCAGTGATAACAAATCCTCATGTCCTGAACCGAGGCCAACCGGCGACAATCCCTCGCATAGTGCCCCTCCTTCTCGCACATGCGCACGCACCACTGGACCTACAAACTCCGGAATGACCCTTCCCACACTTCTCACAAGTGTGTCCGCTCTGTCCTCCAACCCTAGAATCAACGGTCTTAGACCGCTTTGGCGCCGGCTGCGACTGCACCAGGGCCTGCCTCTGCTCTCTCTACTGTAACTCAATCTCCAACTCACACCGCCTAGTGGCCTCCTACAACTCCAGCAACGTATCACATTGCTGGGTAGCAACAAACTGTCTGATGTCAGTCTTGAGCATGCTCAGATAACGCGTCATCTGAGCCTTCTCGGAAGCGAACTTCGGGCAAAACATCGCCCTCTTAGTGAACATACGGGTGATCTCCGTGACAGACTCCGTACCCTGCCTCAAGTCCAAGAACTCATGAGCTAGCCGCTCACGCTCGACCCGAGGAATGTAGCAGGAGAAGAACATATCCCTGAACCGATCCCAAGAAACTGTAGCTATCTTCTCATGCGAGTAAGATCCCATCATCAACCTCCACCAATCGTTTGCCCCGGACATCAACATGTTCAGGGCACACCTGACCTTCTGGTCAGTCGGGCAGGAACATGTGAAAAACCATACCTCGATGTCTAATATCCACCTCATGGCTATGATCGGGTCCTGAATCCCATCGAAAGTTGGGGGCTTCGTATTATCGAAGTCCCGATACTGAAAAGCCCGAGCAGCTCTCACCCCTGCCGCTGATACAGCTGCAGTAGCTGCCACGGCAGCCGCCTTCGAAAGGGCTGCATAACGCTCATCAAAGTACTCAATCATAGCGGTCTTCATACACCCAAACATCTTTGGCAACTATTCCCGGAACAGTGTAGCCACCTCATCATGCAGCATTTCCCGAATCCTGGCGTCCAACTCATCCGTCCCCATCTGAATAAGGGTCTCGGGTACTGGTGCATCCTGATCTCCCTCTCCTGATCCTGACCCGAATTCGGTCACGAAACGCCTCGTAACTACCATGCTGAAATACACCAGGAAGACATCAAATATTCCATATAACAATACAGGAACCAACTCCCAAACAAAACCCTAGGGGTTGTGACTTCCTTGGTACGCGTATCGGTCCTGTGCTTTCAGTAGTACGGGCCCATACTGCCTTCCACACTTACCCATATTTTTCTCAAGTATCGCCCCAACACCCTAACAATATATACAACTATATCGAGCGCTCAATCCTCACCCCTGGAGGAAACTAATATCTCATAACTGGCCTCCCGGCGTCTCACAACCCACCCATCCATGAAACTTCCACCAACACTATAGCACTAGTATCTGCTAGCCATACATAACGTTGGACCCTATAGACTTTCGAATATCCAATCCTACCTTAAGCCCCCAATCATACAAGAACAGAACATAAGGCCAAATCAAACATTCTCAAGCTATAAGATCTTAATTATGTATAACCGTGTTGCATACACAAGTTACTACAGTAATGATGTTAATCTCATATAAGGAAAACCCTAGGCTAGCAGGCATCATGTAGTCAGGAAATTCTATCATGCAATTCCTAAAGATCCCTAGCCTAGTACTAGCATGCTGTTCTAACAAACCATAATATCAAATAACAGTATGGTATTTTGGGGTCTACTTACTGGCTCAGGATGATCGTACACTCTGCATCCTCCTTTATTTATTTTGCAAACCATTTGAAAATCATTTTTAAAGCCTTTTTCCTTGATTTGAGACTCGATTGACATGAGTGTTCCTCCAATTCACTCAAACCAAGGCTCTGATTCCAACTTGTAACACCCATAAAATTATGCCTAAATTTTAACTTTTAAAAACATTTAGAATACCAATAGTTATTACAAAATGATTTCAAGAAATGTTTCATATCAGAGTTCCCAAAAATCATAATCATAAATTGAGGAAAGTGTACGGTCATCCGCCAAACCTGAAACAATATTCGATAAATGAAAGCTCGAAGGTTTAGTGAGTTACCCCCAAAATACCAATCTCATATAACCATAAACATATCATATAACAAGCCCAGAATAGCCATGCATCTCGAGTCTACAAAGTGACTGGTCCGCCCACACCGGGCCTTCAGTCCACCTGGTCCACTCTCTGAGTCTACAGTATGACTGGACCGCCTGCACCGGGCCTTTAGTCTATCTGGTCCACTCTCCGAGCCTCGGCATGTCTGGACCGCCCTCACGGGGCCTTCAGTCTATCCGGACCGCTCGCCGGGCCTTCGGCCTAACTATGTGCCCTCCCGGGTCTGAAGTCTATCTGGTCCACCCTGGGTATGTTGTCCTACAGCATGAAGCAGGACCCGCCTCAACCCAACCCCCATACCAAACAATCATGTGCACATAAACAGATAATCACAGAACAGTCCATTTATAACAAACCGATCTAACAAATCATATAACATAGCAACATCCTATCCAGGATACCGACCTAACATGTCACTAGCATTTACAATCCTACCTAATAGGATACTGACCTAAACAAGGTCACTAAGATAATACCATCCTATATACCAGGATACCGACCTAAACCAGGTCACTAACATAATACCATCCTATATACCAGGATACCGACCTAAACCAAGTCACTAAATTAATACCGTCCTAATTACCAGGATGCCGATCTAACAGATCAATAAGTATATCAAACAAATAGAAGTATACAATCCGAGAAAGGGCCGACCTTGGTGCCTTAGACCCTGTTGATATAGAGAGGATAACTCACCTTGAAATGCCGATCTGAACCGAAGAAGCAGATTCCCAAACCACCGTCTCACCAACAATCCCGAACTATACAAAATAGAATATAATGAGTCAACACACGGGATTATAAATATTGACCAAGAATCACTCATACAACAATAGCCAATTTTCCTTCCTCTAATTTGGGGCCAAGGCCAAAAACCAAACCCATCATCCAAGTCCATATAATAAGGCCCATCATTGGCCCAACTTTCCAATTTGGGCCCAACTAGCTAATTGGGCATACAATCAAGCTCCAAAACCAAGACTTGGCCCAAAGAACCTTACCCATAATGTCCAGCAAGGGCCCGAGTCCAACTAGTCCTTAGACAGCCCAAACTCGAAGCCCAATATCAAAAACCCCACCAACTCACACTCTCACACAAGAACTAGGGTTTGGGGACGTTTCTAGAAGATGGAGGCTGAGAAGGAGGAGGGAAATGAGTCTTAAGGATGTTTATATAGCCCCCAAGCCAAGACATTAGGGTTTCCTCCTGTTATGAGTACGCCCAGCGTACTAAGGCGCGCCCTAGTACGCTCAGCGTACCCATATGTACGCGTAGCGTACTCCTCCTGATCCCAAACTTACAATTTAGCCCTTAGGCTCTTCAAGACTTTACCCTTCCATTCCCATGGACTACAAATGCCAAAACTTAGGATGTTACAGATAAAGAAGGAGCGGTTGCCTTAAACAAGGAACCAAGGGATCATGGTAGATCTCAACATATCGACAGAAAATATCACTTTATTCGACATCGGGTAGAAGAAGGACTCCTCGTAGTGAAGAGGGTATCATTGGAGGATAACCTATCAGATCCACTTACGAAGGGACTGAGTAGGGTTAAGCACCTGCAGCAAGCTAGGAGCATTGGGCTGAGGGACGATATTCGTTTAGATTAGATAGTTTAGAAACGTGTAATAGATAAATGTAATTGACATTTGATGATTAAATATATGGTATTATTTATGAGTAATGTTACGGTCTTGTTTAAATTGTTTACCTATTGTTTCATTTTTCATGTTTTGACTTCCTGAATAATAAGATTATTCGAATGGTCCATAGTCATTCATATGTTGGAAGTAGGTATGAATGAAGACTGTCATGAATTGGTGTGTAGATTGTCTAAAATGTGATAGACATAGCAAAAGTTTGGTACAACATTCACGAGTGCTTATGAACAAGTTTTGAGCATTGGAATAAACCCACGCTTGCTGGAATCACTTCATGGAATTAATCACGAGTGATTGCAAGACGGTAATATCATATGGTCTTAAAACCTAGATATATGGTCGAAGTTAGCTAATTGGTTGTACATTGATAATGCATAAACGCATCAGTAACTTGATGTTATAAAACGCATTGTTGTGTATGATTTGATTAGTGAATAGTAAATGCATATAAGTCAAATTTTATCGGTTCCTTTTATCCTAAGAGGGTAAAAACGATATCAGGGCCCCTCGATGATTTAGTTTGACTTATGTGTCGGGCCCGGTCAGGACTGAATTGATGTGTTCGATTAAGTTCTATGTAAGACGAATCTGAGATCGAGAAACAAATAGCTGGAGAATAAGTATGACTATGTTCCATGTGATTGTCTGCACGATATCAAGAACAGAGGATTATACGATCCCTTATCTCAAGGACAGGTTATTGATAAGATCAGAGTTTGACAGCGTCTTTGAGAGCTACGATTGCTAATTGGATTGTATTTACATTTTAGTTACTAGATCTATCCAACTGGGAGACTGTTGGATTAGTGTCTAAGCCCGTAACTATATTTGGTAATTACTTGACCCGGTTGTGCATGGTCCTTTTGGGTTGCCTTCACCAAAGCAACATGATAGGATGATTTATGAATAAAGAGGTTATTATGATTTATTAATATGTTATATGAATAATAAATTAATGGAGAAATCATATAATTAAATTAATATTAGACAAGAATTGATTAAGAAAATAATTATGTGGCTAAAAGAGATTACTTTAATATCGGGGGCTTAAACTGTCAAATATGTGATAGTTGATTATTGCGCTGAGGAGCCTCTTGGACTAGGCTTGGATGAAATTAGGATTTGTCCATCCTTAATTTCGACCCTAAGGCCTTATTCCAGAAGCTTCCTAGGATAGCTTAAAGCCTAAGCAGTCCATTAGGGTTTTTTGACTGAAACCCTAATAGATCCAGTATAAATAGGACCCCTTGGCTACAAAAATCGGCTACCCTAACCCTAAGAGTGATAGAGCCAATTTCAAGAAGCCTCCAACCTCTCTCCAAAATCATCCTCTTGCTTGTGGTGTTTGTAAGCCATTAGAGGAGTGACATTTGTGACTCTAAGCTCCACGAACAAGAAGATTCAAGCTTTCAACAAGAGGTAATCATCTATATTTGTTTTTGTTATGTTAATTTCGATTCTATAGACTATATCAAGGGTTTGCAAGTCTTGGATGAATAGCATGTACAACAGAGAAGCCTAGATCCAAGCATTAGGGTTTGCATGAGCACATAGGATGGTATTTTGTGTAAAACCCATCAGTATCATCATCAGAAATGTCAGATTTGGAATCAACAACAACTGACTTCTTTTGCTTATCACCTTTAGCAACCAACGCCAACAATCCAACACCAAAGACTAGCTTCGCTTCTTTTGTGAATTCATTTTAATGAGATTTCAGAAGTCCCACCAGTTTTGTTAGAGAATAGTTTTCGAATTGTTTATGAGGCTTAACAGTAGAGAATATCGATTTCGATTCAGATCTGAGATCGTTAATGAGTGTTACTTTTTATTCACTAACTTTTCGTTTTCTAAGTGATTAAAGCGATTGATAGTTTGATCTAGATTGTCTTCTAATTTCTGCACAAAGGATCCAAACTCTGACAAAAGTGTCATTTGTAGAGAATGTTCCAGGTCGTCATCACTATAGTACATTTCCTTCAGTTGGTCCCAGATTTTCTTTGTAGTGTTACATGAATTTTCAAGACAGAATGTGTCAAGAGGAAGAGCAAATTGAATGATTCTCATTGCCTTCAAATTAGACTTCAACTTGTCCTTCTCATCATTTGGAATTTATGTGTCTTCAGCAATGATTTCATCATATTGAGCTTGAGTTTTGACTTCTTCTCTCGTACCACAATACTTGTATATTTCAACCGTCATTTCTTGCCAAATGCTAGATCCATGTGTTTCGACTCCGAACACATAATCTTTGTAATGAAGAGCCCAAACCTCATAATCTTCAGGAAAAAGGATAGGAATCCTTGTTGTTGATCCAATACTTCTCGGGAGATTGCATAAGAGAGAGTGAAGATCATCGTTAGGCATTTTAGCAAGAATTCAATAAAACTGAATATAGAATCAGATATGTAAGCTTTAATCGAGTTTAAGGGAAAATGAAGGATTTAGTTCTCAGATCTACAATCAATATGCAACGAAGAGATTGAAAAAGGTGGAAAGTATTGATAGAACAAAAATAAATTTGAGAAAACTAAAAAACCCTTAACTCAATAAAAGAATAGTGAATAGATTACACTATCTCGTTCTCTGATACCAATTTTAGGATAAAACATGATCGATAGATTATATATTACAAAATGAATCAATGATATGGAACAATGATGATTTAAATGAATTTGAACTCCATTAATCTCAACAATAGAACAGTTCCTGGGATCGAAACTATTCTTTCTATGCCGAAAGAAAAAATCTCCAAAAGTTGTTACAGAAAAGACAAATACAGACACTATATATAGAATAAAAAAGATAAGTATTCCAAAAATGGACATGCCTAATTCGGAATCGGAACAAGACAAAAATCCGAAAACAACCATTTAACACAACACTAAATATGACTTAACAACTAATGGGATAGTTGATAACAAATATAATTTGGGATGGTCCAATGGATACTCTGCCGAAGAGAACTTTCCTCCTCGGTTTGATGTTGAACATCCATATGTCCCACCAGACCGGGCCTTTCATTATCAAGTCCATGAAAAGACCTTTCCCGAAGACATTCGATGCCACTTTGGTAGACTTCATGATCTCAGTAACAATTGTGTGATCAAGGAGATTCATCCAGAATCCTTAGGAAACTCAGAGAGTTTCTTTCCTGTCATCGGTACGATTAGTCCAAGTTCACAGTCCAGCTCTGTTGTGGATGAAGAAATTGTTATGGAAGAACCTGAAACCAAAACAAGTCCTAAAAAAGATTTACCATTGACCTACTCTGTGGTACTCCAGTCCTAATTACCGCATTCCCCGGTCAAGTCCAAATCGAATCATTAGCCTTTCACACATGAACTGCCCATTAACAACTTTGTGTTTGGATAGTGCTCCCAAAATCATGAACTATATAATTCTGATGATTCAAACCCTAGGTCAATGTGTAGATCAAAGAATTTCAAAAGCCCCAACCAAAAGCTTCTAATATAGTTACACCAAAAGTTGAGGCAAAATTGGCTCTAGAAAATGAAGTCAGATTCCGACTTGAAATTCGGGAAACTCAGTCAAGAAACAAATCTTTCAAAACTCAAGCTAAATTTTCAAACAAAATAAATTTTCAAAAACCCATCACTACAAAAACTTTTCAAAATGACACTACAGTCAATGGATCTTATCAAAAAAACATGTACATTGTCTAAATCTTTGAAGCCCAAAAACATTGTACCCAATCACAACAAGTTTGAGTCCTTGTCACAAATTTCCTTAAAAGAACCAAAAATGAAAGGTGTTTTGAACACTCGACATTTTTCAAAATCCCATCAATCAATCTAGAAGTCAAAACCTATGTTTAGGACATTTAACAAGTCATCTTCAAAAACAACTGACACTTCTGTACGGTCTGTGGATTAATGAAAAGAACCTCACATTTTTTTCTATCCATTATCAAAAGAGACACATCCAATCCCAACTCAAAGTGTTCAAAAGAAAGTAAAACATCAAGAACACAAACAAATATGGAAAAAGAAATCTCATCAACATTCCTACATGCATACTTTTGATAAGAACATTCCCCATGTTACCACGAGCCCCAAACTAGTTTGGGTGCCCAAACTAATCAACTGAGCATGCATGCTATGTGCGAGGAGGACGATGAAGAAAAATGGTTAATTGATAGTACTTGCTCCTTGCACATGACTGGAAGGTTAGACTACCTTCATGATTTCAGGTCGATCAGTGGTGGCGGACACGTCACCTTTGGGAATAATGCAAATAAGATAATCATGGGATATGGAGTGTTAACTACGTGTAGCTTCTCTATTCAATGGGTAGCTTATGTAGAGGGTCTAAAACACAACTTGATCAGTGTTGGTCAATTGTGTAAAGCTGGTCATCGGGTACAGGTCCACAACGAGTATTGCTAGATCATGACAAATGACAGAAACAAGTGCTTGATCAAGTCCAAAACCGAAGGGACAATGTACCCACTGGATGTCTCTCTAATCATCGGAAAACCACAACCATTTTTCCTATTAAAAGCAGTATTCGAGGTTAGTTTGTTATGTGACCGAAAGCTTGCACATCTCAATTTTGGATACATCAATAATTTGGTAACTGGAGAGCTAGTCCGAGGACTACCGATTCTAAAATTCAATAATGATACTTTGTGCCCAATGTGTGAGTGTGGTAAACAAACCAAAGGAAGTCATACACTGATAGTTGATTCATCAATTTCTGAACCTCTAGAGCTCCTTCATATAGAGCTCTGTGGTCCCTCAATTGTATCCAGTCTTCATCACAAAAAAAAAATACATTCTGGTTATAGTTGATGACTACACTGGTTTACTTAGGTCTTCTTTCTAAGACTAAAGTCATACACACCGCAGATTCTAATCAAGTTCATCAAAGAGATAGAGCTACATATCCAGTTTCTTGTCAGACGGATAACAAGTGACCATGGTACTGAATTCACTACTCATCTTTTGAATAGCTTTTTAGTATCCAAAGGAATCAGCCATAACTTCTCGGCACCAAAACTCGAAGTTGGTTTTAATTATGTCTTCTCGAAGCTGCTAGATCAATGCTCAAGTTTACCAAGTTATCTCTCTACTTTTGGGCTGAAGAAGTGGCAACTGCATGTTTTGTTCAAAACCGAGGTATCATCTGCACACGCCTCAACAAAACTCCATATGAAGGTTGCTGGAAATATTTTTATGTGATTGTCACGTGAAATAAGTTGAGTATTGATTTAGATTTTCTAATAAACATTATCAGAATGTTTCAGGTTGGAAAGATCCTGAAGATTCATCAAGTGTTTGAAGAATCAGATTTTGTAGCTTACATGGAGCACGTGTTGTTGACCTGGATCACTTGCTGAAAGCTAGTTGGATCATCATGATCTCAGATGGCACATCTAGATCATATGTGGAGCATCAAGACACTGATGGATCATTTGGAAAATTGATGGATCATCAGAAACATTGTTGACTCATCCACAAATCTATGGCTCAACAAGAGTTGATGGCTCAATATGAATACTTGGTGGCTTAACTCAAGTCAATGGATCAACATGATCACATTGATGGCTCAACAAGGTTGCACATGACACGTCATGTACGATGAAGGCACGTCTAAATTCTCAAAGGAACATGAATTTCGTCCATGGTCCATCATGACCATGTGGTGGTACATCTTCAAGTTCAAGACATAGTCCAACTTTCAAGAAACTACTCAATATGATCAACAACACTTCTGGAAGTTGATGACATCTAAAAAGACAATTGAGCAACATGATGCTCATGTTGCTCATCACATTTTCAATGTTGATCAAGAAGGTTCAAGAATTATGAAGACTCATAACTTAGATGGAACCCTAACAGAATACTAACGGGAATTGGAATATTGCATCCATTCTCTGTTAAGTAGGGAAAAGGTGTCAACTGATGACTAAGTCATGATGGCATGTCAACACCTGATTGGTCAAGCCATGTCATGGGCTTTTCCAAACCCTATAAATAGGCCCCGAGGGATCCATTATAAAGTTCCTCTTTTCTGATCATTCCTGCTCATTCTGCATAAATTGCTGCCTAGACTAGTCTTCAGAGAGCCATTTGAGAGTTTTAGTGTGTTCTACATTCAAACACTTTTAATTGAATCTTCATGAATATGAGAAACATTTGAATCATTGATCTTGAACATTAAAAAAGGTTTTTCTATTAATTTGATTGATTCCCAACTCTTTATTTTCCGCACTACTTGCCACTTGACGATTCTGAAACTCTTTTTCAGTATTTTCAACACTTCGACTATTCTAGTCTTGGTTTACTGAATTTTCCTCATTTCTTCAGTTGGTATCAGAGCTCAAATTTTTGGTGCAACTTCTCCTCATCATACATCTTGCGCCATCATCGAATACACCATTGGTTTGAACATCTTTGTTTCTTCCGCGTCACTGTTTCTCAGTGAATAATCGATCCAACTCTAGGGAAAAGTCTCTCTCATAGGCGCACATCCACTGTTTGACCATCCATGGAGCATCATCTGTTTCTTTGTTCATTCAATCATCGTGTGCCATTTTCCCTTTGCACACCTTCTGATCAAAACCGTAAGCATCTCCCTCGAGGTCAGTTGTAACAACGTAAATTTTCAAATAATTTTCAAACAAAACATGTCTCATACAAATCATCTCAAAACTCGAGTATAGCAAATGTCTTCATGATAAAACATATCCCAGAATCCCTAACACTATCCTCTACCAGTGTGTACAAATCATGCCGACGCCTTCCCGCGATCCTCGCTGGTACCTGAAACACATGTCACATAACACGGTAAGCATAAATGCTTAGTGAGTTCCCCAAAATACCACATACAACACATAAGCCACTCGAGGCTATAACTCGGTAAGACCCTCTGGTCAATGTGTCTCTGGGGAACCCTCCAGTTCCGTAGCTCATTACACCCTCCGGTCCGGTCTAGTTGTGGACCCTCTGGTCTCATAAGTCGTTGGACCCTCCGGTCCGGTCTATCACATAGCATACATAAATCACAACACACATAATCTCAAACAAGCACATAACACGTAAGACCCTTCGGTTTGCACATAGATACCACTCTAAGTAATGTATAGTGACAAGACTCACCTCGCTAGATGTATAGACCCGGATCCTCGACCCACCCGTGTACGACCTAAGTGTATGGCCCATACGTCCCGGCTTCGTTCAACACCATTTCCGTTCAGCAGCATTCAACGTTCATCCTCTTACTCGTTCAGCGTACATTTTAAAAGAAAGAAAGTTGGGGCTGCCAGGGATCGAACCCGGGTCCCTTGTTTAATCGACAAGGCGTCTTACCAGCTCATCTAGATTGGAAGATGTTTTATATTTCCCTCCTTTGACATATATAGCCTCACAGAAGTAGAAAATAATCAAAAGATTTTCAGGGGTTACAAGGATTCGAACCCGGGTGCTCTACATCTTCAACCAGGCGCCTTACCATCTCATCTAGCAAGCATCTTGTTCCAATCCTTCTGAATTTAATTCAAAAGGACTCTGTTACGAATTCCAACTTTCGCATTTTTGTCAATTTTAGCCCAAAATCAATTCCCTTTTAATTTTAAATTCTATTTTCTTCCAAAATTTTAGCTTTTAATTTTTAATTTTCAAAATTGATTTTTTACTTAAAATTTTGACTTTGACTTTAAAGTTTGACCTTTGACTTTAAACTTTGTTTTTCTCGTTTGACTTTTAAATTTTCAAATTTAGATTTTCGGTTTGACTTTTTTTAAGTTTGACTTTTAAGTTTGATTTTGGCTTCTAGTTGTGCTTTTAATGGTTTTTAAGGTCCACGAGGGAATTGAAGACATGAAAGAGAGTCGTCAGGATATGTTAAGACAACAGTTCAACATGTTCAATTATATCCCTGAAGAAACCCTGGAAGCTCAGTTGCAACGATTTACTACGCTTACTACTGAGATGAATATAGGTGGGATCTTCTTAACTAAATCTGAGATAAACAAAAAGCTGCTGAATTCACTTCCGAAATCGTGGGATATGAACGTGGTTGTCATCAAGAAGACAAAAGATTTCAATCGTCTTAGTCTTGCTGCTGTAACTGAAGAACTTGATGCTCTGAAGTGTGGAAAAACAATGAGTTCCACAAACATCCCGGTCAATGAAGTTTCATACTCTCAAACATGTAAAGCTACGATTAAACTTCTTCGTGAACATAATTATTTGCTAAAAAGGGAAGTCAATGACCTAAAATACGAAGGATATCAACTCAGGAAAGAACAGAAACCCCTAAAGGCTGAATTAGAAGCAAAAACCAAAGACTTTAGGAGGCTTCAGGAAGACTATAGCAACAAATGTGAAAATTATGACTATGTTAAGAGACAACTTGCTGAATTAACTGCTGAGCTTGACACATTAAAAAGCAAATTTGAAACTGCAGATTTTGATTTTAAAAAATTTGATGTGTCAAGCGAAGTAGTTGTAAACATGATAGACCATTGTCTGCAATTTTAAAATAACCAGCAAAAAGGTATAGGGTATGATAGTGTTCCTCCACCATTCAATCATAACTACACATCCATCCCTATGACACAGGAAGAAATTGACAGGGAGGCACATCTTCAATATGGCAAACCAGCTGGATTTGTGTCAGGAGGTAAAGTAGCAGAGGATGAGAAGAAGGAGAAAACCATTAAACAAACCAACATCTCCTTGAGCTCTGAATTTGTTGCTTCGAAATCAACTGCTTCTAATCAACCTGCTGTTGAGAAATACAGGCCACCAATTCCAGTGAAACAGAGTGCCTGTTGTAATTGTGCTTGTCGGAACAATAAGAGACAAGGAAAGGATACGCCACCAGGGGCAGGAAGAAACAACTTCATAGTGAAGAAAAAGACGTGTTTTTACTGTGGAAAACCTGGACACATTGCCAGAAATTATCCTAATCGCGCATACGTTCCCTACTATGCACAAGGCTGGCAAAACGTGCCAAGTGGGGGATACTTCAAAAGAAACCCTTCCAGGTCACAATCGCACAATGGTGACTGGAACGCACAGAAGGCCAAGAATCAATCTTCCAAGGTCAAGAATCCAAATCCCAAAGGCAAGAAATGAATGCCAGCCAAGAAGTCCAATCCAAGAGATGCTCATGTGAAGCGAATACCGGTTAGGTCAAAATCATCTCGGAAGCCGACTTCGAGTTCAAAATCAGCTGCCGAGGCACCCATCGGATCGAAAAAGAAATGGGTCAAACCCAACTACAAATGGGTTCCAAAGGTTCAATCTCCCAAATCACATAATGACTCTAATATTTCTACATCTTCTGTTTGTGATAAACAGGGCATGTCGTGGGAGAATGTTCCTTGCAAAGATGACAATGGTCGACCCAGTTTCAAAATGGACTGGGTTCCAAAGACCAACTGATCCCGCTCTGTGTCGGAGTAGCTATGGAGGCATATCATCAGACTTCGGTTTGTTGGTAGTAGCTGTTTCAGGAACATTATAGGGGATATCTCTCAATTGTACAACATTCAGACCTTTGTTTGAGAGTATGTGTCCTTTTGTGGGAAGGAGGAAAGGAAGAGATCACAAATGGGGTTAGTGCTTAATGACATGAAGAATTTTCGGATCTGTTCTGAGATTATGCATGCTGTTCTCAGACCTTCTGGATGCAAATTCAATCGGTGAATTACGATTTGCGTTTTCTTCTCTATACTCCTGAGTTTATCTTACTCAGATTCGTCTTAAAGAAAATTTTTCATTTTCTTAATATTTTTTCGTTATTAGTTATTCTTGGGAAGTGATATAAAGATAAAGTGATAACGGGCAGTCTAAAAGATGTGTAAGGGACTGAATCTGAACTGTTTAGACTCTCTGTTCAATGTGCTGGTAGGCACAAAGGATTTGACAGTGTGGATTTAGATAGAATTGTTTGGACTAACCATACGACGCTCGGGTAGATTGAGTAGTGAGATAAACACGGGAATCCACGGGATACACTATATTAATACGCATCTAGAACAGTGGTTTAACTTTTCCTTGATGTACGGACTTATGTCCTTAATTCTGGTTCTGATAGGGCAACTGGGGGGTTTTGATAAAGTAGGTCTGTAGGAAATTATTTTCTTGCTTTCTATCTGTCAGTCATATGTTGCTTCCTCTGCGTGATTGGAAGAGATCCGACCTGGATTACAACTCTAATTCTACGTTCCTCCTTATGTATGAAATTCTTTCTATCTGTTAGTCATATGTTGTCTCCTCTGTGTGATTGAAACTTATCCAACCTGGAACACAACATATGCAACATTCTACCTCTCAATCCTTCTATCTCTGTTAGTCATATGTTGTCCTCTCTGCGTGATTGACTGAGATCTGACCTGGGTCACAACATATACATCTATCTCTAAATCTGACTTCCTCTTTAATAATTGTTTTCTCACCTAAAGTAAGGAGTTCTTTGGAAGTTCTTGATAACCAGGGTATATCGGGAAGTGGGGAACGCGTTCTAGTGCAACTAAAATTGAGCCATTTAGATGTTGTATGTAGATCTCGTTGCTTAATTTATGTGGACAACAATACCCGTGGTCGTCGTCAGCAAAAGAGTTTATTTAGAAAAGTTTGTCAATATTTTTCGTGTTTAAGTGGACCACAGTACCGGCAATTGACTAGATCTATTCATAAAGGTGAAGGTTCTGATAAACAAAGTTAAGACTGTCTCACAACTTTGATCCCAAATATTTTTGTTTTTGTTAAATTTGTTCATAGTTTTTCTCTACGCACAAATTTAGGGGGAGAATTAAAAAAAATTCAAAAATCAAACAAAAATCATAAAAATTAAAAAAAAAAAAAACAAACAAACAAACAAATATCAGAAAATTCAAAATAAAAAAATAGTGTTATATTCTGTTTTATTTCTTGTTCAAGAAAATCAAAAATCCAAAAATATTTTTGTTTCTGTTTTATTTTTTTCAGAAAATATGAAAAACCCAAAAATATTGTGTGCTAAATTTTCTTTTAGTTTTGTTTTGTCTTGAAAATTGAATTCAGGTGAAGATGAAACTCATGGAGTTTGTGTCGAAGATTTCTGAGCCAAGGCTTCATCCGTGATCATCGAAGAATTCTCATTCCAAGGAGCAAGAAATGAAGATTATTCTTTCGACATTCAATCTTTCAACCCTAGAAGCAAGGTGAAGCTGAAATTGAATATTATGTGACGGATTGCATTGAAGCCTCCTCAATCAGTCTGCTGCTATCTTGAACCTGCTGAAGTGATCAAGAAGATTAGTTCTCTCTGATTTTCTCTCTGAAGATTCTCAAGCTGAAAGCGCCATCTTTCAAGAATCTTTTCAAGAAGCCTCCTCACCCAACGTGCGTTCAATGTCAAATTTTGAAGATAAGCCCAACGCTCAAGATGTAGTCATTCATGGAAGATTCATATGTTCATCTTGATGCTGTGAAGAATTTGAAGATTAATGTTGAAGCTAAGCTCCCGATGAAGATTAATAAGAAAAGCCAGCTACTTTTTAGGGGGAGTTTATTGGGTCAGTTAGAAAAGAAAGCTATAAACCAAGGGGGAGATTTTTAGGTCTAAAATTATTGTTTATACTTTGCTTTTCTAGAGAACTGTATTTTTCTTTAGTGTAATAGTGTTTGTAGCTTGTTGTGTGGCTGTGTACGGCCGGACACGTGTGTACGGCCATACATGGGTGTGCGGCTGTACACTCGTGTACTGCTGGCCGTGCTATAAATTGAGGAGTGTACGGTTAGAGAGGGGACATATAGGAGAGGAGCATATTTTAGAGAGAGAAACTAGAGAGAAGAACTAGTGTGTGTGTGTGTGTGAATCTCTTGTAAGGAGCATAATTCATATCATCAATACATTAGATTCATCTTATTATTCTTCTTCTTCTCTTCTATTTTGATCTGACATCATCTGTTTGATTGGGATTCGCACCATCAAACGGATATGATTGATACTCAAGCATTTTGGGGACTTACAGGTGTAGATCCCTGTGCTGATCCATGAAGTAGTTGTGGGCACTCGGCCTTCCGTTGGCCGGTCTGGTTGCAGTGAAAGCAAACTGCAAACCTATTGGGGCAATTCCTCGCGAAATGCACATCCTGGCCACACTTGTAGCACACCCCTGCTCTGCACACTCCCTCATGGATCTTGCCGCACTTCCCATAGGTGCGACCCTTCTGTCCCCCAGATCTTGAATCAGCGGGCTTTGCCCGCTTGGCTGCCGGCTGTGACTGAACCGGTCGCATGTCCCTCCTCTGAGACTCGGCCTCCTCCCTGGCCTGAGTCTCTAGCTCAATCTCCCTCTTCCGGGCATTTTCCTGGAGCTCGACAAATGTCCGGTATGACGATTTCGCCACGAACTTGCGAATGTCTCTCCTCAAAATGCTCAGATATCGGTTCATACATGCCTGCTAGGTAGACACGTGCTCAGGGCAAAACAACGCCCTCTCCTGAAACATCCGCGTAATCACAGTCACAGACTCCGTCCCCTCCTTGAGGGACAAGAACTCCTGGGCCAACCGCTCCCTCTCCACCGGGGGAACATTCTCATCTCGAACATGGCAGTGAACCTATCCCAGGTCACCGTTGTAATCTCTGCAGAAGTGAAATCAACTGTCACAAACTTCCACCAGTCCTTCGCTCCCAAGCGAAGCTGGTTCAGCGTGAACCGTACCCTCAGATGCTCCAGGCAAGAATAGGTGTAGAAGCATCCCTCAATGTCAGAGATCCACCTCATCGCGGCTATCGGATCTTGAGTCCCATCAAACTCTGGTGGCTTCGTGTTGCTAAACTGTCGGTACAGCAACGAGTCACCCACCTGCGGCCTCGCGGCAGCGACAGCCGCAGTGGCTGCAGCAGCAGCCGCCTCAGTCAGAGCAGCATATCGCTCGTCGAATGTCTCAATCAATGTGGTATTGATAAACCCAAACATCTCAGGTTTCTCAGCTCGGATGGCGGCGGCCACCTCCTCGTGAATCATCCTACGGATCTCCTCATCACTAGTACCATTGATCCCACTGCCTCCTGGGTTGTGGCGCGTCCCCACCATGATGTCTCTGAAATACAACATAAAAAAACCAGAGACTCGACCAAGATTTCTCACACTAGATCAACCGTTTCTACTTGTTCCTTAGCATCCTAAGGATTCCTTCTTGGGATGTTTACCGATCCGGTGCTTTCAGTAGTACGGGCCCAATACTACCTTCCACATCGTATCCGTATCCACACCAAGTCCTCCTCCTAGGATCCCAATTCGCAAGTACTCTATACCCCCTTAATTCAGCCTACTCTTACGCAGACTTCTCACAAGCTACTCTCTGCTACCTACATGCACTCAGGGTAACTCACAACAGCATAAACTCCTAGGCTAAGGCATCACATATCAGGCCACCCTAGTCCTAAAATATCATTTACCTAGCCTACTCTAGCATGCATAACACATCACATAATATCTCATAACACATAATGTAAGGGTATTTTGGGAAATCACCGTTCGGGCGCTGGTTGATCGTACACACTGCTCCTTCTTGCTCTTCTCAAAATCTTTTACTCTTTTTCGAAAAAAAATTGTTTCTTTTATGAAAAATTTTCTCAAATCCTTAGTTTGAGTTCAGATACGCCCGAAGGTGCATCTGAATCCCTCAAACCAAGGCACTGATACCAACTTGTAACAATGTAAATTTTCAAAATATTTTTCATTTTTCAAACAAAACATGTCTCATACAAATCATCTTAAAACTCGAGTATAGAAAATGTCATCATGATAAAACATATCCCAGAATCCCCAACACTATCCTCTACCAGTGTGTACAAATCATGTCGGCGCCTTCCCGCGATCCTCGTTGGTACCTGAAACACATGTCACATAACACGGTAAGCATAAATGCTTAGTTAGTTCCCCAAAATACCTCATACACCACATAAGCCACTAAAGGCTATAACTCGGTAAGACCCTCTGGTCAATGTGTCTCAGCGGAACCCTCCAGTTCCATAGCTCGTTGGACCATCCGGTCCGGTCTGGTTGAGGACCCTCTGGTCTCGTAAGTCGTTGGACCCCCCGGTCCGGTCTATCACATAGCATACATAAACGACAAAGAACATAATCTCAAACAAGCACATAACACGTAAGACCTTTCGGTCTGCACATAGATACCACTCTAAGTAATGTATAGTGAGAAGACTCACCTTGCTAGATGTCTAGAAAACTCTCGTGCTCGAATCCCCGATCTAGCCTCCTTCTATCAAAAAACATAATATCTCAACTTAATACTCTCATATGTTCTCATCTTTAAAGAATGGGTAGAAGACCATTCTACCCCTCCATGGCCTCTCATGAATCCGTTTGACTAAAACCCTAAAGTCAACGGTAGTCAACTCCAGTCAACGGTCCAACTCTAACCAGACTCGTCGAGTGCACTCGGGTGACTCGGAGAGTCCATGCGTGTCCTCTTAATCATTCTAAGGCCTCACTCGACTCGTCGAGTTAACCTTACACTCGACGGGTTACCACTGAATCGCGGGGCAACTCAATCCGACTCGACGAGTCCTCTTATGGGCTCGGTGAGTTTCCTCCATGGCAACACTCATTTAACCTTCTGAGGTCAGATCTGTTTCTCTAACTTATAGATCTGGCCTTCTAGCACCAAAAAGTCACGTAAAGGTGCAATCTTTATGCCCATGCACCACACATCTAGCTCTATTTGATAAAATAGCCCTTATAATGGTGTCTTAGGCTTAATCCTCTTATGTGACTGCATAAAGCTTGACTCATGGGACTCTCTGGACCTCTCAAGATCCAGATCCGAAGTCTAAGCCTCAAGGGGACCTCATATACTCAATATCTTACACTAAAAGAGGGTAAATAAACCCTAATTTCATGCTGTCTAATAATCATACGAAATAGGTACAGATTAGAACCTTAAACAACAGCCTAGAATGGAATAGAAGTAGATCTGAGCTCCTCTGGTTGATGTAGCTTGAACAACCTTCTCCTTCCTTGCAAATAAATGCACCAAAATGAAGAAAATGGCTTCCTCTTTCACTCTAAACTCTCTGGATCGATAAGGGTGTTTCAAAGGGAAAGGTGGCCGCAAATGAAGGCCATCAGAGCCTTTAAATAGGTCTCAGGTCCACGGATTTAGGGTTTCTGTCCACAGCGCGGACTCGTCGAGTCGACTCTCTGACTCATCGAGTCCCTTCATTAATCCGAGTCATCAGTCGCGATCTTACTCGACGAGTTTAGGCGTCAACTCGTCGAGTCCCCCCTCAAAATAAATACTTAAATAATGATACCTGGAAATTCGGATGTTACATCACTCATAAACATCTTCTGGTAAATATTCAAGAAAGATCGTGAGAACACACTCATGTGTGAGGAAGTCCCAATTCATGCAACATCTTTTATACTTACATGGGTCATAAAGTTTTTTTTATCAAGCCTTAATCTCCTTAAAGGAACCTCCATTTGACCCGACATCATAATTTAAGAGCATCTTTAACGAGAGCATCACCTATCTCGTTACCATGCAGTGCCTTCCCACACTATTCTCCAGTGCATCTTCTAACAGATCATGGGTATTCCAGTTTTTTTTAAGGGCATTCATGAGAACATTCTTTTCTGAATGCTTGTGAGTTTATGAGACCACAATGCAGATGAAAAGCACAAACGATTTTTCATTCCTTTATTTGGAACGATCTCTCTCTTGAACTCACATCAATGTTTGGAACGATTCTTTATCTCTCTCTCGGTCTCTCTTGAACTCACATCAATGTTTCGGCCTTGACAACTCATGTGGCTGAACACTCAAGTACATTAAGGTTTTTTCTTCTTATGTGTGTTGCCTTCATATGCCATACATACAACTCAAGAACGCCCACATGTTGCTGCGAAGGAACCAAAGTTCAATAAGTTTTTTTTGGTGACATTGAAGCTTTTTTGTGACACTTGAACATAAGAAGAAGTCCTTTATTTGTGACAGCATTACCGTCGCAAAAGGTTTTAAAAAAAAGGAAACACTTGAATGTGTGTGTCTTGCAAACTTCTAAACCATTATCTTTGTTAAGACACTCTCACACACATGCACGATTTTATTTTTTTTGATATTTTTTTTCTTTTATTTTAATTTTCTTTATTATTATTTTTTATCCTTTTTTTATTTTTATTTTTTTGCTCTCTCTTAAATAAGGCATGAATAAACACTATCATAATTTAAATTTCATATTTCTCGGGTTTTCAGTGTTTATTTGATATTCAAGGGATATCTATAGATTTTTTTTCCAAAACTATTTTGAAAATAACATTTATGATAAAAAAGATCAAGTCTTTCACTTTTATTCAACACTTTATTTTTTTTTTCACTTCAAACTTCTGGCCTAAATAAAATAGAACACGAGTTTGCAAGTTATTTATATCTGTCACTTTACTTTCCTATCTTGACAAAACAAATTTTTGTCTAGATCATGCAAATTCGGACATTTTTTAATGAATTCCAAATTTTTATTTTTATTTTTAATTGTCATATTGATAGTTAAATTTTCTTTAAGAAAATCTTTCAAGTTCGAGAAACATATTCTCTCGAATTATTTTAAAGTTTTTTTTGTGTATCTGCTTCAAAAGAAAATTCCATTGAAGCAGAGGGGGAAAATGTTAAATCAATATTTTTCCTTTTACACACTCTTTACAACTCCTTATTTCAGTAACCATCACATAGGGGGAAACTGTTGGAAATATTTTATGTGATTGCCACTTGAAATAAGTTGAGTATTGATTTACATTTTCTAATAAACATTATCAGAATGTTTCAGGTTGGAAAGATCCTGAAGATTCATCAAGTGTTTGAAGAATCATATGTTGAAGCTTACATGGAGCACAGTTGTTGACCTGGATCACTTGCTGAAATCTAGTTGGATCATCATGATCTCAGATGGCACATCTAGATCATATGTGGAGCATCAAGACACTGATGGATCATTTGGAATATTGATGGCTCATTAGAAACATTGTTGACTCATCCACAACTCTATGGCTCAACAAGAGTTGATGGCTCAATAGGAATACTTGGTGGCTCAACTCAAGTCAATGGATCAACATGATCACATTGATGGCTCAACAAGGTTGCACATGACACATCATGTACGATGAAGGCACGTATAAATGCTCAAAGGAACATGAATTTCGTCTATGGTCTGTCATGAACATGTGGTGGTACATCTTCAAGTTCAAGACATAGTCCAACTTTCAAGAAACTACTCAACATGATCAACAACACTTCTGGAAGTTGATGACATCTAAGAAGACAATTGAGCAACATGATGCTCATGTTGCTCATCACATTTTCGATGTTGATCAAGAAGGTTCAAGAATTATGAAGACTGATAACTTGGATGCAACCCTAACAGAATACTAACGGAATTGGATTATTCCATCCATTCTCCGTTAAGTAGGGCAAATGTGTCAAATGATGACTAAGTCATGATGACGTGTCAACACCTGATTGGTCAAGCCATGTCATGGGCTTTCCCAAAGCCTATAAATAGGCCCTTGGGATCGATTATGAAGTTGCTCTTTTCTGATCATTCCTGCTCATTCGGCACAAATTGCTGCCTAGACTAGTCTTCAGAGAGCAGTTTGAGAGTTTTAGTGTGTTCTACATTCAAACACTTGTAATTGAATCTTAATAAATATGAGAAATATTTGAATCATTGATCTTGAACATTAAAAAACTTTTTTCTATTAATTTGATTGATTCACAACTCTTTATTTTCTGCACTACTTACCACCTGACGAGTCTGAAACTTTGTTTCGGTATTTTCAACGCTTGGACTATTCTAGTCATGGTTTACTGAATTTTCCTCATTTCTTCAAAGGTCATAACAACAAAAAACCCAATGTATGTTTCTTTCACATTTTTGGTTGTAGGTGTTTTGTGTTCAACAACAAGGATCATATCAACAAAGTTGCACGAAAATATGATGGAAGCATCTTCTTGGGTTAATCAACAAATAAGGTTGCATATCGTGTTCACATATGGAGAACAAGACTAAAAGTCCACAACACATCTCCCATCAATGAAACCAAGTTCATCCTGGAAAAAGACATTTCATCGACATCAGGACCCTTAAACTTAATTGAAGTTAACTATGACGACCTCTTTGAAACCGAAGAGATTGCACATCAATCAGAGATATTGGTGTCTCTGGTAGCACAACGACAACATTTAGAAGTATTTAGACCAACCATTTTTTTAAAGGAACCTCATTCAATAATCCACCTCGCCGATTGAGGGGAAAAAATCAAATCCTTTAAAAAATCGAAAGCATCGAGGTTCTAGTACTTGGAGATAATGGTTTGGTACATGTCTACAAAGTGACCAATCAATCAAATGTCTTTGAATATTTAGAGGACGAAGAAGTTGAAAATATTGATACTAAAGAGGATCCAAGGATAGTAACTCAATGATCGTTTCAGGGGGAACCATCATTGGTCCTAGGGGAACCGTCAACAATCCAGGGGGAACCTTCAATTTTAGTTGTTGAACCAATCCCAACAGGCCAAGACTCATCTGCAGGATGCTCACAAACCAAGGGGGAACAACCTTCAACAAATAGACTCAAAGTCTCATCTGAAGTAGAGGACATTTCCTCGAGTCCTGTTGCTGATGTGTTGAGTATTGGAGATATAGAAACTGATTTGGCATTTTGTGTTAATAGTTGAAGACTTTTTAGTCTTGATAGTATGTTTACTTTTTTAGCACATGTTTTATATTTTTCCTATATATAACCTGTAACTTAGCTTGTTAGGTAAGCTTTTCCTCGAAAAAGTCTCTTAGTATGTCCCACTTCCAAATCAATAACTTACTAAAGATTTGGCAGAATACTTACAGCTTTATGGTGATTGATTCATGATTGTTATTCTAATTCCGCACTCGTCATTTCATTTTGGACCTCACAATTGGTATCAAATCTGACTGGTATTCTAAAAAGAATGTATTTCATTGTATGTTCAACTCTGTTGGGTTTTGAAGATCCATGTTAGCGATCATGTTGTTTGTGATAGAGTAGGTAGCTAGAGATTCTTCTTAACTTTCCGGATTCTCTCCATGGAATTTGTTGAAGATTCAAGGGGGCGTGACGATTGTTCAAGGGGGAGCTCTGTGAAAACCCAAAATTTCTATCTTGTACAAACCATTCGCTTCAATCAAAGTTAGACTTGTTTCTGCTAACTTTTAGCACTATTTAGAGTCTGTTTGAGCATTCTGAGCCTAGTACACCAAAGGAATGAGTGTTAGGAAGTATCTGCTTGAGCCACTAGTGTACTAATCAAGTTTTAACTCCATCATTTGGAGTTTACGGCCACCCCAAAATGAGTTTACAGCCGTAAACTCATGTGGGTCGTAAACTCTTGGCTATATATATGTTTCTTGGCCATTTTTCTTCATTTTTACCATTTCAACATCAAGAACTTGATTTCTCTCTCAAATAGCATCCGATTTTTACTCTTGGATCTTCAAGATTGTAAGTGTTCTTCCCTTGAATCGTTAATACATCTCTTTATCTAGAATCACCCTTTGATTCCATCCATTAACATCTTTCTTTGGGTTAATCTTCAAGATCCTCAAGAACATCAAGAACAATTAGGTGTTTTTGTGCCGAAAACACCCTCCTTTGCCTTCAAATCGTAAGTATCTAACTCCTAAGCTTGTTAGTTAGTTAGGATGTTGGATTAAGACCTTGAAAGCATCAATAATTCAAAAACAAAAGGTGTTTACGGCCAAGACAATCTCCCTTGGCCGTAAACCCTAAATAGTGTGGCATAAGGACCATAAATTTTTCCTAAGGCTTAGACAAGAGACTAGAACACTTCCTTCATGATTGTAAGACCTTATCACACAAAATGGTAAAAATTACCATGAGTTTACGTCCGTAAACTCCTTGGGCCGTAAACCCATGGGCCGTAAACTCATGTGGGTAGTGCCATTAGGCCGTAAACTCCTATATGAGGCCCTACACCCTTATATGCAACCCTATGTGGTTTAACACTTCATTACAAGTGTTTCCTAGTCCCTAAGGTTGTTCCATTTCATGATTAGTTGTTATAAACACTAATTAGATGCATATATGTGTCATTATATGCTAAATAGGATCCGTGTGTGCTCAAGTCTTCACTTGACACTTAGCATCCTTTACCGATCTTACATTCGCATCACTCACTAAAGGTGAGTTCATACCCATTAACTTATCTTTTAAATGATTTTAAATGCTTTTATGGGGGGGGGGGGAATACAAGTAGATAACATATTATTTATATAATCAATCACATGTGATTTATAACTGTGTTTCAAACAAAAGATTTCATATACTTCAGATTGTGTTTCAAACAAAGGATTTCATATACTTCAAACTGTGTTTCAAACAAAGGATTTCATATACTTCAAACTGTGTTTCAAACAAAGGATTTCTTATACTTTAAACTGTATTATCAAACAAATTGCTTTTAAATCGTTTTATAAACTGACATCAAGTCATTAATATTTATTGTTAAACTCTTCAAATGTATTTTAAAACCTCTTTTTAAACTTATATATTGTTAAAAGCATGTCTATATATGTATAGTTATATAAGTAATGTTTAAAGGACTTAAGACTGATAACTCGCTTTATTTCCTTTTCCTTGTTTGGATGTGGCCTTAGGGTATCAGTTATTTGTCCGAATATCGTCTAAATATTAGTTATATATTATGTATACATATGTAGATATAAAAGTACTGTCAGTCAGTTCAATACCTTTGGGTAGCAAAGGTATACCATCATTTATTCAATTACAGAAATCACTAGTAAACTATAATAGGTATACTTTAGGAGAATACTATCATATACAAATACTATTATAGAGAATACTAGATAGAGAATACTAGACAGAGAATACTATAACAAAGAATTGTAGACAGAGAATACTATAAGAGAATACTAGAGAGAGAATACTATAACAGAGAATAGTATAACAGAGAATACTATAACAGAGAATACTATAACAGGAAATACTATACATAGAATACTATTACTATATCAAGTATACTATAACAAGATTCAGAGATAACATAATGTGAGACACTACTTCATGACACAGCGACCATTTCGTTGTGTTACGTTTTCTAACCAGAATCTCCTGGAGGGAGAGCGTGAGTTTCCGCATAGATCTATACTAGATTTACTATCCTACACCTTGTTGTTCGCTACAGTGGAACTTGCAAGTCTACGGGTGCCAAATGTCATTTCTTCCGACGTCTTTCATTGTCGTGTTTCAGTCAGTTAGTATGGAACCACCTCATCACATTATACCTAAATTAAACCATTGGTTTTAAGATTGTTATTACTTCAGTAATTAATACAAATAATACTACAGTACACATACATTTTCCCATTATATTCAAATTGTGATCTTCTCACATAAAGGGTAATATAAAACTATATTTTGGTAATAATAGTCATATTTGGGAAAAGCATCCACTTTTACAGAGAAACAAATATACAAAACAGTCGGGTCTTGGTGGAAGACTACTTTTTATACTAATAGAAAATATAGGATTTTCTAGGAGTTTTCAAACATATACAAACATTTACATTGAACATTTACAAACATTTTCAGTAAACATATACAAACATTTTCAGTAAACTTATACAAACATTTTCAGTAAACTTATACAAACATTGACACTAAATACTTATGAACTCACCAGCTTAAATGCTGAACTACTCTTTTAAAATAACTTGTATTCTCAGGTCATCAGTAGACAGGTACAGTCAACCAGGTTTTGAGAAGACGTAGCATGTTCAAAACTCGTATTTTATTTTGATTATTCTTGTTTTGGTGTCTTATTACTATGAATGAACACACTTGTATCAAATTATACTATTAGTGTAATGGATGATGTTGCTGCTTGTTTACTACTTTGCATTGTTATGATACTGTACATGACGTCCTCCGCCCCCAAACGTTTCCGCCGTTCCGGTTTTGGGGTGTGACAGATTGGTATAAGAGCAATGTTTATAGAGAATCGAGTATATCAACCCATAAAAGATATACAAACTATAAACACACAGGGATTAAAATACTCTGACTAAGAGTTTATACTTTTAAGTACTAAAATACTTAACCAAAAGTATACATAATTACATACCTACATACTTACTATAGAACAGTGTCATACTAGAACATTACAAAAGTATTTAATTGTTGGACACAACAGTCAAACCTTGGCAGTTATGTAATCGTATCTGGGATAAATATAGCCTGATCAACTATATTTATTTGAGATACGGTGAACGTGTGTCGGGGAGCAATTGGGGTGTTGCAACAAACCTAAAACTTACCAAATTATACATATACATCTTCATATATAGAAGAACTTGAGAACAAAACATAAAGTAAAATACCATAGGAGTGTTTTAGGCACTATTCATTCAAAGAAAAAACTTATTAGGATTAGCGGTAAGTTTCCCTTATAGAAACTTTTTATTTGTTTATCGCGCTATTTTAGAACTGTTAAATAAATTCCCTACCCTTATTTCTTGTCTAGATAAATGGCTGGATTCTACCTCCTCGGCGACCCTTACTTTCCCGGCCAAGAGAATGGAGGAGGGCTAAATGCAGAACCAGAAGCAGAAATTGAACTCCCCTTAGATGATGATCTGGCAGAAGACCTTCCAGAGGATCTTGATCCCGAGCCAGAAGTTGAGAATCTACCCCCAGTGGCTCCAATCCCAAATCCTAACCCTCGTCCGGCTTTTCAAGGCCCGACGCCTCCGTGGTTGGAAAGCATGGAAACATGGAGCCAAGAGCAGAATTAGCCCATGCCATTCAATGGAGACCGAAGCTTTTATGAGCTGAGCAAAGGAGGCTCAATAGACAGGGTCTTGCCAATCCTGGTCCGCAGATTTGCCCGAAACAAAATACAGGGCAGGACAGCTCTCCATCGAATCACGGAAGTTAATGCCAATGCGAGAATGCATACCATCCACACCATTCATCTTGAAGATGCTCGTGAGAGGTATATGAGAGACCACGAGGCCCTGCAGCAAGAGCTTGCTGCGAATCCGGCTGAAGTCATTCAACTCCAGATTCGCCAGAGAGTTTATGAACGACACCTTCTCGACATAGAGTGTCAACTGGCAAGTTTGAGGGTTCACCCGAGGGGTACCCGTCGCCGCTAGAAGATACTCTACTCATCCTCTCTTTTGGTTTAAGGAATAGCCTTCGTATTTATGCTCTATGTAGCACTTTTCCATGTCACTACTCATGTACTGTAGGTATTATTTCACTAGATCTTCGTTCTATCAAACTTTCTCCTACTTCTAAATATTGATGTAAGACCTACTCCAAGGTCAAAATTTCCTTGAACTTATTACATCTTTAATATCAATGATATTGACAGTCGGCTAATCCCTGTGACAATCCTTGTCCAAATTGTAACATCCCAAAGTCATAATCAAGAGTTCAGGGGGTAAAAGTGTAAGTTTGGAAAAGAGGAACTCGACGAGTAGGAGCTGCAACTCGTCGAGTCTAAGCGTGTGCCGGGCACATGTTAAGTGACCGGACTCGCCGAGTCGGAGGCTGGACTCAACGAGTCCGTGCTGGAATGAGAAACCCTAATTCTTGGGGTTTGCACCCTATTTAAAGAATGATATGCCTTCATTTCAGCCTCTATCTTCCCTGAGTGTTCCAGAGAAACCCTAAATCGTGAGAGACTCCATTGTTGAGAACATTGAAGCTTGGAAGAAGAAATTGGTGAAGAGAAGTTGGAGGAATTTGAGGATAGCATCAAGAGAGCTTGTGGATCTTAAGTCTACATCAGTTTAGACTCATCTCTAAGGTAAGAGGACCTTACCTTAAGCTATTTCCTTGTTATTTCATCCATGGTGTGTGATTTGGGGTTCTTTAGCATGGTTGGGATCTATTTCGGGTATAGAGACTAGATCTGAGGTTGCAACTTCAGATCTAGGTTGGGTTGGAGCCATGTGATCAGAAAGTGATAGCTTTGGGGCGTGATTGAGAGTGTCCTTGCCTTAAACCTTCATTTTAGCTTGATTAGAGCTTGTTGAGCCTTGCATGCACGTAAAGTTGGAAACTTTATGTGTGAATCTGGCCCTAGGAGTCCAGATCTATGTATTGGAAGCAATGGATTGGCCTGTAATCGTCTGAATGAAGATATTATGTATGGACTCGGCGAGTCTGGGAGATGACTCGGTGAGTCGGGCTAGATATCAGACTTGAGTCGCATAGTAACTCGACGAGTCACATGGGTGGACTCGGCGAGTTGTATGATGATGGGCAGGAACTCGACGAGTTGGAAAAACAACTCGGCGAGTCTGTTGAATATTGCCTTGGACTCGGCGAGTCTGTTCTTGGACTCGGCGAGTCTGGTCATGAAGTCCTAACCTCTTTGGTTGAGCTGTGAATCGGTGAGCCTTGGGGCGACTCGCCGAGTCGAGTCGTGGCATGGGAGTTCCTAAGCATAGGAACTCGACGAGTCAAAGGGTTGACTCGGCGAGTAGGGTCAACCAGGAAGGTTGACTTTGACTAAGGACTTTGACTTGGACCAAGGGTTGACCAGTTTGACTTCCAAAGGGTATTTTGGTAATTTTTGGTATTTATTGGTTTTGGTTATTTGGTAATAATCAGTGGTGGAGTTCGTGCTGGTGGTCGGAGCAGCGTAGTCTTATTTCTTCAAGTCGGCGGTTGCAGGTGAGTTATCCTCACTATATCGACAGGGTCTAAGGCACCAAGGCCGTCCCTTTATCAGATGGGAATGCGGGTAGTTGTTTGCTATGTTATTGCTTTGCTATGTCTGCATCCTGGTAGTTAGGATGGTATATGTTAGAGACCTGGTTAAGGTCGGTATTCAGTATATAGGATGATGCTATGCTAGTGATCGGTTAGGTCGGTATCCTGGTTAGGATGTTGCTATGTTATGTGATCTGCTAGATCAGCTGATTAGTTGTGAATTGCTATATGATTATATGTTTATGTGCACATGGTTGTTGGACTGGGGTTGGGTTGATGCGGGTCCTGCTTTGTGTTGCAGACCAACATACCCAGGGCGGACCGGCTAGACCGAAGGCCCGGCGAGCGGTCCGGATAGGCTGAAGGCCCCAAGAGGGCGGACCAGACGTGCCGAGGTTCGGAGAGTGGACCAGACAGATTGAAGGCCCGGTGCGGGCGGACCAGTCATACTGTAGACTCGGAGAGAGAGTGGACCGGGTGGACTGAAGGCCTGGTGCAGGCGGACCAGTCACACTGTAGACTCGATATGCATGGTTGTTCTGTTTATGATATTATATGATATGTGTATGATATTGTGGTTGGTATTTTGGGGGTAACTCACTAAGCTTTCGGGCTTACATTTTCAGTGTATTGTTTCAGGTACTTCAGGAGATCGTGGCAAGGCAAAGGCGTGATCGTACCACTCCTCAGTTTTATGTTGATGTTTCTGGGATACTCTGATAATAAATGAACTGAAAACCTTTTTGTAATAACTTAATGAATATGGGTTGTTTTTGAAAAGTTTAAATTGGTTGTAAATTTTCACGGTGTTACAAGTTGCTATCAGAGCCTTGGTTTTAGTGAATTGGAGGAACATTTGTGTGAATCCAGTCTCAAATCAAGGAGAGTTTTCAAAGTGAAATTGATATGGTTTTCGAAAATAAATAGAGGAGGATGTGGAGGTACGATCAGCCAGAGCCAGTAAGTAGGCCCCAAAATGCCATACAAGTTATTTGATTATGTGATATGTTAGAACAGCATGCTAGTACTAGGCTAGGGATCTTCAGGAATTGCATGATAGAATTGCCTGATTATATGATGCCTGCTAGCCTAGGGTTCCCTGTTATGTGAGGAAGTTAGTAGTTCCTCTAGAAGTGAGGATTGAGTGTTGCCATGTATATGTTTATCGCTAGGGTGTTGTGGTGATACTTGATATAAATATGGGTAAGTGTGGAAGGTAGTATGGGCCCGTACTACTGAAAGCACAGGACCCATACGCGTATCAAGGAAGTCACAACCCCTAGGGTCGGGTTAAGAGTTGGTGCCCGAGTTATTGGGGGAGCATCTGATTTTCTTGCGGTGTAATTGTAGTATGGTGGTTACGAGGCAAGCCGGGGGTGGATCCGGGTCAGGATCGGGATCAGGAGAGGGCGGTCAGGGTGGATCAGCACCACCCGAGGTCATTGGTCAGATGAGTACGGATGAGTTGGATGCCAGGATTCGTAAGATCCTGCATGATGAGATTGTTGCTATGTTCAGGGCGGAGATGTCGAAGATGTTTGGGTCGATCAAGACCGCCATGGTTGAGTATTTTGATGAGCGCTATGCGGCTCTTGCAGAGACGGCTGCCGCGGCAGCTGCAGCGGCTGTAGCAGCGACAGGTGGAGGAGCCGGTCGGGGTTTTCAGTATCGGGACTTCGATAATACGAAGCCCCCTACTTTTGATGGAGTTCAGGATCCGATCATTGCTATGAGGTGGTTGTCGGACGTGGAGGGTTGTTTCTTCACGTGTTCATGCCCTGCGGATCAGAGGGTGAGGTGTGCTCTGAACCTTTTGAGGCTCGGGGCAAAGGATTGGTAGAGGTTGACTACGGGATCGTATTCTGATGCGCAGCAGGCTCCAGTTTCATGGGATCAGTTCCGGGAGATGTTCAGTACCCGTTATGTTCCACGGGTTGAAAGGGAGAGGTTGGCTCAGGAGTTCTTGGAACTGAAGCAGGATTCGGAGTCGGTGACGGAGATTACCAGGATGTTCATTGAGAGGGCGATGTTTTGCCCTGAGTTTGCTTCGGAGCAGGCTCAGATGTCCCGATATCTGAGTATGCTCAAGAGGGATATCAGGCAGTTCGCGTCTACGCAGAGGTGCGAGACCTTACTGGAGTTGCAGGAGGCCGCTCGGCGGCATGAGTTGGAGATTGAGTTGCAGTTGAGAGAGCAGAGGCAGGCCCCGGCGCCCTCGCAGCCGGCGCCGAAACGGTCCAAGACCGTTGATTCCAGTTTGGGAAGTCAGAGCAGCCGCACTTGCGAGACGTGTGGGAAGGGTCATACCGGAGTTTGTAGGTCTGGTGGTGCGTGCCGCAAGTTTGGGAAAGAGGGGCATTATGCAAGGGATTGTCGTCAGTCAGCCCCGGTTCAGGATATGAGGATTTGTTATCATTGCCATCAGGTTGGTCACTTGAGGGCCAACTGTCCACAGCTTGTTTCAAGATCGGTGCAGGTTCCAGCACCGTCTACTTTGAGGATCACTGGCGGGGGTCAGGGTGGAGCGGAGCCTCCGAGGGCTCAGGGACGCGTTTATCAACTTACCGCAGAGGAGGTCAGGGCAGAGCCGGATGCAGTTGCGGGTATGTTTTCATTTCATTATTGCCTGATTATCTCAGTATTTATGTAGTGTTGTATTTTATTCGCCGTTCTGCGTGTTTCATGGTTTGGTTGGGAGTATTAGTAACTAGGAGTTGTAGGCGGTTAGCATCCAAGGGATTGATGGTCAGAATTTGGTTGTATGGTCTTGTTGTCGGGTATAGCAATTGTGATTTGAGAAGTGTTCAGCGGAGAGTCGAACTCCCTTAGAGTTCATAATGTGCGATGTCGGGAAGTGATTTTGCGGAGGTTGCTCGTTTCAGAGGAAATTAGTTCATGGATAAGAGGAGTATGTTGAGTAGGGATGATTGATTTATGCCGGTCGAGTCACCAGTGGTTGGTAGTCAGTGCTCTAAGTGGGGAGAATTGGGAAATTCTCAGGAGGATCGACAAACATTAGAGGTTGATTAGCTGTTTGGGATTCAGCAGTGTTTCAGTCAGCCAAGAGGGTGGGCTGGTATGAGCACGTGACAGACAAATGGGGCGGGATACACACCAAGGTTTTTGGAAAAAGGTGATTGGTTATTGTGAGGCCTAGGATTAGGCCGAGTAGATGGAATGGAGTTAGAGTTCGGAACCCCTAGAGGGCTAGAACAGTATGTACGGGAGAGATTCCCAAGAAGGATAGTTCGGTATGATGTATGATAGCCTGAGCGGTCCGGCGAGACTGAAGGCCGATGGGCGTACCAGTCAGGCCGAAGGCTCGGAGAACGGTCCAGACAGGCTGAAGGCCCTGGAGGGCGGTCCAGACATGCTGAAGGTTCTGAGAGTGGTCCAGATTGGCTGAAGGCCTGGTCAGGCGGTCCAGTTATGCTGAAGACTTTGTATGTGTTGATAGATCTATATGAGGAGACGGATTGAGTATGTTGCGATGCAATAGCAAACAGTAGGTCTGGCCCCGGGCATTGATCATGTTAGTGGAAGGCAGTGTATGGTCCCGAGAGTCCTTGCGAGCAGATTCAGAGTGTGTGTGATGTATGGAATAGCGGTTACTCTACGAGGGAATAGTGTAAAGTGGGGTGTGAGTACCGTGGCGCTTGTTGAAGTAACGAGATGTTCAAGTAGACTTCCTTGGATAAGGAGAGGGAAAGGTATGTAACTCCGGGAGGGAGTATTGGTTCACAGAAGTGAAAGCAGAAGTGAGAATGGATATTTCAAATATGGTTGTCGAGCACTGTAATTGTGCCAGTGGTATGGAAGCACATCCGGATTGGGTGTCTGTTGAGGTTGCGGAAGAATTTCCGGTAGTATGGAACCAGAGGAGTTCGGAAAGGATGCAAGGATGGAGCCTTGGATTTTCTGTATGGTTGTGATCAGGAGGTTATGTATGTAGCGGTAATTCATCGTGGGGATGTCTGGAGGTATCGTCAGTATGTCGGGTTTTTCCAGCCCGAGGATGTTAGAGTAGGTTCGGCATGCGTATGTGATTGCAGGGGAGAGCACATGGGAGTTGCTCATGAGCTGAAGGACGTGCCATCCTGTCAGCTCGGAAAGAAACGAGTTGGATTCGGAAAGGAAAGCAGGATAAGTCCCAGAAGTGAATGCGATAAAGGATATGCCAGTTGAGGAAAGGGGTAGAAGCTTGGTACCGGGTCAGGAACCGATGGTTCAAGGTGATATCTAGCATTGTAAGAGTCAAGTGATTGTTGTGATTTGGAGGGATGAAAGTATCATCGGTTGATCATTGGTTAAAAAGGGTTGTTATCAGAGAAAGAAGCCGGTGGCCGGCTTGAATCAGTTGTCGTAACTCTGTGAGGGAAGAGTTGGACTTTATAGAGGTTTGATAGCAGTGTTCGGAGGAACCTGGGTCGGTTAATGCCAGGAGGTGCATTGTGGGAGTATTATCTGGAAATATGTTGCAGCAGCCTTCGAGGACGAAGCCTAATTTAAGTGGGGGAGAATTATAACATCCCAAAGTCAGAATCAAGAGTTCAGGGGGTAAAAGTCTAAGTTTGGAACAGAGGAACTCGGCGAGTAGGAGCTGCAACTCGTCGAGTCTAAGCGTGTGCCGGGCACATGTTAAGTGACCGGACTCGCCGAGTCGGAGGCTGGACTCGACGAGTCCGTGCTGGAATGAGAAACCCTAATTCCTGGGGTTTGCACCCTATTTGAAGAATGATATGCCTTCATTTCAGCCTCTATCTTCCCTGAGTGTTCCAGAGAAACCCTAAATCGTGAGAGACTCCATTGTTGAGAAGATTGAAGCTTGGAAGAAGAAATTGGTGAAGAGAAGTTGGAGGAATTTGAGGATAGCATCAAGAGAGCTTGTGGATCTGAAGTCTACATCAGTTTAGACTCATCTCTAAGGTAAGAGGACCTTACCTTAAGCTATTTCCTTGTTATTTCATCCATGGTGTGTGATTTGGGGTTCTTTAGCATGGTTGGGATCTATTTCGGGTATAGAGACTAGATCTGAGGTTGCAACTTCAGATCTAGGTTGGTTTGGAGCCATGTGATCAGAAAGTGATAGCTTTGGGGCGTGATTGAGAGTGTCCTTGCCTTAAACCTTCATTTTAGCTTGATTAGAGCTTGTTGAGCCTTGCATGCACGTAAAGTTGGAAACTTTACGTGTGAATCTGGCCCTAGGAGTCCAGATCTATGTATTGGAAGCAATGGAATGGCCTGTGATCGTCTGAATGAAGATATTACGTATGGACTCGGCGAGTCTGGGAGATGACTCGGCGAGTCGGGCTAGAAATCAGACCTGAGTCGCATAGTAACTCAGCGAGTCACATGGATGGACTCGGCGAGTTGTATGATGATGGGCAGGAACTCGACGAGTTGGAAGAACAACTCGGCGAGTCTGTTGAAAATTGCCTTGGACTCGGCGAGTCTGTTCTTGGACTCGGCGAGTCTGGTCGTGAAGTCCTAACCTCTTTGGTTGAGCTGTGAATCGGTGAGCCTTGAGGCGACTCGCCGAGTTGAGTCGTGGCATGGGAGTTCCTGAGCATAGGAACTCGACGAGTCAACGGGTTGACTCGGCGAGTAGGGTCAACCAGGAAGGTTGACTTTGACTAAGGACTTTGACTAAGGACTTTGACTTGGACCAAGGGTTGACCAGTTTGACTTCCAAAGGGTATTTTGGTAATTTTTTGTATTTATTGGTTTTGGTTATTTGGTAATAATCAGTGGTGGAGTTCGTGCTGGTGGTCGGAGCAGCATAGTCTTATTTCTTCAAGTCGGCGGTTGCAGGTGAGTTATCCTCACTATATCGACAGGGTCTAAGGCACCAAGGCCGGCCCTTTATCGGATGGGAATCCGGGTAGTTGTTTGCTATGTTATTGCTTTGCTATGTCTGCATCCTGGTAGTTAGGATGGTATATGTTAGAGACCTGGTTAAGGTCGGTATCCGGTATATAGGATGATGCTATGCTAGTGACCGGTTAGGTCGGTATCCTGGTTAGGATGTTGCTATGTTATGTGATCTGCTAGATCGGCTGATTAGTTGTGAATTGCTATATGATTATATGTTTATATGCACATGGTTGTTGGACTGGGGTTGGGTTTAGGCGGGTCCTGCTTTGTGCTGTAGGCCAACATACCCAGGGCGGACCGGCTAGACCGAAGGCCCGACGAGCGGTCCGGATAGGCTGAAGGCCCCAAGAGGGCGGACCAGACGTGCCGAGGTTCGGAGAGCGGACCAGACAGACTGAAGGCCCGGTGCGGGCGGACCAGTCATACTGTAGACTCGGAGAGAGAGTGGACCGGGTGGACTGAAGGCCTGGTGCAGGCGGACCAGTCACACTGTAGACTCGATATGCGTGGCTGTTCTATTTATGATATTATATGATATGTGTATGATATTGTGGTTGGTATTTTGGGGGTAACTCACTAAGCTTTCGGGCTTACATTTTCAGTGTATTGTCTCAGGTACTTCAGGAGATCGTGGCAAGGCAAAGGCGTGATCGTACCACTCCTCAGTTTTATGTTGATGTTTCTGGGATACTTTGATAATAAATGAACTGAAAACCTTTTTGTAATAACTTAATGAATATGGGTTGTTTTTGAAAAGTTTAAATTGGTTGTAAATTTTCATGGTGTTACAAGTTGGTATCAGAGCCTTGGTTTGAGTGAATTGGAGGAACATTCGAGTGAATCCAGTCTCAAATCAAGGAGAGTTTTCAAAGTGAAATTGATATGGTTTTCGAAAATAAATAGAGGAGGATGCGGAGGTACGATCAGCCAGAGCCAGTAAGTAGACCCCAAAATGCCATACAAGTTATTTGATTATGTGATATGTTAGAACATCATGCTAGTACTAGGCTAGGGATCTTCAGGAATTACATGATAGAATTGCCTGCTTATATGATGCCTGCTAGCCTAGGGTTCCCTGTTATGTGAGGAAGTTAGCAGTTCCTCTAGAAGTGAAGATTGAGTGTTGCCATGTATATGTTTATCGCTAGGGTTTTGTGGTGATACTTGATATAAATATGGGTAGGTGTGGAAGGTAGTATGGGCCCGTACTACTGAAAGCACAGGACCCATACGCGTATCAAGGAAGTCACAACCCCTAGGGTCGGGTTGGGAGTTGGTTCCTGGGTTATTGGGGAAGCATCTGATTTTCTTGCGGTGTAATTGCAGTATGGTGGTTACGAGGCATGCCGGGGGTGGATCCGGGTCAGGATCGCGGTCAGGAGAGGGCGGTCAGGGTGGATCAGCACCACCCGAGGTCATTGGTCAGATGAGTACGGATGAGTTGGATGCCAGGATTCGTGAGATCCTGCATGATGAGATTGCTGCTATGTTCAGCGCGGAGATGCCGGAGATGTTTGGGTCGATCAAGGCCGCCATGGTTGAGTATTTTGATGAGCGTTATGCGGCTCTTACAGAGACGGCTGCCGCGGCAGCTGCAGCGGCTGTAGCAGCGACAGGTGGAGGAGCCGGACGGGGTTTTCAGTATCGGGACTTCGATAATACTAAGCCCCCTACTTTTAATGGAGTTCAGGATCCGATCATTGCTATGAGGTGGTTGTCGGACGTGGAGGGTTGTTTCTTCACGTGTTCATGCCCTACGGATCAGAGGGTGAGGTGTGCTCTGAACCTTTTGAGGCTCGGGGCAAAGGATTGGTGGAGGTTGACTACGGGATCGTATTCTGATGTGCAGCGGGCTGCAGTTTCATGGGATCAGTTCCGGGAGATGTTCAGTACCCGTTATGTTCCACGGGTTGAAAGGGAGAGGTTGGCTCAGGATTTCTTGGAACTGAAGCAGGATTCGGAGTCGGTGACGGAGATCACCAGGATGTTCACTGAGAGGGCGATGTTTTGCCCTGAGTTTGCTTCGGAGCAGGCTCAGATGTCCCGATATCTGAGTATGCTCAAGAGGGATATCAGGCAGTTCGCGTCTACGCAGAGGTGCGAGACCTTACTGGAGCTGCAGGAGGCCACTCGGCAGCATGAGTTGGAGATTGAGTTGCAGTTGAGAGAGCAGAGGCAGGCCCCGGCGCAGTCGCAACCGTCGCCGAAACAGTCCAAGACCGTTGATTCCAGTTTGGGAAGTCAGAGCAGCCGCACTTGCGAGAAGTGCGGGAAGGGTCATACCGGAGTTTGTAGGTATGGTGGTGCGCGCCGCAAGTGTGGGAAAAAGGGCATTATGCGAGGGATTGTCGTTAGTCAGCCCCGGTTCAGGATATGAGGATTTGTTATCATTTCCATCAGGTTGGTCACTTGAGGGCCAACTGTCCATAACTTGTTTCCAGATTGGTGCAGGTTCCAGCACCGTCTACTTTGAGGATCACTGGCGGGGGTCAGGGTGGAGCGGAGCCTCCGAGGGCTCAGGGACGCATTTATCAGCTTACAGCAGAGGAGGTCAGGGTAGAGCCGGATGCAGTTGCGGGTATGTTTTCGTTTCATTGTTGCCTGATTATCTCAGTATTTATGTAGTGTTGTATTTTATTCGCCGTTCTGCGTGTTTCATGGTTTGGTTGGGAGTATTAGTAACTAGGAGTTGTAGGCGGTTAGCATCCAAGGGATTGATGGTTAGAATTTGGTTGTATGGTCTTGTTGTCGGGTATAGCAATTGTGATTTGAGAAGTGTTCAGCGGAGAGTCGAACTCCCTTAGAGTTCGTAATGTGCGATGCCGGGAAGTGATTTTGCGGAGACTGCTTGTTTCAGAGCAAATCAGTTCATGGATAAGAGGAGTATGTTGAGTAGGGATGATTGATTTATGTCGGTCGAGTCACCGGTGGTTGGTAGTCAGTGCTCTAAGTGGGGAGAATTGGGAAATTCTCAGGAGGATCGACAAACATTAGAGGTTGATTAGCTGTTTGGGATTCAACAGTGTTTCAGTCAGCCAAGAGGGTGGGCTGGTATGAGTAAGTGACAGACAAATGGGGCGGGATACAGACCAAGGTTTTCGGAAAAAGGTGATTGGTTGTTGTGAGGCCTAGGATTAGGCCGAGTAGATGGAATGGAGTTAGAGTTCGGAACCCCTAGAGGGCTAGAACAGTATGTACGGGAGAGATTGCCAGGAAGGATAGTTCGGGATGATGTATGATAGCCTGAGCGGTCCGGGGAGCCTGAAGGCCGATGGGCGTACCAGTCAGGCCGAAGGCTCGGAGAACGGTCTAGACAGGCTGAAGGCCCTGGAGGGCGGTCCAGACATGCTGAAGGTTCTGAGAGTGGTCCAGATTGGCTGAAGGCCTGGTCAGGCGGTCCAGTTATGCTGAAGACTCTGTATGTGTTGATAGATCTATATGAGGAGACGGATTGAGTATCTTGCGATGCAATAGCAAACAATAGGTCTGGCCCCGGGCATTGATCATGTTTGTGGAAGGCAGTGTATGGTCCCGAGAGTCCTTGCGAGCAGATTCAGAGTGTGTGTGATGCATGGAATAGTGGTTACTCTACGAGGGAATAATGTAGAGTGGGGTGTGAGCACCGTGACACTTGTTGAAGTAACGAGATGTTCAAGTAGACTTCCTTGGATAAGGAGAGGGAAAGGTATGTAACTCCGGGAGGGAGTATTGGTTCACGGAAGTGAAAGCAGAAGTGAGAATGGATATTTCAAATATGGTTGTCGAGCACTGTGATTGTGCCAGTGGTATGGAAGCACATCCGGATTGGGTGTCTGTTGAGGTTGCGGAAGAATTTCCGGTAGTGTGGAACTAGAGGAGTTCGGAAAGGATGCAAGGATGGAGCCTTGGATTTTCTGTATGGTTGTGATCAGGAGGTTATGTATGTAGCGGTAATTCATCCTGGGGATGTCTGCAGGTATCGTCAGTATGTCGGGTTTTTCCAGCCCGAGGATGTTAGAGTAGGTTCGACATGCGTATGTGATTGTAGGGGAGAGCACATGGGAGTTGCTCAGGAGCTGAAGGACGTGCCATCCTGTCAGCTCGGAAAGAAACGAGTTGGATTCGGAAAGGAAAGCGGGATAAGTCCCAGTTCAGGAAAGGGGTAGCAGCTTGGTACCGGGTCAGGACCCGGTGGTTCAAGGTGATATCTAGTGTTGTAAGAGTCAAGTGATTGTTGTGATTTGGAGTGTTGAAAGTGTTGGATTAGTGTCTAAGTCCATAACTATTTTGGTATGTACTTGACCCGATTATGAGCATTGTCCTTTTGGGTTGCCTTCACCATAGCAATATGTAGGGTGAATTAAGGAGAGAAAGGTTTAATTATGATTTATTAATATATTATGAGAATAATATATTAAAGGAGAAATCATATTGTTTAATTAATATTCGTCAAGAATTAATAAAGAATTAATTCTGTGGCTAAAAGAGATTAATTAAACTTAGGGGACTGGAATTGTAATTATAGGATAATTGCAATTGGGCTATGGATCACCTTGGAATAATAGGTTGGACGAATTCTATGGGGAAGCCCATTAGAAATCGTCCAAGGCATGTTCCAGAAGGGGTCCATGGGCTGCTTAGGGCTTAAGCAGTCAAATTATGGTTTCCTTGTTGGATAACCCTAATAGCCTAAGTATAAAAGGAACCCTTGGGCACCAAAAACGTGGCTAAAACTTGGATTAGGGTTTCCAGCCGTTTTTTTGGTGCCTCCCCTCTCTTCTCTCCTTCATCCAATTGCTTAGTGGTGTTTGTGACTCCATTAGAGGTGCAACACTTGAGGCACTAAGCTTTCTGAAGCCAATCAAAGCAAGGAATTGATTGTTATTACTATATAACAATCAAAGGTAATTACTAAACCCTTATTTCAGTTCTTATATGATAGATCTAGGGTTTATAGTTTTGGATATTCAATTGCATGTTCATTAGACAAACTAGATCCAAAAGCTATTAGGGTTTGCATGTACACCATAGGAATGATGTATTGCTCGAAACCCATTAGCGGTATCAGAGCCTAGGGCTGTTTGTTAGTGAATTTGATGTTTGATTGATCGATTTTTGCATGAAAAACGAAGTTTTTTGCCCTCTGCCTTTCTGACTCGGTGAGTCAGTGGATGAACTTGGCGAGTCAGGCCGACTCGGCGAGTCCATGGATCTGGCAGCCTGTTTTTGCGATTTTCTTGCCTATTTTGCTGTGGGATAATTACCAAAACCATTTTTATCAATAAAATCCGAATTTTATGTATATATGGTGATTATCCTGGCCAAAATAGAAGCTAATTGTCAAAATTTAGATAATCTTTTGTTTTATTAGATAAAGATTGATTATTTGTAATTTAGATTTGAATTATCTTGTGAAAAAGTTTCAATTTTCCCCTTTAGGTTTTATAGTTTAAATTTGAACTTAAAAGTTTTGTTTTTGAAATTTGAATAGCTAAACCCAAATGTTTTGAAAAGTTTCAAAACTTGCCCTCAAGTTTTGGAATTTAAATTTTTTGATTAAAAGTTAATTTTGAAATATTTAAATTCTAATCTCAAATGTTTTGAAAAGTTTCAAAACTTTCCCTCAAGTTTTGGAATTTAAAAGTTGATTAAAAGTTTAATTTTGAAATGTTAAATTCTAAAACCCTCGTATTTTGAAAAACTTCAAATTACACCCTTATGGTTTTGTTAATTAATTAAAGTGTATAATTAAAAGAGAGTTAATAAATCCATAAAGTTTTTGGTTTACATTTAATTAAATTAAAAGTATAATTAATTAAATTAGACCACCTAGTATTTTAAAAGTTTAAAATACACCCTATACTATGTACATATGACATTAAAAGTCTAATATTATATATGTATGAGTAAACAGTCAGTCTTACCGTTAGTAGGCCTCATTCACGAAGCTGGTCTATAAGGGTTGTTTAAGGAAATTGCCTATAAAATGACGATTGAATGGGTATCCACTTTTACCCACCGCACTCTTGACTAGTGGAGGGTCGTTAGCCGAACGGGTAGGATAGGACGAAACCTTCCATTATAAGTATAATGAAGTACAAAGTAACTACATGCTTTTACAAATTCCCAAAATTCTAGTTACTCTAGGCAAAATGTGAAATTGTATGCTAATCCATAGAATTACACTTCGTACCCTTGTCAAACGTTAGTGGAGCGTGTGTGGTTAACCGGCACACTTATTTGGGATTGAAAATTGTAGCGAAGGGTGGCTCGATGTTTATCATAGATCAATGCAGCGTGTGTGGTTAACCGGCACATTGATTAGGTGGTAGTAGCATTGAGTGCACCACGTAGGTTCGCATGGTTATTCACACCTTATTTGTGATCCTCGGCATCCCAGTCACAAATAGAAGGGCATAATCGAGATTAAACATGCCATTGAAAAGTTCAATGAATCTCAAAAGATCTAGGAGTTTCAATTCATTTAAAACTTAAATTTCTTTTTCGTTTTACATGGTGGAAATTGGTAAATCGTCATTTACGTACCTTCAAATATTCTGGAACTAGATTACGGCATCCCTCTTCTAGGTTGTAGAGTATTGTGTTAGATCCTAGCCTTGATGTTTCGTTTGGGTGTTACATCAAGGATTCTATTGAACTTGACTTGAATTTCTCCCGTTTTGTAGATGTCTGAATCTAACAATGGTCTTCCCAAATCCATTGGAACAAGCTTTCCAAATGAAGATGGCGTTCCAAGATACGATCTCGGAATTGAGAGTCATGATTCACTTCCTCCACCTCCTCCAATTATTCTCCCTAACCCACAAGTTGAAAGGCTTGAAAAGTTCAAGCTCACTCAAGCCCTATTGGCAAGTAAACACGAAGATGGGAAACATGTGTGTGCACACGTCTTGGAGATGAAGTCACACATTGACAGGTTAAGGATGTTGGGTTTCGAGATTTCAGGCGAGTTGGCTGTTGACTGGGTTCTTCAGTCGCTTCCTGAATCATATAGTGAGTTCGTTAGAGAGTACTATATGATGGACCATGGCGTAACCCTCATTGATTTGACCTATTTGCTTATAGTTGTTGAATCAGAAATGATTTGGCGTGCTGATCAATCAAATTTCTCTGATGAATCAAACTCCCAAACTTCAATCGACATTCAAAATGGTGACATTGGAAATCCAGAAAAGGTAAATTCTGAGATAATTCCTTGTGCCATTCGAAAAGAGTACATTTGCTTCTATTTCCTAGAGAAGGGGCATTGGAGACGAAGCTGCCCAAACTACCTGAGAGATCTAAGAGATGGGAGAGTCAAGGAATATGCCTCTACTTCAGGTAAAATCCATTATCTAACTCTGTAGGTTCCTATTTTTGATTCCTAATACATGATGTGATAAGATTACATTTTGATGTTTTGCAGGATCAAAGAAAAGAGAGGAAGCTTAAGGAAGAAGCGTGCTGAATCTGATCATGAAGAAATGGTTTTCGATCGCATGGATTCGAAGATCAGATTTTTTGAGCTGCTACTCTAGAGTTAGGATAGAATGATAAGAAATATGAAATAACATAGTTTTTCAGTTGAATTGCATTGTAAGGACAATTTTTTCCGCAATAAAATAAATTTTTATTTTGTCTTATTTATTTATCCTTGCAATGGTGTGTATGAAAAATTGATGTTAAATTGTTTCTATTATTAGCAATAATGGATTTGATTCTTAATTATGTTATTTGTGGAAATGTCGAGAATTTGCCAAATAAGGGAAGATTCTCATCGCCCAAGTTTCAATTGAACAGAAACTTGGAATCATACAACTAGGTTGCGTGATGAATGAGACACTTCATATTTGGAAATAAGACTAGTTCTTTGGCAAAGTGTCAAGAGAAGGACTAGGAGATCGAGTACACTAGGTTGTGCGTTGATCAAGTTCACCACAAGAGTGATAAAGATATTCATCATGATTTACTAATGTTTCGTAAATATGGTTATACTTACAAGATTAAGTATAATTCTGAGTTGATCGAAAGAGTTTCAATCAATAGCAGAACGAATAAGAAGAATCAAGTAGGCAGAAAGATAAAAGTTTCTCTATTCTAAGAAGAAGGGAGAGTACCCTTTATTGTGTTTTATGATAGGTCTTAATGATTAAGAACTATTTCTCAATTGGTCCTCTAAGTGAGTCTTAGTGCATTTGCATGTCTAAGAAGAGGAATCGAGAATTATGGAAATAGTTAAATCAATAAATCAATCATACTTCGTTCCAATATCAAGTCTTAAGAGTCATACTCCAAGATTCTGACATGAGTGACACGTCTTGAGTAGGTTTATAACACTCAACAAATGTGGAATTGGAAAAAGTCTTCTTATTCCTGCACATTTGAGATTGGTAAGTTGTGATGTCTTGGATAAGACAAAGACCAACTAGAACCAATTATGTGAAGTGATAGTCTTGATAAAAACTACACTAACTCTTGAATATTTGTTTTGTCAAGGAATGTTTCTCGACAAGAGAATCTTATATGTCAAGGAGTCAGTGGGAGTCTTAATGGTCTTGAAAGGTTTCAAGAACAAATCAAGAGTTAAACCTAGTTGATCATCACTAGCACACGACTTGAGGTTTAAAGCCTATCGTGGATGACATACTCTTTTTCTGTACCATTCCAATTGAGTTAATTATGCATGTGAGTTCTATGAGTTCTCATGTGAATGCATAAAGACAAATCACCTTGATCAATGGAAAGTACATTGATAAGTAAGGATGAGTTGCTAAACCACTTGGAAGACATGGTGGGCACTCGTGTTACCATGAGGCAAGAAATCAAGATTGAGCACGTTCGGTCCATATGAGTTTAGATTTGTCGCAAACTTTGGTTTTGGCAAATTCACATGGATAAGAACACATACACTTTCAAATCTAAGTGTCATGAGGTTTCCCTCCTTCATGAAAATGATTGTAAGGAAATGCTTTCACTAAGAGAGATTTTAAGAAGATTGCAATTGTGAAAATTGTATTCTCAAATTCGATCATGATTACGGAATCCCTCTTCATAGTTCGAATTGTGAGATTTGGCAATTAGTCTGAACATTTGGGACTTAGTAACATAAGTTCTGAATTTCTTTAGACACACATGTGAGCTTTCTAAGGCAAAGGTGTATGAGGTTAAGAAGCTTAGATGAAGGCTTATCAAAGCATTAAGTATTTAGAAATATGAACATAAGGAATTCAATAAGCATTGTTTTCTAAAAATTCAGATGTTTTCTAGATATATGTCAAAGCTAGTGGGAGCATAAGTGTTATGCTTGTATGGTAATAATCATCGTGTTAGTGGGAGCATGATTATTATTTTCAGTATTGCAAGTTAGCAATATTAATTATAGAAAACAAAGATTCACTTTACCAAGTTGCAAGGGTTGAAAAGTTGTTTTGCTATAATTAAGGGAGAGAATATTATACTTCGTTTCAAAATCTAAAAGCTTAGATCGAGAAATGTTAATAAAATTTAGTCAAGGATACATAGTGCATTCTCAAAATTCGATTATGATTACGGCATCCCTCTTCATAGTTCGAATTGTGGGAACATGGCACATAAAATATTATGACAGAAGGATGATAAAATATCACGTCTTTATGTGAGACATTATGCATCGTGTCCAATACGCTTCGAGTATAGGATCGATTGCATATGCTATAATATTTGACCGTTCTAAAATTTTTCCAAATGCCTAGGGCATTAAGAGGGAAAAAGGGACTAGAATCGGTTTTGACTAAAATAATTAAACAACTATCAAAGGACGATCTGAGGTTCACTCAGGATTTGTCGCTTGTGAGTAGTTGGAAGTATAGTATTGGATGGACTATATTGACATTATTATGAATAGATAATATTCTATTAAGAATGAGTTGTCATATGGCAAATATGGAAATGTTTCCATTAATGGGAGTTGGATATTAAGAAATATGTCTAGATTAGAAACTTTTATGCGAGAAGGATGTTCAAAGGAATGTACTTTGAATGTGAGACTTCACGTCTATGGAATTGTCTTGTAACAATTTCCGATAGAATACCTTGTAATTTCATTAGCCGGGTCTTGGTAACTTTTGTGCTATGACATTACGAACGAATCACTGCATAAAATTTTAGAATCTGACATATTCTAAAAGTGGCAAGAATTTGGTATTCTTATACTAATAATAAGGATTGGGGATTGTGAAATGAGTTTCATTGGAAAAGTTTTTCAATTGATCTATTTCACAAAGTATGGACCATAGGAAACCAAAGTGTGCATGCTTGGAGCATGGGACAATTGTGGTTATAATTTGAGTAATAAGTTGATTTTCTGAAACAGTAAGCAATGAATAATGAGTAATCAATATGGTGTTTAAATAAAAGTGTTTTTATTTACGCTCAAAAGTTTTGGGGCCATATAGGATTAATATTATTATTGAGTTTCACTCTGCATGTTTTGACTTACAGAATAACTAGGTTATTCAAACATTCACAGTCGGTCATACGTTGGGAGTAGATATGAAGGAGGACTGTCATGAATCTGTCTGTAGATTGTCTAAGTGTTTAGACATAGCACAAGTTTTATGCAGAGTTCATGAGTGCTTTAATGAGATTAGGGTATTGGATTAAACCCACGCTCACTTGAATCACTTCATGTTTTTATCACGAGTGGTTGTGAGACGATAACATTGTATATTCTTGAAACCGAGACGTGTGAGTTGTTATTTGTTGGTCGGTTGTGCATTGATAATAAGAAAACGCACCAGTAACTTGGTGTTATAAACTTATTGTTGTGTGTGATTCGATCAGTAAATGCAAGCGAGCATTTGAGTCGAAGTTTATCCATTCCTTTTACCCAAAGTGGGATAAAACCGATATCTGTGGGCCCCTCGATGATTTTGTGATGACACCCTAAGCGCTTGGCCAAGCCGGGACTAAGTTGATGTGTTCAATTGTAGTCTATTGTCAGTCGTCATAAATCGGAAGTCGGGAAACAGTATAGAGAGAATGATCGAAATTCATGTCTTGTGTCTATACGATATCTTGAGAATGGAGGAATATATGATCCCTTATCTGAAGGACACGCGTATCTGATAAGATCAGAGTTGACAGCGGCTTTTGAAAGCTACGATTGCTGATCAGGTTCTGAAGTTATACAAAATAGTTATTAGACTTATCCAAGTGGGAGACTGTTGGATTAGTGTCTAAGTCTGTACCTATTTTGGTATGTACTTGACCCGATTATGAGCATGGTCCTTTTGGGTTGCCTTCACCATAGCAATATGTAGGATGAATTAAGGAGAGAAAGGTTTAATTAAGATTTATTAATATATTATGAGAATAATATATTAAAGGAGAAATCATATTGTTTAATTAATATTCGTCAATAATTAATAAAGAATTAATTATGTGGCTAAAAGAGATTAATTCAACTTAGGGGACTGGAATTGTAATTATAGGATAGTTGCAATTGGGCTATGGATCACCTTGGAATAATAGGTTGGACGAATTCTATGGGGAAGCCCATTAGAAATCGTCCAAGGCATGTTCCAGAAGGGATCCAAGGGCTGCTTAGGGCTTAAGCAGTCAAATTATGGTTTCCTTGTTGGATAACCCTAATAGCCTAAGTATATAAGGAACCCTTGGGCACCAAAAACGTGGCTAACACTTGGATTAGGGTTTCTAGCCGTTTTTTGGTGCCTCCCCTCTCTTCTCTCCTTCATTCAATTGCTTAGTGGTGTTTGTGACTCCATTAGAGGTGCAACACTTGAGGCACTAAGCTTTCTGAAGCCAATCAAAGCAAGGAATTGATTGTTATTACTATATAACAATCAAAGGTAATTACTAAACCCTTATTTTAGTTCTTATATGATAGATCTAGAGTTTATAGCTTTGGATATTCAATTGCATGTTCATTAGACAAACTAGATCCAAAAGCTATTAGGGTTTGCATGTACACCATAGGAATGATGTATTGCTCGAAACCCATCAGAAAGTATCATCGGGTGATCATTGGTTAATAAAGGTTGTTATTAGAGAAAGAAGCCGGTGGCCGGCTTGAATCAGTTGTCGTAACTCTGTGAGGGAAGAGTTGGACTTTATAGAGGTTTGATAGCAGTGTTCGGAGGAACCTGGGTCGATTGATGCCAGGAGGTGCATTGTGGGAGTATTATCTGGAAATGTGTTGCAGCAAGCTTCGAGGACGAAGCCTAATTTAAGTGGGGGAGAATTGTAACATCCCAAAGTTAGAATCAAGAGTTCAGGGGGGTAAAAGTGTAAGTTTGGAAAAGAGGAACTCGGCGAGTAGGAGCTGCACCTCGTCGAGTCTAAGTGTGTGTCGGGCACATGTTAAGTGACCGGACTCACCGAGTCGGAGGCTGGACTCGACGAGTCCGTGCTGGAATTAGAAACCCTAATTCCTGGGGTTTGCACCCTATTTAAAGAATGATATGCCTTCATTTCAGCCTCTATCTTCCCTGAGTGTTCCAGAGAAACCCTAAATCGTGAGAGACTCCATTGTTGAGAAGTTTGAAGCTTGGAAGAAGAAATTGGTGAAGAGAAGTTGGTGGAATTTGAGGATAGCATCAAGAGAGCTTGTGGATCTGAAGTCTACATCAGTTTAGACTCATCTCTAAGGTAAGAGGACCTTACCTTAAGCTATTTCCTTGTTATTTCATCCATGGTGTGTGATTTGGGGTTCTTTAGCATGGTTGGGATCTATTTCCGGTATAAAGACTAGATCTGAGGTAGCAACTTCAGATCTAGGTTGGTTTGGAGCCATGTGATCAGAAAGTGATAGCTTTGGGGCGTGATTGAGAGTGTCCTTGCCTTAATCCTTCATTTTAGCTTGATTAGAGCTTGTTGAGCCTTGCATGCACGTAAAGTTGGAAACTTTACGTGTGAATCTGGCCCTAGGAGTCCATATCTATGTATTGGAAGCAATGCAATGGCCTGTGATCGTCTGAATGAAGATATTACGTATGGACTCGGCGAGTCTGGGAGATGACTCGGCGAGTCGGGCTAGATATCAGACCTGAGTCGCATAGTAACTCGGCGAGTCACATGGGTGGACTCGGCGAGTTGTATGATGATGGGCAGGAACTCGACGAGTTGGAAGAACAACTCGGCGAGTCTGTTGAATATTGCCTTGGACTCGGCGAGTCTGTTCTTGGACTCGGCGAGTCTGGTCGTGAAGTCCTAACCTCTTTGGTTGAGCTGTGAATCGGTGAGCCTTGGGGTGACTAGGCGAGTTGAGTCGTGGCATGGGAGTTCCTGAGCATAGGAACTCGACGAGTCAACGGGTTGACTCGACGAGTAGGGTCAACCAGGAAGGTTGACTTTGACTAAGGACTTTGACTTGGACCAAGGGTTGACCAGTTTGACTTCCAAAGGGTATTTTGGTAATTTTTGGTATTTATTGGTTTTGGTTATTTTGTAATAATCAGTAGTGGAATTCGTGCTGGTGGTTGGAGCAGCGTAGTCTTATTTCTTCAAGTCGGCGGTTGCAGGTGAGTTATCCTCACTATATCGACAGGGTCTAAGGCACCAAGGCCGGCCCTTTATCAGATGGGAATGCGGGTAGTTGTTTGCTATGTTATTGCTTTGCTATGTCTGCATCCTGGTAGTTAGGATGGTATATGTTAGAGACCTGGTTAAGGTCGGTATTCAGTATATAGGATGATGCTATGCTAGTGACCGGTTAGGTCGGTATCCTGGTTAGGATGTTGCTATGTTATGTGATCTGCTAGATCAGCTGATTAGTTGTGAATTGCTATATGATTATATGTTTATGTGCACATGGTTGTTGGACTGGGGTTGGGTTGATGCGGGTCCTGCTTTGTGTTGCAGACCAACATACCCAGGGCAGACCGGCTAGACTGAAGGCCCGTCGAGCGTTCCGGATAGGCTGAAGGACCCAAGAGGGCGGACCAGACGTGCCGAGGTTCGGAGAGTGGACCAGACATACTGAAGGCCCGGTGCGGGCGGACCAGTCATACTGTAGACTCGGAGAGAGAGTGGACCGGGTGGACTGAAGACCTGGTGCAGGCGGACCAGTCACACTGTAGACTCGATATGCATGGCTGTTCTGTTTATGAGATGATATGATATATGTATGATATTGTGGTTGGTATTTTGGGGGTAACTCACTAAGCTTTCGGGCTTACAGTTTCAGTGTATTGTTTCAGGTACTTCAGGAGATCGTGGCAAGGCAAAGGCGTGATCGTACTGCTCCTCAGTTTTATGTTGATGTTTCAGGGATACTCTGATAACAAATAAACTGAAAACCTTTTTGTAATAACTTAATGAATATGGGTTGTTTTTGAAAAGTTTAAATGTTGGGTTTTGGTATAATACAACATCCTATGGTGCACATACAACCCTAAATACCTTAGATCTATTTTTTCACTAATTATAGATACAAATGGTTTCCAAGGTATTGAACCTATAGCTAGCATGCAATTGTCATACAAACTACATAAAATACTAGATAGTGTAACATACCTTTTTGTGTGGCTGGAAGTCTTGATGTATTTGGCCTTAAGAACTTAGCCCCAATAGTGTAGATGCCTCAAATGAAGTCACAACACATCAAGGACAAAGGTAGGACTTGAGAGAGAATCTCCATGCACTCTAAAACCTTCATGAACTCCAAGAGCATGCACACACACTAAGGGTGGCGGTTTTTAGGTCATAACATATGTATTTATATGTGTTAAATTCTAAGAGTCATGGGTATAACCCAAACCCATATCCATGGATCTTATGATCCATGGTTCATGTGGTCCAACTCTTTATGTATCCATACATAAACTTGGTCTAACATGGATCATAAGCCCAACACATATAAATATAACTAATTACCATAATTAGTCCCCATAGTTTTAATTTGTCTCGTTTGATCACTAAATTAATTCTTGATCAATACTAATTAAAACATATGATTTCATATTAATATATTAGAACTTATAATATATTAATAAATCATATATAACCTCTTCTCTCAAAAGTCCATCCTAACAAATTGTCCTGATGATATGCAACCCAAATGGACCATGCTACTCTCGGGTCGAATACATACCAATAATAGTTATGGGCTTAGACACCTAATCCAACAGTCTCCCACTTGGATAAGTCTAAAACTATTATTTCGTATGACTCCAAAACCCGACTAGGAATCGTAGCTCTTAAAGCCGTTGTCGAACTCTGAACAAATCAATGACACGTCCATTAGATAAGGGATCATATATTCCTCCATTCTAGATATCATATGGACTGAGAAATGGATTATAATCATTCTCTCTGTCCATTTGTTGTTTCCCAATTTCCGATTTCTGACAACTAACTAATTGAACAAATCAAATCAGTCCAGGCCCGACCGATCACTTACGTTTGTCATCACCAAATCATCGAGGGGCCCACAGATATTGCTTTTATCCCTCCAAGGGTAAAAGGAATGGATAAACTTCGACTCATATGCTTTTTCTACTACTTGTTGAATCATACACAAAGGCACGTTTTATAACATCGAGTTACCAAATGCGTTTACGTGCAATCAATGTATGACCAACTCATAGGCAACAAGTCATATCTCTAGGTTTGAAGAATATAAGATATTATCGTCTCATGATCACTCGTGATAAAATCCATGAAGTGAGTCAAATGAGCGTGGGTTTAATCCAATACTCGAATCTCATTCCAGGAGCACTCATGAATGTTGCAGTAACTCTTACTATGTCCACTACCTTGGACATCTACAAACCCGATTCATGACAGTCTTGCCTTAATACCTACTTCCAACGTATTATCGACTCTGGATGGTTTGAAAAACTTAGTCATTCGGGAAGAATAACCTAGCTATTCTAGAAGTCAAAACATGCAAAGTGAAACACAAGAATAATACTAATCACTCTATGGTCCCAAGCACCTTTGAGAGTAAATAGAACACCTTATATTTAAACACCATATTGATTACTCATTATTCATTGTATAATGTTTCAAATAATCAACTTTATACTTGAATCAAAACAATAGTTGTCCCATGCTCCAAGCATGTAAACTATGTTTTCTAAACACTAGTCATGCCATACACCAAGTATGCACACTATGTTTATCTATGATCTTTACTTTGTGAAATAGATCAATTGACCATGATTCCAATGATGCTCATTTCACAATCCCAAATCTTTATCGTAAATGTAAGAATTCCAAATTCCTACCATTTAACGAAATCTGTTAGATTCTAAACTTATATGCATTGATCCTCTCGTAATGACTATGCACAAAGTCACAAAGACTTGTCAACAGACATTACAGAGTATTCCAATAGAGATCAATTCCATGGAAACAAAGTCTCACATTCAAAGTACATTCCTTTGAACATCCTTCTTGCATTAAGTTTTCTAATCTTACAAAGATTTGAAGAACAACTTCCACCTATGGAAACCTTTCCAGATTCCCATTTTGACTATCACTTCTGAACAAGAGTTCCCTCTTTTCCGAATATGTCAATATGGTCCTTCCAAAATTAACACTTATACTTCCAACTGTCCATGAGCAACCAATCTTTGCTAAACCTCAGATTGTCCTCGACAATTGCTTAATCATTTTAGTCATATCCAATTCTAGATCTTCTATCCTCTTAATGCCTTGAGCATTTGGAAAATTTAGAAAGGATGAATATTATAGCACATGCAATCGATCCTATATCTGAAGTACATGGGACACGATTCATGATGTCTCACATAAAGACGTGATCATAGACCACTCTTTTGCTACAATATTTTTTATTTGCCATGTTTTCAAAATTTGACTATGAAGAGGGATGTCGTAATCATAATCGAAGTTTGAGAACGCAATATATATAGAGTTTCCTTATGCACATGCAATTCATATATATATATATATATATATATATCCTTGACTCAAGATGATCAAAATATCAGTCTAAGCTTTTAGAATTGAAATGAAGTATAATTTCCTCTCCCTTAATTATAGCAAAACAAAATTTCCCAATTGAAACCTTTTGTTTTCTATAATTAACACTTAACATAATAATCATGCTCCCACTAACATGATAATTATCAGCACAACACTTATGCTCCCACTAGCTTTGACATGTACTCAGAAATCAGCTGGACTTCTAGAAATCAATACTTTATTGACTTCCTTAACAAAGTTCAGTTTTCTGATACGAGATGCTTTGATAAGAATTTATCAAATTCATACACCTTTCCTTAGATAGCTCATATGTGTGTCCAAACAATTTTAGAAGTATGAAAAGGGATGCCGTCATCATAGTCTCAATTGTTTAGACCTTTTCCACTTCTCACAAGTCCATGTTAGTGTGCCGGTTAACCACACACGCTCCACTAACGACTTTCAGAATGCAAATAACACAATTGCTATCTACTTAAAATCTACTTAGTGAAAGCGTTTCCTCACCATCATTTTCATGAATCGGAGAGAAACCTTATGACACTTAGATTTTATGGTGAATGAGTTCCTATCCATGTGCATTTGTCAACCCCATAATCACAAGACAAGGTTAGTGACAAATCCAAACTCATATGGATTGAACTTGTGCAATCTTAACTTTTTGCCAACTGGCAGCACAAGGGCCTGCCATTGCTTCCAAGTTGTTATGCAACCAATTGAGAACTCTCAGAACTCCTATGCAAAGCCAACTTTAACTGGAATAGGCACAGAAATGTCAACACGATAGGTTATAAACCTCAAGTCGTGTGCTAGTGAAGAACTTCAGGTTTTTATTCTTGATTAGTTCTTGGAACTTTCAAGAGCTTTAAGACTCCCACTGTCCTCTTGACATATAAGACTCTCTTGTCAAGAACCATTTCTTATCAAGGGTCAGTGCAGATTCTTATCAAGACTAACACTTCACATAATTGGCCTTAGTTGGTCTCTGTTTAACCCAAAACATCACAACTTACCAATTTCAAATGTACAAGAGTAGAGACACATTTTACTGTTACACTTGACAAGTGTTACAAACCTTCCTTAAGATATGTCACTCGAGTTACAATCTTGGAGTATGACTCTAAGACTTGTTATGGAACGAAGTATGATTCATCTTTTTGATTTTAACCATTTCAACAATCCACGATTTCTCTTCTTAGCCAAACAAATGCACTAAGATTTCCTTAGAGAAACAATTGTGATATGGTTTCATAATCACTAAGATAATCATAAAACAAGATACTCAAGTACTCTCCCATCTTTTCAGATTGGGGAAACTTTTATCTTCCTGCCTTATTTGATTCTTCTTATTTGTTTTGCCTAACATTGATACTTTTCCAATGTTTCAGAATCATACTTAAACTTGTAAGTATATACATATTTACTAAGCTTTAGTAAATCATGACGAATAGTCTTATCGATCTTTGTGGTGGGTTTGACCAGTGCACAAGAATGTGTACTCGATCCCTTAGTCCTTCACTTGACTCACATATACATGTAAACAAGGAATTAGTCTTAATTTTCCAAAGATGAAAATTCTCATTCTTCATACAGCTTGCATGATTCCAAGTTTCTACCCAACTGAAACTTGGGTGATGAGAATATTTCCTTATTTGGTAAATTATGACACTACCACAGTCGAGAGAATCAAATCCATGTTCCAATATTGCTATCAATGGAAACATATAAACAACAATTTCTCACAAATGCCACTGTAAGGATATTTTAAAATAAAATAAAACCTTTTTTTTATTTTAGAACTTTGCGGAAAACCTTATCCTTACAATGCAAATGCATGTGAAAAACTATGTTGTTATGTATTCCCAAGCAATCTATTACAACTCTTTAAGTAACAGCTCAAAATTCTTCCTTTAAGTTTCTTCTTCACTTTGATTCCTAAAACATCAAAATGTGATCTACTCACATCATGTAATAAGAATCTCCAAATAGGAACTTAATAGAGTTAGATAGTGGACTTTACCTGAAGTAGAGTCAAAACTTTTGACTTTACCATCCTTACAGACTATCAGGTAAATTTTGGCCAGCTTCGCAACCAATGCCCCTTCCTTTGGCAATAGAAACCTATGGACTCTTTGGGAATGGTACATGGGACTATTTCAGATTTAGCCTTTCTTTTTACCATTCGGTCAACCGAGTTGACTATGGCCGACCCCTTTCCATTGGGAAGAGAAAGCTTTTCTGGATTTCCAATGTCACCATTATCAATGTCCTTGGTAGTTTGGGAAGTCGATCTTCCAATCAAATTTGCTTTACCAGCGCTCCAAATCATTGCTAATTCAGCAGCATCAATCAAATGGGTAACATCATTAAGGGTCATGTCATGGTCTGTCATATAGTAGCTCTAAAGGAACTCACTATGTGACTTAGAAAGTGATTGAAGATCCAACTTTCTCAAGACTTTGACACCCAACTCTCCTGGCTTGTCAATATGTGACTTTATCTCCAAGATGTGATCACACATAAACCTTGCTTGCCAATAGGGCTTGAGTGACCTTGAACTTGTGGGTTAGGGAAATTAATTGAAAGGGGTGGAGGAAGTGAAATTCCAAGAGATTTGGGAAGATCATAGATGTCTAAACTAGACATCTACAATGGGAGATTTTCAAGTTAGTTGATTTTTAAGTCCTTAATATAACACCCAATATGAAATATTAAGGCTAGGACCCAACACAATATTTTATAACTTGGAAGAGGGATGCCGAATCCAAGCTATAAAATATTTGAAGGTAGGCGAATGACGATTCACCAATTTCCACAATGAAAAAAACGAAATTATTTATTAGGTTTTATTTGGTTTTGAAACTCCTAGATCCTTTGAGATTCATTGAACTTTTCAATGGCATGTTTCAATCTCGATTGTGCCCTCTCAAATTTTGTGACTGGGATGCCGATGATCATAAAACAAGGTGTGAATAACCATGCAAATTCACTTGGTACCCTTAATATTATCACCTAATCGATGTGCCGGTTAACCACACACACTCCACCGATCTATGATAAACATTAAGTTACCCTTCGCCACTCTTACTAGTCCATGTTAGTGTGCCGGTTAACCACACACGCTCCACTAACGACTTGGTAAGGTACAAAGTGTAAATTTCATGGGTTAGCACTAAATTCACATTTTTCCTAAGTAACTAAGATTGGGAATTTATAAGTGTTTAGTTACTTAGTATTTATCATTAATACTTTTAATGTAGGGATAATTACAGTCTTGTCAAACCTGTTCGGCTAACGACCCTCCACCAGTCAAGGAAGCGGTGGGTGAGAGTGGACACCCATTAAACTGCCATTTTATAGGCAGTAACCTTATACCCCCCTTATAGACCGGCTTCGTGAATGAGGCCTACTAACGGTAAGACTGACTTTTACTCTTATACATATATATATAAATATTAAACCTATAATATTATAATAGTATAAGGGTTGAATTTTAAACTATTAAAATTCTAAGGGTTTAACTTGGAACTAAAGTATTCATGGGGGGAAACTTTACAAATTCCAAAACTTGAGGGCAAGTTTTGAAACTATTCAAAACTATTCAATTCCATAACTTATGTGTTTAAAGTAGTTTTAATAAAAAGAACTCTTCAAGTTCCATAACTTGAGGACAAGTTATGGAAGACTTAAAAACACATTTAAGGAAAAATAACTCTTCATTTTCATAACCTATGAGTTTAAAGTAGTTTAATGGATAAACTCTTCAAGTTCCATAACTTGAGGACAAGTTATGGAAGACTTTAAAATCATTCAAGAAAATAAGACTCTTCATTTTTCCTAACTTATGGAAATCTTATCAGTTTTAAAGAATCATAAATGTGACTTTTCATATAACTTGAGGACAAGTTACAAAAACATATTTCATGAGAAACTTTAAGATTAATACGGATTGAAAACAAATTATCACATAACTTTTCTATTAATCTAAACTAACTCATAAGAACAAGATAATTCAAGTCAAACAACTTTCATGAAATTAGACTAACCATTAAACTAATACAAAACATGAATCTATTGACAATTATCTTTGAAATTGGTTTCGCATGAACATTACCACATCAAAAACAGGTTTACAAGACCAAAAACAACTTAGGGTAATGTTTCTAGTCCAATTCCAGGCTTAAAAGTCGAAAATATGCTGTCAGGGGGTCCAACTCATCGAGTGCATGAACCAACTCAACAAGTTGGATGAATTTCTTCATGGACTCGGCGAGTCCATCAGTGGACTCGGCGAGTCCAGCACTCAGACAGCCAAAATTTTCGATTTCTCCAGCCATTTCGGCAAGTATAACATGAAAACAAGCCTTGGCTCTGATACCGCTGTTGGGTTTTTGTATAATACAACATCCTATGGTGCACATACAACCCTAAATACCTTGGATCTATGTTTTCACTAATTATACATGCAAATGGTTTCCAAGGTATTGAACCTATAGCTAGCATGCAATTGTCATACAAACTACATAAAATACTAGATAGTGTAACATACCTTTTTTGTGTGGCTGGAAGTCTTGATGTATTTGGCCTTAAGAACTTAGCCCCAATAGTGTGGAAGCCTAAAATGAAGTCACAACACATCAAGGACAAAGGTAGGACTTGAGAGAGAATCTCCATGCACTCTAAAACCTTCATGAACTCCAAGAGCTTGCACACACACTAAGGGTGGCGGTTTTTAGGTCATAACATATGCATTTATATGTGTTGAATTCTAAGAGTCATGGGTATAACCCAAACCCATATCCATGGATCTTATGATCCATGGTTCATGTGGTCTAACTCTTTATGTATCCATACATAAACTTGGTCCAACATGGATCATAAGCCCAACACATATAAATATAACTAATTACCATAATTAGTCCCCATAGTTTTAATTAGTCTCTTTTGATCACTAAATTAATTCCAAATTAATTCTTGATCAATACTAATTAAAACATATGATTTCATATTAATATATTAGAACTTATAATATATTAATAAATCATATATAACCTCTTCTCTCAAAAGTCCATCCTAACAAATTGTCCTGATGATATGCAACCCAAATGGACCATGCTACTCTCGGGTCGAATACATACCAATAATAGTTATGGGCTTAGACACCTAATCCAACATTAAATTGGTTGTAAATTTTCATGGTGTTACACAAAAACTTTCATTCTACTATCATTAGCGTTCTATCTAAATCTCTCTCTCATCAAATTATTGAACTATGGTAATCTAGCTCAAGGATCACTTCCAATTCTTGTCGAAAGTTGGATCATGTTATCCACCAACCAATGATAGCCTAGTTCGGATGACAATCATCTTGTGACCATTCTATGAACTTACTTCTACACTGTACCAGTACTGCATCATAGGGATGTAGGTCAAACCATCAAGAATAGTTTAACAAAACGAAAACTTTACATTTACATGAATGATTAGAATACATATAGAGCCGACCATAATCGCTCACGAACTCATTTTCTTATCGTATAACAAAATCATGTCGTCATCCAGAAATAGTCAGCCAAACGACGAAACCCCGATCCTGCATATAGACGCTGCTACTTTCTAAGCCGCGGTAATAGCTGTCGTGATAGCTGTCCTAGCACAATTCAACGATGGTAACACAAACAAAGATGCAAACGGTGTTGTCAGTTCAAATTGTTGCAACAACCCGGGAAATCAACTAAAGATAGTAGTCACAAACCCCCAAGGCCACAAATCTGAGTATAGGAAACGAAAGCGTCAAGCCAAAAATGAGCGCAAGCGATCTCAAAGATTTTCCATGCAACAGCAACAAATGGCGACCCCTGCCACTTCAGCACCGATCAAACGATATGAGGGAACACTCCCGAAGTGTGAGAAGTGTAACTTTCATCATAACGGAGTTTTTCGAGAATTGCAATGCAACAATTGCAACAGAATGGGGCACACTGCTCGTGTCTGTAGAACGCCGGCATGAACCATCTTCCAAATCACTAGCATCGGAGTCAGCCCGGCTTGCGATGGTTGTGGTGAAACCGGACACTATAAAAGGAATTGTCCAAAAAAGAGGGACAACGAAAGCGCTCGTGTCCCCATAACTCCGACCCTGCACATCACTTCCACCACCGACGCTGGTGCAAGCCAGATATGTCATATACTGTAACACCCAAATTTTCAAATAATTTTTCACATTTATAAAAACACATTTTCATTCATAATTGTAATAAAAACATCATTGTATCACATAACCAATTCATAACATCACATCCCAAGATCAAAATATGTAAAAGCTCCTCAAGTGTGTACTGATCAAACCGGCGCCTTCCCGCGATCCTCACTGGTACCTGAAACACATAACACAACACTGTAAGCATAATTGCTTAGTGAGTTCCTCAAAATACCACATGCAACACATATTAGCCACTCGAGGCTATAACTCTGTTTGACCCTCTGGTCAATGTGTCTCAGTGGGACCTTCCGGTCCCATAACTCTGGTGGGCCCTCTGACCCTAACTCTGTGGGCCTTACGGTCCAAACTCTGTAAACACTGTAACATGCATAGCATAAAATACATAGAAATCTCATCATGCAAAAACATACAAATACTCTATCGCATAACTCTAATTACTAATCTAGGTAAAGTATAGTGAGAAGACTCACCTCGGGTAACTAGGTAAATCTCGAACTCTGTAAAATCCGATCTAGCCTCCGCCTAATCATATGAAATAAACACTCTAAATCAATACATCCCTCAAGGCTAGACTATTCCCTCTCTTAGTACTCTCAGAAGGGTAAAAGACCATTTTACCCCTCTCATGGCCCTAAAACCCAAAAATTGGCCAAACCCTAAAAGTCAACAATAGTCAACTCTCCGGGTTACGCTGAGCGTACCAAACATGTACGTTGGACGTACCCGGTGCCTTCACAGAAAACGGGGTGCGCGACCCCTTACGCCGCGCGTACTGGGATTACGCCCCGCGTAACTCCCAGTTTCAGACTCTAAGCTTTTTGGGGTCTTAATCAGTTAAGACCCACGTCCAACTTCTAGATCTGACCATTTATAACCCTCTTAATCCATAAAGTTGGTGACTTTAAGCCTTTGCATGGCTGGACAAGTCACTAACACCCATAATATTCCATTTCCTAACACTAGAAAGCTCAATACTCAAGCATGACCTCATATCAATGACCAAGACGGAAACTTTATGGATCTATAACACAAATACCACTGAAATGGGACAGATCTAGGTCAATGGAGCACATTACACTCATAAAGTCTCCACCTTTGGGACTTTTAACCCTAGAATGGCCCATGCAACATCAAACCAAAATGAAGAGGAAAGTTTTGAACTTTATACCTCCAGATGCAGCTCCTTCCTCTGTAGATCTCAGATCCAAACTTGCACTTCAAGCTCTAGCCTCCACAAGCTCCTCTCCTTCTTCTTCACTAACACACCAAGGCACTTTTAGCTCCAAAACACTCACTCTCAAGCTAAGGACGATGGGAGGCTCTCTTAGGGTTTCACTCACTGATATGGAGGCTGAGAAATGAGCCTTAGCATCCATTATATAGTGCACAAGTCAAATATTAGGGTTTGCGTCTGGACCCATTACGCCCAGCGTAACCCTGGGTACGCCCAACGTACCCAGGCGAGTCCGCGTCCAAATTAAGCGCATGAGTACGCGCAGCGTACTCCCCAGTACGCCCAGCGTACTCATTTGCTACAAGAACTCTTTCAAGGGACCAGTTTTGACAACTTGACAAAATGGAAGGATTTAATAGATTTACCTGGATTTTTGGATTGTTACAATTCTCCCCCACTAGAACCAGACTTCGCCCTCGAAGTCTCATGCCGAAAACAACTCCGGATGTTGCTCCCGCATCTCTGACTCCGTCTCCGAAGTCAGCTCGGACCCCTTCCGATGCTGCCACTGGACCTGAACCAGAGGAACCTCCTTGTTCCTCAGAACCTTGACCTTCCGGTCCAAGATCGCGATCGGTCTCTCGACATAATTCAGCCCTGAGTCCACCTGGATATCCTCTAACGGCACTACCACCGACTCGTCGGCTATACACTTCCTCAGCTGGGATACATGGAAGGTATCATGAATCTGGCTCAACTCTACAGGTAGCTCCAATCGATATGCTACCCTGCCCACCCTCGCGATCATCCTGAACGGCCCAATATACTGGGGCCCCAACTTGCCCCTTTTCCTGAATCGGATCACTCCTTTCCAAGGAGACATTTTCAGAAGCACAAAATCTCCGACCTGAAACTCGAGCTCGGATCGTCGCCTATCCGCGTAAATCTTCTGGCGACTCTGAGCTGTCAACAATCTCTGTCTGACCTGTTGTATCTGCTCTCTCGTCTGGAGTACTAGCTCAGTGCTACCCAACACTCGTTGCCCGACCTCTCCCCAGCATATGGGAGTCCGACACCTCCGTCCATACAATAACTCGAAGGGAGGCATACCGATACTCGAATGGTGGCTGTTGTTATAAGAAAACTCAGCCAAAGGCAGATACGTGTCCCAACTCGCTCCGAAGTCCAAGACACATGCCCGAAGCATGTCCTCGAGCGTCTGAATCGTCCGCTCACTCTATCCGTCCGTCTGCAGGTGGTAAGCGGTATTGAAATGCAGCCTAGTACCTAACTCCTCATGGAACTTCTTCTAGAACCTGGAAGTGAAATGCACATCTCGATCTTACACAATCGAGATCGGTACGCCATGCCGCGATACCACCTCCCTCCCATACACCTCTGCCAACCTCTCTGCAGAAAAGCTCTCACTGATAGCAAGAAAATGAGCGCTCTTTGTCAATCGGTCGACGATCACCCAAATTGCATCGATGCCTCTCGCAGTCCTCGGCAATTTGGTGATGAAATCCATGGAAATCTGTTCCCACTTCCACTGGGGAACCTCAAGCGGCTACAACTTGCCATGTGGACACTGGTGCTCGACCTTAACCCTCCGACAAGTCAAGCACCTCTCTACAAACCACGCCACATCCCTCTTCATACAGGGCCACCAATAGTCTCTTTTCAGGTCCAAATACATCTTAGTGGCCCCGGGATGGATCGAAAACCTCGACCTGTGCGCCTCCTCCATCAAAAAGGCATGTGCCCCACCCTCAAATGGCACCCAAATCCGGCCCTGGAAGGTCATAAGCCCCCGACTATCAGTAATAAACTCATATATCTGCCCGATCACCCGCTCTCGCTTCTGGTTTTCCGGTCTCATGGCCTTTACCTGGGCCTCCCGAATGGTGTCCAACACCGGGGTCATCACTGTCAACCTCAAATAAACATCTCGCAATGAGGCACTCTCTGCCCTACGACTCAAGGCATCGGCTACCACGTTAGCCTTGCCCGGGTGGCACAGGATCTCACACTCATAATCATTTGCCACATCCAACCATCTCCTCCGGCACATGTTCAGGTTGCGCTAATCCATCAGGTACTTCAAGCTCTTGTGGTCCGTATATATTGTACACCGAACCCCGTACAGATAGTGACGCCAGATCTTGAGGGCGAACACAACGGCCCCCAACTCCAGATCGTGGGTAGGATACCTCGTCTCATGAGGCTTCAGCTTCCTCGACGCGTATGCTATCACATGCCCTCTCTGCATCAGCACCGCACCCAGTCCCGATATCGATGCGTCACAATATACCACAAAGTCCTCCATTCCCTCCGGAAGGGCTAATACAGGGGCTTCGCACAATCTCTGGCGAAGTGTCTCGAATGAGGCCTGCTGCTCTGGGCCCCAACTGAATGCTACGCCCTTCCGGGTCAACCTGGTGAGAGGAACCGCAATCTGGGAGAAGTCCTTGATAAACCTCCGATAATAGCCGGCCAACCCCTGAAAACTCCTGATCTCTGAGGGGGATCTCGGCACCTCCCAACTCATCACCGCCTCAATCTTGGCGGGATCGACCAATATCCCGCTCTGGTTGACGAGATGTCCTAGAAACTGAACCTCTCGTAACCAGAAATCGCACTTGGAGAATTTGGCGTAAAGCCTCTCCGATCTCAGAACCCCGAGGATCTCCCTCAAATGCTCCTCATGCTGCTCTTTAGACCTTGAATACACCAATATATCATCAATGAACACCATTACAGAACGATCCAGCATTGGCCTGCACACCCTGTTCATGAGATCCATGAATGCCGCCGGTGCATTGGTGAGCCCGAAAGGCATCACCACGAACTCGTAATGCCCATAACGAGTCCTGAATGCTGTCTTCTGGATATCCTCATCACGCACCCTCATCTGATGATATCCATACCTCAAATCAATCTTGGAGAACCAAGACGCTCCCTGTAACTGATCGAACAAATCGTCGATCCTCGGTAAGGGGTAACGGTTCTTGACCGTCAGCTTGTTCAACTCCCGGTAATCAATGCACATCCGGTGTGAACCATCCTTTTTCTTGACAAAAAGGATCGGCGCTCCCCACGGCGAGCTACTCGGCAGTATAAACACCTTCCCCAGCAGCTCCTGAAGCTGTGAGGTTAATGTGTCTCAGCGGAACCCTCCAGTTCCATAGCTCGTTGGACCATCCGGTCCGGTCTGGTTGAGGACCCTCTGGTCTCGTAAGTCGTTGGACCCTCCGGTCCGGTCTATCACATAGCATACATAAACGACAAAGCACATAATCTCAAACAAGCACATAACACGTAAGACCTTTCGGTCTGCACATAGATACCACTCTAAGTAATGTATAGTGAGAAGACTCACCTTGCTAGATGTCTAGAAAACTCTCGTGCTCGAATCCCCGATCTAGCCTCCTTCTATCAAAAAACATAATATCTCAACTTAATACTCTCATATGTTCTCATCTTTAAAGAATGGGTAGAAGACCATTCTACCCCTCCATGGCCTCTCATGAATCCGTTTGACTAAAACCCTAAAGTCAACGGTAGTCAACTCCAGTCAACGGTCCAACTCTAACCAGACTCGTCGAGTGCACTCGGGTGACTCGGAGAGTCCATGCGTGTCCTCTTAATCATTCTAAGGCCTCACTCGACTCGTCGAGTTAACCTTACACTCGACGGGTTACCACTGAATCGCGGGGCAACTCAATCCGACTCGACGAGTCCTCTTATGGGCTCGGTGAGTTTCCTCCATGGCAACACTCATTTAACCTTCTGAGGTCAGATCTGTTTCTCTAACTTATAGATCTGGCCTTCTAGCACCAAAAAGTCACGTAAAGGTGCAATCTTTATGCCCATGCACCACACATCTAGCTCTATTTGATAAAATAGCCCTTATAATGGTGTCTTAGGCTTAATCCTCTTATGTGACTGCATAAAGCTTGACTCATGGGACTCTCTGGACCTCTCAAGATCCAGATCCGAAGTCTAAGCCTCAAGGGGACCTCATATACTCAATATCTTACACTAAAAGAGGGTAAATAAACCCTAATTTCATGCTGTCTAATAATCATACGAAATAGGTACAGATTAGAACCTTAAACAACAGCCTAGAATGGAATAGAAGTAGATCTGAGCTCCTCTGGTTGATGTAGCTTGAACAACCTTCTCCTTCCTTGCAAATAAATGCACCAAAATGAAGAAAATGGCTTCCTCTTTCACTCTAAACTCTCTGGATCGATAAGGGTGTTTCAAAGGGAAAGGTGGCCGCAAATGAAGGCCATCAGAGCCTTTAAATAGGTCTCAGGTCCACGGATTTAGGGTTTCTGTCCACAGCGCGGACTCGTCAAGTCGACTCTCTAACTCATCGAGTCCCTTCATTAATCCGAGTCATCAGTCGCGATCTTACTCGACGAGTTTAGGCGTCAACTCGTCGAGTCCCCCCTCAAAATAAATACTTAAATAATGATACCTGGAAATTCGGATGTTACATCACTCATAAACATCTTCTGGTAAATATTCAAGAAAGATCGTGAGAACACACTCATGTGTGAGGAAGTCCCAATTCATGCAACATCTTTTATACTTACATGGGTCATAAAGTTTTTTTTATCAAGCCTTAATCTCCTTAAAGGAACCTCCATTTGACCCGACATCATAATTTAAGAGCATCTTTAACGAGAGCATCACCTATCTCGTTACCATGCAGTGCCTTCCCACACTATTCTCCAGTGCATCTTCTAACAGATCATGGGTATTCCAGTTTTTTTTAAGGGCATTCATGAGAACATTCTTTTCTGAATGCTTGTGAGTTTATGAGACCACAATGCAGATGAAAAGCACAAACGATTTTTCATTCCTTTATTTGGAACGATCTCTCTCTTGAACTCACATCAATGTTTGGAACGATTCTTTATCTCTCTCTCGGTCTCTCTTGAACTCACATCAATGTTTCGGCCTTGACAACTCATGTGGCTGAACACTCAAGTACATTAAGGTTTTTTCTTCTTATGTGTGTTGCCTTCATATGCCATACATACAACTCAAGAACGCCCACATGTTGCTGCGAAGGAACCAAAGTTCAATAAGTTTTTTTTGGTGACATTGAAGCTTTTTTGTGACACTTGAACATAAGAAGAAGTCCTTTATTTGTGACAGCATTACCGTCGCAAAAGGTTTTAAAAAAAAGGAAACACTTGAATGTGTGTGTCTTGCAAACTTCTAAACCATTATCTTTGTTAAGACACTCTCACACACATGCACGATTTTATTTTTTTTTAAATTTTTTTTCTTTTATTTTAATTTTCTTTATTATTATTTTTTATCCTTTTTTTATTTTTATTTTTTTGCTCTCTCTTAAATAAGGCATGAATAAACACTATCATAATTTAAATTTCATATTTCTCGGGTTTTCAGTGTTTATTTGATATTCAAGGGATATCTATAGATTTTTTTTCCAAAACTATTTTGAAAATAACATTTATGATAAAAAAAATTATATTTTATATTTTTTGAAATTTTGTTTTGATATGTTACTGTCTTTTAAGGTCAAGACTTAGCAACTTTGTTTTATCATAACACTCATTGATATGATTTAGCAATATATCAAAGTTTTTTTCATTCGTTTGTTGAAAAAGATCAAGTCTTTCACTTTTATTCAAAACTTTATTTTTTTTTTCACTTCAAACTTCTGGCCTAAATAAAATAGAACACGAGTTTGCAAGTTATTTCTATCTGTCACTTTACTTTCCTATCTTGACAAAACAAATTTTTGTCTAGATCATGCAAATTCGGACATTTTTTAATGAATTCCAAATTTTTATTTTTATTTTTAATTGTCATATTGATAGTTAAATTTTCTTTAAGAAAATCTTTCAAGTTCGAGAAACATATTCTCTCGAATTATTTTAAAGTTTTTTTTGTGTATCTGCTTCAAAAGAAAATTCCATTGAAGCAGAGGGGGAAAATGTTAAATCAATATTTTTCCTTTTACACACTCTTTACAACTCCTTATTTCAGTAACCATCACATAGGGGGAAACTGTTGGAAATATTTTATGTGATTGCCACTTGAAATAAGTTGAGTATTGATTTACATTTTCTAATAAACATTATCAGAATGTTTCAGGTTGGAAAGATCCTGAAGATTCATCAAGTGTTTGAAGAATCATATGTTGAAGCTTACATGGAGCACAGTTGTTGACCTGGATCACTTGCTGAAATCTAGTTGGATCATCATGATCTCAGATGGCACATCTAGATCATATGTGGAGCATCAAGACACTGATGGATCATTTGGAATATTGATGGCTCATTAGAAACATTGTTGACTCATCCACAACTCTATGGCTCAACAAGAGTTGATGGCTCAACAGGAATACTTGGTGGCTCAACTCAAGTCAATGGATCAACATGATCACATTGATGGCTCAACAAGGTTGCACATGACACATCATGTACGATGAAGGCACGTATAAATGCTCAAAGGAACATGAATTTCGTCTATGGTCTGTCATGAACATGTGGTGGTACATCTTCAAGTTCAAGACATAGTCCAACTTTCAAGAAACTACTCAACATGATCAACAACACTTCTGGAAGTTGATGACATCTAAGAAGACAATTGAGCAACATGATGCTCATGTTGCTCATCACATTTTCGATGTTGATCAAGAAGGTTCAAGAATTATGAAGACTCATAACTTGGATGCAACCCTAACAGAATACTAACGGAATTGGATTATTCCATCCATTCTCCGTTAAGTAGGGCAAATGTGTCAAATGATGACTAAGTCATGATGACGTGTCAACACCTGATTGGTCAAGCCATGTCATGGGCTTTCCCAAAGCCTATAAATAGGCCCTTGGGATCGATTATGAAGTTGCTCTTTTCTGATCATTCCTGCTCATTCGGCACAAATTGCTGCCTAGACTAGTCTTCAGAGAGCAGTTTGAGAGTTTTAGTGTGTTCTACATTCAAACACTTGTAATTGAATCTTAATAAATATGAGAAATATTTGAATCATTGATCTTGAACATTAAAAAACTTTTTTCTATTAATTTGATTGATTCACAACTCTTTATTTTCTGCACTACTTACCACCTGACGAGTCTGAAACTCTGTTTCGGTATTTTCAACGCTTGGACTATTCTAGTCATGGTTTACTGAATTTTCCTCATTTCTTCAAAGGTCATAACAACAAAAAACCCAATGTATGTTTCTTTCACATTTTTGGTTGTAGGTGTTTTGTGTTCAACAACAAGGATCATATCAACAAAGTTGCACGAAAATATGATGGAAGCATCTTCTTGGGTTAATCAACAAATAAGGTTGCATATCGTGTTCACATATGGAGAACAAGACTAAAAGTCCACAACACATCGCCCATCAATGAAACCAAGTTCATCCTGGAAAAAGACATTTCATCGACATCAGGACCCTTAAACTTAATTGAAGTTAACTATGACGACCTCTTTGAAACCGAAGAGATTGCACATCAATCAGAGATATTGGTGTCTCTGGTAGCACAACGACAACATTTAGAAGTATTTAGACCAACCATTTTTTTGAAGGAACCTCATTCAATAATCCACCTCGCCGATTGAGGGGAAAAAATCAAATCCTTTAAAAAATCGAAAGCATCGAGGTTCTAGTACTTGGAGATAATGGTTTGGTACATGTCTACAAAGTGACCAATCAATCAAATGTCTTTGAATATTTAGAGGACGAAGAAGTTGAAAATATTGATACTAAAGAGGATCCAAGGATAGTAACTCAATGATCGTTTCAGGGGGAACCATCATTGGTCCTAGGGGAACCGTCAACAATCCAGGGGGAACCTTCAATTTTAGTTGTTGAACCAATCCCAACAGGCCAAGACTCATCTGCAGGATGCTCACAAACCAAGGGGGAACAACCTTCAACAAATAGACTCGAAGTCTCATCTGAAGTAGAGGACATTTCCTCGAGTCCTGTTGCTGATGTGTTGAGTATTGGAGATATAGAAACTGATTTGGCATTTTGTGTTAATAGTTGAAGACTTTTTAGTCTTGATAGTATGTTTACTTTTTTAGCACATGTTTTATATTTTTCCTATATATAACCTGTAACTTAGCTTGTTAGGTAAGCTTTTCCTCGAAAAAGCCTCTTAGTATGTCCCACTTCCAAATCAATAACTTACTAAAGATTTGACAGAATACTTACAGCTTTATGGTGATTGATTCATGATTGTTATTCTAATTCCGCACTCGTCATTTCATTTTGGACCTCACAATTGGTATCAAATCTGACTGGTATTCTAAAAAGAATGTATTTCATTGTATGTTCAACTCTGTTGGGTTTTGAAGATCCATGTTAGCGATCATGTTGTTTGTGATAGAGTAGGTAGCTAGAGATTCTTCTTAACTTTCCGGATTCTCTCCATGGAATTTGTTGAAGATTCAAGGGGGCGTGACGATTGTTCAAGGGGGAGCTCTGTGAAAACCCAAAATTTCTATCTTGTACAAACCATTCGCTTCAATCAAAGTTAGACTTGTTTCTGCTAACTTTTAGCACTATTTAGAGTCTGTTTGAGCATTCTGAGCCTAGTACACCAAAGGAATGAGTGTTAGGAAGTATCTGCTTGAGCCACTAGTGTACTAATCAAGTTTTAACTCCATCATTTGGAGTTTACGGCCACCCCAAAATGAGTTTACAGCCGTAAACTCATGTGGGTCGTAAACTCTTGGCTATATATATGTTTCTTGGCCATTTTTCTTCATTTTTACCATTTCAACATCAAGAACTTGATTTCTCTCTCAAATAGCATCCGATTTTTACTCTTGGATCTTCAAGATTGTAAGTGTTCTTCCCTTGAATCGTTAATACATCTCTTTATCTAGAATCACCCTTTGATTCCATCCATTAACATCTTTCTTTGGGTTAATCTTCAAGATCCTCAAGAACATCAAGAACAATTAGGTGTTTTTGTGCCGAAAACACCCTCCTTTGCCTTCAAATCGTAAGTATCTAACTCCTAAGCTTATTAGTTAGTTAGGATGTTGGATTAAGACCTTGAAAGCATCAATAATTCAAAAACAAAAGGTGTTTACGGCCAAGACAATCTCCCTTGGCCGTAAACCCTAAATAGTGTGGCATAAGGACCATAAATTTTTCCTAAGGCTTAGACAAGAGACTAGAACACTTCCTTCATGATTGTAAGACCTTATCACACAAAATGGTAAAAATTACCATGAGTTTACGTCCGTAAACTCCTTGGGCCGTAAACCCATGGGCCGTAAACTCATGTGGGTAATGCCATTGGGCCGTAAACTCCTATATGAGGCCCTACACCCTTATATGCAACCCTATGTGGTTTAACACTTCATTACAAGTGTTTCCTAGTCCCTAAGGTTGTTCCATTTCATGATTAGTTGTTATAAACACTAATTAGATGCATATATGTGTCATTATATGCTAAATAGGATCCGTGTGTGCTCAAGTCTTCACTTGACACTTAGCATCCTTTACCGATCTTACATTCGCATCACTCACTAAAGGTGAGTTCATACCCATTAACTTATCTTTTAAATGATTTTAAATGCTTTTATAGGGGGGGGGGGAATACAAGTAGATAACATATTATTTATATAATCAATCACATGTGATTTATAACTGTGTTTCAAACAAAAGATTTCATATACTTCAGATTGTGTTTCAAACAAAGGATTTCATATACTTCAAACTGTGTTTCAAACAAAGGATTTCATATACTTCAAACTGTGTTTCAAACAAAGGATTTCTTATACTTTAAACTGTATTATCAAACAAACTGCTTTTAAATCGTTTTATAAACTGACATCAAGTCATTAATATTTATTGTTAAACTCTTCAAATGTATTTTAAAACCTCTTTTTAAACTTATATATTGTTAAAAGCATGTCTATATATGTATAGTTATATAAGTAATGTTTAAAGGACTTAAGACTGATAACTCGCTTTATTTCCTTTTCCTTGTTTGGATGTGGCCTTAGGGTATCAGTTATTTGTCCGAATATCGTCTAAATATTAGTTATATATTATGTATACATATGTAGATATAAAAGTACTGTCAGTCAGTTCAATACCTTTGGGTAGCAAAGGTATACCATCATTTATTCAATTACAGAAATCACTAGTAAACTATAATAGGTATACTTTAGGAGAATACTATCATATACAAATACTATTATAGAGAATACTAGATAGAGAATACTAGACAGAGAATACTATAACAAAGAATTGTAGACAGAGAATACTATAAGAGAATACTAGAGAGAGAATACTATAACAGAGAATAGTATAACAGAGAATACTATAACAGAGAATACTACAACAGGAAATACTATACATAGAATACTATTACTATATCAAGTATACTATAACAAGATTCAGAGATAACATAATGTGAGACACTACTTCATGACACAGCGACCATTTCGTTGTGTTACGTTTTGTAACCAGAATCTCCTGGAGGGAGAGCGTGAGTTTCCGCATAGATCTATACTAGATTTACTATCCTACACCTTGTTGTTCGCTACAGTGGAACTTGCAAGTCTACGGGTGCCAAATGTCATTTCTTCCGACGTCTTTCATTGTCGTGTTTCAGTCAGTTAGTATGGAACCACCTCATCACATTATACCTAAATTAAACCATTGGTTTTAAGATTGTTATTACTTCAGTAATTAATACAAATAATACTACAGTACACATACATTTTCCCATTATATTCAAATTGTGATCTTCTCACATAAAGGGTAATATAAAACTATATTTTGGTAATAATAGTCATATTTGGGAAAAGCATCCACTTTTACAGAGAAACAAATATACAAAACAGTCGGGTCTTGGTGGAAGACTACTTTTTATACTAATAGAAAATATAGGATTTTCTAGGAGTTTTCAAACATATACAAACATTTACATTGAACATTTACAAACATTTTCAGTAAACATATACAAACATTTTCAGTAAACTTATACAAACATTTTCAGTAAACTTATACAAACATTGACACTAAATACTTATGAACTCACCAGCTTAAATGCTGAACTACTCTTTTAAAATAACTTGTATTCTCAGGTCATCAGTAGACAGGTACAGTCAACCAGGTTTTGAGAAGACGTAGCATGTTCAAAACTCGTATTTTATTTTGATTATTCTTGTTTTGGTGTCTTATTACTATGAATGAACACACTTGTATCAAATTATACTATTAGTGTAATGGATGATGTTGCTGCTTGTTTACTACTTTGCATTGTTATGATACTGGACATGACGTCCTCCGCCCCCAAACGTTTCCACCGTTCCGGTTTTGGGGTGTGACAGATTGGTATAAGAGCAATGTTTATAGAGAATCGAGTATATCAACCCATAAAAGATATACAAACTATAAACACAAAGGGATTAAAATACTCTGACTAAGAGTTTATACTTTTAAGTACTAAAATACTTAACCAAAAGTATACATAATTACATACCTACATACTTACTATAGAACAGTGTCATACTAGAACATTACAAAAGTATTTAATTGTTGGACACAACAGTCAAACGTTGGCAGTTATGTAATCGTATCTGGGATAAATATAGCCTGATCAACTATATTTATTTGAGATACGGTGAACGTGTGTCGGGGAGCAATTGGGGTGTTGCAACAAACCTAAAACTTACCAAATTATACATATACATCTTCATATATAGAAGAACTTGAGAACAAAACATAAAGTAAAATACCATAGGAGTGTTTTAGGCACTATTCATTCAAAGAAAAAACTTATTAGGATTAGCGGTAAGTTTCCCTTATAGAAACTTTTTATTTGTTTATCGCGCTATTTTAGAACTGTTAAATAAATTCCCTACCCTTATTTCTTGTCTAGATAAATGGCTGGATTCTACCTCCTCGGCGACCCTTACTTTCCCGGCCAAGAGAATGGAGGAGGGCTAAATGCAGAACCAGAAGCAGAAATTGAACTCCCCTTAGATGATGATCTGGCAGAAGACCTTCCAGAGGATCTTGATCCCGAGCCAGAAGTTGAGAATCTACCCCCAGTGGCTCCAATCCCAAATCCTAACCCTCGTCCGGCTTTTCAAGGCCCGACGCCTCCGTGGGTGGAAAGCATGGAAACATGGAGCCAAGAGCAGAATTAGCCCATGCCATTCAATGGAGACCGAAGCTTTTATGAGCTGAGCAAAGGAGGCTCAATAGACAGGGTCTTGCCAATCCTGGTCCGCAGATTTGCCCGAAACAAAATACAGGGCAGGACAGCTCTCCATCGAATCACGGAAGTTAATGCCAATGCGAGAATGCATACCATCCACACCATTCATCTTGAAGATGCTCGTGAGAGGTATATGAGAGACCACGAGGCCCTGCAGCAAGAGCTTGCTGCGAATCCGGCTGAAGTCATTCAACTCCAGATTCGCCAGAGAGTTTATGAACGACACCTTCTCGACATAGAGTGTCAACTGGCAAGTTTGAGGGTTCACCCGAGGGGTACCCGTCGCCGCTAGAAGATACTCTACTCATCCTCTCTTTTGGTTTAAGGAATAGCCTTCGTATTTATGCTCTATGTAGCACTTTTCCATGTAACTACTCATGTACTGTAGGTATTATTTCACTAGATCTTCGTTCTATCAAACTTTCTCCTACTTCTAAATATTGATGTAAGACCTACTCCAAGGTCAAAATTTCCTTGAACTTATTACATCTTTAATATCAATGATATTGACAGTCGGCTAATCCCTGTGACAATCCTTGTCCAAATTGTAACATCCCAAAGTCATAATCAAGAGTTCAGGGGGTAAAAGTGTAAGTTTGGAAAAGAGGAACTCGACGAGTAGGAGCTGCAACTCGTCGAGTCTAAGCGTGTGCCGGGCACATGTTAAGTGACCGGACTCGCCGAGTCGGAGGCTGGACTCAACGAGTCCGTGCTGGAATGAGAAACCCTAATTCTTGGGGTTTGCACCCTATTTAAAGAATGATATGCCTTCATTTCAGCCTCTATCTTCCCTGAGTGTTCCAGAGAAACCCTAAATCGTGAGAGACTCCATTGTTGAGAACATTGAAGCTTGGAAGAAGAAATTGGTGAAGAGAAGTTGGAGGAATTTGAGGATAGCATCAAGAGAGCTTGTGAATCTTAAGTCTACATCAGTTTAGACTCATCTCTAAGGTAAGAGGACCTTACCTTAAGCTATTTCCTTGTTATTTCATCCATGGTGTGTGATTTGGGGTTCTTTAGCATGGTTGGGATCTATTTCGGGTATAGAGACTAGATCTGAGGTTACAACTTCAGATCTAGGTTGGGTTGGAGCCATGTGATCAGAAAGTGATAGCTTTGGGGCGTGATTGAGAGTGTCCTTGCCTTAAACCTTCATTTTAGCTTGATTAGAGCTTGTTGAGCCTTGCATGCACGTAAAGTTGGAAACTTTACGTGTGAATCTGGCCCTAGGAGTCCATATCTATGTACTGGAAGCAATGGAATGGCCTGTGATCGTCTGAATGAAGATATTATGTATGGACTCGGCGAGTCTGGGAGATGACTCGGTGAGTCGGGCTAGATATCAGACTTGAGTCGCATAGTAACTCGACGAGTCACATGGGTGGACTCGGCGAGTTGTATGATGATGGGCAGGAACTCGATGAGTTGGAAAAACAACTCGGCGAGTCTGTTGAATATTGCCTTGGACTCGGCGAGTCTGTTCTTGGACTCGGCGAGTCTGGTCATGAAGTCCTAACCTCTTTGGTTGAGCTGTGAATCGGTGAGCCTTGGGGCGACTCGCCGAGTCGAGTCGTGGCATGGGAGTTCCTAAGCATAGGAACTCGACGAGTCAAAGGGTTGACTCGGCGAGTAGGGTCAACCAGGAAGGTTGACTTTGACTAAGGACTTTGACTTGGACCAAGGGTTGACCAGTTTGACTTCCAAAGGGTATTTTGGTAATTTTTGGTATTTATTGGTTTTGGTTATTTGGTAATAATCAGTGGTGGAGTTCGTGCTGGTGGTCGGAGCAGCGTAGTCTTATTTCTTCAAGTCGGCGGTTGCAGGTGAGTTATCCTCACTATATCGACAGGGTCTAAGGCACCAAGGTTGGCCCTTTATCAGATGGGAATGCGGGTAGTTGTTTGCTATGTTATTGCTTTGCTATGTCTGCATCCTGGTAGTTAGGATGGTATATGTTAGAGACCTGGTTAAGGTCGGTATTCAGTATATAGGATGATGCTATGCTAGTGATCGGTTAGGTCGGTATCCTGGTTAGGATGTTGCTATGTTATGTGATCTGCTAGATCAGCTGATTAGTTGTGAATTGCTATATGATTATATGTTTATGTGCACATGGTTGTTGGACTGGGGTTGGGTTGATGCGGGTCCTGCTTTGTGTTGCAGACCAACATACCCAGGGCGGACCGGCTAGACCGAAGGCCCGGCGAGCGGTCCGGATAGGCTGAAGGCCCCAAGAGGGCGGACCAGACGTGCCGAGGTTCGGAGAGTGGACCAGACAGACTGAAGGCCCGGTGCGGGCGGACCAGTCATACTGTAGACTCGGAGAGAGAGTGGACCGGGTGGACTGAAGGCCTGGTGCAGGCGGACCAGTCACACTGTAGACTCGATATGCATGGCTGTTCTGTTTATGATATTATATGATATGTGTATGATATTGTGGTTGGTATTTTGGGGGTAACTCACTAAGCTTTCGGGCTTACATTTTCAGTGTATTGTTTCAGGTACTTCAGGAGATCGTGGCAAGGCAAAGGGTGATCGTACCACTCCTCAGTTTTATGTTGATGTTTCTGGGATACTCTGATAATAAATGAACTGAAAACCTTTTTGTAATAACTTAATGAATATGGGTTGTTTTTGAAAAGTTTAAATTGGTTGTAAATTTTCACGGTGTTACAAGTTGCTATCAGAGCCTTGGTTTTAGTGAATTGGAGGAACATTTGTGTGAATGCAGTCTCAAATCAAGGAGAGTTTTCAAAGTGAAATTGATATGGTTTTCGAAAATAAATAGAGGAGGATGTGGAGGTACGATCAGCCAGAGCCAGTAAGTAGGCCCCAAAATGCCATACAAGTTATTTGATTATGTGATATGTTAGAACAGCATGCTAGTACTAGGCTAGGGATCTTCAGGAATTGCATGATAGAATTGCCTGATTATATGATGCTTGCTAGCCTAGGGTTCCCTGTTATGTGAGGAAGTTAGTAGTTCCTCTAGAAGTGAGGATTGAGTGTTGCCATGTATATGTTTATCGCTAGGGTGTTGTGGTGATACTTGATATAAATATGGGTAGGTATGGAAGGTAGTATGGGCCCGTACTACTGAAAGCACAGGACCCATACGCGTATCAAGGAAGTCACAACCCCTAGGGTCGGGTTAAGAGTTGGTGCCCGAGTTATTGGGGGAGCATCTGATTTTCTTGCGGTGTAATTGTAGTATGGTGGTTACGAGGCATGCCGGGGGTGGATCCGGGTCAGGATCGGGATCAGGAGAGGGCGGTCAGGGTGGATCAGCACCACCCGAGGTCATTGGTCAGATGAGTACGGATGAGTTGGATGCCAGGATTCGTAAGATCCTGCATGATGAGATTGTTGCTATGTTCAGGGCGGAGATGTCGAAGATGTTTGGGTCGATCAAGACCGCCATGGTTGAGTATTTTGATGAGCGCTATGCGGCTCTTGCAGAGACGGCTGCCGCGGCAGCTGCAGCGGCTGTAGCAGCGACAGGTGGAGGAGCCGGTCGGGGTTTTCAGTATCGGGACTTCGATAATACGAAGCCCCCTACTTTTGATGGAGTTCAGGATCCGATCATTGCTATGAGGTGGTTGTCGGACGTGGAGGGTTGTTTCTTCACGTGCTCATGCCCTGCGGATCAGAGGGTGAGGTGTGCTCTGAACCTTCTGAGGCTCGGGGCAAAGGATTGGTAGAGGTTGACTACGGGATCATATACTGATGCGCAGCAGGCTCCAGTTTCATGGGATCAGTTCCGGGAGATGTTCAGTACCCGTTATGTTCCACGGGTTGAAAGGGAGAGGTTGGCTCAGGAGTTCTTGGAACTGAAGCAGGATTCGGAGTCGGTGACGGAGATTACCAGGATGTTCATTGAGAGGGCGATGTTTTGCCCTGAGTTTGCTTCGGAGCAGGCTCAGATGTCCCGATATCTGAGTATGCTCAAGAGGGATATCAGGCAGTTCGCGTCTACGCAGAGGTGCGAGACCTTACTGGAGTTGCAGGAGGCCGCTCGGCGGCATGAGTTGGAGATTGAGTTGCAGTTGAGAGAGCAGAGGCAGGCCCCGGCGCTCTCGCAGCCGGCGCCGAAACGGTCCAAGACCGTTGATTCCAGTTTGGGAAGTCAGAGCAGCCGCACTTGCGAGACATGTGGGAAGGGTCATACCGGAGTTTGTAGGTCTGGTGGTACGTGCCGCAAGTGTGGGAAAGAGGGGCATTATGCGAGGGATTGTCGTCAGTCAGCCCCGGTTCAGGATATGAGGATTTGTTATCATTGCCATCAGGTTGGTCACTTGAGGGCCAACTGTCCACAGCTTGTTTCAAGATCGGTGCAGGTTCCAGCACCGTCTACTTTGAGGATCACTGGCGGGGGTCAGGGTGGAGCGGAGCCTCCGAGGGCTTAGGGACGCATTTATCAGCTTACCGCAGAGGAGGTCAGGGCAGAGCCGGATGCAGTTGCGGGTATGTTTTCATTTCATTATTGCCTGATTATCTCAGTATTTATGTAGTGTTGTATTTTATTCGCCGTTCTGCGTGTTTCATGGTTTGGTTGGGAGTATTAGTAACTAGGAGTTGTAGGCGGTTAGCATCCAAGGGATTGATGGTCAGAATTTGGTTGTATGGTCTTGTTGTCGGGTATAGCAATTGTGATTTGAGAAGTGTTCAGCGGAGAGTCGAACTCCCTTAGAGTTCGTAATGTGCGATGTCGGGAAGTGATTTTGCGGAGGTTGCTCGTTTCAGAGGAAATTAGTTCATGGATAAGAGGAGTATGTTGAGTAGGGATGATTGATTTAGGCCGGTCGAGTCACCAGTGGTTGGTAGTCAGTGCTCTAAGTGGGGAGAATTGGGAAATTCTCAGGAGGATCGACAAACATTAGAGGTTGATTAGCTGTTTGGGATTCAGCAGTGTTTCAGTCAGCCAAGAGGGTGGGCTGGTATGAGCACGTGACAGACAAATGGGGCGGGATACAGACCAAGGTTTTTGGAAAAAGGTGATTGGTTATTGTGAGGCCTAGGATTAGGCCGAGTAGATGGAATGGAGTTAGAGTTCGGAACCCCTAGAGGGCTAGAACAGTATGTACGGGAGAGATTCCCAAGAAGGATAGTTCGGTATGATGTATGATAGCCTGAGCGGTCTGGCGAGACTGAAGGCCGATGGGCGTACCAGTCAGGCCGAAGGCTCGGAGAACGGTCCAGACAGGCTGAAGGCCCTGGAGGGCGGTCCAGACATGCTGAAGGTTCTGAGAGTGGTCCAGATTGGCTGAAGGCCTGGTCAGGCGGTCCAGTTATGCTGAAGACTCTGTATGTGTTGATAGATCTATATGAGGAGACGGATTGAGTATGTTGCGATGCAATAGCAAACAGTAGGTCTGGCCCCGGGCATTGATCATGTTAGTGGAAGGCAGTGTATGGTCCCGAGAGTCCTTGCGAGCAGATTCAGAGTGTGTGTGATGTATGGAATAGCGGTTACTCTACGAGGGAATAGTGTAAAGTGGGGTGTGAGTATCGTGGCGCTTGTTGAAGTAACGAGATGTTCAAGTAGACTTCCTTGGATAAGGAGAGGGAAAGGTATGTAACTCCGGGAGGGAGTATTGGTTCACAGAAGTGAAAGCAGAAGTGAGAATGGATATTTCAAATATGGTTGTCGAGCACTGTAATTGTGCCAGTGGTATGGAAGCACATCCGGATTGGGTGTCTGTTGAGGTTGCGGAAGAATTTCCGGTAGTATGGAACCAGAGGAGTTCGGAAAGGATGCAAGGATGGAGCCTTGGATTTTCTGTATGGTTGTGATCAGGAGGTTATGTATGTAGCGGTAATTCATCGTGGGGATGTCTGGAGGTATCGTCAGTATGTCGGGTTTTTCCAGCCCGAGGATGTTAGAGTAGGTTCGGCATGCGTATGTGATTGCAGGGGAGAGCACATGGGAGTTGCTCAGGAGCTGAAGGACGTGCCATCCTGTCAGCTCGGAAAGAAACGAGTTGGATTCGGAAAGGAAAGCAGGATAAGTCCCAGAAGTGAATGCGATAAAGGATATGCCAGTTGAGGAAAGGGGTAGAAGCTTGGTACCGGGTCAGGAACCGATGGTTCAAGGTGATATCTAGCATTGTAAGAGTCAAGTGATTGTTGTGATTTGGAGGGATGAAAGTATCATCGGTTGATCATTGGTTAAAAAGGGTTGTTATCAGAGAAAGAAGCCGGTGGCCGGCTTGAATCAGTTGTCGTAACTCTGTGAGGGAAGAGTTGGACTTTATAGAGGTTTGATAGCAGTGTTCGGAGGAACCTGGGTCGATTAATGCCAGGAGGTGCATTGTGGGAGTATTATCTGGAAATATGTTGCAGCAGCCTTCGAGGACGAAGCCTAATTTAAGTGGGGGAGAATTATAACATCCCAAAGTCAGAATCAAGAGTTCAGGGGGTAAAAGTGTAAGTTTGGAACAGAGGAACTCGGCGAGTAGGAGCTGCAACTCGTCGAGTCTAAGCGTGTGCCGGGCACATGTTAAGTGACCGGACTCGCCGAGTCGGAGGCTGGACTCGACGAGTCCGTGCTGGAATGAGAAACCCTAATTCCTGGGGTTTGCACCCTATTTGAAGAATGATATGCCTTCATTTCAGCCTCTATCTTCCCTGAGTGTTCCAGAGAAACCCTAAATCGTGAGAGACTCCATTGTTGAGAAGATTGAAGCTTGGAAGAAGAAATTGGTGAAGAGAAGTTGGAGGAATTTGAGGATAGCATCAAGAGAGCTTGTGGATCTGAAGTCTACATCAGTTTAGACTCATCTCTAAGGTAAGAGGACCTTACCTTAAGCTATTTCCTTGTTATTTCATCCATGGTGTGTGATTTGGGGTTCTTTAGCATGGTTGGGATCTATTTCGGGTATAGAGACTAGATCTGAGGTTGCAACTTCAGATCTAGGTTGGTTTGGAGCCATGTGATCAGAAAGTGATAGCTTTGGGGCGTGATTGAGAGTGTCCTTGCCTTAAACCTTCATTTTAGCTTGATTAGAGCTTGTTGAGCCTTGCATGCACGTAAAGTTGGAAACTTTACGTGTGAATCTGGCCCTAGGAGTCCAGATCTATGTATTGGAAGCAATGGAATGGCCTGTGATCGTCTGAATGAAGATATTACGTATGGACTCGGCGAGTCTGGGAGATGACTCGGCGAGTCGGGCTAGAAATCAGACCTGAGTCGCATAGTAACTCACCGAGTCACATGGGTGGACTCGGCGAGTTGTATGATGATGGGCAGGAACTCGACGAGTTGGAAGAACAACTCGGCGAGTCTGTTGAAAATTGCCTTGGACTCGGCGAGTCTGTTCTTGGACTCGGCGAGTCTGGTCGTGAAGTCCTAACCTCTTTGGTTGAGCTGTGAATCGGTGAGCCTTGAGGCGACTCGCCGAGTTGAGTCGTGGCATGGGAGTTCCTGAGCATAGGAACTCGACGAGTCAACGGGTTGACTCGGCGAGTAGGGTCAACCAGGAAGGTTGACTTTGACTAAGGACTTTGACTAAGGACTTTGACTTGGACCAAGGGTTGACCAGTTTGACTTCCAAAGGGTATTTTGGTAATTTTTGGTATTTATTGGTTTTGGTTATTTGGTAATAATCAGTGGTGGAGTTCGTGCTGGTGGTCGGAGCAGCATAGTCTTATTTCTTCAAGTCGGCGGTTGCAGGTGAGTTATCCTCACTATATCGACAGGGTCTAAGGCACCAAGGCCAGCCCTTTATCGGATGGGAATCCGGGTAGTTGTTTGCTATGTTATTGCTTTGCTATGTCTGCATCCTGGTAGTTAGGATGGTATATGTTAGAGACCTGGTTAAGGTCGGTATCGGGTATATAGGATGATGCTATGCTAGTGACCGGTTAGGTCGGTATCCTGGTTAGGATGTTGCTATGTTATGTGATCTGCTAGATCGGCTGATTAGTTGCGAATTGCTATATGATTATATGTTTATGTGCACATGGTTGTTGGACTGGGGTTGGGTTTAGGCGGGTCCTGCTTTGTGCTGTAGGCCAACATACCCAGGGCGGACCGGCTAGACCGAAGGGCCGACGAGCGGTCCGGATAGGCTGAAGGCCCTTAGAGGGCGGACCAGACGTGCCGAGGTTCGGAGAGTGGACCAGACAGACTGAAGGCCCGGTGCGGGCGGACCTGTCATACTGTAGACTCGGAGAGAGAGTGGACCGGGTGGACTGAAGGCCTGGTGCAGGCGGACCAGTCACACTTTAGACTCGATATGCGTGGCTGTTCTGTTTATGATATTATATGATATGTGTATGATATTGTGGTTGGTATTTTGGGGGTAACTCACTAAGCTTTCGGGCTTACATTTTCAGTGTATTGTTTCAGGTACTTCAGGAGATCGTGGCAAGGCAAAGGCGTGATCGTACCACTCCTCAGTTTTATGTTGATGTTTCTGGGATACTTTGATAATAAATGAACTGAAAACCTTTTTGTAATAACTTAATGAATATGGGTTGTTTTTGAAAAGTTTAAATTGGTTGTAAATTTTCATGGTGTTACAAGTTGGTATCAGAGCCTTGGTTTGAGTGAATTGGAGGAACATTCGAGTGAATCCAGTCTCAAATCAAGGAGAGTTTTCAAAGTGAAATTGATATGGTTTTCGAAAATAAATAGAGGAGGATGCGGAGGTACGGTCAACCAGAGCCAGTAAGTAGACCCCAAAATGTCATACAAGTTATTTGATTATGTGATATGTTAGAACATCATGCTAGTACTAGGCTAGGGATCTTCAGGAATTACATGATAGAATTGCCTGCTTATATGATGCCTGCTAGCCTAGGGTTCCCTGTTATGTGAGGAAGTTAGCAGTTCCTCTAGAAGTGAAGATTGAGTGTTGCCATATATATGTTTATCGCTAGGGTTTTGTGGTGATACTTGATATAAATATGGGTAGGTGTGGAAGGTAGTATGGGCCCGTACTACTGAAAGCACAGGACCCATACGCGTATCAAGGAAGTCACAACCCCTAGGGTCGGGTTGGGAGTTGGTTCCTGGGTTATTGGGGAAGCATCTGATTTTCTTGCGGTGTAATTGCAGTATGGTGGTTACGAGGCATGCCGGGGGTGGATCCGGGTCAGGATCGCGGTCAGGAGAGGGCGGTCAGGGTGGATCAGCACCACCCGAGGTCATTGGTCAGATGAGTACGGATGAGTTGGATGCCAGGATTCGTGAGATCCTGCATGATGAGATTGCTGCTATGTTCAGCGCGGAGATGCCGGAGATGTTTGGGTCGATCAAGGCCGCCATGGTTGAGTATTTTGATGAGCGTTATGCGGCTCTTACAGAGACGGCTGCCGCGGCAGCTGCAGCGGCTGTAGCAGCGACAGGTGGAGGAGCCGGACGGGGTTTTCAGTATCGGGACTTCGATAATACTAAGCCCCCTACTTTTAATGGAGTTCAGGATCCGATCATTGCTATGAGGTGGTTGTCGGACGTGGAGGGTTGTTTCTTCACGTGTTCATGCCCTACGGATCAGAGGGTGAGGTGTGCTCTGAACCTTTTGAGGCTCGGGGCAAAGGATTGGTGGAGGTTGACTACGGGATCGTATTCTGATGTGCAGCGGGCTGCAGTTTCATGGGATCAGTTCCTGGAGATGTTCAGTACCCGTTATGTTCCACGGGTTGAAAGGGAGAGGTTGGCTCAGGAGTTCTTGGAACTGAAGCAGGATTCGGAGTCGGTGACGGAGATCACCAGGATGTTCACTGAGAGGGCGATGTTTTGCCCTGAGTTTGCTTCGGAGCAGGCTCAGATGTCCCGATATCTGAGTATGCTCAAGAGGGATATCAGGCAGTTCGCGTCTACGCAGAGGTGCGAGACCTTACTGGAGCTGCAGGAGGCCGCTCGGCGGCATGAGTTGGAGATTGAGTTGCAGTTGAGAGAGCAGAGGCAGGCCCTGGCGCAGTCGCAACCGTCGCCGAAACAGTCCAAGACCGTTGATTCCAGTTTGGGAAGTCAGAGCAGCCGCACTTGCGAGAAGTGCGGGAAGGGTCATACCGGAGTTTGTAGGTATGGTGGTGCGCGCCGCAAGTGTGGGAAAAAGGGCATTATGCGAGGGATTGTCGTTAGTCAGCCCCGGTTCAGGATATGAGGATTTGTTATCATTTCCATCAGGTTGGTCACTTGAGGGCCAACTGTCCATAACTTGTTTCCAGATTGGTGCACGTTCCAGCACCGTCTACTTTGAGGATCACTGGCGGGGGTCAGGGTGGAGCGGAGCCTCCGAGGGCTCAGGGACGCATTTATCAACTTACAGCAGAGGAGGTCAGGGTAGAGCCGGATGCAGTTGCGGGTATGTTTTCGTTTCATTGTTGCCTGATTATCTCAGTATTTATGTAGTGTTGTATTTTATTCGCCGTTCTGCGTGTTTCATGGTTTGGTTGGGAGTATTAGTAACTAGGAGTTGTAGGCGGTTAGCATCCAAGGGATTGATGGTCAGAATTTGGTTGTATGGTCTTGTTGTTGGGTATAGCAATTCTGATTTGAGAAGTGTTCAGCGGAGAGTCGAACTCCCTTAGAGTTCGTAATGTGCGATGCCGGGAAGTGATTTTGCGGAGGTTGCTTGTTTCAGAGCAAATCAGTTCATGGATAAGAGGAGTATGTTGAGTAGGGATGATTGATTTATGCCGGTCGAGTCACCGGTGGTTGGTAGTCAGTGCTCTAAGTGGGGAGAATTGGGAAATTCTCAGGAGGATCGACAAACATTAGAGGTTGATTAGCTGTTTGGGATTCAACAGTGTTTCAGTCAGCCAAGAGGGTGGGCTGGTATGAGTAAGTGACAGACAAATAGGGCGGGATACAGACCAAGGTTTTCGGAAAAAGGTGATTGGTTGTTGTGAGGCCTAGGATTAGGCCGAGTAGATGGAATGGAGTTAGAGTTCGGAACCCCTAGAGGGCTAGAACAGTATGTACGGGAGAGATTGCCAGGAAGGATAGTTCGGGAGGATGTATGATAGCCTGAGCGGTCCGGGGAGCCTGAAGGCCGATGGGCGTACCAGTCAGGCCGAAGGCTCGGAGAACGGTCTAGACAGGCTGAAGGCCCTGGAGGGCGGTCCAGACATGCTGAAGGTTCTGAGAGTGGTCCAGATTGGCTGAAGGCCTGGTCAGGCGGTCCAGTTATGCTGAAGACTCTGTATGTGTTGATAGATCTATATGAGGAGACGGATTGAGTATGTTGCGATGCAATAGCAAACAATAGGTCTGGCCCCGGGCATTGATCATGTTTGTGGAAGGCAGTGTATGGTCCCGAGAGTCCTTGCGAGCAGATTCAGAGTGTGTGTGATGCATGGAATAGTGGTTACTCTACGAGGGAATAGTGTAGAGTGGGGTGTGAGCACCGTGACACTTGTTGAAGTAACGAGATGTTCAAGTAGACTTCCTTGGATAAGGAGAGGGAAAGGTATGTAACTCCGGGAGGGAGTATTGGTTCACGGAAGTGAAAGCAGAAGTGAGAATGGATATTTCAAATATGGTTGTCGAGCACTGTGATTGTGCCAGTGGTATGGAAGCACATCCGGATTGGGTGTCTGTTGAGGTTGCGGAAGAATTTCCGGTAGTGTGGAACTAGAGGAGTTCGGAAAGGATGCAAGGATGGAGCCTTGGATTTTCTGTATGGTTGTGATCAGGAGGTTATGTATGTAGCGGTAATTCATCCTGGGGATGTCTGCAGGTATCGTCAGTATGTCGGGTTTTTCCAGCCCGAGGATGTTAGAGTAGGTTCGACATGCGTATGTGATTGTAGGGGAGAGCACATGGGAGTTGCTCAGGAGCTGAAGGACGTGCCATCCTGTCAGCTCGGAAAGAAACGAGTTGGATTCGGAAAGGAAAGCGGGATAAGTCCCAGTTCAGGAAAGGGGTAGCAGCTTGGTACCGGGTCAGGACCCGGTGGTTCAAGGTGATATCTAGTGTTGTAAGAGTCAAGTGATTGTTGTGATTTGGAGTGTTGAAAGTGTTGGATTAGTGTCTAAGTCCATAACTATTTTGGTATGTACTTGACCCGATTATGAGCATTGTCCTTTTGGGTTGCCTTCACCATAGCAATATGTAGGGTGAATTAAGGAGAGAAAGGTTTAATTATGATTTATTAATATATTATGAGAATAATATATTAAAGGAGAAATCATATTGTTTAATTAATATTCGTCAAGAATTAATAAAGAATTAATTATGTGGCTAAAAGAGATTAATTAAACTTAGGGGACTGGAATTGTAATTATAGGATAATTGCAATTGGGCTATGGATCACCTTGGAATAATAGGTTGGACGAATTCTATGGGGAAGCCCATTAGAAATCGTCCAAGGCATGTTCCAGAAGGGGTCCATGGGCTGCTTAGGGCTTAAGCAGTCAAATTATGGTTTCCTTGTTGGATAACCCTAATAGCCTAAGTATAAAAGGAACCCTTGGGCACCAAAAACGTGGCTAACACTTGGATTAGGGTTTCCAGCCGTTTTTTTGGTGCCTCCCCTCTCTTCTCTCCTTCATCCAATTGCTTAGTGGTGTTTGTGACTCCATTAGAGGTGCAACACTTGAGGCACTAAGCTTTCTGAAGCCAATCAAAGCAAGGAATTGATTGTTATTACTATATAACAATCAAAGGTAATTACTAAACCCTTATTTCAGTTCTTATATGATAGATCTAGGGTTTATAGTTTTGGATATTCAATTGCATGTTCATTAGACAAACTAGATCCAAAAGCTATTAGGGTTTGCATGTACACCATAGGAATGATGTATTGCTCGAAACCCATTAGCGGTATCAGAGCCTAGGGCTGTTTGTTAGTGAATTTGATGTTTGATTGATCGATTTTTGCATGAAAAACGAAGTTTTTTGCCCTCTGCCTTTCTGACTCGGTGAGTCAGTGGATGAACTTGGCGAGTCAGGCCGACTCGGCGAGTCCATGGATCTGGCAGCCTGTTTTTGCGATTTTCTTGCCTATTTTGCTGTGGGATAATTACCAAAACCATTTTTATCAATAAAATCCGAATTTTATGTATATATGGTGATTATCCTGGCCAAAATAGAAGCTAATTGTCAAAATTTAGATAATCTTTTGTTTTATTAGATAAAGATTGATTATTTGTAATTTAGATTTGAATTATCTTGTGAAAAAGTTTCAATTTTCCCCTTTAGGTTTTATAGTTTAAATTTGAACTTAAAAGTTTTGTTTTTGAAATTTGAATAGCTAAACCCAAATGTTTTGAAAAGTTTCAAAACTTGCCCTCAAGTTTTGGAATTTAAATTTTTTGATTAAAAGTTAATTTTGAAATATTTAAATTCTAATCTCAAATGTTTTGAAAAGTTTCAAAACTTTCCCTCAAGTTTTGGAATTTAAAAGTTGATTAAAAGTTTAATTTTGAAATGTTAAATTCTAAAACCCTCGTATTTTGAAAAACTTCAAATTACACCCTTATGGTTTTGTTAATTAATTAAAGTGTATAATTAAAAGAGAGTTAATAAATCCATAAAGTTTTTGGTTTACATTTAATTAAATTAAAAGTATAATTAATTAAATTAGACCACCTAGTATTTTAAAAGTTTAAAATACACCCTATACTATGTACATATGACATTAAAAGTCTAATATTATATATGTATGAGTAAACAGTCAGTCTTACCGTTAGTAGGCCTCATTCACAAAGCTGGTCTATAAGGGTTGTTTAAGGAAATTGCCTATAAAATGACGATTGAATGGGTATCCACTCTTACCCACCGCACTCTTGACTAGTAGAGGGTCGTTAGCCGAACGGGTAGGATAGGACGAAACCTTCCATTATAAGTATAATGAAGTACAAAGTAACTACATGCTTTTACAAATTCCCAAAATTCTAGTTACTCTAGGCAAAATGTGAAATTGTATGCTAATCCATAGAATTACACTTCGTACCCTTGTCAAACGTTAGTGGAGCGTGTGTGGTTAACCGGCACACTTATTTGGGATTGAAAATTGTAGCGAAGGGTGGCTCGATGTTTATCATAGATCAATGCAGCGTGTGTGGTTAACCGGCACATTGATTAGGTGGTAGTAGCATTGAGTGCACCACGTAGGTTCGCATGGTTATTCACACCTTATTTGTGATCCTCGGCATCCCAGTCACAAATAGAAGGGCATAATCGAGATTAAACATGCCATTGAAAAGTTCAATGAATCTCAAAAGATCTAGGAGTTTCAATTCATTTAAAACTTAAATTTCTTTTTCGTTTTTCATGGTGGAAATTGGTAAATCGTCATTTACGTACCTTCAAATATTCTGGAACTAGATTACGGCATCCCTCTTCTAGGTTGTAGAGTATTGTGTTAGATCCTAGCCTTGATGTTTCGTTTGGGTGTTACATCAAGGATTCTATTGAACTTGACTTGAATTTCTCCCGTTTTGTAGATGTCTGAATCTAACAATGGTCTTCCCAAATCCATTGGAACAAGCTTTCCAAATGAAGATGGCGTTCCAAGATACGATCACGGAATTGAGAGTCATGATTCACTTCCTCCACCTCCTCCAATTATTCTCCCTAACCCACAAGTTGAAAGGCTTGAAAAGTTCAAGCTCACTCAAGCCCTATTGGCAAGTAAACACGAAGATGGGAAACATGTGTGTGCACACGTCTTGGAGATGAAGTCACACATTGACAGGTTAAGGATGTTGGGTGTCGAGATTTCAGGCGAGTTGGCTGTTGACTGGGTTCTTCAGTCGCTTCCTGAATCATATAGTGAGTTCGTTAGAGAGTACTATATGATGGACCATGGCGTGACCCTCATTGATTTGACCTATTTGCTTATAGTTGTTGAATCAGAAATGATTTGGCGTGCTGATCAATCAAATTTCTCTGATGAATCAAACTCCCAAACTTCAATGGACATTGAAAATGGTGACATTGGAAATCCAGAAAAGGTAAATTCTGAGATAATTCCTTGTGCCATTCGAAAAGAGTACATTTGCTTCTATTTCCTAGAGAAGGGGCATTGGAGACGAAGCTGCCCAAACTACCTGAGAGATCTAAGAGATGGGAGAGTCAAGGAATATGCCTCTACTTCAGGTAAAATCCATTATCTAACTCTGTAGGTTCCTATTTTTGATTCCTAATACATGATGTGATAATATTACATTTTGATGTTTTGCAGGATCAAAGAAAAGAGAGGAAGCTTAAGGAAGAAGCGTGCTGAATCTGATCATGAAGAAATGGTTTTCGATCGCATGGATTCGAAGATCAGATTTTTTGAGCTGCTACTCTAGAGTTAGGATAGAATGATAAGAAATATGAAATAGCATAGTTTTTCAGTTGAATTGCATTGTAAGGACAATTTTTTCCGCAATAAAATAAATTTTTATTTTGTCTTATTTATTTATCCTTGCAATGGTGTGTATGAAAAATTGATGTTAAATTGTTTCTATTATTAGCAATAATGGATTTGATTCTTAATTATGTTATTTGTGGAAATGTCGAGAATTTGCCAAATAAGGGAAGATTCTCATCGCCCAAGTTTCAATTGAACAGAAACTTGGAATCATACAACTAGGTTGCGTGATGAATGAGACACTTCATATTTGGAAATAAGACTAGTTCTTTGGCAAAGTGTCAAGAGAAGGACTAGGAGATCGAGTACACTAGGTTGTGCGTTGATCAAGTTCACCACAAGAGTGATAAAGATATTCATCATGATTTACTAATGTTTCGTAAATATGGTTATACTTACAAGATTAAGTATAATTCTGAGTTGATCGAAAGAGTTTCAATCAATAGCAGAACGAATAAGAAGAATCAAGTAGGCAGAAAGATAAAAGTTTCTCTATTCTAAGAAGAAGGGAGAGTACCCTTTATTGTGTTTTATGATAGGTCTTAATGATTAAGAACTATTTCTCAATTGGTCCTCTAAGTGAGTCTTAGTGCATTTGCATGTCTAAGAAGAGGAATCGAGAATTATGGAAATAGTTAAATCAATAAATCAATCATACTTCGTTCCAATATCAAGTCTTAAGAGTCATACTCCAAGATTCTGACATGAGTGACACGTCTTGAGTAGGTTTATAACACTCAACAAATGTGGAATTGGAAAAAGTCTTCTTATTCCTGCACATTTGAGATTGGTAAGTTGTGATGTCTTGGATAAGACAAAGACCAACTAGAACCAATTATGTGAAGTGATAGTCTTGATAAAAACTACACTAACTCTTGAATATTTGTTTTGTCAAGGAATGTTTCTCGACAAGAGAATCTTATATGTCAAGGAGTCAGTGGGAGTCTTAATGGTCTTGAAAGGTTTCAAGAACAAATCAAGAGTTAAACCTAGTTGATCATCACTAGCACACGACTTGAGGTTTAAAGCCTATCGTGGATGACATACTCTTTTTCTGTACCATTCCAATTGAGTTAATTATGCATGTGAGTTCTATGAGTTCTCATGTGAATGCATAAAGACAAATCACCTTGATCAATGGAAAGTACATTGATAAGTAAGGATGAGTTGCTAAACCACTTGGAAGACATGGTGGGCACTCGTGTTACCATGAGGCAAGAAATCAAGATTGAGCACGTTCGGTCCATATGAGTTTAGATTTGTCGCAAACTTTGGTTTTGGCAAATTCACATGGATAAGAACACATACACTTTAAAATCTAAGTGTCATGAGGTTTCCCTCCTTCATGAAAATGATTGTAAGGAAATGCTTTCACTAAGAGAGATTTTAAGAAGATTGCAATTGTGAAAATTGTATTCTCAAATTCGATCATGATTACGGAATCCATCTTCATAGTTCGAATTGTGAGATTTGGCAATTAGTCTGAACATTTGGGACTTAGTAACATAAGTTCTGAATTTCTTTAGACACACATGTGAGCTTTCTAAGGCAAAGGTGTATGAGGTTAAGAAGCTTAGATGAAGGCTTATCAAAGCATTAAGTATTTAGAAATATGAACATAAGGAATTCAATAAGCATTGTTTTCTAAAAATTCAGATGTTTTCTAGATATATGTCAAAGCTAGTGGGAGCATAAGTGTTATGCTTGTATGGTAATAATCATCGTGTTAGTGGGAGCATGATTATTATTTTCAGTATTGCAAGTTAGCAATATTAATTATAGAAAACAAAGATTCACTTTACCAAGTTGCAAGGGTTGAAAAGTTGTTTTGCTATAATTAAGGGAGAGAATATTATACTTCGTTTCAAAATCTAAAAGCTTAGATCGAGAAATGTTAATAAAATTTAGTCAAGGATACATAGTGCATTCTCAAAATTCGATTATGATTACGGCATCCCTCTTCATAGTTCGAATTGTGGGAACATGGCACATAAAATATTATGACAGAAGGATGATAAAATATCACGTCTTTATGTGAGACATTATGCATCGTGTCCAATACGCTTCGAGTATAGGATCGATTGCATATGCTATAATATTTGACCGTTCTAAAATTTTTCCAAATGCCTAGGGCATTAAGAGGGAAAAAGGGACTAGAATCGGTTTTGACTAAAATAATTAAACAACTATCAAAGGACGATCTGAGGTTCACTGATGATTTGTCGCTTGTGAGTAGTTGGAAGTATAGTATTGGATGGACTATATTGACATTATTATGAATAGATAATATTCTATTAAGAATGAGTTGTCATATGGCAAATATGGAAATGTTTCCATTAATGGGAGTTGGATATTAAGAAATATGTCTAGATTAGAAACTTTTATGCGAGAAGGATGTTCAAAGGAATGTACTTTGAATGTGAGACTTCACGTCTATGGAATTGTCTTGTAACAATTTCCGATAGAATACCTTGTAATTTCATTAGCCGGGTCTTGGTAACTTTTGTGCTATGACATTACGAACGAATCACTGCATAAAATTTTAGAATCTGACATATTCTAAAAGTGGCAAGAATTTGGTATTCTTATACTAATAATAAGGATTGGGGATTGTGAAATGAGTTTCATTGGAAAAGTTTTTCAATTGATCTATTTCACAAAGTATGGACCATAGGAAACCAAAGTGTGCATGCTTGGAGCATGGGACAATTGTGGTTATAATTTGAGTAATAAGTTGATTTTCTGAAACAGTAAGCAATGAATAATGAGTAATCAATATGGTGTTTAAATAAAAGTGTTTTTATTTACGCTCAAAAGTTTTGGGGCCATATAGGATTAATATTATTATTGAGTTTCACTCTGCATGTTTTGACTTACAGAATAACTAGGTTATTCAAACATTCACAGTCGGTCATACGTTGGGAGTAGATATGAAGGAGGACTGTCATGAATCTGTCTGTAGATTGTCTAAGTGTTTAGACATAGCACAAGTTTTATGCAGAGTTCATGAGTGCTTTAATGAGATTAGGGTATTGGATTAAACCCACGCTCACTTGAATCACTTCATGTTTTTATCACGAGTGGTTGTGAGACGATAACATTGTATATTCTTGAAACCGAGACGTGTGAGTTGTTATTTGTTGGTCGGTTGTGCATTGATAATAAGAAAACGCACCAGTAACTTGGTGTTATAAACTTATTGTTGTGTGTGATTCGATCAGTAAATGCAAGCGAGCATTTGAGTCGAAGTTTATCCATTCCTTTTACCCAAAGTGGGATAAAACCGATATCTGTGGGCCCCTCGATGATTTTGTGATGACACCCTAAGCGCTTGGCCAAGCCGGGACTAAGTTGATGTGTTCAATTGTAGTCTATTGTCAGTCGTCATAAATCGGAAGTCGGGAAACAGTATAGAGAGAATGATCGAAATTCATGTCTTGTGTCTATACGATATCTTGAGAATGGAGGAATATATGATCCCTTATCTAAAGGACACACGTATCTGATAAGATCAGAGTTGACAGCGGCTTTTGAAAGCTACGATTGCTGATCAGGTTCTGAAGTTATACAAAATAGTTATTAGACTTATCCAAGTGGGAGACTGTTGGATTAGTGTCTAAGTCTGTACCTATTTTGGTATGTACTTGACCCGATTATGAGCATGGTCCTTTTGGGTTGCCTTCACCATAGCAATATGTAGGATGAATTAAGGAGAGAAAGGTTTAATTAAGATTTATTAATATATTATGAGAATAATATATTAAAGGAGAAATCATATTGTTTAATTAATATTCGTCAATAATTAATAAAGAATTAATTATGTGGCTAAAAGAGATTAATTCAACTTAGGGGACTGGAATTGTAATTATAGGATAATTGCAATTGGGCTATGGATCACCTTGGAATAATAGGTTGGACGAATTCTATGGGGAAGCCCATTAGAAATCGTCCAAGGCATGTTCCAGAAGGGGTCCAAGGGCTGCTTAGGGCTTAAGCAGTCAAATTATGGTTTCCTTGTTGGATAACCCTAATAGCCTAAGTATATAAGGAACCCTTGGGCACCAAAAACGTGGCTAACACTTGGATTAGGGTTTCCAGCCGTTTTTTGGTGCCTCCCCTCTCTTCTCTCCTTCATTCAATTGCTTAGTGGTGTTTGTGACTCCATTAGAGGTGCAACACTTGAGGCACTAAGCTTTCTGAAGCCAATCAAAGCAAGGAATTGATTGTTATTACTATATAACAATCAAAGGTAATTACTAAACCCTTATTTTAGTTCTTATATGATAGATCTAGAGTTTATAGCTTTGGATATTCAATTGCATGTTCATTAGACAAACTAGATCCAAAAGCTATTAGGGTTTGCATGTACACCATAGGAATGATGTATTGCTCGAAACCCATCAGAAAGTATCATCGGGTGATCATTGGTTAATAAAGGTTGTTATCAGAGAAAGAAGCCGGTGGCCGGCTTGAATCAGTTGTCGTAACTCTATGAGGGAAGAGTTGGACTTTATAGAGGTTTGATAGCAGTGTTCGGAGGAACCTGGGTCGATTGATGTCAGGAGGTGCATTGTGGGAGTATTATCTGGAAATGTGTTGCAGCAAGCTTCGAGGACGAAGCCTAATTTAAGTGGGGGAGAATTGTAACATCCCAAAGTTAGAATCAAGAGTTCAGGGGGTAAAAGTGTAAGTTTGGAAAAGAGGAACTAGGCGAGTAGGAGCTGCACCTCGTCGAGTCTAAGTGTGTGTCGGGCACATGTTAAGTGACCGGACTCACCGAGTCGGAGGCTGGACTCGACGAGTCCGTGCTGGAATTAGAAACCCTAATTCCTGGGGTTTGCACCCTATTTAAAGAATGATATGCCTTCATTTCAGCCTCTATCTTCCCTGAGTGTTCCAGAGAAACCCTAAATCGTGAGAGACTCCATTGTTGAGAAGTTTGAAGCTTGGAAGAAGAAATTGGTGAAGAGAAGTTGGTGGAATTTGAGGATAGCATCAAGAGAGCTTGTGGATCTGAAGTTTACATCAGTTTAGACTCATCTCTAAGGTAAGAGGACCTTACCTTAAGCTATTTCCTTGTTATTTCATCCATGGTGTGTGGTTTGGGGTTCTTTAGCATGGTTGGGATCTATTTCCGGTATAAAGACTAGATCTGAGGTAGCAACTTCAGATCTAGGTTGGTTTGGAGCCATGTGATCAGAAAGTGATAGCTTTGGGGCGTGATTGAGAGTGTCCTTGCCTTAAACCTTCATTTTAGCTTGATTAGAGCTTGTTGAGCCTTGCATGCACGTAAAGTTGGAAACTTTACGTGTGAATCTGGCCCTAGGAGTCCATATCTATGTATTGGAAGCAATGCAATGGCCTGTGATCGTCTGAATGAAGATATTACGTATGGACTCGGCGAGTCTGGGAGATGACTCGGCGAGTCGGGCTAGATATCAGACCTGAGTCGCATAGTAACTCGGCGAGTCACATGGGTGGACTCGGCGAGTTGTATGATGATGGGCAGGAACTCGACGAGTTGGAAGAACAACTCGGCGAGTCTGTTGAATATTGCCTTGGACTCGGCGAGTCTGTTCTTGGACTCGGCGAGTCTGGTCGTGAAGTCCTAACCTCTTTGGTTGAGCTGTGAATCGGTGAGCCTTGGGGTGACTAGGCGAGTTGAGTCGTGGCATGGGAGTTCCTAAGCATAGGAACTCGACGAGTCAACGGGTTGACTCGACGAGTAGGGTCAACCAGGAAGGTTGACTTTGACTAAGGACTTTGACTTGGACCAAGGGTTGACCAGTTTGACTTCCAAAGGGTATTTTGGTAATTTTTGGTATTTATTGGTTTTGGTTATTTTGTAATAATCAGTGGTGGAATTCGTGCTGGTGGTTGGAGCAGCGTAGTCTTATTTCTTCAAGTCGGCGGTTGCAGGTGAGTTATCCTCACTATATCGACAGGGTCTAAGGCACCAAGGCCGGCCCTTTATCAGATGGGAATGCGGGTAGTTGTTTGCTATGTTATTGCTTTGCTATGTCTGCATCCTGGTAGTTAGGATGGTATATGTTAGAGACCTGGTTAAGGTCGGTATTCAGTATATAGGATGATGCTATGCTAGTGACCGGTTAGGTCGGTATCCTGGTTAGGATGTTGCTATGTTATGTTATCTGCTAGATCAGCTGATTAGTTGTGAATTGCTATATGATTATATGTTTATGTGCACATGGTTGTTGGACTGGGGTTGGGTTGATGCGGGTCCTGCTTTGTGTTGCAGACCAACATACCCAGGGCAGACCGGCTAGACTGAAGGCCCGTCGAGCGTTCCGGATAGGCTGAAGGACCCAAGAGGGCGGACCAGACGTGCCGAGGTTCGGAGAGTGGACAAGACATACTGAAGGCCCGGTGCGGGCGGACCAGTCATACTGTAGACTCGGAGAGAGAGTGGACCGGGTGGACTGAAGGCCTGGTGCAGGCGGACCAGTCACACTGTAGACTCGATATGCATGGCTGTTCTGTTTATGAGATGATATGATATATGTATGATATTGTGGTTGGTATTTTGGGGGTAACTCACTAAGCTTTCGGGCTTACAGTTTCAGTGTATTGTTTCAGGTACTTCAGGAGATCGTGGCAAGGCAAAGGCGTGATCGTACTGCTCCTCAGTTTTATGTTGATGTTTCTGGGATACTCTGATAACAAATGAACTAAAAACCTTTTTGTAATAACTTAATGAATATGGGTTGTTTTTGAAAAGTTTAAATGTTGGGTTTTGGTATAATACAACATCCTATGGTGCACATACAACCCTAAATACCTTAGATCTATTTTTTCACTAATTATAGATGCAAATGGTTTCCAAGGTATTGAACCTATAGCTAGCATGCAATTGTCATACAAACTACATAAAATACTAGATAGTGTAACATACCTTTTTGTGTGGCTGGAAGTCTTGATGTATTTGGCCTTAAGAACATAGCCCCAATAGTGTAGATGCCTCAAATGAAGTCACAACACATCAAGGACAAAGGTAGGACTTGAGAGAGAATCTCCATGCACTCTAAAACCTTCATGAACTCCAAGAGCATGCACACACACTAAGGGTGGCGGTTTTTAGGTCATAACATATGTATTTATATGTGTTAAATTCTAAGAGTCATGGGTATAACCCAAACCCATATCCATGGATCTTATGATCCATGGTTCATGTGGTCCAACTCTTTATGTATCCATACATAAACTTGGTCTAACATGGATCATAAGCCCAACACATATAAATATAACTAATTACCATAATTAGTCCCCATAGTTTTAATTAGTCTCTTTTGATCACTAAATTAATTCCAAATTAATTCTTGATCAATACTAATTAAAACATATGATTTCATATTAATATATTAGAACTTATAATATATTAATAAATCATATATAACCTCTTCTCTCAAAAGTCCATCCTAACAAATTGTCCTGATGATATGCAACCCAAATGGACCATGCTACTCTCGGGTCGAATACATACCAATAATAGTTATGGGCTTAGACACCTAATCCAACAGTCTCCCACTTGGATAAGTCTAAAACTATTATTTCGTATGACTCCAAAACCCGACTAGGAATCGTAGCTCTTAAAGCCGTTGTCGAACTCTGAACAAATCAATGACACGTCCATTAGATAAGGGATCATATATTCCTCCATTCTAGATATCATATGGACTGAGAAATGGATTATAATCATTCTCTCTGTCCATTTGTTGTTTCCCAATTTCCGATTTATGACAACTAACTAATTGAACAAATCAAATCAGTCCAGGCCCGACCGATCACTTACGTTTGTCATCACCAAATCATCGAGGGGCCCACAGATATTGCTTTTATCCCTCCAAGGGTAAAAGGAATGGATAAACTTCGACTCATATGCTTTTTCTACTACTTGTTGAATCATACACAAAGGCACGTTTTATAACATCGAGTTACCAAATGCGTTTACGTGCAATCAATGTATGACCAACTCATAGGCAACAAGTCATATCTCTAGGTTTGAAGAATATAAGATATTATCGTCTCATGATCACTCGTGATAAAATCCATGAAGTGAGTCAAATGAGCGTGGGTTTAATCCAATACTCGAATCTCATTCCAGGAGCACTCATGAATGTTGCAGTAACTCTTACTATGTCCACTACCTTGGACATCTACAAACCCGATTCATGACAGTCTTGCCTTAATACCTACTTCCAACGTATTATCGACTGTGGATGGTTTGAAAAACTTAGTCATTCGGGAAGAATAACCTAGCTATTCTAGAAGTCAAAACATGCAAAGTGAAACACAAGAATAATACTAATCACTCTATGGTCCCAAGCACCTTTGAGAGTAAATAGAACACCTTATATTTAAACACCATATTGATTACTCATTATTCATTGTATAATGTTTCAAATAATCAACTTTATACTTGAATCAAAACAATAGTTGTCCCATGCTCCAAGCATGTAAACTATGTTTTCTAAACACTAGTCATGCCATACACCAAGTATGCACACTATGTTTATCTATGATCTTTACTTTGTGAAATAGATCAATTGACCATGATTCCAATGATGCTCATTTCACAATCCCAAATCTTTATCGTAAATGTAAGAATTCCAAATTCCTACCATTTAACGAAATCTGTTAGATTCTAAACTTATATGCATTGATCCTCTCGTAATGACTATGCACAAAGTCACAAAGACTTGTCAACAGACATTACAGAGTATTCCAATAGAGATCAATTCCATGGAAACAAAGTCTCACATTCAAAGTACATTCCTTTGAACATCCTTCTTGCATTAAGTTTTCTAATCTTACAAAGATTTGAAGAACAACTTCCACCTATGGAAACCTTTCCAGATTCCCATTTTGACTATCACTTCTGAACAAGAGTTCCCTCTTTTCCGAATATGTCAATATGGTCCTTCCAAAATTAACACTTATACTTCCAACTGTCCATGAGCAACCAATCTTTGCTAAACCTCAGATTGTCCTCGACAATTGCTTAATCATTTTAGTCATATCCAATTCTAGATCTTCTATCCTCTTAATGCCTTGAGCATTTGGAAAATTTAGAAAGGATGAATATTATAGCACATGCAATCGATCCTATATCTGAAGTACATGGGACACGATTCATGATGTCTCACATAAAGACGTGATCATAGACCACTCTTTTGCTACAATATTTTTTATTTGCCATGTTTTCAAAATTTGACTATGAAGAGGGATGTCGTAATCATAATCGAAGTTTGAGAACGCAATATATATAGAGTTTCCTTATGCACATGCAATTCATATATATATATATATATATCCTTGACTCAAGATGATCAAAATCTCAGTCTAAGCTTTTAGAATTGAAATGAAGTATAATTTCCTCTCCCTTAATTATAGCAAAACAAAATTTCCCAATTGAAACCTTTTGTTTTCTATAATTAACACTTAACATAATAATCATGCTCCCACTAACATGATAATTATCAGCACAACACTTATGCTCCCACTAGCTTTGACATGTACTCAGAAATCAGCTGGACTTCTAGAAATCAATACTTTATTGACTTCCTTAACAAAGTTCAGTTTTCTGATACGAGATGCTTTGATAAGAATTTATCAAATTCATACACCTTTCCTTAGATAGCTCATATGTGTGTCCAAACAATTTTAGAAGTATGAAAAGGGATGCCGTCATCATAGTCTCAATTGTTTAGACCTTTTCCACTTCTCACAAGTCCATGTTAGTGTGCCGGTTAACCACACACGCTCCACTAACGACTTTCAGAATGCAAATAACACAATTGCTATCTACTTAAAATCTACTTAGTGAAAGCGTTTCCTCACCATCATTTTCATGAATCGGAGAGAAACCTTATGACACTTAGATTTTATGGTGAATGAGTTCCTATCCATGTGCATTTGTCAACCCCATAATCACAAGACAAGGTTAGTGACAAATCCAAACTCATATGGATTGAACTTGTGCAATCTTAACTTTTTGCCAACTGGCAGCACAAGGGCCTGCCATTGCTTCCAAGTTGTTATGCAACCAATTGAGAACTCTCAGAACTCCTATGCAAAGCCAACTTTAACTGGAATAGGCACAGAAATGTCAACACAATAGGTTATAAACCTCAAGTCGTGTGCTAGTGAAGAACTTCAGGTTTTTATTCTTGATTAGTTCTTGGAACTTTCAAGAGCTTTAAGACTCCCACTGTCCTCTTGACATATAAGACTCTCTTGTCAAGAACCATTTCTTATCAAGGGTCAGTGCAGATTCTTATCAAGACTAACACTTCACATAATTGGCCTTAGTTGGTCTCTGTTTAACCCAAAACATCACAACTTACCAATTTCAAATGTACAAGAGTAGAGACACATTTTACTGTTACACTTGACAAGTGTTACAAACCTTCCTTAAGATATGTCACTCGAGTTACAATCTTGGAGTATGACTCTAAGACTTGTTATGGAACGAAGTATGATTCATCTTTTTGATTTTAACCATTTCAACAATCCACGATTTCTCTTCTTAGCCAAACAAATGCACTAAGATTTCCTTAGAGAAACAATTGTGATATGGTTTCATAATCACTAAGATAATCATAAAACAAGATACTCAAGTACTCTCCCATCTTTTTAGATTGGGGAAACTTTTATCTTCCTGCCTTATTTGATTCTTCTTATTTGTTTTGCCTAACATTGATACTTTTCCAATGTTTCAGAATCATACTTAAACTTGTAAGTATATACATATTTACTAAGCTTTAGTAAATCATGACGAATAGTCTTATCGATCTTTGTGGTGGGTTTGACCAGTGCACAAGAATGTGTACTCGATCCCTTAGTCCTTCACTTGACTCACATATACATGTAAACAAGGAATTAGTCTTAATTTTCCAAAGATGAAAATTCTCATTCTTCATACAGCTTGCATGATTCCAAGTTTCTACCCAACTGAAACTTGGGTGATGAGAATATTTCCTTATTTGGTAAATTATGACACTACCACAGTCGAGAGAATCAAATCCATGTTCCAATATTTCTATCAATGGAAACATATAAACAACAATTTCTCACAAATGCCACTGTAAGGATATTTTAAAATAAAATAAAACCTTTTTTTTTATTTTAGAACTTTGCGGAAAACCTTATCCTTACAATGCAAATGCATGTGAAAAACTATGTTGTTATGTATTCCCAAGCAATCTATTACAACTCTTTAAGTAACAGCTCAAAATTCTTCCTTTAAGTTTCTTCTTCACTTTGATTCCTAAAACATCAAAATGTGATCTACTCACATCATGTAATAAGAATCTCCAAATAGGAACTTAATAGAGTTAGATAGTGGACTTTACCTGAAGTAGAGTCAAAACTTTTGACTTTACCATCCTTACAGAGTATCAGGTAAATTTTGGCCAGCTTCGCAACCAATGCCCCTTCCTTTGGCAATAGAAACCTATGGACTCTTTGGGAATGGTACATGGGACTATTTCAGATTTAGCCTTTCTTTTTACCATTCGGTCAACCGAGTTGACTATGGCCGACCCCTTTCCATTGGGAAGAGAAAGCTTTTCTGGATTTCCAATGTCACCATTATCAATGTCCTTGGTAGTTTGGGAAGTCGATCTTCCAATCAAATTTGCTTTACCAGCGCTCCAAATCATTGCTAATTCAGCAGCATCAATCAAATGGGTAACATCATTAAGGGTCATGTCATGGTCTGTCATATAGTAGCTCTAAAGGAACTCACTATGTGACTTAGAAAGTGATTGAAGATCCAACTTTCTCAAGACTTTGACACCCAACTCTCATGGCTTGTCAATATGTGACTTCATCTCCAAGATGTGATCACACATAAACCTTGCTTGCCAATAGGGCTTGAGTGACCTTGAACTTGTGGGTTAGGGAAATTAATTGAAAGGGGTGGAGGAAGTGAAATTCCAAGAGATTTGGGAAGATCATAGATGTCTAAACTAGACATCTACAATGGGAGATTTTCAAGTTAGTTGATTTTTAAGTCCTTAATATAACACCCAATATGAAATATTAAGGCTAGGACCCAACACAATATTTTATAACTTGGAAGAGGGATGCCGAATCCAAGCTATAAAATATTTGAAGGTAGGCGAATGACGATTCACCAATTTCCACCATGAAAAAAACGAAATTATTTATTAGGTTTTATTTGGTTTTGAAACTCCTAGATCCTTTGAGATTCATTGAACTTTTCAATGGCATGTTTCAATCTCGATTGTGCCCTCTCAAATTTTGTGACTGGGATGCCGATGATCACAAAACAAGGTGTGAATAACCATGCAAATTCACTTGGTACCCTTAATATTATCACCTAATCGATGTGCCGGTTAACCACACACACTCCACCGATCTATGATAAACATTAAGTTACCCTTCGCCACTCTTACTAGTCCATGTTAGTGTGCCGGTTAACCACACACGCTCCACTAACGACTTGGTAAGGTACAAAGTGTAAATTTCATGGGTTAGCACTAAATTCACATTTTTCCTAAGTAACTAAGATTGGGAATTTATAAGTGTTTAGTTACTTAGTATTTATCATTAATACTTTTAATGTAGGGATAATTACAGTCTTGTCAAACCCGTTCGGCTAACGACCCTCCACCAGTCAAGGAAGCGGTGGGTGAGAGTGGACACCCATTAAACTGCCATTTTATAGGCAGTAACCTTATACCCCCCTTATAGACCGGCTTCGTGAATGAGGTCTACTAACGGTAAGACTGACTTTTACTCTTATACATATATATAAATATTAAACCTATAATATTATAATAGTATAAGGGTTGAATTTTAAACTATTAAAATTCTAAGGGTTTAACTTGGAACTAAAGTATTCATGGGGGGAAACTTTACAAATTCCAAAACTTGAGGGCAAGTTTTGAAACTATTTAAAACTATTCAATTCCATAACTTATGTGTTTAAAGTAGTTTTAATAAAAAGAACTCTTCAAGTTCCATAACTTGAGGACAAGTTATGGAAGACTTAAAAACACATTTAAGGAAAAATAACTCTTCATTTTCATAACCTATGAGTTTAAAGTAGTTTAATGGATAAACTCTTCAAGTTCCATAACTTGAGGACAAGTTATGGAAGACTTTAAAATCATTCAAGAAAATAAGACTCTTCATTTTTCCTAACTTATGGAAATCTTATCAGTTTTAAAGAATCATAAATGTGACTTTTCATATAACTTGAGGACGAGTTACAAAAACATATTTCATGAGAAACTTTAAGATTAATACGGATTGAAAACAAATTATCACATAACTTTTCTATTAATCTAAACTAACTCATAAGAACAAGATAATTCAAGTCAAACAACTTTCATGAAATTAGACTAACCATTAAACTAACACAAAACATGAATCTATTGACAATTATCTTTGAAATTGGTTTCGCATGAACATTACCACATCAAAAACAGGTTTACAAGACCAAAAACAACTTAGGGTAATGTTTCTAGTCCAATTCCAGGCTTAAAAGTCGAAAATATGCTGTCAGGGGGTCCAACTCATCGAGTGCATGAACCAACTCAACAAGTTGGATGAATTTCTTCATGGACTCGGCGAGTCCATCAGTGGACTCGGCGAGTCCAGCACTCAGACAGCCAAAATTTTCGATTTCTCCAGCCATTTCGGCAAGTATAACATGAAAACAAGCCTTGGCTCTGATACCGCTGTTGGGTTTTTGTATAATACAACATCCTATGGTGCACATACAACCCTAAATACCTTGGATCTATGTTTTCACTAATTATACATGCAAATGGTTTCCAAGGTATTGAACCTATAGCTAGCATGCAATTGTCATACAAACTACATAAAATACTAGATAGTGTAACATACCTTTTTTGTGTGGCTGGAAGTCTTGATGTATTTGGCCTTAAGAACTTAGCCCCAATAGTGTGGAAGCCTAAAATGAAGTCACAACACATCAAGGACAAAGGTAGGACTTGAGAGAGAATCTCCATGCACTCTAAAACCTTCATGAACTCCAAGAGCTTGCACACACACTAAGGGTGGCGGTTTTTAGGTCATAACATATGCATTTATATGTGTTGAATTCTAAGAGTCATGGGTATAACCCAAACCCATATCCATGGATCTTATGATCCATGGTTCATGTGGTCTAACTCTTTATGTATCCATACATAAACTTGGTCCAACATGGATCATAAGCCCAACACATATAAATATAACTAATTACCATAATTAGTCCCCATAGTTTTAATTAGTCTCTTTTGATCACTAAATTAATTCCAAATTAATTCTTGATCAATACTAATTAAAACATATGATTTCATATTAATATATTAGAACTTATAATATATTAATAAATCATATATAACATCTTCTCTCAAAAGTCCATCCTAACAAATTGTCCTGATGATATGCAACCCAAATGGACCATGCTACTCTCGGGTCGAATACATACCAATAATAGTTATGGGCTTAGACACCTAATCCAACATTAAATTGGTTGTAAATTTTCATGGTGTTACACAAAAACTTTCATTCTACTATCATTAGCGTTCTATCTAATCTCTCTCTCATCAAATTATTGAACTATGGTAATCTAGCTCAAGGATCACTTCCAATTCTTGTCGAAAGTTGGATCATGTTATCCACCAACCAATGATAGCCTAGTTCGGATGACAATCATCTTGTGACCATTCTATGAACTTACTTCTACACTGTACCAGTACTGCATCATAGGGATGTAGGTCAAACCATCAAGAATAGTTTAACAAAACGAAAACTTTACATTTACATGAATGATTAGAATACATCTAGAGCCGACCATAATCGCTCACGAACTCATTTTCTTATCGTATAACAAAATCATGTCGTCATCCAGAAATAGTCAGCCAAACGACGAAACCCCGATCCTGCATATAGACGCTGCTACTTTCTAAGCCGCGGTAATAGCTGTCGTGATAGCTGTCCTAGCACAATTCAACGATGGTAACACAAACAAAGATGCAAACGGTGTTGTCAGTTCAAATTGTTGCAACAACCCGGGAAATCAACTAAAGATAGTAGTCACAAACCCCCAAGGCCACAAATCTGAGTATAGGAAACGAAAGCGTCAAGCCAAAAATGAGCGCAAGCGATCTCAAAGATTTTCCATGCAACAGCAACAAATGGCGACCCCTGCCACTTCAGCACCGATCAAACGATATGAGGGAACACTCCCGAAGTGTGAGAAGTGTAACTTTCATCATAACGGAGTTTTTCGAGAATTGCAATGCAACAATTGCAACAGAATGGGGCACACTGCTCGTGTCTGTAGAACGCCGGCATGAACCATTTTCCAAATCACTAGCATCGGAGTCAGCCCGGCTTGCGATGGTTGTGGTGAAACCGGACGCTATAAAAGGAATTGTCCAAAAAAGAGGGACAACGAAAGCGCTCGTGTCCCCATAACTCCGACCCTGCACATCACTTCCACCACCGACGCTGGTGCAAGCCAGATATGTCATATACTGTAACACCCAAATTTTCAAATAATTTTTCACATTTATAAAAACACATTTTCATTCATAATTGTAATAAAAACATCATTGTATCACATAACCAATTCATAACATCACATCCCAAGATCAAAATATGTAAAAGCTCCTCAAGTGTGTACTGATCAAACCGGCGCCTTCCCGCGATCCTCACTGGTACCTGAAACACATAACACAACACTGTAAGCATAATTGCTTAGTGAGTTCCTCAAAATACCACATGCAACACATATTAGCCACTCGAGGCTATAACTCTGTTTGACCCTCTGGTCAATGTGTCTCAGTGGGACCTTCCGGTCCCATAACTCTGGTGGGCCCTCTGACCCTAACTCTGTGGGCCTTACGGTCCAAACTCTGTAAACACTGTAACATGCATAGCATAAAATACATAGAAATCTCATCATGCAAAAACATACAAATACTCTATCGCATAACTCTAATTACTAATCTAGGTAAAGTATAGTGAGAAGACTCACCTCGGGTAACTAGGTAAATCTCGAACTCTGTAAAATCCGATCTAGCCTCCGCCTAATCATATGAAATAAACACTCTAAATCAATACATCCCTCAAGGCTAGACTATTCCCTCTCTTAGTACTCTCAGAAGGGTAAAAGACCATTTTACCCCTCTCATGGCCCTAAGACCCAAAAATTGGCCAAACCCTAAAAGTCAACAATAGTCAACTCTCCGGGTTACGCTGAGCGTACCAAACATGTACGTTGGTGCCTTCACAGAAAACGGGGTGCGCGACCCCTTACGCCGTGCGTACTGGGATTACGCCCCACGTAACTTTTTGGGGTCTTAATCAGTTAAGACCCTCGTCCAACTTCTAGATCTGACCATTTATAACCCTCTTAATCCATAAAGTTGGTGACTTTAAGCCTTTGCATGGCTGGACAAGTCACTAACACCCATAATATTCCATTTCCTAACACTAGAAAGCTCAATACTCAAGCATGACCTCATATCAATGACCAAGATGGAAACTTTATGGATCTATAACACAAATACCACTGAAATGGGACAGATCTACGTCAATGGAGCACATTACACTCATAAAGTCTCCACCTTTGGGACTTTTAACCCTAGAATGGCCCATGCAACATCAAACCAAAATGAAGAGGAAAGTTTTGAACTTTATACCTCCAGATGCAGCTCCTTCCTCTGTAGATCTCAGATCCAAACTTGCACTTCAAGCTCTAGCCTCCACAAGCTCCTCTCCTTCTTCTTCACTAACACACCAAGGCACTTTTAGCTCCAAAACACTCACTCTCAAGCTAAGGACGATGGGAGGCTCTCTTAGGGTTTCACTCACTGATATGGAGGCTGAGAAATGAGCCTTAGCATCCATTATATAGTGCACAAGTCAAATATTAGGGTTTGCGTCTGGACCCATTACGCCCAGCGTAACCCTGGGTACGCCCAACGTACCCAGGCGAGTCCGCGTCCAAATTAAGCGCATGAGTACGCGCAGCGTACTCCCCAGTACGCCCAGCGTACTCATTTGCTACAAGAACTCTTTCAAGGGACCAGTTTTGACAACTTGACAAAATGGAAGGATTTAATAGATTTACCTGGATTTTTGGATTGTTACAATTCTCCCCCACTAGAACCAGACTTCGCCCTCGAAGTCTCATGCCGAAAACAACTCCGGATGTTGCTCCCGCATCTCTGACTCCGTCTCCGAAGTCAGCTCGGACCCCTTCCGATGCTGCCACTGGACCTGAACCAGAGGAACCTCCTTGTTCCTCAGAACCTTGACCTTCCGGTCCAAGATCGCGATCGGTCTCTCGACATAATTCAGCCCTGAGTCCACCTGGATATCCTCTAACGGCACTACCACCGACTCGTCGGCTATACACTTCCTCAGCTGGGATACATGGAAGGTATCATGAATCTGGCTCAACTCTACAGGTAGCTCCAATCGATATGCTACCCTGCTCACCCTCGCGATCATCCTGAACGGCCCAATATACCGGGGCCCCAACTTGCCCCTTTTCCTGAATCGGATCACTCCTTTCCAAGGAGACATTTTCAGAAGCACAAAATCTCCGACCTGAAACTCGAGCTCGGATCGTCGCCTATCCGCGTAAATCTTCTGGCGACTCTGAGCTGTCAACAATCTCTGTCTGACCTGTTGTATCTGCTCTCTCGTCAGGAGTACTAGCTCAGTGCTACCCAACACTCGTTGCCCGACCTCTCCCCAACATATGGGAGTCCGACACCTCCGTCCATACAATAACTCGAAGGGAGGCATACCGATACTCGAATGGTGGCTGTTGTTATAAGAAAACTCAGCCAAAGGCAGATACGTGTCCCAACTCGCTCCGAAGTCCAAGACACATGCCCGAAGCATGTCCTCGAGCGTCTGAATCGTCCGCTCACTCTATCCGTCCGTCTGCAGGTGGTAAGCGGTATTGAAATGCAGCCTAGTACCTAACTCCTCATGGAACTTCTTCTAGAACCTGGAAGTGAAACGCACATCTCGATCTGACACAATCGAGATCGGTACGCCATGCCGCGATACCACCTCCCTCCCATACACCTCTGCCAACCTCTCTGCAGAAAAGCTCTCACTGATAGCAAGAAAATGAGCGCTCTTTGTCAATCGGTCGACGATCACCCAAATTGCATCGACGCCTCTCGCAGTCCTCGGCAATTTGGTGATGAAATCCATGGAAATCTGTTCCCACTTCCACTGGGGAACCTCAAGCGGCTACAACTTGCCATGTGGACACTGGTGCTCGGCCTTAACCCTCCGACAAGTCAAGCACCTCTCTACAAACCACGCCACATCCCTCTTCATACAGGGCCACCAATAGTCTCTTTTCAGGTCCAAATACATCTTAGTGGCCCCGGGATGGATCGAAAACCTCGACCTGTGCGCCTCCTCCATCAAAAAGGCATGTGCCCCACCCTCAAATGGCACCCAAATCCGGCCCTGGAAGGTCATAAGCCCACGACTATCAGTAATAAACTCATATATCTGCCCGATCACCCGCTCTCGCTTGTGGTTTTCCGGTCTCATGGCCTTTACCTGGGCCTCCCGAATGGTGTCCAACACCGGGGTCATCACTGTCAACCTCAAATAAACATCTCGCAATGAGGCACTCTCTGCCCTACGACTCAAGGCATCGGCTACCACGTTAGCCTTGCCCGGGTGGCACAGGATCTCACACTCATAATCATTTGCCACATCCAACCATCTCCTCCGGCACATGTTCAGGTTGCGCTAATCCATCAGGTACTTCAAGCTCTTGTGGTCCGTATATATTGTACACCGAACCCCGTACAGATAGTGACGCCAGATCTTGAGGGCGAACACAACGGCCCCCAACTCCAGATCGTGGGTAGGATACCTCGTCTCATGAGGCTTCAGCTTCCTCGACGCGTATGCTATCACATGCCCTCTCTGCATCAGCACCGCACCCAGTCCCGATATCGATGCGTCACAATATACCACAAAGTCCTCCATTCCCTCCGGAAGGGCTAATACAGGGGCTTCGCACAATCTCTGGCGAAGTGTCTCGAATGAGGCCTGCTGCTCTGGGCCCCAACTGAATGCTACGCCCTTCCGGGTCAACCTGGTGAGAGGAACTGCAATCTGGGAGAAGTCCTTGATAAACCTCCGATAATAGCCGGCCAACCCCTGAAAACTCCTGATCTCTGAGGGGGATCTCGGCACCTCCCAACTCATCACCGCCTCAATCTTGGCGGGATCGACCAATATCCCGCTCTGGTTGACGAGATGTCCTAGAAACTGAACCTCTCGTAACCAGAAATCGCACTTGGAGAATTTGGCGTAAAGCCTCTCCGATCTCAGAACCCCGAGGATCTCCCTCAAATGCTCCTCATGCTGCTCTTTAGACCTTGAATACACCAATATATCATCAATGAACACGATTACAGAACGATCCAGCATTGGCCTGCACACCCTGTTCATGAGATCCATGAATGCCGCCGGTGCATTGGTGAGCCCGAAAGGCATCACCACGAACTCGTAATGCCCATAACGAGTCCTGAATGCTGTCTTCTGGATATCCTCATCACGCACCCTCATCTGATGATATCCAGACCTCAAATCAATCTTGGAGAACCAAGACGCTCCCTGCAACTGATGGAACAAATCGTCGATCCTCGGTAAGGGGTAACGGTTCTTGACCGTCAGCTTGTTCAACTCCCGGTAATCAATGCACATCCGGTGTGAACCATCCTTTTTCTTGACAAAAAGGATCGGCGCTCCCCACGGCGAGCTACTCGGCAGTATAAACACCTTCCCCAGCAGCTCCTGAAGCTGTGAGGTCAATGTGTCTCAGCGGAACCCTCCAGTTCCATAGCTCGTTGGACCATCCGGTCCGGTCTGGTTGAGGACCCTCTGGTCTCGTAAGTCGTTGGACCCTCCGGTCCGGTCTATTACATAGCATACATAAACGACAAAGCACATAATCTCAAACAAGCACATAACACGTAAGACCTTTCGGTCTGCACATAGATACCACTCTAAGTAATGTATAGTGAGAAGACTCACCTTGCTAGATGTCTAGAAAACTCTCGTGCTTGAATCCCCGATCTAGCCTCCTTCTATCAAAAAACATAATATATCAACTTAATACTCTCATATGTTCTCATCTTTAAAGAATGGGTAGAAGACCATTCTACCCCTCCATGGCCTCTCATGAATCCGTTTGACTAAAACCCTAAAGTCAACGGTAGTCAACTCTAGTCAACGGTCCAACTCTAACCAGACTCGTCGAGTGCACTCGGGTGACTCGGAGAGTCCATGCGTGTCCTCTTAATCATTCTAAGGCCTCACTCGACTCGTCGAGTTAACCTTACACTCGACGGGTTACCACTGAATCGCGGGGCAACTCAATCCGACTCGACGAGTCCTCTTATGGGCTCGGTGAGTTTCCTCCATGGCAACACTCAATTAACCTTCTGAGGTCAGATCTGTTTCTCTAACTTATAGATCTGGCCTTCTAGCACCAAAAAGTCACGTAAAGGTGCAATCTTTATGCCCATGCACCACACATCTAGCTCTATTTGATAAAATAGCCCTTATAATGGTGTCTTAGGCTTAATCCTCTTATGTGACTGCATAAAGCTTGACTCATGGGACTCTCTGGACCTCTCAAGATCCAGATCCGAAGTCTAAGCCTCAAGGGGACCTCATATACTCAATATCTTACACTAAAAGAGGGTAAATAAACCCTAATTTCATGCTGTCTAATAATCATACGAAATAGGTACAGATTAGAACCTTAAACAACAGCCTAGAATGGAATAGAAGTAGATCTGAGCTCCTCTGGTTGATGTAGCTTGAACAACCTTCTCCTTCCTTGCAAATAAATGCACCAAAATGAAGAAAATGGCTTCCTCTTTCACTCTAAACTCTCTGGATCGATAAGGGTGTTTCAAAGGGAAAGGTGGCCGCAAATGAAGGCCATCAGAGCCTTTAAATAGGTCTCAGGTCCACGGATTTAGGGTTTCTGTCCACAGCGCGGACTCGTCAAGTCGACTCTCTAACTCATCGAGTCCCTTCATTAATCCGAGTCATCAGTCGCGATCTTACTCGACGAGTTTAGGCGTCAACTCGTCGAGTCCCCCCTCAAAATAAATACTTAAATAATGATACCTGGAAATTCGGATGTTACATCACTCATAAACATCTTCTGGTAAATATTCAAGAAAGATCGTGAGAACACACTCATGTGTGAGGAAGTCCCAATTCATGCAACATCTTTTATACTTACATGGGTCATAAAGTTTTTTTTATCAAGCCTTAATCTCCTTAAAGGAACCTCCATTTGACCCGACATCATAATTTAAGAGCATCTTTAACGAGAGCATCACCTATCTCGTTACCATGCAGTGCCTTCCCACACTATTCTCCAGTGCATCTTCTAACAGATCATGGGTATTCCAGTTTTTTTTAAGGGCATTCATGAGAACATTCTTTTCCGAATGCTTGTGAGTTTATGAGACCACAATGCAGATGATAAAGCACAAACGATTTTTCATTCCTTTATTTGGAACGATCTCTCTCTTGAACTCACATCAATGTTTGGAACGATTCTTTATCTCTCTCTCGGTCTCTCTTGAACTCACATCAATGTTTCGGCCTTGACAACTCATGTGGCTGAACACTCAAGTACATTAAGGTTTTTTCTTCTTATGTGTGTTGCCTTCATATGCCATACATACAACTCAAGAACGCCCACATGTTGCTGCGAAGGAACCAAAGTTCAATAAGTTTTTTTTGGTGACATTGAAGCTTTTTTGTGACACTTGAACATAAGAAGAAGTCCTTTATTTGTGACAGCATTATCGTCGCAAAAGGTTTTAAAAAAAAGGAAACACTTGAATGTATGTGTCTTGCAAACTTCTAAACCATTATCTTTGTTAAGACACTCTCACACACATGCACGATTTTATTTTTTTTGATATTTTTTTTCTTTTATTTTAATTTTCTTTATTATTATTTTTTATCCTTTTTTTATTTTTATTTTTTTGCTCTCTCTTAAATAAGGCATGAATAAACACTATCATAATTTAAATTTCATATTTCTCGGGTTTTCAGTGTTTATTTGATATTCAAGGGATATCTATAGATTTTTTTTCCAAAACTATTTTGAAAATAACATTTATGATAAAAAAAATTATATTTTATATTTTTTGAAATTTTGTTTTGATATGTTACTGTCTTTTAAGGTCAAGACTTAGCAACTTTGTTTTATCATAACACTCATTGATATGATTTAGCAATATATCAAAGTTTTTTTCATTCGTTTGTTGAAAAAGATCAAGTCTTTCACTTTTATTCAACACTTTATTTTTTTTTTCACTTCAAACTTCTGGCCTAAATAAAATAGAACACGAGTTTGCAAGTTATTTCTATCTGTCACTTTACTTTCCTATCTTGACAAAACAAATTTTTGTCTAGATCATGCAAATTCGGACATTTTTTAATGAATTCCAAATTTTTATTTTTATTTTTAATTGTCATATTGATAGTTAAATTTTCTTTAAGAAAATCTTTCAAGTTCGAGAAACATATTCTCTCGAATTATTTTAAAGTTTTTTTTGTGTATCTGCTTCAAAAGAAAATTCCATTGAAGCAGAGGGGGAAAATGTTAAATCAATATTTTTCCTTTTACACACTCTTTACAACTCCTTATTTCAGTAACCATCACATAGGGGGAAACTGTTGGAAATATTTTATGTGATTGCCACTTGAAATAAGTTGAGTATTGATTTACATTTTCTAATAAACATTATCAGAATGTTTCAGGTTGGAAAGATCCTGAAGATTCATCAAGTGTTTGAAGAATCATATGTTGAAGCTTACATGGAGCACAGTTGTTGACCTGGATCACTTGCTGAAATCTAGTTGGATCATCATGATCTCAGATGGCACATCTAGCTCATATGTGGAGCATCAAGACACTGATGGATCATTTGGAATATTGATGGCTCATTAGAAACATTGTTGACTCATCCACAACTCTATGGCTCAACAAGAGTTGATGGCTCAACAGGAATACTTGGTGGCTCAACTCAAGTCAATGGATCAACATGATCACATTGATGGCTCAACAAGGTTGCACATGACACATCATGTACGATGAAGGCACGTATAAATGCTCAAAGGAACATGAATTTCGTCTATGGTCTGTCATGAACATGTGGTGGTACATCTTCAAGTTCAAGACATAGTCCAACTTTCAAGAAACTACTCAACATGATCAACAACACTTCTGGAAGTTGATGACATCTAAGAAGACAATTGAGCAACATGATGCTCATGTTGCTCATCACATTTTCGATGTTGATCAAGAAGGTTCAAGAATTATGAAGACTGATAACTTGGATGCAACCCTAACAGAATACTAACGGAATTGGATTATTCCATCCATTCTCCGTTAAGTAGGGCAAATGTGTCAAATGATGACTAAGTCATGATGACGTGTCAACACCTGATTGGTCAAGCCATGTCATGGGCTTTCCCAAAGCCTATAAATAGGCCCTTGGGATCGATTATGAAGTTGCTCTTTTCTGATCATTCCTGCTCATTCGGCACAAATTGCTGCCTAGACTAGTCTTCAGAGAGCAGTTTGAGAGTTTTAGTGTGTTCTACATTCAAACACTTGTAATTGAATCTTAATAAATATGAGAAATATTTGAATCATTGATCTTGAACATTAAAAAACTTTTTTCTATTAATTTGATTGATTCACAACTCTTTATTTTCTGCACTACTTACCACCTGACGAGTCTGAAACTCTGTTTCGGTATTTTCAACGCTTGGACTATTCTAGTCATGGTTTACTGAATTTTCCTCATTTCTTCAAAGGTCATAACAACAAAAAACCCAATGTATGTTTCTTTCACATTTTTGGTTGTAGGTGTTTTGTGTTCAACAACAAGGATCATATCAACAAAGTTGCACGAAAATATGATGGAAGCATCTTCTTGGGTTAATCAACAAATAAGGTTGCATATCGTGTTCACATATGGAGAACAAGACTAAAAGTCCACAACACATCTCCCATCAATGAAACCAAGTTCATCCTGGAAAAAGACATTTCATCGACATCAGGACCCTTAAACTTAATTGAAGTTAACTATGACGACCTCTTTGAAACCGAAGAGATTGCACATCAATCAGAGATATTGGTGTCTCTGGTAGCACAACGACAACATTTAGAAGTATTTAGACCAACCATTTTTTTGAAGGAACCTCATTCAATAATCCACCTCGCCGATTGAGGGGAAAAAATCAAATCCTTTAAAAAATCGAAAGCATCGAGGTTCTAGTACTTGGAGATAATGGTTTGGTACATGTCTACAAAGTGACCAATCAATCAAATGTCTTTGAATATTTAGAGGACGAAGAAGTTGAAAATATTGATACTAAAGGGAATCCAAGGATAGTAACTCAATGATCGTTTCAGGGGGAACCATCATTGGTCCTAGGGGAACCGTCAACAATCCAGGGGGAACCTTCAATTTTAGTTGTTGAACCAATCCCAACAGGCCAAGACTCATCTGGAGGATGCTCACAAACCAAGGGGGAACAACCTTCAACAAATAGACTCGAAGTCTCATCTGAAGTAGAGGACATTTCCTCGAGTCCTGTTGCTGATGTGTTGAGTATTGGAGATATAGAAACTGATTTGGCATTTTGTGTTAATAGTTGAAGACTTTTTAGTCTTGATAGTATGTTTACTTTTTTAGCACATGTTTTATATTTTTCCTATATATAACCTGTAACTTAGCTTGTTAGGTAAGCTTTTCCTCGAAAAAGTCTCTTAGTATGTCCCACTTCCAAATCAATAACTTACTAAAGATTTGACAGAATACTTACAGCTTTATGGTGATTGATTCATGATTGTTATTCTAATTCCGCACTCGTCATTTCATTTTGGACCTCACAATTGGTATCAAATCTGACTGGTATTCTAAAAAGAATGTATTTCATTGTATGTTCAACTCTGTTGGGTTTTGAAGATCCATGTTAGCGATCATGTTGTTTGTGATAGAGTAGGTAGCTAGAGATTCTTCTTAACTTTCCGGATTCTCTCCATGGAATTTGTTGAAGATTCAAGGGGGCGTGACGATTGTTCAAGGGGGAGCTCTGTGAAAACCCAAAATTTCTATCTTGTACAAACCATTCGCTTCAATCAAAGTTAGACTTGTTTCTACTAACTTTTAGCACTATTTAGAGTCTGTTTGAGCATTCTGAGCCTAGTACACCAAAGGAATGAGTGTTAGGAAGTATCTGCTTGAGCCACTAGTGTACTAATCAAGTTTTAACTCCATCATTTGGAGTTTACGGCCACCCCAAAATGAGTTTACAGCCGTAAACTCATGTGGGTCGTAAACTCTTGGCTATATATATGTTTCTTGGCCATTTTTCTTCATTTTTACCATTTCAACATCAAGAACTTGATTTCTCTCTCAAATAGCATCCGATTTTTACTCTTGGATCTTCAAGATTGTAAGTGTTCTTCCCTTGAATCGTTAATACATCTCTTTATCTAGAATCACCCTTTGATTCCATCCATTAACATCTTTCTTTGGGTTAATCTTCAAGATCCTCAAGAACATCAAGAACAATTAGGTGTTTTTGTGCCGAAAACACCCTCCTTTGCCTTCAAATCGTAAGTATCTAACTCCTAATCTTGTTAGTTAGTTAGGATGTTGGATTAAGACCTTGAAAGCATCAATAATTCAAAAACAAAAGGTGTTTACGGCCAAGACAATCTCCCTTGGCCGTAAACCCTAAATAGTGTGGCATAAGGACCATAAATTTTTCCTAAGGCTTAGACAAGAGACTAGAACACTTCCTTCATGATTGTAAGACCTTATCACACAAAATGGTAAAAATTACCATGAGTTTACGTCCGTAAACTCCTTGGGCCGTAAACCCATGGGCCGTAAACTCATGTGGGTAATGCCATTGGGCCGTAAACTCCTATATGAGGCCCTACACCCTTATATGCAACCCTATGTGGTTTAACACTTCATTACAAGTGTTTCCTAGTCCCTAAGGTTGTTCCATTTCATGATTAGTTGTTATAAACACTAATTAGATGCATATATGTGTCATTATATGCTAAATAGGATTCGTGTGTGCTCAAGTCTTCACTTGACACTTAGCATCCTTTACCGATCTTACATTCGCATCACTCACTAAAGGTGAGTTCATACCCATTAACTTATCTTTTAAATGATTTTAAATGCTTTTATAGGGGGGGGGGGGGGGAATACAAGATTTCATATACTTCAGATTGTGTTTCAAACAAAGGATTTCTTATACTTCAAACTGTGTTTCAAACAAAGGATTTCATATACTTCAAACTGTGTTTCAAACAAAGGATTTCTTATACTTGAAACTGTATTATCAAACAAACTGCTTTTAAATCGTTTTATAAACTAACATCAAGTCATTAATATTTATTGTTAAACTCTTCAAATGTATTTTAAAACCTCTTTTTAAACTTATATATTGTTAAAAGCATGTCTATATATGTATAGTTATATAAGTAATGTTTAAAGGACTTAAGACTGATAACTCGCTTTATTTCCTTTTCCTTGTTTGGATGTGGCCTTAGGGTATCAGTTATTTGTCCGAATATCGTCTAAATATTAGTTATATATTATGTATACATATGTAGATATAAAAGTACTGTCAGTCAGTTCAATACCTTTGGGTAGCAAAGGTATACCATCATTTATTCAATTACAGAAATCACTAGTAAACTATAATAGGTATACTTTAGGAGAATACTATCATATACAAATACTATTATAGAGAATACTAGATAGAGAATACTAGACAGAGAATACTATAACAAAGAATTGTAGACAGATAATACTATAAGAGAATACTAGAGAGAGAATACTATAACAGAGAATAGTATAACAGAGAATACTATAACAGAGAATACTACAACAGGAAATACTATACATAGAATACTATTACTATATCAAGTATACTATAACAAGATTCAGAGATAACATAATGTGAGACACTACTTCATGACACAGCGACCATTTCGTTGTGTTACGTTTTGTAACCAGAATCTCCTGGAGGGAGAGCGTGAGTTTCCGCATAGATCTATACTAGATTTACTATCCTACACCTTGTTGTTCGCTACAGTGGAACTTGCAAGTCTACGGGTGCCAAATGTCATTTCTTCCGACGTCTTTCATTGTCGTGTTTCAGTCAGTTAGTATGGAACCACCTCATCACATTATACCTAAATTAAACCATTGGTTTTAAGATTGTTATTACTTCAGTAATTAATACAAATAATACTACAGTACACATACATTTTCCCATTATATTCAAATTGTGATCTTCTCACATAAAGGGTAATATAAAACTATATTTTGGTAATAATAGTCATATTTGGGAAAAGCATCCACTTTTACAGAGAAACAAATATACAAAACAGTCGGGTCTTGGTGGAAGACTACTTTTTATACTAATAGAAAATATAGGATTTTCTAGGAGTTTTCAAACATATACAAACATTTACATTGAACATTTACAAACATTTTCAGTAAACATATACAAACATTTTCAGTAAACTTATACAAACATTTTCAGTAAACTTATACAAACATTGACACTAAATACTTATGAACTCACCAGCTTAAATGCTGAACTACTCTTTTAAAATAACTTGTATTCTCAGGTCATCAGTAGACAGGTACAGTCAACCAGGTTTTGAGAAGACGTAGCATGTACAAAACTCGTATTTTATTTTGATTATTCTTGTTTTGGTGTCTTATTACTATGAATGAACACACTTGTATCAAATTATACTATTAGTGTAATGGATGATGTTGCTGCTTGTTTACTACTTTGCATTGTTATGATACTGTACATGACGTCCTCCGCCCCCAAACGTTTCCGCCGTTCCGGTTTTGGGGTGTGACAGATTGGTATCAGAGCAATGTTTATAGAGAATCGAGTATATCAACCCATAAAAGATATACAAACTATAAACACAAAGGGATTAAAATACTCTGACTAAGAGTTTATACTTTTAAGTACTAAAATACTTAACCAAAAGTATACATAATTACATACCTACATACTTACTATAGAACAGTGTCATACTAGAACATTACAAAAGTATTTAATTGTTGGACACAACAGTCAAACCTTGGCAGTTATGTAATCGTATCTGGGATAAATATAGCCTGATCAACTATATTTATTTGAGATACGGTGAACGTGTGTCGGGGAGCAATTGGGGTGTTGCAACAAACCTAAAACTTACCAAATTATACATATACATCTTCATATATAGAAGAACTTGAGAACAAAACATAAAGTAAAATACCATAGGAGTGTTTTAGGCACTATTCATTCAAAGAAAAAACTTATTAGGATTAGCGGTAAGTTTCCCTTAGAGAAACTTTTTATTTGTTTATCGCGCTATTTTAGAACTGTTAAATAAATTCCCTACCCTTATTTCTTGTCTAGATAAATGGCTGGATTCTACCTCCTCGGCGACCCTTACTTTCCCGGCCAAGAGAATGGAGGAGGGCTAAATGCAGAACCAGAAGCAGAAATTGAACTCCCCTTAGATGATGATCTGGCAGAAGACCTTCCAGAGGATCTTGATCCCGAGCCAGAAGTTGAGAATCTACCCCCAGTGGCTCCAATCCCAAATCCTAACCCTCGTCCGGCTTTTCAAGGCCCGACGCCTCCGTGGGTGGAAAGCATGGAAACATGGAGCCAAGAGCAGAATTCGCCCATGCCATTCAATGGAGACCGAAGCTTTTATGAGCTGAGCAAAGGAGGCTCAATAGACAGGGTCTTGCCAATCCTGGTCCGCAGATTTGCCCGAAACAAAATACAGGGCAGGACAGCTCTCCATCGAATCACGGAAGTTAATGCCAATGCGAGAATGCATACCATCCACACCATTCATCTTGAAGATGCTCGTGAGAGGTATATGAGAGACCACGAGGCCCTGCATCAAGAGCTTGCTGCGAATCCGGCTGAAGTCATTCAACTCCAGATTCGCCAGAGAGTTTATGAACGACACCTTCTCGACATAGAGTGTCAACTGGCAAGTGTGAGGGTTCACCCGAGGGGTACCCGTCGCCGCTAGAAGATACTCTACCTATCCTCTCTTTTGGTTTACGGAATAGCCTTCGTATTTATGCTCTATGTAGCACTTTTCCATGTAACTACTCATGTACTCTAGGTATTATTTCACTAGATCTTCGTTCTATCAAACTTTCTCCTACTTCTAAATACTGATGTAAGACCTACTCCAAGGTCAAAATTTCCTTGAACTTATTACATCTTTAATATCAATGATATTGACAGTCGGCTAATCCCTGTGACAATCCTTGTCCAAATTGTAACATCCCAAAGTCATAATCAAGAGTTCAGGGGGTAAAAGTGTAAGTTTGGAAAAGAGGAACTCGACGAGTAGGAACTGCAACTCGTCGAGTCTAAGCGTGTGCCGGGCACATGTTAAGTGACCGGACTCGCCGAGTCGGAGGCTGGACTCAACGAGTCCGTGCTGGAATGAGAAACCCTAATTCTTGGGGTTTGCACCCTATTTAAAGAATGATATGCCTTCATTTCAGCCTCTATCTTCCCTGAGTGTTCCAGAGAAACCCTAAATCGTGAGAGACTCCATTGTTGAGAACATTGAAGCTTGGAAGAAGAAATTGGTGAAGAGAAGTTGGAGGAATTTGAGGATAGCATCAAGAGAGCTTGTGGATCTTAAGTCTACATCAGTTTAGACTCATCTCTAAGGTAAGAGGACCTTACCTTAAGCTATTTCCTTGTTATTTCATCCATGGTGTGTGATTTGGGGTTCTTTAGCATGGTTGGGATCTATTTCGGGTATAGAGACTAGATCTGAGGTTGCAACTTCAGATCTAGGTTGGGTTGGAGCCATGTGATCAGAAAGTGATAGCTTTGGGGCGTGATTGAGAGTGTCCTTGCCTTAAACCTTCATTTTAGCTTGATTAGAGCTTGTTGAGCCTTGCATGCACGTAAAGTTGGAAACTTTATGTGTGAATCTGGCCCTAGGAGTCCAGATTTATGTATTGGAAGCAATGGATTAGCCTGTAATCGTCTGAATGAAGATATTATGTATGGACTCGACGAGTCTGGGAGATGACTCGGTGAGTCGGGCTAGATATCAGACTTGAGTCGCATAGTAACTCGACGAGTCACATGGGTGGACTCGGCGAGTTGTATGATGATGGGCAGGAACTCGACGAGTTGGAAAAACAACTCGGCGAGTCTGTTGAATATTGCCTTGGACTCGGCGAGTCTGTTCTTGGACTCGGCGAGTCTGGTCATGAAGTCCTAACCTCTTTGGTTGAGCTGTGAATCGGTGAGCCTTGGGGCGACTCGCCGAGTCGAGTCGTGGCATGGGAGTTCCTAAGCATAGGAACTCGACGAGTCAAAGGGTTGACTCGGCGAGTAGGGTCAACCAGGAAGGTTGACTTTGACTAAGGACTTTGACTTGGACCAAGGGTTGACCAGTTTGACTTCCAAAGGGTATTTTGGTAATTTTTGGTATTTATTGGTTTTGGTTATTTGGTAATAATCAGTGGTGGAGTTCGTGCTGGTGGTCGGAGCAGCGTAGTCTTATTTCTTCAAGTCGGCGGTTGCATGTGAGTTATCCTCACTATATCGACAGGGTCTAAGGCACCAAGGCCGGCCCTTTATCAGATGGGAATGCGGGTAGTTGTTTGCTATGTTATTGCTTTGCTATGTCTGCATCCTGGTAGTTAGGATGGTATATGTTAGAGACCTGGTTAAGGTCGGTATTCAGTATATAGGATGATGCTATGCTAGTGATCGGTTAGGTCGGTATCCTGGTTAGGATGTTGCTATGTTATGTGATCTGCTAGATCAGCTGATTAGTTGTGAATTGTTATATGATTATATGTTTATGTGCACATGGTTGTTGGACTGGGGTTGGGTTGATGCGGGTCCTGCTTTGTGTTGCAGACCAACATACCCAGGGCGGACCGGCTAGACCGAAGGCCCGGCGAGCGGTCCGGATAGGCTGAAGGCCCCAAGAGGGCGGACCAGACGTGCCGAGGTTCGGAGAGTGGACCAGACAGACTGAAGGCCTGGTGCGGGCGGACCAGTCATACTGTAGACTCGGAGAGAGAGTGGACCGGGTGGACTGAAGGCCTGGTGCAGGCGGACCAGTCACACTGTAGACTCGATATGCATGGCTGTTCTGTTTATGATATTATATGATATGTGTATGATATTGTGGTTGGTATTTTGGGGGTAACTCACTAAGCTTTCGGGCTTACATTTTCAGTGTATTGTTTCAGGTACTTCAGGAGATCGTGGCAAGGCAAAGGGTGATCGTACCACTCCTCAGTTTTATGTTGATGTTTCTGGGATACTCTGATAATAAATGAACTGAAAACCTTTTTGTAATAACTTAATGAATATGGGTTGTTTTTGAAAAGTTTAAATTGGTTGTAAATTTTCACGGTGTTACAAGTTGCTATCAGAGCCTTGGTTTTAGTGAATTGGAGGAACATTTGTGTGAATCCAGTCTCAAATCAAGGAGAGTTTTCAAAGTGAAATTGATATGGTTTTCGAAAATAAATAGAGGAGGATGTGGAGGTACGATCAGCCAGAGCCAGTAAGTAGGCCCCAAAATGCCATACAAGTTATTTGATTATGTGATATGTTAGAACAGCATGCTAGTACTAGGCTAGGGATCTTCAGGAATTGCATGATAGAATTGCCTGATTATATGATGCCTGCTAGCCTAGGGTTCCCTGTTATGTGAGGAAGTTAGTAGTTCCTCTAGAAGTGAGGATTGAGTGTTGCCATGTATATGTTTATCGCTAGGGTGTTGTGGTGATACTTGATATAAATATGGGTAGGTGTGCAAGGTAGTATGGGCCCGTACTACTGAAAGCACAGGACCCATACGCGTATCAAGGAAGTCACAACCCCTAGGGTCGGGTTAAGAGTTGGTGCCCGAGTTATTGGGGGAGCATCTGATTTTCTTGCGGTGTAATTGTAGTATGGTGGTTACGAGGCATGCCGGGGGTGGATCCGGGTCAGGATCGGGATCAGGAGAGGGCGGTCAGGGTGGATCAGCACCACCCGAGGTCATTGGTCAGATGAGTACGGATGAGTTGGATGCCAGGATTCGTAAGATCCTGCATGATGAGATTGTTGCTATGTTCAGGGCGGAGATGTCGAAGATGTTTGGGTCGATCAAGACCGCCATGGTTGAGTATTTTGATGAGCGCTACGCGGCTCTTGCAGAGACGGCTGCCGCGGCAGCTGCAGCGGCTGTAGCAGCGACAGGTGGAGGAGCCGGTCGGGGTTTTCAGTATCGGGACTTCGATAATACGAAGCCCCCTACTTTTGATGGAGTTCAGGATCCGATCATTGCTATGAGGTGGTTGTCGGACGTGGAGGGTTGTTTCTTCACGTGTTCATGCCCTGCGGATCAGAGGGTGAGGTGTGCTCTGAACCTTTTGAGGCTCGGGGCAAAGGATTGGTAGAGGTTGACTACGGGATCGTATTCTGATGCGCAGCAGGCTCCAGTTTCATGGGATCAGTTCCGGGAGATGTTCAGTACCCGTTATGTTCCACGGGTTGAAAGGGAGAGGTTGGCTCAGGAGTTCTTGGAACTGAAGCAGGATTCGGAGTCGGTGACGGAGATTACCAGGATGTTCATTGAGAGGGCGATGTTTTGCCCTGAGTTTGCTTCGGAGCAGGCTCAGATGTCCCGATATCTGAGTATGCTCAAGAGGGATATCAGGCAGTTCGCGTCTACGCAGAGGTGCGAGACCTTACTGGAGTTGCAGGAGGCCGCTCGGCGGCATGAGTTGGAGATTGAGTTGCAGTTGAGAGAGCAGAGGCAGGCCCCGGCGCTCTCGCAGCCGGCGCCAAAACGGTCCAAGACCGTTGATTCCAGTTTGGGAAGTCAGAGCAGCCGCACTTGCGAGACGTGTGGGAAGGGTCATACCGGAGTTTGTAGGTCTGGTGGTGCGTGCCGCAAGTGTGGGAAAGAGGGGCATTATGCGAGGGATTGTCGTCAGTCAGCCCCGGTTCAGGATATGAGGATTTGTTATCATTGCCATCAGGTTGGTCACTTGAGGGCCAACTGTCCACAGCTTGTTTCAAGATCGGTGCAGGTTCCAGCACCGTCTACTTTGAGGATCACTGGCGGGGGTCAGGGTCGAGCGGAGCCTCCGAGGGCTCAGGGACGCGTTTATCAGCTTACCACAGAGGAGGTCAGGGCAGAGCCGGATGCAGTTGCGGGTATGTTTTCATTTCATTATTGCCTGATTATCTCAGTATTTATGTAGTGTTGTATTTTATTCGCCGTTCTGCATGTTTCATGGTTTGGTTGGGAGTATTAGTAACTAGGAGTTGTAGGCGGTTAGCATCCAAGGGATTGATGGTCAGAATTTGGTTGTATGGTCTTGTTGTCGGGTATAGCAATTGTGATTTGAGAAGTGTTCAGCGGAGAGTCGAACTCCCTTAGAGTTCGTAATGTGCGATGTCGGGAAGTGATTTTGCGGAGGTTGCTCGTTTCAGAGGAAATTAGTTCATGGATAAGAGGAGTATGTTGAGTAGGGATGATTGATTTATGCCGGTCGAGTCACCAGTGGTTGGTAGTCAGTGCTCTAAGTGGGGAGAATTGGGAAATTCTCAGGAGGATCGACAAACATTAGAGGTTGATTAGCTGTTTGGGATTCAGCAGTGTTTCAGTCAGCCAAGAGGGTGGGCTGGTATGAGCACGTGACAGACAAATGGGGCGGGATACAGACCAAGGTTTTTGGAAAAAGGTGATTGGTTATTGTGAGGCCTAGGATTAGGCCGAGTAGATGGAATGGAGTTAGAGTTCGGAACCCCTAGAGGGCTAGAACAGTATGTACGGGAGAGATTCCCAAGAAGGATAGTTCGGTATGATGTATGATAGCCTGAGCGGTCCGGCGAGACTGAAGGCCGATGGGCGTACCAGTCAGGCCGAAGGCTCGGAGAACGGTCCAGACAGGCTGAAGGCCCTGGAGGGCGGTCCAGACATGCTGAAGGTTCTGAGAGTGGTCCAGATTGGCTGAAGGCCTGGTCAGGCGGTCCAGTTATGCTGAAGACTCTGTATGTGTTGATAGATCTATATGAGGAGACGGATTGAGTATGTTGCGATGCAATAGCAAACAGTAGGTCTGGCCCCGGGCATTGATCATGTTAGTGGAAGGCAGTGTATGGTCCCGAGAGTCCTTGCGAGCAGATTCAGAGTGTGTGTGATGTATGGAATAGCGGTTACTCTACGAGGGAATAGTGTAAAGTGGGGTGTGAGTACCGTGGCGCTTGTTGAAGTAACGAGATGTTCAAGTAGACTTCCTTGGATAAGGAGAGGGAAAGGTATGTAACTCCGGGAGGGAGTATTGGTTCACAGAAGTGAAAGCAGAAGTGAGAATGGATATTTCAAATATGGTTGTCGAGCACTGTAATTGTGCCAGTGGTATGGAAGCACATCCGGATTGGGTGTCTGTTGAGGTTGCGGAAGAATTTCCGGTAGTATGGAACCAGAGGAGTTCGGAAAGGATGCAAGGATGGAGCCTTGGATTTTCTGTATGGTTGTGATCAGGAGGTTATGTATGTAGCGGTAATTCATCGTGGGGATGTCTGGAGGTATCGTCAGTATGTCGGGTTTTTCCAGCCCGAGGATGTTAGAGTAGGTTCGGCATGCGTATGTGATTGCAAGGGAGAGCACATGGGAGTTGCTCAGGAGCTGAAGGACGTGCCATCCTGTCAGCTCGGAAAGAAACGAGTTGGATTCGGAAAGGAAAGCAGGATAAGTCCCAGAAGTGAATGCGATAAAGGATATGCCAGTTGAGGAAAGGGGTAGAAGCTTGGTACCGGGTCAGGAACCGATGGTTCAAGGTGATATCTAGCATTGTAAGAGTCAAGTGATTGTTGTGATTTGGAGGGATGAAAGTATCATCGGTTGATCATTGGTTAAAAAGGGTTGTTATCAGAGAAAGAAGCCAGTGGCCGGCTTGAATCAGTTGTCGTAACTCTGTGAGGGAAGAGTTGGACTTTATAGAGGTTTGATAGCAGTGTTCGGAGGAACCTGGGTCGATTAATGCCAGGAGGTGCATTGTGGGAGTATTATCTGGAAATATGTTGCAGCAGCCATCGAGGACGAAGCCTAATTTAAGTGGGGGAGAATTATAACATCCCAAAGTCAGAATCAAGAGTTCAGGGGGTAAAAGTGTAAGTTTGGAACAGAGGAACTCGGCGAGTAGGAGCTGCAACTCGTCGAGTCTAAGCGTGTGCCGGGCACATGTTAAGTGACCGGACTCGCCGAGTCGGAGGCTGGACTCGACGAGTCCGTGCTGGAATGAGAAACCCTAATTCCTGGGGTTTGCACCCTATTTGAAGAATGATATGCCTTCATTTCAGCCTCTATCTTCCCTGAGTGTTCCAGAGAAACCCTAAATCGTGAGAGACTCCATTGTTGAGAAGATTGAAGCTTGGAAGAAGAAATTGGTGAAGAGAAGTTGGAGGAATTTGAGGATAGCATCAAGAGAGCTTGTGGATCTGAAGTCTACATCAGTTTAGACTCATCTCTAAGGTAAGAGGACCTTACCTTAAGCTATTTCCTTGTTATTTCATCCATGGTGTGTGATTTGGGGTTCTTTAGCATGGTTGGGATCTATTTCGGGTATAGAGACTAGATCTGAGGTTGCAACTTCAGATCTAGGTTGGTTTGGAGCCATGTGATCAGAAAGTGATAGCTTTGGGGCGTGATTGAGAGTGTCCTTGCCTTAAACCTTCATTTTAGCTTGATTAGAGCTTGTTGAGCCTTGCATGCACGTAAAGTTGGAAACTTTACGTGTGAATCTGGCCCTAGGAGTCCAGATCTATGTATTGGAAGCAATGGAATGGCCTGTGATCGTCTGAATGAAGATATTACGTATGGACTCGGCGAGTCTGGGAGATGACTCGGCGAGTCGGGCTAGAAATCAGACCTGAGTCGCATAGTAACTCACCGAGTCACATGGGTGGACTCGGCGAGTTGTATGATGATGGGCAGGAACTCGACGAGTTGGAAGAACAACTCGGCGAGTCTGTTGAAAATTGCCTTGGACTCGGCGAGTCTGTTCTTGGACTCGGCGAGTCTGGTCGTGAAGTCCTAACCTCTTTGGTTGAGCTGTGAATCGGTGAGCCTTGAGGCGACTAGCCGAGTTGAGTCGTGGCATGGGAGTTCCTGAGCATAGGAACTCGACGAGTCAACGGGTTGACTCGGCGAGTAGGGTCAACCAGGAAGGTTGACTTTGACTAAGGACTTTGACTAAGGACTTTGACTTGGACCAAGGGTTGACCAATTTGACTTCCAAAGGGTATTTTGGTAATTTTTGGTATTTATTGGTTTTGGTTATTTGGTAATAATCAATGGTGGAGTTCGTGCTGGTGGTCGGAGCAGCATAGTCTTATTTCTTCAAGTCGGCGGTTGTAGGTGAGTTATCCTCACTATATCGACAGGGTCTAAGGCACCAAGGTCGGCCCTTTATCGGATGGGAATCCGGGTAGTTGTTTGCTATGTTATTGCTTTGCTATGTCTGCATCCTGGTAGTTAGGATGGTATATGTTAGAGACCTGGTTAAGGTCGGTATCCGGTATATAGGATGATGCTATGCTAGTGACCGGTTAGGTCGGTATCCTGGTTAGGATGTTGCTATGTTATGTGATCTGCTAGATCGGCTGATTAGTTGTGAATTGCTATATGATTATATGTTTATGTGCACATGGTTGTTGGACTGGGGTTGGGTTTAGGCGGGTCCTGCTTTGTGCTGTAGGCCAACATACCCAGGGCGGACCGGCTAGACCGAAGGCCCGACGAGCGGTCCGGATAGGCTGAAGGCCCCAAGAGGGCGGACCAGACGTGCCGAGGTTCGGAGAGTGGACCAGACAGACTGAAGGCCCGGTGCGGGCGGACCAGTCATACTGTAGACTCGGAGAGAGAGTGGACCGGGTGGACTGAAGGCCTGGTGCAGGCGGACCAGTCACACTTTAGACTCGATATGCGTGGCTGTTCTGTTTATGATATTATATGATATGTGTATGATATTGTGGTTGGTATTTTGGGGGTAACTCACTAAGCTTTCGGGCTTACATTTTCAGTGTATTGTTTCAGGTACTTCAGGAGATCGTGGCAAGGCAAAGGCGTGATCGTACCACTCCTCAGTTTTATGTTGATGTTTCTGGGATACTTTGATAATAAATGAACTGAAAACCTTTTTGTAATAACTTAATGAATATGGGTTGTTTTTGAAAAGTTTAAATTGGTTGTAAATTTTCATGGTGTTACAAGTTGGTATCAGAGCCTTGGTTTGAGTGAATTGGAGGAACATTCGAGTGAATCCAGTCTCAAATCAAGGAGAGTTTTCAAAGTGAAATTGATATGGTTTTCGAAAATAAATAGAGGAGGATGCGGAGGTACGATCAGCCAGAGCCAGTAAGTAGACCCCAAAATGCCATACAAGTTATTTGATTATGTGATATGTTAGAACATCATGCTAGTACTAGGCTAGGGATCTTCAGGAATTACATGATAGAATTGCCTGCTTATATGATGCCTGCTAGCCTAGGGTTCCCTGTTATGTGAGGAAGTTAGCAGTTCCTCTAGAAGTGAAGATTGAGTGTTGCCATGTATATGTTTATCGCTAGGGTTTTGTGGTGATACTTGATATAAATATGGGTAGGTGTGGAAGGTAGTATGGGCCCGTACTACTGAAAGCACAGGACCCATACGCGTATCAAGGAAGTCACAACCCCTAGGGTCGGGTTGGGAGTTGGTTCCTGGGTTATTGGGGAAGCATCTGATTTTCTTGCGGTGTAATTGCAGTATGGTGGTTACGAGGCATGCCGGGGGTGGATCCGGGTCAGGATCGCGGTCAGGAGAGGGCGGTCAGGGTGGATCAGCACCACCCGAGGTCATTGGTCAGATGAGTACGGATGAGTTGGATGCCAGGATTCGTGAGATCCTGCATGATGAGATTGCTGCTATGTTCAGCGCGGAGATGCCGGAGATGTTTGGGTCGATCAAGGCCGCCATGGTTGAGTATTTTGATGAGCGTTATGCGGCTCTTACAGAGACGGCTGCCGCGGCAGCTGCAGCGGCTGTAGCAGCGACAGGTGGAGGAGCCGGACGGGGTTTTCAGTATCGGGACTTCGATAATACTAAGCCCCCTACTTTTAATGGAGTTCAGGATCCGATCATTGCTATGAGGTGGTTGTCGGATGTGGAGGGTTGTTTCTTCACGTGTTCATGCCCTACGGATCAGAGGGTGAGGTGTGCTCTGAACCTTTTGAGGCTCGGGGCAAAGGATTGGTGGAGGTTGACTACGGGATTGTATTCTGATGTGCAGCGGGCTGCAGTTTCATGGGATCAGTTCCGGGAGATGTTCAGTACCCGTTATGTTCCACGGGTTGAAAGGGAGAGGTTGGGTCAGGAGTTCTTGGAACTGAAGCAGGATTCGGAGTCGGTGACGGAGATCACCAGGATGTTCACTGAGAGGGCGATGTTTTGCCCTGAGTTTGCTTCGGAGCAGGCTCAGATGTCCCGATATCTGAGTATGCTCAAGAGGGATATCAGGCAGTTCGCGTCTACGCAGAGGTGCGAGACCTTAATGGAGCTGCAGGAGGCCGCTCGGCGGCATGAGTTGGAGATTGAGTTGCAGTTAAGAGAGCAGAGGCAGGCCCCGGCGCAGTCGCAACCGTCGCCGAAACAGTCCAAGACCGTTGATTCCAGTTTGGGAAGTCAGAGCAGCCGCACTTGCGAGAAGTGCGGGAAGGGTCATACCGGAGTTTGTAGGTATGGTGGTGCGCGCCGCAAGTGTGGGAAAAAGGGCATTATGCGAGGGATTGTCGTTAGTCAGCCCCGGTTCAGGATATGAGGATTTGTTATCATTTCCATCAGGTTGGTCACTTGAGGGCCAACTGTCCATAACTTGTTTCCAGATTGGTGCAGGTTCCAGCACCGTCTACTTTGAGGATCACTGGCGGGGGTCAGGGTGGAGCGGAGCCTCCGAGGGCTCAGGGACGCATTTATCAGCTTACAGCAGAGGAGGTCAGGGTAGAGCCGGATGCAGTTGCGGGTATGTTTTCGTTTCATTGTTGCCTGATTATCTCAGTATTTATGTAGTGTTGTATTTTATTCGCCGTTCTGCGTGTTTCATGGTTTGGTTGGGAGTATTAGTAACTAGGAGTTGTAGGCGGTTAGCATCCAAGGGATTGATGGTCAGAATTTGGTTGTATGGTCTTGTTGTCGGGTATAGCAATTGTGATTTGAGAAGTGTTCAGCGGAGAGTCGAACTCCCTTAGAGTTCGTAATGTGCGATGCCGGGAAGTGATTTTGCGGAGGTTGCTTGTTTCAGAGCAAATCAGTTCATGGATAAGAGGAGTATGTTGAGTAGGGATGATTGATTTATGCCGGTCGAGTCACCGGTGGTTGGTAGTCAGTGCTCTAAGTGGGGAGAATTGGGAAATTCTCAGGAGGATCGACAAACATTAGAGGTTGATTAGCTGTTTGGGATTCAACAGTGTTTCAGTCAGCCAAGAGGGTGGGCTGGTATGAGTAAGTGACAGACAAATGGGGCGGGATACAGACCAAGGTTTTCGAAAAAAGGTGATTGGTTGTTGTGAGGCCTAGGATTAGGCCGAGTAGATGGAATGGAGTTAGAGTTCGGAACCCCTAGAGGGCTAGAACAGTATGTACGGGAGAGATTGCCAGGAAGGATAGTTCGGGATGATGTATGATAGCCTGAGCGGTCCGGGGAGCCTGAAGGCCGATGGGCGTACCAGTCAGGCCGAAGGCTCGGAGAACGGTCTAGACAGGCTGAAGGCCCTGGAGGGCGGTCCAGACATGCTGAAGGTTCTGAGAGTGGTCCAGATTGGCTGAAGGCCTGGTCAGGCGGTCCAGTTATGCTGAAGACTCTGTATGTGTTGATAGATCTATATGAGGAGACGGATTGAGTATGTTGCGATGCAATAGCAAACAATAGGTCTGGCCCCGGGCATTGATCATGTTTGTGGAAGGCAGTGTATGGTCCCGAGAGTCCTTGCGAGCAGATTCAGAGTGTGTGTGATGCATGGAATAGTGGTTACTCTACGAGGGAATAGTGTAGAGTGGGGTGTGAGCACCGTGACACTTGTTGAAGTAACGAGATGTTCAAGTAGACTTCTTTGGATAAGGAGAGGGAAAGGTATGTAACTCCGGGAGGGAGTATTGGTTCACGGAAGTGAAAGCAGAAGTGAGAATGGATATTTCAAATATGGTTGTCGAGCACTGTGATTGTGCCAGTGGTATGGAAGCACATCCGGATTGGGTGTCTGTTGAGGTTGCGGAAGAATTTCCGGTAGTGTGGAACTAGAGGAGTTCGGAAAGGATGCGAGGATGGAGCCTTGGATTTTCTGTATGGTTGTGATCAGGAGGTTATGTATGTAGCGGTAATTCATCCTGGGGATGTCTGCAGGTATCGTCAGTATGTCGGGTTTTTCCAGCCCGAGGATGTTAGAGTAGGTTTGACATGCGTATGTGATTGTAGGGGAGAGCACATGGGAGTTGCTCAGGAGCTGAAGGACGTGCCATCCTGTCAGCTCGGAAAGAAACGAGTCGGATTCGGAAAGGAAAGCGGGATAAGTCCCAGTTCAGGAAAGGGGTAGCAGCTTGGTACCGGGTCAGGACCCGGTGGTTCAAGGTGATATCTAGTGTTGTAAGAGTCAAGTGATTGTTGTGATTTGGAGTGTTGAAAGTGTTGGATTAGTGTCTAAGTCCATAACTATTTTGGTATGTACTTGACCCGATTATGAGCATTGTCCTTTTGGGTTGCCTTCACCATAGCAATATGTAGGGTGAATTAAGGAGAGAAAGGTTTAATTATGATTTATTAATATATTATGAGAATAATATATTAAAGGAGAAATCATATTGTTTAATTAATATTCGTCAAGAATTAATAAAGAATTAATTCTGTGGCTAAAAGAGATTAATTAAACTTAGGGGACTGGAATTGTAATTATAGGATAATTGCAATTGGGCTATGGATCACCTTGGAATAATAGGTTGGACGAATTCTATGGGGAAGCCCATTAGAAATCGTCCAAGGCATGTTCCAGAAGGGGTCCATGGGCTGCTTAGGGCTTAAGCAGTCAAATTATGGTTTCCTTGTTGGATAACCCTAATAGCCTAAGTATAAAAGGAACCCTTGGGCACCAAAAACGTGGCTAACACTTGGATTAGGGTTTCCAGCCGTTTTTTTGGTGCCTCCCCTCTCTTCTCTCCTTCATCCAATTGCTTAGTGGTGTTTGTGACTCCATTAGAGGTGCAACACTTGAGGCACTAAGCTTTCTGAAGCCAATCAAAGCAAGGAATTGATTGTTATTACTATATAACAATCAAAGGTAATTACTAAACCCTTATTTCAGTTCTTATATGATAGATCTAGGGTTTATAGTTTTGGATATTCAATTGCATGTTCATTAGACAAACTAGATCCAAAAGCTATTAGGGTTTGCATGTACACCATAGGAATGATGTATTGCTCGAAACCCATTAGCGGTATCAGAGCCTAGGGCTGTTTGTTAGTGAATTTGATGTTTGATTGATCGATTTTTGCATGAAAAACGAAGTTTTTTGCCCTCTGCCTTTCTGACTCGGTGAGTCAGTGGATGAACTTGGCGAGTCAGGCCGACTCGGCGAGTCCATGGATCTGGCAGCCTGTTTTTGCGATTTTCTTGCCTATTTTGCTGTGGGATAATTACCAAAACCATTTTTATCAATAAAATCCGAATTTTATGTATATATGGTGATTATCCTGGCCAAAATAGAAGCTAATTGTCAAAATTTAGATAATCTTTTGTTTTATTAGATAAAGATTGATTATTTGTAATTTAGATTTGAATTATCTTGTGAAAAAGTTTCAATTTTCCCCTTTAGGTTTTATAGTTTAAATTTGAACTTAAAAGTTTTGTTTTTGAAATTTGAATAGCTAAACCCAAATGTTTTGAAAAGTTTCAAAACTTGCCCTCAAGTTTTGGAATTTAAATTTTTTGATTAAAAGTTAATTTTGAAATATTTAAATTCTAATCTCAAATGTTTTGAAAAGTTTCAAAACTTTCCCTCAAGTTTTGGAATTTAAAAGTTGATTAAAAGTTTAATTTTGAAATGTTAAATTCTAAAACGCTCGTATTTTGAAAAACTTCAAATTACACCCTTATGGTTTTGTTAATTAATTAAAGTGTATAATTAAAAGAGAGTTAATAAATCCATAAAGTTTTTGGTTTACATTTAATTAAATTAAAAGTATAATTAATTAAATTAGACCACCTAGTATTTTAAAAGTTTAAAATACACCCTATACTATGTACATATGACATTAAAAGTCTAATATTATATATGTATGAGTAAACAGTCAGTCTTACCGTTAGTAGGCCTCATTCACGAAGCTGGTCTATAAGGGTTGTTTAAGGAAATTGCCTATAAAATGACGATTGAATGGGTATCCACTCTTACCCACCGCACTCTTGACTAGTGGAGGGTCATTAGCCGAACGGGTAGGATAGGACGAAACCTTCCATTATAAGTATAATGAAGTACAAAGTAACTACATGCTTTTACAAATTCCCAAAATTCTAGTTACTCTATGCAAAATGTGAAATTGTATGCTAATCCATAGAATTACACTTCGTACCCTTGTCAAACGTTAGTGGAGCGTGTGTGGTTAACCGGCACACTTATTTGGGATTGAAAATTGTAGCGAAGGGTGGCTCGATGTTTATCATAGATCAATGCAGCGTGTGTGGTTAACTGGCACATTGATTAGGTGGTAGTAGCATTGAGTGCACCACGTAGGTTCGCATGGTTATTCACACCTTATTTGTGATCCTCGGCATCCCAGTCACAAATAGAAGGGCATAATCGAGATTAAACATGCCATTGAAAAGTTCAATGAATCTCAAAAGATCTAGGAGTTTCAATTCATTTAAAACTTAAATTTCTTTTTCATTTTTCATGGTGGAAATTGGAAAATCGTCATTTACGTACCTTCAAATATTCTGGAACTAGATTACGGTATCCCTCTTCTAGGTTGTAGAGTATTGTGTTAGATCCTAGCCTTGATGTTTCGTTTGGGTGTTACATCAAGGATTCTATTGAACTTGACTTGAATTTCTCCCGTTTTGTAGATGTCTGAATCTAACAATGGTCTTCCCAAATCCATTGGAACAAGCTTTCCAAATGAAGATGGCGTTCCAAGATACGATCACGGAATTGAGAGTCATGATTCACTTCCTCCACCTCCTCCAATTATTCTCCCTAACCCACAAGTTGAAAGGCTTGAAAAGTTCAAGCTCACTCAAGCCCTATTGGCAAGTAAACACGAAGATGGGAAACATGTGTGTGCACACGTCTTGGAGATGAAGTCACACATTGACAGGTTAAGGATGTTGGGTGTCGAGATTTCAGGCGAGTTGGCTGTTGACTGGGTTCTTCAGTCGCTTCCTGAATCATATAGTGAGTTCGTTAGAGAATACTATATGATGGACCATGGCGTGACCCTCATTGATTTGACCTATTTGCTTATAGTTGTTGAATCAGAAATGATTTGGCGTGCTGATCAATCAAATTTCTCTGATGAATCAAACTCCCAAACTTCAATGGACATTGAAAATGGTGACATTGGAAATCCAGAAAAGGTAAATTCTGAGATAATTCCTTGTGCCATTCGAAAAGAGTACATTTGCTTCTATTTCCTAGAGAAGGGGCATTGGAGACGAAGCTGCCCAAACTACCTGAGAGATCTAAGAGATGGGAGAGTCAAGGAATATGCCTCTACTTCAGGTAAAATCCATTATCTAACTCTGTAGGTTCCTATTTTTGATTCCTAATACATGATGTGATAATATTACATTTTGATGTTTTGCAGGATCAAAGAAAAGAGAGGAAGCTTAAGGAAGAAGCGTGCTGAATCTGATCATGAAGAAATGGTTTTCGATCGCATGGATTCGAAGATCAGATTTTTTGAGCTGCTACTCTAGAGTTAGGATAGAATGATAAGAAATATGAAATAGCATAGTTTTTCAGTTGAATTGCATTGTAAGGACAATTTTTTCCGCAATAAAATAAATTTTTATTTTGTCTTATTTATTTATCCTTGCAATGGTGTGTATGAAAAATTGATGTTAAATTGTTTCTATTATTAGCAATAATGGATTTGATTCTTAATTATGTTATTTGTGGAAATGTCGAGAATTTGCCAAATAAGGGAAGATTCTCATCGCCCAAGTTTCAATTGAACAGAAACTTGGAATCATACAACTAGGTTGCGTGATGAATGAGACACTTCATATTTGGAAATAAGACTAGTTCTTTGGCAAAGTGTCAAGAGAAGGACTAGGAGATCGAGTACACTAGGTTGTGCGTTGATCAAGTTCACCACAAGAGTGATAAAGATATTCATCATGATTTACTAATGTTTCGTAAATATGGTTATACTTACAAGATTAAGTATAATTCTGAGTTGATCGAAAGAGTTTCAATCAATAGCAGAACGAATAAGAAGAATCAAGTAGGCAGAAAGATAAAAGTTTCTCTATTCTAAGAAGAAGGGAGAGTACCCTTTATTGTGTTTTATGATAGGTCTTAATGATTAAGAACTATTTCTCAATTGGTCCTCTAAGTGAGTCTTAGTGCATTTGCATGTCTAAGAAGAGGAATCGAGAATTATGGAAATAGTTAAATCAATAAATCAATCATACTTCGTTCCAATATCAAGTCTTAAGAGTCATACTCCAAGATTCTGACATGAGTGAGACGTCTTGAGTAGGTTTATAACACTCAACAAATGTGGAATTGGAAAAAGTCTTCTTATTCCTGCACATTTGAGATTGGTAAGTTGTGATGTCTTGGATAAGACAAAGACCAACTAGAACCAATTATGTGAAGTGATAGTCTTGATAAAAACTACACTAACTCTTGAATATTTGTTTTGTCAAGGAATGTTTCTCGACAAGAGAATCTTATATGTCAAGGAGTCAGTGGGAGTCTTAATGGTCTTGAAAGGTTTCAAGAACAAATCAAGAGTTAAACCTAGTTGATCATCACTAGCACACGACTTGAGGTTTAAAGCCTATCGTGGATGACATACTCTTTTTCTGTACCATTCCAATTGAGTTAATTATGCATGTGAGTTCTATGAGTTCTCATGTGAATGCATAAAGACAAATCACCTTGATCAATGGAAAGTACATTGATAAGTAAGGATGAGTTGCTAAACCACTTGGAAGACATGGTGGGCACTCGTGTTACCATGAGGCAAGAAATCAAGATTGAGCACGTTCGGTCCATATGAGTTTAGATTTGTCGCAAACTTTGGTTTTGGCAAATTCACATGGATAAGAACACATACACTTTAAAATCTAAGTGTCATGAGGTTTCCCTCCTTCATGAAAATGATTGTAAGGAAATGCTTTCACTAAGAGAGATTTTAAGAAGATTGCAATTGTGAAAATTGTATTCTCAAATTTGATCATGATTACGGAATCCCTCTTCATAGTTCGAATTGTGAGATTTGGCAATTAGTCTGAACATTTGGGACTTAGTAACATAAGTTCTGAATTTCTTTAGACACACATGTGAGCTTTCTAAGGCAAAGGTGTATGAGGTTAAGAAGCTTAGATGAAGGCTTATCAAAGCATTAAGTATTTAGAAATATGAACATAAGGAATTCAATAAGCATTGTTTTCTAAAAATTCAGATGTTTTCTAGATATATGTCAAAGCTAGTGGGAGCATAAGTGTTATGCTTGTATGGTAATAATCATCGTGTTAGTGGGAGCATGATTATTATTTTCAGTATTGCAAGTTAGCAATATTAATTATAGAAAACAAAGATTCACTTTACCAAGTTGCAAGGGTTGAAAAGTTGTTTTGCTATAATTAAGGGAGAGAATATTATACTTCGTTTCAAAATCTAAAAGCTTAGATCGAGAAATGTTAATAAAATTTAGTCAAGGATACATAGTGCATTCTCAAAATTCGATTATGATTACGGCATCCCTCTTCATAGTTCGAATTGTGGGAACATGGCACATAAAATATTATGACAGAAGGATGATAAAATATCACGTCTTTATGTGAGACATTATGCATCGTGTCCAATACGCTTCGAGTATAGGATCGATTGCATATGCTATAATATTTGACCGTTCTAAAATTTTTCCAAATGCCTAGGGCATTAAGAGGGAAAAAGGGACTAGAATCGGTTTTGACTAAAATAATTAAACAACTATCAAAGGACGATCTGAGGTTCACTGATGATTTGTCGCTTGTGAGTAGTTGGAAGTATAGTATTGGATGGACTATATTGACATTATTATGAATAGATAATATTCTATTAAGAATGAGTTGTCATATGGCAAATATGGAAATGTTTCCATTAATGGGAGTTGGATATTAAGAAATATGTCTAGATTAGAAACTTTTATGCGAGAAGGATGTTCAAAGGAATGTACTTTGAATGTGAGACTTCACGTCTATGGAATTGTCTTGTAACAATTTCCGATAGAATACCTTGTAATTTCATTAGCCGGGTCTTGGTAACTTTTGTGCTATGACATTACGAACGAATCACTGCATAAAATTTTAGAATCTGACATATTCTAAAAGTGGCAAGAATTTGGTATTCTTATACTAATAATAAGGATTGGGGATTGTGAAATGAGTTTCATTGGAAAAGTTTTTCAATTGATCTATTTCACAAAGTATGGACCATAGGAAACCAAAGTGTGCATGCTTGGAGCATGGGACAATTGTGGTTATAATTTGAGTAATAAGTTGATTTTCTGAAACAGTAAGCAATGAATAATGAGTAATCAATATGGTGTTTAAATAAAAGTGTTTTTATTTACGCTCAAAAGTTTTGGGGCCATATAGGATTAATATTATTATTGAGTTTCACTCTGCATGTTTTGACTTAGAGAATAACTAGGTTATTCAAACATTCACAGTCGGTCATACGTTGGGAGTAGGTATGAAGGAGGACTGTCATGAATCTGTCTGTAGATTGTCTAAGTGTTTAGACATAGCACAAGTTTTATGCAGAGTTCATGAGTGCTTTAATGAGATTAGGGTATTGGATTAAACCCACGCTCACTTGAATCACTTCATGTTTTTATCACGAGTGGTTGTGAGACGATAACATTGTATATTCTTGAAACCGAGACGTGTGAGTTGTTATTTGTTGGTCGGTTGTGCATTGATAATAAGAAAACGCACCAGTAACTTGGTGTTATAAACTTATTGTTGTGTGTGATTCGATCAGTAAATGCAAGCGAGCATTTGAGTCGAAGTTTATCCATTCCTTTTACCCAAAGTGGGATAAAACCGATATCTGTGGGCCCCTCGATGATTTTGTGATGACACCCTAAGCGCTTGGCCAAGTCGGGACTAAGTTGATGTGTTCAATTGTAGTCTATTGTCAGTCGTCATAAATCGGAAGTCGGGAAACAGTATAGAGAGAATGATCGAAATTCATGTCTTGTGTCTATACGATATCTTGAGAATGGAGGAATATATGATCCCTTATCTAAAGGACACGCGTATCTGATAAGATCAGAGTTGACAGCGGCTTTTGAAAGCTACGATTGCTGATCAGGTTCTGAAGTTATACAAAATAGTTATTAGACTTATCCAAGTGGGAGACTGTTGGATTAGTGTCTAAGTCTGTACCTATTTTGGTATGTACTTGACCCGATTATGAGCATGGTCCTTTTGGGTTGCCTTCACCATAGCAATATGTAGGATGAATTAAGGAGAGAAAGGTTTAATTAAGATTTATTAATATATTATGAGAATAATATATTAAAGGAGAAATCATATTGTTTAATTAATATTCGTCAATAATTAATAAAGAATTAATTATGTGGCTAAAAGAGATTAATTCAACTTAGGGGACTGGAATTGTAATTATAGGATAATTGCAATTGGGCTATGGATCACCTTGGAATAATAGGTTGGACGAATTCTATGGGGAAGCCCATTAGAAATCGTCCAAGGCATGTTCCAGAAGGGGTCCAAGGGCTGCTTAGGGCTTAAGCAGTCAAATTATGGTTTCCTTGTTGGATAACCCTAATAGCCTAAGTATATAAGGAACCCTTGGGCACCAAAAACGTGGCTAACACTTGGATTAGGGTTTCCAGCCATTTTTTGGTGCCTCCCCTCTCTTCTCTCCTTCATTCAATTGCTTAGTGGTGTTTGTGACTCCATTAGAGGTGCAACACTTGAGGCACTAAGCTTTCTGAAGCCAATCAAAGCAAGGAATTGATTGTTATTACTATATAACAATCAAAGGTAATTACTAAACCCTTATTTTAGTTCTTATATGATAGATCTAGAGTTTATAGCTTTGGATATTCAATTGCATGTTCATTAGACAAACTAGATCCAAAAGCTATTAGGGTTTGCATGTACACCATAGGAATGATGTATTGCTCGAAACCCATCAGAAAGTATCATCGGGTGATCATTGGTTAATAAAGGTTGTTATCAGAGAAAGAAGCCAGTGACCGGCTTGAATCAGTTGTCGTAACTCTGTGAGGGAAGAGTTGGACTTTATAGAGGTTTGATAGCAGTGTTCGGAGGAACCTGGGTCGATTGATGCCAGGAGGTGCATTGTGGGAGTATTATCTGGAAATGTGTTGCAGCAAGCTTCGAGGACGAAGCCTAATTTAAGTGGGGGAGAATTGTAACATCCCAAAGTTAGAATCAAGAGTTCAGGGGGTAAAAGTGTAAGTTTGGAAAAGAGGAACTCGGCGAGTAGGAGCTGCACCTCGTCGAGTCTAAGTGTGTGTCGGGCACATGTTAAGTGACCGGACTCACCGAGTCGGAGGCTGGACTCGACGAGTCCGTGCTGGAATTAGAAACCCTAATTCCTGGGGTTTGCACCCTATTTAAAGAATGATATGCCTTCATTTCAGCCTCTATCTTCCCTGAGTGTTCCAGAGAAACCCTAAATCGTGAGAGACTCCATTGTTGAGAAGTTTGAAGCTTGGAAGAAGAAATTGGTGAAGAGAAGTTGGTGGAATTTGAGGATAGCATCAAGAGAGCTTGTGGATCTGAAGTCTACATCAGTTTAGACTCATCTCTAAGGTAAGAGGACCTTACCTTAAGCTATTTCCTTGTTATTTCATCCATGGTGTGTGATTTGGGGTTCTTTAGCATGGTTGGGATCTATTTCCGGTATAAAGACTAGATCTGAGGTAGCAACTTCAGATCTAGGTTGGTTTGGAGCCATGTGATCAGAAAGTGATAGCTTTGGGGCGTGATTGAGAGTGTCCTTGCCTTAAACCTTCATTTTAGCTTGATTAGAGCTTGTTGAGCCTTGCATGCACGTAAAGTTGGAAACTTTACGTGTGAATCTGGCCCTAGGAGTCTATATCTATGTATTGGAAGCAATGCAATGGCCTGTGATCGTCTGAATGAAGATATTACGTATGGACTCGGCGAGTCTGGGAGATGACTCGGCGAGTCGGGCTAGATATCAGACCTGAGTCGCATAGTAACTCGGCGAGTCACATGGGTGGACTCGGCGAGTTGTATGATGATGGGCAGGAACTCGACGAGTTGGAAGAACAACTCGGCGAGTCTGTTGAATATTGCCTTGGACTCGGCGAGTCTGTTCTTGGACTCGGCGAGTCTGGTCGTGAAGTCCTAACCTCTTTGGTTGAGCTGTGAATCGGTGAGCCTTGGGGTGACTAGGCGAGTTGAGTCGTGGCATGGGAGTTCCTGAGCATAGGAACTCGACGAGTCAACGGGTTGACTCGACGAGTAGGGTCAACCAGGAAGGTTGACTTTGACTAAGGACTTTGACTTGGACCAAGGGTTGACCAGTTTGACTTCCAAAGGGTATTTTGGTAATTTTTGGTATTTATTGGTTTTGGTTATTTTGTAATAATCAGTGGTGGAATTCGTGCTGGTGGATGGAGCAGCGTAGTCTTATTTCTTCAAGTCGGCGGTTGCAGGTGAGTTATCCTCACTATATCGACAGGGTCTAAGGCACCAAGGCCGGCCCTTTATCAGATGGGAATGCGGGTAGTTGTTTGTTATGTTATTGCTTTGCTATGTCTGCATCCTGGTAGTTAGGATGGTATATGTTAGAGACCTGGTTAAGGTCGGTATTCAGTATATAGGATGATGCTATGCTAGTGACCGGTTAGGTCGGTATCCTGGTTAGGATGTTGCTATGTTATGTGATCTGCTAGATCAGCTGATTAGTTCTGAATTGCTATATGATTATATGTTTATGTGCACATGGTTGTTGGACTGGGGTTGGGTTGATGCGGGTCCTGCTTTGTGTTGCAGACCAACATACCCAGGGCAGACCGGCTAGACTGAAGGCCCGTCGAGCGTTCCGGATAGGTTGAAGGACCCAAGAGGGCGGACCAGACGTGCCGAGGTTCGGAGAGTGGACCAGACATACTGAAGGCCCGGTGCGGGCGGACCAGTCATACTGTAGACTCGGAGAGAGAGTGGATCGGGTGGACTGAAGGCCTGGTGCAGGCGGACCAGTCACACTGTAGACTCGATATGCATGGCTGTTCTGTTTATGAGATGATATGATATATGTATGATATTGTGGTTGGTATTTTGGGGGTAACTCACTAAGCTTTCGGGCTTACAGTTTCAGCGTATTGTTTCAGGTACTTCAGGAGATCGTGGCAAGGCAAAGGCGTGATCGTACTGCTCCTCAGTTTTATGTTGATGTTTCTGGGATACTCTGATAACAAATGAACTGAAAACCTTTTTGTAATAACTTAATGAATATGGGTTGTTTTTGAAAAGTTTAAATGTTGGGTTTTGGTATAATACAACATCCTATGGTGCACATACAACCCTAAATACCTTAGATCTATTTTTTCACTAATTATAGATGCAAATGGTTTCCAAGGTATTGAACCTATAGCTAGCATGCAATTGTCATACAAACTACATAAAATACTAGATAGTGTAACATACCTTTTTGTGTGGCTGGAAGTCTTGATGTATTTGGCCTTAAGAACTTAGCCCCAATAGTGTAGATGCCTCAAATGAAGTCACAACACATCAAGGACAAAGGTAGGACTTGAGAGAGAATCTTCATGCACTCTAAAACCTTCATGAACTCCAAGAGCATGCACACACACTAAGGGTGGCGGTTTTTAGGTCATAACATATGTATTTATATGTGTTAAATTCTAAGAGTCATGGGTATAACCCAAACCCATATCCATGGATCTTATGATCCATGGTTCATGTGGTCCAACTCTTTATGTATCCATACATAAACTTGGTCTAACATGGATCATAAGCCCAACACATATAAATATAACTAATTACCATAATTAGTCCCCATAGTTTTAATTAGTCTCTTTTGATCACTAAATTAATTCCAAATTAATTCTTGATCAATACTAATTAAAACATATGATTTCATATTAATATATTAGAACTTATAATATATTAATAAATCATATATAACCTCTTCTCTCAAAAGTCCATCCTAACAAATTGTCCTGATGATATGCAACCCAAATGGACCATGCTACTCTCGGGTCGAATACATACCAATAATAGTTATGGGCTTAGACACCTAATCCAACAGTCTCCCACTTGGATAAGTCTAAAACTATTATTTCGTATGACTCCAAAACCCGACTAGGAATCGTAGCTCTTAAAGCCGTTGTCGAACTCTGAACAAATCAATGACACGTCCATTAGATAAGGGATCATATATTCCTCCATTCTAGATATCATATGGACTGAGAAATGGATTATAATCATTCTCTCTGTCCATTTGTTGTTTCCCAATTTCCGATTTCTGACAACTAACTAATTGAACAAATCAAATCAGTCCAGGCCCGACCGATCACTTACGTTTGTCATCACCAAATCATCGAGGGGCCCACAGATATTGCTTTTATCCCTCCAAGGGTAAAAGGAATGGATAAACTTCGACTCATATGCTTTTTCTACTACTTGTTGAATCATACACAAAGGCACGTTTTATAACATCGAGTTACCAAATGCGTTTACGTGCAATCAATGTATGACCAACTCATAGGCAACAAGTCATATCTCTAGGTTTGAAGAATATAAGATATTATCGTCTCATGATCACTCGTGATAAAATCCATGAAGTGAGTCAAATGAGCGTGGGTTTAATCCAATACGCGAATCTCATTCCAGGAGCACTCATGAATGTTGCAGTAACTCTTACTATGTCCACTACCTTGGACATCTACAAACCCGATTCATGACAGTCTTGCCTTAATACCTACTTCCAACGTATTATCGACTGTGGATGGTTTGAAAAACTTAGTCATTCGGGAAGAATAACCTAGCTATTCTGGAAGTCAAAACATGCAAAGTGAAACACAAGAATAATACTAATCACTCTATGGTCCCAAGCACCTTTGAGAGTAAATAGAACACCTTATATTTAAACACCATATTGATTACTCATTATTCATTGTATAATGTTTCAAATAATCAACTTTATACTTGAATCAAAACAATAGTTGTCCCATGCTCCAAGCATGTAAACTATGTTTTCTAAACACTAGTCATGCCATACACCAAGTATGCACACTATGTTTATCTATGATCTTTACTTTGTGAAATAGATCAATTGACCATGATTCCAATGATGCTCATTTCACAATCCCAAATCTTTATCGTAAATGTAAGAATTCCAAATTCCTACCATTTAACGAAATCTGTTAGATTCTAAACTTATATGCATTGATCCTCTCGTAATGACTATGCACAAAGTCACAAAGACTTGTCAACAGACATTACAGAGTATTCCAATGGAGATCAATTCCATGGAAACAAAGTCTCACATTCAAAGTACATTCCTTTGAACATCCTTATTGCATTAAGTTTTCTAATCTTACAAAGATTTGAAGAACAACTTCCACCTATGGAAACCTTTCCAGATTCCCATTTTGACTATCACTTCTGAACAAGAGTTCCCTCTTTTCCGAATATGTCAATATGGTCCTTCCAAAATTAACACTTATACTTCCAACTGTCCATGAGCAACCAATCTTTGGTAAACCTCAGATTGTCCTCGACAATTGCTTAATCATTTTAGTCATATCCAATTCTAGATCTTCTATCCTCTTAGTGCCTTGAGCATTTGGAAAATTTAGAAAGGATGAATATTATAGCACATGCAATCGATCCTATATCCGAAGTACATGGGACACGATTCATGATGTCTCACATAAAGACGTGATCATAGACCACTCTTTTGCTACAATATTTTTTATTTGCCATGTTTTCAAAATTTGACTATGAAGAGGGATGTCGTAATCATAATCGAAGTTTGAGAACGCAATATATATAGAGTTTCCTTATGCACATGCAATTCATATATATATATATATATATATATATATATATATATATATATATATATATATATATATATATCCTTGACTCAAGATGATCAAAATCTCAATCTAAGCTTTTAGAATTGAAATGAAGTATAATTTCCTCTCCCTTAATTATAGCAAAACAAATTTTCCCAATTGAAACCTTTTGTTTTCTATAATTAACACTTAACATAATAATCATGCTCCCACTAACATGATAATTATCAGCACAACACTTATGCTCCCACTAGCTTTGACATGTACTCAGAAATCAGCTGGACTTCTAGAAATCAATACTTTATTGACTTCCTTAACAAAGTTCAGTTTTCTGATACGAGATGCTTTGATAAGAATTTATCAAATTCATACACCTTTCCTTAGATAGCTCATATGTGTGTCCAAACAATTTTAGAACTATGAAAAGGGATGCCGTCATCATAGTCTCAATTGTTTAGACCTTTTCCACTTCTCACAAGTCCATGTTAGTGTGCCGGTTAACCACACACGCTCCACTAACGACTTTGAGAATGCAAATAACACAATTGCTATCTACTTAAAATCTACTTAGTGAAAGCGTTTCCTCACCATCATTTTCATGAATCGGAGAGAAACCTTATGACACTTAGATTTTATGGTGAATGAGTTCCTATCCATGTGCATTTGTCAACCCCATAATCACAAGACAAGGTTAGTGACAAATCCAAACTCATATGGATTGAACTTGTGCAATCTTAACTTTTTGCCAACTGGCAGCACAAGGGCCTGCCATTGCTTCCAAGTTGTTATGCAACCAATTGAGAACTCTCAGAACTCCTATGCAAAGCCAACTTTAACTGGAATAGGCACAGAAATGTCAACACGATAGGTTATAAACCTCAAGTCGTGTGCTAGTGAAGAACTTCAGGTTTTTATTCTTGATTAGTTCTTGGAACTTTCAAGAGCTTTAAGACTCCCACTGTCCTCTTGACATATAAGACTCTCTTGTCAAGAACCATTTCTTATCAAGGGTCAGTGCAGATTCTTATCAAGACTAACACTTCACATAATTGGCCTTAGTTGGTCTCTGTTTAACCCAAAACATCACAACTTACCAATTTCAAATGTACAAGAGTAGAGACACATTTTACTGTTACACTTGACAAGTGTTACAAACCTTCCTTAAGATATGTCACTCGAGTTACAATCTTGGAGTATGACTCTAAGACTTGTTATGGAACGAAGTATGATTCATCTTTTTGATTTTAACCATTTCAACAATCCACGATTTCTCTTCTTAGCCAAACAAATGCACTAAGATTTCCTTAGAGAAACAATTGTGATATGGTTTCATAATCACTAAGATAATCATAAAACAAGATACTCAAGTACTCTCCCATCTTTTCAGATTGGGGAAACTTTTATCTTCCTGCCTTATTTGATTCTTCTTATTTGTTTTGCCTAACATTGATACTTTTCCAATGTTTCAGAATCATACTTAAACTTGTAAGTATATACATATTTACTAAGCTTTAGTAAATCATGACGAATAGTCTTATCGATCTTTGTGGTGGGTTTGACCAGTGCACAAGAATGTGTACTCGATCCCTTAGTCCTTCACTTGACTCACATATACATGTAAACAAGGAATTAGTCTTAATTTTCCAAAGATGAAAATTCTCATTCTTCATACAGCTTGCATGATTCCAAGTTTCTACCCAACTGAAACTTGGGTGATGAGAATATTTCCTTATTTGGTAAATTATGACACTACCACAGTCGAGAGAATCAAATCCATTTTCCAATATTGCTATCAATGGAAACATATAAACAACAATTTCTCACAAATGCCACTGTAAGGATATTTTAAAATAAAATAAAACCTTTTTTTTTATTTTAGAACTTTGCGGAAAACCTTATCCTTACAATGCAAATGCATGTGAAAAACTATGTTGTTATGTATTCCCAAGCAATCTATTACAACTCTTTAAGTAACTGCTCAAAATTCTTCCTTTAAGTTTCTTCTTCACTTTGATTCCTAAAACATCAAAATGTGATCTACTCACATCATGTAATAAGAATCTCCAAATAGGAACTTAATAGAGTTAGATAGTGGACTTTACCTGAAGTAGAGTCAAAACTTTTGACTTTACCATCCTTACAGACTATCAGGTAAATTTTGGCCAGCTTCGCAACCAATGCCCCTTCCTTTGGCAATAGAAACCTATGGACTCTTTGGGAATGGTACATGGGACTATTTCAGATTTAGCCTTTCTTTTTACCATTCGGTCAACCGAGTTGACTATGGCCGACCCCTTTCCATTGGGAAGAGAAAGCTTTTCTGGATTTCCAATGTCACCATTATCAATGTCCTTGGTAGTTTGGGAAGTCGATCTTCCAATCAAATTTGCTTTACCAGCGCTCCAAATCATTGCTAATTCAGCAGCATCAATCAAATGGGTAACATCATTAAGGGTCATGTCATGGTCTGTCATATAGTAGCTCTAAAGGAACTCACTATGTGACTTAGAAAGTGATTGAAGATCCAACTTTCTCAAGACTTTGACATCCAACTCTCCTGGCTTGTCAATATGTGACTTCATCTCCAAGATGTGATCACACATAAACCTTGCTTGCCAATAGGGCTTGAGTGACCTTGAACTTGTGGGTTAGGGAAATTAATTGAAAGGGGTGGAGGAAGTGAAATTCCAAGAGATTTGGGAAGATCATAGATGTCTAAACTAGACATCTACAATGGGAGATTTTCAAGTTAGTTGATTTTTAAGTCCTTAATATAACACCCAATATGAAATATTAAGGCTAGGACCCAACACAATATTTTATAACTTGGAAGAGGGATGCCGAATCCAAGCTATAAAATATTTGAAGGTAGGCGAATGACGATTCACCAATTTCCACCATGAAAAAAACAAAATTATTTATTAGGTTTTATTTGGTTTTGAAACTCCTAGATCCTTTGAGATTCATTGAACTTTTCAATGACATGTTTCAATCTCGATTGTGCCCTCTCAAATTTTGTGACTGGGATGCCGATGATCACAAAACAAGGTGTGAATAACCATGCAAATTCACTTGGTACCCTTAATATTATCACCTAATCGATGTGCCGGTTAACCACACACACTCCACCGATCTATGATAAACATTAAGTTACCCTTCGCCACTCTTACTAGTCCATGTTAGTGTGCCGGTTAACCACACACGCTCCACTAACGACTTGGTAAGGTACAAAGTGTAAATTTCATGGGTTAGCACTAAATTAACATTTTTCCTAAGTAACTAAGATTGGGAATTTATAAGTGTTTAGTTACTTAGTATTTATCATTAATACTTTTAATGTAGGGATAATTACAGTCTTGTCAAACCCGTTCGGCTAACGACCCTCCACCAGTCAAGGAAGCGGTGGGTGAGAGTGGACACCCATTAAACTGCCATTTTATAGGCAGTAACCTTATACCCCCCTTATAGACCGGCTTCGTGAATGAGGCCTACTAACGGTAAGACTGACTTTTACTCTTATACATATATATAAAGATTAAACCTATAATACTATAATAGTATAAGGGTTGAATTTTAAACTATTAAAATTCTAAGGGTTTAACTTGGAACTAAAGTATTCATGGGGGGAAACTTTACAAATTCCAAAACTTGAGGGCAAGTTTTGAAACTATTCAAAACTATTCAATTCCATAACTTATGTGTTTAAAGTAGTTTTAATAAAAAGAACTCTTCAAGTTCCATAACTTGAGGACAAGTTATGGAAGACTTAAAAACACATTTAAGGAAAAATAACTCTTCATTTTCATAACCTATGAGTTTAAAGTAGTTTAATGGATAAACTCTTCAAGTTCCATAACTTGAGGACAAGTTATGGAAGACTTTAAAATCATTCAAGAAAATAAGACTCTTCATTTTTCCTAACTTATGGAAATCTTATCAGTTTTAAAGAATCATAAATGTGACTTTTCATATAACTTGAGGACAAGTTACAAAAACATATTTCATGAGAAACTTTAAGATTAATACGGATTGAAAACAAATTATCACATAACTTTTCTATTAATCTAAACTAACTCATAAGAACAAGATAATTCAAGTCAAACAACTTTCATGAAATTAGACTAACCATTAAACTAATACAAAACATGAATCTATTGACAATTATCTTTGAAATTGGTTTCGCATGAACATTACCACATCAAAAACAGGTTTACAAGACCAAAAACAACTTAGGGTAATGTTTCTAGTCCAATTCCAGGCTTAAAAGTCGAAAATATGCTGTTAGGGGGTCCAACTCATCGAGTGCATGAACCAACTCAACAAGTTGGATGAATTTCTTCATGGACTCGGCGAGTCCATCAGTGGACTCGGCGAGTCCATCAGTGGACTCGGCGAGTCCAGCACTCAGACAGCCAAAATTTTCGATTTCTCCAGCCATTTCGGCAAGTATAACATGAAAACAAGCCTTGGCTCTGATACCGCTGTTGGGTTTTTGTATAATACAACATCCTATGGTGCACATACAACCCTAAATACCTTGGATCTATGTTTTCACTAATTATACATGCAAATGGTTTCCAAGGTATTGAACCTATAGCTAGCATGCAATTGTCATACAAACTACATAAAATACTAGATAGTGTAACATACCTTTTTTGTGTGGCTGGAAGTCTTGATGTATTTGGCCTTAAGAACTTAGCCCCAATAGTGTGGAAGCCTAAAATGAAGTCACAACACATCAAGGACAAAGGTAGGACTTGAGAGAGAATCTCCATGCACTCTAAAACCTTCATGAACTCCAAGAGCTTGCACACACACTAAGGGTGGCGGTTTTTAGGTCATAACATATGCATTTATATGTGTTGAATTCTAAGAGTCATGGGTATAACCCAAACCCATATCCATGGATCTTATGATCCATGGTTCATGTGGTCTAACTCTTTATGTATCCATACATAAACTTGGTCCAACATGGATCATAAGCCCAACACATATAAATATAACTAATTACCATAATTAGTCCCCATAGTTTTAATTAGTCTCTTTTGATCACTAAATTAATTCCAAATTAATTCTTGATCAATACTAATTAAAACACATGATTTCATATTAATATATTAGAACTTATAATATATTAATAAATCATATATAACCTCTTCTCTCAAAAGTCCATCCTAACAAATTGTCCTGATGATATGCAACCCAAATGGACCATGCTACTCTCGGGTCGAATACATACCAATAATAGTTATGGGCTTAGACACCTAATCCAACATTAAATTGGTTGTAAATTTTCATGGTGTTACACAAAAACTTTCATTCTACTATCATTAGCGTTCTATCTAAATCTCTCTCTCATCAAATTATTGAACTATGGTAATCTAGCTCAAGGATCACTTCCAATTCTTGTCGAAAGTTGGATCATGTTATCCACCAACCAATGATAGCCTAGTTCGGATGACAATCATCTTGTGACCATTCTATGAACTTACTTCTACACTGTACCAGTACTGCATCATAGGGATGTAGGTCAAACCATCAAGAATAGTTTAACAAAACGAAAACTTTACATTTACATGAATGATTAGAATACATCTAGAGCCGACCATAATCGCTCACGAACTCATTTTCTTATCGTATAACAAAATCATGTCGTCATCCAGAAATAGTCAGCCAAACGACGAAACCCCGATCCTGCATATAGACGCTGCTACTTTCTAAGCCGCGGTAATAGCTGTCGTGATAGCTGTCCTAGCACAATTCAACAATGGTAACACAAACAAAGATGCAAACGGTGTTGTCAGTTCAAATTGTTGCAACAACCCGGGAAATCAACTAAAGATAGTAGTCACAAACCCCCAAGGCCACAAATCTGAGTATAGGAAACGAAAGCGTCAAGCCAAAAATGAGCGCAAGCGATCTCAAAGATTTTCCATGCAACAGCAACAAATGGCGACCCCTGCCACTTCAGCACTGATCAAACGATATGAGGGAACACTCCCGAAGTGTGAGAAGTGTAACTTTCATCATAACGGAGTTTTTCGAGAATTGCAATGCAACAATTGCAACAGAATGGGGCACACTACTCGTGTCTGTAGAACGCCGGCATGAACCATCTTCCAAATCACTAGCATCGGAGTCAGCCCGGCTTGCGATGGTTGTGGTGAAACCGGACATTATAAAAGGAATTGTCCAAAAAAGAGGGACAACGAAAGCGCTCGTGTCCCCATAACTCCGACCCTGCACATCACTTCCACCACCGACGCTGGTGCAAGCCAGATATCTCATATACTGTAACACCCAAATTTTCAAATAATTTTTCACATTTATAAAAACACATTTTCATTCATAATTGTAATAAAAACATCATTGTATCACATAACCAATTCATAACATCACATCCCAAGATCAAAATATGTAAAAGCTCCTCAAGTGTGTACTGATCAAACCGGCGCCTTCCCGCGATCCTCACTGGTACCTGAAACACATAACACAACACTGTAAGCATAATTGCTTAGTGAGTTCCTCAAAATACCACATGCAACACATATTAGCCACTCGAGGCTATAACTCTGTTTGACCCTCTGGTCAATGTGTCTCAGTGGGACCTTCCGGTCCCATAACTCTGGTGGGCCCTCTGACCCTAACTCTGTGGGCCTTACGGTCCAAACTCTGTAAACACTGTAACATGCATAGCATAAAATACATAGAAATCTCATCATGCAAAAACATACAAATACTCTATCGCATAACTCTAATTACTAATCTAGGTAAAGTATAGTGAGAAGACTCACCTCGGGTAACTAGGTAAATCTCGAACTCTGTAAAATCCGATCTAGCCTCCGCCTAATCATATGAAATAAACACTCTAAATCAATACATCCCTCAAGGCTAGACTATTCCCTCTCTTAGTACTCTCAGAAGGGTAAAAGACCATTTTACCCCTCTCATGGCCCTAAGACCCAAAAATTGGCCAAACCCTAAAAGTCAACAATAGTCAACTCTCCGGGTTACGCTGAGCGTACCAAACATGTACGTTGGACGTACCCGGTGCCTTCACAGAAAACGGGGTGCGCGACCCCTTACGCCGCGCGTACTGGGATTACGCCCCGCGTAACTCCCAGTTTCAGACTCTAAGCTTTTTGGGGTCTTAATCAGTTAAGACCCTCGTCCAACTTCTAGATCTGACCATTTATAACCCTCTTAATCCATAAAGTTGGTGACTTTAAGCCTTTGCATGGCTGGACAAGTCACTAACACCCATAATATTCCATTTCCTAACACTAGAAAGCTCAATACTCAAGCATGACCTCATATCAATGACCAAGATGGAAACTTTATGGATCTATAACACAAATACCACTGAAATGGGACAGATCTAGGTCAATGGAGCACATTACACTCATAAAGTCTCCACCTTTGGGACTTTTAACCCTAGAATGGCCCATGCAACATCAAACCAAAATGAAGAGGAAAGTTTTGAACTTTATACCTCCAGATGCAGCTCCTTCCTCTGTAGATCTCAGATCCAAACTTGCACTTCAAGCTCTAGCCTCCACAAGCTCCTCTCCTTCTTCTTCACTAACACACCAAGGCACTTTTAGCTCCAAAACACTCACTCTCAAGCTAAGGACGATGGGAGGCTCTCTTAGGGTTTCACTCACTGATATGGAGGCTGAGAAATGAGCCTTAGCATCCATTATATAGTGCACAAGTCAAATATTAAGGTTTGCGTCTGGACCCATTACGCCCAGCGTAACCCTGGGTACGCCCAACGTACCCAGGCGAGTCCGCGTCCAAATTAAGCGCATGAGTACGCGCAGCGTACTCCCCAGTACGCCCAGCGTACTCATTTGCTACAAGAACTCTTTCAAGGGACCAGTTTTGACAACTTGACAAAATGGAAGGATTTAATAGATTTACCTGGATTTTTGGATTGTTACAATTCTCCCCCACTAGAACCAGACTTCGCCCTCGAAGTCTCATGCCGAAAACAACTCCGGATGTTGCTCCCGCATCTCTGACTCCGTCTCCGAAGTCAGCTCGGACCCCTTCCGATGCTGCCACTGGACCTGAACCAGAGGAACCTCCTTGTTCCTCAGAACCTTGACCTTCCGGTCCAAGATCGCGATCGGTCTCTCGACATAATTCAGCCCTGAGTCCACCTGGATATCCTCTAACGGCACTACCACCGACTCGTCGGCTATACACTTCCTCAGCTGGGATACATGGAAGGTATCATGAATCTGGCTCAACTCTATAGGTAGCTCCAATCGATATGCTACCCTGCCCACCCTCGCGATCATCCTGAACGGCCCAATATACCGGGGCCCCAACTTGCCCCTTTTCCTGAATCGGATCACTCCTTTCCAAGGAGACATTTTCAGAAGCACAAAATCTCCGACCTGAAACTCGAGCTCGGATCGTCGCCTATCCGCGTAAATCTTCTGGCGACTCTGAGCTGTCAACAATCTCTGTCTGACCTGTTGTATCTGCTCTCTCGTCTGGAGTACTAGCTCAGTGCTACCCAACACTCGTTGCCCGACCTCTCCCCAGCATATGGGAGTCCGACACCTCCGTCCATACAATAACTCGAAGGGAGGCATACCGATACTCGAATGGTGGCTGTTGTTATAAGAAAACTCAGCCAAAGGCAGATACGTGTCCCAACTCGCTCCGAAGTCCAAGACACATGCCCGAAGCATGTCCTCGAGCGTCTGAATCGTCCGCTCACTCTATCCGTCCGTCTGCAGGTGGTAAGCGGTATTGAAATGCAGCCTAGTACCTAACTCCTCATGGAACTTCTTCTAGAACCTGGAAGTGAAACGCACATCTCGATCTGACACAATCGAGATCGGTACGCCATGCCGCGATACCACCTCCCTCCCATACACCTCTGCCAACCTCTCTGCAGAAAAGCTCTCACTGATAGCAAGAAAATGAGCGCTCTTTGTCAATCGGTCGACGATCACCCAAATTGCATCGACGCCTCTCGCAGTCCTCGGCAATTTGGTGATGAAATCCATGGAAATCTATTCCCACTTCCACTGGGGAACCTCAAGCGGCTACAACTTGCCATGTGGACACTGGTGCTCGGCCTTAACCCTCCGACAAGTCAAGCACCTCTCTACAAACCACGCCACATCCCTCTTCATACAGGGCCACCAATAGTCTCTTTTCAGGTCCAAATACATCTTAGTGGCCCCGGGATGGATCGAAAACCTCGACCTGTGCGCCTCCTCCATCAAAAAGGCATGTGCCCCACCCTCAAATGGCACCCAAATCCGGCCCTGGAAGGTCATAAGCCCCCGACTATCAGTAATAAACTCATATATCTGCCCGATCACCCGCTCTCGCTTGTGGTTTTCCGGTCTCATGGCCTTTACCTGGGCCTCCCGAATGGTGTCCAACACCGGGGTCATCACTGTCAACCTCAAATAAACATCTCGCAATGAGGCACTCTCTGCCCTACGACTCAAGGCATCGGCTACCACGTTAGCCTTGCCCGGGTGGCACAGGATCTCACACTCATAATCATTTGCCACATCCAACCATCTCCTCCGGCACATGTTCAGGTTGCGCTAATCCATCAGGTACTTCAAGCTCTTGTGGTCCGTATATATTGTACACCGAACCCCGTACAGATAGTGACGCCAGATCTTGAGGGCGAACACAACGGCCCCCAACTCCAGATCGTGGGTAGGATACCTCGTCTCATGAGGCTTCAGCTTCCTCGACGCGTATGCTATCACATGCCCTCTCTGCATCAGCACCGCACCCAGTCCCGATATCGATGCGTCACAATATACCACAAAGTCCTCCATTCCCTCCGGAAGGGCTAATACAGGGGCTTCGCACAATCTCTGGCGAAGTGTCTCGAATGAGGCCTGCTGCTCTGGGCCCCAACTGAATGCTACGCCCTTCCGGGTCAACCTGGTGAGAGGAACCGCAATCTGGGAGAAGTCCTTGATAAACCTCCGATAATAGCCGGCCAACCCCAGAAAACTCCTGATCTCTGAGGGGGATCTCGGCACCTCCCAACTCATCACCGCCTCAATCTTGGCGGGATCGACCAATATCCTCGGTAAGGGGTAACGGTTCTTGACCGTCAGCTTGTTCAACTCCCGGTAATCAATGCACATCCGGTGTGAACCATCCTTTTTCTTGACAAAAAGGATCGGCGCTCCCCACGGCGAGCTACTCGGCAGTATAAACACCTTCCCCAGCAGCTCCTGAAGCTGTGAGGATAACTCCTGCATCTCTGGAGGTGCAAGGCGATAGGGCGCCTTGGCGATAGGCGCTGCCCCCGGAACCAAATCGATACGGAATTCCACCTGCCTCTCGGGAGGCACACCCGGCAACTCCTCGGGGAAAACATCCGGGAACTCATGCACTATCGGGACCAAATCAATCGGAAACTCCACGCCGAAGATCTCGAGTACACATCCTCGAATCACATCCGTGGCATACACTGCTCTCTCGTCAGCTATGGAAACTCGCAAAAGTCGACTCAACGCCTCTCGACGGATACTGATGTGCTGACTAAAGGCTAACGACACAAAAGACCGACTCGCACCCGAGTCAAATAACACCAAAGCAGGTACAGAACACACAAGAAATGTACCTACACATATCATAATATAAGCATAACACCACAACTCAAAATAAACAGATGAAAGAATACATACCAGCCACAACATCAGGTGCAACGCGGACCTCCTCCGCTGTCAACTGGAAGGCTCTCCCGCGAGCCTTCGGTGCCTCAGCCTTCACCGGCCGACTCTCTATAGCTCGAACGGCAGCAGGGGCAGATCCCTGTGATGCTCCCTGTGCTGACCCCCGCAACTGCGGACACTCGGCCTTCCGGTGTCCGGTCTGGTTGCAGTGAAAACAGACTGCAAATCCCTTGGGGCAATCCTTGGCCATGTGCCCCTCCTTGCCACACTTGTATCAAGACCCTGCTCTACACACTCCCTCGTGACCCTTGCCGCACTTGCCACAAGTACGGACCTTCTGGTTCCCTGATCTCGAATCGGCGGGTTGGCCCGCTTGGCTTGCCGGCTGGGACTGAGCCGGTCGCCGATCCCTCCCCTGAGACTCCGTCTCCTCTCTAACTTGAGTCTCCAGCTCTATCTCCCTCTTCCGAGCATTTGCCTGAAGCTCGGCAAATGTTCGGTACGACGAGTTCGCCATGAACACTCGTATGTCCCTCCTCAGAATACTCAAATACCGACTCATACTTGCCTGCTCGGTAGACACGTGCTCAGGGCAGAACATCGCCCTCTCATGGAACATCCTGGTGATCACAGTAACAGACTCAGTACCCTGTTTGAGGGTCAGAAACTCCTGGGCCAAACGCTCCCTCTCCACCGGGGGAACGTACTCATCACGAAACATAGCGGTGAACCTCTCCCAGGTCACCGTGGCAAGCTCAACAGACGAAAAGTGTGTCGTCACAAACTTCCACCAGTCCTTCGCTCCCAAGCGAAGCTGGTTCAGCACGAACCGGACTCTCAAATGCTCTGGACATGAACACGTATAGAAACATCCCTCAATATCAGAAACCCATCTCATCGCAACAATCGGATCATGTGTCCCATCAAACTCTGGTGGCTTCGTGTTGCTGAACTCCCGGAGCAGCAACGAATCACCACCCTGAGGTCTGGCAGCAGCGACAACTGCGGTAGCTGCAGCGGCTGCAGCCTCAGTAACTGTTGCGTATCTCTCATCGAAAGTCTCAATCAACGTGGTCTTAATACACCCGAACATCTCTGGAACCTCTACACGGATAGCCGCATCCACCTCCTCATGGATCATCTGGCGGAGCTCCTCATCACTTACCCCGCTGGTCTCTGGTCTGTGGCGTGTCCCAACCATGATGTCTCTGAAATACAACATAAAAATATCAGAGATTCGCTCGAGCATACTCGCACTCGATAACTCAACCCTACTCGTTCCCTGGTACCCCAAGGATTCTTACTTAGGCTGCACACTGCTCCGGTGTCTTCAGTAGTACGGGCCCAATACTACCTTCCATACCGCATCAGTATTCATCCCAAGTCCTCCTCCTAGGATCCCAAGTCCCAAGTACTCTAGTGTCTCTATACACAGTCTACCCTCTAGCAGATCTCTCATAAGCTCCTCGCTGCCATCTATTCATTCTCAAGCATCTCCTAGCAGCAAAATCCCTAGGCTAAGGCATCACAATTCAGGCCACTCTAGCCCTAATAAGAATACCTATCCTACTCTAGCATGCATATCATATCATAACATATCGCATAAATCATAATGTAAGGGTATTTTAGGAAATCACTGTTCGGGCGCTGGCTGATCGTACACACTGCTCTGCTCTGCTCTTTCAAAAGCCTTTTACTCTTGAGAAAATTTTGTGAATTTTATTTTGAAAATCTCTCAAATCCTCAGTTTGAGTTCAGATACGCCCGAAGGTGCACCCGAATCCCTCAAACCAAGGCTCTGATACCAACTTGTAACACCCAAATTTTCAAATAATTTTTCACATTTATAAAAACACATTTTCATTCATAATTGTTATAAAAACATCATTGTATCACATAACCAATTCATAACATCACATCCCAAGATCAAAATATGTAAAAGCTCCTCGAGTGTGTACTGATCAAACCGGCGCCTTCCCGAGATCCTCACTGGTACCTGAAACACATAACATAACACTGTAAGCATAATTGCTTAGTGAGTTCCCCAAAATACCATATGCAACACATATTAGCCACTCGAGGCTATAACTCTGTTTGACCCTCTGGTCAATGTGTCTCAGTGGGACCTTCCGGTGCCATAACTCTGGTGGGCCGTCTGACCCTAACTTTGTGGGCCTTACGGTCCAAACTCTGTAAACTCTGTAACATGCATAGCATAAAACACATAGAAATCTCATCATGCAAAAACATACAAATACTCTATCACATAACTCTAATTACCACTCTAGGTAAAGTATAGTGAGAAGACTCACCTCGGGTAACTCGGTAAATCTCGAACTCTGTAAAATCCGATCTAGCCTCCGCCTAATCATATGAAATAAACACTCTAAATCAATACATCCCTCAAGGCTAGACTATTCCCTCTCTTAGTACTCTCAGAAGGGTAAAAGACCATTTTACCCCTCTCATGGCCCTAAGACCCAAAAATTGGCCAAACCCTAAAAGTCAACAAAAGTCAACTCTCCGGGTTACGCTGCGCGTACCAAACATGTATGCTGGGCGTACCCGGTGTCTTCACAGAAAACGGGGTGCGCGACCCCTTACGCCGCGCGTACTGGGATTACGCCCCGCGTAACTCCTAGTTTCAGACTCTAAGCTTTTTGGGGTCTTAATCAGTTAAGACCCATGTCCAACTTCTAGATCTGACCATTTATAACCCTCTTAATCCATAAAGTTGGTGACTTTAAGCCTTTGCATGGCTGGACAAGTCACTAACACCCATAATATTCCATTTCCTAACACTAGAAAGCTCAATACTCAAGCATGACCTCATATCAATGACCAAGATGGAAACTTTAAGGATCTATAACACAAATACCACTGAAATGGGATAGATCTAGGTCCATGGAGCACATTACACTCATAAAGTCTCCACCTTTGGGACTTTTAACCCTAGAATGGCCCATGCAACATCAAACCAAAATGAAGAGGAAAGTTTTGAACTTTATACCTCCAGATGCAGCTCCTTCCTATGTAGATCTCAGATCCAAACTTGCACTTCAAGCTCTAGCCTCCACAAGCTCCTCTCCTTCTTCTTCACTAACACACCAAGGCACTTTTAGCTCCAGAAAACTCACTCTCAAGCTAAGGACGATGGGAGGCTCTCTTAGGGTTTCACTCACTGATATGGAGGCTGAGAAATGAGCCTTAGCATCCATTATATAGTGCACAAGTCAAATATTAGGGTTTGCGTCTGGACCCATTACGCCCAGCGTAACCCTGGGTACGCCCAGCGTAACCCTGGGTACGCCCAGCGTACCCAGGCGAGTCCGCGTCCAAATTAAGTGCATGAGTACGCGCAGCGTACTCCCCAGTACGCCCAATATACTCATTTGCTACAAGAACTCTTTCAAGGGACCACTTTTGACAACTTGAAAAAATGGAAGGATTTAATAGATTTACCTGGATTTTGGGATGTTACATATATGCAGTGAGATAGGACATATGAAGAAGGATTGTCCAATAACAAAGAACTCTGGCACAAACGGAAATATACTACGGATCACCGCCGCAGGAGAGACTACTCCGGACCCACGTTAAAATACTGGTACGTTCCGTAGCGATAAATTTAGACTTATAAACTATTAAAAACTAGTGCAACTCGAGTCAATATCTTTCTGCGAGATCCCATCAGTTCAAGGGACTCTCGTGCTGCTTGTACTTGCTTTTTGCAGTATACCTTGTTCGCAGCAGTAGTTTCATAGGTAAAACTAAAGTACTGAAACTCTGACATAAGTTGCACCGTTGTGTTTTTGTAACACCTTTTTGAACTAGTCTAACGCCAGTTATTCCGAGTAGTCAGAAATTACCATTTGACTTGTGTCAATTCGATCCTCACAGTGCCAGTTTCGTGCGAAAATTCTTTTCTCCGTAATCGACTTTCTAGCGAAGCCGTCGTTCCAGAACTCCGAGGTACTCATGCGTAGAGTGCCTTATGTTTCGTATCCTTCCCGAAGAAACCTCAGCAAACCTCCCCGGAATACCACTCGTACAGTACGTCAAGTTCAATCCAAAGACCCATATGGTTAATCTATCGCTGAGGAATGTATACGCTAGGGTGGTACATAATCAAGGTTCTATAGGCTTAGAATTGATGATTCCGCTTTCACTTCTTTTCCTTGTTTGGATGTGAGCTTAGATAAGAATCATTTATTCAACTGCCTTTTCAATCATAATTATATGCGGCTCGTATACACAAGGCTGTGATTGATGAACCAAATATGAGTTCTAATATGAACTTCAGGACAGAGACTGATCAAGACTACGAGTGATCGTACTGCTATGTGAATAAACTTAGAAGCCAAACAAATTCCCTTCCCGCCGATCTGGACAAGAGATGAAAATGGAACAAAAGTACCTGTTCTTTTTCCGTAATTCATGAATAATCATACTTTCTTTTAGATCTTCACGACATCTAATCCACCCCAAGGTTTTGATGTCACAATCGGTATGAATTGGTTGAGTCTACATGGAGCCGACATCATGTGCTATGAGAAAGCAGTTTGTCTTAACCTCCCTCACAACGAAACTCTAGTTATCCACGACGACGAATCAAGTACGAACCTTCGCATCATTTCGTGTATTCAAGTTCAGAAGCGCTTGCGAAAGGAATATCACGCATTCCTTGCACACATTGTCGATGCGAGCCAAGAAGTGAAAGACATTCAGTACATTCCAATAGTACGCGACTTTCTCGACATATTTCAAGGAGAACTACCAGGGTTACCACCACAGCATCAAGTCGAGTTCCGAATCGACTTAGTCCCAGGGACTACCCCAGTAGCCAAATCGCCAGTTACGAGTGCTAGAGGAGGATGTCACCAAGACAACCTTCCAAACTCGTTATGGACACTACGAGTTTGTAGTGATGCCATTCGGATTGACCAACGTACCAGCTGTATTCATGGATCTAATTAATAGGGTGTGCCGTCCTTACATGGATCAGTTTTTCATTGTTGTCATCGATAACATACTTATCTACTCTCAAAGTAAGGACGAGCATAGTCAACACATACGAAGAGTCTTAGAAACATTACGATCCGAGAAGCTCTACGCGAAGTTCTCTAAATGCGAGTTTTGGATTCGAAGAGTCGAATTCCTGGGTCACATCATTAGTGAAGGGAATTCATGTGGACCCTTCCAGAATCAAAGCTATTGAGAACTGGTCAGCACCGAAGACACCTACATAAATTCCACAATTTCTAGGTCTCACTGGCTGCTATCGCAGGTTCATACAGAACTTCTCTAGCATCGCTAAACCGCTTACTACACTGACCCAGAAAGGGGTGGCCTTTGACTGGGAAGAGAAACAAGAGAAGGCGTTCCAAACACTGAAACAAGCCTAGTGCACTGCACCGATATTATCCCTCCCAGAAGGGATAGAAGATTTTGTTGTGTATTGTGATGCATCCAACGAAGGGCTTGGTTGTGTGCTTATACAAATAGGAAAGGCCATTGCCTATGCACTCCGTCATCTTAAGGCACACAAAGTCAACTGTACAACACATGATCTTGAGTTATGAGCAGTGGTATTTGCTCTGAAGATCTGGAGACACTACCTGTATGGTACAAAGAGTACTATATTCAAAGACCACAAAAACATTCAATACACATTCGACCAGGAAGAGTTATCATCAGAGTGGAGTCAAAACGAAAGAAGCAAAGTCGTATCCCAATAGTGAAAGGTTCGCTGGAATGCCAAGCGAGGACATTAATTCACTTGGGAGCACGAGGATCAGATGAAACTAAATTATCCTCATCCGAAATTTCTATCTTGTACAAACCATTCGCTTCAATCAAAGTCAGACTTGTTTCTGCTAACTTTTAGCACTATTTAGAGTCAATTTGAGCATTCTGAGCCTAGTACACCAAAGGAATGAGTGTTAGGAAGTATCTTCTTGAGCCACTAGTGTACTAATCAAGTTTTAACTCCATCATTTGGAGTTTACGGCCACCCCAACATGAGTTTACGGCCGTAAACTCATGTGAGCCGTAAACTATTGGCTATGTATATGTTTCTTGGCCATTTTTCTTCATTTTTAACATTTCAACTTCAAGAACTTGATTTCTCTCTCAAATAGCATCTGATTTTTACTCTTGGATCTTCAAGATTGTAAGTGTTCTTCCCTTGAATCATTATTACATCTCATTATCTGGAATCACCCTTTGATTCCATCCATTAACATCTTTCTTTGGGTTAATCTTCAAGATCCTCAAGAACATCAAGAACACTTAGGTGTTTTTGGGCCGAAAACACCCTCCTTTGACTTCAAATCGTAAGTATCTACCTCCTAAGCTTGTTAGTTAGTTAGGATGTTGGATTAAGACCTTGAAAGCATCAAGAATTCAAGAACAAAAGGTGTTTATGGCGAAGACAATATCCCTTGGCCGTAAACCCTAATTAGTGTGGCATATGGACCATAACTTCTTCCTAAGGCTTAGACAAGAGACTAGAAACCTTCCTTCATGATTGTAAGAACATATCACACAAAATGGTACAAACTACCATGAATTTACGGCCGTAAACTCCTTGGGCCGTAAACCCATGGGCCGTAAACTCATGTGTGTAATGCCATTGGGCCGTAAACTCCTATGTGAGGCCCTACACCCCTTATATGCAACCCTATATGGTTTAACACATCATTACAAGTGTTTCCTAGTCCCTAAGGTTGTTCCATTTCATGATTAGTTGTTATAAACACTAATTAGATGCATATATGTGTCATTATATGCTAAATAGGATCCGTGTGTGCTCAAGTCTTCAGTTGACACTTAGCATCCTTTACAAATCTTACATTCGCATCACTCAGTACAAGTGAGTTCATACCCCTTAACTTATCTTTTAAATGACTTTAAATGCTTTTATGCGCGGGGGGGGGGGGGGGGGGGGGGGGGGGTACAAGTAGAAAACATATTAGTTATATACTTCAAACTGTGTTTCAAACAAAGGATTTCATATACTTCAAACTGTGTTTCAAAAAATGGATTTCATATACTTCAAATTGTGTTTCAAACAAAGGATTTCTTATACTTTAAACTGTATTATAATACAAACTGCTTTTAAATCGTTTTATAAAGTGACATCAAGTAATTAATATTTATTGTTAAACTCTTCAAATGTATTTCAAAACCACTTTTTAAACTTATATATTGTTAAAAGCATGTCTATATATGTATATTATATAAATAATGTTTAATGGACTTAGGACTGATAACTCGCTTTATTTCCTTTTCCTTGTTTGGATGTGGCCTTAGGGTATCGGTTATTTGTCCGAATGTCGTCTAAATATTAGTTATATATTATGTATACATATGTAGATATAAAAGTACTATCAATCATTTCAATACCTTTGGGTAGTAAAGGTATACCATCATTTATTTAATTACAGAAATCACTAGTAAACTATAATATGTATACTTTAGGAGAATACTATCATATAAAAATACTATAACAGAGAATACTAGACAGAGAATACTAGACAGAGAATACTATAACAGCGAATACTAGACATAGAATACTAGACAGAGAATACTATAACAGAGAATACTAGACAGAGAATACTATAACAGAGAATACTATAACAGAGAATACCATAACAGAGAATAATATAACAGAGAATACTATATAGGAAATACTATACATAGAATATTATTACTATATCAAGTATACTATAACAAGATTTAGAGATAACATAATGTGAGATACTACTTAATGACACAATGACCATTTCGTCGTATCACATTTTGTAACCAGAATCTCCTGGAAGGAGAGCGTGAGTTTGTGTATACATCTATACTGGATTGACTATCCTAAACCTTGATGTTCGCTACAGTGGGACTTGCAAGTCTACAGGTGCCAAATGTCATTTCTTCCGACGTCTTTCATCGTCGTGTTTCAGTCAGTTAGTATGGTAACAACCTCATCACATTGTACCTAAATTAAACCATTGGTTTTAAGGTAGTTATTACTTTAGTAATTAATACAAATAATACTGCAGTACACATACATTTTCCCATTATATTCAAATTGTGATCTTCTCACATAAAGGGTAATATAAAACTATATTTTGGTAATAACAGTCATATTTGATTTTTGAATTTTTTTAATTCTCCCCATAAATTTGTGCATAGAGGAAAACTATGAACAAATTTAACAAAAAAAAATTATTTGGGATCAAAGTTGTGAGACAGCCTTAACTTTTTTATCAGTACCTTCACCTTTATGAATAGATCCGGTCAATTGTTAGTATTGTGGTCCACTTAAACACGAAGGATATCGACAAACTTTTCTAAATAAACCATTTAGCTGACGACAACCACGGGTATTGTTGTCCACTTAAATTAAGCAGCGAGATCTACAGGCAACCTCTTAAATGGTCTAATTTTAGTTGCACTAGAACGTGTTCCCCACTTCCCGATATACCCAGGTTATCAAGAACTTCCTAAGGACTCCTTACTTCAGGTGAGTTGACAATTATTAAGGAGGATGTTAGATTTAGAGATAGATGCATATGTTGTGTCCCAGGTCGGATCTCTTTCAATCACACAGAGGGGACAATATATGGCTAACTAGGATAGAGGGATTGAGAGGTAGAATGTTGCATATGCTGTGTCCCAGGTTGGATCTTCCGATCACGCAGAGGGGACAACATATGGCTAACAAATAGAAATAGTTTCATAGATAAGAAGGTGTGTAGAAATAGAGTTGCATATGTTGCATTCCACGTCGGATCTTCCGATCACGCAGAGTAGCAACATATGACTGACAGATAGAAAGCAAGAAAATAATTTCCTACATACCTACTTTATCAGAACCCCCCGGTCGCGTACTAGTTTAGTGTATCCTGTTCTAGATGCGTATTAATTTAGTGTATCCTGTAGGTTCCCGTGTTTATCTCACTACTCAATCTACCCGAGCGTCGTATGGTCAGTCCAAACAATCCTATCTAAATCCACACTTTCAAATCCTTCGTGCCTACCAGCACATTGATAACAGAGTCTAGACAATTCATATTTAGTCCTTTACACATGTTTTAGACTTCCCGTTATCACTTTCTTGATATCACTTCCCAAACAGTACTTACTAACGAAAAACTAGAAGAAAATAAAAGATTGTCTTCAAAACGAATCAGTGTAAGATAAAGTCAGGAGTATAGAGAAGAAAACGCAAATTGTAATTCACCGATTGAATTTGCATCCAGAAGCTCTGATAATAGCACGCATAACCTCAGAACAGATCCAAAAATTCTTTACGTCATTAGGCGTTAACCTCATGTGATCCCTTCCTTTCCTCCCTTCTTTCCTTTCCCGCAAAGGACACATACTCTCGAACAAAGTTCTGAGTGTTGTACAGTTGAGAGATGTTCCCTATCATATGCCAGGAGCAATCACTACCAACAAATCGAAGTCTGATGATATGCCTCCATAGCTGCTACGATACAAAGCGGGATTAGTTGGTCTTTGGAACCCAATCCATTTTGAAACTGGGTTGACCTTTTTCATCCTAGCACGGAACTCTCTCCCATGACATATCCTGTTTATCAAATACAGAAGATGAAGAAGTATTAGTCATTAGGTGATTTGGGAGATTGAACCTTTGGAACCCATCTGTAGTTGGGTTTGACGCATTTCTTTTTCGATCCGATGGGTGGCTCAGTACTTGCTTTTGAACATAAAGCCGATCGCCGAGATGACTTTGACTTAGCCAGTCTTGGTTTCGCTGGAGCATCTCTTGGATTGGACTTCTTGGCTGGCATTCCCTTCTGAACCTAGGGATTTTGATTCTTGGTCTTGGGAGTTGGATTCTTGGCCTTATTGGCATTCCAGTCACCATTTTCTGAACGTGACCTTGAAGGGTTTCTTTTGAAGTATCTCCCTCTTGGCGCATTCTGCCAAGCTCGTGCATAGTAGGGAACGTATGCGCGATTAGGACAATTTCTGGCAATGTGTCTAGGTGTTCCACAGTGAAAACAAGTCTTTTTTTCACTGTGAAGTTGTTTCTTCCTGCCCCTGGTGGCATATCCTTGCCTCGTTTCTTGTTGTGCCCACATGCACACTTGCAACAAGCACTCTGTTGCGCTGGAATTGGTGGCCTGTATTTCTCAATAGCAGGTTTGTTAGTAGTAACATAATTCGAAGCAACAAATTCTGAGTTCAAGGAGTCATTGGTTTGTTCATTGGTTTTCTCCTTGTTCTCATTTTCCGCTACTTTACCTACACAGGAAGTAGAAATATTAGTATCTTTCATCTCAACACCCTTAGTTGGCCCTGATTGTTCAGTCGTACTCTGAAGCTGGAACAGGGGGTTGGCCATACTAAAGATGTGCTTCTTTTTCAATTTCTTCTTTAGTTAGAGGGATGAATGTGTAGTTATGATTGAAAGGTGGAGGAACACTATCATACCCTAAACCCTTTTGCTGGTTATTTTTGAATTTCAAGCAATGGTCTATCATGTTCGCAACTACTTCGCTTGACACATCAAATTTTCTGAAATCAAAATCTGCAGTTTCAAATTTTCCTTTTAATGTGTCAAGCTCAGCAGTTAATTCAGCAAGTTGTCTCTTAACATAGTCATAATTTTCACATTTGTTGCTATAATCTTCTTGAAGCCTCCTAAAGTCTTTGGTTTTTGCTTCTAATTCAACCTTTAGGGGTTTCTGTCCTTTCCTAAGTTGATATCCTTCGTATTTTAGGTCCTCGACTTCCCTTTTTAGCAAATCATTATGTTCACGAAGAAGTTTAATCGTAGCTTCACATGATTGAGAGCATGAAACTTCATTGACCGGAGTGTTTGCGGAACTCATTGTTTTTCCACACATCAAAGCGTCAAGTTCTTCAGTTATAGCAGCAAGACTAAGATGTTTGAGATCTTTTGTCTTCTTGATGATAGCCACGTTCATATCCCACTACTTCGGAAGTGAATTCAGCAGCTTTTTGTTTATCTCAGATTTAGTCAAGAAGATCCCAGCTATATTCATCTCAGTAGTAAGTGTAGTAAATCGCTGCAACTGAGCTTCCAAGGTTTCTCCAGGGATATAATTGAACATGTTGAACTTTTGTCTTAACATATCCTGACGACTCTCTTTCATGTCTTCATTTCCCTCGTAGACCTCAAAAGCCATCAAAAGCACAACTAAAAGCCAAAATCAAACTTAAAAGTCAAACTTAAATTTTAAAAATGCCCTTTGACTACAGACCTCAAAAGTCAACCTTAAAAGTCAAATTTAAAAAATCAAACTCAAAAGTCAAACTTAAAAGTCAAACTTAAAAGTCAAACCGAAAAGCTAAATTTGAAATTTTAAAAGTTAAACGAGAAAGTCAAAGTTTAAAGTCAAAGGTCAAATTTTAAAAGTCAAAGTCAAAATTTTAAGTAAAAAGTCAAAATTTAAAAACTAATTTTTTTTAAACGTAATTTAAAAGAAAAGAAAAATGATTTTTGGCTGAAAATGTAAAAAATGCGAAACTAGAACCGAGAGAAGAACGCCTTTTGAATTAAAAAACGAAGGGATTTATCATCCAGCTAGCTACAGGAGTTGGGTAACGCGCTGAGTGTATGAACCAGAGGTCCCGGGTTCAATCCCTGGCACCCCCAAATCCCCCCCCCCTTTTTAATGTGCGCAGACGAAGGTTGCTACTTAGCTGGCTTCCCTAGCCGTTCACCAAGCCGCGATCCACCAAGCCATCTGCCGAGCCGAGGCCGCAAACCGCCGGCCGTAAACTCCGGCGGCTGCAAACTCCGGCGGCCGTAAACTGTTTCGGGCCGTAAACTCGTCGCAGATTACGTGAAAAACAGCGTTTTTCACCCCTTTTTGCTCCAAAACTCGATCAAAAACTCGTTTTTATCAAAAACGCGAAGAACAAACCCCCCTAATTTTCATAGATCTATCCAAAAACGCAAGAATCCTTCAAAAATAAGATCAAATAAGCTCCAGATCTGACAAAATTGACTGATACAATCCAAGCTCTGATACCACTTGTAAGTCCCCTATCTGCTTGTGTATCAATCAGATCCGTTTGATGGTGCGGAATCCCAATCAAACGAATGATGTCAGATCAAATAGAAGAGAAGGAGAAGAAGAAGATAATGAATATTGTATGTATTGATATGAATGAAGATCCGGATACAAGATTCACACACACTAGTACACACACTCTCTTTTCTCTCTCTCTAGAACACCTTCAAATGCACACACTTAAGCTCCTCTGTTCTATTACAATTATGCACTCCTGACCCTATATATAGTAGACATGGGCCGTGAATTGGGTTTACGGTCGTAAACCTGTTCACGGCCGTAAACACAACCGTAAACACGTATACGACCGTAAACACCAAGCTGTTTACGGTCCAAGACACAAAAAAATACATTTTCGTAGAAAATCAAAGTAGAAACCATATTTTTAACCCAACAAGGTCCAACAAACCCTCACCCCTTTCACAAGAACCAGTGAAGGGTGATTTTTTCATTTTTCCAAGCAAACAAGATTCACAACTATCATCTGACTTTCGGTCAAATGACTCCAAAACTCCATCCTTTTGGAGTTGGCTTATGCGTTTCTTGTTTACATGTCCAAGACGATAATGCCACAATGATGCTTTAACCAAGCTAGTAGAAGAATCAATACACAACACATTATTTCCTAGGTTATCTATAAGCGACAGAGTTTTATACACACCATCACAAGGTAATGCTTTAAAATAAAGAACATTATTAAAGAAAGCATTAATACTACCAACTTCATTATCAAAAGAAAAGGTAAACCCTTGTTTGTACAAACTATGAAAGGAAATAATATTCCTTGCCATTTTAGAAGAGTAAACACATTTATTCAAATCTAACTTTAACCTACTATCTAGCAACAACGTGTAAACTCCAATCTTGGTAACAGGTGTAACCTTCTTGTTCCCCATGATTAAGTTTAGTTTTCTGTGCTCCACATCCTCACTTCTTTTTAGGCTCTGCAAATCACAACATATGTGAATACCACAACCTGTATCAAGGACCCAAGAATTAGAATATGGTGAGTTATTAGACAATATAGTGTAAATACCTGCATGGGATGGTTTCATTTTCTCATCCTTGACATCCTGCAAGTACTTTGGGCAGTTTCGCTTCCAGTGGCCCTTATTCTAGCAATAGAAGCATTCAGCATCCTTAGGGATGGCAGAAGGAGTAGCAGAACCACCTTTGGTTCCACTTGATGTGGAGCCATCAAGAGACGTTCCCTTGGTACCCTCGAACGGGTCTTCCTCTTCTTCCCTTTGAGACCACTTGATGTGGAGCCAAAACAGGGGTAGCTGTAGGAGTAGGAGTAGTAACAACCGGCATACCTTTAAGACCACTTTCGGCGGTCTTCAGAAGTCCTTGAAGCTTGCTGAGTGTGACTTCCTCCTTGTTCATGTGGTATGTCATGCGGAATCGATCATAACACGAAGGTAAGTAGTGCAAAATGATGTCAATTGCCAACTCCTAAGGGAAGTTCACATTTAATTTCTGCAAACGGTCCACATACCTCTGCATTTTCTGCATGTGGCCCGTGATGGGTTCACCATCCTTCATTTGGGTTGTAATCATGGAGGAGGTGATTTCATATCGCTCTTGACGAGCACTCTGATGGTAGCGGTCCATCAAATCCTGGTGCATCTCAAAAGGATAGTAGTCCTCGTAGGACTTTTGGAGCTCGGCTGTCATAGTGGCCATCATGATGCATGGCACTTTTGTAGCATCTCTTTCATGTACCTCATATGCAGAGACCTCCTTAGGAGTTGCAATAGGCTCAAGATCCTTAAGCTCCTTGTCGAGGATATATTCCATATCCTCGTAACATGTGACCATCCTGATGTTCCAGATCCAATCCATAAAGTTGGAACCATCAAAGATGACTCTCCCACAAAGGTTCATGAGAGAGAAGGAGCCAGTAGGGTTAGAACCCGAAGCATTGTTGGAAGACATCTGAAAAGAAGACAGACTAGTTTAGATTAGATATATAGAGTCCTTAATAAGACACCCAAATGTAATATTAAGGCTAGGACTCAACACAATATATTATCACTTAAAAGAGGGATGTCGTAATCTAAGCTATAATATATTTGAAGGTAGGTGAATGACAATTCACCAATTTCCACCATGAAAACGAAATGAATTATTCTATTCACGGGTATTATTAATTATTGTTTGTTACTTCAGGTCTAGCTGATAAGGCACAGGCCAGTCAGGACAGTCGGAGGGAATAATCACTTTAGCATATAGTCGTTCTGAAATCCAACAACCCAAGCATCATGTCTATCCTGTCACCCTGGAGCGGTGACAGGTAATATACCTACCCCGGCCGCCGGCGGAAACACCGGGCAGTGTAACGTCATTTCTTGTATCATAGTTATCAACTTCCTGAAAGCACATGCATTTTAAAATACGTCAAGATAAAGTTGGTGAGTTCACAGGTTTTGACTCCATATAAAAATAATACTACTTTTTCCGAGTTCATAAAAGTATATCATATAGTTTGAAGATATCATTTTGACTCTTACTTGTTTCTAACATATAACATATATATCCTAGGTATAATGGTTTATTTACCAAATAAGTAGTATACCTATAAGTCTTATATATATATATATATATATATATATATATATATATATATATATATATATATATGTTTGTAATTCCATACAAACTAAGTTGGTACGTATAAATGTTATTTCAATTTCTATACGAGTAAAACCGCTACGTATAAATCTATTTCAATTATATACGAGTAAGTAGAATAGGTATATTGGTCTACTTAATATACAAGTAATATACCTACCCGATTTTTATACTTGGAGTATAAGTCCTTGGGAAACTTATACTTAACATTTATACTTGTATATCAGCAAATTATAATGCTTCTAAAATTTGCTACCATGAGCCTGTAACCGCTGCTTTGACATAATACCTCTAATAAAACTCACTCATGATTTCCATGAGGACAACCCACTCATGATTTCCATGAGGACAACCCACTCATGATTTCAATGAGGACAACACTGTACGCTTCATCGACGCCGTAACAATAACAAGAAAAAGGATAGTTCGTCACTTGCTTATGATTGACTGTAGCTAACAATCACAAGTGGGGTTCTCAACTCGTATACTAATTATACATGACTTCCTCGCTCACACGGGATTAACGGTTACAGTTCAGAGGATTTCCGCTAAGATCCCCAATCTTATTTGATGAATACAATTACTCATGTAGACTTCGAAGGCTTCCTATAGCTCTAACAACAAAAGCATTTTCATGTCTAAAACCCTAAGTTACTAGACTATGCTTTTAAACATTACTCCTAACTTCATATATCATTTAGGCAGTATAACAGCTACAACTTGAAGTAAAACCAGGTTTTATATTGACATAAAACCAATAACAAAAACAGATAACATATCAAGTTTTATCTTGTCATAAAACTAACAATAACAACATATATCATACCAAGTTTTATCTTGACATATAACCAACAATAGCAACATACTTTATAAATTAACATATAGAACTTCCGAATATAGGTTCGGAACTATATCGCACACAACATATATATAGAATCCTAAGTTTAACTCAAGATTTACATTTATATAATAACATGCTAATAAGTTGATAATAGTTGTATATATTCAATATATTATATTTAGAACAACTATATCCCGTTTAGTATAACTGTCTATGTTGATATTAATACACTATCGTATAGACATAATATTATCGCGTATACAATATTTAGCATGCGTTTTACCCCGAAAATATTAGAAAGTGGGGCAGTGAAACTCACCTAAATATCGTGCTTCGACAGAATCTAACTGAAAACAGTCAGCGGCTCGTCGTTGTGAGGCTCGGGAAGGGAAACAGCCTTCAAAAAATGAGCGAGAGAGAGAGAGAGAGAGAGAGAGAGAGAATAATTGGTGTGAGGAACCTTGGGGTCGAAATGGCTATTTATAGGCTGATTTTGGCCCTCTCATGTCGTGATAATCAAGGTTCACGTCGTGAGCCATGGCAAGATTCATTTCGTAGTCTTCCGAGGTGTTTTCTAGCCTCGATTCGTGTCCTGAAAGCGTCCTCACGTCGTGAGAAAACCTTGATCACGTCGTGTGCTTTTGGGTTATCGTTCCGTAGACTTATAGCTTCAAAATGTGGTGGTTTGACTCCTCACGTCGTGAGTTTTTATGCTCATGTCGTGAGTTCAGTCAAATTAGGGTTTCTGACAGCGACATCTTCGGAATGCCATAACTTTTGCACACGAACTCCGTTTTTGACGTTCTTTATATCCATGCGTAGGTATTTACGAGCACTACAACTCTACTTTAGACTCCATTAGCTAATTATAAGTCTATTTTAAATTCCTCTTATTATAGTGATTTATAGTGTTCGGTTTATCATAACTTCTTCATGTGAAGTCAGATTTAGATGTTCTCTATATTTTTGGAATCGTATGGATGTATACTTTGATTTGTATCATAAAATATGTATCAAAGTTCATATTTATATTATAATTTCTCATGAACTACATAGTAAGTTTATCACATTACTAGTTTAACAAAATCACATTACATATTTGGTATAATCACATGTGATTGTTATTGACCTAATTTTGATGGGTGTTACACTGAGATACTGATGTTATGCCATTTATGATAAGTGATCATAAAATCCTATGCTCTCATGATATCAGTCGAACAAATACGTGGAACAATATCGTACTTATTGCCCATCAGTTTGTTTCCCGATTTTCGATTTGTTTGACATAGAACTTATTCGAACACATCAATTTAGTTATGACCGAGCTCGGTACATAGGTCAAAACAAAATCATCAAGGGGCCCATATATCGCTTCTAATCCAAGAAGGAACAGATATAATTCGATTCATTTGCTTGTTGTACTACTTGTTGAATTATACACAAAGGCATGTTTTATAACATCGAGTTACCAATGCGGTTTCGTACAATCCAATACTCAGAACTCATAGTCAACAACTCGTATCTTTAGGTTTGAAGATTTATATGATATTACCATCTCACGATCACTCGAGATAAATTCCATGAAGTGATACAAGTGAGCGTTGGTTAAATCCAATACTCAAAACTTATGAGCATTTATGAGTGTTGTAGCACCTCTTGCTATGTCCAACAACTTAGACATCTACAAGCTAACTCATGATAGTCTTGATTCATATCTACTTCGAAAATAGGACCGACTGTGGAGAATTAGAATAATATGAGATACCATAACATAATTATTTTGGAAGTCAAAACATGCAAAATTGAAACTATAGTAAATAATTGACAAAGATAGCAACACTTTACTCATAAATAAACAACAACTTTTCTTCATCATCAAATGTCGATTACATTTTACAAGTTTCAGAAATAACCATTTAATCTGTAAAACTAATATCATCCTTCAGCCTGATGCGCCTCGAATGCTGTAAATGCTTAACCCGAGTTAGTCCCTTCGTGAGGGGATCTGCTGGGTTCTCATCCGATGATACCCTCTTTGCCACAAGGAGTCCTTCTTCAATCTCATGTCTGATGAAATGGTATTTTCTGTCGATATGTCTGGATCTCCCGTGATCCGTTGGTTCCTTCGCTAAGGCAACTGCACTTTCTCTATTACAGAAAATATCCATGGGCTCCTTTATAGCTGGTACAACTCCAGGGTCTCCAATGAAGTTTTTCATCCATATAGCCTCCTTTATAGCTGGTACAACTCCAGGGTCTCCAATGAAGTTTTTCATCCATATAGCCTCCTTCGCTGTTTCACTCGTTGCTATGTACTCTGATTCACAAGTCGAATCAGCTACCGTCTCCTGCTTGGAACTTTTCCAAGTAATTGCTCCTTCGTTTAAGGTAAAGACACAACCTGAATGAGAGTGGAAATTATCCCTATCAGTCTGGATGCTAGTATCACTATACCCTACCACTCTCAAGTCATCACTCCCACCAAAAGCAAGGACCCAGTCCTTATTCCTCCGAAGATACTTGAGAATGTTCTTTACCGCAGTCCAGTGACCCTTACCAGGGTTTCCCTGATATCTGCTGACCATGCTCAAAGCAAAATCCACATTAAGACAATTACAAGTCATAGCATACATGATAAAGCCTACAACGGAAGCATACAGTACTCAACTCATTTCAGCTATCTCTGCCTCTGTACTCGGACTCTGAGTCTTACTCAGCTTGGCGTTACTCTGGATCGGTAAATCTCCTTTCTTGGAGTCTTGCATGCTGAACCTATTCAACACTTTATCCAAGTAAGTACTCTGACTATGTCCAATATAGGTAGCTTCTCCAAGGTCCTTCATAGAAAAGCACTTCCCAAGCCAAGACTTCACCTCCTGCAAATTTGGGATGTCATTTCCTATGAGTAGTATGTTATCCACATACAATACCAAAAAGCTAACTATACACCCACTAGCTTTGACATATATGCATGACTCATCTTTGCTTGTCGAGAAACCAAACTCTTTGACCTTTTCATCGAAACAAAGATTCCAGCTGTGAGATGCTTGTTTCAATCAATAAATGGATTTCTCAAGCTTGCATACTCTATTTGGGTACTCTGCACTGACAAAACCCTTTGGCTGACTCATGTAAACATCGTCAGCCAGCTTTCCATTAAGGAAAGCGGTTTTGACATCCATTTGGCATATTTCATAATCATGACATGAAGCAATGGCTAGCATCACCCTAATAGATTTTTATCTTCGCTACTGATGATAAGGTTTAATCATAATCAATGCCCTGAGTCTGAGTAAAACCCTTCACAACTAGTCGCGCCTTATAAGTATGCACTTTGCCATCCATTTCGGTCTTCTTCTTGAAGATCCACTTCCACCCGACTGTCTTACGGCCGTGTCCATTGTCAACCAAGTTCCAAACTTGATTGTCATACAAAACTAATCATTGTCACTACGCAACTTTCATATCATCAATCGAGCCTAGAACCAGAAAAGAAGAAATTTTAGAGCCTGATTGGATTATTGCAATGCAAGAGAAATTGGCTGAGTTTAAAAGAAACTAGGTTTGCAAGCTAGTATTGAAGCCTGAAGGCCACATTATACTTGGAACCAGATGGGTATTCAAGAACAAATTAGATGAATCAAGTGTGGTGGTTCGCAACAAGGCTCGTTTGGTTGCAAAAGGGTACATTCAACTAGAGTGTGTTGACTATGATGAAACATATCCTCCGATTCCAAGGATGGAAGCCATACTTATTTTCCTAGCGTATGCAGCACATAAGAACATTAAAGTCCATCAAATGGATGTGAAAAGTGTTTTCCTCAATGGCGAATTGAAATAATGAGTGTACCTTCAACAACCTCCAGGATTCGAAAACACAGATTTTCCCAACTATTGTTATAAGCTGGAGAAGGTGGTCTACGGTTTAAAATAGGCACCAAGAGCTTGGTATGATACTCTTTCAGAGTTTATTGTCAACTCCGGGTACAAATGAGGTGTAATTGATCCCACTCTTTTCAGACGAGTATAAGAAAACACCTGATGCCCGTGCAAATCTATATAGACGATATAATCTTGAATTCAACTCCTCAAGGAATAGTGGATGATTTTGCAAAGCTTTTGACCAACAAATTCCAAATGAGCATGAATAGAGAGATTAATTTTTTTTCTAGGTCTGCAGGTCAAGCAGGTCTGTCATGGAATTTTCAACCATCAAGAAAAGTATACGACTGAACAGCTCAATAAATTCTCAATGGACAACTGCTCCTCAGCAAAGGTCCCCATGTCCTTCGGATATAAGATCTCAGCTAACCCTACCGGAGAGTCAGTTGATCATAAGATATAACGAGAAATGATTGGCTAATTGATGTACGTCACTGCAAGTATACCAAATATAGTCTTCGCCACGGGTCTATGTGCTAGATACTAAGCTGATCCTAAATATCAACCGCTATCAAGTAGATACTTAGATATCTCAAACAGAGTAAGGCCTTAGGTCTCTGGTATTCAGCAGGAAACGACTTCAGTCTGCAGGCTTCCACTGACGCAGACCATGCAGGGTGCGGACTTTGTAGAAAGAGCACCTCAGGAGGATGACAATTTCTAGGCAGAAGATTAGTGACTTGGTCTTCAAGGAAACAAAATTGTGTTTTCCTCTCCACCGAAGAGGCTAAATATGTTGCTACATCCAGTTGCTGCTCTCAAGTCCTCTGGATGAAAACGCATCTTTAGGATTACGAGTATAGAATGCTATGGGTACCTATCTATTGTGATTCAGAGAGTGCAATATCCATTTCACACAATCCTATTCATCACTCAAAGAGGAAACACATAGAGCTACGGTATCACCTCATCAATGACCACATCCTCAAAGGTAATATTGAACTAATCTTTGTTCCATCTCACAAGTAAATAACTGATGTTTTCATAAAAGCACTTGACACCACAATAATTATGGATTTTTAGAAATGTTAGGAATGATGAACCCAGGACCTTAATTTTTTTTGAAAGGATATGACTGAAGATCTAATGATCTTCTGGTATAATTAAATTTGCTTCTTTTCTTTTAAACAAAACCCTTGAAGCATTTTACTTACCATATCTATTTCTAGAATAATTGATATACTGCATACTTCATAAGTTGCTCCTCGGTATGCTCTGTATACTAAAGACCAATTATGATCTATGTACTCCTCGGGTCTATTTATTATTTGTATTTTTAACCTTTGTGTTCAAGTTTCTCTTTAGTATCATCTCCTGTAGACTCATCCAACAACCTGAAGCCATCTTGCATCAGACATATTAAATTCATTGTGTGCATTTTAATGAGTCTCCAACATCTATCCTTCAAAAGGAGAATGTTTTATTCTTCATTTAATTTCTCACACATAAAAATGATTGCTCTTTAAAGGACTTTTCATAACAATGCCTATTTTTGGGTATGGGATAAACATTTTGATTTTCCTTAAAAGAAATCTTTTTTGAAAATCTTCTTTTTCCAACCAATCCCATCCAGCGACCGTTGGGGTTACATCCGTTCCACTTCCCCACTTTATTCAACGGATAAAACCATTTTTAACCCACGGTTGTACAGCGTGTCATCATGTGCATGCAACAGCATTAAATACTCCTTTTTTCCCAGAAACATTTTGATCTTTTTTAACCGATAAAGATAAAAAACCTAAGGTTTTTCAACAATTGTAATTAAACTAATATTAATCAATTTTTAAATCTGGAAGTATAAGAACACATTTTCTTCCGAAAGAAAGCTTTACGCTTTCTGAATACCACCGACAATATTCTACTTCTTCATCTTCTTGCAAAAAACCATTTTCGTGCAAGTTCATCAAAACCTTTTAGCAACAATGATGAAATTAGGAGTCGCAAAGAAACAATCCAAAGCTTCTTGCTCTGCTAAACCTATCGGATATGGATCAATCATCAAGGATCTCACTCCTTCCATCGCAACAAGAAACTACAGAGGCATTTTTTATAATTATGAAAGCTTCAATGACTCGATTAGGCTTATGATCAAGTTCCTTCCCACTCATCCACTTTTTGGTGCCATTGGTTCCTTCACATAAGCTGTTCCCCAATTAGTGTTGTTCAAATGTTCTTGGAAGCAATCAATCTGCGAGTTTCTTCATCAAGAGAGTTCTCAACACCAACTACATCTTTTATGCCCGGTAGAAGATGGGGTATCAATCAAAGATCAAAGGAGTATCTGAATTCAAGAAGGGCAAATTACTTGCTATTTGGCAATACATTTGCTACTATGTGATCAGGTGTCTGTCTTGAAGGACAGGTGGTACAGACAACACGGGCAAGCCACTTCTCAACATAGTGTGCATCATCTTCATTGGAAACCCCATAAACTATGGCAACATTCGTTGGGAGGATTTTCCCCAATACATCAGTAAGGGGATCCCATCGAAAGGGATGATGGAACTAACATCTAAAAGGTTTTGGTCCCTGTGTTTTGTCGATCTCACAAAGATGCAAACCTCAGTATTGGCAATGACAGCAATCTCTTCTCTGCAAGAGATCTCAAAAGGTACAATCCCTCCAAAGACCAATCACTCTTCGGTCCCATTTGATGTCTTCACGTCTACATTCTTGAGTCTATTGGACTCACTACTCTTTTGGTGGCTGACCACATTATGGATATGAGTGGTACTGCCCCATACCGCTCTACCCGCCAAGCCCCCCACGTCTAACCGAAGTCCAAGCCCCGCAACCCATGCCAAAAATGTTTAAATCCTTGGCTATCAAACACACTTCCTCAAATGTTGTATCAAAGGGTGTGGGTGCTTAAAAGACATCTTTAGAAGAATGAGTCTTCGGATTCCAGAGACATCTTTAGAAGGGTGTCGGTGTATCAAACCTTCTCCATCCAAGGCTCATGATCCACCACTTAACGTGGTTGATGACAGTTTGAATGAGCCTTCGGATTCCAGAGACATCTTTAGAAGAAAGAAGTTGAAGCTTACCCCTACCCATCGGCAAAAGCGAAACAAAGCAGATGCTGGAGTCTCTCAAAAGACTCTCGCAACCACTCGAGTCCATGCTGACTCACCCGAAGCAACCCAATCTAAAAACTCTGATGCAGTAAGTGTATCAGTTTCATCCAAACATGGAGAAAAAACCCAATCAAGATTCCAAGTGGATCCGAATGTCGATACTTGCCCTAAGGTCTTTAGGGCTTTGTGTCTGCACTTTATATCTCCCGAGGAGCTAAACTCCATTTTCCTTCGAGTCACACAAACACTTCGTTCACAAGTTGCATCACAGGGTCCTTTTTCAGAGACCCTAGCCAGAACAAAGTCGAGGTCATACTTGGTTTCAGACCGAGGAAGCTTTGGAAATCCTATGACATCGATATAACGACCAAGTGGCCTAGGCATGGTGAGCACCAATGTACAAGGATCAATGTACCCGACAAACACCATGTCATGACAAGGAATTCATCGTTTTGCATTAAATGATTCATGGTCTTGATATCGACAAACAACGAAATCAGGGATAAGGAAGTTTGAAGCCTTCAAAAGAGCACTCTAGGCCAGGAAAGCAAGACAAGTACAATAACAAAATCAAAAGGAGGAATCTCTTCTCCATGTTGCCAGGTATTGGACCACTGTGTTCAATAATGCCAAAACTGTGCATGACATGCAAACAATTCAAAAATGGAAATCTGACATGGAAAACACAGTTCAAAGAGTTCTAGCCATGGAAGACAATCATGGTGCTTGAAAGCCTCCTCCTGACCAACACAGAGGTGGATGATTTGAACGAAGGAGGAACAAAGATTAAAATAAGCTCTGAACCTCTCTTCAGTTGGATGATGACAATAATGATGAAGTTCAAAAAACCCGCCCCTCCGAAGACTTTATTATGGTTCACGATGACAAAGAATCCAGTGGCTCAAAACATTCCACCTCCAAACCCGAGCAAAAGAAAAAGAAGAAGTTGGAAGTGACAAGGAAAGAATTCCTTAATCTTCAGTCAAAAGTTGATCAAATTTTGGTTGAAGTCTCGTCATTCACCCCGCATACAACAACAAATGTATCTCAACAATCTCTGGCTGAACGAATCCAAGCCTTATAAATCATAGAGAAACTTAATGTGACAACCTGAAATTTCTATTATGTACAACCTTTCACTTCAATAGAAGTCAGAACAGTTTCTGCAAACTTTCAAGCTTTATGGAATAAGTTTGAGTGTTTTTAAGTTAGTACTTCAGGAGATACCAGGAGAGAGGATGCCCTAGGGTTTATTATGCAACAATAATATTCCAAAACTCCAAGAGTTTGGAGTTTACGGCCTAAACAAAGGTGTTTATGGCCGTAAACCCTAAAAGGAGGTATAAATATGACACTTAGTCATATTTTACCATTTTTCACAAATTCAAGATCCAAATCTCAATTCTCTCTCAAGTATCATCTAACATTTCTTCAAGATCTTCAACATGTAAGTGTTTCTTACCCTAAAAAGTTGATATCTAGCTTAATCTAGTGATCTTACACACTTCCATCCGTGAAATCATTCCAAAATGTGTAGATCTTCAAGTTTCACCAAGAACACCAAGAACACACACTAGTGTTCTTGGACTTTTAGCACCTTTTCAAGCCTCTATCTTGTAAGTACTTCTATCCTAGTGTATAATAAGGCTTCTTACACTTCTATACATTAAGGAAACACCAAGGAAACCAAGGATCAAAGGAGTTTAAGGTCCAAGAACACCTTGGACCGTAAACCCTAAAAAGGGTGCCAAAGTGTGCCCTAGTCCCTTCTAAGCCTTGGAAACTGGCATAGATCCCTTCCCTAGTGAGTTAAGTACATGAAAAATCAAAAGACCATAAACCATTTGGGATTATGGTCGTAAACCCAAAGGCAAATGGTCCAGGGACCGTAAACTCCATTTAGGAGTGAAATGGTGCCCTAATCACTTCCATAGACTTATACTTCAAGTAGAAATGCTTCTAAGGACTTGTAGAGCTTCAAAACAACACATGGTCAAAGAAGCATGAGTTTACGGCTGTAAACTCATGGGTTTACGACCGTAAACTCAATGAGTTATGGTCTTAAAACCGTAAACTCAAATAAGGGGTTCCCTTGAACCCTAAATTCAATAGCAATGTCCTACAACACTTAGATGCAATCCTTAGGAGTTATAGCACTTATATAAGGTGTTTTACATGTCCTAGGATGTCTTAACTTTGTTAATTAGTTGTTTAAAGACTAATTGGATGCATATATGTGATATTATATGTTAACTAGGATCATTGAGTGTGTACAAGTCTTCACTTTACACTTAGCATCCTATACAGTCCGTTCATCCAAACCACTCACTATAGGTGAGTTCATACCCCCTTAATTAACCTTTTAAATGTTTTTAAATGCTTTTATGGGGGGGATACAAGTTGAACTATTATAGTTATTATATCAATCACATGTGATTAATAACTACCAAACAAGTGGATTTCTTACTTTTCAAACTGTGTTATCAAACTGTTTTACTTCAAACTGTTTTACAAACTCTTTTACTTATCAAATACTTTTATTAAACTCTTTTAAACTTATATTCTGTTATACTGACAAATGTATACCTATATATGTATAGTTATATAAGAAATGTTTAAAGGACTTAGGAAGGCTAGCTCACCTTATTCCCTTTTCCTCGTTTGGATGTGGCCTTAGGGTATCGATTATTCGTCCGAATGTCGTCTAAATATTAGTTATATATCATGTATACATATATAGATATAAAAGGTTACTTCTTTCATTCAGTTCAATGCCTTTAGGTAGCAAAGGTATACAAACATGTTCATATACACAAACAACATTACTAGTAAACTATAATAGGTATAGTTTAGGAAGATACTATTACTAGAACAAAGAAACATTCAATGAGTCAGTTCATTCATGAGTGATACATAGTGATGAGAAACAAACATAATACAGAGTAGATAACAAACAATACCATACAGAGAAAGAGATAACAAACAATACCATACAGAGAAAGAGATAACAAACAATACCATATAGAGAAAGAGATAACAAACAATACCATACAGAGAAAGAGATAACAAATAATACCATACAGAGAAAGAGATAACAAACAATACCATACAGAGAGAACATAGAGGCTAGAAAGAGGTAGAACATACAATACAGCTAGCACATTCATTACATATACATTATTACAGTTATGTGAGCCACCTAACGGGGCATGGCACTACCTGCCATGACCGTTTTTGTATCCAGAATCTCCTTAAATGGGGAGCGTATGAGTTTGTGTATAGATCTATACTGGATTGACTATCATACACCTTGCTGCTCGCTACAGTGGGACTTGCAAGTCTACGGGTGCCAAACGTCATTTCTTACGACGTCTTACATCGTCGTTTTACTATAGAGTCGGTAGCAGGATACAGGCTGATCACATGTTACTTTAAATAACAAATAGTTTAAAGTAATTAGTACAGCAGTAGTTACTTAATACAACACTACAGTACTATATCATTTTTTCCTTTACATTTACTTTGTGATATTCACACAATAAACAATAATGTAAGAACTATATTTTTGATTAATGATAGTCAGATTTGGGAAAATACACACTCTTACAAGAGACACACACACAGATACTAGAGGCCTTGGTAGAAGGCTACTTTTAGTAGGAAACATAGGGTTTTCTAGAGGAGTTCAAACAATTACAACACTTTCATACAAACTCAGACATTAATATACTTATGATCTCACCAGCTTTAAAGCTGATAAACACTTTCAAAATAACTTGTATTCTCAGGTCGCCAGTAGACAGGTACCGGAGCCAGGTTTTTGCAAAGATGGAGCTCGTTCAAGACTCATCTTTATTTTGATGTATATTATTTTTGGTGTCTATATAACTTGACAGAACACACTTGTATGAAATTATATTATTAATGCAAAGGATGATGTTGTTGCTTGTTTACTACTTTGCATTGTTGTGATACTGTACATGACGTCCTCCACCCCCGAACGTTTCCGCCGTTCCGGTTTTGGGGTGTGACACTTAATACAGAGAGAATGATTCTACGTATAGAAATGGGGATTAGACAACTTGACAACCAAAGAACTTTGGATCATAAGGAATTCATTTCCAAGGCCACGAATCTTATCGACAAGGTGAAAGCACTCAAGAATGAACTTCAACAGACCCTGCATGATCAAGAAAACAAATCTAAGCAGCTCATCGATGAAACTCACACTCCTTATGAAACAGGGTATTTGGCGCTTCAAGAGATTATTAAAGGTTGAGGCGATCACTAACTGCAAAAGAGAGTGTTTATGAAATCCTTCGTCTTACCAAGGGAATTTATCAAACACTCTTCAACCCTGATATGCCGACCAACAAGGAAGTGAGTGCTCAGATGGCAACCCAGTTAAACACCACTTTCCACAAGTTTGATGACTTGAAAATTTGGTTTGAGGAGCAAGTGGAGCATGTTTCATCAAAAGGGGGAAGTGATCCAAACCAAGGTATAAGGATTGAAACTCTTTCATCCTCAAAATCTTCTAAGTCAAAAAATCCCTCGGTTCACCAATCCAACACTCCTCATCGGCATCAATCCTCTTAACAGAATAACAAATACCCAACTCCTCATGGTTCTCCTCAGCACTCAACTTCTCATAATTCTCCTCGGCAGTCAACACATCCTCGTTCTCCTCAACTTCAAACTCTTCCTCGCCTGCCAAATTTAGAGGAAGATGTCTCATCAATTCATTCTGATGACTCCCCGGTAACGGTTCAATGGAAACAAGATTAGAGAGATACAAAGTTTGCTGATGAAATATAGGGAGCACAAGGCTTCGACATTGATTTTGATGAAACCTTGATTATTTCATGGGTGAATCGTACTCAAAGACTGTTGGACTCAGATTAGGTTCCATGTCTCTCCTATGCAGAACCGCCTCATGATGGATATTGGGATATTCCTATATCACCCAACTCCAAATACTTCCCTGTTTTTCAATCCTTTGAACTCACCATTCCTAACGACCGAAGACTTCTCATGGAGTTTGAAAGGCTAAATCTTTTTCGTTCCAGAGATGGCGATAAGTTTGAGAATATTTGGTCCAATGATAAACCAGAAAGAGTGAAGACTTACAAGGCCAGGAAGTTCATGAAAAGTGAATTCTTTTAGTATACTCATTCTCGTAGAGGGTGTGACTACATTAGAACATAAAAATACGTCGTGTTCATGAACCCTCAAGAAATCCTCCTCATTGCCTGTGTATTCCAACTGAAAGCTAAGAAGTATCTAAAGATTAAGATTTATTTTGAAAGTGCTTGTGAATTTCGTAAGGCCCTAGTATGCGACTTTCGGAAGACTGACGCTGAAATCCACCCGATACTTGCTCAGAAGTTTGATTTTCCTCCATTTGAACTAGTTTTGTTGATTTTCCAGAGCTTCGGATTATTTACAAGAAGTACCAAACAAGTTCAAAGTTCTCCATCGCAGTCACGGCTATTTGTCGCCTTTCTATTAAACAACTAGAGATTACAATGACTGCAGTATAGAGATACAAGCATAAGACTGAAGATGTGAAGTTTGAAATCACCCGAAGAATAAAATGGATCTCTAAAGTTAGGAAATTTTGGTGGATCCTCATCAAGTTTCTCAAACTCAATCAATGAAGAACTTAGTCGCGAGGTCAATTTGGGGGAAATTGTTGAGACAAGAAAGTGACCCTCGGCGGTTAAGATGAACCTAAAAACCCAATTGCTCATGTGAACCAGAGAGGTAGATGTTGAAGACCATTTGTCATTTTGTGACACCTGAAGATGAGAATAAGACCCGCAAAATTATGTAACATGAAGACTACAACAAGTTACCTTTACTGAGTTTGCTTCTAAACTTAGTATTATCTGGTGTACTATTCAGGGTCACCAAAGTCAGCTGCTTTGTAATTGTTTATTATTTTCATGTGACTTTTGGGCCTTTATAAATAAAGCGTTCCACTTTATGATTACTTACCAAATCTGAACTGATCAATAGAAGATCTATTCATCTCTATCTAATTGATACTTTATCGGAGTCCCTTTTCACTGATGTTGTTCATCATTTAGTAACTTGTGTTTGCATCTAGACCATGTTACAATTGAACTAAGTTTACTGGTTTAATGCTTAATGATATAACTTTCTGCTATTTGCATTCCTTATTTTTCTGCAATCTAACTATTATTTTTGAGCTAACAAAGATCCATTGGGATTAACTTATTATTCCACGATATATTATCTCGTTACTAATTTTTATCAAGTTCTTCCCTCAACAACAACTTAGATCCTTGTACTTTTAATTAATCTAATTAATCCCAAAATTAATTATAAATAATTTCAGACTAATTCTTAATTAATTAATATTATTTGTAATTAATAAATTAATCAATCACTCTCTCTCTCTTTAAAAACTATCCTATCTAATTTCCAGGTTTGAGGGTAACCCACAAGGACTCTGATAACAATTTCAGTATATGCCAATTTATTTATTGGCTTAGACGCCTAATCCATAAAATACTTGGGATGAGTATGAGTAGGTATGAGTAGAGGCATATACTATCGGAAGCACATGACTCTCACTTAGATCAGAGAAACTCACAAAGTTACTAAGAAACTAGTAGTTGTGCTATTTTGTTCATTTCCATCATTACCTTTGTTTCGGTAATGACTATAGAAATAAATATTATGAGCTTAGTGTTCATGTCGAATCGAATCCAACTAACCGATGAAGTAAGTTCGATATAGCGCCAAACTTTAGATTGAAGGGATAACTAATCAAAGTGATCAGTAGAGGTATCGCCTTTATTGTTAAGATTAAACACTCTATAGCTAGAAGTGCTACATGATAGAATCTGATTATATCACATTAGAACGTGAATGAAGGAATCTTTCATAGAGTCTAACTCAAAGAGACCTGAGTCTAACTGTTGCATCATGCAATGAGAGGTCATCTGTAACACCGTAAATTTTCAAAAAAAAATTTCATTTAAAAATCATATAATTATCATAACACATTTCACAAAAATCTCATTTATTTAATTTACAATTGACCACTCCATAATTGTTTGACTAAAATCCAGGATCCTCATAACACAACTCTTTCACTGGTGTGTACAATCAAGTCGGTACCTTCTCGTGATCCTGAGAAAAACCTGAAACACATAACACACAACACGGTAAGCACAAAGCTTAGTGAGTTCCCCAAAATACCACACACATCATGTTAGACACTAGAGGCTATAACACCGAAAGACCCTCCGATCAATGTGTCTATGTGGGACCCTCCGGTCCCACAACTCTGATGGACCCATCGGTCCTAACTCTATAAGCTCTGAATAATACACAGCATAAATCACAAGGAAATAATGCAGGATATCACAATACACAATGTAAGCACATAAGACAACTCAATCACACAAAGATACCACTCATGGTAAGTATAGTGAGAAGACTCACCTTGCAAGCAAGCAAGCAAATAACTTCTTACCCGAATCTCGAACTAGCCTCCGCCTATCACAAAGGATTAATATCTCTAATAATACTCTTTTCACGACTCTAATAACCGAAGGCTATTCTTTCTATCTCTAACTCTTGAAGTGGATAAAAGACCATTTTACCCCTCCACGGTCTCCATTACTCATGATTGACCCAACCCTAAAGTCAACATAAGTCAAAGTCGAGTCAACAATCCATGTTTGACCCGACTCGCCGAGTGTACCCATGTGACTCGTCGAGTCCACTCGTTTCCTCAGAAGTCTCGTGAAGGTCCAGCACAGCTCGTCGAGTTGACCCCCAACTCGTCGAGTTATCGTATGATCAAGCTCATCGAGACAAACCTTCACCGACTCATTGAGTCAGGCCATGGACTCGGCGAGTCCCTTCGATCTGATTTCTCATTGAGGAAACTTAAGGCAGATCTATCACTCCAAACACTAGATCTACCATCCAAAGGCTAGATTGTCACGTAAAGCTTCAATATTTACAATCATTCATGGTGGTTTTGCTCCAATCCACCAATGCATGTTATCATAAGGTGTTAAACACCATACTTGTGACAACCCGAAATTTCAATCTTATACAACCATTCAATTCAGTCAAAGTCAGACTTGCTTCTGCTAACTTTTAGCACTGTTTAGAGTCAGTTTGAGCATTCTAGGCCTAGTACATCAAAGGATTAAGTGTTACGATGTCTCAATGGAAGTTCAAAACCACCAAACAAGCCATAAACCCCCTTTATGAGGAGTTTACGGCCAGGGCACATGAGTTTTCGGCCGTAAAGTCATGGTGGGCGTAAACTCTTGGCTATATATGTAAAAGTTGGCCATTTTTCAACACTTTTACCACTCCTAACTAAAGAAATCAGGTTTTGCACTCAACTATCATCAAGGATCTTAATTTTGTCTTAAAAAATGTAAGTATTTCATCCCTTGATTTGTTACTACATCTTCTTAACTAGCATCACCCATTGATTCCATCCCTTAACATCATCTTTTGGGTTAGATCTTCAAGAACACCGAGAAAACAAACTAGTTTTTTGGTCCAAAATCAACCTTTTTAGCTTCTATATCGGAAGTATTACTTCCTTATACTCGATATCTAGTTAAAACACATGTTAAACACCCTGAAATCATCCATTTCCCAAGAACAAGAGGTGTTTACGGCCAAGAGCATCTCCTTTGGCTGTAAACCTTAGTTAGAGGTACATGTGACCGTTAAACTCTTCCTAAAGCTTGGACTTGAGGCTAGAACACTTCCTTGTGGTTTCTAAGACCTTAAAACACCATTTGGCACAAATCATCATGACTTTACGGCCGTAAACTGATGTTGTCGTGAACACATTGGCCGTAAACCCTAGGGCCGTGAACACTTGGCCGCAAACACCAAGTGTGGCTGTAAACTCACCTTATACACAATCATTTGTGATTTTTACCCTTCCATTAAAGTGTACCCTAGTCGCTAAGGTGTTACCCTTACCTGATTAGTTGGATAAACACTAATTATATACATATATGTGTCATTATATGCTAAATAGGATCCGTGTGTGTGCTCAAGTCTTCACTTGACACCTAGCATCCTATACCACTCTTTCATCCAAACCACTCACTACAGGAGAGTTCATACCCCTTAATCTACCTTTTAAATGATTTTAAATGCTTTTACAGGGGGGGATACAAGTTGAACAATATAGTTATTGAATCAATCACATGTGATTAATAACTATCAAACATATAGATTTCGTATACTTCAAAATGTTTATCAAACAAATCTATTTCAAAACATGTTATCAAACTCTTTTACATACTGAACTCTTTATCAAAATTGTTTTATACGCTAAACAATTCCTTTAAACTATTTTAAACTTATATATTGTTAAAACCATGTCTATGCAGATATAGTTATATAAATATGGTTGGAAGGACTTAGGAATGATAACTCACCTTATTTCATGTTCCTTGTTTGGTTATGGACTTAGAGTACCCTGTTGTTTCTCCGAATGTCGTTTAATCCTTACTTATATATTATGTATATATGTATAGATATAAAAGCTTTTACCTCAGTTCCAACACCTTTGGGTTGCAAATGTGTATAAACTTACTCAGTCATTCAAACAACATTACTAGTAAACTATAATAGGTATAGTTTAGACGTATACTACTCACTATTTCTAGTACAATTAAACATACACGAGTCAGTTCATTCATGAGTCAATACAAACATACTATGATGAGAAACTAAGAAAACATACTATACACTATAAAAAGAAAACATATTATACACTATACAGACACGGCATACTATACATATACAATAATACTATAACATAAATGTGAGCCACTACTTTGGGGAATGGCATCACTGCTGTGTCTCGTTTTGTAACCAGAGTCTCCTGGAGGGAGAGCGTGAATTTGTGTATAGATCTATACTGAACTGACCATCCTACACCTTGTTGCTAGCTATAGTGGGACCTGTAGGTCTACGGGTGACGAATGTCATAACTTTTCGACGTATTTCAGCGTCGTGTTTCCACTAGTCAATCAAGTATAGTTACAACATATCACATTTTACCTTAATTAACAATTGATTTAAGGTAGTTAGTACAAAAGTAGTTGCTATTTACAATACTACAGTACTACATTATTTTCCTATTGCATTCACTTTGTGATCTTCTCACATAAACGATAATGTAAACTATGTTTTGATAATGATAGTCATATTTGGGAAAATACACACTTTTACAAAAGAAACAAACATACAGAATAGTCGGGTCTTGGTAGAAGACTGCATTTTAGTAGAAAATATAGGATTTTCTAGGAAGTACAAACATTTACTACAAACATTTACATACATTTACATTACACTGTTACAAACATTTGCTTCAGACATATTCAAACAAATGACACTAAAATACTTATGAACTCACCAACTTTAATGCTGATAAACTCTTTCAAAATAACCGGTATTCTCAGGTCATCAGTAGATAGGTATCGATGGTAGGTTTTGAGAAGACGGAGCACTTTCAGAGTCGTCTCTATTTTTTATTATTCAATTTTGGTGTCTTATAAACTATACACAGAACACTTGTATTTAATTATATTATTAATGCAATGGATGATGTTGTTGCTTGTTTACTATTATGCATTGTTGTGATAGTGTACATGACATCCTCCACCCCAGAACGTTTCTGCCGTTCCGGTTTTGGGTGTGACAGATTGGTATCAAAGCATTGTTGATAGTGAATCGAGTATATGAACCCATAAAATATATACAAACTATAAACACATCGGGATTAAAATACTCTGACCAAGAGTTTGTACTTTTAAATAATAAAATATTTAACTAAGTATACATACCTGCATTCATACTAAAATCAGTGTCACTAGGACAGAACAAAAGTATTACGATTGTTGAACATTACAAGTAGGCTTGCGGATGTATGGACAATTCTGGGAATGACATAGCCTGATCAACTATGTTGGTCCGAGAAGTGATTAGCATATGCCCAAGAATGGTTGTGAGGGTGCAACAAGTCTAAAAACTTACCAACACTACTAGAATTAGAACATTAGAACAGAACATGAACCTAAAATACTATAAGAGTATTTTGTGTTACTATAATTACTTATTTAAGAACTAAAAAGGTCTTTACTAGTAGGTCAATACTTGCTAAGTTGATACACTAAGGTTATATGTGACTAAGGTGTCATAGACTTAGAATCTGTGATCTTTGCTTTACTTCCTGTTCTTTGTTTGGTTGTGGATTAGGAGTTAGGGTCACTTATTCGAAGGTATATCCTGTTTTGATTTCATATAACTGGTATGCACTATGCAAGTATTGAAGTAACTGGTAAGGATCATATTATAATAATCTTAAGTAGTACGTCTATTTAAATAAGATTCTTATATCACTTTTTCTCGCATACATATCATGGCCGGATTCCATCCTCCTAGCGACCCGTACTTCCCAAACCATCTAATCCCTTTGGATGATGACTTTGCAGAAAACTTCTCTGAAGGTTCTGACTCAGAACCAGAAGTCAACAACCTACCTCAAGAGGCTCCAATCCCAAATCCCAACCCCCGACCAACATTTCAGGGCCCCACACCTCTGTGGGCAACAAACTTGAACCGATAGAGTCATGAACACAGTCAGCCCTTACCCTACAATGGAGACAGAAGCTTTTACATCTAAGCGAGGGAGGCTCAGCTGACCGAGTCATGCCCATTATGGTCCGCAGGATTGCTTGGAACGAAGAGCAAGGTCGGGCAGCCATAGTCCGAGTCATGGAAATTGATGCCAACTCGGGCGTTAACACGGTCCGCATTCGCCATCTCGAAGAGGATATTTAAGCGACTAGGAGAGCCAATGAGGCTCTGCAAACAGCAGCTAGCTGCATCCCGAGCTGAAGTCATAGAACTTCGAGTGCGTCAGAGAGCTCATGAGTGACATCTTCAAGACGTAGTACGTCAACTGGCAGATCTGAGGGTTCACCCGAGGAGTACCCTTCGCCGGTAGAAGATGTTTGACTCGTCTTTTCTTTTGGTTTAAGGAATAGCCTTTCTTATCGGTGCTCTATGAAGCACTTTTCTGTAAAATATTCCTGTCTTTGAAGTACTTTAACTAGACTTCTATGTTGTCAACATTTTCCCTATATGGTTTGATTTAAGACCTACTGTTAGGTCATTTTCTCGAACTTATTACATCGTTAATACCAATATTATTGACAGTTATCTAATCTGCTAGAAAATCTTTGCCTCTATGTTTTTCCTACTCTTACAGTTATATATGTCTATTTCAATCATACACCCATTCAATTGTTGGGCTATGACGATTTACTCCATGGATCACTCTCATAATACTTACAAATGATTCTTACTATCATCTTCATCTTTATAAACTTTTAGTTAAGAGATGCCTCCGTGTCGATAATCGAGACGCCATCCTTTGATAACTTCAACTCAACCACCACCACCGCCTCCTCTACAATACGATCCTGCAGCCCTCCAAGCTGCAGTTTCTGTGGCTATTGCAGCAGCCTTAACACAATTCAGCAATAGTGGCACTAGTGGTGGCGGTGCAGCTGCTCAGTCTGCTCAAGGCGAGGCTCCAATGCGCGCTAGGGAGTGCTCGTATAAAGACTTCAGCAACTGCAAACCCAGGTCCTTCAACGGGACCAGCGAAATCATCGCCCTCTCGCAATGGTCCGAGAAGACGGAGTTGATCTTTGAGATCTGCTCCTGCCCAGAAGGTAGCAAAGTAAAATTTGCTACTTGAAGCTTCTTAGAAAGAGCCCTTACATGGTGGAATAGCTATGTCAAGTCACTAACTCTTATAGTGGCTAACGATATGGGCTGGGAAGCTCTTAAGGAGCTCATAATCGAAGAAATACTGCCCGAGGGGTGATGTTCAGAAACTTGAACAATATCATTGAAGCCTAAGCATGAAGGGCTCCGACGTAGTGGGCTACACAGCCAAATTCAACGATCTAGTGGCACTATGTCCGGGAATGGCCCCTACTGAGGGAAAGAAGATTGAGAGGTACATATGGGGGCTGATGCCTCAATTCCAGGGCAATGTCCTAGCTTCAAACCATGCTACCTTCGATAGTGCCAAGCGTCTGGCACAACGGCTCGTGGATCACAGAGTCCACGCCCCGTCAACAACAACGACCCTAGCCATCCCAGTACCTCTCAAGACCGGTGATAACAAGCGGAAACGCTGGGGTAACAAGTGTAACATCCCAAAAATCGAGGCCAAAAATTTCATTTTAAATTAAGTAATTCATAACATAATTTACCAAATATTGCCAATGTTATATCAATTTATAAAAACCATAACAACGTGTCTGAAAACCATATCATCGAAAGTAATAAAATCAGAGTACAATCCCAAAAAAATCCATGCGGAAATCATGTGTGTGATGCACTGCTACACCGCCTGCTCCTTCCCCTTTGACGAAGAGGTACCTGAAACCACAACCAAAATCTGTAAGCACAAAGCTTAGTGAGTTCCCGCATCATATCGCATACCATATAATATCATCGGTATCTTTCAACCGGTAATTACCATCGATATCTTTCAACTGGTAACTATCATCGGTATCTTTCAACCGGTATCCGCCATCGGTATCTTTCTACCGGTAACTTTCATCGGTATCATTCAACCGGTAACTACCATCAGTATCTTTCAACCGGTAATTGGGGACTATTTCACCCCTACCACTAGCATACAATAGCCATATATAAACATACAGTCAGGCATATCCGGTACTGACCTACCCATTGGTCCTAACGACCTATGCCAGGGAAAGACTATTCCCTGCCACTACCACTAACACAGTGTTCATATTACGCAAGCATCTCTTATGACCAAGTCACATAACCAAACCAAAATAATTATCACAAAGACAATTACCTACTAAATATCCCTGTTGGTGGGTGGACATTGTGGCCATAGACCCACCCCTACTGGAAGGTAACTCACTTCGATGTCGTGTAGCGTCTGAACTGCCCCGGCGTGAAGGTCGGCTCCCCTCGACACCTAAATCCCTACACGACAATCCTCAAGTCATCAAACAGAACATATGACCCTAACCAGGGTTAATACCATAACTAGACAAGGTCAACCTTGGTCAAAGTCAATATCCAGTTGACCTGATTCGCCGAGTTGGCCCGCCAACTCGCCGATTCCACACTCCACTAATCCAATAAAATATTGACTCCGCTCGTCGAGTCTAGCAAGAACACAACGGGCTCTTCTTCCTTCAAACAATCTTGACTATCTTCATCCGACCCGCCAAGTTCTTCCTTCAATGCGGCGAGTTCATCTCCATCATAAGAACATGTCCAGACAATGACTCGCCGAGTTGTAGAACAACTCGTCGAGTCCATCTTCAAAGGTTGGGAGATTGCCTTGGAATCGCCGAGTCTGTTCATCCATTTGTCGAGTCCCAGGATTCTCAGGTCCTTTTTTGCGTCTAAACATCTATGGGACTTTCCCCCTAACAACTGGTCCATTCGCAGAATGGATTTGGTGGTCATTACGCCTCGACTCGCCGAGTCCCCAGAACAACTCGGCAAGTCTATCCTTGGCCATTACTATGCGGTCGATTTAAATGGGTCTTAACACACCACAGCCATAGATCTAGCCTCGTAATGTCCATTTTATACGTAAAGTTCCAAACTTCGTGCACATGCACGGGGTTTTTAGCTCAAAAATCCATAAAAGGTGCTCTACAATGTGCATGGGGCTCTCATGGCCATAGAGTTGGCACCTTTATGCCATGAGACCCCTCCAATAACTCTGATCTGAAAGTAGAACTCCATGAATAACTTCACAAATCCGGAAATGGCTTAGAAAGCCCTAAATGCACCCAAAATCTAAGCCCTAAAGATGAACAACCAAAAGAAAGACCAAAACAGGGGGCATTTACCTTGATTGAGCTGAAGGTGGAATAAGATCTCTGGATCTATAAGCCCCAACACGAATTCCCAAGCTTCCCCCTTCCTTCCAAGCTTCACAACCACCCAAAAAGCACCAAAAATGGACTTAGATCACTCAAAGCGGCTAGGGTTTCGATAAGAGGTGTTCTGGGAGCATAAAGGACAATGGAGGCTGCAATAAGTCGTTTAAATAGGGTGCAAACCCTTGGATTTAGGGTTTCCCTCAAACAGCACCCACTCGCCGACTCAGTCTCCAGACTCATCGAGTAGGTCACTTAAAATGCCCGCTGATCACGACCCTACTCGACGATTTGGGCCTCCAACTTGTCGAGTCCCAGAGAAAATACAGAAATGCTTTAAATTAAATGCGTACTGGGAATCAGGTGTTACAAATCTCCCCCACTTATTCTAGACTTCTTCCTCGAAGTCTGCTGCTTGATCCTGAAAAATATCGGGGTAATGCTCCCTCATCTCATCCTCCGGCTCCCAGGTTCATTTCGAGCCCTTGCGGTGCTGCCACTGCACCTTTACTAGTTCCACACTCTTGTTCCTCAGATCCCTTGACTTCCAGTCAAGGATTGCCACTGGCCGCTCGATGTAGTTCAGGCTGTCATCAACCTGAATATCCTCTAAAGGCACCACTGCTGAATCGTCCACCAAACATTTACGTAATTGGGAGACATGAAAGGTGCTATGAATCTGACTGATTTCGGCTAGCAGATCCAGCCTATATGCTACCCTGCCCACCCGGGCTATAACCCTGAAGGGTCCAATGTACCTGGGGCCCAGCTTGCCCCGTTTCCAGAACCGAATGACGCCCTTCCATGGCGACACCTTCAGGAACACCATATCCCCGACCTGGAATTCCAGGTCTGACCGACGCTTGTCGGCATAACTTTTCTGCCAACTCTGAGCAGTCTGAAGCCTGCTCCGAACCTGCTGGATCCTCTCTGTAGTCTTGAGTACCACTTCGGTAATTCCCATGACTCTTTTCCCCACTTCTCACCAGCATATCGGGGTCCTGCACTTCCTCCCATACAACATCTCTAAAGGAGGACAGTCGATACTCGCATGATAGCTATTGTTGTAGGAGAACTCTACCAACGGAAGGTAAGTATCCCAACTACCTCCGAAGTCTAAAACACACGCTGACAACATATCCTCCAGAGTCTGGATGGTCCGCTCGCTCTGACCATCCGTTTGCGGGTGGAAGGCGGTGCTAAAATGCAGTCGAGTACCCAACTCGTCATGAAACATCTTCCAAAACCTGGAAGTGAACCGCACGTCCGTGCCAGAAATCACCAAAATTGGCACCCCGTGTCGCGCCACTATCACCCGGATGTAGATGTCAGCCAACCTTTCAGCCGAAATACTTTCATGAATCGGAATAAAATAGGCGCTCTTAGTCAATCGATCAACGATGACCCAAATCGAATCCACCCCTCGTGCGGTCCTTGGAAGCTTCATAATGAAGTCCATAGTAATATTCTCCAACTTCCATAGTGGGATATCCAATGACTGGACCTTTTCGCGAGGTCTCTGGTGCTCAGCCTTGACCTTCCTGCATGTCAGGCACCTCTCCACAAACCAAGCTATGTCCCTCTTCATGCAGGGCCACCAATAATTGAGTCGAAGATCCCTATACATCTTCGTCGCCCCAGGATGGATGGAGAACCCGGATTTGTGCGCCTCCGCCATCAGTACCTGGTGCACACCACCATGATACAGGACCCACACCCTACGGTGAAGAGTCAACAATCCCCGGCTATCATAGTCGAAGGAGGAAACCTGGCCCACAATTCGCTCGCTCTTCCGATGTTCCTCTTTTATGGCCTCCTGCTGGGCATCCCAGATCTGCCTCAACAACGGAGTCACAACTGTCATCCTCAGGCAGATATCCCTGATCGGCGCCACCTTGCGGCTAAGCGCATCGGCCACAACATTGGCCTTCCCCGGGTGGTAGAGGATCTCACAATCATAATCCTGTACCACGTCAGGCCACCGACGCTGCCTCATATTCAGATTTGGCTGGTCCATGAGATACCTCAGGCTCTTGTGGTCCGTGTAAATGGTGCAACGAACCCAATAGAGGTAACGACGCCAAATATTGAGGGCTAAAACAACAGCCCCCAACTCCAAATCATGCATCGGGTAATTCGCCTCGTGAGGCTTCAACTGCCTTGAAGCGTAAGCTATAACATGTCCTCTCTGCATCAATACCACGCCCAAACCTGAGATGGACACATCACAGTATACCACAAAGTCCTCCATGCCCTCTGGCAGGGCTAAGATTGGCGCCTCGCATAATCTCTGTCTCAACGTCTCAAATGCAATTTGCTGCTCAGGCCCCCAGTGAAAAACCACAGCTTTCCTCGTCAACCGGGTCAGGGGCACGACTATCTTGGAGAAGTCCTGAATGTACCTCCGATAGTAGCCTGCAAGTCCAAGAAAGCTCTAAATCTCAGATGGAGACCTCGGAACCTCCCACCTCATCACGGCCTCCACCTTGGCCGTGTCAACCAAAATCCCGTTCTGGTTGACAAGGTGACCAAGAAACTGCACCTCGGGCACCCAGAACTCACACTTGGAGAACTTAGCATATAAGCGCTCCCTCCTCAATGTACCCAGAACCTCCCGCAAGTGCTCCTCATGCCGCTCTCGCGTCTTGGAATAAACCAAGATGTCATCGATGAAACCTATCACAGAACGATCCAACATCGGTCTGCACACGCGGTTAATGCGATCCATGAACATGGCAGGAGCATTAGTGAGCCCGAAAGGCATCACCACGAATTCATAGTGGCCATAGCGCGTCCGGAATGCAGTCTTCTGCACATCCTCCTCTATGACCCTCATCTGATGATATCTTGAACGCAGATCAATCCTGGAGAACCAAGATGCTCCATGTAGCTGGTCAAAGAGGTCATCAATCCTAGGGAGCAGGTAACGGTTCTTCACTGTTACTTTATTCAACTCCCGATAGTCTATACACATTCGATGCGACCCGTCCTTCTGTTGGATATAGTTTCTAAGTCCATAAGTATATTTGGTATGCACTTGACCCGACCCGGCATGGTCCATTTGGGTTGCATGGCATCATGCACTTGGATAGACTAAATGAGAGAAATAAGACACTTATGGTTTATTAATATATTATAAGTTCTAATATATTAATAATAAGAATAATATTTAGTTAGTATTGATCAATAATTAATTTAGAATTAATTATGTGATCAAAAGAAGACTAATTAAATACATGGGTTGATTGTGTCAATCATCCACAACTTATATAGTGGGCCAAGGCTCCATGGATTATCAAGTTGGGTTAAACCCATAAGATGCTCAATGGATGCTCCATGGGGGTTACATAACCCATGGGTCATGGAAATGAAAGGTCATGACAATTAGGGTTTACATGGTGTAACCCTAATTGTAACATACTATATAAAGAGGGCTAGCCGAAATACTAAGTGTTCTTATTCTCTTAAGGGTTTATTCCAAGTGTACTTGGTGTTGTGTGAAGCATTTGAGGCGTCACACTTGAGGTGCTAGGCTCACAAGGTTTCAAAGGAATCCAAGCTACAAAGAGGTATGTAATTCTTAATAACTATTAGAATAAAAGATCCCCATGTATGCTAGATAGGATTATGAACCTTGGAAAATCATTTTGCATGTATCTTAGTCAAACCTAGATCCAAGGTTTCTAGGGTTGCATGTAAACCATAGGAGTGTTAGAATGCTCATAACCCCACACCTTCTTCTTCACAAACAGAATCGGGGCTCCCTAGGGTGAACTGCTCGGTCTAATGAATCCCTTGTCTAACAGCTCCTGCAGCTGTGTAGACAACTCCTACATCTCAGGAGGAGCCAATCGATACTGTGCCTTGGCTATCGGAGCCGCACCAGGGACTAAGTCAATCCTGAACTCTACCTGCCTCTCCGGAGGTATCCCAGGCAGCTCCTCAGGGAATACATCCGCCAAATCTCGCAGCACGGGCACATCGCCCACCATCGCCTTACCCGCCTCCCGGGTATCCATAACATAGGTGACAAATCCTGCGCAACCCTGCTGGAGGTAGCGCCTAGCTCTCGCTGCTGAACATAAAGTTGGTCCTCACTGTGGCCTCTCGCCCTAAATCACCAGCTCTCCCCCACTTGGGGTCCTGATCCGCACCAACTGCTGCGCGCAGTCTATCACTGCCCCATTAGGGCTTAGCCAATCCATAACAATAATAACCTTGTTCCCCCACAAAGGTATGGGAACCAGGTCTGCCAGATAACGCTCCTCGAACAGCCTCAAAACACAATATCGGTAGACATCTGATGCTCGCACTGACCGATCGTCCGCAATACCGACCTCCAAAGGGCAATCCAACATGCCCGAAGACTCAGGAAACTTCTTGCTAACCACAAGAGAGATAAACGATCGGGTAGCACCCGAATCAAACAATACCTGAACTGGGATACCGTTCACATGGAACGATCCTAAACAAAACACATACATAACATATCAAAATCACAGCGACATAGCATAAAAGCATAAGAAAGAAATCATACATGTCACCACATCGGGTGCAGCGCGTGCCTCCTCGGCTGTCAACTGAAATTCTCGGCTCCGCACCACTGGAGCCTCTACCTTGGCCTTCTGGTCATCCGTCACCCGTGCCGATGCTGGGGACAGCGCCGCCGCTACTGACAATCTATGGCAGTTGGCCTTTTTATGGCCCCTCTGATTGCAATGAAAGTCAGGTATGAAATCTGAAACGTGGGAGCTGGGGAAGTACAATCCCTGCCAAAATATCCAATTTGGCCGCACTTATAGCAGTCGAAACCCGACCCAGTGCAGCAAACTCCCTCATGTGACCGACCGCACTTCCCACAGCGGTCCCGCCCTTGCTGGCCCTTCGACCTCGCGTCGAATCCCTTGGGTTTCTTCCCTAAAACCCTCGCAACATGCAAAGTCTCTGACTTCCTCTTCCTGATGTGCTCCAAATCGAGCTCCCTTTCCCACGCCCTGGCAATCATGGACTCTAGGGTCGGGCAGGCTGAATAGCTAACATGCTCCGGATATCATCCCTCAAGATATCATGGTAGCGGGTCTTCAGCATCTCCTCATCCCCCGCATACTGGGGTACCAACAATGCTTTCTCTTGGAACTTGGCGGTGATCTCCACAACAGTCTTCGTAGTCTATCTTATATCCAAAAACTCCCTGGCCAGCTGCTGAAGCTCCACAGCTGGTGCAAACTCAGCCCTGAATCTGGTCATGAAATCTGACCAAGTCATAGCCTTGATGGCTGGGGCTCCCAACGAATCACCAACTAACTCCCACCAATCTTTGGCTCTATCTCTCAGACATCCGCAGCAAAGCGGACCTTTGACCCTTCCGGACAGAAGCTCGTCACCTGCGCAGACTCAATGTCTGCGATCCATCTCCTGCCAGCAATGGGGTCCTTCACCCCGTAGAAATCCGACGCGCCACTCCCCCAGAAGTCGTTGAAGGACAGTGTGTGCGTATCCATCTGGCTAGATGCCAAATCACTCCTGAATGCCCGAAGGCGATCCTCCATCAGCTCAATAAACCCCTCCTTGATCGACACGAAGATGACCGAGGTTGCATCAAGGATACCTCTCGTGATCTCAGACGCGATGAACTCGCGTAGCCCGTCATCAACCTGCCCGGATCCTGCACCCGAGCCTGATCCTGATCCTGAACCTGAACCTGAACCCGAGCCTGATCCTGATCCTGCTCCATGTCGTGTGATCGCAATACTGAAAATAAACACATAATGTCAGGATCATACATACCCCCGAGAGGTCTCACGCACTCTGCAAGTTTCCTGGTTCCATCTCGGCCCTCCTTGACTCGAGTACGGATCCTCTGCTTCCAGTAGTACAGGCCCACACTACCTTCCACATATATTCGTACTTTCCTCAAGGATTGCTTCAACTTCACTAAGTCCCTTTACCGATACCCTTTCCTACCAATCTCGTCCTAGGCTTTCCTAAGGCACTCTCCGACCTACCCTCCACCATCAGCTGCACTAGGAGTCCCTGCTTCCCTTCCCTAACTAGCTTGCGAATACTGTTAAATATCCGATCGCTAGTTAGTTAATGTTAGCCAGGACCCCTTAAGCACAAAGCAAGCAGCATTCGTGCATTGAGTAACCACATCAAGCATAACCTAACCGGGCTATCCTACCGCTGACTAAATAGTCCTAGCATACAGCTCATGCATCAGGCATCCAAGGCATCCTCTAGGTCCTTAGCCCTACTCTAGCATGCAGTTCTCAGAATCATATATCAGGCATACAAGGCATCCTTCTAGATCCCTAGCCCTAATCTAGCATGCAGTTCTCAGAATCATAAATCATACACATAACATAACAAGTATGGTTATCTTGAGGAAAACTTACTTAAGCTCGGCCGGTCGCACACATCACACACCTTGTCTGTTCTCAAAATTCCTTAACTTAAAATTTTAGAAAATGTTTTCCTTAAAAAAATCTTTTAGTCCTTCGATTTGAGTCCAGACACCCCCGAGGGTGCGTCCGAATCCCTCAAACCAGGGATCTGATACGAACTTGTAACATCCCAAAAATCGAGGCCAAAAATTTCATTTTAAATTAAGTAATTTATAACATAATTTACCAAACATTGCCAATGTCATATCAATTTATAAAAACCATAACAGCGTGTCTGAAAACCATATCATCGAAAGTAATAAAATCAGAGTACAATCCCAAAAAACTCCATGCGGAAATCATGTGTGTTATGTGCTGCTACACCGCCGGCTCCTTCCCCTTTGACGAAGACGTACCTGAAACCACAACCAAAATCTGTAAGCACAAAGCTTAGTGAGTTCCCCTATCATATCGCATACCATATAATATCATCGGTATCTTTCAACCGGTAATTACCATCGGTATCTTTCAACCAGTAACTATCATCAGTATCTTTCAACCGGTATCCGCCATCGGTATCTTTCTACCGGTAACTTTCATTGGTATCATTCAACCGGTAACTACCATCAGTATCTTTCAACCGGTAATTGGGGACTATTTCACCCCTATCACTAGCATACAATAGCCAGATATAAACATACAGTCAGACATATCGGGTACTGACCTACGACCTATGCTAGGGAAAGGTTATTCCCTGCCACTACCACTAACACAACGTTCATATTACGCAAGCATATCTTATGACAAAGTCACATAACCAAACCAAAATAATTATCATAAAGACAGTTACGTACTAAATATCCCTGTTTGTGGGTCGGCATTGTGGCCGTAGACCCACCGCTACTGGAAGGTAACTCACCTCGATGTCGTGTAGTGTCAGAACAGCCCCCGGTGTGAAGGTCGGCTCCCCTCGACTCCTCAATCCGTACACAACAATCCTCAAGTCATCAAACAGAACATATGAGCCTAAGCAGGGTCAATACCATAACCAGACAAGGTCAACCTTCGTAAAAGTCAACATCCAGTTAACCTGACTCGCCGAGTTGGCTAGCCGACTCGCCGAGTCCACACTCCACTAATCTGATACAATCTCGACTCTGCTCGTCGAGTCTAGCAAGAAATCGATGGGATCTTCTTCCTTCAAACTATTGTGACTATCTTCATCCTACTCGCCGAGTTCTTCCTTCAACTCGGCGAGTTCATCTCACTCATAAGAACATGTCCAGACTATGACTCGCCGAGTTGTAGAACAACTCGTCGAGTCCATCTTTAAAGGTTGGGAGATTACCTTGGACTCGCCGAGTCTGTTCATACACTCGTCGAGTCCCAGGATTCTCAGGTCCTTTTTCGCGTCTAAACATCTACGGGACTTTCCTCCCTAACAACTGCCGCATTTGCAGAATGGATTTGGTGGTCATTACGCCTTGACTCGCCGAGTCCCAAGAACAACTCGGTGAGTCCATCCTTGACCATTACTATGCAGTCGATTTAAATGGGTCTTAACACACCAAAACCATATATCTGGCCTCCTAATGTCCGTTTTATACGTAAAGTTCCAAACTTGGTGCACATGCATGGGGTTTTTAACTCAAAAATCCATAAAAGGTGCTCTACAATGTGCAGGTGGCTCTCATGGCCATAGAGTTGGTACCTTTATGCCATGAGACCCCTCCAATAACTCAGATCTGAAAGTACAACTCCATGAATCACTTCACAAATGTGGAAATGGGTTAGGAAGCCCTAAATGCACCCAAAATCTAATCCCTAAAGATGAACAACCAAAAGAAATACCAAAATAGGGGGCATTTACCTTGATTGAGCTGAAAATGGAATAAGATCTCTGGATTTACAAGCCCCAACTCGAATTCACAAGCTTCCCCCTTCCTTCCAAGCTTCACAACCACCCAAAAGCACTAAAAATGGCCTTAGATCAGTGAAAGCGGCTAGGGTTTCGATAAGAGGTGTTCTGGGAGCATAAGGAACAATGGAGGCTGCAATCAGTCATTTAAATAGGGTGCAAACCCTCGGATTTTGGGTTTCCCTCAAACATCACCCACTCACCGAGTCAGTCTCCCGACTCGTCGAGTAAGTCACTTAAAATGCCCGCGGATCACGACCCTACTCGACGAGTTGGGCCTCCAACTCGTCGAGTCCCAGAGAAAATACAGAAATGCTTTAAATTAAATGCGTACCGGGAATCAGGTGTTAGAACAAGATAGAAAAAGCGGCGTAGAACTCTACTAAAAAGCAGCAGGTCGTGGTTGTTCATGCTGCGATAACACCTACTGCCACTGCGCTGACAAAGCAGTATGCTATGAGCTTGTCCAAGTGCGAACAGTGCAACTTCCACCATAACGGACCCTGCCAGGAAATGCAGTACTCTAACTGCAACAGGAAAGGACACACTATCCGTTTCTGCAAGTCTCCGGCAAGGCCACTCAACCAAGTCCCCAGCGCTGGTGTGGGCTAAACTTGCTACGGTTGTGGCGAGGTGGGCCACTACAAGAGGAACTGCCCGAAGGCAGGGAACGCGGGCGGTGTTGGAAGAGTTTTGGCTATAGACCACGAGGAAGCAGTAGTCGACCCCATAGTGGTCACTGGTACGTTTCTCCTCTATAACTCTTATGCATGCATACTATTTGATTGCGGAGCGGAGAGGAGTTTCGTGAATCAGAAATTTGCTCACTTACTTAAACAACAACCATGTACACTTAAAGAACCATTCACTGTAGAAATGGCTAACGGGAAAATTGAGAGCACTAGTAGTATATACATAGGATGTACTTTAACACTAGATAGTCATACCTTTCCAATCGACCTCATGTCGGTCTCAATTAAAATTTTCGACGTCATTATCAGCATGGATTGGTTGAGTCTTCAGCGTGCCGACATTATGTGTTATGAAAAAGCTGTTCGCCTTAATCTTCCGTCTAGTGAAACCCTTATTATCTACGTCGACAAACCCGGTACGAGCCTTCGTATCATCTCAAGTATTGACGCCAAGAAGTACCTGCGTAAGGAATATTGTGCATTTCTTGCTCACGTTGTCGATACGAGCTAAGAATCGAAAGACCTAAAGAACATTCCAGTAGTACACGACTTTCCCGACATCTTTCCGGAGAAACTACCAGGATTACCACCGCAACGTCTAGTCGAGTTCAGAATCGACCTAGTTCCAGGGGCTACCCTAGTAGCCAAATCGCCCTATCGTCTAGCACCAGCTGAAATGCAGGAACTATCCGGTCAACTTAACAAACAGCTCAGCAAGGGCTTTATTAGACCAAGCTTCTCACCATGGGGAGCACCTGTCTTATTCGTGAAGAAGAAAGACGGATCGTTCCATATGTGCATCGACTACAGATAATTGAACAAGCTAATGGTCAAAAATCGTTACCCTCTACCTCGCATAGACGATTTGTTCGACCAACTGCAAGGGGCGAATTTCTTTTCAAAGATTGATCTAAGATCCGGGTGTCACCAGTTGCAAGTGTTAGAGGAGGATGTTCCAAAGGCGGCCTTCCGAACTCGATACGGACACTACAAGTTTGTAGTGATGCCGTTCGGATTGACTAATGCGCCTGCAATATTCATGGACTTAATGAATAGGGTATGTCGTCCTTACTTGGATCAGTTCGTCATTGTATTCATCGATGACATACTTATCTATTCTCGTAGTGAGGAGGAGCATAGTAAACATCTACGACTGATCTTTGAAATGCTACGGTCAGAGAAACTCTACGCGAAGTTCTCTAAATGTGAGTTTTGGATCCGAAGAGTCGAATTTTTAGGTCACGTGGTTAGCGAAGAAGGAATTCACAAGGACCCTTCCAAAATTAAAGCCATTGAGAACTGGTCAACACCGAAGACGCCTACCGAAATTCGTTAATTTCTAGGTGTCACTGGCTACTATTGCAGGTTCATACAGAACTTCTCTAGGATCGGGAAACCGCTCACTACATTGACCCAGAATGGCGTGGCCTTTGATTGGGAAGAGAAACAAGAGAACGCGTTCAAAATGCTGAAGCGAGCCTTATGCACCGCACCGATACTATCCCTCCCAGAAGAAATAAAGACTTCGTCATCTATTGCGATGCATCCAACCAAGGGCTCGGTTGTGTCCTCATGCAACGAGGTAAGGTCATCGCATATGCCTCAAGACAGCTGAAGACGCACGAAGTAAACTACATCACCCACGATCTTGAGCTAGGAGCACTGGTATTTGCTCTGAAGATCTGGAGACATTGCCTGTCTGGCACAAAAATCACTATCTTTACAGACCACAAAGGCCTACAATACATATTCAACCATAAGGAGCTCAATATGAGACAACGATGGTGGGTCGATCTACTTAATGACTACGAATGTGAAATTCGTTATCATCCCGGTAAAGCCAATGTAGTAGCAGACGCTCTAAGTCGGAATGAATATTCTGGTCGAAGAGTCAAATCATTAACTATGACTATCCATTCCCATCTGTCCACACAAATTAAGGAGGCTCAACTTGAAGCCTTAAAACCTGAAAATGTAGCGGGTTAATCCCTGAGAGGGATGGATAAGAACTTGGAAGTCAAGGGTGGCGGAGCCTTATATCTCATGGACCGGATTTGGACACCGAAACACGGTGGCTTTAGAGACTTGGTCATGACCTAAGCACACAACACTCGATATTCCATCCACCCAGGTTCAGATAAGATGTATCTAGATCTTAAAAACTTATATTGGTGGCCTAACATGAAAGCAGAGATTGCTACCTTCGGGAGTAAATGTCGTACTTGCCCCAAGGTTAAGGTCGAATACTAGAAACCCTCAAGTTTACTACAGCAACCAGGGATACTAGAATCGAAGTGGGAGCGGATCACCATGGACTTCATAACCAAGTTGTCCAAGGCAACGGGTGGTCTCGATACTATTTGGGTGATCGTTGACAGGTTAACAAAGTCTGCACACTCACTGCCCATCAAAGAGACAGTCAACATGGAGAAGCTCACAAGAACATACCTTAGGGAGATCGTACGACTGCATGGTGTTCCTATATCCATTATCTCCGATAGATATAGTAGATTGACTTCAAGGTTCTGGCAGTCGCTACAAAGTTCCCTAGGAACGAGGCTAGACATGAATACAACCTACCATCCACAGACCGACGGACAAAGTGAGAGAACCATTCAAACTTTGGAAGATATGTTGCGAGCCTGTGTGATCGACTTTGGGAAGGCATGGGATACTCATTTACGGCTTGTCGAGTTTTCCTACAACAATAGTTATCACACGACCATAAAGGCTGCTCCATTCGAAGCCCTTTATGGCCGGAAGTGTAGATCCCCTCTATGCTGGGCTGAGGTGGGTGACACACAGTTAGCTAAAGGAAGAGTTCCTAAAAGCACTCTCACAGGTTCGAAGATCATTAGGGAAATGACATAGAAGATCGTTCAGATTCGTGAACGATTGAAAGCCTCTAGAGACCGATAGAAAAGCTACGCAGACAAGCGAAGGAAACCTTCGGAATTACAGGTAGGAGACCACGTCCTTTTGAAAGTCTCACCCTAGAAGGGCTAGATACGCTTCAGAAAGTGTGTAAAGCTAAATCCAAGATACATAGGGCCTTTCGATATTCTCGCTAGAATCGGCCCTATAGCTTACAAACTCAACCTACCTCGCGAACTTAGTAACGTACATTCTACTTTCCATGTCTCGAACTTGAAAAACTGCCTATCTGACGAAACTCTTGTAATCCCACTCGACGAGATCGAGATAAACGAGAGCCTTAACTTCGTGGACGAACCAGTAGAGATCATGGACCGAGAGGTCAAGCAAACGAAGCAAAGTCGTATCCCGATAGTGAAGGTTTGCTGGAATGCCAAGCGAGGACCTGAATTCACTTGGGAGAGCGAGGATCAAATGAAATTGAAATATCCTCAACTTTTCGCTTAGTTATGTGTAACTACTTAATTGCTTAAACTCTAATTTCGGGACAAAATTCTCTTTAACGGGGCGATGATGAGACAACATGAAATTTCTATCTTATACAGCCATTCAATTCAGTCAAAGTCAGACTTGGTTCTACTAACTTTTAGCATTGTTTCAAGTCTGTTTGAGCATTCTAAGCCTAGTACATCAAAGGATTAAGTGTTAGGATGTGTCAACTGAAGTTGAAAACCAACAAACAAGCCATAAACCCCCTTTATGAGGAGTTTACGGCCAGGGCACATGAGTTTACGACCGTAAACTCATGGTGGTTGTAAACTCTTGGCTATATATGTAAAACTTGGCCATTTTTCAACACTTTTACCACTCCTAACTCAAGAAATCGGGTTTTGCTCTCAACTATCATCAAGGATCTTCATTTTTTCTTCAAAAATGTAAGTATTTCATCCCGTCATTTGTTACTACATCTTCTTACCTAGCATCACCCATTGATTCCATCCATTAACATCATCTTTTCGGTTAGATCTTCAAGAACACCAAGAACACACACTAGTGTTTTGGTCCAAAATCAACCTTTTTAGCTTCTATATCGTAAGTATTACTTCCCCATACTCGGTATCTAGTTAAAACACATGTTAAACACCTTGAAATTGTCCATTTTCCAAGAACAAGAGGTGTTTATGGCCAAGAGCATCTCCGTTGGCCGTAAACCCTAGTTAGAGGTGCATATGAGCCTTAAACTCTTCCTAAGGCTTGGACTTGAGGCTAGAACACTTCCTTGTGGTTTGTAAGACCTTAATAAACCGTTTGGCACAAATCATCATGAGTTTACGATCATAAACTCATGTGGCCGTGAACACATTGGCCGTAAAGCCTAGGGCCGTGAACACTTGGCCGCAAACACCAAGTGTGGTCGTAAACTCACCTTATACACAATCATTTGTGATTTTTACCCTTCCATTCAAGTGTAGCCTAGTCCCTAAGGTGTTTCCCTTACCTGATTAGTTGGATAAACATTAATTAAATACATATATGTGTCATTATATGCTAAATAGGATCCGTGTGTGTGCTCAAGTCTTCACCTGACACCTAGCATCCTATACCACTCTTTCATCCAAACCACTCACTACAGGTGAGTTCATACCCCTTAATCTACCTTTTAAATGATTTTACAGGGGGGATAGAAGTTAAACATTATAGTTATTGAATCAATCACATGTGATTAATAACTATTAAACATATGGATTTCATATACTTCAAAATGTTTATCAAACAAATCTATTTCACAACATGTTATTAAACTCTTTTACATAATGAACTCTTAATCAAACTTCTTTTATATGCTAAACCTTTCCTTTAAACTCTTTTAAACTTATATATTGTTAAAACCATGTCTATGCAGATATAGTTATATAAATAAGGTTGGAAGGAGTTAGGACTGAAAACTCACTTTATTTCCTGTTCCTTGCTTGGTTGTGGACTTAGAGTACCCTGTTGTTTGTCCGAGTGTCGTTTGATCCTTAGTTATATGTTATGTATATATGTATAGATATAAAAGCTTTTACCTCAGTTCCAACACCTTTGGGTAGCAAATGTGTATAAACTTACTCAGCCATTCAAACAACATTACTGGTAAACTATAATAGGTATAGTTTAGAGGTATACCACTCACTATTTCTAGTACAATGAAACATACATGAGTCAGTTCACTCATGAGTCAATACAAACATACTATGATGAGAAACTAAGAGAACATACTATACACGATACAAAGAGAACATCGTATACACTATACAGACACGACATACTATACATATACAAGAATACTATAACATAAATGTGAGCCACTACTTCGGGGCATGGCATCACTGTTGTGTCTTGTTTTGTAACCAGAGTCTCCTGGAGGGAGAGCGTGAATTTCTGTATAGATCTATACTGGACCGACCATCCTACACCTTGCTGCTAGCTACAGTAGGACCTACAGGTCTACGGGTGATGAATGTCATAACTTTTCGACGTATTTCGGCGTCGTCTTTCCACTAGTCAATCATGTAAGGTTACAACATATCACATTTTACCTTAATTAACAATTGATTTAAGGTAGTTAGTACAACACTAGTTGCTATTTACAATACTACAGTACTACATTATTTTCCTATTGCATTCACTTTGTGATCTTCTCACATAAACGATAATGTAAACTATGTTTTGATAATGATAGTCATATTTGGGAAAATACACACTTTTACAAAAGAAACAAACATACAGAATAGTAGGGTCTTGGTAGAAGACTGCATTTTAGTAGAAAATATAGGATTTTCTAGGAAGTACAAACATTTACTACAAACATTTACAAACATCTACAAACATTTACAAACATTTACATTACACTGTTTCAAACATTTGCTTCAGACTTATGCAAACAAATGACACTAAAATACTTATGAACTCACCAGCTTTAATGCTGATAAACTCTTTCAAAATAACTTGTATTCTCAGGTCATCAGTAGACAGGTACCGATGGCAGGTTTTGAGAAGACGGAGTATTTTTAGACTCGTCTCTATTTTTGATTATTCATTTTTGGTTTCTTATAAACTATACACAGAACACTTGTATTGGATTATATTATTAATGCAATGGATGATGTTGTTTCTTGTTTACTATTATGAATTGTTGTGATACTGTACATGACGTCCTCCGCCCCAGAACGTTTCCGCCGTTCCGGTTTTTGGGGTGTGACAATACTCCTCATATGGATGAATATTGGGACTTTTGGGCTCTAGGGACCTCACAAGGTCCAGCTCTGAGGGTTAAACCTCTAGATAACTTAGTATTCTCGAAGTCCCAAAATAATATGAGATGAAAACCCTAACTTCTCAACTCATGAGATCTAACCAAATAAAGGGGAAAGATTCAAGCTTTTTACCTTCCTCTTGAAGCTCTGGACGAAATGGTCTGAATCCCAATAGCTCCTTCTTGTTTCTTGGTGAACAAACTCCTCTTTCTCCTCAAAGATGCACTAAAATCCTTCAAGGTTAGCTTAGAAACTCTATTAGCTCACTACACTTGTTTAGGGTTTCACACAGATGGGTTAGGCAGCTGGTGAGGCAGAAATGGGGGCATAAGTTCCCTTATATAGGCCCCAACCCCAAGAAATTAGTGTTTCTCTGCCCAGCACCTACTAGGCGAGTCGGATCTCTGACTCGTCGAGTCCATTCATTAACCCCACGCGGACAAATCGACTCTACTCGACGAGTTGAACTCACAACTCACCGAGTCACTCCATAAATCTCAAAATTAAATACAGAATAATATTCCTGAAAGTCTGGATGCTACAATTATCCCCCACTTAAATTAGATTTCGCCCTCGAAATCGCTCCTCAACAACACATAGATCGAACCCAATAACTGAAAAGCACCATTGAAAGGATCTCATACCACACAGCTATCTTCCTCCATGGACACTTGAATCCAAACAGGAACTCCCACCCAGAAAAAGGAGAAACCCTTCTGCCGCTACGATACCCCTTTTGACTCTCCAGAATCTGGAAACTCTAGTGGCCTGTCTCACTGTCAAACCGCCCTCTCAAGATATCACCATGTTATTCGCTCCTCGAATAACAGACCTCAATAACTCAATGTCGCTCTGATTCTCTGGTTGCGATTGATAAAAACAAGTCAATGCCCAAAAATTGGCTACCGATCACTCATACCTGACATGTTAAACAATCCAGATCATACTCCAAGGAATGAAAGGATCACATCACACCAGGGACCCATCCACTATACTATAATCAAATCCCATCTGAACAATGAATTCTTAACACCCTATCCTCAGACACAAGAAAATGATCATGCTTGTTCAGAAATATCCTTTCACATCTAACAATCATAAACCCCAGCTCGTTTCTCAAATATCCCTTTCAACACTGAGCACCAGGTCATCTCCCGACCCAGCAGTTGAACCTCCAAAGGTTACCCATTGCATACCCCAAAACGTCTCACTGACTTCCTTCTCACACTAACTATCTCGGCCCAGTGTGACACACAAGTCATGAAGTTAGCTTTACCCCGAGCGAATACTACTACCCCAACTGAAACCGTGTCACCCTCGACCTCTGTCGTCTACTAGTCATTAGCTTCATACGTCTCGCGGTCCTTTCCATACAAACTCACTGGCCCACACAGGTCTAAAACATCAAATGACACAAAATACCCCTTAAAATGGAACCCACCTCTAAGTCTGGAATCTCATTTCTCCTTCTCAATACACCACTAGAGCCAAGTCAAACTCGAGAGTCTGGCCCGACGCATAATTTAAACCACTCATTTCCAGTCTGATACTCGACCCGAAACCCGTGATTTGCGAATTTATGCCCTCACCAACTCTCCAATTCCTTCCGATTACGATAATCTCTCCTCAACCAGGGATACAACAATCCTTGATCGACACGGAGACCCCAGTCTCGCCCCTGGTCCGATAACTAGAATTCTAGAAGACTCAAGTGGTAAGGCTACCCAAGCCTAAGAACTCCTCTGCGTCCTACTCTGACTAGCGAATACTATAGCTCCCTACAGATCCATAACGCTTCTCTCTTGCTCGCTGGCTAGTGAAAGCTACGGTTCCCCCACAGTTCCACAATACTCTCTCATTGACCAGTGAAAACTATGGCTCCTCATAGTTTGACAACGCTATCCCTCTGACCAGTGAAAACTACGGCTCCCCGCAGTTTCACAATGCTCGCTCGTTGTTTGGTGAATACTACGGCTTTCCGCAGTATCGCTACACTCTCTCCCACTAACTCATGGATGCTACAGCTCCCTGTACTCTTACAACACTTTCTCTTACCACCCCTACGATCTCATCCTCAAGTCGACGCCACACTACGTTCACTAACTCATGCTCCGCGGCCCAGCATTAATAGGTGCACACACCCATCCAAAATAAGCATCACTACTCCCTACGACAACCATCATGACAACTCATTTTGTCGCTGCAATTCACATTCTTAGATAATCTCGCTTGATGTCAAGTAGCTGAAGGGCTTCCACTGGAACCATAGATACTTGATACACCACGTGCCATCTCAAACTCAAGACTCAAAATACTCCGAAATTTAGAATATCATACTCGGATAACTTGTTATACCATCACAGAACCTCACGATCTATTGCCTTAACCACTGATCTCATACTCACGACATCATACTCAGATACCGCAATGCACCCTATCATAATCCCACAACCGATATTCTTCTCACACAACTTGAAACTTCGGAATATTCCCATCTCACAAATTGAAACATAAAGGAATCGTCATTGACTGAAAACATGTTGATGAAAATCCGAAGCTCCACCCTGTAGTAATCACCGCCCATACGAACTACTCAAACCGACTCTGAGATTGGTTGACAAATCGACTGCTGCCCCTTCTGGAGTATAGATCACAATGTATACCTATACCCGCAAATCTCATTTATTACACCCTGAACTCGGCGACCCAACTGCCTCGAACTCAACAAATTGCAATCCCGAAAAATCCCTAGCCATAATAAATTCTCTGACCAACGGCCACCTGCCTTGGGTTCACTCATCCTTACTTAAGCACATACCCATGCATCATCCCGCTTTGCACCTCGCCTCACCCACCAATAATCCCATGTCTCATGTGTCCGCACCACAAATCTCTATAACCAGTTCACTAAAAATGGCCTTAGATCAGTGAAAGCGGCTAGGGTTTCGATAAGAGGTGTTCTGGGAGCATAAGGGACGGTGGACGCTGCAATCAGTCGTTTAAATAGGGTGCAAACCCTCGGATTTTGGGTTTCCCTCAAACATCACCCACTCACCGAGTCAGTCTCCCGACTCCTCGAGTAAGTCACTTAAAATGCCCGCGGATCACGACCCTACTCGACGAGTTGGGCCTCCAACTCGTCGAGTCCCAGAGAAAATACAGAAATGCTTTAAATTAAATGCGTACCGGGAATCAGATGTTAGAACAAGATAGAAAAAGCGGCGTAGAACTCTGCTAAAAAGCAGCAGGTCGTGGTTGTTCATGCTGCGATAACACCTACTGCCACTGCGCTGACAAAGCAGTATGCTATGAGCTTGTCCAAGTGCGAACAGTGCAACTTCCACCATAATGGACCCTGCCAGGAAATGCAGTACTCTAACTGCAACAGGAAAGGACACACTATCCGTTTCTGCAAGTCTCCGGCAAGGCCAATCAACCAAGTCCCCGGCGCTGGTGTGGGCTAAACTTGCTACGGTTGTGGCGAGGTGGGCCACTACAAGAGGAACTGCCCGAAGGCAGGGAACGCGAGCGGTGTTGGAAGAGTTTTGGCTATATACCACGAGGAAGCAGTAGTCGACCCCATAGTGGTCACTGGTACGTTTCTCCTCGATAACTCTTATGCATGCATACTATTTGATTGCGGAGCGGAGAGGAGTTTCGTGAATCAGAAATTTGCTCACTTACTTAAACAACAACCACGCACACTTAAAGAACCATTCACTGTAGAAATGGCTAACGGGAAAATTGAGAGCACTAGTAGTATATACATAGGATGTACTTTAACACTAGATAGCCATACCTTTCCAATCGACCTCATGTCGGTCTCAATTAAAATTTTCGACGTCATTATCAGCATGGATTGGTTGAGTCTTCAGCGTGCCGACATCATGTGTTATGAAAAAGTTGTTTGCCTTAATCTTCCGTCTAGTGAAACCCTTATTATCTACGTCGACAAACCCGGTACGAGCCTTCGTATCATCTCAAGTATTGAAGCCCAGAAGTACCTGCGTAAGGAATATTGTGCATTTCTTGCTCACGTTGTTGATACGAGCTAAGAATCGAAAGACCTAAAGAACATTCCAGTAGTACACGACTTTCCCGACATCTTTCCGGAGAAACTACCAGGATTACCACCGCAACGTCTAGTCGAGTTCAGAATCGACCTAGTTCCAGGGGCTACCCTAGTAGCCAAATCGCCCTATCGTCTAGCACCAGCTGAAATGCAGGAACTATCCGGTCAACTTAACAAACAGCTCAGCAAGGGCTTTATTAGACCAAGCTTCTCACCATGGGGAGCACCTGTCTTATTCGTGAAGAAGAAAGACGGATCGTTCCGTATGTGCATCGACTACAGATAATTGAACAAGCTAATGGTCAAAAATCGTTACCCTCTACCTCGCATAGACGATTTGTTCAACCAACTGCAAGGGGCGAATTTATTTTCAAAGATTGATCTAAGATCCGGGTGTCACCAGTTGCAAGTGTTAGAGGAGGATGTTCCAAAGGCGGCCTTCCGAACTCGATACGGACACTACAAGTTTGTAGTGATGCCGTTCGGATTGACTAATGCGCCTGCAGTATTCATGGACTTAATGAATAGGGTATGTCGTCCTTACTTGGATCAATTCGTCATTGTATTCATCGATGACATACTTATCTATTCTCGTAGTGAGGAGGAGCATAGTAAACATCTACGACTGATCTTTGAAATGCTACGGTCAGAGAAACTCTACGCGAAGTTCTCTAAATGTGAGTTTTGGATCCGAAGAGTCGAATTTTTAGGTCACGTGGTTAACGAAGAAGGAATTCACAAGGACCCTTCCAAAATTAAAGCCATTGAGAACTGGTCAACACCGAAGACACCTACCGAAATTCGTTAATTTCTAGGTGTCACTGGCTACTATTGCAGGTTCATACAGAACTTCTCTAGGATCGCGAAACCGCTCACTACATTGACCCAGAATGACATGGCCTTTGATTGGGAAGAGAAACAAGAATACGCGTTCAAAATGCTGAAGCGAGCCTTATGCACCGCACCGATACTATCCCTCCCAGAAGAAATAGAAGACTTCGTCGTCTATTGCGATGCATCCAACCAAGGGCTCGGTTGTGTCCTCATGCAACGAGGTAAGGTCATCGCATATGCCTCAAGACAGTTGAAGACGCACGAAGTAAACTACACCACCCACGATCTTGAGCTAGGAGCGCTGGTATTTGCTCTGAAGATCTGGAGACATTGCCTGTCTGGCACAAAAAGCACTATCTTTACAGACCACAAAGGCCTACAATACATATTTAACCATAAGGAGCTCAATATGAGACAACGATGGTGGGTCGATCTACTTAATGACTACGAATGCGAAATTCGTTATCATCCCGGTAAAGCCAATGTAGTAGCAGACGCTCTAAGTCGGAACGAATATTCTCGTCGAAGAGTCAAATCATTAACTATGACTATCCATTCCCATCTGTCCACACAAATTAAGGAGGCTCAACTTGAAGCCTTGAAACCTGAAAATGTAGCGGATTAATCCCTGAGAGGGATGGATAAGAACTTGGAAGTCAAGGGTGGCGGAGCCTTATATCTCATGGACCGGATCTGGACACCGAAACACGGTGGCTTTAGAGACTTGGTCATGACCTAAGCGCACAACACTCGATATTTCGTCCACCCAGGTTCAGATAAGATGTATCTAGATCTTAAAAACTTATATTGGTGGCCTAACATGAAAGCAGAGATTGCTACCTTCGGGAGTAAATGTCGTACTTGCCCCAAGGTTAAGGTCGAATACTAGAAACCCTCAAGTTTACTACAGCAACCAGGGATACTAGAATCGAAGTGGGAGCGGATCACCATGGACTTCATAACCAAGTTGTCCAAGGCAACAGGTGGTCTCGATACTATTTGGGTGATCGTTGACAGGTTAACAAAGTCTGCACACTCCCTGCCCATCAAAGAGACAGTCAACATGGAGAAGCTCACAAGAACATACCTTAGGGAGATCGTACGACTGCATGGTGTTCCTATATCCATTATCTCCGATAGATATAGTAGATTGACTTCAAGGTTCTGGCAGTCGCTACAAAGTTCCCTAGGAACGAGGCTAGACATGAATACAACCTACCATCCACAGACCGACGGACAAAGTGAGAGAACCATTCAAACTTTGGAAGATATGTTGCGAGCCTATGTGATCGACTTTGGGAAGGCATGGGATACTCATTTACGGCTTGTCGAGTTTTCCTACAACAATAGTTATCACACGAGCATAAAGGCTGCTCCATTCGAAGCCCTTTATGGCCGGAAGTGTAGATCCCCTCTGTGTTGGGCTGAGGTGGGTGACACACAGTTAGCTAAAGGAAGAGTTCCTAAAAGCACTCTCACAGGTTCGAAGATCATTAGGGAAATGACATAGAAGATCGTTCAGATTCGTGAATCAGGTGTTAGAAATCGGGTTTTGCTCTCAACTATCATCAAGGATCTTCATTTTTTCTTCAAAAATGTAAGTATTTCGTCCCGTCATTTGTTACTACATCTTCTTACCTAGCATCACCCATTGATTCCATCCATTAACATCATCTTTTGGGTTAGATCTTCAAGAACACCAAGAACACCAAGAACACACACTAGTGTTTTGGTCCAAAATCAACATTTTTAGCTTCTATATCGTAAGTATTACTTCCCTATACTCGATATCTAGTTAAAACACATGTTAAACACCTTGAAATCGTCTATTTCCCAAGAACAAGAGGTGTTTATGGCCAAGAGCATCTCCCTTGGCCGTAACCCTAGTTAGAGGTGCATATGAGCCTTAAAATCTTCCTAAGGCTTGGACTTGAGGCTAGAACACTTCCTTGTGGTTTGTAAGACCTTAATAAACCGTTTGGCACAAATCATCATGATTTTACGATCGTAAACTCATGTGGCCGTGAATACATTGGACGTAAAGCCTTTGGCCGTGAACACTTGGCCGCAAACACCAAGTGTGGTCGTAAACTCACCTTATACACAATCATTTGTGATTTTTACCCTTCCATTCAAGTGTAGCCTAGTTCCTAAGGTGTTCCCTTACCTGATTAGTTGGATAAACATTAATTAAATACATATATGTGTCATTATATGCTAAATAGGATCCGTGTGTGTGCTCAAGTCTTCACCTGACACCTAGCATCCTATACCACTCTTTCATCCAAACCACTCACTACAGGTGAGTTCATACCCCTTAATCTACCTTTTAAATGATTTTACAGGGGGGATAGAAGTTGAACATTATAGTTATTGAATCAATCACATGTGATTAATAACTATTAAACATATAGATTTCATATACTTCAAAATGATTATCAAACAAATCTATTTCACAACATGTTATTAAACTCTTTTACATAATGAACTCTTAATCAAACTTCTTTTATATGCTAAACCTTTCCTTTAAACTCTTTTAAACTTATATATTGTTAAAACCATGTCTATGCAGATATAGTTATATAAATAAGGTTGGAAGGAGTTAGGACTGATAACTCACTTTATTTCCTGTTCCTTGCTTGGTTGTGGACTTAGAGTACCCTGTTGTTTGTCCGAGTGTCGTTTGATCCTTAGTTATATGTTATGTATATATGTATAGATATAAAAGCTTTTACCTCAGTTCCAACACCTTTGGGTAGCAAATGTGTATAAACTTACTCAGCCATTCAAACAACATTACTGGTAAACTATAATAGGTATAGTTTAGAGGTATACCACTCACTATTTCTAGTACAATGAAACATACATGAGTCAGTTCACTCATGAGTCAATACAAACATACTATGATGAGAAACTAAGAGAACATACTATACACGATACAAAGAGAACATAGTATACACTATACAGACACGACATACTATACATATACAAGAATACTATAACATAAATGTGAGCCACTACTTCGGGGCATGGCATCACTGTTGTGTCTTGTTTTGTAACCAGAGTCTCCTGGAGGGAGAGCGTGACTTTGTGTATAGATCTATACTGGACCGACCATCCTACACCTTGCTGCTAGCTACAGTAGGACCTACAGGTCTACGGGTGACGAATGTCATAACTTTTCGACGTATTTCGGCGTCGTCTTTCCACTAGTCAATCAAGTAAGGTTACAACATATCACATTTTACCTTAATTAACAATTGATTTAAGGTAGTTAGTACAACACTAGTTGCTATTTACAATACTACAGTACTACATTATTTTCCTATTGCATTCACTTTGTGATCTTCTTACATAAACGATAATGTAAACTATGTTTTGATAATGATAGTCATATTTGGGAAAATACACACTTTTACAAAAGAAACAAACATACAGAATAGTAGGGTCTTGGTAGAAGACTGCATTTTAGTAGAAAATATAGGATTTTCTAGGAAGTACAAACATTTACTTCAAACATTTACAAACATCTACAAACATTTACAAACATTTACATTACACTGTTTCAAAAATTTGCTTCAGACTTATGCAAACAAATGACACTAAAATACTTATGAACTCACCATCTTTAATGCTGATAAACTCTTTCAAAATAACTTGTATTCTCAGGTCATCAGTAGACAGGTACCGATGGCAGGTTTTGAGAAGACGGAGTACTTTTAGACTCGTCTCTATTTTTGATTATTCATTTTTGGTTTCTTATAAACTATACACAGAACACTTGTATTGAATTATATTATTAATGCAATGGATGATGTTGTTGCTTGTTTACTAGTATGAATTGTTGTGATACTGTACATGACGTCCTCCGCCCCAGAACGTTTCCGCCGTTCCGATTTTTGGGGTGTAACAATACTCCTCATATGGATGAATATTGGGACTTTTGGGCTCTAGGGACCTCACAAGGTCCAGCTCTGAGGGTTAAACCTCTAGATAACTTAGTATTCTCGAAGTCCCAAAATAATATGAGATGAAAACCCTAACTTCTCAACTCATGAGATCTAACCAAATAAAGGGGAAAGATTCAAGCTTTTTACCTTCCTCTTGAAGCTCTGGACGAAATGGTCTGAATCCCAACAGCTCCTTCTTGTTTCTTGGTGAACAAACTCCTCTTTCTCCTCAAAGATGCACTAAAATCCTTCAAGGTTAGCTTAGAAACTCTATTAGCTCACTACACTTGTTTAGGGTTTCACACAGATGGGTTAGGCAGCTGGTGAGGCAGAAATGGGGGCATAAGTTCCCTTATATAGGCCCCAACCCCAGGAAATTAGTGTTTCTCTGCCCAGCACCTACTAGGCGAGTCGGATCTCTGACTCGTCGAGTCCATTCATTAACCCCACGCGGACAAATCGACTCTACTCGACGAGTTGAACTCACAACTCACCGAGTCACTCCATAAATCTCAAAATTAAATACACAATAATATTCCTGAAAGTCTGGATGCTACAATTATCCCCCACTTAAATTAGATTTCGCCCTCGAAATCGCTCCTCAACAACACATAGATCGAACCCAATAACTGAAAGCACCATTGAAAGGATCTCATACCACACAGCTATCTTCCTCCATGGACACTTGAATCCAAACAGGAACTCCCACCCAGAAAAAGGACAAACCCTTCTGCCGCTACGATACCCCTTTTGACTCTCCAGAATCTGGAAACTCTAGTGGCCTGTCTCACTGTCAAACCGCCCTTTCAAGATATCACCATGTTATTCGCTCCTCGAATAACAGACCTCAATAACTCAATGTCGCTCTGATTCTCTGGTTGCGATTGATAAAAACAAGTCAATGCCCAAAAATTGGCTACCGATCACTCATACCTGACATGTTAAACAATCCAGATCATACTCCAAGGAATGAAAGGATCACATCACACCAGGGACCCATCCACTTTACTATAATCAAATCCCATCTGAGCAATGAATTCTTAACACCCTGTCCTCAAACACAAGAAAATGATCATGCTTGTTTAGAAATATCCTTTCACATCTAACAATCATAAACCCCAGCTCGTTTCTCAAATATCCCTTTCAACACTGAGCACCAGGTCATCTCCCGACCCAGCAGTTGAACCTCCAAAGGTTACCCATTGCATACCCCAAAACGTCTCAGTGACTTCCTTCTCACACTAACTATCTCGGCCCAGTGTGACACACAAGTCATGAAGTTAGCTTTACCCCGAGCGAATACTACTACCCCAACTGAAACCGTGTCACCCTCGACCTCTGTCGTCTACTAGTCATTAGCTTCATACGTCTCGCGGTCCTTTCCATACAAACTCACTGGCCCACACAGGTCTAAAACATCAAATGACACAAAATACCCCTTAAAATGGAACCCACCTCTAAGTCTGGAATCTCATTTCTCCTTCTCAATACACCACTAGAGCCAAGTCAAACTCGAGAGTCTGGCCCGACGCACAATTTAAACCACTCATTTCCAATCTGATACTCGACCCGAAACCCGTGATTTGCGAATTTATGCCCTCACCAACTCTCCAATTCCTTCCGATTACGATAATCTCTCCTCAACCAGGGATACAACAATCCTTGATCGACACGGAGACCCCAGTCTCGCCCCTGGTCCGATAACTAGAATTCTAGAAGACTCAAGTGGTAAGGCTACCCAAGCCTAAGAACTCCTCTGCGTCCTACTCTGACTAGCGAATACTATAGCTCCCTACAGATCCATAACGCTTCTCTCTTGCTCGCTGGCTAGTGAAAGCTACGGTTCCCCCACAGTTCCACAATACTCTCTCATTGACCAGTGAAAACTATGGCTCCTCATAGTTTGACAACGCTATCCCTCTGACCAGTGAAAACTACGGCTCCCCGCAGTTTCACAATGCTCGCTCGTTGTTTGGTGAATACTACGGCTTTCCGCAGTATCGCTACACTCTCTCCCACTAACTCATGGATGCTACAGCTCCCTGTACTCTTACAACACTTTCTCTTACCACCCCTATGATCTCATCCTCAAGTCGACGCCACACTACGTTCACTAACTCATGCTCCGTGGCCCAGCATTAATAGGTGCACACACCCATCCAAAATAAGCATCACTACTCCCTACGACAACCATCATGACAACTCATTTTGTCGCTGCAATTCACATTCTTAGATAATCTCGCTTGATGTCAAGTAGCAGAAGGGCTTCCACTGGAACCATAGATACTTGATACACCACGTGCCATCTCAAACTCAAGACTCAAAATACTCCGAAATTTAGAATATCATACTCGGATAACTTGTTACACCATCACAGAACCTCACGATCTATTGCCTTAACCACTGATCTCATACTCACGACATCATACTCAGATACCACAATGCACCCTATCATAATCCCACAACCGATATTCTTCTCACACAACTTGAAACTTCGGAATATTCCCATCTCACAAATTGAAACATAAAGGAATCGTCATTGACTGAAAACATGTTGATGAAAATCCGAAGCTCCACCCTCTAATAATCACCGCCCATACGAACTACTCAAACCGACTCTGAGATTGGTTGACAAATCAACTGCTGCCCCTTATGGAGTATAGATCACAATGTATACCTATACCCGCAAATCTCATTTATTACACCCTGAACTCGGCGACCCAACCGCCTCGAACTCAACAAATTGCAATCCCGAAAAATCCCTAGCCATAATAAATTCTCTGACCAACGGCCACCTGCCTTGGGTTCACTCATCCTTACTTAAGCACATACCCATGCATCATCCCGCTTTGCACCTCGCCTCACCCACCAATAATCCCATGTCTCATGTGTCCGCACCACAAATCTCTATAACCAGTTCACTAACCGCACTTTAAATAGATCGTTGATCCTCTCAACAGAATACTTAGCTCTCCCCCACTCAAGGTTCAAACCATCACCAATTTCCATACCAACAATCTACTCCATAGACTGTTTCACCAAGTATATCACACTTGACTCTTGGAACGTGCCATATAATCACTTCAATGATCTTTCCGATGTAACCAAGCAACTCCTAATATCCCGTGACTCAGACAAGATTCTTAGAATCCTCCCAATGTGACTGCCTCTAGTCATCTCGAAGCCCCATACCGATATACCGCTGGATACTCCAACTATTCTGAATTAGTCCTGACTGGAAATAATGCACTTAACACACACTTCGTCTCTGACTCCTCGACCAGCCTACCATCGCGAGAATAATCATAAAGCAAGAGACCCCACTCTCACAGTCGGTACACAACGAAGATAACGATGGCCACCACCCCGATATACTTCTATGAACCACCTGAAACCGCCGCTAAAATATGCCTCCCCAAAAGGCACCTCCCTGCTCTCTTCCATCATAGACCCACCAATGACTTTCTCATGGTATAAGAAATACCTCGCAGTAAACATACTACCCAAAATTCTCTGGTGAAAAGGTTGAAACCGTATGCTACCCCACGGGGTTTACCCCATACTTTGAAAACCGGAAGCTCGTCATTTCTTTTGCTTCACCCAAGGAACAGGGACAGCGCAACTCTTGACACAGAAGGTGACACCTCATCTTTTAGTCGACTACTTGACTCAGACCGTGATCCTCCAATAAGCATCATCTCTACTCATCCCTGAGTCTTACGACTCCAACTGGCATCTAACCAATAATCTCTCGGACACTAACTCGGTTTGCACCTCAAGGTATGCTCTAATGAGACTCGTTCATCATGGCGCTTAGGCCCCACACTCTATCACATCTGATCCCAGTCCAATCAATCACAACTAGATACTGGTAAAAGCAGAAGCACTAACCGCCACGAATCATGGTACTTGAACCATGTTATCTCCTCTCAATCTGTTATGAATCATGGTACCAGAACCATGTTATCTCCTCTCAATCTGCTATTTAGAACCTCTGGAATTCTCCTTGTTTCGAGTACGGACCCTCTGCTTTCAGTAGTACGGACCCATGCTACCTGCCACATCTATCCATACTTTCCATACGGATCATCCCAGATCTCCTAAGTAGTTGCTCAACCTTCTCGATCACCAATCCCACTAAACCTGGTCGCTTCCCGGCAAATACTCTCCTCTCTCAGCGTACTCATATGACTAGGGTCACTCCCTAGGCTCTTCCTAGGTTCTAACACTTCTCTGCCATCAGTTGCTAAGGAACTCCATGTGATGCCAGCCATCTAGCTCCTAAATATCGTCATATTCACTTAGTAGCCGACTCCCATCATCAAGAGTTCCACAAAGCACGAAGCAAGCAGCATTACAGCATCGAATAATCTCTACCAACACGTAAAACCACTCTAGGTCACAACTCCACTTGCTCTACTCTCACTCAAAAGGTATCACTGCACTCAAGCAACTCTAATCCTTGTGGATATCTAACTACTCTCTCGATAGGCTCCTTCAATAATCGTCTAGGTATCTCTCCTAGATTACTCCTCTACTCAAAGCTCACTCTCTAAAAGATCCTGTTGGATACTCTTACTCCGCACATACTCAAAGCACATCACAGATAGCAACATTCCTAGGCTAAGGCATCCCAAATCAGGCAACTCTAGCCCTAAAATATGAAACACCTAGCCTATCTTCTGGCATGCATCACTAATATTTCAGCAATAATTCATAACACAAATCAGGCAACTCTAGCCCTAAAATATGATTGTACACACTCTTCCTTCTCGTTTTTCCTTAACAAACTCTTGCTCATTTTAGAAAAAATCATTCCTTTTGAAAATTTCTCTCAAATCCTCTATTTGAGTCCAGACATACCCAAAGGTGCATCCGAATCCCTCAAGCCAAGGCTCTGATACCAACTTGTAACACCGTAAATTTTCAAACAAAATTTTCATTTAAAAATCATATAATTCTCATAACACATTTCACAAAAATCTCATTTGTTTAATTTACAATTCTCCATTCCATAATTATTTGATTAAAATCCAGGATCCTCAAAACACAACTCTTTCACTGGTGTGTACAATCAAGCCGATGCCTTCCCGTGATCCTGAGAAAAACCTGAAACACATGACACACAACATGGTAAACATGAAGCTTAGTGAGTTCCCCAAAATACCACAAACGTCATGTTAGCCACTCGAGGCTATAACACCAAAAGACCCTCCAGTCAATTTGTCTATGTGGGACCCTCCGGTCCCACAACTCTGATGGACCCTTCGGTCCTAACTCTATAAGCTCTGAATTATACACAACATAAATCACAAAGAAATAATGCAGGGTATCACAATACACCATGTAAGCATATAAGACAACTCAATCACACAAAGATACCACTCATGGTAAGGATAGTGAGAAGACTCACCTTACAAGCAAGCAAGCAAATAAGCTCATACCCGAATCTCGAACTAGCCTCCGCCTATCATAAAGGATGGATATCTCTAATTAATAATCTTTTCACGAATCTAATAACTGAAGGCTATTCTTTCTCTCTCTAACTCATGAAGTGGATAAAAGACCATTTTACCCCTCCATGGCCTCCATTACTCATGATTGACCCAAGCCTAAAGTCAACAGAAGTCAAACTCAAGTCAACAGTCCATGTTTGACCCGACTCGCCGAGTGCACCTATGTGACTCGTCGAGTCCACTTGTTTCCTCAGAAGTCTCGCGAAGGTCCAGCTCAGCTCGTTGAGTTGACCCACAACTCGCCGAGTTATCGCATGATCAAGCTCATTGGGACAAACCCTCACCGACTCGTCGATTCAGGCCATGGACTCGGCGAGTCCCTTCGATCTGATTTCTCATTCAGGCAACTTAAGGCAGAACTATCACTCCAAACACTAGATCTACCATCCTAAGGCTCGATTGTCACGTAAAGCTTCAATCTTTACGCTCATGCATGGTGGTTTTGCTCCAATCCACCAATACATGTTCTCACAAGGTGTTAAACACCATACTCCTCATATGGATGAATAAAGTTGGGACTTTTGGGCTCTAGAGACATCACAAGGTCCAGATCTGAGGTTTAAACCTCTAGATAACTTAGTATTCTCGAATTCCCAAAATAATGAGATGAAAACCCTAACTTCTCAATTCATGAGATCTAACCAAATAAAGGGGAAAGATTCAAGCTTTTTACCTTCCTCTTGAAGCTCTGGACAAAATGGCCTGAATCCCACTAGCTCCTTCTTCTTTCTTGCTGAACAAACTCCTTTTTCTCCTCAAAGATGCACTAAAATCCTTCAAGGTTAGCTTGGAAACTCTATTAGCTCACTACATTCGTTTTAGGTTTCACACAGAGGGGTTAGGAAGTTGGTGAGCCATAAATGGTGGCATAAGTTCCCTTATATAGACCCTAACCCCAAGAAAGTAGGGTTTCTCTGCCTAGCACCTACTCGGTAAGTCGGCTCTCTAACTCGTCGAGTCCATTCATTAATCCCACGTGAACAACTAGACTATACTCGACGAGTTGAAATCATAACTCGCCGAGTCACTCCATAAATCTCAAAATTAAATACACAATAATATACCTAAAAGTATGGATGTTACATCATCAAAATATTACCCATCGTTCCATTATGGTAGTCAAAGTAAGGACCTTAATTTAGGTTAAGTCTATTTTAGGAAGTGTAGTAGTCACCAATGGAGATAAAAGTTAGAAGGAAGAGCAAATGCATAATTTAGCACTGTCAACAGTCAAGAAGTTGCAACGTTATAAACTCAATGGAGAGGACATATGAGTTAGGATTACCAACTAGGATGAAAAGGTAACATGTGGAGTCATTATTGTTGGATTAATGTCTAAGTCCATAACTATAATTGGTAAGACTTGACCCGACCCGGCATGGTCCATTTGGGTTGCATGGCATCATGCATTTGGATAGACTATAATGAGAGAAATAACACTTAAGGTTGGTTAATATATTATAAGTTCTAATATATTAATTTAATTAGTATTGATCAAGAATTAATTTGGAATTAATTAAGTGATCAAAAGGAGACTAATTAAATATATGGGTTGATTGTGTAAATCATTCATTCTTATATATGTGGGCTTGTGATCCAAGATTCCTTATGTTGGACTAAGTCCATGGGGTGACCCATGGATACTCCATGGAGGTTAAAATCCATGGAGCATAAGGAATGGGTAAAGTTATGACTTACATGGTGTAACCCTAATAGCCACCGTATAAAAGAATCTCATGGCTCAAGAAATCGTGCACTAATGTGTGAGTGTGAGGGCTAGACGATTTCAAGGAGTGTTCAAGTTTCTCTCAAGTTATTCCAAGTGTATTTGGTGTTGTGTGAACCATTTGAGGTGTCACACTTGGGGCACTAGGCACTCAAGCTTCATGAAGACATTCTACATCAAAGAGGTATGTATTCTATCTTGTTATATTTATTATTTTGTATGCTAGATTAGGATAATACCTTGGATGTTCATAATTGTATGTATAATAGAGAAAACATAGATCCAAGGTATTTAGGGTTGCATGTACACTTAGGAGTGTTAGAATGCTCATAACCCAATAGTGGTATCAGAGCCTAGGCTTGTTTTCTTGTTATACTTGCAAAAGTAGCTGAAAAATCGAGTTGGATGCATATATTCGATTATTTTGGCTGGAATTGGACTAGGAACATTACCCTAAGATGTTTTTGGACTTATAAACTTGTTTTTGATGTGGTAATGTTCATTCTAATCCAATTTCTAAGATAATTGTCATAATTTCAAGATTTGTATTAGTTTGTATGTTCATGCTAATTTCTTGAAGATTGATGATTTGAATTATCTTGTTCTTATGAGGTTCTTAGATTAATAGAAAAGTTGGGTGAAATAGTTGTTTTCAATCCATTTTAATCTAAGAAATGATTCCAAAGTGTGTTTTTGTAACTTGTCCTCAAGTTATATGAAAAGTCACATTTAAGAATCATAAAACTCATAAAAGTTGGCAAAGGTTACAAAAATGAAGAGTCTTGTCCTCATTAAATGGTTTTATGACTCCATAACTTGTCCTCAAGTTATGGAGGTTCAAGAGTCACTTCATTAAATGATAAAATGTGTAACCTTAATTAGTTCCATAAGTTACAAAAATAAAGAAAAGTTACATTCTTTTATTAGTTTAAAGTCTTCCATAACTTGTCCTCAAGTTATGGAACTTGAAGAGTTTTTTTAATTAAAACTACTTTAAACACATAAGTTATGGAATTAATTAGTTTTGAATAGTTTCAAAAACTTGCCCTCAAGTTTTGGAATTTGTAAAGTTTTCCCATGAATACTTTAATTCCAAGTTAGCCCTTAGAATTTTAAAAGTTAAAATTCAACCCTTATACATTATAATATTATAAGTTAATAATATTTAAATATATGTATAAGAGCAAGTCAGTCTTACCGTTAGTAGGCCTCATTCACGAAGGTGGTCTATAACGGGGGTATAAGGTTACTGCCTATAAAATGGCAGTTTAATGGGTGTCCACTCTCACCCACCGCTTCCTTGACTGGTGGAGGGTCGTTAGCCGAACGGGTAGGACAAGGACTATAATTCTCCCTTCATTAAAAGTATTAATGATAAATACTAAGTAACTAAACACTTATAAATTCCCAATCTTAGTTACTTAGGAAAATGTGAATAAGGTGCTAATCCATGAAATTACACTTTGCACTTTGTTTAAACCGTTAGTGGAGCGTGTGTGGTTAACCGGCACACTAACCTGGACTTAACAAGGTAGGCAAAGGGTAACTTAATATTTATCATAGTATCGGTGGAGCGTGTGTGGCTAACCGGCACACTGATTAAGGGGTAAATATTAAGGGTACCAAGTATATTTGCATAGTTATTCACACCTTTTTTTGTGATCCTTGGCATCCCAGTCACAAAACCTGAAGGGCACACTCGAGATTGAAACATGCCTTTGAACAGTTCAATGAATCTCAAAGATCTAGGACTTTCAAATCCAATTAAAACCTAATAAATTATTTCGTTTTTCATGGTGGAAATTGGTGAATCGTCATTCACCTACCTTCAAATATTTTATAGCTTGGATTACGGCATACCTCTTCTAAGTTATAAAATAGTTTGTTGGGTCCTAGCCTTAATATTTCATATTGGGTGTCATATTAAGGACTTTAAATCAACTATCTTGAATATCTCCCAAAAAGATGTCTGGTCTAGACATTTATGATCTTCCCAAATCTCTTGAAACAAGCTTTCCTAAATGAAGATGATGTCCCATGGATATCATACGTCTTTCACCTCCTCCAATTATTCTCCCTAACCCACAAGTTCCTAAAAAGTTTAAGGTCACTCAAGCCCTATTGGCAAGGAAAGGTCTAGGTGTGATCACATCTTGGAGATGTAGTCACATATTGACAAGCCGGGAGAGTTGGGTGTCAAAGTCTTGAGAAAGTTGGTGGCTCAACTACTTTCTAAGTCACATAGTGAGTTCTTTTGGGAATCCTATGAAACAGACTAAGACAAGACCCTTAATGATCTTATCTATTTGCTAAGATCAACTTCCTAAATCACTATGGACATTGACAATGATGACATTGGATATCCAGTAAAGCTCTCTCTTCCCAATGGAAAGGGATCGGCCATAGTCAACTCGGTTGACCCAATGGTAAAGAGAGAGGCGAAGTCTGAGATAGTCCCATTATCAAGGGTCCATAGGTAACTATTGCCAAAGGAAGGGGCCTTGGTTACGAAGCTGCCAAATTTACCTAAGGATGTTAAAGTCAATAAGTTTGGCTCTACTTCAGGTAAAGTCCATTGTCTAACTCTATTAAGTACATGCTGATTCTGATCGCGAAGATGGATTTCAATCGCATGGTTCGGTGATCAGAATTTTGGGCTATTACTTAAGAGTTATGATATTTATATTGCTTAGGAATAGATAACAACAAGGTTTTCATATGGATTGTAAGGATAAGTTTTTCCGCAAAGTTTTAAAATAAAAGAAAAAGGTTTTGATTTTATTTATTTTAAGTATCCTTACAATGGTATTTGTGAAAAGTTGTTGCTTATAAGATTCCATTGATAGCAATATTGGAAAAATGGATTTGATTCTTTCGGTTGTTGTAGTGTCTAATATTACCAAATAAGGAAAGATTCTCATCACCCAAGGTTCAATTAGACCGAAACTTGGAATCATGCAAGTTGTATAGTATGATGAATGAGAACTTTCAGCTTGGAAAATTAAGACTAATTCCTTATGTGAATAAGGAAGGACTAAGGAATCGAGTACACATTCTTGTGCACTGGTCAAGTCCACCACAAAAGATCAAGAAGACTATTCGTCATGATTTACTTAAGTTCAGTAAATATGGTTATACTTATAAGTTTAAGTATAAGTCTGTAGCATTGGAGAACGAATAAGAAGAATCAAAGTATGGCAGAAAGATAAAAGTTTCTCAAATCTGAAAAGATGGGAGACTACTTTAGTATCATGTTTATGATCATCTTAATGATTAAGATACCATATCACAATTGGTCCTCTAAAGTCATCTTAGTGCATTCTTATGACTAAGAAGAGGAGTCATGAATTGTTGAAATGGTTAAATCAAAAAGATGAGTCATACTTCGTTCCAAAACAATTCTTAGAGTCATACTCCAAGATTGTAACTTGAGTGACATATCTTAAAGAGGGTTTGTTAACACTAGTCAAATGTAAGAGTAAAAGGTTATCTACTCTTGTACATTTGAAATTGGTAAGTTGTGATGTTTTGGATAAAACATAGACCAACTTAGGCCAATTGTGTAAAGTGTTAGTCTTGATAAAGAATCCGCACTATCTCTTGAATATTTGACAAGGGAGTCTTATATGTCAAGAGGATAGTGGGAGTCTTAAAGCTCTTGAAAGTTTCAAGACTTAATCAAGAATAAAACCTAAAGTCATTCACTAGCACACGACTTGAGGTTTATAACCTATTGTGTTGAAATTTTTGTGCCTATTCAATTTGGCTTTGCATAGGAGTTCTGAGAGTTCTCAATTGGTTGCACAACTACTTGGAAGCAATGGCAGGCACCTGAGCTACCAAATGGCAAGAATTTAAGATTGCACAAGTTTAATCAATATGAGTTTGGATTTGTCACTAACCTTGTCTTGTGATTATGGTTTTGACAAATTCACATGGATAAGAACACATACACTATTAAATCTAAGTGTCATAAGGTTTCTCTCTGATTCATGAAAATGATGGTGAGGAAACACTTTCAATAAGTAGATTTTAGCTAGATAGCAATTGTGATATTTGCATTCTCAAAGTCGTTAGTGGAGCGTGTGTGGTTTACCGGCACACTAACATGGACTTGTGAGAAGTGGCAAAGGTCTAAACAATTGAGACTATGATTACGGCATCCCTTTTCATAGTTCTAAAATTGTTTAGACACACATGTGAGCTATCTAAGAGAGGTGTATGATTTTGATAAAGTTTTATCAAAACAATCTAGTATCAGAAATCTGAACTTTGGTAAGAAAGTCAGCTGATTTCTGAGTACATGTCAAAGCTAGTGGGAGCATAAGTGTTATGCTAATAATCATCATGTTAGTGGGAGCATGATAATTATGACAAAGGTTGCAAGTTAGCAATGTTAATTATAGAAAACAAAAGTTTCAATTCGTAAGGTTCCAGGGGTTGAAAAAAGTTGTTTTGCTATAATTAAGGGAGAGGAAATTATACTTCATTTCAATTCTAAAAGCTTAGATTGAGATTTTAATCGTATTTAATCAAGGATATATATATGAATTTCATGTTGGAATGGCTCAACATAAGGAAATTCTATATATGGGTCCATTATTTGCGTTCTAAAATTCGATTATGATTACGTCATCCCTTTTCATAATCTGAATTTTGAGAACTTGGCAAATTGAAATGGAAATATTATAGCAAAAGACTGGTTTAGTCTTTATGTGAGACATCATAAATCGTGTCCCATATGCTTCGGATATAGGATCGATTACATGTGCTATATTCATCGTTTCTAAAATTTTCCAAATGTCTGGGGCATTATGAAGGGAAAAGGTCTAGAATTGGATATGACTAAAATGATTAAGCAATTGTCGAGGACAATCTAAGGTTTACCAAAGATTGGTTGCTCAAGGACAGTTGGAAGTATAATGTTAATTCTGGAAGGACCATATTGACATAATCTGTAAGGAGGCAACTCTTGTTCAGAAGTGATAGTCAAAATGGAATATGGAAATGTTTCAAAGTTAGAAATTATTCAATCTGTGTAAGATTAGGAAACTTAATGAAAGAAGGATGTTTCCAAGGAGCTGATCTCCTTTGGAATGCTCTGTAATGATTGTTGTCAAGTCTTTCTGACTTCGTGCATAATCATTAAGAGGATCAATGCATATAAGTTTAGAATCTAACAGATTTCAGTAAATGGCATGAATTTGGAATTCTTGCATTTGCAGTAAGGATTTGGGACTGTGAAAAGAGGATCATTGGAGTGATGTTCAATTGATCTATTTTACAAAGTAAAGATCATAGACAAACATAGTATGCATACTTGGTGTATGGCATGACTAGTGTTTAGAAAACATAGTGTACATGCTTGGAGCATGGGACAACTATTGTTTTAAATTCAAGTATAAAGTTGATAAAACCGAAACAATGAATAATGAGTAATCAGTATGGTGATAAATAAAAGTGTTTATTTATATTCATAGGGTTTGATACCATATTTGATTAATTTATTCTTGTGTTTCACTTTGCATGTTTTGACTTCCAGAATAACTAAGTCGCTCTTCCTGAATGATTAAGTTATTCAAACCATCCACAGTCGGTCATATGTTGGAAGTAGATATGAATCAAGACTGTCATGGGTTGGTTTGTAGAGGTCCAAGTTGGTGGACAAAGTCGTGCTACAACACTCATGAGTGCTCATAAGTTTTGAGTATTGGATTCAACCCACGCTCATTTGAATCACTTCATGGATTTTATCACGAGTGATCATGAGACGATAATATCTTATATTCTTCAAACCTAGAGATATGAGTTGTTACTATGAGTTGGTTATACATTGATTGCACGAAAACGCATTGGTAACTCGATGTTATAAAACGTGCCTTTGTGTATGATTCAACAAGTAGTAGAACAAGCCATATGAGTCGAAGTTTATCCATTCCTTTTACCTTCGGGATAAAAGCGATATCTGTGGGCCCCTCGATGATTTAAAGATGATACATGTGAGTGCTTGGCCAAGCCAGGACTGATTTGATTTGTTCAATCAGTCAGTCATCATGAATCAGAAATCGGGAAACAACAAATGGACAGAGAGAATGATTGATAATCCATGTCTCAGTCCATATGATATCTAGAACGGAGGAATATATGATCCCTTATCTAATGGACAAGACATTGACAAAGGTCAGAGATCATCGGCAAGGTCAGAGTTCGACGGAAGCTTTTGAGAGCTACGATTCCCAGTCGGTTCTTGAAGTCATACGCAAGAATAGTTTTAGACTTATCCAAGTGGGAGACTATTGGATTAATGTCTAAGTCCATAACTATAATTGGTAAGACTTGACCCGACCCGGCATGGTCCATTTGGGTTGCATGGCATCATGCATTTGGATAGACTATAATGAGAGAAATAACACTTAAGGTTGGTTAATATATTATAAGTTCTAATATATTAATAAGGTTATTTAATTAGTATTGATCAAGAATTAATTTGGAATTAATTAAGTGATCAAAAGGAGCTAATTAAATATATGGGTTGATTGTGTAAATCATTCATTCTTATATATGTGGGCTTGTGATCCAAGATTCCTTATGTTGGACTAAGTCCATGGGGTGACCCATGGATACTCCATGGAGGTTAAAATCCATGGAGCATAAGGAATGGGTAAGTTATGAGTTACATGGTGTAACCCTAATAGCCACCGTATAAAAGAATCCCATGGCTCAAGAAATCGTGCACTAATGCGTGAGTGTGAGGGCTAGACGATTTCAAGGAGTGTTCAAGTTTCTCTCAAGTTATTCCAAGTGTATTTGGTGTTGTGTGAACCATTTGAGGTGTCACACTTGGGGCACTAGGCACTCAAGCTTCATGAAGACATTCTACATCAAAGAGGGATGTATTCTATCTTGTTATATTTATTATTTTGTATGCTAGATTAGGATAATACCTTGGATGTTCATAATTGTATGTATAATAGAGAAAACATAGATCCAAGGTATTTAGGGTTTCATGTACACTTAGGAGTGTTAGAATGCTCATAACCCAACAATTATACAAGGCCTATTTTATTGATGATTTTGGGAAGTAATCAACCTACGGGGGAGATAACTGTAACACCTGCATATTCGGGCTAGTCAATTTAGATATAATAAGCATTAAAAATGACTTTTTGATAAAAGATCGTTTAGGAAAAATAATCTTGAAAAAAGTTATATTATATGTGACAAATATTTCGTACATATAAACAATGGTGAAATATGACTTTGTATGAAGAACTTATACTTCTTCGAAGTTTCGGGATTAAACCGGCACGACTCTTCATATCGTAAAAAGTGAATTTTTGATAAATTAGTTTTTAGACTAAGAGGTATAAACGAAATTCATAGTATTCATTAATTCCATAGCTTACATATAGAGAACATCCAAATCTAACTTTAGTAGAGGAAGTTATGATTTTTCGAAGTTTCAACATAGTAGTGTAGACATAGAAATGTAATGTTTGATCAGTCGATTTTTAGCCGAAATGATCTAATCGAAAATTGAAGATCTTGTTAATAGGAGTTCACCGATAAAAAGACAGTCAAAAGTGGAATCCGTATATAAAAGTTATGAATGTTACATGGTCATTAATACTGTAGTCTTCATACACTGTTTAAATTATGGTCAGTCGAGAATTAGCCAACGGGGTGAAAAGAAATGTTTTAGTACTCAAAAATTTCTACATGTGGATATAAATAAAATAAAAAACGGAGCTCCTATGCCAAAGTTATGAATTTTTGAAGATCTGCAGTTTTACATGCGTCCACTGCCACCTGTCAGCAATAGAGGCGAAGCCTTGCTGCCTATGCAAGGTCACGACGTGAGACACCATTCTAACAATGTCAGAAGCTCCTGAACAGCCTATAAATAAACGATTTTACCTCATTTCTTCATCACAAATCACTCCTAAACATTCCTCTCTCTATAGATCCTATTTTCAAAAGTTTTTGGGGGGTTTTGGAGTATCTTAGCGAGGCTATGAGGAATCAGAGATCCTAGAAAATAGAATTTTTCGGGTCGGAGTTCTACATGCAAACTTTTTGATTTTCACTAAAAATTATGTAGGTTAAGCTGCCCTTATTACGCTTTAAGCGTAACATATTTTTATGTTCATTATCGTTACTATGAACCTATAAACAATATTTATCAATGTTTCCAAGTCGTTATACTAATTGATCTACTTACGGGAATGATGACAGGCTAGATTTAGTGTGGTGTTTAAAGTGGGATTTGCAAACAATATACTTTGTACACCAAGTGGACCCTACCTTCGATATGATCTTACATAGTTGTCCCTTATCAACCATAGATCAGTAGACTTTAAATTAATGATGAATCTAGACTTATAATTATTCACAAGAAATAATAAAATAATACCTATTGATAATTATACTAGGTTACATTCAAGGAAAACTTACTTACTATAAGCAAAGCGTTGTCCATGTTTCGAGTCATCACTTTACCAAGTGAGTGCATAGTTACCTTCAACTTTCACACACACACACACACACATATATATATATATATATATATATATATATATATATATATATCAAGTATTTAATTTTCCTAAATGCTATATGTGCTTATTATCCGAGTTCCTGATATCTGTGTTACATGAGATAATGATTTTTCATAAAAATATTATATATGTATTGTACCGTACTCATAATATATTGGGAAGGACAGGTAGAAAGAGATAAGAGAAATGAGATGATAGTTATAGACTATAAGAAAAGAGGTAATAATGAGATTCCGTACAAGAAATAGAATAATTGTGAGAAACCATACTAGAAAGAGAATAATGGTAAGAAACCATACTAGAGATAGAATAATGGTGAGAAACCATACCATAGATAGAAAAAGGATTAGTACCCATACCAAAGATAGGGCGAGAGACCAGGACCAACAGAGACCAATCATCAAACAGAGTATTGATGACGTCCACGAATTATGCTATATAGTCCAGTGGAACACTAGCAGACTTACAATCTATAGGTGTTAATGAATCACATAAACCGGGAGTATAGGTTGTAGGTTCATTTGAGTACTCTATTTTCCCATGGTTACCTTACCAACACGTAATGCTAGCAGTATTTTTATACTCGTTGCTCACAGTAATCCTTAGGATAGAACCCTTGGGATAAATCCTATTGAATAAGAGAGAGAGAGAGAGAGAGAGAGAGAGAGAGAGAGAAAAAGAAAGAAAGAGCGAAGGAGGGAGAGAGAGAAAGAGGGAGAGAGTAACGGGAATGGGTAATCGGCTTAACTATTTGTTGTGAACTATAAGCGATTTTTTTTATTATTATACGTTAATAGCCCTATGTACTTACCAGGTTTCCCAACCTGACACACTCAGTTTCTTGTAATATAGGTAATGGCATAAGAGCACATCTGTGATGATCAAATGAGATTTTTATGGATTAAAAGCTAGTAGAATAATAGATGTGTGTAAGGCCAATGTTATTTCCTTTTATGCTTATGTACTGTATTGACGATGACATCCTAGTGTTTTATTAAAATATATTTCTTTGGAAATGCTTTTATCATGTGTTTGGGAACCAATTCCACAATATTATTATTTAAAAAGATTACTTTGATTTTAAATAAGCATAAAGAAATCGGTATTTTCTTGTTGTGAAAATGGGGATGTCACATCAATTATCATTAACATTTTTCTGAAGTATTAGTTTTATAATATTAACTACCATGTCCATGCTCCCTCTGTTATCAACCTTTTAACCCCTTTTCTTGCGAGATGGGGCCCTCTATTCACGACTATGGTTGATCCTATTAATCTCTTCCTCCATGACATGTTTGAAAAAATTCCTAAATGAACCTCACAACTTTTTTTCAAAGCTAATTCCACTAGGTGTGTTTCTTAAGTTGTTTATTTTTATATATTTTTTTATCTTACTTTTTATCTATATGTGACTATACTACTCTTATCTATATATATAATTTCTCTCATTCTTTTTGTTTCTTTGTACCAGTTCAAGTAAAGAATGATTTTATACAAATTAAATGCAAAAGATTTGAGATTTGAGATCTTTATACAATATGTTCGTGGAAATTTCACAAATAGGTTTATTCGAGATAAGTTCCTGTTTGAACATTTTGCTTGGTTTGATTGTGCCAGAGAACAATTTATGGGTCTCTTTAATCACTAATTATAGTGTATTTTTGAATTTTAGTTAGAGTTTGTTTTGTTTGGTGCTTTAGGAACAACAAAATTTGATAATGTCTCATAAATGGGTGATAATGATGGGGGTTCATGAGTAACCTCTCAACAATATAGATTGTAACAGAATTAGACATTTATGCACCTATCAAATAATATGATGTGTAATTTGGTTTCTAAAAGAGAATGTATCAAGCGTATAAGAGAAATGAATAGAAGCTAGGGTTACCATCACCTTGGTTGATTTCATATGTTTCCTTGGTTGTGTCATTAAATATGTTATGTATCTTTACTTTTTGACAAGTAGTGATGATGAAAAAAGATGCTGTTTTCTATGTTTGGTTTATGTTCATCTTTTAACATGTGTTAACAAATGGACATATTCTTCTATTTTTGGGATTTGATTCAAATTCACACCTAGAGCTTACTTGAAATTTTAACTTATGTTCATTTACGAACACATGTTCATTAATTTATGAACATATGTCCATATCACTGTTGAAAGGCAAATTTGATATTATCTTTTCTACATGTTTATATTTTATTGGAGGTAAAAATTGATTTTCTTATCTGTATTAGTTTGGGTTGGTATTTTTTTAATTCCTATTTTCATCGAATTTTACATATATAAACATATGTTCATAAATGAACATATGTAACTTTTTTGAATATTTTCTGTCTTCTCCATCTAATGTTTCGGGACATTGTTCATTTTTTCCTAAATGTGTGTAAAAAACAAAAATATGCATGTGTGCACAAATAGCAATGTAAATATGTACACATCACAAATATACACATGCACATTTTTATTAAATTTTTTCCATTTTTTTTAAAAAAGTGTCTTAATATGCTAAGCCTTTGCTATATATGTGATTTGTTGAAGAAAATTCAAAAAAAAATAATTTCTAATGAGATGTATATTTGCACATTCTACGTGTATAAACACAAATCTATGCACGTGTACATCACCACTGTAGACATGTCAAAAAACATAAATATGCATGTGTATATTTTACATATAAATAATGCACATTTACACAAAGAAAAATAAGCATGTATGCACAAACAGAAATGTGCATATGTGAACATATCAAATACACAAAATTATGGAATTTTTCAATAAAAAAACATCTTAATAGGCAAATACGCTGCAATATAAGGAGATTTATTGAAAAAAATTTAAAAGAAAAAACACTATTTTTGAGTGATGTATATATGTACACATTTTACATGTACAAACACAAATGTGCATTGTGCATATTACCAATATAGACATCTAAAAGAACATAAAAAATTTATATATCAATAAAGATGCCTATTTATATAGGACAACAAATTATGAATTTGGGTAGTTTTACTTTTTTTTTCGATAAAAAATATGGTTAAAATTTGAAAAAAAAATGAAAAATAAATAAATTAGGTGCGTCCAATTTAGTATAGTACAACTATCGAATTTAATGGTTATGCAACGACCAGTGTTTTAGTAAAATTTTTTAATAACTAAGTGTTTATTTATTTTGCATGGAAACCAAGTGTTGGATTAGGTGTCTAAGCCTGTAACTATAATTGGTATATACTTGAATTGATAGTAGCAAAGTTCTTTTGGGCTGCCCTCATAACTAGCAACTAAACATTATGACTTTTGGAGTGAGGTTGAATTTATTATTTGATTAATAAATTGAAATGAATGATTTATTAATGTATTATGAAAATAATATATTAATTAGAAATCATACTATTTAATTAATATTTAATCATAAATTAATCAGAAATTAATTTGATTAATTAGAAATTCGACAATTGTTCAATAGTTGAACAAGAGGTTCCAGAACCTTCCTAGGAAGGTAGTGAATGAAATTCCTAAGGATAATTAGGGTTTCCAGATTATCCCAAGTGGATAATTATGGAGGAGGATAACTACAATTTTGAATTAATAATATTTTATTCAAATTAGGGTTATAAAGTGTATCCTATCTTCACTTTAAAAAGATCCATACGACTTCACATTTTCAGCGACTCTAAAACCTAGAAGAATAGCTGAATTTCTCAAGCCTTTTCATCCTCTCTCGTCCCTCATCCTCTTTCTTAATTTGGGTGTGAACCATTAGAGGTGTTACACTTGTGACACTTGCTCTCAAGCTTCAAGAAGTCTTGGATTCACATTGTTATTACTACATTGCAATTAAAGGTACGGATACTATCCTTTGTTATAGATTTCGAAAAAAGTATATGCCTCCTAGGGTTTTCCTTTTGATGTTCAATACATGCATGTTCAATTAGAGAAAACATAGATCCAAGAATATTAGGGTTGCATGTACACAAAAGGATTGTTTATTATGCTTAAAACTCATCAGTAGTATCAGAGCCTTGCTTGTTTTCTATTGAATTTGATTACAATTGGTTAAATTTAATCAATTAGGGTTTATGGCAATTAAACCCTTTCGACTTATGATTTTCGCAAATTAGGGTTTCCTAACCCTAGATTTCAAAAATTTAGAATAGGGTTTTAACCCTTTCTTTGGCGTACAAGTTTCAAAAATTAGGGTTTCCTAAGACTTTGGATTTTCAAAAATATGGCAATGATTGAAATCCTTGACGTCCTCCCCAAGATTTGTGATTTTCGAAAATTAGGGTTTCATGACAGAGTTCTCTTATTTTTGGTAATTATCTGTTTATGTGATTATTTGGATAATTATAATATTTAATTATCCCTCCCATGTTTTTCGAAAATTAGTGGTAGTGGATTACGTTAAATTATATGATTAATTTAATTGACTAATCCTTATTTGATTTAATAAATTAATTAGAGCTTTAATTAATAGATAATTATTAAATAAATTTCTTTTAAATTTAATTATATTGGTTTAATTTCGAAATTTAAATGATTTTAAAACCCTAATTTGTAAAATTAAATGTTAATATTTAATATATGTATAAGACAAGTTAGTCGAACCTCTAGTACATCTCAGTCACGAAGTTGATCTATAAGGGGGTATAAAGAAACTACCTATAAAATGATAATTGAATGAGTCTCCATGCTCACCCACTGCTTCCTTGATTGGTGGAGGGTCGTTAGCCGAACAGGTTTGATCGGAAAAATAATTCTGATTAATAAGTATAATGAAATTATAAAGTAACTACATGTTTTTTATTATATAAAATTTCCAATCTTAGTTGCTTTAGGAAAAATGTGAATTTGATGTTAATCCATGAAATTGCACATTGCACTTTATATATGTCTTTAGTGGAGCGTGTGTGGTTAACGGACACACTAATATGGACTAATAAAGGGTGGAACTGAGTGTCTCATAAATTATTATTGATTGCTGGAGTGCGTTTGGCTAACCGGCACATTAATTAGATGGTAAATGACATCGAGTGTACCAAGATAATTTATATTGTTATTCACATCTTGTTTGTGATCTTCGGTATCCCAATCACAAATGAAATAGCATACTCGAGATTAAACATGTCATTGAATAGTTCAATGAATCTTAAAAGATCTAGTAATTTCATTAAAAACCTAATTCGTTTAAAATTTTGTTTTCATGGTAAAATTGGTAAATCGTCATTTACCTACCTTTATTTATTTCACAATTAGATTACGACATCCCTTTTCTAAGTTGTGTAATATCTAGTTGGATCCTAGCCTAAATATTTCATTTGGGTGTTATATTTAGGAATATTCTTATCTAACCAAAACTTTTCCTTCTTTTTTTAGATGTCAACTCCCAACGATTGGATGTGAAGCATCAAGATGGCTCTACGTTTTGAGGATAAATAGTATGTGCTCGAAAAGGAACCTCTCGAGATCGATGAAACTAAAGCTACTCCTGAAGAACTAGCTATGTATAGGAGACCCTACAATGATGCCACCAAAGTGGCATGCATCATGGTGGCTACTATGACTCATGGGCACCAAAGGTTCTACGAGGATTATTGGCCATACGAGATGAACAAGGACTTGGTGGAAAAGTACCACCAACGAGCTCGTTAGGAAAAGTATGAGGTAGTAAAGTCCCTCATTACCAGCAAGATGAAAGACATAGATTCCATCAGCAGCCACTTGCAATGAATGTAACGATATGTGGAACGCTTGCTAATGCTTAATGTGAACTTTGATGAGGAATTGGCTATTGATATAGTCTCGCACTAATTACCCAGTTGTTATGATCAGTTTATCATGACTTATCATTTGAACAACCAAGAGACCACATTGGGCTCAACTTAAGAACCTGTTGCGAAGTGCTGAAATGGAATGAAGGGAAAAAGTGATGCCTCCACTCCCACTGCTTCTACTCCAATCTTGTCTATAGGGCAAGGAAAAGGGAAGAAGAGGAAAGGTCCTCCCAAACAGAATTGGAAAGGAAAGTCCCAAGATGGGTCCTTAATTAATGGATCCAAAGGAAAAGCTAGTTCTAATACTCTCCCGCATCTGATCCTAAGGAGGGTACTTGCTTTTACTTCCATGAGAAAGGGCATTAGAAACAATGTTGCCCTAAGTACTTGAAAGACATAAAGGATGACAAAGTAAAGCGAACATCGACATGTATCTACACTATCTTATCTAAAAACTCATCATATTCTTATTCTTGGCTCCTTGATACAGGATGTGGTTTTCACATTTGTTTTGATTTATAGGGACTAAGAAAAAGTCAGGATATGGAGCATGGGAGAATGAACCTGATCATGGGCAATAGGAGATCGTCACATGTTACCAAGATTGGTCTTTATAACTCAGTGCTTAGTAATTAGTTATGTTTGTTTTTGAACAATTGTTGTTATTCGTCAGAAATGAAAATAAACATCATTTCATTTCATGGTTTATATAGACAAGGTTTTAGATATTCTTTTAAGAATGAGAATGGGTCTATTTTTGCTCTAAAAACGGTGTATTTTAATTTGAAGCATTACCTTGTTGTGTATAAAACTATGATGGTTGTAGACAATTTAGGTAATAGTGTTTTACGGGTTGATTCGTCTAATGGTTTAGACAAAGCATGCTTGTGTCATTGCTGTCTTGGACATGTCAACAAGAAATGCATTTCCCAAATCCAAAAGGATGGAGTGTTGGAATCATTATACATAAGGTCGGATGATACATGCGGGTTTTGTTTGCTTGGAAAGATGACTAAATCACATTTCAATGGTTATTGTGAAAGAGGTGAAGGATTGTTGAATCTAATACACACAGATGTGTGTGGGCCCTTTAGATCCACCACAAGGGATGTATATCGATTCTATGTGACTTTTACTGATGAATATAGCAGATATGGCTATATCTACTTAATCAAGCACCAGTCAGAAACCTTTGAAAAGTTCAAAAGAGTTCAAACAAGAAGTAAAGAATCAATTGGGTAGGAAGATAAAGATGCTCATATCCGATAGAGGTGGTGAGTATATTTGTATCGAGTTGCACGACTATCACAATGAATGTTGAATAGTTTCACAACTGACACCTCCTAGGACACCACGACTTAATTGTGTGGCTGAGAGGCGTACTCGAACCTTGTTGGACATGGTTCGTTCGATGATGACTCGAGCTTCAATTCAAATTACTTTCTAGGGGTATGCCTTAAAGACTTCCACCTACATTCTTAATCTTGTCCCAACAAATACGGTTTCCAAAACACCTCATGAGATGTGGACATGGAAGGTTACCTCGTTGGCACATATCAAGGTTGTCAAATGATGTAGGAACCTCTAATACTAGCGCTCAAGTTGAGGAAGAAATTCCAGTTGAACCAATTGATGAGTCATTACCTCTTAGGCGTTCCCGTAGAGTTAGAATTCCACCTGAGTTTTATGGCTTCCATATTACTACAGATGGTCATATGCTTATCATTGATAATACACTGGTAAATTTGGATAAACTTTCTGATAGTACACAGGTAAATTTGGATAAAACTTCTAACTATAAGGAAGTTATGGCGGGCCCTGAGTCTGCCAAGTGGAAAGAGGCAACGGACAGCGAGATCAAGTCCATGTATGACAACCAAGTTTGGAATTTGGCTGACAATGTACTAGGTCGTAAGACAGTTGGGTGAAATTTTATCTTCAAGAAGAAGACTGACATGGATGGAAAGGTGCACACTTTTAAAGCTCGACTGTTTGCGAAGGGCTTTACTCAAACCCCAGGGGTTGACTATGATGAGACCTTCTCACCAGTAGCTAATATTAAATCTATTAGGGTAATGCTAGCCCTAGCTGCGTTTCATGATTATGAAATTTGGCAGATGGATGTCAAAAAAGAATTCCTTAATGGAAAGTTGGCTAAGGATGTTTATATGAGTCAACCAGAGGGTTTTGTGGATGCTAAGTACCCCGATAGAGTGTGTAAACTTGAGAAATCAATCTATGGATTGAATCAAGTTTCTTGCAGATGGAATCTTTGGTTTGACGAGAAAGTCAAAGAGTTTGGCTTCTCCAGAAGTGAAGATGAATCTTGTGTATATGTCAAAGCTAGTGGGAGTGTAGTGACCTTCATGGTATGGTATGTTTATGACATACTTCTCTAGAATCTAAGAATCGAGTTTGAATCTTAATCAGAGTAAGTAATCAGAAATTGAATGAAAGATTGAACACCGATGTAAATAAGATCGTGATTCAGCTCAATATTACGCTTTAGGTTTACAGAGTAAAAAAGTAGACAAGACTGTAAAAACCTTATCTAACTCTAGTAAAGACTCCTATTTATAAGAGAGTAAAAGCGTACAAAAAATATACTAAGGACTAGACATCAAAGCTTCGTATAAAATGCCTTAGTAAAATAGATATCAAAACATACGAAGAGTACATACAAGACTTCGACTCTTTACAACCAAACTAGTCTTACATTCTCCCCCTTTGTAAACAGAGTTGAAGACTTCAGTTTGTAAGAAGTTGAATGGAGTACAACATTACTCTTCGTATCTCAGTATACCAAGAGATAATCTTTTTAAGTTCCTTCTTGTCACCTTCATTATTCTTCTTGTAATGGTTCATACGAACAATTAAGTTCGTATATTGCGAAGTAGAATATCTTTCAACTTCACTTGCCTGGAACAAAAATCTTTTCGACTTTCCTGACTTGTCCTTCCCAGAGAAGACTAAGCCAAAAGGCTTCAAGCATATTTCACCATCTGCATATTTCTTCAAATCTGCTTGAGTCTTCGAAGGAGCCATTGGTGCTGTAATTTCCAGACCTTTTGTTGTAGCCAACTCCACATCTGTCATTGCCAGACATTCATAATAATTCTCGATAAAAATTTTGATGTGAGTAACTCCCAGCTTGTATTCATTAGGCTCAGTTTTTTGAAGATATGAAAATGATCTTTCCTTCAGCAGTAATGCAACTTGTATAAGATCATACAAGTTCATCAAAGGAAAGTCTACTATTGTAAACTCGCACACATCTTTTTTTCCCTGGTCACAATATACTTCATGTTTTGGACTGTGTTTTCGAAGACCACATCCTTCTTTATACTGATGACCTTTTTAATCTTGACTAAGGACCACACTTCTTCTGCAGGCTTGGCAAGAACCGCATGAAATCTTATCTTCATGTGTGTGCCTTCATCCTTCTCCTTGGATTTACTTTCAGCTTTGAATTGAGGCATGATGAACATCATTTCGTTAATTGGAAAGTCCAATTGGCTTGCATCTGTATTCGTGACAATATAACTTTGTTTAGGCTTCTTCTCAAACGAATACATGTGATTGAATGCAACCTTGGCTTCAATTGTTTCATAGTTGTAGTTCTTCGATGGATCACCCTTGTTCATGCCAAGAGGATCACTGGCCCTTTGAGTCATGATGCTTTGTATCATCCTCATCTTCTCAACTTCTACTTCAGCCTCTTCCTTCTTTTCATCTTTAGATTTTTCAATTAAAATTGACTTTCCCCTTGCCTTCAAACCTGATTCCTCTATCACTTCTCTTCTACCAGTGTCAATAGATTTTCCAATCACAATACCTTTTGAAATTAGTCTTGTAATTGGCACAGTTGTAACAATTGTAGAAGTGATAGGACCAGCAGTTGCTATCACTGGTTTTGAAGTTGGAATTTTGGAAGGAAACACCTTACCCACAACCTTCGCATCTTCACCACTAGCCTTCATACCTTCAACTTTCTTTTCTCCCCCTTGCACCCCTGTGCTAGCAGGTGGGGCATCCATGGTAGGAAGAAGGCTTGATATTCTGGAAAGAGGAGCCAACTGCTGAAGAAGTAAGGCTTCGAATTTGGAAAATTTGTTGATAAGATCTTCAGAAGAGAGTAAAGAAGACGAAGCAGGTGCAGAAGATAAAGCTTTAAGCTCCTTTAGCATTGAGAAAACCTCCATGAAATTTTTATTCTCAGTTGTAGAAAGTTGAGTAATTTGAGGACTCAAACTTTCGTACAACTTTGCGAATTTAGTCACAGCATCGCATATGATATCCACCTTTTGATTCAGAGATGCAAATTCAGTACGAACATTTGCAATCTCTTTCTCCATATCTTGGCGCAGTTCTTGGAGTTTGTAATTGACATCTTCTCTCACCTTCTTCACATCTTGAATAAACAAAATATGTCTTTCCTTTGCAATTGATTTTAACGACTTCAGATCACCATTAAATGTAGATTTCTGAGCATTGACCCTCAGCTCATTATTCTGATCACAGATGTCAATTTTCTCGAGAAGACGAGACTCAAAATCTTTACTCATCCCATAAACTTTCGAAGAAAGCCTCCCTTCAATCATCTTCAGCATACCATCGACTTCAAGACTTGTTACATAATTTCCTCCCCGAAGATCTGCCTGAGACTGAAGAATTGAATTGAGTTTGGTATTCAATATCTTGAACTGTTTCATTGTCATTAGCATATGATCTGGAAAGTCTGTCTCTTCTTCATCAAACTCTAAATTTTCAAAGGTTCCGCCAAAACCTTCGGACTCATGTTCTGTTTCCATGAAAGAAGAATCTTTGATTGGAGAAGTAGTGGTAGGTGGATCAGTTGATTGTGAAGAAAACAGAGATGTAAATGGTTGTTGAATAATAGTTGCAAAAGTAGGAGAATCAGTTGTGGATGTAGTGGGAATGATAAGTGTAACCTATGAAGGTAAAGAAACAGTTGTGTCTGGGGTAACATCCGAAGATTTACCTTTGTGTTCAACATGCGAAGCATCCTCACCCATTGTGACACTTGCATCCATATTAGATATGTTTACAATAATGTCAGAAGTTTGTGCCTCCACAGAAACTGTCTTGGCAATTGAAACTTTGGGTGGTATTACATTATCTTTTTGAAGATCAGCCTCCGGTGTCTCTGGTATGGTTTCAGTTTCATCAGCTGTAGATTCAGATGAAATAAACACTCTTCCATTCTTCTTCTTTTTTGAAATATGTTTGGCCATGTCTGTTGCCCTTCTTTTCTTTGAAGACGGTGATGCAGGGGCAGGAATCTCACGAAAAATGACTCCTTGATGCGAAACTTGCGGTTTACGAACAACATTGGTCAAAGGTGAGCGACTCTTCTGCTTAGACTTCATCTTGATTCGTCGAAAAACTCCAGTCTTCGAAGGAATAATTTCCTTTTGAGTCGAAGGAGTGTCAGCAACAATACGTTCTGGTTGGATTGGCTCAGGCTCTGAGATAGGTACTTTCTTCGGACTCTTTGCTGATGTAGATTCTTTAACAGATTTCGTAGAAGATTCAGCAACAACCTTCTTCGAACGTTTTGATTTCTTCTCTTCTTCTCTAGCCAATAGAACCCCGGTTTCAACAGAAGTATCAATGTTTTGCAAATAAATAATAAGAACGGTGGTGGTGGGATCAACTCTCTTCTGTATAGCATCCGGAATGCGAGCAACAAATGGGAATTCATCTGTATCGTCCGCTGCATCCTTCAGACAACTATATATATGAAACACCGCCTTTTCTTCGTCTGCTGGTACCAAAATTCCTTCTTTCTCATAAAAATACTGTAAGATCAAGCTCCAATAACGGGCACACGAAATGCCATGAATAGCATTCGTGTTCTCTATACTTTTCAAGAACTCCTTCCATAACTGAGTAGAATAAGCGACCTGAAGATCATAGTATAGACCTGCAACCATTGCATAACCTTCCATCCGCCCTTTATCCAACCCAACAGTTCTTCCGTTTAAGCATCTAAGAAAAATTCCGAACAAGAAATTCCATGCACTCGGAAGTCCTGACTTCTTGAAATCACTAATCTTTGTCAACTGGGGTTGATGACCCATTTCATTGAACATATGAACAATTTGTGAGAATGTAAAAGAGACGTATGGCGGAGAATTAGGTATCTCGAGAATTTGGCAGAAAAGCTTCTTGGAAAGTCTAACCTTCTTATCATTCACCAGATTAAACAACACTGAATCCAAGGCTTTTGAGTAAGTTGTTGTTGATCCGGCTTGAGACAACCATGATAGAGGAACAGAGAATGAGTTGATCATGGCTTTTGATAGAACAGAACTTTTCAGAGCATCGATAAGCATTTTCAGTTCTTCGGGATAGTGAGATACGTTGGCTTCAACTTGATAATTTGTTCCTTGAATCTTCATGATCGGCAATGAAGTTACATCATCAGTGGTATGAGACAAAGTTGCATTAGGATTAGCAGTCGCCATTGTTAGGGTTTGAGAGTTGGATGTTTATCAGAGAAAATTTGGGAATATGAAAGCGTAAACTGATAATGAACCCTTGAATCCCCTTTTATATGTAACGCTGAATTTTGAAATCAAAGCGGGATAAGCATTTAATGATCTGTGACGTGTCACCATGAAACCCGCGTCATGATGATGAAAAAGTAACCATGCGTGATAAAGTAACTGTTACATCTCCTCAAAACCCGCACGGAATTCAAACAGTCTCTTCAAACAGCCTGGATTGTTTTCCCCAATAGAATAGTAACCGTCGGAACCCTTCGGATGGAGTCAAGGCTCTTTTACTTTATGGTTTCAAAGTAAAGTCATTTGCCAGATGTTTGAAATCATCAGCCTGAGTTGGTATTACTCAGAACTTCAAGGATTTCGTATGTGTCAAGTGTGTCAAAGAATAAAGATAAGAAGCAATTAAAAAAGATTTGGATATTCAGTGATGTCAAAAACTAAATTTGACACGAAGGCAGTTAAAACCCCGGGCAAAGATTGCTTCGTTAATTATCAAGAGAGATAATCAACAGCTTGTGTATTTTCCCGTGAATTACAATCGAATACTTGTAAATAAGTATCAAAGGGCTTATTTTAAAAGGCTTTTGAGGTGATTTAATGAATTTCGTTACATATCAACCTAAACATAAGGTGAGTAATTGTAACAGAAATTACTTGTTTGACCAGTGTAGTCAGTGACAAGTTTGCTTTGAAACACTTTTAAGTAACAAGGAATTTCAGATAAAACTCACGCTGAAATCATATTCAAGAAAAATTGTATTCTGGATCCTGTTGGGTAACAAACATCATGGGTTTCGAATGTTTGATCAAGACCACGCATAAGAATTGAATATGATTTGGAGTTTCGAACGAAGGTACAGAAACAAATGTTTCGTTAAAATCTGGAACTAAGTTCCCCATCAATTCCTTAAAGGTTGATTAAATTGGGTTTCACTTCCATCACGGTCTCATGATGTCTGATCATAAACACAGATTTGTGATATATTTAAGTTTTGATTGGTTTGATCAGAAACCTATTGGACATATGTCTTCGTGTGTGATGGTGTAAGAACTTTGAGATGAAAAAGATTGGTATACGAAGAAACATGTACCTCTGTTATATTGGACCAAACAGAAAACTCTTAACTCATGTGAGAAGAGTAAGGTAGCTCATTGGACTAATGCGAATGTAAGCCTAATTGTGAAGAAATCTTCGTATGAAAATTTCATTAAGGCTTTCAAACATTGAGTCATTTTGAGGCTTCGGACAACATGCAGCAGCATGCTTCTAGGGACATCCTAACTAGTTAAAAAATTTGATATTCAAAGAATAGAAAGAAAAATGTACCTCACCCTAGAACTGTACGTCTTGTCCACTTCGTATCTTCATGAAAATCTGCAACATCGTACTTAAAAAGAAAGACAAAACAAAATCTTTTTGTTGTTTTTGATTTTTCAAAAATGAAGAACAAAATAATAAGAAAATCTTTTTGATGTTTTTGATTTTTCAAAAATTAAGAACAAAACAATTAAAAGTACTCGTTGCAAATATTTGAAGTTTTAAAAATACCAATCATACGAATTCGAAGCATTCGAAGAGTTGACTGTGAACAGTAACCTCTGAATACTTAATGATTTTTCTTTGTCGTTTTCTTGTAATCACTGTTTGTCTTTTTCGCATGGAATTGAATTTCCATCAATCATCCCCAATCCTTCCAAAATTCGTACAAATGATTTTTCATCCAAAGCTTTTGTGAAAATATCAGCTAACTGATCCGTTGTTTTCACAAAATGTACTTCAATATTTCCTTCCTCCACATGATCTTTGATGAAGTGATAACGAAGAGCTATATGTTTCGTCTTTGAATGCTGCACAGGATTATGACAAATTATTATTGCACTTTGTGAATCACAATATAAAGGAATCTTTTTCATGTTAATTGCATAATCACGTAATTGACTTTGAATCCATATTATCTGTGAAGTGCATGCAGCAGCAGCAACATATTCAGCTTCAGCCGTTGAGATGGAAACACATGTCTGCTTTTTCAATTGCATGCTCACCAAATTACCATCGAGTAATTGACATCCTCCACTTGTGCTTTTCCTGTCAAGATTACAATCTCCCAAATCTGCATCCGAATGTGCTTGAATAAAGAGCCCTGTATTCGAAGGATACCACAATCCTAGCGAAGAATTTCCTTTTAGATAACGAAAGATATTCTTTACAGCAGTGAGATGTGGTTCTCGTGGATTTGCTTGATACCTAGCACAATTACATACAAAAACCATGATATCAGGTCAACTAGCAGTTAAATAAACTAAAGATCCAATCATGCTTCTGTATAAAGTAAGATCAACTGCAGGTTTATCTAACGAAGGAGTTAGTTTGATCCCAGTTGCCATTGGAACTCGTAACTTTGTGCTATTCGTTAATCCAAACTTCTTTAGTAGATTCTTCGTATACTTTTCTTGATTAATGAAGATTCCTTCTCTGCTTTGACGAATGTTTAGACCAAGAAAATTATTAATTTTTCCCATTATGCTCATTTCGAACTTACTTTTCATCAAGTCTTCGAATTCTTTAGACAAAGCAGGGTCAGTTGAGCCAAAGATAATATCATCAACATAAATTTGAACAAGCATAAGATGATTCCCAACTTTCTTACGAAATAATGTGGGGTCAACTGATCCTTGTTTAAATTTAGATTGCTTCAAAAATGAAGTAAGAGTTGCATACCAGGCTCGTGGTGCTTGTTTCAAACCATAAACTGCCTTATCTAAAATATAAACATAGTCAGGATGTTTTTCGTTAACAAAACCTGGAGGTTGTTTCACATAGACAGTTTCTTCGAGTTCTCCATTCAGAAAAGCACACTTCACATCCATTTGATAAACATCAAAGTCTTTGTGAGCAGCATAAGCCAAAAATATACGAACCGCCTCGAGTCTTGCGACAGGGGCAAAAGTTTCTTCGTAATCAATTCCTTCTTGTTGAGAGTGTCACTTAAAAACAAGTCTGGCTTTGTTTCGAATGATATTTCCATCTTTGTCAGTTTTGTTTTTGAAAATCCATTTTAACCCGACAATCGAAACATCATTTGGCTTAGGAATTAATCTCCAAACCTTATTTCTTTCAAATTTAGACAATTCAGATTGCATTGCAACAACCCAATCTGAGTGTTCCATTGTAATCTTTACTGTCTTTGGTTCAATTTTAGAAATAAAAACATTGAACATGCAGAACTCTTGATGAGTATTTAATACCTCATTCTTTGCACGAATTTGAGCCCTTGTTAAAACTCCTTCTTGTGGATTACCAATTATTTGCTCCTTCGGATGATCTTTTGTCCATTTATCCATTGGTGGATAGGCTGGATCGAAGTCCAAAGGTGCATCTTCGTACAATTCATCATTATCTGAACCTGCAATTGAACAAACATCATTAACATCATGATAATTTTCATTATTTTGTAATAGCTCCTCCTCAACGTTAGCATTTAATCTCTCCCCCTCAATATCAGCATTATCTCTCTCATTCTCCCCCTCGAAAGAATGCTCCCCCACCATCACAATGTTCGAATCCAGATGCTCCCCCTCGATTGGATCATTTTGCATACATTCGCCTATTTCTTGAGGAGATGATGTTGAATCATCAGTAAGCTTTGAAAGTTTAGGAATATGATTATCAGGAGCTTTTTCTTCAGCATTTCCAGCATGATCTGAAAGTCCAAATATCAAATCATAATCAATATCCAACATTTGCATTGGTTCAGATTCATCATGATTTTCTTTCAAAATTGGAAGATTTTGATATTGTTGTTTTGATTGTTTGATATAATAATCATCAAATGTAAGATTAAAAGTTTCTTCCACTTTTCGTGTACGCTTGTTCAATACACGATATGCCACTGAATTATGCGAATACCCCAGGAAAATCCCTTCATCAGCTTTAGCTTGAAATTTCGAAAGGTTATCCCTAAGATTCATAATAAAACACCTGCATCCGAAGACATGAAAGAATTTCACATTAGGTTTCCGATTATTTAGAATTTCGTAAGGTGTAATATTAAAACGTCGATGAATGAAAGATCTATTTTGTGTAAAACATGTAGTGTATACTGCCTCAGCCCAAAGATATTGTGGTAAGTTCGCATATGCCAACATAGTTCTTGTAGCTTCGCATAAAGATCGATTTCTTCGTTCAACAACACCATTCTGCTGTGGACTGTATGGTGAAGAGAAATTATGCGAAATGCCTTTTTCCACTAAAAATGAATCAAGAACATTGTTCTTAAACTCAGTTCCATGATCACTCTTGATTTTACGAACAAGCTTTTTCAAGGTTAGTTCCATTTTCTTGATAAAGTCAATCATGATTTGTGCGACTTCGGATTTTAATCTGAGAAAATAAACCCACGTGAATCTGGAAAAATCATCAACAATGACTAAGATATACCGTTTGTTGTTGCGAGTTGAAACAGTCGAAGGACCACATAAATCAATATGTAAAAGCTCCAGTGGTTCGACTATTTTTGAATCAATTGTGATCGGATGACCTTGTTTATGTTGCTTGCCAACTTCACAAGTTGCACAGAAATAATCATTATCAAACTTAAGTACAGGTAAACCTCTTACCAAGTCTTGCACAACTAGTTTGTTGATATTTCTGAAGTTGAGATGTGAAAGTCTTCGATGCCATAGCCAGCTCAGATCTGATGTTGCTTTTGAAAGAAGACATACAGCAGGTTTACAAACAATCAGATTGATGTCCAAAGTAAACATGTCACCCTTCCGTTTGGATTTCAGCAAAACTTCTTTTGTGTAAACATTCGAAATAATGCTTCCTTCTTCGTTAAAAAGTACTTGATTTCCAGTGCCTACCACAAGTTGTGATACACTTATCAAGTTGTGTTGTAAACCTTCGACATAAGCAACTCGATTCACTGTGAATTGTCCATTCGTGATTTTCCCATATCCTTTGACTTGACACTTTTGATTATTACCAAACTTAACAACTCCAGCATTTTTCAAGCTTCGGAAGTCTCTAAGATTCTCCTTCTTCCCAGTCATGTGACGAGAGCAACCACTATCGATGTACCATTTATTATCATATTGCTCACCACAAAGTACCTGCGATCATTGAAAGAATATAGGTACCCAAGGCTTTTTGGGTCCTTGGGAATTAGATTTCAACAAATATTTGAAAGAATAACTGTTGACTAAATCACAAACTTTAGTTTTGAGACTATTAATAATGTCCACATCGTCATTTGTAGGGATTGAAACATAAGGTTTTGTTTGTTTCATATGATTACTTACATCACCCTTCGCATTCTGAGTTTGTGATTGTTCAGTCTTCGCTTTTATGGCTGGTTTCCATGCTTTTACCACAATATTCGAATCCTTTGATGACGAACTGCCATTTGAAGAAGTATTTACATACTTTTCATAAGCTTCGTTGATTTGATCTTTCGAATATTTACTTGATTGATAAATTCTTCCTCTTCCTTCGAGCAAGTGATCAACATTTTTTCGTGAAATTGTCCCTTTTTCATGCGAAGCTTTCAATGTTTGTTTCTTCGTATGATTAGGAAAATTTGGCTTTTGAGGAACAAAATCAATTTTTGGTTTTGAAACAAATGATTCAGCATAGGAAGTATCAACTGTTGATTTAAAATGTTGACGTGGAGAAAAAAACTTTGTTGAATTAGAATTCAATGAATTATCAGAAATCTTGCTTGAAATGTTAGATTTTGACACTTTCGAAAACTTTGGGGTTGTTTTCACTTCAAACTTAGTATGAATTTTTGGACGATAAACTTGTTTTACTTTTGAAAAAGATGAATTTTTCACTTTGAAAATATATTTTGAGGACTTTGATTCAGACACATTTTTGCTTGAATAAGCATGAATTTTCTTTTTGTCTGAATAATGGTCTGAATTCACAGACTTAACTGCTTTTGACAATTCAGTTGACGTTTTTCTAGACTCGATTGTTTGCCAAAATATTTTCTTTCGTGCTTGTCTTTTTGAAACATTATTTTCTTTCGAAAATTTTTCAATTTGTTCTTTAAATTATTTTGAATTTAATTTGACCCCCACTTTTTGTTTCCTCAAAAATTGGTTTGGTGACTTCTTTTTCAAGTTTTGATTTTTCAACCCATTTTCTATGAGATTTTTGTCTTTGAAAAACATATGAATTCTTCGTTAGGTTGTTTTCAACTGTGCTTTGATTTGCGAAGAACCCTTCATCTGATGTTTTCAAATTGTCTTGTTCCACCATTTTCTTGAATTCTGGTTTACCTTTTTCAACATTTCCAGTTGTTACGAACACTTGGTTTGGAAACACAACATCATTTGAACACTTGAAAATGGGATACACCACAGTATTTGTTTCAAGGTAATGAACACCTTGTTCTTTCAACACTTTTTCATACTTTTGTGTATCACCATACACCTGGTCAACTACAATTCGAGGAATTTGTTCATTCTTTGAAAATACCTTTTCCTTCGAATGTTGCTTATCTTTTTGATCATCACTATCATCTGTTTGACTGTCTCTGATTTCCACGAAGTCCAAATCACAAACTTTCGAAGTTGAGGGTTGATAAGTATCATTCTTAACCAACAAATCATTAACTTTTTCTTTCCCTTTAGATGAAGATGCAACATTAATAATAGACAACTGAGAACAATCAACATCCTCAAGATCACTAATTTCACTGATATTATCAGAATTATCTTCTATATCAGCAAAATTAGATTGAGCATCAGATGTTGAAGTTTCAGTCTTTTTCAAAATGTGAATTTGTTCAGACTTAGTCGAAGTATCATTTACAATTTCAACTAATTCAGTAGCATCAAGACATTCATCTACTTTGACTATTCCATATCTATATCTATCATCAGGAACTTTGTCAAATTCAGCTATTTCTTTCTCATAATCATACGAAATATTATCTACCTTAGCTCTTTCGTAAGGTAAAAAAGGCAATAACTTTCTATGTTGTTCTTTACTTATCTCACAAGAATGATGTAATTCTGTTAATTTCCCATACAATCTTTTAGCTGAATTACAATAAATGTTTCTTTGTGCTAAGAGCAATTTTATTTCACTTGCCAAATTATCCGTATCAATCATAATGTTTGTAATTTGAAGTTCTATACAATCTACTTTCGTGTTTTTCAATTCTAACTTCTTCTCTGTCTTTAACAACTGCATAGAAAGCTTCTTAGCCTCATTGCTAGCGGACACCACAATTGAATCAAAATAAGTAACATTTTCATCAAAAGATACCAATTCATAATTATAAGCATGTACTAGAATATTAAAAGATTCAAGAATGTTGCGTACCTTTGTTGTCATTGGAGATTTGTCTGCAGCCTTTGATACGAAGCATCTTCCTTTAACTTCGTATGCTTCCTCATCCGATTCCTCCTCCATCTTCGCAAACATTGCTCCATGTGTTGGATTTCGCATCTCCTCATCATCTGATCCAGATGACCAGACTTGATACGTTCCATCATCATCTTGTTCTCCCATGGCAACCAATGACATGTTCTTTGCCTTCGCACAAACCTCTTCCTGTCTTTCAGCATAGTAAGCTTCATCTTTTACCTTATTTTTCTTCTCATCTTTCTTCCTCAACATGCAATCATTGGCTAAATGATTGGCACCGTTACAGTAGTGACAGTCTACTCCAGCATCTCCTTTCAATTTCTTCTAAATCTTTCCCTCAACATTCTTCGCATCCTTCTTCTCCTCCTTCTTCTTCTCATCACTTGCAGTTTTATTCACAAAACTTCCTTTGATCTCAGATGACTTGATCTTCGAATTGAATGGATTTTTTGAAGAACTTTTTGACACGATTGTTTGAATAAAATGCTATTGCTTCATCATCAGAATTGATGATGAATCCCTCTTCTCCATAAGAATCACTTTTCTCATGAACTTCTTTCTCAGTCATTTTTGAAACCAAAGCTAATGGTCCTCCCAAGCTTGCCTTCGTTTCTTCAGCAATTTCGTTCACTTCATTTTCGTGTGATTTTAACTGATTGTACACATCATTCAAAGTTGACGTATCAAAGCTTTGTTGATTTTTGACCATCATGCTGACATTTTGCCACTCCTTTCTCAGACCCATAACAAAGATGAGATTGAACTCCATGACTGATCTGGTTATTCCATATCGATTGCATCGATAGATCAATTCATTCAGACGATCGTAATACGCCTCTATTGTTTCACTTTCTTTCTGTTTGAAGTCTTTCAATTCCACCAAACATTGTTTCACAGAATTAACCCTTGTCTTCTCACTTCCTCGAAATTTCTCCTTTAGGTTGTTCCAGATTTCCTTTGCAGTTTTACAACTCCTCACATAGTTGTAAACAACTGGAGGCAAAGCTTCTCTCAGCTCTCTCATGCATTTCTTCTCCAGCTTTTTCATACGTTCAGTTTGATTCTCTACTCCAGAACTTGTAGAAGACGCTCCAAGTGGTTGAACATTTGATGGAGGATTGATATTACCAGAAATACAAGTCCACAGTTCTTCATCTAAACCATTGAGATAATCCTCCATACGATCAGCCTACTGATCGTAATACTCATGAATTAGCATTGGAATTTTTGTTGATGATCCCAACAAATGAGAGAATGAAGTCATGGAATTAAGATTGAATGACGCCATTGTTGTACGGAAGAAAACTTTGAAAATTTGAAGAAAACTTGAGATTTTTAACAGCAAACTAGTTGATTCAAATTGAAACAACTAGGAGAACACTCGATTCAACAATTCAAGTGCATAATCGAATCACAGACTTAGATCCAATGAACTTTTCACTTTTCAAAAAGTGCGGAAACTTTTAAACCAAAAAATTTATTTAAAAACTTTTGAAAGGATGAAAATTAGATCAGAGATATGATTCCTGCTCTGATACCAATTGTAGAATCTAAGAATCGAGTTTGAATCTTAATTAGAGTAAGTAATCAGAAATTGAATGAAAGATTGAACACCGATGTAAATAAGATCGTGATTCAGCTCAATATTACGCTTTAGGTTTACAGAGTACAAAAGTAGACAAGATTGTAAAAACCTTATCTAACTCTAGTAAAGACTCCTATTTATAAGAGAGTAAAAGCGTACAAAAAATATACTAAGGACTAGACATCAAAGCTTCGTATAAAATGCCTTAGTAAAATAGATATCAAAACATACGAAGAGTACATACAAGACTTCGACTCTTTACAACCAAACTACTCTTACAACTTCATATAGGAAACGACATTCCAACTTTGCAACAGGTAAAGTCTTGTCTTGGTAAGTGTTTCGCTATGAAGGATCTGGGAGAGGTGGCCTATATTCTAGGAATAAGGATTTTGAGAAACCAGAGTAAAAGACTAATTGACTTAGTCAATGTAAAGTGCTAAAACGTTTTAGCATGGAGAAATCCAAGAAAGGAGAGTTGCCTATCCAGACTAATACCAAACTAAGTAAGACTCAGAGTCCGAGTACTGATGCAGAGATAGCATAAATTTGTCGAGTTCCATATGCTTCCGCCATTAGATCGATCATGTATGCTATGACATGTACTCGTTGGGATGTGGCTTTTTCTTTGAGCATGGTTAGTCGATATTAGGCAAATCTGGGTAAAGCTCATTGGATAGCGGTCAAGAACATTCTTAAGTATCTACGAAGAACTAAGGACTGGGTCCTTGTGCTTGGTGGCAGTTACGACTTAAGAGTTGTTGGGTATAGTAACGCTAACTTGCAGAAAGACAGAGATAAAATCCGTTCTCAATCTGGTTGGGTGTTTACCCTCAAGGGAGGAGCGGAAAATTGGAAAAGTTCCAAGCAGGAAATGGTGGTTGATTCTACCTATGACTCTGAGTACATTGCAGTAAGCGAAGCATCGAAGGAGGCTATATGGTTGAATAACTTCATTGGAGACCTTGGACTTGTGCCAGCTATAAAGGAGCCAATGGAGATTTTCTGTGATAATAAAGGAGCGATTTCCTTGACAAATGAACCAAGAGATCATGAGAGATCGAGACATATCGATAGAAGATACCATTTTATCAGACATAGAGTAGAAGAAGGACACCTCATTGTGAAGAGGGTATCATCAAAAGAGAATCCTGCAGATCCCCTCACAAAGGGTCTAAGTTGGATTAAGCACATTCAGCATGGAAGGACCATTGGTCTGAAGGATGATATTAGTTTATTCATTAGATAGACATTTACAAACTTGTAACAGAGTAAATATAATTGACATTTGATGAATAACTAATGGAGATTTATTTATGAGTATTGTTTACTATCTTTTGTCAATTGTTTATTATTGTGCCTCATTTTTCATGTTTTACGTCCCGAATAATTGGATTATTCAAACATCCACAGTCGATCATACTTTTGGAAGTAAGTAGTGAATTAAAACTGTCATGAATTCGGTTATAGATTGTCTAAGGGTTTCGACATAACGATGGTTTGCTGCAACATTCATGAGAGCTTTCGAAATGGAGAATTTAAGTATCGGATTAACCCACGCTCAGAGAATTACTTCATGGAATTTATCACGGGTAATTTTGTGACGATAATATCATATAATCTTTAAACAGAGATATATGAGTTTTTGTTTACAAGTTGGTTATACATTGATGATACGTAAACGCATCAGTAACTTAATGTTATAAAACGTATTGTTGATCATGATTTAATGAGTAATAAGTGCAAGTATATAAGTCAAAGTTTATATGTTCCTTTTTTCCTAACGGGAAAAGCGATATCTTGAGCCCCTCGATGATTTGGTGTTGACTTATAGTGTCGGGCTCGACCATGATTAATTTATGTGTTCGATTAGTAGTTCACTGTCATTACACATCAGAAATCGGGAAACAAATTGTCAGATAATGAGAATGACTCTATTCCATGTCGTTTTTCCACATGGTATCTTGAAGAACAGAGGATTATATGATCATTTATCTTAGGATACGTAACTGACTAGGTCAGAGTTCGACAACAAATTTGAGAGCTACAATTTGCTGATCAATTTTGAATTTATACTGGCAACTATTGCTATTCGACTTCTCCAAGTGGGAGACTGTTGGATTAGGTGTCTAAGCCCATAACTATAATTGGTATATACTTGAATTTATAGTAGCACACAGTCCTTTTAGGTTGCCCCCATAACTAGCAACTAGACAGTATGGCTTTTAGAGAGAGGTTGAAATTATTATTTGATTTATAAATTTAAATGAATAATTTATTAATGTATTATGAAAATAATATATTAATTAGAAATCATATTATTTAATCAATATTTAATTAGAAATTAATTGGAATTAATTTCGGGATTAAAAGAACTAATTAAAACCTTAGGGACTAAAGTGCAATTGTTCAATAATTGAACAAGAGGTTCCAGAATCTTCCTAGGAAGGTGGTGAACGAAATTCCTAAGGATAATTAGGATTTCTAGATTATCCCATGTGGATAATTATGGAGGTGGATAATTACCAATTGGAATTAATAATATTTTGTTCAAATTAGGGTTATCCAGTGTATCCTATCTACACTATAAATAGATCCATAGGGCTTCATATTTTCTATGACTCTTAACCCCAGAATAATAGCCGAATTTCTCAGGCCTTCTCCTCTTATCTCCTCTCTCATCCTCTTGCTTAGTTTGGGTATGTACCATTAGAGGTGTTACACTTGTGACACTTTCTCTCAAGGTTCAAGAAATCACGGATTTAGATTGTTATTACTACATAACAATTAAATGTATGTTTACTACCATTTGTTATATATTCGAAAATAGTATATACCTCCAAGGGTATTCTTTTTGATGTTCAATACTTGTATGCTCAATTAGAAAAAAACAAAGATCCAAGAATATTAGGGTTGCATGCATCCAAAGGGATATTATGCTCAAAACGCATCACCAAGTATGTGGGGCGCAAATGAGGTACCCTGGGAGTACCTCAAAGGATCTAGGACATATGGGTTAACCCCCCTGGTATGCTTGGCGTACCTTTGTTACGTTGAGCGTACGTGAGCCAGGGGCAAACTCTAAATTTTAGGGTTTGCATCGTATTTAAAAGCTTATGCCCCAAGACTCTCTCATTATCAGACTCCATTGTCCCTATAATCACTATCTCGAATCCCTAACCCATTTCTATAGAGAAGTGATCCTTGTGTTTGTTTTGGTGTGTGTTTGGTATATCGTGAAGAAGAAGAAAAAGAAGAAGAAGCTTGGTGAAGGAGCATTGATCAAGTAGGAGCTTGTAGATCTAAGGTTCATTCATCCTTTTCAGCTTCACAGAGGTATAAAGTCTTGACCTTGGTTATTCTATGATTAGATCTAGAGCTAGTTGACATTTTAACATATTTTGGTCCCATGAATGAGTTCTTTTGAGAAAATGCTACTCCAAAAGTTATGAGATGTTCCTTTTGATGTTTCTGAAGTTCCTAGTCGATAAAGTTTACATTTTGATGTTTGTAGGTCAACCATGCATGATATAGTGACCATTTGATGAAAATAGAATGCTAAATCTAGGGTTTGAGTCTCTTTGATCCATGCAAAGGCAGCAAGTTGGTGACTTTATTGTTTAAGACATCACCCAAGGGCTAGATCTGCAATATGGATGTTTGGACTTAAAGCATCAAGTTCTTAATTGTGTTTTGGCAATCTGGAACGTACCTTGAGCATGCGTGCCTGAGTCCCCGATTTCCTTTGGCGCAAGCTAGTGTGCGGGGGGTATTGGTCGTATTCTTAACGTACTCACTAGGAACACTTTTTGGATTTTAAGTCATTTGGTCCATTATTGGGCCTCATGCCTTTTTGGTCCATTGTTAGGCTATAGGTCTCTTGGGCCTTGTTGGACCTGATGCCTTTTGGGCTTGGGTATTGGTTTAAGGGGACCATTATAGGAAGGGTAAAATAGTCTTTTACCCCTTACCATGTTGGATGGTAGTTTAGACCTTGTATTGGTTATTACCATGAGTATTAATTAGGGTTAATTTTGAATGTTCAGTGTCAGGAGCCGTAGTAGCAGTAGTTCGAGAGTGTGGTTGTCTATCTTTAGACTAAGATAAGTATCTTCACTATACTCATGGGGTCGAAGGCACCAATGTCGGCCCGTTGGATTATGTTTTTATTAGGATAGTGGTCCTTGTGATATTTGTTGATGTCTTTGTGTGTGCTTCTTGTCTTTGTGACTCTTGCATGTGTATGCATGTTTATGTATATTATTATGGGCGGGGCCCATTATGTTGTGGGTGGGGCTCGATTATATGTATGATATGGGGTATTTTAGGGGGAAACTCACTAAGCTTTGTGCTTATAGTTTATGTTTATGGATTGAGGTACCTCGGGTTTGAAAGGGAAGGGTCCGGTTTGATCGCAGTGCATCCACCCATGTTTTTCTACACATTTATGATTTTGTGAATTGTACTCTGATAACTAATTCACTAGGAAATTCTTTGAATGGTTGATATGTGATTTGATGGTATTCAGATTGAATTAAAAATTAAATTTTGACTTAGATTTTTGGAATGTTACAAGTTGGTATCAGAGCCTTAGTTTGAGGGATTCGGGAATACTGTCAAGTGTGTTTGAACTCAAATTGAGGATTTGGTATATTTTTCATAAAAGAAATTGTTTTCTAATGGTTTTCTAATAAAGTAAAATGGTGTGGTGCATGCAATCGACCGAGCTCAAGTAAGTCTTTCGAAAATACCCATACGTGTTATAGGTTTTATGTTGTGATATGAGAATCACATGCTATATTAGGGCTAAGGATCTGCTCAGGATTGTATGATAGAATGTTAGGAGAGATGCCTTTATTTACCTATTGTATGACTTTGTAGATCTGCATGCTAGTATTGTATTAGTTATTTATAGGAGTTCTCATTAATATTAGCAAACTAGTAAGCGAATGGATTTGATTACATATTGCAGGGGCTAGATAATTTTAGAAGGTTAGGTTTAACTCTATTACGCAACTCTTGTTTGAGTCCAACCATTGTAGTGTGCGACCTTTCAGTCGAAGAATTATCTAGTATTGATGATATGTAATATTATTCGTAAGGTAGTTAGATGGTATTAGAGAGAGTTCCTAGTGCATCTGATAAGGGAGAGTTGTATGATGGTATTCCTACGGAGCCTAGGATATGTCTTAGCGAGTAGGGCGCTCTATCGTATGAGATATGTAATGAGTAGTAAGGAAGTGACATGGAGGATCTAAGACAGTCCTTGAGGAAGTTATAGACTGGTGTGAAATGTAGTATTGGGTTCGTACCACAAAAAACACAGGATCTTTACCCGAGACAAGGAAGGCGTTGATGAATTTAAGAGCTTTGGGAGTGTGAACCTCTTCATGCGTATACTGATTTCTTATGTATTATGTTTCAACATGATGGTGACATGCGGAGGAGGAGGAGGTTCAAGATCTGGATTAGGTTTGGGCACAGGTACCGAGCCAATTGATGACAGATTACGTAACTTTATTACGGCTGAGATTACAAGAGTCATCCTTGAGGCGACCCTGGTGATGTTTGGGTTGATCAAGGAGTGTATCATCGAGCTGATGAAGGAGAGTTTCCAGGCCTTTCAAGCCGAGCTGGATGTCGGACAGTACGAGGTCCACACTCTTTCATTCATGTATTTCACGGGATGCGGGGCACTAGAATTCTGTTGGGCGAAGGACCTTATTGCATCTATACGTTATATATCAGCTATGGAGTGTGCCCAGATGACTAACTTCTGCCCTTACGGGTCGAAGGTGCGGTTTGCTACAGGCTGACTAAGGGAGCAAGCCTTGGATTGGTGGGAGGCGGTTGGCCATGCTCTGAGGATCCCAACCATTGAGGCATAACCTGGCCGGATTTATTGAACCAGTTTCGAGCAGAGTTTGAACCAACTGTTGATGTGCAATAGCTAGTGAGGGAGTTCTTACATATGCAGTAGACAACTGAGACTGTGGCTGAGATCGCCGCTAAGTTCATAAAGTGAGATTTATTGGTAATGAAGTATGTTGCAAATGAGGAGATGAGGAAGACTATATACCACAACATGTTGAGATAAGATATCAAGGAGTTTGTTAGGTTTTTAGCTTGTCCAACATCAGAAAACTTGATATATGTGGCCTTGGAATGGGAAATTGATTTAGACCATATCGGGAAAAGCAAAGTTGAGCATGTGTAGATGACTAGGGTTTCACTAAATAAACCCAAGGTTTCCGAGTCCAGATTAAAGGTCCAGTAGTGCTGGGGCAGCTGTGGCAAGCGCGACAGGATACATGATGGGATTTGCAGGGCGGGTGGTTCGGGTTGCTTCAAGTGCGGCAAGATAGGGCACATGAGTTGGGATTCACTTCCACCATCACCGCCTATCTTTAAGTGTCACACCCCCACTAAAGCGGAAATATAGGGTACGATAGTACAAAGGGTTTCATAGAAAAAGATAAAGACAACACCAACCATGGTATTAAAAAAAGTTACAATTTACAATATCATTTGAATAATTTTTAAAAGAAATTAGAATATATTAAAATAAAATAACACACACAAATGCTCCTATAAGTGATGTGTCCCTAGGTGCCACTTACTCTATGATTCCTGGAAAAGCATGTAAAATGAGCGGTCAAGTACCGAAATAGTTGGTGAGTTCACAAATTTACAAAAATAGTAGTATATGAGTCATAATCAGAGTTTTAATAAAAGTTTTCCTAAATAAAAGTACATTGCTAAAATGTGTAAATAAGTTTGCATAATCAAAGTTCATTGTCATCATGAGAAATAAAGTACATTGCCAAAATGAGATGCAAAGTTTGTATTCTCATGGGAAATAAGTTCGTTGTCATCATGAGAAATAAAGTACATTTCCAAAATGAGATGAAACGTTCATATTCTCATGGGAAATAAGTTGGTTATCATCATGAAAAATATATTATTTTGCCTAAATGATATGAAACGTTCATATTCCCATGGGAAATAAATTTCGATGCTAAAACGAGATACAAAATTTGTATGTGCGTAATGATTATACCATGAGTTCACAACCCAAGCCTAATGACTGAGGGTGCCCTCTTCTATGTCTATTGCTAACATAGGGAATTATGCTAAAATGCAATTAAGCGAATCGTGCGAGTGAGGAGTTGTCTACCTCTTAATAGTGTTGTCCATAATGACCATGGGCTCAAATGAGTTAATGAGTTTTGTGAACTGATTCCAGTGACTTAACCGCGATTAGGCCTCATGAATTAATAATATCATACACATGCATAGCAAATCACTTTTGATAAAATTGAAAATAAATATGACGAACATAATTATGTAAACGACATGCTTTTCCACCCCAAAACATTTAAAAACCGAAAATAGGGGAGGCATGAATACTCACAATGATGCGTCAAAGTATTTGTGATGCCTTGAGCTAACTTCCCTCACGTCCTACTACTGATTCCCTAAGATAAGGTTACAAACTAGTAAGTCTCTAGTCAAAAATGTAACACTAGTATACTTAAATTCTACAATAGAATTATGCCAATATTGTGTCAAAATTAGGTTCTCTATAATTTATAAACATTTTTCTGTAAATTTAGATTTCCATGTGTTGAGAGAAAAACATTGGGAGACACACTTGAACAAACGCTAGTACAAGATAATGGTTACGGAATAAGTTAATCTCAAAGGATCATGTATGCTCAACAATAATAATAAGTTAGAGTTGTTAGATTGTTAGTTACGGAAATATAAAGTGTTGAAATTTAAAGGAAATGTAAATGACAACAATTTATATCAAGTATACACCAAACTGATTCATAACGAGGTTTGCATTCAAACACAAGTTAGTACGTGTGATCAGTTTAAGGTGAAGAGGATCTCGGAGATAATAAATAAGATAGAGATATGAGCAAATGAACTTAGTATTTCAGAGTGAAAGTTTAGAAAGATCGATAATAGATGTGATAAGAAGTAGTGGTAAAGAGATATGTGTAAATACGTGAAGACGGAGACTCTATCTATAGAGTCTCATAAAGTTACATCTTGAATAAATAATAATAAACTAATGACCCTAAGTGACCATGCAAGGTTCACTGGACAATGTAATGCTAACATGCTAAGTCAGTTGATGTAACCAAGAAGTCTTCACTGCAGTACACAGGTTGCGGTTCAACTCCGGATCAAAACAAGATCTTCAACTACGGTAGACAAACATCCTTTGCGGCGGCAAAGTTGATCGCGGTAGACAAAAGTGATACAATAGCAAAATAGACCTGCAGATCGTTAAGTTTAAGAGGGTCACTTTTTGCTTTAACAATTTCCCGCAAAGTAACCTCTTCAACTTTTCTTCTTCACTGGTCGAGCTTCAGGAACTTGATAAGGATCCACCAAAATTTCCTCACTTCACCTAGCCACTAAATTCTTCTTATATCTCAAACTTGACTTCATATATTGTCTTCTTGGATCGTTGAATCGAAGCCAGAGTCACTTCCAGCTGCTTCCGGGTCAATCTATGCAATGTGGTAACAGGAATGAAGTATTTGAGGACACTGTTGGCTTTCTTAAACACAACTCCTAACTCTGGGAAGTTGGTTGCACCGAGAGACATTTGTTGGTAGCCTTCAGTGAAGCTTGGTGCGGGCTCAAAGGCTAGAAAGTTAAACTTTCTTTTCAAGATCAGGTGAATTTCAGCATCAAGTTTTTCGAAATCACAGACCAATGCCTTGAGGAAATCATTGGCTTTCTCACAGGATATCTTCATTTTTGGATGCTTCTCAGCCTTTATCTTTAAAACCCTTGCAATCAGGAACACTTCTTCAGGATTCATGCAGGGAAAATCAGCCTGCGTCATGATGTAGTCATCTCCTCTCCTAGTGAGTGTATACTAAACAAAGTCAGTTTTCATGAACAACTTCACTTTGTAACTTTTCACCCCTGATGGTCTGTCATTAGACCAGATCTTTTTGAAGGAAATTCCATGCTTAGCATAAAACTGGATTAAACGTTCAAACTCGAGGGGGAGTCTTTGATCATCTGGGACACTAAGATCAAAATAATCAAATACTGGAAAGAATTTGGAGTTGGGAGACATTGGAATATCCCAATATCCATCGGATGGAGGTTCAAAATAAGTTAGGATAGGCCTATAATCATCATCAAGAAGCCTCCCGATGGGGTTTACCCACGAATTGATAAAGGTCTCATCTATGGTTGTGTCAAAACCATGCTCTTTCCATATCTTCTCAGCAAAATTTGCAGCCCTCCAATCGCTTTTTCTTTGGAAACTTTCCTTATCCACATCTCGTGAGGTATTTTGGCAACCTTGTTAGTTGGAACTAGATTAAGGATATGGGCGGCATTCTCTAAGCCATACCCCAGAATGAGATTGGTAGCAAATCTTGACTCATCATGGAAGAAACCATGTCCAACAAGGTTTGATTATGCCTCTCAGCCACACCATTAAGTTGTGGTGTCCTAGGCGGCGTCAATTGTGAAACAATTCCACATTCCTTAAGATAGCTATGGAACTCGATACTCAGATACTCACCACCCCTATCGGATCTGAACATCTTTATCTTCCTACCCAATTGATTCTCCACTTCTTGCTCAACCTCTTTGAACTTTTCAAAGGTTTCTGATTTGTGCATGATTAAGTAGATATATCCATATCTTCTATAATCATCGGTAAGAGTCACATAGAAGCCGTTTGCATCCCTTGTGGTGGATCTGAAGGGCCCACACACATCTATATGTATGAGATCGAACAATCCCTCACCTCTTTCATAAGTACCAGTGAAAGGTTATTTAGTCATCTATCCAAGTAAACAAGATTCGCATGTGTCATCTAACCTTAGGTCAAATGACTCCAAGACTCCTCCCTTTTGGAGTTGGGCTATGTGCTTCTTGTTGATATGTCCAAGACGACAATGCCACAAGCATGCCTTATCTAAACCATTAGACGAATCAATATGCAAAACATTATTTCGTAAGTTATCTACAACTATCACAGTTTCATATACAACATTACAAGGCAATGCTTCAAAATAATATAAACCATTATAATAAGCATTAACAAAACCAATTTCATTATTAAATGAAAATCTAAAACCTTGTCTATACAAACCATGAAAAGAAATAATATTCCTCATCATCTCTGATGAGTAGCAACAATCATTCAATTCTAATCCTAACCCACTACTAACAACTAAACAGTTAACTCCGATCTTGGTGACGGGTGAAGATTTCCTATTCCCCATTATCAGGTTCATCTTCCCATGCTCCACACCCCTACTTCTTCTTAGCCCCTGCAAATTAGAACAAATGTGAAAACCACATCTTGTATCAACGGCCCAAGAACTAGCATGTGATAAGTTATTATATAGAATAGTATAAATACCAGCGAAGGAGGGCTTTATCTTCCCATCCTTGATGTCCTGTAAGTATTTTGGGCAGCTTCGTTTCCAATGCCCCTTCCCATGACAGTAGAAGCATGTTGCTTCTTTAGGATCGGACGAGGGAGTGGAAAACATCAAAACAAGAAAAAGGACATTCGAATGTTACGAATCCAATCATTGAAATTGGATCCATCGAAGGTGATCCTAGCGCAAATGCTCATAATAGAAAAAGGAGCTTGAGGAGGTTAACTTCGAGCCAAGAGCGTTCTTTGGGCCAGACATCTGAAAAGGAAAAAGGACAAAATTTTGATTAGATAAAGAATCCATAATAGAACACCCAAATGAAATATTAAGGCTAGAACCCAACACAATAATTCAAAATTCGGAAGAGGGATGCCGTAATCCAATTGCAAATTATTTGAAGGTAGGTAAATGACGCTTTACCAATTCCACCATGAAAAACGAAATGAAGAATTAGGTTTTAAATGAAATGAAATTCCTAGATTCTTTTGAGATTCATTGAAATTTTCAATGGCATGTTTAATCACAAGTATGCTCTTCAAGTGTCACACCCCAAAACCCGAATGGCGGAAACGTTCGGGGGTAGAGGACGTCATTTTAGTATCACAAGATGCATCATAGTAATCAAAGTAATGAAAAACCATTTCATTAGAAGGAAAGTGTTTACAAGGTATGTGGTCACATAACATAAACTAAAAAGTAAATAACAAAACATGACTTGAAGCTATACTGCTCCATCTTCTGAATTCCCAGAGCGCGTATCTGTCTACTGGTCTCCTGAGAATACAAGTTATTTCGAAAATGTAGATCAACATTTAAGCTGGTGAGTTCATAATATTTTAGTGATGAAAGAAGTTGTAATAAAGTTGTAGTAATTTGTAAGTTCTGTTTAGAAAAGTTCGCCTGTTCCTCCGAAAAACCCTATATTTCCTGCTTTGATGTAAGATAAGTAAAAATGACTCTACAATCCTTTATATGAGTACTAAATGGATAAAAGTTATATAAAAACCCAGAGTAAACAAACAATAGATTATGTGTATCTGCCCTAAGCCCACAACCAAACAAGGAACATGAAGTAAGGTGGAAAGCACACATCCCATTGTTTGTTAGATCATCGTTGTATATAACCCTGGCGTATTCACTTGGTACTCACGAAGTTAACTGTAATAGTTCCTTTATATTTGATGAAAAGATTCTTCAAGAAAACCCTTATTTCTTTTAGTAAAAATGGTAACCACGGTGGTTCCTTCTATAATCACTTAGTTTACACTAGCTATATATAATCTAATACCGAATAGGTAGTTAGTCGTGTGAATCTGCCCTAAGCCCACAACCAAACAAGGAACAGGAAATGAGGCGGAAAACACACATCCAAATACGTATCGGGTATTAATTATATATAACCCTGATGTATAAACTAAGATATTATAGAGTTAACCACCTAAGGTCCTTTAAGTTTACATTGGTTTAATAAAATGGATTAAACCCTTTACTGGTAAGTTTCAACTTTTTTCTACCAAATGTTCTATTTGAAAAGTATGTTTTGTACTAGAAAACGGTGTATTGAATTTGTATATTATGACCTGGCCCATACTTAGTACCCCTTATGATTACTTGGTGTATACGGAATATACATGTAGCTAAGATCGGATAGATAGTAGGTTGGGTGTATCTGCTCTAAGCCCACAACCAAACAAGGAAAAGGAAACGAAGTGGAAAGCACACATCCTACTACCTGTCGGATCCGACTAATATATATCCCTGATGTATACACTAAGGAATCATAAAGTTAGCATTATAGGCCCCCTTTCTACTTAATGTACTAGACTCGACTGTTCTGTTTGTTGTTTGTAAAATGTAAGTTTTCCCTAGTTTATAACTATCTTACTCGAAAATAGTTTGCATTAACTTTCAAGTGGAACTGTCACAATATGAAAGTAATGGGAAAATGTAAGTACACAGTTGTATTTTAATATGACATCCTGACGTACTGATTACCTTAAAACATGTTTGTTTTATTAAGGTTATTATGTGAAGGCTGGTACCCATACTATACGCACTCCCTGTCAAGAGATTCTTGGGATCAAACGCGACTTCAGAAAATCAGTTGCTAGGTCGTGTAAATTCACATTAAAGTTATACGATCATGTATAACCAGTTTAACTATCACCTTTTGTTTAGAACAATGAGTTAGTGATTCATTGGTTTAATTAGATCCTATAGTGTTCTCATGCTATAGCATCTTAGTATGTTCGTTCTGTTATAGTATCTTAGTATGTTCGTTCGGTTATCATGTATAGTGTATAATATGTCTCTCTTATGTATTGTATCTGCCTCCCTGTTTCTCTTTATAGTATGCTCTAGTATCTAGTATGAACTGAACCTCTAAACTATACCCCTTGTAGTTTACTAGTTTTTTACTTGAACTGCTATTGAAAAGACTCATTTTACTACTAAGTTATGCTTTTACTTTAAAAACAGAGTTTTTTTAAACTATAAAGCAACATAACTTTAAAAGAGTTTTTGAAATGTTTTGATCACTTATAAAAGACATAAGCAATCTTTTGAAAGATGTTTATAACAAACATTTACACAATTTACATTGTGTTCAACTTGTATTCCCCCCCCCCCTCTAAAAGCATTTAAAACAGTTAAAATATTCATTACGGGGTATGAACTCACCTTATGTGGGTGATTCAAACGAATATGCGCGTAACGATGAGAAGTTCCACGAATAAAGTCCCGAGATACAAACGAATCCTAAATGACATATATGGCATGTACTAGCATGAATATAGTGTTTATAAGCAACTATATGAAAGGAAACACCCCTAGGGACTAGGACACACTTGGACCAAGTGTTAGAATCACATGTGATTCATCTAAAGGATGTCTAAGGCCACAAAGAGGAGTTTACGGCCCAAGTGGTATGTCTCATAGAGTTTACGGCCAAAGGGTTTACGGCCTTATGAGCTTACGGCAGTAAACTTAAGGCATCTTGTACCCAAGTGTGTGACAAGGTCCTCTTTGCATCAAAGAAGTGTTCTTGGTCACAAGCTCAGGTTCTAGAAGGGTTTATGGCCAAAATGGCACCTTTATAAGGGTTTACGACCAAGGGAGATGCTCTTGGCCGTATACTCCCATTGTTTTTGAGGGCTTTTGAGGAGATTACAGCCACCAAGAATAAGTGTGTGTTCTAGGTGTTCTTGGTGAAAGTTGAAGATCTAGGCAAAATGGATGTTTTCATGGATGAATCATGAGAATGAGGCATGATTAGGAAGGATAACAACAACTAGAGGGAAGAATCACTTACGTGTTTGAAGATCTAAGATGAAAGGCTTGATGATACTTGAGAGAGAATGGAGTTTTCTTGAGTTGGAAGTGTGAATAATGAAGAAAAGTGAAGGAATATGAGACTTATGGAGGGAGTTTTCGTCCATGGTTGAGTTTACGGCCGTAAACTCCATATTTACGGTCGTAAACTCCATATGATGGAGTTTAGGGCTTGAATGTTGCACAGAGTCTCTAGCCGGTACATTCTAACACTCATTCCTTAAGTGTACTAGGCTTAACACCCAATAGAATGACCCTTAACAAGGCTAGAAGGCAATAAATTTTGGGGTTGTCACATCATCCCCCCGTTAGATGGAATTGCGTCCCGAAATTAGCATTCTAAGCAGTACAACTGGGGTTCGCTCCACTGATTGGAAGAATACCCACTCGTAGACCTGGAAACTTTGCCCTAATGTCCTTGATAGGATTCATACTTGGTGCATCTATCATTACCCTGTGTATACAAGTCGTATATAGTTAGGATTAGTAAGACGGTCGAATGTGCGATTCTGCCCCAGGTCCATAACCAAACAAGGAACAGGACATAGGGGGGAAACACACATGCCAAATTTGCGTAATCATAATCATATACCAGCCTCGCGTATACACTGAATTGTGATAGGTGTGATGTATTCGTCCTTAGCCTCTGTGCTTGAACTTGGTCTGCTGGACGAGTGGTATTTCGTGACGGTCTGTGGAACATACGGCAGCAAGGCTTCGGAGGACAAAGTACCCTTCGCACGAGTACATTGGGGTTTAGAATATGAAAGACAAAACTGAGGTTTAGGTCGGGCTGTCGATACGAATAACGAAGGTTTCGCAAACTCATGACGAAAAATAGAAACGTATGAACTTAGTGTGGTGAGGACCACGCCAACTCATGAAGAATGATAGAAACGGACTCTTTACTGAACAAAAGTTTGGCCGATTTGAAAGAAACGTATGTTATATGATAATGTACTCCTAGTGTGTTCGGCAATGTACTCTTTGTAAATGTTCTAGTGCTTTCTGTTTTCCCCTTGATGTTAACACTTCTACGTATTGTACCGCGATGAGCGAGTACATACAATGAAAGTGCTTTGATAACTAGTGTCGATACTTTAGATTGCAATCCTCTTTGGTACCACTATGATCGTCTGTTATATACAAGTTAAGAATAATTAAGATGGATAAGACAGTCGATTGAGTAACTCTGCCTCAAATCCACAACCAAACAAGGAACATGAATTAAGGCCGAATCACTCACTCTAAGTCTGAAATATCTTAGCTATGCACAACCCTGATGTATATGCTAAGCCATCATAGCTTCTCTGAACGAATCTTTTAGTTCTCTTGAATACTGTGACTTGTTTCAATACGTGAGTTATTATAATTACTTTTAAGTGTTTTCCCCAAGTTTTAATCTTATATAAATATAAATTAATTTTTAAAGTAATTACTATTTCGAAAATGTACCACTGCTCCCTGGCGACTCCGGGGTTGATTCTCATGCGGTGATCATCAGAATTCGTCCATCCACTCCTAAGTTCTTTGTTATCGGACAGTCCCTCTTGTAGTGTCCAGCCTCACCACAGCCATAGCAGGCTTGGTTTTCTTCGACACCGGGGACTTGGGAGATCGGTTGAGCCGGTGCCCTGCAGAAACGGACTGTGTGTCCCTTTCTGTGGCAGTTCAGACACTGCATTTCCCGGCATACTCTGGTGTGGTGGTAGTTGCACTTTCCACACTTCGGGAGGGTTCCAACATATCGACTGGAAGGTGCTGGAGTAGCAGGTGTTGTAGCGGCATACATAGTACTCGTTTGTTGCTCCTGCTGAGTTTCGTTTGTTGATCGCTTCTTCTTCCTATTATTCCCCGACTTCCGTTTATAGTCCTCTCCCTTTGATGGCTCGGGAACAGGTACTTCTACACCATCGCGGACTCCATGGTCAATGAGTCGCTGTGCCAGGCGTTTGGCACTATCGATTGTGTTTGGGTTAGAAGACAACACATCTCCTTGGATCGGGGCAGTCAAATCCCAGATGTATCTTTCTATCTTCTTGCGCTCCGGGGTAACCATCGCTGGGCATAGTGCTGCTTGGTCGCTGAACCGGTCAGTGTAGGCCACTATGTCTGAGCCGACCATAGTGAGCTCCCGTAGTTCTTGTTCCAGCTTTTGAACTTCGCCCAACGGGCAATATTCCTCCAGCATTAACTCTTTTAGGTTCTCCCAACCTATTGAGTTAGCCACTGATAGGGTCAGTGACTTGACATGGCTGTTCCGCCATGTCAGGGCTCTGTTAGAGAAGGTGCAGGCAGCAAATTTGACTTTGCTCCCTTCTGGGCACGAACAGATTTTGAAGACCGAATCTGTTTTCTCGAACCATCGCGTCAGAGCGATGACTCCACCATTTCCATTAAAGTAATTGGGTTTGCAGTTCACGAAATCCTTGTACGAACACTCCCTTGGTCTCCGTGAGAATCTACGGGTTTGGCTAAGTGGGTACAGCTACCAGATCCGAATATACCACTTTCGCCGAAGTGAGCTAGAGTTATTGCCACTGCGTAGGATATCACTGCTTGGAGAGCAACAGAGTCGAATTGAGGTGGAGGTAGTGGCGGTTGAGTTGGAGTTATTGGGGTAGTGCGTCTACTTGATCTGTGAGGAGGCATCTTTGATAAAAGAATACAAATATGAGATGGGATAAGTCTATAACAGTGGATAAAAGCCGAAACATGAAAGACAAGGTTATGCTAGTTCTGAGTGCATCGGGTCCTGACTTCTACAGGGTTCTGGAAACAATTCATAAAATAGTCTATACCTAATAAACTTTATGAATTTGGAATGGCTATCCTCGAATGAATATATGTTACCTGAATAACTGTTACCAGCTGCATGTAAGAGAATAATCCTAACACGTAATGTGAGCAGTGTTTCAACTAACTCATTAAGTTAACCAATATTATTATTTATTAGTGTGACGCATAAGACGTTTTGGTTACTTCAGCTGATCCATCTTTCAAGACTTCTCTTGAGCTTGCTCTTGTTCGTCCTTGACTCTTCTGTTGACTGCTATGAGGAAGTGGTTGCATCTATTTGGGTTTGTCGAGCGAGAATGGATGTGACTAAAGAATCTATGAGATTTAAGTGAAACATTATGGGGTGATCCTTACAGAGTCTTCCTATAATTGTACAATGTATATAAGTTGTATATAATTCATGATTAAATAGACCTTAGAATAAGTGATCCTACTCCAAAACCACAACCAAACAAGGAACAGGTAGGATTAAATAGACCTTAGAATAAGTGATCCTATAAAATCTCAATTATATATAACCTTGGGAGTATACATCGTAATATTATATACCTATCCGTAAGGGTCTTTTAAGTTATCACATAAGTTATTTATATTGTGCCTAAAATACTCCTATAGTATTTTAATGTAATGTACTTGGTATGTTTTAAACTTGTTATCGTGTTATAACATCATAAAATACTCCTATAGTATCTTATCTTAATGTTATGATCTAGAATTCCCTTGAATAGAGTTATTTAAGTTTTAAGATTGTTGCAACACCACATCACTCCCAAACACACGTCGGCCACATCTCGAATGAATATAGTTGATCAGGCTATATTGATCTTAGTTATGATTACATAACTGTCTAGGTTTGACCGTAGTGTTCAATCTTTAAATACTTCTGTTTTGTTCTTCTTGTGATACTTGTTCTAGTATGTGTATATGACTGTTGGATAAGGTGTCTAAGTCCATAACTTTATTTCGTATATGCTTGACCCGACCCGACATGGTCCATTTGGGTTGCACTTCACCCGAACGATTTATGGTTAAACCTTTGAGAGTTGTATGTTTATGATTTGTTAATATATTATAAGTTATAATATATTAATATGAAATCATATTATTTTAATTAGTATTGATCATAAATTAATTTAGAATTAATTTGATGGTCAAAAAGGTGACTAATTAAATATGGGCTCTTGTATTTATATAAGTGTGGGCTAATACTCATTTGGAATGGGCTTGGCATGCATGGGAGTCCATGGATAGTCAATGGAGCTTTTAACCCATGGATCCTTGGAAAGGAGCAGTCATGGGTATTAGGGTTTACATGGATGTAACCCTAATCCTGCACATTATATAAAGGAGCTTGTGATGCTTGAAATGGCACTAGTTGTGTGTGTAAAAGGTGGTGGCCGATTTCTATAAGCTACATACACTCTCATAAGGTTTTTCCAAGTTTGTGGTGATTTGTGATTTCCATTTGAGGCATCCACATTATTGGTGCTAGGCTCTCAAACTCCAAGGAATCAACTCACAATTGAAAGGTATGTAATTCTTCTAGCCATTATGTTTAATGTTCCCCATGTCATGCTAGATAGGTTATGAACCTTGGAAAAGTCAAAGTTGCATGTATTCATAGTAAAACATAGATCCAAGGTTTTAAGGTTGCATGAACACCTTAGGAGTGTTAGATTGCTCAGGATAAGGTGTCTAAGTCCATAACAATATTTGAGATGCACTTGACCCGACCCGGCATGGTCCATTTGGGTTGCACTTCACCCGAACGATTTGGATAACCTTTTGAGAATAATATGTTTATGATTTGTTAATATATTATAAGTTATAATATGAAATCATATTATTTAATTAGTATTGATCATAAATTAATTTAGAATTAATTTGTTGATAAAAAAGGTGACTAAGTAGTGTGGGCTAATACTCATTCGGAATGGGCTAGGCTAGCATGGTAGTCCATGGATAGTCCATGAAGCTTTTAACCCATGGATCCTTGGAAATGAAGAGTCATGGGTATTAGGGTTTACATAGATGTGACCCTAATCCTCCACACTATATAAAGGAGCTTGTGATGCTTGAAATGGCACTAGTTGTGTATGTAAAAGGTGGTGGCCGATTTCTATAAGCTACATACACTCTCATAAGGTTTTTCCAAGTTTGTGGTGATTTGTGATTTCCATTTGAGGCATCCACACTATTGGTGCTAGGCTCCCAAACTCGAAGGAATCAACTCACAATTGAAAGGTATGCAATTTTTCTAGCCATTATGTTTAATGTTCCCCATGCCATGCTAGATAGGTTATGAACCTTGGAAAAATCAAAGTTGCATGTATTCATTGTAAAACATAGATCCAAGGTTTTAGGGTTGCATGAACACCTTACGAGTGTTATATTGCTCAAAACCCAACAGTGGTATCAGAGCCTAGGATTGTTAACTTGAATACTTGATGCAAACTATTGAAAAGTCGCAAAATTAAGTTGTCTGGGCAGTGGAATCGCCGAGTCCATGGGGGGACTCGACGAGTCCAAGCACAAATTCATCCTACTCATCGAGTAGGTTCGTGCACTTGACGAGTAGGAGAGACAGAGTGCAGTTTTTCGAGTTTTGCTGCCGGAAATGGACTAGAAACATTACACTAAACTATTTTGATGTTTTAAAACCTATTTTAGATGGTGTAATGGTTGTTGTAATCCATTTACAATGCCTAATATCAAAGTTCCATGTTTATATGTGTTCATATGTTCATGAAATTTTGATATGAAGATTCACGTTCTTATGAGTTATTGTTAGATCATAGGAATTACTTGCTAAATTGTTTAATGATTAATTCTTGATCAGTTATTTGTTTTCATGGAATCCATAATTTGTCCTCAAGTTATGGATTTCCAAAGGTCACCTCTTTTAATGAACATTTCAACACATACGTTACATAAAAATGAAGAGTCTTCACTGTTATGAACCATTAACTCATAAGTTATGAAATGAAAATTTTTGAAGAGTTTCAAAACTTGCCCTCAAGTTTTGGAATTTGTAAAGACACACACTTTAAATTCAAACCCTTAGGATTTTAAAAGTTAAAATTCAACCCTTATACTATTATAAGATTAATGGTTAATATTTATATATATGTATAAGATCAAGTCATTTTACCGTTAGTAGGCCTCATTCTCGAAGCCGATCTATAAGGGGGGTATAAGGTTGCTGCCTATAAAATGGCAGCTTAATGGGTGTCCACTCTCACCCACCGCTTCCTTGATCGGTGGAGGGTCGTTAGCCGAATGGGTAGGACAATGACTTTAATTCTCATTAAAAGTATAATGATTATTATAAAGTAACTAAATGTTTTAGTAATTCCCAATCTTAGTTACTTTAAGAAAATGTGAAAATGGTGCTAACCCATGAAATTCACACTTTGTACTTTACCAAGTCGTTGGTGGAGCGTGTGTGGTTATCCGGCACATTATCTTGGACTAGTAAGGATAACAAAGGGTGACTTAATGTTTATCATATATCAGTGGAGCGTGTGTGGTTAACCGGCACATCGATTAGGTGCTAATATTAAGGGTACCAAGTGAATTCACATGGTTATTCACACCTTGTTTGGTGATCCTCGGCATCCCAGTCACAAAACTTGAAGGGCACACTCGAGATTGAAACATGCCATTGAAAAGTTCAATGAATTTCAAAAGAATCTAGGAATTTGAAACCAATTAAACCTAATAATTCATTTCGTTTTCATGGTGGAAAGTGGTGAATCGTCATTCACCTATCTTCAAATATATTATACCTTAGATTACGGCATCCCTCTTCTAAGTTATAATATATTGTGTTGGGTCCTAGCCTTAATATTACATTTGGGTGTCTTATTAAGGACTCTATATATCTAATCTAAACTTGTTTTTCTTCTTTTCAGATGTCTTCCAACAATGCTTCGGGTTCTAACCCTACTGGCTCCTTCTCTCTCATGAACCGTTGTGGGAGAGTCATCTTCGATGGTTCCAACTTTATGGATTGGATCCGGAACATCAGGATGGTCACACGTTACGAGGACAAGGAATATGTCCTCGACAAGGAGCTTAAGGATCTTGAGCCTACTGCAACTCCTGAGGAGGTCGCTGCATATGAGGCACATGAAAGAGATGCTACAAAAGTGGCATGCATCATGACGGCCACTATGACAGCCGAGCTCCAAAAGTCCTACGAGGACTACTATCCTTTTGAGATCCACCAGGATTTGATGGACCGCTACCATCAGAGTGCTCGTCAAGAGCGATATGAAATCATCTCCTCCATGATAACAACCCAAATGAAGGATGGTGAACCTATCACGGGCCACATGAAGAAAATGCAGAGGTATGCGGACCGTTTGCATAAATTTAATGTGAACTTCCCTGAGGAGTTGGAAATTGACATCATTTTGCACTCCTTACCTTCGTGTTATGATCAATTCCGCATGACATACCACATGAACAAGGAGGAAGTCACACTCAGCATGCTACAAGGACTTCTGAGGACCGCCGAAAGTAATCCTAAAGATAAGTCGGTTGTTACTACTCCTACTCCTACAGCTACCCCTGTTTTGGCTATTAGGCAAGGAAAATGGAAGAAGAGGAAGACCCGTTCGAAAGGTACCAAGGGAAAGTCTCTTGATGGCTCCTCATCAAGTGGAACCAAAGATGATTCTGCTACTCCTTCTGCCATCCCTAAGGATGCTGAATGCTTCTATTGCCAGAATAAGGGGCACTGGAAGCGAAACTGCCCAAAGTACTTGCAGGATGTCAAGGATGGGAAAGTGAAACCATCCCATGCAGGTATTTACACAATATCGTCTGATAACTCACCATATTCTAATTCTTGGGTTCTTGATACAGGTTTTGGTATTCACATATGTTGTGATTTGCAGGGCCTAAGAAGAAGTGAGGATGTGGAGCACGGAAAAATAAACTTAATCATGGGGAACAAGAAGGTTACTCCTTTTACCAAGATTGGAGTTTATACTTTGTTTCTAGATAGTGGGTTAAAGTTAGATTTGAATAAATGTGTTTACTCGTCTGAAATGGCGAGGAATATTATTTCCTTTCATAGTTTGTACAAACAAGGGTTTACCTTTTCTTTTGATAATGAAATTGGTAGTATTAATGCTTTCTTTAATAATGTTCTTTATTTTAAAGCATTACCTTGTAATGGTGTGTATGAAACTGTGTCGGTTATAGATAACCTAGGAAATAATGTGTTGTGTATTGATTCTTCTACTAGCTTGGATAAAGCATCATTGTGGCATTGTCGTCTTGGACATGTAAACAAGAAACACATAAGACGACTCCAAAAGGATGGAGTTTTGGAGTCATTTGACCTAAAGTCAGATGATAGTTGTGAATCTTGTTTGCTTGGAAAAATGAAAAAATCACCCTTCACTGGTTCTTGTGAAAGGGGTGAGGGGTTGTTGGACCTTATACATACCGATGTATGTGGACAATTGAAAATCGCCACAAGGGATGCTAATCGCTACTACCTGACTTTTACTAATGATTATAGTAGATATGGTTATGTTTACTTAATCTAACATAAGTCAAAAACTTTTGATAGGTTTAAAGAGTTTAAACAGGAAGTAGAAAATCAATTGGGCAGGAACATTAAGATGCTTCGATCCGATCGAGGTGGTGAGTATCATAGCACAAAGTTCCTCGACTATCTTAAGGAGAGTGAGATTGTCTCATAATTGACACCTCCCAGGACACCTCAGCTAAATGGTGTGGCTGAAAGGCGTAATCGGACCTTGTTGGACATGGTTTTCTCTATTATGAGTCGAGCTTCGCTACCAATCTCTTTTTGGGGGTATGCCATAGAGACTGCCGCCCATATCCTTAATCTGGTCCCTACAAAGAATGTTGCCAAAACACCTCATGAGATGTGGACTGGGAGAGTTCCCAACTTGGACCTCATCAAGATTTGGGGTTGCGAGGCTTTTGTGAGACGCGAGACTCACGATAAGCTCGAACTCAAAATGAGAGGTGTATTTTCATCGGCTACCCACATAAATCCTTTGGTTACCTCTTCTACAGACCAAGTGAGAATGTGGTCTTTGTGGCAAGGAGAGGAGTCTTTCGTGAATGAGAGTTCATGAGCCAAGGAAATAGTGGGAGGCAAATTGACCTTGAAGAACTTCAAGAGTCAAGTGGTGAAGGAACCTCAAATCCTAGCAATCAACCTGAGGAGGAAACTCCTGTTGATCCGACTGATGAGTCTGTACCTCTGAGGCGTTCCACGAGAATTAGGAATGCACCTGAGCATTACTATGGTTTCCATATTACTGCGGAAGGTGACACAATTATCAGTGATAGTACACTGGTAAATCTGGATGAGCATAACAGCTACATGAAAGCCATGGCAGGCCCTGAGGCTGCTAAATGGAAAGAGGCTATGGACAGCGAGATACAGTCCATGTATTACAATCAAGTTTGGAACTTGGTTGACAATGTATCAGGTCGTAAGACAGTTCGATGCAAGTAGATCTTCAAGAAGAAGACCGACATGGATAGTAATGTACACACTTATAAGGCGCGACTGGTTGCAAAGGGTTTTTCTCAAACTCCGGGAGTTGATTATGATGAGACATTTTCACCAATAGCAAAGATTAAATCTATTAGGGTTATGTTAGCCATTGTTGCCTTTCATGACTATGAAATATGGCAAATGAATGTCAAAACCGCTTTCCTTAATGGGAAGTTGGCTGAGGATGTTTATATGAGTCAGCCAGAGGGTTTTGTCAGTACAGAGCACCCGAATAGAGTGTGTAAGCTTGAGAAATCCATCTTTGGATTGAAACAAGCACCTCGTAGATGGAATCTTTGTTTCGATGAGAAAGTCAAAAAGTTTGGCTTTTCAAGAAGCGAAGATGAGTCTTGTGTTTATGTCAGAGCTAGTGGGAGTATAGTTAGCTTGTTGGTGTTGTATGTGGATGACATACTACTCATAGGAAACGACATTTCAACTTTGTAGGAAGTGAAGCCCTGGCTTGGGAAGTGTTTTGCTATGAAGGACATTTGAGAGGCTGCCTATATCCTAGTGATAAGGATATTAAGAGACAGGAGTAAAAGACTAATTGGACTTAGTCAGAGTACCTAGTTGGATAAGGTGTTGAAAAGGTTCAACATGAAGAACTCCAAGAAAGGAGAATTACTGATCCAAAGCAATGCTAAACTGAGCAAGACTCAGAGCCCGAGTATAGAGGCTGAGATAGCTGAGATGAGTCGATTGCCATATGCTTCTGCTGTTGGCTCGATCATGTATGCTATGACTTATACCCGCCCTGATGTGGCCTTTGCTTTGATCGTGGTCAGCAGATATCACGGGAACCCTGGCAAGGCTCATTGGACTGCGGTAATGAATATTATCAAGTACCTTCGAAGGACTAAGGATTGGATTCTTACCCTTGGTGGGAGTGATGACTTGAGAGTAATAAGGTATAGTGATGCTAGTTTCCAGACTGATAGCGATAACTTCCGCTCTGAGTCGGGCTGGGTCTTTATCCTAAATAGAGGGGCAATAACTTGGAAGAGTTCCAAGCAGGAGACGGTAGCTTATTCAACTTGTGAATTAGAGTACATAGGAGCAAGTGAAGCAGAAAAGGAGGCGATATGGCTGAAGAACTTCATCAGAGACCTTGGAGTTGTACTAGCTATCAAGGAGCCCATGGAGATTTTCTGTGACGTCAATAGTGCGGTTGCCTTAGCCAAGGAACCGAGAGATCATGGCAGATCCAGACACATTGATAGAAAATATCACTTCATAAGACACGAGATAGAAGAAGAACTCCTCGTGGCAAATAGGATATCATTAGAAGAGAATCCTGCAGATCCCCTTACGAAGGGACTAACGAGGGTTAGGCATTTACAGCATGCGAGAAGGATAGGGCTAAAGGATGAGATTAGTTTTATAGATTAGATAGATATTTCTGAAACTTGTAAAATGTAATCGACAGTTGATGATGAATAAAAGGTGTATTTATTTATGAGTAAGGTGTTACTGTCTTTCTCAATTATTTACTATTGTTTCAGCTTTGCATGTTTTGACTTCCATAATAAATTACTTTATTCAAGCTTCCACAGTCGGTCATACGTCGGAAGTAGGTATGAATTAAGACTGTCATGAATTGGGCTTGTAGATGACTAAAGGTATTTAGCCATAGCAATGGTTGCTACAACATTCATGAGTGCTCATAAGTTATGAGTATTGGAATAAACCCACGCTCACTGGCATCACTTCATGGAATTTATCTCGAGTGATCGTGAGACGGTAATATCGTATAAGTCTTCAAACCTAGAGATATGACTTGTTGCCTATGAGTTGGTTATACATTGATTGTACGTAAACACATTGGTAACTCGATGTTATAAACGTGCCTTTGTGTATAATTCAACAAGTAGTAGAACAAGCATATGAGTCGAAGTTTATATGTTCCTTCTTGGATTAGAAGCGATATCTGGGCCCCTTGATGATTTTGTGTTGACCCATGCACCGGGCCCGGTCAGAACTAAGTTGCTGTGTTGAATTACGTTCTATGTCAAACAAATCGGGAAATCGAGAAACAAACTGTTGGACAATAAGTAAGACATTGTTCCATGTATTTGTCCGGCTGATATCTAGAATAGAGGAATATATGATCACTTATCTAAAATGGCGCTTCATAGTTCAACAGAGTTTTGAGAGCTACAGTTGCCGGTTGGTTCCTGAAATAATATAGGCAAATATAGTTATTAGACTTATCCAAGTGGGAGACTGTTGGATAAGGTGTTAAAGTCCATAACTTTATTTGGTATATACTTGACCCGACCCGGCATGGTCCATTTGGGTTGCACTTCACCGAACGATTTATGGTTAAACCTTTGAGAATTGTATGTTTATGATTTGTTAATATATTATAAGTTATAATATATTAATATGAAATCATATTATTTTTATTAGTATTGATCATAAATTAATTTAGAATTAATTTGATGGTCAAAAAGGTGACTAATTAAATATGGGCTCTTATATTTATATAAGTGTGGGCTAATACTCATTTGGAATGGGCTTGGCATGCATGGGAGTCCATGGATAATCCATGGAGCTTTTAACCCATGGATCCTTGGAAAGGAACAGTCATGGGTATTAGGGTTTACATGGATGTAACCCTAATCCTCCACACTATATAAAGGAGCTTGTGATGCTTGAAATGGCACTAGTTGTGTGTGTAAAAGGTGGTGGCCGATTTCTATAAGCTACATACACTCTCATAATGTTTTTCCAAGTTTGTGGTGATTTTTGATTTCCATTTGAGGCATCCACATTATTGGTGCTAGGCTCTCAAACTCCAAGGAATCAACTCACAATTGAAAGGTATGTAATTCTTCTAACCATTATGTTTAATGTTCCCCATCTCATGCTTGATAGGTTATGAACCTTGGTTTTAGGGTTGCATGAACACCTTAGGAGTGTTAGATTGCACAGGATAAGGTGTCTAAGTCCATAACAACATTTGAGATGCACTTGACCCGACCCGACATGGTCCATTTGGGTTGCACTTCACCCGAACGATTTTGATAACCTTTTAAGAATAATATGTTTATGATTTGTTAATATATTATAAGTTATAATATGAAATCATATTATTTAATTAGTGATGATTATAAATTAATTTAGAATTAATTTGTTGATCAAAAAGGTGACTAATTAAATATGGGCTCTTGTATTTTATATAGTGTGGGCTAATACTTATTTGGAATGGGCTAGGCTAGAATGGGAGTCCATGGATAGTCCATGGAGCTTTTAACCCATGGATCCTTGGAATGGAAGAGTCATGGGTATTAGGGTTTACATGGATGTGACCCTAATCCTCCACACTATATAAAGGAGTCCTTGGCACTTGATTTGGCACTAGTTGTCTGTGTACAAGAGTGGTGGCTAATTCATAAGTGTGCATTATTCTCTCAAGAGTTTTCCAAAGTTTGTGGTGATTTGTGATTTCCATTTGAGGCATCCACACTATTGGTGCTAGGCTCTCAAACTCCAAGCAGTCAACCAGTACTAAAAGGTATGTCATTCTACTAGTAATTTTATGATTCAAGCAAGTTCCCCTTGCCATGCTAGTTAGGATGTAAACCTTGGAAATTTTTATTTGCATGTATTTTAGAGAAAACATAGATCCAAGGTTTATAGGGTTGCATGTACACCATAGGCGTGTTAGAATGCTCATAACCCTTCAGTGGTATCAGAGACTAGGCTTGTTTTCTTGAATACTTGATGCAAAATGATGAAAAAGTCGATTTTTTGCCCACTGGACAATGAAATCGCCGAGTCCATGGGGGGACTCGACGAGTCCATGTATATCTTCATCCTACTCGTCGAGTAGGTTCATGCACTCGACGAGTAGGAGGCCTAGAGTGCAATTTTTCGAATTTTTAAGCTGGATTTGGACTAGAATCATTACACTAAACTGTTTTGATCTTATAAAACCTGTTTTTTTATGTTGTAATGATTATGCTAATCCAATTTCAAAGGCTATTATCAAAATTTCAGGTTTTGTATGTGTTCATATGATTCTTGAAATTGTTGATATGGATGTTCATGAACTTATGAGTTTTGTTAGATCATAGCAATTATTTGCAAATTGTTTGTTAGCTAATTCTTGATTTTGATGTGTTTTAATGGAATCCATAATTTGTCCTCAAGTTATGGATTACCAAAAGTCTTTTCTTTAAAGTCCATTAAAAACCATAGGTTTCACAAGTTGAAGAGTCTTTTCAAGTTATGGATGACCAAGAGTCTCTTCATTAAAAGTTTTTTAAAACCTTAACTAAACTCATAAGTTATGAAAATCCAAAAGTTTTTGAATTGTTCAAAACTTGCCCTCAAGTTTTGGAATTTGTAAAGTCTCACACACACTTTAGCTCCAACCCTTAGAGTTTTAAAAGTTAAAATTCAACCCTTATACTTTATTGTAATCTAAGTTAATAATATATATATATATATATATATATATATATATATATATATATATATATATATGTATATATATATATATATATATATATATGTCTGTATAAGAGCAAGTCAGTCTTACTGTTAGTAGGCATCATCCACGAAGCCGGTCAATAAGGGGGGGTATAAGGTTGTTGCCTATAAAATGGCAACTTAATGGGTGTCCACTCTCACCCACCGCTTCCTTGACTGGTGGAGGGTCGTTAGCCGAACGGGTAGGACAATGACTATAATTGTCATTAAAAGTATAATGATAAATATAAAGTAATTAAACCTTTTATAAAATCCCAATCTTAGTTACTTTAGGAAAATGTGAATTTGGTGCTAACCCATGAAATTTACACTTTGTACCTTACCAAGTCGTTGGTGGAGCGTGTGTGGTTAACCGGCACACTAACTTGGATTAGCAAGGATGGCAAAGGGTGACTTAATGTTTATCATAGATCGGTGGAGCGCGTGTGGTTAACCGGCACATTGATTAGGTGATAATATTAAGGGTACCAAGTGAATTTGCATGGTTATTCACACCTTGCTTTGTGATCCTCGGCATCCTAGTCACAAAACCTGAAGGGCACAATCGAGATTGAAACATGCCATTGAAAAGTTCAATGAATCTCAAAAGATCTAGGAGTTTCAAATCCAATCAAAACCTAATAAATCATTTCGTTTGTCATCGTGGAAATTGGTGAATCGTCATTCGCCTACCTTCAAATATTCTATAACTTGGATTACGGCATCCCTCTTCCAAGTTATAAAATATTGTGTTGGGTCCTAGCCTTAATATTTCATATTGGGTGTTATATTAAGGATTTTAAATCAACTAACTTGAATCTTTCCCATAGTATATGTCTGATTCAGACAAGTATGATCTTCCCAAATCTCTTGAAGATGATGTCCCACAACCTCATGTTTCACTTCCTTCACCTCCTCCAATTATTCTCCCCGACCCACAAGCTCAAAGACTTGAAAAGTTCAAACTCACTCAAGTCCTATTGGATAGTAAACACAAGGATGGAAAGCCAGTGTGTGCACATGCCTTAGAGATCAAGGCACACATTGACAGGCTAAGGATGATGGGTGTCGGGTTCCCAAGGAAGTTGGTTATTGACTGGGTTCTTCAGTCACTTCTTGAGTCATATAGTGAGTTTGTTAAAGACTACTATGTGAGAGATCTCGAGATGACCCTAATAGATCTTACCTATTTGCTAATTGCTACTGAATCAACAATGATTTGGCTCAATGGTCAAGCAACATGGAATGGAAGGTCTGCCTCCCAAGCTGACTTGGACATCCCATAAATGATTCCTTCTCCTAAAGGAAAGGAATTGGCCATGGTCAAAAGTAATGATCATAAGAGAAAGTCCATTTCTGAGACTGCTCTATGTGCTGGCTCAGATGAGCCTGTGTGTTTCAATTGCCAAGGAAAGGGACATTTGAATCGAAGCTGCCCTGACTACCTGAGATTTTTAGTCAGAATGTATGGTTCTACTTCAGGATCAAACAAAGGGAAGGAAGCTTAAAAGAAGAGTATGATGAATCTGATCGCGAAGATGGATTTCAATCGCATGGTTCGAAGATCGGATTCTTGAGCTGTTGCTTAAGAGTTATGATAGATTGCTAGGAAATATGTAATATCGTAGTTTCCATTTAAGTTGCATTCTAAGGAAAAAGTTTTTTTCCGCATTTTATAAATTAATAAAAATTTTGTTTTACTTCATTTTATATCTCCTTGCAATGGAGTTTATGGAAAGTTAATGTGTGTATGTTTCTAGCAATAATGAATTTGATTCTTTCATCTGTGGTAGTGTCTAAATTTACCAAATAAGGAAATATTCTCATCACCCAAGTTTCAATTGGACCGAAACTTGGAATCATGTAGGTTGTATTGCATGATGAATGAGAATTTTCATTTTTGGAAAGTTAAGACAAATTCCCTGACCTCATGTATCTGTGAGTCAGGTGAAAGATTAAAGGATCGAGTACACTGGGTTTGTGCAGGTCAAAGTCCACCACAATATCGATAAGACTATTTTTCATGATTTACTAAAGTTTAGTAAATATGGTTATACTTAATAGTTTAAGTATAATTCTGAAACATTGGAAAAGTTTCGATGTATGGCAGAAAGATAAAAGCTCCTCAAATCTGAAAAGATGGGAGAGTACTTTAGTATCATGTTTTATGATCATCTTAATGATTGTGAGACCATATCACAACTCATCCTCTGGGGACATCTTAGTGTATTTTTATGGCTAAGAAGAGGAGTCGTGAATTATTAAAGTGGTTAAAATCAAGAAGATGAGTCATACTTCGTTCCAAACCAAGTCTTAGAGTCATACTCTAAGATTGTAACTTGAGTGACACTTCTTAACGAAGGTTTATAACACTTGTCAAATGTAACAGTAACATGTTTTCTACTCTTGTACATTTGAAATTGCTAAGTTGTGATTTTTGGATAAAACAAAGACCAACTAAGGCCAATTGTGTGAAGTGTTTATCTTGATAAGAATCTGTACTGACTCTTGAATATTTGTTTGGTTTTCAAGGAATGGTTCTTGACAAAGAGAAACTTATATGTCAAGAGGACAGTGGGAGTCTTAAAGGTCTTGAAAGTTTCAAGAGCTAATCAAGGATAAAACCTAGAGTTTATGGCTAGCACACGACTTGAGGTTTGTAACCTATCGTGTTGACATAATTCTTGTTTCTATGCTTATTCTGGTAAAGTTGAGTATGTATATGAGTTCTGTGAGTTCTCAATTGTGTTCATAACAACTTGGAGGCAATGGTGGGCCCTTGCGCTACCAAGATGCAAGAAATTAAGAGTGAACAAGTTCAATCCATATGGTTTTGAGTTTGTCACTAACCTTGTATTGTGATTATGGTTTTGACAAATTCATATGGATAGCAACACATACAATATGAAATCTAAGTGTCATAAGGTTTCTTTCCGTTTCATGAAAATGATGGTGAGGAAACGCTTTCACTAAGTAGATTTTAAGTAGATAGCAATTGTGATATTTGCATTCTCAAAGTCGTTAGTGGAGCGTGTGTGGTTAACCGGCACACTAACATGGACTTGTGAGAAATAGAAAAAAGATCTAAACATTATGATTACGACATCCCTCTTCATAATTGTTTAGACACACATGTGAGCTATCTAAGGAAAGATGTATGAGTCTGAGAAGCTTAGGTTTTTCAAAGCATCTCGTATCAGAAATCTGAACTGTGGTAAGAAAGTCAATAACATATTGATTCCTAGAAGTTCAGCTGATTTCTGTGTACATGTCAAAGATAGTGGGAGCATAATTGTTTTGCTAAATAATTATTATGTTAGTGGGAGCATAATGATAAGTATTGTTAATTATAGAAAAAAAAATTCGCTTAGAAAAAGGTTGTTTTGCTATAATTAAGGGAGAGGAGATTATACTTCATTTCAATCATAAAAGTTTAGATTGAGATTTTAATCATCTTTAGTCAAGAATATATATATATATATATATATATATATATATATATATATATATATATATATATATATATATATATATATATATATATATATATATGAATTTTATGTTGGAATGGTTCAACATAAGGGAATTTTGTATATATTGCGTTCTCAAAAATTCGATTATGATTACGGTATCCCTCTTCATAGTCGACTTTTGAAAACATGAAAAATAAAAATATTGTAGCAAAAGACTGATCTAGTATCATGTCTTTATGTGAGACATCATGAATCGTGTCCCATATGCTTCAGGTATAGGATCGATCACATGTGCTACAATATCTATCCGTTTTAAATTTTCAAAATGCCTAGAGCATTAAGAGGGTAAAAGGAATAGAACCGGATATGACTGAAATGATTAAGCAATTGTCGAGAACAATCTGAGGTTTACCTAAGATTGGTTGCTCGTGGACAGTTGGAAGTATGATGCGAAATTTTGGAAAGGGCCATATTGACATATTCTAAAAAGAGGTAGCTCTTGTTCAGAAGTGATAATCAAAATTGGAATATGGAAATGTTCTCCAAATTGGGAGTTGGATTTTAAGAATCTATGAGAAAGTTAGCATCTTTTGTGCAAGAAGGATATTCAAAGGAATGTACTTTGAATGTGAGACTTTGTTTCCATGGAATGGATCTCCACTGGAATACTTTGTAATGTCTGTTTCTAGGTCTCTATGACTTTTGTGCATAGTCATTGCAAGAGGAACAATGCATATGAGTTTAAAATCTAACAGATTACAGTAAATGACAAGAATTTGATATTCTTACGTCTACAGTAAGGATTTGGGATTGTGAAATGAGCATCATTGGAATAATGTTCAATTGATCTACTTCACAAAGTAAGGATCATAGACAAACATAGGTTGCATACTTGGAGTATGGCATGACTATTGTTTAAAAAACATAGTGTACATGCTTGGAGCATGGGACAACTATTGTTTTAATTTAAGTGTTATGTTGATAAATCGAAACAGAATAATGTCTAATCAATATGGTGATGAATAATAGGTGTTTATTCATATTCATAAATGCTGAGACCATATTGGATTCAATTATTCTTGTGTTTCACGTTCCATGTTTTGACTTCCATAATAACTAGGTTATACTTTACGAATGACTAAGTTATTCAAACTTCCACAGTCGGTCATACGTCAGAAGTAGGTATGAATTAAGACTGTCATGAATTGGGCTTGTAGATGACTAAAGGTGTTTAGCCATAGCAATGGTTGCTACAGCATTCATGAGTGCTCATAAGTTCTGAGTATTGGAATAAACCCACGCTCACTTGCATCACTTCATGGAATTTATCTATAGTGATCGTGAGACGGTAATATCATATAAGTCTTCAAACCAAGAGATATGAGTTGTTACCTATGAGTTGGTTATGCATTGATTGCACGAAAACACATTAGTAACTTGATGTTATAAAATGTGCCTTTGTGTATCATTCAACAAGTAGTAGAAACAAGTATATGAGTCGAAGTTTATCTGTTCCTTCTAGTCTTTGGAGGATTAGAAGCGATATCTGGGCCCCTCGATGATTTTGCTTTGACCTATGTATCGGGCCCCGTCAGAACTAAGTTGATCTGTTTACTTAAGTTCTATGTCAAACAAATCGGAAATCGAGAAACAAACTGCTGGACAATAAGTAAGACATTATTCCATGTATTTGTCCGATTGATATCTAGAACAGAGGATTATATGATCACTTATCTAGAATGGCGCTTCATAGTTCAATAGAGTTTTGAGAGCTACGATTACCGGTTGGTTCCTGAAGTCATATCTTCAATTATAGTTATTAGACTTATCCAAGTGGGAGACTATTGGATAAGGTGTCTAAGTCCATAACAATATTGGAGATGCACTTGACCCAACCCGGCATGGTCCATTTGGGTTGCACTTCACCTGAACGATTTGGATAACCTTTTGAGAATAATATGTTTATGATTTGTTAATATATTATAAGTTATAATATGAAATCATATTATTTAATTAGTATTGATCATCAATTAATTTAGAATTAATTTGTTGATCAAAATGGTGACTAATTAAATATGGGCTCTTGTATTTTATATAGTGTGGGCTAATACTCATTTGGAATGGGCTAGGCTAGCATGGGAGTCCATGGATAGACCATGGAGCTTTTAACCCATGGATCCTTGGAAAGGAAGAGTCATGGGTATTAGGGTTTACATGGATGTGACCCTAATCCTCCACACTATATAAAGGAGTCCTTGGCACTTGATTTGGCATTAGTTGTCTGTGTACAAGAGTGGTGGCCAATTAATAAGTGTGCATTATTCTCTCAAGAGTTTTCCAAAGTTTGTGGTGATTTGTGATTTCCATTTGAGGCATCCACACTATTGGTGCTAGGCTGTCAAACTCCAAGCACTCAACCACTACTAAAAGGTATGTCATTCTACTAGTAATTTTACGATTCAAGTTCCATTTGCCATGCTAGTTAGGATGTAAACCTTGGAAATTCTTATTTGCATGTATTTTAGAGAAGGTTTATAGGGTTGCATGTACACCATAGGAGTGTTAGAATGCTCATAACCCTTCAGTATAAGCACGTATGTATACTTTTATAAGGTATTGTTATATTCTCAAAATATAATATTATCCAGAGCACTTAGGCCCCATTGTATTTATAGTCCTATATCTTTTATCGGTTGATAAACTTAGTTCACTATAAACAATGCTCTGATACCAATCTGTCACAACCCAAAACCGGAACGACGGAAACGTTCGGGGGTGGAGGACGTCATGTTTAGTATCACAAGACATGCATCATAGTAATCAAAGTAATGAACAACCATTTCATTAGAAGGAAAGTGTTTACAAAGTACGTGGTCACATAACATAGACTACAAAGTAAAGAAAAAAACAAGACTTGAAGCTATACTGCTCCATCTTCTGAATTCCACGAGCGCGTACCTGTCTACCGGTCTCCTGAGAATACAAGTTATTTTGAAAGCGTAGATCAGCATTTAAGCTGGTGAGTTAATAAGATTTTAGTGATGTAAGAAGTTGTAAGAAACTTGTAGTAATTTGTAAGTTCTGTTTAGAAAAGTTCGCCTGTTCCTCTAGAAAACCTTATATTTCCTGCTTTGATGTAAGATAAGTAAAAATGACTCTACAATCCTTTCTATGAGTACTAAATGGATACAAGTTATATAAAAACCCAGAGTAAACAAACAATCGATTGTGTGTATCTGCCCTAATCCCACAACCAAACAAGGAATAGGAAGTAAGGCGGAAAGCACACATCCCATTGTTTGGTAGATCATCGTTGTATATAACCCTGGCGTATTCACTTGGTACTCACGAAGTTAACTGTAATAGTTCCTTTATATTTGATGAAAAGATTCTTTAAGAAAACCCTTATTTCTTTTAGTAAAAATGGTAACCACAGTAGTTCATTCTAAAATCACTTAGTTTATACTAGCTATATATAATCTAATACCGAATAGGTAGTTAGTTGTGTGAATCTGCCCTAAGCCCACAACCAAACAAGGAACAGGAAATGAGGCGGAAAGCACACATCCAACTACTTATCGGGTATTAATTATATATAACCCTGATGTATAAACTAAGGTATTATAGAGTTAACCACCTAAGGTCCTTTAAGTTTACATTGGTTTAATAAAATGGATTAAACCCTTTACTGGTAAGTTTCAACTTTTTTCTACCAAATGTTCTATTTGAAAAGTATGTTTTGTACTAGAAAACGGTGTATTGAATTTGTATATTATGACCTGGCCCATACTTAGTACCCCTTATGATTACTTGGTGTATACGGAATATACATGTAGCTAAGATCGGATAGATAGTAGGTTGGGTGTATCTGCTCTAAGCCCACAACCAAACAAGGAAAAGGAAACGAAGTGGAAAGCACACAATCCTACTACCTGTCGGATCCGACTAATATATATCCCTGATGTATACATTAAGGAATCATAAAGTTAGCATTATAGGCCCCCTTTCTACTTAATGTACTAGACTCGACTGTTCTGTTTGTTGTTTGTAAAATGTAAGTTTTCCCTAGTTTATAACTATCTTAACTCGAAAATAGTTTGCATTAACTTTCAAGTGGAACTGTCACAATATGAAAGTAATGGGAAAATGTAAGTACACAGTTGTATTTTAAATTGACATCCTGACGTACTGATTACCTTAAAACATGTTTGTTTTATTAAGGTTATTATGTGAAGGCTGGTACCCATACTATACGCACTCCCTGTCAAGAGATTCTTGGGATCAAACGCGACTTCAGAAAATCAGTTGCTAGGCCGTGTAAATTCACATTAAAGTTATACGATCATGTATAACCAGTTTAACTATCACCTTTTGTTTAGAACAATGAGTTAGTGATTCATTGGTTTAATTAGATCCTGTAGTGTTCTCATGCTATAGCATCTTAGTATGTTCGTTCTGTTATAGTATCTTAGTATGTTCGTTCGGTTATCATGTATAGTGTATAATATGTCTCTCTTATGTATTGTATCTGCCTCCCTGTTTCTCTTTATAGTATGCTCTAGTATCTAGTATGAACTGAACCTCTAAACTATACCCCTTGTAGTTTACTAGTTTTTTACTTGAACTGCTATTAAAAAGACTCATTTTACTACTAAGTTATGCTTTTACTTTAAAAACAGAGTTTTTTTAAACTATAAAGCAACATAACTTTAAAAGAGTTTTTGAAATGTTTTGATCACTTATAAAAGACATAAGCAATATTTTGAAAGATGTTTATAACAAACATTTACACAATTTACATTGTGTTCAACTTGTATTCCCCCCCCCTAAAAGCATTTAAAACAGTTAAAATATTCATTACGGGGTATGAACTCACCTTATGTGGGTGATTCAAACGAATATGCGCGTAACGATGAGAAGTTCCACGAATAAAGTCCCGAGATACAAACGAATCCTAAATGACATATATGGCATGTACTATCATGAATATAGTGTTTATAAGCAACTATATGAAAGGTAACACCCCTAGGGACTAGGACACACTTGGACCAAGTGTTAGAATCACATGTGATTCATCTAAAGGATGTCTAAGGCCACAAAGAGGAGTTTACGGCCCAAGTGGTATGTCTCATAGAGTTTACGGCCAAAGGGTTTACGGCCTTATGAGCTTACGGCCGTAAACTTAAGGCATCTTGTACCTAAGTGTGTGACAAGGTCCTCTTTGCATCAAAGAAGTGTTCTTGGTCACAAGCTCAGGTTCTAGAAGGGTTTATGGCCAAAATGGCACCTTTATAAGGGTTTACGACCAAGGGAGATGCTCTTGGCCGTATACTCCCATTGTTTTTGAGGGCTTTTGAGGAGATTACGGCCACCAAGAATAAGTGTGTGTTCTAGGTGTTCTTGGTGAAAGTTGAAGATCTAGGCAAAATGGATGTGTGTTCTACCAAATGTTCTATTTGAAAAGTATGTTTTGTACTAGAAAACGGTGTATTAAATTCGTATATTATGACCTAGCCCATACCTAGTACCCCTTATGATTACTTGGTGTATACGGAATATACATGTAGCTAAGATAGGATAGATAGTAGGTTGGGTGTATCTGCTCTAAGCCCACAACCAAACAAGGAACAGGAAATGAAGCGGAAAGCACACATCCTACTACCTGTCGGATCCGACTAATATATATCCCTGATGTATACACTAAGGAATCATAAAGTTATCATTATAGGCCGCCTTTCTACTGAATGTACTAGACTCGACTGTTCTGTTTGTCGTTTGTAAAATGTAAGTTTTCCCTAGTTTATAACTATCTTAAACTCGAAAATAGTTTGCATTAACTTTCAAGTGGAACTGTCACAATATGAAAGTAATGGGAAAATGTAAGTACACAGTTGTCTTTTAAATTGACATCCTGATGTACTGATTACCTTAAAACATGTTTGTTTTATTAATGTCATTATGTGAAGGCTGATACCCATACTATACGCTCTCCCTGTCAACAGATTCTGGGGACCAAACGCGACTTCAGCAAATCAGTTGCTAGGCCGTGTAAATTCACATTAAAGTTATACGATCATGTATACCCAGTTTATTTATCACCTTTTGTTTAGAACAATGAGTTAGTGATTCATTGGTTTAATTAGATCCTGTAGTGTTCTCATGCTATAGCATCTTAGTATGTTCGTTAAGTTATAGTATCTTAGTATGTTCGTTCTGTTATCATGTATAGTGTATAGTATGTCTCTCTGATGTATTGTATCTACGTCCCTGTTTCTCTTTATAGTATGCTCTAGTATCTAGTATGAACCGAACCTCTAAACTATACCCCTTATAGTTGACTAGTGTTTTACTTGAACTGCGATTGAAAAGACTCATTTTACTACTAAGTTATGCTTGTACTTTAATAACGGAGTTTTGTTAAACTATAAAGCAGCATAACTTTAAAAGAGTTTTTGAAATGTTTTGATCACTTATAAAAGACATAAGCAATCTTTTGAAAGATGTTTATAACAAACATTTACACAATTTACATTATGTTCAAATTGTATTCCCCCACTTAAAAGCATTTAAAACAGTTAAAAGATTCATTATGGGGTATGAACTCACCTTATGTGGGTGATTCAAGCGAATATGCGCGTAAGGATGAGAAGTTCCACGAATGAAGTCCTGAGATATAAAAGAGTCCTAAATGACATATATGGCATGTATTGGCATGAATATAGTGTTTATAAGCAACTATATGAAAGGAACCACCCCTAGGGACTAGGAAACACTTGGACCAAGTGTTAGAATAAAATGTGATTCATCTGAGGGATGTTTAAGGCCACAAAGACGAGTTTACGGCCCAAGTGGTATGTCTCATGGAGTTTACAGCCATAGGGTTTACGACCCTATGAGCTTACGGCCGTAAACTCAAGGCATCTTTTACCCAAGTGTGTGACAAGGTCCTCTTTGCATCAAGGAAGTGTTCTAGGTCACAAGCTTAGCTTCTAGAAGGGTTTATGGCCAAAATGGCACCTTTATAAGGATTTACGGCCAAGGGAGATGGTCTTGGCCGTAAACTCCTATTCTTCTTGAGAAATGGATGTTTTTAAGGCTAGGACTTAGTGATTAACATGCCTAACTAGGTGATAGATGGAGTACTCACTCTTTTGAGGGCTTTTGAGGAGATTACGACCACCAAGAACAAGTGTCTGTTCTTGGTGTTCTTGGTGAAAGTTAAAGATCTAGACAAAATGGATGTTTTCATGGATGAATCATGAGAATGAGGCATGATTAGGAAGGGTAACAACAACTAGAGGGAAGAATCACTTACGTGTTTGAAGATTTAAGATGAAAGGCTTGATGATACTTGAGAGAGAATGGAGTTTTCTTGAGTTGAAAGTGTGAATAATGAAGAAAAGTGAAGGAATATGAGACTTAAGGAGGGAGTTTTCAGCCATGGTTGAGTTTACGGCCGTAAACTCCATGTTTACGGTTGTAAACTCCACATGATGGAGTTTAGGGCTTGAATGTTGCACAGAGTCTCTAGCAGGTGCATTCTAACACTCATTCCTTAAGTGTACTAGGCTTAAAACCCAATAGAATGACCCGTAACAAGGCTAGAAGGAAATAAATTATTAGGTTGTCACATCAAGTTTGTGATTGGAATACCGAGCATCACAAACAAGGTGTGAATAACCATTTAAATTAGCTTGGTACTATCGATGTCATTTACCACCTAATCAATGTGCCGTTTAACCACACACACTCCATTGATCTATGATAATTTACGAGCTACACTTTGCCATCCTTGTTATTCCAAGTTAGTGTGTCAGTTAACCACGCACACTCCACCAACAACTTGGCAAGGTGCAAAGTGCAATTTCATTACTAGCATCATTTTCACATTTTTCCTAAAGTAACTAAGGGAATTGATAAAAACATTTACTTACTTTATAATTTTCATTATACTTATTAATGATTATATAATGTCCTAACCTACCCGTTCGGCTAACGACCCTCCACTAGTCAATAGTGTGGTGGTTAAGAGTGGAAACCTAATAGCGGTCATTTTATAGGCCGCTTCTTTAAACACCCCTTATATACCAGCTTCGTGAATGACACCTACTAACGGTAAGACTGACTAATCTTATACATATATATTAATTTAACTTTTAATATTATAATAGTATAAGGGTGTATATTACACTTTTAAAATACTAGGGTTTTTAGAATTTAATATTTCAAAATTAAAACTTTTAATAAAATTTTAAGTTCCAAAACTTGAGGGCAAATTTCAAAACTTTTCAAAACATCTAGATCAAATTTTAAACAATTAAATTAATCATATAATTTTGTTATTATCTTAAAATTTGACCAAATCCATCTTATTTGGTAAGGAAATCAGCTTACCATTCAAAAAATTCAATTTATGGTAATTATCCCAAACCAAACAAGATAAGGAAATCGAAAAATCAGCTGTCTGACGAGTCAACTCGTCGAGTCAGGGCTTGGACTCGTCGAGTGATAGGTGCATTTTATTCACCTATTTTGCATGTTTATTTCCGTCCTTTTACAACATTCTACTTTATAATTCTTGCATTTAGTTAATTATTAGGGCAATTGCACATTTCATTAAGAATGTCTGGTACTTCACTGTTTTTGATTTATTTTGCAGGCATTATGGTGCGTAGAGCTTGGAAGCATGGATCTTCGAACTTGGAGCATCGAGCTTTGGAGCATGAAGAGAAGATGAACCGATCATTCCATGGCAGAAAACATGAAGACATAACCTGAGTCATTGTTGCATTGTCATCATAGCGAAGGACAATGTCTGAAACGTGGTTCTTGTCACATTGACACGGGTCGTGTTTGTCCTTTATCATCTCATATTTGAGCAACATGACTCGTGGTGAAGCTAGACTGAAGATGGAGCAACCAGTGAAGACTTATTTGATTTTTATCAAGAAGCATGGGCCATGCCAAAAACACATGGTCAAGACAAATGGCCATGCCAAAAACACATGGGCAAAACGCATGGCCATACCAAAAACGCATGGCCTTATGACATGCACGTGAACACTAATTAAAATAGGAGAACGCAATTTTGAGGAGGCAGAACGGTTTTTGGAGCAGTTTGGGTGATCTTGGGCGATTCTAGGAGATTTTTTGGAGCTTTTGAGAAGACCTAATCATTGAAAACACTTTAGATTTCATTTTAGTAAGCATTAAACATTTCAATTTCAGCTTTATTTTTGTTTGATTTGTTCTTTGCCATGTGTGGCTAAGAAACCCTAGTATCTAGTTCTTGCTCAAAACATTTTGATTGCTTGACTTGAAGCATATGATTTGATGTTGAATTTGTGATTCTATTCTGGTGATTATGTTTTTGTTTAAACTACATTCCTTGAATTTGATTTGTGTTTGATTGGCCACTTTCATGAATTGAATTTTTGTGCAGTTAATTAACTATTAGGGAACCTAATCGTTCTATTGAGTTAATAATTGGTAACAAGCAATAAGTTTTCTTATTGTAAAACATATATAACATGTTTTCACACTTCCGAGCGTATGAGAAGAAATAAACATTGTGGGGAAGCTTGTACAAAACTTAATGCAGTTTGTTCAAGGCAATCCAAAAGCGTGTTTAGGTTGAATTAGTAAAGCTAGGTCTAGTCAAAGAGCGGGTTTTTGTTAGATATTTTGGCAAGCGAGAGGTATTAGATACCACCCCACCCTCTTCACCTACTCATAACAGCCCAAACACTACCCCTCTCAAGTGTGTCAGAAACTGAAACAAACAGCCTCTCACTCTCACCTCAACCATCCTCATCCAGAAATACCACCCCACCCTCTTCACCTACTCATAACAGCCCAAACACTACACCTACATAAACTTCAACCACCAATCATACCATGGGAGATAACCATGGAGGAAATCCACCACCCGAGCAAACCCTTCGTCAATGGGTGAGGCAAGAGGTTACTCAACAACCTCTTTGCATCACCTATCCGACAACCACAAACCTTGAAGTAAAATCCAGTCTTATCCACCTCCTCCAAACCTTTAGAGGCCTAGAAAATGAAGATCCCCACAAGTTCCTTACAGAGTTCCATGTTGTGTGTGTTGGCATGAAACCACACAATGTCACAGAGGACCAAATCAAGCTTAGGGCATTCCCCTTCGCAGTGCAAGACTCGGCAAAAGATTGGCTTTATGACCTTCCACCGGGGACGGTCAACACGTGGGTAGATCTTGCACACCTCTTCTTAGACAAATACTTCCTAGAAATGAAAGCCGCAGCCCTAAGAGAGATAATTGGGATCAAACAACACAAGAGAGAAGACTTTCGTGCATATTGGGAGAGGTTCAAAAAGCTTTGTGCCCATTGCCCAAAGCATGGTATTAGTGAGTATTAAATCCTCCAATACTTCATTGAAGGCATGACTCCTTGGGAAAGAAGGCTTCTTAATGCTTCAAGTGGAGGATCTTTGACCGATAGGACCCCAACTGAGATTCGAGATCTCATAAAAAACATGGCGGAAGATTCAAAGATTACTAGTTAAGATGAAGATTGGTACACAGATGCACCCCGAGGTGTAAAAGTGGTGCACACTCCTCAAATTGAAGCTCATCTATCCGAGTTGACTAAGGTAGTAATGATGCTTGCCAAGGACAAAGGTGTGCAATCCACACCCCGTCCTTGTGGCATTTGCACTCAAGTGGGACACCCGACTAATATGTGTCCTCAATTGCAAGAAGAAGAATATGAAGAAGAAAATGCTATGGGAGGCTATTTCGGGCACAATCAAAGAACTTATGATCAGCCCCGAGGCAATAAAAGGTGGAACAACAACGAAAGCATGGGCTACCAACAAAGACAACCACCCCATTACCAAGCAAGGCCTCCATTCCCACAACAAAATTACCAACCGAGGCAACCACAACCTCCTCCTCAATAAGTCGGGTCCTCAAGCATGTCCTTAGAAGACATAGTCAAGAGCCTTGCCACTAGTACTCAATGTTTTCAACAAGAAACCAAGGCAAGCATCAAGAATCTTGAGCATCAAATGGCACAACTTGCTCAATCGGTGAGCAAAATGGAGAATCAAGGAAATCTACCTCCTCAAACTGAAAAGAACCCAAAGCACAATGCTTGTGCAATTAGCTTGAGGAGTGGAACGAAATATGATGGCCCGAAGATGCCTGAAGAAGAAGAAGAGGAGTTGGTGATAGAAGAACCACCAAAGAAGGATGAAAAGAAAGAAAAAATGGTGGAGAAAAAGAAGCCCGAAGAGAAAGAAGCAAATATCACACCACCACCTTTTCCATCAAGATTGAGCAGCAACAAAAAAGAGAGAGAAGATAGTGAAATCATGGTAATGTTCCGAAAAGTTGAAGTCAACATCCCCATTTTGGACGCCATCAAACAAGTACCTTGATATGCTAAGTTCCTTAAGGAAGTTTGGACATCTAAAAAGAAGTTGCGAGGTAATGAGACAGTGAAAGTAAGTCAAAATGTTTTTGCAGTTTTGCAGAAGAGGATGCCCCCAAAGTGCAAGGATCCGGGTGTTTTCACCGTTCCTTGCAAATTGGGAAAACTTTATTTCCCCCGTGCTATGCTTTATTTAGGAGCTTCAATTAATATTTTTCCATATTCTGTTTATAAATCTATTGCCATAGGCACTTTAACAAAAACCAGGGTGATTATCCAACTTGTAGATCATTCTATAGTACACCCAAAAGGTGTATTAGAGGATGTTTTAGTGCAAGTTAATGAGCTTGTCTTTACTACATATTTTTATGTGCTTGATATGGGAGATGATGACACCCAACCTTGAGTTCCATACTTTTAGGTAGACCATTCTTAAAAACAGTAAGAACACAAATTGATGTCTACAATGGTACATTGTCCATGGAATTCGATGGGGAGGTCATCAACTTTATTATCTATGAAGCAATGCGGTACCCAAGTGATGTTCATTGCATAGATTTTGTTGATATATTCCAGCCTTTGACTGAAAAGTGTTTTGAGTTGACTAACCATGATTTTTTGGAGTTAGTTTTAAGCAGGAATTTTGATAACAATTCAGTCAAAGAGATTACAGAAAATTTCAAGTTAGATGAAGAGTTGCTGGAAATTGTGGAGATCATGGAAGAAAGGAAGAAAATGAGGTATGATAATAGCAATGTGAAATTGCCTATTTCTAACACAAAACTTCCTCCTTCCGTTGTGCAGACACGTAAGCTAGAATTGAAGACTCTTCCAGATCATTTGAAGTATGCATACCTTGGAGAAGAGAAGACTTTTCCTATGATTATCTCCAACAAACTGTCCATTGCAGAAGAAGATGAGTTGGTGACTTTGCTGAAAAAGTATAAGAAAACTATTGGGTGGAAAATTCCTGACATAAAAGGGTTGACCCCTTCCTTATGCATGCATAAGATTCTCATGGAGGAAGATTTCAAACCAACTCGAGAGGCACAGAGAAGATTGAATCCACCCATGATGGAGGTGGTAAAGAAAGAAATCATAAAGCTTTTGGATGCAGGTATGATCAACCCTATCTCAGATAGTAAATGGGTGAGCCCCGTTCAAGTAGTCCCGAAAAAAGATGGGGTCACAGTTGTCAAGAATTTCGAGGGAGATTTGGTGCCAACCCGTGTGAAAAACGGGTGGAGGGTCTGTATTGACTATAAAAAGTTGAATGCCTCAACGAGAAAAAAACCATTTTCCCTTGCCATTTATTGACAAAATGTTAGAGCGATTGGCGGGTAAATCTCATTACTGTTGCTTGGATGGTTTCTCGGGTTTTCATCAAATTTAGGTAGCCTCGGAAGACCAAGAGAAAACCACATTCACTTGTCCCTTTGGCACATTTTCTTATAGGCGTATGCCTTTTGGTCTATGCGATGCACCCGCAACATTTCAGAGATGCATGGTGAGCATTTTTTCTTAATCTGTTGAAAACATCATTGAAGTTTTCATGGATGATTTCACAGTCTATGTAAACTCCTTTGATGAATGTTTAAGCTATCTAACAAAAATTCTGCAAAGGTGCATTGACACAGATCTTGTGCTTAACTATGAAAAATGTCATTTCATGGTGGACAATGGACTGATTTTAGGTCAAATTGTGTCCCAAAAAGGTTTAGAAGCTGACAAGGCTAGTATAGATATTATCAAGAGTCTTCCTTATCTGACAAATGTTTTAGAAGTTTGTTCGTTTCTTAGCCATGCAGTTTTCAATCGGCGGTTCATAAGAGATTTTTCAAAGATTACAGTGCTGATATGTCAACTACTCCAAAAAGATGTCGAACTTGAATTCACTCAGCCATGCAAGGATTCCTTCGATCGTTTGAAGGATTTACTCCCCTCCGTTCCAATCATCCAACCGTCTAATTGGGATCTCCCGTTAGAGATCATGTCTAACGCGAGCAACATGGCTGTTGGGGCGGTATTGGTTCAAAAGGTGGATCGAGCTCATCATGTCATCTACTATGCATCCAAGACCCTTGATAGTGCACAAAGCAACTACATCACAACAGAAAAAGAGTTTCTTGTTATTGTTTTTGCACTAGAGAAGTTCTGGCAATACCTCCTTGGAACTAAAGTGATCTTATATTCGGACCATGCAGCTATAAAGCACTTACTTACCAAGAAAGATTTGAAGCCGAGGTTAATACGGTGGATGCTGCTTTTGCTAGAGTTCGATAATGAGATCAAAGATAAGAGCAGGAAAGAGAACCTAGTCGCCGATCATTTGAGCCGAATAGTTCAACTCGAAGATGCGACTCCCATCCATGACATGTTCCCAGACGAGCACTTGTTTGCTATGCAAACACCACCTTGGTATGCGAATATATGCAACTTCATGGTCACGGGAAAGTTCCCGCCCGACCTCACAAGGTCACAGAGAGATAAGATCAAGAAAGATGTAAGAAGGTACATTTGGGATGAACCGTAACTTTGGAAACATTGCGCAGATCAGGTAATAAGAAGATGTGTTGAAGAACATGAGGTACAATCTATCCTCAACTTTTTTTCATAGTTATGCTTGTGGAGGGCATTTTGGTCCTCAAAGAACTGCCAGGAAAATTTTATACTGTGGATTTTATTGGCCTCGACTCTTTCATGACTCTTACACTTTTTGTAAAAGTTGTGAGATATGTCAAATGACTGGTTCTTTGAGTTCCTGAAATCAAATGCCTTTGACCCCTATACTGGTTTGTGAAATATTTAATATATGGGGTATTGATTTTATGGGTCCTTTTCCTTCATCCTTTAGGAACTTATACATCCTTTTGGCTGTTGATTATGTTTCCAACTGGGTAGAGGCAAAGGCAACAAGAACTGATGATGATAAAGTTGTTGTAGATTTTGTCAAGGCTAACATCTTATGTAGGTTTGGAACTCCAAAAGCCTTTATCAGTGATAGAGGCACACACTTTTGCAACAAAAGTCTTGGATCAGTTTTCAAGAAGTATGGAGTCCAACATCGGGTGTCCACAGCTTATCACCCGCAAACAAATGGACAAGCTGAAGTGTCAAACATAGATATCAAGTCCATACTTGAGAAGAAAGTAAACACAAACCGCAAAGATTGGAGTTTGAGATTAGAAGATGCTCTTTGGGCATACCCAACTGCGTATAAAACTCCAATTGGGATGTCACCTTATAGACTTGTGTTTGGGAAAGCCTGTCATCTTCCTGTTGAACTAGAGCACAAGACTTTTTGGGCTGTCAAAAAGCTAAACAAGAAGATGGATGAACCGAGTGTTCACCGAAAGTTAGAGATTCAAGAGTTAGAGGAAATAAGAAATGAACTATTCGAGAGTTCACGCATCTACAAAGACAAGACCAAAGCATTCCATGATAAGTACATCTCCCGTAAGACCTTTGAGATTGGTCAAAAGGTATTACTCTATGAGTCTTGACTTAAATGGTTTTCCGATAAGTTACGGTCCCGGTGGGTGGGACCGTTCATTTTTACTAATGTATTCGATCATGGTGCAGTTGAGATTAAGAGTAACAAAACTGGAAAAGTGTTCAATGTTAATGGTCACAGGTTAAAGGTCTTCTATGAAGGTTTTGTTGGATTAATGTCTAAGTCCATAACTATAATTGGTAAGACCTGACCCGACCCGGCATGGTCCATTTGGGTTGCATGGCATCATGCATTTGGATAGACTATAATGAGAGAAATAACACCTAAGGTTGGTTAATATATTATAAGTTATAATATATTAATAAGGTTATTTAATTAGTATTGATCAAGAATTAATTTGGAATTAATTAAGTGATCAAAAGGAGACTAATTAAATATATGGGTTGATTGTGTAAATCATTCATTCTTATATATGTGGGCTTGTGATCCAAGATTCCTTATGTTGGACTAAGTCCATGGGGTGACCCATGGATACTCCATGGAGGTTAAAATCCATGGAGCATAAGGAATGGGTAAAGTTATGAGTTACATGGTGTAACCCTAATTGCCACCATATAAAAGAATCACATGGCTCAAGAAATCGTGCACTAATGTGTGAGTGTGAGGGCTAGACGATTTCAAGGAGTGTTCAAGTTTCTCTCAAGTTATTCCAAGTTTATTTGGTGTTGTGTGAACCATTTGAGGTGTCACACTTGGGGCACTAGGCACTCAAGCTTCATGAAGACATTCTACATCAAAGAGGTATGTATTCTATCTTGTTATATTTATTATTTTGTATGCTAGATTAGGATAATACCTTGGATGTTCATATTGTATGTATAATAGAGAAAACATAGATCCAAGGTATTTAGGGTTGCATGTACACTTAGGAGTGTTAGAATGCTCATAACCCAACAGTGGTATCAGAGCCTAGGCTTGTTTTCTTGTTATACTTGCAAAAGTAGCTGAAAAATCGAGTTGGATGCATATATTCGATTGTTTTGGCTAGAATTGGACTAGGAACATTACCCTAAGATGTTTTTGGACTTATAAACTTGTTTTTGATGTGGTAATGTTCATGCTAATCCAATTTCTAAGATAATTGTCATAATTTCAAGATTTGTATTAGTTTGTATGTTCATGCTAATTTCTTGAAGATTGATGATTTGAATTATCTTGTTCTTACGAGGTTCTTAGATTAATAGAAAAGTTGTGTGAAATAGTTGTTTTCAATCCATTTTAATCTAAGAGTTGATTCCAAAGTGTGTTTTTGTAACTTGTCCTCAAGTTATATGAAAAGTCACATTTAAGAATCATAAAACTCATAAAAGTTGGCAAAGGTTACAAAATGAAGAGTCTAGTTCTAATTAAATGGTTTTATGACTCCATAACTTGTCCTCAAGTTATGGAGGTTCAAGAGTCTCTTCATTAAATTAAAAAAAAAGTGTAACTTTAATTAGTTCCATAAGTTACAATAAAAAAAGTTATTTATTTTTATTAATTAGTTTAAAGTCTTCCATAACTTGTCCTCAAGTTATGGAACTTGAAGATTTTTTTTTTTTTTAATTAAAACTACTTTAAACTCATAAGTTATGGAATTAATTAGTTTTGAATAGTTTCAAAACTTGCCCTCAAGTTTTGGAATTTGAAAAGTTTTCACTTATGAATACTTTAATTCCAAGTTAGCCCTTAGAATTTTAAAAGTTAAAATTCAACCCTTATACTTTAGAATATTATAAGTTAATAATATTTATATATATGTATAAGAGTAAAGTCAGTCTTACCGTTAGTAGGCTTCATTCACGAAGCCGGTCTATAAGGGGGGTATAAGGTTACTGCCTATAAAATGGCAGTTTAATGGGTGTCCACTCTCACCCACCGCTTCCTTGACTGGTGGAGGGTCGTTAGCCGAACGGGTAGGACAAGGACTTAATTCTCCTTTCATTAAAAGTATTAATGATAAATACTAAGTAACTAAACTCTTATTAATACCCAATCTTAGTTACTTAGGAAAATGTGAATTTGGTGCTAACCCATGAAATTACACTTTGCACTTTGCTTAAGTCGTTAGTGGAGCGTGTGTCGTTAACCGGCACACTAACCTGGACTTAACAAGGTAGGCAAAGGGTAACTTAATATTTATCATAGTATCGGTGGAGCGTGTGTGGTTAACCGACACACTGATTAAGAGGTAAATATTAAGGGTACCAAGTATATGTGCATGGTTATTCACACCTTGTTTTGTGATCCTCGACATCCCAGTCACAAACCCTGAAGGGCACACTCGAGATTGAAAAATTCCTTTGAACAGTTCAATGAATCTCAAAGATCTAGGACTTTCAAATCCAATTAAAACCTAATAAATTATTTCGTTTTTCATGGTAGAAATTGGTGAATCGTCATTCACCTACTTCAAATATTTTATAGCTTGGATTACGGCATCCCTCTTCTAAGTTATAAAATAGTTTGTTGGGTCCTAGCCTTAATATTTCATATTGGGTGTCATATTAAGGACTTTAAATCAACTATCTTGAATATCTCCCAAAAAGATGTCTGGTCTAGACATTTATGATCTTCCCAAATCTCTTGAAACAAGCTTTCCTAAATAAAGATGATGTCCCATGGATATCATACTTCTTTCACCTCCTCCAATTATTCTCCCTAACCCACAAGTTCCTAAAAAGTTTAAGGTCACTCAAGCCATATTGGCAAGGCAAGGTCTACGTGTGATTACATCTTGGAGATGTAGTCACATATTGACAAGCCGGGAGAGTTGGGTGTCAAAGTCTTGAGAAAGTTGGTGGCTCAACTACTTTCTAAGTCACATAGTGAGTTCTTTTGGGAATCCTATGAAACAGACTAAGACAAGACCCTTAATGATCTTATCTATTTGCTAAGATCAACTTCCTAAAACGCTATGGACATTGACAATGATGACATTGGATATCCAGTAAAGCTCTCTCTTCCCAATGGAAAGGGATCGGCCATAGTCAACTCTGTTGACCCAATGGTAAAGAGAGAGGTGAAGTCTGAGATAGTCCCATTATCAAGGGTCCATAGGTAACTATTGCCAAAGGAAAGGGCATTGGTTACGAAGCTGCCAAATTTAGCTAAGGATGTTAAAGTCAATAAGTTTGGATCTACTTTAGGTAAAGTCCATTGTCTAACTCTATTAAGTACATGCTGATTCTGATCGCGAAGATGGATTTCAATCGCATGGTTCGGTGATCAGAATTTTGGGCTATTACTTAACAGTTATGATATTTATATTGCTTAGGAATAGATAACAACAAGGTTTTCATATGAATTGTAAGGATAAGTTTTTCCGCAAAGTTTTAAAATAAAAGAAAAAGGTTTTGATTTTATTTATTTTAAGTATCCTTACAATGGCATTTGTGAAAAGTTGTTGCTTATAAGATTCCATTGATAGCAATATTAGAAAAATGGATTTGATTCTTTCGGTTGTGGTAGTGTCTAATATTACCAAATAAGGAAAGATTCTCATCACCCAAGGTTCAATTGGACCGAAACTTGGAATCATGCAAGTTGTATAGTATGATGAATGAGAACTTTCAGCTTGGAAAATTAAGACTAATTACTTATGTGAATAAGGAAAGGACTAAGGGATCGAGTACACATTCTTGTGCACTGGTCAAGTCCACCATAAAAGATCAAGAAGACTATTCGTCATGATTTACTTAAGTTCAGTAAATATGGTTATACTTATAAGTTTAAGTATAAGTCTGTAGCATTGGAGAAGTTTCAATGTGAGATAGAACGAATAAGAAGAATCAAAGTATGGCAGAAAGATAAAAGTTTCTCAAATCTGAAAAGATGGGAGAGTACTTTAGTATCATGTTTATGATCATCTTAATGATTAAGATACCATATCACAATTGGTCCTCTAAAGTCATCTTAGTGCATTCTTATGACTAAGAAGAGGAGTCATGAATTGTTGAAATGGTTAAATCAAAAAGATGATTCATACTTCGTTCCAAAACAATTCTTAGAGTCATACTCCAAGATTGTAACTTGAGTGACATATCTTAAAGAGGGTTTGTTAACACTAGTCAAATGTAAGAGTAAAAGGTAATCTACTCTTGTACATTTGAAATTGGTAAGTTGTGATGTTTTGGATAAAACAGAGACCAACTTAGGCCAATTGTGTAAAGTGTTAGTCTTGATAAAGAATCCACACTATCTCTTGAATATTTGACAAGGGAGTCTTATATGTCAAGAGGACGGTGGGAGTCTTAAAGCTCTTGAAATTTTCAAGACTTAATCAAGAATAAAACCTAAAGTCCTTCATTAGCACACGACTTGAGGTTTATAACCTATCGTGTTGAAATTTTTGTGCCTATTCAAGTTGGCTTTGCCTAGGAGTTCTGAGGGTTCTCAATTGGTTGCACAACTACTTGGAAGCAATGGCAGGCACCTGAGCTGCCAAATGGCAAGAATTTAAGATTGCACAAGTTTAATCAATATGAGTTTGGATTTGTCACTAACCTTGTCTTGTGATTATGGTTTTGACAAATTCACATGGATAAGAACACATACACTATTAAATCTAAGTGTCATAAGGTTTCTCTCCGATTCATGAAAATGATGGTGAGGAAACACTTTCACTAAGTAGATTTTAGCTAGATAGCAATTGTGATATTTGCATTCTCAAAGTCGTTAGTGGAGCGTGTGTGGTTTACCGGCACACTAACATGGACTTGTGAGAAGTGGCAAAGGTCTAAACAATTGAGACTATGATTACGGCATCCCTTTTCATAGTTCTAAAATTGTTTAGACACACATGTGAGCTATCTAAGAGAGGTGTATGATTTTGATAAAGTTTTATCAAAACAATCTAGTATCAGAAATCTGAACTTTGGTAAGAAAGTCAGCTGATTTCTGAGTACATGTCAAAGCTAGTGGGAGCATAAGTGTTATGCTAATAATCATCATGTTAGTGGGAGCATGATAATTATGACAAAGGTTGCAAGTTAGCAATGTTAATTATAGAAAACAAAAGTTTCAATTCGTGAGGTTCCAGGGGTTGAAAAAAGTTGTTTTGCTATAATTAAGGGAGAGGAGATTATACTTCATTTCAATTCTAAAAGCTTAGATTGAGATTTTAATCGTATTTAATCAAGGATATATATATATGAATTTCATGTTGGAATGGCTCAACATAAGGAAATTCTATATATGGGTCCATTATTTGCGTTCTAAAATTCGATTATGATTACGGCATCCCTTTTCATAATCTGAATTTTGAGAACTTGGCAAATTGAAATGGAAATATTATAGCAAAAGACTGGTTTAGTCTTTATGTGAGACATCATGAATCGTGTCCCATATGCTTCGGATATAGGATCGATTACATGTGCTATATTCATCCTTTCTAAAATTTTCCAAATGCATGGGGCATTATGAAGGGAAAAGGTCAATCTAAGGAGGCAACTCTTGTTCAGAAGTGATAGTCAAAATGGAATATGGAAATGTTTCAAAGTTAGAAATTATTCAATCTGTGTAAGATTAGGAAACTTAATGAAAGAAGGATGTTTCCAAGGAGCTGATCTCCTTTGGAATGCTCTGTAATGATTGTTGTCAAGTCTTTCTGACTTCGTGCATAATCATTAAGAGGATCAATGCATATAAGTTTAGAATCTAACAGATTTCAGTAAATGGCATGAATTTGGAATTCTTGCATTTGCAGTAAGGATTTGGGACTGTGAAAAGAGGATCATTGGAGTGATGTTCAATTGATCTATTTTACAAAGTAAAGATCATAGACAAACATAGTATGCATACTTGGTGTATGGCATGACTAGTGTTTAGAAAACATAGTGTACATGCTTGGAGCATGGGACAACTATTGTTTTAAATTCAAGTATAAAGTTGATAAAACCGAAACAATGAATAATGAGTAATCAGTATGGTGATAAATAAAAGTGTTTATTTATATTCATAGGGTTTGATACCATATTTGATTCATTTATTCTTGTGTTTCACTTTGCATGTTTTGACTTCCAGAATAACTAAGTCGCTCTTCCTGAATGATTAAGTTATTCAAACCATCCACAGTCAGTCATAAGTTGGAAGTAGATATGAATCAAGACTGTCATGGGTTGGTTTGTAGAGGTCCAAGTTGGTAGACAAAGTGGTGCTACAACACTCATGAGTGCTCATAAGTTCTGAGTATTGGATTCAACCCGCGCTCATTTGAATCACTTCATGGATTTTATCACGAGTGATCATGAGACAATAATATCTTATATTCTTCAAACCTAGAGATATGAGTTGTTACTATGAGTTGGTTATACATTGATTGCACGAAAACGCATTGGTAACTCGATGTTATAAAACGTGCCTTTGTGTATGATTCAACAAGTAGTAGAACAATCCATATGAGTCGAAGTTTATCCATTCCTTTTACCTTTGGGATAAAAGCGATATCTATGGGCCCCTCGATGATTTAAAGATGATACATGTGAGTGCTTGGCCAAGCCAGGACTGATTTGATTTGTTCAATCAGTCAGTCATCATGAATCGGAAATCGGGAAACAACAAATGGACAGAGAGAATGATTGATAATCCGTGTCTCAGTCCATATGATATCTAGAATGGAGGAATATATGAACCCTTATCTAATGGACAAGTCATTGACAAAGGTCAGAATTCATCGACAAGGTTAGAGTTCGACAGAAGCTTTTGAGAGCTATGATTGCTGATCGGTTCCTGAAGTCATACGCAATAATAGTTTTAGACTTATCCAAGTGGGAGACTGTTGGATTAATGTCTAAGTCCATAACTATAATTGGTAAGACTTGACCCGACCCGGCATGGTCCATTTGGGTTGCATGGCATCATGCATTTGGATAGACTATAATGAGAGAAATAACACTTAAGGTTGGTTAATATATTATAAGTTCTAATATATTAATAAGGTTATTTAATTAGTATTGATCAAGAATTAATTTGGAATTAATTAAGTGATCAAAAGGAGACTAATTAAATACATGGGTTGATTGTGTAAATCATTCATTCTTATATATGTGGGCTTGTGATCCAAGATTCCTTATGTTGGACTAAGTCCATGGGGTGACCCATGGATACTCCATGGAGGTTAAAATCCATGGAGCATAAGGAATGGGTAAAGTTATGAGTTACATGGTGGAACCCTAATAGCCACCATATAAAAGAATCCCATGGCTCAAGAAATCGTGCACTAATGTGTGAGTGTGAGGGCTAGACGATTTCAAGGAGTGTTCAAATTTCTCTCAAGTTATTCCAAGTGTATTTGGTGTTGTGTGAACCATTTGAGGTGTCACACTTGGGGCACTAGGCACTCAAGCTTCATGAAGACATTCTACATCAAAGAGGTATGTATTCTATCTTGTTATATTTATTATTTTGTATGCTAGATTAGGATAATACCTTGGATGTTCATAATTGTATGTATAATAGAGAAAACATAGATCCAAGGTATTTAGGGTTGCATGTACACTTACGAGTGTTAGAATGCTCATAACCCAACAGGTTTCCAAGAGAAAGACATGGAGGTTGATAGCTTGGAACGCCCGAACTACATTGAGTAAATGAAAAGAGCAAAGTCGAGCCAAAGACTTGAAACAAGGGCAGCTAACCGAGAGGCAACTCGGGAGTATTTCTTTCCATTTTCTTTATTTCACCCTATTTCTTCCGTGTTGCAATGTTTTTGAGTCTTTTCGAGGGGTCCATACAAATAACTTTCCTATCTAATGGTCAAAGAAAATTTGGTTTTGAAAAAAAAATCGTGAATTTGATGTTAACAGAAAGAAAACGCACTGGGTAGGCCAAAAACACATAGACTCATTCTAAAACGCATGGTCATGTTTTTTTGTCCGTGCGGCCACTTCGAGGTTTTTAATAAAAAAGATATTGGCATGGGTAAAGCTGAAAACTCACAGGTAGGCTACAAAACTCACGACCTAAGCTCTAGTCGTGCGTGTCATCGAGTATTACAAAGAAAAAAAATTGTGCATGGGCTAGCTTCAAATCGCACGGGCAGAAAGAATAAAACGCACGGCCTAAGGCTAGACCGTGCGTCCATATCGCAAGTCCGATCCTAAAAAAAACTCACGGCCATGGTTCAAAAACGCATGGTTCGTGTTTAGTCGTCACTAGCTCCCGATAATCATAAAAACACGCACAACCCCTAAGCACTCGAACTCACTAACAAACTTCACGGGTGAAGGCAGCCTCGATCGATCGACGTGGGTCTTCAACTAACCGTGCGTTTCTATCTTCTTCTTTTTTCTCACGATCGTGCCCCCTCCTCATCATTTTAGGCCGAAACCTCCACAACCCTACTGAATTCTCGATATTTCTTTCAATTAATCCAAGATTAAGGCACAAAGGTATGTTATAATTGGTTCCTAACTTCATGTCATTCATCATTCAGGTTGAATACCTCTATTATTGTGTTAAAATTGGATTTTTCATCGTAAACCCTAATTCTTGATTTGTAAAGTTTGAATTGATTCTTGTATTGGGTTTCAAAATTCTTGTATAGGGATTGAAGAACAAGCTTGGAGAGGCACTTTTGGAAGAAAATTAGAAGCTTTCATCTCCAGTTGGGCATTCTAACATTAAAGAGTTCAAGCTTTCTTGAGGTTGAAGATAAAGTGAATAATACAAGCCAACACCACAAATTCAAGCGTTTGAACGGTACATTCCTTCCATATCTCAAGTTTTACGCATTCAATTTAAGTTTGTTTGGCTAGAAATATAGTTGTGAATCCGTTCTTGTGCTTCATATAACTGTTCATTCGTGCTTGTCTAGTTGTGTTATCATCTTTGGGCACCACCTGTTTGTCATAAATCCGGTTTGTCATCATGCCAAAACGCAAAAATCCAACATCAAAAGCACAATTTGAATCCAAATATGGTGTCACCACCATTATTCACAATTCTCTTGAGCACCGTGATCGATTCCTTCACTTGAAGGACTGCAAATATTCTCAACAGCAGTTTGTAGATATTCCCACTCTCCAAGAACTAGGAATTTATGATGGCGTCCTTAGGTTGTTTAACAACATCGGTTGGGAGAAACTTCTCACTTTGGCACCAATGGAATTGTATAAAAACGCAACAATTGAATTCTTACAATCCTTGGAATTCAATGACAATGCCAAAGGTCTCTCATTCTGTCTCACGCAGTTGCAATTTTTCCCGAGTCTAAACGATCTTAGTGGTTTTGTTGGGATTTCCGCATTCAATACTTATGGTCCCAAATTAGGCTACATGCGAGACAAAAACACCCTTTTCAAAGCCAAAGCCTTTTGGAAGGAAATGACGAGACTTGATGTGCATGAGGCTCGATCCGCCAAATCATCCCAAATCGTTCATCCAGACTTAAGGGTGGCCCTCCGAATTATTGCTAATATTGTCTTCCCCCAAGAAGACGTTAGCAGAGGCGGTAGGATGGAGCTAGAAATTCTTTGGTGCATTGTCACCGGCTTCAAGAGACCACATTTTGGCGCCTTCCTAGCTTACAAAATTCTCTTGGTCTCCACTAGCGATTCCGTCCCTATCCATTGTGGCGGGATTATCACTTTTTGAGAGCAAGCGCCCGAATCTCGAGAAAATCACGCAAGGCACCAATACCATCACATCCAATGTCCTTGTAGCCTCATCTTTCTTCCGCAGAGAAGGTGATGGTTGTCTCACATGGTTGGTACAGGGTGAGCCCTATTTCTGAGTTCCTGTTGGGGATTTCAGTTCCCTCCAACTCTCTAGCATGACATCACTCAGACTCGATGGTGCCTACCAAATAACACATCCGCAGGTTCCATTCCACGCATTCCCGCACCCATCCAGAGAGCTCCTGAGCGGCTGGTCGACGACCACGAAGACGACATCCTTATTTCCCCTGCTCACTCCACTCCTCCCGCTGCAGGGGGCTCTAATTTTGTTGCCCCGCTAGAGACCGCACGTTATTACTACACCCGGCGGGCAACTCAGTACCATGACACATACAGGAGGCGTTTTGATCACCTTGATCAAGCTGTTGCTGACATTCGCGCTGATTTGTCTGCAACCAATGCCTCCGTTCAGCAATTGACAAAATTGGTACAAGAAGCTATGCAGTTCATGCAGCGTTGGGCCCCCCGTGATTAATAGGTTGCCCTACCCTCTCCCAGCATCGAGGACGATGCTAAATCTTAAGCTTGGGGAGGGGTCTTTGTACATTAGGTTTTAATTTCCACATGCATTTTATCAAAAAAAAATCAAAAAATATTTTTTCTTTTCTTATTTTTATTTTCTCATGCATTCAATTTAAAGCATTCAAAAAAAATTCAAAAAGATTTTCCGTTTCTAGCATTTTTTTATCTATTCGCATCTTAAGAACAAAAATAAAACAACAAAAACAAAAAAAAACAAAACAAATAATGTGAAATGAGGACAATCTTTACATACGATAGCTCCATGAAGTGCGAAAACGAGAAATCAAATGAAAAAAATACCGAAGCGACCGGATAGTTACCGGAAGTATAGAATCAACTGTCATAACTAGGGGACCCAAACACCGTAATTCGAGACCCCAACCTTAGATAATAAAAAAATGGCATACTGAAACGTTTTGTGGGCGGTAATAACAGCTTTAGGACGATTTGTTTCTAAATGTTTAAAAAGAATCTTTATCGACAACTCTGGACCCACAGACCACGGACCTAATTGTTGACACGCGTCACCCTCGCGGTAATAGAGAGCTTAAGTATCATATCCACACAGTCAAAAAAGAAGAACGGGTATAACTGTCATATTCAGTACCCAAATCAGAATTTCAAGTACTCAAACGAAGAAATTTTTAGAAATTCAAAAGTTGATTGAAGAACTAAAGCTATGAACGAAGATACAAATCCAAGTTCAATCAAAATCAAAAGTCATCTCAAAGTCAAACCTAGAAAATGAAGAACTGTGTGATATGATACTTGTGGCTCTCGAAAAAGTGAAAGCATAGGAGCTGGGCCCCTTCGGGTGGGCTCACTGTTTCAGCGAAAGCTGATTTGCCGTGACGGGTTCTTAAGGATGCGTTTATTCTGATTCTTGACCATCTAGTCTTAAGGACATGAGATCCCGGACTGTGTTATTTTCACTCACAAAGCTAATTAAGGTATAAAGTTTAAATAAAACTATGGTTGGATTATTGGGTTACACCGTTTCTTGGTCTTCCTCACTTTGGGAGTCTGTGATACATGAAAGGTAGCAGGATGATCGCCTAGGTATTAGTGATTGGAGCCCCATTGATGTAAAGTCTGATCGTATGTAAAAAAAATAAAAAATAAATAAATAAAAATATTTGTGTTTTGAATTTTTTCTTGGGTTCATTTTTTCTTAAGAATCTTTTTGAACATAAGTTATTTTCATTATTTTTTCTTTTATTGCATTTATTCACTCTTAATTCCTTTTAGTTCCTTTTCGTTCTTTCCATTCTTTTCATCTTAGTTTCTTTTTAGTCGCCTATCGTCTTCTCTAGGGTGATTCTCAATTTTGTTCTTTCTTGAGGACAAGAAAGGTCTAAGTTTGGGGAGGTTTGATAGGTGCGTTTTATGCACCTATTTTGCATGTTTATTTCCGTCCTTTTACAGCATTTTACTTCATAATTCTTGCATTTAGTTAATTATTAGGGCAATTGCACATTTCATTAAGAATGTCTGGTACTTCAATATTTTTGATTTATTTTGCAGGCATTGTGGTGCTTCCAGCTTGGAAGCATGGAGCTTGGAACTTGGAGCATGGAGCTTTGGAGCATGAAGAGAAGATGAACCGATCATTCCACGGCAGAAAACATGAAGACATAACCCGAGTCATTGTTGCATTGTCATCATAGTGAAGGACAACATTTGAAAAACGGTTCTTATCACATTGATACGGGTCGTGTTTGTCCTTTATCATCTCATATTTGAGCAACATGACTCGTGGTGAAGCTAGACTGAAGATGGAGCAACCAGTGAAGACTTATTTGATTTTTAGCAAAAAGAATGGGCCATGCCAAAAACACATGGTCAAGAGAAATGGTCATGCCAAAAACACATGGGCAAAAGGCATGGCCATGCCAAAAATGCATGGCCTTATGATATGCACGTAAACACTAATTAAGACAGGAGAACGTCATTTTGAGGAGGCAGAACGGTTTTTGGAGCAGTTTGGGCGATCTTGGGCGATTCTAGGAGATTTTTTGGAGCTTTTGAGAAGACCTAATCATTGCAAACACTTTAGATTTCATTTTAGTAAGCATTAAACATTTCAATTTCATCTTTATTTTTGTTTGATTTGTTCTAAGCCATGTGTAGCTAAGAAACCCTAGTTTCTAGTTCTTGTTCAAAACATGTTGATTGCGTGACTTGAAGCATATGATTTGATGTTTGATTTGTGATTCTATTCTAGTGATTATGTTTTTGTTTAAACTAGAATCCTTGAATTTGATTTGTGTTTGATTGGCTACTTTCATGAATTGAATTTTTGTGCAGTTAATTAACTTTTAGGGCACCTAATCGTTCTATTGAGTTAATAATTTGTAACAAGCAATAAGTTTTCTTATTGTAAAACATATATAACATGTTTTCACACTTCCGAGCGTATGAGAAGAAATGAACATTGTTGGGAAGCTTGTACAAAACTTAATGCAGTTTTTCAATGCAATCTAAAAGCGTGTTTAGGTTGAATTAGTAAAGTTAGGTCTAGTCAAAGAGCGTGTTTTGGTTAGATAATTTGGAAAGCAAGAGGTATTAGAGCGTGTTAATATCTTTCAGTAGCAACTTTGAATAGCAATGATGAATTACATCAAGTCATAATCAAGTTGAACAACAACATTGAGAACTCGAACTAGAACCATTCAATCAAATTGTTTACAAGTTTATTTCATTTTGTGCGTGCTTTTAAAGTAGATTGTTATTTTATTATTTTACTTTTGCAAACAAAACCCCCATTTGTAACCAAAGTACCTTGCGCAGAGAGGTATAGACTTTTATCCCGTGTCTATGTGGTTTGACCCTATTATTTGTTGGGTTTGACACGCCTAACAGCGAGTTCATCTTTAAACTCGTCGAGTTCATCAGACAGATTGTGAAATTTGTTTTCTTCCAGCTTTGAACAAATTACAATTGCATCAAATATAACAGAAAAACATCCTAGGCACTAATACCACTGATGGGTTTTGAGCATATCTACATTCCTATGTGCACATGCAACCCTATTTGCTTTGGATCTATGTTTTCTCAAGTTATACATGCAAATTAATTTTCCAAAGCAACAACCCTAGAACTACAATATAAAATCAAAATCTATACATATTAGGGTTTAGAAGAATACCTTTCTTGTTAGCTAGTAGTAACAAGTAATCCACATAAAATTTTGACTCTTGAACGCTTGAGTGCTGCAAGTGTTGCACTTCTGATGGAGTCACAAACACCACAAATAAAGAATAAGATAGAAGGGCATACAAATTAGCTAGGGTTTGTCTTGGGAATCAAGTGGCCGATTTCTAGAGGTTGGTGTTCCTTTTATAGTTGAGGCTGCAAGGGTTTTCAGCGGGAAACCCTAGTTTCCTTGCTTAGGCCCTAAGCAGTACATGGACCCCCCATATGATCGACCTTGGACGAAAACTCTATGGGGATTGCCATAGATATTCGTCCACTCCCTTTCGATAGAGTCCATCAGCCTAAAGACAAAAGTATCACTGATTTACATAATCAGTCTCCGTTCTTTTAATCAGTTCATTTAACCACTAAATTAATTCTAAATTAATTCATGATCACACACTAATTAAATAATATGATTACTAATTAATATATTATTCTTATAATATATTAATAAGCCATTAATGAAACTCTTTCTCCAAAACTCATCCTATCCAGTTGCTATGCTGAATGCAACCCAAAAGGACCATGTTATAACCAAATCAAGTGCATACCAATTATAGTTATGGCTTAGACACCTAATCCAACAGCATATCCTATAAAAACTCTGCAGTTAAGCATGCCCGGGCGAGAGAAATCCAGGGATGGGTGACCCCTGGCAACTTATCGTGCCAGGCGCTCAAAGCGGACAATATTGTGATACGTGTCAGAGGGGGATGTTACATGGGTGCTGCTCAAGCCTCCGCGGTAGTCAGCTGAAATGCACGACTCTTCACCGTAGGAGCTTCCGCTTTGGCAGGGGGCCATCACTGATCCTCATTGTGGCGGGTGCAGGCGCCGCCACTGCTCCTCCTCCTGCCTGCAACCTCGGGAAATCATCCTTTTTATGTCTGGTCTGGTTGGAGTGGAAACATATCAATCCCTTCTTGGGGAAATCCATGCTCACGTGGCTCGACTGGCCACACGCATAATATCCCGATCCCGCCGCTCGAAAAACCCCACTGTGCGGCCTACCACACTTGGCACACCGACCATAAACCTGCTGGCCCGTGCTAGAAGAATCAAAGGTCTTTGGCTTTTTAGCCTAACCTACAGCCGCCTGAACCTGCTCCGGCTTCCGCTTTGTGCGGAGCTCTAACTTAATATCCCGTTCCCGGGCCTTCTCCACCACCTCATTCAGGGTTTTGCACCTTAAAAACTCACAAACTTTTGGATATCATCCTTCAGCATGGAATGATACCTCGTCCTCCTCATATCCTCATCCGCAGCATACTACGGCATAAATAGTGCTTGTTCTTGAAACTTGGCGGTGATATCCGCTACAGTCTCGGTGGTCTGTTGTAGCTCCTGAAACTCCCTCACCAAACATTGCACCTCAATGGATGGTGGAAACTCCAAGTCAAAACATCTGACAAAGTCCTTCCATGGTATCTCAGCCACTCCAGCTGATCCCACCGTGTGGGTCACCTCCTCCCACCAGTCCCTGGCTTGGTCCCTCAACATGCATAAAGAAAATCCCATTTTTGCCACCTCGGGGCAAGAGCTCGTGCGTTGGGAGTTCTCCATGTCTACCACCCAGCGTCAACTAACTATGGCGTTCCTGACCCCATAGAACTCAGGTCCCTCGCACGCCTTAAACTCCCGGAACGAAGGAGTTCGGGCCCCGACCTAGCCCGCAGAAATCTCAGATCGGAAAGACCTGAGCCGCTCCTCCAGGATCTCCATCATTCCCTCCTTGACGGTCCCGAAAATCACTGGGGTAGCGTCAATGATGTCCCTCGTAACCTCTTCTACGATAAGCTCACGTAGCCTCTCGTCAATAGGCTTAGTACCATAGCCCGACCTAGATCCTGATCCTGATCCTCCTGCTCTTTGACGTGTCACCACCATACTACACTGAAATACCATAAGAGAGAATGATCAAGATATTCAAAACGGGATCCTTCTATAACGGTCTCCTTAGAGCTTCCAGATCTAACATAGTTCGGGTACAGGTCCTGGGCTTTCAGTAGTACAAGCCCAATACTACCTTCCACAACTACCTGTACCTTCCCCAAGGCTCTATCTGATAACTCTTATTCGTCCCAGAACAAGACATATCTCACAAACTACCACATAACTCAAATCCTAGGCTATCCTAAGACTTGATCCATTCCCATCAAACCAGAACTCAAATCAATCATAACAAGTTTCCTTATGCATGAAAATTATACTCAGAACAGGATCAAATTGACTTTCGAATAACAGACTCTACCCTAGGACCACAACCAAACACAGAACAGGAAATAAGGCCCAATAAAGTATTCTAAGGCTATAAGATCCTAACCGTATACAATTTTTAAATCATACACATAGCAAAATCCATACGATTATCACATTCCAAATATCAATATAGCATGACTAACATATTGGGGAAAACACTTACTTGAGCTCGGCCGATTACGCGCATTGCACTCTCCTTTGGGGAAATTTCCTCATTTGAAATCACTTTCTCTTCAATCTTAATAAAAAAAAATTATAAACAATATAAATCAAAATATTGTTAACTACATTGTTATGAAGTTACTATAATCGGATCATATAGCTAAAGACTAAGCTTACCAACTTCCGCCTTAGAGTCGTATACCCCCTCGTCCTATCTGATGAGCATACTTTGACATCTTTTGCGCTTTGATAGTCCTTTGTGACACAACCTGTCAAAAAAAATAAAGGATTTGTCAAGCAATTTTTGGTAAGTTAATGATAAATAAATAAAGAAGCGCTAAAATGATACCAAGCCTATTCGTCACAAACTGCTTTCAAGTCTCATCAACTTCAAAAAAGCGCTAAAATGAAAAATAATAATATGTTAGTAATACATTATTTGTAAATATAATATGAGATGTAGTTAATAATAGTGAAAGTAGTATTTACTAAAATCTCTTCCCATAGTTTCTCCTTCACTTCTGGGATTACTTTCTTCCAGTCTAAAGCACTTAATCCCACTTTCTCCCAGACAAGATCTCCCAAATAGCTAACGAACAATGCATTATGCTTACCTGCAAACTTACCCAATTCATCAAACTTTACACATTTTTTTGCCACCAGAATTGACATACTCAGTCTTTAGTTTTGGAAATCGAATCATGCCCCTCTTTCTATTTGATCTTGTAGGAACTGGTTTTTGGATATCTTCATCAGAATCTGAACTGCTATTGTACTCAATGTTGTGTCCTTCCCCATCTTTGGTGTCTGAATCATACACTTATGTTCCATCATTTTGCTCATATTCCAGATCATACTCGGGCATATCCTCATGTTGTTGGTTGTTTACCCCCATGATCCTTTGGTTGACTTGAAACATAGGAAACACTTTTGATTAATGGTATGTTAAATGAAAAGGTATGAGTAACATATAATACTGACAAAATTTTCACAAAGGCATTTCATCGAACACTTGGTGTGCAACAACCACAGTAATATGAAGAATGAAAATTTTCGTTATTTATGTATAATACACCAATCAATAAAATCAAGAACATTGACATCATACACAAATAGTATACTTACAGTTGAATTCGTGCAGAATGCGTACTGACTGTTGTGAATTGATCAATTCAGAAACAGTAAAATTCTGGATTAAATCAATGTGATTTGAAGATTAGAAAATTAGTATGCCATAAATGGTGGTTTGTTACCAAAATTACCGAAAATTCCTTGATCCCATGGATTGATCTTCATAGTTTTGGCGGTGAGATAGATGAAAACTTCCCGCCTTGATTTGGAGCTAAAAAATGATATGGAAATATGTTTGCCTCCCATTGTAATTCTGTAATTTCCTGAAGATATTCAAATCTTTTAAAGTTTTTGATCTGACCCTATAACAAGAGAACCGTCAAACCTTTTGGAAGCATGGACTTCTAGCAATTGAATCCATATAGATGCGTTTTTTATTTTAATAAAAATATTACATATTTGCTCCTTGTATATTAAGATTTTTACTTTAAGATACAATCATATGAGTATTGGAAATAAAAAATATGTAACATATATATATATATATATATATATATATATATATATATATATATGTATATATATATATATATATATATATATATATATATATATATATATATATATAAAATAGGAACAAATTATAGTAAAGAAATACTTTAAGATCCAACCCCAATTCACCCGTACCACTAACCTACCCAGCTGTAACCGACCCATATAGCTAACTCATACATCCAACCCTAATTCACCCGTACCACTAACCTACCCAGCAGTAACAAGCCCACATACCTAACTCATACATCCAACCCCAATTCACCCATGCCACTAACCCACCCAGCTCTAACCCATACACCTAACTCATACATCCACCCCCAATTCACTTGTGACACTAACCTACCCAGTTGTAACCGACCCATACAGCTAGCTCATACATTCATCCCTAAGTTTACCATTCTACTAACCTACCTAGATCTAACCCATACACCTAACTCATACATCCAACCCCAATTCACCCGTGTCACTAACCTACCCGGCTCTAACCCATACACCAAACTCATAAATCCAGCCCTAATTCACTTGTGCCATAAACCTAATGTAACACCCGGAATTCAGAAGGCTAATTAAGGAAAGAAAATCTTTAATTAAGAGGCCAACTCATCGAGTTCAAGGGTGAGAACTCGACGTGTTGGAATAATTGAGTACATGAGAATTTAAAGACCAACTCGTCGAGTTGGGGAGGACCAACTTAGCGAGTTGGACGGGGTTTGGGAAACCCTAGATCCGTGATTTTACACCCTACTTAAACACCTTATGCTTTAGGGTTAGGCCTCATTTCCAGCCTCCACTGTCCTGACCCTAGATCTCGAAAACCTAATGCTATTGTGAGTGATTGTGAGCCATTTTGAGTGTTCTTTTGGGTGTTTGAAGCTCTTGGAAGGGAGGAAAGTTTCAAGGAACAAGGAAGAGTTGCTAGATCCAGAAACCTCACTCCATTTCGTCACTTTCTGGTAATCAAGTCTTAAACATGCCTAATAGTTTATTAGATTTCCTTCTTAGCACCTTCTTCTAGTTTTTGGTCCAAATGGTATGGTCCTCGAGGGTTGAACTTTCATGGCATAAAGGTGGCAACTTTATGGCCATGGAAGTCCCATGCAACCATTAAGCCATGATTTTAGCTTTTTGAGCTTCTAATGGCCATGCACGTAGAGAAAGTTTGGAACTTTACGTGATATTTTGGTTCTTATGGTGAAGATCTATAACCTCTAGTCTACCTTGTAGTTTTGGTGGTTTTGGATTAAGACCTTGGCCCTTTTTGGGTTAGGGTTTGAGCTTATTCTCTTTAGGAAGGGATTAATAGGTAAAGTTGGAAACTTTACCCTTCTAAAAGGTATTTCCAGTCTAGATCTAGAGTATTGGGTTCAGATCTGAAGAATAAAGGCTTAATGCACTCAAAAGGAGTATACAGACTGAAGAACTCCACGAGTTCACGAAGGAACTCGACGAGTTGATGTGAGTATGACCCAATTATATTAGAATGGAAATAACTCAATGAGTTAAGGGAGAACTCAACGAGTTGATTCGAAGTATCATGATTCTGTGGTTTATGGGAACTCAGCGAGTTGAAGGAATAAATCGACGAGTTGAGTCAACTCGATGAATTGACTTTGACTTTGACTTGGATGTTGACTTTGGCCTTCACTTCACTTTGACCGAGGTTGATCCCTATAGGGTTATGAAGTATGGAATGGGTTCTAAATGGTAGTTCCATGTAAGGGTTTAGGCCTAATTTGGAAAATCGGGCCATTGATGGGTTATCATGGATTTTATAGTTTGGGTCTTGATGGGTCGGGGGTGAAACGGTCATTTCACCCCAAGTAGGATTATGGATCATGGTTTGGAACCTAATTGCTAATTGGGTGATGTTTTGGTATGGATAGCTCAGGGAATTGTCAGGGCAGCAGCTAAGGATTTCGTGTAGTAACCTTCAGCATTCGAGGTGAGTCTCCTCATTGTTTGTATGCGTCGAAGCAACCAATGTCGGCCCATTTGGTTTATGTACTGTACGAAGACCCAGGGGTTAGCCCTACGCATTATGTATGAAAGACCAGGAAGTGGCTCCTGGCAGATTGTATGCTAGTTGGCTAAGTAGAGTAGTATGTATGCTAGTTGTCTTTGTGATGTTTGCATGGAAGACTAGGATGTGGCTCTTGGCACTTGTATGTAAGACCCAGGGGGTGTTCCCTGGCTTGGCAAAAAAGACCACGTGGCGGGCCGTGGAATAATGGCAAGACTATGTTCGGCACATAACATTTGTATTGATTATGATATGTATGGCTCATGGTTATGTATGACAATATGTGATTTATGTGCTTATATACTAGACAGTATCCGATTGAACGAGACCGAAGGGGTAGGCCAGCACCCAGATATGCTAGGCAGCATGTTGATATGTATGGTATGTGGTATTTGGGGAACTCACTAAACTTCGTGCTTATGGTTTTCAGTTTTGGTTTCAGGTACCTGTAGTTTTCAAATAAAGGACCTCGGGACGATCGCATCGCATACACCTATGTTTTCTGCAATATGTCATTTCTAGGAATGAACTTTGACAAATGTTTTATTTAAAATTATTTTCCATGTGTGTGAACGAAGTTACAAATGTGTTTTAGTTATATTAAAAATGAAATTTTTGGTCATGAATTTTGGGATGTTACAAGTTGGTATCAGAGACTTGGTTTGAGGGATTCGGGCATACTCTCGGGTGTGCCTGAACTCAAACTAAGGGCTTGATGAACTTTTTACAAAATAAACATTTAATTACAAAACAATTTCTATGCAAATAAAGTGTTGTGATGCGTGGAATCGACCGAGCACAAGTAAGTGGTTCCTAAAATACTAATACATGTTTGTTATGTGATATGATATGATTATGTGGTTCGTATGCTAGATTAGAGCTAAGGATATAGGACAGACTCCTTTGTATGCTCATATAAGCTTGTAGACTTGCATGCAAAAACTGATCAGTCAGTGGTAGGATGGCATGTTTAGGTTATGCCCGATTATATGTGAGCCTTCGAATTGCATGCTAGTACAGATTCCTGATTAGAGGATAGAATGGTTTGAATGGAGTATGTTGGTTAGATTTTCCATTGTCTAAATGCTTCTTTCTTTGTGCTTTGTGGGACTCTTAGCAATGTGAGTTAGCTACTAACTGAATATGCTAAGTTACATGTGGCACAGGCTGGATAATATCAGAGTAATGGATTTGACCCTATTACGTAGCTCTCGTCTGAGTCCAACCGTTTAGGGATGAGTCTTTTAATCGAAGGATTATCTGATCTCTATTGTATGTGGCTATATTCATGAGGTACCTAATTGACATTAATGGGAATCCTTCAGCAGTTGAGGAGTGGGTGGGTTCGGGAACCTACGAAAGCCTAGGATATGTTGCAGTGGGTTAGTAGTATGGTTCAGTGAGTACTAGCATAATGGTTGAAGAAGTGACTTAGAGGATTCAAGAGGATTACTAAGGAAAGTATGCATAGGTGTGGGAGGTAGTATTGGGCCCATACTACTGAAAGCACAGGATCCATACTCGAATCGGTGAGAGTCTTGTAGAATCTAAGAAGCTTATGGGAGGTGGATTCTTGATTATATTCTGATTATTCGTTTGTCGCTTTTTTCAGTTGGGAGATGAGCTCATAGGGAAATTGTTCAGGTTCGGGTTCTGACTCAGGTGCAGGTGTTGAGCCGATTAGCGAGTAGTTGCGAGAGTTCATTTCATCAGAGATCTCTCGTTGTGTTTCAGAGATAGTCGGTGAGCGCTTGCGCGCATATCGTGCAGAGATTACGACTATCATTGGAGCTCGCACACTGACTTTCCTTGTGTTCGGTGCTTATGGAGCTCCTGCATTCCATGGGGAGAGGAACCTCATTATCAGTAGGAGGTGGTTAGCAGATATGGCTAACGCGTTCAGGATGAGTTTCTGCCCCGAGGAGGCAAAGGTACGATATACTTCCTGCATGTTGAAGGATCGGGCACGTGATTGGTGGGAGGAGATTAGTAGTCAGTTGGGTGATGACGCGGTCGATGCTATGTGACTTCTCGACCAGGTTCCCAGCTGAGTTTACACCGGCGATTGAGGTGCAACAATTGGCGCGAGAGTTGTTGGATCTCCGCCAGACTATTGAGACGGTGGCAGAGATCACTACCAAGTTCCGGGAGAGGGCTTTATTGGTACCGCAGTATGTATCAGACGAGGAGATGAAGAAAGTGAGGTATCACGATATGCTGCAGGATGACATCAGGAAATTCGTGAGTATTTCGGGGTGCGAGACCCTGAATACTATGATCTCTAGAGCCTGAGAGCGGGAGATTGATTTGGATCACATTGAGAAGAGGAGGTCAGATCAGGTGCAGATTTTGGAGGATCCCGAAAAGAGACCCAAGACATCCGATCAGCTGTTGAGACGCCAGCAGGGCTGAAGCCAGTGCAGCATGTGCGGGAAACTACACGATGGAGTTTGTCATTCCAGGGGTCTGGGCTACTACAAGTGCGGCCAGCTTGTCCATATCAGCGAGCACTATCCTCAGGGAGGAAGTCCGTTATGCTTTAACTGCGATCTAGTAGGCCACAAGAAGGTCAATTGTCCGACGTTGAGGGAAGGAGTAGTGAGTGTGCCTGCTCTGGCTTCTTTGAGAATCATTGATGGACGAAGGTACCAAGTCGGCCCATCTGGCTTCAACATTCGAGATGAGTCTCCTCACTGTTTGTATGGGTCGAAGGTACCAAGTCGGCCCATTTGGTTTATGTATTGTAGGAAGACCCAGGGGTTAGCCCTAGGCATTATGTATGAAAGACTAGGAGGTGGCTCTTGGCACATTGTATGTTAATTGGCTAAGTAGAGTAGTACGTATGCTAGTTGTCTTTGTGATGCTTGCATGGAAGACCAGGATGTGGCTCTTGGCACTTGTTTGTAAGAACCAGGGGGTGGCCCCCGGCATGGCAAGAAATACCACGTGGCGGCCCGTGGCATCATGGAAAGACTATGTTCAGCACATAGCATCTTTATTGATTATGATATATGAATGATATGTATGGCTCAAGGTTATGTATGAGAGTATGTGATTTACGTGCTTATAAGCTAGACAATATCCGGTTGATCGAGACCGAAGGGGTAGGTCACCACCCAGATATGCTTACGGTTTTCATTTTTGGTTTCAGGTACCTCTAGTTTTCAATTAAAGGAGCTCGGGACGATCGCCACGCATATACCTATGTTTTCCGCAATATGTGATTTCTAGGAATGAACTCTGGTACATGTTTTATTTAAAATGCTTTTTCAATGTGTGAGAACCAAGTTACAAATGTATTTTAGTTATATTAAAAATTAAATTTTTGGTCATGAATTTTGGGATGTTACACTTTCCCAGTTGTAACCAGCCCATACAGCTAAGTCATACATCCAACCCTAATTCACCTGTGCCACTAACCTACCCAACTCTAACCCATATAGCTAACTCATACATCCAACCTCAATTCACCCGTGCCGCTAACCTACCCAGCTCTAACCCGTACACCTAACTCATACAACGAACTCCAATTCACCCATGCCACTAACCTACCCAGCTGTAACCGGCCCATACAGCTAACTCATACATTTAACCCTAATTCACCTGTGCCACTTACCAACCCAACTCTAACCGATACACCTAACTCATACATCCAACCCCAATTCACCCGTGTCACTAACCTACCCAGCTGTAACCGACTCATACAGCTAACTCATACGTCTAACCGTAATTCACCCGTGCCACTAACGTACCCAATTCTAACCCATACACCTAACTCATACATCCAACCCCAATTCACCCGTTCCACTAAGCTACCCAGCTCAAGCCCATACACCTAACTCAAATATCCAACCCCAATTCACTTGTGCCACTAACCTACCCAGCTCTAACCCATACACCTAACTCATACATCCAACCCCAATTCACCAGTGCCACTTACCTACCCAACTGTAACCGGCCTATAGATCTAAGTCATACATCCAATCCCAATTCACCTATGCCATTAACCTACCCAGCTCTAACCCATACACCTAACTCATATATCCAACCCCAAATCACCAGTACCACTAACCTGTTGGATTAATGTCTAAGTCCATAACTATAATTGCTAAACTTGACCCGACCCGGCATGGTCCATTTGGGTTGCATGGCATCATGCATTTGGATAGACTATAATGAGAGAAATAACACTTAAGGTTGGTTAATATATTATAAGTTCTAATATATTAATAAGGTTATTTAATTAGTATTGATCAAGAATTAATTTGGAATTAATTAAGTGATCAAAAGGAGACTAATTAAATATATGGGTTGATTGTGTAAATCATTCATTCTTATATATGTGGGCTTATGATCCAAGATTCCTTATGTTGGACTAAGTCCATGGGGTGACCCATGGATACTCCATGGAGGTTAAAATCCATGGAGCATAAGGAATGGGTAAAGTTATGAGTTACATGGTGTAACCCTAATAGCCACCATATAAAAGAATCCCATGGCTCAATAAATCGTACACTAATGTGTGAGTGTGAGGGCTAGACGATTTTAAGGAGTGTTCAAGTTTCTCTCAAGTTATTCCAAGTGTATTTGGTGTTGTGTGAACCATTTGAGGTGTCACACTTGGGGCACTAGGCACTCAAGCTTCATGAAGACATTCTACATCAAAGAGGTATGTATTCTATCTTGTTATATTTATTATTTTGTATGCTATATTAGGATAATACCTTGGATGTTCATAATTGTATCTATAATAGAGAAAACGTAGATCCAAGGTATTTAGGGTTGCATGTACACTTAGGAGTGTTAGAATGCTCATAACCCAACAGTGGTATCAAAGCCTAGGCTTGTTTTCTTGTTATACTTGCAAAAGTAGCTGAAAAATCGAGTTGGATGCATATGTTTGATTGTTTTGGCTGGAATTGGACTAGGAACATTACCCTAATATGTTTTTGGACTTATAAACTTGTTTTTGATGTGGTAATGTTCATGCTAATCCAATTTCTAAGATAATTGTCATAATTTCAAGATTTGTATTAGTTTGTATGTTCATGCTAATTTCTTGAAGATTGATGATTTGAATTATCTTGTTCTTATGAGGTTCTTAGATTAATAGAAAAGTTGTGTGAAATAGTTGTTTTCAATCCATTTTAATCTAAGAGTTGATTCCAAAGTGTGTTTTTGTAACTTGTCCTCAAGTTATATGAAAAGTCACATTTAAGAATCATAAAACTCATAAAAGTTGACAAGGTTACAAAATGAAGAGTCTAGTTCTAATTAAATGGTTTTATGACTCCATAACTTGTCCTCAAGTTGTGGTGGTTCAAGAGTCTCTTCATTAAATTAAAAAAAAAAGTGTAACCTTAATTAGTTCCATAAGTTACAATAAAAAAAAAGTTATATTTTTTATTAATTAGTTTAAAGTCTTCCATAACTTGTCCTCAACATATGGAACTTGAAGAGTTTTTTTTTTTTTTAATTAAAACTACTTTAAACTCATAAGTTATGGAATTAAGTAGTTTTGAATAGTTTCAAAACTTGCCCTCAAGTTTTGGAATTTGAAAAGTTTTCACTTATGAATACTTTAATTCCAAGTTAGCCCTTAGAATTTTAAAAGTTAAAATTCAACCCTTATACTTTATAATATTATAAGTTAATAATATTTATATATATGTATAAGAGTAAAGTCAGTCTTACCGTTAGTAGGCCTCATTCACGAAGCCGGTGTATAAGGGGGGTATAAGGTTACTGCCTATAAAATGGCAGTTTAATGGGTGTCCACTCTCACCCACCGCTTCCTTGATTGGTGGAGGGTCGTTAGCCGAACGGGTAGGACAAGGACTATAATTCTCCTTTCATTAAAAGTATTAATGATAAATACTAAGTAACTAAACTCTTATTAATACCCAATCTTAGTTACTTAGGAAAATGTGAATTTGGTGCTAACCCATGAAATTACACTTTGCACTTTGCTTAAGTCGTTAGTGGAGCGTGTGTGGTTAACCGGCACACTAACATGGACTTAACAAGGTAGGCAAAGGGTAACTTAATATTTATCATAGTATCGGTGGAGCGTGTGTGGTTAACCGGCACACTGATTAAGGGGTAAATATTAAGGGTACCAAGTATATTTGCATGGTTATTTACACTTTGTTTTGTGATCCTCGGCATCCCAGTCACAAAACCTGAAGGGCACACTCGAGATTGAAACATGCCTTTGAACAGTTCAATGAATCTCAAAGATCTAGGACTTTCAAATCCAATTAAAACCTAATAAATTATTTCGTTTTTCATGGTGGAAATTGGTGAATCGTCATTCACCTACCTTCAAATATTTTATAGCTTGCATTACGGCATCCCTCTTCTAAGTTATAAAATAGTTTGTTGGGTCCTAGCCTTAATATTTCATATTGGGTGTCATATTAAGGACTTTAAATCAACTATCTTGAATATCTCCCAAAAAGATGTCTGGTCTAGACATTTATGATCTTCCCAAATCTCTTGAAACAAGCTTTCCTAAATGAAGATGATGTCCCATGGATATCATACTTCTTTCACCTCCTCCAATTATTCTCCCTAACCCACAAGTTCCTAAAAAGTTTAAGGTCACTCAAGCCCTATTGGCAGGGCAAGGTCTAGGTGTGATCACATCTTGGAGATGTAGTCACATATTAACAAGCCGGGAGAGTTGGGTGTCAAAGTCTTGAGAAAGTTGGTGGCTCAACTACTTTCTAAGTCACATAGTGAGTTCTTTTGGGAATCCTATGAAACAGACTAAGACAAGACCCTTAATGATCTTATCTATTTGCTAAGATCAACTTCCTAAAACGCTATGGACATTGACAATGATGACATTGGATATCCAGTAAAGCTCTCTCTTCCCAATGGAAAGGGATCGGCCATAGTCAACTCGGTTGACCCAATGGTAAAGAGAGAGGCGAAGTCAGAGATAGTCCCATTATCAAGGGTCCATAGGTAACTATTGCCAAAGGAAGGGGCATTGGTTACGAAGCTGCCAAATTTACCTAAGGATGTTAAAGTCAATAAGTTTGGCTCTACTTCAGGTAAAGTCCATTGTCTAACTCTATTAAGTACATGCTGATTCTGATCGCGAAGATGGATTTCAATCGCATGGTTCTGTGATCAGAATTTTGGGCTATTACTTAAGAGTTATGATATTTATATTGCTTAGGAATAGATAACAACAAGGTTTTCATATGAATTGTAAGGATAAGTTTTTCCTCAAAGTTTTAAAATAAAAGAAAAAGGTTTTGATTTTATTTATTTTAAGTATCCTTACAATGGCATTTGTGAAAAGTTGTTGCTTATAAGATTCCATTGATAGCAATATTGGAAAAATGGATTTGATTCTCTCGGTTGTGGTAGTGTCTAATATTACCAAATAAGGAAAGATTCTCATCACCCAAGGTTCAATTGGACCGAAACTTGGAATCATGCAAGTTGTATAGTATGATGAATGAGAACTTTCAGCTTGGAAAATTAAGACTAATTCCTTATGTGAATAAGGAAAGGACTAAGGGATCGAGTACACATTCTTGTGCACTGGTCAAGTCCACCACAAAAGATTAAGAAGACTATTCGTCATGATTTACTTAAGTTCAGTAAATATGGTTATACTTATAAGTTTAAGTATAAGTCTGTAGCATTGGAGAAGTTTCAATGTGAGACAGAACGAATAAGAAGAATCAAAGTATGGCAGAAAGATAAAAGTTTCTCAAATCTGAGAAGATGGGAGAGTACTTTAGTATCATGTTTATGATCATCTTAATGATTAAGATACCATATCACAATTGGTCCTCTAAAGTCATCTTAGTGCATTCTTATGACTAAGAAGAGGAGTCATGAATTGTTGAAATGGTTAAATCAAAAAGATGAGTCATACTTCGTTCCAAAACAATTCTTAGAGTCATACTCCAAGATTGTAACCTGAGTGACATATCTTAAAGAGGGTTTGTTAACACTAGTCAAATGTAAGAGTAAAAGGTTATCTACTCTTGTACATTTGAAATTGGTAAGTTGTGATGTTTTGGATAAAACAGAGACCAACTTAGGCCAATTGTGTAAAGTGTTAGTCTTGATAAAGAATCTGCACTATCTCTTGAATATTTGACAAGGGAGTCTTATATGTCAAGAGGACAGTGGGAGTCTTAAAGCTCTTGAAAGTTTCAAGACTTAATCAAGAATAAAACCTAAAGTCCTTCACTAGCACACGACTTGAGGTTTATAACCTATCGTGTTGAAATTTTTGTGCCTATTCAAGTTGGCTTTGCATAGGAGTTCTGAGAGTTCTCAATTGGTTGCACAACTACTTGGAAGCAATGGCAGGCACCTGAGCTGCCAAATGGCAAGAATTTAAGATTGCACAAGTTTAATCAATATGAGTTTGGATTTGTCACTAACCTTGTCTTGTGATTATGGTTTTGACAAATTCACATGGATAAGAACACATACACTATTAAATCTAAGTGTCATAAGGTTTTTCTCCGATTCATGAAAATGATGGTGAGGAAACACTTTCACTAAGTAGATTTTAGCTAGATAGCAATTGTGATATTTGCATTCTCAAAGTCGTTAGTGGAGCGTGTGTGGTTTACCGGCACACTAACATGGACTTGTGAGAAGTGGCAAAAGTCTAAACAATTGAGACTATGATTACGGCATCCCTTTTCATAGTTCTAAAATTGTTTAGACACACATGTGAGCTATCTAAGAGAGGTGTATGATTTTGATAAAGTTTTATCAAAACAATCTAGTATCAGAAATCTGAACTTTGGTAAGAAAGTCAGCTGATTTCTGAGTACATGTCAAAGCTAGTGGGAGCATAAGTGTTATGCTAATAATCATCATGTTAGTGGGAGCATGATAATTATGACAAAGGTTGCAAGTTAGCAATGTTAATTATAGAAAACAAAAGTTTCAATTCGTGAGGTTGCAGGGGTTGAAAAAGTTGTTTTGCTATAATTAAGGGAGAGGAAATTATACTTCATTTCAATTCTAAAAGCTTAGATTAAGATTTTAATCGTATTTAATCAAGGATATATATATGAATTTCATGTTGGAATGGCTCAACATAAGGAAATTCTATATATGGGTCCATTATTTGCGTTCTAAAATTTGATTATGATTACGGCATCCCTTTTCATAATCTGAATTTTGAGAACTTGGCAAATTGAAATGGAAATATTATAGCAAAAGACTGGTTTAGTCTTTATGTGAGACATCATGAATCGTGTCCCATATGCTTCGGATATAGGATCGATTACATGTGCTATATTCATCCTTTCTAAAATTTTCCAAATGCCTGGGGCATTATGAAGGGAAAAGGTCTAGAATTGGATATGACTAAAATGATTAAGCAATTGTCGAGGACAATCTAAGGTTTACCAAAGATTGGTTGCTCAAGGACAGTTGGAAGTATAATGTTAATTCTGGAAGGACCATATTGACATAATCTGTAAGGAGGCAACTCTTGTTCAGAAGTGATAGTCAAAATGGAATATGGAAATGTTTCAAAGTTAGAAATTATTCAATCTGTGTAAGATTAGGAAACTTAATGAAAGAAGGATGTTTCCAAGGAGCTGATCTCCTTTGGAATGCTCTGTAATGATTGTTGTCAAGTCTTTCTGACTTCGTGCATAATCATTAAGAGGATCAATGCATATAAGTTTAGAATCTAACAGATTTCAGTAAATGGCATGAATTTGGAATTCTTGCATTTGCAGTAAGGATTTGGGACTGTGAAAAGAGGATCATTGGAGTGATGTTCGATTGATCTATTTTACAAAGTAAAGATCATAGACAAACATAGTATGCATACTTGGTGTATGGCATGACTAGTGTTTAGAAAACATAGTGTACATGCTTGGAGCATGTGACAACTATTGTTTTAAATTCAAGTATAAAGTTGATAAAACCAAAACAATGAATAATGAGTAATCAGTATGGTGATAAATAGAAGTGTTTATTTATATTCATAGGGTTTGATACCATATTTGATTCATTTATTCTTGTGTTTCACTTTGCATGTTTTGACTTCCAGGATAACTAAGTCGCTCTTCCTGAATGATTAAGTTATTCAAACCATCCACAGTCGGTCATATGTTGGAAGTAGATATGAATCAAGACTGTCATGGGTTGGTTTGTAGAGGTCCAAGTTGGTGGACAAAGTGGTGCTACAACACTCATGAGTGCTCATAAGTTTTGAGTATTGGATTCAACCCGCGCTCATTTAAATCACTTCATGGATTTTATCACAAGTGATCATGAGACGATAATATCTTATATTCTTCAAACCTAGAGATATGAGTTGTTACTATGAGTTGGTTATACATTGATTGCACGAAAACGCATTGGTAACTCGATGTTATAAAACATGCCTTTGTGTATGATTCAACAAGTAGTAGAACAAGCCATATGAGTCGAAGTTTATCCATTACTTTTACCTTCGGGCTAAAAGCGATATCTGTGGGCCCCTCGATGATTTAAAGATGATACATGTGAGTGCTTGGCCAAGCCAGGACTGATTTGATTTGTTCAATCAGTCAGTCATCATGAATCGGAAATCGGGAAACAACAAATGGACAGAGAGAATGATTAATAATCCATGTCTCAGTCCATATGATATCTAGAATGGAGGAATATATGATCCCTTGTCTAATGGACAAGTCATTGACAAAGGTCAGAGTTCATCGACAAGGTCAGAGTTCGACAGAAGCTTTTGAGAGCTACGATTGCTGATCAGTTCCTGAAGTCATACGCAATAATAGTTTTAGACTTATCCAAGTGGGAGACTGTTGGATTAATGTCTAACTCTATAACTATAATTGGTAAGACTTGACCCGACCCGGCATGGTCCATTTGGGTTGCATGGCATCATGCATTTGGATAGACTATAATGAGAGAAATAACACTTAAGGTTGGTTAATATATTATAAGTTCTAATATATTAATAAGGTTATTTAATTAGTATTGATCAAGAATTAATTTGGAATTAATTAAGTGATCAAAAGGAGACTAATTAAATATATGGGTCGATTGTGTAAATCATTCATTCTTATATATGTGGGCTTGTGATCCAAGATTCCTTATGTTGGACTAAGTCCATGGGGTGACCCATGGATACTCCATGGAGGTTAAAATCCATGGAGCATAAGGAATGTGTAAAGTTATGAGTTACATGGTGTAACCCTAATAGCCACCATATAAAAGAATCCCATGGCTCAAGAAATCGTACACTAATGTGTGAGTGTGAGGGCTAGACGATTTTAAGGAGTGTTCAAGTTTCTCTCAAGTTATTCCAAGTGTATTTGGTGTTGTGTGAACCATTTGAGGTGTCACACTTGGGGCACTAGGCACTCAAGCTTCATGAAGACATTCTACATCAAAGAGGTATGTATTCTATCTTGTTATATTTATTATTTTCTATGCTAGATTAGGATAATACCTTGGATGTTCATAATTGTATGTATAATAGAGAAAACATAGATCCAAGGTATTTAGGGTTGCATGTACACTTAGGAGTGTTAGAATGCTCATAACCCAACATAACCTACCCAGCTATAACCGACCCATACACCTAACCCATACATCCAACCTCAATTCACCTATGCCACTAACCTACCCAGCTGTAATAGGTGCATATAGCTAACTCATACATCCAACCCTAATTCACCCGTGCAACTAACCTATTGAAACGACCCAAATTTCCAATAAATTTTTTTGGTAACGAAATCATTTTCATAAAATATAGCATTCAAATCACATTGATTTTCAAAAATCCATGACATAAGATAAATTAATCAAAACATCAGGGTGTCCAAATTAAAATGCTGGAGAGTGCACGTCACGCCATCATGTCAGGCCCTTGCCCTTAGATCCTAAAGTACCTGAAACAACCAACAAACTATAAGCTAATGTTTAGTGAGTTCCCTATAACATACCCCACATAAACCACATAATCACATAACCATATAAACTACATATATACTACATAAGCCATGCATACAAACATATAAGGATGTCGTGGACTCCCTCCGGGGTCTTACTCCAGGATGTCGCGGGCTCCCCTAGGGTCTTACACCTATGTGCCATGGGCTACCCCACATGGTTTTTAACTGGAATGCCATGGGCTCCCCCACATGGTCTGATATCCAGCTGCCACGAGCTCCCCCCGCGGTCTTTGCATATCTAACCAATACGGTACTAACACATTGACATACATACTAGGCATAACCATAATGATTCCACAATAATCATCACAACTATTTGAATGGGCCGGCCTTGGTGCCTTCGACCCATTGGTATGGTGAGCAGAATCATCTCAAATGCGAACTGTAGCTGAGTAGGTCCAAACTCCGAGTATCAGCTCTGCCACCTCCGTAATCATAAACAATTCCTTAGATACAACTCAACCTTTCAAACCCCTTAAAAGTCAACCCTGGTCAAGGTCAAAGTCCTGGTCAAGTCAAGGTCAAACTCAACGCTTCGAGTTGACCTAACTCGTCGAGTTATCCCTGTAACTCATCGAGTCTATCCCAAAGCCAGGATCACGATATTGTGATCCATCTCGTCGAGTTCTCCTATAACTTGTCAAGTTCCTCTGTTTTCTAACTGAATTGAGCTAACTCCAACTCAACTCACCAAGTTCCCTTGTGAACTCATTGAGTTCTTCAGCCTGTCAACTCACTTAATGCATTAAGCCCTTTTTCTCGAATCCAAAGATTCCAAACTTCAGATCATCCTTCATAGAGATATATAGAAGGGTAAAGTTTCCAACTTTATCCCCAAGGATCATCTAATAAGCTATAAACCCAAACCCTAGATCCTTTGAGGAAGGTCTTGACTCATTATGCCCTTAAACTCTCATCCCATAATCCCAAAACCCATATCTGATGTCCAAAGGTGGACAAATCACGTATTGTTTCTAACTTTAAGTCCATGCATGATTGAAACACTCTCCAAGGTCCATTTTAGGCTTTATAGTGGACATATTGCATGAATGAGACATAGAGGCTATTAAAGTTTGCAACTTTAATCCTCTAGAGCTCTTATAGAGGCCAGATCTACACCCTCAACCTCTGGAAACCTCTTTTCTTTGGACATCAAAACCAAAGTCCCAAAACCAAGCCCTAAACTACAAAAGATGAGAACTAATAAGCTACATGCCAAGGTTATGACTTCATACTTCCAAAATGCAGCGTTTGATGTAAAGTTTCAAGATCCAAGATCTCTCTTCCAAGCTTGATACTTCTCTCTTCAAAACCTCCTTCAAAAAGCTCAACCAATCACTCAATACTCACCAAAGTCAATGAACAAGATGGGGAGGCGATTCTTGTTGGATTAGGTGTCTAAGCCCATAACTATTATTGGTATGTATTCGAACCGAGAGTAGCATGGTCTATTTGGGTTGCATATCATCAGGACAATTTGTTAGGATGGACTTTTGAGAGAAGAGGTTATATATGATTTATTAATATATTATAAGTTCTAATATATTAATATGAAGTCATATGTTTTAATTAGTATTGATCAAGAATTAATTTGGAATTAATTTAGTGATCAAAAGAGACTAATTAAAACTATGGGGACTAATTATGGTAATTAGTTATATTTATATGTGTTGGGCTTATGATCCATGTTGGACCAAGTTTATGTATGGATACATAAAGAGTTGGGCCACATGAACCATGGATCATAAAATCCATGGATATGGGTTTGGGTTATACCCATGACTCTTAGAATTTAACACATATAAATGCATATGTTATGACCAAAAACCGCCACCCCTAGTCACCCCCTAGTGTGTGTGCATGTTCTTGGAGTTCATGAAGGTTTTAGAGTGCATGGAGATTCTCTCTCAAGTCCTACCTTTCTCCTTGATGTGTGTGACTTCATTTGAGGCTTCCACACTATTGGGGCTAAGTTCTTAAGGCCAAATACATCAAGACCTCCAGCCACACAAAAAGGTATGTTACAATATCTAGTATTTTATGTAGTTTGTATGACAATTGCATGCTAGCTATAGGTTCAATACCTTGGAAACCATTTGCATGTATAATTAGTGAAAACATAGATCCAAGGTATTTAGGGTTGTATGTGCACCATAGGATGTTGTATTGTACCAAAACCCAACAGTGGTATCGAAAATTTTGGCTGTCTGAGTGCTGGACTCGCCGAGTCCACTGATGGACTCGTCGAGTCCATGAAGAAATTCATCCAACTCGTCGAGTTGGTTCATGCACTCGACGAGTTGGACCCCCTGACAGCATATTTTCGACTTTTAAGGCTGGAATTGGACTAGAAACATTACCCTAAGCTGTTTTTGGTCTTGTAAACCTGTTTTTGATGTGGTAATGTTCATGCTAAACCAATTTCAAAGATAATTGTCAATAGATTCATGTTTTGTATTAGTTTAATGGTTAGTCTAATTTCATGAAAATTGTTTGACTTGAATTATCTTGTTCTTATGAGTTAGTTTAGAATAATAGAAAAGTTATGTGATAATTTGTTTTCAATCCATATTAATCTTAAAATTTCTCATGAAATGTGTTTTTGTAACTTGTCCTCAAGTTATATAAAAAGTCACATTTATGATTCTTTAAAACTCATAAGATTTCCATAAGTTAGGAAAAATGAAGAGTCTTATTTTCTTGAATGATTTTAAAGTATTCCATAACTTGTTCTCAAGTTATGGAACTTGAAGAGTTTATTCATTAAACTACTTTAAACTCATAGGTTATGAAAATGAATAGTTTATTTTTTCCTTAAATGTTTTTAAAGTCTTCCATAACTTGTCCTCAAGTTATGGAACTTGAAGAGTTTTCATTAAAACTACTTTAAATTCATAAGTTATGGAATTGAAAAGGTTTTTGAATTGTTCAAAACTTGCCCTTAAGTTTTGGAATTTGTAAATTTTCCCCCCATGAATACTTTAGTTCCAAGTTAAACCCTTAGAATTTTAATATTTTAAAATTCAACCCTTATACTATTATAATATTATAGGTTTAATATTTATATATATGTATAAGAGTAGAAGTCAGTCTTACCGTTAGTAGGCCTCATTCACGAAGCCGGTCTATAAGGGGGGTATAAGGTTACTGCCTATAAAATGGCAGTTTAATGGGTGTCGACTCTCACCCACCGCTTCCTTGACTGGTGGAGGGTCGTTAGCCGAACGGGTTTGACAGGACTATAATTCTCCCTTCATTAAAAGTATTAATGATAAATATTAAGTAACTAAACACTTATAAATTCCCAATCTTAGTTACTTAGGAAAAATGTGAATTTGGTGCTAACCCATGAAATTTACACTTTGTACCTTACCAAGTCATTAGTGGAGCGTGTGTGGTTAACCAGCACACTAACATGGACTAGTAAGAGTGGCGAAGGGTAACTTAATGTTTATTATAGATCGGTGGAGCGTGTGTGGTTAATCGGCACATCGATTAGGTGATAATATTAAGGGTACCAAGTGAATTTGAATGGTTATTCACACCTTGTTTTGTGATCCTCAGCATCCCAGTCACAAAATTTGAGAGGGCACAATCGAGATTGAAACATGCCATTGAAAAGTTCAATGAATCTCAAAAGATCTAGTAGTTTCAAAACCAATTAAAACCTAATAAATTATTTCGTTTTTCATGGTGGAAATTGGTGAATCGTCATTCGCCTACCTTCAAATATTTTATAGCTTGGATTACGGCATCCCTCTTCCAAGTTGTAAAATATTGTGTTGGGTCCTAGCCTTAATATTTCATATTGGGTGTTATATTAAGGACTTAAATCAACTAACTTGAATATCTCCCATCTTAGATGTCTGGTTCAGACAACTATAATCTTCCCAAATCTGTTTCCCCACCTCCTCCAATTATTCTGCCTAACCCACAAGTTTAAGGTCACTCAAGCCCTATTGGCAAGCAAAGTGTATGTGTGCTCACATCTAGGAGATGAAGTCACATATTTACAACCCGGGAGAGTTGGGTGTCAAGGTCTTGAGGAAGTTGATTGTTAACTTGTTTCTTCAATCACTTTCTAAGTCACATAGTGAGTTCCTTTAGAGCTACTATATGACAGACCATGACATGACCCTTAATGATCTTACCCATTTGCTTGATGCTGCTGAATCAGCAATGATTTGGAGCACTGGTAAAGCAAATTTGATTGGAAGATCAACTTCCCAAACTTCCAAGGACATTGATAATGGTAACATTGGAAATCCAGAAAAACTTTTTCTTCCTAATGGAAAGGGATCGACCATTGTCCATAGGTTTCTATTGCCAAAGAAAGGGATATTGGTTGCGAAGCTGGCCAAATTTACCTGATAGTCTGTAAGAATGGTAAAGTCAAAAGTTTTGACTCTACTTCAGGTAAAGTCCACTATCTAACTCTATTAAGTTCCTATTTGGAGATTCTTATTACATGGTGTGACTAGATCACATTTTGATGTTTTAAGAATCAAAGTGAAGAGGAAGCTTAAAGGAAGAATTTTGAGTTGTTACTTAAAGAGTTGTGATAGATTGCTTAGGAATACATAACAACATAGTTTTTCACATGCATTTGCATTGTAAGGATAAGTTTTTCCGCAAAGTTCTAAAATAAAAGAAAAGTTTTTTATTTTAAAATATCCTTACAGTGGCATTTGTGAGAAATTGTGTTTATATGTTTCCATTGATAGCAATATTGGAAAATGGATTTGATTCTTTCGACTGTAGTAGTGTCATAATTTACCAAATAAGGAAAGATTCTCATCACCCACGTTTCAGTAGGGTAGAAACTTGGAATCATGCAAGTTGTATGAAGAATGAGAATTTTAAACTTTGGAAAATTAAGACTAATTCCTTGTTTACATGTATATGTGAGTCAAGTGAAGGACTAAGGGATCGAGTACACATTCTTGTGCACTGGTCAAGTCCACCACAAAGATCGATAAGCCTATTCGTCATGATTTACTAAGGTTTAGTAAATATGGTTATACTTACAAGTTTAAGTATGATTCTGAAACATTGCAAAAGTTTCAATGTATGACAGAACGAATGAGAAGAATCAAATTAGGCAGAAAGATAAAAGTTTCTCAAATCTGAAAAGATGGGAGAGTACTTTAGTATCATGTTTGTGATCATCTTAATGATTAAGAAACCATATCACAATTAGTCCTCTAAGGACATCTTAGTGCATTCTTATGACTAAGAAGAGGAATCTTGAATTGTAGGAATGGTTAGATCAAGAAGATGAGTCATACTTCGTTTCTAAACAAGTCTTAGAGTCATACTCCAAGATTGTAACTTGAGTGACACATCTTAAAGAAGGTTTATTAACACTAGTCAAATGTAAGAGTAAAAGATGTCCTACTCTTGTACATTTGAAATTGGTAAGTTGTGATGTTTTGGATAAAACAAAGACCAACTAAGGCCAATTGTGTGAAGTGTTTGTCTTTATAAGAATCCGCACTATCCCTTGAATATTTGTTTGTCAAGGAATGGTTCTTGGCAAGAGAGTCTTATATGTCAAGAGGATAGTGGGAGTCTAAAAGATCCTGAAAGAGTTTCAAGATCTAATGAGGAATAAAACTTGTAGTTTATCACTAGCACACGACTTGAGGTTTATAACCTATCATGTTAACATATTCCTGTTTCTGTGCCCATTCCAGTTAAAGTTGGTTTTGCATTGGGTGCATAACAACTTGGAAGCAATGGCAGGCCCTTGTGCTGCCAAGTGGCAAGAAATTAAGATTGCACAAGTTCGGTCCATATGAGTTTGGATTTGCAACTAACCTTGTCTTGTGATTATGGTTTTGACAAATTCACATGGATAGGAACTCATTCACCATAATATTTAAGTGTCATAAGGTTTCTCTCCGATTCATGAAATGATGGTGAGGAAACGCTTTCACTAAGTAGATTTTAAGTAGATAGCAATTGTGTTATTTGCATTCTTAAAGTCGTTAGTGGAGCATGTGTGGTTAATCGGCACACTAACATGGACTTGTGAGAAGTGGCAAAGGTCTAAACAATTGAGACTATGATTACGGCATCCCTTTTCATAGTTCTAAAATTGTTTAGACACACATATGAGCTATCTAAGGAAAGGTGTATGATTTTGATAAATTTTATCAAAGAATCTTGTATCAGAAGTCTGAACTTCGGTAAGAAAGTATTGATTTCTAGAAGTCCAACTGATTTCTGGATACATGTCAAAGCTAGTGGGAGCATAAGTGATATGCTAATAATATCATGTAAGTGGGAGCATGATCATTATGTTAAGTGTTAATTATAGAAAACAAAAGGTTTCAATTGGGAAAAGTTGTTTTGCTATAATTAAGGGAGAGAAAATTATACTTCATTTCAATTCTAAAAGCTTAGATTGAGATTTTGATCATCTTTAGTCAAGGATATATATATGAATTTTATGTTGGAATGGCCAAACATAAGGAAACTCTATATATATTGCATTCTCAAAATTCGATTATGATTACGGCATTCCTCTTCATAGTCAAATTTTGAGAACATGGCAAATAAAAAATATTGTAGCAAAAGAGTCATCATGAATCGTGTCCCATATGCTTCGGATATAGGGTTGATTACGTGTGCTGTAATATTTATCCTTTCTAAATTTTCCAAATGCTCAGGAAATTAAGAAGGGAAAAGTCTAGAATTGGATATGACTAAAATGATTAAGAAATTGTTGAGGACAATCTGAGGTTTACCAAAGATTGGTTGCTCATGGACAGTTGGAAGTATAAGTGTTAATTTTGGAAGGACCATATTGACATATTCGGAAAAGAGGTAACTCTTGTTCAGAAGTGATAGTCAAAATGAGAATCTGGAAAGGTTTCCATAGGTGGAATTTATTCTTCAAATCTTTGTAAGATTAGAAAACTTAATGCAAGAAGGATGTTCAAAGGAATGTACTTTGAATATGAGACTTCGTTTCCATGGAATTGATCTCCATTGGAATACCCTGTAATGTTTGTTGACAAGTCTTTGTGACTTTGTGCATAGTCATTACAAGAGGATCAATGCATGTAAGTTTAGAATCTATCAAATTTCGGTAAATGGCAGGAGTTTGGAATTCTTACATTTACAATGAGGATTTGGGATTGTGAAATGGGCATCATTGGAATCATGTTCAGTTGATCTATTTCACAAAGTAAAGATCATAGTTAAACATAGTGTGCATACTTGGTGTATGGCATGACTAGTGTTTAGAAAACATAGTTTACATGCTTGGAGCATGGGACAACTATTGTTTTAATTTAAGTATAAAGTTGATTATTTGAAACATTATACAATGAATAATGAGTAATCAATATGGTGTTTAAATAAAAGGTGTTTTATTTACTCTCAAAGGTGCTTGGGACCATAGAGTGATTAGTATTATTCTTGTGTTTCACTTTGCATGTTTTGACTTCCAGAATTGCTAGGTTATTCTTTCCGAATGACTAAGTTATTCAAACCATCCACAGTCGATAATACATTGGAAGTAGGTATTAAGGCAAGATTGTCATGAATCGGGTTTGTAGATGTCCAAGGTAGTGGACATAGTAAGAGTTACTACAACATTCATGAGTACTCCTGGAATAAGGATTCGAGTATTGGATTAAACCCACGCTCATTTGACTCACTTCATGGATTTTATCACGAGTGATCATGAGACGATAATATTTTATATTCTTCAAACCTAGAGATATGACTTGTTGCCTATGAGTTGGTCATACATTGATTCCACGTAAACGCATTTGGTAACTCGATGTTATAAAACGTGCCTTTGTGTATGATTCAACAAGTAGTAGAACAAGCATATGAGTTAAAGTTTATCCATTCCTTTTACCCTTGGAGGGATAAAAGCGATATCTGTGGGCCCCTCGATGATTTGGTGATGACAAACGTAATTGCTCGGCCGGGCCTGGACTGATTTGATTTGTTCAATTAGTCAGTCGTCATAAATCGGAAATCGGCAAACAACAAATGGACAGAGAGAATGATTATAATCCATGTCTCAGTCCATATGATATCTAGAATGGAGGAATATATGATCCCTTATCTAATGGACGCGTCATTGATTTGTTCAGAGTTCGACAGCGGCTTTAAGAGCTACGATTGCTAGTCGGGTTTTGGAGTCATATGCAATAATAGTTTTAGACTTATCCAAGTGGGAGACTGTTGGATTAGGTGTCTAAGCCCATAACTATTATTGGTATGTATTCGACCCGAGAGTAGCATGGTCCATTTGGGTTGCATATCATCAGGACAATTTGTTAGGATGGACTTTTGAGAGAAGAGGTTATATATGATTTATTAATATATTATAAGTTCTAATATATTAATATGAAGTCATATGTTTTAAGTAGTATTGATCAAGAATTAATTTGGAATTAATTTAGTGATCAAAAGAGACTAATTAAAACTATGGGGACTAATTATGGTAATTAGTTATATTTATATGTGTTGGGCTGATGATCCATGTTGGACCAAGTTTATGTATGGATACATAAAGAGTTGGGCCACATGAACCATGGATCATAAAATCCATGGATATGGGTTTGGGTTATACCCATGACTCTTAGAATTTAACACATATAAATGCATATGTTATGACCAAAAACCGCCACCCCTAGTCACCCCCTAGTGTGTGTGCATGTTCTTGGAGTTCATGAAGGTTTTAGAGTGCATGGAGATTCTCTCTCAAGTCCTACCTTTGTCCTTGATGTGTTGTGACTTCATTTGAGGCTTCCACACTATTGGGGCTAAGTTCTTAAGGCCAAATACATCAAGACCTCCAGCCACACAAAAAGGTATGTTACAATATCTAGTATTTTATGTAGTTTGTATGACAATTGCATGCTAGCTATAGGTTCAATACCTTGGAAACCATTTGCATGTATAATTAGTGAAAACATAGATCCAATGTATTTAGGGTTGTATGTGCACCATAGGATGTTGTATTTTACCAAAACCTAACAATTCTAACGTTTTCTTTGGACAAGGAGGCCGGTAAAGAGGCCAGTCCTAGAGGTTAAGTCCTTTAAATAGGGTACAATTACTAAAAGTTAGGGTTTTCATTTCCAGCGTCAACTCGTCGAATTGGGACTCCCCAACTCGTCGAGTAGGTCCTCCAATCTACGCGGCTGGAAAAGCTTTCTACTCATCGAGTTGGAGCCTCCCAACTCATCGAGTTCCTTTCAATATTTAAATATAATTAGAATAAATTCATACATGGACCAAGTGTTACATCTACCTAGCTCTAACCCATACACCTAACTCATACATCAAACCTCAATTGACTTGTGCCACTAAACTACCCAACTCTAACCCACACACCTAACTCATACATCCATCCCCAATTCACATGTGCAACTAACCTACCCAGTTGTAACCGGACTATACAATTAACTCATACATCCAACCCTAATTCACTCGTGCCACTAAGCTACCAAGCTCTAACCCATACACATAACTCATACATCCAGCCCTAATTCACCCATGCCACTAACCTACCCAGCTGTAACCCATACATCCAACCCAATTTCACCCATACCACTAACCTACCCATCTCTAACCGGCCCATACAACCTATATTTGATCTCAAATTTATTAATATACAAATCTAATCTCAAATTTATTAATAAATTTGTAATTCTATTTTTCAATAAACCCCATACATAGATATATAGTAATATACAAATTAAAAAATAATTTTTAATTTATATGGTTACATAAAAAACATAAAAATTAATGAATATGATAATTACTTAATACTATATTTATATATTATACATATATATTTATAAATAATCATGATGATCGCCGCCGATCGAACTACTCTTCCTCTGTAATTAATCGAAACTGAATGATGATACTCTGTGTCGATGTCTCTTCAGCTGTGATTTATCATCCCTATAAACCCTCCAACTATATGAAAATTTTCATTCTCACACTTGGTAGACAAAAACCTTCATCACCTACCGAAGATCTATAAAAAGAAAATTTTATTGATCGATCAATGGCAGGACAGACGAGCACTGATCCATGGGCGAAGAAAAGGTTTCAACTATGGAGCATCACAAAGGAACCACCAATCACAACTCCAATCGTGCAATATAGGAAAGGTAACGACAACAAAATAACTATTATAGTGGTTCATGGAGGAAATTTTACCTATTTTCCAGGTAAATCCTATGCAAAAACATCAGTAGCTTATATTACTTGGATCAACATCGAATTGCTAGACATGGAGTTGCTAGGATGATTTTCTAAAACTTTGGGTTATGAGACTTTTGGTTATTGTTATTATATGCCAACTGAAGAGCATCAGGGATTAAGCATGACCCCTATTATAGACGAGAATGTGTTGGGAAATTTCAAAATGATGGCTAGGGCACACAAATTTCATAAAATTGAAGACCTTTATGTAGAGAACAAGACTAAAACTATGCCAATGAATTTCCCCCACTACTTGATGAACTCACCAACGAAGAGGATATAAAAGCTTATCCATCTCTTGGTCACAGAAGACCCAAGAGCAACAGTTGATGATGGAATTGCAGCAAATGTTGAACATGACAATTTCAACAGAAAATACTGAAGATGTGATGGACATGGCTAAAGAGAATGTCATTTCATTGAAAATGTTGTAGTGTAGGCAAGTTTAATATGTTTTAGTTAAGTTAGCTTAATCATTCTTAATATGATATATATGCTATAAAATGTGTATATAACACAACATCCAATATTGTAGTTATTTTGAAACTCATTTTTTATTACGGTAATATAATAGCAATGTACTTTGGTTTTAATTCACAAATTGTCAATATTTTATTATGGCATTGTACTTTGTAGCTGCATTTGGTTTAAACACATGATCATAAAGAATTGATGTACAGTGGTGTCAAGGATTAATATAGTATAGTGAATAGTTTTGAATATGGAATTGTACTTTGAATTTAACCATTTACCTCTTTAATTTTTATGTTAATTAATTGTCAATAGAAAACTAAAAAATATTAATTAAACAATTTAAGATAGAAGGCAAGCAGGGGTATAATTGTCTTTTTTTCAACTTAGGAAACTACGTAAACAGGTTAAAGAAAAATCTTTGACAATGAGCGTAATCAGGGGTATTTTTTTCTTTTTTCTTTTTTATTTTAAAACAATGAGATATATAAATATTTTAAGATAGAGGGTAAGTAGGGGTATAATTATCTTTTTTTTTTTCAATTCAGGACAGTAAGTATAAAGGATAAAGAAATTTTTTTGAGAGTAAGAGTAATCAGGGGTATTTTTGTCTTTTTTGCTTTTTTATTTAAAGAAAATTAATTAAACATTTTAAGATAGAGAGCAAGCAGGGGTGTAATTGTCTTTCTCTTTTCAATTCAGGAGACTAAGTAAAAAGGTTAAAGAAAATTTTTTGACAGTGAGTGTAATTAGGGATATTTTTGTCTTTTTGTTTTTTATATCCAAATATAAAATGTAATAAGTATTTATAGTTTTCTTTTATCATATCCAAATAAATTATATAATAAAACGCAGCCTAGTTGGTCAATGTAGATGGATTTACAGCATATTTATTCTGGAAGATTGTCGGTTCGAACCCCACTTACAACAATTTTTTTGTAAGTTACATGTTTGTTAACTCAATCACACACTAGATAATATCTTTAAGTAATTTCCTTTATCATTACGTAATTTCCTTCATATAATTTCTTTTTTTTTTCAATATATTGTTGATGATTCATACCCATTGACTGGATATAAGTTTTCATTCAATATGATTTTTCATTGAAGCATTTTATGGTCACTACAAACTCGTTGCTAATACAGAATAAATTTTATACAAGACATTTATACAGGTACGCATACATTACATTTGTATAAGTTCTTCAACGACATAAAAACAACACTTATTATAAGAATTTTTGATATTTGGTTAGATAATGAATTTAATTGGTATGCATATATGCTATAATCTACAGTTAACGTTGAATAGGATTTATTTATTATATTGTGTTATTCCTTTATGTACACCAACTGTTTGATAAAAAAAATATCAATAAACAACTAATCTTAATTACTAAATTCATATATGATTATTGAAGCATCAAAATGGACAAGTCTTTGATGGGATCATATAGAAAAACATAGACTTATATAAAAGGTCTTGCAGTATTTTTGAAATATGCAGTACACAATTACAAGATTTCTAGGAATATCGATCCTTTAGATACCAAAACAAAGATAAAAATTCCATGTCCATGTATAAAGTGTGTAAACCACATATCTCGTTCAGTTGATGTGGTAAATGCTCACCTATTTAGTAATATAATTGATCAAACCTACACGAACTCGAATAAACATGGAGAAAAAGAGGAACCAACAAGTAATTATGTTTATACAGGGGATTTTGACATGGAAACATCATACGACATTGAATCCACAGACTTTACAAGAGAAATGCCAACAGATGTTGTAGAAACAGTGGAGATATAGAAGATGATTTCATTGGGGACCCTGTCAAGTTTAAAGAACTGATAGATGATGCTGAGAAAACCCTATATAAAGGATATCCTAACTTTACAAATTTATTTTCAATCATAATACTACTCAACTTAAAGAGTAAGTATGGAGTATCATATAAGTGCTTTAAAGAATTATTAGTGTTGATCAAAAATATGTGGAGTATCATAGAAGTAAATGAAATGTACAATAGTCTATACGAGGCCAAGAAAGCATTTAAACCAATGGTTTCAGGGTATACAAAGATACATGCATGTGTCAAGAACTGTATATATTACAGGAACAAATACGAAGACACCACAGTATGTCCCACTTGTGGTAAATCAAGATGGAAGGTGGATGAAGAAAAACATAAAATTTACAAGAATATTCCAACAAAAGTGTTGTGGTACATTCCAATAATTCCACGAATGAAATGACCGTTTTATTCAAAGACTACTGCAAAAGATCTAACATGGAATGAAACTGATAGAAAGGTGGAAATCGGTGTTTTGCATCACCCAGTAGATTCACCAGCATGGGCTGCAACAGATGTGAAATTTCCTGACTTTCCTAGCGAACCAAGAAATTTGCGGCTAGGCATTTCGGCTAACGGGGTGGATGTGAATAGTGAAAATAGGAATCATAGTGTATGGCCTATTTTAATTGTCATTTACAACCTTCCACCATGGTTGTGTATAAAGAGAAAGTTTATCATGCTTTTGTTATTAATATCAGGAACACTGTAACACTCATTTTCTAATTGCTTCATTATTCGGGGTTGTAGCCCGATCATCAGGTATCATAAGTCTTAGAGCCTTAAGAAAGAAAGGATTTGGTCCTTTTTGAATGTGGGCGTTATAGTTTAAGCGATCAGAGTGTTCGATGGTGTTTCAGAGCCCAAGGGTATAATCAAAAATTTTCAGTTTGGACCTTTATGAGTTATGGGTTCTTATTCGGGAAGTTTTAGTGCGAGGATGAGTTGATAGAAGCGTAGGGCTTCTCATCACCTTTCATTGGATATAGGGTTCGTTGGAAACAGACTTAGGATGACGGAGTTAAGCTTGAATGATGTTTTAGAGTTTTGGAGGGTCATCTAGTACGTGGGGCGTACTAGATGTGTATGCGGGGGGTAACAATAGGATTGGTCGCGGATGGTCGATGAGTACATCGGGCATACTAAGGGGTACGCAGGGCGTACTCCCATCAGCCATAAAACCCTAATGTTTTGTCCTTGACCCTATTTAATGTAATGCCATGACTCTCAGGTATTACCTTTACAGCTTTATTTTTATCTTGAAAAGTCGACTTGACGAGTTGGATGCCCTAATCGTCGAGTAGGAACGGATCTGGTCGCGTGGATAAAGTGACCAACTCGACGAGTCGGAGGTCGTGACTCGATAAGTTGGAACTGGAGGTTGAAATCCTAATTTCCGGGGTTTTACGCCCTATTTAAAGGATCATTAGCCTCCCTTGGCATCCCCTCTTAACCCCTTTGAGCTCAGAAACCATAAATCGTGTTTTCTCGCCATATTTGTGTGTTGATAAGCTTGGAAGGAAGATCTTGTTGCAAGGAGCTTGAAGATCAAGAAGTTGGAGGCAAGGAACGGTTGTGGATCTAAAGACTACTCTAATATAGCATCATTTGAAGGTAGCAAGTCGTTACCTTGATCTCCTTCTATCTAGATCTTTCTATATTTGAGTTTTGGGGCCATTTTAGCATGTTGGTGTTTCATTTCGGGTGTTGAACCAACATCTCCAGTTGCAACTTCATATCTAGGCTCATGTTGGTGTCCTCCCCTTGCTTAGAACCTCTTCTTTAGCTTGATTTGGGCCATTATCACCTTGCATGCACGTTAATTTTGCAACTTTACATAGGAAATATGCCTTAGGTGTTGGATTACGTGTCTAAGCCGATAACTATTTTGGTATGTACTTGACCCGATTATGAGCATGGTCCTTTTGGCTTGCCTTCACCATAGCAATTGATAGGATGAATTAAGGAGAAAGAGGATTAATTATGATTCATCAATATAATATGTGAATAATATATTAAAAGAGAAATCATATTGTTTAATTAATATTGGTGAAGAATTAATTTAGAATTAATTTTTTGGTCAAAAGAGATTAATTAAATAAAGGGGACTGATACTGTAATTATAAGATAGTAACAAAGTTGGGCTTAGGATCCATAAGGAAGCAATGGACGAATTCTATATGGGAGTCCATATAGAAATCGTCCTAGGGGGCCTTCTGGAAGGATCTTTGGGCTACTTAAGGACTAAGCAACTGGATTAGGGTTTCCTAGTTGATAACCCTAGAGGCCTAACTATAAAAGGAACCCTTTAGGTCACCAAATTCGTCCCTAACCTTCTAAGAGAGCCCTTGGACGAATTGTGTGCCTCCTCCTCCCTCTCCTAAGTCATCTCGTTTCTAGTGGTGTTTGTGACTCCATTAGAGGTGCAACACTTGGGGCACTAAGCTTTCAAGAGTCAAGATCAAGAAGGTTTGTGATTTTTATTGCTACATTACAATCAAGGTAATATTCCTAACCCTATTCATATGTTAATTCCAATTATAGTATGCTAGATCTAGGGTTTATGAGCTTTGGATGATTATTGCATGTACACTAGACAAACAAGATCCAAAGCATTAGGGTTTTCATGTGCACCATAGGATTAATGTAATGCTCAAAACTCATCAATGTTATTAGCGCCTAGGCTGTTTATCTAATGTATTTGATGCTATGTTTGATTGTTCAAAACTGGAAAATTTTCGTTTTTGTTTTCTGCCTGATCACCACGAGGTGGTAAAAGTCACCACGAGGTGGTGTCGTGTCTGATGGATTATTTCGAATTTTTTACCCTAATTTCATTTGGATAGTTACCATAAATTATTTTTCACAATTAAAATCAAAATTTTCTATTATGGTAATTGATATCCTAATCGAATTAAAGGATAATTGTCAAATTAAGATAATTACTTGTTTTAAAAGATAAAGATTTATTATTTGTAGTTTTGATTTGAATTATCTTGTAAGGAAATTGAATTAGGTCAAATTTGGATAACCACTAATTAAGTGTTTAATTAAATTATTTGTAGTTTGATCTAGTATGTTTTGAAAAGTTTTAAATCTTTCCCTCAAGTTTTGGAATTTAAAATTTAATTAAAAAATGTTTTAATTTTGAAATATTAAATTCTAAAACCCTAATAATTTGAATAGTTCAAATTGAACCCTTATGGTTTTATTAATTTAATTAAGTGCTTAATTAAAACAGAAAATTAATCAATCCATAACAATATGGTTTAAGATTAATCAAATTAAAGGTCTAATTTATTAATAGTTTAAACCACCTAGTATTTAAAAGTGTAAAATACACCCTTATAGTATATAAAATTAAAAGTTTAATATTATATATGTATAAGTAAACAGTCAGTCTTACCGTTAGTAGGCCTCATTCACGAAGCTAGTCTATAAGGGGTGTTTAAGGAAATTGCCTATAAAATGTCGATTGAATGGGTATCCACTCTTACCCACCACACTCTTGACTAGTGGAGGGTCGTTAGCCGAACGGGTAGGACAGGACACAATCACCCATTATAAGTATAATGAAATACGTAGTAGTAAACGCCTTTATAAATTACCAAATCTTAGTTACTTTAGGAAAAATGTGGAGTTGGTGCTAATCCATGAAATTGCACATGCACCTTGTTGGTCGTTAGTGGAGCGTGTGTGGTTAACCGGCACACTAATATGGGACAATTGAAGGATCGAAATGGGTAGCTCGTAGACTATCATAGATCAATGGAGCGTGTATGGTTAACCGGCACATTGATTAGGTGATGGACATCTTTGAGAGTACCAAGCTAATTTTCATGGTTATCCACATCTTGTTTGTGATCCTCGGCATCCCAGTCACAAACATGAAGGGCATAATCGAGATTAAACATACCATTGAAAAGTTCATTAAATCTCAAAAGATCTAGGAGTTTCAATTCATTTAAAACCTAATTTTCGATTTTTGTTTTTCATGATGGAAATTGGTAAATCGTCATTTACCTACCTTCAAATATTCTGCAAATGGATTACGGCATCCCTCTTCCGAGTTGTAGAATATTGTGTTGGGTCTTAGCCTTAATATCTCATTTGGGTGTTTTATTAAGGACTTAATCAACTGACTTGAATTTTCTCCCCTTATAGATGTCGAGTTTTAACAACTATGGTCTTCCCAAATCCTTTGGAAAAAGCTTTCCTAATCAAAGTGAAAGTCCACTTAACAATCAAGGTGAAAGATCAATCACTTCTTTATGGTTTAGTAGAACTTCACTTCCTCCACCTCCTCCTATTATTCTTCGTAACCCACGTGTTCGAAGACTTGAAAAGTTCAAGGTCACTCAAGCCCTATTGGCAAAAAGGCACGAAGATGGAAAGTCTGTGTGTGCACACGTCTTAGAGATGAAATCACACATTGACTGGTTGAGGATGTTGGGTGTCAATGTCTCAAGGAAGTTGGCTGTTGACTGGGTTCTTCAATCACTTCCTGACTCATATAGTGAGTTCATTAGAGAGTACTATATGATGGACCACGACTTGACCCTCATTGATCTTACATATTTGCTTATTGCTTCTAAATCAGCAATGATTTGGCGCATTGATCAAGCAAATTTGTATGGTAGATCAACCTCCCATACTTCCATGGACATTCATTATGGCAACATTGGAAGTCTAGAAAAGTTTTCTCTGCGCAAGAGAAAGGCTAATTCTAAGATTGTCCCATGTACCATTCTGAAGGAGTCCGTTTGTTTGTACGGCCAAGAGAAGGGGCATTGGATGCGAAGCTGCCATATTTACCTGAGAGATCGCGAAGATGGGAGAGTCAATATGTATGACTCTGCTTTAGGTAAAATCCACTATCTAACTCTATTAAGTTTCTGGTTTGTAGATTCTTAATACATGATGTGATAAGATTGCATTTTGATGTTTTGTAGGATCGAAGAAAAGAAAGAAAACTTAAAGTATGAGTGAGTTAAGTCTGATCACGAAGAGATGGATTCGATCGCATGGTTTGGTGATCGGATTTTGAGCTGCTACTTAGAGAGTTACGATAGATTGCTTAGGAATATGTAATAGCATAGTTTTCATTTGTATTGCGTTGTAAGGACAAGTTTATTCCCCGTTTTTTATAAATAAATGAAATTTTGAATTTTGTCTTATTTGTTTATCCTTGCGTTGTACTTGACCCGATTATGAGCATGGTCCTTTTGGGTTGCCTTCACCATAGCAGTTGATAGGATGAATTATAGAGAAAGAGGATTGATTATGACTTATTAATATATTGTGTGAATAATATTTTAACAGATAAATCATATTGTTTAATTAATATTGATCAATAATTAATTTAGAATTAATTTTGCGGTCAAAAGAGATTAATTAAATAAAGGGGACTGATACTGTAATTATAAGATAGTTACAAAGTTGGGCTTTGGATCCATAAGGAAGCAATGGACGAGTTCTATATGGGAGTCCATATAGAAATCGTCCTAGGGGGCATTCTGGAAGGATCTTTGGGCTGCTTAAGGACTAAGCAAATGGATTAGGGTTTCCTAGTTGATAACCCTAGAAGCCTAACTCTAAAAGGAACCCTTTAGGTCACCAAATTCGTATCTAACCTTCTAAGAGAGCCGTTGGACGAATTTTCTGCCGCCTCCTCCCTCTCCTAAGTCATCTTTTTGCTAGTGGTGTTTGTGACTCCATTAGAGGTGCAACACTTGGGGAACTAAGCTTTCAAGAGTCAAGATCAAGAAGGTTTGTGATTGTTATTGTTATATAACAATCAAGGTAATATTCCTAACCCTATTAATATGTTAATTTTTATTATAGTACGCTAGATCTAGGGTTTATGAGTTTTGGATAACTATTGCATGTACACTAGAGAAACTAGATCCAAATCTTTAGGGTTTGCGTGTGCACCATAGGATTGATGTAATGCTTAAAACCCATCATTAGGAGCTTAGATCTGTGTTATGCAGCTTCAGGGTGGCTTAAAACCATCTGAATGGAGAAAGGACTGAAGGGACACGACGAGTTGCATGACCAACTCGGCGAGTCCGATGAAGATTAACTAAAGGGTCTAATCAATGGTTTGGTCTAGGCTTTCACTGTAATAGGGTCTTTTGGTTAAATATTCATTTTTGGTAGTGTGTGTGTCAGTTTACGGCCGAGCTATCGTAAACCTGTTTACCGCCGTAAACCCAAAGGTCGACCCATGTCTGTTATATATAGGGGTTTGCTAGGTCGTTTAATGGTTGTTGTTGCCTCAGAGTCTCGGCTGCTATTCCACAAGTTATACCAGACGTTTTTGCTAATAGAAGCGTGTGCAAGCTTGTTTATATTCTTGTTTCTACTCTGTTCTTGATTGTTATTGATTGTGTTTATTGTTTGATCACTGGTAAGATCCGTTTCAGGACCTTACAATTGGTATCAGAGCAAAACCGGTGTCAAAGCGGACTACAATTGAGTTTTCAACTATTTACGATTGAAATTGGTTTCTACTGCGAAAGGGTTTCAAGATCAATTCAGAAATCACAGTTTTTCTCGAATTTCTCGTAGTTCACGGCTCAAGATTACGGCCGTAAACTGTGATTACGGCTGCAAACTCTTCATTGTTCTTGAACCGTGAGCTTGGTTCTAAGGCCGTAAAAGGAGCATCTTCAACAACCGTACACATCACCATAAATTCCTTTACGACCGTAAACTCAGACCGTATACCGTGTTTACGGCCGTAAACCATTCCTGACCGTAAACTCTTAATTGACCGGAAACTAATATTTTTTTAATAAATAATCTAATTTCTAATTTATATTAAATGGAGTCACTAAGTCAAACTCACCACCACGAGCTGGATTCTGTAATGGGCAGAACCACTCGAATTCCAAGACTGCTGTCCGCTGAAGGATTTCCGGAATGGAAGTATAGGATTGAGAAGTACATCAAAATGAAGGATTTCAAAATCTGGAGAAGTATCATAAAAAATCCTGTCAGAATAACCACCATTGTTGCGGGACAAGTGGTTGATAAAGCGGTTAAAAATTACACCGATGAGGACTTTGAAAAGGTGGAGGAGCAGGAAAGGGCTTTGGCCACTCTGATTATGGCCCTGTCCCTTGATATTGCTCAAGGCTTTAGGGAGTACACTTCTGCTAAGGCTTTGTGGGAAGCCCTAATCGAGGTTTATGAAGGGAATGAAGACATGAAGGAGAGTCGCCAAGATATGTTGCGACAATGGTTTAACATGTTCAACTACATTCCTAGAGAAACTCTTGAGCAACAGCTGCAACAATTTACCACTCTTACCACTGAGATGACTGTGGCTGGGATTTTTTATACCAAGTCTGAAATAAACAAGAAGCTATTGAATGCTCTCCCAAAGTCATGGGACATGAATATAGCTGTGATCAAGAAAACTAAGGAACTCAACCGGCTCTCTCTTGCTGAAATGATGGCGGTCATCAAGGCCTGTGATATTGATGACAAAGAGCGGGAGATAAATCACGTGAATTCATACTCAGCTGCAAACCTCGGGATCTCCTATAACAATGCTCTTTCATCTTTCACCTCTCCTTCTGCAGGTCAACCTTTTTCTGCTCAGCAAGTTCAAGTTCAGTCTTTTTCCACTCCATCAGCTACTTCACTTCCTGCTGCATCAGCCATGCCATTCTCACAGAATCAGTCATTCGTTGCTACTCAAGCTGGTTCTTCCTCTAATGTGGCTTCCTCATCAAACGAAAAGGAGGGTGATGAAAATCTTGCTCTTGCTACAGGGCTTGTTAACTGCTACAGTGCTCTTGTAGCTGGAGATCTTCTGCCCCAATTGTCATTTGCCGATCTCGATCAAATTCATCCTGAAGACGTAGAAGAAATGGATATCACATGGCAAATTGCCATGGCAGTTTTCAGGGCAAAACAGTTTGCAAAGAAGATCGGGAAGAACAACTGGGGGATGAGTGCTGAGAAGAAGGTAGGGTTCAGCAAGGGACAGCTACGTTGTTTCAACTGCCACGAGCCAGTTCAGTTTGCTCGTGAGTGCCCGAAGCCAGACAGAAGATTAAACAATGATCGGACAATAGTTGCAGTAGGAAAAAATCAGAGCGGTGCACAAGTCAAAAGCGAGAAGGCGATGGTTGCGAAATCCTTTGACTTGGTGATGATGCTCCCGCTGAGATTATTGCAGCTGAAGATCAAATGATGGAGCTGCAGTTTGCACTGATGGTATCCTATTCTCCTGAACCAAAGAAAAACGAGGTAAGTCTACCCTCATGCTCTCAAGATTGTAGTGATTATGTTAAAATTCTCCTTGAGAAAATTGAAACACTATGTAGTGAAGTAGAGGACCTTAGGTATGAGGGTTACCAACTTAGAAAAGGACAAAAACCTCTTAAGGCCCAGTTAAAATCTAAAATAAAGGACTTTAGAAGACTTTAGGAGGACTATAGTAATAAATGTGAGAATTATGACTACATAAAGAGACAGAAGGCTGAGTTATTGACTGAAATTGAAGCATTAAAGGGCAAATTTGACGTATCAAGTGAGGTAGTTGTCAATATGATAGACCACTGCATGCAATTTAAATGTAATCAGTCAAAGGGTCTAGGGTATAATAAAGTGCCTCCTCCTTTCAATCATACATATCAGTTTCAACCATTGTCCAAAGAGGAGATTGCCAATGAACCATCCATGGTTTACGGCAAGCCATCTGGTTTTGTTTCGGGAGGATTTATTAATGTTGAAAGTACTAACATTTCTACTTCTCCTGCAGATCAATCCTTAAATCAGTCAAAGCACGAAGCTGAAGGATCTGTTTCTGAAAATAAAACTGAGTCTGAACATGAAGTTTTAGTTTTCTGATGTTGCTAGTGACAATGTTTTTTGTGATGTTTCTGCACCTTCTGATACTGTTTTGAATGATTTTAAAGTGTTTGATGATGTGGTTGGCAATTCTAATGTTTGTGATGATAATAATGAAAAACCACCAGTTTCACAAGTCTCTCCATCTGATGCACCCTCACTTGTCTCACAATCTAATTCTTGTTCATGTTCATGTGAGAAAAGCAAGGGTGTTGGTATGGAAAACAAATCTGAGAAATGCAGTACAAGTTTTAACAACAACAAACAGATTTGTTTCAATTGTGGTATTGGTGGTCATATAGCTAGGAATTGTCCCAATAGAATGTTTGTACATTTTGAGTCACCAAGAGGAGAGAACGAATCCAGAGGAAGGTCTTTAACTAGAAAGTCCTCTAGATTTCGTTCTCGGAATGATGATTGGAAGGATGATCGTAGTAGAAAACGGGCTGTTTTTCAAAACCATAAAAGGGTTTTTCATAACAGAGTCCCAAACAGTTTGCCAAAACCGAACATGGCCAAGCCAAGGTCGATTTCGTCAAGAAGCAGCAATGGGTCTTCAACCAATTCTGGTAGAAAACCCAGGTGCTCCAAGCAAACTGATAAACATCCTATTTCAAAACCATCCGGGACTGTTAGAAAACCTAATTATCAATGGTTGCCCAAAATAGCCTCCAATCCATCATCTATGTCCTCTAAGAAGTTATTAGATAATGATAAATTTGAATAGGCATCGGGACAACCCAGGAAAGTAATGACCTGGGTTCCCAAATCCAAATGAACCCGCACATTTTGCAGGGACAGTTGCGGGGGACTGTCGTCAGACCTTGGTTCGTCGACAGCGGCTGCTCCCGGCATATGACAGGAGATATAGCCCAACTGAACAACATTCAATCTTTTAATGGGGGATATATTTCCTTTGCGGGTGGAGAAGGAGGCAAGATCACTCAAAGAGGAACCTTCACAAATGGGGTGTTAAGTTTCGAAAATGTCAACTTTGCTCCCGAATTGAAGCATAGTTTGTTGAGTGTATCTCAGATATGTGATAAAGGCTATTCTACGCATTTCACTGATAAGGAATGCATGATTCTCAAGCCAGGCTTTGTCATTCCAGAAGAGTGGATTCTTGTAAAATCTAAAAGGGATGGGAATGCCTACATCGTTAATATGAATAGCAATCTTCCAGAACAAGTTACGTGCCTCTTTTCAAAGATCTCAGAACAAAATGCAATGATGTGGCACCGAAGACTCGGTCATGCTAACGCCAAGAACTTGAATCGTCTTGCAAAGAATGAGATGATCCGTGATTTGCCTGTCAAAGACTCTATAACTTTTGAAAAGTGTGTGTCATGTGCCCAAGGTAAGCATCACAGAAAACCACACCTGCCAAAACAGGTCAACTCAATCAGTCAAGTGCTTCAATTGCTACATATGGATCTGTTTGGACCAGTTAACGTTGTCAGTATAAACAGAAATTCATATTGTCTGGTTGTGATTGATGATTTCTCTCGTTTTACGTGGGTTTTCTTTCTATCCAACAAAGCTAGAGTTGCTGATCTAATTAAGAAATTCATTGTGTTAATTGAGAAGCAAACTAACAACCGGGTGAAGGCGCTTCGTACCGACAACGGAACAGAGTTCAAGAATTCTATTCTCGATTATTTTTAGGCAGAAAAGGGTATTATGTGTCAATACAGCTCCGCTCACACCCCTCAACAAAATGGTGTTGCTGAGAGGAGAAACAGAACCTTAAAAGACGCTGCAAGGACGATGTTGTGTGACTCCAAACTACCAGTTTTCTTTTGCGTCGAGGCGATAAACACTGCTTGCTACGTTCAGAATCGCGTGTTGATCAACAAAGCTCAGATGAAGACCCCGTATGAGATTCTATATGGTCACAAGCCTTCAGTCAGTCATTTCTGTGTATTTTGCTGCCCTTGCACCCTTCTTCACCTAGAGACCAACCCGAAGTTTAATGCCAAAGCCGATGATTGTTACTTCGTAGGGTATGCTGCTCGCACCGCCTATAGGGTCTACAATAAGAAGACAAAGCAGATTGTGGAATCTTATGACGTGCGTTAGTTGGAAGAAAATGAGACGGATGCTAGAGTGGGTCCGGATTGGTTGTTTGACTACACATCGCTTTTCAAATCAATAAATGTGTTTTCGGGTAGCTCATATGGATCTGTCTCCGGTTCGAAGAATGTTTCTGAAGACGAAGACGAAGAAGTTGTCTACAGACCTCCAACGGTATCCTCTTCACCATCTGAGGGGGAGTCCTCTGCTACGCCTAAGGGGGAGTCCTCTGCTACGCCTGAGGGGGAGTTCATGTCTAAAGATGCTTCCGCTGTCTCTTCAACTTTTATGGAACTACTCTTTCCTGAAAACATTTCAAATGAGTTTGTAGCAGAGCCATCTGGAGCGGCTCAATCAGCAAATGAAGGAGGTGTCCACATTCACAATCTTCATGTCTCGCTTAATGATATCAGCCAAGAGATACCTTCAAGGATTCAACGCGATCATCCGATCGAAAACATCATTGGTCAGCTGGGCGACGGTGTTCAAACCAGAAGTCAGAGTGGAGATGTTAATACCTGTCTTTACTCTTGCTTTATCTCTCAAATAGAGCCCAAGAATTTGAAATGGCTCTGAATGAGCCCAGCTGGGTAGATGTAATGCATGAAGAACTATATCAATTTGAAAAATTCGGGGTTTGGAAGTTGGTTGAGTTGCCAAAGGGCAAAAAGTCTCTTGACACACGATGGGTCTATCGCAACAAGCAGGATGATTCAGGGGTTATTGTGTGAAATAAAGCTAGATTGGTGGTTCGCGGGTTTCGACAAGTCGAGGGTCTTGATTACACTGAGGTCTATGCTCTAGTAGCTCGATTGGAGGCTATTCGTATCTTCCTTGGATATGCCTCTTACACACTGTTTACCAAATGGACATCAAGACAGCCTTCTTGTGTGGCAAGGTGAAGGAAGAAATCTACGTTGATCAGCCCCTGGGTTTGTTGACTCAAAGTTTCCTAATCATGTCTACAAGTTGGACAAGGCATTGTATGGGTTACATCAAGCTCCTCGAGCGTGGTATGCGACTCTAACAAAGCACTTGCTCGAGCATGGATACTCTCGTGGCACTATCGATCAAACTTTGTTTATCAAGCATGTCGGTAATGATCAGATTCTGGTTCAAATCTATGTTGACGACATTATTTTTGGGTCGACCACTCTGCAGCTTTGCAAGGAATTCGAAGGTGTTATGAAAAAGCGGTTCGAGATGAGTTCATTGGGGGAAATGACCATATTTCCGGGGCTTCAGGTCAAACAAAATTCAACCGGAATCCTGCTACATCAAGCCAAGTATGTGGAAGATATTCTTGAGAAATTCGAGTTTCACGACGCTAAATCTGCATCGACACCAATGGCTGAAAGACCTCTTCTGACTCCAGATACTGATGGCGATTCCATAGATCAGACTCTCTACAGATCGATGATCGGATCGCTGATGTATCTTACTGCAAGCCGTCCAGACATCATGTTTGCAGTTTGTCAATGCGCACGTTATCAAGCTAATCCTAAACTTTCACATCTTATTGCTGTCAAAAGAATTTTTCGGTATATCAAAGGCAGCCCAAAATTGGGTCTTTGGTATCCGAAAAATTCTGAATTTGATTCATATTCTTTTGCTGACAGTAATTATGGAGGCTGTGAGCTTGACAGGAAATCTACTTCAGGAGGGTGTCAATATCTTGGTGACAGGCTAGTGTCATGGCAGTGCAAGAAGCAACACATTGTCTCAACTTCAACAGCGGAGGCAGAATACGTTGTTGCATCTGCCTGTTGTTCTCAAGTTATCTGGATCCAACATCAGCTGTTGGACTACGGTTTGATTTACTTAGAAACCCCCATCTACTGTGATATTGAGGCCGCAATTCAAATTGCCAAAAATCATGTCCAACATTCTAAAACCAAGCACATCGACATTAAAATTCATTTCATCAGAGATTGTTATGAACGTTCACTTATCCGACTGGAACAGGTTCCCACTGCTAATAATGTGGCGGATCTGTTCACTAAGCCCTTTAACAAAGCTGACAGTTTTGTTTGTAGGTGTTGTGACGGGAAATGATATTAGCAAGTGATAACGGGAAATCTGAATCTGCGTAACGTACCTAAATTGAATCGTCTACGCTCTGTGCTCGATTCGCTGGTAGGCACGAAAGATTTTAAATGGACTTGACTAGGGAGAGTTGAACTTAATGAATTCAGGGACTTGACAAACATTAACCGAGTTAGATCCGTTTAGCCTGACATCACGACGCTCGGATAGGTTGAGCAGGGAGATATACATGAGAATCTACCGGTCACATTAAAATAACCCGTATCTAGAACTGTGGATTAACTTTTCCTCGATGTGCGGATTCTGTCCTTAATTTCGGTTTTGATGGGGTGACTGGGGAATTCCGATAAACTAGGTCAGTAGAAGGTTATTTTCTTGCTTTCTGTCTGTTAGTCATATGTTGTCTCCTCTGCGTGATCGAGAGATCCGACCTGGACTGTAACATATGCAATTCTATCTCTCTGCATCTTCTCTCTATGAAATTCTTTCTATCTATTAGCCACATACTGTCTCCTTTGCGTGACTCATAATCCGACCCGGTACACAGTATATGCTGTTGGATTGATGTCTAAGTCCATGACTATATTTGGTATGTACTTGACCCGACCCGGCATGGTACATTTGGGTTGCACTTCACCGGCACAATTTATATGGATAGTCTTTTGAGAATAGTATATTTATGATATATATTAATATATTATAAGTACTAATATATTAATATGGAATCATATTATTTAATTAGTATTGATCAAGAATTAATTTAGAATTAATTAAGTGATCAAAAAGAACTAATTAAATATGGACTCTTATATATATGGAATGGGCCAAGTTCATTTAGGTTGGGCTAAGCTTTCATGGATGGTCCATGGAGCTTCTAACCCAGGGATCCTATGTAAATGAAAGGTCATGGGTATTAGGGTTTACATGGATGTAACCCTAATCCTCCATAATATATAAAGGGGTCCTTGGCTCACAAAATTGGACAAGTGTGTGAAAATAATAGTAGGCCGATTTTAGTGTGCATACATATTCTCTCAAGTTCTTCCAAGGTGTTTTGGTGATTTGTGATTCCATTTGAGGCTTCCACACTATTGGGGCTAAGCTCTTAAAGCTTGAAGACATCAAGCTACATCAAAAGGTATGTCATCTAACAACAACTTTGTAGTATAGGTGCTTCATAATATGCTAGTTAGGATGAAACCTTGGAATAGTTAATATTTGCATGTATAATAGAGAAAACATAGATCCAAGGTTTATAGGGTTGCATGTACACCATAGGAGTGTTAGAATGCTCAAAACCCAACAGTGGTATCAGAGCCATGGGTTGTTTTCTGTTATATTGATGCAAATGTTTTATTTTCAAAGTTGGAAAAAAAAGAAAAAAAAAACATGACGTTTGTCAAATTTTAAGATAATTACTTGTTTTTGTGAAAAACTAATTATTTGTAAAATTTGAATCATTTGCTATATGAGTTGAATTAGGTCAAATTTAGTAAAAGATAAAATGATATGATTATTTTATTAGTTTTAAAAGTTTGATCTAAAGAGTTTTTTGAAACCTGCATAAGTTATGGATATGAAAAGGTTTTTAAAAAAAAATTGATTCAAAGTTTTTTATGGAGTTACAAAACTTGGTCTTAATGTTTTAAAGAATTCCATAACTTTTTCTTAAGTTATGGAACATGAAAAGTTTCATCATAAAACAAGTATTTAACTCCATAAGTTATGGAATCCAAAAGTTTTCAAGAGTTACAAAACTTGCCGTCAAGTTTTGGAATTTGGAAAAAGTTTTTTTATGATAAAAAAAAATTGAATTCTAAAACTCTTGGGTTCATAACCTAAACAATTAATTAAATGGTTTTAATTTTGAATTTAATAATTGGAATTATGATGTTTTATTGAATAATTCAATTAACTCTTATGGACTTTATTAATAGATAATTAAAGTGTTTAATTAAAAGAGAATTAATAATTCCTTAAAAGAGAATTAATAATTCCATAATGACATGGTTTAAATTTAATTAAATTAAGAGTATAGTTTAATTTATAGATTAAACCACCAAGTATTTTAAATCTCTAAAATACACCCTTATACTATTATAATATTAAAAGTTTAATATATTATATGTATAAGACCAAGTCGTCTTACCATTAGTAGGCCTCATTCACGAAGCCGGTCTATAAGGGGGGTATAAGGTTACTGCCTATAAAATGGCAGTTTAATGGGTGTCCACTCTCACCCACCGCTTCCTTGACTGGTGGAGGGTCATTAGCCGAACTGGTAGGACAAGGACTATAATTCTCCCTTCATTAAAAGTATTAATGATAAATATTAAGTAACTAAACTTTTTATAAATTCCTAATCTTAGTTACTTAGGAAAATGTGAATAAGGTGCTAATCCATGAAATTACACTTTTCACTTTGTTTAAGCTGTTAGTGGAGCGTGTGTGGTTAACCGGCACACTAACCTAGACTTAACAAGGTAGGCAAAGGGTAACTTAATGTTTATCATAGTATCGTTGGAGCGTGTGTGGTTAATCGGCACATCGATTGAGGGGTAAATATTAAGGGTACCAAGTATATTTGCATGGTTACTTCACACCTTGTTTTGTGATCCTCGACATCCAAGTCACAAAACCTGAAGGGCACACTCGAGATTGAAACATGCCATTGAAAAGTTCAATGAATCTCAAAAGAATCTAGGAGTTTCAAAACCAATTAAAACCTAATAATACATTTCGTTTATCTTGGTGGAAATTGGTGAATCGTCATTCACCTACCTTCAAATATTTTATAGCTTGGATTACGGCATCCCTCTTCCAAGTTACAAAATAGTTTGTTGGGTCCTAGCCTTAATATATCATATTGGGTGTTATATTAAGGACTTAAATCAACTTTACGTGAATTTCTCCCATTGTTGATGTCTGGTTTAGACAACAATGATCTTCCGAAACCAAGCTTTCCTAATGAATATGACTTCCCGAGTTTGGCTCATGGAAGTCATACTTCTCTTCCTCCACCTCCTCCAATTATTCTCCCTAACCCACAAGTTCAAGGTCAATCAAGCCCTAATGGCAAGCAAGGTCTATGTGTGATCACATCTTAGAGATGAAGTCACATATTGACAAGCCGGGATAGTTGGGTGTCAAAGTCTTGATAAAGTTGGATGTTCAATCACTTTCTAAGTCACATAGTGAGTTCCTTTGGGACTACTATCAAACAGACTATGACATGAACCTTAATGATCATATCTATTTGCTTGGTGCTGCTGAATCAGCAATGATTTGGAATGATAGTAAAGCAAATTTGATTAGAAGATCAACTTCCCAGAAAATGCATTCTCTTCCCAATGGAAAGGGATTGGCCATAGTCAACTCGGTTGACCAAATGGTAAAGAGAAAGGCTAAGTCTGAGATAGTCCCATTACCAAAGGGTCCATATGTTTATTTTGCCAAAGGAAGGGGCGTTGATTGCAAAGCTGCCAAATTTACCTAAGGATGTTAAAGTCAATAAGTTTGACTCTACATCAGGTAGAGCCCATTATCTAACTCTGTTAAGTTCTATTCTTAGATCATCATTACATGATGTGACTGGGTCACATGTTAATGTTTTAAGAATCAAAGAATAGAGAGAAATCTTAAAGGAAGTATATGATGATTCTGATCGCGAAGGTGGATTTCGATCGCATCAGAATTTTGAGCAGTTGCTTAAGAAGTTATGATATATTGCTAAGGAATAGATAACAACAATTTTCCATGTGGATTGTAAGGATAAGTTTTTCCGCAGAGTTTTAAAATAAAAGAAAATTGTTTAATTTTATTTATTTGAAGTATCCTTACAATGACATTTGTGGAAAATTGTTGCTTATATGATTCCACTGACAGCAATATTGGAAAATGGATTTGATTCTTTCATTTGTGGTAGTGTCTAAATTTACCAAATCAGGAAAGTTCCTCATCACCCAAGTTTCAATTGGACCGAAACTTGGAATCATGCAAGTTGAATAATATGATGAATGAGAACTTTCAAGAATTGGAAAATCAAGACTAATTACTTGTTCACATGGATGTGTGAGTCAAGTGAAGGACTAAAGGGATCGAGTACACATTCTTGTGCACTGGTCATGTCCACCACAAAGCTCGTTAAGACTATTTGATTTACTAAAGTCTATAATTCTGAAACATTGGAAAAGTCTCAATGTATGGCAGAACGAATGGGAAGAATCAAACTAGGCAGAAAGATAAAAGTTTCTCAAATCTGAAAAGATGGGAGAGTACTTTAGTATCATGTTTGTGATCATCTTAATGATTTAGAAATCCTATCACAATAGTCCTCTAAAGGTCATCTTAGTGCATTCTTATGACTAAGAAGAGGAGTCATGAATTGTTGAAATGGTTAGATCAGGAAGATGAGTCATACTTCGTTCCAAAACAATTCTTAGAGTCATACTCCAAGATTGTAACTTGAGTGACATATCTTAAAGAAAAGTTTAAAACACTTGTCAAATGTAAGAGTAAAAGTGTCCTACTCTTGTACATTTGAAATTGGTAAGTTATGATGTTTTGGATAAAACAAAGACCAACTAAGGCCAATTGTGTGAAGTGTTTGTCTTGATAAAGAATCCGCACTATCTCTTGAATATTTGGCAAGATAGTCTTATATGTCAAGAGGATAGTGGGAGTCTTAAAGATCCTAAAAAGAATTACAAGAACTAATCAAGAATAAAACCTGAGGTTCTTCACTAGCACACGACTTGAGGTTTATAACCTATCGTGTTGACATATTCTGTGCCCATTCCAGTTAAAGTTGGCTTTGCATAGGAGTTCTGAAAGTTCTCAATTGGTTGCATAACAACTTGGAAGCAATGGCAGGCCCTGTACTGCCAGGTGGCAAGAAGTTAAGATTGTATAAGTTCAGTCCATATGAGTTTCGATTTGAGTTTGGATTTGTCATTATCCTTGTCTTATGACTATGGTTTTGACGATTCACATGGATAAGAGCACATACACCATAAAATCTAAGGGTCATAAGGTTTCTCTCCGATTCATGAAAATGATGGTGAGGAAACACTTCCACCAAGTAGATTTGAAGAAGATGGCAAAAGGTCTAAACAATTGAGACTATGATTAGGGCATCCCTTTTCATAGTTCTGAAATTGTTTATACACACATGCATGCTATCTAAGGAAAGGTGTATGATTTTGATAAAGTTTTATCAAAGCATCTCGTATCAGAAATCTGAACTTTGGTAAGAAAGTCAATAAAGTATTGATTTCTAGAAGTCCAGCTGATTTCTGAGTACATGTCAAAGCTAGTGGGAGGATAAGTGTTATGCTAATAATCATCATGTTAGAGGGAGCATGATAATTATTGTTAGTGTTGCAAGTTAGCAATGTTAATTATAGAAAATAAAAGTTTCAATTCGTGAGGATGCAGGGATTGAAAAAGTTGTTTTGCTATAATTAAGGGAGAGGATATACTTCATTTCAGTTCTAAAGGCTTAGATTGAGACCTTAATCATCTTTAGTCAAGAATATATATATGAATTTCATGTTGGACTGGTTCAACTTAAGGAAATTCTATATATTGCGTTCTCAAAATTCGATTATGATTACGTCATCCCTCTTCATAGTCAAATTTTGAAAACATGGCAAATAAAAATATTGTAGCAAAAGACTCGTCTAGAATCATGTCTTTATGTGAGACATCATGAATCGTGTACCATTTGCTTTGGGTACAGGATCGATTGCATGTGCTATAATATTTGTCATTTCTAAATTTTTCCAAATGCCCAGAGGCATTAAGAAGGGAAAAGGTCTAGAATTGGATATGACTAAAATGATTAAGCAATTGTCAAGGACAATCTGAGGTTTACCAAAGATTGGTTGCTCAGGGACAGTTCGAAGTATAGTGCTAATTTTGGAAGGACCATATTGACATATTCTGAAAAGAGGCATCTCTTATTCAGAAGTGATAGTCAAAATGAGAATATGGAGTTGTCTCCATAGGTGGAAGTTATCTGTGTAAGATTAGAAAACATAATGCAAGAAGCATGTCCAAAGCAATGTACTTTGAATATGACACTTAGTTTCCATGGAGTTGATCTCCATTGGAATACCTTATAATGACTGTTGACAAGTCTTTGTGACTTTGTACATATTCATTACAGGAGGGTCAGTGCATATAAGTTTAAAATCTAAACAGATTTCAATAAATGATAGGAATTTGAAATTTTCACATTTTTTGATAAGGATTTGGGAGTGTGAAATTAGAATCATTGAAATTATGTTCAATTGGTTTATTTCACAAAGTAAGGATCATAGACAAACATTTAGTGCATACTTGGTGTATGGCAAAGCTATTGTTTAAGAAAAACATGGTGTACATGCTTGGAGCATGGGACAACTAGTGTTTTTAATTCAAGTATAAAGTTGATAAAACCGAAACAATGAATAATGAGTAATCAATATGGTGATAAATAAAAGTGTTTATTTATATTCATAGGGTTTGATACCATATTTGATTCATTTATTCTTGCGTTTCACTTTGCATGTTTTGACGTCCAGAATAACTAAGTCGCTCTTCCTGAATGATTAAGTTATTCAAACCATCCACAGTCGGTCATATGTTGGAAGTAAATATGAATCAAGACTGTCATGGGTTGGTTTGTAGAGGTCCAAGTTGGTGGACAAAGTGGTGCTACAACACTCATGAGTGCTCATAAGTTCTGAGTATTGGATTCAACCCACGCTAATTTGAATCACTTCATGGATTTTATCACGAGTGATCATGAGACGAAAATATCTTATATTCTTAAAACCTAGAGATATGAGTTGTTACTATGAGTTGGTTATACATTGATTGCACGAAAACGCATTGGTAACTCGATGTTATAAAACGTGCCTTTGTGTATGATTCAACAAGTAGTAGAACAAGCCATATGAGTCGAAGTTTATCCATTCCTTTTACCTTTGGGATAAAAGCGATATCTGTGGGCCCCTCGATGATTTAACGATGACACATGTGAGTGCTTGGCCAAGCCAGGACTGATTTGGTTTGTTCAATCAGTCAGTCATCATAAATCGAAAATCGGGAAACAACAAATAGACAGAGAGAATGATTATAATCCATGTCTCAGTCCATATGATATCTAGAATGGAGGAATATATGATCCCTTATCTAATGGACAAGTCATTGACAAGGTCAGAGTTCGACAGCGGCTTTAAGAGCTACGATTGCCAGTTAGGTTTTGAAGTCATACTCAATAATAGTTTTAGACTTATCCAAGTGGGAGACTGTTGGATTAATGTCTAAGTCCATAACTATATTTGGTATGTACTTGATCCGACCCGGCATGGTCCATTTGGGTTGCACTTCACCGGCACAATTTATATGGATAGTCTTTTGAGAATAGTATATTTATGATTTATATTAATATATTATAAGTTCTAATATATTAATATGGAATCATATTATTTAATTAGTATTGATCAAGAATTAATTTAGAATTAATTAAGTGATCAAAAAGAACTAATTAAATATGGACTCTTATATATATGGAATGGGCCAAGTTCATTTCGGTTGGCCTAAGCTTTCATGGATGGTCCATGGAGCTTTTAACCCATGGATCCTATGTAAATGAAAGGTCATGGGTATTAGGGTTTACATGGATGTAACCCTAATCCTCCATAATATATAAAGGGGTCCTTGGCTCACAAAATTGGACAAGTGCGTGAAAATAAGAGTGCGCCGATTTTAGTGTGCATACATATTCTCTCAAGTTCTTCCAAGATGTTTTGGTGATTTGGGATTCCATTTGAGGCTTCCACACTATTGGGGCTAAGCTCTTAAAGCTTGAAGACATCAAGCTACATCAAAAGGTATGTCATCTAAGTAGAACTTTGTAGTATAGGTGCTTCATAATATGCTAGTTAGGATGAAACCTTGGAATAGTTAATATTTGCGTGTATAATAGAGAAAACATAGATCCAAGGTTTACAGGGTTGCATGTACACCATAGGAGTGTTCGAATGCTCAAAACCCAACATATGCAACGTTCTCTTCTCAATCCCTCTAAAACTTCAGTTAGTCATATGTTTCATCCTTTGCGTGATTGTAAGAGATCCGACCTGGATGTACAGCGTATGCATTCTAAATCTATCTACTCTCTTAATAATTGTCTGCTCACCCGGTGTAAGGAGTATTTTTGAAGTCCTTGATGGCTGGGGCATATCAGGAAGCGGGAAACACGTTCTAGTACAATTAAAAATGAACACATACAGGTTGTCTGTAGATCTCGCTGCTCAATTTAGATGGACAACAATATCCCTGGTTGTAGTCAGTTAATTGGTCATAGGGAAAATTTATTTAAGAATAAGGGCTAATAATAATTAAAATTATATATATATATATATATATATATATATATATATATATATATATGTGTGTGTGTGTTTGTCATGTCATTGGTAAATTGTCCAAATTTTGTCACAAATGTTTCGTGTTTAAGTGGACCACAATACTGGCGATCGATCAGACGAAGACGTGAAGATAAGGGTACCGACAAATGGAATAGGACTGTCCAACAACTTTGATCCAAGTGTCACAAATTTATTCTCAGTAATTAAATTTTTAAGTTGTATAGTTTATTTGATTTTATTTTTATTTTTATTTTATTTTTAATTTTTAATTTTTTATTTAAGTGTTAAAATTTAACGGTTATTTTTAATTTTAAATTTTGCAGATTAAATTTTATTTTATTTTATTTTTAATTTTAGTTTTAATTTTAATCCTCAAAAAGTTTTGTTTTTGAAATTTTTGAAAAATATTGTACTGTATTGGACTGTGCCTTACACTGTGTGGTCATCAGGTAAAAGGAATCAAGGTATAAAAGTAGTTTACAGCCGGAATCCTCCTCACTTCTCTGATTCCGGCCGCAAACTCTCTCACTCTCTCTCTCTCTCCTCGAAATTTTTTTCTCGATTTTTGTGAAATTACTCCGATAGCTTTGAAGGTATCACGTTTTCGACCAGGAATATGGGCTTGTTTCAGTGATTTGATGATTTTTGAGCCTGAAATCGACGAAAAACCGATTGTCGGAGTTTACGGCCGTGAAGAGTTTACGGCCGTAAACTCCGTTTGCGGCCATAAGCTTACGGTCACGGGTTTACGTCCGTAAACCCCCGTTGACTGCAAACTCCAATTTTGACCTAGAATTTAATTTTAAAAATTATTAATTCATTTTTGGGCTCAAAATTAAATCATTTAAAATATTAATTGCTCATTTTTCTCTCTTGTTTTACTTGGTATGTTTTAGTGCAGATAAAATGGCGGCATTAAAATTTGTAGATATGCACAACCTGACGATGGTTCTTGCTGATCCTCTAGTGGCTCATATGGACTTCAAATCAATGATTCATGGATTACGAGAATGCTGCTTGGCCTCTGCCATTACTATGAACACTACTGTCTATCAGAAAATCATAAGCGAGTTCTGGCAGACTGCCAAAATGACGAGAGATGACGATGGTGCCGTGACTGTGGATGCTGTTGTTCAAGGATGCAAAATTATAATCAATGAGCAGTTCATCAGAGAAACATTGTTGATCAATGACCTTCCGATCTTTCCTACCGAGATCGGCATTAAAGACGCACAAAAGATTTTAAGGAAGATGGGATATGAGGGCGTCTCTCCACCTACGATGAAGAAGCTTCTGCCGCCCTACTGGAGATTTTTAGCTCATGTGTTTGTGAGCTGCATCTCCGGTAGGAGATCTGGTGCAAATGAAATCTCATTGAGAAACACTGGTGCTATAGTTTCTCTCGCTGCGGGAATCGGATTCAATTTCTCAAGGTTTATACTGGATGAATTTGTGGTTAACATCAATGCCACTACTAGGGATACTTTGTTGATGTATCCCAGGTTCATTTAGCTCTTCATAAACAAACAGTTCCCAAACATGGTTAAGGAGGATGATACGCTCGACATGAAGTCCTTGTGCCCACAGACCATTGGGCTAATCAAACAGAATCGTAAAGGAAAGGTCACTTTTCAAGGACTTTATCCATTGGTCAAATTTGGACATTTCGCTGAACCGAATGAGGCATCTGAGTCTCATAATTCCTCTGACAAAGTGTCGTCAGAACACACCTCGTCTGAAAAGATAATCTCGGAAGGAGACGTGATTACAGTCTCAGATCAAGAAGGGGAGGAAACAGCCACTCCTAATGTGGCTGTAGCCGAGGAACATGTTCTAAGATCAGTACACATTGAAAGCGACTATAGTGAGGGATCTTCTGTTAATGCGACTGAGGCTGAGCAATTTGAAGACCTTGATCTTACTGGTTTCGATCAAGATGATATCCCTACAACTTTTGGAAGCAATGATGATTTCTTAACAAACGTAAATCTCAACACTCTGCTGGATAATGTCAGTGATGTTGCTATCCCAGCAACGGAGACAAGGGAAAATGAAGACGTTTTTGACTCAACCCCCATTTCTCAAGAGCAAGTGGTTGGTTCTACAACTCTGACGGTGACAGTGTCAGGGATTCCTCCCCTTGACAGTGTTTTGCCTACATCTGAACCACTTCAAGATGATCAATCAACAGACCAGACTGTGCAACCCCCATCCAAAAGAAGACGACGAGATCCTAGGTTCGGGCTTCTGGATTCTAGCCTATCTCAAGGCGTGCCTATTACTCCAACTACCACTCCAGCTATTGTAACTGCAGAACCGTTAAGTGAAGGCCCTAGTACCATTTTTGAAACCGGTGGCTCCTCTGTTCCACCAGGATTTTCTCCCCCAAGGGCAGATCTCGAAGAGGCTTCCGTACGTTTGGCTCAGCATCTGGCTCAAGAACAAACCGCTGCACTTTCTTCTAAGGCCAAAGGAATTGCCTTTAGAGAAGGTCAGTCAAGAGATGAAGATTATGTGATCGATGAACTTCAGAAGAGAGTAAATGTGCTGGATCAGAAAAACGTTGAGCTCAACATTCGAGTTGAAGATCTTCTGAGTGAGAATACTAATTTAAAGCTTCAAGTTTCTGATCTCCAAGAAGATAGAGCAACAAAGACCAAGCAGATCTCTGAGCTCCAAGCTCATTTCAATCTTTTGACCTCCAGCTATTTTGATCTCAAGAAGAAGCTTGAAGAAGATCTGGGTACTAAGTACAAGACATCTGCTGATGAGTATAGAATTAATCTTCATTCTCAGGCTCACCCCATTGTTGTGCCAACTGCTGAGACCTCACGGGTCGTGAACCGCTTTGTAGAAGAGCCTGCCCATGCTCCACATGTTGCAGAGATTATCAGAGACAGACAAGCTAATGCCGCTGAGAAGGGATAACTCTTATTCAAGAGGAGTTCCAACAAAAACGCACCCGGGAACAAATCCACAATCACTGTTACGGATCTCGAGGCCATAAGGTTTAGAGACACGTATGGTGATAGGTCGGGAATCATATCTTGGGGTTATCATGATCCCTTGAATATGTGGATTGTACGGAGAAAGAGCGGTAATACGGAGCTCTATAAAGACTGTCATGACTTTAACTCTTGGACCAGGGTGGATCTTTCAGAGCTGTCTCAATCTCCTTTCTCAAACCCGACAGATAATCAACAAGCAACTAATTTCAAACACTTCCTGGAAGATCAAGTGAAGAAGGGCTTTCCGTCTATGAAGACTGCGGAATCCGTGATAAAGCACTATACAGACATCATTGATCCCAAAACTGGTCATCCCCTCCAGATGGTGATGTGGCCTGCTACAAATCAGGTCAAACAAATTCCAGTGCTTCAGAGTTATCCGGATGGATCCTTAAGTTCTATGCTCTATTGGGTATTTGATGAGACCACAGCATCTGCTGTCATCAAGCTAAAGGAGGGATGCATTCGTTTGTATGACAGAAGGGATTTGTTTCAGTTTAGGAAATTGGACATTCATCATTTGAGCCATTATCAAATCCAAGTTGCTGAGGAGATATTTGAGTCAGCCGCGAAAGAATACACTGCTATGGTTGCTGAGATTATAAAAAAGAGAATGTGGAATGGAGCGATGGGGCAAGAAGATGTGATGATCGTGGACAAAGATTAACTTCAAGCTAGCACCAAACCAAGGGGGAGATTGAAGGGTCTAATCAATGGTTTGGTCTAGGCTTTCACTGTAATAGTGTCTTTTGGTTAAATATGCATTTTTGGTAGTGTGTGTGTCAGTTTACGGCCAAGCTAGAGTTTACGGCCGTAAACCCAAAGGTCGGCCCAGGTTTGTTATATATAGGGGTTTGCTAGGTCGTTTAATGGTTGTTGTTGCCTCGGAGTCTCGGCTGATATTCCACAAGTTGTACCAGACGTTTTTGCTAATAGAAGCGTGTGCAAGCTTGTTTATATTCTTGTTTCTACTCTGTTCTTGATTGTTATTGATTGTGTTTGCTGTTTGATCACTGGTAGGATCCGTTTCAGGACCTTACATTAACCTTGAGGGCATCTGCATGAACTCGGCGAGTCAGCAAGACGACTCGACGAGTCAGTTAGGGTTTTCTCAACTTTTGGACACAAAGGGACTCAGCGAATTATCTGGAAACTCGATGAGTCAATTGGGGGGTTTCACGACTTCTCGAGTTCTGGGAGGACTCGACGAGTCAGTGAGCTGCACTCGACGATTTAGGTCAACATGGATTGTTGACCTTGACCGCTGACTTTGACTTTGACAAAGGGTTCACCAGTTTGACTTTTGAGGGTATTTTGGTAAATTAGAAATTTACATAATGGTTTTATGGTAAATATAGGTGGTGGAGTCCGTGGTTGTGATTCGAGAGTTTGAGCTTATCTCTTCATTCGACATTTGTGAGGTGAGTTATCCTCACTATACTAAAGGGTCGAAGGCATTCATGCCGGCCCATTGGATTTGATATCCCAATAGTTGATGATGTGTTGAATTTGAGATAGTTATACATGCTAGTTTGCTATGCCAGGTGGGTAGATATGTAGGACTACCTGAGTCAGTGTTTGCTTATCTTTATGTGCTTTTAGCTGTATATGTAGACATGTTGTGTGGGTAGGGTTGAGGTTGCACTGCTTCGTGCGGTGACCAACAAACCATGAAATATGTCAGATATGAGCTGAAGGCCGGGAAGGCATACCAGACTCATACTGAGGACTCATTAGCATACCATATATGAACTAAGGACCGAGTGGTATGCCAAACTCGTACTGAGGGCTTAAGGGTGTTGGAGCATTCTAGTTGCGAGCTGAGGGCCAGGGGAGCATGACAGAATCGCACTGAGGGCTGATCAGTTGTATTTCAGTCTTAGGACTAAAGAGGGTAAGCCAGTCATAAGTTGTCGGCTCGAAAGCAAACCATACTTATGTTGTGGGCTCGGAGGCAAGCCAGATGTGAGTTGTGGGCCCGGAAGCCAAGCCAGACTCACACTGTGGGCCCAGGGGGTAATCCAGTTTGCAGAGATGTGGACCCATTACATGTTGTTACTATCTGTATTATTTGTTATGTATCAGTATTTTGGGGGATCTCACTAAGCTTTGGGCTTACAGTTTCAGTTTTGGTTTCAGCTACCTCAGATGATCACGGGAAGGCAAAGGCACGATCGTACAACTCCTCACTTTTTATGATTCTATTTCTTGGAGACTCTGATATAGAACTATTTTGAAAACAATTTGCAATAACTATTATTTTCTGAATGTTTTTAAAACTTTAAATTTGGCATGATTTTTATGGATGTTACAAGTTGGTATTAGAGCCTTGGTTTGAGTGAATTGGAGGAACACTCATGTGAATCCAGTCTCAAATCAAGGAAAGATTTTCAAAATGATTTTTAATCATTTTCAATATAAGTAAAGGAGGATGCAGAGTGTACGATAAGCCGTAGCCAGTATGTAGACCCCAAAATACCATGCAGTTATTTGATTATGTGATGAGTTAGAAAAACATGCTAGTATTAGGCTAGGGATCTTCAGGAATTGCATGATATAATTGCCTGGTTATATGATGCCTGATAGCCTAGGATTTACCTCATATGATATTGACATCATTACTATAGCTGCTTAGTGTGTGCATCACGGTTGTACATAATTAACTTCTTATAGCCTGAGAATGTTTGATTTGACCTTATTTCCTGTTCTTGTTTGATGAAGGTCTTAGGGTCGGATTAGGCATTCAAAATTCTATAGGGTCCAACTTTATGTATGGCTAGCGTACACGATTGCTACAGGGTTGGTCGAAGTTTCATGAGTGGGTTGTGTGAGGCTGGTAGGCCAGTTATGAGATAACTAGCTTTCCTCTAGGAGTTAGGATTGAGCGATCACCATGCATATGTATATGGTTAGGGTGTTGTCATGATACTTGAGACAAATATGGGTAGGTGTGGAAGGTAGTATGGGCCCGTATTACTGAAAGCACGGGACCCATACCCATAGCATGGAAATCATAACCCCTAGGGTTTAGTTGGGAGTTGGTTCGCTATTATTGTGTCGATAATCTAATATCTTCCTGGTGCAATTTCAGAATGGTGGTTACGAGGCATTTCGTGACTGGATCGGGATCGGGATCGGGACAGGGCGATCAGGGTGCCCCGACAGCACCCGAGATCATCGGCCAGGACATGCAATCATTGACAAAGGATCGTGTCAGAGAGATCATCTGCGAGGAGGTGGTCGAGATTGTCCGGGGTCAGATTCTGGAGATGTTTGGGTCTATTAAGACCGCCATGATGGAGTATTTTGATGACAGATACGCAGCCCTAGCTGAGACGGCTGTCGCAGGAGCTACAGCAGATGTAATGGCGGCAGGAGGAGGAGCTGGCCGAGCTTTTCAGTACCGGGACTTCAATAACACGCAGCCCCCTACATTTGATGGTACTCAGGATCCGATCAGAGCTATGAGGTGGTTGTGTGACGTGGAGGGTTGTTTTTTCACGTGCTAATATCCTACTGACCATAAGGTCAGATGTGCCCTAAACCTACTAAGGTCCCGGGCAAAGGACTGGTGGAGGTTGATGACTGCATCGTATTCGGATGACCAGAGAGCTACGGTTACTTAGGAGCAGTTCAGAGATATGTTCCGCGCTCGCTATATTCCACGAGTTGAGCGGGAGCGGTTAGCCTAGGAGTTCTTGGAGTTGAGACAGGATGGTGATTCAATGACTAAGATCACCCGTATGTTCATGGAGAGGGCGATGTTTTTCCCGGAGTTTGCTTCTGAGCAGGCTCATATGACACGTTATCTGAGCATGCTCAAGACTGACATCCGTCAATTTGTTGCTACCCGATGATGTGATACTTTTCTAGAGTTGTAGGAGGCCGCCAGGCGGCGTGAGTTTGAGATCGAGTTACAGTTACGAAAGCAGAGGCAGGCCCCGGCGCAGTCACAGCCGGCGTCGAAGCGGTCCAAGACTACTGATTCTAGGACCGGAGGTTAGCGCGGCCACACTTGTGGAAGTGCGGAAAGGGTCATTCTGGAGTTTGTCGATTAGGTATCCGGTGCCACAAGTGGGGAATGGAGGGGCATTATACGAAAGATTGTTGCCAGCCCGCCCCAGTTCTGAGTGTGAGAATATGTTATGACTGTGAGCAGATTAGCCATGTGAAGGCCATTTGCCCGTTGCTCGCCGCCAAGCCGGCGCAGGCTCTCGCTCCAGCTACACTAAGGATTACAGATGGGTGACATGGTCCAGCGGAGCCCCAAATGGCTCAGGGTCGTGCCTTCCATCTTACAGCAGAGCTAGATTATCCGTTACGAGTGTCTATCGCCAACGAACATGAGGTTTCCGCTTCTTTGGTTTATGGGGGTTATGTGTTGTAGATCTTCGGGGTGTCTTTCCCGATAGACTTGATTCCGATTCCCGTGGGGGATGTGTGTGTGATCGTGGGTATGGACTGGCTTAGTTGCTTTGGTGCCATGATCGATTACGAGGTCCAGCGAGTGGTAGTTCGAACCCTAAGTGGGGGAGAACTGATTGTCTATGGCGAGGGCACCAGAGTAGGACCAGGATTTTGTTCAGCCGGTAGGGCGCGGTAGTATATTCAGCACGGGTGTGTTGGTTACTTGGCGTACATTGTGGATATGTGGGTCGGGGGTCAGGGTTCAGTATCGTAGGTTCTAGTTGTCAGGGAGTTTGCTGACGTCTTTACAAAGGAGTTACATAGAGTGCCTCTGGAGAGGCAGGTCGAGTTTAGGATCGACCTAGTGCCAGGTGCGGCCCCTATCACCAAGGCATCGTATCGTTTGGCACCACTAGAGATGCAGGAGTTGTCATCACAGGTGCAGGAGCTGCTGGGCAAGCAGTTCATCCGCCCGAGCTGTTCTTCGTGGGGAGCACCGATCCTCTTTGTCCGGAAGAAGGATGGTTCACACCGGATGTGCATTGATTACTGGGAGATGAACAAGCTGATGGTAAAAAACCGTTATCCACTCCCGAGGATAGATGATATTTTTGATCAGTTGCAGGTGCATCTTGGTTCTCCAAGATAGACCTGAGGTCCGGGTACCATCATGTCATAGTTAGGGAGGAGGGTGTGCAGAACACCACGTTCCGGACTCGTTATGGACACTACTAGTTCGTGGTGATGCCCTTTGGGCTCACCAACTCCCTAGCAGTATTTATAGACCTAATGAATCGGGTCTGCAGACCGATGCTTGATCGCTCGATCATCGTGTTCATAAACGATATCTTGGTGTACTCCAAGACCCGAGAGTAGCACGAGGGGCACCTTCGGGAGTTATTGGGGGTTTTGAGGCGGGAACGAATTTATGCCAAGTTATTGAAGTGTGAGTTTTGGTTACGAGAGGTTCAGTTCCTTGGACATCTTGTTAACCAGGAGGGGATTTTGGTCGATCCAGCCAAAATCGAGGCGGTTATGCAGTGGGAGGTTCCGAAATCTCCCTCGGACATCCGGAGCTTCTTGGGACTAGTAGGGTACTACCTGAGATTTATACATGATTTCTCCAACATTTCGGTACCCCTCACTCGTCTGATGAGGAAGCAGATGGATTTCCGGTGGGGCCCTGAGCAGCAGAGGGCATTTGATACCCTCCAACAGCGACTATGCGAGGCTCCAGTCTTGACGCCCCCGAAGGGAGTTGAGGATTTTATAGTGTTCTGTGATGCATCCATCACAAGAATAGGTGTAGTCCTCATGCAAAGAGGACGGGTGATAGCCTACGCGTCATGGCGGCTGAAGCCGCACGAGACGAGATACCCTACTCATGATCTGGAGCTGGGAGCGATGGTATTCGCTCTCAAGATTTGGAGACATTATCTCTATGGGGTCCGCTATACTATATACACGGACCACAAGAGCTTGAGACACATCATTGATCAGCCGAACCTGAACATGAGACAGCGCAGGTGGTTGAATGTAGTCAAGGACTACGACTTCAACATCCTTTACCACCAAGGTAAAGCGAATGTGGTTGCGGACACTCTGAGCCGCAAGTCAGCTGGATCATCTACCCCAACAACTTGTATGAGGATATCAGTGGATTCTCCACTTGTGGGTTTGATTCGGGAGGCTCAGACTGAGGGTATGCGTCAGGAGAATTGGAAGCTGGAGAAGATTAGGGGTGAGAACACCCGGTTTGTGCAGGATAGTCGAGGGCTATTGACATGCTATGGTCGGGTCAGGGTTCCGGTGACTGGTGGGATGAAACAGACGGTATTGGAGGAGGCTCATAAGTCATGCTTCTCTATTCACCCGGGGGCCACTAACATGTACCGGGATTTGAGTTTGGGCTATTGATGACCGTGCATGAAGCGAGAAATCGCTTGGTATGTCGAGAGGTTCTTGACCCGCAGGATGGTCAAGGCCGAGCATTAGAGGCCGCATGGCAAGCTGCAGCCTCTACAGATTCCCATGTGGAAATGGGAACAAATCACGATGGACTTCATTACCATGTTGCTGAGGACGACGAAGGGATTTGAGGCTATATGGGTCAACATGGATCGATTGACCAAGAGCACCCATTTCCTGGCCATACGGGAGAGTTCATCGGCCGAGAAGTTGTCCAACATGTATGTCCACAAGATCGTTGCTCGCCATGGAGTTCCAGTCTCTATTGTTTCCGACCGAGATGTTAGATGCACGTCCCGCTTCTGGTAGAAATTCCACGAGGAGCTTGGCACGCGTCTGCACTTTGGTACAACTTATCATCCGCAGACCGACGGCCAGAGTGAGCGGACTATACAGACCCTCGAGGACATGTTGAGGGCTTGTGTCATCGTCTTCGTTGGGAGCTGGGATTCCCACTTACCCCTTGCAAAGTTCTCCTATAACAACAGCTATTATTCTAGTATTGGCGCCCCACTATTTGAGCTGTTGTACTGGTGGAGATGTCGCACCTTGGTCTCTTGGGGTGAGGTTGGTCACAGAGTGATGGGGCAGACAGAGGTAGTTTTGCAAACTACCGAGAAGATTCAGCAGATCAGACAGCGATTGCAGACCGCATAGAGTAGACAGAAGAGCTACAGCGACCGGCGCCGATCATAATTAGAGTTCCAGGTCAGTGACATGGTACTCCTGAAGGTCTCGCCCTAGAAGGGTGTGATCCGCTTCAGGAAGAGGGGGAAATTGGGTCCCCGATACATCGGGCCGTTCAGGATCATTTCCAAGGTTGGCAGGGTGGCATATAGATTAGAGCTACCGGAGGAGCTCATTCAGATCCATAGCATTTTCCATGTGTCCCAGTTGCGGAAGTACGTATTAGATGAGGCAACAGTAATGTCCTTGGAGGACATACAGGTCGGCGAGTGCCTGAATTACATAGAGAGACCAGTGGATGTACTAGAGAGGAAAGTGAAGGTTCTACAGAACAAGGAAGTACGTTTGGTAAAGGTACAATGGGAGCACCAAAGGGGGTCTGAGTGGACTTGAGAGCCGGAGGCTGAGATGCGGGAGCACTATCCGGAGTTGTTCACCGCATCGGACTTCGAGGACGAAGTCTAGTTCAAGTGGGGGAGAATTGTAATGCCTCGACTCTCAGGTATTACCTTTACAACTTTATTTTCATCTTGAAAAGTTGACTCGACGAGTGGGATGCCCTGACTCGTCGAGTAGGAACGGATTTGGCCGCGTGGCTTAAGTGACCAACTCGACGACTCGGAGGTCATGACTCGACGAGTAGGAGCAGGAGAATGAAACCCTAATTTCATGGGTTTTACGCTCTTTTTAAAGGATCATTAGCCTCCCTTGGCCTCCCCTCATAGCCCCTTTCAGCTCAGAAACCCTAAATCATGTTTTCTCTCTATATTTGTGTGTTAATAAGCTTGGAAGGAAGAACTTGTTGCAAGGAGCTTGAAGATCAAGAATTTTGAGGCAATGAACGGTTGTGCATCTGAATACTACTCCAATATAGCATCATTTGAAGGTAGCAAGTCATTACCTTGATCTCCTTCTATCTAGATCTTTCTATATTTGAGTTTTGCGGCCATTTAATCTTGTTGGTGTTTCATTTCGGGTGTTGGACAACCATCTGAAGTTGCAACTTCATATCTAGGCTCATCTTGGTCCTTATAAGCATAAAGTTTTAGCCTTAGCATGATAGTGCCCTCCCCATGCTTAGAACCTCTTCTTTAGCTTGATTTGGGCCATTATCACCTTGCATGTACGTAAAGTTTGCAACTTTACGTAGGAAGTATGTCTTATGAGCTTAGATCTACGTTATAGAGCTTTAGAGTGGCTTAAAATCATTTGAATGGAGAAAGGACTGAAGGGACTCGACGAGTTGGATGGCCAACTCGGCGAGTCCGATGAAGATTAACCTTGAGGGCTTCTGCATGAACTCGGCGAGTCAGCAAGACGACTCGACGAGTCAGTTAGGGTTTTCTCGAGTTTTGGACACACAGGGACTCGGAGAGTTGTCTAGAAACTCGACGAGTCAACTGGGGGATTTCACGATTTCTCGAGATCTGGGAGGACTCTACGAGTCAGTGAGCTGCACTCGACGAGTTGGGTAAACATGGATTGTTGACCTTGACTGTTGACTTTGAGTTTGACCAAGGGTTGACCAGTTTGACTTCTAGGGGTATTTTGGTAAATTGGAAATTTACAGAATGGTTTTATGGTAAATATAGGTGGTGGAGTCTGTGGTTATGATTCGAGAGTTTGAGCTTATCTCTTCATTAGACATTTGTGAGGTGAGTTATCCTCACTATACTAAGGGGTCGAAGGCACCAATGCCAGCTGATTAGATTTGATATCCCAGTAGTTGATGATGTATTGAGTGTGAGATAGTCATACATGCTAGTTTGCTATGCCAGTTGGGTAGATCTGTAGGACTACCTGAGTCAGTGTTTGATTATCTTTATGTGCTCCTAGCTATATATGTAGACATGTTGTGTGGGTAGGGTTGAGGTTATACTGCTTCGTGCGGTGACCAACAAACCTTGGAGTATGCCAGATATGAGATGAGGTCTGGGAAGGCATACGGGACTCATAATGAGGACTCAATAGCATACCACATACAAGCTGAGGACCGAGATGTATGTCAAACTCTTACTGGGGGCTTGAGGGTATTGGAGCATTCTAGTTGCGAGCTGAGGGCTAGGGGAGCATGCAAGACTCGCACTGAGGGCTGATCATTTGTATTTCAGTCTTATGACTAAAGGGGGTAAGCCAATCATAAGTTGTGGGCTCGAAAGCAAACCAGACTTATGATGTGGGCTCGGAGGCAAGCCAGATGTGAGCTGTGAGCCCGGAAGGCAAGTCAGGCTCACACTGTGGGCTCAGGGTGTAATCCATTATGTAGAGCTGTGGACCCATTACATGTTGTTATTATCTGTATTATTTGTTATGTCTCGGTATTTTGGGGGAACTCACTAACTTTAGGCTTACAGTTTCAGTTTTGGTTTCAGCTACCTCGGATGATCGCGGGAAGTCAAAGGTGTGATCATACAACTCCTCACTTTTTATGATTCTATTTCTAGGAAACTCTGATATAGAACTATTTTGAAAATAACTTGTAATAACTGTTGGTTTCTGAATGTTTTAAAAAGTTTAAATTTGGCATGATTTTTATAGATGTTACATTTAAATCTCATTTCATTCATGAGCCTCATCTTATCTCAACCTCTAAGACTCCTAAACCCTAGAAGTCGACCCTTAGCCTTTATCTTGGATATTTTAAGCCATTGTGAAGGATCTTGGAGTATTTTGTGCAAGTTGAAGAGCTTTAAGCTTATTGAAGAATCACCACCTGGAAAGGAGCTTGTAGGTCCAGAGGTTTTTCATCTTTTGCAATCTATTGAAGGTAAAAGCTTTGATCTTGTCATCTCCTTGGTTAGATGCTCTTTTGGGTTTAATTATGGTCATTTTAGCCCCTTTGGTTGGTCCTTGTGAGCTAAGGTTGTTTCAAAGGCTTGATGTTGTAGATCTGGACGTTTTAGGAGTCCCCATGGCATAAAAATTTGATCTTTATGGTTTATTTGGACTCATGCATGTGTTAAGACCTTTCATTAAGATCTTTTGAGATCTAGAGCCCCATTAAGTCATGCATGCAAGTAAAGTTGCCAACTTTACATGATAAGTCATCCATAGGAATCAGATCTGAGAGTTTGGAGCAAGGACTTAAGTGGTTAAGTGCTTAATGGAGAAGAATGGGGTTCAAGGGAGTACGTTAGGCGTTCCCATCTGGTACGGTACATGTATGGGCCCCAAAGGGTGTACACTGGGCATACCAGCTGAGTACGCGGGGCGTACTCGGCCTGTTGGACTATTCTAGTTTTGTTAGCTTGATGGCTTAGGACCTTAGAATAAGCATGCTTGTGGCTTCCAGAGTTTGCTTGCAACTCAGATTGGAGTCTGTTGGTTATGGTGGTTGGCGACGGTATTTTAGCGCCCGTGTGCGCAGGTGGTTGATGTACAATGGGTAATTTGTGATGTGAGCAAGGGTTTGTATTCTTGGAATATAAGAAATCCAGGTGTCAGATTGTCATTGGGGTTGCAGGTAAGTAGTATATGTTTCGATCGTAAGTCGGTAGTTTCTTACACTTTTGTGTGACACCCTTAATGTTAAGTGGTTATGATTTGGAATTTCAGAGGTCTTCAACTAAAATTCAAGATTTTCCTAGGATTCCTTTGATCTGTATCTGGAGGATCATTCTACATGTATTATTTATTCCAAGGTCAGGTATGGTCGTATTTGGTTGAGCCGATTAAGTTATGATTTGGTTTCAACACCAATGGATGGTAAGTTAAGCTCTAAGTAGGGGGAACTAGGATTCTTAGGTTGAGCTTGAGTCATTGAGTGATTTATCAGTTCGCTGTTTGGATTGCAGTTCAGATTACTTTGGGCAGACGTTGAGCAGTGAATTATTTCCAGAGATGGGTATGTTCAGTTCCGGGTAGTTTTTGATTCTCTGGATTAAGTGTCAATGTGTCCCATGCCATTGGTCGTTGAATTCATCATTCAACTGAGATTCTATGAAAGATTCAAATGGGGACAATTGAAGTGTAAGGAATGCGTCGACCTACCATCAAGTTCAGTATGTTTCATGTTCCTTTGGCTTTGGGGTATGTTTACCCTCCTTGTGAATGTGAAATTTTGGTTATAGCAGGCTCAAGTTTTCAGTAGCATTCAGGGAGCTTTCATGAGCTATGTACGTATTGATGGAATCTGTTCGGTCTCGATTAAGGTTTGGGGTATGTTCCGATCATTCATGGGAATGTCCTCCGTTAATTTCTGAGGTGGGTCGCTCAATAGAGCTCTGGTGTTTCTTCCCTTTTTTGGACGAGGTTATGGGTTCCCTAATGATGTGCATTGTGGTAATCCTGTATGTGTGCTACCGAGAGAGGTGTAATATGTTTGGTTTTAAGGGAACAGGTAAGGGTTGTCGGGAGTATCATTCAGGTATAAGTATGCATTATATTTTCGTTTGTTTGCAGGTTGTTGTTAAGGGTTTAATTTGGGAATCGGTTTCGAAGTCGCAAATCAATAAGTTCGTCATGAATGTCTCGAGTGGTTTTCAAAGGTGGGGGTGCACCTATGCTGATAAGGGTTGGATGCAATGCAGAACTTCTTGGATTGATCATCTTTTTCTAGTCAGCACAGTGGTTGGTAGTGGCATGGTAGAGGATCAAGAGTTATTTGGGGTATTGGTATATCATATGGTTTTGGAATGAGAAAAGTTTGTGATCGATATGTTTTAAGGATATTTTCCGCATATTCTTGGTGGTGTCTCCACTCAGGGAATGGGGATAGGTTCATGGATGGACGCTCATCAGCCTTAAGAAAAGGATTGATGAGAAATTTTATGAGTGGCCATTTCGAGCTGGCTTTTTGTGGAAACTCGCATTAGGAATCGTGAGTGTCTTCGTGCCAGGCCTGTATTCAGTGAAGTGGGATAAGGAATCTGTATGCCCAGGGGATCAACTGGAGGGTTCAGGGTATGAAGGTATTTTTCACTTCAGACTGCCTACGATTCTGTTTTCTAGCAGGAATCTCAGGTGATCAGGAGTCGAGTAAATAGTTGGATGGATAAGTGAAGTGGAATTAGCAATTGGTCCCGTATGGGCGGTTTTTTCGGAAAGTCAAACCACCTTGAGGTTTCAGACTTCAGATAAAGTAGGGTTAGTTTTCTGCATCGGATTTTGGATTCGTCTTCTCTAGGATGGAAGTCCTGCTAGGTTTGGTTGCCTTGGGAAGATCGTTTTATGGTAAAGGTTGTGGTGGTGTCTTTTAGGCTGTAGATCATGCCAGGGATGCTAAGAATGATTTTGAGGACGAAATTGAATTTAATTGGGTAACACTCGGTTTCGAATTGCTTCAGTATTCGGGGTTGTGACCCGATCATCAGTTATCATAAGGCTTAGGGCCTTGGGAAACGAAGGATTTGATCATCAGTTATCATAAGGCTCTATGGCGCGGATCATGCCCTCTCCATTTTTCCAAGTTCGGAAAAGTGAGCATGCTTGTGACTTCTAGAGTTAGGTTGCAACTCATATTGGGGCCTGTTGGTCGCGGTCGTTGGCGACAGTATTTTAGCGGATGGTCGATGAGTACATCGGGCGTACTAAGGGGTATGCGAGGCGTACTCCCTTCAGCCATAAAACCCTAATTTTTTGTCCTTGACCCTATTTAAACCTCATTTCTTTCATGACATCATCTTTTATCAACCTCTAAGGCTCCTAAACCCTAGAAGTCGACCCTTAGCCTTTATCCTGGATTTTTTAAGCCATTGTGAAGGATCTTGGAGTATTTTGTGCACTTTTAAGTGCTTGGAGATTGTTGAAGAATCACTGCCTGGAAACCTATAAAGGCGCTTGTAGATCCAGAGTATTTCCATATTTTTCAATTTATTCAAGGTGAAAAGCTTTGATCTTGTCATCTCCTTGGTTAGGTCTTCTTTAGGGTTTGATTATTGTCATTGTAGCCCCTTTGGTTGGTCCTTGTGAGCTACGGTTGTTTTAGAGGCTTGATCTTGGATATATGGATGTTTTACAAGTCCCCAAGGCATAAAAAATGTGATCTTTATGGTTTCTTTGGATTCATGCATGTGTTAAGACCATTCATTAAGCTCTTTTGAGCTCTAGAACCCCATTAAGTCATGCATGCAAGTAAAGTTTCCAACTTTATGCGATAAGTTATCCATAGGAATCAGATCTAAGAGTTTGGAGCAAGGACTTAACTGGTTAAGTGCTTAATGGAGAAGAACGGGGTTCAGAGGAGTACGTTGGGTGTACCCATATGTGACATCCCATTAATTTCAATCTTGTAAAAGTGAAACTTGGGTCAACTAAAGTTAAACATGTCAAATAAAAGTCAAAATTGTTGTTTTGATTTAACATATTATTGATGGAATAATAAACAATATGTGTATAAACCATGTTTTAAATTACTATTATTATTATTGAGTGGTTAATCAGCAAAAAAAACCCAAAATCCAAGAAGTCTAGCAGGAACCGAAAACCCTCGCAAGGGCTGTAGACTCTTCGGACCGTAAATGTCCGAAGCCGCAAACCCTCGGTTCGCAGTCGTAAACTGTTTCCAACCGAGAACCCTCAGTCTTATCCTCTCGGCTCGCAAACCAACGAACATGTCTCATCGACACTTATATCTTGCTATATATAGCTTGGACCGAAAACATATCCTCACTTCTACACCTTCTAACCGAAAAATCAAGCTTTTCTCTCAAGTTCTTCAACCGAAAAACCTGTTGGGTTTTGAGCATTCTAACACTCCTAAGTGTACATGCAACCCTAAATACCTTCGATCTATGTTTTCTCTATTATAAATGAAAATATGAATATCCAAGGTATTCATCCTAACTAGTGTAATAACATTGATTCATATTAATATCTCAAGTTAGAATTACATACCTCTTTGATGTAGAATGTCTTCATGAAGCTTGAGTGCCTAGTGCCCCAAGTGTGACACCTCAAATGGTTCACACAACACCAAATACACTTGGAATAACTTGAGAGAAATGTACCACTCCTTGAAATCGTCTAGCCCTCATATTCACACACTTGTCTCCGATTTCTTGAGCCATGGGATTCTTTTATATGGTGGCTATTAGGGTTACACCATGTAACTCATAACTTTACCCATTCCTTATGCTCCATGGATTTTAACCTTAAGTGTTATTTCTCTCATTATAGTCAATCCAAATGCATGATGCCATGCAACCCAAATGGACCATGCCGGGTCGGGTCAAGTCTTACCAATTATAGTTATGGACTTAGACATTAATCCAACAAACCCCTTATTCCCTCTCAACTATTATTTTTAAAAAGCCTTGAATCCTTCGGCTCTTGCTAAGAACACCAAGTGTTCTTCATTTCATCAAGCTATTACTTTCCTTTTTTGTGATCTTCAACCAATAACACTTGAATCTCCTTGATTTTACCAAGAACACCAAGATCTTCATGTGGCCGAAAACCCAAGGCTGACCGAAAATGCCTTCCAGCCTCATGAAATCACTTCTAACCCCCTTATTTGTAAGTAAATCATACATATTAGGTTGTTTCCATAACATACTAGCGATTATATTCACTAATTATATGCCTATATATTGCGTGAATTGTTATTAGGACTCGGTTTTGTTACAGGATCTAACTTGTGGAAATAACATCTTATATCGAACCTTCAATCGAATCACCCACATAAGGTTAGTTCATACCCCTATGTTTTAACATTCAAATGCTTTTAAGGGGGAGAATACAAGTAGAACACAATATATTCTTGTTAACAATCATATGCGATCACAGACCATTTTAAAGATATAAATGCTTTTATAAACTTACTAAACTATTATTAAACTATTTTCAAACTCTTAAATTGTTACTTTTATCAAACCATATTCATATATATCTTTATGTATAACTAGGATTTAACAGACTTAGGACTATTGCTCTTGCCTTGACTCCTGTTCCTTATTTGGTTTTTGGCTTAGGGGAGGATCACCAGTCTGACTCTCAGTTAAACCTTAATTATACATGCCTAGTATATATATGAGTATTAATCTTAATTCAATAACAGTGTCAATCAGTTCAGTATGAACATAACTTTTGGAAACTATAAAAGGTATAGTTTTGATACCTATTCGTACTATTATCTAGTTCATTATTACAAAACAAGAAAACATAAACAAACTAAACATAAGCGAGTTAGTCCTATAATGTGAAATACTACTTCAGTGTACTTAGTAATATTCCTACTAAGTCCTGTTTTGTAACCAGAGTCTCCTAGAGGGAGAGCGTTAATTTGTGTATAGATCTATACGGGACTGACAATCCCGCACCTTGGTTCTTAGCTACAGTTGGGACCGGCAGGCCTACGGGTGACAAATGTCATTTCTTTTTCGACGCCTAAAGAATGTCATGTTTTATACTAGTCAATCACGTATGGTTATAATTTCATTCACATTAAGCATTAACTAAACAACTCGGTTTATAAGACTAATATTGCTTCAGTGGTTTTACTTTAAACAATACTACTGCAACAATTATTTTCCATAAACAAAACAAAAAACATTCTTATAGTTTTATTGTGAACTAAAACTATGTTATACTATTTTATAAGTACAATAACACTTATACAAAACAGTTTTATGGTATTAAAACTACTTTTCAGTTGTAATAGAAAATATGGGATTTTATGGAGGACATACTATCATTTTCAGGAAACTAATATAAACGATGCATACTAATACGTATGAACTCACCAACTTAAATCTTGATACTCTCCTTCAAATTAACTCATCTTTTATTTTGCTATGCATTTTGGTGTCATACAAACTATACAAAGAACAGACATGTATTAACTATTTTATTAATGCAATGGATATTGTTGCTTGTTTTCACTATAACTCATTGTTATGATATTGTAAATGACGTCCTCCACCCCGAATGCTTCCTCCATGTCGGTTTGGCGGTGTGAAAGATATACAACTATAAATACAATGGGATAAAAACACTCTGACCAAGAGTTATACTTTTAAAATATAATAATATTTTTATGAAAGCATACATACATGTATATATATATATATATATATATATATATATATATATATATATATATATATATATATATATATATATATATATATATATATATAACAAGTATCACAAGAAGAACAAAACAAAAGTATTTAGATGTTCGAAAAAGCAGTCAAACCTAGACAGTATGTAATCATATCTAGGATAAATATAGCCTGATCAACTATATTTATTTGAGATACGACCAACATGTGTTTGGGAGTGATAGTGGTGTTGCAGCGAGCCTAAAACTTACCAAACCCTATATACAAAGGATCTCTAGAACCAAACATAAAGTTTAAAATACTATAGGGGCATTTTATGATACTATATAATAACAGCAAGTCTAAAAGATTACGAAGTTCTTATACTAAGAAACTCAAGAATCAAACACAAAACTAGAATACTATAAGTGTATTTTGATGTACCATAAATAACGTATGTAAAAATTTAAAAGACCCTTAATGGAAGGTCTATAATTGCAGAGTGTATACTCCCAAGATTATATATAATTAAGATCTAATGGACTTAGAAATTATGGTCTCGCTTTACTTCCTTTTCCTTGTTTGGATGTGGATATAGAGTAGGATCACTTATTCGAAGGTCTATTTGATCTGAGTTATATATAATTTGTATACACTATGTGATTATAGAAGGACCCGATAAGGATTACGCCATAAAAAAATTCTTTAGGAATGTTTTAGCTAATCTCGTAGATTCTTTAGACATTCCCATTCTTGCACAAACCTCATAGATAGATATAACCACTCCACTACAATAACCAACGGAGAAGTCAAGGAAGAACAAGAAGGGATTCATTTGAAGGACTCCGAGAAGGGATCAGATGAAGTGAAAGAAACTATAGAAATCACCAAGTACTTTTACCTTATCAGGAGCATACATGAGAAGTTCGCATGAACTTGCAGGATTCAAACTCTCCATTATGAAGTAATGGGGATCAGTGTCAAAACCCGAAGCATGACCGAGCGGAGATTCAAAATGACTACAAAGAACAAGGACACCATATAAATACCAAGAGACAACAAATCATTGCCACCAAGGGTAGGACAGAAAACAGAGGAAAGCACTCATGAAACATGCGAGGTGGTAGAGTACCTTATGTGTCACTCTAATAACTAATAAACTGATATAACTTAGTGAGTTGGTGATTACACTACTCACACTATGTGTTAGGCTTATCGCCTTTTCCGTCACATAAATCAGTAAATCAAATCACGAAATCTCAATTGAGAGTGATTACTACAAAAAAAATTGATAAGTTTGTTTTATATAGACCTCTGTTATGAATTGTTTACAAACCTTTTTCAAAGTTGGAACATGATACCCACCAATCTAAGATAACTTAGTTTGAACGACACTCGATTTATAACCTTTAATCAAGACTTAACCCCATTTCATCGTGTAAAAACCTTACAGTAGAAAAGATGCCTCCCCGTAGACATATAAGGCACAACCAGAACAACACGACAACAAATCCACCATTGTACGATATTGCTATCTTTCAGACTACCTTAACAACTGCCACGACTCAAATCCATGCAAGTGCTATCAGTTGTTCGATTTGTGATGTTAACCATTCTGAACCACGGGAAAACAATGAACACTCATATTCTATGCTAGTGGACTTAACACTTGTACAATATCTACTTCTAGATACTACCATAAATACATCGCCGGGATGTGGTCGAAACATCGAGAATTGTACAACAAAACATGAAAATTTATATGTATATATAAATAGATAAAATACAACTAGTAACAACCGTCGTTACTCACGACCTCGTTTTCTCACCATGCAACAGAATCATGCCTCCAAAAAGACGTAACCAACCCACTAGCAAAACACCAATCCTATAGATAGATTCTGCTACTTTTCAAGCTGCGTTCACAGCCGCCGTGATAGCCGTCATGGCACACCTTAATGCTAACAGCACAAATGAAAGTGGAATTATTGTCGACAATTCCAACCACAGTGATAACCAAGTACAACAACGAGTACCTATCTCTAAGGACTCTCCAAACCTTAATCCTAAGATCATGAAACGAAAGTTCGAGAACGAGAAAGGGAGTAGTTCTACTCAAGGACCTACCAAAAAGAAACAAGATGTAGCAGTCCATACTCCCACTAACCTTGCTACCTCAACACCGACAACACCACGTTTAGGAAACCTCCCACATTGCAACCAGTGCAACTACCATCATTATGAAGTCTGTCGGGAGTTGTATTGCAATAAGTGCAACATGAAAGGGCACACTGCTCGCTTCTGTAGGACTTCAGTTGAACACATCCCTTAAACCACCAACGTCAGAGTAAGTCCCATATATCCTTTATGTGGTGAAAGGGGACATTTCAAGAGGGACTGTCCAACCGAGAGGAATGACAGGGGAGCGGGAGGAGTTTAACAACAGAACATGAAGAAGCAATGAGGAACCCTACTAGGATTTTGGTACGTTTCCAAACAACAATAATTAAACATCTAAATTTTACTAAAGCTTTTGCCAATTAAATCATAATTTTAAAAATTACTCTCTCGTCTGAACAAAATCACAACATTCATATAAAACTAAGGATCCTTGTAGGTGAGTCATGATGGCTTAGTGTATACACTAGGGTAATATATAATTAAGATTTGTAGGCTTAGAGTGTGTGATTCTGCCTTATCTCCTGTTCCTTGTCTGGTTGTGGATTTAGGGCATAGTCACTCAGTCGACTGTCTTTCCAATCTTAATTATACATAACTTGTAAACTGAAGGGTCCAATTAGTGGTTTGGTCTAGGCTTTCTATGTAGTAGGTCCGTTTGGTTATTTGATAGCTTAATATAGTTTTCTTAGAGTTTATGGTTGTCTGTAAGGAGTTTCGGCCGTAAACTGTTTACGGCCGTAAACCCAAGGCCGGCCCATGATAGTATATATAGAGGTATGTTAGGTCTTTTGTGGTTGTTGAAGCCTCGGTATTCTCAGCTCCTGTAACCGCAAGTTGTACCAGACGTGATTCTAATAGAAAAGCGTGTGCAAGCTTGTTTGTTCTTTATTCTACTCGTTCTTAATTGTTAAACTGATTGTGTTTGCTATTTGATCACTGGTAAGATCCGTTTTAGGACCTTACAATTGGTATCAGAGCAAAACCAGCTTCAAAGGCACTCTACAATCGATTTTGGACCGGGTTCTCATCTGTTTGCGACTTGAGTTGGTGATTGCTGGAAAAAGGTTTTAGATCTCGTCAAATCTGCAATTTTTCGAAGCTTACGGCCTTAGCTTACGGCCGCAATCTCAGTTTACGGCCGCAAGCTCTTCGCAGTTCTTGTACCGTAAAGTGTGTTCTTGGGCCGTGAATAAAGAATATTCATAAACCGGAAACTAACTGTTCTTGGACCGTAAATCTCAAGCCGTAAACTCATTACGACCGTAAACTTAGAGTTTACGGCCGCAAACTCACCCTTGACCGTGAACCTTGTTTACGGCCGCAAACAGTGCTTTGACTGTGTTTGACCAGAAGCTTAATTTAATCGTAAATAATTTAATTTATGTTTCATATTAATTAAATAATAATAATGGATTCTCAAAGTCAAACAAACCACCAAGAGCTGGATTCAGTTATGGGCACAACCACCCGAATTCCTAGACTCCTATCCGCTGAAGGCTTCCCAGAATGGAAGTATAGAATTGAGCAGTTCATAAAAATGAAGGACTTCAATATCTGGAGAAGCATAATAAAAAATATTGTCAGAATAACCACTACTATTGCAGGGCAAGTGGTTGACAAGAAGATGGAAAACTACACTGATGAAGACTTCGAGAAGGTTGAAGAGCAAGAAAAAGCTTTGGCCATCTTGACCATGGCATTATCTCCAGACATTGCTCAAGGTTTCAGGGAGTACACTTCTGCTAAGGCCTTGTGGAAAGCCCTAATTGAGGTCTATGAAGGGAACGAATGTATGAGGGAGAGTCACCAAGATATGTTGCGACAACGTTTCAATATGTTCAACTACGTTCCTGGAGAAACTCTTGATGCACAGCTACAGCTGTTCACATCTCTTAACACTGAAATGACTGTAGCCGGGATTTTCTACACAAAGTCTGAGATAAACAAGAAGCTACTGAATGCTCTCCCAAAGTCTTGGGACATGAATGTAGCTGTCATCAAGAAGACTAAGGATCTTAGCCGTCTCTCTCTTGCTGAAGTGATGGCTGTCATCAAGGCCTGTGATATTGATGACAAGCAGCGAGAGATCAACCATATGAACTCATACTCAGCTGCGAACCTTGGAATCTCTTCTAACAATGCTCTTTCTTCTCTCAGTTTTTCTTCTGCAGGTCAATCATTTGCTACTCAACAAGCTCAGATTCAGTCCTTCCCCACTCCATCAGCTTCCTCTGCATCAGCCATGCCTCTCTCTGAGAACCAATCGTTCGTGGCTGCTCAAGTTGCTTCCTCCTCCAATGTGGCTTCTTCTTCAAAAGGAAAGGAGGGTGATGAAAACCTTGCTCTTGCTACAGGGCTTGTCAACTGCTACAATGCACTTATGGCCGGAGATCTTCCACCCTAACTATCATTTGCCGATCTCGATCAGATTCACCCTCCAGGGCAGTCTTCAGGGCAAAACAATTTGCCAAGAAGATTGGAAAGAACAACTGGGGGATGAGTGCTGACAAGAAAGTTGGGTTCAACAAGGGAAAGTTGCGGTGTTTCAACTGCCACGAGCCAGGGCATTTTGCTCGTGATTGTCCACAGCCAGACAGAAGATTAAATAATGACAGAACAATAGTTGCAGTCGGGAACAATCGAAGCAGTGCTCACGTCAACAACGAGAAGGCTATGGTTGCACAATCATTTGACTGGGAGGATCATATGCAGGCCCTGAACTTATCTGGACCTGAAAATGCCCACCTGGCACAAGTTAGTGATGATGCTCCGGCAGAGATTGTTACAGCTGAAGATCAAATGATGGAGCTGCAGTTTGCGTTGATGGTATCTTCTTCTCACGAACCTAATAAAAACGAGGTAAGTCTGCCCTCATGCTCTCAAGCTTGTATTGATTATGTTAAAGCTCTGCATGAGAAAATTGAGACATTATGTAGTGAAGTAGAGAACCTTAAAGTTCTCCGTGAACTTAACGATTCATTAAAAAGGGAAGTAGAAGACCTTAGATATGAAGGTTACCAACTCAGAAAAGGTCAAAAACCTCTTAAAGCCCAATTAGAATCTAAAATAAAGGACTTTAGGAGACTTCAGGAAGACTATAGTAATAAATGCGAAAATTATGACTATATAATGAAACAGAACACTGAACTAGTGGCTGAAATTGAATCATTAAAGGGCAAATTTGAAACTGCTGATTTTGACTTTAGAAAATTTGATGTATCGAGTGAGGTAGTTGTAAATATGATAGACCACTGCATGCAATTTAAAAGAAATCAGTCAAAGGGTCTAGGGTATAATCAAGTGCCTCCTCCTTTCAAACATACATATCAATTTCAACCCCTGTCCAAAGAAGAGATTGCCAATGAACCATTCATGGTTTATGGCAAGCCATCTGGTTTTGTTTCGGGAGGATTTATTAATGTTGAAAGTACTAACATTTCTACTTCTCCTGCAGATTGATCCTTGAATCAGTCAAAGCACGAAGTTGAAGGATCTGTTTCTGAAAATAAAACTGAGTCTGAACCTGAAGTTTTAGTTTTAAATAAAGACAATAATTTTTCTGATGTTTCAAGTGACAATATTTTTTGTGGTGTTTCTGTTTCTTCTGATACTGTTTTGAATGGTTTTAAAGTGTCTGATACTAGTTTGAATAATTTGGTTGACAATTTTAATGTTTGTGATGATAATCTTGAAAAACTACTAGTTTCACAAGCTTCTCCATCTAATGTACCCTCACTTATCTCACAGCCTAATTCTTGTTCCTGTTCTTGTGAGAGAAACAAGGGTGTTAGTATGGAAAACGAATATGATCAATGTAGTACAAGTTATAACAATAACAAATAGATTTGTTTCAACTGTGGTATTGGTGGTCATATAGCTAGAAATTGTCAAAATCGTATGTTTGTAAATTTTGAATCTCTAAGAGGAGAGAACGAATTCATAGGAAGGTCTTTAACTAGAAAGTCCTCTAGAAATCGGTCCTGGAATGATGATTGGAAAGATTATCGGAGTAGAAAACGGGCTGTTTTTCAAAAGCATAAAAAGGTTTTTCATAACAAAGTCCTAGGCAGTTGGCCAAAACCGAGCATGGCCAAGCTAGGGTCGGTTTCGTCAAGAAGCAGAAGTGGGTCTTCAACTAACTCTGGTAGAAAACCCACGTGCTTCAAGCAAACTGATAATCATTCAAATTTAAAATCACCCGGGACTATTAGAAAACCTAATTATCAATGGTTGCCCAAATTAGCTTCCAATTTATCATCCGTGTCCTCTGAAAAATCCTTAAATGATAATAAATCTGAGAAGGCATCGGGACCACCCGGAAAATTATGAACTGGGTTCCCAAATCTAATTAAACCCGCACATTTTGCAGGGACAGTTGTGGGGGAATGTCGTCAGACCTTGGTTCGTCGACAGCGGCTGCTCCCGTCATATGACAGGAGATATCGCCCAACTGCACAACATTCAATCATTTAATGGGGGATATATCTCCTTTGTGGGTGGAGACGGAGGCAAGATTACACAAAAAGGAACTGTTACAAATGGGGTGTTGAGTTTTGAAAATGTCAACTTTGCTCCCGAGTTGAAGCATAGTTTATTGAGTGTATCTCAGAGATGTGATCGAGGCTATTCTACGCATTTCACTAATAAGGAATGCATGATTCTCAAGCCAGGCTTTTTCATTCCAGAAGAGTGGATACTTGTAAAATATAAAAGGGATGGGAATGCCTATATCATTGATATGAATAGCAATCTTCCAGAACAAGTTACGTGCCTTTTCTCCAAGATCATCGAACAAACTGCAATATTGTGGCACAGAAGACTTGGCCATGCTAACGCCAAGAACTTGAATCGTCTTGCAAAAAATGAGATGGTCCGTGGTTAGCCTGTCAAAGACTTCATCACGTTTGAAAAGTGTGTGTCATGTGCCCAAGGTAAGCATCATAGAAAACCACACCTGCCAAAACAGGTCAACTCAATTAGCCAGGTGCTTCAATTGCTACATATGGATTTGTTTGGACCAGTAAACGTTCTCAGCATCAACAATTAATTCTTATTGTCTGGTTGTGATTGATGATTTCTCTCGGTTTACGTGGGTTTTCTTTCTATCTAACAAAGTTGGAGTTGCTGATTTGATTAAGAAATTTATTGTATTAATTGAGAACCAAACTAACAATCGGGTGAAGGCGCTTCGTACCGACAACGGAACAGAGTTCAAGAATTCTGTTCTCGATCATTTTTGCGCAAAAAAGGGTATCATGCGTCAATACAGCTCTGCTCACACACCCCAACAAAATGGTGTTGCTGAAAGGAGAAACAGAACGTTAAAAGACGCCGCAAGGACGATGCTGTGTGATTCAAAACTGCCAGTTTTCTTTTGGGCCGAGGCGATAAACACTGCCTGCTACGTTCAGAATCGCATTTTGATCAACAAAGCTCAGATGAAGACCCCGTATGAGATTCTATATGGTCACAAGCCTTCAGTCAGTCATTTCCGTGTATTTGGCTGCCCTTGCACCCTTCTCCACCTAGAAACCAACCCGAAGTTTAATGCCAAGGCCGATGATTGTTATTTCGTAGGGTATGCTGCTCGCACCGCCTATAGGGTCTACAATAAGAAGACAAAGCAGATTGTGGAATTTTATGACGTGCATTGGTTGGAAGAAAATGAGACGGACGCTAGAGTGGGTCCAGATTGGTTGTTTGATTACACATCGTTGTTCAAATCAATACATGTGTCTTCGAGTGGCTCATCTGGATCTGTCTCTGGTTTGAAGAATATTTCTGAAGATGAAGACGAAGAAGTTGTCTACAGACCTCCATCTGCATCGTCTTCACCATCTAAGGGGGAGTCCTCTGCTACACCTGAGGGGGAGTCCTCTACTGCGCCTGAGGGGGAGTCATCTGTGCAACATGATAGTCCTAAATCTCCAGCCCAAAATGATACTCCTGATGCTGAAACTACGCCACTTACTCCTATAGAAAGAGAGTTCATGCCTAATGATGCTTCCGCTGTCTCTTCAACTTTTATGGAACTACTCTTTCCTGAAATTATCTCAAATAAGTTTGTAGCAGAGCCGTCTGGAGCGGCTCAATCAGCAAATGAAGGAGGTATCAACATTCACACTCTTCCTGTCTCTCTCAATGATATCAGCCAAGAGATACCTTCAAGGATTCAACGCGATCATCCGATCGATAACATCATTGGTCAGCTGGGTGACGGTGTTAAAACCAGAAGTCAGAGTGGAGACGTTAATACTTGTCTTTACTCTTGCTTTATCTCTCAAATAGAGCCCAAGAATGTTGAGATGGCTCTGAATGAGCCCAGCTGGGTAGATGCAATGCATGAGGAATTGCATCAATTTGAAAAACTCGATATTTGGAAGTTAGTTGAGTTACCAAAGGGCAAGAAGTCTCTTGACACACGATGGGTCTATTGAAACAAGCACGATGATTCAGGGGTAATTGTGCGAAATAAAGCTCGATTGGTGGTTAGCAGGTTTTGAAAAGTCGAGGGTCTTGATTAAACTAAAGTTTATGCTCCAGTAGCTCGCCTGGAGGCTATTCGTATCTTCCTAGCATATGCTTCTTACATGAACTTTACCGTTTATCAAATGGACGTCAAGACCGCCTTCTTGTATGGCAAGGTGAAGGAAGAAATCTACGTTGATCAACCTCCTGGGTTCGTTGACTCAAAATTTCCTAATCATGTCTACAAGTTGGACAAAGCATTGTATGGGTTACATCAAGCTCCTCGAGCGTGGTATGCAACTCTGACAAAGCATTTGCTCGAGCATGGTTACTCTCGTGGCACTATCGATCAGACTTTGTTTATCAAGCATGTCGGTAATGATCAGATACTTGTGCAAATCTATGTTGACGAGATTATCTTTAGGTCGACCAGTCCGCAGCTCTGCAAAGAATTCGAAGGTGTAATGAAGATGCGGTTCGAGATGAGTTCGTTGGGAGAAATGACCATGTTTTTGGGGCTTCAGGTTAAACAGAATTCAACCGGAATCCTGATACATCAAGCCAAGTATGTGAAGGATATTCTTGAGAAGTTCGGGTTTCACGAAGCTAAATCTGCTTCAACACCAATGGCTGAAAGACCTCTTCTGACTCCAGATCCTGACGGCGAATCCGTAGATCAGACTCACTATCGATCAATGATCGGATCGCTGATGTATCTTACTGCAAGCCGACCTGACATCATGTTTGCAGTTTGTCAATGCGCACGTTACCAGGCTAATCCTAAACTTTCACATCTTATTGCTATCAAAAAAAAATTTCGGTATATCAAAGGCAGCCCAAAATTGGGTCTTTGGTATCCGAAGAATTCTGAATTTGATTTATATGCTTTTGCTGACAGTAATTATGGAGGCTGTGAGCTTGACAGGAAATCAACCTTAGGAGGGTGTCAATACCTAGGTGACAGACTAGTCTTGTGGCAATGCAAGAAGCAACACACTGTCTCAACTTCAACAGTGGAGGCGGAATACGTTGCTGCATCGGCCTGCTGTTCTCAAGTTATCTGGATCCAACATCAGCTGTTGGATTACGGTTTGAATTATTTAGAAACCCCCATTTACTGTGATAATGAGGCCGCCACTCAAATTGCCAAAAATCCAGTCCAACACTCTAAAACCAAGCACATCGACATTAAAATTCATTTTATCAGAGACTGTTATGAACGTTCACTAATCCGGCTGGAACAGGTCCCTACTGCTAATAATGTGGCGGATCTTTTCACTAAGCCTTTTAACAAAGCTCGTTTCGATGTGCTTGTGGGTTTTCTGAAAATGATTCGTTTTGAGGATTAAGTTTTTTTTTTTGTTTCTTTTCTTAATTCTTCAAATTTTTAAGTTTTTTTTAGGTAGGATAGATTAAATTTGCGCATTTTATTTTCCTTTATTTTTATTTATTTTATTCTCACCCATGCACAAATTTAGGGGGAGAAATAATCAAAAAAAAATCCAAAAACAATAAAAATTTAAAAAAATCCAAAAACATTAAAAAAATCCAGAAAATTAAAAAATATATTGCTGATAGTTCTGTTTGCAGGTGTTGTGATGGGAAATGAAATTAGCAAGTGATAACGGGCAATCTGGATCTGCGTAACGTACCTAAGTTGAATCGTCTACGCTCTGTGATCGATGCGCTGGTAGGCACGAAAAATTTTAAATGGACTTGACTAGGGAGAGTTGAACTTAATGAATTTAAGGACTTGACAAACTTTGACCTAGTTAGATCCGTTTAGCCTGACATCACGACGCTCGGATAGGTTGAGCAGAGAGATATACATGAGAATCTACCGGTCACATTAAATAACCCGTATCTAGAACTGTGGATTCACTTTTCCTTGATGTGCGGATTCTGTCCTTAATTCCGGTTGGATGGGGTGACTGGGGAATTCCGATAAACTAGGTCTGTAGAAGGTTATTTTCTTTCTTTCTGTCTATTAGTCATACGTTGCCTCCTTTGCGTGATCGAGAGATCTGACCTGGACTGTAACATATGCAACTCTATCTCTCTGCATCTTCTATCTATGCAATTCTTTCTGTCTGTTAGCCATATATTGTCTCCTTTGCATGACTCAAAATTCGACCTGGTACACAGTATATGCAACGTTCTCTTCTCAATCCCTCTAAAACTTCAGTTAGTTATATGTTTCATCCTTTGCGTGATTGGAAGAGATCCGACCTGGATGTGCAGCATATGCATTCTAAATCTATCTTCTCTCTTAATAATTGTCTGCTCACCCGGTGTAAGGAGTATTTTGGAAGTCCTTGATGGCTGGGGCATGCCAGGAAGCGGGAAACACGTTCTAGTACAATTAAAATTGAACACATACAAGTTGTCTGTAGATCTTGCTGCTCAATTTAGGTGGACAACAATATCCCTGGTTGTAGTCAGTTAAATGGTCATAAGAAAAATTTATATAAGAATTAGGGCCAATCATGATAATAAAATTATAATAATATATATGAGTGTGTATCATGTCATTGGTAAATTGTCCAAATATTGTCACAAATTTTTCGTGTTTAAGTGGACCACAATACTGGCGATCGATCAGACGAAGATGTGAAGATAAGGGTACCGACAGGTGGAATAAGGCTGTCCAACAACTTTGATCCCAGCGTCACAAATTCATTCTCAGTAATTAAATTTTAAGTTGTATATTTTAGTTGGAGTTAATTTATTTTTATTTTTATTTCTATTTTTATTTTTATTTTTATTTCTATTTTTAATTTTAATTTAATTTTATTTTGTTAACTGTTAAAATCTAACAATTATTTTTAATTTTAAATTTTAAATTTTGCAAAGTTAATTTTATTTTATTTTATTTTATTTTTAATTTTAGTTTTAATATTAATCCTCAAAAAGATTTGTTTTTAAATTTTTGAAAAATATTGGACTGTGTTGGAGACTGCCTTATACTGTGTGGTTATCAGGTAAATGAAAGGTGGGTATATAAGGGGTTTACAGCCGGAATCTTTATCACTTTCTTGATTCCGGCCGCAAACACTCTCATCCTCTCTCTCCTCCGAAATTTTTTTTATCAATTTTTGCGAAATTAATCCGATAGTCTTGAAGGTACTGCGTTTTCGACCAGGAATATGCATCTCGTTTCGTGATTAACCATGTTTTTGAGGCTGAAATCGACAAAAAGGGGTTTTCGGAGTTTACGGTCGAAGCTTACGGCCGTAAGGTGTTTGCGGCCGTAAACTCCCCATATGACCATTAGCATACGGTCAAGGGTTTACGGCCGTAAACCCTCGTTGACCGCAAACTTGGACTTTGACCAGATTTTCATTTTTAAATAAAAAAAAACTATTAATTAATTATTGGGTTTAGCATTGATTTATTTAAAATATTATTTGTCTTACTTGGTGTGTTTCAGTGTAGATAAGATGGCAGCTTTAAAATTTGCAGATATGCACAATCTAGCTATAGTTCTCGTTGATCCTCCGCTGACTCATGGGACTTCAAGTCGATGATTCACGGGTTGCGGGAGTGCTGTCTAGCTTCTGCTATCACAATGAACACGGTTGTATACCAGAAGATCATTCGGGAATTCTGGAAAACTGCCGAGATGACAAGGGACGATAATGGAGCTGTAACTGTAAATGTGATCGTTCAGGGATGCAAGATTGTTATTGATGAGACCTTTGTGAGAGAGACTTTGCTGATAAACGACCTTCCGACCTTTCCCACGGAAATTGGTATTAGTGATGCTCAAAAGATTCTAAGGAGGATGGGATACGAGGGTGTTACTCCACCAACCATGAAGAAACTTCTGCCGCCTTATTGGAGATTTCTAGCCCACATGTTCGTGAGCTGTATCTCCCGTAGAAGATCAGGTGCCGATGAGATATCCCTGAGAAACACTGGCGCGATTGTTTCTCTTGCTGCAGGGATAGGTTTTAACTTTTCTAGATTTATTCTAGACGAGTTTGTGGTGAACATTAATGCTACTACTCGGGATACTTTTCTAATGTATCCGCGATTTATTCACCTATTCATCAACAAGCAGTTTCCTAATATGGTGAAGGATGGAGAAACACTGGATATGAAGTCTTTGGGTCCTCACACGATTGGACTCATTAAATAAAAACCGAGAGGGGAAGGTTGTCTTTCAGGGGTTATATCCTTTGGTCAAGGTTGTCTTTCAGGGGTTATATCCTTTGGTCAAGTCAGACAAGATTTCGTCAGAACATACTTCATCAGAAAAGGTTATCTCAGAAGGTGATGTGGTAACAGTATCGGATCATGAAGAGGAAGAAACTGATGCTCATGATGTATCAGTTGCAGAAGAGCATAATCTACAGAATGTTCAAATCGAAGGAGATTACAATGAGGGGTCATCTAAGAACACTGCCGAGCCCAGTCAATTTGAAGATCTTGATCTTACCCGCTTTGATCAAGATGACATTCCTGAGACTTTTGGAAGAAATGATGATTTCCTATCAAGTGTAAATCTCAATATCTTGCTAGACAGTGTCAGTGATGTTGCTATCCCGGCAACGGAGACCAGGGAACAGGAAGACGCTTTTGATTCAACCCCCGTTTCTCAAGCACAAGTGGTTAATTCTTCAATTCCTACGGCGACAGTGTCAGGGTTTCCTCCCCTTGACAGTGCATTGCCCATATTTGAACCACTTCAAGATGATCAACAAGAAGACCAGATAGTGCAACCTCTATCAAAAAGGAGAAGAAGAGATCCTAGGGTCGGGTTCTTGGACTCTGGCCTTTCTCAAGGCGAGCCTACTACTCCAACTACTACTCCGGCTATCGTAACCGCAGAACCATTCAGTGAAGGCTCCAGTACCATTTTTGAAACCGGCTGCTCCTCTATACCACCAGGGTTCTCTCCCCCAGGGGCAGATCTTGAAGAAGCTTCCATTCGTTTGGCTCAGTTTTTGGCTCAAGAGCAAACCGCTGCAACTACTTCTAAGGCGAAAGGGATCGTTTTTAATGAGGGTCAGTCTAGAGATGAAGATTCTGTAATCAACGAACTTAAGAAAAGGGTCAATGTGCTTGATCAGAAAAACATTGGACTTAGCATCCAGGTTGAAGATCTTCTAAGTGAAAATACAAATCTAAAGATTCAAGTCTCTGATCTCAAAGAAGATGGAGTTATCAAGACCAATCAGATTTCTGAGCTGCAAGCTCACTTCATTCTTTTAACCTCCAGCTACTTTGATCTGAAGAAGAAACTAGAAGAAGATTTGGGTGTTAAGTACAAGACTACTGCTGATGAACATAGAATTAATCTTCACTCTGAGGCTCACCCCATCACTGTGCCAACTGCTGATACCTCACGGGTTGTGGATTGCTTCGAAGAAGAACTCGCACATGCTCCTCATGTTGCCAAGATAATCAGAGGCAGACAAGCTGAAGCAGCTGAGAAGGGACAACTCTTATTCAAGAGGAGTTCCGATAAAAATACACCTAGGAACAAATCCACAATCACTGTAACAGATCTCCGGGCCGCAAGGCTTAGAGACACGTACGGTGATAGGTCTGGAATTATTTCTTGGGGTTTTCATGATCCCTTGAAAATGTGGATTGTAAGGAGGAAGAGCGGTAATACAGAGCTCTACAAGGACAGTCATGACTTCAATTCTTAGACCAGGGTGAATCTTTCGGAGTTATCTCAATCTCCCTTCTCAAATCCAATGAACAATCAACAAGCAACCAACTTCAAGCATTTCCTGGAAGACCAAGTGAAGAAGGGATTCCCGTCGATGAAAACTGCCGAGTCTGTGATAATAGATCATCCTGATGTTATTGATCCCAAGACTGGCAAACCGCTTCAGGTGATGATGTGGCCTCCTACAAATCAGGTCAAACAAATTCCAGTGCTTCAGAGCTATGCGGATGGATCCTTGAGTTCAATGCTTTATTGGGTATTTGATGAGACAACATCATCTACTGTCATTAAGCTGAAAGAAGGTTGCATTCGTCTATACCACAAAAGGGATTTGTTCCAGTTCAGAAAATGGGACATTCATCACTTGAGCAATTTTCAGATGCAAGTTGCTGAGGAGATTTTCGAGTCGGCTGCGAAAGAGTACACTGCGATGGTTGTCGAGATTATCAATAAGAGAATGTGGAATGGAGCCATGGGACTGGATGATGTAATGATCATAGAAAAAGATTGACTTAAAGCTAGCACCAAACCAAGGGGGAGATTGAAGGGTGTAATTAGTGGTTTGGTCTAGGCTTTCTATGTAGTAGGTCCTTTTGGTTATTTGATAGCTTATTATAGTTTTCTTGAAGTTTACGGTTGTCTGTAAGGAGTTTACGGCCGTAAACTGTTTACGGCAGTAAACCCAAGGCCGGCCCATGATAGTATATATAGAGGTATGTTAGGTCTTTTGTGGTTGTTGATGCCTCGGTATTCTCAGCTCCTGTAACCGCAAGTTGTACCAGACGTGATTCTAATAGAAAAGCGTGTGCAAGCTTGTTTGTTCTTTATTCTACTCGTTCTTAATTGTTTTACTGATTGTGTTTGCTATTTGATCACTGGTAAGATCCGTTTTAGGACCTTACATATACACCAAGCGATTATAGAGGGACCTGGTAGGAATTGTATTATCAAATTTCATCATTGTCAGTTATCAGAACCCTCATACTGCTAATACTCGCTAATGTGGTACTAAGGATTCACAATAGTAATAATAATAATAAAACCGAGAGCACTAGAAAGTACACCCAGTATGTACTATCGCTTTAACAAACACTTTTTCCCAATCAACTTAACCCCTGTTATTATGAGAAGTTCCGACGTCGTCATTCGACATGAGATGACTTGATCCTCACCGTACCAATTCCATGTGCTGCGAAAAGACTCTTCGCCTTAACTTACCGACTAGCAAAACCTTTACCAATCGATACCGACAAACCTAACATAAATCTCGGAATCAACTCTCGTTTCAAACCTCTGAAGTACTCATGCAAGGAGTACTATATGCTTCTGTAACCTTCCCGGAGTAGTCCCAGCAGACCTTTTGGGAACGCCACTCGTACAACAAGTCAAGTTCAAGAATAGAGATTAAAGACCTAGACCGCTAGTCTATGACTACTAAGTGTATGTGCGAGAGTGGTATATAATTAAGATTCTACAGATTTAGGATGTGTAATTCCGCCCTATCTCATGTTCCTTGTCTGGTTGTGGAATTGGGGCAGAGCCACCCATCCGAACGTCTTTTTAATATTAATTATATACGACTTGTATACACGAGGTGATAATAAATAATCCAAGCATGAGTCCTACCATGAACTTTAGGACAAGGCTACCCAAGATTACAAATAGACATGCTACCATTCGATCGAACGTAGACAAGTAAACCAAAATCTGCACACTTCTTACAAATAAAGGAAGTAGACAATATGAAGAAGCTAACTGAACATACATCAGAGAGATAGTTAGACTGCACGGTGTACCAATATCTATTATCTTTAACCGAGATAGTAGATTCACCTCACTATTTTGGCAGTCACTACAGAAATCTCTGGGAACTAGGCTAGACATGAGAACAGCCTACCATCCACAAACCGACGGACAGAGTGAGAGTACGATACAAACGTTAGAATACGTGCTAAGAGCATGTATGATCGACTTCGGTATAGCATTGGATATCCATTTACCATTGGTCGAGTTCTTATACAACAAAAGCTACCATACTAGTATCAAGGTTTCCCCTTTCGAAGCTCTTTATGGCCGGAAGTGCAGGTCACCTCTATGTTGGGCTGAAGTGGGTGATACACATCTAGCTAAAAGACAAGTTACTGACAGCACTCTCACTTATCCGGAGATCATCCGAGAAACGGCAGAAAAGATTGTACAAATCCGTGAGCGACTAAAAGCCTCTGGAGATCGACAAAAAAGCTACGTCGAAAAAAGACGGAAACCCTTGGGATTCTAGGATCGTGACCTTGTGCTATTGAAGGTCTCACCCTGGAAGGGCATGATACGCTTCGGAAAGCATGGCAAACTAAATCCAAGGTAGAATGCTAACTCCGACTACCTCAAGAACTTAACAACGTACACCCTACCTTCCACATATCCAACATAAAGAAGTGTCTGTCTGATGAGACTCTTGTTTTCCCACTCGATGAAATCGAGATCAATGAGAGCCTCAACTTCGTGGAAGAACCAGTAGAAATCATGGATAGGGGAGTCAAACAAACCAAACAGAGCCATATTCCCATAGTGAAGGTTCGCTAGAATGCTAAGTAGGGAACCGAATTCACTTGGGAGCGGGAAGATCAAATAAAACAAAAGTACCAACATCTTTTCCCTAGTCCATGAGCCTTCACTTTAGATTTAATTTCGGGATGAAATTCCCTTTAACTGGGGGATGATGTGACAACCCATTAATTTCAATCTTGTAAAAGTCAAACTTGGGTCAACTAAAGTTAAACATGTCAAAAAAAGCAAAAATTGTTGTTTTGATTTAACTTATTATTGATGGAATAATAAACTATGTGTATAAACCATGTTTTAAATTATTATTATTATTATTATTGAGTGGTTTAGAAGAAAAAACACCCAAAATCTGAGAAGTCTCGCAGGAACTTAAAACCCTCGCAAGGGCTTTAGACTCCTCGGACCGTAAATGTCTGAACCCGCAAACCCTCGGTTCGCAGCCGCAAACTGTTTCCAACCGAGAACCCTCGGTCTTATCCTCTCGGCTCGCAAACCAACAAACATGTCCCATCGACACTTATATCTTATTATATATAACTTGGACCGAAAACATATCCTCACTTCTACACCTTCTAACCGAAAACTCAAGCTTTTCTCTCTAGTTCTTCAACCGAAAACCCCTTATTCCCTCTCAACTATCATCTGAAAAAGCCTAGAATCTCCATCGGATCGTGCTAAGAACACCAAGTGTTCATCATTTCATCAAACTATCACTTTCCTTTTTTGTGATCTTCAAACGAAAACACTTGAATCTCCTTGATTTCACCAAGAACACCAAGATCTTCATGTGGCCGAAAACCCAAGGCTGACTGAAAATGCGTTGCAGCCTCACGAAATCACTTCTAACCCCGTTATTTTTAAGTAAATCTTACATATTAGGCTTTTTCCATAACATACTTGCTATTATATTCACTAATTATATTCCTATATATTGCTTAAGTTCTTATTAGGACTCGGTTTTGTTACGGGATCTAACTTGTGGAAATAACATCTTATATCGAACCTTGAATCGAATAACTAACATAAGGTGAGTTCATACCCCTATGTTTTACCATTTTAAATGCTTTTAAGGGGGAGAATACAAGTAGAACACACTATATTTGTGTTAACAATCATATGCGATCACAGACCATTTAAAAGATATAAATGCTTTTATAAACTTACTAAACTATTATTAAATAGTTTTTAAACTCTTAAATTGTTACTTTTATCGAACCATATCCATATATATCTTTATGTATAATTAGGATTTAACAGACTTAGGACTATTGCTCTTGCCTTGACTCTTGTTCCTTGTTTGCTTCGGGGAGGATCACCAGTCCGAGACTGACAATCCCGCACCTTGGCTGTTAGCTACAGTTGGGACCGTCAGGTCTACAGGTGACAAATGTCATTTCTTTTTCGACGCCTGAAGAAAGTCGTGTTTTATACTAGTAAATCAAGTATGGTTATAATTTCATTCGCATTAAGCGTTAACTAAACGACTCGGTTTACAAGACTAATATTGCTTCAATGTTTTATTGTCAACAATACTACCACAACAATTATTTTCCATATACAAAATACAGAACATTCTTCTTATAGTTTTATTGTAAACTAAAACTATGTTATACTATTATATAAGTACAACAACACTTATACGGAACGGTTTTATGGTATTAAAACTACTTTTCAGTTGTAATAGAAAATATGGGATTTTCTTGAGGGCATACTATCATTTTCACGAAACTAATATAAACAATGAATACTAATACTTATGAACTCACCAACTTAAATGTTGATACTCTCTTTCAAATTAACTTGTATTCTCAGGGAACCAGTAGTCAGGTACACTCATACAGGTTTTGAGAAGACGGAGCATATTCAAGACTCGTCTTTTATTTTGCTATGCATTTTGGTGTCATACAAACTATACAAGAACACACATGTATTAACTATTTTATTAATGTAATGGATGTTGTTACTTGTTTTTACTATTACTCATTGTTATGATATTGTACATGACAGCCTCCGCCCCCGAATGTTTCCGCCATCTCGGTTTGGGGGTGTGACACCATCTTGTACGCTACGTGTACTGGCCCCAAAGGGTGTACGTTGGGGGTACTAGTTGAATACGCGGGGCGTACTCATCCTGTTAGACTTTTCTAGTTTTGTTGGCTTGTTGGCTTTGGACCTTAGACTAGAAGTTTGACCAGGGTTGACCATTGATTATTTTGAGCTTTTAGGATATTGGGCCTTTTTGGGATAGGCCCATGATGGGTTTGGGCCCAATTTGGATATTTGGGCCTTATTAAGCCTTGTGGTGTCATTCGGATTTTGGCCATCTTTTGGTCTTTTTTACTTGGGGCATTGTTGGACCAACTGAGAACAAGTGTTTTCGACTTGGAAGAGTTATTGGGCTTGAGGGTAAGAGCCATGAAGGGTTTGGGTCCAATTTGGAAAACTGGGCCATAAGTAGGCTTTGGATGATTATTTGGTTTGTGGGCCTTTTAATTGGGAGTTGGGGCCTTATTCTTGGACCAAACTAGGTGAGGTGTAAAATGGTATTTTTACCCCGTGTTTGGATTATTGGATCGGATTTGGAGCCCTAATGTTAATTGAATGTTATTCATGCATGTTAGCATGGGGATTCTAGTGGATCTACAGTCAGAGATTTATTCGTGGATTCAGCTATCGAGGTGAGTTTTCCACACTGTACTTGCGGGTCGAAGGCACCAATATCGGCCAATTGGATTGATATCTTGTTATGCATGCGTTTGTACTATCGTGATCAGTTAGATTGGTATCCTGGTAGATGGGATGTTTCTATGTTTAGTGATCTATAGATCAATATAACTGGCTATAGACTGTTATATGATTATCTGTTATATGTGCACATGTTTAGTCGATGGATGAGGCTTCAATGCTTTATACGTAAGCCAATAGGTTGGGGCATCCCAACCCAATGGTTGAATGGGCCCAAGGGTATTCCACCCTGAGGTTGAATGGACACGTTGTATATTGTCATTCCAACATGATGGTTGATTGGGCCTGGGGTATTCCAACCCGCTGGTTGATTAGACTCGATATGATTGGATGATATGTGGTGAGATTGGACTCCTTTGTGTATCAGTCAATACGCCTGGGGTATTCCATCCTGAGGATGGTTGGACCCATAGTATATTGGCATTCCAACCTGATTGTTGAGGGTTTGGGATATTCCAACCCAATGGTTGATTGGATCCATAGTGTATTTGTCACACCCCCAGCCGGCAGCAGAAACACCGGGCGGTGTAACGTCATTTCTTGTATCATAGTTATCAACTTCCTGAAAACACATGCATTTTAAAATACGTCAACATAAACTTGGTGAGTTCACAGGTTTTGACTCCATATGAAAATAATACCTTTTTCTAAGTTCAAAAGTTTAGTTTTGAAAGTATCATTTTGACTCTCCAACATTTAGTATATATATTAGGTGTAATGGTTTACTTATTAAATAAGTGATATACCTATAAGTTTCACATATTATGAATAAATGATCTTAATCCCATACAAACTAAGGTTGCTACGTATAAATCTTATTTCCATTCTATACACGTAAAACCTCTACGTATAAATCCATTTCAATTCTATACGAGTAAAACCGCTACGTATAAATCTATTTCAATTCTATACGAGTAAAACCGCTACTTATAAATCTATTTCAATTCTATACGAGTAAGTGTGCTAGGTATAATTGTCTACTTAATGAGCAAGTAGTATACCTACAAATTCCTTGTACTCAGAGTATAAGTCTTTGGGAAACTTATACTTAACATTCATACTTGGATATTGACAAAGTATAATGCTTCTAAAGTTGTGCTACCATGAGTCCGTAACTGCTGCTAGACATACAAACCTCTGATTAAAAGATATCCCTCCAATGGTTCCTCCATTGGTGCCACAATAAAAATGTCATTGGTGCCATAAAGGATTCCACCAAGGTAAATACTTCCCCCGTACGCTTCATCGATGTTGGGTCCATAACAATCAATAAAACAGTCTGTCACCCACAGACCGTTGGGTTGTAGCTAGCAACCACGGGTGGGGTCGTCAACCCGCATAGATCTATAGTCCACTGTAAAACCGATTGGGTTGTACCCAACAACCATGGATGGGGCGTTAACCCACATAGATGCATACACAACTTCCTCGCTCACACGGGATTAACGGATATAGGTCAAAGGATTTCCACTAAGATTCCCAATCTTAGCTGATGAATGAGGTAGCTCATGTAGACTTTGTTGGCTTCCTATAACTCTAACAACAAAGCATATTCGTGTCTAAAACCCGAAGTTACTAGACAATGCTTTTAAACATTACTCCTAATTTCATAATATTTAGGCAGTATAACAGCTATAACTTGAGGTAAAACCAGGTTTTATCTTGACATAAAACCATTAATAAAACATACTTATCAATTAACATATAGAACTTCCGAGTGTAACTCTGGAACTATATCGCACACAACATATATATAGAATCCTAAGTATAACTCAAGATCTGCATTAGTATACTTCTATAACAATAACATGCTAACAATTTTACGATAGTTGTATATATACAAAATAATTATATCCCGATTAACGAACATACTATAATATAAATATAGTATTAACTTGTATTCAATATTTAGCATGCGTTTTCCCCCAAAAACATTAAAAAGTGGGGCCGTGAAACTCGCCCTAGTAACGTGATCTATAGAATCTAAACGGCCAGAGGTTCCTCATTGTCAGGCTCGGGAAGGGAAACGACCTTCGAAAACGAGAGAGAATGAGAGGAGAAGGTGTAAGGAATGAATGGGCTTTGATTGCTATTTATAGGCTATTCTGGGCCATTTCACATCATGACATACCTAGGGTCACGTCGTGAACATCTATGAGTCACCTCGTAGCTTTAACATGTGTTTTCTAGTCCCAATTAGTGTCCCTGACACGTTTCACGTCGTGAAATTAATGTTCACGTCGTGAACCATGGCGGCTAGGGTTTCTGCCACGTGTCATGCGCTCAGACAGCTGCATCTTCGGAAGGTCATAAGTTTCGCATACGAATTCCGTTTTTGACGTTCTTTATATCCACGCATAGTATTTCCGACTACTACAACTTTCTTTTAGACTCCAATAGCTATTTCAAATTCTATTTTAAATTACACTTGTTACAAAGGCTATAGTGATAGAATTTATCATAACTTCTTCATGCGAAGTCAGATTTAGACGTTCTATATATTTTGGGAATCGTGTAGACTTGTATTGTTGAATGAAAATATCATTAAAAACAAAAATAAATTGATTATAATGTTTGTTTGTTATATTTGTGGGAATTATCTTTGACCTAATTTTGACTGGTGTTACAGTATTGGCATTCCAACCTGATGCTTGAGGGCCTGGGGTATTCCAACTCGATGGTTGACTGGACCCATAGTAGGTTGCTATTTGTATATGTTATCTGTATATGTGTTGGTGTTTTGGGGGAACTCACTAAGCTTTGTGCTTACAGTTTTGGTTTATGGTTTCAGGCACTTCAGAGAATCACGACAAGGCGAAGGAGTGACTGTACACATCCTGATATTATGTCATTGATCTTGGGAGACACTAATTTTTAAATAATGTACTGGAAATAATGTTTTGTGTACAATTTTATTAGTAAACGGATGGTTTTGAGAAGTTTAAAATTGGTTGAAATTTTTGGGAGGTTACAAGTTGGTATCAGAGCCTTGGTTTGAGTGAATTGGAGGAACACTCGTATTAATCCAGTCTCAAACTAAGGAAAAGATTTTAAAAATTATTTTCAAATTGTTTTCAAATTAATCAAGGACAATGCGATTTGTACGATAAGCCGAAGCTAGTAAGTAGACCCCAAATTACCACACTATTATTTGATCTTGTGATAACTTATAACAACATGCCAGTGATAGGCTAGGGATCTTCAGGAATTGCATGATAGAATTGCCTGATTATATGATGCCTTATCTCTTATAGAATCCCTGATTAATTGTGTATGACTCTTTCGCATGTGAACTGGCTATTGAGTGAATACGCTAAGTCACATGCTACATGGTTTAAATGGTATTAGGGTAAGGGATTTGGTCCTGCTGCGCAGCTCTTGTATGAGTCCAACCGTTGTGGGATTGAATCTTTTAGCCTAAGATTGTTTAGATTGTGGGGCATGTGATTGTATTCACGCAATAGTCATCTGGCACCAATGGAGGGTCTCATGGCAGTTATTGGTAGGGTGAGTTGTGTGGGGTCAGCCGGCCAGTTGCGTTATTTGTTGAGGAGACAGTGGTTTCCTTGAAGTGGGTGCGGTTCAAAGCGGGCCAACATAAGGAATTTTTTGCCACTCTTAAGATACTGGGCGTGGGGAGAGGGTGCGCTGAGATGTTGGGAGTTTGAGATTGAGCGTTTCGTATGAGAATCTATCTAGTTTTATTGAGTTCTAGTGCCAGTCGGCTCCTCTTATTGAATTTTGTTTGCTTTGTGCTTTGTAGAGAGCTCCCTGGTTTTAAGTATAGACATGATGTGGTTCGGGATGTTCTCTTTGATGCTTGTCGGCGTGCTGGTATTTCTGTGAAGAAAGAAGCGCCAGTGAACTTTTTGACGGACCCGCAGGATGGAAGGTCCACAGTTAGATCGGCTTACATTTTGGTCTTTGGATGGATAGGAGGGAAGCATGCGTGCGTGGATCTTACTGGGGTCTCTTCTCTCGTTGGTTTGGGGAGCGGCGGTTTCACAGTTGGGCATGCCGCATTGAAAGCCGCTGCGTGCAAAGTGGTAAAACACGAGTATGCATGTATAACAAATCAACATGTGTTTGTTCCTTTTGCATTCGATACATTTGGTTTTCTCGCACCAGAGGCGGTTGAGCTCTTCAATAGAGTCCAACAGGTCATGCATTCTAATGTCATATCTCCTAGATCCACAAATGTAGTTTTCAAAAGAATTGGTTTTGCTATCCAGAAAGGGCTAGCGTGCCCGTTTGCCTTCAATCGATATGTATTGAACTACACAATAATTAATGTGGTAGATTTAAAATAATGCATACATTAAATTACATGCTAGGAAGGTTTAATAATATTAGAATGAATGACTCGGACCTATTGTACAACTCTTTTCTGAGTCCAACCGTTGTAGGGTTGAGTCCTTTAGTCGAAGGATTATTTAAGCTTTGTTGCATGTATATGTATTCATGAAGTGGTTAGCTGACATTGGTAGGGGTTCTTCAGTAGCTGATGGAAGAGGGGGTGTGGGTGAAATCCTAGGAGAGACTAGGAAGGATTTAGTGCGGTTGTTTCTCTGTAGAGTTAGTGTTGGTAGTATTTTATGAGTAGGTCGAAGAGGACTCGAGATGATTCTTTACGAAAGTATGGATAGATGTGGATGGTAGTATTGGGCCCGTACTACTGGAAGCACAGGATCCATACTAGAATCGAAGAGGGTTTCGGGAATTCTAAGTGCTGGTCAGGGAGGATAGCATGGTATGATACCATGATTCATGACAGTAGTCCCACATCTATCGATCTTTTGGTTATGGTTGCCATGGATGTGAGGATGGGGGCCTGGTAATTGTTTGAGCCCCAGCAACGAGGTTGGTTTGGAGGTCTCGACGGTTTTGCTTGAGGCCGTACTTCGAGTCGCGGGACTTGGGAGTGAAGCGATGGTTATGATCAGCTTGAGGAGTTCAGCTGGAAGTGGGATGGTTGGTTGATGGATTGGCATGTCACTATCTATGGTGTGTGTCATGCCCTATTTACTTTTCCAAGTTCGGAAGAGTGAGCATGCTTGTGACATCTAGAGTTAGTTGTAACTCAGATTGGGGTCTGTTGGTCACAGTGGTTCGTGATGGTATTTTAGCGCCCGTGTGTGTAGGTGGTTGATGTAGTATGAGTACATTGTGATGTGAGCAAGGGTTTGTATTCTTGGTATATAAGAAAGCCAGGTGTCGTATTGTCATTGGGGTAGTTGCTTGGATCGTAAGTCGGTAGTTGCTTAAGCTTTTGTGTGAAACCCTTAATTTTAAGTAGTTATGATTGCGGATTTTTCAGCTGAAATTCAAAACTTTCTTTGGATTCGTTTGATCTGTATCTGGAGGATCCTTCTGTGTGTGCTATTCATTCCAAGGTCAGGTACGGTCATATCTAGTTGAGCCGATTGAGTTATGATTTGGTTTCAACACCAGTGGATGGTAGGTTGAACTCTAAGTGGGGGAGAACTGGGATTCTCAGGTTGAGCATGAGTCATTGAGGGATTTTTCAGTTTGCTGTCCGGGTAGTTTTTTGGTTCTCTAGATTAAGTGACAATGTGTCCCATGCCATTGGTCGTTGAATTCATCATTCATCTGAGATTCTATGAAAGATTCAAGTGGTGACAACTGAAGTGCAAGGAATGTGTCGACCTTCCATCAAGTTCAGTATGTTTCATGTTCCTTTGGCTTTGGGGTATGTTTACCCTCGTTGGGATTGTGAAATTTTGTTTATAGCAGGCTCGGGTTTCGGTAGCATTCAGGGAGCCTTCATGAGCTATGTGTGTATTGATGGAATCTGTTCAGTCTCGATCAAGGTTTGGGGTATGTTCGGATCATTCATGGGAATGTCATCCATCAATGTTTGAGGTTGGTCGCTCAATAGAACTCTGGTTTTTCTTCCCTTTCTGGGACGAAATTGTGGGTTCCCCGATGATATGCATTGTGGTAATCCAGTATGTGTACTACCGAGAGAAGTGTAATGTGTTTTGTTTAAAGGGAACAGTTAAGGTTTGTCGGGGGTATCAGTCAGTTATCAGAAAGTATATGTGGAAAGTATGCATTATATTTTGGTTTGTTTGCAAGTTATTGTTAAGCGTTTGATTTGAGAATCGGTTTCGAAGCTGCGAATCATTAAGTTCCTCATGAATGTCTCAAGTGGATTTACCAGGTGGGGTGCACCTGCGCTGATAGGGGTTGGATACAATGCAGAAATTCTTGGATTGATCATCTTTTTCTAGTCAGAACAGTGGTTGGTAGTGGCATGGCAGAGGGTCAACAGTTATTTGGGGTTTTGGTACATCGTATGGTTTTGGAATGAGAAAAGTTCGTGATCGATATGTTTTAAGGATCTTTTCCGCATGTTCTTGGTTGTGTCTCCAGTCAAGGAATGTGGATAGATTCTTGGATGGATTTTCATCAGCCTTAGGAAAAGGATTGACGAGTGGCCATTTTCGAGCTGTATTCAGTGAAGTGGGATAAGGAATCTGTATGCCCTGGGCATCAGTTGGAGGGTTTAGGGAATGAAGGGATGTTTTCAGTTCAGATGGCCTACGATTCTGTTTTCTAGTAGGAATCAAAGGTGATCAGGAGTCGAGTAAATAGTTGGATGGATAAGTGAAGTGGAATTAGCAATTGGTCCGGTATGGGCGGTTTGTCGGAAAGTCAGACCACCTTCAGGTTTCAGATTTCAGATAAAGTAGGGTTAGTTTTATGCATGGGATTCTGGATTCGTCTTCTTTGGGTTGGAAGTCCTGCTAGGTTTGGTTGTATTGGGAAGATCGTTGTATACTCAAGGTTGTGGTGGTGTCTCTGTCACACCCCAAAACCGGAACGGCGGAAACGTTCGGGGGCGGATGACGTCATTTACAGTATCACAACAATGCATAATAGTAAAACAAGCAACAACATCATCCATTGCATTAATAATATAGTTAATACAAGTGTGTTCTGTGTATAGTTATAAGACACCAAAAACATGTAATCAAAATAAAGACGAGTCTTGAATATGCTCCGTCTTCTCAAAAACCTGGTCATCTGTACCTGTCTATTGTCGACCTGAGAATATAAGTTATTTTGAAAGCGTAGATCGACATTTAAGCTGGTGAGTTCATAAGTATTTAGTGTCAAATGTTTTGTATTAGTTTGTTGAAAATGTTTGTAAAGTCTTGTAAAAATATTTGTAATGTTTGAATCCTTTCCAGAAAATCGTATATTTTCTACTTTAAATGAAATGTAGTCTACTCTCCAAGACCGACCTGTTTGAGTACTTTGTTTCTCTTAAAAATGATGTAAAGTGTATGTTTATACTTGAAATAGTATAAAATGTGTGTTTTCCATATTAGTAACTATCTTTACTAGAAAATAGTTTGCTGATCTCATGCGATAAATTCATTCAATGAATGGATTGGAAAATGAAGACTTATAATAGTACTGATAATTTATACTACTTATGCTTTAACTACCTATAACACTGAACTGGTTAATTAAGGTAAAATGTGATGAGGTTATAACCATGCTTGATTGACTAGTATGAAACACGACGATCAAAAGACGTCGAAATGCTATGCCATTCGTCACCCGTAGACCTGCAGGTCCCACTGTAGCTAGCAGCATGGTGTACGATAGTGAATCCGGTATAGATCTATAGACAAACTCATGCTCTCCCTCCAGGAGACTCTGGTTACAAAACATGACCCAATAAATGTATTTTTATGCCATGAAGTAGTGGCTCACATTATGTTATCTTGTTCTTGTTATAGTATGTTTGTTATAGTGATAGTGTCTCTTACTGTACTTGTATAGTGATAGTGTCTCTTACTATACTTGTTATAGTGAGAGTGTTCTCTACTTGCTATAGTGATAGTGTGTAATGATCCTCTAAACTATACCAATTATAGTTTACTAGTAACTTCTGTAATTTGAATGAATGATCATGAATGTATACCTTTGCTACCCAAAGGTATTGAACTGATTGATAGTACTTTTATATCTACATAAATATACATAATATGTAACTAAGATTTAAACGACATTCGGACAAACAACCGATACCCTAAGTCCACATCCCAACAAGGAAAAGAAAATAAAGCGAGTTATCAGTCCTAAGTCCTTTAAACCTTATTTATATAACTATATCTATATAGACATGCTTTTGACAATATAGAATTTTAAAAAGAGTTTTGTAATACATTTGAAGAGTTTAACCATTTGAATAAATATTGATGACTTGATGTCAGATCGTAAAGTGATTTGAACAGTTCGTTTGATAACACAGTTCGAAGTATAAGAAATCCTTTGTTTGATAGTTATAAATCACATGTGATTGATTGTATACCTATAATGTTTTGTACTTGTATTCCCCCCCCCCCCCCCAATAAAAGCATTTTAAACCAATAAAAGGTAAGTTAAGGGGTATGAACTCTCCTGCATTGAGTGATTCGAAGGAAATATCGATATAGGATGATAAGTATGCCAAGTGAAATCCCGAGCACAAACAGATCCTAATAAGCATATAATAACGCACACATGCACACACACACACACATAAACACACACACACACCCATATATATATATATATATATATATATATATATATATATATATATATATATATATATATATATATATGTGTGTGTGTGTGTGTATATATATATATATATATATATATATATATATATATATATATATAATTAGTGTATATAACAACTAATCATGTATTGGAAGCATCCCTAGGAACTAGGAGTCACTCACAATGGAGTGTATCAATCACATATGATTGAATAAAGTGAGTTCACAGCCACTCTTTAAGAGTTCACGGCCATAGGGGTGTTTACGGCCAGAAATGCTTGATGTTAGGAGGTGTTTGCGGTCCTAAGTTGCATCTATGAAGTGTTCACGGCCTCATCTTGTAACACAAGTGTAACAACGTAAATTTTCTACCCAAATTTTTTTCATTTTTAAATTAATGTAAAACACATATCACATCTTTCCAAAAATCTAAAGTAATAATTATCCACAAAAGTTTTCAAAACATTTATTCAAAATCCCAGGTCATCACTCCTCCTCGATGCAGGTGTACAATCATGTCGGTGCCTTCCCGCGGTCCTCGGAAGTACCTGTAACACATAACACGGTAAGCATAAATGCTTAGTAAGTTCCCCAAATACCACACACACCTCATTAGCCACTCGAGGCTGTAACTCAATAAGACCCTCTTGTTAATGTGTCTCAGTGGGACCCTCCAGTCCCATAACTCAGGTTGGATCCTCTGATCCCTCTACTCAATACTCAAATAAACATAGCATACACATCATAAGCAATAATAGAATATCTCAATACAAATAACATGATATATTAAACACAGATTATGCACATAAGACCCTCTGGTCGCACGTAGCTTACCACTCAAGGTTAGTATAGTGAGAAGTCTCACCTTGCAACTAGTAGGAAATAGATACATAGTTGATAATCCGGACTAGCCTTCACCTAACACATTAAACGAGCATCTCATATAATAACACATTTTTACTCTTTCCAACTATAGCCCTCTTTGCTCATTCTCTAACCCTTGGGATGGGTAAAAGACCCTTTTACCCCTCCAGATTCCCCAAAAGTTCCTAACTGACCAAGTTGACCTGACTCGCCGAGTTCACCTATGTGACTCGTTGAGTCCAATTATATTTCTCACTGTTCTCTGGGTCCTTGGAACTGGGTCGAACCCGATCCGACTCATCGAGTCATCTCATAGACTCGGCGAGTCGTCTCCATTGCATCACTCATATGGTCTCCTGAGGTCATATCTGGAACTCTAACTCACAAATCTGGCCTTCTAGCATCCAAAAGTCACGTAAAGGTCTAAACTTGGGGTTCATGCATGGTGTATATTCCTCTATATACCATTATGACTACATTAAAGCTTCATAGCTTCAAAGCTGCAAAGTTACTCAATCATGGTTGTCTACTTTCTGGTTCTCTGGACCTCACAAGGTCCAGATCTATAGAGTAACTCGAGAAAGGGTTTGGATGCACCCAAAACCCCATCAAAATGGTGATATAAGCCTTCTCTCTACAACCAAAGGAAATCTACTCAATCACAAGGAAGGCAAGAACTTATACCAGATCTGAAGCTTCAAAATGAAGATGAAACTGATCCACAAACTCTCCTCTGAGATCCTTGGAACACCCTTGATCTTCTTCTCAAAGAAATGACCTCAGATTAGCGTCTTTCCCTTTCTTGCTCACAAATGACTCTAGGGTTTCTCTCAAGGAATGAATGGAACTGATAGGGGTGTCAAGGAGGCTATAAGTGCCTTTAAATAGGCCCAGGCCCGAGAAAATTAGGGTTTATGTCTCCAGCTCTGACTCGTCGAGTCGGCTCAACGACTCGTCGATTCTACTCATTAATCCTAGTCATCAGCCGCGACCCTACTCGACTAGTTGAGGCACCAACTCGTCGAGTCCTTCCAAAATTCTCAACTTAAACTATTAAAATAATATACCTGGAAAACTGGATGTTACAATTCTCCCCCACTAGAATTAGACTTTGCCCTTGAAGTGTTGCTCCGCAAATAGCTCCGGATGCTAGTCCCACATCTCTGACTCCGGCTGCCAAGTCAAATCGGATCCCCTCCGATGCTGCCACTGGAACTGAACCAGTGACACTTCCTTATTCCTAAGGACCTTCATCTTCCGATCTAAAATCGCAATTGGCCTTTCAACGTAATTCAGGCTTGCATCCACCTGAATGTCCTCCAGAGGTATAATTGCCGTCTCATCTGCCACACACTTCCTCAATTGGGACACATCAAAGGCGTTATGGATTTGACTCAGTTCTGCGGGTAGCTCCAGCCGGTAGGCTACTCTGCCAACCCTGGCAATTACCTTAAAAGGACCAATGTATCGGGGCCCCAGCTTGCCCCTCTTTCTGAATCGGATCACCACTTTCCACAGGGATACCTTCACGAGCACAAAATCTCCAACTTGGAATTCCAGATCAGAGCGTCGTCTGTCTGCATAACTCTTCTGGCGACTCTGGGTCGTCAGTAATCTTTGTCTAACTGGCTGAATTTGTTCAGTCGTCTTGATCACTATCTCAGTGCCACCCATCACGCTCTGTCCCACCTCTCCCCAACAAATAGGAGCCCGACACCTCCTCCCATATAACAGCTCGAATGGAGGCATACCTATACTCGAATGGTGGTTGTTGTTGTAAGAAAACCCAGCAAAAGGCAAGTATGTGTCCCAACTTCCTCCAAAGTCCAAGACATAGGCACGCAACATGTCCTCGAGCGTCTGAATCGTCCGCTCGCTCTGTCCATCTGTCTGCTGGTGGTACACGGTACTGAAATGCAGACGCGTGCCCAACTCCTCGTGAAATTTTCCCCAGAATATGGAGGTGAAACGCATGTCTCGGTCTGACACTATCGAGACCGGCACCCCATGCCAAGACACCACCTCTTTCACGTAAATCTTGGCTAATTTCTCCGCCGAAGAGCTCTCACTAATAGCAAGGAAGTAAGCACTCTTCGTCAATCTGTCCACGATCACCCAAATCGCGTCGACTCCCCGCGCAGTCCTCGGTAACTTGGTGATAAAGTCCATGGAGATCTGTTCCCACTTCCATTGGGGAATCTCCAGAGGCTGTAATGGACCATGTGGAAGCTGGTGATCTACTTTGACCTGACGGTAGGTCAAGCATCTCACAACTACCCACGCAACATCCCTCTTCATACATGGCCACCAATAATCCCTCTTCAAGTCTAAATACATCTTAGTGGCCCCGGGATGGATCGAGAATCTCGACCTGTGCGCCTCCTCCATCAATACATGTCGAGCTTCGCCCGTATAGGGCACCCAAATCTGCCCTCGGAAGGTCATAACCCCTCGGCTATCGGTTATAAACTCGGATACTTGCCTAATCACCCGCTCCCTCTTGCGGTTCTCTGGTCTCACGGCCTCCACCTGGGCCTCCGGGATGGTATCCAAGACCGGAGTCATCACTGTCATCCTCATACATATATCTCGGATCGGAGCACACTCTGCTCTACCGCTCATGGCGTCAGCTACCACATTAGCCTTGCCCGGATGATATGAAATCTTGCAGTCGTAATCTTTCACCACATCCAACCACCTCCTCTGCCTCATATTTAGGTTGGGCTGATCCATAAGATATTTCAGACTCTTATGGTCTGTGTATATGGTACACCGGACTACGTACAAATAGTGACGCCAGATCTTGAGGGCGAACACCAACGCCCCCAGCTCCAGATCATGAGTAGGCTATCTCGTCTCATGAGGCTTCAACTGCCTCGATGCGTATGCTATCATGTGCCCCCTCTGCATCAACACTGCACCCAATCCCGATGTAGATGCATCACAGAAAACTACGAAGTCCTCCACTCCCTCGGAGAGGGCTAACACTGGGGCTTCGCACAATCTCTGGCGAAGGGTCTCAAATGAGGTCTGCTGCTCGGGACCCCAAAAACGCAACACCTTTCCGGGTCAACCTGGTGAGAGGAACTACAATCTTGAAGAAGTCTCTGATAAATCTCTGATAATAACCAGCCAGACCCAGATAGCTCCTGATCTCAAACGGAGATCTCGTTACCTCCCATCGCATAACTGCCTCAATCTTGGCCTGGTTGACCAATATCCCATTCTGATTAACGAGGTGCCCTAGGAACTGGACCTCTCGTAACCAGAAATCACACTTGGAGAACTTGTCGTATAGCCTCTCCGATCTCAAAACTCCCAAAAACCTCTCTGAGGTGCTCCTCATGCCCTTCCCTAGACCTCGAGTACACAAGAATGTCGTCGATGAACACAATCACTGACCGATCCAACATGGGCCTACACACCCGGTTCATGAGGTCCATGAACGTTGTCGTTGCATTGGTGAGTCCAAGAGGCATCACCACGAACTCGTAATGCCCATAACGAGTCCTAAAGGCCATCTTATGAATATCCTCATCACGAACCCTCATCTGATGATAACCAAACCTCAAGTCGATCTTGGAAAACCAAGATACACCTTGCAATTGATCGAACAGGTCATCGATCCTCGGGAGTGGATAACGGTTCTTAATTGTTAACTTGTTCAACTCCTGGTAATAAATACACATCCGGTGTGAACCATCCTTTTTCTTGAAAAAAGGATCGGAGCTCCCCACGGCGAGCTACTCGGTCTAATGAACCCCTTCCCTAACAGCTCCTGGAGCTAAGAGGATAACTCATGCATCTCTGGCGGCGTAAGGCGATAGGGTGCCTTGGCAACAGGTGGCACGCCTGGAATCAAATAAATCCTAAACTCCACCTGTCTCTTAGGTGGCAAACCCGGTAACTCTTCGGGAAACACATCCTCAAACTCACACACAATCGGCACCTCAGAAATAGAACTCAATCTCTCAGAAGTGACCCACGTATCAATCGCATATGCCACATACCCCATGCATCCGTGCTGTAAACTCTATCTCGCTCGGGCAGCAGAGCAGAAAGCCGACTCAAGCCTAGTACCCTCGTCGTATATCGTAAGTACTCCCGCACTAGGGTCTCGTATAGTCACTAACTGACGCTCGTAGTCTATCATGGCTCCAAATCGACTCAACCAGTACATGCCCACAATGACACAGACATCACCCATAGCGATCGGTACTAGATCTATCGGAAACTTGACACCAAAAATCTCTAGGGTACACCCTCGAATCACGTCAGTAACAAAAACCGCATGCTCGTCGGCTATGGAAACGCTCAGAGGCCGACTAAAAGCCTCACGCCTAATGCTGATGTGGTGACTAAAAGCTAGAGACACGAAAGAGTGACTCGCACCCGAGTCAAATAACACCAAGGCAGGTACAGAATTCACAAGAAAAGTACCTATACACAGCATGAAATAAGCACAATTATCTCAATAAAATCATAGAAAAGAATAAGTTACATGTCGGCCACAACGTCAGGTGCTGCATGGACCTCCTCCGCTCTCAACTGAAAGGCTCTCCCACGAACCCTCGGCGTCTCGGCCTTCACAGGCCGACTATCACTAGCACGCACCAAAGCTGGTGTAGATCCCTATGCTGACCCATGCACAAGCTGAGGGCACTCGGCCTTACGGTGGCCTGTCTGGTTGCAATGGAGGCAAACCGAGAATCCCTTGGGGCAGTCCTTCTCCATGTGCCTCTCTTTGCCACACTTGTAGAAAATCCCCATACGACATGCACCCTCGTGGCTCTTACCGCACTTGCCACAAGTGCGGCCCTTCTGGCCCCCAACTCTAGCATCAGCGGGTTTGGCCCACTTCGTCGCTGGCTGCGACTGCATTGGTCTACGGTCCCTACCCCGGGACTCCTCCTCCTCTCTGGTCTGTAACTCAAGCTTGATCTCCCTCCTCCTGGCATTAGCCTGAAGCTCGGCCAATGTCCTGTAAGATTAGTTCGCCACGAACTCTCGTATATCTCTCCTCAGTATGCTCAAGTACCGGATTACATGTGTCTGCTCAGTGGGCACATGCTCAGGGCAGAACATCGCCCTATCGTGAAACATACTTGAGATCTCAGTGACCGACTCTATCTTCTGCTTGAGAGACAGAAACTCATGCGCCAACCGCTCCCTCTCTACCGGGGGAACGTACTCGTCTCGGAACATCTGAACGAATCTCTCGCATGTCACTACAGCAAGGTCTGCAGAGGTGAAACTAGAGGTCACAAACTTCCACCAGTCCTTCGCCCCCAAGCGAAGCTGGTTCAGCGCAAACCGAACCCTCAAGTGATCGGGAAACGAACACGAATAGAAACACCCCTCAATATCAGAGATCCACCTCATCGCAGTGATCGGGTCCTGAGTCCTGTCAAACTCTGGTGGCTTCGTGTTGCTAAACTCCCAGAACAACAACGAATCACCTCCCTGAGGTCTAGGAGCGGCGATAGCTGCAGTGGCGGCAGTAGCAGCAGTCTCAGTGACAGCAGCGTATCGCTCGTCAAATGTCTCGATTAGGGTGGTCTTAATAGACCCAAACATCTCAGGAATCTCTGCTCGGATGGCTGCTGCCACCTCCTCAAGGATGATCCTCCGTATCTCGTCATCACTAGTCCCACTGCCTCCAGGGTTGTGGCGAGTACCCACCATGATGTCTCTGAAACATAACACAAAATTTTTCAGAGACTAGCTCGAGTAGACTCACTCTCGATTATTCCTCTCTACTTGTTCCTTAGCTTCCTAAGGATTCTTACTTAGGTTGCATACAGATCAGATATTTTCAGTAGTATGGGACCAATACTACCTTCCACACCCAACATGTAGTCACCCTAAGTCCTCCTCCCAAGATTCTAATTTCCAAGCACTGTACCTCTCTCAATACCAGACTATTCTCGTCTCAGATCTCTTACTCTAAATGCTCCTGTTCTCTACTCTTATTAGCACATACTCAGAGCACATAGCAAATAATCGTGATTCCCAAGCTAAGGCATCACAAGTCAGGCACCCTAGCCCTATGATATCGAATACCTAGCTTATTCTCTAGCATGCATCACTATTATTTCATAAATTATCTCTTAACGCAAGTAAGTAAGTGAGGGTATTTTGGGAAGTCACCGTTCGGGCTCTAGTTGATTATACACACTGCTCCATCTTAATTTCTCTTAAAACTCTTTCTCTTTTAGAAAACATTTTTATTTTTGAAAATTTTCTCAAATCCTCAGTTTCAGTCCAAATGTACCCGAAGGTGCATCCGAATCCCTCAAACCAAGGCTCTGATACCAAATTGTAACAACGTAAATTTTCCCACCAAATTTTTTTCATTTTTAAATTAATGTAAACCACATATCACATCTTTCCAAAAATCTCAAGTAATAATTATCCACAAAAATTTTCAAAACATTTATTCAAAATCCCAAGTCATCCCTCCTCCTCGATGCAGGTGTACAATCATGTCGGTGCCTTCCAGCGGTCCTCGGAAGTACCTGAAACACATAACACATAACACGGTAAGCATAAATGATTAGTGAGTTCCCCAAATACCCCACACACCTCCTTATCCATTCGAGGTTGTAACTCAATAAGACCCTCTGGTCAATGTGTCTCAGTAGGACCCTCCAGACCCATAACTCAAGTTGGATCCTCTGATCCCTCTACTCAATACTCAAATAAACATAGCGTACATATCACAAGCAATAATAGAATATCTCAATGCAAATAACATGGTATCTTAAACACAGAGTATGCACATAAGACCCTCCGGTCACACGTAGGTTACCACTCAAGGTAAGTATAGTGAGAAGACTCACCTTGCAACTAGTAGGAAATAGATACACACTTGATAATCCGGACAACCCATCACCTAACACGTTAAACGAGCATCTCAATTAATAACACATTTTTACTCTTTCCAACTATAGCCCTATTTGCTCATTCTCTAACCCTTGGGATGAGTAAAAGACCCTTTTACCCCTCCAGATTCCCCAAAAGTTCCTAACTGACCCACACACGAAGTCAACAGACCAGGTTCACCTGACTCGCCGTGTTCACCCATGTGACTCGCCGAGTCTAATCGTATTTCTCACTGTTCTCACCGGGATTCACTCAGCTCATCGAGTTGACCCCCAACTCGATGAGTTATCTCTAGGTCCATGGAACAGGGTCGAACCCGATCCGACTCGTCGAGTCATCTCATAGACTCGGCGAATCGTCTCCATTGCATCACTCATATGGTCTCCTGAGGTCAGATCTGGAACTCTAACTCACAGATCTGGCCTTCTAGCATCCAAAAGTCACCTAAAGGTCTGAACTTGGGGTTCATGAATGGTGTATATTGCTCTATATACCATTATGACTCCATTAAAGCTTCATAGCTTCAAAGCTCCAAGGTTACTCAATCATGGATGTCTATTTTCTGGTTCTCTGGACCTCACAAGGTCCAGATCTATAGAATAACTCGAGAAAGGGTTTGGATGCACCTAAAACCCCATCAAAATGGTGATACAAGCCCTATCTTTACAACCAAAGCAAATATACTCAATCACAAGAAAGGCAAAAGCTTATACCAGATCTGAAGCTTGAAATCAAGATGAAACTGATCCACAAACTCTCCTCTGAGATCCTTGCAACACCCTTGATCTTCTTCTCAAAGAAATGACTTCAAATTAGCCTCTTTCCCTTTCTTGCTCACAAATGACTCTAGGGTTTCTCTCAAGGGACGAATGGCACTGATGGGGGTGTCAAGGAGGCTATAAGTGCCTTTAAATAGGCCCAGGCCCGAGAAAATTAGGGTTTCTGTCTCCAGCGCTAACTCGTCAAGTCGGCTCATTGACTCATCGAGTCTACTCATTAATCCTAGTCGTCAGTCGCGACCCTACTCGACGAGTTGAGGCACCAACTCGTCGAGTCCTTCCAAAATTCTCAACTTAAACTATTAAAATAATATACCTGAAAAACCAGATGTTACAACAAGGAGGGTTTACGGTCGTACTCATGAGTCTAAGAAGGGTTCACGACCATATGAGGGGTTCACGGCCGTGAACTCTTGAAGATTATGCCAAAAGTGTTTGATTCAAGGCTGGAATGTAAGTGTTTCTAAGGGATACAAGATCAAGGAAGAGATACTCATGATTTTGGAAGTCCTTAGGGTGTTCACGGCCACCAAGAAACAAGTATTTGTTCTTAGTGTTCTTGGTGAAAAGTTTGATGATTTGAAGATCTAGCCCAAAAGAGTTGAATTCATGGTTGACATCAAAGGGTTTCATGAGATCAAGAAGGATATCAACTAACAAATGGAACAATCACTTACAATATTCAAGAGAAATGGAAGTGTTCTTGATGATACTTGAGAGAGAATGACTGTTCTTGACTTGAAGATGTGAGGAATGATGAAGCAATGAAGGAAAATGATACTTATGGGGAGGGGTTCACAACCAACATGGAGTTTACGGCGGTGAACTCCTTGTGATGGAGTTTCCGGATCGATTTCAACACAACGAGCTTTGAAGAAATGAGAAAAATTCAGTAAACCTAGACTAGAGTAGTCCAAGTGTTGAAAATACTAAAACAGAGTTTCAGAATCGTCAAGTGGCAAGTAATGCGGAAAATAAAGAGTTGTGAATCACAAAGTTAATGATAAAAACGTTTTTTATAAGTTCAAGATCAATGATTCAAAAGTGTCTCATATTCATCAAGATTCAGTTACATGTGTTTGAATGATAGATAAGCTAAAACACTCAAATGGCTCTCTGAAGACTAATCTAAACAGCAATTGTGCAGAATGATCTGAAATTAGCAAGGAAGAGCAACTTTATAATGGATCCCAAGGGGCCTATTTATAGGCTTTGGAAAAGCCCATGACATGGCTTGACTAATCAGGTGTTGACACGTCATCATGACTTAGTCATCAGTTGACACCTTTGCCATACTTAACAGAGAATGGATAGAATATTCCATTTCCATTAGTATTCCATTAGGGTTCCATCCAAGTTATGAGTCTTCATAATTCTTGAGCCTTCTTGATCAACATTGAAAATTTGATGAGCAACATGAGCATCATGTTGCTCAGTTGTCTTCTTAAATCTCATCAACTTCTAGAAGTATTGTTGACCAAGTTGAGTTGTTCCTTGAGTGTTGGACTGTGTCTTGAACTTGAGGATGTACCACCACATGTTCATGATGGACCATGGACGAAATTCATGTTCCTTTGAGCATTTGGACGTGCCTTCATTATACATGATGTGCCATGTGCAACCTTGTTGACCCGTCAATGTGATCATGTTCATCCATTGACTTGAGTTGAGCCACCAAGTATTCTTGTTGAGCCATCAACTCTTGTTGAGCCACAGAGTTGTGAATGAGTCAACAATGTTTCTGATGAGTCATTAATATTCCAAATGATTCATCAACGTCTTGATGCTCCACATATGATCTAGATATGCCATCTGAGATCATAATGATCCAACTAGCTTTCTTCAAGTGCTCCATGTAAACTGCAAATACTTGATATTCAGCAAGTGCTTTATGCCAACTGCAGGTGCTCCAAGTGAACTTCAAGTGCTCCAAGTGAACAGTAAGTGCTCCAACATTTGATTTTTCAAACTCTTGTTGAATCTTCAGGATCTTTCCAACCTGAACATCTCAGGAATCTCTGCTCGGATGGCTGCTGCCACCTCCTCAAGGATGATCCTCCGTATCTCGTCATCACTAGTCCCACTGCCTCCAGGGTTGTGGCGAGTACCCACCATGATGTCTCTGAAACATAACACAAAATTTTTCAGAGACTAGCTCGAGTAGACTCACTCTCGATTATTCCTCTCTACTTGTTCCTTAGCTTCCTAAGGATTCTTACTTAGGTTGCATACAGATCAGATATTTTCAGTAGTATGGGACCAATACTACCTTCCACACCCAACATGTAGTCACCCTAAGTCCTCCTCCCAAGATTCTAATTTCCAAGCACTGTACCTCTCTCAATACCAGACTATTCTCGTCTCAGATCTCTTACTCTAAATGCTCCTGTTCTCTACTCTTATTAGCACATACTCAGAGCACATAGCAAATAATCGTGATTCCCAAGCTAAGGCATCACAAGTCAGGCACCCTAGCCCTATGATATCGAATACCTAGCTTATTCTCTAGCATGCATCACTATTATTTCATAAATTATCTCTTAACGCAAGTAAGTAAGTGAGGGTATTTTGGGAAGTCACCGTTCGGGCTCTAGTTGATTATACACACTGCTCCATCTTAATTTCTCTTAAAACTCTTTCTCTTTTAGAAAACATTTTTATTTTTGAAAATTTTCTCAAATCCTCAGTTTCAGTCCAAATGTACCCGAAGGTGCATCCGAATCCCTCAAACCAAGGCTCTGATACCAAATTGTAACAACGTAAATTTTCCCACCAAATTTTTTTCATTTTTAAATTAATGTAAACCACATATCACATCTTTCCAAAAATCTCAAGTAATAATTATCCACAAAAATTTTCAAAACATTTATTCAAAATCCCAAGTCATCCCTCCTCCTCGATGCAGGTGTACAATCATGTCGGTGCCTTCCCGCGGTCCTCGAAAGTACCTGAAACACATAACACATAACACGGTAAGCATAAATGATTAGTGAGTTCCCCAAATACCCCACACACCTCCTTAGCCATTCGAGGCTGTAACTCAATAAGACCCTCTGGTCAATATGTCTCAGTAGGACCCTCCAGACCCATACCTTAGGTTGGATCCTCTGATCCCTCTACTCAATACTCAAATAAACATAGCGTACATATCACAAGCAATAATAGAATATCTCAATGCAAATAACATGGTATCTTAAACACAGAGTATGCACATAAGACCCTCCGGTCACACGTAGGTTACCACTCAAGGTAAGTATAGTGAGAAGACTCACCTTGCAACTAGTAGGAAATAGATACACACTTGATAATCCGGACAACCCATCACCTAACACATTAAACGAGCATCTCAATTAATAACACATTTTTACTCTTTCCAACTATAGCCCTATTTGCTCATTCTCTAACCCTTGGGATGAGTAAAAGACCCTTTTACCCCTCCAGATTCCCCAAAAGTTCCTAACTGACCCACACACGAAGTCAACAGACCAGGTTCACCTGACTCGCCGTGTTCACCCATGTGACTCGCCTAGTCTAATCGTATTTCTCACTGTTCTCACCGGGATTCACTCAGCTCATCGAGTTGACCCCCAACTCGATGAGTTATCTCTAGGTCCATGGAACAGGGTCGAACCCGATCCGACTCGTCGAGTCATCTCATAGACTCGGCGAATCGTCTCCATTGCATCACTCATATGGTCTCCTGAGGTCAGATCTGGAACTCTAACTCACAGATCTGGCCTTCTAGCATCCAAAAGTCACCTAAAGGTCTGAACTTGGGTTTCATGAATGGTGTATATTGCTCTATATACCATTATGACTCCATTAAAGCTTCATAGCTTCAAAGCTCCAAGGTTACTCAATCATGGATGTCTATTTTCTGGTTCTCTGGACCTCACAAGGTCCAGATCTATAGAATAACTCGAGAAAGGGTTTGGATGCACCTAAAACCCCATCAAAATGGTGATACAAGCCCTATCTTTACAACCAAAGCAAATATACTCAATCACAAGAAAGGCAAAAGCTTATACCAGATCTGAAGCTTGAAATCAAGATGAAACTGATCCACAAACTCTCCTCTGAGATCCTTGCAACACCCTTGATCTTCTTCTCAAAGAAATGACCTCAAATTAGCCTCTTTCCCTTTCTTGCTCACAAATGACTCTAGGGTTTCTCTCAAGGGACAAATGGCACTGATGGGGGTGTTAAGGAGGCTATAAGTGCCTTTAAATAGGCCCAGGCCCGAGAAAATTAGGGTTTCTGTCTCCAGCGCTAACTCGTCAAGTCGGCTCATCGAGTCTACTCATTAATCCTAGTCGTCAGTCGCGACCCTACTCGACGAGTTGAGGCACCAACTCGTCGAGTCCTTCTAAAATTCTCAACTTAAACTATTAACATAATATACCTGAAAAACCAGATGTTACAACAAGGAGGGTTTACGGTCGTACTCATGAGTCTAAGAAGGGTTCACGACCATATGAGGGGTTCACGGCCGTGAACTCTTGAAGATTATGCCAAAAGTGTTTGATTCAAGGCTGGAATGTAAGTGTTTCTAAGGGATACAAGATCAAGGAAGAGATACTCACGATTTTGGAAGTCCTTAGGGTGTTCACGGCCACCAAGAAACAAGCATTTTTTCTTGGTGTTCTTGGTGAAAAGTTTGATGATTTGAAGATCTAGCCCAAAAGAGTTGAATTCATGGTTGACATCAAAGGGTTTCATGAGATCAAGAAGGATATCAACTAACAAATGGAACAATCACTTACAATATTCAAGAGAAATGGAAGTGTTCTTGATGATACTTGAGAGAGAATGACTGTTCTTGACTTGAAGATGTGAGGAATGATGAAGCAATGAAGGAAAATGATACTTATGGGGAGGGGTTCACAACCAACATGGAGTTTACGGCGGTGAACTCCTTGTGATGGAGTTTCCGGATCGATTTCAACACAACGAGCTTTGAAGAAATGAGAAAAATTCAGTAAACCTAGACTAGAGTAGTCCAAGTGTTGAAAATACTAAAACAGAGTTTCAGAATCGTCAAGTGGCAAGTAATGCGGAAAATAAAGAGTTGTGAATCACAAAGTTAATGATAAAAACGTTTTTTATAAGTTCAAGATCAATGATTCAAAAGTGTCTCATATTCATCAAGATTCAGTTACATGTGTTTGAATGATAGATAAGCTAAAACACTCAAATGGCTCTCTGAAGACTAATCTAAACATCAATTGTGCAGAATGATCTGAAATTAGCAAGGAAGAGCAACTTTATAATGGATCCTAAGGGGCCTATTTATAGGCTTTGGAAAAGCCCATGACATGGCTTGACTAATCAGGTGTTGACACGTCATCATGACTTAGTCATCAGTTGACACCTTTGCCATACTTAACAGAGAATGGATAGAATATTCCATTTCCATTAGTATTCCGTTAGGGTTCCATCCAAGTTATGAGTCTTCATAATTCTTGAGCCTTCTTGATCAACATTGAAAATTTGATGAGCAACATGAGCATCATGTTGCTCAGTTGTCTTCTTAAATGTCATCAACTTCTAGAAGTATTGTTGACCAAGTTGAGTTGTTCCTTGAGTGTTGGACTGTGTCTTGAACTTGAGGATGTACCACCACATGTTCATGATGGACCATGGACGAAATTCATGTTCCTTTGAGCATTTGGACGTGCCTTCATTATACATGATGTGCCATGTGCAACCTTGTTGACCCATCAATGTGATCATGTTCATCCATTGACTTGAGTTGAGCCACCAAGTATTCTTGTTGAGCCATCAACTCTTGTTGAGCCATCAACTCTTGTTGAGCCATCAACTCTTGTTGAGCCATAGAGTTGTGAATGAGTCAACAATGTTTCTGATGAGTCATTAATATTCCAAATGATTCATCAACGTCTTGATGCTCCAGATATGATCTAGATATGCGATCTGAGATCATGATGATCCAACTAGCTTTCTTCAAGTGCTCCATGTAAACTGCAAATACTTGATATTCAGCAAGTGCTTTATGCCAAGTGCAAGTGCTCCAAGTGAACTTTAAGTGCTCCAAGTGAACAGTAAGTGCTCCAACATTTGATTTTTCAAACTCTTGTTGAACCTTCAGGATCTTTCCAACCTGAATATTCTGATAATGTTTGTTAGAAAATTTAAATCAATACTCAACTTATTTCAAGTGACAATCACATCAAAATATTTCCAACAGTTTCCCCCTATGTGATGGTTACTGAAATAAGGAGTTGTAAACAGTGTGCAAAAGGAAAAAAATATTGATTTAACATTTTCCCCCTCTGCTTCAATGGAATTTTTCTGTTGAAGCAGATACACAAAAAACTTTAAAAACTATTCGAGAGAATATGTTCCTCGAACTTGAAAATTTTGGTTAAAGAAAATTTTAACTGTCAATATGACAATTGAAAAAAAAATGGAATTGAAAAAAAATGTTTGAATTTGCATGATTGATTTGTCAAGATAGGAAAATAAAGTGACAGAGAGGAATAACTTGCAAACTCGAGTTGTGTTTTATTTTGGCCAGAAGTTTGAAGAAAATATCAAGTGTTGAATAAGAGTGAAAAACTTGATCTTTTTCTACAAACGAAAAAATAAGTAAAAACTTTGATATTTTGCTAAATCATAAGTGTTATGATAAAACAAACTTGCTGAGTCTTGGCCTTAAAAGACTGTAGCATATAAAAAAATAATTTTTTTTTAAAAATATTTTTTTTATCATAAATGATATTTTCAAAATAGGTTTGGATAGAAAAAAAAAATTATAGATATATCCCTTTAATATTAGATAAACACTAAAAACTCGATAAAGATGTGAAATTTAAACAAGGATAGTGTTTGTTGATGTTTTATCCAAGAGATAGAAAAAAAAAATAAAAGAAACATAGTAATAAACAAAATTAAAAAAAATAAAAAAATAAAAAAATAAAAGGAAAAGAGAGAAAAATCGTGCATGTGTGTGGAGTGTAACCAAGAAAAAAAAATGTATGATTTTTTTTTATCACACCACAACTTGAATGTACCTTTTGTGACACCAAAATTGTCACAAAAGCTTCATGCAAGGGTCACAAAAAAAAATTGATTGTCACAAAAAGTTTGTGAAGCCTTGTTTTTAATGCTTATGTCTAACCCTTCTGCGACAGCAGGACCGTCACAAATGATTAAAAAGATGTAACATTCAAGTGTCACAAAAAAAAACTTTGAATTCTTTGTATCTTGACAGCAATGTGTTCTTTTGTGACACGAAAACTGTCAGAAAAAAAACATGCAAGTGTCATTAAAACAAATGTCAAAAAAAAAACTTTGTGAAGCCTTTGTTTCTCATGATGCAGGGGGTTTCGTGAGATGCAAGTGCACTTCACGTCAGCTTGAGAATGTGCTCCAATTTAGACCAAAGAAATGCTGTCGAAAAGTGAATGCTCATTTGAGTGTGACCATGCGTGAAGGGGAAAAAATCTCACATCAGGTTTGGTGCTCGTGTGCTAGAGTGCTCACTTCGATATTCCAATGCTTGTGTGAGGATGCGCCAAGGGAGGTCACGAGCAGTGGATGTGAGCCAAAGACGAGATCACAAGAGGTTGTGGCACACTGGGGGATTAGAGATGGAGAAGACTGATGACGCAAGTAGGGTTGATGCTCCAAACCTATGGCGCAAGATGGAGTCGTCTTCGGCTGGGATGAGATGCGCCAATTGATGTTTCGCAAGATAGGTCTCGTTTGGTGTTACACCAAGGGTTTCGTTGGATGGGCTTGTGCCAAAAAAAATTGAATTTGTGCCATAGAGATATCCGTGATGGGAGGTTTAGAATGAAGATCATGCGCCAAAAAAAGGAACGTTGACAATCACTAGGGTTTGGGTGCACTTGATGATCAGATACACCAAAAAAAAAACTTGTATCCCATGAAGTAAGGAGGATGGCGCACTTGAAGGTGTCATCGACTAGGAGCAATTGCGTCAATGATGTTTGATGATCAATTGGACTCAGAAGTTGGGCCAAGAGGTTTTGGGGCTGCACATGAAGAACGCATGTAGGTTTATTAATGTCCACATGATTGGTTGTGATGGTGGCACAGTTGGTACAAGTGATGATCCGAAAAAAAAAATTGTGGTCATGATGATGACGATGGAGATGGACGATCAAAAAAATTGTTGATGCTCCAAATAGAAATCGGTGATGATGAGAAACAGATTTGAAGTCATTCTTGGCTTAGAGATGATGAGCCACGAGTTATGTTTTAGCGAGAAGATGCGATTGATATGTGCCAAAGTGAAGGCGAAAGTGCCAATTGATGAGTCTTGGGTTTGATACACTAGAGACGGGAGATGCGCCAGTTTCGTATGTTGCACCAAGGGAGAGAAGAATCACTAGGGTTGATTAGGGATGGCGCAAGTAGGGTTGGATGATGGGGCAAGTAGAGATGGATTATGTTGATGAGGGATGGCGCAACTGAAAAAAAATGATCATAAGATCATGCTTATGGATCAGAGACCAACAACTAGGGTTAAAAAAAATATAACGTGATGCTCATCATAGAAATCACTGTTGCGCCAAAAGGCTTCAATAAAGAGTAGATGACGTAAGTAGGGTTTGATCTCCACAAAGGTATTCTCGATGAGTGATCATGCGCCAAAAAAATTTTGGATGTTGCACCAAAAATTGTTTGGTCTAGTTGCGCCGTCGGCTGTGATAAACAATCCAAAGGTTAATGGCGCAAGTGGGGTTTTTTCTAGGGTAGATTGCGCAAGATGAACAAAAGATGCGCCAAAGTATGTTGCGCCAGGAGATGATCAAGAGGGTGTAGTTGCGCCATAGAAAATTTGGAGTTGATGCTCAAGAGGTGTATGGCGCAAAAACAAATTTGATCGACAAGGGAGAGTGGCGCAAGAAGGTATCAAAATTAATTGATGAGCAAGAGAGGGTTGTTGTGGGTCAACAAAATCCTTGTTAATCAAGCATGGCTCAAGAGGGGATACAACAAAGTTGCTATGTCTTGACCTTAAAAGACTGTAACATATCAAAAAAAAATAATAATAATAATAAACAAAATTAAAATAAAAGAAAAAAATATAAGAAAAATAAAAAACAATTGTGCATGTGTGCGAGAGTGTGTTAACAAAGATACTAGTTTAGAAGTTTGCAAAACACACACATTCAAGTGTTGCCCTTTTTTTAATCTTTAGCGACAGTAAGGCTGTCACAAATGAAGGACTTGTTCTTATGTTCAAGTGTCACAAAAAAACTTCAATGTCACCAAAAACAACTTATTGAACTTTGGTTCCTTCACAGCAACATGTGAGCGTTCTTGAGTTGTATGTATGGCATATCAAGGCAACACACATAAGAAGAAAAAACCTTAATGTACTTGAGTGTTCAGCCACATGAGGTGTCAAGGCCGAAACATTGATGTGAGTTCAAGAGAGACCGAGAGAGAGATCGCTCCAAATAAAGGAATGAAGAATCGTTTGTGCTTATTGATCTGGAATGTGGTCTCATGAACTCACAAGCATTCAGAAAAGAATGTTCCCATGAATGCCCTTAACAAAAAAATCTGGAATACACATGATCTGTTAGAAGATGCACTGGAGAATAGTGTTGTTGGAATTAATTGGCTCATTTACCATATTCACGTGACATGCAGTTGGGTATTGGAATAAAGAAAATTTAGTTTAAGTTTTATGTCTTTAGTTATTGATTTTATTAGTTTAGAATTGGTATACTCCTTTGACCGATTTGCAAGGAGGTATACGTTAGAGAGTGGGTCTTTAGGTGTAGTAAAAATAGGAGTCTTTTATTCCTACTTTTGTGTTGCACGTTGTAGTCAGTAGGCTATTTAAAGCCTTTAGAGTTAATGAATAAAGTAAGTCTTCAGTGTCTACCTTTTATGCAACTTTAAAGTACACCATTTATACTTCATATTTGAAAGTCTTTTCTTCTCTTCTCCAAGTTCATTATATACGAAAGTTTAGAGTGTGAGATTTGAGGCTTTCCAACCAACATTTGGTATCAGAGCCCCATGCTCGGTTGAGGGTTTGAGTGGTTCTTGATTGCAAAAAGAAAAAGGTGCAGCATCCTTCCTTGATCAAATCTGTTCTAGAAGCCTAACCAGAAGCGAAAAGACAAGCAGAAAAAATCAGAACGGGTGGGATTTTTGGTTTGGCTTGTTTGCGGGTAAAGAAAACAGAAGAAACAGGCGTTTGGTTTTCTTGACTGGTGGAAGAGGAGTCTCAAGACAGATTTGATCGGAAAAGGTTGGTGCTGTCACAACTCACAGTAAAAAATGGCCTTGGTACCTAGAGAAGGAAGTTCGATGTCATACCAAGTTCCGGTCTTGACCTCGACGAATTATCCGGTGTGGGCAGTCAAAATCAAATCAATTATGGATGCTCATGGTATATGGGAAACAGTGGAACCGAGACAATTGCATGAAGATTCGGATCCAAAGAAGAAGAAACAAGCTCTTGCTTTCTTGTTTCAAGCTATACCGGAAGACATGGTCTTGCAAATGGCTGATTACACCGATCCAAAACAGGTGTGGGATGGATTGAACACTCGCTATTTGGGTGTGGATCGGGTGAGAGCGGCTCGGCTTGCAACATTGAAGAGGGACCTTGAAAGCTTGCGTATGAATGATGGCGAAACAGTGGATGAGTTTGTGTCAAAATTGACCGGTCTAGCGTCAAAAGCAAGATCTCTCGGTTACGAGCTTGAAGAAGTTGATTTGGTGAAAAGATTGCTTGATTCAATGCCTAGTGAAGAAAAACCGCACGTATGTAAGCATTGTGGTAACGGAGGCTCAAGTCGGAATGGCTTTGGACGTGGCCGGGGAAGAGGTCGTGGGTCCGTGAATGGTCGAGATGGCAATGAGCGTTACCGGGATAAAAGCCACGTGAAATGTTACAAGTGTGGTGAACTTGGCCACTTCAATAACGAATGTCCTAAGTGGGAGAAAGAAGAAGCTAATTTGATCGAAGACGAACCGACATTATTGTGAATAGAATTGGTAAATATCCAATTAAGGGGTGATTGTTGGAATTAATTGGCTCATTTACCATATTCACGTGACATGCAGTTGGGTATTGGAATAAAGAAAATTTAGTTTAAGTTTTATGTCTTTATTTATTGATTTTATTAGTTTAGAATTGGTATACTCCTTTGACCGATTTGCAAGGAGGTATACGTTAGAGAGTGGGTCTTTAGGTGTAGTAAAAATAGGAGTCTTTTATTCCTACTTTTGTGTTGCACGTTGTAGTCAGTAGGCTATTTAAAGCCTTTAGAGTTAATGAATAAAGTAAGTCTTCAGTGTCTACCTTTTATGCAACTTTAAAGTACACCATTTATACTTCATATTTGAAAGTCTTTTCTTCTCTTCTCCAAGTTCATTATATACGAAAGTTTAGAGTGTGAGATTTGAGGCTTTCCAACCAACATTTGGTATCAGAGCCCCATGCTCGGTTGAGGGTTTGAGTGGTTCTTGATTGCAAAAAAAAAAGGTGCAGCATCCTTCCTTGATCAAATCTGTTCTAGAAGCCTAACCAGAAGCGAAAAGACAAGCAGAAAAAATCAGAACGGGTGGGATTTTTGGTTTGGCTTGTTTGCGGGTAAAGAAAACAGAAGAAACAGGCGTTTGGTTTTCTTGACTGGTGGAAGAGGAGTCTCAAGACAGATTTGATCGGAAAAGGTTGGTGCTGTCACAACTCACAGTAAAAAAATGGCCTTGGTACCTAGAGAAGGAAGTTCGATGTCATACCAAGTTCCGGTCTTGACCTCGACGAATTATCCGGTGTGGGCAGTCAAAATCAAATCAATTATGGATGCTCATGGTATATGGGAAACAGTGGAACCGAGACAATTGCATGAAGATTCGGATCCAAAGAAGAAGAAACAAGCTCTTGCTTTCTTGTTTCAAGCTATACCGGAAGACATGGTCTTGCAAATGGCTGATTACACCGATCCAAAACAGGTGTGGGATGGATTGAACACTCGCTATTTGGGTGTGGATCGGGTGAGAGCGGCTCGGCTTGCAACATTGAAGAGGGACCTTGAAAGCTTGCGTATGAATGATGGCGAAACAGTGGATGAGTTTGTGTCAAAATTGACCGGTCTAGTGTCAAAAGCAAGATCTCTCGGTTACGAGCTTGAAGAAGTTGATTTGGTGAAAAGATTGCTTGATTCAATGCCTAGTGAAGAAAAACCGCACGTATGTAAGCATTGTGGTAACGGAGGCTCAAGTCGGAATGGCTTTGGACGTGGCCGGGGAAGAGGTCGTGGGTCCGTGAATGGTCGAGATGGCAATGAGCGTTACCGGGATAAAAGCCACGTGAAATGTTACAAGTGTGGTGAACTTGGCCACTTCAATAACGAATGTCCTAAGTGGGAGAAAGAAGAAGCTAATTTGATCGAAGACGAACCGACATTATTGTGAATAGAATTGGTAAATAGCCAATTAAGGGGTGATTGTTGGAATTAATTGGCTCATTTACCATATTCACGTGACATGCAGTTGGGTATTGGAATAAAGAAAATTTAGTTTAAGTTTTATGTCTTTATTTATTGATTTTATTAGTTTAGAATTGGTATACTCCTTTGACCGATTTGCAAGGAGGTTTACATTAGAGAGTGAGTGTTTAGGTGTAGTAAAAATAGGAGTCTTTTATTCCTACTTTGTGTTGCACGTTGTAGTCAGTAGGCTATTTAAAGCCTTTAGAGTTAATGAATAAAGTAAGTCTTCAGTGTCTACCTTTTCTGCAACTTTAAAGTACACCATTTATACTTCATATTTGAAAGTCTTTTCTTCTCTTCTCCAAGTTCATTATATACGAAAGTTTAGAGTGTGAGATTTGAGGCTTTCCAACCAACAGTGGGAAGGCAGTGCATGTTAACGAGATAGGTGATGCTCTCGTTAAAGATGCTATCAAATTACGATACCGGGTCAAATGGAGGTTCCTTTAAGGTGATCAAGGCTTGATCAAAAAAAACTTTATGAGCCATGTAAGTACAGAAGATGTTGCATGAATTGAGACTTGCTCACACATGAGTGTGTGTTCTCATGATCTTTCTTGAATATTTACCAGAAGACGTTTATGAGTGACGATGAGGGAGATGCTTACGGTTTTGATCAGGAGGGTGTGCAAAGGGAAAATGGCACACGATGATTGAATGAACAAAGCAACAGATGATGCTCCAAGGATGGTCAAACAGTGGACGTGCGCCAAAGAGAGATACTTTGCCCTAGAGTTGGATCGATTTTTCACTGAGAAACCGTGACGCGGAAGAAACAATGATGTTCAAACCAATGGTGTATTCGATGATGGCGTGAGATGTATGATGAGGAGAAGTTGCGCTAAAAAAAATCAGTAAGATGTGCCGAACAGGTGATGCTTTCTTATAGATAATTCTCGGCTTGGGTTTCTCAAAAACAATCCCATCTAGAGTTTTGAGGTTTGAATGGGGCACAAGGCAAGAGATGTTATGTATGGCCCAAGATAGGGTACTGATTAGGGTTGGAGGAATATGATTATGATGAGGGATGGCGCAACTGAAAAAAAAATGATCATAAGATCATGCTTATGGATCGGAGACCAACAACTAGGATTAAAAAAAATATAACGTGATGCCCATCATGGAAATCACTGTTGCGCCAAAAGGCTTCAATAATGAGTAGATGACGCAAGTAGGGTTTGATCTCCACAAAGGTATTCTCGATGAGTGATCATGTGCCAAAAAAAAAATTGGATGTTGCACCAAAAATTGTTTGGTCTAGTTGTGCCGTCGGCTGTGATAAACAATCCAAAGGTTAATGGCACAAGTGGGGTTTTTTCTAGGGTAGATTGTGCAAGATGAAGAAAAGATGCGGCAAAGGATGTTGCGCCAGGAGATGATCAAGAGGGTGTAGTTGTGCCATAAAAATTTGGGCTTGATGCTCAAGAGGAGTATGGCGCAAAAACAAATTTGATCGACAAGGGAGAGTGGCGCAAGAGAAAAGAAAAAGAGTAATGGCAAGAGGGGTTTTTTTTACCAGCTTGATGACCACAAAATAAAGTTGAGCAAGAGAGGCTTGTGGCGCACGAAGAGAAGTGTGGCTCTAGAAGAAATTGAAAGTGGCACAAGAAGGTATCAAAATTAATTGATGAGCAAAAGAGGGTTGTTGTGGGTCAACAAAATCATTGTTGATCACGAATGGTTCAAGAGGGGATACAAAAACCTTGTTGATCACGAATGACTCAAGAGGGGATACAAAATCCTTGTTGATCATGAATGGCTCAAGAGTGGTTTCGAAATTATTGATGCTCAAGAGGGAATTTCGAAATTACTTGATGATCAAGAGAGGGTTATTGACGATCAAGAAGAATTTCGAAATTAGGGTTTGACTCAAGAAGGGATTTCGAAATTACTTGATGATCAAGAGAGGGTTGTTGAGGATCAAGAAGGATTTCGAAATTAGGGTTTGGCTCAAGAAGGGTTGTGAACTTACTTGATGGCTCAAGAGGGCACAAAAACCTTATTGATCATGAATGGCTCAAGAAGGATTTGGTTTTTAGTGATGGCTCAAGAGGACATCCAAAATCCTTGTTGTCACAATTAGGATTTGTTGAGCCAAGCTAGGGTTGTTGAGCCAAACTAGGGTTTCAAGAAAAACTTGTGGCTCAAGAGAGGATTTTCGAAAATAGGTAGGTTGTTGAGCTAAATTAGGGTTTTGCAACAACAAATGACTTGTGGCTCAAGAGGAGATTTTCGAAAATTGGGTTGTTGTTGAGCCAAGCTTGTTGTTGTGCTAAGGCTGCTTGTTGCTCACCAACTGAAGTTGTCTGTTGTATACGCGTCTGTTGCTCATGAAGGGTTCTATGGTTTCTAAATGGGCCGAAATAGGGCTTGCATGGGCCAACATGTGGGCCCGTAAGGCTTTGATGGTAATCAAGTATAAATAGGAGTATTTCAACTTGAGTCGTGAGCGCGAGAATGATGCCTTGAGAAGCAGGAAAGAAAAGGTGGTGCACGCATGGATGATATCTTTGAGACGTGCATGGCACCTAAGGAATGATCTACTGGAAATGTGCATGACATACTTGACTTGTGCATAGCCTACTTGAAACATGCATGTTACCTATTCAAAACGTGCATGACACATTTACTATGCTTTATGTGCACCTAATGAGTCACATGGGCGTAATGCATCAAGTGGCTGAAGATGCTTCAAGCTGTTGATCATGAGCCAATGTTATTGATCATGCTCCAATGTTGTTGAACATGGTCCAACGTTTTTGAACATGCTCCAAAAGACGGACGATGCTCCAAGTCGGTCCAAGTGATCAAGATCCTTCAAGTTGGTGAAATTTCTCCGAGGTACTTCCAGTTGATCGAGATGATGAAGATAGTCCAAGATGCCTTAAGATGATCAAGATGATGAAGATGGTCCAACGTGCCTCAAGATGATCAAGATGAATGAAGATGCTTCATTCATTCGTCTAGTTGGTCTAAAGATGAGGACATGATCCAAGATGATCCAAGTTGTATGTTGTTGCTCCAAATTTGGTCCATGTACCTGAAGTTGTTCCATGTTGGTCCAAGAGCCTGAAGTTGCTTCAAGATGGTTCTTTAAGGCTTTTGATCTTGACCTTCTTCACAATATACAAGAATGCTTCATTAACCAAGACAAACACATATGGTTTTCTTGAAGAGGACGATCCATTGGCATAAGATGCTCCACTTGGCTAAGGATGTTCCATGATCAAGTAAGTGATATTCTCTATTTAACTTAGCTGCTTTACCTAGATTCTAAGGCATGAGTTAAACAGAAAGTATAAAAGTGCAAACACTAAATAATCTGACTTTGAAAGTGATGTGTGTGCATATAGATAGAGAATCTAAGAAGGGAATAGTAAAATGCAGTGAAGTGTGTGCATGTGGAAACAAGAACTTTAAGGAAACACTTATTGACTGAATTAGAGACATTAAGGATTATCTATTGTTACTTACAGATTTATCAAGCAACTAAATTATGTGTTTGATTCTTCACTTCACATTGTAAAGAATTCCCTTGTGGATTATTATGTTTTGAATTCCTTAACATCACACAGAATAACCCGATTTGTACTCACCAATTATGTCTCACCGCAATGCGTATATTTGTGTCTAAGGCCTAGTTACTTCTGTTGGGTCAAATATATGGTTTATACTTTACTTTTATAGGAAAATGTATTTTTGTGTCATGGACCGTAAACAACTTGGTGTTTACGGCCGTATACGTGTCTACGGTTGTGTTTACGACCGTGAACACGTTTACGGCCGTAAACCCATTCACGACCCATGTTCACCAAGCCCATGTTTCTCATGTATAAATATAGGTGTAAGGGGTGAGGAGTAGATTGATGAGTGAAAGAATAGAGGAGCTTATGTGTGTGTTTTCTAAGGTGTTCTAGAGAGAGAAACAAGAGAGAAGAACAAGTGTGTGTTAGTGTGTGTGAATCTCATGTAAAGGATCATCATTCTATTCATTAATACATTGAGATTCATCATCTTCTTCTTCTCCTTCTCTTATATTTGATCTGACATCATCCGTTTGATTGGGATTTCGCACCATCAAACGGATCTGATTGATACACAAGCATTTTGGGGACTTACAATTGGTATTAGAGCTTGGATTCTTTTAGTCAATTTTGTCAGATCTGGAACATATTTGATCTTATTTTTGAACGATTCTTGCGTTTTTGGATAGAACTCTGAAAATTAAGGGGGGTTTCTTCTTTGCATTTTTTATAAAAACGAGTTTTTGATCGAGTTTTTGAGCAAAAAGGGTGAAAACGTCGTTTTTTTAAGGGTTTACGGCTGGGGTTTCTCAGCGGCGGCGGAGTTTACGGTCGCCGGAGTTTACGGCCGGCGGTTTGCGGCCGGAGTATACGGTCCATCTTCGTTCAGTAGCAAATCGTCTTATTCATTCAGCGCTTACTAAAAAAATAGGAAGAGTTCTTGCGCCTCCTAGGATTCAAACTCGCGACATCTACTTCATCAGCCCTACGCCTTACCAGTTGAACCAACATATCACATGCTACATACCTTCGTGATTTAATTCATAAGTCGTTACTGCCTCGTTCCTAATTTCGCCAATTAGACACTTTTAGTCCAAAATTCAAATTTCTTTTATTTTTAAATTCCATTTTCAACCAAAAAACTAATAAAAATAAAAATAAAATAAATAATAAATAATAAAAATTTAGTTTTTAATTTTTGACTTTTAATTTTGACTTTTTACTTAAAATTTTGACTTTGACTTTTAAAATTTTGCCTTTGACTTTAAACTTTGACTTTCTCGTTTAACTTTTAAATTTTCAAATTTAACTTTTCGGTTTGACTTTTAAGTTTGACTTTTCAAGTTTGACTTTTTAAATTTGATTTTAAAGGTTGACTTTTGAGGTTTATAGCCAAAGGGCATTTTTAAATTAAATTTGACTTTTAAGTTTAATTTTGGCTTCTAGTTGGGCTTAATGGCTTTTGAGGTCTACAAGGGAAATGAAGACATGAAAGAGAATCGTCAGGATATGTTAAGACAAAATTTTAACATGTTCAACTACATTCCTGGAGAAACACTGGAAGCTCAACTGCAGTGATTCACCACACTTACTACTGAGATTAATATAGCTGGGATCTTCTTGACTAAGTCGGAGATAAACAAAAAGCTACTGAATTCACTTCCGAAATCGTGGGATATGAACGTGGCTGTCATCAAGAAGACAAAAGATCTCAATCATCTTAGCCTTGCTCATGTAATTGAAGAGCTTGACGCTTTGAAATGTGGAGAAACAATGAGTTCCGCAAACATCTCGGTCAATGAAGTTTCATGTACTCCATCTTGTGAAGATACGATTAAAATTCTTCGTGAACATAATGATTTGCTAAAAAGGGAAGTCGAGGACCTAAAATACGAAGAATATCAACTCAGGAAAGGACAGAAACCCCTGAAGGCTGAATTAGAAGCAAAAACCAAAGACTTTAGGAAGCTTCAGGAAGAGTATAGCAACAAGTGTGAAAATTATGACTATATTAAGAGACAACTTGCTGCTATAACTGAAGAACTTGACACTTTGAAAATTAATTGTGGAAAAATAGATGTTAGTTTAAAAAATTATACTACGTCAAGTAAGACAGTCGAGTCCTTATTTGAAACCCAATTAAAATTCAAAGATAATCAAAACAAGGGTCTAGGGTATGATAATGTTCATCCGCCTTTCAATCATAACTACACATCCATCTCTATGACACATGAAGAAATTGACAAGGAGGCACATCTTCATTATGGCAAACCATCGGGATTTGTGTCAGGAGGTATTCAGGTTGAAGATTCTAATGTTTCTACTTTATGTGCAGGTAAAGTAGGACAAGATGAGAACAAGGAGAAAACTATTGAACAAACCAACATCTCCTTGAGCTCTGAATCTGTTGCTTCTAACTCAGCTGCTTCTAATCAACCTACTGTTGAGAAATACAGACCACCAATGCCAGTGAAACGGAGTGCCTGTTGTAATTGTGCTTGTGGGAACAATAAGAGACAAGGCAAGGATACGCCACCGGGGGCAGGAAGAGACAACTTCCCAGTGAAGAAAAAGACATGTTTTCACTGTGGAACACCAGGACACATTGCCAGAAATTGTCCTAATCGCGCATATGTTCCCTACTATGCACAAGGCTGGCAGAACGCGCCAAGAGGGAGATACTTCAAAAGAAAACCCTCAAGGTCACGTTCAGACAATGGCGACTAGAACGCGCAGAAGGCCAAGAATCAAACCCATAAGGCCAAGAATCCGAATCTCAAGGGCAAGAAGGAAATGCCGGCCAAGAAGCCAAATCGAAGAGATGCTCCCGTGAAGCCAAAATCAAAGTCATCTCAACGGCCGACATCAAGATCAAAAGCAAGTACTGAGCCACCCATCAGATCGAAAAAGAAATGGGTTAAATCAACCTACAAATGGGTTCCGAAGGCTCACTCTCCCAAATCTCCTAATGCTTCTAATATTTCTACGTATTTTGTTTGTGATAAGCAGGATATGTCGTGGGAGAGAGTTCCGTGTAAGGATGAAAAAGGTCAACACAGTTTCAAAATGGACTGGGTTCCAAAGACCAACTGATCCCGCTCTGTGTCGGAGCAGCTATGGAGGCATATCATCAGACTTCGGTTTGTTGGTAGTGGCTGCTCCTGGCATATGATAGGGGACATCTCTCAACCACACAACACTTAGAACTTTGTTCGAGAGTATGTGTCCTTTGCGGGAAAGGAAAGAAGGGAAGAAAGGAAGTGATTACATGGGGTTAGTGCTTAATGACATGAAGAATTTTCGGATCTGTTCTGAGATTATGCGTGTTGTTCTCAGACCTTTTGGATGCAAATTCAATCGGTGAATTACGGTTTGCGTTTTCTTCTCTATACTCCTGAGTTTATCTTACTCTGATTCGTTTTAAAGACAATTTTTCATTTTATTAATAGTTTTTTGTTAGTACTTATTATTGGGAAGTGATATCAAGAATGTGATAACGGGCAGTCTAAAACATGTGTAAAGGACTGAATCTGAATTGTCTAGACTGTGTGTTCAATGTGCTGGTAGGCACGAAGGTTTTGACAGTGTGGATTTAGTTAGGATTGTTTGGACTGACCATACGACGCTCGGGTAGATTGAGCAGTGAGATAAACACGGGAACCCACTGGATACACTAAATTAATACGCATCTAGAATAGTGGTTCAAATTTTCCTTGATGTACGGACATATGTCCTTAATTCTGGTTCTGATAGGGCGACTGGGGGGTTCTGATAAAGTAGGTCTGTAGGAAATTATTCTCTTGCTTTCTATCTATCAGTCATATGTTGCTTCCTTTGCGTGATCGGAATATCCGACATGGATTGCAACATATGCAACTCTATTTCTACGCACCTCCTTACCTATGAAATTCTTTCTATCTATCTGTTAGCCATATGTTGTCCCCTCTGCGTGATCGGAAGATCTGACCTGGAACACAGCGTATGCAACATTCTACCTCTCAATCCCTCTATGTCTGTTAGTCATATGTTGTCCCCTCTTCGTGATTGAAAGAGATCCGACCTGGGACACAACATATGCATCTATCTCTACATCTGACTTCCTCCTTAATAATTGTTTATTCACCTAAAGTAAGGAGTTCTTAGGAAGTTCTTGATAACCAGGGTATATCGGGAAGTGGGGAACACATTCTAGTGCAACTAAAATTCAATCATTTAGAGATTGCCTGTAGATCTCGCTGCTTAATTTAAGTGGACAACAAAACCCGTGGTCTTCGTCAGCTAAATTGTTTATTTAGAAAAGTTTGTCGATATTCTTCGTGTTTAAGTGGACCACAATACCGGCAATTGACCAGATCTATTCATGAAGGTGAAGGTACTGATAAACAAGTTCAGGCTGTCTCACAACTTTGATCCCAAATATTTTTTGTTTTTTTATTAAATTTGTTCATAGTTTTCCTCTATGCACAAATTTAGGGGGAGAATTAAAAAAAAATTTAAAAATCAAACAAAAATCAGAAAATTCAAAAATCAAACAAAAATCAGAAAATTCAAAAATCAAACAAAAATCAGAAAATTAAAATCCAAAAATATTGTTATTTCTGTTTTATTTCTTATTCAGAAAAATCAAAAATCCAAAAATGTTTGTGTTTCTGTTTTAATTTGTGTGCTAAGTTTTCTTTCAATTTTGTTTTCTCTTGAAAAGTGATTTCAGGTGTAGATGAAACTCGTGGAGACTGTGTCGAAGATTTCTGAGCCAAGGCTTCATCCGTGATCATCGAAGAATTCTCATTCGAAGGAGCAAGAAATGAAGATTATACTTTCAACATTCAGTCCTTCAACCCCAGAAGCAAGGTGAAGCTGAAATTGAAGATTATGTGACGGATTGCATTGAAGTCTCCTCAATCGGTTTGTTGCTATCTATGAACCTGCTAAAGTGATCCAGAAGATTTGTTCTCTCTGATATTCTCTCTGAAGATTCTCAAGCTGAAAGCGCTATCTTTCAAGAATCAGTACGTCAAGCTGAACCTGCTGAAGTGATCCAGAAGATTCGTTTATACTTTACTTTTCTAGGAAAATGTATTTTTGTGTCATGGACCGTAAACAATTTGGTGTTTACGGCCGTATACATGTTTACGGTTGTGTTTACGGCCGTAAACCCATTCACGGCCCATGTTCACCAAGCCCATGTTTCTCATGTATAAATATAGGTGTAAGGGGTGAGGAGTAGATTGATGAGTGAAAGAATAGAGGAGCTTATGTGTGTGTTTTCTAAGGTGTTCTAGAGAGAGAAACAAGAGAGAAGAACAAGTGTGTGTTAGTGTGTGTGAATCTCATGTAAAGGATCATCATTCTATTCATTAATACATTGAGATTCATCATCTTCTTCTTCCCCTTCTCTTCTATTTCATCTGACATCATCCGTTTGATTGGGATTCCGCACCATCAAACGGATCTGATTGATACATAAGCACTTTGGGGACTTACAACTTCCCAAGCCCTAAATACTGACAATCCTCATAAACGTCCCCCACTTATTTTGAACAACATTCATTTTTGACATACCTACCACCTATACCTTTTCATTTACTCCTTTTGTTTCAATAGGTATCGCCAAATTCCAAGTGAGAGGACTTTAAAAGAAAAAAATATTTATAATAGTTGACCAAAGAATATAACTATATATATATATATATATATATATATATATATATATATATATATATATATGTATATATATATATATATATTGATTTTTTGATTTTTTTTTATTTTTTTTGGTGTTTTTTTTTTGAATCTTTTCTTATAACTCTAACTTTGAAAAAGTACACAAGCAAATAATTCTTAGCTTTACTTCTATTTGTACTTTAGTTCGTGACTTTCTAAGAAATTCATTGGAGTGCTCGGAATCTCTTAGGTCACTAATGGAGTCCGTGACTTTCTATGAAAATCCATGTAGCGGACTTCTTCCCGGTCCGATTCGCGTTAATGTACTGCAGGTGGACAGATTTTCAATATCCCGTGGGGTATACTGGCCGAGTTCTCATAGGTCACAGATTGACTCCACTCCTGAACTATAAGTTATGGAATATATAACTAGACTCAAAGTGCATAAATTAAAAAGATATACTTGGAACTTGACTCGCTTTGTTTTAACTAAGAAGCTTTTTATTGGGTATACATGTTTTTGTCTCATGAGTTCACTAGGACAAGGTAGCCACAAATATAGTATAACACATTGGCTTAACTAAACCTTAGAGTTCGCCTCAAATTATCCCACATAACATTAGTACTTGATGGATGTTATAACTCTAAGTAGAGTATAACCATGAATCTTGTTAATGGTCACTGAAGTACCAATATTAGTTGTGTACTGAAGCAAACTGAAGAACCACAGAATTTAGTATTTTGAAAAATCAATAAAGTGTGCAGCAACTAACCTTCTTCATTTGCATAGTTGTGATGACAACTTGCATTTACCTAACAAGAATAAAGATAAAGTCTTTTTGGTATTTTCTTTTGTTTAAAGTAAAGACACAATACAGAAAATAAAATCTTTTTGTAGTTTTCTCTTATGTAAAGTAAAACTGTAAAATCTTTTTGAGGTTTTTTTTTTGTGGAAAAGTAAAGCAAAAATACAATGAATTAGAAATCAAATATTTTTGGAGTTTTCAAAAAAAAATTAGAAATAAAAAATAAAAAATGCCTAGAGAATCTGGATTAAGCATGCCAAGTCGTCCTAGAAAGTGCAAGAACTTGGAATCATCCAGAGCTTTGGTGAACACATCTGCAGTCTCTTCTTCTGTAGGAACAAAATGAAGCTCAATATGACCTTTTTGAATAATATCTTTAAGGAAGTGATACCTGATATCAATGTGCTTAGTCATTGAGTGGTTGACTGGATTGTAAGAGATTGCAATTGCACTCTTAGAGTCACAATAGATTAGGATCTGTTGCATTTTGAATCTGTAATCTCTTAGTTGTGTTTGCATCCAGAGTACTTGAGAACAACAGTTAGCGGCAGCAACATACTCAGCTTCAGCAGTAGAGGTGGAAGCACATGTTTGCTTCTTTGAGGTCCAACTAACCAACCCGCCTCCTAAGAATTGACAGCTACCAGAAGTGCTCTTCCTGTCGAGCTTGCATCCTCCATAATCTGAGTCAGTAAAGGCTTGGAGATAGAAGTTGCCTTTAGCAGGATAGAATAGACCCAGAGAAGCAGTTCGTTTCATATATTTGAAAATTCTTTTGACTGATATGAGGTGTGATTCCTTTGGATTGGCTTGAAAGCATGCACACAGACATGTTGAAAACATGATGTCTGGTCGACTAGCTGTAAGATACAGTAATGAGCCAATCATTCCTCTGTAAGATACAGTAATGAGCCAATCATTCCATCAAGGTCTGAATCAAGCATGTAGGAAGTAGACATCGGTGTCTTTGCGGTTGATGCGTTATCCATGGAGTATCTCTTCAACAGATTTTTTATGTACTTCTCTTGACCAATGAATATTCCCTTAGGAGATTGACGAACTTATAGACCTAGGAAGTAGTTGAGCTCACCCATCATACTCATTCTAAATTTGCTTTTCATTAACTCAGCAAACTCATCACTAAGGTCCTTGTTGGTTGAACCGAATATGATGTCGTCGATGTAGATCTGCACGACGATCAGATGGTTATTGTGGATTTTCCTAAAGAGGGTGTGATCAATAGAACCTCTATGAAACTTGGAATCTTCTAAGAACTTGTACAATGTTCCATACCATGCTCTTGGGGATTGCTTCAATCCATAGACAGCCTTTTGAAGCTTATAGTAATGGTTGGGTAACTTTGGATCTTCAAATCCAGGGGGTTGTTGAACATAGACATCATGTTGAAAACATGATGTCTGGTCGACTAGCTGTAAGATACAGTAATGAGCCAATCATTCCTCTGTAAGATACAATAATGAGCCAATCATTCCATCAAGGTCTGAATCAAGCATGTAGGAAGTAGACATCGGTGTCTTTGCGGTTGATGCGTTCTCCATGGAGTATCTCTTCAACAGATTTTTTATGTACTTCTCTTGACCAATGAATATTCCCTTAGGAGATTGACGAACTTATAGACCTAGGAAGTAGTTGAGCTCACCCATCATACTCATTCTAAATTTGCTTTTCATTAACTCAGCAAACTCATCACTAAGGTCCTTGTTGGTTGAACCGAATATGATGTCGTCGACGTAGATCTGCACGACGATCAGATGGTTATTGTGGATTTTCCTAAAGAGGGTGGGATCAATAGAACCTCTATGAAACTTGGAATCTTCTAAGAACTTGTACAATGTTCCATACCATGCTCTTGGGGATTGCTTCAATCCATAGACAGCCTTTTGAAGCTTATAGTAATGGTTGGGGAACTTTGGATCTTCAAATCCAGGGGGATGTTGAACATAGACATCTCTATCGATTTCTCCGTTCAAGAACGCACACTGCACGTCCATTTGGTAGACCTTAAAATTCTTGTGTGCAGCAAATGCCAAGAAAATCCTAATGGCTTCTATCCTTGCAACAGGTGCAAAGGTTTCATCATAGTCTATGCCTTCTAGTTGCGAGTAGCCTTTGACAACCAGTCTGGCATTGTTCCTGATGATGACTCCATCTTCATAAGTTTTGTTTCTGTAGACCCATCGTGAACCAACAATTGATACTCCTTCTGGTGTTGGCACTAAGTCCCACACGTTGTTGCGTTCAAATTCAGCTAACTCTTCTTGCATTGCTTTTACCCAATCTACATCTTGTAGAGCCTCTTTGATTCCTTTAGGCTCTATCATGGATAGAAAGTTGGCATATAGACATTCATTCTTGGTTGCTGAACGAGTCACTACTCCAGAATCTAGATCGCCTATGATTTGATTGAATGGATGATCCTTTGTCCATTTTGTGAGGCGAGCTTCCTTATGGATTTGAGGAGTACAAACTACCTCATGATGTTCTCTTGGACGAGAAGGGTAGTCAGAAGTGAATGTTCCTTCAAAAAGATCGTCTTGTAAAAGTCCAGAACTACCTGAAACAGGTGGTTCCCCCTCAACTGTTGCATGCTTGAATTCAATAGATGAAGTGGATGTGAAGGAACTTGAGGAACTGGAACCAGTCGAGTGGGGTTCACCCTGAAACCATGGACTGGATGGTTGGGAGGATTGTAAATTACCTTTAAGAATGGAACCATGCAAAGGTGGTTCCCCCTCGAAAGATGTAGTGACTGGTGTTATGACTGGTTCAAAATGATAATGGGAGATTGGAGTAGAGGGTTCAGAAGATGCTAAAGGACTTTTAGGGATAGAATCATTCGAAGATGGTTCCCTCTCAATCGAAGCTTTGGTGGAACTTGAGACTTTTGATGGTTGATGAGGTTGCGAGATATCAGGAGAAGCTGTCTTTGTGAGCTTTTCTGATTCAAGGGCGGAAGGTTGAGTTGGAAAGAGGAAATCAAAATCTACTTCAATAGCATGGACTGGAGCAGAAGCATTAGCAGGTGATGGTTGGTTCATTTTATTAAATGGTACTACCATTTGAGGACTAAAGTGGTTTGGATCCAGAACCCTTACATAACTTTCATCAAAAGTGACATCACTGCTTTCCTCTATCACCCTGGTTCTTTTGTTCAGAACTCTATAGGCTGCAGCATGAAGGCAATATCCAATAAAGATACCTTCATCAGCCTTGGGTGCAAATTTCCCTAGTTGATCCCTATTATTCTTGATGTAGCAATGACAACCAAAGATGTGAAAGAATTTGACGTTGGGCTTCCTCTTGTTCATTGCTTCATAGGGAGTGACTTCGAGCCTGTTGTTGATTAGGGATCTATTTTGAGTGAAACAGGCGGCCGTTGTGGCTTCAGCCCAGAAGTATTGTGGTAGGTTTGCGAAGATCAACATAGATCAAGCAGTTTCACATAGTGTCCAGTTCTTCCTTTCAACTACACCATTCTGTTGTGGAGTGTAGGGTGCAGAAAAATTGTGCTCAATGCCTTTAGATACAAGAAAGCTATCTAAGGCGTTGTTCTTGAATTCACCACCATTGTCACTTCTCAGTCTTCTAAGTGGCTTGCCTACCCTAACTTCTATGTAGCGGATGAAGTTGATTAGCTCATTGGTGGTTTCAGATTTGTTTCGCAGAAAGTACACCCAAGTGAATTTGGTATGGTCGTCCACAATCACAAGAATGTATTTCTTACCACTTAAGCTAGGAACTGTAGTGGGACCACACAGATCAATATGTATAAGCTGAAGAGGTTCAGATACACTATGTTCTGTTATACTTTTGTGTAGAGATTTGGAGATTTTTCCTTGTTCACAGGCATCACATAGTATATCATTGTCAAGTTTTGACAATGGTAGTCCTCTTACAAGATCCATTCCAATGAGTTTGTTGATATAACCAAAGTTGAGGTGAGAGAGTCTTCTATGCCACAACCAACTAATGTCAGAGGTAGCTTTGGAAAGAAGACAAATATCAGGATTTACCTCAATTAGTTCAATATCAAGAGGACACATGTTCCCATTTCATGGGGAATCAACAAGGATGCGCTTGTTGGTATCCATAATTAAACTCTTGGTTTTGGTGAACAAAACCTCATGATCATTGTCACACAGTTGTGCAACACTGATAAGGTTATGTTTAAGACCGTCTACATACGCTACACGCTTAACGGTAAAGTTCCAGTTTGATATGTTTCCATGTCCCATAACTTCTCCCTTCATGTTGTTTCCAAAAGTAAAATACTGACCTGGCGTTGTGATCTTGAAATCTCTGAGATATCCTTTGTGCCCGGTCATGTGCCTTGAGCATCCACTATCAATGTACCATGTGTTATCATGTGGTACCCCGGCACAAAAAGCCTGCATTTAGAGAGAAGGTTTAGGTACCCATGTTTGTTTGGGTCCTTGAATGTTAGCTTCTTTCGGACTTGTGGGAGTTGGGACAGTCTTTTCTTGTTTTACATCAACCACTTTGGGTTTTACTTGGTTTTTAGAGACCTTGGTTTTGACCTTTTTAGTGGTCTTCTTTTGAGATTTTGTCTGCGGGAAGAATGGAGAGTTGATGAACTATGTAGGAATTTGTAGAGAAGGAAATCCATAGTTCAAAGGCATTCCAAATTGATCAAACATGGGAAACTGGGTATTTCCCCCAAATTGATTGATCATTGGAAACCCAGAGTTTCCCCCAAATATGTGATTCCCTCCTATGGACGGAGAAAAACCACAATATGGACCAAGAATAGAATTCATGGGGTATTTACTATTCTGATACATGAAAGGGTTGGTTTGAACAGGTCTTGGTCTCATCATTTCAGATAAATCAGGAAGATTGTTAGGTCTGAAAGTATTCTGATAGTGAATTCCAGTTTGGTTTGGAAATTCAGAATTTGAGAAACCATGATTGGAAGGAGAGGATCTATGAGTCGTTGAAGTTTTGGGAGGACTGGTATGTCTGGTCTTCCCTTTGCTTGGCTTAGCCTTAGGTACTCTCTTGGACTTCCTGTCCTTGTCATTATTTGTAGTGTTAACCACTTTGGGTTTTGAAGGATGGACTATAGTTGGACCTTGTTCTTTAGAGACATCAATTTTCTCTTTTCCCTTGTCTTTAGAGACATTAGTTGGCTTTACAATTGTCTCATGTTGTTTAGGACTGGGTGAGGAGATTTTGATTGGAACAAAAGGTCTCTTGAGTATTTCAACAACAATTTTCTCATTACTCACAGTCTTCAAGGTTTCATCCTTGTTGACTGGAATTGGAGACTTCCCAGTCTGTTGTTTCTTAGAATATTTACATCCTAAGTCCTTTGTTTCAGAGACAGAAGAATTAAGATATGGAAATGTTTCTTGACTGTGGAATTCAATGGGTTCAGTCTTGGAATATCCTATTGGCTCATTTGATTTGGGCTGTTTATCACTAGATTTAGAGTCAGGGATATTTGGTTTTTCAAAAGTGGCATCTTCTGAATTAAAACTTTCCATGGTAGGACACTCAAGAGAAAATTCTACTAGAGAGTCAGAACCAGTGTCCGAGTCTGGAAGATCATGGGATGATGTAACTTCCAATGGGATGCTTGAGGATGAAGTGGCAATTACATCGGGACTGCAAGTTACCACCTCTTCATGATCCTTATTGTCTCCGATGAAGAGACTTGGATCACATGTTAACAACTCTGGTTGAGTATTGAGACCCATGATTTCCTTGTTCATCTCATCATAACCAGGACCATATTTGATCCATGATGGTTTTGGTCCCTTAAGAATAGCATGTGAGTTCTGCTCGAGAAGGGTTTTGGATGCCTTATAACTATTGATTTTTGTATTGATTTGGGTGTAGATCTCACGATTGTCTTTTGCAATAATGTCACGTTGATTCAATACAATTTCGTATTGTTCAACTAACGTAAGATGTGCCTCTGTTTTGATTGCAAGGTCATTTTCTAACTTAGCCATACGACATCTCAGTTCTTCAAGTCTGAACTGAGTGTCGGTCAGTTCATCTTTGTAGTAACTGACACGATATTCAGCATTGGTGACATATTATTTGATCATTTCATAAATATGGGCAATGTCATCATTAAAAGGCTCAATAGTTAAATGATTATCACGAAGCATAAAGCGTACCTTTTCAACAACTTGTTGATGGAGAGGAGAAGGCTCTTTGTCATTATCAGCCATGAAGCAGAAGTAGTTCTTGTAGGCTTCAGTTTCTTCTGCTTGATCTACTTCATCATCTGTTTCCCATACTTCCACACTTGGAGTTTCCATGACCATGAAGGCTTTGTCTTTTGACTGCTTCTTGATCTGCTCCGCTTTTTGAAGGTAGTATGCTTCGTCTTTGACCTTCTTGGTTTTCATTTTGCAATCCTTGGCAAAATGATTTTCACCTTGACAGTTGTGGCACGTGATCACTTTATTATCTTCATGGGACTTCAACTTGTTATCTTGAACCCTTGTGTTCATCCTTTGAGAGTTGTAACTTTCAGAATTTGAATTCTGAGAGTTGAAGCTTTGTTGACTGTTGCTTCCTCCTTGGAAGTTTTAGAGTTCTGATGATAGTGTTGGGGTTGCTGATAACTTTGTGCTCTAAAGTTCCCAGTTGGCTTGTTCACAAACTTCTTGAAGTTTGGATTGAACTTGGTTAGGAGTGCCAAGCATTCTTCATACTCCTTTTCCTCATTGATTTGAGGAGATTCCATTATAGTTCCAATGAAAGCTTGGTGATTATCCATGTACCCATTTGCGATCTGAAGAGGTTGTTGAGTTGACATGTACGGATTCTGGTTGTACTGTTGAGCCATAATCGAACTTTGATAAGGATATGCTCCATATCCTTGGTTGGCAAACTGATCAGCAAAGTGGTTTGGGATTGGATTGTGATGTGCAATCAAGTTTTGAGAATGATTTGCCGTGGGTGCTGAATTTCCAAGGACAAGTCCTTGATTATCAAAAGGAGTTGCTTGAGCTAGCTTGTTGACCTTTGGTTCATGTTGTTGCAGTTCAACATACAGATCAAACAGAGACCTGGTGTCTAGATTGATTGTAGTTTGCAGTATGATCATGTGCATTGTATCCCATTTTGGAGATAAATTGTTCAAGAATTTTAGATTGAAATCCTCTTGCGATCTTTCTCCTTTGAGCTTCTTCACCCTATTGACAACAATGTTGTACCTGGAATATGCATCAAAGACAGTTTCATGGGGTAACATCTTGAAGTTGTCCATGTCTGTCAATGCAACTTTCTTCCTATTTGCAAGAATCTTATCAGTTCCCTCAAATTGTTTCTTGAGTGCATTCCAGACATCGAAGGGTGAACTCTTGCCTTCATCGGGAAGTTGCTCATAGATATCATGAGGAATTCCAGATTACAGCTCTTGCATTGTCTTAGCCTCAAACTTATTAATTTTCCTGTCATGAAGTTGAGCAGCAGAGGAAACAGATCCAGAGATAACTTTGGAGGTTTCAGGAGAGACATCAGCTTCAGGAACTCTGATGTCCGTCAAAAATTCTGGAGTATGTTTCCCAGTGGAGATGAATGTCCAGATGTCAGAGTCAAGACCTTCCAGGTAGTACTTGATGCGATCTGCCCAAGAAGTGTATTCACTAGGCACAAGGATAGGTGCACGATTTCCTCCTCCAAGACTGTTTGCAACTGAAACTGAATAGAGAACATTTTGGTTTTGATTCAGACTTGCCATTGAGAACAGGTGATACTAGTTTGAAACTTCATAAAAAAATTGTGAAAAGTTTTATAATTCTCAAATTCGATCACTCGAGCTCTGATACCAACTAAAGAAATGAGAAAAGTTCAGTAAACCTAGACTAGAGTAGTCCAAGTGTTGAAAATACTGAAACAGAGTTTCCGAATCGTCAAGTGGCAAGTAATGCGGAAAATAAAGAGTTGTGAATCACAAAGTTAATGATAAAAACGTTTTTTATAAGTTCAAGATCAATGATTCAAAAGTGTCTCATATTCATCATGATTTAGTTACATGTGTTTGAATGATAGATAAGCTAAAACACTCAAATGGCTCTCTAAAGACTAATCTAAACAACAATTGTGCAGAATGATCTGAATGAGCAAGGAAGAGAAACTTTATAATGGAGCCCAAGGGGCCTATTTATAGGCTTTGGAAAATCCCATGACATGGCTTGACAAATCAGGTGTTGACACGTCATCATGACTTAGTCATCAGTTGACACCTTTGTCCTACTTAACAGAGAATGGATGGAATATTCCATTTCCATTAGTATTCCGTTAGGGTTCCATCCAAGTTATGAGTCTTCATAATTCTTGAGCCTTCTTGATCAACATTGAAAATGTGATGAGCAACATGAGCATCATGTTGCTCAGTTGTCTTCTTAAATGTCATCAACTTCTAGAAGTATTGTTGACCAAGTTGAGTTGTTCCTTGAGTGTTGGACTGTGTTTTGAACTTGAGGATGTACCACCACATGTTCATGATGGACCATGGACGAAATTCATGTTCCTTTGAGCATTTGGACGTGCCTTCATTATACATGAAGTGCCATGTGCAACCTTGTTGACCCATCAATGTGATCATGTTCATCCATTGACTTGAGTTGAGCCACCAAGTATTCTTGTTGAGCCATCAACTCTTGTTGAGCCATAGAGTTGTGAATGAGTCAACAATTTTTTTGATGAGTCATTAATATTCCAAATGATTCATCAACGTCTTCATGCTCCACATATGATCTAGATGTGCCATCTGAGATCATGATGATCCAACTAGCTTTCTTCAAGTGCTCCATGTAAGCTACAAGTGCTCCACATTCAGCAAGTGCTCTATTGCAACTGCAAGTGCTCCAAGTGAACTTCAAGTGCTCCAAATGAACAGCAAGTGCTCCAACATTTGATTCTTCAAACACCAGTTGAATCTTCAGGATCTTTCCAACCTGAAAGATTGTGATAATGTTTGTTAGAAAATTTAAATCAATACTCAACTTATTTCAAGTGACAATCACATCAAAATATTTCCAACAAGCTTTAGTTTACACATCCTTAGACCCAATACTTGAATGTACTAGGCTTAGAAAACTCAAACAGACCCTTAACAATGCTAAAAGATAGCAGAAACAAGTCTGACTTTTGATTGAATTGATTGGCTTTACAAGATAGAAATCTCTGGTTGTCACATCATCCCCCTGTTGAATGGAATTTCGTTCCGAAATTAGAGTTTAAGAAAATACAGATCACTAAGAGAAAAGATGAGGATATTTCAGTTTCATTTGATCCTCCCACTCCCAAGTGAATTCAGGTCCTCGCTTGGCATTCCAGCGAACCTTCACTATCGGGATACGACTTTGCTTCGTTTGCTTGACCTCGTGGTTCATGATCTCTACTGGTTCTTCGACAAAATGCAAGTTCTCGTTTAATTCGATCTCCTCAAGCGAAATCACAAGTGTATCACCAGATAGACAATTTTTCAGGTTCGAGACGTGGTAGGTAGGGTGTACGATACTAAGTTGTCGATGTAGTAGAAGTTTGTAAGCTACTAGGCTGATTCTGGCAAGAATCTCGAAAGGCCCAATGTATATTGGATTCAGCTTCCCACGCTTTCCGAAGAGTATCAAGCCCTTCCAGGGTTAGACCTTCAATAGAACACGGTCACCAAACTGGAATTCCAAAGGTTTCCTTCTCTTGTCAGCGTAGCTTTTATGTCGGTCTCTAGAGGCTTTCAATCGTTCATGAATCTGAACAATCTTATATGTCGTTTACCGAATGATTTCTGGACCTGTGAGAGTGTTGTCAGGGACTTGCCCTTTAGCTAACTGGGTATCACCCACTTCAGCCCAGCACAGAGATGATCTGCACTTGCGGCCATAGAGTTCCTCGAATGGTGCAGCCTTTATGATGGTGTGATAATTGTTATTGTATGAGAATTCAACAAGGGGTAAATGAGTATCCCATGCCTTTCCAAAGTCTATCACGCAGGCTCACAATATATCTTCTAGAGTCTGAATAGTCCTCTCACTTTCTCCGTCTGTCTGTGGATGATAGGCTGTACTCATGTCCAGTCTAGTTCCTAGTGCTTTTTGTAGTGACTGCCAGACCCTCGAGGTGAATCTACTGTCTCTATCAGAGATAATAGATATGGGTAGATCATGCAGTCGCACTATTTCTCGTCAATTTATCCATCTTGTCAGTCTCTTTGATTGGTAGGAAGTGCGCGCACTTTGTCAATCTGTCAACGATTACCCAAATGGTATCAAGTCCACCAGTTGTCTTGGGCAACTTAGTTATGAAGTCCATAGTAATCCACTCCCACTTCCACTCTGGTATCTCCGGTTGTTGTAGTAAACCTGAGGGTTTTTGGTATTCGACCTAAACCTTTGCGCAAGTAAGACATTTACTCAGGAAGGTAGCAATCTCTGCTTTCATGTTAGGCCACCAATAGAGTTTCTTGAGATCCAGATACATCTTATCTAAACTTGGGTGAACGGAATATTGAGTATTGTGTGCTTCAGTCATGACCACGTCTCTGAAACCACCGAGCTTCAGTGTCCAGATCTGATCCATGAGGTATAAAGCTTTGTCACCCTTGCCTTCTAAGTTCTTGTCCATCCCTCTCAGGGTTTCACCCGCCACATTTTCAGGTTTTAAGGCTTCCTGCTGAGCCTCCTTAATTTGTGTGGACAGATGTGAATGGATTGGTATAGTCAATGATTTGACTCTTCCGCCTGAGTACTCCTTCCGGTTTAGGGCATCAGCTACTACGTTGGCTTTACCGGGATGATAATGAATTTCGAATTCGTAGTCATTAAGTAGCTCAACCCACCGTCTTTGTCTCATGTTGAGTTCCTTCTAGTCGAATATGTGTTAAAGGCTTTTCTGGTCTGTAAAGATAGTGCTTTTCGTACCATATAGGTAGTGTCTCCAAATCTTCATAGCAAATACCATTGCTCCTAGTTCAAGATCATGTGTGGTGTAATTGACTTCGTGTGTCTTAAGCTGGCGTAAGGCATAGGCGATGACCTTTCCTCGTTGCATAAGACCACAGCCAAGCCCTTGGTTGGATGCATCGCAATACACTACGAAATCTTATATCTCTTCTGGGAGGGATAATATCGGTGTGGTGCATAAGGCTCGCTTCAGTGTTTGGAACGCCTTCTCTTGTTTCTCTTCTCAGTCAAAGGTCACACCTTTGTGGGTCAATGTTGTAAGTGGCTTTGCGATCCTTGAGAAGTTCTGAATAAACCTACGATAGTATCTAGCGAGGCCTAAGAATTGACGAATCTCGGTACGCGTCCTTGGTGCTGACCAGTTCTCAATGGCTTTGATTTTGTAAGGGTCCACGTGAATACCCTCTTCACTAACCACGTGTCCCAAAATTTCGACTCTTCGAATCCAAAATTCACATTTAGAGAACTTCGTGTAAAGTTTCTATGCTCGAAGTGTTTCTAGAATCAGACGTAAGTGTTGACTATGTTCGTCCTTACTACGAAAGTAGATAAGGATGTTATTGATGAATACTACTACGAACTTATCTAACTAAGGACGGCACACCCGATTCATTAAGTCCATGAATACCTCCGGTGCATTTGTTAATCCGAAAGGCATCACTAAGAACTCGTAGTGACCATATCGAGTTCGGAAGGCTGTCTTGGGAACATCCTCCTCTAACACTTGCAATTGATGGTACCAAGATCGTAAGTTAATCTTTGAAAAGTAGTTCGCTCCTTGTAGTTGGTCAAATAAGTCGTCTATGCGAGGTAGTGGGTAATGATTCTTAACGGTAAGTTTGTTCAGTTCTCGGTAGTCGACGCACTTATGAAACGATCCATCTTTCTTCTTCACGAACAAGACCGGTGCTCCCCATGGTGAGAAGCTTCGTCTAATGAATCCCTTGCTGAGAAGTTCGTTAAGTTGGCTGGAAAGTTCCTACATCTCTGCTGGTGCTAGATGGTAAGGCGATTTAGCTACTGGGATAGCTCCTGGACTTAAGTCGATTCGGAACTCGACTTGACGTTGCGGTGGTAATCCTGGCAGTTCTTCGGGGAAGATGTCGGGAAAGTAACGGACTTCTGGAATGTTCTGTATGTCTTTCACTTCTTGTCTCACATCAAACACGTGAGCAAGGAACGCATGATATTCCTTTCGTAAGTACTTCTGAGCTTGAATACTCGAGATGATGCGAAGGTTCGTACCAGGTTTGTCGCCGTAGATAACTAGGGTTTCGTTGTTTGGGAGATTAAGACGACCGGCTTTCTCAAAGCACATGATGTCGGCGCGATGTAGACTCAACCAATCCATGCCGATTATGACGCCGAAACTTTTAATTGAGACCGGAATAAGGTGGATTTGAAATAAACAGTTATCTAATGTAAGAGTACATCCTATGTATATACAGCTAGTGCTCTCTGTTTTCCCGTTAGCCATTTCTAATGTGAACTTTTCTTTCAGTGTTTGTGGTTGTTGTGTAAGAAAATGTTTAAAATTTTGATTTACGAAACTCCTCTCTGCTCCACTGTAAAATAGTATGCATGCATATGAATTATCGAGGAGAAACGTACCAGTAACCACCGTAGGGTCAACCACGGCTTCCTCATGGCCTATCGCTAGAATCCTTCCCAATCCTCCAACATTTTCTGCCTTCGGGCAGTTCCTTTTGTAGTGACCAACCTCACCACATCCGTAGCAAGCCTGGCCCACTCCAATGTCGGGGACCTGGGTGATTGGCCTAGCCGGGGATTTGTAGAAATGGGCAGTATGCCCCTTATTGTTGCAGTTTGCACACTTCATTTCCCTGCAGGGTCCGTTGTGGTGGAAGCTGCACTTGTTGCACTTTGGCAAGCTCCCAACATACTGTTTCGCCGGCGCAGTGGCAGCATGTGCTATCGCGGCATGAATAGCCACGATTTGCTGCTTCTTGGCAGAGTTCTGTACGGCGTTGCCTTTCTTCTTGTCCCAAAACATCCGCTTGTTGTCGGCGGTTTTGGATGGTTCTCGGACATCACTCGTTGTTGTGGTTGTTGGTGTGCGAACTCCATGATTGATGAGTCGTTGTGCCAATCGTATGGAACTGTCTAAGGTAGTGGGGTTTGAAGATAAAAAATTCCCCTGAAATGTAGGCACCAGCCCCCAAATATACCTCTCGACCTTCTTTCCCTCAGTAGGGACCATATTTGGACATAGAGCCACCAGATCACTGAACCTGGCAGTGTAGCCTACTATGTCGGAGCCCTTCATGGTTAGGCTCCAGAATTCCTATTCAAGTTTCTGAACTTCGTCCCTTGGGCAGTACTCTTCAATCATAAGCTCCTTCAGAGCTTCCCAACCCATTGCATTAGCCACTATCAGTTTAAGTGACTTAACATGGCTATTCCACCACATTAGGGCTCTATCCAAGAAGGTGCAGGCTGCAAATGTTACATTGCTTCCTTCCATGCAGGAGCAGATCTCAAACATCGACTCCATCTTTTCGAACCATTGCGACAGAGCAATAATTCCACCGCTGTCGTTGAAGACTCTGGGTTTGCAGTTGGTGAAGTCCTTATAGGAACACTCTTTAGAGCGCACTGGAACATCACCTTGAGTAGAATGTATAGTTGTTCGACTTCCGCTAGTACTGCCAATGCTGAATTGAGCCAATGTTGCCGCAACAGCCGCATCCACTGCAACTTGAAGAACTGCTGGATCAAACTGTGGGGGAGGTAGTGGTGGTTGAGTTGGATTTATCGTGGGATTACGCCTTGTTGATCTATGTGGAGGCATCTTTCAACTATAAGTTTACAAAGATGGAGATAATTATAATAATTTAATAGTAAGCATAATGGATGTGATCCATGAACTAAATCACCATAGTTCAACAAATAGATGAGAGTGTGATTTCGATAGAGTTCTAACAATAGAAGGATGAAAGTATTTGGACAAAGATTTCCGTAGGAGATTAGATGTCTTTCAATATTATTGGTATTAAATATGTGATAAGTTCGGGAAAATTGACCTTGGAGTAGGTCTTACATCATACTAGAAGTAAGAAATTTTTGACAGCATGAAGACCTAACAGACTGAATGTTCGAGGTCTTAACATAAGCGGGAAATTAATACTAGCGTCTATACATAGACCTAATTTATATCCAAAAGATAGAGTAGAGCATAGTCTACTTCCTGCTAGATCCTGCTTTGGATTTAGACAGCTGGCGTTCTAACTCGAACATACGCCTTTCCTGTACCATCTGACGATCTCGTAGCTCTCTAACTTCAGCTTGGGATGCCGCCAGTTCTCTCTTTAAGAAGTTGGTACGATCCCTTGTTGCGTTATGATTGTCTTCCAGATTGCAAAGACGAACAGCGTCGACACCAGTGGTAGCTTTAATCTTCACAACGCGATCGATGATAGCTCTTCCCTGTTCGGTGTTACGAGACACACGACGAACTAGCACGGGAAGTGCTCTATCTACTGACCCTCCGGCTTCTAGATTGTAGAAGCTTCGGTCTCCTTGGTAGGGGTGATTCTAACCTTGTTCATCACTCCACCTGTCTATGTTTATGGCCCACAGAGGCATCGGGCCTTGAAAGTTCTGACGAGGGTTATGGTTCTGTGCAACTTGAGGCAGATTGTAAGCTTCTGATCCTGAATCATTGTCTTCGGGAAAGTCTTCAGCAAAATCATCGTCTAAGGGGATTGCAGGCTCTTCTTCTGGTTCGACGCTGAGCCAACCATCATTCCCTTGATTAGGAAAGTATGGATCTCCTGGAAGATGGAATCCAGCCATTATTATCTAAGCGAGAAATAAGGGTATAAGAAATATTTAACAATTCTAAATAAAGCGATAAACAAATACAAGTTTCTATATAGAAACTCACAGCTTACTACTAAAGTAATTATACTTAATATGACTCTTACTGGTTCCTTCTATGAGGACATAGTGCATACCAATTATATACCACTTGGGTCGAATAGACCTTCGAATAAATAATCCTACTCTAACTCCACATCCAAATAAGGAAAAGGAAATAAAGATTAGACCACACATTCTCAGTCTATAAAACCTAATTATATATAACTGTAATGCATGCACTTAGTACTCATAGAACTATTAGCAAAATCTTCTATTTCCATGTGGTTTGTTCTTTGAATGAATAGTGCCTAAAATACTCCTATAGTATTTTACTTTATGTTGTGTTCTAACGTTCTTCTATATGTAGTATATGTATAGTTTGGTAAGTTTTAGACCTGTTGCAACACCAGTATCACTCCCAAACACATGTTCACCATATCTTAAATAAATATAGTTGATCAGGCTATATTGATCCCACATATGATTACATAACTGCTCAGGTTTGACTGTAATGTCCAACATCAAATTACTTTTGCTCGGTTCTAGTATGACACTGTTCTGTAGTAAGTATGTAGGTATGTATACTTTAGAAAAATGTTTTATTATTTTAAAAGTATAAACTCTTGGTCAGAGTGTTTTAATCCCGTTGTGTTTATAGTTGTATATCTTTTATGGGTTGATATACTCAATCCACTATAAACAAAGCTCTAATATCAATCTGTCACACCCCAAAACCGGAACGGCGGAAACGTTTGGGGCGGAGGACGTCATGTACAGTATCATAACAATACATAATAGTAAAACAAGCAACAACATCATCCATTGCATTAATAATATAGTTAATACAAGTGTGTTATGTGTATAGTTATAAGACACCAAAAACATGTAATCAAAATAAAGACGAGTCTTGAATATGCTCCGTCTTCTCAAAAACCTGGTCATATGTACCTGTCTACTGTCGACCTGAGAATACAAGTTATTTTGAAAGCGTAGATCGGCATTTAAGCTGGTGAGTTCATAAGTACTTAGTGTCAAATGTTTGTATTAGTTTGTTGAAATGTTTGTAAAGTCTTGTAAAAATGTTTGTAATGTTTGAATCCTTTCTAGAAAATCGTGTATTTTCTACTTTAAATGAAATGTAGTCTACTCTCCAAGACCGACCTGTTTGAGTACTTTGTTTCTCTTAAAAATGATGTAAATTGTATGTTTGTACTTGAAATAGTATAAAATGTGTGTTTTCCATATTAGTAACTATCTTTACAATAAAATAGTTTGCTTTCTCATGCAATAAATTCATTGAATGAATGTGATGGAAAATGAAGTCTTATAGTAGTACTGATAATATTTACTACTTATGCTTTAACTACCTTTAACACTGAACTGGTTAATTAAGGTAAAATGTGATGAGGTTATAACCATGCTTGATTGACTAGTATGAAACACGACGATCAAAAGACGTCGAAATGCTATGACATTCTTCACCCGTAGACCTGCAGGTCCCACTGTAGCTAGCAGCAAGGTGTAGGATAGTCAATCCCGTATAGATCTATACACAAACTCATGCTCTCCCTCCAGGAGACTCTGGTTACAAAACGTGACAAAACAAATGTATTTCTATGCCATGAAGTAGTGGCTCACATTATGTTATCTTGTTCTTGTTATAGTTTGTTTGTTATAGTGTTAGTGTTCCTTTCTGTACTTGTATAGTGATAGTGTCTCTTACTATACTTGTATAGTGATAGTATCTCTTACTGTACTTGTTATAGTGATAGTGTTCTCTAATTGTTATAGTGATAGTGTGTAATGATCCTCTAAACTATACCTGTTATAGTTTACTAGTAACTTCTGTAATTTGAATGAATGATCATGAATGTACACCTTTGCTACCCAAAGGTATTGAACTGATTGATAGTACTTTTATATCTACATAAATATACATAATATATAACTAGGATATAAACGACATTCGGACAAACAACCGATACCCTAAGTCCACATCCAAACAAGGAAAAGGAAATAAAGCGAGGTATCAGTCCTAAGTCCTTTAAACCTTATTTATATAACGATATCTATATAGACATTCTTTTGACAATATATAAGTTTAAAAAGAGTTTCGTAATACATTTGAAGAGTTTAACCATTTGAATAAATATTGATGACTTGATGTCAGATCATAAAGTGATTTGAAACAGTTTGTTTGATAACACAGTTCGAAGTATAAGAAATCTTTTGTTTGATAGTTATAAATCACATGTGATTGATTGTATAACTATAATGTTTTCTACTTGTATCCCCCCCCCAATAAAAGCATTTAAAACCAATAAAAGGTAAGTTAAGGGGTATGAACTCACCTGCAGTGAGTGATTCGAAGGAAAGATCGATATAGGATGATAAGTATGCCAAGTGAAATCCCAAGCACAAACAGATCCTAATAAGCATATAATAAAACATATATGTATATAATTAGTGTATATAACAACTAATCATGTATTGGAAACATCCATAGGAACTAGGAATCACTCACAATGGAGTGTATGAATCACATATGATTGAATAAAGGGAGTTCACGGACACACTTTAAGAGTTCACGACTATAGGGGTGTTTACGGCCATGAATGCTTGATCTTAGGAGGTGTTTGCGGTCCTAAGTTGCATCTATGAAGTGTTCACGACCTCATCTTGTAACACAAGGAGGGTTTATGGCCGTAGTAATGAGTCTAAGAAGGGTTCACTGCCATATAAGTGGTTCACAGCCGTGAACTCTTGAAGATTATGCCAAAAGTGTTTGATTCAAGGCTGGAATGTAAGTGTTTCTAAGGGATACAAGATCATGGAAGAGATACTCACGATTTTGGAAGTCCTTAGGGTGTTCACGGCCACCAAGAAACAAGTATATGTTCTTGGTGTTCTTGGTGTTCTTGGTGAAAATGATGATGATTTGAAGATCTAGCCCAAAAGAGTTGAATTCATGGATGAAATCAAAGGGTTTCATGAGATCAAGAAGGATATCAACTAACAAATGGAAGAATCACTTACAATATTCAAGAGAAATGGAAGTGTTCTTGATGATACTTGAGAGAGAATGAGTGTTCCTGACTTGAAGATGTGAGGAATGATGAAATAATGAAGGAAAATGATACTTAAAGGAAGGGGTTCATGGCCAACATTGAGTTTACGGCCGTGAACTCCTTATGATGGAGTTTCCGGATCGATTTCAACACAACGAGCTTTTGTTAACACATCCTTAGACCCAATCCTTGAATGTACTAGGCTTAGAACACTCAAACACACCCTTAACAATGCTAAAAGATAGTAGAAACAAGTATGACTTTTGATTGAATTAATTGGCTTTACAAGATAGAAATCTCCGGTTGTCACAGTCTCTCAGGCTTTCGGACATGCCAGGGATGGTAAGGAATGATTTCAAGGACGAAATCGAATTTAAGTAGGGGAGAGTTGTAACAATTAGTTTCGAATTGCTTCATTTTTCGGAGTTGTGACCCGATCATCAGTTATCATAAGGCTTAGGGACTTGGGAAATAAAGGATTTGGTACTTTTTGAATGTAAGTGTTATCGTTGAAGTGATCCGAGTATCCGATGGTGTTTCAGAGCCCAAGGGTATAATCGTAATCTTTTAGTTCAGGCCTTTATGAGTTTTGGGTTCTTATTCGGGAAGTTTTAGGGCGGGATGAGTTAATAGAAGCATAGTGCTTTTCGTGACCTTTCCGTGGATATAGGGTTTAATGGAAACAAACTTAGGATGAAGGAGTTTAGGCCGCATAAAGTTTTAGAGTTTTGGAGGGTCATCTAGTACGCAGGGTGTATTATATGTGTACGCGAGGCGTACCGAGAGGATTGGTCCTGGATGGTTGATGAGTACGCCGAGCGTACTAAGGGGTACGTAGGGTATAATCCCTTCAGCCATAAAACCCTAATTTTTGATCCATGACCCTATATAAACCTTATTTCTTACATGAGCCTGATCTTTTATCAACCTCTAAGGCTCCTAAACCCTAGAAGTCGACCCTTAGCCTTTATCTTGGATCTTTTAAGCCTATGTGAAGGATCTTAGAGTATTTTGTGCACTTTGTAGAGCTTGGAGCTTGTTAAAGAATCAGTACCTAGAAACCTGGAAAGGATCTTGTAGATCTAGAGGTTTTCCATATTTAGCAATCCATTAAAGGTAAAAAGCTTTGATCTTGTCATATCCTTGGTTAGATCTTTTTCAGGTTTTGATTATTGTCGATTTAGCCCCTATGGTTGGTCCTTGTGAGCTAAGGTTGTTTTATAGGCTTGATCTTATAGATCTTGACGTTTTAGAAGTCCCCAAGGCATAAAAAATGTGATCTTTATGGTTTATTTGGACTCATGCATGTCTTAAGACCTTTCATTAAGCTCTTTTGAGCTCTAGATCCCCATTAAGTCATGCATGCAAGTAAAGTTGCCAACTTTACGTGATAAGTCATCCATAGGAATCAGATTTGAGAGTTTGGAGCAAGGACTTAAGTGGTTAAGTGCTTAATGGAGAAGAATGGGGTTCAGGGGAGTACGATGGGCATACCCATCTAGTACGCTACATGTACTGGCCCCAAAGGCTGTACGGTGGGGGTACCAGTTGAGTACACGAGGCGTACTCGGCCTATTGGACTTTTCTAGTTTTGTTGGCTTATTAGCTTTGGAACATAGACTAGAAGTTTGATTAGTATTGACCATTGGTTATTATGAGCCTTTTAGGATATTGGGCCTTCTCGGGTTAGGCCCATGATGGGTTTGGGCCCAATTTGGATATGTGTGTTAGGTTTTGAGCATACTAACACTCTTATGGTGTACATGCAACCCTTGAGACCTTGAATCTATGTTATATCTAAAATACAAGCAAATTTGATTTCCAAGGTTTACAACCTAACTAGCATGTTATTGGGGTACTTGTAATACAAAACTTTAAGTAGAACAACATACCTTTCTTTTGTGGTTGATTGCTTGGAGTTTATGAGCCTAGCACCAATAGTGTGGATGCCTCAAGTGGTGTCACAAATCACCAACACAAGTTGGAAGCTCTTCAGAGCATAAGAACACTATAGAAATCGGCTCATCCTTATGCTCACACACACTAGTGCCAATTCTAGAACCAATGAATCCTTTATATAGTTTGGAGGATTAAGGTTAAACCCTAATACCCATGACTCTTCATTTACCTAGGATCCATGGGTTAAAAGCTCTGTGGACTATCCATGGACTCCATATACTCTTAGCCCATCCTAAATAAATCTTAGCCAAATCCATATATATAAATAAGAGCCCATATTTAATTAGCTCCATTTTGATCACTAAATTAATTCTTGATCAATACTAATTAAATAATTATGATATCATATTAATATATTATAACTTATAATATATTAATATATCATAAACATCTTATTCTCAAAAGTATATCCATACAAGTTATTAGGTAAAGTGCAACCCAAATGGACCATGCCGGGTTGGATCAAGTTGATACCAAATATAGTTACGGACTTAGACACCTTATCCAACAGTCTCCCACTTGGATAAGTCTGATAACTATAGTTGCAAGTATCACTTCAGGAACCAACCAGCAATCTTAGCTCTTTAAAACTCTGTTGAACTATGAAGCGCCATTTGAGATAAGTGATCATATACTCCTCTTTTCTCAAGATATCAGCCGGACAAACGCATGGAACATTGTCTAACTTATTGTCCAGCATTTGTTTCTCGATCTCTGATTTGTCTGAAATAGAACTAAATTGAACACATCAATTAGGTTCTGATCGGGCCCGACACATAATTCAAAACCAAATCATCGAGGGGCCCAGATATCGCTTCTATTGCTAGAAGGAACAGATAAACTTCGACTCATATGCTTGTACTAACTACTTGTTGAATTATGCACAAAAGCACGTTTTATGACATCAAGTTACTGATGCGTTTTCATACAATCAATGGATAACCAACTCATAGTCAACAACTCATTTCTCTAGGTTTGAAGATATATATGATATTACCGTCTCGCGATCACTCGAGATATATGAGTTGGATATCTATGAGTTGGTTATCCATTGATTGTCAACAACACATAATTCATGAGTAAAGCACTCATGAATGTTGTAGCATCCATTGCTATGTCTAATTCACCATAGACAAATCTTACAAGCCAAATTCATGACAGTCTTGATTCATATCTACTTCCGACATATGACCAACTGTGGAGAGTTTGAATAAAATAATTATTCTGGAAGTCAAAACATGCAAAATTGAAACAATAGTAAACGATCAACATAGGATAGTAACACTTTACTCATAAATAAATAACAACTTTTATTTAATCATCAAATGTCAATTACATTTTACAAGTTTTAGAAATCTAATTATTAAAACTAATATCGTCCCTCAGCCCGATGCTTCTTGCATGCTGCAAATGCCTAACCCTAGTCAGTCCCTTCGTGAGGGGATCTGCAGGGTTCTCTTCTGACGATACCCTCTTTGCCACGAGGAGTCTTTCTTCTATCTTGTGTCTTATGAAGTGGTATTTTTTGTCAATATGTCTGGATCTACCATGATCTTTTGGCTCGTTGGCTAAGGCAACGACACTATTGTTGTCACAAAAAATCTCCAATTGGGTCTTCTATAGCTGGCACAACTCCAAGACCTCCAATGAAGTTCTTCAGCCATATTGCCTCCTTTGCCGCTTCACTCGCTACTATGTACTCTGATTCACAAGTAGAATCAGCTACTGTCTCTTGCTTGGAACTTTTCCAAGTAATTACTCCTCAATTTAGGGTAAAGACCCAGCCTGACTGAGAGCGGAAATTGTCCCTGTTAGTCTAAAAACTAGCATCACTATACCCAATCACTCTCAAGTCATCACTCCCACCAAGGGTAAGGACCCAGTCCTTAGTCCTCTGTAGGTACTTGAGAACATTCTTTACCGCAGTTCAGTGTGTCATGCCAGGATTTCCCTGAAATCTCCTAACCATGCTCAAAGCAAAGGCCACATCAGGGAGAGTACAAGTCATAGCATACATGATCGAGCCAACAGTGGAAGCATATGGAAATCGACTCATCTCAGCTATCTCAGCCTCTATACTCGGACTCTGAGTCTTACTCAGTTTGGCATTGCGCTGGATCGGTAAATCCCCTTTCTTGGAATTCTGCATGTTGAATCTTTTCAACACCTTATCCAAGTAGATACTATGACTAAGTCCAATTAGTCTCTTACCCCTGTCTCTCATTATCCTTATCCCTAGGATATAGGCAGCTTCTCCAAGGTCCTTCATAGCGAAAAACTTCCCAAGCCAGGACTTAACCTCCTGCAAAGTCGGGATGTCATTTCCTATGAGTAGTATGCCATCCACATACAACACCAGAAGGCTAACTATACTCCCACTAGCCCTAACATATACACATGACTCATCTTCGCTCCTCGAAAAGCCAAACTCTTTGACTTTCTCATCGAAGCAAAGATTCCATCTACGAGATGCTTGTTTCAATACATAAATGGATTTCTCAAGCTTACACACCCTATTAACGGTACTTTGCATCGACAAAACCCTCTGGCTGAGCCATGTAAACATCCTCAGCCAACTTCCCATTGAGGAAAGCGATTTTGATATCCATTTTCCATATTTCATAATCATGAAATGCAGCTATGGCCAGCAAGACTCTAATAGACTAAATCTTTGCTACCGGTGAGAAGGTCTCATCATAGTCAACTCCCGGAGTTTAAGTAAAGCTCTTTGCCACCAGTCTTGCTTTGAAGGTGTGTACCTTCCCATCCATGTCGGTCTTCTTTTTGAAGATCCATTTGCTCCCAACTGTCTTACGACCTGGTACATTGTCAACCAAGTTCCAAACTTGATTGTCATACATGGACTGAATCTCGCTGTCCATAGCCTCCTGCCATTTAGCAGACTCAAGGCTTGCCATGGCTTCCCTATAACTATTAGGTTCATCCAAATCTATTAGTGTACTATCACTAATAAATGTATCACCTTCAGTGGTGATGTGATAACCATAATAAAAATCAGGTGTGTTCCTAACTCTAGTGGAACACCTCGGAGGTACGGACTCATCTATCGGCTCAACAGGCGTTTCCTCCTCAGGTTGGTTGATAGTGTTTGAGGTTCCTTCACCACTTGACTCTTGAAGCTCTTCAAGGTGAATTTGTCTCCCACTGTTTCCTTGGCTTATGAATTCTCTCTCACGAAATACTCCCCTTCTTGCTACAAAGACCACATTTTCACTAGGCCTGTAGAAGAGGTAACCAAAGGATCTTTATGGATAGCCGATGAAAATACACCTCTTATTTCGAGGTTCAAGCTTGTCATGAGACTCACGCCTCACGAAAGCCTCGCAACCCCAAATCTTGTTGTGGTCCATATTGGGAACTTTCCCAGTCCACATCTCATGAGGTGTTTTGGTAACCTTCTTATTAGGGACTAGATTAAGGATATGGGCGGCAGTCTCTAAGGCATACCCCCAGAATGAGATTGGTAACGAAGCTCGGGTCATAATGGAATGAACCATGTCCAACAAGGTCTGATTGGGCCTCTCGCCAACACCATTCAGCTGTAGTGTCCTAGGAGGTGTCAATTGTGAGACTATCCCACATTCCTTAAGATACTCAAGGACCTCAATACTAAGATACTATCCTCCCTGATCGGATTGGAGCATCTTGATATTCCTGCCCAACTGATTCTTGACTTCCGGCTTAAACTCTTTGAACTTTTCAAAGGTTTCTGACTTATGCTTGATTAACTAGATATATCCATATCTGCTATAATCATCAGTGAAAGTCACATAGTACCGATTAGCATCCCATGTGGCGGTTTTGAAGGGTCCACACACATCTATGTGTATGAGGTCCAATACCTTCACCCCTCTCATAAGAACCAGTGAAAGGTGACTTCATCATTTTTCCAAGACTCGCAACTATCATCTGACTTTAGGCAAATGATTCCAAAACTCCAGCCTTCTGGAGTTGGCCTATGCGCTTCTTGTTAACATGTCCAAGACGACAATGTCACAAGGATGCTTTATCTAAGCTCATCAAAGAATCGATATGATATACATTATTTCCTAAGTTTTCTACAATCGACACAGTTTTATATACACCATCACAAGGTAATGCTTTAAAATAAAACACATTATTATAAAAAGCATCAATAGCACCAATTTTATTATCAAAACAAAATGTGAAACCTTGTTTGTACAAACTATGAAGGGAAATAATATTTCTCGCCATGGCTGACGAGTAACAACATTTATTCAAATCTAAAGTTAACCCATTATTAAGCAATAAAGAATAAACTCCAATCTTGGTCACAGGTGATGCTTTCCTATTGCCCATGATTAGGTTTATCTTTCCGTGCTCCACTTCTTCACTACTTCTTAGGCCCTGCAAATCAGTATAAATGTGAATACCACAACCTGTATCGAGCACTCAAGAGTTAGTATGCATTTAGTTACCAGACAATATAGTATAAATACCTGCATGGGTGGGTTTAACTTTCCCATCCTTCACATCATGCATGTATTTAGGGCAGCTTCGCTTCCAGTGCCCCTTTTCGTGGCAGTAGAAGGATTGTGCTTCCTTTGGGTTTGAAGAAGGAGGAATGAGACCTTTCTTGGTCCCACTTGAAGAGGAGCCATCAAGGGACTCTCCCTTGGTACCCTTCGAAGGGGTCTTCCTCTTCTTTCCCTTTCCCTGCCCAATTACCAGAACAGGGGCTGCTGTAGGAGTAGGAGCAGAGGTAACAGCTGACTTACCTTTAAGGCAACTTTCAGCGGTCCTTAAAAGTCCTTGAAGTTTGCTAAGTGTAACTTCCTCCTTGTTCATATGATAAGTCTTACGAAACTGATCATAACTTGGAGGTAAGGAATGGAGAATGATATCAATCGTCATGTCCTCAGGGAAGTCCACATTAAGGTTCAGTTACCGGTCCACGAACCTTTGCATCTTTTGCAAGTGACCGGTGATGGATTCACCATCCTTCATCCTGGCTGTTATCATGGAGGAGATGATTTCATACCTCTCCTGACGCGCGCTCTGATAGTACCTATCCATCAGATCCAAATGTGTCTCATAGGGGTAGAAATCTTCATAGGATTTCCGGAGTTCGGGATTCATGGTAGCCAACATGATGCAGGACACTTTGGTAGCATCCCTCTCATGTGTAGTGTACTCCGCAACCTCCTCGGGAGTAGCAGTGGACTCATTGATGACCTTAATCTCCTTATCAAGGACATATTCCTTGTCCTCATAGCGGGTAATCATCCTGGTGTTTCTAATCCATTCATTGAAGTTATACCCATCAAAAGTGACTTTCCCACACAAGTTTATGAGGGAAAAAGAGCTTGTAGGGTTTGAGCCAACAGCAGTGTTGTTTGACATCTGAAAAGAAAGAAGGACAAGTTTACTTAAATGAAGAATCCTTTATAAATCACCCAAATGAAATATTAAGGCTATGACCCTACAAACTATTTCATAACTTGGAAGAGGGATGCCGTAATCCAAGCTAGAAAATATTTGAAGGTAAGTAAATGACGATTTACCAATTTCCACCATGAAAAACAAAATGAATTATTAACTTTTAATTGGATTTGAAACTCCTAGATCTTTGAGATACATTGAAATTTCAATGGCATGTTTGAATCTCGATTGTGCCCTCTCTAGTTTGTGACTAGGATGCCGAGGATCACAAACAAGGTGTGAATAACCATGCAAATTGACTTGGCACCCTTAATTTTATCACCTAATCGATGTGCCGGTTAACCACACGCGCTCCACCGATTTATGATAAAACTTAAGTCACCATTTGTCACTCTTACTAGTCCTTGTTAGTGTGCCAGTTAATTACACACGCTCCACTAACGACTTGGTAAGGTACACAGTGTAATTTCATGGGTTAGCACCTATTTCACATTTTCTTAAAGTAACTAGGAATGGGAATTTATAAAGGTTTAGTTACTTTATAATTTCATTATACTTTTAATGAGGATTTAGGTCCTATCCAACCCGTTCGGCTAATGACCCTCCACCAGTCAAGGAAGCGGTGGGTGAGAGTGGCCACCCATTAAACTGCCATTTTATAAGCAGTAACCTTATACCCCCCTTATAGACCGGCTTCGTGAATGAGGCCTACTAACAGTAAGACTGACTTATTCTTATACATATATATAATAATTAAACTTTTAATATTATAGAAGTATAAGGGTTGAATTTTAAACTTTTAAAATTCCAAGGATCTATTTGGAATTTAAAGTATTAATGTGTGAGACATTACAAATTCCAAGACTTGAGGGCAAGTTTTGAAACTTTTCAAGACTCTTCAATTCATAACTTATGAGTTTTAATGGTCCATTAAAATGAAGACTCTTCATTTTATGTAACCTCTTATTCTTTAACGACACTTTTAAAGAAGTGACTTTTTGTTATACATAACTTGAGGACAAGTTATGGACTCCATCATAAGCCATTAAGATCAAGAATTATACTACAAGCAAATTACATATAATTCCTATGATCTTCTAAAAACTCATAAGAACATAACCATTCATATCAAAATTTCAAGAATCATATTTACACATATAAAACATGGAATTTTGATATTAGCCATTGTAAATGGATTAGCACAACCATTACACCATCTAAAAGAAGTTTTAAAACACCAAAACAGTTTAGGGTAATGTTTCTAGTCCATTTCCAGCAGCAAAACTCGAAAATCTGCATTCAGGGTCTCCTACTCGTCGAGTTCAAGAACCTACTCGACGAGTAGGATGAAATATCACATGGACTCGTCGAGTCCCCCCATGGACTCGGCAAGTTCATGCAGCAGATAGCAGATTTTTGAGCTTTTTCAGCAAGTTTGCATCAAGTATCAAGAAAACAAGCCTAGGCTCTGATACCACTATTGGGTTTTGAGCATACTAACACTCATATGGTGTACATGCAACCCTAGAAACCTTGTATCTATGTTTTCTCTAAAATGATGTGCATTATATTTCTGTTTGTTCACAAATTGTTGTTAAGCGTTTGATTTGGGAATCAATTTCGAAGCCGCAAATCATTAAGTTCCTCATAAATGTCTGGAGTGGTTTTCCCAGGTGGAATGAGAAAAGTAGTGGCATGGCAGAGGTTCAAGAGTTATTTGGGGTTTTGGTACAACATACGGTTTTGGAATGAGAAAATTTCGTGATCGATATGTTTTAAGTATCTTTTCCGCATGTTCTTGGTGGTGTCTCCAGTCAGGGAATGGGGATAGATTCACGGATAGAAACTCATCAGCCTTAGGAAAAGGATTGGTGAGAAATTGTATGAGTGGCCATTTTCGAGCTAGATTTTAGTGGAAACTCGCATTTGGAATCGTGAGTGTCGTCGTGCCAGGCCTGTATTCAGTGAAGTGGGATAAGGAATTTGTATGCCCAGGGCATCAGCTGGAGGGTTCAGGGTATGAAGGGATGTTTTCAATTCAGATGGCCTACGATTCTGTTTTCTAGTAGGAATCTCAGGTGATCAGGAGTCGAGTAAATAGTTGGATGGATAAGTGAAGTGGAATTAGGAATTGGTCAGGTGTGGGCGGTCTGTTGGAAAGTCAGACCACCTTGAGGTTTCGGATTTAAGATAAAGTAGGGTTAGTTTTCTGCATGGGATTGTGGATTCGTCTTCTTTGGGTTGGAAGTCCTGCTGGGTTTGGTTGCCTTGGGAAGATTGTTGTATACTCAAGGTTGTGGCGTTGTCTTTCAGGCTGTCGGGCATGCCAGGGATGGTAAGGAATGATTTTGAGGACGAAATCAAATTTAAGTGTGAGAGAGTTGTAACACTCGGTTTCGAATTGCTTCATTATTCGGGGATATGACCTGATCATCAGTTACGATAAGGCTTTGGGCCTTAGGAAAGAAAGGATTTGGTCCTTTTTGAATGTGAGTGTTATAGTTTAAGTGATCCGAGTGTTCGATGGTGTTTCGGAGCGCAAGGTTATAATCGTAATTTTTTAGTTCAGGGCTTTATGAGTTTTCGGTTCTTATTCGGTAAGTTTTAGGGCGAGGATGAGTTGATAGAAGCGTAGGGATTCTCATCACCTTTCTGTGGATATAAGGTTCATTACAAATGGGCTTACGATGAAGGAGTTGAGGCTGAATGAAGTTTTAGAGTTTTGGAGGGCCATCTAGTATGTGGGGCATATTAGATGTGTACGAGGGGCGTACTGAGAGTATCGGTCCTGGATGGTTGATGAGTACGTTGGACGTACTAAGGGGTATGCGGGGCGTAATCCCTTCAGCCATAAAACCCTAATTTTTGGTCCGTGACCCTATTTCTACCTCATATCTTTCATGAGGCTCATCTTTTATCAACGTCTAAGGCTCCTAAACCATAGAAGTCAACCCTTAGCCTTTATATTGGATCTTTTAAGCCATTGTGAAGGATCTTGGAGTATTTTGTGCACTTTGAAGAGCTTGGAGCTTGTTGAAGAATCACCACCTGGAAACCTGGAAAGGAGCTTGTAGATCCAGAGGTTTTCTATATTTAGCAATCTATTCAAGGTAAAAAGCTTTGATCTTGTCATATCCTTGATTAGATCTTCTTTAGGGTTTGATTATGGTTATTTTAGCCCCTTTGGTTGGTTCTTGTGACTTACGTTTGTTTCAGAGTCTTGATCTTGTAGATCGGGACGTTTTAGAAGTCCCTAAGGCATAAAAAATGTGATCTTTATGGTTTATTTGGACTCATGCATGTGTTAATACCTTTCATTAAGCTCTTTTGAGCTCTAGAGCCCCATTAAGTCATGCATGCAAGTAAAGTTACCAACTTTACGTGATAAGTCATCCATAGGAATCAGATCTAAGAGTTGGTGGCAAGGACTTAAGTCGTTAAGTACTTAATGGTGAAGAATGGGTTCAGCGGAGTACGTTGGGCACACCCATATGGTACGCTACGTGTACTGGCCCCAAAGGGTGTACGATGGGCGTACCAGCTGAGTATGCATGGCGTACTCGGCCTGTTGGACTTTTCTAGTTTTGTTGGCTTGTTGGCTTTGGACCTCAGACTAGAAGTTTGACCAGGGTTGACCATTGGTTATTTTGATCCTTTTTGGAAATTGGGCCTTCTATGGTTAGGCCCATGATGGGTTTGGGCCAAATTTGGATTTTTGGGCCTTATTGGGCCTTGTGGTGTCATTTCGGATTTTGGCCATCTTTTGGGCTTGGTTGCTTGGGGCATTGTTGGACCAACTGAGAACAAATGTTTTTGACTAGGAATATTTATTGGGCTTGAGGGTAAGACCCATGAAGGGTTTGGGCCCAATTTGGAAAATTGGGCCATTAGTGAGCTTTGGATGATTATTTGGTTTGTGGGCCTTGTAAATGGAAGTTTGGGCCTTAGTCTTGGACCAAACTATGTGACGGGTAAAATGGTCTTTTTACCCCATGTTTGGATTATTGGATCTAATTTGGAGCCCGAGTGTTAATTGAATGTTATTCATGCATGTTAGAGTGGGGATTCTAACGGATCTGCAGTTAGAGATTTATTTGTGGGTTCAGCCGTCGAGGCGAGTTTTCCTCACTGTACTTGCGGGTCGATGGCACCAATGCTGGCCCATTGGATTGATATCCTGTTATGCATGCTTTTGTACTGTCGTGATTTGTTAGATCGGTATCTTGGTAGATGGAATGTTGCTATGTTTAGTGATATATAGATCTATATTACTGGCTGTAGACTGTTATATGATTATTTGTTATATGTGCACATGTTTAGTCGGTGGACGAGGCTTCACTGCTTTGTGCGTAAGCCAATAAGTCGGGTGTAGCACCCGGTTCCTGGTATGTATTTCATTAAAGTATTTTTCATAATTTGGACTAAGACTCGGCGAGTTGATGGCCCAACTCATCGAGTAGTAACGACTTGGACCCGGGGGTTAAGTGGCGGACTCGTCGAGTCGGGGCACGACTCGATGAGTAGACTCTGGCTGGATAAAACCCTAATCCAAGGTTTTGCACCCTATTTAAACGTCTTATTCAGCCTCCCTCGTCCCTTATGCTCTCGGAACCCCCTCTCATCAAACCCTAATCGTCCTTGGTGAAGATCTAAGGCCTTTTTAGTGATTCTTGGTGGTTTGTGGTGGCAAGAAGGAAGGAGAAGCTTGAGGAACCAAGAGATTGGCCAGAGAAGTCAAACTTGTGCATCATCTACAGTCCTTCGAAGGTATAAAGTCGTCACCTTGCTCCTTCTTGTATTAGATCCCTTTTTGGGGAGATTTAGGGCTTTTATAAGCCATTCTTGGTGACCAACCATGATTGCAAGCATGGTGGGGGTTAAGGTTTCAGATCTAGGCTCATTAAAGGGTTATAAGGCAGAAAGTGAATGCCCTTGCACAATTGGAAAGCCTCATGCAACTCAAGAGCTTCTTTTAGGTTATTTTTAGCTCATAATCCCATGCATGCACGTAAAGTTCGTAACTTTACGTGCTAGATCGATCTTAGGAGCCTAGATCTATCATTTGGACAAGTGTTGTACATCAGAAATCGAGAAATGAGACTTGGACAACCTCGAATCGGCGAGTTGTTCTTGGGACTCGGCGAGTCCGAGGCTTGACTTCCCTTTTCTGTTAGGGTTCAAAGGAACCCAGTGAGTGTTAGAATGGCCTTAGAAGGGTCCGGGGGAGTGACCCGACGCATTGGACTTAGCCACAGACGTGGAGTTCATAGGACTCGACGAGTGCATGAGCAGACTCGGCGAGTCCAAGGCAATCTCCCAACTGTTGAAGATGAACTCGACGAGTTGTTCGTACAACTCGGCGAGTCAAGGTCAGGACTTGTTTGTAGGACAAGGATGAACTCGACGAGTTGTTCATGCAACTCGGCGTGTCGGATGAAGGTTCATTTGAGGTTGTTTTAGAAGGTGAACTCGTTGAGTCATTGCTAAACCCGACGAGTAGAAGCGTGAAGAAGGACAGATGAAGGGTAGGGACTCGACGAGTTGGAGGCCCAACTCGGCGATTCAGGTCAACTGGAAGTTCACTTTGTCTTTGACTTTGACTTCGTCAGGGATAAAACAGTCAATTTACCCTAAGAGCAGTCATCAATGTCTGACTAAATGTTTTATGGGAATTATAGCCGGAGGATCACCGGAGCAGCAGTCAGACATCTGTCGATCAGCTTTTTAAAGTTAGCCTTACGAGGTGAGTTACCTTCCAATAGGTGTGGGTCTAAGGCACCAATGCCGGCCCACCAGTATGTGATTATGGTTGAGATGGTTATTTTTGTGATAATTGTTTGGTTGCTATATTTGTGCTGAGAATGTGTTCAGTAGTAGTAGGGCAGGCTAGCCCTGGTTACCAGTTGAAAGATACCGAGGACGATTACCGGTTGAAAGATACAGAAGGGGTGGATAAAACCCATGCATGTATAGTAGTATGATTATGATATGTCATTATGTGACTCAATATGCTTATGTATGTTAGTATGAAATCAATATGTTTATGACCTGTAATATGTGATAGGGATAGGGGTGAAATAGTCCCCAGATACCGGTTGAAAGATACCGAAAGGGAGGTTAGTTCCCGGATATCGGTTGAAAGATACCGAAGGGGAGAGTAGCTCTCATTTACCGGTTGAAAGATACCGAAAGGGAGAATAGTTCCCAGTTACCGGTTGAAAGATACCAAAGGGGAGGGTAGCTCCCAGCTACCGGTTGAAAGATACCGAAGGGGAGGATAGCTCCCGGTTACCGGTTAAAAGATACCGATGATTATGTGCTATGGGTATGATGGGGGAACTCACTAAGCTTCGTGCTTACAGTCTCAGTTTTGGTTTCAGGTACCTCTTCGTCCAAGGGGAAGGAGCCGGCGGTGTAGCACCGCATCACACACACACTCATGTTTTCCGCATGGAGCTTCCTGGGAATGAACTCTGATTTATTTTACTTTTGACAAAATGGTTTTTATGGGGACATGTTTTGGATTATTGAGACAGTGGTTGTGACATGAGATATCTTTATGCATGTTTTTATACCGATGGTTTTATGTTATAACTTATTTAAAAACGAAATTTTTGGCCTTGAATTTTGGGATGTTACAAGTTGGTATCAGAGCCCGGGTTTGAGGGATTCGGACACACCCTCGGGGGTGTCTGGACTCAAACCGTGGGGCTAAAGGATTTTTTTTAAAAAGAAATGGTTTTCTAAATCTAAGAAAAAGAGTTTGAGAAAGAACAAGGTGTGTGATGCGTGCGATCGGCCGAGCTCAAGTAAGTTTTCCCCAAGATACCTATATTTGTTATGTTATGTTATATGATATATGACTCTGAGAACTACATGCTAGATTAGGGCTAAGGATCTGGGAAGATGCCTTTTATGCCTGATATATGTTTCGAGAACTGCATGCTAGATTAGGGCTGAGGATCTAGGATGGATGCCTTATATGCCTATTGTATGAGCTGTATGCTAGGACTACCTAGTAAGCAGTAGGATGGCCTAGTAGGTAATGCTTGATATGGTTACTCGACGCACGAATGCTGCTTGCTTTGTGTTATAGGGGTCCTGGCTAACTTCAATTGACTAGTGAGCGGATATGTAATAGTATCCGCAAGCTATTTAGGGGAGGATGGTAAGGACTCCTGGTGCAGCTGATGGCGGAGAGTAGGTCGGAGAGTGCCCTAGGGAAGCCTATGATGAGAATAGTTGGAAAGGGATATTGGTTAAGGGACTTGGTGAAGTCGAAGCAATCCTTGAGGAAAGTACGGATATATGTAGAAGGTAGTATGGGCACGTACTACTGAAAGTAGAGGATCCGTACTCGAGTCAAGGAGAGCCGAGATGGAACCAGGAATCTTGGATAATGTGTGAGACCTATCGGGGTATGTTTTGATCCTGACATTTATGTGTTTATTCTCAGTATGGTGGTCACACGACATGGAGCAGGAGGCTCAGGACCTAGGTCAAAATCGGGATCGGGCTCGGGCGCGGGATCCGAGTAGGTTGATGATGGATTACGCGAGTTCATCGCGTCTGAGATAACGAGAGGCATCCTTGAGTCGACCCCGGTCATTTTTGGGTCGATCAAGGAGGGGATCATCAAGCTGATGGAGGATCGCCTCCGAGCATTCAGGAGTGATTTGGCGTCTTGCCAGGCGAGTACGCGCACACTGTCCTTCAAGGACTTCAGAGGGAGTGGTGCGCCGGATTTTCACGGGGTGAAGGACCCCATTGCTGCCAGGAGATGGATTGCAGACATTGAGTCTGCACAGTTGATGAGCTTCTTCCCGGAATGGTCGAAGGTCCGCTTTGCGGCGGGATATCTGAGAGACAGAGCTAGAGATTGGTGGGAGTCGGTTGATGACTCATTGGGAGCCCCGGCCGTCGAGGCTATGACCTGGTCAGACTTTGTGACCAGATTCAGGGCAGAGTTCGCGCCAGCTATGTGGAGCTTCAGCAGCTGGCCAGGGAGTTTTTGGACATGAGACAGACTACGGAGACTTTGGCGGAGATCACCGCCAAGTTCCGGGAGAGGGCTCTTTTGGTGCCCCAGTATGCAGGAGATGAGGATATGAGGAGGACCTGCTATCACGACATGTTGAGAGCCGACATCCGGGAGCATGTCAGCTTCTCGGCATGCCCGACCTTGGACTCTACGATTGCCAGGGCACGGGAGAGGGAGATCGATTTGGAGCACCTCAGGAAGAGGAAGGCTGAGACTGGGCAGGTTACAGGGGTTTCAGGGAAGAAACCCAAGGGATTCGACTCTAGGTCGAAGGGCCAGCAGGGTCGGGACCGCTGTGGAAAATGTGGTCGGTCACACGAGGGAGCTTGTCGCACTGGGTCGTGTTCCGGCTGCTATAAGTGCGGCAAGGCTGGGCATATTGGCAGGGATTGTACTGCCCCCACCCCCACAGTGCAGATGACGGACCTGATTTGCTTTCATTGCAATTAGAGGGGCCACAAGAAGGCCAATTACCCTAGATTGACAGCAGCAGTGCTAGCAGCGGCGCCGACCCCAGCAGCAGCGCGGGTTACAGATGGCCGAAAGGCCAAGGTCAAGGCTCCAATGGTGCGGAGCCGAGCATTTCAGTTGACAGCTGAGTAGGCACGCACTGCACCCGATGTGGTGACGGGTATGGTTTCTTCTCTTACTTCTTTATGATTATGTCGTTGTGATTTTGATAAGTTAGGTGTATGATCTGTTTAGGATCGTTCCATGTGAACTGTATCCCGATTCAGGTGTTGTTTGACTCGGGTGCTACCCGATCATTTGTTTCTCTTACGCTTAGCAAGAAGTTTCCTGAGTCTTCGGGCATGGTAGACTGCCCTCTAAAGGTCGAGATTGCGGACGACCGGTCAGTGCGAGCATCAGAGGTCTACCGAGATTGTGTATTGAGGTTGTTCAAGGAACGTTACCTGGTAGACTTAGTTCCCATACCTTTGCAGGGGAACAAGGTTATTATTGGTATGGATTGGCTAAGCCCCAATGGGGCAGTGATCAACTGTGCTCAGCAGTTGGTGCGAATCAGGACCCCAAAGGGGGGAGAGCCGGTGATCCAGGGCGAGAGGCCACAGCGTGGACCAGCTTTATGTTCAGCAGTGAGAGCGAGGCGCTACCTCCAGCAGGGTTGTGCAGGATTTGTCGCCTATGTTACGGATACTCGGGAGGCGGGTAAGGCGAAGGTCGGCGATGTGCCCGTGGTACGAGAGTTTGCGGATGTATTCCCCGAGGAGTTGCCTGGGATACCTCCGGAGAGGCAGATGGAGTTCAGGATCGACCTCGCCCTTAGTGCGGCTCCGATAGCCAACGCACCGTATCGGTTGGCTCCTCCTGAGATGCAGGAGTTGTCTACACAACTGTAGGACCTGTTAGACAAGGGATTCATTAGACCGAGCAGTTCACCCTGGGGATCCCCGATTCTATTTGTAAAGAAGAAGGACGGGTCGCATCGGATGTGTATAGATTACCGGGAGCTGAATAAGTTAACGGTGAAGAACCGTTACCCACTCCCGAGGATTGATGACCACTTTGACCAGCTACAGGGAGCGTCTTGGTTCTCGAAGATTGATCTGCGTTCAGGATATCATCAAATGAGGGTCAGAGAGGAAGATGTGCAGAAGACTGCATTCCAGATGCGCTATGGTCACTATGAGTTCGTGGTGATGCCTTTCCGGCTCACCATTGCTCCTGCCGCGTTCATGGATATCATGAACCGCGTGTGCAGACCGATGTTGGATCGTTCTGTGATAGTTTTCATCAATGACATCTTGGTTTACTCCAAGACGCGAGAGCAGCATGAGGAGCATTTGCGGGAGGTTTTGGATACTTTGAGGAGGGAGAACTTGTATGTTAAGTTCTCCAAGTATGTGATGAGGTGGGAAGTGTAGTGGTGTTGATTATGATGGCATGTGCGGAATTAGAAAGATCTAGTAAATCATCATGTAAAATCAAGAACACAAGGAGTAAATAAATCTTTGTAAGCTCATATTAGATCTAGAAAGAATATACAAATGGGTTTGTACACAATTTCTCTCTCTAGTCTAACACTCCAAATGGTTCCTTTACATAATGGGAGTCCCTCAATTCCTATTTATAGGAAAGACTCAACCCATTTACACATACAAGAGGGTAAGCCTAAAACACTACATCCAAGAGTGACTTTGCACCCTAACATTCTCCCCCTCAAAGTTAGGATTGGATGTCCGGCTTCAATCTCCAACGAGCTAACGCGATCAAGACCAAACTCCCCCTCGAAGTAACACCGGTCTTCAAATCCACAAATGAATATTCGACAAACCCGAGAAGCTTCGAATACCCATCATTCTCCCCCTTTTATAATCAAAAAATGATTATAAAACCCACTAAGGGTGAGAAGCGCCTGAGGAATAGTCTTCACGATACTCCCCCTTGATGTGTACCAAAAATGAATCACCAAAAATCTTGCACGGAAAAACAATCACGAAAAAGCCACAAAAAATTTCCAATTTATGAAAATTTTTGACTTTTTGGGTGAAAGTTGCAAGATTTTTCAAAAACCGGGTAGAAACTGTCACTTTCTGAAACTTGCAGGGACCCATTGCGCCCAAAACAGCCAAATATGCAAAACTCTCCCCATTTTCCAAAGCTGGGTAGAAAGCGTCAATTTGCACAAACTGCAGGGTCCAGAAATGTAAAATTTTGCAATTTCTCAGCTTTATGAAGCTATTTTCGAAATTTGGTAAATTCTGTCAAACTTTCGAAACTGCAGGGGCTAATTGAGAAATTTCAGCTTTCTTCATAATTTTTGTCACCTTTTCGAAAATGGACAAATTCTGCCATGTCTTCGAAACTACAAGGGACCAATTTCGAAAGTTTATGTTTCTTCCCCAAGTTGTTTCCCAAGCACGAAACTTTCTTCCTTCACTTCGTTAATCAGGTAACAAAGTCTCAACACGGTTCGTTTTTATCGGAAGGTTTTGTTAACGAATCGTGATCCATGATAACGAAGCGAGTGTCCACACCCTTCGTTAATCGACATTAAAATTTTCGTTAGTCGACTTCAACGACTCCAAATATCAATTCTTCGAACATCGACCCTTCGCACATCAGATTTTTCAAGCACAAAAGCATTAAGCATCTTCGTTTCGTTACTCGACGAGCTTCTTGTCGACGTCGACTCCAACACACCATACCCTTCGCACATCGACCACAACCCTTCGAAAACAAAATCAATGCTTCGCTTTCTTTTTCAAGTCACAATCGACAATCTTACATGCGAAGTCTTGTTGGACAATCGACCTAATCAATTTACAAATTGAAAGTAGTTCGACATCAGACCCCAAATCTCGTTGACAAACTAACCCATACAACCAAATCGTCATCATAAAAGCGAAATCTTCAAAAACACTGCCTTCGCTTTTAGTGTACAATCCAAATCGAATCACAATTAACTCAAAGACTTTGATCACCAGACCCACTTCGATTCTTCAATTTTCCAATCTCTTGATTTCTAATACCTGAATTAAACTCCAAAATCAAATTCGATTCGTAAACTGTCGATTTCCAGTTAACATGTTGAACCACTAACAAAATTGTTCAATCCCAAGACTTCGCTTTCTCCTTCACGAATCGTCAATTAATCAGCAACCATAAAATACCGATTCCTTCGTTATCAGTTACCGATTTCATCCCCAAAATCAGATTCCTTGATCATTCCAACTTGTCATCTAAAAACGAATCCATTCACCACTCAAACACATATTTACACAGTCGACCTTAGTAAACATTCGACATCCAAATCCCAATCATCACCAATTGAACCCAAAATGTATTCGCATACATAAACCATCGAACTATCGACCTCCAATTGTTCAATTTATCAAGAACATTGATTTTGACTTCAAAAAGTCATCCAAATCAACAAAATCGATCATGTTAAAGAACATTTTATCAAAATCGAATCCAAATGTTAGTACTATCAACTCTAATCAATTCCAATCTTGATTCGACCTGATGTCAAGAGAAGTCTGCATCACGAACATGTAACCTAATCAAAATCAGTCAACGACTGAAATCGAAGAGTGAAATCACCAATCGACTTCAAACAACATTCAATAATCGACCTATTGAACAAGATCATATGTTCAATTCACAGTGATAGAAAACGGAACTTCAAGAACTCGATCATAAAGAAAACCATGAAGGTACAACACCTTTATGCATATCGAGCATAATGAAGAACTGAGAGTAAGACAATCGATTTATGGACTCAATTAATGATAAATGATCAAAAGAATTTTGGGCTCACATGTTTTGGACTAAATATCGATCAGTGATTGGGCTTCATGATGAACAGTATCGAATATAACTTGGATTAGGTTCGAATCAATAATCCATGAATTGATTATTAATTGAACTTTGAATTATGTATCATATGAACAATGCTCAAACAATTTTTAAATTCGAATGAACAATACATATCGAAATTGAGCAACAAAAATGAATTTCGATTTTTATTTTTAGGAATTTGATCTAAAAAAAATAATTGGATCAACAATGGGGTTGAAACGGATTAGATCAAATGTGTCAAATCGATCAAAAATGAAAAACGTAAAATACGAATCGAAATCATGGATGTTTTGGAATCCATTTGAGAATTTGTGATACCTTTTTGACGAATCGAGATCCATTTGCAATGAACGAATCAAATTTAGAAGATCTTGGTTCTTTTGTTGGAACAAGAAAATCTCCAATTTGAACATTGTACCACCCATTATGCGAGATGTACAACTCGTTCTTCGTGTTCTTCGTGTTCTTCAACGATCCATGAACATCTTCAAAAGAACCACCAACACATTTGGGTTTTGACTTCAAATTCAATGCAACATTTGGAGATTGGTGCTTTGGAACCCAAATTTGTTTAACGGATTTCGGCTTCACAACGTTTGACGATTTTTGTGAGTAAACCCGCTTGTTTTTGCGATTGATCTTCTTCTTCTTTTTCTTTCTCATCTTTTTGCATCTTGAAGACTTGACTTCATGAACAAACCCACTTTCCACAACTTCAACATTGTGAATTTGAATCAAATCTTTTGGAGTTTGATACTTGTGAATTTCTTGGATCACCGGCTTCCGATAAGGACTCATTCCTTCAAACGAATCACAAGAACACAAAATATCATCGGTTTGAACTCCAATCGAGCAAAAAACTTTTTCATCATAAGAATCAACTTGAACTCCTTTTTCTTGAACATCATGAACATCCGGGTAAGAAGCAAGAACATTATCACCATATTTGCATTCATCAAGACTAATTCCTTCAATTACTTCACCATCTTTCTTCTTCTTCCTTCTTTCATGATAAGTTGTTACCAAACGATCAAGCAACACCTTATGATTATCATGATCTATAGGATAGCCATTGAACTTTCCACATTCACATTTCTCCTTAGAAATGCGTGTTTTTCGCTTAAAATACCCGGTTACAAAACAATTGAGAACTCCTTCAAAAGTGAATGACCATGGACGATCCTCTACAAACCAATTTTCACAAATTGTTTCTTCCATTTTTGATCAATCGATAAGATATTGGGTTTTTCTAGAGAGAGAAAGTGAATATGAACCAAATTCTAGTGAGAGAAAGTGGTACAAACAAGTATTCTAGAGAGAGAAAATCGAATTATGGATCAAATCAAGGAAAAATTCGATTTCTAGAACACAAAACACTCTTTAAACACGAAGATTAATAAGAACATAAAGAATCACCAAATCAAGATAGCCATCAAGGATCAATTCTTGATTCAATCAAGAACACCCGCTCTGATACCAATTGTAGTGGTGTTGATTATGATGGCATGTGCAGAATTAGAAAGATCTAGTAAATCATCATGTAAAATCAAGAACACAAGGAGTAAATAAATCTTTGTAAGCTCATATTAGATCTAGAAAGAATATACAAATGGGTTTGTACACAATTTCTCTCTCTAGTCTAACACTCCAAATGGTTCCTTTACATAACGGGAGTCACTCAATTCCTATTTATAGGAAAGACTCAACCCATTTACACATACAAGAGGGTAAGCCTAAAACACTACATCCAAGAGGGACTTTGCACCCTAACAGGAAGTCCCGAGGTCTCCATCTGAGATTCAGAGCTTCCTGGGGATGGCAGGCTACTATTGGAGATTCATCCAGGACTTCTCCAAGATAGTCGTTCCTCTGACCAGGCTGACAAGGAAAGTCGTGGTCTTTCGCTGGGGACCTAAGCAGCAGGCTGCGTTTGAGACATTGAGACAGAGATTGTGTGAGGCGCCAATCTTAGCCCTGCCGGAGGGCATAGGGGATTTTGTAGTGTACTGTGATGCGTCCATCTCGGGTTAGGGCGCGGTATTGATGCAGAGAGGGCATGTTATCGCTTACGCTTCGAGGCAGCTGAAGCCTCACGAGGCAAACTACACGACGCATGATTTGGAGCTGGGGGCGGTTGGTTTTGATGGGTTTTATACAAACAATCCTATGTGTGCATGCAACCCTAGATTTCGATCTATGTTTTCACTATTAGATACACAACTTTATGAACACAAGAAGAACCCTAGCATGGACCTAGGTATTTCAAAATCTTGATAGTAGAAGGGATTACATACCTCTTGTTGTTATATTGTAATAACAACACAAGTCTTCGATCTCCTTGTCTTGGAAAGCAAGTACCACAAGTGTAGTACCTCTAATGGCTCACAAACACCAAAAGAAAATGGAGAGGCAAGAGAAAGAGAGGGAAGAGGCAAAAATCAGCTCTAGGTCTTCTGGGGATCAAGTGGTCAATTTTCCTAGGCCTAAGGGGTCTTTATATAGGGTAGAGATTAGGGTTTCAGTCCTTATCCTTATCTGGTTACTTGCCCACCAAGCAGCCCATAAGATAAGCCTAGAATCCTTATCTTGGACGAATTCTAAGGCCATATCACCATGAATTCGTCCACCCTATCCATGGGGCATCCATTGCCCTAATTTGCAACTATCACATAATTACAATTCAGCCCCTCTAGTTTAATTAATTACATTTGATCACATAATTAAATCTTAATTAATTATTGACCAATATTAATTAAACAAATATGATTTCTCTTTAATTTATTATTCTTATAATATATTAATAAATCATAATAACCTCTTTCTCTATTATTTCTCCAGTCAAGTTGCTTTGGTGAAGGCAACCCAAAAGGACCATGCACAACCGGGTCAAGTACTTACCAAATATGGTTACGGGCTTAGACATTAATCGAACAGTCTCCCACTTGGATAAGTCTAGTAACCATAAATGCAAGCATAACTCGATTATCAATTGTAGCTCTCAAATACGCTGTCGAACTCTGATCTTATCAGCAACCTGTCCTTTAAATAAGGGATCGTACATTCCTCTATTTTAGATATCGTACGGACAATCTCATGGAACATAGTCATACTTATTGTCCAACAGTTTGTTTCTCGATCTCTGATTCATTTGACATGGAACTTAATTGAACACATCAATTTAGTCCTGACTGGGCCCGACACATAACTCAAATCAAATCATCGAGGGGCCCAGATATCGCTTTTACCCTCTTAGGATAAAAGGAAAAGATAAACTTCGACTTATATGCATTTACTATTCACTAACCAAATTATACACAACAATGCGTTTTATAACATCAAGTTACTGATGCGTTTTCGCATTATCAATGCACAACCAATTACCAAACAATAAACCATATATCTTGTTTTAAGACCATATGATATTATCGTCTTGCGATCACTCGTGATAAATTCCATGAAGTGATTCCAACAAGCGCGGGTTTATTCCAATGCTCAAAATTTATTCATAAGCACTCATGAATATTGTAACAAACCTTTGTTATGTCTAATACCTTTCAGACAATCTACACACCAATTCATGAAAGTCTTCATTCATACCTACTTGCAACATATGAACGACTGTGGACCGTTTGAATAATTCAATTATTCTTAATTAACTCAATCATTCAGGAAGTCAAAACATGCAAAGCAAAATAATAGTTAAACAATCAACATAAGACAATGACTATACTTATAAATAATACTCCTTTATTTAATCATCAAATGTCAATTACATTTATCTATTACACGTTTCTAAACGATCTATTCCAAACTAATATCGTCCTTCAGCCCAATGCTCCTAACGTGCTGCAAGTGCTTAACCCTACTCAGTCCCTTCGTAAGCGGATCTGTTGGGTTATCCTCTGACGATACCCTCTTAACTACGAGGAGTCCTTCTTCTACCCGATGTCTAATAAAGTGATATTTTCTGTCGATATGTCGAGATCTACCATGATCCCTCGGTTCCTTGGTCAAGCCAACCGCTCCTTCATTATCATAGAAAATTTCCATAGGCTCCTTTATGGCAGGTACAACTCCAAGGTCTCCAATGAAGTTCTTCAACCATATCGCCTCCTTTGACGCTTCGCTCGCTGCAATGTACTCTGATTCGCACGTTGAATCAGCTACGGTTTCTTGCTTGGAACTTTTCCAAGTCACTGCTCCTCCATTAAGGGTAAAGACCCAGCCCGACTGTGAACGGTAGTTGTCCCTGTCGGTCTGGAAACTGGCGTCACTATACCCTCGCACCTTCAAGTCATCACTCCCTCCGAGGACTAGAAACCATTCCTTTGTCCTCCGAAGGTACTTAAGAATATTCTTGACTGCGGTCCAATGTGCTTTGCCAGGGTTCCCTTGATACCTACTGACCATGCTCATAGCGAAAGCCACATCAGGGCGAGTACAAGTCATAGCATACATGATCGAGCCAACTACGGAAGCGTAAGGTACTCGGCTCATCTCTGCTATCTCGGCTTCGGTACTCGGACTTTGAGTCTTACTCAACTTGGCATTACTTTGGATTGGTAATTCTCCCTTCTTCGAGTTTCCATACTAAAACGTTTTAGCACCTTGTCCAAGTAAGTATTCTGACTAAGTCCTATTAGTCTCTTACTTCGGTCTCTCACTATCCTTATTCCCAAAATATAGGAAGCCTCTCTGAGGTCCTTCATAGCGAAGCACTTCCCGAGCCAGGACTTAACTTCATGCAGTGTCGGGATGTCGTTTCCTATGAGTAGTATGTCATCGACATACAATACGAGAAAGCTAACTATACTCCCACTGGTTTTGACATACACACATGATTCATCTTCGCTTCATACAAACCTAAACTCTTTGACTTTCTCATCAAAGCAAAGATTCCATCTGCGAGATGCTTGCTTAAGTCCATAAATGGACTTCTCAAGCTTGCACACTATATTGGGATGCTTCGCATCGACAAAACCTTCTGGTTGAGCCATGTAAACATCCTCAGCCAACTTCCCATTAAGGAAAGCGGTTTTGACATCCATTTGCCATATTTCATAATCATGAAAAGCAGCAATGGCTAGCATCACCCTAATAGACTTTATTTTGGCAACTGATGACAAGGTCTCATCATAGTCAACTCTGGGAGTTTGAGTAAAGCCCTTCGCAACCAATTGCGCCTTATACGTGTGCACATTCCCATCCATGTTGGTCTTCTTCTTGAAGATCCACTTGCACCCAACCGTCTTACGTACGGGCACATGGTCAACCAAACTCCAAACTTGGTTGTCGTACATGGACTGAATATCGTTGTCCATCGCCCCTTTCCATTTTGCAGACTCAGAGCCTGCCATGGCTTCCTTATATCTGTTAGGTTCATCTAGATTTATTAGTGTACAATCACTAATATACGTGTCCCGTTCTGTAGTAATATGAAAACCATATAACTGGGGTTGAACTCTAACTCTTTCGGAACGTCTAAGAGGTAAGGATTCGTCAATCGGTTCAACCGGAGTTTCCTCCTCGGGTTGAGCGCCAGCATTAGAGGTTCCTTCATCGCTCGACTCTTGAATCTCTTCAAGATCGATTTGCCTCCCACTGTCCCCTTGGCTTATGAGTTCTCGCTCTCGGAAAACCCCTCTCCTCGCAACGAAGACAACATTGTCACTCGGTCTATAGAAGAGATATCCAAAGGATTTCTGCGGGTAGCCGATGAAAATACACTGCTCACTACGAGGTTCGAGCTTGTCGTGAGTCTCTCGTGTTACGAAATCCTCGCAACCCCAAACCTTGATATGTGCCAACGAGGGAGCTTTCCCTATCCACATCTCGTGAGGTGTTTTGGCAACCTTCTTTGTAAGGACTAAGTCAAGGATGTGGGCGGCAGTCTCCAAGGCATACCCCCAGAATGAGATAGGTAGTGAAGCACGACTCATCATGGAACGAACCAAGTCCAATAGGGTTCGATTACGCCTCTCCGCCACACCATTCAACTGCGGTGTCCTAGGCGGCGTCAATTGCAAAACTATTCTGCATTCCTTGAGGTAGTCGTGGAATTCAAGACTTAGGTACTCTCCTCCTCGATCGGATCGAAGCATCTTGATTTTCCTGCCGAATTGATTCTCCACTTCTTGTTTAAACTCCTTGAACTTTTCAAACGTTTCTGACTTGTTCTTGATTAAATAAATATACCCATATCTACTATTATCATCGGTGAAAGTCACATAGAAGCGGTTCGCGTCCCTTGTGGTCGATCTAAACGGCCCACACACATCTATTGTTGGATATAGTGTCTAAGTCCATAACTATATTTGGTATGTACTTGACCCGACCCGACATGGTCCATTTGGGTTGCACTTCACCCGAACAATTTATGGATAATCTTTTGAGAATAGTATAAGTTATGATTTATTAATATATTATAAGTTCTAATATATTAATATAAAATCATATTATTTAATTAGTATTGATCTATAATTAATCTAGAATTAATTTAGAGATCAAAAGTATTACTAATTAAATATGGGCTCTTGTATTTATATAGTGTGGGCTAATGCTTATTTGGAATGGGCTAGGCTTGCATGGAAAGTCCATGGATACTCCATGGAGCTTTAACCCATGGATCTCATGGAAATGAAAAGACATGGGTATTAGGGTTTACATGGATGTAACCCTAATCCACCACACTATATAAAGGAGGCTTTGGTTCTTGAAATCACATTAGTTGTGGTGCGTAAACTAAGAGGGCCGATTTCAAGAAGTTTGTGACTATTCTCCCAAGTTTCCAAGTTTGTGGTGATTTGTGACTTCCATTTGAGGCATCCACATTATTCGTGCTAGGCTCTCAAACTCTAAACAATCAACTACTACTACAAGGTAAGTAATTCTACTAGTTTTATTTGATTCAAGTACCCCATGCCATGCTAGTTAGGATAAGAACCTTGGAAAAATAATTATTTGCATGTATCTTAGTCAAACATAGATCAAAGGTTTCTAGGGTTGCATGTACGCCATAGGAGTGTTAGAATGCTGAAAACTCATCAGTGGTATCAGAGCCAAGTTTGTTTATTTGATACTTGATGCAAAAAAAAAAAAAAAACTTGAAAATCGAAGTTTTGTTCAAAAGCTCGTATCAAAATTTCAAGTTTTGTATATGTACTTACGATTCTTGAAATTTTTGATATGAACACTCATAAACATATGAGTTTAGAAGATCATAGAAATTATGTGCTAATAATTGATTAGATTAATTCTTGATCTTTATGTGTTTTAATGGAGTCCATAACTAGTTCTTAAGTTATGGATAACCAAAACTCACATTTATAAATAACCATTAAAAGAACACATAGGTTACAAAAAATGAAGAGTCTTCATTTTTAATAACCATTAACTCATAAGTTATGAGAAATGAAAAGTTTTGAAAGTTTACAAAACTTGCCCTCAAGTTTTGGAACATGTAAAGTCATATTAAAAACTTTAGTTCCAACCCCTAGAATTTTAAAAGTTAAAATTCAACCCTTATACTTTATAATATTATAAGTTTAATAATATTTATATATGTATAAGATCAAGTCGTCTTACCGCTAGTACGCCTCATTCATGAAGCCGGTCTATAAGGGGGGTATAAGGTTGTTGCCTATAAAATGGCAACTTAATGGGTGTCCACTCTCACCCACCGCTTCCTTGATCGGTGGAGGGTCGTTAGCCGAACGGGAAGGACAAGGACTTATAAATTCTCATTAAAAGTATAATGATAATACTAAAGTAACTAAACTTTATTGAATTCCCAATCTTAGTTATTTTAGGAAAATGTGAATAAGGTGCTAATCCATGAAATTACACTTTACACTTTGTTTAAGTCGTTAGTGGAGCGTGTGTGGTTAACCGGCACACTAACTTGAACTTAACAAGGTAGGTAAAGGGTGACTTAATGTTTATCATAGTATCGATGGAGCGTGTGTGGTTAACCGGCACATCGATTGAGGGGTAATACATTAAGGGTACCAAGTAATTTGCATGGTTACTTCACACCTTGTTTTGTGATCCTCGGCATCCCAGTCACAAAACTTGAAGGGCACACTCGAGATTGAAACATGCCATTGAATAAAGTTCAATGAATCTCAAAGAATCTAGGAGTTTCTAAACCAATTAAAACCTAATTAAATATTTCGTTTTTCATGGTGGAAATTGGTGAATCGTCATTCACCTACCTTCAAATATCTTATAGCTTAGATTACGGCATCCCTCTTCTAAGTTATAAAATATTGTGTTGGGTCCTAGCCTTAATATTACATTTGGGTGTTTTGTTAAGGACTATCTCTATATCTAATCTAATCTATTCCCTCTTCTTTTCAGATGTCTTCCAATAACAATGCTTCTGGCTCAAACCCTACTAGCTCCTTCTCTCTCATGAATCGTTGTGGGAGAGTCATCTTTGATGGGTCCAACTTTACAGATTGGATCAGAAACATCAGGATGGTCACTCGGTATGAGAACAAAGAATATGTTCTCGACAAGGAGCTGAAGGTACCCGATCCAACTGCTACTCCTGAAGAGCTTGCTGAATATGAGGTACATGAAAGAGATGCTACAAAAGTGGCGTGCATCATGATGGCCACCATGACAGCCGAGCTCCAAAAGTCCTATGAGGACTATTATCCTTTTGAGATGCACCAGGACTTGATGGACCGCTACCATCAAAGTGCTCGTCAAGAGCGATATGAAATAATCTCCTCCATGATAACAACCTGAATGAAGGATGGTGAACCCATCACGGGCCACATGCAGAAAATGTAAAGGTATGTGGACCGTTTACTGAAGCTGAATGTGAACTTCCCTGAGGAGTTAGCAATAGACATCATTTTGCACTCGTAAGCGGATCTGTTGGGTTATCCTCTGACGATACCCTCTTAACTACGAGGAGTCCTTCTTCTACCCGATGTCTAATAAAGTGATATTTTCTGTCGATATGTCGAGATCTACCATGATCCCTCGGTTCCTTGGTCAAGCCAACCGCTCCTTCATTATCATAGAAAATTTCCATAGGCTCCTTTATGGTAGGTACAACTCCAAGGTCTCCAATGAAGTTCTTCAACCATATCGCCTCCTTTGACGCTTCGCTCGCTGCAATGTACTCTGATTCGCACGTTGAATCAGCTACGGTTTCTTGCTTGGAACTTTTCCAAGTCACTGCTCCTCCATTAAGGGTAAAGACCCAGCCCGACTGTGAACGGTAGTTGTCCCTGTCGGTCTGGAAACTGGCGTCACTATACCCTCGCACCTTCAAGTCATCACTCCCTCCGAGGACTAGAAACCATTCCTTTGTCCTCCGAAGGTACTTAAGAATATTCTTGACTGCGGTCCAATGTGCTTTGCCAGGGTTCCCTTGATACCTACTGACCATGCTCATAGCGAAAGCCACATCAGGGCGAGTACAAGTCATAGCATACATGATCGAGCCAACTACGGAAGCGTAAGGTACTCGGCTCATCTCTGCTATCTCGGCTTCGGTACTCGGACTTTGAGTCTTACTCAACTTGGCATTACTTTGGATTGGTAATTCTCCCTTCTTTGAGTTTTCCATACTAAAACGTTTTAGCACCTTGTCCAAGTAAGTATTCTGACTAAGTCCTATTAGTCTCTTACTTCGGTCTCTCACTATCCTTATTCCCAAAATATAGGAAGCCTCTCTGAGGTCCTTCATAGCGAAGCACTTCCCGAGCCAGGACTTAACTTCATGCAGTGTCGGGATGTCGTTTCCTATGAGTAGTATGTCATCGACATACAATACGAGAAAGCTAACTATACTCCCACTGGCTTTGACATACACACATGATTCATCTTCGCTTCGTACAAACCCAAACTCTTTGACTTTCTCATCAAAGCAAAGATTCCATCTGCGAGATGCTTGCTTAAGTCCATAAATGGACTTCTCAAGCTTGCACACTCTATTGGGATGCTTCGCATCGACAAAACCTTCTGGTTGAGCCATGTAAACATCCTCAGCCAACTTCCCATTAAGGAAAGCGGTTTTGACATCCATTTGCCATATTTCATAATCATGAAAAGCAGCAATGGCTAGCATCACCCTAATAGACTTTATTTTGGCAACTGGTGACAAGGTCTCATCATAGTCAACTCTGGGAGTTTGAGTAAAGCCCTTCGCAACCAATTGCGCCTTATACGTGTGCACATTCCCATCTATGTTGGTCTTCTTCTTGAAGATCCACTTGCACCCAACCGTCTTACGTACGGGCACATGGTCAACCAAATTCCAAACTTGGTTGTCGTACATGGACTGAATATCGTTGTCCATCGCCCCTTTCCATTTTGCAGACTCCGGGCCTGCCATGGCTTCCTTATATATGTTAGGTTCATCTAGATTTATTAGTGTACTATCACTAATATACGTGTCCCGTTCTGTAGTAATATGAAAACCATATAACTGGGGTTGAACTCTAACTCTTTCGGAACGTCTAAGAGGTAAGGATTCGTCAATCGGTTCAACCGGAGTTTCCTCCTCGGGTTGAGCGCCAGCATTAGAGGTTCCTTCATCGCTCGACTCTTGAATCTCTTCAAGATCGATTTGCCTCCCACTGTCCCCTTGGCTTATGAGTTCTCGCTCTCGGAAAACCCCTCTCCTCGCAACGAAGACAACATTGTCACTCGGTCTATAGAAGAGATATCCAAAGGATTTCTGCGGGTAGCCGATGAAAATACACCGCTCACTACGAGGTTCGAGCTTGTCATGAGTCTCTCGTGTTACAAAAGCCTCGCAACCCCAAACCTTGATATGTGCCAACGAGGGAGCTTTCCCTATCCACATCTCGTGAGGTGTTTTGGCAACCTTCTTTGTAAGGACTAAGTCAAGGATGTGGGCGGCAGTCTCCAAGGCATACCCCCAGAATGAGATATGTAGTGAAGCACGACTCATCATGGAACGAACCAAGTCCAATAGGGTTCGATTACGCCTCTCCGCCACACCATTCAACTGCGGTGTCCTAGGCGGCGTCAATTGCGAAACTATTCTGCATTCCTTGAGGTAGTCGTGGAATTCAAGACTTAGGTACTCTCGTCCTCGATCGGATCGAAGGATCTTGATTTTCCTGCCCAATTGATTCTCCACTTCTTGTTTAAACTCCTTGAACTTTTCAAACGTTTCTGACTTGTGCTTGATTAAATAAATATACCCATATCTACTATAATCATCGGTGAAAGTCACATAGAAGCGGTTCGCGTCCCTTGTGGTGGATCTAAAGGGCCCACACACATCTATTATTGGATATAGTGTCTAAGTCCATAACTATATTTGGTATGTACTTGACCCGACCCGGCATGGTCCATTTGGGTTGCACTTCACCCGAACAATTTATGGATAATCTTTTGAGAATAGTATAAGTTATGATTTATTAATATATTATAAGTTCTAATATATTAATATAAAATCATATTATTTAATTAGTATTGATCTATAATTAATCTAGAATTAATTTAGAGATCAAAAGTATTACTAATTAAATATGGGCTCTTGTATTTATATAGTGTGGGCTAATGCTTATTTGGAATGGGCTAGGCTTGCATGGAAAGTCCATGGATACTCCATGGAGCTTTAACCCATGGATCTCATGGAAATGAAAAGACATGGGTATTAGGGTTTACATGGATGTAACCCTAATCCACCACACTATATAAAGGAGGCTTTGGTTCTTGAAATCACATTAGTTGTGGGGCGTAAACTAAGAGGGCCGATTTCAAGAAGTTTGTGACTATTCTCCCAAGTTTCCAAGTTTATGGTGATTTGTGACTTCCATTTGAGGCATCCACATTATTGGTGCTAGGCTCTCAAACTCTAAACAATCAACTACTACTACAAGGTAAGTAATTCTACTAGTTTTATTTGATTCAAGTACCCCATGCCATGCTAGTTAGGATAAGAACCTTGGAAAAATAATTATTTGCATGTATCTTAGTCAAACATAGATCAAAGGTTTCTAGGGTTGCATGTACGCCATAGGAGTGTTAGAATGCTGAAAACTCATCAGTGGTATCAGAGCCAAGTTTGTTTATTTGATACTTGACGCAAAAAAAAAAAAAAAGAAACTTGAAAATCGAAGTTTTGTTCAAAAGCTCGTATCAAAATTTCAAGTTTTGTATATGTACTTACGATTCTTGAAATTTTTGATATGAACACTCATAAACATATGAGTTTAGAAGATCATAGAAATTATGTGCTAATAATTGATTAGATTAATTCTTGATCTTTATGTGTTTTAATGGAGTCCATAACTAGTTCTTAAGTTATGGATAACCAAAAGTCACATTTATAAATAACCATTAAAAGAACACATAGGTTACAAAAAATGAAGAGTCTTCATTTTTAATAACCATTAACTCATAAGTGATGAGAAATGAAAAGTTTTGAAAGTTTACAAAACTTGCCCTCAAGTTTTGGAACATGTAAAGTCATATTAAAAACTTTAGTTCCAACCCCTAGAATTTTAAAAGTTAAAATTCAACCCTTATACTTTATAATATTATAAGTTTAATAATATTTATATATGTATAAGATCAAGTCGTCTTACCGCTAGTACGCCTCATTCACGAAGCCGGTCTATAAGGGGCGTATAAGGTTGTTGCCTATAAAATGGCAACTTAATGGGTGTCCACTCTCACCCACCGCTTCCTTGATCGGTGGAGAGTCGTTAGCCGAACGGGAAGGACAAGGACTTATAAATTATCATTAAAAGTATAATGATAATCCTAAACTAACTAAACTTTATTGAATTCCAAATCTTAGTTATTTTAGGAAAATGTGAATAAGGTGCTAATCCATGAAATTACACTTTACACTTTGTTTAAGTCGTTAGTGGAGCGTGTGTGGTTAACCGGCACACTAACTTGAACTTCACAAGGTAGGTAAAGGGTGACTTAATGTTTATCATAGTACCGATGGAGCGTGTGTGGTTAACCGGCACATCGATTGAGGGGTAATACATTAAGGGTACCAAGTAATTTGCATGGTTACTTCACACCTTGTTTTGTGATCCTCGGCATCCCAGTCACAAAACTTGAAGGGCACACTCGAGATTGAAACATGCCATTGAATAAAGTTCAATGAATCTCAAAGAATCTAGGAGTTTCTAAACCAATTAAAACCTAATTAAATATTTCGTTTTTCATGGTGGAAATTGGTGAATCGTCATTCACCTACCTTCAAATATCTTATAGCTTAGATTACGGCATCCCTCTTCTAAGTTATAAAATATTGTGTTGGGTCCTAGCCTTAATATTACATTTGGGTGTTTTGTTAAGGACTATCTCTATATCTAATCTAATCTATTCCCTCTTCTTTTCAGATGTCTTCCAATAACAATGCTTCTGGCTCAAACCCTACTAGCTCCTTCTCTCTCATGAATCGTTGTGGGAGAGTCATCTTTGATGGGTCCAACTTTACAGATTGGATCAGAAACATCAGGATGGTCACTCGGTATGAGAACAAAGAATATGTTCTCGACAAGGAGCTGAAGGTACCCGATCCAACTGCTACTCCTGAAGAGCTTGCTGAATATGAGGTACATGAAAGAGATGCTACAAAAGTGGCGTGCATCATGATGGCCACCATGACAGCCGAGCTCCAAAAGTCCTATGAGGACTATTATCCTTTTGAGATGCACCAGGACTTGATGGACCGCTACCATCAAAGTGCTCGTCAAGAGCGATATGAAATAATCTCCTCCATGATAACAACCTGAATGAAGGATGGTGAACCCATCACGGGCCACATGCAGAAAATGTAAAGGTATGTGGACCGTTTACTGAAGCTGAATGTGAACTTCCCTGAGGAGTTAGCAATAGACATCATTTTGCACTCGTAAGCGGATCTGTTGGGTTATCCTCTGACGATACCCTCTTAACTACGAGGAGTCCTTCTTCTACCCGATGTCTAATAAAGTGATATTTTCTGTCGATATGTCGAGATCTACCATGATCCCTCGGTTCCTTGGTCAAGCCAACCGCTCCTTCATTATCATAGAAAATTTCCATAGGCTCCTTTATGGCAGGTACAACTCCAAGGTCTCCAATGAAGTTCTTCAACCATATCGCCTCCTTTGACGCTTCGCTCGCTGCAATGTACTCTGATTCGCACGTTGAATCAGCTACGGTTTCTTGCTTGGAACTTTTCCAAGTCACTGCTCCTCCATTAAGGGTAAAGACCCAGCCCGACTGTGAACGGTAGTTGTCCCTGTCGGTCTGGAAACTGGCGTCACTATACCCTCGCACCTTCAAGTCATCACTCCCTCCGAGGACTAGAAACCATTCCTTTGTCCTCCGAAGGTACTTAAGAATATTCTTGACTGCGGTCCAATGTGCTTTGCCAGGGTTCCCTTGATACCTACTGACCATGCTCATAGCGAAAGCCACATCAGGGCGAGTACAAGTCATAGCATACATGATCGAGCCAACTACGGAAGCGTAAGGTACTCGGCTCATCTCTGCTATCTCGGCTTCGGTACTCGGACTTTGAGTCTTATTCAACTTGGCATTACTTTGGATTGGTAATTCTCCCTTCTTCGAGTTTTCCATACTAAAACGTTTTAGCACCTTGTCCAAGTAAGTATTCTGACTAAGTCCTATTAGTCTCTTACTTCGGTCTCTCACTATCCTTATTCCCAAAATATAGGAAGCCTCTCTGAGGTCCTTCATAGCGAAGCACTTCCCGAGCCAGGACTTAACTTCATGCAGTGTCGGGATGTCGTTTCCTATGAGTAGTATGTCATCGACATACAATACGAGAAAGCTAACTATACTCCCACTGGCTTTGACATACACACATGATTCATCTTCGCTTCGTACAAACCCAAACTCTTTGACTTTCTCATCAAAGCAAAGATTCCATCTGCGAGATGCTTGCTTAAGTCCATAAATGGACTTCTCAAGCTTGCACACTCTATTGGGATGCTTCGCATCGACAAAACCTTCTGGTTGAGCCATGTAAACATCCTCAGCCAACTTCCCATTAAGGAAAGCGGTTTTGACATCCATTTGCCATATTTCATAATCATGAAAAGCAGCAATGGCTAGCATCACCCTAATAGACTTTATTTTGGCAACTGGTGACAAGGTCTCATCATAGTCAACTCTGGGAGTTTGAGTAAAGCCCTTCGCAACCAATTGCGCCTTATACGTGTGCACATTCCCATCTATGTTGGTCTTCTTCTTGAAGATCCACTTGCACCCAACCGTCTTACGTACGGGCACATGGTCAACCAAATTCCAAACTTGGTTGTCGTACATGGACTGAATATCGTTGTCCATCGCCCTTTTCCATTTTGCAGACTCCGGGCCTGCCATGGCTTCCTTATATATGTTAGGTTCATCTAGATTTATTAGTGTACTATCACTAATATACGTGTCCCGTTCTGTAGTAATATGAAAACCATATAACTGGGGTTGAACTCTAACTCTTTCGGAACGTCTAAGAGGTAAGGATTCGTCAATCGGTTCAACCGGAGTTTCCTCCTCGGGTTGAGCGCCAGCATTAGAGGTTCCTTCATCGCTCGACTCTTGAATCTCTTCAAGATCGATTTGCCTCCCACTGTCCCCTTGGCTTATGAGTTCTCGCTCTCGGAAAACCCCTCTCCTCGCAACGAAGACAACATTGTCACTCGGTCTATAGAAGAGATATCCAAAGGATTTCTGCGGGTAGCCGATGAAAATACACCGCTCACTACGAGGTTCGAGCTTGTCATGAGTCTCTCGTGTTACGAAAGCCTCGCAACCCCAAACCTTGATATGTGCCAACGAGGGAGCTTTCCCTATCCACATCTCGTGAGGTGTTTTGGCAACCTTCTTTGTAAGGACTAAGTCAAGGATGTGGGCGGCAGTCTCCAAGGCATACCCCCAGAATGAGATATGTAGTGAAGCACGACTCATCATGGAACGAACCAAGTCCAATAGGGTTCGATTACGCCTCTCCGCCACACCATTCAACTGCGGTGTCCTAGGCGGCGTCAATTGCGAAACTATTCTGCATTCCTTGAGGTAGTCGTGGAATTCAAGACTTAGGTACTCTCGTCCTCGATCGGATCGAAGGATCTTGATTTTCCTGCCCAATTGATTCTCCACTTCTTGTTTAAACTCCTTGAACTTTTCAAACGTTTCTGACTTGTGCTTGATTAAATAAATATACCCATATCTACTATAATCATCGGTGAAAGTCACATAGAAGCGGTTCGCGTCCCTTGTGGTGGATCTAAAGGGCCCACACACATCTATTATTGGATATAGTGTCTAAGTCCATAACTATATTTGGTATGTACTTGACCCGACCCGGCATGGTCCATTTGGGTTGCACTTCACCCGAACAATTTATGGATAATCTTTTGAGAATAGTATAAGTTATGATTTATTAATATATTATAAGTTCTAATATATTAATATAAAATCATATTATTTAATTAGTATTGATCTATAATTAATCTAGAATTAATTTAGAGATCAAAAGTATTACTAATTAAATATGGGCTCCTGTATTTATATAGTGTGGGCTAATGCTTATTTGGAATGGGCTAGGCTTGCATGGAAAGTCCATGGATACTCCATGGAGCTTTAACCCATGGATCTCATGGAAATGAAAAGACATGGGTATTAGGGTTTACATGGATGTAACCCTAATCCACCACACTATATAAAGGAGGCTTTGGTTCTTGAAATCACATTAGTTGTGGGGCGTAAACTAAGAGGGCCGATTTCAAGAAGTTTGTGACTATTCTCCCAAGTTTCCAAGTTTATGGTGATTTGTGACTTCCATTTGAGGCATCCACATTATTGGTGCTAGGCTCTCAAACTCTAAACAATCAACTACTACTACAAGGTAAGTAATTCTACTAGTTTTATTTGATTCAAGTACCCCATGCCATGCTAGTTAGGATAAGAACCTTGGAAAAATAATTATTTGTATGTATCTTAGTCAAACATAGATCAAAGGTTTCTAGGGTTGCATGTACGCCATAGGAGTGTTAGAATGCTGAAAACTCATCAGTGGTATCAGAGCCAAGTTTGTTTATTTGATACTTGACGCAAAAAAAAAAAAAAAAGAAACTTGAAAATCGAAGTTTTGTTCAAAAGCTCGTATCAAAATTTCAAGTTTTGTATATGTACTTACGATTCTTGAAATTTTTGATATGAACACTCATAAACATATGAGTTTAGAAGATCATAGAAATTATGTGCTAATAATTGATTAGATTAATTCTTGATCTTTATGTGTTTTAATGGAGTCCATAACTAGTTCTTAAGTTATGGATAACCAAAACTCACATTTATAAATAACCATTAAAAGAACACATAGGTTACAAAAAATGAAGAGTCTTCATTTTTAATAACCATTAACTCATAAGTGATGAGAAATGAAAAGTTTTGAAAGTTTACAAAACTTGCCCTCAAGTTTTGGAACATGTAAAGTCATATTAAAAACTTTAGTTCCAACCCCTAGAATTTTAAAAGTTAAAATTCAACCCTTATACTTTATAATATTATAAGTTTAATAATATTTATATATGTATAAGATCAAGTCGTCTTACCGCTAGTACGCCTCATTCACGAAGCCGGTCTATAAGGGGCGTATAAGGTTGTTGCCTATAAAATGGCAACTTAATGGGTGTCCACTCTCACCCACCGCTTCCTTGATCGGTGGAGAGTCGTTAGCCGAACGGGAAGGACAAGGACTTATAAATTATCATTAAAAGTATAATGATAATCCTAAACTAACTAAACTTTATTGAATTCCAAATCTTAGTTATTTTAGGAAAATGTGAATAAGGTGCTAATCCATGAAATTACACTTTACACTTTGTTTAAGTCGTTAGTGGAGCGTGTGTGGTTAACCGGCACACTAACTTGAACTTAACAAGGTAGGTAAAGGGTGACTTAATGTTTATCATAGTACCGATGGAGCGTGTGTGGTTAACCGGCACATCGATTGAGGGGTAATACATTAAGGGTACCAAGTAATTTGCATGGTTACTTCACACCTTGTTTTGTGATCCTCGGCATCCCAGTCACAAAACTTGAAGGGCACACTCGAGATTGAAACATGCCATTGAATAAAGTTCAATGAATCTCAAAGAATCTAGGAGTTTCTAAACCAATTAAAACCTAATTAAATATTTCGTTTTTCATGGTGGAAATTGGTGAATCGTCATTCACCTACCTTCAAATATCTTATAGCTTAGATTACGGCATCCCTCTTCTAAGTTATAAAATATTGTGTTGGGTCCTAGCCTTAATATTACATTTGGGTGTTTTGTTAAGGACTATCTCTATATCTAATCTAATCTATTCCCTCTTCTTTTCAGATGTCTTCCAATAACAATGCTTCTGGCTCAAACCCTACTAGCTCCTTCTCTCTCATGAATCGTTGTGGGAGAGTTATCTTTGATGGGTCCAACTTTACAGATTGGATCAGAAACATCAGGATGGTCACTCGGTATGAGAACAAAGAATATGTTCTCGACAAGGAGCTGAAGGTACCCGATCCAACTGCTACTCCTGAAGAGCTTGCTGAATATGAGGTACATGAAAGAGATGCTACAAAAGTGGCGTGCATCATGATGGCCACCATGACAGCCGAGCTCCAAAAGTCCTATGAGGACTATTATCCTTTTGAGATGCACCAGGACTTGATGGACCGCTACCATCAAAGTGCTCGTCAAGAGCGATATGAAATAATCTCCTCCATGATAACAACCTGAATGAAGGATGGTGAACCAATCACGGGCCACATGCAGAAAATGCAAAGGTATGTGGACCGTTTACTGAAGCTGAATGTGAACTTCCCTGAGGAGTTAGCAATAGACATCATTTTGCACTCCTTGCCATCGTGTTATGATCAATTCCGCATGACATATCACATGAACAAGGAAGAAGTCACCCTCAGCAAACTTCAAGGACTCTTGAAAACCACCGAAAGTGGTCTAAAGGGTAAGTCGGTTGTTACTACTCCTACTCCTACTCCAACTGCGGCCAATGTCTTGGCAATCGGGCATGGCAAAGGGAAGAAGAGAAAGAACCCTTCTAAGGGTACCAAGGGTAAGACCCTTGAAGGCTCCTCTTCAAGCAAAACCAAGAAAGGTTTTGTCACTCCTTCTGCTAACCCTAATGAGGCTGAATGCTTCTATTGCCATGAAAAGTCGCACTGGAAGCGAAACTGCCCAAAGTACCAGCAAGATTTGAAGGATGGGAAACTAAAACCCAACCATGCAGGTATATACACTATATTGTCTAATAACTCACCTCATTCTAAGTCTTGGGTCCTTGATACAGGTTGTGGTATTCACATATGTTGTGATTTGCAGGGACTAAAAAGAAGTGAGAATGTGGAGCAGGGAAAGATAAACTTGATCATGGGAAACAGGAAAGCTTCACCTGTCACCAAGATAGGAGTTTATTCCTTAGTGCTAAATAGTGGGTTTACATTAGATTTGAATAAATGTTATTATTCGCCAGAAATGGCAAGAAATGTTATTTCCTTTCATGCATTGTATAAACAAGGTTTTACCTTTTATTTTGATAATAATAATGGTAGTATTGATGCTTTCTTTAATAATGTTCTTTATTTTAAAGCATTACCTTGTGATGGCGTGTATGAAACTGTATCTGTTGTAGATAATCTAGGAAATAATGTATTGTGTATTAACTCTTCCACTAGCTTAGATAAAGCATCCTTATGGCATTGTCGTCTTGGACATGTAAGCAAGAAACGCATAGGCCAACTCCAAAAGGATGGAGTCTTTGAGTCATTTGACCTAAAGTCAGATGATAGTTGTGAATCTTGTTTGCTCGGTAAAATGACAAAGTCACCTTTTACTGGCACTTGTGCTAGGGGTGAAGGTTTGTTGGACCTCATACACACGGATGTGTGTGGACCCTTCAGAACCGCCACAAGAGATGCTAATCGGTTCTATGTGACTTTTACTGATGATTTTAGTAGATATGGATATGTCTACCTAATCAAGCATAAGTCAGAAACCTTTGAGAAATTCAAAGAGTTTAAGCAAGAAGTGGAGAATCAGTTGGGCAGGAACATTAAGATGCTTCGATCCGATCGTGGTGGTGAGTATCTTAGTACTGAGTTCCTTGACTATCTTAAGGAATGTGGGATTGTCTCACAATTGACACCTCCTAGGACACCACAGTTGAATGGTGTAGCTGAGAGGCGCAATCGGTCCTTGTTGGACATGGTTTGTTCCATGATGAGTCGAGCTTCGCTACCGATCTCATTTTGGGGGTATGCCTTAGAGACTGCCGCCCATATCCTTAATCTAGTCCCTACAAAGAAGGTTGCCAAAACACCTCACGAGGTGTAGACTGGAAAAGTTCCCAATCTAGACCACATCAAGATTTGGGGTTGCGAGGCTTTCGTGAGACGCGAGACTCACGATAAGCTCGAACCCTGAAGCGAAAGGTGTATTTTCATCGGCTACCCACAGAAATCCTTTGGTTACATCTTCTACAGACCCAGTGATAATGTGGTCTTTGTAGCAAGAAGAGGATTCTTTCGAGAGAGAGAATTCATGAGCCAAGGAGACAGTGGGAGGCAAATTGACCTTGAGGAAATTCAAGAGTCAAGTGGTGAAGGAACCTCAAACCCTAGCCCTCAACCTGAGGAGGAAACTCCTGTTGAGCCGACTGAAGAATCTATACCTCTGAGGCGTTCCACCAGAGTTAGGAATGCACCTGAGCATTATTATGGTTTTCATATTACTGCAGAAGGTGAGACACTTATCAGTGATAACACACTGGTAAATCTGGATGAGCCTAACAGCTAGACGGAAGCCATGGCAGGCCCTGAGGCTGCTAAATGGAAAGAGGCTATGGATAGCGAGATACAGTCCATGTATGACAATCAAGTTTGGAACTTGGTTGACAATGTACCTGATCGTAAGATAGTTGGGTGCAAATGGATCTTCAAGAAGAAGACCGACATGGATGGTAATGTACACACTTATAAGGCACGACTGGTTGCAAAGGGTTATTCTCAAACTCCGGGAGTTGATTATGATGATACCTTTTCACTAGTGGCCAAGATTAAGTCTATTAGGGTTCTGTTAGCCATTGCTACATTTCATGATTATGAAATATGGCAAATGGATGTCAAAACCGCTTTCCTTAATGGAAAGTTGGCTGAAGATGTTTACATGGTTCAGCCAGAGAGTTTTGTCAGTACAGAGTACCCCAGTAGAGTGTGTAAGCTCGAGAAATCCATTTATGGATTAAAACAGGCACCTCGCAGATGGAATCTTTGCTTTGATGAGAAAGTCAAACAATTTGGCTTTTCAAGGAGTGAAGATGAATCTTGTGTCTATATCAAGGCTAGTGGGAATATAGTCAGCTTTTTGGTACTGTATGTGGATGACATACTACTCATAGGAAATGACATCCTAACCCTGCAGGAAGTAAAGTCCTGGCTTGGGAAGTGTTTCGCTATTAAGGACCTTGGAGAAGCTGCCTATATCCTAGGGATAAGGATTTTGAGAAACAGGAGTAAAAGACTAATTGGACTTAGTCAAAGCACCTATGTGGATAAAGTGTTGAAAAGGTTCAACATGCATAACTCCAAGAAAGGAGAGTTACCCATCCAGAGTAACGCCAGATTGAGCAAGAGACAAAGCCCTAGTACTGAGGCTGAGATAGCAGAAATGAGTCGAATACCTTATGCTTCAGCTGTAGGATCGATCATGTATGATATGACGTGTACTCGACCTGATGTAGCCTTTGCTTTGAGCATGGTTAGCAGGTATCAGGGGAACCCTGGCAAGGCACACTGGACTGCGGTAAAGAATATCCTCAAGTACCTACGGAGGACTAAGGACTGGGTCCTTACCCTCGGTGGCAGTGAAGACTTGAGAGTTGTAGGGTACAGTGATGCTAGCTTTCAGACTGACAGGGATAATTTCCGCTCTCAGTCGGGCTGGGTCTTTACCCTAAACGGAGGCGCAATTACTTGGTAAAGTTCCAAGCAGGAGACAGTGGCTAATTCCACTTGTGAATCAGAGTATATAGCAGCAAGCGAGGCAGCAAAGGAGGCTATATGGCTAAAGAACTTCATCGGAGACCTTGGAGTTGTACCAGCTATAAAGGAGCCAATGGAGATTTTCTGTGACAGCAATAGTGCGGTTGCCTTAGCCAAGGAACCAAGAGATCATGGGAGATCCACACATATTGACAGAAAATATCACTTCATCAGACATCGAATAGAAGAAGGAATCCTCGTGGCAAAGAGGGTATCATCGGATGAGAACCCAGCAGATCCCCTCACGAAGGGACTGACTCGGGCTAAACATCTCCAGCATGCTCGGAGCATAGGGCTGAAGGATGATATTATTTTTAGTAGTTAGATAATCTTGAAATTTGTAAAATGTAATTGACATTTGATGATAAATAAAAGCTGTTATTTATGAGTAAAGTGTTGCTATCTCTTGTCAATCATTTACTATTATTTATTTTTGCATGTTTTGACTTCCAGAATAATTATGTTATGGTTTATATCATATTATTGAAACTCTCCACAGTCGGTCATATGTTGGAAGTAGATATGAATCAAGACTGTCATGGGTTGGCTTGTAGAGGTCTAAGATGTTAGACAAAGCGGGGCTACAGCACTCATGAGTGCTCATAAGATCTGAGTATTGGATTCAACCCACGCTCACTTGTATCACTTCATGGAATTTATCTCGAGTGATCGTGACACGGTAATATCATATAAGTCTTCAAACCTAGAGATATGATTTGTTGCCTATGAGTTGGTTATGCATTGATTGCACGAAAACGCATTGGTAACTCGATGTTATAAACTGTGCCTTTGTGTGTAGTTCAACAAGTAGTAGAGCAAACATATGAGTCGAATTTTATCTGTTCCTTCTAGGATTAGAAGCGATATCTGGGCCCCTCGATGATTTTGTTTTGACCTATGTACCGGGCCCGGTCAGAACTAAATTTATGTGTTCAGTTAAGTTCTATGTCAAACAAATCGGAAATCGGGAAACAAATGTTGGACAATAAGCAAGACCATGTTCCATGTATTTCTCCGGCTGATATCTAGAATAGAGGATTATATGATCACTTATCTAAAATGGCGCTTCATAGTTCATCAGAGTTTAAAGAGCTACGATTGCTGATCGGTTCCTGAAGTCATAATTGCAACTATAGTTATTAGACTTATCCAAGTGGGAGACTGTTGGATATAGTGTCTAAGTCTATAACTATATTTGGTATGTACTTGACCCGACCCGGCATGGTCCATTTGGGTTGCACTTCACCCGAACAATTTATGGATAATCGTTTGAGAATAGTATAAGTTATGATTTATTAATATATTATAAGTCCTAATATATTAATATAAAATCATATTATTTAATTAGTATTGATCTATAATTAATCTAGAATTAATTTAGAGATCAAAAGTATTACTAATTAAATATGGGCTCTTGTATTTATATAGTGTGGGCAAATGTTTATTTGGAATGGGCTAGGCTTGCATGGAAAGTCTATGGATACTCCATGGAGCTTTAACCCATGGATCTCATGGAAATGAAAAGACATGGGTATTAGGGTTTACATGGATGTAACCCTAATCCACCACACTATATAAAGGAGGCTTTGGTTCTTGAAATCACATTAGTTGTGGTGTGTAAACTAAGAGGGCCGATTTCAAGAAGTTTGTGACTATTCTCTCAAGTTTCCAAGTTTGTGGTGATTTGTGACTTCCATTTAAGGCATCCACATTATTGGTGCTAGGCTCTCAAACTCCAAGCAATCAACTACTACTACAAGGTAAGTAATTCCACTAGTTTTATTTGATTCAAGTACCCCATGCCATGCTAGTTAGGATAAGAACCTTGGAAAAATAATTATTTGCATGTATCTTAGTCAAACATAGATCCAAGGTTTCTAGGGTTGCATGTACACCATAGGAGTGTTAGAATGCTGAAAACCCATCATCTATATGTATGAGATCCAATCGACCCTCACCCCTTTCACAAGTGCCAGTGAAGGGTGACTTGGTCATCTTTCCAAGTAAACAAGACTCGCACACGTCATCGTCCCTAAGGTCGAATGACTCCAACACTCCATCCTTTTGGAGTTGGGCTATGCGTTTCTTGTTAACATGTCCAAGACGACAATGCCACAAGCATGCTTTATCTATACTATTGGAAGAATCCACACACAATACATCATTACCTAGGTTATCTACAACCATAACAGTTTCATAAATTCCATTACAAGGCAATGCTTCAAAATATAAAACACCATTTAGATAAGCATAAATCGAACCTTTCTCATTATCAAACGAATATCTAAATCCTTGTATAAACAAACCATGAAATGAAATGATGTTTCTTGCCATATCTGGTGAATAGCAACAATTATTTAAATCTAAACCTAATCCATTACTTAGCGCTAAAGAATACACTCCAATCTTGGTGACAGGCGACAATCTTCTGTTCCCCATGACTAGATTTATTCTTCCACGCTCCACATCCCTATCTCTTCTTAGTCCCTGCAAATCAGAACATATGTAAAAACCACATCCTGTATCAAGAACCCAAGAAATAGCATGTGATGAATCATTAGATTTAATTGTTTAAATACCTATGAAAGACGGCTTGATCTTCCCATCCTTGATGGATTGTAGATATTCCGGGCAGCTTCTCTTCCAATGCCCTATTTTGAGACAGTGGTGGCACTCTGCCTCCTTTGGGTTTGAGTTGGGCTTAGCAGAACCAACTTTGGTTCCACTAGAAGAGGTACCATCTTGGGGCTTTCCCTTGTGGTGGCTCTTTGAAGGAGCCTTCCTCTTCTTGCCCTTCCCTTGCCCAATGGCCAAAACAGGAGCAGCGAGTGGAGTGGGAGTTGATGCAACAGACTTGTCCTTCAGGTTGCTCTCAGCAGTCATTAGGATCCCTTGGAGTTTCCTTAAGGTGACCTCTTCTTTGTTCATATGGTAGGTCATCCTAAATTGGTTGTAGCACGAGGGCAAGGAGTGGAGAATGATGTCAATAGCCAGATCTTCCCCAAAGTTAACATTTAACTTGCGAAGACGATCAACATACCGATGCATCTTTTGCAAATGCGAGGTTAGGGACTCTCCACTTCCCATCTTAGCGGTGATCATGTTGGTGATGATCTCATAGCGCTCTTGCCTTGCGCTTTGGTGGTATCTCTCCAGCAAATCTTGGTGCATTTCGTATGGATACATGTCCTCATAGGACTTTTGGAGTTCAAGATTCATAGTGGCCAGCATAATGCAATGAACTTTCGTTCCATCACGCTCGTGGGCCTCAAAGATGGCCATTTCTTCGGGAGTAGCGATTTCCGGATTGATCTTTTCAAGCTTCTCGTCGAGGACATATTCTTTGTCCTCGTAATGAGCAATCATGTGAATGTATCTTATCCATTCGTTGAAATTCGATCCATCAAACGTCACTTTTTGACATAGGCTTATTAGCGAGAATGAACCAGGAGCAGCGTTGTTTGCGTTTGCGTTAGACATTTGCAAATAGAAAGGAACAAAGTTTGATTAGAATTGAATCCCTAATTAAACACCCAAAATGAGAAATTAGGGCTAGGATCCAACAATATTATTTACATATTAGAAAAGGGATGTCGTAATCCAACATGCAAATAATTTGGAGGTAAGTGAATGACGATTCACTAATTCTTCACCATGAAAAACATAAAAGGCTTAAGTTTTAAATGTATTGAGAATTCCTAGATTCTTTTGAGATTCATTGAACTCTTCAATGGCATGTTTAAATCTCGATATGCCCCTCTCATTTGTGACTGGGATGCCGAGGATCACAAAGCGGGTGTGAATAACCATGCAAATGTACATGGTGCCCTCATTGTTACAGTCACCTATTCGATGTGCCGGTTAACCACACATGCTCCATCGAACTATGACAAACAATGAGTCACCCTTTGCCACCTTTGCTTAGAACCAATTAGTGTGCCGGTTAACCACACACGCTCCACTAACTTCTTAGCAAGGGTGCAAAGTGTAATTTCATGGGATTGCATCAATTCACTTTGCCTAAAGTAACTAAGATTGGGAATTTTGAAAAACGTTTAGTTCCTTTATATAGATTCATTATACTTATTAATGAGGAGAGGATTGCCCTATCCTACCCGTTCGGCTAATGACCCTCCACCAATCAACGAAGCGGTGGGTGAGAGTTGACACCCATTAAATGGCCATTTTATAAGCCAAAACCTTATACCCCCTTTATAGATCGGCTTCGTGAATGAGGCCTACTAACAGTAAGACTAGCATTTTAGTTATACATATATATATATATATATATATATATATATATATATATATATATATATATATATATATATATATATATATATATTAATCTTGTAATAATATAATAGTATAGGGTGTATTTTAAACATTTTAAAATACTAGGGTTACAATTTCAATTTTAAAATTTTCGAAATTTAAAACTTTTTAAATTAAAATTTTAAATATTAAAACTCTTGATTTAATAATTATCTAAATTAAACAATTAATTTGAATTACTAAATCATAAAGGATTATCTTAAATTAAACAATTAATTTTTCCAAATCCCTTAAATCCCTCTAGATTTCGAAAATCATGGGATGGGATAATTCAAAATCTTTAATTACCATATTTAACCATTAAAGGATAATTACAGGATATGGGATTATCTAAATCCCTAAAATATAGGATCTTATCTTGGGGAGGAGGCATATTTCGAAAAACCCTAGGGTTTGCAAACCCTAGATTTCGAAATCTTGGGCACAAAGGAAAAAGGGTTTGAAAAACCCTTATCAAAATTTTCGAAAAACAGGGTTCAAGAACCCTAATTTCGAAATCCTTGCCTCCTAGGGTTTCTTGGCCATAAACCCTAAAGTGTCAAATTCATACAATTGTATAATTCTAATTGAAAACAAATAACCATACGCTCTGATACCACTGATAGGTTTTATACAAACAATCATATGTGTACATGCAACCCTAGATTTCGATCTATGTTTTCACTATTAGGTACACAACTTTATGAACACAAGAAGAACCCTAGCATGCACCTAGGTATTTCGAAATCTTGATAGTAGAAGGGATTACATACCTCTTGTTGTGATATTGTAATAACAACACAAGTCTTCAATCTCCTTGTCTTGGAAAGCAAGTACCACAAGTGTAGTACCTCTAATGGCTCACAAACACCAAAAGCAAATGGAGAGGCAAGAGAAAGAGAGGGAAGAGGCAAAAATCGGCTCTAGGTCTTCTAGGGATCAAGTGGCCGACTTTCCTAGGCCTAAGGGGTCTTTATATAGGGTAGAGATTAGGGTTTCAGTCCTTACCTTATCTGGTTACTTACCCACCAAGCAGCCCATAAGATAAGCCTAGAATCATTATCTTGGACAAATTCTAAGGCCTTATCAACTTGAATTCATCCACCCTATCCATGGGGCATCCATTGCCCTAATTTGCAACTATCACATAATTACAATTCAGCCCCTCTAGTTTAATTAATAACATTTGATCACATAATTAATTCTTAATTAATTATTGACCAATATTAATTAAACAAATATGAATTCTCCTTTAATAAATTATTATTATAATATATTAATAAATCATAATAACCTCTTTCTCTATTATTTCTCCAGTCAAGTTGCTTTGGTGAAGGCAACCAAAAAGGACCATGCACAACCGGGTCAAGTACTTACCAAATATGGTTACGGGCTTAGACACTAATCCAACAGTTTTTGCCCTCAAGATTTGGCGTCATTACCTCTATGGGGTTCGTTGTATCATTTACACGGACCACAAGAGCCTAAGGTATCTCATGGATCAGCCGAATCTGAACATGAGGCAGCGTCGGTGGCTAGATGCGGTGAAGGATTATGATTGTGAGATCCTTTACCACCCGGGAAAGGCCAATGTGGTGGTCGATGCGCTCAGCCGCAAGGCAGCGCCGATTAGAGATATCTGCATGCAGATGACCGTGGTGACTCCGCTGTTGGAGCAGATCTGAGAGGCCCAACAGGAGGCTATGAAAGAGGAACATCGGAAGAGCGAGCGTATTGTGGGTCAGGTTTCCTCCTTCTACTATGATAGCCGAGGGTTGTTGACCCTCCACCGTAGGGTGTGGGTCCCCTATCATGGAGGCGTACGTCACACATTGATGGAGGAGGCGCACAAATCCAGGTTTTCTATCCATCCCGGGACGACGAAGATGTATAGGGATCTTCGTCTTGACTATTGGTGGCCCTGCATGAAGCGGGACGTAGCATGGTATGTTGAGCGGTGCTTGACCTGCAGGAAGTTCAAGGCCGAACATCAGAAGCCACATGACAAGATGCAGCCGTTGGATATTCTCATGTGGAAATAGGAAGATATCACCATGGACTTCATCACCAAACTTCCCAGGACCGCGCGGGAGGTGGATTCCATATGGGTCATTGTGGATCGGTTGACCAAGAGCGCCCATTTTATACCGATCCAGCAGAGTATATCGGCCGAGAAGCTAGCCGACATCTACATTCGAGAGGTGGTGGCGCAGCACAAGGTGCCAGTGTCAGCAATTTCAGACAGGGACGTTCGGTTTACTTCCAGGTTCTGGAAGAAATTCCACGATAAGTTGGGTACTCGCCTCCACTTTAGCACCGCTTTTCATCCGCAGACGGATGTTCAGAGCAAGCGGACCATCCAGACTCTGGAGGATATGCTGCGGGCATGTGTGCTAGACTTCGACGCGTATCGATCGTCCTCCCTTTGAGATGTTATACGGGAGGAAGTGCAGGATCCCGATATGTTGGGGTGAGGTTGGCCAGAGGGTCATGGGGAGCACCGAAGTGGTGCTGAAGACGACAGAGAGGATCCAGCAGGTCAGGAGCAGGCTTCAGACTGCACAGAGTCGGCAGAAACGTTATGCCAACAAGCGCCGTTCAGACCTGGAATTCCAGGTCGGGGATATGATTCTCCTGAAGGGGCAAGCTGGGCCCCAAGTGCCCGGGTGGGCAGGGTGGCATATCGGCTGGATTTTCCAGCCGAACTCAGTCAGATTCACAGCACTTTCCACGTCTCCCAGTTGCGGAAGTGTCTGGTGGACGACTCGGCGGTGGTGCCCCTAGAGGATATTCAGGTTGATGACAGCCTGAATTACATTGAGCGGCATGTGGCAATCCTCGACCGGAAGTCGAAGGATCTGAGGAACATGAAGGTCGAGCTGGTGAAGGTGCAATGGCAGCACTGGAAGGGCTCGGAGTGGACGTGGGTGTCGGTGGACGAGATGAGGGAGCATTATCCGGAGCTTTTCCAGGATCGAGCAGCAGACTTCGAGGACAAAGTCTAAAATAAGTGGGGGAGATTTGTAGCACCCGGTTCCTAGTATGTGTTGCATTCAAGTATTTTTCATAATTTGGACTAAGCCTCTGCGAGTTGATGGCCCAAATCGTCGAGTAGTAGCGACTTGGACCCGGGGGTTAAGTGGCGGACTCGTCGAGTCGGCGGCACGACTCGACGAGTAGACTCTGGCTGGACAAAACCCTAATCCAAGGGTTTTCACCCTATTTAAACGTGTTATTCAGCCTCCCTCATCCCTTATGCTCTCAGAACCCCCTCTCATCAAACCTTAATCGTCCTTGGTGAAGATCTAAGGCCTTTTTAGTGATTCTTGGTGGTTTGTTGTGGCAAGAAGGAAGGAGAAGCTTGAGGAACCAAGAGATTGGCCAGAGGAGTCAAACTTGTGCATCATCTACAGTCCTTCGAAGGTATAAAGTCGTCACCTTGCTCCTTCTTGTATTAGATCCCTTTTTGGGGAGATTTAGGGCTTTTATAAGCCATTCTTGGTGACCAACCATGATTGCAAGCATGGTGGGGGTTAAGGTTTCAGATCTAGGCTCATTAAAGGGTTATAAGGCAGAAAGTGACTGCCCTTGCACCAATGGAAAGCCTCATGCAACTCAAGAGCTTCTTTTAGGGTATTTTTAGCTCATAATCCCATGCATGCACGTAAAGTTCATAACTTTACGTTCTAGATCGATCTTAGGAGCCTAGATCTATCATTTGGACAAGTGTTGTACATCAGAAATCAAGAAATGAGACTTGGACAACCTCGACTCGGTGAGTTGTTCTTGGGACTCGGCGAGTCCGAGGCTTGACTTCCATTTTCTGTTAGGGTTCAAAGGAACCCAGTGAGTGTTAGAATGGCCTTAGAAGGGTCCGGAGGAGTGACCCGACGCATTGGACTTAGCCATAGACCTGGAGTTCATAGGACTCGACGAGTGCATGAGCAGACTCGGCGAGTTCAAGGCAATCTCCCAACTTTTGAAGTTGAACTCGAAGAGTTGTTCATACAACTCGGCGAGTCAAGGTCAGGACTTGTTTGTAGGATAAGGATGAACTCGACGAGTTGTTCATGCAACTCGGCGTGTTGGATGAACGTTCATTCGAGTTTGTTTTAGAAGGAGAACTCATCGATTCATTGCTAAACCTGACGAGTAGAAGCGTGAAGAAGGACAGATGAAGGGTAGGGACTCGACGAGTTGGAGGCCCAACTCGGCGAGTCAGGTCAACTGGAAGTTGACTTTGTCTTTGACTTTGACTTGTTCAGGGGTAAAATAGTCATTTTACCCTAAGAGCAGTTATCAGTGTCTGACTAAGTGTTTTATGGGAATTATACCCAGAGGATCACCGGAGGAGTAGTCAGACATCTGTCGATCATCTTTTTAGTAGTCAGCCTTACGAGGTGAGTTACCTTCCAGTAGGGGTGGGTCTAAGACACCAATGCCGGCCCACCAGTATATGATTACGGTTGAGATGGTTATCTTTGTGATAATTTTCTGGTTGCTATATATGTGCTGAGAATGTGTTCAGTAGTAGTAGGGCACGCTAGCCCTGGTTACCGGTTGAAAGATACGGAGGACGATTACCGGTTGAAAGATACTGAAGGAGTGGATAAAACCCATGCATGTATAGTAGTATGATTATGATATGTCATTATGTGACTCAATATGCTTATGTATGTTAGTATGAAACCAATATGTTTATGACCTTTAATATGTGATAGGGATAGGGGGTGAAATAGTCCCCAGATACCGGTTGAAAGATACCGAAGGGGAGGTTAGTTCTCGGATACTGGTTGAAAGATACCGAAGGGGAGAGTAGTTCCCAATTACCGGTTGAAAGATACCAAAGGGGAGGATAGTTCCCGGTTACCGGTTGAAAGATACCGAAGGTGAGGGTAGCTCCCGGCTACCGGTCGAAAGATACCGAAGGGGAGGGTAGCTCCCAGTTACCGGTTGAAAGATACCGATGATTATGTGCTATAGGTATGATGGGGGAACTCACTAAGCTTCGTGCTTACAGTTTCAGTTTTGGTTTCTGGTACCTCTTCGTCAAAGGGGAAGGAGCTGACGGTGTAGCAGCGCATCACACACACACTCATGTTTTCCGCATGGAGCTTCCTGGGAATGTACTCTGATTTATTTTACTTTTGACAAAATGGTTTTTATGGGGACATGTTTTGGATTATTGAGAGAGTGGTTGTGACATGAGTTATCTTTATGAATGTTTTTATACCGATGGTTTTATGTTATAACTTATTTAAAAACGAAAGTTTTGGCCTTGAATTTTGGGATGTTACAAGTTGGTATCAGAGCCCTGGTTTGAGGGATTCGGACACACCCTCGGGGTGTCTGGACTCAAACCGTGGGGCTAAAGGATTTTTTCTAAAAAAGAAATGGTTTTCTAAATCTAATAAAAAGAGTTTGAGAAAGAACAAGGTTTGTGATGCGTGCGACCGGCCGAGCTCAAGTAAGTTTTCCCCAAGATACCTATATTTGTTATGTTATGTTATATGATATATGACTCTGAGAACTGCATGCTAGATTAGGGCTAAGGATCTGGGAAGATGCCTTTTATGCCTGATATATGTTTCGAGAACTCCATGCTAGATTAGGGCTGAGGATCTAGGATGGATGCCTTTTATGCCTGTTGTATGAGCTGTATGCTAGGACTACCTAGTCAGCAGTAGGATGGACTAGTGAGCGGATATGTAATAGTATCCGCAAGCTAGTTAGGGGAGGATGGTAAGGACTCCTGGTGCAGCTGATGGCGGAGAGTAGGTCGGAGAGTGCCCTAGGGAAGCCAAGGATGAGAATAGTTGGAAAGGGATATTGGTTAAGGGACTTGGTGAAGTCGAAGCAATCCTTAAGGAAAGTACGGATAGATGTGGAAGGTAGTATGGGCCCGTACTACTGAAAGTAGAGGATCCGTACTCGAGTCAAGGAGGGCCGAGATGGAACCAGGAATCTTGGATAATGTGTGAGACCTCTAGGGGTATGTTTTGATCCTGAAATTTATGTGTTTATTCTCAGTATGGTGGTCACACGACATAGAGCAGGAGGCTCAGGATCTGGGTCAGGATCGGGATCGGGCTCGGGCGCGGGATCCGAGCAGGTTGATGATGGATTACGCGAGTTCATCGCGTCTGAGATTACGAGAGGCATCCTTGAGTCGACCCCGGTCATTTTCAGGTCGATCAAGGAGGGGATCATCGAGCTGATGGAGGATCGCCTCCGAGCATTCAGGAGTGATTAGGCGTATGGCCAGGCGAGTACGCATACACTGTCCTTCAAGGACTTCAGAGGGAGTGGTGCGCCGGATTTTCACGAGGTGAAGGACCCCATTGCTGCCAGGAGATGGATTGCAGACATTGAGTCTGCACAGTTGACGAGCTTCTACCCGGAAGAGTCGAAGGTTCGCTTTGCGGAGGGATGTCTGACAGACAGAGCTAGAGATTGGTGGGAGTCGGTTGATGACTCATTGGGAGCCCCGGCCGTCGAGGCTATGACCTGGTCAGACTTTGTGACCAGATTCAGGGTGGAGTTTGCGCCAGCTGTGGAGCTTCAGCAGCTGGCCAGGGAGTTTTTGGACATGACACAGACTACGGAGACTGTAGCGGAGATAACCGCCAAGTTCTGGGAGAGGGCTCTTTTGGTGCCCCAGTATGCACGAGATGAGGATATGAAGAGGACCCGCTATCACGACATGTTGAGAGCCGACATCTGGGAGCATGTTAGCTTCTCAGCATGCCCGACCTTGGAGTCTATGATTGCCAGGGCACGGGAGAGGGAGATCGATTTGGAGCACCTCAGGAAGAGGAAGGCTGAGACTGGGCAGGTTACAGGGGTTTCGCGGAAGAAACACAAGGGATTCGACTCTAGATCGAAGGGCCAGCAGGGCCGGGACCGCTGTGGAAAATGCAGTCGGTCACACGAGGGAGCTTGTCGCACTGGGTCGGGTTCCGGCTACTATAAGTGCGGCAAGGTTGGCATTTTGGCAGGGATTGTACTGTCCCCGCCCCCACAGTGCAGATGACAGACCTAATTTGCTTTCATTGCAATCAGAGGGGCCACAAGAAGGCCAATTTCCCTATATTGACAGCAGCGACAACAGCGGCGCCGACCCCTGCAGCAGCACGGGTTACAGATGGCCGAAAGGCCAAGGTCGAGGCTCCAGTGGGTCGGGTTCCGGCTACTTCGCTCACTGCTATGTACTCTTATTCACACGTTGAATTAGCTATGGTCTCCTGCTTGGAACTTTTCCAAGTTACTTCTCCTCCATTTACGATAAATACCCAGCCTAACTGAGAGCGGAAATTATCTCGGTCGGTCTAAAAACTGGTGTCACTATACCCTAACACTCTCAAGTCATCACTCCCACCGAGGATAAGAACCCAATCCTTAGTCCTCCATGGGTACTTAAGAATGTTCTTCACCGCAGTCCAGTGAGCTAACCTGGGTTCCCTTGATATCGACTAACCATTCTTAAAGCAAAAGCCACATCAAGGCGAGCACATGTCATAGCGTACATGATTAAGCCAACTGCGGAAGCATATGGTAATCGGCTCATCTCTGCTATTTCGGCATCGGTACTCGGGCTTTGAGTCATACTCAACTTGGTGATAGGCAATTCTCCTTTCTTGGAAATTTCCATGCTAAAATGTTTTAGCACTTTATCCAAGTAAGTGCTTTGACTAAGTCTTATCAGTCTCTTACTCCTGTTTCTCAAAATCCTTATCCCTAGAATATACTGTAACACCCGGTCTCAGGTACGCATTTAAATTCAAAGCAACTTCATATTTACCCTTAGACTCGACGAGTTGAAGGCCCAACTCGTCGAGTAGGATCGACTCCGGGTCGGGGGATTAAGTGACCTACTCGACGAGTCAGAAGGCCGACTCGGCGAGTAGGATCTGTCTAGGTAAAACCCTAAATTGAAGAGTTGCACCCTATTTAAACAACTTATGAGGCTTCCATCCCAGCCTCCATCACCCCCAAGTCCTGTCCTCAAAACCCTAATCAGTTGTGAGCATCTTTGAGCTATATTGTGCCTTTGCATCTTGATTTGAAGCTAGAAGAAGGAAGGGAAGTTTGGTGAATCAAGGAGTAAGTCAGTAGATTCCGAGTTTGGTTGCATTTCTAGTGTATTTGAGGTAAAAAGTCCCTATCTTGACCTCCTATGTATTAGATCTAAATTGGGGATTAAGCCTTGACATCTTTGGGGGTATTTCCATGTCATTTCGGATTCTAGATTTTAATGTAAGGTAGAAGCTTCAGATCTGGAACCTTGGAGGGTCCTCATGGCATAAAGGTGCCATCTCTATGGCCATGAGAACCCCATGCATGTAACAAACCCCATATTTGGTCCTTTAAGCTTAAAAGTCCCATGCATGGACGTAAAGTTCATAACTTTACGTGTTATATCGGCCTTACGAGCCCAGATCTACCCTGTGGATGACATTAGCACAACAGAAATCGAGTTATGAGCATGAACATTTGTTGACTCGACGAGTCGATTTTGGGACTCGGCGAGTTGGGGCTTTGGTTCCCCAAACTTTTCTAATTCAAAGGGATCTAGTTAAGTTCAGACAGTATCCAGAGGAGTCCATAGGAAGGACTCGGCAAATAAACGTAGTTATGGACCTGGAAACCATGCGACTCGGCGAGTGGATGAACACACTCAGCGAGTCCAAGGCAATCTCCCAACCTATGAAGACGGACTCGACGAGTTGTTCATACAACTCGACGAGTCACAGATTAGACACCCTCTTATGATGAAGATGAACTCGCCGAGTTCAAGGATAGACTCGGCGAGTCTGTTGAAGATTGTCCCGATATTGATTGAAGGAGAACTCGTCGAGTTCTTTCTAGACTCGACGAGTAGAGTTAGGGTTGGGGGCAGAAGAAAGGACAGGGACTCGACGAGTTGGGTCAACTGGAAGTTGACTTTGACCAGGAGAGCCTAGGAAGTGCTTTAGTGTGGGAGCCACACTATCTAGCGGGCATTAGGAGTATGATTATGAGTAGGTGACTTAGAGAACTCGGGATGAATCCCGAGGAGAGTATGGATAGGTATGGAAGGTAGTATTGGGCTCGTACTACTGAAAGCATAAGATCCATACTCGAATCAAGGGAATTCACGAGGATTTTATGGAGCTGGTTGAGGGTAGATAGTATGGTTTGATAACCATGATTTGTGGCAGTGTTTATGTAGCGGTCAATCTTTTGGTTATGACTGTTCAGGCCGAGGATGGTCCTGGTAATAGTTTGGGCCCTAGTGGCCTTTTCATGTTAGGTTTGAATGGTGCAGACCTATGTGAGTTAGTTGATTTTAGAGGTCTCGAGGGCCTTACTCAAGGTAGTGCCAATAGAGTCGCGGGACTTAAGAATGAAGCAGTTGTTGTGATCGGCTCGAGGATTGCAGCCAGAGGCTGAGTGATTGGCAAATGGATTGGAATTTCACTAGGTATGGCGGGTTTATGTCCTTTCCGGTTTTCTGTGTTCGGAGGAAAGAGTGAGCAGGCATGAGACTTTCAGATTTGAGATGTAAACCCAACATGGGGCTAGATGATTGCGATTTTTGACGGAAGTATGGTAGTGTGGGAATGCACCAGAGGATTTTTGTTGTATGGTTTCCTTTAGATGAGATCAAGGGTCTGATTTCTTGTGATATAGGTAGGTCAGGTGCTAGCTGATGGTTTCACGTGATTAGGGAAGTGAATCGAGAGCGACAACTTTGTTGTCTCTGATGTATCCCAACTATAAGAATGATTCCTTTTGTATTCATGAATGATTCACGCAATGAATTAACGATTTGGGATTTGCAGGACAGGAGTATGGTATTTTATTCGTTTCTAGATAGGAAGTTGATGTTATGAATGGACTGTCAGAATTATTGTTTGTGCATCTGCATCGGATTCTTAATGTTGGAGGCAGTCATGATTAGGGGAGTTCCTGAGGTCTCCATCTGAGATTTGGAATCTCTTGGATTTTACTTGGTCTTTATCTAGAAGATCATCTTGCGTTATGTTATATATTTCAAGGTTCAGGGATGTTATGCATCTGGTTGAGCCGGTTTGAGTTTTGGTCAGTTTGCAATGCCAGTTGGTGGTAGTTTGAACCCCAAGTGAGGGAGAACTGGTATTCTTCTTGGAAGATCATCGATCTGCTCGAACTTATAGTTTTTGAATAAAAGGTCAAAGGGATTTTCAATTTGGGTATGCAGAACTTTGGTTCAGAATTTGGTCAAGATGGGTGTGCAGAGCAAGATGTCATCAGATGTATGTGATTAGGAATGCATTAGTCGTCCTTGAGACAAGAAGTTGTTGGATAAGGAACTAGTTATAGCTAGTAGTTCCTTTTAGTAACGTTGAGGAATGTGTCAAGAGGCACTTGGGTCGCTCAGGTTGAGTATTTATTATTGATGGATTTGTCAGCTTGTTGTATAGATTGATATATATAGTCTAGGATGGGTAGTTGTTGATTGATTAATTAGTTCATAGTTTCGTATGCTTAGTCCCTCTTGGGATTTATTTAATAGAGTATTGGATCAACAGATTAATTATCAGTTGTCACAACTAGCATTTTAGCTAGGAAATTATGTACTCCTGTAAACATCATCTATTGTGAAACTTGTAACTCTAACTCGATATCATACACTATGTTCATTCTATAATAACAAATTCAGTTCAGGATCGCCAAATGAAGATCAAAACTCTATACAAAACACCTCAAATAAGGGATGGAAACCCTAAGAATCCTGGTTCAAGTTCGTTATGGACTAGGATTTTCTTATTGGGCCTAATGGACCAATAAGCATTCAATTTAACTATCTTGGGCTTAGAACCCTTAAATGGGCTCTAAATGGACCCACATTCATAAAAATTTAACATTTTGGGCCATATGGGCCTAAAATGGATTAGTTTATCTCTAATGGGCCTTGTTGGGCCATAAATGATTTCAATTACCCTAAAGGGCCTTATTGGGCCATAAATGAATTAATTAGCCCTAATGGGCCATAAAACCCTTTTAAGTGGACAATATTGGGCTGAGAACTCTCCTAAGGGCCTAATGGGCCGAAAAATAATTATTTGGGCCTCATGAATTCGAGCTAAGTCAAGCAATGGCCCCAAACTATTCCACTCCTTCTCCTCTAGCCCAATTCTCGGCCCATGATAAAAAAAACAAAACAAACATGGGAGATATTATGGTGCCACCTCATAATTGCATGGTGGTTTTCCATGCAAATTAACCTTTAAACAAACCATAAAATCTCATACATCTATGCATCTATCATATCCTCACCTCTCTCTTCTCTCTCTCTTTTCTCCCTTCGGCCGAGAGCAAGAAATAAACACACACACATCTTCAAACTTATACTTCAAACACTCTCAAGAACACCCCTTTTCTTCCATCAAAAATTTGGAGATTTAGTGTTGTTTCAAGAAGGTTTTCACCAAAAATCATCATTCCTTGGTAAGTTCTTACATATCCAAGCTCTATAACTTCATTTTTATGTTAGAACACTCCTTCTAAACAATTGTTTGTGATCATACTCTTAGAAACCTCCTAAGTTCGAGATCTACCCAAGGAAGGCTTGCTAGAGCCGAAACCTCTCTTCTTTCTTCACCAAATCGAGAACAAACAAGCAAGGTGAGTTCATACCCCCTTGTTTTCGGTTTTTTTTACATGATTTTAGGGGGGGGGAGAGAATACAAGTAAAATTTGTAGATCTATGTGTTTTTGTATGTTATGTGTGATTTTCTTGAATTAGGGTGTGCAAATGTGTTAGATCTAGACATATCTCGAGATCTTTAACAATAATGAGTACAAATCCATGAACTAAGACACCCTATACATCATGTTACTAAGATAAAAGTATTACACATGCTTAAAATGAGAAAAACAAAACAAAAAAAATATTGCTTAAGGATTATTTTTGACAAGTACACAAAAGATGGGAAAAATTGTGACATTTACGGTTTTACAAGGATCAAAAAGGTCATATTTGTATGAAGATGAGTTTCTATAATAATCATGATTTTAAAAGGGTCAAAAATATAAATTTTAGCCTAATGGGCTTAATATTTAGGCCTCACGGTTTTGGGACCAAATTTGCGAAAAATAAAAATGTAAACGGGTTTAAAATGTTATTTACTCAAAGTTTGAACCAAAAACATAAATAAACCAAAATAAGGGTTGAAAATGACACTTATTTCTAAATTGGGCTAAAAATGCAAAGTTTTTGGAATTTCGACCGGAAATGTAAAATTCACGGTAAAGGGGCCAAAAATGTAATCTTTTACCAAATAAGGGCTGGAAATGTAAATAATTACATTTTGGGCTGAAATTGTAATTTAAATTATAATTGGGCCGAAAATGCTAAGTTAATGGTTTAATGGGCTAAAAATGTTATTTTCATCAAAAAGGGACCAAAAATGTCATTTTATCTAAACAAGGGTTAACAATGAAATTTTTGGTGAAATAGGGGCTGGAATCGTCAAATGTGTATTTTTGGGCCTAACATGTCAATTATTGAACAACTGGGCCAAAGATAATAATTTTTATAACTTAAGGGTTAAAATGGTATATTTTTTTGATAAACTAAAAGTATCGTTATAACCGAACATTTGACTTTTATAACATTACGGGTAAATAGTTAAATTAAAAAGTATCATACTATAACAAACAAACGAAATACAACAACGGTACGCATATTGGGCATAGTACTCAATATACATGCTTATTGGGTCTTCGTGATCCATTTGTATGTTTCTTGGGTCCAATATATTCATTACATGTCTATTGGGCCTTCGTGACCCAATTACATGCTTAAAAGGCCTAAATCATCCTTTACATGTTCATTGGGCCTTAGTGGTCCATTTACATGATAATTGGGCCTGGATTATTCATCATATGCTTAATGGGCCTTTAGTGTCCTTTTGCATACCTACCAAGCCTTGACGTAACTTACATGAATAGTGGGCCACAGTTGTCCCTTTTCAAGTTTGTTGGGCTTTATCCTTTCACATTCATGTAACAACCTGGTGGATTGAAATCAAAATACAAATAGCATTATACATATTCATGGGGTAATAATTGGGATCTAGTGAAACCTGTCGGTTGACACCATTGAGTGTTTGGTCATAGCCTGTAGTTATAATCAGAGTCTCCTTGAGGGAGAGCTACAACTTGTGTATAGATCTATACGGGGGTGACTCCCCCACACCTGAGCAGTTCGCTACAGTTAGACTCGGCCAGTCTAGGGTGACAAAGTCTTGATCAAAACCGGCGTTTGGAAAAATGCCAAGACAGGCGAATTAGTCATTATCATGCATGGTTATAACGACTCACATAGAGATCCATTACCATCATAACATTACGGGAATCAAAATTCTTCAATCATATGGATACAAAACAATTCATACGATTATGCAAGGACTACAACACTTTTATAAATCAGAAAATATCAGATTTTCTGGAGAAATACTATTATTCATTACCTTGTACTTACAACATATATAATACAAAGAAATTTTGGATCGCTTATTTATACATGATTTTACAATGGAAATCACACATACATTTATACTCGATCATTACATCTTTTTCAGAGAATTTACAGAAAATATCGGATTTTCTGGGTTATACGAACAATACAAATTTTTTTAAATCAAACATGCTTATGAACTCACCAACATTATATATGTTGACCATTTTCAAAATAACTTGTATTCTCAGGTAATCGTTAAGCTGAAGAGTCATCGAGAGTATTTTGGAATTTCTTTTATGCAATGTCAATCATCGTACAATTTATGTTTTGGAATATGTAATGTAAAACAATGTACTTGATGTGAACAATGTTAGTTGTAACATGTTAATGCATGGTGATGTTTATGTTATGTTTCACGTATAATCATTGTAATGATATTTCAATTTAAGTCACACGAGCCCTCGGACGTTTCCACCGTCTGGTTCGAGGGTGTGACATCAGTGCATTCTCGGTCGTTGGTGTTTTCATTCATCATCAATACTAGAGGTACTTCGGAAGTTTCAAGATATATTAGTCGGAGTTCAATGGATGTGTCAACATATTGTCAAAATTTGTACATTGTACATTTTGACTTCTGGATATGGGTACCCTCAATGTATGGTTGTGAAATTATTGCTCACAGCAGGCTCGAGTTTGGCAGATGTCCTTGGTTATTGGAAGTTCAGATGTTGGGACAGTGTTGTGTGGTTTTCAGGTGGCTTGGGATTTGCATAGAATCTATGTTTGCAATCTCACGTCGGCGGGGTTGGTATATGGATTGACTCGACCAGGGTTTGCCAGCATTTCTGATAGCTTTAAAAGTTTTATCGAGTTAGATACATATTTGTAGGATCTGTTTGAATTTAATCAAGGTGTGGGATCATCGTTTCGACCATTCATGAGGATGTTTTTGTTAGCGGTTGACATTCGTCATTTTGGATAGATCTACTAGTACCACACACTATGGTTAAGGTTGTGAGGAAGAAGGAGTGTAGTAGATCTAGGGTTGGTCATGTGTTTCCCTTTGGGATATATATATATATATATATATATATATATATATATATATATATATATATATATATATATATATATATATATATATATATATATATATAGCCTGAGTAAGATCACATAAGGACACTTGGCTTGAGTTATTGGCATGGTTCTTAATTGGTTTGTAGCCCTTGAATTAGAACAAGAGTACAACCGCCTATCTTCTTTTCTGGTTGTGTGCGACCATGTTTCGTCTGGTTTCGCATTGGTAGCACCCTGTACTGTGAAATGAATTGTGCGTGACAGAATGGTATGGCCCGTGTTGTGTTCGGTTAGCATTGATGAGGATGTTGTTTGGGTTCTTGCAAGACGGTGGATTGATGGTTGAGTATCTTTAGGTCCTGTAATGATCGTAAGTCTTCGGGCTAGTGATGGACCGACGGCAGGATCGGCATAGTACCGTGAGCTTATCGTTTAGTGTTTAAAGGTGTCATGATATATCTGTTGGATTAGTGTCTAAGTCCATAACTATATTTGGTATATACTTGACCCGGTCATGCATGGTCCTTTTAGGTAAGCCATTAGAGGAGTTACAATTGTGACTCTAAGCTCCAAGAAAGAAGAATCAAGTTTCCATTGAAGATGTAAACATCTAGATTTGATTGAATGTACAATAGAGAAACCTAGATCCAAGCATTAGGGTTTGTATGAGCACATAGGATTGTTCTTATGCATAAAACCCATCAGTGGTATTAGAGCCTTGATTGGTTTCTGTTGTATGTGATGCTTTAACTGTTTGATAGCTGAAAATCGTTTTTTCTTGCCTCTGCCCGACTCAACTCGGCGAGTCAGTATCTGGACTCGGCGAGTTGTCCCGACTCGGCGAGTCAAGGACTGACTCGGCGAGTCTGTGCGTCTGGCAGATGATATTTCAGGATTTTGTTGCTGTTTTGTCATGGGATTAATGCCTAAATCGTTTTTTGAAGATAAAATCCAAATTTTATTGTAATTGAATGATTATCCATGCCAAAACAATAGATAATTTCAAATCTTTTGAATAATAGTTTATTTATATGATAAATATGGATTATTTATATTATTTGGTAACTATCATGTAACTAAAACTGGATTAAGTCAATAATAGATAATTATGAAATTAATTCTTTAATTTAAATTATTTGTTATTTGATCCCTTTTGTTTTGAACAGTTCAAAACTTGTCCTCAAGTTTTGAAATTTAAATTTTATGATTAAAAGTTTAATTCTAAGAAATTTAAATTTCAAACCCTTAGAGTTTTACAAGTTTAAAATTCAACCCTATACTGTTATATTATTACAAGATTAATATATATATATATATATATATATATATATATATATATATATATATATATATATATATATATATATATATATATATATGTATAAGATTAAAGCTAGTCTTATCGCTAGTAGGCCTCATTCACGAAGCCGATCTATAAGGTGGGTATAAGGTTGTTGCCTACAAAACTTGTACACTCACACCCACCACTTGCTTGATTGGTGGAGGGTCGTTAGCCGAACGGATAGGATAGGGCACTTAATACCTCATTACAAGTATGATGAATATTGCAAAGTAACTAACATGTTTTAACAAATTCCCAATCTTAGTTACTTTAGGGCAAAATGTGAAAATGATGTTATTCCATGGAATTACACTTTGTACCCTTGTCAAACGTTAGTGGAGCGTGTGTGGTTAATCGGCACACTAATTTGGGATTGACATTGGTGGCAAAGGGTGGCTCGATGTTTATCATAGATCAATGAAGCGTGCGTGGCTAACCGGCACATTGATTAGGTGATAGAGACATTGAGTGCACCATGTTGATTCGCATGGTTATTCACAACTTGTTTGCGATCCTCGGCATCCCAGTCGCAAATTTGAAGTGCATATCGAGATTTAAACATGCCATTGAAAAGTTCAATGAATCTCAAAAGATCTAGGAGTTTTCAAATACATTTAAAACTTAATCTCTTTTTCGTTTTTAATGGTGAGAATTAGTGAATCGTCATTCACTTACCTTCAAATTATTTACTTTTAGAGTACGACATCCCTTTCTAAGTTGTAAATAATGTTGTTGGGTCCTAGCCCTAATTTCTCATTTGGGTGTTTAATTAGGGACTCATTTCTAATCAACCTTTGTTCCTTTTTCTTTTCAGATGTCTGCTAACAACAACAACAACGCTTCTGGGTCATTCTCGCTGATGAACCTATGTTAAAAGGTGACATTTGATGGCTCAAATTTCAACGAGTGGATGAGGTACATTCGCATGATCACTCGCTACGAGGACAAAGAATATGTCCTCGATGAAAAGCTTGAAAAGATCATCACAGATGTTGCTACTCCTGAAGAGTTGGCCGCCTTTGAGGCCCACAAGCGTGATGCTACGAAAGTTCATTGCATCATGCTGGCCACCATGAACCTCGAACTCCAAAATTCCTATGAGGACATGTATCCGTATGAAATGCATCAGGATTTGCTGGACAGGTACCACCAAAGCGCGAGGCAAGAGCGCTATGAGATTATTACTAACATGATCACCGCTAAGATGGGGAGTGGAGAATCCCTAACCTCTCATTTACAGAAAATGCAGAGGTATGTTGATCGTCTTCTCAAACTTAATGTTAAGTTTGATGAGGATTTGGCTATCGACATAATCCTCCACTCCTTGCCTTCATGCTACAACCAGTTCAGAATGACCTACCACATGAATAAGGAAGAGGTCTCCTTGAGTAAGCTCCAAGGACTGCTGAGGACTGCTGAGAGCAACCTCAAAGACAAATCTGTTGCACCATCCCCTGTTGTGGCTGCTCCCGTGTTGGCAATTGGTCAAGGAAAGGGAAAGAAGAGGAAGGCTCCATGTAAGAGCCACCATAAGGGTAAGACCCACGATGGTTCCTCTTCTAGTGGAACCAAAGCTGGTTCGGTCAAACCCTCTTCCAACCCCAAAGAAGCAGAGTGCTATTACTGCCACCAGAAGGGCCACTGGAAAGGAAGCTTCCCTAAGTATCTGCAAGACATAAAGGATGGGAAGATTAAGCCCACCTTCGCAGCTATGTATTCTATTAAATCTAATAACTCATCATTTTCTACTTCATGGGTTCTTGATACAGGGTGTGGTTACCACATTTGTTCTGATTTGTAGGGCCTAAGAAGAAGTAGGGAGATGGAACATGGGAAGATCAACTTGATTATGGGAAACAGAAGATCGTCGCCTGTGACCAGAGTCGGAGTTTATTCTTTAGTGCTGAGTAATGGGTTAGGATTAGATTTAGAAAATTCCTGTTATTCGCCAGATATGGCAAGAAACATTATCTCATTTCATGGATTGTTTAGACAAGGTTTCAGATATTCTTTTGATAATAGTAATGGTTCTATTAATGTTTATTTGAATGGTGTCTTTTATTTCAATGCATTACCTTGTAATGGGATTTATGAATCTGTGATGGTTGTTGATAATTTAGGAAATGATGTATTGAATATTGATTCGTCTACTAGCCTAGACAAAGCATGCTTGTGGCATCGTCGCCTTGGCCATGTCAACAAGAAACGCATAGCCCAACTCCAAAAGGATGGAGTGTTGGAGTCATTCGGCCTTAGGGACGATGACACGTGTGAATCTTGTTTGCTTGGGAAGATGACCAAGTCACCCTTTACTGGCACTTGTGAAAGGGGTGAGGGTCTATTGGATCTCATACACACCGATGTGTGTGGGTCCTTTAGATCCACCACAAGGGATGCTTGCCGCTTTTACGTGACTTTTACGGATGATTATAGCAGATATGGATATATCTACTTAATCAAGCAAAAGTCAGAAACCTTGGAAAAGTTCAAAGAGTTTAAGAATGAAGTGGAGAATCAGCTGGGCAGGAAAATCAAGATGCTTCGGTCAGACCGAGGAGGAGAGTGCCTAAGTCTTGAGTTTCACGACTATCTAAAAGAATGCAGAATTGTTTCGCAATTGACGCCTCCGAGAACACCACAATTGAATGGTGTGGCTGAGAGACGTAATCGGACCTTGTTAGACATGGTTCGTTCTATGATGATTCGGACTTCGTTACCAATAGCTTTCTAGGGGTATGCCTTAGAGACTGCCGCCCACATCCTTAACTTAGTTCCCACCAAGAAGGTTACCAAGACTCCTCACGAGATGTGAACAGGGAAAGCTCCCTCGTTGGCACGTATTAAGGTTTGGGGTTGCGAGGCTTTCGTAAGACGAGAGACTCACGACAAGCTCGAACCTCGTAGTGAGAAGTGTTATTTTATCTGCTACCCACAGAAGTCTTTTGGCTATCTTTTCTATAGACCGAGTGACAATGTTGTCTTCGTTGCTAGAAGAGGAGTTTTTTGAGAAAGGGAATTGATAAGCCTAGAGGCCAGTGGGAGGCTAATTGATCTTGAAGAGATTCAAGAACAAAGCGATGAACGAACCTCAAACACTGGCACTCAACCCGAGGAGGAAACTCCTGTTGAGCCCGTTGACGAGTCCTTACCTCTTAGACGTTCTAGTAGGGTTAGTGTTCAACCGCAGTTTTATGGTTTTCATATTACTACTGAAGGGGATACGTTTATTAGTAATGAAACACTAATGAATTTGGACGAACCTAGCAACTACAAAGAAGCCATGGCAGGCCCGGAGTCTGCTAAATGGAAAGAGGCGATGAACAGCGAGATTCAGTCCATGTACGACAACCAAGTTTGGAATTTGGTTGATAATGTACCGGGTCGTAAGACAGTCGGGTGCAAGTGGATCTTCAAGAAGAAGACAGACATGGATGGGAAAGTGCACATTTATAAAGCGCGATTGGTTGCGAAGGGCTTTACTCAAACTCCTGGAGTTGACTATGATGAGACCTTCTCACCAGTTGCGAAGATAAAGTCTATTAGGGTAATGCTTGCAATAGTTGCGTTTCATGATTATGAAATCTGGCAGATGGACGTGAAAACCGCTTTCCTTAAGGGGAAGTTGGCTGAGGATGTGTACATGAATCAGCCAGAGGGTTTTGTCGATGAGAAGCATCCAAATAGATTGTGTAAGCTTGAGAAATCCATTTATGGATTGAAACAAGCGTCTCGCAGATGGAATCTTTGTTTTGACGAGAAGGTTAAAGAGTTTGGCTTTCTGCGAAGCAAAGATGAATCTTGTGTATATGTCAAAGCCAGTGGGAGTATAGTGAGCTTCCTCGTATTGTATGTTGATGACATACTACTCATAGGAAACGATGTCCCAACCTTGCAGGAGGTCAAGTCCTGGCTTGGGAAATGTTTCGCTATGAAGGACCTCAGAAAGGCTGCTTATATTCTGGGAATAAGGATAGTAAGAAACTGGGAAAAGAGACTGATAGGACTCAGTCAGGATACATACTTGGATAAGGTACTAAAGCGTTTTAGTATGGAAAATTCCAAGAAAGGGGAGTTGCCAATCCAAAGCAATACCAAGCTGAGTAAGACTCAAAGCCCGAGTACAGAGGCAAAGATAGCTGATATGAGCCGAGTACCTTACGCTTCTGCAGTAGGCTCTATCATGTACGCTATGACTTGTACTCACCCTAATGTGGCCTTCGCTTTGAGCATGATCAGAAGATATCAAGGGAATCCTGGTAGAGCTCATTGGATTGCAGTTAAGAATATTCTGAACTACCTACGAAGGACCAAGGAATGGTTTCTAGTCCTCGGTGGGAGTTATGACTTAAGGGTACGAGGGTATAGTGACGCTAGTTTTCAGACGGATCGGGATAGTTACCGATCACAGTCGGGCTGGGTCTTTACCCTAAATGGAGGAGCAGTGACTTGGAAATGTTCCAAGAAGGAGACAGTAGCTGATTCAACGTGCGAATCAGAGTACATTGCGGCGAGTGAAGCGTCAAAGGAGGCTATATGGTTGAAGAACTTCATTGGAGACCTTGGAGTTGTGCCATCCATAAAGGAGCCGATGGAAATTTTCTGTGATAATGAAGGAGCGGTTGCCTTAACCAAGGAACCGAGAGATCATGGTAGATCTTGACATATCGACAGAAAATACCACTTTATCAGACATCGGGTAGAAGAGGGACTCCTCGTTGTGAAGAGGGTATATTCAGAAGAAAACCCGGCAGATCCCCTTACGAAGGGACTGAGTAGGGTCAAACACTTGCAGCACGCTAGGAGCATTGGGCTGAAGGATGATATAAGTTTGGATTAGATAGATAAGAAACGTGTAATAGATATTTTGTACTTGACATTTTGATGAATAAATTAAGTTGTGTTATTTATGAGTAAAGCTACTATCTTGTGTTGGTTATTTATCTATTGTTTCAATTTTGCATGTTTTGAGTTCCTGAATAATAAGATGATTCGAACAGTCCACAGTTGTTCATATTTTGGAAGTAGGTGTGAATGAAGACTGTCATGAATTGTTTGTAGATTGTCTAAAAGGTTTTGGGCATAGCAAAGGTTTTCTGCAAAGTTCATGAGTGCTTATGAATATGATTTGAGCATTGGAATAAACCCGCGTTTGCTGGTATCACTTCGTGGTGTTTTACCTGAAGTGATCGCAAAGCGATAATATCATATAGTCTTAAAACTTAGAGATATGGTTATTTTTTACTGATTCGTTATGTGTTGATGATGTGTAAACGCATTAGTAACTTGATGTTATAAAACACATTGTTGTGCATGATTTAATTGGTAAACAATAGATGCATATGAGTCGAAGTTAATATGTTCCTTTTACTCTGTGAGAATAAAGGTGATATCTTGGCCACTTGATGATTTGGTTTGACTTATGTGCCGGTCCCGGTCAGAATGGAGTTGATGTGTTCAACTAAATTCTATGTCGAACAAATCGGAGATCTAGAAACAAGTGATGGACAATAAGTATTGTCAGCATGATATCTACAACAGAGGATTATACGATCCCTTATCTGAAGGACGAGTTACTGATCAGAGTTGATAGTGACGTGTAAGAGCTACGATTGCTAATCGGATCCTGAAGTCATATGTGAGATATAGTTACTAGACCTATCCAAGTGGGAGACTGTTGGATTAGTGTCTAAGTCCGTAACTATATTTGGTATGTACTTGACTCGGTCATGCATGGTCCTTTCAGATAAGCCATTATACGAGTTACAATTGTGACTCTAAGCTCCAAGAAAGAAGAATCAAGCTTCCATTGAAGAGGTAAACATCTAGATCTGATTCTATATGTTAGTTTTGATATATGTATCCTAGATTAGGGTTTATAAGTCTTGGATTCATTGCATGTACAATAGAGAAACCTAGATCCAAGCATTAGGGTTTGTATGAGCACATAGGGTTGTTCTTATGCATAAAACCCATCAATATCGTGAGCCAATGATTGTATGAGTCATATGGGTAAGACCCAGTATTCTTTTGATTGATATTCTTAGGTCTCGAATCATTAGTCTTCTTGGCATGTTTGGGTGTTAGTGCATTGTTGGGAGTCGGAAGACTCGTTTACCAGATGGTTTGGATCATGTAGGCAATTAAAGGTTGTTCGGAGTAATAATTGTGCATCAGAAGTCTGTTTCAGTGGTTGCAATTTGAAACCCATTTGATTGCGGGATGTTTATTTGAAGTTGGTAACCAATGTTGGGTATCGGTTGTGGAGACTCGATTCATGAAGTTCGTTGTCAATGTCTCGAGTGATTTGTCAGGTAGATGTACACCTGAATTGATAAAGGGTTTGGATGCAATGTGAATTTCTTGGATGGACCATCATTATGCTTGTGGGAGCAGTGGGTTGGTGATGACTTTTCAGGAAGTCAAGTGTGTATTTAAGGTTTTTGGGCACAACTTCCGGATTTACGATTGGTAGGAATTCACAATCGATGTTTTGAGTATTCTTTCCATATGTTTTGGTGGTGTTCCTAGTCAGGAACTATGGGTAGGTGCGGTGAATGGATGATCATCATACTTAGAATATGGTTTCTGAAGTTTAGAACTTATGGGTTTCCGGTTCCAGAAAGTATATTAATGGAGTTGGTTGTGGTTGTAGTTTTGAGAGTTCTCGGTTGTGTGGTTCTCACTGGAAGTTGGGTCTTACAATTAGGGAGAGAAAGGCAATCGTTGTGATTGAGTAATTTCAAGATTATTGGGTTGTTTATTGGTAGCTGTGGGTTTCTGTGTGGTCTCTCGAGTTTTCCTTATAAAATTCCTTGATTTCGAAGTGGTTAAAGGGAGTTTGTGGAATATGTTGACATTGTTCGTGTTCCACTTCAAAAGTTATTTAGCTGAGACTCGTGTTGGGAGTCGCCTTTATTTTAAGTGGAGGGTTCAACAACAATGAATAGTCAAAGGTTTTGTTTTTCTAGTGGTACCAGCGAGATAATTTGGGGTCGGAAGGGTTCCGTATGGTTCGGGTTGCGAAGTGAAGTCATTTTGACAGTGTTCCGAGATGGTTTTTCCTGCTTAGGAGTCAGACAAGGTATTGGATTTCCGGAATTCGGCCAGAGAAGTGATGGTTATTCCTTATTGGTTAGGTTAGTGGGTCAATGATTCATTCTTATTCCGGGTATGTGAGTTTCACTAAGATTTAGTTTGATTGTAGTATGGGAAGGCAGTCACATGTTTGAGTCGACTTCTTAGTTGGGATAGTGTAACATCCCAAAAATACGGTCTAAAAATTCCGTTTTTAAATCATTAATAAAACCATAGATACATTATCATAGTGTAAAATCATAAACCATGTATCTCAAATTCTCATAAAAACCATCAACATATCACAATCTCTAACAAAATATCAGAGTAGACTCCCAAGCTAGGAAAGATTGTGGTGTGTGCCATGCCATCAACTCGAGCCCTTCCCTTTACTAGCTGAAGTACCTGAAACAAAAACTGAAACTGTAAGCATGAAGCTTAGTGAGCTCCCCCAAACTACCACATATCATACAATAACACATATTGGGCCTTGCCCACTTGTAATGCCCCGTTCTAAAAGTAATTATTTATGGATTCTCGAGATCAAGAGTAAGGGCGTTTCGGTCTTTTAGGTGATGTAGAGTGAGGATATGTCTCTACGGCAAGGAATGACGATGCGAAGTTATGGTTTAAGTCTCCTTGGAAGAGGAGAAGGTTAGTAGCTCCGGGTTTGGAAGTATGGACAGAGGATCTAGAGATAGCGGAGTTGATAGACTCAGGAGCAGTCTAGACCGGTGTTGAGGACCGTGTGAGGATGTATCATTAGTAGGTTGTGGATCTAGAGATCGCGATAGTAATATTCTCTGTCGTTGTACGTTTGGAGTAGACGTGATGACGGGATTTGGGTGGGTTGCACTCGGTGGAGTCGAATCAGAGTAGTTTTGAGGAAGCTGCAAGGTTGGATCCTTGGGCTTCAAGTGTGATTGTAGAACTTGAGGTATGTGTGTAGTGGTATGAAAATCTAGGGTATTCCATCATGAGGATGATCGGACCCTAGGGTTGATATTCCAACCCGAGGGTTGATTGGGCCAAACATGTGTAGGGATGCAAGGGTATTCCATCCTAGGGATGAGCAGACCCGTCGCAGGCATGCCTGGTATTCCAGCCCGAGGCTAATTGGACCATGTGTGAGTGTTGGCTTCTGTAAGGGTACTGTTGTATGCACGTTTGGGTATGAGTTAAAAGAGAGCAAGTGTCGTCGACAGCAGGATAGGACCCGCGGTTATGTTTCGGGTCGGAAGCTTAGGTTCCCCGGGGTTGAGTGGTCCTTTTGATAGCAATGGGAAGATGGCAAGTGATGGTCAAGAGTAACGGCGTTTCGGTCTTTTAGGGGCAACGGGTTTCATTCGAGAAGGTTTCGGACCGGGTGTGTTGCTAGAAGCGTAGGGCTTCTCGTCACCTTTTCGTGGATATAAAGTTCGTCGGAAACGGACATAGAATAAAGGAGTTATGACACTTTGAAGATATTGACATTTATGGCACTTAATGGAAAAGTTGACGAGGAAAGGCCATGCATGCATTGGGACATGCGTGGGTACGCCCAGCGTAGGCTGGGTTACGCCCAGAGTAATAGAGTGAATGATCGCGGGTACAATGGTTTTGGTTGTCCCATGTATGAAGTAGGAAGGTCTTAATGGGTTAAGACCTTGAGTTAAGAGCTTTATGGACGTCCAAAAGGATAAAGATTGAGACTTTATAAGTCCTAGGCCCTTTTTGTCACTGGATCTGGCATACGGGCTTAAGTTCTTAAGCCATTAAGCACGTGGAAGGATTTTTGTTCAGACGCGCGTACGCCTAACGTAAATTGTGGAACGCCCAGCGTACTCGCCTTTTTGCCTTTACGCCTAGCGTACATGGGGGGTACGCCCCGCGTACGAGGATTTGGGTAGCAAGAGTTGGCAATTGGCGATTTCGAGGGCGAAATCATATTTAAGTGGGGGAGAATTGTAACGCCCCGTTCTAAAAGTAATTGTTTATGGATTCCCGAGATCAAGAGTAACGGCGTTTCGGTCTTTTAGGGGCAACGGGTTTCATTCGAGAAGGTTTCGGACCGGGGTGTGTTGCTAGAAGCGTAGGGCTTCTCGTCACCTTTTCGTGGATATAAATTTCGTCGGAAACGGACTTAGAATAAAGGAGTTATGACACTTTGAAGATATTGACATTTATGGCACTTAATTGAAAAGTTGACGAGGAAAGGCCATGCATGCATTGGGACATGCGTGGGTACGCCCAGCGTAGGCTGGGTTACGCCCAGAGTAATAGAGTGAATGATCGCGGGTACAATGGTTTTGGTTGTCCCATGTATGAAGTAGGAAGGTCTTAATGGGTTAAGACCTTGAGTTAAGAGCTTTATGGACGTCCAAAAGGATAAAGATTGAGACTTTATAAGTCCTAGGCCCTTTTTGTCACTGGATCTGGCATACGGGCTTAAGTTCTTAAGCCACTAAGCACGTGGAAGGATTTTTGTTCAGACGCGCGTACGCCTAACGTAAATTGTGGAACGCCCAGCGTACTCGCCTTTTTGCCTTTACGCCTAGCGTACATGGGGGGTACGCCCCGCGTAATCTGTCTGTATGGATCCTGAGTTTTTGGGCCATGGTTTGGGGCATGTTAGGGTATTTAGGCCATAGTGGGCCCTTAGAAATCATATTATATGGGTTAAGGAATATAATTTGGGCTTAGGGTGAGGCCCATTAAGGGATTGGGCCCAATTTAGCAAATTGGGCCATTAGTGGGTCATTAGTGGGCTTGAGAAGCTTTTCTAGTGTTGGGCTTTTCATGTTGTGGTTTTGGACCTTAGTCATGGACCAGATTGGGTTAAGGGTAAAATGGTCAATTTACCCTTAGAAGGATATTGCTTTGGGGCTAAGTGTTTTGTGGCATTGATAGTTCGAGGCGTTAGAGGAGCAGCGGTGCGGAGATTGTCAGATAGCAGTCAGAAGGGTACTAGCAGTGTTTCAGCAGTTCAAGGTGAGTTCTCCTCACTATACCAACGGGGTCTACGACACTAGGTCGGTCCCTTGGGATTTTATCCCGGAGTTAGTATGTGTTTCATATTCATGATCAGTTAGATTGGTACCCTGGTACTTAGGGTGTTATGCGGTTATGATCTGTTGGATTGGTACCTTGATAGATAGAATGGTGCTATGCTTAGCAGTAAGTATGATCTGTACTTATTGCTTGATTATGTGCTATTTATATGTCGACATACATGGATGGGTTGGGTTGAGGCGGTTTCCTGCTTTGTGCGGTTGAGGCCAACATACCCGGGGCGGTCCGGATAGGCTGTAGGCCCGTAGGAGGCGGTCCAGTCATGCCGAAGGCCCGGCGAGCGGTCCGGATAGGCTGTAGGCCCGTAGGAGGCGGTCCAGTCATGCCGAAGGCTCGGGAGCGGTCCAGATAGGCTGTAGGCCCGTAGGAGGTGGTCCAGTCATGCTGAAGGCTCATTATGCATGATGTCTGTATTTGTTATATGATATGGTTATACTTGTATGGCGTTGGTATTTTGGGGAAACTCACTAAGCTTCGGGCTTACAGTTGTTGATTTTGTTTCAGGTACTTTTGATGATCGCGGGAAGGAGAAGGCGTGATCGTGCACCTCCTCATATTTTCATGATTGATTATGGGGATACTCTGATGCTTAAAATATTTTGAAAACAAATTGTAATAACTTAATGGCTTTAAATGTTTTAAAAAGTTTTAAACTGGCTTGAATAATATGGATGTTACAAGTTGGTATCAGAGCCTTGGTTTGAGTGAATTGGAGGAACATTCGTGTGAATCCAGTCTCAAATCAAGGAAAGGTTTTCAAAATAATTTTAAATGGTTTTCAAAATAACTAAAAGAGGATGCGAAGTGTACGATCAGCCGGAGCCAGTAAGTAGACCCCAAAATACCATACAGTTATTTGGCCTTGTGATATGTTAGAACAGCATGCTAGTACTAGGCTAGGGATCTTCAGGAATTACATGATAGAATTGCCTGATTACATGATGCCTGCTAGCCTAGGGTTTTCTTTATATGAAATTGACATCATTAGTGTAGATACTTGTGTATGCATCACGGTTATACATAATTAAGATCTTATAGCCTGAGAATGTTTGATTTGGCCTTATGTTCTGTTCTTGTCTGATTGGGAGCTTAGGGTAGGATTGGATACTCGAAAGTCTATAGGGTCCAGCATTATGTATGACTAGCATACACTAGTGCTACAGGGTTGGTGAAAGTTTCATGGATGGGTGGATTGTGAGAGGACGGGAGGCCAGTTATGTGACCTTTAGCATTCCTCTAGGAGTGAGGATTGAGTGCTCGCTATGTGTGTATATGTTTAGGGAGTTGTGGTGATACTTGAGACAAATATGGGCAGGTGTGGAAGGTAGTATGGGCCTGTACTACTGAAAGCACAGGACCCATACGCATATCAAGGATGTCACAACCCCTGGGTTGTTGGTTAGAAGTTGGTTCCCTGGCTTTTTATGAGGAGTATCTAATGATCTTTTGGTATATTGAAGTATGGTGATTACGACACGCTTCGGGGCAGGATCCGGTTCAGGATCGGGATCAGGAGAGGGTGGTCAGGATGGATCAGTACCACCCGAGGTTATTGGTCAGATGAGGACGGATGAATTGGATGCTAGGATTCGTGATATCCTACATGATGAGGTTGAGTCTATGTTCCGAGCGGAGTTGCCAGAGTTGTTTGGGTCGATCAAGACCGCCATGGTTGAGTACTTCGATGAGCGCTATGCAGCTCTTGCAGAGACGGCTGCCGCTGCAGCCGCAGCGGCTGTAACAACGGCAGGCGGAGGAGCCGGTCGGGGATTTCAGTATCGGGACTTAGATAATACGAAGCCCCCTACTTTCGATGGGATTCAGGATCCGATTGTTGCTATGAGATGGTTGTCGGACGTGGAGGGATGTTTCTTCACGTGTTCAGAAGGTGAGGTGTGCTCTGAACTTGCTGAGGCTCGGGGCAAAGGATTGGTGGGGGTTGACTACGGGATCATATTCTGATGCGCAGCGAGCTGCGGTTACTTGGGATCAGTTTCAAGACATGTTCAGTACTCGTTATGTTCCGCGGGTGGAGCGGGAGAGTTTAGCTCAGGAGTTTTTGGAATTGAAGCAGGATTCGGAGTTGGTGACGGAGATCACCAGGATGTTTACGGAGAGGGCGATGTTTTGCCCGGAGTTTGTTTCGGAGAAGGCTCAGATGACCCGGTATCTGAGCAAGCTTAAGACAGATAATCGGCAGTTTGTGTCTACGTAGAGATGTGATACCTTGTTTGAATTGCAGGAGGACGCCAGGTGGCGCGAGTTATAGATTGCGCTTCAGTTGAGAGAGCAGAGGCAGGCCCTGGTGCAGTCGCAACCTGCACCGCAACGGATGAGGGCCGCTGATTATCGACAGGGAGGTCAGAGGAGTCGCACTTGTGGAAAGTGCGGCAAGGTACATGAAGGAAGTTGTCGTTCTTCTTCTGGGTGCCACAAGTGTGGCAAGGAGGGCCACATAGCCAGGGATTGCAGGCAGCAGGCTCCAGCTGCCGGAGTTCGATTTTGTTATCATTGTAATCAGGTGGGCCATATGAAGGCCCAGTGTCCTCTCTCGGCTGACAGGCCAGTGCAGGCCCCAACGCCAGCCACTTTGAGACTTACTGATGGGGGTCAGGGTCGAGTAGAGCCTCCGAAGGCTCCAGGGCGTGCTTATCAGCTTGTGACCGAGGAGATCGGGACAGCACCAGTGGTGACAGCCGTGAAGAGTCGGTATTGAGAATTTATAGAGGGGTAGTATTTGGGATGTGTTCAAGAAAAAGGAAAAGTCATGATTCAAGATTCAAAATCGTCAGCAGAAACTCGGATTCCTTGAAGGTCGATGTTTTAGTTTGGGTCGATTGAGCAGCATGCTAGCTTGCCGCCTGTAGATAGTGGTTATTGCTCTAAGTGGGGGAGAATTAGAAACTCTAGGATGGGACGTTGTTTTGAAGGATGTCGCCTGACGCAGTTTGGATGTCGGTTTGGGAGTGGTACGATGAGGAGGTCCAGTTTTGATAAGGACACTGTGTATTGTGGATTTTGAGCGAATATCGAGGATGCTGCTATGCGATAGCAACCGGTGGGGATTAATCCCAAGTGTTGGAATAATGAGGGATATGTGAAGGGCTATGTATGGATTGATGATTATGCGGTTATTCCTGGGTATGTATGCGTGTTATAAGATAGCGATCTGCTCCATCAGTGGGTGATGTAGAGTGAGGATATGTCTCTACGGCAAGGAATGACGATGCGAACTTATGGTTTAAGTCTCCTTGGAATAGGAGAAGGTTAGTAGCTCCGGGTTTGGAAGTATGGATAGAGGATCTAGAGATAGCGGAGTTGATAGACTCGGGAGCAGTCTAGACCGGTGTTGAGGACCGTGTGAGGATGTATCAGTAGTAGGTTGTGGATCTAGAGATCGTGATTGTAATATTCTCTGACGTGGTACGTTTGGAGTAGACGTGATGATGGGATTTGGGTGAGTTGCACTCGGTGGAGTCGAATCAGAGTATTTTTGAGGAAGCTGCAAGGTTGGATCCTTGGGCTTCAAGTGTGATTGTAGAACTTGAGATATGTGTGTAGTGGTATGCAAATCTAGGGTATTCCATCATGAGGATGATCGGACCCTATGATTGATTGGACCTGATGTGTTTGGTATTCCAACCCGAGGGTTGATTGGGCCAAACATGTGTAGGGATGCGAGGGTATTCCATCCTAGGGATGAGCGGACCCGTCGCAGGCATGCCTGGTATTCCAGCCCGAGGCTGATTGGACCAGGTGTGAGTGGTTGTTTCTGTAAGGGTACTGTTGTATGCACGTTTGGGTATGAGCTAAAAGAGAGCAAGTGTCGTCGACAGCAGGATAGGACCCGCGGTTCTGTTTCGGGTCGGAAGCTTAGGTTCCCCGGGGTTGAGTGGTCCTTTTAGCAATGGGAAGAGGGCAGGTGATGGTTATTTTGGGCGGCCTGTCAGGGAGACAGATCCAATCTAACTTTCTAAGTAAAGGGCATTCCGGGGATGTAGATAATTGATACTACATGTGAATGAGTAAGTATTTCTTCGAGTTGGAGCTCCAATGGGATTAGCCTCCCTTGGTGGTCGTCACGCTTTAGGGGCGTGAATGTGCCTTTCGGGATTCGGGTAGCCAGAGTTGGCAATTGGCGATTTCGAGGGCGAAATCATATTTAAGTGGGGGACAATTGTAACGCCCCGTTCTAAAAGTAATTATTTATGGATTCCCGAGATCAAGAGTAACGGCGTTTCGGTCTTTTAGGGGCAACGAGTTTCATTCGAGAAGGTTTCGGACCGGGGTGTCTTGCTAGAAGCGTAGGGCTTCTCGCCACCTTTTCGTGGATATAAAGTTCGTCGGAAACGGACTTAGAATAAAGGAGTTATGACACTTTGAAGATATTGACATTTATGGAACTTAATGGAAAAGTTGACGAGGAAAGGCCATGCATCCATTGGGACACGCGTGGGTACGCCCAGCGTAGGTTGGGTTACGCCAAGCGTAATAGAGTGAATGATCGTGGGTACAAGGACGCGTACGCCCAGCGTACTAGAGTTACGCCCAGCGTACGCTCAGAGTCATAAAACCCTAATTTTAGGGCCAGGCACTATTTAAAGAACATAAGGGATCAACCCTAGCCTCCTTATCTGTTCCCTTATCCTCAGAAAAACCCTAGATAGCTGTTCCATCTCCATTGTTCGGTGTGTTTGGCCTTATGGAGCTTAGTTTGGCAAAGAAAAGCTTAGAAGAAGAAAGAAGAGGTTGGCAAAGAAGGAAACTTGGCGGATGGAGCTTGTAGATCCGAGATAGCATCACCCTTTGCAACCACTTGAAGGTATAAAGCTTCTTGCTTGACATATATTTTGTGTAGATCTAAGTGTGGTGAAGTTTTGACACCATTTCTTGTCCCAAAAACCCCATTATGATGCATGATGTGTTTTGGTAAAGATAAGTTGTCCTTTCAGACCATAGGAGAGGTCTTGAGTGAGAAAAATGAGGTCCCAATGGTTTTGGTTGTCCCATGTATGAAGTAGGAAGGTCTTAACGGTTTAAGACCTTGAGTTAAGAGCTTTATGGACGTCCAAAAGGATAAAGATTGATACTTTATAAGTCCTAGGCCCTTTTTGTCACTGGATCTGGCATATGGGCTTAAGTGCTTAAGCCATTAAGCACGTGGAAGGATTTTTGTTCAGACGCGCGTACGCCCAGCGTAAATTGTGGAACGCCCAGCGTACACGCCTTTTTGCCTTTACGCCTAGCGTACATGGGGGGTACGCCCCGCGTAATCTGTCTGTATGGATCATGAGTTTTTGGGCCATGGTTTGGGGCATGTTAGGGTATTTAGGCCATAGTGGGCCCTTAGAAATCATATTATATGGGTTAAGGAATATAATTTGGGCTTAGGGTGAGGCCCATTAAGGGATTGGGCCCAATTTAGCAAATTGGGCCATTAGTGGGTCATTAGTGGGCTTGAGAAGCTTTTCTAGTGTTGGGCTTTTCATGTTGTGGTTTTGGACCTTAGTCATGGACCAGATTGGGTTAAGGGTAAAATGGTCAATTTACCCTTAGAAGGATATTGCTTTGGGGCTAAGTGTTTTGTGGCATTGATAGTTCGAGGCGTTAGAGGAGCAGCGGTGCGGAGATTGTCAGATAGCAGTCAGAAGGGTACCAGCAGTGTTTCAGCAGTTCAAGGTGAGTTCTCCTCACTATACCAATAGGGTCTACGACACTAGGTCGGTCCCTTGGGATTTTATCCCGGAGTTAGTATGTGTTTCATATTCATGATCAGTTAGATTGGTACCCTGGTACTTAGGGTGTTATGCGGTTATGATCTGTTGGATTGGTACCTTGATAGATAGAATGGTGCTATGCTTAGCAGTTAGTATGATCTGTACTTATTGCTTGATTATGTGTTATTTATATGTCGACATACATGGATGGGTTGGGTTGAGGCGGTGTCCTACTTTGTACGGTTGAGGCCAACATACCTGGGGCAGTCCGGATAGGCTGTAGGCCCGTAGGAGGCGGTCCAGTCATGCCGAAGGCCCGGCGAGCGGTCCGGATAGGCTGTAGGCCCGTAGGAGGCGGTCCAGTCATGCCGAAGGCTCGGGAGCGGTCCAGATAGGCTGTAGGCCCGTAGGAGGCGGTCCAGTCATGCTGAAGGCTCACTATGCATGTTGTCTGTATTTGTTATATGATATGGTTATACTTGTATGGCGTTGGTATTTTGGGGAAACTCACTAAGCGTTGGGCTTACATTTGTTGATTTTGTTTCAGGTACTTTTGATGATCGCGGGAAGGCGAAGGCGTGATCGTGCATGTGACAACTGTCAAATTCAGGTCATTCTCGGACTCATGCATCTTTTTATAAAAACCATACATGCACAACATGTCATGGCCTAGTAGTATAAATTAGGTCAAAATCTTGCATGAACTAGGATCCAACTAAAATCTAGGACTAATATACTTGACTCTTACGATTCTAGTAAGTTGTTTAGCTACTATAGGAAATGCCGATATCCGAATTAGAATAAACTCCAAACATTTGTTACAATTGAAAAAGAGTATCAAAACCTTAAAAATAAATTAAAATTTTCTAATTTCATTTCATTATGATGGTAAATATCTAACAAAGTTCCAAAAGCCCTAAAGAGCCCAAAAATCCAAATTTATAAACTTTAAAACCTAAAAACTATATAAAATTTGTTATGAACCTCATTATATCAAATTTAAATAATTAAGTTATGGGATATAATGAAAGACATAAAAATTTAATTATCAAATATTAATCATAATTTATTAGTTAAAAACAAAGATTTTTAAATAAATCAAGAATTACATAAAGAAGCATTTTTTTAAAAATTAGGGTTTTGTAAAAATTGAAGAGGGAATGCATATAATTTGAATTTTAAGAGAGAGGGAGCCTCTCCCACTCATAAAATCGGCCACCTCCTCCAAGGCACCCCTTTTCCCCAAAAATCTTAATCATTTTATCCCTCTCTTACACTTCAACTTCCCCTTCACTCTCTCTCACACTCCACTCTTTACAACACTCAAACTCTCTCTTACTCTCTCCAAACCCACGAAAATCTCCATCCAAGAACACCTCTCAACACTCAAATCTTCATCTTCTAAGGTTGTTCTTCAAGGTATTCACGAAAATCCCTCATCTTCCCTCACTTTTCTTTCTTGTTTTAAAGAGTTTTCTTGCACTTTTCATTCTTCTACACCATTCTTTATGAACATTCATGAACATATCCATGAATGTCGAGTTTGATGATGATGGTGGTAGGGTTTCACCCAAGAACAACATGCATGTTGTTTAATGGTGAAATCCAAGGACCAAAACCTATGTCAAACACTAAAATACGGATTTTTACAAGTTTTAAAGGTTCATATACCTTATGCATTCAAGTATTTCCTTTGAAAACATCACTATGACCAACATATGTCCATCCATGGTCTTCAAACCGTGATGCATGTGATGAACACCAAGCTAAAGAGCTTGATGATCAAAGTACATTGTTAATAGTGCATGTAAATGATTTTATTTATAAAAAAATCTAAAAGTTCTTTTCAGTTCGAAATAAAATTTCCCCAGATTCCCAGTGAAATGATATGAATATCTGGAAAATCCCAAGACTTTTTATCATATCCTTGATTTATTAAAATTGTTACAAGAAAACAAGGGCATAAATCGCATAAAATACTTTCTGAGGTCTATAAATCCTAGATAAATTCGTGCATGACCCCTAAAGTAAGTGATGACACCTCATTAAGTTTCATCGATTTATGTTGCTGTTTAGTATGACTTTTGATTTTCTTTTTGTTTGGTTCCAATAAATCACAAAACCACTTTAGAGAGTGTGAAAATGGTATCTAACAATTTTCGCAGCTCTTACCAGAGGTGGAAGACTCAGAAAATAATTTCAGAATTTTTCATAATGCATTTCTATTTTTCCCCGATTTTTGTATTTATAATGGCCTAAAAATATAAACAATAGTTCTGCTCATCCAAAATTCATGAAAATTTACCAGAACACCTTGTAGTACATTAGGAGGCTACATAAAAATTTTGATGATTTTTCTCTTCTGTATACTATTTTCTAAGATTAAATGCACTTAAATACATAAAATCGGATTACACTATATGAAAACCACTTTTGGTATTTTTCCCAGATTATTTACACTGTAAATGAAGTTTATTGTAAATTTTTGTAATTTACTTTAACTGTTTATTATTTATTCTCCAATTAATGATTATTTAAGAGGATAAAACAAAGAAAAACAGAAAGACCAACTGAAAAATATCTTTTATATTTTTCACAGCTTTTATATATATAATAACAGTGTTACAAAAATTTTGGGTAATTTTGGAAACTGTTTTCTATTTATTTCAATTTTTATTAAAATAAAAGCTCAAAAATCATAAAATTGGGTTAAACAGTTTAGAAATCCATTTTTATATTTTTCCTAGTTTAATAATGCCTAATAGCAGTAATAGAAAAAGTTTGGGTAATTTTGGAAACTCGTTTCTATTTATTTCAATTTTTATTAGAATAAATGCACAAAAATCATAAAATTGGGTTAAACAGTTTAGAAATCCATTTTTATATTTTTCCCAGCTCAAGTATGTCTAATGGCAGTATTATAAAAAGTTTGGGAATTTTTATGCTTTTAATACTATTTTTCATGAATTTATGTTGTTATGAAGGCTTAAAAATTTAGAAAAATAGTTAATCATATCAAAAATTCAAGGGAAATTTTCTGGAAGACCTCTACTGTATTTAGAATGAAAATACAAGGTTTGACAATTTTTGGAAACTGTTTGATAATATTTTACATTTTTAGGAGTTTAAAACACCTTTAAATGTGTTGAAATACCCTAAATTAATATTACTAAATCTGGAAAATTAATATCCAAAATTGTCTTAATCACATGAGTTATAGAATTTCACCATTTCAGAAAAATTGTAACCAATTAATATAAAACCAATATTAGAACATGAATTTCGCATTTCTCTATATGTAGAGTTTAGTATATTAGCATTAGATTTCGACATGGAAACTCACTAGTGTGTGTTTGATGTCGTAGGATCCCGGTAGTAAGGCGTTGGTGTATTCCGAGGCACCACTTGTACCTACTCGAAACATTGTGAGTATTCACGCATTCCCCTATTTTCAGTTTTTTTTATGTTTTGGGGTGGAAAAGCATGTCCCGAAAAACTATTATTTGAATGTTGTATTTAAATTGATTTGTATCAAACATGATTGCTATTTTATTGCTATATCTCTCTATGTATGTCTATACAACACGAAACATGAGAACTTATCGTATTAAGGCCCTTCCCTTATCTCTAACCATTAACTCTTTGAGCCAATGGTAATTATGGATAGCGCTATTAGGAATTGACAACTCCTCACTCGCCCTATTGCTGGAGTGCATGATACCATATTAATCTATGGAACGATAAGCATAGATCTTGATAGGGCTTCAGTCATAGGTTTGGTTGAGAACTCATTGTTTGCTCATACACATACAAACTTGTTATTTATTATGGCGATAAACCCGTTTATCAATTATAGCAATCAACTTTGTTTCTCATCATAGCAATGAACTTGGTTTCTCATTAAAGCAATGTACTTGTATTTATGAAAAGTCTTATACCAAATCTTGATTTTATAAACTTGTGAACTCACCAACTATTTTCATAGTTGACGCTCGTTTTACATGCTTTTTCAAGAAATAATTAGTAAGTGGATATAAAGATTCATCATCATAGAGCATGCTGCATCATGTGGAAGTTATTTTATGAAGTTATATTTTGAACAATGTCATTTTGGAAAACTTGTACTTTGTTTTGTTTAAGCTATGGGTTGTAAACTTTTAAATATTGCTATGGTGATGTATCTTTATCTTTTGCAATGAAACCTTTATCGATGTCATATCTTGCGTTTCCGCTTTAGCGGGGTGTGACAGAAATGGTATCAGAGCTAAAGTTATAGAGAACATCAGTTTTCTTTTAAGAAAACACAACCTATAACCAAAACTTATAAATATTCTTTTTACATCAAACATATTACTAATATAATTAGGTCGGGAGTTGTATCGTTGGACCTCAATTAAACATAGCCTGATCACCTATGTTTAATTAAGGAAAGATTTATACAAAGCTTAAGCTAATTATAATGGGAATATGTTCAACAAAATTTTTGAGAAAACTTTATTTCAAAAATTCAAAAGAAAAAGGGGTGAATTTTGGTGTATGTAAGCATTGCATATTATAGGCATTCATTATTATTTATTTCATATCTCATTGAAACTATGTCTCAGTCCACTATGTCGACATCGTCGTCCTCTCGCGCTACCCCCTCGGCTGATGAGTCTGGCTATGTCACCGTTATCCCTCGACGTGATCCCCCCGCCTCGGTGGAAGAAGACCCCTCGGAAGACACGGAAGACACGGGAGACTCGGTGGAGGTCAGCAGCGACAGCGCCCCGAGTCGGCAATGCGAGGCATCGCCCGCATCGGTGTTACCACAACCACCACTTTATGGGCTTCGTATTCGGAGGACGTCAAGGAAGAGTGTCCCTATCCCGGGAAGGATAGCAACCAGTACAGCAGGACTTGGCACGGCAGGACCCAGTAGGGTAGGACCCAGCATGGCAGGACCGAGAGCACCCCCACCACAGCGAGTTATAGGGATACCTGTCAGGCAGTCAGGTATGACCCCGGAGGAGGCCCAAAGAATGCAGTGGATGGCAGCGGACCTACGTCACAGTCTCGCTGTGATAGCTGGGCATCAGGAGGTTTTGGATGAAGTGTTGACAGGGATGGACATCCTGTTTCAGCATTCGATGGAGGCTACTGATACTGCTAGTGCTGCTACACGAGTGGCAGGTCGTGCGATGACCGCCTATTATGTGTTTGGAGGGCTGTTACTGATTGTGGTGTTGATGTATCTTGTTGGGATAGCGATTAGTATTTGGTTCTGATTTCAGTATTTTATTTTATTTTGTCATGAAATGAAAACCCATGTTAGGTATCTTTTGGGAGAAACATTAAAACTTTATTTTGGGATTGATGTATTGTTTTGGTTTTAAGACTATTTCAAATGGTAATGAAGAAGTTTATTTTTATGTTTGAAAACTTTTACTATGAGGTCAAACCCTAGAATCTATTTAGTCAATGGTTGAATAAAAAGATTTTTCTTTTTCTTTCCTTTCTCAAATCTATATGCATAGTATTAATGCAAACCATTAATTTGACAACACTTATGGTTTTCAAAATAGTAGTGAACTAAATATTATACATTATTTTATGTATTTATATGTATTTCTTCTCTTGTGTCTTAGAACCATGTCAGGAAGGCCTAATCGCGGGTGCCCACAGAACGAAACACCCGATGTTGCTCAAGTTGTAGCACAACAACTCACGGCAGCAATCCCAAACATTGTTACTCAAGTAACTGCGGGTCTTAATGCTAACCAAGGAACTAGAGGAACAAATCAGGGAAGCAATGAAAGAGAATGCAACTACAAGTCCTTTATGGCCTGTAAACCTAAGGAATTCCATGGAAAGGAAGGTGCGGTCGGGTTGCTGAAATGGATTGACAGTATGGAGTCGGTCCTTCACATTAGCAAATGTCTCGAACGCAACAAAGTGGAGTATGTAACTTGTCTACTTCAGGATAGGACATTGACCTGGTGGAATACTTTAGTGCAAACCCGAGGTCGTGCAGCGGCATATCAGCTAACTTGGGAAGACCTAAAGAAGCTGCTGATAGAGGAGTATTGTCCCAAGGATGAAATTCAGAAGCTTGAATCTGAGTTCTGGAACCATTCTATGGTTGGAACACAAATAGAGAAGTACACAGTCTGATTTCATGAACTAGCAAAACTGGTACCTCACATGGTTACTCCTGAGGAGAAACGGATAGATCGTTACATCTGGGGTCTGGCACCAGAGATTCGGGGAATGGTTACTTCAGCAAACCCAACTACCATTCAAAGTGCAGTAAGTCTAGCAAATCGACTAACCAATGATGTGATAAGGACGGGAGCATCGACAAAGGAAAACTCTAGTAGCAAGAGGAAGCCAGCAGATCAGGGAGAGAAGAAGTATGGAGGAAAGTCGGGGAGGAAGCAGAAAGTCTCAAGAAACTTTATGGTAAGAGCCCAGGAGCAAGAACCAGTGAAAACTCAGGAACAGAAAGTCATGGAAGTGCAGGAGCGAAAGCAGTACTCAGGACCGCATCCGAAGTGCAATAAGTGTAACTTCCATCACAACGGAGCTTGCCCAGTGTGCCAAAACTGTAAACAGACAGGCCATTACCCGAAGTATTGTAAGCTGAATAAGGATGGAAAAAGGGCATGTTACGAGTGCGGGAGTACTGATCATCTCCGTAGTGCTTGTTGCAAACTGAACAAGGGGCCTGGTAACAATGGACAAGGCCAAGCTAGGCAAAATTTCCAAGGAAATCAAGGTGGGCGGCCAAGAGGTGTAGCCTTTGTGATTGGTGCAGAAGAAGCTCGTCAGAACCCTGAAGTGATAACAGGTACGTTTCTCCTGAACAATCATTTTGCATCAGTAATATTCGATGCGGGAGCAGATAGGAGTTTCGTTTCTTTAACATTTAGACTGTTAATTGACTTGAAATCAAGAAAGATGAGGAATACTTATACTATTGAACTTGCTGATGGGTATGAAATTAGGGTTAATGAAATAATTCATGGCTGTACTCTGAATTTAGCTGATAAACTCTTTAGCATTGACCTAATTCCTATAGAGCTAGGTAGTTTTGATGTAATAGTAGGAATGGATTGGTTATCCAAGAATAGAGCGGACATTGGTTGTTACGAGAAAGTCATTAGGGTACCTCTCCCCAATGGAGAAACCCTTATCATATACGGTGAGAAGCCAAGAAGAAGTTTAAACATTGTATCAAGCATGAAGATTCACAAGTACCTGAAGAAGGATTGTATTGCATTCATGGCCCACGTGCTAGAAAGAGAACCTGAAGCTAGGCAACTCAAGGAGATCCCGGTGGTTCAAAACTATCCCGAAGTGTTTCCGGAGGAATTACCCGGTCTACCCCCTCACAGGCAGGTCGAATTTCGGATCGACTTAATTCCCGGAGCGGCACCGGTAGCAAAAGTACCATATCGCCTCGCGCCATCCGAGATGCAAGAACTGTCCGGACAACTTCAAGAACTTCTAGACAAAGGGTTTATACGACCAAGTTCTTCACCTTGGGGAGCCCCCGTGTTATTCGTCAAAAATAAAGACGGGTCATTCCGAATGTGTATTGATTACAGAGAATTGAACAAGTTGACAATCAAGAATCGATATCCTCTTCCTCGAATTGATGACTTGTTCGATCAGTTGCAGGGCGCTTCATACTTCTCAAAGATCGACCTCCGATCAGGATATCATCAACTAAGAGTTCACGAAGGAGACATTCATAAAACAGCATTTAGAACCCGTTATGGACATTATGAGTTCTTAGTCATGCCTTTTGGACTAACGAACGCGCCAGCTGTTTTCATGGATTTGATGAATAGGGTCTGTAGACCATACCTAGACAAGTTTGTAATTGTATTTATCAATGACATACTTGTTTACTCGCAAACCAAAGAAGATCATGAGAGACATCTGAAGCTAGTGTTGCAGCTATTGAAGGAGCAGAAATTGTATGCCAAGTTCACTAAGTGTGAATTCTGGATTCAAGAAGTACATTTCCTTGGTCATGTGGTCGGCGAAAGAGGAATTCATGTAGATCCAGCTAAGATCGAGGCAATCAAGAAGTGGGAAGCCCCCAAAACCACGATAGAAATACGACAGTTCCTAGGATTAGCTGGGTACTACAGACGCTTCATTGAGAATTTCTCTAGGATTGCTCAACCATTAACATCTTTGACCCAAAAGGACAGAAAAATTCTCTGGGAAGAGAAACACGAAGAAGCGTTTCGAATCGTGAAAAACAAGCTGTACAATGCACCAATTCTGGCCTTACCAGAGGGATCAGAGAACTTTGTAGTGTATTGTGATTTGTCTCATCAAGGATTAGGATGTGTGTTAATGCAAAAAGATAAGGTCATTGCGTATGCTTCCAGACAACTCAAACCGCATAAGAAGAATTATACAACCCATGATCTAGAACTGGGAGCAATAGTTTTCGCTCTTAAGATATGGAGGCATTATTTATACGGAACCAAGTGCATCATTTATACCAATCACAAAAGCCTTCAGCATATCCTAGATCAGAAAATGTTAAACATGCGGCAGAGGAGATGGGTAGAGTTGTTTAGTGATTATGACTGTGAGATACGATATCACCCAGGCAAGGCTAACGTAGTAGCTGATGCTCTTAGTAGAAAAGAAAGAGTGAAACCTTCCCGTGTGAGAGCTTTGGGAATGGTAATTCAGACAAACTTGAAATCTCAAATCATTGATGCCCAGGAGAAAGCTTTATTCAAGGAAAATCTTCCAGGTGAAACATTACATGGTTTAGAAGTGAGATTTAAAACCAAACCTGATGGAGTTCGTTATTTTAAGGACAGGGTCTGGATTCCAAGGGTTAACAATCTGAGAGACGTAGTACTAGAGGAGTCTCATCGATCTAAATACTCAATCCACCCTGGAGCGGATAAGATGTACAAGGATCTTAAAGAGTACTATTGGTGGCCTGGAATGAAAAGGGATATTGCCTTATATGTTGGGAAGTGTTTAACTTGCTCAATAGTCAAAGCTGAACATCAAAAACCATCCGGCTTATTGCAACAACCCGAAATTCCCCAATGGAAATGGGAGCAGATATCCATGGATTTCGTTACCAAACTTCCTAGAACTTCTAAAGGTCACGACTCAATTTGGGTCATAGTGGATCGACTGACGAAATCTGCTCACTTTCTCTCCATTCGGGAAGACTTCAAGATGGAAAAATTGGCCCAAATCTACGTCAACAAAATTGTTTCTCTGCATGGTGTACCCCTATCTATCATTTCTGATAGAGATAGTCATTTTACATCACGATTTTGGTGGATGTTACAGAAGGCACTAGGAACCAAGATAAATTTGAGCACAGCTTACCACCCTCAGACAGATGGGCAGACAGAGAGAACAATACAAACATTGGAAGACATGCTATGGGCGTGTGTCATTGAGTTCAAAGGAAATTGGGATACTCATTTGCCTCTAATTGAGTTTTCCTACAATAACAGTCACCACACGAGTATCCAATGTGCTCCATATGAAGCATTGTATGGACGCAAGTGTCGTTCGCCCTTATGCTGGACAGAAATCGGAGATAGACAATTGACTAGACTCCACCTTATCCAGGAAACAACTGACAAGATTGCTATCATCAAAGATAGGCTTAAAGCCGCCAGAGATCGTCAGAAAAATTATGCGGATAATCGTCGAAAACCATTAGAATTCCAAGTTGGAGACAAGGTACTTCTAAAGGTGTCGCCTTGGAAAGGGCTTGTACGTTTTGGTAAGAAAGGAAAACTAAGCCCAAGATATGTTGGACCCTTTGAGATCATTGAAAGGATTGGTCCGGTGGCATATAAACTCCAATTACCCCAAGAGTTAAGCGCCATTCACGACACATTCCACGTCTCCAATATTAAGAAATGTTTAACCGACGAAGCATTGATAGTACCTCTGGAGGAAATTAAGATCAATGATAAGCTAAACTTTGTTGAGGAACCGATAGAAATCCTTGACAGAGAGGTGAAACAACTTAAGCGGAGTAGGATTCCGATTGTGAAAGTTCGATGGAACTCAAAGCGCGGGCCGGAGTACACCTGGGAGCGTGAGGACTTCATGAAGGAAAAGTATCCACAACTTTTCCCATGCGATGACAAACGATGACACAGAATGAATTTCGGGACGAAATTCTTTTTGAGTGGAGGATACTGTGACAACTGTCAAATTCAGGTCATTCTCGGACTCATGCATCTTTTTATAAAAACCATACATGCACAACATGTCATGGCCTAGTAGTATAAATTAGGTCAAAATCATGCATGAACTAGGATCCAACTAAAATCTAGGACTAATATACTTGACTCTTACGATTCTAGTAAGTTGTTTAGCTACTATAGGAAATGCCGATATCCGAATTAGAATAAACTCCAAACATTTGTTACAATTGAAAAAGAGTATCAAAACCTTAAAAATAAATTAAAATTTTCTAATTTCATTTCATTATGATGGTAAATATCTAACAAAGTTCCAAAAGCCCTAAAGAGCCCAAAAATCCAAATTTATAAACTTTAAAACCTAAAAACTATATAAAATTTGTTATGAACCTCATTATATCAAATTTAAATAATTAAGTTATGGGATATAATGAAAGACATAAAAATTGAATTATCAAATATTAATCATAATTTATTAGTTAAAAACAAAGATTTTTAAATAAATCAAGAATTACATAAAGAAGCATTTTTATAAAAATTAGGGTTTTATAAAAATTGAAGAGGGAATGCATATAATTTGAATTTTAAGAGAGAGGGAGCCTCTCCCACTCATAAAATCGGCCACCTCCTCCAAGGCACCCCTTTTCCCCAAAAATCTTAATCATTTTATCCCTCTCTTACACTTTAACTTCCCTTTCACTCTCTCTCACACTCCACTATTTACAACACTCAAACTCTCTCTTCCTCTCTCCAAACCCACGAAAATCTCCAGCCAAGAACACCTCTCAACACTCAAATCTTCATCTTCTAAGGTTGTTCTTCAAGGTATTCACGAAAATCCCTCATCTTCCCTCACTTTTCTTTCTTGTTTTAAAGAGTTTTCTTGCACTTTTCATTCTTCTACACCATTCTTTATGAACATTCATGAACATATCCATGAATGCCGAGTTTGATGATGATGGTGGTAGGGTTTCACCCAAGAACAACATGCATGTTGTTTAATGGTGAAATCCAAGGACCAAAACCTATGTCAAACACTAAAATACGGATTTTTACAAGTTTTAAAGGTTCATATACCTTATGCATTCAAGTATTTCCTTTGAAAACATCACTATGACCAACATGTGTCCATGCATGGTCTTCAAACCGTGATGCATGTGATGAACACCAAGCTAAAGAGCTTGATGATCAAAGTACATTGTTAATAGTGCATGTAAATGATTTTATTTATAAAAAAATCTAAAAGTTCTTTTCAGTTCGAAATAAAATTTCCCCAGATTCCCAGTGAAATGATATGAATATCTGGAAAATCCCAAGACTTTTTATCATATCCTTGATTTATTAAAATTGTTACAAGAAAACAAGGGCATAAATCGCATAAAATACTTTCTGAGGTCTATAAATCCTAGATAAATTCGTGCATGACCCCTAAAGTAAGTGATGACACCTCATTAAGTTTCATCGATTTATGTTGCTGTTTAGTATGACTTTTGATTTTCTTTTTGTTTGGTTCCAATAAATCACAAAACCACTTTAGAGAGTGTGAAAATGGTATCTAACAATTTTCGCAGCTCTTACCAGAGGTGGAAGACTCAGAAAATAATTTCAGAATTTTTCATAATGCATTTCTATTTTTCCCCGATTTTTGTATTTATAATGGCCTAAAAATATAAACAATAGTTCTGCTCATCCAAAATTCATGAAAATTTACCAGAACACCTTGTAGTACATTAGGAGGCTACATAAAAATTTTGATGATTTTTCTCTTCTGTATACTATTTTCTAAGATTAAATGCACTTAAATACACAAAATCGAATTACACTATATGAAAACCACTTTTGGTATTTTTCCCAGATTATTTACACTGTAAATGAAGTTTACAAAAACTTTGGTAATTTACTTTAACTGTTTATTATTTATTCTCCAATTAATGATTATTTAAGAGGATAAAACAAAGAAAAATAGAAAGACCAACTGAAAAATATCTTTTAAATTTTTCACAGCTTTTATATGTATAATAACAGTGTTACAAAGATTTTGGGTAATTTTGGAAACTGTTTTCTATTTATTTCAATTTTTATTAGAATAAATGCTCAAAAATCATAAAATTGGGTTAAACAGTTTAGAAATCCATTTTTATATTTTTCCTAGTTTAATAATGCCTAATAGCAGTAATAGAAAAAGTTTGGGTAATTTTGGAAACTCGTTTCTATTTATTTCAATTTTTATTAGAATAAATGCACAAAAATCATAAAATTGGGTTAAACAGTTTAGAAATCCATTTTTATATTTTTCCCAACTCAAGTATGTCTAATGGCAGTATTATAAAACGTTTGGGAATTTTTATGCTTTTAATACTATTTTTCATGAATTTATGTTGCTATGAAGGCTTAAAAATTTAGAAAAATAGTTAATCATATCAAAAATTCAAGGGAAATTTTCTGGAAGACCTCTACTGTATTTAGAATGAAAATACAAGGTTTGACAATTTTTGGAAACTTTTTGATAATATTTTACATTTTTAGGAGTTTAAAACACCTTTAAATGTGTTGAAATACCCTAAATTAATATTACTAAATCTGGAAAATTAATATCCAAAATTGTCTTAATCACATGAGTTATAGAATTTCACCATTTCAGAAAAATTGTAACCAATTAATATAAAACCAATATTAGAACATAAATTTGGCATTTCTCTATATGTAGAGTTTAGTATATTAGCATTAGATTTCGACATGGAAACTCACTAGTGTGTGTTTGATGTCGTAGGATCCCGGTAGTAAGGCGTTGGTGTATTCCGAGGCACCACTTGTACCTACTCGAAACATTGTGAGTATTCACGCACTCCCCTATTTTCAGTTTTTTTTATGTTTTGGGGTTGAAAAGCATGTCCCGAAAAACTATTATTTGAATGTTGTATTTAAATTGATTTGTATCAAACATGATTGCTATTTTATTGCTATATCTCTCTATGTATGTCTATGCAACACGGAACATGAGAACTTATCGTATTAAGGCCCTTCCCTTATCTCTAACCATTAACTCTTTGAGCCAATGGTCATTATGGATAGCGCTATTAGGAATTGACAACTCCTCACTCGCCCTATTGCTGGAGTGCATGATACCATATTAATCTATGGAACGATAAGCATAGATCTTGATAGGGCTTCAGTCATAGGTTTGGTTGAGAACTCATTGTTTGCTCATACACATACAAACTTGTTATTTATTATGGCGATAAACCCGTTTATCAATTATAGCAATCAACTTTGTTTCTCATCATAGCAATGAACTTGGTTTCTCATTAAAGCAATGTACTTGTATTTATGAAAAGTCTTATACCAAATCTTGATTTTATAAACTTGTGAACTCACCAACTATTTTCATAGTTGACGCTCGTTTTACATGCTTTTTCAGGAAATAATTAGTAAGTGGATATAAAGATTCATCATCATAGAGCATGCCGCATCGTGTGGAAGTTATTTTATGAAGTTATATTTTGAACAATGTCATTTTGGAAAACTTGTACTTTGTTTTGTTTAAGCTATGGGTTGTAAACTTTTAAATATTGCTATGGTGATGTATCTTTATCTTTTGCAATGAAACCTTTATCGCTGTCATATCTTGCGTTTCCGCTTTAGCGGGGTGTGACAGAAATGGTATCAGAGCTAAAGTTATAGAGAACATCAGTTTTCTTTTAAGAAAACACAACCTATAACCAAAACTTATAAATATTCTTTTTACATCAAACATATTACTAATATAATTAGGTCGGGAGTTGTATCGTTGGACCTCAATGAAACATAGCCTGATCACCTATGTTTAATTAAGGAAAGATTTATAGAAAGTTTGAGCTAATTATAATGGGAATATGTTCAACAAAATTTTTTAGAAAACTTTATTTCAAAAATTCAAAAGAAAAAGGGGTGAATTTTGGTGTGTGTAAGCATTGTATATTATAGGCATTCATTGTTATTTATTTCATATCTCATGGAAACTATGTCTCAGTCCACTATGTCGACATCGTCGTCCTCTCGCGCTACCCCCTCGGCTGATGAGTCCGGCTATGTCACCGTTATCCCTCGACGTGATCCCCCCGCCTCGGTGGAAGAAGACCCCTCGGAAGACACGGAAGACACGGGAGACTCGGTGGAGGTCAGCAGCGACAGCGCCCCGAGTCGGCAATGCGAGGCATCGCCCGCATCAGTGTTACCACAACCACCACTTTATGGGCTTCGTATTCGGAGGACGTCAAGGAAGAGTGTCCCTATCCCGGGAAGGATAGCAACCAGTACAGCAGGACTTGGCACGGCAGGACCCAGTAGGGTAGGACCCAGCATGGCAGGACCGAGAGCACCCCCACCACAGCGAGTTATAGGGATACCTGTCAGGCAGTCAGGTATGACCCCGGAGGAGGCCCGAAGAATGCAGTGGATGGCAGCGGACCTACGTCACAGTCTCGCTGTGATAGCTGGGCATCAGGAGGTTTTGGATGAAGTGTTGGCAGGGTTGTAAACTTTTAAATATTGCTATGGTGATGTATCTTTATCTTTTGCAATGAAACCTTTATCGCTGTCATATCTTGCGTTTCCGCTTTAGCGGGGTGTGACAGTGCACCTCCTCATATTTTCATGATTGATTCTGGGGATACTCTGATGCTGAAACTATTTTGAAAACAAATTGTAATAACTTAATGGCTTTAAATGTTTTAAAAAGTTTTAAATTGGCTTGAATAATATGGATGTTACACCACTGCATCGGGCCCTGCCCGGCATCGGACCGAAGTCCGGCATAAATTGGGCCCCGCCCACTGCATCGGGCCCCAATTGGAATCGGACCGAAGTCCGGAATAACTTGGGCCCTGCCCACTGCATCGGGCCCCGCCAGGCATCAGACCGAAGTCCGAAATAAATTGAACATAACATAACATAAACATATAACATACTTGCATATACTGCATCGGGCTTGCCCAGCATCGGACCGAAGTCCGGAACATATAACACATAACATAAACATGCATGAATCACAAAGACATCAAGCATACATAACTACTTCTCGGGACCACCCCGGCATCGGACCACAGTCCGAAACTACTATCATCTAAACGGGTCGGCATTCTGACTGCTAACCGGCAACTCCTGACTGCTAATCCTTTGGCTCCCCGAACTATCAATACCAAAACAACACTTAGACCACAATGCCCTCAAAAGTCAAACCAGGTCAACTTGGTCAAAGTCAACACTCAAAGTCAACGCTCCGAGTTGACTTTAACTCGCCGAGTTGTCCATTAAATCGCCGAGTACAAAACTCAGAATACAGAAATCCTGGACCCACTCGCCGAGTCAACCCGCAGACTCGCCGAGTTCTATCTTGAACAAAACGGGATAATACACTTCGACTCGTCGAGTCCCTCCTTGGACTCGGCGGGTCCCTCAGTCTGATTGGGCCATCTTAACATATTAAGCCTCTACACTTCAGATCTAAACTCCAAACTTCAACCATATGCTGGAAATGACGTCCTAAGGGTAAAGTTTCCAACTTTACCCACCCCTAGTCCTTCTTAATGGGTTTAGATCAAACCCTAGCTCCTTAAGACATAAGTCTTTGTCCCAAAACACATATTACTTCAACCCAAAACATGCAAATCGAGATCCAGGTCTTAGACACCAAATGAGCACAAAAAGCCTCAGGCTTTCCTTCCATAAATGGCCTTTTGAGCTTATCAAGGCCAAACTAACACCTTAGAGCTTGCATGGAGACTTCAATGGCATAAAGTTTGCACCTTTATGCCTTAACACTCTTTAATGATTCCAGATCTGAATAGATCCTTTCTTGGGACTCCCATAACCCAAGAATCAAGTTCTTTAGACCAAAAACCCCATAAAGTGACAAAGAAGAGATCTATCAAACTATTAAGCAAGGTTGAGACTTGCTTACCAGAAAATGAAGAGGATGAGAAGTTGATTCTAGATCTACTAGCTTCCCTTTGGATCTCTACGCTTCCTCTCTTCTTCACAAGCATCAAACACTGAAGATACTCTTAAAAATGGCTTACAAGCATTAGGGTTTCGAGATCTAGGGTTTGGAAAATGGAGGCTGGGAATGGAACCAAGAGGAGGAGAATAAGATGCTTAAATAGGTTACCAAGTCCCGAATTTAGGGTTTCCCTAACCCAGACCAACTCGCCGAGTCAGTCCACCGACTCGTCGAGTAGGTCACCTAACCCGCGACGTATGAATTGGCTCCTACTCGTCGACTTCCTCCCTGGACTCGACGAGTAGACCTCTTGACTTGGGGTTTTTTTTTCCTCTCTAGGTCTTCTGAATTTGGGGTGTTACAACTCTCCCCCACTTAAACTAGACTTCGTCCTCGAAGTCCGCTTCAATTCACAACCCCGCAACCTTTCACGGCATTTCTAATTGTCGCACACCTTGCCTGCTCGATCCAATCCTTGAAAAATGATTCTGAGAACAATCCACTCACTATAACCTTTGAGTATAACACTCTTACTCAACCGGTAATCCTTTCGGTACTTCCCGACTACTTACACTTAACATCCAAGGGGTTCACCCCATTACCCTAGGCTGTCACTGGCCTTCCCAACGCAACTTTCCATAAACAACAACCCTTTGCTATCTTCGACAAGAATAAATCTCCTGATGAAACTGCAATCCCGACCACTACCAGTGTCGGCCATCACTCCAATATTCACTGCATAGTTCCACTTACTATGCTCCAAAGCTGAAACCCCATCCGACGTGTGAATCAGATAGTCCTTCAAGTAAAAGATTCATTCCTGCAACGGTTAGACTCATAAGAGAACTGTACACAATGGTCAAATTAACTACTCTGAGATTATTTAATCCCACCGCGAGTGACTTGTCATTTCCCAATCTATCTGTTACTCCGTCTGTACCTGCAAATCTGAAACACTAATACTGTCCGAGACACTAAACTGCCTGAAACGTTGAACTGCATGAAATAGTGAACTGCCTGAAGCGTTGAACTGCCTGAAACACTGAACTTTCTGAAACGCTGAACTTCCTGAAACACTGATCTGCCTGAAACGCTAAACTGCCTGAAACACTGAACTTTCTGAAACGTTAAACTGGCTGAAACACTGATCTACCTGAAACGTTGAACTGCCTGAAACACTGAATTGCCTGAAACGCTGAACTGCCTGAAACACTGCACTTTCTGAAACGTTGAACTGCCTGAAACATTGAACTGCCTGAAATGCTGAACTACCTGAAACACTGAACTTTCTGAAACGTTGAACTGCCTGAACAGCACGTTGTCACATGGCTGCTTCTCCAAGGGCTACCGGGACCTCCCTGGGTCCAGCCTATCTGGAATGCTGACGTCCTGTCTGATTGCTGAGCCAAGGGCAATCTCACAGTTGCCCCACGCGACTTCCGTACCAAATCCTTGCCTCATTAATAGTTGCCACTAACTGTCTTGCCACTGCGGCCCTAACGGCCATCTGATCTAACTGGTCGGGTTCATACGTCAAATCTTGCCGTCACCAAATCCAAGGCTAGGAGTGTTGGCTACCTGTCTAAGGGTAGCCTTATATCACACGACCTTAAGCAGTCCTTTGCTTCCCTGATCTCACAACTCTAGTGGCGTCCCTACAGTCTTATCATTGGCTCAATGAGATCGAATTCCTTAGGGCAATCCCGAACTCCAATATGTGGCTTTCTATGTCCCCACTGTTGCACCCGAACCAGTGGGTACTACTGTTCTCCTTGTGATCTGCCATCACTCACATACTGTCTGCCAACCTAGTGAAGTTTATGCCAACCATCGCAGGCTTACAGCACTCTAATGCTATCTGACAACTTGGTGAATGCTACGGCTACACCAGCAGACTTACAACACCCTAACACTATCTGGCTGCTAGTGAATGCTACGGCTACACCCGCAGACTTACAACACTCTAACACTATCTGGCTACTAGTGTATGCTACAGCTACACCCGCAGACTTACAACACTCTAACACTATCTGGCTATTAGTGAATGCTACGGCTACGCCCGCAGACTTACAACACTTTAATACTATCTGGCTACTAGTGAATGCTACGGCTACACCCGCAGACTTACAACACTCTCTCATGTTGTGTCGAACACGCACTCGACCTAACACTCAACTGAACTTGAGTCTTAACTGGGGCTCATTCCTGGTTCTTGAAACCTTCAATCCAAAGCCAAGGAAAAGCGTAAACCAACTGTTGGAACGTTCTCTAAACTCCCAACACATCTAATCCTCAATCAAGATGACCACTCGACCGTCTTCCGTTCTGACGGAAAAATTTCCAACCTGGTCTCTCAAACCAGTCATCATCTAATCGTGCATTCACGAACTCAACGTCGGGGAGCTTCCCAACTCCCAACTCACGTGCTCCTCTATCCAAACAGCCACTTGGGCTGCTTTCCTTCTCCACAACGATGCGAACCCAATCCAGTCTCGCACTTACTTCTGCTTCTGACCACTCGGGTGGTTCTCCCCCACTTTGATTCCACTAGTTCCTTACATCCTACAACTTGAGAAGGAATCCCAATCCCTCTTATCATCCAATGGTCGATATGCTGGCAATCCGACGCTCACCACTACTAGGGATCTAACTGACCAATACCAAAACAATGCCTCTCCCGAAAACTAGTGAGACACTCTCGAGTCTCACACATGCATGCTACAGTTACCGCATCCTAAGTAAACTGCTCTAAAAAGGGAACGACCTCTAACTACCATTCTAAGATCCAGGGTATGCAGATGGCATATAACTCATTCACAAGCAGGCCATAAAATTCTGAAATACTTTTACCAATACCGATGCAGCACCATAAAAATAAAATCATAATAAGAGATGATAGGAAAGTGGAAGATACATACCCGCAAACTACTCTGAAGAACCCTCGAATCCCCCTTCCTTCCGAAGCTTGCGATGATACCGAAGCAGCCCCAACCACTGAGCGGGGCAATTCGCCCTGACATGACCAGGCTGATGGCAACGATGGCATAAATCTACTTCTATTGTGCATTCTTGGCGTCTATTACCCTTCCATCCGCATATGCCGCACTTAGACCGGATGCGCACGTCATCCCGTGTCCCCTCCTTCCTTGTGCAACCATCTCGACCCCTCAGGTCTCTAGCACCAGCTACGGTAGCGTCCAACTGTCCAGCTTGTCGAGCCAGACCGGGAGCCCGCTTCCTCTTCCTCATCTGACTATCTGAACCAATCTCATGTTCACGGGTCACCCCGGCCATTTCACCCACCGCCTGGATAGCTGAGGCCCGCCTCTCGATCCTGGCGACCACTTTATCGGTGACACCCCCAATGATGTCGGGCAACTCCTCACGGAGGGCCCGCGAAACCTCTGCAGCAATCCAATCTCATGTTCACGGGTCACCCCGGCCATTTCACCCACCGCCTGGATAGCTGAGGCCCGCCTCTCGATCCTGGCGACCACTTTATCAGTGATACCCCCAATGATGTCGGGCAACTCCTCACGGAGGGCCCGCGAAACCTCTGCAGCAATCCAATCCTGTAGTTGACTCTCCTGAAGACAAGGCACACAATTCACTTTCGATCCAAAACTACAAAAGCTAATGATAGGATCCTCCTTCCAGAAGGATCCCAGAGGTCCACAAGCTTCGGGCTCCAGATGAGCCCCCACCTGCTCTGCTATAATCTCGGCTTGAAAGGCCCCGAGGCGGCTATCCAAAAGTTCCAAAATCCTCGCCTTGACCGAACCGAAGATCACAGGAGCCTGGTCAATGATGTTGCGCATAATTTCCGTTGAAATACACTCTCTTATCCGATCATCAAGCTGCCCGGCTCCAGAACCTGAGCCAGATCCCTCACCGGCACCCAAACTGCCAACTGGTATCTCATGCAGCGTCACCATGCTGAAAACACGCCATAACAACCATCAAAATACTCAACACTACTAAGGGATCACCTACGCACTACAAGTTTCCTGGTTTTAACTCAGCCTATCTTGAACCGAGTACGGATGCTCTGCTTTCAGTAGTACGGGCCCATACTACCTTCCACATCTATCTGTACTTTCCTCAAGAATTGCCTCGACTCCACCAAGTCCCTTTCACTACTACCTCTGCTCCCAGCACTAAACTCATCCTAGGCTTACCCTAGGGAAATCTCCAACCCAACCCAGTCCTCAGCTGCTGAAGGCCTCCCTGTAATTCCAATTAGCCACTACATGAATACAATCACATCCAACGAGGCTCGGATAATCCTTCGAGTAAGGGACTCATCCCTACAACGGTTAAGACTCAAACGAGAGTTGCGCAATAGGGTCAAATCCAATACTCTAAGATTATTCAACCCTGATCACATGTGACTTAGCGTATTCACTTAATAGCTAACTCCCATCACTCAGAGTCCCACAAAGCACAAAGCAAGAAGCATTCAGACAAAAGGAAAATCTAACGAGGACATATTCAAGCAATTCTATTCACATATCAAGAATCTATACTAGCATGTGATTCTAAGCTCATACAATCAGGCATAACCTAAACAGGCTATCCTATCACTGTCTACTCAAAACTAGCATGCAGATCAATAAACACATATAACAGGCATGTAAAGCATCCTTCCTAAAACCTTAGCCCTAAATCTAGCATGTTGATCACATAATTATATCATATCATAAACTTGTATGGATAGTTTGGGAGACTTACTTGAGCTCGGCTGATTGCATGCAGCACACCCTTTTCTCTTTTTTTTCAAAATTCTTTTTGCTTTTTCTAAAACTCTTTTGTTTTCTCAAAATCTTTTTACAAAAATGATTTTTCTTTTGAAAATTTCAATACTAATTCCTTAGTTTGAGTTCAGTCACACCCGAGGGTGTTCCCGAATCCCTCAAACCAAGGCTCTGATACCAACTTGTAACATCCCAAAAATACGGTCTAAAAATTCTGTTTTTAAATCATTAATAAAACCATAGATACATTATCATAGTGTAAAATTATAAACCATGTATCTCAAATTCTCATAAAAACCATCAACATATCACAATCTCTAACAAAATATCAGAGTAGACTCCCAGGCTAGGAAAGACTGTGGTGTGTGCCATGCCATCAACTCGAGCCCTTCCCTTTGCTAGCTGAAGTACCTGAAACCAAAAAAGAAACTGTAAGCACGAAGCTTAGTCAGCTCCCCCAAACTACCACATACCATACAATAACACATATAACACATACTGGGCCTTACCCACTGCATCGGGCCCCGCCCGGCATCGGACCGAAGTCCGACATAAATTGGGCCCCACTCACTGCATCGGGACCCGCCCGGCATCGGACCGAAGTCCGAAATAACTTGGGCCCCGCCCACTGCATCAGGCCCCGCCTGGCATCGGACCGAATTCCGGAATAAACTGAACTTAACATAACATAAACATATAACATACTCGCATATACTGCATCGGGCTTGCCTGGCATCGGACCGAAGTCGGGAACATATAACACATAACATAAACATGCATGAATCACAAAGACATTAAGCATACATAACTACTTCTTGGGACCACGCTGGCATCGGACCACAGTCTGGAACTACTATCATCTAAACGGCCCGGCATTATGGTCGTAGACCCGTTCCTACTGGAAGGAAACTCACCTCACACTACTGAAGACTAGCTGAAACACTTCTGACTACTAACCGGCAACTCCTGGCTGCTAATCCTTCGGCTCCCCGAACTATCAATACCAAAACAACACTTAGACCACAATGCCCTCAAAAGTCAAACCAGGTCAAAGTCAACGCTCCGAGCTGACTTTAACTCACTGAGTTGTCCATTAACTCGCCGAGTACAAAACTCATAACACATAAATCCAGGACCCACTCGCTGAGTCAACCCGTAGACTCGCCGAGTTCTATCTTGAACAAAACGGGACAATACACTTCGACTCGTCGAGTCTCTCCTTGGACTCGGCGAGTCCCTCAGTCTGATTGGGCCATCTTAACAGATTAAGCCTCTACACTTCATATCCAAACTCCAAAATTCAACCATATGCTGGAAATGACCTCGTAAGGGTAAAGTTTCCAACTTTACCCACCCCTAGTCCTTCTTAATGGGTTTAGATCAAACCCTAGCTCCTTAAGACATAAGTCTTTGTCCGAAAACTCATATTACTTCAACCCAAAACATGCAAATCGAGATCCAGGTCTTAGACACCAAATGAGCACAAAAAGCCTCAGGCTTTCCTTCCATAAATGGCCTTTTGAGCTTATCACGGCCAAACTAACACCTTAGAGCTTGCATGGAGACTTCAATGGCATAAAGTTTGCACCTTTATGCCTTAACACTCTTTAATGATTGTAGATCTGAATAGATCCTTTCTTGGGACTCCCATAACCCAAGAATCAAGTTCTTTGGACCAAAAACCCCATAAAGTGACAAAGAAGAGATCTACCAAACTATTAAGCAAGGTTGAGACTTGCTTACCAGAAAATGAAGAGGATGAGAAGTTGATTCTGGATCTACTAGCTTCCCTTTGGATCTCTAAGCTTCCTCTCTTCTTCACAAGCATCAAACACACAAGATACTCTTAAAAATAGCTCACAAGCATTAGGGTTTCGAGATCTAGGGTTTGGACAATGGAGGCTGGGAATGGAACCAAGAGGAGGAGAATAAGATTCTTAAATAGGGTTTCCCCAACCCAGACCAACTCGCCGAGTCAGTCCACCGACTCGTCGAGTAGGTCACTTAACCCGTGACGTATGAATTCGCTCCTACTCGTCGAGTTCCTCCCTGGACTCGACGAGTAGACCTCTTGACTTGGGGTTTTTATTTCCTTTCTAGGTCTTCTGAATTTGGGGTGTTACAGATAGGGATTCAGGAAGGATTGTCCGAATGGCCTAGGTGTAGTAGGGAGCAATTTCGAGGACGAAATCTAATTTAAGCGGGGGATATTTGTAACACCTTTCGTTCAGGTAATTTCATTTTTGACCCTAAGTATTTAATTTGTTGCAAAACGGTCCCATGGCTCACTTAATGAAAATGCGCCTTCATGTGAATACGTTGGGCGTACGTAAGATAGAAGCAAACCCTAATTTTTAGGGTTTGGACCCTATTTAAGCATCATTATATTCTCAAGACTTTTTTCCCCTTCAGCCTCCATCTCCCAATTCGTCCCTAGCAAACCCTAATCCTTTGTCTGAGCCTTTTTGAGTTTGAGTGTGCATTTTTGGTGTTCTTGAAGGAAGAAGAAGGAAGTGCAGACTTGATTTCAACCATATCTTATTGTAATTTGTGAATATATGCATCGTGAATGTCTAACCTAACATGCTGAGATAGAGTATCTACGAAAAATAAGACACGGTGGGCAAGGTCGAACCATTGATAGGAAAACAGATAATTAGGGTTTAATGAAATTGAAAAACAAAGGAGATTGGTAAGGAAGAGATGATTTCATTTTGAAGTTAAAAATCATTTTTATCCAACATGATTTATTGATATGGGAAAATGAGTTTTTTTTAAACGTTTATATGAGTTTTTGTATTTTCTTTTAATTTATACAATAAAATAAAAGTAAGAAAACAAAATATGAAGGTTAAATCAATCATTTTAAGTTTTTCCAAAAGCATTTGGTCCAAACATACAATATAATTCACTTTTTGGACCAGTGGTGCAACTCTAAAATATTTTGGATCAAACGTCCAATTTTTGACATACCAGAGGGACCAAACATTCAATTTTGCCTTTTAAAAACTCTTTTTCAAAGGATTAACGAGAAGTTGTTTTAGAAGACTTTTTTTTGTCAAACACTTTTTAAAACTTATTGACTTTTCAAAAAGTTCATAAGTTAATACCCTCAAAATTTATTAAGGCTTGTTTAATAGTTGTTGATTAAGTCATCTGACGGAGGCTTGACTAGGTCAAAAGTCTGACTAATGACCATTTTATCATTTTGTTTTGTTTGCAACTCAATATATATATATATATATATATATATATATATATATATATATATATATATATATATATATATATATATATATATCATAAAAAGGTGCAAAAACATAACATCAAAAGATACATACCATATTTTCTACATGAATACAATTGTAACTATCAAATAATATCATTTACATTTTGATTACTTATTACTAAAATGAATCCATAATCAATAGAAATCGCATAAAACATTAGAATGCTAATTACAACAAGAACCACTTTTGCAATGGAATTCAAGCAAAACCTCAATGTTGCGTCCTCCAATAATGTCAGCCTTCTTCAATATTGTATCCTCAAATAGGATGAGCTCCATCTGTCTGCATTCCAGGAATTATTACAAGAAAATGGGCATCAAAAGATCAAGACATATAAATAATTCAACCATCTTACAATGAATCAAATATGTTTCTTTGAAAATATTCTAATTCAATTATGACCTTTATGCATCAAAAGATCAAGACAAACACAAAACTATGTCTAAGGAACATTTCTTGATGTTCCTTTTAAGCTACGTAAAGCTTTTCTTTCTTGTTTGTTTCAAAATGAAATTTTAAAACATAAAAATACAATATTATTAGTATAAAATTGTATAAGAACTTATATTTGTATTTATATTTAAGCCGTGATTTTGGAATACTGCTTTGACTTTTAAGGTCAAACATACAATGTTCAACTTAGGGATGAGTTAATAAAACCGGATCAGAACCTGAATCGGACCGGACCGGTATATCCGGAAAATGTTTAAACGGTCCGGGTATTGGGTTTAAAAATTAGCCTTATCCGGGTATGAGTCCAATGGGTCCGAGTATTCCGGGTTTTTGAACCAGAGTTGTAAAAAACCGGAACCGGGTTTAATGAACCGAAAATAAGTTTACTAATGTTATGTCGTCGACAAGGGCTTCTAAAAAAATCGCTGCTCATCTATCCTGTGGCAATCGACATAACACTCAATCTCGTTTTTTTCCCTTGTTTGTTATTCTGTGATTGTGACAACTGTCAACTTTGGGAATAAATAATACTCGTAACACAATGTAGTAGGGTTCATAAACCTAACACTACGGGGCAAAAATCATAGCAAAGGCTACAAACACAAACTTTTGGTAAATTCGTCACCAAAAACGACAAAGTTTATACCAAGCTAAACACAAATTTTTAACGAACCGAAATTGGAAATTCAACCTAACTTTCATATAATGTATTATTATTTTGATGATAATGTTTGTTATAATAATTTGAATATTTATAATTCAAATTAAATATTTTATACATCCTTTATACCATATTTATTTTATAAAACACCACCATTTTTATAAAAATATCATGAAATTATAAAGGGTTGACCTTTTTTTTTATAGAAAGTCACTACTTAATACAATGTTCCCCCAACATAAACAAGACACATATATGCACTTACACAAACCTTAAAAGTAGAACACCTTTAATTAAATCCATGTTCCCCCATTACCACCCCTCATAACTCATTCCACCCACCCCACCCAACCTCATGTTTTCTTCAAGTTTTAGGGGGGGGGGGGGGGGGGGAATACAAGCTAAATCACCTTAACATAACTTAAACTCATTCATCACTTTTTCACAGAAAAGTTGGGTCTCATTCACGGACTATTTTGAACATGTTAAACTTTTTATTTTTCAAAACTGTTCAAGGTGCAAATATTTCAGGTTCATACCTTTAAAATGACTACTTGCACATCTCCATACGATGTTTCTACAATTTATGGTGATTTTTACAAAACTGCCTATCATTTCAGAAACATTTCGGACCAGTCTGTGATTATGGACATTTTCACAAAAGTTAGAGGTTACTAAAAATCATAATCAAAATTATGAATAAACTAGACACAATTTCTAAACTCTCAGAGTTTACGAATTCAGTTTTCGACTCCGTATGATTTCTCTGTGATTTTTCTAAAATAGTGCATAAAAGTTAAAAACTATTTAAACAGTTTACAATATTAATAAAACTTTGTAACATGATGAGCAAAGTGTATAACAATAAGTTTCTAAATGTTGAATGTATTTCTTGTTAGCTTAATGATGTGTGTGAAATGCACTGGTTTTAATCCTACTTTTGAGTTATAAATTAAGCACACAAAGGCAGTGAACCTGTCTTTTAGTGGTATAGTTGGGTAAGTAGAGTGTCGAACTCAGGGAACGGTAAATTAAAACTAAAGACTAATTTTATCTAAATTAAATAGTAAATATGGGTTTTCTCTAGTTTTACAAGTTAAGAAACTTACTCATACTACTTAGGCTAAGAACTAGAAAAACAAAGATTTAACTGAATTTAATAATAAAAGGGACTTCTGTTTAGTTCAACTCAATTGATCCTATGGTTGATATTATGGTAATAGTGCAATGGATTAATTCTTCTATTGGCTACCGATTCAAGTGATTAGCCTTGCGTTCGCTACGATAATCCTTAGAAAACAAACTAACTCAAACAGTGATCAGTTGTCTAATTTAATTTAATTCACTAGATTATTTATTCGGGTTAATTTAGACTTGGAATAGCTAACTAAATTGGTCCTTTAGTTAACCTCTTGCTGATGGTTATCAAACAAGCTCACACATGAATTTACCTAATTTTTCTTATTAATTCTAGTTTCACGTTCGTTAGTCCTAGATATATGATAAAGTGGTCACATAAACATATGGGGTTGATAATTAAAAGATGTTCATACTATTTAATTATCTTCCTATTAACAGAAAATTAGTTATCATTCACACACAAGGTTCTTTAACAAGCTAAAATTAACAAAATCACCAATATTTAATTAATCCTACCAGTAATCAAACCATAATATCAATTTTGTATCCCCAAACAGAAGTTTAAGAGTTTTAGCTCATGATTGAGGTAATTAACAGCAATAAAACGAATTCTAATTGTCTAACCATAATTGAGAAACAATAGATTAAGTAGAATGATGAGAATGTGCCTCAAATCTTCTTCGGAATTGAATTCTAGGTTGTATCTTCGTTCTCTAGGGTTCTTCTGGCTCTTCCATCGCAGCTTGCTTCTCCCCAAAGGTTCCAGAAGTCCTTCCATCGGATTAAGACCCGCTATTTATAATTATCACAAAACAGGGGCTACTCGGCGAGTAGGTCGTGGACTCGCCGAGTTCTAGTGTGAAATCCGTGTTCGGTAAGGAATCTTGACTTTTCTTTCGGGAACATTCTAATGAACTCGCCGAGTACATGCGTGGACTCGCCGAGTAGGTGTGTAGTTTTCCCTTTTTCTTCATTCTTTGGTCTCTAATTGCTTCTCCTTTTTCCTTTCTGCTTCCAAGCATGTCTTTTGGACTGAAAACACAATATAAGCATTATTAAGTACCTTTTGTCCATATTATGCATATAATTAGCCAAAAATGAATAGAAATATATGTTAAACATATGATTAATTATGCACATATCAAAATACCCCACACTTGACTTTTGCTTGCCCCCAAGCAAAACTGAATTTTAACACATTAGAATCACATAGGACAACTCAAGTCGAACCCAGCCATTATGCCAAGACCGCAACGCGCACATTTGTGTCTAAAATTCCTAATAACCCCCCATACTCTAAATACTCACAATCCTCATAAACATTCGCCCACTCACCCCGAACTATGCTCATTTTATGCATCCCTCCGAATCCATCCTCAGAAAACCTCTTAACCTCAAGGTGTTTTTGGTTGAGTAACCCAAGCATACATAATCTAGATAATTACAATTTATGATACCACATTGGAGTTCTTTGGAATTCTTCATTTCTTTGGCATTTGATCTTTGATCTCTTTGAATTCACCACTTTGTTGTTTGGTTTTTGGTATCTTCAACTTTTTGAATTTCTTGGAATTTTTGATCTTCTAATTTCATATTTGACTTTGATGCTCCAAAAATTCTTACAACTTTTCTTTTGTAATTCTCTCTTTTTTTCATGTAACTCACTTTTTTCTTCACTCAATACCTACATGCTTAAGCAGGGGCACTCAACTTCAACCTTTATTGATTAATGATAACAATTTTCCTGGATACATTTCAAGTACACGATGCTAAACATATTGCATCCTTCGGGCTAAGCGAAGTTGTGTTTTTGTCCCATGATTTCACTAGAATAAGGGGGCCACAAATGCACTATAACGTATATAGGCTCAACTAAACATTTGGGTCTTCATACAATCATCCACACAATTCTAACATGTAATCCTAATTACTTTTTACCAAAATTTTCTAAATTAAATCCTAAGTAACATTTTTGGTATGCAATAGTGCAAAAAAAAAATTTTAAAATAGACCCAAATTATGATATTAGGATTCTAAATTTGCTAAGGTTCAACCAACCCCCTACCCCACACTTATTTCATGCAATGCCCCCATTGCATGCTATGCATGATAAAGAAAAAATACTAAAGTATAGAGGGAATTGGAACAAACTTCCCTGGGATAGCAGTGGCGAGGCTGATCATCTTCAATTTAGCTCCATCTTTGAATGACTTTAAACATGGGAACAGCTCATCCATGACTTGGGTGTCATGTCGCGTGTGGTAGACTTGCAAATGACTCAAATATGTAGGATACAGCTCCTAGAAACCTCCAGCAATGGTTCTCTATGAAAGAGTTGGATAAAACTGCAACGAACGTGCCCAAAACAACTCTGGAATCCGAAAAATGATGATGGACTCGACGAGTAAGTCGTGTACTCGGCGAGTATGTTGCTAACTTGCAGAGAAGTCGTGTAATTGTCCATGCACTCGCCGAGTACACGACTGAAGTGCTGAATTGGGGTAATTCAGTGACTCTTTTTCTAATTACTTCAGTAATAAAGCACTCTACACTCCCAACTCTAACGGACTCGAACTTAATGGAAAAGACTTTGCACTCTCAATTGAACATTCCTTACTTGAACCTTGACCCATAAGACTTCTAAATGTATCCTAACCTTCCAATCCTGAAAAAAATGCAGACAAAAGTGAAAGCAACCAAAAGTCCTAACAAGAAATAAAATCATCCAAGTTTAACAAGTTGTCCAAATCAAACATCACGAAAATAAATTAAAAACACAAAAGAAACATTCTTCATTCGTCATCATCCATGTCGGCTCCTCCATCTCCACTTCCTCCTCCTTCATTGCCTTTCCTCATCCTTTCTTCCCAACTCATGATGTGGGGGTAGCCGGGTCCAGGTCTCGGTGCGATGTTCATTTGTTGGAAGAGATAGCCAAATGATTGATTGTTATAGTTAACTCCTCTTCCAATATCATCCAAGTAGCACCGGTACTCAAGTTGATTCCATCCATCGTTCTCTTCTTCCACCGGAATAACCGGTGGGTCTTCCCGTACCCGCTCGCTTCTTTGCCTCACTCGCCTTCCCGGCTCCTCGGGGATAGCCGGCTCATCCGCATGAGGAATAGAAAAAGAATCACCAAACTTTTCCACAATCCTTGCCCTCCTATATAATGCGGTGTTGAACGGAGGGGGATAAATGACCGTCAGCGCCCTAGACTCTTGCAAATCTAATACCCCAAATGACCTTGCAAGCCTCGTCACAAACATCTCTCCATTAATCTTGGAGTTCATCTTCTCCTTAACAGCCCCTTCAGCAAGATACTTGGCTACGCGATAGGGGAGATTGCAGAAAACATCGGGAGTAATAATACTCCAAAGATAAAAGATGTCAAGGGTCGGGACCTTGTCCCAGTCCTTTCGCATATTAATCGTGCTGGCAATGAACCGATGAATGAGACGGTGGATCGGTGAACGTATGTGACCCTCCTGTGCGGTAGATGGGATGTACACCCGGTTAGCAATAGTATTCCACCAGGTAGAAGCAACCACTCCCTCGGGGAGATCTTTGTGGCAATTCTCTAAAAAAACTTCAAAATCTTCATTCAACATAGCGCTTTGCTCATAGATTCCAAGCCTCTATGAAAATTCAGCCATGCTGCATTGTCGCAGCTCCCCACCAAGAGAAAAGGAAACTACATTGGGATTGTAGTACTCACTACCACCTCGGAATGAGATGGTAGCAAAAAACTCCCAACATAATTCAACGTAGACCGATTCTTGAATTTTGAAAAGCTATAACCAACCATCACATATGATGGTTGAATCCCCCAAATTACATTCTTTCACCAAATATGGTGTTAGTTCTTCTTCCAAACCAACTTTCCCCATCCAATCCCAATCCACTGCATTGGGTAAATGAATCTCTTTCTGTTTTAAAGCCTCTAACTTGTTTTTGGCACGGGCTTGAGACGATTTGGATGTGATTTGGCAGAACGAGAGCCACGGGATGTCCCATTGGCTTCCCCCTCTTGAAGACTGACCTCGTCTGGACATGGCACCTTTTCCCTTGAAAGTCGAGGATTAAGCCAAAAATCACAGAAATCGCTTGAAGGAGGCTGTGCACGGCGAGTGTGTGGGTAAAATGGGTAAAAACCCTTATTTCTCAGATTTTTATACCGTCTGTGTAAATTGGCTACTCGCCGAGTAGAAACGATCTACTCGCCGAGTACAAATGCTTTTACGCGGTTTTTTGGTTATTTAGACAAGCACTCGCCGAGTACTCGTACCTACTCGGCGAGTAAAGCTTGCAGTTTGACAAAAATTGATTTTTTTTTTTTAGTTTAATTTTTTAACCCACCACCCCACACTCTAGGCATTGCTTGCCCTCAAGCAATCATTTAGAACATATTTCCAGAAGAAGATGAATGAAAAAGATCCTAAGAAATTAAAAAGAAAGTAAAGGAAAACGAAATGCAAACTCTAAACTCGGGTTGCCTCCCGGAAGCGCTTCTTTTTAAGGAGTCATTAGCTGGACTCCTCCGATTCTACGTGGCTGCAATCCCTTCCAGCAACATCAACTCTTCCATGCCTTCATTCCTTGGAACTCCTTCTTCATACTTTTTGACTCTATGTCCATTGACCTTAAACGGGGTGCCATCTTTTGACAATAGCTCTATAGCACCATGTGGAAACACCTTCTTTACCAGAAAAGGACCATCCCATCTTGACTTGAGTTTGCCCGAGAAGAGTTTTAACCTTGAATTAAAGAGCAACACCTTTTGCCCTTCATGAAATTCTTTATTTTCCTTGATCCTCCTGTCATGCCAATTCTTAGTTTTCTCTTTATAGATCAAAGAACTAGTGTATGCATCATTTCTAAGTTCCTCAAGAGCATTCATTTGCATTAACCGGTTGTTCTTGAGCTCCTCCATGTTGAAGTTGCACATCTTTAAAGCCCAAAAAGCTTTATGCTCTATCTCCACCGGTAAATGACATTGCTTTCCATAAACTAACCTATATGGTGTAGTACCAATAGGGGTTTTGAAAGCTGTACGGAAGGCCCAAAGTGTATCGTCTAGCTTATCCGACCATTCTTTTCGATTGCTCCCCACCGATTTCTCCAAGATTCTCTTTAAAGCTCGATTTGTCACTTCGGTTTGTCCACTAGTTTGTGGATGGTAGGATGTTGAAAATTTATGGGTTACCCCATATTTACTTAGCACCTTCTCTAGTTGATCATTGGCAAAATGAGTGCCTCGGTCACTTATGAGAGCTTTCGGGACCCCAAATCTGGAAAATAACTTCTTTAAAAACCTCACCACTACCCGACCGTCATTAGTTGGCAAAGCTTGTGCCTCCGCCCACTTGGATACATAATCCACCGCCACCAATATGTATTTGTTGCCTTTGGATATGGGAAATGGTCCCATGAAATCGATCCCCCACACATCAAATACTTCGCACACTTGGATACTATGTTGTGGCATTTTATTTCGAGATGAAATGTTTCCCGCTCTTTGACATGCATCACATTCTTTGACAAATTGGGTTGCATCTTTAAAAATCGTGGACCAGTAAAACCCAATGTCAAAGATCTTCTTAGCAGTGTAATGTGCTCCATGATGTCCACCCGTGGGCCCGCTATGACATTGCTCCGATATTTTCCAGCTTTCATTCCCGAACACGCATCTTCGTATGATTCCATCCGCGCAGCTTCGGAAAAGATATGGTTCATCCCAAAAGTAATACTTTATCTCGGAAAAGAATTTCTTCTTTTGTTGACTTGTGAGATCTTTTGGGATGTAATTGCTAGCTAAGTAATTAGCTATATTTGCAAACCATGGTTCTTCTCCTACAGTCACCATAATATACTCGTCCGGAAAATCATCTCCAACTCTATCTTCTTGCAATCGCGGGTTTTCAAGCCTTGACAAGTGGTCAGCTGCTACATTCTCCATTCCCTTTTTGTCGCGTATCTCTATGTCAAACTCTTGAAGAAGTAGAACCCATCGTATCAATCTTGGCTTGGCATCATGTTTGGCAAACAAATACTTGATAGCAGAGTGGTCAGTAAAAACAGTTGTTTTAGATAAAACTAAATAAGGGCGGAATTTATCAAAAGCGTACACCACAGCTAATAATTCCTTTTCCGTGGTGGTGTAGTTTTCTTGGGCTGGATTTAAAGTCTTGCTAGCATAATATATGGGTCGGAAGTGCTTATCAACCCTTTGACCAAGGACAGCTCCTAATGCAAAATCACTAGCATCACACATTATTTCAAATGGTAAATTCCAATTTGGTGCAACAATGATCGGGGCATTAGTCAATTTTTCCTTTAAAAATTCAAATGCCTCTAAACACTCTTTAGTAAAATTAAATGGTGCATCTTTTAGGAGTAATTGTGTTAGAGGTCTAGTTATTTTAGAAAAATCTTTGATAAAACGCCGGTAAAAACCCACGTGTCCTAGAAAACTTCTAATACCCTTCACATTAGTTGGTGGAGGTAATTTGGCAATGGTGTCAATCTTTGCCCGATCCACTTCAATTCCCGATTTGGAAACCTTGTGGCCCAAAACTATACCCTCCTTAACCATAAAGTGACATTTTTCCCAATTAAGGACTAAGTCGGTCTTTTCACACCTAGCAAGCATTAGGTCAAGATTTGTGAGACAATCATGGAAGGAAGATCCAAAAACAGAAAAATCGTCCATAAAGACTTCCATGAATTTTTCCACCATGTCGTGGAATATGGCTGTCATGCACCTTTGAAATGTCGCGGGTGCATTGCATAGCCCAAAGGGCATGCATCGATAAGCAAAAGTCCCACTTGGGCAAGTGAATGTGGTCTTTTCTTGGTCCAATGGGTCTATGGGTATTTGGAAATAACCCGAAAATCCGTCTAGGAAGCAATAATAACTATGGCCCGATAATCTTTCTAACATTTGATCAATAAAGGGTAAGGGAAAATGGTCTTTACGAGTGGCATCGTTTAGTTTTCGATAATCAATGCACACTCTCCAACCGGTTACCGTTCGTGTCGGAATAAGCTCATTCTTTTCGTTGGTTATGACCGTCATCCCTCCTTTCTTGGGCACCACTTGAACCGGACTCACCCACGGGCTGTCGGAAATGGAATATATAATCCCCGCATCTAAAAGCTTGACCACTTCTTTCTTGACCACCTCTTGCATATTTGGGTTTAGTCTTCTTTGGTGCTGCACAACCGGCTTTGCTCCTTCTTCCAGGTTAATCTTGTGTGAACAATAAGAGGGACTTATTCCCTTGATGTCGGTAATGCTCCATGCTATGGCCCGTTTTCGCTTCTTCAAAACTTGCACTAGTTCTTCCTTTTCAGAGTTGGAAAGGTCAGAGGCTATAATGACTGGCTTTTGATGGCCATCTTCAAGGAAGGCATACTCCAAATGTTCTGGTAACTTTTTGAGCTCAGTTTTTGGGTTCTGTTTGTTGTACTCGCCGAGTGTAGGTAAGGGACTCGGCGAGTTGGTAGCAGAATTTACGAATTCTGTTTTTTTTTCGCTTGGACTCGGCGAGTAGATCGGCCCTACTCGGCGAGTTGAAGTGTCAGATTGCCTCACCAATTCTTCAAACTCAGCTTCTTCCAGCAGCCTCTCGATGTCCATTAAGTCTTTTTCTGCATCAAATTCTTCATCAAAAATTGTGAACTTCTGGAATCTTCACTTATGCATTCCTCCAATAATTCATCAAGCATGTCAATTGAGAATGCCGTGTCGTCACTATTCCGTGCATACTTCATAGCTTGATCAACCCCAAATGTGACTGAATCTTCTCCTACCCGTAAAGTGAGCTTCGAGTCCCTCATGTCTACTATAGCACTTGTCGTGTTGAGGAAGGGTCTTCCAAGGATGATTGGGACTTGAGGATCCGCCTCCATGTCTAGAATTATGAAATCAGCGGGAAATACAAACTTGTCCACTTTGACCACTAAGTCTTCACATATTCCTCTTGGGAAAGTGATTGTCTTGTTAGCTAAATGAATCGCCATACGAATTGGTCTTGGTTCCGGGAGATCCAGCTTCTTGAAGAATGAATAAGGCATTAAATTCACACTTGCTCCTGAATCAGCCAAGGCATGAGTGGTAGCTAAATTGCCAAATTGGCAAGGTAAAGTTAAGCTCCCCGGGTCACCCTTCTTCTTTGGTAGTTTGTTGAGCATGGCGGCTGAGCAATTCTCATTGAGGACTACCTTCTTCACTTCCTCCATCTTCCTTCTATTAGTGAGAAGTTCCTTAAGGAACTTTGCATATTTGGGCATTTGTGCGACAGCTTCGATGAAGGGTATGTTGATTTGAAGAGCCTTTATATGATCTAGAAACTTCTGGTACTCCTCTTCCTGCTTCACTTTCTTAGCTCGGGCTGGGTATGGCAATGGCGGCTGGTAAAACTTTTCAGGGGTCTGATTGTTCGGATTTGGCAGTGGACTCGCCGAGTCCATATTCTGTACTCGGCGAGTAGAGCTGTCAGATTGAAGATTTTGATTTTCTGCTTGATTTTCTGCTTCCTGCTTCTGTGATTCTTTGGGTGCTTCATTCTGAATAGGGGCCAGAGGTGAGATTATTTTCCCACTTCTTGTTGTGACTATGTTTATGTGCGCGCCTCGTGGGTTGTTTTCGGTTTTGCTAGGAAGTTCGCCCGGTGATCTTTGGTTTATTTGTTGAGCAAGTTGCCCTAGCTGCGTTTCTATGTTGTGGATAGATGCTTGCTGGTTTCTAAGCATGGTCCTTGTTTCTTGAATTGCAGCATCATGATCACTATGTCTCTTTTCTGAAGCAGCTACAAATTTGGTAAGCATTTCTTCCAAACTTGGTTTTCTTTCTTGTGATGGCTCCTCCTTTTGCTAAAAACCCCTTCCCTTTTGCTTGAACTTCTCCTCCTTAGCCTTCTTGTACTCGTCATAAGGGAGCCACTCTTTCTTTGGTCTACGCCAATCTTCATCATATCGGTCCCCACTTGAGTAACAAACTTGCACCTTTTTGTTGCCATTCTCATCCAAATCGCAGTCTCTAGTAAGGCGAGGCCCATTGCAATTTTTGCAACCCACCCGAATAGCATGTATCGTTTGGTCCATTTTATCCATCCTCCTATCCATGGTTTTTAGCATAGCCATAACTGCTGACAAGTCTTCTGAAGCTGCATAGGCGGCCCCCCTCGTCACATCATTTCTTGGATTGTGGTATTCTCTAGAATGCTTAGAGAATTCTTCAATTAGTTGCTTTATCACTGGAGGTGCCTTCTTCGTGAGTGGACCTTGCGAGTCAAGTAATTGCCTAGTGGTAACATTTACTCCATCATAGAATATGGAGACTTCTTGTTGACTATTGAGGTCATGATGTGGGCAATTCCTTAGCAGGCTCTTTTACCTCTCCCACGCTTCATATAGTGATTCTCCAGCTTGTTGTTCAAAGTTAGCTATGGCTTTCTTTAGCTTGGATATCTTGGATGGTGGGCAGAATTGATCAATGAACTCTTCTCTCATTTGGGCCCATGTAGTGATAGATCCTGGGGGCAATGACTTGAGCCAATCCTTGGCAGCACCCTTCAAAGTAACCGGAAGCATGCGAAGTAGCTGAGTTTCCCGAGGCACATTTGGAACATTGAAATAATCAGCTACATCATTGACTTCGTCCAAGTGTTTGTAAGCGTCTTCGTGGTCTTTGCCTGTGATGGGGATCTCCTTAAGTAGAGCCAGGATGTGACCCTTGAGCTCAAAAGTAGCAGTAGCGGGGATTGCGGGTTGCACAAGTCCCGGTCCGGTATCATCCCGTATCCTCTTCTTCCATTCCCCCATGGGGACTTCATCAATGTTAGCCATGAGAATAGCTAATTCGTCGTCGGAATCGGAAACGTGACCGAATGTAGGGTCTTCTTCTTCCTCGGTCTCGTACTCGGCGTCTTCTTTAGTTGGGTCTTCGATTGTCAAAGAGGCGCTGGATGCTCCTGATTTGCTGCTCTTCTTCTTGCTGAAAACGGACTTTAGGTTCTTTAGTGGCGAATTCCTTGAAGAAGCGGATTCTCCAACGGATTTTCCTTTGTTCTTCCTTAGGGCGGATGCCGGGTCGTCTAGAGGAGGGATCAAAGGTGTATCAGATCCTCGGGTCATGAAACAACTACAAATAAAACAAGAAAAACGCGTAAAAAGAACAAAAATAAAATAAAAGCTAAAACTGTGAACAGTGATGGACTCGCCGAGTTTCGTCGAGTGCACTCGGCGAGTTCAAGGTAAAAAAAGAAAAATTTTCTACTTAATTTATTAAAACAGGGATTGATCAAAACCTATACTAACTACTAAATTACCTCAGAATTAACTTTGTGTAAGATAAATCCCACACAAAGGATCGATAAAAATAGAAATTAGTGCTAATTTAGAACCGTTCCCAGGCAACGGCGCCAAAAACTTGATGTGTGTGAAATGCACTGGTTTTAATCCTACTTTTGAGTTATAAATTAAGCACACAAAGGCAGTGAACTTGTCTTTTAGTGGTATAGTTGGGTAAGTAGAGTGTCGAACTCAGGGAACGGTAAATTAAAACTAAAGACTAATTTTATCTAAATTAAATAGTAAATATGGGTTTTCTCTAGTTTTACAAGTTAAGAAACTTACTCATACTACTTAGGCTAAGAACTAGAAAAACAAAGATTTAACTGAATTTAATAATAAAAGGGACTTCTGTTTAGTTCAACTCAATTGATCCTATGGTTGATATTATGGTAATAGTGCAATGGATTAATTCTTCTATTGGCTACCGATTCAAGTGATTAGCCTTGCGTTCGCTACGATAATCCTTAGAAAACAAACTAACTCAAACAGTGATCAGTTGTCTAATTTAATTTAATTCACTAGATTATTTATTCGGGTTAATTTAGACTTGGAATAGCTAACTAAATTGGTCCTTTAGTTAACCTCTTGCTGATGGTTATCAAACAAGCTCACACATGAATTTACCTAATTTTTCTTATTAATTCTAGTTTCACGTTCGTTAGTCCTAGATATATGATAAAGTGGTCACATAAACATATGGGGTTGATAATTAAAAGATGTTCATACTATTTAATTATCTTCCTATTAACAGAAAATTAGTTATCATTCACACACAAGGTTCTTTAACAAGCTAAAATTAACAAAATCACCAATATTTAATTAATCCTACCAGTAATCAAACCATAATATCAATTTTGTATCCCCAAACAGAAGTTTAAGAGTTTTAGCTCATGATTGAGGTAATTAACAGCAATAAAACGAATTCTAATTGTCTAACCATAATTGAGAAACAATAGATTAAGTAGAATGATGAGAATGTGCCTCAAATCTTCTTCGGAATTGGATTCTAGGTTGTATCTTCGTTCTGTAGGGTTCTTCTGGCTCTTCAATCGCAGCTTGCTTCTCCCCAAAGGTTCCAGAAGTCCTTCCATCGGATTAAGACCCGCTATTTATAATTATCACAAAACAGGGGCTACTCGGCGAGTAGGTCGTGGACTCGCCGAGTTCTAGTGTGAAATCCGTGTTCGGTAAGGAATCTTGACTTTTCTTTCGGGAACATTCTAATGAACTCGCTGAGTACATGCGTGGACTCGCCGAGTAGGTGTGTAGTTTTCCCTTTTTCTTCATTCTTTGGTCTCTAATTGCTTCTCCTTTTTCCTTTCTGCTTCCAAGCATGTCTTTTGGACTGAAAACACAATATAAGCATTATTAAGTACCTTTTGTCCATATTATGCATATAATTAGCCAAAAATGAATAGAAATATATGTTAAACATATGATTAATTATGCACATATCACTTAACATCATAAACAGAAATTAGGCATTCATGATAAAGGTTTTCATTCACATCAAACACGTACAATAAGCTATAATAGGTATGGTTTATGGATTTTACATTACAAACATACCACAAAAAGGGGATTCATTTCCACCACAGAAAAGGTTTTACATTTACATCACATGTAAACTCGTTAATGTAAATTGTGAGACATTACTTCATTGTACACTTAGAGTACGGGTTAAAATTCCTGTAAGTTATAACCAGAGTCTCTTGTAGGGAGAGCGTGATACTTGTATATAGATCTATATTGGGATTGACACCCCACACCTTGATGTTAGCTACAGTGGGACCGGCAGGTCTACGAGTGACAAATGTCATATCATTCCGACGTCTGAAAAACGTCGTAGCAGGTTCAGTTAGTCATAGAATGGTTATAGCGACTCACATAGGGAGTTAACAACACTTAAGGTTTACGGGAAATTCTACTTTAAAAGGGGTTTTTATTTATTTAAAACTGCATACATCATTACAAGTACGAAACACATACACATATTTGGTCTTGGGATTTAAGACTACGTAACATTTTACAAGGAAAATATTGGATTTTTCTTGGGTATACATTACATTACAAACAAAGGTTTTCAAACTCCACATCCAAAAGCTTATGAACTCACCAACTTAATTGTTGACACTTTTTCAAAACTACTTGTATTCTCAGGAAATCAATGAAACAGGAACTCAACAGCTTTTGAGGATGGGACGCTAAGGCGTCAAACATTTCATTTTGTCCTCATAATGTAATTGATTTTGAAACATGTAAACACATACTATGATGTAACTTTTTCAATTATATTTATGATGGTTGTATTTGCTTTGGTCATTATTATACTCGTTGTTATGATACTATACATGAAGTCCGCCACCCCTGGACGTTTCCGCCATCCTTGGTTTAGGCGTGTGACAGATTGGTATCAGAGCATTGTTTATAGTGAACTAAGTATATCGAACCACATAAGATATACAACTATAAATACATCGGGACTAAAAGTCTCTGATTAAAATTTTTCAAAACAACTATACTTTTAGAAATGAAATAGTTTCTTGTTAAAAAGTATGAGTACATGCATACATGTTGGTATAGTTTCATATCTAGGACAATACAAAAGTAAAATGAGGAGTTGGACACTACAAGTAGACCTTGGGATATGTAATCAGACTTGGGATGAATATAGCATGCTCAACTATATTTATCCGAGGTATATGTATGCCAGGGGATGGTTGTAGTGAGCAACAAACCTAAAAACTCCCTATACAAGAAAGTTACTAAGAACCAAACTTAACATTTAAAATACTATACGAGTATTTTGTAGTACTGTAACTTATGTGAAAACTAAACAGATCCTTATTAGTAGGGCTATAATCACTAAGTGGATACGCTAAAGTTATATATAACTTAGAGGTCATAGACTTAGAATCTGTGATCATTACTTTACTTCCTTTTCCTTGTTTGGATGTGGTCTTAGAGTATGATCACTTATTCGAAGGTCTATCATATCTTTTATTAAATATATAACTTGTATGCACTATGTCATTATAGAAGTAACTAATGAGAATCAAAACCCTATAAGTATTTCTAGGAATATGACTATATTATATGCGTCTTACCCCTTCTATTCTCGCACAGACATCATGGCAAGATTCTACTTACTAGGCAACCCCTACTTTCGGAACCAGAGAAAGGGTGGATGGTTAGGAGAAGAACCCGAAGAGGATCCCGAAGAGGTGTCCGAATAAGAGCTCGAAGATGATCCCGATGAAGAACCCGAAGAAGATGAAGAGGAAGAAATTGAAATAATGATGGGGGAAGATGAAGACGAGGAGAAGTCAGAAGAGGAGCCGGAGGTTATCAACCCTCAATACCTAGCTAGGGTTCCCGCGAACCGTTTCGACTACATCGGACATGTGCCCCGTTGGGCAACCGTGATCGAGGGTTGGAGTCGTCAGCAACGACAGCGATCGCCATTTGGAGACCAACGAGGTTATTATGACCTCAACCATGGGGGACCGGCTGACAAAGCCCTCCCAGTGATGACCCAGCAGATCACGAATGTCGTGAATCAAAGCAGGACACTGCGAATCAAGTTCGGGAGCTGCGTGATACTACGGATGCAACCATTTCACGTACCCGAGACTTGGAAAGAGACTGCTATTTCAGAGACCAACTTCTTAAGGACCTTATCACCGCTCGGGCAGAGGCAAAAGTGGTTGATTAGTGTCTAAGTCCATAACTATAATTGTAACACCCCAAAAATTCAAGCCAATTTAAAACTTTTTTAAAACATTTAAAACCATGGAAATATAAGGAGGTGCACGATCACGCCTTCGCCTTCCCGCGATCATCAGAAATACCTGAAATAAAATCAACAACTGTAAGCCTGAAGCTTAGTGAGTTTCCCCAAAATACCAACGCATACAAACATAATCATATCATATAACCAATACAGAACAGCATGCATAATGAGTCATCAGCCTGACTGGACCGCCTCACAGGCCTTCAGTCTATCTGGACTGCTCTCCGAGCCTTCGGCACGTCTGGACCGCCACGCAGGGCCTACAGCCTATCCGGACCGCTCGCCGGGTATGTTGGCCTACAGCACAAAGCAGGACCGCCTCAACCCAACCCCCAATCAAAAAACATGTGCACAAAATATCATACGCTAGCACATATCATATAACAGTCAAACCGATCTAACAGATCATTAATCATTGCAACATCCCAATAACCAGGATACAGACCTAACTGGCCACTAACATAGCATTATCCTATAACCAGGACAATCATGTGCACATAGATATCATATAACACTAGCATGTATATAACGATCAAACCGATCTAACAGATCACAATCCATAACCAGGATATCGACCTAACAGGTCACTAACATAGCATCATCCTATATACCCGGATACCGACCCAACCGGGTCACTAAGCATAGCATATCGCCATCCTAACTATCAGGATGTAAATCAGTAAGCATAACATGCAATAATCCGAATACAATCCATAAAGGGTCGGCCTTGGTGCCTTAGACCCTGTTGATATAGTGAGGATAACTCACCTGGCACTGTTGAAGTCCCGTAGACACAATCCTACACTGCTGAAGTTCCATAGACTCAACCCCAGCTGCTGGATGACAGATTCCCGAACTGTCAACACCAAAATAACACCCAATTAATAATTGGGTCCCAACACATAACCATAAATGCATCCTTGAATAATTACTACATTACCCCAAGGTTGGCTTTATTCAAGCCTAGGGCCCAACCCATAGGCCCAAAGTCAACTGGGAATCAAGCCCAACATATGGCCCAATTTTCCAAATTGGGCCCAAGCCTATACATTGTCTTATTCTAAGGCCCAACATCATATAATCATTAAGGCCCAAACTATGGCCCATCTATGGCCCAATTTTCCAAATTGGGCCCAACTCCTCATATAGGCCTCACCTCAAAGCCCATTAATAATCTAATCATCAAGGCCCAATAGGAAGGCCCAACAATAAATCCAAGTGAAGGTAGGTTTTCACATAAAATGACGATTAGGGTTAAGTGTTTCTCACTTAACCCATTAAGGACTTAATCATCTAAGGACTTAATCCATTAAGTCCAATATTGCTTAGATTAATCTTTGTCAATGATTATTATTTAATATCTCAAGTTATTAAATAATTCTCGTATGTGTCCCGATAAATTCCCAAAATTAGGTTTCATGGCATTAGGGTTTTCCAAACCCTAATTAGGGTTTCCAACCCAATACTAGCCCATTAATAAAATGGTTGGGCTTTTAGGTCACTTTGGGCCTCATTGGGCCCATTAGGGTTTTATTAGGTCAATTAGGGTTTCCTTGGGCCCATTAGGGTTTCATGCATCCCAACGAATCAACACCACATGGCAAAGCACACCGCCACCCGACACGGCGGCCAGTGGCGGCAGCCACCACCTCACGGTGGTGGTTATGAGTTTTCTATTATTATTCCGGACACCTTTTACAATTTACAATTGAATACAAATAAAACACACACACACACACACTAATAATACACACGCACACACAGCCACCCTTGTGGTGGCCGGTGGTGGTTCATGGTGGCTGCCACCATGGCTGGCGGCCATGGTGGTCTCTTACATTTCCGGCCAACAAAATCACACACACACACTACATGCATGCGTATCAGAAGAAGAAGCACCCCAGCCACCCACCTGGTGGCTCACGACGGCGGTAGTAGCGGCGTTTTCGGCAACAGCCACCATGGCCGGCTGCCATGGTGGTTCTTCACGGCTCTCTTTCGACAGAAATCACACACACCCTTGTCCGAAAAATAGCTCTAACACCCAACGGCAGTGGGTGGTGACGGTAACAGCACCAGAAAACCGACAGCGCAACGACTATCGGCGGCTACTGGAACGAAAAGAAGAAAGAGGAGGACGGTGGTGCAAGACCCGCAGAGTACAGAAGCAATTACTTCGCCTCACGGTCCTCCGACGACCCTTGCAACGCTCTTGGCTATTCACGACATCACCAGCGGCAGCGTCTTCTTCAACTGAAGTAGAAGCGATTACAAGCCCATCCCCGATCTCCGACGCCTGAATTTAACGACCTAGGTTTCGTCGGCACCCACTGTGGTGGCATCGTTGTGGTGGTTCACACCCTTGACAGCGGAGGAAGGTGGCGACCATGGAGGCCGAAGCTTAAGGTGGCGGCTGTTAGAAGAGGGGGCATAAGGGAGGTGCGGCTGGGTGTTGTAGGGTTAGGGTTACCGGAACTATATACCCGCCTCCCATATAACTTCCGTCCATAATGACAAAACCGGTCCTTCCCTTCTCTTTTCCTTTCAAAATAAATCCCAAATTTACCAATTAGACCCCGCCTTCTGAAAATCTTATCATCCAAGTCCAGAACTTACCCTTTAGTCGTTGCTTCCATGAATCTTTACATATTTAGCCCAAATAATACCAAACACTCCTTGACATATGAAAATCTTTACAAATTAAGTCCCAAAATTATACTCTAGCCCCTGCCTTCATAATTATATACGAAACCAATCCAAACTTACACTTTTAACCCTCGGAAATCAAAAGTTTATCATTTGGCACCCCGTAACCAACACTCCACTAGTTATTATTTCGATTTTGGGCTATAATAATTTAAAATAATAACGAAATTACTTCCCGGGGTTCCGGGTTTATTATTTTAATTATTCTATTAAAATGGGATGTTACAACTCTCCCCCACTTAAATTTGATTTCGTCCTCGAAATCGTTTTTTTTTCTCATTCCTTACACGCCAAGCAACTTAAACTAAAACCTCGAGCATAACCCTAGCCTTTCCAAGGCAACCGCAACCAACCCTCGCAGGGTTCTAAAACCTGGAAATAAACGAATCCCTTGCAATATGATCAGATGTACCCAATCCGAAATCTGAAGTCTTGAGATGGAATTCATTGCACTTAACTCCCAATTGGCTAATCAACTGCTAATAACCTGGGATTCCCACCCGATAACAGAATCACAAATCCCACACTGCTACCTGAAATTCTCTTCTTGACAAGAGATTAGGTACTCCTTCATGAGAAATTCATCTTAATACCCAATTCCTAGTGATATAATGAACAACGGGATATGAACTGGGAGATAAACCCTTATAGGTTTGTCAATACAATGCTTCCTTTATCCTTAGGGCCAACATACATATAATGACCGGCTCATAAGCCCCAACGCTCATACCTGGCCCAAACAGCCTCGGGCTGGAATACCAGGCATGCCCATGACGGGTCCAGTCATCCCTGGGATGGAATACCCTCGATCATAATACCACTATATACATAACTCGGTCTAACCCATAACTTGAAATCCAAGGACCTATCCTTGCATCTCATCCAAAATCCTCTGATTTGTCACTCCCGAGTAATAATCATATGAAATACTGAGTTCTGGCCCAGTCGTGGAGCTAAAGGACTCCTACATAGTTGCCTCACATGACATCCGAACGAAATCCTTCCCTGGAACTAATTTCCACTAGTTATCATGCCACTGCGACTCTAACAACCTCTTGATCCAAAAGATCGGATCCATGCATCAAATCCTGACGTCATCAAATCCAAGGCTAAAAGTGATTGCTACCTAACCAACGGTAGACTTATATCACAAATGACCTTAAGCAATTCCTTGCTTCCTTGATCTCTTAACGATAGTGGTGTTCCTATAGTCTTATCGTTGGCTCAACCCGATCCAATCCGTCTGGGTAATTCTAAAATCCAATATGTGGGTTTTCATATCCACATTGCTACACCCGAACTGGTGGTTACTACTATCTCTTCTGCGTCCTAACAACGCACTTATGCTATCTACCAACCTAGTGAATGCTACAGCTACACCCGTAGTCTTACAACACTTCCCATGAAAACTGACCACTAGTGAATGCTACGGCTACCCCCGTAGTCTTACAACACTTTCCATACTAACTGACCACTAGTGAATGCTACGGCTACCCCCGTAGTCTTACAACACTTTCCAACCGGTCGAACACGCACTCGACCTAACATACAATTGAACTTAATTCATGGCTAGAATCCCAACCTGATTTCCTCAAGTTCTGCTATCAAGCACCGAGAAGACGCGATACGCATACTGGGGAGTTTTACCAAACTACCAACTCACACAACCCTCAAACCACACAGCCACTTGGGCCGCCTTTCTTCCTGTCAACGATGCGAAACTTATCCCATTTTCAAAACTGGTCATGCTTCTGTATTCCGAGTCAATTCTCCCCCACTTAGATTCAACTAAGTCTTCCCAATACATTGAAATTTGAGAATTCCCAATCCTTCTTACTACCAACGATCGATCGGATAACAACCAGACCTTTCCAACCAGTACTCCTTTACAAGCCAACCCCAAATGATCACATGCTTCTAATAACTAGATGAACACTTCATGAAGCCCAGTGAAACCGACAATCCCTAATACTTGAATGATCCCACACTCAAATCTTGAAGTCCAAAGATAGATACTCCAACTAATACCTCAGCCACGGGCTACTTCTCTTGGCGCTTTCATCCGCCAATCAATAACAGTTACTAAAACCACTGAATCCTGACAATGCTGAGTAACCATCGTGTTGGACCCTATCCGCAGACCTCCCAAATAATACCCTTCTTCCCAAAGTGTTCCAACAATCCTCCCGCTCTCGGCTCTAGAAATCAAATCATTTAGGTCCTCGCACCCTAACTCACTCACCAATTCAATCATCCATAGCTGAACTGTAGTAGCTGAACAACCTTTGCCCTAAACCAGGCTTCAACCACTCCCAAGACATAGCCTACAATCCCAAAAGTGAAATTAATCGCACAATCAATCCTTACCATCCGATGCAAGAGATCCAAGGCGAATCGGATCTTACAAGATACTTATGCCACATCGACACGCACGCGTTCACCAGCGCTGAAATAATGTCGCCAACCCCTGCGACTTGCTGACCCCGAGCTCTAATACAACCTGATCTGGGGGTCACAAGCCTGTTCAATCCTTCGAGCTCGTAAACTGAAAGGGCACAATCCTTGCCCTAGAAAACGACATTTCAATCCTATCACATAACCATTCTACCTCTAGCTGCAAAACTCCAGCTGAACATAATCATTACTCCTTTCCGGAGTCCCTGCGACTCACATTCCGGCCTGGAGCAAACCCCCGAGCCTAAAATCTTGAACTCATGTACTAGCCTCTCCCGCTCAACCCGCGGAAATATAACGAGTACAGATCATCCTTCTGATCCCAGATAACTGCAGCCCTCTGCTTATCAGAACACGTCCCAGTAACAAGTTCCCACCAGTCCTTCGCCCCGAACCTTACCAGGTTCAGAGCGTGCCTGACCTTCTGGTCAATAGGACATGAACATGTGAAGCAACATCCCTCCATATCATATGGCCACCTCATGGCTATAACCGGGTCCTAAACCTTACCGAAGGTCGGGGCTTCGTGCTATCGAAGTCCCGATACTGGAAAGCCCGACTGGCTCTTCCCCCTGCCGACGTTACAGCTGTTGAAGCTGCTGCGGCAGCCGTCTCAACAATGGCTGCATAGCGCTCGTCGAAATACTCAACCATGGCGGTCTTAATAGACCCACACATCTCCGGTAACTGTCCCCAGACAAAGTTGATCACCTCCACCTGGATGATCTCACTGACAAGGTCCTTTGACAATGCTGGCCTATCCTGGCTGGCAACTCCCGATCCTAACCTGGATCCGGTCTCTAGACGTCTCGTAACCACCATTCTGGTAAGACACCAGGAAGATCTCTGATAACCCATATAATGACAAAGAGCCAATTCCCAACCAAACCCTAGGGGTTGTGACTTCCTTGCTACGCGTATGGGTCCTGTGCTTTCAGTAGTACGGGCCCATACTACCTTCCACACCTACCCATATTTGTCTCAAGTATCACCACAACACCCTAACAATATACATAAATATAATGAGCACTCAATCCTCACTCGTAGAGGAAAGCTAACTGTCTCATAACTGGCCTGCCGGTCCCACACAACTCACCCATCCATGAAACTTACACCAACCCTGCAGCACTAGTGTACGCTAGCCATACATAACGCTGGACCCAATAGACTTTCGAATATCCAATCCTACCCTAAGCTCCCAATCAGTAATAACAGAACATAAGGCCAAATCAAACATTCTTGGGCTATAATATCTTAGTTATGTACAGCCGCGATGCATACACTAAACAACTACAGTAATAATGTCAATCTCATATAAGGAAACCCTAGGCTAGCAGGCATCATGTAATCAGGCAATCCTACCATGCAATTCCCGAAGATCCCTAACCTAGTACTAGCATGCTGTTCTAACATATCACATAATCAAATAACTGTATGGTATTTTGGGGTCTCCTTACTGGCTCTGGCTGATCGTACACCCTGCATCCTCCTTTACTTATTTTGAAAACCATAAAAAAAACCATTTTAAAATCCTTTCCATGATTTGAGACTGGATTCACACGAGTGTTCCTCCAATTCACTCAAACCAAGGCTCTGATACCAACTTGTAACACCCCAAAAATTCAAGCCAATTTAAAACTTTTTTAAAACATTTAAAACCATTAAGTCATTACAATTTGTTTTCAAAATAGTTTAAACATTAGAGTATCCCCAGAATCAATCATTGAAATATAAGGAGGTGCACGATCACGCCTTCGCCTTCCCGCAATCATCAGAAATACCTGAAATAAAATCAACAATTGTAAGCCTGAAGCTTAGTGAGTTTCCCCAAAATACCAACGCATACAAACATAACCATATCATATAACCAATATAGAACAGCATGCATAATGAGTCATCAGCCTGACTGGACCGCCTCACAGGCCTTCAGTCTATCTGGACTGCTTTCCGAGCCTTCGGCACGTCTGGACCGCCACGCAGGGCCTACAGCCTATCCGGACCGCTCGCCGGGTATGTTGGCCTATAGCCTCATACGCTAGCACATATCATATAACATGTGCACAAACTAACATACGCTAGCACATATCATATAACAGTCAAACCGATCTAACAGATCACTAATCATTGCAACATCCCAATAACCGGGATACAGACCTAACCGGCCACTAACATAGCATTATCCTATAACCAGGACAATCATGTGCACATAGATATCATATAACACTAGCATGTATATAACGATTAAACCGATCTAACAGATCACAATCCATAACCAGGATATCGACCTAACAGGTCACTAACATAGCATCATCCTATATACCAGGATACCGACCCAACCGGGTCACTAAGCATAGCATATCGCCATCCTAACTACCAGGATGTAAATCAGTAAGAATAACAAGCAATAATCCGAATACAATCCATAAAGGGCCGGCCTTGGTGCCTTAGACCCTGTTGATATAGTGAGGATAACTCACCTGGCACTGCTGAAGTCACGTAGACACAATCCTACATTGCTGAAGTTCTTCAGACTCAACCCCAGCTGTTGGATGACAGATTCCCGAATTGTCAACACCAAAATAACACCCAATTGATAATTGGGTCCCAACACATAACCATAAATGCATCCTTGGATAATTACTACATTACCCCAAGGTTGGCTTTATTCAAGCCTAGGGCCCAACCCATAGGCCCAAAGTCAACTGGGAATCAAGCCCAACATATGGCCTAATTTTCCAAATTGGGCCCAAGCCTATACATGGTCTTATTCTAAGGCCCAACATCATATAATCATTAAGTCCCAAACTATGGCCCATCTATGGCCTAATTTTCCAAATTGGGCCCAACTCCTCATATAAGCCTCACCTCAAAGCCCATTAATAATCTAATCATCAAGGCCCAACAATAAATCCAAGTGAAATTAGGTTTTCACATAAAATGACGATTAGGGTTAAGTGTTTCTCACTTAACCCATTAAGGACTTAATCCTCTAAGGACTTAATCCATTAAGTCCAATATTGCTTAGATTAATCTTTGCCAATGATTATTATTTAATATCTCAAGTTATTAAATAATTCTCGTGTGTGTCCCGATAAATTCCCAAAATTAGGTTTCATGGCATTAGGGTTTTCCAAACCCTAATTAGGGTTTCCAACCCAATACTAGCCCATTAATAAAATGGTTGGGCTTTTAGGTCACTTTGGGCCTCATTGGGCCTATTAGGGTTTTATTAGGTCAATTAGGGTTTCCTTGGGCCCATTATGGCCTTATTGGGCCCATTAGGGTTTCATACATCCCAACGAATCAACACCACAAGGCAAAGCACACAGCCACCCGACACGGCGGCCGGTGGCGGCAGCCACCACCTCACGGTGGTGGTTATGAGTTTTCTATTATTATTCCAGACACCTTTTACAAGTTACAACTAAATCCAAATAAAACACACACACACACACTAATAATACACACACACACACTAATAATACACACACACATACAGCCACCCTTGTGGTGGCCGGTGGTGGTTCATGGTGGCAGCCACCATGGCTGGCGGCCATGGTGGTCTCTTACATTTCCAGCCAACAAAATCACACACACACACTACACGCATGCGTATCAGAAGAAGAAGCACCCCAGCCACCCACCTGGTGGCTCACAGCGGCGGTAGTAGCGGCGTCTTCAGCAACAGCCACCATGACCGGCTGCCATGGTGGTTCTTCACGGCTCTCTTTCGACAGAAATCACACACACCCTTGTCCGAAAAAGAGCTCCAACACCCAACGGCAGTGGGTGGTGACGGTAACAGCACTAGAAAACAGACAGCGCAGCGACTATCGGAGGCTACAGAAACGAAAAGAAGAAAGAGGAGGACGGTGGTGCAAGACCCGCAGAGTACAGAAGGGTTGCATGGCATCATGCATTTGGATAGACTAAAATGAGAGAAATAACACATAAGGTTTATTAATATATTATAAGTTCTAATATATTAATAAAACTATTTAATTAGTATTGATCAAGAATTAATTTGCAATTAATTAAGTGATCAAAAGGAGACTAATTAAATGGGTTGATTGTGTACATCATCCATACTTGTATAGTGGGCTAATGCTCCATGGTTTATCAAGTTGGGCTAAAACCCATAGGATACTCCATGGATGCTCCATGGTGTTTTTGAACCCATGGATCCAAGAAGTGAAAAGCCATGACAATTAGGGTTTACATGGTGTAACCCTAATTGTGACACACTATATAAGCATCATATTCTTCACAAAATCGGACACCAAGCAAGAAGGGTGAGGGCTAGCCGATTTCATGAAGTGGTTTATTTGTCTCTAAGTTATTCCAAGTGTATTTTATGCTGTGTGAACCATTTGATGTGTCACACTTGAGGCACTAGGCTCTTAAGCTCCATGGAATCAAGCTACATAAAAGGTATGTCTTGTAACTTGTTTATATTACCCAAGTATCAAAAATTGTATGCTAGTTAGGGTAATACCTTGGAATATTCATATTTGCATGTATAATAGAGAAAACATAGATCCAAGGTATTTAGGGTTGCATGTACACCTTAGGAGTGTTAGAATGCTCAAAATCCAACAGTGGTATCAGAGCCTAGGCTTGTTTTCTTGTTATACTTGCTTAAATTGCTAAAAAAATCGAAGTTTTTTTGCTGTCTGGACAGCAAGCTCGCCGAGTCCATGAAGGGACTCGACGAGTCCATGAGTAAAATCATCCAACTCGTCGATTCGGTTCATGTACTCGACGAGTTGGACCCCCAGACAGCATATATTCGACTGTTTTGGCTGGAATTGGACTAGGAACATTACCCTAGGCTGTTTTTGGACTTGTAAACCTGTTTTTGACGTGGTAATGTTCATGCTAATCCAATTTCAAATATAATTGTCAATAGATTCATGTTTTGTATTAGTTTAATGGTTAGGCTAATTTCATGAAAAATTTTGATTTGAATTATCTTGTTCTTATGAATTTCTTAAATTAATAGAAAAATTATGTTATAATGTGTTTTCATTCCAAATTAATCTAAGAGTTGATCATAAAATGTGTTTTTGTAACTTGTCCTCAAGTTATATGAAAAGTCACATTTAAAATTCATAAAACTCATAAATATTTCCATAAGTTATGAATAAGGAAGAGTCACATTCTTTTAATAGTTTAAAGTCTTCCATAACTTGTCCTAAAGTTATGGAACTTGAGGAGTTTTTTAATTAAAACAAATTTAAACTCATAAGTTATGGAATTGAATAGTTTTTGAATTGTTCAAAACTTGCCCTCAAGTTTTGGAATTTGTAAAGTTTCCTTCATGAATACTTTAATTCCAAGTTAAGCCCTTACAATTTTAAAAGTTAAAATTCATGAATTTGTAAAGTGTCCACTCTCACCCACCGCTTCCTTGACTGGTGGAGGGTCGTTAGCCGAACGGGTAGGACAAGGACTAGAATTTTCCCTTCATTAAAAGCATTAATGATAAACACTAAGTAACTAAACTGTTATAAATTCCCAATCTTAGTTACTTAGGAAAATGTGAACTTGGTGCTAATCCATGAAATTACACTTTGCACTTTTCTTAAGTCGTTAGTGGAGCGCGTGTGGGTAACCGGCACACTAACCTGGAGTTAACAAGGTAGGCAAAGGGTAACTTCATGTTTATCATAGTATCGGTGGAGTGCGTGTGGTTAACCGGCACATCGATTGAGGGGTAAATATTAAGCGTACCAAGTATATTTGCATGGTTATTCACACCTTGTTTTGTGATTCTCGGCATCCCAGTCATAAAACTTAATAGGGCACACTTGAGATTGAAACATGCCATTGAATAGTTTAATGAATCTCAAAAGATCTAGGAGTTTCCAACCAATTAAAACTTAATTCCTATTTTGTTTTTCATTGTGGAAATTGGTGAATCGTCATTCACCTACCTTCAAATATTTTATAGTTTGGATTATGGCATCCCTCTTCCAAGTTATAAAATATTATGTTGGGTCCTAGCCTTAATATTTCATATTGGGTGTTATATTAAGGACTTAAAAATCAACTAACTTGAATATCTCCCATTGTAGATGTCTAGTTCAGACAACTATGATCTTCCCAAATCTCATGGAACTTCACTTCCTTCACCTCCTTCAATTGTTCTCCCTAACCCACAAGTTCAAGGTCACTCAAGCCCTATTTGCAAGCAAGGGTTTATGTGTGATCACATCTTGGAGATGAAGTCACATATTGACAAGCCGGAAGAGTTGGGTGTCAAAGTCTTGAGAAAGTTAGATGTTCAATCACTTTATAAGTCACATAGTGAGTTCCTTTGGGACTACTATGAAACAGACTATGACATGACCCATAATGATCTTACCTATTTGCTTGGTGCTGCTGAATCAGCAATGATTTGGAGGACTAGTAAAGCAAATTTGATTAGAAGATCAACTTCCCAAACTTCCATAGACATTGACAATGGTAACATTGGAAATCCAGAAAAGCTTTCTCTTCCCAATGGAAAGGGATCGGCCATAGTCAACTTGGTTGACCAAATTGTAAAGAGAAAGGCTAAGTCTGAGATAGTCCCATGTACCATTTCCAAAGAGTCCATATGCTTCTATTGCCAAAGGAAGGGGCATTGGTTGCAAAGCTGCCAAATTTACCTGAAAGATCATTAGGATGGTAAAGTCAAAGAGTTTGACTCTACTTCGGGTAAAATCCGTTATCTAACTCTGTTAAGTTCCTATTTTGAGATTCATGTTACATGATGCGACTAGATCACATGTTGATGTTTTAAGAATCAAAGAAAAGAGGAAGCTTAAAGAAAGTATATGTTGATTCTGATTGCGAAGATGGATTTCGATTGCATGGTTCGGTGATCAGAATTTTGAGCTATTGCCTAGGAGTTATGATATATTGCTTAGGAATAGATAACAACAAGTTTTTCATATGCATTTGCATTGTAAGGATAAGTTTTTCTGCAAGTTTTAAAATAAAAGAAAAGGTTTTAATTTTATTTATTTTAAGTATCCTTACAGTGGGATTTGTGAAAAATGGTTGTCTATATGATTCCATTGATAGCAATAATGGAAATATGAATTTGATTCTTTCATTTGTGGTAGTGTCTAAATTTACCAAACAAGGAAAGATTCTCATCACCCAAGTTTCAATTGGATCGAAACTTGGAATCATACAGGTTGTATAGTATGATGAATGAAAATCTTCATCTTTGGAAAATTAAGACTAATTACTTGTTCACATGTATATGTGAGTCAAGTGAAGGACTAAGGGATCGAGTACACATTCTTGTGCACTGGTCAAGTCCACCACAAAGATCGGTAAGACTATTCGTCATGGTTTACTAAATTTTAGTAAATATGGTTATACAAACCAGCTTAAGTGTAATTCTGAAACATTGGAAAAGTTTCAATGTATGGCAGAACGAATGAGAAGAATCAAATTTGGCAAAAAGATAAAAGTCTCTCAAATCTGAAAAGATGGGAGAGTACTTTAGTATCATGTTTTGTGATCATCTTAATGATTAAGAAGACATATCACAATTGGTCCTCTAAGGACATCTTAGTTCATTCCTTTGGCTGAGAAGAGGAATCAAGAATTGCTGAAATGGTTAAATCAAGAAGATGAGTCATACTTCGTTCCAAAACAAGTCTTAGAGTCATACTCCAAGATTGTAATTAGAGTGACACATCTTAAAGAAGGTTAATAACACTTGTCAAATGTAAGATTAAAATGTTTTCTACTCTTGTACATTTGAAATTGGTAAGTTGTGATGTTTTGGATAAAACAAAGACCAAATAAGGCCAATTGTGTGAAGTGTTTGTCTTAATAAGAGTCCGCACTATTTCTTGAATATTTAGCAAGAGATTCTTATATGTATAGAGGACAGTGGGAGTCTTAAAGATCTTGGAAAGGTTTCAAAATCTAATCAAGAATAAAAACTTGTGTTTTATCACTAGCTCACGACTTGAGGTTTATAACCTATTGTGTTGACATATTCCTATTTCTGAGCCAATTCCAGTTAAAGTTCGTTTTGCATATGAGTTCTGAGAGTTCTCAATTGGTTGCATAACAACTTGGAAGACATGGTAGGCCCCAATGATGCCAGGTGGCAAGGATTTATGATTGCCCAAGTTCAATCCATAAAAGTTTGGATTTTTCACTAACCTTGTCTTGTGATTGTGGTTTTGACAAATTCACATGGATAGGAACACATACACCATAAAATCTAAGTGTCATAAGGTTCTTTCCGATTCATGAAAATGATGGTGAGGAAACGCTTTCACTAAGTAGATTTTAAGTAGATAGCAATTGTGATATTTGCATTCTCAAAGTCGTTAGTGGAGCGTGTGTGGTTAACCAGCACACTAACATGGACTTGTGAGAAATGGCAAAGGTCTAAACAGTCGAGACTATGATTACGACATCCCTTTTCATAGTTCTAAAATTGTTTAGACACACATGTGAGCTATCTAAGGAAAAGTGTATGATTTTGATAAAGTTCTATCAAAGCATCTCGTATCAGAAATCCGAACTTTGGTAAGAAAGACAATAAAGTATTGATTTCTAGAAGTCCAGTTGATTTCTGAGTACATGTCAAAGCTAGTGGGAGCATAAGTGTTATGCTAATAATCATCATGTTAGTGGAAGCATGATAATTATGATTAGTATTGCAAGTTAGCAATGTTAATTATAAAAAACAAAAGTTTTCAGTTCGTGAAGTTGCAGGGGTTGAAAAGTTGTTTTGCTAGAATTAAGGGAGAGAAAATTATACTTCATTTCAATTCTAAAAGCTTAGATTGAGGTTTTAATCATCTTTAGTCAAGGATATATATATATATATATATATATATATATATATATATGAATTTTATGTTGGAATGGCTCAAGATAAGGAAATTCTATATATGGGTTCATTATTTTCGTTCTAACGACATCCATTTTCATAATCTGAATTATGAGAACTTGGCAAATAGAAATAGAAATATTATAGCAAAAGACTGGTCTAGTATCATGTCTTTATGTGTGACATTATGAATCGTGTCCCATATGCTTCGGATATAGGATCGATTGCATGTGCTATAATATTCATCCTCTCTAAATTTTCCAAATGCTCAGGACATTAAGGGGGGAAAAGTCTAGAATTTGATATGACTAAAATGATTAAGCAATTGTCGAGGACAATCTAAGATTTACCAAAGATTGGTTTCTCAGGGACAGTTGGAAGTATACTGTTAATTTTGGCAGGACCATATTGACATATTCTAAAAAGAGGCAACTCTTGTTCAGAAGTGATAGTCAAAATGGAAATGTTTCATAGATTGAAGTTATTTAATCTGTGTAAGATTAGAAAACTTAATGCAAGAAGAATGTTCAAAGCAATGTACTTTGAATTTGAGACTTCGTTTCCATGGAATTGATCTCCATTGGAATACTCTATAATGACAGTTGACAAGTCTTTGTGACTTTGTGCATAATCATTACAAGAGGATCAGTGCATATAAGTTTAAAATCTAACAGATTTCGGTAAATGGTAGGAATTTGGAATTCTTACATTTACGATAAGGATTTGGGATTGTGAAATGAGAATCATTAGAATTATGTTCAGTCAATCTATCTCACAGATTAAAGATCATAGACAAACTTAGTGTGCATACTTGGTGTATGGCATAACTAATGTTTAGAAAAACATAGTGTGCATACTTGGTGTATGGCATAACTAGTGTTTAGAAAAACCATAGTGTACATGCTCGGAGCATGGGACAACTATTGTTTTAATTCAAGTATAAAGTTGATAGCTAAAACTAATGGGTTTTAAGCATTCTAACACTCCTATGGTGTACATGCAACCCTAGAAACCTTGGATCTATGTTTGACTATGATACATGCAAATAATTATGTTTCCAAGGTTCTTATCCTATCTAGCATGGCATGGGGAACTTGAATCAAATAAAACTAGTAGAATTACTTACCTTGTAGTAGTAGTTGATTGCTTGGAGTTTGAGAGCCTAGCACCAATAATGTGGATGCCTCAAATGGAAGTCACAAATCACCACAAACTTGGAAACTTGAGAGAATAGTCACAAACTTCTTGAAATCGGCCCTCTTAGTTTACACACATCAACTCGTGCAATTTCAAGAACCAAAGCCTCCTTTATATAGTGTGGTGGATTAGGGTTACATCCATGTAAACCCTAATACCCATGTCTTTTCATTTCCATGAGATCCATGGGTTAAAGCTCCATGGAGTATCCATGGACTTTCCATGCAAGCCTAGCCCATTCCAAATAAGCATTAGCCCACACTATATAAATACAAGAGCCCATATTTAATTAGTCATACTTTTGATCTCTAAATTAATTCTAAATTAATTATAGATCAACACTAATTAAATAATATGATTTTATATTAATATATTAGAACTTATAATATATTAATAAATCATAACTTATACTATTCTCAAAAGATTATCCGTAAATTGTTCGGGTGAAGTGCAACCCAAATGGACCATGCCGGGTCGGGTCAAGTACATACCAAATATAGTTATGGACTTAGACACTATATCCAACAGTCTCCCACTTGGATAAGTCTAATAACTATAGTTGCAAGTATGACTTCAGGAACCGATCAACAATCGTAGCTCTTTAAACTCTGTTGAACTATGAAGCGCCATTTTAGATAAGTGATCATATAATCCTCTGTTCAAAATATAAGCCGGACAAATACATGGAACATGGTCTTGCTTATTGTCCAGCATTTGTTTCCCGATTTCCGATTTGTTTGACATAGAACTTAACTGAACACATCAATTTAGTTCTGACCGGGCCCGGTACATAGGTCAAAACAAAATCATCGAGGGGCCCAGATATCACTTCTAATCCTAGAAGGAACAGATAAACTTCGACTCATATGTTTGCTCTACTACTTGTTGAACTACACACAAAAGCACGGTTTATAACATCGAGTTACCAACGCGTTTTCGTGCAATCAATGCATAACCAACTCATAGGCAACAAATCATATCTCTAGGTTTGAAGACTTATATGATATTACCATCTCACGATCACTCTAGATAAATTCCATGAAGTGATACAAGTGAGCGTGGGTTGAATCCAATACTCAGAACTTATGAGCACTCATGAGTGCTGTAGCCCCGCTTTGTCTAACATCTTAGACCTCTACAAGCCAACCCATGACAGTCTTGATTCATATCTACTTCCAACATATGACCGACTGTGGAGAGTTTGAATAATATGATATAAACCATAACATAATTATTCTGGAAGTCAAAACATGCAAAAAGAAATAATAGTAAACAATTGACAAGAGATAGCAACACTTTACTCATAAATAACAGCTTTTATTTATCATCAAATGTCAATTACATTTTACAAATTTCAAGATTATCTAACTACTAAAACTAATATGATCCTTCAGCCCTACGCTTCGAGCATGCTGGAGATGCTTAGCCCGAGTCAGTCCCTTCGTGAGGGGATCTGCTGGGTTCTCATCCGATGATACCCTCATTGCCACGAGGATTCCTTCTTCTATTCGATGTCTGATGAAGTGATATTTTCTGTCAATGTGTCTGGATCTCCCATGATCTCTTGGTTCCTTGGCTAAGGCAACCGCATTATTGCTGTCACAGAAAATATCCATTGGCTCCTTTATAGCTGGTACAACTCCAAGGTCTCCGATGAAGTTCTTTAGCCATATAGCCTCCTTTGCTGCCTCGCTTGCTGCTATATACTCTGATTCACAAGTGGAATCAGCCACTGTCTCCTGCTTGGAACTTTTCCAAGTAATAGCCCCTCCGTTTAGAGTAAAGACCCAGCCCGACTGAGAGCGGAAATTATCCCTGTCAGTCTGAAAGCTAGCATCACTGTACCCTACAACTCTCAAGTCCTTACTGCCACCGAGGGTAAGGACCTAGTCCTTAGTCCTCCGTAGGTACTTGAGGATATTCTTTACCGCAGTCCAGTGTGCCTTGCCAGGGTTCCCCTGATACCTGCTAACCATGCTCAAAGCAAAGGCTACATCAGGTCGAGTACACGTCATAGCATACATGATCGATCCTACAGCTGAAGCATAAGGTATTCGACTCATTTCTGCTATCTCAGCCTCAGTACTAGAGCTTTGTGTCTTACTCAATCTGGCGTTACTCTGGATGGGTAACTCTCCTTTCTTGGAGTTATGCATGTTGAACCTTTTCAACACTTTGTCCACATAGGTGCTTTAACTAAGTCCAATTAGTCTTTTACTCCTGTTTCTCAAAATCCTTATCTCTAGGATATAGGCAGCTTCTCCAAGGTCCTTAATAGCGAAACACTTCCCAAGCCAGGATTTTACTTCCTGCAGGGTTGGGATGTCATTTCCTATGAGTAGTATGTCATCCACATACAGTACCAAAAAAATGACTATACTCCCACTAGCCTTGATATAGACACAAGATTCATCTTCACTCCTTGAAAAGCCAAATTCTTTGACTTTCTCATCAAAGCAAAGATTCCATCTGCGAGGTGCCTGTTTTAATCCATAAATGGATTTCTCGAGCTTACACACTCTACTGGGGTACTCTGTACTGACAAAACCCTCTGGCTGAACCATGTAAACATCTTCAGCCATTTTTCCATTAAGGAAAGCGGTTTTGACATCCATTTGCCATATTTCATAATCATGAAATGCAGCAATGGCTAACAGAGCCCTAATAGACTTAATCTTGGCCACTGGTGAAAAGGTATCATCATAATCAACTCCCGGAGTTTGAGAATAACCCTTTGCAACCAGTCGTGCCTTATAAGTGTGTACATTACCATCCATGTCGGTCTTCTTCTTGAAGATCCATTTGCACCCAACTATCTTACGATCAGGTACATTGTCAACCAAGTTCCAAACTTGATTGTCATACATGGACTGTATCTCGCTATCCATAGCCTCTTTCCATTTAGCAGCCTCAGGGCCTGTCATGGCTTCCGTGTAGCTGTTAGGCTCATCCAGATTTACCAGTGTGTTATCACTGATAAGTGTCTCACCTTCTGCAGTAATATGAAAACCATAATAATGCTCAGGTGCATTCCTAACTCTGGTGGAACGCCTCAGAGGTATAGATTCTTCAGTCGGCTCAACAGGAGTTTCCTCCTCAGGTTGAGGGCTAGGGTTTGAGGTTCCTTCACCACTTGACTCTTGAATTTCCTCAAGGTCAATTTGCCTCCCACTGTCTCCTTGGCTCATGAATTCTCTCTCTCGAAAGAATCCTCTTCTTTCTACAAAGACCACATTATCACTGGGTCTATAGAAGATGTAACAAAACAATTTATGTGGGTAGCCGATGAAAATACACCTTTCGCTTCGGGGTTCGAGCTTATCGTGAGTCTTGCGTCTCACGAAAGCCTCGCAACCCCAAATCTTGATGTGGTCTAGATTGGGAAGTTTTCCAGTCCACAACTCGTGAGGTGTTTTGGCAACCTTCTTTGTAGGGACTAGATTAAGGATATGGGCGGGAGTCTCTAAGGCATACCCCCAAAATGAGATTGGTAGCGAAGCTCGACTCATCATGGAACGAACCATGTCCAACAAGGTCTGATTGCGCCTCTCAGCTACACCATTCAACTGTGGTGTCCTAGGAGGTGTCAATTGTGAGACAATCCCACATTCTTTAAGATAGTCAAGGAACTCAGTACTAAGATACTCACCACCACGATCGGATCGAAACATCTTAATGTTCCTGCCCAACTGATTCCCCACTTCTTGCTTAAACTCTTTGAATTTCTCAAAGGTTTCTGACTTATGCTTGATTAGGTGGACATATCCATATCTACTAAAATCATCAGTAAAAGTCACATAGAACCGATTAGCATCTCTTGTGGCGGTTCTGAAGGGTCCACACACATCCGTATGTATGAGGTCCAACAAACCTTCACCCCTAGCACAAGTGCCAGTAAAAGGTGACTTTGTCATTTTACCAAGCAAACAAGATTCACAACTATCATCTGACTTTAGGTCAAATGACTCCAAGACTCCATCCTTTTGGAGTTGGCCTATGCGTTTCTTGCTTACATGTCCAAGACGACAATGCCATAAGGATGCTTTATCTAAGCTAGTGGAAGAGTTAATATACAATACATTATTTCCTAGATTATCTACAATAGATACAACTTCATACACGCCATCACAAGGTAATGCTTTAAAATAAAGAACATTATGAAAGAAAGCATCAATACTACCATTATTATTATCAAAATAAAAGGTAAAACCTTGTTTATACAATGCATGAAAGGAAATAACATTTCTTGCCATTTCTGGCGAATAATAACATTTATTCAAATCTAATGTAAACCCACTATTTAGCACTAAGGAATAAACTCCTATCTTGGTGACAGGTGAAGCTTTCCTGTTTCCCATGATCAAGTTTATCTTTCCCTGCTCCACATTCTCACTTCTTTTTAGTCCCTACAAATCACAACATATGTGAATACCACAACCTGTATCAAGGACCCAAGACTTAGAATGAGGTGAGTTATTAGACAATATAGTGTATATACCTGCATGGTTGGGTTTTACTTTCCCATCCTTCAAATCTTGCTGGTACTTTGGGCAGTTTCGCTTCCAGTGCGACTTTTCATGGCAATAGAAGCATTCAGCCTCATTAGGGTTAGCAGAAGGAGTGACAAAACCTTTCTTGGTTTTGCTTGAAGAGGAGCCTTCAAGGGTCTTACCCTTGGTACCCTTAGAAGGGTTCTTTCTCTTCTTCCCTTTGCCATGCCCGATTGCCAAGACATTGGCCGCAGTTGGAGTAGGAGTACGAGTAGTAACAACCGACTTACCCTTTAGACCACTTTCGGCGGTCTTCAAGAGTCCTTGAAGTTTGCTGAGGGTGACTTCTTCCTTGTTCATGTGATATGTCATGCGTAATTGATCATAACACGATGGCAAGGAGTGCAAAATGATGTCTATTGCTAACTCCTCAGGGAAGTTCACATTCAGCTTCAGTAAACGGTCCACATACCTTTGCATTTTCTGCATGTGGCCCGTGATGGGTTCACCATCCTTCATTCGGGTTGTTATCATGGAGGAGATTATTTCATATCGCTCTTGACGAGCACTTTGATGGTAGCGGTCCATCAAGTCCTGGTGCATCTCAAAAGGATAATAGTCCTCATAGGACTTTTGGAGCTCGGTTGTCATGGTGGCCATCATGATGCATACCACTTTTGTAGCATCTCTTTCATGTACCTCATATTCAGCAAGCTCTTCAGGAGTAGCAGTTGGCTCGGGTACCTTCAGCTCCTTGTCGAGAACATATTCTTTGTTCTCATACCGAGTGACCATGCAAATTACTTGGTACCCTTAATGTATTACCCCTCAATCGATGTGCCGGTTAACCACACACGCTCCATCGATACTATGATAAACATTAAGTCACCCTTTACCTACCTTGTTAAGTTCAAGTTAGTGTGCCGGTTAACCACACACGCTCCACTAACGACTTAAACAAAGTGTAAAGTGTAATTTCATGGATTAGCACCTTATTCACATTTTCCTAAAATAACTAAGATTGGGAATTCAATAAAGTTTAGTTACTTTAGTATTATCATTATACTTTTAATGAGAATTTATAAGTCCTTGTCCTACCCGTTCGGCTAACTACCCTCCACCGATCAAGGAAGCGGTGGGTGAGAGTGGACACCCATTAAGTTGCCATTTTATAGGCAACAACCTTATACCCCCCTTATAGACCGGCTTCGTGAATGAGGCGTACTAGCGGTAAGACGACTTGATCTTATACATATATAAATATTATTAAACTTATAATATTATAAAGTATAAGGGTTGAATTTTAACTTTTAAAATTCTAGGGGTTGGAACTAAAGTTTTTAATATGACTTTACATGTTCCAAAACTTGAGGGAAAGTTTTGTAAACTTTCAAAACTTTTCATTTCTCATAACTTATGAGTTAATGGTTATTAAAAATGAAGACTCTTCATTTTTTGTAACATATGTGTTCTTTTAATGGTTATTTATAAATGTGACTTTTGGTTATCCATAACTTAAGAACTAGTTATGGACTCCATTAAAACACATAAAGATCAAGAATTAATCTAATCAATTATTAGCACATAATTTCTATGATCTTCTAAACTCATATGTTTATGAATGTTCATATCAAAAATTTCAAGAATCGTAAGTACATATACAAAACTTGAAATTTTGATACGAGCTTTTGAACAAAACTTCGATGTACAAGTTTTTTTTTTTTTTTTTTTGCATCAAGTATCAAATAAACAAACCTGTCTCTGATACCACTGATGGGTTTTGAGCATTCTAACACTCCTATGGTGTACATGCAACCCTAAAAACCTTGGATCTATGTTTGACTATGATACATGCAAATAATTATGTTTCCAAGGTTCTTATCCTATCTAGCATGGCATGGGGAACTTGAATCAAATAAAACTAGTAGAATTACTTACCTTGTAGTAGTAGTTGATTGCTTGGAGTTTGAGAGCCTAGCACCAATAATGTGGATGCCTCAAATGGAAGTCACAAATCACCACAAACTTGGAAACTTGAGAGAATAGTCACAAACTTCTTGAAATCGGCCCTCTTAGTTTACACACATCAACTCGTGCAATTTCAAGAACCAAAGCCTCCTTTATATAGTGTGGTGGATTAGGGTTACATCCATGTAAACCCTAATACCCATGTCTTTTCATTTCCATGAGATCCATGGGTTAAAGCTCCATGGAGTATCCATGGACTTTCCATGCAAGCCTAGCCCATTCCAAATAAGCATTAGCCCACACTATATAAATACAAGAGCCCATATTTAATTAGTCATACTTTTGATCTCTAAATTAATTCTAAATTAATTATAGATCAACACTAATTAAATAATATTATTTTATATTAATATAGTAGAACTTATAATATATTAATAAATCATAACTTATACTATTCTCAAAAGATTATCCGTAAATTGTTCGGGTGAAGTGCAACCCAAATGGACCATGCCGGGTCGGGTCAAGTACATACCAAATATAGTTATGGACTTAGACACTATATCCAACAAAAACAGTATGCAATGAATGATGTGTCATCAATATGGTAATAAATAAAAGTTGTTCTATTTATATTCATAAGTTCTGAGACCATATTGGATTCGATTATTCTTGTGTTTCACTTTGCATGTTTTGACTTCCAGAATAACTAGGTAGTTCTTTTTGAATGACTAAGTTATTCAAACCATCCACAGTCGATAATACGTTGGAAGTAGGTATTAAGGCAAGACTGTCATGAAGCTGGTTTGTAGATGTCCAAGGTAGTGGACATAACAAGAGTTGCTACAACATTCATGAGTGCTCATAAGTTCTGAGTATTGGATTCAACCCACGCTCATTTGAATCACTTCATGGATTTTATAACGAGTGGTCATGAGACGATAATATCTTATATTCTTCACACCTAGATATATGAGTTGTTGCCTATGAGTTGGTTAACGAAAACACATTGGTAACTCGATCTTATAAAATGTGCCTTTGTGTATGATTCAACAAGTACTAGAACAAGCATATGAGTCGAACTTTATCCATTCCTTTTACCCTTGATGGGATAAAAGCGATATATGTGGGCCCCTCGATGATTTAGTGATGACACCCCTAAGTGCTTGGCCAAGCCTGGACTGATTTGATTTGTTCAATTAGTCGGTCGTCATAAATCGGACATCGGGAAACAACAGATGGACAGAGAGAATGATTATAATCCATGTCTCAGTCCATATGATATCTAGAATGAAGGAATATATGATCCCTTATCTAATGGACGTGTCATTGATTTGTTCAGAGTACGACAGCAGCTTTAAGGGCTACAATTGTCAGTCAGGTTTTGAAGTCATACGCAATAATAGTTTTAGACTTATCCAAGTGGGAGACTGTTGGATTGGTGTCTAAGTCCATAACTCTAATTGGTATGTACTTGACCCGACTTGGCATGGTCAATTTGGGTTGCATGGCATCATGCATTTGGATAGACTAAAATGAGAGAAATAACACATAAGGTTTATTAATATATTATAAGTTCTACTATATTAATAAAACTATTTAATTAGTATTGATCAAGAATGAATTTGGAATTAATTAAGTGATCAAAAGGAGACTAATTAAATGGGTTGATTGTGTAAATCATCCATACTTGTATAGTGGGCTAATGCTCCATGGTTTATCAAGTTGGACTAAAACCCATAGGATACTCCATGGATGCTTCATGGTGTTTTTGAACCCATGGATCCAAGAAATGAAAATCCATGACAATTAGGGTTTACATGGTGTAACCCTAATTGTGACACACTACATAAGCACCATATTCTTCCCAAAATCAGACACCAAGCAAGAAGGGTGAGGGCTAGACGATTTCATGAAGTGGTTTATTTCTCTCTAAGTTATTCCAAGTGTATTTGATGATGTGTGAACCATTTGAGGTGTCACACTTGAGGCACTAGGCTCTTAAGCTCCATGGAATCAAGCTACATAAAAGGTATGTCTTCTAACTTGTTTATATTATCCAAGTGTTGGATTAGTGTCTAAGTCCATAACTATAATTGGTATATACTTGACCCGACCCGACATGGTCCATTTGGGTTGCATGGCATCATGCATTTGGATAGACTAAAATGAGAGAAATAACACTTAAGGTTTATTAATATATTATAAGTTCTAATATATTAATAAGATTATTTAATTAGTATTGATCAAGAATTAATCTAGAATTAATTAAGTGATCAAAAGAAGACTAATTAAATATATGGGTTGATTGTGTAAATCATCCATACTTATATAGTGGGCTAATGCTCCATGGATTATCAAGTTGGGCTAAAACCCATAGGATACTCCATGGATGCTGCATGGTGTATTTGAACCCATGGATCCAAGGAAATGGAAAGTCATGACAATTAGGGTTTACCCTAATTGTAACAACTATATAAGCATCCTATTATAGACAAAATCGGCCACTAGTGAAACAAGTGAGGGCAAACCGATTTTTGAAGTGTTCTAATTTCTCTCTAAGTTATTCCAAATGCATTTGATGTTGTGTGAACCATTTGAGGTGTCACACTTGGGGCACTAGGCTCTCAAGCTACTTGGAATCAAGCACCAACAAAGAGGTATGTATTTCTACTAGTTTCTATATTACTTGTACTTCATAATATGCTAGTTAGGATAAATATCTTGGAAATTCATATTTGCATGTATAATAGAGAAAACATAGATCCAAGGTATTTAGGGTTTCATGTACACTTACGAGTGTTAGAATGCTCAAAACCCAACAGTGGTATCAGAGACTAGGCTTGTTTTCAAATTATACTTGATGCAAATTGCTGAAAAATGCTGAAAAAATCGATTTTCTGTCTTTCTGGGCGCTGGATTCGCCGAGTCCACGGATGAACTCGCCGAGTCCATGAAGAAAATCATCCTACTCGTCGAGTAGGTTCATACACTCGACGAGTAGGAGCCCCAGACAACATATTTTCGACTTTTAAGGCTAGAATTGGACTAGAATCATTACCCTAAGCTGTTTTTGAACCTATAAACCTGTTTTTAATGTGGTAATGTTCATTCTAATCCAATTTCAAAGATAATTGTCAAAAGTTTCATGTTTTGTATTAGTTTAATGTTTGAGCTAATTACATGAAAATTGTTTGATTTGAATTGTCTTGTTCATATGAGTTTAATCAAGATTATGAATATTGCTAGATATGTTTGTGATAGTTGTTTTTTATCCAAATTGATCTAAAATTTATTCATAAAATGTGTTTTTGTAACTTGTCCTCAAGTTACATGAAAAGTCTCATTAATTAATTTTATTAAAAAAACATAGGTTATGAACTTGAAAAGTCTTTTCTCCAAAAATTGTTTTATGACCTCCATAACTTGTCCTCAAGTTATGGATTTCCAAGAGTCTCTTCATTAAAAGTTTTAAAAACCTATATTAAACTCATATGTTATGAAATTGAAGAGTTTTGAAAAGTTTCAAAACTTGCCCTCAAGTTTTGGAATTTGTAAAGTCACCCCCCCCCCCATGTACACTTTAATTCCAAACCCTAGAATTTTAAAAGGTTAAGATTCAAACTTTATGGACTTCATTAAATTAATTAAAGTGTTTAATTAAAAGAGTTAATAATTCCATAAAGACATGGTTTAAGTTTAATTAAATTAATAGTATAGTTTAATTAATAGATTAAACCACCAAGTACTTTAAATGTTTAAAATACAACCTTATACTATTATTATAATTTAATTATATAGATATGTATAAGATAAAGTCAATCTTACCGTTAGTAGGCCTCATTCACGAAGCCGGTCTATAAGGGGGGTATAAGGTTACTGCCTATAAAATGGCAGTTTAATGGGTGTCCACTCTCACCCACCGTTTCCTTGACTGGTGGAGGGTCGTTAGCCGAACAGGTAGGATAAAGACTATAATTTTCCCTTCATTAAAAGTATAATGATAAATACTAAGTAACTAAACACTTATAAATTCTCAATCTTAGTTACTTAGGAAAATGTGAAATAGGTGCTAACCCATGAAATTACACTTTGTACCTTACCAAGTCGTTAGTGGAGCGTGTGTGGTTAACCGACACACTAATAAGGACTAGTAAGAGTGGCAAAGGGTAACTTGGCTTTATTATAGATCGGTGGAGCGTGTGTGGTTAACCGGCACATCGATTAGGTGATAAAGTTAAGGGTACCAAGTCAATTTGCATGGTTATTCACACCTTGTTTGTGATCCTCGGCATCCCAGTTACAAACTTGAGAGGGCACAATTGAGATTCAAACATGCCATTGAAAGTTCAATGTATCTCAAAAGATCTAGGAGTTTCAAATCCAATTAAAACTTAATTATATTTCGTTTTTCATGGTGGAAATTGGTAAATCGTCATTTACCTACCTTCAATTATTTTATAACTCGGATTACGGCATCCCTCTTCCGGTTATAAATAGGTTGTTGGGTCCTAGCCTTAATATTTCATATTGGGTGTTATGTTAAGGACTTTAAATCAACTAAACTTGAATTTCTCCCATTATAGATGTCTTGTTAAGACATCTATGGTCTTCCCAAATCTTTAGGAACAAGCTTCCTATTGAAGATAATATCCCAGAAGGCAATCAAGGTGAAAGATTAATCCCTTTATTGAGCACTAATGGGACTAGAAATCATACTTCACTTCCTCCACCTCCTCCAATAATTCTCCCTATCCCACAAGTTTTAAGACTTGATAAGTTCTAAGTCACTCAATCCCTATTGGCAAACAAAGTCTATATGTGCTTAGGTCTTGGAGATTAAGTCACATATTGACAAGCCGGGAGAGTCGGGTGTCGAAGTCTCGAGGTAGTTGGCTGTTGACTTGGTTCTTCAGTCACTCCCGGATGACAGATCACGACATGACCCTTAATGATCTTACCTATTTGCTTGATGATGCTGAATTAGCAATGATTTGGAGCATTGGTAAAGCAAATTAGATTGGAAGATCTACTTCCCAAACCTATTTGGACATTGACATTGGTAACACTAGAAATCCAGAAAAACTTTCTCTTCCCAATGGAAAGGGATCGACCATGGTCAAGTCATTTTGACCCAATGGTAAAGAGAAAGGCTAAGTCTGTGATAGTCTCGTGTACCATTTCCAAAGAGTCCATTTTTTTCTTTTACCAAAGGAAGGGGCATTAGTTGCGAAGCTGCCGAATTTACCTAAAAGTCCATAAGGATAGTAAAGTCAAATATTTGACTCTACTTTAGGTAAAGCCCATTATCTAACTCTATTAAGATCCTGTCTGGAGATTCTTAACACATAATGCAATGTAATTGCATTTTGATGTTTTGAAAGAATCAAAGGAAGCTTAAAGAAAGAGTGTGCTGATTCTGATCGCATGGTTCGATGACCAGAATTTTGAGCCGCTGCAAAAGAGTTATGAAATATTGCTTAGGAATAGATAACAACAAGTTTTCCATTTGCATTGTAAGGATAAGTTTTTCCACAAGTTTTAAAATAAAAAAAAAGTTTTGATTTTATTTATTTTAAGTATCCTTACAAAGGCATTTGTGAAAAAATTGTTGTTTATATGTTTCCATTGATAAGCAATATTGGAAAATGAATTTGATTCTATCTTTTGTGGTAGTGTCATAATTTATCAAATAAGGAAAGATTCTCATCACCCAAGTTTCAGTTGGATAGAAACTTGGAATCATGCAAGTTGTATTGTGTGATGAATGAGAATTTTCATCTTTGGTAAATTAAGACTAATTCCTTGTTCACATTCACTTGTGAGTCAAGCGAAGGACTAAAGGATCGGGTACATTAGGTTGTGATCTGGTCAGGTCCACCACAAAGAATAATAAGGTTATTCATTATGATTTACTAAAGTTTAGTAAATATGGTTATGCTTACAAGTTTAAGTGTAATTCTGAAACATTGGAAAAGTTTCAATGTATGGCAGAATGAATAAGAAGAATCAAATAAGGCAGAAAGATAAAAATTTCTCCAATCTGAAGAGATGGGAGAGTACTTGTGTATCTTGGTTTATGATTATCTTAGTGATTATATACATGTATCACAATTGATCCTCTAAAGACACCTTAGTGCATTTGTTTGGCTAAGAAGAGGAATCATGAATTGTTGAAATGGTTAAATCAAAAGATAAATCATACTTCGTTCCAAAACAAGTCTTAGAGTCATACTCTAAGATTGTAACTTGAGTGCCATAATTTTAAGAAAGGTTTATAACACTTATCAAATGTAGAGTAACATGTTTCTTACTCTTGTACATTTGGAATTGGTAAGTTGTGATGTTTTGGATAAAACAGAGACCAACTAAGACCAACTGTGAGAAGTGTTTATCTTGATAAGAATCCTCACTAACTCTTGAATATTTGTTTTGTCAAGGAATGGTTCTTGACAAGAGAATCTTATATGTCAAGAGGACAATGGGAGTCTTGAGATAGTTTCAAGAACTAATCAAAAGTTTTGTTAATCACTAGCCCACGACTTGAGGTCTGTAACCTATCGTGCTGACATATTCTTATTTATGTGTCTATTCCAGTAAAAATCGACTATGCTTGTGAGTTCTATGAGTTCTCACTTGTTTGCATAACAACCTGGAAGCAATGGTAGGCCCTTGTGCTACCAAGTGGCAAGAAATTAAGATTGAACAAGTTCAGTCCATATGTGTTTGGATTTGCCACTAACCTTGTCTTGTGATTATGGTTATGACAAATTCACATGGATAGGAACACATACACCATAAAATCTAAGTGTCATAAGGTTTCTCTTCGATTCATGAAAATGATGGTGAGGAAACGCTTTCACTAAGAAGATTTTAAGTTGACAGCAGTTGTGATATTTGCATTCTCATATAGTTAGTGGAGCGTGTGTGGTTAACCAGCACACTAACTATTGAAAATTGCCAAAGGGTCTAGACAAACATGTGAGCTACCTAAGGAAAGGTGTATTATTTTGATAAAGTCTTATCAAAGCATCTCGTATCAGAAATCTGAACTTTGGTAAGAAAGTCAATAAAGTATTGATTTCAAGAAGTCCAGCTGATTTCTGGATACATGTCAGAGCTAGTGGGAGCATAAGTGTTATGCTGATAATCATCATGTTAGTGGGAGCATGATTATTATGTTAAGTGTTGCAAGTAAGCAATGTTAATTATAGAAAACAAAAGTTTCAATTTGCTTTGAAAAGTTGTTTTGCTATAATTAAGGGAGAGGATTTTATACTTCATTCCAATTCTACAAACTTAGATTGAGATTTTAATCAACTTTAGTCAAGGATATATATGAATGTTATGTTGGAATGGTTCAACATAAGGAAACTCTATATATGTTGCGTTCTCAAAATTCGATTATGATTACGGCATACCTCTTCATAGTTCGAATTATGAAAACATGGCAAATAAAAATTTTTATAGCATGAATCGTGTCCCATATGCTTCGGATATAGGTTCGATTACATGTGCTATAATCCGGTCTAAATTTTCCAAATGCCTAGGGCATTAAGATGGAAAGAGAATAGAACTGGAAATGACTAAAATGATTAAGCAAATTGTCGAGGACAATCTGAGGTTTACCGAAGATTGGTTGCTCATGGACAATTGGAAGTATAGAGTAAGGACCATATTGACATATTTTGAAAAGAGGCAACTCTTGTTCAAACTGATGGTCAAAATGGGAATATGGAATTGTTTCCATAGTTGGAAGTTATTCTTTGAATTTGTGTAAGATTAAAGAACTTAATGAAAAGAAGTATGTTCAAAGGTATGTACTTTGAATTGAGACTTCATTTCCATGGAATTGCTTTCCATTGGAAATACTTTGTAATGTCTGTTGCCAAGTCTTTGTGACTTGTGTGCACATTCATTACAAGAGGATCATTGCATATAAGTTTAGAATGTAACAAATTATAGTAAATGGCAAGAGTTTGTTATTCTTACATTTACAATAAGGATTGGAATTGTGAAATAAGCATCATTGAAATGTTGTCAATCGATCTGTTTCACAAAGAGAGAACCATATGTAAACATAGTGTGCATACTTGGAGTATGGCATAGCTATTATTTGGAAAAACATAGTGTGCATGCTTGGAGCATGGCATGACTATTGTTTTAATTCAAGTGTTAAGTTGATTAATCGAAACATGAATAATGAGTAATCAATATGGTGCTTAGATAAAAGGGTTTTTATTTACACTCAAGAGTTTGGGGCCATATAGGATTATGTATTATTCTTGTGTTTCACTTTGCATGTTTTGACTTCCAGAATAACTAGGTCATTCTTTCTGAATGACTAAGTTATTCAAACCATCCACAGTCGGTCATATGTTGGAAGTAGATATGAATCAAGACTGTCATGAATCTGGCTTGTAAGATTTGTCTAAGGTGCATTAGACATAGCAATGGTTGCTACAACATTCATGAGTGCTCATAAGTTCTGAGTATTGGATTCAACCCACGCTCATTTGAATCACTTCATGGATTTTATCACGAGTGAATCATGAGACGATAATATCTTATATTTTTCAAACCTAGAGATATGAGTTGTTGACTATGAGTTGGTTATACATTGATTGCACGAAAACGCATTGGTAACTCGATGTTATAAAACGTGCCTTTGTGTATGATTCAACAAGTAGTCAGTACAAGCATATGAGTCGAAGTTTATCCATTCCTTTTACCCTCAAAGGGATAAAAGCGATATCTGTGGGCCCCTCGATGATTTAGTGATGACAAAACGTAAGTGCTCGGCCGGGCCTGGACTGATTTGATTTGTTCAATTAGTCAGTCGTCATAAATCGGAAATCGGGAAACAACAAATGGACAGAGAGAATGATTATAATCCATGTCTCAGTCCATATGATATCTATAATGGAGGAATATATGATCACTTATCTAATGGACGCATCATTGATTTGTTCAGAGTTCGACAGCTGCTTTTGAGAGCTACGATTGCTGGTCGGGTTATGAAGTCATACTTGCAATAATAGTTTTAGACTTATCCAAGTGGGAGACTGTTGGATTAGTGTCTAAGTCCATAACTATAATTGGTATATACTTGACCCGACCCGGCATGGTCCATTTGGGTTGCATGGCATCATGCATTTGGATAGACTAAAATGAGAGAAATAACACTTAAGGTTTATTAATATATTATAAGTTCTAATATATTAATAAGATTATTTAATTAGTATTGATCAAGAATTAATCTAGAATTAATTAAGTGATCAAAAGAAGACTAATTAAATATATGGGTTGATTGTGTAAATCATCCATACTTATATAGTGGGCTAATGCTCCATGGATTATCAAGTTGGGCTAAAACCCATAGGATACTCCATGGATGTTGCATGGTGTATTTGAACCCATGGATCCAAGGAAATGGAAAGTCATGACAATTAGGGTTTACCCTAATTGTAACAACTATATAAGCATCCTATTATAGACAAAATCGGCCACTAGTGAAACAAGTGAGGGCAAACCGATTTTTGAAGTGTTCTAATTTCTCTCTAAGTTATTCCAAATGCATTTGATGTTGTGTGAACCATTTGAGGTGTCACACTTGGGGCACTAGGCTCTCAAGCTACTTGGAATCAAGCACCAACAAAGAGGTATGTATTTCTACTAGTTTCTATATTACTTGTACTTCATAATATGCTAGTTAGGATAAATACCATGGAAATTCATATTTGCATGTATAATAGAGAAAACATAGATCCAAGGTATTTAGGGTTGCATGTATACTTAGGAGTGTTAGAATGCTCAAAACCCAACACCAAGTATCAAAGATTGTATGCCAGTTAGGGTAATACCTTGGAATATTCATATTTGCATGTATAATAGAGAAAACATAGATCCAAGGTATTTAGGGTTGCATGTACACCTTAGGAGTGTTAGAATACTCAAAACTCAACAAAAAGAATATTAGGGTAGACACTCGGCACTCGAAGAGAGAGTGGTTGCAACCGAGCGTCGATTGGTAGAACTACATGGTGCATCGACTTCGTCTCAAGCACCACAGAGGGGCGGATCGTTGTAAGTAGAGTTCATACTACTCACGAGACCTTGTAGATAAGGTTTATGAGTATGCGTTGGTGCTACTCTTTTCTATGTGTAGCTTAACCCTGCGATTTAAGTAGTTACACTAGTCAAGGGATTTATTTGTTGTCAAAACTTTTCCGTACATTGATGTGATGTAGACCTGCCTCAAGGTCAAATTTTCTCTAACAACTATATGTACTAAAATTCATATCAATGAAATGGGCATGCATATTATTTCATTTGGAGCACTACCACTAAAAAAATTCATTACAATGTCTGTCGTTACTAAGGGTTAATCTACCATTTCTTAGTGTATACAATAAAAAAAATATATAAAGTTAAGAGTCTATCGACTCACAAACGGTGTGTCCGCTTTAGATCCTGTCATTGTTTGGTTGTGGGCCTACGACAGACCCATTAGATTCGAAGGTCTATTGAATCTTAATTTTATATAACTAAGTATACATCAAAGGGTGGTAGGGAGGACCTAGTATGGATCAAGTCACAAGATTTAATTTGAAACAATACTACTAAAAATTCATAAGTTTATGCTATATATAGACTTTCATTATGAATTATTTGCAATTGCCTTAAAGATGGGAACATAATACAGATAATTTAGTTCAATAACATCCGACTTTTCTCTTTTATCAATGACTTACCGTCTCTTCATCTTTTGAAACTTGTGGCAGAATCATGCCACCACGGAAAAATCCCCGGCCTTCCGTCAACACACCACCACCTCCGTCGCCGCCTCCTCAGTACGATCCCGCTACGATACGGGCGGAGATAGCTACCGCGGTAGCAGCAGCTATAGATCATATGAACAACCACGGTACAAGCGGGGCTGGAAGTGGTATCACTACTCCCTACCAGGGGGATGGTCACGGACGTTCAATGGAATGTTCCTACAAAGACTTTACCAATGGCAAACCCAAACCCTTCAATGGGAGCAGGGGCATCATCATTCTCATGCAGTGGTTCGAGAAGACTGAATCGGTCTTTGAGATCTGCACATGTCCCGAGGCGAGCAAAGTCAAATTCGCAGCTTGCACCTTCGCTGACCGCGCCCTCACTTGGTGGAACGGCCATGTCAAGACGTTGACACTCCCAGTCGCTAACTCATTAAGCTGGGAAAACTTGAAGGCCATGATGTTAAAGGAATACTTCCTTAGGGGGGAAATACAGAAGCTGGAGCAGGAACTCTGGAATCTCAGGATGGTTGGCTCTAACCTCACGGCCTACACTGATCGATTCAGTGATTTGGCACTACTGTGTCCCGAGATGGTCACCCCTGAAGAGAAGAAAGTGGAAAGATACATATGGGGGCTGTCTTCCCAGATTCAAGGGAACGTGGTTTCTGCAAGACCCTCTACTTTTGAAAGTGCCAAGGACCTGGCACGAAGCTTTATTGACCATAGGGTCAGCCATAGCACTGGGGCGGCCACCCCTGAGCAAGCAGGAAGGGGGAGCAATAAAAGAAAGTTCTGAAACAACAAAAAGACCCAGCCAACCCAGGATCCTGCCAAAAAGCAACAAATCGTGGCGGTTCGTGCCGCAACTACCCCTGCTGCTCCAGTGCCCTTGAGATAATATGCTAGAAACCTTCCAAAGTTCAACAAGTGCAACTTTCACCATACCGGCACTTGTCGGGAAATGCACTGCAACAACTGCAATAGGAAGGGGCATACAGCCCGCTTCTGCAAGGCACCCGCACAACCGATCAACCAGGTCGCCAACACTGGACTAGGTCGAGCCTGCTATGGCTGAGGTGAGACAGGGCACTTCAAAAGAGACTATCCATAGTCGAGGAATGCCAATGTGGGTGGCGTGGGAAGGGTCTTAACCATAGGACACAGGGAAGCAATGGAAGACCCCACGGTGGTTACCGGTACGTTTCTCCTCAATAACTCTTATGCATGCATACTATTCGATAGTGGAGCGAAGAGGAGTTTTGTTAGCCACCAATTCAAACATATGCTTAAACAAAATCCCCAATCACTAAAAGACAAATACACCGTAGAAATGGCAAACGGAAAGATAGAAAACACTAACGACATATACACGGGTTGTATCCTCACTCTAGATAACCATGTATTCGAAATCGATCTCATGCCTATCTCAATAAAAAGCTTCGACATCATTATTGGCATGGATTGGTTGATTTCAAATCGTGTCGACATTCTGTGCTACGAAAGGGTCGTTCGCCTCAATCTGCTGAATGGAAAAACTCTCGTCATCTATGGCGACAAACCTGGTGCGAACCTACAAATCATCTCTTGTGTCAAGGCTCAAAAGTATCTCCGAAAGGAATATCACGCCTTCTTAGCCCATGTGGTAGATAAGAGACAAGAGGTGAAAGAAATCAAGGACATTCTCGAGGTCTGTAATTTCCTTGACGTATTCCCAGAAGACCTTCCTGGAGTGCCACCTGCGCGAGAAGTCGAATTCCTAATCGATCTAATCCCTGGTGCTACCCCCGTAGCCAAAGCACCATACTGCCTCGCACCGGCCAAAATGCAAGAGATGTCCAGTCAACTGAACGAGCTGTTGAGCAAGGGATTCATCAGACCAAGCTTCTCACCTTGGGGAGCACCGGTCTTATTCGTAAAGAAAAAGGATGGATCTTTTCGCATGTGCATCGACTACCGCGAACTGAACAAGCTCACCATCAAGAACCGATATCCCCTACCCTAAATCGACGACCTATTCAACCAACTCCAAGGGGCGAGCTACTTTTCAAAGATAGATCTACGGTCTGGTTACCACCATCTGCGAGTCCACGAGGAAGATGTTCTAAAGATCGCATTCAGGACTCGCTACGGTCACTATGAGTTCGTAGTGATGCATTTTGGGTTGAAAAATGCACACGCGGTGTTCATAGATCTGATGAACCAGGTGTGTCGGCCTTACTTAGACAATTTCGTAATCGTCTTCATAGACGACATCCTGGTCTACTCACGAAGCAAGGATGAGCACAGCCAGCACCTACGATAGGTATTGGAGACCCTAAGGGCAGAGAAATTATTCGTGAAGTTCTCAAAGTGTGAATTTTTTATCCGAGAAGTGGGTTTCCTTGGCCACGTGGTTATCAAGGAAGGGATACATGTGGACCCTTCAAAAATCAAGGCGATTGAGAGTTGGTCAGCACCAAGGACACCTACAGAGATCTGAAAATTCTTAGGCCTCGCTGGCTACTACCAAAGATTCATACAAAACTTCTCTAAGATCGCTAAACCACTCACTGCCCTGACACAGAAAATTGTGGTGTTTAAATGGGAGGACAGACAAGAAGCTACTTTTCAAACGTTAAAACAAGCCCTATGCAGCGCACCGATCTTGTCTCTTCCTGAAGGAACTGAAGAATTTGTGGTTTATTGCGATGCTTCGAATCAAGGTCTCGGATGTGTGCTCATGCAAAGAGGAAAGGTCATCGCCTATGCTTCGAGACAACTTAAGACGCATGAGGTTAACTACACCACTCACGACCTCGAGTTAGGAGCAGTAGTGTTTGCCCTAAAGATCTGCAGACATTACCTCTACGGCACCAAATGCACGATTTTCACCGATCACAAGAGCCTTCAACACATCCTCAACCAGAATGAACTCAACATGAGGCAAAGACGATGGGTAGAACTGCTAAATGACTACGAGTGTGAGATTCGCTATCACCCGGGCAAAGCCAATGTAGTGGTAGATGCCTTAAGCAAAAAGGAATACTCGGGTCGCCGAGTAAAGTCATTAACAATAACAATCCATTCGCAGTTGTCCACACAAATCAAAGAGGCTCATCTGGAGGCTTTAAAACCATAGAATGTGGCAAGTGAGGCATTAAGAGGAATGGATAAGAACCTAGAAGTGAAGGACGACGGAGCTCGTTATCTCGTGAACCGAATTTGGAAACCGAAGTTCGGTGGGTTCAGGGACGTCATCATGAATGAAGCACACAAAACATGATACTCCATACATCCCAGTTCGAACAAGATGTACCTGTATCTGAAGAAACTCTACTGGTGGCCGAACATGAAAGCCGAAATCGCTACCTATGTGAGCAAGTGTCTGACTTGCGCCAAAGTTAAGGTAGAGTACAAAAAACCTTCGAGTCTACCACAACAACCAGTGATACCCGAATGGAAGTGGGAGCGGATAACCATGGACTTCAGAACCAAGTTACCCAAAACAACGGGTGGTCTTGATACCATTTGGGTAGTCGTTCATAGATTGACCAAATCCGCCCACTTCCTGCCAATAAAAGAGACCGACAAAATTGAAAATTTGACTAGGACGTACATCAAAGAGATTGTACGACTACACGGTGTGCCAACATCCATTATCTCCGATAGGGATAGTAGATTCACTTCACGATTTTGGCAGTCACTCTAAAGATCACTGGGAACTAGGCTAGACATGAGTACGGCCTACCACCCACAAACCGACGGGCAGAGCGAAAGAACTATTCAAACCTCGGAAGATATGCTAAGAGCTTGTGTGATTGAGTTCGGTAAAGCATGGGATACCCATTTACCACTCATTGAATTTTCATACAACAACAGTTATCACACTAGCATCAAGGTCGCTCCATTCGAAGCTCTCTATGGTTGCAAGTGCAGATCACCACTGTGCTGGGCTGAAGTGGGAGATACATAGCTAGCAAAGGGGCAAGTCCCTAACAGCACCCTCACTGGCCCTGAAATCATAAGGGAGACTATGGAAAAGATCATACAAATTCAATAAAGACTGAAAGCATCTCGAGATCAACAAAAGAGCTACGCTGATAAGCGACGCAAACCCTTGGAATTCCAGATTGGTGACCGAGTACTACTAAAGGTCTCACCATGGAAAGGAATGATGTGTTTTGGTAAACGTGGGAAACTAAATCCAAGATACATCGAGACATTCGAAATCCTTGCCAGCATACAAGCTTCGACTGCCACAAGAACTCAATAACGTACATCCGACATTCCACATGTCAAACTTAAAGAAGTGTCTATCTGACGAGACTCTTGTGATACCACTCGATGAAATTGAAGTTAACGAGATTCTCCACTTCGTAGAAGAACCAGTTGAAATCATGGATCGGGAGATCAAAAGAACGAAACAAAGTCACATCCCTATTGTGAAGGTCTGTTGGAACGCTAAACGAGGACCCGAGTTCACCTGGGAACGTGAAGATCAGATGAAACAAAAATACCCACATCTTTTCCCCAACTCTTGAAGTCCCGGTCGAAACGCTAATTTCAGGACGAAATTCCTTCTAACGGGGGGATGATGTGACAACTATCAACTTTGGGTCAAACAAAGTCAACAAGTCAACCAAGTCAACACGACTAGTATTAAGATTTTACGATAAGTACTATGTTTTCTTAGTGTTCCTAATGTACAACTTGCAATTATAATACAAAGTATCTATCTTTTTACCAATTATCAAATATAAACCCTAGTTAGGGTTAGTGTCACACCCCCAAACCAAGGATGGCGGAAATATCTGGGGGTGGAGGACTTCATGTATAGTATCATAACAACAATTGTAATAGTAATTCAAGCAAACACAACCAACATATATATAATTGAAAAAGTTACATCATTGTATGAATTACATGTTTACGAATCAATTACAATATGTTGACAAAATATGAAATAGTAGACGCCTTAGCGTCCCATCCTCAAAAGCACTTGATTACCTGTTTAATGATTTCCTGAGAATACAAGTTGTTTGAAAAAGTGTCAACAAAAAGGTTGGTGAGTTCATAAGCTTTTGTTTGGTATTATTAAAAGCCTTTCGTTTGTAAAAGTGGTATTTGTTTTAGAAAAATCCAATATTTTCCTTAAAATGTATATGTAGTCTTAAATCCACAGACCGAAATGTACAAGTAACTTTTCTTACTTATAATAAATAATGTAAGTTTAAATCGACGTAAACTCATTTAATTTTAATGAAGTTCCCGTAAATTCCAATATTCATTAATACTTTATGTGAGTTTATTAAAGCCTTTTCTTGTAAAAGTAGTGTTCGTTCCAGAAAATCCAATATTTTCCTTAATGTGTAAATGTAGTCTTAAAACCCAAAGACCGAAATGTACAAGTAGTGTTCGTTCCTTATAGTAAAACAATGCAAGTTTAAATCGACATAAACTCGTTTGATTTTTGTGAAATCCCCGTAAATTCTATGTTTGTTAATACCACATGTGAGTTATTATAACCATGCTATGACCTAGTTGGCCTGAAACGACGTTCTTCAGGCGTCGGAAATGTTATGACATTTGTCACCCCAGACCTGTCGGTCTAGCTGTTGCATGCAGCTAAGGTGTGGGTTTGTCAGACCCAATATAGATCTATACACAAGTATCACGCTCTCCCTCGAGGAGACTCTGGTTATAATACAGGACTTATTTGTAAATTGAATCGAATGTCTCACAGAAGTCATTAACGAATTTACGTGTAGTGTAATGAAAACTTGGTACCGTATGGCCGTACCTTGCTTAATGAAAATATCATTTGTATAAATGTACCCTTTTTAAATGTATGTGTTATGTAATGTTTCATAAAGTCATTAACGGAATTACGTGTTATGAAAACTTGGTACCGTATGGCCGTACCTTGCTTAATGAAAATATCCTTTGTATAAATGTACCCTTTTTAAATGTATGTATTATGTAATGTATCATAAACTATACCTATTATAGTTTATCAACCAAGGATACTACGTAGTAATGTATGCAAACTATATTCAAAATAGTTTATTAAATGTTTGAATGTATCGGTTGTACTTTGATTATAATCACTTGTTATTCTTTATATTTTATATGTCCAAATCCATTTGTAAACTGATGTGTGTCTAAATATTAAGATAAAATGTCATATATTGCAATAACATATAATCACATAAAGATATACACCTTGCTCAACATGTTACAAGGTGAAATGAAATTGACAGCAACTTTTTGTTGTATACAGTTTCTGTTACTGTTCTTAGAAAATTTATAGAAAAATCATCAAAGCTCTAAATCCAAATCCGCAAATTCTGAGCGTTTGGAATATGAGTCTAGTTTGTTCGTAAATTTTATCATGATTTTTAGTGATTTCTAACAGAGGTGAAAATGTTCATAATCACAGACTGGTCCGGGTTTGCCTCTGAAATGATAGGCAGTTTTGTAAAAATCACCATAAATTGTAGAAAAATCATATGGAGATGTGCAAGTAGCCATTTTAAAGCTAAGAGTTTGAACTACTTGCACCTGGAACAGTTTTGAAAACTAAAATATTTAAGTTGACCAAAACAGTCCGTGATCGAAGTTCATCTTTTCTGATGTAATCTGATAGAAAAAGTTTAATTGTGTTCTTGATAATTTTACTTGTATTCCCCCCTTAAAACTTAAGAAAAACATGTAAATGTAGGGGTATGAACTCACCCTATGTGGTTTCAGTAGATGAAAGTAAGAGAGAGGAAGTATTCAACCCAAGAACACTAAGAAGATGTCTTGATGATTCGAGAATCTAACACCGAATAAGATGGAATTTGTGTAAGATATCAATGATTTGAGTAGAATGGAGTGTAATAATTATATGAATGATGAAGATACTTACTAATTGAAGAAAGAAATCCCTGGAGAAAGCCTTGAAGTTCTTGAAGTTGAGAGAAAAGATGAGAGAATTTTGGAGAGTGTTCTTTGGTTGCTAAGTGTAGAATGAAAGAAGTTAATGAGAATGAGGAGAGATGACCAATTCTCCAGCTCTTAGAACGTGGGAAGAGCTGGAGATTGGGTGTAAAGGTCCACTAAGGTGACAAGGGGTAGTGGGAAAGAGTGGCTAATCATAGAGTGAGGTGGTGGTGGTTTGCTTTTGCCATAAATTAAGGAAAAGCAAATATTCCCTCAATAATTAGTTCAACCACTAATTCTTTTAATATATTTTTTTTAAAAACCCTGGAGATTTATATATTTTGGGGCCTTAGTTTATAAAATAAAGTTTTGGGTGAAAATCCCACGTTAAAATAATGAAAAACGGAGTTAAAACGAAGTCGTAGTCGAAAAACCGGTAAAAAGGGGCCGTCTGCGAGACCTCTCGGATGGGGGCCGAGACTTCGGACCCTCGCATGCGAGGCTGCTGTCTGATGGCTTCGGATTCGGTCTCCTGAGAGGCTTCAGCTTCGGTCCTGATGAGAGGCTTCGGATCCGAGGCCTCGGATGAGAGGCTTCGGTCCTGAAGTTTCCGTTTTGGGTCCTTAAGGCTATTTTACCCGTTTTTACCCCGTTTCAAGTGGTTTTTGACCCGGTTAAGGGTCGGGATGAACCAATGATTCCAAAAAGTTATGGGAACTTTTGAGAGAGATTTGGGAGAGATTTCAAATAGAAAGAGATAGAGTGAAAACGATTTAGAGAAGTTTCGTTTGTGATTAATTTGAGTGTCCGGCTTCATAACGCAAGGTTCGTAAACCCCGTTAAACCGTGTTTTAGTGTCGTACACACTCCCAATGAGTGTGCAATAATGTTTTATCATTTTGGTTCGTTGTTTAGCACTGTTAAGGCTAAGGAAAATCAAACACATGAACTTTCCAAATGATGATTTCTCATTAAAATAGCGAATTGTATAGTGATTACATAACGTAAACCCTAACATACAAGGGTTATTGGAGTTGACCGGTTTGACTTGTTGACTTTGTTTGACTTTGACTTGACCGAAATTTGACGGTTGTCACAGTTAGTAACGTAAAAACTTGATAATTCAGCTATATATTATTTGGGAATAAATAATACTCGTAACACAATGTAGTAGGGTTCATAAACCTAACACTACAGGGCAAAAATCATAGCAAAGGCTACAAACACAAACTTTTCGTAAATTCGTCACCAAATACGACAAAGTTTATATCCGGCAAAACAAAAATTTTTAACGAACCGAAATTGGAAATTCAACCTAACTTTCATATAATGTATTATTATTTTGATGATAATGCTTGTTATAATAATTTGAATATTTATAATTCAAATTAAATATTTTATACATCCTTTATACCATATTTATTTTATAAAACACCACCATTTTATAAAAATATCAAGAAATTATAAAGGGTTGACCTTTTTTTATAGAAAGTGACTAGTTAATACAATGTTCCCCCAACATAAACAAGACACATATATGCACTTACACAAACCCTAAAAGTAGAACACCTTTAATTAAATCCATGTTCCCCCATTACCACCCCTCATAACTCATTCCACCCACCCCACCCAACCTCTTTCCCCCTTCGTTCTAATTCACGGCCAAAATGGCCTTTTCCCTTATTCATTTTCTTCATTTCAAGTTTCTTCTCCAAGTTTAGGCTCTCAACCTTCAACCCTATTTTCTTCCAAGTTGATTCTTGAACTTTTGGTATGTACTTTCTTCATAATCTAGTGATTCTACACACTTCTATACAAGTTTCAATCAATTTACACGCAATATCATGTGTTACTATTCATAGGATTTTCAAACCTTCAAAGTGTTCTTGACTTGAAACTTTCCATCTACAACCTTTCATTCATCAAGAAACACACACATAAGGTGAGTTCATACCCCTACATTTTCATGTTGTCTTCAAGTTTTAGGGGGGGAATACAAGTTAAATCACCTTAACATAACTTAAACTCATTCATCAGCTTTTCACAGAAAAGTTGGGTCTCATTCACGGACTGTTTTGAACATGTTAAACGTTTTATTTTTCAAAACTGTTCAAGGTGCCAATATTTCAGGTTCATACCTTTAAAATTACTACTTGCACATCTCTATACGATTTTTCTACAATTTATGGTGATTTTTACAAAACTGCCTATCATTTCAGAAACATTTCAGACCAGTCTGTGATTATGGACATTTTCACACAAGTTAGAAGTTACTAAAAATCATAATAAAAATTATGTATAAACTAGACACAATTTCTAAACTCTCAGAGTTTACGAATTCAGTTTTCGACTCAGTATGATTTCTCTATGATTTTTCTAAAACAGTGCATAAAAGTTAAAAACTAGTTAAACAGTTTACAATATTAATAAAACTTTGTAACATGATGAGCAAAGTGTATAACAATAAGTTTCTAAATGTTGAATGTATTTCTTGTTAGCTTAACATCTTAAACAGAAATTAGGCATTCATGATAAAGGTTTTCATTCACATCAAACACGTACAATAAGCTATAATAGGTATGGTTTATGGATTTTACATTACAAACATACCACAAAAAGGGGATTCATTTCCACCACAGAAAAGGTTTTACATTCACATCACACGTAAACTCGTTAATGTAAATTGTGAGACATTACTTCATTGTACACTTAGAGTACGGGTTAAAATTCCTGTAAGTTATAACCAGAGTCTCTTGTAGGGAGAGCGTGATACTTGTATATAGATCTATATTGGGATTGACACCCCACACCTTGATGTTAGCTACAGTGGGACTGGCAGGTCTACGAGTGACAAATGTCATATCATTCCGACGTCTGAAAAACGTCGTAGCAGGTTCAGTTAGTCATAGAATGGTTATAGCGACTCACATAGGGAGTTAACAACACTTAAGGTTTACGGGAAATTCTACTTTAAAAGGGGTTTTTATTTATTTAAAACTGCATACATCATTACAAGTACGAAACACATATACATATTTGGTCTTGGGATTTAAGACTACGTAACATTTTATAAGGAAAATATTGGATTTTTCTTGGGTATACATTACATTACAAACAAAGGTTTTCAAACTCCACATCCAAAAGCTTATGAACTCACCAACTTAATTGTTGACACTTTTTCAAAACTACTTGTATTCTCAGGAAATCAATGAAACAGGAAATCAACAGCTTTTGAGGTTGGGACGCTAAGGCGTCAAACATTTCATTTTGTCATCATAATGTAATTGATTTTGAAACATGTAAACACATACTATGATGTAACTTTTTCAATTATATTTATGATGGTTGTATTTGCTTTGGTCACTATTATACTCGTTGTTATGATACTATACATGAAGTCCGCCACCCCCGGACGTTTCCGCCATCCTTGGTTTGGGCGTGTGACAGATTGGTATCAGAGCATTATTTATAGTGAACTAAGTATATCGAACCACATAAGATATACAACTATAAATACATCGGGACTAAAAGTCTCTGATTAAACATTTTCAAAACAACTATACTTTTAGAAATGGAATAGTTTCTTGTTAAAAAGTATGAGTACATGCATACATGTTGGTATAGTTTCATATCTAGGACAATACAAAAGTAAAATGAGGAGTTGGACACTACAAGTAGACCTTGGGATATGTAATCAGACTTGGGATGAATATAGCGTGCTCAACTATATTTATCCGAGGTATATGTATGCCAGGGGATGGTTGTAGTGAGCAACAAACCTAAAAACTCCCTATACAAGAAAGTTACTAAGAACCAAACTTAACATTTAAAATACTATAGGAGTATTTTGTAGTACTGTCTTATGTGAAAACTAAACAGATCCTTATTAGTAGGGCTATAATCACTAAGTGGATACGCTAAAGTTATATATAACTTAGAGGTCATAGACTTAGAATCTGTGATCATTGCTTTACTTCCTTTTCCTTGTTTGGATGTGGTCTTAGAGTATGATCACTTATTCGAAGGTCTATCATATCTTTTATTAAATATATAACTGGTATGCACTATGTCATTATAGAAGTAACTAATGAGAATCAAAACCCTATAAGTATTTCTAGGAATATGACTATATTATATGCCTCTTACCCCTTCTATTCTGGCACGGACATCATGGCAAGATTCTACTTACTAGGCAACCCCTACTTTCGGAACCCGAGAAAGGGTGGATGGTTAGGAGAAGAACCCGAAGAGGATCCCGAAGAGGTGTCCGAAGAAGAGCCCGAAGAGGATCCCGATGAAGAACCCGAAGAAGATGAAAAGGAAGAAATTGAAATAATGATGGGGGAAGATGAAGACGAGGAGAAGTCAGAAGAGGAGCCGGAGGTTATCAACCCACAATACCTAGCCAGGGTTCCCGCGAACCGTTTCGACTACATCGGACATGTGCCCCGTTGGGCAACCGTGATCGAGGGTTGGAGTCGTCAGCAACGACAGCGATCGCCATTTGGAGACCAACGAGGTTATTATGACCTCAACCATGGGGGACCGGCTGACAAAGCCCTCCCAGTGATGACCCAGCAGATCACGAATGTCGTGAATCAAAGCAGGACACTGCGAATCAAGTTCGGAGCTGTGTGATACTACGGATGCAACCATTTCACGTACCCGAGACTTGGAAAGAGACTGCTATTTCAGAGACCAACTTCTTAAGGACCTTATCGCCGCTCGGGCAGAGGCAAAAGTGGCTGATTAGTGTCTAAGTCCATAACTATAATTGGTATGTACTTGACCCGACTTAGCATGGTCCATTTGGGTTGCATGGCATCATGCATTTGGATGGACTAAAATGAGAGAAATAACACTTAAGTTTTATTAATATATTATAAGTTCTAATATATTAATAAAACTATTTAATTAGTATTGATCAAGAATTAATTTGGAATTAATTAAGTGATCAAAAGGAGACTAATTAAATGGGTTGATTGTGTAAATCATCCATACTTGTATAGTGGGCTAATGCTCCATGGTTTATCAAGTTGGGCTAAAACCCATAGGATACTCCATGGATGCTCCATGGTGTTTTTGAACCCATGGATCCAAGAAGTGAAAATCCATGACAATTAGGGTCTACATGGTGTAACCCTAATTGTGACACACTATATAAGCATCATATTCTTCACAAAATCGGACACCAAGCAAGAAGGGTGAGGGCTAGCCGATTTCATGAAGTGGTTTATTACTCTCTAAGTTATTCCAAATGTATTTGATGTTGTGTGAACCATTTGATGTGTCACACTTGAGGAACTAGGATCTTAAGCTCCATGGAATCAAGCTACATAAAAGGTATGTCTTCTAACTTGTTTATATTACCCAAGTATCAAAGATTGTATGCTAGTTAGGGTAATACCTTGGAATATTCATATTTGTATGTATAATAGAGAAAACATAGCTCCAAGGTATTTAGGGTTGCATGTACACCTTAGGAGTGTTAGAATGCTCAAAATCCAACAGTAGTATCAGAGCCTAGGCTTGTTTTCTTGTTATACTTGCTTAAATTGCTAAAAAAATAAAAAGTTTTTTTGCTTTCTGGACAGCAGGCTCGCCGAGTCCATGAAGGGACTCGACGATTCCATGAGTAAAATCATCCAACTCGTCGAGTTTGTTCATGCACTCGACGAGTTGGACCCCCAGACAGCATATCTTCGACTGTTTTGGCTGGAATTGGCCTAGGAACATTACCCTAAGCTGTTTTTGGACTTGTAAACCTGTTTTTGATGTGGTAATGTTCATGCTAATCCAATTTCAAATATAATTGTCAATAGATTCATGTTTTGTATTAGTTTAATGGTTAGGCTAATTTCATCAAAAATTTTGATTTGAATTATCTTGTTCTTAAGAATTGCTTAGATTAATAGAAAATTTATGTTATAATGTGTTTTCAATCCAAATTAATCTAAGAGTTGATCATAAAATGTGTTTTTGTAACCTGTCCTCAAGCTATATAAAAAGTCACATTTAAGATTCATAAAACTCATAAATATTTCCATAAGTTATGAATAAGGAAGAGTCACATTCTTTTAATAGTTTAAAGTCTTCCATAACTTGTCCTCAAGTTATGGAACTTGAAGAGTTTTTTAATTAAAACAAATTTAAACTCATAAGTTATGGAATTGAATAGTTTTTGAATTGTTCAAAACTTGCCCTCAAGTTTTGGAATTTGTAAAGTTTCCTTCATGAATACTTTAATTCCAAGTTAAGCCCTTACAATTTTAAAAGTTAAAACTCAACCCTTATACTTTATAGTATTATAAGTTAATGATATATATATATATATATATATATATATATATATATATATATATATATAAGAGCAAGTCAGTCTTACCGTTAGTAGGCCTCATTCACGAAGCCGGTCTATAAGGGGGTATAAGGTTACTGCCTATAAAATGGCATTTTAATGGGTATCCACTCTCACCCACCGCTTCCTTGACTGGTGGAGGGTCGTTAGCCGAACGGGTAGGACAAGGACTAGAATTCTCCCTTCATTAGAAGTATTAATGATAAACACTAAGTAACTAAACTCTTATAAATTCCCAATCTTAGTTACTTAGGAAAATGTGAATTTGGTGCTAATCCATGAAATTGCACTTTGCACTTTTCTTAAGTCGTTAGTGGAGCGCGTGTGGAGCGTGTGTGGTTAACCGGCACATTGATTGAGGGGTAAATATTAAGCGTACCAAGTATATTTGCATGGTTATTCACACCTTGTTTTGTGATTCTTGGCATCCCAGTCACAAAACTGAAGAGGGCACACTTGAGATTGAAACATGCCATTGAATAGTTCAATGAATCTCAATAGATCTAGGAGTTTCCAACCAATTAAAACTTAATTCCTATTTCGTTTTTCATGGTGGAAATTGGTGAATCGTCATTCACCTACCTTCAAATATTTTATAGTTTGGATTATGGCATTCCTCTTCCAAGTTATAAAATATTGTGTTGGGTCCTTCACCTCCTTCAATTGTTCTCCCTAACCCACAAGTTCAAGGTAACTCAAGCCCTATTGGCAAGCAAGGTCTATGTGTGATCACATCTTGGAGATGAAGTCACATATTGACAAACCGGGAGTGTTGGGTGTCAAAGTCGTGAGAAAGTTAGATGTTCAATCACTTTCTAAGTCACATAGTGAGTTCCTTTGGGACTACTATGAAACAGACTATGACATGACCCATAATGATCTTATCTATTTGCTTGGTACTGCTGAATCAGCAATGATTTAGAGGACTAGTAAAGCAAATTTGATTAGAAGATCAACTTCCCAAACTTCCATAGACATTGACAATGGTAACATTGGAAATCCAGAAAAGCTTTCTCTTCCCAATGGAAAGGGATCGGCCATAGTCAACTTGGTTGACCAAATTGTAAAGAGAAAGGCTAAGTCTGAGATAGTCCCATGTACCATTTCCAAAGAGTCCATATGCTTCTATTGCCAAAGGAAGGGGTATTGGTTGCAAAGCTGCCAAATTTACCTAAAAGATCATTAGGATGGTAAAGTCAAAGAGTTTGACTCTACTTCGGGTAAAGTCCATTATCTAACTCTGTTAAGTTCCTATTTTGAGATTCATGTTACATGATGCGACTAGATCACATGTTGATGTTTTAAGAATCAAAGAAAAGAGGAAGCTTAAGGAAGTATATGTTGATTCTGATCGCGAAGATGGATTTCGATTGCATGGTTCGGTGATCAGAATTTTGAGCTATTGCCTAGGAGTTATGATATATTGCTTAGGAATAGATAACAACAAGTTTTTCATATGCATTTGCATTGTAACGATAAGTTTTTCTGCAAGTTTTAAAATAAAAGAAAAGGTTTTAATTTTATTTATTTTAAGTATCCTTACAGTGGCATTTGTGAAAAATGGTTGTCTATATGATTCCATTGATAGCAATAATGGAAATATGAATTTGATTCTTTCATTTGTGGTAGTGTCTAAATTTACCAAACAAGGAAAGATTCTCATCACCCAAGTTTCAATTGGATCGAAACTTGGAATCATACAGGTTGTATAGTATGATGAATGAAAATCTTCATCTTTGGAAAATTAAGACTAATTACTTGTTCACATTATATATGTGAGTCAAGTGAAGGACTAAGGGATCGAGTACCCATTATTGTGCACTGGTCAAGTCCACCACAAAGATCGATAAGACTGTTTGTCATGGTTTACTAAATTTTAGTAAATATGGTTATACTTACCAGCTTAAGTGTAATTCTGAAACATTGGAAAAGTTTCAATGTATGGAAAAACGAATGAGAAGAATAAAATTTGGCAGAAAGATAAAAGTCTCTCAAATCTGAAAAGATGGGAGAGTACTTTAGTATCATGTTTTGTGATCATCTTAATGATTAAGAAACCATATCACAATTGGTCCTCTAAAGACATCTTAGTGCATTCCTATGGCTGAGAAGAGGAATCAAGAATTGCTGAAATGGTTAAATCAAGAAGATGAGTCATACTTCGTTCCAAAACAAGTCTTAGAGTCATACTCCAAGATTGTAATTAGAGTGACACATCTTAAAGAAGGTTAATAACACTTGTCAAATGTAAGAGTAAAATGTTTTCTACTCTTGTACATTTGAAATTGGTAAGTTGTGATGTTTTGGATAAAACAAAGACCAAATAAGGCCAATTGTGTGAAGTGTTTGTCTTGATAAGAGTCTGCACTATTTCTTGAATATTTGGAAAGAGAGTCTTATATGTCAAGATGACAGTGGGAGTCTTAAAGATCTTGGAAAAGTTTCAAGATCTAATCAAGAATAAAAACATGTATTTTATCACTAGCTCACGACTTGAGGCTTATAACCTATCATGTTGAAAAATTCCTATTTATGTGCCAATTCCAGTTAAAGTTGGTTTTGCATATGAGTTCTAAGAGTTCTCAATTGGTTGCATAACAACTTGGAAGACATGGTAGGCCCCTATGATGCCAGGTAGCAAGGATTTAAGATTGCCCAAGTTCAATCCATATGAGTTTGGATTTGTCACTAACCTTGTCTTGTGATTATGGTTTTGACAAATTCACATGGATAGGAACACATACACCATAAAATCTAAGTGTCATAAGGTTCTTTCCGATTCATGAAAATGATGGTGATGAAACGCTTTCACTAAGTAGATTTTAAGTAGATAGCAATTGTGATATTTGCATTCTCAAAGTCGTTAGTGGAGCGTGTGTGGTTAACCGGCACACTAACATGGACTTGTGAGAAATGGCAAAGGTCTAAACAATCGAGACTATGATTACGGCATCCCTTTTCATAGTTCTAAAATTGTTTAGACACACATGTGAGCTATCTAAGGAAAAGTGTATGATTTTGATAAAGTTCTATCAAAGCATCTCGTATCAGAAATCCGAACTTTGGTAAGAAAGTCAATAAAGTATTGATTTCTAGAAGTCCAGTTGATTTCTGAGTACATGTCAAAGCTAGTGGGAGCATAAGTGTTATGCTAATAATCATCATGTTAGTGGAAGCATGATAATTATGATTAGTATTGCAAGTTAGCAATGTTAATTATAAAAAACAAAAGTTTTCACTTCGTGAAGTTGCAGGGGTTGAAAAGTTGTTTTGCTAGAATTAAGGGAGAGAAAATTATACTTCATTTCAATTCTAAAAGTTTAGATTGAGGTTTTAATCATCTTTAGTCAAGGATATATATATATATATATATATATATATATATATATATATATATATATATATATGAATTTTATGTTGGAATGGCTCAAGATAAGGAAATTCTATATATGGGTCCATTATTTTCGTTCTAAAATTCGATTATGATTACGGCATCCCTTTTCATAATCTGAATTATGAGAACTTGGCAAATAGAAATAGAAATATTATAGCAAAAGACTGGTCTAGTATCATGTCTTTATGTGTGACATCATGAATCGTGTCCCATATGCTTCGGATATAGGATCGATTGCATGTGCTATAATATTCATCCTTTCTAAATTTTCCAAATGCTCAGGACATTAAGGGGGGAAAAGTCTAGAATTGGATATGACTAAAATGATTAAGCAATTGTCGAGGACAATCTAAGATTTACCAAAGATTGGTTTCTCAGGGACAGTTGGAAGTATACTGTTAATTTTGGCAGGACCATATTGACATATTCTAAAAAGAGGCAACTCTTGTTCAGAAGTGATAGTCAAAATGGAAATGTTTCATAGATGGAAGTTATTTAATCTGTGTAAGATTAGAAAACTTAATGCAGGAAGAATGTTCAAAGCAATGTACTTTGAATTTGAGACTTCGTTTCCATGGAATTGATCTCCATTGGAATACTCTATAATGACAGTTGACAAGTCTTTGTGACTTTGTGCATAATCATTACAAGAGGATCAGTGCATATAAGTTTAAAATCTAACAGATTTCGGTAAATGGTAGGAATTTGGAATTCTTACATTTACGATAAGGATTTGGGATTGTGAAATGAGAATCATTAGAATTATGTTCAGTCAATCTATTTCACAGAGTAAAGATCATAGACAAACTTAGTGTGCATACTTGGTGTATGGCATAACTAATGTTCAGAAAAAACATAGTGTGCATACTTGGTGTATGGCATAACTAGTGTTTAGAAAAACCATAGTGTACATGCTCGGAGCATGGGACAACTATTGTTTTAATTCAAGTATGAAGTTGATAGCTAAAACAGTATGCAATGAATGATGTGTAATCAATATGGTAATAAATAAAAGTTGTTCTATTTATATTCATAAGTTCTGAGACCATATTGGATTCGATTATTCTTGTGTTTCACTTTGCATGTTTTGACTTCCAGAATAACTAGGTAGTTCTTTTTGAATGACTAAGTTATTCAAACCGTCCACAGTCGATAATACGTTGGAAGTAGGTATTACGGCAAGACTGTCATGAAGCTGGTTTGTAGATGTCCAAGGTAGTGGACATAACAAGAGTTGCTACAATATTCATGAGTGCTCATAAGTTCTAAGTATTGGATTCAACCCACGCTCATTTGAATCACTTCATGGATTTTATCACGAGTGATCATGAGACGATAATATCTTATATTCTTCACACCTAGAGATATGAGTGGTTGCTTATGAGTTGGTTAACGAAAACGCATTGGTAACTCGATCTTATAAAACGTGCCTTTGTGTATGATTCAACAAGTACTAGAACAAGCATATGAGTCGAACTTTATCCATTCTTTTTACCCTTGATGGGATAAAAGCGATATCTGTGGGCCCCTCAATGATTTAGTGATGACACCCCTAAGTGCTTGGCCAAGCCTGGACTGATTTGATTTGTTCAATTAGTCGGTCGTCATAAATCGGACATCGGGAAACAACAGATGGACAGAGAGAATGATTATAATCCATGACTCGGTCCATATGATATCTATAATGGAGGAATATATGATCCCTTATCTAATGGACGTGTCATTGATTTGTTCAGAGTACGGCAGCAACTTTAAGGGATACGATTGCCAGTCAGGTTTTGAAGTCATACGCAATAATAGTTTTAGACTTATCCAAGTGGGAGACTGTTGGATTGGTGTCTAAGTCCATAACTATAATTGGTATGTACTTGACCCGACTTGGCATGGTCAATTTGGGTTGCATGGCATCATGCATTTGGATAGACTAAAATTAGAGAAATAACACATAAGGTTTATTAATATATTATAAGTTCTACTATATTAATAAAACTATTTAATTAGTATTGATCAAGAATGAATTTGGAATTAATTAAGTGATCAAAAGGAGACTAATTAAATGGGTTCATTGTGTAAATCATCCATACTTGTATAGTCGGCTAATGCTCCATGGTTTATCAAGTTGGACTAAAACCCATAGGATACTCCATGGATGCTCCATGGTGTTTTTGAACCCATGGATCCAAGAAATGAAAATCCATGACAATTAGGGTTTACATGGTGTAACCCTAATTGTGACATACTACATAAGCATCATATTCTTCCCAAAATCGGACACCAAGCAAGAAGAGTGAGGGCTAGCCGATTTCATGAAGTGGTTTATTTCTCTCTAAGTTATTCCCAGTGTATTTGATGATGTGTGAACCATTTGAGGTGTCACACTTGAGGCACTAGGCTCTTAAGCTCCATGGAATCAAGCTACATAAAAGGTATGTCTTCTAACTTGTTTGTATTACCCAAGTATCAAAGATTGTATGCTAGTTAGGGTAATGCCTTGGAATATTCATATTTGCATGTATAATAGAGAAAACATAGATCCAAGGTATTTAGGGTTGCATGTACACCTTAGGAGTGTTAGAATGCTCAAAACTCAACAAAAAGAATATTAGGGTAGACACTCGGTACTCGAAGAGAGAGTGGTTGCAGCCGAGCGTCGATTGGCAGAACTACAGGGTGAATCGACTTCGTCTAAAGCACCACAGGGGGGCAGATCGTTGTAAGTAGAGTTCATACTACTCACGAGACCTTGTAGATAAGGTTTATGAGTATGCGTTGGTGCTACACTTTTCTATGTGTAAGCTTAACCCTGCGATTTAAGTGGTTACACTAGTCAAGGGATTTATTTGTTGTCAAAACTTTTCCTTACATTGATGTGATGCAGACCTGCCTCAAGGTCAAATTTTCTCTAACAACTATCTGTACTAAAATTGATATCAATGAAATGGGAATGCATATTATTTCATTTGGAGCACTACCACTAAAAAAATTCATTACAATGTCTGTCGTTACTAAGGGTTAATCTACCATTGCTAAGTGTATACAATAAAAAAAATTATATAAAGTTAAGAGTCTATCGACTCAGAAACGGTGTGTCCGCTTTAGATCCTGTCCTTGTTTGGTTGTGGGCTTACGGCAGACCCATTAGATTCGAAGGTCTATTGAATCTTAATTTTATATAACTAAGTATACATCAAAGGGTGGTAGGGAGGACCTAGTATGATCAAGTCACAAGATTTAATTTGAAACAATACTACTAAAAATTCATAAGTTTATGCTTCATATAGGCTTTCATTATGAATTATTTGCAATTGCCTTAAAGACGGGAACATAATACAGATAATTTAGTTCAATAACATCCGATTTTCACTTTTATCAATGACTTACCATCTCTTCATCTTTTGAAACTTGTGGCAGAATCATGCCACCACGGAAAAATCCCCAGACTTCCGTCAACGCACCACCACCTCCGCCGCCGCCTCCTCAGTACGATCCCGCTACGATACGGGCGGAGATAGCTGCCGCGGTAGCAGCAGCTATAGATCATATGAACAACCAGGGTACAAGCGGGGCTGGAAGTGGTATCACTACTCCCAACCAGGGGGATAGTCAGGGACGTTCAAAGGAATGTTCCTATAAAGACTTTACCAATGGCAAACCCAAACCCTTCAATGGGAGCGGGGGCATCATCACTCTCATGCAGTGGTTCGAGAAGACTAAATCGGTCTTTGAGATATGCGCATGTCCCGAGGCGAGCAAAGTCAAATTCGTAGCTTGCACCTTCGTTGACCGGGCCCTCACTTGGTGGAACGGCCATGTCAAGACGTTGACACTCCCAGTCGCTAACTCATTAAGCTGGGAAAACTTGAAGGCCATGATGTTATAGGAATACTTCCTTAGGGGGGAAATGCAGAAGCTGGAGCAGGAACTCTGGAATCTCAGGATGGTTGGCTCTAACCTCACGGCCTACACTGATCGATTCAGTGATTTGGCACTACTGTGTCCCGAGATGGTCACCCCTGAAGAGAAGAAAGTGGAAAGATACATATGGGGGCTGTCTTCCCAGATTCAAGGGAACGTGGTCTCTGCAAGACCCTCTACTTTTGAAAGTGCCAAGGACCTGGCACAAAGCCTTATCGACCATAGGGTCAGCCAGAGCACTGGGGCGGCCACCCCTGAGCAAGCAGGAAGGGGAGCAATAAATGAAAGTTCTGGAACAACAAAAAGACCCAGCCAACCCAGGATCCTGCCAAAAAGCAACAAATCGTGGCGGTTCGTGCCGCAACTACCCCTGCTGCTCCAGTGCCCTTGAGATAATATGCTAGAAATCTTCCAAAGTTCAACAAGTGCAACTTTCACCATACCGGCACTTGTCGGGAAATGCACTGCAACAACTGCAACAGGAAGGGGCATACAGCCCGCTTCTGCAAGGCACCCGCACAACCGATCAACCAGGTCGCCAACACTGGACTAGGTCGAGCCTGCTATGGCTGAGGTGAGACAGGGCACTTCAAAAGAGACTATCCACAGTCGAGGAATGCCAATGTGGGTGGCGTGGGAAGGGTCTTAACCATAGGACACAGGGAAGCAATGGAAGACCCCACGGTGGTTACCGGTACGTTTCTCCTCAATAACTCTTATGCATTCATACTATTCGATAGTGGAACGGAGAGGAGTTTTGTTAGCCACCAATTCAAACATATGCTTAAACAAAATCCCCAATCACTAAAAGACAAATACACCGTAGAAATGGCAAACGGAAAGATAGAAAACACTAACGACATATACACGGGTTGTATCCTCACTCTAGATAACCATGTATTCGAAATCGATCTCATGCCTATCTCAATAAAAAGCTTCGACATCATTATTGGCATGGATTGGTTGATTTCAAATCGTGTCGACATTCTGTGCTACGAAAGGGTCGTTCGCCTCAATCTGCTGAATGGAAAAACTCTCGTCATCTATGGCGACAAACCTGGTGCGAACCTACAAATCATCTCTTGTGTCAAGGCTCAAAAGTATCTCTGAAAGGAATATCACGCCTTCTTAGCCCATGTGGTAGATAAGAGACAAGAGGTGAAAGAAATCAAGGACATTCTCGAGGTCTGTAATTTCCTTGACGTATTCCCAGAAGACCTTCCTGGAGTGCCACCTGCGCGAGAAGTCGAATTCCTAATCGATCTAATCCCTGGTGCTACCCCCGTAGCCAAAGCACCATACTGCCTCGTACCGGCTGAAATGCAAGAGATGTCCAGTCAACTGAACGAGCTGTTGAGCAAGGGATTCATCAGACCAAGCTTCTCACCTTGGGGAGCACCGGTCTTATTCGTAAAGAAAAAGGATGGATCTTTTCGCATGTGCATCGACTACCGCGAACTGAACAAGCTCACCATCAAGAACCGATATCCCCTACCCTAAATCGACGACCTATTCAACCAACTCCAAGGGGCGAGCTACTTTTCAAAGATAGATCTACGGTCTGGTTACCACCATCTGCGAGTCCACGAGGAAGATGTTCTAAAGACCGCATTCAGGACTCGCTACGGTCACTATGAGTTCGTAGTGATGCATTTTGGGTTGAAAAATGCACACGCGGTGTTCATAGATCTGATGAACCAGGTGTGTCGGCCTTACTTAGACAATTTCGTAATCGTCTTCATAGACGACATCCTGGTCTACTCACGAAGCAAGGATGAGCACAGCCAGCACCTACGACAGGTATTGGAGACCCTAAGGGCAGAGAAATTATTCGTGAAGTTCTCAAAGTGTGAATTTTTTATCCGAGAAGTGGGTTTCCTTGGCCACGTGGTTATCAAGGAAGGGATACATGTGGACCCTTCAAAAATCAAGGCGATTGAGAGTTGGTCAGCACCGAGGACACCTACAGAGATCTGAAAATTCTTAGGCCTCGCTGTCTACTACCGAAGATTCATACAAAACTTCTCTAAGATCGCTAAACCACTCACTCCCCTGACACAGAAAATTGTGGTGTTTAAGTGGGAGGACAAACTAGAAGCTGCTTTTCAAACGTTAAAACAAGCCCTATGCAGCGCACCGATCTTGTCTTTTCCTGAAGGAACTGAAGAATTTGTGGTTTATTGCGATGTTTCGAATCAAGGTCTCGGATGTGTGCTCATGCAAAGAGGAAAGGTCATCGCATATGCTTCGAGACAACTTAAGACGCATGAGGTTAACTACACCACTCACGACCTCGAGTTAGGAGCAGTAGTGTTTTCCCTAAAGATCTGTAGACATTACCTCTACGGCACCAAATGCACGATTTTCACCGATCGCAAGAGCCTTCAACACATCCTCAACCAGAAGGAACTCAACATGAGGCAAAGACGATGGGTAGAACTGCTAAATGACTACGAGTGTGAGATTCACTATCACTCGGGCAAAGCCAATGTAGTGGCAGATGCCTTAAGCAGAAAGGAATACTCGGGTCGCCGAGTAAAGTCATTAACAATAACAATCCATTCACACTTGTCCACACAAATCAAAGAGGCTCATATGGAGGCTTTGAAACTAGAGAATGTGGTAAGTGAGGCATTAAGAGGAATGGATAAGAACCTAGAAGTGAAGGACGACGGAGCTCGTTATCTCGTGAACCGAATTTGGAAACCAAAGTTCGGTGGGTTCAGGGACGTCGTCATGAACGAAGCACGCAAAACATGATACTCCATACATCCTGGTTCGAACAAGATGTACCTGGATCTAAAGAAACTCTACTGGTGGCCGAACATGAAAGCCGAAATCGCTACCTATGTGAGCAAATGTCTGACTTGCGCCAAAGTTACGGTAGAGTACCAAAAACCTTCGAGTCTACTACAACAACTAGTGATACCGGAATGGAAGTGGGAGCGGATAACCATGGACTTCATAACCAAGTTACCCAAAACAACGGGTGGTCTTGATACCATTTGGGTAATCGTTCATAGATTGACCAAATCCGCGCACTTCCTGCCAATAAAAGAGACCGACAAAATAGAAAAATTGACTAGGACGTACATCAAAGAGATTGTACGACTACACTGTGTGCCAACATCCATTATCTCCGACAGGGATAGTAGATTCACTTCACGATTTTGGCAGTCACTCCAAAGATCACTGGGAACTCGGCTAGACATGAGTACGGCCTACCACCCACAAACCGACGGGCAGAGCGAAAGAACTATTCAGGCCTTGGAAGATATGCTAAGATCTTGTGTGATTGACTTCAGTAAATCATGGGATACCCATTTACCACTCATTGAATTTTCATACAACAACAGTTATCACACTAGCATCAAGGTCGCTCCATTCGAAGTTCTCTATGGTCGCAAGTGCAGATCACCATTGTGCTGGGCTGAAGTGGGAGATACATAGCTAGCAAAGGGGAAAGTCCCTAACAGCACCCTCACTGGCCCTGAAATCATAAGGGAGACTATGGAAAAGATCTTACAAATTCGAGAAAGACTGAAAGCATCTCGAGATCAACAAAAGAGCTACGCTGATAAGCGACGCAAACCCTTGGAATTCCAGATTGGTGACCGAGTACTACTAAAGGTCTCATCATGGAAAGGAATTATGCGTTTTGGTAAACGTGGGAAACTAAATCCAAGATACATCGAGACATTCGAAATCCTTGCTACGATTGGCCTAGTAGCATACAAGCTTCGACTGCCACAAGAACTCAATAACGTACATCCGACATTCCACATGTCAAACTTAAAGAAGTGTCTATCTGACGAGACTCTTGTGATACCACTAGATGAAATTGAAGTTAACGAGAGTCTCCACTTCATAGAAGAACCGGTTGAAATCATGGATCGGGAGATCAAAAGAACGAAACAAAGTCACATCCCTATTGTGAAGGTCCGTTGGAACGCTAAACGAGGACCCGAGTTCACCTGGGAACGCGAAGATCAGATGAAACAAAAATACCCACATCTTTTCCCCAACTCTTGAAGTCCCAGTCGAAACGCTAATTTCAGGACGAAATTCCTTCTAACGGGGGGATGATGTGACAACTATCAACTTTGGGTCAAACAAAGTCAACAAGTCAAACAAGTCAACACGACTAGTATTAAGATTTCAGGATAAGCACTATGTTTTCTTAGTGTTCCTAATGTACAACTTGCAATTATAATACAAAGTATCTATCTTTTTACCAATTATCAAATATAAACCCTAGTTAGGGTTAGTAACGTAAAAACTTGATAATTCAGTTATATATTATTTGGGAATAAATAATACTCGTAACACAATGTAGTAGGCTTCATAAACCTAACACTACAGGAAAAAAATCATAGCAAAGGCTACAAACACAAACTTTTCGTAAATTCGTCACCAAATACGACAAAGTTTATATCCGGCTAAACAAAAATTTTTAACGAACCGAAATTGGAATTTCAACCTAACTTTCATATAATGTATTATTATTTTGATGATAATGCTTGTTATAATAATTTGAATATTTATAATTCAAATTAAATATTTTATACATCCTTTATACCATATTTATTTTATAAAACACCACCATTTTATAAAAATATCAAGAAATTATAAAGGGTTGACCTTTTTTTATAGAAAGTCACTAGTTAATACAATGTTCCCCCAACATAAACAAGACACATATATGCACTTACACAAACCCTAAAAGTAAAACACCTTTAATTAAATCCATGTTCCCCCATTACCACCCCTCATAACTCATTCCACCCACCCCACCCAACCTCTTTTCCCCTTCGTTCTAATTCACGGCCAAAATAGCCTTTTCCCTTATTCATTTTCTTCATTTCAAGTTTCTTCTCCAAGTTTAGGCTCTCAACCTTCAACCCTAATTTCTTCCAAGTTGATTCTTGACCTTTTGGTAAGTACTTTCTTCATAATCTAATAATTCTACACACTTCTATACAAGTTTCAATCAATTTACACACAATATCATGTGTTACTATTCATAGGATTTTCAAACCTTCAAAGTGTTCTTCAAGTGTTCTTGACTTGAAACTTTCCATCTACAACCTTTCATTCATCAAGAAACACACACATAAGGTGAGTTCATACCCCTACATTTTCATGTTTTCTTCAAGTTTTAGGGGGGGGGGGGGGGAATACAAGTTAAATCATCTTAACATAACTTAAACTCATTCATCAGCTTTTCACAGAAACGTTGGGTCTCATTCACGAACTGTTTTGAACATGTTAAACTTTTTATTTTTCAAAACTGTTCAAGGTGAAAATATTTCAGGTTCATACCTTTAAAATGACTACTTGCACATCTCTATACGATTTTTCTACAATTTATGGTGATTTTTACAAAACTGCCTATCATTTTAGAAACATTTCGGACCAGTCTGTGATTATGGACATTTTCACAAACGTTAGAGGTTACTAAAAATCATAATCAAAATTATGAATAAACTAGAAACAATTTCTAAACTCTCAGAGTTTACGGATTCAGTTTTCGACTCCGTATGATTTCTCTATAATTTTTCTAAAACAGTGCATAAAAGTTAAAAACTAGTTAAACAGTTTACAATATTAATAAAACTTTGTAACATGATGAGCAAAGTGTATAACAATAAGTTTCTAAATGTTGAATATATTTCTTGTTAGCTTAACATCATAAACAGAAATTAGGCATTCATGATAAAGGTTTTCATTCACATCAAACACGTACAATAAGCTATAATAGGTATGGTTTATGGATTTTACATTACAAACATACCACAAAAAGGGGATTCATTTCCACCACAGAAAAGGTTTTACATTCACATCACACGTAAACTCGTTAATGTAAATTGTGAGACATTACTTCATTATACACTTAGAGTACGGGTTAAAATTCTCGTAAGTTATAACCAGGGTCTCTTGTAGGGAGAGCGTGATACTTGTATATAGATCTATATTGGGATTGACACCCCACACTTTGTTGTTAGCTACAGTGGGACCGGCAGGTCTACGGGTGACAAATGTCATATCATTCCGACGTCTGAAAAACGTCGTAGCAGTTTCAGTTAGTCATAGAATGGTTATAGCGACTCACATAGGGAGTTAACAACATTTAAGGTTTACGGGAAATTCTACTTTAAAAGGGGTTTTTATTTATTTAAAACTGCATACATCATTACAAGTACGAAACACATACACATATTTGGTCTTGGGATTTAAGACTACGTAACATTTTATAAGGAAAATATTGGATTTTTATTGGGTATACATTACATTCCAAACAAAGGTTTTCAAACTCCACATCCAAAAGCTTATGAACTCACCAACTTAATTGTTGACACTTTTTCAAAACTACTTGTATTCTCAGGAAATCAATGAAACAGGAAATCAAGAGCTTTTGATGATGGGACGCTAAGGCGTCAAACATTTTATTTTGTCATCATCATGTCTTTGTAATTGATTTTGAAACATGTAAACACATACTATGGTGTAACTTTTTCAATTATATTTATGATGGTTGTATTTGCTTTGGTCACTATTATACTCGTTGTTATGATACTATACATGAAGTCCGCCACCCCTGGACGTTTCCGCCATCCTTGGTTTGGGGGTGTGATAGTGATCGACGACAACACAAGTGGGACTCCAAAAAAAAAACTTTATATCCTCCTCTGTAGAATTTGATAATAAGATAGATGGAATGGAACGTATTTTTCTCATTATCACCAAGCCAATAAAACAGTTCTTTAAATACCATCCAGGAAGGCATAACTGAACAATCCTTAATCAAAGGAAATCATAAAAGATAAATATCATAAAAGATAAATATGAAAACCCGATAAATAGGATAATGACTATATGCTAAGAAATATTCGTTCCAATATTCCCCCTCAAGTTGGAGCGTGTAAATCTTGCATGCCCAACTTGACAAGTAAGTTTCGAAGGTGTTGAGCTCCCAATGGCTTGGTAAGAAGATCGGCTATTTGACCCGTGGTATTGATGTGCATAGGACCTATTTCATCCGACTCAACTCGCTCTCAGACGAAATAACAATCCATTTCTACATGCTTCGTTCTTTCATGAAAAACCGGATTGTTGGCAATATATTTGGCAGCTAAGTTGTCATAAAATAGAGTAGTACCCTCCGTAGGTGCTTCACAAAGTTCCTTTAACAATGATCGAACCCACAATACTTCGCTGACTGTGCTAGCCATTGCCCTATATTCTGCTTCAGCCGATGAACGGGAAACAACCCATTGTTTCTTCGACTTCCAAGATATGGGAGCACCACCGAGGAGGAGTAAATACTCGGTGCGACAACGTCTTGAAAAGGGACATCCGAGCCAATCGGCATCACAGTAAGAGACTAGTTTCAGGCCTCCTTGGCAGGGTATCAAAATACCTTGACCCGGGGTGGCTTTTAGATATCTTAAGACACGAGTAACCACGTTCATATGATTTTGTCTAGGGTCGGAGACAAATTAACTTAACACGTTAACAGAGTAAGTAATATCCGGGCGTGTGGCTTGCAAATATAACAATCGCCCAACCAGGCGCCTGTATTTACCAACATCAACCTTTTCTTCTTCTTCATTCTTATCGAGTTTTAGATTTTGTTCCATGGGAAACCCACTTGGATGACACCCCTGCAAGCCACTGTCCTCCAAAATGTCCAAAGTATATTTTCGCTGACTAAGGACTAAACCCTCCTTCGTGCGAGCCACTTCGATTCCCAAAAATACTTCAAGGTGCCGAGGTCTTTAATGCTAAATTTGTGGTGGAGTTGAGACTTGGTGTATTGAATCATGTCCATATCGTTGCCAACAATGATCACATCGTCAACATAGATCAAAGCTGCTACAAAAACTGCATTTTTGTTGTATATGAACAACGAATAATCTGCCCTGGATTGAGTGAAACCAAGCTCTAACAGAGGTTGGGTGAACTTATAATACCAATTACGTGACGGTTGTTTGAGGCCGTATAGGGACTTCTTGATGCGACAAACACGTGTATCATTGTCTTTTGAGAACCCTTTTGGAAGCTTCATGTACATTTCTTCATTGAGATCACCATGTAAGAACGCATTGTTGACGTCTAACTGGTGTATAATCCAGTCCTTCTTCACGGCTAAAGTAAGAAGAGTGTGCATCGTTACTAATTTTGCAACAGGCACGAAAGTGTCATGGTAGTCCACTCCTTCCATCTGTGTGAAGCCCTTTGCTACGTGCCTGGCTTTGTAACGTTCGATCTCCCATTTGGTTTATACTTGATCTTGTACACCCATTTAGAATCTATTGCTTTCTTTCCATCAGGTAAAGGTTCCAAGGACCACGTTTGATTTTCTTCAAGTGCCTTGATTTCACGTTTCATGGCATTTCGCCAGTTTTCATTTTGTGATGTCTGAAAGAAAGTTTTAGGCTCATCATGTGACGTGATGGCCGCTAAAAAGCTTTTGTGTTTGTTAGAAAACTTGTCATAAGTCACATAATAAGCAAGGGGATATACCGTGGAGGAAGCTTGATTGGAACTTGGGTGTGCATGATCGACGGACGGTGGGATGTTAACTTCATAATTCTTGAACCGTGAGGGTTGAGTCTTGGTCCGTTGAGAAGTACGGCTTGAATTGTTCGGATGTTGTGGGTCACCATTAGTAGGTGACGGATCGTTATTGGCTTCGTCAGCTCGTGTCTATCTTCTGGTGGGTTATTGGGCTCATTATTTTTCATGGGAGAGTCCATGTCATCGGCCTCTTCAATGGATGTGCTGGGATCGAGTTGTATGAGCTTTTCCTTATGGTGCAAATCACTTTCCATGTCGATTCGAGGCCTGTCAGTTGGTTGAGGCTCACCAACAATTTCATTCTCTACCTGGTTCACATTCTCTTTGTGGTTGGAGAATGGGAAGACGTTTTCCAGAAACTTGACATCACGGCTCACGACTATTTTTCGTTTTTCTAAATCATAGATTTTATAACCCTTTGTGCCGAAAGGGTATCCCAAAAACACCCCTGCCTTTCCTCGTGGGGCAAATTTATCTCCCTTTGTTTCAGTGTTCCAGAAGTAAGTCAGACAGCCCAATACATGCATGTGCTCATAAGGAGGTTCTTTTCCATACATTATCTCGTATGGTGTTTTGTATTTGATTACCTTGGAAGGTAATCTGTTGATGATATAGGTAGCCGTTAAAACACATTCCCCCCAAAAAACTTTTGGGTAACTTCCCTTCAAATCTCAAGGCACGCGCTATTTCCAAGAGGTATCTATGCTTTCTCTCCACAACCCCGTTTTGTTGAGGGGTGTGTGGACAGGTTGTTTCAAGCTCAATGTCGTGATTAGCATAGAAGCTTTTCATGTGATTGGAGGTGAACTCTCCTCCATTGTCACATCTGATTTGTTTAATGTTCTTCTGGAATTGCGTTTGGATGAGATTATAAAAACTGATCAAATAATCACTTGCCTCATATTTTTGCTTGATTATGTAAATCCAAACAGCCCTACTATAATCATCGACTATAGTGAGGAAATAATTTCCATGTGTAAGTGAAAATGTTCTATAACCACCCCAAATATCACAATGAATCATGTCAAAACAATCATTCGTTTTTATTGTACTTGTAGGAAAAGGGAGTCTAGTTAATTGAGCTCTCAGACATGAATCACAAAAAACTTCCTTAAAGTTACTACTAAAATCCTTACATAAAGAAATATGAGATAATTTTTCATTTGATGGGTGACCAAGTCTTTTATGCCATTGATTTGTGGTAGTGACTGCCATAGCTCGTCGGCCTTCTTGCATGATCCCCATTCTGTAGAGTCCACCAATGCACTTACCCATTCCAATCAAGCTCCTCGTCCTCAAGCCCTGTATGATAAAGAAATCCGGAAAAAAAATAATGGCACAATTCAAATTTATTGTTAGTTGGCTGACAGATATAAGGTTGCATTTGAAACTTGGGAATGGTGACTGGCAATTCTCTACCTCCTTTAAAGGTTGTGGCGCAGCTACCAATAATCCCTCCTTTAAAGGTAAGTTCACCGTTTCCTTTGACGGGAATGGTTTCGCCATTGGGAATGGTGACTGGCAATTCTCTACCTCCCGTAGTGAGGTTTTCAAGAGACTCCCGATTGTAAGTCATACATTCGGTTGCCCCCGAGTCAATTATCCAGTCACTTTCATCATTAAATTTACCTGCCATGTTTGCCTTCGGGGTGTTGTTGGGTTTGTCGTTGCTGCTCTTGCCAAGAATCTTTAGAAGCATTTCATATTGTTGGTCGCTCAATCCTGGCATCTTGTCAACGCATGTTTCTGCCAAAGCTGCCTTTGGCTTCACCATCTCCTTTTTTCCTTTCCCTTGCCACCAGTCTGGGTATCCGACAAGCTTGAAGCACCCGTCTCCAACGTGTCCATCTTTGCCACAAAAAGTGCAGTGTCCGGATTTGTTGTTAGAGCTTGTCTTGTCGGTCTTTTGCCAGCCCTTTTTGTGATTTTGATTCTCACGGCTGACTTGCTGCGAGGCTTGGAAGGCAGCGGCATCCGGAGTGGTCGTGATCTTTCTTCCAGCAACAATATTTCGCTGCTGTTCATCTTCCGCTACCAGATGGTAGGCTGTCCCGAGGCTTGGCGTCGGCTTGGTGGCCAGTATTTGGGTCCTCATTACTGAAAATTCGGCATCAAGACCCATTAAAAACTCATAGTCTTTCTTTTTCTTTGAGTTCGGTAATTTTCTTTCCGATATTACACTTGCAACCATCGCATTCACATCGAGGAGTCGGCAAAACGGAGTCTATTTCATCCCATATACCTCTGAGTTTGGTATAGTAGGCTGAAATAGAGGTCCCTTCTTGACGTGTCTGTGTAATGGATTGCTTGAGTTCATATCTTCTTGGAGCACTTTCCTTCCCAAATCTTTTGTGTAAGTCATTCCAGATTTCGAGAGCAGTGTTAGCATACTTCACATTGCTTCGTATCTCCTTGTCTATGGCGGTAGTGAGCCATCCTTTGATCATGGCATCATACCTCATCCACACCATATACTTATCGTTACTTTTGTTGGGTTTAGGGAGGGTGCCATCAACGAAACCAATCTTATTCTTTGCGAACAAAAAATTGGTCATCTCTTGACTCCAATCATTGAAGTTGTTGTCGGTGAGACTCTCGTTTACTTGGAGCTGTTTCGGATAGTCAGAAGGATGCAGGTAGTATTCTGAGTTTGCATCGATCGGTTCTGAATTGGTTTTGAATTTGCCTGAGTCATCGCCTGCCATGACGACGATGGCTGTTTATGGTTTTGATGTTTCCGAAACCCGCTCTGATACCATGTATAATTTGATAATCAGAGAGATGGAATGGAACGTATTTTTCTCATTATCACCAAGCCAATAAAACAGTTCTTTAAATACAATCCAGGAAGGCATAATTGAACAATCCTTAATCAAAGGAAATCATAAAAGATAAATATGAAAAACTGATAAATAGGATAATGACTATCTGCTAAGAAATATCCGTTCCAATATCCTCTCTGTGATCGTTGATCACATTCATCTCGTTCTTCCATTCATTTCTAACTAAAAGACAAATACTATAGATATGATCAATCTTTATTGTAGTAGAATTGTTTGTTATTAGAAGACATAATATTTCACGCATATGTATATATGGAAAAAGTTGATAAAGTTTTCATCATTACATCAGTAAGAGAGTAACATAGTTGGAATGTTTTATTCAAAAAATAAACTCAAATGTCAGAGAAAATTACAGTTGCCTTTATTTTCTTGGTTCATTTCTTCTTTATTTTCGTGCCGATTAACCTGTTGAAGCACCCACAAACACCCATTTATATCGAACACCTAGAAGAAAAACATTTAAAACAATTAATATTACCTATATTTTAAAGTTTTTCAATAAAGGGCATAAGATGAATTCTTTCTATGAAATGTTAAAACAATTAAACAATCATGTTACTTGAATGATAGGTAATGAATCTATGAACAAAACCTCAGAACCAGTTTGCAAAAGTAATCAATCGTAATAACAAAAGACATCATACAAACAAAACAAACATGGAAACTATGGCGCAAGAAGGGGAAAAAGAAAGGGTTTTTCATACTGCTGCTGGAAATTAAGAGGCCGACGAATCGCAGGCGAGGCGGCACCGACAGAGGCTGCCGAAGGCGTAGTGCAAAATAAGCTTCTTCCCCTCAGATCTTCCTTTCTTTATTCAGGGAAATTAGAAAACGGATCAAACTTTGCCATTCTTTGCAGGATCTGTACAAAATAATCAACAGACACAAATAGTATTATACCAGATGTACCCCTAGAGATCCCACATATGATTACAATAGCACAAAAAAGGTAAATGTACATTGTACAGCATCTTGCTTACCTAAACTAGCAGTTCTAAGAGGGTGACCATGAAGGTTAGTTGCTAGCACTGGAGCTGCCACCACTGATAAATCATCTATTGGTAACATCCCCTCCAAATTTTTGTAAACTTGTTCCTTTAAAGCTTCCACCATAGACTGCAAAACATACTACAAAAATTTATTTTATGCTAAAAAATGATTAGGGTTTTACTAGAAAGAGTTGAGGTATGAAATACAAACCTTTTGGGAATCAGTAAGCTCATTCATGGAGAGATGATTTTCGCCATCAAAGGTTGCACCCACAACCTCCATAACAGAATTGAACAAAATACCAATCCTATCTTTATTACTGTTGTATATGTACAGCTTCTCGTCTAAAACACATGCCTTTGCGTGCTTGATAATCTTCTTCCACTTGTCGCTATCCGGCCCACCAAGTAGCTTTATTATCCAAATTAAAATTATAATCATTCCAGACAAGTTCATAAAAACATATATGGAAAAAGAATTATGAAGTATCTCTTACCCGACAAAGCAAGGACTCAGTATTATACATTTGTAGAAAGTCTTTCACAGTATTTATTTTGTGTGATGACAATCGTTGATACAAATCCCCCCTTCTTGCTATGTTGTTCAAGCGCCAAGTGGCATCACTCAATGCTGGAGTATTATGCTTCATGTATACTGAATCAAAAAAAAAAAAAAAAGGCATTAGCAAGAAATGTAAGGTATATTAAGTATCAAAGTCTCGTTTCCTAGCAAATGATGACAACATTAAAAGGAGACGGGTGGTTACTTCCATCCTCGACCTAAAAAGGCACATGTAGGAATGGAGGACATCAATCTTCGAAGTCCCAAAATCTGATAGGTGATTTGATGAAAACTTATAACAACATGTCCTTGTGTAAAACTAGTAATCTATAAGTCATTACTAGATTTTCTGACAGAAATTTACTGATTTATTACCCCATTACGGAATAAGTGTGACATCTGACCCTACATCCATACTAATAGAAGTTGTTGACTTGACTACCACAAAAATGTTTTATACCAGATTTTGTGGACTAAACTGAATCAAAAAGGGACAGGCACGAGGTTATTCAACTTGAACATATTGTAATAGTCTTAAAGGGGTGGTATAATCATATGAATTACTGTTCCCTTTGAGTCAAGAATATTGTATCATTATCAATAGAAAAGTTTTAGAACGTAAAGACGGTAGAAAAGATATATAAACATAAAATGGGGGCTTACATGTTTCTCGCTTGTCTTTTACCATGAATACTTGGCTTCTTGCTTCTCTAATTCTGACTCCAGGAGTTGCATTTTTGGTTTTTGCCCCTAACCTATACTCCCTGCTCTTACTCCAGCTTGAATAATGAGTAAAAACTACATTACCTAAAACAGCAACTCCATTTTTCAGCGTCACCACCAAATCCCCTCTCAGCAACGGACTTTTGCCATCTCTTGAATATATAATTTTGGCATCAAAATCACTCTCAGACCAATCTTCATGGTCATCAAAAGGAAAATCACCATCAAGAGGAACAAGAACTATCTTCTGTGAAGATAAGGGTCCAGATGACACAATCTGATTAGAAATTGCATCAAATAACACTACTTTTATACCACTCTTGTCCTCAGATTCTATCTTTTGTCCAGTAAAAAAGATGGGAAGCAGCCTAGTCTGGAAACGAAGCTGCAGGGATGTTGTACCATGCGATGCAAGTGCACCAGAAGGAGATCTATAAATGAAAAAAGAAATGCACAACTATTACAGATGCCAAATAAAAATAAACTGTTGCCCACACACACACAGACTGTAAAATTCATCTTATGCTAAAGCATGCATCAAAATCTTATAATAGAAATATATAGTATGAAAATGAGGAACAACCTTTGTGATTCACCATACATCGTTTGAAATGCAAGCTGCACCCCATCTTGCACCTATCAGAAAGAATTTTAAGTGTTCATAAAATTGAAGTTTCATATGATAAAGCAAATAATTAAGATGATTAGTTGTTTTTCATCTAGAGTAGAGGCAAGTGAAAGTTTGTTGACTTTCTGTCATTTTCTTTAAATAACCAAATGTGCCAGCACGTATGTAAGCAAAAATGAAGGGAGAGTAAGAAAACAAGAAAAACATATTGATCTCATAAGTCAAATTCATTTCCCAAAAGTACTAGTTTGAGAAGAAAATCTATTGCAAAGTGAAGTTTCGTGGCCATTTGTAAAAAAATGTTATTGATTGCATTATTTCATTCGTTATGTATGAGGATCCATCAGCTCATAAGTACATTAGCTTTATTTGAATGACAATAGCTCATAAAGGTAATGGCCAAAGAATTAAAGGCATTGGATGGAATAACTAACAGAAGAATAAAAGGATAGTCAGACTTCCTTAATGTCATGCATAGACCGACCATTTACAAGTTTAAGACTCAAAGTGAAGTTTGATGGGGTTTTTGGGCATTTATTTCAGAAGGAGAATAAAGGAGTTGAAGCTTTCATATATAGGCCGTGTTTGGGACCCGGGGAAAAGCCAGAAACGTATGTGATGAAATATTAAACTCATCACTTTATCTACCAACTTCATCATCAACAGATGCAGCTTGCTTTAGACACGAATTTGTTGTAAATATGTTTCGTTGATGGGAGAGAGTTAATTTCCAACAAGGAAAATTTAAATTCATTACTTTTGTAGACTAAATTTAATGATCAATTACCTTTATTGTAGGATTGAACTGCATAGGTCGACCTGTCTTGCTCCATCCTCGTACCTCTGTACCAATGTGCATGTGACAATTAATATGAACTTTCTTTATTTTCATAACAAATCTGACTATTAATAATGCCCAGAAGTAACTTGGACAAGAGGGAATTAATTATACCTGTACAGTCAATGGTATCACCAACTAAAATACTAAACCAGTCAGGAGTCAGTCTACCAGCCTCCATTAACTCAAACAAATCACTGCGACAAAGATAGTAAGCTCCTGTGCTTAGTTGAAATCCAGACAAACCTCCTCCAAGAGATTCTACCAATCCCATGTTATTTTCCAAGGTTTCCTCAGCTTCCTCATCATCAGTATAAACAAGGGTCACACCACATTCATGCACCTCCAATCCACTGATCACAGCGATGGAGACGTTGACTTTATCTCCAGTGGCCAATGCATTTCCAATTGGCCAATAGCTTAACCATATACCAACTTCACCAGATTCAGGTTTACCAAAGACTTTGGGGTTGTACATCAAACCAACACCATTGCTCGTACTGATCTTACAGAACCATAACCCATCATCATCCTCACCTGATATTGTTTTATATTTAAAAGTTACATCAAGTCCTTTGAGCCTCCTATTTTTGGGAGGCGGAGGCACGTCAAAGGACAAAGATGATAACTCTGATACATAAGTAGGCTTCATGTTTGGATCCTCCATGTCTGGCAGAGATGTGCTCATTATGTTGAATTCATACAACATCTGTGTCATGCAAATGCACAGGAAATCAGTCACATATAATATAATCAGTTTGTAGGTGGTACTTTATTGATGTGCGTGTGGTGTGCTCATGCATGTGTTTGAGAGAAAAACATATACCTGGACACATGAACTTCTGCCTTTGGTGAGCTCATCATCACCAACCAGGCTCACCTCATGATTTTCATATTCTTTTAGCCACTTCATATGTCCCAAATCGTTTTCTTCAAGTCTGCCTACAGGCTCCAATTTGACATGGGTTTCTAATTGATCTTCTTCCACCAAATCAATCTCCACATTAGTGTACTTCCGCCATTTGTAAGCTATTTCTTCATTACATACGACACGTACATGAGACAGGTCCTCCACAGATTCCGGCAGCTCATGTACTCCGCTACAACCTTTCATATAAATCTTCCTTAAACCCCTCAATTTCCCCATTTTTTCCGGCAACCCACTCAAGCTCAAACAATCTGAAATGTCAAGAACACTCAACTTTTCAAGTCTCCATATTGATTCAGGCAACTTTTCCAGTTCCGTACAAGAACGAAGACTAAGTATTTCCAAATTAGTCAAATTCCCAAAATTTTCAGAAAATCCACACATCTCATTACAATTTGTGATGCTAATATTCTTAAGGTGGATAAGGTTACATAATGCCCCTGTGAATTCGACTAAATCCTGGCAATAATCGATCTCGATCTCAAATAACTGTGGCCAGATATTGGGGATGAGTTTCTCAAAAGTATTGCTGATTTTGCACATTATGAATGATACTCTCTGCAGGTTTTCCAGTGATAAAATAGATGGATGTATCATCACACGTTCAAATCTAATCCTTGTTAGATTGCGTGCAGATCCTAGAAGGTGGAAATTCTCAAATTCTGTAGGGTGTAAACTGTGGCTTGTAATGCTTAGAATCTTTAATTTTGGCAATCCCGCTAAGAAATGGGGTAAAGTGTATGTTTTTGACATTAAGTTCAAGATTAGAACTTCAAGGTCAGGGACATTTATATCGCACCATTGCGACAAGAACAACTTTCCTGCAATAAAGATTGTAATCGATCAATAGAAAAGATAATACACCAATAAATGCAATAAATATTAATAAACTTTTCATTTCTCTATTCTTAGATTAATATTATTTTGGGAAGGACTAAATGCAATAAATACAAACACATTTTTTATTTTATGTTTTTATTAAAGCATTTTAATATCATTTCTTTCTATTCCAGCATTGTATTTGATATCTATTCCAATTATAGTAATGACAGCCAAAATACAAAGCATTTTTAATTTCGCTGCTATAACTGGGCAGATTTTTCGAAGTACAATGTGCTAATAGAAAACTTTTTGAAAGTACAATGCTATAATTGGTAGACCTTTCAAAGTATGATACCCGAACAAGAAAAAAAACAAAAGCACCGTGACATAATAGAAAGAAATGAAAGTAGGATGCGATAACAAGCAAATAAAATAAAAACATTTCTTGCATTTAGCTTTTTGGGAACAAATATATACTAAACAAAAAAAAAATTATGTGTTCTATTTGTAAAGTTAAAAGGTCAAAACGTAACCACCACGTTTTTTAAACAAAGGGGGTACGATCCATCCAATATCATGAATGAATCTGCAAGAAGGTTATTCTTCCTGCAGCACAACACTGAGCTGGCCCACAGTGCCCCACGAGCATCATGTGAGGTGTAAATCAGTTACACAATGGCCCACTAGATGGATTGCATAAAGCTCATTGCCTGGAAGGAGCCAAATCCACATTGGAATTAATTGTGGCTAACCCTCACAGGTTTCTGCAAAGATATCATTCGGGGAACCATTTATGCCATGCCATGGGGGCTTAAATTTGTGAGAATAAAAACCTGTGGAAATAGACAATATGCGGGCTTGCATAGGTTCTTGGACTTTTTCAATTGATGAGGGCAGGTCTTCTCCTTGTGCATTTATAATCAATCTACTCCTTTGTTCTAAGGACAATCTGCTATTCAAATGAACAGCAAGCTCCCGCAACAAACCATGTTGTGTGACCAAGTGTTGGTCGCAATAGTTAACTCTTGCGATTGAATCATTCCAAAACCTAAAATATTCAAGGATAAGTCTATAACAATTAAATTAGATACGTAATTATCAAATTAAAATACCTAAAGCAAAAAAAATATTGGAAAAGCTTATTTGATTAGGCTTGTGTAGTAAAAATTGAGGAAAAAGTTACAGAGTGAAAAGGCTACCGGAATGGTTGAAAAGCTTTCTCTAAAAAAAAATTTATGACCATAAAGCAAATATAAAAGCTCGCACTGTACTTGCTCTTAGACTATCTTCATTTTTTCCTCCAAAAATAGAGTAAAAAATAGGGTAAATAGTGTTTCGTTTCCAACCCTACTCCATTCTATACCCCATTTTTTACCCTAAAAAGTATATTTCTAGTATATTCCCTTTTTGTAACACACACACACACACACACACATATATATATATATATATATATATATATATATATATATATATATATATATATTGTCAAACACACCCCTTCTATTCATTAGATTTTAACAAATATATATTCTATCTTTTTTCATTACAATAATATTATCAATTATGTTATCATAAAATTAAAACAAAATAAAATATTAATATATAATGAATTTGAACTAATTATTAATTTATTAAGAATAATTTTTAAATAAATAAGAGTATATTTATAACACACTTATAGATAAATATTATACATACATCTTTTAGAAATATTACAAATATATTTGTAAACACTACTAATGTATTTCGTAGACCGGACCCGAAAAAAAAAACAAAACAAAACAAAACTGGCCCTAGATCAAACCAGAAGTACCTATAATCGGGCCGGATCCCGGTTCCAATGCTTTTCAATTTGTAGTTTTCGGATAAGAACCAGACCGGACCCAAAAAACGTTAGTAATATCGGACCGGACCGGTATATATGAAAAGGACTTATTTTTTTAATCGACATTAACTATATATGAAAAAGTCTTTTTAAATTATAACCTTTTATAAAAGATGTTACCGTGTTACAAATTTTTAATATGCATTAAATTTTTTATATGAATTCAATACATAAATATTAAGCTTTACATTTATGATTAATTAATATAATTTAATATATAACAGGATATTATATTCCCTCCGTTCCAAAATAATTGTCTACACACAGATTAAGGAAACATTAATTACCATTAACTTTATTCAATAAAATAACAGTTTTGTCCTTACTTTGCATTTAATGTTCCATTAAATGCTTATTTGGTTAAGTAATAATGAGGGGGTATTTTGGTAAAAATGTTATTTATTTTTAGAAGTGGACTATTATTTTGGGACAAACCAAAAAAAAGAGATGGATAATAATTTTGGGACGGAGGAGTATTAAATATTACATTTAAATTATAATTAATAGATAAAAATAAACTACAAATGTATAAAATAAAAAAGAAAGGGACTAAAACTGACAATTGAAACATCACCTCCATTTTTTGAAGAAATGAATAGAGGAACACTATTCATATCTCAAAAACTGGAGATGGAAATGGGGTAGGGTACGAGAAGAATCGAGGGAAAAATGGGATTTGGGGGTGAGTTGGAGACGCTCTTAGAAGATTCCCAGATGACTTAAAGGGTGAAAAGTAACACAAATAGAGTAGGTCAAATGCGTACCTTGTGGTCATAAAATCGACAAGGTTTTCGTAAGAAAGTTGATTGACCTTGGCGAGGGTATCAATGCCACCAGCATCATGGTTGTACAAATGCACCCACACATCTAAGAGGGTGCTAACCGGGATCCTTTGATCCTCAGGGAATAGCCCCAAATCCAAGAAACATTGCTTTAAGTCATCATCTAGAGCCTCAAAGCTTCTTTCCAGATCGACAAGTACATCCTTGTGTAAATCTAGAACCGACCTACCTTCAGACAATGACTTTAGCATAAATTTCCAGATAGACTTATCCTCCCTTTTTAAGGATTGGCCAACCGCAAAAAGGGTGAATGGATGTCTCTTACAACATTTTACCATCTGCATGCAAGGGATACAAAAAAGTTACATGTTGTTTCCTTTTTACTTAATAAGACTTAATAAATATGGTACTTATAATAATATTGTGTTTCTTTTTTACTTGATGCAGAAAGAACCAATTAATGGATATAGTCTGGAATTGAAACTTGTATTTATTTTAAGAATAGAACACATGATTACCTGATCCACAAGGTTCTTATCAATAATTTGACTAGGTATCCGCCCGCCTTTATCAAATGCTGATTGGCAAAAGAGAGTTTTTGCATCTTTCTCGTTCAAAGGGTCAAATCGAAACACATCATAATTCGTAAAGGCGGTCCTAGATGTAACCAGAATCATGCATTCTCTGTTCTTTGATGGAAAGTTATCAATAAACGACTCAGACCACACATCATCTAATACTAGAAGCATGGGACCTGATATTTTCTGATTTAAAAAGTTCTCCAGTTCACTCTTTGCATCTTCATTGCTTTGAAACAGAACTTGCAGGGATGAGGAATTTGGATTAAAGAGATCATTGACAATCACCATATAACTGGGTGTGTCTGAAACCGTCACAAAGAAGATATCCTCCCCAAATTTTTCTGTCCAAATTGTAAGAGACAATAGCATCAAGCAAGTGAAACTGACTAATACTTTTTCTACATTTAATATATATATATATATATATATATGATTCACAAATGTGATGGATTACCACGAATTTCGGGATCATGGCATAGCATTTTCACCAAGGTAGTTTTCCCACATCCACCAGCAGCGGAAACAACCAGCACTGATCGACCACCACTATCCATCGAACTTCCATCATTATCATCATCATAATAATAATAATCAATTCCTGAAAAAACCTCACCCTTCAGCTTGGTCAATGGCTCGTCAAACGCCACAATTCCATCTGGAAGTGCAGGAACTCGCCAACCATACTTTTCTCGTTTTAAGATTTCATGTCGCGATTGTTCTGTTCTCAAAAACATCAACCTTGAACTACTATAATCACTGGTCCAACTTGTTCTCGTAGACATCGACAATGAATCACTGTAATCACCGATCCAACTTGTCATCGTAGACATTGACAATGAATCACTATAATCATCGTTCACCCCTAAAAACATCTCCGTAATGCCCCGACTCCGGATTGCTTGAACTTCGCTTTGAAAGAATCTTTGCAAATTAGCGTTCACATCTTTTAGCTTTTGTGAGTAACTGGACTTCTTGATAACATTCTTTTTTACTTGCGGATATTTTTCAAAAACTTTATTGGCTTCTTGGATGTACTTTATGAACATCTTTGCTTCTTGGATGTCATATAAGAACATCTTGCACTCCGCCTCTGTATGATCTAGTTTTCCATAGACCTTCACAATCTCATAACAGATCGGTGTTATTATCTGTAAGGTGTCAATCAGTAGCTCCAGTTCAGCCTTGAAATCGGTTGTGCTTTGTGCAACAGACATTACCATTTCAGATAGTTTGGAGAGGGTTACATATAGGAGCATAAGCATCTCTTGTGGCTTATTCTGAAATCAGTATAAAACATGCAGAAGAAGATTACATAGATGGATTTAGTTTTATATATATATATATATATATATATATATATATGTGTGTGTGTGTGTGTGTGTGTATGTGTATACATGTGCATATGCATATGTATATGTATACACAGTCTACATAAGATATTAAAGGAGTCTGACTATCCGGTTTGCTTCTGCTAGTTATTCCATCCGATGCCTAGAATGTTATGGCCATCAGATTTATGAGCTATTATCATTTAAACAGAGCTAGGGTCCTTGTGAGATGACAGAACGTCATACATAACAAACCCAAAGAAAAATAAAGCAATAAATAATATTTTTTACAGAATACGGATAAACTTCCACTTTGAAATAGATTTTTATCTCAAACTACAAGAACTCTTGGGAAAAGAAATAGACTTACAGGATCTGTATATTTTTTCTCATTTTTATACTTCTCTCCTCATTTTGCTTAGAGTCGGTACAATTGGATTTTTAAAGAAAATGACTGAGAGTCAGCGAACGTTCACTTTTCATGTAGTTCCCATTAACTTGATTGAATTGTTCTTAATGGCCCATGTGTTGAGCAATCAAATTAAGAAAAAAAAAACTATGTGAAAAGTGAAAGTTCGCAGACTCTTTAGTCATGTGAAAAGGGTATGGTTCTTTAAAGAACCAAATGTACTAGCATGCATGTAAGCAAAATGGAGGGAGATGTAAGAAAATGAGAAAAACATATTGATCTCATAAGTCAAATTCATTTCCCAAAAAGTTCTAGTTTGAGAAGAAATCTATTACAACTTTAAGACAAAAGCCAGATTCAAAGTGAAGTTCCATGGTTTTTTTGGGCATTTAATTCAGAAGGAGAATAAAAGGGTTAAGGTTGTGTTTAGTTACGGAAAAACAATTTTCATTTCCCATTTTCTGTTTTCAGTTTTCAGTTTTCATTAAAAAATTTAGAAAACGCGTTTAGTTAATACTTATTCCTTTTTCATTTTTGGTTTCAAAAAATTAGAATATGTGTTTAGATGTGTATTTTTCTATCGGTTTTCATTTTTAGAAAACGGTAGTGGTGGTATGGTGGGGGTGGGCGGGGTGGGTGGAGTGGAGTGGTGGTGGATGTGGTAGTGGCAGCGGGGTGGAGGCGGTGGTGGCGATGATGGATACAGTTGTGATGGTGGTGGGGTGGTGCTAGTGGTGGCGGCGGTGTGGCTGTGGTGACAGGGTGGTGATGGCAGTGATGGGGTGGTGGTGGATGTGATGGTAGGTCAGAATTTACGGTAGTGGTGGTGTGTGATGTGTGTGTTTTTGTGGGGGTAGTAGTGGTAGTGTGTGTGTGTGTTTATGGGGATGGGGGTGGTTGTGTGTGTGTTTAGGGGGGTGGGTGTGTGTGTGTGTGTGTATTTGTGGGGGTGTTAGGGTGGGGGTATGTAGAGGTGGGTGGGGTTGGGGTGGGTGGGCGTGTGTTTATATTTTGGAAAATTTTTGGAATTAGAAAAATGTGGAAAACAATGATTAGCGGTTTTCCAAAATTTTCTAAGTTCTTTGTAAATTTGGAAAACGGAAAATGAAAAATTTTAGAAAAATTGTTGAACTAAACTTGTTTTCAAAATTTTCTTTCTTGGAAAAATTTTCAGCCCCATTTTTTTGTAAGTAAACACACCCTAAAGCTTTTCCTAAACTCATCACTTTATCTACCAAGTTCATTGTCAACAAATGCAGCTTGCTTCAGACATGTACTTGTTGTAAATATGTGTGTTACTGGGAGTGAGTTAATTTCCAGCACAAGGAAAGAAATAAGCTCTTTTTCTTTTATATGCTAAATGTAATACTCAGTTACCTTTATTTTTGTTTCACTTTCACTAAATTTAGACGATGTGGAAGATATGATGGTCTCCCCAAGCAGGCTTGATGTGAAGTCCAATGTTTTATCTACAAAAGATGATTTTGACATCTCTGCAATCTTGTAAATGTCCTCCTATTTATTTTTCATAAACACCAGGGCCAGATTAGCAAAACCCAATCATTACACAACATAGCAAACACACATTGCTATCTAATCAAACTTAACAGAATCATATGTATAATGCAAAGGAAATAGGGATTTGAGATGTATATCAAATCTATTTGAATTATAGATATATTATGATAAAACCAAGTCACAAAGGTCCAATTCATCTTATACCAACTGCATAGGCAGAGTAGAAGATATGTAGGCCCTCCATATTATTCATGTAACGAGTTAATGATCCCCCTCCCCACCCAAAAAAAAAAATAAGAGGAAATGTACCGATTCAGGACCATGGACGATGCATCTAACAAACTTTAACTCAGTAAATGATGGTTTCAACTGTGTAGGTCGACCTGTCTTTCTCCATCCTCGTACCTCTGTATCAATATAAACTTTCTTTATTTTCATAATAAATCTGACTACAAATTAAATGCCCAGAATTAGCGTTGAAAAGAGCGGACATACCTGTACAGTCAATGGTATCACCAACTAAAATACTAAACCAGTCAGGAGTCAGTCTACCAGCCTCCATTAACTCAAACAAATCACTGCGACAAAGATAGTAAGCTCCTGTGCTTAGTTGAAATCCAGACAAACCTCCTCCAAGAGATTCTACCAATCCCATGTTATTTTCCAAGGTTTCCTCAGCTTCCTCATCATCAGTATAAACAAGGGTCACACCACATTCATGCACCTCCAATCCACTGATCACAGCGATGGAGACGTTGACTTTATCTCCAGTGGCCAATGCATTTCCAATTGGCCAATAGCTTAACCATATACCAACTTCACCAGATTCAGGTTTACCAAAGACTTTGGGGTTGTACATCAAACCAACACCATTGCTCGTACTGATCTTACAGAACCATAACCCATCATCATCCTCACCTGATATTGTTTTATATTTAAAAGTTACATCAAGTCCTTTGAGCCTCCTATTTTTGGGAGGCGGAGGCACGTCAAAGGACAAAGATGATAACTCTGATACATAAGTAGGCTTCATGTTTGGATCCTCCATGTCTGGCAGAGATGTGCTCATTATGTTGAATTCATACAACATCTGTGTCATGCAAATGCACAGGAAATCAGTCACATATAATATAATCAGTTTGTAGGTGTGCTCATGCATGAGTTTAAGAGAGAAACAACATACCTGCACACACGAACTTCTGTCTTTGGTGAGCTCATCATCACCAGCCAGGCACACCTCATGATTTTGATATTTTTTTAGCCACTTCATATGTCCCAAATCGTTTTCTTCAAGTTTGGCTACAGGCACCAATTTGATAAAGTCTTCAATTTCTAATAAACTAATACATCCTTCATAACCAAACTCTTGCAATGTGAATCGATGTGATTGGAAACTAATTTCCTCCAGCGACTTACAATAGTATACATACAATTCTGCAAGTGTACTTGGGAGACAAAGAAGCTGTTTAAGCATTGAGCATAAACTCAAGTCAAGGACCCGAAGATTTTTAAGATGGTCGTAACACGGCAGAAACTCAAATAGACTATTGCCTAAATTCATGTACTGCAAAGATAGTTGAACACTAAAACTCAGAGGAAACGAATCAGTACACTCAAGATCACAATCCTTGAGGAATAACCGGTGTAATGAAGGTGGGAAGAAAAAGGTAGGCTGTTCTGCAACTCCTCCACCAGAGGTAGAAGCTTCTGTTTGCTCACTCTTGCACAGGTTTCTACATCCTGTCATGTTCAGTAGTGCAAGACTTGTCAGGCCTCCAATTGTTTCACAAACACGAGCCAGACTGTGACAGTTCCAAAGAATCAAAGTCTCTAGATGAGGGATCATGGACATGTTGCGGACTTCACGTAGGTTGTGCGAGTCTGTAAGATTCAGAATCTGCAGTGACGGAAGAACCTGTTGCAAAAGTAATAAGATTAATTAATGTAGCACTCCTTGTCTTCATAAAGCAGAATTACCAAGAAGCTAAACGGATATGCAATAAATAAATAAATAAATAAATAAATAAGAGGATATCAGAATCAGACTCCCTACCATGGGGGGTTCAAATACTTCCAATTTACTGTAGCTCATATCTATAGCCACCAAGTTTCCCATGAATAAGTCAGAGGGTATGGTTCTTAAATCGGATCCAAGCCAGCAAAGCCATCTCAACTCATCTGAAAGATTATCGTAGGACCCAGTGAGCTGCACAAAGTTTAGTTGGAGCAATTTCAGTCTATCCATCTTTTGAAGTGCATCTGTCTTGAGGTTTGATGACTGCAGATTTAGCAAACTATCAGATCCAGAAATAAATGTGTGTGTGTGTGTTTAAATATAGCACACACACACACACATCAGTTCTTAGTGATTCTGTATTACCTTGAAAGCAAAATTCTGTTCTTCTAGTATTTTCATGTCAAGTGCTAAACCTTCCATAGTTTCTGAACCCTAAAAGGAAAAAAAAAATAAAATAAAAGGGTGTGACAGGTAAAAGTAAGCTTTATTAAATATACATATAAGAAGCATATTACCTTTCCCTTGATCAATATCTTATAAGAGTCACTACTAAGCCAGACTCTGCTACGTTGTTCAGGGAATTTTGATTCTTGACGAACTATGTTTTTCCCCATCTCTTGAAGCAACCGATGCATCATGAGTTTGTTGTTTGGTGAAACAGAAAGAAGGCATCTGTTGGATAGGCTTGTGATCCCAGATGCTGCATCGTAATCATGCTGCAATATCTTTACCACATAATCCTTGTCTTTGCCAACAAAGAAACAAGCAATATGCAGAAACAACTCCTTTTCTAAGACAAGCGATAATGACTTGTAGCTCATTATAAGTACATTGTGAATTCTAGAATGAATATCTTTTTCCAGTGTATTCAATTGACTTTTCCAATGTAAGATGGTATTTTTTTGGGACAGAGCAGAAGCCAACACTTCAAGAGCCAGCGGATTCCCTTCACAATATTGTACCGCTTGTTCTGCAACCTCCTTGAAACCTTCCATGGGAACTTTTGAACCAAAAGCATGACGACTTAAAAGCTCTAACGATTCTTCAGGTTTCAATAATTTCATTTCATAATCTTGACACCTCCGGTCCGTGAACTTAAACCAATCATCTGTATTTTCTCTGGTTGTTGTTATTATAATCTTGGTTAGTGGATTAATCTTCCCAGTTCCAAGTAAAGCAACTAACTGACTACGTTCAACAATGTCATCAAGAACAATAAGCGACCTTTTTGTCTGTAAGGCCTCCTCAATCTTACATGTACCTTCCGAAACACTAGGTATTTTTCTCTTCTTGCCACCTAAAATACCTTTGAGAAGTTGTTCTTGTAGCACACGCATACCATCAGGCTGTTCACATTTTTCTCTAATGCCTTCAAGAAAACTCATGTTTTCATAAGTTTTCCAATTTGAATTGTAGATGTATTTGGCCAGTGTTGTCTTGCCACTTCCACCCATCCCGCAAATTGCTAAAAATTCAACATCCTGTTGATTTAACCACACACCGATATCTTCGTATCGAGTAGCCATCCCAGTTATATTTTGTGGAAGACTAACTTCTTTGCGTTCCAGTTTATTGTAAATGATGTCAACAATTTCCTTCACAAACTTTGCTTCAGACCTGGAACAACATGAGAAAAATGAACAAATTCATGGGAAGGAAGTTACAGAGTCTTTGATATAATTAAATGAAAATATTGAATAATCAATTTTTCAAATTAACGTGTTACTAGTATATCGGTATATGTTTAAATTTGATTACCGATTTACCATTGAAGTTAATTTCCCAAAAATTATAAAAGTTCAATTTTTAATGGATCACAGCATTTCCAAGTGGAGAGAAGCTTTTCCAATTTATTTGCAAATACATTATTAAAATACCAATAAAACAAATAATGGAGGCCCACAATTCTGTTCAAAGGCACGATATTTTTATTTTTATCTTAATTATCTAAGATTCAAACATGTATGCGATGTACCAACAAGCATTAAGCTGTAGATTTATTGACATAAAAAGAGGAAATATCACCGTATTTTATACTTTATAGTCTATCCCATTAGATATTTGAAATACATATAAAATTAAAAATTAAAAAAAAAATGTAGCCATCAAACACTTTTTCACCCACTTTTCCGAACTACTCTGTAAACAAAGATCTGTTACCGATTCATAGGTTAAAGTATTGATACATTTATCAGCTAAAAGCTCTGAGTTCTTTTAAAAAGGAAGAGACAAAGAGGCATACCCAGACAAAACCATGCCTGCTAAATCAGGAACCTCTTTAAGAGCTTTTTTCCACAGGCTCACGTTTTCATCTGTCCACCTCTTTGAAGAGGCTTTGACTTCTATAGCAAAAGTTCCCGTTTGTTTCCTCACATCAGAAGGATCGACATAATAAAAAACAGGTAGAACGAAATGATTGCACTCCCTCCTTTGCTGGAGGATCAACGCAAGCTCATTCAGACACCAAGTTGAAGTTGCATACTTCTCTGAGAATACAACTACTGAAGCCCTAGATCCTTTAATTGCTCTCTCGATCTCCGGCTGCAGTTCTTCACCTCTCCTGATTTCTTCATTATCCCTAAAAGTAACAATTCCTGCTCGGATTAATGCGTCATAAAGATGATCCGTAAAAGCATTACGAGTATCTTCGCCTCTAAAGCTTAAAAAAACGTTATAAGCACCGGGAGAAGCCATAATACTGGATGAAGAACCGAAAGAAATTGAACTTTTGAAATGGATTTGAAAGGATAGGAAGATGAAGTCAACTCAAATTTCTAGCACAGGATTCCAGCTGAATATATATTGTATTTAAAGAACATAAAGTTGCTATACAAGACAACTTAAATTCTAGAGTAATGACATAATGATCCCTATGTTTATACATAAATAACGGATTGGGTCCCTAATAGTTTTTATTGTCAATTTCATCCCTACGGTTTAGGTCCCTAATAGTTTTTATTGTCAATTTCATCCCTACGGTTTAGGTTCGTTTTGAACCACGTCTCCATTATTTATATTGTTTATTTTCTCATATTAAATAAGTTGTTAAATAAATGTAAAATTACTATTTTACTTTTATATTATGTATCCTTACTTTTACTTTTATATATTTAATATTAACTTATTATTTTCTTGTTATTGATTTTTTTTAATGATTGAATAATCTTTTGCCCTTCCATCTCCTCGTCCTTCTCATCTCTTTTAAAATCTCCATATCAATTAAGGTAAGCAAAATTGAAACCAAATAACCAACAAAATCTAAAACCAAATAATCGAACCCAAACTCAAACCATCGGTTTTAGGTTTGGATTTTTTAAAACCAAAAAATTTGGTTTGGATTCGGTTTGTACTTTGCGAACCAACCCAAAATGTAAAACTAAACAGAAACCGACTCATTGAACTGAAACCAGCCTAACATGTGTATATTTTAAAACTTAAAATAAATATGTATTGTCTTTATGCAACTTAGGTTTGGGCATATGGCTTAAGACTATGTTTCCTTCTTAATTTTTCATCTGTGTCTTTTTCTCATTGTCGACTCCACACATCCCCTACAAGTCTATTTCATTTTCTATAGAATTGCTGGAAAATGGATTCAAACCTAGAACCCAATAACCCATTAGTTAAAACCAGAATACCAAAAAAACCGACCCCGAAGACCAAAAATTGAACCTATTCCAAAACCAAACCTGATGGTTTTCAAATTTTGAAAATCAAACTTTTTGTTTGGATTTGTTCGCCCTAATATCAACATCCTAAAAACCTAACTCCATTTGCTAATGTTATAACCTTATATAAAATTGAAATTGATACCATGAACCTTCAACTTGATTACATATGTCAAACATCAACCATTTTAAAACCAACAAATCAATATGGTAATTTATGAAACCTTCAAATCGATTCTGTTATCCATAGCCATGAAAATCTATGCTAAACACAAGGATTCTCTACATCACCCTCCCTAAAAATTGATAAAGACCATCACAAACACAAAACTTCTTAATCTTTATAAAAGTTTAAAACAAAGCATCTGATTTTTAAAACACTACAATCGTTAGAGACTTACACCCTCACTCCTTCAATCTAGAACCCAAACACAAGCACGTTATGGTCACCATCTATCTACATTGTGTTCATCATAGAGGTTGGTATGAAATCTGGAAACCAAAACACAAAAAAAATTGAAAACTCGTCTTCTTTGTGTTAGGATTGGAAAACTATTCAACACAGCAAACATAATTAAAATTAGAGGAGTAACTCTCACACTCAACTATTACAAGAGAGAGAGAGAGAGAGAGAGAGAGAATCGCAACATCCTAAAAATTAATTGTAACAACCCAAATTTTCCAATAAAATTTTTCATTTTTAATTAACAAAAGTGTTTTCAATTGTAACACCTCATATTTTTTTTTCAAAAAAAATTCGTTGTTATGGTTTAACCCAAAGGCAAGTTTTTACAAAAGAAAAAAAGCATTTAACAAATCATCAGAGTTTAAACCTAGTTTCAAAACAATCTCTTGGGTGTTACTAACATTGTATCAAATAAACCATAACAAGCAAACCAAGAAGTACAAGATCAAAGTCAAGCGTAACTTATGCTCCACTAAGTCTCCCATGGACTTCATTACTTCTAGATCACTTCACACCTTTAGCTATCACCTAAGATATATGGCATTTAAAAAAAATATGTAAGACAAAATGTCTCGTGAGTCACGTGGGTTTTAGACCCTAAAACATTTCAAGTATTTTCAAAGAAATTCATTTCTTACATAACATAAATTATCATTTCATATCATAACATTTATTTCCTTTCTCATTCCCAAGTCCAAGGTGGAAAGAACAAATCAATCCACCAAGGTATCATAATAGGACATCTACTTCGCGACGGGGAGGTACCACCCCAGTAGATTCCTCTAGTGCCTCTTATGAAGTATCATGGTCCGGACGGTTTTCATTGCATCATTACATTCTTTTTTTTCTATTAACATAAAATCATTGAAACATATTCAAAAGACACACTTTCATTTTCAAAACATTTTTCCATAAGATAGTTTAACATTTAGCCATGCACCCCAAAGTGAGGAAAAAGTCCACACGTACTCACCTCAATCACACGTAGGTTAGCTAATGTTCTTCTAGTTCCTTTCCTAGATCAATCCTCTTCAAACACTACCTACACCATATATGGAAATAAGTCATTAAAATGACCAAAATACCCCTCATAGCTTCCATTACTTAATTTTTTGTTTCAAATCATTCCTCATGAAAAAATATGAATGTAGGCGAAAACCGTGCGTAAATCCAAGTCGGTATGCAAAAGTTATGAAGAAAACAAGAAAATCTCCAAGTCAGGGGGCTACACGTGTAACGCCCCGATTCTCAGGTATTAAATTAATATAAGAATTTTCTTGTTTTCAAGGTCTACTCGACGAGTTGGTTGCCTTACTCGTCGAGTAGCAGCGGGTTGGTCCGCGTGTTTTAGTGACCTACTCGCCGAGTCCAATAAGGGACTCGACGAGTAGAAGCTGGCAAATGAAACCCTAAATTTCGGGGTTTTGCACCCTATTTAAGGATCACTTACCCCCCCCCCCCCAGCCTCTCTTACTGCTCCCCTCGAATTCAGAAACCCTAATTCGTGTCGTTCTCTATTTTGGTGTGCTTCTTAGCTTGGAAGAGGGATTTTCGTGAGGAAAGGTTTGAAGACCAAGAAGCTTTGAACACGGAACAGCTGGGGATCTGAAGTCTACCTCAGTTTATCACCATTTGGAGGTATCAAGTCATCACCTAGAGCTACTTCTAGTTAAACCCCCCTTTCTATTTTGAGTTTTGGGACCATTTTGGGCATTTGGTGTTGCATTTCGAGTGATGAACCAAGACCTGAAGTTGCAACTTCAGATCTAGGCTCATATTGGCCTTTATCATCATAAAGTATCAGTCTTTAGCATGTTGGTGACGCTCTTTTGCCTAGAACCTCTTCTTTAGCTTGTTTTGGGTCATTATCACCTTGCATGCACGTAAAGTTTGCAACTTTACGTGATAAACATGCCTTGGGAAGCTGGATCTACAATATGGAGCCTTAGCATGGCTTAAAAAGCATCTGTATGGATGAAGGATTGAAGGGACTCGGCGAGTCGCAAGGTCGACTTGGCGAGTCATATGAAGATGGTTATGAACTCGACGAGTTGATGAATAACTCGGCGAGTCCGATGAAGATTGCCTTGGGCTCGGCGAGTCAGTCGAATTACTCGGCGAGTCGGCTAGGGTTTTCCCAACCTTTGGACACGCATGAACTCGGCAAGTTATAGGGAAACTCGATGAGTCAACCAAGGATTTCATGACTTCTCGAGTTCAGGAAGAACTCGACGAGTCGGTGAACTGCACTCGACGATTCGGGTCAACATGGACTATTGACCTTGACTGTTGACTTTGACTTTGACCAAGGGTTGACCAGTTGACCTTTGGGGGTATTTTGGTAATTTGGAAATTTATGGAAAAGGGGTTTTATGGTGACTATAGGTGGTGGAGTTCGTGTTGGTGATTCGAGCATTTGAGCCTATCACTTCAATGCGACATTGTGAGGTGAGTTCTCCTCACTATATCAACAGGGTCTACGGCACCAAGGCCGACCCTTTATGATTTACATCCTGGTTTAGGATGGTTCCTATGTTAGATTACATCCTGGTTTAGGATGGTTGCTATGCTAGTAGTCTGTTAGATTGATATCTTGGTTGTATGATGGTTGCTATGTTAGAGATCGGTTAGATCTGGATGACTATCTGTTATTGCATGCTAGCGTATGATATTTATGTGCACATGTTTATTGGTTTGGGGAAAGGGTTGAGGCAGGTCCTACTGTGTGCAGTAGGCCAAGACACCCTGGCCGGACCGGGTAGACTGCAGGCCCGGGCCGGGCAAATCTAGTCAGGCCGAAGGCCCAGTGAGCGGTCCGGATAGGCTGAAGGCCCCGAGGAGGGCGGTCCAGACGTGTTGTGGGCTCGGAGAGCGGTCCAGATAGACTGAGGACCGGGAGTCGGTCCAGTCAGACTGATGGCTCATTATGCATGTTGTATCTGTTTGCTTGTATGATTATATGATATGGTTATATCTGTATGGCGTTGGTATTTTGGGGGTAACTCACTAAGCCTTCGAGCTTACATCTATCGATATTTGTTTCAGGTACTTCTGATGATCGCGGGAAGGCGAAGGCGTGATCGTACCATTCCTCACATTTTATGATTTTATGATTTTATGATCTGATTTTGGAATACTCTGACAATATACTATTTTGAAAACAAGTTTTGTAATAATCATGTGTTTTGAAATGTTTTTTTTTAAAAAAGGGTTTTAATTTGGCATGATTTTTATTGGTGTTACAAGTTGGTATCAGAGCCTTGGTTTGAGTGAATTGGAGGAAACACTCATGTGTCTCCAGTCTCAAACTGAGGACAAGGTTATAAAATGATTTTCTTAAAATGTTTTCAAAATAATAAGAGGAGGATGCAGGTGTACGATCAGCCGGAGCTCGCGGATAGACCCCAAAATACCTTAAGGATTATTTGATTTTGTGATATGTTAGAACAGCATGCTAGTACTAGGCTAGGGATCTTCAGGAATTGCATGATAGAATTGCCTGATTGTATGATGCCTGATAACCTAGGGTTCTCCCTTATATGAAATTGACATCATTACTATAGTTGCTTAGTGTATGCATCGCGACTGTACATAAATAAGATCTTATAGCCTGAGAATGTTTGGTTTGGCCTTATTTCCTGTTCTTGTTTGATGAAGGGCTTGTTAGGTTTTCAGCATTCTAACACTCCTATGGTGTACATGCAACCCTATAAACCTTGGATCTATGTTTTCTCTATTATACATGCAAATATTAAATATTCCAAGGTTTCATCCTAACTAGCATATTATGAAGCACCTATACTATAAAGTTCTAGTTAGATGACATACCTTTTGATGTAGCTTGATGTCTTCAAGCTTTAAGAGCTTAGCCCCAATAGTGTGGAAGCCTCAAGTGGAATCACAAATCACCAAAACACCTTGGAAAGCCTTTAGAGAATATGGATACTTGGCTCACACTATGAAATCAGTTATTGCCCTCTTTAGTGTATCCACACTAGCCACTAGCCTAATTTCATGAACCATAAGACCTTTTATATAGTGTGGAGGATTAGGGTTAAACCCTAATACCCATGACCTTTCATTTCCTAGGATCCATGGGTTAAAGCTCCATGGACTATCCATGAAGACTTAGCCCAACCTAAATGAACTTGGCCCACTACACATATATATATATCTAAGAGTCCATATTTAATTAGTTCCTTTTGATCACTTAATTAATTATAAATTAATTCTTGATCAATACTAATTAAATAATATGATTATATATTAATATATTAGAACTTATAATATATTAATATAAATCATAAATATACTATTCTCAAAAGACTATCCATATAAATTGTGTCGGTGAAGTGCAACCCAAATGGACCATGTCGGGTTGGGTCAAGTACATACCAAATATAGTTATGGACTTAGACATTAATCCAACAGTCTCCCACTTGGATAAGTCTAAAACTATTATTGAGTATGACTTCAAAAACCAACTGGCAATCGTAGCTCTTAAAGCCGCTGTCGAACTCTGATCTTGTCAATGAACTCTGACCTCTGTCAATGACTTGTCCATTAGATAAGGGATAATATATTCCTTCATTCTAGATATCATATGGACTGAGACATGGATTATAATCATTCTCTCTGTCCATTTGTTGTTTCCTGATTTTCGATTTATGATGACTGACTGATTGAACAAATCAAATCAGTCCTGGCTTGGCCAAGCACTCACATGTGTCATCGCTAAATCATCGAGGGGCCCACAGATATCGCTTTTATCCCGAAGGTAAAAGGAATGGATAAACTTCGACTCATATGGCTTGTTCTACTACTTGTTGAATCCAATACTTAGAACTTATGAGCACTCATGAGTGTTGTAGCACCACTTTGTCCAACATCTTAGACCTCTACAATCCAACGCATGACAGTCTTGATTCATATCTACTTCCAACATATGACCGACTGTGGATAGTTTGAATAACTTAGTCATTCAGGAAGAATGACCTAGTTTATTCTGGAAGTCAAAACATGCAAAATGAAACACAAGAATAAATGAATCAAATATGGTATCAAACCCTATGAATATAAATAGACCACTTTTATTTATCACCATACCGATTACTCATTATTTCATTGTTTCGGTTTTATCAACTTTATACCTGAATTAAAAACACTATTTGTCCCATGCTCCAAGCATGTACACTATGTTTTTCTAAACAATAGCTTTGCCATACACCAAGTATGCACTCTATGTTTGTATATGATCCTTACTTTGTGAAATAAACCAATTGAACATAATTTCGATGATTCTAATTTCACACTCCCAAATCCTTATCGAAAAATGTGAGAATTTCAAATTCATATCATTTATCGAAATTTGTTTAGATTTTAAACTTATATGCACTGACCCTCCTGTAATGAATATGTACAAAGTCACAAAGACTTGTCAATAGTCATTATAAGGTATTCCAATGGAGATCAACTCCATGGAAACTAAGTCTCATATTCAAAGTATATTTCTTTAGACATGCTTCTTGCATTAAGTTTTCTAATCTTACACATATAACTTCCACCTATGGAGACAACTCCATATTCTCATTTTGACTATCACTTCTGAACAAGAGATGCCTCTTTTCAGAATATGTCAATATGGTCCTTCCAAAATTAGCACTATACTTCCAACTGTCCCTGAGCAACCAATCTTTGGTAAACCTCATATTGTCCTCGATAATTGCTTAATCATTTTAGTCATATCCAATTCTAGACCTTTTCCCTTCTTAATACCTCTGGGCATTTGGAAAAATTTAGAAATGACAAATATTATAGCACATGAAATCGATCCTGTACCCAAAGCAAATTGTACACGATTCATGATGTCTCACATAAAGACATGATTCTAGACCAGTCTTTTGCTATAATATTTTTATTTGCCATGTTTTCAAAATTTGACTATGAAGAGGGATGTCGTAATCATAATCGAATTTTGAGAACGCAATATATAGAATTTCCTTAAGTTGAACCAATCCAACATTAAATTCATATATATATTCTTGACTAAGGATGATTAAGGTCTCAATCTAAGCCTTTAGAACTGAAATGAAGTATATCCTCTCCCTTAATTATAGCAAAACAACTTTTTCAATCCCTGCAGCCTCACGAATTGAAACTTTTGTTTTCTATAATTAACATTGCTAACTTGCAACACTAACAACAATTATCATGCTCCCACTAACATGATGATTATTAGCATAACACTTATGCTCCCACTAGCTTTGACATATACTCAGAAATCAGCTGGACTTCTAGAAATCAATACTTTATTGACTTTCTTACCAAAGTTCAGATTTCTGATACGAGATGCTTTGATAAAACTTTATCAAAATCATACACCTTTCCTTAGATAGCATGCATGTGTGTCTAAACAATTTCAGAACTATGAAAAGGGATGCCGTAATCATAGTCTCAATTGTTTAGACCTTTTGCCATCTGCTTCAAATCTACTGGGTGGAAGTGTTTCCTCACCATCATTTTCATGAATCGGAGAGAAACCTTATGACCCTTAGATTTTATGGTGTATGTGTTCTTATCCATGTGAATCGTCAAAACCATAGTCACAAGACAAGGATAATGACAAATCCAAACTCATATGGACTGAACTTATGCAATCTTAACTTCTTGCCACCTGGCAGTACAGGGCCTGCCATTGCTTCAAAGTTGTTATGCAACCAATTGAGAACTTTCAGAACTCCTATGCAAAGCCAACTTAAACTGGAATGGGCACAGAATATGTCAACACGATAGGCTATAAACCTCAAGTCGTGTGCTAGTGAAGAACCTCAGGTTTTATTCTTGATTAGTTCTTGAAATTCTTTTTAGGATCTTTAAGACTCCCACTACCCTCTTGACATATAAGACTATCTTGCCAAATATTCAAGAGATAGTGCGGATTCTTTATCAAGACAAACACTTCACACAATTGGCCTTAGTTGGTCTTTGTTTTATCCAAAACATCACAACTTACCAATTTCAAATGTACAAGAGTAGGACACTTTTACTCTTACATTTGACAAGTGTTTTAAACCTTTCTTTAAGATATGTCACTCAAGTTACAATCTTGGAGTATGACTCTAAGAATTGTTTTGGAACGAAGTATGACTCATCTTCCTGATCTAACCATTTCAACAATTCATGACTCCTCTTCTTAGTCATAAGAATGCACTAAGATGACCTTTAGAGGACTAATTGTGATATGATTTCTAAATCATTAAGATGATCACAAACATGATACTAAAGTACTCTCCCATCTTTTCAGATTTGAGAAACTTTTATCTTTCTGCCTAATTTGATTCTTCCCATTCGTTCTGCCATACATTGAGACTTTTCCAATGTTTCAGAATTATACTTAAACTTGTAAGTATAACCATATTTACTAAACTTTAGTAAATCAAATAGTCTTAACGAGCTTTGTGGTGGACATGACCAGTGCACAAGAATGTGTACTCGATCCCTTTAGTCCTTCACTTGACTCACACATCCATGTGAACAAGTAATTAGTCTTGATTTTCCAATGCTTGAAAGTTCTCATTCATCATACTATTCAACTTGCATGATTCCAAGTTTCGGTCCAATTGAAACTTGGGCGATGAGGAACTTTCCTGATTTGGTAAATTTAGACACTACCACAAATGAAAGAATCAAATCCATTTTCCAATATTGTTGTCAGTGGAATCATATAAGCAACAATTTTCCACAAATGTCATTGTAAGGATACTTCAAATAAATAAAATTAAACAATTTTCTTTTATTTTAAAACTTTGCGGAAAAACTTATCCTTACAATCCACATGGAAAATTGTTGTTATCTATTCCTTAGCAATATATCATAACTTCTTAAGCAACTGCTCAAAATTCTGATGCGATCGAAATCCACCTTCGCGATCAGAATCAGCATATACTTCCTTTAAGATTTCTCTCTATTCTTTGATTCTTAAAACATCAACATGTGACCCAGTCACATCATGTAATGAGGATCTCAGAATAGAACTTAACAGAGTTAGATAATGGGCTCTACATGATGTAGAGTCAAACTTATTGACTTTAACATCCTTAGGTAAATTTGGCAACTTTGCAATCAACGCCCCTTCCTTTGGCAAAATAAACATATGGACCCTTTGGTAATGGGACTATCTCAGACTTAGCCTTTCTCTTTACCATTTGGTCAACCGGGTTGACTATGGCCAATCCCTTTCCATTGGGAAGAGAATGCTTTTTCTGTACTTCCAGTGTCACCATTGTCACTGTCCATAAAGTTTTTGGGAAGTTGATCTTCTAATCAAATTTGCTTTACTATCGTTCCAAATCATTGCTGATTCAGCAGCACCAAGCAAATAGATATGATCATTAAGGTTCATGTCATAGTCTGTTTCATAGTAGTCCCAAAGGAACTCACTATGTGACTTAGAAAGTGATTGAACATCCAACTTTCTTAAGACTTTGACACCCAACTCTCCCGGCTTGTCAATATGTGACTTCATCTCTAAGATGTGATCACACATAGACCTTACTTGCCATTAGGGCTTGAGTGACCTTTAACTTGTGGGTTAGGGAGAATAATTGGAGGAGGTGGAGGAAGAGAAGTATGACTTCCATGAGCCAAACTCGGGAAGTCATATTCATTAGGAAAGCTTGGTTTGGGAAGATCATTGTTGTCTAAACCAGACATCAACAATGGGATAAATTCACGTAAAGTTGATTTAAGTCCTTAATATAACACCCAATATAATATATTAAGGCTAGGACCCAACAAACTATTTTATAACTTGGAAGAGGGATGCCGTAATCCAAGCTATAAAATATTTGAAGGTAGGTGAATGACGATTCACCAATTTCAACCAGGATAAACGAAATGTATTATTAGGTTTTAATTGGTTTTGAAACTCCTAAATTCTTTTGAGATTCATTGAACTTTTCAATGACATGTTTCAATCTCGAGTGTGCCCTTCAGGTTTTGTGACTGGGATGCCGAGGATCACAAAACATGGTGTGAAGTAACCATGCAAATATACTTGGTACCCTTAATATTTACCCCTCAATAGATGTGCCGGTTAACCACACATGCTCCAACGATAATATGATAAAGATTAAGTTACCCTTTGCCTACCTTGTTAAGTCTAGGTTAGTGTGCCGGTTAACCACACACGCTCCACTAACAGCTTAAACAAAGTGCAAAGTGTAATTTCATGGATTAGCACCTTATTCACATTTTCCTAAGTAACTAAGATTGGGTATTAATAACAGTTTAGTTACTTAGTATTTATCATTAATACTTTTAATGAAGGGAGAATTATAGTCCTTGTCCTACCCGTTCGGCTAACGACCCTCCACCGGTCAAGGAAGCGGTGGGTGAGAGTGGACACCCATTAAACTACCATTTTATAGGCAGTAACCTTATACCCCCTTATAGACCGGCTTCGTGAATGAGGTCTACTAATGGTAAGACGACTTTACTCTTATACATATATATAAATATTATTAACTTATAATATTATAAAGTATAAGGGTTGAATTTTAACTTTTAAAATTCTAAGGGCTTAACATGGAATTAAAATATTCATAAGTGAAAACTTTATAAATTCCAAAACTTGAGGGCAAATTTTGAAACTATTCAAAACTTTTCATTTCATAACTTATGAGTTTAATTAAGGTTTAATGAGAAAAAAAATTCAAGTTCCATAACTTGAGGACAAGTTATGGAAGACATTATATCATTTAATGATGACATTAAAAATAGTGACTCTTCTATTTTCATAACATATGAGACTTAATGACACTTTAAAAAGAAAAACTCTTCACTTTCCATAACTTGAGGACAAGTTATGGAGTTCATAAAAACCATTAAGATCAAATATTCCAATTAACACAATAATCAAATAATTTTTCTATGATCTAGATTAAACTCATAAGTAAAGATAATTCACATCAACAATTTTCAAGAAATTAGATAATCATATAAACTAATACAAATCTTGAAACTTTGACAATTATCCTTTGAAGACTCTTGGAATTCATAACCTAAAGAGTTAATAAATGAGACATTTCACATCCATAACTTATGGAAGTTTCAAAACTCTTAAGATCATAACTTCAAAAAAAACTTTTGAGTTCCAAAATTTTATGACAAAATTTGTAACTCCTTAAAACCATTTAGATCAAACTTTTAAAACAAATAAAATAAAATAATCATATCATTCTATCTTTTAATAAATTGACCTAATTCAACTCTTGTAGTAAAGTGACTCAAGTTTTATAAATAATTAGTTTTTCATATAATCAAGTAATTATCATAAAATCTGACAAACTTCATGTTTTTTTTTTCTTTTTTTTCTTCAACTTGAAAAAAAATACATTTGCATCAATATAACAGAAAACAATCCATGGCTCTGATACCACTGTTAGGTTTTCAGCATTCTAACACTCCTATGGTATACATGCAACCCTATAAACCTTGGATCTATGTTTTCTCTATTATACATGCAAATATTAAATATTCCAAGGTTTCATCCTAACTAGCATATTATGAAGCACCTATACTACAAAGTTCTACTTAGATGACATACCTTTTGATGTAGCTTGATGTCTTCAAGCTTTAAGAGCTTAGCCCCAATAATGTGGAAGCCTCAAGTGGAATCACAAATCACCAAAACACCTTGGAAAGCCTTTAGAGAATATGGATACTTGGCTCACACTATGAAATCGGTTATTGCCCTCTTTAGTGTATCCACACTAGCCACTAGCCTAATTTCATGAACCATAAGACCCTTTATATAGTGTGGAGGATTATGGTTAAACCCTAATACCCATGACCTTTCATTTCCTAGGATCCATGGGTTAAAGCTCCAGTACTATCCATGAAGACTTAGCCCAACCTAAATGAACTTGGCCCACTACACATATATATATCTAAGAGTCCATATTTAATTAGTTCCTTTTGATCACTTAATTAATTATAAATTAATTCTTGATCAATACTAATTAAATAATATGATTATATATTAATATATTAGAACTTATAATATATTAATATAAATCATAAATATACTATTCTCAAAAGACTATCCATATAAATTGTGTTGGTGAAGTGCAACCCAAATGGACCATGCCGGGTCGGGTCAAGTACATACCAAATATAGTTATGGACTTAGACATTAATCCGACAGGGCTTAGGGTAGGATCAGGTATTCAAAAGTCTATAGGGTCCAGCGTCATGTATGGTTAGCAGCCGGTGCCGAAGCAGTCTAAGACTGCTGATTCCAGGTCAGGGGGACATCAGGGCCGCACTTGCGGCAAGTGCGGAAAGGGGCACACGGGGGTTTGTAGGTCTGGTAGCAGATGCCGCAAATGCGGCCAGGAGGGGAATTTTGCGAGGGATTATCGTCATACAGCCCCGGTTCAGGATATGAGGATCTGCTACCACTGTCACCAGGTTGGTCACGTGAAGACCAACTGTCCACAGCTCGCAGTCAGGCCGACTCAAGCTCCAGCGCCGTCTACATTGAGGATTACTGACGGGAGTCGGGGTCGAGCAGTGCCCCCGAGAGCCCAGGGGCGTGTCTTCCAGCTTACAGCGGAGGAGGCCAGGGCAGCACCAGATGTGGTTGCTGGTATGTTTCTATCCTTTATCTCATTTATTATATCTATTTTATGTTTATCCGTTGTACCTGTGATTAGGTACGTTTTTAGTGAACTCCTTGCCTGCTTTGGTTTTATTTGACTCGGGAGCGAGTCGGTCTTTCATATCTCAGACCTTTAGTAGGGAGTTTGGTGTGCTGGTGGGTGAGCTAGAGTGTCCGTTGCGAGTCTCTATCGCCAACGAACACGGAGTTTCTGCTTCTTCGGTCTATCGAGGGTGTGAGTTGGAGATCTTCGGAGTGTCCTTTCCGATAGATTTGATACAGATTCCCATGGGGGAGGTGTGTGTAATCATAGGGATGGGTTGGCTTAGCCGGTTTGGTGCCATGATAGATTGTGAGGGTCAGCGAATTGTAGTTCGAACCCCAAGTGGGGGAGAACTGACTGTTTATGGCGAGGGCACCAGGTTGGGATCAGGGTTTTGTTCAGATGCCACGGCTCGGCAGTACATTCAGCATGAGTGTGTGGGTTATCTAGCGTACGTGGTCGATACGCGGTCCAGGGAGCAAGTTTCAGTTTCAAAGGTTCCGGTAGTCAGAGAGTTTGTTGATGTGTTTCCGGAGGAGTTACCCGGGGTGCCTCCGGAGAGGCAGGTCGAGTTCAGGATCGACCTAGTGCCAGGTGCGGCCCCTATCGCCAAGGCGTCGTACCGGTTAGCACCACCAGAGATGCAGGAGTTGTCATCACAGCTTCAGGAGCTGCTGGGAAAGCAGTTCATTCGACCTAGCAGTTCTCCATGGGGAGCACCGATCCTCTTCGTCAGGAAGAAGGACGGCTCGCACCGGATGTGCATTGATTATAGGGAGCTGAACAAGTTGACGATGAAGAACCGTTATCCACTCCCGAGGATAGATGATCTCTTTGATCAGTTGCAGGGGGCATCATGGTTCTCCAATATAGATTTGAGGTCGGGATATCATCAGGTCCGGGTCAGAGAGGAGGACGTGGAGAAGACCGTGTTTCGGACTCGTTATGGTCATTACGAGTTCGTGATGATGCCGTTTGGTCTCACCAACGCGCCGGCAGTATTTATGGACCTGATGAATCGGGTCTGCAGACCGATGCTGGATCGCTCGGTCATCATGTTTATAGATGATATATTGGTGTATTCCAAGACTCGAGAGCAGCACAAGGAGCATCTCAGGGAGATGTTGGGAGTTCTGAGACGAGAGCGGCTATATGCCAAGTTCTCGAAGTGCGAGTTTTGGTTACGAGAGGTCCAGTTCCTTGGGCACCTCGTTAACCAGGATGGGATTTTGGTCGACCGGGCCAAAATCAAGGCATTCATGCAGTGAGAGGTTCCGAAATCTCCCTCAGATATCAGGAGTTTTCTGGGATTGGCAGGGTACTACCGGAGATTCATACAGGATTTCTCCAAGATTGCAGTACCCCTCACTCGTCTGACAAGGAAGGTGATGGATTTCCGGTGGGGACCTGGCAGCAGAGGGCGTTTGAGACCCTCCGTTAGCGGTTGTGTGAGGCTCCAGTTTTGACACTCCCGGAGGGAGTGGAGGATTTTGTGGTGTTCTGTGATGTATCCATCACAGGTTTAGGGGCGGTCCTCATGCAGAGGGGACGGGTGATAGCTTATGCATCACGGCAGTTGAAGCCGCATGAGATGAGATACCCTACGCATGATTTAGAGTTGGGAGCGGTGGTGTTCTGTCACACCCCCAAACCGAAACGGCGGAAACGTCTAGGGGTGGAGGATGTCATGTGTAGTATCATAACAATTGCATCATAGTAATAAAAGTAAACACAACCATTACATTAAATAATAGAATATTTACATTGGTTTGTTACATAATCTAATACAGTAACAATATAGCAAAATAAAGACGAGACTCTATATGCTCCGTCTTCTCAAAAGTTTGCCAAGGTACATGTCTACTTATTTCCTGAGAATACAAGCGATCTGAAAGAGGGTATCAGCATGAAAGCTGGTGAGTTCATAAGCATGTTTTTGTAATAAAACTTGTCGTTGAATTTGTATAAAATGTTTGTTTGTTTTCCAAGAAAATCCAATATTTTCTTTAATAAAATTGTAATAGTACCGGTTCCTTCTATTACTACTTAGTTTATACTAGTCACGTATAAACCAATATCGAACTGACAGCGGATTATGTGGATCTGCCCCAAGCCCACAACCAGACAAGGAACAAGAAACGAGGCAGAAATCACATACTTCACGGTCTATCGAGTATTCCTCATACGTAACCCTGATGCATAAACTAAGGGGTTATAGAACTAACCATGAATATTTGTTGTTGTGTCCTTTGTAGTATAAGAAACGTGATAGTTTGTATGTTTGTTTACTACTAGTATGTATAATATAATCTGCTGAAAACTCTGGCTATCGCCAGTCTGTATAGCATAATAATCTATTTGATTGGTATAAAAACTCTTGTATAAAATCCTTGGTTATCACTAATGATGTAAACAATGTATAGAACGTTACTCTGATTGTGTGAAAAGTACTGAAGTTAGCTGGGAAAATCCTATATTTTCCCTTGTATGTATGTATTGAGGTTGCTTTAACGGTTCTGAATTGTAAGGCATAAGTATTTCCTACACTTATGTTAATAAAGAAATTGTTCGTAAAAAGTATATTATTATGTAAATGTATCGTTACTACTGGCGAGTTTTATGACCATACTAAACTTGATACGACGTGAATCTAGCGCCAATATCCTTTATGACTTTGTCACCCGTAGACCTGCCGGTCCGACTGTAGCTAGCAGTAAGGTGCGGGGTAGTCAATCCCGTATAGATCTATACACAAAAGCCACGTTCTCCCGCGTGGAGACTCTGGTTCATAAGGGTAGTCCTCCACTTAGTTAATGTTGTAAGCTCCCAAGGACTTGTCTCCCAATTAGGTTAACGACTTTACAAGTAATAATATATAAAACGTAATGTTCTTTCGTATGTAAATCCGATGTATGTTTTGCAGAGTAAAAATAATTGTACTTAAATAATTATTAACTGTTGTACTCTTGTAATATTGTATATCGTAAACTAAATCTGTCATAGTTTATAAGGTTGATCAGGTAAGTAGTTTGTATCAGTAAAATTGATAAAGAATTCCCCAAACTATAACTATTATAGTTTGATTAAAATGTTATGTTTGTGAACTGATCTGAAAATCATGCAATTAAGTTTAGAAAAACGTCCCTCATGCTCCGCATATTACAAAAGGGATAAATTATCTAATTTCTTTATGAAAACTGTTGATTTGTATTAATTGCATAAGTTTTTAACTCATTGAAAACCTTTATGTTTGGCTTGTATTCCCCCCCACCCCCTGAAAACGTTTTAAAACCATAAAATCGTAGGGATATGAACTCACAGTTTGACGTGGGATTCGAAGGTAAGTCGGTAGGAATGCTGAGTGTCAAATGAAGCCTTGGACACAAACGGATCCTATTTAATATATAGTAGCACATACATGTATTAGATAAGGGTTTAACACTATTAGTTATGGAAGGAAATCACCTTAGGGACTAGGAAACACTTGAAACTTAGTGTTAGAATCACATGTGATTGAAAGAGGGAAGTTTGCGGCCACATAAATGTGCTTAGAGTCATAGGTTTGCGGCCCAAGAGTTTACGGCCCAAGTGTATACGGCTCATGGGTTTACGCCCCATGGGTGTACGGCCAAGGAGTTTGCGGTCGTACACTCTCGACGAAAGGTGCGATTTGCGGTGTTTTAAGGTCATTTCTAGCCCCTTGGAAGTGTTCTAGGTCTTATGCACAGCTTAGATAGGAGTTTAAGGCTATACTTTGACCACAATTTAGGGTTTGCGGCCAATCAGGAGTGTACGACCGTACACATGGGTTTACGGCCGTAAACCCTTCATGTTCATGTCTTTTGGGTCGATTTTAAGACGAAAAATAAGCATTTCTAGTAGATAACAAGCATAGGAAGCAGTTACTTACTATTAGGAAGCTTTGAAAGGGGTTTTTAGCCACCAAGAACTAGTGCGTGTTCTTGGTGAGAGATGAAGATCTAAACAAAGATGAGATTAATGAGATAGGAACATGGATTCACCATTAGATAGAGGAATGAAACACAAATCAAGATGGAGAATCACTTACAACTTGAAGATCTTGGAGGAAATTTCGATGGAGGTAGAGAGAGAGTAGAGAGAGAAAGCCTTTGAAGTGAGTAAAGTGGTAAATGAAGGCCAAGCACTCCATATATAGAAGGGAGTTTTCGGCCATGGGGGTGGGGGTGGGGGTGTTTGGCCCGGATGCTATATTATGATTTAGAAAAATTCGTTCTTGGACCCAAAATTTGATTACACTGAGCTTAGAATATTCAATTAGACCCAAAATAATGCTAACGGGAGCAAAAATAAATCCGAATTGATTTATTTTTAAACGGTTCGAATAAAAGAAATTTCGGGTTGTCACATCATCCCCCCGTTAGAGGGAATTTTGTCCCGAAATTCAAACTTAAGATACAAATCACAGACTCAGAAAGAGATGCGGATATTTCTGTTTCATAGAATCTTCGTGCTCCCAAGTGAATTCAGGTCCCCGCCTGGCATTCCAGCAAACCTTCACTATTGGTATGCGACTTTGTTTTGTTCGCTTGATCTCTCGATCCATGATTTCGACTGGTTCTTCCATGAAGTTAAGATTCTCGTTGATTTCAATCTCATCGAGAGGGATCATAAGGGTCTCGTCGGATAAACATTTTTTAAGATTTGAGACGTGGAAGACGGGATGGGTGTTGCTAGGCTCTTGGGGTAAACAAAGTTTGTATACTACGGGATCGATCCTATCAAGGATCTTGAATGGTCCTATGTATCTCGGATTTAGCTTTCCAAGCTTTCCAAAGCGTATCATGCCTTTCTAGGGTGAGATTTTCAAATAGAACGTGGTCTCCGAAATGGAACTTCAAGGGTTTTCATCTCTTATCTGTGTATCTCTTTTGTCTATCTCTTGAAGTTGTTAGTCGTTCTCGGATTTGTATGATTCTTTCTATGGTTTCACGGATGATTTCTGGGCTTGTGAAAGTACTGTCAGGGACTTGTCCCTTAGCTAGCTGCGTGTCACCCAACTCAGCCTAGCACAGAGGGGATCTGCACTTACGGCCATAAAGAGCTTTAAAAGGGCGCAGCCTTGATACTGGTATGAATACTGTTGTTGTAGGAGAACTCAATCCATTGGACGATGTTTGTATTTCCGGATGGTTTGTTGGGTATACTTCGGAAAGGTTTCGGAGGGGACGGTACTCCTTGTATGAGTACTTCTGGGTCTAGAATATGGGAGAGGCGATTCAGAGATCTATGTCGGGTTTTCGTTATGAGTGACAAGGGTCTCGATAATTAGTCGGTTAAGGTGGTGGGTTTTCGTAATACTCACACCCCCAAACCGGAACGGCGGAAACGTCTGGGGGTGGAGGACCACATTAATCCCTGTCAAATGACGACGCCATATTCTTTATAGAAACAAGTGTTAGGTTGATTTGAAAGAAACGTCTGTTGGTGTATCTGGAGTGTGCTCAACAGTGTATTAAGTGCAGGCTTTCTAGTGTTTTCTCAATAGAACCACTGCCACAAATCGTACTTGCGGGAAGCGAGTACTAGCAGTGAAAGTGCTTGATGACTAGTGACGATACTTTATATTAAGATTCTTCTTTATACCTCTATGATTGCTTGGCATATACAAGTTATGTATAATTAAGATGAATAAGACGGTCGACTGGGTGACTCTGCCCTAAATATTAGTACTAATATAGATTAATTCTTTAGAGAAATTTTTATTTAAAAGACGTACGCAATTTCCAAAAGGGTAAGGGGTTTTCCTCGTTGCTCCGATATGTCATGATGTTACACTCCTCCTTCTCCTCCGTCGTTTCTCTCCGTCGGACAGTCTCTCTTGAAATGCCCCATTTCCCCACATGCATGGCATACTTGAATTATACTAGCATCGGTAGTTGATGTGATGTGTTGAGTCGGGGTCTTACGGAAACGAGCTTCTTCGCCATTTTTAGTCCTTGGACAATTTCTTTCGAAATGTCCCGGTTCGCCGCAACTATAACAAACCTGACTCACTTCCATGCCAAGAACCTGGGTGATTGATCGTGACGGTACTCTGCAGAAACGAGTAGTATGTCCTTACCGGTTGTAGTTCTTACATCGCAACTTGCGGCATTTTCCTATGTGGTGAAAGTTGCATCTCTTGCATTCTGGTAGATTTCCAGCATATTTCCGTACTGGCATTGGTGCTGGAAGGGCAGATGTCGTGGCTGTAGAAGTTGCCACAGGCTATCTCTTGGAAAAGTTTTTGAGATAACTTGCGCTCCTTTTTGTTCTAGAATTTTCTTTTATTATTCTTAAGTTTAGGAGCTGGAGTATCATCATGGCTAGGTTCTTGCCGGTCTCCTTGTGTGTTACCACGGTTTAAAGTGTTGAAACTGCTCCCATTCTCATTCGGGTTGTTGGCATTGAATTGCGCCATGACAGCTGTCACGACGGATGTGACCGTGGCCTGGAATGTAGCGAAGTCCATCTGCAGAATTGGTGTCTCGCCAGTTGGTGGGTTACCCCCTTGCGAAGACATGGTTCTGTGGCATGACGAGAAACAATCTTGTGAGTAGCGATGGACATCGGTAGTTGTGTCTCACAAATTTATATACTTTATAAATTTTATGCCCTGGAGGATTATCCTGAATTTTTTTGATATTATTCCTGAGGGGTATTCTACGAGAGTGAGCACTGTACGAGTGATAAATGGGTTAAGTTATACTGGTTTCCGAGAGTATACTAATCTGACTTCTATAGGGTCATGATAACCATCCATAAAGGAAGTCTATACGAAATAAACTTGTGGATTCGAAGTGGCTATTCTTGAATGAATTTCTGATGAGACGTTTGTGAGGTGGTATTTCTTAGTTATAAATTTCAAAGATGATGTGGCATGATTTGGACAAAGTTGCTTAGTTTGCTTGTTACTGATCTAGAATATATTTTGATAATAATGATCTTTAACTGAAATAAGATTGCCATCACTATAGCTGATATTGAGATTACACCGAGCTCGGAAAATTTGACCTAAGAGTAGGTCTGCAACATACCAACAGAGGGAAAATTCGACAGTATGGAGAACTAGTAAGACAGTGTAACATCCGGATTTCCAGGTATTATATTTTATCATTATTTTTGGAGTTAAGAGAGGGACTCGACGAGTTGACGCCTAGACTCGTCGAGTAGGATCGCGTATTGTTGACTGATAAATGAGGGGACTCGACGAGTCGGTAAGGGTGGACTCGACGAGTCCGTGCTGACGACTGAAACCCTAAATCCCCGGGGCTGAGCCCTATTTAAAGGACTTTATAGCCTCCATTTGCGGCTACCAGTCCAAAGAGAGATACCCTAGCGATTTTGAGCGAGTTGTGAGAGAGTTTGAGCTTCTTTGTTCGTTTTTGGTGTGATTTAGCCAAAGAGGAAGGGTTTCCAGCAAGAAGGGGCAAGAGGACTTCATCTCAGGAGGTTTTCAGCTTGGATCTTCATTTTGAGGTACCTATTCGATCTTATTCCTCTATTTTTACTTAAGAGCATTGAATTTAGGGTTTTCTATATCTTTTATGGCTTGTGTGGTTGAGATTTAGTGTCCCATTGAGTAATAAACACTGGATCCGGACCTTTTGAGGTCCAAGGAGCTTGAATCACCTTGCTTTTTGTCGTTCTATGGAGGAAAGGTGTTGGATTAATGTCTAAATCCATAACTATAATTGGTAAGACCTGAGCCGACTCGGCATGGTCCATTTGGGTTGCATGGCATCATGCATTTGGATATTCTATAATGAGAGAAATAACACTTAAGGTTTGTTAATATATTATAAGTTCTAATATAAGATTATTTAATTAGTATTGATCAAGAATTAATCTAGGATTAATTAAGTGATCAAAAGAAGACTAATTAAATATATGGGTTGATTGTGTAAATCATCCATACTTGTATAGTGGGCTAATGCTTCATGGATTGTCAAGTTGGGCTAAAACCCATAAGATGCTCCATGGATGCTCCATGGTGTATTTGAACCCATGGATCCAAGGAAATGGAAAGCCATGACAATTAGGGTTTACCCTAATTGTCACTAACTATATAAGCATCTTATTGTTGACAAAAATCAGCAACTAGACTAGACTAGATTATATGTGAAAGGGCTAGCCGATTTTTATGGAGTATGGATTTCTCTCTAATCTATTCCAAGTGTATTTGGTGTTGTGTGAACCATTTGAGGTGTCACACTTTGGGCACTAGGCACTCAAGCTTCATGAAGACATTCTACATCAAAGAGGTATGTAATTCTAACTTGATATATTCATATGAATCAATGTTATTATGTTAGTTAGGGTGAATACCTTGAAAAGTTCATATTTGCATGTATAATAGAGAAAACATAGATCCAAGGTATTTAGGGTTGCATGTACACTTAGGAGTGTTAGAATGCTCAAAACCCAACAGTGGTATCAGAGACTAGGCTTGCTTTCTCTTATACTTGATGCAAATAGATTTTTCGAAGCCAAGAATCTGTCAGGGCCTAAAACTCGACGAGTTCTGGTAGAAAACTCGACGAGTTCATGTATTAGATCATGAACTCGACGAGTTTGGCCTCCAGACAGCATATCTTCGTGTTTTTTGGCTGGAATTGGACTAGGAACATTAACATAAGCTGTTTTTGAACTTATAAACTTGTTTTTGATGTGGTAATGTTCATGTTAATCCAATTTCAAAGATAATTGTCAATAGATTCATGTTTTGTATTAGTTTAAAAGTTATTCTAATTACATGAAAAAGTTTGATGTGAATTATCTTTGTTCATATGAGTTGCTTAGATTAATAGATAAGTTAATTGATTATGTGTTTTCAATCCATTTTAATCTAAGAGATGATTCTAAAATGTGTTTGTGTAACTTGTCCTCAAGTTACATGAAAGTTCACATTTAAGTTTCTTAAAACTCATAAAAGATGGCAAAGGTTACAAAATGAAGAGTCTTGTTCTCATTAAATGGTTTTATGACTCCATAACTTGTCCTCAAGTTATGGAGGTTCAAGAGTCACTTCATTAAGTAATAAAATGTGTAACCTTAATTAAATCCATAAGTTACAAATAAAGAAGAAGAGTTACATTTTTTAATAGTTTAAAGTCTTCCATAACTTGTCCTCAAGTTATGGAACTTGAAGAGTTTTTGGATTAAAACTACTTTAAACACATAAGTTATGGAATTAATTAGTTTTGAATATTTTCAAAACTTGCCCTCAAGTTTTGGAATTTGAAAAGTTTTCTCTTATGAATACTTTAATTCCAAGTTAGCCCTTAGAATTTTAAAAGTTAAAATTCAACCCTTATACTTTATAATATTATAAGTTAATAATATTTATATATATGTATAAGAGTAAAGTCAGTTTTACCGTCAGTAGGCCTCATTTACGAAGCCGGTCTATAAGGGGGGTATAAGGTTACTGCCTATAAAATGGCAGTTTAATGGGTGTCCACTCTCATCCACCGCTTCCTTGACCGGTGGAGGGTCCTTAGCCGAACGGGTAGGACAATGACTATAATTCTCCCTTCATTAAAAGTATTAATGATAAATACTAAGTAACTAAACCTTTTATAAATACCCAATCTTAGTTACTTAGGAAAATGTGAATAAGGTGCTAACCCAAGAAAATTACACTTTGCACTTTGTTTAAGTCAGTTAGTGGAGCGTGTGTGGTTAACCGGCACACTAATTCGTATTTAACAAGGTAGGCAAAGGGTAACTTAATGTTTATCATAGTATCGATGGAGTGTGTGTGGTTAACCGGCACAACGATTGAGGGGTAAACACTTAAGGGTACCAAGTATATTTGCATGGTTACTTCACACCTTGTTTTGTGATCCTCGGCATCCCAGTCACAAAACCTGAAGGGCACACTCGAGATTGAAACATGCCATTGAAAAGTTTAATGAATCTCAAAAGAATCTAGGAGTTTCAAAACCAATTAAAACCTAATAATACATTTCGTTTATCTTGGTGGAAATTGGTGAATCGTCATTCACCTACCTTCAAATATTTTATAGCTTGGATTACGACATCCCTCTTCCAAGTTATAAAAGTATTGTGTTGGATCCTAGCCTTAATATTTCATATTGGGTGTTATATTAAGGACTTTAGATCAACTATCTTGAATATCTCCCAAAAGATGTCTAGTTCAGACATCTATGATCTTCCCAAATCTCTTGAAACAAGCTTTCCTAAATGAAGATGATATCCCATGGAAATCATACTTCTTTCACCTCCTCCAATTATTCTCCCTAACCCACAAGTTCAAGGTCACTCAAGCCTTATTGGCAAGGCATGGTCTAGGTGTGATCACATCTTGGAGATGAAGTCACATATTGACAAGCCGGGAGAGTTGGGTGTCAAAGTCTTGAGAAAGTTGGTAGCTCAACTACTTTCTAAGTCACATAGTGAGTTCCTTTGGGACTTCTATGAAACAGACTATGACAAGAACCTTAATGATCTTATCTATTTGCTTGGTACTGCTGAATCAACAATGATTTGGAAGGCTAGTGAAGCAAATTTAATTAGAAGAACGACTTCCCAAAACTTTATGGACATTGACAATGATGACATTGGATATCCAGTAAAGCTCTCTCTTCCCAATGGAAAGGGATCGGCCATAGTTAACTCGGTTGACCAAATGGTAAAGAGAGAGGCTAAGTCTGAGATAGTCCCATTATCAAGGGTCCATTGCCAAAGGAAGGGGCATTAGTTGTGAAGCTGCCAATTTTACCTAAGGATGTTAAAGTCAATAAGTTTGACTCTACTTCAGGTAAAGTCCACTATCTAACTCTGCTAAGTTTCTATTATAAGATTCTTGATACATGATGTGACTGGGTCACATGTTGATGTTTTAAGAATCAAAGAAAAGTGTAGAAACTTAAAAGAAGTATATGCATATTCTGATCGCGAAGATGGATTTCACTCGCATGGTTCGATGATCGGAATTTTTGGGCTGCTTCTTAGGAGTTATGATATATTGCTTAGGAATAGATAACAAAAAAGTTTTCATGTGCTTTTGCACTGTAAGGATAGTTTTTCCGCAAAGTTTTTAAAATAAAAGGAAAAATTTGATTTTATTTATTTTAAAATATCCTTACAATGACATTTGTGAAAATTTGTGTTGCTTATAAGATTCCATTAAGAGCAAGAGTGGAAATATGAATTTGATTTTTCATTTGTGGTAGTGTCTAAATTTACCAAATAAGGAAAGATTCTTATCACCCAAGTTTCAGTTGGATAGAGACTTGGAATCATGCAAGTTGTATAGCATGATGGATGAGAACTTTCGAGCATTGAAAATTTTAAGACTAACTACTTGTTCACATGGATGTGTGAGTCAAGTAAAGGACTAAGGGGTCGAGTACACATTCTTGTGCACTGGTTAAGTCCACCACAAAAGATCGATAAGACTATTCGTCATAATTTACTATAGCTCAGTAAATATGGTTATACTTACAAGCTTAAGTGTAATTCTGAGACATTGGAAAATGTTCCAATGTATGGCAGAGCGAATAAGAAGAATCAATTTAAGCAGAAAGATAAAAGTTTCTCAAATATGAAAAGATGGGAGAGTACTTTAGTATCATGTTTTAAGACCATCTTAATGATTTTGAGACCTTATCACAATTCATCCTCTAAGTGGATTCTGATAGTTAAGAAGAGGAGTTATGAATTGTTGAAGTGGTTAAATCAAGAAGATGATTCATACTTCGTTCCAAAAACAATTCTTAGAGTTATACTCTAAAATTGTAACTTGAGTGACATGTCTGAAAGAAGGTTTAAAACACTTGTCAAATGTAAGAGTAAAAGTTTTCTACTCTTGTACATTTGAAATTGGTAAGTTTTGATGTTTTGGATAAAACAAAGACCAACTAAGGCCAATTGTGTAAAGTGTTTGTCTTGATTAGAATCCACACTATCTCTTGAATATCTGACAATAAAGTCTTATATGTCAAGTGGACAGTGGGAGTCTTAAAGGTCTTGAAAGTCTCAAGAACTAATCAAGAATAAAACCTGAAGTTCTTCACTAGCACACAACTTGAGGTTTATAACCTATCGTGTTGACATATTTTGTGCCCATTCCAATTAAAGTTGGCTTTGCATATGAGTTCTTAGAGTTCTCAATTGGTTGCATAACAACTTGGAAGCAATGACAGGCCCTTGAGCTGCCAGATGGCAAGAAATTAAGATTGAGTTCAGTCCATATGAGTTTGGATTTGTCATTATCCTTGTCTTGTGATTATGGTTTTGACAATTCACATGGATAAGAACACATACACCATTAAATCTAAGTGTCATAAGGTTTCTCTCCGATTCATGAAAATGATGGTGAGGAAACACTTTCACTAAGTAGATTTTAGCTAGATTGCAATTGTGATATTTGCATTCTCAAAGTCGTTAGTGGAGCGTGTGTGGTTAAGCGGCACACTAACATGGACTTGTGAGAAGTGGCAAAGGTCTAAACAATCGAGACTATGATTACGGCATCCCTTTTCATAGTTCTTAAAATTGTTTAGACACACCTGTGAGCTATTTAAGATAAGGTGTATGATATTGATAAAGTTTTATCAAAGCAATCTAGTATCAGAAATCTGAACTTTGGTAAGAAAGTCAATAAAGTATTGATTTCTAGAAGTCCAGCTGATTTCTGAGTACATGTCAAAGCTAGTGGGAGCATAAGTGTTATGCTAATAATCATCATGTTAGTGGGAGCATGGTAATTATGATATAGGTTGCAAGTTAGCAATGTTAATTATAGAAAACAAAAAGTTTCAATTGGGAAAGAGTTGTTTTGCTATAATTAAGGGAGAGGAAATTATACTTCATCTCAAATCTAAAAGCTTAGATTGAGGTTTTAATTGTATTTAGTCAAGTATATATATGAATGTTATGTTGGAATGGCTCAACATAAGAAAATTCTATATATGGGTCCATTATTTGCGTTTTAAAAATCGATTATGATTACGACATCCCTTTTCATAATCTGAATTATGAGAACTTGGCAAATTGAAATGGAAATATTATAGCAAAAGACTGGTTTAGTCTTTATGTGAGACATCATGAATCGTGTCCCATATGCTTCAGATATAGGATCGATTACATGTGCTATATTCATCGTTTCTAAAATTTTCCAAATGCCTGGGGCATTAAGAAGGGAAAAGGTCTAGAATTGGATATGACTAAAATGATTAAGCAATTGTCGACGACAATCTAAGGTTTACCAAAGATTGGTTGCTTAAGGACAGTTGGGAGTATAGTGTTAATTGTTGGAAGGACCATATTGACATATTCTGAAAAAAAAAGGCAACTCTTATTCAGAAGGGATAGTCAAAAGGGGAATATGGAAATGATCCCATAGGTGGAAGTTGTTCAATAAATCTGTGTAAGATTAGGAAACTTAATGCAAGAAGGATGTTTCCAAGGAGTTGATCTCCTTTGGAATGCTCTGTAATGTTTGTTGTCAAGTCTTTGTGACTTTATGCATAATCATTACAAGAGGATCAATGCATATAAGTTTAGAATCTAACAGATTTCAGTAAATGGCATGAATTTGGAATTCTTGCATTTGCAGTAAGGATTTGGGACTGTGAAATGAGAATCATTGGAGTTATGTTCAATTGGTCTATTTCCCAAAGTAAAGATCATAGATAAACATAGTATGCATACTTGGTGTGTGGCATGACTAGTGTTTAGAAAACATAGTGTACATGCTTGGAGCATGGGACAACTATTGTTTTAATTCAAGAATAAAGTTGATAGCTGAAACAGTATGTAATGAATAATGTGTAATCATATGGTGATAAATAAAAGGTGTTTTATTTATATTCATAAGTTCTGAGACCATATTGGATTCAATTATTCTTGTGTTTCATTTTTCATGTTTTGACTTCCAGAATAACTAGGTCGTTCTTCCTGATTGACTAAGTTATTCAAACCATCCACAGTCGGTCATATGTTGGAAGTAGATATGAATCAAGACTGTCATGGGTTGAATTGTAGAGGTCCAAGTTGGTGGACAAAGATGTGCTACAACACTCATGAGTACTCATAAGTTCTGAGTATTGGATTCAACCCACGCTCATTGGAATCACTTCATGGATTTTATCATGAGTGATCATGAGACGATAATATCTTATATTCTTCAAACCTAGAGATATGAGTTGTTACTATGAGTTGGTTATACATTGATTGCACGAAAACGCATTGGTAACTCGATGTTATAAAATGTGCCTTTGTGTATGATTCAACAAGTAGTAGAACAAGCCATATGAGTCGAAGTTTATCCATTCCTTTTACCTTCGGGATAAAAGCGATATATGTGGGCCCCTTGATGATTTGGTGATGACAAATATAAGTGCTCGGCCGGGCCAGGACTGATTTGATTTGTTCAATTAGTCAATCGTCATAAATCGGAAATCGGGAAACAACAAATGGACAGAGAGAATGATTATAATCCATGTCTCAGTCCATATGATATTTAGAATGGAGGAATATATGATCCCTTATCTAATGGACAAGTCATTGACAAAGGTCAGAGATTATCGGCAAGGTCAGAGTTCGACAGAAGCTTTTGAGAGCTACGATTGCCAGTCGGTTCTTGAATTCATACTTGCAATAATAGTTTTAGACTTATCCAAGTGGGAGACTGTTGGATTAATGTCTAAGTCCATAACTATAATTGGTAAGACTTGACCCGACTCGGCATGGTCCATTTGGGTTGCATGGCATCATGCATTTGGATAGACTATAATGAGAGAAATAACACTTAAGGTTTGTTAATATATTATAAGTTCTAATATAAGATTATTTAATTAGTATTGATCAAGAATTAATCTAGGATTAATTAAGTGATCAAAAGAAGACTAATTAAATATATGGGTTGATTGTGTAAATCATCCATACTTGTATAGTGGGCTAATGCTTCATGGATTGTCAAGTTGGGCTAAAACCCATAAGATGCTCCATGGTGTATTTGAACCCATGGATCCAAGGAAATGGAAAGCCATGACAATTAGGGTTTACCCTAATTGTCACTAACTATATAAGCATCTTATTGTTGACAAAAATCAGCAACTAGACTATACTAGATTATATGTGAAAGGGCTAGCCGATTTTTATGGAGTATGGATTTCTCTCTAATCTATTCCAAGTGTATTTGGTGTTGTGTGAACCATTTGAGGTGTCACAATTGGGGCACTAGGAACTCAAGCTTCATGAAGACATTCTACATCAAAGAGGTATGTAATTCTAACTTGATATATTCATATGAATCAATGTTATTATGTTAGTTAGGATGAATACCTTGAAAAGTTCATATTTTCATGTATAATAGAGAAAACATAGATCCAAGGTATTTAGGGTTGCATGTACACTTAGGAGTGTTAGAATGCTCAAAACCCAACAAAAGGGACATAGGTTGCCATGTTAGAAGGGATTTCACCAAAATAAGCCTAGAGTGCCTTGCATGTGTACCAAGATTCGACCTTTACATGGTTATTAGCTATGGGGAAGCCAGATCTATAGATTAGGGAAGCAGATCTGACCTCAGAAGATCATTTGAGTGTTGACATGGGAGCAACTCGCCGAGTTCATAAGTGGACTCGACGAGTCGAGTCGGGGTTGCCCCGCGATTCGTTGCTGGGTAACCCGGCGTGTGGAGAGGGGACTCATCGTGCCAAGTGGGGATTGGAAGGATCCAGAGGACTAGTGCGGACTCGCCGAGTCGCCTGAGTGCACTCGACGAGTCTGGTCAAAGTTTGACCGTTGACTTCGTTGACTTTTAGGATTTAGTCAATGTTTGGACTTATGAGCCATTAGAGGGGTAGAATGGCCTTTTACCCTTCTTGGAGGACTTAGAGAGAGGGGTTAGCCTAGCCTTTAGAAGTTGTATTAATTAGAGTAATTATTATGTGATTAGGAGGTGGCTAGTACAGGGTTTCAGAGTTCGAGGTTTACCGAGTTATCCGAGGTGAGTCTTCTCACTATACTTTACCTTGAGTGGTAATTAGAGCTATGTGATTGAGTATCTTGCATGTTATTTGTGTGATGTGTTGCACAACATTATTCCTATGTGATTTATGTTGTGTGTATATCAGAGTTTACAAAGTTAGGATCGGAAGGTCCACAGAGTTAGGACCAGAGGGTCCACAGGGTTAGAGCCAGAAGGCTCACAGAGTTATAGCCTCGAGTGGCTATTATGTGTTAATGTGGTATTTTTGGGGAACTCACTAAGCATTTATGCTTACAGTGTTTTGTGTTATGTGTTTCAGGTACCAGTGAGGATCGCGTGAAGGCGCCAGCATGATCTGTACACACTCTTGGAGTTTTTATACATTTTGATCTTGGGATGTGTTTTTATGGATTTGATATGTGATACATTGGGATATGATATGTTTATGAATTAAAATTATAAATTTTAAAAGTGAAAAATTGTTTTGAAATTTACGTTGTTACAAGTTGGTATCAGAGCCTTGGTTTGAGGGATTCGGATGCACCTTCGAGCGCATTTGAACTCAAACTGAGGATTTGAGGAATTTTTCGAAGTAAAACAAAATTTTTCTAAAAGAGTAAAAAGGTTTTGAAAAGAACAGAGAAGAGCCGTGTGTACGATCAGCCAGCGCCCGAACGGTGATTTCCCAAAATACCCTTATATTATGTGTTATGTGATATGAGATAATATGTCATGCATGCTAGAGTAGGCTAGGTATTCTTATTAGGACTAGGGTGGCCTGATTTGTGATGCCTTAGCCTAGGGGTTTTGCTGCTAGGAGATGCTTGAGAGTGAGTAGATAGCAGCGAGGAGCTTGTGAGAGATCAACTAGAGAGTAGACTATGCATAGTGAGAGTAGAGTACTTGGGATTTCGGATCCTAGGATGAGGACTTGGGATGAATACTGATGCGGTGTGGACGGTAGTATTGGTCCCGTACTACTGAAGACACCGGAGCAGTGCGCATCCCAAGTAAGAATCCTTGGGGTACCAGGGAACGAGTAGGGTCGAGTTATTGAGTGCGAGTATGCTCGAGCAAGTCTCTGATATTTTTATGTTGTATTTCAGAGACATCATGGTTGGGACACGCCACAGACCAGGGACCAGCGGGGTGAGTGATGAGGAGCTCCGCCAGATGATCCATGAGGAGGTGGCTGCGGCTATCCGTGCAGAGATTCCAGAGATATTCAGGTCTATTAAGACCACTCTGATTGAGACTTTCGATGAGAGATATGCATCGGTTACTGAGGCTGCAGCCGCTGTAGCTACCGCAGTTGTTGTTGCTGCCAGACCTCAGGGTGGCGATTCAGTGTTGTTCTGGGAGTTCAGCAACACGAAGCCACCAGAGTTTGATGGGACACATGATCCGATTGCTGCGATGAGATGGGTTTCTAATATTGAGGGATGCTTCTATACGTGTTCATGTCCAGAGCATTTGAGGGTCCGGTTCGCCCTGAACCAGCTTCGCTTGGGAGCGAAGGACTGGTGGAAGTTTGTGACGGCGCACTTTTCGTCTGCTGAGCTTGCCGCAGTGACCTGGGAGAGGTTCACCGCTATGTTTCGTGATGAGTACGTTCCCCCGGTGGAGAGGGAACGTTTGGCCCATGAGTTTCTGACCCTCAAGCAGGGTACTGAGTCTGTTACTGTGATCACCAGGATGTTGTTGGATATAGTGTCTAAGTCCATAACTATATTTGGTATGTACTTGACCCGACCCGGCATGGTCCATTTGGGTTGCACTTCACCCGAACAATTTATGGATAATCATTTGAGAATAGTATAAGTTATGATTTATTAATATATTATAAGTCCTAATATATTAATATAAAATCATATTATTTAATTAGTATTGATCTATAATTAATTTAGAATTAATTTAGAGATCAAAAGTATGACTAATTAAATATGGGCTCTTGTATTTATATAGTGTGGGCTAATGCTTATTTGGAATGGGCTAGGCTTGCATGGAAAGTCCATGGATACTCCATGGAGCTTTAACCCATGGATCTCATGGAAATGAAAAGACATGGGTATTAGGGTTTACATGGATGTAACCCTAATCCACCACACTATATAAAGGAGGCTTTGGTTCTTGAAATTGGACTAGTTGATGTGTGTAAACTAAGAGGGCCGATTTCAAGAAGTTTGTGACTATTCTCTCAAGTTTCCAAGTTTGTGGTGATTTGTGACTTCCATTTGAGGCATCCACATTATTGGTGCTAGGCTCTCAAACTCCAAGCAATCAACTACTACTACAAGGTAAGTAATTCTACTAGTTTTATTTGATTCAAGTACCCCATGCCATGCTAGTTAGGATAAGAACCTTGGAAAAATAATTATTTGCATGTATCTTAGTCAAACATAGATCCAAGGTTTCTAGGGTTGCATGTACACCATATGAGTGTTAGAATGCTCAAAAACCCATCAGTGGTATCAAAGCCTGGTTTGTTTATTTGATACTTGATGCAAAAAAAAAAAAAAACTTGAAAATCGAAGTTTTGTTCAAAAGCTCGTATCAAAATTTCAAGTTTGTATATGTACTTACGATTCTTGAAATTTTTGATATGAACATTCATAAACATATGAGTTTAGAAGATCATAGAAATTATGTGCTAATAATTGATTAGATTAATTCTTGATCTTTATGTGTTTTAATGGAGTCCATAATTAGTTCTTAAGTTATGGATAACCAAAAGTCACATTTATAAATAACCATTAAAAGAACACATAGGTTACAAAAAATGAAGAGTCTTCATTTTTAATAACCATTAACACATAAGTTATGAGAAATGAAAAGTTTTGAAAGTTTACAAAACTTGCCCTCAAGTTTTGGAACATGTAAAGTCATATTAAAAACTTTAGTTCCAACCCCTAGAATTTTAAAAGTTAAAATTCAACCCTTATACTTTATAATATTATATGTTTAATAATATTTATATATGTATAAGATCAAGTCGTCTTACCGCTAGTACGCCTCATTCACGAAGCCGGTCTATAAGGGGGGTATAAGGTTGTTGCCTATAAAATGGCAACTTAATGGGTGTCCACTCTCACCCACCGCTTCCTTGATCGGTGGAGGGTCGTTATCCGAACGGGTAGGACATGGACTTATAAATTCTCATTAAAAGTATAATGATAATACTAAAGTAACTAAACTTTATTGAATTCCCAATCTTAGTTATTTTAGGAAAATGTGAATAAGGTGCTAATCCATGAAATTACGCTTTACACTTTGTTTAAGTCGTTAGTGGAGCGTGTGTGGTTAACCTGCACACTAACTTGAACTTAACAAGGTAGGTAAAGGGTGACTTAATGTTTATCATAGTATCGATGGAGCGTGTGTGGTTAACCGGCACATCGATTGAGGGGTAATACATTAAGGGTACCAAGTAATTTGCATGGTTACTTCACACCTTGTTTTGTGATCCTCGGCATCCCAGTCACAAAACTTGAAGGGCACACTCGAGATTGAAAGATGCCATTGAATAAAGTTCAATGAATCTCAAAGAATCTAGGAGTTTCTAAACCAATTAAAACCTAATTAAATATTTCATTTTTCATGGTGGAAATTGGTGAATCGTCATTCACCTACCTTCAAATATCTTATAGCTTAGATTACGGCATCCCTCTTCTAAGTTATAAAATATTGTGTTGGGTCCTAGCCTTAATATTACATTTGGGTGTTTTGTTAAGGACTGTCTCTATATGTAATCTAATCTATTCCCTCTTCCTTACAAGATGTCTTCCAATAACAATGCTTCTGGATCAAACCCTACTAGCTCCTTCTCTCTCATGAATCTTTGTGGGAGAGTCATCTTTGATGGGTCCAACTTTACAGATTGGATCAGAAACATCAGGATGGTCACTCGGTATGAGAACAAAGAATATGTTCTCGACAAGGAGCTGAAGGTAGCCGAGCCAACTGCTACTCCTGAAGAGCTTGCTGAATATGAGGTATGTGACAACCATCAAATTTCGGTCAAGTCAAAGTCAAACAAAGTCAACTAGTCAAACCGGTCAACTCCATTAACCCTTGTATGATAGGGTTTACGTTATGTAATCACTGTACAATTCGCTATTTTAATGAGAAAACATCATTTGGAAAGTTCATGTGTTTGATTTTCCTTAGCCTTAACAGTGCTAAACAATGAACCAAAGCGATAAAACACTATTGCACAATCATCGGGATTGTGTAGGACACTAAATCATGGCTTAACGGGGTCTATGGACCTTGCGTTGCGAAGCCGGACACTCAAAAAGATCACAAACGAAACCTCTCGCAATCTCATTCAAACCCTACTCAAGATTACTTGACGCTAATAGGATCGAAACTCATACACTACGATATAAATTGACGTTAATAGCAACATAGTATAGTACAACGTTATAACTATAATCAAATTAAATTATGATACCATATTAAAATCAAATCAAAGTATAATGCTCTAATTAAATTTAAAAGAATCAAACTTGAATGCTATAATTAAACTTCAAATCAAAGTAGATTGTTATAATCAAATAATAACTCATCTTTTATAAAACTCCATTTTTATAAACTTTACATTAAATTTTATAAAACTCTATTTTTATAAACTTTACATTAAATTTTATAAAACTCTTATATTAATTATGTAAAAGATGCTTGTGTTAGTGGGAAATTATGAAGACCACCAAAAGCAAAAAGATTATTCCCATGGTCTCCCACTCACACCTCCCATCCACTTTCCTTTCCTTTTTCTCCCAACACATTATTCTCTTCACCACTTAAACCTTCTCTATTCTTTCTCTCACTCTCAATCTCGAAATTCATCCAAGAAATACTCATATTCCAGTCAAGAACAATCTATTATACTCAAATCTTCATCCCTCTTGAAGCATTCATCAAGGTATGTTGTTAAAAGTTTCAAATTCATACAAGAAACAAATTAAATCCACCAAAATATCTAAAACTCATTTTATGCATAAACCTGATTTTTCTCAGAATCCCATCAATAAAATAAGAAGTTTTGGAAATTTTCAGAAAATAACTTATTTTTATTGAATTACTATAATTATTGCAATAAAGTAGGGCAATAATTCACATAAAATACTTTTTGCATTCAATAAATTCTGAGAAAATTCTGGAATGACCAATATATTGATTAAACATAATTTATGAAGTTTCATGCATTTATATTACTGTTTACTATTATTTATGATTTTATTGATTAATTAATAATGAAATATATAAAAAATACTTCCCATAGTCACAAATATCTGAAAGTTATACACTGAGCTCCACATTATGTTATAAAACTATGGTTAATTTTACAGATTTTTTGAGAATCATTTACTATTTTTCCCGAATTTTGTGTTGTTTAATCATTAAAATATTAAATAAATACTAAAACAGTTCAGAAAAATATACAAATTTTACAGTAATTCATATTGTATGAAATAATGATTTCCTAATAATTTCATAATTTTTCAATAATGTTTACTATTTAAAACTATTTTCCTAAGTATTTAAGCATGTAAAAATGCATTTTAATGATTATTTCATATAAATAATTGTTAAAATCTGTAAATAATTATAATTGGGCAAGTTATTATTTTAATAAGAAATTATTAAAATCTGGCCTAAATTGAAAATATAAATTAATTATGCAAAGTAAGTAATTCAATTTAAAATTCATTTAACAAATAATACCTTAATATTATAATCAAAATGAATTATTGTTAATTCATCTAATATAAGAATATGTGTCTAATTATTTGTATTAATACTCCATTCTCGTTTAGCAGTTCCTAAACCAAAACTATTAATTATATTAGGTTCTACGCCATTTTGACCCGAATCGTCTATCGTACGACACACGCATTTCGTTTTGGGACTAATGTGAGTAATCTACCCCATACTTTATAATTTTCAACACTTTTGGGGTGTATCATGTGGTTCTAATATGTTCCAACTTCATTTTATTGTTTTATCACAATTGAGACATTGTTGGGACATTTATACGTGAGTCATTAATTGTATAACTATTGTTTGTTTACGCTACATGTACTTGTAGTGCATTATCATTTTTAGTCTAATCTCCATGACTATGCCCGTATTCTTGAGGTACGTTATGGACAATAATAGCGCTATTGGGTTGACCACCCCGCCTTGGGACGCTAAGGTGATTGATCGCACGTGGTTGAGTGTGTATGATGATTAGATGCTCCATCCTATATATATTTATATATATATATATATATATATACATATGTATATATAGGGTGAGGACTTATTGTTGTTGTTATCATTTGTTAATCAATTTTTGATTTATAAACCGTTATCTCAAATACAATTGTTTGCCGACTTCAAAAGAAAACAAATTTCAATTTATAAATGTTTCAACTTCACAATTTTCTCTACTAAAATTAGATTACTCACCAACTCTCGTAGTTGACCTGTTTTTACCCATGATGCAGATTTGAAGAATGAAGTTGATGAAAAATAGGTTGTGCCTTAGAAATCCACAAGACTATTTAAATTTGATGTAATAAATGTTGTTCGTATTTGGATTTGTATTTGTATGTTGTGGATCTTGTTTGCATACTTAGTACTTAATTGAATCTAATCATATTATAACATAGTTGTCATGAGACTTTGAACAATATATCACGCCTCGATCGATTCCGACAAGGATCGGGGTGTGACAGATTGGTATCAGAGCCCTTGACTATAGGGAATTAGGTTAATTGCCTTGACCTAGTCTATAGCCTCTAGGGTCCTCTCGTATGCTAGTTTATAAAATGCACACACAACTACATGCAATTCACACTTAGAAAATCCTAGGAATACCTTTGTGTGTTAATTGCTCCCTTATGTGCATACGTATTACTCCTGACACTTATATGTGTGCATACACTTGTGAATATTCTCCACTTTCTCTGAAAATCACACACATACTCAAGTTGTTTAACAAAATGTATATACATATATGTATTCCTTAGAGCTCATAGGAAATTCAAAGTCATCCACTCTAGTTGGGTAGGATCATAGTAATGGACGCGTAGTAACTGGAAGGGGGAGGTGCCGGTAGCCCGAAAGTCCTGACTAGGTAAGCATTCGTATACATCCCAATCAACCGAGGGACCAGTTTGCTTATCTGGGGACCAAAGGCGAGAGTTCCCAAACCTATAGGCCAAAGCGCGTCATTCACATTACTTTTGAGCCATCAAAATACCCGACCTTATCAAACGTATCCGAAAGGATACACTCCAAAATGGCCAACTCATTGGACTATTAAGTTCCCTAATGGGCCTAGAAGTAGGAAAGAAATGTGAAAACTTAGTTTTGTGGGGGCCCACGCAAGTGCTACATGTTTCACATTTAGTAACCATGGAAAGCCCAAAAGGTGCCCAACACTCCTAACCATGGCCCAACAAGTGTTTTACAATTATTTTACCCAACAATGTCTAAAAAAAAACTTTATTTCCCTAATCAATTTACAAATAACTCACAAGTCCATATGCGTGTTTCTCATAGTTGACATGTTCCTTCTTTGGTTGTGGACTTAGGGTAGACTCATTAGGATCAACAGTCTAATAAAATTTTAATTACACATAACTGGGGGCATGTCGAGTGAATCTTAGGAGTGGATCAGACATGGAACAAATCACAAGATTATAATCAAGTTATTCCTACTAAATTCATAAGTCTATTTATATAGACCTCTGGTATAGAGTCGTCAGCGTAGTCGTGTCGGCAATCTAGAATATAGCTAAATACATAATACAAACTATAATATCCAAATTATACAAAATTTTCTGCATAAAAAATCAATAGACAAACACAATGAAACTAAAAAGGGTATCAATCTATCAAGAGAAAAACACATACAATGTAGATTAAAATCCACTAATTATAACAAAATGGCTAAAAGAAAAGGTAAGGACTAAGGATTGTTAAGTCCTCTCTTCTTATAAATAGCTTTGAAGCAAGCTTGCCTAAGCTTCTTTGTTCTTTCTGTCAATTCCATACCTGGCAATTTCTCCATCATCTTCTTGTGCCCTGCTAACGTCTCTACCTCCTCCTTTAATCCCAACTCCTAGTTTTTTTAGGTAGATGCAATATATTTTTCGTGTGAGTTCATAAAATTTACAATGAGTTAAGTTTATGTAAATATAAATCAGAAATCGTAGTAAAACAATTGATTCGATGTGGCATATGCTTTGGGCCTATGTTTATGTTATAAAGAAACTAATAATTAAAATTTTAGAAAATACCAAAACTACTTTGGTTACCAAGTGCATGCATACATGCATGAGTAATGTATAGAAGGTTATTATCGTAGTTTACCTTGGCATTTTGAATGAGGGATTGAAGGCTTTTAAGTTTTCTATGAGGCCATCTGTTTATGTTTAGCTCTCTGCATCTTTTCTTCAACAATGTTAACCCTATCCCTAGTTCCTTTGCTGCCATGATTATCGGCATCTCAAAGTACTTCGCTATCTCTTCAAACTCCAATGGTCTCAATCTATTTGCCACCTTCCGGCCACCGTGATCAGTGGTGGCAGCACTAGAACTACCTGTAGCCTCACCACCGGATTTACAGTCTTCACTGAAACTAACCAATGGTAAATTACCATCCTCCCAACAATCCCATAAGCTTATGTCTTTAAGGGGATCCAAATCGTGAAACTCATTTCTAGAAATGATGTTTTGATCTTTGTTAAGTACTGTGGAAACGTTCTGATCGAGCACTTCATGCAATTTTTCCGACAACTCGTAATCATGATGGTCGAGCATGTCACCACTGCAAAAATCCAAAAAAAAAAAAAACTCAAGATAATCAAATCCAACACGATGAAAGACTCTTTTTGATCACTACAAATCCAAACCATGTTTTGATCAATATAGACAAAATCACTTTTCTGTGCGAAAGATGGGGTAATGAGTGACGTTTGTATATACCTGAAAAGATCTTGATGATCAAAGTACTGAAACCAATCGAGGTCATCTATGGGGTTTTGATGATCTGCAGGTGGATCCATTTGTGAGGGAGAAGTTAAAAGTTGCGGTAAGAATGTGATGATTTATATAAGTGAAGTGGGAGAAGTAATTAATAACAAATAAAGAGGAAATGAATATATATGGTCTTTGAACTGTAACCTTCTTCTTCAATTCACACACATATACGTATATGTTGCCGCAAATTATGACTTATGTGCCTTATGCATTTAATACATCACATGCCTACCGCATATTCTTGACTATGAAGCTACGTACCAGTTTCGAATTTCCCCAGTAGCACACTTTTCATTAGAAAGTACTCCAAGTCTTCACACTTGAACCAGTTAGAAAGTAGTCCAAGTCTTCACACATGAACCAATTAGAAAGTACTCCAAGTCTTCACACATGCAAATTATGACTTGTGTGTCGCTATAGGTAACTAATAAAACTTTATTTTTTTTAACCCCTTAAATATCAGTACAAGCTTCTAACATCGACGTTTAAATTCTAAATTTCTTTTTATTACTAAAACTAGCATCAATTCAAGTATATAAACCATGAATCTTGAGAACACGGCAAAACCCAAATAAGTCTTATCATCTATGTAAAAATTCAGGGTTTTTACTAGTGAATCTATCAGTGGCGGAGCTTGAACAATTAACTTGGGGGGGGGGGGGGGGGGCGAAAATATTATAAACTGAAATTAAAATTAAAAAAAAAACAGATTGTTTTCTACAAATAAACACCAAAAACACCTAGAAAAAGAATTACAACTCAGCCCGACAGCCTTTAATGTCTTTAAAAACAGATTATGAATGATATATTAGTAAGCAGACAACAATTTCTCTTTCAATGTTTTCATCTTTCCCATGATTATATCTAGAAAAATCAAAATGAAGGAACAATTGATCCAATCAAAACAAAATCAAATTCAAAATTAGAACAATAACCAATAACTCATTTAACAATAACCAAATCAATCTTTGTTGTCACTTTTCAGTTTTGTTTGAAGCTGACAAGCTGTTAAGCATAACCAAATCAATAACCAAATCTATAAGTTCATAACTTATAAATCAAATTGGCAAATCGCCAAATCGCAAATGACAGCCAAATTAAAAGGAAACTCAGTAAGACAGTAGTAACGCATAAATAGGCAACAAATTGACAGAAAACAGCAGCAGCAGTGCAATACGCCAACGCCAACAATCAACAATCTTACAATCAGAAAAGAAAGAACATCTGAACAGGATTTGGGTCTCGGGATTACATACCTGATTTCTGTGAAGTGTGAATGGGGACTTGGGCACTTGGCGATGGCGATTGGCGAGAGTGAGACCAGGCGACTGACTTGGCGAGACAACGACAAACGAACAGCAGGCGAGATAGGCAGCGAATTGGGAAAATGGGGATGAATCGATTTTGATTTCTTGATACCGCTTGGTCGCTTGGAGAATTGGGAGTATTGGACCATTCTGATTAGGAATCGGGAGGGGCCAAAGCCCAAGTTTGAAGATAGCAGTCTTATAACTATTTTATTTTGAACTACAATTCCTACTTCTAGCCCAATAATACTACTCCCCTGGAATCTATGAGGGCTAGTGTAAACATTATGGTCATATATCATTAAGATTCTATGGACTTAGAATGTGTGATTCCGCCTCATTCCCTGTTCCTTGTTTGGTTGTGGGCTTAAGGCGGGGTCACCCATCCAAAATGCCCTTGCAATCTTAATGATATACGACTAGTTTACGTCAATCGACTATAAAAGAACTTGTAGGACTTATAATGCAAATTTCGTCAAAATTTGTTGAAACATTCGTAATGATGGAACTCGCTAACTACGTTATAAAATATTCATAGTGGTAATACCAAGGATAAAACAGGGAGTATAAAAGCACACATAGAATACTCTATCATCCCAAAACAATAAACTCCTTTTAAATTGACTCAGTTCAAGTTACAATAAGAAATTTCCAAGGTCATCATGTGAAGTCATATTAAAAACTTTAGTTCCAACCCCTAGAATTTTAAAAGTTAAAATTCAACCCTTATACTTTATAATATTATATGTTTAATAATATTTATATATGTATAAGATCAAGTCGTCTTACCGCTAGTACGCCTCATTCACGAAGCCGGTCTATAAGGGGGGTATAAGGTTGTTGCCTATAAAATGGCAACTTAATGGGTGTCCACTCTCACCCACCGCTTCCTTGATCGGTGGAGGGTCGTTATCCGAACGGGTAGGACAAGGACTTATAAATTCTCATTAAAAGTATAATGATAATACTAAAGTAACTAAACTTTATTGAATTCCCAATCTTAGTTATTTTAGGAAAATGTGAATAAGGTGCTAATCCATGAAATTACGCTTTACACTTTGTTTAAGTCGTTAGTGGAGCGTGTGTGGTTAACCTGCACACTAACTTGAACTTAACAAGGTAGGTAAAGGGTGACTTAATGTTTATCATAGTATCGATGGAGCGTGTGTGGTTAACCGGCACATCGATTGAGGGGTAATACATTAAGGGTACCAAGTAATTTGCATGGTTACTTCACACCTTGTTTTGTGATCCTCGGCATCCCAGTCACAAAACTTGAAGGGCACACTCGAGATTGAAAGATGCCATTGAAGAAAGTTCAATGAATCTCAAAGAATCTAGGAGTTTCTAAACCAATTAAAACCTAATTAAATATTTCGTTTTTCATGGTGGAAATTGGTGAATCGTCATTCACCTACCTTCAAATATCTTATAGCTTAGATTACGGCATCCCTCTTCTAAGTTATAAAATATTGTGTTGGGTCCTAGCCTTAATATTACATTTGGGTGTTTTGTTAAGGACTGTCTCTATATGTAATCTAATCTATTCCCTCTTCCTTACAAGATGTCTTCCAATAACAATGCTTCTGGATCAAACCCTACTAGCTCCTTCTCTCTCATGAATCTTTGTGGGAGAGTCATCTTTGATGGGTCCAACTTTACAGATTGGATCAGAAACATCAGGATGGTCACTCGGTATGAGAACAAAGAATATGTTCTCGACAAGGAGCTGAAGGTAGCCGAGCCAACTGCTACTCCTGAAGAGCTTGCTGAATATGAGGTATGTGACAACCATCAAATTTCGGTCAAGTCAAAGTCAAACAAAGTCAACTAGTCAAACCGGTCAACTCCATTAACCCTTGTATGATAGGGTTTACGTTATGTAATCACTGTACAATTCGCTATTTTAATGAGAAAACATCATTTGGAAAGTTCATGTGTTTGATTTTCCTTAGCCTTAACAGTGCTAAACAATGAACCAAAGCGATAAAACACTATTGCACAATCATCGGGATTGTATAGGACACTAAATCATGGCTTAACGGGGTCTATGGACCTTGCGTTGCGAAGCCGGACACTCAAAAAGATCACAAACGAAACCTCTCACAATCTCATTCAAACCCTACTCAAGATTACTTGACGCTAATAGGATCGAAACTCATACACTACGATATAAATTGACGTTAATAGCAACATAGTATAGTACAACGTTATAACTATAATCAAATTAAATTATGATACCATATTAAAATCAAATCAAAGTATAATGCTCTAATTAAATTTAAAAGAATCAAACTTGAATGCTATAATTAAACTTCAAATCAAAGTAGATTGTTATAATCAAATAATAACTCATCTTTTATAAAACTCCATTTTTATAAACTTTACATTAAATTTTATAAAACTCTATTTTTATAAACTTTACATTAAATTTTATAAAACTCTTATATTAATTATGTAAAAGATGCTTGTGTTAGTGGGAAATTATGAAGACCACCAAAAGCAAAAAGATTATTCCCATGGTCTCCCACTCACACCTCTCATCCACTTTCCTTTCCTTTTTCTCCCAACACATTATTCTCTTCACCACTTAAACCTTCTCTATTCTTTCTCTCACTCTCAATCTCGAAATTCATCCAAGAAATACTCATATTCCAGTCAAGAACAATCTATTATACTCAAATCTTCATCCCTCTTGAAGCATTCATCAAGGTATGTTGTTAAAAGTTTCAAATTCATACAAGAAACAAATTAAATCCACCAAAATATCTAAAACTCATTTTATGCATAAACCTGATTTTTCTCAGAATCCCATCAATAAAATAAGAAGTTTTGGAAATTTTCAGAAAATAACTTATTTTTATTGAATTACTATAATTATTGCAATAAAGTAGGGCAATAATTCACATAAAATACTTTTTGCATTCAATAAATTCTGAGAAAATTCTGGAATGACCAATATATTGATTAAACATAATTTATGAAGTTTCATGCATTTATATTACTGTTTACTATTATTTATGATTTTATTGATTAATTAATAATGAAATATATAAAAAATACTTCCCATAGTCACAAATATCTGAAAGTTATACACTGAGCTCCACATTATGTTATAAAACTATGGTTAATTTTACAGATTTTTTGAGAATCATTTACTATTTTTCCCGAATTTTGTGTTGTTTAATCATTAAAATATTAAATAAATACTAAAACAGTTCAGAAAAATATACAAATTTTACAGTAATTCATATTGTATGAAATAATGATTTCCTAATAATTTCATAATTTTTCAATAATGTTTACTATTTAAAACTATTTTCCTAAGTATTTAAGCATGTAAAAATGCATTTTAATGATTATTTCATATAAATAATTGTTAAAATCTGTAAATAATTATAATTGGGCAAGTTATTATTTTAATAAGAAATTATTAAAATCTGGCCTAAATTGAAAATATAAATTAATTATGCAAAGTAAGTAATTCAATTTAAAATTCATTTAACAAATAATACCTTAATATTATAATCAAAATGAAATATTGTTAATTCATCTAATATAAGAATATGTGTCTAATTATTTGTATTAATACTCCATTCTCGTTTAGCAGTTCCTAAACCAAAACTATTAATTATATTAGGTTCTACGCCATTTTGACCCGAATCGTCTATCGTACGACACACGCATTTCGTTTTGGGACTAATGTGAGTAATCTACCCCATACTTTATAATTTTCAACACTTTTGGGGTGTATCATGTGGTTCTAATATGTTCCAACTTCATTTTATTGTTTTATCACAATTGAGACATTGTTGGGACATTTATACGTGAGTCATTAATTGTATAACTATTGTTTGTTTACGCTACATGTACTTGTAGTGCATTATCATTTTTAGTCTAATCTCCATGACTATGCCCGTATTCTTGAGGTACGTTATGGACAATAATAGCGCTATTGGGTTGACCACCCCGCCTTGGGACGCTAAGGTGATTGATCGCACGTGGTTGAGTGTGTATGATGATTAGATGCTCCATCCTATATATATTTATATATATATATATATATACATATGTATATATAGGGTGAGGACTTATTGTTGTTGTTATCATTTGTTAATCAATTTTTGATTTATAAACCGTTATCTCAAATACAATTGTTTGCCGACTTCAAAAGAAAACAAATTTCAATTTATAAATGTTTCAACTTCACAATTTTCTCTACTAAAATTAGATTACTCACCAACTCTCGTAGTTGACCTGTTTTTACCCATGATGCAGATTTGAAGAATGAAGTTGATGAAAAATAGGTTGTGCCTTAGAAATCCACAAGACTATTTAAATTTGATGTAATAAATGTTGTTCGTATTTGGATTTGTATTTGTATGTTGTGGATCTTGTTTGCATACTTAGTACTTAATTGAATCTAATCATATTATAACATAGTTGTCATGAGACTTTGAACAATATATCACGCCTCGATCGATTCCGACAAGGATCGGGGTGTGACAGATTGGTATCAGAGCCCTTGACTATAGGGAATTAGGTTAATTGCCTTGACCTAGTCTATAGCCTCTAGGGTCCTCTCGTATGCTAGTTTATAAAATGCACACACAACTACATGCAATTCACACTTAGAAAATCCTAGGAATACCTTTGTGTGTTAATTGCTCCCTTATGTGCATACGTATTACTCCTGACACTTATATGTGTGCATACACTTGTGAATATTCTCCACTTTCTCTGAAAATCACACACATACTCAAGTTGTTTAACAAAATGTATATACATATATGTATTCCTTAGAGCTCATAGGAAATTCAAAGTCATCCACTCTAGTTGGGTAGGATCATAGTAATGGACGCGTAGTAACTGGAAGGGGGAGGTGCCGGTAGCCCGAAAGTCCTGACTAGGTAAGCATTCGTATACATCCCAATCAACCGAGGGACCAGTTTGCTTATCTGGGGACCAAAGGCGAGAGTTCCCAAACCTATAGGCCAAAGCGCGTCATTCACATTACTTTTGAGCCATCAAAATACCCGACCTTATCAAACGTATCCGAAAGGATACACTCCAAAATGGCCAACTCATTGGACTATTAAGTTCCCTAATGGGCCTAGAAGTAGGAAAGAAATGTGAAAACTTAGTTTTGTGGGGGCCCACGCAAGTGCTACATGTTTCACATTTAGTAACCATGGAAAGCCCAAAAGGTGCCCAACACTCCTAACCATGGCCCAACAAGTGTTTTACAATTATTTTACCCAACAATGTCTAAAAAAAAACTTTATTTCCCTAATCAATTTACAAATAACTCACAAGTCCATATGCGTGTTTCTCATAGTTGACATGTTCCTTCTTTGGTTGTGGACTTAGGGTAGACTCATTAGGATCAACAGTCTAATAAAATTTTAATTACACATAACTGGGGGCATGTCGAGTGAATCTTAGGAGTGGATCAGACATGGAACAAATCACAAGATTATAATCAAGTTATTCCTACTAAATTCATAAGTCTATTTATATAGACCTCTGGTATAGAGTCGTCAGCGTAGTCGTGTCGGCAATCTAGAATATAGCTAAATACATAATACAAACTATAATATCCAAATTATACAAAATTTTCTGCATAAAAAATCAATAGACAAACACAATGAAACTAAAAAGGGTATCAATCTATCAAGAGAAAAACACATACAATGTAGATTAAAATCCACTAATTATAACAAAATGGCTAAAAGAAAAGGTAAGGACTAAGGATTGTTAAGTCCTCTCTTCTTATAAATAGCTTTGAAGCAAGCTTGCCTAAGCTTCTTTGTTCTTTCTGTCAATTCCATACCTGGCAATTTCTCCATCATCTTCTTGTGCCCTGCTAACGTCTCTACCTCCTCCTTTAATCCCAACTCCTAGTTTTTTTAGGTAGATGCAATATATTTTTCGTGTGAGTTCATAAAATTTACAATGAGTTAAGTTTATGTAAATATAAATCAGAAATCGTAGTAAAACAATTGATTCGATGTGGCATATGCTTTGGGCCTATGTTTATGTTATAAAGAAACTAATAATTAAAATTTTAGAAAATACCAAAACTACTTTGGTTACCAAGTGCATGCATACATGCATGAGTAATGTATAGAAGGTTATTATCGTAGTTTACCTTGGCATTTTGAATGAGGGATTGAAGGCTTTTAAGTTTTCTATGAGGCCATCTGTTTATGTTTAGCTCTCTGCATCTTTTCTTCAACAATGTTAACCCTATCCCTAGTTCCTTTGCTGCCATGATTATCGGCATCTCAAAGTACTTCGCTATCTCTTCAAACTCCAATGGTCTCAATCTATTTGCCACCTTCCGGCCACCGTGATCAGTGGTGGCAGCACTAGAACTACCTGTAGCCTCACCACCGGATTTACAGTCTTCACTGAAACTAACCAATGGTAAATTACCATCCTCCCAACAATCCCATAAGCTTATGTCTTTAAGGGGATCCAAATCGTGAAACTCATTTCTAGAAATGATGTTTTGATCTTTGTTAAGTACTGTGGAAACGTTCTGATCGAGCACTTCATGCAATTTTTCCGACAACTCGTAATCATGATGGTCGAGCATGTCACCACTGCAAAAATCCAAAAAAAAAAAAAAAACTCAAGATAATCAAATCCAACACGATGAAAGACTCTTTTTGATCACTACAAATCCAAACCATGTTTTGATCAATATAGACAAAATCACTTTTATGTGCGAAAGATGGGGTAATGAGTGACGTTTGTATATACCTGAAAAGATCTTGATGATCAAAGTACTGAAACCAATCGAGGTCATCTATGGGGTTTTGATGATCTGCAGGTGGATCCATTTGTGAGGGAGAAGTTAAAAGTTGCGGTAAGAATGTGATGATTTATATAAGTGAAGTGGGAGAAGTAATTAATAACAAATAAAGAGGAAATGAATATATATGGTCTTTGAACTGTAACCTTCTTCTTCAATTCACACACATATACGTATATGTTGCCGCAAATTATGACTTATGTGCCTTATGCATTTAATACATCACATGCCTACCGCATATTCTTGACTATGAAGCTACGTACCAGTTTCGAATTTCCCCAGTAGCACACTTTTCATTAGAAAGTACTCCAAGTCTTCACACTTGAACCAGTTAGAAAGTAGTCCAAGTCTTCACACATGAACCAATTAGAAAGTACTCCAAGTCTTCACACATGCAAATTATGACTTGTGTGTCGCTATAGGTAACTAATAAAACTTTATTTTTTTTAACCCCTTAAATATCAGTACAAGCTTCTAACATCGACGTTTAAATTCTAAATTTCTTTTTATTACTAAAACTAGCATCAATTCAAGTATATAAACCATGAATCTTGAGAACACGGCAAAACCCAAATAAGTCTTATCATCTATGTAAAAATTCAGGGTTTTTACTAGTGAATCTATCAGTGGCGGAGCTTGAACAATTAACTTGGGGGGGGGGGGGCGAAAATATTATAAACTGAAATTAAAATTAAAAAAAAAACAGATTGTTTTCTACAAATAAACACCAAAAACACCTAGAAAAAGAATTACAACTCAGCCCGACAGCCTTTAATGTCTTTAAAAACAGATTATGAATGATATATTAGTAAGCAGACAACAATTTCTCTTTCAATGTTTTCATCTTTCCCATGATTATATCTAGAAAAATCAAAATGAAGGAACAATTGATCCAATCAAAACAAAATCAAATTCAAAATTAGAACAATAACCAATAACTCATTTAACAATAACCAAATCAATCTTTGTTGTCACTTTTCAGTTTTGTTTGAAGCTGACAAGCTGTTAAGCATAACCAAATCAATAACCAAATCTATAAGTTCATAACTTATAAATCAAATTGGCAAATCGCCAAATCGCAAATGACAGCCAAATTAAAAGGAAACTCAGTAAGACAGTAGTAACGCATAAATAGGCAACAAATTGACAGAAAACAGCAGCAGCAGTGCAATACGCCAACGCCAACAATCAACAATCTTACAATCAGAAAAGAAAGAACATCTGAACAGGATTTGGGTCTCGGGATTACATACCTGATTTCTGTGAAGTGTGAATGGGGACTTGGGCACTTGGCGATGGCGATTGGCGAGAGTGAGACCAGGCGACTGACTTGGCGAGACAACGACAAACGAACAGCAGGCGAGATAGGCAGCGAATTGGGAAAATGGGGATGAATCGATTTTGATTTCTTGATACCGCTTGGTCGCTTGGAGAATTGGGAGTATTGGACCATTCTGATTAGGAATCGGGAGGGGCCAAAGCCCAAGTTTGAAGATAGCAGTCTTATAACTATTTTATTTTGAACTACAATTCCTACTTCTAGCCCAATAATACTACTCCCCTGGAATCTATGAGGGCTAGTGTAAACATTATGGTCATATATCATTAAGATTCTATGGACTTAGAATGTGTGATTCCGCCTCATTCCCTGTTCCTTGTTTGGTTGTGGGCTTAAGGCGGGGTCACCCATCCAAAATGCCCTTGCAATCTTAATGATATACGACTAGTTTACGTCAATCGACTATAAAAGAACTTGTAGGACTTATAATGCAAATTTCGTCAAAATTTGTTGAAACATTCGTAATGATGGAACTCGCTAACTACGTTATAAAATATTCATAGTGGTAATACCAAGGATAAAACAGGGAGTATAAAAGCACACATAGAATACTCTATCATCCCAAAACAATAAACTCCTTTTAAATTGACTCAGTTCAAGTTACAATAAGAAATTTCCAAGGTCATCATGTGAAGTCATATTAAAAACTTTAGTTCCAACCCCTAGAATTTTAAAAGTTAAAATTCAACCCTTATACTTTATAATATTATATGTTTAATAATATTTATATATGTATAAGATCAAGTCGTCTTACCGCTAGTACGCCTCATTCACGAAGCCGGTCTATAAGGGGGGTATAAGGTTGTTGCCTATAAAATGGCAACTTAATGGGTGTCCACTCTCACCCACCGCTTCCTTGATCGGTGGAGGGTCGTTATCCGAACGGGTAGGACAAGGACTTATAAATTCTCATTAAAAGTATAATGATAATACTAAAGTAACTAAACTTTATTGAATTCCCAATCTTAGTTATTTTAGGAAAATGTGAATAAGGTGCTAATCCATGAAATTACGCTTTACACTTTGTTTAAGTCGTTAGTGGAGCGTGTGTGGTTAACCTGCACACTAACTTGAACTTAACAAGGTAGGTAAAGGGTGACTTAATGTTTATCATAGTATCGATGGAGCGTGTGTGGTTAACCGGCACATCGATTGAGGGGTAATACATTAAGGGTACCAAGTAATTTGCATGGTTACTTCACACCTTGTTTTGTGATCCTCGGCATCCCAGTCACAAAACTTGAAGGGCACACTCGAGATTGAAAGATGCCATTGAAGAAAGTTCAATGAATCTCAAAGAATCTAGGAGTTTCTAAACCAATTAAAACCTAATTAAATATTTCGTTTTTCATGGTGGAAATTGGTGAATCGTCATTCACCTACCTTCAAATATCTTATAGCTTAGATTACGGCATCCCTCTTCTAAGTTATAAAATATTGTGTTGGGTCCTAGCCTTAATATTACATTTGGGTGTTTTGTTAAGGACTGTCTCTATATGTAATCTAATCTATTCCCTCTTCCTTACAAGATGTCTTCCAATAACAATGCTTCTGGATCAAACCCTACTAGCTCCTTCTCTCTCATGAATCTTTGTGGGAGAGTCATCTTTGATGGGTCCAACTTTACAGATTGGATCAGAAACATCAGGATGGTCACTCGGTATGAGAACAAAGAATATGTTCTCGACAAGGAGCTGAAGGTAGCCGAGCCAACTGCTACTCCTGAAGAGCTTGCTGAATATGAGGTATGTGACAACCATCAAATTTCGGTCAAGTCAAAGTCAAACAAAGTCAACTAGTCAAACCGGTCAACTCCATTAACCCTTGTATGATAGGGTTTACGTTATGTAATCACTGTACAATTCGCTATTTTAATGAGAAAACATCATTTGGAAAGTTCATGTGTTTGATTTTCCTTAGCCTTAACAGTGCTAAACAATGAACCAAAGCGATAAAACACTATTGCACAATCATCGGGATTGTGTAGGACACTAAATCATGGCTTAACGGGGTCTATGGACCTTGCGTTGCGAAGCCGGACACTCAAAAGGATCACAAACGAAACCTCTCGCAATCTCATTCAAACCCTACTCAAGATTACTTGACGCTAATAGGATCGAAACTCATACACTACGATATAAATTGACGTTAATAGCAACATAGTATAGTACAACGTTATAACTATAATCAAATTAAATTATGATACCATATTAAAATCAAATCAAAGTATAATGCTCTAATTAAATTTAAAAGAATCAAACTTGAATGCTATAATTAAACTTCAAATCAAAATAGATTGTTATAATCAAATAATAACTCATCTTTTATAAAACTCCATTTTTATAAACTTTACATTAAATTTTATAAAACTCTATTTTTATAAACTTTACATTAAATTTTATAAAACTCTTATATTAATTATGTAAAAGATGCTTGTGTTAGTGGGAAATTATGAAGACCACCAAAAGCAAAAAGATTATTCCCATGGTCTCCCACTCACACCTCCCATCCACTTTCCTTTCCTTTTTCTCCCAACACATTATTCTCTTCACCACTTAAACCTTCTCTATTCTTTCTCTCACTCTCAATCTCGAAATTCATCCAAGAAATACTCATATTCCAGCCAAGAACAATCTATTATACTCAAATCTTCATCCCTCTTGAAGCATTCATCAAGGTATGTTGTTAAAAGTTTCAAATTCATACAAGAAACAAATTAAATCCACCAAAATATCTAAAACTCATTTTATGCATAAACCTGATTTTTCTCAGAATCCCATCAATAAAATAAGAAGTTTTGGAAATTTTCAGAAAATAACTTATTTTTATTGAATTACTATAATTATTGCAATAAAGTAGGGCAATAATTCACATAAAATACTTTTTGCATTCAATAAATTCTGAGAAAATTCTGGGATGACCAATATATTGATTAAACATAATTTATGAAGTTTCATGCATTTATATTACTGTTTACTATTATTTATGATTTTATTGATTAATTAATAATGAAATATATAAAAAATACTTCCCATAGTCACAAATATCTGAAAGTTATACACTGAGCTCTACATCATGTTATAAAACTATGGTTAATTTTACAGATTTTTTGAGAATCATTTACTATTTTTCCCGAATTTTGTGTTGTTTAATCATTAAAATATTAAATAAATACTAAAACAGTTCAGAAAAATATACAAATTTTACAGTAATTCATATTGTATGAAATAATGATTTCCTAATAATTTCATAATTTTTCAATACTGTTTACTATTTAAAACTATTTTCCTAAGTATTTAAGCATGTAAAAATGCATTTTAATGATTATTTCATATAAATAATTGTTAAAATCTGTAAATAATTATAATTGGGCAAGTTATTATTTTAATAAGAAATTATTAAAATCTGGCATAAATTGAAAATATAAATTAATTATGCAAAGTAAGTAATTCAATTTAAAATTCATTTAACAAATAAATACCTTAATATTATAATCAAAATGAATTATTGTTAATTCATCTAATATAAGAATATGTGTCTAATTATTTGTATTAATACTCCATTCTCGTTTAGCAGTTCCTAAACCAAAACTATTAATTATATTAGGTTCTACGCCATTTTGACCCGAATCGTCTATCGTACGACACACGCATTTCGTTTTGGGACTAATGTGAGTAATCTACCCCATACTTTATAATTTTCAACACTATTGGGGTGTATCATGTGGTTCTAATATGTTCCAACTTCATTTTATTGTTTTATCACAATTGAGACATTGTTGGGACATTTATACGTGAGTCATTAATTGTATAACTATTGTTTGTTTACGCTACATGTACTTGTAGTGCATTATCATTTTTAGTCTAATCTCCATGACTATGCCCGTATTCTTGAGGTACGTTATGGACAATAATAGCGCTATTGGGTTGACCACCCCGCCTTGGGACGCTAAGGTGATTGATCGCACGTGGTTGAGTGTGTATGATGATTAGATGCTCCATCCTATATATTTATATATATATATATATACATATGTATATATAGGGTGAGGACTTATTGTTGTTGTTATCATTTGTTAATCAATTTTTGATTTATAAACCGTTATCTCAAATACAATTGTTTGCCGACTTCAAAAGAAAACAAATTTCAAATTATAAATGTTTCAACTTCACAATTTTCTCTACTAAAATTAGATTACTCACCAACTCTCGTAGTTGACCTGTTTTTACCCATGATGCAGATTTGAAGAATGAAGTTGATGAAAAATAGGTTGTGCCTTAGAAATCCACAAGACTATTTAAATTTGATGTAATAAATGTTGTTCGTATTTGGATTTGTATTTGTATGTTGTGGATCTTGTTTGCATACTTAGTACTTAATTGAATCTAATCATATTATAACATAGTTGTCATGAGACTTTGAACAATATATCACGCCTCGATCGATTCCGACAAGGATCGGGGTGTGACAAGGTACATGAAAGAGATGCTACAAAAGTGGCATGCATCATGATGGCCACCATGACAGCCGAGCTCCAAAAGTCCTATGAGGACTATTATCCTTTTGAGATGCACCAGGACTTGATGGATCGCTACCATCAAAGTGCTCGTCAAGAGCGATATGAAATAATCTCCTCCATGATAACAACCCGAATGAAGGATGGTGAACCCATCACGGGCCACATGCAGAAAATGCAAAGGTATGTGGACCGTTTACTGAAGCTGAATGTGAACTTCCCTGAGGAGTTAGCAATAGACATCATTTTGCACTCCTTGCCATCGTGTTATGATCAATTCCGCATGACATATCACATGAACAAGGAAGAAGTCACGCTCAGCAAACTTCAAGGACTCTTGAAGACCGCCGAAAGTGGTCTAAAGGGTAAGTCGGTTGTTACTACTCCTACTCCTACTCCAACTGCGGCCAATGTCTTGGCAATCGGGCATGGCAAAGGGAAGAAGAGAAAGAACCCTTGTAAGGGTACCAAGGGTAAGACCCTTGAAGGCTCCTCTTCAAGCAAAACCAAAAAAGGTTTTGTCACTCTTTCTGCTAACCCTAATGAGGCTGAATGCTTCTATTGCCATGAAAAGTCGCACTGGAAGCGAAACTGCCCAAAGTACCAGCAAGATTTGAAGGATGGGAAAGTAAAACCCAACCATGCAGGTATATACACTATATTGTCTAATAACTCACCTCATTCTAAGTCTTGGGTCCTTGATACAGGTTGTGGTATTCACATATGTTGTGATTTGTAGGGACTAAAAAGAAGTGAGAATGTGGAGCAGGGAAAGATAAACTTGATCATGGGAAATAGGAAAGCTTCACCTGTCACCAAGATAGGAGTTTATTCCTTAGTGCTAAATAGTGGGTTTACATTAGATTTGAATAAATGTTATTATTCGCCAGAAATGGCAAGAAATGTTATTTCCTTTCATGCATTGTATAAACAAGGTTTTACCTTTTATTTTGATAATAATAACGGTAGTATTGATGCTTTCTTTAATAATGTTCTTTATTTTAAAGCATTACCTTGTGATGGCGTGTATGAAACTGTATCTGTTGTAGATAATCTAGGAAATAATGTATTGTGTATTAACTCTTCCACTAGCTTAGATAAAGCATCCTTATGGCATTATCGTGTTGGACATGTAAGCAAGAAACTCATAGGCCAACTCCAAAAGGATGGAGTCTTGGAGTCATTTGACCTAAAGTCAGATGATAGTTGTGAATCTTGTTTGCTCGGTAAAATGACAAAGTCACCTTTTACTGGCACTTGTGCTAGGGGTGAAGGTTTGTTGGACCTCATACACACGGATGTGTGTGGACCCTTCAGAACCGCCACAAGAGATGCTAATCGGTTCTATGTGACTTTTACTGATGATTTTAGTAGATATGGATATGTCTACCTAATCAAGCATAAGTCAGAAACCTTTGAGAAATTCAAAGAGTTTAAGCAAGAAGTGGAGAATCAGTTGGGCAGGAACATTAAGATGCTTCGATCCGATTGTGGTGGTGAGTATCTTAGTACTGAGTTCCTTGACTATCTTAAGGAATGTGGGATTGTCTCACAATTGACACCTCCTAGGACACCACAGTTGAATGGTGTAGCTGAGAGGCGCAATCGGACCTTGTTCGACATGGTTCGTTCCATGATGAGTCGAGCTTCGCTACCAATCTCATTTTGGGGGTATGCCTTAGAGACTGCCGCCCATATCCTTAATCTAGTCCCTACAAAGAAGGTTGCCAAAACACCTCACGAGGTGTGGACTGTTAAAGTTCCCAATCTAGACAACATCAAGATTTGGGGTTGCGAGGCTTTCGTGAGACGCGAGACTCACGATAAGCTCGAACCCCGAAGCGAAAGGTGTATTTTCATCGGCTACCCACATAAATCCTTTGGTTACATCTTCTACAGACCCAGTGATAAGGACTAGGTCCTTACCCTCGGTGGCAGTGAGGACTTGAGAGTTGTAGGGTACAGTGATGCTAGCTTTCAGACTGACAGGGATAATTTCCGCTCTCAGTCGGGCTGGGTCTTTACTCTAAACGGAGGGGCAATTACTTGGAGAAGTTCCAAGCAGGAGACAGTGGTTGATTCCACTTGTGAATCAGAGTATATAGCAGCAAATGAGGCAGCAAAGGAGGCTATATGGCTAAAGAACTTCATCGAAGACCTTGGAGTTGTACCAGCTATAAAGGAGCCAATGGAGATTTTCTGTGACAGCAATAGTGCGGTTGCCTTAGCCAAGGAACCAAGAGATCATGGGAGATCCAGACACATTGACAGAAAATATCACTTCACCAGACATCGAATAGAAGAAGGAATCCTCGTGGTAAAGAGGGTATCATCGGATGAGAACCTAGCAGATCCCCTCACGAAGGGACTGACTTGGGCTAAGCATCTCCAGCATGCTCGGAGCATAGGGCTGAAGGATGATATTAGTTTTAGTAGTTAGATAATCTTGAAATTTGTAAAATGTAATTGACATTTGATGATAAATAAAAGCTGTTATTTATGAGTAAAGTGTTGCTATCTCTTGTCAATCGTTTACTAGTATTTCTTTTTGCATGTTTTGACTTCCAGAATAATTATGTTATGGTTTATATCATATTATTCAAACTCTCCACATTCGGTCATATGTTGGAAGTAGATATGAATCAAGACTGTCATGGGTTGGCTTGTAGAGGTCTAAGATGTTAGACAAAGCGGGGCTACAACACTCATGAGTCCTCATAAGTTCTGAGTATTGGATTCAACCCACGCTCACTTGTATCACTTCATGGAATTTATCTCGAGTAATCGTGAGACGGTAATATCATATAAGTTTTCAAACCTAGAGATATGATTTGTTGCCTATGAGTTGGTTATGCATTGATTGCACAAAAACGCATTGGTAACTCGATGTTATAAACCGTGCTTTTGTGTGTAATTCAACAAGTAGTAGAGTAAACATATGAGTCGAAGTTTATCTGTTCCTTCTAGGATTAGAAGCGATATCTGGGCCCCTCGATGATTTTGTTTTGACCTATGTACCGGGCCCGGTCAGAACTAAATTGATGTGTTCAGTTAAGTTCTATGTCAAACAAATCAGAAATCGGGAAACAAATGCTGGATAATGACCATGTTCCATGTATTTGTCCGGCTGATATCAAGAACAGAGGATTATATGATCACTTATCTAAAATGGCGCTTCATAGTTCAACAGAGTTTAAAGAGCTACGATTGCTGATCGGTTCCTGAAGTCATACTTGCAACTATAGTTATTAGACTTATCCAAGTGGGAGACTGTTGGATATAGTGTCTAAGTCCATAACTATATTTGGTATGTACTTGACCCGACCCGACATGGTCCATTTAGGTTGCAGTTCACCCGAACAATTTATGGATAATCGTTTGAGAATAGTATAAGTTATGATTCATAAATATATTATAAGTCCTAATATATTAATATAAAATCATATTATTTAATTAGTATTGATCTATAATTAATTTAGAATTAATTTAGAGATCAAAAGTATGACTAATTAAATATGGGCTCTTGTATTTATATAGTGTGGGCTAATGCTTATTTGGAATGGGCTAGGCTTGCATGGAAAGTCCATGGATACTCCATGGAGCTTTAACCCATGGATCTCATGGAAATGAAAAGACATGGGTATTAGGGTTTACATGGATGTAACCCTAATCCACCACACTATATAAAGGAGGCTTTGGTTCTTGAAATTGGACTAGTTGATGTGTGTAAACTAAGAGGGCCGATTTCAAGAAGTTTGTGACTATTCTCTCAAGTTTCCAAGTTTGTGGTGATTTGTGACTTCCATTTGAGGCATCCACATTATTGGTGCTAGGCTCTCAAACTCCAAGCAATCAACTACTACTACAAGGTAAGTAATTCTACTAGTTTTATTTGATTCAAGTACCCTATGCCATGCTAGTTAGGATAAGAACCTTGGAAAAATAATTAGTTGCATGTATCTTAGTCAAACATAGATCCAAGGTTTCTAGGGTTGCATGTACACCATAGGAGTGTTAGAATTCTCAAAAACCCATCAGATGTTCCATGAGAGGGCGATGTTCTGCCCTGAGCACGTGTCTACCGAGCAGGCACGTATGAGTCGGTATCTGAGTATTCTAAGTAGGGACATACGAGAGTTCGTGGCGAACTCGTCATACCGAACATTTGCCGAGCTTCAGGCAAATGCTCGAAAGAGGGAGATAGAGCTGGAGACTCAGGTTAGGGAGGAGGCGGAGTCTCAGGGGAGGGATCGGCGACCGACTCAGTCCCAGCCGGCAGCCAAGCGGGCGAAGCCCGCCGATTCGAGATCAGGGAACCAGAAGGGCCGTACTTGTGGCAAGTGCGGCAAGGGTCATGAGGGGGTGTGTAGAGCAGGGTCTTGTGACAAGTGTGGCAAGGAGGGGCATATGGCCAAGGATTGCCCCAAGGGATTTGCAGTCTGTTTTCACTGCAACCAGACCGGACACCGGAAGGCCGAGTGTCCGCAACTGCGGGGATCAGCACAGAAAGCATCACAGGGATCTGCCCCTGCTGCTATTCGAGCTACCGAGATTCGGTCGGTGAAGGCCGAGGCACCGAAGGCACGAGGGAGAGCTTTCCAGTTGACCGCAGAGGAGGTCCGCGCGACGCCCGATGTTGTGGCTGGTATGTATTCTTTCACGTATTTACTATGTTGTTTGAGATATGGTGTTTATATTATGTTATGCGTAGGTACTTTCCTTGTGTGTTCTGTGCCTGCCTTGGTGTTATTTGACTCGGGTGCGAGTCGATCTTTTGTGTCACTAGCCTTTAGTCAGCACATCAAAATTCGTCGAGAGGCGTTGAGTTGACCTCTACGAGTTTCCATAGCTGACGAGCGAGCAGTGTATGCCACCGATGTGATTCGGGGATGTGTGCTTGAAATCTTTGGAGTTGAGTATCCGATTGATTTGGTTCCGATTGCGATGGGGGATGTCTGTGTCATCGTGGGCATGGACTGGTTGAGCAGATTTGGAGCGGTTATCGACTGTGAGCGGCAGCTGGTGACCATACGAGACCCTAGTGGGGGAGTTCTTACGGTTTATGGCGAGGGTACCCGTCCTGGGTCAGCATTTTGTTCGGCCGCTAGAGCGAGGTAGAGCCTACAGCAGGGCTGTAGTGGGTTTATGGCGTATGTGGTGGATACGAGAATAGATGCAGAGAGGCCGAGGTCGGCCGATGAGGTCCCGATAGTGCGGGAGTTCCCGGACGTTTTCCCCGAGGAGTTGCCGGGTGTGCCGCCTGAGAGGCAGGTAGAGTTCCGTATCGATTTGGTTCCGGGGGCAGCACCTATCGCTAAGGCGACCTATCGCCTTGCGCCTCCAGAGATGCAGGAGTTATCCTCGCAGCTTCAGGAGCTGCTGGGGAAGGGATTTATTCGGCCGAGTAGCTCGCCGTGGGGAGCGCCGATCCTTTTTGTCAAGAAAAAGGATGGTTCGCACCAGATGTGTATCGATTACCGGGAGTTGAACAAGTTGACGGTCCAAAACCGTTACCCCTTGCCGAGGATCGACAATTTGTTTGATCAGTTATAGGGAGCGTCTTGGTTCTCCAAGATTGATCTGAGATCTGGATATCATCAGATGAGAGTACGCGATGAGGATATCCAGAAGACAGCGTTCAGGACTCGTTATGGGCATTACGAGTTCGTGGTGATGCCTTTCGGGCTCACCAATGCACCGACGGCATTCATAGACCTCATGAACAGAATATGCAGGCCGATGCTGGATCATTCAGTGATCGTGTTCATCGATGATATATTGGTATATTCGAGATCTAGAGAGCAGCATGAAGAGCATTTGAGGGAGATCCTCGGAATTCTGAGATCGGAGAGGCTTTACGCCAAATTCTCCAAGTGCGATTTCTGGTTACGAGAGGTCCAATTCCTAGGGCATCTCATTAACCAGAACGGGATATTGGTCGATCCGGCCAAGATTGAGGCGGTGATGAGTTGGGAGGTGCCGAGATCCCCCTAAGAGATCAGGAGTTTTCTGGGGTTGGCCGGCTATTATCGGAGATTTATCAAAGATTTCTCCAAGATTGCGGTTCCTCTCACCAGGTTGACCCGAAAGGGCGTAGCATTCAGTTGGGGCCCAGAGCAGCAGGCCTCATTCGAGACACTTCGCCAGAGATTATGCGAAGCCCCAGTATTGGCCCTTCCGGATGGGATGGAGGATTTTGTGGTATATTGTGACGCGTCGATATCAGGATTGGGTGCAGTATTGATGCAGAGAGGTCATGTGATAGCATACGCATTGAGGCAGTTGAAGCCTCATGAGACGAGATATCCCACTCACGATCTGGAGTTGGGGGCTGTGGTGTTCGCCCTCAAGATCTGGCGTCACTATTTGTATGGGGTCCGGTGTACCATATACACGGATCATAAGAGCTTGAAGTATCTGATGGATCAGCCCAACCTGAATATGCGCCAGAGGAGATGGTTGGATGTGGTAAAGTATTATGAGTGTGAGATCCTGTACCACCCGAGCAAGGCTAATGTTGTAGCCGATGCCTTAAGTCGCAGGGCGGAGAGTGCCCCAATACGAGATGTTTGTTTGAGATTGACAGTGATGACTCCGGTGTTGGACACCATTCGGGAGGCCCAGATAGAGGCCATGAGACCTGAGAACCGCAAAAGAGAGCGGGTGATCGGTCAGACATTTGAGTTCGTTGCCGATAGCCGTGGGCTTATGACCTCTCAGGGTCAGATTTGGGTGTCGTTTGAAGGCGGGGCACGTACCATTCTGATGGAGGAGGCACATTGGTCAAAGTTCTCGATCCATCCCAGGGCCACTAAGATGTATTTGGACCTAAAGAGGGAGTATTGGTGGCCCTGTAAGAAGAGCGATGTCGTGTGGTTCGTAGAGAGGTGCTTGAGCTGTCGCAGGATGAAGGCCGAGCATCAGCGTCCGCATGGCAAGTTACAGCCACTTGAGGTTCCCGAGTGGAAGTGGGAACATATTTCCATGGATTTTATCACCAAATTGTCGAGGACTGCGAGGAGTGTCGATGCAATTTGGGCTATTGTTGACCAGCTAACGAAGAGCGCTCACTTTCTTGCTATCAATGAGAGCTCTTCTGCTGAGAGGCTGGCAGAGATATATGTGAGAGAGGTGGTATCGTGGCATGGAGTGCCAATCTCGATCGTGTCAAATCGAGATGTACGTTTCACTTCCAGATTCTGGAAGAAATTCCATGAGGAGTTGGGTACGAGGCTGAATTTTAGTACCGCATACCACCCGCAGACGGATGGTCAGAGTGAGCGGACGATTCAGACGCTCGAAGACATGCTGCGAGCGTGTGTGATGGACTTCGGAGGAAGTTAGGACACGTATTTGCCGTTGGCTGAGTTTTCATATAACAACAGCCACCATTCGAGTATCGGCATGCCTCCCTTTGAGTTGTTGTACGGGAGAAGGTGTCGGACTCCCATATGCTGGGGAGAGGTTGGGCAGCGGGTGATGGGCAGCACTGAGTTAGTGCTTCAGACGACAGAGCAGATACATCAGGTCAGGCAGAGGCTGCTGACAGCTAAGAGTCGCCAGAAAAGTTATGCGGATAGGCGACGGTCCGAGCTTGAGTTCCAAGTGGGAGACTTCGTACTCCTGAAGGTATCTCCTTGGAAGGGAGTGATTCGATTCAGGAAAAGGGGCAAGCTGGGGCCCCGGTACATCGGTCCGTTCAGGGTGACTGCGAGGGTGGGCAGGGTAGCATACCGTCTAGAGCTACCTGCAGAATTGAGCCATATCCATGATACCTTCCACGTATCTCAGTTGAGGAAGTGTATAGCCGACGAGTCGGCGGTAGTACCGTTGGAGGATATTCAGGTGGATGCCAGCCTGAAATATGTTGAGAGGCCAGTTGCGATTGTGGATCGGAGGATCAAGGTTCTGAGGAACAAGGAGGTGTCCCTGGTGCAGGTTCGGTGGCAGCATCGAAGAGGGTCCGAGTTGACTTAGGAGCCGGAGTCGGAGATGCGTGAGCAGCATCCAGAGTTGTTTGCGGAGTAAGACTTCGAGGGCGAAGTCTGATTCTAGTGGGGGAGAATTGTAACATCCGGATTTCCAGGTATTATATTTTATCATTATTTTTGGAGTTAAGAGAGGGACTCGACGAGTTGACGCCTAGACTCGTCGAGTAGGATTGCGTATTGTTGACTGATAAATGAGGGGACTCGACGAGTCGGTAAGGGTGGACTCGACGAGTCCGTGATGACGACTGAAACCCTAAATCCCCGGGGCTGAGCCCTATTTAAAGGACTTTATAGCCTCCATTTGCGGCTACCAGTCCAGAGAGAGGTACCCTACCGATTTTGAGCTAGTTGTGAGAGAGTTTGAGCTTCTTTGTTCGTTTTTGGTGTGATTTAGCCAAAGAGGAAGGGTTTCCAGCAAGAAGGGGGCAAGAGGACTTCATCTCAGGAGGTTTTCAGCTTGGATCTTCATTTTGAGGTAGCTATTCGACCTTATTCCTCGGTTTTTACTTAAGAGCATTGAATTTAGGGTTTTCTATATCTTTTATGGCTTGTGTGGTTGAGATTTAGTGTCCCATTGAGTAATTAACACTGGATCCAGACCTTTTGAGGTCCAAGGAGCTTGCATCACCTTGCTTTTTGTGGTTCTATGGAGGAAAGGGACATTGGTTGCCATGTTAGAAGGGATTTCACCAAAATAAGCCTAGAGTGCCTTGCATGTGTACCAAGATTCGACCTTTACGTGGTTATTGGCTATGGGGAAGCCAGATCTATAGATTAGGGAAGCAGATCTGACCTCAGAAGGTCATTTGAGTGTTGACATGGGAGCAACTCGCCGAGTTCATAAGTGGACTCGACGAGTCGAGTCGGGGTTGCCCCGCGATTCGTTGCTGAGTAACCCGGCGAGTGGAGAGGGGACTCGTCGTGCCAAGTGGGGATTGGAAGGATCCAGAGGACTAGTGCGGACTCGCCGAGTCGCCTGAGTGCACTCGATGAGTCTGGTCAAAGTTTGATCGTTGACTTCGTTGACTTTTAGGATTTAGTCAATGTTTGGACTTATGAGCCATTAGAGGGGTAGAATGGCCTTTTACCCTTCTTAGAGGACTTAGAGAGAGGGGTTAGCCTACCCTTTAGAAGTTGTATTAATTAGAGTAATTATTATGTGATTAGGCGGAGGCTAGTATAGGGTTTCAGTGTTCGAGGTTTACCGAGTTATCCGAGGTGAGTCTTCTCACTATACTTTACCTTGAGTGGTAATTAGAGCTATGTGATTGAGTATCTTGCATGCTATTTGTGTGATGTGTTGCACAACATTATTTCTATGTGATTTATGTTGTGTGTATATCAGAGTTTACAAAGTTAGGACCGGAAGGTCTACAGAGTTAGGACCAGAGGGTCCACAGGGTTAGATGTGACATCCCCATTTTCACGGCCAGAAAAGACCGATTTTGTTTATGCTTTATGAAAATCAGAGTACCTCTTTTAATAAAAATGTTGCGGAATTTGTTCCCAGTAAAACATGATAAATACGTTATCAAAGCATTTCCGAAGAAAAATATTTTTATTCATTTTAAAACATTTGGGATGTCATCGTCAATACAGAAACATAAGCATAAACAGAACTTACATTCATTATCACTAGTGATTTATATCTCCTTCATCTCTCAGTGTAATGTGACTTTATAACAACACCTGTGATATAAATAAACTGAGTGGGTCAGGTTGGGAAACCTGGTGAGTACATAGGGTTTTCAACCCACAATAATATAATCATTATGTTTAAACAATTAAGCAATCAACCCAATTACCCATCCCCATTATCTTCTTTATTCTTAAGGATCTACCCTAAGAATCAGCTATTCCTCGTTCATTTATTCCTAAGGATCATCCTAAGGAATCGGCACGGAGTCCATCGTTGCCATGGTTTACACAACAGGGACTAAGTCTGCATAGTCGCCAGGGGTTAGGCATCAAGTCTGCATGATCGCCAAGGTTTACACAACGAGCACTAAGTCTACATAGTCGCCAGGGTTTAGGCATCAAGTCTGCATGATCGCCAAGGTTTAGGCACCAAGTCTGCATGGTCGCCAAGGTTTAGGCACCAAGTCTGCACCAAGTCTTCATATCTATGTGTAAGATGAAAGTAACTATGCACTCACCTGAGAAGGTGGTGACTCGGTACTCGGACAACGCTTTGTTTACTTTAAAATAATTTCCTTCGACGAAACCTAGTATTATTACCACTAGATTTTAGTCTAATATTTACCGTGACTAATTATTAGTCTTATTATTATTATTATATAAGAGTTTAAACAATACTTTCCAACCACTATGTACAGATAGGGGCCAGACATAAAACACCGGAGGGCAGGACCATTTTGGCGTATAGCACTTCTGAAATCCAACAACCCTATGCGGCCCTTTAAACCAGATTCCCCGTACCGCGAGTAGTTAAAAAGATATTATAACGACACTTATATAAGTCATAATAATAGCTCAAATATTTATTATAAGTTCATAATAACAATATTAATTTTAAATATAAGCTATATTAAAATAGGGTAAGCATAACTTACTTACAAGGGGATTTTAGCTAGGAGTCGGGCTCTGCAGGGGCAAAACTTCGTCGCTGAATCTTTCTAAGAAAGATTCGTGCAACGCTTCAGCGCTCACCTTACTATACTAAAAACTACAGAAAGAGAAGTCGAATCACGAGGCACCGAAATGCTCGGGGGATAAGGAGAGAAAGACTCTTGAATCAAGAGAATGGTGCAAGAAATATGAGAGCCCAAGGCTCTTATTTATACTAATTGAATTTTCAAAAACTACCCTCCATAATTACTTAATGACCTTTTGGTTATATAAACAACTAAACACACCTCTATAATACTATTTTAAATGGATTTAATGATATTTGTACTAAACTAATGTCGAAAGAACTCAACATTAGTCTTATAATGACCGCATCATCGATACCTTTCTAATGATATATACATATGTATATATATGTGTACGTATATATGATTTATACTTTATTTTAATACGTAAATATGCTATTATAATTTGTAACTCGTTCATACGAACTCCATTTCTGACGTTCTTTATATCCACGCGTAGGTGGAGACGTACTCTACAAATTTCGTTTAGACTCCGTCGGCTAATTTTGACTTTATTTTTAAAGTTATATTTTTAACAGGCCGGTACAGGATTGGTCCGTTAAAATCTCATAACTTCTTCATCCGATGTCCATTTTCGTCTGTCTTTTTATCGTTATGCTACTAATAACGAGATCTTCGATTCTCGTTTAGGTTGTGTCAGCTAAAAACCGCTCGATCTAATACTCGAACTTCGGGCTGTACACCGCTAAGCCGAAACTTCGAAAAATCATAACTTCCTCATAAGAAGTCAGATTTGGGCGTTCTTTTTATGGACGCTCTCAGGTTAACATATTCTACGACTTTCATTTAGATTACTAAGGCTAAAAGAAGCTCTATCATAAATTCATTTGTTTTACGTCTCCCGATGCCATGCCGGTTTTGCCGTAACTTCGACGGGCCATAACTTCTTCGTTATAACTCGGATTTTGGCGTTCTTTATATGTACGGAACCCTTGAGACATATTCTACAACTTGTTTAAGATTATTTATTCTAAATAATCTTTTGTCGAAAATTCGTTTTCGACCCCTATTATCTCTAAATTGACTAGCACGGATCTACGGGCGTTGCAATTATCTCCCCCTTAGGATGATTACGTCCCAGAATCATCAACGAAACAGGGCTCGTATAATGACTCCATTCGTCATATCTTCATCCTAGGTAATAATTATAACTTCTATATTCCTTCGAGTCTATCTCCTAAACTTATTGACTGGAAGCAGTACTCGATCGTGCACCTTCTCTCTATCTCATGTTAGACTCCAAATTATGACCTATCATCATGTGATGCACGTTTAGACTCAGGTCTCTTAGAGTAAAATTCCAGAATGGAATATACTTTCCTTCATGTTCTATTGTGATAGAATCACATTTTAACATGTAGCATTTCTAGCTACTAACTTCTTTAACAACGAGCGTGATACTTCTATTGATCGCTTTGATTATCTCTCACTTCAATCTTCTGGCTTAAGTCAGATGCTACATTAAACTTGGTTCTCTGAACGACGTAACATACTCATCGTAGTCGGACTCAATTCGACATGACCACTAGGGTCGGAATAACAACAATCTTCTTAGTCATTACTAAAACGATAGTAACGACATATTTGAATAAAACGGTATCAATTACTAGCTTCTTGGTAACCTTGTGACTTTCCTTGATCCAAGCGTGAGTCCTGTGCTTCCGGTAGTATATGCATCTACTACCTTTCACACCTACTCATTCTTATCCCAAGTATTGTCTCGCAGTTTTCCAAGTCACCATACAAGAAAATCACATAACAGTTTAACACATCAGATAACAAAATGAAGGCTTTATTATTTCCCGAAACTATTACATAGGTGTTCAAGTTCACCCTAGACTATGCCTCTAATAGGCTACATCATATGATTCTATCCCCTTGGTTACTTCATAACTTGATCCTCGGGTATGAATTCCTCATCCTTGGTTCCTCGCATGGTTTTCTGCTTCGTCGAGGATCATGTGGAATGCCCTTGGCCTTGGTGGTGTGTTTGGTCTTGCTGCCTCATTTTTCTTTGGGCAGTCCCTAGAAATATGCCCTTCTTTGTTACATCCATAGCACACCTTTTTGTTGGACGCACACTTGCTGGCGTAATGCCCTGTCTTTCCACAGTTGTAGCAAGTCACCTCCTCGCTACATTTCCTGAAGTGCTTCTTTTTACACTTCTCGCACCACTTGGCTTCACCTCCTCCTCCTTCTTCAGTCTTTGAGAATTTCCTTTCTTTGTTGGATTTTGAAGATCCTTCATGCTTCCTTTTCTCGCCAACTTCAGCTTTCTCCAGACCCTTTTCCCTAATCTGGGTCTCAACATTCCTGGCTGCCCAGATGGCGGCTTTCAAAGTGGTTGCTTGCTTGACCATTGGACCAAAGTCTGCTGGTAATCCATGGGCAAACTTGTTAACCTTGGAGAGTTCGGTTGGGACTAGGTAAGGAACCAGCTTCATCTTTTCCGTAAAGCTTGCAGCGTATTCTGTAACGCTCATTCTTCCCTTCTTCAGATTCTGGAACTCATTGTTGATCTCCAGAAGATCCTGCTCAGAGCAGTACTACATCTTTAACTGTACAAGAAAATCTTCCCACGACATCTTGCTCGATTCTCCTTTGGGCATCGAATCAGCTAGTAGCTTCCACCAGCTTAGTACTCCATATTTCAACAGAGGAACGGCGAGAGCGGTCTTCTGCCTGTTGCTACACTCGCAACTCTCAAACATCGTCTCCATCTCGGAGATCCAGTTCATGACTTCCACCGGCGTCAGGCTTCCAGATAAACTCGGTGGTTTGGATGCCATGAAATCCTTGTATTTGCATCCACGTCCGTCATTTCCTCTATCCTGATTGTTTTGTCTAACTATCGGTGGGTTGGCTTGGCCAACCGTCCCACTGTAGTTTCCTCCTTCTGACTGCCCATCATTCAGCTCGGGCTGTTCAATTGGTATCGTAAGTTCTTCTCGGTTCTGTTGAAGTAAATGCCTTGTTTCCTCCATTTGGCGATCCAACATCATCTGGATCATCGCTTGCACTCCGGCCATCGTTATTGGCTCAGGTGCCACTTCTTCAACAACAGGTATTTGCTGAATCACCGGGGGTTGATTCCTATTCCTATTTGCATTCCCAGTTCCACTGCGGGTTCTTGCCATTTTGATCTATTCACCGAATAAGGTGAATCTAATTCTTAATTTTAGGATTGACGTTTTAAATCATCCTTATCACTCTGAAACATTTATATGCTAGTTCTAATATCGTATTCGTACGTTTAGAATCCTAAACACATAAGGCTTCTAGATCCAGTCGGCAACAGACAATAGATCCGATCAAACGATAGCATAACAAATCATTTAGCACGTAAAAGCAATTTAGGCATCATTCCTAAAATAAGCTAGTGCTTGTGTCTATTCAGGTGTATTACCTAAATCTAATAGACACACTCCTCACAATCATTGCTTAGCATTATAAGTTTAAGTCTAGAAATAAATCTATATTCCTAGTTCGCTTAAACTAATGCTCTGATACCAACTGTGACATCCCCATTTTCACGGCCAGAAATGACCGATTTTGTTTATGCTTTATGAAAATCAGAGTACCTCTTTTAATAAAAATGTTGTGGAATTTGTTCCCAATAAAACATGATAAATACGTTATCAAAGCATTTCCGAAGAAAAGTATTTTTATTCATTTTAAAACATTTGGGATGTCATCGTCAATACAGAAACATAAGCATAAACATAACTTACATTCATTATCACTAGTGATTTATATCTCCTTCATCTCTCAGTGTAATGTGACTTCATAACAACACCTGTGATATAAATAAACTGATTGGGTCAGGTTGGGAAACCTGGTGAGTACATAGGGTTTTCAACCCACAATAATATAATCATTATGTTTAAACAATTAAGCAATCAACCCAATTACCCATCCCCATTATCTTCTTTATTCTTAAGGATCTACCCTAAGAATCAGCTATTCCTCGTTCATTTATTCCTAAGGATCATCCTAAGGAATCGGCATGAAGTCCATCGTTGCCACGGTTTACACAACAGACACTAAGTCTGCATAGTCGCCAGGGGTTAGGCATCAAGTCTGCATGATCGCCAAGGTTTACACAACGGGCACTAAGTCTACATAGTCGCCAGGGTTTAGGCATCAAGTCTGCATGATCGCCAAGGTTTAGGCACCAAGTCTGCATGGTCGCCAAGGTTTAGAGTACACCGGGTGAACACATCGTTCACAACACCTACAGGTTGCGAGCCTGCTAGTGTTCCATTGGACTGTCTAGAATAGTTCGTGGTTGTCATCCATACTCTGCTGAATGACGGGGCCATCGTTTGGGTAAAGGCTTTCACAACGTCCACCTCTCACCCTCACCTCGTGGTCTATAACACCTCTCAACTCATCATCAAACTCATATTCCATCTATTACATCTACCCATGTTTTACCCCAACATTATCGTAGATATAAAATACATATACAGTTTAAATCATTTAAAACATGTATCGTTCATCCAGCATAGACAGCAAGTATTCAGATAATATGCACACATAGCACGTAATTTATATAAAATATTTCATATCTATGTGTAAGATGAAAGTAACTATGCACTCACCTGAGAAGGTGGTGACTCCGTACTCGGACAGCGCTTTGTTTACTTTAAAATAATTTCCTTTGATGAAACCTAGTATTATTACCACTAGATTTTAGTCTAATATTTACCGTGACTAATTATTAGTCTTATTATTATTATTATATAAGCGTTTAAACAATACTTTCCAACCACTATGTACAGACAAGGCCAGACATAAAACACCGGAAGGCAGGACCATTTTGGCGTATAGCACTTCTGAAATCCAACAACCCTATGCGGCCCTTTAACGAGATTCCCCGTACCGCGAGTAGTTAAAAAGATATTATAACGACACTTATATAAGTCATAATAATAGCTCAAATATTTATTATAAGTTCATAATAACAATATTAATTTTAAATATAAGCTATATTAAAATAGGGTAAGCATAACTTACTTACAAGGGGATTTTAGCTAGGAGTCGGGCTCTGCAGGGGCAGAACTTCGTCGCTGAATCTTTCTAAGAAAGATTCGTGTAGCGCTTCAGCGCTCACCTTACTATACTAAAAACTACAGAAAGAGATGTCGAATCACGAGGCACCGAAATGCTCGGGGGATAAGGAGAGAAAGACTCTTGAATCAAGAGAATGGTGCAAGAAATATGAGAGCCCAAGGCTCTTATTTATACTAATTGAATTTTCAAAAACTACCCTCCATAATTACTTAATGACCTTTTAGTTATATAAACAACTAAATACCCATCTATAATACTATTTTAAATGGATTTAATGATATTTGTACTAAACTAATGTCGAAAGAACTCAACATTAGTCTTATAATGACCGCATCATCGATACCTTTCTAATGATATATACATATGTATATATATGTGTACGTATATATGATTTATACTTTATTTTAATACGTAAATATGCTATTATAATTTGTAACTCGTTCATACGAACTCCGGTTTTGACGTTCTTTATATCCACGCGTAGGTGGAGACGTACTCTACAACTTTCGTTTAGACTCCATCGGCTAATTTTGACTTTATTTTTAAAGTTATATTTTTTAACAGGCCGGGACAAGATTGGTCCGTTAAAATCTCATAACTTCTTCATCCGATGTCCATTTTCGTCTGTATTTTTATCGTTACGCTACTAATAACGAGATCTTCGATTCTCGTTTAGGTTGTGTCGGCTAAAAACCGCTCGATCTAATACTCGAACTTCGGGCTGTACACCGCTAAGCCGAAACTTCGAAAAATCATAACTTCCTCATAAGAAGTCAGATTTGGGCGTTCTTTTTATGGACGCTCTCAGGTTAACATATTCTATGACTTTCATTTAGATTACTAAGGCTAAAAGAAGCTCTATCATAAATTCATTTGTTTTACGTCTCCCGGTGCCGTGCCGGTTTTGCCGTAAAACTTCGACGGGCCATAACTTCTTCGATATAACTCGGATTTCAGCGTTCTTTATATGTACGGAACCCTTGAGACATATTCTACAACTTGTTTAAGATTATTTATTCTAAATAATCTTTTATCGAAAAGTCGTTTTCGACCCCTATTATCTCTAAATTGACTAGCCCGGATCTACGGGCGTTACATTAGAGCCAGAGGGCTCACAGAGTTATAGCCTCGAGTGGCTATTATGTTATAATGTGGTATTTTGGGGAACTCACTAAGCATTTATGCTTATAGTGTTTTGTGTTATGTGTTTCAGGTACCAGTGAGGATCGCGGGAAGGCGCCGGCATGATCAGTACACACTCTTGGAGTTTTTATACATTTTGATCTTGGGATGTGTTTTTATGGATTTGATATGTGATACATTGGGATATGAGATGTTTATGAATTAAAATTATAAATTTTAAAAGTGAAAATTTGTTTTGAATTTTACGTTGTTACAGACAGTACTTGCAATACAGGAATGTTTACGGGGGAAAAGTGCTACTTAGAGCATAGGTAGGAAGGCTATTCTTAACTAAAAGAAAGGATGAGTAAAGTATTTCCTACTAGCGACGGGCACTCCTCAGACGGATCTTTAAGTTAGTCAGCTGGCACTCCATGTCAAGCAGGTGTCTTTCATATACTGACAGACGGGCTCGGTTCTCGATGACATCAGCTCGAGTTGCAGCTAGCTCTTGCTGTAGGGCCTCGTTGTCTCTCATAGCCCTCGCATAAGAAACTTCGAGATTTCGAATGCGGTTTGTGTTGGCATCCGATTCCGCCTCAAGTTCTACAGTTCGTTGAATGGCTTCCACGCTTGGCTCAACATTGCGGGCCACTCGGCGGACTATGATTGGAAGAGCTCTGTCTGCGGATCCTCCCTCGTTCACATTGTAGAAGCGGCGATCTCCATTGTATGGGCGGGGTTGGCCTTGCTCGTGATTCCACCTATCCAGGCTTCCGACCCACATAGGTGTTGGGCCTTCGAAAACAAGCTGGGGGTTAGGATTTGGTATCGGGGCGACTTGAAATAGGTTCTCAACTTCAGGCTCTGAATCGGCCTCTTCGGGGAACTGTTCTACGAAGTCATCGTCCAAGGGAATTTCATGATTTTCTTCTGGCTCTGCCTCTAGCCATCCATTATTTCCTTGGTTGGGAAAGTACGGGTCGCCAGGGAGATGGAATCCAACCATGATATCTACATGAGAATGGGGGTAAAGAGATGGTTAATAGACGTCTAGTCTAATACTACTTCTATAGTATTGTAATTAGGGATGTTATTCGGTTCGGAACCGAACCGAACCGACCCGAACCCGAATAAATCGAAAACCGAATAAGGGTAATTATATGAACCGAAAACCGAACCGAATAAGTAATACGGGTTCGGTTCGGTTCGGGTATTATTCGATTCGGTTTGGTTCCGGCCCGAATAACCCAAATAACATGTACAAGATGGTTAAGGAGCCAAATAACGCGAATAACCCAAATAACATTTACAATGTGATTATAAATATTGTATTTTGTATGACTTTTGTAGCTTATGATAAACACAAATAACACGGATTAACTATTCTTGATATATAAAATGTAAAATCCAACCACCACATTCTTAAGATATAGTTATTAAGCAACATATTAAACACTAAACATTAAACATCTAAAATAACCAAAAATCTATCTATATGTATATAAGTTAAACATTAAACATTATGTGGGTATTTTGGGTAACGATCGATAGAACACATGACCGAATAAGCAATCGTGCAAGTGGAAAAAAAATGTGACTTTTCACATTCGGTTCGGTCCTTTTGGACCGAATAAGCCCTTATTCGGGTAACCCGAACCGAATAACCCGAAAACCGAACAAGCCTTATATAGATACCCGAAAACCGAATCGAATTGCTTATTCGGGTCTAATTCGGTTCGGTTCAGGTTTTCAGGCCAAATTCTCATCCCTAATTGTAATTGTATGCTAGGTTCTTTGTTTTTATCTTATAGTAAATAAAATACTCCTATAGTATTTTAATGTTGTATGTTCTGTTCTATCAATCTCTTGTTTGGTAAATTTTGGTAAGTTTTAGGCTTGTTGCAACACCACAGCCACTCCCAAGCACACGTTGGTCATGTGTCGAATAAATATAGTTGATCAGGCTATATTGACCCTAGACATGATTACATAACTGCCCAGGTTTAACCGCAGTGTACAACATCCAAATACTTTTATTTTGTTCTACTTATGATACTGTTTCTGGTATGTAGGTATAATTGTATACTTCTTGTAAAATACTTATATTTTATAAGTATACTTTTAGTTCATAGCACTTTAGCCCTTTTAGTGTTTATAGTTGTATACCATGTAAGGTTCGGTATACTTAGTTCACTATAAACAATAGCTCTGATACCAATCTGTCACACCCCCAAACCGAAACGACGGAAACGTCTGGGGGTGGAGGACGTCATGTGTAGTTGTTGGATTAGTGTCTAAGTCCATAACTATTTTGGTATCTACTTGACCCGATGGTGCATGGTCCTTTTGGGTTGCCTTCACCAAAGCAACCTGATAGGATGAATTATCGAGAGAGAGAGGATTAATTATGATTTATTAATATATTATGAGAATAATATATTAAAGGAGAAATCATATTGTTTAATTAATATTAGTCAATAATTAATTAAGAATTAATTTTGTGGCTAAAATATATTAATTAAATAAAGGAGACTGGAACTATCAATTGTGTGATAGTTGAATATTGGGCTAATGGACTCCATAGAGGATGGGGTGGACGAATTCTATGGGGAAACCCATTAGAAATCGTCCAAGGCCTCTAAGGAGGGAGTCCATGGGCTGCTTAGGGCCTAAGCAGTCAAACTAGGGTTTCCTTGTTAGATAACCCTAATAGCCTCACATATTTAAGGACCCCTAGGGCACCAAAAACGTGGCTAAGAGTTTCCTTAAAGTTTTAGACAGTTTTGGGTGCCTCTCCTCTTCTCCTTCTTCATCCTCTTGCTCTTGGTGTTTGTGAGCCATTAGAGGAGTGACACTTGTGACTCTAAGCTTTCATAAGCCAATTACAAGGAGGATTTGAGATTGTTATTACTACATAACAATCAAGGTAATGATTCTAACCCTAATCATATGTCAATTTCAGATTTGTATGCTAGTCAATTAGGGTTTATTGCTTTGGTACACAATGTTGTATGTTTAATTAGAAAAACCTAGATCAAAGCAATTAGGGTTGCATGAACACCATAGGAATGATGTTATGCTCATAATCCATCAGTGGTATCAGAGCCTAGGTCATTTTTCTAGTTGAATAGATGCAAAAGTGAACTGCCAAAGGATCAAAAAGTCGAATTTTTTGCTGTCTGCGCCGCCGACTCGGCGAGTCCATCAGTGGACTCGGCGAGTAGCCCCGACTCGGCGAGTCCATTAGTGGACTCGGCGAGTAGGCTGAACTCGGCGAGTCCATCAGTGGACTCGGCGAGTAACATGCTAAATTTAAGATAAGGTTCTTAAGTTAATTAATTAACTAAATAAAGGATGATTTAAATAATTAAGTTATTTAAATGATAACTATATCATTAGTTGATATATAGCTTAGAAAGTTAAAGGTTGAAATGTTAACATTTCAGAGTCAAGGGACCAAAAGTGCCAATTTGGCAAAGTATGTTTGACCAAGGGTTGACTCAACTAATGGAAGTGATTACAAAAGATATGTAATGGATGGAGAGGGACTTAGGATGTCTGTTCGCAAAGAAAAGTCACTTATATTGGAAGAATGGACCATATTTGACAAAAATAAGAAATTAGAGGGACTAAATGTGAACAAGTGGGAAATAATATGAACACTCCCTTCTTTCTCTTCCAGTTACGTATTGAGCATGCTAGAGAGCTTCAAATGGCGATTTCTTCTCCTTTCAATCTAGGTTTCGATCCAAGTGAAGAATGAAACAATCAAACAAAGGAGAGAAGGAATCAAGGCTTGAAAGGTAAAAATCTTCTCATCCTTTAGCTTAGAATTCGAATTTGTGAAGTGGGTATAATCCCTAATGTCGAATTTGATTGGGTTTAATGATTAGGGTTTTGGTTTCTAACCTCTATTGAGTTGTTTTGATGATCATAATCTCAATCCAATCATCCCATTGATGGATTTGAGGATTTGGGTGAAAACCCTCATGAACCCTAGAAATCCAACTTGGAGATTTCATGTTGTTATGTTAGGATTGAGAGATGTTCAATGACCTAGATGATGTTTAGAAGCAATAAATCCAATTGGAATGCCCAAACACATCTATGATGATAGGATGTTACATAAACATGGAATTTATACGGTTTTGGGAAAAATGTGATGAAATAATGGAATCCTTTGAATTTGAGCATTTGATGAGTATATGATACTCATAAGAATGAGTTGATACTAACAATATGATTTGAATACAATAACATGAAGGATTGATTGATATATAGTTGAATTTATGGACTAATTGGCCATAAGGGCATTTTGGGATATATATTGATAATTACATAATGAACCTCATATAAGAGGTGAATGATATTCATGAACATTAATTGACATGCAAGAGATGATAGTGAAACATAAACATGAAGGAATGTTAGAAAAAATGCATCCCTAGTGATTATTATGACCCAAGGGCAATTTTGGAACATGGAATGGAATTGAGAATTCCAAAGTTAGATTAGACATTTTCAATGAGATTAATGGGGTTTTTATGTGCTTGACAACATTTATTTGAGTGTTCAATAAGTGGTGAACAAGCCTTGTGAGCTTTGGGATGTTCAAGTGAAAAATGGACTAGTTTACCCTTCTTCTAAACACTTGAGGATCATCATAATCTTAAGGTTTCAATGAACACTTATTGGATTAACTGCAGTGTTTTAAGATGATAAAACACCTCCTAAACATGTGTGAGAACCTAAATAATTGGTACAAAGTGAATGGGAAAAGGGTCTTCAAGAACTATGCAAAGTAGGGTGTTATTTTGAGAAAAATCGAGTTTTGGGTGTGTCCAGACAAGAAAACACGGCCCGTGTAAATGCATGCTTTAATTTACACGGCCTGTGTAAATGCCTGATTTGAAAATTTTCTTGTTTTCTTCATAACTTTTGCATACGAACTCGGATTTAGGCACGATTTTCGCCTACATTCATATTTTTGGATGAGGAATGATTTGAACAATAAAATTTAGTATTTGAAACTTTGAGGGGTATTTTGGTCATTTTAATGACTTATGTCCATATATGGTGTAGGTAGTGTTTGAGGAGGATTGATATAGGGAAAGGAACTAGAAGAGCACTAGCTAACCTATGCGTGATTGAGGTGAGTACGTCTTGGCATTTTTCCCACTTTGGGGTACATGGCAAAATGATTTTATGATAATTATATGTAATTCTTTGATATATGAAATGTTTTGGAACAAAAGCGTCAAATGTTTTTGAAAAGGGTATTTTGAAAGTGTGCTGAAAGGCAAGAATGTTTTTGAAAGAAAAGAACGTTTTGGAAGATTGAATGTTTTGAAAATATGATTGAAATGTTTTGAAATATAGATGCTTTACCTTTAAAATGATTTTATGATACTAATGTATGAAATATGTAAAGCATGGAAAGTAATGAAATGACATGTAAAATAATGAAAAGGAATGGAAAGTAATGAAAGGAATTGGAAAGTAATGAAATGAAAATTGCCCGGGCCGTGATACCTCGTAAGAGGCACAGGAGGAATCTATCGGGGTAGCGCCTCCCCTTCGCGAGATAGATGTCCTATTATGATACCTTGGTGGATTGATTTTCTCTTTCCACCTTGGCCTTGGAAATGATGCCTTGGTGGATTGATTTGTTCTTTCCACCTTGGTCTAGACTTGGGAGTGGTTCCTTTATTGGACGTAGACCCTAAGTATAAAAATGGCAACGGTTTAATACCGGAATAAGCCCTTAATGATAAAAGAAAATGAAATATGGAAATATGGCTCTTGAAATGAAATGAAAGGAAATGAAATGATAAGATATGAATTGATATTTATGACATGTATGAAATGAGTTTTCCTTGAAAATGCTTGAAAATGTTTTATGGTCTAAAACTATGTTTTGCAAAGATGAAACGTTTTTTTTATGAAAATGTGATAAATGTTTTGGGTCTCAAACCCACGTACCTCACGAGACATTATTGTCTTACGTACCTCTTTTTAATGCAATGTATCTCAGGTTACACTTAAGGAGAGAGAATGATAGATGGAAGTTAAAAGTCAAGTGATAGAGAAGGGACTGGAACTTGTTAAGTTCCTTATTAATTGTATTGATGTAATTCTTACTTGCTTGCTATGGTTGTAATGATGCTTAATGGTAACACCCACTATTTTAAATTTGTAAATGTTTTTATGGGACCGGTTTTTTTTGGTTAATGTGGGTTAACACTCGAATGTTTTTAAAACCATAGCATATTAAAGTTTGAAAAAATTTTGAAAAAAATTAGGGTGTTACAGTTTCCAGGGTGCTGTTGACGGGATTTTCGAATTTTTGAGCAGATTTTGTTAAGGATAATTACCAAAACTCATTTTTATTGCCTAAAATCGATTTTCCATGTTTGGAATGATTATCCTTATCAAAATTAATGGATTTAGTTAAATATGGATAATATAGGATTATTATTTGTCAAATATTTGACTTATAAGATTGAAAAGTTTCAATTTACACCCTTTAGGTTTTATAGTTTAAATTTGAACTCAAAAGGTTTTAGTTTTGAAATTTAAATAGTTATACCCTAATATTTTGAAAGGTTTCAAAATTTGTTCTCAAGTTTTGGAATTTAAAATTTAAATTAAAAGGTATTAATTTTGAAATATTAAAATCTAAAACCCTAGTTTTGAAAAGTTCAAATTACACCCTTATGGTTTTATTAAGTTAATTAAATGTATAATTAAAAGAGAGTTAATAAATCCATGATTATATGGTTTAAGGTTAATCAAATTAAAAGTTTAATTTATTAAACTAAACCACCTAGTATTTTAAAAGTATAAAATACACCCTTATACTATATAGAATTAAAAGTTTAATATTATATATGTATTAGTAAATGTCAGTCTTACCATTAGTAGACATCATTCACGAAGCTGGTCTATAAGGAGTGTTTAAGGAAGCGGCCTGTTAAATGACCGCCATTGGGTATCCACTCTTACCCACTGCACTCTTGACTAGTGGAGGGTCGTTAGCCGAACGGGTAGGATAGGACGCAACCTTCCATTATAAGTATAATGAAGTACGAAGTAACTAAACACTTTTACAAAAATTCCCAATCTTAGTTACTTTAGGCAAAAGTGAATTTGATGCAATTCCATGAAATTACACTTTGTACCCTTGCGAAGACGTTAGTGGAGCGTGTGTGGTTAACTGGCACACTAAATGGTTCTAAGCAAAGGTAGCAAAGGGTGACTCAATATTTTTCATAGTTCGGTGGAGCGTGTGTGGTTAACCAGCACATCGAATAGGCGACTGTAACATTGGGGGCACCATGTAAGTTTGCATGGTTATTCACGCCCTGTTTTGTGATCCTCGGCATCCCGGTCACAAATCGTTGGGCATATCGAGATTTAGACATGCCATTGAAGAGTTCAATGAATCTCAAAGGATCTAGCAGTTTTCAATACATTTAAAACTTAATCTCTTTTTCGTTTTTCATGGTGGAAAATTAGTGAATCGTCATTCACTTACCTTCAAATGTTCTGCAATTTGGGTTACGTCATCCCTCTCCCAAGTTGTGGAGTATTGTGTTGGGTCCTAGCCTTAATATCTTATTTGGGTGATTTATTAAGGACTCAATCAATCAACTAACTTGATTTTTTCTCCCGTTTTGTAGATGTCTGAATCTTACCATGGTCTTCCCGAATCCCATGGAAAAAGTTTTCCTGCTCAAAGTGAAAGTTTGTTACACAATGAAGGTGAAAGATCAATCCCTGCATTGTGGACTAGCTTGGTTTCACTTCCTCCACCTCCTCCTGTTGTTCTCCCAAACCCACAAGATCGAAGAATTGAAAAGTTCAAAATCACTCAATCCCTGCTGGCAATGAAACATGAAGATGGAAAATCTGTGTGTGCTCACGTCCTAGGGATGAAATCACACATTGATAGGTTGACAATGTTGGGTGCATCTTTTCCAAAGAAGTTGGCTGTAGACTGGGTTCTTCAGTCACTCCCTGAATCATATGATAATTACATTAGAGAGTATTATACGATGGATCTGGACGCGACCCTTATTAACCTAACTTACATGCTTATTGCTGCTGAATCAGAAATGATTTGGCAAAGTAATGGGGCATATTTGTCTGGTAATTCAACCAACCATGCTTCCGTGGTCGCTCCAGGAGAAGCCACCTGTTTCTGCTGCGAAGAGAAGGGGCATTGGATTCGAAGCTGCCCAGAGGACCTGAAGAATCTAAGAGATGGGAGAGTCAAGAAGTATGACTCTACTTCAGGTAAAATCCACTATCTAACTCCATTAAGTTCCTATGCATTGATTCTTAATACATAATGTGATAAGATTACATTTGAATGTTTTGCAGGATCAGAGAAAAGAGAGGAAGCTTGATGGAAGAGCAAGATGAGTCTGATCACGAAGAAATGGATCACGATCGCATGGATTCGAAGATCAGATTTTGAGCTTAGAAAGTTATGATAGATTAGGAATATTTGATTACATAGTTTTTCAATTGATTTTGCATTGTAAGGACATGTTTTTCCGCTGTATTATGAATAAAATAAATTTTTTGATTTGTCTTATTTATATCCTTGCAATGAAATCGTTGTGAAAAAATTGATGTTTGTCTATTTCTATAAATGGATGTGATTCTTAGTGATGTTATTTATGGAAGTGTCAAATTTCTCTAAGTTACGAAAGATTCCCATCGCCCAAGTTTCAGTTGGACAGAAGCTTCGAATCTTATGATTTGAATCATGTGATGTATGGAAATTTTGGTACTTAGGAAATTAAGACTAATTCCTTGATCACACAAGTATGTGAGTCAAGTGAAGGAATAAAGGACTAGAACACAATGTTGTGCACTAGTCAAGTCCACCACAAATAACAATGAGACTGTTCGTCATAATTTACCAAAAGTCTGGCAAATGTGGTTATACCTACAAGATTAAGTGTAATTCTGAATCATTGAAAGGTTTCAATGAATAGCAGAACGAATAAGAAGAATCAATGAAGGCAGAAAGATAAAAGTGTCTCCAATCTAAGAAGAAGGGAGAGTACTTTTATATCAGTTTTATGATCATCTTAATAATTAAGAACCATATCACAATTGATCCTCTATGGACATCTTAGTGCACTAGTATGGCTAAGAGGAGGAATCAGAAATTGTTAAAATGGTTAAATCAAAAGGATGAGTCATACTTCCTTCCAAAATCAAGTCTTAGAATCGTACTCCAAGATTGTGAATTGAGTGACATACACTCATCAAATGTTAAGTAGAAAATTGTTTTTCTTACTCTTGCACGTTTGAAATTGGTAAGTTGTAATGTCCTGGAGAAGACTAGGACCAACTAAGACCAAATGTGTGTAATGTTTTGTCTTGATATAGACACACACTAACTCTTGGATATTCGTTTATCAAGAAATGTTTCTTGATAAGAGAATCTAATATGTCAAGAGGTCAGTGGTTGTCTGAAAATCTTGAAAAGATTCAAGAACTAATCAAGAGTAAAGCTATTAAACACTAGCACACGACTTGAGGTTTGTAACCTATCGTGTTGATAAAATTCTTTTTCTGTGCCAATCCTGTTGAGTGATTATGCATATGAGTTCTACAAGTTCTCAATAGAATGCATAAGATAAGCACCTTATTCAATGAAAGTACATTGACTGGAATAGGTGAGGTGCTAGATAACTTGGAAGCAATGGTGGGACTCTTGATGACAAGAAATTAAGAATGAACAAGTTCTGTCCATAATAGTTTGAATTTGTCACAAACATTATCTTTCGATTATGCTTGTGGCAAATTCACATGGATAGGAACACATACACCATAAAATCTAAGTGTCATAAGGTTTCTCTCCTTCATGAAAATGATTGTGAGGAAACTCTTTCACTAAGATAGATTTTGAGAAGATAGCGATTATGTAAATTGCATTCTCAAATTCGATTATGATTACGGCATCCCTCTTCATAGTTCGAATTGTGAGATTTGGCAATTAGTCTGAACATTTGGGACTTAGTAAAATAAGTTCTGAATTAGTTTAGACACACATGTGAGCTGTCTAAGGAAAGGTGTGTGATTTTGAGAAGCTTAGCTAAAGGCTTATCAAAGAATATCGTATTAGAAACAATGAACTTTGGAAATCAATAAGTATTGTTTTCTAGAAGTTTAGCTGGTTTCTAAATACGTGTCAAAGCTAGTGGGAGCATAAATGTTATGCTGGAATGGATATAATCATCATGTTAGTGGGAGCATGATTATTATTTAAGTATTGCAAGTTGGCAATATTAATTATAGAAAAACAAAAGTTTCACTTTGCAAAGTTACAAGGGTAGAAAAGTTGTTTTTGCTATAATTAAGGGAGAGAATGTTGTACTTCGTTTCCAATCTAAAAGCTTAGATCGAGAAATTTTAATTGAATTTAGTCAAGGGTATATTTATTATTTGCATTCTCAAAATTCGATTATGATTATGACATCCCTCTTCATAGTTCGAATTTTAGAGAACACGGCAAATAGAAATATTATGACGATATTATAGTAAGAAACTGGTAAAGTATCATGTTTTTATTATGAATTGCATCCCATACGCTTCGGGTATAGGATCGATTGCATATGCTATAATATTCGACCGTTCTAAAATTTCCAAATGCCTACGGAATTTAGAGGGAAAAAGGAAATAGAACTGGTTTTGACTAAAATAATTAAACAACTGTCAAGGACAATCTAAGGTTCGCCAAGGATTGGTCGCTTGTGGACAGTTGAAAGTATAGTCATGGATGGACCATATTGACATTATTATGAATAGATAAGATTCTATTTAGAATGAGTTGTCATATGGAAAATATGGAAATGTTTCCATATTGGGATTTGGATATTGGGAATAAATGTCTAGATTAGAAACTTTTATGTAAGAAGGATGTTCAAAGGAATGTACTTTGAATATGAGACTTCATGACTATGGAATTGTCTTGTAACAATCTCCAATAGATTATTTTGTATTTTCATTGGCCGAGTCTTGGTGACCTTTGTACCGTGACATTACGAAAGGACTGTTGCATAAAATGTTAGAGTCTAACGTATTCTAGTAGTGGCGAGAATTTTGTATTCTTACACTAATGGATTAGGAATTGTGAAATGAGTGTGATTGAAAATGTTATTCAATTATACTATTTCACAAAGTAATGACCATAAGTAAACATAGTGTGCATGCTAAGAGCATGGGACAATTGTTTTTATAATTCAAGTAATAAGTTGATTACTCGAAACATTATACAATGAATAATGTGTAATCAATATGGTGATTAAATAAAAGGAGTTTTATTTATACTCAAAAGTTTGGGGCCATATTGGGTTCGATTATTCTTGTGTTTCACTTTGCATGTTTTGACTTCCTGAATAATAAGATTATTCGAACGTTCCACAGTCGCTCATACTTTGGGAGTAGGTATGAAAGAAGATTGTCATGAATTGGTTTGTAGATTGCCTAAAGTGTATTAGACGTAGAAAATGTTTGTTGCAACGTTCATGAGTGCTTATGAATATGATTTGAGCATTGGATTAAACCCACGCTCACTTGGATCGCTTCATGGATTTTATCACGAGTGATTGGTGAGACGATAATATCGTATGTTCTTGAAACTGAGATGTGTAAGTTGTATCTTGCGAGTCGGTTACACATTGATAATATGTAAACGCACCAGTAACTTGGTGTTATAAAACGTATTGTTGTGTGTAATTCGGTGAGTGAGTACAAGCGAGCATTGAGTCGAAGTTTATCCGTTCCTTTTACCCAAAGCGGGATAAAAGCGATATATGTGGGCCCCTCGATGATTTAGTGATGACACCCTAAGCGCTTGGCCAAGCCGGGACTAAGTTGATGTGTTCAATTGTAATTCTGTTGTCAGTCGTCATAAATCGGAAATCGGGAAACAACACATAGACTGAGAGAATGATTTAAATCCATGTCTCACGTCTATACAATATCAAAAATGGAGGAATATATGATCCCTTATCTAAAGAACACGCTTCTGATAAGATCAGAGTTGACAGAGACTTTTGAAAGCTACGATTGCGGATCAGGATCTGAAGTCATATGCAGAATAGTTATTAGACTTATCCAAGTGGGAGACTGTTGGATTAGTGTCTAAGTCCATAACTATTTTGGTATGTACTTGACCCGATGGTGCATGGTCCTTTTGGGTTGCCCTCACCAAAGCAACTTGATAGGATGAATTATGATTTATTAATATATTATGAGAATAATATATTAAAGGAGAAATCATATTGTTTAATTAATATTAGTCAATAACTAATTAAGAATTAATTTTGTGGCTAAAAGATATTAATTAAATAAAGGGGACTGGAACTGTCAATTGTGTGATAGTTGAATATTGGGCTAATGGACTCCATAGAGGATGGAGTGGACGAATCCTATGGGTAAACCCATTAGAAATCGTCCAAGGCCTTTAAGGAGGGAGTCCATGGGCTGCTTATGTAGTGACAAAGAACATGGTTTGGCATGCGGAATTAAAGTTTGCACAATGAACATGGTGATTTGGGTGTTCAAGAGATGTATTGAATATGTATTGTGTTACAAAAAGGGACATAGATCTACATCTACATAAATAACACACACTCACACACTCACTTTTACATCTCTCAAGCACACCTCTACATGTGGTATGAACCCACTATTTATAGAGGTGTTTACATGTCTCTCTCTCACTCTCACTAACACATGTATCTAAAGGCTAATGCACCACATGCAAGTGGGTCTACATGAGTCAAACCATTACAAATTCATACATGAAGAACTTTGCACCCCAACATTCTCCCCCTCAAAGTTAGGAATGGATGACCCACTTCAAATCTTCCAAAGTCGAGCAACTACGCGGTTCGAGCCTCAAGCATGACACATGTCAAAACGAACTTCAATCTTCAATTCTTCCATGATTCTTCAATTTGGGCTCTAGGATGTGAAACCATACAAACTGAGCAGCAACGAATGATTAACTCCAAATAATCACCCAAAAGTTGCGCTAAAAACACATACCAAAAAATCTTCAATAATACCAAACCCATTTCAAAAATAAATCATTTCGAACTTCCAATTGCATCATCTCGTAAGCTTCAAAAATCAAGATCACTTCGGTCTTCAAATCCGCGTAATACGAAAAATTCAAGTTCGAATTTCCATATAAAACTTCTCCCCCTTTTTATAATCGAAAATTGATTATAAAACTCCCAAGGAAAAAAACGTGCTCTATTCGGAATTTTTCGTGTCAAAACTCCCCTTAACATGTGGCATAAACTATGTGCTTCAATCCGGAAAATCCAAAAAATATTGAATTTTTAGCTTCGTTCACGGATCGCCTTTGACAAAATTTCTCAAAAATGGGTAGAAATTGTCAATTTCAAAATTCTGCAGTGACCCGGTGCGCCCAAAACAGCAAAATATGCAAAACTCTCCCCCTTTTCCAAAGCTGGGTAGAAAACGTCAATTTGCACAAACTGCAGGGGCCTGAAATGTATTTTCTTCAATTTTAGGCAAAAACAGTCCTTTTTCGAATTTGAGTATGAACCGCCAAACATTCGAAGCCTCAGGGACTATTTTCGAAAATTCTGCCATTTGCACCAAACATACGAAGAATCCCCAAAATATTCGAAATTTCAGAAAATATTCGAATTTGGGTGAAAAGTGTCAAACATTCGAAACTTCAAAAATTTTCGAATTTGGGTGAAAAGTGTCAAACATTTTAAACTTCAATTATTTGTGGAGATTGCCAAATGTTCGAAAGTTTAAGGGCTGAATTCGAAAATTTTACTTTTTGATCAAAATATTCGAAGACTTGAACAAACATTCGAAGCCTCGCTTTTTCCCTTTGTTAAACAGTCAAATCTTAAGGGACTACATGCGAAACTTTTGGTTTTGCTTCCCAACATACGAACTTTTGCAACCCAACATACGGAATTTTCAGGTGACAAACATGCGAATTTTCAAGGACCATTTTCGAAAATTTGTCTTTCTTTTTCATCAATTCACATGATCGCTTCGTACGTTTCTTATGAACGCTTCGTACGAAAATCTCAGGAACCAAACACACGAAAATTTTTCACCCAAACATACGAAGATTTTCCTTCTCTCTCCTCTTCGTATGAAAATCATCTTCCCAAAATTTTTCCTAAACATACGAATGCGAAGCATACGAAGACTCTGAATGTACAGTAACCTCTTAATCGTCCCTCTGAATCGACTTTTCCAGTTCGTTCTTTCAACCCAGTTCATACAGTTCTTCATTCTTTCTCAAACACCAACTGTTCGTCAATCTATCGTCGACTCCAGTTCTTCGTTCTTTTCATTACAGGGACCCCAAAATCGATTTCCTTTAGACACGAATGAGCACACATACAGGCACTAAATTAACCCCTTAAATCCAAAATTAACAATTTGCTTTTACAGATCATCGACTCCAATCATGCGAAATCCAGATTTCTTCGATCATTCATTCACAGCTCAAGGTTCGTTCATCCCCAAAACAAATCCAGTTTCTTTAATCGACCCAAATACACCTTCTTTCAAATCCCGATCACCCTTTGATCATTCGAATATCAAACCCAAAATACAGTCTTCGTTAATCAACATCACCCATTTCAATTCTTCGCATATGAAACCCAAGGAATTACACCGATTTCAATAACCAACACCAAATTATCCAAATTACCAGTCCAACCATTCGAATTCCAACCCAATCGATCATTTGTTCTAACCCAAAATTGACAATCGTCTTTACACATCAACAAACATTCGACTGTAAACCAAAGCTTCAACCATTGACTCCCAAAATTAATCTTCAATCGTTCAAACCTTCGATTTCATAGCCTTTGAAACACAGAAATCGACATACAAACCATGATTCGTATCCCAATGCTCCATCTTCCAAATAACGAACAACTGAGTTCGTGAATCTCAGTTCGTTCGTCGTATATCAATTTTCAAGAAGTAAAATCAAAACAAAATCAAATCTTCAAACTTTTGAAAAATCGATGAAAAGCTTCTTGCAAGATCACACACGTCGATTTCAACATCAAAACTCAATTTCGACTTTCATGCGACCATTGAAATCGATATACATATTCACTGGATACGAAACATGCGAATTAAGATATCCAATTCAATCTAATTGACTTTGAATCGATGCTTCAGTTGATTAACAAAGAAACATGCGATTTGATTTTTAATCGATATACACATTCACTGGAGACAAACTCAGATCAAAATTATCAAGAACAGAAGAAGATTAAGATATCTGATGATTCAATGGTACAAGAAATTGATGCGTGAAACAAGATCTGGAACGATGTAAATGATTTTTGGGCTCACAAATGAATTAGGATCAATTATATCTCACTTGTTGGGCTTAAAACAACAATGAATAGTAATTTCGGGTTTTTGGGTTCAATGATACGATATGAACAGTATCGATCTTTTGTTTGGGTTTCATGAACAGTAATTCTTGAATTTAAATTGATTTGGGCAAATGTAATTCAAATTGGGCTGAATCAAAGAAAATATGAGTTTGATCAACAACAATTAGGCACGAAACAAATATGATTGATCATTAAAAAAATAATTGGATCAACAATGGGGTTTTTCAAAAAGAATTTGATCCAATGATTCAAATCGATCAAAATTCAAAAATGCAACGCACGATTTAATGATTACGAGAGATCATAGAGAGAGACTCACCATAAATGCTCCAATTGTGACAGATTTTGCCAAACCGAGAATCGTTCTTCAAATATCACATTGATCTTGAAGACCCGCTCTGATACCAATTGTAGTGACAAAGAACATGGTTTGGCATGCGGAATTAAAGTTTGCACAATGAACATGGTGATTTGGGTGTTCAAGAGATGTATTGAATATGTATTGTGTTACAAAAAGGGACATAGATCTACATCTACATAAATAACACACACTCACACACTCACTTTTACATCTCTCAAGCACACCTCTACATGTGGTATGAACCCACTATTTATAGAGGTGTTTACATGTCTCTCTCTCACTCTCACTAACACATGTATCTAAAGGCTAATGCACCACATGCAAGTGACTCTACATGAGCCAAACCATTACAAATTCATACATGAAGAACTTTGCACCCCAACAGCTTAGGGCCTAAGCAGTCAAATTAGGGTTTCCTTGTTAGATAACCCTAATAGCCTCACATATTTAAGGACCCCTAGGGCACCAAAAACGTGGCTAAGAGTTTCCTTAGAGTTTTAAACGGTTTTTGGGTGCCTCTCCTCTTCTCGTTCTTCATCCTCTTGCTCTTGGTGTTTGTGAGCCATTAGATGAGTGACACTTGTGACTCTAAGCTTTCAGAAGCCAATTACAAGGAGGATTTGAGATTGTTATTGCTACATAACAATCAAGGTAATGATTCTAACCCTAATCATATGTCAATTTCAGATTTGTATGCTAGTCAATTAGGGTTTATTGCTTTGGTACACAATGTTGTATGTTTAATTAGAAAATCCTAGATCAAAGCAATTAGGGTTGCATGAACACCATAGGAATGATGTTATGCTCATAATCCATCAGTAGTATCATAACAATTGCATCATAGTAATCAAAGTAAACACAACCATTACATTGAATAATAGAATATTTACATTGGTTTGTTACATAATCTGATACAGTAACAATATAGCAAAATAAAGACGAGACTCTATATGCTCCGTCTTCTCAAAAGTTTGTCGAGGTACCTGTCTACTTATTTCCTGAGAATACAAGCGATTTGAAAGAGGGTATCAGCATGAAAGCTGGTGAGTTCATAAACATGTTTTTGTAATAAAACTTGTCGTTGAATTTGTATAAAATGTTTGTTTGTTTTCCAAGAAAATCCAATATTTTCTTTAATAAAAGCGTAATGGTACCGGTTCCTTCTATTACTACTTAGTTTATACTAGTTACGTATAAACCAATATCGAACTGACAGCGGATTATGTGGATCTGACCCAAGCCCACAACCAGACAAGGAACAACAAACGAGGCGGAAATCACATACTTCACGGTCTATCGAGTATTCCTCATGCGTAACCGTGATGCATAAACTAAGGGGTTATAGAACTAACCATGAATATTTGTTGTTGTGTCCTTTGTAGTATAAGGAAAGTGATAGTTTGTATGTTTGTTTACTACTAGTATGTATAATATAATTTGTTGAAAACTCTGGCTATCGCCAGTCTGTATAGCATAATCTATTTGATTGGTATAAAAACTCTTGTATAAAATCCTTGGTTATCACTAATGATGTAAACAATGTATAGAACGTTACTCTGATTGTGTGAAAAGTACTGAAGTTAGCTGGGAAAATCCTATATTTTCCCTTGTATGTATGTATTGAGGTTGCTTTAACGATTATGAATTGTAAGGCATAAGTATTTCCTACACTTATGTTAATAAGGCAATTGTTCGTAAAAAGTAAATTATTATGTAAATGTATCGTTACTACTGGCGATTTTTATGACCATACTAAACTTGATACGACGTGAATCTGACGCCAATATCCTTTATGACTTTGTCACCCGTAGACCTGCCGGTCCGACTGTAGCTAGCAGCAAGGTGCGGGGTAGTCAATCCCGTATAGATCTATACACAAAAGCCACGTTCTCCCGCGAGGAGACTCTGGTTCATAAGGGTAGTCCTCCACTTAGTTAATGTTGTAAGCGCCCAAGGACTTGTCTCCCAATTAGGTTAACGACTTTACAAGTAATAATATATAAAACATAATGTTCTTTCGTATGTAAATCCGATGTATGTTTTGTAGAGTAGAAATAATTATACTTCAATAATTATTAACTGTTGTGCTCTTGTAATATTGTATATCGTAAACTAAATCTGTCATAGTTTATAAGGTTGATCAGGTAAGTAGTTTGTATCGGTAAAATTGATAAAGAATTCCCCAAACTATAACTATTATAGTTTGATTAAAATGTTATGTTTGTGAACTGATCTGAAAATCATGCAATCAAGTTTAGAAAAACGTCCCTCATGCTCCGCATATTACAAAAGGGATAAATTATCTAATTTCTTTATGAAAACTGTTGATTTGTATTAATTGCATAAGTTTTTAACTCAGTGAAAACCTTTATGTTTGGCTTGTATTCCCCCCACCCCTGAAAATGTTTAAAAACCATAAAAGCGTAGGGGTATGAACTCACAGTTTGACGTGGGATTCGAAGGTAAGTCGGTAGGAATGTTGAGTGTCAAATGAAGCCTCGGACACAAACGGATCCTATTTAACATATAGTAGCACATACATGTATTAGATGAGAGTTTAACACTATTAGTTATGGAAGGAAATCACCTTAGGGAGTAGGAAACACTTGAAACTTAGTGTTAGAATCACATGTGATTGAAAGAGGGAAGTTTGCGGCCACATAAATGTGCTTACGGTCATAGGTTTGCGGCCCAATGGGGTTTGCGGCCCAAGAGTTCTTGGCCCAAGAGTTTACGGCCCAATTGTATACGGCTCATGGGTTTACGGCCCATGGGTGTACGACCAAGGAGTTTGCGGCCATACACTCTCGATGAAAGGTGCGATTTGCGGTGTTTTAAGGTCCTTTCTAGCCCCTTGGAAGTTTTCTAGGTCTTATGCACAGCTTAGATAGGAGTTTAAGGCTATACTTTGACCACAATTTAGGGTTTGCGGCCAATTAGGAGTGTACGGCCGTACACATGGGTTTACGGCCGTAAACCCTTCATGTTCATGTGTTTTGGGTCGATTTTAAGACGAAAAATAAGCACTTCTAGTAGATAACAAGCATAGGAAGTAGTTACTTACTATTAGGAAGCTTTGAAAAAGGTTTTTAGCCACCAAGAACTAGTGTGTGTTCTTGGTGATCTTGGTGAGAGATGAAAATCTAAACAAAGATGAGATTAATGAGATTGGAACATGGATTCACCATTAGATAGAGGAATAAAACACAAATCAAGATGGAGAATCACTTACATCTTGAAGATCTTGGAGGAAATTTCGATAGAGGTAGAGAGAGTAGAGAGAGAAAGCCTTTGAAGTGAGTAAAGTGGTAAATGAAGGCCAAGCACTCCATATATAGGAGGGAGTTTTCGGCCATGGGGGTGGGGTGGGAGTGTTTGGCCCGGATACTATATTATGATTTAGAAAAATTCGTTCTTGGACCCAAAATTTGATTACACTGAGCTTAGAGTATTCAATTAGACCCAAAATAATGCTAACGGGAGCAAAAATAAATCCAAATTGATTTATTTTTAAACGGTTCGAACAAAAGAAATTTCGGGTTGTCACATGTTCGCTCTCAAGATATGGAGGCATTACCTTTATGGGGTCTGCTGTACCATTTACACGGATCACAAGAGCTTGAGACATATCATGGATCAGCCGAACCTGAACATGAGGCAGCGCAGGTGGCTGGATGTAGTCAAGGACTACGATTGCGAGATCCTTTACCACCCCGGTAAAGCGAATGTGGTGGCGGACGCTCTCAGCCGCAAGTCAGCTGGGACTTCCACCCCATCGATATGTATGAGGATAGCAGTGGATTCCCGGCTTGTGAGTTTGATCAGAGATGCTCAGGTCGAGGGCATGCGGCCAGAGAATTGGAAGTTGGAAAGGATCAGGGGTGAGAACACCCAGTTTGTGCAGGATAGTCGAGGATTATTAACCCGATGCGGTCGGGTGTGGGTTCCGATGTCTGGTGGGGTTAGACAGACAGTCATGGAGGAGGCTCATAAGTCTCACTTCTCTATTCACGTGGGGGCCACCAAGATGTACCAGGATTTGATTTTGAGCTACTGGTGGTCGTGCATGAAGCGAGAAATCGCTTGGTACGTCGAGAGGTGCTTGACCTGTAGGATGGTCAAGGTCGAGCATCAGAGGCCGCACGGCAAGCTGAAGCCCCTGGAGATTCCCTCGTGGAAATAGGAACAGATCACGATGGATTTTATTACCAAGTTGTCGAGAACGGCAAAGGGGTTTGATGCTATATGGGTCATCGTGGATCGAATGACCAAGAGTGCCCTTTTCTTGGCAATACGGGAGGGTTCGTCGGCCGAGAAGTTGGCCGACATATATGTCTGCGAGATCGTTGCTCTCCATGGGGTTCCGGTCTCCATTGTCTCCGACCGGGATGTTAGATTTACCTCCCGCTTCTGGCAGAAGTTCCACGAGGAACTGGGCACGCGGTTGCACTTCAGCACAACATTTCATCCCCAGATAGACGGTCAGAGCGAGCGGACCATTGAAAACCTCGAGAACATGTTGAGGGCGTGTGTCATTAACTTCGGTGGGAGCTGGGATTCCCACCGACCGCTTGCAGAGTTCGCCTACAACAATAGTTATCATTCCAGCATTGGCGCCCCGCCTTTCGAGCTGTTGTATGGATGGAGATGTCGCACCCTAGTTTGTTGGGGTGAGGTCGGACACAAGGTGATGGGACGGACAGAGGTAGTCTTGCAGACTACCGAGAAGATTCAGCAGATTAGGCAGCGATTGTAGACCGCCCAGAGTCGACAAAAGAGTTACGTTGACAGACGCCGATCTGATTTGGAGTTTCAGGTGGGCGGTAGGGTACTCCTGAAAGTCTCACCCTGGAAGGGTGTGATCCGCTTTAGGAAGAGGGGGAAATTGGGTCCCCGTTACATCGGCCCGTTCAGGATCATTGCCAGAGTTGGAAATGTGGCTTACAGGCTAGAGCTACCGGAGGAGCTTAGTCGGATCCACAACACTTTTCAGGTTTCGCAGTTGCGAAAATGCATTATGGATTAGGAGGCGGTAGTATCGTTGGATGATATTCAGGTCGATGAGCGCCTGAATTATGTGGAGAGGTCTGTGGCCATTCTGGAGAGGAAGAGGAAGGTTCTACGGAACAAGGAGATACCTTTGGTAAAGGTACAGTGGGAGCATCGGAGAGGATCCGAGTGGACTTAGGAGCCAGAGGCAGAGATGCGGGAGCACTATCCGGAGCTGTTCGCCGCAGCAGACTTCGAGGACGAAGTCTAGTTCAAGTGGGGGAGAATTGTAACGCCCCGATTCTCAGGTATTAAACTAATATAAGAATTTTCTTGTTTTCAAGGTCTACTCGACGAGTTGGCTGCCCTACTCGTCGAGTAGCAGCGGGTTGGTCCGCGTATTTTAGTGACCTACTCGCCAAGTCCAATAAGGGACTCGAGAGCTGGCAGATGAAACCCTAAATTTCGGGGTTTTGCACCCTATTTAAGGATCACTTACCCCCCCCCCCCTCCCCTAACCTCTCTTACTGCTCCCCTCGAATTCAGAAACCCTAATTCGTGTTGTTCTCTATTTTGGTGTGCTTCTTAGCTTGGAAGAGGGATTTTGGTGAGGAAAGGTTTGAAGACCAAGAAGCTTTGAACACGGATCAGCTGGGGATCAGAAGTCTACCTCAGTTTATCACCATTTGGAGGTATCAAGTCATCACCTAGAGCTACTTCTAGTTAAACCCCTTTTCTATTTTGAGTTTTGGGACCATTTTGGGCATTTGGTGTTGCATTTCGAGTGATGAACCAAGACCTGAAGTTGCAACTTCAGATCTAGGCTCATATTGGCCTTTATCATCATAAAGTATCAGTCTTTAGCATGTTGGTGAAGCTCTTTTGCCTAGAACCTCTTCTTTAGCTTGTTTTGGGTCAATATCACCTTGCATGCACGTAAAGTTTGCAACTTTATGTGATAAACATGCCTTGGGAAGCTGGATCTACAATATGGACCCTTAGCATGGCTTAAAAAGCATCTGTATGGATGAAGGATTGAAGGGACTCGGCGAGTCATATGAAGATGGTTATGAACTCGACGAGTTGATGAACAACTCGATGAGTCTGATGAATATTGCCTTAGGCTCGGCGAGTCAGTCGAATGACTCGGTGAGTCGGCTAGGGTTTTCCCAACCTTTGGACACGCATGAACTCGACAAGTTATAGGGAAACTCGACGAGTCAACCAAGGATTTCACGACTTCTCGAGTTCAGGAAGAACTCGACGAGTCGGTGAACTGCACTCGACGAGTTGGGTCAACATGGACTGTTGACCTTGACTATTGACTTTGACTTTGACCAAGGGTTGACCAGTTGACCTCTGGGGGTATTTTGGTAATTTGGAAATTTATGGAAAAGGGGTTTTATGGTGACTATAGGTGGTGGAGTTCGTGTTGGTGATTCGAGAGTTTGAGCCTATCACTTCAATGCGACATTGTGAGGTGAGTTCTCCTCACTATATCAACAGGGTCTACGGCACCAAGGCCGGCCCTTTATGATTTACATCCTGGTTTAGGATGGTTGCTATGCTAGTAGTCTGCTAGATTGATATCATGGTTGTAGGATGGTTGCTATGTTAGAGATCGGTTAGATCTGGATGTCTATCTGTTATTGCATGCTAGCGTATGATATTTATGTGCACATGTTTATTGGTTTGGGGAAAGTGTTGAGGCAGGTCCTGATGTGTACAGTAGGCCAAGACACCCTGGGCGGACCGGGTAGACTGCAGGCCCGGGCCGGGCAAATCTAGTCAGGCCGAAGGCTCAGCGAGCGGTCCGGATAGTTTGAAGGCCCCGGTGAGGGCGGTCCAGACGTGTCGTGGGCTCGGAGAGTGGTCCAGATAGACTGAGGACAGGGAGTTGGTCCAGTCAGACTGATGACTCATTATGCATGTTGTATCTGTTTGCTTGTATGATTATATGATATGGTTATATCTGTATGGCGTTGGTATTTTGGGGGTAACTCACTAAGCCTTCGAGCTTACATCTATCGATATTTGTTTCAGGTACTTCTGATGATCGCGGGAAGGAGAAGGCGTGATCATACCGTTCCTCACATTTTATGATTTTATGATATGATTTTGGAATACTCTAACAATATACTATTTTGAAAACAAGTTTTGTAATAATCATGTGTTTTGAAATGTTTTTTTAAAAAGGGTTTTAATTTGGCATGATTTTTATGGGTGTTACAACACAGGCCGTGTCAATTAAGCTTGAATTAACACGGGTCGTGTTTCCCTGTCTGTACACACACAAAACTCGATTTTACTCAAAATAACATTATACTTTGCATAGTTCTTAAAGACCCTTTTCCAAATCACTTTGTACCATTTGTATTGGTTCTCACACATGTTTAGGAGGTGTTTTATCATCTTAAAACACTCCACTTAATCCATTAAGTGTTCATGAAACCTTAAGATCATGATGATCCTCAAGTGTTTAGAAGAAGAGTAAACTAGTCGATTTTTCACTTGAACATTCCAAAGCTCACAATGATTGTTTCCAACTTATTGAAAACTCAAATAAATGTTGTCAAACACATAAAAACCCTATTAATCTCATTGAAAATGCTCAATCTAACTATGGAATTCTCAATTCCATTCCATGTTCCAAAATTGCCCTTGGGTCATAACAATCACTAGAGATGCATTTTTGCTAACATTCTTTCATGTTATTGCATTCAAATCATATTGTTAGTATCAACTCCTGATTATGAGTATCATATACTCATCAAATGCTCACATTCCAAGAATTTCATTGTATTCATCACAATTTCTCACATAACCATCTAAAACCCATCTTTATGCTTGATTCCACCATCATTGATGAATTTGAGCATTCTAATTGGATTTGTTTCTATCAAATATCATCTAGGTCATAGAATCTAATCTCACTTCATTATCAATTTCCATATTCTCAATTTGGGTTTCTAAGGTTCATGAGGGTTTTCACCCAAATCATCAAAACCATTAATTGAATGATTTTGAGATTGGAACCATCAAAACCGCCCATAAGGGGTTGGAAATTGAAACCCTAATCATAAAATCCTACTAAACTCGACATTAGGGTTTAACCCTCTTCACAACTTCGAATTTTAAGGGTAATAGAGAAGAGTTTTACCTTGCTAGCCTTGATTCCTTCTCTCCTTTGCTTTATTGCTCAATTCTCCTCTTGAATCAAGCCCTAAATGTCAAGAAATGAATCATTCGCCATTAGAGCTCTCTATTCCTTTCAAAATATGTCCAACAAGAACGAGGGAAGTGTGCTTGCATCTTATTTCCTCAAATTTCCACTTATAGTCCCTCTAGTTTGAGAATTTTGTTAGTTCTTACCATTGTAGTGACATAAGAACATGGTTTGGCATGCGGAATTAAAGTTTGCACAATGAACATGGTGATTTTGGTGTTCAAGAGATGTATAGAATATGTATGGTGTTACAAAAAGGGATCTAGATCTAGTCTACATAAATAACACACACTTACACACTCACTTTTACATCCCTCAAGCACACCTCTACAAGTGGTATGAACCCACTATATATAGAGGTGTTTACATGTCTCTCTCTCACTCTCTAATACTCATTAGCCATAAGGCTAATGCACCACATGCAAGTGGGTCTACAAAAGTCAAACCATCTACAAAGTCATACATGAAGAACTTTGCACCCCAACATTCTCCCCCTCAAAGTTAGGAATGGATGACCCACTTCAAATCTTCCAAAATCGAGCAACTACGCGGTTTGAGCCTCAAAGGTGACACATGTCGAAACAAACTTCAATCTTCAATTCTTCCATGATTCTTCAATTTGGGCTCTAGGATGTGAGACCATACAATCCGAGCATCAACGAATGATCATGAGCTTCTCAAACTCTAAATCGATCACCCTAAAGTTGAGCATAAAAACACACCCTAAAAATCTTCAATAATTCCAAACCCATTTCGAAAATAAATCATTTCTGAACTTCCAATTGCATCATTTCGTAAGCTTCAATACTTCAAGATCACTTCGGTCTTCAAATCCGCGTAATATGAAAAATTCAAGTTCGAATTTCCATATAAAACTTCTCCCCCTTTTTATAATCAAAATTTGATTATAAAACTCCCAAGGAAAAAGAACGTGCTCTATTCGGAATTTTTCATGTCAAAACTCCCCCTTAACATGTGGCATAAACTTTGTGCTTCAATCCGGAAAATCCAAAAAATATTCAATTTTTAGCTTCGTTCACGGATCACCTTTGACAAAATTTCTCAAAAATGGGTAGAAATTGTCAATTTCAAAATTCTGCAGTGACCCGTTGCGCCCAAAACAACCAATTATGCAAAACTCTCCCCCTTTTCCAAATCTGGGTAAAAAGTGTCAATTTGCACAAACTGTAGGGGCCTGAAATGCTTTTTCTTCAATTTTCAGCAAAAACAGTCCTTTTTCGAATTTGTATATGAACCGCCAAATGTTCGAAACCTCAAGGACTATTTTCGAAAGTTATGCCTTTTGTTCACCAAACATACGAAGAGGACCCCAAACATACGAAACTTCAGCTAATTTTCGAAGTTGGGTGAAAAGTGACAAACATACGAAGTGTCAAGGGCCATATACGAAACTTTGATTTCTTCTTCTTAATTCGCACGAAGCCATCTTCATAACCCGTTAGAACGAATTTCTATTCTCCAGCCAATGGCTCACTTCGTACGAAATCATGAGCATCATTTGAACGAAATCTTTCTCTCTCCCATTCGTACGAAATCAATTCTTCCAAATCATCAACAGCTTCGTTCAATTTTCTTGACCCAATTCTTGCCTTTTCATTACACGAACCCAGTAGAGTTTCGTTTCCTTATATGAGCCATCGATTCCAAATTCATGGATATTAACTTCTCAATCCAAAACGAAATCATCCACCCAATTAACGAAATCATTCACCTTGAACATCGACTGATTCCAAAATCCAACAATTCGTCAATATCGACTCAAAATCAAAAATTGATCAGTTCGCTATTCGATCATCCTATATTGACTTTCGTATCAACCATCGATCGATCATAGTGAAGTCTTCAAATCCAATAACCCATTTCGTTCCCAGTGACATCAAAACATTAAGACCCATGGCTGCACTTTTCAATCAAAACCTCAGCAACGAACTCAAAATCAACCATTCGATTTCAACATACTGATTTCGTTTTCTTCATATAAACATATACATCAAAATCAAATTTCTCAAGCCTTCGTTTTTCCAGTATCACTCCTTCATTCTCCAGTCCAAACTATCAACTTGCAGTTCCAAAATCAAGAGCCAATTTCGAAATCCAAAATCAAAATATATTGCAAGTGTCGAACATTCTTCAAAGTCAAATTCCAATTAATCACCATTGAAATTAAACTCTTTCCTGTTCGTCATTTGCCAACACACAACACTCGAACCATCCACTACAATGACCGAGACCCAGTTCGTTTCTTCATTCTAATACTGTACGACATCAAGAACATAACCCAACATATTTTCAAAATTGAATCCCAAATCAATTAATATTTCGACATTCACAGCCAATATTCAACTTGTATCAAACGATTTTAACATCCAATTCATCGAATCAACTCATAGAAGTCGAGTTTCACTTTTTATGAGTTTGACTTTTCAAAATCAAAGATCGACAAACACCAATTTGATGATTCTCACAACAAATTTGAAATCAAAACAGGATTGTTTCAACTGTTCTTCACATGCTCTTCACAAAATTTCAAAGTTCTTGTTCGGTATTCATCAAAATCAAAGAACTGATTTGACGATTTCTACACTTTGACTTGAGGATAATCAATTTTTGTGATTGAACACAACACATAGAATTGATTCACAAGTGCTGATTAACACAAAATTCTAATCGATTTTTCAGAAAGATTACAACAAAATCGAACTTCAAGACAATGAAATCGAACTTCAAAATCAATTGATTAAGTAGATACAGAGACCAATACTACAAGTACAAGATGTGTATGTACATATCCACTAACGAACAAGACTATTTAGCGAATCGTATTTCTTTCAGATTTACTCACATAGATCGGATCATTTAAATGAATGATTGGGCTCAATCAAACGAACATAAACCGAACAGATGAATTGGGTCAATAAACTGAAAAGGATTAAAACTTTTGGATCGGGCTTATGAATTGATAATCAACATATTTTCGTTGAATTGGGCTTCGAAATTATTTGATGAATAGTAGCAAACATATGATTTAATTCATTTAGAATTAAATTTGAATTCAAATGAGCAATTGTAAAAATTTGAGAATCGAATCAAATACACTAATATTGGATTGTATTGGGACTTGATCAATGAAAAATTAATGGATCACAACAAATGGGTTTTTTCAAGAAAAATTTGATCCAACGAGTCAAACGATCACAAATCAAAAACGTAACGCACGAATTCAAAGAAATTAAGAGAGATCATAGAGATAGACTCACCAAAATTGCTCCAATTGTGAAAGATTTTGCCAAACCGATAATCGTTCTTCAAAAGTCACGTTGATCGTGAAAACCAAGCTCTGATACTAATTGTAGTGACATAAGAACATGGTTTGGCATGCGGAATTAAAGTTTGCACAATGAACATGGTGATTTAGGTGTTCAAGAGATGTATAGAATATGTATGGTGTTACAAAAAGGGATCTAGATCTAGTCTACATAAATAACACACACTTACACACTCACTTTTACATCCCTCAGGCACACCTCTACAGGTGATATGAACCCACTATATATATATATATATATATATATATATATATATATATATATATATATATATATATATATATGTGTTTACATGTCTCTCCCTCACTCTCTAATACTCATTAGTCATAAGGCTAATGCACCACATGCAAGTGGGTCTACAAAAGTCAAACCATCTATAAAGTCATACATGAATAACTTTGTACCCCAACAACCATTACTTGCATTTTCCCAGCTCAAACATGTTATTAAATACATTTTAACCATTAACATCCTTATTTTATTTTTAATTTAATTTTTTAGGATGTTACAATTACCTACCCTTTAAGAGGATTCCGTCCTCGGAATCGCCTCGTAGTCTATGATGGTAGGGTACCTCCTCATCATTTCTTCTTTTGTCTCCCATGTGAGATTGGGGCCGAGTGCATGCTTCCATTTGACTAGCACCAAGTCAATTTCCTTGTTCCTTAGCTTTTTGGTCTTTATTTCTAAAATTGCATCCGGTTCTTCTACTAGTCTCTTCTTCTCGTCAATTCTCAAGTACTTCAATGGAATTGTGAATTCCTCTTTTCCAAAGTATTTCTTCAAGTAGCTTACATGAAAGGTATCATGTATTCCTTGGAGTTCTTGGGGCAACTCCAACTTAAAGGCTTGAGTTCCAACCACTTTCAACACCTTGAAGGGTCCAATGTATCTTGGACTCAATTTACCCTTCTTACCGAATCTCATGACTCCTTTCCATAGGGAGACTTTCAACATTACCAATTCACCTTCTTTTATGTCATAAGGTCTTTGCTTCAAACTTGCATAACTTCTTTGCCTATCTTGAGCCGCCTTCATGTTAGTCTGAATAACTTCTATCTTTTCATTTGTTAACCTCACGAGTTCGGGACCTGTGAGTTTTTTCTCTCCTGCTTCAAGCCAACACAAGGGTGTTCTGCATTTCCTTCTATACAATGCTTCATAAGGTGGCATTCCAATACTTGAGTGATAACTGTTGTTATAAGAGAATTCCACCAAGGGCAAGTGGTCATCCCATTTCCTCCAAAATCAATCACGCATGACCTCAACATATCCTCCAAAGTTTGGTTGGTCCTTTCGGTTTGCCCATCCGTCTGAGGGCGGTACGCGATGCTCAAGCATATTTTTGTCCCCAGTTCTTCTTGAAAGGATTTCCAAAATCTACATGTGAATCTATCATCCTTATCTGAAACTATGGTAAGTGGCACACCATGCAGTCTCATCACTTCATCAACACAGATCTTTGCGAGCTTTTTTTCTAAAGGGGTTGATTCCTTTATGGCAAGGAAGAGTGAACTTTTAGTCAAGCGATCTACAATCACCCAAATGACATCTTTCCCTTTACTTGTTCTTGGTAGACCCATCACAAAGTCCATAGTAATGTCTTCCCATTTCCCGGCCGGTGTTTGTAGTGATTGAACCTTTCCATAAGGAAATTGGTGTTCTGCCTTGACTTGAGCACAAGTCAAAAAATTGGAGATGTACTTCACCACCTTTGGTTTCATTCCGGGTCACCAAAAGTGTCTTCTCAAATCCCTATAAGTCTTGGTACTCCCGGGATGAATGGACTATTTGGACTTATGAGCCTCATCTAAAACTAGCTTTTGATTCTTTCCTTGTTTGGGGACCCAAATTCGTCCCTTAACAGTCATCAATCCTTGTTGATTTTTACCAAACTCGATCTTCTTTCCCAATTTCTCTTTCTTGACATTCGCTTCATTCAAATCTTCAACTTGGGCATTCTCGATCATTTGGATTAAGTTGGACACCACCTCGATTCGCATTGATCTTCCTTTAATAGGTTTCTCATGAGTCTTTCTACTTAAGGCGTCTGCCACCACATTCGCCTTCCCTTCATGATATATGATCTCACAATCATAATCATTGATGAGTTATATCCATCTTCTTTGCCTCATGTTTAATTCCTTCTGTGTAAAAACATATTGAAGACTCATGTGATCCGTGTACAATTTTCACTTGGTACCATAAAGGTAGTGCCTCCAAATTTTTAGAGCAAAAACAATCGTAGCTAACTCCAAATCGTGAGTGGTGTATCGTGTCTCCGCATCCTTTAATTTCCTAGAAGCATAGGTAATAACCTTTCCTCGTTGCATAAGTACGCAACCGAGTCCTTTGTTGGAGGCATCAATATAAACTATAAAGTCTTCCATGCCATCAGGTAATGAGAGGATTGGAGCCTCACATAGTTTCTTCTTCAAGATTTCAAATGCTTGTTGTTGTTTCTCGTCCCAGACAAATTTTACTTCTTTCTTGGTAAGTCCGGTAAGTGGAACCACGATCTTGGAGAAGTCTTGGATAAACCTCCTGTAATAACCGGCTAATCCAAGGAAACTTTTTATCTCGGTTGGAGTCTTCGGGGGTTCCCATTTCATGATCACTTCAATTTTCATCGGGTCGACTTTTATGCCTTCACGAGACACCACGTGTCCCAAAAATTGAACTTCCCACAACCAAAATTCACATTTTGAGAATTTTGCGTAGAGTTTCTCCTTCTTTAGTAATTGTAGGACCTTGCGTAAGTGATCTTCATGTTCCTATTCACTTCTTGAGTATATCAAAATGTCATCTATGAAGACAATGACAAACTTATCGAGAAAAGGCTTGTAAACCCTATTCATCAAATCCATAAACACGGCTGGGGCATTCGTGAGTCCAAAGGGCATCATAAGGAACTCGTAATGCCCATAACATTTTCGGAATGCCGTCTTGCCAATGTCTTCATCTCTCACTTGAACCTGATGATAACCATAACAAAGATCGATCTTGGAAAAATAATTTGCTCCTTGAAGTTGGTCAAACAAATCATCAATGTGAGGTAAGGGGTATCGATTCTTGATTGTGACCTTGTTGAGTTCCCTATAGTCAATGCACATACACATTGACCCATATTTCTTTTTAGCAAATAACACGGGAGCACCCCAAGGGGAAGAACTAGGACGGATAAATCCTTTGTCTAGTAATTCTTGAAGCTGGGACATAAGTTCCCTCATTTCCGTTGGTGCTAGACAGTAAGGTGCACGAGCAACTGGGTTTACACCCGACACTAGGTCAATGCCAAATTCAACTTGTCTTATAGGAGGTAAACTGGATAAATCTTCGGGGAAAACTTCGGGAAAATCACTAACTACCTTCACTTCTTTAATTTTTTTCTTTTCTTTCTTCTCATCAACGACATAGGCTAAGAATGATTCACATCCCTTTGAGAGGCATTTTTGAGCTTTGATGGCCGATATCACACAAGGAAATTTGTTGTCCCGGTTCCCATATACATAAAACTTTTCACCCTCGGTGGTCTTGATGGAGACCATCCGCTTTCCACACAATATTTTTTCATCATTAGCTCCCATCCAATCCAATCCCACTATCACATCAAACCCTTTAATCCCCATCGGGAGTAAATCAATAGAGAAATTTCGACCATTTATTTCGAGTGAACAATCTGGGTACATGAGGCCCACCAAAACATGGGTATCATCGGCTATTTCAATACTATAAGATCGTGACAATGTAGCTAGCAGTCCAATTAGTTTCTGACAAAAAGAATGAGATACAAAAGAGTAGTTAGCACCCGAATCAAATAATATGCAAGCAAGGTTAGAATCGACAAGTAGTGTACCTGCCACAACATCATGGTTTTCCTTTGCCTCCTCTTCACTCATCAAGTACCCTCTCCCTGCTATCGGGCCCGTGTTTGCTTTCTTTTTAGCTGTTGATCCCATGCTTTCACCCTTTTGCCTTGGGCAATTCTTACTATAATGCCCTTTCTCATGGCAAGAGAAGCACTCCACGTCACGCGTATCCCGAACCTTGCAGTCTCGAGCCTTGTGACCGTGTCGACCACACTTGTAGCAATCGGATGTCCCCAACTTACAATCATCGGCATGTCGCTTTCCACACTTCTTACATTCCTTCCCTTCTTCTTTCTTGAAGTAGCTAGATGCGGAGTGACTCTTCTTGTGAGATCCCGAAGATCCATGTAATTTCCTCTTTTCACCAATCACTTGTCTTTCACTTGCTTTCTTGAGTATCATGTCTTCCACTCTAGAGGCTGCCTCAATTGCATAATCAAGTGTAGTGGCTTTTCCCACTTCCAAGGAATAGTCCCCCGGAAGTCCGTTAAGGTAGCGGTTCACTCGTCCCTCTTCATTAGGTAGAGTATTCCCAAGGAAAGGAAGCATGTCGGTGAACCTATTAGTGTACTCATCAATTGTCATATTGCCTTTTTGAAGAGCAAAGAACTCATTCACCAACTTATCTTGGCGTCTCGAAGAGATAAATTTTGCTTTTAAGCACTTCACAAATTCTTCCCAAGTGAGGGATGTAATCCCTTCGGTTCCAATCACCTCGTGAAGGTTGTTCCACCATCCGAGAGCATCATCTTTGAGCATGTGGATAGCAAATCCTACTTTCAATCCATCTTCACACCTGCAAGTGTAGTGTAACATCCATAAATTTTACGCCAAATTTAAACTTTTTCAATCATAAATAAAAGCCAAATAGCATTGTTTACAAATGTTATCAAATCATTTTCCATCAGAGTGTCCCCAAAAATCATAACATAAGGATGAGGAGCGGTACGGTCACGCCTTCGCCTTTCCATGATCTCCTGAAGTACCTGAAACAATAAACTGAAAACTGTAAGCCCGAGGGCTTAGTGAGCTACCCCCAAAATACCAATGCCACACTGACAATACCATATCAGTAATAATCAATCAATCAACATGCATACTGGGCCATCGGCCTGACTGGACCGCCCTATCGGGCCTACAGTCTGTCTGAATCTATCCCGAGTCTTCGGCATGACTGGTCCGCCACGTGGGCCTACAGTCTCCCCGGACCGCTCATAGGGTATATTGGCCTTCAGTACAAAGCAGGACCGCCTCAACCCAACCACAAGCAAATAACCATGTGCGCATACTATCATATACATGCATATACATGCATTCACATTTTGAGAATTTTGCGTAGAGTTTCTCATTCTTTAGTAATTGTAGGACCTTGCGTAAGTGATCTTCATGTTCCTATTTACTTCTTGAGTATATCAAAATGTCATCTATGAAGACAATGACAAACTTATCGAGAAAAGGCTTGCAAACCCTATTCATCAAATTCATAAACACGGCTGGGGCATTCGTGAGTCCAAAGGGCATCATAAGGAACTCGTAATGCCCATAACATTTTCGGAATACCGTCTTGCCAATGTCTTCATCTCTCACTTGAACCTGATGATAACCATAACAAAGATCGATCTTGGAAAAATAATTTGCTCCTTGAAGTTGGTCAAAAAAATCATCAATGTGAGGTAAGGGGTATCGATTCTTGATTGTGACCTTGTTGAGTTACCTATAGTCAATGCACATACACATTGACCCATCTTTCTTTTTAGCAAATAACACGGGAGCACCCCAAGGGGAAGAACTAGGACGGATAAATCCTTTGTCTAGTAATTCTTGAAGTTGGGACATAAGTTCCCTCATTTCCGTTGGTGCTAGACAGTAAGGTGCACGAGCAACTGGGTTTACACCCGACACTAGGTCAATGCCAAATTCAACTTGTCTTATAGGAGGTAAACTGGATAAATCTTCGGGGAAAACTTCGGGAAAATCACTAACTACCTTCACTTCTTTAATTTCTTTCTTTTCTTTCTTCTCATCAATGGCATAGGCTAAGAATGATTCACATCCCTTTGAGAGGCATATTTGAGCTTTGATGGTCGATATCACACAAGGAAATTTGTTGTCCCGGTTCCCATATACATAAAACTTTTCACCCTCGGTGGTCTTGATGGAGACCATCCGCTTTCCACACAATATTTTTGCATCATTAGCTCCCATCCAATCCAATCCCACTATCACATCAAACCCTTTAATCCCCATCGGGAGTAAATCAATAGAGAAATTTCGACCATTTATTTCGAGTGAACAATCTGGGTACATGAGGCCCACCAAAACATGGGTACCATCGGCTATTTCAATACTATAAGATCGTGACAATGTAGCTAGCATTCCAATTAGTTTCTGACAAAAAGAATGAGATACAAAAGAGTAGCTAGCACCTGAATCAAATAATATGCAAGCAAGGTTAGAATCGACAAGTAGTGTACCTGCCACAACATCATGGTTTTCCTTTGCCTCCTCTTCACTCATCAAGTACCCTCTCCCTGCTATCGGGCCCGTGTTTGCTTTCTTTTTAGCTGTTGATCCCATGCTTTCACCCTTTTGCCTTGGGCAATTCTTACTATAATGCCCTTTCTCACGGCAAGAGAAGCACTCCACATCACGCGTATCCCAAACCTTGCAGTCTCGAGCCTTGTGACCGTGTCGACCACACTTGTAGCAATCGGATGTCCCCAACTTACAATCATCGGCATGTCGCTTTCCACACTTCTTACATTCCTTCCCTTCTTCTTTCTTGAAGTAGCTAGATGCAGAGTGACTCTTCTTGTGAGATCCAGAAGATCCATGTAATTTCCTCTTTTCACCAATCACTTGTCTTTCACTTGCTTTCTTGAGTATCATGTCTTCCACTCTAGAGGCTGCCTCAATTGCATAATCAAGTGTAGTGGCTTTTCCCACTTCCAAGGAATAGTCCCCCGGAAGTCCGTTAAGGTAGCGGTTCACTCGTCCCTCTTCATTAGGTAGAGTATTCCCAAGGAAAGGAAGCATGTCGGTGAACCTATTAGTGTACTCATCAATTGTCATATTGCCTTTTTGAAGAGCAAAGAACTCATTCACCAACTTATCTTGGCGTCTCGGAGAGATAAATTTGGCTTTTAAGCACTTCACAAATTCTTCCCAAGTGAGGGATATAATCCCTTCGGTTCCAATCGCCTCGTGAAGGTTGTTCCACCATCCGAGAGCATCATCTTTGAGCATGTGGATAGCAAATCCTACTTTCAATCCATCTTCACACTTGCAAGTGTAGTGTAACATCCATAAATTTTACGCCAAATTTAAACTTTTTCAATCATAAATAAAAACCAAATAGCATTGTTTACAAATGTTATCAAATCATTTTCCATCAGAGTGTCCCCAAAAATCATAACATAAGGATGAGGAGCGGTACGGTCACGCCTTCGCCTTTCCATGATCTCCTGAAGTACCTGAAACAATAAACTGAAAACTGTAAGCCCGAGGGCTTAGTGAGCTACCCCTAAAATACCAATGCCACACTGACAATACCATATCAGTAATAATCAATCAATCAACATGCATACTGGGCCATCGGCCTGACTGGACCGCCCTACCGGGCCTACAGTCTATCTGAATCTATCCCGAGCCTTCGGCATGACTGGTCCGCCACGTGGGCCTACAGTCTCCCCGGACCACTCATAGGGTATATTGGCCTTCAGCAAAAAGCAGGACCGCCTCAACCCAACCACAAGCAAATAACCATGTGTGCATACTATCATATACATGCATATACAAACATCAAACATATCTGTCACACTGATCATCAATCATAGAATTCTCCTGTAACTAAAGTACCGACCTAGCAGGTCACTAACATACCAATCCCTACGGATCATAAGAGCATAACATACTGTCTACCCCGATTCCGATCTAACAGATCATAACCACATGTAGCATACCATAACAATAACAACTAAAAGGTCGGCCTTGGTGCCGTAGACCCTATCGATATAGTGAGGATAACTCACCTCGCAGATATCGACACGAAAGGTAAACTCCAACTCTCGGATCACTTGACACAGGTTCCACCACCTATCATCATAGTACATCATACTCATAAGTCCTTAACCTTATAAGGTACTCTATAACCCACTAGTCAACCCCTGGTCAAAGTCAAAGTCCTCAGTCAAGGTCAACAGTCCATGTTGACCTTAACTCGCCGAGTACCCTTGGCTACTCGCCGAGTTCCCTGAAGTACATTCCAACTCGCCGAGTCATCGGAGTGACTCGTCGAGTTCCTTTGATTCTCGATCAAACTTTAAGGCCACCCGTCGACTTCCATCCTTGCAACTCGACAGATACACACTCATACATATCCAAGAGAAAACACATCCGACTCGCCGAGTTGTTCTTCAACTCGTTGAGTCTTATGACGATCTTCATCGGACTCGCCGAGTTGTTCATCAACTCGTCGAGTTCACGGCCATCTTCATGTGACTCGCCGAGTCAACCTTGCGACTCACCGAGTCCATTCAGTCCTTTTTTCATACAGACTTGTTTTGAGCCATGCAACGGTTCCAACTCATAGATCCAAGCTTCTAGGGCATGCTTATCACGTAAAGTTGCAAACTTTACGTGCATGCATGGCTATAAAGGCTCTAAATGCCTATTTTAAGTTCTTAATGGAACTTCATGCTCAAGAGGGACCTTAATCACAACCAAGACTGTGACTTTATGCTTCTAGAATCCAAGGAGGGTCCAGATCTGAAGTTACAACTTCAAATCTAGCCCATAGCTCATCATACTAACTTGAAAATCCATAAAAAGCCCTAGAAACTCAATAAAAGGGAAAAAGGGAAGTAAGGATGGCACTTTGATACCTCCAAAGGATGCTAGCTGAGGTAAATCCTGCTTCCCACTCCTTCCTTACTTCAATTTCCTTTGCACTCTTAGCTTTCTTCCTCCAAGATTCTCTTTTCCAAGCTTCAAACACCACACCAAGGCACACACACACGAATTAGGGTTTTAAGGGGCTCTCAAAGACTGTAAAGAGGCCAAAGGAGGCTAAGGCTCCTTTAAATAGAGGTGCAAACCCCGGGATTTAGGGTTTCTACTGCCAGCTCCTACTCGCCGAGTCCCAACATAGACTCGTCGAGTAGGTCACTTAAAACGCGATCTCATCCAGCTACTACTCAACGAGTAGGTCAACCAACTCGTCGAGTAGAGCTTAACCCAATAATTCTTATTTAAGCAATACCTGAAAATCGGGGCGTTACATGTAGAAGATGTGACAACCCGTTATTTTCGATATTGTAAAAGTCAAAATTGGGTCAACTAAAGTCAAACTTGGGTCAACTAAAGTCAAACTTGTTGTATTGATCTATCTTATTAAGTAGATTTATCTTATTGAGTTTAGATTAAAAATCTCTATATGTTTAAAACCTTTTATTAGAAGTGTTGCATAAATTAGAAGTGAGATGCTTAAATCCGAGAACCCTCGCGTGGCTTAAAGACTTCGGACCGCAAACTCCCTTCGGACCGTAAACGCCTCGCAGTCGAAAACAATGTTCGGCCGCAAACCCTCGGTTCGCAACCGCAAACCTCGGTCTTATCCTCTCGGTACGCAAACCAACGAACATGTCCCATCATGATTTCGGCCCTATACATATGGGGGGACCGAAATCACTTCCTCACTTCTACACTTTTAACCGAAAACACAAATTTTGCTCTCAAGATCCTAAACTAAAAACGCCTTATTCTCTCTCAACTATCATCCGAAAAAGACTTGAATCTCCTTCAGATCTTGCTAAGAACACCAAGTGTTCTTCATTTATTCAAGCAATCACCTTCCTTCTTGGTGATCTTTGGGCCAAAAACACTTGAATCTTCTTGGTCTTACCAAGAACACGAAGAAAATCACTTGAATCTTCATGTGGCCTAAAACCCAAGGGTTGGCCGAAAACTCATTGCAGCCTTCCGAAATCGCTTCTAACACTCTCATTTGTAAGTGAAACTTACAAATTAGGCTATTTCCTTACCATACTTGACATTATATTCACTAATTGTATACATATATATTACGTGAAATGCTATTAGGACTCGTTTTTGTTACGGGATCTAACTTGTGGAACGACATCCTATATCGAACCTTCAAACGAATCACTCATTTAAGGTGAGTTCATACCCCTGCAATTTACCTTTTTCAATGTTTTTATGGGGGGGGGGGGAATACAAGCTAAACACAATATAATTGTGTTAACTCTTACATGTGAAAACAAACAAACAAAGGATTTCCTATGCTTATAAATATTGTTAAAAATCATTTTCAAACTATTTTAAACTATTTTAGATTTTTGTTTATATCAAAATCATATTCGTTTGTATATTTATGTATAATCATGCTTTACCGGACTTAGGACTATTGTTAAATACCGTAACTCATGTTCGTTGTTTGGTTGTGGGCTCAGGGTAGGATCACTAGTCCGACTGTCGTCTAAATCATAATTATACATGCTAAATATATTCATGAATATTAAATCTCATTTTCAAGAACATACTTAACTCAATTGCATATGCTGGGCAAATGAGCATTTTCTCCAAATCATTTACAGTTCAAACAAACATACTAGTAAACTATAATAGGTATAGTTTAGAGAATCAATTCATACTATTTTCTAGATCAGAGAAACAATACATGAATCAATACATACATACTATTACTTTTCATTACAAAGTACACCATTCATTTACAAGAACAAGAAACATATACATACTATACGAAAACAAGTTAACTAGAATGTGATATACTTCTTCATGGTACTTAGCAACATTCTTGCTAAGTCATGTTTTATAACCAGAGTCTCCTGGAGGGAGAGCGTAAGTTTGTGTATAGATCTATATGGCACTGACAATCCCATACCTTGCTGTTAGCTACAGTTGGGACCGACAGCTCTACGGGAGACAAATGTCATATCTTTTTCGACGCCTGAAGAACGTCGTGTTTTATACTAGTCAATTTAGTATGGTTATAACCTCATTCACATTAAGTATTAACTAAACAATTCGGTTTACAAGACAAACATTTCTTCAGTGGTTTTATTTTAAACAAAACTACTAACAGATATTATCTTCCATTCCATACACACAGTGATGTTCATACATGAACAAGGCATACAATTTTTCTGGTAAAGATAGTTTACAAATATGGAAAACATACATTTATACTATCTCAAGTACAAACATACATTTATATTATTTTGTGACAATCCGGAATTTTCATTCGTACAAACTCTAAAGTCAAGCACTTCAATTAAAAGTCAATTACATTTCTGATAATTGTTAGCCAATTTGGAGTCCGTTTGAGTGTTTTTAGTATTTATTCTTCAAACGAGCGAATGAAAGGAAGTATTGTCTCGGGTCTTGGAGTAGCAAACCCACACTTAGCACCCTAATAAAGAGTTCACGGCCAAACTTTTGCAGTTTGGGCCATAAACTCTTGTGTGGCCGTGAACTCATGCCTTAGGCATGAGTTTACTCCCCAATTGGTTCATTTCCCACTTTCACCCTCAAGAACACTTACCTTTCTCTCTCAAGTAGCATCCCGTTCTTCACCCGATCTTCCGAAAATGTAAGTTTCACTTGACTTGATTTGTTGTTATAACCTATCACCTAGTGTTTATACATCATTTCATCCATTCATTATTGATTTTCATCTAGATCTTCAAAACACCAAGAACACACACTAGTGTTCTTGGACCTTAAACACCCAATCAAGATTCTATCTTGTAAGTACACTTTCCCTAGCTTCTTATGTGCTTAATATGAACTTTTTAACACTTGAAAATCACCAAGAAACATAGGATCAAAGGAGTTTACGGCCAAGGGAGGTTCTTGGGCCGTAAACCCTTCTAAATGGGGTCAAATGAACCCTAGTCCCTTCCTAAGCCTAGAATACTAGTCTAGATCCTTCCTAGAAGTGTTTAAGACCTTAAACAACAATCAAAACAAGTCCCCATAAGAGTTTACGGCCGTAAACCCCTATGGAAGTGGTCCTTAGGCCGTAAACTCTACAAGTTAGGGTTATTGTACCCCTAATGCTTTCCTAAGGCTTGGACTTGATCATAGAAGGCTTACCCTTGACTTATAAGACCTTAAAGCACACAATGGCACTTAGTACCATGAGTTTACGGCCGTAAACTCATGGGGGAAGTGACCTAGGGCCGTAAACTCCATAAGGAGTGGTTCTTGGGCCATAAACTCCAATGCCATGCCATACAACCCTTAGATGCAACCCTTTAGTATCATTAACACTTGAATCAAAGTGTTTCCATGACCTAGGGTGTTTTAACTTGGTTAATTAGTTGTTAAATGACTAATTAGATACATATGTGTTTCATTATATGTTAACTAGGATCAGTGTGTGTGTTCAAGTCCTCACTTGACACTTAGCATCCGTTACCGATCCTACTATCGCACCACTCACTTCAGGTGAGTTCATACCCCTGAAACTTATCTTTTAAATGATTTTAAATGCTTTTATAGGGGGGGATACAAGTAGATAACATGCTAGTTATAAGATCAATCACATGTGATTTATAACTGTGTTTCAAACCAGGATTTCATATACTTCAAACTGTGTTTCAAAACGATCTACTTTTAAATCGTTTTATAAAATGACATCAAGTCATTATTTATTTATTGTTCAAAACTCTTTAAATGTTTTACAAAACCTCTTTTCAACTTATATGTACTGTCAAAATCATGCCTATATATGTATAGTTATATAAGTAATGTTTAAAGGACTTAGGACGGCTAACTCGCTTTATTTCCTTTTCCTCGTTGGGATGTGGCCTTAGGGCATAGGTTATTCGTCCGAATGTCGTCTAAACATTAGTTATATATCCTGTATACATATATGTACATAAAAGTTATATTCAATCAGTTCATTACCTTTGGGTAGCAAAGGTATACATTCATCTATTCGTATACATAACTTACTAGTAAACTATAATATGTATAGTTTAGGAAGATACTATCATATACAAATGTTATAACAGAGAATACTATAACAGAGAATACTATAACAGAGAATACTATAACAGAGAACACTAGACAGAGCATACTATAACAAGGATACTATTCAGAGAATACTATACATAGAATACTATTACTATAACAAGTATACTATAATAATGTTCAGAGATAACATAATGTGAGATACTACTTCATGACACATCGACCATTTCGTTATGTCACGTTTTGTAACCAGAATCTCCTGGAGGGAGAGCGTGAGTTTGCGTATAGATCTATACTGGATTGACTATCCTACACCTTTGTTGTTCGCTACAGTGGGACTTGCAAGTCTACGGGTGCCAAATGCCATTTCTTCCGACGTCTTTCATCGTCGTGTTATAGTCAGATTAGCATGGTAACAATCATATCACATTTTGCCTTAATTAAACCATTGGTTTTAAGGTAGTTATAACTTCAGTAATTAATACAAATAATACTGTAGTACACATGTACATTTTTCCCATTATATTCAACTTGTGATCTTCTCACATAAAGGGGTAATATAAAACTATATTTTGGTAATGATAGTCATACTTGGGAAAAGCTTTCACTTTTACAAAGAGTCAAACATTCAAAACAGTCGAGTCTTGGTAGAAGACTACTTTTTATACTAGTAGAAAATATAGGATTTTCTAGGAGTTTTCAAACATATACAAACATTTACATTGTTCAGTTTCAAACATTTTCATTCAAACTTATGCAAACATTGACACTAAATACTTATGAACTCACCAGCTTTAATGCTGATCTACGCTTTCAAAATAACTTGTATTCTCAGGTCACCAGTAGACAGGTACCGATGACCAGGTTTTGAGAAGACGGAGCATCTTCAAGACTCGTCTTTTATTTTGATTATTCTTTTGGTGTCTTACTTCTATTAAAGAACACACTTGTATGAAATTTATACTATTAATGCAATGGATGATGTTGTTGCTTATTTACTACTTTGCATTGTTATGATACTGTACATGACGTCCTCCGCCCAGAACGTTTCCGCCGTTCTCGGTTTTGGGGTGTGACAGATTGGTATCAGAGCATTGTTTATAGTCAATCAAGTATATCAACCCATAAAAGATATACGAACTATAAATACAATGGGATTAAAATACTCTGACCAAGAGTTTATACTTTTAAATAGTAAAATATTTAACTAAGTATACATACCTGCATTCATACTAAAATCAGTCTCACAATGACAAATACAAAAGTATTACGATTGTTGAATATCACAAGTAAGCTCGGCGATGTATGGTCAGTCCTGGGAGTGGCATAGCCTGATCAACTATGCTGGTCCAAGGAGTGATTAGCATATGCCCAAGAATGGTTGTGATATGGCAACAAGTCTAAAAACTTACCAACACTACCACAATAAAATACCATAGGGGTATTTGGTGTTACTATAATTACTTATCTGAGAACTAAAAAGATTTTTATCAATAGGTCAATAGTTGCTTAGTGGATACACTAAGGTTATATGTACTACGATGTCATAGACTTAGAATCTGTAAATCTTTGCTTTACTTCCTGTCCTTGTTTGGTTGTGGATTTAGAGTTAGGGTCACCTATTCGAAGGTCTATTCTATTTTGAGTACATATAACTGGTATTCACTAAACAAGTACTGAAGTAACTGATAAAGATCATCTTATAATTATCTTAGTTAGTTCGTCTATTAAATACTTCTTATACCTCTTTTCTCGCGTAGATAATATGGCTGGATTCCATCCCCACGGCGACCCTTACTTCCCAAATCAGGGCAATGCTGGATGGCTGGATGACGAGCCAGAAGATGATCATCCAATCCCTTTGGATGATCACCTCGCAGAAGGCTTTTCGGATGGTTCCGATTCCGAACCAGAAGTCAACAACCTACCTCAAGTAGTTCAGAACCCAAATCTCAACCCCCGACCTTGTAAGGGTCGAATTGTTGTAATGAGTCGAAGTATATGTTTTGTACCCTTCGAACATTTTGTAATCTATTTTACTAGGGCATTGTATTCGAAGCTTAACGCTTAGTCCTTAATATATTTTTTGTATGCTTTCCTCTCCTATAAATAGGAGTGCTTACTAGGGTCATAGTAACGAAGTCTTTTACAGAATTACATCTTGTACTCTGTAAAACTTGAAAGTGTAATAGAGCTGAAACAAGATCATATTTACATCCTGTGTCTAAATCTCGCATCATGACTTGAATTCATACTCTGATTAATTTCATACTCGATTCATTACTTCTTCAATTGGTATCAGAGCAGGAATCGTATCTCTGATCTGATTTTCATCTTTTCAAAAATTTTTAAATCAACTTTTTGGTTTAAGAAATTCCGCAGTTTTTGAAATTGAAAAATTCATTGGATCTAAGTCTGTGATTCGATTCTGCACTTGAATCATTGAATCGAGTGTTCTGCTAGTGATTCTTATTTGAATCATATAGTTTGTTGTTAAATTCTCAAAGTTTCTTCAAAAATTCTCAAGGAATTATTCTGTACATCAATGGCGTCTTTCAATCTTAATTCCATGACTTCATTTTCTCATCTTCTAGGATCATCCACCAAAATTCCTACGCTAATTCCTGAGTATTACGATCAATGGGCTGATCGTATGCAGGATTATCTCAATGGATTGGATGAAGAACTGTGGAATTGCATTTCTGGCAATCTCAATCCACCAATGAATGTTCAACCAATTGGATCATCTTCTGGAAATTCCGAAGTTGAGAATCAGTCTGATCGTCTGAAAAAGCTAGAGAAGAGATGTGTGAGAGAACTAAGAGGTGCTTTGCCTCCAGTTGTTTACAACTATGTGAGGAGTTGTACAACTGCAAAGGAGATCTAGAACAATCTCAAGGAGAAATTTCAGGGGAGTGAGAAGACAAAAGTTAACTCTGTGAAGCAATGCTTAGTGGAACTGAAGGACTTCAGACAGAAAGATGGTGAAACGATTGAAGTTTACTACGATCGTCTTAATGAATTAATCTATCGATGCAATCGATATGGTATCACCAGATCAGCCATGGAGTTCAATTTAATTTTTGTTATGGGTCTTCGTAAGGAGTGGCGTAGTGTGAGCATGATGGTTAAGAATCAACAGAGCTTTGATACGTCAACTTTGAATGATTTGTACAATCAGCTGAAGTCTCATGAAAGCAAAGTGAATGAAATTGCTGAAGAATCAAAGGCAAGTTTGGGAGGTCCACTAGCTTTGGTTTCGAAGATCTCTGAAAGGGAAGCTGAGAAAGATGTTTCAGACGTAGACGAAGGGTTCATCATGAACTCAGATGATGAGGTGATTGCTTTCTATTCGAACAATCGTGTGAAAAAGTTCTTTAAAAAGCCATTCAATCCGAAGGCAAAGTCATCTGAGACAAAAGGGAATTTTATGAGTAAAAGTGTTGAAGATGAGAAGAAGAAGGAAGAGAAGAAGGATACGAAGTTTGTTGAGGGAAAAACAGAGAAGAAGTTAAAGGGAGATGTTGGGATTGATTGTCATTATTGCAACGGGGCTAATCATTTAGCTAATGATTGCATGCTAAGGAAGAAAGATGAGAAAAAGAATAAGACGAAGGATGAAGCGTACTATGTGGAAAAGTTGGAGGAGGTGCGTGCGAAGGCAAAGAATCTTTCATTAGTTGCTCGTGGTGAACAAGAAGAAGATGGAACTTATCAAATTTGGTCATCTGGATCAGATGATGAGGAAATGCGAAATCCAACCCACGGAGTAATGTATGCAAAGATGGAAGAAGATTCAGATGAGGAGGAATACGAAGTTCATGGGAGATGCTTCGTATCAAAAGCTGCTGACAAATCTCTGATGACTACAAAGGTACGTAATATTCTTGAATCTTTCAATATTCCAGTACATGCTTATAATTCTGAATTAGTATCTTTCGATGAAACTGTTACTTATTTTGATTCGATTGTGGTATCTGCTAGCAATGAGGCTAAGAAGCTGTCTATGCAGTTTCTAGAGACACAGAAGAAACTAGATTCGAAAATTACTAAGATAGATTGTTTAGAACTTCAAATAACTAATAGCATGATGGATATGGATAATTTGTCTAGTGAAACGAAACTGTTGTTAGCCCAGAGGAACATTTACTGTAATTCGACTAAAAGATTGTATGGGAAATTAACTGAACTTCATCATTCGTGCGAAATCAGTAAAGAACAACATAGAAAATTGCTGCCATTTTTAGCTTATGAAAGAGCTACGGTAGATAACATTTCGTATGACTGTGAAAAAGAAATAGCTGAATTTAACAAAGTTCTGAATGATAAGTATAGATATGGAATAGTTAAAGTTGATGAATGTCTTGATACGAATGAGTTAGTTAATATTGTGAATGATACTTTAACTAAATCTGAACAAATTCAAATTTTGAAAAAGACTGAGAATTCAACGTCTGATTCTCAATCTAATTTTGCTGATATTGAAGATAATTCTGATAATATTAGTGAAATTAGTGAGCTTGAAGATGTTGATTGTTCTCAATTGTCTGTTGTTAATGTTGCTTCAACATCTAAAGGGAAAGAAAAAGTTAAGGATTTGATGGTTGAAAATGAAACTGATATACCTTCAACTTCGAAAGTTTGTGAAATGAACTTTGTGGATCTCAAAGATATCCAAACTGATGATAGTGATGATGAAGATGAAGAGAAAATTTCGAAAGAAAAGAAATCTTCAAAGGAAGAAGAAATTCCTCGAATAGTTGTTGATCAAGTGTATGGTGATACACAAAAGTTCGAAAAAGTAATGAATGAAAAAGGTGAACATTATCTTGAAACGAATACAGTGGTTTATCCAAATTTAAAATGCACAGATGATGTTATTTTTCCAAATCAAGTTTTCGTCACAACTGGAAATGTTGAGAATATCAAACCAGAATTAAAGAAGTTGGTTGAGGAGGACAATTCAAAAACAACTGAAGAAGGTTTATTCGCAAATCAAAGCATAGTTGAAAACAACTTAACAAAGAATTCGTATGTATTTCAATGTCAAAAACCACAAAGACAATGGGTTGAAAAATCAAAACTTGAAAAAGAGAATTCAAAACCTGTTGAAAAAGAAACTGAAAAAGTTGTTAAACTAAATTCTAAGGAATTTAAAGATCAAATTGACAAATTTTCGAAGGAAAACAACATTTCGAAAAGACAAGCAAGAAAGAAAATATTTTGGCAAAATGTTGAGTCACAAAAGATGTCTGAATCACAATCAAACAAAAATGTTTTCAAAGCTAAAAATTCCTATTTTTCAACAAAAACCCAACAGTCATCTCAATCAATTCATACAAGGTCTGAAGTGAATAAGCAACCAAAGTTTTCGAAAGTTTCTGAAACTAACAAATCAAGAACATTTTCAAATAAACCTAATCCAAATCAAACATTTGTTCAACGACAAAATTTTAAATCAACAGGTGATTCATCATATGCTTATTCTTTTCTAACAAATCCCAAAGTTGATTTTGTTCCTCAAAAGCCAAATTTTCCTAATCATACGAAGAAAGAAACTATGAAAACGTCACGTGAAAAAGGAATAACTTCAAAGAAGAACATTGATCATTGGCTTGAAGGCAAAGGAAAGATGTATCAGTCGAATGCATATTCAAAGGAGCAAATTCATGAAGCATATGAAAAATATGTGAATAATTCTTCGAACGGAAGTTCATCTTCTAAGGATTCAAACATCTCGTTCAAAGCTTGGAAACCAGTATCAAAGGCAAAGAATGTTCATTCTCAAACTCAGAATTCGAAGGGTAGTGTCAGTACACATTCGAAACCATCAAACACTTATGTTTCGGTTCCTTTAGATGATGAAGTGAACTTAATTGATAGTCTCAAAACCAAAGTTTGTGATTGGGTTAAAAGTTCTTCATTTCATTCGAAATTAAAATCTAATTTCCAAGGACCCAAAAAGCCTTGGGTACCTAAAATTTTCCACTGATTGCAGGTACTGAGTGACGAGCAATATGATAACAAGTGGTACATTGATAGTGGTTGCTCTCGTCACATGACTGGGAAGAAAGAAAATTTACGAGATTTTCGAAGTCTCAAAAATGCTGGAGTAGTAAAATTTGGGAACAATCAAAAGTGTCAAGTCAAAGGATATGGGAAGATCACGAATGGACAATTCACAGTGAATCGTGTTGCATATGTTGAAGGTCTTCAACATAACTTGATTAGTGTTTCTCAACTTGTTGTGGGCACTGGCAATCAAGTTCTTTTTAACGAAGAAGGAAGTATTATTTCGAATGTCAACACAAACGAAGTATTACTGAAATCCAAAAGGAAAGGTGACATGTTCACTCTGGACATCAATCCTATTGTAGGCAAACCTGCTGTATGCCTTCTTTCGAAAGCCACATCTGATCTAAGCTGGTTATGGCATCGAAGACTTTCACATCTCAACTTTCGAAACATTAATAAACTTGTGGTACAAGATCTGGTAAGAGGTTTACCTGTACTTAAATTTGACAATGATTTGTTATGTGCAGCTTGTGAAGTTGGCAAGCAACATAAACAAGGTCATCCAATAACAATAGATTCGAAAATTGTCGCACCTCTAGAACTTTTACATATTGATTTGTATGGTCCTTCGACTGTTTCAACTTTCAACAAGAAACGGTACATTTTAGTTATTGTTGATGATTTTTCCAGATTTACGTGGGTTTATTTTCTCAGGCTTAAATCCGAAGTTGCACAAATCATGATTGACTTTATCAAAAAGATGGAAACCACATTAAAGAAGATTGTTCGAAAGATCAAGAGTGATCATGGAACTGAATTTAAGAACAATGTTCTTGATTCATTTTTGGTGGACAAAGGGATTTTGCATAATTTTTCATCTCCTTACACACCACAACAAAATGGTGTTGTAGAACGAAGGAATCGCTCACTATGCGAAGCAGCAAGAACATTGTTGGCATATGCGAATTTACCTCAATATCTTTGGGCTGAGGCAATATCCACTGCATGTTTTACTCAGAATAGATCTTTCATACACAGGCGTTTTAATATTACACCATACGAAATTCTGAATAATCATAAACCTAATGTGAAATTCTTTCATGTTTTCGGATGTAGGTGTTTTATTATGAATCTCAAGGATCATCTTTCGAAATTTCAAGCAAAAGCTGATGAAGGGATTTTTCTTGGATATTCGCACAATTCTGTCGCATATCGTGTGTTAAATAAGCGAACACGAAAAGTGGAAGAAACTTTCAATCTCACATTTGATGATTACTATGTTAAACAAAATGAGCATAAATTTGCAAATCATCCAATTTTACAAGACACACAAGTTGAAACTGAATCTTTACAAATGGATGATATTGATTATGATTTGATTTTTGGTATTTCAGATCATGCAATCGATGCTGAAATTCATGCTCCTGATAATCACATACTAGAATTTGCGAAATTTACTAATGAATCAACATCAACTCCTCAAGAAGGCGAAAGTATGCAAAATAATCCAGTGGAGGGGGAGCACTTGGATTCGAATACTTTAAATGACGAAGTGCATTCTTTCGAGGGGGAGAAAGAAAGATTGAATGCTAATGTTGAGGGGGAGCCTAGAGTTGAGGGGGAGCATATAGAAAATATTGCAAATAATAATGATTTTGATGATGTTTGTTCGATTGCAGGTTCTGAGAATGATGACATATACGAAGATGCTCCTTTGGAATTTGATCCATCATATCCACCAATGGAAAAATGGACAAGAGATCATCCGAAGGATCAAGTAATTGGGAATCCACAAGAGGGAGTTTTAACAAGAGCTCAAATTCGTGCAAAGAATGAAGCATTGAATACTCATCAAGAATTTTGCATGTTCAATGTTTTCATATCTAAAATTGAACCAAAAACAATTCAGGTTGCAATGGAACACTCAGATTGGGTTGTTGCAATGCAATCTGAATTGTCTGATTTTGAACGAAGCAAGGTTTGGAGATTAATTCCTAAACCTGAAATTGTTTCGATTGTTGGGTTAAAATGGATTTTCAAAAATAAAACCGACAATGATGGAAACATTGTTCGAAACAAAGCCAGACTTGTTGTTAAAGGATATTCACAACAAGAAGGAATCGACTATGAAGAAACTTTTGCCCCTGTCGCAAGACTCGAGGCTGTTCGAATATTTCTGGCATATGCAGCTCATAAAGATTTTGATGTTTATCAAATGGATGTGAAGTGTGCATTTTTAAATGGAGAGCTTGAAGAAACTGTTTATGTGGAACAACCCCTAGGTTTTATTAACGAAGAATATCCAAATCATGTTTATATTTTAGATAAGGCAGTTTATGGTTTAAAACAAGCACCAAGAGCATGGTATGCCACTCTAACTTCGTTTTTGAAACAATCTAAATTTAAACAAGGATCTGTTGATCCCACATTATTTCGAAAGAAAGTTGGGAATCATCTAATGCTTGTTCAAATTTATGTTGATGATATTATTTTTGGCTCAACTGACCCTGCTTTGTCTAAGGAATTCAAAGATTTGATGAAAAGTAAGTTCGAAATGAGCATGATGGGCAAAATCAATAATTTTCTTGGATTGAATATTCGTCAAAACAGAAATGGAATTTTCATCAATCAAGAAAAATATATGAAAAATCTGCTCGAAAAGTTTGGATTGACGAATATCACGAAGTTACGTGTTCCAATGACAACAGGCATAAAGTTGACACCGTCGTTAGATAAACCAGCCATTGATATAACTCTTTATCGAAGCATGATTGGTTCATTACTTTATCTCACAGCAAGTCGACCTGATATAATGTTTTCTGTGTGTAATTGTGCTAGGTATCAGTCAAATCCACGAGAGCCACATCTCATTGCTGTGAAGAATATATTTCGTTATCTTAAAGGAACAATTTCGTTAGGATTGTGGTATCCTTCGAAAACTGGATTTTTTGTACAAGCATACTCAGATGCAGACTTGGGTGGTTGTACTCTTGATCGAAAAAGCACAAGTGGTGGATGTCAATTTCTTGATGGCAAATTGGTGAGCTGGCAGTCGAAAAAGCAAACATGCGTATCAATTTCCACAGCTGAAGCAGAATATGTGGCTGCTGCTGCTTGCACTTCACAAATAATATGGATCCAAATTCAATTGCGTGATTATGCAATAAATATGAAAAAGATTCCATTATATTGTGATTCTCAAAGTGCGATAAGAATTTGTCATAATCCTGTGCAGCATTCGAAGACTAAACATATAGCTCTTCGTTATCATTTCATAAAAGATCACGTGGAGGATGGAAATATTGAAGTACATTTTGTGAAAACAACTGATCAGTTAGCTGATATTTTCACAAAACCTTTAGATGAAAAGTCACTTGTGAAAATAATAGAAGGGCTTGGAATGATCGATGGAAATTCTGTTCCATGCGAAAAAGAATAATGATGGGTGACACAGAATAAATCAGAGGCACTGAATAAAAGATAACGCAAAGTCATTCAGCATTCAGCGGTTACTGTTCATAGTCAACGCTTCGACCGCTTCGAATTCGCACGTTTGTCACTTATTTTAAGTGTTGATTCAGTGGTTACTGTTCATAGTCAACGCTTCGACCGCTTCGAATTCGTACATTTATCACTATAAAATTTCGTCTGTTTGCAAAAAGTTTTGTATTTCAAATTTTCGAAAATTCAAAAATTCAAAAAGATTTTCTTTTGTTTTGTCATTTCATTTTCGAAAAATCAAAAATCCAAAAAGATTTTCTTTTGTTTTGTTACTTCATTTTCGAAAATTCAAAACTCCAAAAAGATTTTAGATTGTTTTGTCATTATTTTCGATAAATCAAAACAACAAAAATATTTTGATTCTTACTTCTTTTTAGTATTTTGTTGCAGATTATCATGACGCTACAGAGGGAACTTAGCATGCAGTATTTGGGTCAGGTATTATTTTTTCGTATGAAGTGATAAATTTTTCATCATTCGAACTAGTTAGGTTGTCCGTAGAAGCATGTTGCTGCATGTTGACCAAAGCCTCCATGACTCAATATGTGTGTACGAAAGCCTTAATGAAATTATTCATACGAAAATTTCTTCCCAATCAGGCTTATATTCACATTAGTCTCTGAGCTACCTTACTCTTCTTAAAATGAGTTAAGAGTTTACTGTTTGGTCCAAAAATATAACAGAGGTACTTTTCGTGTCTTAAATCCATCTTTTTTTTTCACCAAAAGTTCTTACACGATCACACACGAAGACATATGTCCGAGAGGTCTCTGATCAAACCAATCGAGACTTAGACATATCAAAAATCTGTGTTTATGATCTGACATCATGAGACCGTGATGAAAGTGAACCCCAATTTTCATAGTCTTGTTAAGGAATTGACGGGGAACTAAGTTCCAGATATTCACGAAACTTTTGTTTCTGTAACCAAATTCGAAACTCCAAATCATATTCATTTCGAATGAGTGGTCTTGATCAAACATTCGAAACCCACGATGTTTGTTACCCAACAAGATCCAGCACACAAATTTTTTTCTTGAATATGATTTCAGTGTGAGTTTCATTCGAATATTCTCGTCATGTTAAATTTTTTATCAAAGCCAACTTGTCACTGACTACACTGGTCAAACAAGTAATTTCTGTTACAATTCATCACCTTATGTTAAGGCTGATATGTAACGAAATTTTTTAAGCCACCTATGTAGCCTTACAAAAGATGCCCTTCGAAACTTCTCTACAAGTTTTCGATTGTAATTCACGGGAACATACACAAGCTGTTGATCATCTCTCTTGATGATTAACGAAGCAACCTTTACCCGGGGTTTAACTGCATTCGTGTCAAATTAAATTTTTGACATCACAAAATCCCAAAATTTTTATTTCATTGTTTCTTGTCTAACTTTCTTTGGAACACTGCACTCACGAAATCCTTGAGGTTTTGAGTAATACCAACTCAGGCTGATGATTTCGAACTTCTAGTGTATGACTTCGCTTTTCAACCCACAAGTGAAAGAGCCTTGCTTCCATACGAAGAGCCCTAATGGTTACAAATCATCTTGGGGATAACAATACAGGCTGTCTGTATATGATGTATGGTATTCTGTCCGGTTCTCTAGGAGAAGTGACAGTTCCTTTTTGACGCATGGCTACTTTTACGCAGTAATGGTCCGATTTTCAAGGTGCCACGTCGGATCTCATTAAATGCATCCCGCTTCAAATTCAAAAATCAGGGTAACATATAAAAGGGGATTCAAGGGTTCATTCTCCGTTTACACGATCAACACGAAAAATTCCCAAATTTTCTGTTCATCATCATCCTCAAACCCTAACAATGGCGACTTCTGCTCATGTCGATTCTCATACCACTGAAGATGCTTCTTCATTACCGATCATGAAGATTCAGGCTACAAACTACTACTTGGAGGGTGAAGTTTCTCAGTACCCAGAAGAGATGAAGATGCTAATCGTTGCTTTGAAGAATTCTGTTTTGTCAAAGGCGATGTTTAACTCTTTCTCGGTTCCATTATCCTGGCTTTCACAAGCAGGATCAACTGCAACATACAACAAAGCTTCTGATATGATCACTTTTCATCTTCTGAACGACAAAAAGGTCAGGTTATCCAAGAAAGTTTTCTGTCAAATTCTTGATATCCCGAATACGCCTCCATATGTTGCTGTTACTTTTCCCAAATTGTTCACATGTTCAATGAGATGGGTTATCAGCCACCATTGTCCAAGATAAGTGATTTTAAAAAGTCTGGTCTTCCACGACTCTGGAATTTCCTGTTTAGGATCTTTCTAAGGTGTTTAACTGGGCGTTCTGCTGGTTTGGATAAAGGAAGGATGGAAGTGTATGCCATGGTAGCTGGTATATATTATGATCTTCAATTCGATTATTCTACTCAACTATGGAAGGAATTTCAAAAAGGAGTAGAACACACGAATGCCACTCACGGTATTTCGTGTGCAAGATACTGGAGTCTGATTCTGCAACATTTTTACAATAAGGAAGGAATTTTAGTGGCCAATGATGAAGAAAGAGCAGTTTTCCAACCATACCACTGTCCGAAGGATGTCACTGATAATGCTGATATTTTTCCATCAGTTGCTAGAATTCCAGATGTTATGCTTAAAAGAGTTGATCCTTCGAACTCTATCTTGGTAACATATTTGCAGACAATCGATTCTACAATTGAAACTGGCAAACTCCTAGATATCGATGAAACAAAATCCAAAAAGTCGAAGAATACTGAAACTGAATCAAAATCTTCGAAATCTCCGAAGAAGAAGCCGGTGGTTGTTGAAGTATCTGTTACTGAGACTCAAGTGATTGAGCCTATCATTGAAGAATCACAAGAGAAGGTTGTCATTCCTTCGAAAACAGGAATGTTTCGAAGAATTAAAATGAAGTCCTCTCATAAACGCAAGTCTCCTACACAACAAATGATTCGAAAACCCCAAATTACACATCAAGGTGTGTTAATTAGAGAAGTACCAGCACCTGTTTCTCCGGTGTCGAAGAAAAGGAGGGCTGAGGGTATGGCAAAGAAGTTGTCAAAGAAAAAGAAGAAGAAGGCTCTAAAGTTGGTGATTTCCACTGAGTCGACTGAAGATGATGCAGAAAGAATTCCAGAAACTCCAGAGTTCACTCATCTTATTCAAAGTTCCACTTCTGAGAAGATAGTTATCATACCACCTGAAGTTTCGATTGCCAAATCAATTTTTGAGGAGGTTCGAACTTCAGGCATCCTTGCACACGTATCTGATACGGATGTAAATGTCGATATGGGTGAAGGAGGTTCGAAGCATGACGATCAAGGTCCTGTTATTTCTACTCTTATTGTTTCTGTCTCACCATCAACTATTCCCATTACATCATCCACTCATTCTCCAACATTCGAACATATTCTTGATCAACCTTTTACTTCAATCTTTTCTTCACAATCTACTGAGCCACCAAAATCAACTTCTCCTATTCAAGAAACCATTGAAATAGAAACAGAGACAGATAATGAGGGATTTGGTGGTACGTTCGAAGAATTGGAGTTTCATGAAGAGGAAAAGGAATTTCCTGATCACATGTTGATGACCATGAAACAGTTTAAAATCTTAAATCAGAAGTTGAATTCCATACTTCGGTCTCAAGCAGATCTGGGGGGTGGTTCATCTGTTTCTAGTTTGGAGATTGACTCTATGCTCAAGATGTTCGAAGCCAGGATGGTGAGCAAAGTATCAGGAATGATTAAAGATTTTGAATCTCGAGTCTTGGAGAAAGTTGATCTCAATGATCAAAACACTGAAATTCGACTCAATTCTCAAAGTTCGAAATTTGCTAGTGATTTGAAAGAATTGAAGAATGTAGCAAAGGAACGACATGTGCTTTTTGTTCAAGATGTGAAGAAGGTGCGCGAAGATGTCAATTTGCAGATTCGCGAACTTCGTGAAGATATGCACAAAGAAATAGTCAATGTTCAACAAGATTATGCTTCATTGAATCAGAAGGTCGATATAATTTGTGATGCAGTTACACGATTTGTGAAGTTGTATGAAAATTTGAGTCCACAACTTTCTCAAATTTCAACATTCGAACAAACAAGCTTCGAGGAGATGCTTAAGCTGCTTAAGGAGTTGAAGGAGATGTCTGTCAAGCCGATTTCTTCTTCATTGATTACTCCAGATTTTTTATCTCAGAAGTTTGTTCAATTTGAAGCCATACTTAACAAGCAACTTGCACCGCTCTTTCGCATATCCAGTCTTCTTCCCACAACCACTGCCCCTCCTGTTTTCACAGGGGTGCAAGGGGGAGAAAGGAAGTCAAGTGAAGAAGATGCGAAAGTGGTAGGCAAAGTATTTTCTTCGAAAATTCCTACAACAAAACCGGTGATCCCTACAACAAAACCGGTGATTGTTTCTGCTGAACCAGTGACTTCAACAGTTGTAACAACATTACCCATTACAAGAACTTTTTCCAAAGGAATTGTAATTGGTAAATCTTTGGAAACTGGTGGGAGTGGTTCAAAACCAAAGGAGGTAATAGATAATCCAGCAATAAAAGACAAAGGAAAATCGATTCTTATTGAAAAATCGAAAGATGAAAAGAAGGCTGAAGCAGAGGCTGAGATTGAAAAGCTCAGAATTGTTCAAAGTATAATGGCTCAGCGAGCTAATGATCCGAAGGGAATGGACAAAGGGGATCCAGCTAAACATTATAACTACGAGACAATTGAGGCCAAGGTTGCTTTCAATTACATGTACACATTCGAAAAGAAACCAAAGCAAAGCTATTTGGTCACAAATACTGACACAAGCCAACTGGATTTCCTGATAAACGAAATGATGTTTATCATGCCACAGTTCAAGGCAGAATGGGAAATTTAAAAACAAGGATGATGGTACACACATGAAAATACGTTTTCATGCTGTTCTTGGAAAAGCCCCTGAAGATGTTTGGTCTTTAATCAAAATAAAGAAAGTGATCAGCATGAAAAAGGATGTGGTTTTCAAAAACACAGTCCAAAACTTTAAATATGTGGTTGCCAGGGCAGATGGAAAGATTTGTGAATTTACTGTTGCTGATTTTCCATTGATGAACTTGTATAATCTCATACAAGTTGCATTGCTTTTAAAAGACAAATCATTTTCATTCCTACAAAACACAGATCCAGAAGAATTCAAGATTGGAGTTGCTCACATCAAAATCTTCATCGAAAATTACTATGAGTGTTTGGCAATGACTGATGTGGAGTTAGCAACTGCCAAGGGAATGGAAATAAAAGCTCCAATGGCTCCTTCGAAGACTCAAGCAGAATTAAAGAAATTTGCTGATGGAGAAATTTGTCTTAAGCCATTTGGAATAGTATTTGCTGGAAAAGACAAAGCAGGAAAAGCTAAACGTTTCTTGTTCCAGGCAAGTGAAGTAGAAAGGTACTCAACGTCTCAATATACGAACTTAATTGTTCGTATGAATCATTGCAAAGAGAATAATGAAGGAGACAAGAAGGAGTTGAAGAAGATTATCTCATGGTATACAGAGGTTCGAAGGGTGTTGCTGTATTCCATCACACTTCTCACTAATTGAAGACTTCGACTATTATTACAAAGAGGGAGATTGTAAGGGTCGAATTGTTGTAATGAGTCGAAGTATATGTTTTGTACCCTTCGAACATTTTGTAATATATTTTACTAGGGCATTGTATTCGAAGCTTAACGCTTAGTCCTTAGTATATTTTTTGTACGCTTTCCTCTCCTATAAATAGGAGTGCTTACTAGGGTCATAGTAACGAAGTCTTTTACAGAATTACATCTTGTACTCTATAAAACTTGAAAGCGTAATAGAGCTGAAACAAGATCATATTTACATCCTGTGTCTAAATCTCGCATCATGACTTGAATTCATACTCTGATTAATTTCATACTCGATTCATTACTTCTTCAGACCTGCATTTCAAGGTCCCACACCCATGTGGGCGACAAACTTGAATCGTTGGAGTGATGAGCAGGGTCAACCAGTACCTTTCAATGGGGACCGAAGCTTTTACAATCTCAGCGAAGGAGGCTCTGCTGACCGAGCCCTGCCCATAATGGTCCACAGGATTGCTCGGAATATAGAGCAAGGTAGAGCAGCTATCGGCCAAATCGTGGAAATTGACGCTAACTCAGGCGTTAACACGGTCCGGATTGTCCATCTTGAAGAAGCTATGGAAAGGACCAGGAGAGTCAATGAGACTCTGCAGCAACAGCTGGCTGCTTCTCGAGCTGAAGTCATAGAACTTCGAGTTCGCCAGAGGGCTCATCAGCGACACCTTCAAGATGTGGTTCGCCAACTGGCAGATCTGAGGGTTTGCCCGAGGAATTCCCATCGCCATTAGAAGGTGTTTAGCACATCTTTTCTTTTGATTCAAGGAATAGCCTTTCTTAACTATGCTCTATGAAGCTTTGGTCTGTAAAATATTCTTGTCATTCAAGTACTTTAACTAGACTTCTCAGCTGTCAAAGTTTTGCTACTGCAGATATGATGTAAGACCTACTCATAGGTCAATTTTCCCCAAACTCATTACATCCTAAATATCAATGATATTGGCAATTAGCTAGTCTTTTGTAGAAATCTTCGTTCAAAAACATTCATTCTTGTGATTCTAGAGAACTCATACTCTTATCTAGTTGTTGAACTATGGCGATTTAGTTCATCGGACTCATTCATTTAATTCACTATTGAATTCTTATCATTATACTCATCTTTTAAACTTATAGTTGAAAGATGCCTCCCCAAAAGTCAACAAGGCGTAATCCTCCGATTACTCCAACTCCAACACCACCTCCTTCACAATTTGATACGGCAGCTCTTAATGCTGCGGTAGCTGCGGCTGTTGCTACAACCATGGCACAATACCACAACAACCAGGGAACTAGTGGAGGTGGAACAGTGGTCCATTCCACGCAAGGTGATGTCGTCGTGCGCTCGCGAGAGTGCACTTATAAAGACTTCACAAACTGTAAGCCCCGAACCTTCAATGGGATCGGTGGAGTCATTGCGTTATCGCAATGGTTCGAAAAGACAGAATCGATCTTTGAGATCTGTTCCTGTACTGAGGGAAGCAAAGTAAAATTTGATGCCTGCACCTTCAGTGATAGAGCCCTGACATGGTGGAATAGCCATGTCAAGTCACTAACCTTAATAGTGGCAAATGCGATGGGCTAGGAAGCTCTTAAAGGGCTGATGGTTGAAGAATACTGCCCAAGGGGCGAGGTTCAGAAAATGGAATAAGAACTCTGGAGTCTGACCATGAAAGGCTCCAACATAGTGGCTTACACTGCCAGATTCAGCGATCTGGTGGCACTATGTCCGAATATGGTTCCCACTGAGGGGAAGAAGGTCGAGAGGTACATTTGGGGGCTAGTGCCTCCATTTCAGGGGAATGTCTTAGCTTCAAACCCCACTACTTTCGATAGTGCCAAGCGATTGGCACAGAGACTCATTGATCACGGAGTCTCTAACTCGACAACAACAACAACAACAACAACAACCCTGGCTGCCCCAGAACCCTCCAAAGCCGCTGACAACAAGCGGAAGTTCTGGGATAACAAGAAAGGAAAATCGGCACAGAACTCTGCCAAAAAGCAGCAAGTGATGGCTGTTAATGCTGCGATTGTGCCTACTGCTACAGCGCCAAGGAAGCCGTATACCAGCAATTTGCCCAAGTGCAACAAATGCACTTTTCATCATAATGGTGCCTGTCGGGAAATGCAGTGCGCTAACTGCAACAGAAAAGGGCATACTGCCCGATTCTGCAAGGCTCCGGCAAGGCCAGTTAACCAAGTCCCCGGCATGGGTGCGGGCCAGGCTTGCTATGGTTGTGGCGAGGTTGGTCATTTCAAAAGAGACTGCCCAAAGGCAAGGAATGCCGGCGGAGTGGGAAGGATTCTGACAATAGGCCACGAGGAAGCCGTAGCTGATCCTACGATAGTTACTGGTACGTTTCTCCTCGATAATTCATATGCATGTATACTATTCGATAGCGGAGCAGAGAGAAGCTTCGTAAGCCAGAAATTTGTTCACTTACTTAAACAAAAACCACGAGCACTAGAGGAATCTTTCACTGTAGAAATGGCAAACGGGAAAACGGAAATTACTAACTGCATATACATAGGTTGTACGCTAACTCTAGTTGGTCATACTTTCCAAATAGACCTTATGCTGGTCTCAATTAAAAGTTTCGATGTCATAATCGGCATGGATTGGCTAAGTCATCGTCGCGCCGACATCATGTGCTTTGAGAAAGCAGTTCGTCTTAACCTCCCTAACAACGAAACTCTAGTTATCTACGGCGACAAATCTAGTACGAACCTTCGCATCATTTCGTGTATCCAAGATCAGAAATGCTTGCAAAAGGAATATCATGCATTCCTTGCGCACATCGTCGATACGAGTCAAGAAGTGAATGATATTCAGAACATTCCAGAAGTACGCGGCTTTCCCGACATCTTTCCAGAAGAACTTCCGGGATTACCACCGCAACGCCAAGTCGAGTTCAGAATCGACTTAATGCCAGGGGCTACTCCAGTAGCCAAATCTTCTTATCGTCTGGCACCGGCAGAGATGCAGGAACTTTCCGATCAGCTTAACGAACTTCTCAAGAAGGGATTCATTAGGCCAAGCTTCTCACCTTGGGGAGCACCGGTCTTGTTCGTCAAGAAGAAAGACGGATCGTTTCGTATGTGCATCGACTACAGGGAACTCAACAAGCTTACCATTAAAAATCGTTATCCTCTACCCCGCATTGACGATTTATTTGATCAACTTCAAGGAGCAAACTACTTCTCGAAGATAGATCTAAGATTCAGGTATCACCAGTTACGAGTGTTAGATGAGGATGTTCCCAAGACAGCCTTCCGAACTCGTTATGGACACTACGAGTTTGTAGTGATGCCGTTCGGATTAACCAACGCACCAGCTGTATTCATGGATCTGATGAATAGGGTGTGCCGCCCTTACTTGGATCAGTTCGTCATTGTCTTCATCGATGACATACTTATCTACTCTCGAAGTAAGGAGGAGCATAGTCAACACCTACGAAGAGTCTTAGAAACATTACGATCGGAGAAACTCTATGCGAAGTTCTCTAAGTGCGAGTTTTGGATTCGAAAAGTCGAATTCTTCGGCCACGTTGTTAGTGAAGAAGGAATTCACGTGGACCCTTCCAAAATCAAGGCCATTGAGAACTGGTCAGCACCGAAGACACCTACAGAAATTCGTCAATTTCTAGGTCTCGCTGGCTACTATCGCAGGTTCATACAGAACTTCTCTAGCATCGCTAAGCCGCTTACTACACTGACCCAGAAAGGCGTGTCCTTTGATTGGGAAGAGAAACAAGAGAAGGTGTTCCAAACGCTGAAGCGAGCCTTATGCACCGCGCCAATACTATCCCTTCCAGAAGGAATAGAAGACTTCGTAGTCTATTGCGATGCATCCAACCAAGGGCTCGGATGTGTTCTGATGCAACGAGGTAAGGTCATCGCCTATGCCTCGAGACAGCTGAAGACACACAAGGTCAACTACACCACGCATGATCTTGAGTTAGGAGCAGTTGTGTTTGCCCTAAAGATCTGGAGACACTATCTGTATGGTACGAAAAGCACTATCTTTACAGACCACAAAAGCCTTCAACATATCTTTGATCAGAAGGAGCTCAACATGAGACAACGACGGTGGGTCGAGCTACTCAATGACTACGAATGCGAAATTCGTTATCATCCCGGCAAGGCCAACGTAGTAGCTGACGCCCTAAGTCAGAAAGAATACTCCGGTCGTAGAGTCAAATCATTGACTATGACTATCCATTCACACTTGTCCACACAAATTAAGGAGGCTCGGCTCGACGCTTTGAAACTTGAAAATGTGACGAGTGAATCCCTGAGAGGGATGGATAAGAACTTAGAAGTCAAGGGTGGCGGAGCCTTATACCTTATGAATCGGATCTGGACACCGAAACTTGGTGGTTTCAGAGACTTGGTCATGAACGAGGCGCACAACACCCGTTATTCCGTCCACCCGGGTTCAGATAAGATGTATCTGGATCTTAAAAAGCTATACTGGTGGCCTAACATGAAAGCAGATATTGCTACCTTCGTAAGTAAATGCCTTACTTGCGCCAAGGTCAATGTCGAATACCAGAAACCCTGCGGTCTTCTACAACAACCAGAGATACCGGAATGGAAGTGGGAGCGGATCACTATGGACTTCATAACCAAGTTGCCCAAGACAACGGGTGGACTTGATACCATATGGATCATCGTCGACAGATTGACCAAGTCCGCACACTTCCTACCCATCAAAGAAACCGACAAGATGGAGAAACTTACGAGAACCTACATTAGGGAGATTGTATGACTGCACGGTGTTCCCATATCCATTATCTCGGACAGAGATAGTAGATTCACTTCGAGGTTCTGGCAGTCGCTACAAAGTTCCCTAGGAACTAGGTTGGACATGAGTACAGCCTACCATCCACAGACCGACGGACAAAGTGAGAGAACTATCCAAACCTTGGAAGATATGCTGAGAGTCTGTGTGATCGACTTTGGGAAGGGATGGGATACTCATTTACCCCTTGTCGAGTTTTCCTACAACAACAGTTATCACACGAGCATAAAGGCTGCTCCATTTGAAGCCCTCTATGGCCGAAAGTGCAGATCCTCTCTGTGTTGGGCTGAAGTGGGTGACACCCAATTAGCTAAAGGACAAGTTCCTGACAGCACTCTCACGGGTCCGGAAATCATACGGGAAACGACAGAGAAGATCGTTCAGATCCGTGAACGATTGAAAGCCTCTAGAGACCGTCAGAAAAGCTACGCAGACAAACGAAGGAAACCTTTGGAATTCCAGGTGGGAGACCGAGTCCTTCTGAAAGTCTCACCCTAGAAGGGCTTGATACGCTTCGGAAAGCGTGGCAAGCTAAATCCAAGAGACGTAGGGCCTTTCGAGATTCTTGCTAGAATCGGCCCAGTAGCTTACAAACTCAATCTACCGCGTGAACTCAGTAACGTACATCCTACTTTCCACGTCTCGAACTTGAAAAAGTGTCTGTCCGACGAGACTCTTGTAATCCCACTCGACGAGATCGAGATCAACGAGAGCCTCAACTTTGTGGAAGAACCTGTAGAAATCATGGACCGAGAGGTCAAGCAAACGAAGCAAAGCCGTATCCCGAATGTGAAGGTTCGCTGGAACGCCAAGCGAGGACCTGAATTCACATGGGAGCGCGAGGATCAATTGAAATTGAAATATCCTCATCTCTTTACTTAGTTAATTGTAACTACTAATTTGCTTAAACTCTAATTTCGGGACGAAATTCCCTTTAACAGGGGGATGATGTGACAACCCGAAATTTTCATTCGTACAAACTCTAAAGTCAAGCACTTCAATTAAAAGTCAATTACATTTCTGATAATTGTTAGCCAATTTGGAGTCCGTTTGAGTGTTTTTAGTATTTATTCTTCAAACGAGCGAATGAAAGGAAGTACTGTCTCGGGTCTTGGAGTAGCAAACCCACACTTAGCACCCTAATAAAGAGTTCACGGCCAAACTTTTGCGGTTTGGGCCGTAAACTCTTGTGTGGCCGTGAACTCATGCCTTAGGCATGAGTTTACTCCCCAATTGGTTCATTTCCCACTTTCACCCTCAAGAACACTTACCTTTCTCTCTCAAGTAGCATCCCGTTCTTCACCCGATCTTCCGAAAACGTAAGTTTCACTTGACTTGATTTATTGTTATAACCTATCACCTAGTGTTTATACATCATTTCATCCATTCATTATTGATTTTCATGTAGATCTTCAAAACACCAAGAACACACACTAGTGTTCTCGTTCCTTAAACACCCAATCAAGCTTCTATCTTGTAAGTACACTTGCCCTAGCTTCTTATGTGCTTAATATGAACTTGTTAACACTTGAAAATCACCAAGAAACATAGGATCAAAGGAGTTTACAGCCAAGGGAGGTTCTTGGGCCGTAAACCCTTCTAAATGGGGTCAAATGAACCCTAGTCCCTTCCTAAGCCTAGAATACTAGTCTAGATCCTTCCTAGAAGTGTTTAAGACCTTAAACAACAATCAAAACAAGTCCCCATAAGAGTTTACGGCCGTAAACCCCTATGGAAGTGGTCCTTAGGCCGTAAACTCTACAAGTTAGGGTTATTGTACCCCTAATGCTTTCCTAAGGCTTGGACTTGGTCATAGAAGGCTTACCCTGACTTATAAGACCTTAAATCACACAATGGCATTTAGTACCATGAGTTTACGGCCGTAAACTCATGGGGGAAGTGACCTAGGGCCGTAAACTCCATAAGGAGTGGTTCTTGGGCCATAAACTCCAATGCCATGCCATACAACCCTTAGATGCAACCCTTTAGTATCATTAACACTTGAATCAAAGTGTTTCCATGACCTACGGTGTTTTAACTTGGTTAATTAGTTGTTAAATGACTAATTAGATACATATATGTTTCATTATATGTTAACTAGGATCAGTGTGTGTGTTCAAGTCCTCACTTGACACTTAGCATCCGTTACCGATCCTACTATCGCATCACTCACTTCAGGTGAGTTCATACCCCTGAAACTTATCTTTTAAATGATTTTAAATGCTTTTATAGGGGGGGATACAAGTAGATAACATGCTAGTTATAAGATCAATCACATGTGATTTATAACTGTGTTTCAAACCAGGATTTCATATACTTCAAACTGTGTTTCAAAACGATCTACTTTTAAATCGTTTTATAAAATGACATCAAGTCATTATTTATTTATTGTTCAAAACTCTTTAAATGTTTTACAAAACCTCTTTTCAACTTATATGTACTGTCAAAATCATGTCTATATATGTATAGTTATATAAGTAATGTTTAAAGGACTTAGGACGGCTAACTCGCTTTATTTCCTTTTCCTCGTTAGGATGTGGCCTTAGGGCATCGGTTATTCGTCCGAATGTCGTCTAAACATTAGTTATATATCCTGTATACATATATGGACATAAAAGTTCTATTCAATCAGTTCATTACCTTTGGGTAGCAAAGTTATACATTCATCTATTTATATACATAACTTACTAGTAAACTATAATAGGTATAGTTTAGGAAGATACTATCATATACAAATGCTATAACAGAGAATACTATAACAGAGAACACTAGACAGAGCATACTATAACAAGGATACTATTCAGAGAATACTATACATAGAATACTATTACTATAACAAGTATACTATAATAAGGTTCAGAGATAACATAATGTGAGATACTACTTCATGACACATCGACCATTTCGTTATGTCACGTTTTGTAACCAGAATCTCCTGGAGGGAGAGCGTGAGTTTGCGTATAGATCTATACTGGATTGACTATCCTACACCTTTGCTGTTCGCTACAGTGGGACTTGCAAGTCTACGGGTGCCAAATGTCATTTCTTCCGACGTCTTTCATCGTCGTGTTATAGTCAGATTAGCATGGTAACAATCATATCACATTTTGCCTTAATTAAACCATTGGTTTTAAGGTAGTTATAACTTCAGTAATTAATACAAATAATACTGTAGTACACATGTACATTTTTCCCATTATATTCAACTTGTGATCTTCTCACATAAAGGGGGAATATAAAACTATATTTTGGAAATGATAGTCATACTTGGGAAAAGCTTTCACTTTTACAAAGAGTCAAACATTCAAAACAGTCGAGTCTTGGTAGAAGACTACTTTTTATACTAGTAGAAAATATAGGATTTTCTAGGAGTTTTCAAACATATACAAACATTTACATTGTTCAGTTTCAAACATTTTCATTCAAACTTATGCAAACATTGACACTAAATACTTATGAACTCACCAGCTTTAATGCTGATCTACGCTTTCAAAATAACTTGTATTCTCAGGTCACCAGTAGACAGGTACCGATGACCAGGTTTTGAGAAGACGGAGCATCTTCAAGACTCGTCTTTTATTTTGATTATTCTTTTGGTGTCTTACTTCTATTAAAGAACACACTTGTATGAAATTTATACTATTAATGCAATGGATGATGTTGTTGCTTATTTACTACTTTGCATTGTTATGATACTGTACATGACATCCTCCGCCCCAGAACGTTTCCGCCGTTCTCGGTTTTGGGGTGTGACATATTTCGAGTACAAACATACATTTTACACCATTTCAAGATAACAAGGCAAACAAACAGTTGGGTCTTGGGTATAAGACTACTTTTCATTTTAAGTAGAAAATATAGGATTTTCTGGGAAGTATACTAACATTTTTATGAAACAAATACAAACATTAGACACTAAATACTTATGAACTCACCAACTTAAATGTTGATATTCTCTTTCAAAATAACTTGTATTCTCAGGGAACCAGTAGACAGGTACACGAGCACATGTTTTTTAGAAGACAGAGCATGTTCAAGACTCGTCTTTTATTTTTGCTATACATTTTTGGTGTCATACAACTATACAAAGAACACACATGTATTAACTATACTATTAATGCAATGGTTGTTGTTGCTTGTTTTACTATTGTGCATTGTTATGATACTGTACGTGATGTCCTCCGCCCCCGCCATCTCGGTTTGAGGGTGTGACAGAAGACATGTTCCATTTCGGCAATCCACTTCATCACGACCTTTGGGTCTTTGTCACCTTTGAATTCTGTAGGACGACACGTCATAAAGTCTTTGATTCCACATTCACGCGCTCCTTTTGGTCCAACTAATGGTGCTTTTAGAGCAATAACTAGAGGTTGGGTGGTGGAGGAGGTCCATGAGTGGATGACTCAGATTGGGCAACACCCTCGGGGGTGTCACCTTGATCCCGAGAGTCCGATAAAGTTCTCGATAAATCCCTCATTCGTTCGTCAATCAATTGCCTCATTTCAATTCGGCTTTGTTCTCTGTGGTCATGTAGAAGCTTCTGGATTGCCTCAAGAGTGACCGGAGGGGAATGGAGCTCACCATCATTGTTGCCTTGGTTGACCACTCTAGGTGGCCTATTCACAAGAGGCCCTTGATTTGGAGCTTGTCCTCGTCCTTCTTCACGGGATGTTTGACTCGTTGTTCGCGTCATCACGCTACAATACTTCAACACTTTAGTATACATCATTATCCACATATCTATATTAGTAGATTTCAACCATTAGCATAGCATTTCCTAAGACATGCAACTTCTAACAACATTCATAGCAAAGGTCTATCCCATATTTCACAAACCCACTTCATAGTTCCACCGATTTTGAGTATGTATCATGTGTTTGCCTTGGACTACTTAAGATTTCATTCTTTTATATGATATTTCCTTAATGTCAATATCATTTCTTTTTGGGGTTCACATTTTTATAATCATAAAATAACATAAATCTGCAATTTTTTCCCGATTATTTCTTGACTGGGGTTATTCTATGCTTGATTCAGGAACCAGTCACAAATTACAAAAAACACTCTTACACAAATTACAAAAATCATTTATACACACAATCAAAATGTCATCTCATCTGTTTGAAGAACAATATACTAAGAAAATATGCACTCTACTAATCATATTATATATGCAGCATCAAGGGGAACAAAATATTATAATTTGTATTATTGACATGAGTTCGTCAAAACGGCATGATTTTCTTAAGGGTTTCTAATGGATCTTCGTGCACCAAATCAATCTCAACATTACTATACTCCTGCCATTTGTAAGATATCTCTTCATTACATACCACACGTACATGAGACAGGTCCTCGACAGAATCTGGCAGCTCATGTACTCCTGTACAACCCTTCATATAAATCGTCCTTAAACCTCTCAATTTCCCCGTTTTTTCCGGCAACCCACTCAAGCTCAAACAATCCGAAATGTCAAGAACACTCAAATTCTCAAGTTTACACATCGATTCCGGCAACTTATCCAATTTCGTACAAGAACGAAGATTAAGTGTTTCCAAATTAATCAAACCCCCAATTTCTCCATTAAATCCGCACATCTCGTTACAATTCGTGATGCTTATCTTCTTGAGATAGACGCTGCTACATAATGTCTCAGGGAATTCGACCAAGTCTTGGGAGTAGTCGATCTCGATTTCAACTAATTGTGGCCAGATATTTTGGTGCCTGGTACTAAGTTTCTTGAAACCGTTGCCAATTTTGCACATTATGAAGGACACTTTTTGCAGGTTTATTAGTGATAAAATTGAGGGACTTATGTCGACACGTTCGAGTCTGATTCTTGTTAGGTTGTGGGAAGAGGTAAGAAAATTGAAATTGGTGAATTCTGTAGGGTATAAGCCGTGGTTTGTGATGTTTAGAATCTTTAATTTTGGATTTCCAGCTAAGAAATTGGGTAAAGTGTAGGTTTTTGACATTAAGTTCAAGATTAGAACTTCAAGGTAGGGTACTCCCATGTCGCACCATTTTGAGGAGAAGGATTCTCCTGCAATAAAAGATTGTAATTGATTAATAAATGAAAACGTAATGTGAGAATAAACTCATTAGAACCCTTTTGTCCCATACCTAAAAAGACTTTCCAAAGGGCCAATGGCCTAGCGGTATGGAGTGACCATCTCATATGAGAGGTCAAGGGTTTAAGTCTCGGTTGAGACATAGGTGGTTATTTAAGAGTAGATTAGTTAGTTTGCCGTTTCAAAAAAAACCTAAAAAGACTTTCACTTGTCGTATTATTTTAAGAAATAGCAACATCTTTTATTAATTTGTTTAGTTCATCTTTCTTTCAAAACTTCTTATTACATGTACATTGAAATATATACCAATTATAGTAATGTAATATGAATAACTTTAACTGCTATAATTGATAGATTTCTTTAAAGTATAATGTGTAATAAGAAAAATAATAAATTGGAATTGCAAGGCTATAATTAGGTAGATTTTCAATAAAAAAAAGGCTTGAAAAGGAAAAAGTTAAAAATATAATGTGGAAATACGTTGCTATTTATTGCATTTCAGCCCTTTTGGGAACAGATACAAAACCAACATATTTTTATGTATGTACCTAGTTTCATTTTCATTTATTCCTATTACGGTATTGTACTTTGAATAATTTTCAAAAATAGTAATGTCATCAAAATACAAAGCAATCTTAGCTGCTATAATTGGGTGGGTTTTCAAAATATAATATTCTAACAAGAAAAAAAAAATCAAAATTAAAATAGTGTACTTGGGTAAAATTTCAAAGTACAATGATTTAAAAATTTGGAAATACAAATGATGTAACATAAAGAAATAAAAGTAGGATGCTAGAATAAACAAACAAATGAAAAGTACGTTGCTACTTCTTGAATTTAGACCCTTTTGGGAACAAGTATAAAACCAACATATTTTCTGTCTTTCGTATTCAATATAAGGTATTAGTTTATATTTATTTGACAAGTGAGAAAAAAGAACAAACTGGCAACAAACATAAAAGCAACATAAGTGGGGTTGCATAGTTTCCATTTAAATTTATGAAAGAATAAAAACCTGTGGAAATAGACAATATGCGGGCTTGCATAGGTTCTTGAACTTGTTCGATTGATGAAGGAAAGTCATCTCCTCGTGCATTTATAATCAATCTTTTCCTTTTTTCTAACGACAGTTTGCTATTTAAGTGAATAGCAAGCTCCCTCAGCAAATCATGTTGTGTCACAAATTGCTGGTCACAATGGTTAACTCTTTCACCCAAATCATTTTTAAACCTAAACAATTTAGACATTAAATTAAATTGATGTCTTGATATATGTTTTTTTTTAAACTTAAAGAAGAAAGAAGAACTTAATGGAGAAACCAAAGTGAAGAAAATTTTTCTTAAATACTTTCTAAATATCATCTATCAAAACAACACTTAAATGGTAAAAAAGAGTGAGCATAAGTGAAATACCCTGAGATCATTAGATCGACAAGATTTCTATAGGAAAGTTCAAAGATCTTAGCAAGGGTATCAACGCCACCATCATCATGTTTGTACAAATGCACCCACATATTTAAGAGGGCGCTAACCGGGATCCTTTGATCCTCAGGGAATAGCCCCAAATCCAAGAAACATTCTTTAAATTCATCATCCAAGGCCTCAAAGCTTCTTTCTAGGCCGATGAGTACATCCTTGTGTAAATCTAGAACCAACCTTCCATGAGACAAAGATTTTAGCATGGATTCCCATACTGACTTATCCTTCCCGTTTAAAGATCTACCAACCACAGAAAGAGTAAGCGGATGTCTTTTGCAACATGTTACCATCTACATACAAAAATTACTTACTTCTTTAGGAAGATAAAATATATTAATCATAACGAATGAAATTGACGATATTTTTTTGTTTACCAATGATAGCAACATTTAATTTAATAACTAATAAACCAACTACATAACACATATAGATTGAAAAATGTAAGATGTTGCTATTATTAGTAAAAATAATAAAGTAAGTAACATTGCTATTATTAGTAAAAATAAAGTAGCATTGCTATTATTTGTAAAAGTTATTGGTAAAGTAAGTTGTTATTCCGTACAATATGTTCTAAAAAAAGTAAAGTAGAAAAAAGAAGTCCTATATTCATTTTAGGAATAGAGCATATAGTTACCTGATTCACAAGATTTTCACTAATAACTGGACTAGGCCTCTTCCCTCCTTTAGTAAATGCAGATTGGCGAAAGAGAGTTTTAGCATCTTTCTCGTTCAAAGGGTCAAATTTGAAGACATCATAGTTTGTAAATGCAGTCCTAGACGTGACAAGAATCTTGCATTCTCTGTTCCTTGATGGAAAGTTGTCAATGAACGTATCAGACCATACATCATCTAATACCAGAAGCATGGGACCAACTACTTTCTCATTCAAAAAGTTCTCAAGCTTGTTCTTTGCATCTTCATTACTTTGAAACGAAACTTGGGGACCCGAGAAATTTGGATTAAAGAGATCATTGACGATTACCATGAAATTGGGTGTTTCTGAAACTGTCACAAAGAAGATGTTCTCCCCGTATTTTTCTGTTCAAATGTAAGAAACGATAGCGATAGCATCAGGCCAGTTAAACTAATTACTCCTGTTTCCATATAAAAAACCCTAAAATTTGATTCATGAATGTGATTGATTAGGATTTAGGATTACCTCGAATTTCAGTGTCATTGCATAGCATTTTCACCAAAGTCGTCTTTCCACATCCGCCAGCAGCAGCAACAACCAACACCGATCGATCATCACAATCCATTGGATCACCATAATCGTCACTACCGATACCTGCAACAACCTCCGCCTTCAGCTTCGCTAATGGTTCATCAAACGCTACAATTCCCTTCGGAAGTGCTGGAGCTCGCCAACCATACTTTTCTCGTTCCATGTTTTCACTTCCAGATCTGTCTGTTCTCGTAGACGTCGACATTGAACCACTGTAATTACCGTTCCAGCTTTTACTCAGTTGAATATCTTTCACATCCGAAGCTATACTATCCATTTTTATTTTGATATCGTGCACCCCTGAAAGCGTCTCCACAATGCCCCGAGTCTGGAATACTTGCACTTCGATTTGAAAGAATCGTAACAATTTACCGTTGAAGTCTTTTAGCTTCAGTGAGTACTTGAACTTCTTGAAGATATTTCTCTTCACTTTCGCACATTTATTGACGAGTTTTTCCGCTTCTTCGAGTTCCTCTTTGAACATCTTCCGCTCTTCCTCTGTGCGATCTAGTTTCCGATTCATATTGACTACATCCTCAATAATCGGTGTTATTCTCTGTAAGGTGAGAGTAAGTTGTTTCAGTTCTGGCTTGAAATTGGCTGTGGTTTTTACTACATATATTACCAGATTAGTAAGTTTGGCGATGGATTCGGAAATAAGGGGATCTACGAGAAAAGCCATGTTTGTGTGTGGCTTAAACTGAAATCAGCATAAAAGTGAGCAGGGAGATGAGATGGATGGATTTGATGATTGGAAGATGTTGGAAAGAAAACAGAGCTTCACAATTGCACCTCCTGGTCAACGCCTTCCCTCAAATCTTAATGAACAAATAATATTACAAAAAGAAAAAGAGAAATGAAATAATGGCAGCCGCCGTTACCAAAATTTTAGTGGGAAGTGCTACTGTCCTAGTGGACGAACGCGGACCATCCGCGTAAATAATTTTGGAATTTGCACGTTTTTATATCTCTACTCTCAATCAATTAGAAAATTTTAAATTTTCATATAAATTGTTTGTATCTCTATAAAACTTTTTAGTTTTTAACAGGTTATATGTTTTAGTAAAATGTATATAGTCCGCCGTAAATTTATTAATAATTATGAACGAAAACTGTAAAAATAGAGAGGGGAGAGTGGAGAGTGAAAACTGAAAACCCCAAGTCCCTAACCATATAAAAAACAAAACACTCCTAAACTACCAAACACATATCTAGATTCTAGAATCACCCAAACTTCTACGGGCTTAAAAGTTTCTAAAAAAACATTATCCAGTTTACCACTTAACCCAACGCTTATGGTAGCGGCCCATTCCCACCAATCAACTAGTCAGGCCCAGAAACTTAAAGTCCATCAACCAGCCCACTATAACTTGGCCTACAGTTAAAGGGCCTAATCCGCTACCCAGTACCCACCAAAGGTAGCCCACTCCCATAACAAGCACCAACTGCATTGATGAGCATCATCATACCTTCAACTGTATTAAATTGTCTTTTTCTTTGTCTTTAATAACTTGAATGAGCACAATATTTAATCCGAGCAACTATATTTAGCTGTTTTCTTTTAGCTTAGTTGATTAAGAAGGCTTAACGGGTTAAAGCCAAAATGTGTGATTTAATCCCTATAAGATAAAACTCTTTATATTTTGCCCTTCAACCAATTTTTCAAGAGACCTTGGCCATATAGTTTCATCGGCCCATGACCCCACAAATCCCAACTGACAACTTCTCAAAATTATTAATGATTGGATATGGTAACATGAAAACCGAAAACTAATAGATATGTAAAGATGCTAATACAAACATAATGAGTTTGATGTTGTCCTGCAAACAAAAGTAATTTGTTTTCCATGTCAATGTGTCGATAAATATGTTTATTTCTTAATATAATTCAATCATAAACTTGAAAATATACAAAGTAAACTACCTAATTTGGTATGTTTGGTTGTAGGTTGAAGTAATCAGAGAATGTTGCTATTGGAGTCATATTTGTTAATTTATAGTCTTTATTTTATATTGTGTTTAGTATAGGGGCCTTTATGTAACTATATTGTGTGCGTGTGTGTATATATATATATATATATATATATATATATATATATATATATATATATATATATATATATATATATATATATATATATATAGAGAGAGAGAGAGAGAGAGAGCTAGGTTCAAATGTTTCTAGCAATTATTGTGTACATGTATGCACCAATGAGAATTCAGGAAATAATAAATCATTAAATAAATTAAAAAAGTGTATAATGGTAAACTTAATATATCTAATTATGGTAAAAAAAAAATCATTTAATGCCTCCTTTAAATAATGGAAATCAGTTTAAAACCCTAGATATCACCCTCTTTTTCGTCTGCATCGAACATCGCCTCTTCCTCCAATGAACATTGTTCCCTCCATCGGCTCTCCATCGTTACCTATTTCAGCAAAGAAAAATGAGACGGCTGCTCAGGCAATATTTGTTTCCTCGTCTACATATATTGATGATCAGAATGATATCAGTAGCGAAAGGTCTCATGGTATGATTGATTTCAGATTGAGGATGATGGCTAGGTTTCAGTTTAAGGCTGGTGCTTCGTGGTCTAAACGTCGGATTCTGAAGATTTATGCCCTAATTTGTTGATTGGGGTTGCGTCTTCTCATTGTCGATAGCAAAAAAACCGGGGAAAAACAACAGCAGCAGATGGCGGTGAAGAGGTGCTCAGTGCCTGTTGTGGAGTCTGCAAAAGGAGGTGAAAACGAAGGCAGCAGGGGATTTTAGGTCGTCAACGCCACCACTGATAGAACCCTAAATCTGTTGTGATATGATTCTACCTTATGTGGTTTTCTCATTGCCTGCCTCTTCCCAACGTTATAGATTAAGTTGGAGGGAGAACGAAGAGGATAGGGCTTTTTCAGATAGATGACAAGAGGGCTAATCCTTCTACAGCTCCATGTCGTCAAAGACTTATATTATTACAATGGTAACAAGCTACCTTTTGCTGCTGCTCAAATTGTTCACTCTTTCAGAAATGAGGTATTTTTTTTAGGTTAAGGTCTACTCGAATTGGATTTTCTTTTTGGTTCCCTGATTATCGGTTTTTACTTTTTAGTTGCATTTGTTGTTCAAGCATGATTTGATTTGTATTCACAAGATGTCAAAATGGTGTTCTTAGTGAAGACACGTGTTTTATTCTTTAAGAATATTCTACAACAATTTTATAATTTTATTATAATAATCTGTACAGAGTGTTATATTTTAACAGAATCATATAAGAATCATCTTGTCAGGGTTCTTTTGGAATTATATTTTAGATAATAATTTAACATGTTTGATTGTATTGAGCTTTTTGGATGCATTCTTTGTAATATATTGTTTACGTTTTTATTAAATATGTTAGTTGACCACTCTCTTAGAATATACATAAAGTCAATCTCAAAAAGTATATTGATCTCGAAAATTTGTCAATTCTATTTGAATTATTCTTTTAGATTAAGCTATATGTATTGTTTTTTATATTTATAAAATTTTGAAAGAATTAAAGGTTGAGTAGTAGTATTCTAGTTACATAGTTTTTTATGGGTTTAGGTTTTGAAGAAGATGTCATGTTCTCTTCTTGGCTATACTTCATTCTTTTTATCTTTTGGTTATCTTTTTAGATGAAAGATCAAGTTTTTTTTTGTTGATAAACTATGAATGGTCCTCCAACATTTGCATAATACAAATTCTTTAAGAATATTCAAAACCATTCTGCAAGAATAGTTTATTCTGTAAGAATATTATTGTTGTATTCTGATAGAATTGTAGTTAATTATTTATATGTTTAATGTGCAGTTGTTACAAGTGTATCACTAAAAAATATTTTGCAATGCATTTGTGATAGAAATGGCTTGAAGACCTGATGGGAAAGGCTTGAAGAATGAATTAAAGAATGATCTCACTCACTGTTTAAGAATGTTGTTATTTTTTAAGAATTACACTTGTTATTCTTTCAGAATGTTGTTATGATTCAATGAATCACAATCATACAATGTAATTATTTGGTATATTATTAGTTCAAGAATCGATTTTGTGTATTCTAACAGAATAAAATCGAAAATATATTTACTAATTTATGATTGGCATTCTGCCATTCTGAAAGAATAAAATCGAAAAATATATTTACTAGTTTATGGTTGGCATTCTATCATTCTGACAGAATAAAATCGGATTTTTAAATTTGAATTAATTTAAAATATTCAGATTTTAAAAAATAAATGAATTAATTATCCCTAAAAATCCGAAAATTTCCTTTTTTAATATAGTTTAATTGACTAAAATGTCCTTATGCTGAAATTTGTGTGATTATATGGTACATGTTATCCTATTCTAATATCATAGACCCTCAGATCATGACCTTTGATTCTATTCCATCCGATGGTCCAGATCTGTGCATTCTGGCACACAATAGTTAGTAAAAACAAAATAACCTAAGCATATATATATATATATATATATATATATATATATATATATATATATATATATATATATATGTATATAGTACCTTAATCAAGAGGGCTTTTACCACGTTCAAACATGGTATCAAGCTAGGGTTTCTAAACCCCTGCTTCACGTGCGGTACTTCTCACAAGTCAGGAATTTTTTTTTCTGCCACGATCTTGTTCTTCACTGCTCACAGTCGGCTCTTTCATCATGGATTGCTCTCTTCTTTTCGTCTAGGTGCTCGATATCTACCTCTGCTTCTATAAGACTGATACTCACGCACAACCCCTGCCTTACTCCTCTTTCTGCTGCATGCCCTTAGTATTATCGTGACTGCTCCCATCTCCGGTCATTATATCCACTGTACCAGCTTCTTCATTGACCACTGCTCCATCCAAACTGAACTTGGTATGTTCACTTACAAATGTTTACAACCAATTCAGTTTCAAATTGAATGTTGATGGTTCTCGATACAATTTGTGGAGGCAAATATTTTCTAACATGTGTCATGGAACAATGACTTATGGCCATTTATCGGGCAAGTCAAAACCCACCAGTAATGATGACGAGGAATGGTTCTCGATTGATGCACACTTAAAGTCCTAATTCTACAGTACCTGTGATCCTAGTCTTCCCCAGATTATTTCCAGTGATGATTGTTCTACCAAAGATCTTTGGGATAGGCTTCAAGAATTTTTTTGGCAACAATAAGATGTCCCGAATGTTACATATTCAAGATCAGTTTCGTAATACAAAGAAAGGCTCCCGCTCCATCACCGGATTTTGCCAAGGAAATTCTCTCTCATGTTGACATGGCCACATGTAATCCATGTGCAACTCCTTCCGACACCAAGTCTAAACTGTCCCTGAGGGTGATCATGTTTCTGGCCCCACCCTCTATCAGAGTCTTGTTGGCTCTCCAGTATCTCACATTCACTTGTCCTGACATGGATTATGCGGTTCAACAAATCTGTTTGTGCATGAATGATCCTCGTGAACCGCATCTTCTGGCTCTCAAACGTAATCTTCGGTATATTCAAGGTACGTTGTCTCACGGTCTCCTTATTCGACCTTCCTCTATTGATCACTTGGTTTCTTACTCTGATGCTGACTGGGCTGGCTGTCCTCACGCTCGTCGCTCTACTTCTGGTTTTTGTGTTTAGCTTGGTGATAACCTAATCTCTTGGTCTTCCAAACATCAACATGTTGTTCCGTGCTCCTCTGCTGAGGCTGAGTATCGCGGGGTGGCTAATGTATTTGCTGAAGCTGCCTGGCTTTGAAACCTACTTCTTGAGTTATCTTGTCTATTGTCTAAAGCAATGGTTGTGTTTTGCGATAATGTGAGTGTTATGTATTTACCGTGCAAATCTATACAACATCAATGTACCAAGCATGTGGAAATAGACTTGCATTTTGTTAGGGAACATGTTATTGGTCATGTATGATTCTTACATGTGCCATCAACTTACCAGTTTACGGATATATTCACTAAAGGTCTTCCAACACAGTTATTTTTAGACTTTCGGGACAGTTTAAACATTTGTAAACCCCATGCTCAAAGTGAGGGGGTATGTTAATTTATAGTCTTTATTTTATACTATGTTTAGTATAGGGGCCTTTATGTAACTATATTGTGTGTGTGTATATATATATATATATATATATATATATATATATATATATATATATATCCTTGCAATACAATAGCCTAATCAAGAGGGTCTATACCACATTCAACAATATCTAGTAAAACTGAAAGGTAGTTATGCTAATTAAATAAAGTTCACTCGCAAAAATGAATAGGCTAAAACTATGGATGTTGTTGTTGTTAGTTTAACTATTGCAGTTGTGGATTGTATTCATTCCTTGATACTAATATACTAGTAATACAAATGTGTTTTATATATTAGTTTGTGTCATTAAGTCCCACATCAGGTACTTAATGGAGTAGGTGAAATAAGTATACTCTATATAATTCGGTCCTATAGCGACAATAAAAAGTAGTTGAAATAATTTTCGTGTTTCTTTTCATATATTCTTTCTCTTTAGTATATTAGGTTCTTTTTGTATATTTTGAGTGTTGAGGGTAGTGTAGGCAAATGCATTGACATATATGTATGTGTATGTAAGTAGTAGTTGTGTTTAATAAACGTCAAGTTATGTTTTTAAGACAGTAATTCGATTCGTCATGTGTTCCAAAAAAGATTTCAAGTCCTATCAAACAACCTAATCGAAATCAAAGGAACTGGGAAATAAACAGACCGCTAATGTCCCCTTCTTGGAGTGATAAAAGATCATTAATGTTAGCACGGGTAGATTTGTTTAGGCTTGTGGGTATACTCCCATAAGAGGCTCCGTAAGGGTGATTTGTTACCCTTACATCATCTCCAACCCATCTCCATTTCCCCCCCCCCCCCATAAATGGAGTAAAAAATGGGGTAAATAGTGTTTCATCTCCAACCTTACTCCATTTTCTACCCCATTTTTTACCCCAAAAAGTATATTCCTAGAATATTCCATTTTTATAACTTATATATATTATCAAATACACCCCTCTACTAATTAGATTTTAACAAATATATATTATATTTTTTCATTACAAAAATATTTCAAATTATATTATCATAAATAAAATTTTTATATTTAATAAATTTAAATTAATTATTACTTTATTATAAATAATTATTAAATAAATAAGATTATATTTCTAATAAATATATCAAGGTTACGATCATATTTGTATCTAAATTATAATTAGTAGATAAAATAAACTAGAAATGTATAATAAATATTGCATTTAAATTATAATTAGTATATAAAATAAACTAGAAATGTATACAATAAAAATGAAAGGGACTAAAATTGGCAACCAAACTTCAACTCCATTTTTGGATATATGAATAGTATTCCCCCAAATATGGGGGAATACTATTCATATCTCCAAAAATGGGGGTGGAAATGGGGTAGGGTTGGAGAAGAATGGGGAAAGAAACGGGGGAAAAAATGGAGTTTGGGGGTGGGTTGGAGATGCCCTTACCACGTGTGAACACCATTTACATAAAAGAGCAGGTTTGTTGTGGCATGGCTCCTTGAGGGCCTATCGTGGAAAAATGAGGGGATCTCTCTTTCTCTCTCTCTCTCTCTCTCTCTCTATCTATCTATCTCTCTCTCTCTCTCTCTCTCTCTCTCTCTCTCTCTATCTGTGTGTGTGTATGTATGTGATATATATATATATATATATATATATATATATATATATAATTCCTTTCTCTCTTCTTCTATGTGTGTACACACCATTTCATCAACTAGGTAGGGATGGTATGAAATGGTGTTTTGATGATGTGGCCACCCCTTTTGGCACCTTCACCCGACTCTAGATGGCCTTATATTCTGCTTTATTAGATAAGTTAGGAATCAACCTTGAATTTTTTTTAGATTTGTTTCAATGATTTATTATGATGCATAAAAGTTGACTATTTCCATGCTAACCAAACAATCCCACCCCTACGTGTACACATCCAAGAAGGAAAAAGATGTGAAAATGTGTCAAAAGTCTATCAAAATGAACAATTTTCCTTAAAAAATAACACTAAAAGGTAAAATAAAAGCTAGAAATCAAGTTGGGTCTTAAAGTTGGTTTTAAACTGTGTAATTAGTCGAGCAAACTTTCTTGAACCGAATTTGGGCACTTAGAATAACAATATGATACCTTGATAATCGGGCCCTTTTAACAAGTTTTACGCCCAAATGGGAACCAAGCCCAAGGCACACCTATAATCCATATTGGTATACCACCATCGCATCCCACGGTGAGGTGAGGTGACACTGCGGTGGTGCGATGAACACCACATCGTTCGATATGCGGTGATGCAGTGATGCCCCTCACATGACCCAATTCCCACGCGCCTTCTTTCTCTTTTCACTTCCTCCAACGACTACAAACGATTATTGTTTTAAATTTAAATTTAAATGTTTTATTTTTTACAACTATAAATATTACATCTTTTACTCTTCATTTCGCACAACTTTCCTCAATTTCTAGCATTATTTTAACTTTCATTTACCAAATTGAATTCAAACAACCCTCCCACCAATCTCACCCCAAGATCCGGCCGAAACAAATCACATGGAAGGGGTTCCACAAGACCAATTCGAAATGTTTTTCATTTCGATCCACCAATTTATTGACAATAACCAGATGCTCCGATTATTTCACCCTCATCACATCTCCAACAATTTTGTAACGTCCCAATCATAAGACCCAAAAAAAAATTAATTACTAAAATAGTACATCATCTCAATTTCATAAACCAAGGTAATAAAAACTCTATTAATACATCATCGTTATCAGAGTGAATCACAGAAAGCGCAAACATGTGGTGTGTGCTCTGCAATCAGCCCGAGCTCTTCCATTTGAAAACCGAAGTACCTGAAACATAAACTGAAAACTGTAAGCACAAAGCTTAGTAAGTTCCCCAAGATATCACATACCATACATACATAAATCACATGCTGGGCCCCCGCCCTCCATCGGGCCTCGCCCGGTATCGAGTCTCACTCGGCTTCGGGCCCCACCCGACATTGAGCCCCACTTGGCTTCGGGCCCCGCCTGGCATCGAGCCCTGCTCGGATTACAGATCTGTCAATCACCAGGCCTCGCATGACATTGGCCCCCGCCCGATACACACCTAATCATATAACCATATAATCATATAAACTTATAATCTTACTAGCACGTGCAATAATCACAAAGACAATAGCATACCATACAGTCATCGAGCCTAGCCCGGTAAGCATAAAAGCACATACGGATAACTAGCATACAATATACTCATCAGGCCCCGCCTGGCATCGGACCTTTCCCGGTAAGCATACCATACATACACATGTACGTGTCACGTAGACATCTAACATACTAACATATCAACCATGGGCCGACATTGGTTCCTTCGACACGCTAAAACACAGTGAGAAAACTCACATCTGTCACACCCCCAAACCAAGGATGACGGAAACGTCCGGGGGTGGAGGACTTCATGTATAGTATCATAACAACAAATTGCAATAGTGATCAAAGTAAACACAACCAACATAAATATAATTGAAAGAGTTACATCATTGTATGCGTTTACATGTTTCCAAATCAATTACATTATGTTGACAAAAATGAAATGTTTGACGCTTTACGTCCCATCCTCAAAAGCACTTGGTTACCTGTTTATTGATTTCCTGAGAATACAAGTAGTTTTGAAAGAGTGTCAACAATTAAGTTGGTGAGTTCATAAGCTTTTGAAAGCGATGCTAAAATCCTTTTCTTGTAAGTATGATGTTTGTTCAAGAAAGATCCCATATTTTCTTATGTAATGCATTGTAGCCTTAAAAATCAAGACCGAAGTGTACAAGTATTTTACCATACTTAAAGTAATTTTATGCAAGTTTAAATCGACGTAAACTCGTTAAATTTAGAAGTAAAACCCGTAAATCTTATGTTTTGTTAATACCACATGTGAGTTATTATAACCATACTATGACTCAGACGGCCTCGTAATACGACGTTCTTCAGGCGTCGCAAGTTAAATGACACTTGTCACCACAGACCTGCCGGTCTAGCTGTTGCATGCAGCTCAGGTGTGGGTTTGTCAGACCCAATATAGATCTATACACAACTATCACGTTCTCCCTACAAGAGACTCTGGTTACAATTTACAGGACTTTTGATTTTGTTACATGGATGTAACACGAAGCGAATGTCTCACAAATTTATTCATTAACAGATTTACGTGAACTGAAAACCTTTGGTAAAGAGTTTGAAATGTAATGAAACATAAACTATACCTATTATAGTTGTATAATCGTTTGTAATGTAAAGCAATATAAACTATTCTTCCGTAGTTTATCAAATGTCTGTATGAAATTGATGTAAACTTTGTTTATAACCTTAAACTAATTACTATACTTGTGAAGGTAAAATCCATTTGGTTTCTGGTGTATGTCATTACACTAAGACGAAATGACATATAATGTAAAAACATATATTCACATAATGATACACACCTTGCTCAACAAGTTACAAGGTGCAAATGAAATTGATAGCATTTTTCTAGTATTAACATTTCTATTCTGTTGTTAGAAATTTTATAGAAAAATCATCAAAGATCCAAATCAGAATCTGTAAATTCTGAGAGTTTGGAAAATGAGTCTAGTTTGTTCATAAATTTTATTATGATTTTTAGTGACCTCCAACTTGTGTAAAAAGGTCCTTAATCACAGACTGGTTCGGATTTGTTCTTGAAATGATAGACAGTTTTGTAAAAATCACCATAAATTGTAGAAAAATCGTATGGAGATGTGCAAGTAGTCATTTTAAAGGTATGAACCTGAACTATTTGCACCTAATACAGTTTTGAAAACTAAAATGTTTAAGTTGACCAAAACAGTCCGTGAATGGAGTTAAACTTTTCTGATGAAGGCTGTTAAATGAGTTTAGTTATGTTCTTAGTGTTTTAACTTGTATTCCCCCCCTTAAAACTTAAGAAAAACATGAAAAGATAGGGGTATGTACTCACCTTGTGTGTTCTTAGTGGATGGATGTTGAAGTAAAGAAGTGTTCTACTCAAGAACACTAAGAAGATGCCTTGAAGGTTCGAAGATCTAACATGAATGTGATGATATTTATGTAACATATCCATGATTTGAGTAGAAAGAAGTGAAATAATCTTGTGGAGGATGATAATACTTACCAATAGTAGAAGAAAAGCTTGGAGAATGGCCTTGAATCTCGAAATTTAGAGAGAGAATTGAGAGAGAATGGTGTTTGTCTTTTGGAGGAAAAATGAGAGAAATGAGAGAATGGTGAGGAGAGATAAGAGTTTTCAGCCTTTGACCAAGAGTGTGGCTGGTCAAATGGTGGGGAAAGTAATCTTGAATGACCAGGTATGGTGGAAGGACAATGGCTGGTCCCTGGAGTGGGTATGAGGTGGTTGCTTGTGTCATACACTAAAGTAAAGTCAACACTCCACCTCAAATATTCACCCACTAGATTTTATTCTTAAATAAAGATTTCCATAAAAATATGTTTAAATTATGAATATTTAGGGTCTTATATGTTAAAATATGATTTTTGGAGAAAATCCCGCGTTGAAATCACGAAAAACGGGCTTAATACGTGAAAATGGTAAAAAACCGGGAAAAATAGGCGAAAATCCGAAGTCTGGGCCGGAGGTTCAGTTCCTGATGCTTAGAACCGAAAGTAGGTGGGAGCCGAGAGGAGGGTTCGGTCGCTGGAGAGGAACCGAAGGTGCGAAGAGAAGGAACAGAAGGCGAGGCTCGGTCTCGGTGGCTATCTGCGAGGTTCGGTCCAGGCTCGCATCTCGGAACCGAAGGTCAAGTCCTCGGACCGAAGGTCGGGTCCTCGGACCGAAGGTGAGAAGGAGAGCCGAAAGACAGTCTCGGTTCAGCATGATCAGGGGACCGAAATAGACCGAGCGCTCGGTCCATTTCGGTTGAGAGGGTTTCGGTTCTCAGGAGGTTCGGCTCTAAGAGGTTCGGCTCCTAAGAGGAGTTTCGGCTCCTTAAGGCTGTTTTTCGCGTAGACTTCCGTTTTCGAGCTGTTTTCGTCAAATTTGAGGGTCGGGATGCCCCGAGTGATTATAAACAATTGAGAGAGATTTTGAGAGAGATTTGGGAGAGATTTGATATACTTGGAGAGATTTGGGAGAGATTTGACATACTTGGAGAGATTTGGCATACTTAGAGAGATTTGGGAGAGATTTGACATACTTGGAGAGATTTGGCATACTTAGAGAGATTTAGGAGAGATTTGACATACTTGGAGAGATTTGGGAGAGATTTGACATACTTGGAGAGATTTGGCATACTTAGAGAGATTTGGGAGAGATTTGACATACTTGGAGAGATTTTAGATAGGGAGAGATAGAGTGAAAGAGATTGGGAGAGATTTCTTTTGTGACCTTTTTGAGTGTTTGGCTTTGAAACGCAAGGTCCACAAACCCCGTTAAGCCATGATTAAGAGTCTTACACACCTCCAAAGGGTATGTAATAGTGTTTTATCGCTTTGCTACCTCACTTACCCCGATTAGGGTTCAAGAAATCTAAAAATACAACTTTTCATGTGATGATTTCTTATTAAAATAGTGAGTTGTACAATAATTACATAAGGTGAACCCTAGTATACAAGTGTTAGTAGGGTTGACCGGTTTGACTTGTTGACTTTATTTGACTTTGACTAGACCAGAATTTGACGGTTGTCACAACATCGCACTGTCGAATCTCACAGAAAGAATCTCTGGCTGCTGGCCTACAAGAATCCCCATGCTATCAATCACAAGTTAATCATCCATCAATAATCGGATCCGACCCACACTAACTATACAAACTAGGGTAGAAGACCTTTTTACCCTCTTTATAACTTGGCCCAATTCAACAATCCAAAAGGCCCAAACATGGCCCAAAATATCCCATGGTCAACTCTGATCAAACTTCTGGTCAAATTCAAAGTCAACAATCCATGTTGACCAAACACGTTGTGTTGCCACTTGGCTACACTGTGTTCCGCCAGCATCCAATCAGTGGAGAAAAATCTCGGCCACCCGTCGTGTTGGCTTGCCAGCACGACGTGTTTGCCCGAGTTTCAACAGCTTAATACATTAAGTTGTTTTCTCCGATTCCAAGAGCTCCAAAGCTCAGATCTAGTCATAATGTGGTCCAGAAGGATAAAGTTTCCAACTTTATCCATTGGGACTACCCAAAAAGGTTCAAAACTTAATCCATAAAGCTTAATAATGCAAGAGCTTAACCAACAAGCACTTAATCTTCAAAGTCTGAAGTCCATCCTTTCCAAAAGTGATTCAAACACCAAAACCATCCCAAAGGTTAGTGCTTTATAGACATACATGTCCAATGCATGTCTTGAACCCGTATTAGGTCAAAATGGGAATTCATGACCTAATCTTTATGCATGACATCAAAACTTGATTATAATCCAGATCCAAAACACTACTAACTCCTTTTGACCTGGAGATTCATAAATTTGCCAACTTTATGAGGTCTAACCATTCCATCTTTCAAGAATAAGAAGCTAAAGGAACAAAACTCAAGATCTAACAACTTGGAATGATAAAAATCGAGTCTTGTACACTTACAATGGTCCGGAAGAGTGCCAAGGTGGAGAATGGGGACTTTCTTGCTTGATCTTTGCTTCCTTCTTCCTCATTCTTCCTTCTTAGCTTCAAAAAGCACCAAACTAGCTCTAAAAATGGAGGAAGATGATTAGGGTTTCTTTCATGGCTTGAGGGGTTGAGGATGGACAAACCCTAGCCTCTTTATTCCTTTAAATAGGGAGCAAAAACCCAGAAGATTAGGGTTTTCATTCCAGCCGTCAACACGTCATGTTCCAAGAGGCAACACGTCGTGTTGACCTTAATGAAAGTTGCGCTTCTTCTTATCTAGACACGCTATGTTTCTTCCTGCAACACGTTGTGTCCAATCCTAAAAGGGGATTTATTCCCAACAATTGTTCCTCAAGATTTCGGGTGTTACAAATTTCATTATCCAAATGTACCACAATATTACTCTATGCCAACTGTAAGCCCAACCTAATTTCTCAATTTTTCTGCTCTCACGGATATGTTCCGTTTAGCCAACCCCCATCCAAGCCGAAAATCAAGTTTGAATCAAGTTGGTTCAGTAAACACAACCAAACTCACCTAAACCCAAAGCCAACCTCCATCTAATGCATCCAGAGTGATAGATTTCTTATTTATTTATTTATAATTTTTAATTATGTAATGTTTTATAATATTGATTTAATGAAATATCCATATTTTATTATTAAATATTTACATAATTATGAAATTACAATTTTATATATTTAAATAAAAAAAGTAATGGAAAATGAGAGATGACCATTTCATACCGGTGAGATGGAAAAGGGATGAGGGATGATGTAACTATGAGTTAGTAAGGAATAAGTAAAAGGTGGTGGTAGGGTACAATGCTTGAACCATCACATATGTACCCTTTCAAAGAGTTTGCAAGGCCATGAAGGCCTTCTAAAATGTTAGCACAAAAAATTCAACATTTGCGAGATAGAAGCCCATACATCCGTAAGAGGCCCCGAACAACAAACATCGACGAAAAATGGGAAAACTCCCTTTTGGCCACCCATTTCACCTAAATCAATTTTCAACTCATGGGAAATGATTTCTACTATTAGGAATGGATTCAAGGCATAAGAAGAAAAAAAAAGTTAACACCATCTGATTCATCAACTAGTTGTTCAATACAAAGTCACCATGAAAATCCAACTTTTCACCATTTTCATAATTCAAACTTTTTAAAATCACCATAAGATCGGATGGTGTACTCACACCTCACCACTCACTTTTTTTATATCACGTCAGCTTTCCACTTAATCGTCTTTCACTCACCAAAAGTCGGGAAATAGTCACCTTTCACTTTCCCTTATTTTTTATTTTTTATTTTTTAAAAATATATTTTATACCAATATTATACTCTATTTGAAGGGAATTAAAAACCATACATTTTAATATATATATATATATATATATATATATAACATCCCGTTTAGAATAAGGTAATTAAATAATGGACCTGGAACCCGAGAAGCAATTTGTATTTTTATTATATGTTATTATTGTCCAAGATTAATTAATTATTAGTGGGTTGTGAGTTTCGGGAAGCCAAATGACAAGGTTTGAACCTCCAGGGTTAAGGTGTAATTTCGGGATTTATTTTGCATAGGATTTTAGAAGTCAGGGGGTGTTTGGTATCATTTGGACTTAATATGAAAGGTTTTTGAATGGGTGGGGCTAAAAGAGTAAATTATGTACCTAAGCTGAAAAGAATGTGTCATGTGTTGGATAATCTTGACATGGATGGGCTGATTTGAATAATGGGTTTGGGTCAAAAAAGATTAGTCTTTTATTTGTTTTGTTTAGTATTTGAACAAAGGAAATTTGACCAGGTTCAAGGCAAGAAAACGTGGTATATTTGGTCTTATAGTGTCCTATTCTAGTGGCTAGGTTTTAGTTTGGTTTTCTATGTTTCCGTTGTGTATTTGTAGGCTATTTATAGCCCCTTTTTACTTTTGGATTGAAGAGTGCAGCCTTTTGAATAGAAATCAGTTTCCTGTTTCCTCTTATTCTTATTTTCGTGTGCAGCAACAACAAAGAACACTTCCTTGTTTTCCTTTTATTTGTTCAGGGGCTGTAGGGGCTGCTCTAACATTTGGTATCAGAGCCCTAGGCTCAACATGTGGGATCTTTGAAGAGGTTCTATGTGAACCTAAGGTTCTATGTGAACCTGTTGCTGTTGCAGTTCTGTGTGAGCCGAGTTCCAAAACAAAAATTTGTGTGATTGGTTTTTTCTTTTTGATCTGTGTGAAGAGAAAGCTGTGTGCTGAGAAAGTGTTGTGTGCTGAATTCATGGTCTGGGTGAAGAAGACAGGAACCTATGTGGTGAAGCTATCTATGTGAAGAAGCTAGTCAAAGTGAGGAAGAAGATCAGAAAAAAAAGTTTTTGTGCACCTGCAAGTGTGTGTTGGTGGTTTGAAGAAAGAAAGAAGATCCTAAATAATTCAGATCTGTGTGATCTGTTTGTGTGTGTGATCTGTGTGGTTGGTTCTGTACATGAAGAAAGGTCAAGTTAAGGAAGATGCCAGCAACAAACCCGGGAGGATCAAGTCAGGTTGTACCCGTGACCACTCAAAGTATCCCGCTGCAATGCCCCAAGTTAACAGCTACAAATTATACAAGTTGGTCGATTATGGTGGAGTCGATCTTACAAGCATACGACTTATGGGAAGCGGTTAATCCAGAAACTGGAAAAGCGATTGAGGCAAAGAAAATTTTGATGGCAAGAGCATTTGTGTTTCAAACTCTACCTGAAGATATATTGCTTCAAGTGGCTAAGCATAAGGATGCAAAAGATGTGTGGGAAGCGCTTCGTGTGCGGTATTTGGGAGCCGAAAGAGTTCAAAAGGCGAGACTGCAAACACTTAGAACCGAGCTAAAGATGTTGAAGATGAAAGAGGGTGACACGATTGATGAATTTTCGGGAAAACTTAGTGAGATTGCATCCAAATTCAAGAGTCTTGGGAGAGAGAGAATTCATGAGCCAAGGAGACAGTGGGAGGCAAATTGACCTTGAGGAAATTCAAGAGTCAAGTGGTGAAGGAACCTCAAACCCTAGCCCTCAACCTGAGGAGGAAACTCATGTTGAGCCAACTGAAGAATCTCGACCTCTGAGGCGTTCCACCAGAGTTAGGAATGCACCTGAGCATTATTATGGTTTTCATATTACTGCAGAAGGTGAGACACTTATCAGTGATAACACACTGGTAAATCTGGATGAGCCTAACAGCTACACGGAAGCCATGGCAGGCCCTGAGGCTGCTAAATGGAAAGAGGCTATGGATAGCGAGATACAGTCCATGTATGACAATCAAGTTTGGAACTTGGTTAACAATGTACCTGATCGTAAGATAGTTGGGTGCAAATGGATCTTCAAGAAGAAGACCGACATGGATGGTAATGTACACACTTATAAGGCACGACTGGTTGCAAAGGGTTATTCTCAAACTCCGGGAGTTGATTATGAAGAGACCTTTTCACCAGTGGCCAAGATTAAGTCTATTAGGGTTCTGTTAGCCATTGCTGCATTTCATAATTATGAAATATGGCAAATGGATGTCAAAACCGCTTTCCTTAATGGAAAGTTGGCTGAAGATGTTTACATGGTTCAGCCAGAGGGTTTTATCAGTACAGAGTACCCCAGTAGAATGTGTAAGCTCGAGAAATCCATTTATGGATTAAAACAGGCACCTCGCAGATGGAATCTTTGCTTTGATGAGAAAGTCAAAGAATTTGGCTTTTCAAGGAGTGAAGATGAATCTTGTGTCTATATCAAGGCTAGTGGGAGTATAGTCAGCTTTTTGGTACTGTATGTGGATGACATACTACTCATAGGAAATGACATCCCAACCCTGCAGGAAGTAAAGTCCTGGCTTGGGGAAGTGTTTCGCTATAAAGGACCTTGGAGAAGCTGCCTATATCCTAGGGATAAGGATTTTGAGAAACAGGAGTAAAAGACTAATTGGACTTAGTCAAAGCACCTATGTGGACAAAGTGTTGAAAAGGTTCAACATGCATAACTCCAAGAAAGGAGAGTTACCCATCCAGAGTAACGCCGGATTGAGTAAGACACAAAGCCCTAGTACTGAGGCTGAGATAGCAGAAATGAGTCGAATACCTTATGCTTCAGCTGTAGGATCGATCATGAATGCTATGACGTGTACTCGACCTGATGTAGCCCTTGCTTTGAGCATGGTTAGCAGGTATCAGGGGAACCCTGGCAAGGCACACTGGACTGCGGTAAAGAATATCCTCAAGTACCTACGGAGGACTAAGGACTGGGTCCTTACCCTCGGTGGCAGTGAGGACTTGAGAGTTGTAGGGTACAGTGATGCTAGCTTTCAGACTGACAGGGATAATTTCCGCTCTCAGTCGGGCTGGGTCTTTACTCTAAACGGAGGGGCAATTACTTGGAAAAGTTCCAAGCAGGAGACAGTGGCTGATTCCACTTGTGAATCAGAGTATATAGCAGCTAGCGAGGCAGCAAAGGAGGCTATATGGCTAAAGAACTTCATCGGAGACCTTGGAGTTGTACCAGCTATAAAGGAGCCAATGGAGATTTTCTGTGACAGCAATAGTGCGGTTGCCTTAGCCAAGGAACCAAGAGATCATGGGAGATCTAAACACATTGACAGAAAATATCACTTCATCAGACATCGAATAGAAGAAGGAATCCTCGTGGCAAAGAGGGTATCATCGGATGAGAACCCAGCAGATCCCCTCACGAAGGGACTGACTCGGGCAAAGCATCTCCAGCATGCTCGGAGCATAGGGCTGAAGGATGATATTAGTTTTAGTAGTTACATAATCTTGAAATTTGTAAAATGTAATTGACATTTGATGATAAATAAAAGCTGTTATTTATGAGTAAAGTGTTTCTATCTCTTGTCAATCGTTTACTATTATTTCTTTTTGTATGTTTTGACTTCCAGAATAATTATGTTATGGTTTATATCATATTATTCAAACTCTCCACAGTCGGTCATATGTTGGAAGTAGATATGAATCAAGACTGTCATGGGTTGGCTTGTAGAGGTCTAAGATGTTAGACAAAGCGGGGCTACAACACTCATGAGTGCTCATAAGTTCTGAGTATTGGATTCAACCCACGCTCACTTGTATCACTTCATGGAATTTATCTCGAGTGATCGTGAGATGGTAATATCATATAAGTCTTCAAACCTAGAGATATGATTTGTTGCCTATGAGTTGGTTATGCATTGATTGCACGAAAACACATTGGTAACTCGATGTTATAAACCGTGCTTTTGTGTGTAATTCAACAAGTAGTAGAGCAAACATATGAGTCGAAGTTTATCTGTTCCTTCTAGAATTAGAAGCAATATCTGGGCCCCTCGATGATTTTGTTTTGACCAATGTACCGGGCCCGGTCAGAACTAAATTGATGTGTTCAGTTAAGTTCTATGTCAAACAAATCGGAAATCAGGAAACAAATGCTGGACAATAAGCAAGACCATGTTCCATGTATTTGTCCGGCTGATATCTAGAACAGAGGACTATATGATCACTTATCTAAAATGGCGCTTCATAGTTCAACAGAGTTTTAAGAGCTACGATTGCTGATCGGTTCCTGAAGTCATACTTGCAACTATAGTTATTAGACTTATCCAAGTGGGAGACTGTTGGAGTTAGTGTCTAAGTCCATAACTATATTTGGTATGTACTTGACCCGACCTGGCATGGTCCATTTGGGTTGCACTTCACCCGAACAATTTACGGATAATCTTTTGAGAATAGTATAAGTTATGATTTATTAATATATTATAAGTTCTAATATATTAATATAAAATCATATTATTTAATTAGTGTTGATCTATAATTAATTTAGAATTAATTTAGAGATCAAAAGTATGACTAATTAAATATGGGCTCTTGTATTTATATAGTGTGGGCTAATGCTTATTTGGAATGGGCTAGGCTTGCATGGAAAGTCCATGGATACTCCATGGAGCTTTAACCCATGGATCTCATGGAAATGAAAAGACATGGGTATTAGGGTTTACATGGATGTAACCCTAATCCACCACACTATATAAAGGAGGATTTGGTTCTTGAAATAACACTAGTTGATGTGTGTAAACTAAGAGGGCCGATTTCAAGAAGTTTGTGATTATTTTCTCAAGTTTCCAAGTTTATGGTGATTTGTGACTTCCATTTGAGGCATCCACATTATTGGTGCTAGGCTCTCAAACTCCAAGCAATCAACTACTACTACAAGGTAAGTAATTCTACTAGTTTTATTTGATTCAAGTACCCCATGCCATGCTAGTTAGGATAAGAACCTTGGAAAAATAATTATTTGCATGTATCTTAGTCAAACATAGATCCAAGGTTTCTAGGGTTGCATGTACACCATAGGAGTGTTAGAATGCTCAAAACCCATCAGTATCCAGCAAGCCCCAAGAATTGTCGGATTTCCGTTGGGGTTGTAAGTGCTGACCAGTTCTCGATTGCCTTGATTTTGGAGGGGTCCACATGTATCCCTCTCTCACTGACCACGTGACCAAGGAAATCCACTTCTCGGATCCAGAATTCGCACTTAGAGAATTTAGCATAAAGCTTCTCAGCTCTCAATGTCTCTAACACTTGTCGCAGGTGTTGGCGGTGCTCTTCCTTGTTTCGTGAGTAAACCAAAATGTCGTCGATGAATACAATCATGAACTTGTCTAAGTAGGGCCGACACACTCGATTCATCAGGTCCATGAAAACCGCAGGTGCGTTTGTTAACCCGAAGGGCATCACTACAAATTCGTAGTGCCCATAGCGAGTTCTGAAAGCTGTCTTGGGGATATCTTCTTCTTGAACTCGTAGCTGATGGTAACCCGACCTCAGATCGATTTTTGAAAAGTTACTTGCTCCTTGAAGTTGGTCGAAGAGGTCATCGATTCGGGGTAGAGGGTATCGGTTTTTGATGGTAAGCTTATTTAACTCGCGGTAGTCAATGCACATGCGAAAAGATCCGTCCTTCTTCTTTACAAACAGGACCGGTGCTCCCCAAGGTGAAAAGCTCGGCCTGATGAACCCTTTGCTTAACAGCTCGTTGAATTGGCTGGACAATTCTTGCATTTCCGCCGGCGCTAGGCGGTATGGAGCTTTGGCTACTGGGGTAGCTCCGGGGACCAAGTCGATTCTGAATTCGACTTGTCGTGCGAGGGGTACGCCTGGAAGGTCTTCAGGGAATACGTCGGGAAAGTTGCACACTTCTGGAATGTTTTTGATATCTTTCATCTCTTGTTTCTTATCTACTACGTGGGCTAAGAAGGCATGGTATTCCTTTCGGAGATACTTTTGAGCCTTGACGCAAGAGATGATTTGTAGGTTTGCATTGGGTTTATCACCGTAGACGAGAAGGGTTTTGCCACTTGGCAGATTGAGGTGAATGGCCCTTTCGTAACATAGAATGTCAGCACGATGAGAACTTAACCAATCCATACCGATGATTATGTCGAAAGTTTCTATTGTTACCGGCATTAGGTCGATTTTAAATGAATGATTGTCTAGAGTGAGGGTACACCCTGAGTATATATCGCTAGTGCGCTCTGCCTTTCCGTTTGCCATTTCTACGACGTATGTGTCTTTTAGTAATTGGGGATCTTGTTTAAGTAAATGTTTGAATTGATGGCTCACAAAACTCCTCTCCGCTCCACTATCGAAGAGTATGCATGCATATGAGTTATTGAGAAGAAACGTACCAGTAACCACCGTGGGGTCCTTGATTGCTTCTCCATGTCCTATAGCCAGGACCCTCCCCACGCCACCAGCATTAGGGGTTTGTGCTTTTGGGCAGTTTCTTTTGAAGTGCCCTGTCTCCCCGCAGCCGTAACAGGCTTGACTTGCCCCCGAATTGGCGACTTGAGTGATTGGTTGGGCTGGCGTCCTATAGAAGCGAACGGTATGCCCCTTTTTGTTGCAATTTTTGCAGTGCATTTCCCGACAAGCACCGGTGTGGTGGAAATTGCATTTATTGCACTTGGGAAGGGTTCCCGTATATGGCTTCGGTGGTGCTGGAGTGACAGGAGTAATGGCAGCACGGACAGCAACTGTCTGTTGCCTTTTGGTGGAGTCTGGCACCGACTGCTTCTTTTTGTTGTTCCAGAATTTTCTTTTATTGCTCCCCCCCCCTTAGCTTGATCACGTGTGGTAGTAACAGTATCGTGGCTGGCTCTATGATCGATAAGTTGTTGTGCCAATTCCTTGGCACTGTCAAAAGTAGTGGGTTTCGAGGCCAGCACACTATCTTGAATCTGGGATGACAGCCCCCAGAGGTATCGTTCTACCTTCTTCTCTTCTGGAGTGACCATTGTTGGGCAGAGGAGTGCGAGGTCATTGAATCGGGTAGTATAGGTTTCAAGGTCTGTGCCCGACATCTTGAGGTTCCAGAGTTCTTCTTCCACTTTTTGCACTTCGCCCCTCGGGCAATACTCCTTTAGCATCAAAGCTTTCAAGTCTTCCCAGCTGATAGAGTTAGCCACTGCAGGAGTAAGTGACTTAACTCGGCCATTCCACCAAGTGAGAGCTTTACCGGTGAAAGTGAATGTCGCATACTTGACTTTGCTTGCTTCAGGGAAAGCGCAGATTTCGAAAACTGCTTCAGTCCTCTCGAACCATTGCATTAGCGTGACCACTCCCCCGCTTCCATTAAAGAAATCAGGTTTGCCATTCGTGAAGTCTTTGTAAGAACACTCTCTTGTACGACCCGTACTGTCCCCGTGGTTAGAGTGTGTAGCACCCGATCCAGAGCCACCAACACCGTTTGTCCCTATCTGCGACATTGCGGCCGCCACGGCTGCTGTTACTGTAGCCTGGAACATCACATAATCAAATTGTGGAGGCGGCGGCGGAGGAGGTGGTGTTGTGCTGCCGGAAGGTCTGGGTCTTTTCCTTGGCGGCATAGTTCTGTCAAAAGTTATAAAGACGAAAAATCGGTAAGTCTTCTATTGTAAGTCGGAGTTTATTGACTTTGATTATTTGTTATATGACCCGACTTAAAACATTCAGAAATGATTTATGAAGAAAGTTCTTGTGCTCGAACTTCCCGAATTTAGTAGTGACCCCAAATGTAATTCTGTAATCTTTGGTCATGCCTGGTCCTTTCCTATGATCACTCGAAGCGCACCAGTTATTTGTGATTATGGTCCAATAGGCCATTGAACTTAATGAGTCTATCCTAGGACCACAACCAAACAAGGAACAGGACCTAAGGCGGACTCACCATTTCTAAGTTGATCGTCTCATAATTACAACTAACCAGGAGGTGCACATTAAGAATCTCAGAAACACCGAAAGTAATTGTTTGCACTGCCATGCTATGAGATTTATTATAAACTCGTAGTGAAATAGAATACATGCCAATTTCATTGATATAATTTGGTACATATTGTTTAGGAGAATTTGACCTTTAAGCAGGTCTACATCAATGTAACAGAAAATTTTGGCATAACATAGCCCCTTGAGTAGTGTAATCACTTAATCGCAGGGTTAGTTTACATGCAAAAAGAGTAGCACCAACGCATACTCATAAACCTATTCTACAAGGACGTGTGAGTAGAATGAGTTCTACTCACGGTGATCCGCCCCTGGTGGTGCTTGGGACGAGGTCGATGCACCCTGTAGTTCAGCCAATCGTCGCTCGGCTGCAATCACTCTTTCCTTGAGTGCCAAGTATTTTTCTTGATACTCCCTTGCTTCTGCTCGGGCAGCGAGAAGGTCCTTGATGAGTTGGTCCCTGAAGTAGGAGTCTCTCTCTAGGTCTCTAGTGCGGGTAGTAGTAGCTTCTATATTAGCACTCAGCTCCCGAATTTGGTCCGTCGTCGCTCTACTGCGATCATCGATGTTTGTTATCTGTTGAGTCATGACTGGAAGCGCTCTATCAGCCGGTCCCCCGTGGCTGAGGTCGTAGTAACCTCGTTGATCGCCAAATGGTGATCGTTTTCGTTGCTGACGGCTCCATCACTCGATCACCGTTGCCCAACGGGGTTCGGGCCCGTTGTAGCCAAAGCGGTTCGCAGGCACCCTGGCGATGTAAGGAGGGTTGATGACTTCCTCCTCTGGCTCTTCTTCTTCTTCGTCCTCCATTTCCTCTTCCTCCTCGGGTTCCTCTTCCTCCTCAACCTCTTCGGGGTCTTCCTCAGGATCTTCAGGGTCTTCCTCAGGATCTTCCTCGATCATCTCCTCGGGTTCTGCCTCGAGCCATCCAGCGTTTCCTTCATTAGGGAAGTAAGGATCTCCAGGTAGATGGAATCCCGCCATGTTGTCTGTACGAGAATAGGGGTGTAAGAGATATGAAATGAATCTAAATTGTCGAGTTATAAATTTACAAAATACTCCTATCATGGAAAAATGAGGGGATCTCTCTTTCTTTCTCTCTCTCTCTCTCTATCTCTCTCTCTCTCTCTCTCTCTCTCTCTATCTGTGTGTGTGCATGTATGTGATATATATATATATATATATATATATATATATATATATATATATATATATATAATTCCTTTCTCTCTTCTTCTATGTGTGTACACACCATTTCATCAACTAGGTAGGGATGGTATGGAATGGTGTTTTGATGATGTGGCCACCCCTTTTGGCACCTTCACCCGACTCTAGATGGCCTTATATTCTGGTTTATTAGATAAGTTAGGAATCAACCTTGAATTTTTTTTAGATTTGTTTCAATGATTTATTATGATGCATAAAAGTTGACTATTTCCATGCTAACCAAACAATCCCACCCCTACGTGTACACATCCAAGAAGGAAAAAGATGTGAAAATGTGTCAAAAGTCTATCAAAATGAACAATTTTCCTTAAAAAAATAACACTAAAAGGTAAAATAAAAGCTAGAAATCAAGTTGGGTCTTAAAGTTGGTTTTAAACTGTGTAATTAGTCGAGCAAACTTTCTTGAACCGAATTTGGGCACTTAGAATAACGATATGATACCTTGATAATCGGGCCCTTTTAACAAGTTTTACGCCCAAATGGGAACCAAGCCCAAGGCACACCTATTATCCATATTGGTATACCACCATGGCATCCCACGGTGAGGTGAGGTGACACTGCGGTGGTGCGATGAACACCACATCGTTCGATATGCGGCGATGCAGTGATGCCCCTCACATGACCCAATTCCCACGCGCCTTCTTTCTCTTTTCACTTCCTCCAACGACTACAAACGATTATTGTTTTAAATTTAAATTTAAATGTTTTATTTTTTTACAACTATAAATATTACATCTTTTACTCTTCATTTCGCACAACTTTCCTAAATTTCTAGCATTATTTTAACTTTCATTTACCAAATTGAATTCAAACAACCCTCCCACCAATCTCACCCCAAGATCCGGCCGAAACAAATCACATGGAAGGGGTTCCACAAGACCAATTCGAAATGTTTTTCATTTCGATCCACCAATTTATTGACAATAACCAGATGCTCCGATTATTTCACCCTCATCACATCTCCAACAATTTTGTAACGTCCCAATCATAAGATCCAAAAAAAAATTAATTACTAAAATAGTACATCATCTCAATTTCATAAACCAAGGTAATAAAAACTCTATTAATCCATCATCGTTATCAGAGTGAATCACAGAAAGCAGAAACATGTGGTGTGTGCTCTGCAATCAGCCCGATCTCTTCCATTTGAAAACCGAAGTACCTGAAACATAAACTGAAAACTGTAAGCACAAAGCTTAGTAAGTTCCCCAAGATATCACATACCATACATACATAAATCACATGCTGGGCCCCCGCCCTCCATCGGGCCTCGACCGGTATCGAGTCTCACTCGGCTTCGGGCCCCACCCGACATTGAGCCCCACTTGGCTTCGGGCCCCCGCCTGGCATCGAGCCCTGCTCGGATTACAGATCTGTCAATCACCAGGCCTCGCATGACATTGGCCCCCGCCCGATACACACCTAATCATATAACCATATAATCATATAAACTTATAATCTTACTAGCACGTGCAATAATCACAAAGACAATAGCATACCATACAGTCATCGAGCCTAGCCCGGTAAGCATAAAAGCACATACGGATAACTAGCATACAATATACTCATCAGGCCCCGCCTGGCATCGGACCTTTCCCGGTAAGCATACCATACATACACATGTACGTGTCACGTAGACATCTAACATACTAACATATCAACCATGGGCCGACATTGGTTCCTTCGACACGCTAAAACACAGTGAGAAAACTCACATCTGTCACACCCCCAAACCAAGGATGTCGGAAACGTCCGGGGGTGGAGGACTTCATGTATAGTATCATAACAACAAATTGCAATAGTGATCAAAGTAAACACAACTAACATAAATATAATTGAAAGAGTTACATCATTGTATGCGTTTACATGTTTCCAAATCAATTACATTATGTTGACAAAAATGAAATGTTTGACGCTTTACGTCCCATCCTCAAAAGCACTTGGTTACCTGTTTATTGATTTCCTGAGAATACAAGTAGTTTTGAAAGAGTGTCAACAATTAAGTTGGTGAGTTCATAAGCTTTTGAAAGCGATGCTAAAATCCTTTTCTTGTAAGTATGATGTTTGTTCAAGAAAGATCCCATATTTTCTTATGTAATGCATTGTAGCCTTAAAAATCAAGACCGAAGTGTACAAGTATTTTACCATACTTAAAGTAATTTTATGCAAGTTTAAATCGACGTAAACTCGTTAAATTTAGAAGTAAAACCCGTAAATCTTATGTTTTGTTAATACCACATGTGAGTTATTATAACCATACTATGACTCAGACGGCCTCGTAATACGACGTTCTTCAGGCGTCGCAAGTTAAATGACACTTGTCACCACAGACCTGCCGGTCTAGCTGTTGCATGCAGCTCAGGTGTGGGTTTGTCAGACCCAATATAGATCTATACACAACTATCACGTTCTCCCTACAAGAGACTCTGGTTACAATTTACAGGACTTTTGATTTTGTTACATGGATGTAACACGAAGCGAATGTCTCACAAATTTATTCATTAACAGATTTACGTGAACTGAAAACCTTTGGTAAAGAGTTTGAAATGTAATGAAACATAAACTATACCTATTATAGTTGTATAATCGTTTGTAATGTAAAGCAATATAAACTATTCTTCCGTAGTTTATCAAATGTCTGTATGAAATTGATGTAAACTTTGTTTATAACCTTAAACTAATTACTATACTTGTGAAGGTAAAATCCATTTGGTTTCTGGTGTATGTCATTACACTAAGACGAAATGACATATAATGTAAAAACATATATTCACATAATGATACACACCTTGCTCAACAAGTTACAAGGTGCAAATGAAATTGATAGCATTTTTCTAGTATTAACATTTCTATTCTGTTGTTAGAAATTTTATAGAAAAATCATCAAAGATCCAAATCAGAATCTGTAAATTCTGAGAGTTTGGAAAATGAGTCTAGTTTGTTCATAAATTTTATTATGATTTTTAGTGACCTCCAACTTGTGTAAAAAGGTCCTTAATCACAGACTGGTTCGGATTTGTTCTTGAAATGATAGACAGTTTTGTAAAAATCACCATAAATTGTAGAAAAATCGTATGGAGATGTGCAAGTAGTCATTTTAAAGGTATGAACCTGAACTATTTGCACCTAATACAGTTTTGAAAACTAAAATGTTTAAGTTGACCAAAACAGTCCGTGAATGGAGTTAAACTTTTCTGATGAAGGCTGTTAAATGAGTTTAGTTATGTTCTTAGTGTTTTAACTTGTATTCCCCCCCTTAAAACTTAAGAAAAACATGAAAAGATAGGGGTATGAACTCACCTTGTGTGTTCTTAGTGGATGGATGTTGAAGTAAAGAAGTGTTCTACTCAAGAACACTAAGAAGATGCCTTGAAGGTTCGAAGATCTAACATGAATGTGATGATATTTATGTAACATATCCATGATTTGAGTAGAAAGAAGTGAAATAATCTTGTGGAGGATGATAATACTTACCAATAGTAGAAGAAAAGCTTGGAGAATGGCCTTGAATCTCGAAATTTAGAGAGAGAATTGAGAGAGAATGGTGTTTGTCTTTTGGAGGAAAAATGAGAGAAATGAGAGAATGGTGAGGAGAGATAAGAGTTTTCAGCCTTTGACCAAGAGTGTGGCTGGTCAAATGGTGGGGAAAGTAATCTTGAATGACCAGGTATGGTGGAAGGACAATGGCTGGTCCCTGGAGTGGGTATGAGGTGGTTGCTTGTGTCATACACTAAAGTAAAGTCAACACTCCACCTCAAATATTCACCCACTAGATTTTATTCTTAAATAAAGATTTCCATAAAAATATGTTTAAATTATGAATATTTAGGGTCTTATATGTTAAAATATGATTTTTGGAGAAAATCCCGCGTTGAAATCACGAAAAACGGGCTTAATACGTGAAAATGGTAAAAAACCGGGAAAAATAGGCGAAAATCCGAAGTCTGGGCCGGAGGTTCGGTTCCTGATGCTTAGAACCGAAAGTAGGTGGGAGCCGAGAGGAGGGTTCGGTCGCTGGAGAGGAACCGAAGGTGCGAAGAGAAGGAACAGAAGGCGAGGCTCGGTCTCGGTGGCTATCTGCGAGGTTCGGTCCAGGCTCGCATCTCGGAACCGAAGGTCAAGTCCTCGGACCGAAGGTCAGGTCCTCGGACCGAAGGTGAGAAGGAGAGCCGAAAGTCAGTCTCGGTTCAGCATGACCAGGGGACCGAAATAGACCGAGCGCTCGGTCCATTTCGGTTGAGAGGGTTTCGGTTCTCAGGAGGTTCGGCTCTAAGAGGTTCGGCTCCTAAGAGGAGTTTCGGCTCCTTAAGGCTGTTTTTCGCGTAGACTTCCGTTTTCGAGCTGTTTTCGTCAAATTTGAGGGTCGGGATGCCCCGAGTGATTATAAACAGTTGAGAGAGATTTTGAGAGAGATTTGGGAGACATTTGACATACTTGGAGAGATTTGGGAGAGATTTGACATACTTTGAGAGATTTGGCATACTTAGAGAGATTTGGGAGAGATTTGACATACTTGGAGAGATTTGGCATACTTAGAGAGATTTAGGAGAGATTTGACATACTTGGAGAGATTTGGGAGAGATTTGACATACGTGGAGAGATTTGGCATACTTAGAGAGATTTGGGAGAGATTTGACATACTTGGAGAGATTTCAGATAGGGAGAGATAGAGTGAAAGAGATTGGGAGAGATTTCTTTTGTGACCTTTTTGAGTGTTTGGCTTTGAAACGCAAGGTCCACAAACCCCGTTAAGCCATGATTAAGAGTCTTACACACCTCCGAAGGGTATGTAATAGTGTTTTATCGCTTTGCTACCTCACTTACCCCGATTAGGGTTCAAGAAATCTAAAAATACAACTTTTCATGTGATGATTTCTTATTAAAATAGTGAGTTGTACAATAATTACATAAGGTGAACCCTAGTATACAAGTGTTAGTAGGGTTGACCGGTTTGACTTGTTGACTTTATTTGACTTTGACTAGACCAGAATTTGACGGTTGTCACAACATCGCACTGTCGAATCTCACAGAAAGAATCTTTGGCTGCTGGCCTACAAGAATCCCCATGCTATCAATCACAAGTTAATCATCCATCAATAATCGGATCCGACCCACACTAACTATACAAACTAGGGTAGAAGACCTTTTTACCCTCTTTATAACTTGGCCCAATTCAACAATCCAAAAGGCCCAAACATGGCCCAAAATATCCCATGGTCAACTCTGATCAAACTTCTGGTCAAAGTCAAAGTCAACAATCCATGTTGACCAAACACGTTGTGTTGCCACTTGGCTACACTGTGTTCCGCCAGCATCCAATCAGTGGAGAAAAATCTCGGCCACACGTCGTGTTGGCTTGCCACTACGACGTGTTTGCCCGAGTTTCAACAGCTTAATACATTAAGTTGTTTTCTCCGATTCCAAGAGCTCCAAAGCTCAGATCTAGTCATAATGTGGTCCAGAAGGATAAAGTTTCCAACTTTATCCATTGGGACTACCCAAAAAGGTTCAAAACTTAATCCATAAAGCTTAATAATGCAAGAGCTTAACCAACAAGCACTTAATCTTCAAAGTCCGAAGTCCATCCTTTCCAAAAGTGATTCAAACACCAAAACCATCCCAAAGGTTAGTGCTTTATAGACATACATGTCCAATGCATGTCTTGAACCCGTATTAGGTCAAAATGGGGATTCATGACCTAATCTTTATGCATGACATCAAAACTTGATTATAATCCAGATCCAAAACACGACTAACTCCTTTTGACCTGGAGATTCATATATTTGCCAACTTTATGAGGTCTAACCATTCCATCATTCAAGAATAAGAAGCTAAAGGAACAAAACTCAAGATCTAACAACTTGGAATGATAAAAATCGAGTCTTGTACACTTACAATGGTCCGGAAGAGTGCCAAGGTGGAGAATGGGGACTTTCTTGCTTGATCTTTGCTTCCTTCTTCCTCATTCTTCCTTCTTAGCTTCAAAAAGCACCAAACTAGCTCTAAAAATGGAGGAAGATGATTAGGGTTTCTTTCATGGCTTGAGGGGTTGAGGATGGACAAACCCTAGCCTCCTTATTCCTTTAAATAGGGAGCAAAAACCCAGAAGATTAGGGTTTTCATTCCAGCCGTCAACACGTCATGTTCCAAGAGGCAACACATCGTGTTGACCTTAATGAAAGTTGCGCTTCTTCTTATCTAGACACGCTATGTTTCTTCCTGCAACACGCTGTGTCCAATCCTAAAAGGGGATTTATTCCCAACAATTGTTCCTCAAGATTTCGGGTGTTACAAATTTCATTATCCAAATGTACCACAATATTACTCTATGCCAACTGTAAGCCCAACCTAATTTCTCAATTTTTCTGCTCTCACGGATATGTTCCGTTTAGCCAACCCCCATCCAAGCCGAAAATCAAGTTTGAATCAAGTTGGTTCAGTAAACACCACCAAACTCACCTAAACCCAAAGCCAACCTCCATCTAATGCATCCAGAGTGATAGATTTCTTATTTATTTATTTATAATTTTTAATTATGTAATGTTTTATAATATTGATTTAATGAAATATCCATATTTTATTATTAAATATTTACATAATTATGAAATTACAATTTTATATATTTAAATAAAAAAAGTAATGGAAAATGAGAGATGACCATTTCATACCGGTGAGATGGAAAAGGGATGAGGGATGATGTAACTATGAGTTAGTAAGGAATAAGTAAAAGGTGGTGGTAGGGTACAATGCTTGAACCATCACATATGTACCCTTTCAAAGAGTTTGCAAGGCCATGAAGGCCTTCTAAAATGTTAGCACAAAAAATTCAACATTTGCGAGATAGAAGCCCATACATCCGTAAGAGGCCCCGAACAACAAACATCGACGAAAAATGGGAAAACTCCCTTTTGGCCACCCATTTCACCTAAATCAATTTTCAACTCATGGGAAATGATTTCTACTATTAGGAATGGATTCAAGGCATAAGAAGAAAAAAAAAGTTAACACCATCTGATTCATCAACTAGTTGTTCAATACAAAGTCACCATGAAAATCCAACTTTTCACCATTTTCATAATTCAAACTTTTTAAAATCACCATAAGATCGGATGGTGTACTCACACCTCACCACTCACTTTTTTTATATCACGTCAGCTTTCCACTTAATCGTCTTTCACTCACCAAAAGTCGGGAAATAGTCACCTTTCACTTTCCCTTATTTTTTATTTTTTATTTTTTAAAAATATATTTTATACCAATATTATACTCTATTTGAAGGGAATTAAAAACCATACATTTTAATATATATATATATATATATATATATATATATATATATATATATATATAACATCCCGTTTAGAATAAGGTAATTAAATAATGGACCTGGAACCCGAGAAGCAATTTGTATTTTTATTATATGTTATTATTGTCCAAGATTAATTAATTATTAGTGGGTTGTGAGTTTCGGGAAGCCAAATGACAAGGTTTGAACCTCCAGGGTTAAGGTGTAATTTCGGGATTTATTTTGCATAGGATTTTAGAAGTCAGGGGGTGTTTGGTATCATTTGGACTTAATATGAAAGGTTTTTGAATGGGTGGGGCTAAAAGAGTAAATTATGTACCTAAGCTGAAAAGAATGTGTCATGTGTTGGATAATCTTGACATGGATGGGCTGATTTGAATAATGGGTTTGGGTCAAAAAAGATTAGTCTTTTATTTGTTTTGTTTAGTATTTGAACAAAGGAAATTTGACCAGGTTCAAGGCAAGAAAACGTGGTATATTTGGTCTTATAGTGTCCTATTCTAGTGGCTAGGTTTTAGTTTGGTTTTCTATGTTTCCGTTGTGTATTTGTAGGCTATTTATAGCCCCTTTTTACTTTTGGATTGAAGAGTGCAGCCTTTTGAATAGAAATCAGTTTCCTGTTTCCTCTTATTCTTATTTTCGTGTGCAGCAACAACAAAGAACACTTCCTTGTTTTCCTTTTATTTGTTCAGGGGCTGTAGGGGCTGCTCTAACATTTGGTATCAGAGCCCTAGGCTCAACATGTGGGATCTTTGAAGAGGTTCTATGTGAACCTAAGGTTCTATGTGAACCTGTTGCTGTTGCAGTTCTGTGTGAGCCAAAAGCTCTGTGTGAGCCGAGTTCCAAAACAAAAATTTGTGTGATTGGTTTTTTCTTTTTGATCTGTGTGAAGAGAAAGCTGTGTGCTGAGAAAGTGTTGTGTGCTGAATTCATGGTCTGGGTGAAGAAGACAGGAACCTATGTGGTGAAGCTATCTATGTGAAGAAGCTAGTCAAAGTGAGGAAGAAGATCAGAAAAAAAAGTTTTTGTGCACCTGCAAGTGTGTGTTGGTGGTTTGAAGAAAGAAAGAAGATCCTAAATAATTCAGATCTGTGTGATCTGTTTGTGTGTGTGATCTGTGTGGTTGGTTCTGTACATGAAGAAAGGTCAAGTTAAGGAAGATGCCAGCAACAAACCCGGGAGGATCAAGTCAGGTTGTACCCGTGACCACTCAAAGTATCCCGCTGCAATGCCCCAAGTTAACAGCTACAAATTATACAAGTTGGTCGATTATGGTGGAGTCGATCTTACAAGCATACGACTTATGGGAAGCGGTTAATCCGGAAACTGGAAAAGCGATTGAGGCAAAGAAAAATTTGATGGCAAGAGCATTTGTGTTTCAAACTCTACCTGAAGATATATTGCTTCAAGTGGCTAAGCATAAGGATGCAAAAGATGTGTGGGAAGCGCTTCGTGTGCGGTATTTGGGAGCCGAAAGAGTTCAAAAGGCGAGACTGCAAACACTTAGAACCGAGCTAAAGATGTTGAAGATGAAAGAGGGTGACACGATTGATGAATTTTCGGGAAAACTTAGTGAGATTGCATCCAAATTCAAGAGTCTTGGGTCTAGCTTGGAGGATGAGATAGTGGTAAGAAAACTTCTAAATTCAGTTCCTAAGAAATTTTTACAGATTGTTGCATCTATCGAGCAATATTCAGAGATAGAGGACATGTCACTTGAGGAAGCTGTGGGGAGGTTGAAAGCATATGAAGAGAGAATCAAGGTTCTTGATGAAGATGAGAGTGATCAAAATCAAAACAAAATTTTACTGTCAAAAGAGGAATGGGAAGAGAGAACCAAACGTGGTAACTACAATCAAGATCAATCTGGACAAGGAAGAGGTCGGGGTCAAGGAAGAGGTCGTGGTAGAGGTCGAGATGGTCGGTTCCAAAGTTATGAAGATCGAAGGGAGCAAGGTATGTATCGAGACAAGAGACATATTAAATGCTATAATTGTCAAGAATATGGACATTATGCAGCTGAGTGTCCTAAGAAAGAAATAAAAGAAGAAGAAGCTAATATGATTCAAGATGATGATGAGCCAACACTGCTTTGAGGAATCAGATTACTGTCAAGATTAAGAGGGTGAGTGTTGGATAATCTTGACATGGATGGGCTGATTTGAATAATGGGTTTGGGTCAAAAAAGATTAGTCTTTTATTTGTTTTGTTTAGTATTTGAATAAAGGAAATTTGACCAGGTTCAAGGCAAGAAAACGTGGTATACTTGGTCTTATAGTGTCCTATTCTAGTGGCTAGGTTTTAGTTTGGTTTTCTATGTTTCCGTTGTGTATTTGTAGGCTATTTATAGCCCCTTTTTACTTTTGGATTGAAGAGTGCAGCCTTTTGAATAGAAATCAGTTTCCTGTTTCCTCTTCTTCTTATTTTCGTGTGCAACAACAACAAAGAACACTTCCTTGTTTTCCTTTTATTTGTTCAGGGGCTGTAGGGGCTGCTCCAACATCATGGAGGGGTCAAATGGTAAATTTGGGATTTATATTGAAAGAAAATAAGGAAGGAGGGACTAAGAGTGTCATTATGGACCAAGGTTTGGATGTAGCGGGTATATAGCCTTCCACCCTTGTAACCCTAACCCTAATAGGATGAGTAGCCGCCACCTTATGTCTCCCTTCACACCAGCCGCCATCCCTTCCTCCGTCTTCAACTCCGGCGACGCTACACCCTTCTGTCGAGTCGCAAACCACCATCTGCTAGAGTCGTCGAGTACCACCACCACAGCAGCACAGCCCATGCTGGCTGTGACGTCGCAAACGGCTGGAGAAAGCCTCACTGAAGACGAAGGCGCTGTTGTACCTACGATGTCGAAGACTGACGGTAACTTCATCCCCGATCGTTGGTGCTACGTTCCAATCCGTGATGCTGTCGTCGCCGCCGTTCGGAGGTTGTCCTTTTGCCGTTCTTTCCTCCGACTGCCTGGTGCCGCCACCCACAGTGACCGAGGTGGGTGTGGGACTTGCGATTGGGACTGGAATCGTATGTTTCTTCTCGCGTGGGTTAAAGTTGCTTGATCGAAAACCTAAAAGAGAACACCGCCACCACCGTGAGGTGGTGGCTGCCATCGTTAAACTGCCGCTGCCGCCTTTCCATGGTTCTGTCGTCGCCAAAAACCACTCGGTGGGTGGTTGTGTTACTGTTCCAAGCATAGAGGGTGGGTGTGTATTATTGTTTGATGTAGGATTCGGTTTTGTGGCTAGAGAGCGGAGAAGATAACCACCATGGCCGCCAGCCATGGTGGCTGCCACCACTTACCACCACCGGCCACCACAAGGGTGGCTGTGTGTGTGCGTGTGTGTTATTATTAGTGTGTGTGTGTGTATTATCGAGTTGTGCATTGTAATGGTGCCAAAATAATAATAGAAATCTCAAACCACCACCGTAGGGTGGTGGCTGCCGCCACCGGCCGCCGTGTCGGGTGGCGGTGTGCTTGCCGTGTGAGTTTGATTCATTTGGGCCTTGTAAACCCTAATGGGCCCATTGAGGCCTAATGGGCTTAGTGAAAACCCTAATGGGCTTGATGATATTCTAGTGGGCCTAATAGGCCCAATAAAGCCCTAATTGACCTAAAAGCCCAACAATTGATCAATGGGCTAGTATTTGGGTTGGAAACCCTAATTAGGGTTTGGAAAACCCTAATGCCAATAAAACCCTAATTTTAAGAATTTATCGGGACACACACGGAAATTATTTAATAACTTGAAATATTAAATAATAATCATTGACAGAAATTAATCTAAGCAACATTGGACTTAATGGATTAAGTCCTTAGTGGATTAAGTCCTTAGTGGGTTAAGTCCTTAATGGGTTAAGTGAGAAACACTTAACCCTAATCATCATTTTATATGAAACCCTAATTTCACTTGGGCCTTGAGTTGGGCCTTCCTATAGGGTTTTGGTGGTTGGACTATTTATGGACCATCCAAGAATAAGTTAATGGACTAAAGTAATTAGATGGGCTTTAGGATAAGGCCCATGTGAGGACTTGGGCCCAAGTTGGAAAATTGGGCCATAGATGGGCCATAATTGGGCCTTTATGATTATGTGATAATGTGCCATGGGAATTGGATTGGAATAAGTGGATAGGCCTTAAGGAAAGACCATGTAGAGGTCTGGGCCCAATTTGGAAGATTGGGCCATACGTTAGGCTTTGGCCATCATTTGACTTTTGGGCTTTTGTAGTGTGAGTTGGACCTTGGGCTTGGGACCCAATTATTAATTGGGTATTGTTTGATGTTGACAGTTCGGGAAGCTGTCAACCAGCAGCTGGAGTTTATTCTGCGGGACTTCAGCAGTGACAGGTGAGTTCTCCTCACTATATCAACAGGGTCTACGGCACAAAGGCTGGCCCTTTATGATTGTATCCTGGTTATAGGATGTTGCTATGCTATGTGATCTGTTAGATCCGTATGATTATCTGTATACATGTTAGTGACCTGGTTAGGTCGGTATCCTGGTTATAGGATGTTGCTATGCTATGTGATCTGTTAGATCCGTATGATTATCTGTATACATGTTAGTGACTTGGTTAGGTCGGTATCCTGGTTATAGGATGTTGCTATGCTATGTTATATGTTAGATCCGTATGATTATCTGTATACATCTTAGTGACCTGGTTAGGTCGGTATCCTGGTTATAGGATGTTGCTATGCTTTGTGATCTGTTAGATCCGTATGATTATCTGTACATATGTTGGTGACCTGGTTAGGTTAGTATCCTGGGCATAGGATGATGTTATGCTATTTGATTTTGTTAGATTGGTTGACTGTTATATATGCTAGCGTATGATATGTATGTGCACATGTTTGTTTGATTGGGTGTTTGGGTTGAGGCAGTCCTGCTTTGTGCTGAAGGCCAACATACCTAGGGCGGACCGGATAGACTACAGACCCAGGAGGGTATGATAGTCAGACCGAAGGCCCGTCGAGTGGTCCGGATAGGCTGAAGGCCCTACGAGGCGGTCCAGACGTGCCGAAGGCTCGGAGAGCGGTCCAGATAGACTGAAGGCCTGCGAGGCGGTCCAGTCAGGCTGAAGGCTCATTATGCATGTTGCTCTGTTCTGTATTGGTTATATGATATGGTTATGTTTGTATGGCGTTGGTATTTTGGGGAAACTCACTAAGCTTCGGGCTTACAGTTGTTGATTTTGTTTCAGGCACTTCTGATGATTGCGGGAGGCGAAGGCGTGATCGTGCACCTCCTCATATTTTCATGATTGATTATGGGGATACTCTGATGTATGAACCATTTTGAAAACAAACTGTAATAACTAAATGGTTTTAAAATGTATTAAAAAGTTTAAATTTGGCTTGAATTTTATGGGTGTTATAATATATATATATATATATATATATATATATATATATATATATATATATATATAGGGTTAGGTTCATGTGAGACAATAGTATTTTGTGAGACAAGGGGACCAAATCTTGACCACTCATCTTGAATAATCTAAGGCTGAAATAAAATCAGATTACACAATAAGGAAGCACAAGAAGACGGTGGCATTTTTGCAATTAAATGGAACTTCATGATTAGAATAAGGGTGCGGAGGGCAGTAAGGGGATTTTACTGTCTATTTCATTCAGGTCGTAAAAACTTTTTATATCCTCTTCAATCTTCTTCATTCTGATCTGCAAAACCCTAAGTAACCTCGATACGAACACCAAAATTCGTCTGATTCAATCTCGATCATCAACATCTTCTACTTCGTTCTGATTCGGAGTTTCAACATTGTTATTTTGATTCTAAAATCGGATCAAGTTCTCGAGCATCAACATTCCTGAATCAAATGAAATCGAAGCTTAGTTTTACAACAAATGGATCATTCCACAGAATCGGATTCATATTTTGCATCAAGAATTAATCAAGGTGACGTATAATACTCTAATTTCTTCTTGATTTTATATTTGTGGATGATTTTGAGTTAAAATATTCTAATTGTCGATTTTATAATATGTATGTGATTATGAGTTGATGTATTCATCTATGAGATTTCTTCTCATTCTGATTCTACTTTGCACCGATCTTCCAAAACCCCCAATAAAACCCTAAAAATCAATTTTGATTCACTGTCATTTTGATTTTAAACGTTTTTATTCATATTCTGATCTAGAATCATGTTTCTGCCAATCCTTCAACTGCTACTTCTTCTCATGATTCTTAGTTGAGGAAGGATTCTTCTCATCAGGTAATAAAAGATTCCATTGACTCATTTTTGGCTGTTAACAATTTCAATGTTAATAACTATACAATCCAAGCTATGTTATTATGCATAAATGAAGTTATTCACAAAATCTGTAGAGATATTCTTGGAATTCGAATTATAATTTGATTCAAGATCTTAGTTTGTTTGGTTTATCTTATTAGTTTCATACTTCTAGTGTCAGTTAGGTGTTTGGTAAATTTAGTGATCGCCCGCTAGGTGTTCGACATAATGCACTCTGTATTGATTTCATATTTTCTGCAAGAAAATTGTTATTGAAAATGATAGAATGTTATGCAAACATAACTTGCTTCCTAAATTGATTTTATATCTTATTTTGTTTGAGTAATTGGATTATCTAGTAAATATTTAGTGAAATGTTGTTTGATAATTTGATATTCTAAGTATTCTAGTTTGATAAGTAATATGGTACTTCTTAATTTGACTCAGATGTTACTTTGTTTGATAAGTTAGATGATCCAGTAAAAATATTAGTAAAATAGTCTTTGGTAACTTAATATTCTAGGTATTATGATTTGTAAAGTTAGGTGTTACTTCATAAATTTGATTTAAGATGTTATTTTATTGATTAACCAGATGTTACTGCTTACTTTGATAAGTCAAAACTAAAATACATTTTGAGAATTTGTTATTCTATCCTGACATAATTGAATTCATCTCTTTATGTTTTAGTTTGATAATATTAGATTCAGATTTAGATTCTACATAATGTAGATTCTAAATCATCTCTTGTAATAGGCTTTAGGAAGTTGTTAAACAATTTATTCTAATTTCGGAATTACTTTTCTGGAATTTATATTGTAGCTATGGTTAGTGTTTAATGCAGATTCACTATAGCTTGGGCTAGAAATGAACTTCTTTATTTTAGTTTCGGTTAAATACTTTTGAAATTATTTACTGTAGCTAGGATTAGTTTTTGATACACATTGAAAGCTAATGAAATTTATTTTGATGTGTTCTTAATGCGATTCTGATGTGTTCTTAATGCGACAGATGGAAATTTATTCTGGAACAGTAAGTGGAAATGTGAAATATTGACTTGGGTAAAGAAGGTTTCTGCAGAATAAGAAGCATACAAAATAGTTATGCTTTGACCAATCAGATTCCAATTCCATAAGAAAGTAACTGACGAATCAAAGGAATAGGGAAAGGTTGATAAGGATGGTCATTAAAAATGATGAGGGAATGGAACGATGCAAGAAACATACTGGAAGGACATGAATAATTTTTTGGAATATTTGAAAGTCTTTGATTATGAATGACATGGTAGTGTTTTGTTCGTTTGAATATTGGTTATCGTTTTTTAGTTTTGAACAATAGCTATGGTTGTTTCAATGGCCAGTGAATGTTTCACAGAATAATAGTCATGGTTAAAAAATAGTTATGCTTTGACCAATCTAAAATATCATACTTTTTATGATCAAATGTTCATTTTTTGTTATAGTTCATGTACAATATTATAATAGAGTAATGTTATAGGTTTTCTGCACATTTATAATATTCTATAGAATAATGTTAAATGTTGATTTTATAGATTTATATGTAATGACCTTTTTACAATAATATTTTAGAATTTATAGATATATGTAATGTTAATAAAACTTACTTACTGTGTATATGAGGAATATTCTAATAGAATAAGTTTATAGGTTGTATGTTCATATATAATAATTTTATTTGAATAATGTTCTATGTTTTAGAATATTAGAATATTACATATATTATATTTTTATGAACACTGAAATATTAGAATATTTCACTAGAGATAAGTGGTCTCATGGTCTTACGGTCTCAAAAAAATTGACATTTCGAACATTCTATTAGAATAGTGTTAAATTTTGTTGGTTTTTATAGATTTATATGTAATGACCTTTTTACAAAAAAAAATGATATTATAATTTATAGATATATGTAATGTTAATAAGACTTATTTACTATGTATATAGAATATTCTGATAGAATAATTTTATAGGTTGTATGTTCATGTATAATAATTCTTTTGGAATAATGTTCATGTATAATAATTCTTTTGGAGTTTGGAAAATGTGATCAAGCAAAACATCTTAACTTGGAGCAAAAAGGGAAGAAATGGAATGACGACTGTTGAATTGATAAAATATTTAGAAGTGTTTAATGGTTAATAAATATAGATTTTCCTTTTTTTGAATTGCAGCTATGTTTTCTATATTTTGAACAACATGAACAGTTGAATCTTTGGTAAACAGTAGTTATGGTCTGAAGGTTTAAATATTGGTGAATGTTTAATAAAATGATATTATGGTTCAAGAACAGTTATGCTATAAATAATAATACATGAAATTTGTAGTTAATGTCGTATAATGTTAGTAATATCTTTCACATACTAGATAAGCTTAAAATTAAAGTTTGTATGTACAATATTATAATAAAATAATATTCTATGTTTGTCATTATAAAAAGGAGATGTATGTTATTTTAATAGAATAATGTTATGTGTTATTTGCTATCAAAAATTATAGGCTAACTGCAAACATGTATAAAATTAGAATATTCTAAAAGAATAAAATATGTTGTATGTACATATAGAATATTTTTACGAAATAATGTTATAGTTTGATCGGTAACTTGTATAGAACTATAATATTACAATTAGAATATTCTAATTTGTAAAAGCTGATTTGTTTTAAGTTGATTACTATGAATATTATGTTAGGGTAATATTATATGTTTTATGTTATAATACACAGATGTATAATAGTCTAGTATTCTAATATTATATGTTGTTTGTTCTTATAAGTGTATAACTAGAATATTCTAATAGAATAATGTTCTATGTTTTCAATTAAATAAGTTGATATATTAAGTGAAAATAATGTGTATATGTAAAATATTCTAGTAGAATAATGTTATATGTTATCTATTTTCAAAACTTATATTTAGAATATTCTAACAAAATAATGTTGTAGGATATTATAAGTTACATGTAGAGTATTCTGATAGAATAATACCTAATTAAAATTTGGGTTTTCTAATACTTATTGATATGTTATTATTCTAGTTATTCTAAATGTTCCATATTTAATATTAGTTTGTTAAGATGTAATATTTCGAAATTGTGTGCAATATTCTGATATTAAAGTCTATTATTATAATATTTTGTAATGTGTAATATGTAATTATGCTATGTAAGGATTCTAATATTATAAATTTCTACTTGATAACTTGATATTATACACATATGATTTGACGAGTCATTTGTTGCTTTTTTATATTAGATGTTATTCTGTTAGAAACTACTTGCTTTAATTCTTTCACTAAAGTAATGTGTAATATTGTGATAGCACTTGACATACTGTAAGGTAATGTGAAATATTATGAAAATATGTGTCATGTTATCATTTTAGATATTCTGGTTTTATTGGAAACAACTTGCTTCTAACGTTTTTGTTATATAATATGTAATATATGATTTTAGATAGTCTGTTTTTTGTTGAAAACAACTTGGTTTGAATATCTTTTGTGAAATATTGTGAGAGTACTTGATTAACAGTTAAGTAATGTGAAATATTTTGAAATTATTTTTCATATTCTTAAAGTATGTGTCATATTTTTAAATTACGTTCATATTCTGATATTAGAATACGTAATATTCTAAAATTAAAAATTAAAGTTACAAGGATATTGTTAGTTTAATGATTAATGTGTTGTTTATTATGGTATAATTTTCATATTATAGTTGAATTCTAAATATATTACATTAATTTTGTTTATTCAAATGAATCGAATAAAATAACAGTATCAAAAGCCAACATAGTGGATGAAACTAAAACAAAGAATCCCAATGATTAGATAAACACTGATAATTTGAAAACCATAAAACTCGATCATTGGGTTGTCATGTTAGATAAAGGGATGAATATGAATAATCTCAAAAGGGTCTTACAAAGTTATAGTCAAATAACAATGCACCAAAAGCCATAAAAAATATTACATGTTTGTGACATATAAAATCTATTACATATTTATTAATTTTGACACGTGTAGTTGAAAACTTATAGCTTGAAATATTCAAGTTCCTTTCAAGTTGAGCTTCATCAGTTACAACTATCTGCAACCATAAATGAAATAATTGTTAGAATCAAGTATGGATACAATCAAAGATCTGAAAATGAAGTCTATGAGTGATTATACATCATAATAATGTATTATGTAATGTAATTAATCATACAAGACACAATGTAAACACTGACAAAAAATACTCTGAATTTAATAATCTTTCTTAGTACATCCCCTTACTGCACATTAATAAGAATAATAAACATTGCTAAAAGAGACATCCAACCTTTTGTGTTTGATGGAAAAAAAAATTTAAAAAAACTATAATAATGATCATATTCTAAAAACATCTGATGTATATCATGCACCTGAATTTACATATGGTAAATTTAAGAGCATATAGTCTTTTCTTTAGCACAATCCTTTTCTGCAACTTAACAAGAGCATATTCAAACCAAACTATGCTAAAAAGACATCTCCAGTATTTTTATGTTTGACAAAAAAAAACATGTTATAACAAAACTATGGTAAATATAATAAAAGTAGTTAACATTACATTGTTTTATACCAATTGTGACTCATATTTTAAGAAGTATACTCCAATTCTTAAAGAAGACATTAGTCGTGGGAAAGAGGAATGATACATCAAACTCTTTGTTCATTCAGGATTTTCATCAAACACATAGAATGCATGTATAGTTTAAGAGAATTTGCTAGAGAACAGTAACTGTTTTGTATATACATTATTAGATTGAAAATTTAAGATCTAGGAGTAAAAATCAAAGCTTGAAGGGGCTGAAAATCGATCTCGGTCTGATGACGATGATGATGAATAGTTGAAAGCGCTTACCAGGAAGCTAAATCGAAGCTTGAAAATGCTGAAAGCGATATGAATCTTATGATCAATTGCTAACATCGGTTTATGTAACTTGATGAAAGCGTATTTTGGTGAAAAATCAATTTCAATCTAGTTCTGAAGTTGAAAATCATCAAATGAATGGGATAAGATCTGATTCCGATGAAACCTCCAATTGCTGAAAACGATCTCAATCGAAGATATCAACTGATGATCAGTCGCTCGTGAAAGCTTGAAATCGATGTGAACTACTGATCAATTGTTGAAATCTCTTTCAATAAGCCTGTAAAATCACAAATCATCGCAGCGTGAGTGACAATTAACGTACAAAACTCAAGTTTTTTGCTTCTCATTCAATCAAAATATTGTTGCGGTTGAGAAAACCATATGAGGAAATCAACGGATGAAAGAGCGAATCTGATTTTGTTACGTTGATTAAGGAAAGATCATGTAAATCAGGGGATTTCATTATATGATTAAAAGCTGACTAATCTACCCTTGAGTGTTTAATTAAGCGCTTTAATCAGGGTTTTTTTTGAACCACAAGATCAAATTTGATCAATGACTAAGATTTGGTCCCTATGTCTCACAAAATATAGGTGGTCTCAAATGAACTTCTACCTATATATATATATATATATATATATATATATATATATATATATATATATATATATATATATATATATATATATATATATATTAAAAACTAAAAACAATAAAGAAAATATATAAAATAGAGCCGACCAATCACATGAGGAAAGAGAGGGCGGTGTACCCTCCCCTCACACTTTCCCTGCACTGCCTAAACTGCACCCCCGGTGTAGTGTAGTAGGGTGTGGTTCCGGCTCCCCTCACCCTTTCCCGCACCACACCTTGGAGCCTAAGAACTAATTTGAGTGGTACATGCTAGGGAGGGACTTAAGCATTAGAGTCATCGTTCTAACACTAATCAAAATATAATTTTGAAATCCAATCGTGATTTCATAATTGTTCGATCCAAAACTCAAACGTGAGTAAAATGGGGATGTGTTTTTCCTTGTGAGATTAAATTTATGGATTCAATGCTTCTCTTTACCACACATCTAATTTCACCTTTGAATTTCTCTAATGTATCACTTCACTAAAACCTCCTAATATGATTATCATGTCTCAACTTTCTATTTTCACATCTTCGCCGCAAAAGTTGCTAAAATTCAAGTGTTACCCATATGGTGAACTTTTTATTCAATTTTCTCAACATATCTTAATTCTTACGTAGGGAAATTTCCATATTGAATTGTCGTCCTCGTTTTCATATTAACACCTGGTTTTACATTTAAACAACATTTAAATCTCTTAGTTGTAATTTTCACACCTTGAATACTTTTCCCTCCAAAATTTCAATATATAGATACCATTTTACCATTGGATTATTCATTGTTGAATTGAAATTTAGCTCGTCTACCTTTGTAGCTAAAGACATTGATATGTTGATATTTAGCAACAGAATTCAGTTTGTTGATAAAAAGATTGTCAATATTTCGGTTTTCCTAGTAGTGATGGTTAGATATAACTACTGTTCACAAAAAATCAAAAATAAACTCCTTATTAAATAATAATATAGGGGACCTTACTTAATTTCTTTCCATTGGTAATATTGTTAACACAACATGAATAACGAAGAGAAAATGGCATTTACAACGGCTTAAACTCTATCCCTTGAATAACAAGGCCAACAAACTGTGTAACTTTAGATCCACGACATTCAAGACGCATTTTAATAACTTCTGTGTCTTTGGTTGAAACTTCACACAATGTAAGGTCCATCCAACCATCCTTCCTCATTTTCGGATAACCTTTTATTTTGCGGGAGTGTGATGGCAAGTCGTACTTTTCATCAGCTATGGATCGGATAATAGGGCTTGGAGGAGCATGGACTAAATAGAAAGATTGAACATAATTAATTGATCCCGTACTCCGAAATGTTATGTAATCCTCAAGCAAAGAATATTGTTCTGGTAGTCTGTATATGAGATGACAAGAATAACTTGTCTCAAGGGTCAACGATTCCGATTTGATTTGAAAATCAATGGTCAACTTGTGATTGTCAAGAGACTCAGCTACCACTTCGAATCTGTAGAATAGTAAAAAATATATGAATGTTTATAAATTCTAGAATAGCATGATGAAGCATACCACACATGGGATTGTATGTAGTATGCGTAAACATTTTCACATTCTCTTTGTAACTTTCTAATACAACAAAATGGTAATTTCGGTTGTTTGAGACAACCATGCATGCTTTATTATATGGTAAAACATAATGTATACTAACTATACCCGACTTTAAAATGAATAGCAAACTTCTTTCGTGAACATTTTGGAGTCCTGTAAATAAGAAATTGATATGGCATGCACATTATTCAATTTAATACCCCTTTTAATTAATAAGGATCATCATCAATTTGTACAACTTGCACCATTACCTGGTATGATCAAGTATTATTAAACTAAACAAAGTTGTTGAGAAAAAGAGTGAAAACCTTGATTCTGGTTGAGACTTCCATATCCAGTCGCGCTCTATCAGAATGGATCTAGCAGATATCATTAGACGTTTCTTCATATTTTTGCTAATAGAAATCCACTGATCAATGTAAACAATTATCAAAATTCTAGTTAGATAATAAAGGGACAAAACTTTTGTAAATTATATTAATCATTAAGATATACTTCATGAATGTGATGATATGTATCTTTAAAGATCAACTATTACAACATTTCAAGCATGAAAAACGAAAACTAGGTATCGGAGTGAAAGAAAGTGGAGAGACGGAAGCAAGGCTGAGCAGATGAAATTCAGTACTTGTCCTTTCCTTCGGTGGTTACCTTTTTCTCGATATCGTTGATTTGTAATAAGAATGGCTTTTTTAGTTACAAAGGGAACGTGGACAGTGGGTAATATTTTTGATGCAGATGGAACAAATGCTAATGCATGACTTGACAATGTCAGTACTAGTAGGAATGGAAATGTAATGACATCAGCAACAAATCCGCCGATGTGATCCGACAGCTCGGAATTGGACGAAATTCACATACGACATGTAAAATTAGCTGATTAAGAAAACTCATCCCTTTTCCATGACGTGCGGTGTTTTTTTGGCAATTCAGGATAGTTTAAGAACTCAAAATTGCATTTTTCTGTTTTTTTTTCTCGTAAACTTTATTTTTTCATATTAGATTTAGATAATTAATTAGGAACCTTATCCTAATTAATTCTGATTTCCTAGGGTTGAAGGAAGGAAGATTATCTTCTCCTCATAAGAATTTTGTTTCCTTTGTACAATTTTGCGATTATCAATTCAGAATCCGTTTGGAGTTATCTTTGTTCTTTGTGTGTCCTCGTTGCTTGTAATTGGTCATAATCCGATTGTATAGGAATCATTTGGTATTAGAGCAATTGTCGCGATGGTGGACGTGATCCATGGAATGACAGAGCTGATATGCATGATCCACATGACATAGAGATCGAATTCTTGCAACGACGAATACAAGAACTCGGGTTGTTGCATTAAGACTCGTCGGATGAAGAGACTGAATCAAAACCAAGCGTCCGGGGTAACAACTACAAGGAGGTTAATCATTTTAGCGGGCCAAGACGAGATCGCTGTGAGAGAGGATATCATGGTGATTCGTTGAGGAATACTGTGTGAAGGTTGAGATTCTTTAAGTTCACGAGCATGCTAAACTGACAAATTCAGTGAATGGTTAAGCACCATTGAGCAGGTGTTTAATCTACGAGACATATCGGAACACTTTAAGGTGAAAGTGGCAGCCATCAGAATGAGGAAACATGCCACTCTTTCTTTGGTCAGATCATGTGAAGAAACAATGGAAGCTATCGTGTTTGTCATTTGACCAAAACTTATGGAAGCAACGTCGGGTTGTAAACCCTCTTCCCGTCCCTACCGCTCTGTGGGAAGATGTGATATTCAAAAATGGATATTTTGTGCCCTCCTCCAAGTGTCAAGTGGCTCGTATATACTTTGTAGAGATTGTCAAGTTGCATGGCATTCCTAAGACACTTACTTCTAATCAAGATGTAAAGTCTATGAGCCACTTTTGGTGTACCTTGTAGACATCAAAGTTGCAGTTCAAGTTCTCACCATTTACAAACTGATGATCAAACCGAAGTTGTGAATCATAGTTTGAGAAATTTATAAGGAAACTTAATTTGCGACGGTCCTACACAGTGTGATCTCACTCTTCCACAGAGAGAATTTGCTTATAATCGATCAATTAAACGAACTACGAGCAAGATCCCATTTAAGATAATGTATCTCTAACTATTGTTGATCATTTTAGTGTTGAAGGTGGTGACGAGGAGTCGAGTCAAATTAAAAAGCTTCACTAGCACGTTTGCATGCAGATTGAGAAGCATAACAAACAATATGTTGATTGTGCTAATAAACATCACAAGTAGGTTGTTTATCGAGAAAGTGATGTGTGGATATATTTGAGGCAAGAGAAATTGTCGAACATACACTTTAGTAAGCTCCACCCTAGGACTGATGGTCCTTTTCGTATTTTTGAAGAAAATCAAAGCCAATGCTTACAAGATCAAGTTGTCAGGCCATTACAACGTGTCAGCTACGTTCAATGTTGCAAATTGTCACCTTTCATGGGGATTTTGATGATGAAGTAGACTCGAGGACGAGTCCTTTTCAAGAGGTGGTGGATGATGCATGTGGTACAAGTGATAATGCATGGCTTGATGATGCCAAACACTAGTAGGAATGGAAGAGTGATTACATCATCAACAAATATGCCGAAGTGATTTGACAGCTCGGAATTGGACGAAATTCACACACATATAATATGAGCCGATTAAAAAAAACTTATGTCTTTGGCATGATGTGTGGTGTTTTTCAACCATTTGTATCCGTTTAGAACCTCAAAATTGTGTTTTCCTATTCTTTTATGTTTGAAAACTTCTTTTTTTGAGATTTGATTTAGATAATTGATTTCAAAAACTTATTTTTTTTTAATTTCGAATCTTATCCTAATCAATTCTTATCTCCTATGGTTAAGGAAGGAAGCTTCTCTTCTCCTCCTTATAAGTATTTCGATTCTTTTATTTGTTAGACAATTTTTGGATTATTAATCAGGAATCTGTTTGAAGTTATCCTTTGGTTCTTGTTGCTTGTAAATAGCCATTCAGTCCAATCATCTAGGCATCAATTTTTTGTAATGTAATAAACATGTATGTGTTGTGCCTTGGTTTAAAAAAAGCGTGACTGTGGAGCAATGCGTAACTAGAAAACATCATCTACATAAATTTGTAAAAGCGGATGTCTTAATCAAAACTATAGCCAAGAAAACTAGCTTATCATTTTAAATTGGTCATTAGCTACGTGAATTTGTAAAAACAATCTAGCTTCTTATTGGACCGTAACATTTTTTATAATCCATTGATGGCTAAAGAAGTGGTGTTGTAGGCTAAAAAATCCAAGTGTAAATTTCTCATCTTAAAAACAAACCTTGAGAAAGCTTCAATACTCTTTTTTTCCGAAAGATAGAAAGCTTCAATAATCTTAATGAGGGATATCTTGAGAAAGCCTTTCTTCGGGAAGGTCCTTGATGCTTGTTAATGGTTCTCTAAAGCTGGAGCTTAAGGTGGAAAAAGGGGTGATGCTTGTTAATGGTTCTCTAAAGCAGTCTTAGGCAGCCTAAGGATTTACTTTTTCTTCGTTCTTCAAAACATCCATCAATGTTATTAAAGACTTGGCAAGTATTCAGTTAGAGATCTTTCGGGAAGGGTCGACTTGCAATTAAATGGCTTCGGTCTAATGACAAAAATGCTCGTCGATAAAGAAAAAAAACCTGGTATTGATAGTCTTCATGCTAAAAATCTCATGTTTTAAGGGAAATGGTGGTGGAGAATTTGTACGAAGAATGATGCAATATAGAAAGATGTTATTGCCGCTATTCATGGTTTATGATTTGGTATGAACTCAAACATGTCGTTAAAGGTAGAATGTGGGGTTATATCTTGAGTTTAACGAAAACTATAAAGGATTTTAATATATTGTTTTTTGATTTATTTTCTAGATTAGTGGGTAAAGGAGATAGCATTAGACTTTTGGACTAAAATATGGCATGTGTGTTGGATTCTCACTTCCCTAGACTTTTTGCTTTGCATGTGAATCATAGTTCTTCGGTAAGCTAGACGCCATGCAAAAATGATAGGGGTGTCATAAATAGAAATGGAGAATGCCTTGAGTGATCAAGAGATGGAAGATTTAACGTCGCTCTCTAATCTATGTAATACGTTTTTTACTTTCGAAAGTTAGGCTTTGAATACTTCTGGCGTTTTTTTCAATTTTATCTCTTAAATATTACAAATAACGGTTTCTTGTTAAAGCAAAGAGGGAGAGAGTTTAGATGGAATAAGCCAATTATGGGAAAAGTCAACAACTATTTATAGAGAGTGGCTAGAGCGTTCCCTACAAGGGTCGATCTTGAAAAAATGTGTGGTTTTATTTCTTTTATTGGTTGCCCATGAAATGTCCATGACGAGACCAAAGTCCATCACTTCATACGTTGCCCTATTATTAAAGATTTTTGGATTTCTTTATTCAGATGGTTTGGTTTGGTTAGGTGTGTTGTTTCCTCCGATGATTTATATTGAGGATTTGTTCTCCGTCTCTCGTCACATAGGTTTCACCAAACATCCAAAAAGCACTTAAAGAGGTTGTGATATTTTCTTTAAATGGTCGAATCGAATTCTAGGAACATGAGAGTTCATTCCAACGACATCTCTTTACTCCGCTCTTGGTAGATGAGGTTCAAGTGACGTTATTGTTGATTAATAGACTAAAGAATAGAAACTTAGGTGGATTAATTTGTGTTGTAACCCCTCTAGCTAATATGTAACTCTTTGTTTCTCTAGTTTCTCGTTAGTTTGTTTCTTAATTTAATTATGATCGTTAAAGAAACAATATTTCAAGCACTTATAGAATAGAAAGATACCTTTTCACCCTCGTGGATAAGAAAGCCTTTGCGAAGAAGAAAGTATAAATCCTTCTTAGTTGTCCACTGTAAATTATCTTTTGACAACTTGATTAAATCCATATAATCTAGTGTCATCTTTTGTTCCAACTCGGTGTCCAAACCAGATCTTCGCCTCATATGTTTGCCCTTTCGATCTCCATGTATACTTGTGTTAAATTCAATTAAATCACATTATAAGGAAAATAGTTCCTATTAATTACACATATAAAGCCTTATATTGATGTAAATTTCATTATCTTGATTTGTGTATTTACATTATCTGATGACCTTTATTTCACTCCAAAATGTATAGGTATTCAGGGTCAGTAGCGGATCTAGCCCCTTTAAGTGGGGTGCATGGACCCCACTTGGAGGTGGGCCCCACAATTTTTACTACTAAATAGTCTTCCAAAAATCCAAGTTTTACAAAAAAAACCCTCTTTGGCACCCACTTTTACATTAAATACCCTCATTGACATTTTTTTTTACTTCAAAAACCCAAAAATACATTACATTTTCAGAATTTTATAATTTTTTGTATTTTTTGGACCCCGGTTAGATTTGGTTCTGGATCCGCCACTGTTCAGGGTATAATTTTGAAAAAAAGCTAAAACTTGAAACTATAATAAACTTGGGTAATAACAGATAAAACCTAATGCATTTTGTCAACAACTTACATGCTCCACGGGTCGAAATTCAATGCCTTCTAAATGACGCCAACGACTTGTAATAGCAAATTGTAAGAACTCAATTTTGAATTCATGTTCCTCTCTGTAACTAGTAAACCGATATAATTCAGCCATTAGCCACCCATCTTTTCTCAATTGCACAGCGTGTGACTTTGAATAATGTGTCTCCTCTTCCAATTTGTATAAGAAGGGTACATATATCCCATGCTTGTTAATTTCATGTTTGAAGACAAGGTTTATGGTGTAAGCTACATGTGGTGACAAGAATCGAGTCCTCACTTCTACTTTGAAATCAGAGGAAAATGAAATGAAAATATTTGAGAACCTGCAGATATCGCAATCACATGTATTTAAATAATTAAAGAGGGAATGGAATGGAGCATTATGGTAGTGTTTCGTATGCAGTAGTTAAAGAAGGAATAGAATAGAGCACTATGGTAGAATGAAAAAAAATCTTGTTTGTAATGTTTGCTACAAAGGTGTGGAATAAAGCATTCCTTAAGCAATGTGATTGCTTCTCCTGACTGATTTTCATTCCATGAGGGAGGGCTGTTTTCCATGGAATGGAATGAGACGATGAGTTATTCAAACATGTTGTTTGTTATTAATAAAAAGAAACCTAAATAAAATAAAACTGACAGATACAGAAAAATAATGTTATTTTATATAAAAAAAACATTAATTTAATAGAGATAAATAATCAAATAAACTACAAATAAGCATATTTCATTTCGCTCAAAATACAAATTGATGTTTCGCAAAAAGTTAAAAGAGAATTATCTATGAATCAAAAAAATTTATAAAATAAAATAACTCGATACCATGAAATCTTTAACTACAATTATAACTAAAAATACTTTTTTTTTTAAATACTTAATTGAAGTTTTAAAAACTTTATAAAGATCAATATAAAATTGTAGATTATATGAATAAGCATAATTTATAACTATAGTATATATCATCCCATTTCGAAAAAAAAAAAAAAAAAAAAAAAAAAACACCCCTCCTCAATGGAATGAAAACCAAGCCGGGAGAAAGAATCTCATTCCATGAGAAATGCACCATTCATTCCTTAGTGGATTTTACATATGATGTGTTCATAGATGATTCATGATAAAACATGAAAAGTTAATTTTTAAAAAATGACAATATATTTTCATTTTTTGTCTAATATAACATCATACATTTATTTTTGTTTTTCCATTTATGCATTACTTTTGTACAATACCATTTATGTTAATTTATTTAAATACGGACCATTCAATCATTCATGCAAACTATTTTTTTAGAACTCGAAGGTAGATGCTATATTACAAAAAAAAAAAAAGTTAATTTTTAGAAGATAGTTAATTTCATAACTCAATGAAAGCTTCATTATGACATTATCACCACCAAATGTTAATTTACAAAAAATAGCAATGTACTTTCATTTTGGTATCTAATATTGCATCATACTTTTATTTTTATTTCCATTTATGCTTTACTTTTATGCAAAGAGAAATTATGCAAAGAGAAATTAAGACCTCTATGTGACTAATTATTTTCACATAGGGACCATTTATGTAGACATATTTAAATAAGGACCATTCACGCAAGTAGGTTAGTACTTTCTCTTTTTAACGTTAGAAATATGTATTTCACAGTAGAGATTAGTGCCAATAGTTGGATAAGTGACTGTTGTTTATAATTACTTTAAGGATTTCAACTTATGTTTGTTCTAACACAATACTATAATGACCATTGGGATAGGTAACTTTACTTTTATCATTTTTTATTTTCATCTGTCATCTATTAATCTTATCATTGAAGTCATGACTCTTTTCATTAACATACTGTAGATAAGTCATGAATGCTTTGAGAACCAATGGTTTTTATTGCTAAGATGTCCAATACATAACAAAAATAGGAAAAACTATGACTGTTGTTTTAATTGCGGCTAGGTAACATCTATTTGCATTTACATCATTTGTAAAGCAATTTGTGTTTCCACAATCTTTTGTTTTCCATTAGAGCACATAGGATAATGATTTAAATGCAGGTTACTATATTTAAGACATTTGTTTCCAATTATCAACCGCATCAAGACTACATGAATGCCTTATTGGGTTAGGATAGATAAGCTACAACTGTTAGTGATGATGGAAACAAATATATCAAGTACCTAGGACTTAGAAATGAATCAAAACATATAGCACAATAGAAGCTCCAACTACCAAAGTAAGATGGTATTTCACACATTTGAATGGAAGTATGTTGCTATAAAATATCACCACAAGTATTTGTAAAATTATGATTAATGGCCATGTTTTTGTTTTTATCTAGGTAATTTTAATTTGTTAACCGTGTGGAACACGGGTTATAACCTAGTAATATAATAAAACAGAAGAATGATATTAATACGAACATTAATTATTAATTATATAATAACAAACTAATAATGATAATAATAATAGTTATTATTAATTTAAAACAGAGTAAAAAAATAAGGGATTTAACATATGATGTGTTCATAGATGATGCATGAAACTCTTAAAGATCTTACTAAATCCAAATATCCAATCAGCATATACATACTCATTCACTAAGAGAAGTCACTAACCTTGAATAATCATCACTGCGACAAATAAACCTCCCTCCATGTATACATTCTGCTGCAGATATCATTTCATGAAATTGTTTGTTTTTATTTATTGTAACCCACTGCCAAATAAACATATTCAGTTTAGTATGAAAGTAAAATTTCGTTTAATGAAATCCAAACGTTAACTGCATAAAAGGTACACAACTTAAACAAATAGGCATCAACCTAACCAGCCTTTAGTTTTCTACTTTTAGTAATCAATTATATATATGTAGTAGTAAAATACCTGTAAATTTAGTGATGACTCGGATATATGACTTTCTTTGACAAAGGTTATTGAAAAAAAAAAAAAAAAAACCTTAAATGAATGATGGAGTATATCTTCTTTCATGGTCGAGCTAGTTTGAGAAAAGAAAACTTTGATTTGACACCCATTAGCATGCAATTTATTAAGAGAGAGAGAGAGAGAGAGAGAGAGAGAGAGACTTTACAACACATTAATATGTTTGTTTAAACTCGTATTTTATATTACAAGCATCCTAAATGTTATTTGTCATCATATGAAACTGTGACAAAGCTTCCAATAAACTATGTTTTGCTTGGAAAGAACACATCACATGATACAAACTAGGAAAAGGCCCGTGCGTTGCACCGGTCATTCTTTTAAAGAATAAAATAAAGTGTAGAAGAATATAATAGACGAAAATTACAAAGAATAAAGAAAATTGATTGAATTTGGCAACTTTTTAGAAAATATGTGACGAAAGTCTGAATGTTAAAAAGTTCGGTTTGATAATAGAAGAAAAAAAAATATCAAAATAGAATAATGTTGAAAAATAGGACTGTAAATGGACTAAAGAAACAGAGCACTTTTGAGAAAAAAAAAACATCTAAGAAAAGTCACAACTGAATCTTTTTAGAAAAAAAAAATGATAGAAGAATACGGTAGACAAAAACGATAAAGAATAAAGAAAAAGGGTTGTAAAGAAACAAAAGTGAAAGTTTAGTGGCAAAAATATAAAGAATTGAAAATAAAGTGGCAAAATTATAAAGAGGAAAAGTTTGTTGAAACTTTAGTGAGAAAACTATAAAGAAGTGAAGAAAAAGGGTTGTAAATAAGTAAAAGTGAAAGTTTAGTGGCAAAAATATAAAGAATTAAAAATAAAGTGGCAAAATTGTAAAGAGGAAAAGTTTGTTGAAACTTTAGTGGCAAAATTATAAAGAAGTAATAGTAAAGTGGTAAAATTATAAATGGGAGAAGTTTCTGTTGAAACTTCCCATGTCCTTTAATATATATATATATATATATATATATATATATATATATATATACATATATATAGTTAATTACCCTTTTGCCCTCATCAACAAGGATCCCTTTGGAAAGAAGTGATATGAGTTCCTTTTGGGATGTGTAGGATAGTGGAGGTACAGCACGCTCTGACATCTCGATTAGAGGGACGTTGCTATTGATATTCTGCAGAAATATTTTGTTTTAGGATTTGTATTCTCTGAAAAACAGAATATGAGATGCTTAATTACCTGTTGTTCATGTGCAATCTGAAGTTCTTCCACAATCTCTTCCATTGTTGGTCGTTCTTTACGCTCTCTACTTGTACATTGATTGGCGATGGTTGAAAAGGTTATCAAAGAATCCCATTCTATTTCTTCCTTTATATGTTGAAAGATAATACCATCTAATTTCTTTTCATCACAACATTTTTTCCACCAACTTACTAAACTTGTATGTTTATCATTACGATACTCGGTACATAAACTTCCGCACATTACTTCAAAGAGCACCACTCCAAAGGAATACACGTCAGACTCTTTTGATAGAAAGCCCATTTCCCAATACAACGGATCACAATATCCAACTGTGCCAACGGGATTGGAGACAACAACAGTGTGTGGTTGGTTTGATACGCCAATCTTTGACAACCTAAAATCAGAAACTTTAGGAGTCCACTTGTCATCCAAAAGGATGTTGGAGCTTTTAATATCACGATGGAGAACTCTTCCTTGAGGTTTCTTTGGATCATGAAGGTACCTTAGCGCACGTGCAGCCTGAAGGCATATATCAAGGCGTTGAGTCCATGTAAGACTAACATCACTTATATAGCGATCAAGGCTTCCACGAGAGGCATATTCGTACACAAGGACTCTCTCATCGCCCTGAATGCAAAAGTGCATGAGAGAAACTAGATTTGCATGTTTTAATTCGGAAAGCATTGTGATCTCCTTCCAAAACTCAGTGTTCCCTTGACCCAGTCTACGGTCTAAGCGCTTGAAAGCTACCATGGTTGGTGTTGAAAGTGAGAGTTCTCCTTTGTACACCGGACCGAACCCACCACGTCCGATTAGTCTGTCGTGACTAAAGTTTCCAGTGGCAGATATTATGTCTTCCATTCGAATTTTGAGGTGATCAAAATGTTCCATGACCGATGGAAAAAGTTGTATGCAATAGCTTGAACGTACCTTAAAAAAAAACTACACCTACTTAAATAAGAATCACATCAAGTTTTGACAAATGACCTTCCCTTTTGTGGTCTTGTCTTTTTTTACCCCAATTAAATAATGGATAATGTGTCATTTCTTTTTGTTTAGGTGCACCAAGAGATCAACAAATGACATACCAAGCTTAACCTAACATTTTTCAAACGCATGTTGTTGGTTTTACAGTTTTAGAGAGTAATATTACAGGCTACCTGAGATTGAAGTATGTGAGATCCGGTCAACTCTATTTTGGAGTGTTTTATTACCAAGTGATCACCAATAAGCTATCTTGATGTCAGGCTCGTCCTAAGGAATTTGATGCCCGGGACGAAAAGATATGCCCATTTTTATACCATAGATGATAGAACTACAACAAACAGATATAAGACAGTTACTTTCTATTAGCAAGCTCATTCATACAAACAAAAACTTATTAGCTCCTAGAATGTAACATTTATTTATAGATCCTTGTTAGAAATTAACAATGTCCTGTTGTCATTTCTTTTGTTTTCTATTTTGAGCTCCAAATATTTCAAACTGTAATGTTAATAAACAATACTTAAGCATAGAATGATGAAATCTGGAATATGCTTTTGTTTCTTTTTTGTTTGCTAATCATACCAATTAGAGCTGCAAAAATCGACCCAACCCGCCAACCCAACCCAAAATTAGCGGGTTGGGTTGAGATTTTCAACCCATTTAACTTAAATGGGTCAACCCGTCTAACCCATTTAATTAAATAGGTTGGGTTGGGTAAAATTATCAACCCATCAACCCATTTAACTTTAATATATATATTTAATTTGATATTATTTGAATATTATCATGTATTAATCAAAGTATTAATTTGTAAATTATAATGTTGCATTATTATTATCTATGTTTAATAAAATTCAATCCTAATTTCCATCATTTTTTTAGCGCCGATAATACTGGTTACTCTCCAAAATCACTGTGAAACTAAACATTTTTAATGTTATTTGAACAATTTATTTGTATTTATGAATTAGGATTGTGCTTTTGTCACTCATAACTATGACGTTTTATTTATGTTTTATAATTTAAGTGGTATACAGTAATATTTAATTATATAATTTATTTAATTGATTTTAAATGGGTTAACCCAAGTTTAACCCATTTATTTAATAGGTTGGGTCAAGAACTACATAAACAAGTCAACCCGGTGACAACCCATTTATCTAAAAGGTTGGGTTGGGTTGGAAATATCAACCCATTTAAATAAACAGGTTGGGTTGGGTTGAAATTTTCAATCCAATTATTAAATGGGTTGAACCAGAACCCAACCTAGGTCAACCCATTGCCACCTACCGATAACACTTAGCACCTTCTTCTTCAAGATGACGTCAATAATATGAAACATGTAAAATTTGGTAAGTGTTAAAAAGTAACATAAAGTAAAGCAAAAAAATCCCAACTCTTTTAAAAAATATGTCGAATAATCCTGAAGTCTTTAACAATTTTGCTATGAAATCACCCTCTCAAATAAGATCAACAAGAATTCACTGAATAGTGAATACAAAGATTAAAACAAAGAAAAGCAGTGTAATAACACTCTGGGAAATATTACTCAATACTCAATGATTTTGGTGCATACAAAATGAAACTTTGATGATTGCTAGAAATTTGAGAGTCTAGTTCTCTCCCAAGGTACAAGAGTAGATTTCAGAAAAAGATGATATCCCCCCCCCCCCCCCAATTTTTTCCCAGCATATAGGCTAACCTCTAATTATAAAACGTAAATTACCCAAAATGCCCTTCCACCACCAAAGATTCCCCAGCTATATTTAGCTCAATTTAATTAACTGTTTTTTCCATTTCTACCCCTAACAAACATACTAACCTGAAGTTGATGAGTAGCAATAGAACTAATCATCTAAACAAAGCAAAATAATTTGTCAGTAAACTAAAAGTCAAAAACAGAAAAACATTTTGTTTATGCGAACTATGAAATACAATGAAACAACAAACACAAAGGAACAAAATATATGAAATAAAAGCAACAAAGAGGAAAGAGAGAAGAAGAAACCTTGTGGTTGTGGTCGGAGACGACTGGAACCAGAGCAACGACGAGATATTATGAGAGGTATAAAACGAGATATTGTGAGAGGTATAAAGTATTTGAGAGAGCAGCAGGAGGCATCAGCGATGAGTCAGATCAGAGAAGAAGAGAATGAAAGTCAAAGTCATACGCATACAAGTCGGTCTGCTAGGATCTGAGGGAGATGGAGTGAGAGCGTTGACTGGTGAGGTCATGTTACCAAAAGATGAATTCGGTCTCCTCATCTTCTCAAAAACTGGAATCACGCGGCTTTGCGCCTTTGCCTTCAATTTCTTTTAGATTTTCATTTTCTCTTTTACCCAATTTTTTTACTTTATTTCATTTGATAAAGGTTTGGTCAAAAGTGACAAAAGTCGATACCTATTAGATTTTGTAGCCCTCCGATGACTTGGGCCGGCCCTTCACGGCTGATATTATATCAATACATTATACGTCTGTATAATATATAATATCCAATTCTTTTTAATATTTTATTGTCTATTTATATTTATTATTTCAGTTAGTGTCGCTTTAATGATGTTTTTATAATAATATATATAATATATAATACTGTTTTACTATATGTTTTGTAATACTATTTAAAATACAGTTGATAGAAAATCTAAAGAGTTTTTGAAAAAAATTATATAAATATGATATTTTGTTGTAATATATAATTACTATTTATGCTTATTATCATTGTTTTGGTATTATTATAGTTTTGTATCATTGTAACCAGTATTATTTGTAAAAAAAAAAATCTAACAAACATACTTTAAATTAAAATCAACCTTTTCTCCATCCAAAAAATCGTCAAAGAAGACTACTTCTTTATATTTATGTTTTATCTTGGAGTACAAGGACTCTAGAACTTAAATTGCGAATACAGTGCTTTCAACTTAACCTCAACTTTGACAGGTTGGAGAAACCAAATGGTTTGTTTTGGTTCGTTTACAAGACAACTACTCTTAAACACTATGAAAAAGAAAATCAATAAAATCATGAAGATTAGAGATGGCATATAAGTTGCAAATGTTATTAGGTGAGTTTTGAAGGATAGATACAGTCAACTAAACAGCAGCAGCAACGAGGGGAACTTGAGATGAAGACCAATGATGATTATCATACGATTTTCAGGGTTTCAAGAATCAAGATTATCTTAATCTTCTTCCACCAGATGTATCTCCATGTTACGAAACTCCCGCCATTGATAAGAGATTTGTTCATTGCATACCACATGTGTATGAGATAGATCCTTTACAGATGGTGGCAGCTGATCAGGAGGAAGTCCTGTACAACCTGTCATGTAAATCACTCGTAGACCACCTAGCTTTCCTATTTCATGCAACTTGCTCAACCTTAAACAATCTGAAATGTCAAGAATGCTTAGCTTCTGAAGTCCCGAGATCGATTCTGGCAACTTTTCCAGTTTCATACAAGAACCAAGACTCAGTGTTTCCAAATTCGTCAAGTTGCCAAATTCTTTTGGAAATCCACTCATCTGGATGCAGTTTGTGATGCTCAGCTTCTTGAGGCGCACACTTGAATCTCAACGTCTTTTTATCAACCAATTGCACACTTGTACACAATTGTGAGGAAAATGACTCTCCTGCAATTGGTTGATAAAAAGACGTTGAGATTCAAACTCTCACACTTCCTCATCTTCCATTTTAAAATAATTACAATTTATGAAAGAATAAAAACCTGTGGAAATGGACAATATGCGGGCTTGCATAGCTTCTTGGATTTTTACAAGTGATGCAGGCAAATCTTCTCCTCGTGCATCAATAAACAATCTACTCCTTTGTGCTAAAGGTAGTTTGTTATTCAAGTGAATAGCAAGTTCCTTCATCAAATCATGTTGTGTCACGAATTGCTGGTCACAAAAGGTAACCGTTGCTCCTAAATCATTCCCAAAACTAAATAAATCCAGGATACATTAGTCTACAACAATGAAATTCAAAAGATTTCGGATTAACAAGTGTAGGGTGACTCACATACCCTGTGGTCACAAGATTAAGATTGACAAGATCTCTGTGGTTAAGTTCAAAAATCTTGGCGAGGGTGTCCACCCCATCATCATCATGGTTGTACAAATGCACCCACATGTTCAATAGGGATCCTCTGATCTTCTGGGAATAGCCCCAAATCCAAGAAACATTCTTTGAATTCGCCATCCAAGGCCTCAAAGCTTCTTTCTAGACCTATAACTACATCCTTGTTTAAATCTAGAACCGGACCATCTTGAGATAACTGTCTTGGCATGGATTCCCATACTGACTCGTCCTTCCCATTTAAGGCTCTGCCAACGACAGAAAGGGTAAGTGGATGTTTCTTACAACATGTTACCATCTACATGGAAGGAATACATGCACTAACAAGTTAGTCCCAAAACCAAGTAGCAAAAGAAAAAAAACAAGAGAAGAAAACTTACCTGATTCACTAGCTTATCATCAATAATTCGACTGGGTCTCAATTCGCATTCATTAAATGCTGAGTGGCAAAAGAGAGTTTTAGCATCTTTCTCGTTTAAAGGGTCCAATTGGAATACATCATAGTTCGGAAAGGCAGTCCTAGATGTGACCAGAATCTTGCATCCTCTTTTTGTAGATGGAAAGTTTTCAATGAAAGAATCAGACCACACATCATCTAATACTAGAAGCATAGGACCTGATATGTTCTCATCCAAAAACCTCTCCAGTTTGTTTTTTGCATCTTCATTGCTTTCAAACACAACTTGCAGGCCGGAGGAATTTGGATTAAAGAGATCATTCACGATTACCATCAAATTGGGTGTTTCTGAAACTGTCACAAAGAAAATATTCTCCCCAAATTTTTCTGTTGAATGTAAGAGACGATATTTAAAAACCCTAAAAGATGATTCACGAATGTGATGGATCACCTTCAATTCCAGGATCGTGGCACAGCATTTTCACCAAAGTAGTCTTTCCACATCCGCCAGCAGCGAACGATAATCATAATCCATTGAGCTACCATCACCACCACCGTTGATACATGCAACAACCTCCGCCTTCAGCTTCTCCAACTGCTCATCAAATGCTACAATTCCACTCGGAAGTTCCGGAACACACCAACCATACTTTTCTCTTTCAATGTTTTCACATCTCGATTGGTCTGTTCTGAATGAAGACGACAGAGAGCCACTGGGATTACGGACCCCACCTGTTCTCAGTCAGGTATCTTTCATTAAATCCGAAGGTAAACTGTCCATTTTCAGCTTTACATCGTTGACATCTAAAAGCGCCGCCCTAATGTCCCGACTCTGGAATGCTTGAACTTCGAATTCAAAGAATCGTAGCAAGTTACCGTTGACATCTTTTAACTTCTGTCGGTAGGCTGATTTCTTGATGATATTCCATTTTATTTTGGAACATTTTTTAACAAGTTTTATCGCTCTTTTCTTTTCATCTCTTAACATCTTCCACTCTGCCTCTGGACGATCTAGTTTCTGATTCATAATAATTGTATCCTGAATGATCGGTGCAATTCTCTCTAAGGTGAGAACGAGTAGCTTCAGTTCTGGCTTGAAATTGGCCGTGGTTTGTGCTACAGATATTACCAGATTAGCTAGTGTGGAGATGGATTGGGAAATATTAGGATCTTTCAAAAAAGCCATTTCTTGTGGCTTAATCTGAAATCGGCATAAAAATGGACAGGAAGAGGAGATGGATGGATTTTATGATACGAAGATGTTGGAAACAAAACAGAGCTTGAGCTTGACAGGGGATCCGCGTCGACGCGCCTTCTAAGCTGCTAACACTCCTGGCCTAGCCTAGTACCTTGCCAGCTTTTTTACTGCCACCTCGTCTTTTTCCGTTTAGTATTTAGTCTTAACATTTAGTTTTACTGCCACCTCATCTTTTTCCGTTTAGCATTTAGTCTTAGCATTTAGTAGGGAGTGGTAACACTCCTAGCACTTTATTTTTTTTCTTTTTTATAATTTAATTAAATTATTTTATTTTAATACACAAATATTTTTTATGTACAAATATTAATCAAATTTTATTTTTTTAAACCACCAACAATTAATATAATATAAATCAATTATATGAAAATAAGTATAATATTTAGATGCAGGTCTTTTTGGTAATTTCAGAAAATTGGTTTGTGAGAGGAACTAAGATAGGGGTGTGATGTGTAAGTCTGGGATTATTGGAGGCCATTTCTGTCAAATTCAGATTTTTGTGTCTTGTCCTTCCCTACATTTCGTCGAACACATGGACTACATTACTCATCTCACCCTTTTTCTAACATTTGAAACTGTGAAAGCAAGAGCCAAGTGAATCACAAAAAAAAAAAAGGAAAGAACCAATCAGCTCTTCCCTTTATCTATCTCTCCTCTCGCTTGCTTCTTGGCGACTTCTTCTTAGCGAGGCATTTAGCGTAATCAAAGGGATGGAGTAACGAACTAGTAGCGAGGGCAGTGGCGAGGCTTAGCGCCTCCCACTCCCTTTAGTCTAAGTATGAACAGATAGTGACAATGTGATAAAAAGAAAAAAAAATCACCTAGAGGTAATAATGCCATCTTCTGCCTACCAAAGTGGCAAAGTTTTAGGGTATTTCCGTAAAACTACAAGTGATATTTCCCTTTGTGTCGAAAAAAAAAAGAACAAAATTACAAAAATGGTCCCTGTGGTTTGCCAAAAGTAACAAAGTCAGTCCTTATTAATTTTCTTTTGATGCAAATGGCCCCTGTGGTTTGCAAAACTTGCACAGATGGCCCTTTTTACTAACGCAGTTAGGGACTAGATTCGTAACTTTGGGTAAACCATAGGGACTATTTTTGTAATTCTGTCTTAAACTGTTTTCACATCTCGATTGTTCTGTTCTGAATAAAGACGACAGAGAACCACTGGGATTACGGACCCCGCCTGTTCTCAGTCGGGTATCTTTCGTTAAATCCGAAGGTAAACTGTCCATTTTCAGCTTTACATTGTTTACCTCTAAAAGCGTCTCCCTAATGTTCCGACTCTGCAAAGCTTGAACTTCGAATTCAAAGAATCGTAGCAAGTTACCGTTGACATCTTTTAACTTTTGTCGGTAGGCTGATTTCTTGATGATATTCCACTTTACTTTGGAACATTTCTTAACAAGTTTTATCGCTCTTTGCATTTCATCTCTTAACATCTTCCACTCTGCCTCTAGTCGATCTAGTTTCTGATTCATATTAATTGTATCCTGAATGATCGGTGCAATTCTCTCTAAGGTGAGAACGAGTAGCTTCAGTTCTGGCTTGAAATTGGTCGTGGTTTGTGCTACAGATATTGTAACGCCAGTAGATCCGGGCTAGTCAATTTAGAGATAATAGGGGTCGAAAACGACTTTTCAACAAAAGATTATTTAGAATAAATAATCTTAACCAAGTTTTGGAATACGTCTCAAGGTTTCCGTACATATAAAGAACGCCGAAATCCGAGTTATAACGAAGAAGTTATGACTCGTCGAAGTTTTGCGGCAGAACCGGCACGGCACCGGGAGACGTAAATAGTGAATTTACGATAGAGCGACTTTTAGCCTTAGCGATCTAAACGAAAGTCGTAGAAAACGTTAAACCGAGAACATACAAAAAAAAGTACGCCCAAATCTGACTTCGTATGAGGAAGTTATGAATTTTCTAAGATTTGACATAGCAGTGCACGATCCGAAACTCGAATTTTAGATCGAGCGGTTTTTGGCCTACGCGACCTAAAGGAGAATTGAAGATCTCATTAATAGGAACTCAACGGTAAAAAGACAGACGAAAACGGAGTCCGTATGTAGAAGTTATGAATTTTACGCGGACATTTAACAGTATAATCTACTCGTACTGTTAAATTTAAGATCGGTCGAGAATTAGCCGACGGAGTCAAAATGAAAGTTGTAGATCTTATTTTTACCTACGCGTGGATGTAAAGAACGTAAAAACGGAGGTCGTATGTGAAAGTTACAGATTTTAGAAGTCGGAAGTGTGCTGTGCGAAAATGGGTGATGTGGCACAATCTTGGCCATTGCTTTCTCCCCAAGTCTTGCCACTAGATGGTGACATGTGGCACCAAGTTCAGCCATTTTTCACCCTATAAATAGAACCTCTCACACCCTCATTTTCTTCACACCTTTCCCATTCTTTCTTCTCTTTACTCTCTCTCTCTAGAACCTCTCTCTAGCCCCAAAACCCCCCGAAAAGCCTAGGGAACCTCCCTAGCACGAGGCGGAAGCCCCGGAGTGCTCGACGGCTCCGAGAAGAAGAGCTTTTCGGCTCGGGAACGCTGCTCTAAGCAAAGCCCGGTTTTCTATAAAACCCGCTGTAAGTGAGCTACGCCTACGCTATTTTTAATATATCGTTTATTTAATTATAGTAACGTTATTAGGAACTTATAATAAGTACTTGGGCTATTATTATGGGTTATATAAGTATTGTTTAACGCTTATATAATAGTAATAATAGCTAGACTATTAATTAGTCTCGGCGAATAATAGACTAAACTCTAGTGGTAATAATACTAGGTTTCGTCGAAGGAAATTATTTTTAAGAAGCGAAACGTTGTCTGAGTTCGGATTCACCACCTTTTCAAGTGAGTGCATAGTTACTTTCATCTTACACATAGATATAAAGTATTTTAAATAAATTACGTGTTATGTGTGCATATTATCTGTATACTTGCTATCTATGCTGGATGAACGATTTTATACATGTTTTAAATGATTTAAACTGTATATATATATATATATATATATATATATATATATATATATATATATATATATATATATATATCTACGAGAATATGTTGGGTAAAACATGGGTAGATGTAATAGATAGAATATGAGTTGGATGATGAGTTGAGAGGTGTTATAGACCACGAGGTAAGTGTGAGAGGTGGACGATGTGAGAACCCTTTCCCAAATGATGGCCCCGTCATCTAGCAGAGTATGGATGACAACCACAGACTATTCTAGACAGTCCAGTGGAACACTGGCAGGCTCGCAACCTGTAGGTGTTGTGAACGATGTGTTCACCGGTGTACTCTAAAAACCCATTGACATGTATTGCAAGTGGACTCTCGAAAACGATACTGTCAATAAACGAGATAACCCTAGCAGCTGTGCTCGAAGGACAATACTGGTAGCTGCGCCTCACATAGAATGTCACAATTCTGGCAGCTGCGCCTAAGTGATAGAACTAGCAGCTGTGCTTGACAGATGTGTCATTGACAACGATGGACTTCGTGCCAATTCCTTAGAATGATCCTTAGGAATGAATGAACGAGGAATAATTGATTCTTAGGGTAGATCCTTAAGAGTAAAGAAGATAATGGGGATGGGTAATTGGGTTGATTGTTTGATGTTTAAACATAATAATTATATTATTGTGGGTTGAAAACCCTATGTACTCACCAGGTTTCCCAACCTGACCCACTCAGTTTATTTGTATCACAGGTATCGATATGACGTTACATTACACTGAGAGATTTAAAAGAGATGTAGATCACTAGTGTAAATGAATGTAAGTTCTGTTTATGCTTATGTTTCTGTATTAACGATGACATCCCAAATGTTTTAAAATGAATAAAAATACATTTCTTCGGAAATTATTTGATAACGTATTTATCATGTGTTTCTGGGAACAAATTCCACAAGATTTTTATTAAAAGAAGTACTCTGATTTTTATAAAGCATAAACAAAATCGGTCTTTTTGGCCGTGAAAATGGGGATGTCACAGATATTACCAGATTAGCTAGTGTGGAGATGGATTGGGAAATATTAGGATCTTTCAAAAAAGCCATTTCTTGTGGCTTAATCTGAAATCGACATAAAAATGGACAGGAAGAGGAGATGGATGGATTTATGATACGAAGATGTTGGAAACAAAACAGAGCTTGAGCTTGACAGGGATCCGAGTCAACGCGACTTCTAAGTATGAGAACAGATGGTGACATAGTGTGATAAAAAGAAAAAAAGAAAAAAAAGGAAAAAAAATCACCTAGAGGTAATAATGCCATCCTCTGCCTACCAAAGTGGCAAAGTTTTAGGGTATTTCCGTAAAACTACAAGTGATATTTGCCTTTGTGTCGAAAATAAAATCTAGAGAAACGGAATGAAAGGATGGCCTTGCATCATTTTCGAGTTTAAGCCTCATAAGCTCATGCGTGCCTAGATCTGAAGTCACAACTTCATGATATACTCAAATCCGAGTGATTAATTTGAACGATTGATATTAACTTTGGTAATTGATAATGATCAGAGTGAATGACCAGAGTAATTGATTTTAATCAAAGTGGTTGATATTGAGTAGAGTAATTAACATGAGTAGATAATAATATAAGTGACTAACTCGATTGATCAGAGTAAAGTGATTAATTAATCAATAATTTGAGTAATTCGAGAAATTTATTAAAAAAATTGACCTGAGTAAATTGAGTGGTTGATTTGAGTAATCTGAGTAGTTGTGGATATTTGAGTAAATTAATCACATTGTGGGTATCGTAGAGATTAATGAGATTGAAATTAATTTGAGTGATTTGTGAACGAATGGTCATATTCGAAATATAACTTATAATAAGGTTGACTTGCGAAGTGTCTAGTTTATATTTAATGATGATAATTGCTATGAGTATTTACACTTGTGACTTCAGGATGAGTCATAAGTCAAGTGTCGAATGATTATTAAGGAAGACTAAGAGAAATGTTGGTTTGAGTTATGATAATGAGTTTAGATAAATATAAGATACGAGACGAGTAATAGAGAAACATTTTGAATATTAGTATTGAACAATTATTATTGATATGAGTTATTAATCACCGATCTGAGTAATAGGGGAGATTGATTTTAATATTTGGGAATAATAATAATAATAATAATAATAATAATAATAAGTATCGATTTGTAATTGTCGGGGCCTTTTTCCCTACCAATTATAGTCGATTGCCAGTGCAAAGTTATATGTAAGAAATATAAATTAAAGACACATGAAGTGTCTAGATATAAGAGAAACTATGTAAGTTGTTTAAACTTACAAAGGATATGCGACATAAGAGTTATATAATAATTTTGATGAGAATTTGTAAAGGAGTAAAAGGATGAGATGAATAAAATATGATCCTTGAATGAGTATGAGATAAAATGAGAAAACTTGAGATCATATGAGAACAAGAGTGAGATTATATGAGATAAGAGTAAAGCGAGAGAATAAAATGAGATATATATTGTGAGAAGAGTTAGCTTACCCTAGATTAGTAGCACGAGATTTCAAGAGATTCTGAGGATGAAATCTTTTGAAGGGGGAAGTACAGTAACACCCGATTTTTCATAACAGGTGTTACTTCATGAGATATAGATATTATGAGTTGAGTAAATAAGATAAAGCATTGAGCTACTTTATTTTTAGAAATGATATTCAACAAAATATAACTAAATAATGTTATAGAGCTCGTTGAGAGGATTCCGTGGATATAAAGTTCATCAAAAACGGAGTTCGTATGAGAAAGTTATGATCGTTTGAAGATTTGATGTAAGTACGCTGCTATATTGAGAAAGTCAACGAAAGTCAAGTTAACGGTCAAACCTATGACTCTCACGTTGTGAGGAATGTTGTCTCACGACGTGAGCAACATGAATCGACCAAAACACGTGGCGAAAGAGCAGGACACGTGGCAGAAACCGGTCTAAACACTTCTCACGGCGTGAGAAGTAAATGTTCACGACGTGAGCAAGCTGAGACTATAAAAACGAGTCCTTTGTGTTATTTTGGAGGATTTTGGTTCGCGGGAGGGGAGATGTTGCTCGGGAGCCGTTCCCGGGAGTCTATATCGGAGATGTTATACCGTCATATGGGGGATACGGGCCGAGATACGAGATCTGTTGTGGTATATTTTACCCCGTTAATTAGTATTTGTGATATATGATTATTATTAGATATATTAGACCCGTGTAAGGGTTACGGGTATTTGTGATATGGAGCTATTATGAACTCGTTGGTGAGACTAGTGAGAAAATCTCATGATTAGATATTGAGTTTGGTTGATAAGGGTTATAAACCCTATTACCCGAAAAATACCCGATATGAGAGATTTAGCCACGGGCTTATGAGTTTAGCCTATTATAATACTATTATGATATTTGGTTATTATTGTTATAAGAGGTCATAGGGTATAATTATTAGTGAGTCTGGACAGGTTTTGAGGAACTTGTTATTTGATAAATAGGTGTTACCATGTGACGAGCTGATAGATAGTGAAAAAGCAAAGCTGAGACTGGAATAAGTCTATCGACTATCCAGGTGAGTAACACTACTCTAACATCCAATGTTGTGATAATTGTGATGATTATTATATAATTGATTATTAATTAGAATATTAATTGTTGATTGAGAGAAATGAGAAAAATGATGAGAAATAGATTATAGATGAGAGATTGGATTATATTAATAGATCAATATACGATCGATAGATATATTATGATCGGAAGATATAACATATTTGATTTATTGGTCATTGAGTATGAGATTTAATATGAGTGAGATACTGATTATTGATTGGACATGTATTTGAAAAGATTACTACTGAATAAATGAATCCTTTGATGAAATGATTACATGTGTGACAATTATGTGGAATATACATGATTTATATGAATTATGATTTATTTGATTATGTTTTAGTAGTCAGTGGCGGAGCTTCAATATTTCATTTGGGGGGGGGGGGGAAATACAATTTGTATAAACATTGGTGAATAGGGGGGGCATAGTCAAAATTTTATATTTTTGGGCTAAATATGTATATAGTTAAAGCATAGGGACTATTTGTGCCAAAAAAATCAAGGGGGGGGGGGCACAACCCCCTAGCCCTATGAAAGATCCGCCCCTATTAGTAGTTGTTATTCACTAAGCCGTGAGACTTACGTTTTTGTGATAATCTGTTTTGCAGGTAGATTTATTGTAACGCCCGACTCGATACTGTGTGTGCTGCCAGCATGATCCTTGTGATAACTTCTTGTATGCCAGAGTGCCACTGTACACCAAAATTATTTGTAAAACTTTTAAATGATTTTTGATAAATTTGGGTGTACCTTGGTAGAAAAATATGGGCGTTACAAAAACCTCACACAACTTATAGTTCTATCTGGATAGTATGAACATATCAGAAAAAAATCTGATTGGTGCCAGGCTTTATCCTATTCGTTGCCTGATTTGGAGGCTTTGAGCTTGTCTACTTGTCAACTTTCAGGCCCTTTAGATGACTCCTTGGGAAGCTACAATCACTTTCTGTAATTCGTTTTGCTCAGAACAATCTTAGCACTCCAATTCCAGATTTCTTTGGGAATTTCAGAAATCTAACAGTTCTGCATCTTGGTGCTTGTAATTTGCGTGGAACATTTCCCTAAAAGGTATTGGAATTGCAGAATTTACAGAGTCTAGATCTATCAAGCAATATGAATCTTCATGGTTCTTTATTATATTTTCTTGTGAACGGATCCCTTCAAAGTTTAGTGAGAGAGAGTGTGTGGTTGGGTTCTTGATGGTCCTCGGTAACTGGAGAGAGAGAGAGAGAGAGAGAGAGAGAGAGAGAGAGAGAGAGAGAGAGAGAGAGAGAGAGAGAGAGAGAGAGAGAGAGAATTTTTTTTTTAATGACGAAAATGTCTTTTCACTTAACAGACAAATCTTGAGTTGACGAAGTTAGCAGATTTTGTGAAACCATTTGACCATTTATAAAGTTTTGTCTAATAATAATTTGCGGGCTTTTGTGTAAATATCTTTAAAATAGCGCGAAAACCCATACTACGGATATCCATATACTCTAGCAGCTTCTACAACACTGTTCGCAGTACCGTTCTACGCGACTCGATTACTCGGAAGCTTTTTCTCCATCAATGGCTGTAGTGAAGGGATTGTACGGATCGATAGATGAGTTCTTGAAGCACTGTTCACAGTCAGGTGACTCTGCCTACAGTGCATTCAGATCACTTCTAGAGCGCCTCGAGGATCCGAAGACCCGAAACGAAGCCAGGATCTTCTTTGCACATCTCAAGAAAAAGCTCGAAAGCGATGGAGCATCCGATCAGTGTCTGGATACTTACCATTTCCAAATACAAGACGTATATCTCGGACAAAATGAAGGTCCTCTCTGTCTACTACATATGTACCCAATCGAAGTTGTGGATGTTTGTCACCGTCTATGTTTTTTCCCTTTCCCCTTTTTTGACTAAAATCTGCAATTGAGGCTTGCAAAGAGCAGCGATGGTTATTTGCGTAGCTTTACTCGCTTTTTTTTTCTTCCTTTTTTGCCATATTTGTTGAAATTTGTGTTTATACATCATTTTTCTCAGAAGAATGTATGTCTGGGCGAAATGTTGCTTTGCCTTCTTACTTTTTTCTGCCTGATTTAGGTTATCAAAAGAGAAACAAGCTGACTATGATGGTGATCCCCAGCATCTTTATGCCAGAGGACTGGTCCTTTACTTTCTACGAAGGGCTGAATAGATATCCTGACACTATCTTCAAAGACAAAATAGTTGCTGAACTTGGTTGTGGAAATGGATGGATATCCATAGCAATTGCCGAGAGATGGTTACCATCGAAGGTAATGAGCCCATCCATACTAATGAAATGCTGATTGAAATATGGTAATGAAAATTTCTAAAAAAATGTCCTACAGGTTTATGGCCTTGATATAAATCCAAGAGCAGTGAAGATTTCGTGGATAAACTTGTATTTAAATGCTTTCGATGAGAATGGAGAGCCGATTTATGACCACGAGAAGAAAACTTTGCTTGACAGAGTGGAGTTTTATGAATCTGATCTGCTATCTTACTGCAGAGATAATCACATAGAGCTTGAGCGAATTGTTGGATGTATACCACAGGTCTGGTTATGAAATCAGCTACTCTTGTTTTTCATCTTGCGCATACAGTTAGGGATCAATACAAGATTATGTTTTCAATTCTCTTCATTGTCTTGTAGATTCTCAATCCAAATCCCGATGCAATGTCCAAGCTTATCACAGAAAACGCAAGTGAAGAGTTTCTATATTCATTAAGTAACTACTGTGCACTACAGGGTTTTGTTGAGGATCAATTTGGGTTAGGTCTAATTGCTAGGGCAGTTGAAGAAGGAATTGAAGTGATGAAACCAATGGGAATCATGATTTTCAATATTGGAGGTCGACCAGGGCAGGCTGTTTGTAAAAGGTTATTTCAAAGGCGTGGTCTCATTGTGGCACAGCTATGGCAGACTAAAATTCTTCAGGCTTCTGACACTGACATTTCGGCTTTAGTTGAAATTGAGAAGAATAATCCACATCGTTTTGAGTTTTTCATGGGACTTGTTGGGGATCAACCAATTTGTGCTAGAACTGCATGGGCTTTTGGGAAGGCTGGTGGACGTATTTCTCATGCTTTGTCAGTTTACAGCTGTCAGCTTCGACAACCGAATCAGGTCCTCTTTAATTTATAGAAGCTAAATGCAAGAAATAAAAGCACAAAGAACACTACTCCTTAAAATTGATTGAATACTAAACCAACTAAACTGACAGGTTAAAAAAATATTCGAGTTTCTGAAAAATGGGTTTCAAGATATCAGCAATTCCTTGGATTTATCATTTGAAGACGATTCTGTTGCTGATGAGAAGATACCTTTCCTAGCATATCTTGCTAGTGTTTTGAAAGACGATTCACACTTCCCATATGAGCCTCCATCTGGAAGTAAAAGGTTCCGGAATCTTATTGCAGGCTTCATGAAAACATACCACCATGTACCAATCACCGCTGATGTAAGAAGTCTTCCTTCCCTTTTTAAAAAGAGTAAAATAAAATGCTATTTTCCTTTTTTACATCTTTTTGTGAGAAATAACTTGCATTCCTGACTTGTTTATTGTTAACCTTGTTGCAAGAATGTTGTTGTGTTTCCTTCACGAGCTACAGCAATTGAGAATGCTCTGCAATTGTTTACCCCACGTCTTGCCATTGTTGATGATCATCTTAGCAGACACCTACCCAGGCAATGGTTAACCTCACTTCAGATGGAGGTATAAATATAGTAATAACTTTTAAACATTTACTTCAATATATAATAACAATTTGGGATTAAAAATTTCATCCTGATTTAAATTTCAGCATAACGAGAATGATAATTCGTCTGCAAGTGCAATTACAGTTATAGAAGCACCACGCCAATCAGATTTAATGATAGAGCTGATAAAGAAGTTAAGGCCACAAGTTGTGGTTACTGGGATGGCTGACTTTGAGGCTGTTACTAGTTCTGCTTTTGAGCATATTTTAATGACTACAATGGAAATTGGAGCTCGTCTTTTTATAGATATATCTGATCAGTTTGAGCTTTCCAGTCTCCCCAGTTCTAATGGGGTCCTCAAATATCTTGCTAGAACTCCATTGCCTTCTCATGCAGCTATTATCTGTGGATTATTGAAAAATCAGGTAATTTGCAGTCTCTGTTTTTGGCTTATTCTGTTGTAATGTACATGTACTGAAATTCTTTTTCCAGGTTTATAAAGATCTTGAAGTAGCTTTTGTGATATCAGAAGAGCCAACCATTTGTAAGGCATTGTCTAAGAGTGTGGAACTACTACAGGGAAATACTGCACTAATTAGCCAATACTATTATGGTTGTCTTTTCAATGAACTTCTTTCATTCCAGCTTCCTGATCGACATCCACCTGCAGAGGTTACTTCTTTCACTTAATTATGTCTTGTATGTAAAGCTAAAAGCTCTTTTAGACATTTCTACATATATCTAGATTTGACTCCTATTATGATTTTTTATTTTTTTAGAGAGAATCCAATGATGCAGAATCCAGTGAAATGATCGGCTTTTCAACCTCAGCAATCTCGGTTCTTACCAACTCGGAATTCTCAATAACAGACACCGAAAAGTCTCCCTTGATCCACATGGACGTGGACCAAATCTTTCTCCCCACTCCAACTCCCGTAAAATCCGCCATTTTCGAAAGCTTCGCAAGACAAAACGTAACAGAATCCGAATGCGACACAACACCCAGCCTCAAAAATTTCATCAAAACCACATACGGTTTTTCCACCAATCACAATTCAGAATTCATATACGCAGACTGCCCACAAGCCATTTTCACCAAATTAGTCCTTACATGCATTCAAGAAAACGCCACTCTCTGTTTGCCAACGGGATCAAACGGGAATTACATTTCTGTTGCCAAATTCCTAAACGCAAAAATCATGCCAGTTGTCACCAAACTCGAAAACCATTTCAAAATGACCCAAGATCTACTCAGTGGTGTATTGGAAAACGTGAGTAAACCATGGGTTTATATTGCGGGGCCCACGGTAAACCCGACCGGTTTGATCTACAGCAATGATGAAATCGGAAATTTGCTGACTGTTTGTGCGAAATACGGGGCCCGGGTTATAATTGATACTTCGTTTTCTGGGGTGGAGTTTGAACAGAATTATGGGTTGAAAGAGTGGGATTTGGATGGGAGTTTGGTGAAATTGATTTCGGGAAAACCGAGTTTTAATGTGTGTTTGCTTGGAGGGTTGTTTTTTAAGATGGTTAGTGGAGGGATTACGTTTGGGTTTTTGGTTGTAGATCGGAGGTTTTGGGGTGATGGGATTTATAAATTTTCAGGGTTGAGTAAACCGCATAGTACTGTTAGATATACTGCAAAAAAATTGCTGGATCTTAGAGAGCAGAAAGCGGGTGATCTTTTGGATGCTACTCAAGGACAGTGGAAGTTGCTGTCTGGAAGATTTAAACAGCTGAAAGAGGTAACATTTTACTTTGAAAGTTATACTTCAAATTTGTTAGCTCTCACTCTTTCTTCTTTGTTATGTATGATGGTTAGACACTGGAGGGGTGTGGTTGGGAGGTAGTTGAAGCTTGTGGTGGGGTTTCCATAGTTGCAAAGCCATCTGCTTACATAGGAAAAAAATTGGAGCTGAATCAACACAATTCTTCTTGCTCTTGGAAAGCCGTTTTGAATGACTCGAATATCAGAGAAGCAATGGTTAGAGCCACTGGTCTTTGCATCAATGGTCCTTCATGGACTGGAATCCCGGGCTATTTTCGGTTCACGTTAGCACTACAAGACTCCGATTTTACTCGGGCTTTAGAATGCATCAACAAGTTCAATGAACTTGTCAAGTAAGTGAAGAAATCGTTTCAAAGTGTTTTTTTACTACTTTCATGTTATATATTCTACTTTGCTAACAAATCACTTGTAATATTTTGTTGTTTTTTTTTTTACAAGTTTTATCACCATTGGAGCCCTTATTCCTTTCTTTGTTTTAGTTTTTAACTTTTATAGATCAATGGCGGCGGCAGCCATTATGTGGGAACACAAACGTGACTGGGGGTGGGGTTTTACAAGTCAAGTTGGAAAAATAATTTGTGTATTTTGGACGGAAACTGGAAATTCATTTTATAATATTATCCACTTGTCATGGATTACGATTAATTTTCTCTAAATATAATCTTTTTATAATTTAAATGTATATATATTGACTATGTGGTGCTAAAGATGGATCTCGTTCACATATTAGGCACCATACCTATCCAAAGAAAAATATATCCGCAAAACAGATAAGATTTGGATTCCAGTCAAGGTCGGCAATTCGGCATATGATAACTTCTACGGAATAAACTTGGAAACAAAATATTACAAAAATCGACCATTGAAAAAAATTAAAGTAAACTTACTTTGTAGGGTCTCAACCTATTATTGTTGTATGTATTTGGTCAAATTTGTATACGTTTTGCTATTAAAGTCACCGAGTAGTTCAAAAGCTACCATTTTGATCGTCATTGTTTATATTTTGTATGATTTATTGTTAAACTATGTCTTAGTCATCATCTTCGGCCAACATCAGCTACTCCCAACACCAATATCCACCCCCAACAACACCATCTATCTCTAGCAATAAACATCTTCTATCAACATCATTCGCCACCATAACCACTCATCTCCACCACTCATCACTACCACTAAGAAAATAATCTAAAATTCTTAAACATAGGTGTTTATCGGTGCCCCGATTCGAGAAGGATGGGGAGAGGAGCAGGGAAAGCTGTGAACAAGACGAGAGATGTCGACAATAGTAAAGGGAGGAGTGGGAGTGGTGTTTTTACCGGAGAAGAGGATAAGAAAATTGTGCGTTTTGTAGTATTTTTGAGAAATAAACATGTCAAATGATGTTATCTTCTTCATTGGACTTGTTTTAGCTGGGGAAGATAAGTGTAAAATTGATGATGATTGGAAAAGATGAAAATGATTTAATTTGTAAGAAAGTTAGTTTAATGGTAAATTGAGTAACAAAAATGTGAGTTCAGTGATGTTTCTTGAACATGTAGACTTACTAGACTTGCAATAACTGGTCAAAATAATATTTTTGAACAACAAACGTGAGTTTAATAGTAAATCGTTTATAAAATAAAATAAAACAAGAAAGTGACTAAATTGGAACGAAGCCGATTTTAATGCAAATGTCGTTGCATCAATGGACCTTTTATGGACCGGAATCCTGGGCTATTTCGGTTCTCGTTAGCACTCCAAGACACAAATTCTAACTGGGATTTTGATTGCATCAACAAGGGATTTAGATTGCATCAACAAGTTAAGTGAACTTGTCAAGTAAGTCAAATCGTTTGAATATTTTTACAAGTTTCATGTTATATATGTTACATTTTCTATTACGGTACAAAACACTCCCAATTTTGATAATATTACTAGATAGGTCTAATTTCGATTCCCTCAACAAGAAGCCCTCCTTTTAAATGGACACCTTCAATCTCTTTTAATCTCATTATAACATCTTTTTCGTGTATTCCATCGTTGTAAAATTCTCCCAATTCTATCTCCAACCATCCGTCATTTCGTTCATGATAAACCCTAGATATATTTTCTCCAATTTTTGAGCTCGATCCTTGTTTCGGAGACAAGATTATCGTCCCTTGCGAAAGGAATTTGCCAACTTCCAATGAAACCTCGGATGGTAAAATGTCTAATCCATATGCACGATGAGATGCCATATTGACAATGAGGTAGGCTCGATATTGGGTATTTGGTGATAAGAGTTTGGTGTTTATTTTTCCTTCAATTTCAAGCCAACTTGTCATTCTAAGCTCCACGGCTTCCGCAAATCTATTAATTTTTTTAATATTTAATCCATAAATATAAATTGTCATCGTACTATTAAATATATGTAATCACAGAAAACTATATTCAAAGTTGGTGTCTTATGACTACATATTATCACTAAATAGCCACCAATTTCTCATAAAAGGGTTCTAGTGACTTTTTTTTACAATAAAGCAATTTCTCAGAAAGGTGTTGGAGATCGATATGATTTATTTTGTATTAAATGTCTAGAAACGATCATTTTTTGTGATTTTAGTGATTATCATGTATATTGTACATCACCTCGATTGTAGAATGGGTTTCCAACACCAAAAGAGAGGATTGTCTGACCAAGCGATGTTGAGTTCCCTTGCACTTAACATGTAACATCTTTTACCTGTCGCTTTGTCTACTGAGAATGTCTACAATCCAAAACCAGGAGTGTTAGATCAACGATCAATGGATAAAGAGAAATATTTGTGGCAAATAAAAATTTTAAATTGTTAAGCAATGCAATAAAAGATAAGCAAGAATACACGACACCATAATCTATCTGATTCAGCTAAAGAGATTTGAATTACGTCCAAGAACAGGAACCAGAGATATCTTATATTATTCAACTGTTAACCAAAAATCTTCCTAATCATTGGGCCGAACCCATATACAAGTAAATCTGAAAGAACTAAACGTCTCCCACTTATCCCGTTGATTTCACAATTCGGGTTTGTCCACTTTATTTTGGGTCGGATCATAAATCCGTTCGGACCTCCAAATTCCAAGTCACACTCTAATATTAATCATTAAATCAATTGCATCCGACCAACAAAAAATATATAGAGAGAACATTTGATAAAACGATTATACGTTAATTACCTTGATGCCACCATCAATCAAAAGGGGACTTGAAAGCTTGAAGAACAGATCCCTCTTGGATTTATACTTCACAGGAGACACACATCTCGATATGATTTCCTGGTAATCAGATGGCAAAAATTCATCCCACAAAACATCCGATTCTGTAGCGTCCCTAACAACCGAAGAGACAACTGCAAACCGACATGCATCCCGAGGGGACCCACGAGAGAGGATGTGTACTATGCAATCATGGGGCATATCCTTCATGTTCTTTCTAAGTGAACAACAACATATATGATATATGAATACATATTTATGTATATCTGCATATGCGTATTTGATATGAGTGCATCCTTACCTTGACAAATGGGTTTTCCTTTATTGTTGTTTTTATAAGATCAATGGTTACGATCCCGCCGGGACAATAAACGTGGGAGTAGTTAAGTTTGGTAAACTAGTTTTATATGATCGATTTAATGAAGAAACCCACGTTTAAAGCAAATGTTATACTAATGGATCTCATTCACATGGGCACCATAGCTCTCCAAAGAAGAATATAAAAGCGAAACATATAAGATTTTGACTGTAGTCAAGGCGGGTGACATCAATTCTGACGTCTCAATTAGGTATTCAATTAAGAAAATCGATACCTAACTACCTATAATAATTCTAAGACAAAACTTCAAAAATGGTCCCTGTGGTTTTCGAAAATTTTAAGTTTAGTCTCTAAGTTTTAAAAACCTCACAGATATTCCATGTGGTTTCAAAACTTTTAACAAATGATCATTTTCGCTAACTCCATTAGCATTTAACCGTTAAGTGAAGGATATTTCTGTCATTTCACAACCACAGCGACCATTTATGAAGTTTTGCCTTATTTAAAAAAAAAGAAAAAAACTATAATTATTTAATATTAAAGGGCCCCATCCTCTCTCTCTTATTCTCTCTCTCTCTCTCTCTCTCTCTCTCTCTCTCTCTCTCTCCCGTTTTTCTTCACCACCGGCCAAGAAGAGGCTGTCGACCATCGGAGTTGCCTCACCTTTCCCAGCCTCCTCCACCCTCCTCCTTCGAATCTGTGATGCCGACAAGAGTAGAAAAAAGGCAAAACACGTAGACCACAGTCTTCCTCCACCGTCGTCCGCCTCCATCTCGACGGTGTAGTAGCCCATCTCACCCCAGCTCTTCCCTTCGTGATTACGACCAACCCCGACCTCCCATACCACCCTTCGAGCTCACCACCGTCGCGTAGCACCCCCCCTTGGTCATTGTTGTCTTCCCTCCTTTCCCACAGTCCCATTGTTTGGTTAAATACCCAGGAAGAAATGAATTCGTTGGAAAAACGGGATTGCTGATCTCGGCAACAGATCTTCCACACCAAACCTTTTCTGCTTCCTGCGTGCTTTTTTCCCTTCTCGAATTGATGAAGACGATGACCCCAGCCCCTATTAGTTGTAACCTGTGAATACAACCTTGTACACCAACGTTTAATTCAGAATTGCACTTCTAGTAATACTGGAACAGAGAAAGAACAACACAGAAACAATGAACAGGGAAGAATGAAATGAGAACAGGGGAAGGAATGGTTTGGGAAAATTGGGGACTCTGAAGCCTGAATCAAGACTTGAAAGTTGAGGCTAATTGCAAAAATGAAAGTAGATATAATTGATAATAGCTTAGTGTTTTTCAAACTTGAAAAAAAAAATAGATTAGAAATTGAAACAAAGTTTCTCATGATGGTCTTCTTTGTTTTACAACCATTAATACATCTGGGTTTATTTGTTTTTTTTTTTTGATCCATTCTTCTTAACACAATCAATAATCTATTAATCATCATTCAAGTGTGAAGATTTTAATTTTGATTTAGCTCGAAAGAAATAGACAGAATACCAAGGATTGCTTGTAAAGTAAAAAAATACTTGGCTTTAATTTTTCGCCTTGCAATCTTCTTCTCTCAAACAAAAGGATTCAAAATTCTGGGAAGTCTAAAGAAGGGTAAATAAGAAAAGCTATTAACAGGTAGACATGAGTCAAGAAAAAATAACCTGTGTTCACCACTTGAATTGTTGCAGGTGAAGAATGGGAAGAAGATGATAGGGTAGGTGGGTTTTTTGATCTTATTCGAGAGAGAGAGAGAAAGAGAGAGAGAGAGAGAGAGAGAGAGAGAGAGTGTGTGTGTGTGTGTGTGTGTGTGTCACACCCCAAAACCGGAACGACGGAAACGTTCTGGGGCGGAGGACGTCATGCGTAGTATCACAACAATTGTATCATAGCAAGCGTAGTAAACACAACCAGACATTGAATACATATATGAAAGAGGTTTACATTGTTTAATACATAGTTTTTGTTCATATCAAAAGTAAAATAGAAATACGCGACTCTAACGCTTCGACTTCTCCGAACTCCTGGAAGTACCTGTCTACTAATTCCCTGAGAATACAAGCAGTTTTGAAAGAATATCAGCATAAAGCTGGTGAGTTCATAAGCATTTAGTTTTGGTGGAAAAGTGTTTCCTGAATCCTTTTGAAAAGTGTTCCTCAAGAAAATCCTATATTTTCTTATGAAAAGCGTGTTTGAAAACCCATTCCTTCCATGACTTCCAGATTCATACAAGATAAGTACAATCCAAGGAGTCGTGGAAGGAATATGAATATCGATTGATTACATGTTGAACAATCCTGTTTTGAATAGCCGGGTTATCCCGGGAAAATCCTATATTTTCCCTAAAGGTTGATGATTGAGTTTTCGTTCTAAACCGAGGCGTGGAAGTATCTACCATACTCGAAAATCAGTTTTCTTTTAAAAACCCTGGTTACACCCAGAGAGGTATATTAGCCTTATTACATAAATAAAACTAAATAAAGAAAACCGTGGTGAACTAAGTCCTGAAGGTATTATTAATACCCTCCAGTAATCTATCGATTATTACTTTGAGGTTAGTTCATTGGATTCATTATTACAAAAGTAAATCTCTGTTATCTAGGTTGTGAGTTTCATGACCATAACTGACTGGATATGGCCCGCAACGGCCGATATCCTTAATGACTTTGTCACCCGCAGACCTGCCGGTCCAATGGTAGCTAGCAGTGAGGTGCGGGATTGTCAGTCCCGTATAGATCTATACACAACAGCCACACTTTCCCTACAAGAGACTCTGGTCACAAGTGCTAGTCCTACACTCTATTTCTTGTGGTGAGTGTTACCAAGGACGTGTCTCAAACTTAGACTAACAAACTTACAAGTAATAATACTGAAAATCCTTTTATGATAAACATGAATCCTTTATAAAATGATGCATTTTAGTATATGATTCAAAAGTTTATTGCCTTAGTTCTGAAAACTGTTTCTACGTGTTGATTTCTTAATCGGTTGGCAAAAATTGTTTTCCTTGTTAAAAGCATACTGAAAATATAATTATCTTAAACAAAATAACATATTTTGAGCACAAGTTTCCCTATGCTTTTGCTTGTATTCTCCCCCTGAAAACGTTAAAAACACGGAAAAATGTAGCGGTATGAACTCACCTCGGGCAAGTGGTTTGTATGAAGGATCGATACGGAAATGCAGGACGTTCAAGTGAAGCCTTAAACACGATTTGATCCTAATTAACATGCAATGATACATAAGGGAGTCAAATGAAGGTATTTCACCACAAAATGTGATGGATAACCACTCTAGGGACTTGGAACTACTTGCACTAAGTGTTAGGACCTTAAAGGGTTGCATGAGGGGAGTGTCTGGCCACCTTTAAGGTGTGTGCGGCTAGAGTGTGCGGCCAAGTGTGTGTGCGGCCGTACACTCATGATGGAAGGTGTTCTTGGGGTGTTTCAAGGTCCATACTTGCAATCCATGAAGTATCCTAGGTCTATACTCAATTGTAGTGCAAGTTAGGGGTCCTAGAAGTGTGTTTGTGGCCCTAGGATGGGTGTGTGGTCGCACACTAGGGTGTGTGCGGCCGTACACTGGTGTGTGCGGTCGTACACCCCACACGATGATGTCCAAAATGCCATTTTCAAGGTGCAAGAAGGCCAGGGGCATGTCTATCTCGAATATGGGAGTCACACTGTCACTTTGGAGGGTGTTTTTTTAAGAGTGTACGGCCACCCTTATGAAGGTGTGCGGCCGTACTCCTTCATATGATGAATAACATGGTGAAACTTTGATGAATCAAGGCTTAGATGAAGTGATCCTTCTAGTACAACAAGCTAAGGGATAGATTACTCACGTTTTTGCAGCCTTGGAGGGTTCGTGGTTGAAGAAGCTTGAGAGAAATGGTGTTGTGTGCTGCCAAGGTGTTAAAGGAATGAAAGGAAAGGGGCCTACCCTTTATATAGGGTGGGTGTGCTGTCTAGGAGGGAGTGTGCTGCCAGGAGGTGTGTGTGCGGCCGCACATCCATGTGTACGGTCGTACTCCCTCTAAAGGTGTGTATGGCCTTGTTTTGACAGTATACGACTTGTTGACTCATTCCTAACCTCAACCTTGGTTGTACTCAAGCTTAGAATCACTTAAACGAACCCTCAAACAGTGCAAGAAGTCAATAAAACCAGTTTCACTTAGGTTGGATTGATTAAGTGTGCGAGATAAAAGTTCCGGGTTGTCACATCATCCCCCCGTTAGAGAGAATTTTGTCCCGAAATTCAAGAATAAGAATATAACTCGTGGTCTTGGAAAAGATGGAGTTACTTAAGGTTCATGGGACTCTTGTCTAACTCGAGGTTGTCGAGGGGAAATCGCAAGTGCCTCGTCGGACAGACACTTCCTTTGGGTTCGATAGGTGGAAGACAGGATGGGCGTTGCTGAGTTTTCGGGGTAACTGGAGTTTGTATTCTTACGGACCAATCCTAGCAAGGGTCTCGGACGGTCCAACGTATCTTGATTTTAGCTTTCAAAGCTTTCCGAAGCGTATTAGGCCTTCCAAGGGTGAGACCTGCAAAAGGGCACGTCCACCAATCTGGAACTTCAAGGGTTTTTGTCTCCCATCGGCGTAGCCCTTTCGTACGATCTTTTCTGCCGTCTCTTGGATGATTCCAGGACTCGTGAGAGTGCTGTCGGGGACTTGACTCTTATCTAGTTGCGTGTCGCCCGCCTCAGCCCAACGCATATGGGGTCTGTACTTATGGCTGTAGAGGGCTTTGAACGGCCCAGCCTTGCTACTGGAAAGGTCGCCGTTGTTGCAAGAAAGTTCAATTAAGAGTAGATGTGTGTCCCACGACGCATCTTCAATTGTCCGGATGGTTCCCTTACTTTGTCCTTCTCTTTGTGGATGATACTCTTCGTATGAATACTTTCGGGTTTCAAAGAGACATAAATATTTCGAAGTTCGCATCTAGTTTGTCGTCGCGAGCGACGGGAGTTTCACGATCGAACGATTTAAGACAAAAGGGTTTGGTATAGCATAGACTCAGTCGAACTAGACAGGATGGTGTCGTAGAATCGCGCGTTAAGTCAGTCCCGGAGGATCGTTTTGTTAGCACATTGGTATCCCTAGATGAACGTCTCTGGTGTTTTCTGCGTTTGATTTGGACTTGGGGGTACTACTAATGCGAGGGTCCAGATGTTTTGAAACTATGGACTCTCGATGGAATGGTTCTCACTAGATTTTCCTATGATTTCTTGGCGTATACAAGTCATGTATAATCACAACTGACTCTAATATATACACTAGGCTACCATAATTTACTCATTAGGGCATCAACTTTTAAAAGTAAGTCGTGATTAAATTTGGACGGGAAAGAAATCACGATTATGAATATTTATTGAGGTTTTCGGAAACGTACCAAAACACAATAGGTTTCTTTGATGCTTCCTCATTCCCTGAGGTTAGACTCCTCCTGTCTCCTCATTGTTCTTCTCTGTTGGGCAGTCTCTTTTGAGATGTCCCATTTCGCCACATACGCAGCACACTCGGACTATGCTAGCATCAGTAGTGTAAGTGATGTGTTGGGTCGGGGTCTTTGCGAAGAGGGCTTCCTTGCCATACCTATCCCTTGGACAATTTCTTTCGAAATGTCCGGGTTCGCCACAATTGTAGCAAACCTGACCCATCTTCACACCGAAAATCGAGGTGTTTGGCTGTGCAGGTGCCCTGCAGTAACGGGTGGTATGTCCTTGTCTGTTGCAGTTCTTACATTGAAGTGTTCGGCATTTTCCTATGTGGTGGAAGTTGCATTTCTCGCAGCTTGGAAGTTTTCCAGCATATTGCCGCACTGGCGTTGGCACTGGTTTGGCGGATGTGGTGGTTGTAGGAGTTATCACGGGTTGTCGTCTCTTAGCTCGTTTTTTAGGCGACTTGCGCTTCACCCCTATCCAGAATTTTCGTTTGGCGTTCTTGGGTCTGGGAGTTGGAGTGTCCTCCTGGATAAGTCCTTGTTGGCTTTCTGGTGTGCTGCTACAATTCGAGGTGTGGAAACTGTTCCCCTTCCCATTTGGGTTGTTAGCATTAAGAACAGCTAGAGCGGCTGCTACCGCTGCTGTGACAGTAGCTTGGACCGTAGCTGAGTCCATCTGGAGGATTGATGCCTTATTGGTGGATTGGTTCTGTTTCTTCGGAGGCATGATCTGCTACATGTCAAGAAAAGAAGCTTGTGAGCAACAATGGTTGCCTCTGGGTGTACCCTAAATGTTTATCGGGCTTCTCGGGCACTTCGTGACGTATTCCGGGGGTTATAATTGATACCGAGGCTTCGGGGGATGATAAAATGAAAGAAATATGGGTTAAGGGGCTAAAAGTGACAATTTTCCAAAGTATACCCGGGAGGTCTCGCACCCTCCTATTTATAGGGGCGAGCCTCCTAATCCAACGGCTGAGAAGGCTCCAGGTGTGCTGATCCGAGGGCTCGCAGGGGAGGGCTCGCACGTGGGCTGCGCATGCGAAGGCTTGCTGTCCTCTTGTGATTGGACCGAGGTCTAGGTCCGAAGTAGGGGGTCCGTGGCATCCTTGCGAGGGTTCGGACATGTGATAGAGGGCACGCGTCGCCTTCTCAGTGGACCGCTTCGAATCAGCTCAGAAGCTCGGATGACTCAACACTTTTTCAGACACGTGGCACATTCTAAGCGAGGGTGAGGTAGCCGAAGTCCACCTTGCAAAATTTCTCGGTTTTAGCAATTTTTCTCGATTTTCGTGCCAAAACTTCTAAAATCCATAACTTTCGCATACGAGCTCCGTTTTTGACGTTCTTTATATGAACGCGTAGGTAAAATTACGCTCTACAACTTCCATTTAGACTTCGTCGGCTAATTTTGACTTTAATTTTTATATTATTATTTTTAACAGACCGGGACAGGAAATCCGTTAAAAATTCATAACTTCTTCATCCGACGTCCGTTTTCGTCAGACTTTTTACCGTTGTGCTACTATTTACGAGAGCTTCGATTCTCGTTTAGGTTGTGTCGGCTAAAAATCACACGATCTAAAATTCGAGTTTTTAGCTGTCTACTGCTAAGCTGAAACTTCGAAAAATCATAACTTCCTCATACGAAGTCAGATTTGGTCGTTCTTTTTGCCGAACTTCTCGGTTTAACGAATACTATGAGTTTCGTTTAGATCACTAAGGCCAAAAAGTAGTTTATCAAAAACTCACTTTTTACGACATTCGGCACCGTGCCGGTTTGTCGCGAAATTTCGACATGTCATAACTTCTTCGTTATAACTCGGATTTCGGCATTCCTTATATATCCGTAATCCTTGTCACGACCACTACAACTTTCTTAATAAATATCAGCTTTATCTAATATTTATTTTCCACGCTCATTTTTAATCTTAATTAATTAAATCCTAATAATTAAGCATAAAACACATAAAACACATAATTTTCACATAATTCCTTTTCATTTCTCCAAAATGAGTCACAAAGGTTAACCTAGACTATCATGTCAATATTAATGCCTAGCCTAGAAACACGGGCATTACAACAACATACCAACAGAAGAACAATTTGACAACATAAAGAACTAGTGAATCGGTACTTGCAAGACAAGAATGTCTACAGAGAAAGGAGCTACTAGAACATAAATAGGAAAGCTATTCTTTAAACCAAGAGGAAGGACAAGTAGAATACTTCCTAATGGCGACGGCCACTCCTCGGGCGGAACCTTAAGTTATCCAGCTGGCGCTCCATGTCAAGTAGGCGGCTCTCGTATACTGATTGGCGTGCTCGGAGTTCTACGACTTCAGCTCGAGTTGCAGCTAGCTCTCGCTGCTGGGCTTCATAGTCTCTCAAAATCCTCCCATGAGCAACCTCGAGACTGCGAATATGGTTTGTGTTGGCATCCAAGTCTGCCTCGAGTTCCACAGTTAGGTGAGTGGCCGCCACGTTCATTTCGACATTGCGGGCCACTCGGCGGACTATGATTGGAAGCGCTCTATCTGCGGAGCCTCCTCCGTCCACATTGTAGAAGCGGCGATGCCCATTATACAGGCGGGTTTGTCCTTGTTCGTGACTCCACCTATCCAGGCTTCCGACCCACATAGGCGTTGGGTCTTCGAGTACAAGCTAAGGGTTGGGATTTGGTATTGGGGCCACTGGGGGTAAGTTCTCGACTTCTGGTTCCGAGTCAGTCCCTTCAGGAAATGGTTCGGCAATGCCATCGTCAAAAGGGATTTCATGGTTTAGTGTCTAAGTCCATAACTATTTTGGTATGTACTTGACCTGATTATGAGCATGGTCCTTTTGGGTTGCCTTCACCATAGCAATATGTGGGATGAATTAAGGAGAGAAAGGTTTAATTATGATTTATTAATATATTATAAGAATAATATATTAAAGGAGAAATCATATTGTTTAATTAATATTAGTCAAGAATTAATAAAGAATTAATTTTGTGGCTAAAAGAGATTAATTAAACTTAGGGGACTGGAATTGTAATTATAGGATCATTGCAATTGGGCTATGGATCACCTTGGAATAATAGGTTGGACGAATTCTATGGGGAAGCCCATTAGAAATCGTCCAAGGCATGTTCCAGAAGGGGTCCATGGGCTGCTTAGGGCTTAAGCAGTCAAATTAGGGTTTCCTTGTTGGATAACCCTAATAGCCTAAGTATTTAAGGAACCCCTAAGCCCCAAAAACGTGGTGAATGATTCCTTTAGGGTTTCTGGACGATTTTGGGCAGCCACTTCTGTTCTCCTCTTCATCCAATTGCTTAGTGGTGTTTGTGACTCCATTAGAGGTGCAACACTTGAGGCACTAAGCTTTCTGAAGCCAAGGAATTGATTGTTATTGCTACATAACAATCAAGGTAAGATCCAAATCCTAGTTTACATGTTTATTTGATTAATTGTATGCTAGATCTAGGGTTTATAAGTCTTGGAGGTTTATTGCATGTTCAAAGTAGAAAAACTAGATCCAAGCAATTAGGGTTGCATGAACACCATATGAATGTTGTTATGCACAAAACCCATCGGTGGTATCAAAGCCTAGGTCATTTTTCTATTGAATAGATGCATAATTGGACTGCCAAAGAACTGAAAATCGAAAATTTTTGCTCACTGCCTGATGAACTCGTCGAGTTTTCTCTAAGAACTCGACGAGTTCCAAAGAGGACTCGACGAGTTGGCTGTTCTGTTGACGGGATTTTCGAATTTCTGGCCAGATTTTGATGGGGATAATTACCATAACTCGTTTTTACTGCCTAAAATCGATTTTTTATGTTTGGAATGTTTATCCTTGTCAAAATTAATGGATTTGGTTAAATATGGATAATATAGGATTATTATTAGATATATATTTGACCTAGTAAGGTTGAAAAGTTTCAATTTACACCCTTTAGGTTTTATAGTTTAAATTTGAACTTAATAGTTTTGTTCTTTTTTTTTTTAAAATTTAAATAGTTAAACCTTAATGTTTTGAAAGGTTTCAAAACTTGTCCTCAAGTTTTGGAATTTAAATTTTGATTAAAAGTTTAATTTTAAAATATTTAAATTCTAAACCCTAAGTTTGAAAAAGTTTCAAAACTTGCCCTCAAGTTTTGGATTTTAAAATTTAATTAAAAGTCTTAATTTGAAGTTTTTAAATCTAAAACTTAAGTACTTTGAAAAGTTCATATTACACCCTTATGTTTTTATTAATTAATTAAAGTGTATAATTAAAAGAGATTTAATAAATCCATAAAGTTTTGGTTTACATTTAAATAAATTAAAAGTATAATTTGCTAAATTAAACCACCTAGTATTTTAAAAGTGTAAAATACACCCTATACTATATATAACATTAAAAGTCTAATATTATATATGTATAAGTAAACAGTCAGTCTTACCGCTAGTATGCCTCATTCACGAAGCTGGTCTATAAGGGGTGTTTAAGGAAGTTGCCTATAAAATGGTGATTGAATGGGTATCCACTCTTACCCACCGCACTCTTGACTAGTGGAGGGTCGTTAGCCGAACGGGTAGGATAGGACGAAACCTTCCATTATAAGTATAATGAAGTACAAAGTAACTACATGCTTTTACAAATTCCCAAATCATAGTTACTTTAGGAAAAATGTGGAATTATATGCTAATCCATGTAATTACACTTTGTACCCTTGTCGAAACGTTAGTGGAGCATGTGTGGTTAACCGGCACACTAATTTGGGTTTGGCATTGGTGGCGAAGGGTGGCTCGATGTTTATCATAAATCAATGGAGCGTGTGTGGCTAACCGGCACATTGATTAGGTGATAGTAGCAATTGGGTGCACCACGTGATTCGTATGGTTATTCACACCTTGTTTGTGATCCTCGGCATCCCAGTCGCAAACTTGAAGGGCATAATCGAGATTAAACACGCCATTGAAAAGTTCAATGAATCTCAAAAGATCTAGGAGTTTGAATTCATTTAAAACTTAAATTTCCTTTTTCGTTTTTCATGGTGGAAATTGGTAAATCGTCATTTACCTACCTTCAAATATTCTGCAACTAGATTACGGCATCCCTCTTCTAGGTTGTAGAGTATTGTGTTGGATCATAGCCTTGATGTTTCGTTTGGGTGTTACATCAAGGATTCTAATCAACCTGACTTGAATTTCTCCCGTTTTGTAGATGTCTAAATCTTACAATGGTCTTCCCAAGTCCCTTGGAACAAGCTTTCCAAATGAAGATGACGTTCCACGATACGATCAAGGAAATGAGAGTCATGCTTTACTTCCTCCACCTCCTCTAATTATTCTCCCTAACCCACAAGTTCAAAGGCTTGAAAAGTTCAAGCTCACTCAAGCCCTTTTGGCAAGTAAGCACGAAGATAGAAAACCTGTGTGTGCACACATCTTAGAGATGAAGTCACACATTGATAGGTTAAAGATGATGGGTGTCGATATCTCAGAAATGTTAGCTGTTGACTGGGTTCTTCAGTCACTTCCTGAATCATATAGTGAGTTCGTTAGAGAGTACTACATGATGGACCATGACGTGACCCTCATTGATTTGACCTATTTGCTTATAGCTGCTGAATCAGAAATGATTTGGCGTGCTAATCAAGCAAATTTGTCTGGCAAATCAAACTCCCAAACTTTAATGGACATTGAAAATGGTGGCAATGGAAATCCAGAAAAAGGTAAATTCTGAGATAGTTCCTTGTGCCATTCCAAAAGAGTTCATCTGCTTCTACTGCCAAGAGAAGGGGCATTGGAGACGAAGCTGCCCTGTTTACCTGAGAGATCTAAGAGATGGGAGAGTCAAGACGTATGGCTCTACTTCAGGTAAAATTAAATAACTAACTCTATAAGTTCCTATTCTTTGATTTTCAATACATGATGTGATAAGATTACATTTTGATGTTTTGTCGGATCGAAGAAAAGAGAGGAAGCTTAAGGGAAGAAGTAAGCTGAATCTGATCATGAAGAAATGGATTTCGATCGCATTGCTTGAAGATCGGATTTTGAGCTACTACTTTAGAGTTAGAATAGATTGCTTAGAAATTGAAATAACATAGTTTTCATTTGAATTTCATTGTAAGGACAAGTTTTTCCACAATAAAATGAATTTTGATTTCGTTCTATTTATTTATCCTTGCAATGGCATATGTGAAAATGGATGTTTATGTATTTCTAATTTTAGCAATGTTGAATTGGATGTGATTCTTGATTATGTTATTTGTGGAAATGTCGAGAATTTGCCAAATAAGGGAAGATTCTCATCGCCCAAGTTTCAATTGGACAGGAACTTGGAATCATACAACTTGGTTGCGTGATGAATGAGAAACTTCATATTTGGAAATTAGACTAATTCTTTGACAAAGTGTCAAGAGAAGGACTAGGAGATCGAGTACACTAGGTTGTGCATTGATCAATTCCACCACAAGAGTGATAAAGATATTCGTCATGATTTACTAAAGTTTAGTAAATATGGTTATACTTATAAGATTAAGTATAATTCTGAGTTGATCGAAAGAGTTTCAATCAATAGTAGAACGAATAATAAGAATCAAGTGGGCAGAAAGATAAAAGTTTCTCTATTCTAAGAAGAAGGGAGAGTACCTTTTATTGTGTTTTATGATAAGTCTTAATGATTAAGAACTATTTCTCAATTGGTCCTCTAAGTGAGTCTTAGTGCATTTGCATGTCTAAGAAGAGGAATCGAGAATTATGGAAATGGTTAAATCAAGAAGTCAATCATACTTCGTTCCAATATCAAGTCTTAGAGTCAAGATTGTGACTTGAGTGACAAGTCTTAAGTAGGTTTATAACACTCATCAAATGTGGAGTTTGGAAAAGGCTTTCTTATTCTTGCACATTTGAAATTGGTAAGTTGTGATGTCTTGGATAAGACAAAGACCAATTATGTGAAGTGTTTTGTCTTGATAAGAACTACAATAACTCTTGAATATTTGTTTTGTTTAGGAAAGGATCCTGACAAGAGAATCATATATGTCAAGAGGTCAGTGGGAGTCTTAATTGTCTTGAAAAGTTTCAAGAACAAATCAAGAGTAAACCTAGTTAATCATCACTAGCGCACGACTTGAGGCTTTTAACCTATCGTGTTGACTTTATTTTGTTTCTGTGCCATTCCATTTAAGCTAAATATGTATATGAGTTCTATGAGTTCTCATTTGAATGCATAAAGACAAAGCACCTTGATCAATGGAAAGTACATTGATATGTAAGGGTGAGTTGCTAAACCACTTGGAAGACATGGTGGGCACTCGTGTTACCATGAGGCAAGAAATCAAGATTGAACGAGTTCAGTCCATATGGTTTTGGATTTGTCGCAAACTTTCGTTTTTGACAAATTCACATGGATAGGAACACATACATCATAAAATCTAAGTGTCATAAGGTTTCCCTCCTTCATGAAAATGATTGTGAGGAAATGCTTTCACTAAGAGAGATTTTAAGAAGATAGCAATTGTGAAAATTATATTCTCAAATTCGATTATGATTACGGCATCCCTTTTCATCGTTCGAATTGTGAGATTTGGCAATTGGTCTGAACATTTGGGACTTAGTAACATATATTCAGAATTGTTTAGACACACATGTGAGCTATCTAAGGCAAAAGTGTATGAGCTTAAAAAGCTTAGATAAAGACTTATCAAAGCATTAGGTATTAGAAATATGAACTTGAGGAATTCAATAAGCATTGTTTTCTGGAAGTTCAATTGTTTTCTGAATACATGTCAAAGCTAGTGGGAGCATAAGTGTTATGCTGGTAAGAAAATAATCATCATGTTAGTGGGAGCATGATTATTATGGTAAGTATTGCAAGTTAGCAATATTAATTATAGAAAACAAGTATTAACTTTGCAAAGTTGTAGGGGTTGAAAAGTTGTTTTGCTATAATTAAGGGAGAGAATATTATACTTCGTTTCAAAATTCTAAAGCTTAGATCGAGAAATGTTAATAAATTTAGTCAAGGATACATAGTGCATTCTCAAAATTCGATTATGATTACGGCATCCCTATTCATAGTTCGAATTGTGGGAACATAGCACATAAAATATTATGGCAGAAGGCTGATAAAGTATCACATCTTTATGTGAGACATTATACATCGTGTCCAATACGCTTCGGATATAGGATCGATTGCATATGCTATAATATTTGACCATTCTAAAATTTTCCAAATGCCTAGGGAATTAAGAGGGAAAAAGGACTAGAATCGGTTTTGACTAAAATAATTAAACAACTATCAAAGGATGATCTGAGGTTCACTGAGGATTTGTCGCTTGTGAGTAGTTGGAAGTATAGTACTGGATGGACTATATTGACATTATTATAAATAGATAAGATTCTATTAAGAATGAGTTGTCATATGGCAAATATGGAAATGTTTCCATTAATGGGAGTTGGATATTAAGAAATATGTCTAGATTAGAAACTTTTATGCGAGAAGGATGTTCAAAGGAATGTACTTTGAATGTGAGACTTCACGTCTATGGAATTGTCTTGTAACAATTTCCGATAGAATACCTTGTAATTTCATTAGCCAGGTCTTGGTGACTTTTGTGCTATGACATTACGAAAGAATCATTGCATAAAATGTTAGAATCTGACATATTCTAAAAGTGGCAAGAATTTGATATTCTTATACTAATAATAAGGATTGGGGATTGTGAAATGAGTTTCATTGGAAAAGTTTTTCAATTGATCTATTTAACAAAGTATGGACCATAGGAAACCAAAGTGTGCATGCTTGGAGCATGGGACAATTGTGGATATAATTCTAGTAATAAGTTGATTTTCTGAAACAGTAAGCAATGAATAATGAGTAATCAATATGGTGCTTAAATAAAAGTGTTTTTATTTACGCTCAAAAGTTTTGGGGCCATATAGGATTAATATTATTATTGTATTTCACTTTGCATGTTTTGACTTCCAGAATAACTGGGTTATTCGAACCTCCACAGTCGGTCATACGTTGGAAGTAGGTATGAAGGAAGACTGTCATGAATCTGTCTGTAGATTGTCTAAGTGTTTAGACATAGCACAAGTTTGCTGCAGAGTTCATGAGTGCTTTAATAAGATTAGAGTATTGGATCAAACCCACGCTCACTTGAATCACTTCATGGTTTTGTCATGAGTAATTGTGAGACGATAACATTGTATATTCTTGAAACCGAGACGTATGAGTTGTTATTTGTTGGTCGGTTGCACATTGATAATAAGAAAACACACCAGTAACTTGGTGTTATAAAACTTATTGTTGTGTGTGATTCGATTAGTAAATGCAAGCGAGCATTTGCGTCGAAGTTTATCCATTCCTTTTACCCAAAGTGGGATAAAACCGATATCTGTGGGCCTCTCGATGATTTAGTGATGACACCTAAGCTCTTGGCCAAGCCGGGACTAAGTTGATGTGTTCAATTATAGTCTGTTGACAGTCGTCATAAATCGGAAGTCGGAAAACAATATAGAGAGAATGATTAAAATTCATGTCTTGTGTCTATACGATATCTTGAGAATTGAGGAATATATGATCCCTTATCTAAAGGACACGCGTATCTGATAAGATCAGAGTTGACAGCGGCTGATGAAAGCTACGATTGCTGATTAGGTTATGAAGTTATGCAAAATAGTTATTAGACTTATCCAAGTGGGAGACTGTTGGATTAGTGTCTAAGTCCATAACTATTTTGGTATGTACTTGACCTGATTATGAGCATGGTCCTTTTGGGTTGCCTTCACCATAGCAATATGTGGGATGAATTAAGGAGAGAAAGGTTTAATTATGATTTATTAATATATTATAAGAATAATATATTAAAGGAGAAATCATATTGTTTAATTAATATTAGTCAAGAATTAATAAAGAATTAATTTTGTGGCTAAAAGAGATTAATTAAACTTAGGGGACTGGAATTGTAATTATAGGATAATTGCAATTGGGCTATGGATCACCTTGGAATAATAGGTTGGACGAATTCTATGGGGAAGCCTATTAGAAATCGTCCAAGGCATGTTCCAGAAGGGGTTCATGGGCTGCTTAGGGCTTAAGCAGTCAAATTAGGGTTTCCTTATTGGATAACCCTAATAGCCTAAGTATTTAAGGAACCCCTAAGCCCCAAAAACGTGGTGAATGGTTCCTTTAGGGTTTCTGGACGATTTTAGGCAGCCACTTCTCTTCTCCTCTTCATCCAATTGCTTAGTGGTGTTTGTGACTCCATTAGAGGTGCAACACTTGAGGCACTAAGCTTTCTGAAGCCAAGGAATTGATTGTTATTGCTACATAACAATCAAGGTAAGATCCAAACCCTAGTTTACATGTTTATTTGATTAATTGTATGCTAGATCTAGGGTTTATAAGTCTTGGAGGTTTATTGCATGTTCAAAGTAGAAAAACTAGATCCAAGCAATTAGGGTTGCATGAACACCATAGGAATGTTGTTATGCACAAAACCCATCAAAAATGTGATGGATAACCACTCTAGGGACTTGGAACTACTTGCACTAAGTTTTAGGACCTTAAAGGGTTGCATGAGGGGAGTGTATGGCCACCTTTAAGGTGTGTGCGGCCAGAGTGTGCGGCCAAGTGTGTGTGCGGCCGTACACTCATGATGGAAGGTGTTCTTGGGGTGTTTCAAGGTCCATACTTGCAATCCATGAAGTATCCTAGGTATATACTCAATTGTAGTGCACGTTAGGTGTCCTAGAAGTGTGTTTGTGGCCCTAGGATGGGTGTGTGGTCGCACACCAGGGTGTGTGCGGCTGTACACTGGTGTGTGCGGTCGTACACCCCACAAGATGATGTCCAAAATGCCATTTTCAAGGTGCAAGAAGGCTAGGGGCATGTCTATCTCGAATATGGGAGTCACACTGTCACTTTGGAGGGTGTTTTTTTAAGAGTGTACGACCACCCTTATGAAGGTGTGCGGTCGTACTCCTTCATATGATGAAGAACATGGTGAAACTTTGATGAATCAAGGCTTAGATGAAGTGGTCCTTCTAGTACAACAAGCTAAGGGATAGATTACTCACGTTTTTGCAGCCTTGGAGGGTTTGTGGTTGAAGAAGCTTGAGAGAAATGGTGTTGTGTGCTGCCAAGGTGTTAAAGGAATGAAAGGAAAGGGGCCTACCCTTTATATAGGGTGGGTATGTTGTCTAGGAGGGAGTGTGCTGCCAGGAGGTGTGTGTGCGGCCGCACACCCATGTGTACGGCCGTACACTCCCTCTAAAGGTGTGTATGGCCTTGTTTTGACAGTCTACGACTTGTTGACTCATTCCTAACCTCAACCTTGGTTGTACTCAAGCTTAGAATCACTTAAACGAACCCTCAAACAGTGCAAGAAGTCAATAAAACCAGTTTCACTTAGGTTGGATTGATTAAGTGTGCGAGATAAAAGTTCCGGGTTGTCACAAAGAGAGAGAGAGAGAGAGAGAGAGAGACCCTTTAATATTATATAATTATTTATTTTTATTTTTTTTAAAATAAAGCAAAACTTCATAAATGGTCCCCGGGTATTGAAATGATGAAAATACCCCTCACTTAACGGTAGAAATCTAACGGAGTTAGGCGGAAGGACTAAACATTAAAAGTTTTGTAACCACAGGGACGATCCGTGAGGTTTTTGTAAATTAGGGACCAAACTTCAAATTTTTTGAAACCACAAGGACATTTTTGAAGTTTTATCTAATACTAACAAGTTGCGGCCATACCTACTAACACAATTTGAGAAAGGAGAATTAATGAAAAGCATGGGATGTTTTTGGGAATTAGGTTCGGTGGAGAATAATAAAAATGTTGGGAATGTAAGAATAAATATTGGCTACCCATTTTAGAATGCTATGTTTATAGAATTTTTTTTTCTAATATATCAAAATTTATAATGTTTTATTCTCTATTAATCCATATTCATATTAATATATGTCAATTTATTTTTATTTTTTAAAATTAGCACTCATCATACGCTTTATTTACATGTAAATAAACCGTGTATATTCATGGTTTATTATATCCACAGTATATTCACATGTTAATAAAGAATGAGTTTGATATAAATTTGATAAACATTTTATTCACATATAAATAAAACATATGATGAGAGATGAAATAAAAAAGAAAAAAAAGTTATATAAAAACTATTATGTTGAAATTAGTGTTGTCGGCAAACTAAACATGAGATTATTTGTTAAATGGTTGGTATAAGAGTTGAATTAATTTGTTATTGTGAGATAAATAAATTATTTTTGTTTATTAATTTAAACTATATTTGGTAAAGAATTGTTGGCAAAGGTTGTAAAGTGTATAAGTTATGAAACTTCAATCGAATTCTCGCGGGTTTGTCGCTCTGATCTGGACCCGAAGTTCAGCTAGGAGTATTTAATGTTGAGATGAGACTCATTTGCTGACATGAAATTAGGGTTTCTCTCATATTTCTCTCTTTAGTTCTCCTCTTGAGCGTTACCTACATGTTATCTTTTCTAGATTAGAGTTCTTAGCTCTTACACTCAGATTTGAGAGTAGATTAGATTTAGAGTTGTAGTAAGTTTGAATGTAAAAAGTTAGAGAGTTTTATGTAGTGAGGTTTCCTCGTATGTTCATTAAAACCAGTCGGTTCTTGATTTAATAATAGAGTTGTTGATGTTGTGATAAGTTTTTGTTCATTTATGGTATCAAACCCACACGATTTTGCATAAGGTACGATGAAGGCATCACTTGTGCTTTGTTGTTGGTTTACGGTTCTATTGCTTTGATCTGATAAATCTGAGGTGTGTAGGCAAGTTACGCAGGATGTAAAAAGCTTTAAACTTGCTCATTGGTTCCATAGATTTTGTTAATTGTCATATTTGTCACTTTTTGCTCGCTTGAGCTTGTGTTTTGGGAGCTGAGGCAACTCTATCACCTTTTGATCTATATGGAACACTCTTGGGACTTATTGGACTTGGAAAGTTGTTCTTTGGTGCTTATTCATTAAGCCATGCAATTTGTGTTAGCATTTTTGGTCAATTTAGTGCATAAAGTTTAGATTTTGAAAGTTTGTGACCTTGTTATGGATAAAGTTGGAAACTTTATACATCTAAACATCATATTGGTTTAGATCTAAAGGTTGGAGACTTGGACTTAATGGATTAGCTTGAGAAAGATGCATTTTTGGTCCCTTTGAGACTTAAAGACTAGATCTTGGTTGTTTGGACCATCCTAATGGATAAAGTTGGAAACTTTATCCATTATGGAGCTATTAGGAACCATATATGAGCTTTGAGTGAAAGGTCTTAATGTATTAAGTGCTTAAAATAAAGTTTGGCAAGGGACGCCATACACGGGGTGTAATCTGGGCTACGCCCAACGTAGCCTGATTCTTGCCATTTTCTGGATAAAATTCTATGCCCTGCATAGAGTAAGACGTGCGCTGCGCGTAAGTCAACGAAAGGTTGACCGTTGACCCTTGACTTTTTGACCAGTTTGACTTTTGTAATAGCTAGTACCGGTTGAAAAAGACCAAATGGGGTGAAATAGACCCAGTACCGGTTGAAAGAGACCAAAGTGAGTGAAATGGACCCAATTATGTATTGATTATTATGTATGTAGGGTATGGGGTATTTTGGGGAGCTCACTAAGCTTTGTGCTTAGGGTTTTCAGTTTATGTATCAGGTACTTCTAGCTCGAAAGGGAAGGGCTCAACATGATCGTACCGCATCCGTCCATGTGTTTCTGCATTATGTGATTTTGGGATTTTGTACTCTGGTGACATTTTCACTATGATACATTTTTGGTTGATTTGACATGATTATTAGATGTTTGAGAATGATTTAAAAACAAATTTTCTATCTAAAATTTTTGGGATGTTACAGGATGCATTATATGTATGATGGAATATGTGGTATATTGGGGAACTCACTAAGCTTTATGCTTAAAGTTGTGTATTTAACATTTTTCAGGTTGTTCGTGAGAAGAGCTCGTCGGGACCGTACACACGCATCGAATATGTTCGTTTTCGCAGTTTTGTAAATTTAACTCTAATATTGTATGGTTTAAATTAAAAGGATGTTTCTAAATGACTATTGAAATAATGGTTTTAATCAGATAATCTATTTAATATATCAAAAATCTCTTTGTAATTTTTCGAACGTTACAAAAGTCATCGAAGTTAAAGCTATCCGACGAGAAGTGTATCCGAAAAAGTTGGCCACCTGAGATTAGATAACAATTGTCTTTAATGTTAAGAGAGGGAAAACGATCAACATGAGATCTTTTGTTAGTTTTATGACACCTGTTGATCAGCCTTTTGAGTTGTACACTTTGTTTTGTTCATCCTTAACATGTTTCTGTATTGCCTATAATAAGGCATGTCAAACTTCATTTATCATGTACCTTTTATAAACTTATAGAATATACAACATCAATTAGAGTTCTCCTTCAAAAATCCTTATTGTTCTTCATTTATTTCTTTCGGTCATTTATTCCTATCATTTAGTACTTGCATTAAATACTTGTTGATTATCTTCATGTATTGAGCCTGGAATCCTTCAAACTTTTGACTAAAACCTTATCATTATTAGTTTATCTTACTTTATCAATTAGTATCCAAGCCTAAGTGGTTTTTCTTTGAATCTATTTGACCATATTATCATTGTTTGAGATTTCATTAGTTTTCTCTTGCATTTCTGGTTCTACAGGACAAAATTTCTTCTTATACACCGTTGTAACAATGACTAATACTAATCAACAACTGTATTCGATGCATATAGCCAACAATGTGGGTTGCCCTACTCGAGTCCCATTAATGGTGTTTGAGGAATATGATCCCCTGAAGATCAGAATGTGACACTTTTTAAACTCAAAAGAAAAACGTAAAGAAATATGGAGATCTGTAACTAAAGGACCCCATCTCCTAGTTAAAACTGTGGTTAGAGATGTAATTGATCAACTACTTGTTTAGGCAGAGACTCGAGAATCTCCTCTTATAAATCTTGACATCGAGAAGACGCATACATATAATATTTTCTCTTTGTAATAGCTAGTTAATTTTTTTTTACTAAAGTTAACCTATCACAAGCCAGTTTTGTAAAAGATGCAAACCAAAAAACAAATGCATGATACATGTTCAAACCTAGTACAATTCAAGTATGACGTTTTCAATTTTTGTGCATAATTATGTTACTAGATAGGTCTAATTTCAATTCCTTCAACAATAAGCCCCCCTTTCAAGTGCACACCATTGACCTCTCTTAAATTCATTTTAACCTCTTTCTCATAATTTCCATCATTGTAAAACTCACCCAATTCAATCTCCAACCATCCATCCTTTCGCTCAAGACAAAACCTTGAAATATATTCTCCAAAGTTTGATCTCAACCCTTCTTTAACCTCGTTTGGGCGACATGTGCGCTCAAAGCATGGCTTGATACATTTGTTATGAGAGAAGTTTATCTTCCCCTGTGAATGGCTTTCACCAACTTCAACTGAAACCTCACATGGTAAAACATCTAACCCGAAGGCACGATAATGAGCCACTTCTGTAATGAGATATGCTCTATAATGGGTATCAGGTGACAAATTCCGTGTGTTGATCTTCCCTTCAATTTCAAGCCAACTCGTCATTCTAAGCTCAACAACTTCGGAGAATCTGATAGATATTCACAATCTATTTTAGAATATGTATATATTTATGTGTGTATGCATGAATCTATGTATGTATGTATGTATGTATGTATGTAAGTTCATTACCTCGATTTAGTACAAGGTTTCCAACACCAAAAGAGAGAATTGGATGACCAAGCGATATAAAGATCTCTTGCACTTAAAGTGTAACACTTCTTTCCCGTTGCTTTCTCTATCGAGAATGTCTACAATTCAAACTCAAGATTGTGAGACTAGCCAAGACACATACATACATACATACATACATACATACCTACATGCATACATGCATACACGTATGCACACGCGCACACACACACACACACACATATATATATATATATATATATATATATATATATATATATATATATATATATCAAAAGAGAGAGGGGGAGTGTGTGTGTGTGTCTTATGTATGTGTCAGCATCATATGAAATATAAAAAACAATTTTGGAGCGTTTGATTGAAAAATCAATGAGAGAGTCCATGTCAAATATCAAGAAAATATTTTCTAGAAAGGGTGAGAACTAAGAAGGTCATAATTTGCATGTGTTTTGGCGAACAAACAAAATGAATCATTAGATGATACAAAATAACTTGTTTAACAAAATAAATTCCCAAAAAAAATGCATCTATGATTTAAGTTTTTTACTTAATCAAATTTTGATTTATTTTCCAGACAACTTTAATGAGTAATCGTAAAAATGAATCTTTGGTATTATTTCGAGTTCTTTTACAAATCACATTATTTTTGCATCATCTAACGATTTATTTCTGGATTTACCGAAAAACATGTTAATGATGGACTTCTTACCCTTTCTACCGAACATTTCCTTCTTATGAGATCACACACACACACTCCCTCTCTCTCTCTCTCTATATATATATATATATATATATATATATATATATATATATATATATATATATAGAGAGAGAGAGAGAGAGAGAGAGACTATATGTATATGTGTATTAAAGATATTTCTGAATGAAATTCAACATTCAGTGACACATACAAATAAATTTATCCATTGGTAATTTACCGATATAATATTTTGTGACATTTTCAACGGGATATTTAAGTGACAAATTCCGACAAAATATTGAGAAATCAAATATCCTTCTATCTTTTGTTTCTAATCTTTCTAACAAGTAGATTAAGACAAATGTCAAAATCAAGAAAATAGATTAAGAGAAAGAATTAATGGATTACACATTTCATTATTTTATAAGAATAAAAAGATTTTAATTTTTGATATTTTAAGGACGAACTTCCAAAAAATATTTTTAGTAATAAATATCCGACAAGTCATTTTTGTGAAAGATTACATACGTTTTTCATGACAACTTTAGTGATAAAAATTGTAAATTAATCATTAAAATATTGCATATGTCCACAAAATATGGCTTGTAAAAAATGCCCGAGCAATCCAATATAATAAATGAGTGATTACCTTGAGGCCACCGTCAATGAGAATAGGAGCCGAAAGCTTAAAGAAGAGTTCCTTTTTGGATTCGAAAGTCAATGGACACACACTTCTCGATATGATTTGGTGATAATCAGGTGGCAAGAACTTATCCCACAACACCTGTGACTTTGCAGCATCTCTAATAGCGGAAGCCACCATTGTAAACCGACACACATCCTGAGGTGTCACACGGGAGAGGATGTGTGCTATGCAGTCTTCCGGTAAAACTTCCATGTGTGCAGATTAATGGGATAGACAGATGACTCGTCAGGTGTTATTTTAATGTGTGCAATGACGACATAATTTGGACACATGAGGACACTTATGGGTGTGGAATTTGGTGGGATCGATGCCTCTACATGTACAGTTTTTTAATCATTGACCAGTAGCTTGTAGCCACGTATTTTGTATATATGATATGCTTTGGATGTTTTTGTACTTTTGTGCCTCAAAAGTACATAAACTTGACTGCCTTTTTAGGCGGTGGGAGTGGCGACCTAACATCCCGCCGAGTTTCAGTATGCCGAGTTTGGCTCGACAATTCGGTGGAGTTTTACTGATTAGAGAGAATCATTAAATAAACAATTTTCTTTTTCTTTTGTTTCTACAATTTATTCAAAAAAAATTCAAAAAATATCATTTTTTCAAAAAAATACCCAATTTCACAAATATAACCATTATTTTTAAAAATTTTAAATTTTAAACCCTTAATCTTCAATTATAAATATCATCATCCTTATTCATTCTTCACCCCATTCAAATCTTCTTAATTCGAATCTCCTAACTTTCTTAATTTCCATCTTCTTCAAAACTTCATGGCTAATGGTTCACATGGTTCGTGTTTGGTCCCAGAAGAAGAAATGTTACTGACTCATTCATGGGTTCATGGGTTGACGTAACAGAAGTCTCAATCCATATTAACCTCCTTACTACAACTTTTTGGAGAAGAGTCACCGAAAAATACAACTGCGAAGCCCTTGTACCACGAGGTCAAGAAGAAATCTACTCCAAATGGAGGCACACAAATGCACTTGCAATTCAGTTTAACAATGTGTATCGTAGGGTGATGCATGAAACTGAAAATTGTGAAAATGAAAATACTTTGCTAGAGAATGCTCTTGACGTTTACCGTGTTGAAACTAACAAACATTTTCGACTTGTTGAGTCTTGACAAATTGTGAGACAGTCCCCAAAATTTGCTCAAATTTAAACTCGTCTTTTAATTTAAGTTTTTATCTCAAGTGTGTTATGTTTTTTAAGTGTAAGTGTGCGATTTTCTTTGAATTTAATGAAATTAAGTTTTTATTAACATAATTTATTTATATTGATTTCTTTATATAAAATAAATATTTAAAAAAAAGTAACATGACAAGCGTAGTAACCCGTGCCATGTAAGTGACAAGTTTTTGTTGTAGTATGACAAATCTGACATGACGCTTACGTGGACCATGACAAATGTGGCACCACTCCCTCCAGCCTTATGCTTTATATGGATCAATGGTTAACCATTTCATCCGCAAATGACAAATCTTGCATGAGTACGCCCTGTGTACCTAGCATGTACGCCCATCGTACTCGAGGGAACCCACGATCACATTAAATGACCTACGCCCGGTGTACCTATCACGTACGCCCAACGTAGGGACCAATTTTGATAAAATAATCTTTATATTATGAACCTTTATAAAAAATACCTCGAACACGAGCGTTACACCGAACTATTATTTTGCATTTCATATTTGTTGTGGTTTGGTTTATAAAATAATAAACGCTATCCGAAAAAACTAAATAATAATTTATAAGTTATTTATATTTTATATTTGTATCTTTAATCATTTATAAGTTTACTATTTCTGTTATATTAGAAAGTTTCATAAAATATAATACATTAATATCTATTTTCTTATCAAACGTTTTTGTCTATGAAATATGCTTCTATAAGATATTTTTTTCTTAGTAGTTGTTTATAAATTTTAGTGGATGACTAAACAATTTTTTTGTAACATCCCAAAACTACCGAGTATAATTTTCATTTTAAATAAGTCAAAACCATCATTCAATATCCCAAAAGATGATCAAAGTAAAAGTATTCTCAAAACATCAAAGTAAAATCATAAACAATCATTGCAGAATAAATCTTCAGGGAATGTAGTGCGATTAAGCCGGACCATTCCTTTTGAAACCAAAAGTACGTGAAAACATTTAAACACGAAACCGTAAGCACAAAGCTTAGTGAGTTCCCCAAAATACCACATGTCATACTAATCAATGGGCCCAACACTGGGGTATATTCCAATCCAACATATAATCATGGGCCAGCCCTGGGGTTTATTCCAACCCAAACATACAATAATGGGCCCAGTCCTGGGTCTATTTCAACCAAAACATACACTAATGGTCCCAACCTCGGGGTCTATTTTAACCCAAACATACAATAACGGGCCCATCCCTAGGGTCTATTTCAACCCAAACGTATAATAATGGTCCCAACCCTCGGGGTCTATTTCAACCCATACATACAATAATGGGCCCAACCCTGGGGTATATTTCAACCCAATCATATATGCAAGAGTCACAAAGACAACTAGCATTCTACATAACACAATCTAGTGGGTTGGCATTGGTGCCTTTGGCCGACAAGTACAATGAGAAGATTCACCTGAACTATTCACAGATGCCCACACAGCTACCTCATTAATAGAACATCCAACTGAAGCTCCCTAAAGCCAAACTGAAACCAATCCTTAGTCAAATGATCAATTCTACCCAAGTTTAACCAAAACTCAAACTGGTCAAAAAGTCAACACTCAAAGTTTAGGTAAAAACTTCCAACAATAGCCCTCCACGACGTTGCCTTCCTTGGCCACGTCGTTGGCATAAAATTCCAAAACAGTTGTTGATTCCTCGGTCGCCACGCCTTGGCCGCCAAAGGCCATGCCGTGGCGACTAGTCTGAACAGCTCAAACGAGCTTAATCCGTTTTCTTCTGATTTGAAGAGCTCCAAAGCTCAGATCTGATTCTTTCGAAGGTCTTAATGGATAAAATTTCTAACTTTATCCATTAGGAAAGTCCAAACCACCAAGATCTAGACTTTATGTCTCAAAGAGACCCAAAAATGCACCTTTATCAACATAATCCACTAAGTCCAAGTCTCCCGCTTCCAGATCTGAATATACAAGATGTCTATAGGAATAAATTTTCCAACTTTATTCATAATAATGCCCTAATCATTCAAGATCCAAACTTTAATACACCAAAATGGCCTAAATGACCAAGATAACTTGCATGGCTAAAAGGGAAGGAAAAAGATCATAACGTTCCTATTCCAATAGGTCCAAGAAACATTCCAAACTGACCAGGTGTAACAATTGGTAAAAATTGGTCTGAGTTCGGCGGTCAAATCACCACGAACCACTATGTATTAATGACCAATTGTGTGTAATTTTATCTTTATTATGTATATTAAATATATTATATTTATAATTTCTTTTAGGACATCACAAACTGCTTAAACAGTCTCTCGAGTTGTCGAGTCCGATCCTATTCATCGCGAAACTTTAAACATTAATTCACGGAGCTCGGTATTCCGGAATTGAAATCTATCTGCGTTTTTGGAATCATTACGTTCCAAACTATCAACGAACACGTATGAAATACCGTTAGTAAATTGAGTTGATTTAGTTAATGAATTAAAAGAACGGAAAAATAAATAACATAATTATAATGATGTTTAAATTTAAATAATTATACATTAAATTTCCAAATCATTATATTATTCATAAACATATGATCTATGTATAAAATGTGTATAATTAAAAATATCCAAGTATTATGCGATGTGTATTTTAATCATATACCCACATGTTTATCCGTGTGTATCTTCTATCTCTCAAGAAAATTTTTGAGTTCATGCACATGTTGAATATCTCATAAAAATCTTGCTAAATCTACTCCAAATCTTTAAAATACAATACATATCTAATAAAATCTGATTTTAGTACAAAGAGATCAAAAAATATCAACAACATATCACTCTACTCTCGATCTCTCATTCTCTAGATCTTCCTTTTGAAGCCAAAACAGAGAACCAAGGAGGCTGTTACCCTCCTTTCATCCAGTTTCCTTCCACCTGCAAATGTCGAGGTTAGCAAGTCCAAACACCCTTTACCTGTTGCTGATCACTGTTGTCTTCCCCGATCACCAAAAACAGCTCACCGGCGAGGGGTTGTCACCGGATGAAGCAAGCTAGTGAGTACCGGTTGTCACCTCCCCCTCCGGTTGATGAAACACCCAATCCAGACACCCATTCCCTTCGTTACCATCAGTTTCCCAGTAAAACCCAAACACCCCAATGACTTCTATCAATCGATCAAACAAAAAGAAAAAGAAGAAGGAACCTGGTAAGCTGCCGGCCATGGCAGCCCTCCTCCTCCTTCTCTGTCTTCCACTGTCGTCTAGCACCACCTAAACACCCCAACTAATGGTTTCCGATCGGCAGCAAGCTAATCACCAAACACCACTCCACCATCGACGGTTGTTGCTTTTGTTCCGTTGACTTCTGCGGTCGGCGATGAGAAAGGAGCACGAGGACTCGCCGGAGACTGATCGCTGCTATGATTCGTCGTCGGAGAAACCCACACCCTTCCTCCCTCGTTCTTCCTGTCGATCAAACAACTCAAAACAAACCCCTACAGTTGCTTCTTCCTTCTTCGTGTGTGGCTGTCGAACGGACCAGAGATGAAGAAACGATGAGGAAGTCGCCGGAGCAACTCCCTCGCCACCACTGTTGTTGACAACAGCCACCACCGAACCACTCTTTTGCTTTCATTACCTTTTTCTTCTTCGATCGGACACAAAGGAGATGAAGACGACCTAATCGAAATTGGAGATCACCGGAGATCGACCCCAATACCCTCCTCGCCGATTACGTTCTCCACAGCTCTGATTTGTTGGCTTTCCCGTTCCTTTTGCTTGGTCGGATGAACGAATGGAGAAGAAGAGGCGTCGACTCCCTTTTACCCAAACTGTGTATCAGATTGGCAGAAACAGTCCCTCCATTATAGCCTTGAAACTTAAATCAGTCCCTTAATTGGAAACCTTACAAAACAAGTCTTGTGTGACTTAAGATTTATTAAAATAGTCCCTTTTTTTAATTAACTTATCACAAATCAGTCATTGTGATAATTAAATTGCAAAATAATTTTCTTATGAAAATAAAAAGCATTTCAAAACATGTCCCTTTGACTTAAAATATTATAAAAATTGTCTCGGACCATGTTTTAACTCAAAAGACGTCAAGATACGGTTATTCACGAAAAGCTTCACTAAAAAGGTCAAGATACGGTTATTCACGAAAAGCTTCACTAAAAAGGACCAGGATCGGACTCACGCTTCAAGGGTGAGTTTCTATGGCCCCTCTTTTACAGTTTTAATATTTGGGGGAGAATATATGTGTGTCTATTAAAGTTTGATATCATACTTTTTATTGGTCAAACGTTTATGAAATAGCAATCTAAAAATATGATAAATCACTAACAAATCTATTAAGTTAAAGTAGATTGTTATAAGTTGATATAATTATACTTTATGTGAAATATGAATATAATTATTCAGAAAAATCACAAGATTATAAGTAGATTGCTATAATTACACAAGTGGATATTATGAGTCACAAAAATGATGACTTTATATGTATAAGATAAAGTATCTCATAGAAGCATGAAACGATATAATAATGACCAAAAATATTATCCGTGTATAAAATGAAAGTATATTTCCATAATTGATGGAAGATTAGATTCATGAGATTATATAATTATTAGTTGAAATTATAAGATTTAACTTTTACTATATATAAGGTTATGTAAAAATGAATTGAGAAGTTATTAATATATTTTTTATATTAATTATAACAATATAACTTCATTATATTAGTTATTTATTCTTATCGCAATAAATAACATGATCGACTTCAGGACTTAAGAGTCGTTGTTTACGAAATAAATACTCGTCGAGTATTGTATTTAAAGACTTTATCTTTATCCCAAATTAAATGTATTAAAAATATTCTCGCATAATTTATATAAAATATGGGGAATGTAGATTTACGGTCGATCCAAACTTGGATAAATTAAAAAATTAGCTATTATGCTAACACGACATCGAAACCGTATCTAGTATGATAAATTCTTGAAGTTATAAGAATTTCAGTTATCGTTTTCCTAAACGATGAATAATGTTACATATCCAGTGAATTTAGAATGGATGATATAGGTTTATCATACCTATTCCATATATTCTATATAGGTTTATCACACCTATTCCAGATAGGTTTATCATACCTATTACATACAGGTTTATCATACCTACTCCAAATAGGTTTATCATACCTATTCCATACAGGTTTATCATACCTACTCCATATAGGTTTATCATACCTATTCCAGATAGGTTTATCATACCTATTTCATATATTCCATATAGGTTCATCATACCTATTCCATGTAGGTTCATCATACCTACTCCGTATATTCCATATAGGTTTATCATACCTATTCTATAGGTTTATCATACCTATTCCGAATACCAGATCCAATACGTTTGAGTTTCCATTATAAACTATTCCGGGTTTCGCGAAAGCTAATGTAACATCCCAAAATTTAGAAGTATGATTGAAGAACTTAAGTGTAAATTGAAGAAGGTACTCGACGAGTAGGTACGCTTACTCGTCGAGTCGGAGCGGGTTCTGGTCGCGAGCTAAGTGACCAACTCGCCGAGTCGGCAGCTGGACTTGACGAGTTGGTGCTGAAAAGAGAAAACCCTAATCTTAAAAGTTGCACCCTATTTAAAGGGCCATATGTCCTCCCTTCAGCCTCCTTATTGCCCTTGAGAGTCAGTAAACCCTAAAAACCGTGTGAGCTTCCATTGTTAAAGAGATTTGAGCTTTGGAGGAGGAATATTGAGAAGGGAGCTTGAAGATCAAGAGGCTAGCATCAAGGGATTGGTGTAGATCCAGAATCTACTTCAGCTTGGGCACATTTTGGAGGTAACAAGCTGTTACCTTGACTCTATTGCATTTATATCTATTCAAGAATGAGATTTGGGGCCCTTTTTGCATGTTAAGGATCTATTTCGGGTTAGGGGTCTAGATCTGAGGTTGCTACTTCAGATCTAGACTTGTCTTGGTCCTGAAACTCACAAAGTATCAGCCTTTGGCTTGTTGGTGAAGCATCCTTGTCTTAAACCTTAGCCCTAGATTGATTTGGGCCTATAGCTCTTTGTTTCCACGTAAAGTTTGCAACTTTACGTGAGAGTCATGCCCTAGAAGAGTGGATCTACAGTTTGGAGCCCCTGCATGACTCGAAAAGCCTCTGTATGAATAAAGGACTGAAGGGACTCGGTGAGTCTGTTCTTGGACTCGGCGAGTCTGTTAAAGATAGGCATGAACTCGACAAGTTGCAGGAACAACTCGGCGAGTCTGTTGAAGATTGTCGTGGAATCGGCGAGTCTGTTCTTGGACTCGGCGAGTCAGAACGCAAAACCCCAACCTCTTCTGGTTAAGACACAGATCAGTGAGTTGAGTGGTGATTCAGTGAGTTGGACATGATAGGACTCAGAGATGGTGGAACTCGACAAGTCATGGGGTGACTCGGCGAGTCGAGTCGTGATATAAGAGTTTCTGAGTTTAGGAACTCGACGAGTCAGCGGGTTGACTCGGCGAGTAGGGTCAATCAGGAAGGTTGACTTTGGCCAGGACTTTGACTTTGACCAGTTTGACCTTCAAGGGTATTATGGTAATTTGGATATTTATGTCAATGGATCATTGATGGCTATAGGTGTTGGAGTTTGGGGCAGTGCTTCGGGATTGTGTTTTCGTGGTTCGGTTCGGCAGTTGCAAGGTGAGTTATCCTCACTATACTTGTGACATCCCCAATTTTACGGCCATAAAAGACCGATTTGTTTATGCTTTGTTTTTAAAATCAGTGTAATCTTTTACAGAAAACAGTTGCGGAATTTGTTCCCAAAACAAAACATGATAAGAATTTATCAAATCATTTCTTTAAAGAAATGTATTTTCATTATATAACAAAATCTCGGGATATCATGTTTAATACAGACCAAAAGCATAAACAGAAAAACATAGACCTTACACAGTTAATTATAACTACGGGCCTATAATCCTTATCTCTCGTTACGTCAGCCAACTTATGCTCTTGTGCCACAACCTGTAATACAAAGAAAACTGAGTGGGTTAGACTTGGGAGCCTGGTGAGCATATAGGGTTTTCAACCCACAATATTATATCTTATATATATATATATATATATATATATATATATATATATATATATATATTCAATCATCAAACGATCATTCCAATTACTCATCCCCATTATCTTCCTTACTCTTAAGGGTTTACCCTAAGAGTCATCTATTCGTTCACTCCGTATTAGGCACTAAGACAATAGTTGCCAGGATTCTTTATTAGGCACTAAGACAACAGCTGCCAGGATTCTTTATTTGGCACTAAGACAATAGTTGCCAAGGTTCTTTCGTAAAGCACTAATTCCATAGCTGCTATGGCTCATTCATTGGGTACTAAATCCATAGCTACCAGTGTAGGTACTAAGTCCATAGCTACCAACGTTTATCTAACAGGTACTAAGTCCATAGCTATCATCGTCTATTTAACAGTACTAAATCCATAGCTATCATCGTCTATCTATCAGTACTAAATCCATAGCTACCAGCGTTCGTCTATACGGTACTAAATCCATAGCTACCAAGGTTCATCTATACAATACTAAATCTAGCTACCGAGGTTTATCTTTACAGTACTAAATCCATAGCTACCAGTGTAGGTACTAAGTCCATAGCTACCAACGTTTGTCTACACGGTACTAAATCCATAGCTACCAAGGTTCGTCTTTCGTCTCATCCTCAAACTCATCCGTCATCACACACCAACTAATTCGTCTACCTATGTTCTACCCAACATATTTGTAGATATAACATACATATACAGTTTAACTCATTTAAAACCTATATAAAACATCCATTCCACGCTTATCTCAAATAAACAACAATATATAAACACATAACACGTATTTTGTAGCAAATACTTAATACTTATATGTTAGAAGAAAGTAAGTATACACTCACTCATAACATAGATATAATGCATTCAATCAATACTTGTACTAAGATCGTGTTTATGAAAGGGACTATACACTCACTCGATTAGACGATTCTCGGACAGCACTACGGCTCGTAAAGTAGTATTCTTCGGTAAAGCTGGAAGATCTTCACACACCGGGCTTCTCGCAGGAAGAGCTTCGGCTCGGAAACTCTTTTCTTCTCGGGATCTTTGGATCTTCGGGACTCGATTCGGGTCTCGGGATGATACCGGGGCTTCGGGGGGTTAAAAGAGGGCTTAGAGAGAGTATCGGGAGTGAGAGAGAAGAGATAGAGCAACCAAAATCGGCTGACCGTCGATTTCTATTTATAGGGTCATTTTTCAGCTCTCACGTCGTGAATTTTAAGTTCTCACGTCGTGAACTTAGTCATCACTGCATGCGTCATCACAGGTTGCGTCTGACAGGCTCTGAAAGGTCAAATCACTGAGTTCACGTCGTGAACACTGTATTCACGTCGTGAACTCTGACACAGTATCGGGGTTCGCGCCCCGAACTTCAGAAATTCATAACTTTCGCATATGAGATCCGTTTTCGACGTTCTTTATATCGACGCGTAGGTGAGATTATGCTCTACAACTCTCGTTTAGACTCCGTCGGCTAATTTTGACTTTATTTTTATTATATTATTTTTAGTAGGCCGGGACAGGAAAACTCCGTTATAAATTCATAACTCCTTCATCTGAAGTCTGTTTTCGTCTGTCTTTTTACCGTTGGACTACTATCGATGAGATCTTCGATTCTCATTTAGATTGTTTCGGCTAGAAATCACTCGATCTCATATTCGAGTTTCGGGCTGCATACTGCTAAGTCGAAACTTCGAAAAATCATAACTTCCTCATACGAAGTCAGATTTAGTCGTTCTTTTTATGCACGCTCTCGGTTTAGCGTATTCTACGACTTTCGTTTAGATCGCTAAGGCCAAATATCGCTCTAACGTAAATTCACTATTTACGTCGTGCTGTGTCGTGCCGGTTCTGTCGCGAAACTTCGGCAGGTCATAACTTCTTCGTTATAACTCGGATTTCGACGTTCTTTATATATACGGAATCCTTGTAACATATAGTCATTTTTGATATAACTTCAGCAGGTCATAACTTCTTCGTTATAACTTCGGCAGGTCATAACTTCTTCGTTATAACTCGGATTCCTACAACTTAGTTAAGATTAATCCTTCTAAATAATCTTCCATCAAAAAGTCATTTTTGATGCTTATCGTTTCTAAATTGACTAGCCCGGATCTACGGGCGTTACAATTATCTCCCCCTTAGGATGATTACGTCCCGGAATCATCAACGAAATAGGGCTTGTATAATGATTACATACGTCATCCTTCCATCCTAAGTAATCACCGTGATGCTCAATCTTGCACTTGCTCTTCGTACTATGTTCGAATTTCAATCATAACCTTCAAGTTACAAAATAAGTCCTTATTGTGGACTCATTCTTCTTCTTAGGATAAATACTTTCCTTTATCTATTGTAACAGACCGATGGGTCGTGCTCTAATGACCTCTCATCGTATGATGCAACGCTTAGACTCGGTCTTTTAGAGTTAAATCCCAAAATGGAATATACCCTCCTTCATAGTCTAATGTGATACCATCACATTTTTTTGCATGTAGTATTTCTACCTACTAACTTCTGTTAACAACGAGCGCGATACTATCGATCGCATTAATTTCAACCTTCTGACTTAAGTCAGATGTTACATCTAACTTGGTCCTCTAGACCATGTAACATACTCCTCGCAGTCGAACTTAAATTTATATGACCACTAGGGTCGGAATAACAATCATCTCACTAGTCATTACCGAAACAAGGGTAATGACATACTCGAATAAAACAGAATCAATCACCAGCTTCTTGGTAACCTTGTGACTTTCCCTGATCTAAGTGTGAGTCCTGTGCTTCCGGTAGTATATGCATCTACTACCTTTCACACCTACTCATACTCGTCCCAAGTATTGTCCCGCAGTCGACCAAGTCACCATATAAGAAAATCACACAATCATACAACACATCAGATAGCAAAACTAGGGTTTATATTATTTCTTGAAACGATTACATAAAGGTTTAAGTTCACCCTATACTACGCCTCTAATAGGCTACACTTCCTGATACAGACTTTATATATATATATATATATATATATATATATATATATATATATATATATATATATATATATATATATATATATATATATAAAGTCTTCATCCTTGAATCTTCGCGTTGTTTTCTGCTTCATCAAGGATCATGTGGAATGCCCTTGGCTTTGGCGGTGCTTCTAGCCTTGCTGCTTCATTTTTCTTTGGGCAGTCTCTAGACATGTGCCCCTTGCCTCCGCATCCGTAGCACACCTTATCATTGTGTGTACAGTTCTTGGAATAGTGGCCGATCCTTCCATATTTGTAACAGGTTACTTCTTCGTTGCATGTTCCAAAGTGCTTAATCTTGCACTTTTCACACCACTTGGGTCCATACCTTTGGTTATCTAGGTTAGACTTTGCGAACTTTCCCTTATTATCAGGTCTTGAGGATCCTTCAAACTTTCTCTTTTCTCCAACTTCAACCTTCTCTAGACCCTTCTCTCTTATCTGAGTCTCGACATTCTTAGAAGCTCTAACGGCTGCCTTCAACGTACTTGCCATTTTGACCGTTGGGCCAAAGTCTGATGGCAATCCGTTAGTAAATTTTTCGATCTTGGCGAGCTCAGTCGGCACCAAGTATGGAAACAATTTCATCTTTTCGATAAACGCAGTAGCATAATCATCAATGCTCATTTCCCCCTTTTTCAAGTTCTGGAACTCATTGTTCAGATCAATCAGATCTATCTCTGAGCAGTACTGCATCTTTAACTACTCCAGGAATGATTCCCAAGACATCCTCAGGGCTTCCCCTCAAAGCATCATATCTGCCAGTAACTTCCACCAGCTCAAGACTCCGGTCTTCAGTTGTCTAACTGCAAAGACAGTCTTCTGTTTGTTGCTACATTCGCAACTCTCAAACACCATCTCCATTTCGGAGATCCAGTCCATAATCTCAACAGACTTTGGGCTTCCAGAAAGACTTGGCGGCTTGGCGCCCAAGAAATTTTTATACATACGCCCATCCCTGTTTCTTTCCCTTTCCGGGTCATTCCTTTCTGCCACTGGGGTTCTACTTGTCCAACAATCCCACTGTAGTTACCTCCCTCCGAATGCCCTCCATTCACTTCAGGCTCTTCCACTTGAAGTGACAGTTCCTTACGATTCTGTTGGAGTAATCGCCTTGTCTCTTCCATTTGGCGATCCAACATCATCTGCATCATCGCTTGCACCCCAGCCATCGTCATTGGCTCTGGTGCTGCTGCTACAACAGGTACTCGCTCAACCACAGGTGGTTGATTCCTCTCTTCGTTCACATTTCCAACTCCACTTCTGGTTCTTACCATTTTGATCTACACACCGAATGAGGTGAAATTAGATCCTCCTTCACGATAGATATTACGATCTTCCATATCACTCTGAAACATTTACATGCTAGTTCTAATATCGTAGTCATATGCTTAGAATCCTAAACACATAAGGTTTCCAGATCCGGTCGGCAACAGACCATAGATCCGAACAAATAATAGCATCAATATAGCTATCACACAAAACATTTAGCACATAAAAGCATTTTAGGCATCATTCCTAAAATAGACTAGTGCTTGTGTCAATTTAGGTGTACTACCTAACATTTTTTAGACACACTCCTCACAATCATTACTTAGCATTCTAAGTTTAAGTCTAGAAATTTCCTACAAATTCCTAGTTCGCTTAAACTAATGCTCTGATACCAACTGTGACATCCCCAATTTCACGGCTAGAAAAGACCGATTTGTTTATACTTTGTTTTTAAAATCAGAGTAATCTTTTACAGAAAACAGTTGCGGAATTTGTTCCCAAAACAAAACATGATAAGAATTTATCAAATCATTTCTTTAAAGAAATGTATTTTCATTATATAACAAAATCTCGGGATGTCATGTTCAATACAGACCAAAAGCATAAACAGAACAACATAGACCTTACACAGTTCATTATAACTACGGGCCTATAATCCTTATCTCTTGTTACGTCAGCCAACTTGTGCCCTTGTGCCACAACCTGTAATACAAAGAAAACTGAGTGGGTCAGGCTTGGGAGCCTGGTGAGCATATAGGGTTTTCAACCCACAATATTATATCTTATATATATATATATATATATATATATATAGGGTTTTCAACCCACAATATTATATATATATATATATATATATATATTCAATCATCAAACGATCATTCCAATTACCCATCCCCATTATCTTCCTTACTCTTAAGGGTCTACCCTAAGAGTCATCTATTCGTTCACTCCGTATTAGGCACTAAGACAATAGCTGTCAGGATTCTTTATTAGGCACTAAGACAATAGCTGCCAGGATTCTTTATTTGGCACTAAGACAATAGCTGCCAAGGTTCTTTCGTAAAGCACTAATTCCATAGCTGCTATGGCTCATTCATCGGGTACTAAATCCATAGCTACCAGTGTAGGTACTAAGTCCATAGCTACCAACGTTTATCTAACAGGTACTAAGTCCATAGCTATCATCGTCTATCTAACAGTACTAAATCCATAGCTATCATCGTCTATCTATCAGTACTAAATCCATAGCTACCAGCGTTCGTCTATACGGTACTAAATCCATAGCTACCAAGGTTCATCTATACAATACTAAATCCATAGCTACCGAGGTTTATCTTTACAGTACTAAATCCATAGCTACCAGTGTAGGTACTAAGTCCATAGCTACCAACGTTTGTCTACACGGTACTAAATCCATAGCTACCAAGGTTCGTCTTTCGTCTCATCCTCAAACTCATCCGTCATCACTCACCAACTAATTCGTCTACCCATGTTCTACCCAACATATTTGTAGATATAACATACATATACAGTTTAACTCATTTAAAACCTATATAAAACATCCATTCCACGCTTATCTCAAATAAACAACAATATATAAACACATAACACGTATTTCGTAGCAAATACTTAATACTTATATGTTAGAAGAAAGTAATTATACACTCACTCATAACATAGATATAATGCATTCAATCAATACTTGTACTAAGATCGTGTTTATGAAAGGGACTATACACTCACTCGATTAGACGATTCTCGGACAGCACTACGGCTCGTAAAGTAGTATTCTTCGGTAAAGCTGGAAGATCTTCACACACCGGGCTTCTCGCAGGCAGAGCTTCTGCTCGGAAACTCTTTTCTTCTCGGGATCTTTGGAGCTTCGGGACTCGATTCGGGTCTCGGGATGATACCGGGGCTTCGGGGGGTTAAAAGAGGGCTTAGAGAGAGTATCGGGAGTGAGAGAGAAGAGATAGAGCAACCAAAATCGGCTGACCCTCGATTTCTATTTATAGGGTCATTTTTCAGCTCTCACGTCGTGAAGTTTAAGTTCTCACGTCGTGAACTTAGTCGTCACTGCATGCGTCATCACAGGTTGCGTCTGACTGGCTCTGAAAGGTCAAATCACTGAGTTCACGTCGTGAACACTGTATTCACGTCGTGAACTTTGACACAGTATCGGGGTTTGCGCCCCGAACTTCAGAAATTCATAACTTTCGTATACGAGCTCCTTTTTCGACATTCTTTATATCGACGCGTAGGTGAGATTATGCTCTACAACTCTCGTTTAGACTCCGTTGGCTAATTTTGACTTTATTTTTATTATGTTTTTATTATATTATTTTTAGTAGGCCGGGACAGGAAAACTCCGTTATAAATTCATAACTCCTTCATCTGAAGTCCGTTTTCGTCTGTCTTTTTACCGTTGGACTACTATTGATGAGATCTTCGATTCCCATTTAGATTGTTTCGGCTAGAAATCAATCGATCTCATATTCGAGTTTCGGGCTGCATACTGCTAAGTCGAAACTTCGAAAAATCATAACTTCCTCATACGAAGTCAGATTTAGTTGTTCTTTTTATGCACGCTCTCGGTTTAGCGTATTCTACGACTTTCATTTAGATCGATAAGGCCAAATATCGCTCTAACGTAAATTCACTATTTACGTCGTGCTGCTTCGTGCCGGTTCTGTCGCGAAACTTCGGCAAGTCATAACTTCTTCGTTATAACTCGGATTTCGGCGTTCTTTATATATACGGAATCCTTGTAACATATACTACAACTTAGTTAAGATTAATCCTTCTAAATAATCTTCCATCAAAAAGTCATTTTTGATGCTTATCGTTTCTAAATTGACTTGCCCGGATCTACGGGCATTACAATACCCAAGGGTCTAAGGCACCAAGGCCGGCCCTTTGATTTGTTATTTGAGATAGTTACTGCTGTGTTATGTTAGTTGGCATCCTGGTAGATAGGATGGCTATATGATGTTATGCTCTGTTAGATCGGTATTCTGGTAGATTGTATGTGGCTATGCTTAGTGACCTGTAGTTGGTCTGACTGTCTGTATGCTGGTAGGAGATTACCTGTTATATGTGCATGTGTTGAGCAGTAGTAGAGGGTATTCCATCCCGGTAGGATGATAGGGCCCTAATATGTTGTCTTGTAGACTGTTATATGATTATTAAATAGGTGCACATGTTTGCTAGTATGTGGGCATTCCAACCCGATGGTTGAGGGCTAGGAGTATTCCATCCCGGTAGGATGATTGGACTCATAGTAGGTGGGCATTCCAACCTGATGGTTGAGGGCCTGGGGTATTCCATCCCAAGGGATGATTGGACCCATAGTAGCTATTGTATGTATAGTTGGTGGGCATTCCAACCTGATGGTTGAGGGCCAGGAGTATTCCATCCCGGTAGGATGATTGGACTCATAGTAGGTGGGCATTCCAACCTGATGGTTGAGGGCCTGGGGTATTCCATCCCGAGGGATGATTGGACCCGTAGTAGTTATTGTATGTATAGGTGTATGGGCATTCCAACCCGATGGTTGTGGGCCGAGAGTATTCCATCCCGAGGATGATTGGAATCGTAGTATGTTGGCATTCCAACCCGACGGTTGAGGGCCTGGGGTATTCCAACCTGACGGTTGATTGGACCCATAGTATGCTGTTCATTGCTGTATATTTATGGTTATGTGTGTACGGGTATTTTGGGGGAACTCACTAAGCTTTCGAGCTTACGGTTTTCAGTTTATTGTTTCAGGTGCATCAGGTGATCGTGGCAAGGCAAAGGCGTGATCGTACCGATCCTCATATTTCATGATTTTGTGACTTGGTTCTGGGGATACTCTGATGTTTAAACTATTTTGAAAACAAGTTGTAATAACTTAATGGTTTTGAATGGGTTAAAATGTTTTAAATTGGCCTGAATTTTATGGGTGTTACAGCTAAGATCTCAATACTTAGTAGAAACTCTCCAATATATAACTGTTAATCCTCGAGGGAACGACTAATGTCGGGTGTAAGTGTCATATTATTGATCTTATACGGTACGACCGCCCGCCTGGAGTTGCTAGCTACAACTACATCTGACGAGATGAATTTTGGCGCTGACGTCAGCATTATCGAAACATTACCACGTGTTACAACGGGGTGAATGACTTTAGCACGCATGCCTTATTATGGTGTCGGTGCATTAATAAAGTACAGTATCACGAGTTCGGTTATGATTTCATTATAAAATCCCAGTTTTGTTTCGTTACCGTATAGAATCGATATTGGATTTATACGAGGTTTATGTTCACTCATTCCAGTTGAAAGAAACTGTATTTAGTGGGATAACTTGTGACTCAAAGCGATAAGTGTCAGTACCAAAAATTAAGTCAGATAACACTTAATTAATATCATGACACGGCTCGACAAGATTTATTAACTTACATAAAATAAGTTATTTATATAAACCATTTGTTTTTATAAGAAAACACAATACATATGTGGGAGGAGTTTTCCCCACCGACTAAGTGTTGGTTTTCAAATTAAGTCAGATAATATTTAATTATTGCCACGACACGATTTTACAAAGTTCATAAATTCAATACTTATGAATTTTTCATATAAATGATACAAATTCTTGTATAAGGTTTCAAGAGTAAAGTTGGTATTTTATGTTCTCACAAAGGGTAACATTTCCTATTTTTATATAATTTGATATTCAAAATCTTTATATAAAAATGCATTTTGATATAAGTCTGAATTACTTATATGTATTTTCCAACTTCTGTACATTTGGATTTGAACAAAGGGTATTTATGAATGAGTCATAACACAATGTTATAACCCAATTATTTTACACTTTTAATAGAATAGTATATATTTATAAAAGCTGCTCAACCAGCTAAATTTTATTAAACACTTTTGGGTATAAAAATACTCTGTGTCAAAATCTGTAGAACTCACCAACAATTTTGTTGACGTATTTTAAATGCATGTATTCTCAGGTTATTTAACAGATCGGAAGTATTTGCTCAGAAGACTCTCCATTAATTGTATCATACATTTGTAAACATCGGATGGTTAGGCGTCTGTCACGATCTAGTAATAGCCATTATCAATGTAATTTCTATTTCGGTCATAATAGAAGATTATATTTGTATTGTTCAATGTATGTTTAATAACTGTGATTACTGATTTACGTCGCGCACCTCGGCGTTTCCGCCGGCGGCCGAGGGTGTGACAGATTGGTATCAGAGCTATTGGCTATAGTGAACTAGTACTTTCTTAGGAAAGCGTGTCTATAGCCTAGGGCTTACTCTCTTAGGTTAAATATATTCCTTAACCCACAAATATAGGGTTATGCATATATAAACTTGAACCATTGAATGCCAATATAATGCAAGGTTTTAGGTCAAACACCTTAGCTAAGTTGGTTGTACGTGGGCCGAACCACAACTAGACGTAGACTGATAACCTATGTTTAATTATGGTTGGACCGATGCACAATCAAGCTTGGATTCGGTTGGTAGACTAAAACGCTAGGAATCCAGAATATTTAAAGAACATCACAGTTCAAAACGTGAAAAATGAAAATTGTTTGGAATCTTACCTAGTTTCCAAAACATCTCGATTCAAATGAATCAAAATTTCAAAACTCAAGATATAGTCAAAACGTTGGGCAGTAGTCAACTTTCTCTGTAACTTTCTCTTCGTGAATTTGTACCATTTGTCCCAATACTTGGTGGTTTCTTCTCACACGTTCCAAGTGTAAAGTTTCACCCTTGTTAGTACTGTAAAAGTGTGTTGCATCTAATACTCATAGTAGGGTCAATCTTGCACAAACCTACGACAATTCTACACGTTTGACATAATTTTAGCACTATCGTTTATATACACGTCGATATTTTCACGTGACTCATTTCCTCTTAAACTAATTGTAGTGAGAAAAAGATATGTCTCACAAGAGACCAGTCGGTGATCGTCCAAGACCAGCACAATCGCTTTCCGTAACTACGATTGAGTTAATGAATCGAACAACTAGTATCTAAAATCTTGGTCTCTTACAAAGTCAACAGGAACAACGACTCGGGACAAGGTAGATTTTGTAAGCAACAAACATGGAAGTAATAGTGACGTCAACCTAGATCCTTCTACGACATTGAATGGATTGTAGGAATGAATACCTAGAGCAAAAATATGGAATCAATATTTCATGTCAGATCTTGTGTAGAAAACTAATGTGATTAGCTATCACCTACACTTTTAAAGGCATAAATTTTACCAAGTAGAACTATTATGTGTAAATCGTGGGCATTGACTATGCTTATGCCACAACTTGAGAAGCACCACAGGTGATGCATATGGAAGTGAGGTATAGAAGTTAGAACAAGCACTAGTTAAAGTAAAGCTTGTTATGAAGAGGGTGAAACTGCCCAAGGCTGAAGAACCAGGAGGTAACCTGTGACAACCCGGAACTTCAATCGTGTACACATAGTCAATTCAATCAATATTCAACTTGTTTTGTTGATTTCTGGTGCTATTTAAGGGTTCATTTAAGTGTTCTAAGCTTGTATACAACCAAGGTTGAGTTTAAGTGAGAAAATCGGGCCATACACACCTCTTGGAGGAGTGTACGGATGTACACATGGGTGTGCGGCCGCACACCCACTCCCTTGGCAGCACACTCACTTTTGGGCAGCACCCTTACCCCTATATAAAGGGTAGCCCCCTTCCTTTCATTCCTTTAGCACCTTGGCAGCACACAACATCATTTCCTCTCAAGTTTCTCCAACTTTGAGCCTTCCAAAGCTTCAAGAACATGAGTACTTCTTCCTCTAGCTTACAATCCATGAAAGACCACTCTATCCAAGCTCTATGTGTGCAAAAACGACATGTTCTTCGTGTTTGGAAGTGAGTGCGGCCGCACACCCTCTTAGGGTGGCCGCACACCCCTAAAACACCCTCCAAAGTGAGAGTTTAACTTCCATATTCGATGAAGATGTGCCCCTAGCCTTGCTACACCTTGGAATGGACATTTTGGGCATTATTTTGAGGAGTGTACGACCGCACACACCTGTGTACGGCCGTACACACCCTTGTACGGCAGCACACTCCAAGTGTGCTACCACACACTCTTGTGTGCGACCACACACTCATTCTAGGACCATAAACCCACTTCTAGGGCCCTTATCTTGCACTACAATTGAGTATAGACCTAGAACACTTCGTGGAAGTGAGTGTGGACCTTGAGAACACTTCGAAGACACCTCATTTCATGAGTGTACGGCCGCACACCCATTGGGCCGCACACTCATGGCCACACACACACTCTAGGTGGCCATACACCCCCTACACTCAATCCTACAAGGTCCTATCACTTGGTGCAAATAGTTTCAAGTCCCTAGAGTGGTTTTCCATCACTTATAGTGGTGAAATACCTTCATTTGACTCGTTTATGTGTCATTACATGTTATTAGGATCGAATCGTGTTCAAGGCTTCACTTGAACACCCGGCTCTTCGTATCGATCCTTCAATCAAACCACTTACCCGAGGTGAGTTCATACCCCTACTTTCTCCGTATTTTTAATGTTTTCAGGGGGAGGATACAAGCTAAACATAAATGCTTTCAAAACTCATGCAATTCTCATACTTTAACCCCTTTTGTACTGTGTTGAGCATAAGGGTCGTTTTTCACTAAAATTGCATAGTTTTTCGGATTCGCTATTCACTACGTTATACATGCGAACTATAATCGATATAGTTTGGGATTTTCTAAATACAACAAGTATAGGAATTTTCACTACTAAACATATGCACTAAGACAGAAATAGCTTACAGTTTACATCACTACGTTATCACTATTAATATCCCTATACACGGTATACATACGGATTTTCACTATGGTAGAACGCTACTACACTACATGTAAACTAGATTGTACGATACTGTGAGGCACTACTTCAATACTGTACCCTTAGGTGTACTGGGATAAATCCTATCATAGTATAACCAGAGTCTCCTGGAGGGAGAGCGTGAGATTTGTGAATAGATCTATTCGGGACTGACAATCCCACACCCGAACTGCTAGCTACAGTTAGGCAGGCATGCCTAGGGTGACAAATGTCATTTAACTCGATGCCTGAAGAACGTTGGAAAGGTCTCTAGTCATATCAAGTATGGTTATACGACTCACATTACGCATAATCACCTTTAGTTTACAACCTGTCACTCTTCAATGGTTTTATTCATACTAAATAAAACTAAAATACACTATGTATACTGGCTAAAGCCAGGGTCTTCAAACAGAACTGATTATGCAATGGTTTCACATACAAAACACTTATACTTCATGATTAGCTTTAGCTAGTCACATGGGGTAGTATTTTCGCATATCACTACAGTTTTCAGTAACGAATATTCATGGTTTTATACGGAAATCAATAACACTACATCTTCATCAAAGAAAATATCGAATTTTCTTGAAACTATACAAGCATCTCTGCTAACTCATCAACAAGTTTTCATTACAACTACTGCTTATGAACTCACCAGCTTTATGCTGATATTTTCAAACTGCTTGTATTCTCAGGAAATCAGTAGACAGGTACCTGCTGAGTTTTTGAGGAGTTGGAGCAATAAGAGCTTATACAAACTATATGATGTAATCCAAACAAGTTTCAGACGATTTCCAAATTGATGTAAACATTTTTATTTAAGTATTCAATGTAATGGTTGTGTTGCTATGATTGCTATTATACGTTGGTTGTGATGCTATACATGACGTCCTCCACCCCAGAACGTTTCCGCCATTCTGGTTTTGGGGTGTGACAGATTGGTATCAGAGCCCTTGTTTATAGCGAACTAGTATACCGAACCTTACATGGTATACAACTATAAACACTAAAGGGGCCTAAGTGCTCTACACTAAAAGTACACTTTAAAAAATATAAGTATTTTTTATAAAAAGTATACGAGCATGCATACATAACAGAATTCGTGTCATTGGTGGATCAACACAAAAAGTATTTGGATGTTGGGACACTGCGGTCAAACCTGGGCAGTTATGTAATCATGTTTCGGGTGAATATAGCCTGATCAACTATATTCAGTCAAAACATGACCAACATGTGCTTGGGAGTGATGGTGGTGTTACAGCAGGCCTAAAACTTACCAAAAACTTTCATCATAAAGTACTATAGGAGTATTTTTCTAGAGCCAAATTCAATGAAGAGATTCATTCTTAGTGTTGCTACCTATCTATTTCGTAGCGATAACCTTCTTGCATTAGTAACCTTCCTGTGCTTATCGCTTGGTAGAATGCTTTCATTATCAGGATGAGATATATCATGTTTCATATATCTTGAGGACTTACCATCCTCTTCTTCCTGATTGTTTCTAGAAGAAGATGCCTCCTCAACCAAGACCCTACAGAAGGAACGACACTCCGCCGCCACCACCACCACCCCAGTTCGACCCCGTCATGTTCCAGGCAGCAGTTACCGCCGCTGTAACCGCAACAATGACACAAGTGAACTCTTGGGGAGCTGGAGGTGGAACCAAGACCCCACAAAAGGAGTGTTCCTACAAGGACTTCATGACCGCAAAACCCAAGTCCTTCGACGGAAACGGAGGAGTCATCGCGTTGACTCGATGGTTCGAGAAGATCGAATCCATCTTCGAAATTTGCGCCTGTTCCGAAGCAAACAAGGTGAAGTTCGCCGCCTGCACCTTCACCGACAGAGCTTTGACCTGGTGGAATGGTCGAGTCAAAACCCTAACCCTGCCAGTGGCTAATGCCATGGGTTGGGAAAGACTGAAGGAACTCATGCTGGCTGAATACTGCCCGAGGGGCGAGGTGCAAAAGTTGGAATACGAACTTTGGAACTTGAAGATGAAGGGTTCTGACATTGCTGCCTACACTGCTAGATTCTGTGATCTGGCGCTTCTCTGTCCGGGAATGGTCACCCCGGAAAGCAAGAAAATCGAGAGGTACATCTAGGGACTGACACAACCAACCAAAGGAAATGTCTTGGCTGCTAGACCGACTACATTTGAGAGCGCCAAGGATCTGGCGCAGGTTCTGATCGATAATGGGGTTGATCTAGATGAGGTGGCAGCTGTTTCCGAGCCACAGAAGGAAAGTGGTGGGAAGAAGAAGAAATCATGGAACAAGCGGAAGGGTCAGTCTTCACAGGAGCCCTCCAAGAAACAACACACAGTGGCAGTTCATGCTGTTACTGCTCCTACTGCTGCTCCAGCTACTGTTCCAGCCACCCAAGCTCCTACCAGTGTTTATGCTGGGAAACTACCTTTGTGCAACAAGTGTAACTTCCATCATCACGGACCCTGCCGTGAGTTGAGTTGCAACAGCTGTGGGAAGAAGGGTCACACAGCTCGATACTGTAAGATGCCAGCACAACCAGCCAACCAGACTGCGGGAGCAGGTGCGGGTGAAGCTTGTTATGGATGTGGAGAGGTTGGGCACTTCAGGAGAAACTGCCCCAAGGCAACAACTGGTGGCAATACAGGAAGAGTTTTGGCAATGGGCCAAGATGAAGCGGTCGTTGATCCTACCGTTGTTACGGGTATGTTCCTCCTTGACGACTCTTATGCATGCATTATTTTCGATTCTGGTGCGGAAAGGAGTTTTGTTAGTCATGCATTCAAGCATCTAATCAAATGTAAATCCCAACCTTTAATCGAAACGTTCACCGTCGAAATGGCTAACGGAAAGAAAGAGAGCGCTAACGACATATTCATAGGCTGTACTCTTACCCTAGACAATCACTCCTTTCCCATCGATCTTATGCTGGTATCCATCAAGAGCTTTGATGTCATCATCGGCATAGACTGGTTGAGCTCCAATCGTGCTGATATTCTTTATTTCGAGAAAGCTATCCGTCTCAATCTTCCCTCTGGTGAAACCCTCATGATTTACGGAGATAAGCTTAGCTCGAACCTTCGTATCATCTCGTGCATCAAAGCTCAGAAGTACATGCGGAAGGAATGCCATGCGTTTCTAGCTCATGTTGTTGATGAGACACAAAAAGGTAAAGACCTCAAGAGTCTTCCCGAAGTCTGCAACTTCCCTGATGTCTTCCCTGAAGACCTCCCAGAAATCCCTCCCGAGCGTCAAGTCGAGTTTCGTATCGACTTAATCCCTAGAGCTACTCCTGTAGCTAAATCTCCTTATCGTTTAGCGCCGGCAGAAATGCAAGAGCTATCCAGCCAGCTCAATGAGCTGATCAGCAAAGGGGTCATAAGGCCGAGTTCCTTACCTTGGGGAGCTCCGATTTTCTTCGTGAAAAAGAAAGATGGATCCTTTCGGATGTGCATTGACTACCGAGAACTGAACAAGCTGACCATCAAGAACCGATATCCCTTACCCAGAATCGATGATCTTTTCGACCAACTTCAGGGAGCCAGTTATTTCTCAAAGATAGATCTAAGGTCAGGGTACCATCAGTTGTGAGTTAACGAGAATGATGTGCCCAAGACAACATTCCGAACTCGCTATGGACACTACGAATTTGTAGTGATGCCATTTGGTCTGACCAACGCACCGACAATTGTAACAACCCGATATTTCGAATCAATGTAACGATCCAAAGTCGAGTTTGGTAACCTATCTTAATATAATATGATTGACGCCAAAAATGAAATGTTCGAAAATCTCAATGTGAATGTACTAAGTGGTAGATATCGTATCAAGGTTTTCAAAAATATAAAGAACACTAAAATCCGAGTTATAACGAAGAAGTTATGACCGATCGAAGATACGCGACGGTATCGGTAAAACACTGTTAAGCATAAAACGAGAAATTTCAATAAAATACTTTTCAACCTTAGGTGTCTAAATGAAAGTCATATATATCCCAAAACCGTAAACATACATAAAAAGAACGCCCTAATCTGACTTCATATGAGGAAGTTATGATTTTTCGAAGTTTCGGACATAACAATAGACAACTAAAAACTCGAAATAGAGATCAAGCGACTTTTTGCCAACATGACCTAAACAAGAATCGAAGATCTCATCAATGGTATTACAACGGTAAAAAGTCTGACGAAAACGGACATCAGATGAAGAAGTTATGGTTTTTTAACGGACTTTTCCTGTCCCGACCTGTTAAAAATATAATATTAAAAATAATGTTAAAGTTAGCCAACGAAGTCTAAACGAGAGTTGTAGAGCATAATCTCACCTACGTGTGGATATAAAGAACGTCGAAAACGGAGCTCGTATGCGAAAGATATGAATTTCTGAAGTTCGAGGCACGAGTTTCGACGCTGTGTCAGAATTTTCAGAGTTCACGACGTGAACACTAAAGTTCACGACGTGAATAGTCTGACTGACCATTTCAGAGCCACTTGACAGATGACGCATGCCATGAGCGAATCGGGACAAACTCACGACGTGAATTGGCAAAACTCACGACGTGAACTTCGATTTTTAGCCTATATATAGAAATTGAAGCCTTCCGAGTTTGGCTACTCATTCATATCCTCCCTCCCACTTCTACTCTGTGTTAAGCATCCCGAGACCACCCCGAAGCCCCGATAACATCCCTAGCACACGACACAAGGCTCGAGGTCCCGAAGTTCCCGAGGAACTTGCTTCTTTCCAGTCGAAGTACTGCCCGAGTTTAGTCTCGCCTTCTTCAACTCACCACTTCTATCAGGTGAGTTCATACCCCTACACTTTTCTAAGCTTTTTATATGTTTTATAGGGGGGAATACAAGTAAACACCCGGTTAATCCCGAGTGAAAACATCAATCTTTTGCTATACCTTTCATGTTGCTTTTATAACTATCATATGGAAATTGTTAACATGCAAAACACCTCACAACACAACTTTACCCTTATGGGATTTTCGGAATCTAATACATTCATTTTCAACACAACGAATCATAACTCTTTTGATCTGAAAATATCGGATTTTCTGGAGACATATACAAGTATCTTCATATTGATGTGATCACTTAGTGGGTATGTTTGGGTTATATAAAATGAAGATTCGATAGATAGTGGAATGTGTGGTTTCCGCTTCCTTTCCTGTTCCTTGTTTGGTTGTGGATTTAGGGCAGGATCACCCAATCGACTGTTGGTTCCAGTCTTAGGCATATATAACTTGTAGGGACTAAGTAATAAAGATAGGGTATTATCAGCACATTCAGAATTCAGTAAACGCAACTTTAACTAGTTTTACTTAATAATAAAACTACCAAGTTATAAAGCTAAGTATGTCATAGTTACTTACATATCACGGTCTTGGTCATTTAAGACCGCCTCTCATCTATTAGGGAAAATATGGGATTTTCGGGATCTAATACATTCATTTTCAACACAACGAATCATAACTCTTTTCATCTGAAAATATCAGATTTTCTGGAGACATATACAAGTATCTTCATATTGATGTGATCACTTAGTGGGTATGTTTGGGTTATATAAAATGAAGATTCGATAGATAGTGGAATGTGTGGTTTCCGCCTCATTTCCTGTTCCTTGTTTGGTTGTGGATTTAGGGTAGAATCACCTAATCGACTGTTGGTTCCAGTCTTTGGCATATATAACTTGTAGGGACTAAGTAATCATGATAGGGTATTATCAGCACATTCAGAATTCAGTAAACGCAACTTTAACTAGTTTTACTTAATAATAAAACTACAAAGTTATAAAGCTAAGTATGTCATAGTTACTTACATATCACGGTCTTGGTCATTTAAGACTGCCTCTCATCTATTAGGGAAAATATGGGATTTTCGGGATCTAATACATTCATTTTCAACACAACGAATCATAACTCTTTTCATCTGAAAATATCAGATTTTCTGGAGACATATACAAGTATCTTCATATTGATGTGATCACTTAGTGGGTATGTTTGGGTTATATAAAATGAAGATTCGATAGATAGTGGAATGTGTGGTTTCCGCCTCATTTCCTGTTCCTTGTTTGGTTGTGGGCTTAGGGCAGATCTACTCATCCGACTGTCAGTTCGATCCTTGATTTTATATAACTTATATGCACTAAGTAATCATGGTAGGAACCAACATTGGTCATTTTTCATATACAAATTCAAAGTATCATATATCACTCTTTAAACGTAAGAATCAAATATATTTTGTCATCAATGCTAAGGGCTGCACTTCAAGCTATTAAGAAAATATAGGATTTTCTGTAATATCATACGAACATTTTCAAGAAACAATAAACTTACCTTCTAAATCAAATACTTATGAACTCACCAACTTAAATGTTGATACACTTTCCAAATCACTTGTATTCTTAGGAAACTAATAAGCAGGTACTCGTAAAAGTGTCAAGAAGATGGAGCATAGTAGCTTCAAGTCTTTGTTTTGGTCATCTACTTTTGGAATCACACTATCTACTTTATGTATTCAATGTAAACACTTTATTATCAATACAATGGTTGTTGTTGCTTTGATTACTACTTTACATTGGTTATGATGCTGTACATGACGTCCTCCGCCCTGAATGTTTCCGCCGTTCAGGTTTGGGGGTGTGACAACAGTATTCATGGATCTGATGAATCGGTTGTGTCGCCCTTTCCTGGACAAGTTCGTGATCGTGTTCATCGACGATATACTTGTCTATTCTCGGAGTGAGAACGATCATAAACAGCACTTGAGGCAGGTGCTGGAAACATTAAGGGCGGAAAGGCTATATGCAAAATTTTCAAAGTGTGAGTTCTAGATCAGGAAGGTGAATTTCCTTGGGCACGTGGTTAGCAAGGAAGGTATACACGCGGACCCTTCCAAAATCAAAGCGATAGAGAATTGGTCTGCACCTAAGACACCCACAGAAATCCGGCAATTCTTGGGCCTCGCGGGCTATTATCGCAGGTTCATCCAGAACTTCTCCAGAATCGCTAAGCCCTTAACTACCCTGACCCAGAAAGGTGTAACCTTTAGTTGGGGAGTCAAGCAAGACACTGCATTTCAAACATTGAAGAAGGCCCTGTGCAGCGCACCTATCTTGTCCCTGCCCGAAGGGACGGAAGACTTCATGGTCTATTGTGATGCATCCAATCAGGGCCTAGGCTGTGTGCTCATGCAGCGAGGAAAGGTCATCGCCTATGCCTCGAGGCAGTTGAAAACACCCGAGGTCAATTACACAACTCACGATCTAGAGTTGGGAGCAGTGGTCTTTGCATTGAAAATCTGGAGACACTATCTCTATGGAACCAAGTGCACTATCTTCACCTACCATAAGAGCTTGCAACACATCTTTGATCAGAAAGAGTTAAACATGAGACAGCGACGATGGGTAGAGCTACTCAGTGACTACGAGTGCGAAATTCGCTACCATCCCGGCAAGGCGAATGTGGTAGCAGATGCCCTTAGCCGAAAGGAATATTCCGGGCAAAAGGTGAAGGCATTGACAATGACCGTTCATTCCCATCTATCCGCACAAATCAGGGAGGCTCAGTTGGAAGCCTTGAAACCAGAGAAAGTGATGGATGAAGCATTGCGGGGAATGGACAAGAACTTAGAGGTCAAGGGAGACGGAGTGTACTATTTCATGAACCGGATCTGGACCCCAAAGTTCGGTGGGTACAGAGAGGTTGTCATGAATGAGGCTCACAAGACGAAATACTCCGTTCACCCAGGTTCAGATAAGATGTATCTGGATCTCAAACAGCTCTCTTGGTGGCCAAACATGAAAGCGGAAATTGCCACATTCGTGGGCAAGTGCTTGACTTGCGCCAAAGTGAAGGTGGAGTATCAGAAACCCTCAGGTTTACTCTAGCAGCCAGAAATACCTGAATGGAAGAGGGAAAGGATAACAATGGATTTTAACACCAAGTTACCTAGATCCCCGAGTGGGCACGACGCCATCTAGGTAATTGTCGATCGGTTGACAAAATCTGCCCACTTCCTGCCAATCAAAGAAAACTTCAAAATGGAGAGGCTCACGCAGAGATCTACATTCGAGAGATAGTTCGCCTTCACGGGGTACCTGTATCCATTATCTCCGACCGAGATAGCAGGTTCACCTCTAGGTTCTGGCAATTGCTTCAGAAGGCACTTGGAACTAAGTTGGATATGAGCACAACTTATTATTCTCAAACAGACGGTCAGAGTGAGAGGACAATCCAGACGGTCAGAGCTTATCATCCTCATCAACTTCGGTATGGCATGGGACACTCATCTTCCTTTGGTCGAATTTTCCTACAACAACAGCTATCATACCAGCATCAAGGCTGCGCCATTTGAAGCCCTCTATGGCCTCAAGTGCAGATCCCCTCTATGCTGGGCTGAAGTGGGTGACACTCAGCTAGCCAGGGGTCAAGTCCCCGACAGTACTTTCACTGGACCTGAAATCATCCGAGAGACAACCGAAAAAATCGTACGAATCCGAGAGCGGCTGAAAGCCTCTCGGGATAGACAAAAGAGCTACGCCGATAAGAGACGAAAACCCTTGGAATTCCAGGTTGGTGACCACGTCCTCCTGAAGGTCTCAACCTGGAAAGGCATGATACATTGGACCATTTGAGATCCTTGCTAGGATCGGTCCCGTAGCATACAAACTACAGTTACCGCGAGAACTCAGCAACGTCCATTCTGTCTTCCACGTGTCCAACCTAAAGAAGTGTCTGTCCGACGAGACACTTGTGATTCCTCTCGATGAGATCGAATTGGATGAGGGTCTATACTTCGTGGAAGAACCTGTCGAAATCATGGATCGGGAAGTCAAGCGTACGAAACAGAGTCGCATCCCAATAGTGAAGGTCCGCTGGAATGCCAAGCGGGGTCCTGAATTCACTTGGGAGCGTGAGGATTTAATGAAGCAGAAGTATCCCCATCTTTTCCCAAGTTCATGACTGTGCTTTATTCTTGAATTTCGGGACGAAATTCCCTCTAACGGGGGGATGATGTGACAACCCGAAACTTCAATCTTGTACACTTAGTTAATTCAATCAATATTCAACTTGTTTTGTTGATTTCTGGTGCTATTTAAGGGTTCATTTAAGTTTTCTAAGCTTGTATACAACCAAGGTTGAGTTTAGGAATGAGTCAGAATGTTGAATAGTGAGAAAATCGGGCCATACACACCTCTTGGAGGAGTGTACGACCGTACACATGGGTGTGCGGCCGCACACCCACTCCCTTGGCATCACACTCACTTTTGGGCAGCACCCTTACCCCTATATAAAGGGTAGCCCCCTTCCTTTCATTCCTTTAGCACCGTGGCAGCACACAACATCATTTCCTCTCAAGTTTCTCCAACTTTGAGCCTTCCAAAGCTTCAAGAACGTGAGTACTTCTTCCTCTAGCTTACAATCCATGAAAGACCACTCTATCCAAGCTCTATGTGTGCAAAAACGACATGTTCTTCGTGTTTGGAAGTGAGTGCGGCCGCACACCCTCTTAGGGTGGCCGCACACCCCTAAAACACCCTCCAAAGTGAGAGTTTAACTTCCATATTCGATGAAGATGTGCCCTTAGTCTTTCTAAACCTTGGAATGGACATTTTGGGCATCATTTTGAGGAGTGTACGACCGTACACACCTGTGTACGGCCGCACACACCCTTGTACGGCAGCACACTCCAAGTGTGCGACCACACACTCTTGTATGCGACCATACACTCATTCTAGGACCATAAACCCACTTCTAGGGCCCTTATCTTGCACTACAATTTAGTATAGACCTAGAACACTTCGTGGAAGTGAGTGTGGACCTTGAGAACACTTCGAAGACACCTCATTTCATGAGTGTATGGCCGCATACCCATTGGGCCGCACACTCATGGCCGCACACACACTCTAGGTGGCCATACACCCCCTACACTCAATCCTACAAGGTCCTATCACTTGGTGCAAATAGTTTCAAGTCCCTAGAGTGGTTTTCCATCACTTATAGTCGTGAAATACCTTCATTTGACTCGTTTATGTGTCTTTACATGTTATTAGGATCAAATCGTGTTCAAGGCTTCACTTGAACACCCGGCTCTTCGTATCGATCCTTCAATCAAACCACTTACCCGAGGTGAGTTCACACCCCTACTTTCTCTGTATTTTTAATGTTTTTAGGGGGAGGATACAAGCTAAACATAAATGCTTTCAAAACTCATGCAATTCTCATACTTTAACCCCTTTTGTACTGTGTTGAGCATAAGGGTCGTTTTTCACTAAAATTGCATAGTTTTCCGGATTCGCTATTCACTACGTTATACATGCAAACTATAATCGGTATAGTTTGGGATTTTCTAAATACAACAAGTACAGGAATTTTCACTACTAAACATATGCACTAAGACATAAATAGCTTATAGTTTACATCACTACGTTATCACTATAAATATCCCTATACACGGTATACATACGAATTTTCACTATGGTAGAACGCTACTACACTACATGTAAACTAGATTGTACGATACTGTGAGGCACTACTTCAATACTGTACCCTTAGGTGTACAGGGATAAATCTTATCATGGTATAACCAGAGTCCCCTGGAGGGAGAGCGTGAGATTTGTGAATAGATCTATTCGGGACTGACAATCCCACGCCCGAACTGCTAGCTACAGTTAGGCAGACATGCCTAGGGTGACAAATGCCATTTAACTCGACGCCTGAAGAACGTTGGAAAGGTCTCTAGTCATATCAAGTATGGTTATACGACTCACATTACGCATAATCACCTTTAGTTTACAACCTGGCACTCTTCAATGGTTTTATTCATACTAAATAAAACTAAAATACACTATGTATACTGGCTAAAGCCAGGGTCTTCAAACAGAACTGATTATGTAATGGTTTCACATACAAAACACTTATACTTCATGATTAGCTTTAGCTAGTCACATGGGGTAGTATTTTCGCATATCACTACAGTTTTCAGTAACGAATATTCATGGTTTTATACGGAAATCAATAACACTACATCTTCATCAAAGAAAATATTGTATTTTCTTGAAACTATACAAGCATCTCTGCTAACTCATCAACAAGTTTTCATTACAACTATTCCTTATGAACTCACCAGCTTTATGCTGATATTTTCAAACTGCTTGTATTCTCAGGAAATCAGGAGACAGGTACCTGCTGAGTTTTTGAGGAGTTGGAGCAATAAGAGCTTAATGTTTATATTCATACAAACTATATGATGTAATCCAAACAAGTTTCAGACGATTTCCAAATTGATGTAAACATTTTTATTTAAGTATTCAATGTAATGGTTGTGTTGCTATGATTGCTATTATACATTGGTTGTGATGCTATACATGACGTCCTCCACCCCGGAACGTTTCCGCCATTCTGGTTTTGGGGTGTGACATAACCACTCGAGATAGAGTAATTGTGATCGGAACAAGGAATGAAATCTAGGAACCATCGGTAGTGACTAGTGCGTTTCTCATTAACCACTTGTATACTTAAGTAATTGTAATACAGATGTGGATCGAAATATTCGTGAACCCTAAACTTAAACCTATTCTGAGTCATAAACCTAGTAGTTTGGAGAAAACCTGTAGAGTAGATACAACTAGTGAGCTGTCGGAAATCTACTCGCGAAATTTTAATAAATTTCATTCTAACACTTACCAAATGATGTTTGTCATGTCAATCTCGTGCGCATGTCACCTAAAGTCTGATATCATTGTTTATATGACACGGTTTTGTTTGTGTCACGTCAAGTCGTTATACAACCCTCCCTTTTTAAACGATAAAATAACTATGAACGATTGATCTTTACTTATAGACCTTATACCAATTCCGAGCGGAAGCTTGGACATTATCATAGGTATGAATCGACTACCTTCCCATTGTGTCTAGATCTGTACTACAAGAAAGTTGTACGACCAAATCTACCTATGAGAAAATCATGGTCATTTATGATGACAAGTCGGAGAAAAACCTAAAGTTTTCTTCCTACCCTAAAAATCAAACGATGGAATGTTGTGAACTTCTCGGCTCACCATGATTTAAGCAACCTTGTGAAGGATTTAATCAAATGTGAAGGATTTGATAAAATATGGAGAATTTAATCAACTTTGAAGGATTTGATAAAATGTGGAAGTATAAGTGAAGACTTCTTCCCAAGAAATGAATGCTGGAATTTTAAAAACAAAAGAATTTATGTTGGCTACTACCAGTGATCCATCAGGAACTTCCCTATAGTAGCCCAACCGTCAACTATGTTAACACCAAAAGGAAACAAACTCCAACTGGAAAGATAAGCAAGAGATTGTATTCCGGAAATTGGAACAACTATGGTGTAATGCACTAATCCTACTTTTTGAAAGAACAGAGAACTTATTCGTATACGATGACACGAACATAAAGGATTGAGGTACACATAGATGAATTGAGGCAGGGTTTTTGCCTATGCTTTTTATGGAATGAAATAAGTGAGAAATTTGTTGTCATCATGATGCGTGAGACTTGTTAACATTTTAATGAGATTGACATAGTAGCAAATGTCTTGAGCAAAAAAAAATACCAAACCCCGCTAAGTACAAGTATTAACTACGAATATCCATTCGCAACCTACATGTCAAATTCGAGAAGTCTGACTTGAGATTCTGAGAGAGAAAGCTTCACGAGTGAAGCTCTGTGAAGAATGGATAAACAAGTCAAGCTCAGGGATGACGGGACGTGATACTTTATGAGCCAAATTTTTATGCCTAAGTGCAGTGAACACGGGAGCATAATCTTGGATAAAACTCACAGATAAAAGTGTCCCATCCATCCAGGCTTTGACTAAATGTACTTGGATTTGAAACAATTGAAGTGCTGAACATGCATGAATGAAAGCGGACATTGCCACTTGAGTGGAAAAATATCATATTTGCATCAAATGCAGAATGTCAGAAACACTCAAGATTTGAGTAATGATAAAGAAATACCCGGGTAAAAGTGGGAACCAGCGCCAACGAACTTCATACCAAATGCTACTCAAATAACCATAGTGGGTTCAATTCTATTCAGGTAGTGGTCCATAGATTGACTAAATCCATCCACTTCCCACTAATCAAAGAAACGAATGGAATGGAAAAGCTGACCAGGAATTACCAAAGTAATCGTTAGACTGCACGAGGTGCCAGTCTCTGTTATCCCTCGTTATGATGATGGATTCACCTAGTAATCTTGACAGTCATCGTAATTCTTGGATACATGTCTGAGAATAAGCACATCTTACCATTCGCAGTGGTCAAGAATGTTTAAACCTTAAGGGAAACGCTTCGACCCTACGTGATAAATATTGGATAATGCAAGGAATACTTGTTGTCGTTGATTGACTCTTCCTACAGAAATAGTTATCAAATCAACTTAAAGACCTCACCGCTTGAGGCTTTGTACAGACGAAAGTGTCGATCCTTTATAAGTTGAACAATGATTGAAGATGCGAAACTGAATAAAAATCATGCAGGTAATACACGGTATTTGGATCCAAGAATGACTCATGAGATCGCAGAAAAGATTGTGTGAACCGGAGAAAGATTTTAGACTAGCCGTGGCCTTGAATTATAAGAGAGTTATATGAACGAAAGATGTAAGTCTTTCGACTCCCAATTCGGAGACTGTGTAACTTTAAGCGTTTTCCTTTTAAGGAATGATTCGATCTAGAGAATGAGGCAGGTTAAACCTACAGCTCAAAGGACCTTAGAAATTCTTAATAGAATTTGGTCCTGATATTTATATAAAGTCATCTTAAGAACTAAATGATGTGCACGACATTTTTCATACGCCAAACCTTAAGGAGCGTCTGTAACACCGTAAATTTCAAACCAAATTTTTCATTTTAAAACACAATAAACCACATGTCACATTTTCTCAAAATCACAAGTATCAAATTATCAACACATTTCAAAATTGTTTATCACAACTTTAGGATCCTCCAAAGACATATCTCCAAATCAGATCTGTGTACAATCAAGCCGACGCCTTCCCGCGATCCTGATAAGAACCTAAAACACATAACACATAACACGGTAAGCACGAAGCTTAGTGAGTTCCCCAAAATACCACATTCAACACATTAGCCACTCGAGGCTATAACTCTGTAAGACCCTCCGGTCAATGTGTCTCAGTGGGACCCTCCAGTCCCACAACTCTGATGGACCCTCCGGTCCTAACTCTATGGACCCTCCGGTCCTAACTCTGTAAGCTCTGAGTAATACACAACATAAATCACAAAGAAATAATGCAGGATATCACAACACTCAATATAAGCACATAAGATACTCTGGTCACACATAGATCACTACTCATAGTATAGTGAGAAGACTCACCTCGCAAGTAGGTGAGCAAGTAACCTCGCGCTCTGATCTCGAACTAGCCTCCGCCTAACACAAAGGATGAATATCTCTAATTAATACTCTTTTCACGACTCAAGTAACCGAAGGCTACTCTTTCTCTCTCTAACTCTTTGAAGTGGATAAAAGACCATTTTACCCCTCTATGGTCTCTATTACTCATGTTGACCAAAACCCCAAAGTCAACAGAAGTCAACTCGAGTCAACAATCCATGTTTGAACCGACTCGTCGAGTGCACTCCTGCGACTCGTGGAGTCCCCTCGTATCCTCAGAAGTCTCAAAAATCCAGCTCAACTCGTCGAGTTGACCCCCAACTCGCCGAGTTATCGCACAATCAATCCATCGGGACAAACCCTCGCCGACTCGTCGAGTCAGTTCATGGACTCGGCGAGTCCCTTTGATCTGATTTCTCATTCAGACGATTTAAGGCAGATCTATCACTCCAACCACTAGATCTACTATTCTAAGGCTCGAATAGCACGTAAAGCTGCAAGCTTTACGTTCATGCATGGCATATAAGGCTCATAATGCCAAAGCATGCTCCAATAAGGGCTAGATGTACAAGAGCTTGTTTCCAACTCAATAAAGCTCGGGTTTCTGGACTCACAAGGCCACTCATAGTCCAGATCTGAGATCCCAACCTCAAACCATACACAAATCACTCCATGACACAAGATAAATGGAAGAAAGCCCTAAAAGTTCTCTTAAAACAAGATCTCATAAGGAAATGATCAAGATAGCATCTTTTTACCTCCAATTGAAGCAGAAATATGAAGAATCTCTGGATCCAAAGCCTTCTCTTGATCCAAGCCAAGATGCTCTCCAAATCCCCTCTCAAAAGTGCTCAAGAACACCCAATTTAGCCACTCCCTCTCTCTCACAATGGATGGAACTGATCTAGGGTTTCCCACAGGGCTCTCTGGATATAAGGGAGGCGGAAATAAGGGCTTAAGGCCATTTAAATAGGGCACAAGTCCAGAAAATTAGGGTTTCTCTACCCAGCGCCTACTCGGCGAGTCCCTCCTTTGACTCGTCGAGTCCACTCATTAAATCCACGCGGGCAATCTTGACTCGATTCGGCGAGTTGGACCCTTAACTCGTCGAGTCTCTTCTTCAACCTCAAGGTTAACATATACAATAATATCCCTGAAAATCGGGATGTTACAATTCTCCCCCACTTGAATTAGATTTCCCCCTCGAAATCACTTCTCAACTCCACATAGGTTGAACCCAACAACCCGAAAAGTACCACCGAAGTATCTCATGCCACACAACTAAATTCCTCCATAGACACCTGAAACCAACAGGAACTCCCAAACCTAGAAGAGGACATACCCATCCGCCGCTACGCTACCCCTTCTAACTCTCCAGAATCTGAGAACTCTAGTGGCCTGCCACACAGCCAGACCGCCCTCTCAAGATATCGCCACGTTATTCGCTCCTCGAATAACAAACCCTGATAACTCACTGCCCCTCTGATTCTCTAGTTGGGCCGATAAAAACAAGTTCATGCCCAAAAATGGCTACCGATCACTCATCCTAGACATGATAAACAATCCAGATCATATACTAAGGGATGAAAGGATCACATCACACCCGGGACCCATCCACTGTACTGCAATCAAAACCCAACTGAACAACGAACCCTCGATACTCTGACCTCAGGCACGGAAAATGATCATGCTTCTTCAGAAGCGTCCTCTGACGTCTAACAAACATAAATCCTGGCTCCCTTCTCAACATCCCTTTCAAAACTAAGCACCATGTCGTCTCCCGTCCCAGCGGTTGAACCTCCAAAGGTTACCCATTGCGTGTCCCAAAACGTCTCACTGACTTTCTTCTCACAACAACTATCTCGGCCCAGTGTGACATACAAGTCACGAATTTCTCTTCACCTCAAGCGAATACGGAAGTTGTTTCACCCTCGACCTCTGTCGTCTACTACTCATTAGATCCAAGCACCTCGCGGTACCTCTCGCACCAACGAACTGACCCTACTCAGGTCTAAAACTTTAGATGACAAACAATACTCCTCAAAATGGGACCCCTCTCAGAATCCGGAGTCTCATTTTTCCAACTCGATGTACCAGTAACGCCAAACTCAAACTCAAGAGTCTGGTCCGACCCAGAATTGGGACCACTCATCCCAATGAATCGCTCAACTCCTGACTCATAACCTGCAACCCGCGTGTATACTACTTTTCCCATTTCCTTTGGTTGCAATAACCACAACTCAATTCAGAATATAACGATTCCCGACAAATATGGAGACCCCAGTCTTGCCCCTGGTTCGACCTCCAGGTTTCCTAAAACTGAAAGAATAAGGCTACCCAAGCCTAAAACTTTTCTGCGTCGTGCTCTGACTAGCGAATAATATGGCTCCCCGTAGTATCATAACATTCCCTCGCACTATCCCGTGAAGACTACGGCTCCCCGCCGGCCTATGACACTTTCTCACGGACTCGTGAATACTAGGGCTCCCCGCAGTATCACAAAACTCTCCCTTTAACTAGTGAATACTACGGCTCCCCGCAGTATCACGACACTCTCTCGCTGACTAGTGAATACCACGGCTCCCCACAGTATCACGATACTCTCTCGCTGGCTAGTGAATACCACGGTTCCCCGCAGTATTGCGATACCCCTTTCTCTGACTCATGTATGCTACGACTCTTCGCAGTCACACGATACTCTTTCTATCACTGACTCATGGATGTTACGGCTCCCCGATAATCCTAAGTGACTACCCCCACTCGGATCCACTCGCTCTCTTATCACCTCAAAATCTCATCATCAAGTCATCACAACACTGAGTTCACTAACTCATGCCTCATAACCCAACATAGATAAGTGCATACACCCACTCAGTTTATGCACCACCACTCCTGATGTAAGTGTTGGGTTTTGAGCATTCTAACACTCCTAAGTGTACATGCAACCCTAAATACCTTGGATCTATGTTTTCTCTATTATACATGCAAATATGAATATTCCAAGGTATTACCCTAACTAGCATACAATCTTTGATACTTGGGTAATAAACAAGTTAGAATACATACCTTGTTAATGTAGCTTGACTCCATGAAGCTTGAGAGCCTAGTGCCCCAAATGTGACACCTCAAATGGTTCACACAACATCACCAACACATGGAATAACCATGTGGAGAAGACACTCCATGCTCAAATCGGCTAGCCCTCACATATGTATCACTAGTGCCAATTTCTTGAGCTAAAGGGGTCCTTATATAGTGTGCACATTAGGGTTACACCATGTAACCCATGACTTTACCCATTCCTTATGCTCCATGGTTTTTAACCTCCATGGAGTATCCATGGATCACCACATGGGTTAAACCCAACATAAGGAATCACAGATCATAAGCCCACATATATAAGAATGAATGATTTACACAATCAGTCCCCATATATTTAATTAGTCTCCTTTTGATCACTAAATTAAGTCCAAATAAATTCTTGATCAATACTAATTAAATAACATGATTTCATATTAATATATTAGAACTTATAATATATTAACATGTCACAAATGTCTTTTCCTCACAAACGGTCTATCCAAATGTTCTGATGCCATGCAACCGAAATGGACCATGCCGAGTCGGGTCAAGTACACACCAATTATAGTTATGGACTTAGACACTAATCCAACAGTAAGTTCTCGTAGGCAAGGCACTCTTCTCAGCACAGATACACCCTTAGACAGTCCCACTCCGACGACAATTAACAGCTGGGTTCCCACTGGAACAATAAATCACTTGGGTACCTCGGTACACCATCACAACATCTCACGATGTCTTGCCTCAACCACTGATCTGCCACTCATGGCATCATACTCGGATACCGCAATGTATCCATCCAGAATCTCACAATATCTCGACTCCACCACCGACCTTCCTCTCGCACAACTCGTAACTTCGGATTATTCCGACTCTCAATTGAAACAAGGAGGAATCATCAATGACTAAGAACATGTTGACGACAATCCGAAACTCCCTCCTCTATTGCTCAAAACCCATGAAACAATACACATACTGACCCTGAATTTGGCTGCCCAATCACAACCCATACATTGAACCGAAAATTCTCAACTGCCGAAACTATCCTTACGAGCCAACCACCTCGAATTTACCATTACAACCTTAAAGAATCCCTAACCACCACAAGGTTTCTGACCAACGGCCACCTTCCATGGAGACACTCATCCCTTCCTGAACACGTACAACATGCATTATCTCGCTCTGCTCCTCGCCTCGACCACCAATAACCCTGGTCTCGTGTATCCATACCGCAGGTCACTATATCCAGTCCTCTAACTGCTCTTGAACAAATCTCTGATACTCTGAATAAAGTATTCAGTTCTCCCCCACTCAGGGTTTGAACCATCACCAATTAGCATACCAACAATCTATTCCACAGACTGTCTCACCGGGCACATCATACTTAACTCTTGGAACGTACCACGTAGTCACATCAATGATCTTCCCGATGGAAACCAAGCAACTCCAAATATCCGGTAACTCAGACAAAAATCTCAGAATCCTCTCAATGTGACTGTCTCTAGTCATCTCGAAGCCTCAGACCGACACACCGCCGGATACCCAAACCGTTCCGAAATAATCCTGACTCTTGGTCCGGAAATAATGCACTATTACCCACCTCATCTCTGACTCCTCGACCAGCCTCTTAATACGGGAATCATCATCAAAGCACGAGACTTCACTCTCATGGCCGATACATAGCATAACGACGAGGGCAACTGCCCCAATATACTCCTCTTGATCACTTGGAACCGCTGCTAAAAACATACTTGACTCGACTAAGGCATCTCTTTGTCCTCATCTCAGTCTCCACTAATAGTTCTCTCGTGGCCTAAGGACTACCTCGCAGAAAATATACTGCCCAAATACTCTGGTGAAAGGTTACAACCCTATGCTACCCCACGGGGTTTACCTCCAACCCTGAAACCGGAAACTCTTATCTCCTTTGCTTCTCCCAGAAATGGCGATAGCTCAACTCTTGTCTCAGAAGGTGACGTCTCATCTATCGGTCGATTTCTCAACTCAGACCGCGATCCTCCAATAAGCATCACCCCTACTCATCCCTGAGTTTTGCGACTCCAACTGGCATCTCACCAAATAAATCTCCGAGCAATTAACTCGATTTCCCTCTCAAGGTAGGCTCCATTAAGAACTCGCTCGACATGGCCCTCGGGCCCCACACGCTATCACATCTGATCTCGGTCTAACAAATCACAACAGGATAACTGGTAAAACCAGAAGCACTAACCGCCACAAATCATGGTACTCAAACCATGTGATCAACTCTTAATATGCTACGAATCATGGTAACTGAACCATGTTATCTCCTCTCAATCTGCTACGAATCATGGTACTCGAACCATGTTATCTCTCTTCCCAATCTGCTACGAATCATGGTACTTGAACCATGTTATCTCTCTTCTCAGTCTGCTACTTAGAACCTCTGGAATTCTCCCTGTATCGAGTATGGGTCCTCTGCTTTCAGGAGTACGGGCCCATACTACCTGCCACATCTACCCATACTTTCCACACGGATCGTCCCAGATTTCCTAAGTAGCTGCTCAACCTTCCCGATCACTAATTCCGTTACACCTGGTCGCTCTCCAGCGAAAACTCCCCTCTTATCAACGTACTCATCTGACTAAAGTCACTCCCTAGGCTCTTCCTAGGTTCTCACACTCCTCTGCCATCAGCTGCTGAGGAACTCCTCATGATGCCAACCATCTACCTCCTGAATATCGTCATATCCACTTAGTAGTTGACTCCCATCATCAAGAGTTCCATAAAGCACGAAGCAGGCAGCATTCGGGCATCGAATAACCTCCACTAAAACATAAGGCTAATCTGGCATATAATTCCTCTTGCTCTATTCACAACTCAAAAGACATCGCTGACTCAGGCAATCCTACCTCTCGAGGTATCTAACTACACTTCTCAGTAGACTCCTTAAATGCTCATCTAGGTATCTCTCCTAGATTATCTCTCGACTCAGAACTCTCTCTCTCTCTAGGTGATTCCTGTTAGATACTCTTACTCAACACATACTCAAAAGCACATCACAAATAGCAGCAACTCCTAGGCTAAGGCATCACAAATCAGACAACTCTAGTCCTAACATATGAAATACCTAGCCTATCTCTAGCATGCATAATATATCATAAATATCTCATAGCACAAAAGTAAGGGTATTTTGGGAAATCACCGTTCGGGCTCTGGCTGATTGTACACACTGCTCCAACTCGTTTTCTCTTAACTCTTTCTCATTTTAGAAAAATTTATCTCTATTGAAAATCTTTCTCAAATCCTTAGTTTGAGTCCATACATACCCAAAAGTGTATCCGAATCCCTCAAACCAAGGCTCTGATACCAACTTGTAACACCGTAAATTCAAAATTTTCATTTTAAAACACAATAAACCACATGTCACATTTTCTCAAAATCACAAGTATCAAATTATCAACACATTTCAAAATTGTTTATCACAACTCCAGGATCCTCCAAAGACATATCTCCAAATCAGATCTGTGTACAATCAAGCCGGCGCCTTCCCGTGATCCTGATAAGAACCTGAAACACATAACACGGTAAGCACGAAGCTTAGTGAGTTCCCCAAAATACCACATTCAACACATTAGCCACTCGAGGCTATAACTCTGTAAGACCCTCCGGTCAATGTGTCTCAGTGGGACCCTCCAGTCCCACAACTCTGATGGACCCTCCTGTCCTAACTCTATGGACCCTCCAGTCCTAACTCTGTAAGCTCTGAGTAATACACAACATAAATCACAAAGAAATAATGCAGGATATCACAACACTCAATATAAGCACATAAGATACTCTGGTCACACATAGATCACTACTCATAGTATAGTGAGAAGACTCACCTCGCAAGTAGGTGAGCAGGTAACCTCGCGCTCTGATCTCGAACTAGCCTCCGCCTAACACAAAGGATGAATATCTCTAATTAATACTCTTTTCAAGACTCAAGTAACCGACGGCTACTCTTTCTCTCTCTAACTCTTTGAAGTGGATAAAAGACCATTTTACCCCTCCATGGTCTCTATTACTCATGTTGACCAAAACCCAAAAGTCAACAGAAGTCAACTCGAATCAACAGTCCATGTTTGACCCGACTCGTCGAGTGCACTCCTGCGACTCGTCGAGTCCCCTCGTATCCTCAGAAGTCTCAAAAATCCAGCTCAACTCGTCGAGTTGACCCCCAACTCGCCGAGTTATCGCACAATCAATCCATCGGGACAAACCCTCGCCGACTCGTCGAGTCAGTTCATGGACTCGGCGAGTCCCTTTGATCTGATTTCTCATTCAGACGATTTAAGGCATATCTATCACTCCAACCACTAGATCTACTATTCTAAGGCTCGAATAGCACGTAAAGCTGCAAGCTTTACGTTCATGCATGGCATATAAGGCTCATAATGCCAAAGCATGCTCCAATAAGGGCTAGATGTACAAGAGCTTGTTTCCAACTCAATAAAGCTCGGGTTTCTGGACTCACAAGGCCACTCATAGTCCAGATCTGAGATCCCAACCTCAAACCATACACAAATCACTCCATGACACAAGATAAATGGAAGAAAGCCCTAAAAGTTCTCTTAAAACAAGATCTCATAAGGAAATGATCAAGATAGCATCTTTTTACCTCCAATTGAAGCAGAACTCTGAAGAATCTCTGGATCCAAAGCCTTCTCTTGATCCAAGCCAAGATGCTCTCCAAATCCCCTCTCAAAATTACACAAGAACACCCAATTTAGCCACTCCCTCTCTCTCATATTGGATGGAACTGATCTAGGGTTTCCCACAGGGCTCTCTGGATATAAGGGAGGCGGAAATAAGGGCTTAAGGCCATTTAAATAGGGCACAAGTCCGGAAAATTAGGGTTTCTCTGCCCAGCGCCTACTCGGCGAGTCCCTCCTCTGACTCGTCGAGTCCACTCATCAAATCCACGCGGGCAATCTCGACTTGACTCGGCGAGTTGGACCCTTAACCCGTCGAGTCTCTTCTTCAACCTCATGGTTAACATATACAATAATATCCCTTAAAATCCGGATGTTACAGTGTCTGTCCAATGACACACTTGTTATATTTTTCAATAAAGTGTATTAAGAAAATAATGCAAAAGTTACATTTTTGTGAAAGTACACGCGATAGAACGGTGTGCAAGATTTGATAACCTTAAAATACTTCATTTGATCTTATTCCCTATTCCATGGTTAGTCATGACTTGTGATAAAGACATCCACTAGACCAGTTATGTAATCTAGAGTTATGCGACATTAATCGACTCTAGAAAGATCACGTGTGGATCAAGCGAAATGAAAACACCACCAATTGTTTTATAATATTTTATCTACACGTTGAATTTCGGGACAAAATTCCTTTCAACAATTGGTAAAAATTGGTCTGAGTTCGCTGGTCAAATCACCATGAACCGCTATGTATTAATGACCAATTGTGTGTAATTTTATCTTTATTATGTATATTAAATATATTATATTTATAATTTCTTTTAGGACATCACAAACTGCTTAAACAGTCTCTCGAGTTGTCGAGTCCGATCCTATTCATCGCAAAACTTTAAACATTAATTCACGGAGCTCGGTATTTCGGAATTGAAATCTATCTGCGTTTTTGGAATCATTACATTTCAAGCGATCAACTAACACATATGAAATACCGTTAGTAAATCGAGTTGATTTAGTTAATGAATTAAAAGAACGGAAAAATAAATAACATAATTATAATGATGTTTAAATTTAAATAATTATACATTGAATTTCCAAATCATTATATTATTCATAAACATATGATTTATGTTTAAAATGTGTATAATTAAAAATATCCAAGTATTATGCGATGTGTATTTTAATCATATACCCAAATGTTTATCCGTGTGTATCTTCTATCTCTCAAGAAAATTTTTGAGTTCATGCACATGTTGAATATCTCATAAAAATCTTGCTAAATCTACTCCAAATCTTTAAAATACAATACATATCTAATAAAATCTGATTTTAGTACAAAGAGATCAAAAAATATCAGCAACATATCACTCTACTCTCGATCTCTCATTCTCTAGATCTTCCTTTTGAAGCCAAAACAGAGAACCAAGGAGGTTGTTACCCTCTGTGACATCCCCATTTTCACGGCCAGAAAAGACCGATTTTGTTTATGCTTTATAAAAATCAGAGTACCTCTTTTAATAAAAACGTTGCGGAATTTGTTCCCAGAAAAACATGATAAATAAGTTATTAAAGCATTTCTGAAGAAATGTATTTTTATCCATTTTAAAACATTTGGGATGTCATCGTCAATACAGAAACATAAGCATAAACAGATCTTACATTCATTTACACTAGTGATCTACATCTCTTTTAAATCCCTCAATGTAAAGTAGCTTCATATCGACACCTGTGATACAAATAAGCTTGAGTGGGTCAGGTTGGGAAACCTGGTCAGTACATATGGTTTTCAACCCACAATAATATAATTATTATGTTTAAACATCAAACAATCAACCCAATTACCCATCCCCATTATTTTCCTCACTATTAAGGGTCTACCCTAAAAGTCATCTATCCTGCATTCATTCATTCCGAAGTCCCTTGCTTCCAGGGTTTATAAGACAGACACTAAGTCCATAGCGGCCAATGCTCATTCGTAAATCACTAAATCCATAGCTGCTAAAGTTCATTCATCGGGTACTAAATCCATAGCTACCAGTGTTCATCTAATAGGTACTAAGTCCATAGCTACCCACGTTTATCTATCAGGTACTAAGTCCATAGCTACCGATGTTTATCCAATAGGCACTAAGTCCATAGTTGCCGATGTTATTTATTAGGCACTAAGTCTATAGCTGCCAATATTCACTCATATCATCTTTCATCTCTCATCATTCATCTACCCATGTTTTACCCAACATATTCGTAGATATAAAATCTATATACAGTTTAAATTATTTAAAACATGTATAAAATCATTCATCCAGCATAGATAGCAAGTATACAGGTTATATGCACACATAGCACGTAATTTATATAAAATACTTCATATCTATGTGTAAAATGAAAGTAACTATGCACTCACTTGATAAGGTGGTGACTCGGTACTCGGACAACGCTTCGTTTACTTTAAACTAATTTCCTTCGACGAAACCTAGTATTATTACCACTAGGTTTTAGTCTAATATTTACCGTGACTAATTATTAGTCTTATTATTATTATTATTATTATTATTATTATTATTATTATTATTATTATATAAGCGTTTAAACAATATTTTCCAACCACTATGTACAGACAGGGGTCGGACATAAAACACCGGAGGGCAGGATCATTTTGGCATATAACACTTTTGAAATCCAACAACCCAGGCGGCCCTTCAAACCGGATTCCCCGTATCGCGAGTGGTTAAAAAGATATTATAACGACACTTATATAACCCATAATAATATCTCAAATAATTATTACAAGGTCCTAATAACGTTACTATATTTAAATAAAAGCTATATTAAAAATTAGGTAGGCGTATCTTACCTACGAGGGGTTTGGCTAGAAGTCGTGCTCTGCAGGGGTAGAACTTCCGAGCCGAAAGCTCTTCTTCTGGGAGCCGTCGAGCGCTCCGGGGCTTTCTTTTAGCGCTAGGGGAGTTTTTTGGAGGTTTAGAGAGAGTGTAGAGAGAAGAAAGAATGGGAAAGGTGTGAAGAAAATGAGGGTGGGAGAGGTTCTATTTATAGGGTGAAATATGGTTGAAGTTGGTGCCACATGTCACCATCTGGTGTCAAGACTTGGGGAGAAAGCAATGGCCAAGATTGTGTCATATCACCCATTTTCGCACAACACACTTCCGACTTCTAAAATGCGTAACTTTCGTATACGAGCTCCGTTTTTGACGTTCTTTATATCCACGCGTAGGTAAAAATAAGATCTACAACTTTCCTTTTGACTTCATCGGCTAATTCTTGACCGATCTTAAATTTAACAGTAGAAGGTGACTACACTGTTAAATGTCCGCGTAAAATTCATAACTTCTACATACGGACTCCGTTTTCGTCTGTCTTTTTGTCGTTGAGTTCCTATTAATGAGATCTTCAATTCTCATTTAGGTCGCATTGGCCAAAAACTGCTCGATCTAAAATTCGAGTTTCGGGCCGTGCACTGCTAGGCCAAATCTTAGAAAAATCATAACTTCCTCATACGAAGTCAGATTTGGGCGTTCTTTTTATGCACGCTCTCGGTTTAATGTATACTACAACTTTTGTTTAGATCACTAAGGCCAAAAAGTCATCTATCGTAAATTCACTATTTACGTCGCATAGTGGCGTGCCGGTTTTGTCGCGAAACTTCGACATGCCATAACTTCTTCGTTATAACTCGGATTTCGGCATTCTTTATATGTACGGAACCCTTGTAACATATTCTACAGCTTGGTTAAGATTACTCCTTCTAAATAATCTTCCATCAAAAACTCATTTTTGATGCTCATTGTCTCTAAATTGACTAGCCCGGATCTACGGGCGTTACTATTATCTCCCCCTTAGGATGATTACGTCCCGGAATCATCAATGCAAAAGGGCTTGTATAATGACTCCCTACGTTAACTCTTCATCCTAGGTAATAACCGTAACTTCTATGTTGCTTCGAACGAGTATTTAACTCTTGGACTCCTTGACTGCAGGCGGTGCTCGATCTTGCACCTGCTCCCTATCTCACATTAGACTCTAAATTATGACCTTCAAGTCACAATATTGATATTTACTGGAGATTGCTTCTTCTTCTTAACAAACTTAAGATAAGTTCTTTTATTACTACAATGGACCGATGTGTCATATTCTAATGACCTATCATCGTATGATGCAACGCTTAGAATCAGGTCTTTTAGAGTCAAATTCCAGAACAGACTATACCTCCTTCATGTTCTAATCACATCTTAAAAGGTAGCATTTCTAGCTACAACCAACTATCGCGATACCTCTACTGATCGCTTTGATTATCTTTTATTTCAATCTTCGGCTTAAGTCAGATGCTACATCTAACTTGGATCTCTGAACCATGTAGAATACATATCTTAGTCGGACTCGATATGATATGACCACTCGGGTCGGAATAATAGTCATCTTCTTAGTCATTACCGAAACGATGGTAACAACTTACTTGAACAAAATGGAATCAATTACTAGCTTCTTGGTAACCTTGTGACTTTCCCTGATCCAAGTGCGAGTCATGTGCTTCCGGTAGTATAGGCCTCTACTACCATTCACACCTACTCATACTCGTCCCAAGTATTGTCTCGCAGTTTTTCCAAGTCACCGTTCAAGAAAATCACATAACAACTTAACACACCAGATAACAAAACGAAGGTTTTATATTATTCCTTGAAACAATTACATAGGTGTTCAAGTTCACCCTAGACTATACCTCTATTAGGCTACACCATACGATATTATGGCTACTGCATAACTCGATCTTCAGATATGAAGTCCTCATCCTTGATTCCTCGCGTTGTTATCTGCTTCGTCGAGGATCATGTGGAATGCCCTTGGCTTTGGCGGTGCCTCTGGCCTTGCTGCTTCATTTTTCTTTGGGCAGTCCCTAGACATGTGCCCCTTGCTTCTGCATCCGTAGCATACCTTATCATTTTGTGTACAATCCTTGGAATAGTGACCGATCCTCCCACACTTGTAACAGGTTACTTTTCCATCGCATATTCCAAAGTGCTTCTTCTTACACTTTTCACACCACTTGGCTCCATAACTTTGGTTATCCGGGTTAGACTTCGGGAACTTTCCTTTCTTATCAGGTCTTGAGGACTCTTCAAGCTTCCTCTTCTCGCCAACTTCAGCTTTTTCCAGACCCTTTTCCCTTATTTGGGTCTCAACATTCTTGGCTGCCCAGATGGCGGCTTTCAAAGTGGTTGCTTGCTTGACCATTGGACCAAAGTCCACTGGTAATCCATGGGCAAACTTGTTGACCATGGAGAGTTCAGTTGGAACTAAGTAAGGAACAAGCTTCATTTTCTCCGTAAAACTTGCAGCATACTCGGTAACGCTCATTCTTCCTTTTTTTAGGTTCTGAAACTCGTTGTTGATCTCTAGTAGATCATGCTCAGAGCAGTACTGCATTTTTAGTTGCACCAGTAAATCTTCCCAAGACATCTTGCTTGCTTCTCCTTTGGGCTTCATATCTGCCAATAACTTCCACCAGCTCAAGACTCCGATCTTCAGTTGTCTGACCGCAAAGACGGTTTTCTGGTTGTTGCTACAGTCGCAACTCTCAAACACCATCTCCATTTCGGAGATCCAGTCCATAATCTCTACAGGCTTCGGGCTTCCTGAGAGACTCGGTGGTTTTGCACTCAATAAGTTCTTATAAATTCGCCCATCCATGTCGTTTCCCCTCTCCGAGCCATTTCTTCGTTCTCCTTGAGTCCTAGCCTGACTCCCAGGCGGGTGTAGTTCCCTTCCTCCGATTGCTCGGGGACCAGTTCAGGTTGTACGATCGGTATTGTAGCTTCCTCTCGGTTCTGTTGAAGTAAGCGTCTGGTCTCCTCTATTTGACAATCCAACATAATTTGGATCATCGCTTGTACTCCGGCCATAGTGATTGGCTCAGGAGTGGCTACTACAACAGGTATTTGCTCAATCACTGGTGGTTGAGGCAGTTAATTTCTATTTCCATTAGCGTTTCCACTTCGGGTTCTTGCCATTTCGTTCTATACACCAAATCAGACATTCAGTGTGTAATGACGAGAATTAAGATAGGAAAGATTTTATCGACGATTGACGTATAAATCTCCTTATCTCTCTGAAAAGTTATATGCCAGTTCTAATACCGTAATTAAACGTTTAGAAACCTGAACATATAAAGTTTCCAGATCCGATCGGCAACAGACCATAGATGCGATCATATAATGCATATCATAAATCATTTAGCACATAAAAGCATGTTAGGCATTTTCCCTAAATAAGCTAGTGCTTGTGTCTATTAACGTGTATTACCTAAATTTATTAGACACTCCTCACGATCATCGCTTAGCATTCTAATTTTAAGTCTAGAAATAAATCCATATTCCTAGTTCGCTTAAACTAATGCTCTGATACCAACTGTGACATCCCCATTTTCACGGCCAGAAAAGACCGATTTTGTTTATGCTTTATAAAAATCAGAGTACCTCTTTTAATAAAAACGTTGCGGAATTTGTTCCCAGAAAAACATGATAAATAAGTTATCAAAGCATTTCCGAATAAATGTATTTTTATCCATTTTAAAACATTTGGGATGTCATCGTGTGACAACCCGATATTTCAAATCCATGTAATGTTCAAAGTCGAATGTTAAATCTATTTTGGAAATCAATAAAAAATAGCGTCAAAAATGAAGTGTTCTAAAGTCTCAATTGGGTTGCATAAAATGTTAGATATATTGTTAAGGTTTCCAAATATATAAAGAACACTCAAATCCGAGTTATAACGAAGAAGTTATGACTAATCGAAGATTCACGACATAACCGGTAAACCACTGCCAAGTGTAAAAAGCGAAATTTCAATAAAATACTTTTAGCCTTAAGTGTCTAAACGAAAGTCGTAGATTATGTTAAACCGTGAGCATACATAAAAAGAACGCCCAAATCTGACTTCGTATGAGGAAGTTATGATTTTTCTAAGTTTCGGAACAGCAGTAGACAGCTAAAAACTCGAAATAAAGATCGAGCGATTTTTAGCCGACACAACCTAAACGAGAATTGAAGGTCTCGACAATAGTAGTACAACGGTAAAAATACTAACGAAAACGGACGTCGGATGAAGAAGTTATGGATTTTTAACGGAATTATCCTGTCCCGGCCTATTAAATAAAACATAATTAAAAATGAAGTCAGAATTAGCCGACAGAGTCAACATTAAAGTTGTAGAGTATATTCTCACCTACGCGTGGATATAAAGAACGTCAAAAACGGAGCTCGTATGTGAAAGTTACGCATTTTTGAAGTTTTTGGCACACATATCAAGGCTTATCCGAAGGGAACGCCCTGCGTTCCGAGGGAACGCGCCGCGTTCGTGCTCGCAGACTGCCATCCCATCCGAGGTTCGTAAGCAATGACGTGATCTAGCTTCGGAATGCACTGCGTTCAGGGGAACGCCCTGCGTACCCAGCAGGAACGCCCCGCGTTCGCATCGAGACCAGCCCCTATATAAAGGGTGCGAGGGTTCCAACTTTCTTTACTCATTTCCCTCTTCTCTCTCACTTCTACTCTTCGGTTAGCACCCCGAGACGACCCCGACACCCCGGTTACATACCCGAGTCCCGACGAAGGTCCGAAGCCCCGAGATTCCCGAGAAATACACCACTTTCCGGTCGAAGTGCCGCCCAAGAAAAATCTTGTTTTCTTCGAATCACCACAACTTCCAGGTGAGTTCATACCCCTACATTTTCACGTCTTTTTCATGTTTTAGGGGGGAATACAATTGAAATACGAGAAAAGCTTATGTTTTAAGATACGCATCGTTTTATATGGATTCAAATACTTTATCTACATTTTATAAATGTTAAATAACATTGATACCAACGTTACACTTTACATGCAAAGTTGGTATTACATCGAGTTTTTATCACCAAATGGAACACACTTTCGAAAAACTATAATGGGTATAGTTTACGAGTTATTCATTACATGTTTACATAAACACTGTAAAAAAGGGAAATACTTTCATCTACAAGAAATATAGACTTATCTTTTCGTAAATCTATTAATACTAAGTGTTGTGAGACATTCAACTTCAACGTACTCTCAAGTACGCATTTCAAGTCCTGTATTATAAACCATAATCTCTTGGAGGGAGAGCGTGATACTTGTGTATAGATCTATACGGGATTGACAATCCCTCACCTAAACTGTTAGCTACAGTTAGACCGGCAGGTCTGGGGTGAAAAACGTCATAACACTGCAACGCCTGAAGAACGTTGTTATAGGCAGTCTGGGTCAATAGCATGGTTATAAAACTCACACATAGTATTAAATTAAGTTTGATTTACGAGAATCTTAAATGCATTCAGTAATTTCCTTATATGGGTATAAATTCACTTTCACCATTTTTGCACGAAAGATACTATTGCATTCCAGCCTTTGGATTTTTTTTTTCAAACTATCACACATACATAGAAAATATTGGATTTTCTGGAAAACACGTTCAGTTATTTTTACTAAAGGACATACAAATTTCAGTGCAAAAACGCTTACGAACTCAGCAACTTAATTGTTGACACTTTTTCAAAACTACTTGTATTTCTCAGGAAATCAGTAATACAGGTAACAATCAGCTTTTGGAGAAGGAACGCTAAGGCATCTCTTATCAAAACATTTTAAATCATCATATTTGTAATATTCTTTTGAAACATGTATTACATGCAACAATGTAACTTTTTATTATATTTATGATGGTTGTGTTTACTTTCTTTACAATATTCAACTGTTATGATACTACGTGAAGTCATCCGCCCCCGAATGTTTCCGCCATTCTGGTTTGGGGGTGTGACAGATTGGTATCAGAGCATTGTTTATAGTGAACTAAGTATATTGAAACACATAAGATATACAAACTATAAATGCAAAGGGACCAAAACCCTCTGACAAAACATTTTCATAAGCGATACTTTTAATTTAATTAAAATGATATATATTTTTTTTATGAAAGTATAAATACACGCATGCATCGGTCTCGTATCATAGCAAAATTTTTTACACAAGTATTAAGGCAAGTTGCGACACTACGACTAGGCCTTGGGGTATGTAATCAAATCGAGAATAAATATAGCCTGATTAACTATATTTATCCTGGATATGACCAACGTATGTCGAGGAATGGTCGTAGTGAGCAACAAGTCAAAAACTTACCAAAGAAAATACTAGAATCGAACTTGCAAAATTTGAAATACTATAGGAGTATTTTGTAAAAACTAAAAGAACTATTATAATCATGCGAAACTCGGTATTCAATTAGAAATAGAAAATCGTCAATTAAATAAAAAATATCCTTATCAAAAATTTCCCTTCTTACTCCCAAGTTTTATATAAAATTCTCTTACCTCTATTCTCGACCAGACGAAATGGCAGGATTTTACATCCCCGGGGATCCCTACTACCCTAACCAGGGTAATGGAGGCTGAATCGAGGAGGACCCAGAGGAAGATCCCGAAGAGATTCCCGAGGAAGAGCCAGAAGAGGATTCCAAAGAAGATCCCGAGGAAGACCCAGACGAGGATTCAGAAGAGGAAGGAGATGGTGGGAGCACTGACTCGGAACCAGAGATCTACAATCCTCCCCGAGGAGCAGCAAATCCCCAAAGGAACTTTCAGGGCCCGGCGCCCTGCTGGGCGGTGGATTTGAAGCGATGGAGCAGGGAACAAGGACAACGCCCGCCCTACGGCATGGCACGGGGCTTTTATAACCTCAGCAACGGGGGTTCGGCTGACAGGGTACTCCCTGTCATGGTTCGTTGCATTGCCAACCAAGGCGAGTAAACAAGAGTGAATGCCCGCCAACTCTTGGACATTGGGGCCACCGCTGCTGTCACTACGGTACGCCTTCGTCGTCTGGACGAGGAGCATGAACGAACAATAGAGCACACCTTTTCCCTGCAGAAGGACATCACTGCTACTAGAGCAGAGGTAAGGGAGTTCCGTAGGAGCCAAGCCGCATTGGAAAGGCGCGTCATCGAGGCTGAACGTCAAGTAGCCCGAGCTAAGGCTTCCACAACCACATACCATGGTCCGCAGCGTGCTACCCGTTCGGAGTAGAGCGCGTACTTCTGGCGCTATATCTATACCTATCGGCTAAGTGTTGGTGTTACCTTTTCTTGTATAAATGTAAACCCGACGGATTGTGAGTACACAATTCGGAGGCCGGAATGCTGTCAAATTTTCCCGTTTTCATTGATGTACCCTAGACCTATAAAAAGGTCAAATTTTCCTGATCGTTGTATCATATACTATTATCAATTAAATTGGCACGCATTTATTATTTCTTTGAGTATTCCATTAAGTTCTTGAAATACTAAGGAAATCCTACACTTATTATTGAAAGTTTCCATTAAATTTACAAAATTCGGTAATGTTCAGAACGCAAAACAAATAATACTAAGACCTCCCGTAATCTTTTCTGAAGACTCATCAAGAATTCGTATCTTAACTTGTGGCAGAATCATGCCGCCAAGAAGGAATCCCCGACGCTTCAATACTACAGGAGCACCAACACCACCTCCACCACCCCCTCCATCAATGGATGCTGCTACCTTTCAGGCCGTTGTAACAGCTGCCGTAACCGCAGCAATGGCGCAAATGAGTAAAAACGGATCAGGAGGAGAAATAAACAGCTCTACAAATGGCCAAAACCAGGGACGTTCTGGGGAATGTACTTACAAAGACTTCTCCAACAGCAAACCCATCCCCTTTAATGGAACCGGGGGAGTGATGGCTCTATCCCAATGGATAGAGAAAACCGAAGCCGTGTTCGAGATATGCTCATGCCCCAAAGAGAGCAAAGTAAAATTTGCCGCCTGTACTTTCTCTGAAGGAGCCCTAACGTGGTGGAATGGCCATGTCAAGTCACTAACTCTGGTGGTAGCAAACTCCATGGGTTGGGAGAACCTGAAACAGATGCTACTGCGAGAGTACTGCCCAAGGGGTGAGATTCAGAAGCTCGAGCAGGAGCTTTGGGGCCTTACTATGGTAGGCTCGGACATCACAAGCTATACAAACAGGTTTAGTGACTTGACGATACTTTGCCCAGGAATGATGACCCTAGAAAGCCAAAAGGTGGAAAGGTATATCTGGGGATTGTCACCCCAGCTTCGGGGAAGTGTGCTAGCTTCCAAACCCACGACGTTCGACAGTGCCAAAGAACTGGCACAATCCCTCGTTGATCATGGGGTCTGCCAAGGTGTCACGACTGTCATCCCAGAACCAACCAAAGGAAGCAACAACAATAACAGCAATGCCAACAACAAGAAGAAGAAGAAGCTTTGGAACAAGAGGAAAGGTCAATCTTCGCAAGAACCTGCAAAGAAACAACAGATAGTGGCAGTCCATGCCGCTACTGCCCCCACTGCTATTCCCGTTACCCTTGCGCCGATGAAACAATATGTTGGGAACCTACCAAAGTGCAACAAATGCAATTACCATCACCACGGTAATTGTCGGGAGATGCACTGTAAAAATTGTGACAGGAAAGGGCACATTGCCCGTTTCTGTAAAGCCCCAGCACGACCAATCACCCAAGTTACTGGTACTGGATTGAGCCAGACATGCTATGGGTGTGGGGAAACTGGGCACTACAAGAGGGATTTCCATAAGGCAAAGAATGTTGGCGGTATGGGAAGAGTACTGGTAATAGGGCAGAACGAGGCAATAGCCGATCCCACAGTGGCTACGGGTACGTTTCTCCTCAACGACATTTATGCATGCATACTCTTTGACTGTGGTGCGGAGAGGAGTTTCGTGAGTCATAAATTCAAACACTTACTTAATCAAAAACCCCAAGCACTCAATAAAACATTTACAGTAGAAATGGCGAATGGTAAAACAGAAAACACAAACGATCTGTATGTAGGCTGCACACTAGCTCTAAACGAACACTTTTTCCACATCGATCTAATGCCGATCACCATAAGAAGCTTTGATGTCATCATCGGTATGGACTGGTTAAGCCTTCACCATGCCGATATTCTATGTCACGAAAGGGCTGTTCGCCTAAATCTGCCAAGTGGTGAGACTCTTGTCGTTTATGGTGACAAACCTGGTACCAATTTACAAATCATCTCTTGCTTCAAAGCCCAAAAATATCTGCGAAAGGAATATCATGCCTTCCTAGCACACGTGGTAGATAAGAGACGAGAAACGAAAGACATTAAGGACATCCCGGAAGTCTGCGACTTCCCCGACATTTTCCCTGAAGATCTCCCAGGAGTCCCCCCAGAACGCCAAGTTGAGTTCAGAATCGACTTGATTCCCGGAGCTACCTTAGTAGCAAAGTCACCTTACCGTCTTGCGCCGCCATAAATGCAGGAATTATCTAGCCAACTGAACGAGCTTCTGAACAAAGGATTCATCAGACCGAACTTCTCACCTTGGGGAGCACCGGTACTATTCGTAAAGAAGAAGGACGGATCTTTTCGCATGTGCATCGATTACCGGGAACTGAACAAGCTCACGATCAAGAACCGATATCCCTTACCACGCATAGACGATTTGTTCGACCAGCTGCAAGGAGCAAGCTACTTCTCCAAGATAGATTTGAGATCTGGGTACCACCAGCTGCGAGTTCTGGAAGGAGACATTCCCAAGACGGCATTCCGAACTCGCTATGGTCACTACGATTTTGTAGTGATGCCCTTCGGGTTGACAAATGCATCGGCGGTGTTCATGGACCTGATGAACCGAGTATGTCGTCCCTTCCTGGACAAATTTGTGATCGTGTTCATTGATGATATACTCATCTATTCAAGGAGTAAAGAGGAACATAGCCAGCACCTCCGACAGGTCTTGGAGACATTACGGACGGAAAAGCTATACGTAAAATTCTCAAAGTGCGACTTTTGGATTCAGAAATTAGATTTCCTAGGTCACGTGGTCAGCAAGGAAGGGATTCACGTGGATCCTTCCAAAATCAAGGCAATCGAAAGCTGGACAACTCCAAAGACTCCAACAGAAATCCGACAATTCTTGGGTCTCGCTGGGTATTACCGAAGGTTCATACAAAACTTCTCGAAGATTGCTAAGCCACTTACCACCCTAACTCAGAAAGGTGTAACCTTTAGCTGGGGAGAAAAACAAGATGCCGCATTCCAAACACTGAAGCGAGCCCTATGCAGCGCACCTATATTATCTTTACCAGAAGGAGCAGAAGACTTTATGGTCTACTGTGATGCGTCAAACCAGGGACTTGGATGTGTCCTAATGCAACGAGGGAAGGTCATTGCATACGCCTCGAGGCAACTCAAGACGCACGAGGTCAACTACACCACGCACGATCTCGAACTAGGAGCAGTCGTCTTCGCTCTAAAGATCTGGAGACACTATCTCTATGGCACGAAATGTACCATATACACCGATCATAAGAGTCTGCAGCACATTCTCAATCAAAAGTAACTCAACATGAGGCAAAGGCGGTGGGTAGAACTACTAAACGATTACGAAGGCGAAATTCGTTATCATCCCGGGAAAGCTAACGTAGTAGCTGATGCCCTCAGCCGGAAGGAATACTCGGGCCGCCGAGTGAAATCCTTAACCATGACTATCCATTCACACCTGTCCACACAAATCAAGGAAGCTCAAGTAGAAGCCTTGAAATCCGAAAATGTAGCGAGTGAAGCCTTAAGAGGAATGGATAAAAATCTTGAAGTCAAGGAGGACGGAGTTCGTTACTTCATGAATCGGATCTGAACGCCGAAGTTTGGCGGTTTCAGAGATATTGTCATGAATGAAGCCCATAAGACTCGATACTCCGTACACCCCGGTTCGGACAAAATGTATCTGGATCTCAAGAAACTGTATTGGTGGCCAAACATGAAGGCCGATTTGCTACCTATGTAGGCAAATGCCTGACTTGCGCCAAAGTTAAGGTAGAATACCAAAAGCCATCGGGACTGCTTCAACAGCCAGAGATACCCGAGTGGAAGTGGGAGCGGATAACCATGGATTTCATAACCAAGTTACCTAAGACCATGGGTGGACTTGACACCATTTGGGTAATCGTCGACAGATTAACCAAATCCGCTCACTTCCTACCAATAAAAGAGACGGACAAACTAGAGAAGCTGACAAGGATCTACATTTAGGAGATAGTGCGTCTTCACGGAGTACCGATATCTATTATCTCCGATAGGGATAGCCGATTCACATCACGATTCTGGCAGTCACTGCATAAAGCCATGGGAACTAGGATAGACATGAGTACAGCCTACCACCCACAGACAGACGGGCAGAGTGAAAGGACCATTCAAACGTTAGAGGACATGCTAAGAGCTTGTGTGATAGACTTTGGTAAAGCTTGGGATACTCATTTGCCTCTCATTGAGTTTTCCTACAATAATAGCTATCACACTAGCATCAAAGTTGCTCCATTCGAAGCCCTCTACGGCCGTAAGTGCAGATCACCCTTGTGCTGGGCTGAAGTGGGTGACACGCAACTAGCAAGAGGTCAAGTACCAGACAACACTCTCACTGGCACGGAAATCATAAGGGAAACTACTGAGAAGATCGTCCAAATCCGGGAGCGATTAAAAGCTTCAAGAGACAGACAAAAGAGTTATGCGGACAAAAGGCGGAAACCCTTGGAATTCCAGGTTGGGGACTGGGTGCTATTGAAAGTCTCCCCTGGAAGGGATTAATACGTTTTGGAAAATATGGGAAACTCAACCCTAGGTATATCGGACCATTCGAGATCCTTTCCAGGATCGGCCCGGTGGCATACAAACTTCGATTACCGTAGGAACTCAATAACGTACACCCTACCTTTCACGTATCGAACCTAAAGAAGTGCTTGTCCGATGAGACCCTCGTCATCCCTCTGGACGAAATTGAAATCAACGAGAGTCTCCACTTCGTAGAAGAGCCAATAGAGATCATGGATCGAGAAATTAAAAGAACTAAACAAAGTCGCATACCCATTGTGAAGGTCTGTTGGAATGCCAAGCGCCGACCTGAATACACCTGGGAGCGCGAGGATCAGATGAAACAAAAGTACCCGCATCTTTTTCCTAGTCCATAAACTCTATCTTAGATTAAATTTCGGGATGAAATTCCCTCTAACGGGGGACGATGTGACAACTCGATATTTCAAATCCATGTAATGTTCAAAGTCGAATGTTAAATCTATTTTGGAAATCAATAAAAAATAGCGTCAAAAATGAAGTGTTCTAAAGTCTCAATTGGGTTGCATAAAATGTTAGATATATTGTCAAGGTTTCCAAATATATAAAGAACACTCAAATCCGAGTTATAACGAAGAAGTTATGACTAATCGAAGATTCACGACATAACCGGTAAAACACTGCCAAGTGTAAAAAGTGAAATTTCAATAAAATACTTTTTAGCCTTAAGTGTCTAAACGAAAGTCGTAGATTATGTTAAACCGTGAGCATACATAAAAAGAACGCCCAAATCTGACTTCGTATGAGGAAGTTATGATTTTTCTAAGTTTCGGAACAGCAGTAGACAGCTAAAAACTCGAAATAAAGATCGAGCGATTTTTAGCCGACACAACCTAAACGAGAATTGAAGGTCTCGACAATAGTAGTACAACGGTAAAAATACTGACGAAAACGGACGTCGGATGAAGAAGTTATGGATTTTTAACGGAATTATCCTGTCCCGGCCTATTAAATAAAACATAATTAAAAATGAAGTCAGAATTAGCCGACAGAGTCAACATTAAAGTTGTAGAGTATATTCTCACCTACGCGTGGATATAAAGAACGTCAAAAACGGAGCTCGTATGTGAAAGTTACGCATTTTTGAAGTTTTTGGCACACATATCAAGGCTTATCCGAAGGGAATGCCCTGCGTTCCGAGGGAACGCGCCGCGTTCGTGCTCGCAGACTGCCATCCCATCCGAGGTTCGTAAGCAATGACGTGATCTAGCTTCGGAATGCGCTGCGTTCAGGGGAACGCCCTGCGTACCCAGCAGGAACGCCCCGCGTTCGCATCGAGACCAGCCCCTATATAAAGGGTGCGAGGGTTCCAACTTTCTTTACTCATTTCCCTCTTCTCTCTCACTTCTACTCTTCGGTTAGCACCCCGAGACGACCCCGACACCCCGGTTACATACCCGAGTCCCGACGAAGGTCCGAAGCCCCGAGATTCCCGAGAAATACACCACTTTCCGGTCGAAGTGCCGCCCAAGAAAAATCTTGTTTTCTTCGAATCACCACAACTTCCAGGTGAGTTCATACCCCTACATTTTCACGTCTTTTTCATGTTTTAGGGGGGAATACAATTGAAATACGAGAAAAGCTTATGTTTTAAGATACGCATCGTTTTATATGGATTCAAATACTTTATCTACATTTTATAAATGTTAAATAACATTGATACCAACGTTACACTTTACATGCAAAGTTGGTATTACATCGAGTTTTTATCACCAAATGGAACACACTTTCGAAAAACTATAATGGGTATAGTTTACGAGTTATTCATTACATGTTTACATAAACACTGTAAAAAAGGGAAATACTTTCATCTACAAGAAATATAGACTTATCTTTTCGTAAATCTATTAATACTAAGTGTTGTGAGACATTCAGCTTCAACGTACTCTCAAGTACGCATTTCAAGTCCTGTATTATAAACCATAATCTCTTGGAGGGAGAGCGTGATACTTGTGTATAGATCTATACGGGATTGACAATCCCGCACCTAAACTGTTAGCTACAGTTAGACCGGCAGGTCTGGGGTGAAAAACGTCATAACACTGCAACGCCTGAAGAACATTGTTACAGGCAGTCTGGGTCAATAGCATGGTTATAAAACTCACACAGAGTATTAAATTAAGTTTGATTCACGAGAATCTTAAATGCATTCAGTAGTTTCCTTATATGGGTATAAATTCACTTTCACCATTTTTGCACGAAAGATACTATTGCATTCCAGCCTTTGGATTTTTTTTTTCAAACTATCACACATACATAGAAATATTGGATTTTCTGGAAAACACGTTCAATTATTTTTACTAAAGGACATACAATTTTCAGTGCAAAAACGCTTACGAACTCACCAACTTAATTGTTGACACTTTTTCAAAACTACTTGTATTTCTCAGGAAATCAGTAATACAGGTAACCATCAGCTTTTGGAGAAAGAACGCTAAGGCGTCTGTTATCAAAACATTTTAAATCATCATATTTGTAATATTCTTTTGAAACATTTATTACATGCAACAATGTAACTTTTTATTATATTTATGATGGTTGTGTTTACTTTCTTTACAATATTCAACTGTTATGATACTACGTGAAGTCATCCGCCCCCGAATGTTTCCACCATTCTGGTTTGGGGGTGTGACACATCGTCAATACAGAAACATAAGCATAAACAGATCTTACATTCATTTACACTAGTGATCTACATCTCTTTTATATCCCTCAATGTAAAGTAGCTTCATATCGACACCTGTGATACAAATAAGCTTGAGTGGGTCAGGTTGGGAAACCTGGTGAGTACATAGGGTTTTCAACCCACAATAATATAATTATTATGTTTAAACATCAAACAATTAACCCAATTACCCATCCCCATTATCTTCCTCACTCTTAAGGGTCTACCCTAAGAGTCATATATCCTGCATTCATTCATTCCGAAGTCCCTTGCTTCCAGGGTTTATAAGACAGGCACTAAGTCCATAGCTGCCAATGCTCATTCGTAAAGCACTAAATCCATAGCTGCTAAAGTTCATTCATCGTCTACTAAATCCATAGCTACCAGTGTTCATCTAATAGGTACTAAGTCCATAGTTACCCATGTTTATCTATCAGGTACTAAGTCCATAGCTACCAACGTTTATCTATCAGGTACTAAGTCCATAGCTACCGACGTTTATCCAATAGGCACTAAGTCCATAGCTGTCGATGTTATTTGTTAGGCACTAAGTCTATAGGTTCCAATGTTCACTCATATCATCTTTCATCTCTCATCATTCATCTACCCATGTTTTACCCAACATATTTGTAGATATCAAATCTATATACAGTTTAAATTATTTAAAACATGTATAAAATCATTCATCCAACATAGATAGCAAATAAACAGTTTATATGTACACATAGCACGTAATTTATATAAAATACTTCATATCTATGTGTAAGATGAAAGTAATTATGCACTCACTTGATAAGGTGGTGACTCGGTACTCGGACAGCGCTTCGTTTACTTTAAAATAATTTCCTTCGACGAAACCTAGTATTATTACCACTAGATTTTAGTCTAACACTTCCGACTTCTAAAATGCGTAACTTTCGCATACGAGCTCCGTTTTTGACGTTCTCTATATCCACACGTAGGTAAAAATACGATCTACCACTTGCCTTTTGACTCCGTCAGCTAATTCTTGACCGATCTTAAATTTAACAGTAGAAGGTGACTACACTGTTAAATGTCCGCGTAAAATTCATAACTTCTACATACGGACTCCGTTTTCGTCTGTCTTTTTGTCGTTGAGTTCCTATTAATGAGATCTTCAATTCTCATTTAGGTCGCATTAGCCAAAAACTGCTCGATCTAAAATTCGAGTTTCGGGTCGTGCACTGCTAGGCCAAATCTTAGAAAAATCATAACTTCCTCATACAAAGTCAGATTTGGGCGTTCTTTTTATGCACGCTCTCGGTTTAATGTATACTACAACTTTTTTTTAGATCACTAAGGCCAAAAAGTCCTCTATCGTAAATTCACTATTTACGTCGCATAGTGTCGTGTCGGTTTTGTCGCGAAACTTCGACGGGCCATAACTTCTTCGTTATAACTCGGATTTCGGTATTCTTTATATGTACGGAACCCTTGTAACATATTCTACAACTTGGTTAAGATTAATCCTTCTAAATAATCTTCCGTCAAAAACTCATTTTTGATGTTCATTGTCTCTAAATTGACTAGCCCAGATCTACGGGCGTTACACCCTCCTTTCATCCAGTTTCCTTCCACCTGCAAATGTCCAGGTTAGCAAGTCCAAACACCCTTTACCTATTGCTAATCATTGTTGTCTTCCCCGATCACCAAAAACAGCTCACCGGCGAGGGGTTGTCACCGGATGAAGCAAGCTAGTGAGTACTGGCTGTCACCTACCCCTCCGGTTGATGAAACACCCAATCCAGACACCCATTCCCTTTGTTACCATCAGTTTCCCAATAAAACCCAAACACCCCAATGACTTCTATCAATCGATCAAACAAAAAGAAAAAGAAGAAGGAACCTGGGAAGCTGCCGGCCATGGCAGCCCTCCTCCTCCTTCTATGTCTTCCATTGTCGTCTAGCGCCACCTAAACACCCCAGCTAATGGTTTCCGATTGGCAGCAAGCTAATCACCAAACACCACTCCACCATTGACGGTTGTTGCTTTTGTTCCGTTGACTTCTGCGGTCGGCGATGAGAAAGGAGCACGAGGACTCGCCGGAGACTGATCGCTGCTATGATTCGTCGTCGGAGAAACCCACACCCTTGCTCCCTCGTTCTTCCTGTCGATCAAACAACTCAAAACAAACCCCTACAGTTGATTCTTCCTTCTTCGTGTGTGGCTGTCGAACGGACCAGAGATGAAGAAACGATGAGGAAGTCGCCGGAGCAACTCCCTCGCCACCACTGTTGTTGACAACAGCCACCACCGAACCACTCTTTTTCTTTCATTACCTTTTTCTTCTTCGATCGGACACAAAGGAGATGAAGACGACCTAATCGAAATTGGAGATCACCGGAGATCGACCCCAATACCCTCCTCGCCGATTACGTTCTCCACAGCTCAGATTTGTTGGCTTTCCCGTTCCTTTTGCTTGGTCGGATGAACGAATGGAGAAGAAGAGGCGTCGACTCCCTTTTACCCAAACTGTGTATCAGATTGGCAGAAACAGTCCCTCCATTATAGCCTTGAAACTTAAATCACTCCCTTAATTGGAAACCTTACAAAACAAGTCTTGTGTGACTTAAGATTTATTAAAATAGTCCCTTTTTTTAATTAACTTATCACAAATCAGTCCTTGTGATAATTAAATTGCAAAATAATTTTCTTATGATAATAAAAAGCATTTCAAAACATGTCCCTTTGACTAAAAATATTATAAAAATTGTCTCGAACCATGTTTTAACTCAAAAGACGTCAAGATGCGGTTATTCACGAAAAGCTTCACTAAAAAGGACCAGGATCGGACTCACGCTTCAAGGGTGAGTTTCTACGGCCCCTCTTTTACAGTTTTAATATTTGGGGGAGAATATATGTGTGTCTATTAAAGTTTGATGATTTTCAAGTTTTATATACAAAATAACATCATACTTTTTATTGGTCAAACGTTTATGAAATAGCAATCTAAAAATATGATAAATCACTAACAAATCTATTAAGTTAAAGTAGATTGTTATAAGTTGATATAATTATACTTTTTGTGAAATATGAATATAATTATTCAGAAAAATCACAAGATTATAAGTAGATTGCTATAATTACACAAGTGGATATTATGAGTCACAAAAATGATGACTTTACATGTATAAGATAAAGTATCTCATAGAAGCATGAAACGATATAATAATGACCAAAAATATTATTCGTGTATAAAATGAAAGTATATTTCCATAATTGATGGAAGATTAGATTCATGAGATTATATAATTATTAGTTGAAATTATAAGATTTAACTTTTACTATATATAAGGTTATGTAAAAATGAATTGAGAAGTTATTAATATATTTTTTATATTAATTATAACAATATAACTTCATTATATTAGTTATTTATTCTTATCGCAATAAATAACATGATCGACTTCAGGACTTAAGAGTCGTTATTTACGAAATAAATACTCGTCGAGTATTGTATTTAAAGACTTTATCTTTATCCCAAATTAAATGTATTAAAAATATTCTCGCATAATTTATATAAAATATGGGGAATGTAGATTTACGGTCGATCCAAACTTGGATAAATTCAAAAATTAGCTATTATGCTAACACGACATCGAAACCGTATCTAGTATGATAAATTCTTGAAGTTATAAGAATTTCAGTTATCGTTTTCCTAAACGATGAATAATGTTACATATCCAGTGAATTTAGAATGGATGATATAGGTTTATCATACCTATTCCATATATTCTATATAGGTTTATCACACCTATTCCAGATAGGTTTATCATACCTATTACATACAGGTTTATCATACCTACTCCAGATAGGTTTATCATACCTATTCCATACAGGTTTATCATACCTACTCCATATAGGTTTATCATACCTATTCCAGATAGGTTTATCATACCTATTCCATATATTCCATATAGGTTCATCATACCTATTCCATGTAGGTTCATCATACCTACTCCGTATATTCCATATAGGTTTATCATACCTATTCCATATAGGTTCATCATACCTATTCTATAGGTTTATCATACCTATTCCGAATACCATATCCAATACGTTTGAGTTTCCAATATAAACTATTCCGGGTTTCGCGAAAGCTAATGTAACATCCCAAAATTTAGAAGTATGATTGAAGGACTTAAGTATAAATTGAAGAAGGTACTCGACGAGTAGGTACGCTTACTCGTCGAGTCGGAGCGGGTTCTGGTTGCGAGCTAAGTGACCAACTCGCCGAGTCGGCAGCTAGACTCGACGAGTTGGTGCTGAAAAGAGAAAACCCTAATCTTAAAAGTTGCACCCTATTTAAAGGACCATATGTCCTCCCTTCAGCCTCCTTATTGCCTTTGAGAGTCAGTAAACCTTAAAAATCGTGCGAGCTTCCATTGTTAAAGAGATTTGAGCTTTGGAGGAGGAATATTGAGAAGGGAGCTTGAAGATCAAGAGGATAGCATCAAGGGATTGGTGTAGATCTAGAATCTACTTCAGCTTGGGCACATTTTGGAGGTAACAAGTTGTTACCTTGACTCTATTGCATTTATATCTATTCAAGAATGAGATTTGGGGCCCTTTATGCATGTTAAGGATCTATTTCGGGTTAGGGGTCTAGATCTGAGGTTGCTACTTCAGATCTAGACTTGTCTTGGTCCAGAAACTCACAAAGTATCAGCCTTTGGCTTGTTGGTGAAGCATCCTTGTCTTAAACCTTAGTCCTAGATTGATTTGGGCCTATAGCTCTTTGTTTCCACGTAAAGTTTGCAACTTTACGTGAGAGTCATGCCCTAGAAGAGTGGATCTATAGTTTGGAGCCCCTGCATTACTCGAAAAGCCATTGTATGAATAAAGGTGTAACACCCATAAAATTCAAGCCAATTTAAAACTTTTTAATGCATTTAAAAACCATTGAGTGATTACAGTTTGTTTTCAAAATAGATTAAACATCAGAGTATTCCCAGAATCAATCATGAAAATATGAGGAGGTGCACGATCACGCCTTCGCCTTCCCGCAATCATCAGAAGTGCCTGAAACAAAATCAACAACTGTAAGCCCGAAGCTTAGTGAGTTTCCCCAAAATACCAACGCCATACAAACATAACCATATCATATAACCAATACAGAACAACATGCATAATGAGTCATCAGCCTGACTGGACCGCCTCACATGCCTTCAGTCTATCTGGACTGCTCTCCGAGCCTTCGGCACGTCTGGACCGCCACGCAGGGCCTACAGCCTATCCGGACCGCTCGCCGGGTATGTTGGCCTACAGCACAGAGCAGGACCGCCTCAACCCAACCCCCAATCAAACAAACATGTGCACATAAATATCATACGCTAGCTCATTTCATATAACAGTCAAACCGATCTAACAGATCACCAATCATAGCAACATCCCAATAACCGGGATACAGACCTAACCGGTCACTAACATAGCATCATCCTATAACCAGGACAATCATGTGCACATAGACATCATATAACACTAGCATGTATATATATAACAGTCAAACTGATCTAACAGATCACAAAGCATAACAACAATCCTATAACCAGGATATCGACCTAACAGGTCACTAACATAGCATCATCTTATATACCAGGATACCGACCCAACCGGGTCACTAAAGCATAACATATCACCATCCTAACTACCAGGATGTAAATCAGTAAGCATAACATGCAATAATCTGAATACAATCCATAAAGGGTCGGCCTTGGTGCCTTAGACCCTGTTGATATAGTGAGGAGAACTCACCTGACACTGCTAAAGTCCCGCAGGTACACTCCAGCTGCTGATTGACAGATTTCCGAACTGTCAACATCAAACAATACCCAATTAATAATTGGGTTCCAAGCCCAAAGTCCAACTCACACTCCAAAAGCCCAAAAGTCAAGTAATGGGCCAAGGCCCAACATATGGCCCAATCTTCCAAATTGGGCCCAAGTCCTCACATGGGCTTTATCCTAAAGCCCATCTAATTACTTTGGTCCATTAACTTGTTCTTGGATGGTTCATCAATAGTCTAACCACCAAAACCCTATAGGAAGGCCCAACTCAAGGCCCAAGTGAAATTAGGGTTTCACATAAAATGACAACTAGGGTTAAGTGTTTCTCACTTAACCCATTAAGGACTTAATCCATTAAGTCCCTTACTTTACTAAATAAGTCATATGGTGTGATTGGGCTTAATACACAATTCCATTCCAATGGCCCAAATGTGGGTCCCGATAAGTCCAAGCCCAAAATCCCAAAATTAGGGTTTCATGGCATTAGGGTTTCCAACCCAATACTAGCCCATTAATCAAATGGTTGGGCTTTTAGGTCCATTAGATCTTCATTGGGCCCATTAGGGCTTCTTTGGGCCCATTAGGGTTTCCTTGATTCCACATTGTCCAAACATCCCCAAACGAGTCAAACACAACAAGACAAGCACACCGCCACCCGACACGGCGGCCGGTGGCGGCAGCCACCACCCTATGGTGGTGGTTTGGGTTCTTCTTTTCATTATTCCTCTTTTGATACACTTTCAATGCTAAACCCCAATTAACCAACAAACACAAACACACTAATAAACACATACACACTCACTAATAGCACACACACACCCAACCACCTCGTGGTGGCCGGTAGTGGTATATGGTGGCAGCCACCATGGCTGGCGGCCATGGTGGTCCCTTACATTTCCGGCCAACAAAATCACAAACACACGACACACACCACAGCAGAAACGAACACCCACATGCTTTCTTGCTTGCAAACGGATCTAGTCACCCTCCCGGTGGCGTTTGGCAGCGACAGCAGCTGAATCACGATGGTAGCTACCACCGTAAGGTGGTGGCAGTGGTCTCTTTTGGTTTCCAAGCTCATAGCTACCCACACCAGCCACCCAAACGCACACACGCGCTCTTCTTGACTGATGACGAGCCCAACGACCCCATCTGGTGACGCAAACAGTGATGGTGGCGTGCAACGATGGCATCAGCGACGACCCTTGGTGGCAGAACCTTCCCCAGCGTCGATGCTTGCTTCGAATCGACAGCCACAACAGCAAAGGAACAGAGAAGAGAGAGAGAAGAACACGGAGGGTGGCAGCGGCGCAATCGAGCGGACCCGTTCACAGCGTCATTGCCACCGCAATGGTCCCGACGGCCTAAGCTGACGTTGGCGGGCACGGTTCCAACAGTCTTCGGTGGTTCTCCTATTCCGTTCACGACGCGCGACAACAAGTTATGGTGGTGGTCGGGTTTGGCAAGGCAACAGCGACCGGAGGTGGTCATTGAGAAGGTGACGGCCGAATGGAGGGGGCATAAGGATGGTTGCGGCTGGTGAAATAAGTGTTAGGTTTAGGGTCCGAATGGTGATAACGGGTTTATATACCCCCGGTTCCCTTATAACATTTTCCCATATTAACAAGATTAGTCCCTCCATCCCCCAATTCTTTCAAACTAATCCCAAATTTACCATTTACACCCTGCCACATGAAATCCTTTACAATTCAAGACCAAAATGTTACCAGTCAGCCCTTTCTCTACAAAATCTTCTCATCTTAGGTCCAGAACTTACTCTCTACTCCCTGCTTCCATAAATTCTTACAAATTAAGTCCTACAAATACACTTTCAACCCCTGGAGTTCAAATCTTGTCATTTGACTTCCTAAAACCAACACCCCACTAACCATTTAATTATTCTATTTAAAACGGGGTGTTACAACTCTCCCCCACTTAAATTTGATTTCGTCCTCGAAATCGTTTCTTATCATTCCTTACACGCCAACAAATTGAACTACTTGGCTACAACTCCGAGCAAAACTCTAGCCTCTCCAAGGCAACCATATCCAACCCTCGTAGGGTTCTAAAACCAGGAAAATAAACGAATCCCTTACCCTATGATCACACTTACTCAATCCGAAATCTGGAGTCTCGAGATGGTATGGCTCCCAGACAGGCCTCTCATACCAAATCATTATTGTTGAGCCCAGTCCGCATGTCTTTCGTCTAACTATTCAACTCCTGATATATGGGGTTCCAACATCTAGATACTTCTCATACACCCGAAGACCCAATTCATCAATACCGCCCTATACGCGAACACTGTCTGAACACTGATCTGCCTGAAACAGTAAGTTGCCACATGGATGCTTTCCAAAAACTTACCGAGACCTCCTTGGTCTCAATTCGCTCACCAATCATCTAACATGTTGGGTTTCGACCTGGTCGCGGAGCTAAAGGACTCCCACATAATTGCCTCACACGACTTCTGAACGAAATCCTTCTCTGGAACTAGTTGCCACTAGTTATCATGTCACTGAGCCTCTAAAAACCTCCTGATCCAACCGATCGGATCCATGCGTCGAATCCCGCCGCTACTAACCCATGGCTAAAAGCGACTGCTACATGACCAATGGTAGCCTTACATCACACGGAACCTTAAGCAATCCATTGCTTCCTTGGCCTCATAACTGTAGTGGCGTTCCTACAGTCTTATCACTAGCTTAACCAGGTCCAATCTGGTTCCCAGAACCTGAATGACAGAACATTCTAATTCCCAAGCCTTCCAAAAACCGACGGATACCCATTCAGATCTACTCCCGGTCACCTAACTGGAGTATTACCTGATCCAAACAGATTAATCCTATGAGACACTCCGAACTGATGAGATCACCAAGATCCACTGTACTCTATCCGATTTCTAATAACAACTTCCGATCAACCCAAAATACACCAGAGTCTTCAGCCTACTCCAGCAACACGTTCGATACTTGGGAACAGACCTACTGATTGATATAGCATAGCAGCATACTCCATACCCGCACATAAATCTACAAACACATTCAGAGTCTTCAGCATGACTGGACCGCCTTACCAGGCCTTCAATCATCTGGACCACTCTAAACTGTTGTGCATCTCCTTGGACCACCCCCTGGTGATCCTTCCCATGCAGTCTGTTCCCACCCACTTGGGGTTCCGAACTCCTGATCCATTTCATGGACTCTAACCCCGGCCTAATCCTTAGGCCTCATGACGATCGTCCATCCTCTCAGAAATCCGTGACATGTTCCCTGACCCGTGTGTCTCCCACATACGCTAATAACCCGCATGCACGTGTCGAAAGTACTGCCGAGTCCTGGCAGCTAACAAACCCCTCAATCTATCAATCCATAAACCCTCAGAGTCGAGCACACCCTTGACTGAATACTCGAACTAAACTCAATTCATGAATAGAACTCCAACCTGGTTTCCCGACTTCTGCTATCAAGCACAAAGAAGACGTGATACACATGCTCGGGAGTTTTACCGAACTCCCAATTCACACAACCCACAAACCAAGCAGCCACTTGGGTTGGCTTCCTTCCTGACAACGATGTGAGACTTATCCCCTTCTCAACACTGCTCCTGCTTCTGCATCTCGGGACGATTCTCCCCCACTTAGCTTTTACTAAGTCTTCACAATACATGATAATTTGGAGAATTCCAGATTCTCCTCACTTTCCAATGATCGATCTGATGACAACCAGACCTTTCTAACTAGTACTCCTTTACTAGCCAACCCCATATGATCGCACGCTTCTAATAACTAGCTGAACGCTTTCTGAATCCCAGGGACACCAACAGTCCCCAATGCTCGAATGATCCCACTCCCAACTCTTAAAGTCCAAAGATAGATACTCCAACTAATGTCTCAACAACAAGCTACTTCCCTTGGCGCTTTCCCCCGCCAATCAATAACGCTTACTAAAACCACTGAATCCTGACAATGCTGAATAACCATCATGTGGGACCCTGTCCGCAGACCTCCCATATAATACCCTTCTTCCCAAGGTGCTCCAACAAATCTCCCGCTCTCGGCTCTAGAAATCATATCATTCAGGGCCTCGCACCCTGACTCACTCACCAGCTCAATCATCCACAGCTGAACTGCAGTAGCTGAAACAACCTTTGCCCTAAACCGGCCACAAACTACTCCCCAGACATAGTCTCCAATCCCCAGAAGTGCAATAGATCGCACAATCAATCCTTACCGTCAGATGCAAGAGATCCAAGATGAATCAGATCTTAGATCCTATAGGTCGGAACGGTAATGGCGTACACCTCACAAGATACTCATGCCACATCGACCCACCTGCGCTGAAATGCTGTCGCCAACCCCTGCGACTAACTGACCCGAGCTGGAACACAACCTGATCCTGGGGTCCCAAGTCTACTCACTCCTTCGATCTCGAAAACTGAAAGGGCACAATCCTTGCCCTATAAAACGACATTCCAAACCACCAATTAACCATTCTACTTCCAGCTACGAAACCCCAGCTGAACATAAACATCACTCCTTTCCAGAGTTCTCGCGACTCACATTCCGGCCTCAAGCAAAACCACCGAAGCCTCAACTCTAGAAGTTCAGGTACTAGACTCTCCCGCTCTACCCGCGGAATGTAACGAGTACAGAATATCTCCCTGATCCCAAATAACTGCAGCCCTCGACTCATCAGAATATGTCCCAGTAACAAGTCCCGGTACTGAAAAGCTCGACCAGCTCCTCCCCCTGCCGTCGTTACAGCTGTTGAAGCTGTTGCGGTAGCCGTCTCAACAATGGCTACATAACGCTCATCAAGGTATTCAACCATGGCGGTCCTGATAGACCCAAACATCTCCGGAATCTGACCCCGGACAAATCTCGATCACCTTCTTCCGGATGATCTCACCGACACGATCCACTGACACTGCTGGCCTATCCTGGCTGCCAGCTCCCGATCCTAACTCGGATCCGCTCTCAAGACGTCTCACAACCACCATTCTGGTAACACACCAGAAAGGTCTCTGATAACCCATATAATGACAAAGAGCCAAATTCCCAACCAAACCCTAGGGGTTGTGATTTCCTTGCTACGCGTATGGGTCCTGTGCTTTCAGTAGTACGGGCCCATACTACCTTCCACACCTACCCATATTTGTCTCAAGTATCACCACAACACCCTAACAATAAACATAAACATAGTGAGCGCTCGACCCTCACCCCTAGAGGAATGCCAAATATCTCATAACTGGTCTACTGGTCCCACACAACCCACCCATCCATGAAACTTCCACCAACCCTGTAGCACTAGTGTATGCTAGACATACATAACGCTGGACCCTATAGACTTTCGAATATCCAACCTTACCCTAAGCCCCAATCAATAAGAACAGAACATAAGGCCAAATCAAACATTCTTGGGCTATAAGATCTTAGTTATGTACAGTCGTGATGCATACACTAAACAACTACAGTAATGATGTCAATCTCATATAAGGAAACCCTAGGCTAGCAGACATCATGTAATCAGGCAATTCTATCATGCAATTCCAGAAGATCCCTAGCCTAGTACTAGCATGCTGTTCTAACATATCACATAATCAAATAACTGTATGGTATTTTGGGGTCTACTTACTGGCTCTGGCTGATCGTACACCCTGCATCCTCCTTTACTTATTTTGAAAACCATTTAAAATTTTCATTTTAAAATCCTTTCCTTGATTTGAGACTGGATTCACACGAGTGTTCCTCCAATTCACTCAAACCAAGGCTCTGATACCAACTTGTAACACCCATAAAATTCAAGCCAATTTAAAACTTTTTAATGCATTTAAAAACCATTGAGTGATTACAGTTTGTTTTCAAAATAGATTAAACATCAGAGTATTCCCAGAATCAATCATGAAAATATGAGGAGGTGCACGATCACGCCTTCGCCTTCCCGCAATCATCAGAAGTGCCTGAAACAAAATCAACAACTGTAAGCCCGAAGCTTAGTGAGTTTCCCCAAAATACCAACGCCATACAAACATAACCATATCATATAACCAATACAGAACAGCATGCATAATGAGTCATCAGCCTGACTGGACCGCCTCACGGGCCTTCAGTCTATCTGGACTGCTCTCCGAGCCTTCGGCACGTCTGGACCGCCACGCAGGGCCTACAGCCTATCCGGACCGCTCGCCGGGTATGTTGGCCTACAACACAGAGCAGGACCGCCTCAACCCAACCCCCAATCAAACAAACATGTGCACATAAATATCATACGCTAGCTCATTTCATATAACAGTCAAACAGATCTAACAGATCACCAATCATAGCAACATCCCAATAACCGGGATACAGACCTAACCGGTCACTAACATAGCATCATCCTATAACCAGGACAATCATGTGCACATAGACATCATATAACACTAGCATGCATATATATATATATATATAACAGTCAAACCGATCTAACAGATCACAAAGCATAACAACAATCCTATAACCAGGATATCGACCTAACAGGTCACTAACATAGCATCATCTTATATACCAGGATACCGACCCAACCGGGTCACTAAAGCATAGCATATCTCCATCCTAACTACCAGGATGTAAATCAGTAAGCATAACATGCAATAATCCAAATACAATCCATAAAGGGCCGACCTTGGTGCCTTAGACCCTGTTGATATAGTGAGGAGAACTCACCTGACACTGCTGAAGTCCCGCAGGTACACTCCAGCTGCTGATTGACAGATTTCCGAACTGTCAACATCAAATAATACCCAATTAATAATTGGGTTCCAAGCCCAAAGTCCAACTCACACTCCAAAAGCCCAAAAGTCAAGTAATGGGCCAAGGCCCAACATATGGCCCAATCTTCCAAATTGGGCCCAAGTCCTCACATGGGCTTTATCCTAAAGCCCATCTAATTACTTTGGTCCATTAACTTGTTCTTGGATGGTTCATCAATAGTCTAACCACCAAAACCCTATAGGAAGGCCCAACTCAAGGCCCAAGTGAAATTAGGGTTTCACATAAAATGACAACTAGGGTTAAGTGTTTCTCACTTAACCCATTAAGGACTTAATCCATTAAGTCCCTTACTTTACTAAATAAGTCATATGGTGTGATTGGGCTTAATACACAATTCCATTCCAATGGCCCAAATGTGGGTCCCGATAAGTCCAAGCCCAAAATCCCAAAATTAGGGTTTCATGGCATTAGGGTTTCCAACCCAATACTAGCCCATTAATCAAATGGTTGGGCTTTTAGGTCCATTAGATCTTCATTGGGCCCATTAGGGCTTCTTTGGGCCCATTAGGGTTTCCTTGATTCCACATTGTCCAAACATCCCCAAACGAGTCAAACACAACAAGACAAGCACACCGCCACCCGACACGGCGGCCGGTGGCGGCAGCCACCACCCTATGGTGGTGGTTTGGGTTCTTCTTTTCATTATTCCTCTTTTGATACAATTTCAATGCTAAACCCTAATTAACCAACAAACACAAACACACTAATAAACACATACACACTCACTAATAGCACACACACACCCAACCACCTCGTGGTGGCCGGTAGTGGTATATGGTGGCAGCCACCATGGCTGGCGGCCCTGGTGGTCCCTTACATTTCCGGCCAACAAAATCACACACACACGACACACACCACAGCAGAAACGAACACCCACATGCTTTCTTGCTTGCAAACGGATCTAGTCACCCTCCCGGTGGCGTTTGGCAGCGACAGCAGCTGAATCACGATGGTAGCCACCACCGTAAGGTGGTGGCAGTGGTCTCTTTTGGTTTCCAAGCTCATAGCTACCCACACCAGCCACCCAAACGCACACACGCGCTCTTCTTAACTGAAGACGAGCCCAACGACCCCATCTGGTGACGCAAACGGTGATGGTGGCGTGCAACGACGACCCTTGGTGGCAGAACCTTCCCCAGCGTTGATGGTTGCTTCGAATCGACAGCCACAACAACAAAGGAACAGAGAAGAGAGATAGAAGAACACGGAGGGTGGCAGCGGCGCAATCGAGCGGACCCGTTCACAGCGTCATTGCCACCGCAATGGTCCCGACGGCCTAAGCTGACATCGGCGGGCACGGTTCCAACGGTCTTCGGTGGTTCTCCTATTCCGTTCACGACGCGCGACAACAAGTTATGGTGGTGGTCGGGTTTGGCAAGGCAACAGCGACCGGAGGTGGTCATTGAGACGGTGACGGCCGAATGGAGGGGAATAAGGATGGTTGCGGCTGGTGAAAGAAGTGTTAGGTTTAGGGTTCGAATGGTGATAGCGGTTTTATATACCCCCGGTTCCCTTATAACATTTTCCCATATTAACAAGATTAGTCTCTCCATCTCCCAATTCTTTCAAACTAATCCCAAATTTACCATTTACACCCTGCCACATGAAATCCTTTACAATTCAAGACCAAAATGTTACCAGTCAGCCCTTTCTCTACAAAATCTTCTCATCTTAGGTCCAGAACTTACTCTCTACTCCCTGCTTCCATAAATTCTTACAAATTAAGTCCTACAAATACACTTTTAACCCCTGGAGTTCAAATCTTGTCATTTGACTTCCTAAAACCAACATCCCACTAACCATTTAATTATTCTATTTAAAACGGGGTGTTACAAAAGGACTGAAGGGATTCGACGAGTCTGTTCTTGGACTCGGCGAGTCTGTTGAAGATAGGCATGAACTCGACGAGTATGTTGAAGATAGGTATGAACTCGACGAGTTGGAGGAACAACTCGGCGAGCGTGTTGAAGATTGTCGTGGAATCGGCGAGTCTGTTCTTGGATTCGACGAGTCAGAACGCAAAACCCCAACCTCTTCTGGTTAAGACTCAGATCAGTGAGTTGAGTGGTGACTCAGTGAGTTGGACATGATAGGACTCAGAGATGGTCGAACTCGACGAGTCATGGGGTGACTCGGCGAGTCGAGTCGTGATATAAGAGTTTCTGAGTTTAGGAACTCGGCGAGTCAGCGGGTTGACTCGGCGAGTAGGGTTAATCAGGAAGGTTGACTTTGGCCAGGACTTTGACTTTGACCAGTTTGACCTTCAAGGGTATTATGGTAATTTGGATATTTATGTCAATAGATCATTGATGACTATAGGTGTTGGAGTTTGGGGTAGTGCTTCGGGATTGTGTTTTCGTGGTTCGGTTCGGCAGTTTCAAGGTGAGTTGTCCTCACTATACCCAAGGGTCTAAGGCACCAAGGCCGTCCCTTTGATTTGTTATTTGAGATAGTTACTGCTGTGTTATGTTAGTTGGCATCCTGGTAGATAGGATGGCTATATGATGGTATGCTCTGTTAGATCGGTATTCTGGTAGATTGGATGTGGCTATGCTTAGTGACCTGTAGTTGGTCTGACTGTCTGTATGCTGGTAGGAGATTACCTATTATATGTGCACGTGTTGAGCAGTAGTAGAGGGTATTCCATCCCGGTAGGATGATAGGGCCCTAATATGTTTTCTTGTAGACTGTTATATGATTATTTAATAGGTGCACGTGTTTGCTAGTATGTGGGCATTCCAACCCGATGGTTGAGGGCCAGGAGTATTCCATCCCGGTAGGATGATTGGACTCATAGTAGGTGGGCATTCCAACCTGATGGTTGAGGGCCTGGGGTATTCCATCCTGAGGGATGATTGGACCCATAGTAGCTATTGTATGTATAGTAGGTGGGCATTCCAACCCGATGGTTGAGGGCCAGGAGTATTCCATCCCGGTAGGATGATTGGACTCATAGTAGGTGGGCATTCCAACCTGATGGTTGAGGGCCTGGGGAATTCCATCCCGAGGGATGATTGGACCCGTAGTAGTTATTGTATGTATAGGTGTGTGGGCATTCCAACCCGATGGTTGTGGGCCGAGAGTATTCCATCTCGTGGATGATTGGACTCGTAGTATGTTGGCATTCCAACCCGACGGTTGAGGGCCTGGGGTATTCCAAACTGACGGCTGATTGGACCCATAGTATGCTGTTCATTGTTGTATGTGTATGGTTATGTGTGTACGGGTATTTTGGGGGAACTCACTAAGCTTTCGAGCTTACGGTTTTCAGTTTATTGTTTCAGGTGCATCAGGTGATCGTGGCAAGGCAAAGGCGTGATCGTACCGCTCCTCATATTTCATGATTTTGTGACTTGGTTATGGGGATACTCTGATGTTTAAACTATTTTGAAAACAAGTTGTAATAACTTAATGGTTTTGAATGGGTTAAAATGTTTTAAATTGGCCTGAATTTTATGGGTGTTACAAGTTGGTATCAGGGCCTTGGTTTGAGTGAATTGGAGGAACATTCGTGTGAATCCAGTCTCAAATCAAGGAAAGATTTTCAAATGGTTTTCAAATGGTTTTCAAGGAGGATGCAGAGGGTACGATCATCCGGAGCCAGTAAGTAGACCCCAAAATACCATACAAGTTATTTGATTATGTGATATGATTAGAACAGCATGCTAGTACTAGGCTAGGGATCTTCAGGAATTGCATGATAGAATTGCCTGATTACATGATGCCTGTTAGCCTAGGGTTTTCCTTATATGAAATTGACATCATTACTGTAGTTATTTAGTGTAGGCATCACGGTTATACATAACTAAGATCTTATAGCCTGAGAATGTTTGATTTGGCCTTATGTTCTGTTCTTGCCTGATTGGGAGCTTAGGGTAGAATGGGATATTCGAAAGTCTATAGGGTCCAGCGTTATGTATGACTAGCATACACTAGTGCTGCAGGGTTGGTGAAAGTTTCATGGATGGGTGGGTAGTGAGAGGCCGGGAGGCCAGTTATGAGATATTTAGCATTCCTCTAGGAGTGAGGACTGAGCGCTCGCTATGTTATGTGTATTGTTAGGGTGTTGTGGCGATACTTGAGACAAATATGGGTAGGTGTGGAAGGTAGTATGGGCCCGTACTACTGAAAGCACAGGACCCATACGCGTAGCAAGGAAGTCAACACCCCTAGGGTTTAGAAGGGAGTTGGTCCCCGGTTATCTAGGCGGATTGTCTGATATTTTTTTTCCTCTTCCATTTTCAGTATGGTGGTTACGAGGCGTGTTGTGGCTGGATCCGGATCAGGATCAGGTCAGGGTGATCAGGGGGCCCCAGCGGCACCTGAGATTATCGGTCAGGAGGGGCCAATGTTGACAGATGATCGGGTCAGGGAGATCATCCGCGAGGAGGTGGTCGAGATTATCCGGGGTCAGATTCCGGAGTTGTTTGGGACTATTAAGTCCGCTATGAGGGAGTACTTCGATGATCGTTATCCAGCTCTTACTGAGACGGCTGCCGCGGCAGCTACAGCGGCTGTAACAGCGGCAGGGGGAGGAGCCGGTCGGGGCTTCCAGTATCGGGACTTCGATAATATGAAGCCCCCTACCTTTGACGGAGTTCAGGATCCGATTGTTGCGATGAGATGGTTGTCGGACGTGGAGGGATGTTTCTTCACGTGTTCGTGCCCTACTGAGCAAAGGGTGAGGTGTGCTCTGAACCTTTTGAGGCTTGGGGCGAAGGATTGGTGGAGGTTGACTACGGGATCATACTCTGACGCGCAGCGAGCTGCGATGACTTGGGATCAGTTTCGGGATATGTTTAGTACTCGTTATGTTCCGCGGGTAGAGCGGGAGAGATTGGCTCAGGAGTTTTTGGAGCTTATACAGGATTCAGAGTCGGTGACGGAGATCACCAGGATGTTTACGGAGAGGGCAATGTTCTGCCCTGAGTTTGCTTCGGAGCAGGCTCAGATGACCCGGTATCTGAGCATGCTCAAGAGGGACATCAGACAGTTTGTGTCCATGCACAGATGTGATACTTTGTTGGAGTTGCAGGAGGCCGCCAGGCGGCGCGAGCTAGAGATTGAGCTCCAGCTGAGGGAGCAGAGGCAGGCCCCGGTGCAGTCGCAGCCTGCGCCGAAACAGATGAGGGGCGCTGATTATCGTCAGGAATGCCAGAGGAGTCGCACTTGTGGGAAGTGCGGTAAGGTACATGATGGAGTTTGTCGATCTTCTTCTGGGTGCCACAAGTGTGTCAAGGAGGGCCACATAGCCAGGGATTGTAGGCAGCAGGCTCCAGCTGTCGGAGTCCGACTTTGTTATCATTGTGATCAGATGGGCCATATGAAGGCCCAGTGTCCTCTCTTGGCTGCCAGGCCAGTGCAGGTCCTAGAACTAGCCACTTTGAGACTTACTGACAGGGGTCAGGGTCGAGCAGAGCCTCCGAAGGCTCCAGGGCATGCTTATCAGCTTGTGGCCGAGGAGATCGGGACAGCGCCAGAGGTGGCAGCCGGTATGTCTTTTCCTTCTATATCTTGTTCATGTTATTATGAGTTGTTTGTTTCCTGCATAAGTTATTAGAGCATAGTAGATGATAGTGAGAAGTTATTATTGAGAAATTATAGAGGGGTAGTATCTGGTGATGCATTCAAGAGAGAGGAAGGTCATGATCCAGAGATTCGGGATCATCAGCGGGAACTCGGATCACTTGAAGTTCGTCGTCTCGGATTGGGACGAATGAGTTGCGTACCAGCTTCGCCGCTGGTAGACAGTAGTTAGTGCCCTAAGTGGGGGAGAATTGGAAATTCTCGGATGGGGCGTGGTTTGGAAGAATGTTGCCTGACGCAGTTTGGATGACGATTACGGGAAGTGGTGCGATCAGGCGTTCCAGTTATGGTAAGAACCCTGTCTGTATGGTGGATCTTTGAGCGAGCAGTGAGGATACTGCTATACTATAACAATCAGTGGGGTTGTTCCCAAGTGTCGGAAAGGTTGAGGGGCATGCGAAAGACTCTTTATGGATGGTAGGTTAAGCAATCAGTTTCTGAGTATAAGTACGTGTTATGGGATAGCGACGTGCTCCACAAGTGGATGATGTAGAGTGAGGTTCCGACTTTCGGCACCGACTGATGATGCAAGGTCATGGTTCAGGTCTCCTTGGAAGAGGAGAAGGTGAGTGATTCCAGATTGAAGATTTTGACAGAGGAGCTAGAGATCGCGGAGTTGATAGACTCGGGAGCAGTCTAGACCGGGCTGAGAACCGTGTGAGGATATTCCAGTCGTAGGTTGTGGACCTAGGGATCACGAGAATAATGTTCCTGTCATGGTACATTTGGAGTAGACGTGATACCGAGATATGAGTGAGTTACACTCGGTTGTGTCGAATCAGAGTAGATTGAGGGAGCTGCAAGGTTGGATCCTTGGGCTTCAAGTATGGTTGTAGGCATGGGTTATGTGAGAAGTGGTATGCCAATCTAGGGTATTCCATCATGAGGATGACCGGACCCTATGATTGATTGGACCTGGTGTGTTTGGTATTCTAACCCGAGGGTTGATTGGGCCAAACATGCGTGGGAATGCGAGGGTATACCATCCTTGGGATGACGGGACCCGTTATAGGCGTACCTGGTATTACAGCCCGAGGCTGATTGGGCTAGGTACGAATGGTTATGTGATATAGTTGGCTGATTCATGGGAGTTGCTAGAAGCTGAAGGATGCAGTACCCTGTCAGTGTAAAAGGGAGTAGATTCGGGATGGGAACAGGATTCGTTCCCTATTGCAGGTTATCCGGGTTATCGCCAATTTTGGGCAAAGGAAATATGGATTAGTGTTATAGCAGATCTCAGCGGATTACTGTGGTGTCTAACTTTCACAAGTCTCGAAGGTGTGTTCATGTCAGAAAGGTGGCAGTATCATCGGGTGATACTGGTTTGATGTGTTCTGACATTAAGTAGAAAAGGTCGGTGGTCGGCCGGGAGTATTGGCAAGGATACCACACGAGAAGAAGTTATTTTAAAAGGGGTACAGTGGTGGGGACTGGAAGGGCCTGAGTTGATTGGGAAATCGGAGTCTGCAGTGCAAGAGGTATATTCAGAATCGTATACTGCAGCAGGCTTCGAGGACGAAGCCTAATTTAAGTAGGGGAGAGTTGTAACATCCCAAAATTTAGAAGTATGATTGAAGGACTTAAGTGTAAATTGAAGAAGGCACTCGACGAGTAGGTACGCTTACTCGTCGAGTCGGAGCGGGTTCTGGTCGCGAGCTAAGTGACCAACTCGCCGAGTCGGCAGCTGGACTCGACGAGTTGGTGCTGAAAAGAGAAAACCCTAATCTTAAAAGTTGCACCCTATTTAAAGGACCATATGTCCTCCCTTCAGCCTCCTTATTGCCCTTGAGAGTCAGTAAACCCTAAAAATCGTGTGAGCTTCCATTGTTAAAGAGATTTAAGCTTTGGAGGAGGAATATTGAGAAGGGAGCTTGAAGATCAAGAGGATAGCATCAAGGGATTGGTGTAGATCCAGAATCTACTTCAGCTTGGGCACATTTTGGAGGTAACAAGCTATTACCTTGACTCTATTGCATTTATATCTATTCAAGAATGAGATTTGGGGCCCTTTTTGCATATTAAGGATCTATTTCAGGTTAGGGGTCTAGATCTGAGGTTGCTACTTCAGATCTAGACTTGTCTTGGTCCAAAAACTCACAAAGTATCAGCCTTTGGCTTGTTGGTGAAGCATCCTTGTCTTAAACCTTAGCCCTAGATTGATTTGGGCCTATAGCTCTTTGTTTCCACGTAAAGTTTGCAACTTTACGTGAGAGTCATGCCCTAGAAGAGTGGATCTACAGTTTGGAGCCCCTGCATGACTCGAAAAGCCTCTGTATGAATAAAGGACTAAAGGGAGTCGGCGAGTCTGTTCTTGGACTCGGCGAGTCTGTTGAAGATAGGCATGAACTCGACGAGTCTGTTGAAGATAAGCATGAACTCGACGAGTTGGAGGAACAACTCAGCGAGTGTGTTGAAGATTGTCGTGGAATCGTCGAGTCTGTTCTTGGACTCGGCGAGTCAGAACGCAAAACCCCAACCTCTTCTGGTTAAGACTCAGATCAGTGAGTTGAGTGGTGACTCAGTGAGTTGGACATGATAGGACTCACAGATGGTCGAACTCGACGAGTCATGGGGTGACTCGGCGAGTCGAGTCGTGATATAAGAGTTTCTGAGTTTAGGAACTCGGCGAGTCAGCGGGTTGACTCGGCGAGTAGGGTCAATCAGGAAGGTTGACTTTGGCCAGGACTTTGACTTTGACCAGTTTGACCTTCAAGGGTATTATGGTAATTTGGATATTTATGTCAATGGATCATTGATGGCTATAGGTGTTGGAGTTTGGGGCAGTGCTTCGGGATTGTGTTTTCGTGGTTCGGTTCGACAGTTGCAAGGTGATTTGTCCTCACTATACCCAAGGGTCTAAGGCACCAAGGCCGACCCTTTGATTTGTTATTTGAGATAGTTACTACTGTGTTATGTTAGTTGGCATCCTGGTAGATAGGATGGCTATATGATGGTATGCTCTGTTAGATCGGTATTCTGGTAGATTGGATGTGGCTATGCTTAGTGACCTGTAGTTGGTCTAACTGTCTGTATGCTGGTAGGAGATTACCTGTTATATGTGCACGTGTTGAGCAGTAATAGAGGGTATTCCATCCCGGTAGGATGATAGGGCCCTAATATGTTTTCTTGTAGACTGTTATATGATTATTTAATAGGTGCACATGTTTGCTAGTATGTGGGCATTCCAACCCGATGGTTGAGGGCCAGGAGTATTCCATCCCGGTAGGATGATTGGACTCATAGTAGGTGGGCATTCCAACCTGATGGTTGAGGGCCTGGGGTATTCCATCCCGAGGGATGATTGGACCCATAGTAGCTATTGTATGTATAGTAGGTGGGCATTCCAACCCGATGGTTGAGGGCCAGGAGTATTCCATCCCGGTAGGATGATTGGACTTATAGTAGGTGGGCATTCCAACCTGATGGTTGAGGGCCTGGGGTATTCCATCCCGAGGGATGATTGGACCCGTAGTAGTTATTGTATGTATAGGTGTGTGGGCATTCCAACCTGATGGTTGTGGGCCGAGAGTATTCCATCCCGATGATGATTGGAATCGTAGTATGTTGGCATTCCAACCCGACGGTTGAGGGCCTGGGGTATTCCAACCTGACGGTTGATTGGACCCATAGTATGCTGTTCATTGCTGTATGTGTATGGTTATGTGTGTACGGGTATTTTGGGGGAACTCACTAAGCTTTCGAGCGTACGGTTTTCAGTTTATTGTTTCAGGTGCATCAGGTGATCGTGGCAAGGCAAAGGCGTGATCGTACCGATCCTCATATTTCATGATTTTGTGACTTGGTTCTGGGGATACTCTGATGTTTAAACTATTTTGAAAACAAGTTGTAATAACTTAATGGTTTTGAATGGGTTAAAATGTTTTAAATTGGCCGGAATTTTATGGGTGTTACAGCTAAGATCTCAATACTTAGTAGAAACTCTCCAATATATAACTGTTAATCCTCGAGGGAACGACTAACGTCGGGTGTAAGTGTCATATTATTGATCTTATACGGTACAACCGCCCGCCTGGAGTTGCTAGCTACAACTACATCTGACGAGATGAATTTTGACGCTGACGTTAGCATTATCGAAACATTACCACGTGTTACAACGGGGTGAATCACTTTAGCACGCACGCCTTATTATGGTGTCGGTGCATTAATAAAATACTGTATCACGAGTTCGGTTATGATTTCATTATAAAATCCCAGTTTTGTTTTGTTACCGTATAGAATCGATATTGGATTTATACGAGGTTTATGTTCACTCATTCCAGTTGAAAGAAACTGTATTTAGCGGGATAACTTGTGACTCAAAGCGATAAGTGTCAGTACCAAAAATTAAGTCAGATAACACTTAATTAATATCATGACACGGCTCGACAAGATTTATTAACTTACATAAAATAAGTTATTTGTATAGAGTCAAGATCAAATAAGAAGGAAATATTTGGTAGGAAGGTAAGAAGTTTTTTTTCTACATATTTTTTTCGCGAACAAACAAAATGAATCATTAGATGATTCATTTGTAAGATGATTCACAAGAAAAAAATTCTCAAAAAAACATCTCGATGATTCATTTATACAATGATTTTGTTGTTATTCACTAAAATTGTCATAAAAGTGAATTTTTTCTGAATTTACTTAAAAATGAATCATAAAGATGTTTTTTTGGGAATTTTTTCTTGTGAATCATCTTACAAATGAATCATCTAGTGATTCATTTATTTTGTTCGTCAAAAAAATATATAGAAAAAAAACTTCTTACCTTCCTACCAAAAGTTTTCTTTCTTACCGGATCTATATCATATTTATATAAACCATTTGTTTTTATAAGAAAACACAATATTTATGTGGGAGGAGTTTGCCCCACCGGCTAAGTTTCGGTTTTCAAATTAAGTCAGATAATACTTAATTGTTGCCACGACACGATTTTACAAAGTTCATAAATTCAATACTTATGAATTTTTCATATAAATGATACAAATTCTTGTATAAGGTTTCAAGAGTAAATTTTGTTATTTTATGTTCTCACAAAGGGTAGCATTTCCTATTTTTATATAATTTGATATTCAAAATCTTTATATAAAAATGCATTTTGATATAAGTCTGAATTACTTATATGTATTTTCCAACTTTTGTGCATTTGGATTTGAACAAAGGGTATTTATGAATGAGTCATAACACAATGTTATAACCCAATTATTTTATACTTTTAATAGAAAAGTATATATTTATAAAAGCTGGTCAACCAGCTAAATTTTATTAAACACTTTTGGGTATAAAAATACTCTGTGTCAAAACCTGTAGAACTCACCAACAATTTTGTTGACGTATTTTAAATGCATGTATTCTCAGCTGATTTAACAGATCGGAAGTATTTACTCAGAAGACTCTCCATTAATTGTATCATACATTTGTAAACGCCGAATGGTTAGGCGTCTGTCACGATCTAGTAATAGCCAATATCAATGTAATTTCTATTTCGGTCATAATAGAAGATTATATTTGTACTGTTCAATGTATGTTTAATAACTGTGATTACTGATTTACGTCGCGCACCTTGGCGTTTCCGCCGGCGGCCGAGAGTGTGACACCAGGAGATATTGGAGTCCCCTTAACTCCAATATCACCCATAAAATGGACCAAAAGTGCCAAAAAAAACCCCAAATGACAAGATCTAAAGAACTAGATAGCAAGATTGGAAATTTATATGTACAATAGTCCAGAAATGTAGTGTCTTTGATGGATCTAAACTTGGAGTATCATTCCTTGAAACCAAGAGAGCCTTCTTGATCTTAAACTTCATTAAAATATCATAAAAAGCACCCAAAAGAGGAGAAGGGGAGAGGATAAGCTCAAATCTTGAAGGTGGAGGATAGGGTTTCTCCCAAGGGGTTCTAGAGGTGATGGATGTTGATAAAATGGCCAAAAAGTTGGAACGTTATGCTTAAATACGTTGAAAACCCTAAAATCATGGTCGTGGGCCTGAATGATCAATGTGTCATGGCGACTGCCACGCTGTGGGCTCTGATCCCCACTCTGTGGCGACGGTTTTCACCCAAATCCACCTCAACTTCAGACAACCATAACTTCTTCGTTTTAAATTCGTTTTTGGCGATCTTTATATCTACAGAAAGGTATTGATGAGCCCCATAATTTTATGTATTTAATTTTGGCTTAACACATGTTGAACTAAAAACCATAATCCGTGCAAGAAGCCTAACATATAACTTTTCCCATTTTACCCTTTAACTCTAAAACACAAACCAAGGGCTTACACATAACCAATATTATCAACATAAAATAGGGTCTAAACCCTATTCCCTTGAAGCCCAAGGCCTCTACTTAATCAATTTATTTCCCATATTCCTAAAATAAGAAACTTCTCAAAACAGGATGTTACAACTCTCCCTAACTTAAATTGGATTTCGTCCTCGAAATCCTTCTTGGTTAGGATCTTTGAAAACCACACCAAAATATTACATAAGCTACCTTTAACCACTTCGAAGTCGAGGCATCTAATAAATAAAACTTGATAGACCACTTGGAAATCACTGTTGCCGACTAACAACTCAATAGCTTGAAAATACTCAACCGTAACAACTATCTTTCTCTCCCTAAATATAAGACCAAATTTCTAGTGAGAACCACTCAAACTGGGAACTCTCAGAACTGAAACTACAACTAACTCTATCAATAAACACCCAAAATCGGGACCCGTCAGTCTAAACTTCAGAAACCATACCCTAAGACTGATGATCATCCATTCGACGTACCTACCCCTAGTCCCTTACTAGGAACACCACAAAATCATGTACAAAGAATACTCAAAACAGATTGATCGTGAATTTCAACTAATCCCTAATCCATAAATTATACCCAAAAACCTTAAACACACACTTGACTCCCTGACAAGTCATCACCAACCCATTCCTCCCACGAGCATATTGATGGTCCATCCAAGAATCTCAAATTGCATCCTAATCCCTCATCAGTTTAGGTATACAACCACTGAAAAATCACTTGAGACATTTACAACGAACTTCATGACTCGAGATTTCAGAACCAATACCCAACATTGATAACCAAACTCCTAATAAACAACCCGTAAACAAATAGGTTTCATAATGCGACCATTCATCATGAGACTTCGGATGCACAATTAATACTCCCAACAAACTTTTACTGTCCACATGATTCCAAACCAGTTGGTCACTGAGTCTCCCGACTCCCAACGATGCACTAACACTCAAACATGCCAGTAAGACTAATGGTCCGAGACCTAAGAGTCTCAATCAAATGATTACCGGGTCCTACCCATATGAATCATACATCCACCAAATATTTGATCTCAACATGTCATGGTACTGATTCTTCTGTATCTCCTCGTCTACGACATACTGGGGTACCAATAGGGTTCTGTATCTGAACTTGTCGGTGATCTACGCCACGGTCTCAGTCGTCTGTCTCATTTCCAGAAACTCCCTAGCTAGCTATTGCACCTCAATGGCCGGTGCAAACTCCGCTCGGAATCGGGTCACAAAATCTGACCATGTCATGGCCTCGATGGTTGGGGCTCCTAGAGTATAGAAAACCCCCTCCCAATAATCCCGAGCTCGCTTCCTCGGACATCCTGCAGCGAACCTCACCTTTGACCCCTCGGGGCAGAATCTTGTCATCTGGGAACACTCAATATCTGCTAGCCAACACCTGGTGGCAATAGGGTCCTTCACCCCAAAGAATTATGGTGCCCCACATCCCCTGAAATCCTTGAAGGAGAGAGTGCGGGCCCCAGAGTGGCTAGCAACCAAATTGCCCCTGAAGATCCGAATGCGGTCCTCCATCAGCTCCATGATACCCTCCTTGATCGACCCAAACATCATCGGGTTCGCATCAAGGATGCCTCTATTAACCTTTGACGCAATGAACTTGCATAATCCCTCATCAATTGGTTTGGTGCCCGTGCTCGTGCCCGAACCAGATCTAGATCCTGAACCCCCTGCTCCATTGCGTGTCACCGCCATGCTGAAACATAACCACATAAACAATCAGTAAACACACGAAGACGTTCATACTCTCGAGCTTCCTAGATTCATCATGGTCTTCTATGTATCAGGTATAAATCATGTGCTTCCAGTAGTACATGCCAAATACTACCTTCGACACCTATCTATACCCTCCTTAAGGACTACCCCGACTCCTCCAAGCAGCTCCTTCCTATCTAATACTCTTTTCATACTGTAAAGCGTCCTACGCACCAATACATACTCCAGGAACTTCCTAGGGTTCCTTTCCTCACCACTCTCTGCTATCAGCTGCAGAAGGAACTCCCACTAATACCATCTAACTACCATACGAATACAATTACATACTATCGGTACTAGATAATTCTTTGAATGAAAGGTCCCACACTACAACGGTTGGACTCAAACAAGAGTTGCGCATTAGAGTTAAATCTATCCTTCTAAAATCGTCTAATCTCAATAATATGTAACCAAACACATTCATCCACTAGTCAGCTGGTACTAATAAAATTTCCTAAAAGCACAAAGCACGCAACATTTGAGCATCAAGCAATTTAAGTCAGAACATAACCTAAACGGACCATCCTATCAGATAACTAATCTCATACTAGCATGCAGATCTATAAGCTCATCCAATAGGCACATAAAGGCATCTCTCCTAGCATACTATCATGCAATCATGAGCAGATCCTTATTCCTAATCTAGCATGTGATTCTCATATCATAGCGTAAAACATATAACATGTATGAGTATTTTAGGAAGACTTACTTGAGCTTGGTTGATTTCTTGCATCGCACCCCTTTCTTTTATGAAAATCCCTTATTTAAAATGTTTTTTCTTATGTAAAATCTACCAAACCCTCGATTTGAGTTTAGACATACCCGAGAGTATACCTGAATCCCTCAAACCAAGGCTGTGATACCAACTTGTAACATCCCAAAAATTCAGATAAAATTTTAATTTTAGATTCATTCCAATCATACGATAATCATATCAAAACAGTTGAGAGTATATCATAGTAAAATATTATAAGAGTAAAAAAATCCCAAAATCACGTGATGCGGAAAAACATAGGTGGATGCAGTGTGATTAGGTCGAGCCCTTCCATTTCGAGTTGCACGTACGTGAAACATAAGCTGAAAACCGTAAGCATAAAGCTTAGTGATTTCCCCCAAAATAACTCATACCGTACATATATAACAGTAAAAAAAACATATTGGGTCTATTTCACCCCCCCCCCCCCCCTTCGGTATCTTTCAACTGGTGCTAGGTCTATTTCACCCCCTTCAGTATCTTTCAACCGGTACTAGGTCTATTTCACTCCCCTTCGGTATCTTTCAGCCGATAGCGGGTCTATATTACCCCTACAACTAACACATATAATCATAACAAGAGTCATAGAGGCATCAAGCATATACATGCATAACCGATAAATTTCACGAAGACAATCATCATCCTACAAGCATAATCTAGTGGGTCAGCAGTGGTGCCTTCGACCCACGGATACAGTGAAGGAAACTCACCCCAGACTGAAGATATCAAATCACACTCGGGCTGCTGACTCGCGAAATCCTCTCACTAAATCACAAGTAATGAAACCCTAATTAGAAATTAGGTCAATAATGTTGGATTAAGTGTTTAAGTCTATAACTATAATTGGTATAAACTTGAATTGATAGTAGTACAGTCCTTTTGGGTTGCCCTCAAACCTAGCAATTGGACATGATGATTTTTGGAGAGAGAGAGGTTAACTTATTATTTGATTAATAAATTGAAATAAATAATTTATTAATATATTATGATAATAATATATTAATTAGAAATAGTAATATTTAATTAATAGCTAATCATAAATTAATTGGAAATAATTTAGGGATTAATGGAATTAATTAAAAGTGAAGGAACTAAAATGCAATTGTTTAATAGTTGAAAAAAAGGCTCCAGAACCTTCCACACATAGGGTGGATGGTTTCTAGAGGCATTTTAGGGTTTCTGGAATTATCCTTAGAGGATAATTAGGAAGCTGGATAATTACTAATTCAAGATAATATTATTATATTGGTTTTGGGTTTATCTAGGGTTTCCTAGTTGCAATATATAAAGGCCCCTAGCCTTCATATTTTGATCATCACTTCTTCCCCAAGGTTTGGCCAAAATTATACTTTCCTCCCCCTCTCTCTATAATCTCCTTGCTAGCTTGGGTGTGAACCACTAGAGGAATGACATTTGTGGTGCTTGCTTCCAAAGCTTCTACAAGTCAATGATCATTGTTATTTGCCATAATAACAGAAAGGTATGTAATCCTAGACCCTTTTATGTGTTTTTTCGAAAATTACCTAGGGTTTCTAGGGTTCTTATTTTGATGTTCATAGTCATAGGTTCAATAGTGAAAACATAGATATTGTTTTAGGTTGCATGCACACTTAAGAGTTTTAAGTTTGTTTTGTTATGCCTAAAACCCATCAGTGGTATCAGAGCGTTTGGTTTGTTTTCAATTGAATTTGCTATAATTGTTGAATTTGATCAAATTAGGGTTTATGGAAATTAAACCCTAAAAGGCTTAAATTTCGAAATTAGGGTTAGGGTTTTGAAACCCTAACCTTGCCCCTTAAGTTTCGAAATTAGGGATAGGGTTTTGAAACCCTAGCCTTCTTCCCCAAGCAAATTTTTGAAAATGGTATTAGTTGGTTAGGGTTTCCTAAAATTTTGGTAATTATTATTTTAATTGTTTAAAAGGGATAACTGAATTTTTTTGGATAAATCCTATACCCTAATTTTCGAAAATTAGAAGGTAAGGATTAGGATTAAATTAATTGATTAATTTAATTGGATAATCCTTGTTTGATTTAGTTTATTTAATTAAATGTTAGTTAATAGATAAACCTTAAATCATTTGGTTTATTTTTAAATTTAATTAAATATTTAATTTTTGAAATTTAATTTTAAACCTAATATTTTGAAAAGTTTTAAAATACACCTTATACTATATGTAAAACTAAAAGTTTAATAATTACTATATGTATAAGACTAAGTCAGTCGAACCATTAGTACGTCTCATTCACAAAGCTATTCTATAAGGGGGGTATAAGAAAATTGCCTATAAAATGGTAGTTGAATGAGTGTCCACTCTCACCCAACGCTTCCTTGATTAGTGGAGGGTCGTTAGCCGAACGGGTTGATAGGAAAATTAATTCTCATTAAAAGTATAATGATATTAAAAAGTAACTATACACTTATATTAAAAATCTCAATCTTAGTTACTTTAGAAAAATGTGAATTTGTATGTTAACCCATGAAATTACACATTACACTTTATGAGTCGTTAGTGGAGCGTGTGTGGTTAACCGGCACACTAATATGGACTAATAAAGAGTTGTAATGGGTATCTCATAAATTATCATTGTTGATGGAGCCTGTGTGGTTTACCGGCACATCATTTGGGATGATAAATGACAATGAGGTTACCAAGAACATTTGCATGGTTATTCACATCTTGTTTGTGATCCTCGGTATCCCAGTCACGAATAGAATAATATAATCCAAGATTAAACGTGTCATTGAATAGTTTCAATGAATCTCAAAAGATCTAGGAATTTCATCAAAAATTAGTTTCCTTTTAAAATTTCGTTTTCTATTGGTGGAATTGGTAAATCGTCATTTACCTACATTTATAAAATTTACAATTAGATTACGGCATCCCTTTTCTAAGTTGTGAACTATATAGTTGGATCCTAGCCTTAATATTTCATTTTTGGGTTGCTATATTAAGGATTATTCTTATCTAACTAAAAATACCTTTCTTTTACAGATGTCTACTTCAAATGATGCTTCTGGTTCCTCCTCCTCTTCCCATAACTTTTCGTTGTTGAACATCTGCTCTAAGGTGACATTAGATGGCACCAACTACAACGAATGGATGCGCAACATCAAAATGGCCCTTCGTTTCGAGGACAAGGAGTATGTACTTGAGAAAGAACTAACTGAGATTGATGAAGAAAAGGCCACTCTCAAAGAACTAGCCACCTACAAGAGGCATTACAATGATGCAACAAAAGTTGCTTGCATCATGGTCGCCACGATGACCCCTGAGTTGCAGAGATTCTATGTGGATTACTAGCCATATGAGATGAACAAGGACCTTGTGGAGAAGTACCACAAGAGAGATCGTCAGGAAAAATACGAGGTGGTAAAGTTCTTTATGGCGTGCAAAATGAAGGAGGGAGAATCTGTGTGTGGCCACGTACAGAGAATGCAACATTACGTGGAGCGCCTTGTGAGGCTTAATGTGCATTTTGATGAGGAGTTGGCTATTGACATAGTCTTTAACTCCTTACCAAGTTGTTATGATCAGTTCATATGGACTTATCATTTGAACAATATTGAGACCACTTTGGCTCGATTACACAACCTCCTACAGACATCTGAAGCATGAATGAAGGGAAAGAGTATTGCCTCCAATCCTTCTTACTCCTGTTCTGTCCATTGGTCAAGGGAAGGGGAAGAAAAGGAAAGGTCCTCCAAAGCAAAACTGGAAGGGAAAGTCTCATGTTGGGTCGTCAAGCAATGGACCCAAAGGTAATCCGGTTTTGATGCTCCTTCCGATGAATCTCTCCCCGTGCGATCTCTCCACCTTCGGTTTCCACCAAAAATACTGCCATATTGAGGATGGAATCGATGAACCAGTCGCTCGTTTCCTCCATGATTACTACCGACTCACGTCGCCACGGTAGATCTTGAATCAAACTCTCCTCCACGATCCAATTTATCGGAAGAGAACAAAAAATAAAATTTTCTTCATCGATCTCGATCTAAATTTGGAGTTTATAAATCATATCAACGTTAATCCTGTTCTCGTCAATATCTTTTCGATCAGAGGTTAATCTGGAGTTGATAAAATTTGGTAGATTTTACCTTAGTAGACTACATTTGTATTTCCTGTAATTAAAGTACATTGTATATTTTGGCTTAGATGTGTATCTTTATACTTGAAAACTTTAGAAATGAGTTTTTATTCTTTTTTTTTTTGTTGTTGTCTGGACAGATTTATGTTGTCTTGCATAGCAACATATATTGGTGCGACATGCATGAGACAAAAACTACATGTAAGGAAAGTAATGAACAAGGCAATGGTTTTATGATTGTTCCAACCATCTAAATAATTAGACAATCAAAATTATAATTAATTTTAAATTGTTCCCTTTGTTGATAAGATTTTGTCATCAGTTTTTGGTTTAAATGTTAAGGTTTGATTGGTAAATCATAAGTATCTCGATTCTTTTCCCTAATATAGTTAAATTCTCAGATGAAGTTCTTCATTTGATGGGAATGTTGGCTTGGCTTATGCCAGTTTGGTCTGGATTCTTTTGACTTTTATTGAATAATGTTCTAGAATATGATTTGGTTGATTTTGATTTTAACTGTCAAATGATGAATTTGGGGATAATTTTGGTTGATTTTGATTTTAGTTGTTAGATGGAATTTCAAGATGATTGGAGGCTTCAGGTATATTACAACATCCCAGTTAGTTTTGTGTTTCAGCTCTTTGTTCTTGATTCCTTCGTCCAAAGTTTGGAACTATTTTTGTCGGCAAGAGATCAAAGATTTGAGTCGCAAAATTTATGGTCAAATTGACTGCTTTTTGGTCTTCTGATGTCATTAATTTTGGGACATTTTGATGGAGTTGGCTTCAAATTATTGGTGCATCAATATTCTTCGTCATCCGGTTGCAACTTCATAATACGTTACTATTAATGGTGCTATAATGTTACGTTTGTTATAAAATATTCATATTTTTTTGTGTTTGTTTATTCTACAATTTGTGTTTTATGGTCTATTTTTATATCTTCATCTTTACAAATTTTGTTTTGTTTGTTGGCTTTCTCTAAAAAAAATTACCATCGTTCCTATAATGAATGTTGGATTTGGGTTTATCTTAAAAAATGGTTTTAATAAGTGAATTTGGCTTTAGCTCAAAATATCGATCAATAATTTGAAAATCTAAATTACATGTTACATCTTAAATCATCAGTTTATTAAAGAAAAGAATATCCTTATTTGATGATGATTTCTATATAGAATTATATTAAAAAATGGACAAAATTGTGACAAGACCAATTGTCCATGCAAAACCCATTATTTAACCTAGAGGTATCAAACAATATAAATCCTACAAAAAATAAAGCATTTTGTAACTTATTTCAAGAGCTGCTAAATGTAATTAGAGATAAAATGAAGTAAACCACCAAGTATTTTGAACACACCTAATATGTATTTTGAAATTTTCTTAGCCATTCACCATTGTTACATTTGTAGGTACCACCTATTGCTTGTAAATTGTTCATCTAACCCATAAAAATCAACGTTTATTATAAATATATCTTAATATTTTTTTTATGCAATACATGTTTTTTAGAATATGACATGTTTTTGAAATGAAGCTAATCTCTATAAGAAAATTATTTGCCAACTATGGAAAGGAAACTAATTTCCTAAAAAAAAGTATATGCATGGTTATCGGTTTCCACTAAGCTACAATACCGGTTTTGGGTTTTTTACTTGTTCCGTGTAAAAATCGGTCTTGGACTGAATGTTTAAAAGATATAATCTGTGAATTTTTTTAAAATGTCATAAATCATTTGTTTGAAGTCGGATCGAAACGATATTTTTCCCAACATGTAGTTTAAGTGTTTCTACTTCATTTTAGACTATAAATTCATATTTTCTCATTATATATTCATTTAATGACAGTCCCATGAAGACAATATTTTTTTTTTCTTTTTTTATCTTGAGTTAAAGAACATGGATTAGTTTCTAAGTTACAAGTTACCACCTTCCAGAGCAAATTAGATTTCACTGTTAGGGGTTTACATTTTCATTACCTTCGTATACAAGTTGGGTGTCCAATCATACATGTTTCCGAATTGAAATAATTACCGATAGAAACTATTCGCACCCGTCGCTTGACGCGGGTAAACGGCTAGTGTATATATATATATATATATATATATATATATATATATATATATATATATATATATAAAGAAGGTTCATGCGAAAATATAAAGTTGTTGTGAAAATGAAAACAACCAATAAGAAGATTACACATGTATATTAGAATTTTAATTATTATCTAATTATTTAAATGGTTTATTTTAGTTATAAGGTTAAGATGGTAATTAGCTTATGGCAGTTAATTGCGGTGGTTCTAACCGGCAAATGGATTTAGGGTTATTTGGTAAAACCATGGAAATACTTCCCGGTACCTCTCAAATCCCACATAAAGATCATTCATAAGACTTTGAGCATCATTTTATTGGAAAATCACAAGAAACCAAAGATGCAAGGGTACCTCTGGTACCCTTGAAACCACCCTTATCACCACCAATGTTTTCTCTCCACTACATAAACGAGAAAACACACGCACACTCAACTCAAAAGCTAGATGCATCAGGTATGCTTTCTGTTTCCATTTTCTTAGTCCTACATTTTGGCTCAATTTATTTTCGGTTGTTGATTTGTTGTGTCTAGGTTTCATAAATTTAGGGTTTTAAGTGGAAGGGGGTTGATGGTTCCATGAAGAGAAAAAAACAAGGTCAAAACTCTCTATTTTTAGACTTGGTGTAATAATCTTCATCACTAAGAAGGGGAACTTCAAACTTTATGAGTTTATCTACCCTTTCGAAGAAGATATATACAAGGTAAGGTGTTTTTCTTCTATTCTTTTGTTTTATAGCACTGTTGAGAAGCATTTTGGGTGTTGTAATCCTATGGAATTTTTTTTTTCAAAAAGGCTACAATGATGTTCATAACGTGTTTGAAAAAATGCCTCATAGAAAAAAAAAGATTATACAAATTCCCATTAACCATTCTATTTTCAATAATAATAAATGGGTATCTTTTTTTCTGTAAAATTTTTTCTGCAAATTTATCAACCTATGTCTACTGATACTGGTTGTATTAACTATATCATGAATGTAGATGAATACAAAGACAAAGAAACTACGGTAGATTGTTATTTCTGCAAATCCAAAAGATCAAACCTCAAGAGCAAAAGAAATGGAAAGTCTTGCTGCTGTTTCTCTGTTTTTTGTTCCTATAATTCTTCCCCTCACAGCCTAATTTTTCATTGTTTAATCCTGATAGGCTCGAGACATCATCCACTCTGACATTAGGCGACTTTGCTGCCTCTATTCATGTTATTCCTTTTTTTCTTTTTCATTTGTGTACTGTAATTTTTCCAGCTTCCTACTGAGTTTTTATTTTATTTAATATATTCAGTCATTCAAAAAAAGATATAAGGAACACTCAAACACAAGATTCATGGAGTAAGGGACTAGACAACTCTCAGTGCCTAGAAGTTTATGTATCGTCATGTGTATTGGAGATTTAATGATTTTGGGGTTGGATTTCAAATTAAAGTTATAGGTCCATGTCCACAGAATTCCTAAGAATATTGGAAGTACACAAATTGGATTTGGGTTATTCAAATTAAAGAGGTCACCAGACCACACTCTGCCTAGAAGCTAGAAGTTGGTTGAGGTTACTTTTTTTTCCTACTATATAAATGGTGTTTTCTTTAATAATAATCATTGTTACTGCAAGTAAGCACACAAATTTTAAAGATGAGTGATGTTTAGACATAAAAAAATCATTGTTACAGAAATTAAGTGCATAAGTTTGTTTCATTTTAATACAATTAATTTTATTATCATATGCTGAATGTATGCAGGATTCATATATTTTTGTTGATGATTCACATAAATTTGAATACATGTGTACGAATTATTGAAATGACTTTTTAAGGTAATTCTGTTATTTGAAATAAAGGTTTATTCATTTGCATTAATGTTTTATTCAAATAAATAATTCAGGTTTGGACAATGTACATTTTATTTATTTAATTGTTTCATTATTTGCCTTGGAATTGTAGGCAAATATGACCACATAAATAAGTTTCTAAATTTCTAAATTTATTCAAGAAACATGAAAATTGTATGTTTTAAAAATCATAAAATATTAACCACGAATAATAACTTACAATAAATATTTATATAATGTTTCTAAATTCCTAAATTTGTTTGATAAAGAAACATAAAAAATGGCATGTTTTAATAATCACATAATATTAACCATAAATAAATCTTTTTCAAAATATCTATCTATCTACTTATCTTAATAAAACGAAACCTAAAGTGTTACATGTCATTTTTTTAGCTTGTCTTTTTGACACACGTCATATTTTTCTATATATGATATCTATTTATTTAAAATCCTATTACATATCTCATATTTTAATAATCATGGATACATTCTTCTAATTATCTTATTTATTATTATTTTTTACCTATACAAAAATTTTAATCATAAACACCATGGTTTCCACGGGTTATAGCCTAGTATATATATATATATATATATATATATATATATATATATATATATATATATATATATAGCAAAGTGAATGATTTTAAAAGTTGTCGAAGCAATCATAAATTTGTCGTTCCTGTTTCACCCTTGACGATTATTACATTATTAACATTTTTTTACTTTGACTTTTATTTTAGTGGTTTTGAGTTGACAATGGTTTTAATACGGTGTATTTAGAATCCCCCAAATATCATCCATGGTTAACAACGATTGCGAACTCTGCCTCTGCTTCTACTGCTACCGGCGATGGCAAAGGAATCTCAACCCTCCACCTCCTCCTCCATAGACCCGTCACAACCATGCCGTCTCTTCAATTTTCCTGAGATTCTCTTAGCAACTGACAACTTCAACGAATCTTTAGTAATCGGGCACGGGGGGTTTGGAAAAGTTTACAAAGGAAACGTTATCAACGGAACAATCGTTGCCGTTGCCGCCGTTAAACGATTGGATTCCATGTCCGCTCAAGGTTCAACAGAGTTCTGGGCAGAAGTTGAGATGCTTTCAGCCTTGCGTCACTGTCACCTTGTATCTTTGTTTGGTTACTGTAATCATGAAAAAGAGATGCTGCTGATCTATGAATATATGCCCAATGGAACACTCGAAGACCACCTCCATAAACTTGGTACCCATCTTTCATGGCTTCAACGACTCAAGATCTGCATAGGAGCTGCTCGTGGGTTAGACTACCTCCACACTGGTATGGGGGTTGACTTTGGTGTTATACATCGTGATGTCAAGACGTCAAATATCTTGTTGAGTGAAAACTGGGCAGCTAAAATTTCAGACTTTGGGTTGTCCAAAATTGGTCCAACGAATCAACGATCGACTTATGTGAACACACTTGTTAAAGGCACGTTTGGGTATCTCGATCCTGATTATTTCTTCAATGGAAGGCTCACAAGGAAATCTGACGTGTACGCATTTGGCGTGGTATTGTTGGAAGTGTTGTCTAGGAAGCGTGCAGTGGATGCAAGTCTTGATGAAGAGCAACATAATTTAGCAAGATGGGTTCAAGAATCTATCAAAGAAGGCAATTTGAAGCGTGTAATTGATTATGACATAAGGGGTGAAATATCCCCAAAATGTCTGAAGGGATTTGTTAGAATTGCAGAGAGATGTTTGCATAGCAATCCAAAGCAGCGTCCTACCATGGCTGAGGTTGTGGTAAGTCTAGATTTTGTATTGACCTTACAAGAGAAAACCAATAGCTACTTGAAGGTTGCTGGTAGAACAATATTTGGAAGAATGCTACATATGTTTTTGTTTCCTTTCCCCTCCAATGGTATTTTAAGCTATACTAGTAATACTACTTACAAGCATTACTTAGATTCTTTTAATAACGACTATATATAATGATCTGTCTGTATTCAATTATTTCAGCCAATGATGATTCAAATGTATTAAGTAATAGCAAGGACAACAATAGAAACCTTGGTGATACTATAGGGGCTTTCAACAAAAATTTCAGAATTCCTATTCCAAGTTTGAAAGTATTCAAGTTTAGTGATTTAGGAAAGGCTACAAGAAATTTTAGTCAAGATTTGCTGTTGGGTATGGGAGGTTTTGGAGAGGTGTTCTTAGGTTGGGTTGACAAGAACACATTGGCCCCATCAACAACAGAAGGTGTTGGAATTCCTGTTGCTGTTAAAAGGTACAGCCAAGGTCTTCCAGAATGGCAGGTAATAAATATACATACATAAGTGTGAATGCAACTAATGAATTTTTGTTTTTATGAATTCTTTTGGTGAATGTAACTTGAAAAAATTTTGTGACATCAGAGCGTGGTGGCCATTTTAGGAAGGTTGGATCATCCAAATATTATTAATCTTTTGGGATACTGCGATGATAAGGAACACAAATGCTTGCTTGTTTACGAGTACATGCAGAACCGAAATCTTGGCCACTTCTTATTCGGAGGTATAATAATAATAATAATAATATGCTTTCTTGACTGTTTCTCAAAAAAAAAAAAAAAAAAAAAGCTATATATATTTTTTACTGAAAAGTTGAATTCATAGATGTTTCCACACCACTTTCATGGAGAACACGAGTTACGATAATGATAGGAGTAGCCCGTGGACTTGCTTATATGCATTCCTCAAAAGATCAAGTCATACACCGTGATGTTAAAACCTCTAACATTTTGTTGGATCAGGTACTCTTAAACTACTTAAGATTTTAGGTTTTGTTTTATTTTAATTGTTATTTTTCCAGGATTTTAATGCCAAAATCGGGGATTTTGGGTTGGCAAGATTTGGCCCTGAAATCCGAAAAATAGATGCTTCTACACGCATTATTATGGGCACATTAGGTTATTTAGATCCAGCGTATCTAAGCAATGGTATGTAACATGTATTAGTATATTTATGGATACTAATTAGTAATTACTATAGTATAAAGAGTAATAAAGTAGAGTTTAATGTTACAACAGGTCATTTGAGTGTGAAGAGTGATGTGTATAGTTTGGGAGTGGTGTTGTTGGAAACCCTAACAGGCCAACAAGCATGGGAAATGAAGCGACACATTCATGATTTTAGTTTGGTAAATTGGGCAACCCCATTCCTAACAGATAGAATGAAGCTAAACAAGATAATGGATGTGCGTCTTGGACAAAATTACCCCTTAGAAGCTGCTTTTGCATGTGCAACATTAGCATTAAGATGTGTAGCTATGGATCGTAAAGATAGGCCTTCAAGTGAAGAAGTTTTTCAGAGCTTGGAACAAATTAATACTATATGGTGAGGACTGATGAGGATTCATAAATCATTGGCTAGCAAATTAATACATGACATGTCTTCTGTGTTGTATGGAGGCAACACTAATTAAGTTTCTTCATAGCTACAAGATGCATGCAACAGCTAATTTAACAATCCATTTTAGGATCAAACTTATGCAAAGGTATTACAATGATGATCAAAAAGGGGAATTCAATAGTGAATCCACTATAGCCAGAGTTCAACCTTTCACGATCCTAAGGGCAATTTAGGAATTTCATATAGGGGTTACAAATAGCTTTTTCAAAGTTATATTTTTGAATCACAACCAAAAAGAACAAGTGAAAGGGTACTTGAAGAACGCAGTTCAACTTCACTAAATATTGAGGTAATTAGATGAAACGTATTATGATGGGTTTTTTTTTTTAATAGATGAATGTGATTACCATATTTTATTTTGTAAACAGGTTTAACTTATGTAAACATGTTGAAATGGTGATTTTTTGTGAATATTTCTAATTCTGGAACTGACATGTTTTATAATCATGTATGATTCAAGGTACAATGCCTTAATAAGAAAAGGATATATAAAATAAAATACATGGTTGTAATAAATAAGACTCATTACAACTTTTTTATACACAAATTTGGATTTTAGCTGGTAAAAGGTCATCAGCTTGTGTTATATATTCAAGCTTTCTTCTGAAATCACTCTTTTGCTTCGGAGTTCCATTTCCATGGACTAGAGTGTTGTTGGAATTCTTAGCATATCATTAATTCAACTCTTTTGATGTTTGGAAATTTGTGCTTACTATTTTGTTATATCACCATTTTAACAAATATACCATATTGAAACCAACTATGCTAGTGTGCTACTAAATTGTTATTTGTAAATTTGACACAAGAAAATTTCATAACCATTTTGTATCATCTATATTCGAATCATTCATGTTTGATGCATGATTACCTAAAGAGAGTTTGTTATAGTATGTTTTTTTGCACAATCTAATACCATTTGTATACTACGTATGTGTATGTTCACTCTGCTGACTCTTGACCACATTCATCACCTTGAGATTCCTCCTTATTCTTTGCAGAAACATCCTTGTGACTTTTCTCTTTTGGCTCATCACCTTGAGCATGCTCTTTTTCTTTTACATTTGAACCACCAATTTTCAAGCGTCCAAAAGTTTCACTCAAACTAGGTTCTTCACCTGCTGCTTCTGTTCTTTTAGAACCCTCTGATAGAGATTTCCTTCTTAGAACATGTTGATGTTGATGTTGCGCCTTCTTTCTTTCTGATAGAGGTTTTTTTGACTTGGTCTTTTCTGATTCCCCATCATCACCAGATTTGTTCTTACTTACTATATGATGAGACAAAACCGGCTGCTTTTGCTTTTGCTTTTCTGTTGAACCAGCTTCCCCGGCAACCTGTTGCTTTGGTTTTTCCTTGAGCATGGCTTCTTCTGCTAATTCATTACGTTCAAAAAACTCACGCCAACAAGGCTCGTTAAACTCCCACCACAATTCCTCTTGTGCTGCAGAACCTTCTGTGGGCTGGCATTGCATAATTATATTAATTATACTATCAATTAATTATAAATTAACAACTCACCTCGTAGGTTACTGCCCGAATTAATTTGATGGCCTTTATGACATTCTCACGTGGACCAAATACATTGATCAATCTCTCCCGTTCTGAACCACCAGGAGGGGCACCAGCTTCAATCTGTACATTAATTAATCTTAATACCAATTATATAATGATATTGTACTAATAATTAATTATATGTCAAGATGCGTGTAACAAACCTTTATCCATGCACCAGACTCCATTTCCATCCTCAGGATATTAGTGCCGAAGCTCCCAAGGACACCAATAACCTATATACATATATTTAGACACAAAGCTTTAGACAAGTAATCAAATTCAGGCTTTTGGGCAGCAGATTAAGAGTGCATGTAGATTCCATTCCATGTCGATTTCATTTTGTTGGAAACCTTCCGATTTTCATCCTTACAAGGAATTCAATTCTTTTCTTTTAAAAGTTGTTTACTACTATCATTAAGCTTCATTCCTTCAATCTCCTGTCAAAGTGACTAGTAATAACTAATGATAACTTGATTCCATTCTTCCAAAACAAACATCCATTTTACAATTAATTAAAAAAAAAAAGTGAAATTAATTATCACCTTGTTGACAGGAATGATGATGTGGTCCCCATAAATGGTTGGCGGCATCAGAATTACTGGATAAGCCAAGGTACTATATGTCTACAAAGAATGAACCACATACAAATTAATTAATATATGGGCAAGTGTAAGTATGCAACTATATATAAACCTAAAATTACAAAAAGTTCAGTTAAGTTAAGTTAAGTGGTATATATCATATATGAGACTAATATTAATCTTCAAATCTCCTTGGCAAGAGCTGATAACCATGCGTATATAAATTTGAAGTTGGAACAATTAATAGTCAAAATTAATATTAATTTACATATCGGAATCTGAATGGGACAAATTAAATATTGCAAACTTTTGTCCCACACACCAACCCAACAAAGGCATGCATGCATCTCCTCTGTACAGAATTGAAGCAGAAGACATGCATGCATGAATTAACAATGCCATTGGATTCTAGCTGATTTTCATTATGGAAATTAATAATTCAATTAATTCTGATCTCACCTTTAGTATGCTGCCTAGGATGAGTCCTTCAGCAGAATTAACTTCTTCAACAGTACCCACCAAATCAATATATGAATGACTATGAAGATTGGATTCAGAATCAGCTAATATCCCAATTGTGGCTTTTGAGGCTTTATGAACTTCACTCATCCCTTCAAAATCTTTCCCAATGAATTTCACTAGCTGAGAATTAACATATATAGAAAAGTTAAGAGCAGGATACAAATTAATTATTTATTTTTATCAGCAAGAGAACAATTAAAACTTATTGAGTTCCATATATGTTATTAATTATTAATTGTGTGGTGCATGTGGTGTCACATATTTACTTACTTCTTTATTACGAATCCGATACACTTTCCTATCAAGTTTCGCCCCTCCAGCAATTGCCTCAGCAAGATGCTGAGCTCTCCGTGCATCATCTTCTGATAATTGACACACAAAAAAAAAAAAAAAAAAAACATTGATTACATTTGATCTTTGATCCAACAAATAAATGAAATAAATCTAGCTAGAGATTATTTTAAAGAAACGTACACATCATACAAAAAAGATATTTTGGGGGAAAAGAGAGAAAAGATTTGCACCAATGGAATTAAATTTGAAATTTATATATATATATATATATATATATATATATATATATATATATATATATATATATATATATATATATAATCAAGAAAACAAACTAATGACAAAAAATCCAAAGGAAAAGGAGAATTGGTGGTGATATTGATTAATTATACATAAATATAATATATTCAACTGCTTACCGAAAATTTTCATATAGGTGAGATCATCGGCTGTGGAATCACTATCAGGCTTCAGCAACGCCTTGGGTAACCGCAGATTTGGTTCTTCAATTTTGGCCTTCGGATATTTGTCTCTTGCTGCTGCCTTTGCCTTTTGCTCCATTTTCAATTTGCCTCCTTAATTAATTCAAAACATGAAAAAATTCAATGAAAAAATTCAATGAAAAAATTCTTTTAATTTACAGGTCTCTGTACTACGTATAGTAATTAGTAAGTAGGGTTTCAAGTAGAAACAACAAAAGCGGGAAAATCTGTTACAATTGACTTTAATTCATACTTTATACGTACACTTAATCCATTCATATATATATATATATATATATATATATATATATATATATATATATATATATATATATATCCGGTAAGAAGAAAATTTTTGGTAGGAAGGTAAGAAGTTTTTTTTCTATATATTTTTTTAACGAACAAAATAAATGAATCACTAGATGATTCATTTGTAAGAGGATTCACAAGAAAAAATTCCCAAAAAAACATCTTTATGATTCATTTTTAAGTAAATTAAGAAAAAATTCACTTTTATGACAATTTTAGTGAATAACAACAAAATCATTGTATAAATGAATCATCGAGATGTTTTTTTGAGAATTTTTTCTTGTGAATCATCTTACAAATGAATCATCTAATGATTCATTTTGTTTGTTCGCGAAAAAAATATGTCATATATAACAATGTGTATATATGTCATATATAACAATGTATGTCATATATAACAATGTGTAATAGTCGCAATATGATTGGGCAATTTGTGTCCTTTTATGTTGTAAGTTGTAACGAGGACCTATAATAATAAAAAAAATGCATATATATGAGTTTCTTAGTTATTTCAGAATTATTTATATATTTGTTATTATTCAAGTTTCAAAGGAAATGCATTTTATCAAAAAAAAAAAGTGTCAAAAAGAAATCTATCGATTGTATCAATGACAAACAAACCTCTTTTCCACTTTTGATTTTTTTTTCATGTTTTGCCAAGTTTCTAACATTTTTTCTTCAAAAATACTTATATCTATATATTTTACTTCTAAAAACAGTTTCAGGAAGTAATACTTCCTAAAAACCATAAATATTATTCGGTCATACTTTATTTATTATTTAGAATATCCGATATTGTAAAATTAATGATGAGTAGCTAAACCCGTTACATATATAGTATTACTCAGAGATTAGTAATTGTGGTAATAATTTTTGTTTTGGTTTTGGTCCCAAACCTTTTTTATAAATTGATTATGTTGCCTTACATTTGATAATTATTAAACTTTAAATATTTATTTGAAATAAATTACAAATTAATTTAAAAAAAAATAACATAAATATATCATCTAATAAATAAAAATTAAAATTCCTAGTTCACCTTTTTCCTTTTCGGATTTTGCTTGCTCAACATCCTCAACCTGTCTTTTCTCTTTTGATCTATAATCACCTTCTTTGTCATCTTCAGTTTTTGCAGAATCATGAGCTTTTTCATGCACATGCTCTGGCTGCTTTTCTTTTTCTATTACAATGGGCCCACCTTCCTCAGCCTGCTTCCCTTTTTCCCATTCACCGGATTCCTTATCCTTCCCTTCTTCTGTTTGTTTAGATCCCTCGCCACCACCAGATTTCTTAAGTCGTATAATAAGTTTTTTTGACTTCTTTTTTAATGATTCAGCTTCTCTTTCTTTAACATCATGCTCATTCTTTTCTATTGTCGGCTCAACGATACCACCTTCCTCAGCCTGCTTCCCTTTTTCCAGTTCACCGGAATATTCCTTAAGCTTGGCTTCTCCTGCACAAAGGGTCTTACGTCAGACATATATCCAAGTTTCAATTTAAAATGCATTTAATAAAAAAACGTGACAAAAAGAAATTATCGGTTGTATCAATACAACCTCTTCCTCTTACAAAGAAAAGTAATTTGATATTTTTTTCCATTTTGGCAAATTTTTAATTTTCATTTTCAAAAAAAAATAATAATAAATTGTATGTTTAATTTTCATAGACTCTTTCAAGAATTAATATTTTCTCTGACAACAAAAAATAATTTACTTTAAGAATCTTGGTTTGGGTGAAATGATTTACAGGTTTCTGAAGGGCTTCATTTGGCTTTATCAATTTATGCACTTAAGTCCTCTGAGATATAATTTACTTACGTTCGGTCCCTGCACTTGTGATATAGCGATGTGGAGATCAGGTTCCTTTTTCTAATTGAATATGATTGGCCAAATTACTAAAATTTTAAAAGCCATATATATAATTTTAGTATACCATAACAAGAAACTAAAATTTTCAGGTTATAAATGTATTATAACGTACATATGCAAAATTGTTTCTTTAAAGACGTCTACAGTATGTTACTTTTTTTAGAAATCTCTTCAACTAACCCTTTTATGAGTATGTTACTTATTTTGATCAGGTTTATTAACAAATGTGTTGAATCATTTTTGACCCAATATTTTTTATCTTAGATTCTTAATTAATCAAGTTGCGTTCTTTTGATTATAAATAGTGCTAGTCCATATATGAAGGGACAAATTATCAAGGTATTTCCAAGTTTCAATGGAGCAATGCATTTAGTTATAAATAAAACGTGACAAAAATAAACTATTAGTTGTATCATTCAAGAAGTTTCTGCTCCTCTTCCCTAAAAGGATTCTTTCTTTGTTTCATTTTTTGTAACTTTCTAATCTTTTTTTTTTCAAAAATACTTAATTATGTATGTTATATTTCTAGAAACTGTTTTAATTGAGTATTTATCAGTGAACTTATTTTTCAATATAGAAGATCTTTTAATTCACATATTTGATCTCTTTTTTCTGATTACGCACTCTTAAACAAATATATATATATATATATATATATATATATATATATATATATATTCTCTTATTTGATGACTTCTTTTAAAATTCTTTATTTTAAATATACAAATAATATTTGAAATTTATTTCACAAAACATAAAATGATTACGTCTAATAAAATATTAAATTCATCACCTTTTTCACTTTCAGATTCAGCTTCATCCACATGCTTTTTTTCTATTACACTGGAACCACCTTCCTCCTTCCCTAATATTTTGGATTCATCATGAACAGGTTTTATATGTCCAAAAGTTTGACTCCATTTTGGTACTTTAAACTCTCCTTCTACTGTTTCTTTGGATTTAGATCCCTCTGGTTTCATTCGTAGAAAAGTACTAGTTTGCCGCTTTTCCTTTTTGTCAGATGAATATTCACTCCCTTGGGTAGCTCTTTCTGTTATATGACCGGAACCACCTTCCTGATCAGCCTGCCTCTCCGGTCCACCGGAATATTCCTCAACCTGGGGCTGGGCTTCTCCTGCTAATTCGTTACGTTCAAAATACTCACGCCAACAAGGCTCGTTAAACTCCCGCCATAATTCTTCTTGTGCTGCAGAAGCTTCCGTGGGCTGCATTGCATAATTATATTAAAACCTTAATTTATACTCCATAATTATATTAATTAATTTAAATTATGAACGATGGATTGATCACCTCATAGGTTATTGCTCGAATTAATTTGATGGCTTTGATGACATTCTCACGTGGACCAAATACGTTGATTAATTTCTCCTGCTCCGAACCACCTGGAGGGGCACCTGCTTCAATCTGAACATACGCACACGCACGCACTCCATTATGTTATAAATAATTACTATTTAATTATTCATATGTGTAAATCAAATAATTCATAACAAACCTTTATCCATGCACCACACTCCATTTCCATCCTCAAGATATTTATGCTGTAGGTGCCAAGGACACGACTAACCTATATATATAAATAAAAACAACAATGATTCAGAATACTAAAAGACCAAAATACCCCTGCCCCAATTCTGGGTTTTAGACTTTTAGTCCGATTAAGGGCGTGTTTGGTTTGTGGGATCCAATGGAATCGGAATTCGAGATTCCATTACATGGGTTGACGAATGGATGGAATTCAATTCGGTTGGAGTTGTTTTAGATTCGAACCATGAGGGTGGAGTAGTAACTAGTAAAGAATTCAACTTCACTTGTTAAAAGACTAAATACCCTCGTTCCTATTTGGATTTTTTTCACAGATTTTATTCGTTTCAAAAGTTTAAATTAATTTATCACCTTGTTGACAGGAATGATGATGTAGTCCCCATAAATGGTTGGTGGCATCAGAATTACTGGATAAGCGAGGGTACTATATGTCTACAATGAATTAATAAACCAGGCAAGTGTAAGTATATATATATATATATATATATATATATATATATATATATATATATATATATATATATATATATATATATATATATATATGCGAAATAAAAAACTTTTTGAATTTGGGAAAATAGTTCAAATGAACATCTTTTCACAGAACAGAAGAAAACCTTTAGGGTGTTATCCAGGATGAGTCCTTCAGCTATATTGACTTCTTCAACAGTACCCACTAAGTCAAGATATGAATGACTATGAAGATTGGATTCAGCATCAGCTAATATCCCAATTGTGGCTTTTGAGGCTTTGTGAATCTCACTCATCCCTTCAAAATCTTTCCCAACGAATTTGGCAAGCTGTGAATAGAGAAAAGATAACAGGGTATATACAAATTAACAACAAGAAGATGAAATTAACTTGAATTCCAATTATTAATTGTGTGGAACTTACTTCTTTATTACGAATCCGATATACTTTCCTATCAAGTTTTCCCCCTGCAGCAATTGACTCAGCTAGGTGCTGAGCTCTTCTTGTATCATCTTCTGATAATTGAGACAAAATAGTTGAAATATGCATGTTAGGGTTTGGGAGTTATATATGGAATCATATGAATCTAATCATCGGAGAGATTATTTTCAAGAAACAGTTCATTTCAACTTGATTATTGATAGAAGATCCAGACAGAATCTAAACAGAGATTATTTCAAGGGAGACTGTTAACATTAACAACAGAAGGTTATTTGGAAAATGGATAGAATTCTGTGAGAAAGATCTGTAGGTATTGGAAGTTATATATGGAATCATATGAATCTAATCATAGAGGTTTATTTCAAGAAATGCTTCACTTCAATTTGATTATTGATACAAGATCCAAACAGAATCTAATTAACAGAGATAATTTCGAGAGAGACTATTAACACTTAACAACAGAAGCTTATTTGGAAAATAGATAGAATTCTGTGAGAAATATCTGTAGGGAAAGAAGCATCATCAAGAACTATGGAAGTAGGAAATCATTTCAATGGAGACTATATATGAACAACATTGATTACGTACAGTTTTCTTGGTGACAAAATCAAACGCATAGATCAAATATATCAGATCACTGATACCAAAAACAAGAAGAACTGTTTAGATACAAAGATTAACGTCAAGAAACCGAACCCAGAAGAAATCGCTTGAAAAATAAACTAGATTCACCAAGAAACCTCACGAGAACTTAGAAAAAAGGAAAAGCGAACAAACATCGACATTCCACCACCTTCTTGAACACGGAAGTTGAAATGCAAATACATAAGAAATGACGGTGACATCATACAATTTCGTAGAGATATGTTCAACTTCTTACCGAAAATTTTCATATAGCAGAGATCATCATTCGGATCACCATCAGGTTTCAGCAACGCTTTGGGTAAGCGCAGAGTTGGTTCTTCAATTTTGGCCTTCGGATATTTGTCTCTTGGTTGAATTGGCTCCATTTTCTTGCCTCCTGTGAAAGATGGAGGAAGAAGAAGACGAAGCGGAGGAAGATCGATCAAATTTGTGTGTTGCGTGAAGTGATTTGCAGGTTTCTGTGAAGGGTTTCAAGTAGATATAAGAAAGCGGGAAAATCCGTTGCAATTGACATGATATTTGACGTCAGCAACTCAGCATTATACATTTAAGTCCTCTGAGATATAATTTATTTAATATTAGTCCCTGTATATGTTGTATAACAGTATAACGAATGTGGAGTTCAATTCCGGTTGGTCAATTGAATATAATTGAGCAAATTGCTAAATTAGAGTGTAACTGTGTTAATTTCTGTTCTAATTTTTTTTTTTTTTTTTTTTTTTTTTTTTTTTAATGGTGTATAAGGACTTATAATTTAAAATTAAAAAAAAAACATTTATTTCGGTATCCAACGAGAAATTAAACTCTGTGGGTTATAAATGACGTATTATATTCAAAATTGTTTTTCAAAGAACATTCAAAAGTTTTAATTATTTTTTAAAGACGTATAAACGATTAATTATATCTACAGTTTTAGAAACCTCTAGCCCCCCCCCCCCCCCCCCCCTTAAATGGCAACCGTTTCTTCCTTTGGTTTATGATTTTCTTAATTATTTAAGATTTATTTTTAAAAATACTTTAATATGTTTTTCTTCAAAATATTATTGCAAGAAAATATATGTCGATTTGAACGTATTTTCTAATTTCATAAACATTTCAAGTTACATACCTAGGGGCGGACCTAGTAAGTGTCCCGGTGTGGCATCGGCAACACCTACTTTTTCTGTTCGTAGTGGAAAATTTTTCGATTTTTCGATTTTTTTACCTATTTTTTTCTACGTCGGCAACACCTATTTCAACCTCGACAACACCTATTATGTATTACTGCGTCCGTCCATGTACATACCGATATCGTTTTGCCTTCGTAGCATGGGTTCCAAGATACTCAATCACTTGCAACACTTTCTAGCAACAACTCAGTAGTTCTTGATTATATGTTTCAATATTAATATTTATTTGACAACCAACTATCACAAATATTCACTTTAATTATTAATAAATTTTATTGTTTACAAAATCTCAGTATTATGACAAATATGAATTACATTAAGACTTTGTGTATGTAATTGCAATCCGTTGACATGTTAAAATTATGGTTTCATTTTAACAATGTAGATTTATACAACTGTTTTTATTAGTAAAAAGGATAAAATTATAAAACTGGTAAGTAGTTTGAAAAAAAATTGTATATAGAGTCCAAAATGTTTTCAATTTGCATGGAATGTCCAAAATAAGGAAATTAATGTGGTTTTGGTCGAAATGACCCTTTTGCCATTTTAATTTCTTCTTTTATTTTTTTCTTATTTATTTTAATACTTAAATAATAAAAATAAAAAACAAAACAACAAGTCTCTCTCTCTCTCATAAAAAGAAAAAAAACACACACATGAATACAAAACCGACAAAAGAAAAATGAAATTACAGAAACAATTTCCATTTTCAACCAATCCTATTATGGTTTACTTGAAAGTACTATCTTTTATTAGAATCTTTCATAAAAAAAAACATGACTCAAGATAATCCTTTAGGCTTCCGTTTCCAACTACCTTGGTTACTATAATCTGCACTAGCTCCACAGCCTACAATCGTCACCGTCGTCGTCGCCATTATCAACATCACCATCGCCACATGTTCAAGATAAGTTACTAGTACCCAATTACCTTATTGCTAAAATTATTGATCATGTTGAAACTCGATCTATAAAAGAAACTCAAACCACCACCCTAACTGCACCAACCATTGCAACCACAAGCCTGTTAACTTCGTCTTAAAGGGCGTTGTCATTCAGACCACCAAGTCCTCCCCAACCCTTATTACTGGCGAAACCTAGCTCTTAACCCTCATCCCCATCTCGTTCAGGCTCCAAATTTTAAGATGCTTCCCTTTGTCGACATCTAAACTAGATGATACCCCATAAATCAAAAGGTCGATAAAAATTACACATGAAAAAAATTCCAGTGGATTCATATCAAGTTGCTTAGGGTGTTTATGTTACCACTGATGAAAATCCAAGGAGATGACAGAAGTAAAAGGGGTACAAAACCAAATACATGAGTCCATATTCAATGGAAGCAAAATCTCCAAAACCAAAACAAAAAATTGCAACACATGTTCCCATACACATAAACATCATATCCATGAATCCTTCTTTATCTCTGGCTCCAATCGAAGGACCTGGTGGGCCACGCCACCACTCGACAGACAAGATGAAGAAATAGAATTCTTGTTACTACCATGCTTACATCGAATCAAAATAGAACTCTCGTCACCACCACCAAATCATTTCAGATTAAAAAAATAATAATAATCCATTCAACAAGAAAATCATCATCTTCATTTAATCTAAGCATCAATTGTGAATAACCAATAAATCCATATTCAATTGAAGTAAAGAGACATACTCTAAGAGCAGAAAATGAAGAACATGATAAATGATGAGTAAGAACCTTATAATCTGCCTCCATTAGATACAAGAACATAAATCCTTGATGATAAACCAATAAGCATCATCTAGGAATTTTTTTCAAAAAAATTCAAAGAGCCAACAAGCTACTAGTTTTAGTACTTCACGGAGGCATCATACTATGGAAACAAAATATTATGTGGTTTTACACTGAACAAAAGTTGCATCAGTTTAGTTATATTGTTATCTCCATCATATTCCTAACAATCAAATGATTTATACATGTGGGAAGGTGATCCTTCTAGATAGAGGTGCGCTATGTTATGTACCAACCTTGATTTATCTAAAAGCAAGAGATAAACCATTGAGACAAATGATTGACCCCTTTGATTTATTTCCAAGATTGAGTCCAACTTCCCAATTGGAAACTCCGATGACATAAGTAGAATAACAGAATCGTCGCGCTTTTGAACAAGATGAAATCTCTCTGGACAAATCGCAGGCCTTATATAGTCCAATTGAGCTCATTGATGTATTAAATTGCATCTTCGACCACTGATGTTTGATTTCATTAATCGTTGTCAAATACTATGGCTTTTGGTGCAATCATGAAACACACAAAGGGGAAAATGGGAGGGATACATGAAGAAGAAGAAAAGGTGGCAGCTTGGAGAAGAAGAGGTGCAAGTGTGACTGATCTAGGGTTTATTTTTTTCAATTGTCAACAAATTATATCCAATCAATATATCTTTGTGGACATACTCACACACTTATAACACTAGTGAAACCAAAGAATAAGGAGTGCATTAGTATACAAGAAAAAACATTAGTGACAAACTAAGATCAAAACTTATAGTTCCATAGATAACAGTAACAACAACATTAACCCTTAATTTAACATTTTTGAAGTTTATTCCTTGCTGTATACATACCGCGAAGGCTTCGTGGTAGCCATGTGAACATGTGGACATACATCACAAGCGTGCATACACCTCGTGTGCCTTGTAGTGCCACTTTCGTTTTCCATCATGTTCCCGACCATATTTCACCACAACCAATCACTTTTCTTCTTCTCTCTTGCAACCCTCTTATCCTCTTTCTTCTTCAATAGACTAGCACCACCTATGGTGGTTTTATGGTGGTGGTGTTGTTGACCAAGAAGCTCTTCACCCAGTTTGCATGAGGATGGTCTTAGTGAACAAAAGGTGACAAAGCTAAAAGCATTATTAACAAATTATAGGGTATATACAATATGGTATTATTGAATATACGGTGACAAAGCTAAAACATTAATGACAAATTTTATCATATTTTTTTTGTTAAAAATATATGAGTGCTTTTCTGACCATAAATATCAAAATGGTGATTATTTAATACTATTATTTTAGTAATTGCATTTCAAATTTCAACCAACCATTCAAATGATGTTTTTTGGTGTTAAAAAACCAATCAAAACAATGTAATTTTTGAAGATCGATCGGAGTAAAATTGGACATGATGATCTAGAGGTCGTATTGGAACGGCAGTCGCTAACAAATCAAACGGCATCGACGTTACCATAGGCTACACAACATACGGCCTCTCCCAGTATCGCTACACCAACAACATCACCAAATGGACGAAACCCTAGTTACATCATCTGAACCACCACCATCTGACGGGGATCCAATGGATGTTGTAACCGAACCTCATAACCCTAATGATAACCAGTCTGCCTCAAGTTCCGATTCCGACTCAGAGTCGGACGACGAAGCTCAAGCTGCTCTCGAATTACAAACCCTAGAAACGGAGCTCTCGACAAACCCTGCCAACTACGATGCTCATGTTCAAGTATGTCTGATTATTTTTACTTGTTTGGAGTTATGTGTTGAAACTGAGTGTAGTTATTACGTATTGTTCTAATGTATGGTGTGTATATGTAGTATATAAAGGCTTTGAGGAAACAAGGCGATATTGATAAGCTGCGGCTAGCAAGGGAGGCCATGAGTGAGTTGTTCCCGCTAACTCCTGCAATGTGGCAGCAATGGGCAAATGACGAAATTTCACTCACCTTGACTTCTGGGTAGGCTATTGTTTCCTCTTCTCTGTACAAACTTTTATTTTCTTTCAAGAAGAAGAGGATGCCGGATGATTAGAATGAGGATTCGTTGTCGTGTGCAGGAACAATAGGCACATTCAAAACCTTATGAACACCATCAGAAAATAGAACTTGTGACTCGTTATAATTTGTTGTACATAATGCAGGAATGAGGGGGCAATTCCAACTGTTGAGAAGCTATATGAGCGTGGAGTATCTGATTACTTGGTAAGCTTCACACATTTCTAAATTTTTGTTTCAGTGCCCTTCTTAATGTTACATTCATGGCTATGAAATTTGTCTTTTGAGTTTTGACTATGCTGATTTTCATCTTCAGTGGTGAATTGTCATTCATCAAAACTGAAATGATTGATTGCTTTCTGCAGTCCGTTTCTCTGTGGTATGACTACCTGAGTTTCATTCAAAAATATGATTCTTCTGTCCGTGAATGTTCACCCAGTGGAATCTCAAAGGCAAGGGATCTATTTGAACGCGCTCTTACTGCATGTGGATTGCATGTTACTGAAGGCTGTAAAATATGGGAAGCATACAGAGGTTATGAGGAAGTGATCCTAGATGGCATGGATAAGACAGACTCTGAGGTATGAACATCATTCAACTGTTGTTGCTCTTCTTTAGCATATTGAATGCTTTACAGTTCTTGATCTTTTATTTGTTTCACAGTTGAGGGAAAAGCAGGTTCAAAGGATTCGAAGTATATATCATCGTCAGTTGTCAATTACTCATTCAGACTTAAAGTCAACTCTTTTGACCTACAAGACATGGGAGTCTAAACATGGGAATACTCTTGATGTCAGTAGCAGCAATACAGATGGATTGTCCCCTCAAGTTGCTTCCACATATCAGAAGGCTTTAGAGATGTTGACTTTACGTGCTGACTTTGAAGAAAAGATAGTAAAAAGTGATGAGACTGATACTGAGTGCCTTCAAAGCTTTATGGTACACAGTTGTGACTTAGTTATCACTGATATTGTTACCCTAAACCCTAATGATATTTGTTTTGTTACTGCAGGCTTATCTGAAATTTGAACAGTCATCTGGAGATCCTATTCGAGTTAAAAGCATATATGAACCTCGAGTTAAAAGCTTATATGAACGTGCAATAACTGAATTTCCTATATCCAGTGATCTCTGGATTGATTACACTAACTACCTTAATAAGACCCTAAAGGTTTTAGTTAATTTATTCTTGTTTTTGTGGTTTAAAATTTTTGCACTCTAAACTATAATGATCTTATATATATTTTTTATTACCAGGCAGATAAAACTTTGAGGGATATATATAATAGGGCTACAAGGAATTGTCCATGGGTTGGAGAGCTATGGGTTCGATTCATGCTATACCTTGAAAGATGTCATAGTTCTGAGAAAGAGCTTTCTGATGTATGTTTCTGTTTGTTCTTTTCTCTTAGTGAAGTGCTAACTGGAAAGATTTTTATGATTTTTTCTTCAAACGAATCATTGAAAATGTCTAATTATCACTAAATTTGATTTTTCACCCAATCCAGGTTTTTGAAAGATCTTTGCAATGCACGTTTTCTACCATAGATGAGGTATCAACATACTTGTCAGCTTTTTTAATCCTTGTATAATCATTTAATATGAAGGGTATACTATCATAAACACTGTTATGTAGATTATGTTTGTGGGTTTATTGTATTTGTCAAAATAGAGTTGAGATGTGATCATGAATGGTGGTGAATTACAATTTACAAGTGGATTTTGTTTTCAGTATGTAGACATATTTCTCACAAGAGTTGATGGATTGAGGAGGAGAATCACGTTTGCCAAGGAACTGGATAATGGCTTGGATTTTGTCTTGATAAGGGATACTTTTCAGGTTTGTCTTGCACTCATATTATATATACTGTGAAAATCAGCTTCATTTACATGAACAACTGTTTTTATCAGGTCTACAGATTCATAGTTAGTTACTCTATCATCTTTGTATCAAGAAAATGTATCTTATTGCCTTTCTTTAGGATGTATATATATACATAATACATGACTCAGGAACATAGTTTTGCTGTTATGTAGGAGAAATCTGATGTGAACACCACTACTTGAGAGGTAAGGGAATGTTAGAATAAAATGAACTTTTAGAGGCCAGGTGTCATTATAGAAGCAGATTGACTGTTAGTAGAACAGAAAAATATTATGTTGAGGTGCAGCTATATGTGTATGCTGCAATAGTAGGGATGCATGAAAATTTAAGACTCATTTTTGTGGTTTGTATTACATTCAACTGAAGTATTGAGCAAATACTGGAAAATTATTTTTCGTATGCAACTATTGAGTTATTATTTTGCAAACAACTAAACAGAAAAATATGTGATTTTAATTACTTACAACTCGTTTAATAGTATTACATATTTCATATAATTAAATAATATAATATTTAATCTGTCTTATATTAAAAACCTCAAGTTCAAAAGTATACTATTTAAGGGTCTTATCATCCAAAAACTGATGAAAAAGAAACAATTGATAATAAATCAACAAGTTAATAGTATTTGATTAAAAGTTTTCAACAAAAGCAATATTAAATTTGGTTTATTCACCCGAAAAGCATTAGAAGAAAGACAATAACACCTTAAAGGGCATTTTGGGAAAACAATTTGGGCTGAATAGGGACGAGTATGCCTTGGTGGCTTATTGATTTAGTCACTGGTTTAAGACTTAAGACCCAAACAAACAAACATCACCTTTATTTTGGATTACTTTGTTGCAAACAAATAGAATCTTCTGCTTTTTTTTTTTTTTTTTCAGAAGATCCAAAAACATACAAAATGACTTAGCTACCTGACTTTTGCCTTTTTATTTACCCTTTTTACTTCAGTAAGTTGCATATATGACTATTTGTTTTACTGTTTACATCAATTATGTTATTGGTTGTAAGCTTATGATAGTTTATGTTGTATTTCTATTTCAGAGGGCATCTGATTATTTGTCACCACAGTTAAAGAACAGCAACACATACAGTTTGTTGCAAATACATAGCTACTGGGCCCGTTTGGAGTCTAGTATTGGGAAAGATATAACTGCAGCCCGTGGAGTATGGGAGAGTTTGCTTAAAAACAGGTTCAAAGATATATGTATATATATATATATATACTGTTACCACTTTATCAACTTTTGTTTGTGAAAGAGTTGAATCACAAGAAAAACATTTAGGGCTTAATCAATAGAGTGGTAGAAGTTAGAAGTACATTGTGTTATTGTGTATTTTCCCCGTTATCCATGTTAATGGTGTTTCTGGGAACTTGTATTCTACAGTGGATCTATGATAGAAGCATGGAAAGGGTATATATCAATGGAAACTGAGATGGCCCACATAAAGGAAGCTAGATCTCTGTACAAGCGATGCTATACTATGAGATTTCCTGGGACAGGCTCTGAGGTACACTTCTCCAATCCAACATATAATAACAATCTCTTTTACACATACTTTTATTAATTACCAAAAATCCTTCCATTGTTTTCCTATCATTGGTAGAAAAGTATAAGTTGATTGATATTCCTTTCAGGACATATGCAACTCATGGATTCTGTTTGAGAGGGAATTTGGTAGTTTGGAAGATTTTGATCATGCTTCACAAAAGGTACTTTTTATATTCTAATTTCAATATTCTTTACTTGTATTATTCTACATATGACCTTGCTATTAATTATATCAGGTGGCTCCTAGACTACAGGAGCTACAGCTGTATAAGTTACAGCAAGAAACAGATCAGGTAGAGGATCCTCCTAAGAGAAATAGACGTGAAAAAAGAAAGGCTGCTTCAGATGCTGCACCCAATGAACATGAACATCCGCCAGCTAAGCGTCAAAAGGATAAAGCAAATAAAGTGGAAAAGCCTGGTGAAAATGAAGCAAAAATCAAAAACCCAACACCTGAGAAACCCAAGCTATACACTGACAAATGCACTGCCTTTGTTTCAAATCTCAACCCCAAGGCAAATTTGAAATTTTCTGCTTACAAAATCTCCATTAATGTTGTTTGTTATAAAGGGCTACTTGTGACATTTTGCAGGCAAATGAAGAGGAGCTTCGTGGTTTCTTCAGTGATGTTGGTGGTGCTGGAGAGATTCGAATATTGAAGGACAAGCTCACTAAAAAATCAAGGGTTTGGAAATTTTTTTTTTTTTTTTTTTTTTTAATTTATGTTTCTTTTTTTTTGAATATATTTTTTTGTTGTATAAATAAAGGGATTAGCATATGTGGACTTCTGTGATGATGCACACCTTGAGGCAGCTGTGGCTAAGAATAAACAGACGTTTCTTGGGAAGAAGTTGACCATTGTGCGTTCGGATCCTAAAGGCAAAAGAAAAGTGTCTTTTGGAGATGATAGAAATTCAACAAAACAAGGTCACTCTCTTTTTTCTTCACAAAAAGACCTAAATGCCCTTCTCATTTTTATTTAAAATAAATATTTTTAATGGCAGGGCGTGATGATACAAATTCCGGTGAGCATGGGCACAAGAAAGTTGAGCTCAAGGGAAAAAACACGTTTGCTGTTCCTAGAAACGTGAGACCGCTAGGGTGGTCTGGCGGCAACGAACCACCATCAGCTGCCACCTCCACCACCGCCACCGCAGAAGGTGGAGACGAGAAGCCCAAATCAAACCAAGAGTTGCGAAACATGCTCTTAAACAAAAAATGAATGGTGAATTTACTGGTTATTAGTTTATTAGAATTTGTTTAAAAAGAAGGGGAATCAGGGATGAAATGATTATGATTTGACATGAAGAAGCGTTGTCGTTTAATTAGAGGTGGTTATAAAAAAAGGAATAGGAATTGTTTTGAGATTTGGAATTTAGTAACGACTTGTTGATTCCTTCCCAAGATATTATACGTCTTGTCTTGTCATGGCATCAGGTTTCATGTCAATTAATCCCTGAAAAGTTTCCTTCTTTATTTTGGCCATACTCGCTCTTTCTTTCCAACTTTTTCTTCTTGGAGCATCTCTCTTTAATATCATTTATACATACAACTTTTTTTTTTTTTTTTTACTATTCCAATAGCCTACATAAACCACTGTTGATTCAATCACTTGTCTTTGTAGTTCTGTTATAATATTCCATCTTAATTCTCTGGTCTGGTATAACTGTATAAGATATTTCACTAATTAATCTATCTTATTAAATACAAATACAAAATGTATTATGTAGAAAGGAATATCATTGAAAAACATTTTTCAACCAAATTAAAATGACATCAGACCGCAGAAGGTGAAAGAATATCCGTTTTATTATTTTGTAAGAAAAATTCAATCTCTTATTTCTTGTTCCTACTCATAAAAAATGCATATGGAATCTATTAAATATATTTTTTAATCTTCTCCAAATTTTGATATTTGTCATGATCGGTAGGGAATAACATAGAAGGATATCGATTTTTAACTGGAAGCTATACCCTATATATTGGAGTCAAAACGGTGGGATGAGTTTACAAACTTTTTGATGGATGTATATTTATCATTTATCAAGAAAACATCTCAAAAGATTAATTTAGTGTAAATGATAGCCCCATATTAGTTTTGTAAAGATTTGATGATGACTTCCTTATATCAGTACTCAGTAGTACACATAATATTTAGATTAGTTGTACCAGAGTTTTTGTAAGCTTTTATTTTATGCATTTGTGAACTTAGATCTTCACATTTGTTTGTAATTCTAATCCTGTTATTACGAATTACTCTTGGTATATGATTTTATTCACACAAGTGGATTAAATCAAGTTTATAATCAGGCTATGTGGTGTGCTGCTAAGGTACCATGCGTTACATTGATGTGACACCTTCATAACATATAATAACATGATGAACACCACCCCATCCCCATATGTTAAACTTAGTTCTTCACATTTGCTTGTAATTCTAATCCCGTTCTTATGAATTACTCTTGGTATCAGTGGCGGAGCTTCAACATATATTTTGGGGGGGGGGGGCCGAAAATATAATGTGTATAAAAATTGGTGAACAGGGGGGGGGGGGGGGGGGGGCAAAACCAAAATTTTATATTTTTGGGCCTAATATGTATAAAATCAAAGTATAAAGACTATTTCTAATAAAAAAATAGGGGGGGCCACAGCCCCTCCTGGCCCTAACAATCCTCCGCCCTTGCTTGGTATATGATTTTACTCACCCTAGTGGATTATGTCAGGTTTATAATCAGACTATGTGGTGTGGTGTTAATACACATGCGTGTGGCACCCTCATGACATATAATAATATGATAACGCCACCCCGTATGTTATGTTTATGTGGAGCGAAGGATGGTTAAGCCATTAACAATCCATAACTCCACTTTTTATTCTTTTTTTCTCTCTATCTCTCTCCTTTTTAATATTATTTTTATATTAAAAATTAGGAGTTTATTGGGTGGTGGAGTGATGGGTAGTGGGTATATAAGGTGAGTGATTAGAAAGTGGTGTTGATGAAACGTTGAGGTGTTAGAACTTTTTGTGTCATGGTGTTATGGGGTACATCTCATAGCCTTATAGATGATTTTATATTTCTAATTTTCAGAAGAATCAAAAAAGAAGTCTATAAATTCAAATTTGTGAAGGATCATAGATGGAGTACAATTTTATATAAGAATCATAGGAGTCTACATGTTCAAATTTATGAAGGATCAAATATGAAGTCTATGTCTACAATTTTATGATGAAAACAGAAAATGTCTTAAAGGATTATCACATTGAATATTCAATTTTTTGATTTTATTTTTGTGATGTTGAATTTGACAAGGCATCTTCGTCTACTAATATTTGATTTTATTATAACTTTTTTTGATATGTAAAAGATTATTTTAGGGTTTAAATCGATTTAGACAAATGTTCAACATTTCATTTATATTGTTCTGTACTTGAAAATATCATTGATTGTAATATAAATGCAAAAACCTTTGTGATAAATGAATGCATATTTATCTGTGTTCTTATACTATTTTGTAGTTTCATTAAATTGCACTAGTTATATCATAACTCTAATGTGCGAAAATTTATTTTATAATTTTCATTTTTGATTCATTAATTGTTATACTAACTTATTTGTGACATTACCAATTTAATGCAAATGTAACGATATAAACAAGGATATATAAACATAAGATATGGATATTTAAGAAGATGAAGATGCAAAAAATATAGTCAATTTAATAGTTCAACAAATTGCAGAAGAACATATGAATGGTAACTATGACTTTTTTTTAAAAAAAAAAAATTATGCATATTCGAAAAATGAATACACATCTATGTTATAAATATCTAACATATCAGAATTGGATGTAAACATATAAAACATAAACATATATTGAAGAAGAGAAATATAGTCTCAAAAGTAAAAAAAAACAAAAACATCAAGGGAAAAAAAGAAAAAGTAATTGAAACTTCATCAAGTAATCAAGATGGGAACATCAAAAATATTAAGTTCAATATCAGTTTCAGCAAAGAAAACAGAAGTAATTAATGAAAAAAAAATCAACATCAAAGATACATAAAAGAAAAAGCATGTCGATCTTGTATCTTCATTTCCACCTTCACGTCTAAGCCTTGAAGAGGAGATGGTCTGCAAAGAACAAGAGGACAAAGCTAGAGCCGATGAAAAATAGCACCTGGCTACTGAAGAAGACGAGAAAATTCACAAAGAAAAATAAAATAAGATACTCAAAGAACAAGAGGACAAAGACAAAACGACTGAAATGGCTAACGCTGCAGAAAAAGAAAAACTGCAGATAAAAGAAGAAAAGAAGAGCCTGGCTATTGAACAAGAACAAAAAGAAAAGAAAGCTAAACAAGATGAAGATAGGAGGATTGCTGAAATTGATTCAAGGAGAACTACGGATGTTGATGAAACAAGAAGAGTTGCAGATAAAAAAGCAACTATGGGTGAAAAATCAACTGCTGATAATGCAAACATAACAAAAGGTACATAATTTGGTAATATAATCATAGCTAAAAAAGTATATTTTGGAATTCCTAACAAACTGATTATGAAAGCAGGATCTCATGAAGACCATTTGAATGATCAACTTGGAAATGTTCATCATGAATCTATTCTCGACAGAAAGTCATGTTTATGTAATTTAGTTTATATGAGAAAGAATAAAAAGGAGAATAAAATCCAACGTAGATCATTGCTGAAAACTGGCTTAAAGAAACAAAAAGCTCAGAACATGGAAATTCAGAATTGGATTTTTTTTTGTAGAGGGTATGATCGTTGAAAAGAATAAAGAAGCAGAGATAAAAAGACAACCAAAACGTGAGGATGCTTTGAAAACGGAAGAGGAAGAGAAAATGTGCAGAGAAGAAGAGAGAATCCACAAAGAACAAGAGGACAAAGCTAAAGCAATTGGAATGGATAAGGCTATAGAAACAGAAAGAATGCATATCGAAGAAGAAGAAAAGCACCGCCTGGCCACTGAACAAGAAGAAAATGAAAAGAAGCGTAAAGAAGAAAATGGAAACATTCCTCAAACATCTGTTGTTAATTAGAATAAAATGAGTTTTAAAATAAAAAAGAAGTATGCATTAGTAAAGAAAGTCAATGGTATCAGCAAGAAGCTTGATTCATTGATTACTATGGTTAAAGACCTCAAAACTTCTCCACCATCTGACACTGTGACTAGGGAGGAATTAAAAAAAAATACAATGTACAGTTAAAAGTCTTAATTTTACTATTCCATCACTTCAATAAAGAGATCGAAGAATAAAAGATCTTATTTCCCTCAGAGTAGACGCTGCAATTCAAGAGGTTGATAAGAAGAGAGATGCTGATGTTGCAAAGTTTTTAGAGCATGAGAAAAGGACGACTGAAATGATCAAGGAAATTGAACAATACTCATACAAAACGGTTGCTGAGGTAGCAGCTAAACATTGTGAAGAAATTGGGAGATCTCATTACGAGAACTCTTATGTTATTTCTTGTAATGTCATCCTGATCTCTCTCCTTCACAAGCTGCTAAATGACAAACAAGAAACTCTATGTCTTCTGAATGAAAAGATGGGTGTATGTATAAGAGGACTTCGGTTGTATGTTGATGTTCTAAATGAAAAACATGCTCAACTTTCAAAAAAACCAACTTCTGATCCCATGTCTACTGATGAGCTTAGTAAGCAGCTAAAAAAGGACTTCATGACAATCATTGATAAAATAGAGGAGCTTAAAAGTAACAACTTCATGTTTTCAAATTCTTCCATCTCTGCAAAAAAATAGAGAAGAAGATAATCATAAAAGAGAAGAAGTTGGTGAAATACAAGATGATAATGATGAGAAAAAGCCAGACTCTCCTACCAAGTTCAAAGAAAATGAACAACCTTAATCAAGAAATCAATTTAATTATTGACGTTGATCTTTTTCTGTATAATAATTCAATCTTTTCAAGTCTAAACCTTCAATCCTTCTAAAATCATTTTACAAATGGACAACTGTTGATTATCATTTAATTATCTGCAGTACCATAGACTGCACCAGGTAGTATTGATCACTTCTTATTGATTAATTTCAATAAGTAGTTATCAATATTACTACATGTAAGTATTTCTATCTATCCACAATTTTTATACTTATTTAATATTTCCAAGAATAAGCCTTCAAAACGCAATCAAGCTAAACTGCTAGTCTATAGTTTAAAAGAGTTTGAAAATGATTTTAACAACATTTAAAATCATAAGAAATCCTTTGTTTGTTTGTTTTCACATGTAAATGTTAACACAATTCTATTGTGTTCTACTTGTATTCCCCCCCTAAAAACATTGAAAAAGGTAAATTGTAGGGGTATGAACTCACCTTAAGTGAGTGATTCGTTTGGACGTTCGATATAGGATGATTGTTTCCACAAGTTAGATCCCGTGACAAAACCAAGTCCTAAATAGCAATTCACGCGATATATTGGCAAAAAATTAGTGAATATAACCTCAAAGGTGTTAAGGAAACAACCTAGGATGTAAGAATTACTTACAAAAGAAGTGTTAGAAGCGAAATCGAGTGATTGCTTGGAGTTTACGGCTGGGCTTCGGTGTTTACGGCCGTAAACGGTTCACGGCCACTTGAAGATTCAAGTGTTTTCGGCTGTAAACTCAAGTGTGTGTTCTTGGTGTAACTAAGAAGATTCAAGGGTTTACGGCTGAGTGTTCTTGATGAAAAGAAGGATATTCAAGGATTTTCGGCCTAATGATCTTGATGAATGAAGAACACTTAAAGATCCTAAGCAATATCCTAAGAAGATTCAAAGGAAAAAGGATGATAGTTGAGAGAGAATGAGGGTTTGCGGTTGGTGTTCTTGAGAGAGAAGGGGTGAGTTTTCGGCTGGAACAAGAAGAAGTGAGGAAGGATTTACGGTTCGGCCCCTATATAGGGTCAAACTGATGGGACACCTTCGTTGGTTTCCACACCGATAGGATAAGACCGGAGTTTGCGGCCGAAGAGTTTTCGGCCGAGGTTTGCAGCTGTGAACCTCGTTTGCGGCTGTGAACTATTTGCGGCTCATGCGAGGGTTTGCGTCTCGGATGCAGGTTCTCGGTTCCAAATGTTTTCCCCCAAAACACACGACACTTTTGAATACAAGGTTGATACACTTATAACTCATTAATCTAACCAAATTAAGATAATTAAAGAAATAAGCTTGACCTTTATTTGATATGTTTGACTTTCGTTGACCAAGATTGACTTTTACAAGATTTGAAATTACGGGTTGTCACATCATCCCCCCGTTAGAGGGAATTTTGTCCCGAAATTAAGTCTAAGAGATACACATGGACTAAGGGAAAAGATGCGGATACTTATGTTTCATTTGATCCTCCCGCTCCCAAGTGAATTCAGGTCCCCATTTTGCATTCCAACGAACCTTCACTATCGGGATACGACTTTGTTTCCTTTGCTTGACTTCCATATCCATGATTTCTACTGGTTCTTCCACGAAGTTGAGGCTCTCATTGATCTCGATTTCATTGAGTGGGTTAACAAGAGTCTCATCAGATAGACACTTCTTTAGGTTCGATACGTGGAAGGTAGGGTGTATGTTACTAAGTTCCTGTGGTAGTCGGAGTTTGTAAGCTACTGGGCCGATTCTAGCGAGAATCTCAAATGGCCCAATGTACCTTGGATTTAGTTTGCTTCACTTTTCGCAGCGTATCATGCCCTTCCAGGGTGAGACCTTCAATAGAAAAAGGTCACCAACCTGAAATTCCAAGGGTTTCCGTCTTTTGTCAGCGTAGCTTTTCTGTCTGTCTCTAGAGGCTTTCAATCGTTCACGAATCTGAACAATCTTTTCTGTAGTTTCCCGGATGATTTCTGGACCAGTGAGAGTGCTATCAGGAACTTGTCCTTTAGCTAGTTGCGTGTCACCCACCTCAGCCCAACACAGAGGGGATATGCACTTATGACCATAGAGGGCTTCAAATGGAGCAACTTTGATACTAGTATGGTAGCTGTTGTTGTATGAAAACTTGACCAATGGTAAATGGATATCCCACGCTTTACCAAAGTCGATCACACAAGCTCTCAGCATGTCTTCCAACGTTTGTATAGTCCTCTCACTCTGTCCATCAGCTTGTGGGTGGTAGGCTGTACTCATGTCCAGCCTAGTTCCCAGAGATTTTTGTAGCGACTGCCAAAATCTTGAGGTGAATCTACTGTCTCTATCAGAGATAATAGATATGGGAACACCATGCAGTCGTACTATCTCCCTAATGTATGTTCTTGTCAGTTTCTCCATCTTGTTAGTTTCTTTAATTGGTAGGAAGTGTGCGGACTTGGTTAATCTGTCGACGATCACCCAAATGGTATCAAGTCCACCTGTTGTCTTGGGCAACTTGGTTATGAAGTCCATTGTAATCCTCTCCCACTTCCACTCAGGTATCTCCGGTTGTTGTAGTAAACCTGAGGGATTTTGATATTCTACTTTAACTTTGGCGCAAGTAAGACACTTGCCTACAAAGGTAGCAATATTTGCCTTCATGTTAAGCCACCAATATAGCTTTTTGAGATCCAGATACATCTTGTCTGAACCTGGATGAACGGAGTATCGATTATTGTGTGCTTTGTTCATGACAACATCTCTAAAACCACCGAGTATTGGTGTCCAGATCCGATCCATGAGGTATAAGGCTCTGTCACCCTTGACTTCTAAGTTCTTATCCATCCCTCTTAGGGTTTCACCTGCCACATTTTCAGTTTTCAAGGCTTCCTGCTGAGCCTCCTTAATTTGTGTGGACAGATGTGAATGGATTGTCATAGTCAATGCCTTGACTCTACGACCTGAGTATTCTTTCCGACTTAGGGCGTCAGCTACTACATTGGCTTTACCGGGATGATAACGAATTTCACATTCGTAGTCATTTAGTAGCTCGAACCACCGTCGTTGTCTCATGTTGAGCTCCTTCTGGTCGAATATATGTTGAAGGCTTTTATGATCTGTAAAGATAGTGCTTTTCGTACCATACAGGTAGTGTCTCCAGATCTTCAGAGCAAATACCACTGCTCCTAACTCAAGATCATGGGTAGTGTAGTTGACTTCGTGCATCTTAAGCTGTCTTGAGGCATAGGCTATAACCTTTCCTCGTTGCATAAGAACACAACCAAGCCCTTGGTTGGATGCATCGCAGTATACCACAAAATCTTCTATCCATTCTGGGAGGGATAATATCGGTGCGTTGCACAAGGCTTGTTTAAGCGTTTGGAACAACTTTTCTTGTTTCTCTTCCCAGTCAAAGGTCACACCTTTCTGGGCCATTGTGGTAAATGGTTTCGCAATCTTTGAAAAGTTTTGAATAAATCTGCGATAGTAGCCAGCGAGGCCTAGAAATTGACGAATTTTTGTAGGCGTCTTTGGTGCTGACAAGTTCTCAATGGCCTTGATTTTGGAAGGGTCCACGTGAATTCCCTCTTCGCTAACCACGTGACCCAAGAATTCGACTCTTCGAATCCAAAATTCGCACTTAGAGAACTTCGCATAAAGCTTCTCTGCTCGTGGTGTTTCTAAGATCTGTCGTAAGTGCTGACTATGTTCCTCCTTACTACGCGAGTAGATGAGTATGTCGTCAATGAATACGACCACGAACTTATCTAAGTAAGGACGACACACCCGGTTCATTAAGTCCATGAACACCGCGGGCGCATTGGTTAATCTGAAAGGCATCACTACAAACTCGTAGTGACCATAACGAGTTCAGAAGGTTGTTTTGGGAACATCTTCCTCTAAAACTCGTAACTGGTGATACCCGGATCTTAAGTCAATATTTAAAAAGTAGCTCGCACCCTGAAGTTGGTCGAACAAGTCGTCTATCCGTGGTAGAGGGTATCGGTTCTTAATGGTAAGTTTTTTTAGCTCGCAATAGTCGATGCACATACGGAACGATCCATCCTTCTTCTTCACGAACAAGACCGGTGCTCCCCAGGGTGAGAAGCTTGGTCTAATGAATCCCTTGCTTATCAGTTCGTTCAGTTGACTGGATAGTTCCTGCATCTCAGCTGGTGCTAGTCGATAAGCGATTTGGCTATTGGCGTAGCTCCTGGAATTAAGTCGATTCTGAACTCAACTTGACGTTGTGGTGGTAATCCTGGAAGATCTTCGGGAAAGATGTCGGGAAAGTCCCGGACTTCTGGGATGTTCTTTATGTCATTCACCTCTTGGCTCGCATCAACTACGTGAGCGAGGAACGCATGATATTCCTTTCGTAAGTACTTCTGGGCTTGAATACTTGAGATGATTCGAAGGTTCGTGCCTGTTTTTTCGCCATAGATAACTAGGGTTTCGCTATTCGGTAGATTAATACGAACGACTTTCTCAAAACACATGATGTCAGCATGATGAAGACTCAACCAATCCATGCCGATAATGATATCAGAACTTTTAATTGAGACAGGCATGAGTTCGATTTGAAATGAATAACTATCTAGAGAGAGGGTGCATCCTATGTATATATCGTTAGTGCTCTCAGTCTTCCCGTTAGCCATTTCTACAATGAACATTTCTTTCAGTGCTTGTGGTTGTTGTTTAAGTAAGTGTGCAAATTTTTGGTTCATGAAACTCCTCTCTGCTCCACTATCAAATAGTATGCATGCATAAGAGTTATCGAGGAGAAACGCTGTCACAACTAGGAATTCTAATGCTTTTGTAAACATTAACAAGGATAAAGTTTGTAACTAAAACTTGAAAGCATGCACGATGTTCATTCAATGACAACAAAATTCCATCAAACACTCAATACAAGCACTTCAAATAGTCAACAAAGGATTGGAAACCCTAAAAATCCCGGTTTAAGTCCAATATGGACTAGGATTTTCTTATTGGGCCTAATGGACCAATAAGTCTCTAATTTGACTAGTTTGGGCTTAGAACCCTTAAATGGGCCCTAATTGGACCCACTTTCATAAAACTTAACATTTTGGGCTATAATGGGCCTAAAATGGATTAGTTTACCTTTAATGGGCCTTGTTGGGCCATAACAAATCTAATTAGCCCTAATGGGTCATGAATCCATTCTTTTATACAAAATTGGGCCGTGAGTTTCCCAAAAGGCCCTATGGGCCGAAAAATAATTATTGGGCCCCATAAATTCGAACCAAGGAAAGGATTTGGACCAAGCTACTTCATCCTTTCTCCTAGCCCAAGTTCACGGCCCAACAAAAAAAAGAGAAGAGATTAATTTGAATTATTAAACGTTGACACATCATTATTGATGGGTTTTAGGTAAAACAGATAAACTAGAAAACAATTCCTAAGTTCACATGCAACCTACTTTGGATCTATGTTTTAACTATTGAACATATAACTTTGAATTGCAAAACAAGAACCCTAGAGGAGAGAGGCTAATTTCGAAATTATCAAACTAGGGTTTTAGAATTACATACCTTTCAATTGTTATAGCAAACAATTGATAATCCTCTTGACATTGATCTTCTTGGAAGCCTAGCACCACAAATGTAATGCCTCTAATGGAATCACACCCAAGAACTAGCAAGAAGGAAACTAGAAGGAGAGAGGGTAGAGGGAGTATGCAATTTCGGCCCCTAGGGTTTCTTCAAAGAAGGAGTGACCGATTTTGAGAGCTGGGACGCTCCTTATATAGCTGAGGGATCTAGGGTTTAGGGAAAACCCTAATGCTCATTTGCTTAGGGCCTAAGCAAACCCAAAGGCTTATCCAAAGCCCCCTTGGACGAAATCCTTAGGGTTCCCCCTATAGATTTCGTCCACCTCCTTCCAAGGAGGTTCTGGAGCCTTCCACTCAACTATTAGATAATTGCAAACTAGTCCCTGCACTTTATAATTAATACTTTTAACCCCAAAATTAATTCTGATTAATTTCTGGCTAACTATTAATTAAACATAATGATTTCTAATTAATATATTAATCTTTTAACATATTAATAAATCATTTATATTTATTAATCTTATAAATTAATATCTCTCCTTTCATAATTTCCTTCTCCAGTTGCTAGGTTGAGGGCAACCCAAAAGGACCGTGCTGTTATCAATTCAAGCACATACCAATTATAGTTATGGGCTTAGACACCTAATCCAACAGTCTCCCACTTGGATAAGTCTGTAAATATAATTGCTAGTATGCCTTCTAAACTTGACCAGCAAATTGTAGCTTCCAAAAGCTGCTGCCGAACTCTGACCCAGTCAGTTACGTGTCCTAAGATAAGTGATCATATAATCCTTCGTTCTGCTAGATATCCCTAGACATAAGACATGGAACGTAATCAATCTCTTTGTCCAGAATCTATGTTTCCCGATTTCTGATTTGTGATGATGTATGACTTCTAATTGAACACATCAATTTAGTCCTGGCTGGGCCCAGCACATAAGTCAACACCAAATCATCGAGGGGCCCACAGATATCGCTTTTCCGGTTAGGGCAAAAGGAACGAATAAACATTGACTCATATGCTTGTATCTTTTACTCATCAAATTATACATGACAATACGTTTTATAACACCAAGTTACTGATGCGTTTTCGTATCACCAATGTATAACCGACTTTGTAAATTACAACTCATATATCTTCGTTTCAAGATTATAAGATATTATCGTCTCAGTATTACTCGTGATGAATTCCATGAAGTGATACTCTGAGCGAGGGTTAATCCAATACTCAAATCTCAATTTCTGAGTACTCATGAACGTTGCAACAATTCTATTGCCATGTCTATCCTTAGACAATCTACAATCCAGTTCACAACAGTCTTAATTCACTACTTACTTCCAAAAGTGCGAGCGACTGTGGAGTTTCGAATAACCCAGTTATCCTGGAAGTCAAAACATGCAAACTGAAACACAATAATAATCGAATCCAATATGGCCCCAAACTTTTGAGTATAAATAAAACTCCTTTTATTTAGTCACCATATTAATTACACATTATTCATTGTATAATGTTTCGAGTAATCAACTTATTACTTGAATTATAACAACAATTGTCCCATGCTCCAAGCATGCACACTTTGTTTCCTATGGTCCTTGCTTTGTGAAATAGATCAATTGAAAAACCTTTCCAATGATGCTCATTTCACAATTCCCAATCCTTATTATTAGTGTTAGAACACAAGGTTCTTGCTACTACTAGAATGTGCTAGTATCTAACATTTTATGCAACGATCCTTTCGCAAAGTCTTAGCACAAAAGTCACCAAGACTTGGCCAATGAAATTACAATGTACTCTTATCAAAAATGTCACAAGACAATTCCATAGACGCGAAGTCTCATATTCAAAGTACATTCCTTTGAACATCCTTCTTGCATAAAAGTTTCTAATCTAGACATAGACTCTCAACATTCAACTCCCAATATGGAAACATTTCCATATTTGCCATATGACAACTCATTCTTAATAGAATCTTATCTATTCATAATAATGTTGATATGGTCCATCTAATATCATACTTCCAACTACTCACAAGCGACCAATCCTCAGCGAACTTTGGATCGTTCTTTGATAGTTGTTTAATTATTTTAGTCAAAACCGATTCTAGTCCTTTTTCCTTCTTAATGTGCTAGACATTTGGAAAATTTAAGAATGGTCAAATATTATAGCATTTGCAATCGATCCTATACCCGAAGCGTATGGGACACGATGCATAATGTTCTTACATAAAGATATGATATTTTATCAATCTTCTGCCATAATATTTTATGTGTCACGTTCTCACAATTCGAACTATGAAGAGGGATGCCGTAATCATAATCGAAATTTAAGAACACACTATGTATCCTTTGACTAAATTTATTAAAATTTCTCAATCTAATCTTTAGATTTTGAAACGAAGTATAATATTCTCTCCCTTAATTATAGCAAAAATAACTTTTCAACTCATGCAACTTTGCAAATTGAAACTTTTGTTTTTCTATAATTAATATTGCCAACTTGCAATACTTAAAATAATAATAATAATCATGCTCCCACTAACATGATGATTATATCTATCCCAGCATAACATTTATGCTCCCACTAGCTTTGACACGTATTCAGAAATTAGCTGGACTTCTAGAAACCAATTACTTATTGACTTTCTATTCCAAAGTTCAGATTTCTGAAACCGAGACGCTTTGATAATCCTTCATCTAAGCTTCTCGAACTCATACACCTTTCCTTAGATAACCCATATGTGTGTTTAAACATTTCTAGAACAAGTCTAAAATGTTCAGACCCATTTGCCATTTCCCACAATTTGAACTATGAAGAGGGATGCCGTAATCATAATCGAATTTGAGAAATACAAATTACATAATGCTATCTTCAAAATCTCTCTTAGTGAAATTGTTTCCTCACAATCATTTTCATGAAGGAGAGAAACCTTATAACACTCAGATTTTTGTGGTGTATGTGTTCCTATCCATGTGAATTTGTCATAACCATAATCATAAGACAACAATTGTGACAAATCCAAACTCTTATGGATCGAACTTGTCCATTCTTAATTTCTTGCCATCAAGGGTCCCACCATTGCTTCCAAGTTACTTAGCAGCTCACCCTTACCTTTCAATGTACTTTCCATTGATCAAGGTGCCTTGCCCCTATGCAACCCATTGAGATCTCATAGAACTCACATGCATAGTTGACCAAACTGGAATGGCACAGAAACAATAATATGTGAACACGATAGGTTAGAAACCTCAAGTCGTGTGCTAGTGATTAACTATCGGTTTATTCTTGATTTGTTCTTGAAACTTTTCAAGACAATTGAGACTCCCACTGACCTCTTGACATATATGATTCTCTTGTCAGGAACCTTTCCTAAACAAAACAAATATTCAAGAGTTAGTGTAGTTCTTATTAAGACAAAACACTTCACATAATTGGTCCTAGTTGGTCTTTGTCTTGTCCAAGACAGCACAACTTACCAATTTCAAATGTGCAAGAATATGAAAGCCTTTTTCCAAACTCCACATTTGATGAGTGTTATAAACCTACTTAAGACTTGTCACTCAATTCACAATCTTGGAATATAACTCCAAGACTTGATATTGGAACGAAGTATGATTGACTTCTTGATTTTAACCATTTCTACAATTCTCGATTCCTCTTCTTGGACATACAAATGCACTAAGACTCACTTGGAGGATCAATTGAGACATGGTTTTTAATCATTAAGACTTATCATAAAACACAATAAAAGGTACTCTCCCTTCTTCTTAGAATAGAGAAACTTTTATCATTCTGCCTACTTGATTCTTCTTATTCGTTCTGCTATTGATTGAAACTCATTCAATCAACTCAGATTTATACTTATTCTTATAAGTATAACCATATTTACTAAACTTTAGTAAATCATGACGAATATCTTTATCACTCTTGTGGTGGACTTGATCAATGCACAACCTAGTGTACTTGACCTCCTAGTCCTTCTCTTGACACTTTGTCAAAGAATTAGTCTAATTTCCAACTATGAAGTTTCTCATTCATCATGCAACCAAGTTGCATGACTCCAAGTTTCTGTCCAACTGAAACTTGGGCGATGAGAATCTTCCTTTATTTGGCAAATTCTCGACATTTCCACAAATAACATAATTAAGAATCAAATCCATTATTGATAACAATACACAAACATCAATTTTTCATAACGATTTCATTGCAAGGATATATAAAACTATTCAATCCAAAAATTTTTATTTTATTCATAAACGCAGCGGAAAACATGTCCTTACAATGCAAAATCAACTGAAAAACTATGTAATCAAATATTCCTAACAAATCTATCATAACTTTCTAAGCTCAAAATCTGATCTTTGAATCCATGCGATCGTGATCCATTTCTTCGTGATCAGACTCATCTTGCTTTTCCATCAAGCTTCCTCTCTTTTCTCTGATCCTGCAAAACATTCAAATGTAATCTTATCACATTATGTATTAAGAATCAATGAATAGGAACTTAATGGAGTTAGATAGTGGATTTTACCCGAAGCAGAGCCATACGTCTTGACTCTCCCATCTCTTAGATCTCTCAGGTAAATATGGCAGCTTCGTCTCCAATGCCCCTTCTCTTGGCAATAGAAACAAATGGACTCTTTTGGAATAGCACAAGGAACTATCTCAGAATTTACCTTTTCTGGATTTCCAATGTCACCATTTTCAATGTCCATTGAAGTTTGGGAGTTTGATTCATAAGACAAATTTGCTTGATCAGTACGCCAGATCATTGCTGATTCAGCTGCTATCAGCAAATAGGTCAAATCAATGAGGGTCACGTCGTGAACCATCGTATAGTACTCTCTTACGAACTCACTATACGAATCAGGAAGTGACTGAAGAACCCAGTCAACAGCCAACATTTCTGAGATATCGACACCCAACATCCTTAACCTATCAATGTGTGACTTCATCTCTAAGACGTGTGCACACATAGGTTTCCCATCTTCGTGCTTACGTGCCAATAGGGATTGAGTGAGCTTGAACTTTTCAAGCCTTTGAACTTGTGGGTCAGGGAGAACAATTGGAGGAGGTGGAGGAAGTGAAGCATGACTCTCATTTCCTTGATCATATCTTGGAATGCCATCTTCATTTTCCAATGGATTTGGGAAGACCATTGTTAGATTCAGACATCTACAAAACGGGAGAAATTCAAGTCAAGTTGATTAGAATCCTTGATGTAACACCCAAACGAAACATCAAGGCTAGGATCCAACACAATATTCCACAAATTGGAAGAGGGATGCCGTAATCCAATTTGCAGAATATTTGAAGGTAGGTAAATGACGATTTACCAATTTCCACCATGAAAAACGAAAAAGAAGGTTAAGTTTTAAATGTATTGGAAACTCCTAGATCTTTTGAGATTCATTGAAATTTTCAATGACATGTTTAAATCTCGGATTATGCTCTTCTATATATGACTGGGATGCCGAGGATCACAAACAAGATGTGAATAACCATGCAAATATGCTTGGTAACCTCATTGTCTTTATCATTAACTATTGATGTGCTGGTAAACCACACACGCTCCATCAAAATGACAATTATGAGATACCCATTACTACTCTTTATTAGTGCCTTTTAGTGTGTTGGTTAACCACACACGCTCCACTAACGACCAATAAAGCATAATGTGCAATTTCATGGATTAGCATACTTTTCACATTTTTCCTATAGTAACTAGAGTTGGGATTTTGTGAAATAATGTTCTAGTACTTTCTTTAATAACATTATACTTTTAATGAGATGTAGTTGTCCTATCAAACCCGTTCTGCTAACGACCCTCCACTAATCAAGGAAGCGGTGGGTGAGAGTGGACACCCATTCAACTACCATTTTATAGGCAGTTTCCTTATACCCCCCTTATAGATTAGCTTCGTGAATGAGGCATACTAGCGATTTGACTGACCATATTCTTATACATATATAATATTAAACTTTTAATTATAATACATATATAAGGTGTGTTTTAAACTTTTTAAAACTTTGAGGTTTATAAATTTCGAAAATTAAGCCATTAATTTTAAATTTAAAATAAACCAAACAACTAGATTTAATATTTATCTATTAATCAACTTTTAATTAATTTATTAAATCTTGTAAGGATTATCTAATTAAATTAAACAATTAATTTAATCATAATCCATATCCCTTCTAGATTTCGAAAATTAGGGTAAAGGATAATTTCCTTATTCTTCTCAATTATCCATTTAGGCAAGAATTATCCAATCAAGTAATAATTATCCAAAATAAGATAAAACCCTAAAATAACTAGCAAATTTCGAAATTAAGGGGAGGAGATAATTAACTCTTAATCAATTTATCAAATCTTGTAAGGATTATCTAATCAAATTAAACAATTAATTTAATCCTAATCCTTATCCCTCTAAATTTCGAAAATATGGGGATAGGATAATTTCCTTATTTTTTTTTCAATTATCCAATAAGGCAACTATTATCCAAACCAAGGAAACCCTAAAAAGGCTAGCATATTTCGAATTTTAAGGGGAGGAGGCTAGGGTTTCTAAAACCCTAGCCCTAACCCTAATTTCGATTAGGGTTCATGGAGGCTAGGGTTTTTGAAAACCCTTTGATCCAAAACCCTAAAAACGAAATTTTTGGCCTTTAGGGTTTAACGGCTATAAACCCTAATTTGCAATTCAACTATTATAGCAATTCAATTTAAAACAAACAATGTCTCTGATACCACTGATGGGTTTTAGGTAAAACAGATAAACTAGAAAACAATTCCTAAGTTCACATGCAACCAACTTTGGATCTATGTTTTAACTATTGAACATATAACTTTGAATTGCAAAACAAGAACCCTAGAGGGGAGAGGCTTATTTCGAAATTATCAAACTAGGGTTTTAGAATTACATACCTTTCAATTGTTATAGCAAACAATTGATAATCCTCTTGACATTGATCTTCTTGGAAGCCTAGCACCACAAATGTAATGCCTCTAATGGAATCACACCCAAGAACTAGCAAGAAGGAAACTAGAAGGAGAGAGGGTAGAGGGAGTATGCAATTTCGGCCCCTAGGGTTTCTTCAAAGAAGGAGTGACCGATTTTGAGAGCTGGGACGCTCCTTATATAGCTGAGGGATCTAGGGTTTAGGGAAAACCCTAATGCTCATTTGCTTAGGGCCTAAGCAAACCCAAAGGCTTATCCAAAGCCCCCTTGGACGAAATCCTTAGGGTTTCCCCTATAGATTTCGTCCACCTCCTTCCAAGGAGGTTCTGGAGCCTTCCACTCAACTATTAGATAATTGCAAAGTAGTCCCTGCACTTTATAATTAATACTTTTAACCCCAAAATTAATTCTGATTAATTTCTGGCTAACTATTAATTAAACATAATGATTTCTAATTAATATATTAATCTTTTAACATATTAATAAATCATTTATATTTATTAATCTTATAAATTAATATATCTCCTTTCATAATTTCCTTCTCCAGTTGCTAGGTTGAGGGCAACCCAAAAGGACTGTGCTGTTATCAATTCAAGCACATACCAATTATAGTTATGGGCTTAGACACATAATCCAACAATTATTACTCAAAGGGTATCAAGGCTTAATACATCACATACATCTAAGACATTTCATTTTCCCATGCAACTTATCTCTTCTTTCCCCTCTTCTTCTTCTACTCTCGGCCGAGAGCATCAACACACACACACACACACACACTTAATTCACTTCCAAATACTTCCAAATCCTCTCAAGAACACCTTCATTCTTCCATCAAAATTTCAAGATTTGCAAGCATTCCAAGAAGGTTCTTCACTCATATCACAAATCCTTGGTAAGTTTTTACTTAGATCCATGGATTAACTTCTATATCTTATCAAAAAATTTCTCTTAATTCATTCAAATTCACGATCATGCTTCTTAGAACCCATTTAAGCCCAAAGATTTCTCAAAAAGCTTGCTAGGGCCGAGAATCACCTCAACCCCTTCCATTTCTTCTTCAAAATCGTGAGCAACAAAACAAGGTGAGTTCATACCCCCTTGTTTTTGGTTTTTACTTGTTTTTGGGGGAGAATACACGTACTATGTGTTGATCTATGTGTGTATGCTTGTTATATGTGATTTCTTTGGTTTATGTTATGAAAATATGATATTATTTGCTAAATCTTGAAACCTATGGCTAAAGTGTGAAGAATACATAAACAATGTACATAATAAACAACTTACTTCAAAGATCTAAGGATCTTTAAGCTTAAGAAGTGAAAACAAAGTCAAAATCCTTATAAGTGTCATTTTTGCAAAAATAATCAAAGTTTGGGTAAAATATGATATTTTCGATTTTATAAGGACAAAATAGTATTATTTACATATAAATCTAACTTTTATGAAAATAACACTTGTCTAGGGGATTAAAAACATAAATTTTAGCTTAATGGGCTTTAAATTTGGGCCTTACGAGTTTTGGGCCCAAAGTTGCGAAAAATGAAGTATTTGAGGGGCTGAAATGGAAACGTTAACAAAGTATGAGTTTAAAACGTGAATAAAACTGTTTTAAGGGCTGAAAATGACTTTGATGCAAAAATTGGACTAAAAATGCAAAGTTTTTGATTTTGGGGTCAAAATTGTGAAACTTACGGAATTTGAGCCAAAAAAGTAACTTTTTACAAATAAAGGCTGGAAATGACAAATACAATAGTTTTCGGCTGAAACTATTGTTTAAATAAAGTTTGGGTCGAAAATGTCAAGAAAAATGGTTTAAGGACCAAAAATGTCAATTTTCATAAGAAGGGACTAAAAGTGTCATTTTTATAGATAAATGGGCTGAAATGGTCAAACTAAATGTTTTTGGGCCGAATAGACAAATATAAATTTTTGGGTTAAAAACATCAAGTTTATAACACATGGTTTTTAAAATAAATATATATACGTATAAGCAAAGCTTCGTTATAAACCAAACGTCAAAGTATTTTAACACTTCGAATAAACATTTCGCTTACAACAAATAGCTACATTACGAACTTAAGATCAATAAATTATAAATGATTCAATGGATGGGCTCAAATACCTTCTATTCGTGCTATTGGGCCTTTGTGGCCCAATATCATGATTATTGGGCCCAATATAATCACACATGTTTATTGGGCTTCCGGTGACCCAATTACATACCCAATGGGCCTTTATCAGCTTTAACATGCTATTGGGCCTTAATGGTCCATTTCATTGATAATAAGACCCTAAACATTCATAATATGCCTAATGCGCTATAACGTGTCCGTAGCATACTCGACAGCCTTTAATAACATACAAGGTTAGTGGACCTCCGTTGTCCTCTTCTCTTCGTCTGTTAGGCTTACCTTTTATTCAAGTAAACATAAATCGGGTTGTAAAACAATGTTATTCAATTTCATTTGGATTTAGTGAGAAATAACAGGTGACACCAGTAAGTGTCGGTCGTAGTCTGTAGTTATAATCAAAGTCTCCTGGAGGGAGAGCGAGAGTTTGTGTATAGATCTATACGGGGGTGACTCCCCCACACCTAAGCTGTTTGCTACAGTTAGACTCGGCCAGTCTAGGGTGACAAAATCTTTATTCAAGACCGGCATTCGATAAAATGCCAAGACAGGCGAATTAGTCATTATTATGCATGGTTATAACGACTCACATAGAGATCCATTACCATCTAAGTAATCATTGGGAAATCATGTTCATATGCTGTGACGATACAATAATACAAAACTATCATACTATTTATCTCAGAAAACATCGGGTTTTCCGGGGGAACAACATTATTCACTTTTACTTACAACAACTATAATACAAGAAACTATTATGAAAAACATTTCACTATTACATGTTTTGAAATCATTCACACGCATACTTATGGATCATCACACCTTTTTCGTAAACAATTTCTGTTTCAGAAAATATCGGATTTTCTGGGTTTTACAAACAATACAAAACATTTTCACACCAAACCTGCTTATGAACTCACCAACATTATATATGTTGACCGTTTTCAAAATAACTTGTGTTCTCATGTAACCGTTAGAATGAAGAATTATCAAGCATGTTTCTGAACGTCTTTTGTGTGTTGTCAATTGATAAACAATTTATGTTTTGGATTATGTAATGTAAACAATGTACTGGATGTGAACAATGACGGTTGTAATGTATTAATGCATGGTGATGTTTATGTTATGTTTCATGTATATTCATTGTGATGATATTTCAATTTAAGTCACACGAGCCCTCGGACGTTTCCGCCGTCTGGTTCGGGGGTGTCACAGGTTGGTATCAGAGCTCTGTTTATAGTGAACTGACATATCTAACCACACATTGATATGCAACTATAAACCCAAAGAGAGACTAAATAACTCTGAACAAAACAACTAAAATATAATAATAAACACTCTTATTTGTGCGACTTAGAAAAATAAACATAATAATAATTCAAATAAGACATTGGGAAAAATCCTGACATATCGGTTAAGCCAGGACTGTTCACAGTTGTATTAGGGATGAATGTAGCCTGATCAACTACATTTCCTTCAGAATACAACTATCACATGCCCTGGAGCGATCGCGATGGTCAGTAAACCTAAGGCATACCCTTTTGTTAACCAAGGGGAGAACATCAACCCAATTTTTATAACAACTAAAATATCTTAGGATTAATAATAGTTTATTTATATACCCTCCTTACGTGTTCCTCATCATAGTCACCATGGAAGAGGAGCATCAAGGCATTCAGTTTCACCAGGCCTTGGTGGCCCACATAATGATTGAAGACGACCCCGAGGAAGGACAGGGGGCAGCATACGACATTGGGCCCGACGAGTACACAAATACGGACTATGAGTTTGAGGGGACCGATGACGACATGGAGGAGGAAAGAGACACAGACGAAGCCTCCATCAAACCACCTACCGACGAGACACATCAGGACCACCCTGCCCCACCAGGAAATCCCGTGGGAAAGGATCGTTCTCCGGAGGCAGAGGCTGCCGCACTACGGAAACAACTATTTGCCATGGAGGCACGAGCGGTGCAGGCTGAACTGGAAAGGGATGAAGTCATCGGGGAGATGACCGAGATGGCCCAGATGTTGGCACAACATTTCGGAATATGATTTCGCTACCACCGTTGGGCGCCTCCTAGTGTGTTTAGAATCAGTAGACCCCCCTACTAGTGCTATGTTCTCTTATGCTTACCATGTTATGTACTACCGATTCCATGTTTAAGTGATTACACTACTCATAGAGTCGTTATGCTGCCGAACTTTGTACCCTTATGTATGCTCTTTAGAGAAAATTTTCATGTATCAAAGTGCGGATATTATTAGTGGAAGATATTATGTGTTTTATCGTGATGTTGTTATCTGCTATGTGTTTTATACTCTTATTGTTTGGTGTAAATATATGGAATCACTTAAATGCAAAATCGACTCACGGAATTCCCAACTTAATACAATACGTACTCAACATCTTTCTGTTCCATAACAACAAGATGCCACAAAGACCGAACCATGGAAACAATCAACCACCGACGCCACCAGAAGTCAACTCAATTGCATTTCAAGCAGCTGTATCTGCCGCAGTCACAACAGCACTGGCGCAGATCCACAACGGGAACAATGGTGGAGGCAACGGACAGGGGGCCTGAAGTTCAAACAACGGGATGAACCAAGGACCTACCAAGACATGCTCTTACAAAGATTTAACCAACGCCAAACCACGAACCTTTAATGGCACAGGGGGAATGATAACCCTGAAGAGATGGATTGAAAAGGTGGAATCGGTGTTCGAGATATGCAGATGCCCTGAAGAAGTCAAGGTGAAGTTTGCAGCATGTACATTTGTTGATCAAGCTCTCACCTGGTGGAATGGACATGTGGAAGCTATGACTCTTCCTATGGCTAATGCCATGCCATGGACAAAATTGAAGGAAATGCTAATGGCTGAATACTGCCCGCGAGGCGAAGTTCAGAAAACGGAGCAAGAGTTATGGAATCTCACTGTCCGAAACTCCGACATCGATGCCTACATATCAAGGTTTAGTGAACTGTCTCTGTTGTGCGCTGGCATGATTACTTTGGAAGGGAAGAAAATCAAACGATTCATCTGGGGATTAGCCTCCCCAATTCAAGGAAACGTGATAGCCGCAAATCCTGAAACCTTTGACAGTGCCAAGAGGTTGGCCAAAAAGTTGTACGACCACAACAACAAGAAGGGCGAGAAAGCAGGGGAAACTGAGAGCAAGAAGGAGAGTGATAACAAGAAGGGAAAGAATAACAAGCGGAAGGGATGACAAGGCACCGAGTCATCAAAGAAACAACAAACAGTGACAGTTCATGCTGCAACCACCCAAGTTCCCTCCACACCACATGCTCCAGCCTCATCCACCCCAAGTCCCCCTAAGCAGTATTCCGAAAATCTCCCAAAGTGCAACAAGTGCAATCTCCATCACAATGGCGAATGCAGGGAGATGCATTATACCAGTTGCAACCGAAAGGGTCACACGACAAAATACTATAGGACCTATCCTCCCCAGAACCAGCAACAAGGAAACAACAACAACAACCGCAACAACACCACCACCACCAACACAACACCAACAACAACCACGACAACAACGCTGGGGCTAGCCACACCTGTTATGGATGTGGAAGGACTGGGCATTTCCATCGAAACTGCCCCACTGTCAATAACCAAGGGAATGGAGGAGCAGGGAGAGTGCTGACCATGGGTCAAGGAGAAGCGGTTCAGGATCCCGCTGTTGTCACTGGTACGTTTCTCCTTAACAACACATATGCATGCATCCTGTTTGATACCGGGGCAGAGCGGAGTTTTATGAGTAATAAATTCAAACATTTGCTAAAACAACAACCCCAGAAGCTTAATGAAACCTTTACGGTGGAAATGGCTAAGGGGAAAACAGAATCAACTGGGGAAATCTACGTAGGATGTACCCTAACCTTAAATCAGCACGCATTTCAAATAAACTTGATGCCTGTAGCTATTAGGAGTTCTGATGTGATTATCGGCATGGATTGGTTGAGCCCCCATCATGCCAAAATTATGTGTCACGAGAAGGCCGTACGCCTTCATCTCCCTAACCACGAAACCCTAATCATATACGGAGACAAACCCAGTACGAGCCTTCGTATTATCTCATGTATTAATGCACAGAAGTGTCTACAAAAGAAGGACTTTACGTTTCTGGCTCACATCGTGGATAAATCCAAGGAAGAGGTTAGTATTCGAGACATCCCAGTGGCTTGCGATTTCCCTGACATCTTTCTTGAAGATCTTCCGGGGATACCCCCAGAAAGACAAGTCGAGTTCCGAATCGACCTTGTGCCAGGAGCTACACCCATCGCCAAATCGCCCTATAGGTTGGCTCCTGCGGAGATGCAAGAACTGTCAAGCCAACTCAGCGAACTCTTGAGCAAATGATTCATCCGACCTAGCTTCTCACCATGGGGAGCTCCGATCCTTTTTTTTAAAAAGAAGGACGAATCCTTTAGGATGTGTATCGATTATAAAGAATTGAATAAGCTCACTATCAAAAATCGCTACCCACTTCCACGAATCGACGATCTATTCGACCAGCTTCAAGGAGCAAATTACTTCTCTAAGATAGATCTGCGATCCAGCTACCATCAACTCAAGGTCCGGGAAGAGGATATCCCCAAGACCGCTTTCTGAACTCGCTATGGACATTATGAATTTGTTGTAATGCCCTTCGGTCTAACGAATGCCCCTGCCGCATTTATGGACCTGATGAATCGAGTTTGCCGACCATTCCTCGACAAGTTTGTCATCGTTTTCATCGACGATATTCTGGTCTATTCTCAAAGCGAAGAGGAACATAGTCGACATCTCCGACAAATCTTGGAAACCCTGCAATCCGAAAAGTTATACGCAAAACTCTCTAAGTGTGAGTTCTGGCTCCATAGCGTAAACTTTTTAGGTCATGTTGTCAGCCAAGAAGGGATACATGTGGACCCTTCTAAGATCAAAGCCATTGAAGGATGGGCAGTCCCAACGACACCCACAGAAATTCGTCAATTTCTGGGTCTCGCAGGCTATTACCGAAGATTCATTTAGAACTTCTCCAGAACAGCCAAGCCACTTACCATGCTTACACAAAAGGGCGTACCATTTGAATGGACAGAAAAGCAGGAGGTTGCCTTCCAAACTCTGAAACGAGCTCTCTGTAGTGCACCAGTACTAACATTACCAGAGGGAGCTGAGGACTTCATAGTTTACTGCAATGCTTCGAATCAGGGTTTAGGCTGTGTACTCATGCAACGTGGGAAGGTGATAACTTATGCATCCTGACAACTAAAGACACATGAGGTAAATTATACCACCCATGATCTCGAATTGAGAGTTGTGGTCTTTGCTTTAAAGATTTGGAGGCACTACCTTTATGGTACAAAGTGCACCATATTCACTGACCACAAGAGCCTCCAACACATTATAAATCAAAAGGAGTTAATCATGAGGCAGTGAAGATGGGTGGAGCTGCTAAACGATTATGAGTGCGAAATGAAGTACCACCCAGGCAAGGCTAACGTGGTAGCTGATGCCTTGAGTCAGAAAGAATACTCAAATCGACGTGTGAAAACTCTTTCGATAACCATTCAATCACATATGTTCTTGCAAATCAAAGAAGCCCAGTCTGATGCCATGAAGACAGAAAACAGAACAAGCGAAGCGTTACGTGGGATGGAAAAGAACTTCGAAGTCAAGGAGGATGGAACATATTATTTCATGAACCGAATCTGGGTCCCTAAACTTGGGGGATTCAGAGAGATAATCATGAATGAGGCCCATCAGACACGATACTCCATCCATCCGGGTTCAGATAAAATGTACCTGGATATCAAGCAACATTATTGGTGGCCTAACATGAAGGCAGAAATTGCCACTTACGTTAGCAAGTGCCTCACTTGCACTAAAGTGAAGGTAGAATATCAGAAGCCCTCGGGACTATTACAACAGCCGGTAATACCCGAGTGGAAATGGGAAAGGATTACCATGGACTTTGTGACCAAATTACCCAAGACAACTGATGGATTGGATGCCATATGGGTAATAGTTGATAGGTTGACAAAATCTGCTCATTTCCTGCCAATAAAGGAATCATACAAGATGTAATGATTGACGAGAATCTACATCAAGGAAATTATGAGACTCCATGGAGTACCAATATCTATCATCTCAGATCGAGATAATAGATTCACTTCACGCTTTTGGCAATCACTTCAGAAAGCTATGGGAACACAACTCGACATAAGCACTGCTTACCACCCACAAACGGATGGTCAAAGTGAGCGAACCATTCAAACGCTTGAGGATATGCTTGGAGCATGTGTGATAGACTTCGGAAGGTTGTGGGATACCCACTTACCTTTAATTGTTATTTCGTACAACAACAGTTATCACACAAGCATCAAAGTTGCTCCTTTTGAAGCATTATATCGGCGTAAATGTAGATCACCGTTGTGTTGGGATGAGGTAGGTGACACTCAGCTAGCAAGAGGACATACACCAAACAATGCATTAACAAGACCAGAAATCATACGTGAGACGACAGAGAAGATAGTTCAAATCAGAGCTCGACTTCAAGCATCACGAGACCGACAGAAGAGCTATGCTGATAAATGGCGAAACCCTTAGAATTTCAAGTCGGTGATCGGGTGTTATTAAAGGTCTCTCCCTGGAAAGGAGTGATTCGTTTCGGGAAACGGGGAAAATTAAACCCACGATACATTGGGTCATTTGAGATTCTTGCCCGAATTGGTCCAGTGGCCTATAGGCTGCAGCTACCTGTTGAGCTCAGCAGTGTACACCCCGTGTTCCATGTTTCCAATTTGAAGAAATGTTTATCCGATGAAACTCTTGTCATCCCATTGGAAGAAATCGAAATCAACGAGAATCTCCTGTTCATCGAGGAACCAGTTGAAATCATGGACAGGGAAGTGAAGCGTACTAAGCAAAGTCGCATTCCGATTGTGAAAGTTCGGTGGAACGCAAAACGTGGACCGGAATTCACATGGGAACGCGAAAACCAGATGAAGCAAAAGTACCCTCACCTATTCTCGCATTCTCAGATCTAGCTTCAAAAAGAATTTCGGGACGAAATTCCCTCTAACGGAGGGGATGATGTCACAACTAGGAATTCTAATGCTTTTGTAAACATTAACAAGGATAACATTTGTAACTAAAACTTGAAAGCATGCACGATGTTCATTCAATGACAACAAAATTCCATCAAACACATAAATTTTAGCTTAATGGGCTTTAAATTTGGGCCTTACGAGTTTTGGGCCCAAAGTTGCGAAAAATGAAGTATTTGAGGGGCTGAAATGGAAAAGTTAACAAAATATGAGTTTAAAACGTGAATAAAACTGTTTTAAGGGCTGAAAATGACTTTGATGCAAAAATTGGACTAAAAATGCAAAGTTTTTGATTTTGGGGTCAAAATTGTGAAACTTACGGAATTTGAGCCAAAAATGTAACTTTTTACAAATAAAGGCTGGAAATGACAAATACAATAGTTTTGGGCTGAAACTATTGTTTAAATAAAGTTTGGGTCGAAAATGTCAAGAAAAATGGTTTAAGGACCAAAAATGTCAATTTTCATAAGAAGGGACTAAAAGTGCCATTTTTATAGATAAAGGGGCTGAAATGGTCAAACTAAATGTTTTTGGGCCGAATAGACAAATATAAATTTTTGGGTTAAAAACATCAAGTTTATAACACATGGTTTTTAAAATAAATATATATACGTATAAGCAAAGCTTCGTTATAAACCAAACGTCAAAGTATTTTAACACTTCGAATAAACATTTCGCTTACAACAAATAGCTACATTACGAACTTAAGATCAATAAATTATAAATGATTCAATGGTTGGGCTCAAATACCTTCTATTCGTGCTATTGGGCCTTTGTGGCCCAATATCATGATTATTGGGCCCAATATAATCACACATGTTTATTGGGCTTCCGTTGACCCAATTACATACCCAATGGGCCTTTATCAGCTTTAACATGCTATTGGGCCTTAATGGTCCATTTCATTGATAATAAGACCCTAAACATTCATAATATGCCTAATGCGCTATAACGTGTCCGTAGCATACTCGACAACCTTTAATAACATATAAGGTTAGTGGACCTCCGTTGTCCTCTTCTCTTCGTCTGTTAGGCTTACCTTTTATTCAAGTAAACATAAATCGGGTTGTAAAACAATGTTATTCAATTTCATTTGGATTTAGTGAGAAATAACAGGTGACACCAATAAGTGTCGGTCGTAGTCTGTAGTTATAATCAAAGTCTCTTGGAGGGAGAGCGAGAGTTTGTGTATAGATCTATACGGGGGTGACTCCCCCACACCTAAGCTGTTTGCTACAGTTAGACTCGGCCAATCTAGGGTGACAAAATCTTTATTCAAGACCGGCATTCGATAAAATGCCAAGACAGGCGAATTAGTCATTATTATGCATGGTTATAACGACTCACATAGAGATCCATTACCATCTAAGTAATCATTGGGAAATCATGTTCATATGCTGTGACGATACAATAATACAAAACTATCATACTATTTATCTCAGAAAACATCGGGTTTTCCGGGGGAACAACATTATTCACTTTTACTTACAACAACTATAATACAAGAAACTATTATGAAAAACATTTCACTATTACATGTTTTGAAATCATTCACACGCATACTTATGGATCATCACACCTTTTTCGTAAACAATTTCTGTTTCAGAAAATATCGGATTTTCTGGGTTTTACAAACAATACAAAACATTTTCACACCAAACCTGCTTATGAACTCACCAACATTATATATGTTGACCGTTTTCAAAATAACTTGTGTTCTCAGGTAACCGTTAGAATGAAGAATTATCAAGCATGTTTCTGAACGTCTTTTGTGTGTTGTCAATTGATAAACAATTTATGTTTTGGATTATGTAATGTAAACAATGTACTGGATGTGAACAATGACGGTTGTAATGTATTAATGCATGGTGATGTTTATGTTATGTTTCATGTATATTCATTGTGATGATATTTCAATTTAAGTCACACGAGCCCTCGGACGTTTCCGCCGTCTGGTTCGGGGGTGTGACAAATACACCCGTGACCACCGTAGGGTCTACCACAACTTCCTCATGACCAATCGCCAAAACTCTCCCTAGTCCACTAGTATTCCCTGCTTTCGGGCAGTTCCTCTTGCAGTTAGCGCACTGCATCTCCCGGCAGGGTCCGTTGTGGTGGAAGCTGCACTTGTTGCACTTCGGCAAACTCCCAGCGTACTGTTTTGCTGGTGCAGGGACAGCAGGGGTTGTTGCGGCATGAACAACCACAATCTACTATTTCTTGGCGGAGTTCTTCTTTCTGTCCCAAAACTTCCTCTTGTTGTCGGTTGTTTTGGCTGGTTCTGGGACAGCAGGGGTTGTTACTGGCATGCGGACTCCATGGTCAATGAGTCGCTGTGCCAATCGTTTGGCACTGTCGAATGTAGCGGGGTTTGAAGACAATACATTCCCATGAAATGGAGGTACCAATCCCCAGATTTACCTCTCAATCTTCTTGCCTTCATTGGGGACCATCCCCGGACATAGAGCCACTAGATCACTGAATCTAGCCGTGTAGGCTACTATGTCAGAGCCTTTCATGGTCAGGCTCCAAAGTTCTTATTCGAGTTTCTGAACTTCGCCCCTCGGGCAGTATTCTCCTATCATCAGGTCCTTCAGTGCTTCCTAGCCCATCGAGTTAGCCACTATGAGAGTAAGTGACTTGACATGGCCATTCCACCATGTGAGGGCCCTGTCTGAGAAGGTGTAGGTAGCAAATTTTACTTTGCTTCCTTCTGAGCAGGAGCAAATCTCAAAGATAGACTCCGTTTTCTCTATCCATTGCGATAGAGCGATGATTCCACCGCTACCATTAAAGGCTTTGGGTTTGCAGTTGGTGAAGTCTTTGTATGAACACTCCCTAGGGTGCCCGTGACTATCACCTTGTGTAGAGTTAACACCCGTTCCACCTCCGCTAGTACCGCTAGCGTTGATCTGAGTTAAGGATGCCGTTACAGCCGCGGTCACTGCAGCTTGAAAAACTACAGGATCGAATTATGGAGGAGGTGGTGGTTGAGTTGGAGTTATGGGTGGATTGTGTCTGCCTGATCTACGAGGAGGCATCTTTCAACTATAAGTTTATAAAAATGAAGATAATAGTAAGACGTCAATAGTGAGAATAATGAAAGTGTTCCTTGAACTAAATCACCATAGTTCAACCTGTAATTGTTTGAGTGTTTTCAATAGAGAACTACCACTAGAAAGATGAAAGTATTTGGATAGAGATTTTTCCAAGAGGATTGGATGCCTGTCAATATGATTGGTATTTTTGATGTATAGAGTTCAGGAAAATTTGACCTTGTAATAGGTCTACACATACCAATGCAGAGAAAACCTTGACAACATAATGACCTAACGAACCGAAAGTTCAAGGTCTAGATACAAACTAGAAAATAATACTAGCGTCTAAAAGTAGACCTAATCTATATCCAAAAGAGTGAGTAGAGTATGCTCTACTCGCGAGGGGTGTTGTTTTGGTTGGTACTAGATTCTGCCCTGGACTCAGCCAGCTGGTGTTCTGTTTCCCACATACGCCTTTCTAATGCAACTTGATCCTGTCGAAGTTCTCTGACTTCGGATCGACTGGCATTCAGTTCCATCTGTAGTGCGTCAGTGTGAGTCCTTGTTAACTCATGGTCATCGGTCAGATGGCAGAGACGAACTGTGTTGACTCCTGAGTTAGCCTGATTTCCATGACTTGGTCGATGGTCGCTCTTCCTTGTTCAGCATTGCGAGCAACGCGACGAACCAAGATAGGGAGGATTCTGTCAGCTGAGCCTCCATCGTTCAAGTTGTAAAAGATTCAGTATCCATTATAAGGAGGTGGTTGTCCCTGTTCGTGGCTCCACCTTCCCAAGTTTACTGCCCACAGAGGCGTCGGGCCTTGAAAATCCTGTCGAGGGTTAGGATTTTTGGCAACTTGAGGTGGATTATAGACCTCGGGTTCTGAGTCAGAGTCTTCCTGCCCATCCTCTTCGTTCTCTTCCTCAGAACTCTCCTCGGGGTCTTCCTCTACCGGGACCACCATGTTCTATTCTTCAGGTTCCGCTTCAAGCCATCCGCCGTTCCCTTGATCGGGAAAGTACGGGTCACCAGGTAGATGGAATCCAGCCATGTTATCTAAGTGAGAAAAGGGGTGTAAGAGACATATAATAGATGTATCACTATAGATAATTATAGGATGATCCTTACCAGTTACTGCAATACTTGCGTAGTGTAGACCAGCTACATATACCCAAGATAGAATAGACCTTCGAATAAGTGATCCAACTCTAAGACCACAACCAAACAAGGAACAGGAAGTAAAGCGAATATCACAGATTCTAAGTCTATAACATCTTAGTCACATATAACCTTAGCGCATCCACTCAACAACTAGTGACCTACTAGTAAAGACCTTTTTAGTTTTCACATAAGTAATTATAGTATAACAAAATACTCCTATAGTATTTTAAGGTTATGTTCTGTTCTAGTGTTTCATTGTAGTGGAGTTGGTAAGTTTTAGACTTGCTGCAATACCACAACCATTCCTAGGCACATGCTAATCACTTCTCGGGTAGATATAGTTGATCAGGCTATATCAACCCCAGACCTGTTTATATGTCCCCAAGCCTACTTGTGCTGTTCAACAACCACAATACTTTTGTTCTGATCTAGTATGACACTGTTCTTAGTATTAATGCATGTACGCATACTTTAGTAAAATATTTTATTATTTAAAAAGTATAACCTCTTGGTCAGAGTGTTTTAATCCCGTTGTGTTTATAGTTCTATATCTTTATGGGTTGATATACTCAGTTCACTATAAACAAAGCTCTGATACCACTCTGTCGCACCCCCAAACCGAGTTGGCGGAAACATTCGGGGGCGGAGGACGTCATGTACAATATCATAACAATGCACAATAGTAAAACAAGCAACAACATCCATTGCATTAATAGAATAGTTAATACATGTGTGTTCTTTGTATAGTTGTAAGACACCAAAAATATATATATACAAATAAAAGACGAGTCTTGAACATGCTCCGTCTTCTCAGAACTTATGCTAGTGTACCTGTCTACTGGTTCCCTGAGAATTCAAGTTATTTTGAAAGAGAGTATCAACATTTAAGTTGGTGAGTTCATAAGTATTTGGTGTCAAATGTTTGTAGTTGTATCATGAAAATGTTTGTATTTGTCTTGTGAAATGTTTGTATACTTCCCAGAAAATCCTATATTTTCTTCTAAAAATGAAAAGTAGTCTCCTACCCAAGACCCGACTGTTTTGTATGTTTGTTCTCTCGTAATATTGTAAAATGTATGTTTGTACTTGAAATAGTATCAAATGTATGTTTTCCATATTTGTAAACCATCTTTACTAGAAAAATAGTATGCATTTCTCATGTGAGAATATCACTATATGAATGTAATGGAACATAAAGGTTTGCAGTAGAATTATATGAAATACACTACTGATGCATTAACTACCTTGTAACCAAATTGGTTAATTAAGGTTAAAATGTGATGAAGTTATAACCATGCTTGATTGACTAGTATAAAACACGACGTTCTTCAGGCGTCGAAAATGATATGACATTTGTCACCCGTAGACCTGCAGGTCCCACTGTAGCTAGCAACAAGGTGTGGGATGGTCAATCCCGTATAGATCTATACACAAACTCACGCTCTCCCTTCAGGAGACTCTGGTTACAAAACGTGACATAATAAGAATATTGCTATGCCATGAAATAGTATCTCACATTTTAGTTATCTTGTTCACGTATAGTATGTAAGTTCCTTTCTGTTCTTGTAAATGAATAGTATACTTTGTAATGAATAGGTATTGTATGTATGTATTGATTCATGTATTGTTCCTCTTCTCTAGAAAATAGTATGTATTTATCCTCCAAACTATACCTATTATAGTTTACTAGTATGTTTGTTTGAATTGTAACTGATTTGGAGAAAAGACTCAATTGCCTAATGTCTGCAACTGAGTTAAGTATGTACTTTGAAAATGGAGTTTAATATTCATGTATATATTTAGTAAGTATAACTATGATTTAGCCGATAGTCGGACTAGTGATCCTACCCTAAGCCCACAACCAAACAAGGAACATGAGTCAAGGTATTTAGCAATAGTCCTAAGTCCGTTAAAGCATACTTATACATAAGTATATAAATTAATACGACTTCGATAATAAACAACAATCTAAAATAGTTTAAAAGAGTTTGAAAATGATCTTAACAACATTTAAAAGCATAAGAAATCCTTTGTTTGTTTGTTTTCACATGTAAATGTTAACACAATTCTATTGTGTTCTACTTGTATTCCCCCCCCCCCCCTAAAAACATTGAAAAAGTTAAATTGTAGGGGTATGAACTCACCTTAAGTGAGTGAATCATTTGGACGTTCGATATAGGATGATTGTTTCCACAAGTTAGATCCCGGGACAAAACTAAGTCCTAAATAGCAGTTCACGCGATATATTGGCATGAAATTAGTGAATATAACCTCAAAGGTGTTAAGGAAACAACCTAGGATGTAAGAATTACTTACAAAAGAAGTGTTAGAAGCGAAATCGAGTGACTGCTTGGAGTTCACAGCTGGGCTTCGGTGTTTACGGACGTAAACGGTTCACGACCACTTGAAGATTCAAGTGTTTTCGGCTGTAAACTCAAGTGTGTGTTCTTGGTGTAACTAAGAAGATTCAAGGGTTTACGCCTGAGTGTTCTTGATGAAAAGAAGGAGATTCAAGGGTTTTCGTCCCAATGATCTTGATGAATGACGAACGCTTGAAGATCCTAAGAAATATCCTAAGAAGATTCAAAGGAAAAAGGATGATAGTTGAGAGAGAATGAGGGTTTCCGGTTGGTGTTCTTGAGAGAGAAGGGGTGAGTTTTTGGCTGGAAGAAGAATAAGTGAGGAAGGGTTTACGGTTCGGCCCCTATATAGGGTCAAACCGATGGGACACCTTCGTTGGTTTCCACACCGAGAGGATAAGATCTGAGTTTGCGGCCGAGGTTTGCGGCTGCGAACTGTTTGCGGCTCATGCGAGGGTTTGCGGCTCGGATGCAGGTTCTCGGTTCCAAATTTTTTCCCCCCAAAACACACAACACTTTTGAATACAAGGTTGATACACTTATAACTCATTAATCTAACCAAATTAAGATAATTAAAGAAATAAGTTTGACCTTTATTTGATATATTTGACTTTCGTTGACCAAGATTGACTTTTACAAGATTTGAAATTACGGGTTGTCTCATTGACCTTGTAAATATTTCTACTGACCTTGTAAACATAAATAAAAATATTCTACAATACACAAATAAAATGTATAACTAAAAAATATATATATAAAATATTACGGGAATATATAATTGAAAAAAGTAAGGAAAATGTGGAAGGAGATAATATTCAAAAAATTAAGGAGACTGCTGGAGGCGAAAATGTTGAAACAAATAAGGATGAAAGTGAGAAGGATTTACTGAGATATGAAGGAACAAATGAAGGAAAGAAGAATGAGAGTGAGAAGAATTTAGGGAGAGATGAAGGAAAATTTGAAAAAAATCAAAACAAAATATGTAGATTGTGAAGTATAGAGAATTCTCAATTGAAAAGCCGATTAATGATGTGCTGAATAAATAAAAAAGTGAAGAAACAACAATGAAAAAGGAAAATGCAAAGCAAAAAATCAACACGATTGAAGAACCAGTAACACCATTGAATCTTAACAAAGAAAGTTTAAAGGATCAAGTATTCAGTGGATACTGTACTTATCGCCTGTATCACCATATTTTAAATATGGTTGAAGAGGTAGAACTAAGCCGCTACAGAAAAAAAAGAACAAAAGAAAGAGGAAAATAGAGATAAGACAGATATAAGGGTTGAAAGAAAAATTCATGATCCTACAATGCCTAGTTTTGATCTGGGTTTATCACAAGAATTAATGATTTAATTTATTTTAATGTAGCACCCAAGTCGCCAGTTATGAAGTTAATGATTTAATCTATTTTAATTTTATTAAAAGGTGATGGAGGGTTTGTGAGTATGCTGGGCGTACACTAGGTACGCACGACGCACTCCTTGCATGCGCGCCATCAGGGTGATCCCGACGTACATTGGGCGTACCCATGTGTACGTTGGGCGTACTCAAGCCAGGGGCAAACCCTAATTTTTAGGGTTTGCAGACTATTTAAAGACCTTAAGTCCCTCAAGTCCATTACCCTTTCAGCCTCCATTTCCCTTTTAGTGCAAATCTCAAACCCTAGCCTTCTTGAGTGCATTTTTGAGCTTACCTTGAATGTTTGGGTGTTCTTTGGTGGTTTTTAAGAAGAAGGAAGTTTGGGAAGAAGCAAAGGAGAAGAAGGAGCTTGTAGATCTAGAGTTTGTGCACCATTTCTAGCCTATTGAAGGTATAAAGTCTGAACCTTGATCATTTTAAGCTTAGATCTAGGTTTAGGGTAGATTTTAGCATCTTTTGGTCCCATAACTTGGTTTCTTGGAGTATGAGCTATTCCAAGACATCTGAGTTGTCCTGTTGGACTCTTGGAAGTGTATGGAGTCATCTTGGAGGTTAAGACTCAACCATACATGTTTTAGTGACCACCTAAGTGAGTTAATGGGCTTAATTCAAAGTTTGAGCCCCAACAAGGCATGCAAAAGTATAAAGTTTGCAACTTTATGGCTTAAGACGCTAATATGAGCTTGGATCTAAGTTTTGGATGTTAAAGCTGAATGGATTAAGTCATGGGAGCAAAATAGGATGATTGACCAGTATGTTGGGCGTACTCTATTGTACGTTGGGCGTACTCTAGAGTACGATGCGCGTACTGGGTCAGTGTCCCAATTTCAAATTGTCATCAGCGTACGCTGGTCGTACGAGTCATGTACGCCACACGTACGTAGTCATTGGACTTAGAAGACTTTTGGGCTCGATTATTGTTGGGCTTTTTGGACCTTTTTAGGTTGGGCCTCAGGACCACCTGTTGTAGCAGGACATTTTTGGGCCTAAGGCCATGCTCCGTGCTCTTGGGCCCTATTGGGCCTTAGGGGGCTTTGTAGTCAAGAATTAGGATTTGAACTTTCGAGTTAGAATGTGACCTAATTTCTAATTAGGGTTTTATGCTTGTTTATTAGGGAGAGTATTTCGCGAGTCATCCGCTGAGTGCGATTTGATACCTTCAGTCTAAGGTGAGTTTCCCTTCGCTGTATCCGTGGGTCGAAGGCACCAATGCCGGCCCACTAGTTTATGATGTAGGATGATGATTGTCTTTGTGATAATTGTCAGTTATGCCTGTATTGCTTGATGACTCTGTGATTCTTGTTATGATATTGTGTGGGAGTAGTAGGGAGTGAAATAGACCCGGTACCCGGTTGAAATAGACCGAAGGGGATTGCAAGCACCCATATATGCTTGACAGTATCCAGTTGAAATAGACCGAAGGGGATTGCAAGCACCCATATATGCTTGATAGTATCCGGTTGAAATAGACCGAAGGGGTAGCCAAGAACCCATATATGCTTGGCAATATGTTTGTTTAGTATGTGGTATTTTGGGGGAACTCACTAAGCTTTGTGCTAACAGTTTCAGTTTATGTTTTAGGTACTTCCTGTTCGAAGGGAAAAGGGCCCAACCTGATCGCACCGCATTACCCTATGGTTTCTGCATTTAAAGATTTTGGGAATTTGTACTCTGATAACATGTTACTGTGATACTCTTTTGACTATTTTGATATTAGTGTTTATGATTTGAATGAAATTAAAAACAAAAATTTTATCCGTATTTTTGGGATGTTACGATTCACTTTACAGATGTTCACCATACTAAAGACGTCAAGTGGATATCAATGATATCGTAAAACCAATAGAAATTAAAGTATCAGAACACCTGTTATCACTAAATGGAGAAACAACATAATATTTCTTTTAAACATTATTTATTATACTAGCACTTTACCATATTTCACATATATGAAAATATGAAGATTTGTTAAATTTCCATGTATGTACATTTGTCTAATAAACATGTATGAAAGTGTATGAAAATGTGCATATATGTACATTATATATACATTTGAGAAAATATGCATGTATGCACATTTATAAATAATGTGCATCTATTAATATTTATGAAATGTACACTAATATGCTTATAAAAACAAAACATAAAATGTGACAGTATGAACATTTTTTTTACTGTATTACTACTTTACCATATTCACGAAATATGAAAAAATGTTGATTTGTGAAAATTTGGGAAATATGTGTAACATCCCAAAATTTAAGACCAAAAATTTCGTTTTTAAATAAGTTGTTATGAAAACCAACAGTATAAAACATCCATAATAAAATCCCATGTCGAACCAAAGTGTCAATAATCAAAACAAGTTGTCATAAAACAATATCAGAGTGTAATCCCAAAGATCTCATATGCGGAAAACATAGTGTGATGCGCTGCGATCGAGCCGACTGCTTTCCTTTGAAAACGAAATACCAGAAACCAAAACTGAAAAACGTAAGCACGAAGCTTAGTGAGTCCCCCCATCATATATACCATACACATAACATACTGCCAGAAAATTTTGGGGTGCATGATCTACCCATGTCAAGCCATTCTGGGGTGCTCGACCTACCCTGCCAGGAAATTCTGGGGTGCCCGACCTACCAATGTCAAGCAATTCTGGGGTGCCTGACCTACCCATGTCAAGCAATTATGGGGTGCTCGACCTACCCTCCGGTTTATCTCAACCGGCTGCGGGGACTATTTGACCCCTCCCACTACCACATAATAACATAACATATAGATACTGCTAGGCATGCATGGGTACTGACTACCCCTTCAGTATCTTCCAACCGGTATCCGGGGACTATTTCACCCCTACTACTACTAACACATATAACAGAGCATCCTAGCACATAAAGCATATCAGATAGTGGCAAACCAGACAATTATCACAAAGACAATCATCTCATACATAATCACCTACTGGTGGGCCGACATTGGTGCCTTTGACCCACCTCTACTGGAAGGTAACTCACCTAGCACTGCTGAAGTCCCGTAGACAAAACTCAAGCTGCTGGATGACAGATTCTCGAACTGTTAATCATAAAAATAACAGCCAGTTAATAATTGGGTTCCAACACATATCCATAAGTCCATACTTGGGGTGAAAGACTACTTTACCCCCATCTTAGCTTGATTCAAACTCAAGGCCCAATCCAAGGCCCAAAAGTCAACTATGAATCAAAGCCCAACATATGGCCCAATTTTCCAAATTGGGCCCAAACCTTTACATGGTCTTATTCTAAGGCCCAACCATTTAGTTCAGTCCAAACATTTGGCATTTCTAATGGCCCAATATCTCATACTCATAAAGGCCCAATTATGACCCATCTATGGCCCAATTTTCCAAATTGGGCCTGAACCTCACATAGGCCTTACCATAAAGCCCATTCATAAATTCTTAGTCCATATGATTGTTCTTGGATGACCCATCAGTAGCCCAATCACCAAAGCCCAATAGAAAGGCCCAACTTAAGGTCCAAGTGAAATTAGGGTTTTCACATAAAATGACGATTAGGGTTAAGTGTTTCTCCCTTAACCCATTAAGGACTTAATCCATTACGACCATCACTCTCCTAGATAAATCATATGCTGTGATCGGGTGTAATTCACAATTCCATTCTAGTGGCCCAAAATGCGGGTCCCAATAAGTCCATACCAATAATTCCAAAATTAGGGTTTTCAACCCAATCACAACCGAATTAGGCCCAATAGCTAAGTCTTTGGATCAGTTAGGGTTTCATTAGGCCCACTAGGGTTTCATAAGCCAGGCACCACCCACTACCACCTCGGGTAGTGGTGGTCAACGGCGGCTCACGGCGGCGGCCACCACCTCACGGTGGTGGTTATGGTTCTAGTCCGTTTTTTTTCCAAGCATCCAAAACAAAATCTAAACACAAACAACGCACACCGCCACCCAACACGGCGGGTGGTGGCGGCAGCCACCACCTCACGGTGGTGGTTATGATATTTCTTATCATTATACTAGAACCGATTACAATTTACAACACAAATCTCAAATAAACACACACACACACACATCCACCCTTGTGGTGGCCGGCGGTGGCACATGGTGGCAGCCACCACCTCACGGTGGTGGTGGTGGCCTTTTCTCGATTTTCCGGCCAAACAAAACCACACACAACACACACTAATAACAAAAAACACACCCACACATGCTTCTATTTGCAAAGCACCCAGCCACCCTTCCTGGTGGCATACGACGGCGACGATTGCACGAAATGGCGGGCATCGGTGGCACTAGCGGCAACAACAACGTCATCGGAAAAAGGCTCCGCCGCTGGGGCAGCAGTGGCGATGTAATAGAGGAAGAAGGTGGAGAAAACGAATGGATCGGAAAAGCAACCCTAACAGTCGCGACGACCGACGACAACTTCGTCTTCAACGTAAGCAGGCAGTAGCGGTAGCTTCTCGGTGGTTTTCCGGCTACACACGACGTCCGATGACGACAGTAACGGTGGTGTTTCGTTGGCGAACTGCAGGTAGCATGCTGGTGCAAGCATTGGCCTAGAGGTGGCGCTTGAGAGAACTCCAGAAAGATGGTGGCAGTCGAACGGAGAGGCGGAGATCCGACGGTCCATGTCGTCATCGCTGATCGGAAATGACATGGTGGCGGCGCCGGTAGGGAGGTATAAGGTGGGTTGCGGTTGCCTCTCATTTAGGGTTAGGGTTTTCCGAGGTGACGGGTTATATACCCCGAGCCCCATAAAAATTTATCCCATAATAACCGAAATGGTCCCTCCTTCCCCCATTTCTTTCAAAATGAATCCATATTTTACCCTTTTAGCCCTCAGAATTCTAAATTCATTTCAATTTAGGTCCAATGATCAAACTTCAGCCATGCTAACATTTTTAGTCCCTCCTCCTCTCATTATTTTCAACTTAAGTCCCAATAATTACCATGGAGCCCCTGTCTTGATAAATATTTACGAAACCAATCCGAAACTTACACTTTTAACCCCCAACTTCTAAATTATAACATTAGGCTCCCGAAAACCAACGCCCCACTAAATATTATGGACCTTAGGGCTACTATTCATCCATTAATTTTATTTATTATTTTTTTTAATAAACGGGGTGTTACAATATGTCTGTTTGCAAATTTGAGAAAATATGCATAACTACACATTTATGAAATGTGCTACATGTATGCACATTTATGAAAAATATGAATGTATGAATATTTACTTCGTATCTAAAAATATAAATGTAGTAACAAAAAGTTATAATGCAGATACCTAATTTTTGAGACTCAAGATGGATGTTTTACAACAAGGACAGTTATGGAAAGTTTTATTCCAGAAAATTAGGTACCATCTGATGGTATAAATGCATGATGTCTTCTACTAAATCAGAAAAGTCACCTTCAAGATTGTTCTTGGGCATTATGATCATGGTAATAAATGAACATAAAAAATAATTATTTAATATTAAAATTTTATTTTATTTTATTATTCTCTATATTTCTTGGATTCCTACATAATGAAGAAATGTTAGAACAAAAGAAGGATAAGAAGAAGATGTACTTGAAGTTTTCAACAGATGTCAAGGAGTTCATGAAAAAAATTCAATTCAAAGACAAACAAGACTTCAAGAAAGTTGATATTATTAGAATTTTATTCATTTACTAGTAATACACACACAGACAAATATATATATATATATATATATATATATATATATATATATATATATGATTAAATGAAAGAAATAGATATTATATGCAATTGTAATATTAACAACTTATAATTGAAACATGTGTTCTTTCCAATAATTCATGCACATCACTACTATGCGATTGTAGTTGAGTTAAATAAGCTTTCTGTTCATCTTCTAGAAAATAGAAAGGACTATCCTCAAGAGTATTATCCAATTCAACCTTCACTGACTGTAAGTATTTTAAAATTAAAAATAAAAAATACTCTTAGTTGAATCTTAATTTATATGATAAATAGTAATATTTAATTAAAACTTTAATACAGGTAAATATTTTTTCAAAATACTTGCAAGAAGTGTGACATCCGAATGCAACAATTATTGGAAGACTTGAGCCAATCTTTGCAAAAATGAAATGACAAACATATATTAATGATCAAGATTGTGGAATATTTCTAATGAGACATTTGGAGACTTTTATGGGAAGTTCAATTTCAAGATATAATTGTGGACTTTTGAAAGAATCACCGGAATAACAACATCAAATAATAAAACTGAGAAAGAAATATGCGGCAAAGATTTTAATGTGTGAGTTGAACCAAAATGTGCATGTGATGCATGCAGAATCAAATGAATTTGCAAGGATTCCACTAATACAAAAATATTTGATATTTGTTGATGCTTTTAAGAGGAAAGATAAGAGAATGAAGATGATATGAGGTTTTAAGATTTTGGATGATAAGAGACTAGTAACAAATTTCACTATAATACATGATTAATTTATTTCTTATATAATTATATTTATTAATATAGTTGATGTTTTGCTTATTTTGAAGGTGGTATTCAAAAATATTAGTCTGGGATGAAGATGTTGGACTTGAGAGTTTTGATATAGAAGAACAAGTGTTGATAAAAAAAACTGTTGTTTTGATTAGTCAATGCTGGACTTTAATTGCTTATTTAACTCTTTATACTTTTAGATATATGTTTTTATCTTTTAATATAAATTTAAGAAAATATGTAATTTTTTTGCACTAATGTAATTTTGCTTTAAGATTTTAATATTTATACTATTTTATATAATATTTCAAAACTAAAACATTTTTTTATGCATATGTGCATATTTTGATATTCACCTCTCCATTTTCATAAAATTATGGATCAATATAGTATTCATCATTACTTATTTATAAAGTTCAATCAACAGTTATCAATATTATTACGGATCATAATTTTTTTGTATTCGCAGTTTGCATTCTTACGTAATATTTTAAAATCTAAACCTTCAATCAGCAGTCAGTTTACACTGCTGACCTTGCACACATTTATGAAACAAAAAAAGAAGACTTTAATCACTTTCTAAAAATGCTGTGAATGATGAAGCAATATCAAGGTCTTCCGGAGAATTGCTGATTATCATTTAAATAACAACAGTAGTCTATAGTGAGCAAGTTAATATTCATCACTGCTTATAGATCAAGTTTAATCCACATTTATCAATATTACTACGGATTGTCAATTCTGTTTATCATAAGTTTGCATCGTTAACTAATAATTTTATGACTTATAATATTTTATTTAATATTCCAAATGTAAAATATGTTTTATGCATATATGCACATCTTGATATTCACAAATGCATCTTGATAGTTTGTGGATATAGATAATATTCATCACTGCTTATTTATCAAGATCAATCAACAATTATCAATATTACTATGGATCATAATTTCTTTGTATCTGCACTTTTGCATTATTAAGTAATCTTCTAAAAACAAAAGCTTCAAGCAACAGTCAGGTTAAACTGCTGACCTTGTACACACTTCTGATATAATTTAAAAATTTCTTGCTGTTTATCATTACAAATTATAAATCATTACCTAAACCTTTAGAAAAAATTAAAAAAATAGGAATTTAATCACTTTCTAAAAATGATGAAGCAATATCAAGGACTTCCGGAGAACTACTTATTATCATTTAACTGACAGTATTAGTCTATAATGAGCAGGATTATATTCATCACTGCTTATTGATCAAGTTTAATAAACATTTATGAATATTACTACGAACCGTCAATTTTATTTATCAGAAGTTTGCATCCTTAACAAATAATTTTAAGAATTATACTATTTTATTTAATATTCCAAATGCAAAATATTTATAATGTATATATGCACATCTTGATATTCACATATGCATCTTGATAATTTGTGGATATAGATAGTATTCGTAACTGCTTATTTATCAAGATCAATCAACAATTATCAATATTACTACAGATCATAATTTCTTTGTATCCGCAGTTTGCATTCTTAAGAATTCTTCTAAAAACAAAAGCTTCAATCAACAGTCATGTTAAACTGCTAACCTTGTATACACTTCTGATATAATTTAAAAATGTCATGTTGTTATCATTACAAATTATAAATCATTATCTAAACCTTCAGAACAAAATAAAAAAAAAGAGGACTTTAATCACTTTCTAAAAATGATGTGAATGATGAAACAATATTAAGGTCTTCCGGAGAACTGATGATCATCATTTAACTAACAATAGTAGTCTATAGTGAGGAGGGTAATATTCATCATTGCTTATTGATCAAGTTAGTCATCATTTATCAATATTACTATGGATTGTCAATTCTATTTATTAGAAGTTTGCATCCTTAACTAATAGTTTTAAGACTTATACTTGTTTATTTAATATTCCAAATGTAAAATATTTTTAAGCATATATGCACATCATGATATTCACATATGCATCTTGATAATTTGCGGATATAGATATTTTTCATAATTGCTTATTTATCAAGATCAATCAGCAGTTATCAATATTACTACGAATCATAATTTCTTTGTATTCGCAGTTTGCATTCTTAGGAATTCTTCTAAAAACAGAAGCTTCAATCAACAGTTAGGTTAAACAACTGACCTTGTACACATTTCTGTTATAATTTAAAATATCCTGCTATTATCATTACAAATTATAAATCATTATCTAAACCTTCAGAACAAATTGAAAAATTGTAAGTCCCAAATTTGCTTGTGTATCAATCAGATCCAATTGATGGTGCGGAATCCCAATCAATTAGATCAAAATAGAGAAGAAGGAGAAGAAGAATAATATGAATCTTGTTTGATTTGATTAGAATGAAGTTCCTTTTATACAAGATTCACACACTTACACACACTTAAGCTCCTTTCTCTCTCTCTCTCTCTTCTCTCTTAGCCGTGAACTCTCTTCTACTTATGACCTCACCACTAACACTTATATATATGGCACATGGGCTGTGAATGGGTTCACGGCCGTAAACACAACATCATGGCCATAAACACAACTGCAAAAACATATTACATGACCAAAAACTATTAACGCCTAGAAAAGTAAAGTATAAACCATATTTTTGACCCAACAATATCCCCCTTGGTTTATAGCTTTCTTTTCTAACTGACCCAACAAACTCCCCCTAACAAGGTAGCTGGATTTTCTTGTTAATCTTCATTAGGAGCTTGGCTTCAGCATTAATCTTCAAATTCTTCACAACTTCAAGATGAACTTGATGAATCTTCAATGAATGACTTCATCTTGAGCAGTTGGCTTTTCTTCAAAATTTGACTCTGAACGCACACTGGGTGAGGAGGCTTGATGTACTGATTCTTGAAAGATTGCGCTTTCAGCTTGAAAATCTTCAGAGAGAATATCAGAGAGAAATAATCTTCTGGATCACTTCAGCAGGTACAAGATAGCAACAAATTGATTGAGGAGGCTTCAATGCAACTTGTCACATAATCTTCAAGTCAGCTTCACCTTGCTTCTGGGGTTGAAAGATTAAATGTTGAAAGAATAATCTTCATTTCTAGTTCCTTCGAATGAAAGTTATTGAATGATCACCGATGCGTCTTGAGAAGTAACCGTGACTAAAAAGTCCCAAGAATCATAAAGATCCTTCTCACCACAGTTGTTCAAGGATGAATCCTTGGCTCAGAAAGAGACTTCTCGCAGTATCTGTGTGAACTCGGAGGAACGCACTGCGATTTGTTGAGTTTTGGAGAACTACTCGTGGCTAGTTTTGATATTAGCCCCTGTATATCCTTGATCATAGATCTGAATACAGTTATCAAGTTAACGAGTTAACTTGGCCCTTGGCGAGACGTTCAGCGATACCTGTTTCCCTGTAGGGTGAATCGCCCTGGTGCCGTGACAGTTCTTAGGTAAAGAAAGCTAACAAGACTAATCTGACAATTTGTACCATTTCAGACTTTCAATTCCTTAGATACGACAGTTCTTTAACAAGAAATTGCTTGACTGGCATTTTGTACAATGTCACACCGGGTATGAGCCATTATCCGTCAATTCATGGGTGAAATCTAGAACATTAAAAATGTTCACCGTCAATTCATTAATAAATGGTTTTGGATTTTTGGGTTTCACTTAGAGTCATGGTGACAACGACATCTAAGATCATAAACACAAACTTTTTGGCAACCGTCAGCCGAGTTGTTTTATACTCGAACCTCAAGGGGTACCGGTACGTGGAAATGATTTGATTGAGAAAATTTTAGATATGGGTGAAGAATGGTTGGGTGTTTCACATTGGTCATGGTGAAAATGACCTTTGATCATTAACATTTGATGCGAAGACTCCTATTTAGACTGGTATATGTCTCAATATGGAAGAGTCTATCACTCGTATTTGAATTTTTCGTCAATTCCTTGTGAAAGTAGTGTGAAGTGTAATGACCGTCAATTCCTTTCTACTTTCAGGTTTCTTCTCATTGCTCAGAATATTTCGATATAATCTCCTTGAGTCTCATCTTCTCCTGAATTCTCATTTCCAAGAAAAAAGAAATTTTTTGAGATAAACATAAAAATAAAAGTAAAATACGCTCAAAAACACTATTTTTGGATTTTTTTGATTTTTCTGAAAAAAAATAAAAACATAAATGAAAATAGTTTTGTATTTTTGAAATTTTATAAATTTTTTTATTTATTCTCCCCTTAAATTTGTGCATATAAGAAAATATGAACAAATTTAACAAAAACAAAGGTAAAAATACAAAATGTAAATTTTTTTAATTTTTAATTTCTCTAATTTTTTGTATTTTGATTTCTCCCCCCTAAATTGAGCACGGGGAAGAAATAAAATAAATGCGTAAAATTAAGAGAAATTTGTCTTTGAAACGAATCATTTTAAGAAAAAACTCAGGAGTATCGAAAGAATTCAAACCGAAAGTCAGCAATTGAAGACGCAAGCAGCAACGAATTCAGCCTTAGCTTTATTTCAATCTCGGAACAGATCCCAAAATTCCTCACATCTTTAAGCACAAACCCCATTTGTGATCCTCACCTTTCTTCCTTTCCCGCAAAGGACACATACTCTCACTTAAACTGCTGAATGTTGTACTATTGAGAGATGTTCCCTACCATGTGCTTGGAACAGCCACTATCACAAACTGAAGTATGATGATATTCCTCCATAGGTGCTCCAGCACAGAGTGCGGGATTAGTTGGTCTTTGGAACCCAGTCAATTTTGAAACTAGGTTGACCTTTATCATCAACGCAAGGTAACCTCTCCCATGACATATCCCGTTTATCACAAACATAAGATGAAGAAATATTAGACGCATTAGATGATTTGGGAGATTGAACCTTTGGTACCCATCTATAGTCAGGTTTAACCCATTTCTTGTTTGATCAGATGGATGCCTTGTCGCTTGCTTTTGAACTTGAAGCTGATCTCCGAGATGACTTTCACCTAACCGGTCTTGGTTTCACTGGAGCATCTCTTGGATTGGACTTCTTGGTCGGCGTACCCTTCTTGACCTTGGGATTTTGATTCTTGGCCTTGTGCGCGTTCCAGTCACCATTAGGCGATTGTGACCTTGAAGGGCTTCTTTTGGAAAATCTCCCTCTTGGCGCGTTTTGCCATCCTTGTGCGTAGTAGGGAACGTATGCGCGATTAGGAAAATTTCGGGCAATGTGTCCAGGTGTTCCACAGTGAAAACATGTCCTTTTTTTCACTGAGGAGTTGTTTCTTCCTGCCCCTGGTGGCGTGCCCTTACCTTGTCTCTTATTATTCCCACAAGCACACTTGCAGCAGGCACTCTGTTTAGCTTGAATTGGTGGCCTGTATTTACCAACAATAGTTTGATTAGAAGCCACAGATTCAGAGTTCAAGGAGTCATGTGTTTGTTTAACAGTGCTCTCCTTGTTCTCATCTTCTACCACTTTACCTGCACATGAAGTAGAAACATCAGAAATGTTCACCTGAATAGCCTCATTAGGCCCAGATGGTTCAGTCTTAACTGAAGCTGGGATAGGGGTTTGGCCATACTTAGCAGACATTTGTTCCTCATTGGTCTCAAGGGGTGGGTTATAGTTGTCATTAAAAGGCGGTGGAACACTGTGATACCCTAGACCCTTGTTTTGATTATCTTTGAATTTTAATTGCTTCTCAATCATCGAGGCAAATACCTCACTTAACACATCATATTTTCTAAAATTAAAATCTGCATTTTCAAATTTGTTTTTCAATGTGTCAAGCTCAACAGTCACAGAGGCAAGTTGCCTCTTAATATAGTTATAATTTTCACATTTGTTGCTATATTCTTCTTGAAGTGTTCTAAAGTCCTTGATTTTGGCCTCTAATTTCTCTTTTAATGGCCTCTGGTCTTTCTTAAGTTCATACTTCTCATATTTTAGGTCATCGTTCTCTCTCTTTATCAATTCAATTTGTTCACGTAAAAATTTAACAGTTTTAATGCAAGTTTGAGAGCATGAAACTTCATTGACCGGAAATTTTGAGGAACTCATTGTTTTAAAAATATGTCCCTTGACTATAAACCGAGAAAGTCAACCTTAAAAGTCAAATTTAAAAAGTCAAACCGAAAAATTAAATTTGAAAATTTGAAAGTTAAACGAGAAAGTCAAAGTTTAAAGTCAAAGGACAAACTTGAAAGTCAAAGTCAAAATTTTAAGTCAAAAGACAATTTAAAAATTCAAAAATTAAAAACCAAAAATTTTGGGTTGAAAATGGAATTTAAAAATAAAAGAAATTGATTTTTGGGCTGATAGTGTAAAAAATGCGAAATTGGAATCGAAGATATTGAATCCTTTTGAATTAAATTGGGAAGGATTGAAAGAAGAGGCAGCCTAGCCCAACTGGTAAGACGCGTGGGATGTTGAAGCGAGGCACCCGGGTTCGATTCCTGGCAACTCCCAATTTTTTTTTAAATGAACGCAGTGCGAACCCTCGCACAAGCTGGCAGAGAACACGAAACGAGGACGAGGATCAACCGCAAACGAGGCTGACCGTGAACCTGCGAGACGAGGACTGTGAATGTGCGAAGACTGGCTGTGAACCTCAGACCGCAAACCCCCGACCGAACACGTGCGAGGCTGGCCGTAAACCTCAGAGGAACCCCTAGCCACAAACGCTTCTTCAGCCGAGAAAGCTTCAATGGCCGTGAACCCTTCGCAGATTACGTGAAAAACAACATTTTTCACCTCTTTTTGCTCCAAAACTCGATCAAAAACTCGTTTTTATGAAAAACGCGATGAACAAACCCCCCTATTGTGCCAAAATCTATCCAAAAACGCAAAAATCCTTCAAAAATAAGATCAAATACGCTCTAGATCTGCAAAAATTGATTGATACAATCCAAGCTCTGATACCACTTGTAAGACCCAAATTTGCTTGTGTATCAATCAGATCCAATTGATGGTGCAGAATCCCAATCAACTGGATCAAAACAGATAAGTAGGAGAAGAAGAATAATATGAATCTTGTTTGATTTGATTAGAATGAAGTTCCTTTTACATAAGATTCACACACTTACACACACTTAAACTCCTTTCTCTCTCTCTTCTCTCTCTTAGCCGTGAACTCTCTTATACTTATAACCTCACCACTAAAACTTATATATATGGCACATGGGCCGTGAATGGGTTCACTGCTGTGAACCAGTTCACGGCCGTAAACACAACATCATGGCCGTAAACACAACTGCAAAAACATATTACATGACCAAAAACTATTAATGCCTAGAAAAGTAAAGTATAAACCATATTTTGACCCAACAAAAAAGAGGACTTTAATCACTCTCTAAAAATGATGTGAATGATGAAGCAATATTAAGGTCTTCCAGAGAACTGCTAATTATCATTTAACTGACAATAGTAGTCTATAGTGAGGAGGGTAATATTCATCACTGCTTATTGATCAAGTTTAATCAACATTTATCAATATTACTACGGATTGTCAATTCTATTTATCAGAAGTTTGCATCCTTAACTAATAATTTTAAGACTTATACTATTTTATTTAATATTCCAAATCTAAAATATTTTATATGCATATATGCTCATCTTGATATTCACATATGCATCTTGATAATTTGTGGATATAGATACTATTTATAACTGCTTATTTATCAAGTTCAATCAACAGTTATCAATATTACTACGGATTATAATTTCCTTGTATCCACAATTTGCATTTTTCGGATTTTTTCTAAAAACAAAAGCTTCAATCAGTAGTTAGGTTAAACTTCTGATCTTGTACACACTTATAATATAATTTAAAATTTTCATGTTGTTATCATTACAAACTATAAATCATTACCCAAACCTTCAAAACTCACTAAAAAAGAGGAATTTAATTGACAACAGTAGTCTATAGTGAACAGGGTAATATTTACCATTGCTTATTGATCAAGTTTAATATACATTTATCAATATTATTACGGATTGTCAATTATATTTATCAACAGTTTTCATCCTTAGTTAATATAATTTCAAATCTAAAACACTAATCAGCAGTTTGCATCCTTAATATTTCCATATTCATATCAAAAAAGAAACATGCATTTAATGTCACATAATTCTGATACAAATTATGCAAAATATGGTTTGCATGCACTACCCATAGGGCGTGATATAAGCATACATAATAAACATCTAGTTTTAGAGGAGCTATGTCTTATAATAGAAAGAACTTTCTTAACAAAAAGTACACATGTTTCACATTTAAAAAACAGAGAGCATGTGGACGTGTCAGTCATAGTGACAGGTGCGCTTTAACGGGTTCAATTATGTTTCATCATCTGTTGCAGAAGATAAGTATATATGTTGTTCGACATAAAAAATGAGAACTATTTTTATAATTATTTTACCTGAAGAGGTCAAGCATCTGCTGTATTCAGGGAGCTCATCTACTAGACTTGTTGTGGATTGATCATCAACATCTGTGGTGGTGATAGCAACAACTTTGAACCACTTTCTCTCTATGGTGGAAGAATTTTTTATATGTAGGAAAAACTTGTAAGTGTGAGCCTTGGAAAACTTTAACAACGGTGGAATTGTTTTCTTATCATGTAACCCATATCGCAGGACCAGTGTTTCTACTGAGACCGAAACCATTTTCTAAACCGCGTCATTATGAAGAAGAACTGAGAGATTGGCTGTTGGATCCATGTGTGTTGCATTGAGTTTGTGGCTGTTAAAAATAAAAGATAGTTAATAACTTTTATTTTGAATTTTACAATTATTTTAAGATTGAAATTACTTACAAGAACATGTGGTGAATAGATTTTCCATTAATAAAGCAAAACTAATCATCACCTTCCTTGTTTACTTCTGATGCACATGTTGGACATCTGTTGCAATACCAACTTTCATTGATGTTGTGTTCATCTATATTCTCCTTCACAACAAACACCTTTCCTTGTTTTGTTTAATGTGATATATAATGTAATGTTGGATGGTAGTGTATGTGGAATTCTATTTATAGAACTTACAATAAGTTCCAGGAGGTTCTTCTCAATGAAATTATGTATAGTTCTTAGAATGTGTGGCCATAAAGCTTATACCTTACTGATGACTCTATCACATTCATTGACCTGTTCCGAAATAGGTCTTGCAGCAAAACAATTGTCAGAGGCCTGCGCGCTATCAGTGGCGTATCCTCTCTGCTCCGAAACATCACCGTGAATCATCAAGCATCTTCCGTCGCACTCAGGGACTCCAAACTTCACTATGAAGCATCCACCATGCGTGGGCTTCCGATTCCTCATCTTCTGAATCTGTTGACCAGACTTCAACACATCCAAACTCATCATTATCCTCTTGCACAACCAAAGCAGGCTTAGCACTGTCATCACCCTTTTTCTTTCTAATCTTTTCTATCATTCTAAGATAGTAGCTTCATCGTCTTCTTCATCCTTCTTCTCACTCGTTCTTCTCAACATACACTCATTGGCCAGAAGATTCTTGCCATGACAATAGTAGCAGTCATAACCAGAATCTCCCATCAGCTTCTTATCTTTCTTCACCTCATACTTTTGAGAGTTGTTGAGGCTCTCATCCTTTGCTTTGTATGAATTGTAGTTCCCTTGCCAATTCCCGTTTTTGAGGCGTCCAAGATTCTTTTTAGCGAACTTTCTGGGATTTGACACCGTTAGAACGTATTCTTCCTTCGTAAGCTCACAATCTGAGAGATCTGACTTCGAATCTTCTTCTGCTATCTTTTTGCCCTTCACAAATAGGGCCAAGGATCCCATTCCAGACACAATCTTGCCTTCCTTTGTTACTTCATCTTCGTGGGATATAATAATTTCCACCAGCTTCGCTAACGTATAGCTCCTAAACTATTCATGAGCTTTAACTGTGGACACAACTGCCTTCCACTCAGGCCTTAATCTGAAAGTCCGCCCAATCCTTTCACACTTAAGATTATGCTTAAGCATTTTTCTCAAAAGATGGTTAAAACGATTGAAAGTCTGATCAATCTTTTCATCAGACTTCTGAGCAAAAGCACCAAACTTAGAAAGATGTAGTGTTTGAACTGAGTGTTCCAAATCTGCATCGCTTGAGTAAAGCTCTTTCAACCTATCCCATATCTCCTTCGCTGGATCGCAAGAACTGACCAGACGAAATGTGTCTAGAGGAAGAGCGAATATGATTATCCTCATCGCCTTGACATTACTTATCAGCTTGTCTTTTTGGTCTTGAGGAACATATTTGACGTCTACAAGAAGAGTATTGTATTCGACGTGAGTCTTAATAACCCTCCTTGTGGCTGTGTGAGTGAACGTCTGCTGAGTCATGGCTTCCCATATTAATGTGCCATGATCTTCAAGGCCAAGAATGTAATATTCGAAGTGCAACACCCATACCTCATAATCATGCGGAAAAAGGATTGGGATTCTGGTAGTAGATCCAATGCTGCTAAATAGATTGAAGGAAAGAGTGTGAGGATCTTCTGGTTGCATGATGTCGATTCACAAAAACCTGTTAAGAATCAGATGTGTAAAATAATAATCGAGTTTAGGGCTCAAAAATAACCCAGATCTATCGTCTGCAATCGATGAGAATGATGAAGACGACAAGAACGGATCTTAGAGAAACTTAAAACCCTAATAAGCTCGACAATAGATATGCGTATGTATTACACAATCTCCTGCTCTGATACCAATTGTTGAAACAATAAAAATAGATTGATAGATTCAAAACAGTAAAGTGAATTAAAACAATAAGAACAATAATCGAAGTTGTGCTGAATGATTAATAATCAATGCCTTAGAAGAGTTCGACTTGAAATTTTCTGTAAAGACAATGTAGGGAATCACAAGAACGATTAACCTTAATACAATACACGCATGCTATATTTATAGACTAACCCTAGCACCATAAATGCGGATGGACAGGCCCAATCTGTTTAATAAATGCTAAATACATACATATTAAATTTGACACAACACAATAAATAACCCAACACCAACACTTCAATTCCTTCATCAACTATCTCCTTCATGAACTTTAACATGTAGTAACTACATCCGGTACCTCCGGGCTGAACTGGACACTACACAACTGCATATAAATGATCATTGCAACATATCTAGTAAAAGATATGGTAAGACCTTTCACTTCCTCACAATTGAGATATTCTTGACTAGTAAAAAAAGTTAGAATTACTTCAACAATCTTGATTTTCAATTAGATTTTTTTTAAAAAAGAATAAAAAGAATAAGTACCTTTTCAAGATGAATTGTTGATGTTTAAGATAGACCCAAGCTAGGTTTGACATGTTGGGTTAATCCAGAAATATGGGACAATTTAAGTTCAGGGGTATTTTAAGAAATTTTTTTTTATTTAATTGTTTTTCTTCTATTTTTAGATTTTGATTCAAATACCTTTTGTTTTATATAAAATGAAACCTATTATATAAAGCAATTGAGGATGTTAAATATACTCCTGGTGACTTCCAAATTGTTCAACCCGTTTTCTTTTTTTACATTTTACCAATATAATGGGCCCATATCAACAATTAAATATGTCTAAACTTACCCTAAACTTACCCCAAATTAACCAACTGTACCTTTGATATTGAAATGGGAAGTTGGAGCCATTTCTGTTGGAAAGTGGCTGGATCAAGAATAGGTTTAGCATTTAGCTTCAATGATGGGGAGAAGAGCATCATCACGAGAAGGAGCAACAGACAATCCTAGCCCAAATATGTCATCAATGGAGGTAGGTTGTTGAGGTTGAACATATGTTTTATGATCCAAGGATAGAAGCTGAGCTTGTGTTTGAGTTTGGGATATATATATATATATATCAGTGCCAATTTTGATAAATAAACAATCGACAAAAATAGCCCTACAAAACCATGAAAAACTATATCTTTGTTACCTCCGGAGAAGGCTCATCATCCCAATCCTCAGTAAGTATTTAGCATACTCCCCTAACATCCGAATAAGAGTTGCCTTGGCTTTAGGTTCCTGAACATTATTGTTGCTTATGTTCCCAATAACAACAATGCAATCATGACTCCATTGTGGGTATTTTCGCAACAGATCTTTAACAAGAACCTAAATGATTGAGCATTAACATATAATCACATTACTAAATTAACCATGAAGAATAATTTTCCGATTTCACCAGATGAGAAATTTTCTACATAATACAAAGTTCATAATATTTTTTTAAAATATATTGGAACAGTTTCCTTGGTGGTGTATCAAGACTAGAACCTACTAAAAGAACCAACTTAAAAAATTAAAAAAATAAAAATAAAAATAAAAATCATGTAAAGTAACTGAAGGTTATTGTAGTAAAAAGAGAGGAAAAGGGTATACTCGTCATAAATTAATGACTAGAATAACATGATAGATGAACAAATAGGATGCCATCACCATCCAAAAGCAGCTAATGGGACAAGTTTTGTTGCAGTTAGAATCAAGAACAATTGGAAGCTGTATACTTATTAAATAGATTTTTATTATTTTATGATAAAATTAACATCTAATACAAAAGAAGCTTTGAAAATATATTAACAAATAGTTTATCGTGACTAAATCATTATCAATAAATTGATATGACTATAGTCACACAACAATTCAAGATTAATGAAAAATTTAAAAAAAAAATAATTGAAAGTAAACATTATAGATGCTTTTATCCAAGGACACTAAAATAATAACTATCACTCAAAACAATCGTATAAACAAAACTTTATATAAAATTATATTTTATGAAATGACATACCATAGATAAAGCTTTTGAAATATAAACAATCATTTCATGTAATACACCCTTATCAAATTCTGTTATCTGCTTTTTGTTTTGGTTTTATGTTTATTTTTGGACTGTACATACCATTTTAAAATTAAATCATTTATTTATTTATGTATTCAACTCAAAACAAATAAACATTACATCTTTCATAATCTTCTCCAAAACATTTCTATCCTAAAAATTACATATATCTAGACAATAAACAACCTTACAAAATCTGAAACATCACTGTTGTCTTTCTACATACATGATGAGATATACACACAAGTCAAAGTGTATAAGATATACACACAAATTAATACATATATTTAGCAAAAACCAAAAATACGACCAAATCTATAATCTATTGTCTTTCTACATACATGATACAAATCTAGAATAGATAATCCAAGATAATAACTAGATCTATTATATTTTTTAACAAACCAAGAACAAGAATGCTATGCGGGACATCTTACCTCTATTCTCAAAATTTTAAAAGGTACAACTCGATTAACATAGATTTAACCCATCAAAGGTTGCCTCTCTATTTAGGGTGTGCCTTGAAGCAATAAATAAATTTATTCTGATAGAAAATTCATGTTTTCAAGTCAAGACAACCCAATACAACAAGCTTAAGAATAAGACTAAATTAGCGCTACATACCTGGCTTATTTTGCACATGAAGCTTGAAAGAACTAATACTTCCTCAAGAGAAATTGCTTTGTCTATCTTCCCATAAAATATTCCCTCAAGCCTCTAACCAACCAAAAGAACAACTTAATTAGCCACCACCTTCTTGATACTAAAAGAAAACATTATAAAACAATGGCCATTGATTGTAAATTGAGTTGAATAACAAGAATGTTAGGTGCTTGAACAATAGACACCTGTTTTCTTGCTGCTACCAGCTTTTTGCAACAATTTTCTATCTCAGTCCGTCGACATTAGTATAACAAATAATACCAAATTCTACAATTCACAAGTTAAATAAGTCAAGAAAAAATTAGTTCCCCTAATCCAAAAGAAAAAAAGAGCACCTAAATATGAATGTACCAGGACACATACAATTCAGACTATGTGAAATATTATTGGTTCCATCCTTACCCATCTCATAACATCCATCTTTACATAACCAAAAAATGAAAGAAGTTATTGTCTAGACTCACTCGAGCATTTCATCAAACACCTCACGTGCACTTGATTAGTTCACCTTAACTTAAAATTAAAATTGATAAAAATCCCACCAACAAGTAGATAACATAATTTAGATCATAAGGGAAGAAGTAAGTAAGGAAAAAACCACTTATTTCTCTTGTTAGTCTGTATCCTACGTTGTCGAGAAATAGAAAGAAGAAAATAAAATAAAATCATAATTACCTTTGATTATGGAACCAAAGCTTGATGATCAATGAAGTGAAACCAAATTCGAGTTCAATCATCTTCTCCATGGTTCCACAAATTGGTTCCAGACATTTTACAAATCGATTCGGTTCCAAATATGAAACCGATTTTCAAAGTTGGATACATCCATGAATTATTGCAAATTGATTTTAGATGTGGTAAAATGAAACATACATGTTGCTGTTCAACTAAGGGAGAATAGAAAAATTGATCACATCGGTATAGTAGTGATGCCTTCTTTCTTGGGTGATTTAACTCGAGGGACAATGTTTTCATACAACCAAATCATTGTAATCGGAAACCTAGCTCCTCATTTGTCCCAAAGATCCGTCATTCCATATTTCATTTTGATAACTCATGGAATTCGCAGAGCTTCATTAGGCCAAACCATGGAAAAGAGAATGGGGAGTTTAGAAGGTAGAAACAAAAGAAGAAGAGAACAAGGCAGGTTTTTCTAATTTTTGGGGATTTCATTTCCCCCTTAGCTATTAAAGGATGGAGAACGCGTGTTCCATTAAAATTTTATAAAACGACATGCACACGTGACACACATTTTATAATAGGCTCCCTCCGTGTTTTTTTACACTAATTTTAGGACATGCAAAAACGTGTGTCCTAAATCCTTCAAATTTCAAGAGAGCTGATATATTTTTTAAAGCACACACTTTTGCGTATCATAAAACCGTACGTGTCATTGTTCGCGTGTCATTACAGACCAGTTTTCTTGTAGTGAAAACTAGTGATTATTTTTTACGTTGAAACTTAATATATGGTATTAGTGTTTTAAACATAATGCAACATGTTTATATTATGTTTTATGCAAGCCAAATGAGATTTAAAACATAAGTATCATCACCCAAATTTTGGTTTATCAAAATATGACTTTTATCATAAGATGCATAAAATTGAGTTTATAAAATATAATGAGTTTATTCCACAAATTCATGAAGTCATAAGTTTTTGATTGTTAAAAGGAGATTTAAATTTTTTTATTTTAGAACTCATCCAAAATTCCAAGTCTTAAGTATAAAATGAAGTTTTATTAAGACTATTACTGGTTCTTAAAACGATCTACGACTAGACTTTAAAATACCGGATTTTAGTTTATAATTGATCGTGGCTAAATGAAAATAAAATGAAGTTTTATTTGACACCTAAAGAACCTCATAACAAGTGATATGAATTTTACAATAGGGTACATGAATTGTTGGATGTGCGCAATATTCATGAGACTATGTTTTTTTTATAACTATAATTGTATAACATATATAAAACATTTTCTTAAAAATGCAAGTCATTGCCGTCCTTTTGAAGAACACTCGATATCATTTGTATGGGCTTAGTAACACAGTGTCACCTGGTCATTAGGATTGTCTTATGATGTTCGGGGTAGTTTTGTAGTCTCTGGTGTCTAAAAGGTCACCTTGTCACTGGTTAGTTGCAATACTACAAGTTGTTTCAAGTGGGATGACTTGATCGTAATCTTGTGTGATAAAGGTCACCTAAGCATGAGAGGTCCGATGCATAGATAGGATCAAACATGCTAATATAAGACATAGTTGTTTAGGATCGTATTATCTAGGAGTTACATATCTTATGTAATTGGTAATCGCTACCTACCGAGTTTGATTAAGTTAATAGGATAAAGGTCACCTAACCATTTACTTGTTTCGTTACTTGGATCCTAGACTTTAGTAAATTCATGTTTTAGAAAAAATAAAAGGTAATAATTTTTAAAGACTTAATATTGAAAATACTAAATGAAACTAGTTAAATTATGTATATAACTGTTAATACTCTTACGCCCTGCAAAACCTCTCTGTTGTTGAGTTTCAAGAGATAATAACATTTGATGATTATAATGTCTATCTCTGGTATAATATCTTGAGGTTCTACCTTAAGGATAAATAGAAATTATATATACTGATAGATCCCATACTTGAATAACCTCAACAAACCAGTTAATTTGATCATGATACTTTGATGGAAGTATTATTGTGATGATATTGATGTGTCTCACATCATAATGGAGTAATTAACCTTGACTTGTAGAAACTCTTGGATAATTATGAAACATGTCAGGTGTCTCATCAAGTAAAGCATATATTCAATCAGAATAGTAGAATCTCTTTAAGTCTATTTAAGCATTTAATAAAGGAAGTCTAAGAGAATATGTACTCAAATAAAATTATAGTTCAGTTAAGGGAAATACATCATAAACCTATAGATCAAGAAAAGACCTAAATGACTAGTGTTGTTTCTGTTGCGCCCAGTTCTTGGTACACATTCAAATTCAAGAAATATTGGGATTTACTCTAGGACTCGGCGAGTTGGAGGCCCAACTCGTCGAGTAGACTCGACATTATGCGGGAGTTTTAGTAACCTACTCGACGAGTCGGGGGACCGACTCGACGAGTAGAAGCTGTCTGGACAAAACCCTAATGTTCAGGGTTTGCACCCTATTTAAACAACTTTTCTTGCCTCAACCCAGCCTCCATCGTTCCTCCCAACCCAGAGAAACCCTAACTCGAAACCCTAAGCCATTATTGAGTGTTCTTGAGATTTTTGGTGCCTTTTGTGTGTATTAGAAGTTGACGGAAAAGAAGGAAGCTTGGAAGTTCAAGTGGAAGTTAGTAGATCCAGAGATTGTGCCCCAATTCCAGCTCACTTGAGGTATAAAGCTGAAACCTTGACTATTCTTTGCTTAGATCTTGATTTGGGGCTATTTTCTACGTTTTCCTAAGCCTTAGTGAAGCTATAGTCGGAATTGTGTGCATAAGTGGGTTTTTACTTAAGATCTGGAACCATTGAGGGTTCCCATGGCATAAAGGTGCCAACTTTATGGCGATGGGAGACCCATGCTTCATATATATACCTCTTTTATGGCTTTTGAGCCAAAAACCCCATGCATGGACGTCAAGATTGGAACTTTATGTATGAAATGGACCCTAGGAGGTCAGATCTATGGTTTTGATGCATTGAGACCCATTGTAATCCACTGTATAGTTTTGGACAAAGAGGGACTCGGCGAGTCACTTGAGTGACTCGGCGAGTCAGGACGCTTTTCCCCCCAAAACGTCTTCTGGAAATTATGTAGATTGAGTGGAAGGAACACTCAGCCTGCTAGGGGTTTGTCTTGGACCTAGAAATCATAGGACTCAGCGAGTTTATGAACAGACTCATCGAGTCCAAGGCAATCTCCCAACTCATGAAGATGGACTCGACAAGTTGTTCATACAACTCGGCGAGTCATAGACTGAACACGTTCATATGAGGGAGATGAACTCGACGAGTTCAAGGATGAACTCGGCGAGTCGGTTGAAGATGGTCCCGATGTTATGGGTGAAGAAGGACCCGTCGAGTGGTTGATGGACTCGGCAGGTAGAATCGGGGTTTTAACAGTTTATGGAAAAGGGGACTCGACGAGTTGGCGGGCCAACTCGGCGAGTCGAGTCAACTGGATGTTGACTCTTGTAAGAGGGTTATGATTATGAATTAGTAATCGAGAAGGGTTGTTGTGTAGGGATTGAAGAGTTGAGACGAGCTGATTTCCGTCCCGAGGATCGTGCTGACACTACACGACATCAAGGCGAGTCTCCTCACTGTTTGTATGGGTCTACGGCTAGAATGCCGACCCATTTGGTTTATGTATGGTAGGAAGACCCAGGGGTTAACCCTAGGCATTAAGCATGAAAGACCAGGAGGAGGCTCCTGGCACACATTATGCTATTATGTATGGTAGGAAGACCCGGGGGTTAGCCCTAGGCAACATGTATGAAAGACCAGGAGGTGGCTCCTGGCACACTGTATGTTGAGTAGCCTAGTAGAGTAGTTTGTATAGTTGTCTTTGTGATGCTTTCATGGAAGACCAGGGGGTGGCCCTTGGCACTAGTCTGTAAGACCCAGGGAGTGGCCCCAGGCTTGACAAGAAACACCACGTGTGGCCCGTGGCATAACAGCAAGACTATGTTTGGCACATAGCACCTTACTTGATTATAGATATGTTTGTTATGTATGGCTTATGGTTACGTATGGCATGTATGGATCAGTTGATATGTATGGTATGTGGTATCTGGGGAACTCACTAAGCTTCGTGCTTATGATTTTCAACTATTTGTTTCAGGTACTAATGTTTTTCCACGGAAGGAGCTCGGGGCGATCGCAGCGCATCACACCATGTTTTCCGCACTAGATGATCTTTGGGATTTAAAACTCTGATAATTGTTTTATTAAGAATGTTATTAAATGATTGAGCAAAATTATTAAGTGGTTTTTAATTAATCAAAACGAAATTTTTGGTCTTGAATTTTGGGATGTTACAGTTTCTATTGTGGAAAAAACTGGACATCGAAAGAGGAAATGCTCCTCTAATCTCACCAACTTGAGGAAGTCTGGAATGATCAAGACTATATATATATATATATATATATATATATATATATATATATATATATATATATATATATGATAGAACTATTTACGTTTCCATCATTCACTTGAGTATTGTATACTTCAGGTGACACTGATAATTAATATTATGTGTTGATGTTGAAGATATAACAACTGTTGTTATTGTAACACCCTGTTTATTAAATAAATAGATAGAATTAATATGAATAGTAGCCCTAAAATCCATAATATTTAGTGGGGTGTTGGTTTTGGGGAGCCAAATGTTATAATTTGGATTATTCGGGGGTTAAAGTGTAAGTTCTGGGATCTATTTTGTAAAGTTTTTTAGAAGTCAGGGGGTGTTTGGTATCATTTGGACTTAATATGATAGGATTTATGGAAGCACGAGCTAAAGAGTAAATTCTGGACTTCAATTGAAAATAAATTGAAGAGGGAGGGGCTGCTTGGTAAAATTTCGGACTTGATTTGTAAGGGATTTCAGAAGGCAGGGTTTAAATGGTAAATATTGGAGCTAATTTGCAAAGATTCTTATGGGGAGGGCTGGAAGTGTAAATATGAAACAAGATTTGAAATTTACGGGCTTAAACCCGTCGCCCGCATATGAAATGAGTTGATCTCATCCTGTTGCATGATGAGATTCATCTCATCCTTCTTCCGGATCTCCTTTTCTAATCGTTGGATCTGCTTCTCATGACGAATATGAGTTTGCTTAATTAGTTCGTTGGAAGCATTGAGCATATCGTCATGGACATTTAACATCTTGGTGATGGTGTCAAGGTAGTGATCAACACTTTCATCGTATTTCTTCTATACTTCCTCGATTGTGTGCTTAAGCCTTAAGGAAATGAGTTGATCCAGCTGAGCTTCGCGTTCCTCCATTGTTGGTTTCAGCTTGGAATGCAGTCCGGAAACTTTGTCATCAATTTTTGAGCTTTGTCCGGCCACAGATGTTTCCAGGGCATCAACCTTTTTCATGGTGTCCGAAACATTGGTTTGAATATCCAGAAGAGCAAATGGATCAATATAGTTTCCAGCCGAAGATCCTGTGTCTGAAGTAGAATCTTGAGGCTTGACTTTGTTGGGTTACAGAGTCGCTTGTGGTTCGGAAGGAGTGGGCTTTTTGGTAGCATCACCTTCAGGTTTTTTAGTGGAGTCAGTTGCAGCACCAGTATGACCATGATCATGATCATTGATGTGAATTTCTTCATCTATGGGTTCAGAAGAGGAAGATGAAAGTCCGAAATCAAATCGTGATTTTGATGGAGATGGTTTGGATTGAAAGAGAATAGACGGTAGTGCAAGAGTATTAGCAACAGAAACACCGTCATCATCAAAAATCATTTCTTCAGAGAGTTCTTCGTTGGGATCGGAGTGCATGGAATCATGATGAGTCTTGGGAGTTTCACCGGAAGTAAAGTTCAAATAGGTGACTTTGTCAAAAGGAGCAACAAATGGTAAGTTGCTTTGTATAGCTTTGTTCCGCATCGAGATGAGAGTCGCTTCAACTTGGGACCTTGTGAGTTCCTGATGCCTCGAATGCGCCTTGTTAACATAATATTCCCAAATTGGATCAGTAGCACCTGGTCGTCCTGTACCCTTACCGGGTATCATACCAGTCGAGGCACCGGAGGTTGGAGGGACTACTCAATCCTCATAATGCTTAGGGTCCAAAACAGTGGTTTCAGGCCGTGCTTGTGTAGAAGAATGTGGGATAACAAATGAGACATGTGGGTTTGTTCTAGGGGGCAAGGAACTTTGTTCAACACCGACATCACCTTTTTGGGAAGGTGAGGGTGGATTGTGTGGAGACTCCCCGTGAGTGTGTGATTGTGTTTTTGAAACTTCCGGGGGTACCTCAGAAGAGTGGGTAGGAGGGGTAGAAGGATGGCCAGAGTCAGCCGAAATGTCCTTAACTCCTTCCCGTTGAGAGGAAGAGTCAACTTTGGATCTCTTTCTGGCTTTTGGCTTAGATGGGGAAGTTTTATGCTTGGCATATTTCTTTTTCTTTCCTCCTGAGGGAACATGTTTGGCCTCTTTCGGAGTGGGCTCAATGGAGACATGGGTAGATTGTGTTGGGTCGTACACAATCGAAGTCTCCAAGTGATGTCTTAGATGAATTGATCCGGAAGGAATGAGGGCCAACATATGTTTCGGTAATCTTCTAATAAGTTCGATGGAACAAAAATAAGTTCGATGTTACCATTTAAAACATGATCTTTAATAAAATGGTACCGAATGTCGATTTGCTTCGTCATAGAGTGCTGAATTGGATTGTGCGAAATAGCAATAGCACTTTGAGAATCACAATAGATTGGAATTTGTTGAAACCGGTAACCATAATCCAAGAGCTGAGATTTCATCCAGAGAACTTGAGATGTGCAACTAGCAGCAACAATGTATTCCACTTCGGCTGTTGAAAGTGTAATGTAGTTTTTTTTCTTAGATGACCAGCTAACCAAACGACCACCTAAAAATTGACACCCACCAGATGTGCTTTTTCTATCCAATTGAAGACCACCATAGTTTGAATCGGAATATGCTTGGAGTAGGAAACTCTCATTTGCTGGGTACCAGATTCCGAGATTCTTTGTACCTTTAAGGTATCAGAATATTTGCTTAACAGCCAAAAGATGAGACATCTTTGGATTGACTTGAAATCTGGCACACAAACATGTTGAAAACATGATGTCCGGACGACTTGCTGTGAGATAGAGTAGGGATCCAATCATTCCTCTATACTTCTTTTCATCAACCGCTACACCTGATGGGTCCGAAAAGATCTAACTAAACAACTCAGGAAGATCTAGGCGATAAGCAACCCGACCCACCTAGCCCAAAACCCTGAAAATGACCGATGTACCTAGGGCAAGCACCACACTACTCCCTACCTTCAACTGCATAAGGAACTCCCCTAACATCCTCTAACTAGATCAGGAATAAAATTACATATTGCTGACACTAGATAATTCTTCAAATGAAAGGTCTCACACTACAACGGTTGGACCCCAACAAGAGTTGGGAAATAGAGTTAAAATCTAACCTTCTAAAATTATCTAGTCTCAACAATATGTGACTTAATATACTCAATCACTAGTTAGCTGAGGCTAACTGAAACTCCTAAAAACACAAAGCAAGAAGCATTCGAGCATCAAGTAATAAGAACAAACATAACCTAAACATGCCATCCTATCATTGGCTAGTCAGTACTAGCATGCAAGTTTACAAGCTCATATAGTAGGCATACAAAGACATCTCTCCTAGCATCCTATCATGCAATCCTGAGCAAATCCTTAGCTCTAATCTAGCATGTGATTCATATATTTACAATTCAAAGCATAACATAAATATGTATGGGTATTTTGGGAAAACTTACTTAAGTTTGGTCAATTGCATGCACCACACCCCTTTTCTTCTATTAGAAAACTCTTTTTATAAAACATTTCTTTTTGAAAAATCTACCAAATCCTCAGATTGAGTTCAGACACACCCGAGAGTATGTCTGAATCCCTCAAACCAAGGCTCTGATACCAACTTGTAACGCCCCAAAAAGTAAGACTAAAAATTTCAAATTTTAAATTAATAAAACCATTATCCAAAACAAGATCATGAAAACCATCACGCATCATAGTGTATTAATAAACATCCAAGTACATCATAGTCATGTGATATGCAGAACAATGTGGTGTGTGAAATGCAATCATCCCGAGCACTTCCCTTTTGAAACCGAAATACCTGAAACATAAACTGAAAACCGTAAGCACAAAGCTTAGTGAGTTCCCCCAAAATACCGCATATCATACAAACATACAACCAATCATATATGGGTGCTTGTAAGCCCCTTCGGTCTATTTCAACTGGATACTATCAAGCATATTTGGGTGCTTGCAATCCTCCTTCGTTCTATTTCAACCGGATACTACTAAGCATATATGGGTGCTTGCAATCCTATTAAGTCTATTTCAATCGGATACTGTCAAGCTTATCTGGGTGCTTGTAATCCACTTTCGGTCTATTTCAATCAGATACTGGGTCTATTTCACCCCTACCACTATAATATAATATCATAACAAAGGATCACAAAGTCATCAAGAAAATACTGGCATAACTGACAGTTGTCATGAAGCCAATCATCATACTACATCATGAACTAGTGGGCTGGCATTGGTGCCTCGACCCACATATACAATGAAGGAAACTCACCTCACCGACAAAATCCACAGGTAATAGCTCACACAGCCAACGAACGGGTGTCATACACCTCCTAACAAACCATACAAGGTAAACCCTTAGTCCACCTTCTAAAACTAGCAATTGACAAAAAGCCAACTCCACCAGAAGTCAACACTGAAAGTCAACGATCAAATTCAAAGTTAACAGTCAACATTTTCATCAGTTGACACTCACGTCGTGACCAATCCTTGTTCATCTCATGAGAACACACTCGGCCAAATTCCAACTCAACTCGCTTCAACTCAGTCAACTCGGTCCTGGAGGACCCACTCAGCAGACCTCACGATGTGAACCTTCCTTGGTCACGCCGTGAGCTCAGTCAGTCGAAACAATCACGTAAAAACCACTCTGACGTCGTGATACTCCGTGTGTCACGTCATGAGCATGTCTGATGCTAAATCCTAATGACTTAAGTCCTTAATCCATTAAGTCATCCATTCCAACTTTCCAGAGGGCTTTCATACATCAAGAACAACATAAAAGCTTTGCTTTATGGACATGCATGTCCAATGCATGTCTTGAACTTGATTAGGTCAAAATGGTGAAAATGAGATCCAAATCTCATTCGTGGGACCAAAACTCAACCAAACCATAGATCTAGCACACCAAAGCTCAAAGGGACCTCATGTACCCATAAAGTTGCCAACTTTATGGAATCTAACTAATCAAACCGCCTCCAACATGAAAAAAGGCATGATGTAACACCCGATTCAAAGTACTTTTCAGTTTAGATCCTTGGTGTGTTAATTTTTTACAGAATTGGTCCTTGGGGGTAGCTTTGCCAACTTCAGAAAAGTTTGAGTACGTTGGGCGTACTCCTTGTACGCTGGTCGTACTGGCTCATTTCTTGATCGCGAGTCTTAACCACATACACAGGGGCATGTGGAGTATGAATGGCGTACACAGGCCTAGAACAAACCCTAATTTTTAGGGTTTGTGCCCTATTTAAGTATCTTAAACTCATCTCTTGGCCATTTTAGACCAACCTTCATATCTTCTAAACCCTAATCTATCCCTTAGCATTTGTTTGGTACTTTTGAGCTCTTGTGAAGAATTTTGGTGTGTTCTTGTGCATTTTGAAGTGGTAGAAGGAGATTAAAGACTCATTCCTTGGAGTGGAGCTTAGAGATCCTAAGTTAGCATCTTCATTTCGAGCCATTTGAGGTATAAAGTTCTTAACTTGACAACTCCTTATGTTGATCTAGTTTTGGGTTTGTTTATGGCTTATTTTGGTCCCTTTTGGTTGGTCCTTATGAGTAAAGGTTATTTCAGAAGGTTAGCCCTTAGATTTGGACGTTTTAAGGGTCCCTTATACATAAAATGCAAGCTTTATAATGTATCTTGACCTATGCATGTGTTGAGAGCTATGTTAATCTCTTTTTGAGCTCTTGAGCCCCATTAAGCCATGTATGCACGTAAAGTTTCCAACTTTACGTGATAAGTCATCTTTAGGGACAAGATTTGAGAGTTTAGCCGAAGGACTTACCAGGTTAAGTGCTTACTGGGGTGAATTGGCACACTGGGGAGTACGCAAGGCGTACGCAGCTGGTATGTTGCACGTACTAGCCTCATATGGAGTACGCTAAGTGTACGAGCTGAGTACGCCCAGTGTACTCAGCAGATGTGTCTTGGACTTGACATTTTTGTATTAGGCCAATGTTTCGGCTTCCATTATTTGGTCCTTATTGAATCATCAGAATTTTGCGTTGGACTTTGGACTAAAATGCCGGGCTTCCTTGGACTTCAGGCCCATGATGGGTTTGGGTCCAATTTGGAAGATTGGGCCCTAATCGGGCCTTGGGTTTCCAAGTAGAATTTGGGCCTTCATAGTAGTTTAATTGGGCCTTGGCCTTGGGCCACGCAATATAAAGGGTAAAATGGTCTTTTGCCTTGGTTTGGGCCCAATAGATTACGCTGGTGGTTATGGATTGGGATCCAATTAATAATTGCATGTTATTGGTATTGATAGCGTGGGGATTTGTCGGACTAGGAGGCAGAGATTTATCTGAGTGATTCAATGGTTTGAGGTGAGTTTCCACACTATGTTTAGCGAGTCGAAGGCACCAATGTCGGCCTATGGTTTATTATTTTAGGATGCTAGATATTTGCATTACTCTTGCATGTCTTATGTGTTGTTATGCTTACTGGGTAAGGCCCGATGTCGGCCGGGGCCGATGACTGTACTATATGCTGTTATCTTTGTGATTATCGCATGTGTTTGTATGATTATATGTTTATATGTATACCGAGCAAGACCAGATGACTGATAGATCTATATACCGAGCGGGGATCGATGTCGGGCGGGGCCTGATGACAGACGAGGCCTACTATATGTTTGATATGCATGGTAGTGGTAGGGGTGAAATAGACCTGGTATCAGGTACTTCCGGTTCGAAAGGGAAGGGCCCGGTTTGATTGCAACGCATCCACCCATGTTTCCGCACTATGATGATTTTGGGATTGTACTCTGATAACTGTTTCCTCATGAAATACTTTTGGATAATTAAAAAAAAGGATAATGAATGTTTGGCTAAAAGATAATTAGTGTTTTGATCGAATTAAAAATGAAATTTTTACCTCATAATTTTTGAGACATTTCAAGTTGGTATTAGAGCCTTAGTTTGAGGGATTCAAGCATACTCTCGGGTGTGTCTGAACTCAAAGTAAGGGTTTGGTAAAATTTTCATAAAATAAAAGTTTTATCAAAGGATTTTCAAATAAAAGAGAGGGGTGTGATGCGTGCAATCGGACAAGCTCAAGTAAGTGATTCCTAGAATGCCTATACATGTTTATTATGTTATATGTTATAAGAATTGCATGCTAGGATGAGTCTAGGGATACTTTCAGGAATTGCGTGATAGGTTGGGCTAATATGTGATGCGTTGTAGCCTAGGAAGCATTAGATGCTATGCTAGATTGGTAATATCTATTGGTATCAATAATTTCTAGGTGTATGCTTGTAACATCCCAAAAATCATGACCAAAAATTTCTTTTTAAGACATTACTAAGCCATAAATATTAAATCATTTCAATCATACTAAAAGGGTTATATAACAAATCAGAGTATCTTTTCAAAACATTTGTTCATTTTATTAGATTAAACATCCCAGGCTAAACTTCTTGGTGTGTTCAATGCGATCATCCCGAGCTCTTCCCTCCGCTACCGGAAGTACCTGAAACCAAAACTGAAAACCATAAGCACGAAGCCTAGTGAGTTCCCCAACCTACCACATACCATATACGCATAACCAGGAACACATAACCACATACTGGGCCCCCGCCCGCTGCATCGGGCCTCGCCCGGCATCAGGCCCCGCCCGGCATCAGGCCCCTCCTGGTATCCGGTCCCACCTGGCATCGAGCCCCGCTCGGTATACAGATCTGTCCCCCTTAGGCCCCGCCTGTCTCTGGGCCTCGCCCGCTACATGCATACATACAATCGAATAACATACTAGAACATACATAAACATACTCTAACTGTACCCCGATCTAAGGCCTCGCCTAACTTGGGCCCCGCCCTTGGTCTGCTACTGAAGTAGTGGAACCCCGTCCATACTCCTACTAGTAGTGAGATACGGGCCCCCGCCCACACTCACATCCTTCCTATCACGAGCCTCGCCCCTACTCTGCTAATATCGAGATATAGAACCCCATCCATACTCAGCTAGTGATGAGATATGGGATCTCGTCCACACTCACCTCCCTACCAGGCACATACAAGTATCACAGAGAAACAAGTATAATCTAACATACAACATAAGAATCTTCCTCGGGATTGCCCCGACATTGGACCCCCGGTCCGGAACCTATCGTACCGAAACATGCAAGAATCACAAAGACCTCTAGCATCCTAACATTCCTCGGGCCTCGCCCGACATCAGGTCGTAACCTGGATCATAAAACAATAAGTGCCTAGGGCTAACACCTAGGTCTTCCTTCTATACTTAAACATAAGTATAAACATAGACATAATGGACCGGCATTGTGGCCGTAGACCCATGCATACAGTGAGGAGACTCACCTTGCACTGCTGAAGACTAGCTGAACACTTCTAACTGCTATCGGCAACTCCTGAACTGCTGATCCTTCGGCTCCCCGAACTATCAATACCCATAATAACACTTAGACCACAATACCCTCAAAAGTCAAACTAGGTCAAACTTGGTCAAAGTCAACGGTCAAAGTCAATGCTCCGAGTTGACCCAACAACTCGTCGAGTTGACCCACCAACTCGCCGAGTCCCACAATCCACACAAAACTTTGGACTTTGATCCAACTCGTCGAGTTCTCCGTGAACTCGTCGAGTGCACCTTCAACACATCGGGACCCTCCTTCATCAGACTCGCCGAGTTCCCCTTTGAACTCGTCGAGTCCACCTTCATAAATTAAGGAGATTGCCTTAGACTCGCCGAGTTCCTCCTTGAACTCGTCGAGTATGATGATCTTCATGTCCACTATGGACCCAGACTGGCTGAGTCCCTTACCAACTCAACTCATACCCTTTAACAGAAGGGTTTGGGGCAGGAAAACGGTCTGACTCGCCGTGTTCCACAAGTGACTTGCTGAGTCCCTTTACGTCCCAATCTATTCAGACGATTTCTGAGGATCTCAAAGCATTCAGAACATAGATCTGGACCCAACCACCTCATATCCATGCAAAGCTACTGCCTTTTTCCTCCATTCATGGCTTTTTTGAGCTAAAAAGGCCAAAAGAACACTTCATATGCTTGCACGGGGATTCCTATGGCATAAAGCTTGCACCTTTATGCCATAACAGCCCTTAGTGGTGCTAGATCTGAAAACACAAGCCCTTGGGACGTCCATTCCTCTCATGCTAGGGTTCTTGGACCAAAAACCCCCAAAAGTGACCAAGAAGAGATCTACATGCATAATGATCAAGGTGGAAGCTTTCTTACCAAAAAATGGAGGAGAATGCAAGAGGTTTCTGGATCTACTAATCTCTTCTTATATCCCCAATGCTTCACCCTCTTCTTCAAGCTTCACAACACTAAAAAATGCTCATAATGGCTCACAAACTCATGGGAGGCACTAGGGTTTCATTCTGGTCTTGAGAGAGCATCCAAGAGGCTGAGGAAATGAGAATGAGATGCTTAAATAGGGCACCAAGTCCCGAAATTAGGGTTTCCCAACCCAGACCAGACTCGCCAAATCAGTCCCCCGACTCGCCGAGTCGGCCACTTAATCCGCGACACGGAACTCGCTTCTACTCGTCGAGTTCTTCCCTGGACTCGACGAGTTGACTCCTCGACTTAGGGTTTTCCTTTCCTTTATTGGTCTTTCTAATTCGGGGTGTTACAACTCTCCCCCACTTAAACTAGACTTCGTCCTCGAAGTCCGCCATGGTCAACTGCCTTACAACCCGCTTACAACCTTACCACTAATTACGCACTTCGCCCATTCGGTCCAAACCTTGAAAATATCATCTTCAGAATAATCCGATCATTACTATCCTCGAGTACAACACTCTTACTCAACCGGTAACCCTACCGGTACTTCCCGAGCACTTACACTTGACATACAAGGGGTTCACCCTTTTTTTCCCTGCGCTGACACTGGCTTTCCTAAGGTGACTTGCCATAGGCAACAAACCTTTCCAAACTCCATCAAGGATAAATCTTTTGCTGAAACTGCAATCCCGGCCACTCCCGGTGCCGGCCATCACACCAATACTCACAGAATAATTCCACATACGATGCTCCAATACTAAAAGCTCCACCCAGCGTGTGAATAAGATTATCCTTCGGGTAGAAGATCCCTCTCTGCAACAGTTAAGACTCAGACAAGAGCTGCATCACAGAGCCAAATCATTCACTCTGAGATTATTTGATCCCGCAGTGAGCAACTTAGCATCTCTCGATCAACTCACTACTCTATGCAAAAAATCCCTTATCATCATTCCTGTCTGAAGTCCTGCTGACTCCCATCCGCCTTCCGGATGACCCGAGACCACCCTGGTCCCAAATGATCTACCATTACCCGAAATACCGGTCCTCCACCGGTTACCGAACATAAGAACAATCCTTCAGTTTCTCTCAGCGACTTCTGAAGATACTACGACTACCTGAACTGCTTTACCAACCTAGCCACTCTGGCTCTAGAAGATCTGGGATCCTCGATCCCCTACCTTAACCCTAAGGTCTCTACCAGGTCCCACCTGCTGCTAAAAGCAAACGAGCCTCGCCCACGGGTCACACCCAAACTATACTTCGGAGCGGCCTCTCCCACAGGTCTCACCTATCCAGGGCTATTCAGGCCCACTCTTCCTCTAATCTCAACCCAAACCAGACTCGCCAAGTCAGTCCCCCGACTCGCCGAGTCGGCCACTTAATCCGCGACAAAAAACTCGCTTCTACTTGTCGAGTTCTTCTCTGGACTCGACAAGTTGACTCCTTGACTTAGGGTTTTCCTTTCCTTTCTTAGTCTTCTGAATTCGGGGTGTTACAATGCTTTAAAATTGTATACGAATAGGATCATATATCCATAGAATGATTGATTTGGCCTTATCTCATGTTCCTTGTTTGGTTGTGGTGCTAGGGTAGACTCTTTTATTCGACAGTCTAGTTGATCATGTATTGTGTATAGTTTGCATGCATAAGGAAACCGACAGTGAGAGTGGAATTTCCTAGCATAACTTGTAGTATATGAGTTTGAAGGTTCTTTGGTTATTCTATGGATTGGAGTGCTACTGCATGAATGCTGCTTTCTTTGTCATTTGTGTAACTCTTAAGTGATGTGAGTTAGCTATTAAGTGAATACGTTAAGTCATATGTCAAAAAGGGTGAATAATCTCAGAGTGATGGATTTGACCCTATTGCGCAACTCTTGTTTCAGTCTAACCGGTGTAGGGATAAGTCTTTTACTCGAAGGATTATCTAAGCTTTGTTGCATGTGATTGTATTCATGAGGTGGGTAACTAACATTATGGAGAGTTCTTCAACATTTGATGGCAGGGTGAGATCGGAAACCTAGGAAAACCTAGGAAGTGCTTCAATGGGCTTAGTTGCGCTGTTTAGCGAGTACTTGGAGTATCAGTTTGAGAAAGTGACTTAGAGGATTCAGGAAGATTCTTGAGGAAAGTATGGATAGGTGTGGAAGGTAGTATTGGGCCCATACTACTGAAAGCACAGGATCCATACTCGAATCAAGGAGAGTCATGAATAATCTAGGAAGCCTGTGGGATGTGGATTCTTTGGTATGTTTTGATTATTGGTATGATTGTATTGTCTCGGTATGGCGATGAGCACACTAGGAGAGGGTTCAGGTTCTGGTTCAGGCTCAGGTGCAGGTACTGAGCCGATTGATGAGTGGATGCGGGAGTTCATATTGTCGGAGATTACTTGCGGTATTTTGGAGCAGACTCCTGTGATCTTTGGTACGACCAAGGAGGGGATTTTGGAGATTTTGGATAATCATCTGGGCGCATTCTGTACCGAGATTATGGCTATTGTTGGAGCCTGCACTCTTTTCATCCGTGAGTTTCGTGCTTGTGGAGCTCCTAAGTCCTTTGGGAAGAAGGACCGCATTTCTCGTAGGAGATGGTTAGCGGGCGAGGAGATGAATAAGGTAAGGTATCATAACATGACGAGGGATGTCATTAGGGAGTTTGTGAGTTTGTCAGGGTGCGAGACCCTGAATGATATAATTGCTAGATTCGGGAGCGTGAGATTGATTTGGAGCACCTCGGGAAAAGGAAGTCAGAGCAGACTCAGATTTTAGTAGGCCGGGTGAAGAGGCCCATGACTCAGGATTCACTTTTGGAAGGCCATCAGGGTCGGGGCCGTTGTGCCAAGTCTGGGAGGACCCATGTGGTAGGATGTCGGGGGACAGGCCGATGATGTTTCAGTTGTGGTCAGATGAGTCATTTTAGTAGGGATTGCCCCATGGGTAGGTTCTATAGTGTTTGCACTGCAATCAGGTGGGCCACAAAAGGTCTACTATCCGATGTTGAGGGGTGGAGTAGTGAGTTCACCTGCTCCCGTTACTTTGAGGATCACCGGCGGTCGTGTGGGTAGGGCAGGAGCCCCAACAGCAAAGAACCGAGCATTCCAGTGTTAGTCAGTGGATGCCAGAGTTTCATTAGATGTTGCAGATATGTTATCTTTTTCTTCCTTCATGCTTATTATCAGTATTTATATTTGCCTTGGAATCTTGTATTGGTATGGGTAAGCATTATCTTTGGTTCAGTTCTCTGTTATCGCCTGAATTATGTCATCAAGAATTGTTATATGCCATTTTTGAATGCCAATAACTATTAAAGGGTCGTATCTTGCTGATCGGGGTTCGGTTGTTTGGTTGTTGTTCCGGTTCTTTGATGGGGTCAATTCGGGGGTATCGCTTGGAAGATCTATGGACGAATTAGTTGGATTAGTTCATCAGCGAAGTCAGAGTTCAGACGTGTTAGCAATTATTTAAGTTGGATCGGCAGTCATCTATGGAAGGACCTTTGGGTCCAATCACCACCGCTGCTAGGGAAGGAGCGGTAACAAAAATATGAAGGTGGAAGTCGCATGAGTTTGTTTGGACATTGGATGTGCCAAGGGAATTTCATAATCACGAAGGTTGAAGATAGTTATAAAGTAGAGATCCTTTTGGGAACGAGAAGTTGGAGTGAAGATTCGTTAGTTCCGGTCAACGGTTATAGTATTTGTCACCAGCATAAAGATCTTAAGGATTTGGTGTTGTATCATGGGAAGTGATTGGGGTTATCGGGCTTGCTGAGATTTCGGGGAGTAGAGATATGGATTTTATGAGTTGTGCGATCATCGAGATTGGCTAGTAATGGAACGTTGGCATTTGTAAGCTCAGGATGTCGATAGTCTGAATCGGAAGGTTGCGAGATGGATTGGAAATCCATCAAATATAATGGATTGGAAGGACGCAGTCGAGCCTAAGTGGGGGAGAATTGTTGTTCTAAAGGATTGCACAAGGAAGAATATTCGAGCTTCGTTTCACATCTGTAGTGACACATGGCTGGTATGTGGATGGATCCAGGTCGAGGGTGGTGTTAGGGTCTCTCTGCCTGTTCTTGTCTGATTAAGGCTTTAGGGTTCAAAGTATGACCCGAACACCTGATTGGGATATATTTGGATGCGGGTTCGACTAAGGTCAATTTTGGTTGGTATGGAAGCGGTGTGGTAAGACAATGGGCAGTGACCATGGCGGAATTGAAGTTTCATAAGGCTACGAGGTAGCCGTAGCATTCATCAGGATATTAGACAGTTGTGGAAATGTTGTAAGTCGGCGACGGGATCGTAATATTCGCCAGATTGAGATAGACCCTCGTTGGGGTGGTCATTGTTATAAAGGAGGATCAGTTCATGCCTTGGGCAAGATGGGCGGTATTGTCGGAGAGCATTTCTCTGTTATAGGAGGAGGACCATTGGGGTCTGAGGTGAGGTTAGGCCTGTGTAGCTCTCGATGGGGTGAGGCCCGTGTGTGTGGATTGTTCGTTGGTATAGACTAGGTGAGACCCGTGGGCGAGACCCGTATGATTATGGCAGTGCAAGTGATACCTGGTAGAGACCGGTTGGGTAAAAGTATAAGATCATGGTTATAGTGGGATGATTATGTGGTCAGTGAGTGGTATAGAGTGATGCATAGTCTAGGGTAGCCTTATCAGTTGGAATCTCATGAATATGGAGGCTGGACCAGGTGCGAGACTGACAGTCTCAGCGGTGGTTTGGGGATTTTAATATCCCGGTTTAGTGGTGGTTGCCATGAATCAGAAGACTTCGAGTGAAATAAAAGTGTAAATCCTTGGATCTCCTGTTATGAGTTTGTACCGAGTTAGCTTCTGGTTGAGACTTGCATTGGGAATCGTTAGTGTATATGTGTAAGATCTTTATTTCAGCAAGATATGAATGAAGGAATCTGTATGCCAAGGGCATCAACTGAAGGGTTCTGGGTCAAAAGTATGTTTTTAGTTTTGATGGTAGAAAAGGCCCTTGTGTTTGTCCTTTGGAATGGTTCTACTTGTGTGTAGGTCAGGCAAGTTATGGGGCTTCAGAATCATAGCAGTAACGTATTGGTTTGGCAGTTAAGGAATTAGTGACTTTTTCAAAACTAGAAGGTTTAACTCCCAGATTGCCTCTTGTTGCTCATTATGTTCATGGATTCGTTAACTTCAGGATGAGTCTTTTACTCGAAGGATTATCTAATCTCTTTTATTAAGTGAAAAGTTTTCGGCAGCAGCGAATGGCCGATGATTCTATTTTCTAGTGGAAACAACAAGGTTATCAGAAGTTGGATGATCAGTTTGGATTACAAAGTGGAGTTGAATTAGCAGTGGTCCAATATTGGTTGTTTGTCGGGGAGTCAAACAAGTTTTAAGATTTCAGATTTCGGGCAGGGTGGAAATGGTTATTCTTCAAGGTTTAATTTAAGTTGAGTAAGGATCCGTTCATTGTCAGGAATTAGGGGCCCTGCTAAGGTTGGGTTCGGTTGCATTTTTTTGGATGACTGTTGTATGCTCGGGGTTGCTTACTGGGTCCGTATCGGGGTTGTGGTTGAATTATTCAAGCTGTCTGTCATACCTGGGATGGTATGGAATGATTTCGAGGACAAAATCTAATTTAAGTGGGGCAGAGTTGTAACACCCGATTTAAAGTACTTTTCAATTTAGACCATTGGTGTGTTAATGTTTTGCAGAATTGGTCCCTGGGGGGTAGATTTGCCAACTTCAGAAAAGTTGGAGTACACTGGGCATACTAGCTCATTTCTTGATTGCGGGTCTTAACCAAGTATGCAGGGGTACGTGGAGTATGCATGCCTAGGACAAACCCTAAATTTTAGGTTTTTTTGCCCTATTTAAGCATCTTAAACTCATCTCTTGGCCATTTTAGACCAGTCTCCATATCTTCTAAACCCTAATCTCCCCCTTAGCCTTTGTTTGGTGCTTTTGAGCTAATGTGAAGAATTTTGGTGAGTTCTTGTGCATTTTGAAGTGGTAGAAGGAGATTATAGACTCATTCCTTGGAGTGGGGCTTAGAGATCCTATGTTAGCATCTTCATTTCGATCCATTTGAGGTATAAAGTTCTTAGCTTGACAACTCCTTGTGTAGATCAAGTTTGGGTTTGTTTATGGCTTATTTTGGTCCCTTTTGGTTGGTCCTTGTGAGTAAAGGTTGTTTCAGAAGCTTAGCCCTCAGATTTGGAAGTTTTAAGGGTCCCTTATGCATAAAAATGCAAGATTTATGGTGTATCTTGACCCATGCATGTGTTAAGACCTTTTTTAAGCTCTTTTTGAGCTCTTGAGCCCCATTAAGCAATCCATGCATGTAAAGTTGCCAACTTTATGTGATAAGTCATCTTTAGGGACAAGATTTAAGAGTTTGGATGAAGGAATTAGTGGGTTATGTGCTTAATGGATTGAATTGGCGCACTGGGGAGTACGTAGGGCGTACCGAGTTGGTACACTACACGTACTAGCCCCAAATGGAGTACGCTAAGCGTACGAGCTGAGTAAACCTTAGTACTCAGCAAATGGGCCTTGGTCTTGACCTTTTCGGTATTGGGTCAATGTTTGGGCTTCCATTGTTTTGGTCTTATTGGATCATCAAACTTCTATGTTGGACTTTGGACTAGCATGCTGGGCTTCCTTGGATTTTAGGCCCATGATGGGTTTGGTCCCAATTTGGAAGATTGAGCCATTGGGCCTTAGGTTGCCAAGTAGAATTTGGGCCTTCGTAGTAATTGAATTGGGCCTTGGCCTTGGGCCAAGCTAGATAAAGGGTAAAATGGTCTTTTTCCCTATTTATGGGCCTAACAGATTAGACTGGTGGTTATGGATTGGTATCCAATTAATTATTCGATGTTATAGGTATTGATAGCGTGGGGATTTGTTGGACCAGTAGGCAAAGATTTATCTAAGTGATTCAACAGTTTGAGGTGAGTTTCCTCACTATGTTTACCGGGTCGAAGGCACCAATATCGGACCATGGTTTATTATGTTAGGATGGTAGATGTCTGCATGACTCTTGCATATATTATGTGTTGGTATGCTTACCGGTTAAGGCCCGATCCCGGTCAGGGCCCGATGACTGTACTATATGCTGTTATCTTTGTGATTATTGCATGTGTTTGTATGATTATATGTTTATATGTATACCGAGCGGGACCCGATGCCAGGCGGGCCTGATGACTGACATATGTGTATATCGAGCGACGCTCGATGTCGGGCGGGGCCCACTATATGTTTGATATGCGTGGTAGTGGTAGAGGTGAAATAGACCTGGTATCCAGTTGAAATAGACCGAAGGGGATTGCAAGCTCCCATATATGATTGGTTGTATGTTTGTATGGTATGTGGTATTTTGGAGATCTCGCTAAGCTTTGTGCTTATGGTTTTATGGTTATGTTTCCAGGTACTTCCGGTTTGAAAGGGAAGGGCCCGATTTCATCGCAGCGCATCCACCCATGTTTCCGCATTTTGACGATTTTGGGATTGTACTCTCATAATTGTTTTCTCATGAAATACTTTTGGATAATTAGAAAAAGGATAATGAATGTTTGGCTAAAATATAATTAGTGTTTTGATCGAATTAAAAATGAAATTTTGACCTCGTAATTTTTGGGATGTTTCACATAAAAGTCTAGATCGAGAAGAGTAACACATAAAGGTTTGAACTTGAGGACTTACCATGGTCCAAGGTATGAACTTTATAGTGGTGAGGGGAGCTTGCTTGCTGGATCTAAGCACCAAGAACATCTTCCTCATCTCCAAAGCACAAAAATCTTCATAAATGGATGGAAGAGGAGAAGGGAGGCTCAAAATGGTGAAAGGGAGGCTAGGTTTTCTCTCAAGATGATTTAGATATGATGGGGGCTCATAAAATGCCCTAAAAACACAGAACTAACCCTTATATATGTTGAAAACCCTAAAACTCGTGGGCTTGGGCTGCACACTTCTCATATCGTGAGCTCCTAATGCCCACGTTGTTAGCATAGTTTAAATCAACATTTCCATTTAATCGCTTCTCACATCGTGAGCTCCAACTGCTCACGTCATGAGATCAGTTTTTCCCCAAATCCTTTCAACTTTGAACAGTCATAACTTATTCGTTTTAACTCTGAATTCTACATTTTTTATATCCCAGGAAAGGTCTTGAAGAGCTGTACACTTCTATATTGATACTTTTGGCTCACCATATGATGAAAGTAAAACCTTAACCCTCATAAGTGGCCTGACACATAACTTTCCCCAGTCCATCCTCAGTACCAAATACACAATTCATAGGCCTTGATTGTAACGACGTGAGTTTTCAAAACAATTTTTCATTTTTCAAACAACATGATTTTCATTTAAACATTCTCAAATCTCATGTTCAACAATTGTCATCAAACAAAACATATCCCAAGATCCCAAAACATAAACCCCATAAGTGTGTACGGATCATGCCGACGCCTTCCCGCGATCCTCGCTAGTACCTGAAACACATAACACAACAACTGTAAGCATAAATGCTTAGTGATTTCCCCAAATTACCACATACGCACATACGCCACTCATGGCTATAAGACCTTCCGGTCACTGTGTCTCAGAGGACTTCCGTCCCACAACCCTGGTAGACCTTCCGGTCCTACTCGTATTGACCTTCCGGTCCATATCACCTTGACCTTCCGGTCCATATCATAATGACCTTCCGGTCCATATCATTCATAACATACATAACACATCCATATCATATAACAGCATACAACACATACATCTCATAGCATATAAGACCTTCCGGTCACACATAGGTACCACTCTAGGTACAGTATAGTGAGAAGACTCACCTCGGGTGTCTCGAATAATCTCGCACACGAAAACACTGATCTAGCCCCCGCCTAATCACATAAACAGTACTCTCAAATAAATAATGGCTCTCAAAGGCTATATTAAATCCATTCCTACAATCCCACAGAAGGGTAAAAGACCATTTTACCCCTCCCTGACCCAAAAGTCCAAATGTTAACCAAAACCCTAAAAGTCAACGAAAGTCAACAGGAGGCAGTACGCGGCGCGTACCATCTCTGTACGCGGGGCGTACGCCGGCGATCCATAATCGGGGTCTTAACCCCTTACGCTGCGAGTTCTGAGAGTTACGCCCAACGTAAGTCTCAGTTTCAACCTTTCTTGGATTTTGGTCTTAAACGGTTAAGACATAAACTCAAACTCCAGATCTGACTTCTCTGAGACCACTTAATCCATAAAGTCGAGACCTTTAAGCCTTTGCATGGCTGTAAAGGTCCCTAATCACTCTAACACCATTCCTTCTTCCTCATAAAGTCTAGATCTCATGCATGGCTCAATATTCACGTCCAAGATTGGATTTTTATGAACATACAACTCATATTACCCTGAAATATGACAGATCTAGGCCAATGGAGACCATTTGCTCATAAGGTCTCCACCTTGGGACCAAAAACCCTAAAAATTGGTCCAAGAAGCACAAATCACAAATGACAAGGAAAGGTTTGAGCTTTTTACCTCAGAAAGAAGCTCCAACCTCTGTAGAACTCGGATCTACTCTTGTCCACTAACTTCTAGCTCCTAAAATGGCCTCCTCTTCTCTTTCACCACCTTGAAATGGCACTTTGAAGCTTAGAACACACACACAAGCTAGGAACGAAGGGTAGCTCTCTATTAGGGTTTCACTCTCTTAAATGGTGGCTGAGGATAAGGCCTTAACATTCCTTTTATAGTGTACAAGCCACAAATTAGGGTTTGCATCTGGGCCCGCTACACCCAGCGTAACCCTGGGTACGCCCAACGTACCTAGGCGAGTCCGCATCCAACTTAAGCGCATGAGTACGCGCAACGTACTCTTCAGTACGCCCATTGTACTCATTTGCCTTAATATTTCTTTTAAGGGCCAAACTTGACAACTTGGAAAAGAAGAAGGGTTTAAGAGATGTACCTGAGTTTCGGGATGTTACATTGATCCTCTTACCAACAATAACATCTTTCAATAAAGCCCAAACCTTACTTCCTTAAAAGCCCCAAAGCCTACATATATAACTGAATTTCGGTCCATGATCCTAAATCACATAATTATCTAAAACAGGGTGTTACAGTACTGAAGGGTAAAAAGTTTATGACATTGAAACAAGAAAGTTAGTGGTGAGTAGGGACTTTTATTTTTTTTGAAGATGTTTGCCAATACAAAATGATGGGCTAGATGAAAATGGCGAGCCTTTTAAACGCCAAAATGATGCATGGGAAGAAAGTCCATCACATCATGAGACCAACAAACTGAGTCCAACCATTATCATTCTGATGAGGCCATGGCCTAAGAGCATGCAGGCGATGAAAAAAACAGTAGGTCAATAGAAATTATTACAAACAATGAAATTAGCCCAAATATCGAACTTGGGATAGGCACGGATACAAACCAAGGCAGCGATAATAGTTGTCCTGGTCACTCAAGAACCGACCTTGAAGGTAGAACCAGGAGCACTCAAATTAGATCACAACCTCAAAGATTTAAAGATTATCTTGTAAAGCTTCCCCCATCGGTTGGTCATGAGCAACCCATATCCGATCAAGAAGCCTCAACGGTACATTCCATCTCTAATTTTGTTTCTTATAAAAGTTTTTCTATAAATCATAAAGCTTATATTGTGGTCATTTATTCAAAAAATGAGCCAACCACTTTTATTCAAGCTTCTCAGGATGAACGATGGCACGAAGCAATGAAAAAAGTTAAAGCACTTGAAGAAAATGGAACTTGGAAGTTAATGACTTTACCTGAAGTGAAACGAGACATTGATTCGAAATGGGTTTATAAAATTAAATATAAACAGAATCGAGAGGTGTAACGATACAAGGAACGGTTGGTCCAAAGCATTTTACCCAACTGGAAGGAGTGAGCTATCATGATACAATTTCCCCTGTTGCAAAGCTTGTTACAGTGCGAACTCTCTTGGCAGTTGCAGCTAAGAAGGATTGGTTTGTTCACCAACTTGATGTAAACAATGCATTCTTACATGGATATTTATAAGAAGAATTTTATATGACTATTCACAAGGTTTTGGTAAAAAAAATGAAACTCGAGTACACTATCTAAAAAAGTCACTTTATGGACTTAAACAAGCTTCACAGATGTAACAGCAAAAAAAAAAACAGAGAATTTTTTTCATTTTTAAAATAGAAATTACAATCATGATTGGTTTCCAAAAATTACATTACATCACATCATATAAAGATCAGAGTGTCTAAATCAATATTGCATAGAAATGCTGGAGAGTGAATGTTGTGCCATCAAGATGGGCCCTTCCACTTAGAACCGGAAGTACCTGAAACACCCAAATAAATTGTAAGCAAACTCTTGGTGAGTTTAATCATATATACCAAACATACAACACATATACACCATACAGAAAGGTGCCATGGGCTCCTCCCATGGTCTTTACCTGGAAAGCCATTGGCTACCCCCATGATCTGACATCCAAGTGTCATGGGCTACCCCCATGGTCTTTACCTAGAATGCCACAGGCTTCCCCCGGGGTCTGACATCCAGATGCCATGGGCTACCCGCATGGTCTTCACGCAAGTGCTACGGGCTACCCCCGGTCTCTTCATACAGACAAAGCTTAACATCTACCAAACCACATAACAGATGATGGACCAGCATTGGTGCCTTAGACCCATTGATATAGTGAGAAGACTCACCTCAGTCTGCTAAAGAAAATAGTGCTCGGCTACCGATTCGAAAAATCTCACACTGAATATACACAACTTAACCTAATTAGAATTAGGTCACAACTCAAGGCATAAGCCCAAATCCTAGATCCAAACTCCTTAAAGAAGGCCCAAAAGTCTTTCTACATTAATAGGCCTAACATCCAAGGCCCACAACAATTATGGGCCACAAGGCCTAAAAGTCCCAACTATGCTACCAATGACCCAATAATAAATTCTATGGCCCCACTGATCTAATAAGTCTACGCCCAAGGTCAATTAGGGCCCACATTCCTTAAAGGCCCAACGAAAATCCAAAGCCCACTGGAAGCGTACGCCTCGCGTACCAAGTCGGTATGCTTAGCGTACTATGCTTTTGGGCAGTACGCGTAATATACAGATTAGTATCGCCAGCGTATAAACCGTTTTTATACCAAAGCCAGAAAGTGATTAATCTGTTAAGATGCTTCGTCCATGTCCAGATCAAGATCATTTCTAAGGTCCTAGGGAAAAAAGTTGGCAACTTTATGCCCTTGCATGCCATATAGGAATCCAACACTACATTTTATCCATTAAGACCTTAAATTCTTGCATGGTGCCATAACAAACATCAAGTTTGCCTTTTTATGCTTTAACCAAGACAAAGGACCTTAGATATAACCTTCATAATTTCTGGAGTCACTCCAACTCACAAGAGAAGATTCATGGACTCAAAAGTGGACTTCTAAAAAACCCTAACTCAACTAACAAAAAGGATTAGCAAGGTGTAAGCTTTTTACCTTCAAAAGCTCTCCAAGATGCTCTAGATGCAGTATCCAAAAGCTCTTCCTGCTTCAAAGCTTGAACACCGCCTTCTCCTTCTTGCAAACCCACTAAAATGGCCACCAAAATCACCTTTAAGCTCAAAACTCACACTCTCTTGAAAAAGTAGGGTTTAAGGACGAAAAGAGGCAATAGAGGCTGATTAGGGTTTGGTACAAATGACACAAGGTTGCTTAAATATGGTTCATGGTCCAACATTTAGGGTCTTAAGTTAATCCACATACGTCCCACATACCCTCTTGTACGACTCGCGTAAGCGGTGCAGGTTCGCGTGCATGCCACCCTAGTACGCTAAGCGTACGCACATGTACGCCCATTACATAGGGATCTCATTTGCAAAATAATTGCATTCCAAGGGGGTGAAGGGTAACTACCTGAATTCTGAATGTTATAAACCTCCCCCACTTGAATTAGACTTCGTCCCCGAAGTCTGCTGCCTCAAATAAACCAGGATAATGTTCCATTATTTCTTCCCCCGTCTCCTAAGTCCACTCGGAGCCCCTCCGGTGCTACCATTGCACGTTCACTAGCTTAACCACCTTGTTACGAAGAGATTTGGTTTTCCTGTCAAAAATTGCAATAGGTTTCTCAACATAGTTCAAGCCCCCGTCCACCTGTATGTCATCCAACGAAATAACTGCAGCCTCATCTGATACACACTTCTGCAACTGAGCACATGGAATGAGTTATGGATCTAACTGAGCTCATCAGGGAGATCCAACCGATAAGAAACCTTGCCCACTCAGGCAGAAATCCTGAATGGACCAATGAATCAGGGTCCCAGCTTGCCCCTCTTCCGAAAGCGGATGACACCTTTCCAAGGTGACACCCTCAGCAATACGAAATATCCCACCTAGAACTCGAGGTCCGATCGGCGTCGGTCAGCACAGCTTTTCTGACGACTCTGTGCGACTCGCAGCCTGTCACGCACCTATTGGATCAACTCGGTGGTCTTAAGCACCACCTCGGTGCTTCCCATGACTCGATGGCCAACCTCCCTCCAACAAACCAGAGTCCTACACCTCCTTCCATATAGCATCTTGAATGGGGGTCGGTCAATACTAGCATGATAGCTATTGTTGTATGATAATTCTGCTAGTGGGAGGTAAGTATCACAACTCCGTTCGAAGTCTAGAACATATGCTTGAAGCATATCATCAAGCGACTGGATCGTCCGCTCGCTTTGTTCATCGGTCTGGGGGTAGTAAGTTGTACTGAAATGCAGCTGAGTCCCTAACTCCTCATGAAATTTCCTACAAAATCTAGAGGTGAACCGAACATCACGACATAGACATCCACCTCCCGAACATAGACATCTTCTAACTTTTCGACAGATATATTCTCAACAATCAGAATAAAGTGAGAACTATTGGTCAGCCTGTCAACGATAACCCAAATAGAATCAACACCCGCGTTGTCCTGGGTGGTTTCATGATAAATTCCATGGTGATCTCCTCCTATTTCCACATGGGGATAGGTAACGGCTGGAACTTGCCGTGGGGCCTCTGATGCTCGGCTTTGACCCTCCTATAGGTCAGACAACGCTCAACAAACCAGGAAACTTTCCGCTTCATGCATGGCCACCAATAACTCAACCACAGGTCTCGGTACATCTTTGTGGCCCCTGGATGAATAGAAAACATGGACTTATGCGCCTCCTCCAAAATCTTCCGCCTCACCCCTCCAAATACCGGAACCCAAACCCTACCAAAGAAAGTCAATAATCCCTGGCTGTCTTTGACAAACAACGCAATCTACCCCTAACCCTCTTAGTCTTCCAATTTTCATTTTTCAATCCTTCTACGTGTGCCTCCTTGATCATATCCATGAATGGCGAGGTAACCATCATCCTAAAGCAAACATCTCGGATCGGAGCACTTGCTGACTTACGACTCAGATCATCGGCCACCACATTGGCCTTCTCGGGGTGATACAAAATTTCACAGTCATAATCTTTTACCACGTCTAATCATCTCCTCTGTCGTATATTAAAGTTCGGCTGATCCATCAAATACTTCAAACTCATATTATCGGTGAAAATGGTGCATCGGACCCCATATAAGTAATGCCTCTAAATCTTGAGGGCAAACACCACCGCCCCCAACTCCAAGTCAAGAGTGGGGTAATTCGCCTCATGAGGCTTTAGCTGCCTCGAAGCGTAAGCGATCACACGCCCCTTCTGCACAAGGACAACTCCCAGACCCGAAATAGAAGGGTCACAATAAGCCATAAAATCCTCCAATCCCTTGGGTAACTCAAGAATCGGGGCCTCACACAGCCTCTGCCTCAAAGTCTCAAATACCAACTGTTGATCTGGACCCCACTGATAGGTCACATTCTTATTGGTCAAGCGGGTTAATGGTACTACAATCTTGGAGAAGTCTTGAATAAATCTCCGATAATACCCTACGAGGCCCAAGTAACTCCAAATCTCATATGCGTTATTTGGGACTTCCCAACGCATCACAACCTCAATCTTGGCCAGGTCCACCAAGATACCACCCTGTTTGATGATGTGCCCTAGAAACTATACCTCACGCAACCAAAACTCGCATTTGGAGAATATGGCATAAAGCCTCTCCCTCTTCAAGGTCTCCAACACCACCCTCAAATGTTGCTCATGCTGCTCCTTGGTCTTAGAGTAGACCAAGATGTCATCAATGAAAACAATCACGGACCGATCCAGCATCGGTCTGCACACCCGGTTCATGAGATCCATGAACGCTGCTGGAGCATTGATGAGCCCGAATGGCATCACCAAAAACTCGTAATGACCATAACGAGTTCTGAAGGCCGTCTTCTACATATCTTCATCCCTAATCCTCATCTGATGATATCCCGACCGAAGCTAATCAAATAAATCGTCGATCCTCGGGAGCGGATAAAGGTTCTTCACCGTTGTCTTGTTCAGTTCCCGATAATCGATACACATCCTGTGAGACCCATCCTTCTTTTTCACGAATAGAATCCCCCATAGTAACTGCTTGGACGAATAAAACCCCTGTCTAGCAGCTCTTGCAGCTGCATAAACAACTCCTGCATCTCGGGCAGAGCAAGACATTACATTGGCTTGGCTATCGGAGCCGCACCAGACATCAAATCAATCCGGAACTCAACCTGCCTCTCGGGAGGCACTCCAGGCAACTCCTCTGGGAAAACGTCGGGAAAATCTTGCACAATCGGTACCCTGATCAACTCCGTCGTGTCCTCCACCCTCAAATCTGAAACATTAGACAGGAACCCAGAACAACCCTGCTGAAGAATCCTCCTAGCCCTTGCAACCGAATAGAGAGCTGGCCCATGCAAGGCTCTCTCACCATGAATGACCAGTGCTCCACCACGTGGGGTTCGCACCCTCACCAACTACAACTTACAATCAATCAAGGCTCCATTGCATCCCAACCAATCCATCCTGATGATTACTTTCAATCCCCCCAAAGGGATCAGTACCATGTCGATAGGAAACCTCTTGCCGAACATGTTCAGAACACATCTCCGATATACCCTCTCAGCGCTCACGATGTGATCATCCGCAATCTCCACCTCCAGAGGGGAATCTAAAGTCCCAGGAGCGTCTCTAAACTTCTTGTTGAGCAGAAGAGATACAAAAAACCGGGTAGCCCCGGAGTCAAAGAGAACAAGAGCTGACAAACCATTGACCAAAAAGGACCTTACACAAGATCATAACAATATAAGAAAAAAAAAGTAATAAAGCGATAAAGATAGAGATAAGTCACATACCGGTCACGACGTTCGGTGCTTGATATGTGTGTAGTTAGTCATATAATTCATACATTATCTTAATACTTTTTTGCGGGTTTTGTCATAATTTATGAACAAAAGGTGCTTAATTATGTTTAAATTTCATTTTCAGCCTTAAAGACATGCTTGGATGAAAAAGGAAGCAGATTGAGCAATTGGAAGCTTGGAAATTGAATTTTTAAGAAAGAAGCCAAATTTGAAGAAGAACTCGTCGAGTTTATTCAACTAGCTTGACGAGTTGCCTAGAAGATTCTCGATACAAGAATGCCTTGTCGTACACGCGATTTAAAAGAAAAACTCAACGACTTTGTTGTCACACCCCCAAACCAAGGATGGCGGAAACGTCCGGGTGTGGAGGACTTCATGTATAGTATCACAACAAAGAGTATAATAGTGCTCAAAGTAAATACAACCATCATAAATATAATTGAAAAGGTTACATCATAGTATATGTTTACATGTTCAAAATCAATTACATTATGATGACAAAATGAACTGTTTGACGATTTAACGTCCCATCCTCAAAATGCTGTTGGTTTCCTGTTTCACTGATTTCCTTAGAATACAAGTAGTTTTGAAAGAGTGTCAACAATTAAGTTGGTGAGTTCATAAGATTTTTATTTGAGAAAGAAATCGTTTTTCCTTTGTAAAAGAGAATGAGTGTGATTCCAGAAAATCCAATATTTTCTTTATGAGATATGAAATGAAAGTTTCTATGTTAGGAAATAATGTACTCTAGAAGATCCATAGGTTCCTTCTATAATCACCCAGTGTATATAAGTTATGTAAAATTTAGTTAAATAAACTAAGTCTTGAAGCTTTTAAATACTTTAAACTTGTATATGTGTGTAAAGCCTTATGCATAAAAGTATTCATGTATAGAAGTCTTAAAACTTTGGAATACTTTAAATTGGTAGTATGCATATCATATAAGACTAAAAAAATGAATGTTTCGAATTAATGAACATATGTACATGTTTAGGCTGTCGTAAATACGATTTAGTGATAGAACACCGTGTAAATCTTATGTTTTGCGAATACCCTAAGTGAGTTATTATAACCATGCTATGACCTGGTTGGCCTGAAACGACGTTCTTCAGGCGTCGGAACTGATATGACATTTGTCACCCGTAGACCTCGAGGTCCTACTGCAGCTAACAGCGAGGTGTGGGGTGTCAAGCCCAATATAGATCTATACACAACTATCACGCTCTCCCTCAAAGAGACTCTGGTTACAATTACAAGACTTTTGATTTCGTTACCTTGGAAGTAACGTGAAGCGAATGTCTCACAAAGTTATTCATTAACAGATTTACGTGTGGTGAGAGAGATTTGGGAGAGATTTCACACACTTGGAGAGATTTCTCATACAGAGAGAGATTTGGGAGAGATTTCACACACTTGGAGAGATTTCTCATAGAGAGAGAAATTTGGGAGAGATTTCACACACTTGGAGAGATTTGGGAGAGATTTCACATACTTGGAGAGATTTCTCATACTTAGAGAGATTTGGGAGAGATTTCACCTACTTCGAGAGATTTGGGAGAGATTTCACATACTTAGAGAGATTTGGGAGAGATTTCACATACTTGGAGAGATTTCTCATACTTAGAGAGATTTGGGAGAGATTTCACATACTTGGAGAGATTTGGGAGAGATTTCACATACTTAGAGAGATTTGTGAGAGTTAGAGTGAAAGAGGTTGAGAGAGACTACGTTTGGGACCTTTTTGAGTGTTTGGCTTCGCAATGCAAGGTTCTTACACTCTGTTAAGCCTTGATATGAATGTTATACGCTCTCGAGGGGTACGGAATAATGTTTTATCGAGTAGATTCATCACTTACCCTGATTAGGGTTTAGAATTTCCGAACACGTGAAAACTCTAAGTGATACTTTATATTAAGATTGCGAGTAGTATAATATGAATCATATTGGAAAACCTAATATACAAGGGTTAGATGAGTTGACCGGTTTGACTTGATGACTTTGGTTGACTTTGACTTGACCAAAAATTGACGGTTGTCACATCATCCCCCCGTTAGAAAGAATTTCGTCCCGAAATTAGTGTTTTGACTAGGACTTCAAGAATTTGGAGAAAAGATGGGGGAACTTTTCGTAGTGCACGAAATTGATATGGTGGGGACCAATCCGCCTGGTGTTAAATGACGGCCTTGGAATTTCTTATTGTAACTTGAGCTGAGTCGATTTAAAAGGAGTTATTGTTTTGGAATGATAGTGTATTCAATGTGTGCCTTTATGCTCCCCGTTTTATCCTTGTTGTTACCACTATGAATATTTTATAATGTAGTTAGTGAGTACTAGTATTACGTATGCTTTAAAAATTTGTGATGAAATTTGCAATATAAGTCCTACCAGATCTTTTATAATCGCTTGGTGTAAACTAGTCGTATATCATTAAGATTGCAAGGGCATTCGAATGAGTGACTCCGCCTTAAGCACACAACCAAACAAGGAACAGGAAATAAGGCGGAATTACACATTCTAAGTCCATAGAATCTTAATGATATATGGCCATAATGTTTACAGTAGCCATCATAGATTCACTAGTAAAAAAACCCTGTGTTTTTATATAGGAGATAACACTTATCCGGGTTTTGTCGTGTTCTCGAGGTTTATGGTTGATAAACTTTAATCGATGCTAATATTTAAAAAAAAATTAAAACCTAAACGTTGATGTTAGAAACACGTACTGGTATTTACGGGCGGTACCGGGGTGGTCTCTTCAGCGGTGATCATCAGCACCCTTCCACCATCACCAGTCTTCCTTGTCCTTGGACATTCTCTCTTAAAGTGTCCCGTTTCACCACATTTGTAACAAGCTCCGCTTATTCCAATGTCGGGGACCTGGTTGATGGATTGCGTCGGTGCCCTACAGAAACGGACAGTGTGTCCCTTCCTGTTGCAATTTTTGCAATGCATCTCCCGGCAAACCCCAGTATGATGGAAGTTGCACTTGTTGCATTCTGGGAGTGATCCATTATATGGTCTGGCCGGTGCTTGGGTGATAATTGTTGTGGCTGCTGCCGGGGCATGTGTCGTTACTGCTGTTGTAATGGCAGGGGCGGCCATGGGTTGTTGTCTTTTAGCGAATCGTTGAGATAGGTTGCGCTCCTTTTTGTTCCAAAACTTTCGTTTATTACTCTTAGGTTTGTGGTCTGAGGCGTCTTTGTTGGTAGAAACTCGTTGGTGTCCCTTATTGTTACATCAATTAGTATTTCCGGCATCGCTTCCACCTCCGCTGGCATTGTTAGCATTGATTTGCGCCATGGCAGCTGTCATGGCTGCTGTGACTGCAACTTGAAAAGTTGTAGAGTCTATCTGTAGAATTGGTGCCTTGCTAGTTGACTGGTTACCTCATTGTGAAGACATAATTCTGTTGCATGGCGAGAAACGATCTCGTGAGTAGTGATGATTATTACTAGATACATTCTTACGATTTATATACACATATGAAAATTTCGCATTTTGCTGAACTATTCTCAATGTTTCTGCTAAACATTCTTGGGACGGGGTTATGGTGGTGGGTAAGTTTTGTACGTGTGTTAAGTTTGTCCAAACTAGTACTATACTCGCCCAAGCACGCTTACCTGCAGAGTTCTGATGGGATCCGGTGCATTAGTGCTGGTATGATCGCACCCTATAGGTCTACGAAGAAGACATCTTTCAACCATAAGATTTAACGACGTAATGGATGTAAGTCTTTTAGTAGTGGTATAAGTCGAGTGCAGTTTAAACTAAGTTATCTTAGTTCTGACATAAGTTTGTAGAGACGAACAGACGGTAAGTTTCCAATAGCAGCGACAAGTCGGATGTTATTGAACTAGATTTTTCTGTATTATGCTCCAACTTAAAAGTATCTTGCATGCAATTCATAAAGAAAGTCCATATGAATGAATTTATGAGTTTAGTAGTAGTGACTCGAATGTAGTCTTGTGATTTGTTCCATGCCTGATCCACTCCTAAGATCACCCGATGTATACCAATTGTGTGCAATGAAAGTTTAATAGGCCGTTGAACTTAATGAGTCTGCCCTAGGTCCACAACCAAACAAGGAACAGGACCCAAGGCGGACTCATCATTTCTAAGTCGATCGTCTCTTAATTACACATAACCTTGAGGTATACATTAAGTACTTTTAGAGTTATCATAAGTAAATCGTTTGTAATACCAAGTTATGAAATGTATGGTAAACTCCTAATGAAATGAAATGCCTGCCAATTTTTATTGATATAATCAGGTGCATAGGGTTCAGGAAAATTTGACCTTATAATAGGTCCACGTTTTTGTTAATGTAATGGGAAAAATTTTTGACAGCGACTCGACCCCTTGAATAGTGTAGTCTCTAAATTTGGAGGATCGAATTTATGTATATGACGGGGCAGTGTTCAAACCCACGCCAGGAGTTTGAGTCTGTAATGATATGTGAGTAGTGTACACACTACTCGTGGCGGGTGATGTTCCGTGGGTCATAGAATGAAGACATGTAAGTCTGTATTGTCTTATCCTCTGCCCTGGCTTCTGCCATTGGATGTCCTGCTTTTACCATGCATTTTCTCTAACGCTATGTGAAGTTCCTGATACTCCTAATTTCGGCTCAGGTTGCGGTCACTTCCCTCTGAAGGCTTTGATGTGGTTTCCGATCTGTTCATGGTCTCCATCCAGGTGACGAAGGAGAATTGCGGTGATCTTGGTGGTAGTGCCAACCTCCATGATTTCGACTGACCGATGCTCGTGTTTGTACGCTTAAGTGAGTGATGCAGCGTATTATGAGAAGGAGAGCCTTGTCTACTAATCCTCCTCTGTTGAGGTTGTAGAAGCCTCATCCATGTCATAGGGAGGGTGGTGTTAACCTTGTTCATAACTCCGTCTTTGTAGTTCTACGGCTTATCGAGGTGTCCCAATACATTTATAGTTTGTATATCTTATGTGGTTTGATATAGTTGGTTCACTATAAACAATGCTCTGATACCAATCTGTCACACCCCCAAACCAAGGATGGCGGAAACGTCCGGGGGTGGAGGACTTCATGTATAGTATCACAACAACGAGTATAATAGTGCTCAAAGTAAATACAACCATCATAAATATAATTGAAAAGGTTACGTCATAGTTTATGTTTACATGTTAAAATCAATTACATTATGATGACAAAATGAACTGTTTGACGATTTAACGTCCCATCCTCAAAATGCTGTTCGTTTACTCTTTCACTGATTTCCTGAGAATACAAGTAGTTTTGAAAGAGTGTCAACAATTAAGTTGGTGAGTTCATAAGATTTTTATTTGAGAAAGAAATCGTTTTTCCTTTGTAAAAGAGAATGAGTGTGATTCCAGAAAATCCAATATTTTCTTTATGAGATGTGAAATGAAAGTTTCTATGTTAGGAAATAATGTACTCTAGAAGATCCATAGGTTCCTTCTATAATCACCCAGTGTATATAAGTTATGTAAAATTTAGTTAAATAAACTAAGTCTTGAAGCTTTTAATACTTTAAACTTGTATATGTGTGTAAAGCCTTATGCATAAAAGTATTCATGTATAGAAGTCTTAAAACTTTGGAATACTTTAAATTGGTAGTATGCATATCATATAAGACTAAAAAAATGAATGTTTCGAATTAATGAACATATGTACATGTTTAGGCTGTCGTAAATACGATTTAGTGATAGAACACCGCGTAAATCTTATGTTTTGCGAATACCCTAAGTGAGTTATTATAACCATGCTATGACCTGGTTGGCCTGAAACGACGTTCTTCAGGCGTCGGAACTGATATGACATTTGTCACCCGTAGACCTCGAGGTCCTACTGCAGCTAACAGCGAGGTGTGGGGTGTCAAGCCCAATATAGATCTATACACAACTATCACGCTCTCCCTCAAAGAGACTCTGGTTACAATTACAGGACTTTTGATTTCGTTACCTTGGAAGTAACGTGAAGCGAATGTCTCACAAAGTTATTCATTAACAGATTTACGTGTGGTGATCCGAAAACTCTTTTATGTGGAAATAAAACCTTTCGTAGGAAGTTTGCTTGTATAACATAAACTATCTTTGTTGTAGTTTATCAAAACGTTTGTAATGTATAGTTTTCTTGTAAAAGTAGTGTTTGTTATGTAAATGAATCATAAACTATACCTATTATACTTTATCACATAGTGGTAGTAGTAGCGAACATAAACTATACTTACAATGGTTTATCAAAATGTTTGTATGCAATGGATATAAACTTTGTTTATTGTAATTAATTACCATACTTGTGGAGGTAAAAATTCATTTGTTTCCTGATGTATGTCTATTTACCAAGACAAAATGACATATAATATAACGCATATATGCACATAATGATACACACCTTGCTCAACAAGTTACAAGGTGTAAGTGAATTTAATAACATTTTTCTAGTGTTAATATTTATATTCCTGTTCTTAGAAGATTTATAACAAAATCATCAAAAGTCCAAATCAGAATCTGTAAATTCTGAGAGTTTGGAAAATGTGTCTAGTTTGTTCATAAATATTATTATGATTTTTAGTGACTTCCCACTTGTGTGAAAAAGCCCATATTCACAGACTGGTCCGGATTTGTTCTTGAAATGATAGACAGTTTTGTAAAAATCACCATAAATCGTAGAAAAATCGTATGGTGATGTGCAAATAGTCATTTTAAAGGTATGAACATGAACTATTTGCACCTAATACAGTTTTGAAAACTAAAATGTTTAAGTTGACCAAAACAGTCCGTGAATGGAGTTAGACTTTTCTGATGAAAGTTGTTGGGTGAGTTTAGTTGTGTTCTTGGTGTTTTAACTTGTATTCCCCCCCCCCCTTCTTAAAACTTAAGAAAAACATGAAAAGATAGGGGTATGAAATCACCTTGTGTGATTTCAGTGGGTGGATGTTGAAGAAAGGTAGTGTTCAACTCAAGAACACTTAGAAGATTGCTTGAAGATTCAAAGAACTAACACAAATATGATGAAGTTTGTGGAAGCAACCTATGATTTGAGTAGAAAGAGGTAGAATAATCATATGAAGGATAATATTACTTACCAAAAGTAGATGAAGAACTTGAAAATCAGCCTTGAAATCTCGAAATTTAGAAAGAGAAGTGAGAGAGAATGGAGTTTGTTTTTTGGTGGAGAATGAGAGAAATGAGAGAAATGTGAGGAGGGATAAGGGTTTCCAGCCTTTGACCAAGAGTGTGACTGGAAAAATGGTGGGAAAGGACAATGAAATGACCAGGTATGGTGGAAGGACAATGGCTGGTCATTGAGTGGGTATGGGGTGGTTGCTTGTGTCATACACTAAGGCAAAGTCAACACTCCACCCATAAATCTTACCTACTAGATTTTATTCTTAGGCAAGGATTTTCCCCAAAATATAATTAAAATATGAATATTTAGGTTTATTATGTTAAAATACGAGTTTGGGTGAAAATCCCGCGTTAAAATCACGAAAAACGGGCTCAAAACGCTAAAAATATTGAAAACCGGGTAGAAATTGCTAAAATCCGAAATTCAGGACCGAAGGTGCGAAGGTTCGGCTCCTTAGGAGCATAGAACCGAAGGTAGGGTTCGGTTGTATATGGGAACCGAGAGGTCTCGCAGGCGACTCATCAGAAGGGACCGAAGGTTAAGTTCGGTTCCTTAGCAGGTTCGGTTCAGGAGGTGGTTTCGGTTCTCAGGAGGTTTCGGTTCCTTAAGGGAGGTTCGGCTCCTTAAGAGGGTTCGGCTCCTTAAGACTGTTTTTCGCGTAAACTTCTATTTTCGAGCGGTTTTCAACTAAATTACAGGTCGGGTTGCCCCGAGTGATTATAAGAAGTTGAGAGAGATTTTGAGAGAGATTTGGGAGAGATTTGATATACTTGGAGAGATTTGACATACTTAGAGAGATTTGGGAGAGATTTCACACACTTGGAGAGATTTCTCATACAGAGAGAGAGATTTCACATTCTTGGAGAGATTTCTCATACAGAGAGAGATTTGGGAGAGATTTCACACACTTGGAGAGATTTCTCATACAGAGAGAAATTTGGGAGAGATTTCACACTCTTGGAGAGATTTCACACTCTTGGAGTGATTTGGGAGAGATTTCACATACTTGCGGAGATTTTTCATAATTAGAGAGATTTGGGAGAGATTTCACATATTTGGAGAGATTTGGGAGAGATTTCACATACTTAGAGAGATTTCTCATACTTAGAGAGATTTGGGAGAGATTTCACATACTTGGAGAGATTTCTCATACAGAGAGAGATTTGGGAGAGATTTCACATTCTTGGAGAGATTTCTCATACAGAGAGAGATTTGGGAGAGATTTCACACACTTGGAGAGATTTCTCATACAGAGAGAGATTTGGGAGAGATTTCACACACTTGGAGAGATTTCTCATACAGAGAGAAATTTGGGAGAGATTTCACACACTTGGATAGATTTGGGAGAGATGTCACATACTTGGAGAGATTTCTCATACTTAGAGAGATTTGGGAGAGATTTCACATACTTGGAGAGATTTGGGAGAGATTTCACATATTTAGAGAGATTTGGGAGAGATTTCACATACTTGGAGAGATTTCTCATACTTAGAGAGATTTGGGAGAGATTTCACATACTTGGAGAGATTTGGGAGAGATTTAACATACTTAGAGAGATTTGGGAGAGTTAGAGTGAAAGAAGTTGAGAGAGACTGTGTTTGTGACCTTTTTGAGTGTTTTGCTTCGCAATGCAAAGTTCTTACACTCTGTTAAGCCTTGTTATGAATGTTATACGCTCTCGAGGGGTATGGAATAATGTTTGATCGAGTAGATTCATCACTTACGCTGATTAGGGTTTAGAATTTCCGAACACGTGAAAACTCTAAGTGATACTTTATATTAAGATTGCGAGTAGTACAATATGAATCATATTGGAAACCCTAATATACAAGGGTTAGATGAGTTGACCGGTTTGACTTGATGACTTTGGTTGACTTTGACTTGACCAAAAATTGACGGTTGTCACATCATCCCCCCGTTAGAAAGAATTTCGTCCCGAAATTAGTGTTTTGACTGGGACTTCAAGAATTTGGAGAAAAGATGGGGGAACTTTTCGTAGTGCAGGAAATTGATATGGTGGGGACCAATCCGCCTGGTGTTAAATGACGGCCTTGGAATTTCTTATTGTAACGTGAGCTGAGTCGATTTAAAAGGAGTTATTGTTTTGGAATGATAGTGTATTCAATGTGTTCCTTTATGCTCCCCGTTTTATCCTTGTTGTTACCACTATGAATATTTTATAATGTAGTTAGTGAGTACTAGTATTACGTATGCTTTAAAAATTTGTGATGAAATTTGCAATATAAGTCCTACCAGATCTTTTATAATCGCTTGGTGTAAACTAGTCGTATATCATTAAGATTGCAAGGGCATTCGAATGAGTGACTCCGCCTTAAGCACACAACCAAACAAGGAACATGAAATAAGGCGGAATTACACATTCTAAGTCCATAGAATCTTAATGATATATGGCCATAATGTTTACACTAGCCATCATAGATTCACTAGTAAAAAAACCCTGTGTTTTTATATAGGAGATAACACTTATCCGGGTTTTGTCGTGTTCTCGAGGTTTATGGTTGATAAACTTTAATCGATGCTAATATTTAAAAAAAAAATTAAAACCTAAACGTTGATGTTAGAAACACGTACTGGTATTTACGGGCGGCACCGGGGTGGTCTCTTCAGCGGTGATCATCAGCACCCTTCCACCATCACCAGTCTTCCTTGTCCTTGGACATTCTCTCTTAAAGTGTCCCGTTTCACCACATTTATAACAAGCTCCGCTTATTCCAATGCCGGGGACCTGGTTGATGGGTTGCGTCGGTGCCGTACAGAAACGGACAGTGTGTCCCTTCCTGTTGCAATTTTTGCAATGCATCTCCCGGCAAACCCCAGTATGATGGAAGTTGCACTTGTTGCATTCTGGGAGTGATCCATTATATGGTCTGGCCGGTGCTTGGGTGGCAATTGTTGTGGCTGCTGCCGGGGCATGTGTCATGACTGCTGTTGTAATGGCAGGGGCGGCCATGGGTTGTTGTCTTTTAGCGAATCTTTGAGATAGGTTGCACTCCTTTTTGTTCCAAAACTTTCGTTTGTTACTCTTAGGTTTGTGGTCTGAGGCGTCTTTGTTGGTAGAAACTCGCTGGTGTCCCTTATTGTTACATAAATTAGTATTTCCGGCATCGCTTCCACCTCCGCTGGCATTGTTAGCATTGATTTGCGCCATGGCGGCTGTCACGGCTGCTGTGACTGCAACTTGAAAAGTTGTAGAGTCTATCTGTAGTATTTGGTGCCTTGCTAGTTGAGTGGTTACCTCCTTGTGAAGACATAATTCTGTTGCATGGCGAGAAACGATCTCGTGAGTAGTGATGATTATTACTAGATACATTCTTACGATTTATATACACATATGAAAATTTCGCATTTTGCTGAACTATTCTCAATGTTTCTGCTAAACATTCTTGGGATGGGGTTATGGTGGTGGGTAAGTTTTGTACGTGTGTTAAGTTTGTCCAAACTAGTACTATACTCGCCCAAGCACGCTTACCTGCGGAGTTCTGATGGGATCCGGTGCATTAGTGCTGGTATGATCGCACCCTATAGGTCTACGAAGAAGACATCTTTCAACCATAAGATTTAACGACGTAATGGATGTAAGTCTTTTAGTAGTGGTATAAGTCGAGTGCAGTTTAAACTAAGTTATCTTAGTTCTGACATAAGTTTGTAAAGACGAACAGACGGTAAGTTTCCAATAGCAGCGACAAGTCGGATGTTATTGAACTAGATTTTTCTGTATTATGCTCCGACTTAAAAGTATGTTGCATGCAATTCATAAAGAAAGTCCATATGAATGAATTTATGAGTTTAGTAGTAGTGACTCGAATGTAGTCTTGTGATTTGTTCCATGCCTGATCCACTCCTAAGATCACCCGATGTATACCAATTGTGTGCAATGAAAGTTTAATAGGCCGTTGAACTTAATGAGTCTGCCCTAGGTCCACAACCAAACAAGGAATAGGACCCAAGGCGGACTCATCATTTCTAAGTCGATCGTCTCTTAATTACACATAACCTTGAGGTATACATTAAGTACTTTTAGAGTTATCATAAGTAAATCGTTTGTAATACCAAGTTATGAAATGTATGGTAAACTCCTAATGAAATTAAATGCCTGCCAATTTTTATTGATATAATCAGGTGCATAGGGTTCAGGAAAATTTGACCTTATAATAGGTCCATGTTTTTGTTATTGAAATAGGAAAAATTTTTGATAGCGACTCGAACCCTTGAATAGTGTAGTCTCTAAATTTGGAGGATCGAATTTATGTATATGACGGGGCAGTGTTCAAACTCACGCCAGGAGTTTGAGTCTGTAATGATATGTCAGTAGTGTACACACTACTAGTGGCGGGTGATGTTCCGTGGGTCATAGAATGAAGACATGTAAGTCTGTATTGTCTTATCCTCTGCCCTGGCTTCTGCCATTTGATGTTCTGCTTTTACCACGCGATTTCTCTAACGCTATGTGAAGTTCCTGATACTCCTAATTTCGGCTCGGGTTGCGGTCACTTCCCTCTGAAGGCTTTGATGTGGTTTCCGATCTGTTCATGGTCTCCATCCAAGTGACGAAGGAGAATTACGGTGATCTTGGTGGTAGTGCCAACCTCCATGATTTCGACTGACCGATGCTCGTGTTTGTACGCTTAAGTGAGTGATGCAGCGTATTATGACAAGGAGAGCCTTGTCTACTAATCCTCCTCTGTTGAGGTTGTAGAAGCCTCATCTATGTCATAGGGAGGGTGGTGTTAACCTTGTTCATAACTCCGTCTTTGTAGTTCTACGGCTTATCGACGTGTCGGACCATGGAAGCCTCGTCGGGGTGTGGCGACTGGAGGGTGTATTGTAGTCCTAGGGCTCTTCGTCAGGATCTTCTCCTATTTTTTCTTTGTCTTTGTCTTCTTTTGGTTTCGCTTGCTCCGGATCCTCATCTGAATTGTCTTCGGGGTCTTACTCTATTATTTCCTCAGGGTCCTCTCCGGGGCTTTCTTCGTTCTAACCACCATCTTCCTGGGTAGGAGAATAGGGGTCTCCTGGTAGTTCAGCTTTTGCCATGTTGTTCGTGCGAGAATAGGGGTAGGAGAGATAATTAATAGACGTCAAATCCTACAATTACTTATAGGAGGGTGATCCTTATCAGTCATGTCTATAATCACATAGTACATACCAGTTATATATAATTTGAGATAGAATAGACCTTCGAATAAATGACTCTACTCTAAGTCCACAACCAAACAAGGAACAGGAAGTAGAGCCATAGTCATAGATTCTGAGCCTATAATATCTTTAATTATGTATAACCTTAGCGTATGCACTCAGTCATTATAGACCTACTAATTGGGGTCTTTAGTTTTCACATAAATTAGTTATAGCAGCACAAAATACTCCTATAGTATTTTAGATGTTTGACTTATGTTCTTAATGTTTCTTGGTAGGTAGAGTTGGTAAGTTTTTAGACTTGTTGCAACACTACAACCATTCCTGGGCATATGTTAATCACTTCTGGGTCAGACATAGTTGATCAGGCTATGTCATTCCCAGACCTGACTACACATCCCCAAGCCTACTTGTGTTGTTCAACAATCACCACTTTTGTTTTGTTCTAGTATGATGGTGACCTTAGTATGTATACATGTATACTTTTAACAAGAACTATTTATTTCTAAAAGTATAGTCTTTTGAAAATGTTTAATCAGAGACTTTAGTCCCAATGCATTTATAGTTTGTATATCTTATGTGGTTTGATATAGTTGGTTCACTATAAACAATGCTCTGATACCAATCTGTCACACCCCCAAACCAAGGATGGCGGAAACGTCCAGGGGTGGAGGTGTAGCACCTGGTTCCTGGTATGTATTTTATTCTAGTATCTTGCATATTGGCCTTGGACTCGGCGAGTTGAGGTCCAACTTGTCGAGTCGGAGCGTGTTGGACACAGAAGTTTAATGACCTGCTCGACGAGTCCGCGTCCGGACTCGGCGAGTAGGCGCTGTCTGGACAAAACCCTAGATGAGGGTTTGCACCCTATTTAAACCACTTGTTCAGCCTCCCTTTCGTCCCCAATGCTTCCAGAACTCCCCTTAAGCAAACCCTAGCCGTTTTTGAGAAGAACTAAGGCATGTTTGGTGGATCTTGCTAGTTGTGACCATAAGGAGGAAGGGAAAGGCTTGAGGAAACAAGTGAAGACCAAGGGAACCCGAGTTTGTGCATCTTCCACAGTTCATTGGAGGTATAAAGCTGTAACCTTGCTCTTTCATTTGTTAGATCCCTTTTTGGGGAGATTTAGGGCTTTTATAAGCCATTTTTGGTGACCAACCATGATTGCAAACATGGTTGGGGGTTGAGACTTCAGAATCAAGCCATTAAGGGAGTCACATGGCAGTTAGGGGTTGCTTTTGCACCCATCTAAGGTCCCATGCATCTTAAGAGCTTATTTTATGACCTTTTGAGCTCAAAGTCCCATGCATGCACGTAAAGTTTGTAACTTTACATGCTAGAGCGATTGAAGGAGCTTAGATCTACCTTTTGGTCAAGAGTTGTACGCTGGAAATCGAGAAATGAGACTTTGACATGCCCGACTCGACGAGTCGTTCTTGGGACTCGGCGAGTCCGAGGCAAAATTCCCCTTTTCTGTTAAGGGTTGAAGGAACCCAGTTGAGCTCTAGAAGGGTTTTTAGAGGGTCGAAGGGAGTGACCCAACGTATTGGACTTAGCCTTAGATCTGGAGTTCATTGGACTCGACGAGTACAAGAACGGACTCAGCGAGTCCAAGGCAATCTCCTTACAGTTGAAGATAAACTCGACGAGTTGTTCATACAACTCGGCGAGTCGAGGACAAGACTTGTTTATCAGATGAAGGTGAACTCGACCAGCTTCTGCCCCGAGGGGTCGAAGGTACGATTTGCAACAGGGTGTTTGAGGGACCGGGCTAAGGATTGGTGGGAGTCGGTTGGTGACTCTCTGGGAGCCTCGGCTGTTGAGGCTATGACATGGTCAGATTTTGTGACCCGGTTCAGAGCTGAGTTCGCGCCTGTGGTGGAACTCCAGCAGTTGGCCCGGGAGTTCCTGGATATGAGGCAGACGACTGAGTCACTGGCGGAGATCACCGCCAAGTTTCGAGAGAGAGCCTTATTGGTGCCCCAGTATGCGAGAGACGAGGATATGAGGAGGACCCGCTACCACGACATGCTGCGAGCCGACATTCGGGAGCATGTCAGCTTCTCAGCTTGTCCCACCCTGGAGCATGTCAGCTTCTCAGCTTCTCAGGGTAAGGGAGAGGGAGATTGATCTGGAGCACATCCGGAAGAGGAAGGTAGAGGAGGGGCAGGTGACTGGGGCTTCGGGGAAGAAGCCCAAGGGATCAGATGCGGGGCCGAAAGGCCAATAGAGCCGTAGCCGCTATAGGAAATGCGGCAAGTTGCATGAGGGAGTTTGTAGGTTGGGAGCGTCTGGCTGCTACAAGTGCGGCAAGACGGGGCACTTCAGCAGGGATTGTACCGCCCCTGCACCCACCTTTCAGACATCAGAGTTGTTGTGTTTCCATTGCAACCAGAGGGGCCACAAGAAGGCCAATTGTCCCCAGTTGACAGCAGCAGCAGCCGCGCCAGTGAAGGCGCCAGCCCCGGCGACCCTGCGGATTACTGATGGCCGGCAGGGCAAGGCGGAGGCTCCGGTGGTGAGGAGCCGGGCTTTCCAGTTGACTACCGAGGAGGCACGCGCCGCACCCGATGTGGTGACGGGTATGATTCTTCCCCACTGATATATTTATATGATGTTCATGATATTGATATATGCTCTGTATATGCATGTTTAGGGTCGTTCCATGTGAACGGTATCCCTGTATAGGTGTTGTTTGATTCAGGTGCCACTCGATCTTTTGTTTCTCTTGCGCTTAGCAAGAGGTTTCCCGTGCCTTCGGGCATGTTGGATTACCCTTTAGAGGTAGAGATTGCCGATGATCGATCGGTGCGAGCATCAGCAGTATTCCGAGATTGTGTGCTGAGATTATTCGAGGAGCGCTACCTAGTAGACTTGGTTCCCATACCTTTGCGGCGGAACAAGGTTATTATCGGAATGTATTGGCTAAGCCCCAATGGGGCGGTGATCGACTGCGCGCAACAGTTGGTGCAGATCAGGACCCCAAGTGGGGGAGAACTGGTGATTCAGGGCGAGAGGCCACAACGAGGACCAGCCTTATGTTCGGCAGCGAGGGCCAGGCGTTACCTTCAGCAGGGTTGCGCATGATATGTCGCCTATGTCATGGATACCCGGGAGGCGGGTGAGGCGACGGTGAGTGACGTTCCGGTGGTGCGAGACTACGCAGATGTGTTCCCAGAGGAGCTTCCTGGGATACCTCCAGAGCGACAGGTGGAGTTCAAGATCGACCTAGTCCCTGGTGCGGCTCCGATAGCCAAGGCACCATATCAATTGGCTCCTCCCGAGATGCAGGAGTTATCTACGCAGCTGCAGGAGCTGCTAGACAAATGATTTATTAGGCCGAGTAGTTCGCCTTGGGGAGCCCCGATTCTGTTTGTCAAGAAGAAGGACGAGTCACATCGCATGTGCATAGACTACCGGGAGCTGAACAAGGTAACGGTGAAGAACCGTTACCCACTCCCGAGGATTGACGACCTTTTTGACCAGCTTCAGGGAGCATCTTGGTTTTCCAAGATTGATCTGCGCTCGGGATACCATCAGATGAGGGTCAGAGAGGAGGATGTGCAGAAGACTGCATTTCGGACTCGTTATGGCCATTATGAGTTCGTGGTGATGCCCTTCGGACTCACCAATGCTCCTGCCGCGTTCATGGATCTCATGAACCGCGTATGTAGGCTGATGCTGGATCGGTCCGTGATAGTATTTATTGATGATATCTTGGTTTACTCCAAGACGCAGGAGCAACATGCGGATCACCTGCGAGAGGTTGTGGATACTCTGAGGAGGGAGAGTTTGTACGCCAAGTTCTCCAAGTGTGAGTTCTGGTTGCGCGAGGTGCAGTTTCTTGGGCACCTTGTCAATCAGAACGGGATTCTGGTCGACCCGACCAAGGTGGAGGCCGTGATGAGATGGGAGGTTCCGAAGTCTCCATCTGAGATTCGAAGTTTCCTGGGATTAGCCGGCTACTATCGGAGATTCATCCAGGATTTCTCTAAGATAGCCGTGCCCTTGACTCGGCTTACAAAGAAGGCCGTAGTTTTCCGTTGGGGACCCGAGCAGCAGGCCGCATTCGAGACTCTGAGACAGAGATTGTGCGAGGCGCCGATCCTAGCCCTTCCTGTGGGCATAGAGGATTTTGTGGTGTATTGTGACGCGTCTATTTCGGGTTTGGGCGCGGTTTTGATGCAGAGAGGCCACGTTATTGCATACGCTTCGAGGCAGCTGAAGCCTCACGAGGTGAATTATCCGACGCATGATTTGGAATTGGGGGCTGTTGCTTTTGCCCTCAAGATTTGGTGTCATTACCTCTATGGGGTTCGTTGTACCATTTACACGGACCATAAGAGCCTGAGGTATCTCATGGATCAGCCGAATCTGAACATGAGGCAGCGTCGGTGGTTGGACGTAGTGAAGGATTATGATTGTGAGATCCTTTACCACACGGGGAAGGCCAACGTGGTGGCCGATGCGCTTAGCCGCAAGGCAGCACCGATCAGAGATATCTGCATGCGGATGACAGTAGTGACCCCATTATTGGAGCCGATCCGGGAGGCCCAACAGGAGGCTATGAAGGAGGAACATCGGAAGAGTGAGCGTATAGTGGGTCAGGTTTCCTCCTTCGACTATGACAGCAGGGGATTATTGACACTACACCGTAGGGTGTGGGTTCCATACCTCGGAGCGGTGATGTATAAGGATCTTCGTCTTCATTATTGGTGGCCCTGCATGAAGCGGGATGTAGCATGGTATGTGGAGCGGTGATTGACCTGCAGGAAGGTCAAGGCCGAGCACCAAAGGCCACACGGCAAGGTGCAGCCGTTGGATATTCCCCTGTGGAAGTGGGAAGATATTACTATGGATTTCATCACCAAGCTTCCCAGGACCGCGCGGGGAGTGGATTCCATATGGGTCATCATGGATCGGTTGACCAAGAGTGCCCATTTTGTACCGATCCAGGAGAGCATATCGGCCGAGAAGCTGGTCGATATTTACATTCGAGAGGTGGTGGCTCGACACGGGGTGCCGGTCTCCGTGATTTCTGACAGGGATGTTCGGTTCACTTCCAGGTTTTGGAAGAAATTCCACGACGAGTTGGGTAATCGTCTGCATTTCAACACCGCCTTTCACCCGCAGACGGATGGCCAGAGTGAGCGGACCATCCAGACTCTGGAAGATATGTTGCGGGCGTGTGTGTTAGATTTTGGCGGTAGTTGGGATACTTACCTTCCGTTGGCTGAGTTCTCCTACAACAACAGCTACCACGCGAGTATCGATCGTCCTCCATTTGAGATGTTATACGGGAGGAAGTGCAGGACCCCGATATGCTGGGGCGAGGTTGGCCAAAGGGTCATGGGGAGCACCGATGTAGTGCTCAAGACGACAGAAAGGATTCAGCAGGTCATGAGCACTCTTCAGACTGCACAGTGTAACATCCGGATTTCCAGGTATCTTAATTTATGTATTTATATTGAGTTTTGGAGAGGGACTCGACGAGTAGGCGCTTAGACTCGCCGAGTAGAGCCGCGCATTGTTGGACTGGATTAATGACTGGACTCGGCGAGTCCATACGTGGACTCGGCGAGTCCATACGTGGACTCGACGAGTCCATGCTGTTTAATGAAACCCTAATTTCGTGGGTTTGGGACCTATTTAAAGGCCCTTATGGCCGTCATTTGAGGTCACCAGACCATAGAGAGAAACCCTAGAGTGCTTGAGCGTTTTGAGAGAGAAAGGAAGCCATTCTTGACCTTGGGAGTGTTGTTTAGCAAGAAGAAGGAGGTACTAGCCAAGAGGAAGCATAGGAGGTTGCTATTCTGTGGATTTGGAGCTAAGATCTTCAGATTTGAGGTAGTAATTCGACTCTCCTACTGCTCTTATGATGATCATATGGATTTAGGGTTTCTTAGACCCTTTGTTGGTTAGATTTGATGTCCAAATAGTCCCTTATGATGATGAGGCTTTAGATCTGGATCCATAGAGGTCCAGAGAGCCTTATTCATTAAGCTTTATGAAGAACAATGGAGGTTATGACCTTGGGTTATAGTATTTGGGGCTAAATCGTCATATATGGTCATATAGATGTTGCATGGGCATCAAGATTGAGACTTTACGTGATTATTGAACTTGGGAAGGTTAGATCTAAGGAATAGAGGGACAGATCTGACCTCAGGAGCTCATTGGAGTTTGAGCATGACAAGAACTCGCCGAGTCCAAGAACAGACTCGGCGAGTAGGATCGGGTTTCCCGTGGACCACACAGTTGGCGACTCACTGAGTTAGGGAAATGACTCGGTAAGTCAGAAGGGATTTAGAGGACTTGACTTCACGATTGAACTCGGCGAGTCACAATTGTGCACTCGGCGAGTCTAGTCAAGGGTTGACCGTTGACTTTTGTTGACTTTTAGGGTTTGGTCAACAATTAGACTTGTGGACTGTTTGAAGGGTAAAATAGTCTTTTAGCCCTCTTAGAGGACATGTGAGAGTCTAGTCTAGCGTAGAGAGCCGTTATTGATTAAGATGGTTATATTATGTATTTAGGCAGAGACTAGATCAGTGTATACGCGAGCGGGATATTATCCGAGACATCCGAGGTGAGTCTTCTCACTATACTTTACCTAGAGTGGTAACAGGGTTATGTGACAGAGTTATTGTATGCTATCTATGCGATGTGTGGCACTGCATTATTTCTATGTGATTTATGCTGTGTGTATATCAGAGTGAGGACCGGAAGGTCCACAGAGCTAGGACCAGAGGGTCCACAGAGTTAGGTTTAGAGTTATGTGCCAGTGTAATTGTATGCTAATTATTTTATGAGATTTATTGTGATATGTGATATGCATGATTCAGAGTTATCAGAGTTAGGGCCAGAGGGTCCACAGAGAGTTGGGACTGGAGGGTCCCACTGAGACACACTGACCAGAGGGTCAACAGAGTTATAGCCTTGAGTGGCTAATATGTTTTAGAGTGGTATTTTGGGGAACTCGCTAAGCATCGTGCTTACAGTGTTTTGTGTTATGTGTTTCAGGTTTTTCTCAAGATCATGGGACGGCCTCGGCTCGATTGTGCACACCAGAGGAAGCGTTTGTTTTGAGGATCCTGGGTTATTAATTGATTGAACAAAAGAGTCATGTATTGTAACTTAAACAAAACGGGATTTTTATGAAAAGTGTTAAAGAGATAAGCGATTTTAAATGAAAAATTGTTTTGAAAATTTGGGTGTTACAAGTTGGTATCAGAGCCTTGGTTTGAGGGATTCGGATGCACCTTCGGGTAAATCTGGACTCAAACTGAGGAAGTAAGAAAAGTTTTCAAAGAAATGAATTTCTAAAAGTGAATAAGAGTTCAAAGCGAAAGCGAGAAAGAGCAGTGTGTACAATCAGCCAGAGCCCGAACGGTGATTTCCCAAAATACCCTTACTTTTGTGTTAGAAGATATTTATGATACATTTTATGAGATATTATGCATGCTAGAGACAGGCTAGGTATTTCATATCGTAGGACTAGAGTGGCCTGATTTGTGATGCCTTAGCCTAGGAGTTGCTGTTATATGTGATGTGCTTTTGAGTATGAGTGAGAGTATTCAGTTGGAATCCTTTTAGGGGGGGGGGGGATTTGAGTAGAGGAGTAATCTAGGGGAGACGCCTAGATGAGTATTGTGGTGCTTATCGAAAGAATAGTTAGAACCCGTGGGGGGGGGGGTAGAGTTGCAGAGTTCGGTGGTACTTTTGAGAATGAGCAGAGCAAGCGGAGTTATCACCCAGAGTGAGTTCTATGTATTCTTCGATGCCCGAATGTTGCTTTCTTCGTGCTTTGTGGAACTCTCGATGATGGGAGTCAGCTACCAAGTGAATATGACGATATTCAGGAGGTAGATGGCTGGCATCATTAGGAGCTCTTCAGCAGCTGATGGCGGAGAAGTGGGAGAACCGAGGAAGAGCCTAGGGAGTAACCTTAGCCAGATGAGTACGCTGGCGGAGTAGAGCATTTCGCTGAGGAGCGAGCACGCGTGGCGGAATTAGTGAACGAGAAGGTTGAGCAGCTACTTAGGAGCTCTGGAATGGTCCGTGTGGAAAGTATGGGTAGATGTGGCAGGTAGTATGGGCCCGTACTACCAAAAGCAGAGGACCCATACTCAATACAGGGAGTATTCTGAAGGTTCTAAGTAGCAGATTGAGGAGTGATGTTATGGTTCGTGTACCATACATCGGAGCAGATTGAGGAGTAATGTTATGGTTCGAGTACCATACATCGGAGCAGATTGAGGAGTGATGTTATGGTTCGTGTACCATACATCGGAGCAGATTGAGGAGTGATGGCATGGCTCGAGTCCCATGATTTGTATCAGATCGAGAGGTGATGTCATGGTTTGAGTACCATGATTCGTAGCGGATTGAGAAGAGATAACATGGTTCGAGTACCATGACCCGTGGCAGTTAGTGTTATGGGTTCTACCAGTTACCCCGTGGTGATTGGTTAGACCGAGATCAGAGGTGAAAAGAGTATGGGGCTAGAGGGCCATGATGAACGAGTTTTAGTGAAGCATCCCTTAATAGGGAAATCGAGTTAGCCCCGAGGGATTGTTGGTGAAACGCCAATTGGAGTCGCAAGACTCAGGAATGAGTAGAGATGGCGGTTATATAGGATTACAACCTGAGTTGAGCAACCAGCCGATAGAAGAGATGTCACCTTCTGTGATCTGAGTAGTGCTATTTCCGTTTCTAGTGGGAAACATAAGAGGTGTGAGATTTCGGTTTTGGGGTTTAGGAGTAAAACCCTGCGGCTTGACAATTATGTCGATTTTCCACCAGAGTATCAGGCAGCATGTCTGCCGCGAGGTAAGGATATATCATGAGCACGTAGTCGGTTGGGACTGAGGTGGTCAAGGACCACGTTGCACCCTATTTGAGTATAGTAGGGCGTGTGGTAGCGGGTAATCCGGACGAGTATATCAGGGCGGCAGCCCTTCTGTCTATGATGAGTATTGAGTATGGGAGTGGAGTCCCTGTTCTTGTAATGATTCATGTGTTGGAACGTGGGTTGAGAAGTCGAGGATGAGGAGTATGATGATTTATTGTTTCAATCTAAGAGTCAGTGATAGTACTGAGCAGTTGAGATGTTCGGTATTGGGATGGTATGAGACTTCGAATGGCTAGAGGCAGTCGTGAGGAGATCATTGGGCGTTGTGTGGCACCTTCCAAGCGTAGGTGCGATGTTTCTGGTTGAAACCGTCTGTGGGGTAGAATGTTGATGCGTCAATTGGTGATGGTTCAAACCCTAAGTGGGGGAGAACCGGGTATTTTATTGAGGGAATCAGAGATTTTTGCAAGAGCGGTTAGGGGTTGGATAAAGAAACCTGCGGCTCGAATCTGTGATACCAGGGTCATTGGTGATCAAGGAAAGGTGCAGAGCGAGATAATGCATGTAGTACGTGTCTGAGAAAGGATGGGTGTCCCCACGGCAGGTGGCCAATGGGCAGGAATCTGGTAGTGATCAGGGCCGTTCCAAGTGGAAGGCTCGTAAGGATGGTGTTGGCAGTTGGGAACTTCTGAGTCAAAGTATTGATCGGGTATGCCCTCTGGGATAGATAGAAGATGATCGAGCAGCCAACTCCCGGGCTGGTAGGTGTATTCTTGCTTGGATTTTGAGCAGTAGAGGAAAGAGTTCCGGAAGATCATCAGCGTGTTCTGAAGCATTAGCGCTTTCTCTGTATTCCAATTGAGTATTTGGATACACCGAATTTACGCATTGGGTAAAATGGAGAATTATATATGGGGTTCAGAGGAAAGGTATTGTCGTATCTGTATGGTGCTGGGAGTAGGAGATAAGTGGTTGAGGCAGGACATTGTGATGTTCTGTAATGGTGTTACGTGGTACCCGGGTATAATGTCCCGATTTCGGAGTTATTTAGAATCTTGAGTTTGAGACGACTAGTGGTATATCGTGTATCTACGGTTCCAGTGGGAGCCCTTCGAGTATTGACATCAAGAGGGATTATTTAAGAAAGTGGATCTCCGCAGAGGTAGGTATTTTGTTATGACGGTTACCGCCAGAGTCTGTGATGCATATTTGGGTCGAGTATGTGTAGCTATCTATGATAGTCTGCGGAGCATGAGTTAGTGGACGTAGTGTGGTGTTGTGATACTACGGGGAGCCGTAGTACTCACTAGTCAGAGGGTGTTGTGATACTACGGGGAGCCGTAGTACTCACTAGTCAGAGGATGTTGTGATACTACGGGGAGCCGTAGTACTCACTGGTTAGAAGGTGTTGTGATACTACGGGGAGCCGTAGTGCTCACTGGTCAGAGGATGTTGTGATACTACGGGGAGCCGTAGTACTCACTAGTCATCGAGAGGTTATCGTGATGATTGCGGGGAGCCATAGTACTCACTAGACGGCAAGAGAGTGTGATGATGGAGTGTTCTCCGATCAGTGTGTGATGCAGAAGAGTGTTAGGCTTGAGTAGCCCGAGTATTGAGTTTTTGGAACCTGGTGGTTGAACCAAGGGCGAAACTGGAGGTCAGAGTTGAGTTGATCCTTGGTTGGATTGTATTTTTTTCGTATGAAGAAAAGAGAATTTCGTGACTTGTGCGTCACTGGGCCGGGATAGTGGTCACGGGGAGGAAGCTAGTGAGATATTTTGGATCATGTTATGGGTGATCTTTGGAGGTTCAGCTGTGGAGTCAAAAGCTGACCTGGTGCTCAGAATCGAAGCGAGATATGAGAAATGAGCTAGAGTTTATCATGGTGATGTCTGAGGACACTTCAGAGCGAGCGTACGATTCAGACGCTCGAGGACGCTTCGGGCATGTGGATTAGATTTCGGAGGGAGTTGGGACACGTATTTACTCTTGGCTGAGTTTTCCTATACAACAGCCATCATTCGAGCATTGGTATGCCACCATTTGAGCTGTTGTATGGGAGGTGGTGTCGGACTCCCATTTGCTGGGGAGAGGTAGGGCAACGAGTGATGGGCAGTACAGAGATTGTGCTTCAGACGACCGAGCAGATTCAGCAGGTCGGACAGAGGTTACTGACGGCCCAGAGCCGTCAGAAGAGTTATGCGGATAGACGATGGTCAGAGCTCGAGTTTCAGGTCGGTGACTTCGTACTCCTGAAGGTATCTCCTTGGAAAGGAGTGATTCGGTTCAGGAAGAGGGACAAGCTGGGACCCCGATATTTTGGTCCATTCCGAGTGATTGCAAGGGTAGGCCGGGTAGCCTACCGGTTGGAGCTACCTGCAGGGTTGGGCCAGCTTCATGACACCTTTCACGTATCACAACTGGGGAAGTGTATTGTCGACGAGTCGGCAGTGGTATCATTAGATGATATTCAGGTGGATGCGAGCCTGAACTATGTTGAGAGACCGGTGGTGATTATGAATCGGAAGATCAAGGTTCTGAGGAACAAGGAAGTGCCCCTGGTACAGGTCCAGTGGCAACATCGGAAAGGGTTCCGAGATGACCTGGGAGCCGGAGTTAGAGATGCGTGAGCAGCATCCGGAGTTGTTTGTGGAGTAAGACTTCGAGGGCGAAGTCTGATTCCAGTGGGGGAGAATTGTAACATCCGGATTTCCAGGTATCTTAATTTATGTATTTATATTGAGTTTTGGAGAGGGACTCGGCGAGTAGGCGCTTAGACTCGCCGAGTAGAGCCGTGCATTGTTGGACTGGAATAATGACTGGACTCGGCAAGTCCATACGTGGACTCGGCGAGTCCACGCTGTTTAATGAAACCCTAATTTCGTGGGTTTGGGACCTATTTAAAAGCCCTTATGGCCGTCATTTGAGGTCACCAGACCATAGAGAGAAACCCTAGAGTGCTTGAGCGTTTTGAGAGAGAAAGGAAGCCATTCTTGACCTTGGGAGTGTTGTTTAGCAAGAAGAAGGAGGTACTAGCCAAGAGGAAGCATAGGAGGTTGCTATTCTGTGGATTGGAGCTAAGATCTTCATATTTGAGGTAGTAATTCGACTCTCCTACTACTCTTATGATGATCATATGGATTTAGGGTTTCTTAGACCCTTTGTTGGTTAGATTTGATGTCCAAATAGTCCCTTATGATGATGAGGCTTTAGATCTGGATCCATAGAGGTCCAGAGAGCCTTATTCATTAAGCTTTATGAAGAACAATGGAGGTTATGACCTTGGGTTATAGTATTTGGGGCTAAATCGTCATATATGGTCATATAGATGTTGCATGGGCATCAAGATTGAGACTTTACGTGATTATTGAACTTGGGAAGGTTAGATCTAAGGAATAGAGGGACAGATCTGACCTCAGGAGGTCATTGGAGTTTGAGCATGACAAGAACTCGCCGAGTCCAAGAACAGACTCGGCGAGTAGGATCGGGTTTCCCGTGGACCACACAGTTGGCGACTCACTGAGTTGGGGAAATGACTCGGTGAGTCAGAAGGGATTTAGAGGACTTGAGTTCACGACTGAACTCGCCGAGTCACAATTGTGCACTCGGCGAGTCTAGTCAAGTGTTGACCGTTGACTTTTGTTGACTTTTAGGGTTTGGTCAAAAATTAGACTTGTGGACTGTTTGAAGGGTAAAATAGTCTTTTAGCCCTCTTAGAGGACATGTGAGAGTCTAGTCTAGCCTAGAGAGCCGTTATTGATTAAGATGATTATATTATGTGTTTAGGCAGAGACTAGATCAGTGTATACGCGAGCGGGATATTATCCGAGACATCCGAGGTGAGTCTTCTCACTATACTTTACCTAGAGTGGTAACAGGGTTATGTGACAAAGTTATTGTATGCTATCTATGCGATGTGTGGCACTGCATTATTTCTATGTGATTTATGTTGTGTGTATATCAGAGTGAGGACCGGAAGGTCCACAGAGCTAGGACCAGAGGGTCCACAGAGTTAGGTTTAGAGTTATGTGCCAGTGTAATTGTATGCTAATTATTTTATGAGATTTATTGTGATATGTGATATGCATGATTCAGAGTTATCAGAGTTAGGGCCAGAGGGTCCACAGAGAGTTGGGACTGGAGTGTCCCACTGAGACACACTGACCAGAGGGTCAACAGAGTTATAGCCTTGAGTGGCTAATATGTTTTAGAGTTGTATTTTGGGGAACTCACTAAGCATCGTGCTTACAGTGTTTTGTGTTATGTGTTTCAGGTTTTTCTCAAGATCACGGGACGGCCTCGGCTCGATTGTACACACCAGAGGAAGCGTTTGTTTTGAGGATCCTGGGTTATTAATTGATTGAACAAAAGAGTCATGTATTGTAACTTAAACAAAACGGGATTTTTATGAAAAGTGTTAAAGAGATAAGCGATTTTAAATGAAAAATTGTTTTGAAAATTTGGGTGTTACACACAGAGTCGGCAGAAAAGCTATGCCGACAAGCGTCGTTCAGACCTGGAGTTCCAGGTCGGGGATATGGTCCTCCTGAAGGTGTCTCCTTGGAAAGGCGTCATCCGATTCAGGAAGCGGGGCAAGTTGGGCCCCAGGTATATTGGACCTTTCATGGTCATAGCCCGGGTGGGCAAGGTGGCGTATCGGCTGGACCTGCCAGCCGAACTCAGTCAGATTCATAGCACCTTCCACGTCTCCCAGCTACGGAAATGCCTGGTGGACGACTCGGCAGTGGTGCCCCTAGAGGATATTCAGGTTGATGACAGCCTGGACTACATTAAGCGGCCTGTGGCGATCCTCGACCGGAAGTCGAAGGATCTGAGGAACAAGAAGGTCGAGCTGGTGAAGGTGCTATGGCAGCATCGGAAGGGCTCAGAATGGACGTGGGAGCCGGTAGGCGAGATGATGGAGCATTATCCAGAACTCTTCCAGGATTGAACAGCAGACTTCGAGGACGAAGTCTAAAATAAGCGGGGGATATTTGTAGCACCTGGTTCCTGGTATGTATTTTATTCTAGTATCTTGCATATTGGCCTTAGACTCGGCGAGTTGAGGTCCAACTCGTCGAGTCGGAGCGTGTTGGACACAGAAGTTTCATGACCTACTCGACGAGTCCGCGTCCGGACTCAGCGAGTAGGCGCTGTCCGGACAAAACCCTAGATGAGGGTTTGCACCCTATTTAAACCACTTGTTCAGCCTCCCTTTCGTCCCCAATGCTTCCAGAACTCCCCTTAAGCAAACCCTAGCCGTTTTTGAGAAGAACTAAGGCATTTTTGGTGGATCTTGCTAGTTGTGACCATAAGGAGGAAGGGAAAGGCTTGAGGAAACAAGTGAAGACCAAGGGAACCCGAGTTTGTGCATCTTCCACAGTTCATTGGAGGTATAAAGCTGTAACCTTGCTCTTTCATTTGTTAGATCCCTTTTTGGGGAGATTTAGGGCTTTTATAAGCCATTTTTGGTGACCAACCATGATTGCAAACATGGTTGGGGGTTGAGACTTCAGAATCAAGCCATTAAGGGAGTCACAGGGCAGTTAGGGGTTGCTTTTGCACCCATCTAAGGTCCCATGCATCTTAAGAGCTTATTTTATGACCTTTTGAGCTCAAAGTCCCATGCATGCACGTAAAGTTTGTAACTTTACGTGCTAGAGCGATTGAAGGAGCTTAGATCTACCTTTTGGTCAAGAGTTGTACGCTGGAAATCGAGAATTGAGACTTGGACATGCCCGACTCGACGAGTCGTTCTTGGGACTCGGCGAGTCCGAGGCAAAACTCCCCTTTTCTGTTATGGGTTGAAGGAACCCAGTTGAGCTCTAGAAGGGTTTTTAGAGGGTCCAAGGGAGTGAACCAATGTATTGGACTTAGCCTTAGATCTGGAGTTCATTGGACTCGACGAGTACAAGAACGGACTCGGCGAGTCCAAGGCAATCTCCTTACAGTTGAAGATGAACTCGACGAGTTGTTCATACAACTCGGCGAGTCGAGGACAGGACTTGTTTATCAGATGAATGTGAACTCGACGAGTTGTTCATACGACTCGGCGGGTCGGATGAAGATTCATTCGACGTTCATAGAAGGGAGAACTCGTCGAGTCGTTGTTGAACTCAACGAGTAGAGTCGTGGATAAGGACGGGTAAAGAGTTAGGGACTCGACGAGTTGAACTCGTCGAGTCGTTGTTGAACTCGACGAGTAGAGTCGTGGATAAGGACGGGTAAAGAGTTAGGGACTCGACGAGTTGGCGGCCCAACTCGACGAGTCGGGTCAACTGGAAGTTGACTTTGACTGGGACTTGGTTATGGGTAAAATAGTCATTTTACCCTAAGAGTAGATATCAGACTCTAACTGAGTGTTTTGTGGGATTATGGCCGGAGGGTTACCGGAGCAGCAGTCAGTCAGTTGCCGAGCAGTTTTTTCAGCAGTCAGCCTTACGAGGTGAGTTACTTTCCAGTAGCGGTGGGTTTGCGGCCACAATGCCGGCCCACTAGTAGGAGTTGTATGTTAGATGATTGTCTTTGTGATATTCATCTAGATTTGCTGCTACCTGTTATGTTTATGTGCTTTCATGATATGTGTTTATGTGGTGGTAGCAGTAGGGGGTGAAATAGTCCCCGGTTGTCGGATGAAATAGACCGACGGGTACGTCAAACACCCCAGAATGGTTTGACCTGGGTAAGTCAGACACCCCAGAATTGTCTCACAGTACATTATGTTATGCTATGTGTTTATTTGGTAGTAGTAGGGGGTGAAATAGTCCCTGGTAGTCGGGTGAAATAGACCGACGGGTACGTCAAACACCCCATAATGGTTTGACCTGGGTAAGTCAGGCGCCCCAGAATTGCCTGACAGTATATTGTATGGTATGTGGTACTGTGGGGGAACTCACTAAGCTTCGTGCTTACAGTTTTCAGTTTTGTTTCAGGTACCTCTTCAGCGAAGGGGAAGGAGCCGGCGCGGTAGCTGCACATCATACACACACCTCAGATTCCGCATTATGAGTTTTCCTTGGGATTGTACTCTGATATTATCACTATTTTATGATTTGGATTTTCAGACATTATACACAGTTTTATGAAATGTTATGATTTGACAATGTTTTCCTACGAACGTTTTAATTAAAGTAATTTATAAAAATGAAATTTTTGGATGCGAAAAATGGGTCGTTACAGGAGGACTTCATGTATAGTATCACAACAACGAGTATAATAGTGCTCAAAGTAAATACAACCATCATAAATATAATTGAAAAGGTTACATCATAGTATATGTTTACATGTTCAAAATCAATTACATTATGATGACAAAATGAACTGTTTGACGATTTAACGTCCCATCCTCAAAATGCTGTTGGTTTCCTGTTTCACTGCTTTCCTGAGAATACAAGTAGTTTTGAAAGAGTGTCAACAATTAAGTTGGTGAGTTCATAAGATTTTTATTTGAGAAAGAAATCGTTTTTCCTTTGTAAAAGAGAATGAGTGTGATTCCAGAAAATCCAATATTTTCTTTATGAGATGTGAAATGAAAGTTTCTATGTTAGGAAATAATGTACTCTAGAAGATCCATAGGTTCCTTCTATAATCACCCAGTGTATATAAGTTATGTAAAATTTAGTTAAATAAACTAAGTCTTGAAGCTTTTAAATACTTTAAACTTGTATATGTGTGTAAAGCCTTATGCATAAAAGTATTCATGTATAGAAGTATTAAAACTTTGGAATACTTTAAATTGGTAGTATGCATATCATATAAGACTAAAAAAATGAATGTTTCGAATTAATGAACATATGTACATGTTTAGGTTGTCGTAAATACGATTTAGTGATAGAACACCGCGTAAATCTTATGTTTTGAGAATACCCTAAGTGAGTTATTATAACCATGCTATGACCTGGTTGGCCTGAAATGACGTTCTTCACGCGTCGGAACTGATATGACATTTGTCACCCGTAGACCTCGAGGTCCTACTGCAGCTAACAGCGAGGTGTGGGGTGTCAAGCCCAATATAGATCTATACACAACTATCACGCTCTCCCTCAAAGAGACTCTGGTTACAATTATAGGACTTTTGATTTCGTTACCTTGGAAGTAACGTGAAGCGAATGTCTCACAAAGTTATTCATTAACAGATTTACGTGTGGTGATCCGAAAACTCTTTTATGTGGAAATAAAACCTTTCGTAGGAAGTTTGCTTGTATAACATAAACTATCTTTGTTATAGTTTATCAAAACGTTTGTAATGTATAGTTTTCTTGTAAAAGTAGTGTTTGTTATGTAAATGAATCATAAACTATACCTATTATACTTTATCACATAGTGGTAGTAGTAGCGAACATAAACTATACTTACAATGGTTTATCAAAATGTTTGTATGCAATGGATATAAACTTTGTTTATTGTAATTAATTACCATACTTGTGGAGGTAAAAATGCATTTGTTTTCTGATGTATGTCTATTTACCAAGACAAAATGACATATAATATAACGCATATAGGCACATAATGATACACACCTTGCTCAACAAGTTACAAGGTGTAAGTGAATTTAATAACATTTTTCTAGTGTTAATATTTCTATTCCTGTTCTTAGAAGATTTATAGAAAAATCATCAAAAGTCCAAATCAGAATCTGTAAATTCTGAGAGTTTGAAAAATGTGTCTAGTTTGTTCATAAATTTTATTAAGATTTTTAGTGACTTCCCACTTGTGTGAAAAAGCCTATATTCACAGAATGGTCCGGATTTGTACTTGAAATGATAGACAGTTTTGTAAAAATCACCATAAATTGTAGAAAAATCGTATGGTGATGTGCAAATAGTCATTTTAAAGGTATGAACCTGAACTATTTGTACCTAATACATTTTTGAAAACTAAAATGTTTAAGTTGAACAAAACAGTCCGTGAATGGAGTTAAACGTTTCTGATGAAAGCTGTTGGGTGAGTTTAGTTGTGTTCTCGGTGTTTTAACTTGTATTCCCCCCCCCCCCCCCCCTTAAAACTTAAGAAAAACATGAAAAGATAGGGGTATGAACTCACCTTGTGTGATTTCAGTGGGTGGATGTTGAAGAAAGGTGGTGTTCAACTCAAGAACACATAGAAGATTGCTTGAAGATTCGAAGAACTAACACAAATATGATGAAGTTTGTGGAAGCAACCTATGATTTGAGTAGAAAGAGGTGGAATAATCATATGAAGGATAATATTACTTACCAAAAGTAGATGAAGAACTTGAAAATCAGCTTTGAAATCTCGAAATTTAGAGAGAGAAGTGAGAGAGAATGAAGTTTGTTCTTTGGTGGAGAAATGAGTGAAATGAGAGAAATGTGAGGAGGGATAAGGGTTTCCAGCCTTTGACCTAGAGTGTGGCTGGAAAAATGGTGGGAAAGGACAATGAAATGACCAGGTATGGTGGAAGGACAATGGCTGGTCATTGAGTGGGTATGGGGTGGTTGCTTGTGTCATACATTAAGGCAAAGTCAACACTCCACCCATAAATCTTACCTACTAGATTTTATTCTTAGGCAAGGATTTTCCCCAAAATATAATTAAAATATGAATATTTAGGGTTTATTATGTTAAAATACGAGTTTGGGTGAAAATCCTGCGTTAAAATCACGAAAAACGGGCTCAAAACGCTAAAAATATTGAAAACCGGGTAGAAATTGCTAAAATCTGAAATTCAGGACCGAAGGTGCGGAGGTTCGGCTCCTTAGGAGCATAGAACCGAAGGTAGGGTTCGGTTGTATATGGGAACCGAGAGGTCTCGCAGGCGACTCATCAGAAGGAACCGAAGGTAGTCTTCTCGGACCGAAGGTTAAGTTCGTTTCCTTAGCAGGTTCGGTTTAGGAGGTGGTTTCGGTTCTCAGGAAGTTTCAGTTCGTTAAGGGAGGTTCGGCTCCTTAAGAGGGTTCGGCTACTTGAGAGCGTATGGCTCCTTAAGACTGGTTTTCGAGTAAACTTCCGTTTTCGAGCGGTTTTCGACTAAATTACAGGTCGGGATGCCCCGAGTGATTATAAGAAGTTGAGAGAGATTTTGAGAGAGATTTGGGAGAGATTTGATATACTTGGAGAGATTTAACATACTTAGAATGATTTGGGAGAGATTTCACACACTTGGAGAGATTTCTCATACAGAGAGAGATTTGGGAGAGATTTCACATTCTTGGAGAGATTTCTCATACAGAGAGAGATTTGGGAGAGATTTCACACACTTGGAGAGATTTCTCATATAGAGAGAGATTTGGGAGAGATTTCACACACTTGGAGAGATTTCTCATACAGAGAGAAATTTGGGAGAGATTTCACACACTTGGAGAGATTTGGGAGAGATTTCACATACTTGGAGAGATTTCTCATACTTAGAGAGATTTGGGAGACATTACACATACTTGGAGATATTTGGGAGAGATTTCACATACTTAGAGAGATTTCTCATACTTAGAGAGATTTCACATACTTGGAGAGATTTCTCATACAGAGAGAGATTCGGGAGAGATTTCACATTCTTGGAGAGATTTCTCATACAGAGAGAGATTTCATACACTTGGAGAGATTTCTCATACAGAGAGAGATTTGGGAGAGATTTCACACACTTGGAGAGATTTCTCATACAGAGGGAAATTTGGGAGAGATTTCAAACACTTGGAGAGATTTGGGATAGATTTCACATACTTGGAGAGATTTCTCATACTTAGAGAGATTTGGGAGAGATTTCACATACTTGGAGAGATTTGGGAGAGATTTCACATACTTAGAGAGATTTGGGAGAGATTTCACATACTTGGAGAGATTTCTCATACTTAGAGAGATTTTTGAGAGATTTCACATACTTGGAGAGATTTGGGAGAGATTTCACATACTTAGAGAGATTTGGGAGAGTTAGAGTGAAAGAGGTTGAGAGAGACTACGTTTGTGACCTTTTTGAGTGTTTGGCTTCGCAACGCAAGGTTCTTACACTCTGTTAAGCCTTGTTATGAATGTTATACGCTCTCGAGGGGTATGGAATAATGTTTTATCGAGTAGATTCATCACTTACCCTGATTAGGGTTTAGAATTTCTGAACACGTGAAAACTCTAAGTGATACTTTATATTAAGATTGTGAGTAGTACAACATGAATCATAATGGAAACCCTAATATAAAAGGGTTAGATGAGTTGACCGGTTTGACTTGATGACTTTGGTTGACTTTGACTTGACAAAAAATTGACGGTTGTCACATCATCCCCCCGTTAGAAAGAATTTCGTCCCGAAATTAGTGTTTTGACTGGGACTTCAAGAATTTCGAGAAAAGATGGGGGAACTTTTCGTAGTGCAAGAAATTGATATGGTGGGGACCAATCAGCCTGGTGTTAAATGACGACCTTGGAATTTCTTATTGTAACTTGAGTTGAGTCGATTTAAAATGAGTTATTGTTTTGGAATGATAGTTTATTCAATGTGTCCCTTTATGCTCCCCATTTTATACTTGTTGTTACCACTATGAATATTTTATAATGTAGTTAGTGAGTACTAGTATTACGAATGCTTTAAAAATTTGTGATGAAATTTGCAATATAAGTCCTACCAGATCTTTTATAATCGCTTGGTGTAAACTAGTCGTATATCATTAAGATTGCAAGGGCATTCGAATGAGTGACTCCGCCTTAAGCCCACAACCAAACAAGGAACAGGAAATAAGGCAGAATTACACATTCTAATTCCATAGAATCTTAATGATATATGGCCATAATGTTTACACTAGCCATCATAGATTCACTAGTAAAAAAACCCTGTGTTTTTATATAGGAGATAAGACTTATCCGGGTTTTGTCGTGTTCTCGAGGTTTATGGTTGATATACTTTAATCGATGCTAATATTTAAAAAAAAAATTTAAAACCTAAACGTTGATGTTAGAAACACGTACTGGTATTTACGGGCGGTACCGGGGTGGTCTCTTCAGCGGTTATCATCAGCACCCTTCCACCATCACCAGTCTTCCTTGTCCTTGGACATTCTCTCTTAAAGTGTCCCGTTTCACCACATTTGTAACAAGCTCGGCTTATTCCAATGTCGGGGACCTGGTTGATGGGTTGCGACGGTGCCCTACAGAAACGGACAGTGTGTCCCTTCCTGTTGCAATTTTTGCAATGCATCTCCCGGCAAACCCCAGTATGATGGAAGTTGCACTTGTTGCATTCCGGGAGTGATCCATTATATGGTCTGGCTGGTGCTTGGGTGACAATTGTTGTGGCTGATGTCGGGGCATGTGTCGTGACTGCTGTTGTAATGGTAGGGGCAGCCATGGATTGTTGTCTTTTAGCGAATCTTTGAGATAGGTTGCACTCCTTTTTGTTCCAAAACTTTCGTTTATTACTCTTAGGTTTGTGGTCTGAGGCATATTTGTTGGTAGACACTCGCTGGTGTCCCTTATTGTTACAGCAATTAGTATTTCCGGCATCGCTTCCACCTCCGCTAGCATTGTTAGCATTGATTTGCGTCATGGCGGCTGTCACGGCTGTTGTGACTGCAACTTGAAAAGTTGTAGAGTCTATATGTAGAATTGGTGCCTTGCTAGTTGACTGGTTACCTCCTTGTGAAGACATAATTCTGTTTCATGGCGAGAAACGATCTCGTGAGTAGTGATGATTATTACTAGATACATTCTTACGATTTATATACACATATGAAAATTTCGCATTTTGCTGAACTATTCTCAATGTTTCTGCTAAACATTCTTGGGACGGGGTTATGGTGGTGGGTAAGTTTTGTACGTGTGTTAAGTTTGTCCAAACTAGTACTATACTCGCCCAAGCACGCTTAACTGCGGAGTTCTGATGGGATCCGGTGCATTAGTGCTGGTATGATCGCACCCTATAGGTCTACGAAGAAGACATCTTTCAACCATAAGATTTAACGACGTAATGGATGTAAGTCTTTTAGTAGTGGTATAATTCGAGTGCAGTTTAAACTAAGTTATCTTAGTTCTGACATAAGTTTGTAAAGACGAACAGACGGTAAGTTTCCAATAGCAGCGACAAGTCGGATGTTCCATGCCTGATCCACTCCTAAGATCACCCGATGTATACCAATTGTGTGCAATGAAAGTTTAATAGGCCGTTGAACTTAATGAGTCTGCCCTAGGTCCACAACCAAACAAGGAACAGGACCCAAGGCGGACTCATCATTTCTAAGTCGATCGTCTCTTAATTACATATAACCTTGAGGTATACATTAAGTACTTTTAGAGTTATCATAAGTAAATCGTTTGTAATACCAAGTTATGAAATGTATGGTAAACTCCTAATGAAATGAAATGCATGCCAAATTTTATTGATATAATCAGGTGCATAGGGTTCAGGAAAATTTGACCTTATAATAGGTCCACGTTTTTTTAATGCAATGGGAAAAAATTTTGACATCGACTCGACCCCTTGAATTGTGTAGTCTCTAAATTTGGAGGATCGAATTTATGTATATGACGGGGCAGTGTTCAAACGCACGCCAGGAGTTTGAGTCTGTAATGATATGTCAGTAGTGTACACACTACTCGTGGCGGGTGATGTTCCGTGGGTCATAGAATGAAGACATGTAAGTCTGTATTGTCTTATCCTCTGCCCTGGCTTCTGCCATTTGATGTTCTGCTTTTACCACGCGTTTTCTCTAACGATATGTGAAGTTCCTGATACTCCTAATTTCGGCTCGGGTTGCGGTCACTTCCCTCTGAAGGCTTTGATGTGGTTTCCGATCTGTTCATGGTCTCCATCCAGGTGACGAAGGCGAATTGCGGTGATCTTGGTGGTAGTGCCAACCTCCATGATTTCGACTGACCGATGCTTGTGTTTGTACGCTTAAGTGAGTGATTTAGCGTATTATGACAAGGAGAGCCTTGTCTACTAATCCTCCTCTATTGAGGTTATAGAAGCCTCATCCATGTCATAGGGAGGGTGTTAACCTTGTTCCTAACTCCGTCTTTGTAGTTCTACGGCTTATCGAGGTGTCGGACCATGGAAGCCTCGTCGGGGTGTGGCGACTGGAGGGTGTATTGTAGTCCTCGGGCTCTTCGTCAGGTTCTTCTCCTATTTCTTCTTTGTCTTTGTTTTCTTTTGGTTTCGCTTCCTCCGGATCCTCATCTGAATTGTCTTCGGGGTCTTACTCTATTATTTCCTCAGGGTCCTCTCCAGGGCTTTCTTCGTTCTAACCACCATCTTCCTGGGTAGGAGAATAGGGGTCTCCTGGTAGTTGAGCTTTTGCCATGTTGTTCGTGCGAGAATAGGGATAGGAGAGAGAATTAATAGACGTCAAATCCTACAATTACTTATAGGAGGGTGATCCTTATCAGTCATGTCTATAATCACATAGTGCATACCAGTTATACATAATCTGAGATAGAATAGACCTTCGAATAAATGACTCTACTCTAAGTCCACAACCAAACAAGGAACAGGAAGTAGAGCCATAGTCATAGATTCTGAGCCTATAATATCTTTAATTATGTATAACCTTAGCGTATGCACTCAGTCATTATAGACCTACTAATAGGGGTCTTTAGTTTTCACATAAGTTAGTTATAGCAGCACAAAATACTCCTATAGTATTTTAGATGTTTGACTTATGTTCTTAATGTTTCTTGGTAGGTAGAGTTGGTAAGTTTTTAGACTTGTTGCAACACTACAACCATTCCTGGGCATATGTTAATCATTTCTGGGTCAGACATAGTTGATCAGGCTATGTCATTCCCAGACTTGACTACACATCCCCAAGCCTACTTGTGTTGTTCAACAATCACCACTTTTGTTTTGTTCTAGTATGATGCTGACCTTAGTATGTATGCATGTATACTTTTAACAAGAACTATTTATTTCTAAAAGTATAGTCTGTTGAAAATGTTTAATCATATACTTTAGTCCCAATGCATTTATAGTTTGTATATCTTATGTGGTTTGATATACTTGGTTCACTATAAACAATGCTCTGATACCAATCTGTCACACCCCCAAACCAAGGATGGCGGAAACGTCCGAGGGTGGAGGACTTCATGTATAGTATCACAACAACGAGTATAATAGTGCTCAAAGTAAATACAACCATCATAAATATTATTGAAAAGGTTACATCATAGTATATGTTTACATGTTCAAAATCAATTACATTATGATGACAAAATGAACTGTTTGACGATTTAACGTCCCATCCTCAAAATGCTGTTGGTTTCCTGTTTCACTTATTTCCTGAGAATACAAGTAGTTTTGAAAGAGTGTCAACAATTAAGTTGGTGAGTTCATAAGATTTTTATTTGAGAAAGAAATCGTTTTTCCTTTGTAAAAGAGAATGAGTGTGATTCCAGAAAATCCAATATTTTCTTTATGAGATGTGAAATGAAAGTTTCTATGTTAGGAAATAATGCACTCTAGAAGATCCATAGGTTCCTTCTATAATCACCCAGTGTATATAAGTTATGTAAAATTTAGTTAAATAAACTAAGTCTTGAAGCTTTTAAATACTTTAAACTTGTATATGTGTGTAATGCCTTATGCATAAAAGTATTCATGTATAGTAGTCTTAAAACTTTGGAATACTTTAAATTGGTAGTATGCATATCATATAAGACTAAAAAAATGAATGTTTCGAATTAATGAACATATGTTCATGTTTAGGTTGTCGTAAATACGATTTAGTGATAGAACACCGCGTAAATCTTATGTTTTGCGAATACCCTAACTGAGTTATTATAACCATGCTATGACCTGGTTGGCCTGAAACGACGTTCTTCACGCGTCGGAACTGATATGACATTTGTCACCCGTAGACCTCGAGGTCCTACTGCAGCTAACAGCGAGGTGTGGGGTGTCAAGCCCAATATAGATCTATACACAACTATCACGCTCTCCCTCAAAGAGACTCTGGTTACAATTACAGGAATTTTGATTTCGTTACCTTGGAAGTAACGTGGAGCGAATGTCTCACAAAGTTATTCATTAACAGATTTACGTGTGGTGATCCGAAAACTCTTTTATGTGGAAATAAAACCTTTCGTAGGAAGTTTGCTTGTATAACATAAACTATCTTTGTTATAGTTTATCAAAACGTTTGTAATGTATAGTTTTCTTGTAAAAGTAGTGTTTGTTATGTAAATGAATCATAAACTATATCTATTATAGTTTATCACATAGTGGTAGTAGTAGCGAACATAAACTATACTTACAATGGTTTATCAAAATGTTTGTATGCAATGGATATAAACTTTGTTTATTGTAATTAATTACCATACTTGTGGAGGTAAAAATCCATTTGTTTTCTGATGTATGTCTATTTACCAAGACAAAATGACATATAATATAACGCATATATGCACATAATGATACACACCTTGCTCAACAAGTTACAAGGTGTAAGTGAATTTAATAACATTTTTCTAGTGTTAATATTTCTATTCCTGTTCTTAGAAGATTTATAGAAAAATCATCAAGAGTCCAAATCAGAATCTGTAAATTCTGAGAGTTTGGAAAATGTGTCTAGTTTGTTCATAAATTTTATTATGATTTTTAGTGGCTGCCCACTTGTGTGAAAAAGCCCATATTCACAGAATGGCCCGGATTTGTTCTTGAAATGATAGACAGTTTTGTAAAAATCACTATAAATTGTAGAAAAATCGTATGGTGATGTGCAAATAGTCATTTTAAAAGTATGAACCTGAGCTATTTGCACCTAATACAGTTTTGAAAACTAAAATGTTTAAGTTGACCAAAACAGTCTGTGAATGGAGTTAGACTTTTCTGATGAAAGCTATTGGGTGAGTTTAGTTGTGTTCTTGGTGTTTTAACTTGTATTCCCCCCCCCCCCCCCCCTTAAAACTTAAGGAAAACATGAAAAGATAGGGGTATGAACTCACCTTGTGTGATTTCAGTGGGTGGATGTTGAAGAAAGGTAGTGTTCAACTCAAGAACACTTAGAAGATTGCTTGAAGATTCGAAGAACTAACACAAATATGATGAAGTTTGTGGAAGCAACCTATGATTTGAGTAGAAAGAGGTGGAATAATCATATGAAGGATAATATTACTTACGAAAAGTAGATGAAGAACTTGAAAATCAGCCATGAAATCTCGAAATTTAGACAGAGAAGTGAGAGAGAACGGAGTTTGTTCACTGGTGGAGAATGAGAGAAATGTGAGGAGGGATAAGGGTTTCCAGTCTTTGACTAAGAGTGTGGCTGGAAAATGGTGGGAAAAGGACAATGAAATGACCAGGTATGGTGAAAGGACAAGGGCTGGTCATTGAGTGGGTGTGGGGTGGTTGCTTGTGTCATACACTAAGGCAAAGTCAACACTCCACCCATAAATCTTACCTACTAGATTTTATTCTTAGGCAAGGATTTTTCCCAAAATATAATTAAAATATGAATATTTAGGGTTTATTATGTTAAAATACGACTTTGGGTGAAAATCCCGCGTTAAAATCACGAAAAACGGACTCAAAACGCTAAAAATATTGAAAACCGGGTAGAAATTGCTAAAATCCGAAATTCAGGACCGAAGGTGAGAAGGTTCCGCTCCTTAGGAGCATAGAACCGAAGGTAGGGTTCGGTTGTATATGGGAACCGAGAGGTCTCGCAGGCGACTCATCAGAATGGACCGAAGGTAGTCTTCTCGGACCGAAGGTAGCCTCTCGGACCGAAGGTTAAGTTCGGTTCCTTAGCAGGTTCGGTTCAGGAGGTGGTTTCGGTTCTCAGGAGGTTTCGGTTCCTTAAGGGAGGTTCGGCTCCTTAAGAGGGTTCGGCTCCTTAAGAAGGTTTCGCTCCTTAAGACTGTTTTTCGCGTAAACTTCCGTTTTCGAGCGGTTTTCGACTAAATTACAGGTCGGGATGCCCCGAGTGATTATAAGAAGTTGAGAGAGATTTTGAGAGAGATTTGGGAGAGATTTGATATACTTGGAGAGATTTGATATACTTAGAGACATTTGGGAGAGATTTCACACACTTGGAGAGATTTCTCATACAGAGAGAGATTTGGGAGAGATTTCACATTCTTGGAGAGATTTCTCATATAGAGAGAGATTTGTGAGAGATTTCACACACTTGGAGAGATTTCTCATACAGAGAGAGATTTGGGAGAGATTTCACACACTTGGAGAGATTTCTTATACAGAGAGAAATTTGGGAGAGATTTCACACACTTGGAGAGATTTGGGAGAGATTTCACATACTTGGAGAGATTTCTCATACTTAGAGAGATTTGGGAGAGATTTCACATACTTGGAGAGATTTGGGAGAGATTTCACATACTTAGAGAGATTTCTCATACTTAGAGAGATTTGGGAGAGATTTCACATACTTGGAGAGATTTCTCATACAGAGAGAGATTTGGGAGAGATTTCACATTCTTGGAGAGATTTCTCATACAGAGAGAGATTTGGGAGAGATTTCACACACTTGGAGAGATTTCTCATACAGAGAGAGATTTGGGAGACATTTCACACACTTGGAGAGATTTCTCATACAGAGGGAAATTTGGGAGAGATTTCAAACACTTGGAGAGATTTGGGATAGATTTCACATACTTGGAGAGATTTCTCATACTTAGAGAGATTTGGGAGAGATTTCACATACTTGGATAGATTTGGGAGAGATTTCACATACTTAGAGAGATTTGGGAGAGATTTCACATACTTGGAGAGATTTCTCATACTTAGAGAGATTTGGGAGAGATTTCACATATTTGGAGAGATTTGGGAGAGATTTCACACACTTAGAGAGATTTGGGAGAGTTAGAGTGAAAGAGGTTGAGAGAGACTACGTTTGTGACCTTTTTGAGTGTTTGGCTTCGCAACGCAAGGTTCTTACACTCTGTTAAGCCTTGTTATGAATGTTATACGCTCTCGAGGGGTATGGAATAATGTTTTATCGAGTAGATTCATGACTTACCCTGATTAGGGTTTAGAATTTCCGAACACGTGAAAACTCTAAGTGATACTTTATATTAAGATTGTGAGTAGTACAATATGAATCATATTGGAAACCCTAATATACAAGGGTTAGATGAGTTGACCGGTTTGACTTGATGACTTTGGTTGACTTTGACATGACAAAAAATTGACGGTTGTCACATCATCCCCCCGTTAGAAAGAATTTCGTCCCGAAATTAGTGTTTTGACTGGGACTTCAAGAATTTGGAGAAAAGATGAGGGAACTTTTCGTAGTGCAAGAAATTGATATGGTGGGGACCAATCCGCATGGTGTTAAATGACGACCTTGGAATTTCTTATTGTAACTTGAGTTGAGTCGATTTAAAAGGAGTTATTGTTTTGGAATGATAGTGTATTCAATGTGGGCCTTTATGCTCCCCGTTTTATGCTTGTTGTTACCACTATGAATATTTTATAATGTAGTTAATGAGTACTAGTATTACGAATGCTTTAAAAATTTGTGATGAAATTTGCAATATAAGTCCTACCAGATCTTTTATAATCGCTTGGTGTAAACTAGTCGTATATCATTAAGATTGCAAGGGCATTCGAATGGGTGACTCCGCCTTAAGCCCACAACCAAACAAGGAACAGGAAATAAGGCGGAATTACACATTCTAAGTCCATAGAATCTTAATGATATATGGCCATAATGTTTACACTAGCCATCATAGATTCACTAGTAAAAAAACCCTGTGTTTTTATATAGGAGATAAGACTTATCCGGGTTTTGTCGTGTTCTCGAGGTTTATGGTTAATATACTTTAATCGATGCTAATATTTTTAAAAAAAAATTAAACCTAAACGTTGATGTTAGAAACACGTACTGGTATTTACGGGCGGTACCGGGGTGGTCTCTTCAGCGGTGATCATCAGCACCCTTCCACCATCACCATTCTTCCTTGTCCTTGGACATTCTCTCTTAAAGTGTCCCGTTTCACCACATTTGTAACAAGCTCGGCTTATTCCAATTCCGAGGACCTGGTTGATGGGTTGCGTCGGTGCCCTACAGAAACGGACAGTGTGTCCCTTCCTGTTGCAATTTTTGCAATGCATCTCCCGGCAAACCCCAGTATGATGGAAGTTGCACTTGTTGCAATCTGGGAGTGATCCATTATATGGTCTGGCCGGTGCTTGGGTGACAATTGTTGTGGGTGATGCCGGGGCATGTGTCGTGACTGTTGTTGTAATGGCAGGGGTGGCCATGGGTTGTTGTCTTTTAGCGAATCTTTGAGATAGGTTGCGCTCCTTTTTGTTCCAAAACTTTCGTTTATTACTCTTAGGTTTGTGGTCTGAGGCGTCTTTGTTGGTAGACACTCGCTGGTGTCCCTTATTGTTACAGCAATTAGTATTTCCGGCATCGCTTCCACCTCCGCTGGCATTGTTAGCATTGATTTGGGCCATGGCGGCTGTCACGGCTGCTGTGACTGCAACTTGAAAAGTTGTAGAGTCTATCTGTAGAATTGGTGCCTTGCTAGTTGACTGGTTACCTCCTTGTGAAGACATAATTCCGTTGCATGGTGAGAAACGATCTCGTGAGTAGTGATGATTATTACTAGATACATTCTTACGATTTATATACACATATGAAAATTTCGCATTTTGCTGAACTATTCTCAATGTTTCTGCTAAACATTCTTGGGACGGGGTTATGGTGGTGGGTAAGTTTTGTACGTGTGTTAAGTTTGTCCAAACTAGTACTATACTCGCCCAAGCACGCTTAACTACGGAGTTCTTATGGGATCCGGTGCATTAGTGCTGGTATGATCGCACCCTATAGGTCTACGAAGAAGACAACTTTCAACCATAAGATTTAACGACGTAATGGATGTAAGTCTTTTAGTAGTGGTATAAGTTGAGTGCAGTTTAAACTAAGTTATCTTAGTTCTGACATAAGTTTGTAAAGACGAACAGACGGTAAGTTTCCAATAGCAGCGACAAGTCGGATGTTATTGAACTAGATTTTTCTGTATTATGCTCCGACTTAAAAGTATCTTGCATGCAATTCATAAAGAAAGTCCATATGAATGAATTTATGAGTTTAGTAGTAGTGACTCGAATGTAGTCTTATGATTTGTTCCATGCCTGATCCACTCCTAAGATCACCCGATGTATACCAATTGTGTGCAATGAAAGTTTACTAGGCCGTTGAACTTAATGAGTCTGCCCTAGGTCCATAACCAAACAAGGAATAGCACCCAAGGGGGACTCATCATTTCTAAGTCGATCGTCTCTTAATTACACATAACCTTGAGGTAGACATTAAGTACTTTTAGAGTTATCATAAGTAAATCGTTTGTAATACCAAGTTATGAAATGTATGATAAACTCCTAATGAAATGAAATGCATGCCAATTTTTATTGATATAATCAGGTGCATAGGGTTCAGGAAAATTTGACCTTATAATAGGTCCACGTTTTTGTTAATGCAATGGGAAAAATTTTTGACAGCGACTCGACCCCTTGAATAGTGTAGTCTCTAAATTTGGAGGATCGAATTTATGTATATGATGGGGCAGTGTTCAAACGCACGCCAGGAGTTTGAGTCTGTAATGATATGTCAGTAGTGTACACACTACTCGTGGCGAGTGATGTTTCGTGGGTCATAGAATGAAGACATGTAAGTCTGTATTGTCTTATCCTCTGCCCTGGCTTCTGCCATTTGATGTTCTGCTTTTACCACGCGATTTCTCTAACGCTATGTGAAGTTCCTGATACTTCTAATTTCGGCTCGGGTTGCGGTCACTTCCCTCTAAAGGCTTTGATGTGGTTTCCGATCTGTTCATGGTCTCCATCCCGGTGACGAAGGCGAATTGCGGTGATCTTGGTGGTAGTGTCAACCTCCATGATTTCGACTGACCGATGCTCGTGTTTGTACGCTTAAGTGAGTGATGCAGCGTATTATGACAAGGAGAGCCTTGTCTACTAATCCTCCTCTATTGAGGTTGTAGAAGCCTCATCCATGTCATAGGGAGGGTGTTAACCTTGTTCCTAACTCCGTCTTTGTAGTTCTACGGCTTATCGAGGTGTCGGACCATGGAAGCCTCGTCGGGGTGTGGCGACTGGAGGGTGTATTGTAGTCCTCGGGCTCTTTGTCAGGATCTTCTCCTATTTCTTCTTTGTCTTTGTCTTCTTTTGGTTTCGCTTCCTCCGGATCCTCATCTGAATTGTCTTCGGGGTCTTACTCTATTATTTCCTCAGGGTCCTCTCCGGGGCTTTCTTCGTTCTAACCACCATCTTCCTGGGTAGGAGAATAGGGGTCTCCTGGTAGTTCAGCTTTTGCCATGTTGTTCATGCGAAAATAGGGGTAGGAGAGATAATTAATAGACGTCAAATCCTACAATTACTTATAGGAGGGTGATCCTTATCAGTCATGTCTATAATCACATAGTGCATACCAGTTATACATAATCTGAGATAGAATAGACCTTCGAATAAATGACTCTACTCTAAGTCCACAACCAAACAAGGAACAGGAAGTAGAGCCATAGTCATAGATTCTGAGCCTATAATATCTTTAATTATGTATAACCTTAGCGTATGCACTCAGTCATTATAGACCTACTAATAGGGGTCTTTAGTTTTCACATAAGTTAGTTATAGCAGCACAAAATACTCCTATAGTATTTTAGATGTTTGACTTATGTTCTTAATGTTTCTTGGTAGGTAGAGTTGGTAAGTTTTTAGACTTGTTGCAACACTACAACCATTCCTGGGCATATGTTAATCACTTCTGGGTCAGACATAGTTGATCAGGCTATGTCATTCACATACCTGACTACATATCCCCAAGCCTACTTGTGTTGTTCAACAATCACCACTTTTGTTTTGTTCTAGTATGATGGTGACCTTAGTATGTATGCATGTATACTTTTAACAAGAACTATTTATTTCTAAAAGTATAGTCTTTTGAAAATGTTTAATCAGAGACTTTAGTCCCAATGCATTTATAGTTTGTATATCTTATGTGGTTTGATATACTTGGTTCACTATAAACAATGCTCTGATACCAATCTGTCACACCCCCAAACCAAGGATGGCGGAAACGTCCGGGGGTGGAGGACTTCATGTATAGTATCACAACGAGTATAATAGTGCTCAAAGTAAATACAACCATCATAAATATAATTGAAAATGTTACATCATAGTATATGTTTACATGTTCAAAATCAATTACATTATGATGACAAAATGAACTGTTTGACGATTTAACGTCTCATCCTCAAAATGTTGTTGGTTTCCTGTTTCACTGCTTTCCTGAGAATACAAGTAGTTTTGAAAGAGTGTCAACAATTAAGTTGGTGAGTTCATAAGATTTTTATTTGAGAAAGAAATCGTTTTTCCTTTGTAAAAGAGAATGAGTGTGATTCCAGAAAATCCAATATTTTCTTTATGAGATGTGAAATGAAAGTTTCTATGTTAGGAAATAATGCACTCTAGAAGATCCATAGGTTCCTTCTATAATCACCCAGTGTATATAAGTTATGTAAAATTTAGTTAAATAAACTAAGTCTTGAAGCTTTTAAATACTTTAAACTTGTATATGTGTGTAAAGCCTTATGCATAAAAGTATTCATGTATAGAAGTCTTAAAACTTTGGAATACTTTAAATTGGTAGTATGCATATCATATAAGACTAAAAAAATGAATGTTTCGAATTAATGAACATATGTACATGTTTGGGCTGTCATAAATACGATTTAGTGATAGAACACCGCGTAAATCTTATGTTTTGCGAATACCCTAAGTGAGTTATTATAACCATGCTATGACCTGGTTGGCCTGAAACGACGTTCTTCAGGCGTCGGAACTGATATGACATTTGTCACCCGTAGACCTCGAGGTCCTACTGCAGCTAACACCGAGGTGTGGGGTGTCAAGCCTAATATAGATCTATACACAACTATCCCGCTCTCCCTCAAAGAGACTCTGGTTACAATTACAGGACTTTTGATTTCGTTAACTTGGAAGTAATGTGAAGCGAATGTCTCACAAAGTTATTCATTAACACATTTACGTGTGGAGATCCGAAAACTCTTTTATGTGGAAATAAAACCTTTCGTAGGAAGTTTGCTTGTATAACATAAACTATCTTTGTTATAGTTTATCAAAACGTTTGTAATGTATAGTTTTCTTGTAAAAGTAGTGTTTGTTATGTAAATGAATCATAAATTATACCTATTATAGTTTATCACATAGTGGTAGTAGTAGCGAACATAAACTATACTTACAATGGTTTTTTAAAATGTTTGTATGCAATGGATATAAACTTTGTTTATTGTAATTAATTACCATACTTGTGGAGGTAAAAATTCATTTGTTTTCTGATGTATGTCTATTTACCAAGACAAAATGACATATAATATAACGCATATATGCACATAATGATACACACCTTGCTCAACAAGTTACAAGGTGTAAGTGAATTTAATAACATTTTTCTAGTGTTAATATTTCTATTCCTGTTCTTAGAAGATTTATAGAAAAATCATCAAGAGTCCAAATCAGAATCTGTAAATTCTGAGAGTTTGGAAAATGTGTCTAGTTTGTTCATAAATTTTATTATGATTTTTAGTGGCTGCCCACTTGTGTGAAAAAGCCCATATTCACAGAATGGCCCGAATTTGTTCTTGAAATGATAGACAGTTTTGTAAAAATCACTATAAATTGTAGAAAAATCGTATGGTGATGTGCAAATAGTCATTTTAAAAGTATGAACCTGAGCTATTTGCACCTAATACAGTTTTGAAAACTAAAATGTGTAAGTTGACCAAAACAGTCCGTGAATGGAGTTAGACTTTTCTGATGAAAGCTATTGGGTGAGTTTAGTTGTGTTCTTGGTGTTTTAACTTGTATTCCCCCCCCCCCCCCTTAAAACTTAAGGAAAACATGAAAAGATATGGGTATGAACTCACCTTGTGTGATTTAAGTGGGTGGATGTTGAAGAAAGGTAGTGTTCAACTCAAGAACACTTAGAAGATTGCTTGAAGATTCGAAGAACTAACACAAATATGATGAAGTTTGTGTAAGCAACCTATGATTTGAGTAGAAAGAGGTGGAATAATCATATGAAGGATAATATTACTTACGAAAAGTAGATGAAGAACTTGAAAATCAGCCTTGAAATCTTGAAATTTAGAGAGAGAAGTGAGAGAGAATGGAGTTTGTTCTTTGGTGGAGAATGAGAGAAATGAGAGAAATGGGAGGAAGGATAAGGGTTTCCAGCCTTTGACCAAGAGTGTGGCTGAAAAAATGGTGGGAAAGGACAATGAAATGACCAGGTATGGTGGAAGGACAAGGGCTGGTCATTGAGTGGGTATGGGGTGGTTGCTTGTGTCATACACTAAGACAAAGTCAACACTCCACCCATAAATCTTACCTACTAGATTTTATTCTTAGGCAAGGATTTTCCCCAAAATATAATTAAAATATGAATATTTAGTGTTTATTATGTTAAAATACGAGTTTGGATGAAAATCTCGCGTTAAAATCACGAAAAACGGGTTCAAAACGCTAAAAATATTGAAAACCGGGTAGAAATTGCTAAAATCCAAAATTGAGGACCGAAGGTGCGAAGGTTCGGCTCCTTAGGAGCATAGAACCGAAGGTAGGGTTCGGTTGTATATGGGAACCGAGAGGTCTCACAGGCGACTCATCAGAAGGGACCGAAGGTAGTCTTCTCGGACCGAAGGTAGCCTCTCGGACCGAAGGTTAAGTTCGGTTCCTTAGCAGGTTCGGATCAGGAGGTGGTTTCGGTTCTCAGGAGGTTTCGGTTCCTTAAGGAAGGTTCGGCTCCTTAAGAGGTTTCGGCTCCTTAAGAGGGTTCGGCTCCTTAAGACTGTTTTTCGCGTAAACTTCCGTTTTCGAGCGGTTTTCGACTAAATTACAGGTCGGGATGCCCCGAGTGATTATAAGAAGTTGAGAGAGATTTGGGAGAAATTTGATATACTTGGAGAGATTTGACATACTTAGAGAGATTTGGGAGAGATTTCACACACTTGGAGAGATTTCTCATACAGAGAGAGATTTGGGAGAGATATCACACACTTGGAGAGATTTCTCATACAGAGAGAGATTTGGAAGAGATTTCACACACTTGGAGAGATTTCTCATACAGAGAGAAATTTGGGAGAGATTTCACACACTTGGAGAGATTTGGAAGAGATTTCACATACTTGGAGAGATTTCTCATACTTAGAGAGATTTGTGAGAGATTTCACATACTTGGAGAGATTTGAGAGACATTTCACATACTTAGAGAGATTTCTCATACTTAGAGAGATTTGGGAGAGATTTCACATACTTGGAGAGATTTCTCATACAGAGAGAGATTTGGGAGAGATTTCACATTCTTGGAGAGATTTCTCATACATAGAGAGATTTGGGAGAGATTTCACACACTTGGAGAGATTTCTCATACAGAGAGAGATTTGGGAGAGATTTTACACACTTGGAGAGATTTCTCATACAGAGAGAAATTTGGGTGATATTTCACACACTTGGAGAGATTTGGGAGAGATTTCACGTACTTGGAGAGATTTCTCATACTTAGAGAGATTTGGGAGAGATTTCACATACTTGGAGAGATTTGGGAGAGATTTCACATACTTAGAGAGATTTGGGAGAGATTTCACATACTTGGAGAGATTTCTCATACTTAGAGAGATTTGGGAGAGATTTCACATACTTGGAGAGATTTGGGAGAGATTTCACATACTTAGAGAGATTTGGTGGAGTTAGAGTGAAAGAGGTTGAGAGAGACTACGTTTGTGACCTTTTTGAGTGTTTGGCTTCGCAACGCAAGGTTCTTACACTCTGTTAAGCCTTTTTATGAATGTTATACGCTCTCGAGGGGTATGGAATAATCTTTTATCGAGTAGATTCATCACTTACCCTGATTAGGGTTTAGAATTTCCGAACACGTGAAAACTCTAAGTGATACTTTATATTAAGATTGCGAGTACTACAATATGAATCATATTGGAAACCCTAATATACAAGGGTTAGATGAGTTGACCGGTTTGACTTGATGACTTTGGTTGACCTTTACTTGACCAAAAAATGACGGTTGTCACATTTGTCCCAAAAACTCGACAAGTTGGAGCTTATTTTTGGAATCTATATATAGATCGTTTGTTCCCAACACCCTATCTTTTCCTGGAGGCTTTTAGCGACTTTTGGAGGCCAAAGAGGTTCTTAGAAGCTGTGGTTTTCGAAATTCAACTAGAGGCTTGGAATTGAAGAGATCTAAAGGCAAAATCATTAGTAATTTACTTAATTCTCTTGTTTTCATTATGTCTACATTAATGAATTTCGTTTTTATGATGTTATTTGCTGAAGTTATGGGCTAAAACTTCGTACTTCTGTTTAGACTAGATGATCTTATGAATATGGTTTGATTAGTGGTTTTGGATTATATTGATTTGGTTATTTATCTTGTTAAGCTTGTTAAAAGATCCTTATGTGTTAATTAAAATTATTTTTTGTTAATAACTAAGTTAATTGAGTTGCATGAACATCTTCTTGATTGCTTGAATCTTATGGTTTTGTGAAAACAAGATTGTATTCCTAGTATTAGTGAACATAAACCTAGGGTTAACTAGAAAATAAGTAAGTTAATGTGTGAGCATGTGTGATGACCAACCACATATGAGTTAATTGAATGCCCAATTTAGTTAACTAATATTATAAGGCTTACTTGATTCGAACAGACCACTAGGAAACCTGTTAGTTTAATCAACTAGCCATTGTTTGAATTAACTTGTTTGCTAAAGGATTAGTAATAGTGAACATGAACCTAATCATATTAGAAATCGGTAACTATTGATATATTAATCCACTTCACTTGCCACAAATTCAACCATAGGAAAAAGTGAGTCAAATCTAAAAAAAAGTCTATTTTATCTTATTGAATCTAGTTGTCTTTTGCTTATATTTTAGTTGTTAATTGTCCTTTGTTTAAGTGTTTAGTAATTGCTTAAGTTTCTAGTCTTGCAAAACTAGAGAAAACCCCCCTTTTTAAATATTGTTTTATTTAGATAATATTAGTATTAATTTTAATTGTTTACCGTTCCCTGTGTTCAATACCCTACTTACCTGAACTAAACTTCTAATCGATAGGTACACTGCCTTTCATGTGTTTGTATTTGTGTTTAAGTTAGTAGGATTAAAAGTAGTACAATTAACACGTATCAAGTTTTTGGCACCGTTGCCGAGGATCGACTCTAAATAGTTAATTTTATTTGCTAGTGTTATCGATCCTTTGTGTAGGATTTATCTCACATAAAGTTACAAAGTTTTTATGTTTAAATTTTCATTTTTAGTTTTTCTGTTTTTGCGTTGGACTCGTCGAGTGCACTTCTGAACTCGACGAGTTGGTCGCGTTTTCAGTTTCATTTTGTTCGTTTTACGCGTGCTTTTCTGTTTTGTTTCAGGAAGTTTATGACCAGGAGTTCAAATTCTTCAGTGGTACCACCCGTTGAAGATCCGAAATCGATTATTCGCAAAAAGAATGACAAGGCAATCGGAGAATCAAGCAGTTTTGACAAGAAGATAGAAGATTTCGAGCCAGAAACACGGGAATTTGAAGAAGAAAGTGAACCCGAGCCAGAGGAAGAGATGGTTGACATCGTAGACATACCCATGGGCGAATACAAGAGGAGAATGTGTGATGATACCGGGCCAGGACTTGTGCAACCCGTAATTCCAACAATAGCAAACTTTGAACTGAAAGGTCACATTCTCGCCCAGCTGAAGGACATCCTATTCTACGGGAAGGATGACGAAGACACATACAAGCATATCGACGAGGTCAACGATATAGCCGACTACTTAAACATCCCTAAAGTGCCTCACGAGACCGTTCTACTTCGTATGGTACCGATTACGTTTAAGGGAGCCGCAAAAGATTGACTAAAATCACACCCTCCAGGATCCATCACAACATGGAAAAAGATGCGCGAAGAATTCATCGATCAGTTTTGCCCACCATCCAAAATAGCAAAGTTGAAGAAAGCCATTGAAAACTTTGAACAACAAGGAGGCAATTCAGTCTATGAGGCATGGGAATGATACAAAGGCTTGTTGAGGAACTGCCCTCATAATGACCTAAACATTCAGCAAGAAGTCTTTATATTCTATGATGGAGTGAATGTGACAACCAGGCAGCTCTTTGACTCGCAAGGACTACTCATGAAGAAGGCACCAACGGTTATAAAGAGTTGGTTAAAGATTTCTCTAAGCACTCTAAAGAATAACATAACCCAATGAACGATTCAACTCGAGGGGCGGTGAACTCAGTTTCTGATAACATGGCGGCAGTGATGGCTAAATTGGAGAGCATGGATAGTAGGATGACAAAGATGGACCAATCCATCCACGCCATCCGATTGGGTTGTGACAATTGTAGCGGACCTCACTTTACCAAGGACTGTGACTTGGACGAGAATGGGAACCGAAAAGTCCAAGTTTGTTACTCAAGTGGCGATAGGTACGATGACAATTGGAAGAAACCTAAGAAGGAATGGTTGCCATATGAATAATACAAGAAAGCAAAGGAGGAAAAGTATAGGAAAAAGGCGAGAGGTTTCTATCAAAAGGAAGAACCGGTGCAAGAAAAGAAGACATATTTTGAAGCTATGTTAGCACGATTTACAGCTGCATCTAAAAAAAGACATGACGAATCTGATGTTGCGATAGGAGAGAAACAAAGTATGATGAAAGAGCATCAAATTATGTTGAAGGATCAACAAGCTCTACTAAGGAATCAACAAGCTTCAATCCTTAACATTGAAAAGCAAATCGGACAACTTGACAAGCAATTCAACGAAAGAACACTGGGTGGACTTCCAAGCAATTCTGAGCAAAACCCGAGAGTGGCGAATATGAATGCAATAACTACAAGGGTTGAGAAGATTTTCACTCCTATGACACCAATCTAGAATGAAGATCCACAAGTGGCGCAGGAAAAAGAGCAAGAAAACCCAAAATCGCAAACAGTGGACGAAACTCGACAAGTTTTCCGCCTGAAGAAAAAAATAAAACTCCAATAAAACCGTACCAGCCTCCATTGCCATTTCCTGGTCGGTCCATACAAGATAGACAAAGTGAAGAGTATAAGAAGTTTTTAGAAAACATCAAGTCCCTTCTTGCTACTCAAGTGGCGATAGGTACGATGACGATCGGAGGAAACCTAAGAAGGAATGGCTACGATATGAAGAATACAAGAAGGAAAAGGTGGAAAAGTATAGGCAAAAGGCAAGAGGTTTCTATCAAAAGGAAGAACCGATGCAAGAAAAGAAGATGGATTTTGAAGCTTTGTTAGCACGATTTGCAGCTGCATCTGAAAAAGACATGATGAATCTGATTCTACGATAAAAGAGCAACAAAGTATGATTAAAGAGCATCAAATCATGTTGAAGGATCAACAAGCTCTACTAAAGAATCAGCAAGCTTTGATCCTTAACAGTGAAAAGCAAATCGGACAACTTGCCAAGCAATTCAACGAAAGAACACTGGGTGGACTTCCAAGCAATACCGAGCAAAACCCGAGAGTAGCACATGTGAATGCAATAACTACAAGGGTTGAGAAGATTTTCACTCCTATGACGCCAATCCAGAATTAAGATCCACAAATGGTGCATGAAAAAGAGCAAGAAAACCCAGAATCGCAAACAGTGGACTAAACTCGACGAGTTTTGAGCCTGAATAAAAAAAACTCCAATAAAACCGTACCAGCCTCCATTGCCATTCCTAGGTCGGACCATACAAGATAGACAAAATGAAGAGTATAAGAAGTTTTTAGAACACATCAAGGCCCTTCAAATCAACATGTCATTCATCGAGGCCATAACACAACTGCCCAAGTACAAAAGTTTCCTAAAAGAACTCCTCACTAATAAAAGGAAAATGAATGAAGTATCAGAAGTCGTTCTAAATGAAAATTGTTCAGCTGCTATGATGAACAAACTACCGAAGAAGATGGGTGACCTGGGGAGTTTGACTTTGCCCTGTCAATTCGGGAATATGGATACATGTTACGCATTGTCTGATTCGGGGGATAGTGTAAATATTACGCCATATTAATTCTTCAAGAAGTTAAGCCTTCCAGAACCAAAGCCCATCCATATGGTAATTCATCTATCTAAAAAGACGGTAACATATCTAAGAGGGATCTACGATGATCATCTAGTCAATGTGGATAAGTTGGTATTTCCTGCTGATTTCATAGTATTAGATATGGAGGAGGATCATAAAGTTCCAATTATTCTTAGGAGACCATTTCTAAACACCGCTTGTGTTATAGTTGATGTGCGAGAATCCAAACTCACTCTTCGATTGGGAGATGATTTGGTCACTTTTGGAGTCAATCAAGTGGCAAATCATTCAAAATCTAGTGATGATGCGATATCCCCGGTGGATACGATTGATGAGTTCTTAGAAAAGGAACTAGCGCTTTGGCAAGAAAACAATTCAGAAGAATTCACTTTTTATTTTGAGGAAGATTTTGATGCTCAAAGAGATTTACAAGAATTGGAAAAACTACTTGAGGGAAGTATAGGAGAGGATTATACAAGAGGCTCTGAAGCAAACTTAGCGTGTTCAAAACAAAGTTCACAATATGGTGAAGCAAATAAAGACAACAAGAAGGATAGTTTGAAGAAACGAAAGAATACCATGACCTGGAATGACATGAAAGAAATAACCCTTCCATTGGCTTGCACACGATTGATCAAAAAGTTGAAGAAATTAAGCCAAAAAAGTAAGGAGAACCAAGCCTCGCACCTTAGTGTTTACCACCTTTTAAGTTTTCACCTTTAAACCATCCGATTCCCAAGTATATGAAGAAAGTGAGATAGAAACTGTGTTATCAAGTGATGATGAGGGGATGAATGAAAACGAAATTGAGATAGACAAAATAGAAGTAGAAAAGGTGGGACAACAAAAAGAAAAAGAGAAGACAAAGCTTGTTAAGAGGGGTAAAGGAACAAAGCGTAAGTATGAATAAAATGCCACTCAAAAGAAAAAGTAAGACTTGAAAAAGGCATACTTAAGGAAAGTACAAGCTTATAAAAGAAGATGGAAAGGGCAAAAGGTGAAGAAGGAATTTCCGTCGGAGGAAGCCGCTGCAACGTAGAGCGAAAAGGAGTCCAACTAAAGACTCCTCAAAAAGAAGCGCTTGCAGGAGGTAACCCGTCATTTGAGTTTTCTTTCTTTGTCCTTTTTCTTTCTTTTCATTTTTGTCTTTTATTTCCTTTATTTTCTTTAGTATTTTGATAGGATTTTCACTCTAAGTCTTCTAATTTTCTTAAAATGTTGCTTGAGGACGAGCAAGGTTTGAGTGTGAGGTGTGGTGAAATTTTTGTGAGAAAAACTTAATTTTTTTCAATTAGAGCCTAAAACTCGCCGAGTTCCAACTGCGTACTCGACGAGTTTGGGGTCCCCAACTCGACAAGTAGACTTTTAGTACCGAAAAAAAATGATTTTAAACTCGGACAAATAGGGTTATAACCCTAAGAGGAAAAAATCTATCAGTTTTACAAAGCCGCACCAGAACTCGCCGAGCCTTTGTCTCTCAAGCACAATCTTTCGACTTTCCTCGGTTCTACTCCAAAGTTCTCAAGAAAGGTTAGATTTTTCACACATAATCCTGTTAAATTTTCGATTTTTACAAGTTTGGTGTTTGATTTAAGTGAAAAACCCGATTTTTGACTTTAGCATGAATTCTAAGGTTTCAATTTTGAGAAAATTAGGGTGTTTAATCTGGTTTTTCTTATAATTTAGTACAAGTTTTACTACCCTGAACAAACCCCTGAAATGATTATGAGTTAAAGTGGTCGAATCAGATGGAATTAGAAATTTTTTTTGCAAATCTTCATCGGACTCGCCAAGTTGCTCATACAACTCGACAAGTTAATTTCCTAGAAAACCCAGTTTCAACTAAGAAATTATTTTTGACTTCTTTTTGTTGTTTGTTTGTTTTCTATGGTGTTGTTTTGTAGAAAAATGAGGAGGGGAAACAGAGGCCAACAACTTCCAAGGAACCAAGGGGATTCCCTTGGTTTAATTTTCCTCAAGTAGCATCCAAAAGAACTTTGATTGATTGGCGGAACAAGCTAGAAACATTGGAAAAAAAAGACTTCTACATTCCAAATGATGTCAACTGGACATGGTTGGAACAAGTGAGGTTATGTGATAAACCCATATTTGACAAAATTATTTGTGAACGAAGGGGTGCAAGTTACATGTGATGCATTGAGGAGATTATTCCATATTCAAGAACCTGTTTATAGAGAGTTATGCTTACAGTTTTATGCGACAGTCAGATTTCGAGGAGGTGATGATTACTATGATACAAACGTGTTGGATTTTTGTCTCGGGGGCAAGTATTGGGAGTGTAGTATGGCCGAGTTAGGGTGGAGGATGGGTTTGTATGACCAACCAGAGGTCGTAACTGAAGCTTTTGGTGAATTTTTAGATAGTTATCACAAAGTATTTTCGGATGGGGTGAACGGGTCCAATTGGTGGACAACAATAGCAAACGGGGTTTACATACCATCAGCTGCACAAGAGGGAAATATTAGGTCACCAATCCACCGCCTCATCCATAGGTTCATTTCAAGCACTATAAACATGAAAAAAGATGATGATAAAGTACCCACTCTTGATGTCTTCTACCTATGGTGCATCATTATGCCGAACACTTTTTGTAACATCCCTTATTGTTTGGCAAAATACTTAGTGGAGGGTGTAGTCAAGGATCAGAAAACCTCGAGAATTTATGGAGGAATGTTTGTGACTAGATTGGCGAGGTCTTATGGAATATTTGAAAGGGGAGTCGGGAACTTTTTGACGATGATGCAAACACCCCAATTTAGTCCTCTTATCTATAAGAGGGCTAGGATTGTTGAGGAGGTTGGTGGGGGAAACTTTTACATTCCCAATGATGATGAAGTAATGGCACCTGAGGGACCGGGAAGAAGATTTCGTCCCCGACCCGCACATATGCATGAAGACCCACCGGTTATTCCCGTTGAAGATGAACTACCCATGGACCCGTACAATTTGGAATTGAGAGCATATCAAGATGATATAGGTCGTGGGTTGAATCACACCAACATGACCTTAGAGCAGATGATGATTGTAGAGACCCATTTTTATACGAACGGTGAATGTGGAAGTAAGATATCTCGAGATTAATAGTGTTTTTGTAAGTATAAACACGAAGAACATATTATGAGTTCGTTGACGAAGACTAAGAACAAGAGAGAATAATAATAATATTCATGAAGAGCATGGTGGGAGAGAAACTCTCCCTGGGTGGGAGAACCCACCAACTTTCTCTCTCTAGAGATTACATGCTAGAAAAGTGCAATAGTAATAATACATAAAAAGTGACCACCTCTCCCTTTATATATGAGGGAGAGTAAATACACCTAAAATACAATAAGGGAAAATACAACCTAATAAACACTCATTATTTGTGGAGCATTTACATGCACCAACATTCTCTCCCTAAATGCTTACAAATGATGAGAGATACAACAAGTGATACAAGGCTATAATACAGTAATCCGACTAGCAAGTGTGGTAATAAAATGAAATCAAGTGCTGAAATGTCTTTGAAACTCTGAAGTGTCTGTGAAGTCTGAAACTGGCCATGGATCTCTATCAATGAAGGTCTTCGTCTTCAAAGCACAACCAATGAAGCAGAAAAAATAAGATCCAAATCTTCAAACCAGTCATAATCACCCGAAGAAGGAGGTCACCATGAGCAAGTAGAAGATCCAATAAAAGAAACACTTCGGCTTCAAAAAGTCTGAAAAACATCTCGAGTTCTCGAATCATAATACACCAAAATTCTTCAAAGAATAACCTGCTAACAATGTGAAGCATCCATAAAATGAAGTCCGGATAAAAATAATGTGAGTCCAAAAACATGGTCCAGCAATGCCGAAAATTTGATCCAAGGACCAAAAATAAGTGCCACGTCACATTGCCAAAATAATCTTCGTCTTCAACATATCACAAATCCAAACTCGTGAAACCATAAGATCTGAACCGGATGCGAACACAAAATCATCCTGTGGTAGAGTCCGAATAATAAATAATCTGAATCGGAAAACATCGAGTAATGCCAAAAATTTGATCTGTAAAGACCAAAAATAAGTGCCACATCGCATCACTAAATAAATAATCGTCTTCAGAAGTCTTCAAAAATTCAAACTCAAACAATCATAATAACCAAATCCGGATGATATTCTCTCCCTATTTTTGATAACCAATGACCGGATATCAAAAATCAACAAATCATCGGATGGAGAGTGTCGGATACGAAGAGCTAACAGAGAAGCTCTCCCTAGATGTATGAAGGGTCTCGATAAGAAACGAGAAAGAGTAAAAGAGATACTCTTGCGGTCATGAGGAGGCGGGTGACATAGTTGCTGAAGTTGTGCTGAGAATAATCTGTTGTGCCAAAAATATATCCAAATATCCAAACTGCGGTGCCGGAACACTTGAAGTGGTCTTCAATAGAGAATAAAGTCCACATGCTCAAGATACATGATTCGTCAACCAAAAATCAAGAGCAACAAGTCATAAAATCACATAAAGTGAAGAATACGAAACAACTTTGTTGATCAACCGCCGTTGCGGTGCAAGCATCACCAAAATAATATGAAGTCCGACTGCGGTAGGAGTATTCTTCCAATAATAATCGGCATGAAATGAACCAATGTGACAATCCAAGGTTCGGTTGTGGCAAAAATTGGTGTTAAAAAAAATTGGCGTAATAAAAAAATTGGTTTATTAAAAAAAATTGGCTAAATAAAAATAATTGTTGTTAAAAAAAGTAATAGGCTGAATAATAAATAATTGGCATTAAAAAAATAAATGGCTAAATAAAAAAAATTGGCTGAAAAAAAAATAATGCAGAAAAAAAACTGAATAAAAAAAATAAAGTCTTGAAAAAAGAGGGTTTAAAAAAAAGCAGGGGAAAAAGGAGGGGAGGGGAGGAAAAAAGAAGGAGGAAAGGAGGAGGGGAGGAGCTGAAGGAAGAAGAAGGAGGGGGGAGGGCTGAAGGAGGAGAGGGGGCGGAGCTGAGGGGGAAGATCCGAAGTGAGGAGGGAGGTTGCGGGTCTAGAAGCTTGCGGATGAGAGTAGGTGGTTTGGGTGGGAGGTGATTGCGGGTGGAAAAGGGTTGGGTTCGGATGGGGAGCTAGTCGCGGGTCTAGGTTGGTTGCGGATGGTGGGTGCGGATGACAGGTGGTGAGGCGGGTGAGGTGTGGCTTCGGATCTAAGAAGGTGCAGGGGATGCGGATGAGGCGAAGACTGCGGTAGGCGCGAGCAGGCAAACGATTGCGGTCTGAAGGAAGAAGACGGGTGCCTGCGGATCCGAGCTGCTGATGGCTGCTGCGGTCCGAGACTGCGGTCCAAGCCAGCAGAGATCCGAAATTGCGGTTGGGCTGAAGGACTTCGGTCCGAAGGCAATAAGGGAAGGCTGCAGTCTTAAGCTGCTGACCGAGGCTGCGGATAGGACCTGAGAGGACCTCGGATCAAGGCTAAGAAGTGGCTGCGGGTAGGCTTCTAAGGGGACTCCGGTAGGCAGTTTTTGGCTGCGGTCCGGGGGGCTGAGAAGGGCTGAACAGGTGACGAAAAATGCTATTTTTCCATGAAAAATGGTACCACAAAGGCCATTTATTCATATTTTAATGAGGGAATCTTTTTATAAAGCATTCTAAGTCAAATGTGGGTCTTGGGAAGGCAAAAAGAGGAGTGTGCAGGGGGTTTTTAGGGACAAAAGGTGATGGGATTGGACAATGTCACATGGTTTTTGTCTTTTTGAGGGAGTAAATAGTGGAGCACTCTTTACCCAAAAGAGTAACAAGGACAATTGACTTTTTGCAAACAAATTATCACGTCCAAACAATTCAATTTGATATGTACAGCAACTAATACATGAGAATCAAAAATCTTCATACCTCATGATGATGAAAGTTGCTGGGAAAGAAAAATCTTCAAAAAGAAATGCTTTTCTCCACTTTCTTCAAGAAAAATAAGCCCATACTCTTGTGTCTTCTGTGACAACCGTCAAAATTCAAGTCGGTTCTAGATTTGACTAGACTTAGTTGCACATATAGGCACTACACATACTAGACTTAGTAACTAGAAGCTAAGTTATAACCTACTAGAAACTTGGAAACAATTAGAATCAATGGATAGTGTACTTAGATTTCACATTGATATGTGAATTCTACATCTACCGAGCTGTAGTGACTATCCATATTTGGGTCACTCTTTGACTCGAACAACATTTCATGAATCATATACACACATCATGCACTTGACCTAGAAGTAGAAGTTAGGTCAAAGTCTCATAGAAACTTAAGTCAAAGTTGAAGAGTAGGACTAGTATACTTGATTCCTCAATTTCGGTTTGGATCTCGGAACCACTACATAGAATGCCAATAAATCGATAAAAATAAATTACAAACATTATTTGTAACTGGAAAAGAGTTTGAAACTCTATTATAATTTGAAATCTCAGATAATTCAATTTATTTTGATATCCAAATATTTATTAAATCTCAAGACCCTAAAAACCCTAAAAACCCTAAAAACCCTAAAAACTCAAATTTATAAACTTTAACACCTAAAAATCCATAAAATTTGGTATGGACTATATAATATCAATTTAAAATAACTCAATTTAGTAAAATATAACCAAGGAGAAATAAAATTGAAGTCATTAGTATTTAACCTTATTTTCTAAGCCAAAAATCAAGGTTTTGTGAAGGAAAATTAGGATAAGGCACATATTTTATAAAAACTTGATATTTTTATAAAATAAAGTTATATTTTATAAAATTTAAAAGAGGGAGGCCCTCTCTCCATTCAAAAGTCGGATTCCTCTCTCTCTCCTCTCTCTCCTCTCTCTCCTCTTCGCAAAACACTCAATCAATTCCCCTCCACACTCCATTTCTCCATACTTCACTTTCTCTCTCACACTCCCTCACTTTATTTTCTCTCTATTCTCTCTTCCTCTCTCTAGGAACCACGAAAATTTCCAGAAAACAAGTCCAAGAACACACCTCAAACACAAAATCTTCATCATCTAGTGGTGTTCATTAAGGTAGAACACGATTTCCTTTCATTTTCCTCCATGTTTTCAAGGTTTTTCTTGCATTTCCTTCTTCTTCTACACCTTTCTCTTAGAAAATATGTGTGCATGTTCATTCACTTCAGTTTTGATGATGATGGTGGTAGGATTTCACCCAAAAACAACATGCATGTTGTAAATGGTGAAATCCAAGGACCTAAACCTAAGTCAAGAACATGAAAATGCACTTTTCTACAAGTTTTGGTGGAAAATCACCACATGCACTCAAAATTTTCTTTCAAAAACGATTTTTGAACATTTCAAACTCATGAATGGTCTTCAAAACAACATGCATGTGATGATCTTCAAGCTTAGATGCTTGATGATCAATGTTTGTTGTTAAAAGCTTTCAAATATGTTCATGAAGGATTTATTTCCAAATAAATATCTAAAACTCCTTTTCTGACCAAATCCGATTTTTCCCGGATTCCCACCAACAAAATGAGATGTTCTACAAATTTTCAGAAAATAATTCATTTTTCTCGAATTACTATAATTAATGCAATAAATTAGGGAAATAATTCATATAAAATACTTTCTGAGGTCTATAAATCCTAGTTAACTTCGTGGATGACCCCAATGCTAAATAAAGACTTCTCATTAAGTTTCATCGATTTTTATTACTGTTTAGCGTGGTTTTGAATTTTCTTTTTTTTAGCCCCAATAAATCATAAAACCACTTTAGACAATTTGAAAAGGCTATCTAATAATTTTTGCAGCTCTTACCCTATCATTAAGACTTAGAAAAATATTTTCAGAATTTTTCATAATGCATTCCTATTTTTCCCCGATTTTTGTGTATATAATGGACTAAAAACAGGAAAAATAGTTCTGCTCATCCAAAATTCATGAAAATTTACCAGAAGACCATAAAATATATTAGAACTCTAAATAAAAATTTGAAGATTTTTCTATTCAGTATACTTTTTTTCTCCTATTTTCTAAGATTAAATACACTTAAATCCACAAAATCCGATTTCAGTATATAAAAACCACATTTGGTATTTTTTCCTGATTATTTACTCTGTAAATGAAGTGTACAAAATTTTTGGTAATTTACTTTAACTGTTTAATAATTATTATTCAATTAATGATTATTTAAGAGGATTAAACAAGGGAAAATAGCAACACTAATTGAAAAATATCTTTTATATTTTTCACAGCTTCTATATATGTAATAACAGTGTTACAAAAATTTTGGACAATTTTGGAAACTGTTTTCTATTTATCTCCATTTTTATTAGAATAAATGCACAAAAATCATAAAATTGGGTTAAACAGTTTATAAATCCGTTTTTATATTTTTCCCAGCTTAAGTATGTGTAGTGGCAGTAATATAAGAAGTTTGGAGAATTTTCTTAACTGATAGCTATTTTTCATGAATTTTTATCTATTTAGAGAATTAAATATAAGAAAATTGGTTATACATATCTATAAACCATGAAAATTTATCTGGAAGTCGTTTAATGTAGTTAGAACCAAAATATGAAGTTTGGTAATTTTTATTAACTTTTTACTATTTTTCCATGATTTTATGATTATTCAAGGAATTAAATGGTGAAAAATAATTAGACAAATCAAAAAGTCAAGAAAATTTATCTTAAGGTCTTTGACTTCAATTAAAACTGAAATGCAAAGTTTGGAAAAGTTTAGAACTAAATTGATTTATTTTTTGAATATTTAATCATTGGAATACCTCTTAAAATGTTAAATATTAACATTTCAATAATGAGAATTTTCCACTTAAATTGTTATATAACAATTGATTCTTTGAAATTTAATTTTCACAGAAAAGTGTTTGTAACTTATCAATATTAAATTTTGACACATATTGACATAATTCTATTGTAGTAGTATGTATACTAGTGTTAGATTTCGATTAGAGACTCATTAGTGTGTAACATCGTTGTAGGAAAACGATAGTGGTACGAGTGGAGCGTAGTTCAAGGCACCATTTGCATCATCTCAATGCATTGTGAGTATTCACGCACTCCCCTATTTTCGGTTTTTATGTTTTGGGGTGGAAAAGCATGTCCTAAACTATTTATGTTCGTTATATTTAGTTGACTCGTATAAACTTGATTACTATATTTTGCATATTGTGAGTATTCACGCACTCCCCTATTTTCGGTTTTTATGTTTTGGGGTGGAAAAGCATGTCCTAAACTATTTATGTTCGTTATATTTAGTTGACTCGTATAAACTTGATTACTATATTTTGCATATTGTGAGTATTCACGCACTCCCCTATTTTCGGTTTTTATGTTTTGGGGTGGAAAAGCATGTCCTAAACTATTTATGTTCGTTATATTTAGTTGACTCGTATAAACTTGATTACTATATTTTGCATATTGTGAGTATTCACACACTCCCCTATTTTCGGTTTTTATGTTTTGGGGTGGAAAAGCATGTCCCGAAAAACTATTATTTGAATGTTGTATTTAAATTGATTTGTATCAAACATGATTGCTATTTTATTGCTATATCTCTCTATGTATGTCTATGCAACACGGAACATGAGAACTTATCGTATTAAGGCCCTTCCCTTATCTCTAACCATTAACTCTTTGAGCCAATGGTCATTATGGATAGCGCTATTAGGAATTGACAACTCCTCATTCGCCCTATTGCTGGAGTGCATGATACCATATTAATCTATGGAACGATAAGCATAGATCTTGATAGGGCTTCAGTCATAGGTTTGGTTGAGAACTCATTGTTTGCTCATACACATACAAACTTGTTACTTATTATGGCAATAAACTCGTTTATCAATTATAGCAATCAACTTTGTTTCTCATTACAACAACGAACTTTTATTACTGAAAACTTATATACATGTTTTAGCAATGAAATTGTTTGCTCCTTGTAGCAACGAAATTGATTGCTCATTTTAGCAATGAAACTTGTTTACTCGTTTGAGTAACGAACTTTATCTTCCATGAGGATATGAATGTTGCATCTTATTTGGGCAACATACTTTATCTCTCATGATGATAAAGAACTTTGTTTTTTTTACAAACTTATTTACTCATTTTAACAATATACTTTTATTATTGGAAACTTTTATCAAAACTTTGATTTCAATTCATGAAACCAATATTATTTTGTTTATCTGTGAGTACTCACCAACTATTTTTGTAGTTGACGCTCGTTTTACATGCTTTTTCAGGAATCATCGAGTAAGTGGCACTTAGGGACACTTCACTTTTAGGAGCATTCGCATGTGTTGTATTTCAATTTACATTGTAATTTCTTTTAAAAGTTGTTCAAACCCATCGTAAATTTGTAATGATTTTTAATACTATGGTTGGTGTTGTCTTTTAACTTTTGCTATGAAACCCTTTATACTGCCACGCCTCGTGTTTCCGCTTTAGCAGGGTGTGACAGGAAATGGTATCAGAGCCGAAGGTTATAGAGAATACCGGTTTTCCTTTGGAGAACCACAACTATAGCCAAAAATTTTCAAAATGTTTTTAAAATATTGAACATATTACTGGTATAACTAATTCGAGTACGCATTATTGGACTTTAATTAAGTATAGCCTGGCCAACTATGCTTAATTAAGGAAAGTTAATGTGAGGCTGGAAACGGTTATACTAGAATTATGTTCAAAACAATTTTCAACTTAAACTTTTGAAAAACAAAATTTTTCGGTGTGCGTACGGGCATTGCATATTATAGGCATTCATCTAGATACACTTAGAAACTAAGTGCACTTTTATAACAATACCTTTATTTAGAAATATTCTTGTCCCTTATCAAGTGCTAGGTTAACCACTTAAGTTATATCACTAGCTACTCTAGGAGCAATGCACTTAGTACTGAGAATGAGTATTCCTTGGTAGCTATTGACTTTAGATGTAAGGTTAGTAGCTACATATACACTAGTAATAATCATAAGTCGAAACCTATACGAATTATTCCTCAATACCTCTTCATCGTTTTCGTACTAGAGTTACAACTATGAAAAAGCGTTTTGATATCAACACGGATGAGAATTGGAGCATCACGTAAGGAGGTAGATGAGTCTCCACTAAATAATCACTTGGATACCATTGGCGGGCATTCCGGATTCAACTCACGAGGAGATACGGAGGTTTAACCCATACGTGAGACCTTATTACTACGTTACGACTTAGCTCTAGGTTGTTTCCACCTTGAGCTTAAAAATTAACATAAGATGTCCCTTTGACCTCTATAAAAGGTCGTAAACTACATTGACACCATAAAACGTTTTTTAAACAATTTTTCTTGTCCTTTATCTTTGGGAAAAAGACATCGGTACTCGTCTTATACTCGCCTTGTACTCGCCTTAGTATTTAGGTACGATCAGCTACACTAACATACTTATTCCTTACTTCTTAATCTTCCATCAAAAAAAGATATTTCACTTCATCGGTTTTATTTAACTCACTAAAATCTTTTGACAACTTGCTTTAACTTAACACTTTTCTTCAAAACTCAATTTAACCAATATTGGTTTTAACCTTGCTATTTTAATTTCATTTCAAATACATTTCAATGGATAAATGTGCTTTTAAGGGCATATAAACCATATTCAACCTTGCTTACCATTTTGGCACGTTTTCGAAAAACTTAGAAACATTTTCTTTTATAAAAGTGTTTAAACTTTATGCTATAAAACTTCAACATATGACGTTAAAGTTCATATTATGTGTAAAAGCTTCATCGGATCTTCAAACCACTTTTGTTTTAAGACTTTTGACTACCTTCTCATTTAGGCGTTGTACTTTACTTAAATGTGTTTTCTTGAAACCCAACACGGTATTTTTACAACTTTCTAATTTAAACATGTTTATAAGAAATCTCTAATTCCTACATTTCCAACATACCTCATTTTTTTTTTATTTTTTTTCAAATTAGTTTTATAATTTGTAAAGTTTCTAAAATTTAAAGAATTGAAAAACTTAGTGCAATAGTAATAATACATAAAAAGTGACCACCTCTCCCTTTATATATGAGGGAGAGTAAATACACCTAAAATACAATAAGGGAAAATACAACCTAATAAACACTCATTATTTGTGGAGCATTTACATGCACCAACAATGATGCACATGAGTATACCACGCAACGATGCTTTTCCCGACTACCCTCATATTCAAAGTTGGGAGGACCGATGGAGGGCAAGACAAAGTGGTGCGGGAGGTAGTGGAGCCATATATGGAGGGGGAGATGAGGATGATGAGGAGTGATTATCCTTTTATTTATGTTTGAAGTTTGATTGAGACAATTTTTATTTTTATTTGTTTATGGTTGTAACTTCTAGTAATTAGGAATTTTAAGTGTGATGTTTGTTTTCCTTTTTATTATTTGGTTTTTGTTTTTTATTTTGCATAGTTTAAGGTGAGAATTGGTCTAATAAGTAAAAGCATGAGGGAAATAAAGTGATGGGTCGAGTCTAGACGAGAAGATTAGAAGATTTGAGTGATGCTATCAGTCTGATGCTTAAAACGGTTGAAAAGGAGTCTCATTACTGAAGAAAATAAGGATACGTATTACCTTGATAATTCCTTGAACACAAAATGCAAACTAAAGCAGAAAGAATAAATTGTCTGATTAGATCCGAAAACTCGCCGAGTCCACATAAGAAACTCGACGAGTCTCCACATAAAACTCGGCGAGTTGCTCAGTCTTTTATTTTCGATTCTTCGATTTGATTCCGCTTGAGGCAGGCACTATACACATTTATGAGGTCCATTTCTAGGCGATTCCAAGAAGCTCTTTCTTGAATATTTAGAGCTGTCAACAACACGAGATTTTGACACCCAAGGCATGGATGAGTTGTTCCCATGCCAAAGTCAGGTGAAGATGGAGCTTAAAAAGAAGAAGATCAACCTCACAACTTCTATCCACGGGAGTCTGTTCCAATTCCCTCTTTGCTTTTATGTTCTTTAATTGTTTTAGCATGCAATGAGGACATTGCATAAATTAAGTGGGGTAGGGGGTTGATTACATTAGTGACATTAGAATCCTAGGTATAATTTTAAAAAAATTTTGCCTAAAAAAATTTCTAGGGTAAATTTAGAAAGTTTTGGTAAAAAGCAATTAGGATTCCATGCTAGTATTGTGTTTGATGATTCTATGAGGACCTAAATGTTTAGTTGAGCCTATATACATTATAGTGCATTTATGGCCCCCTTTATTCTAGTGAAATCATGGAACAAAAACACAATCTCGCTTAGTTTGAGGGACGCAATATGTTTAGCATCGTGTACCAAAAATGTATCCAGGAAAGCTGAAGTAGTAAATGCACATGAGACTAATGCCTTTAATCAATAAATGATGAAGTTAAATCCCCTTGCGTAAGCATATATTTTTCTAGGTTTTTAGTTTGAGTGAAAAAAGTGCGGTTGAAAAAAAAAGAGTACTAAAATATTCGAAAGAATCTACAAAGCTATGAAGACAAAGAAGAAATACATTGAATAAAAGATGCAAATTATTGAAGATTCAAGACAAAAAGTTATCAAGTTATTTATTTTTTTATTGTAATTTTCTTTTCTAGGTTATTTTACCATATGTATGCTTGGGGGTTTAACCAAATATTCCTTGAGGTTAAGAAAGTTTCATGCAGATGGATTCGGAGGGATGCATAAAATGAGCGTTGTTCGGAAAAAGTGGGCGAGTGTTGATGAAGATTGTGAGTATTTAGGGTTAGAGGGGTCCTTAGGAAAAATTTTAGACACAAATGCATGCGTTGCGGTCTTGGCATAATGGGTGGGTTCGATTGCGATTGTCTTATGTGATATTAGTGTGCTAAAATTCAGTTCTGCTTAGGGACAAGCAAAAGTCAAGTGTGGGGTATTTTGATATGTGCATATTTATTCATATAATTCATGCATTATCTTAATATTTTTTTGTTGTTTTTGTCTTAATTTATGAACAAAAGGTGTTTAATCATATTTAAATTTCATTTTCATCCTTAAAGACATGCTTGGATGAAAAAGGAAGCGGATTGAGCAATTGGAAGCTTGGAAATTGAATTTTGAAGAAAGAAGCCAAATTTGAAGAAGAACTCACCGAGTTTATTCAACTAACTCGACGAGTTGCCTAGAAGATTCCCGATACAAGAATGCCTTGCCGTACAGGAGATTTAAGAGAAAAAGTCGACGAGTTTGTCCCAAAAACTCGACGAGTTTATCCCAAAAACTCGACGAGTTGGAGCTCATTTTTGGAATATATATATAGATCATTTATTCCCGAAATCCTAACTTTTTCTAGAGGCTTTTAGCGACTTTTGGAGGCCAAAGAGGTTCTTAGAAGCTGTGATTTTCAAAATTTAACTAGAGGCTTGGAATTGAAGAGATCTAAAGGCAAAATCATTAGTAATTTATTTAATTCTGTTGTTTACATTATATCTACATTAATGAATTTCGTTTTTATGATGTTATTTACTAAAGTTATGGGCTAAAACTCCATACTTCTGTTTAGACTAGATGATTTTATGAATATGTTTTGATTAGTGGTTTTGGATTATACTGATTTGGTTATTTATCTTGTTAAGCTTGTTAAAAGATCCTTATGTGTTAATGATAATTACTTTATGTTAATAACTAAGTTAATTGAGTTGCATGAACATCTTCTTGATTGCTTGAATCTTATGGTTTTGTGAAAACAAGATTGTATGCCTAGTATTAGTGAACATGAACCAAGGGTTAACTAGAAAATAAGTAAGTTAATGTGTGAGCATGTGTGATGACCAACCACATATGAGTTAATTAAATGACCAATTTAGTTAACTAATATTACAAGTTTTACTTGATTCGAACTGAACACTAGGAAACCTGTTAGTTGAATGAACCGGCCATTGTTTGAATTAACTTGTTTGCTAAAGGATTAGTAATAATGGACATTAACCTAATCATATTAGAAATCGGTAACCATTGATATATTAATCCATTTCACTTGCCACAAATTCAACTATAGGAATAAGTGAACCGAATCTAAACAGAAGTCTCTTTTATGTTATTGAATCTAGTTATATTTTTCTTCTCCTTTAGTTGTTAATTGTCCTTTGTTTAAGTGTTTAGTAATTACTTAAGTTTCTAGTCTTGCAAAACCAGAGAAAAACCCCCTTTTAAATATTGTTTTATTTAGATAATATTAGTATTAGTTTTAATTGTATACCATTCCCGGTGTTCGATACCCTACTTACCTGAACTAAACTGCTAATCGATTGGTACACTGCCTTTCGTGTGTTTCTCTTTGTGTTTAAGTTTGTAGGATTAAAACTAATACAATTAACACTTATCAGTGTGCTACTCGGGCCTCCTCTGTGGTCAGCTGAAACGCCCAACTCTTCACCGAAGGAGCCTCCGCCTTGCCCTGGCGGCCAATCCTCCATGTGGCGGGTGCAGGCGCCGCCACTAATCCCCCAGTCAACCTTGGACAATCGGCCTGTTTATGGCCGATCTTGTTGCAGTGAAGGAAAAACAAGCCCTTCTTAGGACACTCCCTGCTCATGTGGCCCAATTGGCCACATCCATAACATATAGGGCCTGCTACCGGCAGAACCCACTGTGCGGCTTGTCGCATTTTGCCCAATAGACACGGCCCTGCTGGCCTCTGCTAGAGTTCTCTGATGTCGTAGGCTTCTTGGCCTACCCCACCGCTGTATGAACCTGCTCCGGCTTCCGCTTCGTCCGGAGCTCCAACTTAACTTCCTGTTCTCGGGCCTTCTCCACCATATCACTCAGTGTCTTGCACCCCGAAAAGCTCAAAAACTCCCGAATATTATCCCTTAACATGGCATGGTACCTTGTCTTCTTCATTTCCTCATCCGCAACATACTGTGGAACTAATAGTGCCCTCTCCCTAAATCTGGCGGTGATCTCCACCACAGTCTCTGTGGTCTGCTGAAGGTCCTAGAACTCGCTTACCAACCTTTGTACCTCGATAGCCGGTGCAAACTCCCGATCAAATCTCTGCACAAACTTTTCCCATGTCATCACAGTCACTCCCGCCGTCCCTACCTCAAGGGTTACCTCCTCCCACCAGTCTTGCTCTCAGTCCCTCAACATACAAGATGTAAATCCCAGCTTTGTCGCATCGGGGCAAAACCTCTTGCGCTGAGCAATCTCCTTGTCAGTGATCCAACAACGACTAGTGATGGGGTCCTTAACCCCAAATAACTCAGGCGCCCCGTACGCCTTGAACTCCTAGAATGAGGGAGTTCGAGTCCCAATCTAACCAGCGGCAATCTCGGCTCGGAAAGACATGAACTGCTCCTCCATAATCTCCATGATCCCCTCCTTGACGATACCAGAAATCACCGGGGTAGCGTCATGAATGCCTTGAGTGACCTCGTGTAACAACGTAAATTTTCAAAACAATTTTTCATTTTTAAAACATAATTTCATTCATAAGATATCATAAGAATCCATTGTGTCACATGTCATCATAATAAAACAAATCCCAAGATCTCTAATACATAAGTCCCATCAGTGTGTACAGATCATGTCGGCGCCTTCCCGCGATCCTCACTGGTACCTGAAACACATCACACAAACACTGTAAGCATAAATGCTTAGTGAGTTCCCCAAAATACCACATACGCACATACGCCACTCAAGGCTATAGCTCTACAAGACCTTCCGGTCCATGTGTCTCAGGGGACTTCCGTCCCACGATCCTGGTAGACCTTCCGGTCCTACCCCTAATGACCTTCTGGTTCACATCATAATGACCTTCCGGTCCATATCATAATGACCTTCCGGTCCATAACATACTACTCATAACATAACATAGCACATACATATTAAATAACAACATACATCACATACTCCTCATGACACATAAGACCTTCCGGTCACACATATTACCATTCTAGGTAAAGTATAGTGAGAAGACTTACCTCGTACGATGTCGGATAACCTCTCGTGCTCGATAACCCGACCTAGCCTCCTCCTATCAACACAATAACATCTCTAATTAATACTTTCTCTTGTCCTCATTTCTAAGGAGTGGTTAGAAGACCATTCTACCCCTCCCAGGTCTCTCTCTAGAACCAGCTTGACCAAAACCCTACGGTCAACTGAAGTCAACTCAAGTCAACGGTCAAACTTTGACCAGACTCGTCGAGTGCACTCGTGTGAATCGGCGAGTCCAGGCGTCTTCCGAATCCTCATAGATCCTCACTCGACTCGTCGAGTTAACCTTTCACTCGACGGGTTACTACCGGTCATGAATCGCGGGGCAACCCGACTCGACTCGTCGAGTCCCCTTATGGACTCGGCGAGTTCCTTCCATGGCAACACTCAAATGACCTTCTGAGGTAAGATCTGTTTCTCTAACCTATAGATCTGACCTTACAATACTCAATAATCACGTAAAGGTCCGACCTTTACACTCATGCAACGTTCAATATGCTTTTTTTTGGTGAAATAGCCTCTAAAATGGCAACCTAGGCTCATATCTCTAAGGAAGTAGCATAAAGCAGGGAGGTTGGGGCTCTCTGGACCTCTCAAAGTCCAGATCCAGAGTTTAACACTCAAAGGGACATCATAAGCATCATATCCAAGCCAATAAAGGATAGAGAAAACCCTAGATTCAAGGGTTCTTCACCAAAACAGAAAAGGGTTCGATTTAATACCTCAAAGATGGAGTTTCCTTGCTTGAAATCACAGAATAGCAACCCCCTTGACCTTCTTTTGATGGAATATCCTTCTTCTTTGCAAAAACCACACCAAAAAGGATTAAAATAGCCCTTCTCTTCACACCACACACTCAAGCTCACTAGGGTTTCTCTCTCTGGACTGGTAGCCGCAAATGAGGGCCATAAGGTTCCTTAAATAGGGCACATGCCCGAGGATTTAGGGTTTCCACCCACAGCGCCTACTCGGCGAGTCTACTCTTGGACTCGTCGAGTAGTTCATTAAGCTCACGTGGTCACCCCGCTTCTACTCGACGAGTTATAGCACCAACTCGTCGAGTAGGTCAATGATTCACAAAAATAAATAATTAAAATAATATACCTGGAAATCCGGGTGTTACAATTCTTCCCCACTAGAATCAGACTTCGCCCTCGAAGTCTCATTCTGCAAACAGCTCTGGATGTTGTTCCCGCATCTCCAACTCCGGCTCCCAAGTCAGCTCGGACCCTTTCCGATGTTGCCACTGGACCTGAACCTGGGACACCTCCTTGTTCCTCAGAACCTTGATCCTCCGATCCAAGATCGCGATCGGCTTCTCAACATAATTCGGGCTCGCATCCACCTGAATATCTTCTAGTGGTACTACCGCCGACTCGTCGGCTATACACTTCCTCAACTGAGACACGTGGAAGGTATCATGTATCTGGCTCAACTCCGCAGGTAGCTCTAAACGATACGCTACCCTGCCCACCCTCGCGGTCACCCTAAAAGGACCAATGTACCGGGGCCCCAGCTTGCCCCTCTTCCTGAATCGGATCAGTCCTTTCCACGGAGACACCTTCAGGAGTACGAAGTCACCAACCTAAAACTCGAGCTCGGATTGTCACTTATCCGCATAACTTTTCTGGCGACTCTGAGCTGTCAGCAACCTTTGTCTGACCTGCTGTATCTGCTCATTCGTCTGAAGCACTATCTCAGTGCTACCCATCACTCGCTGCCCTACCTCTCCCCAGCATATGGGAGTCCGACACCTCCTCCCATACAACAACTTGAACGGAGGAATACCAATACTCGAATGGTGGCTGTTGTTATAGGAAAACTCAGCCAATGGTAAGTACGTGTCCCAACTCCCTCCGAAGTCCAACACACATGCTCGAAGCATGTCCTCGAGCGTCTGAATCGTCCGCTCACTCTGTCCGTCCGTCTGTGGGTGGTAAGCGGTGCTGAAATGAAATCTCGTACCCAACCCCTCATGGAATTTCTTCCAGAATCTGGAAGTGAAACGTACATCTCGATCTGACACAATCGAGATCGGTACTCCATGCCGCGATACCACCTCTCCCACATACATCTCTGTCAGTCTCTCTGTAGAAGAGCTCTCACTAATAGCAAGGAAGTGGCCGCTCTTTGTCAGCCGGTCAACGATCACCCAAATTGCATCGACACCCCTCGCGGTCCTCGGCAATTTGGTGATAAAATCCATGGAAATCTGTTCCACTTCCACTGGGGAACCTCGAGCGGCTGCAACTTGCCATGCGGACGTTGGTGCTCGGCCTTAACCATGCGACAGGTCAAGCACCTCTCAACAAATCCCTCTTCATACAGGGCCACCAATACTCTCTCTTCAGGTCCAAATACATCTTAGTGGCCCCGGGATGGATCGAGAACCTCGATCTGTGCGCCTCCTCCATTAGGATGGTACGTGCCCCGCCCGTAAACGGCACCCAAATCCGACCCTGAAAGGTCATAAGCCCTCGGCTATCGGTAACAAACTCAGATACCTGCCCATTTACCCGCTCTCTCTTGCGGTTCTCCGGTCTCACAGCCTCTGCCTGGGCCTCTCGGATGGCATCCAACACCGGAGTCATCACCGTCATCCTCATACAAATATCTCGTATCGGAGCACTCTCCGCTCTACGGCTCAGGGCATCGGCTACAACGCTAGCCTTGCCCGGGTGGTACAGGATCTCGCATTCATAATCCTTTACCACATCCAACCATCTCCTCGGGCGCATGTTCAGGTTGGGCTGATCCATCAAGTACTTCAAACTCTTGTCGTCCGTGTATATGATACACCGAACCCCATACAAATAGTGATGCCATATCTTGAGGGCGAACACCACGGCCCCCAACTCCAAATCGTGGGTGGGATACCTCACCTCGTGAGGCTTCAGCTGCCTCGATGCGTACGCTATCACGTGCCCTCTCTGCATAAGCACCGCACCCAACCCTGATATCGCTGCGTCACAATACACGACGAAATCCTCCATTCCCTCTGGAAGGGCTAACACCGTGGCTTCGCACAGCTTCTGGCGAAGAGTCTCAAACGAGGTCTGCTGCTTTGGACCCCACGTAAAAGCAACGCCCTTCCGGGTCAACCTAGTGAGTGGCATGATAATCTTGGAGAAGTCCTTGATAAATCTCTGATAGTAGCCGGCCAACCCCAGAAAACTCCTGATCTCGGTGGGGGATCTCGGCACCTCCCAACTCATCACCACCTCAATCTTGGCCGGATCGACCAATATCCCATTCTGATTAACGAGATGCCCCAAGAACTGGACCTCTCGTAACCAGAAATCACACTTGGAGAATTTGGCGTAAAGTCTCTCCGATCTCAAAACCTCGAGGATCTCCCTCAAATGCTCCTCATGCTGCTCTCGGGATCTCGAATACACCAGAATATCGTCGATGAACACGATCACCGATCGATCCAACATCGGCCTGCACACCCTGTTCATGAGATCCATGAACGCTGCCGGTGCATTGGTGAGCCCCAAAGGCATCACCACGAACTCGTAATGCCCATAACGAGTCCTGAACATCGTCTTCTGGATATCCTCATCTCGCACTCTCATCTGGTGATATCCAGACCTCAAATCTATCTTGGAGAACCAAGACGCTCCCTGTAATTGATCGAATAGATCATCGATCCTTGGTAACGGGTAACGGTTCTTGACCGTCAACTTGTTCAGCTCCAGGTAATCATTGCACATCCGGTGTGAACCATCGTTTTTCTTGACAATAAGGATCGGCGCTCCCCACGGCGAGCTACTCGGTCGAATAAACCCCTTCCCCAGCAGCTCCTGAAGCTACGAGGATAACTCCTGCATCTCTGGCGGCACAAGGCGATAAGGCGCCTTGGCGATAGGTGCTGCCCCCGGAACCAAATCGATACGAAATTCCACCTGCCTCTCGGGAGGCACACCCGGAAACTCCTCAGGAAAAACATCCGGGAACTCACGCACTATCGGAACATCATCAATCGAACTCGATCTCTCCGCGGCCAGTCGTGTATCCATCACATAAGCTACAAACCCCTTGCAGCCCTGCTGTAAACTCTGTCTTGCTCCGGCAGCCGAACAAAATGCTGACCCATATCGGGTACCCTCGCCATATACAGTCAACACTCCCCCACTAGGGTCTCGTATCGTCACCGTCTGCCGCTCGCAGTCTATAACCACCCCAAATCGGCTCAACCAATCCATACCCACTATAACGCAAACGTCCCCCATCGTAATCGGGACCAGATCTATCGGGAACTCAACACCGAAGATCTCGAGTACACATCCTCGAATCACGTCAGTAGCATACACCGCTCGCTCGTCAGCTATGGACACTCGTAGAGGTCGAATCAACGCCTCTCGTCGAATACTGATGTGCTGACTAAATGCTAACGACACAAATGATCGACTCGCACCCGAGTAAAATAACACCAAAGCAGGTACAGAACTCACAAGAAAAGTACCTACGCATATCATAATATAAGCACAATATCTCAACTCAGCATAGACAAAAGAATGAATACATACCAGCCACGACATCGGGCGCTGCGCGGACCTCCTCTGCTGTCAACTGGAAGGCTCTCCCGCGAGCCTTCGGTGCCTCGGCCTTCACTGGCCGACCCTCAGTAGCTCGTGCAGTAGCAGGGGCAGATCCCTGCGCTGATCCCTGTGACAACTGTGGGCACTCGGCCCTCCGGTGACCCGTGTGGTTGCAATGAAAGCAAACCATAAATCCCTTGGGGCAGTCCTTGGCTATATGCCCCTCCTTGCCACATTTGTAGCAAGCACCCACCCGACACACTCCATCATGTCCCTTGCCGCACTTCCCACAAGTGCGGCCCTTCTGGCCTCCAGATCTCGTATCAGCGGGCTTAGCCCGCTTGGCTGCCGACTGTACCTGTACCGGTCGCCTGTCACTCCTCTGAGACTCGGCCTCCTCCATGGCCTGAGTTTCTAGCTCAATCTCCCTCTTCCGAGCATTTTCCTGAAGCTCGGAAAACGTCCGGTACGTCGAGTTCGCCACGAACTCGCGAATGTATCTCCTCAGTATGCTCAGATACCGGCTCATGCGTGCCTGCTCGGTAAACACATGCTCAGGGCAAAACATCGCCCTCTCATGAAACTTCCTGGTGATCACAGTAACATAATCAGTACCCTTCTTGAGGGACAAGAACTCCTGGGCCAGCCGTTCCCTTTCCACCGGGGGAACGTACTCATCACGAAACATAGTGGTGAACCTCTCCTAGGTCACCGCAGTAAGCTCAGCAGGGGTGAAATCCGCAGACACAAACTTCCACCAGTCCTTCGCCCCCAAGCGAAGCTGGTTCAGCGCGAACCGTACTCTCAGATGCTCCGGACACGAGCAGGTGTAGAAGCATCCCTCAATGTCAGAAATCCATCTCATCGCAGCAATCGGATCCTGTGTCCCATCAAACTCTGGTGGCTTCGTGTTGCTGAACTCCCGGAACAGCAACGAGTCACCCCCCTGAGGTCTAGCAGTAGCAACAACTGTAGTAGCTGCAGCGGCTGCAGCCTCAGTAACCGCTGTGTATCTCTCGTCAAACGTCTCAATCAGGGTGGTCTTGATAGACCCAAACATCTCTGGTATCTCTGCGCGGATAGCCGCAGCCACCTCATCGTGGATCATCCGACGAAGCTCCTCGTCACTCACGCCGCTGGCTTCTGCTCTGTGGTGTATCCCAACCATGATGTATTTGAAATACAACATAAAAATATCAGAGACTCGCTCGAGTATGCATGCACTCGATAACCTATCCCTACTTGTTCCTTAGTACCCTAAGGATTCTTACTTGGACTACGCACTGATCCGGTGTTTTCAGTAGTACGGGTCCTATACTACCGTCCACACCGCATCAGTATTCACCCCAAGTCCTCCTCCTAGGATCCCAAATCACAAGTACTCTACTTCTCGCTAAGCACAGGCTACCCTTCGATAGGCCCCTCATAAGCTCCTCACTGCTACCTACTCACTCTCAACCCTCTCATAGAAGCAGTAATCTCCTAGGCTAAGGCATCACAAATCAGGCCACTCTAGTCCTAACATGAATACCTAGCCTTCTCAAGCATACATAACATATCATATCATATCTCATAACACATAATGTAAGGGTATTTTGAGAAATCACCGTTCGGGCGCTGACTGATCGTACACACTGCTTCTTTCCGCTTTTCTCAAATTCTTTTATTTTTTAGAAAAATTGTTTCTTTTGTGAAAAACTTTCTCAAATCCTAAGTTTGAGTTCAGATACACCCGGAGGTGCATCCGAATCCCTCAAACCAAGGCTCTGATTCCAACTTGTAACAACGTAAATTTTCAAAACAATTTTTCATTTTTAAAACATACTTTCATTCATAAGATATCATAAGAATCCATTGTGTCACACCAGGCGTCTTCCGAATCCTCATATATGCTCACTCGACTCGTCGAGTTAACCTTTCACTCGACGGGTTACTACCGGTCATGAATCGCAGGGCAACCCGACTCGACTCGTCGAGTCCCCTTATGGACTCGGCGAGTTCCTTCCATGGCAACACTCAAATGACCTTCTGAGGTCAGATCTGTTTCTCTAACCTATAGATCTGACCTTACCATACTCAATAATCACGTAAAGGTCCAACCTTTACACTCATGCAATGTTTAATATGCTTCTTTTGGTGAAATAGCCTCTAAAATGGCAACCTAGGCTCATATCTCTAAGGAAGTAGCATAAAGCAGGGAGGTTGGGGCTCTCTGGACCTCTCAAGGTCCAGATCCAGAGTTTAACACTCAAAGGGACATCATAAGCATCATATCCAAGCCAATAAAGGATAGAGAAAACCCTAGATTCAAGGGTTCTTCACCAAAACAGAAAAGGGTTCGATTTAATACCTCAAAGATGGAGTTTCCTTGCTTGAAATCACAGAATAGCAACCCCCTTGACCTTCTTTTGCTGGAATCTCCTTCTTCTTTGCAAAAACCACACCAACAAGGATTAAAATAGCCCTTCTCTTCACACCACACACTCAAGCTCACTAGGGTTTCTCTCTCTGGACTGGTAGCCGCAAATGAGGGCCATAAGGTTCCTTAAATAGGGCACATGCCCGAGGATTTAGGGTTTCCACCCACAGCGCCTACTCGGCGAGTCTACTCTTGGACTCGTCGAGTAGTTCATTAAAGTCACGTGGCCACCCCGCTTCTACTCGACGAGTTATAGCACCAAATCGTTGAGTAGGTCAATGATTCACAAAAATAAATAATTAAAATAATATACCTGGAAATCCGGGTGTTACACCTCGGCTGTGATAAGCTCTCGCAACCTCTCATTAATCAGCTCCACACCGGAGCCTGAAACTGAACCTTAACCTGATCCTGAACCAGACCCTCCTCGCATAGCCATCACCATCCTCAACCTGTAAATAAAACATACAAACCAACGATAAGGAAATTCGAAGGGTTTTCCCTTCAACAAACTCCTTAGAGTTCCCAGATTTGCTCATGTCTCGAGTACAGGTCATGTGCTTTCAGTAGTACGGGCCCAATACTACCTTCCACACCTACCTGTACCGTCCTCAAGATCACACCTGATACATCTAACTCACCCATCTAATACTCAGAAACATAACTCATATAACATAGCACATAAATTTCCTACACTCTTCTAGGATTCCCAAATCCGGACCAACCTGAAACCTCAATCAACACTGTTATTGCCCTATGCATGCAAGTTGTACACCAAATAGGACCTTTAGACTGTCAAATGAAGATTCTACCCTAAGTCCACATATAAACAAGAAAAAGGAAATGAAGCCAAACCGATCATTCTAGGGACATACAACCCTAAGCATATACAACTTTAAAAGCATACACATAGAAATTAACTGAGTCGATATCAATTCCAGTTAACACATAGCATACAACGTCCTTAGGCTATAATGCATCGCATAGATCATGCAATTTCTAAGATTCCTGAGGGTATCCTTATCCCTATTCTAGCATGCAATTCACATATTAACATACTAGTTGCAATTCATAAACATGATATATTTTGAGTAACACTTACTTGAGCTCGGCCGATCCCACACATTTCACTCTCCTTTGTTACTTAGGAAAACCTTTTTCAGAAAATCTTAGTTCTTTTTCTTTTAAAAAGGTTATCATTTCCTCAGTTTTAGTTCTGACACACCCGAGGGTGTGCCCGAATCCCTCAAACCAAGGCTATGATACCAACTTGTAACAGCCCACAAAAACAGAGAAATTTTTTTATTTTTAAAATAGAGATTACAATCATGTTTGGTTTCCAAAAATTCCATTACATCACATCATACAAAGATCAGAGTGTCTAAATCAATATTGCGGAGAAATGCTGGAAAGTGAATGTTGCGCCATAAAGCCGGGCTCTTCCCCTTAGAAACGGAAGTACCTGAAACACCCAAATAAACTGTAAGCAAACGCTTAGTGTGTTTCTCAAAATATCCCAAACATACAACACATAATATCATACAACATACAGAAAGGTGTCATGGGCTCCTCCCATGGTCTTTACCTGTGTAGAAGTGATTAATCGAGTGTATGAATGAAATTAGAGTAAAACAAGTAATCTGAACAATATATGCAAATATAATATGGTTTTAGCTCATATTACTTTCAAAGTACAGAGAGTGTTCTTGGACAGAGAAACTTGCAAAAATTCTTATCTAACCCTAAGTACTACTCCTATTTATAGGAGGACTGAAAGTACAAAAAATACTAAGGACTTGACACTAGACTTCGTTACAAAAGTGCCTTAGTAAATAGCTTACAAAACTAACGAAACAGATTTCATAGACTTCGACATATTACAACATATTTGACTCTACAATCTCCCCCTTTGTAATCAATGTCGAACTTTCAATTTGTGAGAATCTGAGCAGCAAAATACATCATCCTTCGGATCTCAATATACCAGCTTATCACCTTCTTCAATTCAGCTCTATCTCCTTCGTTGTTCTTTTTACAGTTGTTCATACGAACAATAAATTTCGTATACTGAGCTGTTGTATATCTTTCAACTTCTGAAGCTTGAAATAGAAATTTCTTCTCTTTTCCCTTCATGTCTTTTCCCGAAAAGACTAACCCCAATGGCTTCAGACAAATTTCTCCATTAGCAAACTTCTTAAGTTCAGCTTGCGACTTCACAACTTCCATATCCACTTTTACTTATTTTCCCAATGCAGTAGATAGCTCTATATATCAGTTAAGGTAGACAAGCATAGTCATTGTGTATGAAAATTTTGATGTGACCAAGCCCAAGTCTCAAAATTTCCTTGCTTGTTCCTTGAAGTTTCGAAGCATCCATATCCTTAAGAATTAATGCAACTTGAATAAGATCATTCAAGTTCATCAACGGAAAATCAACTACAGTAAAATCACATGTCACATTGTTCTCCCTTACAGCATGATATCGAAAATTTTGTATCATGTTCTCAAACATAACATCTTTTGTCACACTTATCACTCGAACTATCTTGATAAGGGACCATACTTCCTCCTGATCTTTTCCAACCACAACATGAAACCTTAATTTCATATGTAGAAAATCATCTTCATTCTGAAACTTCTCAATGATTTCGTATTGTGCTGTGATGAACATCATTTCATTTATCAGAAAATCAAGCTGATTCATATCAAAATTCTCGATAGAATAGCTTCTTCTTGGCTTCTTTTCGAATGAATACATGTGATTGTATGACACTCTGGATTCGATATTTTCATAGCTGTGAAGTTTCTTTGGATCACCTTTATCCATTGTTGGTGGATCATTTTCGCGAAGCCTCATAATATGTAATGCCCGTGTTTCAAGGCTAGGCATTTATATTGACACTATAGTCTAGGTTAACCTTTGTAACTCATTTTGAAGAAATGAAAAGGAATTATGTGAATATTATGTGAATTATGCTTAATTATTAGGGCTTAATTAATTAAGAATAAAAATGAGCGTCAAAAAATTAAATTTTAGATAAAGCCGATATCTATTAAGAAACTTGTAGTGGGCGTGACAAGGATTACGGATATATAAAGAATGCCGAAATCCGAGTTATAACGAAGAAGTTATGACCTGTCGGAGTTTCGCGACAAACCGGCACGGGGCCGAATGTCGTAAAAAGTGAGTTTTTGATAAACTACTTTTTGGCCTTAGTGATCTAAACAAAACTTGTAGTGTTCGTTAAACCGAGAGTAGGTATAAAAAGAACGTCCAAATCTGACTTCGTATGAGGAAGTTATGATTTTTCGAAGTTTCAGCTTAGCAGTAGACAGCTAAAAACTCGAATTTTAGATCGAGTGATTTTTAGCAGACACGACCTAAATGAGAATCGAAGGTCTCGTCATTAGTAGCACAACGGTAAAAAGTCTGACGAAAACGGACGTCGGATGAAGAAGTTATGAATTTTTAACGGATTTCCTGTCCCGGTCTGTTAAAAATAATAATATAAAAATTAAAGTCAAAATTAGCCGACAAAGTCTAAACGAAAATTGTAGAGCGTAATTTTACCTACGCGTGCATATAAAGAACGTCAAAAACGGAGTTCGTATGCGAAAGTTATGGATTTTAGAAGTTTTGGCGCGAAAATCGAGAAAATTCGCATAGTCACGTTTTGCCACGTCACCTTCGCTGAAAGAGTGCCACGTGTCCGAAATTGGTGAGTCATGCGAAGCCACGTGTCACCTTCCCTCGCATGAACAGTAGCTGCGTGTCGGATTCTGATTCGACCGAAGGGAGGCCCAATCCGAAGCTCGCAGCTGGACCGAGCCTCGCACGCCTTAGCCTCCGAGCCTCGCACATGGACCACTAGACGTCGGTCCAATCAGCAACTGCCACCGAGGCCTTCGCACGTGCAGTCACCTGCGCACTTTCGCCTGCGGACCCCACCACCGGAACCGACTTCGGACCCCCTATAAATAGAAGGGTCATGCGAGCCTTCTCGGATACATTTAGAAAATCACCATCTTTCACCCCTTTCTTCATATTTTCTTCATCTTAGAATCCCCCAAAGCCCCGGTATCGATTATAAGCCCCGGAATACGCCACGAAGAGCCCGTGAAGCCCGGAAAATATATCTTTTCGGTTTCGAAGCCCGACCCTCGCAGAGCCCGGTTTCTGAATAAAACTCCCGGTTTTATTAGAAACGAACGTTTTAGGAAACGAATTGCTGCCCGATTTTCATCAAATCAGGTGAGTGTATAGTCACTTTCATTTTACACATAGATATGAAGTATTTACCTTATAATACGTGCTATGTGTAAATATATTAATTTTTTATTTGAGGTGACTATTGAGTTGATGTTTTATACAAGTTTTAAACTGTATATGTATTTTTATCTACAAATATGTTGGGTAGAACATGGGTAGATAGTGATGTGTGATAAAATAAAAGTGATGAGAGGCCTCGTTGTGATTTTTGATTCAGTCATCTAGCGGAGTTTGGATGACGACCACAGACTTTCTAGACAGTCCAGTGGGAAGCACTAGCAGGCCCGCAACCTGTAGGTGTTAATGAACTTGGGTGTTTATTCGTTGTACTCCATCCCCCTCATGGTTGCCTTTAGGACATGTATGGCTGAGGAAACCCCTTAGCAGTAGTGTCCATCCCGATCATATTCTTTAGGCTAGGTCCCTTGTGAAAAGTGTTTAGGGACGTAAAGTGAGGATAACGGGAACGGGTAATCAGGGTTATTGTTGATTGGTGAACTTAATAAGTTTATTATTACTGTGGGTTGAAAACCCTATATGCTCACCAGGCTCCCAAGCCTGACCCACTTAGTTTTTTTTATGATTACAGGTAGTGGACCCCGAGCATAGTCGGAGGATGACGTGAGATTTTTGGATTATAGGCCAGTAGTTGTAAATAACTGTAGTAAGGCTTATAATGTCTTGTTTATGCTTTTGATCTGTATCGGAACATGACATCCCGAGGTTTTGATATATATGGAAAATATATACATTCTTAATGAAGGGTTTTGATAAACTTTTATCATATGTTGTTTGGGGACCAATTCCGCAACATCTTTTGAAAAGATTTCTATGATTTTATTTTAAAAAGCATAAATTAAACCGGTCTTTTCTGGCCGAGAAATTAGGGGATGCCACAGTTGGTATCAGAACATTAGTTTAAGCGAACTAAGAAATATCCTACGATTTCTAGACTTAAACTTAGAATGCTAAGTGATGATTGTGAGATGAGTGTCTACCATATTTTAGACACGAGCACTAGTTTATTTTAGGAAAGATGCCTAAAATGCCCTTATGTGCTAAATGCTATGTGTTTGCCATGTGTGCCATTCTTTGTTCGGATCTATGGTCTGTTGCCGACCGGATCTGGAAACCTTATGTGTGTAGGATTCTAAGCGTATGATTACGTGATTAGAACTAACATGTAAACGTTTCGGAGTGATAAGGGAATTGAAATGTCTAACAAGGATAAAGACCTAAATTCGTCTTATTCGGTATATAGATTGTAATGGCAAGAACTCGTAGTGGAGTTGCGAATGCAAACGGAAACAGGGATCAACAGCCTCAACCCCAAGTAGTTGAGCAAGTACCTGTTGTAGGAGCTGCACCTGAGCCAATGACGATGGCTGGTGTCACACCCCGATCCTTGTCGGAATCGATCAAGGCGTGATATATTGTTCAAAGTCTCATGACAACTATGTTATAATATGATTAGATTCAATTAAGTACTAAGTATGCAAACAAGATCCACAACATACAAATACAAATCCAAATACGAACAACATTTATTACATCAAATTTAAATAGTCTTGTGGATTTCTAAGGCACAACCTATTTTTCATCAACTTCATTCTTCAAATCTGCATCATAGGTAAAAACAGGTCAACTACGAGAGTTGGTGAGTAATCTAATTTTAGTAGAGAAAATTGTGAAGTTGAAACATTTATAATTTGAAATTTGTTTTCTTTTGAAGTCGGCAAACAATTGTATTTGAGATAACGGTTTATAAATCAAAAATTGATTAACAAATGATAACAACAACAATAAGTCATCACCCTATATATACATATGTGTATATATATATATATATATATATATTATATATATATATATATATATATATATATATAAATATAAATATATATAGGATGGAGCATCTAATCATCAAACACACTCAACCACGTGCGATCAATCACCTTAGCGTCCCAAGGCGGGGTGGTCAACCCAATAGCGCTATTATTGTCCATAACGTACCTCAAGAATACGGGCATAGTCATGGAGATTAGACTAAAAATAGTAATGCACTACAAGTACATGTAGCGTAAACAAACAATAGTTATACAATTAATGACTCATGTATAAATGTCCCAACAATGTGTCAATTGTGATAAAACAATAAAATGAAGTTGGAACATATTAGAACCACATGATACACCCCAAAAGTATTGAAAATTATAAAGTATGGGGTAGATTACTCACTTTAGTCCCAAAACGAAATGCGTGTGTCGTACGATAGACGGTTCGGGTCAAAATGGCGTAGAACCTAATATAATTAATAGTTTTGGTTTAGGAACTGCTAAACGAGAATGGAGTATTAATACAAATAATTAAACACATATTCTTATATTAGATGCATTAACAATAATTCATTTTGATTAGAATATTAAGATATTCATTTGTTAAATGAATTTTAAATTGAATTAATTACTTTGCATAATTAATTTATATTTTCAATTTAGGCCAGATTTTAATAATTTCTTATTAAAATAATAACTTGCCCAATTATAATTATTTACAGATTTTAACAATTATTTATATGAAATAATCATTAAAATGCATTTTTACATGCTTAAATACTTAGGAAAATGGTTTTAAATAGTAAACAGTATTGAAAAATTATGAAATTATTAGGAAATCATTATTTCATACAATATTAATTACTGTAAAATTTTTATATTTTTCTGAACTGTTTAATATTTATTTAATACTTTAATGATTAAACGACAACAAAATCCGCGAAAAATAATAAATGATTCCCAAAAATTCTGTAAAATTAACCATAGTTTTATAACATGATATAGAGCCCATTGTATAAGTTTCAGATATTTGTGACTAAGGGAAGTATTTTTTATATATTTTATTATTAATTAATCAATAAAATCATAAATAATGGTAAACAGTAATATAAATGCATGAAACTTCATAAATTATGTTTAATCAATATATTGGTCATCCCAGAATTTTCTCAGAATTTATTGAATGCAAAAAGTATTTTATGTGAATTATTGCCCTACTTTATTGCAATAATTATAGTAATTCAATAAAAATAAGTTATTTTCTGAAAATTTCCAGAACTTCTTATTTTATTGATGGGATTCTGAAAAAAATCAGGTTTATGCATAAAATGAGTTTTAGATAGTTTGGTGGATTTAATTTGTTTCTTGTATGAATTTGAAACTTTTAACAACATACCTTGATGAATGCTTCAAGAGGGATGAAGATTTGAGTATAATAGATTGTTCTTGGCTGGAATATGAGTATTTCTTGGATGAATTTTGAGATTGAGAGTGAGAGAAAGAATAGAGAAGGTTTAAGTGGTGAAGAGAATAATGTGTTGGGAGAAAAATGAAGGAAAGTGGATGGGAGGTGTGAGTGGGAGACCATGGGAATAATCGTTTTGCTTTTGGTGGTCTTCATAATTTCCCACTAACACAAGCATCTTTTACATAATTAATATAAGAGTTTTATAAAATTTAAAGTAAAGTTTATAAAAATAGAGTTTTATAAAATTTAATGTAAAGTTTATAAAAATGGAGTTTTATAAAAGATAGGTTATCATTTGATTATAACAATCTACTTTGATTTGAAGTTTCATTATAGCATTCAAGTTTGATTCTTTTAATTTAATTAGAGCATTATACTTTGATTTGATTTTAATATGGTATCATAATTTAATTTGATTATAGTTATAACGTTGTACTATACTATGTTGCTATTAACGTCAATTTATATCGTAGTGTATGGGTTTTGATCCTATTAGCGTCAAGTAATCTTGAGTAGGGTTTATTAAATTTCCAATTGGGTTGGGTTGACCCGAATCCATTTTAGGCGGATGTCACAGTCTCCCCTACTTTAGGAAATTTCGTCCCGAAATTTAAGAAGAGAGTACCTTAAGAGAAAAGTTGTGGGTATTTGGTACGCATATGATCCTCACGCTCCCATGTATACTCAGGTCCACGTGCCGACTGCCACCTGACCTTAACCAGGGGAATGCGACTTCTTTTGAGTTGCTTTTCCTTTAGGTCGGCAATTTCCAAGGGTTTCTCGATAAATTGCATTGTCTCGTCGATTTGGATATCCTCGAGAGGAACATGAAGGTTCTCGTCTGCTAAACACTTCTTGAGCTTGGCTATATGAAATACTGGGTGAACTTTCTTAAGCTCTGTTGGTAGATCCAACTCGTAGGCTACTGGTCCGATCCTTTTTATGATCTTAAACGGGCCTACGTAGCGTGGTGCCAATTTACCCTTGCGTCCAAATCGAACCACACCTTTCCATGGGGACACTTTTAACATGACCATGTCACCCAGGGTAAATTCAAGCGGTTTGCGTCACTTGTCGGCATAACTCTTTTGTCGGCTACGAGCTGCGAGAAGGTTATCGCGAATCTGAGTGATTTTGTCGGTTGTTTCCTGGAATAAGCTCAGGACCAACGATTGGAGAATCCACTGTTGCACGAATCACGTGGGACTCACCAATTTCATGCCAGCAAATAGGAGATCGGCATTTACGGCCATACAATGCCTCAAATGGTGGCATCTTGATGCTAGAATGATAACTGTTATTATAGGAGAATTCCACCAACGGTAAATGAGAGTCCCAGTTTCCTCCGAAATCCAAGACACACGCCCTCAACATATCTTCGAGTGTTTGAATAGTCCTCTCAGATTGACCATCAGTCTGAGGATGATAGGCGGTACTGAGATCGAGGCGGGTTCCCATGGCTGTTTGAAGTGATTGCCAAAACCGAGAGAGAAATCTCCCATCACGATCTGAAATGATGCTGAGAGGAATGCCATGCCGACTAACTATCTCGTTGATGTAAATCCGAGCAAGTTTTTCGACTTTGAAATTTTCACGGATGGGAAGGAAATGAGCGGATTTGGTCAAACGGTCAATGATTATCCAAATGCTGTCGTGTCCTTTTGTGGTACGGGGAAGTTTGGTTACGAAATCCATGGCGATCGCTTCCCATTTCCACCTGGGGATTTCTGGTTGGACCAATAGTCCAGAGGGTCGTTGATGTTCTACTTTGACCCTGGAACATGTAAGACATTTGGCCACGAATAAATCAATATCCTTTTTCATTCCCGACCACCAATAATTGGTTCTCAGGCCATGATACATCTTGTTAGTGCCCGGATGAATGGAATATCGGGTTTTATGGATTTCTTCCATCAGGAATATACAAAGATTGTCACGATCTAGGATCCAGATGCGATCTTGATAATAGAAAATACCATCAGATTTAGTTTCCAACTCCCCATCAATTCCCGTGGGCATGTCATTTTCGGTAATTGCCGAGTGTTGGGCTCCTCGAATTCGGTCGCTGAGATTGGACAAGATAGGAGAACATATTAGATGAAATGCATGGGCATGTTCTTTTCGGCTTAACGCGTCGGCTACGACGTTTGCCTTGCCTGGATGATAGCGTATTTCACACTCGTAATCATTTAGGAGCTCGACCCATCGTCTTTGCCTCATATTGAGTTCCTTTTGATTAAGAATATGTTGCAAGCTCTTGTGGTCGGTGAAAATTACGCATTTAGTGCCGTAAAGGTAATGCCTCCAAAATTTAAGAGCGAAAATCACGGCACCGAGCTCCAAATCATGAGTCGTATAATTCCTTTCGTGGATTTTGAGTTGTCGTGATGCATAAGCTATAACCTTTCCCCTTTGCATCAAAACACAACCTAGACCGAGATTGGAGGCATCGCAGAATACCACGAAATCTTCGGATCCTTCAGGGAGTGTAAGAATCGGAGCGTCACACAAACTTTGTTTAAGGGTTTGGAAAGCGTATTCCTGCTTGGGTCCCCAATCAAATGGTGTACCCTTGCAAGTGAGCGAAGTAAGCAGTAAAGCAATCTTTGAGAAATTTGAAATGAAACGCCGGTAATAGCCGGCTAAACCGAGGAAGGACCGAATTTCTTTGGGGGTACGTGGGGCTTTCCAATTCTGGACTGCTTCAACTTTTGCGGGATCGACTAAAATACCCTTGTCACTTACAATATGACCATGGAATTGTACCTCATTTAACCAAAACTCGCATTTCGAAAATTTGGCGTAGAGCCGATTTCCTTGCAACGTTTGGAGAGTTAGGCGAAGGTGTCTTTCATGCTCTGCCTTTGTCTTGGAGTAAATGAGGATGTCATCAATAAAGACGATAACAAAACGGTCGAGATAAGGTTTAAATACCCGATTCATCAAGTCCATGAATATGGCAGGGGCATTTGTTAGGCCGAAAGGCATAACGGTGAACTCGTAATGACCATAGCGGGTTCGGAAAGCGGTTTTGGGGATGTCTTCTTCCCGTACTCGAAGTTGGTGATAACCCGAGCGAAGGTCAATTTTTGAGAAGCATGAAGCTCCTTGAAGCTGATCAAAAAGGTCATCGATCCGAGGTAACGGATATCGGTTCTTGATGGTTAATTTATTTAACTCCCGATAATCAATACACATACGAAACGAACCATCTTTCTTTTTTATGAAGAGGACCGGGGCTCCCCAGGGTGAAGTACTAGGGCGGATAAATCCCTTATCGGTTAATTCTTGGAGCTGACTTGCCAATTCTTGCATCTCGGCTGGAGCCAACCGATATGGAGAGTTGGCTATGGGAGTAGCCTCAGGAACAAGATCGATGCGGAACTCTAGCTCACGTACTGGAGGGAGTCCAGATACGTCATCAGGAAAGATGTCGGGAAAGTCTCGTACTATCGGAATATCTTCGATCTTCTTTTCTTTGACCTTTGTTTCCACCACATGGGCTAAGAAAGACATATATTCTTTTCGTAGATATGATCGAGCTTGAGTACATGACATAAGACTAAGCTTTTTCGAATGAGTCTCGCCATAAATACGAAGACTTTGACCGTCGGCGAGAGGAATACGAATGAACTTATCATAACATACTATTTCAGCATGGTTTTGGGATAGCCAATCCATTCCTACGATGATGTCGAAGCGACCAAGTTCCATAGGAACTAAATCGACAGAAAATTTATGACCGCAAAAATCGTAAGTGCAATCTTGGATGACTGCATTGAGTGAAACGTATTTTCCATCGGCGACTTCTACGGTAAAGTACTCATCAAGAATCGTGCGAGATGTGTGAAGTGTGGGCTCAAATTCCAAAGACACAAAACTTTTATCGGCACCTGAATCAAAAAGTACTGACGCGTAGCAGTCATTTATGAGAAACGTACCATTTACGACCTTGTTATCGGTCTTTGCTTGGGTTGCGGTAATGACAAAGGCTTGGCCTTTGGGAGCTGGAACCTGCATTGTTGGATTTGCCTGGGCTTGGGTGTTGATGATATTGACTAGCCTAGGACACGCGTTTCTGAAATGGGTGGGGTCACCACAGTTGAAGCATGTTCCAGTTAGATATCGGGTTTGTGTTTGCTGATTTGAGGGTAGATAGAGTAGTCGCTGAGTTTTTGGTGCACGACATGTGTCCGCCAAGTGGCCATAGCGACCACAATTCGTACAGAGGCGACACGGGCTGGTGGTCATATGGTGATAGTTACAGTGGTTACAGAGGGGGTGAGGTCCGGTATACGGCTTTTTATTCGGTTGGGCTTGTGGGGTGACTTGGGTGATAGGAGTACCAGGGGTAATAACAGCATGGTTGTGGTGATGACTTTTCCGCTTCTTTTTGTCATGTTGGTGGGAGGACTCGGACTTGACAATTAGGGGGGTCTCAGGGGTCGGCTTTTCAGTTGACATCTTTGAACCCTTGCGTGGGAGGACACCATCGTTCATATTGTCCTCGTTGAGTTGACCTGCTATTTCAATGGCGGATTCTAGGGTAGATGGCCTGCTGCTGGTCACCGAATCATGGATCTGGCGTGGTAACCCTTTGATGTAGCGGCGTATTGCAGTTTTCATAGGTTGAACCATGTGAGGTAGGAGTCTCGAGAGATCATGGAATCTATTGGTGTAGGTCGCGTTGTCGCCTCCCACCTGTTTCAGATTCCAGAATTCATCCTCGAGAGTTTGCAATTCGCTGTCAGGGCAGAACTTCTCCATCATGCGTTCCTTTAGTTTTGACCAGGTCATTCCCAAGGCAACAACCTCTCCCTTTGCCCGTTTTTCTAGGTTCCACCATGTGAGAGCATGACCTTGGAGGCACCCTGTAGCATGACGGACCATCAGGTCCTCAGGACACTCGCTATGGATGAAAGTACTCTCCATTTCTTCAATCCATGTGAGGAGTGCGGTGGCACCATCGATGCCTTTGAAGTAAGGCGGATTGCAGTTACGAAAGTGCTTGAACGAGCAACGAGGGGTGGTTGCTGGAGCTTGTGGCTGAAGAGAAAGAAGTTGGGTTGCAATTGTTGGGATGACTTTTGCTACCTCCTTGGCGATAAGGGTAGCTAGCCTTCGGTTGTTGCGAGCAGCGTATGGGGGTCGTAATGCCATCTACGAGAAACACGCATATGGACTTGTGAGTTATTTGTAAATTGATTGTGGAAATAAAGTTTTTAGACATTGTTGGGTAAAATAATTGTAAAACACTTGTTGGGACATGGTTAGGAGTGTTGGGCACCTTTTGGGCTTTCCATGGTTACTAAATGTGAAACATGTAGCACTTGCGTGGGCCCCCACAAAACTAAGTTTTCACATGTCTTTCCCACTTCTAGGCCCATTAGGGAACTTAATAGTCCAATGAGTTGGCTATTTTGGAGTGTATCCTTTCGGATACGTTTGATAAGGTCGGGTATTTTGATGGCTCAAAAGTAATGTGAATGACGTGCTTTGGCCTATAGGTTTGGGAACTCTCGCCTTTGGTCCCCAGATAAGCAAACTGGTCCCTCGGTTGATTGGGATGTATACGAATGCTTGCCTAGTCAGGACTTTCGGGCTACCGGCACCTCCCCCTTCCAGTTACTACGCGTCCATTACTATGATCCTACCCAACTAGAGTGGATGACTTTGAATTTCCTATGAGCTCTAAGGAATATATATGTATATACATTTTTTTTAAAACCACTTGAATATGTGTGTGATTTTCAGAGAAAGAGGAGAATATTCACCAGTGTATGCACACATATAAGTGTCAGGAGTAATACGTATGCACTTAAGGGAGCAATTAACACACAAAGGTATTCCTAGGATTTTCTAAGTGTGAATTGCATGCAGTTGTGTGTGCATTTTATAAACTAGCATACGAGAGGACCCTAGAGGCTATAGACTAGGTCAAGGCAATTAACCTAATTCCCTATAGTCAAGGGCTCTGATACCAATATGTCACACCCCGATCCTTATCGGAATCGATCAAGGCGTGATATATTGTTCAAAGTTTCATGACAACTATGTTATAATATGATTAGATTCAATTAAGTACTAAGTATGCAAACAAGATCCACAACATACAAATACAAATCCAAATACGAACAACATTTATTACATCAAATTTAAATAGTCTTGTGGATTTCTAAGGCACAACCTATTTTTCATCAACTTCATTCTTCAAATCTGCATCATGGATAAAAACAGGTCAACTACGAGAGTTGGTGAGTAATCTAATTTTAGTAGAGAAAATTATGAAGTTGAAACATTTATAATTTGAAATTTGTTTTCTTTTGAAGTCGGCAAACAATTGTATTTGAGATAACGGTTTATAAATCAAAAATTGATTAACAAATGATAACAACAACAATAAGTCCTCACCCTATATATACATATGTATATATATATATATATAAATATATATAGGATGGAGCATCTAATCATCAAACACACTCAACCACGTGCGATCAATCACCTTAGCGTCCCAAGGCGGGGTGGTCAACCCAATAGCGCTATTATTGTCCATAACGTACCTCAAGAATACGGGCATAGTCATGGTGATTAGACTAAAAATGGTAATGCACTACAAGTACATGTAGCGTAAACAAACAATAGTTATACAATTAATGATTTACGTATAAATGTCCCAACAATGTCTCAATTGTGATAAAACAATAAAATGAAGTTGGAACATATTAGAACCACATGATACACCCCAAAAGTATTGAAAATTATAAAGTATGGGGTAGATTACTCACTTTAGTCCCAAAACGAAATAAGTGTGTCGTACGATAGACGGTTCGGGTCAAAATGACGTAGAACCTAATATAATTAATAGTTTTGGTTTAGGAACTGCTAAACGAGAATGGAGTATTAATACAAATAATTAAACACATATTCTTATATTAGATGAATTAACAATAATTCATTTTGATTAGAATATTAAGATATTCATTTGTTAAATGAATTTTAAATTGAATTAATTACTTTGCACAATTAATTTATATTTTCAATGTAGGCCAGATTTTAATAATTTCTTATTAAAATAATAACTTGCCCAATTATAATTATTTACAGATTTTAACAATTATTTATATGAAATAATCATTAAAATGCATTTTTACATGCTTAAATACTTAGGAAAATGGTTTTAAATAGTAAACAGTATTGAAAAATTATGAAATTATTAGAAAATCATTATTTCATACAATATTAATTACTGTAAAATTTTTATATTTTTCTGAACTGTTTTAGTATTTATTTAATACTTTAATGATTAAACGACAACAAAATCTGGGAAAAATAATAAATGATTCCCAAAAATTCTGTAAAATTAACCATAGTTTTATAACATGATATAGAGCCCATTGTATAAGTTTCGGATATTTATGACTATGGGAAGTATTTTTTATATATTTCATTATTAATTAATCAATAAAATCATAAATAATGGTAAACAGTAATATAAATGCATGAAACTTCATAAATTACGTTTAATCAATATATTGGTCATCCCAGAATTTTCTCAGAATTTATTGAATGCAAAAAGTATTTTATGTGAATTATTGCCCTACTTTATTGCAATAATTATAGTAATTCAATAAAAATATGTTATTTTTTGAAAATTTCCAAACCTTCTTATTTTATTGATGGGATTCTGAGAAAAATCAGGTTTATGCATAAAATGAGTTTTAGATAGTTTGGTGGATTTAATTTGTTTCTTGTATGAATTTGAAACTTTTAACAACATACCTTGATGAATACTTCAAGAGGGATGAAGATTTGAGTATAATAGATTGTTCTTGGCTGGAATATGAGTATTTCTTGGATGAATTTCGAGATTGAGAGTGAGAGAAAGAATAGAGAAGGTTTAAGTGGTGAAGAGAATAATGTGTTGGGAGAAAAAGGAAGGAAAGTGGATGGGAGGTGTGAGTGGGAGACCATGGGAATAATCTTTTTGCTTTTGGTGGTCTTCATAATTTCCCACTAACACAAGCATCTTTTACATAATTAATATATGAGTTTTATAAAATTTAAAGTAAAGTTTATAAAAATAGAGTTTTATAAAATTTAATGTAAAGTTTATAAAAATGGAGTTTTATAAAAGATAGGTTATCATTTGATTATAACAATCTACTTTGATTTGAAGTTTAATTATAGCATTCAAGTTTGATTCTTTTAATTTAATTAGAGCATTATACTTTGATTTGATTTTAATATGGTATCATAATTTAATTTGATTATAGTTATAACGTTGTACTATACTATGTTGCTATTAACGTCAATTTATATCATAGTGTATGGGTTTTGATCCTATTAGCGTCAAGTAATCTTGAGTAGGGTTTATTAAATTTCCAATTGGGTTGGGTTGACCCGAATCCATTTTAGGCGGATGTCACAGTTGGGGTACAAGCAATGATACAGACGATGTTGGATCACCAAATGGAGGAGACGAGGCGATTACTACAACAGAATAGGGAAGAGACTACGATACCTGTTGAACAGCCCGTACTGAATGAAGGGAAATCAGTAGGAAGGAACTATAGTGGGACTCTTGGTCAAGCCAACCCACCGATAGTTAGACAAAACTGTTGGGTTTTAAGCATTCTAACACTCCTAAGTGTACATGCAACCCTAAATACCTTAGATCCATGTTTTCTCTATTATACATACAAATATGAATATCCAAGGTATTATCCTAACTAGCATACCAAAAACATTGATACTAGGATAACAAAACAGATAGAATACATACCTTGTAGTTGTTGCTTGATTCCATGAAGCTTGAGTGCCTAGTGCCCCAAGTGTGACACCTCAAATGGTTCACACAACACCATGAACACTTGGAATAACCTTGAGAATAAGGATACTTTGGTTTTCTCTAGTGAAATCAGCCTTGCCCCTTTTTTGTGTACCCACACTAGTGCCCATTTCACCAACCAAGGACATCTTTATATAGTGTGGAGATTAGGGTTAAACCCTAATACCCATGACCTTTCATTTCATATGATCCATGGGTTAAACACTCCATGGACTATCCATGAAACCTTAGCCCAACCTAAATGAACTTGGCCCATCACACACATATATCTTAGAGTCCATATTTAATTAGTTCCTTTTGATCACTTAATTAATTATAAATTAATTCTTGATCAATACTAATTAAATAATATGATTATATATTAATATATTAGAACTTATAATATATTAATATAAATCACTAGTATCTTTTTCCTCATCTTGTCTATCCAATTGTCCCGATGCCATGCAACCCAAATGGACCATGCCGGGTCGGGTCAAGTCTTACCAATTATAGTTATGGACTTAGACATTAATCCAACAGTCTCCCACTTGGATAAGTCTAAAATTATTATTGAGTATGACTTCAAAAACCAACTGGCAATCGTAGCTCTCAAAAGCTTCTGTCGAACTCTGACCATGCCGATGAACTCTGACCTTTGTCAATGACTTGTCCATTAGATAAGGGATCATATATTCCTCCATTCTAGATATCATATGGACTGAGACATGGATTATCAATCATTCTCTCTGTCCATTTGTTGTTTCCCGATTTCCGATTTATGATGACTGACTGATTGAACAAATCAAATCAGTCCTGGCTTGGCCAAGCACTCACATGTGTCATCGCTAAATCATCGAGGGGCCCACAAATATCGCTTTTATCCCGAAGGTAAAAGGAATGGATAAACTTCGACTCATATGGCTTGTTCTACTACTTGTTGAATCATACACAAAGGCGCGTTTTATAACATCGAGTTACCAATGCGTTTTCGTGCAATCAATGTATAACCAACTCATAGTAACAACTCATATCTCTAGGTTTTAAGAATATAAGATATTATCGTCTCATGATCACTCGTGATAAAATCCATGAAGTGATTCAAATGAGCGTGGGTTGAATCCAATACTCAGAACTTATGAGCACTCATGAGTATTATAGCACCGCTTTGTCCAACATCTTAGACCTCTATAAGACAACCCATGATAGTCTTGATTCATATCTACTTCCAACATATGACCGACTGTGGATAGTTTGAATAACTTAGTCATTTAGGAAGAATGACCTAGTTTATTCTGGAAGTCAAAACATGCAAAATGAAACACAAGAATAAATTAATCAAATATGGTATCAAACCCTATGAATATAAATAGACCACTTTTATTTATCACCATACTGATTACTCATTATTTCATTGTTTCGGTTTTATCAACTTTATACCTGAATTAAAAACACTAGTTGTCCCATGCTCCAAGCATGTACACTATGTTTTTCTAAACAATAGCTTTGCCATACACCAAGTATGCACTCTATGTTTGTCTATGATCCTTACTTTGTGAAATAAACCAATTGAACATAATTTCAATGATTCTAATTTCACACTCCCAAATCCTTATCGAAAAATGTGAGAATTTCAAATTCCTATCATTTATCGAAATCTATTTAGATTTTAAACTTATATGCACTGACCCTCCTGTAATGAATATGTACAAAGTCACAAAAACTTGTCAACAGTCATTATAAGGTATTCCAATGGAGATCAACTCCATGGAAACTAAGTCTCATATTCAAAGTACATTGCTTTGGACATGCTTCTTGCATTAAGTTTTCTAATTTTACACAGATAACTTCCACCTATGGAGACAACTCCATATTCTCATTTTGACTATCACTTCTGAACAAGAGATGCCTCTTTTCAGAATATGTCAATATGGTCCTTCCAAAATTAGCACTATACTTCCAACTATCCCTGAGCAACCAATCTTTAGTAAACCTCAGATTGTCCTCGACAATTGCTTAATCATTTTAGTCATATCCAATTCTAGACCTTTTCCCTTCTTAATGCCTCTGGGCATTTGGAAAAATTTAGAAATGACAAATATTATAGCACATGCAATTGATCCTGTACCCAAAGCAAATGGTACACGATTCATGATGTCTCACATAAAGACATGATTCTAGACCAGTCTTTTGCTACAATATTTTTATTTGCCATGTTTTCAAAATTTGACTATGAAGAGGGATGCCGTAATCATAATCGAATTTTGAGAACACAATATATAGAATTTCCTTAAGTTGAACCAATCCAACATGAAATTCATATATATATTCTTGACTAAAGATGATTAAGGTCTCAATCTAAGCCTTTAGAACTGAAATGAAGTATATCCTCTCCCTTAATTATAGCAAAATAACTTTTTCAATCCCTGTAGCCTCACGAATTGAAACTTTTGTTTTCTATAATTAACATTGCTAACTTGCAACACTAACAATAATTATCATGCTCCCACTAACATGATGATTATTAGCATAACACTTATGCTCCCACTAGCTTTGACATGTATCCAGAAAACAGCTGGACCTCTAGAAGTCAATACTTTATTGAAATTCTTACCAAAGTTCAGATTTCTGATACTAGATTGCTTTGATAAAACTTTATCAAAATCATACACCTTTCCTTAGATAGCATGCATGTGTGTCTAAACAATTTCCGAACTATGAAAAGGGATGCCGTAATCATAGTCTCAATTGTTTAGACCTTTTGCCATCTGCTTCAAATCTACTTGGTGGAAGTGTTTCCTCACCATCATTTTCATGAATCGGAGAGAAACCTTATGACCCTTAGATTTTATGGTGTATGTGTTCTTATCCATGTGAATCGTCAAAACCATAGTCACAAGACAAGGATAATGACAAATCCAAACACATATGGACTGAACTTCTTATCACCTGGCAGTACAGGGCCTACCATTGCTTCCAAGTTGTTATGCAACCAATTGAGAACTTTCAGAACTCCTATGCAAAGCCAACTTTAACTGGAATGGGCACAGAATATGTCAACATGATAGGTTATAAACCTCAAGTCGTTTGCTAGTGAAGAATCTCAGGTTTTATTCTTGATTAGTTCTTGAGACTTTCAAGACCTTTAAGACTCCCACTGTCCTCTTGACATATAAGACTCTCTTGTCAAATATTCAAGGGATAGTGCGGATTCTTTATCAAGACAAACACTTCACACAATTGGCCTTAGTTGGTCTTTGTTTAATCCAAAACATCACAACTTACCAACTTAAAATGTACAAGAGTAGGACACTTTTACTCTTACATTTGACAAGTGTTATAAACATTTCTTTAAGATATGTCACTCAACTTATAGTCTTGGAGTATGACTCTAAGACTTTTTTTGGAACGAAGTATGACTCATCTTCTTGATTTAACCATTTCAACAATTCATGACTCCTCTTCTTAGTCATAAGAATGCACTAAGATGTCCTTAGAAGACCAATTGTGATGTGGTTCTTTAATCATTACGATGATCACAAAACATTATACTAAAGTACTCTCCCATCTTTTCAGATTTGAGAAACTTTTATCTTTCTGCCTAATTTGATTCTTCTCATTCGTTCTGCCATACATTGAGACTTTTCCAATGTTTCAGAATTATACTTAAACTTGTAAGTATAACCATATTTACTAAACTTTAGTAAATCATGACGAATAGTCTTAACGAGCTTTGTGGTGGACATGACCAGTGCACAAGAATGTATACTCGATCCCTTTAGTCCTTCACTTGATTCACACATCCATGTGAACAAGTCTTAATTTTCCAATGCTTGAAAGTTCTCATTCATCATACTATTCAACTTGCATGATTCCAAGTTTCTATCCAACTGAAGCCTTGGGAATGAGAATCTTTCCTTATTTGGTAAATTATGACACTACCACAAACGAAAGAATCAAGTCCATTTTTTTTCCAAATATTGCTATCAATGGAATCATATAAACAACCATTTTTCACAAATGCCACTTGTAAGGATATTAAAAATAAATATAAAATTAAAACCTTTTATTTTATTTCAAAACTTTGCGGAAAAAACTTATCCTTACTGTGCAAATGCATATGAAAAACTTGTTGTTATCTATTCCTAAGCAATATATCATAACTCCTAAGTAACAACTTCAAAAATTCTGATCACCAAACCATGCGATCGAAATCCATCTTCGTGATCAGAATCAGCATGTACTTCCTTTAAGTTTCTTCACTTTTCTTTGATTCTTAAAGCATCAACATGTGACCCAGTCACATCATGTAATGAGAATCTCATAATAGAAACTTAACAGAGCTAGATAATGGACTTTTACCTGAAGAAGAGTCAAACTTCTTGACTTGATCAACCTTATGATCTTTCAGGTAAATAGGCAGCTTCGCAATCAATGCCCCTTCCTTTGGAAAGAGAAACATATGGACTCTTTGGGAATGGTGTACTGGAATATCACAGACTTGCCTTTCTCTTTACCATTTGGTCAACCGAGTTGACTATGGCCAATCCCTTTCCATTGGGAAGCGAAAGATTTTCTGGATATCCAATGTTACCATTTTCAAAGTCCATGGATTTGGGAAGTTGATCTTCTAATCAAATTTGCTTTACTGGTCCTCCAAATCATTGCTGATTCAGTAGCACCAAGCAAATAGATATGATCATTAAGGTTCATGTCATAGTCTGTTTCATAGTAGTCCCAAAGGAACTCACTATGTGACTTAGAAAGTGATTGAACATCCAACTTTCTCAAGACTTTGACACCCAACTCTCTTGGCTTGTCAATATGTGACTTCATCTCCAAGATGTGATCACACATAGACCTTGCTTGCCATTAGGGCTTGAGTGACCCTGAACTTGTGGGTTAGGGAGAATAATTGGAGGAGGTGGAGGAAGTAAAGTTCCAAGAGATTTGGGAAGATCATAGATGTCTGAACTAGACATCTTTTGGGAGATATTCAAGTTTAGTTGATTTAAAGTCCTTAATATAACACCCAATATGAAATATTAAGGCTAGGACCCAACAACCTATTTATAACTGGAAGAGGGATGCCGTAATCCAAGTTATAAAATAGTTGAAGGTAGGTAAATGACGATTTACCAGTTTCCACCATGAAAAACGAAATATAATTAAGTTTTAATTGGATTTGAAACTCCTAGATCTTTTGAGATACATTGAACTTTCAATGGCATGTTTGAATCTCGAGTGTGCCCTCTCAAGTTTATGACTGGGATGCCGAGGATCACAAACAAGGTGTGAATAACCATGCAAATTGACTTGGTACCCTTAATTTTACCCCTCAATCGATGTGTTGGTTAGCCACACGAGCTCCACCGATACTATGATAAATATTAAGTTACCCTTTGCCTACCTTGTTAAATCTAGGTTAGAGTGTCGGTTAACCACACATGCTCCACTAACGGTTTAAACAAAGTGCAAAGTGTAATTTCATGGATTAGCACCTTATTCACATTTTCCTAAGTAACTAAGATTGGGAATTTATAAGGTTTAGTTACTTAGTATTTATCATTAATACTTTTAATGAAGGGAGAATTATAGTCCTTGTCCTACCCGTTCGGCTAACGACCCTCCACCAGTCAAGGAAGCGGTGGGTGAGAGTGGACACCCATTAAGCTGCCATTTTATAGGCAACAACCTTATACCCCCCTTATAGACCGGCTTCGTGAATGAGGCCTACTAATGGTAAGACTGACTTGCTCTTATACACACACACACACACACACACACACATATATATATATATATATATATATATATATATATATATATATATATATATATATATTATTAACTTATAATATTATAAAGTATAAGGGTTGAATTTTAACTTTTAAAATTCTAAGGGCTTAACTTGGAATTAAAGTATTCATTAGAGAACTTTTCAAATTCCAAAACTTGAGGGCAAGTTTTGAAACTATTCAAAACTCTTGGATTTTCATAACTTATGAGTTTTAATTAAAGCTTTAAAACTTTTAATGAAGAGACTCTTGGACATCCATAACTTGAGGACAAGTTATGGAGCCATAAAGACTATTTATAAGAAAAAAAACTCTTCATTTTTTGTAACCTAAGGCATTTTTATGAGTTTTAAGATTCATAAATGTGACCTTTTATGTAACTTGAGGACAAGTTACAAAAACACATTTTATGAACTACCTCTAGATTAATTAGGATTGAAAACAACTAAAACACAATTTTTTTCCATTAATCTAAACTAACTCATAAATCAAGGAAACATAAAACTTTTGGTAATCCATAACTTATGGAGTTAAATGCTTGTTTTATGATGAAACTTTTCATGTTCCATAACTTAAGAATAAGTTATGGAATTCTTTAAAACATTAACACCAAATTTTGTAACTCCATAAAAACTTTGAATCAATTTTTTTTAAAACCTTTTCATATCCATAACTTATGGAGGTTTCAAAACACTTAAGATCACAACTTAAAAAAAAAAAACTTTTTTTTGAGCTCCAAAATTTTATGGCAAAATTTGTAACTCCTTAAAACATTTAGATCAAACTTTCAAAACTAATAAAATAATCATATCATTTTATCTTTTACTAAATTTGACCTAATTCAACTCATATAGCACATGATTCAAATTTTACATATAATTAGTTTTTCACAAAAACAAGTAATTATCTTAAAATTTGACAAACTTCATGTTTTTTTTTCTTTTTTTTTTCTTTTTTTTCTACTTTGAAATCAAACATTTGCATGAATATAACAGAAAACAACCCATGGCTCTGATACCACTGTTGGGTTTTAAGCATTCTAACACTCCTAAGTGTACATGCAACCCTAAATACCTTAGATCTATGTTTTCTCTATTATACATACAAATATGAATATCCAAGGTATTATCCTAACTAGCATACCAAAAACATTGATACTAGGATAACAAAACAGATATAATACATACCTTGTAGTTGTTGCTTGACTCCATGAAGCTTGAGTGCCTAGTGCCCCAAGTGTGACACCTCAAATGGTTCACACAACACCATGAACACTTGGAATAACCTTGAGAATAAGGATACTTTGGTTTTCTCTAGTGAAATCGGCCTTGCCCCTTTTTTGTGTACCCACACTAGTGCCCATTTCACCAACCAAGGACATCTTTATATAGTGTGGAGATTAGGGTTAAACCCTAATACCCATGACCTTTCATTTCATATGATCCATGGGTTAAACACTCCATGGACTATCCATGAAAGCTTAGCCCAACCTAAATGAACTTGGCCCATCACACACATATATCTTAGAGTCCATATTTAATTAGTTCCTTTTGATCACTTAATTAATTATAAATTAATTCTTGATCAATACTAATTAAATAATATGATTATATATTAATATATTAGAACTTATAATATATTAATATAAATCACTAGTATCCTTTTTCCTCATCTTGTCTATCCAATTGTCCCGATGCCATGCAACCCAAATGGACCATGCCGGGTCGGGTCAAGTCTTACCAATTATAGTTATGGACTTAGACATTAATCCAACAAAAACAACCAGGATGGAGGAGCTGATGGACGCGGGTGCAAATATAAAGATTTCATGGCATCTAAACCACCATGTCTATCTGGGTGTCCGACACCGGTGGAAGTCATGAACTGGATCTCCGAAATGGAGACGATGTTTGAAAGCTGTGAATGCAGCAACAAACAAAGGACCGCACTTGCAATTCCTCTGTTAAAGTCTGGTGTGTTGAGCTGGTGGAAATTACTAGCCGATTCGATGCCCAAGGGAGAAGCTAGTAAGATGTCTTGGGAAGACTTTATGCTACAACTGAAACTACAGTACTGCTCTGAGCAGGACCTTCTGGAAATTAATAATGAGTTCCAGAATTTAAAGAAGGGAAAGATAAGCGTTACTGAATACGCTGCTAGTTTTACTGAAAAGATGAAGCTTGTTCCTTACCTAGTTCCAACTGAACTCTCTAAGGTCAACAAGTTTGCCCTCGGATTACCAGTGGACTTTGGTCCGATGGTTAAGCAAGCAACCACTTTGAAAGCCACCATTTGGGCTGCTAAGAATGTGGAGGTTCAGATCAGGGAGAAGGGTCTGGAGAGGGCAGAAGCTGGTGAAAAGAGAAAATTTGAAGGAACTTCAGGTTCCAACAAGAGAAGCAAATTTTCTAAGTCTAAGAAGTTTGGAGGAGGAGGAGGTGAAGTGAAATGGTGTGAGAAGTGCAAGAAAAAGCACTCTGGGAAATGTAGCGAGGAGGTGACTTGCTACAAATGTGGAAAGACTGGGCATTATGCAAACGTGTGTCCATCCGACAAGAGGGTATGTTTTGAGTGCCATGAAGAAGGTCATGTTTTTAAAGACTGTCCAAAGAGGAAGGATGCAGCAAAGCCCAATCTACCACCAAAGCCGAAGGCGAGAGCCTTTCAGATGACCCTTGAAGCTGCAAAAGAAGAAGTCGATGTCGCTTCAGGTACCTTTCTCGTAAACGAATTGCATGCCCAAATTTTGTTTGATTCTGGAGCCAATTACTCCTTTATATCGCATGAATTTGGTAGAAAACTAGCTTTGCCTGTTGATAGACTAGTTAATGCTTTATTAGTCGAAATTGCTAGTGGCAAGTTTGTACCTGTTAGCCATCGTATGAAAAACATCATCATTGACTTGGATGGGAATAAGTTCCATGAGGAATTGTTGCCTATCGAGTTAAATGGTTTCGACATAGTTTTAGGAATGGATTGGCTTAGCGCCAATGATGTCGAGATACTGTGTAGGCAGAAAATAGTAAAAGTAAACCCGCCAGGGACAGAGTCGTTTATGGTGTACGGAGACAAACGCAGAGTAAACTCTAGAATCATTTCCCTAATGAAAGCCAGAAAGTGTTTGGCCAAGAGATGTACATCATATCTAGTGTTCGTGATCGATGCTAAGAAGGAGAAGAAGGAGGTGCAGGATATTCTGGTGGTGTGTGATTATCCGGAAGTATTTCCCGAAGATCTTCCCGGATTGCCCCCTAATCGACAAGTTGAGTTTCGTATCGACTTGTTACCAGGAACGACACCGATAGCAAAAGCACCGTATCGGTTAGCGCCAACCGAGATGAAAGAACTTATGACACAACTTCAGGAGTTATTGGACAAAGGTTTCATTCGACCTAGTTCATCACCCTGGGGAGCCCCTGTGTTGTTTGTAAAGAAGAAAGACGGGAGCATGAGAATGTGCATCGATTACAGAGAGCTGAATAAAGCGACGATAAAGAACAAGTATTTGTTGCCGAGGATCGATGACCTGTTCGACCAATTGCAAGGTTCGAGCTATTTCTCGAAAATCGATCTTAGGTCGGGATACCATCAACTAAAGGTGAGAGAGCAGGTTATCGAAAAGTCTGCGTTCAGAACAAGATATGGACACTATGAATTTTTGGTTATGTCGTTCGGATTAACCAATGCCCCAACAGCTTTCATGGAGTTGATGAACAGGGTTTGTAAACCATACCTTGATAAATTCGTGATAGTATTCATAGACGATATCTCGATCTATTTGAAAGGCAAGCGGGAGCATGAAAAGCATCTGCGTGAAGTGCTAGAAGTTCTGAAAGAGGAGAAGTTGTATGCAAAGTTCTCCAAATGTGAATTTTGGATTCAAGAAGTCCAATTTTTAGGTCATGTGGTTAACCAAGAAGGAATAATGGTTGACCCAGCAAATATTGAAGCTGTGATAAAGTGGGAACAACCAAAAACTCCTACGGAGATTAGAAGCTTTTTAGGATTAGCCGGATATTATCGTCGATTTATCCAAGGCTTTTCTTCGATCGCTACTCCATTAACAGCTTTGACCCACAAAGGAGCTACTTATGCTTGGAATGAGAAGCATAAGGAAGCCTTTGAGAAATTAAAGAAGAGACTGTGTGAAGCACCAATTCTTTTGTTACCTGAAGGAGTTGAGGACTTCGCAGTCTACAGTGATGCCTCTGGAGTTGGGTTAGGACGTGTTCTGACCCAAAGGGATAAAGTGATAACATATGCATCGAGGCAGTTGAAAGAGCATGAAAAGAACTACCCCACTCATGATCTGGAGTTGGCAGCGGTAGTGTTCGCCTTAAAGATATGGAGGCATTATCTTTATGGTACTAAGTGTAAACTTTTCACTGATCATAAGAGTCTTCAATATCTCTTTAATCAGAAGGAATTAAACATGAGACAGCGGCGCTGGCTGGAACTACTCAAGGACTACGACTGTGAGATACTTTACCACCCTGGTAAAGCAAATGTTGTTGCTGATGCTCTCGGTCAGAAGGTAAATCTTGAAAAGAGAAGGCCAAGAGCGTTGAAAATTGAAGTTGTCTCGACAATTGTGGAAAGTATAAAGAAAGCTCAGGAGGAAGCTTTAGAGAAAATTGACCGGAAGGAGGAACGTTTGGGCAAAACGTTGGTGTTTGATACAAACGGTCAAGGATTGAAGGTATTCAAAGATAGGATTTGGGTACCTAAGAGGGGAGGAGTAAACGGTCGTCTGATGGAAGAAGCTCACAAAACCATGTACTCGATTCATCCCGGCAGTACGAAAATGTATAGGGACCTAAAACCCTATTACTGGTGGCCGACGATGAAGCTCGATGTTGCTAAGTATGTGGCCGAGTGTGTAACTTGTGCTAGGGTTAAGGCACAACATCAGAAACCGTATGGGAGTTTAGAACCTTTACCTGTACCTATGGGTAAATGGGAAGATATCACTATGGATTTTGTGACTAAACTGCCCAGAACAAGGAACGGTCACGGCATGATTTGGGTGGTCGTTGATCGCTTCACTAAGAGTGCGCATTTCATAGCCGCTAACGAGAAATGGTCTATGGATAAACTTGCGAATTCTTACGTGAAGGAAATTGTGAGGCTACACGGTGTTCTGTTAACGATTGTATCCGATCGTGACAGCCGTTTTACCTCAAGGTTTTGGAGAAGTCTACAAGAGGAATTGGGTACCAAGTTGTGTTTGAGTACAGCTTACCATCCTCAAACCGATGGTCAGAGCGAACGAACGATTCAAACATTGGAGGATATGCTGAGAGCATGTACCCTAGAATTCCAAGGTAACTGGGATGAACACTTACCTCTAGTAGAATTTTCCTATAATAATAGTTTCCACTCGAGCATCAAGATGGCACCTTATCACGCTTTGTATGGGGAGAAGTTTCAAACGCCATCATGATGGTTGGAAGCTGGGGAAAAGCAGTTTATGGGACCTGAGATAGTCCATCAAACTGCTGAAAAGTTGAAAGTGATAAGAGAAAGGATGTTAGCTGCTCAAGATCGACAAAAGAGTTATGCTGACAAGAAAAGACAACCGATATCCTTCGATGCTGGAGATTCGGTTTTACTTAAAGTCTCGCCGTGGAAGGGACTTATAAGATTTGGTAAGAGGGGAAAGTTGAGTCCAAGGTTTATTGGACCATTTAAAGTTCTTCAGAGGATCGGGAATCAAGCTTACAAGCTAGAATTACCGGAAGAACTGGAGGGTATTCATAACACATTTCATGTGTGTTATTTGAGAAAGTTTACGGGAGATGTGCCCGACATAATTCCGATTTCTGAGTTAAGGTTGGATGAAAACAAGAGGTTGATCGAAGAACCTGAGGCAATCGTTGACCATAAGACTAAGAAGCTGAGACGCAAGATGGTCGATTTAGTGCTTGTGCGTTGGAAACATACGAATGGGCCAAATCTCACTTGGGAAACGGAGAGTGACATGATGAGTCGCTACCCGCATTTGTTTACTGATGTGTGATTCCGGGGACGGAATCATCCTAAGGGGGAGAGAATTGTAATGCCCGTGTTTCTAGGCTAGGCATTTATATTGACATTATAGTCTAGGTTAACCTTTGTAACTCAGTTTAAAGAAATGAAAAGGAATTATGTGAATATTATGTGAATTATGTGTTTTATGCTTAATTATTAGGGCTTAATTAATTAAGAATAAAAATGAGCGTCAAAAAATTAAATTTTAGATAAAGCCGATATCTATTAAGAAACTTGTAGTGGGCGTGACAAGGATTACGGATATATAAAGAATGCCGAAATCCGAGTTATAACGAAGAAGTTATGACCTGTCGAAGTTTCGCGATAAACCGACACGGGGCCGAATGTCGTAAAAAGTGAGTTTTTGATAAACTACTTTTTCGCCTTAGTAGGTATAAAAAGAACGCCCAAATCTGACTTCGTATGAGGAAGTTATGATTTTTCGAAGTTTCAGCTTAGCAGTAGATAGCTAAAAACTCGAATTTTAGATCGAGTGATTTTTAGCCGACACGACCTAAACGAGAATCGAAGTTCTCGTCATTAGTAGCACAACGGTAAAAAGTCTGACGAAAACGGACGTCGGATGAAGAAGTTATGAATTTTTAACGGATTTCCTGTCCCGGTCTGTTAAAAATAATAATATAAAAATTAAAGTCAAAATTAACCGACAAAGTCTAAACGAAAGTTTTAGAGTGTAATTTTACCTACGCGTGCATATAAAGAACGTCAAAAACAGAGTTCGTATGCGAAAGTTATGGATTTTAGAAGTTTTGGCGCGAAAATCGAGAAAATCCGCATAGTCACGTTTTGCCACGTCACCTTCGCAGAAAGAGTGCCACGTGTCCGAAATTGGTGAGTCATGCGAAGCCACATGTCACCTTCCCTCGCACGAACAGTAGCTGCGTGTCGGATTCTGATTCGACCGAAGGGAGGCCCAATCCGTAGCTCGCAGCTGGACCGAGCCTCGCACGCCTTAGCGTCCGAGCCTCGCACATGGACCACTAGACCTCGGTCCAATCAGCAACTGCCACCGAGGCCTTCGCACGTGCAGTCACCTGCGCACCTTCGCCTGCGGACCCCACCACCGGAACCGACTTCGGACCCCCTATAAATAGAAGGGTCATGCGAGCCTTCTCGGATACATTTAGAAAATCACCATCTTTCACCCCTTTCTTCATATTTTCTTCATCTTAGAATCCCCCAAAGCCCCGGTATCGATTATAAGCCCCGGAATACGCCACGAAGAGCCCGTGAAGCCCGGAAAATTTATCTTTTCGGTTTCGAAGCCCGACCCTCGCAGAGCCCGGTTTCTGAATAAAACTCTCGGTTTTATTAGAAACGAACGTTTAAGGAAACGAATTGCTACCCGATTTTCATCAAATCAAGTGAGTGTATAGTCACTTTCATTTTACACATAGATATGAAGTATTTACCTTATAATACGTGCTATGTGTAAATATATTAATTGTTTATTTGAGGTGACTATTGAGTTGATGTTTTATACAAGTTTTAAACTGTATATGTATTTTTATCTACAAATATGTTGGGTAGAACATGGGTAGATAGTGATGTGTGATAAAATAAAAGTGATGAGAGGCCTCGTTGTGATTTGTGATTCAGTCATCTAGCGGAGTGTGGATGACGACCACAGACTTTCTAGACAGTCCAGTGGGAAGCACTAGCAGGCCCGCAACCTGTAGGTGTTAATGAAATTGGGTGTTTATTCGCTCTACTCCATCCCCCTCATGGTTGCCTTTAGGACATGTATGGCTGAGGAAACCCCTTAGCAGTAGTGTCCATCCCGATCATATTCTTTAGGCTAGATCCCTTGTGAAAAGTGTTTAGGGACGTAAAGTGAGGATAACGGGAACGGGTAATCAGGGTTATTGTTGATTGGTGAACTTAATAAGTTTATTATTACTGTGGGTTGAAAACCCTATATGCTCACCAGGCTCCCAAGCCTGACCCACTCAGTTTTTTTATGATTACAGGTAGTGGACCCCGAGCATAGTCGGAGGATGACGTGAGATTTTTGGATTATAGGCCAGTAGTTGTAAATAACTATAGTAAGGCTTATAATGTCTTGTTTATGCTTTTGATCTGTATCGGAACATGACATCCCGAGGTTTTGATATATATGGAAAATATATACCTTCTTAATGAAGGGTTTTGATAAACTTTTATCATATGTTGTTTGGGGACCAATTCCGCAACATCTTTTGAAAAGATTTCTCTGATTTTATTTTAAAAAGCATAAATTACATCGGTCTTTTCTGGCCGAGAAATTAGGGGATGTCACATAATACTTTGTATCTGTCTTTGCTTTTCCATTTCAGATTCAATTTCGGCCCTCCTCTCCTCTTTCGACTTTCAATTACCTTTCCCTTTCCTCTATCAGCTTCAGTTGTTTTCAGTTTCGATAAACTTGAACTCTCTCCAACAACTTCCGAACCAATAACAATCCCTTTTGGAATAGGTCTTGTCGTTGTTTTCGTTGCCATCACTGTAGTAACTTTCAGAACAATGGGAATTGGGATCTGAGTTGAAATCACCTTGCCAACTGTTTTTGCTTTCTCCTCTCCTCCTTTGCTTACTTTCCCTTCCTTACCAACCAACTCCTTTTCTCCCCCTTGCACCCCTGTGATAACAGGTGGGGCACCAGTTGGTAAGATATTCACAAATTTTGATAGAGGAGCCACTGCTTTCGTTATTGATGCTTCAAGATAATTGAATTTCTGAGATAAAAACTCAGGAGTAAAAATAGAAGTTGTAGTAGACTTTGACACAATTTCCTTCAATTCTCCAAGTAAGACATATATCTTTTCGAAACTCAGAACATCTTCACTCGCCTTTACGTCATGCTTAGAAATTAAGGACTGATGGTATTCCACAACTTTCGTAATGACTCCATCAATGATATCAACTTTCGAATGAAGAGAAGAGTAATTTTTATTCAACTCTTGGATTTTGTTGGAAACATCAACCTTCATTTCCTCAAGCTTGCGATTCACATCCTCTCGCACAGTGTTGACATCCTGAACAAATAGAACATCACGTTCTTTTGCTACCATCCTAAGCTCTTTGATTTCGCCATTAAATGAGTCAGCTTGAGCCTTGACTCTGAGCTCATTGTTTTTATCCATGAGATCCATCTTATTTTGAAGACGTAACAATTGTTCCTTGAGCATTACATCTATCTCTATACCCGAAACTGAATGTTTTGCCCCTGAGTCAGCTTGGGATTGAAGAATAGAGTTGAGATTTCGATTAAGTATCTTGAACTGTTTGCCAGACATTAGCATATGATCTGGAATGTTCTTTTCCTCAGAATCAAATTCTAAGTCTGCAAATGTTCCTCTAAAACCTCCTCCATCAGTTTCATCATTGGAATGAGGCTTCGGTGGATCAGTGGATTGTGATGTGAACAAGGTAGTGAAGGGTTGTTGTAAGATGTTTTCGAAAGTGGGTGAAGTTGTGGTGCTGAGAACTTTCGAAATAACTTCTGGAAGTGAAGTGTTAATGATAGAAGTGGGTTCGACAGTAGATGAAGTTATAATACCTTGAGAAGTGACTGACTTCGTGACACCATCACCCATGATGACATTTGTACCCGTATCAGATACGTTTACAAGAATGCCTGAAGTTGGAACCTCCTCAATAAATGACTTAGTTACCAAAACTTCGGGTGGAACTGTTGTAGGAGTTTAGATTGGTGATTTCGATCCCATAGGTGTTTCTGGGACAATCTCACTATCTGATGACTCTTTGTGAATGACCAGCTTTCTCTTCTTTCTCATTTCAGCTATATGTTTTGCAACATCTTGAGCTCTTCTTTTCTTTGAGGATGGAGAAACTGGTGCCAGGATTTCACGAACAATAACTCCTTTCCTATTCAATTGCGCTTTTCGAACTATAGGAGAGTGATCATCAGAAGATACTTTGGACTTGTGTGAAAACTTCCTGATATGTGTATTTATATATATATTTTTATACATTATATCTTAATATTTTAGCCTTTATTATTCTCTTTTAGAACTAAAAGGTACTTATAATGCTTTGAATTATGATTTGCAGCTATTAGTTGTCGATAGAGCGGAAAAGAAAAGACTGGAGCGGAAATTGGGTTTAGAAGCTAAAAGAACAAAAAAATGCTGAAAACCGCTATTACGCCCAGCGTAATATATAATTACGCCAAGCGTAATGGTGAAACACAGACTACGCCCAGCGTAGTTAAAGTTATGCCCAGCGTACTGGGTGTTTATCCAGACTTCCCAATCGCGATACAACTCTTGTTACGCCCAGCGTAAACCAAGTTACGCCCAGCGTACGTAAGTCGGTCCCAAAGGTTAACTCGGAAATAAGTAAGTTAATGTGTGAGCCTTGTGTGATAAACCATCAGCAAGAGGTTAAATTGAATTAGTAATTTGATTAACTATTATTACAAGTCTTTCTTGATACGAACTGAACAATAGGAAACATGTTAGTTTAATCAACTGATCACTGTTTGAATTGACTTGTTTGCTAAAGGATTAGTAATAGTGAACACGAATCTAATCATTTTAGGAATCGGTGAACATGAATAAATGAATTTGTGTATGCAATTGTCTATGCTTTTAAGGTGTAATTTATCTAAACCAAAGTACCTGAAGAGATTTGTTTTCCTGTTAGTTTATCGAGATTTGTTAATTAATTGTTCGTTTGAGATTTAATAAACATTTCTTTATTCCTTTCGTGTGTTTTGTAACCTATAATCAAATATTTTAAATTAATTCACTACCGTTCCCTTGTGTTCGACACCCTTGCTTATCAAAGCTATACTATACTCGATCGGGTTCACTGCCTGTAAGGTGTGGTTTAGATGCGATAAAATAGGAATTATAAATAAAAAACCAGTGCATTAAATATTCACATCAAGTTTTTGGCGCCGTTGCCGGGGAACGGTTTTCAATTACTTTAGCTTATTTGATTATTCGTTATTTGTTTTTATTTTTAGTTTCATTTTATTTTTATTTAGTTTATTTTCGTTGATATCATTTCACTTGTCGGGAAGGTTTTTTTTTGTTATTTGCAGGAATTCGTGATCGTACACATTGATTGGCTTTACCTTTTGCATGGGTTTCGAGATTGCAAGCGATTAGGGAATTCTTGACCTGCTTAGCCTACTACTTTGTTGATTTGTCCAACTCAATCCACGGGGCGTAGTATAGCAAGGCGTATTGTAGTGGTTAAGTAGAAGACCGAGCTCTTGCTGTTCTTGACTAGTTAGGTCACCTCTTGTTCTACTTTTAGTTAAACGCGTGAAGAAAGCAAAGGAAATAGTCTAATGGGTCCCGAAAGTTTTTGTTTTCACAAACCATTTCTTGCATGCAAGAGATTTAATCAACAAATGGTGTTTGATTTCGACGAAGACGAGTGATCATGATATCCCGTTTATTTTTAGTATAACGTGTCGTTTCTCTGAAAATTGTCGTTGTTGCAGAAATTAAATTGTTAAGAGTCTCCAATAGAATTAGATGGAAAAAGAGAATTGAAATAAGGAAAAGGAAATTCGAATTAATTAAATGTACGCCCAGCGTACATATAATTACGCCAAGCGTAATGGGCGAATGATCGCGAATTGTTTATTCACAGAATTGGACTTACGCCCAGCGTAAGGTTTATCTACGTCCGGCGTAAGTCGACGTTAGGTAATATACTAATCCCTTTGACTTTTTGTTATTTTACCATTTTTGCCCCTACCCCACGCTACGCTACGCTGAGGCGATCGAATCTTTCTACAAAACTCCGATTTTTCTTCTTTTCTTGTAGAATCGACACCGAGGTATGTTCTTTGGTTACCCTTTGGCTTAAATTTGTGTTTAATTTCTAGAAACTGGTTAAATTGAACTATTTAGAAATCTAGGGTTTCTGCATTTCTTGAATTGGAGCCGATTTCAGTTGAATGTATGTGTGTTTATGGCTCAAATAGACCGATTTCACTTGATTGGGACTTAATTTGTCCTTAAACTCGTGTATTAACCTTCGATTTGCGCATTTGAACGAACACATAGCGTTCTAGACGTTAGCCCTGTGTATGACCCCATGTGTTTGACTCCTAGATTGTTTACTGCCCTGCGTGTGTGCGTAATCTGAAGGCATTGTTATAGGTTATGACTTTTGAATGAACAGAGACTTGGTTACGAGTTCCTGGACCTACGCCCAGCGTACAGCCCAGACCAGCGCCCAATTTTTTCATGATTAATTCTATTTAATGCTGTGGTATTTTGTTTTGGTTGTGTTTTGTTCTGATTTTTGCAGGTTATCGCCCGTAGAACTCAAAGAACAAACCCACCCGAGGACGTGATAGATCATCGTTTCTTGCAATTCCCGCAAACTCTAAACAATGAAACTCGGGCCAAATATGTGAACAATTTGAGTTTGCTGCTTACTAAAGAAATTGACATCGCACCTTCATTTGATTGGGAATTGGCAGCCCAGACTGGACTTGATGAGCTGATCCAAAATCTTTTTCAATACACCCACTCGGACGCGAGTGGCGTGCATTTGTTCGTATGTCAGGGTTGGGAAAGATTGTTCAGGATCCAGGAGCCTGTATATCGGGAATTTTTGCTGGAGTTTTATGCTACAGTTTCCTATGACCCTAGGAAGACACCCGATGATAGGACAGCCTTCTCCTTTATACTTGGTGGTGTGAGTCGGGAGTGTGCAGTGCGATTGAGCTTGCCACTCGAGTTGGGATATATACAGTAGACGAGACGAGGAGTGTCCACTTCCCGGAATTCCTTGCTGATTGTCTCACGGGCCGGCCGGATGACTACAATGAAAACACTTTCTGGGCAGAGATTACTGGGGGAGTGTACACACAATCTACTGCTCGGGGGAGGATGATTCGGTCTACCACATATAGATTGTTGCACCGTCTGATTTCCATGTCTCTCACGCACCATAAGAATAGTGAGAGAGTGCCTTCTACAGACCTGTATTTCTTATGGGCGCTTGTTACTCCAGGGAGGCACCTGAACCTTCCAGTTGCTTTAGCTGCTTATATGGGTAGGAGGGCCAGGGGACTTCGGGAGGATAGCCCGATTTGCGGGGGGCATTTTATCACACGCTTAGCTCGATCTTATCAGTTGATGATGCGCGAGATTACGAGATCGATGGTGTTTCATGATATGAGGCCGATGAGCCTTCAGTTATTGGAGTCGATGCGTGTACTTGAGCGGGGCGAGGATGGTGTCTTACGGGTACGACCAGATGATGTGGCCGACGAGGAGGGTGCAGTCGAGCCACAGCCGCGACGAGCCCAGCGGCTTAGACCTGCTCCTCGAGGAGCGCAGCAGGGACCTGAGTCAGAGATTGATATACGTTACCTGCCTCAGCGCATTGACGAGGGATTTCAGAGCCTGGGTGAGCGCGTTGCACACGTAGAGAGACGACAGCAGTGGTATGGGGATGCGTTGACCGCATTCTTTTCCCATCAGGGGTTTCAGTACCTGGTTCCTTTTCCTCCACCATTCCAGTCATGACCTGATGGAGCCGGTACATCTGGGACACATCAGCACGATGACGAGGATGACGAGTGACTTAGTGTATCCTTTTTATTTTTATTTTTATGTTATTAGTTTATTTTTTCGTTGCTTAGTATTAGTATTTTTATTTGGTATGTACTTAGTTTAATTTAGGTTGTTTTATTTTTGTTTTACTTTTGTTTTCCATGTTGATGCTCTTTGGTTGTTTAGATCTTTGCAGAATTTTCGCCCTTAGAAAGCTGGTAGTAAGTTCAGCAGCTAGGTCCGACTGTTGCTAGAGAGAGCCGTGTGAGAGTTCGAAGATTATAGTCAAGACCCACGATTTGTCATAAGTGTGGGGTGCGTGTTCATTTCGTGAGAGATTATTTAGAAGAGTGGCATTTTTACTATATTTTGACTCTTATGGTATGGATGAGCTGTTCCCACACCATAGAGTATTATTTTGACGCGAGGTAGAAGTATCATCCCGGCTGCCACGACATGGTTGACACTTTCCTATGTCGTGGGGGAGTTTTCATCGCGAGGGGAGACTGCCATTCTTGATATGACGATGTGACCAACAATTTTCACATTGTGGCCATTTCACATCTCTCGACGAGACGACGTGGTTGACACTTTCCCACGTCATGGTTACTACATATTGCATTTATTTGCAATCTTTGCACCACATCTTAGAAGTCGGCGTACTTGAAAATTCAGAAGCAGCAGTTCTAGTTTCCAGTCTTTCAGCAATGTTTTGAGCAACTTGTAGCAGCCCCATTCGATCTCGCCACAATTACCCCAGGGGAGTCTGTTCCTTTTTCTCCCTTTTTATGTGATTAATTAGTTTTATGCATACAATGAGGGCATTGTATGAAATAAGTGTGGGGTAGGGGGTTGATAAAAGGAAATTAAAAACTGAAATAATAGTTTGAAAATATGAAAATTGCTAGATTTAGGAAAATTTAAAAATTTATAAACTTGAAATAATAGTTTAATTTAGGAAAATCTAGTGATAATTTAAAATTTTGCTGATATTGTATGGGATGATCCGATGTGAACTCAAATGTTTAGTTGAGCCAATACACGTTATAGTGCATTTGTGGCCTCCCTTATTCTAGTGAAATCATGGGACAAAAACACAACTTCGCTTAGTTTGAGGGATGCAATATGTTTAGCAGCCTGTACCTGAAATGTATCCAGGAAAACTTATGTAGTCATTGCACTTAGACTAATGTCTTAACCAATAAGGGTTGAAGTAGAGCGCCCCTGCTTAAGCATGTAGGTTTTGAGTGAAAAGAAAAAAAAGAGTGAGATACATGTAAAAAAAAGAGAGAGAGAAATTACCAAAAAGTGAAAAATTGAAGAATTTTTTGAGCAATCAAAGTCAAAATATGAAGATCAAAGAAAGAAAAAAAAAATTCAAAAGTGGAAGATGCCAAAAATCAAAGAAAATGGTGAATTCAAAGAAATTGAAGATCAAATATCAAAGAAAAGAAGAATTCAAGAGCTCCAAGTTGTGGTATCTTCTAAAAGTTGTAATTCTCTAGTTTATGTATGCTTGGGTAGCTCTACAAAAATACCTTGAGGTTAGAAAGTTTTCTGCGGATGGATTCGGAGGGTTGCATAAAATGAACATTGTTCAAAAGAAGTGGGCGAGTGTTTATGAGGATTGTGAGTATTTAGAATTAGGGGGTCCTTAAGAAAAATTTTAGACACAAATGCATGCGTTGCGGTCTTGACATAATGGCTGAGTTTAAAATGGATTGTTTAGTGCGATATTGGTAAAATAAAAGTAAGTTTGCTTGGGGGCAAGCAAAGGCTAAGTGTGGGGTATTTTGATATGTGTATTTTTATATATTTTTTTATACATTATATCTTAATATTTTAGCCTTTATTATTCTCTTTTAGAACTAAAAGGTACTTATAATGCTTTGAATTATGATTTGCAGCTATTAGTTGTTGATAGAGCGGAAAAGAAAAGACTGGAGCGGAAATCGGGTTTAGAAGCTAAAAGAACGAAAAAATGCTGAAAACCACTATTACGCCCAGCGTAATATATAATTACGCCAAGCGTAATGGTGAAACACAGACTACGCCCAGCGTAGTTAAAGTTACGCCCAGCGTACTGGGTGTTTATCCAGACTTCCCAATCGCGATACAACTCTTGCTACGCCCAGCGTAAACCAAGTTACGCCCAGCGTACGTAAGTCGGTCCCAAAGGTTATAAATAGCGATTATTGGCCAACTAGGAGGGGGATTCGACTTCTAACCTAATTTAGTCGACAATTAACTTCTGTTAAGCCGTTTTAAGGGTCTAGAAGGCGGCCGGAAGGCCGTTAAGCTAACGGGAGCGGAGATCGGAAGGATTAGAGAGCGGATACGTGTCGGTAATCATGTGGTTTGTTAACGTGACCATGTTTAGCATCCCACTGTGATACTATTATGTGTTTACTTTCTGATTTAGGCGTAAAAACCTTTTACTTTGTGTTTATGATTGAATGAAACCTTGATTTATAGATTAATTGCTAGATTATATTGTTTGTTTATGTTTAATTTATCTTGCCAAGCTTGTTAAAAGATCCTTACGTGTTAATGATAATTATTTGCTGTTAATTGTCAAGTAAATTGAGTTGTATGAACATCCGTTTGATTGCTTGTCTCTTATGATTTTGATTACCATCAAGATTATATGACTAGGAATAGCGAATGTGAAACTAGGATTAACTCGGAAATAAGTAAGTTAATGTGTGAGCCTTGTGTGATAAACCATCAACAAGAGGTTAAATTGAATTAGTAATTTGATTAACTATTATTACAAGTCTTGCTTGATACGAACTGAACACTAGGAAACATGTTAGTTTAATCAACTTATCACTGTTTGAATTGACTTGTTTGCTAAAGGATTAGTAATAGTGAACGCGAATCTAATCATTTTAGGAATCGGTGAACATGAATAAATGAATTTGTGTATGCAATTGTCTATGCTTTTAAGGTGTAATTTATCTAAACCAAAGTACCTGAAGAGATTTGTTTTCCTGTTAGTTTATTGATATTTGTTAATTAATTGTTCGTTTGAGATTTAATAAACATTTCTTTATTCCTTTCGTGTGTTTTGTAACCTATAATCAAATATTTTAAATTAATTCACTACCGTTCTCATTGTGTTCGACACCCTTGCTTATCAAAGCTATACTATACTCGATCGGGTTCACTGCCTGTAAGGTGTGGTTTAGATGCGATAAAATAGGAATTATAAATAAAAAACCAGTGCATTAAATATTCACATCACTTCCTCAATCTTTTAAACACCCCTGATTTTGAAGGTATTAATTCCTTCGAAGAACCAGTTGTATTCACTTCAATTTGCTGGACCCCTTTCGTCGAAACTTTTTCTTTATCAACAACACGCTTCTTTGGTGATTTAGCCAGAATCTTCTTAGGACTTTCTGTCTAAGGAATTTCTTCAGTTTCCTTCGTAGACTTCTTGGATTTCTTAGAAGACCCCTCATCACTTTTTGATAAAAGAACTCCAGTTTCCACTGAAGGATTAATCTTCTGCAAATACGCCACCAAAATAGGATTCGAAGGATCTATCTTTTTGAGCATAGCATCCGGAATTCTTGCAATATTTGGAAATACCTCTGCATCATCTTCAACTGTCTTTGGAAAATGATACTTCAAGAATTCTGCTTTGGGTTCATCAACTGGAACTTGAATTCCTTCCTTCACATATGCATAACGTATGATCAGACTCCAATACCGAGCACACGATATCCCTTGAATCACATTCGTGTTTTCTACGCTTTTAAGAAACTCCTTCCACATCTGCGAAGCATAATCAACATTCAGATCATAGTATATTCCAGCCACCATAGCATATACTTTCATACGACCCTTGTCAAGCCCTACACTTCGACCAGTTAAGCATCGAAGGTAAATGCCAAAGAGAAAGTTCCAGATACAGGGCAGACTTGATTTCTTGAAGTCACTGATCTTGGTAAGAGGTGGTTGATGACCCATCTCATTGAACATATGGATGACCTGAGCATTCGTAACTTTGTAGAATGGCAGAGAATTAGGGATTTCAAGAATTTGAGTGAACAACTTCTTGGTGAGACGAATCTTCTTGTCATTTACCAGATTGAAGGTAACAACATCCATAGCCTTGCTATAAGTTGCAGTGGAACCCACCATTAACAACCAGGACATAGGAACGTCGAAATAGTTGAACATCGCAGTTGACAAGCCTGAGTGTTTAAGAGCGACAATTAACATCTAGAGTTCCTCTGGATACACGAAAACATCATCTTCAACTTGGTAATTAGTGCTATGAAGCTTCATAATGGGCTGAGATGAAGCATCATCATTGGTATTAGTTAGATCAGCAGCCATTGATTAGGGTTTTGAAAGTGTTGAAGAACAGAGAGAAATTAGGGCTTAAATCGTCTATCAGAATTTGGAACACGTAAAGTGTTAATGATAAACCAATTTCCTTTTATATGTATCCTCATTTGAATACCAAACGATTTAGTCAAATCACTAGCCACGTCTCTCCTTGAAACTTGCTCAACTAGCCGTTATTAACGCCACGTCAGATAAAGTGACCTTGAAAGTCGCACCTTGTTGCCAAACGATCGCATCAGACGTTTCGTGAGTACCAAGAAGATAAGAACAAAATCCTTCGGCATTGAGGTTGGGCTCTTTCGCTTTTGGGTTTAGAAGTGAATTCATATGCCAGAATTTCAAAATCTTCAGCCTGAGTCGGTAGTACTGAGAACCTCAAGGATTTCGTGAGTGCAGTGTGCCAATGAAATGAGATAAGAAGCAAAATAAAAAAATTTGGATCTGTGATGTCGAAATTTTTTTTTCGACATAAAGACAGTTAAATCCCGGGCAAAGATTGCTTCGTTAATTATCAAGAGAGATAATCAACTGCTTGTGTGGTTTCCCGTGAATTACAATCGAATACTTGTTAAGAAGTATCGAACGACTTATTTTATAAGGTTTTATGGGTGGTTAAGAATTTCGTTACATTTCAGCACTAAACATAAGTGTCATCAATTGTAACCGAAATTACTTGTATGACCAGTTTAGTCAGTGACAAGTATGCTTTGAAAAACGTTTAATGTGACAAAGATAACGAATGATACTCATACAGAAATCATGTTCAGAAAAACAAAATTTTAGCTGGATCCTGTTGGGAAACAAATGTCGTGGGTTTCGAACATTCGATCAAGATCACTCATTACGAAAGAATATGATTTTGAGTATCGAAAAATTGGTACTGAAACAAGTGTTTCGTGAAATCTGGAACAAAGTTCCCCGTCAATTCCTTAAAAAAAATTTCAAGATTTTGGGTTTCACTTTCATCATGGCCTCATGAATCCAGATCATAAACACATATTTTTGATATGTCTAAATCTTGATTGGTTTCGATCAAAGATCTCTTGGACATACGTCTTTTTGTGTGTATGTGTTAGAAATTTAGGATCAAAAAGATTGGTTTTCGAAGCAATTGTACATCTACTATGTTTGGACCAAGCAGTAAACTCTTAACTCCGTTGAGAAGAGTAAGGTAGCTCAGGGACTAATGTGAATACAGCCTAATTTGGAAGAAATTTTCGTAAGAAAATTTTCATTAAGGCTTTCAAAAGTACACATTGAGTCAATGGAGGTTTGGGTCTACATGCTGCAGCATGCTTCTAGGGACAACCTAACTAGTTCAAATTTTTTTTGAAAAAATACCTGACCCCAGAACTGCAAGCATGATTCGTGAAAATCTTCATTATATTCTGCATGAACTAATTAGAAACCAACAAAAATCTTTTTGGATTTTATATTTTCAAAATAAAAAAATATATATTTTTTTTGATTTTTGATTTTTGAAAAGAAAAACAAACAAAAAATATTTTTTGTATTTTTGATTTTTCGAAAATAAAGAACAAATTTTTTTTTTTGTTATTTTTGATTTTTCAAAAATAAAGAACAAAAGACGAAAATAGTTTTGTGGTTTCAAAAATTTTCAAAAAGAAATTTCGAAAATTTAAATGTACATGACTCACGAAAGTTTTTCATTTTAGATGTCGAAATCGAAGCGTGTCGAAGCATTGAATGTGAACAGTAACCTCTGAATAATTAACCATTGCCTCGGAATCGACACTTTTCCTCAACACAAGCTTTTCATTCTTTCGAAATTAGTCCTGGAACAGAACTTATATCCATCATCCCCAAACCTATTAAAATTCTAACAAATGACTTTTCATCCAATGGTTTTGCAAAGATATCACCTAGCTGATTCGTTGTCTTTACAAAATGAATTTCAACATTTCCATCTTCCATATGATCTTTTATGAAGTGATAACGAAGTGCAATGTGTTTCGTTTTCGAATGTTGTACTGGATTATGACAAATGCGTATTGCACTTTGTGAATCACAATACAATGGAATCTTTTTCATATTTATTGCATAATCATGCAATTGACTTTGGATCCAAATGATTTGAGAAGTGCATGCAGCAGCCGCAACATACTCTGCTTCAGCAGTTGAAATTGCAACACATGTTTGCTTTTTCGATTGCCAACTTACAAGCTTCCTATCTAATAATTGACATCCACCACTTGTACTTTTTCGATCAAGATTACAACCTCCCAAATCCGAATCTGAGAATGCTTGAATGAAAAAGCCTAATTTCGAAGGATACCACAATCCTAACGAAATTGTTCCTTTGAGATATCGAAATAAATTTTTCACAGCAGTTAAATGAGGTTCTCTGGGATTTGCTTGATACCTAGCACAATTACAAACAGAAAACATAATATCAGGTCGACTTGCAGTAAGATAAAGCAACGAACCTATCATGCTCATGTATAAAGTAAGACCAACAGCAGGTTTATTTAACGAAGGTGTAAGCCTTGTTCCAACCGCCATTGGTACTCGTAACTTTGTGCTATTCGTCAATCCAAAATTTTCAAGCAAATTCTTGGTATATTTTTCTTGATTGATAAAGATTCCTTCTCTGCTTTGACGAATATTTAACCCCAGAAAATTGTTAATTTTTCCCATCATACTCATCTCAAACTGATTTTTCATTAGATTTTTGAATTCACTAGACAAAGCAGGGTCAGTAGAGCCAAAAATAATATCATCAACATAAATTTGAACAAGCATTAGATGATCCCCAACTTTCTTTCGAAATAACGTGGGGTCAGCTGATCCTTGTTTAAATTTCGATTGTTTTAAGAATTGGTAAGAGTTGCATACCAGGCTCTTGGTGCTTGTTTTAACCCATAAACAGCTTTATCTAAAATATAACAATGATCAGGATATTCTTTATTTATAAAACCTGGAGGTTGCTCAATGTAAACTGTTTCTTCAAGTTCGCTGTTGAGAAAAGCACATTTGACATCCATTTGATATACATCAAAATCCTTGTGAGTTGCATAGGCTAAAAATATTCGAACAGCCTCGAGTCTTGCGACAGGGGCAAAGGTTTCTTCATAATCGATACCTTCTTGTTGCGAATAGCCTTTAACTACAAGCCTAGCTGTCACACCCCGCTAAAGCGGAAACGCAAGGTATGACAGCGACAAAGGTTTCATTGCAAAAGATAAAGATACATCACCATAGCAATATTTAAAAGTTTACAACCCATAGCTTAAACAAAACAAAGTACAAGTTTTTCCAAAATGACATTGTTCAAAATATAACTTCATAAAATAACTTCCACACGATGCAGCATGCTCTATGATGATGAATCTCTATATCCACTTACTAATTATTTCCTGAAAAAGCATGTAAAACGAGCGTCAACTATGAAAATAGTTGGTGAGTTCACAGGTTTATAAAATCAAGATTTGATATAAGACTTTTCATAAATACAAGTACATTGCTTTAATGAGAACAAAGTTCATTGCTATAATGAGAAACAAAGTTGATTGCTAAAATTGATAAACGAGTTTATTGCCATAATAAATAACAAGTTTATTGCTATAATGAGTAACGAGTTTATTGCCATAATAAATAACAAGTTTATTGCTATAACGAGAAACGAGTTTGTATGTGTATGAGCAAAAAATGAGTCTCAACCAAACCTATGACTGAAGCCCTATCAAGATCTATGCTTATCGTTCCATAGATGAATATGGTATCATGCACTCCAGCAATAGGGCGAGTGAGGAGTTGTCAATTCCTAATAGCGCTATCCATAATGACCATTGGCTCAAAGAGTTAATGGTTAGAGATAAGGGAAGGGCCTTAGTATGATAAGTTCTCATGTTCTGTGTTTCATAGACATACATAGAGAGACATAGCAATAAAATAGCAATCATGTTTGATACAAATCAATTTAAATACAACATTCAAATAATAGTTTTTCGGGACATGCTTTTCTACCCCAAAACATAAAAACTGAAAATAGGGGAGTGCGTGAATACTCACAATGTTTCGAGTAGGTACAAGTGGTGCCTCGGAATACACCAACGTCTTACTACCGGGATCCTACGACATCAAACACACACTAGTGAGTTTCCATGTCGAAATCTAATGCTAATATACTAAACTCTACATATAGAGAAATGCCAAATTTATGTTCTAATATTGGTTTTATATTAATTGGTTACGATTTTTCTGAAATGGTGAAATTCTATAAGTCATGTGATTAAGAAAATTTTGGATATTAATTTTCCAGATTTAGTAATATAATTTGAGGGTATTTCAACACATTTAAAGGTGTTTTAAATTCCTAAAAACGCAAAATATTATTAAATAGTTTCCAAAAATTGTCAAACCTTGTATTTTCATTCTAAATACAATAGAGGTTTTCCAAAAAATTTCCCTTGAATTTTTGATCTGGTTAACTATTTTTCCAAGTTTTTAAGCCTTCATAACCAAATAAATTCACTAAAAATAGCATTCAAAGGATGAAAATTCTCAAACTTTTTATTTTACTGTTATTACACATTACTAAGCTAGGAAAAATATAAAAATGGATTTCCAAGCTGTTTAATTATATTTTATGATTTTTGAGCATTTATTCTAATAAAAATTGGAATAAATAGAAAACAGTTTCCAAAATTACTCAAACTTTTTATTTAACTGTTATTATACATAACTAAGCTAGGAAAAATATAAAAATGGATTTCCAAGCTGTTTAATTATATTTTATGATTTTTGAGCATTTATTCTAATAAAAATTGGAATAAATAGAAAACAGTTTCCAAAATTACTCAAACTTTTTATTTAACTGTTATTATACATAACTAAACTAGGAAAAATATAAAAATGGATTTCCAAGCTGTTTAATTATATTTTATGATTTTTGAGCATTTATTCTAATAAAAATTGGAATAAATAGCAAACAGTTTCCAAAATTACTCAAACTTTTTATTTAACTGTTATTATACATAACTAAGCTAGGAAAAATATAAAAATGGATTTCCAAGCTGTTTAATTATATTTTATGATTTTTGAGCATTTATTCTAATAAAAATTGGAATAAATAGAAAACAGTTTCCAAAATTACTCAAACTTTTTATTTAACTGTTATTATACATAACTAGGCTGGAAAAAATATAAAAGATATTTTTCAGTGGTTATTTCTATTTTTCCTTGTTTTATCCCCTTAAAATAATCATTAATTGAAGAATAAATAACAAACAGTTAAAATAAATTACCAAAAAATTTTGTAACATCATTTATAGTGTAAGTAATTTGGGAAAAATACCAAAAGTGATTTTCATATTGTATAATCCGGTTTTGGTTATTTATGTGTATTTAAGTGTATTTAAGTGTATTTAACCTTAGAAAATAGCAGAAAAATAGTATACAGTAGAGGAAAATCATCAAAATTTTTATGTATCCTCCTAATGTACAACATGATGTTCTGGTAAATTTTCATGAATTTTAGATAATCAGAACTATTTTTCCTATTTTTAGGCCATTATAACTACCAAAAATTGGGAAAAATAGAAAGGCATGATGAACAATTCTGAAATTGTTTTTATGAGTCTCCCACCACATGTAAGAGCTGTGAAAATTGTTAGATACAATTTTCACACTCTTTAAAGTGGTGTTGTGATTTATTGCACCCAAACAAAAAGAAAATCGAAAATCATACTAAACAGCACCATAAATCGATGAAACTTAATGAGAGGTCATTATTCACCATAGGGGTCATCCACGAATTTATTCCGGATTTATAGACCTCTGGAAGTATTTTATGTGATTTATGCCCTTGTTTTCTTGCGACAATTTTAATAAATCAAGGAAACGATAAAAACTCTTGGGATTTTCCAGATATTCATATTACCTTAATGGGAATCTGGAAAAATTTTGATTTGAACAGAAAAGAACTTTTAGATATTTTTCTAGACAAAATCATTTACATGCACTATTAACAATGTACTTTGATCATCAAGCTCTTTAGCTTGGTGTTCTTCACATGCATCACGGTTTGAAGACCATGCATGGACATATGTTTGTTATAGTGATGTTTTTAAAGGAAATACTTGAATGCATAAGGTGTATGAGCCTTTAAAACTTGTAAAAATCCGAACCTTAGTGTTTGACATAGGTTTTGGTCCTTGGATTTCACCATTAAACAACATGCATGTTGTTCTTGGGTGAAACCCTACCACCATCATCATCAAACACGACATTCATGAACATGTTCATGAATGTTCATAAAGAATGGTGTAGAAGGAGGAGAAGTACAAGAAAACCCTTTAAAAACAAGAAGGAAAAGTAAGGAAAATGAAGGATTTTCGTGAATACCTTGAAGAACAACCTTAGAAGATGAAGATTTGAGTGTGGAGAGGTGTTCTTGGCTGATGATTTTCGTGGGTTTGGAGAGAGAGGAGGAGAGTTTGAGAGTTGAAAGGGTGGAATGTGAGAGAGAGTGAAGAGAGAAGTGGAAGAGTGGGGATTGTGTTTTAATGATTGAAGTTTTGGGAAGAGAGAGGGCATGGGGGAGAGGATGCACGAATTTTATGAGTGAGAGAGGCTCCCTCTCTCCTAAAATTCAAATTATATAATTCTCCCTTCAATTTTTATAAAACCTAAATTTTTATAAAAATGTTTCTTTAAGCAATTTTTGATTTATTTAAAAATCTTGTTTTTAACTAATAAATTATGATTAATGTATGATAATTTAAATTTCTATTTCATTGATTATAATCTATAATTTGATTAATAAAAAATTTATATTAGGAAGTTTATAGAAATTTTATAAAGTTTTTAAGCTTTAAAGTTTATAAATTTGGATTTTTGGGCTCTTTAGAGTTTTTGGAACATTGTTTGATACTCACCATCATATTGGGATGAAATTAGAATATTTTAATTTATTTTTAGGGTTTTATACCCTTTTTCAATTGTAACAAAGTTTGAAGTTTTATTCTAATTCGGGTATTGGCATTTCCTATTGTAGTTAAACAACTTACTAGAATCGTAAGTGTCAAGTATATTAGTCCTAGATTTTAGTTGGATCCTAGTTCATGCAAGATTTTGACCTAATTTATACTAATAGGCAATGGCATGTTGTGCATGTATGGTTTTTATAAAAAGATGCATGAGTCCGAGAATGACCTGAATTGACAGTTGTCACAGTATCCCCCACTCAAAAAGAATTTCGTCCCGAAATTCATTCTATGTCATCGTTTGTCATCGCATGGGAAAAGTTGTGGATACTTTTCCTTCATGAAGTCCTCACGCTCCCAGGTGTACTCCGGCCCGCGTTTTGAGTTCCATCGAACTTTCACAATCGGAATCTTACTCCGCTTAAGTTGTTTCACGTCCTTGTCAAGGATTTCTAGCGGTTCCTCAACAAAGTTTAGCTTATCATTGATCTTAATTTCCTCCAGAGGTACTATCAATGCTTCGTTGGCTAAACATTTCTTAAGATTGGAGACGTGGAATGTGTCGTTAATGGCACTTAACTCTTGGGGTAATCGGAGTTTATATGCCACTGGACCAATCCTTTCAATGATCTCGAAGGGTCCAACATATCTTGGGCTTAGTTTTCCTTTCTTACCAAAACGTACAAGCCCTTTCCAAGGCGACACCTTTAGAAGTACCTTGTCTCCAACTTGGAATTCTAATGGTTTTCGACGATTATCCGCATAACTTTTCTGACGATCTCTGGCGGCTTTAAGCCTATCTTTGATGATAGCAATCTTGTCAGTTGTTTCCTGGATAAGGTCGAGTCTAGTCAATTGTCTGTCTCCGATTTCTGTCCAACACAATGGAGAACGACACTTGCGTCCATACAATGCTTCGTATGGGGCACATTGGATACTCGTGTGGTAACTGTTATTATAGGAAAACTCAATTAGAGGCAAATGAGTATCCCAATTTCCTTTGAACTCAATGACACACGCCCGTAGCATGTCTTCCAATGTTTGTATTGTTCTCTCTGTCTGCCCATCTGTCTGAGGGTGGTAAGCTGTGCTCAAATTTATCTTGGTTCCTAGTGCCTTCTGTAACATCCACCAAAATCGTGATGTAAAACGACTATCTCTATCAGAAATGATGGATAGGGGTACACCATGCAGAGAAACAATTTTGTCGATGTAGATTTGGGCCAACTTTTCCATCTTGAAGTCTTCCCGAATGGGGAGAAAGTGAGCAGATTTCGTCAGTCGATCCACTATGACCCAAATTGAGTCATGACCTTTAGCAGTCCTAGGAAGCTTGGTAACGAAATCCATGGATATCTGCTCCCATTTCCATTGGGGAATTTCAGGTTGTTGCAATAAGCCGGATGGTTTTTGATGTTCAGCTTTGACTATTGAGCAAGTTAAACACTTCCCAACATGTAAGGCAATATCCCTTTTCATTCCAGGCCACCAATAATACTCTTTAAGATCCTTGTACATCTTATCCGCTCCAGGGTGGATTGAGTATTTAGATCGATGAGACTCCTCTAGTACCATGTCTCTCAGATTGTTAACCCTTGGAATCCAAACTCTGTCCTTAAAATAACGAACTCCATCAGGTTTGGTTTCAAATCTCACTTCTAAACCATGTAAAGTTTCACCTGGAAGATTTTCCTTGAATGAAGCTTTCTCCTGGGCATCAATGATTTGAGATTTCAAGTTTGTCTGAATTACCATTCCCAAAGCTCTCACACGGGAAGGTTTCACTCTTTCTTTTCTACTAAGAGCGTCGGCTACTACGTTAGCCTTCCCTGGGTGATATCGTATCTCACAGTCATAATCACTAAACAACTCTACCCATCTCCTCTGCCGCATGTTTAACATTTTCTGATCTAGGATGTGCTGAAGGCTTTTGTGATCGGTATAAATGGTGCACTTGGTTCCGTACAAATAATGCCTCCATATTTTAAGAGCGAAAATTATTGCTCCTAGTTCTAGATCATGGGTGGTATAATTCTTCTCATGCGGTTTGAGTTGTCTGGAAGCATACGCAATGACCTTATCTTTTTGCATTAACACACATCCTAGTCCTTGATGAGACGCATCACAATACACTACAAAGTTCTCTGATCCCTCTGGTAAAGCCAAAATTGGTGCATTACACAACTTGTTTTTCAGGATTTGAAACGCCTCTTCGTGTTTCTCTTCCCAGAGAAATTTTGTCTTTTTGGGTCAAAGATGTTAATGGTTGAGCAATCCTAGAGAAATTCTCAATGAAGCGTTTGTAGTACCCAGCTAATCCTAGGAACTGTCGTATTTCTGTCGGGGTTTTGGGGGCTTCCCATTTCTTGATTGCCTCGATCTTAGCTGGATCTACATGAATTCCTCTTTCGCCGATCACATGACCAAGGAAATGTACTTCCCGAATCCAAAATTCATAGTTAGTGAACTTGGCATACAATTTCTGCTCCTTCAACAGCTCCAACACTAGCTTCAGATGTCTCTCATGATCTTCTTTGGTTTGTGAGTAAACAAGTATGTCATCGATAAATACAATTACAAACTTGTCTAGGTATGGTCTACAGACCCTATTCATCAAATCCATGAAAACAGCGGGTGCGTTCGTTAGTCCAAAAGGCATGACTAAGAACTCATAATGTCCATAACGGGTTCTAAATGTTGTTTTGTGAATGTCTCCTTCGTGAACTCTTAGTTGATGGTATCCTGATCGGAGGTCGATCTTTGAGAAGTATGAAGCACCCTGCAACTGATCGAACAAATCATCTATTCGAGGGAGAGGATATCGATTCTTGATTGTCAACTTGTTCAGTTCTCTATAATCAATACACATTCGGAATGACCCATCTTTCTTTTTGACGAATAACATTGGGGCTCCCCAAGGTGAAGAGCTTGGTCGAATAAACCCTTTGTCTAGAAGTTCTTGAAGTTGTCCGGACAGTTCTTGCATCTCGGATGGCGCGAGGCGATATGGCGCTTTTGCTACCGGTGCCGCTCCGGGAATTAAGTCTATCCGAAATTCGACCTGTCTGTGAGGGGGTAGACCGGGTAATTCCTCCGGAAACACTTCGGGATAGTTTTGAACCACCGGGATCTCCTTGAGTTGCTTAGCTTCAGGTTCTCTTTCTATCACGTGGGCCATGAATGCGATACAATCCTTTTTCAGGTACTTATGAATCTTTATGCTCGATACAATGTTTAAACTTCTTCCTGGCTTCTCACCGTGTATGATAAGGGTTTCTCCATTAGGGAGAGGTATCCTAATGACTTTCTCGTAACAACCAATGTCCGCTCTATTCTTGGATAACCAATCCATTCCTACTATTACATCAAAACTACCTAGCTCGATAGGAATTAGGTCAATCCCAGCTAAATTCAGAGTACAGCCAGGAATTATTTCATTAGCCCTAATTTCATACCCATCAGCAAGTTCAATAGTATGAGTATTCCTCATCTTTCTTGATTTCAAGTCGAGTACCGGTCTAAATGCTAAAGAAACGAAACTCCTATCTGCTCCCGCATCGAATATTACTGATGCAAAATGATTGTTCAGGAGAAACATACCTGTTATCACTTCAGGGTTCTGACGAGCTTCTTCTGCACCAATCACAAAGGCTACACCTCTTGGCCGCCCACCTTGATTTCCTTGGAAATTTTGCCTAGCTTGGCCTTGTCCATTGTTACCAGGCCCCTTGTTCAGTTTGGGACAAGCACTACGCAGATTATCAGTACTCCCGCACTCGTAACATGCCCTTTTCCATCCTTATTCAGCTTACAATACTTCGGGTAATGGCCTGTCTGTTTACAGTTTTGGCACACTGGGCAAGCTCCCTTGTGATGGAAGTTACACTTATTGCACTTCGGGTGCGGTCCCGTGTACTGCTTTCGCTCCTGCACTTCCATGACTTTCTGTTCCTGAGTTTTCACTGGTTCTTGCTCCTGGGCTCTTACCATAAAGTTTCTTGAGACTTTCTGCTTCCTCCCCGACTTGCCTCCATACTTCTTCTCTCCCTGATCTGCTGGCTTCCTCTTGCTACTAGAGTTTTCCCTTGCCGATGCTCCCGTCCTTATCACATCATTGGTTAGTCGATTTGCTAGACTTACTGCACTTTGAATGGTAGTTGGGTTTGCTTAAGTAACCATTCCCCGAATCTCTGGTGCCAGACCCCAGATGTAACGGTCTATCCGTTTCTCCTCAGGAGTAACCATGTGAGGTACCAGTTTTGCTAGTTTATGAAATCGGATTGTGTACTTCTCTATTTGTGTTCCAACCATAGAATGGTTCCAGAACTCAGATTCAAGCTTCTAAATTTCATCCTTGGGACAATACTCCTCTATCAGCAGCTTCTTTAGGTCTTCCCAAGTTAGCTGATATGCCGCTGCACGACCTCGGGTTTGCACTAAAGTATTCCACCAAGTCAATGCCCTATCCTGAAGTAGACAAGTTGCATACTCCACTTTGTTGCGTTCGAGACATTTGCTAATGTGAAGGACCGACTCCATACTGTCAATCCATTTCAGCAACCCGACCGCACCTTCCTTTCCATGGAATTCCTTAGGTTTACAGGCCATAAAGGACTTGTAGTTGCATTCTCTTTCATTGTTTCCCCGGATTCCTCCACTACTTCCTTGGTTAGCATTAAGACCCGCAGTTACTTGAGTGACAATGTTTGGGATTGCTGCCATGAGTTGTTGTGCTACCACTTGAGCAACATCGGGTGTTTCGTTCTGTGGGCGCCTGCGATTAGGCCTTCCTGACATGGTTCTAAGACACAAGAGAAGAAATACGTATGAATACATAAAATAATGTATAAATTTTTTTTTTTTTAGTTCACTACTATTTTGAAAACCATAAGTGTTGTCAAATTAATGGTTTGCATTAATACTATGCACATAGATTTGAGAAAGGAAAGAAAAAGAAAAATCTTTTTATTCAACTATTGACTAAATAAGTTCTAGGGTTTGACCTCATAGTAAAAGTTTTCAAACATAAAATAAACTTCTTCATTACCATTTGAAATAGTCTTAAAACCAAAACAATACATCAATCCCAAAATAAAGTTTTAATGTCTTTCCCCAAAAGATATCCAACATGGGTTTTCATTTCATGACACAATAAAATACTAAAATCAGAACCAAGTACGAATCACTATCCCAACAAGAAACATCCACACCACAATCAGTAACAGCCCTCCAAACACATAACATGCGGTCATCGCACGACCTGCCACTCGTCTAGCAGTGTCAGCAGTCTCCATCGAATGCTGAAACAGGATTTCCATCCTTGTCAACACTTCATCCAAAACTTCCCGATGCTCAGCTATCACAGCAAGACTGTGATGTAGGCCCGCTGCCATCGAATGCATCCTCCGGGACTCCTCCGAGGTCATACCTGACCGCCTGACAGGTATCCCTATAACTCGCTGAGGTGGGGGTGCTCTCGGTCATGTCATGCTGGATCCTACCCGACTGGTTCCTGTCGTGCCAAGTCTTGCTGTACTGGTTGCTATCCTTCCCGGGATAGGGACACTCTTCCTTGCTGTCCTCCGAATACGAAGCCCATAAAGTGGTGGTTGTGGCAACACCGATGCAGTCGATGCCTCACGTTGCTGACTCGGGGCGTTGTCATTGCTGATCTCCACCGAGTTTCATGTATCTTCTGTGTCTTCCGAGGGGTCTTCCTCCACCGAGGCGGGGGGATCACGTCGAGGAATAACAGTGACGTAGCCGGACTCATCAACTGAGGCGGTAGCGTGAGAAGATGACGATGTCGACATAGTGGACTGAGACATAGATTCAATGAGATATGAAATAAATGACAATGCATGCCTATAATATGCAATGCTTACACACACCAAAATTAACCTTTTTGAATTTTTGAAATAAAGTTTTCTCAAAAATTTTGTTGAACATATTCCCATTATAATTAGCTCAAGCTTTGTATAAATCTTTCCTTAATTAAACATAGGTGATCAGGCTATGTTTAATTGAGGTCCAACGATACAATTCCCGACCTAATTATATTAGTAATATGTTTGATGTAAAAAGAATTTTTATAAGTTTTGGTTATAGGTTGTGTTTTCTTAAAGGAAAACTGATGTTCTCTATAACTTTAGCTCTGATACCATTTCTGTCACACCCCGCTAAAGCGGAAACGCAAGGTATGACAACGACAAAGGTTTCATTGCAAAAGATAAAGATACATCACCATAGCAATATTTAAAAGTTTACAACCCATAGCTTAAACAAAACAAAGTACAAGTTTTTCCAAAATGACATTGTTCAAAATATAACTTCATAAAATAACTTCCACACGATGCAACATGCTCTATGATGATGAATCTCTATATCCACTTACTAATTATTTCCTGAAAAAACATGTAAAACGAGCGTCAACTATGAAAATAGTTGGTGAGTTCACAGGTTTATAAAATCAAGATTTGGTATAAGACTTTTCATAAATACAAGTACATTGCTTTAATGAGAACAAAGTTCATTGCTATAATGAGAAACAAAGTTGATTGCTAAAATTGATAAACGAGTTTATTGCCATAATAAATAACAAGTTTATTGCTATAATGAGTAACGAGTTTATTACCATAATAAATAACAAGTTTATTGCTATAACGAGAAACGAGTTTGTATGTGTATGAGCAAACAATGAGTCTCAACCAAACCTATGACTAAAGCCCTATCAAGATCTATGCTTATCGTTCCATAGATGAATATGGTATCATGCACTCCAGCAATAGGGCGAGTGAGGAGTTGTCAATTCCTAATAGCGCTATCCATAATGACCATTGGCTCAAAGAGTTAATGGTTAGAGATAAGGGAAGGGTCTTAGTACGATAAGTTCTCATGTTCCGTGTTGCATAGACATACATAGAGAGACATAGCAATAAAATAGCAATCATGTTTGATACAAATCAATTTAAATACAACATTCAAATAATAGTTTTTCGGGACATGCTTTTCCACCCCAAAACATAAAAACTGAAAATAGGGGAGTGCGTGAATACTCACAATGTTTCGAGTAGGTACAAGTGGTGCCTCGGAATACACCAACGTCTTACTACCGGGATCCTACGACATCAAACACACACTAGTGAGTTTCCATGTCGAAATCTAATGCTAATATACTAAACTCTACATATAGAGAAATGCCAAATTTATGTTCTAATATTGGTTTTATATTAATTGGTTACGATTTTTCTGAAATGGTGAAATTCCATAAGTCATGTGATTAAGAAAATTTTGGATATTAATTTTCCAGATTTAGTAATATAATTTGAGGGTATTTCAACACATTTAAAGGTGTTTTAAATTCCTAAAAACGCAAAATATTATCAAATAGTTTCCAAAAATTGTCAAACCTTGTATTTTCATTCTAAATACAATAGAGGTTTTCCAGAAAATTTCCCTTGAATTTTTGATATGGTTAACTATTTTTCCAAGTTTTTAAGCCTTCATAACCAAATAAATTCACTACAAATAGCATTCAAATGATGAAAATTCTCAAACTTTTTATTTTACTGTTATTACACATTACTAAGCTAGGAAAAATATAAAAATGGATTTCCAAGCTGTTTAATTATATTTTATGATTTTTGAGCATTTATTCTAATAAAAATTGGAATAAATAGAAAACAGTTTCCAAAATTACTCAAACTTTTTATTTAACTGTTATTATACATAACTAAGCTAGGAAAAATATAAAAATGGATTTCCAAGCTGTTTAATTATATTTTATGATTTTTGAGCATTTATTCTAATAAAAATTGGAATAAATAGAAAACAGTTTAGAAAATTACTCAAACTTTTTATTTAACTGTTATTATACATAACTAAACTAGGAAAAATATAAAAATGGATTTCCAAGCTGTTTAATTATATTTTATGTTTTTTGAGCATTTATTCTAATAAAAATTGGAATAAATAGAAAACAGTTTCCAAAATTACTCAAACTTTTTATTTAACTGTTATTATACATAACTAAGCTAGGAAAAATATAAAAGATATTTTTCAGTGGTTATTTCTATTTTTCCTTGTTTTATCCCCTTAAAATAATCATTAATTGAAGAATAAATAACAAACAGTTAAAATAAATTACCAAAAAATTTTGTAACATCATTTACAGTGTAAGTAATTTGGGAAAAATACCAAAAGTGGTTTTCATATTGTATAATCCGGTTTTGGGTATTTATGTGTATTTAAGTGTATTTAACCTTACAAAATAGCAGAAAAATAGTATACAGTAGAGGAAAATCAAATAAATTTTTATGCATCCTCCTAATGTACAACATGATGTTCTGGTAAATTTTCATGAATTTTGGATAATCAGAACTATTTTTCCTATTTTTAGGCCATTATAACTACCAAAAATTGGGAAAAATAGAAAGGCATGATGAAAAATTCTGAAATTATTTATCTGAGTCTCCCACCACAGGTAAGAGCTGCGAAAATTGTTAGATACAATTTTCACACTCTTTAAAGTGGTTTTATGATTTATTGCACCCAAACAAAAAGAAAATCGAAAATCATACTAAACAGCACCATAAATCGATGAAACTTAATGAGAGGTCATTATTCACCATAGGGGTCATCCACGAATTTATTCCGGATTTATAGACCTCTGGAAGTATTTTATGTGATTTATGCCCTTGTTTTCTTGCAACAATTTTAATAAATCAAGGAAACGATAAAAACTCTTGGGATTTTCCAGATATTCATATTACCTTAATGGGAATTTGGAAAAATTTTGATTTGAACAGAAAAGAACTTTTAGATATTTTTCTAGACAAAATCATTTACATGCACTATTAACAATGTACTTTGATCATCAAGCTCTTTAGCTTGGTGTTCTTCACATGCATCACGGTTTGAAGACCATGCATGGACATATGTTTGTTATAGTGATGTTTTTAAAGGAAATACTTGAATGCATAAGGTGTATGAGCCTTTAAAACTTGTAAAAATCCGAACCTTAGTGTTTGACATAGGTTTTGGTCCTTGGATTTCACCATTAAACAACATGCATGTTGTTCTTGGGTGAAACCCTACCACCATCATCATCAAACACGACATTCATGAACATGTTCATGAATGTTCATAAAAAATGGTGTAGAAGGAGGAGAAGTACAAGAAAACCCTTTAAAAACAAGAAGGAAAAGTAAGGAAAATGAAGGATTTTCGTGAATACCTTGAAAAACAACCTTAGAAGATGAAGATTTGAGTGTGGAGAGGTGTTCTTGGCTGATGATTTTCGTGGGTTTGGAGAGAGAGGAGGAGAGTTTGAGAGTTGAAAGGGTGGAGTGTGAGAGAGAGTGAAGAGAGAAGTGGAAGAGTGGGGATTGTGTTTTAATGATTGAAGTTTTGGGAAGAGAGAGGGCATGGGGGAGAGGATGCACGAATTTTATGAGTGAGAGAGGCTCCCTCTCTCCTAAAATTCAAATTATATAATTCTCCCTTCAATTTTTATAAAACCTAAATTTTTATAAAAATGTTTCTTTAAGCAATTTTTGATTTATTTAAAAATCTTGTTTTTAACTAATAAATTATGATTAATGTATGATAATTTAAATTTCTATTTCATTGATTATAATCTATAATTTGATTAATAAAAAATTTATATTAGGAAGTTTATAGAAATTTTATAAAGTTTTTAAGCTTTAAAGTTTATAAATTTGGATTTTTGGGCTCTTTAGAGTTTTTGGAACATTGTTTGATACTCACCATCATATTGGGATGAAATTAGAATATTTTAATTTATTTTTAGGGTTTTATACCCTTTTTCAATTGTAACAAAGTTTGAAGTTTTATTCTAATTCGGGTATTGGCATTTCCTATTGTAGTTAAACAACTTACTAGAATCGTAAGTGTCAAGTATATTAGTCCTAGATTTTAGTTGGATCCTAGTTCATGCAAGATTTTGACCTAATTTATACTAATAGGCCATGGCATGTTGTGCATGTATGGTTTTTATAAAAAGATGCATGAGTCCGAGAATGACCTGAATTGACAGTTGTCACACTAGCTTTATTTCGAACAATGTTGCCATCTTTGTCGGTTTTATTTTTAAAAATCCATTTTAAACCAACAATTGAAACATCTTCAGGTTTATGAATTAATCTCCAAACCTTGTTTCTTTCGAATCCAGCTAGTTCAGATTGCATAGCAACAAACCAATCTGAGTGTTTCATTGCAACCTTAACTGTCTTAGGCTTTATTTTCGAAATAAAAACATTAAACATGCAAAACTATTGATGAGTATTAAGTACCTCATTCTTTGCACGAATTTGAGCTCTTGTCAATACTCCATCTTGTGGATTTCCAATGACTTTTTCTTTTGGATGATTTCTTGTCCATTTTTCCAGTGGTGGATATGCTGGATCAAAATCCAATGGTGCATCTTCATACATTTCATCATTTTCTGAACCTACAACAGAAATATTATCAGTTGAGTCAAGAAAAATTTCATTTTGATCCTTATTCGACATATTTGTATCAATATGCTCCCCCTCAACATTATTAACATTTTGATGCTCCCCCTAGACATCTTCATTCATTCTCCCATTCTCCCCCTCGAAAGAATGCTCCCCCTCAACTTGAGAAGTTGAAGCCAAGTGCTCCCCCTCGACTTGATCATTTAGCATACTTTCGACAATTCTAGGAGAATTCGTTGTTGAGTTTACATCTGAACATTCTTGTATTAATGTCGAATTTTCAGAATGCTTTGATGCTTCAGATATTCGATTGTCCGAGACATTAACTTCAGCATCAGCAGCCCTACCAGGAACACCAAATATCAAATCATAATCAAAATCTATCGAATTATCATTTGCAGATTCATCATTTGATTCATTAATAATTGGATGTTGTTCAAAGCATTTTTCTACTCTTTTAACATAATAATCATCAAATGTGAGATTAAATGTTTCTTCCACTTTTCTCGTTCGTTTATTCAGTACTCTATATGCAACCGAATTATGTGAATATCCCAAGAAGATTCCTTCATCAGCCTTAGACTGAAATTTCGAAAGATTACCCTTGAGATTCATAATAAAACACCTGCAACCAAAAACATGAAAGAATTTGACATTAGGTTTTCGGTTATTGAGAATTTCATAAGGAGTAATATTGAAACGACGATGAATGAACGATCGATTTTGAGTAAAACATGTTGTAGAAACTGCTTCAGCCCAAAGATATTGAGGAAGATTCGCATATGTGAGCATCATTCTTGCTTCTTCACAAAGAGAACGATCTCGTCTTTCAACTACACCATTTTGTTGTGGTGTATATGGTGAAGAAAAGTTATGCGAAATTCCTTTATCTGTTAAGAACGAATCAAGAACTTTGTTCTTAAATTCGGAACCATTATCACTCTTGATTTTTCGAACATTCTTCTTTCAGCTTTTCTCTATTTGTTTGATGAAATAGATCATTGTTTGAGCTACTTCATATTTTATCCTGAGAAAATAAACCCAAGTGAATCGTGAAAAATCATCATCAATTACTAAAATGTACCGTTTCTTGTTGAGTGTTTCAACAGTTGATGGTCCACATAATTCAATATTAATAAGTTCCAGCGGTTCAACAATATTTGAATCTATGACTATTGGATGTCCTTGACGATGTTGTTTTTCTTGTTCGCAAGCTGCACATAAAGTATCATTATCAAACTTTAAAACAGGTAAACCTCGAACAAGGTCATTTACCACTAATTTGTTTAGATTTCGAAAATTCAAATGAGAAATCCTTCGATGCCATAACCAACTAACATCTATTGGAGCTTTCTAAAGTAAGCACACTGAAGGTTTCGCAACAATTGGTTTGATGTCGAGAGTGAACATGTCACCATGTCTCTTAGATTTTCACAAAACCTCTTTTGTTTCGACATTTGAAATAATGCTTCCTTCTTCATTGAACACCACTTGATTGCCACTGCTCACAACAAGTTTCAAAACACTTATCAAGTTATGTTGAAGACCTTCGACATAAGCAACTCGGTTAACTGTAAACTTCCCATTCGTGACTTTACCATAACCTTTCACTTGACATTTGTGATTGTTTCCAAACTTCACGACTCCTGCATTTTCTAAACTTCTGAAGTCTCGTAAATTTTCTTTTTTCCCAATCATGTGACGCGAGCAACCACTATCAATATACCATTTTTCGTCATATTGTTCGTCACACAAAACCTTCAATTAGTGGAAAAATGTAGGTACCCAAGGCCGTTTGGGTCCTTAGTGATTAGCTTGAAAAACTAAATGAAACGAAGAACCTAAGATCCAATTACGAACTTTTGATTTGAAACTATCAATTAAGTCCACATCATGAGTTAAAGGTGCAGAAACATAAACTTTCGAAGGTTTAGGATTTTCACTGACATTCACCTTTTCCTTCTTAGTTAGTCTCCAAGTCTGAACAACAGGATTGGATTCTTTCGAAAAAGAACTTCCACTTGAAGATTCGGTCGCATATTTCTCATAGGCATCTTTGATTTGTTGTTGAAAATATTTTTCAGATTGATAGATTTTGCCTTTGCCTTCAAGCCAATGATCTAAGTTGTTCATATCTGAATGACCCTTTATGTATGAAACTTTCGAAGGTTGTTTTACAGATGGATTTGGAAAGTTTGGTTTTTGGGGAGTGAATTTAACATTTGGTTTTGTTCGAACATTTTCAACCTTTTGATTTTTAACGTTTGAGTGAAACCCTGTTTTCGAAGAAAATCGATTTTGAAAATTCGATGATTGTTGTGTAAAAGAATTTTGTTTTGAAAAATGATTTTGTGAAAACCTTTGTTGATTGTGGGTTCCAAAAATTCCTTGAAGATTGAGATGTAGGAAACTTCTTTGTGTGATCATTTTGATTATGATTATGAGACAAAGATTTATGTGTTTGAGATTTAAATTTCGTAGAATTTTCTGGTGATAATGATTGAGACAAAGACTTTTGTGTTTGAGCGGGATTTTTCTTAATATCTGAATTTGTTAAAGACATTGTCTTAACAGATTTAGACACTATCTTCTCAGTCTTTTTCGTTGTCAAATCATTTGATTTCTTACAATTATCCACAACTTGCCAAAAAAATTTCTTTATTGCTTGTCTTTTCGAAACTCCATTTTCTTTCGAAAATATTTCAATTAGTTCCTTAAAATCTTGCGAATTGATTTTAACCATTTGATTTGTTTCAACATTTTGTTTTGAAACTTCTTTTGAAATTTGTTGTTTTTCAACCCAATTTCGTTGAGGTTTTTGTCTTTGAAAAATGTAAGAATTCTTTGTAATATTATTTTCGACAATGCTTTGATTTGAAAAGAATCCTTCGTCTGATGTTTTCTTGTTATCTTCTTCAACCATCTTGTTAAATTCCGGTTTAATGTTGTCAACATTCCCAGTAGTGACAAACACTTTATTGGGAAATATGATATCATCTGTGCACTTGAAATTTAGATACACAACCGTATTTGTTTCAAGATAATGAGCACCTTTTTCAGTCATCACTTTGTCGAAATTTTCAGTATCTCCGTACACTTGATCAACAACAATTCTAGGAATTATTGTTTCTTTCGAAACATTCTTTTCTGACTTTGAATTCTTCGAAACCTCATCCTCATCCTTATCATCACTAATATTAGTTTGACTATCTCTGAGACTCACATGGTCGAAATCAAAAACTTTCGAAGTAGAGGGTTTGTCTGTGTCAATCTTAACCATCGAATCATTACATATTTCTTTGCCTTTATACTTAGATGTGACATTTATGACAGACATTGAGAAAAATCGACACTTTCCTCTGCCTCAATTTCACTGATTTCGCTAAAACTATCAGAATTATCATCGATATCAGCAAAATTAGATTGAGAGTTAGATTTCGAATTCTCAGTTCTTTTCAACAAATTTATTTGTTCACTTTTGGCTAATGTATCATTCACAATTTCAACAAGTTCATCAGCATCAAGATATTCATCTATTTTAACAATAACATAAGCAAATCGATTATTAGGAACTCTGTCAAATTCTGCTATGGTTTTTTCACAGTCATAAGATATGCTATCAACCTTTTCTCTTCCGAAATCTAGAAAAGGTAATAACTTCCTATGTTGTTCTTTGCTTATATCAGATGAATGATGCAATGCAGTTAATTTCACATACAGACGTTTAGCAGAATTACAATAGATGTTCCTTTGTGCTAATAACATCCTTACATCATTGTCCAAATTTTCCCTATCACAACTAAGATTTTTCAATTGAAGTTCTAGATACTCAATCCTCCCTCTTTTTGAATCCAACAGCTTTTGAGTCTCTAGCAATTGAATACTATATTTCTTAGCCTCGTTACTAGTAGACACAACAAGAGTATTGAAATAAGCAACAGTATCATCAAAAGCAGTTATCTCAGAATCATATGCTTGTAAAGGAATATTAAAAGATTGAAGAATAGAATGTACCTTGGTAGTCATCGGTGATTTATCTCCACGCTTGGTCACAAAACAACAACCAGTCACCACTTCTTCATCTTTTTCCATTAACCTTGCATACATCGCACCATGCGTAGGTTTACACATCTCCTCATCATCTGATCCAGATGACCAGATTTGATAAGTTCCATCTTCTTCACCTTCACCTCTAGCAACCAAAGACATACCCTTTGCTTTTGCTCGAACTTCCTCCAAACGTTCAACATAGTATGCTTCGTCTTTCACCGTGTTCCTCTTTTCATCCGTCTTTCGAAGCATACAGTCATTAGCCATGTGATTTGCACCGTGGCAATAATGACAATCAATTCTAGAGTCACATTTGAGCTGTTTTTCAAGTTTTTCATCATTAGTCTTCAAATCATTCTTTTCGACCTTTTTCTTATCATCACTCACAACTTTGTTAACAAAACTTCCTTTACCATCATTTGGTTTCGACTTTGGATTAAAAGGTTTCTTGAAAAACTTCCTTACTCTGTTATTAGAGTAAAATGTAACTGCCTCATCGTCAGAATTCATCAAAAATCCTTCTTCATCAGAATTCTCTTTCTCAAGTGTCTCCTTCTCAACAACTTTCGAAAACAAAGCTAATGGACCTCCCAGACTCATTTTTGTCTCCTCAACTATTTCATTAACTTCTCCTTCATGAGTCTTCAACAAGTTGTATAGATCATTCAAGGTTGAATTATTGAAACTCTGCTGATTTTTCACCATCATGCTAACACTTCTCCATTCCTTACGAAGTCCCATAATGAATGTGAGATTGAACTCCATGGTTGACCTTGTGACTCCGTAACTATTGCATCTGTAAATGAGTTCGTTCAAGCATTCATAGTATCCTTCAATGGATTCACCATCTTTTTGTTTGAATTCTTTCAACTCAACCAGGCATTGCTTCACAGAATTAATCTTCGTTTTCTCACTTCCTTGAAATTTCTCTTTGAGTGTATTCCACATTTCGTTAGCAGTTTTACAACCTCGCACATAGTTGTAAACAACAGGTGGCAATGCACCTCGCAGTTCCCTCATGCATATTTTCTCATTGTTCTTCAGCCTCGTAGATTGTTCATTAATATCTTGAGTTGAACCAGATGAACCAATGTTATGAACATTCGAAGGTAGTTGAACATTTCCTTTAATGCAATTCCATAGCTCCTCATCCAGTCCATTCAGATAATCCTCCATTGGATCAGCCCACTGATCATAATAATCTGGAATCAGCATAGGAATCTTCGTTGAAGATCCTAACAGATGAGAAAAAGAGGTCATCGTATTCATGTTAAAGTTCACCATGAAAGTACGGACGTGATTTTCAGAAAAAACTTGATGAATTTCACAGATGAATGAATGAATAGATCAGGAATTTCAAATCGATTACTCGACTAAACAGATCAATTGCATAATCAAATCACAACTGAAGATCAGAGATGATTTTCAGAACCAAAAAGTGCGGAAACTTTTGAATCAAAACCGCGACTCAAAAACTTATGATTCAGAATGAAAATCAGATCATTGCAGTATGATTCTTGCTCTGATACCAATTGTAGAAGTGATTAATCGAGTGTATGAATGAAATTAGAGTAAAACAAGAAATCTGAACATGAGATGTAAATAGAATCTGGTTTCAGCTCATATTACTTTCAAAGTACAGAGAGTCTTCTTAGGTAGAGAAACTTGCAAAAATTCTTATCTAACCCTGAGTACTACTCCTATTTATAGGAGGACTGAAAGTACAAAAAATACTAAGGACTTGACACTAGACTTCGTTACAAAAGTGCCTTAGTAAATAGCTTACAAAACTAACAAAACAGATTTCACAGACTTCGACATATTACAACATATTTGACTCTACAACCTGGAAACCCATGGGCTACCCCTATGGTCTGACATCCAAGTGCCATGGGCTACCCCCATGGTCTTTACCTAGAATTCCATGGGCTACCCCCAGGGTCTAACATCCAGGTGCCATGGGCTACCCCCGTGGTCTTCACACAAGTGCCACGGGCTACCCCGGGGTCTTCATACATATAAAGAATAACAACTACCAAACAACATAACAGATAATGGACATGCATTGGTGCCTTCGACCCATTGATATAGTGAGAAGACTCACCTCAGTCTGCTAATGAAAATACTGTTTTGCTACCGATCCGAAAAATCTCACACCGAATATACACAACTTAACCTAATTAGAATTTGGTCACAACTCAAGGCATAAGCCCAAATCCTAGGTCAAAACTCCTTAAAGAAGGCCCAAAAGTATTTCTACATTATTGGCCCTAACATCCAAGGCCCACAACAATTATGGGCCATAAGGCCCAAAAGTCCCAATAATTGGTCTAGGCCCAAGGTCAATTAGGGCCCACATGCCTCAAAGGCCCAATGAAAATCCAAAGCCCGCTGGAAGCGTACGCCCCGCGTACCACATCAGTACGCTTCGCGTACTACGCTTCTGGGCAGTGCGCACAACGTATAGATTAATACGCCCAACGTACAAACCGTTTTTGCACCAAAGCCAAAAAGTGCTTAATCTGTTAAGATGCTTCGTCCAAGTCCAAATCCAGATCATTTTTATGGTCCTAGGGCATAAAGTTGGCATTTTTATGCCCTTGCGTGCCATATGGGAACCCAACACTACATTTTAGTCATTAAGACTTCCTTTAAGACCTTAAACTCTTGCATGGTTCCATAACAACCATCAAGTTAGCATTTTTATGCTTTGACCAAGACAAAGGACCTTAGATCTAATCTTCCTAACCTCTGGAGTCACTCCAACTCACAAGAGAGGATTCATGGACTCAAAAGTTGACTTCTACAAAACCTAACTCAACTAACAAAAAGGATTAGCAAGGTGCAAGCTTTTTACCTTCAAAATCTCTCCAAGATGCTCTAGATGCAAGATCCAAAAGCTCTTCCCACTTCAAGGCTTGAACACCACCTTCTCCTTCTTGCAAACCCACTAAAATGTCAACCAAAATCACCTTTAAGCTCAATACTCACACTCTCTTGCAAAAATAGGGTTTAAGGAAGAAAAGAGGCAATGAAGGCTGATTAGGGTTTGGTCCAAATGACATAAGGTTGCTTAAATAGGGTTCATGGCCCAACATTTAAGGTTTTGACATAGGCCACGTATGCCCCGCGTACCCTCTGGTACACCCCGCGTACGTGGTGTAGGTCTGCGTCCATGCCACCCTAGTACGCTAAGCGTACGCACATGTACGCCCTGCGTACGTAGGGATCTCATATGCAAAACAATTCCATTCCAAGGGGTGAAGGGTAAATACCTGCATTCTGAATGTTACAGCAGAATTGGTATCACAAATTTACAAAGTTCCTTTTCGATTTGGGTTTTTGGCAGTCCAAAGATGACCATTCTTTATTTTTATGGGATAAATATGGTTTTATATCGCCATACTTATTTACGTGGATGGTGTTATATTGGTAGGAAACGATCTTCAACAAATCCAACGAACTAAGAGGCAACTTGATGAGGCATTCAACATAAAGGATTTGGGACAAATAAAATACTTCCTTGGAATAGAAGTTGCTAAAATTTAGGAAGGGTTAGTTCTGAGTCAGAAAAAATATGTCCTGGATAGTCTCAAGGATACTAGGATGCTTGGATGTAAGCCCAATCCATTCCCTATTGATCATAATTTAAAGCTAGATCGAGGATAGAAAGAAGAACAAGTTGATGTCGGTCAATACCGTATGCTCATTGGAAGACTGTTATATCTCCAAGCTACACAACCAGACTTGACTGACTTATGCAATTAATGCATTAATTCAGTTCGTTGCCGACCCAAGACAAAATCATATGGATGCTTTGAATTGAGTGTAAAGATATTTAAAGGGGACAATGAGACAAGGAATACTTTTACCAAAGGCTAGAGAATCAGATTTAACTACTTTGTATGACTCCGATTGCTTGGGTGTCCTTTTACTAGGCGTTTAATAACAGGATATTTCCTAATGTTGGGTGGTGCTCCTATTTCGTGGAAAACCAAGAAGCAATCAGTTGTTTCGCGATCTTCCGTTGAGGCTGAATATCGTGCCATGACATCTAAAGTTAGTGAAACATTTTTGGTTCGATGGCTTCTCAAGGACTTAGAAGTTCACATTAATAATCCCACCACATTATATTTTGACAATCAGGCAACTCATCACATTGCAAAAAATCCTGTCTTTCCTGAACGAACAAAACATGTTGAGATAGATTTTTTTTGTTTGTGGAAGAGTTGTTTCTAAGGAAGTTTTACCAATTCAGATAGATAACAAGATGCAAGTTGCGGATTTGTTAATCAAAGGTCTTGGCACGAGTCAATTTCAATTATTACTTGGCAAAATGGGCATTATCAACCTAGATGCTTCATTTCGAGGGGGAGTATTGGATAGTATTTATCCAATTAGTATTTATCTTAGTTTAATGTTTATCCCGTATCTTTAGACTATTCGTTACAAAACTCGTGTAACTATTTATTTGCCTATGGATTTTAATGAATGTACGAAAAACTTTGATCAATATCATCGAATTTAAGACATTGACATTGAGATTAACACCACTACATGCATGGTGTTAAACACTAAAATGGAAACTGAAATGAACTTATTCAATGAATGTTCAACCTCTAAAGAAGTACAATTTATTCTCAACAATTGGTGAGCCGATTTACCCATTGCCATCGTGTCGCTTGAGTTGATGTTTGAGGCTCCCAACAACTCAAACCTTAACCATAAAGCGCACTTGGACATCATAACTATCCTCTTGGCTTTCACGTCGGTTATATGAAATCACTGGAATGAGATTATCTTCGCAACCAAAGTGAGGAGCTTTAATGATAGAATGAGTGCGATTAACTCGCGTTCAACTGGATCAAGTGTAGAGCTAGAATGAGTCGATTAACTCGTCTAACTGCTGTGACTACCCGAAAAACGAATTTACCAATATTATGTAACACTAGCGTCTCGCTGGCTTCTCAATTCTCATTAATACAAGTTGTTGCTGTTAAAAAAATGGGTAGATACAACCATTTTTTTTAACATTATCGTCATGTAACATATTGAGTTGGAATTTTCCATATAAATTGGAATTTAGAATAATGTTGAAAATACATTTGGGGTTTTAATTACAAACGTTTCTTGCAGGTTTTTTTTTTTTTTTTTTTTTTTAAATTCATATATTCCCGGTCGATACTTATTCTAAAAGTTGTATTTTTTAATATCAACATTTAAAAGTTTATATTATAAGTTAACATTAAGTTTATATTAGAAGTAGATTGATCGTGAATTTGGTAAATATATTTTATAAAGCGCAAATTTATCAAAAATAGCTAATATTTCTAAACATTTAGAGGACACTTGCTATTTGACGGGTGACATTGGTCAATAGAATCATAGATTTCAGTTCCAGATAGACTTTTCCTTACATGCCACAACACATCCGTTCCACCACACTATCATTTTTGTCATCATGTGTATTGTGTAGTTATGTATTCTTTATTTTATTTTATTGTACTATATTAATTTGATTTAAGGGCTGAGTGACAGGGGCTATCTAAAAACGGTTGCATTATTTTTTTAGAAAATTGTAAATTTAGCCAAATACATTAATTATTTTGTGGAAAATAACAAAAAAAAAAAAATCAAAATTGCATGTTTAGCCACTAAAATCGCAGATGGGTATAAGCCATCTGCGATTTCGCCTTCCCATCTGCGAACGCGAACGTACAAGTGACTAAAGCACGTCTGTGCTTTAGCCGTTTATACGTTCGCAGGTGGTTTTTTATTTTTTTAATTTTTTTCGCTGTATATATACTCCATTTGCAGCATAAAATCGCAGATCGACATAGTCCATCTGCGATTTCCTTTCGTTTCCACCTGCGATTTTTTATGTTTTTTTTAACTACGAAATTGATATGGTTTGACTACGAAACAACCTTTATTATATATAAATTTTTTCAAGAAATTATCATTTTTGTTATTTTTTTGGAAAATTTGTTTAAAACCTCTCTAAAAAAATATATAAATATTTGGTTTGCCTTCTAACTGGTGGGAGAGAGTTTCTTTAAAAAAATATAGAGAAAAATGAAAAAAAAAAACGTTTTTATACTAAATCTCTACGAAATCACAGATGGAATACACAAAAATCGCAAATGGACTGTTCCATCTGCGAATGTACAAGTGCCTAAAGCACAGATGAGCTTTAGGCACTTGTACGTTCGCAGATGGAAATGCGAAATCGCAGATCGACTTAATACATCTGTGATTTTAATGGCTAATTTTGTAATTTATGTTTTTTTTTTACTATTTTCCACAAAGTAATTAGTATATTTGGCTAAATTTGCAATTTTCTCTTATTTTTTCCCTATAATAATAATTGTAATTAATTAATTTAGACTATGTTGGATATACTATTTGTTATAAAGCTAGTTTTTTAGTTTATAGCTGAAAAATTAGTTAGTTAGAAAATATAAAATAACATAAAAATATATTTAGAAAAACATGTTTTTATAATTAATTAAAGGTATGTTTGAAAATTTTACAAAAACTTATGAAAAATTAGTCTAAATAGTTTTTAAAAAACTAACTTATGAACAACTTTTTCGCTTAACAAATGACAACTTAATAAATCAAAATATAAGCAATAAGAAAAAAGCTTGAAAAGCATACTTGCTTGGAAAATCAACAAATGCATTTATTCACACTGTGAATTTGAACCGTATATAATTTAGTTTTCAGAATTCACAATGTGAATCTGACTTATTATTCATACTATGAATCTGAGCATATTCACATTACAGATTCATAATGTGAAGCTGAACTGAAATTCCAATTATGTTTTTAAACATCTGTATGAATCTATGTTTAAAGAGAACGAAAAAAATTTATTTTTGATATAGTTGTTAATTTTTTCGTTAAAAAATATACCTTAATTTTTTCAAAAAAACAAAGAAAATGAAGTGAGTTTTATTTAAAAAAAATCATTTTTTATATATTAATACAAATCTTAATGGAAATATGATGAAAGATCATGAACAACGGTATATTCGATTTTTTTTTCGATAAAAAACATGACCTAACAGAAAAGTTAGACTAAAAAAAGAAAGTGAATTTTGTTATAATCTGGTGTATGTGCGTTTATTATAAAAGTCTACAATCACTCCTTTTACTGTTGATCGCTTTAAATTCTGACGTTTTGGATTCTTTATTAGCTCCTTGAATAATAATTGTTCTCTATTGAACTTTTCCATATATATATATATATATATATATATATATATATATATATATATATATATATATATATATATATATATATATATATATATATATATATAGGTTCTATGGAAAACAAAAAACCTTAAAAAAAACTCTAAAAATCATAAAAATGCAAAACTTTTTTTTGAATTTTTTTTTATAAAAAATCGCAGTTTTTTCTTAAAATTCGCTGAAAAAAAAATCTATTTATATATATATATATATATATATATATATATATATATATATATATATATATATATATATATATATATATATATATAGGTTTAGGTTCTATGGAAAAAAAAACTCTAAAAAAAACCCAAAAAATCATTAAAATGCATAAAAAAAATACTTAGAGATCACATAACTTTTTTTTGAATTTTTTTTATCAAAAAATCTCAACTTTTAGGTCAAAATCGCTGAAAAAAAATTTTGAAAATTTCTTTTTTGCAAAAAAAAAAAATTGATTTTTTATTTTTTTTTTCTGCGAAATTGTAAAAAATACTGCGATTTTTTGATAAAAAAAATTCAAAAAAAAGTGTTGTGATGTCTTGGTATTTTTTTTATGCATTTTTAGGGTTTTTTTGTTTTCCAAATAACCCTTCCCTATATATATATATATATATATATATATATATATATATATATATATATATATATATATATATATATATAATACTATTATACTATATTATAAAACATATTAATCATATATATCTTGAATTTTAAGAGGTATAACCTACAAAGCATTTTGTACAACTCAATTATACATAAATAATTTATTAATACTTGCGAAAAGTTTGAAAACCTGAATTCAAAAAAGTAATTACTAAACTCAATTTGGAGTAAATTGAAAATTTTTAAATATTAAATTCAAGTATATAAATTTATTTGCATTTGTTAAACTTGACACAATTATTAATTAATTTACATCAATAATATAACAAACAATATAAATATAATGTATAAGCGTAAATATTTTATTTAAAAGTGGTCATTTTTTGTTACATAATAATTAATAATAAAATCTAGCAATTATTTATCCGTAAGAAACTATTCGCCAATAAAAGCTATTTGTCGCCGTCGTTTTGCACGGACATACATGTAGTATTTCAAACAATAAATTAGAAAAGGATTTCATATATCCGAACACTAAAAAACAAATATTCAATACGATTAAAATTTAAACACAACCGACATCATCTTCACTGTCAGTCTCATCTTGAATCCGAACAAATTTGTTTTGCTTATGAACGCTAAGAGACATCCTGACACTGTTTGGAGAATATTCAGAATGTTTATAATGCAAGTTCTATTCAAATTGGTCATCTGCAACATATTTAATAACAAAAACATCATCTAATACTAACAATGCAACTCCCCAAGATCTTTTCCTTTCATTAATAACCACAATATCTTGTAAATACATATAAGTCAATATAAACATAATATATAAACATGGACTTTATATATAATTTGGATTACATATGTCTTAATTCACATCGACTCGATATAAGTCAGATTGAACTGTTTCATTTCTGCACTATTAATTGATGCATGTATGGCTTATCATATTAATAATACAACATAACACATCAAAAAATTTACAAACTGTAATTTTCAAATGTAAAAGAATTACACCCAACTTTTTAATAGGTTCAACATCTTCCTTGTTCTTCTCGTTTGTAACCTACACAACATAAAAAAGAAACAATTTTTTTCATTAGAACATAATAATAACGAAATGTAGCTACATTAAACATTTCTAGTTGCATTCAACAAACCACATTTGTTAAATAATATTCATCAGAAAGTAATACAATCATCAGATTAGTCACCTCATTCTTATACTGATCCAAATATTCCACTTCATATTGATGAATCTTGTCATCCATAGCATCCTACATATTTACCAGAAATAAACAATTTACTATTAGAAATAAAAATATCCAAAATTTGGTACATTGAAGTATCAGATTTCCATTCATATTTACCTTGTTTGCTTGAGCTTCACGAGGAAAAATTTCACCATCACATGTCAATTTGATTATATGAGAAACCTGTTCATATTCACGGTATGGAACCTGGTGGCCTACTTGATTAGTAGATGAAAACACCATGAATTCTTTGAGATTTTATCTGTCAGGGCTCACAGTTTGTAATATTGTGTTTGAGTTTGTGTGCAAAAGGTCTCATAATGTTATATCTTATATCTTCACTTTATACGAAATGTATTAGTTTGATTTCGTAGTTTTTGTATGCTTAGGCTTCACAGCTTTGGTCAGTTTGATATGACAAGCTGTATTAGCTTAGGTGTCGTGACCTCATTGGTCATGTCCTAAACGACTCCCTTGTACTGTCCTATATATAAGGAATGTTAGTTAGATAGAGAGAGTATCTTTTGGAGTAGTTCTTACGTAACTTGTAATCGAACTTCTTTTATTCTCTAATGACATCCAAATCTTATTTACCTTGATGTATTCATAACATTTCATCTTTGAAATCATGATTTCTGTCTTTTAGAATCTGAACGATCTTACAAGTGGTATCAGAGCAGGAATTTCTCTAAGCTCTTTTCAAATCCTTGAGTACGTTCTTATTCATCGAATTTCTCATCTGTTACTTTGAGTTTTTAGACCAGTTCCGCATTTTGCAATATAATTGCAATTTTATATGAAATTTTTTGTTAAAATTACTTGTTTTGATTTGAAATCTGTTTTTGCTCACTGATTTAATTCTTACTCAAAATTGTCATTGAAATCATGCCAAGAGACGATTCACACACTATTTCCTTTAATTTACCAAGTAGTATTGGATCCAATACTCGAATTCGTATTAATTTTCCATAAGACTACAAGGTGGGGAATTACACTTTGAAGATTACATTACATGAATTGAAGAAAATGGATCATACATGTGAAAATCAATAACAGAAGGGCCACATCCATTTTTAAAAACAAAAGAGTTTGTTTATCATCAAAGCAAGTTCACTGAAATCACTGAAAAATATGAAGTTACACGGGAAGAGAAAGATAAACTTAAAAATTATCTCAAAGAAAAAAGAGATTTACACTTTGATCTCACTCCAAACACATTCAGGCTAGTCAGTTCACTTGATTCAGCAAATGATAATTTGGAAACGATTGAAGGAACTTTACTCTGGTGATGTTGATCAGATTCATTCAATTCAAACTACTTTACTTTCAGAATTTGGATCATTCAAACAAAAGGTTGAGGAATCAATTGATCAAGTTGCTGAGAGATTCAATCATTTGCTAAGCAAAATGTTGAAGCACCATTTGAAAAGAGAGATAATCAAGCAGAAAGTAACCTTCATGAATGCTTTACGTTCAGAATGGAAAATGATAGTTTCTACTGTGAAGGCACATGAGCAATTCAAAAATTATTGTCTGAATCACGTGATTGGTATCTTGAATTTGCATGAAACCGAAGTCATGGCAGATACAAAGTCAACTCCTAATGCATGATCTCTGACTTTAGTTGCAAAAGAAGAAAGTGTAACACCCGCAGATTCGGGCTAGTCAATTAAGATATAATAAGCCTTAAAAATGCTTTTTTTATAGAAGATTATCTAGGATGAATAATCTTAACCAAAGTAATAGTTAGGGTCAACAATTGTAACCTATTTGACGTAGTAAAGAAGAATTATATGAATATTATGTGTTTCATGATTATGATAATAAAATAAAATAGAAAAAATCAACCGAATCGTCCGTAAATCGTAAAAATAAGTGCGCCAAAACATATATATATATATATATATATATATATATATATATATATATATATATATATATATAGAAAGTACATGTCTTCCCGATCCCGAAAATGTAAATTTCTTAGAAATCCGAACTCCGTATGAATTAGATATGATTTTTATATGATATAAAAGTCAGCCGCGCATAATGAATGTATGACGTAAAAAGCTACGAATAGAATTGTTGACTTTTTGCTAAAGCCAACAAAATGAAAATCATAGTAATCTTTAAAATAAGAATTTTGAGAAAAAGAATGTCAAAAACGGAGTCCGTACGACAGAATTATGATTGTAGCAAAATCATTTAATTTTATAAAAATATGGACGAAAAATAAATTCAAAATTAGCTGACAGAGTCTAAACGAAAGTTGTAGATATCGTCGATAGCTATGCGTGTATATAAAGAACGTCAAAAACGGAGTTCGTATAAACGAGTTATAGTTTATAATAGCATATTTATGTATTAAAATAAAGTATATAAATCATATACATGTGTGTGTGTATATATATATATATATATATATATATATATATATATATATTTAATCCCCTTTTGCCAAGTGTCACTCTAATGATATATATATATATATATATATATATATATATATATATATATATATATATATATATATATATATATACATAATCCCCTTTTGCTAAGTGTCACTCTAATACAAGTAATCATTAATATTATGTCATGTGTCATGTAGATATATTAGACAACTCATTTCAAAATTCAAATTTACATTTTTCTAATTATATGTTAAATTTGAAGTTATAATAACTTAAAAATGTTGATCTATATTTCTTAATTAATAATTTATTTAAAATGAATTATTTAAAATAATTGATTAATAATAATAATTATAAAGTTTTATCATGAAAGTTTAATTAATTTTATAGCCCGTGGTTCCAACGGGTTATAAACTAGTATATATATATATATATATATATATATATATATATATATATATATATATATATATATATATATCATTAGAAAGGTATCGACGATGTGGTCGTTATAAGACCAGTGTTGAGTACTTTCGACATTAGTTTACTACAAATATCATTATATCTATTTAAAATAGTATTATAAATGAGTGTTTAGTCGTTTAAATAACTATAAGGTCATTTAAGTAACTATAGAGGGTGGTTTTTGAAAATTCAATTACTATAAATAAGAGGCTTTAGGCTCTCATATTTTTTGCACCATTGTCTTGATTCAAGAGTTTTTCTCTTCTTATCCCCCGAGCATTTCGGTCCCTCATGATTCGACTTCTCTTTCTGTAGTTTTAGTATAATAAGGTGAGCGGTGAAGCGCTAAAAGAATCTTTTTAGAAAGATTCAGCGACGAAGTTCTGCCCGCGCAAAACCCGGTTTCTTGTTAAACCACCTGTAAGTGAGTTATGATTACCGTACTTTAAGTATAACTTATGTTTAAGTTCATTATCGTTATTATGAACCTATAAATAATATATGTGCTAAGTGTTATAAATTATACAAAGTATTATTATAATACCTTTTAACTGCTCACGGTACGGGAAATCTGGTTTGAAGGGCCGCATATGGTTGTTAGATTTCAGAACAGCTTAAATCTCAAAATGGTCCTGCCCTCCGGTGTTTCATGTCTGGCCCCTATCTGTACATAGTAGTTGAAAAGTATTGTTTAACACTTATATAATATAAGAAAAACAATATTTCCCATAGACCTTGAGTTAATGATAAAACTAGACTAATAATTAGTCGCAATAAATATTAGACTAAAATCTAGTAATAATGATACTAGGTTTCGTCGAAGGAATAGACGATTGTGAGAAGCGAAGCGCTGCCCGAATTTCGAGTCATCACTTTAACAAATCGACTCAACTCATCGAGTTCCTCTATGGACTCGATGAGTTCCCCAGTCTGTTTGGGCCATCTTAATGGATTAAGCCCCTACTCTTTAGATCTAAGCTTCATGCTTCTCATATACACTGAAAATGTCCTTTTAAGGGTAAAGTTTCTAACTTTACCCCTTAATACCTTTACTTAATAGGTTTAGCTCCAACCCTACCTCTTTAGGACCTAGACCTTGATCCTAAAGCCATCAATATTCTAAACCAAGGCATGTTAACTGAGATCTGGACTCTAGCCACTATAATAAAACGTAAAGCTTTCGTCTTTATCTCCATGCATGGCCTTTTTGGAGCTTAAAAGACCAAAATGACATCCTATAGCTTGCATGGGGCTTCAATGGTCATAAAGTTTGCACCTTTATGCCATGAAATCCCTCCATGATTCCAGATCTGATGGTTCACTCACTTGGTATGTCCATATCCCAAAGATCAAGCTTCTTGGAGCAAACACCCAATAAAATGATGATAAAGAGATCTAAGAAGCTACTAAAAAAGTTTGAGACTTGCTTCCAGAAAATGATGAGGAAGAAATGAAGTCTCTGGATCTACTACCTTCTCCTTGAATCCTCGGGCTTCTCCTTCCTTCACAAGCTTCAAAACACACAAAGTTTCACTCAAAAATGGCTCACAAGCTCACAAATGCATTAGGGTTTCTGAATCTAGGGTTTGGGACTTCGAGGCTGGAAATGAGGCCAACAAGTAGGGATTAGGATGCTTAAATAGGGTGCAAAACCCCGAAATTAGGGTTTCACTCTGGCAGCCCTACTCATCGAGTTGAGGGCTCTCAACTCATCGAGTAGGTTACTTAAAACCCGCGTCAAGTCTGGTTTCTACTCGACGAGTTTGGGCTCCCAGCTCGTCGAGTTGCTCTACAAAAAATGAATAAATTGTAATTCAAATGCGTACCAGGAACCAGGCATTACAATTCTCCCCCACTTATCTTAGACTCCGTCCTCGAAGTTGGCTGCATCGGGAAACAACTTCGGGTAATTCTCCCTCATTTCCTCCTTGGGCTCCCAAGTCCACTCCGAGCGCTTGCAGTGCTATTACTGCACCTTCACCAGCTCCACCCTCTTGTTCCTCAGCTCCTTCGTCTTCTTGTCGAGAGTAGCTACTGGTCTCTCGATGTAGTTCAAGCTGTCGTCAACCTGAATATCCTCTAAAGGCACAATTGCCGAGTCATCCACCAAGCACTTCCGCAGTTAAGAAACATGGAAAGTGTTGTGGATCTGGCTAAGCTCTGCTGTTAGATCCATATGCTAAGCAACCCGGCCCACCCGAGCCAAAACCCTGAAGGGACCGATGTATCTGGGGCCAAGCTTGCCCCGCTTCCTGAACCAGATGACACTTTTCCAAGGTGACACCTTCAGGAGGACCATGTCGCCCACTTGAAACTCCAAGTCTGAACGACGCTTGCCGGCATAGCTTTTCTGCCGACTCTGAGCAGTATGGAGCCGTCTCCGGACCTGCTGGATCCTATCATTGGTCTTGAGTGCTACTTCAGTACTCCCCATGACTCTCTGACCAACCTCGTCCCAACAGATTGGGGTCCTACACTTCCTCCCGTAGAGCATCTTGAAGGGAGGTCGGTATATGCCGACGTGGTAACTGTTGTTATACGAAAATTCCGCTAACGGAAGGTACGTATCCCAATTGCCAACGAAATCCAAAACATATGCGCGCAACATGTGCTTGAGAGTCTGAATCATCCTCTCTCTCTGCCCATCCGTATGAGGGTGGAAAGCGGTGCTGAAGTGAAGACGAGTACCCATCTCGTCGTGAAATCGCTTCCAAAATCTGGAAGTTAAACGAACATCTCGGTCTGACACCACCGAAACCACCACCTCACGAACGTAGATCTCTGCCAGCTTCTCAGCCAATATATTCTCCTGGATCTGGATGAAATGAGCACTCTTGGTCAACCGATCCACGATGATATCTTCCCATTTCCATACGTGAATGTCTAACAGCTGCATCTTTCCATGTGGTCGCTGGTGCTCGGCCTTGACCTTCCTGCAGGTTAAGCATCGCTCTACATACCATGCTACGTCCCTCTTCATGCAGGGCCACCAGTAATCAGGGCGAAGATCCCGATACATCTTCGTCGCCCCGGGATGGATGTAGAACCTCGACTTGTGGGCCACATCCATCAGAACCTGTCGTACTCCGCCCCAGTACGGAACCCAGACCCTCCCATGCTGGGTTAACAACCCATGACTATCATAATCAAATGAGGCCACCTGGACCATGACCCGCTCGCACTTTCGGCGCTCTTCCTTTAGGCCCTCGACCTGCGTTTCTCTAATCCGCTCCAACAAAGGAGTAATCGTTGTCATCCTTAGACATATGTCTCAAATAGGATCCGCCACTGCCTTGCGGCTCAGAGCATCGGCCACCACATTGGCCTTGCCCGGGTGGTAAAGGATCTCACAGTCATAGTCCTTCACCACGTCTAACCACCGACGTTGACTCATCTTCAGATTCGGCTGATCCATAAGGTACCTCAAACTCTTGTGGTCCGTGTAAATGGTACAACGAACCCCATAGAGGTAATGCCTCCAAATCTTGAGGGCGAAAACTGCGGCCCCCAGCTCCAAATCATGTGTCGGGTAGTTCGCCTCGTGAGGCTTCAACTGCCTCGAAGCGTATGCTATCACATGACCTCGCTGCATCAATACCACACCCATGCCCATGAGCGAAGCGTCACAGTAAACTACGAAGTCGTCAACGCCCTCTGGAAAAGTCAGAATTGGTGCCTCGCATAACCGCTGTCTGAGAGTCTCGAAGGCTGCTTGCTGCTCAGGCCCTCAACGGAATGTCACCAACTTCTTGGTCAGTCGGGTCAGAGGAACAGCGATCTTGGAGAAATCGTGTATGAATCTCCTGATGGGTTTTAGTATACTACAACATCCTATGGTGCACATACAACCCTAAATACCTTGGATCTATGTTTTCTCTAATTATACATGCAAAGGGGTTTCCAAGGTATTAAGTCTATAGCTAGCATGCAATTTGACATAAACAATATAAAATACTAGTTAGAGTAACATACCTTTTATGTGGCTTGAAGTCTTGATGTATTTGGTGTTGCTAGAAAGACTTTGGCCTTTAAGAACTTAGTTCACCAAGTGTTGCACCTCAAATGGAATCACAACTCACCTAGGACAAAGGTGACTCTTGAGAGAGAATTCCATGCACCAAAACACCTCCATATTTCTCTAAGAAAATGAAGCACTTTCCAGTTCGAGTTTTGGCAATGCAGTATGTATTTATATGTGGCATTTCAAGGGTCATGGGTATAACCCAAATCCATACCCATGGGTATTATGATCCATGGTTCATGTGGCCCAACTCTTTATGTATCCAAACATAAACTTGGTCCAACATGGATCATAAGCCCAACACATATAAATATAACTAATTATCATAATTAGTCCCCATAGATTCAATTAGTCTCTTTTGATCACTAAATTAATTCCAAATTAATTCCTGATCAATACTAATTAGAACATATGATTTCATATTAATATATTATAACTTATAATATATTATAACTTATAATATATTAACAAATCATATATAACCTTCTCTCATGAGTCCATCCTAACAAATTGTCCAGGTGTTATGCAACCCAAATGGACCATGCTACTCTCGGTTCGAGTACATACCAACAATAGTTATGGGCTTAGACATCTAATCCAACAGTCTCCCACTTGGATAAGTCTAAAACTATTATTGCAAATATGACTCCAAGATCCGGACTAGCAATCGTAGCTCTTAAAAGCCACTGTCGAACTCTGACCTAGTCAATGACTTGTCCATTAGATAAGGGATCATATATTCCTCCATTCTAGATATCATATAGACTGAGACATGGATTATAATCATTCTCTCTATCCATTTGTTGTTTTCCAATTTCCGATTTATGATGAACGACTAATTGAACAAATCAAATCAGTCCAGGCCCGACCGAGCACTTACGTTTGTCATCACTAAATCATCGAGGGGCCCACATATATCGCTTTTATCCCTCCAAGGGTAAAAGGAATGGATAAACTTCGACCCAAATGTTCGCTTGCACTTACTCATCAAATTATACACAACGATATGTTTTATAACAACCAAGTTACTGGTTGCGTTTACATATGTCAATGTGCAACCGATGCGCAACTACAACTCACACGTCTCCGTTTGAAGAATATAAGATATTATCGTCACATGATCACTTGTGATAAAATCCATGAAGTGATTCAAATGAGCGTGGGTTTAATCCAATACTCGAATCTCATTCCAGGAGCACTCATGAATGTTGCAGCAACTTTTGCTATGTATAAACACTTTAGACATCTACAAACCCAATTCATGACAGTCTTGATTCATACCTACTTCCAACGGATGATTGACTGTGGAGAGTTTAATTAACCTAGTTATTCGGGAAGTCAAAAATGCAAAGTGAAACAAAAGAATAATCGAATCCAATATGGTCTCAGAACTTATGAATATAAATAAAACACCTTTTACTTATCACCATATTGATTACACATTATTCATTGTATAATGTTTCGATTTATCAACCTAATACTTGAATTAAAACAATAGTCATGCCATGCTCTAAGCATGCACACTATGTTTGTCCAAACAATAGTTATTCCATACTCCAAGAATGCACACTATGTTTGTCTATGATCCTTACTTTGTGAAATAGATCAATTGAACATGATTCCAATTATGCTCATTTCACAATCCCAAATCCTTATCGCAAATGTAAGAATACAATATTCTTTGCCATTTACTGAAATCTGTTAGATTCTAAACTTATATGCAATGATCCTCTTGTAACGACTATGAACAAAAGTCACAAAGACTTGGCAACAAACATTACAAAGTATTCCAATGGAGAGCAATTCCATGGAGCCGAAGTCTCACATTCAAAGTACATTCCTTTGAACATCCTTCCTGCATTAAGTTTTCTAATCTTACACAGATTTAATGAACAACTTCCACCTATGGAAACATTTCCACATTCCCATTTTGACTATCACTTCTGAACAAGAGTTGCCTCCTTTCAGAATATGTCAATATGGTCCTTCAAAAAATAACACTATACTTCCAATTGTCCATGAGCAACCAATCTTTGGTAAACCTCAGATTGTCCTCAACAATTTCTTAATCATTTTAGTCATACCCAGTTCTAGTACCTTTTCCCTTTTAATGTCCTAGGCATTTGGAAATATTTAGAAAGGATAAATATTATAGCACATGTAATCGATCCTATACCTGAAGCATATGGGATACGATTCATGATGTCTCACATAAAGACATGATCCTAGACCAGTCTTTTGCTACAATATTTTGTATTTGCCATGTTTTCATAATACGACTATGAAGAGGGATGCCGAAATCATAATCGAATTTTGAGAACGCAATATATATATAGAATTTCCTTATGTTGAACCATTCCAACGTAAAATATATATATATATATATATATATATATATATATATATATATATATATATATATATATATATATATATATCCTTGACTAAAGATGATTAAAATCTCAATCTAAGCTTTTAGAATTGAAATGAAGTATAATTTCCTCTCCCTTAATTATAGCAAAACAACTTTTCAAACCCTGCATCTTTGCAAATTTGAAACTTTGTTTTCTATAATTAACGTTGCTAACTTGCAATACTTAACATAATAATCATGCTCCCACTAACATGATAATTATTAGCATAACACTTATGCTCCCACTTGCTTTGACATGTATCCAGAAATCAGCTGGACTTCTAGAAATCAATACTTATTGACTTTCTTACCAAAGTTCAGATTTCTGATACGAGATGCTTTGATAAGACTTTATCAAAATCATACACCTTTTATTAGATAGCTCAAATGTGTGTCTAAACAATTTTAGAACTATGAAAAGGGATGTCATAATCATAGTCTCAATTGTTTAGACCTTTGCCATTTATCACAAGTCCATGTTAGTGTGCCGGTTAACCGCACACGCTCTACTAACGACTTTGAGAATGCAAATATCACAATTAATATATCCTTAAAATCTACTTAGTGAAAGCGTTTCCTCACCATCATTTTCATGAATCGAAGAGAAACCTTATGACACTTAGATTTTATGGTGTATGTGTTCCTATCCATGTGAATTTGTCATAACCTCAAGAGGAGGTTAGTGACAAATCCAAACTCATATGCATTGAACTTGTTTCTGTAACACCCAAAAATTTAAGCCGATTTAAAACTTTTAAAAACATTTCAAACCATTAAAAATATTACAACTTTGTTTTCAAAATGTATAATATCAGATTTTTCCCAGAAACATAAACAAAACATGAGGAGCTGTACGATCACGCCTTCGCCTTACCGCGATCCCCTGATGTACCTGAAACAATAAACTGAAACTGTAAGCCCGAGAGCTTAGTGAGTTCCCCCAAAATACCGATACACTGCACATAACACATATATAAACAGCAACATGTACTGGGTCCACAGCTTTACAGACTGGATTACCCCCTGGGCCCACAGTGTGAGTCTGGATTGACTTACGGGCCCACAGGTTACATCTGGCTTGCCATCGAGCCCACAGTACGAGTCTCCCTTAGCCCGTAACTGGAATGCTCCCGAGTCAACAGTAGGAGTCTCCCTTTGCCCGTAACTGGAATGCTCCTAGGGTTTGTTGGCTACCGCACGGAACAGTACAACCTCAACCCATCCCACATAACATATAACATACAACATCACCACTGAGCATGCAACAATCATATAACATCACAGGTAGTCCTACAGGTCTACCTAACTGGCATAACCACTAGCATGCAACGCTAACTCATACTCAACATCTAACACTGCTAGGATAACATATCCAATGGGCCGGCCTTGGTGCCTTAGACCCCTTAGTATAGTGAGGATAACTCACCTCGCAAGTAGCTCGGAAGGTAGTGTCAAACTCCTCCAAATGTAGGTCCAACTCCAACACCTATATTCACCAATATCCTTTGCTATAAATATCCAATTTATCAAAATACTCTCAGAAGTCAACTGGTCAACCCTTGGTCAAAGTAAAAGTCAAGTGTCAAGGTCAACAGTCCATGTTGACCTTAACTCGTCGAGTACCCTTAGCTACTCGTCGAGTTCCTTGCATAACTTGCCAACCCGCCGAGTCACTCGTGTGACTCGTCGAGTTCCTAGGGTCAGTGGCCGTAACTCCTTGGCCTACTTGCCGAGTTTTCCCTTCATAACTCGCTGCGTTCATACGTGTCCAAAGGTTGGGAAAACCCTCGCCGACTCGCCGAGTCACTCGACTGACTCGCCGAGCCCACGGCAACCTTCATCGGACTCGCCGAGTCTACGACAATCTTCATTGGACTCGCCGAGTCGTTCATACAACTCACCGAGTCTCTTCAGTCCTTTATTCATACAGACGATTTTAAGCCATGTTAAGGCTCCAAATTGTAGATCCATCTTCCCAATGCACGATTATCACGTAAAGTTGCAAACTTTACGTGAATGCAAAGCACTATTGACTCATAATGCCAAAACTAAACTTGGAATGGAGTTTAACTCAAAAGGAAGGGTTCATGCTTGCTAAAACTGGAGACTTTATGGCTTTAGAGTCCAACATGAGCTCAGATTTGAAGTTGCAACTTTAGATCCTATCCCATACCCGAAAATGAATATCACCCATGCTATAAAAGCCCTAATCTTTAACATGAAGAGATCTAGAAAGAACAAGGTCAAGGTAACAACTTGTTACCTTCAGACTGATGCCACTGAGCAGAGAGATCAAATCCACCAGCTCCTCTAAGATGAAATCTTCTTAAACTCCAAGCCTTCTTCTTGCAAATGCTTCAAAACACACTTTCCCTCCTTCACACACTCAGAATGGGGGTTTGGATCGGTTAGGGATGCTTCTGGACGTCAAGGGGTGGTAAGGGGGCTGAGGTAAGGACTTAAGGTCCTTTAAATAGGGTGCAAACCCTAAAATTAGGGTTTTCTCTTCCCAGCACCAACTCGTCGAGTCCAGCTGCCGAGTTTCATCTGGTTCTTAAGTGTTGAATCCCAGTGACTGTCGGTTTTCTCTTCCCAGACTGGGGAGAGAAAACCCTAATTTTAGAGCTAGGGCCCCAAGTGTTGAATCCTAGTGAAACCGACAGTCACAAATGTTTGATTGGCCACACTTAGTGCCCCAAGTGTTGCACCTCAAATGGAATCATAACTCACCTAGGACAAAGGTGACTCTTGAGAGAGAATTCCATGCACCAAAATACCTCCATATTTCTCTAAGAAAATGAAGCACTTTCCAGTTCGATTTTTGGCAATGGAGTATGTATTTATATGTGACATTTCAAGGGTCATGGGTATAACCCAAATCCATACCCATGGGTATTATGATCCATGGTTCATGTGGCCCAACTCTTTATGTATCCAAACATAAAATTGGTCCAACATGGATCATAACCCCAACACATATAAATATAACTAATTATCATAATTAGTCCCCATAGATTCAATTAGTCTCTTTTGATCACTAAATTAATTCCAAATTAATTCTTGATCAATACTAATTAAAACATATGATTTCATATTAATATATTATAACTTATAATATATTAAAAAATCATATATAACCTTCTCTCATGAGTCCATCCTAACAAATTGTCCTCGTGTTATGCAACCCAAATGGACCATGCTACTATTGGGTCGAGTACATACCATAATAGTTATGGGCTTAGACATCTAATCCAACATCTCTGATAGTAACCTGCTAGACCAAGAAAACTCTGAATCTCAGATGGAGACCTCGGAACCTCCCACTGCATCACGACCTCTATCTTGGCCGGATCGACCAGAATACCCTTCTGGTTGACAAGCTGCCCTAGAAACTGCACCCCGCGCAACAAGAACTCACACTTGGAGCACTTTGCGAAAAGTCTCACCCTCCTCAAAGTCTCTAGCACCTCCCTCAAGTGCTCCTCATGCAGCTCCTGAGTCTTGGAATAAACCAAGATGTCATTAATAAAGACTATCACAGACCGGTCCAACATCGGTCTGGACGCACAGTTCATGAGATCCATGAACGCGCCAGGAGCATTGGTGAGCCCAAACGGCATCACCGCGAACTCATAGTGACCATAGCGAGTCCGAAAAGCTGTCTTCGGCACGTCATCGTCCCTGACTCGCATCTGGTGATAACCCAATCGCAAGTCAATCTTGGAGAACCAAGATGCACCTTGTAGCTGGTCAAACAAATCATCGATCCTCGGGAGGGGATAACGGTTCTTCAATGTGACCCTTCCTTCTTTTTTACAAACAGGATCGGGGATCCCCATGGTGAACTGCTCGGTCTAAGAAATCCTTTATCTAATAGCTCCTACAGCTGTGTAGACAACTCCTGCATCTCGGGAGGAGCCAACCGATATGGTGCCTTGGCTATCGGAGCCGCACTAGGGACTAGGTTAATCCTGAACTCAACCAGTCTCTCCGGAGGTATCCCAGGCAAATCCTCTAGGAATACGTCCGGGTACTCTCGCACGATCGGTACATCATTCACTGTCGCCTTATCCTTATCCCGGTTATCCATAACATATGCGACATAACCCGTGCAACCCTGTTGAAGGTAGCGCCTCGCTATCGCTGCTGAACATAGATTCGGTCCGCCCTGCGGTCTCTCACCCTGAATCAGTAACCCTCCCCCACTAGGAGTCCGAACTCTCACTAGTTGCTGCTCGCAGTCGATCACTACCCCATTGGGGCTCAACCAGTCCATACCAACTATAACCTTATTCCCTCACAGGGGAATGGGGACCAAATCCACGAAAAAATGCTCGTTGAACAATTGCAGTGTACATCCCCGATGAACCCTCGCAACCCAAACGGTCGTGGACGTCTACAATCTCCACATCCAGTGGACAGTCTAGCTCCCCCGGAGCTCCACCAAGTTGCTTGCTAAGTGCGAGCGACACAAAAGATCGGGTAGCCCCCGAATCGAACAATACTAGAGCTGATATGCCGTTCACAAGGAACGATCCTATAATGAAGCACATAAACATAAGCAACTATAAATATAAATAAAGAGATAAGAAAAAAATACATACCCGTCACGACATCGGGTGCTGCACGTACGTCCTCTGCGGTCAACTGGAAGGCTCTGCTCTTCGCCACTGGCACCGCTGCCCGGCCCTGGCGGCCATCAGTAATCCTCAAGGTAGCAGGAGCTGGTGCCGCCACCTACCCTGCTACTGCTAGACTCGGACACTGGGACCTCTTGTGGCTCCTCTGATTGCACTGAAAGCAAATCAGATCAGATACTGTCGGGGCGATGGTGGTAACAGTACAGTCCCTGCTAACATGACCAGTTTGGCCGCACTTGAAGCAAACCTGAACTACCAGCCCTGCACATCCCCTCGTGCGACCTCCCACACTTGTCGTAGCGGCCTCGGCCCTGCTGGCCCTTCCCTCGAGAATCTACCTTGGGCTTCTTGCTCGATCCATCCATACCAGATGCCGCATCTGGTTTCCTCTTCCTCTCCATCTCTAAATAAATCTCTCTCTCTAGCCCTGGCAATCATATCCTCCAACGTCTTGCAACTGGATCGGTTCACGAACTACCAGATATCGCTCCTCAACATCTCATGATATCGGACCTTCTTCATCTCCTCGTATGCCACGTACTACGGAATGAGAAGGGCCCTCTCCTTGAACATAGCAATGATCTCTGTCACCGTATCAGTCGTCTGTCGGAGATCCTGGAACTCCCTAGCAAGCTGTTGCACCTCAATCACAGGTGAAAACTCGACCCTGAACCTGGCCGAAAAGTCACTCCAAGTCATCGCATCAAGAGCTGCATCGTCTCCGATGTCATGTCCGAACTCCTCCCACCAGTCACATGCCCTGTCCTTCAGAAGACAGGAAGCAAGTCGGACCTTGTCCCCCTCGGGACATTGGCTCGTACGGAAGGCGTTTTCGACATCAGCTAACCACCTACTGCTAGCAATGGGGTCTCGTGCCCCATGATCGTTAGGAGCTCCACAAACTCTGAACTCCCTAAACGTCAGCGTGCGCGACCCCGTCATGGCCGCCACCTCAGTGCAGAATGCACTCAGTCTCTCATCCAAAAGCTTCAAGATACCCTCCTTGATCGTACCGAAGATCACAAGAGTCTGATATAAAATACTGCGCGTGACCTCAGACGAAATGAACTCTCTTGTTTGCTCGTCGAGCTGCCCGGCTCCAGAGCCCGAGGCCGATCCCTCACCGGCACCTGAACTGCCGACTGGCATAGTGCATAGCGTGACCATACTGAAAATACACCATAACAAACATCAGTATACATATCATAACTCGATGGATCTCACATACTACAAGTTTCCTGGGTTCATCTTAGCCTTCCTTGATTCGAGTATGGATCCTCTGCTTTTAGTAGTACAGACCCATACTACCTTCCGCATCTATCCGTACTTTCCTGAAGAACTACCTTGACTTCACCAAGTCCCTTCTATTGCTACTGCTGTTCTCACACTAATCTCATCCTAGGCTTGCCCTAGGGTAATCACCATCCCACTCTCCGCCATCAGTTGCATAAGAAGTCCCTGCTATCTCCCGCTAACTAGCTCGCGAATACCATTACATATCACTCAGACCAGATAATTCTTCGAATGAGGGGTCCTACCTTACAACGGTTAGACTCAAATGAGAGCTGCGTAATAGAGCTTAACCTAACCTTCTGAAATTATTTAGTCCTTGCAATATGTAACTTAACATATTCGTTTACTAGTTAGTTAGACATAACTAGAACTCCTAAAAGCACAAAGCAAACAACATTCGTGCATTGAGTACACATAATCAAGCATATCCTAATTAGGCCATCATATCACTGACTAATTTGTACTAGCGTACAATTCATAAAGTTGATACACATACAATAGGCACATAAGGCATGCTTCCTAGATCCTTAGCCCTAATCTAGCATGTAGTTCTCATAAGCATATCATAACATAAACTTGTATGGGTAATTTGGGAGTACTGACTTGACCTCGGCTGATTGCATGCACCACACCCTTTTCTCTTTTCAAAGTTCTTTTTCTCTTTTCAAAATACTTTTTTATAAAAATGATTTTCTTTTGAAAATTTTCATACCAAGTCCTCCGTTTGAGTTCAGACACACCCAAGAGTGTGCCCGAATCCCTCAAACCAAGGCTCTGATACCAACTTGAAACATCCCAAAAATATGGTCCAAAAATTTCTTTTTAATTTATAAATAAAACCATAGTAAACCAAAACATCTCATGAAAACATAAGTGATAATATATCAAAACATCGTATCAAAACACTGTATGAAAATGACATTTCCAAATATCAGAGTGACTCATCCCAGGTTACACGCTGTGGTGTGTGCACTGCAATCATCCCGAGCTCTTCCCTTTGCTACCAGAAGTACCTGAAACCAAAACTGAAAACTGTAAGCACGAAGCTTAGAGAGTCTTTCCAAACTACCACATAGCATACACATAATCATGCTACTAGGGGATACGAGCCCCACCCACACTCAAGGAGATACGGGCCCCGCCCACACTCCGCTAACTAGGATATACGGGCCCCGCCCACACTCTGCTGACTACGAGATACACGCCCTGCCCACACTCGGCTAACTACGAGATACGGGCCCCGCCCACACTCAGCTGCTAAACATACATACAAGTATCACTCAGACAACAAGTATAATCAGATCTATCAATCAGTCCTATATCCATACTCACATAATGCTAAGAGATACGGGCCACGCCCACACTCGGCTATCTATAAGATACAGGCCTCACCCACACTTAGCTACTAATCAAAACATATACAGGCCGACCTTGGTGCCTTAGACCCGTTCAACCAGGAGGAAAACTCACCTCACAAAGCTAACTATGAAATCTCGCGTGAGGAATCTCTAACGGCTGCTCCAACGACTCCACGACTATCATTATCACAATAACATTTAGTCAAAATCCAATAATCCTTCTTAGGGTAAAATGACCATTTTACCCCTGGTCAAAGTCTACACTCTGGTCAAAGTCAACGTTTTGGGTTGACTCAACTCCCCGAGTTGACCCATCAACTCACCGAGTTCTATAAATCAAAAACCCTGAATCGCGATCCAACTTATTGAGTCATCCTCTGACTCGCCGAGTTCCCTTGCTACTCGTGGTCGTGATAAAGCGAGTCAACTCGTCTAATCCCTCCTCAGACTCGTCGAGTTCTACCTTATTCAGAATTGGGACAAATCGACTCAACTCGTCGAGTTCTTCTATGGACTCGACGAGTTCCCCAGTCTGTTTGGGCCATCTTAATGGATTAATCCCGTACTATTCAGATGTAAGCTTCATGCTTCTCATATACACTGAAAATGTCCTTTTAAGGGTAAAGTTTCCAACTTAACCCGTTAATACCTTTTCTTAATTGGTTTAGCTCCAACCCTAACTCTTTAGGACCTAGACCTTGATCCTAAAGCCATCAATATTCTAAACCAAGGCATGTAAACTGAGATCTGGACTCTAGACACGATAATAAAATGTAAAGCTTCCATGTTTCTCTCCATGCATGGCCTTTTTGGAGCTTAAAAGACCAAAATGACATCCTATAGCTTGCATGGGGCTTCAATGGCCATAAAGTTTGCACCTTTATGCCATGAAAGCCCTCCATGATTCCAGATTTGATGGTTCACTCACTTGGGATGTCTATATCCCAAAGATCAAGCTTCTTGGAGCAAAAACCCAATAAAATGATGATAAAGTGATCAAAGAAGCTAGTAAGAAAGTTTGAGACTTGCTTACCAGAAAATGACAAGGAAGAAATGAAGTCTCTGGATCTACTACCTTCTCCTTGAATCCTCAGGGCTCTCCTTCCTTCACAGGCTTCAACACACACAAAGTTTCAATCAAAAAAGGATCACAAGCTCATAAACGCATTAGGGTTTCTGAATCTAGGGTTTGGGACTTGGAAGCTGGAAATGAGGCCAACAAGTGGGGATTAGGATGCTTAAGTAGGGTGCAAAACCCCGAAATTAGGGTTTCATCTTGGCAGCCCTACTCGTCGAGTCGAGGCTCTCAACTCGTCGAGTAGGTGACTTAAAATCCCGCATCAAATCTGGTTCCTACTCGATGGGTTTGGTGCTCCCAACTCGTCGAGTTGCTCTACAAAATTAAATAATTTATGATTAAATGTGTACCAGGAACCAGGCGTTACATGTAGGGTTGAGTGTTTTAATATAAGATTTTTTAAGTTATGTTTCATGTGATTGTGTTAATGAAGTAATGAACTAGCACTAATAGGAGTCTTTCGTCAGCTGATGGTAGGGCGAGGTGAGATCCTAGGATCGCGTAGGGAGTGTGTAGTACTCATGGTGTGATGTTTAGCGGGTATTAGGGAGTATTATTATGAGTAGGTAATTTAGAGGACTCGGGATGCTTCTTGAGGAAAGTATTGATAGGTATGAAAGGTATTATTAGGCCTGTACTACTAAAAGCATATGATCCATACCCGAACCGAGGGAAGTCATGAGGATTCTAAGGAGCTGGTTGAGGGTAGATAGCATGGTTTGATAATCATGATTTGTGGCAGTGTTTCCATATATGTCGATCTTTTAGATATGGTTGTTTAGGTTGAGGATGGTTCTGGTGATTTGTGCCTTAGTGGCCATGTCAGGTTGGGTTTAAGTAGTGCATACATTGGTGAGTTAGTTGATTTTGAGGTATCAAGGGCCTTGCTTAAGGTAGTACCAGTTGAGTCGGGGACTAAAACAAGAAGCGATTGTTATGATCGACTTGAGGATTGCAGCCGGTGGATGAGTGATTGGCATACATATTTGAATGTCACTATCTACGGTCGGGGATATGTTCTTCCAGCGTTTCATGTTTGGATGAGAGAGAGAACAAAAACTTGATTTTCAGAGTTGGGATGTAGACCCAACATGGGGCTAGATGGCTATGGTTTTTGGTAGCAGTATCGCAGTGAGGGAATTTACAAGAGGTTTCTTGCGGTATGGTTGCCTTGAGATGAGATTAGGGGTCTGCTTTCTTTGGATATAGGCAGGTCAAGTGCTAGCTAATGGTTTTAGGGGATTAGGGAAGTGAATCGGGAGCAACAAATTTTGTTATCTCCGATATATCCCGACTATGAGAATGATGTCTTTAGTATTTATGAAAGATTCTCGCGATGAATTGATGGTTGGGGATTTTCAAGTGAGGAGTTTCGTAGTCCTTTTGTTTCTAGATAGGAAGTTGGTGTTATGAATGGAATGTAGAATTATTGCTTGTGTAACTACATGGAATTCTTAATGTTAGAGCCAATCATGATTGGGAGTTCCCGAGGTCTACATCTGAGATTCAGAATCTCTTTGAGTTTGCTTGGTATTTATCTGGAAGATAATCTTGCATTGAGTTATACATTCCAAGGGCCAAGGATCCTATGTATCTGGGTGAGCCGGTTTGAGTTTTAGTCTATTTGCAATGTTACTTTGTGGTAGTTTGAACCCTAAGCAGGGGAGAACTGGATATTCTTCTTAGAGGATCAACGATTTGTATGAGTTATGGTTTCATAAGAATGGGTAATAATGATTTGTGGTTTGGGTATGCAAAAATTTGGTTCAGGATTTGGTCAAGACAAGGGTGCAAATCAAGTTGCCATTAGATGTATGTGTTCAGGAATGCAAGAGGCGTCTTTGTGGCAAGAATTTGTTGGACAAGGAGCTTGTTGTAGCTATTTGTTCCTTTCAGGAACGTCGAGGAATAGGTCATGAGGCATTTGGGTCGCTCAAGTTGAGTATCAATTGCTGAAGGATTTGTCAGCTTGATGTATAGATTGATATCTATAGTCTAGGATGGGCAATTGTTGATCGATCAATCAGTTTCATAGTTTGGTATGTTTATTCTCTAATGTGCTTTGTCCGATACTATATTAGATAAATCGATTAGTTGTCAATGCACTCTTGATCGTTGGTCTTTTCGTTCATCTTCAATAGTAGAGGTTTTTCCGAAGTTTCGAGCTGTATCAGTTGGAGTTCAATGGACGCGTCAACCTATTGTCAAAAGTTGTACATTATAAATTTTGGTTTCTGGGTATGGGTACCCTCAATGGTTGGTTGTAGAATTACTGTTCAAAGCAGTATCGAGTTTGGCAGATGACCTTGGTTATTGGAAGTTTGGAAGTTGGGGCAGCATTGTTTAGTTTTTCAGGTGTGACTTGGGATCTGCATATAATTTCATTTTGGTGTGTCGCGTCTGTAGGATCTTCTTTTCAGATTCATATTAGAAAACACCTCTCCCATATTTTCTTTCTCCAAAAGTTTTTTATTTTCATTTTCTTCTTAGATGTCTCTTCAGCAGATATTAACTTCTCCTCTTCTTCCCCAAGCTTATTTTTTTTCGATTCCCTTCTCTGATGTTTCTTTAGATTTATCAGCTTCTGTTATCTTCTTTTCAGCAGCTAAGTTCTCCTCTTTTTCCCCAAGCCTTCCTTTTTCCAACTCTTCTGATATGTTTGATAAATTCTTGTCTACAAATATTTCTTGTACATAGACATTAGAAAACTCACAGCAGCCCTCAGATAGAGACCTGAAATTAACCACTTCCTCATCAAAACTCCATTGAAATCATGCCATCAAAAATATCTATTTTGTTTTTGTAGTATTCATAAATGGCATTCCAAAAATGATTGAGTTTTTATATGATATATCAAAATTACCCATGTCCAGAATATAAAAACCAACGGGAAAGATCGAATTACTCACATGGACAAGAACATCCTGCAGTGCACCTTTTGGGTATACTGTTGAGTGGTCAGCCCACTGGATAATTGTCACGGTCTTTTGTAAAGTTCCCAATTTTAATTTTTCAAAAACAGAAAAGGGAAAGACATTGACTGAAGCTCATAGGTCAAGCATGACATTTGAAAAATTTAGGTCACCCAACTTACAAGGAACTGAGAAAATTCCTGGATCCTTGCACTTTGTACTTAAACGTTGTTGCAAAATTGAAGAAATATTTTCGCCAGCTTTGATAATTTCATTAAATTTCATTTTTTTTGTTTGATTAGCATTAATCTTTCAGAAGATTGGCAAAACAAGGGACGTGTTTGATAACATCTAAAAGTGGAAGATTTACCTCAACCTTGCGGAAAATTTCCATGATGTCTTCATCCTCTCTTTCGTGCTATGTATTTCTCAGCATTGATGGTAATGGAGGTAAGGGCTTCTACTCCTTCAGATTCGACTTCACTGGTTATGGAGTTTCTAATTCTTTATCTTTTTCAACATCTTCTTCAACCAAAACCACTTCATATTCTTCTTCAGTTTTTTCTGGTTCTTTTACAACTTCTTCTTCTACCAGAACGACTTCATATTCTTCGGCTTCTTTTTCTGTTTCAAAAATGCTTGGGCCTTCATAAATTTTCCCACTTCTCAAGGAAATATCACTCACATTGTGCTTTCGATTATTCTCAGTGTGCCCCGGTAATTTTCCTTGAGATTCCCGACGACCCATAGAAGTGGCAAGTTGAGACACCTATTGTTCCAGATTCTTGATACTAGCTCTGGTTTCATTATTGACAGAAGTTGAGACACCTGTTGTTCTAGACACCTATTGTTCCCGATTCTTCTAAGGCCACACTGGAACTGCTGGGTATATGATGTGAAGACTGATTTTCAAAATTGGGACTTTGAAAATTCTGTTGTTGCTGACTTTGAAAATTCGTTGGTAATTTGGCTGCTGTTGAAAACCCGGAGGATGTCGAAATTTTTGTCTAGGTTGATAATTATTGTTCGCAACAACTTTTTTGCAACGACTTTTTCTTTCATCAGGAGTAGAACAACTTTTGTAAATTCAGAAATCTAAGAGTCCAGATGGGCATTGCTGAATTATTTTACTCCTCTTGGCTGATCTGGATACCACTCATCTTCATTTTCAGAATATTTTGACTCTATCGCCAGCTTTTCGATCAGCTCCCAAATTTCGGTTGGTGTCATATCTCCTAAGGAATCACCATTGGAAGCGTTTATCACATGCCTCTCCATGGGTTTCAGACCTTCACAAAAGCAATTGTAGTGTTGATAATCATTGATCCCATGTTGTGGGCTCCGAACTAGAAGCTTTTTGAATCACTCCCAGTAAGTGTGTAAAGCTTCTCTTTTTCCTTGTTTGATACCAAGGATTTCTCTTATGAGTCTGGAAACTCATGTTTTTGGAAAATACTTCTCTAAAAATACCTTCGTGAGTTCTGTCTAAGTGGTGATTGATCTGGATGGGAGCTCATATATCCATTCTCTTGTTGAGTCTTGAACTGAAAAGGGGAATGCCCTTAACTTCATCTGATCTTCAGTAATTGCATGTGACTTCATTCCTGAACAAACCACATGAAATTCCTTGAAAAAGGTTTGATCAAATTCAATGTCATGAGTATAATAAGGACCATAGTCAATTACATGTGTATAGTTATCCATGTAATGTGCTCTTTCTATAAGAATCACTTTCTCCTTCTAGCCTTGCTATAGATAGAAAGTTCAACCAAGACGATACTTGATTATCATACATGAATTACATCTCATGTTCATGAATCTAAGTCATGAATCAGATTTGAGATCTGACATAGCATCTTGGTATTTGATTGATTTGCTAAAAACCATGAAGAAAAGATCATTAATAAGAGATTCCACATTTCTCAAGTCGTAGATGATTTCTACCACTAAAGCGAACAATTTGTGTTTGTGAATAGCTATTATTCAAGTTTAACTATCCCTTGTTAAAATTAGTGCCAACTATTACTACATCAGGTAATGTTTCTTGAGCTGCTTCAAGTTCCATGTACCTCCTACTTGCTTTGTCATTAGAAGTTTGCTTTCTGGTAACTCGACTATCAGAGGAATAAGAAAAACTTATTCTTGGTGGATTTGCTTATGATAATCTAAGCCATGTTTAGAGTATTATATACAAATATGTATATAGTAGATTTTGGGTTTAAAAGCTTTAGTCCGACATAGGCTATAAATCCATAAAACATTTAAGTAAGATAGGGATGGAGCCTTTCCATACAAAATCTGATGAAGAAATTGTTATATCTATTAGTTAGTTGGTGTTTGTACTCAAGGTATAATTGATAGTGTTCTAGGTGTTATCCCAATGAAATAAAAGGAGGACATTGTTACCAATTAGAAAGAAAATCATACCAAGTAAGAAGTAATTCATCCTTTATTATCATTAAGGCCTTAGATAGTTCTTACTGGTTTGTATTTCAACTTTATATTTGAAACCTTCAACAAAGATTTCACAATTATGTCTTAACATGTAAAATATAATTTCTAACTACTATAGTTGTTAATACAGTTGATTTGGTATCTTATGATAAATCTTAGACATTCATTAGAAAGGAAGTTATACACCATAGTGTATAGTTTCTTAATAATTACTTTCTCTACTACTTAGTGAAAATATCTTTAGGAATCTTTTTTATATAAATAAGATTTACATATGTCAAATGAACTACATTATTTTCCTTCAAGGATCCCTTTCTTGAAGTTGGTATATGTGAATGACATTTATATAATAAAGATAACAATTGTTTTTGTCAAAAAAAAATGAACAAGCAAGAATCGACCAAAGTGTTTGAGAGGATGTGATGTTCAGAATAATGGAAGTATAAAATGTTTATCAAAGTGACACCAGTTGTTTTCAAGGAAAGGCATTGATCCTTGTTAGGATCTCCGACATAAAACCTTGGGAGGTGAAAATGATCACATGCCTTGATAATTTTATTGATTGAAAAGTTCGATTCTAGAGAAAATGTAAAGAATATAAGTAGAAGTGTTTTTGTTCTGCTATGTGTCGTCTGTAGTGTGATGAATACATGTGTTTATTATAGTCTAAAGCTAATAACAAGAACACGGACAATTCTGGGATCCTACGATATCAACTTATAGATGTTACTTAACTTGGTCTTCTAGGGCTTTTGCATGGTCACAATGATTATTCATTGAGAATAAGTCTTTGGCTGATTACTTCTGCACATGTGACAAAAAATAACAAAACATATTACTGGCATTAACGTTTGGAGAATACATGATAATAGTCAAGATCCTGAAGTATTCTTGAGGATCATGAATGTAATTTCGGAATCCTGGCCCTAAAAATTGCCCAGTTTGCCAAAATTTAAAGGGATAATTTTAAAGAGAAATAAAAATGATAAGGGATTTTAAATTTTAAACCCTAATGGATAGAATTTGTTTTTTCAAAAATCATCATGAACCGGTCAAATCGACTCTTCTATCTCTTCTGTCACTGGCATAAATAGTAGCAATCGATCATAGCTAATCTTCCTCGCGTCTTTTAGTTTTCATCCGAGGGTTTATCAGTGATCTTTGAAGGTATTCTTCTCATTTCTTCTTCTTAGTTTTCTTTTTAATGATCATGGGCAAGAAAATGACCATCTCTCATAAGAACATTCTTTCCCCTCTTGAGGATGATCTTATCGATCAAAAGATCCTGTCGCATGATGAAATATGTTCTTTCGATGATAGTGATATCGAATTGTTGAAATCGGTTGGTGCTTTCCCCGATGATGCTGTTTTCAAACCCTTCAACCCAAAGGATCAACCCGATTTCGTTTCCTCCTTTTGGGTCTACTTTCCCGAATACCCCTTTTATCTGGGTTTGAAGTATCCCTTTTCTTGAATCATCTCCCAATTCTTCGAGTTCACTAATATTTCCTACATCCAGGCCATGCCTATTGTTTGGAGGATCTTGTTCTGGATCGATAAGTTGAACCAGTCCAAGGGCCTAGACATAGGTTTGGATGAGTTGGCTTATGTGTACGATCTCACTACCTTTGGAAGTTCCCATTTTCTTCTCAGACTCAAATTTCACAAATCCCCTGTTGTTCTGAAAACAAAACATAATGACAGAGCATGGAAAGAAAAATACTTCTTTGTGAGGCGTTATTCGATCCTTGGTAGGGATTCCCTGCCGAAGACCTGGGTTAAAAAGGGTAGGATAAATTTTTCTTGTATTGAGGATCTTGGAATTTACTTTTCATTATTTTGTTTTGTTGTTTTGCAGCTTTTAGGTTTGACGAGCTCATTCCCGTCGCTGAGGATAGTATTTCCGCAACTGATAGGTCTTTCAAATTTGATTGTTCTAGTCTCCAAGAAGGTTCCTCCACTATTGAGCCCATGGCTACTAGTACTCATCCTAGACTATTGAGAAACCTGAACTAATGAGGACCTTGTGCGATGTGAAGGATTCAAGGTCATTCGCTCCAATATCCGATTTTGTTTATCTGATCTCGAGGACAATATGTCAAACGTCCTGATCGTAGTCAAGAAGGAGAAGACTGCATTTCCTCTTCCACTTAAGAAATTTCAAATTGACCTCAGTGTTAAACCCCAAATTTTCGAAAGAGGAAGACCTCACAAGCCACAGATCTGAACCTGGAGAGGAGCCGAGGAGGCACTTCAAAAGTTTCTTTCCTTTTCAAAATCTATAAATGTTCGTGTGACATTAGTTTCTGATTCCTACTTGTGTTTACAAACGCCATACTTGTTTCAGGTTTATGCTCATGTTTCTTACTCGGTAGTTGATCTAAGGATTCGGGCTGAAGAGGCTGAGTGAGTCCTGAAGGAGTGGGAGAAGGAGTGGAAGGCGACCAATGAAAATCTTCTCAAGAGGGTCTAGCTGTTGAGAAATGAAAAGGATGAGAAAGAGGAAGAGCATGTTGCTGAGATGGAGGAGGAGATTGCGGAGGCGAAGTCTAGCGGTGCCATAGCTGTTTGGGAAAACAAGATCAGGTTGAATGAGGATGTCGCCAATGCAGAATCCTGGGATATGACGGGGTGGTGTGCAGCTTTGGCCAAGTTAAGTAGTAAGCTTGTGAATACCAGTCAGGATCCGAAAGGGCAGCCGTCAAAGGTGGAGAAGGTCATAGGCGATGATAACCATTTAACGGTTTAGGCCTGTAAAAATTTGGTTTTAAGTAGTTTATGGTTTTCTTGGTGATGCAAGACAATATTACTGTTTTTTTGTGGGGTTGGTGGGCAACCCCTTAATGTTATGGTTGTTTTAATATTTCTTTGCATGCTTGATTGTGTGGTTGTAGTAGTAGGATTTTCAAGGATTTTTGAGTCAGGATCGTATGTAGTCCAGGGTTTACAAGAAATCTCAGGATACTAATAACCTAAAAACAACTAGTAGCCCATTAAGGATGCCAAAATAGTTGAGATCTATTTAGGATAAAAATTCGATAAGAAATACTAATAAGAATAAGGATAGATAGAACCTGATTATCATTAGATTTTGTAACCTTTGGGATCTACTTTCAGGAGAAGTGTAAAGTTACCATTCTTTTCGCTCCACATGATCCTAGGGTTCGTTCACGGAAGGATCCTTAGCCGTCAAGGATGATCCTTGATTTAAATTAGTGAACTTTAAGGAGTCGGTTAGTAATGATTCTAACTTGGAAAATGACTGAAAGGACTTTTGCAACATTATAATGATACAAATTTTACATATTTTCCGGGGAGCATCCCATCTCCAAGCAATAGGTTGGTATCGTAACTCTTGAAAAACCTTGAGAAAATTCTAAACTTAGTAAATTTATGGGGAGGATCCCAAATCATATGATAACATAAAAATGTTATAGATTATATTTATTTTCTGGGGAAGATCCCAACTTGAGATAACATGGAAATGTTATAAACTTTGTTTATTATATGGGGAGGATCCCAACTTGAGATAACATGAAAATGTTATAAACCTTGTGTATTATCTGGGGAGGATCCCAACTTGAGATAACATGAAAATGTTATAAACCTTGTGTATTATCTGGGGAGGATCCCAACTTGAGATAACATGAAAATGTTATAAACCTTGTGTATTATATTGGGAGGATCCCAACTTGAGATAATATGAAAATGTTATAAACCTTAGATTTTAACTTGAGGATCTTAACTTATGTTCATAAATAAGAGGGTTGCCAAATCACTGCAGCATGATATGATCCTCGTATTCACATCTGATAGTTAGATAACGCGCATCCAAGCGACGTGTAGAAACCTTAACTCATATGAAAGGGGTAATTAACTCTTTAAACCTTACAAGGGATTAAGTACCCTTACTCGTAGGAGAGATGATCAGTCTCTATTCTTAGGAAATCATATTGTGAATCATAGGATGTTTGCAGTCGTGGAAATATTTTATGCCAGTGGTCTTTTGAATGTTAGGATCCTTGTTTATCAAGATCCTTGAATATTCATCTCTCAAGATCCTTCTAGGTTAGGATCCTTAAGTGTCAGGATCCTTTAGTATTCATCTATCAAGATCCTTATAAGTCAGGATCCTTGAGTATTAATCTGTCAGGATCCTTATAGGTGAGGATCCTTAAGTGTCAGGATCCTTGAGCCCATGCCCGCAACAAACATTAGCTAGGGGCGTTAGCCTAGTTAACGCCCCTTTGATGCTTAAGTTAGTAATGATATTTGAAGAGAATAAATAATAATAAAAATAGAGGGTAAAGGCATACCTTGAGTGTGTTGGAAAATGACTAGTCTTACTTACATGAAACAAGCTTTAAGATGTATGGCGTTCCAGGATCTTGGCAGGACATTTCCATCTAGTGTAGCTAGCCAATATGCCGTCTTTCCTGCTTCAGCATCTATGAGATATGGTCCTTCCCATTTAGGTGCCAGTTTACCTGCATTAGGACCCTTGGTATTTTGCAAAAAATTTCTTAGTACCATGTCTCCTGTTTGGAACCTTCTAACTCTTATATTTTTGTTGTATGCCTTGGTGATCCTCTGTTTATGAGCAGCGATGCGGATCTTGGCAAGATCCATGAGTTCGTCTATAGTATTGAGATCATGGGCCAAGATCCTATCCTTGTTCTATTGGTTTTGATATAGGTATCTGGTTGATGGGATCACCACTTCAGTGGGAATCATTGCTTTTGTTCCGAAACACTAAGGATTATGGGGTTTGGCCCGTAGCTACCTTGGAAGTAGTCCAATCTTCCCACAATACGAAAGGAAGTTCTTCTGCCCATCTTCCTTTCTTCTCATCCAGCCTTTTCTTTGTTGGATTAGTGTCTAAGTCCTTAACTATTTTGGTATGTACTTGACCCGATTATGAGCATGGTCCTTTTGGGTTGCCTTCACCATAGCAATATGTAGGATGAATTAAGGAGAGAAAGGATTAATTATGATTTATTAATATATTATGAGAATAATATATTAAAGGAGAAATCATAATGTTTAATTAATATTAGTCAAGAATTAATAAAGAATTAATTTTGTGGCTAAAAGAGATTAATTAAACTTAGGGACTTATTGTGTAATTATAAGATAATTACATAGATGGGCTAATGGACTCCATAGAAGTTGGAGTGGACAAATTCTATGGGGAAACCCATTAGAAATCGTCCAAGGCTTCTAAAGAGGGAGTCCATAGGCTGCTTAGGGCTTAAGCAGTCAGATTAGGGTTTCCTAGCTGTAAACCCTAATAGCCATCATATATAAGGAACCCTTATAGCCCCAAAAACGTGGTGAACTAATCCTTTAGGGTTTCCATCCGTTTTTGGTGCCTCCTCTCTCCTCCCTCTTCATCCAAGTTGCTTAGTGGTGTTTGTGACTCTATTAGAGGTGCAACACTTGAGGCACTAAGCTTTCTGAAGCCAAGGAATAGATTGTTATTGCTACATAACAATCAAAGGTAAGATCTAAACCCTAATTTTAGTTATAGTTTATTAGATCTAGGGTTTATGGCTTTGGATATTGAATTGCATGTTCATTAGACAAACTAGATCCAGAGCTTTTAGGGGTTGCATGTACACCATAGGATTGGTGTATTGCTCGAAACCCATCAGTGGTATCAGGGCCTAGGGTTGTTTGTTAGTGAATTTGATGCTTGATTGATCGATTTTTGCATGAAAAACGAAGTTTTTTGCCCTCTGCATCGCTGACTCGGCGAGTCAGTGGATGAACTCGGCGAGTCAGGCCGACTCGGCGAGTCCAGTCCCTGACTCGGCGAGTCCATGGATCTAGCAGCCTGTTTTTGCGATTTTCTTGCCTATTTTGCTGTGAGATAATTACCAAAACAGTTTTTATCAATAAAATCCGAATTTTATGTATATAGGGTGATTATCCTTGCCAAAATAGAAGATAATTGTCAAAATTTAGATAATCTTTTGTTTTATTTGATAAAGATTGATTATTTGTAATTTAGATTTGAATTATCTTGTGAAAAAGTTTCAATTTTCCCCTTTTAGGTTTTATAGTTTAAATTTGAACTTAAAAGTTTTGTTTTTGAAATTTAAATAGTTAAACCCTAGTGTTTTGAAAAGTTTCAAAACTTATCCTCAAGTTTTGAAATTTAAATTTTTGATTAAAAGTTAAATTTTGAAAGATTTAAATTCTAATCCCAAATGTTTTGAAAAGTTTCAAAACTTGCCCTCAAGTTTTGGAATTTAAAAGTTGATTAAAAGTTTAATTTTGAAATGTTAAATTCTAAAACCCTTGCATTTTGAAAAGTTCAAATTACACCCTTATGGTTTTATTAATTAATTAAAGTGTATAATTAAAAGAGATTTAATAATTCCATAAAGTTTTGGTTTACATTTGATTAAATTAAAAGTATAATTTATTAAATTGAACCACCTAGTATTTTAAAAGTGTAAAATACACCCTATACTATATATATGTAACATTAAATGTCTAATATTATATATATGAGTAAAGAGTCAGTCTTACCGTTAGTAGACCTCATTCACGAAGCTGGTCTTTAAGGGGTGTTTAAGGAAATTGCCTATAAAATGGCGATTGAATGGGTATCCACTCTTACCCACCGCACTCTTGACTAGTGGAGGGTCGTTAGCCGAACGGGTAGGATAGGACGAAACCTTCCATTAAAAGTATAATGAAGTACAAAGTAACTACATGCTTTTACAAATTCCCAAATCATAGTTACTTTAGGAAAATGTGGAATTGTATGCTAATCCATGGAATTACACTTTGTACCCTTGTCGAAACGTTAGTGGAGCGTGTGTGGTTAACCGTCACACTAATTTGGGTTTGGCATTGTTGGCAAAGGGTGGCTCGATGTTTATTATAGATCAATGGAGCGTGTGTGGCTAACCGACACATGATTAGGTGATAGTAGCATTGGGTGCACCACGTGATTCGTATGGTTATTCACACCTTGTTTGTGATCCTCGGCATCCCAGTCGCAAACTTGAAGGGCATAATTGAGATTAAACAAGCCATTGAAAGGTTCAATGAATCTCAAAAGATCTAGGAGTTTCAAATTCATTTAAAACTTCAATTTCTTTTTCGTTTTTCATGGTGTAAATTGATAAATCGTCATTTACCTACCTTCAAATATTCTGCAACTAGATTACGGCATCCCTCTTCTAGGTTGTAGAGTATTGTGTTGGATCCTAGCCTTGATGTTTCGTTTGGGTGTTACATCAAGGATTCTAATCAACATGACTTGAATTTCTCCTGTTTTGTAGATGTCTGAATCTAACAATGGTCTTCCCAAATCCATTGGAACAAGCTTTCCAAATGAAGATGGCGTTCCAAGATACGATCAAGGAAATGAGAGTCATGCTTCACTTCCTCCACCTCCTCCAATTGTTCTCCCTGACCCACAATTTCGAAGGCTTGAAAAGTTCAAGCTCACTCAATCCCTATTGGCAAGTAAGCATGAAGATGGGAAACCTGTGTGTGCACACGTCTTAGAGATGAAGTCACGCATTGATAGGTTAAGGATGTTGGGTGTCGATATCTCAGAGATGTTGGCTATTGACTGGGTTCTTCAGTCACTTCCTGATTCGTATAGTGAGTTCGTAAGAGAGTACTATACGATGGTTCACGACGTGACCCTCATTGATTTGACCTATTTGCTTATTGCTGCTGAATCAGCGATGATTTGGCACACTGGTCAAGCAAACTTGATTGGTCGATCATACTCCCATACTTCATTGGACACTGTCTACATTGGAAGTCCAGAAAAGGCTGAGATTGTCCCTTGCTATGTACCAAAGGAGTCCATTTGCTTTTACTGCCAAGAGAAGGGGCATTGGAGACGAAGCTGGCCTAGCTACCTGAGAGATCTAAGAGATGGGAGAGTCAAGACGTATGGCTCTACTTCAGGTAAAATCCACCATCTAACTCTTTTAAGTTCCTATTTTAGATTCTTAATACATGATGTGATAAGATTACAGTTTGATGTTTTGAAGGATCGAAGAAAAGAGAGGAAGCTTAAGGGAAGAAGTGAGCTGAATCTGATCGTGAAGAAATGGATTTCGATCGCATTGCTTAAAGATCGGATTTTTGAGCTGCTACTTTGGAGTTAAGATAGATTGCTAAGAAATATGTAATAGCATAGTTTTCAGTTGAATTGCATTGTAAGGACAAGTTTTTCCGCAATAAAATAAATTTTGAGTTTTATTTATTTATTTATCCTTACAATGGCATGTGTGAAGATGGATGTTTGTGTATTTCTAAATTTAGCAATGTTAAAATGGATATGATTCTTGTTTTTCTATATATGGAAATGTCAAGAATTTACCAAATAGGGAGAGTTTCTCATCACCCAAGTTTCAATTGGACAGAAACTTGAAATCATACAACTTGGTTGCGTGATGAATGAGAGACTTCATATTTGGAAATTAGACTAATTCTTTGACAAAGTGTCAAGTAAAGGACTAGGAGATCGAGTACACTGGGTTGTGCCTTGATCAGGTCCACCACAAAAGTGATAAAGATATTCTTCATGATTTACTAAAGTTTAGTAAATATGATTATACTTATAAGATTAAGTATAATTCTGAGTTGATTGAAAAGGTTTCAATTAATGGCAGAACGAATAAGAAGAATCAAGAAGGCAGAAAGATAAAAGTCTCTCCATTCTAAGAAGAAGGGAGAGTACCTTTTATTGTGTTTTATGATAAATTTTAATGATTAAGAACCATATCTCAATTGATCCTCTAAGTGAGTCTTAGTACATTTGTATGTCTAAGAAGAGGAATCGGGAATTGTGGAAATGGTTAAATCAAGAAGTCAATCATACTTCGTTCCAATATCAAGTCTTAGAGTCAAGATTGTGACATGAGTGACAAGTCTTAAGAAGGTTTATGACACTCATCAAATGTGGAATTTGGAAAAGTTTTCATATTCTTGCACATTTGAAATTGGTATGTTGTGATGTCTTGGATAAGTCAAAGACCAACTAAAACCAATTGTGTGAAGTGTTAAGCTTGATAAGAAGCTACACTAACTCTTGAATATTTATTTGTCAAGAAATGTTTCTTTAAAAGAGAACCTTATATGTCAAGGAGTCAGTGGGAGTCTTAATGGTCTTGAAAAGTTTCAAGAATAAATCAAGAATAAACCTAATTGATCATCATTAGTGCACGACTTGAGGTTTGTAACCTATCGTGGATGACATAATTTTGTTTTCTGCGCCATTCCAGTTAAGTTAATTATGCATCTGAGTTCTATGAGTTCTCATTTGTATGCATAAAGGCAAGCACCTTGATCAATGGAAGGTACATTGATATGTAAGGGTGAGTTGTTAAACTACTTGGAAGACATGGTGGGCACTCGTGTTACCATGAGGCAAGAAATCAAGATTGAGAAAGTTCAGTCCATATATTTTTGGATTTGTCGCAAACCTTCGTTTTGGCAAATTCACATGGATAGGAACACATACACCATAAAGTCTAAGTGACATAAGGTTTCCCTCCTTCATGAAAATGATTGTGAGGAAATGCTTTCACTAAGAGAGATTTTAAGAAGATAGCAATTGTGAAAATTGTATTCTCAAATTCGATTATGATTACGGCATCCCTCTTCATAGTTCGAATTGTGAGATTTGGAAATTAGTCTGAACATTTGGGACTTAGTAACATAAGTTCTGAGTTTGTCTAGACACACATATGAGCTTTCTAAGGCAAAGGTGTATGAGTTTAAGAAGCTTAGATAAAGGCTTATCAAAGCATTAGGTATTAGAAATATGAACTTAAGAAATTCAATAAGCATTGTTTTCTGGAAGTTCAATTGTTTTCTGAATACATGTCAAAGCTAGTGGGAGCATAAGTGTTATGCTGGTAAGAAAATAATCATCATGTTAGTGGGATCATGATTATTATGGTAAGTATTGCAAGTTAGCAATATTAATTATAGAAAACAAAGATTCACTTTGCAAAGTTGCAAGGGTTGAAAAGTTGTTTTGCTATAATTAAGGGAGAGAATATTATACTTCGTTTCAAAATCTAAAAGCTTAGATCGAGAAATGTTAATAAAATTTATTCAAGGATACATAGTGCATTCTCAAAATTCGATTATGATTACGGCATCCCTCTTCATAGTTCGAATTGTGGGAACAGGGCACATAAAATATTATGGCAGAAGGCTGATAAAGTATCACGTCTTTATGTGAGACATTATGCATCGTGTCCCATACGCTTAGGGTATAGGATCGATTGCAAATGCTATAATATTTGACCATTCTAAAATTTTCCAAATGCCTAGGGCATTAAGAAGGAAAAAGGACTAGAACTGGATTTGACTAAAATAATTAAACAACTGTCAAAGGACGATCTAAGGTTCGCCAAGGATTTGTTGCTTGTGAGTAGTTGGAAGTATAGTATTGGATGGACCATATCGACATTATTATGAATAAATAAGATTCTATTTAGAATGAGTTGTCATATGGCAAATATGGAAATGTTTCCATGTTGTGAGTTGAAAATTGAGAATTTATGTCTAGATTAGAAAACTTTATGCAAAAGGATGTTCAAAGGAATGTACCTTGAGTGAGAGACATCACATCTATAGAATTATTTGTAACAATTTCTGATAGAGACCATGTAATTTCATTAGCCAAGTCCTGGTGACTTTTGTGCTATGACTTTGTGGAAGGATCGTTGCATAAAATGTTAGAATCTAACGTATTCTAGTAGTGGCAAGAACCTTGTGTTCTTACACTAACGATGAGGATTAGGAATTGTGAAATGAGCATCATTGGAAAAGTTTTCAATTGATCTATTTCACAAAGCATGGACCATAGGAAACAAAGTGTGCATGCTTGGAGCATGGGACAATTATTGTTGTAATTTAAGTAATAAGTTGATTTTCAGAAACATTAAACAATGAATAATGAGTAGTCAATATGGTGTTTTAAATAAAAGTGTTTTATTTACGCTCACAAGTTTGGGGCCATATAGGATTAAGTATTATTGTTGTGTTTCAGTTTGCATGTTTTGACTTCCAGAATAATTGGGTTATTCGAACCTCCACATTCGGTCATACGTTGGAAGTAGGTATGAAGGAAGACTGTCATGAATCTGTCTGTGGATTGTCTAAGTGTTTAGACATAGCACAAGTTTGCTGCAGAGTTCATGAGTGCTTTAATAAGATTAGAGTATTGGATCAAACCCACGCTCACTTGAATCGCTTCATGGTTTTTACCATGAGTAATTGTGAGACGATAACATTGTATATTCTTGAAACCGAGACATGTGAGTTGTTATTTGCTGGTCGGTTGCACATTGATGATAAGTAAACGCACTAGTAACTTGGTGTTATAAAACTTATTGTTGTGTGTGATTCGATTAGTAAATGCAAGCGAGCATTTGAGTCGAAGTTTATCCATTCCTTTTACCCAAAGTGGGATAAAAGCGATATCTGTGGGCCTCTCGATGATTTAGTGATGACACCTAAGCGCTTGGCCAAGCCGGGACTAAGTTGATGTGTTCAATTGTAGTTTGTTGTTAGTCGTCATAAATCGGAAGTCGGAAAACAGTATAGAGAGAATGATCGAAATTCATGTCTTGTGTCTATACGATATCTTGAGAATGGAGGATTATATAATCCCTTATCTAAAGGACACGCGTATCTGATAAGATCAGAGTTGTCAGCGGCTTTTGAAAGCTACGATTGCTGATCAGGTTCTGAAGTTATGCAAAATAGTTATTAGACTTATCCAAGTGGGAAACTGTTGGATTAGTGTCTAAGTCCATAACTATTTTGGTATGTACTTGACGCGATTATGAGCATGGTCCTTTTGGGTTGCCTTCACCATAGCAATATGTAGGATGAATTAAGGAGAGAAAGGATTAATTATGATTTATTAATATATTATGAGAATAATATCTTAAAGGAGAAATCATAATGTTTAATTAATATTAGTCAAGAATTAATAAAGAATTAATTTTGTGGCTAAAAGAGATTAATTAAACTTAAGGGACTTATTGTGTAATTATAAGATAATTACATAGATGGGTTAATGGACTCCATAGAAGTTGGAATGGACGAATTCTATGGGGAAACCCATTAGAAATCGTCCAAGGCTTCTAAAGAGGGAGTCCATGGGCTGCTTAGGGATTAAGCAGTTAGATTAGGGTTTCCTAGCTGTAAACCCTAATAGCCAGCATATATAAGGAACCCTTATAGCCCCAAAAACATGGTGAACTAATCCTTTAGGGTTTCCAGACGTTTTTGGTGCCTCCTCTCTCCTCCCTCTTCATCCAAGTTGCTTAGTGGTGTTTGTGACTCCATTAGAGGTGCAACACTTGAGGCATTAAGCTTTCTGAAGCCAAGGGATAGATTGTTATTGCTACATAACAATCAAAGGTAAGATCTAAACTCTAATTTCAGTTATAGTTTATTAGATCTAGGGTTTATGGCTTTGGATATTGAATTGCATGTTCATTAGACAAACTAGATCCAAAGCTTTTAGGGTTTGCATGTACACCATAGGATTGGTGTATTGCTTGAAACCCATCATTCTTTAGCTTGTTGACTATGATTTTTTTGTCGGACACTGCTTGACCATTGGTTTGAGGGTGGACAGGAGTGGACATTACCATCTTGATTCCCCAACTTGTGCAAAAGTCTCGTGTCCTTTTGCTTATGAACTGGTATCTATTGTCGCATATAATTTCGGCAGGAATCCCAAACCTGGTGAAAATATTAAGTTTGATGAAGGAACTACCTCTTTATCTCTTACATGGATGAAAGCTTCGACTGCTATCCATTTTGAGAAGTAGTCAATCATCACTAGTATGAAGACCTTTCCTCCGGGGGCTACTGGCAATTTACCCACTATATCCATTCCTCATTTCATGAATGGCTAAGGGGAAATGATAGGATGTAGAGGTTGTGATGGTTGATGTAGGATGTTGCAACGTCTTTGACAAGCATTACACTTCTGAGCATGAAGGATGGAATCTTTCTTCATGGTTGGCCAGTAGTATCCTGTCCTCAACACTGTGGAGAATAAGGATCTACCCCCAGTGTGGTTGCCGTTGTCTCCTTCATGTAAGTCTCTTAGGGCTTCTGCAGCTTCATGATCTTCTAAACATCTGAGGTATGGACCTTGCATAGATGTTTTATATAAATTACCTTGGATTATAACAAACCTTGAGATCCTTGTTCTAAATGCCCTTTCCCTTTTTTCTTGTTTATTGATCGTGCCATTCTGAAGGTATTCCATAATGGGTTGGATCCAGGATCCTGAGGTTGGAGAAAGATCCTAGATGTTAGGTTCCTAATATGGAAGTGTAGAAACGGGTTCTTTGATTGGAGCTGTTAGGGCTAGGATCTCAGAGCTACAATAAGATTCTCAAGTGTAAGAATCCTCAAACCTAAGGATCCTCAAATCTCAGGATCCTCGGACCTCAGGATCCCAAATATACTTTAAGATCCCGATCACTATTATTCTAATATTTATAACGGTTATATATTCTATTATCTTTGTCACATGTGTAGTAATAACCGGTCAAAGTCTCAACGAATAGTTACATCCATGCAAAAGACCCGGAGGACCAAGTCATGCAACGTCTATAAGCTGATCTCGGAGGATCCCTGAAATTTCGGAATTCTTGTTATTGGCTTTTGACCAGTGTTGCAGAAATCGGCCTTGGCGGCCGATTAATCAGTGATTAATCGTTTGTCGGCCTTAAACCGATTACGATTAGGGTACTTGGCGGAAATTGGTCAAAATCGGTCAAAGTCGGCCTTGGCGGTCTTTGGCGGCCCTTAGCGGTCTAGGTGGTCATAGGTGGGAATTTTTTAAAAAATTCAAAATATTTTAATTTTCAAATATTACACAAAAATTTTAAATTTTCAAATTTTTAAGCTTTCAAATTTTAAAATATTAACTAAAATTTTCAAAATTTTCAAATTTTTAAAAATTTAAATTTTAAAATACTTAGTTTTTTAGGGAATATTAATTTTAAATTATTTTTTTAATAATTAAGGGTCCCCGATTAATCTCCGATTAATCACCGCCTAGTCCGATTAATCGCTTATCGTCAGTCGACCGCCGAGCGATTTTTACAACCTTGCTTTTGACTATATAGATCACTTGTATTTATCACACTACACACGATACTTAGCATAACTATAGAACTTGGTCTCATATTCTTTACATCTTTCTCTATAATCAACCATTTCAATCAACAAAATCATCAAGGCAGGTGATCATTATCACCTCCCAAGGTTTTATGCCGGAAATCCTAGCAAGGATCAAGGGATTTCCTTGTAAACAACTTGTGTTGCTTTGATTTACATTACATACTTGCTTTATTCCGAACATCATAACCTCTCATACACTTTGGTCGATCTTCATTTGTTTATTTTTTGACCAAAACAATTTGGCGCCCACCGTGGGGTCATGGTGTTCAAAATCCTTCAGAAAATCATATCTACACAATAGACCCTCTCCTTTTCCTCCACTCCTCCCATTTCCTCCAAAGACCTTCCACGTCCTCTAGCTGGAGCTCCCAAGGACTCCTTAGAAGCACCAAAGAAGAATACCTCTCTGATTGTTACCTCAGGACCCCCGAATCCTCCTGTGCTAAATTCCAACAACGAGATCTTCGTAATTATTAAAACCCTGGACCGACAGGTCGCCCAACAAAATGAGGAAAATAGGACGACTCTCAAGCAAATGGAAAGAATGAGGATAGAAATCCACAAGCCTCAGGAAGCAGCACCCTCGATCTTGCAGCCAAAGATCCTGAACTTTGACAACACATGATTCTCAACGATTCTCCGCGAGATAGGATCCTCGATACTGGCCTCTGTTCCCACCTCGGGAGCAACTCCAAGAGAGCAAACTCATACGACCCAAGATCCCAACGAAACCTTTGTTACTCCCAATAACAAGGATCCTGGTAACCTTGTCAATGACAATATATTTCCCACTAACTCTATGGATCTTGATACAGGTTTAAGCCCGATCAAGGCTAAAGAGATACAACAATTGAGACAAATGTTCTCAAACATACCCGGAGTAGTTCAACCTGTGCCAGAAGTATCCCATGAGTCACAGGATATCCAGATTCATCCCAACGATAGTTGATACTGAAGTTCCAAAGCGCTTCCAGACCCCCATCATGAAGCCTTACGACGAAACTATGGATCCTGAGGAGCATGTGGCACAATAAAGGGGGAGGATGGAGATCATTCCCATCCCCACTCACTTGAAAGAAGCCTGCATGTGCGAGGATTTTGGTTCCACCCTCACATGATCAGCTCTGAAATGGCTCCTCAACGTTCCTCCTTATTCAATTACATCATTTCCTCATTTGATTAACTTATTTAACAATCAATTCTCTTGTAGCAGAACTTTTGCAAAGATCACTAGTGACCTCTATCGAGTGGTTCAGGATCCTAATGAATCCCTTAGGACTTTTGTGAACAGGTTTGGTAAGGAAGCTCTAAGTATGCACAATATCAACATGGAAACTGCAGTTGAAGCCTTTAAAATGGGCTTATAGAAGGATTCTCCCTTCTATGAAGATCTTGTGATGACTTTATACAAGAGGATGGATGAAGTCAGGAGCAGAGCATTGAGGTTCATCGGTGTCGAAGAAAACAAGGAGATCCAAAAGAGGAGCAACCCATTAAACTCTTATGATCACCCTAATAGGAAGGCCGATTCCTTGGCCCAAAGATCCTATAAATCGAAACCTTATTCCAAACATGATCATCACAGGGTCAATGCCCTTGAAGATGAGGGAGAGGAAGAAGATTTCCCTAAGATTACTGACTATTGTTTTTCTATGGATGTTTCAGGTGTAATATTTGCTATGCATGATCTCGGAGACAAAGAGAGATGGCCAAGAAAAGGAAAAAAAATCCACATCCTGGAAAGACAAGTCAAAATGGTGTGCATATCATGAACACTTTTGTCACGTCACAAAAGATTTCATAGCTCTCAGGAAAGAGATCAGTTATCTCCTAGGCAAAAGATACCTCAAGGAAATCCTAGGAAGAATAAAGGAAAGATCAAAAGAAAAAGACCAGGATCCTCAGAAGGTCCTCGAAAGACTAGGATCCCCTGCTCCTAACACCAAGGTAATCAATGTGATCTCTGGAGGATTTGACAATTATGGTACCTCTTACTCTACAGCAAAGAGGCACACTAATGTATCCAAAATGGAGAAAGAAAAAGGACAACAAAGAGCACAACAATCACAAATGAAAAGGGGATCACCTTCAACGAAGTGGATAGACAAGATGTCCAGGATCCTCACCATGAAAGACTAGTGATTACTCTCTACATCGCCAACCACTTCATTAGAAGGATCCTCATCGATGGAGGATCCTCGATTAATATCATACTCCTCGACGCATTAAAAATGAACATCCCAGAGTCTGAGATAGTTACAAGATCCTAAGTGCTAATCGGATTCAGCGGTGAAACCAAGCACACCATCGACGAAATAAAGCTACCAATCTACATAGAGGGGGTAAATTTGTACAACGTTTTTTTGTCATTGACACATTATCCTCTTCTAATGTCATATTAGGTAGACCATGGATCCATGATATGAAGCCGATTCCATCAACATATCATCAATGCATAAAGATGCCCACCCCATGGGGGACAGTGAAGATCATAGGAGATCAAGAAGACTTCGGTGAAATCCTCAACGATCCCGCGACAAGCATAGAAATTAAGGAAGGGGCACGTGACCTGCTAGAAACAAGAGAGAATGATATAAAAGAAGTGCCTGTGAACCTTGAGGATCCTGAAGCCAAAGTAGTAATAGGATCCTCAATGCCTGAACAATTCGAACATGATCTCATAAAGTTCCTCAAGCCTAGAAACAAGATGTTTTCATGGAAGCATGAGGACACGATAAGTATTGATAAAAGCATAATAACCTATAAACTCAACATTGATCCATCTTTTAGGTCGATACATCAAAAGAGAAGGAAGTTTGCACTGGAAAGAAAACAAGTTATAAGAATGGAAAATGGATAGTGTGTGTAGATTACACGGATCTTACCAAGGCTTGTCCCAAGGACCCTTTCCCTCTACCTCACATCGACTCAATGATAGACGCAACGTCGGGTCATGAGTTACTAACATTCATGGACATGTCACCAGGATTCCAACAGATCCCGAATGAACCCTCCGACCAAAAAGACACGACGTTTATAACTCCAACATGTATCTATTGTTACACTGCCATGCCATTTGGTCTTAAAAATGTAGGTGCAACATACAAAAGGCTGGTCAACAAGATGTTCAAAGAGAAACTGGGGGGCACCATGGAAGTCTACATCGATGACATGGTGGTTAAGTCCCAAAAATCTTAGGATCACCTCAAGGATCTCGAAGAAGCCTTCGACATCCTAGACCAATATAACATGAAGCTGAATCCCTCCAAGTGCCACTTCAGGATGAAATCGGGGAAGTTCCTGGGATACATGGTAACAAAAAGAGGAATGGAAGCAAGCCTGGAGAAAATCAAGGCCATCCTTGATCTAATATCACCATCCTCGACAAAAGATATTCAGAGACTAACAGGAAGAGTGGCAGCTCTAAATAGGTTCATCTCAAGATCCGCAGAAAGATGCAAACCGTTCTATGACATCTTGAAGAAGAACAAAATATTCAAGTGGACCCAGGAACATGAATTTTATTTCCAATAACTTAAAAGATATCTAAGTTCACCACCCCTATTGGTAAAACCATTAGACGGGGAACCACTCCTTCTTTACCTCTCGGTATCCTCACACGCGGTGAGCGTAGTATTAGCTAAGGATCTCAATGGAGACCAACATCCTGTCTACTATTTAAGTAAAAGTCCCTTGGATCCTGAGACCAGGTATTCCCACATCGAAAAAATTATACTTGCATTAGTAACAACTTCTACTAAATTAAGATATTATTTCGAAACACACCCTATAACTGTAAGAACTAACTATCCAATTAAGAGTGTTATGAGAAAACCAGAAATGTCAGGAAGAATGGAAAAGTGGTCTATGAAGCTAAGTACATACGATATAAAGTATGAGCCAAGATCTGCATTAAAGTCCCAAGCATTGGCAGATGTTGTGGCTGATTTTAGTGACGATCTAACAGCTGAAGTCAAAATAGAAGCCAAACAACTTCTAAAAGAGGAGAATATGGGAAAATGGACATTATTCACATATGGAGCATCAAACCAAAGAGGAACTGGATTGGGGATCATAATAAAATCGCCACGTGGTATATCCTACCCCAAGCAATCAGTTGTGAGTTGAATGTGACCAACAACGAAGCAGAATAAGAGGCGCCAATCATGGGATTACAGCTAGCCAAATATCTTCAAGTCAAGGATCTAGAAGTATTCGTCGATTCCTTATTATTAGCTAACCACTTTAACGGATCCTATGGAGTAAAAGGAGGGAAGCTAGCACTATACCTACAGATCCTCAAAAATCTGGCTGCAAAATTCGAAACATTTACCTTAAACCAGGTTCCTAGAGAAGACAACGCTGAAGCAGATGCTTTATCCAACCTAGGATCCTCTTTAAGGATCCGGCCAGAAACCAGGATCCCTATAACCAACGTGTTGATCCCGACGATTGAGGATCCTGCTAAGAGACCGAAGGATCCCGACTATCACGCAGAAATTACTGATGTCGCCACAATTGAAGATCCCGACTTGAAGACTCGGCATCAGGATCCCAACATCAAGGATCCCTGAACGACTTCAGGATCTTGGATCCAACCCATTATGGAATACCTCCACAATGGCACGATCCCTTAGGTTCCTAGAGGATCATGAAGCTGTAAAGGTGCTAAAGGACATACACGAAGGAGGCTGCGACAACCACACTGGGGGCAGATCCTTATGCTCTAAAGTATTGATGACGGGATACGATTGGCCAACCATGAAGAATGATTCCCTCCTTCATGCTCAGAAGTGTGATTCTTGTCAAATACATAGCAACTTCCTGCATTAACCAGTAGAATCTCTATATCCCATCATCTCCCCTTGGCCCCTGGAGGAAATGGGTAATGGATATAGTGAGTAAACTGCCAGTAGCCCCTGGAGGAAAGGTCTTCATGCTAGTGATGATTGACCATTTCTCAAAGTGGATAGAAGCGGAAGCCTACATCCAAGTAAGAGACACAGAGATAGTCTCCTTCATCAAACGTAACATCTTGACCGGGTTCGGGATCCCTGCTGAAATTATATGTGACAATGGACCCCAATTCAAAAGCGAAAGGAGAAGGGACTTTTGCACAAGTTGGGGAATCAAGATGGTGATGTCTACTCCTATCCACCCTTAAGCCAACGGCCAAGCAGAATCTAGAAAAAAAATTATAGTCAACAACTTAAAGAAAAGGCTGGATGAGAAGAAAGGAAGATGGGCAGAAGAACTTTCTTTCGTATTATGGGAAGATAGGACCACTTCCAAGGTAACTACAGGCCAAACCCCATACTCATTAGTGTTTGGAACGAAAGAAATGATTCCTACTAAAGTTGTAACACACGGATTCCAGGAGGCCAAGTTGGGGAAGGAAAAACCCTAAGTCAATGAGTTAACTCGTCGAGTCCAAGGAAGAACTCGACGAGTCAGAGCAAGTTCTGTGTCACGGATTAAGTGGCCGACTCGGCGAGTCGGGGGACTGACTCGGCGAGTCTGGTATGGGACGGGAAACCCTAATTTCGGGGCTTGGTGCCCTATTTAAGCATTCTCATTCCCTCAGCCTCATCTTTAGCCCCCAGACCCCAAACCCTCACCCACGAAACCCTAGTGCATCTTGTGAGTGTTTAAGCCACCTTGGTTTGATTTGTGTGGTCTTGAAGAAGAAGAAGGAAGTTTGAGGTTCAAGAAGGAGGAAGTAGATCCAGAAGATACACTCTATTTGTTGAATTTATTGGTAATCAATTCTTCATCTTGGCTTTTGGTTTATTAGATCTCCTTATAGTCCCTTTTTGGAAGGTTTTTGGTCCAAGAATGGTTGTCTTTGGGTTTTGGACATCCCCCAAGCATGATCCTTTCAGATCTGGAAGTATTTGGGGTGGTTAAGGCATAAAGGTGCAAGCTTTATGCCATTAGGAAGTCCCATGCAAGCTTAAAGAGATTATTATGGCCTTTTGGAGCCCTAAAGGCCATGCAAGGAAGTAAAGTCCAGGACTTTACGTGGTTATCGGATGTCTAGAGTCTAGATCTTGATTTCCCTATCTTGGTTTGGTGTAATAAGGGTTTTTGGACCATGGAGTTATGTCTTAATGAGCTCGGGTTTTTTCTAAACCCATTAAGAAGGACTTAGGATGGGTAAAGCTAGAAACTTTACCCTTAATAAGTCATTTCCAGAGTGTTTATGAAGTTTGGAGTTCAGATCTAAAGTATAGGGGATTAATCCTTTATGATAGTCCAACAGATCGAGGAACTCGGCGAGTCCAGGGAGGGACTCGACGAGTTTAAGTGAGTTGTCCCGTTTTCCGGTTATGGGTGAACTCGGCGAGTCAGGGGAATGACTCGGCGAGTTGACTCGGTTTGTCATGAGTCTGGTTAGCCAGGGAACTCAGCGAGTCAGGGGCTGACTCGACAAGTTGGTTCGCGATTGCAGGATTCTGATCTTTTGAACTCGGCGAGTTGATGGAGCAACTCGGCGAGTCAAGTCAACCTGGAAGTGTTGACTTTGACCGTGGATCGTTGACTTTGACTTTGACCAGAGTTGACTTAGTTTGACTTCCGGAGGGCATTTTGGGACTAAGTGTTATGTTGGTATTGATAGCTCGGGGAGCTAGGGGAGCAGCAGTTCGGGAATTTTCGGATAGCAGCCAGAGGTTTCAGCCAGTCTTCAGTTGTGCGAGGTGAGTCTCCTCACTGTGTGCATGGGTCTACGGCCACAATTCCGGCCCATTATGTTTGTGTATAGTAGGAAGACCCGGGGGTTAGACCTAGGCATTATTATGATATATGTTCCAGATTACGATCTGATGTCGTGCGAGGCCCAAGGTATGTTAGTATGCTAGAGGTCTTTGTGAATCTTGCATGTGTCCGTAGTATGTTTCCAGACCAAGGTCCGATGACGGGGCAAACCCGAGGAATGTTAGTATGCTAGTTATACTTGTTGTCTGTGTGATACTTGTATGTGCATGGTAGGGTGGTGAGTGTGGGCGAGGTCCCGTATCTCATCACTAGCTGAGTATGGACGGGGTTCCGTATCTCATTAGCAGCAGAGCAGTGGCGAGGCCTGAGTTAGGAGGAAGGTGAGTGTGGGTGGGGGCTCGTATCTCGCTATCAGTAGGAGCGTGGACAGGGTTCCATGACACATCAGTAGCAGGACAGGGGCGAGGCCCAAGTTAGGCGAGGCCTTAGATCAGGACTATAGTAGAGTATGTTTATCTATTTGTTATGTGTTATGTTATATGCTTGTATGTGTTTAGCGGGCGAGGCCCAGAGACAGGCGGGGCCTGAGAGAAACAGATCTATATACCGAGCGAGGCTCGATGCCAGGTGGGGCCAGATGCCGGGCGGGGTCCGATGCTGGAGCTAGTCCGATGTCGGGCAAGTCCCGATGCAACGGGTGGTGGCCCAGTATGTGGTTATGTGTATGCGGTATGTGGTAGGTTGGGGAACTCACTAAGCTTCGTGCTTATGGTTTTCAGTTTTGGTCTCAGGTTCTTCCGACAGCGGAGGGAAGAGCTCGGGGTGATCACATGGCACACACCAAGAAGTTTTTAGCCTGGGATGTTTACTCTGATAAATTAAATATGTTTGAAATGATACGTGTTTTCGTATAAGGATTTATGTATGACTTGATTTTGGTTGATTAATGATTTTAAAACGAAATTTTTTGTCATGATTTTTGAGATGTTACAAGTTGGTATCAGAGCCTTGGTTTGAGGGATTCGGGCACACTTTCGAGTGTGTCAGAACTCAAACTAAGGAATTGGTATAGAATTTTCAAAAGAAAAAACCATTTTTATAAAAGGATTTTCGGGAAAAGAAAACAATTTTAGAAAAAGTATAAAGAAAAGAACTTTGAAAAGAGGAAAAGGTGTGGTGCATGCAATCAGCCGAGCTCAAGTAAGTACTCCCAAATTACCCATACAAGTTTATGTTATGTTATGATATTAATATGAGAACTGCATGCTAGATTAGAGCTGAGGATCTAGGAAGAGATGCCTTTGTATGCTTTTATGAGCTAGTAGAATTGCATGCTTGAATTGATCAGCCAGTTGTACGATAGCCTGTTTAAGTTATGCCTGATATATGTGTATGAGCTTTATGAATTTCATGCTAGTACAGATTACTGAGTAGAGGATAGAATAGTTTATTTCGTTTATGTGGTTAGTTTTCTATTGTACGAATGTTGCTTGCTTTGTGCTTTGTAGGACTCCTGGCGATGTGAGTTAGTTAGTAAGTGAATATGCTAAGTCACATGGGGGCACAGGCCGGATAATCTCAGAGTGATAGACTTGACTCTATTGCGCAGCTCTTGTCTGATTCCAACCGTTCTAGGGATGAGTCTTTTACTCGAAGGATTATCTGATCTCTGTTGCATGTGGCTATATTAATGAGTTAGCTAGTTTACATTGATGGGAAGTACTTCAGCAGCTGAGGACGGGGTGAGACAGAAGTTTTCCCTAGGGCAAGCCTAGGATGAATTTAGCATGAGATCAGTAGTAGTAGTAAAAGAGACTTGGTGGAGTCGAGGCAATTCTTGAGGAAAGTACGGATAGATGTGGAAGGTAGTATGGGCCCGTACTACTGAAAGCAGAGGATCCGTACTCGATTCAAGAAGGGTTGAGATAAAACCAGGGAACTTGTAGTGAGTATGTGGGATCCCTCAGTAGCGATGAGTATTCTGATGGTATTTATGGTATACGTGCAGCATGGTTACACTTCGGGGTAGACCAGTGGGCAGTTCTGGTACAGGTGAGGGATCAGGCTCGGGTTCAGGAACCGAGCAGCTCGGGGAGCAGATGCGAGAGTTTATTTCAGCCGAGATTACACGCAGTATACTGGATCAGACTCCTTTGATCTTTGGTATAGTCAAGGAGGGGATTTTGGAGCTTTTGGATAGCCGCCTCGAGGCCTTTTGGGCCGAGATCTCCACAGGGCAGTTAGGGGTTCCTCTGTCGCCCAATGTTAATAGATCTCTGAGATCCCTCAGAAGAGAGGGTCCTGTAACGCCCGCAGATTCGGGCTAGTCAATTTAGAGACAATAAGCATCAAAAAATGAGTTTTTAATGGAAGATTAATTATAAGGAGTAATCTTAACCAAGTAGTAGAATATGTCACAAGGGTTCCGTACATATAAAGAACGCCCGCAGATATGGCCCGTCGAAGATTCGCGACAAAACCGGCACTACACTGCGCGACGTAAATAGTGATTTTTCAATAGAGCAATTTTTAGCCTTAGCAATCTAAACAAAAGTCGTAGTATATGTTAAACTGAGAGCGTGCATAAAAAGAATGCCCAAATCTGACTTCGTATGAGGAAGTTATGATTTTTCTAAGATTTGGCATAGTAGTGCACATCCCGAAATTCAAATATTAGATCGAGTGGTTTTTAGCCGACATAACCTAAACGAGAATCGAATGTCTCGTTAGTAGTAGTTCAACGGTAAAAAGACAAACAAAAACGGACGTCGGATAAAGAAGTTATGAATTTTTAACGGACTATTCCTGTCCCGGACTGTTAAAAATATAACTTTAAAAATAAAGTCAAAATTAGCCGACGGAGTCTAAACAAAAGTTGTAGATTACGATCCCACCTACACGTGGATATAAAGAACGTCGAAAACGGAGCTCGTATGCGAAAGTTACAAATTTTAGAAGTCGAGTGGGTTACTTGCGAAGCTGTTGCGAGAAGTGATGACGTGTCATAATCTCAGCCCTCCCTTGCTCCCCACGGTCACTCACCCGATGTTGACACATGTTATTTCAAAGGCCCAACGTAGTCGAGGAACGCCTCGCGTCCGAGTACGCCCCGCGTACGAGGAGCGAACGCCCAGCGGTCCGGCCTTCTGCGGTTCCGAAGCGACCACGTAGCCCCACCGAGATTCAGACACTTGTCCTTACGCGCAGCGTACCAGCGAAGGTACGCCCAGCATACTCCGCATCTCATGCCTATAAATAGAGGCCGAAGCCAGCCTTCTTTCTTCACAAATTCACTTCTACTTTCTCTCTCTACACACTCTCTCTAGCCTCTAAACCCCCCCCCCCCTAAAGCCTAGGAAAACCCCCTAACACCCAAAGGAAGCCCCGAGGCTCCCGAAGCCTCGAGAAAAAGAGCTTTTTGGTTTAGAAACGCTGCTCCAGCGAAGCCCGATTTTTAATAAAAACCCCCTGTAAGTGAGATACACCTACCGTACTTTAAATATAGCTTATGTATAAATATAATCTCGTTATTATGAACCTATAAATAAGATTTATCAGTGATTCAAAGTCGTTATACTGATTGATCTACTTACGGGAATGATGTCTAGGCTATGATTTAGTGAGGTGTTTAAAGTGGGATTTCCAAACAGTATACTTCGTATACCAAACGGACCCTACCTCGGATATGATCCTACCTGGTTGTTCCTAACTTGATAGATCATGAAGTAGACTTTGAGTTAATGATGAATCTAGACTAATAATTAGTCACAATAAAGATTAGACTAAAACTTAGCGATAATAATGCTAGGTTTCGTCGAAGGAAAATATAATCGTTAGAAGCGAAGCGCTGCCCGAGTTTGGAATCATCACTTTAACAAGTGAGTGCATAGTCCCTTTCATGAACATGATTTTAATGCAAGTATTGATTGAAGTGTTAAATATATGTTTATGTGCGAGTTATTTGATGTTGCTTGAAATACGTGTTAAAGAACATACCTGGTTATATATGCTGATTTAGGATAAAGAGTAAACCTAAATTAATTATGATGAATATTGGGTAGTATCTTTTTACGAGTACGAGTGAGCTATACTCAGAGAATAGAACTTTAATATATGTCATTGATCCGGGAGCATGGATTAGACATAGTCATTGTCCTTAGTCCAAGAGTATGGAGTGGACATAGTCAAATATCATTAATCTAGGAGTATGGATTAAGACATAGCCAGTTGTCCTTAGTCCGGAAGTATGGACAGGACATGGTTATCCGTCAGTAATCCGGGAGTATGGATTTAGACGTAGACACTTGTCCCTAATCCGAGAGTATGGAATGGGCACAATTATTGATCCGAGAACATGGATTAGATTTGGGAGTAAGAGGTAAACATTAAGGTCCGAGAGTATGGATAGTCTCGTTGTGAGGATTGACGGGGTGGGGGTAAGAGTTGATTATAAATATAGGGAAATTGTATATTTTGTGAGTTCTGAATTATATATATATGATATAACATTGTGGGATTGAAATCCCTATGTACTCACCAGGTTTCCCAACCTGGCCCACTCGAGCTTATTTGTATCACAGGTGTCGATATGAAGCTACTTTACACTGAGAGATTTAAAAGAGATGTAGATCACTAGTGTAAATGAATATAAGTTCTGTTTATGCTTATGTTTCTATATTGACGACGACATCCCAAATGTTTTAAATGAATAAAATACATTTCTTCGGAAATGCTTTGATAAAGTATTTATCATGTGTTTTCTGGGAACAAATTCCGCAACATTTTTATTAAAAGGGTACTCTGATTTTATAAAGCATAACCAAAATCGGTCTTTTCTGGCCGTGAAAATGGGGATGTCACAGGTCCCGTTATCAGCTCTTGTCATCAGGCATTAGAGGTGGGTTACGTACCTTGTTCCCAGGAGAGTTCACTACATGATTGGATCGTTGTGGAGTTTTCGCGAGCAGTATGCGAGGAGCTACCCAACCTTATTGGGCGTATTCTGATAGGCTGACCACCAGGTTTCAGGGTCAGATAGTGACTGTTCAGACAGTTGATGGCGTAGTCGGGGTAACTCGGGATCAGGGGATTGCCTTGGATGGGCAGCTCGGAAAAAGGAAGCGAGCACATACCTCAGGACGATTGGATGAGGGCGGAGAACCCAACTTGGCTGATTTGGGTGTTGAGAATCAGGGAGGCATGGAGGTGTGTGGCAAGTGTGGGGGAACCCATGGGTTTGCTTGTCACAAGTTTAGATGTTTCAAATATGGAGAAAGAGGGCATGTGCATAGGGATTGTAAGAAGAATCAAATATGTTTCCATTGTCACAAGCCAAGTCATTTCAAGTCTTGTTGTCCTGATTTGGTAGAGGAGAGAGTTCAGGTTCTAACGCCCATCGTTCCGCAAGAAGTCAAGATCGAGCCGCAGTAGATCACTGGTATGTAATTAAAATTCTCATTTCTGTAATGATTTTATTTCTATGGTACTGCATCGATGTTAGTAAGTGTATTTCAGAATATTATGTTTCCTGCTTATGATTAAGTTATATGCCATCTACATACTTTGGATGTTAGAGTAGTAGTTCGAAGATATTTCCCTTTAGAGTAGGTTCTCAGGATGCAGTAATTGTAGCAAGTGTGACTGAGGCTCGGGAGGTGTTCTATTAGTCTTCAAGAGTGGTCAGATTTGGTATTGGTTAGTTTTGGAGCACTAATAGTGGTAAGCGTTGGTTGTCAGCAGATCGACCCTTTAGATGGGGAGAAGGATTGGGAATCCTTTCCAAGCTGGGAGCTGTAGGGATTTAGTGGAATCAAAGTGGGGGAGAATCACCCAGTAGTCAGGAGCTGAGGTAAGAACGCAACTTGGATGTGTTCGCATCCTTGATGAAAAGGGAAGCAGCCTGGGCGACTGCCTGGATAGAGCAGCATGGAACTCGGGAGTTTGGAAAACTACCCGACGTTGAGTTCGTGTATTCACAATAGTTGATGACTGGTTGGGACCCAGGTTGGAGATTTCATCGGCAGGGCGCGAGTTGAGTTAGGATGTAAGATTGCGGGATAGCCGTAGCATTCGTTAGCAGCTAGTTGAAGGAGTGTGGGCGAGGGCCCGTATCTCCTAGTCAGCGAAGTGTGGGTGAGGCCCGTATCTCCTAAATAGCATGATAGAGATCGAGGAAGGATAGTTGTTGAGTTTCAGGATGGAGTTGGTCCTGCATAGCCCTAGATAGGTGAGACCTGTGGGAGATGCTGCCCCGAAGTGTAGTCTGGTGAGACCCGTGGGCGAGGCCCGTGTACTTATAGCAGTAGGTGGGACCTGGTAGAGACCTTAGGGTCAAGGTAGGGGATTGAGGATCCCATATCTTCAAGAGCCAGAGTGGCTAGATTGGTAGAGTAGTTCAGGTAGACGTAATATCTTTAGAAGTCGCTGAGAGCGACTGGGAGATCGTTCTTTCGTTCGGTAACCGGTGGGGGACCAGTATTTCGGGTAATGGTAGATCAGTTAGGACCAGAATGGTCTCGGTTCATCCGGAAGGCGGATGAGGGTCAGCAGATTTCAGGAAGGAGTGATGATAAGGGATTTCGTGCGTAAAGCAGGGAGCTGATCAAGAGATGCTAATTAGCTCGTGGCGGGATTAAATAATCTCAGAGTGATTGATTTGACTCTGTTGCGCAGCTCTTGTCTGAGTCTTAACCGTTGCAGAGGGGAATCTTCTACTCGAAGGATTATCTGATTCACACGTTGGGTGGAGCTTACAGCATTGGAGCATAGTAAGTGAAATCATTCAGTGGTAGTGACCAGCACTGGGAGTGGCTGGAGAGGTGGATGCAGCGAAAGGTATATCCTTCATAGAAAAAGAGAAGGTTGTTGTTGTGTATGGAAAGTTGCTTTGGGAAAGTCGTGTATCGCGCAGGGAAAAGGGGTGAACCCCTAGTATGTCCAGCATAAGTGCTCGAGGAGTACTAGAGGGATTGTCGGTTGGATAAGATGCATGTTCTCAGGATTGTTGGTGATGGGAGTACTCTCGAGGTTTTTATCTCCAAGGATTTGTTTTGCGGAATGACCATGCAGAAGACCAGCGAAAGCGGTTCTCCGAAGGGTGGACCACCGAGGGTTTGACCGAGAGGGCGAAGTGCATATCGTGTGGGGAAGTTATGAGCGGATTGTAAGGAAGTTGGCCATTGCGGACTTTGAGGACGAAGTCCAGTGTAAGTGGGGGAGTGTTGTAACACCCGGATTCCAGGAGGCCAAGTTGGGGAAGGAAAAACCCTAAGTCAATGAGTCAACTCGTCGAGTCAAAGGAAGAACTCGACGAGTCGGAGCAAGTTCTGTGTCACGGATTAAGTGGCCGACTCAGCGAGTCGGGGGACTGACTCGACGAGTCTGGTCTGGGATGGGATACCATAATTTCGGGGTTGGTGCCCTATTTAAGCATCATATTCTCATTCCCTCATCCTCATCTTTAGCCCCCAGACCCCAAACCCTCACCCACGAAACCCTAGTGCATCTTGTGAGTGTTTAAGCCACCTTGGTGTGATTTGTTTGCTCTTGAAGAGGAAGAAGAAGAAGAAGGAAGTTGGAGGTTCAAGAAGGAGGAAGTAAATCTAGAATATACACTCCATTTGCTGCATTTCTTAGTAATCAAGTCTTCATCTTGGATTTTGGTTTATTAGATCTCCTTATAGTCCCTTTTTGGAAGGTTTTTGGTCCAAGAATGGTTGTCTTTGGGTTTTGGACATCCCCCAAGCATGATCCTTTCAGATCTGGAAGTATTTGTGGTGGTTAAGGCATAAAGGTGCAAGCTTTATGCCATTAGGAAGTCCTATGAAAGCTTAAAGAGATTATTATGGCCTTTTGGAGCCCTAAAGGCCATGCAAGGAAGTAAAGTCCAGGATTTTACGTGGTTATTGGATGTCTAGAGTCTAGATCTTGATTTCCCTGTCTTGGTTTGGTGTAATAAGGGTTTTTGGACCATGGTGTTATGTCTTAATAATCATGGTTTTGTCTAAACCCATTAAGAAGGACTTAGGATGGGGAAAGTTGGAAACTTTACCCTTAATAAGTCATTTCCAGAGTGTTTATGAAGTTTGGAGTTTAGATCTGAAGTATAGGGGCTTAATCCTTTATGATAGTCCAACAGACCGAGGAACTCGACGAGTCCAGGGAGGGACTCGACGAGTTTAAGTGAGTTGTCCTGTTTTCCGGTTATGGCTAAACTCGGCGAGTCAGGGGAATGACTCGGCGAGTTGAATCGGTTTGTCACGAGTCTGGTTAACCAAGGAACTCGGCGAGTCAGGGGCTGACTCGACGAGTTGGTTCGCGATTGTAGGATTCTGAGCTTTTGAACTCGGCAAGTTGATGGAGACTCGACGAGTCAAGTCAACCTGGAAGTGTTAACATTGACCATGGACCGTTGACTTTGACTTTGACCAGAGTTGACTTAGTTTGACTTCCGGAGGGCATTTTAGGACTAACTGTTATGTTGGTATTGGTAGCTCGGGGAGCTAGGGGAACAGCAGTTCGAGAATTATCCGATAGTAGCCAGAGGTTTCAACCCTGCAGTTAGTATTACTGACACCGCCTTCACCCCTGCTGGCGTTGTTAGCATTGAGTTGCGCCATGACGGCTGTCACGGCTGCCGTCACTGCAGCTTGAAAAGTAGCAGAGTCTATCTGCAGGGTTGGCGCCTTGCTAGTTGGTTGGTTGCCTCTTGGTGAATACATAGTTCTGTTTCATGATGAAAAACGACTTCGTGAGTGGGGATGATTATCTCAAGTGCATTCTTACGATTTATATTCACATATATAAATTTTGCACATTGCTGTACCATTCTTAGTGTTTCTGCTAAACACTCCTGAGATGGAGTTACGGAAATGGGTAGAAGTAGGTTTTGTACGAATGTTAAATTTACTCATCCTAGTTACTGACCTTGCCCAACACATTTAGCTGAGGAGTTCTGATGGGATCCGGTGCATTAGTGCTGGTATGATCGCACCCTATAGGTCTACGAAGAAGGCACCTTTCAACCAAAATGTTTAAAGGTGAGACGATAATGAGTCTTTAGAATGGCTATACGTCGCGAGTTTTCCGACTAAGTTTATCTTAGTTCAAATTGTAACGTATTCCGGTGTTTATGGTGTTCTGAAAGCAATTCATAATGAAAGTATATATATAATAAACCCATGTATTTTAGTAGTTCTGTATCCAAGTGAAACCTTGTAATTTGATCCAAGCTAGGTCCTTCTTACGACCAATTGATGTATGATTAGTTATATAATTAAGACTAAATAGACCTTCGAGTCCATTAGGTATGTCCTAAGCCCATCTTGTTAATATGATTCTAGTAATTATAGATTCAGAGAAAATTTTGACCTCGATGCAGGTCTACCTCACATCCATGCAAGGAAAAGTTTTGACAGCAAATAGATCCCCCAATTAGTATAACCGCTAAAATCGCAGTGTTGAGCTTACACATAGAATAGAGTAGCACCAACGCATACTCATGAACGTAATCTACAAGGTCTTGTGAGCAGTATGAACTCTACTCGCGACGATCCGTCCCTTGCGATGCCTGAGGCAAAGTCGATGCACCTTGCAGCTCTGCCAATCGACACTTGGCTGCAACCATTCACTCCTTGAATGTCGTGTGTCTATCATGTTACTTTTTTGCCTCTGCTCGAGCGGCGATAAGGTCCCAAAAAGAAAGTTGGTCTCATGAAATAGCAGTCTCTTTCCAAGTCTCGGGTACGTGAGATGGTAGGGTCTGTAGTAGCGCGTAGTTTCCGAACTCGGTTTGCAGTCTCCTTGTTTTAATCCCCGATGTTCGCGATCTGCCAGGTCTTCGCTGGGAGGGCTCTGTCAGTCGGTCCCTCGTGGTTGAGGTCATAGCAACCTCGTTGGTCTCCACATGGTGATTGTTGTCATTGCTGTCGACTCCAACCCTCGATCACGGTTGCCCAACTGGGCACAGGTCTGATGTAGTCGAAACAGTTCGCGGGAACCCTGGCTATGCATGGAGGGTTGATTACCTCCGGTTCCGCTTCTGATTCTTCTCATAACCATCCACCATTTCCCTGGTTGGGAAAGTAGGGGTCGCTTGGTAAGTAGAATCTTGCTATGTTATACGTGCGAGAATAGGAGAGGTAGAAGAGATAATTAATAGACGTCTAATCCTATAATTTCTTATAGGGGGTGATCCTTATTAGTCACGTCTATAATCACATAGTGCATACCAGTTATACATAATCTGAGATAGAATAGACCTTCGAATAAATGACTCTACTCTAAGTCCACAACCAAACAAGGAACAAGAAATAAAGCAATAGTCATAGATTCTGAGTCTATAATATCTTTAATTATGTATAACCTTAGCGTATGCACTCAGTCATTATAGACCTACTAATAGGGATCTTTAGTTTTCACATAAGTTGGTTATAGTATCACCAAATACTCCTATAGTATTTTAATGTTTGTCTTATGTTTTCGATGTTTCTGTGTAGATAGAATTGGTAAGTTTTTAGACTTGTTGCAACACCACAACCATTCCCGGGCATATGCTAATCACTTCTGGGTTAGACATAGTTGATCAGGCTATGTCATTCCCAGACCTGACTATGCATCCCCAAGCCTACTTGTGCCGTTCAACAATCACCACTTTTGTTTTGTTCTAGAATGATGCTGACCTTAGTATGTATGCATGCATGTATACTTTTAACAAGAAACTATTTATTTCTAAAAGTATAGTTATTTGAAAATGTTAAATCAGAGACCTTAGTCCCAATGCATTTATAGTTTGTATATCTTATATGGTTCGATATACTTAGTTCACTATAAACAATGCTCTGATACCAATCTGTCACACCCCCAAACCAAGGATGGCGGAAACGTCCGAGGGTGGAGGACTTCATGTATAGTATCACAACAACGACTATAATAGTGCTCAAAGTAAATACAACCATCATAAATATAATTGAAAAGGTTACACCATAGTATATATTTACATGTTTCAAAATCAATTACATTATGATGACAAAATGAACCGTTTGACGATTTATCGTCCCATCCTCAAAATGTTGTTGGTTTTCCTGCTTCACTGATTCCCTGAGAATACAAGCAGTTTTTAAAGAGTGTCAACAATTAAGTTTGTGAGTTCATACCCCTACATTTTCATGTTTTCTTCAAGTTTTAAGGGGAGGAGTACAAGTTAAAACACCAAAAACTTAACTAAACTCAAACAACAGCTTTCATCAGAAACGTTGAGTCTTATTCACGGACTGTTTTGACTATCTTAAGCTTAATATCTTTCAAAACTGTTTAATATGCAAATATTTCAGCTTCATACCTTTAAAATGACTACTTGCACATCTCCATACGATTTTTCTACGATTTATGGTGATTTTTACAAAATTGCCTATCATTTCAGAAACGAATTCGGACCAGTCTGTGAATATGAACATTTTAACACAAGTTAAATACTTCTAAAAATCATAATAAAATTTATGATAAACTAGACACATTTTGTGAACTCTCAGAATTTACGGATTCAGATTTCGACTTCGTATGATTTTTCTATAATTTTTCTAAAACAGTGTAGAATGGTTAAAAACTAGTTAACAGCTTACAACTTTCATAACACTTTGTAGTATGTTGAGCAAAGTGTATAACCATAAGTTCTAAATATTGAATGTATTTTCTTGTTAGTTTATCATCATAAACTGAAATTTAGTCATTCATGATAAGGTTTACTCATTCATTTCGAACACATATAATAAACTTCAATAAGCATAGTTTATGGATTTTTACTACATGAAAAAGGTTTTCCTCTCAAAACAAATGGGTTTTTCATATACTACATGATAAACTATAATAGTAATAGTTTAAGGATTTCATATCAATAATTTATTCATAAAAAGTGATTTTACTTCCTCCACGGAAGAGGTTTAATATCAAACTATGTGTAAACTAGTTAACTTAGGTTGTGAGGCAATTCTCTCCCTTTACGTTCGAGTACGGGATCCCAATTCCTGTAAGTTATAACCAGAGTCTCTTGTAGGGAGAGCGTGATAATTGTGTATAGATCTATATTGGGATTGACACCCCACACCTCGCTGCTAGCTACAGCCGGACCGGCAGGTCTGCGGGTGACAAGAGTCATAGTATCTTAACGTCTGAAAAACGTTGTGCAGGTTATTTCTCGTCATAGTATGGTTATAGCGACTCACATAGGTAGTTAACAATCTTTCAAGTTTACATGGAAAATTCTACTTTGAAAAGGGGTTTACTTCTAAATTAAACGAGTTTATGTCGATTTAAACTTGCATGAATTACTTTAAGTATGGAAAAATACTTGTTTATTCTCGGTCCTGGGATTTAGGACTACATGACTTTTATAAGGAAAAGATTGGATTTTCTTTGTAAACACATTACTATTATGAACATTATAAGTACAAAACACACATATATTCTCGGTCCTGGGATTTAGGACTACATGACTTCTATAAGGAAAATATTGGATTTTTCTGGAATCATACTCTATCACTTTTACAAGGAAAACAACTTTTTCCTCAAACAAAACTCTTATGAACTCACCAACTTAATTGTTGACACTCTTTCAAAACTACTTGTATTCTCAGGGAATCAGTGAAACAGGAAAACCAACAGCATTTTGAGGATGGGACGATAAATTGTCAAACAGTTCATTTTGTCATCATAATGTAACTGATTTTGAAACATGTAAACATATACTATGGTGTAACCTTTTCAATTATATTTATGATGGTTGTATTTACTTTGAGCACTATTATACTCGTTGTTGTAATACTATACATGAAGTCCTCCACCCTCGGACGTTTCCGCCATCCTTGGTTTGGGGGTGTGACACGCTCGCCTTCGCATCAACAGTGACCTCCTCGATATCCAGGATATGCTCCTCCTCCTTTTCAGCGTTCTGTTTGCTTAGAAGCTCCACCCTCCAAATAAGATCATCGTTGGTCGTCTTCATATCTTCTCTTCTCCATGAAAGCATGTTGAGCCCTTTTTGCACGGATCCTAAGATCCGTGGTGGACTGGGAGACATGAGCAAAGACCTAAAAGAAGCATAATATCAGTAAAGGTAAGAGAAAATCCAAGTAAAAAGGTAAATTATATAAACTTACAGGCTTGGAGAAGGAAGTTAATCTTCCAAGAGAAACTTTAATGCTGAGACTCCTAAGATCAGGATCAGTAGCCTCGGAGGTCTTTCTCTTTTGAGGCCCCAGAGTCTTTACGGTCAGATCCAACTGAGTCTTTTTCGAAGGAGGGAGAGCAGAGATCTTCTCCTTCTTGACCTTGATCATGCCACTGGTCATGTCATCTTCAAGGTCTACCAAAGCAAAACGAGCACTTGAGAGTGTGGTCTTAGAACCTTCATAGATGTAAAGATCCTTGTAAAACCGAAGATCATAAAACAAACCAAAGAAAGAGACAAGGAGTTATACCTGTTGCCATGTTGGAGGAACCCTCTTGGAGACTAGATTGATTGAGCTTAAAGGATCTATCTGCCTCAGGGAGTGCGAGAAAGTTGATGATCTTCTCCTCTATATACTCAGCAGCAGAAATAACTTCTCCAAGCTTGAAACCTGTAATGAAACAAACAAAATAAGAAAGTAAATTTCAGGATCTTTTTAGATAATCTTGAAATCCTACCCTTCTTAATCCATTCTTTGGGTAGAAGATCCCCGTCGGGAATGGAGTCAAGCATGATGAAGAAATATCTCTCCTTCCAAGTCCCATCGTTGTTTTTTGTCTTCAACACAAGATGAGACTTGTTTTTAACTTTGAGCAGGAAGTGAGAATTGTCGAAAGTCGAAAGATCATATACTTGGGACATTTCAGCCAGACCTATGTCGAGACCATGAGTTTGATTAAGATGTTCGACCCAATAAAGGATCCTCCAAATGATAGGCATCACTTGGACATAAGGAGCTTTGTAACCTCAAAGAATTAAGAAATCACACCAGAGAAAGGGGAATTTAGGCCTAAAGAAAAAGGTTTCTTCGGAAAGCACACCCACAAGAGGAAACGAAATCCGGTTAAATTAAAGGATTGTATGGCCTAAACACAGTGTTGGGGGGGAAAGCTCTACCATATTTCAGAGATTAAATATCCCCATCGTCAAAAGAGCACCTCTCGTCGTAAGAAAAAAAGTTTTAATTGGTGAAATCATCGTCAGGAAGACCAAGAACGTTTTTGCGGGAAACTGTCATCTTTTTGCCCATGATGAAAAAAATTGTAAAAAGAAAGAGAATGAGAGATCTACCTCCAAAGTTAGTCGGTACTAATTGAAAGGGACTAAGAAAGAGTGAAGAAAAACTTACCATTCATTTCTATTTATAATTCTGACCGAGGAGAGAGGCATATGATTTGAGTTCCTCGTAAATATCTACTAAACGTGTAGAAATCTAGCCGTTGGGGATTTTGAATTAAAAAATATTATCTTTTTTCCCTTACCTCTATTTTTACTCATTTAGTTTAATTTAGCCCTTCAATAAATCTGAAAAAAATTCGCTTATTTTCAGGAATAAATTGAGGGTCAATTGTTAGGGCTAGGATCTCAGAGCTACAATAAGATCCTCAAGCCTAAGGATACTCAAACCTCAGGATCCTCAAATCTAGGATCCTCGGACTTCAGGATCCTTGGACCACAGGATCCCAAATATACTTCAACATCCTGATCACTATTATTCTAATATTTATAACAGTTATATATTCTATTATCTTTCTTACATGTGCAGTAATAACTAGTCAAAGTCTCAACGAATAATCACAACCATGCAAAAGATCCACCCGGAGGACCAATTCATATAATGTCTATAAGCTTATCTCACAGGATCCCTGAATTTTCAGAATTCTTGTTATTGGCTTTCGAATATATAAATCAGTTGTATTCATCACACTACACACAATACTTAGCAGAACTATTGCCCTTGTACTCATATTCTTTACATTTTTCTCTATAATCAACCATTTCAATTAATAAAATCATCAAGGGAGGTGATCATTATCATCTCCCAAGTTTTTATGTCGGAGATCCGAGCAAGGATCAAGGGCTTTCCTTGTAAACAACTTGTGTTGCTTTGATTTACCTTACATACTTGCTTTATTCTAAATGTCACAGCCTCTCATATACTTTTGTCGGTCTTAATTTGTTCATTTTTTGACCAAAACAATAGTGACATTAGTAGTTCCCACATGATCGTTTCGGTCTTTCAGTCTCTTGGCAGGATCCTCGATCGCTGGGATCAACAGGTGGGTGATCGGGATCCTGGTTTCTAGTAGGATCCTTACATAGTAGATGGGATGTTGGTCCCCCATTAAGATCCTTAGCTAACACCGCACTCACCGCGTTTGAGGATACTGAGAGGTAGAGAAGGAGTGATTCCCCGCCTAATGGTTTTATTGTGAGAACAAATAATCAATGCACAAGGACAAGGTTTGAAAACTCAAACCTTGAGCTAATCTTTAAGACCAACATCTTCTCTTAATAAAGGTTCTAGTCGAATCTGGTAATACCAGTTAAGACATGAAGATGATATTCAACAAAGTATTCAAAATAGTAAATGAAGAAAACATAGAGTATAATCAATGCAAAGATATTTGAGGAAAAATAAGAATGTTGTAACACCTGATTCCTGGTATGTATTTTATTCAAGAATCGTATGTATTTTCTCTGGGACTCGACGAGTTGGTGGCCCAACTCGTCGAGTAGAGACGGGATCCGCGGGAAGTTTAAGTGACCTACTCGACGAGTCGGAGACTGACTCGACGAGTAGGTGTTGTTTGAGTGAAACCCTAAATTTGAGGGTTTGCACCCTATTTAAACACTTTATCTCAGCCTCCATTGTCGTTATCACCCCCAGAGAGCTGTATATCGAAACCCTAGCCGTTTTTGTGTGTTCTAAGGCCATTTTGGTACATTTGGTGGGTGGTGTAGCTGGAGAAGAAGAAAAAAGCTTGAGAGTTCGAGTTGGGGCTTAGAGATTCAGGGATCTAGTTCCATTTTCAGCTCAGTCAAGGTAAAATGCCCCTGTCTTGGTCTTCTATGTGTTTATTCATCTTTGGACTTGGGTTTTGGGCACATTTAGGGCTTTCCAATCCATATTCGGATGTGTGGAGTGTTATATGAGGTCTTAATTTCATATCTGAGACATTGGAAGGGTCTCATGGCATAAAGGTGCCAACTTTATGGCCATGAGAGCCCCATGCATCTTGTGGATCACTTTTAATGGCCTTTTGAGCCAAAGACCACTTGCATGTGCACCAACTTGGAAACTTTACGTGTAAAATGGACATTAGGGGACCATATCTATGGTTTTGATGAGTTAAGACCCATCTAAATCGACTGTATAGTAAAGGTCATGGATGGGCTCGACGAGTCGTTCTTGGGACTCGGCGAGACGGTGTGTATTGACCACCAAATCCTTTCTGTGGATGGACCAGTTGTTAGGGAAGGAAGTCCCTTAGCTGTTTGGACGCAAAAAGGGGGCCTGGGAATCATGGGACTCGACGAGTGGATGAACAGACTCGGCGAGTCCAAGGCAATCTCCCAATCTTTGAAGATGGACTCGACGAGTTGTTCATACAACTTGGCGAGTCATAGACTAGACACATGCTTATGGGGAGATGAACTCGACGAGTTCAAGGATGAACTCGGCGAGTCGGATGAAGATGGTCCCGATGGTTTGAATGAAGAAGAACCCGTCGAGTTCTTGCTAGACTCGACGAGTAGAGTCGGGGTTGGATCGGGTTAGTGAAGTATGGACTTGACGATTTGGTAGACCAACTCGGCGAGTCAAGTCAACTGGGTGTTGACTTCGTCCAATAATGACTTTGACTGGACTTGAGCTGACCCTGGTTAGGGTTGTATGTTCTGTTTGATGACTTGAGGGTTGTCGTGTAGGGATTGAGGAGTCAAGGAGAGCCGACCTTCACGCCGAGGACAGTTTCGACACTACACGACATCGAGGTGAGTTACCTTCCAGTAGAAGTGGGTCTAAGGCACCAAGGCCGGCCCACTAGTAGTTGTTTACCTGAGATGATTGTCTTTGTGATAACTGTCTGGTCTGGTATTGCTTGATATGAGAGTATGCTAGTTTTCTTGATATGTGACTATGCTAGTTTTCTATGTTACGTGCGATAGTATCAGTAGAAGGGGACTAGTCCCCGAATCGGTCGTTAGGACCATCGGGTAGGTCGGACACCCCAGATATGTCTGACAACATGATTGATATATGATATTATGTGTTAGTAGTAGGGGGTGAAATAGTCCTCGTGTTCGGTTGAAAGACCGGAGGGTAGGTCGGCACCCCAGAACAGCCTGACATGGGTAGGTCAGCACCCCAGAACAGCTTGACATGGGTAGGTCAGCACCCCAGAATGGCTTGACATGGGTAGGTCAGCACCCTAGAATGGCTTGACATGGGTAGGACGGGCGCCCCAGAATTGCCCGGCAGTATTTATGCTATGTGATTGTATGGTATGTGGTATGATGGGGGAACTCACTAAGCTTTGTGCTTACAGTTTTAGTTTTGGTTTCAGGTACCTCTTCGTTGAAGGGGAAGGAGTCGGCGGTGTAGCAGCGCATCACACACACATATGGTTTACGCATGGAGTTTTCTGGGAATGTACTCTGATTTATTTTACTTTTGACGATATGATTTTCGGACACATTGTTAAGTTTCTTTTTACAAATGACATGGCATGAGAAATGTTTTAGTAAACTATGTTGTGAATTACTTAATTGAAAATGAATTTTTTGGGCTTGAAATTTGGAATGTTACAAGTTGGTATCAGAGCCCTAGTTTGAGGGATTCGGACACACGCTCGGGGGTGTTCGGACTCAAACGGAGGGATTAAAAGATTTTTACAAGGAAAATAGTTTTCGAAAAAAAAATCTGAGTTAAAGAGTATTGAGAAAGAACAAGGTGTGTGATGCGTGCGACCGGCTGAGCTCAAGTAAGTTTTCCCCAAGATACCCATATTGTTAGGATAAGTTATATGATATATGATTCTGAGAAACTGCATGCTAGATTAGGGCTAAGGATCTAGGAGGATGCCTTGTATGCCTGATATATGATTCTGAGAAACTACATGCTAGATTAGGGCTAAGGATCTAGGAGGATTCCTTGTATGCCTGATGTATGATTCTGAGAGCTGCATGCTAGAATAGGGCTAAGGATCTAGGAAGGATGCCTTATATGCCTGTTGTATGAGCTGTATGCTAGGACTGTTTAGTCAGCAGTAGGAGGACCTGTATAGGTCATGCCTGAATTGGTTACTCGATGCACGAATGTTGCTTGCTTTTTGCTATAGGGGTCCTGACTAACTTTAACTAACTAGTGAGCGGATATGTAACAGTATCCGCAAGCTAGTTAGGGAAGGGAAGTAGGAACTCCTAGTGCAGCTGATGGCGGAGAGTAGGTCGGAGGGTGCCCTAGGAGAGCCTAGGACGCGATTAGTTGAAAAGGGTATCGGTAAAGGGACTTGGTGAAGTTGAAGCAATCCTTGAGGAAAGTACGGATAGATGTGGAAGGTAGTATGGGCCCGTACTACTGGAAGCAGAGGATCCGTACTCGAGTCAGGGAGGGCTGAGATGGAACCAGGGAACTTGGACAGTGCGTGAGACCTCTCGAGAGCCTGTATGATCCTGACGTTTATGTGTTTATTTTCAGTATGGCAATCACACGACATGGAGCAGGAGGTTCAGGATCAGGATAAGGATCAGGATCAGGTGCAGGATCCGAGCAGGTTGATGACGGGCTACGCGAGTTCATCGCGTCTGAGATCACGAGAGGCATCCTTGAGTCGACCCCGGTCATTTTCGGGTCGATGAAGGAGGGGAATGTTGAGCTGATGGAGGATCGCCTCCAGGCATTCAGGAGCGATCTGGCGTCTAGCCAGGCGAGTACGCGCACACTGTCCTTTAAGGACTTCCAAGGGAGTGGTGCGCCGAAATTTCACGGGGTGAAGGACCCCATTGCTGCCAGGATATGGATCGCAAACATTGAGTTTGCGCAGTTGACGAGCTTCTGCCCGGAAGGGTCGAAGGTCCGCTTTGCTGTGGGATGTTTGAGGGATAGAGCTAGAGATTGGTGGGAGTCGATTGGTGACTCGTTGGGATCCCCAGCCGTCGAGGCTATGACTTGGTCAGATTTCGTGGCCAGATTCAGGGCTGAGTTTGCACCGGCTGTGGAGCTTCAGCAGCTGGCCAGGGAGTTCTTGGATATGAGGCAGATGACTGAGACAGTGGCGGAGATCACCGCCAAGTTCAGGGAGAGGGCCTTTTTAGTACCCCAGTACGCGGGGGATGAGGAGATGCGGAAGACCCGCTACCATGATATGTTGAGGGCTGATATTCGGGAGCATGTCAGCTATTCAGCCTGCCCGACCCTGGAGTCCATGATTGCCAGGGCGCGGGAGAGGGAGCTCGATTTGGAGCATGTCAGGAAGAGGAAAGCAGAGTCTGAGCAGGTGATAGGGGTTTCTAGGAAGAAACCCAAGGGATCCGACGTTAGGTCGAAGGGCCAGCCGGGCCAGAGCCGTTGCAGGAAATGCGGCAGGCCGCATGAGGGAGCTTGTAGAGCGGGATCGTCCGGATGCTACAAGTGTGGCAAGATGGGGCACTTTGGCAGGGATTGTACTGCCCCCGCCCCCACAGTGCAGATGTCAGACCTGATTTGCTTCCATTGCAATCAGAGGGATCATAAGATGGCCAACTGCCCTAGATTGACAGCAACGTCAGTAGCAACGCCAGCGGTGGCGCCGACTCCAGCGACATCGCGGGTTACAGATGGCCGGAAGGCCAAGGTAGAGGCTCCGGTGGTGCGGAGCCGAGCATTTCAGTTGACAGCCGAGGAGGCACGCGCTGCACCCGATGTGGTGACGGGTACGATTTCTTTCTTATGCTTTTATGTTATGACGCTGTGATTTTGATATGTTATGTATGTGCTCTGTTTAGGATCGTTCCATGTGAACGGTATCCCAGTTCAGGTATTTTTTGATTCGGGCGCTACCCGATCGTTTGTCTCTCTTGCGCTTAGCAAGAAGTTTCCTGAGTCTTCGGGCATGTTGGATTGCCCTCTAGAGGTCGAGATTACGGACGACCGGTCAGCGCGAACATCAGAGGTCTACCGAGATTGCATTTTGCGGCTGTTCGAGGAGCGTTACCTGGTAGACCTGGTTCCCATACCTTTGCGGGGGAACAAGGTTATTATTGGTATGGACTGGTTGAGCCCCAATGGGGCGGTGATCGACTGCGCGAAGCAGTTGGTGCGGATCAGGACCCTAAATGGGGGAGAGCTGGTGATTCAGGGCGAGAGGCCACAGCGAGGACTAGCTTTATCTTCAGCAGCGAAAGCTAGGCGCTACCTTCAGCAGGGTTGCGCAGGATTTGTCGCCTATGTTATGGATACCCAGGAGGCGGGTAAGGCGACGGTTAGCGATGTGCCAGTAGTGCGAGAGTTCGCGGATGTATTCCCCGAGGAGTTGCCTGGGATACCTCCGGAATGGCAGGTAGAGTTCAGGATCGACCTAGTCCCTGGTGCGGCTCCGATAGCCAAGGCACCGTATTGGTTGGCTCCTCCTGAGATGCAGGAGTTGTCTACACAGTTGCAGGAGCTGTTAGACAAGGGATTCATTAGACCGAGCAGTTCACCCTGGGGATCCCCGATTCTGTTCGTGAAAAAGAAGGACGGGTCGCATCGGATGTGTATGGACTATAGGGAGCTGAATAAGGTAACGGTGAAGAACCGTTACCCACTCCCGAGGATTGATGACCTCTTTGATCAGCTACATGGAGCATCTTGGTTCTCCAAGATTGATTTGCATTCAGGGTATCATCAGATGAGGGTCAGAGAGGAGGATGTGCAGAAGACTACGTTTCAGACGCGTTATGGCCACTATGAGTTCATGGTGATGCCTTTCGGGCTCACCAATGCTCCTGCCGCGTTCATGGACCTCATTAACCGCGTGTGCAGACCGATGTTGGATTGGTCCGTGATAGTTTTCATCGATGACATCTTGGTTTATTCCAAGACGCGAGAGCAGCATGAGGAGCACTTGCGAGAGGTTTTGGATACTTTGAGAAGGGAGAGCTTGTATGCTAAGTTCTCCAAGTGTGAGTTCTGGTTGTGCGAGGTGCAGTTTCTTGGGCACCTTGTCAACCATGATGGGATATCGGTTGATCCGGCCAAGGTTGAGGCCGTGATGAGGTGGGAGGTCCCGAGGTCTCCATCCGAGATTCGAAGCTTTCTGGGATTGGCAGGCTACTATCGGAGATTCATTCAGGACTTCTCCAAGATAGTCGTGCCCCTGACCAGGCTGACGAGGAAAGTCGTAGTCTTTCGCTGGAGCCCCGAGCAGCAGGCTGCGTTTGAGACTTTGAGACAGAGATTATGCGAGGCACCAATCTTAACCCTGCCGGAGGGCATGGAGGATTTTGTTGTATACTGCGAAGCGTCCATCTCAGGTTTGGGCGCGGTATTGATGCAGAGAGGGCATGTTATTGCTTACGCTTCGAGGCAGCTGAAGCCTCACGAGGCGAATTATCCGACGCACGATTTGGAGCTGGGGGCTATTGTTTTCACCCTCAAGATTTCGCGTCATTACCTCTATGCGGTTCGTTGTACCATTTACACGGACCACAAGAGCCTGAGGTATCTCGTGGACCAGCCAAATCTGAATATGAGGCAGCGTCGGTGGCTTGATGTGGTGAAGGATTATGATTGTGAGATCCTCTACTACCCGGGGAAGGCCAATGTTGTGGCCGATGCACTTAGCCACAAGGTAGCGCCGATCAGGGGCATCTGTCTGAGGATGGCAGTTGTGACTTCGCTATTGGAGCAGATTCGGGAGGCCCAGCAGGAGGCCATGAATGAGGAACATCGAAAGAGTGAGCGAATTGTGGGTCAGGTTTCCTCCTTCGACTATGATAGTCGGGGATTGTTGACTCTTTACCGTAGGGTGTGGGTCCCTTATCATGGGGGTGTGCGCCAGGTATTGATGGCAAAGGCGCACAAATCCAGGTTTTCTATGCATCCCGGGGCGACGAAGATGTACAGGGATCTTCGTCTCGATTATTGGTGGCCCTGTATGAAGAGGGACATAGCCTGGATTATGGAGAGGTGTCTGACCTGCAGGAAGGTCAAGGCTGAGCACCAGAGACCTCACGGCAAGGTCCAACCATTAGATATCCCGCTGTGGAAGTGGGAGGATATTACGATGGACTTCATTACGAAGCTTCCCAGGACCGCGCGTGGAGTGGATTCGATTTGGGTCATCGTTGATCGGTTGACCAATAGCGCCCATTTTATTCCGATTCAGGAGTGTATTTCGGCTGAAAAGTTGGCCGACATCTACATCAGAGAGGTAGTGGCGCAGCACGGGGTGCTAGTTTCAGTGATTTCCGACAGGGATGTGCGGTTCACTTCCAGGTTTTGGAAGAAGTTTCATGACGAGCTGGGTACTCGTCTGCATTTTAGCACCGCCTTTCACCCGCAGGCGGATGGCCAGAGCGAGCAGACCATCCAGACGCTAAAGGATATGCTGCGGGCGTGTGTTTTAGATTTCAGAGGTAGTTGGGATACTTACCTTCCGTTGGCCGAGTTCTATTATAATAACAGTTATCACGCGAGCATCGACCGTCCTCCTTTCGAGATGTTGTATGGGACGAAGTGCAGGACCCCGATATGCTGGGGAGAGGTCGGACAGAGAGTCATGGGAAGTACCGAAGTGGTACTCAAGACTACGGAGAGGATCCAGCAGGTTCGGAGCAGGCTTAAGACTGCTCAGAGTCGGTAGAAAAGTTATGCCGACAAGCGTCGATCGAACCTGGAGTTCCAGGTCGGGGATATGGTGCTCCTGAAGGTGTTGCCTTGGAAGGGCGTCATTCGATTCAGGAAGCGGGGCAAGCTGAGCCCCAGGTATATTGGACCCTTCACGGTTGTAGCCCGGGTGGCCAAGGTGGCATATAGGCTGTATCTTCCAGCCAAAATCAGTCAGATCCATAGCACTTTTCACATCTCCCAGCTGCGGAAGTGTCTGGTGGACGATTCGGCAGTGGTGAATTTAGAGGATATCCAGGTTGCTGACAGCCTTAATTACATCGAGCGGCCAGCGGCAATCCTTGACAAGAAGTCAAGGGATCTGAGGAACAAGAGGGTGGCGCTGGTAAAGGTGCAGTGGCAGCACTGCAAGGGCTCGGAATGGACCTGGGAGCCGGAGAACGAGATGAGGGAGCATTACCCCGAGCTTTTTCCGGATTCAGCGGCAGACTTCGAGGACGAAGTCTAAGATAATTAGGGGAGATTTGTAACACCTAATTCCTAGTATGTATTTTATTCAAGAATCATACGTATTTTGTTTGGGGCTCGACGAGTTGGTGGCCCAACTCGTCGAGTAGAGACGGGATCCGCGGGAAGTTTAAGTGACCTACTCGACGAGTCGGAGACTGACTCGACGAGTAGGTGCTGTTTGAGTGAAACCCTATATTTGAGGGTTTGCACCCTATTTAAACACTTTATTTCAGCCTCCATTGTCGTTATCAATCCCAGAGAGCTGTATATCGAAACCCTAGCCGTTTTTGTGTGTTCTAAGGCCATTTTGGTACATTTGGTGGGTGGTGTAGCTGGAGAAGAAGAAAAAAGCTTGAGAGTTCGAGTTGGGGCTTAGAGATTCAGGGATCTAGTTTCATTTTCAGCTCAGTCAAGCTAAAATGCCCCTGTCTTGGTCTTCTATGTGTTTATTCATCTTTGGACTTGGGTTTTGGGCACATTTAGGGCTTTCCAATCCATATTCGGATGTGTAGAGTGTTATATGAGGTCTTAATTTCAGATCTGAGACATTGGAAGGGTCTCATGGCATAAAGGTGCCAACTTTATGGCCATGAGAGCCCCATGCATCTTGTGGATCACTTTTAATGGCCTTTTGAGCCAAAGACCCCTTGCATGTGCACGAAGTTGGAAACTTTACGTGTAAAATGGACATTAGGGGACCAGATCTATGGTTTTGATGAGTTAAGACCCATCTAAATCGACTGTATAGTAAGGGTCATGGATGGGCTCGACGAGTCGTTCTTGGGACTCGGGGAGTCGGTGTGTATTGACCACCAAATCCTTTCTGTGGATGGACCAGTTGTTAGGGAAGGAAGTCCCTTAGCTGTTTGGACGCAAAAAGGGGACCTGGGAATCATGGGACTCGACGAGTGGATGAACAGACTTGACGAGTCCAAGGCAATCTCCGAATCTTTGAAGATAGACTCGACGAGTTGTTCATACGACTGGGCAAGTCATAGACCGGACACATTCTTATGAGGGAGATGAACTCGACGAGTTCAAGGATGAACTCGGCGAGTCGGATGAAGATGGTCCCGATGGTTTGAATGAGGGAGAACCCGTCGAGTTCTTGCTAGACTCGACGAGTAGAGTCGGGGTTGGATCGGGTTAGTGAAGTATGGACTCGACGAGTTGGTAGACCAATTCGGCGAGTCAAGTCAACTGGGTGTTGAATTCGTCCAATAATGACTTTGACTGGACTTGAGTTGACCCTGGTTAGGGTTATATGTTCTGTTTGATGACTTGAGGGTTGTCTTGTAGGGATTGAGGAGTCGAGGAGAGCCGACCTTCACGCCGAGGACAGTTCCGACACTACACGACATCGAGGTGAGTTCCCTTCCAGTAGAAGTGGGTCTAAGGCACCAAGGCCGGCCCACTAGTAGTTGTTTAGCTGAGATGATTGTCTTTGTGATAATTGTCTGGTCTGGTATTGCTTGATATGAGAGTATGATAGTTTGCTTGATATGTGACTATGCTAGTTTGCCATGTTACGTGAGATAGTATCAGTAGAAGGGGACTAGTCTCTGAATCGGTCGTTAGGACCATTGGGTAGGTTGGACACCCTAGATATGTCTGACAACATGATTGATATATGATATTATGTGTTAGCAGTAGGGGGTGAAATAGTCCCCGTATTCGGTTGAAAGACCGGAGGGTAGGTCGGCACCCCAGAACAGCCTGACATGGGTAGGTCAGCACCCCAGAATGGCTTGACATGGGTAGGTCAGCACCCCAGAATGGCTTGATATGGGTAGGACGGGCGCCCCACAATTGCCCGGCAGTATGTATGCTATGTGATTATATGGTATGTGGTATGATGGGGGAACTCACTAAGATTTGTGCTTACAGTTTTTGTTTTTGTTTCAGGTACCTCTTCGTTAAAGGGGAAGGAGCCGGCGGTGTAGCAGCGCATCACACACACACATGGTTTCCGCATGGAGTGTTCTGGGAATGTACTCTGATTTATTTTACTTTTGACGATATGATTATCGGACACATTGTTAAGTTTCTTTTTACAAATGACATGGCATGAGAACTGTTTTGGTAAACTAGGTTGTGAATTACTTAATTGAAAATGAAATTTTTGGGCTTGAAATTTGGGATGTTACAAGTTGGTATCAGAGCCCTAGTTTGAGGGATTCGGACACACCCTCGGCGGTGTTCGGACTCAAACAGAGGGATTAAATGATTTTTACAAGGAAAATGGTTTTCTATAAAAAAATCTGATTTAAAGAGTTTTCAGAAAGAACAAGGTGTGTGATGCGTGCGACCGGCCGAGCTCAAGTAAGTTTTCCCCAAGATACCTATACTTGTTAGATAAGTTATATGATATATGATTCTGAGAAACTGCATGCTAGATTAGGGCTAAGGATCTAGGAGGATGCCTTGCATGCCTGATATATGATTCGGAGAAACTGCATGCTAGATTAGGGCTAAGGATCTAGGAGGATTCCTTGTATGCCTGATGTATGATTCTGAGAGCTGCATGCTAGAATAGGGCTAAGGATCTAGGAAGGATGCCTTATATGCCTGTTGTAAGAGTTGTATGCTAGGACTGTTTAGTCAGCAGTAGGATGACCTGTATAGGTTATTGGTTACTCGATTTACGAATGTTGCTTGCTTTTTGCTATAGGGGTCCTGACTAACTTTAACTAACTAGTGAGCGGATATGTAACAGTATCTGCAAGCTAGTTATGGAAGGGAAGTAGGAACTCCTAGTGCAGCTGATGGCGGAGAGTAGGTCGGAGGGTTCCCTAGGAGAGCCTAGGACGAGATTAGTGGAAAAAGGTATCGGTAAAGGCACTTGGTGAAGTTGAAGCAATCCTTGAGGAAAGTACGGATAGATGTGGAAGGTAGTATGGGCCCATACTACTGGAAGTAGAGGATCCGTACTAGAGTCAGGGAGGGCCGAGATGGAACCAGGGAACTTGGAGAGTGCGTGAGACCTCTCGAGAGCCTGTATGATCCTGACATTTATGTGTTTATTTTCAGTATTGCAATCACACGACATGGAGCGGGAGGTTCAGGATCAGGATCAGGATCAGGCTCGGGCGCACGCTCCGAGCTGGTTGATGACGGGCTACGCGAGTTCATCGCGTCTGAGATCACGAGAGGCATCCTTGAGTCGACCCCGGTCATTTTCGGGTCGATGAAGGAGGGGATTGTTGAGCTGATGGAGGATCGCCTCCAGGCATTCAGGAGCGATCTGGCATCTAGACAGGCGAGTACGCGCACACTGTCCTTTAAGGACTTCCGAGGGAGTGGTGCGCCGAACTTTCACGGGGTGAAGGACCCTATTGCTGCCAGGAGATGGATCGCAGGCATTGAGTCTGCGCAGTTGACGAGCTTTTGCCCGGAAGGGTTGAAGGTTCGCTTTGTTGCGGGATGTTTGAGGGATAGAGATAGAGATTGGTGGGAGTCGGTTGGTGACTCGTTAAGATCCCCAGCCGTCGAGGCTATGACTTGGTCAGATTTCTTGACCAGATTCAGGGCTGAGTTTGTGCCGGTTGTGGAGCTTCAGCACCTGGCCAGGAAGTTCTTGGATATGAGACAGATGACTGAGACAGTGGCGGAGATCACCGCCAAGTTCAGGGAGAGGGCCCTGTTGGTACCCCAGTACGCGGGGGATGAGGAGATGTGGAAGACCTGCAACCATGATATGTTGAGGGCTGATATTCAGGAGCATGTCAGCTATTCAGCCTGCCCGACCTTGGAGTCCATGATTGCCAGGGCGCGAGAGAGGGAGCTAGATTTGGAGCATGTCAGGAAGAGGAAAGCAGAGTTTGAGCAGGTGACAGAGGTTTCTGGGAAAAAACCCAAGGGATCCGACGTTAGGTCGAAGGGCCAGTCGGGCCAGAGCCACTGCAGGAAATGTGGCAGGCCGTATGAGGGAGCTTGTAGAGCGGGATCGTCCGGCTGCTACAAGTACGGCAAGACGGTGCACTTTGGCAGGGATTGTACTGCCCTCGCCCCCACAGTGCAGATGTCAGACCTGATTTGCTTCCATTGCAATCAGAGGGGCCATAAGATGGCCAATTGCCCTTGATTGACAGCAACGTCAGTAGCAGCGCCAGCGGTGGCGCCGACTCCAGCGACATCGCGGGTTACAGATGGCCGGAAGGCCAAGGTAGAGGCTCCGGTGGTGCGGAGCCGAGCATTTCAGTTGACAGCCGAGGAGGCACGCGCTGCACCCGATGTGGTGACGGGTACGATTTCTTTCTTATGCTTTTATATTATGACGCTGTGATTTTGATATGTTATGTATGTGCTTTGTTTAGGATCGTTCCATGTGAACAGTATCCCAGTTCAGGTATTGTTTGATTCAGGCGCTACCCGATCGTTTGTCTCTCTTGCGCTTAGCAAGAAGTTTCCTGAGTCTTCGGGCATGTTGGATTGCCCTATAGAGGTCGAGATTGCGGACGATCGGTCAGTGCGAGCATCGGAGGTCTACCGAGATTGCGTTTTGTGGCTGTTCGAGGAGCGTTACCTGGTAGACCTGGTTCCCATACCTTTGTGGGGGAACAAGGTTATTATTGGTATGGGCTGGTTGAGCCCCAATGGGGCGGTGATCGACTGCGCGCAGCAGTTGGTGCGGATAAGGACCCCAAGTGGGGGAGAGCTGGTGATTCAGGGCGAGAGGCCACAACGAGGACTAGCTTTATGTTCAGTAGCGAGAGCTAGGCGCTACCTTCAGCCGGGTTGCGCAGGATTTGTCGCCTATGTTATGGATACCCGGGAGGCGGGTAAGGCGACGATTAGCGATGTGCCAGTAGTGCGAGAGTTCGCTGATGTATTCCCCGAGGAGTTGCCTGGGATACCTCTGGAACGGAAGGTAGGATCGACCTAGTCCCTGGTGCGGCTCCGCTAGCCAAGGCACCGTATCGGTTGGCTCCTCATGAGATGTTGGAGTTGTCTACACAGTTGCAGGAGCTGTTAGACAAGGGATTCATTAGACCGAGCAGTTCACCCTGGGGATCCCCGATTCTGTTCGTGAAAAAGAAGGACGGGTCGCATTGGATGTGTATAGACTATAGGGAGCTGAATAAGGTAACGGTGAAGAGCCGTTACCCACTCACGAGGATTGATGACCTCTTTGATCAGCTACATGGAGCATCTTGGTTCTCCAAGATTGATTTGCGTTCAGGGTATCATCAGATGAGGGTCAGAGAGGAGGATGTGCAGAAGACTGCGTTTCAGACGCGTTATGGCCACTATGAGTTCATGGTGATGCCTTTCGGGCTCACCAATGCTCCTGCCGCGTTCATGGACCTCATGAACCGCGTGTGCAGACCGATGCTGGATCGGTCCGTGATAGTTTTCATCGATGACATCTTGGTTTATTCCAAGACGCGAGAGCAGCATGAGGAGCACTTGCGAGAGGTTTTGGATACTTTGAGAAGGGAGAGCTTGTATGCTAAGTTCTCCAAGTGTGAGTTCTGGTTGCGCGAGGTGCAGTTTCTTGGGCACCTTGTCAACCAGGACGGGATATCGGTTGATCCGGCCAAGGTTGAGGCCGTGATGAGGTGGGAGGTCCCGAGGTCTCCATCCGAGATTCGAAGCTTCCTGGGATTGGCAGGCTAATATCGGAGATTCATTCAAGATTTCTCCAAGATAGCCGTGCCCCTGAACAGGCTGAGGAGGAAAGCCATGGTCTTTCGTTGGGGGCTCGAGCAGCAGGCTGCGTTTGAGACTTTGAGACAGAGATTATGCGAGGCGCCAATCTTAGCCCTACCGGAGGGCATGCAGGATTTTGTTGTATACTGCGACGCGTCTATCTCAGGTTTGGACGCGGTATTGATGCAGAGGGCGCATGTTATTGCTTACGCTTCGAGGCAGCTGAAGCCTCACGAGGCGAATTATCCGACGCATGATTTGGAGCTGGGGGCTGTTGTTTTCGCCCTCAAGATTTGGCGTTATTACCTCTATGGGGTTCGTTGTACCATTTACACGGACCATAAGAGCCTGAGGTATCTCGTGGACCAGCCAAATCTGAATATGAGGCAGCGTTGGTGGCTTGATGTGGTGAAGGATTATGATTGTGAGATCCTATACTACCCGGGGAAGGCCAATGTCGTGGCCGATGCGCTTAGCTGCAAGGCAGCACCGATCAGGGGCATCTATCTGAGGATGACAGTTGTGACTCCGCTATTGGAGCAGATTCGGGAGGCCCAGCAGGATGTCATGAAGGAGGAACATCGAAAGAGTGAGCGAATTGTGGGTCAGGTTTCCTCATTCGACTATGATAGCCGGGGATTGTTGACTCTTCAACGTAGGGTGTGGGTCCCTTATCATGGGGGTGTGCGCCAGGTATTGATGGCAAAGGCACACAAATCCAGGTTTTCTATGCATCCCGGGGCGATGATGATGTACAGGGATCTTCGTCTCGATTATTGGTGGCCCTGTATGAAGAGGGACATAGCCTGGGTTGTGGAGAGGTGTCTGACCTGCAGGAAGGTCAAGGCTGAGCACCAGAGACCTCACGACATGATCCAGCCGTTAGATATCCCACTGTGGAAGTGGGAGGATATTACGATGGACTTCATTACGAAGCTTCTCAGGACCGCGCGTGGAGTGGATTCGATTTGGGTCATCATTGATCGGTTGACCAAGAGCGCCCATTTTATTCCGATTCAGGAGAGTATTTCGGCTGAAAAGTTGGCCGACATCTACATCAGAGAGGTAGTGGCGCGGCACGGGGTGCCAGTTTCAGTGATTTCCGACAGGGATGTGCGGTTCACTTCCAGGTTTTGGAAGAAGTTTCATGACGAGCTGGGTACTCGTCTGCATTTTAGCACCGCCTTTCACCCGCTGACGGATGGCCAGAGCGAGCGGACCATCCAGACGCTAGAGGATATACTGCGGGCATGTGTTTTAGATTTCGGAGGTAGTTGGGATACTTACCTTCCGTTGGCGGAGTTCTCTTATAATAACAGTTATCACGTGAGCATCGACCGTCTTCCTTTCGACATGTTGTATGGGAGGAAGTGCAGGACCCCGATATGATGGGGAGAGGTCGGAAAGAGAGTCATGGGAAGTACCGAAGTGGTACTCAAGACTACGGAGAGGATCCAGCAGGTTCGGAGCAGGCTTAAGACTGCTCAGAGTCGGTAGAAAAGTTATGCCGACAAGCGTCGATCGAACCTGGAGTTCCAGGTCGGGGATATGGTGCTCCTGAAGGTGTCGCCTTGGAAGGGCGTCATTCGATTCAGGAAGCGGGGCAAGCTGGACCCCAGGTATATTGGACCCTTCAGGGTTTTAGCCCGGTTGGGAAAGGTGGCATATAGGCTGGATCTGCCAGCCGAACTCAGTCAGATCTATAGCACTTTTCACGTCTCCCAGCTGCGGAAGTGTCTAGTGGACGATTCGGCAGTGGTGCATTTAGAGGATATTCAGGTTGATGACAGCCTGAATTACATCGAGCGGCCAGTGGCAATCCTTGACAGGAAGTCAAGGGATCTGAGGAACTAGAGGGTGGAGCTGGTAAAGGTGCAGTGGCAGCACCGCAAGGGCTCAGAATGGACCTGGGAGCCGGAGAACGAAATGAGGGAGCATTACCCCGAGCTTTTTCCGGATTCAGCGGCAGACTTCGAGGACGAAGTCTAAGATAAGTGGGGGAGATTTGTAACACCTGATTCCTAGTATGTATTTTATTCAAGAATCGTATGTATTTTCTCTGGGACTCGACGAGTTGGTGGCCCAACTCGTCGAGTAGAGACGCGATCCACGGGAAGTTTAAGTGACCTACTCGACGAGTAGGTGCTGTTTGAGTGAAACCCTATATTTGAGGGTTTGCACCCTATTTAAACACTTTATCTCAGCCTCCATTGTCGTTATCACTCCCAGGGAGCTGTATATCGAAACCCTAGCCGTTTTTGTGTGTTCTAAGGCTATTTTGGTACATTTGGTGGGTGGTGTAGCTTGGAGAAGAAGAAAGAAGCTTGATAGTTCGATTTGGGGCTTAGAGATTTAGGGATCTTGTTCCATTTTCAGCTCAGTCAAGGTAAAATGCCCCTCTCTTGGTCTTCTATGTGTTTATTCATCTTTGGACTTGGGTTTTGGGCACATTTAGGGCTTTCCAGGCCATATTCGGATTTGTGGAGTGTTATATGAGGTCTTGACTTCAGATCTGAGAGATTGGAAGGGTCTCATGGCATAAAGGTGCCAACTTTATGGCCATGAGAGCCCCATGCATCTTGTGGATCACTTTTAATGGCCTTTTGAGCCAAAGACCCCTTGCATGTGCACCAAGTTGGAAACTTTACGTGTAAAATGGACATTAGGGGACCAGATCTATGGTTTTGATGATTTAAGACCCATCTAAATCGACTGTATAGTAAGGGTCATGGATGGGCTCGACGAGTCGTTCTTGGGACTCGGGGAGTCGGTGTGTATTGAACACCAAATCCTTTCTGTGGATGGACCAGTTGTTAGGGACGGAAGTCCCTTAGTTGTTTAGACGCAAAAAGGGGGCCTGGGAATCATGGGACTCGACGAGTGGATGAACAGACTCGGCGAGTCCAAGGCAATATCCCAATCTTTGAAGATCGACTCGACGAGTTGTTCATACAACTCGGCGAGTCATAGACTTGACACATTCTTATGAGGGAGATGAACTCGACGAGTTTAAGGATGAACTCGGCGAGTCGGATGAAGATGGTCTCGATGGTTTGAATGAAGGAGAACCCGTCAAGTTCTTGCTAGACTCAACGATTAGAGTCGGGGTTGGATCGGGTTAGTGAAGTACGGACTCGACTAGTTGGTAGACCAACTCGGCGAGTCAAGTCAACTTGGTGTTGACTTCGTCCAATAATAACTTTGACTGGACTTGAGTTGACCCTGGTTAGGGTTGTATGTTCTGTTTGATGACTTGAGGGTTGTCGTGTAGGGATTGAGGAGTCGAGGAGAGCCGACCTTCACGCCGAGGACAGTTCCGACACTACACGACATCGAGGTGAGTTACCTTCCAGTAGAAGTGGGTCTAAGGCACCAAGGCCGACCCACTAGTAGTTATTTAGCTGAGATGATTGTCTTCGTGATAATTGTCTGGTCAGCTATTGCTTGATATGAGAGTATGCTAGTTTGATTGATATGTGACTATGCTATTTTGCTATGTTACATGCGATAGTATCAGTAGAAGGGGACTAGTCCCCAAATCGGTCGTTAGGACCATCGGGTAGGTCGGACACCCCAGATATGTCTGACAGCATGATTGAGATATGATATTATGTGTTAGCAGTAGGGGTGAAAGAGTCCCCGTGTTCGGTTGAAAGACCGGAGGGTAGGTCGGCACCCCAGAACAGCCTGACATGGGTCGGTCAGCACCCCAGAACATCCTAACATGGGTAGGTCAATACCCCAGAATGGCTTGACATGGGTAGGTCAGCACCCTAGAATGGCTTGACATGGGTAGGACGGGCGCCCCAGAATTGCCCGACAGTATGTATGCTATGTGGTTGTATGGTATGTGGTATGATGGGGGAACTCACTAATCTTTGTGCTTACAGTTTTAGTTTTGGTTTCAGGTACCTCTTCGTCGAAGGGGAAGGAGCCGGCGGTATAGCAGCGCATCACACACACACACATGGTTTCCGCATGGAGTTTTCTGGGAATGTACTCTGATTTATTTTACTTTTGACGATATGATTTTCGGACACATTGTTAAGTTTTTTTTTTTACAAATGACATGGCATGAGAAATGTTTTGGTAAACTATGTTGTGAATTACTTAATTGAAAATGAAATTTTTGGGCTTGAAATTTGGGATGTTACAAATGTTGTGAAAGAACATTGACTTGAAGGAAAAGTGAATATGATGTGAAGAGAATATTTACTATTGTTAATGTAATACCAGTCATGGAGGAACATGGTACAAACTGAGAAACATTCCTAGGACTGGATAATACTCGGTGTTTGACAAACTGATATAAAAAAGATACATAAAGAAATGTCCTATGAACTGTTACATAACTAATAAGACAAAAAACATTAAATACCTAAACAAGCTTCTGATCTCGGAATTGCCCTTCATCTCGGAACTTCTACATATCTCGGACTTATCTCAGACTCAACTGACATCGGAACTTAGGTGATTGCTAGAGGTTCACTTTTCATGTTTCAACAATCTCCCCCTAAGTGAACTTAGCAATCATGCCAGGTTGGATAGCTTCTTCATTGATAAACACATAAGCTCTATATACCCAGTTCCAGCCTTCCAGGTACCATTGGAGTTGATTGATGAATTTGCTTTTCACATGCTCCGGAGCATCTGACTTGGCTGCATTTGTGATGAACTTTTTAAGAATTCTGGAGAGGACGAGGTGCTTATCTAGGACTCGGGAGAAATCTTTCTGGTTGGTCTTCTATTTCATGTACACGTATCCCAACACTGGTTCATCAATTGACCCTTCTGCCAGAATCTCTGCTTCAGGCAGCTTGTAGTCGATCTTGGCCAAGATCTTTTCAGTTCTGAATAGATGTGCAAGTTCGAAGTCACATCGGTAGAACTAAGTAAAGTAATCCTTTAGATAGTTCATTGCAGCGATGATCATTTGATTGTTTTAGCGAGTTCGGAAGTGAGCAACAATCGTTAAAATGTCGTTTGGATTGATGGAAGGAAAGCCTGCATCAGTGATAGTGATATGCTTTGATTTGTTCTGAAAGATGTAGTACCTATGGAGCAAGCAGTTCAAATCGAATATGCTCAAGACTTTTCTTCCGAACCCAGAGATTCTTGTAATTTTCTTCTGAGACCACACTTCCTTTTGAGGTTGTGCAATCATGGAGTAGAATGTCTTCAACCTTTCTCTTTCTGTCCTGACAATCATTTGAGGATCATTATCTGGGTGGAGTGGAGAAAACTTGATGTAATATCTTCCATAAGGAGAAATTGGAAGATCGAGTTGGTCAGCATCTTGCGTTAGTAGATCATAATATGTGAATGGCACAATATCCACATCATCAATTATCCCTTCACGAAAAAGTGGGGATAAGCCCAACATTGGATTCAGATTGTCTTTAAGAGCTTGGATCTGAATGATCGCTTCTAGGGCTTGATCTATTTAGGCTTGTGACCATCCTTCGGACTTCATGTATGTCTGATCAGGGCTGTGCGATTCCGAGACAGTCTTTTTGCTTTTGTCTTTTTGTTTGTTCAAGTCATTAGTGACTTGTTGAATGTTCTTAGTGATTGTAAACTCAGGAGGTAGAAGAACTTGAGGCTCTTTCGGGATGTCACCAGGCTTCCGAATAGGAGACCCTTCATCGATAGGAACTATTATTGGAGAGGGGATATGAGGCAACATGGACTGGGTAGCTCGGAATGCATGTATTGTGAGCTTTTTCTTTGCCTTAGCCAATTCATGACTTTTTTTAAGAACGTCTACCAAAGATGATGGCTAGGTGACGACGAACCATATCTTTCTCTCTTCCACTGAAAGAATTTTTGCCGAAAATTTTCTTGGAGCTTGAATTCCAACCACAAAGTTAGTGAAATGTTCAACTTCATCATCATCGGAAGGATTACCGGTGGACAAGATTTGAAGTTCATCATCATTTGATTCATCTCGGAGACTGAACTCCGAGGCAGGCTTCCAGGAAATGATACGACCCTTTTTAGTTCCTTCTCCCCCTCGTGCATCGGATGGCCCAGCTTCCGAGGCAACTGTAGCAGCTTCTTTGACTTCGGAGAGCCTATCAAACACCTTTTGAAAGCTCATGTTGATTTGCTTTGCCAAGGCTTCATAGGCTTCAGTTGTAGGTGCTTGATCTTTCAAGTGATCGAACAGGGAGGCAAGGATGGACAACATCTCATCGAAATTGTTGTTCGGAACGTCGACTATGTTCCAACGGGCTCGGAGGAGTTTAAGGACGACCTGTTGCATGATAAGATTCGTTTCGTCCTTCTTTTTAATTTCCTTCTCCAACCTCTAAATCTGCTTCTCATGTCTGACATGGGTTTGCTTGATCAGTTCATTTGTGGCACTAATTATGTCTTCATCGATTTTCATCATGGTCGAGGTGATATCAATGTGGTGATCAAGGTTGGAGATCTACTTTTGGTCCACCTCTTCCAAGGTATGCTTGAACCTCAAAGAAATAAGTCGGTCTAGTTGCGCTGCCCTTTTAGCATCCGAGGGCCCAACTTTCTTTACATCAGACAAGGACTGAAGTATAGCATCAAGTTTGGTATTGAGGCTGGAGACTTTGGCATCGATTTTGGAATCAAGATTTGCAACTGACTTTTCTAGGGACTCCACCTTTAAAATTGTAGCTGAAATGTTGTATCGGAGTTCCAACAGGGAAAATGGATCATCATAGTTTTCGGCTGATGATCCAGTGTCCGAGGTGGAACTCTCAGACTTAGCTTTATCACCTTCTTTGCTGACAGGAGGTTCTGAAGGAGTAGGATTGTTTTCTATTGTTTCCTTTGGAGGGTTTGATTTAGTTGCACCTCCAAGTGTGTTCTGGACTTCGTCGTCAATGTGGATTTCTTCATTAATAGGCTCCGAAGAGAATGAGAAAAGTCTGAAACTGTAGATGGGTCTTAATGATGATGGTTTATGCAGAGCATGAAATTATGAGAATACTGGAGGAGCAGCAACGGATGCACTATCGTCATCGAACATGAATTCCGAGGAGTGTTCTTCATTAGGATTGGCATGGAAGGCATCATGGTGAGGCGACTTCAGAGAATCGTCTGAGATGATGGTTTCTTGGTGAGTTTCTCCTGATGCAAACTCTTGGTCAGTGACTTCATCGGAGGGGGCAACAAATGGATGATTACTCGGAATTGCTTGATTTCTCATAAAGATGAGAGTTGCTTCGACTTGGGAACAAGTGAGCTCCGGATGCCTTGTGTGAGCCCTGTTAACAAAGTCTAACCAATCTGGATCATTAGTACCTGGTTGTCCTTTACCTGAGCCAGGTATCAGACCAGTTGTGGCTCCTGAAGTTGTAGGGCTTTAGAAAGCTTGGGATCTGAGACATGAATCTCAGATCGTGCTTGTGTAAAAAGAGGAGGAATATCCAAGATGACTCGTAAGTGTGTTCCATGGGGGTGCAAGGAACTATTGTCAAGACCGACATCACCTTGTTGGGAAGGTGAGGGTGGATCATGAGGAGACTCCCCATGAGTGTGTGCGAGTGGTTTTGAAACTCCGAAGGGTACTTTGGAAGAGTGGTTTGTGGGTTGAACGGATGACCAGAGTTAGTCGGAATGTCTTTGATAGATTCCTTTTGAGAGGAAGCATCGACTTTGGCTCCCTTTTTGGTTTTTGGTTTGATGGTAGAAGTCTGTCGCTTAGCTACATTCTTTTTCTTGCCACCAGCCGAGACCGGTTTGACCACATATGAGGTAGGCTCAGTAGAGACTGGGATAGACTGTGTTGGGTCATACACAATCGAGTTCTCTAAATGATATTTCAAATAAGGGGACTCAGATGGTAAAGTGGCCAACATATGTTGTGGTAGTCTACGTTTGAGTCCGAAAGATGCTTGGTTTGGAAGTCTGTAAGTTTTTATAGCTTTAAAGGATAAGAATACCGCTTTTGGTTATGTGGCGATTGGAATGGGATCTCGTCTTTTTCGGTAAAAATTTTGAAGTTTCAGAGCCCAGAACCTCGAACTCGAGATTTCTTAAGGCTTCCTCTTTATTGAAAATTTCCGAAAGTCTTTCCACAAGACCTCGGTCAGATCCACAACGTTGGATCTCCCAGAGTAGATGTTATACACCACATGAAGCCAGTCCTTGCTCATCGTATCAGTCCCTGCATGCTTGCGGAGAGACCTCGAAGAGTGAGGTGCATAAGGACCGTCCAAAGGCCAGGGACAACAGATTTCTTGAATTTCTTGGCCTTGAACTCTTCTGAATACCTAATGTCACTGAGGAACATCTGAAACTCTTCAGACATTGGTTCTTGCACGATAAAACCCTTGGGGTTTTCTGGTATTCCAATTACTTTGAGAAAAGTTTTTTTTGAGACAGGTACAATGCGATCACCTGTGATCTTGGTTTTGAGCAAATAGTTTTTGATTTTGATCCTTTCAAAGGCAGTATGAAGGATCATGAGAGGGATTTGGGGATTAGGGGTTTTTGTGAGTTGAATGCCGATAGGATGACGAGAGATGAAATCGATCATAACTTTGATGGATTTGTCATAGTCTGCGGGTTCAAGTGAGAAGAGTTGTGTGGTTTCACGAAGAAAGGGATCTGTTGAGGAAGACGAGGCAGAGCCTTTGGAAGACTTCTTCTTTGGAACAGTTTTTGCTAGTTCGGGAGAAATTTGGGAGGAAGCCATTTGTAACGCCCGGATCCTGATATGTATTTTAAATTATAACATTCATTTTGGCACTACCATGTACAGACGAGGGACAGGCATGAAAAACTGGAGGGCATGACTATTTTGGCATTTAAGTTGTTCTGAAATCCAACAACCCTATGCGGCCCTTCAAACCAGATTCCACGTACCGTGAATAGTAGAGTAATAAATAATACTTTTTGTATGATTCATATTGCATAAAAATAATGATGATTTTTGTATAAAAAAAGCATTTAGGAAATATATATAATAAATATTTCAAGTAGTACATGTATTACCCCCTGAAAATATGTAAAAGTAGGGTCGTAACACTCACCTTAAAGTGCGATTGACGATTAGTTTTCGTGAATGGGTGCGAGAAAACCAGGATGTATTGCCGTGAACGCGATATTCCGAGATAATTTAGTTTCCTAAGGAAATATTAACCTAAATTAATATGTAGATGGTAATTGGTATTTTAGCTAATTATAAGAATTTATTTAATAATTTCCAAGGTTTTGTTAGTCAATAATTTATTTAAATAAATTTTATCTAATTTTAACATTTTCCAAAATATTCAAATATCCAAAAATTTGTTTAAATTGAAATCAAATTAATAATTTCTAAAAATTTATTTATTCTAACTTTTATTTAATAAATCAATATTTATAAAAAATATTATTTAATTTTGTATTAAAAGTTTGGATTCGTTTTGAAAGGATTATTCCACCAAAGGGTAAGTTTTGCACATTTTGATTGAAGTTTCATTAACTTGAAAACATTTTTTGAGAGGGAGGGTTTAAAGTAGGGAAAATTCAAATTTGAGGGGCTGCATCTATTTAAATTGTATGTAAGTTTGGTTTAATATTGATGAATCAGGAGGAGGTTGTCCTCCTGATCCCTGATCCATGTGACTTCACGACGAGGAAAGAAAACAAAAAAAAAAAAAAGGTTTCGATGGTCCGTGTGATTCTTGGAGATGGACGAACGAAACAAAAGAGATGGAGTGGGCTTACGAGGGTGGAGTAGCAGCTGCACAGGTGGTGATGGCGGTGGTTTGGAGCTGCGACAGGAGGGTGACGGAGGTGGCAGGAGGCCACTCCGGTGGTCTTCTGCTACCTCTTCCATTCTTCTTTCAGTGGTTTTCAATAAATGGGAGATGGAGAGATCTTTGGGGATCAAAACCAGAAGGAAACACATGTTGGTGTTGGGGTGGTCGGGGGTGGTTTCGGGGGTGTTTTTACCTTCTGTTTGGAGCTGAATCCGATAGAGGGTGGCTTATGGGGATTAGATAATGATAATGGAGGGTGTAAGGTAGCTTCTTAGTGGAGGAATGGTGGAGTTATGGTGATTTGTGGTGGTTTTGTGGTGTAGAGTAATGGTGGTGTTGTTGTAACTGTGAGAGGGGGAGAGTGAGAGCTTTAGAGATGAAAGTTGGGATTGTTGTTTGGTGATATGAGCTTTCTTTTATAGCCAAGAATACACACATACAAGCTTTGAAGTGCCATCCGTACAACACATTCTTGTACCTTTTAGTGAAGCTTGTACACAAAGAAGAAGAGAAGGGGAGAAGAAAAACTAGGGGAAGAAGTAAAAAAAATCTGATTTTTAGCTTCCAGAATAATATGTGGGTCCCACATGGGTTATACCCCCATTAAATGCCCAAAAATATACACAAAACTAGGTGCGTCAGAATCCGTGCATCGAGAATTGTTTTTCGAAAGTACTGTTAGATAGAGTTTAATTCAAGGATTCTAGAACATCAAACAGACTAATTTTTGGAGTTAAGAAACACCGGAAAATTGCATTTGAAGTTTCGCATTTTAACGGCTCGCGGCGTCCGTTTTCATGAGATTTGTAAGTATTTTTGTTAAAAATATTTTGAATGTGAAATTAAATAATAAATTATAGTCTGATATCAAAAACGTTCTCGGAAATCCCGTCGGCAAAGCATAAGTGCCTCAACGGATCAATTCGGTTTTACGCGATTAAAGAAAAAAAAAATGTTTTACTGTTTGTTTTTCTTAAAATTGCTGTATTTTTTTCATACGAACACTGTTTTGGACGTTCTTTATATTTTCGAAAACAGGGGAACATGTATTATAATATATTAATGTTTGTTTTGCTCAAAATTGCTTAATGCAAAATTTCAGTTTTTCAAACACATTAATTAGCTTTGTCGTTTAAACGGATTGATTCGGTTTACAGTTTACACATTTCGAAGTAAGGTATCATCTGACATCATATAATAATTAAAATAAATTTATTTATTTTACTTTAGGTACACCAAAACTCAATAAGTCAGATTATCACGAGATTCACGGTGAATTAGCCTACTATAAATTTTGCCCTAAATTCCGGGATGTCACAGTGCACTAAGTTTAACGAGATTTTCATGATACTAGAATCGCAAAAGCAAAGTGATCTTGTAATACTAGTTCATTTGACGTTTCCGAAATGGATTAAGTCGCTAACATCATCGGAGACACAATGAAAGATGTCTTATAATTCTAGTTCGTTTGACATTTCCGACGCATGGACTAACATCGACCTCAACGCTGACACGAATGACCTCCCCATCGACATCGAAGAGATCCCCCCCACACACACACACACATACACACCCACCAACCGATCGGGCGCAACAAAGCGAAGCGCGCTCAACGTCATGCGGACGAAGCTACTAGAAGGACACAAGAGTTGGCGGAAATGAAACAAAAGTTCGACGAACACAATCTAATCACACAACAAAAGGTTGATATGCAATTCGAGCACTTGGAATTTCCTCGTAAGCAAGCGCAAGAATATGAAATATCGAATGATTTAGCAATTCTCCAGAATAACGAAGAAAATATGAGACCATGAAAAGTGCATGTGCTCCGGAAGATGAAGGAGACGATCAAAAACAAATATTTGGGTGACTAGTGTATCGTTTTTATGTTTTTAGGACTATGGTTTTTTGCGTTAAATGTTTTCTTGTGTAATATTATTTTTAGTTTTTAAATGTTATGGTTACTCTAGTATTTAATTAAATTGTATGTTTCATTTTTTTAATCTAATGTGAATAAGAAAACAAATTGAAAATTTTTAAATAAATAAATAAAAAATAATTAAATTGAAAAAAAAGAAAAAAAAAGAAAAAAAGAAATGACGACATAGAAAGTTGAGGTGTTATAACTAGTTGTCTATTTCTTCTATTTGGTGTTATAAGGCTAGTGGGTATAGTGTCACACTTGTCACAGTCCACGTAGGCGCCACATTATTTTTGTCACACTTTAGCCAAAACTTGTCATTTGCTAGGCGCGAGTTGTCACACTTGCCATGCTAAATATATATTTTCGTTAATTAGTTTAGAAAATAAATACTACAAACATATTATTTTTTTAAACTTAAATTCCATTAAAAAAACATAGAAATTAAAAAAAAATCACACTAGAAATTCATAAAAACCCATAGAAATTCAAAGAAAAAACATGGAAATTAAAAAAAAAAAACATAGAAATTAAAAATATCACAAGACCACTAGAAATTTAGAAACATCACAATAGAAATTCAAACACACAACCGACTAAAAATTAGAAGACAAAGACTTCAAATTTGACGTCATTTGCGGCTCTGCCTCACAATTTGTTAAAACCCAACAAGCTTGATATCTTTGACAGTTTCAACATGGTAAGCCTCAAAAGCATTCTGTAGCAAAGTATTTTTGTTTTCACCATTTTCGGCATCATGCATCACACTACGAAACACAATGGTAAACGGAGTTGTGAGTGAGTGTGCGTTTCTCCATTTGGCGTAGAGTAGATCTTTTCTTCGAGGTTGAAGGGTTTCGCAATTGTATATGTTGGTGACTTTACTCCAAAAAGTAGTCGAAAGGCAGTCATTGTGGTGTAGATCTTCTGCTACATCAATCCATGAACGAGCAGGTAAGATCTCTTCTTCAGTCGTCCAAACAATAACCATTTTTTGTGATGATGCGTAGAAAATGATGAAAAAAATAAGAAAGTTAAGAGAATATAATTAAGGAGATTTAAACGGGGTGAAGAGTTAATAAGGATGGGGGTATTTATAGTTAAAAATTAAGGGTTTTAAATTTGATAATTTGAAAAAAAAAACAGTTATATTTTTTAAAATAGGTATTTTTGGAAAGAATGTAATTTTTGAAAAAGAGATTTAAATAATAAATGGGTTAAAAGAAAAAAAATCTCTTTTATCGGTTAACCATAGCCGAGTTGCCAAGCCGAACTCTACATGCCGAGGCCTCGCCCCGGTGTTCGCCGAGGTTGCCGAACCGGTAGCCGAGTCAACACTCACTAGCCTAACACCTTATTGACATAAGATGTGAGGTGACACTTTTGAATGTGATAGCATCTATTAACTAGTCGTCTACATTTACTTGTCTTAAAGACCATCGTAGCGGAAAAAATAACATTTAAAAATTACAATTTACCGTTTACTTGATTCACTCTTTAACTTAATAATTACATTTAATATTTTTAATATTCAACCGGTTACTTGTGTTATGCGTTTGCAAAAATAGTAGATCAATTAAAACAAAATTATTCTTTATGTACCGAGGAATAATAAGTTGACTAGGTGTGAGACCTGTGTATTACACGGGTTGATTTAAAAAAAGATTAAACATTAAAATGTAAACAGAAAATATTTTTTAATATACAACTTTAAAATAAGAAAGGAAGAAACATATTTATTGCAATTTAATATCATATATATTATATTTAATAGTTTACATATATAAATATATGACTTTAATTTTAAAAATTGAAACAAACCAAAAATTGACAAGTGTATAATATTTATTTAAAAAATTCCACAAAATGACAAGTGTCAAAACTCATTAGAGATTGACATGTGGCAAAAAAAAACCTTCATTTATTAAGGAGGATATACTTTTAGTCTTATCAATTTTTACCCTAAATAACATGACACAATCACTTTTATCCGAAACTAGAAAGGTTACCCCCGTTACGCGGGGGCCAGAAGCTTTCAATGTTGTTTCTGAATTGATAAATATGACAGACATAGAAAGTGCAAGAATGAAAAGTCCGGGCTTTGCCCCGGACAAAAAATGTAAAAGTTTTGACTGCAAGGACCAGAAATGTGAAAATGGCTAAAGAATTAAAGGGGTAAGAATTAGCAACTTTTTAGAAAAGGGATCAAAGTTGTCAAACCGTTAAAGTTTTGTGGTCAAACTTTAAATATTAAAAGGTTCCAAAAAAGTATAAAAATATTGATTGCAAGGACCAAAAATGTCAAAATGGGTAAAGAATAATGACCAAAGTTGCCAAAAAAACATCCAAATTTAGTATTCCTAACTTCCAACAATAATACAGGGACCAATTCTGCCAAAAAAATAGGAAGTTGAATGGAACACAAACAAAAGGACATGAATAAATTAATTAAAGAAGTACAGAGACCGGATATGTAAATCAAAGGACCAAATCTGGACAAAATATCCCAACTTTACTATTCCTTTCTTCCACAACTTTAATATATATATATATATATATATATATATATATATATATATATATATATATAATAATAATAATAATAATAATAATAACAATATGTAATTTATCATATGATAATTCTGTAATTTTGGATATTATTTTATATTATATTATATTATATTGTATTATATATATATATATATATATATATATATATATATATATATATATATATATATATATATATCGTCGAACGTTGCAGAGGCGTCAATCCAATTTGTAAGTTGAATTTGACGATTGTATTGATAAAAGTTCGATGACGTTTAATTTATTGGTAGATAAATATATAAGGTCGGTAGCACCGACTATCTCCAATATATAACGTCGAATGAAAACGTATTATATATGACCGAGTTTATACGTAGGAAATGTATATAAAAATTATCACGAAAACATAAAGAAACTAAAATTGATATGATCACGTAGATAAACATAAATAAGTGAGTTGTGTTTTTTTAAGTGAACAAAAGAAAGTTAAAATAATCAAAAATATATTATATGAGACCTGGCTAATACATAAGAAACGTACATATAAATAAGCCTGAAAACATAAAAAAAAATTACATCTAATCGTAAAGAAACTTTAATTTATACTGACACATACATTAAAAATCAAGTACATTTTTTTTAATTAAACAAAGAAAGTTCTAAATTTACGTTTAAAAATTGACCACCTCAAATTTATATCGACGATTACATAAATATAAGCATGTAAAAAATTAGTTTTTTGAAAGTCATTTTGTAAGTTAAATTCTAACAATTGTGTTGATACAAGTTAGGTATCGTTGCATTTGTTAGTAATAAATATACAAGGTCCGTAGAACTGACTAACTCCAAGATACATTGTCGAATAAAAATGAATTATACGTGATCAAATTCATACGTAGAAAATTGTACATAAAAATAAGCAGGAAACTGAAGTTTATATCGACGCGTACATAAAAATAAGTAAAATTTATTTATTTAAAAGTTAACGAACAAAAGTTCAAATAATAAAAAACGTATTATATATGACCCGACTCATAAGTAGGAAACGAACGAAAAAACACAAAAATGTAAAAAAAAAAAAAAGTTATGTCGAAACGCAAACAAACTCGATTTATACTGACACATACATAAAAATAAGCAAAGAAGTTTTTTATTTTTTTTTAATTAACGAATGAAAGTTATAAATTTACATCGAAACATTGACCGCCTTAAACTATACCGATACATACATAAAAATAAGCACGTAAAAATTAGTCATTTTTAAGGTAGTGAACGAATATTATTAATGAAAATCAGAGTATGAATACTACGGAAAATAAACATGAAAGTTTACAAAATGAATGGGTGAAAATGATATTTTATAAAGTTGAAAATGGAAGTGTCAATGTGATATGAGTTATCGCTTTCAAAATTTTAATAGCGATCACATGCCGTTATTTGAAATCAAGGTAATCGCGGTGGTATAACGGTTTTTTAATATTACGTATAATTTATAATTTTATTTTATATATTTATATAAAATTTATATAGTAGAGTATTAATATTATATATTACACAGATATATATGATATATGGATACAAATTAAGAATTTATAATCATAACTTTATAAATTCACTAATTTATGTTCCTAAAGGCTAAATCACATATTCATAGTGAGTGGTTGATTGCTTCTATGCTTATGAATTCAGAAATTGTATTGATTGTTTCATAAATTCACAAATTAATGAGTTCATAAGTTTTAAGCATTGAAAGAGAAACATTTAAGATAAAAGGATTAAAAGAAACATGAAATTTAACATCTAACATAGATTCACAGTGAGTGATTGAAACATTTGACAGTAATGAGTTTATAAGTGGGAAATGTGAAACATTGTATGTCGCAGTGTGTGTATGTACAAATGAAAGGAATAAAGGAAACAACACATACCTAATACTGTGGAGTAGCCAAATGGAAAAATGTGAACGAAAGTGAAAAATCGATTCTAGCGACGCTATAGCGGTGATGTATATCGCGTTAAATAGCACTCAATAGCACCGCTAATAGCGTCACCGCTATTCGTAAACGTTATTTTGAATTAACGGTTTTGTACCTCCGATAAACGCTATAGCACCATTATAGGGCGCTATCGATAGCATCATATTTTTGACATTTTTAAAAAATTGATGGGGAGAAAAATCTCGATTATCTATTTTATACAATAATCTATTATTTTATGTTGAAAAAAATAATGACTGTTTCATTAATTTGGGTAAAAGATAAAATAATTAGGACTTTTCTATTGAAAAAATAAAAATTATGATTAAACCGTAAATTGTTCCAAAATATTGAGACTTTATCGGAAATCCCTTTATATAGAAATAATGTTTTACAATATATAAGTCTACTAAAGCCTTCAACGTGCTAAGTAGGTCGGGATAGAAATTCATTAATTAAAAATCATATTTTGAAAATTCTCGACTTGGCCACCAAGTGTTTCTAATTAATGGCTACTTGCTTGCTTTTGTTCATCTGTTTTTATGGCTGCTTAAAAATCAAAGTGATACAACTTGAATACGTGCCCGTCTTTGAAATCTTTAAAGAATAAATTCTATTAATTAGCATCAAACTAAGTGCTTATGAGTATAATGAATTGAAATTCGAGAGGGAATATGACGCATTTCGGTTGCCATTTGAGGAAGTAAAGGAATGGGGACAATTTGCTAGTGAGTAAAAGCCAACCCATGCTTCCATAATATATATGGATAAACTTTAATTCCAAAACTGTGGTACAACTTTGTGTATCAACATTTCTGGATCTAATTTAGTTGTCTTGGGTAGCCGTTGATTAAAGTATAAGATTTTATCGTCTTTAGCAATTATAATATGTATATGCACTAACAAAAGATTTAAGGCTTCTAGTTCAGAATTCTTTTGAATCTACATGATAGATAAGGCTTAATGACTTATAAGGGTAGTGAATATTGTTTTGTGTATGCATTTAGTCACTAAAGTTTATTTTTATATGTGATTAGCATTGAACTCTCTTATATTTTCAAAAAATTCCAATATGACCGTTTAGTGTAGGTTATTGATGATTTGGCATCCTTTGTGGCTTTTAAATATTGTAAAATGTAAAGTTTATGATTTGTAAGTGTAGTGAACTTTGTTATATATAACATTCAGTTTACACATTTAGTCATTGAAGGTTTTTTGTATGCGATTTATCGATAAACTCTCTTAGTGCGTTCAAAAACTACCAATATTACCTTCTCTTGTAGGTATAACTAGTTACACCTTCACTTACGAAAAAATGATTAAAAGGTTAATAGGTAGAAAGTGCCTTTGATACTATTCCTCTTTTAAAGAGCTTGCATGTATATTACATGAATTCTTCCCCAAAACAATTCATCGAGCCTGATGATCAATTCATGCATGGCTTGGCAAGAAATCAAAGGGAGTTATGGAGGTCATGAAGTAATTTTGGGAAGGAGTTGTACCCTAATTTAATAGAGTAGTGAAAGAGAATCTCAAAATATCCATATAAGCTCTTTAAAAGAGGTGTGTTATCCATGTAATTTCCATGTATTAAGCTTTTAATCATTTTTTTCGAATCACCGGTGTAAGCATATAATCATACAACATACATTCATAATGGTTTTTTTTTAAAACACACTAACAGAGTTCAATGAGAAACCATGTACATAAAACCTTTAGTGACTTAATGCTTACACATGTAATAGTTCATTACCTTTACAAGTCGTTAACACTACATTTTACAACATTCAATAGCCACATAGGATGGAAACTCATCAATAACCGGTCATATTGGTAATTTTTTGAACACGCTAAAAGAGATCAATTGTAAACAATACATAAAAAAACCTTCGATAACTAAATATGCATACGGAGCAAAGTTCATTTCCCTAACAAATCATTAACCTTTTAGATAATAATTTCAAAAAGTCTCATACCCTTTCTTACAATTTAGCATGGTCAATTTTAGTGTGTTGTACCAGGAAGATCCTCACCCTGACATAGACACACCATGTTAACGATCATGCCGAACATAGATGATATAAGTAGAGGTCGAATCATGTCCTGGTAATGTTGAGCCGAAGTAAACGTCGAAGTACCAAAAGCATCTCGCCTTATTCTAGCATAGATCATGCGCCACCCATAATCACCTACAAAATGCACATACGATAGAGATAAAACAAATTGTTTGAAGTGACATGCATTGTTCCCTTTGTTGGGAAATCAACATGGCAAGTTAAGAACTTCAGACAAATGATAAACGAATTCAGTAAAACATGTAGAATAAAATTTCTAAAAATTGCTAAAAAAACTAAACACAATATTTAACATGGTTCGATCAATTTGGCCTACATCCACTGGTGAATGAGAAAGAGAGAGGATTATATTAACTCCAAGAACAATTACAATCACTCACACAATTTTGAACATTACTTGATCTCTCAAACAAAGGGGATAACTCTTTTTTATAAATGGATCCAAAGGATGTGCTCTCAACCTCACAATGATTTCTCTTTTGAATGTGCTCATAAAATCTAGCACTAGGAATAATAAAGGGGATTTGTGTCTATTTATCAATGATCATGGGAAATCCTAATTATAATGTGTCATACCCATCTATAATTATCGCATGAAGGGGATTTCCTAATTGTTAACCAATCACAGGATCTCATGAAACTACTTTTAAAATCTTCAACCTTAAGGATGTGTATGGCCACCTATCGTGCACATGGGATCATATTATTCCTGCCCTATTGCATCATCGGAGCACTTTTAGCTCCAACATGAGCACATTCTAGTATTGTGACATCCCAGAATTTAGTTCAATGATTGTGAACGTTTAATTCATAGTAAATCTCTTTGTAATTAAACTCATTGAGTTTTAGTGCATCTAATGTAAAATAAACGGGTTCATTTCAATTGTTATAAGATACTAAATGATATCTTACTTCCAAATGTGTAACCTAGCAAACGAATCAAACAGCTCAAACAACAACCCTAGTTAATGCGTCTGGAAAACTGAAAATTTGTATTAAGCAATTGTGAGTGAAGCAAACAATATAATATCATAGTACATGTTCCCCTGTTTCCGAAAATATAAAGAACGTTCAAAACGGAGTTCGTATGCAAAAGATACGACAATTATAAGAAAACAAACAGTAAAACAATGACTTTCTTTAAACTGCTAAAACTGAATTGATCCGTTGAGGCACTTGCACACCTCCGATAAAAATTACGAGAGTGTTTTTGGAGTCAATCTATAGTCTAATATTTAATTTCTTAATCAAAATATTTTTAGCAAAAATATTTGCAAAAGTCGAAAAATCGAGCGTCTGAGCCATTTAGACGCGAAACTTTAAACTCAATTTCCCGGAGTTCCGTAACTCGAAAAATTATTCCGTTCGGGTTTTTGTAATCCATGAACCCGACTCTATCTAATGGCACTTTTGAAAAATTTCTCGAAATCGGGATCTCGATACACCAAAATTAGACGGTTTTGGGCAATTTAAGAGGGTGTGACATGTAACACCCCGACACCCAGGTATAAACTTTACAGTTTTATTTTTATTTTGGAAGGTCTACTCGACGAGTTGGATGCCTTGACTCGTCGAGTAGGAATGAGTTTGCCCGCGTGGATTATTGGATCTACTCGACGAGTCGGAGGACCCGGACTCGACGAGTAGGAGCCTGGAGATGAAACCCTAAATTTTAGGGTTTGCACCCTATTTAAAGGACCTTAAGTACCTTCCCCCAGTCCTTTACCACCCCCTTGACGGCTAAGAGAAACCCTAATCGCTATTAACCTTGTTCTTGAGTGAGTGTGAGGCTTAAAGAGTGATTTTGGTGCATTTTGTGAAGGAGGTGTGAAGTATAAGAAGCTTGGAGCAAAGAGGAGCTTGTGGATCTGACTCTACTTCACCTTGGCATCATTTTGAAGGAAACAAGTCGTTACCTTGGCTTATCTTTAGCTAGATCTCTTCATGTTTGGGTTTAGGGCCATCTTTAGCACATTTAGGTGTCATTTCGAGTATGGGGGCAAGATCTGAAGTTGTAACTTCAGATCTGGACTCCCCTTGGTCCCTATAGCTATAAAGTTATGAGATTTGGCAAGCTTGGGCCTTTCCCTTTGAGTTAACCTTTCTCTTAGTCTAGTTTGGGCATTTAGGACCATGCATGTACGTAAAGTTTGCAACTTTATGTGAAAACCATGTCCTAGGAGGTTGAATCTACAATATGGAGCCTTGGGGTGGCTTAAAAATATCTGTATAAGAAATGGACTGCATGAACTCGATCAGTCGCTTGGTCGACTCGGCGAGTCGGATGAAGGTTGCTCGTGTCAGTAAGAGGACTTGACGAGTCAGTAAGAGGACTCGACGAGTCAATTAGGGTTTTCCCCGACATCTGAACATGCATTGCCTCGACGAGTTGGTTGGAAACTCGGCGAGTCAGTTAGGGTTTTATGACTTCCTGAGTTCTTGAGGAACTCGACGAGTTGCTAGCTGCACTCGACGAGTCGGGTCAATATGGGTCGTTGACTTTGACCTTTGGCTTTGACTTTGACCAAGGGTTGACCAATTGGACTTTTGAGGGTATTTTGGTAAATTGGGAATTTATGGAGTGGAATCATTGGTGGATATAGGTGTTGGACTTGGAGCTACATTTGGTGGAGTTTGCATTTATTACTTCGAGCTACTTATGAGGCGAGTTATCCTCACTATACTAAGGGGTCTAAGGCACCAAGGCCGACCCATTGGATTTGATATCCTAGTAGTTATTGATATGTCGGGTATGAGTTAGTATTGCATGCTAGTTGTTATGATAGTCTGAGAGTGGTTATGCATGCTAGTTGTTGTAATAGTTTGGTAGATCTGTAGGACTACCTGTGATATGGCCTGATTATCTGTATGCATAGTTAGTATTATATGTCGACATGTTATGTGGGTAAGGTTGAGGATGCACTGCTCCGTGCGGTGACCAACAAACCCTGGAGTATGCCAGATATGAGTTGAGGGCCTGAGAGAGCATGTAAGACTCATACTGAGGACTCCTAAGCATTCCAGATGCGAGCTGAGGGCCTGGAAAGCATACCAGACTCGCACTGAGGGCTAGCCATTTAATTACAGTCTAAGGACTCTGAGGGAGCAAGCCATATATGAGCTGTGGGCCTGTAGGGCAAGCCAGACTCATATTGTGGGCTCAGGGGTAATCCAGTCTGTAGAGTTGTGGACCCATTACATGCTGTTATTATGTGTGCTATATGTTATGTATTAGTATTTTGGGGGAACTCACTAAGCTTTGGGATTACAGTTTTAGTTTTGGTTTCAGGTACATCTGATGATCGCAGAAAGGCGAAGGCGTGATCGTACAGCTCCTCACATGTTATGATTTTGAGTTCTGGGATACTCTGACATTATCCTATTTTGAAAACATGTTTTGTAATAATCAGTGGTTTTGAAATGTTTTAAAACGTTTAAATTTGGCATGATTTTTTCATGGATGTTACAAGTTGGTATCAGACCCTTAGTTTGAGTGAATTGGAGGAACATTCATGTGAATCCAGTCTCAAACTAAGGAAAAGATTTTCAAAATGGTTTCAAAAGGTTTTCAAAATAATTAAAAGAGGAGCCAGTAAGTAGACCCCAAAATACCATGCAGTTATTTGATTTTATGATATGTTAGAACAACATGCTAGTACTAGGCTAGGGATCTTTAGGAATTGCATGATAGAATTGTCTGATTATATGATGTCTGATAGTTTAGGGTTTTTCATTATATGAAATTGACATCATTACTGTAGTTGCTTAGTGTATGCATCACGGTCGTACATAATTAATATCTTATAGCCTGAGAATGATTGGTTTAGCTTTATTTCCTGTTCCTCGTCTGGTTGTGGGCTTAGAGTAGGACCGAGTATTCGAAAGTCTATAGGGTCCAACGTTATGTATGTTTAGCATGCACGAGTGTTGTAGGGTTGGTGGAAGTTTCATGGGTGGGTTGTGCGAGGTCGGTAGGCCAGTATGAGATATTTAGCATTCCTCTAGGATTGAGGATTGAGCGCTCGCTATGTTATTCTATATTGTTAGGGCGTTGTGATGAAACTTGACACAAATATGGGTAGGTGTGGAAGGTAGTATGGGCCCGTACTACTGAAAGCACAGGACCCATACGCGTAGCAAGGAAGTCACGACCCCTAGGGTATTGTTGGGAGTTGGTTCCCTGTTATTTATATGGATTATCTTATATTTTCCTGGTATATTTTCAGTATGGTGGTTACGAGACGCTTTGTGACTGGATCCGGATCAGGATAAGGATCAGGAGATGGCGGTCAGGAGGGACCGACAGTGCCCGAGGTTGTTGGCCAGATGAGGGCGGATGAGCTGGACGCCAGGATTCGAGAGATCCTGCATGATGAGGTTGCTACTCAGTTCTGGGCACAGCTGTCAGAGATGTTTGGGTCTATTAAGACTGCCATGGTTGAGTATTTTGACGAGCGTTATGTTGCCCTTGATGAGACGGCTGCCACAGTAGCTACAACGGCTGTAATGGCGGCAGGGGGAGGAGCCAGTCGGGGCTTTCAGTACCGGGACTTCGATAACACGAAGCCCCCGACTTTCGATGGGACTCTCGATCCGATCATAGCCATGAGGTGGCTGTCTGACGTGGAGGGATATTTCTTCATATGCTCATGTCCTGCTAACCAGAAGGTCAGATGTGCCCTGAACTTGCTGAGGTCTGGGGGAAAGGACTGTTGGAGGTTGAGGGGTCGTATACGGATGATCAGAGAGTTGCAGTCACTTGGTAGTAGTTCAGGGATATGTTCCGCGCTCGCTACATTCCACGGGTCGAGCGCGAGCGGCTGTCACAGGAGTTTTTGGATCTGAGATAGGGTACGGAGACGTTGACAGAGATCACCCGCATCTTCACCGAGAGGGCGACGTTTTGCCCAGAGTTTTCTTCTGAGCAGGATCAAATGACACGTTATCTGAGCATGCTCAAGACCAACATCTGACAGTTTATTGCTACCCAACATTGTGATACACTGCTGGAGTTACAGGAGGCCGCTAGGCGGCCTGAGTTGGAGATTGAGTTACAGCTGAGAGAGCAGAGACAGGCCCCTGTGCAGGCGCAACCGGCGCCGAAGCGAAACAAGGCCGCTGATTCTAGGAATAGAGGTCAGCGCGGCCGCACTTGTGGAAAGTGCAGAAAGGGTCATTCTGGGGTTTGTCGATCAGGTAGTGTGTGCCATAAGTGTGCCAAGGAGGGACATTATGCGAAGGATTGTCGCCAGCCTGCCCCGGTTACGAGTATGAGGATATGTTACCACTGTGATCAGAATGGCCATGTAAAGGCCAATTTTCCGTTGCTCGCCACCAAGCCGGCACAGGCTCCCACGCCAACTACACTGAGGATTACCGACGGGAGTCAGGGTAGAGCAAAGCCTCCGAAGGATCAGGGTCGCGCCTTCCAGCTTACAGCCGAATAGGCCAGGACCGCAGCGGATGTAGTTGCTGGTATGTTTCTATCCCTTATCTTATTGATTATATATGTTTTATGCTTATATTTTTGTACCTGTAATTAGGTACGTTTTTAGTGAACTCCTTACCTGCTTTGGTATTATTTGACTCGGGGGCGAGTCGGTCGTTTGTTTCTCAGTCTTTTAGTAGGGAGTTTGGGTTGCTAGTAGGAGAGCTAGACTGTCCCTTGCGAGTCTCTATCGCCAACGAACACGGGGTTTCCGCTTCTTCGGTCTATTGAGGTTGCGTAATGGAGATCTTCGGGTATGTTTCCCGATAGACCTGATCCCGATTCCCATGGTGGACATATGTGTGATTGTGGGTATGGATTGGCTTAGTCGCTTCGATGCCATGATCGACTGTGAGGGTCAGCGAGTAGTAGTTCGAACTCCAAGTGGGGGAGAACTGATTGTTTACGGCGAGGGCACCAGATTGGGATCAGGGTTTTGTTCCGCTGCCAGGGCTCGGTAGTACATTCAGCACGGTTGTGCAGGTTATCTAGCGTATGTGGTGGATACGCGGGTTAGGGATCAGGTTTCAGTATCAGAGGTTCCAGTGGTCAGAGAGTTTGCTGACGTGTTTCTGGAGGAGTTACCCGGAGTGCCTCCGGAGAGGCAGGTTGAGTTTAGGATCGACCTAGTGCCAGGTGCGGCCCTTATTGCCAAGACGTCATACCGGTTGGCACCACCAGAGATGCATTAGCTGTCGTCACAGTTACAGGAACTACTGGTCAAGCAGTTCATTCATCCGAGCAGTTCTCCGTGGGGAACCGATGATCTTCGTCAGGAAGAAGGATGGTTCACACCGGATGTGCATTGATTACCGGGAGTTGAACAAGTTGACGGTGAAGAACCACTATCCACTCCCGAGGATAGATGATCTTTTCGATCAGTTGCAGGAAGTATCTTGGTTCTCCAAGATAGACCTGAGGTCCGGGTACCATCAGGTCGGGGTTAGGGAGGAGGACATGGAGAAGACCGCGTTCCGGACTCGTTATGGACACTACGAGTTCGTGGTGATGCCTTTGGGCTCACCAATGCGCCAACAGTATTTATGGACCTGATGAATCGGGTCTGCAAACCGATGCTCGATCGCTCAGTCATCGTGTTCATAGATGATATCTTGGTGTACTCCAAGACCCGAGATCAGCATGAGGAGCATATTCGGGAGCCATTGGGAGTTTTGATGCGAGATCGGCTATATGCCAAGTTCTCGAAGTGCGAGTTTTGGTTTTGAGAGGTTCATTTCCTTGGACAGCTCATTAACCAGGAAGGGATTTTGGTCAATCAGGCCAAAATCGAGGCGGTTATGTAGTGGGAGGTTCCGAAATCTCCCTCGCACATCAGGAGCTTCTTGGGATTGGCATGGTACTACCGAAGATTCATACATGATTTCTCCAAGATTGCAGTAGTCCTCACTCGTCTGACGAGGAAGGGGTGGATTTCCGGTGGGGCCCCGAGGAGTAGAGGGCGTTTGAGACCTCAGACAATGACTATGCGAGGCTCCAGTCTTGACTCTTCCGGAGGGAGTTGAGGATTTTGTGGTGTTTGGTGATGCATCCATCCCGGGACTGGGAGCGTTCCTCATGAAGAGAGAACGGGTGATAGCCTACACATCACGACAGTTGAAGCCGCATGAGATGAGATACCCTACTCATGATCTGGAGTTGGGAGCGGTGGTATTCACTCTCAAGATTTGGAGGCATTACCTCTATGGGGTCCGTTGTACCATATACACGGACCACAAGAGCCTGAGACACATCATGGATCAGCTGAACCTGAACATGAGACAGCGCAGATGGTTGGATGTAGTCAAGGACTACGACTGTGAGATCCTTTACTACCCAGGTAAAGTGAACATGGTTGCGGACGCTCTGAGCCGCAAGTCAGCTGGATCTTCTACTCCAGTGAAGTGCATGAGGATTTCAGTGGATTCTCCACTTGTGGGGTTGATCAGGGAAGCCCAGGCTGAGGGTATGCATCAGGAGAACTGGAATCTTAAGAGGATTAGGGATGAGAACACCCGGTTTGTGCAGGATAGCCGGGGATTATTGACCCGTTGTGGTCGGGTCTGGGTTCCGATGTCTGGTGGGGTCAGACAGACTAGTTTGGAGGAGGCTCATAAGTCTCGCTTCTCTATTCACCCGGGGGCCACCAAGATGTACCGGGATTTGCGATTGAGTTACTGGTGGCCGTGGATGAAGCGAGAAATCGCTTGGTACGTCGAGAGATGCCTGACCTGCAGGATGGTCAAGGCCGAGCATCAGATTCCGCATGGCAAGCTGTAGCCTCTAGAGGTTCCCATGTGGAAGTGGGAACATATCACGGTGGATTTTATCACCAAGCTGCCAAGGATTGCGAAGGGCTTCGACGCTATTTGGGTCATAGTGGATCGATTGACCAAGAGCACCCACTTTTTAGTGATCCGGGAGAGTTCATCGGCCGAGAAGCTGGCCGACGTGTATATCCGCGAGATCGTTGCTCGCCATGGAGTGTCGGTCTCTATTGTCTCAGACCGTGATGTTCAGTTCACCTCCCGTTTCTGGCAGAAGTTCCACGAGGAACTGGGCACGCGACTACACTTTAGTACAGCCTATCATCCGCAGACGGACGACCAGAGTGAACGGACCATACAAACTCTTGAGGATATGCTGAGAGCCTACGTTATTTACTTCGGTGGGAGCTAGGACTCCTACCTACCCCTTGCAGAGTTCTCCCATAACAACAACTTTCACTCTAGCATTGGTGCTCCACCTTATGAGCTGTTGTATGGATGGAGATGCCACACCCCAGTCTGTTGGGGCGAGGTTGGTCACAGGGTGATGGGTAGGACTGAGGTAGTTCTGTAGACTACCGAGATGATTCAGCAGATCAGACAGCGGTTGCAGACCGCACATAGTCGGCAGAAGAGCTACGCCGACCGACACCGATCTGATTTAGAATTTCAGGTTGGTGACATGGTACTCCTGAAGGTCTCACCATGGAAGGGTGTGATTTGCTTCAGGAAGAGGGGGAAATTAGGTCCCCGATATATCGGGCCTTTCAGGATTACTGCCACGGTTGGCAAGGTCGCGTATAGACTAGATCTCCCCGAGGAGCTTAGTCAGATCCACATCACTTTCCATGTTTCACAGTTACGGACGTGCATTCAGGATGAGGATGAAGTAGTGTCATTAGATGATATTCAGGTCGATGAGCGCCTGAATTACGTGGAGAGACTAGTGGCAGTTCTTGAGAGAAAGGTAAAAGTTCTACGGAGCAAGGAAGTACCTTTGGTAAAGGTACAGTGGCAGCATCGGAGGGGATCTGAGTGGACTTGGGATCCGGAGGCAGAGATGCGGGAGCATTACCCCGAATTATTCATCGCAGCAGACTTCGAGGACGAAGTCTAGGTCAAGTGGGGAGAATTGTAACACCCCGACACCCAGGTATAAACTTTACAGTTTTATTTTCATTTTGGAAGGTTTACTCGATGAGTTGGATGTCCTGACTCGTTGAGTAGGAATGATTTTTCCCGCGTGGATTATTGGATCTACTCGACGAGTCGGAGGACCCGGACTCGACGAGTAGGAGCTGGGAGATGAAACCCTAAATTTTAGGGTTTGTACCCTATTTAAAGGACCTTAAGTCCCTTCGCCCAGTCCTTTACCACCCCCTTGACGGCTAAGAGAAACCCTAATCGCTATAAACCTTGTTCTTGAGTGATTGTGAGGCTTAAAGAGTGATTTTGGTGCATTTTGTGAAGAATGTGCGAAGTATAAGAAGCTTGGAGCAAAGAGGAGCTTGTGGATTTGACTCTACTTCACCTTGGCATCATTTTGAAGGTAACAAGTCATTACCTTGGCTTATCTTTAGCTAGATCTCTTCATGTTTGGGTTTAGGGCCATATTTAGCACGTTTAGGAGTCATTTCGAGTATTGGGGCAAGATATGAAGTTGTAACTGATGGGTTTTGAGCATTCTAACACTCCTATGGTGTACATGCAACTATGATTTTTCCAAGGTTCTCATCCTAACTAACATACAATGGAGCAACTATACTACAAAAGTCTAATTAGATGGCATACCTTTTGATGGAGCTTGAAGTCTTGAACCTTTAAGAGCTTAGTTCCCCAAGTGTTGCACCTCAAATGGTTCACACAACACCAAAAACCCTTGGAATAACTAGAGAAGAAGAATACTTAAGTTCACTCTATGAAAATCGACCTTGCCCTCTTTTGTGTATGAACTAGTGTAAGTCCCCAAACTGCTTGTGTATCAATCAGATCCGTTTGATGGTGCGGAATCCCAATCAAACGGATATGTCAGATCAAATAGAAGAGAAGGAGAAGAAGAATAATATGAATCTCAATGTATTAATGAATAGAATGATGATCCTTTACATGAGATTCACACACACTTACACACACTCTCTTTTCTCTCTCTCTAGAACACCTTCAAATGCACACACTTAAGCTCCTCTTTTCTATGTGTTCATCAATCTATTCCTCACACCCCTCAGCCCTATATATATACATGAGAAACATGGGCCAAATGGGTTTACGGTCGTAAACGGGTTTATGGTCGTAAACTCTGTTTACGGTCGTAAACTTACTTCCTGACGGTAAACACCTAGACAACCCACAAAAATGCATTACAGACTCATACTGAACTATTACAATGAAAGCCTAGACCAAACCATTAACTGGACCCTTCAATTTCCCCCTTGGTTTGGTGCTAGCTTGGACTCAGTCTTTGTCGACCACCAGCACATCAGATTTTCCCATCGCTCCGTTCTACATCTCTTTCTCGATAATCTCAGCAACCATTGAAGTGTACTCCTTTGCAGCAGACTCAAAAAGTTCTTCAGCCACCACGATCTGATGAATGGAGAGCTGATGTATATCCCACTTACCAAATTGAAGCAAATCCCTCTTGTCATACAAATGTATACAGTCGTCTTTAAGCTTGATGACAGCAGAAGCAGTAGATTCATCAAACACCCAGTATAACATGGATGCAAGAGATCCATCTGGATAATTTTGAAGAACGGGAATCTGCTTTACTTGAGCGGTAGCGGGCCACATCACTGACCGAAGAGGCTGACTTGTTTTGGGATCAATGATGCTAGGGTAAATCTTGATGATGGACTCTGCAGTCTTCATTGAAGGGAAGCCCTTAGCCACTTGATCTTCCAAAAATACCTTGAACTGAGTCGCCCTGGGATTGTTTGATGGATTTGAGAAAGGAGCGTTAGACAGCTCCGTAAGATCAATCCTAGTGAAGGAGTGAAAATCGTGAGCATCTTTGTACATCTCAGTATTGCCGCTCTTTCTTCTCACCATCCACATGTTCATAGTGTCATGGAATCCCCAAGAAATGATTCCAGACCTATCACCATAAACGTCTCTGAAATGATGTTCTCCCAGATCCGTAATGGTGATCTTTGATTGTTCCCAGGGAACATTATGATCTGCGCTCCTTTTGAATAGAAGTTGACCCTTTTCAGCTGACTTGGCCAATTTAGCACGTTTCAACTCCACTACACTCGGCGCTTGAGCCGGTTCCTTGTCAAAACGGTCAACAACGGTGGGTGTTCTTGTAGGCTGTGGAACTATGGGAGCATCTTGATCAGGAAGATAAATTTTTGGCTCATCAACGGATGACTTGAATTGGTCGCCAAATTTTTCTTCCAGCTTCTTCTTTAGATCGTAGTAGCTGGCGGTTAACAAGCCGAAATGTGTCTGAAGATCAGTAATTTGCTTTGACTTCAGAGCTTTATCTTCAATAAGTTCGGCAACTTGAATATTGAGCTTTGCATTTTCGGTCTGAAGGTCTGCAACCTTGATATCCAACTCAATATTCTTCTGATCTAAATCAATATTTTTCTGATTCAGAGCATCGATCTCCTTCTGAAGTCCAAGTATAGAAGGATTCTCTTCTCCTGAGCTGCCACCCTCAATAGAAATTCCTTTGCCACGGGAGGGGGGCGTTGTGAATTGTTCTTCGGCCAAAAACCTGGCTAGCTTAACAGAGGCAACATCATGGTCTGGCCTGGGAGGAGAGAAATCTGTGGGGAAGGAAGATCTACCAGCTTCATAGAAGGTACTAGGACCTTCACTGACAGGTTCAGATGAAACGATAACGGGAGTTGTTGGTTGTGGGGCTGTAAAGCTTTGAATCACACCCGAAACAGGAATTCCCTGTCTTGGGTCAAGTCTTCATCTTTTTGTTGGAGGTTGAGAAGCTTGTGTAGTTGTGCGATCACTTTCCAATGGCCCAGATGTAGGTAAAACAACATCAAAGGGAGGAATCCCTGACACTGTCACCATAGGAATTGCTATTTCTGCCGTTGGATTGGTAAGAGGAGGCATGGCTTCGAGAACATCTTCATTTTCCCTTTTCTGTGTTGCTGGATGAGCAACTTCATCGACATTGTCAAGCAACGTCTTGAGGTTTTCCCCGGTCATGAAGTCTTCATTACTACCAAAGTTGAGAGGGATCTCATCGTTATCAAACCCTGTGAGATCAAGGTCTTCATACAAATCAGTCTCTGTTACGCTTTTCGAAGACCCCTCATTATAATCTCCTTGAACCTGAACAGATGTCAGTTCGTGTTCCTCAGCTACTTGTGCATTAAGTGCTGGATTTTCTTCTTCATCATGATCTGACACTGTGATGACATCTTCAGAAACAACTCTCTCGGAGGAAGTGGGCTCAGAAGACATCTTGTCTGACTTTCCATGAGATTCGGAGGATTCATCAATCTCAGCAAATTTTCCGAATTTCACAAGAGGATGAAATCCTTGGAAAACGACTTTGCCCTTTCGATTCTGCTTAATGAGACCAATCATGTTTGGACCTAATGACTTTATATCCAGTGTGTCTCCTTATTTGACCATCTCAGGAAATTGGGTGTCAATGAATGTCTGAAGAAACCTAGGATACAACAAGAATGCATCTCTGTTCCCCCGACTTATAGCGTTGATGTTTACCAAGAACTCATCCAGTATGAACTTTGAGAAGTTGAATTTGATGCCAGCAGCCAGTGAAACAATTGCCCCTGTGTTCCTGAGCGAGATTTCATCAGCACCTGATCTTCTGCCCGAGATACAGCTCACGAACACATGTGCCAAAAATCTCCAGTAGGGTGGTAAAAGCTTTTTCACCGTGGGAGGGTAGATGCCCTCATATCCCATCCTTTTGAGAATCTTTTGTACATCATCAATCCCAATTTCAGTAGGAAAATCGGGTTGATCATTGATCAACAATGTTTCTCTGATATACTGCTCAGTGATTATGATCTTGCATCCTTTAACTACAGCTTTAACGACAATCACTCCATTATCTTTTGACATTTTGGCCGTCTGCCAGAACTCCCTAACAATCTGCTGATAGATGACTGGATTCACAGTGATGGCACAGGCCAGGCAGCACTCTCTCAGTCTGTATTTCATCGACCTGAAATCTCCATGAGCAGTAGGAGGTTCATCCAGTACAATTGCCAGGTTATGCATGTCAGCAAACTTAAGACTCGCCATTGATCTGCACTAAACCAGGCCAAGTAAGAAAACAGAGTGTTTAAACAATTAAAGCTTTATTTTTTCTTAATTAAAGAATTTTATTTTGGCCTTAAAGAAAATTATTTTGATAAAAAATTGGAGTTTACGGTCAAACATGGTCAAAAAAATTGAGTTTACGGTAAATATTGGTCAAACAGAGTTTACGGTCAAAAGTAGGTTTACGGTCGTAAACACAAAGGGAGTTTACGGTCGTAAGCTCAAAAAGAGTTTACGGTTGTAAGCACAACCGTAAACCCTCCCCAAACCGTAAACTCCGTCAAACACAAGAACATCGATTAATCCTCCAGTTTCAGTCGAATCGATGAACGGACAGCTTTTCCCCAGTCGGTTTTAGCATACCTTCGAAGTGGACTAACTGATTTCGCAAAATCTCACAAAAATTTTTGAGGATGAGAGAGAGTAGAGAGAGAAAGAGTTTGCGCCTGTAAAGGGAGAAATGGGAGGTGGAAAGGGTTTACAGCAGTAAACTCCACCTTTTATACCTCCCTTGACTTTTACCTGTCTCCTACACAGTATAAGGCACAGTCCAAATCCCGATTAATTTTTCAAAAATAAAACATTTTGAGGATTTTAAAATAAAAGTAAAATTAAAAATTAAACTAAAAATAAAATAAACTAATTTCTAAAATTTAAGAATTAAAAGATTTAAAAATTAAATTTTTGACAATTATAAAAATAAAATAAAATTAAAATAAAATTAAAATAAAATTAAAATAAAATTAAAATTAAAAATAAAAATAAAATAAGAATAAACACAGACAAAATTTTTATCAAACATCACTGAAAAATATCTTGTGACACTGGGATCAAAGTTGTTAGACAGCCTTACTCCACTTGTCGGTACCTTTTATCTTCACGTCTTTGTCTGGTCGATCGCTGGTATTGTTGTCCACTTAAACACGAAAATTGTGACAGAATTAGGACATACTATTTTTTCTAAGACAGAGTGATCCTAAGTTCCTAGATAATATTTCTTAAGGACCATTCAGCTGATGACGACCAGGAATATTGTTGTCCACCTAAATTGAGCAGCGAGATCTATAGACAATCTGTAAATGTTCAATTTTTAATTGTACTGGAACATGTTTCCCGCTTCCTGATATGCTCCAGTAATCAAGGACTTCCAGAATACTCCTTACATCGGGTGAGCAGACAATTATTAAGAGAGAAGATGGATTTAGAATGCATATGCTATACACCCAGGTCGGATCTCTTCCAATCACGCAGAGGGTGAAACATATGACTAACTGAAGTTTTTAGAGGGATTGAGAAAAGAATGATGCATATACTGTGTACCAGGTCGGATTGTGAGTCACGCAAAGGAGACAATATATGGCTAACAGATAGAAAGAATTGCATAGATAGAGGATGCAGAGAAATAGAGTTGCATATGTTATAGTCCAGGTCGGATCTCTCGATCACGCAGAGGAAGCAACATATGACTAACAGATAGATAGAGAGAAAACAATTTTCTACAGACCTAATTTATAGGAATTCACCAGTCACCCCATCAATACCGGAATTAAGGATCGAATCCACACATCGAGGAAAAGTTAATCCACAGTTCCAGATACAGGTTCTTTTAATGTGACCAGTAGATTCCCATATTTATCTCCCTGCTCAATCTATCCAAGTGTCGTATTGTCAGGCTAAATGGATCTAACTAGGTCAAGATTTGTCAACTCTATGAGTTCATTAAGTTCAAATCTGCCTAGTCAAGTCCTTTTAGAATCATTCGTGCCTACCAGCGCATCAAACAGAGAGCATAGACAATTTAATTTTGGGTACGTTACACAGACTCAGATTGCCTGTTATCACATGATAATATCACTTCCCAAAACATCTCCCTCAAGCAAATTTCATTAACACCATATTTTTCGATTTTCTGATTTTTTTTAATGTTTTTGGATTTTTAAAACTTTCTAATTTTTGTTTTGTTTTTATTTCCCCCCCTAAATTTGTGCATAGGAGAGAAACGAAAGTAAATGCGCAAATTTAAACTATCCTAAAACAAAAATTAGTCTTTAAAGCGAATCAGCTTAAGAAAACTCAGGAGTATAGAGAAGAAAACTCAAACCGTAATTCACCGATTGAATTTGCATCCAGAAGGTCTGAGAACAGAACGCATAATCTCAGAACAGATCCAAAAATTCTTCACATCGTTAAGCACTAACCCCATGAGTGATCCCTTCCTTTCTTCCCTTCCCGCAAAGGACACATACTCCCAAACAAAGTTATGAATGTTGTACAGTTGAGAGATGCCTCCTATCATGTGCCTGGAACAGCCACTACCAACAAACCGAAGTCTGATGATATCCCTTCATAGCTGCTCCGACATAGAGCGGGATCAGTTGGTCTTTGGAACCCAATCCATTTTGAAACTGGGTTGACCTTTCTCATCCTTGCACGGTACTCTCTCCCATGACATATCCTGTTTATCACAAACAGAAGATGAAGAAATATTAGAATCGTTAGAAGATTTGGGAGAGTGAGCCTTTGGAACCCATTTGTAGTTGGGTTTAACCCATTTCTTTTTCGATCCGATGGGTGGCTTAGTACTTGCTTTTGATCTTGATGTCGGCCGTTGAGATAACTTTGACCTAACCGGTCTTTGTTTCATTGGAGCATCTCTTGGATTGGGCTTCTTGGCCGACATTTCCTTCTTGACTTTGGGATTTTGATTCTTGTCCTTTGGAGTTTGATTCTTGGCCTTCTGCGCGTTCCAGTCACCATGGTCTGAACGTGACCTTGAGGGGTTTCTTTTGAAGTATCTCCCTCTTGGCGCGTTCTCCTAGCCTTGTGCATAGTACAGAACATATGCGCGATTAGGACAATTTCGGGCAATGTGACCAGGTGTTCCACAGTAAAAACAAGTCTTTTTCTTCACTGGGAAATTGTTTCTTCCTGCCCCTGGTGGCGTGTCTTTGCCTTGTTTCTTATTGTTCCCACAAGCACAATTGCAGGAGGCACTCTGTTTCACTGGAATTGGTGGTCTGTATTTCTCAACAGCAAGTTGATCAGAAGCAGTTGAGTTCGAAGCAACAGATTCAGAGCTCAAGGAGATGTTGGTTTGTTCAATGGTGTTCTCCTTGTTCTCATCCTCCGCTACTTTACCTGCACATGAAGTAGATGTGCTAGAAACAGGAACATCAGTATTTTCAAACAAATAATCAAATATTTCAAAAAAATTTAACTCAACATGATCCGATGCAGAAGCATCACAAGATGTATCATCAATTTTAACATCAGAAACAATAGAGTTTTCATTCGAAATAGAAACATCAGGAACAAACTCAGTTTTGTTATCAGAAATAGATCCTTCAACTTCGTGCTTTGGCTGATCTAAGGATTGACATGCAGGGGAAGTAGAAGGGTTAGAACTTTCAACATTAATAAATCCTCCTGAAACAAAACCAGATGGCTTGCCATAAATCATGAATGGTTCGTTGGCAATCTCCTCTTTAGACAAAGGTTGATACTGATATGTGTGATTATAAGGAGGAGGTACACTATCGTATCCTAGACCCTTCTGCTGGTTTCGTTTGAACTGCATGCAATGATCAATCATGTTGGCAACTACCTCGCTTGATCCATCAAATTTTCTAAAAACAAAATTTGCATTATCAAATTGTCTCTTTAATGTATCAAGCTCAGTAGTTAACTCATCATTCAGTCTGTGGATGTAATCATAATTTTCACATTTTTCACTGTAGTCCTGCTGAATTCTCTTAAAGTCCTTTATTTTTGTTTCTAATTGGGCATTTAGAGGTTTCTGTCCTTTCCTGAGTTGATAACCTTCATATCTCAGGTCCTCAACTTCTCTTTTTAATAAATCAATTTGTTCCCGAAGAAACTTAATCGTAGTTTCACAAGATGGAGTACATGAAACTTCATTGACTGGAACGTTTGAAGAACTCATTTTTATTTATTTATTTATAAATATGCCCTTTGACTAAAAACTCAAAAGTCAACCTTAAAAGCCAAATTTAAAAAGTCAAACTCAAAAGTCAAACCGAAAAGCTAAATTTGAAAATTTAAAAGTTAAACGAGAAAGTCAAAGTTTAAAGTCAAAGGTCAAATTTTAAAAGTCAAAGTCAAAATTTTAAGTAAAAAGTCAAAATTAAAAGTCAAAATTTAAAAACTATAATTTTTGGTTGAAAAAGAAATTTAACAATGAAAGAAATTGATTTTTGGGGTTAAAAGTGCCAATTTGCGAAAATGGAAACCGAGAAGGACTAGTTTTGAATTAAATTTCGAAGGAGAGTATCGTCTGGTAAGTCAGCTTAGTTGGTAAGGCGCTTGGTTGTGTTAGCAGGAGACTCGGGTTCGATCCCCGGCACCTACAACTTCGCTTCCTTTTTTAATGTGCGAAGGAAGATGCTGCTGCTTGCGAGGAGGAGGTGCGAGGCGCGAGACCGAGGCGAGGTGCGAAGCTTGCTGCTGCTGAGCCGGCTTCCCTAGCCGTTCACCGAGCCGAATTCCGAGCCGAGGCCGCAAACTCCGGCGACCGTAAACCGCCGGCCGTAAACTCCGGGGACCGTAAACTCCAGCGACCGTAAACACGTTTACGGACGTAAACTCCGGACCGTAAACCTCGGACCGTAAACCCTTCAAAGACCGTAACCACAGCTTCAGATCGCGAAAAAAACGACGTTTTTCACCATTTTTGCTCCAAAACTCGATCAAAAACTTGTTTTTACGAAAAACGTGAAGAACTAACCCCCCTAATTTTCAGAGATCTATCCAAAAACGCAAGAATCTTTCCAAAATAAGATCAAATCGGCTCCAGATCTGACAAAGATGAGTGATACAATCCAAGCTCTGATACCACTTGTAAGTCCCCAAAATGCTTGTGTATCAATCAGATCCGTTTGATGGTGCAGAATCCCAATCAAACGGATGATGTCAGATCAAATAGAAGAGAAGGAGAAGAAGAATAATATGAATCTCAATGTATTAATGAATAGAATGATGATCCTTTACATGAGATTCACACACACTTACACACAATCTCTTTTCTCTCTCTCTCTCTCTATAACACCTTCAAATGCACACACTTAAGCTCATCTTTTCTATGTGTTCATCAATCTATTCCTCACACCCCTCACCCCTATATATATACATGAGAAACATGGGCCGAATGGGTTTACGGTCGTAAACGGGTTTACGGCCGTAAACTCTGTTTACGGTCGTAAACTTACTTCCTAACCGTAAACACCTAGACAACCCACAAAAATGCATTATAGACTCATACTGAACTATTAAAATGAAAGCCTAGACCAAACCATTAACTGGACCCTTCAACTAGTGCCAATTTCATGAACTAGAGACCTCTTTATATAGTGTGGATGATTAGGGTTACATTCATGTAAACCCTAATACCCATGACCTTTCATTTCCATAGGATCCATGGGTTAAAACTCCATGTACTATCCATGAAAGCTTAGCCCAACCTAAATGAACTTGGCCCACCCAATATATAAATAAGAGTCCATATTTAATTAGTTCCTTTTAATCACTAAATTAATTCTAAATTAATTCTTAATCAATACTAATTAAATAATATGATTTCATATTAATATATTAGAACTTATAATATATTAATATAGATCATAAGTATCCTTTTTCTCATTTTGTCTATCCAAAAACGCAAGAATCTTTCCAAAATAAGATCAAATCGGCTCCAGATCTAACAAAGATGAGTGATACAATCCAAGCTCTGATACCACTTGTAAGTCCCCAAAATGCTTGTGTATCAATCAGATCCGTTTGATGGTGTAGAATCCCAATCAAACGGATGATGTCAGATCAAATAGAAGAGAAGGAGAAGAAGAATAATATGAATCTCAATGTATTAATGAATAGAATGATGATCCTTTACATGAGATTCACACACACTTACACACAATCTCTTTTCTCTCTCTCTCTCTATAACACCTTCAAATGCACACACTTAAGCTCATCTTTTCTATGTGTTCATCAATCTATTCCTCACACCCCTCACCCCTATATATATACATGAGAAACATGGGCCGAATGGGTTTACGGTCGTAAACTTACTTCCTAACCGTAAACACCTAGACAACCCACAAAAATGCATTATAGACTCATACTGAACTATTAAAATGAAAGCCTAGACCAAACCATTAACTGGACCCTTCAACTAGTGCCAATTTCATGAACTAGAGACCTCTTTATATAGTGTGGATGATTAGGGTTACATTCATGTAAACCCTAATACCCATGACCTTTCATTTCCATAGGATCCATGGGTTAAAACTCCATGTACTATCTATGAAAGCTTAGCCCAACCTAAATGAACTTGGCCCACCCAATATATAAATAAGAGTCCATATTTAATTAGTTCCTTTTAATCACTAAATTAATTCTAAATTAATTCTTGATCAATAATAATTAAATAATATGATTTCATATTAATATATTAGAACTTATAATATATTAATATAAATCATAAGTATCCTTTTTCTCATTTTGTCTATCCAATTGTTCCGATGCCATGCAACCCAAATGGACCATGCTACTCTCGGGTCGAATACATACTAATAATATTTAAGGGCTTAGACATCTAATCCAATAGTCTCCCACTTGGATAAGTCTAAAACTATTATTGCGTATGACTCCAAGATCCCGACTAGCAATCGTAGCTCTTAAAGCCGTTGCTGAACTCTGACCTAGTCAAACAACGTGTCCATTAGATAAGGATCATATATTCCTCCATTATAGATATCATATGGACTAAGACATGGATTATAATCATTCTCTCTGTCCATTTGTTGTTTCCCGATTTCCGATTTATGACGACCGACTAATTGAACAAATCAAATCAGTCCAGGTTTGGCCAAGCACTTAGGGGTGTCATCACTAAATCATCGAGGGGCCCACATATATCACTTTTATCCCTCCAAGGGTAAAAGGAATGGATAAACTTTAACCCAAGTGTTCGCTTGTACTTACTCATCAAATTACACACAACGATAAGTTTTATAACAACCACGTTACTGGTTGCGTTTACATATGTCAATGTGCAACTGACGCGCAACTGCAACTTACACGTCTCCGTTTGAAGAATATAAGATATTATCATCTCATGATTCCCTCGTGATAAAATCCATGAAGTGATTCAAATGAGTGTGGGTTGAATCCAATACTCGAATCTCATTCCAGGAGCACTCATGAACAATGCAGCCACTTTATCCCATACAAACTACAGACCCTTCATGACAGTCTTGCCTCAATACCTACTTCCAAAGTTTGATCGACCGTGGATAGTTTGAATAACCTAGTTATTCGGGAAGTCAAAACATGCAAAGTGAAACACAAGAATAATCGAATCCAATATGGTCTCAGAACTTATGAATATAAATAAAACACCTTTTATTTATCACCATATTGATTACACATTATTCATTGCATAATGTTTCAAACAATCAACTTAATACTTGAATTAAAACAATAGTTGTCCCATGCTCCAAGCATGCTCACTATGTTTTCTAAACAATAGTTAAGCCATACACCAAGTATGCACACTATGTTTGTCTATGATCCTTACTTTGTGAAATAGATCAATTGAACATGATTCCAATGATGCTCATTTCACAATCCTAAATCCTTATCGTAAGTGTAAGAATTCCAAATTCCTGTCATTTACCGAAATCTGTTAGATTCTAAACTCGTATGCATTGAACCTTTTGTAATGACTATGCACAAATTCACAAAGAATCGGCAAAAAACATTACAAAGTATTCCAATGGAGATCAATTCCATGGAAACGAAGTCTCAAATTCAAAATTCATTGCTTTGAACATACTTCTTGCATTAAGTTTTCTAATCGTACACAGATTGAATAACTTCCACCTATGGAGACATTTCCATCTTCCCATTTTGACTATCGCTTCTGAACAAGAGTTGCCTCTTTTCAGAATATGTCAATATGGTCCTTCCAAAAATTTACACCAGACTTCCAACTGTCCATGAGCAACCAATCTTTGGTAAAACCTCAGAATGTCCTCAACAATTGCTTAATCATTTTAGTCATATCCAATTCTAGGCCTTTTCCCATCTTAATGCCCTAGGCATTTGGAAAATTTAGAAAGGATAAATATTATAGCACATGTAATCGATCCTATATCTGAAGCATATGGGACACGATTCATGATGTCTCACATAAAGACATGATCCTAGACCAGTCTTTTGCAACAATATTTTGTTTTTGCCATGTTTTCATAATTCGACTATGAAGAGGGATGTCGTAATCATAATCGAATTTTGAGAACGCAATATATATAGAATTTATTTATGTTGAACCATTCCAACATAAAGTTCATATATATATATATATATATATATATATATATATATATATATATATATATATATATATATATATATATATATATCCTTGACTAAAGATGATTAAAATGTCAATCTAAGCTTTTAGAATTGAAATGAAGTATAATTTCCTCTCCCTTAATAATAGCAAAACAACTTTTCAAAACTTGCAGAGTCACGAATTTAGATTTTTGTTTTTTATAATTAACACTTTACATAATAATCATGCTCCCACTAACATGATAATTATTAACATAACAATTATGCTCCCACTAGCTTTGACATGTATCTACAAATTAGCTGGACTTCTAGAAATCAATACTTTATTGACTTTCTTACCAAAGTTCAGATTTCTGATACGAGATGCTTTGATAAAACTTTATCAAAATCATAGACCTTTCCTTAGATAGCTCACATGTGTGTCTAAATAATTACGAAGAGGGATGCCGTAATCATAATGTTTAGACCTTTTTTCCATTTCTCACAAGTCCATGTTAGTGTGCCGGTTTACCACACACGCTCCACTAACGACTTTGAGAATGCAAATATCATAATTTCTATCTATTTAAAATCTACTTAGTGAAAGCGTTTCCTCACCATCATTTTCATGAATCGGAGAGAAACCTTATGACACTTAGATTTTATGGTGTATGTGTTCCTATTCATGTGAATTTGTCAAAACCATAATCACAAGACAAGGTTAGTGACAAATCCAAACTCATATGGACCGAACTTATGCAATCTTAACTTCTTGCCACTTGGCAGTACAAGGCCTACCATTGCTTCCAGACTATTATGCAAACGATTGAGAACTTGTAGAACTTAGATGCATAGTCAACTTTAACTGGAATTGGCACAGAAATAAGAATTTGTCAACACGATAGGTTACAAACCTCAAGTCGTGCGCTAGAGATAAACTACAGGTTTTATTCTTGATCAGTTCTTGAAACTCTTTCAGGACCTTTTAGACTCCCACTGTCCTCTTGACATATAAGACTTTCTTGCCAAGAACCATTCCTTGACAAACAAATATTCAAGAGATAGTGCGGATTCTTATCAAGACAAACACGTCACACAATTGGCCTTAGTTGGTCTTTGTTTTATCCAAAACATCACAACTTACCAATTTCAAATGTACAAGAGTAGAAAACATTTTACACTGACATTTGACAAGTGTTATAAACCTTCTATAAGATGTATCACTCAAGTTACAATCTTGGATCATGACTCCGAGAATTGTTTGGGAACGAAGTATGACTCATCTTCTTGATTTAACCACTTCAACAATTCATGACTTCTCTTCTTAGTCATAAGAATACACTAAGATGTCCTTAGAGGATGAATTGTGATATGGTTTCATAATCATTAAGATGATCATAAAACATGATACTAAAGTACTCTCCCATCTTTTCAGATTCGAGTAACTTTTATCTTTCTGCCTAATTTGATTCTTCTCATCCGTCCTGCCATACACTGAAACTTTTCCAATGTTTTAGAATTACACTTAAACTTGTAAGTGTAACCATATTTACTACCTTTTAGTAAATCATGACGAATAGTCTTATCGATCCTTATGGTGGACCTGACCAGCGCACAACCAAGTGTACCCGATCCCTTTGTCCTTCACTTGACTCACATATACATGTGCACAAGGAATTAGTCTTAATTTTCCAAAGATGAAAATTCTCATTCATCATACAATACAACCTGCATGATTCCAAGTTTCGGTTCCAATTGAAACTTGGTTGATGAGAATCTTTCCTTATTTGGTAAATTTAGACACTACTACAAATGAAAGAATCAAATTCATATTTCCATTATTGCTAGAAACATACAAACATCAATTTTCCATAAATGCCATTGCAAGGAGATATAAAATAAAACAAAACCAAATTTTATTTATTTATAAAATGCGGAAAAAACTTTTTCCTTACAATGCAACTTTAAATGAAAACTATGCTATTACATATTTCCTAGAAATCTATCATAACCCCTAAGTAGTAGCTCAAAAATCCGATCTTCGAACCATGCGAAGGAAATCTATTTTCGCTATCAGATTCAACATGCTCTTCTTTTAAGTTTCCTTGCCTTTGCTTGATCCTGCAAAACATCAGAGTTAGATAGTGGACTTACTTGAAGCAGAGTCAAACTTTATGATTCTTCCTTCTCTCAGATCTTTCAGGTAGTTAGGGCAGCTTCGCAACCAATGCCCATTCTCTTGACAATAAAAACATATAGACTCTTTGGGAATGGTACACGGGACTATCACATACTTAGCCTTTCCATTTACCTTTTGGTCAACCGAGTTGACCAAGGCCGATCCCTTTCCATTGGGAAGAGAAAGCTTTTCTGGACTTCAAATGTAACCATTGTCGATGTCCATGGAAGTTTGAGAAATAGACTTTCCACCCAAATTTACTTTTCCAGTGCGCCAAAACATTTCTGATTCAGCAGCAACAAGCAAATAAGAAAGATCAATAAGGGTCATGTCGTGATTTGTCGCATAGTAGTCCTTAATGAACTCATTATATGACTCAGGAAGTGACTGAAGAACCCATTCAATAGCCAACTTCCTTGGGATAACGACACCCAACATTCTCAACCTGTCAATGTGTGACTTCATCTCTAATACATGAGTACATGCAGGTCTTCCATATTTATGTTTCATCGCGAGTAGGGCTTCAGTGATCTTGAACTTTTCAAGTCTTTGAGCTTGTGGGTCAGGGAGAATAATTGGAGGAGGTAGAGGAAGAGAAGTATGATTTCCATGATCCAATCGCGGGACATCATCTTCATTAGGAAAGCTTGTTCCGAGAGATTTGGGAAGATCATATTTGTCTGAACCAGACATCTACAATGGGAGAAATTCAAGTTAGTTGATTTAAGTCCTTAATAGAACACCCAATATGAAATATTAAGGCTAGGACCCAACACAATATTATATAACTTGGAAGAGGGATGTCGTAATCCAAGCTACAAAATATTTGAAGGTAGGCGAATAAATATTCACCAATTTCCACCATGAAAAACGAAATAAATTATTAGATTTTAATTGGATTTGAAACTCCTAGATCTTTTGAGATTCATTGAACTTTTCAATGGCATGTTTAAATCCCGATTGTGCCCTCTCAAGTTTGTGACTGGGGTGCCAAGGATCACAAACAAGGTGTGAATAACCATGCAAATTAACTTGGTACCTTAATCTTTATCACCTAATCGATGTGCCGGTTACCCACACGTGCTCCACCGATCTATGATAAACATTAATTCACCCTTTACCACTCTTACTAGTCCATGTTAGTGTGTCGGTTACCCACACACGCTCCACCAACGACTTGGTAAGGTACAAAGTGTAATTTCATGGGTTAGCACCAAATTCACATTCTCCTAAAGTAACTAAGATTGGGAATTTATAAAATGTTTAGTTAATTTATATTTATCATTATACTTATAATGAGAATTATAGTCCTTGTCCTACCCGTTCGGCTAATGACCCTCCACCAGTCAAGGAAGCGGTGGGTGAGAGTGGACACCCATTAAGCTGCCATTTTATAGGCAACAACCTTATACCCCCCTTATAGACTGACTTCGTTAATGAGGCCTACTAACGGTAAGACTGACTTGCTCTTATATATATATATATATATATATATATATATATATATATATATATATATATACATATATATATATATATATATATATATATATATATATATATATATATATATATATATATATATATATATTATTAAGTTATAATACTATAAAGTATAAGGGTTGAATTTTAACTTTTAAAACTCTAGGGTTTGGAATTAAAGTTTGTATGAGACTTTACAAATTCCAAAACTTAAGGGCAAGTTTTGAACAATTCAAAAAAATTTTGGATTTTCAGAACTTATGAGTTTAATTAAGGTTTTAAAAACTTTAATGGAAAGACTCTTTAACATCCATAAATCGAGGACAAGTTATGGAGTCCATAAAAGTATTTATGAGAAAGACTCTTCAATTATGTAACCTATGAGTTTTTAATGGATCTTTAAAAGAAATGACTTTTGGTAATCCATAACTTGAGGAAAAATTATGGACTCCATTAAAAACCATTTAGATCAAGAATTAACTAACAAACAATTTGCAAATAATTCCTATGATCTACCAAAACTCATAAGTGTATGAACAATCATATCAACAATTTCAAGAATCATATAAACACATATAAAACTTGAAATTTTGATAATAACCTTGAAATTGGTTTACCATAATCATTACCACATCAAAAAACGGGTTTTATAAGTCCAAAACAGTTTAAGGTAATGATTCTAGACCAATTCCAACACCAAAACTCGAAAATCCGCACTCTGGCCTTCCAACTCGTCGAGTGCATGAACTGACTCGACGAGTTGGTTAAATATATGCATGGACTCGTCGAGTTTCATGAGGGACTCGGCGAGTCAACTGGGCAGTGTGCAGAAATTCGACATTTTTTAGCAATTTGCATCAAGTATAAAGAAAATCAGCCTAGGCTCTGATACCACTCATGGGTTTTGAGCATTCTAACACTCCTATGGTGTACATGCAACTATGATTTTTCCAAGTTTCTCATCCTATCTAACATACAATGGAGCAACTATACTACAGAAGTCTAGTTAGATGACATACCTTTTGATGGAGCTTGAAGTCTTGAACCTTTAAGAGCTTAGTGCCCCAGGTGTTGCACCTCAAATGGTTCACACAACACCAAAAACCCTTGGAATAAGTAGAGAAGAAGAATAATTAGGTTCACTCTATGAAAATCGGCCTTGCCCTCTTTTGTGTATGCACTAGTGCCAATTTCATGAACTAGAGACCTCTGTATATAGCGTGGAAGATTAGGGTTACATTCATGTAAACCCTAATACCCATGACCTTTCATTTCCATAGGATCCATGGGTTAAAACTCCATAGACTATCCATGAAAGCTTAGCCCAACCTAAATGAACTTGGCCCATCCTATATATAAATAAGAGTCCATATTTAATTAGTTCCTTTTGATCACTAAATTAATTCTAAATTAATTTTTGATCAATACTAATTAAATAATATGATTTCATATTGAGATATTAGAACTTATAATATATTAATATAAATCATAAGTATGCTTTTTCTCACTTTGTCTATCAAATTGTTCTGATGCCATGCAACCCAAATGGACCATGCTACTCTCGGGTCGAATACATACCAATAATAGTTATGGGCTTAGACATCTTATCCAACAGTAACTTCAGATCTGGACTCCCCTTGGTCCCTATAGCTATAAAGTTATGAGATTTGGCAAGCTTGGGCCTTTCCCTTTGAGTTAACCTTTCTATTAGTCTAGTTTGGGCATTTAGGACCATGCATGTACGTAAAGTTTTAAACTTTACGCGGGAACCATGTCCTAGGAGGTTGGATCTACAATATGGAGCCTTGGGGTGGCTTAAAAATATTTGTATAAGAAATGGGCTGCATGAACTCGATGAGTCGCTTGGTCGACTCGGCGAGTCGGATGAAGGTTGCTCGTGTCTAATTTTGCATGAACTCGACGAATCAGTAAGAGGATTCGACGAGTCAATTATGCTTTTCCCCGACATCTAGACATGCATGGACCCGACGAGTTGGTTGGAAACTCGGCGAGTCAGTTAGGGTTTTATGACTTCCTGAGTTCTTGAGGAACTCGACGAGTTGCTAGCTGCACTTGATGAGTCGGGTCAATATGGGCCGTTGACTTTGACCAAGGGTTGACGAATTAGACTTTTGAGGGTATTTTGGTAAATTGGGAATTTATGGAGTGGAATCATTGGTGGATATAGGTGTTGGACTTGGAGCTGCATTTGGTGGAGTTTGAATTTATCACTTCGAGCTACTTGTGAGGCGAGTTATCCTCACTATACTAAGGGGTCTAAGGCAGCAAGGCCGGCCCATTGGATTTGATATCCTAGTAGTTATTGATATGTCGGGTATGATTTAGTATTGCGTGCTAGTTGTGATGATGGTCTGAGAGTGGTTATGCATGCTAGTTGTTGTAATAGTTTGGTAGATCTATAGGACTACCTATCATATGGCCTGATTATCTGTATGCATAGTTAGCGCATTCAGCCTCCAGGACCAGGCATTCTATTGCGGCACTCAAGGCCATCGTGCGAGGACTTGGTCGATGCCATTTCTGACCCCCAACAATCCCTCCCTCAGAAATTGCTCCCTGAGAGAATAGAACCCTCGCCACTGGCTCTGATACCACTTGTTGAGCATCAATGCTACCGGTTGATCTAAAACCAATTGGTGTTAGAAAGGGCGCAACCTTACCCATATAGTGCATTCAGCCCTCCAAGAGCAGACATTATATTGCGGCACTCCAGGCCATCGTGCGAGGACTTGGTCAATCCCATTTCTGACCCCCAACAGTGGGTAAGGTTGAGGTTGCACTGCTCCGTGCAGTGACCAACAAACCCTGGAGTATGCCTGATATGAGCTGAGGGCCAGGGAGAGCATGCCAGACTCATATTGAGGACTCCTAAGCATTCCAGATGCGAGATGAGGGCCAGGAGAGCATACCAGACTCGCACTGAGGTCTAGTCATTTAGTTACCGTCTAAGGACTGAGGGTGCAGGCCAGATATGAGCTGTGGGCCTATAGGGCAAGCCAGACTTATACTGTGGGCTCAGGGGTAATCCAGTATGTAGAGTTGTGGACCCATTACATGCTGTTATTTTGTGTGCTATCTGTTATGTATCAGTATTTTAGGGGAACTCACTAAGCTTCAGGCTTACAGTTTTAGTTTTGGTTTCAGGTACATCAGATGATCGCGGGAAGGCGAAGGCATGATCGTACACCTCCTTACATTTTATGTGTTAGGTATTTTATGTTGCATCATGGGCTTAGTTTGTGAATATCCGGATTGGGCCTGTCCATCCGTGATTTTTAATTAGGGTTAAGCTATATATAGTGCATGCATGTATGCCTTAGATACGATCGTCATTATTATTATTATTATTGCTTTGTAACCCTAAGCACCTCTACAGTCGAAGTTCTTAATCGAGCTCTTCTGAGGTGTTAAAGCTTAATCATTCGACATCAGTTAAACCATTCCTGTGTTCTTTATTACGTAATTTATTGCTTTTCTGTTTAGAATCAATCGATCCTACTAGAACTTTGTTCTAACAATTGGTATCAGAGCAGGAGACTGTGTGATCAATACACATTCCTTCTATTTGAAGAATTCTTTAGGGTTTCCGCTTTTATCAAATATAAAGAAGCCGTCTTCTTCTTGTTGACGGTAACTCTTGTGTTTGATAAAACCCTAATCTCAAGTTATACGTCTGATTCTAGTAGTTCTAAGGAAAGGCTCATCATGTCTCACGACGATTCTCAAACTAATCCCATCAACATCTCCAACAACATTGGATCCACTACAAGGGTTCCCATTCTTTACAGTCAAGACTATGAAGTGTGGGCGCATCACTTTGAATATTACGTGGTTGGATCTGAAGATAATGGTTATATCATCTGGGAAGCTATCATGGTTGGGCCGTTTGTTCACTCTGGAACGAACAGGACACTGAAGACTCAAAAGGAATATAATCAGCTTGTGGCGGACGTAGATAAGATGCCATAGGGTGAAAAGGACAAGGTGCTATGCAATGTGAAAGCCATGAGAATGATCAGATTCGCATTACAATCTGACACTTTTCATTTAGTCGGTTCATGCACGACGGCTAAAGAAATCTGGGATAGGTTAAAAGAACTGTACTCAACCGATGAGGATCTAGAACACTCGATCCAAACCTTGTTGCTCTCAGAATTTGGAGTTTTCGAACAGAAACCTGAAGAGAAACTGATACAAACCTTCGATCACTTCAATCATCTCCTTAGCAAGATGATCAAGCATGGTATTGAAAGAAAATTGATTGAGCAAAAGGTGACCTTCATGAATGGTTTAAGACCAGAATGGATGGCAGTGGATTCAACAGTGAAAGCTCATGAATAATTTAAATTATGCTCACTAGCGAAACTGGTGGGTATTCTTAAATCCCATGAAAGCGTGGTAACCAAGGAGGCGAAGATAGTTTCGGGTGTGGGATCGCTGGCCCTTGTCTCAAAAGGCAAAAGTGTTGCAGAAGAAGAGGAGGATTCAGATATGTCTGAGTGTGACCTTACAGGCGAAGAATATGCAATGATGGTCACCAACCCAAAGAAGTTTGCACGAAAGAAGTTCCCTGTCAATAAGAACAGAAACTGGCAAGGAAGTTACAGCTCTGAGAAGGTGAAAGAAGAAACGAAGAACACCTCTCAAAAGGATGACGCCAAGAAAGAAAGCAAGCTTGCAGGAGACTCTGGATTCGACTGCAATTATTGTCATGGCAAGAACCACTTTGCCAAAGATTGCATGTTGAGGAAGATGGCTAAGAAAAGGGACGGTGAAGATGATGAGGCGTATTACATGCGAAAGTTGGAAGAAATAAAGAAAAAGAAGGCAACTAAGAGTTCAATGAATGCCTTGATCGTGCAGGAAAATGTGGATGAAGATGAGTCCGGTGGCGTTGAAGTCTGGTCAACCGATTCTGAGGATGAAGAAGTGAGAAAACCCACTCATGGAAGAGCTTACGTGGCGAGAGATACTGGTTCGGCTGGAAAATGTTTGATGGTTACTGATGGAAGACCAACCGAAGGTGAGCTTAAGGAGCCGAACCTGACTGAGGACAAGTGCTTTGCAGCCAAGCCCGTGAGTGAGAAGATCAACGACTGTGATCGGCTGATCAAAAAGGTACAATCCATCCTTGAATCACTTAAAGTTCCCGTAACAAATTATGAAGAAGAATTAAATGAACTAAAATTTAAATTCTCTAACTTAAGTGGTAGTCTCATGCAAACTCGCGTAGCGAACTCTTACCTAACTGACCAACTCAGCAGGGTGTCTTCGAAGAGTGAGGAGAGAAGGATGTGGATTGAGCTGAAGGAGACAGACTTAACTAGGGCTAGGGATGAGATTATTTATTTGCAACGAGACAATTTAAAGTTTTTGAAACAACGAAATGTTTTTTGGTTGATTGCTAAATGCTTATATACGAATATTACTCAGTTGCACTTAAATTGTGAAATAGGGAAAAAGATTCACAAGATGATCTTACCCTTCCTTGAATTTAAGGAGGATGAGGTCATCGCTGAGTGTGAATCCATAATGTCCTCAGAAGAGACTTCCATCACTTATAAAATTGGTATAGACAAGATAGAGACCTTTATTGACTCTAAGGAACATAAATGTATGCTCAAAAATCTTTTAGATGAAAATGATAGGTTGAAAATTAAGTCTGAGTCCATTCAAACATTTGACTCATCTAACGCCAAATTAATTTCAGAACATAAAATGAATATAGAAAACACATCTGAATTTGATGAGGAAAGTGAGATGAGCGAAATCTCGGTGGAAGATGTGGTTGATTGCTCTGAATTTATGAAGAGCGAAACCGAGAATGAAAAACCACTCATATCTGAGAACTCGGTTGAATATGCTCGCCTGTCAAAAGACAAGCCGCAGAAACTCAAAGAGAAAGCAATGGTCTATCAGAAAGTTCAAACAGTGCCAAATCAAGTATATGCTGTTACAGGGGTCACTGAAAAACAAACAGCAGAATTGAAAATCTTGGTCGACACAGACAATGTTGAAGGGTGCGACGATTATTTCTGGTCAGCCGCTATTGATAATTCAGACGAAACCATTGGCTTATCGGAGTGAACCTCGTGGAGGGTAAGAGGTAGATACGTTGCTGAACCCATCAACAAACCCTCAAGTTTTGATAAACCAAGCACGAGTGGAACAAAAGAGATACCAGAAGAACCAAAGAAAGTATCCAATGTATCTTACAAGACAACCGAAACTCAAAAGGAGAAGCCAAAATCAAGCTTCAATATTCATAAATCTCAAAAACAGCTGGCTGAACAGAAAAGCCAAAGAAATTAGAGATACATGAAGAATCTGAATGAGCGAAAACGGTTTTGGCAGTCTCAAAACCCTAACCACGTTCCTTCCAAGAAAGAGTCAAATGTCAAAGAAAATGACAAGCCAAACCGAAAGGAAAGTTTTAGTCCAAGCTCCTATTATTCCAAAGCTTAGAACCGAACATCCAGTTTCGGTTCCAACACCAAAGCTCAGAACCGAACATCCAGTTTCGGTTACAACACCAAATCTCAGAACCGAACATCCAGTTTCGGTCACAACGTCAAGACTAAAAACCGAAAGTCTAGCTTCGGTCCTTCTAGCTACCAACAAAAGCCGTATTCAGTGAAGGACATCAAAGGAAAGGGAAAGGTTGATTCGGATTCTGATATCAATAATAAGAAAAAGTCAGCTTACCCTAGGATTCAAAAGAAGATTCCAAAACCATCTAACAACACACCATCTGATACACCACAATTTAAACAAGATAAAAACAAAATCAAGGTGTATACCATCAAAAGAAAAAATGAAACCACTCTAATAAAAAGAACTTATTTGGTTGATCTTTCTGTTGCTATTCCTGTTTCTATAAAAAAAACTCACCAGGGCCCAAGAGACTTTGGGTTCCTAAATCTGCTTGAATTTGCAGGTTATAAGTGACGAGCAGTTCGATGACGAATGGTACATTGACAGTGGCTGCTCTCGTCACATGACAAAAAGGAGGGAAGAGTTGAGGGAGTTTCGGTCCCTTAAGGATGGTGGATGTGTGAAGTATGGAAACAATTCTTTTGGCACAATCAGAGGATATGGAATGATAACCAACGGAGAATTCATAATTCGAAAAGTGGCTTACGTGGAAGGATTGCAGCACAACCACATCAGTGTATCTCAAGTGGTTGTGGGAACTAGTTTGAAAGTTTCATTCAATGATGAGGGATTAGAAATTATTGAAAAGCAATCCAAAAGAGTTATGTTGAAGTCTGAACGCAAGGGAGAGATGTATCCTTTAAATCTCAACCCAATTCGAGGAAAACCAGCAATATGCATGCTGTCAAAGGCGAACTCTGATGAAAGCTGGTTATGGCATCAACGCCTATCGCACCTGAACTTCAAAGACATTAATAAGTTGGTACTTGGTGATCATGTTCGAGGCCTTCCTCTTCTCAAGTTTGATAAGGAACATCTGTGTGCAACGTGTGAGATGGGCAAACAAAGCAGAAAGAGCCATCCTACATGTATCAATACAAATATTGTTGAAGCTCTTGAACTTCTACATATTGACTTATGTGGACCTTCGGCTATCGAAAGCTTCGGTGGTAGTAAGTTTATTCTTGTCATAGTAGATGATTTTTCACGTTTCACCTGGGTTTTCTTTCTTAAACAGAAATCAGACGCGACTCCCAAGTTGAAGGCGTTTATCAAGCAAGTGGAGCTGCAGCTGCGAAAGCTGGTGAGGAATATTAGAAGCGACAATGGGCTTGAATTCAAGAATAAAGATTTTGAGGATTTCCTGGCTGAAAAGGGGATATCTCACAACTTCTCGGCCCCCTATACACCACAACAGAATGGAATTGTTGAAAGACGAAACTGTTCCTTGTGTGAGGCAGCCCGAACCATGCTAAGCTTCGCTTCTCTTCCGCTAGACTTCTGGGCCGATGCAGTTGCAATCGCATGCTATACTCAGAACCGATCCTTACTTAACAAATGATTCTCCATCACTCCGTATGAGATTCTGAACAATCGGAAGCCCAACGTTAAGTTTTTCCACGTGTTCGGCTCAAGATGCTTCATTTTCAACTCCAAAGAGAACCGAAACAAGTTCGACGTCAAAGCCGATGAGGGAATTTTTCTTGGTTATTCACTCAATTCAAAGGCATATAGGATTTTGAATAAACGCTCCAAACGTATTGAAGAATCCTACTATGTAACCTTTGATGACAATTACATGAAGAAAGTTCAACCAAGCGAAAGTACCTTGGGGGGAATATTTCCTGAATCAGGACAAGTCTCGGTTCCCATTTCCAACTTGTTTGAAGAGTACATAAGGCTATTTGATGAACCAGAAAAGGCTGTACACTCAGAGGCGAAAGCAGCAGACAACAAAATTGACAATCTGAAAAAGATCATCGATGAAGCTGCAAAAGAAATGGAAAATGAACCTCCTAAACCGACTAGTGGTTAACCCTCAACTGAACCTCCAAACAACAGCTCAACGTTCAAGGGGGAGGGTTCATCTGCAACAAAAACAACCGATTTGTCTTTCGAGGTGGAGAGTCCAACTCCAACCCCAACCAATAATAGTCCAATCAAGGGGGAGTATCCAACTCCAACCGAGGGGGAGAATCCTGAACCTGACATGGGATACGCTTCGCCATTTGAGGGGGAGAATGAGAATACAAATGACAAAGGTGATCAATCAGAATTTGAAGAAGAGGTAAATACAGAGTTGGATCGTGCCTATGACCCTAATTACCCTCCTCTAACGAAATGGACTAAGGATCATCCCAAATCACAAACTATTGGTGAATCATCTGAGCGAGTTCTCACACGTTCTTAATTGAAAGCGAAACAAGCTGCATTATTCTCTCATGTTGAATTTTGTATGTTTAATTCGCTTGTCTCCAAAATCGAACCGAAGACGGTTAATGCTGCACTTGATCACGCTGATTGGGTACAAGCTATGCAAGATGAACTCCATGAGTTTGAACGTAATCGAGTTTGGAGGCTGATTCCCACTCCAAAGGATGCTTCAGTGGTCGGCTTAAAATGGGTCTTCAGGAATAAGTTGGATAAAGAGGGCAATGTCATTCACAATAAGGCTCGGTTGGTGGTGAAGGGATACTGCCAAGAAGAAGGGATAGATTTTGAGGAGACCTTCGCTCCTGTAGCAAGGTTGGAATCAGTTAGAATCTTTCTGGCATATGCTGCTCATAAAAACTTCGAAGTTTTCCAGATGGATGTGAAATGTGCTTTCTTAAATGGAGAACTAGAAGAAACGGTGTATGTTGAGCAACCACCTGGGTTCGTGAACGAGAAATACCCTGATCACTGCTATGTATTGGATAAAGTTGTATATGGTCTGAAGCAAGCACCGAGGGCCTGGTATGAAACATTAACTCGCTTTCTTAAAATGTCGAAATTCAAGCAAGGTTCAGTTGACCCAACCTTCTTCCGAAAGAAAGAAGGCGAACATCTAATGATAGTATAGATTTATGTCGATGACATCATCTTCGGCTCCACGAATCCTAGCTTAACGGCTGAATTCAGGAAGTTGATGGAGACTAAATTTGAAATGAGTGCAATGGGTCCAATTAACTTTTTCCTTGGATTGAATATAAGACTGGGACCAGAAGACATTTTTATAAACCAGGAGGCCTACACGAAGAACTTGCTGGCGAATTTCGGCATGACGGGAGATTCGAAGGTGAAGGTTCCCATGACGTTTGGCACAAAGTTAACACCATCTCTGGAAAAACCTGCCGTTGACGTAACACTCTATCGTCAAATGATAGGGTCTCTTATGTATCTAAAAGCTAGTAGACCAGACATTATGTTATCTGTTTGTTATTGTGCCAGGTTTCAAGCAAATCCAAGAGAACCTCACTTGGTGGCAGTGAAAAATATTTTCTGTTATCTGAAGCGAACCTCTTCTCTCGGTCTCTGGTACCCTGCTAGATCCGGATTCTTTGTTCAAGCCTTTTTGCTGACGCCGATCTTGGAGGATGCGGTCTGGACCGAAAGAGCACAACTGGAGGGTGCCAATTCCTTGACGGTAAACTTGTTAGCTGGCAGTCCAAAAAGCAAACCTGTGTGTCTCTTTCAACAGCCGAAGCTGAGTACATAGCTGCAGCATCCTGTAACTCACAGGTGATATGGATACAAAGCCAACTAAGAGACTACAGACTGAGTATGAAGAAAATACCTCTCTATTGTGACTCAGAAAGCGCGATAAGAATATGTCACAATCCAGTGCAACACTCAAAGACAAATCATATTGCACTGCGATACCATTTCATCAAGGACCATGTTGAAGATGGAAACGTGGAAGTACATTTCGTTTGGTCCTCTGATCAACTGGCTGACATCTTCACTAAAGCCTTACCAGAAGCAAGCTTCAATAAAATTTTACAAGGTTTGGGAATGATGGAAGCAGAGTCGGTACCGAACCCTCAAACCTCTCTCTAAAAATTAGACAAGCGAAATAGAGCGAACGCTTGGTCTATTTTGGTTCCGGATTTTTTGGGAACCGAAATGAACCGAACGCTCGGTCTATTTCGGCTCCGGAATTTTAGGGAACCAAAACGAACCGAACACTCGGCTTATTGCGCTTCATTAATTTAAGGTTTGGTTTCGGCTGTATACTTTGTAAACTCTCTTTTAAATCTTTTTCTTGCTCTATTTTCTCTTTTATTTTTATTCCAAGAGTGTTTAGTATTAATTTCATTTTGTTTATTTTTCTGTTTTTATTATTTTTCAGAAACTTCAAAAATCCAAAAATATTTTCTGTTTTTATTATTTTTCAGAAACTTCAAATATCCAAAAATATTTTGTTTTTTTTATCTTTTATTTTTCTCTTAATTATCTTTTTTGTTTGTTTTGTTTGTGTGGTTTGTTTGTTTGCTTATTCTCCTTACTAGGTGCCAAGTACATCGTTGCTACATACATTGGAGCTAGGGCAGGTACGACCATTTTAAGTTGAACTAGTTAAGTGTCCCTAGAAGCATGCTGCTGCATGTAGACCGAAGCCTCTAAGACTATGAGTCAAGCCTTAATGATTCGATCTATACCTATCGTTTCTTCCCAATCAGGATGATAAATCCACTCAAGTCATGAGCTACCTTACTCTTCTCACATGAGTTAAGAGTTTTCTGCTTTGTCACATTTATATAGCAGAGGTACTTTCGGTTCCTAAACCACCTCCTTTACATTCTCCATCAACTTTCGTTTCAACAAGGTAACCCTTGAGACTCTCAGATATTACCACTGAGGTTTATGGTTACACAAAATCTTTGTCTATGATCTTAGATGCGTACACCACGTGCTAAGTGAGACCCAAAATCCAACACCAATAATGAATTGACGGTGAATGTTTCTATTCAAGATCTCACTTGTTACCTATCAAAATCTTATTTTTTTTAGTGGTCTTTATGAAATTGTCTAACACCAAGGCATTTCTTCCCAAAAAGATCCAGTTTGGTTTTTGTTTTTGAGATTTTCATAACATCATAAGTCACAACAAATTCTATCCAACCTACTTGTTCAACAGACCACATCGGTCTCACAAGTACTTCATCCAACTTTCGGTCTTATGTTAAGAATCGATGTTCGGTTGAAGGTAAGCCACCCTTTAGACTATTATTTAAAACAAGCCTTTCGGTGTTTCTTTACAAACACTTGATCGTATTTTCACGGGGAACCACGCAAGCACTTCAAGTCTCTCTTGACTTTGAAGGAAGAGATTCTTGCCTGGAATCATCTGCTTTATGTCTTATTAAAGACATCACTCACATCCTATACACATTTTGCTTTATTTCTTTATTTTTGGCACACCTTTTACACGAAAATTCTTTATGATTTTCCAAAATTCTGGTTAATGTTCATTATGGCCCATTTCAAATTTTGTTTTGGAGCGAAAGTAAATTTGAAAAGACGATATGTGGATAAGCTTTTAAATCACGTCATCAGATAACTATTCAAATGTGGCGCGTGAATTTGAAACGACTTCTAAACCCACGCTTGATGACGCCTATCCGGGAAAACCAACCTATCACATCGTACTTTTTCAGGCGACGTTTCAGTGATCGTATCATAATCACGGAGATTCTTTCTCTCTCCTAGCAACGGTATACAAAGGGTTTCTCGCACCAATTGTACCTTCTTACCTTCTTCAAACTTTCTCAAATACACAAGGCGATCTGCAACTATTCATCTTCTTCCTTACATCAACAATGGCGGAATCATCATCTGTTCAAGATCAAACTGCTTCATCGTCATTGCTCGTGATCAAACCTAATCAGAACATGATCATTCAACTAAACCCCATTTTGTATGATTCGTACATGCTCCACGTTGTTGAATGTCTCAAGTACTCCCCACTGGTTATCGCTCTTAAACAAGTGGAATCTGTTCCCATGTCTCTGCTGTCACAAGTGTATTCTACTGCGTCTTACGACAAGAACAAGGAGAGGATATATTTTCAAATCTTCACTCACAAGGCATCAATTTCGAAAGGCTGATTCTGTTCCCTGTTAAGGCTTGCCGTCGATTCTTCTGTCATCTCTCCTGATTTCATCACTACAACCCAGTTGTTTATGATGCTTTATGAGATGGGGTATACTGATGTTCTTAACACAGTGATGAAGTTTAAGAAGTCGTGTTTGCCGCCACAATGGAATGGGTTATTTACTCTTATCAACAAAGGTTTAGCGGAACGGGTAGCTGGGTCAGATGGTACGAGTAAGGGCTTTTTGACCATTCTCTATGGTCTCTATAATGGTATTAACCTGGATTATGGATCGATTATTTGGTCGCAACTGGTCCAAAGTCTCAACACCTCAACGAGACATTCGGAGATTTCTTGTGGTCGTTTCTGGACCATCGTCACCCGATGGGCCATTGACACTTTACAGATTCCAGTTATGAAAGATGCATTGGTCTCCTCTGTGGCTACTTTTCATACGAAGAAGATTATCTTCTCAGATGCAACCAAGTTTTCTCACATTGGTTCGATACCTGAACCAATGTACAGGTGTGTGTCAAGCGAAAGTAATGTGATGGCTGACTACCGGAAGCTTACTCCCAAGGACCCAAGAGAACTGACTCCTGAACAGAAGGCTGCCTTAGATGCTATGGAAAAGCCAGCAAAGCGAGGGAAGAGGGCAGATCCCAAAAAGGTGGAAACCGAATGTCCTTCTTCTAAGCCTGTCAAGTCCAAAAAGCGAAAGGCTGAAAAGGCTGATTCTTCGGCTCCAAAGAAAGTTAAGAAGATGGCAAGGAAATCAAAGAGTCCTTCTCCTTCAAGTTCAGATAATGCTGAGGATAAATCGGCTGACGAGGAAGAAAAGGTTCAGCATCACGGTTCACCAAGAGGTACTACACCTCCTCGTTCTCCAACTCCCACTGAACCACTCAATGACGAAATTCCAACTCCTCCTCTATCTCCACTGAAGACTACTGTTCCAGTTTCGGTTGCTCCAATTCCACCACCACCACCAGCTAGTAACGTACCAATCTCTACAACTCCTTTACCCCTTCCCATCTTTTCACAAGCAACTATCACAACTACACCTATCTCCACCACTACAACCGAACCTCCAGTAAACGTCAACGTATCTGATACGGGGGATAATACTGAAATCGAAACCCCTGTTACATCCAAACCTGTTTCACTCTCACCCTCAACTGATTCTGGTGCCACTCTCGGTGGTGACAATCTTGAGTTTGACTCAAACTATTACAGTCCTTATAGACTTCCCACTGATGAAGATGAAGAGGCTCCAGTAACCAGACAATAAGTGCAAAGTCTCGATGAAAAGCTTGATCTATTGCTCGCTTCTTCTTCGAAATATAATGATGTTGTGCTGAAGGCTTTCCTGGACACTGCTTTTGAACAGTATACAGGAGCAATTGATAAATCCACAAAGGCGGTTGAAGCATCCACATCTTCATGTCAGAAGGCTACTACAGATGTTGCTGAACTCATTCACAGTTCTCAGATCTTTCTTGAATCCCTTAAGGGTCATGCTGATGCGAATGCAGCTAAAGTGAATGCTTCAGTTGACTCTCTTTCAAAGTCACTACAAGGGGAGCAAGCCAAGTTCGAGACCGTTCATTCTGAAATTCAAGCTGAGAACACTTCACTTCTTAGCTCAGTGAATTCTCGTCTTGAAAAGCTCCATACTGATTTAGCAAAGGAGAGCGCATTAATGGAGGATCTTGCTCGTCAAACATCTACCATTGAAGTCCAGAAGGTTCAATTGGCTAAAGCTGAGCGGGAGATTTCATTGTTGAAAACTGAGCGTGCTGTTTTCCGGAGTTGTGATGGTGATGTTCAGAATATGATGCATAATGTTCTTAATGCTCATGATCCGATTCTTACACTGACCATCCGGAATCACCTGACCTCCAAGCTTCTTCCTGCGCTTGAACTTCTACATGAGATGATGGGTGTTTCGGAGCGATTCGTACCTCCAAAACAAGGGGGAGAAGGTGCTTAGAAAACTCAACCGAAGGTCACTGTCAAAACAGAACCGAAGGGTAATGAAGCTTCGGGTTCTGGGAATCAAGAAAAGAAGAAAGGACTTGCTGATGATAGTGATGATGAAGAAACTATTGCTGATGCCCTGAAACGGAAGAAAAGGGATAAGGAGTTAGATGAAAACCTTCAGGTTGCAAAGGAAGCAGAAGAGAGGGAGCGAAAGAACAAGGAAGAGCAAGATGCCTTAAATTGCAAAAAGGCTTTGTTTCCTCCTTGGACTAGGGAAACGCTCATCAAAGAAGCGATAGAGTTTCCAAGCGTGTACTGGCTGGAACCTGTAGCTTCATTTGATTGTGAGAATACGAGGGACTCACAGTTTGATATGCCTATAACACGAAAGGCATTTACTTTTCACTGCTTTGATTCAACAGTTCAAGTTCCCTCACCTCACCCTTAAGTTGATCGTGAACTTATCGATTTTTATCTCAAGTTCGGTCAGCCTCAGTATCTGACTTGGAGTGCACAGAAGATTACAACAGTCAAGGTGCTGAAACCTTCGCCTGCAGGGAAGTTTGTTAATGTTAATTTCAAAATAACCCGTGGTTCAGACAACTTGGTTTCTGTGATTTCCCTGGCAGATCTTCCTAACTTGAATCCTCATGATTGGATCTTATTGTACAACATTTTGCTCACTAATGCGAAGGAGTATGAGCCGATCCTAGATCATTTGAAGAGGATGTTGGCTTCCTATGTCCATGAAGTTGCTGCAATGGATCAGGAGATTGCTAATGTTTTGAAGAAGAAACCAACTGTGAAGCCAACAACAAAGCCTGGAGATGTGAACAAGATGAAGCTGGGTCAAATTGATTCTACACATCTCACAGTGATGTTCAAAAGAGGCGAAGCTAACATATTTCTTTTCGCTCTTGTTGATAAGCATATGTTCTCAACTGACTGCTTGGAGCATATAATCAATATTATCCATCGATGCAAGCAAAACACTGAGTCAGACAAGAAGAACTTCACTGATATGCTTCGGTGGTATATTACTTTTCGTCATACTCTACTGGCCATTATACTGAAGGTGTTCAAGACTTTCAAGAAGTCTTCTATAGCTCAACCAAACTGAACTCTCGGCTCCATTGACGCAAAGGGGGAGATTGTTGGGTATTTTATGTTGCGTCATGGGCTTAGTTTGTGAATATCCGGATTGGGCCTGTCCATCCGTGATTTTTAATTAGGGTTAAGCTATATATAGTGCATGCATGTATGACTTAGATACGATCGTCATTATTATTATTATTATTGCTTTGTAACCCTAAACACCTCTACAGTCGAAGTTCTTAATCGAGCTCTTCTGAGGTGTTAAAGCTTAATCATTCGACATCAGTTAAACCATTCCTGTGTTCTTTATTACGTAATTTATTGTTTTTCTGTTTAGAATCAATCGATCCTACTAGAACTTTGTTCTAACATTATGATTTTGAGTTTTGGGATACTCTGACATTATACTATTTTGAAAACAAGTTTTGTAATAATCAGTGGTTTTGAAATGTTTTAAAACGTTTAAATTTGGCATGATTTTTTTTGGATGTTACATGACACCTATATGGGACCCACCAAAACCCATTAGGCACCAAAAATATGATTTTCCTTGACGTTTCTCCTCCCTCCCATGCTTTTCTTTCCCCTTCACCCATCTCTTGGTTGTGTACACTCAACCAACTAGTACAAGCATGGAAAGATGAAGTGTTGACCTAGTTGTAAGAGTATGGTGTACAAGCATGTGTGTGTCCCTCTTTGCTATAAAAGAGAGCCTCTCCTACTTCATTTATGATAAAATTTCCAGCTCTCAATCTCTTATTACCTCTCTCCTTCACTTGATTCTTAAAACTCCACCACACACCACCATCAAAACAACCATACTCCACCACCTTAAAACCACCCCCATTAATCAAGATCACCACCCAACACCACCTCAACCTCCTCTCCACCCTCTCATCTCTTCCCCTCATCGAACCACTGCCAAAAAGAGGCAAAAAATGGCAGCAGGAGGTTGCCGGAGTCCCCCCTGCCACCAGCGAACACCACCACCTCCGGTCGGGGCTGCTGCTGTGTTGCTGCTTTGGAAGGCTTCCCCATCATCTCCTCCATTCCCCTCGAAGAAATACCATTGGAGTAAGGTAGAAAATGGACATAAAGAGTCGTCGGACTCCTACTACCACCACTAAACATCCCCACTACCACCTTCTGCCACTATGCACCACCACCCTGTGACGCTGCTGCTGCTGCCTCCCCTTTCATCGTAAGTGCAGCACCACCATCGATATATTTTTATGTCGATTGCTGCCACAATCGAGTCCCGATCGTGTTTCTATATATATTTTTTTCTTTTGCTGCATGGTTATGAACACAGGAGGAGTAGGAGGGGGAGGATGACCTCCTCCACTATTCAAACGTAGTTTCGAAATTAATTCCTATTACCCCATTTCGAATTTTATTAGAAATAAAGTCCAAAGCCTTTAAACTTAAATTTAAAATGTTCAAAAACCACCCCTATATGAAAACCCCTTACAAATTAAGACCAAGTCAGCAAACATCCATGTCATTTACTTAAATTACATCCCTCCCTTGAGATTTATTTGCAAAATAAATCGTAAACTCAAGTTTAGAATTTAAATAAACTATTTTTGTCCCTTATTTGGAAATTATTAACAAACTTAATCCCATTTAATTTATCTAATTTAGTACACTTGGTTAAATTACCAATACACCCTCCACATATTAATTTATATTAAAATTTCCTAGGAAACTAAATTAATCTCCGATGTTCGTGTTCGAAGCAACACATCTTGGTTCCTCGCATCGAATACTCGAAATGACTCGACAACCACACTTTAAGGTGATTGTTACGACCCCTCTTTTACATATTTTTGGGGGAGAATACACGTACTACTTGTGCTAGATAACACAAAAATACACATAAAGTATAATTATTTTATGTAAAAACTATAGCTAGTTTATAAATTATTGGTTTAACGTTTATATGTTATGAACACATAAACTAGTTTTAAACTTCAATATTTTCATATGGTATGTTGTTAAAATAATACAACTTTTAAAAATAACATATGCCTTTTTACTACAAAACCCTATGATTTTTACGTGACATTATGTGTCATAAAATGCATGTCATAAAACTTTGTAGTATTCCTAAGGATTTAAACTATACATGCATATGTACAAAGTTTATACAAGAAAAATACTTAGTTTATAAAATCTAGTGTCTTATTCTATACATGCCTACCAATTATTCTCGACTTTTGTAAACTCTATACACTTCATTATGCCTAGAACTTATCGACTTATAAGTTAGGGCTGAGAGCTATTCACATACCTTAGTTAACGGCTTTTTTGTGAGACCATATCCATTATCTAAGTCTAAACACTTAGCACACACACTACTGTAACCGTTAATCTTCAGAGCGAGATAGATATGTATAGATCTATATGGCGACATCCCCACCTGTGGTTGCTAGCTACGACCTCGACCGATCAATTGAAGCCGGTGATAAGTGTCTACTATCATTACTACAACGTCCAATGAAGCATTGTAGCATGGTAGATTCAATCACATAGCTCAGCTATATAACTCATTATAAACAATAACTCCATCTCTCTCTCTCTCCCTTTCTCTCTCTCTCTCTCTCTCTCTCTCTCTCTCTCTCTCTCTCCCCCTCTCTTTTTTACTGCAACTCATAAACTTGATTCTTTCAAAACCGTTTTAAGCATTGATTTACTTATACCAAGACACCTATTGTTTTTTCAAAGTCTATTTAAATATGGTTTACGTATAAAGAAAATACTTTTTGAACGCTTTTAAAATTATCATTATTGTTGTCGAAAGAAAACCTGTAACTCTCACCAACCTTGTGTTGACCCTGAAAACTACATGTATTCGCAGGAAATCAATAATCAAGCAACTTCAGACGACGTATAGTCATGGATTTCAGGCAATCTACTTTACTACTTTTTGTTATGTCCGCCTACCTATTTAAGTCAATTCATATATTATACTATTAACTGTAAGAACCATGTTCCAAACGTCAAGATGGAATACAAATGTTGTTTTGTTTATTGTTGTACTTGTGCTATATATATTTAGTTTACTTGTGATCAATGAACTAAGTCACACGGCCCAACATGCTCCGCCACCTCGTCCGGGGGTGTAACAGGTATTTCCAGAACATATTCTAGTCCCTCCAGTGCATTCTACAAATGCTCCAACAGATTCAGGACTTAGCATCTTTTCACTAAAGGACCATTCTCTTACCAAGGTAGAATTATCTCACAAAGGAGAACCTTTGCTCACTAAGAGGATCTTTCTGCAAGAGTGCCTTTATGCAACAAGAGCTCATTTTCTCACCAAGAACACATTTGTGGACCAAGAGCACTTTTTCTTACAAAGGACACATGTTCATACCAAGAGAACCTTTGCGTAAATCTTCAGACCTAACAATCTCCCACTTTAAGGCTTGAATAAATTATTCTTCATATACCAATCAAATCTTAACCATTCCTCAATCTCTCTCTCTCTCCCCCCCTCTCTTTCTTGACAACCTCATTGCTTAAATTCTTGACTAGGAAGTTAAAGTCATGTATAGCTTAAACTTCTCAGTGGAAACCACCTTGGTATATTCATGTCTTGAGTTCACCATACTAAGAACTTTCATCATCTCAAGAAACCCTTGGTTTTCTATCCTGAAATTTTGTGATAATTGCATCTTAATCTCGTTGATATTTTGTGTGTCGGAATCAATAATCAACATGACATTAATATTCAACACGAGGATGATATAGAAGGAGCTAAACCTATTTAGGTAAACACAATTACCCACCTCATGTCTCATGTACATACTCTTCTTCATGAAGCTATCAAAATTTAAATACCACTGTTTAAAAGCATGCTTCATACCATACAAACTTGTCTTCAACTTGGACACTAGCTTTTTTCTTACTAACTGTAAGAACACTCTCTCATTGTGCCCTATAGATTTTATCTTCCATTTTGTTTGCTAAAGTAAATTTCACTTTCCTATGTATAGCTACACAATTTTTATCACAAAAAAATTATTAAAAAATTAGGTTTGATTTATTTTAATATAATTGGAATATAAATTAACAAAAAGACAATTAATATAATAAATGCAAAAACACAATATCATTACTTAATTCTAAAAGTTAATATGTGTAACAACAATATTATAAGTACTTAAAACACACATGTCTTCAAAGTTTAATAAGCCTAAATATTGTGTTATTAACAGTCAAAACATAAAACTAACAAACTGAATTGTTAGGGGAAGGAACATGAAATTTGATAATATATGAATTTTGCTTAATTTCTCATCTTTATTTACCCAACGTACAAATAATTTCCTATCATATAATCATATTATATCATCAAAATCATTTAAGAATACCACTAATAAATATGTCAAATATAAAGAAGCATAAATCACATAGCTATCCGAGTTGAAAGTAATTACCATTATTATGAAGCATAGATCACTTGGTTATAGATACGTATCTTAGGTGCTAAGCAATAAACTGAATAATATAGACTAACTACTACGCGATAGGTATTGAACACAGGGAACAAAAATATCAGCTAAATACTACTAAATGTTAACTAATTCAAACAATTAATTAAAAAAAGAGTTTTTCTAGTTTTGCAAGTCAAGAAACTTAAAATTATTATTACCAAAAGCAATTAAACTAACAACAACAATTTGAATTAAGGAATAAAACAAGTCATGAAAGAGACGTTCATTTAGATTCGATTCACAATACTCTTATGGTTGATTTCTTGGTTAAGTGCAATGGGTTAAGCTGATTGTTGTTTACCGATTCCTAAGTTGACTAAACTTTATGATCAAAAGAATAATCCTTTAGAGAAACTAATTCATTCATGCATTGATCAGGTGAACAAACAAATAATATTTCTAGTATTTAATTCGAGTTATGCTAGACTTGAACTATGATTGTCATTAATGGATAATAACATCAATTCAATATATGAATGATCATCACATATTAGCTTCCACATTAATTTACCTATTCTTCTATTTAACCCTAGGTTTATGATCAAAACACTAGTCTTACAACTTTGATGGTCACAAATTTTGTAAGATTCAAGTTTAGTAAATAAGAATGATCATCCAATTCAGAAAAACTCAACAATCAATAGAAGATGTAGTTATCATTAGGTCAAAAGGATCTTTAACAAGTTATCATAACAAATAAGCTACTGGCAATAATCCAAAATCTAATAAATCAACACATAGTCTTAATGATCATCTACTCTAAACAGAAGTTAGGGTTTTAGCCCATGATTTTTGGAAACAAAATTTTAAAAACGAAGTTCACAATGAAAATCATAATGAAGAACAAAGTAAATAAGTTTGAAGTAATATTATTTCAATAAATCTCTTCAAAAACTAAAACTTAATCGATATAGGCACATCCTTTGTGTTCCAACACATCTATGGTCTCTAAAAGTCGAATAAAACTCCAAGCATCCGTTAGGTTTGAGAGAATACTCGTAATATTTATATTTCCTGAATCTGGCCCACCAATCGTCGTTGAACGCCACCACGATGTGGTCTTCATTAAAACATGTAATCGACAAGTTACTATTCCATCGGGATTTATCCAATCACCACATTATGTTGAGAAAACCACGGCGTGGTCTTCCAGCTTTTAGTCTTGTAACGCCTGTTCCAGGTATCATTTGATTTTCTAAGTTATTTTAGGGTTTTAGACTGTAACTCGACGAGTTGGGGAGCTCCAACTCGTCGAGTAGAAATCATTTTGGACGTGGGACTTAGGATCTACTCGATGAGTTGGAAGGCCCAACTCGACGAGTAGATGCTGTAAAGCAAAAACCTGATTTTTTGGGATTTGTACCCTATTTAAAGATCTTATGGCTCATTTGTAGCCTCTCTCATCGTCCTTACATCCCTGAGAAACCCTAGTTCGAACCTTATAGCTTCTTGAGTGTGTGAGAGAGCTTTGGAGAGTGATTTTGGTGTGGTTGTGAAGGATTTTGAAGCTTGAAGAAGGTGGAGTAAAGAGAGAAGTAGTAGATCCGATATCTACTCTGTTTTGGCAACCATCTTGAGGTATAAAGTTGCTACCTTGACCTTTATTTGCTTAGGTCTCACCTGATGAAAGAAAATGATCATCTTTGGTGCATAAGGGTATCATTTTCGGATTTGAACTTGTCATGAGGATATGGTTTCAGATCTGGACACCTCTAGGCTGCCATGGACATAAAGTTGCTCACTTTATCTAGTTTTAGTCCTTCTCCATGCCAAAAACCTTGTATAAACCTTATTTTTGAGTGTTTTAGCCTCTTAAGGTCGTGCATGCACGTAAAGTTCGAAAATTTACGTGGTAACTACACCCTAGGGGGGCTGGATCTGTAGTTTGGAGCCTTGAATCCCACTGGAAAGGACTGAACAGGAAAAGGGCTGAAGGGACTCGACGAGTTGCTTAGCCAACTCGACGAGTCGGGTAGGGTTTGACCATTTTCGGGATCCCGAGTGATCTCGGTGAGCTGAATAGGGATTTCGGTCTAGAGATTTTGGTTTAGAGTTTTTGGTCTCTTGGACAAGGGTAAGGTTTAATGGAGCGACATGTACTCTCTCAGGCGTTTTTATAGGACACTCTGATATTTGAAATAAAATTATTGATGTTATGAATTTGAAAACAATTGTTCTTGAGATTTTGTGATTTATTGGAAATGTTTTGATTATTCAAAAATGAAACATCTCTTTTGAAAAATTGGGTCGTTACAAGTCTTTTTTGATTTTTATCCATTTTTCCACTTCCAACTCATCAATAGTTTTGTTTTGATCCCAAGCATGTTTTCGATGCTACAAAACATATTTTAAACAAATTAAGTATGTTTTGTTCTATAATGAGCATAAATGTAGCAAAAAGTATTAAAATAATGCATGAAATATATAACTAAATATGCACATATGAAAATACCCCACATTTGTCTTTTGCTTGCCTCCAAGCAAAATTGATTTTATTATCATCACATCAAAAATTTAGCTACAAACATCGCACAAGACAATATTCTTTTTTAAGCACACCCATTACATCCAGACCGTAATGCATATATTTGTGTCTAACTTTTCCTAAAAACCTTCTCAATCCTAAATACTTATGATCCTCATAAACACTTCCCAGTCAATTTGAACAACGTTCATTTTTTCCATTCTTACCTTCTATGCCCTTTTATTTACCCCCTTTCGTCTCAAAAGTTATTAACAAATGCTAAGTGACTCAAAAAAAAAATGAAAAATAATATATAGTATAATTTCATAAAAATATAACTACACTTTTATTTGTTGCAACATTTTCTTTTTGTGGAACTTTTTCTCTTTTTTCACTTTTATTATTATTATTTTTTTTATCTTTTCTCAATACTTCAACTTTCCATAATCACATATAAGCAAATAAGGAACTTTAACTTTAAACTTAGTTGCAACTTTACTAATACTATTATAGTTCATGACTTTCTACAAGATTGATTGGAGTACTTGGAATCCCTTAGGTCACTAATGGAACCCATAACTTTCGGTGAAACCTATGTAGTGACATTCTTCCCGTTCCGATCTGCGTTAATGTATTGCAAGTGGACAGTTATACAAATAATATCCCACGGGGAATACTAACCAAGTCCCAAAGGTCACATATTGGTTCCACTCCCGAACTGTTACTTTACTTTATTTATATAATAACTAGACTCAACAATACGGAAAAGTAAACAGATAAATTTGATAAATTGACTCGCTTTATTCTGATAGAAAGGACAAACGAGATAAATCAGTTACTAGTAAGCTTTTTATTGGGTCTATGTTTTCCCAAAGCCAAAATTTTTTACATCCCTCAAATTGGGCAAGCTCCTGTTTTTGTCTCACGATTTCACTAGGACAGGGAAGCCACAAATATACTAGAACATATGTTGGCTCGAATAAACACCGAGGCTCGCATCAGATCGTCCCACACAACACTAGCAACCTAGGTCTAAACATAATAACAATGTTTTTATCTAGGTTTAAATGTAGACCATTGTTTCAAGTCTTTCTAATATATATTATTTTTAAAATCCTAGTCATTTTTCGTAATAAATTTTTTCAGAATGCTTGTTATTTATGTTCAATCCCCTACCCCACACTTATTTCATGCAATGTCCTTAATGCGTGCTTTAAGAATGAAAGAACATAGAAGTAAAGAGATAAATTGGAACAGACTCCCGTGGGATAGAAGTTGTGAGGTTGAACTTGAATCTTGTGTGGTTGACATCTGGTGAGATAACTAGAAAATGGTACTTTAGACTGCTACTGGAATGGTTTTCAATACTCCAAGAAAAACGGACTTCAAATGGTGGGAAATAAGCAACCAAAAATGGTGAATATGAATAGCAACACGACATGGTATTGTAGGAAAACGTCATGGTCTTCGAAAAATCTGGACTTTTAATCGTGAATTTTCTCGACACCACATCCTGGTTAGATGTGACCAAGTCGTGGTTTCGTTGTGCTTAGAAAAATAAAACTTTTGTCCAACTCGATTCTTGGACAAGAAAAAGTAATACCAAGGTGGTACACTCTTCTATTTTGCTGAAAGATGTTCTTATTAAGCTAATATGACTAACTACTCATCTTTATCACTCAAAATCGTTTCCTTTCAAGTCGCGAGTTTCCCCCCTCACTTAAGCTTTTGTCACGTTCTCATGGAAATCTATCATCAAAAAATGCCTCTCATCAACTAACTATACTTCTGAGAAATAAAAAACAAACAAGTAATAAAAAGGAAAACAATCACAAAAACTAAAATTACTGAAATCCTACATTACTAAACATAAAAAGAAATAAATAAATTGCCTTAAAAACCACAGAAACATAAAACAAATTAAAAACCAAGGATAATCACTCTTCGTTTCCATCTCCTCCTCCTCCACTACCACCGACACCACCTTAGTGTTTCGCCCATTACTCATCGCAAGTCAAGATGTACGTGTATTGCGAGGGATAACCGGTTGGTTGGTCAATAGACATGCGTTGCATCATGAGATACATATGTATTCCCGTGTAATTATTACCCCGTACCAAATTATCTTGTTACCGCCTCAAATAAACATTGTAGGGGTTCATTGGCAACTCATCCTCCACATAAATAACAGGTGGCTCATACTTCATATCATTACCTCGTCTCCTAACTCGCCTAAGTGTAGGAGTATCCACCGGATCATGTAGGGGAATGGAGTATTTGTTATCCCCATTATCAGTCACCCCTCGCGCCCTTTTGAATAAAAGGTGGTTGAATGGACGGGTAATATCCAATGACAAAGCCCTAGCCTCCCTCCAATAAAAAAATACCATAAGACCTGGCCAATATCGATATGAGCACTCCCCCAGTAATGGGTGCTCCCTTCCTGTGCTTCCCTACTCTTGCTGCCAAAAATTTCACCACACGATGTGAAAGATGACAAAAAGCCCCGGGTGTGATGATTCTCCACATGACAAATACATCAAGGGTAGGCACCTTATCCCCCTTATTCTTCTGATTGATGGTAAAGGTGAGAAGGCGGTGGATAAGCCTATGAATTGGTGACCGAATGTCACCCTCTTGAGCTGTCCTTGGAACGTATACCCTATTAGCTATGGTGTTCCACCAATTTGCATCACTAACACCATGTGGAAAACCCTTATGGAAATCCTCCAAAAACTCGCTAAAATCCATAGTCATAACCTCAGCTTGATCATACACATCCAATCTCCATTCCAACTCAAACAAATTGCACTATCTTCTGTGCACTCCCAAACAAAAAGTGAAGTTCTTCATGTCGTGAATGTTGTCCCTTTTCCTATATCGGACAGTAGCAAGGAACTTTGCACATAATTCTTTGTACACAGGCTCTTGAATCCTAAATAATCGTCTCCATCCTGTGCACACAAACCGAACATTGTCCCCAATAAATTCTTTGATCAAATATTGGTCAAGCATTTCCACTAACCCAACCTACTGAAACTAATTCCAGTTGAGATCATTTGGAACATGAATTTCCCATTCCCTTGGTGCATCTAACTTGTTCCTCCACTCAATCATAACCGGAGGTTCAAAAACATTGGGAAAATTAAACCATGGGAAATCTTGGGATGGACTAGGGTTTTGTTGCCTTCTCCTGTTCATGTTTTGCAAAATCAAACAAAACAAAAAACCCAAAACAACACAACAAATTAGGAATAAAAATCGAAAGTTATTATGTTCACTGAACACCCAACACGTCGTGTTGGCATTAACCGCGAAGTGGTTCAAGAACAGTTCGGCAACAAAGGACGAAATCGAACAAGAATCAGCCGATTAAATTCAAATTAGGCACAAGGGTTTTGTTTAGTCTAACTCGTAACACTATGAGGCATCAATTTCAAGTTCAAAACGAACAAAAACAACCCCAAAATAGTCAAAAAATCGGAACCCTACGTCTTGGAAAATAATAAAAGTCGACCTACTAATAAAATTTATGCACCAAATCAACACTATATCACTAATTAGAAGGATTAGAAGCAAAAAGATGTTACCTTTGTTGAGGGAAAACGAGAAAAATCGAATATTGTTTGAGAAGGATGTAGTGGGAGCAAGAACTCGTTATGTTGGGAGTGTGTGGGTGAAAAAGTGTTTAACTCTTTGACTTTTTAGGGCTAAATCCAAATTCAGTGTAAAAATTGACACCACGTCGTGTTTGGAGCCAACAAGACGATTGTCAGGCCCTTTTCCACCACCACGTTGTGGAATAGCTCATCACGTCATGGTGGTGTATAATGCACCAAAAATTATTTCAATTTTTTTATAAAAACACCACACCCAACACTTGTGACTTTCTTTCCCTTACATCAATAATAATTAGTAAAAGATTGAAAATACTTTTATTTTAAAAAACACTAAAAACAAAACTAAAATTAAAACTAAAAGGAAACAAAATGCAAACTCAAATTCCGTGTTGCCTCCCGTAAGCGCTTCTATTTAGGAGTCTTGAGTCGGACTCCATTCTGCCCTATGTTGTGGCGTTTTCTTCCAAATTCACGACCTCTCCTTCAATATCCTCTCTTCGCATACCTTCACCATAATGTTTCACACGATGCCTATTTACTTTAAATGATGTTCCATCACCCTTACATAATTCAATTATTTTCATATGGAAAGACTTCTTTCACCACAAATGGGCCATACCATCTTGTCTTTAATTTGCCTGGAAAGAGCTTCATTCTTCAATTAAAGAGTAGGACCTTTTGACCGGGATCAAAATGCTTATTGCCTCTTAACCTAGCATCATGCCACTTCTTAATTTTGTCTTTATAAATAAATTAATTAGTATAAGCTTCATTTCTGAATTCCTCTAGGGAATTCATTTGCATCAAACAGTTAGTACACAATTCGGATAATTCAAAGTTACAAGTCTTCAAAGACCAAAATTCCTTGTGTTCGATTTCGACAGGTAAATGACAATTTTAACCAAAAACTAGCCTATAAGGCGTAGTACCAATTGGAGTTTTAAAAGCAGTTTGAAATGCCCACAATGCATCATCAAGCTTGTCGGACCATACCTTTTTGTTACTTCTGACCGACCCTTATAATATTCGTTTTAAAGTCCTATTTATTATTTCGGTTTGCCCACTTGTTTGTGGATGATATGATGTTGCAAACCTATGGTGGACACCATATTTTTATAACACACTTACAAGTTGTTCATTGTAAAAGTTAGCTCCCTGATCACTCATTAATGCCTTGGGCGCAAGCCAAAACGAGAAAACAACCATTTAAAAGATTTAACGACAAGACGTGCGTCATTAGTGGGTAAAGCTTGCGCTTCCGCCCACTTTGACACGTAACCAACCGCTACTAATATGTAATTGTTACCTCTCAAAGCTGGGAAAGGTCCCATGAAGTCAATTACCCAAATGTCAAATACCTCATAGACTTGAATGATAAGTTGAGGAATTTCATTGCATGAAGATATATAACCCGAACATTGGCAAGAGTGATACTCCTTGACATAATTTGTAGCATCTTTGAAGACCGTGGGCCAATAGAATCCCGCATCAAACACCTTTGTTGTCGTGTATTGGGCCCCATGATGTTCTCCAGTTGGTCCACTATGATAATGTTAGAGAATGTTTCTTGCTTCACTTCCGAATACACAACGCCTTACCATCCCATCCGTACAACTTCTTAATAAGTAAGGCTCACACAAGAAATAATATTTGAGTTTCGAAAAGAGTTTCTTCTTTTGTTGGTGGGATAAGCCTTTGGGAAGATATCTGCTGGCAAGGTAATTGACAATATTTGCATACCATGGTTCTTCACCTGCCATCACCATTAAATATTCTTCGAGGAAGTTGTTATCAATTTCATCCTCATTGAATTCTTTGAGTTTTAGATTTTCTAATCTTGAAAGATGATTGGACACCACGTTTTCCATTCCCTTGTTTTTTCCTTGATCTCGATGTCAAATTCTTGACGTAAAAGCACCCATCGAATCTGTAACGCCCGTGTTTCGAGGCTAAGCATTAAAATGATGATGTAATAGTTAGGGTTAACAAATGTAACTTATTTTGAGGTAATAAAGAGGAATTACTTGAATCGTATGTGGATTATGTGATTTTATGTGCATTATACTTATTTATAAGATATACTAAATTAAGAATGAAAATAAGCGTCAAAAAAATAATAGATAAACCCAATTTATACGACGAAAGTTGTAGTGGTTGTGAAAAGGATTATGGAGATATAAAGAACGCCGAAATCCGAGTTATCATGAAGAAGTTATGGCATGTCGAAGTTTCGCGACAAAACCGACACGACACTGTGTGACGTAAAAAGTGAGTTTACGATAAAGTGCTTTTTAGCCTTAGCGATCTAAACGAAAGTCGTAGTATATGTTAAACCAAGAGTGTGCGTAAAAAGAACGTCCAAATCTGACTTCGTATAAGGAGGTTATGAATTTTCTAAGATTTGGCATAACAATGTGCAGCCCGGAGTTGGAATTATAGATCGATCCATTTTAGCCAACACAGCCTAAACGAGAATCGAAGATCTCGTCAATAGGAGCTCAACAATAAAAAGACAGACGAAAACGAACGTGAGATGACAAAGTTATGAATTTTTAACGGACTTTTCTTGTACCGGCCTACTATATATATATCTTTAAAAATAAAGTCAAAAATAGCCGACGGAGTCTGAACGAAAGTTGTAGAGTACGTTCCCACCTACATGTGGATATAAAGAACGTCGAAAACGGAGCTCGTATGTAAATATTATGAATTTTAGAATTTAGGAGAAGAACTTACGAGAATGCTTAGGAACGTCCCGCGTAGAAGGAAAGAACGCCCCGCGTTCTCGCACACTGGGTCTCAGTTTGGTCACGTCTATCCATCCGATGAGTGACACTCACTTGTACAAACGCACAACATAAGCGGATACGCTGTGCGCACCGAGGAACGCCCAACGTACCTCCGCAGATATGCCCTGCGTAACCGAGGCTTTGACCCTATAAATAGAGGTGCGAGGGTAGCCTTATTATTCACACCTTAAACCCTTTCTTTCTCTCTCTACTCTCTCTCTCTCTAAACCTCTCAAACACCCCCCCAAGCCTAGGAAACTTCCCTAGCGCTAGAAGAAAGCCCCGGAGCGCCCGAAGGCTCCGAGAAAAAGAGATTTTCGGCTCGGAAAGTTCTGCCCCCGCAGAGCCCGGTTTCCAGCAAACCTCCCGGTTTCATCAAAGGAAATCATATTGTTAAGAAGCAAAGCGTTGTCCAAGTTGGAATCACTACTTTATCAGGTGAGTGCAGAGTCAATTTCATCTTACATATAGATATGAAGTATTTTATATAAATTACGTGCTATGTGTACATATTATCTGTTGACGTGAGATCTATGCTAGATGAAATATTTAAACTTTTTTATTATTATTTGAACTGTATATGTATTTTATATATACAAATATGTTGGGTAAAAAATGGGTAGATGAAATAGTTGATGTGTGATGAAATAAAATGATGAGTGGATTTGATGTTTACGATGATCCAGTCATCTAGCAGAGTATAGATGGCGACCACCGACTATTCTAGATAGTCCTGTGGAATGCCAGTAGGGTCGCAACCTTTAGGTATTTATTTGAACTACGTGTTCACCAAGTGTACTCCATCCCCTCCATGGTTGCCTTATTTGACATGTATTACTGAGGAATCCCTAAAGCAATGTTGTCCACCCCGATGAAAAATCCTTAGGCTAGGTCCCTTATAATAGATGCTTTAAGGACATAAAGTGAGGATAACGTGAATGGGTAATCGGGTTGAATGATTTGATGAAAATAATAAACTTATTTATTATGGGTTGAAACCCCTATGTGCTCACCAAACTCCCAGCCTGACCAACTCACTTTCTTGTATTACACGTAGTGACACAAGAGCATAGATGCGATGATCTAATGAGAGATTTATGGATTATAGGCCAGTAGAAATAAATAGAATGTTGTAATGCCTATGTTGTTTTTGAGGCCTATGTTGTTTTGTGGAATATGTTGTTTTGTTTATGCTTTTGATCTATATTGACAATGACATCCCGAGGTTTTTAATGCAATGAAAATACATTTCTTCGGAAATGCTTTGATAAATTCTTTATCGTATTTTTTTGGGAACAAATTCCACAACATATTTCATTAAAAGAATACTCTAATTTTCAAATAAAGCATAAACAAATTGGCTTCGCGTCCCGCTTATTAAACAAATACTTAAGAGCAGAAGGCTCAGTAAAAACTATTGTTTTGGACAAAATTAGATAGGGACGGAATTTTTCAAAGGCATAAAATATGGCCAATAACTCTTTTACTGTAATCGTGTAATTTTCATGGGCAGGATTAAGGGTCTTGCTTGCGTAATAAATGGGTTGAAAGTTCTTATGAACTCATCGTCCCAAAACCGCTCCTAAAGAAAAATCACTAGCGTTAAACATAAGCTCAAAAGGTAAACTCCAATTGGTTGCTACCGTGATTGGGGGGGGGGGGGGTGAGACAATTTATCTTTTAAACTTTCAAAGGCTTCCAAACGTTCTTTATAAAAATTAAAATTTCGCATATTTTAAAAGCGATTGGGTTAAGTCTCTTGCAAGTTTTGAAAAATCTTTTATGAAACCGCGATAAAATCCCGCATATTTTAACTCCGCACCCCTTTCACGTTAGTTGGAGGTGGTAATGTAGAAATGGTGTCGATATTTGCAGGATCTACCTCGATTCCCGCTTTGGAAACCTTGTGACCTAGGATTATTCTTTTTTTTTTTTACCATAAAATAGCTCTTTTCCCAATTCAAGACTAATTTGGTCTTCTCACACCTAGCAAGCATTGAGTCAAGGTTATCCAAACAATCATTAAAATATGACCCAAAAACAGAAAAACTGTACATTAAAACTTCCATCAACTTTTCAACCATGTCGTGAAAGATTATGGTCAAGCATCTTTGAAATGTGGCCGGCGCACTGCATAGTCCAAATGGTATGTGATGATAAGCAAAGGTCCCGCTTGGACATGTAAATGTTTTTTTCTCTTGGTCACATGGGTCGATGTAAATATTGTCTTTGGGCAAAGTGTTCAGCTTAATTTTTGGGTTCCGAGAAACCACCACATCGTGGTCTTCCACCTGCCATGCCGTGGTGTTCTCGAATGGCCCGTCTGATCGTGAATTTTCACTCGACCACGACGTGGTGGAGTCAGCACGTTGTGGTTGACCTTTAGAATGCATTTTAAGCTCTTTAATTTCACTTTCTTCCATTAGCTTCTCTAACTCTTCTATGTCATGTTCAGCATCAAAATCAGTCTCTTCAAGGACCATGTACCCCTTAATTATTATCTTTCCACCCATTTAATTCTTTTTCTAATACTTCATCGAAGATATCTACTACGAAAGCCATGTCATCAGTTATTTTTGAATGTTTCTGAAAGAACCCCTTTCTAAACTTTCGTATTTCTGAAAGACCCAAACTTTCATACTTGATAATTGTTACTCCAAAACATGCTACATGCATATTTATAAAACAATATCTTACATTGACAAAGTGATTACAAAAGATTGGATACAAACCGACTATGATTTAATATTTTACATAACTACCCAGGATATTGTAATTTTATACAAACATAAACCGAAAAACAAAAGTAATAGTAAAAACTATTCTACATCTTCCGACAGTATATAAACATACTGGTTACTTATCTCCTGCAATTGTTAAACATTGAGAGGGGTAAGCGGTGACACTTAGTGAGTTCAATAATAGATACAATATAACGTTATGCCATATATATACTTCAATATGGCAGAAGCAAAGAGGAACAAGAAACAACAAAGGGATATGTGAATCATGTGACAAACTTTCCATATCAATCAATGATTTGATACAAAGATATACAATCAATAAAGCTTCGGCCCAAATGGCACAGAAGACATACACTTTCTGATTTAAACATTTCGGTAGATTTTAGGCTTATAGCCCTGTCTAACCATCTGCCAATGCCATAGAATAGAAGTCATTCTCTTACGGAGACATGCTCTACATGGCCAGAGGCTACGTACCAGTACCACCGTGAATCTAAGTCCTTTCACTGATCACATGGTCAAAGGTATAGCTTTGCTATCATAAATAGCGGAAATAAAAATAACACGGGAAAATAACCCGGAATGATATCACTGAAAAGCACATAGCACATATAACACATAACATACAATTGTTCCAATATATTGAACTCACCGTGAAATAACCGGGGTTAGAATAGTAATTTGGGCAGCACTTCGTCACTATAATTAGCTTTCTTCGTTGAAAAACCAGGAGTTTTCTTGATAACCGGGCCTTGCGAGGGTTGGGCTTCAAACCGAAAAGATAAATTTCTCGGACAGAGACATGCGTCGGTCTCGGATTGGGCCACGCTTCGGATGCGAGGGCTCGCCACCGAGGCCACACACGTCAACATCTGATTGGACCGAAACTCGGACTTGAGAAGAACGCGACACGCGGGTCGGAAACGGGGCAAGCTGCGAGAATCCGGGCGACGTGTCCGAAATCTGACCTTATCCATGCGAGATTTCTCGGTTTTTGTGCCAAAAACTTCCGAAATTCATACATTTGCATACGAGCTTCGTTTTTGACGTTCTTTATATGCACGCGTAGGTAAAATTATGCTCTACAACTTTCGTTTAGAATCAATCGGCTAATTTTGAATTTATTTTTAATATTATTATTTTTAACAGACCGGGACAGGAAAATCTGTTAAAAATTCATAACTTCTTCATCCGCGTCCGTTTTCGTCAGTCTTTTTACCGTTGCACTACTAATGACGAGACCTTCGATTCTCGTTTTTAGCTGTCTACTACTAAGGTGAAACTTAGAAAAATTCATAACTTCCTCATACGAAGTCAAATTTGGGCGTTCTTTTTATAAAAATTCTCGGTTTGACAAATACTACGATTTTCGTTTAGATCACCAAGGCTAAAAAGTAGTTTATCAAAAACTCACTTTTTACGTCATTCGGTGTCGTGTCGGTTTTGTCGCGGATCTTCTATTGGTCATAACTTCTTCGTTATAACACGGATTTTGATGATGTTTTCGCCTAAATGTTTCTAACGAGATTCTTTACAACTTTCAGTAATAAAATTGTACTTATTCCAAATTTTATATATTTTCGTTAAATTTCGATATTTGTCTTTTGATTGGAATCTCATAAGACCTCCAATATTTTCTGATTGATTCTAAACATAGATGTACTTCATTTCTAGTAGAAACTATCTGTTAGAACTCAATACTCATAATTTATAATATTGCATATTATTATTCACTTTTAAAATTACATAACACGATAACCGAACGTGTATGTTATAGTTTCATAGCTCAATCCACTCCGAAAGTGATGGCATCTTCACCAACTCTAAGGGTGAGTATTGACTCTCGTATGTCCACTAAGGACCGTGCGGTGTTTAGAAAAGGTCTTCCAAGAATGATCAGAATTTTGTTGTCCTCTTCCATATCAAGAACAACAAAATATGCGGGAAAAGCATATTTGTCAATTTTAACCAACAAGTCCTCACATATACCTCTCAGAATGGTCAGTGTATTATTAGCGAGGTGTATTGACTTTCGAATTGGCCTTGACTCTGGAAGATCTAGTTTCTTGAAAAATGAATAAGGAATCAGATTGACACTAGCTCACGAATTGTCAAGAGCATAACTTATGGCCAAATTTCTGAATTGGCATGGGAGTGTCAAGCTTCTTGGACCCCCCCCCCATCTTCTTAAGTAACTTGTTTAGCATGGTAGTTGACAAATTATCATTTAAGATCACCTTTGCAACCTCTCCAATCTTCTTTCTATTCGTGAGAATATCCTTCAAGAATTTTGCGTATTTCGGCATTTGGTCTACAAATTCGATAAAAGGAATATTGATTTGAAGGTCCACTGCTTCGATGAAGGCAGCAGTCGCTGATATGGCTTGATAGGAGGATTTTTATTAGCTTTAGTAGATGATTACGTCGTGGTTGGTTCTTCACCAAGTCATGGTTGAGGTTCAAAGTCCTTTTCTTGATTTTTACTTTCTAGGTTTTGCACAACATCTGAATCATCATTTGATATAGGATCTATAGGAGTAATAGTTTTACCACTCCTTGTTGTGATGGCTTGGACATGTGCCTTTGGATTTTCTTCCATGTTTCTTGGAAGTGTGCCCAGTAACCATTCATTTAGTTGCTTCGAGAGTAGAAAGATTTGTTGCTCAATATTTCTGATGGAGATTTGCTGACTTCGTATTACAACATCATTCTCATCGTGTCTTTTCTCTGATGTGGCTACGAATTAGGGAAGTATGTCTTCAAAGTCATTCTTATTAGGCTTTTTCCAGTTTTCATATTATCTACACACTTGAACTCTCCGATTTCCATCCTCGTCAAGGTCACAGTCCATTGTTAAGTGAGGACCGCCACAATTGTCACATCCAACCCGAATTGCATGGATGGATTTATCCATCTTGGTTAACCTCTTGTCCATTGATTCTAATTTGTCCAAAAATGCTGCCATGTGTTCATTGCCTCTATCAAAATTTACTCTTACTCTTGTAACATATTCTCATGGTGTATGATATTCACGTGAATGTTTTACGAATTCTTTATCAGCTTCTTAATAGTAGTCGGTTCTTTATTTGTCATCGGTCCTTGAGAGTCAAGGATTTGTCTTGTGTAATGTTCAGCCCATCGTAGAAGATAGCAACTTCCTGTTGCACATTCATATCATGTTGGGGGCAATTCCTAAGCATGCCTTTATACCTCTCCTACACTTCAAACAATGACTCACCATCGTATTGTTGGAAATTTTCTATCCTCTTCTTGAGCTTGTATATTTTTTATGGCGGACTAAACTGTTCAATGAAAGCATCGTGTAGATTTGTCCAAGTAGTAATTGCTCCAGGTGCAAGGGATTTTAGTCAAATTTATGCATCTCCCATGAAGGTTACCGGGAGCATTCTGAGCAAAACTGCTTCTCGCACGACATTTGGAACATTAAAGTTATTGGAAATGTCCTTGACCTTACCAATGTGATTAAATGCGTCTTCATAATCTTTTCCGGAAAATGGAATGTCCTTGAGCCTCCCTAAAATGTGGCCATTGAGATCGAATTTGGTTTCAGCTGCAATTTCTGGTGGAGCAAGTCCTGATCGTAGATCATTGCGCACTTGCTTCTTGTATGCGCCCATCGTCGTTCGCATGATATCCATCATCTTGAAAAATAACAACATCAGAAAACCAACGCGTAAAAGGAAAAAACAATAATAACCGAAAACTAATAAACAAAAACTATCAATGCAGAAAATATTCAAAAAATCAGACCTGATCTGAGCTCACGTCGTGAGCTGCGACAAATAAAAAAAGCAGGCTTCTTTTTCTTTTGACCGATTCACCAATGTGCAAATATATGAAAGATATCCCTACGCTCTGATACCACTGATGGGATATTAGGGTTACAACTACAATGCTCTAAGTGGAAAAACAATCAAACAATTCAATTGATCAGGGCACATGCAACCTAATAAGGATCTATGTCTTTCACATATAGGCAACATACTATGAATTATCATCCTACAAAAGATTCCTATGAAAAACTAATTCATAAGAACAAGAACCTTACCTTGCAGATTGTTATAGCAAAGAATCTTGAATTCCTTCTTCAAAATTTTTGGCAGCAACCACTACAGTGGCGTGCCTCTAATGGTTCACACCCAAACCCTAACAACCAAGGACCTTGAAGACAGAGAGAGAGAGAGAGAGAGAGAGAGAGATGAGAGGAGTAGAAATTTCGGCCTAACCCTCGAAAGAATGTCATGGCTAAAATTCTAAGGCTAAGGGTCCTTTATATAGTCGAGTTAGCTTAGTCCCAAAGTTAGGGTTTATGGAGGAAACCCTAATCCCTTTGCTTGGTGACCAAGCAGCCCATTCCCTTCCTTAAGCAAGGGCTTAGATGAAAACTCCTTTGGATGGTGCAAGTGATTCTCATCCACCTCATCCAATGAGGTCCATGGGATCCTTTCCTAAACTTTCAATAAATAACCGAACAGACCCTATACTTTTAATTAATCCAATTAATCTCAAAATTAATTCCAATTAATTTATGATTAATTATTAATTAAATAATACTATTTCCAATTAATATATTATTCTCATAATATATTAACAAAATATTTACTTTGATTTCTAATTAATTTATTAATCATATAATACATTAATAAATGAGTCTCTCTCTCTCTCTCTCTCTAAAAGTTATCATATTCAATTATAGTTATGGGCTTAGACACCTAATCCAACATGTTGATCCTGAAAATCCACGACACTTCATTGGACGTCGCTGTGTTTAGAAAGTTATGTCTGCTTCGACATGCCATCAGGTTATAGCTAGCAACCACAGGAGGGGATGTCAACCCCATATAAATCTATACATATCATTCCTGATCACTTAAGATTTAACGATTGTTGGTTGGGAGCTAGCTGAAAATCTATTAGAGTGTTGATGAATCGTGTCTCATCTAGCTCATGTTGTGGGGGCCTCTACTGGTCGGTCGTGTTGTTATTGGCGTTGTATTTATATGGTTTTACTTATTATATCTATATCTATATATATATATATATATATATATATATATATATATATATATATATATATATATATATATTATTTATCTGATATGTATATATATAATTAGCGTGTTTTACGTAGTTGAGTATTTGGGCAGAGTAACACTAGGTATTAATCTTATCCAAAGGGTGGCTAAAATAACGAGTTTTAGCTTTTCCTAGCAATTAGTCAGCGTGACAACTAGGTATGATCTTATCTATCATAGTGGTTTATCATAACAACTAGGCATAATATTAGCTAAAGAGTTTGGGCAGAGTAACTATCGTTCATAATATCATCCTAATGTTATGAGCATAATTACCTAACTATATTTAGTAATAACTATGTAAAGTTGCATTTAGACATGTATCCCCCCCCTCACCCCCGAAAAGGTTTGGAAAATGGCGTCGTGAAATCAACTGTTAGTTATGAAAACGTTGCGGTAGGGTAGAAATCACAAGTTCGCACTTCGAGAGATGTTCGGGGTGGTGACACGAACAACGATATAGAGAGAAAACGGAAGAGAGTGATGAGGAAGTGGGTTGCCGAAACCTACTATTTATAGCAATTTTTTAAGTGCACGCCATGCAACTGCATGTGAACCCTACGATGTTGCCACGTATCCTCATCTCAGCGTGCCACATCATCCTGTATCTCGACGTATCGGGTGTTAGTACGTGCGGTGCACTACGCGTGACGGTAAAAAATCAATTTTGAAATTCCGTAACTCGCGCATGCGAACTCCGTTCTCAATGACTCTTACATATCCGTGTAGGTCTCGTCATTCTTTACAACTCTCCTTTTGGTCGTTTTGTCTAGTTTTGACTTTCGTTTTTCAACGTGTTTTTATTAACGTTATGATTTTATAAAAATGAAAACTCTCTCATATAACGTTCGTTTTAGGCGTTCCTTGCCTCACTCTTCCTATTTTAACTAGTACTATGATTGCCTAGTTGGTTAATTTTTCCAAAATTCGACCAATCTCCTTGTAGTTTTCATCGTTGTAACTTTTTAAGTACGGTAGATATTTATTTACTATAAATATCATATCTCACCTATACTGTGTCAGATTCTTATGAAATTTATATTTCTTGAATTACGGTAACCTATTGAGTCTAAATATGTTAACCTACTCTCAAAGTAACGTGAGTTTTTGTGTACTTATTTTTTAGCGTAATGGTTGAAGTAAGTAGGGACAAAAAATTTGAATATATTAAAATATATCACGTGATTATGAGGATGTCCTTACTATATTTTTACGTCCTATCGTTAAATATTAACTGCAGTTTGTGACGTATTCTCTGGTTTGTCACAAGTTTCTGCGAATGGCTTTGTATCTTGAAAGAGAATCTCGAAAGAGTTCAAAATTTGTACATTCTTAAAGACCCTATTCCTAAACAGCCTGAAATTACCAGTAGAACTAAATATAATGTTTGGTGGAAGCATTGTTGTGATGCTGAAGATGTTTTAGAAATTATACTGGGTATATTTGTTGGATCTATATGCCCAAGAATCATTATTGACTGACATTGCTAATAACATATGATCCTATAGGGTCATACCATAATCAAGCTGGTACTTATGGAATATTTATTGTGTATTTATATTAATAAATAAATTCAACTATTGTATTTAATTAGGAAAAAAATTATTGTTCTATGAAAACAATAATTTAAGAAGTAGAAAAATTGTCTTAATATGATAAGGTATCATAATATAAGTCATGTACAAAGTTTTGGACACTTTGGCTAACCATGATTAAATCAAAGGCTTACTCTACCATGTTTAAAAGACTAGTAGACAATTTTTGTCCTCTTTAGATGACATGGCCAAAAATCAAGGCAAGGAGGTTGAAAAAAGTCAACCTCCAACATTCTTGTCCCCCATACTTAGATTATGTCTCTTGTTGCTTTATGCTTTATAATACTTTAGAGTATTATAATCAAAAGGGCTTATTTTACATGTGTTATAGATAGAAGGGTCTTCACATGGAGAGAATATAAGTTTTTTTTGGTCTAAAATATTCTCCTTCTTCTCTCTCAAAACTGTGGGCTTCAAAGAGCTTGGAGCTCTTTCCTCTTTTGAAGATATTACAAGCTTTTGGTGTTTACTTTGTGTCTTTATTTTAGTGCTTAATTGTTTAAGCACTTAAGGCTTAAAGAACAAAGTTCTACAAGAATAAATCTAGCAATTTTGGTACCTTATTCTTGTTGGTGGATTACTTGTAGAGAAGAGCAAGCTCTTTGTTCTAGCCATCTACGTCAACACCCCAAATTCAAAGAGGGTCCAAAGGCTACAAATGTTATATTTTCTAAACACCCTATAGTTGTTATAATATCATTCTAATCTCCTTAAAAGGATCCTTTATGGTTTGTTTTGTTGCTAGACTCGAAATTTATAAGAAAATTTTAAAGTTTTCGTTGCCGGTTTTTATGAAAAACTATTTAACTTACGCAACAAAACCCTTCAGTGGTATCAGAGTCATATTTTAAATGTTAGAATGATTTTTATGTTATAATAATCTTTGGTTTTTGGAAAACAAGCATGAATTTCTTTTTGGCTAAAGAAATATCCATATTTGTTTTCTTTGGCAACTTGTTGTTAAAAGTGCTTATTTTTTATATGACCATTTTTCATGCATTTTGGTTATATAAAAGTTGCCATAGAAAAATCAAAGAGTTGTTTGTTTGATATGTTTCTTATGTATAAACAAGCCATTAGGACATTTGTGGTTGGTATTTATTTATTCATATAATGATGTAATAGATAAATAAGTATTATTTCAATTGTTAATTTTATATGTAATAAATTAGTTTTAGACTAGTTGTATTTTATTTTTATAAAATGTAACAAGATGGAGCATGAAGTTCTTATGAAGACATGGAGCCTTTTGAAGTCCTTGAAGTGTCCTAATAAGTCCTTTAGGAAATGACTTAATATTTGTTGTGATGGCTCACAATAAATATTACTAGAAAATGGCTTTGTTTATATATTTTAAATGCATGATTGTGATGTTTATTTTTTGTTCTTATAAAATGTTGAGAATATGTTTTCCATGATAAAACATTTTTACAAAAAATTAACATCAAACTTGGACTTTAGAGTTTTATATCAAAGTTTCAATATAAGATGTCAAAATTGAGATTTTGTTAAAAAGAGTTTTAAATATTTTAAAACTCTAAAGTAGCCAAACTTTTTAAAGATATAAAAAGTTAATTTTTTTTAAACTTAATCTAAACTCCATAACTTAATAATAAAAAGTTGTTTTATTAACAAAGTTAGAAACCGGTTCCAATCCGTATAACGTCGTATTAAAATTGAATATAAATTTTAACCGGTAAAATTTTATATGAAATAAATTCAACTTTATGATTTTTGGAACACTTTAAATTTATCATGAAATATTTTATGCATGAAATATTCATGATACAAAGTGTTTTAAAATGCTAGAATAATAAAACTTTGATAAAAGCCCTTCTTTACAAAACTTCAAATATATGCAATCCATTTAAAATTCACTTGGGATTTTTGCGCAGTTCATGTGGATTTTAGGGTCACCTTATTCATGTGAGTTGTCAAAAATAGTCAAAGTGTTTTAGTATTTGCTTATGGGAAAAAGGTCACCTGACTATTTGTGAAATATAACTCACATGTTTTTTAAATGGATGATATGATTTTTGAGGCATAGATGGGATGAACATGCCATATAAAAACAAAGTAATGTTTTTGGATCCCATAAATCTAAGAATTACATAAGAGTTGTAATTGGTTATTGTAACCTACCGATCAATGAAATCACTTGAGTAGTGGGTCGCCTCCTCAAGTTATTTTGGGTGATGTGGATCTTAGCTTTTCAAAATTTAATTTGAAGGGTAATTATTTTTCAAAAGAATTCATATCAAAGATATTATAATGGATCTTTTTATTTTGTAGATGACTACCCCAACTATAACCACCTCATCACTCACCATCCGATCCATCCTCGAAAAAGAAAAACTAAGTGGACCCAACTTTCTTGATTGGTTCAGACAACTGAGAATTGTCCTCAAGCTTGAGAAAAAGGACTATGTCCTTGACGAACCTATTCCAGAAGAGCTCCCAGCTAATGCTCCGAAAGCATCGAAAGATGCTCGGGTGAAACATGTTAATGATTCGACTGAAGTGGCTTGCAACATGCTTGCAACTATGACTCCTGAACTTCAAAAAACTTTTGAGTTTCATGAAGCATTTGAAATGATTGAACAACTGAGAGTCATGTTTCAAATTCAGGCTAAGCAAGAGAGGTTTGAGACCTTTAATGCGTTCATTGGTTGCAAGATGGTTGAAAGATCTTCTGTGAGTGCACATGTACTCAAAATGAAAGCTTATGTTGAGCAAGTTGCTCGCCTCGAGTTCCCATTTGGGGATGAGCTAGCGACCGATGTGATCCTAGCCTCATTTCCTAAGTCGTTCAACCAATTTGTGATGAACTTCACAATGAATGACTGTGAGAGGAGCATTAATGAGCTTCATAACATGCTTAAAAATGTTGAGGCAAACATCAAGAAGTCTAGGAACAATCAAGTGTTGATGATCCATGAGGGTCAAATCTCCAAGAAGAAAACCGGTAATAATACCGGTAAGGGGAAAGGCAAAGCTGCCAACAAAGGCAAGGGCAATGGAAAGGGTAAAGGGAAGCATGCTTTTACTAATCCAACTCCTAAACACAAACCTGCTGTTGACGCTGATTGCTTTCACTGCAATGAAAAGGGATATTGGAAACGCAATTGTACCAAGTACCTAGAGGAACTTAAGAAGATCAAGGCCAGCCAGGTTGGCACCTCAGGTATATATGTGATTGAATTATATATATTCCGTACTAATTCTTGGGTATTCGATACTGGAAATGGTAGTAACATCCGTAATGATTTGCAAGGACTTAGGAATGTTAGAGAACTAAGAGATGGCGATTTGGAACTCCATGTTGGCAATGGCAATCGTGTAGCTGTGAAAGCCACATGAAAATATCATCTTTTGCTTCTAAATGGACTTAATCTTGTCTTGAACAATTGTTGTTATGTACCTAGTATAACTAGGAATATTATCTCTACTTCTCGTTTGTATGAACAAGGTTTTCGTTATAAGTTTGACTTTGATTCTGAAAACATTTATGTATTTAAAGATAATGTCTTCTATTTTGAGACTAATCCCAAAAATGGAATATATGAAATCAATTTAAATGGTTCATACACAAAGGATAATTCAATGTTCAACTTAAATAAGAAAACAAAGTTATACTCTAATAGAACTTATTTATGGCATTGTCCACTTGGGTACATAAGCAAAACTCGGAAGTCTAAGCTCCAAAAGGATGGAATCTTAGAGTCAACAGGCTCAGAGTCTTTTGATGTATGTGATGTTGGATTAATGTCTAAGTCCATAACTATATTTGGTATGTACTTGACCCGACCTGGCATGGTCCATTTGGGTTGCACTTCACCGACACAATTTATATGGATAGTCTTTTGAGAATAGTATATTTATGATTTATATTAATATATTATAAGTTCTAATATATTAATATGGAATCATATTATTTAATTAGTATTGATCAAGAATTAATTTAGAATTAATTAAGTGATAAAAAAGAACTAATTAAATATGGACTCTTATATATATATGGAATGGGCCAAGTTCATTTAGGTTGGGCTAAGCTTTCATGGATGGTCCATGGTGCTTTTAACCCATGGATCCTATGTAAATGAAAGGTCATGGGTATTAGGGTTTACATGGATGTAACCCTAATCCTCCATAATATATAAAGGGGTCCTTGGCTCACAAAATTGGCACAAGTGTGTGAAAATTAGAGTGGGCCGATTTTAGTGTGCATACATATTCTCTCAAGTTCTTCCAAGGTGTTTTGGTGATTTGTGATTCCATTTGAGGCTTCCACACTATTGGGGCTAAGCTCTTAAAGCTTGAAGACATCAAGCTACATCAAAAGGTATGTCATCTAACTAGAACTTTTTAGTATAGGTGCTTCATAATATGGTAGTTAGGATGAAACCTTGGAATAGTTAATATTTGCATGTATAATAGAGAAAACATAGATCCAAGGTTTGTAGGGTTGCATGTACACCATAGGAGTGTTAGAATGCTCAAAACCCAACATGTGAATCATGTCTATGTGGCAAGATGACCAAAGCTCCTTTTACCGGTGTTGCTGAAAGAGCTTCGGATCTACTAGGACTTATACATACTGATGTATGTGGACCTTTTAGAACAATGACCAGAAGCGGTGAAAGGTACTTCATTAAATTTACTGATGATTACAGTAGATTTGGATATGTGTATCTCATGAAACACAAATATGAAGCATTCGATGTCTTCAAGGTTTTCCAAAATGAAGTGCATAATCAACTTGGTAAAAAGATTAAAACCATACGATCAGATCGTGGTGGTGAATATCTGAGCTATGAATTTGATGAAAATCTGAAGAATTGTGGCATAGTGTCACAACTCACTCCACCGGGAACACCTCAACATTATGGTATCTCGAGAGGAGAAATCGTATTCTACTTGATATGGTACGATCGATGATGAGTCACACTTCCCTTCCTCATTCATTTTGGGGGTATGCACTTGAAACCGCAGATCGAATTGTAAACATGGTCCTAACTAAAAAGGTTAATAAGACTCCCTACGAGTTATGGCATGGAAAGGTTCCATCAATGTCTTTCTTAAGGATATGGGGTTGTGAAGCATATGTTAAAAGAGAAACTTCTGACAAGCTTGACCCTAGATCTCATAAGTGTATCTTTGTGTGATACCCAAAAGAAACCGCCGGTTATTACTTCTTTCGGAAAGAGGAAAACCGAGTGTTCATAGCTCGTAAAGCAATGTTTCTTGAAACTGACTTTATCTCACATAAAGTAAGTGGGAGCCCCATTGAGCTCGAAGAAATTCGAGAGACACAACCTCTAGTTGAGAATGATAATCAACAAAGCATTGTAGAACCCGAAATTATCGTTCAGATGCCGGAAACCACACCAACTGTACGACGTTCGAGTAGAACTCGTCAGGATCCTGACAAATTTGGATTTGTCATTCCTGAAGAGGAAGTCTTCTTGATGGATCAATGTGAGCCCATCAATTATAAGGCTGCTATTGTAGACCCAGAGTCTGACAAATAGCTTGATGCCATGAGAGCTAAAATTTAATCCATGGATGACAATCAAGTGTGGGACTTGGTTGACTTACCTCCTAACAACAGGGCTATTGGAAGCAAGTGGATCTTCAAAAAGAAGATCGACATGGACGGAAATGTACAAACCTTCAAAGCACGACTTGTCGAAAAGGATATACTCAAATTCAAGGTGTTGACTATGAAGATACTTTCTCGCCAGTAGCTAAGATTAAATCTATTAGGATTATCATGGCCATAGCTTCATATTATGACTATGAGATATGGAAAATGGATGTCAAAACTTCTTTCCTTAACAGATATCTTGAGGAAGATGTTTATATGGAGCAACCTGAAAATTTTGTCAAACCAGATAACCAAAAGAAGGTGTGCAAACTGAAGAAGTCCATTTATGGATTGACACAAGCATCTCGGGCCTGGTATCATCATTTTGACGAAAACATCAAAAGGTTTGGTTTTTCAGAAAGTCCCGATGAACCATGTGTATACATCAAAGCAAGTGGGAGCCATATTGTTTTTCTAATTGTATATGTTGATGACATATTACTGATCGGGAAAGATATCACGACATTGAAGGAGACTAAGGCCTACCTTAGTAAGTCCTTTCAAATGAAAGATCTAGGGGATGCTGCATACATACTCGGTATTAGGATCTGTAGAGATAGATCCCAAAGACTCATTGGTTTGAGTCAGAGTACATACATTGGAAAAATCTTCAAACGATTTTCAATGGATAACTCGAAACGAGGAATTATTCCTATACTTCCTGGTATAATTCTTTCTAAGGCTGACAACCCTAGTACCAAAGATGAGATAAAAAGAATGAGACGCATACCGTATGCTTCAGCAGTAGGTTCGATTATATATGCTATGACATGTACAAGGCCGTATGTAGCTTATGATATTAGTATAACTAGTAGATATCAAGCTAATCCTGGCAAAAAGCATTGGGTGGCTGTTAAGAACATACTTAAGTACTTGAGAAGAACTAAAGATATGTTTCTGGTCTATGGAGGAGTTGAAGAAGAGCTCACTGTAAGATGTTACACTGACTCTGGTTTCAACGGTGATCGAGATAACTCACAATTACAGTCGGGATATGTGTTCACACTTAATGGAGGAGCCATTGTCGGGAAGAGTTCAAAGCAAGAAGTGGTTGTACTTTCTACAACTGAATCAGAGTACATAGGTGTGTGTGAAGTGGCTTAAGAAGTTGATTAGATGAAGAAAATCATCGGTGATGTGGGTGTTGTTCCAAGCATCAAAAGTACCATTGAGATGTTTTGTGATAATACTGGTGCCATCGCTATCGCAACTGTCACACCCCAAAACCAGGAACGGCGGAAACGTTCTGGGGCGGAGGACGTCATGTACAGTATCACAACACAGAAATATAGTAAACAAGCAAACAACATCATCCATTGCATTAATAATGAATTTTAATACAAGTGTGTTCTGTACAGTTTATAAGACACCAAAAATATGAATCAAAATAAAAGATGAGTCTTGAACTATGCTCCATCTTTTCAAAATCTGGCCTCGGTACCTGTCTACTGATGAGCTGAGAATACTAGTTATTTTGAAAGAGTTTATCACCATTAAAGCTGGTGAGTTCATAAGTATTTTAGTGTCGTTGTTTGCGTGAAAATGATTGTAAGTATTGAGTGTGTAAGTTTGTAAAAATGTTTGTAGTAATTGTTTGTAACCCTTAGAAAAACCTATATTTTCTATTAAAAGTAGCCTTCTACCAAGGCATCAAGTGCTGCATGTTTGTTTAATGTAAAAGTGAGTATTTCTCCCAAATGTGACTATCATTTAATAAAATATAGTTCTTTCATTACTGTTTATGTGAGAAGATCACAAAGTAGATGTAATGGGAAAATAACGAAGTACTGTAGTATTATGATATAGTAATTACTGCTTTACTTATTAACTTAAACCAAATGTTAATTATGGTATAATGTGATATAATTGTAACTGTACTAATTGACTAGGGGAAATCACGACGTTGTAATACGTCGAACAGTAATGACATTTGTCACCCGAAGATCTGCAGATCCCACTGTAGCTAGCAGTAAGGTGTAGGATTGTCAATCCAGTATGGATCTATACACAAATTCACATTCTACCTCCAGGAGATTCTGGATACATATCGAGCCATGGCAGGTGGTGCCATGCCACGAAACAGTGGTTCACATTTATGTTATAGTATGTACGTATTGTATGTATTAGTGTAGTGAATGCCCTCCCTGATTCTCATCATAGTATGTTCTTTAGTATAGTATTTAGTGTGTATGAATAGTGTGTAACAATGTATGTTCTCTCTTTCTAGTGTGTAGTATGTTCAATTGTATAGTGTAGAGTATGTATTGTTTACGGTATGTATTGACTCATGTATGAACTGACTCTTTGTATGTTTCATAGTACTAGAAGTAGTAAGTAGTATATCACTAAACTATACCTATTATAGTTTACTAGAATGATTGTTTGTATAACTGAGTGTATTGAAATAAGACAGAAAACTTTTATGTCTATACATATAAACATAATATATAACTAAGGATCAAACGACACTCGGACAAACAACAGCGGACTCTAAGTCCACAACCAAACAAGGAATAGGAAATAGAGCATATTATCAGTCCTAAGTCCTTCAAACCTTACTTATATAACTATATATGTATTGGACATGATTCGACAGTATATAAGTTTAAAGATTTTTGAAAGTAAAGATTTATAAACTGAAACTAAGTTTTATAAAGAGTTTAACATGTAAAAGTGTTTGGAAATCATTTTGAAGTAGTTTTGTTGACAAGACAGTTTAAAGCATAGTAAATCCATTTGCATACTAGTTATTAATCACATGCGATTGATATAATATCTAGTATGATTCAAGTTGTATTCACCCCCATAAAAGCATTTAAAAACATATAAAATGTTAATTAAGGGGTATGAACTCAGCTGTTAGTGAGTGATGCGACGGTAGGATTGGTTTAGGAGGTTGAGTGTCAATTGTGGGCTTGAGCACAAACGAATCCTATTAACCATATTATGACATATGTACGTATACAATTAGTGTTTGTAACAGCTAATTATTGAATTGGGACCACCTTAGGGACTAGTAAACACTTATATGGAAGTGTTACAATCATATATGATTGTATATAAGGGGTGTATGGCTATACAAGGGAGTGTATGGTCAAAATACACCATATTGGTGTGTGTGCGGCCAGGGTGTGCGGCCAGGGAGTGTGCGCGGCCGCACACTCCCTATGAAGTGTGTCAAAACGTATTTTAAGGCCTTAGAACCCATCTAAGAAGGTTTCTCACTTCATGTTCTAGCCTTATATGGAGTTTATTGCCATTTTAGGACCTAAAAGGGGTGTGTATGGTTGCATATGGTGTGTGCGGCCGTACACATGGTGTGTGCGGCCGTACACTCATGAAGATTGTGAGAAATGGCGTTTTTCCAGCAAATCTTCAAGTGTTCTTGGCATATAACAAGCTATGATAAGTGTTTACACGATCTAGAGGCTTAGAAGTATAGATAAATTCCAAAATGTTTAGTATGTGTTCTTGGTGTTCTTGGGGATTTACACCAAAAACGTGTTTTCATGGATCTAAGTGGGGCAGAAGGCTAGTTAAGTTCAAGTACCAACAAATCAAAGGAAGTATTACTTACTTTTATGAAGAACAAGATGAAGATTTGGATGATACTTGAGAGAAAACGTGTTCTAGCTTTGAAGGAGTGGGAAAAGGGTTCAAAAATGACTAAGGCTGACTTATATAGGTAGGGGTGTGTGGCTGGGTTGGGTGTGCGGCCGCACACACCTGTGTGTGACCGTACACTCAAGTATGCGGCCGCACACTCCATGTGTTGGAACGTATGGCCCGATTTTGCTTGATATGCATCCTGTTATCCCATTTCTAGGTTCCTACCTTAATTGTATTGTGTTTAGAACACTCAAATAGACCCCAAACAGTACTAAAAGCTAGCGAAACGAGTCTATCTTTGATTGACTTGATTAGTTATACGAGATAGAAATTTCGGGTTGTCACATCATCCCCCTGTTAGAGGGAATTTCGTCCCGAAATTAGAGTTTAAGCAAATAAAGTAGTTACAATAACTAAACAAATAGATGAGGATATTTGAATTTCATTTGATCCTCGCGCTCCCATGTGAATTCCGGTCCTCGCTTGGCGTTCCAGCGAACCTTCACTATCGGGATGCGGCTTTGCTTCGTTCGCTTGACCTCGCGGTCCATGATCTCTACAGGTTCTTCCACAAAGTTGAGGCTCTCATTGATCTCGATCTCGTCGAGTGGGATTATGAGAGTCTCGTCGGACAGACACTTTTTCAAGTTGTAGACATGGAATGTAGAATGCACGTTACTGAGTTCGCGCGGTAGATTGAGTTTGTAAGTTACAGGGCCGATTCGGGCAAGAATCTCGAAAGGCCCTATGTACCTTGGATTTAGCTTCCCACGCTTTCCAAAACGTATCAAGCCCTTCCAGGGTGAGACTTTCAAAATAACACGGTCTCCCACCTGGAATTCCAAAGGTTTCCTTCGTTTGTCTGCGTAGCTTTTCTGTCGTTCTCTAGAGGCTTTAAATGGTTCATGAATCTGAACGATCTTCTCTGTCATTTCCCGAATAATCTCCGGACCTGTGAGAGCGCTGTCAGGAACTCGTCCTTTAGCCAACTGTGTGTCACCCACTTCAGCCCAGCACAGAGGGGATCTGCACTTTCGGCCATAGAGGGCTTCAAATGGAGCAGCGTTTATGCTCGTGTGATGACTATTGTTATAGGAAAATTCGACAAGGGGTAAGTGAGTATCCCATGCCTTCCCAAAATCAATCACATAGGCTCTCAGCATATCTTCCAGTGTTTGTATTGTTCTCTCACTTTGTCCGTCGGTCTGTGGGTGGTAGGCTGTACTCATGTCCAGCCTCGTCCCTAGGGAACTTTGTAGCGACTGCCAGAACCTTGAAGTGAACCTACTTTCTCTATCGGAGATAATGGATATAGGAACACCATGCAGTCGTACGATTTCCCTAATGTAAGTTCTTGTAAGCTTCTCCATTTTGTCAGTCTCTTGGATCGGTAGGAAATGCGCGGATTTGGTCAATCTATCAAGGATGACCCAAATGGTATCAAGTCCACCCGTTGTCTTGGGCAACTTGGTTATGAAGTCCATAGTTATCCGCTCCCATTTCCACTCCGGTATCTCCGGTTGTTGAAGTAAGCCTGATGGTTTCTGGTATTCGACCTTAACCTTTGCGCAAGTAAGGCATTTACTCACGAAGGTAGCAATCTCTACTTTCATGTTAGGCCACCAGTATTGCTTTTTAAGATCCATATACATCTTATCGGAACCCGGGTGGACGGAATATCGAGCGTTGTGCGCCTCGGTCATGACCAAGTCTCTAAAGCCACCGTATTTCGGTGTCCAGATCCGGTCCATGAGAAATAAGGCTCCGCCACCCTTGACTTCCAGATTCTTTTCCATCCCTCGCAGGGATTCACCAGCCACATTTTCAGGTTTCAAAGCTTCGACCTGAGCCTCCTCAATTTGCGTGGACAGATGCGAATGGATAGTCATAGTCAGTGATTTGACTCTTCGACCATAATATTCTTTCCGACTTAGGGCGTCTGCTACTACATTGGCTTTACCCAGATGATAACAAATTTCGTATTCGTAGTCATTAAGTAGCTCGACCCACCGTCGTTGCCTCATATTGAGTTCCTTCTGGTTGAATATGTGTTGTAGGCTTTTGTGTTCTGTAAAGATCGTGCTTTTAGTACCATACAGGTAGTGTCTCCAGATCTTTAGAGCAAACACGACTGCTCCTAGCTCAAGATCGTGTGTGGTGTAGTTCACTTCATGTGTCTTCAGCTGTCTTGAGGCATAGGCGATGACCTTACCTCGTTGCATCAGAACACACCCGAGTCATTGATTTGACGCATCGCAGTAGACTACGAAGTCTTCTATTCCTTCGGGAAGGTATAGTATTGGTGCGGTGCACAAGGCTCGTTTCAACTTTTGGAATGCCTTCTCTTGTTTCTCTTCCCACTCAAAGGCCACGCCCTTCTGGGTCAACGTTGTAAGAGGTTTCGCAATTCAGGAGAAGTTCTGTATGAATCTGCGGTAGTAGCCAGCGAGGCCTAGAAATTGACGAATTTCGGTAGGCGTCTTCAGCGCTGACCAATTCTCAATGGCCTTAATTTTGGAAGGGTCTACGTGGATTCCCTCTTCGCTAACCACGTGTCCTAAGAACTCGACCCTTCGGATCCAAAATTCACATTTAGAGAACTTCGTGTAGAGCTTCTATGTTCGTAGGGTTCCTAGGACTTGTCGCAGATGATCACTATGTTCCTCCTCACTTCGAGAGTAGATAATTATGTCATCGATGAAGACGATGACGAATTGATCCAAGTAAGGACGACATATTCGATTCATTAGATCCATGAACACTGCGGGCGCATTTGTCAATCCGAATGGCATCACTACGAACTCGTAGTGTCCGTAACAAGTTTGGAAGGCTGTCTTCGGAACATCCTCCTCCAACACTCGCAACTGGTGATACCCGGACCTCAGATCAATCTTTGAAAAGTAAGACGCCCCTTGCAGTTGGTCAAATAAATCGTCTATGAGAGGCAAAGGGTAACGATTTTTAATCGTTAGCTTGTTGAGCACCCTGTAGTCGATGCACATATGAAACGATCCGTCTTTCTTCTTGACGAACAAGACCGGTGCTCCCCAGGGTGAGAAGCTTGGTCTTATAAAGCCCTTGCTGAGCAGTTCGTTAAGTTGACCGGATAGTTCCTACATCTCAGTTGGTGCTAGTCGATAGGGCGAATTGGCTACTGGGGTAGCTCCCAGAATTAAGTCGATTCGGAACTCGACTTGTCGCTGCGGGGGTAACCTGGCAGTTCTTCCGGAAAGATGTCGGGAAAGTCGCGTACTACGGGGATGTCTTTCAGGTCTTTGGTTTATTTGCTCGTATCAACAACTAGTGCCGGGTTTGTCGCCGTAGATAACAAGAGTTTCATTAGACGGAAGATTAAGGCGTACAGCCTTTTCGTAACACATAATGTCGGCACGATGAAGACTCAACCAATCCATGCCGATGATGACGTCGAAACTTTTAATCGAGACCGGCATGAGGTCGATTGGAAAGGAATGGCTATCTAGAGTTAGAGTACATCCTATGTATATGCTACTAGTGCTCTCAATCTTCCCATTAGCCATTTCTACAGTGAATGGTTCTTTAATTGCGCGTGGTCGTTGTTTATGTAAGCGTGCAAATTTCTGGTTTACGAAACTTCTCTCCGCTCCGCTATCAAATAGTATGCATGCATAAGAGTTTTCAAGGAGAAACGTACCAGTCACCACCGTAGGGTCAGCAACTGCTTCTCCGTGGCCTATAGCCAGAACTCTTCCTGCTCCACCAGCATTTCTTGCCTTGGGGCAGTCCCTTTTATAGTGGCCCACTTCGCCACATCCATAGCATGACTGAGTTACACCAGCGCCAGGGACCTGGTTGATTGGCCTTGTCGGGGATCTGCAGAAGCGGACAGAGTGTCCCTTCTTGTTGCAGTTGGAGCACTGCAATTCTCGGCAGGGTCCATTGTGGTGGAAGCTGCATTTGTTGCACTTCGGCAAGTTCCCAGCGTACTGCTTCGCAGGAGCAGCAGCGGCAGGTGTATCGCGGCATGAACCGCCACAACCTGCTGCTTTTTCGCAGCTTTCTGCTTCTTCTTGTCATCCCAAAACTTCCGCTTGTTGTCAGCGGGTTTGGAATGTTCGGGGATAGCTAGGGTCATTGTTACAGACGGGGTACGGACCCCATGGTTAATGAGACGTTGTGCCAATCGCTTGGCACTGTCGAAGGTAGTGGGGTTTGAAGCTAAAACATTTCCCTAAACCGGAGGCAACAGCCCCCAGATATACCTCTCTATCTTCTTTCCCTCAGTGGGAACCATGTTGGGACAGAGGGCCACTAGTTCGCTGAATCTGGCGGTATAAGAAACTATGTCGGAGCCCTTCATGGTTAGGCTCCACAGCTCCTGTTCCAATTTCTGGATTTCGCCCCTCGGGCAGTATTCCTCGATCATGAGGTCTTTCAGAGTTTCCCAGCCCATGTCGTTAGCCACTACAAGGGTGAGTGACTTGACATGGCTATTCCACCATGTCAGGGCTTTCTCCTCAAAGGTACAAGCAGCAAACTTGACCTTACTTGCGGCAGGGCAGGAGCAAATCTCGAAGATCGAATCCGTCTTCTCGAACCACTGCGAGAGGGCAATGACTCTGCCAGTCCCTTTGAAGGTCTTCGGCTTGCAGTTAGTGAAGTCCTTGTAGGAGCACTCTCTCGAGCGCACAAGGAGTTCACCTTGAGTAGAATTAAAAGGGGTTCCACCTCCGCTGGTACCAGTGGAGTGATATTGAGCCATGGCTGTTGCTACAGCCGCAGCTACAACATCATTTAGAGCCGCCGTATCGATTACTGGAGGAGGTGGTGGTACTGGAGTTGGGGTACTCGGAGGATTACGCCTTGTTGATTTTCGAGGAGGCATCCTTCAACTATAAGTTTAAAAAAAGATGAACAGGATAGTAAGAATCAATTGTAAGCATAGTGAGGGTGATTCGAGGGCTAAATCGCCATAGTCCAACAGATTAGATAACTGTCAATATTACTGGTATTATTGATGTAACAAGTTCGGGAAAAATGACCTAAAAGTAGGTCTTACATCAAACCAAGATAGGAAAATTTTGACAGAAGTACGGCCTAAACAAGACTTGACAGATCCAAAGTCTTTACAAAATAGGAGAGTTTAAACTAGAGTTTCTACATAACTAAGTTATATCCAATAGTGAGAGTTGAGTAGACTCTATCTACGACGAGAGCTACTAGAGTGAGTCCTTGATTCTAACAGACGACGCTCCATGTCTCTCATGCGCCTTTCTGTCATTGCCCGTCGAGCTCGAAGTTCCCTAACTTCAGCTTGGATTTCGGTAAGTTCTCTCTGCAGGGCTGCATTATGGATCTGAGTTCTTTCATGAGCAGACTCCAGCTGCCGAATGCGGACCGTGTTAACGCTAGAGTTGGCGTCAATCTCCACGACTCGGTCGATAGTTGCTCAACCTTGGTCGGTGTTCCGAGCAATCCTACAGACCATGATGGGCAGGACTCGGTCAGTTGAGCCGCCCTCGCTTATGTTGTAAAAGCTTCGGTCCCCGTTGTAGGGTAAAGGTTGACCCTGTTCGTTACTCCAGCGATTCAAGTTTGTTGCCCATAGGGGTGTGAGTCCTTGAAATGTTGGACGAGGGTTAGGATTTGGGTTTTGAGCTACTGGGGGTAGGTTGTTGACCTATGGCTCTGACTCAGAACCATCAGAAAAGCCTTCAGCATAGTGATCATCCAAAGGGATTGGATGATCATCTTCTGGCTCTTCTCCAATCCATCCAGCATTGCCTTCATTTGGGAAGTATGGATCTCCGGGAAGATGGAATCCAGCCATGATATCTACGCGAGAAAAGGGTATAAGAAATAACTAAATAGACGAACTAATTAGATAATTATAAGATGATCTTTATCGGTTACTTCAATACTTTTTAGTGCATACCAGTTATATGTACTCAAAATAAGATAGACCTTCGAATAGGTTACCCTAACTCTAAGCCCACAACCAAACAAGGAACAGGAAGTAAAGCAAAGGTCACAGATTCTAAGTCTATGAGATCCTAGTACATATAACCTTAGCGTATCCACTTAGCAATTATTGACCTACTAATAAGGACCTTTAGTTCTCAGGTAAGTAATTATAGTAGCACAAAATACTCCTATAGTATTTTAAGTTTATGTTCTGTTCTATTGTTTTCATTGTAGTAGTGTTGGTAAGTTTTTACACTTGTTGCAACCCCACAACCACCCTTAGGCACATGCTAGTCACTCCTCGGATAATATAGTTGATCAGGCTATATCTTCACAGGGTTGACTATATGTCTCTAAGTCTAATTGTGTTGCCCAACAATCGTAATACTTTTGTTCTGCCCTAGTGACACTGATTTTAGTATGAATGCAGGTATGTATACTTGGTTAAATATTTTATTATTTAAAAGTATAAACTCTTGGTCATAGTATTTTAATCTCGTCGTGTTTATAGTTAGTATATCTTTTATGGGTTGATATACTCAATTCACTATAAACGATGCTCTGATACCAATCTGTCACACCCCAAAACCAGGAACGGCGGGAACGTTCTGGGGCGGAGGACGTCATGTACAGTATCACAACACAGAAATATAGTAAACAAGGAAACAACATCATCCATTGCATTAATAATGTATTTTAATACAAGTGTGTTCTGTACAGTTTATAAGACACCAAAAATATGAATCAAAATAAAAGATGAGTCTTGAACTATGCTCCATCTTCTCAAAAGCTGGCCTCGGTACCTGTCTACTGATGACCTGAGAATACAAGTTATTTTGAAAGAGTTTATCAACATTAAAGCCGGTGAGTTCATAAGTATTTTAGTGTCGTTGTTTGCGTGAAAATGATTGTAAGTATTGAGTGTGTAAGTTTGTAAAAATGTTTGTAGTAATTGTTTGTAACCCTTAGAAAAACCTATATTTTCTATTAAAAGTAGCCTTCTACCAAGGCATCAAGTGCTGCATGTTTTTTTAATGTAAAAGTCAGTATTTCTCCCAAATGTGACTATCATTTAATAAAATATAGTTCTTTCATTACTGTTTATGTGAGAAGATCACAAAGTAGATGTAATGGGAAAATAACGAAGTACTGTAGTATTATGATATAGTAATTACTGCTGTACTTATTACCTTAAACCAAATGTTAATTAAGGTATAATGTGATATAATTGTAACCGTACTAATTGACTAGGGGAAATCACGACGCTGTAATAAGTCGAACAGTAATGACATTTGTCACCCGAAGATCTGCAGATCCCACTGTAGCTAGCAGTAAGGTGTAGGATTGTCAATCTAGTATAGATCTATACACAAATTCACGTTCTCCCTCCAGGAGATTCTGGATACATATCGAGCCATGGCAGGTGGTGCCATGCCATGAAACAGTGGTTCACATTTATGTTATAGTATGTACGTATTGTATGTATTAGTGTAGTGAATGTCCTCCCTGATTCTCATCATAGTATGTTCTTTAGTATAGTATTTAGTGTGTATGAATAGTGTGTAACAGTGTATGTTCTCTCTTTCTAGTGTGTAGTATGTTCAATTGTATAGTGTAGAGTATGTATTGTTTACAGTATGTATTGACTCATGTATGAACTGACTCTTTGTATGTTTCATAGTACTAGAAGTAGTAAGTAGTATATCACTAAACTATACCTATTATAGTTTACTAGAATGATTGTTTGTATAACTGAGTTTATTGAAATAAAACAGAAAACTTTTATGTCTATACATATAAACATGATATATAACTAAGGGTCAAACGACACTCGGACAAACAATAGCAGACTCTAAGTCCACAACCAAATAAGGAATAGGAAATAGAGCATATTATCAGTCCTAAGTCCTTCAAACCTTACTTATATAACTATATATGTATTGGACATGATTCGACAATATATTAGTTTAAAGATTTTTGAAAGTAAAGATTTATAAACTGAAACTAAGTTTTATAAAGAGTTTAACATGTAAAAGTGTTTGGAAATCATTTTGAAGTAGTTTTGTTGACAAGACAGTTTAAAGCATAGTAAATCCATTTGCGTACTAGTTATTAATCACATGCGATTGATATAATATCTAGTATGATTCAACTTGTATTCACCCCCATAAAAGCATTTAAAAACATATAAAATGTTAATTAAGGGGTATGAACTCACCTGTTAGTGAGTGATGCGACGGTAGGATCGGTTTAGGAGGTTGAGTGTCAATTGTGGGCTTGAGCACAAACAAATCCTATTAACCATATTATGACATATGTACGTATACAATTAGTGTTTGTAACAGCTAATTATTGAATTGGGACCACCTTAGGGACTAGTAAACACTTATATTGAAGTGTTACAATCATATATGATTGTATATAAGGGTGTATGGCTATACAAGGGAGTGTATGGTCAAAATACACCATATTGGTGTGTGTGCGGCCAGGGTGTGCGGTCAGGGTGTGTTTGCGGCCGCACACTCCCTATGAAGTGTGTCAAAACGTATTTTAAGGCCTTAGAACCCATCTAACAAGGTTTCTCACTTCATGTTCTAGCCTTATATGGAGTTTATTGCCATTTTAGGACCTAAAAGGGGTGTGTATGGTTGCATATGGTGTGTGCGGCCGTACACATGGTGTGTGCGGCCGTACACTCATGAAGATTGTGAGAAATAGCGTTTTTCCAGCAAATCTTCAAGTGTTCTTGGCATATAACAAGCTATGATAAGTGTTTACACGATCTAGAGGCTTAGAAGTATAGATAAATTCCAAAAAGTTTAGTATGTGTTCTTGGTGTTCTTGGGGATTTACACCAAAAGCGTGTTTTCATGGATCTAAGTGGGGAAGAAGGCTAGTTAAGTTCAAGTACCAACAAATCAAAGGAAGTATTACTTACTTTTATGAAGAACAAGATGAAGATTTGGATGATACTTGAGAGAAAATGTGTTCTAGCTTTGAAGGAGTGGGAAAAGGGTTCAAAAATGAATAAGGCTAGCTTATATAGGTAGGGGTGTGTGGCTGGGTTGGGTGTGCGGCCGCACACACCTGTGTGTGGCTGTACACTCAAGTGTGCGGCCGCACACTCCATGTGTTCGAGTGTTTGGCCCGATTTTGCTTGATATGCATCCTGTTATCCCATTTCTAGGTTCCTACCTTAATTGTACCGTGTTTAGAACACTCAAATAGACCCCAAACAGTGCTAAAAGCTAGCGAAACGAGTCTATCTTTGATTGAATTGATTAGTTATACGAGATAGAAATTTCGGGTTGTCACAGCAACATACCTGATGGTTACCAACAAGACTTGATACATTCAACGAAAATTCAATTTCATTTGTCAGGAATTAGAATTGGGAAATGTACGCATTAAAAAGATTCATATAGATGATAATTTAGCAGATCCGTTCACAAAGGCTCTACCTCAAAGCAAGTTTGAGAGTCATGCAAAAGGAATCGGTCTACGATTAGCTAGTGATTGGATTTAAATCTGTACTTGACTAATATCTAGATATTCAGAACTATGTATCAATAATATATAATCTCCTCTGAATATGAGACATCACTTTTGTGTTGAATATTATTTTGTTCTATATTAGCATGTTATTCAATCCTTGAATAATGTAATTATTTAAAATTTATCCATAGTCAGTCACTGTTGCGGGAGCAACTGTGAATTAAGACTAATATGAATCGGCTTGGTTGATTTCAAGAGGTGAAATAGCAAAGTGTTGCATCCAAATTCATATCTACTTGTTAGAGAACAACTATTGGATATGACCCGCATATAGAATCACCTCATGGATCGATATCATAAGTGAATCTTGATTACAGGTAAATAGATTTATGTCTTTCGACCTGAGATGTATGTTGGAGAAATCAAGTATGGGGATTGTTATAATTTGACATGGTTAAACGTTGTTTGTAACCGTGCAGTTATAAAAGCCTTCGGTAGGTAGAGCATGAACTATGTGAGAGTATGTTTGCAGTCAAGATGGGATTTGTTCCTCTTATGTGTTGAGAGTTAGACACCTAACGCACCTTTTTTAAAAGTTGGATGGCAAATGAGAATGATCACGTCCCATGTCTCATATCCAACATGATGTCTGTAAAAAAGAGAATATTGATATGCTTACCTTATACTTCAATTGTAGCTAGTGAGCTCGTGGAATTGGATGTTGATTGATGGCACCCCTTCGTGTGTTATCAGGGGAAGTAGATTGTTGCTAGACGTCAGCTACTGTCTATGTCAGTCTTTAATTGAATCTTGTGCAAGTGGGAGATTGTTGGATCTATATGCCCAAGAATCATTATTGAGTGACATTCCTAATAACATATGATCCTATAGGGTCATACCTTCATCAAGTTGGTACTTATTGAATATTTATTATATATTTGATATTAATAAATTAATTCAACTCTTGTATTTAATTAGAGAAAAAATTATTGTTCTATGAAAACAATAATTTAAGAAGTAGAAAAATAGTCTTAATATGATAAGGTATCATAATATAAAAGTTTTGGACACTTTGGCTAACCATGATTAAATCAAAGGCTTACTCTACCATGGTTAAAAGACTAGTAGACAATTTTTGTCCTGTTTAGAGGACTTGGCCGAAAATCAAGGCAATGAGTTTGAAAAAAGTCAACCTCCAACATTCTTGTCCCCCATGCTTAGATTATGTCGCTTGTTGCTTTATGATTTATAATACTTTAGAGTATTATAATAAAAAGGGCTTACTTCACGTGGGTTATAAATAGAAGGGTCTTCACATGGAGAGAATATATGTTTTTTTTGGTCTAAAATCTTCTCCTTTTTCTCTCTCATAACCGTGAGCTTAAAAGAGCTTGGAGCTCTTTCCTCTTTTGAAGATATTACAAGCTTTTGGTGTTTACTTTGTATCTTTATTTTAGTGTTTAATTTTTCAAGCACTTAATGCTTAAAGAACAAAGTTGTACAAGAAGAAACATAGCAATTTTGGTACCTTATTCTTGTTGGTGGATTACTTGTAGAGAAGATCAAGCTCCTTGTTCTTGCCATCTACTTCAACACCCTAAATCCAAATAGGGTCCAAAGGCTACACAGGTTATATTTTCTAAACACCTTATGGTTGTTATAGTATCATTCTAATCCCCTTAAAAGGATCCTTGATGGTTTGTTTTGTTGCTAGACTCGAAATTTATAAGAAAATTTTAAAGCTTCCGTTGCCAGTTTTTATGAAAAACTATTTAACTGATGCAATAAAACCCTTCAATAGTTATTCCTGGCCTTTAGAAGGTACTGGAATTGGAAGCATTTAATATGTTTCATCAGGTGAAGCTTATATTCCTAAGATACAGTGATATTTGGTTTGAGTCAGTTCAAACAATGGAATAACTCAAAGGGGAAAAGAGTCATCATGTGTGATCTAAGAGGCCCATTGGTTCAAGGAAATGATACCTTTAAGCCGAAGAAATCTAGAATGGCATATAGAGATGGATCTTGTTTCTTCTATAGAGAAAGAAGACACTAGAAGAGGAATTGTCCCTCTTATCTATATAGGACTGGCCAAACAAGTCGTTCATGTGTCTACTAGATAGAACTTATAATTTTCATTTAACACTCAAGTACTTGATACTTAAGGTTAATCTAATATATGTAAATTATTGTAGATATTCAAGAAGAGTAAGCCGTTGAGCACAAGCAAGTTGGAACTTTACACTTAGAGTTTAGTTTATTATTTATTCTTAGATCATAAAATATTTGTATTGTAAACAATATTTGTTTTGGAATAATGCATGCTATAATTTATCCAGTCTATATATATATATATATATATATATATATATATATATATATATATATATATATATATGTCAATTAATTTATTAGATGATTGATTGTTTATTTAATCGTTTTTGAAAACGACCACCTTCATATTCTACAATGATTTAATTTTTTTAGAGAACTAGATCTCATAATAAAAGTATAAAGTAAATTTCAATGTTTTGTAAATAACAAGTTTTATATTTAAACACTTTTGACTTAAATTTGAATTAAATCAAACTTATCTAATACATTGTTATCTTTATTATATTAATGATATAAACATATTCCAACTTCAAAAAATGGACTTTTAAAGGAAAATAATATAGTTTATTTGACATATATGAATCTTATTTATTTATAGAAGATTCCTAATGATATTTTCATTAAACTGTAGAGAAAATAATTATTTAGGAACTATGCACTGTGATGTATGACTTATTTTCTAATGAATGTTTGAGATTTAGCAAAATATACTAAATCAACTTTATTAACAACTATAGTCTTCGTAATTATATTCTACATGTTAAAACATAATTTTGAAACCTTTTTTGAAGTTTTCAAATATAAAGTTGAGATACAAACCAGTAATACCATCTAAAGCCTTTAGTGATTATACCTTAATCACTAGCACATGTACTATGAATAAAAACACCAACTAATGAGTAAATAAAACACTTTGCAAGATTTGGTATGGAAAGGATTCATCCTTATCTTGCTTAATGTTTTGTGGATTTGGTGCCTACGTTAGCCTAAAGTTTCTAAACCCAAAATCTACTAATTACATATTTGTAGAATACTCTAAAAGGTTTCTTATATTATTTTATACAAACCCACCAAGAATAAGTTCTCTTAATCCTCTGAAAGTTAAGTTATCGGAAAGCAAGCTTCTAATAACAAAGCAAGTGGGATGTACATGGAACTTGAATCAAGTCAAGAACCATAGCTTCATGTAGCAATACTTTTCACTAGCTTTAACAATAAATTTTTGAACTTGAATATTAGCTATTCATTAACACAAACTATTAGCATATGTGGTAGAAATCATCTATAACATGAGGGATATGAGAATTTTCAATTATAAGTCTTCTTAATGGTTTTGGCAAATCCATCAACTACCAAAATGCTATATCATACTTTGAACCTGATTAATAACTAAGAGTCATGAATATTGAGATGTAATCCATGTCTAATAATCAAGTATAGGATTGATTAAGCTTCCTCCCTATAGCAATGTTAGAAGGAGTAAGTGATGAAAGATCTTATATGCTCAAGATTCATTATAGAATGATATTGCTAATGACCTATGATCCTATAGGGTCATCCCTCATAGAAAGTTACCACTAATTCATTATTTATTAGTATAATTTGATTATTAATCTATATGATCAACACTTGTATTAAATTGGAAAAGTATTATTTTATGAAAATAATATTTTACTAACATATTGAGAATTATTGTTTCTACAAAATAATAATAATAATAATAATAAAAACTAGCTTAATATCATATGGTATGAATATAAATGTTGTGTACAACTTTTTGGGCACTTAGAGTAGCCATTTAGTTAAGTTCCAACTAGCAAGTTAAGGATAAAGTATAAATCACTTACTCTTTGTCTCCTTAACCATAAAAACAGTGGGTTCTTCATCATGGTGTTAGGATTGCTCTTTTGCTTTGTTTAATCCTTAAATCCATGCTTGTAAGAATAACACACTCTTCCTTTTTACGAGCCTTAATTTAGTAGGAATGGCATGTAAATTAAAGAGAATCCTTCTCGTTATTTGGTGCTTCTTGTGTGCATAAAAAATCATTCTTTTCTCTTCTTATGGCAGCCCACTTCGTGGTTTCTTGCCTCCCCACTCTCCTCTTGGTTTTGCATTTGGTTCATTATGTAGGAGTTCTACATGTTGCTTCTCTTTAAGCATATTTTGGTATATGTGTTAAAGCTTAATTACAACATGTATACTAGTGAACACTAGCATCTTGAAGTGGTTTTATTCTTGATTTGGTGGATACATTATAGAGAGCTTCTCCTTATAGGTTTAATGTCATCTTCATCAACTTTGTAATTGCCAAAAGGAACCAAAGTCTTCAAAGGTTTTAAACTTCTTCTTTACTTAGGTTATGTGGTTTAATATTCTAATTTTTGCAAAATGATCATTGGTGGGTTAAAATGTTTTTAGTCTATTCAATTTATAAAATGTTTATATTGCTTGTTGCATCGAATTTGTCACTATAATTAGACTATTTTTGAATAAAAATCCAAACAATTGGTATCAGAGCCATTTTTGCAAGCTTTGTTTCATTATTTGATAAGTTGATATTACATTGTTTTGAAAAACATAGATGCTTTTTTTTGTAAAAGAAATCATACATATTTTCTATGACAACTTTAAAATGTTTATAATTATTATTTTTATGACTAGAAGTTTGAATGTATCTTTTTAGTCATAAAAGTCGTGTAAGAAAAACAAAGTGTTGTTTTATATAATTTTGAATGTATATATATATATATATATATATATATATATATATATATATATATATATATATATATATATATATATATATATGATGTGCATAAACTAGTCATGGACCCTTGTGTTGTTGCATGTGTTGATTTATTCAAAATGGTTGTAATAATTTGTTTATTCATATGGTATGTAATAATTAAATAGATAGTTTTCATTTTTTATTTTTGTAAGCAATAGATTAGTTTAGAAGTAGTTTATTTTTTAAAAATGTAACAAGAGGAAGATGAAGACCATTTAGGAAGATCAAATGTCAACTCATGATTTAATAAATGTTTTCTTGACATTTATAAAATTATGTTGTTTTGAAGCTAAGAGTTGTCGAAGTAAGTGGGAAGATTTTTTTGCAACAAGTTGAAGACTTAAAAGTCCCCTAATGTCCCTCTAGGATGGACTTGGAATTTTTGTGACAGGTAACAAAATGTCACTAGACTTTGTTGGTTATGCACATATGTATTTACATGTTTGTGTTGTTGAATTTTTTTTGTTATTATTATGTTATGGTTGATCACTTAGTATTCAAATGATAAATAATATTTGAACATAAATAAAATCACAAAGGAGTGTAGTTTTAAATAAAAATTTTCATTTAAGATAAGAGCGTAAAAGGTTTTTTAAAAAATAAAACAAGTTTTATTATTTAAAACACTACTAGAAAAACAGCCTTTTACGACGCGTAATGCGTGTCGTAAAACGCTCAGACGACGCGCAAATGCGTGTCAAGGAAGGCCCTGTCATAACGAGAGACGACACGCTTTTGCGCGTCGTCTATTTACGACGCGCATTTACGACACGCATCTACGACGCTCATTTATGACATGCAATGCGTATCAAGGAAGGCCCTGTCATAAAGGAAGACGACACGCATTTGCGTGTCGTAACCTTACGACGCGCCTTTAGGACATGCATTGCGTATCATTAAAGCCCCTGTCATAAATGAAGATGACACGGATTGGTGTGTCATAAACTTCAGAAACCATTTACGATATCCATATACAACGTGCCTTTACGATACTCTTTTACGCATAATACAAAAATATAGAAACACATATATACCAAAACAATCAATTTCATCCAATAACATCATGTCAAAAAATTGTAATACATTGATATTAAAGGGATCTGATTGTACATTGTTATTAAGAGGTTTTCCCTAACTATATAACCTAATACTACATTGCTATAAAGGGGCACCTTCTTGTTTCAGTAACTCGTCATTAAGCTGTCTAAAGAAGCTCTAAAACCCTTCATGTATCCAACCAATCATCATGTCTCTTAGCATCAATATCAATCCCAACTCTTGATCAAGAACAACACGGAAATCCTACACAATAATCATGTTAGTTGTACAATATAAATATCAACTAATTAATAATACACATGGTATGTATGAGAGTGCAATCAAAATGATCTACCAATAAGAGTTTTGTACTGCCTTGAATCAAAATATTTTTGGTGGCCTCAAGGGCAGCTTCCAAAGGATACTCCTTGCCTGTGCTATCTTCCTTTTGAATTTGCAGGAGAGTGTCTAGCAGTTCAAATTAGAAAAGAAAACCAATAAGTGTCGTGCAAAGTGTTTAAATTAAATTAATTGGCCAAAGTTAGCTTAATTACCTCTTGTTCACCAATGCAAAGGTCAAGAAACTCCAAATCAGCAATAAGGACACCAGGTGCATTGAAGTTTGAAATTGTAGCTATTGATTGGGAAGTTGTTACTTTCATATCATCAGAAACTATAAATGTTGCTTGTTCTTTAAGGAATCGACCTAGGATTATGTGAATATTACCAAAAGATGAGATCCTCATATACAAGCAATTTATAAAGTTATCATACACACTGATTAAATAAGAGGAAACTGAAGATTATTTATTAATGAGCTAATTTCAGTTTAGTCATTACATAGTGGAATGATATCTACCTCAATGTGAGCTTCAGAAATTATATCATTGGCATACTGGATCACAGAAAGCTCCAGTTTTGACATCAAAACACGACATTCAGTCAAAATAGGGTGCAGGGTCTTAAGATCTGTCTCCAATTTCTCAATACCCTGAAGTAGCAAAAGGGCAAGTATTATGAGAAAGATGCAATGCAATCACAAGGTACCTCAAACACCATCCCACATCAACCCTTGTTCAAAAAGATAATGCAAATTAACGGTGTTCAAAAAGATAATGCAAATTGTTTTTAAGTTTTAAATCCCAATTATCCGACTGAAATGGCTTATTACATGATCATTACATCAAACACCATCCCACATCAACCCTTGTATAAATGAATGAGCAGTAAATAAAGCTATAAAGCAAATACAGGTAACAAGTTATAGCTATGTTTTTATCAATTCCAACATCCGTTATAGTTATGGAGTGCCTAAATATATAATTTTTAATATTTTTCTTTAGGCATTTTTGGCATTATTAGTTTCAAAGTTTTTAGCAAGCGGGTATCTGGAACCGGTTCCGTTCCCGGCGGTTCCGGGAGCGGTTCCTAAATTTTAGGAACCGATGTAACCGGTTCCGGTTCTGGTCCCGATTCCAACATCCTAGGAACCACCGGTTCCGGTTTCAGTCAATTTGGCCAATCAATTTGGCCGGGTACCTGCTTTTTCTCATCCTTATCTCTATGTCTTCCAAGTTTAATAGTTCACCTGGGCCTTTTGACTTTGCAATTTCCATTTGTTCTAAACAAAAAAAATAAAAAAAATAAAAATCAATAGGAATAAAAAACTTATCAGAATTGCAACTTCCATTTGTTTACATTTTAATAGATTTTATATCCATCATAAAATAACGTTTTTGGAGATTAACATATTTAAAAGGGTTTTGGAAAATAATTACCTTTGTAAACTCCTTCATAAATATGGGGAAGCTCAGCAAGATATCTAACAATGGAAGTGCATGTACTACCAATAGTATCGTGTCCACCTTGCAACAAGTTAGCAACTTATTACTAGACATGTGAAGCAGAAAAGAACGGAAGATGAAATTTTACCTTCTCGGGTGCTATTTCTTTATTTGATTCTTTTGGGGTGTAGAAAGAACTTGACCCAACATCAAAATACCTTTCTCTTTGATAATTTCTTTGAAGATGACTATTGTTTATGGCTATCAGCAGCACCATCGTCCCTACTACCACTCTGTAATAAACAAAGCGCCTTTGAAGGCCCTTCATCATCTTGTCCTGCCCTTACTTCCTCTGGTGACAATTTCGAACTCAACGGGGATGGAGGAGGTGGCTGGTTAGAAATTAGGGCTTTTTGGAGAGACATTTTGAATCACATCCTAGGAGTCGTCTACATATTCGGAATTATGTTTCACCCCATTGAGTCGTCGTCTTCTTTGATCACGAAAGCAAGAGCAATTCTGCTATGAAGACGAAGGCCCTAGGGTTTTTTCTTGCTGATTGGAAGAGGCGGGGGGTTTAATTTTTGGGATCCAATAGGCGGGTGAAATCCCGCCTTAAAAGCGCGTGTTTCATTAAAAATTATAAAGCGACCCACTTAGATGACACACATTTTATGAAAGGCGCCCTCCGCATTTCCTTTTTTTTTCTTTTCTGACACTAATTTTAGGGCACACACAAATGCGCGTCCTCTATCAGCGCGTGTCATTGTTTGCGCGTCATTAAAGGGCTGTTTTCTAGTAGTGAAATTAGCTAACGGTAGCAAACGACAAATCTGGTCAATTAAAACCGTATAAGTTTAAAATTGATCTAGAAACTTTTCAAACTGCAAACCTTATTTTATAAATGGAAGTTCTATTAAAAGGTTTACAAATGTTCGAAAGTGTTGAAATGGTAAAACTTAATAGTAGTTATTAATCGTAAAATGTGACCGCGTCAATTATATAAGTCGGGTTTTATAAAAAAAAAATTGTTAAAATGTGATTTTACTTAAAATATGTTTTTAAAAGACATATCATGCCTTATTGGATGCATGCAATAATCATGATATAATATGATTTTTAAACTAGAATTATTAAACATCAAAGACCCCTTAAAAACCTCAAATCTATGCAATCTGTTTTGAACAACACTCTCACATATCTTGATATGCTAGTGGGATAGAGGTCACCTAACTGTTTAGTGTTATATTTTGATGGTCAGGGTGTATTTGTGATTTCTATAACCAAGTTATAGGCCGATTACACATCTTTTTTTTTAAAATTTGATGATATGATCGAAAATCTTTTGTGATAAATGATACCTAAGCAAGAGAGTGTCAAGACATAGATGGGATCAAACATATTTATTAAATTGTGTTACTTGCCATCCCATAAAACTAAGAGTTATATACTAGTATTTAATTGCTAAATGTTATCTACCTAGTTGGATTCAAATAAATGGGATAAATGATGCATAACCATTTATTTGTTTTGCAATTTGGATCCTAAATTTTGATAATTAATGTTTTTAGAAACTAAAAGGGTATTAAATATTAAAGATTTAAATATCAAAAATACTAAATAAATTTTGTTAAAATGTTGTAGATGTATAATACATTCTCATTACCATGAATCATCATTTTCTTAATGATATGAAAAACAATAACATTCAATGGATACAATTTCAATGATGTCTTGATAGACAATCGAAATTATACACACTTAAAGGTCCTAGTCCTAAATAACCTGCTTTGAACAAAAAACCTGAACATAATACATGATAAAGGCATTACTATGATGTCGAAGATGTTTCTGACATCATAATGGTAATAGTTATCCCATGCCTTCATAGGAACTTGGAAAACTTTGAAACATTGTATATGTTTCATTAGGTTAAATAGATATTCCCACAATACAACGATATTTGTCTTAAACCAGTTCAAACAATGAAATATTGCAAGGCTAAAAAGAGTAACCTTGTGTGATCTAAGAGGCTCATAGTTTATAGAGTGGACACCTTTATTCCTATGAAATCCAAGAAGGCCCGCATCGATGGATCATGTTTCTTCTGCAAGGAAACAAGATACTGGAAGTGAAACTGCTCCGTTATCTTAAAAGAATGTCTGGAGAGACTAGTACTTCAATATCAACTAGATAGAACTTATACTTTTAATATAAACACTCAAGTAGTTAGTACTTAAATGTTAATCTAATATTTGTAAATTGCTTGCAAATATTTACAGAAGAACAACCAGTTGAGCACAAGCAAGTTGGAACTGCACTCTTAAAGTTTAGTTTATTATTTATTCTTAGAACATAAAGCACTTGTATTGTAAAACAATGTTTTGTTTTAGAACAATGTATGTTTTAAATTAGCATGAATATATATATATATATATATATATATATATATATATATATATATATATATATATATATATATATATGTGTGTGTGTGTGTGTGTGTGTGTGTGTGTGTCTCAGTTATTTTATTTAATTGTTTGATTATTTACTTAAATGGTTTCATAACGATCGTATGCATATTCTGAAATGGTTAACTTCTATTTATGATACTAGATCTCTTAATAGAATTATATAGTAAATATCAAAACTTTATAAAGAACAAGTTCAATATGTAAATAGTTTTGACTTAAACTTAATTTAAATCAAACTTATCTATGACATTGTTATATTTATTATATAAATGAAATACATATTGTCTAACTTTAAGTAAGGGATATTTTAAGGCAAATTATGTAGTTTATTTGCCATATGTGCATCTTATTTATATATAAAAGATTCCTAATGATATTTCACTAAACTATGTAGAAAATAATTTTATGGAATTATACATCGTGATGTATGACTTCCTTTCTAACGAATGTCTAGATTTCCTACAAGATACCTAATCAACTTTATTAACAAATATGGTCGTTGTAATTATGTTTTACATGTCAAAGGATAATTATGAAACCTTTGTTGAAGTTTTCGAATATAAAGTCGAGATAAAAACTAGTAAGACCATCTAAAGTCTTAGTGATAGTAAAGCATGAATTAAACCTTACGTGATATGATTTACTTTCTATCGGTAGAAATTATATTCCTTTATCCTTTGGAGATTATACATTAATCACTATTTGTAACGCCCGCAAAATCGGTTAAGCATATAATATAAGTTTCGTATTGAGAAAAATAGGAAAAATCAACCGAATCGTCCGTAAATCGAAAAAAATAAGTGCGCCAATATATATATATATATATATATATATATATATATATATATATATATATATGTATTAAGAAAGTACATGTCTTCCCAATCCCAAAAATATAAAGTTCGTAGAAATCTGACTCTGTATGAATTAGATATGATTTTTATAAGATATAAAAGTCAGTCGCGCACAAGGAATATGTGACGTTTAAAGCTACGAAGGGAATGGTTGAGTTTTAGCTAAAGTCACCAAAAGGACAACTGTAGTACTCTTTAATATAGAAAATTTGAGAAACATAATACCTAAGACGAACTGAGAGAGTTATGATTTTAACAAAATCATGTAATCTTATAAAAACAGGGACGAAAAATAAACTTAGAATTAGTTGATGGAGACTAAAGGAAAATTGTAGATCTCGTCGAGGGATTCTCGGAGATATAAATAATATCGAATACGGAGTCGATATGAAGAAGTTATGGAATACACAAAATCTGCGATTTGCTCCCCGCACAATGCGTGCCAGGTGTGTGTCGAGTGCATGACGCGCACTTCTAGAAGGTGAAAATGCAGACCACGGAGAGCCGAAACATGGCACAAAGTAGTTGGGAATATGTAGCCTTAAAATGCATGACGTGCACCCCAAAAACGACATTGAATATGAGGTTAAGCCTCATTACTTTCCCAAATCCCAAGATCTTCTCTTTTGAGTTGCTTTCAATTTTAGCCAATTTTCCCTTAGTTTTAGTCTTCGGCAAAGCCCTGCGACCCCTGAATTTGTAGTAGCTAGCGAGTAGAAGCTCTGCTAGTGCAATTTTCTTTTTTAAGGAAGTACCACTATAAGTTAAGCTACACTCTAGACTTTTCGGTGTAACTTGTATTTATAGTCATAAGTCGTTACTATGAACCTATAAATAATAATTATCATTAATTCCATGTCTTTATACTAATCGATCTACTTACGGGAGATGTGTCTAGAATGGTCACCCGTTGGATTGGTTATTGGATTTCAGAAAAGCTATTATGCTACTATGGCCATGCATTCCGACTGTCCTACCTCACTGATCCTAACTTGATAGATCTTGATGTATACATTTGGATTAGTGAGGAATCTAGACTATAATTATTATAGTCTCCAGGATTACGAATCTAGACTAAGGCTTAATACTATATACGTCTAGGTCTTTTCAAAGTACGAAGCGAAGCGCTGCCAAAATCATCAGTCACCCATTTTCATCAAGTGAGTGCATAGTTACTTTCACCTTACACATAGATATGAAGTATGTAGATAAACACATGTTTATGTGCTTATCATCTGTGTACTGAGAATATTATGTGCTAAATATGATATTATGAGATGATATTTAACTGATTTAATCATATATGTATTATACACTCATAGATATGTATTGGGTAGTAATAAGTGATGGTATATAGGAAATGATAGATAGGTGATGGTAGATAGGTGATGATAAATAAGTGATGATAAATAGGAGATGGCTAGGAGATTCTCTGACCTTGACTTGCAATGTTACGATGTAGTCATCTACTGAAGTATAGATGGCGACCACTAACTAACCAAAACAAGTCATGTGGAAACACCGGTAGGCTCATAACCTGTAGGTGATGAATTAAGAGTTCAGGCGATGTAGTAACTACGTATTCATGCGATGATACTCTAACCCTTACTGGACACGTATTGGGGGAGTAATCCCCAAAACAATATTGTCTATACGATGTAGGTGATGATCCTTAGGAAAAGTCCTTAGCAACAAACATACAAGGAAATGTGATGTAGGCGATGATAGGTAAATGCGATGTATGTGATGACCATTGAGATAAATCCTTAAGGAAGAATGAATAATAAAACGGGGATGGGTAATTAGGTTAACTGTTTGATAATTAAACATATTAACTATATTATTGTGGGATGAAAATCCTATGTACTCACTAGGTTTCCCAACCTGACCCACTCAGTTTCTTTGTATCACAAGAAGCAATATACAGTTACATGCATAATGAGATATTCAAGGAGATATAGATCGTTAGATTATTGAGACATTATAAGTCTCTGTTTATGCCTATGATTTGTATCAGTTATGACATTACAAACTTTTATAAATCAATGAAAATTATTTCATCTGAACCTCCTTGATTTGATGTTATATCATGTCAAGGATCTTTTTGGGACCAATTCTACAACAAAATAAATACTTTTTTTTTAAAATAAGATTTTATTAAAATGACTGTAAATTTGGGGATGCCACAGTTGGTATCAAATCATTAGTTTAAACCAACTAGGAATTTAGAGCATTTCTATAATTAAACTTAGAATGTTAAGCGATGATTGTGAGATATGTCTCTATTATACTTTAGGTAGTACACATGAGTTGACACAAACACTAGTTCACTTTAGGATAAGATGCCTAATTTGCTTGTATGTGCTAAACGGTTTGAATTATAGCATGACTTAGGTTGCCTATCTAAATTGCTAATATATGAATAAGTTTAAGGTCTATTACTGACCAAGAATTAGAAAATTTCCATGTGTTTAGGTTTCTAAATGTCACACCCCAAAACCGGAATGGCGGAATCGTTCAGGGGTGGAGGACGTCATGTTTAGTATCACGAGATATGTATATGGTAAGCAAGTAATGAACAACCATTTCATTTCAAAAGAAAGTTTTTACAATGTGTGTGTTTAAAAAACATAGAATTCATAAACAAATAACAAAACAAGACTTGAAGCTATAATGCTCCATCTTCTGAATTCCCAGCACTAGCACCTGTCTAATAGTCTCCTGAGAATACAAGTTATTTGAAAGAGTTGATCCTCAATTAAGCTGGTGAGTTCATAAGATTTTAGTGATGTGAGTAAGTTGTAAAGTGTTGTTGAAAATGTAGTTGTAACATGTAGTTGTAAAATGTTGTAAGTTGTATGTTCTGTTTTGAAAAGTTCGCCTGTTCCTCTAGAAAATCCTATATTTCCTACTTTGATGGAAGTTTAAGTAAAATGTCACTACAACCATTTTTATGGGTACTAAGTGGGTACAAGTTATATAAAACTCAGAGTAAACAAACAATCGATTGTGCACATCTGCCCTAAGCTCACAACCAAACGAGGAGCAGAAATTAAGGCGGATAGCACACATCCCATTGGTTGTTAGATCATCGTTATATATAACCCTGGTGTATTCACTTGTTACTCATGGAGTTAATTGTAATGGTTCCTTTATATCTAATGAAAAGTTCTTTAAGAAAACCCATATTTCTTATTATAAAATGGTGACCACAGTGACTACTTTCATAATAGCTTAGTTTATACTGCTATATATAATCTAATATCGGATAGAAAGTTAATTGAGTGAATCTGCCCTAAGCCCACAACCAATCAAGGAACAGGAAGTAAGGCGGAAAGCACACATCCAACTACCTATTGGGTATTAGTTTTATATATAAACATGATGTATAAACTAAGGTATTATAGAGTTACTCAGCTAAGGTCCTTTAAACTGTACTGGTTTAATAAGATGGATTAAACCCTTTACTGGGAAGTTTCTAGTTTTGTATACCAAAAGTACTGATTTTGGAAAGTATGTTTTGTACTAGAAAAACTGTGCTTTGACTCTGTGTCCTATAACCTGACCCATACCTGGTACCCTTATGATGACTTAATGTATACTTAGCATACATACATATAGAATCGGATAGAAAATAGATTGGGTGAATTCGTTCCAAGCCCACAACCAAACAAGGAACAGGAAATGAAGCGGAGAGCACACATCCTGTTATCTGTCGGACCCTATTGGTATATACATATATATATATATATATATATATATATATATATATATATATATATATATATATATATATATATATATATATATATATATATATATCCTGTGATGTATACATTAAGGAATCATAAGACTAGCATTATGGTCCTTTCTTTTAAACATAGCCGCCTACCAAGGCATCTTCTGTTAAACGTAGCCTTCTACCAAGACATCTACTGTTATGTGTTAGACTCGACTGTTCCATTTGGCGTTTGTAAAGATGTATGTTTTCCCTAGTTTATAACTATCTTAACTCGAAAGTTTGAGTTTGACTTTCAAGTGGTACTGTCACTTTATGAAAGTAATGGGAAATGTAAGTACACAGTTGTCGTTTATAATGACATGCGGATGTACTGATGACCTAAAAACATGTTTGTTTTATTACGGTCATAATGTGAAGGCTAGAACCCATACTAAACGTTCTCCCTATCTAGAGATTAAGGGAACCAAACGCGAACTCTGCAAATTCTTGCAAGCCGTGTAATTCACATTTGTTATATGATCATGTATACCCAATATAACTATCACTTTTTGTTTAAAACAATGAGTTAGTGATCAATTGGTATAATTTGATCCTGTGTGTGTGTTCTCATGCTATAGCAACCTAACTTGTTTGTTTTGTACTGTATGTTGTACATTCTGATTGTTTCTCATAATTGTGTGTTCTCTCTGTATGGTATTGTTTGTTTCTCTTCACTATATGTTCTGTATGGTATTGTTTGTTTCTCTTCACTTTGTGTTTGACTCATGTGTGAACTGACTCTTTGTGTGCTTCATTGTACTAGAAGTAATGAATAGCATTCTCCTAAACTATACCTATTATAGTTTACTAATGTTCTACTTGGACTGTTACTGAAAAGACTCGGTTATCTACTAAGTTATGTTTGTACTTTAAAAACGGAGTTTTGTAAAACTATAAAGTAACATAACTTTAAAAGAGTTTTTGAAATGTTTTGAAAACTTATAAACGACATAAGTAACATTTTGAAAGATGTTTATAACAAACATTTACACAATTATCATTGTGTTCAACTTGTATCCCCCCCTAAAAACAGTTAAAACAGTTAAAAGATTCATTACGGGGTATGAACTCACCTGATGTGGGTGATTCAAACGGGTATGCGTGTAAGGATGTGAAGTTCCATGAATGAAGTCCAGAGATACAATAGGTCCTAAATGACATATAAGGACACATATTGACATGAATATAGTGTTTATAAACAACTATATGAAAGGAAACACCTTCCGAGACTAGGAAACACTTTGACCAAGTGTTGGAATCACATGTGATTCATCAAAGGGAAGTGGAATGGCACTAACTTGAGTTTACTACCATGGGTTTACGGACCAAGGGAGTTTACGGCCGTAAACTCATGGTCAAACATGCCTAATGTTGGTTTGAAAGCTATGGAAACTTTAGGGACTTTTGTTCTACACTTGTATGAAAAAGACCAACCCATTGAAGACTTTTGATGAGTTTACGGCCCAAAGGAGTTTACGGCCGTAAACTCATAATCATTTATGTGTTTGAGAGAAGTTTAAGGTCCTTCAATCATCAAGGAAGGGTTCTGGGTCAGTGGATTTGCATCTTATAGGGTTTATGGTCCATACATGCTTCAACATTGAGTTTACGGCCAAGGGAGATCTTGGGCCGTAAACTCAAGATGTTCTTGGGGAATGCATGTTTCAAGTCTCTAAGCATGAGTTCTAACTAGATATGAAGTATAGGGAAGAGTACTTACGATCTAGAAGCTTGAAATGGTTGATATTCGCCAAGAACACTAGTGTGTGTTCTTGGTGTTCTTGGTGAAACTTGAAGATCTAAGAAAAGAATGATTTCCATGGATGAAATCATGGAAGCATACTAGATTAAGTGATGTATCAACAAATCTAGTAAGAATACTTACTTATATGAAGATCTTGGAAGGAAATCTTGATGATACTTGAGAGGATTTGAAGGAAAATCGGCCAAGGAAGGAAGAAATGAGAAAAAATGGCCAAGGACCATATATATACTCTTCAGTTTACGGCCACATGAGTTTACGGCCGTAAACTCATTGCCTTGTGGCCGTGAATTCATTTTGATGAGGTTAAGGTTTGATTTGCTACACTGTGGTTCTAGCAGGTACTTTCTAACACTTATTCCTTAAGTGTATTAGGCTTAAAACTCCTTAGAATGTCCTTTAACCGGGCTAGAACTCAGTACCAATGAGTTTGACACTCAGTTGAGTTGATTGACTGGGCTTTAAAATCAAAAATTTTCCGGGTTGTCACATCATCCCCCCGTTAGATGGAATTTCATCCCGAAATTAGCTTTCTTAGCATTACTACTGGGGTTGCGCTCCTCTGATTGGCAGAATACCTACTCGTAGACCTGACAACTTTGCCCTGGTGTTCCTGATTGGATTCGTACTTGGTCCATCTATCATTACCTCGTGTATACAAGTCGTATATGATTAGGATTAGTAGGACGGTCGGATGTGCGACTCTGCCCCAGGTCCACAACAAAACAAGGAACAGGAGATAGGGCGGAAACACACATACTAAATATGCGTAATCATAATCATATACCACCCTCGCGTATACACTGAATAGTAATAGGTGGGCGGCATTCGTCCTTAGCCTCTGTGCTCGAACTTGGTCTGCTGGACGAGTGGTATTTCGTGACGGTCTACAGACATCTGACGATAAGGCTTCGGAGGACAAAGTACTCTTCGCACGAGTAAGTCGGGGTTTAGAATACGAAAGATAAAAAACTGAGGTTTAGGTCGGACTGTCGTTACGAATGACGAAAGTTTTGAGAACTTGCCGATCGAGGTGATACAAACATATGAACTCAGTATGGTGAGGACCACGCCAACTCATGACGAATGAAAGTAACAGACTCTTTACTGAACAAAGTTTTGGCCAATTAAAAGAAACGTCTGTTATACGACGATGTATCCCTTGTATGCTCGATACTGTACTCCTAGTATGTTCGACAATGCACTCTTTGTAAATGTTCCTGTGTTTCTTGTTTTCTCTTTGATGTTAACACTCCTACGTATCGTACCGCTATGTGCGCATACATACAAACAAAAGTGCTCTAATACCTGGTGGGGATACTTTATATCATGATCCTCCTTGGTACCACTACAATCGCCTGCCATATACAAGTTATGAATATTTAAGATGAATCAGGCTGTCGACTGAGTAACTCTGCCTCAAATCCTCAACCAACTAAGGAATGTGGACCTAAGCGGAGTCACTCACTCTAAGTCTGCAACATCTAAGTTATGCACAACCCTGATGTATATGGTAAGCCATAATAGCTTCTCTAAACGGATCTTTTAGTTCTCTTGAATATTGTGACCTATTTCAATATGTGAGTTATTATAATTACTTTTAGGTGTTATCCCCAAATTTTAATCTTATACCAATATAAATTATTTTTAAAAGTAATTACTATTTCGAAAACGTACCGCTACTCGTTGACGACTCCGGGGTAGATTCTCCTGCGGTGATCATCAGAATGCGTCCATCCGCGCCTGAGTTCCTTATTATTGGGCAGTCCCTCTGATAGTGTCCAGTCTCACCACAGCCATATCAGGCTTGGTTTTCTTCATCTTCGGGGACTTGGGAGATTGGTTGAACCGGTGCCCTGCAGAAACGGATTGTGTGTCCCTTTCTGTGGCAGTTCAGACACTGCATTTCCCGGCATACTCCGGTGTGGTGAAAGTTGCACTTTCCACACTTCAGGAGGGTTCCAGCATATCGACTGGCAAGTTCTGGAGCAGTAGGCGTTGTAGCGGCGTACATAGTACTCGCTCGTTGCTCTTGCGGGGTGTCCTGTGTTGTTTGCTTCTTCTTCCTTTTGTTCCTCGACTTCTGATTATAGTCCTCTTCCCTCGATGGCTCGGGAATAGGGACTTCTACACCATGGCGGACTCCATGGTCGATGAGTCGCTGAGCCAAGCGTTTAGCACTATCGAACGTCGCTGGGTTAAAAGCCAACACATTTCCTTGGGTCGGAGCAGTCAGACCCCAAATGTATCTTTCTATCTTCTTGCTCTCCGGGGTAACCATCCCGGGGCATAGAGCTGCTAGCTCGCTGAACCGGTCAGTGTAGGTCACTATGTCGGAGCCGACCATAGTGAGATTCCACAGCTCTCGTTCTAGCTTTTGAATTTCGCCTAACGGGCAGTATTCCTCCCGCATTAACTCTTTTAGGTTTTCCCAACCTAATGAGTTAGCCACTGATAGATTCAGTGACTTAACATGGCTGTTCCACCATGTTAGGGCCTTGCCAGAGAAGGTGCAGGCAGCAAACTTTACCTTGCTCTCTTCTGGGCACAAACAGATTTCGAAGATCGACTCTGTTTTCTCGAACCATTACAAGAGGGCAATGACTCCTTCAGTCCCATTAAAGGACAATGGCTGGCATTTGGTGAAGTCCTTGTAGGAGAACTCTCTCGAGCGCATGTGGACCTCACCTTGAGTAGAATCTGTAGGCGTTCTACCTCCGCTGGTACTGATGGAGTGATACTGAGCCATGGTTGTTGCCACAGCCGCAGCCACTGCAGCATTTATAGCTGTCATATCGATTTGCGAAGGAGGCGGTGTTGGAGTTATCGGAGTAGTGCGTCTGTTAGATCTGAGAGGAGGCATCTTTGCTAAGAGAATACAAAAATGAGACAGAATAAGTCTAAAGCAATGGACACAATCCGAAAGCCGAAAAGACAAGGTTATCCTAGTTCTGGATGTATCGGGTCTTGACTTCCACAGGGTTCTAGGAACAATTCATTAAAGAGTCTATACCTAATAAACTCTATGAATTTGAAATACTATCCTCGAATGAATATTTGTTTCCTGAATAATTGTTACCAGCTGCATGTAAGAAAAATAATCTTAACATATAATGTGAGCAGTGTTTCCACTCGCTCATTTAACAAGATTATTATTTAATAGTGTGACGTGTAAGACGTTTTGGTTACTTCGGCTGATCCCTCCTTGAAAACTTCTCATGAACTTGTTCTTGTTCCTCCTGGACTCTTCTGTTGTCTACTATGAGGAAGTGGTTACATCTATCTGGGCTTGTCGTGCGAGAATGAAAGTGACTGAAGAATCTATGAGCTTTAAGGTAACTTTATGGGGTAATCCTTACGGAGTCCTCCTATAATTGTACAATGTATACAATTTTGTATATTTTTGAAGATTAAATAGACCTTCAAATAAGTGATCCTACTCCAAAACTACACCCTTAAGAGGAATGGATAGCGAAGCGTAGACCACAGATTCTAAGTTTATAAGATCTTGATGATATATAAAACTTTAGGAATATACATTGCAAGATTATAGACCTATCCGTAAGGGTCCTTTAAGTTATCACATAAGTTATTTATATGGACTAAAATACTCCTATAGTATTTTAACGTAATGTACTTGGTATGTTCTAAACTCGTCATCGCGCTATCGTATCATAGAATACTCCTATAGTATTTTAACTCTAAATGTACTTGTTCTGGAGTTCTCTTGACTGGTGTTCATGTAAGTTTTAACACTGTTGCAACCACACATCATTCCCAAACACATTTCGGTCACATCTCGAATGAATATAGTTGATCAGGCTATATTGATCCTAGCTATGATTACATAACTGTTCAGGTTAACGACAGTGTCCAACCTTTAAACACTTTAGTTCTGTTCTCCTCGTGACACTAGTTCTATTATGTACATGTATAAGCAAGGAGGTATATTTTTATAACCTATAGTTATATTCTAAAAATATATCATTATCCAGAGCACTTAAGCCCCGTTGTATTTATAGTTGTATATCTTTTATCGGTTGATATACTTGGTTCACTATAAATAATGCTCTTATACCAATCTGTCACACCCCAAAACTGGAACGGAAGAATCGTTCAGGGGTGGAGGACGTCATTTTAGTATCACGAGATATGTATATGGTAAGAAAGTAATGAACAACCCTTTCATTAATAAAGAAAGTGTTTACAATGTGTGTGTTCACAAAACATAGAATTCATAAACAAATAACAAAACAAGACTTGAAGCTATAATGCTCCATCTTCTGAATTCCCAGCACGAGCACCTGTCTAATAGTCTCCTGAGAATACAAGTTATTTGAAAGAGTTGATCAGCAATTAAGCTGGTCAGTTCATAAGATTTTATTGATGTGAGTAAGTTGTAAAGTGTTGTTGAAAATGTAGATGTAAAATGGTGTTGAAAATGTAGTTGTAACATGTAGTTGTAAAATGTTGTAAGTTGTAAGTTCTGTTTTGAAAACTTCGCCTGTTCCTCTGGAAAATCCTATATTTCCTACTTTGATGGAAGTTTAAGTAAAATGTCACTACAACCCTTTCTATGGGTACTAAGTGGGTACAAGTTATATAAGACTCAGCGTAAACAAACAATCGATTGTGCGCATCTGCCCTAAGCTCACAACCAAACGAGGAACAAAAATTAAGGCGGATAGCACACATCCCATTGGTTGTTAGATCATCGTCATATATAACCATGGTGTATTCACTTGTTACTCATGGAGTTAATTGTAATGGTTCCTTTATATCTAATGAAAAGTTCTTTAAGAAAACCCATATTTCCTAGTATAAAATGGTGACCACAGTGACTACTTTTATAATAGCTTAGTTTATACTGCTATATATAATCTAATATCGGATAGAAAGTTAATTGAGTGAATCTGCCCTAAGCCCACAACCAAACAAGGAACAGGAAGTAAGGCGGAAAGCACACATCCAACTACCTATTGGGTATTGGTTTTATATATAAACATGATGTATAAACTAAGGTATTATAGAGTTACTCACCTAAGGTCCTTTAAACTGTATTGGTTTAATAAAATGGATTAAACCCTTTACTGGGAAGTTTCTAGTTTTGTATACCAAAAGTACTGATTTTGGAAAGTATGTTTTGTACTAGAAAAACTGTGCTTTGACTCTGTGTCCTATAACCTGACCCATACCTGGTACCCTTATGATGACTTAATGTATACTGAGCATACATATATATAGAATCGGATAGAAAATAGATTGGGTGAATTTGTTTCAAGCCCACAACCAAACAAGGAACAGGAAATGAAGCGGAGAGCACACATCATCTTACCTGTCGGACCCTATTGGTATATATATATATATATATATATATATATATATATATATATATATATATATATATATATATATATATATATATATATATATATATATATATATATATATCCTGTGATGTATACATTAAGGAATCATAAGACTAGCATTATAGTCCTTTCTTTTAAACGTAGCCGTCTACCAAGCCATCTTCTGTTAAACGTAGCCTTCTACCAAGGCATCTACTGTTATGTGCTAGACTCGACTGTTCTGTTTGTCGTTTGTAAAAATGTATGTTTTCCCTAGTTTATAACTATCTTAACTCGAAAATAGTTTGAGTTTGACTTTCAAGTGGTACTGTCACTTTATGAAAGTAATGGGAAATATAAGTACACAGTTGTCGTTTATAATGACATGCGGATGTACTAATGACCTAAAAACATGTTTGTTTTATTACGGTCATAATGTGAGGGCTAGAACCCCTACTAAACGTTCTCCCTGTCTAGAGATTAAGGGAACTAAACGCGACCTCTGCAAATTCTTGCAAGCCGTGTAATTCACATTTGTTATATGATCATGTATACCCAATATAACTATCACCTTTTGTTTAAAACAATGAGTTAGTGATCAATTGGTATAATTTGATCCTGTGTGTGTGTTCTCATGCTATAGCAACCTAACTTGTTTGTTTTGTACTGTATGTTGTACGTTCTGATTTTTTGTCATAATTATGTGTTCTCTCTGTATGGTATTGTTTGTTTCTCTTCACTGTATGTTCTGTATGGTATTGTTTGTTTCTCTTCACTGTGTGTTTGACTCATGTGTGAACTGACTCTTTGTGTGCTTCATTGTACTAGAAGTAATGAATAGAATTCTCCTAAACTATACCTATTATAATTTACTAATGTTCTACTTGGACTGTTACCGAAAAGACTCGTTTATCTACTAAGTTATGTTTGTACTTTAAAAACGGAGTTTTGTATAACTATAAAGTAACATAACTTTAAAAGAGTTTTTGAAATGCTTTGACAACTTATAAATGACATAATTAACATTTGAAAGATGTTTATAACAAACATTTACACAATTATCATTGTGTTCAACTTGTATCCCCCCCCTTAAAACAGTTAAAACAGTTAAAAGATTCATTATGGGGTATGAACTCACCTGATGTGGATGATTCAAACGGGTATGCATGTAAGGATGAGAAGTTCCACGAATGAAGTCCCGAGGCACAATGGGTCCTAAATGACATATAAGGACACATATTGACATGAATATAGTGTTTATAAACAACTATATGAAAGGAAACACCTTCCGGGACTAGGAAACACTTTGACCAAGTGTTGGAATTACATGTGATTCATCAAAGGGAAGTGGAATGGCACTAACTTGAGTTTACTACCATGGGTTTACGGCCCAAGGGAGTTTACGACCGTAAACTCATGGTCAAACATGCCTAATGTTGGTTTGAAAGCTATGGAAACTTTAGGGACTTTGGTTCTACACTTGTATGAAAAAGACCAACCCATTAAAGGCTTTTGATGAGTTTACGGCCCAAAGGAGTTTACGGCCGTAAAATCATAATCATTTATGTGTTTGAGAGAAGTTTAAGGTCCTTCAATCATCAAGGAAGGGTTCTGGGTCACTAGCTTTGCATCTTATAGGGTTTATGGTCCATACATGCTTCAACATTGAGTTTACGGCCAAGGGAGATCTTGGGCCGTAAACTCAAGATGTTCTTGGGGAATGCATGTTTCAAGTCTCTAAGCATGAGTTCTAACTAGATATGAAGTATAGGGAAGAGTACTTACGATCTAGAAGCTTGAAATGGTTGATATTCGCCAAGAACACTAGTGTGTGTTCTTGGTGTTCTTGGTGAAACTTGAAGATCTAAGAAAAGAATGATTTCCATGGATGAAATCATGGAAGCATACTAGATTAAGTGATGTATCAACAAATCTAGTAAGAATACTTACTTATATGAAGATCTTGGAAGGAAATCTTGATGATACTTGAGAGGATTTGAAGGAAAATCGGCCAAGGAAGGAAGAAATGAGAAAAAATGGCCAAGGACCATATATATACTCTTCAGTTTACGGCCACATGAGTTTACGGCCGTAAACTCATTGCCTTGTGGCCGTGAATTCATTTTGATGAGGTTAAGGTTTGATTTGCTAAACTGTGGTTCTAGCAGGTACTTTCTAACACTTATTCCTTAAGTGTATTAGGCTTAAAACTCCTTAGAATGTCCTTTAACCGGGCTAGAACTCAGTACCAATGAGTTTGACACTCAGTTGAGTTGATTGACTGGGCTTTAAAATCAAAAATTTTCCGGGTTGTCACACTAAACATTTAATTACAATATTACAACTGGCATATAACTTTTCGAAGTGATGAGCAGAAATATGCGTCTATACATTCTCTGCCTATATTCTTGTCTTGGCATGCTAAATGTAATTTTGGTATCTAGAACGTCATGGTGAGAACTCTTAGTCGATTAGGAAGCAGTAACAGCAATCGGCATCATGAGCCCCCTGTAGTCGAACGAGTACCTGGAGCAGTGCTAGTAGAAGAACCTGACACCATGGCAATGCTTAGGGTTCTCTTAGTAGAACAAAGGAAATAAATGAGAGCGTTCATTCAAGAAGTTGGAAGAGAGTCTACTATGCCCTTCATATGGCCTGAGCTAATGAGGAGCAATATGAGGAAGGAAATTATAGTAGGACAGTGAGTCGTTTGGAACCCCGAGTGGTAAGAAGGAATAACCCTGACGTAGGGATTGAAGGAGAAGGATGCAAGTACAAGGACTTTATGGTTGCCAAACCACCAAGCCCTTCTGGAATCCCAAAGCCAGTAAAGATTATGGACTGGATCTCTAAGATGGAGATGGTATTTGAGAGCTGCAACTACAGCAACAAGCAGAGGATTGTCCTTGAATTACGACAGTTAAAGACTGGGGTATTGAGTTGGTGGATGTGACAGTCGTCAAAATTCGAGTCAGTTTTAGATTTGACTAAACTTAGTTGCACATATAGGCACTACACATACTAGACTTAGTAACTAGAAGCTAAGTTATAACCTACTAGAAACTTGGAAACAATTAGAAACAATGGATAATGTGCTTAGATTTCACATTGATATGTGAATTCTACTACTACTTAACTATAGTGACTATCTATATTTGGGTCACTCTTTGACTCGAACACCTTTTCATGAATCACATACACACATCATGCACTTGACCTAGTAGTAGAAATTAGGTCAAAGTCTCATAGAAACTTAAGTCAAAGTCAAAGACGAGGACTAGTATACTTGATTCCTCAATTTCGCTTGAATCTCGGAATCACTACATAGAGTGCCAATAAACCGGTAAAAATAAATTAGAAGCATTATTTCTAACTTGAATAAGAGTTAGAAAACCCAAAAATAATTTGAAGTCTCAAAAATTTAATTAATTTTGATATCCAAAGACTTACATACTCTCAAAAACCCTAAATGCCCTAAAAACTCACATTTATAAACTTTAACCTTAAAAATTCTATAAAAATAATTATGAAACTTATAATATGATCTTATAATAATTAAAATTATGAAAATATAACCAAGGAAAATAAAAATTTAAGTCATTAACATTTAACCTTAATTTATAAGTCAAAAATCAAGGTTTCATGAGCAAAAACTTGGTTAGGGTGTATATTTTATAAAAAGTTTGATATTTTTATAAAAGAATTGAAATTTTTTATAAAATTAAAAGGGAAGGAGGGCATAATACTCTCAAAACCGTCCACCCTCTTCCCAAGATGCTTCCCCTCTTCCCAAAACACATAATCACTCCTCTCTCACACTCCATCTCCTTCACTTCTCTCTCTCTCTCTACACTCTCTCTCACACTCCACCCTTTCAACTCTCAAACTCTCCTTCTCTCTCTCCAAACCCACGAAAATCATCAGCCAAGAACACCTCTCCACACTCAAATCTTCATCTTCTAAGGTTGTTCTTCAAGGTATTCACGAAAATCCTTCATTTTCCTTACTTTTCCTTCTTGTTTTTAAAGGGTTTTCTTGTACTTCTCCTCCTTCTACACCATTCTTTATGAACATTCATGAACATGTTCATGAATGTCGTGTTTGATGATGATGGTGGTAGGGTTTCACCCAAGAACAACATGCATGTTGTTTAATGGTGAAATCCAAGGACCAAAACCTATGTTAAACACTAAGGTTCGGATTTTTTACAAGTTTTAAAGGCTCATACACCTTATGCATTCAAGTATTTCCTTTAAAAACATCACTATAACAAACATATATCCATGCATGGTCTTCAAACCGTTATGCATGTGAAGAACACCAAGCTAAAGAGCTTGATGATCAAAGTACATTGTTAATAGTGCATGTAAATGATTTTGTCTAGCAAAATATCTAAAAGTTCTTTTCTGTTCAAATCAAAATTTTTCCAGATTCCCATTAAGGTAATATGAATATCTGGAAAATCCCAAGAGTTTTTATCGTTTCCTTGATTTATTAAAATTGTTGCAAGAAAACAAGGGCATAAATCATATAAAATACTTCCAGAGGTCTATAAATCCGGAATAAATTCGTGGATGACCCCTATGGTGAATAATAACCTCTCATTAAATTTCATCGATTTATGTTGCTGTTTAGTATGATTTTCGATTTTCTTTTTATTTGGGTGCAATAAATCACAAAACCACTTTAAAGAGTGTGAAAATTGTATCTAACAATTTTTGCAGCTCTTACCTGTGGTGGGAGACTCAAAAAAATAATTTCAGAATTTTTCATCATACCTTTCTATTTTTCCCATTTTTTGGTAGTTATAATGGCATAAAAATAGGAAAAATAGTTCTGATTATCCAAAATTCATGAAAATTTACCAGAACATCATGTTGTACATTAGGAGGATACATAAAAAGTTTGATGATTTTCCTCTACTGTATACTATTTTTCTCCTATTTTCTAAGGTTAAATACACTTAAATACACTTAAATACACATAAATACCCAAAACCGGATTGTACAATATGAAAACCACTTTTGGTATTTTTCCCAGATTACTTACACTGTAAATGATGTTACAAAAATTTTTGGTAATTTATTTTAACTGTTTGTTATTTATTCTTCAATTAATGATTATTTAAGGGGATAAAACAAGGAAAAATAGAAATAACCACTGAAAAATATCTTTTATATTTTTTCCAGCCTAGTTATATATAATAACAGTTAAATAAAAAGTTTGAGTAATTTTGGTAACTGTTTTCTATTTATCCCCATTTTTATTAGAATAAATGCATAAAAATCATAAAATTGGGTTAAACAGTTTAGAAACCCCTTTTTATATTTTTCCCAGCTTAAGTATGTGTAATGACATTGTTATAAAAAGTTTGGGGTATTTTCATAACTGATTTCTATTTTTCATGAATTTGTATCTATTTAGAGAATTAAATATGTGAAAAATGGTTATACATATTCATAATCCATGAAAATTTATCTAGAAGTCTTTTAGTACATTTAGAACCAAAATCTGAAGTTTGGTAATTTTTATTAACTGTTTAGTATTTTTCATGATTTTATGGTTATTCAAGAAACTAAAATCGTGAAAAATAGTCAGACAAATCAAAAATTCAAGAAAATTTATCTTAAGGTCTTTGACTTCAATTAAAACTTAAATGCAAAGTTTGGGAAAGTTTAGAACTAAATTGATTTAGTTTTGAATATTTAATCATTGGGACACCTCTAAAATGTTAAATATTAACATTTCAATAATGAAAATTTTCCACTTAAATTGTTATATAACAATTGATTCTTTGAAACTTAATTTCCACAGAAAAATGTTTGTAACTTATCAATATTAAATTTTGACACATTATTGGCATAATTCTATTGTTGTAGTAAGTATACTAGTGTTAGATTTCGATTAGAGACTCATTAGCGAATACCATTATTGTAGGAATCCGTAGCGGTACACGTGGAACGTAGTTCAAGGCACCATTTGCATCATCTAAATGTATAGTGAGTATTCACGCACTCCCCTATTTTCAGTTTTTATGTTTTGGGGTGGAAAAGCATGTCCCGAAAAACTATTATTTGAATGTTGTATTTAAATTGATTTGTATCAAACATGATTGCTATTTTATTGCTATGTCTCTCTATGTATGTCTATGCAACACGGAACATGAGAACTTATCGTACTAAGGCCCTTCCCTTATCTCTAACCATTAACTCTTTGAGCCAATGGTCATTATGGATATCGCTATTAGGAATTAACAACTCCTCACTCGCCCTATTGCTGGAGTGCATGATACCATATTCATCTATGGAACGATAAGCATAGATCTTGATAGGGCTTCAGTCATAGGTTTGGTTGAGACTCATTGTTTGCTCATACACATACAAACTCGTTTCTCGTTATAGCAATAAACTTGTTATTAATTATAGCAATGAACTTTGTTTCTCATTACAACAACGAACTTTTATTACTGAAAACTTATATACATGTTTTAGCAATGAAATTGTTTGCTCCTTGTAGCAACGAAATTGATTGCTCATTTTAGCAATGAAACTTGTTTACTCGTTTGAGTAACGAACTTTATCTTCCATGAGAATATGAATGTTGCATCTTATTTGGGCAACATACTTTATCTCTCATGATGACAAAGAACTTTGTTTATACAAACTTATTTACTCATTTTAACAATATACTTTTATTATTGGAAACTTTTATCAAAACTTTGATTTCAATTCATGGAACCAATATTATTTTGTTTATCTGTGTGTACTCACCAACTATTTTTATAGTTGACGCTCGTTTTACATGCTTTTTCAGGAATCATCGAGTAAGTGGCACTTAGAGACACTTCACTTTTAGGAGCATTCGCATGTGTTGTATTTCAATTTACATTGTAATTTCTTTTAAAAGTTGTTCAAACCCATTGTGAATTTGTAATGATTTTTAATACTATGGTTGGTGTTGTCTTTTAACTTTTGCGATGAAACCCTTTGTACTGCCACGCCCTGTGTTTCCGCTTTAGCGGGGTGTGACAGAAAATGGTATCAGAGCCGAAGGTTATAGAGAATACCGGTTTTCCTTTGGAGAACCACAACTATAGCCAAAAAATTTCTAAGCGTTTTTAAAATACTAAACATACTACTGGTATAACTAATTCGAGTACGCATTATTGGACTTTAATTAAGTATAGCCTGGCCAACTATGCTTAATTAAGGAAACTTAATGCGAGGCTTGAAACGGTTATAGTAGAATTATGTTCAAAACAATTTTCAACTTAAACTTTTGAAAAGAAAAATTTTTGGTGTGCGTAAGGGCATTGCATATTATAGGCATTCATCTAGATACACTTAGAAACTAAGTGCACTTTTATAACAATGCCTTTATTTAGAAATATTCTTGTCCCTTATCAAGTGCTAGGTTAACCACTTAGGTTATATCACTAGCCACTCTAGGAGCAATGCACTTAGTACTAAGAATGGGTATTCCTCGGTAGCTATTGAATTTAGATGTAAGATTAGTAGCTAGATATACACTAGTAATTATCTTAAGTCGAAACATATACCAATTATTCCTCAATACCTCTTCATCGTCTTCAAGAGTTACAACTAGGAAAAAGCGTTTCGATACCGACACGAATGATAATTGGAGCATCTCGTAAGGAGGTAGATGAGTCACCACTAAGTAATCACTTGTATACCATTGGTGGGCATTCCGGATTCGACTCACAAGGAGACACGGAGGTTTAACGCATACATGGGACCTTATTACTACGCTACGATTTAGCTCTACGTTGTTTCCACCTTGAGCTTAAAACTTAACATAGGATGTCCCTTTGACCTCTATAAAAGGTCGTAAACTGCATTGACACCATAAAACGTTTTTCAAACAATTTTCTTGCCCTTTATCTTAGGGAAAAAGACATCGGTACTCGTCTTATACTCGCCTTGTATTCGCCTTAGTATTTAGGTACGATCAGCTACACTAATATACTTATTCCTTACTTCTTAATCTTCCATCGAAAAATTATTTCGCTTCATCGGTTTTATTTATCATCAATAAAATATTTTATAACCACTTCAATCAACTTAGTGGACATTTCTTAACAATGTAAGCAATATTCTCGCTAAAAAATCTTTTGACAACTTGCTTTAACTAAACACTTTTCTTCAAAACTCAATTTAACCATTATTGGTTTTAACCTTGCTATTTCAATTTTATTTCAAATCCATTTCAATGGATAGATGTGTTTTTAAGGGCATATAAACCATTTTAAACCTTGCTTACCATTTTGACACGTTTTCGAAAAACTTAGAAACATTTTCTTTTATAAAAGTGTTTAAACTCTATTCTATAAAACTTAAACATATAACATTGAAGTCCTATTATATGTAAAAGCGTCCTCGGATTTTCCAAACCACTTTTGCTTTGACACATTTAACCGCTTTCTCATTTAGGCATTGTAATTTACTTTAATGTGTTTTCTCGAAAACACAACATGATATTTATGCAAATGTCTACTTCAAACATGTTTATAAGACATATCTAACGCTTGTAATTCAAAACATACCTTATTTGTGTACTTTGCTTCAATATAGTTTTATAATCTATAAAGATTCTAAAATATAAAGCATTGCAAAACTTAGTGTTCACTTTTAAATTTCCAGTGGCGCACTTTCGACAATGCACAATTATTCATCTAAATATGTTAAGTCTTTACCTTATCCGTTTAACCATTGTTAGACTCCAGTCAAAAAGGTCAAGGCTGTCGGAATTTCAATTACAAGTTTTAGTGTTTCTTCTTTTTCACAAATGGAGTTTAACTTAATATATAACTCATAAATTTTTAGAAAACACTTTAAAACTCCCACATGTCTATTTAATCATCAATATACATCAAATATTGAAGTTTGAAATATATCTCAACCTGGTTTTAATCTACCTATAGGTATTGTTCTTATAATTTTAACAATAACAATCATTGCCGCCGCTACCTTCCTTTTTCTTTCCCCCGCACTTGAGTTATTGCTCTCCTTATGATTTTAGATCTCGCACACCCATAATAGTAACATAATACATTGTCTAACTTTGTTTCTGTCTATTTTGCTTCTCCTGGTATCATGTTTGTACACATACATACTAAAAGTCTATCCTTTCGTTTTGAGCGATTAATACACGTATAGCCGTGAGGAAAAATTTTTATTTAGTCAACTTTGATACATTCAATTACGCCTTTTATCATATATATCTTGTTTTTATTTTGAAATCTCTATAAACAAGTGATCCTTATTTACATTTGCTCTTTCGTTCTAAATTCAGAAACTTGATATAAAATGCAATTTTCATTGTATTTTTCCTTATAATTAATACACAAGATGAATACTCTTATGCTTATAATTTTTCTCTAAATGATTGTTTTTGTAGAAACACTAAACTATGAATGCCCTATTTTGAAGATTGACATTTTTACACCTTTCTTAAAATAGTAATTTACTTTGCAATTTTTAGTGAGTTCCTAAACTCTCAAGCTTGTTTTCATAAGTATTTTGACTCCTCGTAAACTTAGATTTGTCCTGACTTAGACAATTAGTCAATTTTTCAAATAGCGTAATATCAATAATTTCAATAAAAAAAAATTTCCCTTAATGACGACTTAAACCTTTAACTTTAATTAATCTTTATATTATTTTACTACTTTGTTGGATCGCCACACATGTATCTTCATTATCTTGGAATTATTACACATTTTGATAATAGTGAGATTAATTATCATTTCTAAACAGACATTTTGATAACAATGAGATTTTTAATCACTTCTAAACACTTAAAATGCTATATACACAATGTGATTTAATTTATTATAAATTTTCATCGCCTCCATTTGCACCAATGACTCTCTAAATATATTTATCCTTCGAATAAGGTTTTATTATTGTAAGAGTAACCGTAGTAGTAATTATAGCCTCGGAGATGCTCAATCATTCGTAATTTATTTTGTCGACGACACTTAATTAGCCTTTACATTTGAGATGTACCAAAACTTCGTTGCCTACCCTTAGTACGTATTTTTAGGAACTTACCCTCAATCGCTTCTCTTTCATTCGTGCTACCCCTTCTTGTTTCAAAATATATCTTTTCCAGAGGTAATAGCTAACCCGGAAGTGAACAAATTGTTCCTAATCTCTTTTTTACTAGGCGGCGAATTTACACTTAGTGCTAATTTAGAATGAGACTTAAGCATCAATGCGGATTTAACGCTCAATGCAGTTGGTGCTTCAGCAAAACTTCTACCGCTCTCTTAATTCAGATAATATCTAACTAGATGATCTTTTTCGAATAGGTCGCTATGGTTGGATCATGATTCCACGACCCAAATTTTCCATAATCTAGACGAAAGAACTCGAATTAAGGAAACACTAACTTGACTATAGCTAAAGAATTGGGCTCTTCCTTTGAGGAAATAAACCCAAAATAATCAAAGAACACTTCAAGTCACCACCTCCCGAACGATGCAATTGTATTCGGCTGAGTTCTAATAGAATACGTCACGAATTTAATTTCGGGATGAAATTCTTTCAACCGGGGGAGACTGTGACAGTCATCAAAATTCGAGTCGGTTTTAGATTTGACTAGACTTAGTTGCACATATAGGCACTACACATACTAGACTTAGTAACTAGAAGCTAAGTTATAACCTACTAGAAACTTGGAAACAATTAGAAACAATGGATAATGTGCTTAGATTTCACATTGATATGTGAATTCTACTACTACTTAACTGTAGTGACTATCTATATTTGGGTCACTCTTTGACTCGAACACCTTTTCATGAATCATATACACACATCATGCACTTGACCTAGTAGTAGAAATTAGGTCAAAGTCTCATAGAAACTTAAGTCAAAGTCAAAGACGAGGACTAGTATACTTGATTCCTCAATTTCGCTTGAATTTTGGAATCACTACATAGAGTGCCAATAAACCGGTAAAAATAAATTAGAAGCATTATTTCTAACTTGAATAAGAGTTAGAAAACCCAAAAATAATTTGAAGTCTCAAAAATTTAATTAATTTTGATATCCAAAGACTTACATACTCTCAAAAACCCTAAATGCCCTAAAAACTCACATTTATAAACTTTAACCTTAAAAATTCTATAAAAATAATTATGAAACTTATAATATGATCTTATAATAATTAAAATTATGAAAATATAACCAAGGAAAATAAAAATTTAAGTCATTAACATTTAACCTTAATTTATAAGTCAAAAATCAAGGTTTCATGAGCAAAAACTTGGTTAGGGTGTATATTTTATAAAATGTTTGATATTTTTATAAAAGAATTGAAATTTTTTATAAAATTAAAAGGGAAGGAGGGCATAATACTCTCAAAACCGTCCACCCTCTTCCCAAGATGCTTCCCCTCTTCCCAAAACACATAATCACTCCTCTCTCACACTCCATCTCCTTCACTTCTCTCTCTCTCTCTCTACACTCTCTCTCACACTCCACCCTTTCAACTCTCAAACTCTCCTTCTCTCTCTCCAAACCCACGAAAATCATCAGCCAAGAACACCTCTCCACACTCAAATCTTCATCTTCTAAGGTTGTTCTTCAAGGTATTCACGAAAATCCTTCATTTTCCTTACTTTTCCTTCTTGTTTTTAAAGGGTTTTCTTGTACTTCTCCTCCTTCTACACCATTCTTTATGAACATTCATGAACATGTTCATGAATGTCGTGTTTGATGATGATGGTGGTAGGGTTTCACCCAAGAACAACATGCATGTTGTTTAATGGTGAAATCCAAGGACCAAAACCTATGTTAAACACTAAGGTTCAGATTTTTTACAAGTTTTAAAGGCTCATACACCTTATGCATTCAAGTATTTCCTTTAAAAACATCACTATAACAAACATATGTCCATGCATGGTCTTCAAACCGTGATGCATGTGAAAAACACCAAGCTAAAGAGCTTGATGATCAAAGTACATTGTTAATAGTGCATGTAAATGATTTTGTCTAGCAAAATATCTAAAAGTTCTTTTCTGTTCAAATCAAAATTTTTCCAGATTCCCATTAAGGTAATATGAATATCTGGAAAATCCCAAGAGTTTTTATCGTTTCCTTGATTTATTAAAATTGTTGCAAGAAAACAAGGGCATAAATCACATAAAATACTTCCGGAGGTCTATAAATCCGGAATAAATTCGTGGATGACCCCTATGGTGAATAATGACCTCTCATTAAATTTCATCGATTTATGTTGCTGTTTAGTATGATTTTTGATTTTCTTTTTGTTTGGGTGCAATAAATCACAAAACCACTTTAAAGAGTGTGAAAATTGTATCTAACAATTTTCATAGCTCTTACCTGTGGTGGGAGACTCAGAAAAATAATTTCAGAATTTTTCATCATGCCTTTCTATTTTTCTCAATTTTTGGTAGTTATAATGGCATAAAAATAGGAAAAATAGTTCTGATTATCCAAAATTCATGAAAATTTACCAGAACATCACGTTGTACATTAGGAGGATACATAAAAATTTTGATGATTTTCCTCTACTGTATACTATATTTCTCCTATTTTCTAAGGTTAAATACACTTAAATACACTTAAATACACATAAATACCCAAAACCGGATTATACAATATGAAAACCACTTTTGGTATTTTTCCCAGATTACTTACACTGTAAATGATGTTACAAAAATTTTTGGTAATTTATTTTAACTGTTTGTTATTTATTCTTCAATTAATGATTATTTAAGGGGTATAAAACAAGGAAAAATAGAAATAACCACTGAAAAATATCTTTTATATTTTTCCCAGCCTAGCTATGTATAATAACAGTTAAATAAAAAGTTTGAGTAATTTTGGAAACTGTTTTCTATTTATCCCCATTTTTATTAGAATAAATGCATAAAAATCATAAAATTGGGTTAAACAGTTTAGAAACCCCTTTTTATATTTTTCCCAGCTTAAGTATGTGTAATGACATTGTTATAAAAAGTTTGGGGTATTTTCATAACTGATTTCTATTTTTCATGAATTTGTATCTATTTAGAGAATTAAATATGTGAAAAATGGTTATGCATATTCATAATCCATGAAAATTTATCTAGAAGTCTTTAGTACATTTAGAACCAAAATCTGAAGTTTGGTAATTTTTATTAACTGTTTATTATTTTTCATGATTTTATGGTTATTCAAGAAACTAAAATCGTGAAAAATAGTCAGACAAATCAAAAATTCAAGAAAATTTATCTTAAGGTCTTTGACTTCAATTAAAACTTAAATGCAAAGTTTGGGAAAGTTTAGAACTAAATTGATTTAGTTTTGAATATTTAATCATTAGAACACCTCTAAAATGTTAAATATTAACATTTCAATAATGAAAATTTTGCACTTAAATTGTTATATAACAATTGATTCTTTGAAACTTAATTTCCACAGAAAAATGTTTGTAACTTATCAATATTAAATTTTGACACATTATTGGCATAATTCTATTGTAGTAGTAAGTATACTAGTGTTAGATTTCGATTAGAGACTCATTAGCGAATACCATTATTGTAGGAATCCGTAGTGGTACACGTGGAACGTAGTTCAAGGCACCATTTGCATCATCTAAATGTATAGTGAGTATTCACGCACTCCCCTATTTTCAGTTTTTATGTTTTGGGGTGGAAAAGCATGTCCCGAAAAACTATTATTTGAATGTTGTATTTAAATTGATTTGTATCAAACATGATTGCTATTTTATTGCTATGTCTCTCTATGTATGTCTATGCAACACGGAACATGAGAACTTATCGTACTAAGGCCCTTCCCTTATCTCTAACCATTAACTCTTTGAGCCAATGGTCATTATGGATATCGCTATTAGGAATTAACAACTCCTCACTCGCCCTATTGCTGGAGTGCATGATACCATATTCATCTATGGAACGATAAGCATAGATCTTGATAGGGCTTCAGTCATAGGTTTGGTTGAGACTCATTGTTTGCTCATACACATACAAACTCGTTTCTCGTTATAGCAATAAACTTGTTATTAATTATAGCAATGAACTTTGTTTCTCATTACAACAACGAAATTTTATTACTGAAAACTTATATACATGTTTTAGCAATGAAATTGTTTGCTCCTTGTAGCAACGAAATTGATTGCTCATTTTAGCAATGAAACTTGTTTACTCGTTTGAGTAACGAACTTTATCTTCCATGAGAATATGAATGTTGCATCTTATTTGGGCAACATACTTTATCTCTCATGATGACAAAGAACTTTGTTTATACAAACTTATTTACTCATTTTAACAATATACTTTTATTATTGGAAACTTTTATCAAAACTTTGATTTCAATTCATGGAACCAATATTATTTTGTTTATCTGTGAGTACTCACCAACTATTTTTATAGTTGACGCTCGTTTTACATGCTTTTTCAGGAATCATCGAGTAAGTGGCACTTAGAGACACTTCACTTTTAGGAGCATTCGCATGTGTTGTATTTCAATTTACATTGTAATTTCTTTAAAAAGTTGTTCAAACCCATTGTGAATTTGTAATGATTTTTAATACTATGGTTGGTGTTGTCTTTTAACTTTTGCGATGAAACCCTTTGTACTGCCACGCCCTGTGTTTCCGCTTTAGCGGGGTGTGACAGTGGAAGTTGTTTGTTGATACCATGCCTAAAGGAGAGGCCAGTAAGATGTTGTGGGAAGAATTCCTTATGTAGTTGAAGAGAGAATATTGCACTGAACAAGACTTTCTACATATCGACAATGAGTTCCAAAACTTAAAGAAGGGCAAGATGACCATCATCGAGTACGTTGCAACTTTTATAGAGAAGATGAAGCTAGTTCCCTACCTTGTTCCCACCGAGATTTCCAAGGTGAATAAGTTTGCTAATATAATACCAACAAAATTTTGTCCAATGGTCAAACAAGCAACCACATTAAAAGTCGCTATCTAGGTAGCTAGGAATGTTGAGACCTAGATAAGGGAGAAGAGTCTGGAGAGGGCTGAGAAAGGAGAGAAGAGAAAGCTTGAAGGATCTTTAAGGTTTGATAAGAAAGGAAGGTTCTTAAAAACGGATCCTAACGATAAGAATTCTAGAGGTAGCAATGAAGTTAGGTGGTGCGAAAAGTGCAAGAAGAAGCACTTAGGAAGATGCGATGGAGAAGTGACATGCTATAAATCTGGAAGGACAGATCACTATTCTAGAGATTGCATATTCGATGATAAGAAGTGTTACGAATGTGGAGGTGGTGAGCATATTTAGAAGAACTGCCCAGTGAAGAATAAAGCAGCAAGGCAGAATGTACCACCAAAGCCGAAGGCAAGGGCATATCATATGATCTTCGACGAAGCAGCGGTAGGTCGGGAATAGAGAGCGATGTATCCATAGTTTAGGATAAGTAGTATTAGGATGTGTATCCTGATATAAGAGGCATGTAAAATAAATAAATTTTGTAACCATTTTCGGAGATAATGGAATTTCCTAAATTATGTTATGTGTTTTATGTATGATTTCCTTGTTATTATAACTTAGTGGACTGCAAGACAATACTTGGGACGAGTACAAGTAGGTGTGAAAGGTAGTAGAGGCCTATACTACTGGAAGCACAAGACTCGCACTTGGATCAACGAAAGTCATAAGGCTACAAAGATTCTAGCAGTTGAGATATTTTGTTCATTTCCATCATTACCTTTGTTTCGGTGATTATTTCTATTCCGACCCTAGTAGTCAAAGGGATTGAGTTTGAATAATCTAGGAAGTAAGTTCAATGTAGCGTCCCACTTTAGATTAAAGTAAAATATAATCAAAGCGATCAGTAGAGGTATCGTGTTTGCTGTTAAGATTAAGCAGCCTATAGCTTGAAGTAATACATGATTGAATGTGATTATATCACATTAGAACATGAAGGAAGGTATCTTTCATGCTAGAGTCTGACTTAAAGAGGTCTGAATCTAAACTGTTCATCATACGATTAGAGGTCATTAGAACATGACCCATCGGTATGCTACGGTAGTCGAAGTACGGACCTTAAATTTAGGCTATGTCCAGCAGTAGTCTCCAATGAGGATTGAATTTAGAAAGAAGATCAAATGCAAGAATTTAGCACTGTCAATAGTAAAGGAGTCTAAGAGTTGGAAACTCAATATAAAAGACATAAGAGTTATGATTACCACCTAGGTTGGAAAGGTAACGTCCAAAGTCATATACAAGCCTTGTTTTGTTGATGATTTTAGGACGTAATCATCCTTAGGGGGGAGATAATTGTAACACCCGCAAAATCGGGGTATGCGTTTAATATGTAATCTATGTTTCGTGTTAAGAAAAATAGGAAAAATCAACTGAATCGTCCATAAACGTAAACATAAGTGCGCCAATACATATATATATATATATATATATATATATATATATATATATATATATATATATATATATATATATATATATATAAAGAGAGAGAGAGAGAGAGAGAGAGAGAAAGAGAAAGAACCCGTCGTCCCGATCCCAAAAATATAAATTTCGTAGAAATCTAACACCGTATGAATTCGATATATTTTTATAAGATATAAAAGTCAGCCGCATATAAGAAATGTGTGACATTAAAAGCTACTACGAGAATGGTTGACTTTTAGCTAAAGTCACCAAAAGAAAATTCCTAGTACTCTTTAATATAATAATTTTGAGAAAAGATTATAAAAACGGAGTCGGTACAAGAGACTTATGATTTTAGCAAAATCATTTAATCTTATAAACATACATACAAAAAATAAATTCAGAATTAGCTTAAGGAGACTAAAGGAGAGTTGTAGATCTCGTCGAGAGCTTCCCATGGATATAAAGAATGTCGAAAACGGAGTCCTATAAAGAAGTTATAGAATTAGAAAATCTACGATTGGCATCGCGAGAAGTGCACGCCAGGTGTGCGATGCGTGCTTCTAGAAAGTGAAAACGCGGACCACGGAGAGGCCAACATGTGGCAAAAAGTGGCTCGGAGACGTAGCCTTAAAATGCAGGCCAAGCCTCATTCCCTTCCCACACCTCCCAAGATCTTCTCTCTCAAGATGCTTTTGATTTTAGCTTGTTTTTGCTTAGTTTTAGTCTTCGGCGAATCCATGCGACCCCTAAAGTAGTAGTACCTAGCGAGTAGAAGCTGTCACAACCCGAAAATTTTATTCTTATAAGGTCAACTTTGGTTAAACTTATTCCTTTCATTATCTCAAATTAGATGGATTTTCGGTTTATAATTTTTGAAGCCTTGTAACTAAGTGTGTTATAGTTTGGAAGAGAAAAGCATTAGGAATTGAGAACCCTCGCATGGACTACAAAACCCTCACAACAATGAGCCTTCACAACCGTGAACACCGAGCTGTGAACCTCGCATCCGTGAACTCGGACCGTGAACCTTCAGACCGTGAACTCCTCGGCCGCAAACACTCCCATATATATATATATATATATATATATATATATATATATATGAGTTCACTTCATTTTCTTTAATTATTCATCTTCTGACCGTGAATCCTTCCCATTCTCTCTCAAGTATCATATTCAAGAACATCCTCTTCATCCCTTAAACACCCCTTTTCTTTTATATCTCTTTGGTATACCACAAAAAGGCCTTCAAACACTCACCAATCCACAAGATATTCAAGTGTTCTTCACATATTTGGACCGTGAACCACTCTTAGGGCCGTGAACCCTTCAACATGGGCCGTGAACACTCATGTGTTCTTGGGTCGTGAATCCCCCTTTGGGCCGTGAACACTTCAAGACCAACCGTGAACTCCATTTCAGCCTTCCAACTTGCTTCTAACATTCCTTTGGTGAGTTATTCTTGCATCCTAGGTTATTTCCCAATTGCCTTTGTAGTTAGATTCACTAATTTCATGCCTATATGTATCATTATATATCATTTAGGACTCGTTTGTGCTTCAAAACTTCATTCGTGGAACTTATCATCCTTATTCGAATCTTCAATTGAACCACCCACATAAGGTGAGTTCATACCCCTATAATCTATCTTTTAAATCGTTTTAAATGCTTTTAAGGGGGGAATACAAGTTGAACATAATAAAATTTTGTTAATATTTACCTGTGATAACCATCACATTAAACGAATTCTTATGCTTTTATAAGTTATTAAATCAATTCAAAAACACTTTTAAAGGATGTTAGAATGTTGTTATTAAAATCCCATTTTTAAAGTACAAGCATAACTCAGTAGCTAATTGAGTCTTTTCTACAAGTCAGAAACAGTTCAAACAAACATACTAGTAAACTATAATAGCTATAGTTTAGGGATTCACTACATACTATATTCTAGAACAGAGGAACAATACATGATTCACGTACATCTACTTTACACTCCCAGTAAACTAGGAAAGGAACGTATCATTAATATATTTGTTTAAAACAAAATATGATAATACACTAAGTATATGGTTATATATATATATATATATATATATATATATATATATATATATATATATATATATATGGGGTACATCTACAAAGTACCGGGTTATATATGGGGTACATCTACAAAGTACCAGGTTATATATGGGGTACATATACAAGGTACCCGGTTATATATGGGGTACATCTACAAAGTATCGGGTTTTATTTAAAAAGGGTACATCTACAAAGTACCGGACAATAATAAATAAAATATAGCAATATATAAAACTCACACCAGTATCGACTAAGGCGTTTAGAGTACGAGATTTCGTAACTTCTAGTAGTCTTCCTAAACAATAGAACTACGCTACATAACTTTCCTAGTTACTTGAAAATTCAGTTAAAAGGGGCCTATAATGCTAAATTTATGATTCCTCGGTAGATACGTTAGGGCTATTTATTAAATCGGATCCGACAAGCAGTAGGATGAGTGCTTTCTGCTTCATTTCCTGTTCCTTGTTTGGTTTTGGGCTTAGAGCAGATTCACACAGTCTACTATCTATTCGATCTTAGTTATATATATAACCCGTATACACCAATTAATCATAAGGAGTAATAGGTATGGGTCAGGTCATAACATACAAATTCAGTATACCATTTTCTAGTACAAAAACATACTTTTCGGATAGAACATTAAGTAGGTGAAACTAGAAACTTATTTATAAAAGGTTTAATCGTTCTTATTAAACCAGTATAACATAAAGGACCTTTATTGGTTCATTCTATAAGTCTTTAGTTTATACATCAGGGTTACGTATAATTTATATCTGATAGGTAGTGGAATGCGTGATTTCCGCCTTACTTCCTGTTCCTTGTTTGGTTGTGGGCTTAGGGCAGATTCACACATTTAACTGTCCGTTCGATGTTAGATTATATATGACTAGTATAAACTAAGCAGTTATAGAAGGAACTATTGTGGTTACCATTTTACTAAAGAAATATATGATTTTCTTAAAGAATATTTTCATCAAATGTTAAAGAACTATTATAGTTAACTGCGTAAGCACGTGGTGAATATATCAGGGTTATATACAATGAGGATCTAACAAACAATGGAATGGGTGACTTCCGCCTCATTTCATGTTCCTTGTTTGGTTGTGGGATTAGGGCAGATCCACACAATTCATTGTCTGTTTGATCTATATTGTATATAACTAGTATTCATTAACTACTCATAGAATGAATTGTAAGAGTCATTTTTACTTATCATTCATCACATCAGAATATATAGGATTTTTTGGAGGAAAAGGCGAACTTTTCTAAAGAACTTTGAGTATACGTTTTATAACTAAAATACTTATAAAGTCACCAGCTTACATGCTGATGTACTCTTTCAAAATAACTTGTATTCTCAGGAAACTAGTAGACATGTACATGCACTGGGATTCAGAAGATGGAGCATAGTAGCTTCATGTCTTTGTTTTGTTATTTACTTTTGGAGTCAATCTTTTGTGAATCTAATACATTGTAAACACTTTAATATTAATGAAATGGTTTTTTGTTACTGTGATTACTATGATGCATGTTTTGTGATACTAAGCATGACGTCCTCCGCCCCCGAACGTTTCCTCCGTTCCGGTTTGGGGGCGTGACAGATTGGTATCAGAGCATTGTTTATAGTGAACTAAGTATATCAAACTATAAAAGATATACAACTATAAATACAATGAGGACAAAGTGCTCTGACTAAACTATATTTATAAAATATAATAAAAGTATACATACCTGCATACATATATACATACTAGAACAAGTATCACAACAAGAACAAAATAGAAGTATTTAAAGGTTGGACACTCCGGTCAAACCTGGACAGTTATGTAATCATATCTGGGATCAATATAGTTTGATCAACTATATTTATTTGAGATATGACCAACATGTGTTTGGGAGTGATGTGGTGTTGCAACAGACTTAAAACTTACCTAACTCTTTATTAAAGAGGATTTCTAGAACAGAACATAAAGTTAATATACTATATGAGTATTTTATGATACTATAAGATAACAACAAGTTTAGAACATACCAAGTTCATACTATTAAAATACTATAGGAGTATTTTAGGCACTATAAATAACATATGTGAAATTTTAAAAGACCCTTCTGGCAGGTCTATAATTCCGGAGTGTATACTCCCAAGGTTTTATATAATTGAGATTTTATAGACTTAGAATTTGTGACCTATGTTCTACTTCTTATTCCTTGTTTGGTTGTGGTTTTGGAGTAGGGTCACTTATTCGAAGGTCTATTTAATCTTAAATTATATACAACTTGTATACACTGCGCAATTAAAGGAGGACCCGGTAAGGATCACCCCATAATGTTTCACTTAATCTAATATATTCTTTAGACACTTCCATTCTCTCACGACAAACCCAGATAGATGTAACCACTCCATCATAGCAGTCAGCAAAGGAGTCAAGGAGGAACAAGAAGAGGTTCATGAGGAGTTTTCCAAGGAGGGATTAGACGAAGAAACCAAGCGTCCTATGCGTCACACTAATAAATAAAAACCTAAAATGACTTAGTGAGCTAGTGAATACACTACTCACACTATGTGTTAGGATTATTTATTTTTCGTGTAGCCGGTAACAGTTATTCAATTCATAGAAATTCATTCGAGGATAGCCACTTCAAATTCATAGAGTTTATTTTATATAGACTTTTGTCATGAATTGTTTCAGAACCTTACGAAAGTCGGAACCGGATACCATCAGAAATAGGATAACTTAGTTATTTAGCATTCGACTTATAACCACTGTTATAGACTTATTTCCGATTCCCATTGTATTTATTTTACCAAAAGATGCCTCGCGGTAGACCTATAACGCGTGTAGTCAATACCACAACAGAGAATCCACCACCACAACACGACCCTGATGCTCTCCAAGAAGCGGTAGCAGCCGCAGTAACAGCTGCTATTAATCAAATCCGCATAAGTGGTACCAGTGGATCTGGTAGCGGTACCCACCTATCTAACCCCAGAGTTACCAACGGACACCCATGGGAGTGTTCGTATAAGGACTTCATGAACTGTAAACCCAAATCCTTTAATGGAAATGGGGGATTCATTGCTCTAATGTGATGGTTCGAGAAAACAGATTCAGTTTTCGAAATCAGTTTGTGCCCAGAAGGGAGAAAAGTGAAGTTTGCTACCTGCACCTTCTCCGACAGGGCCCTAACATGGAGGAATGGCCATGTTAAGTCACTGCCTATCAGTGGCTAACTCTATGGGTTGGGAGAACTTGAAAGAGATGATGTTGGAAGAATACTGCCCAACAGGTGAAGTTCAAAAGCTGGAGCAAGAGCTATCGGAGAATACCATGGTCGGCTCAGACATAGTGGCCTATACTGACAGGTTTAGCGACCTGGCAGAACTATGCCCTGGGATGGTTACCCCGGAGAGTAAGAAGATAGAAAAGTACATATGGGGCTTATCTACCCCGATTCAGGGGGATGTATTGTCTTCTAATCCAACTACATTCGATAGCGCCAAACGCCTGGCCTAGAGACTCATTGACCATGGAGTCCACCATGGCGTGGTAGTCCCCGTTCCCGAGCCAACAAAGGGAGAGAACCATAAACGAAAGTCGGGGAAAAAGAGGAAGGAACGAACAACACAGGAACCCCCGCAGGAGCAACATGTAGTTACCGTACACGCCGCCACAACACCTGCCACTCTAGCGCCTGTTAATCGATATGCTGGAACCCTCCCGAAGTGTGGTAAGTGTAACTACCTCCACACCGAAGTATGTTGGGAAATGCAGTGCATGAATTGCCGTAGGAAGGGCACACTACCCGTTTCTGCAGGGCTACAACACAACCAATCTCCCAAATCCCCGGAGTTGAAGTAAACCAGGCCTGCTATGGTTGTGGTGAGACTGGGCACTACAAAAGGGACTGCCCAATAACGAACAACTCTGGCCCAGATGGACGAATTCTGATGATCACCACAGGAGAAGCTGCCCCGGAATCACCAGCGAACAGCGGTACGGCTTCTAAATAAAAATTTCTTTAAAGATTTAAGTTTATATTAAAATTAATATTAAAACTTGGGGAAAATTTAAAAGTAACTATAAATTATTAATTCGTCCAAAACGAGTTACAACATTCATAAGAACACTAAAGATCCGTACAGGTGAGCTATGATGGCTTAGTATGTATATCAGGGTTGTGCATAGCTAAGATTTTGCAGACTAAGATTGAGTGATTCCGCCTTAATTCCTGTTCCTTGTTTGGTTGTGGATTTAGGGCAGAGTCACTCAGTCGACCGTCTTATTCATCTTAATTACACATAACTTGTATATGCCAAGCGATCATAGAGGTACCGAAGAGGATCGTAATATAAAGTATCAACACTAGTTATCAAAGCACTTTCACTGCTAGTACTCGCTTATTGTGGTACGTTTTGTGGCAGTTGTAATATCGAGAAAGCACTAGAAAGCCTATACAAAATACATTGTCGAGCACACTCGGGATACACCATAGTATAACAAACGTTTCTTTCAAATCGGACTAATAATTGTTTCTATAAAGATTTCGTTGTCATCATTCGTCAAGGATTGGTGTGGTCCTCACCATACCAAGTTCATGTGTTTTGAAAATCCATCGCCTTAACTGACCAATTAACAAAACCCTCGACACGCGTAACGACAACCCGACCCATACCTCAGAATCGTCTCCCTTATATTCCAAACCCCGAAGTACTCATGCGAGGAGTACCATGCCCTTTGAAACCTTTCCGATGTATACTCAACAAACCTTTCCGAACTACCACTCGTCCATCAGATCAAGTTCAAGCACAGAGGCTAAGGACGAATATGGTTAACCTATCACTATTAAGTGTATATGCGAGAGTAGTATATAATTAAGATTTTGTGGACTGATATTGTGTGTTTCCGCCCTATCTCCTGTTCCTTGCTTGGTTGAGGACCTGGGGCAGAGTCGCACATCCGACCGTCTTACTAATCTTAATTATATACTAATTGTATACACAAGGTAATGATAGATGGACCAAGTATGAATCCTATCATGAACTTCAAGGCAAAGTTTCGCAGGTCTACGAGTGGGTATTCTGCCATTCAGAGGAGCACGACCCCAAGAGTACTGCTAAGAAAGCTAATTTTGGGACGAAATTCCATCTAACGGGGGAGGGGGGGGGATGATGTCACAACCCGAAAATTTTATTCTCATAAGGTCAACTTTGGTCAAACTTATTCCTTCCATTATCTCAAATTAGATGAATTTTTGGTTTATAAGTTTTGAAGCCTTGTAACTAAGTGTGTTACAGTTTGGAAGAGAAAAGCATTAGGAATTGAGAACCCTCGCATGGACTACAAAACCCTTGCAGAAATGAGCCATCGCATCCGTGAACACCGAGCCGTGAACCTCGCAGCCGTGAACTCAGACCGTGAACCTTCGGACCGTGAACCCTCGGTTGTGAACCCCTCGGCCGCAAACACTCCCATATATATATGAGTTCACTTCATTTTCTTTCATTATTCATCAATAGACCATGAATCCTTCCCATTCTCTCTCAAGTATCATATTCAAGAACTTCCTCTTCATCCCTTAAACACCCCTTTTCTTTTATATCTCTTTGGTATACCACAAAAGGGCCTTCAAACACTCATCAATCCACAAGATATTCAAGTGTTCTTCACATCTTTGGGCCGTGAACCACTCTTAGGGTCGTGAACCCTTCAACATGGGCCGTGAACACTCATGTGTTCTTGGGCCGTGAACCCTCTTTTGGTCCGTGAACACAATAAGCCCAGCCGTGAACTCCATTTTAGCCTTCCAACTTGTTTCTAACAATCATTGGTGAGTTATTCTTGCATCCTAGGTTGTTTCCCAATCGCATTTGTAGTTAGATTCACTAATTTCATGCCTATATGTATCATTATATGTCATTTAGGACTCCTTTGTGCTTCGTAACTTCATTCGTGGAACTTATCATCCTTATTCGAATCTTCAATTGAACCACCCACATAAGGTGAGTTCATACCCCTATAATTTATCTTTTAAATGGTTTTAAATGCTTTTAAGGGGGGAATACAAGTTGAACATAATAAAACTGTGTTAATATTTACATGTGATAACCATCACATTTAAGGAATTCTTATGCTTTTATAAGTTATTAAATCAATTCAAAAACACTTTTAAAGGATGTTAGATTGTTGTTATTAAAATCCCATTTTTAAAGTACGTAGTTAAGTCAGTAGCTAATTGAGTCTTTTCTACAAGTCAGAAACAGTTCAAACAAACATACTAGTAAACTATAATAGGTATAGTTTAGGGATTCAGTACATACTATATTCAAGAACAGAGGAACAATACATGATTCACGTACATATACTTTACACTCCCAGTAAACTAGGAAAGGAACGTATCATTAATCTATTTGTTTAAAACAAAATATGATAATTCACTTAGTATATGGTTATATATATATATATATATATATATATATATATATATATATATGTATGTATGGGGTACATCTACAAAGTATCGGGTTTTATTTAAAAAGGGTACATCTACAAAGTACCGGACAATAATAAATAAAACATAGCAATATATAAAACTCACACCGGTATCGACTAAGGCGTTTAGAGTACGGGATTTCGTAACTTCTAGTAGTCTTCCTAAACAATAGAACTGCGCCACATAACTTTCCTAGTAACTTGAACATTCAGTTAAAAGGGGCCTATAATCCTAACTTTATGATTCCTCGGTAGATACATTAGGGTTATATATTAAATCGGATCCGACAGGCAGTAGGATGAGTGCTTTCTGCTTCATTTCTTGTTCCTTGTTTGGTTGTGGGCTTAGATCATATTCACACAGTCTACTATGTATTCGATCTTAGTTATATATATAACTCGTATACACCAAGTAATCATAGGGAGTAACAGGTATGGGTCAGGTCATAACATACAAATTCAATATACCACTTTCTAGTAAAAAAACATACTTTTCGGATACAACATTAAGTAGGTGAAACTAGAAACTTATTTATAAAAGGTTTAATCCTTCTAATTAAACCACTATAACATAAAGGAACTTTATTGGTTCAATCTATAATTATTTAGTTTATACATCAGGGTTACATATAATTAATATCCGATAGGCAGTGGAATGCGTGATTTCCGCCTTACTTCCTGTTCCTTGTTTGGTTATGGGCTTAGGGCAGATTCACACATTTAACTGTCCGTTCGATGTTAGATTATATATATAACTAGTATATACTAAGCAATTATAGAAGGAACTATTGTGGTTACCATTTTACTAAAGAAAATATATGATTTTCTTAAAGAATATTTTCATCAAATGTCAAAGAACTATTACAGTTAACTCCGTAAGCACCTGGTGAATCATCGGGGTTATATACAATGAGGATCTAACAAACAATGGAATGGGTGACTTCCGCCTCATTTCCTGTTCCTTGTTTGGTTGTGGGCTTAGTGCAGATCCACACATTTCATTGTCTCTTTGATCTAGATTGTATATAACTAGTATTCATTAAGTACTCATAGAAGGAATTGTAAGAGTCATTTTTACTTATTATTCATCACATCAGAAAATATAGGATTTTATGGAGGAACATGCGAACTTTTCTAAAGAACTTAGAGTATACTTTTTATAACTGAAATACTTATAAACTCACCAGCTTAAATGTTGATCTACTCTTTCAAAATAACTTCTATTCTTAGAAAACTAGTAGACATGTACATGCACTGAGATTCAGAAGAGGGAGCATAGTAGCTTCATGTCTTTGTTTTGTTATTTACTTTTAGAGTCAATCTTTTATGAATCTAATACATTGTAAACACTTTAATATTAATGAAATGGTTGTTTGTTACTGTGATTACTATGATGCATGTGTTGTGATACTGAGCATGACGTCCTCCGCCCCCGAACATTTCCGCCGTTCTGGTTTGGGGTGTAACAGAAGCTCTGCCAATGCAATTTCCTAACTTTTTTTAGGAAGAACATGTGTAAGTTAAGCTACACTCTAGTCTTTTCAGCGTAACTTATATTTATAGTCATAAATTGTTAGTATGAACCTATGAATAAGATTTATTAGTAATTCCATGTCATTATACCGATCGATCTACTTATGGGAGAGGTGTCTAGAATGGTTACGCTGAATTGGTTGTTGAATTTCAAAAAAGCTATTATACTGAAATGGTCCTGCTTCCTAACTGTCCTGCTTGGCTGATCCTTAATTGACAGATCTTGATGCAGACATTGGGATTAGTGAGGAATTTAATCTATAATTATTATCGTTGCTAGGATTACGAATCTAGATAATGCTTAATACTCTATACGTCTAGGTTTTTTCAAAGTACGAAGTGAAGCGCTGCCAAAATTGTCAGTGTAACGTCTCAAAAATAAGACCCAAAATTTCATTTTCAATTAATAAAACTAGTATTCCAGAACATCATCATAAGAATCCAGATAAAACAAATGTGTCAATCAACACATCATATCAGTGTAAGTTAAGAAAATGCAGAACGATGTGGTGTGCGCTCTCCAAGCATCCCGAGCTCTTCCTTTTGAAAACAGAAGTACCTAAAACATAAACTGAAAAGTGTAAGCACAAAGCTTAGTGAGTTCCCCAGAATACCACATACCAATAAATATATTTTCCATGGGCTACCCCCATGGTCTTTTCCTTGAAATTCCATCGGCTACTCCCATGGTCTGACATCCAAGTGCTATGGGCTACCCCCATGATCTTTCCTTGAAATTCCATGGGCTACCCCCATGGTCTGACATCCAAGTGTCATGGGCTTCCCCCATGGTCTTTCATACAAATGCCACGGCTACCCCCGAGGTCTTCTATCCAAGTATCACATAGATAACTATTATTCCACATAACAAGTAATGGGCCGACATTGTTGCCTTCGACCCATGGTCATAGTGAGAAAACTCACCTCGCATCACTGAATCACATAGATAACTTCATGGCTGTTGGTCGGACAAATCCCCGAGCTATCAATATCAAATAACATCAAATTAAATTTGGATTCCAATCCATAACTATCAAACCATAATTAGGGTAAATGACCAATTTACCGCTTACCTAGTTCGGACCAAAACTTACGCCCAAACTTATAATCCAAAAGTCCCAATTACCAAATAATCATACAAGGCCTAAACATGGCCCAACTTTCCAAATTGGGCCCAAACCCTTACATGGGCCTTACCCCAAGGCCCACCAAATTTTCCTAGTCCAAACACTTGCATTAAGATGGCCCAACAACACCCCAAGCATCTAAGCCCAATAGAATGGCCCAAACTCAAAGCCCAAGATGCGAAGCCAGTCATACTAAGTACACGGGGTGTACTCAGCTGTACGCTAAGCATACATGGTAAATAGCTTGTACGCGGCGCGTACAGATTTGTACGCCTAACGTATTCACCCATTCAGCCAAAACTCACTTTTAACCCTTAATCCAATAAGATATTGCTCCATAACATAGATCTGACTTCCCTGAGCTGGATTATGACGTAAAGCTGCTAACTTTACATCCATGTATGTCTAAATGAAGCTCTTAAGCTTAAAAAGGACTTAATATGTGACTTAATGCATGCATGAGAACCAATACCGCATAAAGTTGGCACCTTTATGCTTAAGGAACTCTTAATAAGCTCAGATCTAAAAGAATAAGTCGTTCAAACATCTTAACTCAACAACCAACCCAAAAAGCGACCAAAAACGTGACAAATGAAGCCATAAAGAGATCTGAACATGTAACATCCGGATTTTCAGGGACATTATTGTGTATGTTAATCTTGAGATTTAAGGAGGGACTCGACGAGTTGAGGGACCAACTCGCCGAGTCGAGTCGAGATTGTCGTGTGGATTTAATGAATGGACTCAACGAGTCAGAGGACGGACTCGCCGAGTAGGTGCTGGGCAGAGAAACCCTAATTTCTCGGGTTTGGGACCTAGTTAAAGGCATTTATAGCCTCAATTGCGGCCACCTTCCCCTGAGAAACCCTAGAAAGCAGAGAGAAATCTTGTAGTGCAAGAGGAGGGCTAATTCATCATTCTTTGGTGTGTTTTAGCAAAGGGAAGGAAGGATTTCGAGCTAGGCTGACTTGTGGGACGCAAATCTTCCATCATTTTGTTTAGAGCTGCTGTGGGAGGTAAGGATTCATGTCTATCTTCATTTGAGTAATAGATTTCATGAATCTAGGGTTTCATCTCTTCACTTTGGTAAGAGATCTAATGTGTATGATGTCCCCTGGTAACAATATTATCAGATCTGGACCTTGAGAGGTCCAGAGAGTCCCTATTCTTCAGCTTTATGCAATCCTTTATGAGTTTTGGGGCCTAGGTTATTATATTAAGGGTTATTTTGGCATATAGAGATGATAGTGTGATGCATGGGCCTAAAGTTTGAACCTTTACGTGACTTTTGAGTGCTAGAAGGTTAGATCTACTAGTTGATGAATCAGATCTAACCTCAGAAGGTCGTTTGAGTGTTGTCATGGAAGGAACTCACCGAGTCCATAAGGGGACTCGACGAGTCGAGTCCGGTTGACCCGCGATTCATGACCAGTGGTGACTCGTCGAGTGGAAGGTTCGCTCGGCGAGTCGAGTGAGGTTTAGATAGACCCAGAGGACATGCTTGGACTCGCCGAGTCACCTATGTGCACTCGACGAGTTTGGTCAAAGTTGACCATTGACTTTCGTTGACTTTTAGGGTCCAGTAAATGTTTGGACTTTTGAGCCATTGGAGGGGTAAAATGGTCTTTTACCCTCCTGAGAGAACTTAGAGAGGGAATAACCTAGCCTTTGAGAGTCGTATTGATTAGAGTAATTTTTTATGTGATTAGGCGGAGGCTAGATCAGTATTTCCGAGTTCGAGATTTACCGAGTTACCCGAGGTGAGTCTTCTCACTATACTTTACTTAGAGTGGTAATTAGAGTTATATGACAGAGTATCTTGTATGCCATTTATGTGATTGTGATGCACTGCATTATTTCTATGTGATTTATGCTGTGTATGATCCAGAGTTACAGAGTTAGAACCGGAAGGTTCACAGAGTTAGGACCAGAGGGTCCACAGAGTTAGGACCAGAGGGTCCACAAAGTTATAGCCTCGAGTGGCTAATATGTGTTATATGTGGTATTTTGGGGAACTCACTAAGCATTTATGTTTACAGTGTTATGTGTTATGTGTTTCAGGTACTAGTGACGATCGCGGGAAGGCGCCGGCATGATCTGTACACACAGACCGAGGATTTTAATTGTGATCTTGGGATATGTTTTATTTGATGACAATTGTTGAACATGAGATTTGAAAATGTTTAAATGATAATCATGTTGTTTGAAAAATGAAAAATTGTTTGAAAATTTACGTCGTTACAAGTTGGTATCAGAGCCTTGGTTTGAGGGATTCGGACGCACCTTCGGGCGTATCTGAACTCAAACTGAGGATTTGAGGAATTTTTCGCAATAAAACAATTTTTCTAAAAAGAGTAAAAGGTTTTGAGACGAGCAAAACAAAGTAGTGTGTACGGTCAGCCAGCGCCCGAACGGTGATTTCCCAAAATACCCTTACATTATGTGTTATGAGATATTATGTGATATACTATACATGCTAGAGATAGGCTAGGTATTTCATATTTTAGGACTAGAGTGGCCTAATTTGTGATGCCTTAGCCTAGGAGTTGATGTTATATGTGATGTGCCTTCGAGTATGAGTATCCAGCAGGAATCCTTTTAGAGAGGGATCTGAGTAGAGGAGTAATCTAGGCGAGATACCTAGATGAGCATTTGAGGAGTCTACTGAGAGACTAGTCAGATGCCCGCATGGGGTAAAGTTGCTTGAGTTCGGTGATATCCTTTGAGTATGAGGAGAGCAAGTGGGTAATAACCTAGAGTGATTTTACATGTTGGTAGAGATTATTCGATGCCCGAATGATGCTTGCTTCGTGCTTTGTGGAACTCTTGATGATGGGAGTCACCTACTAAGTGAATATGACGATATTCAGGAGGTAGATGGCTGGCATCATAAGGAGTTCTTCAGCAGCTGATGGCGGAGATGTGTGAGAACCTAGGAAGGGCCTAGGAAAGGGTGACCCTAGTCAGATGAGTACGCTGACAGAGTAGAGCATTTCGCAGAGGAGCGAACACACGTGATAGGATTGGTGATCGAGAAGGTTGAGCAGCTACTTAGGAACTCGGGGATGGTCCGTGCAGAAAGTAGGGTAGATGTGGCAGGTAGTATGGGCCCGTACTATTGAAAGTAGAGGACCCATACTCGATACAGGGAACATTCCAGAGATTTTAAGTAGCAGATCGAGAGGTGATTTCATGGTTCGAGTACCATGATTTGTAGCAGATCGAGAGGTGATTTCATGGTTCGAGTACCATGATTGGTAGCAGATCGAGAGGTGATTTCATGGTTCGAGTACCATGATTTGTAGCAGATCGCGAGGTGATTTCATGGTTCGAGTACCATGATTTGTATCAGATCGAGAGATGATTTCATGGTTCGAGTACCATGATTTGTAGCGAATTGAGGAGAGAAAACATGGTTCGGGTACCATGAGTCATAGCAGACCGAGAGGTGGCCACGTGGTTCGAGTACCATGACCCGTGGCGGTTAGTTTCACTAGCTCTGCCAGTTATTCTGTTGTGATTGGTCAGTCTAAGATCAGATGTGCAAGAGTATGGGGCCAGAGGGCCATGATGAACGAATTTTAGTGGAGCATCCCTTGAAAGGGAAATCGAGTTAGCTCCAAGGAATGGTTGGTGAGATGCTAGTTGGAGTCGCAAGACTCAGGGATGAGTAGGGATGGTGCGTTATGGGAGAATACGGTCTGGACTGAGCGACCGGCCGATGGTGGAGATGTCATTTTCTGCGACCTGAGCGGTGCTGTTTCTGTTCCAGTGGGAAGCAGGAGAGGTATTGAGATATTCGGTTTCCGAGGTTGGGGGTGAGCCCTGTGGGGTGGCTTTGGTTACGATCTTTCATTAGAGTATCTGAGACAGTATGTCTGCCGCAAGGTAAGGATATAGCAGGAGCAGGTTGTCAGTGGGAGCTGAGACGGTCAAGGACCAGGATACACCCTATTTGAGCATAGTAGGGCATGTGTTAGCTGCAGCAACGGACGGTCAAGAGGATTATATCGGAGCGGTGGCTCTTAGTGTCTATGATGGGTATCGAGTATGGACATGAGGTCTCTACTCTTATGATAATTCACGTGATGGGACAGCAGTTGAGGAGTCGAGGATGAGGAGTATGTTAGTTCATTATTTTCAGACATAGAGTCAGGGTTACTACTGGATAGTTGAGTTGTCCGGTAGTGGGATGGTGCGAGATTCTGAATGACTAGAGGCAGTCATGATGAGAAGTTTCTGAGGATTTCATCTGAGATTCGGGGTATTTGGAGTTGTTTGATCTCCATCGGGGAGATCATCGAGCATGGTGTATCACCTTCCAAGAGTAGGTGCGATGTTACTGGTAAAAAACAGTCTGTGGGATAGATTGTTGGTGAATCAATTGGTGATGATGCGAACCCTGAGTGGGGGAGAACCAGGTACTTTTTGAGGAGATCAGAGGTTTGTTCAAGAGTGGTTAGAGAACTGGATATAGAAACATGCGGTGCGGATTCCCAAGACCAGGGTTATCAGTGGTCGAGGTGTGTTGCAGAGGGATTTAATGCATGTTGTCCGCGTTCAAGAAAGGATGAGTGCCTGCACGGCAGGTGGCCGTTGGTCAGAGGCCTTGTGGCAGATAAGAATTTTTCGAGGTGGTTGGTTCGTAGGGATACTTCGGTAGTTGGGAAATTTTGGTTCGATGAATGGACTATTCTATGCTCTTTGGAAAGGGTAAGAGATGATCGGGCAGCCAATTTCTGGGACGGCATACGTAATCTCGCTTGGTTTTGTAAGGGTCGAATTGTTGTAATTAGTCGAAGTGTGGTTTGGACTCTTCGAATGTTTTGTAATGTATTTTACTAGGGCGCTTTTATTCGAATCATTAATGTCTATGCCTTAGTATATTTTTTGTTTGCTTTCAGTTCCCTATAAATAGGGTTATTTACTAGAGTTAGAGAATAACTTTTACAGACTTGTCTATTGCACTCTGTAAAGAATTCGAAAGCATAATAGAGCGTAACAAGATCATATTTACATCCGGTGTTCAATATCGCATTCTTACTTGAATTCTTACTCTGATTAATTCATTACTCGATTCTTTGATTCATCAATTGGTATCAGAGCAGGAATCACATCTGTGATCTGATTTTCATCCATTCAAAAAGTTTTTGAATCAAATTTTGGTTCAAAAGTTTCCGCACTTTTTGATTCGTGAAAAAATTGTGTAAGATTTCAGTTTGTGATTTGATTCTGCATTTGAATTGTTAAATCGAGTATTCTTCTTATAATTCCGATCTGATTCAGCTAGTTTGTTTTCAAATCTCCAAATTTTCTTAAAAATTTTCAAAATCAACTTCCGTACAACAATGGCGAGCTTCAATCTCAATTCAATGACTTCGTTCTCTCATCTGTTAGGATCATCGATCAAAATTCCAATGCTAATTCCTGAATATTATGATCAGTGGGCTGATCGGATGTAGGATTATCTGAATGGTCTTGATGAAGAGTTATGGACATGTATCACTGGAAGTGTTAATGTTCCAGTGAATGTTCAACCAATCGGATCCTCTTCCATAGATTCTGGTGTTGATAATCAAGGTGATCGTCTGAAGAAACTGGAGAAAAGATGTATGAGGGAACTGAGAGGTGCTTTACCTCCAGTTGCGTACAATTATGTAAGGAGTTGTACAACTGCAAAGGAGGTCTGGAACAATCTGAAAGATAAGTTTCAAGGAAGTGAAAAGACAAAAATCAATTCAGTTAAACAGTGTTTGGTTGAGTTGAAAGATTTCAAACAAAAAGAAGGAGAAACAATCGAAGTCTACTATGATCGTCTGAACGAATTAATCTATCGTTGCAATCGTTATGGAATTACCAAGACTTCAATGGAATTCAATCTCATCTTTGTAATGGGGCTTCAAAAAGAATGGAGAAGTGTGAGTATGATGGTGAAGAATCAGCAAAGTTTTGATACATCAACTCTCAATGATTTGTACAATCAGTTTAAAACACATGGAATTGAAGTAAATGAAATTGCTGAGGAATCGAAGTTGACTTTGGGAGGTCCATTAGCTCTTGTGTCAAAGATTTCTGAGAAAGAAGCTGAAAATGGTGATTCTGAGGAAGAAGAAGGATTCATCATGAATTCGGATGATGAAGCAATAGCATTTTACTCGAATAATCGTGTTAAGAAATTTTTCAAAAAACCGTTCAATTCGAAGACTAAGCTTGCTGAGATGAAAGGAAGTTCTGTGAGTAAAAATGTTGTTGAGGAGAAAAAGAAAGTTGAGAAGCAAGATTCGAAAATAGCTGAAGGAAAGAGTGAGAAGAAGCTGAAAGGTGATGCTGGAATAGATTGTCATTATTGCAACAGTGCTAATCATCTTGCGAATGACTTTATGCTTCGGAAGAAGGATGAGAGGAAGAATAAAGTCAAGGATGAGGCGTACTATGCAGAAAAGCTTGAGGTGGTTCGTGCGAAAGCCAAGAACTTGTCGTTGGTTGCAAAGGGTGAACATGAGGATGAAGAAGGAACTTATCAAATCTGGTCATCTGGATCAGACGATGAGGAAATGAGAAATCCAACGTATGGAGCAATGTATGCGAAAATGGAGGAGGACTCAGAGGATGAGGAATTCGAAGTGAAAGGACGATGCTTCGTATCCAAAACGACAGACAAATCTCCAATGACAACAAAGGTACGTAAAATTCTTGAATCTTTTAATATTCCTACACATGCTTATGATTCTGAACTAATTTCTTTTGATGAGATTGTTACTTATTTTGATTCAATTGTTGTGTCTGCTAGCAATGAGGCCAAAAAGTTGTCAATGGAGTTATTAGAGACCAAAAAGAGATTAGACTTGAAAACAAGCAAAATTGAATGTTTGGAATTACAAATAACAAATATTATGTGTAATAGGGATACTTTATCGAGTGAAGTCAAACTTTTACTAGCACAAAGAAACATCTATTGTAATTCTGCAAAAAGACTTCATGGCAAATTAGCTGATTTACATCATTCATGTGATATAAGTAAAGAACAACATAGAAAATTACTGTCTTTTCTAGTATTCGAAAGAGCTAAGGTAGATAATATTTCGTATGATTGTGAGCAAATAATTGCTTATTTTGACAAAGTTCCTGATGATAGATATAAATGTGGAATTGTCAAAATTGATGAATGTATTGATGCGAATGAATTAGTTAACATTGTGAATGATACTTTGACTAAATCTGAACAAATTCAAATTTTGAAAAAGACTGAGAATTCAACATCTGACTCTCAATCTAATTTTGCTGATATTGAAGATAATTCTGACAATATTAGTGAAATTAGTGAACTTGAAGATGTTGATTGTTCTCAGTTGACTGTTATTAATGTTGCATCAACATCTAAAGGGAAAGAAAAGTTAAGGATATGATGGTTGAAAATGAAACTGATATACCCTCAACTTCGAAAGTTTGTGATATGAACTTCGTGGATCTCAGAGACAGTCAAACTGATGATAGTGATGATGAAGAAGAAGAGAAAATTTCGAAGGAAATGGAAACTACAAAAGAAGAAGCAATTCCTCGAATAGTGGTTGATCAAGTGTATGGTGATACACAAAAGTTCGAAAAAGTAATGAATGAAAAAGGTTAACACTATCTTGAAACGAATACAGTGGTTTATCCAAATTTCAAGTGTACAGATGATGTCATTTTTCCAAATCAAGTTTTCGTAACTACTGGAAATGTTGAGAATATCAAACCAGAATTAAAGAAGTTAATTGAGGAAGATAATTCAAAAACAACTGAAGAAGGTTTTTTCGCAAATCAAAGCACAGTTGACAACAACTTAACAAAGAATTCGTATGTGTTCCAACGTCAAAAACCACAAAGACAATGCGTTGAAAAATTAAAATTTGAAAAAGAGTTTTCAAAATAAGTTGTAAAGGAAGATGAAAAGGTTGTCAAACTAAACTCTAAGGAATTTAAAGATCAAATTGACAAATTTTCGAAGGAACACAACATTTCAAAAAGACAAGCAAGAAAGAAAATATTTTGGCAAAATGTTGAGTCTCAAAAGATGTCTGAATCACAATCAACCAAAAATGTTTTCAAAACTAAAAATTCCTCTTTTTCAACAAAAACTCAACAGTCATTTCATACAAATCCTTCAAGGTCTGAAGTGAATAAACAAATAAGGTTTTCGAAAGTTTCAGAAACTAATAAGTCAAGAGCATTTTCGAATAAATCTAATTCAAATCATCAATTCTTTCAACGTCAACATTTTAAATCAACAGTTGATACATCATATGCTCAATCATTTCTAACAAATCCAAAAGTTTATTTTGTTCCTCAAAGCCAAATTTTCCTAATCATACAAAGAAAGAAACAATGAAAACTTCACGAGAAAAAGGGATGACTTCAAGGAAGAACATTAATCATTGGCTTGAAGGCAAGGGAAAGATGTATCAATCAAATACATTTTCAAAGGGGCAAATTCACGAAGCATATGAAAAGTATATGAATACTTCGTCAAACGAAAGTTCATCTTCTAAGGATTCAAACATATCAGTCAAAGCTTGGAAACCAGTACTAAAAGCAAAGAATGTTCAATCACAACCTCCAAATTCGAAGGGTAATGTCAGTGAACATTCGAAACCATCAAAAACTTATGTCTTGGTCCCTTTGAATAAAGAAGTAAACTTAATTGATAGTCTCAAAACCAAAGTTTGTGATTGGGTTAAAAGTTCTTCATTACATTCGAAATTGAAATCTAATTTCCAAGGACCCAAAAAGCCTTGGGTACCTAAATTTTTCCACTGATTGCAGGTACTATGTGACGAGCAATATGATAACAAATGGTACATTGATAGTGGTTGCTCTCGTCACATGACTGGGAAGAAGGAAAATTTACGTGATTTTCGAGTCTCAAAAATGCTGGAGTAGTGAGGTTTGGGAACAATCAAAAATGTCAAGTCAAAGGATATGGGAAGATCACAAATAGACAATTCACAGTGAATCGTGTTGCATATGTTGAAGGTCTTCAACATAACTTGATAAGTGTTTCTCAACTTGTTGTGGGAACTGGCAATCAAGTTCTTTTTAATGAAGAAGGAAGTGTTATTTCGAATGTCAACACAAACGAAGTATTACTGAAATCCAAAAGGAAAGGTGACATGTTTACTCTGGACATCAATCCGATAGTAGGGAAACCTGCTATATGTCTTCTTTCGAAAGCAACAGCAGATTTAAGATGGCTATCGCATCGAAGACTTTCTCATCTCAATTTTCGAAATATCAATAAACTTGTGGTACAAGATCTGGTAAGAGGTTTACCTATACTTAAATTTGACAATGATTCTTTATGTGCAGCTTGTGAAGTTGGCAAGCAACATAAACAAGGTCATCCAATAACGATTGATTCGAAAATTGTTGCACCTCTGGAGCTTTTACATATTGATTTGTGTGGTCCTTCGACTGTTTCAACTCTCAACAAGAAACGATACATTTTAGTTATTGTTGATGATTTTTCTAGATTTACGTGGGTTTATTTTCTCAGGCTTAAATCCGAAGTTGCACAAATCATGATTGATTTTATCAAAAAGATGGAAACAACATTGAAGAAGACTGTTCGAAAAATTAAGAGTGATAATGGAACTGAATTTAAGAACAATGTTCTTGATTCATTTTTGGTGAACAAAGGGATTTCGCATAATTTTTCATCTCCATATACACCACAACAAAATGGAGTTGTTGAACGAAGAAATAGATCTCTATGCGAAGCGGCAAGAACCATGTTGGCATATGCGAATCTTCCACAATACCTTTGGGCTGAAGCAGTATCAACTGCATGTTTCACTCAAAACAGATCGTTCATTCATCGTCGTTTTAACATTACTCCATATGAAATTCTAAACAATCGAAAACCTAACTTCAAATTTTTCCATGTTTTCGGATGCAGGTGTTTCATCATGAATCTCAAGGATCATCTTACGAAATTTCAAGCTAAAGTTGATGAAGGGATTTTCTTGGGATATTCGCATAATTCAGTCGCATATCGTGTGTTGAATAAAAGAACACGAAAAGTTGAAGAAACTTTCAATCTTACATTTGATGATTACTACATTACACAAACAACATCACAGTTTGCAAATCATCCTATTCTGAAACACACTCAAGATGAATCTGAATCCTCACAATCCTTAGATATTGATTATGATTTATTTTTTGTAATTTCAGATCATGCTGTTGATGCTGAAATAAATGCAAATGATAATCATATCTCTGAACTAACGAAGCTTAATGATAATTCAACATCAATTTCTCCAGAGAAAGGTGAAAGTATGCAAAACAATCCAGTGGAGGGGGAGCACTTGGATTCAAATACTTTAGATGAGGAAGTACATTCTTTCGAGGGGGAGAAAGAAAGATTGAATGATGATGTTGAGGGGGAGCATAATGTTGAGGGGGAGCATTTAGAAAATATTGAGATTAATAATAATTTTTATGATGCTTGTTCGATTGCAGGTTCAGAAAATGATGATATGTACGAAGATGCACCTTTGGAATTTGATCCAGCATATCCACCAATGGAAAAATGGACAAGAGATCATTCGAAGGATCAAATAATTGGGAATCCACAAGAGGGAGTTTTAACAAGAGCTCAAATTCGTGCAAAGAATGAGGTATTGAATACTCATCAAGAATTTTGCATGTTCAATGTTTTCATATCTAAAATTGAACCAAAAACAATTAAGGTTGCAATGGAACACTCAGATTGGGTTGTTGCAATGCAATCTGAATTGTTTGAATTCGAACGAAACAAGGTTTGGAGATTAATTCCTAAACCTGAAAATGTTTCGATTGTCGGGTTAAAATGGATTTTCAAAAATAACACTGACAAAGATGGAAACATTGTTCGAAACAAAGCAAGACTTGTTGTTAAAGGATATTCACAACATGAAGGAATCGACTATGAAGAAACTTTTGCCCCTGTCGCAAGACTCGAGGCGGTTCGTATATTTCTGGCTTATGCAGCTCACAAAGATTTTGATGTTTATCAAATGGACGTGAAATGTGCATTTCTAAATGGAGAGCTTGAAGAAACTGTTTACGTGGAACAACCTCCAGGTTTTATTAACGAAGAATATCCTAATCACGTTTATGTTTTAGATAAGGTAGTTTATGGTTTGAAACAAGCACCACGAGCATGGTATGCAACTCTTACTTCATTTTTGAAACAATCTAAATTTAAACAAGGATCTGTTGATCCCACATTATTTCGAAAGAAAGTGGGCAATCATCTAATGCTTGTTCAAATTTTTGTTGATGATATTATTTTTGGCTCATCTGACCCTGCCTTGTCTAGAGAATTCGAAGATTTGATGAAAAGCAAGTTTGAAATGAGCATGATGGGAAAAGTCAATAATTTCCTTGGATTGAATATTCGTCAAAGCAGAGAAGGAATTTTTATTAATCAGTAAAAATATACGAAGAATCTGCTAGAAAAGTTTGGATTGACGAATAGCACAAAGTTACGAGTTCCAATGGCAACGGGCATAAAGTTAACACCGTCGTTAGATAAACCAGCAGTTGACATAACTTTATATAGGAGCATGATTGGTTCGTTACTTTATTTGACAACAAGTAGACCTGATATCATGTTTTCTGTGTGTAATTATGCTAGGTATCATTCTAATCCATGAGAACCACATCTCACTGTTGTGAAGAATATCTTTTGTTATCTTAAAGGAACAATTTCGTTAGGATTGTGGTATCCTTCGAAAACTGGGTTCTTTGTACAAGCATATTCGGATGCAGACTTGGGTGGTTGTAATCTTGATAGGAAAAGCACAAGTGGTGGATGTCAATTTCTTGATGGCAAATTGGTGAGCTGGCAGTCGAAAAAGAAAACATGCGTTTCAATTTCAACAGCTGAAGCAGAATATGTGGCTGTTGTTGCTTGCACTTCAAAAATAATATGGATCCAAAGTCAATTGCGTGATTATGCAATAAATATGAAAAAGATTCCATTATATTGTGATTCTCAAAGTGCAATAAGAATTTGTCATAATCCTGTGCAGCATTCGAAGACTAAACATATAGCTCTTCGTTATCATTTTATCAAAGATCACGTGGAGGATGGAAATATTGAAGTACATTTCGTGAAAACAACTGATCAGTTAACTGATATTTTAACGAAACCTTTAGATGAAAAATCCCTTGTGAGAATAATAGAAGGGCTTGGAATGATTGATGGAAATTCTGTTCCATGCGAAAAAGGAGAATGATTGTTGACAAGGAATGAATCAGAGGTGCTGAATAAAAGATAACATACAGTCATTCAGCATTCAGCGGTTACTGTTCATAGTCAACGCTTCGACCCCTTCGAATTCGCACATTTATCACTTATTTTAAGGGTTGATTCTGAGGTTACTGTTCATAGTCAACGCTTCGACCCCTTCGAATTAGTACATTTGTCACTAATAAAGGAATAATAAAATTTCGTGTGTTTGTAACAAGTAAAGTATATTTTTCAATTTTTGAAAATTCAAAAATCCAAAAAGATTTTCTTTTATTTTGTCATTTAATTTTCGAAAATTCAAAAAATCAAAAAAAAATTTCTTTTGTTTTGTCATTTAATTTTCGAAAATTCAAAAATCCAAAAAGATTTTCTTTTGTTTTGTTATTTAATTTTCGAAAATTCAAAAATCCAAAAAGATTTTCTTTTGTTTTGTCATTTAATTTTCGAAAATTCAAAAATCCAAAAAGATTTTCTTTTGTTTTGTCATTTAATTTTCGAAAATTCAAAAATCCAAAAAAAATTTCGTTTGTTCTGTCTTTATTTTCGAAAAATCAAAACAACAAAAATATTTTGATTCTTACTTCTTTTTAGTATTTTATTGCAGATTATCATGACAATACAGAGGGGATTATGCATGCAGTACTAGGGTCAGGTACATTTTTCATACGAATCGATAAATTTTTCATCATTCGAACTAGTTAGGTTGTCCCTAGAAGCATGCTGCTGCATGTTGTCCAAAGCCTCCATGACTCAATGTGTGTGTACGAAAGCCTTAATGAAATTATTCATACGAAAATTTCTTCCCAATCAGGCTTATAGTCACATTAGTCTCTGAGCTACCTGACTCTTCTCAAAATGAGTTAAGAGTTTACTGTTTTGTCCAAATCTACAGAGGTACTTTTCGTGTCTTACATCAATCTTTTTCATCCATAAAATTCTTACACGCTCACACACGAAGACATATGTCCGAGAGGTCTCTGATCAAACCAATCGAAACTTAGACATATCAAAAATCTGTGTTTATGATCTGACATCATGAGACCGTGATGAAAGTGAAACCCAATTTACAATACACTTTTAAGGAATTGACGGGGAACAATGTTCTTGATTTTTACGAAACTCTTGTTTCTGTACCACAATTCGAAACTCCAAATCATATTCAATTCGAATGAGTGGTCTTGATCAAACATTCGAAACCCACGATGTTTGTTACCCAACAAGATCCAGCACAAAATTTTTTTATTGAATAGGATTTCCGTGTGAGTTTCATACGAATATCTTTGTCATTTCAAAAGATATCAAAGCCAACTTGTCACTGACTACACTGGTCAAACAAGTAATTTCTGTTACAATTTCTCACCTTATGTTTAGGTTGACATGTAACGAAATTTTTGACCTACCCACGAAGCATTATAAAAGAAGCCCTTTGATACTTATCAACAAGTATTCGATTGTAATTCACGGGAACCTACACAAGCTATTGATCATTTCTCTTAATGATTAATGAAGAAATCTTTGCCCGAGATTTAATATGCTTTTGTGTCAATTGTTTGACATCACACTATTCCAATTTTTTTATCTTTGTTTCTTGTCTACATTCTTTGGAACACTGCACTCACGAAATCCTTGAGGTTCTGAGTAATACCAGCTCAGGCTGATGATTTCAAACATTTGGCGTATGACTTCGCTTTTCATCTCAAAAGTGAAAGAGCCTTGCTTCCATTCGAAGGGTTCTGACGGTTACAAGAAAGGCTATTTATAAATGACGTATGGTATTCTGTCCGGTTTTCAAGGTGATGTGACAGCTACTTTTTGACGCATGGCTACTTTTACGCAGTAAAAGTCCGATTTTCAAGGTGCCACGTCGGATATCATTAATACACTTCCCGCTTCCAATTCAAACATCAGGGTTACATATAAAAGGGGATTCAAGGGTTCATTATCATTTTACGTATTCCAAAAGCCAAACATTCCCCAAAATTCTCTGATCTTTAAAATCTTCAAACCCTAACAATGGCGACTACTGCTCATGTCGATTCTCATACCACTGAAGATGCCTGTTCATTACCAATAATGAAGATTCAAGCAACAAACTATTACTTGGAGGGTGACGTTTCTCAGTACCCGGAAGAGTTGAAGATGCTAATCGTTGCTTTGAAGAACTCTGTCTTGTCAAAGGCGATGTTCAATTCTTTCTCGGTTCCATTGTCCTGGCTTTCTCAAGCAGGATCAACTGCGACTTACAACAAAGCATCTGATACGATTACTTTTCATCTGGTGAACAACAAAAAGGTCAGGCTAACCAAGAAACTCTTTTGCCAAATTCTTGATATTCCAAATTCGCCTCCATATGTTGCTTTCACTTTTCCACAAATTGTTCACATGTTTAATCAGATGGGATATCAGCCACCATTGTCCAAGATGAGTGATTTTAAAAAGTCTGGTCTTCCACGACTCTGGAATTTCTTATTTGGAATTTTTCTAAGATGTTTGACTGGGCGATCCGCTGGTCTTGATAAAGGAAGGATGGAAGTTTATGTCATGGTTGCTGGCATATATTCTGATTTTCAAGTGGACTATTCTACACAATTATGGAAAGAATTTCAAAAAGGTGTAGAACATACGAATGCTATTCATGGTATTTCGTGTGCAAGATACTAGAGCCTAATCTTGCAACATTTTTACAATAAGGAAGGGATTTTGGTACCCAATGATGAAGAAAGAGCGGTTTTCCAACCATACCACTATCCGAAGGATATCACAGACAGTGCTGAAGTTTTTCCATCAGTTGCTCGTATTCCCGATGCAATGCTTAAAAGGGTCGATTCTTCAAATTCAGTTTTAGTGGCATATTTGCAGACTATTGATTCTACAATTGAAACTGGCATACTCTTGGATAGAGAAGATACGAAATCCAAGAAGACGAAGAAGAATGAAACTGAGTTCAAACCTTCGAAATCTCCAAAGAAGAAGCCTGAAACAGTTGAAGTGTCTGTTGCTGAGACTCAAGTAATTGAGCCAATTCTTGAAGAAACACAAGAAAATGTAATCATTCCTTCGAAGACTGGAATGTTTCGAAGAATTAAAATGAAGTCAACCCACAAAAGCAAGTCTCCTACACACAAAGTGGTTCGAAAACCTCAAATCACTCATCAAGGTGTGTTAATTCGAGAAGTGCCAGCACCTGTTTCTCCGGTATCCAAGAAACGAAGGGCTGAGGATATGGCCAAACGTTTGTCAAAGAAGAAGAAGAAGAAGACTCGAAAGCTTGTGATTTCTACTGAGTCAACATATGATGATGATGAAAGAATTCCAGAAACCCCAGAGTTCACTCATCTCACTGAAAGTTCCACTCCTGTGAAGACAATTGTCATACCACCCGAAGATTCGAGTGCCAAATCAGTTTCTGAGGCAGTTCGAACTTCAGGCATCCCTGCACACGTATCTGATACGGATGCAAATGTCAATTTGGGTGAAGGAGGTTCGAAACATGAAGCTCAAGGTCACGTTACTTCTGCTCCTTTCGAAAATATTGTTTCTGTCTCACCATCCACTATTCCCATTACATCAACCACAGATTCCCCTACATTCGAACACATTATCAATCAACCATTCACCTCTATTTTTTCTTCTCAATCTATTGAACCACCCAAACCAACTTCACCTGTTTAAGAAACCATTGTAATGGAGACAGAGACTGATAATGAGGGGTTTGGTGGTACGTTTGAAGAATTAGAATTTCATGAAGAGGAAGAGGAGTTTCCCGATCATATGCTGATGACCATGAAGCAGTTTAAAATTCAGAATCAGAAATTGAATTCAATAATTCAATCTCAAGCAGATCTAGGGGGTGGTTCATCTGTTTCAAATTTGGAGATCGATTCTATGTTCAAGATGTTCGAAGCCAGAGTTGTGAGCAAAGTATCTGGAATGCTTACAGACTCTGAATCACGAATTTTGAAGAAAGTTGATTTTAATGATCAAAACAATGAAATCCGAATCAATTCTCAAAATTTGAAGTTTGCTGGTGATCTGAAAGAATTGAAGAATGTTGCAAAGGAACGACATGTTATTTTTATTCAAGATGTGAAGAAAGTAAGAGAAGATGTAAATTTACAGATTCACGAACTTCGTGAAGATATGCAAAAAGAAATTGCCAATGTTCAACAAGATTATGCATCCTTGAATCAAAAGGTTGATATCATTTGTGATGCAGTCACCAAATTTGTTAAGCTGTATGAAAGTTTGAGTCCTCAAATTACTCAACTTTCAACATCCGAAAGTGCAAGCTTTGAGGAAGTGATTACTTTACTCAAGGAGTTAAAAGAAATTTCTGATAGGTCGTTTTCTTCTCCATTGATAACTCCTGAATTTTTATCACAAAAGTTCATCCAATTCGAAGCCATTCTCAACAAACAACTTGCTCCTCTCTTTCGCATATCAAGCCTACTTCCAACAACATGTGACCCACCTGTTTCCACAGGGGTGCAAGGGTGAGAAAGAAAAATTGATGAATCGAAGGCTAGTGGAGAAGATGCGAAAGTTGTGGGAACGATATTCTCTTCGAAAATCCCTACAACAAAACCAGTAATTGTTTCTGCTGATCAAGTGACTTCAACAGTCGTAACAACAATGCCAACTGCAAGACCAATTTCGAAAGGAATTGTGATTGGTAAATCTTCGGAGACTGGTGGGAGTGTCTCGAAACCAAAAGAGGCAATTGACAATCCAACTTTAAAAGATAAAGGGAAATCGATTCTTGTGGAAAAGTCGAAAGAAGAAAAGAAGGTTGAAGTAGAAGCTGAACTTGAAAAACTGAGGATTATTCAAAGCATTATGACTCAGCGTGCTAGTGATCTAAAGGGAATGGATAAAGGTGATCCAGCCAAACACTATAATTATGAAACAATTGAGGCCAAGGTTGCTTTTAATCACATGTATACATTCGAGAAGAAACCAAAGTAGAGTTATTTGGTCATGAATACTGATGCAAGCCAACTGGATTTTCCGATAAACAAAATGATGTTTATCATGCCTCAGTTCAAAGCCGAAGGGAATTTTAAAGAAAAAGATGAAGGTACACACATGAAAATTCGTTTTCATGCTGTTCTTGGAAAAGCCCCTGAGGAAGTTTGGTCATTGGTTAAAATCAAGAAAGTAATCAGTATGAAAAAGGATGTGATTTTCGAAAACACAGTCCAGAATGTTAAGTATGTTGTTCCCAGGGCAAATGGAAAGATTTGCGAATTTACGATTGCTGATTTTCCAGTGATGAACTTGTATGATCTCATACAAGTTGCATTGCTTTTAAAAGACAAATCATTTTCATTCCTTCAAAACACTGAACCGGATGAATTCAAGCTTGGAGTTGCTCATATCAAGATTTTTCTCGAAAACTATTACGAGTGTTTGGCACTAACTGATGTGGAGTTAGCTACTGCCAAGGGAATGGAAATAAAAGCACCGATGGCTCCTACGAAGACTCGGGCGGAATTGAAGAAGTATGCTGATGGTGAAATTTGCCTGAAGCCTTTTGGAATGGTCTTCGCAGGAAAAGACAAAGCTAGAAAAGCTAAACGATTCTTATTCCAGGCAAGTGAAGTGGAGAGATATTCAACATCTCAATATACGAACTTAATTGTTCGTATGAATCATTGCAAGAAGAATAATGAAGGAGATAAGAAAGAACTGAAGAAGATTATCTCTTGCTACACAGAGATTCGAAGAGTGTTGCTGTATTCCATCACGCTTCTTACAAATTGAAGACTTCGACTATAATTACAAAGGGGGAGATTGTAAGGGTCGAATTGTTGTGATTTGTCGAAGTGTGGTTTGGACTCTTCGAATGTTTTGTAATGTATTTTACTAGGGCGCTTTTATTCGAAGCATTAATGTCTATGCCTTGGTATATTTTTTGTTTGCTTTCAGTTCCCTATAAATAGGGTTATTTACTAGAGTTAGAGAAGAACTTTTACAGACTTGTCTATTGCACTCTGTAAAGAATTCGAAAGCATAATAGAGGGTAACAAGATCATATTTACATCCGGTGTTCAATCTCGCATTCTTACTTGAATTCTTACTCTGATTAATTCATTACTCGATTCTTTCATTCAACAGGTTTTGAGCAATAAAGGAAAGAGTTTCGGAGGGTCATTTTCGTGTTCTGAGCCGTTGGCGAATTCTCCGTGTTTCAGTTTGGGAGATGGAGTATTCCGAGGTATCCGAGTTTAATGTTCTAAGTTTCGGATTATTTCGAGACTTGAGTTATGAGATGTCGAGTGGTATATAAGTGTCTATGGTTCCGTTGGAGGCCCTTCAACTAATTGACACCAAACAGGATTATCTGAGAATGTGAATTGCAGCGAGAAAAAGAAGTTTTGTCCCGGCGGTGGTCGTCTAAAGTAGTGATGCATAGCCGGGATGGGTGTGTGTACCTATCTACGCTCGGCCGCGGAGCATGAGTGAGTGAACGCAGGATGGCGTCGACTTGAGGATGAGATCGTGGAGTGGTAAGAGAAAGCATGGTAAGACTATAGAGAGCTGTAGCATCCATGAGTTAGTGTGAGAGAGTGTGGTGATACTGTGGGAAGTCACAGTATTTGCCAGTCAGCGAGAGGGTGTTGTGATACTGCGGGGAGCCGTAGTACTCACTATTCAGTGAGAGGTTGTGGTGATGTTACGAGGAGCCGTAGTACTCACTATTCAGTGAGAGGGTGTGGTGATGCTACGGGGAGTTGTAGTACTCACTATTCAGTGAGAGGGTGTGGTGATGCTATGGGGAGCCGTAGTACTCACTATTCAGTGAGGGGTTGTGGTGATGCTGCGGGGAGCCATAGTACTCACTGTTCAGTGAGAGGTCGTTATGATACTGCGGGGAGCCGTGGTACCCGCTAGTCAGCAAGAGAATGTTGTGACGAAGTGCTCTCTGATCAGAGCGTGACGCAGAAGAGTTTTGGGCTTGGGTAGCCCTAATATTTGAATTTGTGGGAGCCTGGTGGTCGAACCAGGGGCAAGACTGGGGTCTCCATACTTGTCGGGATTCGTTATATTTTGAAATTGAGTAATTGTTGTCCCAACCAAAGGGAAGTGGATAAGAGAGGAACGCATGAGTTGTGGGTCATGAGTCATGAGTTGAGTGGTTCGTTGGGACGAGTGGTTCCAATTCTGTGTCGGATCAGACTCTCGAGTTGAGTTTGATTCTAGTGGTGTATTGAGTAAACGGAATGAGATTCTAGATTCAGAGATGCATTTCATTTGGAAGGGGGTATTGTTCCATATGGTGTCTTAGATCGGAGTGGGTCAATTCGTTGGTATGAGAAAACCGCGAAGCACATGGAACTAATGAGTAGTAGACGGCAGAGTTCGAGAGCGAGTCGAATTCCGTATTCGCTTGAGGTGAAGCGAACTTCGTGACTAGTGTGTCACACAGAGCCGAGATAGTTGCATTGATAAGGAAGTCAGTGAGCCGTTTTGGTACACGCAATGGGCAACCTTTGGAGGTTCAATTTCTGGGTCGGGAGATGACCTGGCGCTCAGTCTTGAAAGGGATATTGAGAAGGGAGCTGAGGTTTAGGTTTGTCAGATGTCGGAGGACGCTTCTGAACAAGCATGGTCATTGTTCGTGTCTGAGGACAGGGTGTTGGGGGTTCGTTGTTCAGAGGGGTTGTGATTATAGTACAGTGGATGAGTCCCTGGTGTGATGTGATCCTTCCATTCCTTGGTATATGATCTGGATTGTTTATCCTGTCTGGGACGAGTGATCGGTAGCCAGTTTTGGGCATGGACTTGTTTTATCGGTCCCCACTAGAGAATCAGAGGGGCAGTGAGCTATCGGGGTTTGTTATTCAAGGAGCGAATAACGTAGTGACATCTGGAGAGGGCGGTCTGGTTGTGTGTCAGGCTACTAGAGTTCTAGATTATTGAGAGTCAGAAGAGGTAGCGTAGTGGCAGATGGGTCTGCCCTTTTCCAGGGAGGAGTTCCTATTTAGATTCACATGTCCAGAGAGGAAAATAGTTGTGTGGTATGAGACCCTTTCGATGGTGCTGTTTGGTTATTGGATTAGATCTATATGTTGTGGAGGAGCGATTTCGAGGGCGAAATCTAATTCAAGTGGGGGAGAATTGTAACATCCGGATTTTCAGGGACATTATTGTGTATGTTAATCTTGAGATTTAAGGAGGGACTCGACGAGTTGAGGGACCAACTCGCCGAGTCGAGTCGAGATTGCCGCGTGGATTTAATGAATGGACTCGATGAGTCAGAGGAGGGACTCGCCGAGTAGGTGCTGGGCAGAGAAACCCTAATTTCTCTGGTTTGGGACCTATTTAAAGGCATTTATAGCCTCAATTGCGGCCACCTTCCCCTGAGAAACCCTAGAAAACAGAGAGAAAGCTTGTAGTGCAATAGGAGGGCTAATTCATCATTCTTTGGTGTGTTTTAGCAAAGGGAAGGAAGGATTTCGAGCTAGGCTGACTTGTGGGACTCAAATCTTCCATCATTTCGTTCAGAGCTGCTGTGGGAGGTAAGGATTCATGTTTATCTTCATTTGAGTAATAGATTTCATGAATCTAGGGTTTCATCTCTTTACTTTGGTAAGAGATCTAGTGTGTGTGATGTCCCCTGGTGACAATATTATCAGATCTGGACCTTGAGAGGTCCAGAGAGTCCCTATTCTTCAGCTTTATGCAATCCTTTATGAGTTTTGGGGCCTAGGTTATTATATTAAGGGTTATTTTGCCATATAGAGATGATAGTGTGATGCATGGGCCTAAAGTTCGAACCTTTATGTGTCTTTTGAGTGCTAGAAGGTTAGATCTACTAGTTGGTGAAGCAGATCTAACCTCAGAAGGTCGTTTAAGTGTTGCCATGGAAGGAACTCGTCGAGTCCATAAGGGGACTCGACGAGTCGAGTCGGGTTGACCCGCGATTCATGACCAGTGGTGACTCGTCAAGTGGAAGGTTCGCTCGGCGAGTCGAGTGAGGTTTAGATAGACCCAGAGGACACGTTTGGACTTGCCGAGTCACCTATATGCACTCGACGAGTCTGGTCAAAGTTGACCGTTGACTTTTAGGGTCCAGTCAATGTTTGGAATTTTGAGCCATTGGAGGGGTAAAATGATCTTTTACCCTCCTGAGAAAACTTAGAGAGGGAATAACCTAGCCTTTGAGAGTCGTATTGATTAGAGTAATTATTTTATGTGATTAGGCGGAGGCTAGATCAGTATTTCCAAGTTCGAGATTTACCAAGTTACCCGAGGTGAGTCTTCTCACTATACTTTACCTAGAGTGGTAATTAGAGTTATATGACAGAGTATCTTGTATGCTATTATGTGATTGTGATGCACTGCATTATTTCTATGTGATTTATGGTGTGTATGATCCAGAGTTACAGAGTTAGAACCGGAAGGTTCACAGAGTTAGGACCAGAGGGTCCACAGAGTTAGGACCAGAGGGTCCACATAGTTATAGCCTCAAGTGGCTAATATGTGTTATATGTGGTATTTTGGGGAACTCACTAAGCATTTATGCTTACAGTGTTATGTGTTATGTGTTTCAGCTACTAGTGACGATCGCGGGAAGGCGCCGGCATGATCCGTACACACAGACCGAGGATTTTAATTGTGATCTTGGGATATGTTTTATTTGATGATAATTGTTGAACATGAGATTTGAGAATGTTTAAATGACAATCATGTTGTTTGAAAAATGAAAAATTGTTTGAAAATTTACGTCGTTACAAAACATCTACAAGCCAAGGTATGAACTTGATACCTCAAAAGTCTTGCAAAGAGGGTGATGATTTTGGATCTATTGGCTCCTCACCAAGCAAAGCACCTTCGATCTTCTTTACTTCCTTCTCAAAGGGCAAAATAACTACCAAAAACTTCTCAAGAGCTCAAAAACACCACAAAGAAGGCTTAAGGGTCGATTTAGGGTTTTAGGAGGTTTGGGGGCAGGTAAAGAGGCCATCCCCAGGGACTTAAGGTCCTTAAATAGGGTACAACACACTTAAAACAAGGGTTCCTTCCATTCCAGCATACGAGGCCTCGGCCTCGTGAACATTACTTCTTGGTACGCTAAGCGTAAACCAGTGTACGCCCCGCGTACTAGGGTTACCCTTAAACCCTAAAATACTCCAAAGGTCATAACTTCTTCATTATAATCTGATTTTGACGATCCTTATATCCACGAAAAGGTAACGAGAAGCTCTACGCTTTTATCAACTCATATGCGCCTTAAGATTTCCCGAACAAAAATCTAATTTCCGTACAAGCCCGAGCTGAAACTTTACCAAAATACCCCTTGGCTCCAAAACACAAATTGAACGCCCGGATCATCTAAATTACGTCACCCACACCCAAATGGGAAAAGATTCAGGACAGGGTTTTACAACTCTCCCCCCACTTAAATTAGATTTCATCCTCGAAATCATTCCTTACTATCCCAGGCACCAGACGACTTGAGCAACATAACCACAATCCCGAGTACAAAACACCCTTCCCCAAGGCGACCGATCCCAGCCCTAGCAGGGCTCTCCAAACCCGAAAATGAACGAATCCTTTCCTAGTCTAAAACAATCCCATTCAGAATAGCCATATCTACTCAACCTAAAATTTGAAATCTCGAATTGGCCTGACTCCCTGACAGACCGTCTTCCTTGAACCGTTGATAATTCCATTCCACTTATCTCCCAACTGATTACTCAATTTCTGATTACCTGAGGTTCCAACTAGAAAACAGAATCACAGATCCTACGCTGCTGCCGACAGCCTTTCACTTGACTAACGAGATTAGATATTCCTTCGAGAGAGGCTCATCCAGATGATAACAAATGCATGAACATAATGAGCAATGTGATACGAACTGAGAGATGAACCTTCCAGGGTTGGACAAGACACTGCTTCCTTTAACTACCGAACTGACATACCGCTGCTGAAATTCTGAAACCCCATTCTTGCCTGACCCCCACATAGATAGAACCAATCCAAATCACAATCACAAGAGCCTGATCTTCCATTAAGTCTGAAACCATCCTTTAACCCTGAACCCATCAACTGATACCCTTGGCATACATATTACTTAATTCTCACCCCACTGAAATGAAGACCTTGCACACCAACACCTGCGATTCCCAACGCGAGTTCTCGCAAAGAACCAACTCCGTACCTAACTCATAACCCGAGATCCAAGGATCTACACTTTCATTTCACTTGAAACCTCCTGATTCATGACAACCCATCACTAAACCGGGATATAAAGGTTCCCAAACCATCGTTGAGATTACCAGTCTCACACCTGGTCCAGCCAGCAGGTTCCTAAGAGTCCAAAATACAAGGATATCCTAGCCTAAGCATCCCAATGTGCCACTCACTAACCACACGGTCCTGCAACCAAGATCCAAAACCTTGACCCAACGGTCTCTACCAGGTCCCACCTACATTTCCAAATATACACAAGCCTTGCCCACGGGTCCCATCAATCAAGAGCTAGACAGGCCCAACTCCGCCTCGGACCCCAACAGTCCTCAACCTAAAACAGAGAAATGCTCCTCGACAATCCTATCCATTGTGCCCATGGCACAAACTTATCCCCCTTTACGATCATGACCACCTCAAATTGATGAATGCTACGATCCCCTTGCAACCTTGCAACACTACTAACCAACCATGGTCTTACCACATTCGAATAATCTCAACCCAAATATCCTGAGTCAAACCCGCATCCGACTGAATTCCGGTCAGGTGTTTGGGTCATGCTCCGAATCCCAAAGCCTTCATCATACAAGAAAAGGCAGAGAGGCTCTAACACAACCCTAAAATAGGATCGATCCACAAGCCTGCTATACAGAAGGCATCGACTAGCTATTGAGAGAGTTTCCTAAACTCCTAACTCACACAACTTCCTTCCCGACGGCCACTAGGGTCGTCTCTCCTCCTGACTAGGATGTGAAACTTACCCTAGTTTCACACCCGATCCAACTCCCGAAAATTTCTGATTGACACTCACCCACTTGGACTCGTCGAAGCTCTCCTAGCCCACGAGACTTGATGGGTTCCCAACCCATCTATCTTCATATACACGAACCCACTATGACATGCACTTACCAATACTAGCATTCCATTACTAGTCAAACCTGATGATTGCCCAACTCCTGAAATTCAAATAGATACTCCCCGAGATCCCAATATCCCAATAACCCCGAATGATTCCTATTATACCACACCATATCCTTAAGTTCTTATGTTGGAGACTAAAAACCATAACCCTTGCTCTGAACTGGAAAATCTTCACCCCAAATTCCATCCTCAAGAATCACTGAATTCTAACCATCTACAACCCATGCGAATATGAAATTCCCCTAACACCTCCACTGACCAAACTGTTGGATTAGTGTCTAAGTCCATAACTATAATTGGTTTGTACTCGACTCGAGACTATCATGGTCTATTTGGGTAGCATGGCACCGAAACTATCTGAAGGATGGATAATTGAGAAGAGGTTATTTATGATTTATTAATATGTTATAAATTCTAAAATATTAATATGAAATCATATTATTTAATTAGTATTGGTCAAGAATTAGTTTGGAATTAATTTTGTGATCAAAAGAGACTAATTAAATATATGGGGATTGATTATGTAAATCATTCATTCTTAATAATGTGGGCTTATGATCCATAGTTCCTTATGTTGGCTAAACCCATGTGGTGACCCATGGATGATCCATGGAGGTTTAAACCCATGGAGCATGAGGAATATGGAAGGTCATGCACATTAGGGTTTGCATGGTGTAACCCTAATTAAGCCACACTATATAAGAACCCCTATAGCTCATGAAATTGGTGACTAGTGGTTACACAAGAGGGCAAGCCGATTTTATGAGTGCAAGTAACCTCCTCTCAAGTTCCTCCATTGTTGGTGGTGTTGTGTGATTCCATTTAAGGTGAAACACTTGGGGCACTAAGTTCTTAAAGGTCCAAGGTTTCAACTACACTAAAAGGTATGTCATCTAACTTGTATTTCATGTTGTTTATACTCCATTGTATGCTAGTTAGGATGATGCTTTGGAATATTGAATGTATGCATGTATAATAGAGAAAACATAGATCCAAAGCATCTAGGGTTGCGTGCACACCATAGGAGTGTTAGGATGCTCAACACCGAACAGTGGTATCAGAGCCTAGGGTCGTTTTCAATTATACTTGCTGCTACTTGTTGTTTAAGCTTGAAAAATCGATTTTCTGCTATTCTGGACAGTGGACTCGCCGAGTCCACTAGGGGACTCGCTGAGTCCAAGCATAATTCTGACCAACTCGCCGAGTTTGTTCTTGCACTCCATGAGTTGGTGCTCCAGAATGCAGATTTTTGAAGTTTTTGGCTAGAATTGGACTAGGATCATTACCCTAAGCTGTTTTTGAACTTATAATTCTGTTTTTGATGTGGTAATGATCATGCTTATCCAACTTATAAGATAATTGTCAAAGTTTCATGTTTTGTATTAGTTTATATGGTTAGGCTAATTACATGAAATTTGTTTGATGTGAATTGTCTTGTTCTTATGAGTTTAATTTAGATCATTGACAAAATTGTTTGATTTTTGTAAGTTACAATAGTTGATCTAAATGTTTTGATAAATTCCATAACTTTTCCTCAAGTTATGGAAAATGAAAAGTTTTTCTTTTAAAGAGATCATTAAACTTATAGGTTATGAACTTGAAGAGTCTTTTTCCATAAATTTTTTTATGAACTCCATAACTTGTCCTCAAGTTATGGATTTTCAAGAGTCTTTTCATTAAAACCTATATTAAACTCATAAGTTATGGATTCCAAAAGTTTTTGAATAATTCAAAACTTGCCCTCAAGTTTTGGAATTTGTAAATGTAAAAGTCTAACTTTTGAAACATTTAATTCCAAACCCTAGAATTTTAAAGTTTAAAATTCTACCCATATACTATTATAATATTATAGGTTTAATATTTATATATATATATGTATATGAACAAAGTCAGTCTTACCGTTAGTAGGCCTCATTCACGAAGCCGGTCTATAAGGGGGGGTATAAGGTTACTGCCTATAAAATGGCAGTTTAATGAGTGTCCACTCTCACCCACCGCTTCCTTGACTGGTGGAGGGTCGTTAGCCGAACAGGTAGGATAGGACTCTAATTCTCCCTTCATTAAAAGTTTAATGATAAATATAAAGTAACTAAACACTTATAAATTCCCAAATCTTAGTTACTTAGGAAAATGTGAATATGGTGCTAACCCATGAAATTGCACTTTGCACCTTGTTAAGTCGTTAGTGGAGTGTGTGTGGTTAACAGGCACACTAGTCTGGATTGACAGTGCGTGGAAAAGGGTAGCTTGATGTTGATCATAGATCAATGGAGCGTGTGTGGTTAACCGGCACATTGATTAGGTGGTTCTAACATTGGGTGTACCAAGCTAATTTGCATGGTTATTCACACCTTGTTAGTGATCCTCGGCATCCCAGTCACAAAATTTAAGGCCACAATTGAGATTTAAACATGTCATTGAAAGTTTCAATGAATGTCAAATGATCTAGGAATTTCAATTCACTTAAAACCTAAAATTCTTTTTTCATTTTTCGTGATGGAAATTGGTAAATCGTCATTCACCTACCTTCAAATATTTTGTAATTGGATTACGGCATCCCTCTTCCAAATTGTAAAATATTGTGTTGGGTCCTAGCCTTAATATTTCATTTGGGTGTTATATTAAGGACTTAAATCAACTAACTTGAATTTCTCCCATTGTAGATGTCTAGTTCAGACAACTATTGTCTTCCCAAATCTTTTGGAACAAGCTTTCCTCTAGAAGATGATGTCCCACGGTTGGATCATGGAAGTCATACTTCACTTCCTCCACCTCCTCCATTAATTCTCCCTAACCCACAAGTTCAAAGACTTGAAAAATTCAAGGTCACTCAAGCCCTACTTGCAATGAAACATCAAGATGGAAGGCCTGTGTGTACTCACGTTTTGGAGATGAAGTCACATATTGACAGGCTGAGAGTATTAGGTGTCGTTGTCTCGAGGAAGTTGGCGGTTGACTGGGTTCTTCAATCACTTCCCGAGTCATACAGTGAGTTCATTAAGGACTACTATGTGACAGACCACGACATGGCCCTTATTGATCTTACCTATTTGCTTGTTGCTGCTGAATCAGTAATGATTTGGCGCACTGGAAAAGCAAATTTGATTGGAAGATCTACTTACGAAACTTACATGGACATTGACAATGGAAACACTGGAAGTCTAGAAAAGTCTTATCTTCCCAATGGAAAGAAATCGGCCATAGTCAACCCGGTTCACCAAATGGTAAAGAGAAAGGATAAGTCTGAGATAGTCCCATGTACCATTACTAAAGAGTCCATATGTTTCTATTGCCAAGAGAAGGGGCATTGGTTGCGAAGCTGCCCTGACTACCTGAAAGATCAAAGAAAAGGTAGAATCGAAAAGTTTGACTCTGCTTCAGGCAAGTCTACTGTCTATCTCTATTAAGTTCCTAATTGTTGATTCTTAATACATAATGTGACAAGGTTGCATTTTGATGTTTTGTAGGATCATGCAAAGGAAAGGAAGCTTAAAGGAAGAGTACGCTGAATCTGATCGCGAAGATGGATTTCAATCGCATGGTTCGAAGATCGGATTTTTGAGCTTCTGCTTAGGAGTTATGATAGATTGCTAGGAAATATGTAATAACATAGTTCTCGTTTGTAATTGCATTGTAAGGAAAAGTTTTTTCCGTATTTTATAAATAAATATTTTTATTATTATTATATCTCCTTGCAATGGCATTTGTGAAAATTGATGTTTGTATGTTTCAATGTTAGCAATATGAATTTGATTCTTTCATTTGTGGTAGTGTCGAGTATTTGCCAAATAAGGAAAGATTCTCATCACCCAAGTTTCAATTGGACAGAAACTTGGAATCATGCAAGTTGTATTGTATGATGAATGAAAATTTTCAGCTTTGGTAAATTAAGACTAATTCCTTGTTCATATGTATATATGAGTCAAGTGAAGGACTAGGGGATCAAGTACACTGGGTGTGCGCTGGTCAAGATCCACCACAAAGATCGATAAGACTATTCATCATGATTTACTAAAGTTTACTAAACATGGTTATGCTTACAAGTTTAAGTATAATTCTGAAACATTGGAAAAGATTCAATGTATGGCAGAACGAATGAGAAGAATCAAATTAGGCAGAAAGATAAAAGTTTCTCCAATCTGAAAATATGGAAGAGTACTTTAGTATCGTGTTTTATGATCATCTTAAAGTTTATGGAAAAAACCATATCACAATTGATCCTCTAAAGACATCTTAGTGCATTTGTATGGCTAAGAAGAGGAATCGTGAATTGTTGAAATAGTTTAAATCAAGAAGATGAGTCATACTTCGTTCCCAAAACAAGTCTTAGAGTCATAATCCAAGATTGTAACCTTGAGTGACATAATCTTAAGAAAGGTTTAAAACACTTATCAAATGTAGAGTAAAAGTTTTCTACTCTTGTACATTTGAAAATGGTAAGTTGTGATGTTTTGGATAAAACAAAGACCAACTAAGGCCAATTGTGTGAAGTTTTTGTCTTGATTAGAATTCGCACTAACTCTTGAATATTAGTTTGTCAAGTAATGTTCCTTGACAAAGTGAATTATATATATGTCAAGAGGTCAGTGAAAGTCTTAAAGATCTTTACAAGTTTCAAGAACTAATCAAGAATAAACCTATTATTAAAGACTAGCACACGACTTGAGGTTTGTGACCTATCATGTTGACATATTATTATTTATGTGCCCATTTAAGTTAAAGTTGACTATGCATGTGAGTTTTGAGAGTTCTCAATTGGTTGCATAACAACCTGGAAGCAATGGTAGGCCCTTGTGCTGCCAGGTGTAAAGAAATTAAGGTTGAACAAGTTCAGTTCATATGAGTTTGGTTTTGTCACTAACCATGTCTTGTGATTGTGGACATGACAAATTCACATGGATAGGAACATATACACCATAAAATCTAAGTGGCATAAGGTTTCTCTCCGATTCATGAAAATGATTGTGAGGAAACGCTTTCACTAAGTAGATTTTAAGTAGATAGAAATTGTGATATTTGCATTCTCAAATTCGATTATGATTACGACATCCCTCTTCATAATTCGAATTGTGAGAATTGGCAAAGGTCTAAACATTTCAGACTTATGGCTGTAAGTTCTAAAATTGTTAAGACACACATGTGAGTTATCTAAGGAAATGTGTATGATTTTGAGAAGCCTAGATAAAGTCTTCTCGAAGCATCTCGTATCAGAAATCTGAAGTTTGGTAATGAAAGTCAATAAGTATTGATTTCTAGAAGTCCAACTGATTTCTGAATACATGTCAAAGCTAGTGGGAGCATAAGTGTTATGCCAATAATAATTTTTATGCTAGTGGGAGCATAATTATTATGGTAAGTGTTGCAAGTTAGCAATGTTAATTATAGAAAACAAAGGTTTCAATTTGCAAAGTTGCAGGGTTTGAAAAGTTGTTTTGCTATAATTACGGGAGAGGAATTTATACTTCATTTCAATTCTAAAAGGTTAGATTGACATTTTAATCAAATTTTGTCAAATGTATAAGAATGTTATGTTGGAATGGTTCAACATAAGGAAATTCTATATATGGAAATGTTAACTGCGTTCTCAAATTTGATTATGATTACGACATCCCTGTTCATAATCAAAATTATGAGAACATGGTAAATAGAAATATTATAGCAAAAGACTGATTAAGCATCATGTTTTTATGTTAGACATTATGAATCGTGTCCCATATGCTTCTGGTATAGGATCGACTCATATGCTATAATATTCTCGTGTTCTAATTTTCCGAATGCCTAGGGCATTTAGAGGGAAAAAGGAATAGAACCGGATATGACTAAAGTTGTTAAACCACTGTTAAGGACAATCTAAGGTTCGCCAAAGATTGGTCGCTTAAGTACAATTAGAAGTATAGTAAAGCATGAACCATATTGACATTATTATGAATAGACAGGGGTCTATTAATAATGAGTTGTCGTATGGCAAATATGGAATGTTTACATATTGGGAGTTGAAGAATAGACGAAAAAGTTAGAAACTTTTATGCAAGAAGGATGTTCAAAGGAATGTACTTTGAATTTGAGACTTCATTTCCATGGAATTGTCTTGTAACAATCTCCAAAGGAATATTTTGTAATATCATTGGTCAAGTCTCTGTGACTTTTGGCACCTAGACATTACAAAATAATCTTTGCATGATAGTTTAGAATCTAACACTTTCTAGCAGTGACAAGAATTTGGAATTCTTACACTTGCAATAAGGATTTGGAATTTTGAAATGAGCATCATTGAAATCTTTTTCAATTGATCTATTTCACAAAGTAAGGACTATAGACAAACATAGTGTGCATGCTTGGTGCATGGCATAACTATTGTTTAGACAAACATAGTGTGCATGCTTGGAGCATGGCATAACTATTGTTTTAATTCAAGTATTAAGTTGATTATTCGAAACATCATACAATGAATAATGAATAATCAATATGACTCAAAAGTTTTTGGGCCATATAGAATTAGTATTATTCTTGTGTTTCACTTTGCATGTTTTGACTTCCCGAATAACTAGGTTATTCAAACCATCCACAGTCGATCATACTTTGGAAGTAGGTATTGAGGAAAGACTGTCAAGAATGGGTATGTAGTTTGTCTAGGACAAGGTGGCTGCAGTGTTCATGAGTACTCCAGGAATAAGATTCGAGTATTGGATTCAACCCACGCTCATTTGAATCACTTCATGGATTTTATCACGAGTGATCATGAGACGATAACATCTTATATTATTGAAACCAAGATGTGTGAGTTGTAGTTGCAAGTCGGTTGCACATTGACATATGTAAACGCACCAGTAACTTGGTGTTATAAAACATATAGTTGTGTGTAATTCGATGAGTAAGTACAAGCGAGCATTTGGGTCGAATTTTATATGTTCCCTTTATCCCATGTGGATAAAAGCGATATATGTGGGCCCCTCGATGATTAAGTGACGACACCAGGCCTGGACTGATTTAATTTGTTCAATTAGTCGGTCGTCATAAATCAGAAATCGGGAAACAACAGATGGACAGAGAGAATGATTATAATCCATGTCTCATTCCATATGATATCAAGAATGGAGGAATATATGATCCCTTATCTAATGGACGCGTCATTGACTAGGTCAGAGTTCGACAATGGCTTTTAAGAGCTACGATTGTTAGTCGGGTTGGATTCATGCTTGCAATGATAGTTATTAGACTTATCCAAGTAGGAGACTGTTGGATTAGTGTCTAAGTCCATAACTGTAATTGGTATGTACTTGACCCGAGAGTAGCGTGGTCCATTTGGGTTGTGTGGCACCGGAACAATCTGAAGGATGGATAATTAAGAAGAGGTTATTTATGATTTATTAATATGTTATAAGTTCTAATATATTAATATGAAATCATATTATTTAATTAGAATTGGTCAAGAATTAGTTTGGAATTAATTTTGTGATCAAAAGAGACTAATTAAATATATGGGGATTGATTATGTAAATAATTCATTCTTAATAATGTGGGCTTATGATCCATAGTTCCTTATGTTGGGCTAAACCCATGCAGTGACCCATGGATGATCCATGGAGGTTTAAACCCATGAAACATGAGGAATATGGAAGGTCATCCACAATAGGGTTTGCATGGTGTAACCCCAATTATGCCACACTATATAAGAACCCCTCTAGCTCATGAAATTGGTGACTAGTGGTTACACAAGAGGGCAAGCCGATTTTATGAGTGCAAGTAACCTCCTCTCAAGTTCCTCCATTGTTGGTGGTGTTGTTTGATTCCATTTGAGGTGAAACACTTGGGGCACTAAGTTCTTAAAGGTCCAAGGTGTCAACTACACTAAAAGGTATGTCATTTAACTTGTATTTCATGTTGCTTATACTCCATTGTATGCTTGTTAGGATGATGTTTTGGAATATTGAATGTATGCATGTATAATAGAGAAAACATAGATCCAAAGCATCTAGAGTTGCATGTACACCATAGGAGTATTAGAATGCTCAAAACCCAACACAAACAACTCATGCAACTGTCACCACCACCTTCTTGCTACCGCTCCTTCCCTAGCAACGGTAGTGATTGAACCCAAAGGTTCTTCCATGAACAACTTCCGATTATACTAGAACACTTGCTAACACGACTGAGCTCTGACTTCATTAGAGAACTAACCAGCTAATCCGATCATAGACCCTTCAATCAATACTCCTGAGTTGATCCCGACAAAGACCCATAACAGTAATCGAACATGCTGAAACCCTCTCAGCAAGATGCGATCCACTAATAATTCATGGCATGTAGAATACCATATAACAATTCTTGATGATATAACCCAAACAACAGCAGAGAACCGAACCAGAGATAATGCTTACCCAAAAGAAAACAAAAATTCCAAGGCAATATAAATTCTAATAATAACCAAGAAGAAAGCAAAATATAACATACCCATTATATCGTCTGAAGAAACAGTGACCCTCTCTTCCTGCCGAAGTACCTGCGATGGAACCTGAGCTGCGCCAACCACTAAGTGGGGGCAATTTGCCCTGATATGACCCGACTTATGACGACGATGGCGCAATTCTACTTCTAATGTGCATTCATGGCGGAAGTAGCCCTTCCGTCCGCACGTGCCGCACTTAGACCTGCTCCGCACATCCTCCTGTGCCCCTTTATCCTTCATGCAACCACCACGGCCTCTCGAGTCTCTAATCCTAGCTAAGGTAATGTCCCACTGCTCCGATCGCCGAATCGGAGTATGAGTCCAGCTCCTCTTCCCCAACTGCCTATCCGGACCAATCTCCTGCTCCTGGGTTGCCCCGACCATCCCATCAACCGCCTGAACAGCCAAGGTCCGACTCTCAAACCTGGCGACCAATCTATCAACGACACGCCCAAATATGTTGGGTAACTCCTCGCGTAAGGCCATCAAAGCCTCCACGACAATCCAATCATGTAATCGAACCTACTGAAAACATGGCGCATAACCCAACTACGATCCCAAATGACGAGAACTAGAAATGGGATCCTCTTTCCTGAAGCATTCTAGGGATCTACAAGCTTTGGGCTCCAGATGAGCCCCTAGTAGCCCTGATACAATCTCGGCCCAAAAGGACCCGAGATGACCATCCAATAGCTCTAAATTCACTTCCTTGACTGAACCAAAGATCACAGGAGTCCATTCTAGAATACTGCGAGTAATCTCCAATGAGATGATCTCCAACATGCACTCATCAATCGACTCAGTACCTGCACATGAGTCGGAACCAGAACCTGGACCCCCTTCCTTTGCGCTCAACGCCATACTGAAAAACAACAAGCAAAAGATCAGAACATACCCAAGAATCCTCATCCCACAGGCTTCCTAGATTCTCCAAGACTCTCCCCGATTCGAGTATGGGTCATGTGCTTTCAGTAGTACTGGCCCAATACTACCTTACGAACCTATCCATACTTTCCTCAAGAATCATCTTGAATCCTCTACGTCACCTTCTCAAATCCATACTCCAAGCACTCTCTAACCAGCACAACAAAACTCATTGAAGCATTCCCTAGGCTTTCCTAGGTTCCCGACCTCACCCTGCCATCAGCTGTTGAAGAACTTCTCATAATGTCAATTAGCTACTTAGTGAGAACGATCACATGAAACAAAGATCATATAATCCTTCGAGTAAAAAACTCATCCCTACAACGGTTAGACTCAAACGATAGTTGCGCAATAGGGTCAAATCCATCATTCTTATATTATTCAATCTTTATTACATGTGACTTAACATGTTCACTTAACAACTAACTCACATCACTTAAGAGTCCTACAAAGCACAAAGCAAGCAACGATCAAGTAGTAACACTCCAATCCATTGAATGATCAAAGAACATTCAAACTCACACACCACAACTCATGTTAGGATCTTCCACTCTCACTGTCAGTTGCCTTATGAATTCAGATTATACACAGAAAAGGATCAAATAGACTGTTGTATAAAAGACTCTACCTTAGGACCACAACCAAACAAGGAACATGAAATAAGGCCAAATAAATTATTCTAGGGCTATAAGATCCTAACCGTATACAAATTTTAAAGCATAGACTTAGCAATTACTAATACCAATAGCTGTTCCCATTCCAATATAGCATCCAATGCTCCCAAGGGTACAAGGCATCATATATCAGGCCAATCTATCACTGACTAATCATCATTAGCATGCAAGTCTACCAGCTCATACAATAGGCATACAAAGGCATCTCTACTAGCGTTCTATCATGCAAAAACTGAGCAGATCCTTAGCCCTAACTAGCATACGATTCACAAATTCACAGATCAAATCATATCAAATAATGTGTATGGGTATTTTGGGAAAACTTACTTGAGCTCGGCTGATTGCATGCATCACACCCCCTTTATCTTTACAAAAATCTTTTTTGGTAATTTGTTTCCTTTTACAAAAATCTTTTTAAAACCCGTTTTCTGTTTAAAAAAATCACCAACTCCTTACTTTGAGTTCAGCCACACTGGAGAGTGTGCCCAAATCTTTCAAACCAAGGCTCTGATACCAACTTCTAACGTCCCAAAAATAAGACCCAAAAATTTCATTTTAAATTAATAAAACCAGTATTCCGGAACATCATTATAAGAATCCATATATAACAAATATGTCAATCATCACATCATATCAGAGTAAGTTAAGAAAATGCGGAACAAGGTGGTATGTGCTCTGCAATCATCCTGAACTCTTCCTTTTAAAAACAGAAGTACCTGAATCATAAACTGAAAACCATAAGCACAAAGCTTAGTGACTTCCCCAGAATACCACATACCAATACATACATTTTCCATGGGCTACCCCCATGGCCTTTTCGTTGAAATTCCATGGGCTACCCCATGTTCTGATATCAAAGTGTCATGGGCTACCCCCATGGTCTTTCCTTGAAATGTCATGGGCTACCCCATGGTCTGACATCCAAGTGTCATGGGCTACCCCCATGGTCTTTTATACAAATGTCACGGACTACCCCCGGGGTCTTCATGCAACTATCACAAAGACAACTATCATTCCACATAACAAGTAATAGGCCAGAATTGCTTCCTTCGACCCATGGTCATGGTGATAAAACTCACCTTGGATCACTGAATCATACAAACCGAAAACACCCCTTTTAGAATAAAGCAAACCGAAAACACCCTTCTAGAAAAGCCTTGCCCAAAATCTCTTTTCTTTTGGACTTTAAGGTCGAAATCCCTTTACTCTTTGAGTTTAGGACCGAAAACACTTCCTTTATGGAAGTGTATGACCGATAACATAAAGGTTTAAGGCCCATTTAGTCCGAAAACCTCTCCTATATATATGTTTTCAACCGTGAACCCTATTCATTTCTCAATTTGCCAACCGTAAACACCCTCATTTTGCTCTCAAAAGTCATACATAATCTTCATATCTTCAAGAGTTTTCTACCCAGATCATCATAATTCCACCTAGAACACCAAGAACAATCTTTAAATCTTCATAATTTCACCAAGAACACAACGAAAACCCCCCAAACCCACCGAAAACCCTCCATGCACACCGAAAAAGCCTAACAATATTCCAAATAATTCCTAAGGCTATTTGTAAGTATTTCTTACATAATTAAAATGTTGTCTAACAATTTAATTATTGTTTAAACCATTACTTAATTTATTATTTAAATTAATATCTTATTAATTTAAATATGATATCGTGTATAATTATTATTAGGACATGACTACGCACGCGAGTTTTAACCCGAGGATCATCGCTACCACTTCGCATCAAAACATGAACTCACATTCGAGGTGAGTTCATACCCCTATGTTTTCACTATTTTTTTCAATGCTTTTAGGGGGGATACAAGTAAAACACAAGGACTCTTGTGTTAACATTCAAACGATTTCAAACCGTTTCAAACCATTTGCAATTGTTTCAAACTGATTTATTTCTACATTTTATCAATATATATATATATATATATATATATATATATAAGGTTCAATAGACTTAGAATTGGCAATTCCGGCCTAAATCCTGTTCCTCGTCTGGTTGTGGGTTTAGGATAGAATTACTAATTCGACTGTCTTTTCACTCTTAATTATATGTGTTGTGAATATATATGAATATAAAATATATTTCATTATATTGATAACCTTTTTGTAACATGTAGAGCAAAAGGGTATTTTTCACAAATCTCTTACTACCACTTTATACACACTGTTAAATTGCAAAGGTTTTCCGTTCATTGCAGAGCACACATTTAAACTATAATAGGTATACTTTGTGAATCATTACACTATTTTACTAAGTTCAAGAAACGATACAAGGACATACTTTTAAACTATAATAGGTATAGTTTGAAAAACACTACACTATCTTACTAACTCAAGAACACTATACAGAAACAAGCATATAAACTATATTAGGTTTAGTTTATGGAACACTACTCTATTTCACTAATTCAAGAATACACTACTAAAATAATTATTTAAGTATAATTATTTTACGTCACAAAGTACACTACTACAAAGTAATACATACAATTTCATGTAAAAAATACTACACATAGTCTAGTTTATACAGGATTGTGTGGCACTACTTTATTGTACCCATCAGGGTTTAGGTTCAAGTCCTATAAATTATAACCAGAATCTCCTGGAGGGAGAGCGTGAATTTATGTATAGATCTATATGGGACTGACAATCCCGCACCTAAGCTGCTTGCAGCAGCTACGCCTACAGGTCTGTGGTGACAAATGTCATAACATTCTGACGCCTGAAGAACATCGTAGGGGCCACTAGTCATATTAGCATGGTTATATGAAACTTAAAATAGTATCAACTAAAACATTGTTTACGGGATTAACACTACTTCAAAGGTTTTATTTTAAATAATGAAACTACACTACACTATTTTACACTACAACTAGCGGATTCCAGTTACTCATACAAAAGGTTTTCATACAAACACTACTATGATACACTACTTTTATAGTACAGAGCACACTAGTACAACATACAACTTAGAGAAACATTCATGATATGGTTTATTTATTAATAAGACTACAGTATACTATTACAGAGTATAGTAACAAACATATATTTTGGTCTTAAGGCCTAAGACTACATTTCATTTACTATAGAAAATATTGGATTTTTTAGAGGAACATACTAACGGTTTTCAAAGAACACTGACAAGTTTTCCATCACAAAAACATACTTATGACCTCACCAAATTAAATGTTGATACACATTCAAAAACACTTGTATTCTTAGGGAACCAGTAGACAGGTACACTATAGGTTTTTGAGAAGACGGAGCATTCATGGTGTCTCGTCTATAGCTTTTGCTATACATTTTGGTGTTATACAAACAATGTTACAAACTCAATGTAAACACTATATTATAAATGCAATGGTTGTTGTTACTTTGATTACTATTATTCAATTGTTGCGATACTGTACATGACGTCTTCCCCCCCCCCCCCGAACGTTTCCGTCGTTCCGGTTTGGGGGTGTGACAGAAACAAACATATAGGGAAATGTGATGTAGGCGATGATAGGTAAATGCAATGTAGGTGATGACTCTTAGGATAAATCCTTACGAAAGAATGAATTATAAAAAGGCAATGGGTAATTAGGTTAATTGTTTGATAATTAAACATATTAACTATATTATTGTCGGTTGAAAATCCTATGAACTCACTAGGTTTCCCAACCTGACCCACTCGGTTTGTTTGTATCACAGGAAGCAATACAATGTTACATGTATAATGAGATATTCAAGGAGGTATAGACCGTTAGATTATCGAGCATTATAAGTCTTCGTTTATGCTTATGTTTTGTATCAGTTAAGACATCCCAAACTTTTCAAAATCTATAAAAAGTATTTCATCTGAAATGCCTTGATTTGATATTATATCATGTCAAGGATATTTTTGGGACCAATTCCGCAACAAAAGAAATACTCTGTTTTAAAATAAGCATAAATAAAAAAAATTAAAATGACCGTAAATTTGGGGATGTCGCACGATTACTTGTACTTCGAGTAGAAACACCAACTATGAAGTAGATAAAACACTTAATAAGATTTAGTATGGAAAGTCTCCATCCTTATCTTACTTAATGCTTTATGGTTTTGATGCTTATGTTGGACTAAAGATTCTAATCCTAAAATATACTAATTAAATATTTGTAGAATACTCTAAATGGTTGTTTAGATTTTTATATACAAACCCACCAAGAATAATTTCTCTTATTCCTATAAAATTTGAGTTAACAAAAAGCAAGATTCTTATAACAAAGCAAGTGGGGGCACATAGAACTCGAGGTAGCTTAAGAACCATAACCTGATGTTGTAAGAGTTGGCATTAGTTTTAACAAGAAATTGTTAAACATGAATAATGGCTATTCAGAAACACAAACTTTTCGCATTAATGGTTGAGAAATGTGGAATCTCTCATTGATGAGTTCTTCTTGAAGGTTTTTGAAAAATCAATCAAACTACCAAAATGGAATATTAGAACTTGAATCTAGTTAATGACATAGAGTCATGAACATTAAGATGTAATCCATATATAATAATGAAGTATGGGCTTGATTAATCTTCCTCTCTATAGCAAGGCTAGAAGGAGTGAGCAGTTCTTTTAAAAAGAATACATACATGGAGATATAAACACATTTAGCAAGACTTGTTATAAAAGGATTCTTTCATACTCATGTCATTGACTATGGTTTTTATTATACTTATGTCATTCACTATGATTAAACCTTTTCACAAGTAGCTATAATTAGATCAACGAGGATATTATTTACCATAACTACATATTCTTAATATGAGATATGGAAAAATAGATTTCAAAAAACCCGCTTTTCTTAATAAACATCTACTAGAAGATATCTATATAGCTTATCATGTAGGTTTTCTTATTCCATGTTATCATAACAAAATGTGTAATGCTTGAGATCCACTTTTAGATATAAGTCAAACATCTAAAGGTTAGAATCTTCATTATAATATGAAAACACAATGTATATCAAATTAAAGATAACATCTATGTTCACTAAGAACTAGTGGGAGCAATAGTGATATTCATAATCATGTATGAATAAGACATACGTAATCATAAGGGATTACATTTTGACTGTGCAAATCTTGTTTTCACCATGACTCAGAAAGTGTTTCTAAAATGAAATACTTGGAATGACAATATATATTCTTGGAATGTAAAATATATGGAGATAGATAAAGATGTCTGTTAATGTTTTAAATTCTTATGCATATGTTGACGATATCTTGAAAGAGATCATGATACAAGATTCCTGTAGAGGATTCTTGGCATTGTCACATGGCAACATTTTGAGCTAGTCTCAAAAGGGCCTATTATATAGCTTTGATCTAAATAAAATGATTTATATTCCATTTGATATGACAAATGAATTTATCATTTAAACCATATTATGCACAAGACTAGGTATACGATTATGCTATGAACATATCATAAGATACCAATTGGATGCATGATTAAGTCATTGGATGACTATAAAGACATTCTAAGAGTAGTTAAGAAGAACTAAGAGAATGTATATGAGTTAATCAGTTTAGATCTAAAAATCTTCATGTAAAGAGATATACAAGATGCTAACTTTAAAACATATATATAAATTATAATTGGATTATGACTTCATTATGGAATGAAGTGTAAATTTTATGGGAATGAGGTCTAATCAAAACATAATTGCATAGTTTATTAAATAAGAATACGTCGGTACTTCAGAAGGTGAAATCAAATATGATTGGATGAACAAGATCATTGAAAAACTAGGTTTAGGCCTTCCATTCAAGAGTAACCTAGAAATATTTTGTGGGTTATAGAGTGTACTTAACAAAGATAAAAAAAGCTCTATGTCACATACGAGCAGCAATCATATTCTCCAAGATATTTAACTATACTTAGAGTAAATTCAAATATGAAGATGATAGTATTCACAAAATTCACATAAATTAAATTTAGTTAGGCCCATTAATAAAGTCATTCTTCTAGGCTAAGTATGAATAGTTACACTTAAGCTATAAGATTTCATTATTCTAGAAATGAGATTTTGATTTGAATTTAATATTTGGATATTGGAACATTAAGGCAACAACTATTATATTGTTTTGATATACTTGGATATAATCATCACTTCAATACTTGTTGTGTTCTATATTAACATGTTTAATCCATGAATAATATTATTATTCTAAAAGTTCATAGTCGTTTATAATTATAGGAGCAATTATGAAGTAAGACCAATATGAATTGGATTTCTTGAATCTCATAAGATGAAAGTAGGCAATTTTTTATTCATAGGTACTTGTTAGAGAACTAATACTGAACAGACCCACATCAAGATCACGTCATTGATCGTTATCATTAGGGATATATGATTAAAACGTCCTATCATTGTATACTTAACACCTGAGGTACATAGTGGGACTTAAATATAGGGAATGTTGTGCTTTGATATGGTAAAATGTTGATCCTTAAATGGGAAGTTATAAAGCCATTTTCATGTATGGTATGAACTATGAATTATGTAGTCAAAATGGGATTTGTTCCTTTTATGTAATAAGAGTTATACATCTAACACGTGTTACCCAAATTTGAACACCAAATGATATTAATTGTGATCCAACTCTCATGTTCAACGGGATGTCTGTAACAAAGTGATAACTGATAAACTTACCTTATGCATCAATTGTTGCTTTGCGCTTTTAGGAATTGGATGTTGATAATGGCATTCTTTGTCGTGTGTTATTGGGGGAATTGAAATATTGCTAGACATTAACCACTGTTTATATCAATCTATGATGAGTCTTGTGCAAGTGGGAGATTGAAAGATATTTATGCCCAAGGGTCGGTATAGAATGATATTTGCTATATGGTCACACATTATAGCAAGTTACTACTTATTGATTATTTATTTGATTACTAACAAATATTAAGGAAATCTCCAGAAAACTCCCAATATTTTGGGAAAAATTTTAATAAAGTCCTAAATTTTATTTTTTGAACAAAAAAGTCTCGACTTTTTAACTTATTGAATAGAACAACCGAAGAAACTAACTAATTTATTCATTTTAGCCCTTTTAGATCTGTTCAACAGGTCATGGGACCAAATTGGTAATTTTTCGAAAATAATGGCACTTTTCTGCAAATTTCGTCAGTATTTGTATATAATGTATAAACGTATTTTTTATGTATTTACATATATTTTTTTATATGTATGTACCTTTTTAATTTTTTATATGTATATGTTTACATATTTTTATGTATTTTAAATGTATAAACGGATTTTTTACGTATTTTTATGCATTTTTAACTATTTTACATACTTTTTAAGTGTTTATATGTGTTATTTTTTTTATATATTACGTATTTATATGTATTTTTACATATTTACGTAGTTTTTAAAAGTTTTTTTTATATGGATGTTTATGTACTTTAAATGTATAAACGTATTTTTTACGTATTTATATGCATGTTTAAGTATTTTGCATATATTTTAATGTATTATGTATTTATATGTATTTTTTTAAGTTTTCAATATAGATGTTTTGTAACGCCCGGTTCGTCAAGGTAAATTCTTAAGTTATTCACTCCACTTTTAATTTTTTTTTTTTTTTTGGCTTTAGACCCACCATGCATGAATTGGTGATCATTTAATGGATGTAGAATGCTAAATCTAGGGTTTGAGTTCCATTAAGTTATGCAATGGAGTAAAGTTGTCAACTTTATTGTTTAGGACGTCCCTAAAGAGCTAGATATGAAAGTTGGACGTTGGGCTTAAAGCATTTAGTGCTTAATAAACATTTTTGGCCAACTAGAGCGTACGTCGGGCGTACGAAGACATACGTTGAGCGTACACGTTTGGGATTGCGACCCATGCGTTGCAATCGAGTATGCCAAACATACAGGTGGTACGCTTAGCGTACTCATTAGGGGTCCTTTTCAGATTTTGAGTGTTGGGCCATTAGTGGATGTTTTACCTTTTTAGGTCATGGTGGGCTTTAGACCTCTTGGGTGTCTTTTGTACTTTGGGCTAGTTTGGGCTTAGACCGCGATATGTCAAGCCTAGTAAGAGAAGGGTAAAACAGTCTTTTACCATTATGAATAGAGATTAAGAATTTGGACTCCTAGTTTGAGGTAGTGAGTTGATTGCTAATTAGAGTTATATTATTTATGATTTAGTGTGGGGATTATTGACTCAGCAGCCTGAGTGTGATTTGTTTATCTTCAGACAGAGGTGAGTCTCTGCACTGTACTGTTGGGTCGAAGGCACCAGTTCCTGTACTGTTGGGTCGAAGGCACCAGTTCCGGCCCGCTAGTTTATGTTTGAAGACTGAAAGTTGTGTTCGTGACAATTTCCGGTTATGTCTGTATATGCTTGTTGTCTTTGTGACTATTCGTCATGATGGTATGCTAGTTGTAGGGGTGAAATAGACCCGATACCGGTTGAAAGAGACCGAAGGGGGTTAAATATACCTAGTACCGGTTAAAAGATACTGAACGGGGTGAAATTGTCACACCCCCAAACCAAGGATGGCGGAAACTTTTAGGGGTGGCGGACTTCATGTATAGTATCACAATGTTGAGAGAAAAACTTTGAGACACACTTGAACAAACGTTAGAACAAGTATATTGCGGAATAGTTAATCTCGAAGGATCTAAGAGCTCAACAATAATATTAATAAGTTAGAGTTAGATAGTTAGAGAGTTAGTTGCGGAAAAGTAAAGAAATGGAAAGGACAACAATTGTTATATCAAGTATACACATAAGTTGATTCATAATGAGGAATGCATTCAATCCAAGTTAATAAGTGAGATCAAACTTAGTGATTAAGTCACAAGAGACTTGCTCCGAAGAGAGATTGTAATCAGTTATATTCTAGTAAAGTTTGAGAGTAAGAAGGGATGTGTAATTAGATAGAGAGATAGAAAAGATAGCTTCAGAGTTGTATTGAATAAGTGAGAATGAGCTCTATTTATAGAGATTCAAGAGTTACACTAGATTACGTCTCTAAGAGTAGCCATGCAAGGCATACTGGACAATAGAGAGCATTACAGAAAGATAGATAAAAATAAACTAAGTAAAGTAAGAAGACTGCGGTTGGCTAGATGACTTTGGATGAGGCTGCTGATGGGAGCTTGACTGCGGACGCTTGTGGGCTGCGGTAGGCTAAGTTAAGAGGGTCACTTCATGTTTCAACAATTTCCCCCTAAGTGACCTCTAACTTTTTCTTCACTTATCAAGTTTAAGAAACTTGATCAGAATCCACCAAAACTTCCTGATATTTTACAACCAAGTGATCCTCCTTAAAATCTCGAACTTGACTTCGGCAGTTGTATGTTTCGATTTTCTACTGCGGTACGACAGATTTCAAGTTGTTTCTTTGTAAGGCGGTTCATGGCAGTCAACGGAATGAAGTATTTTGTATCGTTGAGTTTCCGTTTGAAGATGACTCCGAGCTCTGGGAAGTTTGTTGCACCTAAGGATCTTTCTTGGAAGCCTTCAGTAATCATGGGTGCGGGGTCAAGTGGTGGGAAAACAAATTTTGTGGCCAGGATAGGATGAATGTCTGCATCAATTTTGGCAAAGTCGCAGATAGTTTTCTTCAAGAACGTACTTGCCTTCTCAAGTGCTATCTTCATCTTCCGATGCTTCTCTGACTTGTTCTGGAACACCTTTGATATAAGAAAGACTTCTTTAGGGTTCATACATGGGAAGTCAGCTTGGGTGCGGACATAGTCGTGATCCCTTCTTGTGAGAGTGTATTGGATGAAGTCAGCCTTCATGAACTTTCGGGGCTTGTAGTTTTTGACTGCGGATGGTCTATCATTAGACCAGATTTTCTCTATGGAAGAAGCATGTTTCGCATAGAACCGGTTCAGTCTTTCGAATTCCATAGGCAGTCTCTTGTGGTCGGGCAGGTTGCGGTCTAAGGGCTCAAAAATAGTAAAGTACTTGGCATTGGGAGAGATTGGAACATCCCAATAACCATCAGAGGGAGGTTCTGTATAGGTAAGATATGGTTTGTAGTCGTCATCTAGCAGTCTGCGGTGGGGATTGATCAAAGAGTTTATCAAGGATTCATCCATAACAGTGTCAAAACCGCATTCTCTCCATATGAGCTCAGAAAATTTAGCTGCTTTCTAGTCAGCTTTCTTCTGTTTGGTGACAGGGGAGTCATTTGAGCTTGGAGAAGACATGTGATCCACCAGATTCTTAAAGTGAGGGGGAGTCTCTCGTCGCTCAGGAGTGATCTCCTTTTGTGGTGGAGTCTGATGAGATGGTTGCGGTGAAGGTTGCGGTGAAGGAACTCTTTCAGTAATGATGGGGGGACTTTGATGGTGTGAGATGTTGTTGGAATGATTGGAGTGGTGGTCTTCTTCCTCATTTCCCCCTCTTGAGGAATGCAACACCGGAGCATCCTCAAGCCATTGTCTGAGACCATCGACCTTGGCATATACTTCCTGGAACTGGGCTATAAGAGCATCCGCCAGTTGTTGATTGTTGGGGATGGCGGTGTTGAAGAGCAGCCTGTGAATTTCCTTAGTGAGTTGAAGAATTTTGGGACCATGGAAGTTTGATGATAAAGATCGTTGCAGTCTGTTGATTGTAGCTTGAAGGACTGAGATAGTGGACTCATATGCAGTGTGAGTCTCAGCTATCAGCTTTTGAGATTGATTAGACTGGTCCGCAATGGCTGCTTATAGGTCTTTCTTGATTGTGGTCACCTCAGAGATGAGGCGCTCAGCAGCAGCCATGAATTTCTTGTGATCAACTTGGCGATTTGTGTCCAGGGATCGGATTCCCATTTCAACCTTCAGGGAGATGCGCTCAGCAGCCAATCTTTCACGGGTTTCCAGTCTTTCTATCCTTTCGATCAAAGACTGCGGTCCAAGAATGTCTTCTGGTTGCGGTTGAGTTGGCTTGACCGCAGCTAGAATCTGATCGACCTTAGCTTGCAGGCTTAAGAATTCTTTTCTGGTCACCACATTCTTTTTCTTCTTCTTCTTCTTCTTTGCTTTTGGCTTGCAAGTTGAGTGTTGAGAACCACTCGATTCGTCATCTTCATCAAAAATCATCAAATCGTCATCAGAGGGAGGGGTTTGATTTACCTCATTCATATTGAAGTCATCGAAGCCAAATGTAGGAGCTGAGCTGACTTCGATTGCGGTTCCTTCGTCTTGTGATTCTTGAACAGTTGGAGTTGGAGGGACTTTGGAGGTACCTGCACCGTCATGAGTGGACTGAGCCTTGCAGATCGTCTCTGCCATTTCAGTCATCCAATCTTAAACTTTCAGGATGGTGGCTACGGTATTGGCGTTATTGATTGCGTTTGCCCAATACTTTGCCACAGATTGAATTTTCTGTTCCTTTTGTTGCAGTTGTTTGATTTGCTGATCCTTCCTTGCTTGAAATGCCCTACGGAAAGCGACATATTTCTTGATATCGGCCTCAGACACCGTAGTGTAGTGTAACCATGAATCATTCGATTCATCTCCATCAAATCCTTGATATCGCACCGAAGTGTCTTTCGGATTCACGGATCCTTGCACATTGGTGCTCACCGTGCCTAAACCACCTGTTACAGATGTAAGCAGAGTAGGATTTCCTGAGCTTCCTTGGTCTCCTTGACCCGTGGTCAAGTCTGGCCTCGGCTCAGTTCTGGCAAGGGCGGAAGAAGTGCCCTGCGGTTGGGAAGGTGTTTGAAGTGTTTGGGTTACATTCAAAAGGATGGAGTTCAACTCCTCAGGAGAAAAGAAATGCAGTCGGGAAGCCCTGGAGACCTTAGGGCGAGAACCAGTGTCATCCCCTTGGGAGTGAACTGGAGGTGAGTCTCCACGATGCGGTGAAACAGACTCACTTTCTGAGTCTGAGTGGAATTCGATGGTGGTGTTGAATGGGTCTGCGGCCACCCCAAGGACTACCGGAGCCTTTTGAGAGGCTGAGGTATCAGTCCGCTCACGCATTTGCACAGTGGGATTGATTTTCTTCTTCTTGAGGATAACAATGGGGTGTACATCCTCATTAGAATCACTATCATTTGAGGGTGCGGTTTGGGTGATTTTGCGTTTCTTTGAGGGTTCGGTTGGTTTGGGAGCATCTTTCTTTGGGGTTCTTTGTTTCTTGGAGACGTTACGGGGGCCTTGATGGACTGAGACTAATTTCTTTCTTCTTTGTGAAAGATTGGAGAGAGTAGTGGAAGAAGGGACTGTGGTACTTCCAGGGATGATGAGTGCGGATGTGGCTTGTAGAGGCGAGGTAGAAAGGTATGGGCTAATACCTTCCGTAGCCTCCATATGGTCTGTGACATCGGGGGTTTCTATTCCAAGTGATGTCAAGATGTGGACTGGTAGTCGTCTTATAGGACCGAAGTTAGATTGATCTTTGGAGGGATTGTACCTTTTGAGGTCTTTGGTGATGAAGAGATCGGTGTCGTTGCCCATGCGAATTCATGCATCCACATGGAGATCTGAGATGCAAAGTGACCAGAATCTTGCAAATGTGAGTTCGGTAGGGTTTTCTCTTGGGTTTTCCTTGGGAATGTAATGCAGGAAATCATCCCACAATATCTGACCATAGTTGACGTCGTGGCCAGTGAAAATGCTCCAAACCAGTTCCAAAAGCTTGAGACCCATGTTGTCAGTGCCTCCGGTTCGACCTGACAAACTGCGGATGACGAAGTGGCAAACAAATTGCCACACCGCAGGCAGTTGGTTTTTCTTGAATTCGCCAATTCCTTTGATCTTTTTCTGATAACCCATTTGGTAGAGAGTTAATAGGATGTCAGCCATACTTGGAGTAAAAATCGTGGTTGAAGGATGAATCAGTAGATTAATGGCATTGAGAAACTTTTCTTTGTTCAGAATGACCAAAGAATCGTTTACCAAATGCAAATGCACCTCTTGAAGATTCTCGAGGGGTCTGTAAGCAGAAAATGCACATTTGAACAAGGTTGAAAGGGGAACAGCGTCTGTGAATGCATCGAAGGGGCCAAATAGAGGGTGATTGGTCAAGAACTTGATCATTAGCTTGATCGGAGCATTGTAGGATAAATGATCTTCGAACACATCCATAAAATTGCTTGAAGCAATTGAAGGCATTTGATTTCTTGTTTCAGAATCAGACCCAGTTGGGTTTGCAGAGGCAGAAGCGTTGGAAATTTTCTTAGAGATGCTTTATTTCGCCATTGTAGAATGTTTGAGAAGAAGTGCAGAAACAAAGTGCGAAAATGGAGAAAGGATTCAAAGTTCAAAGAGCGTAAACTGTTCTTTGGGAAGAAGGAAAGGTTTTATAGGGATGAATTTGAACAGTAATTAATTTTACCCTAGGTGAAAAGAATAAGGTAAAAAGGACGTTTGGGGGTTCTTTTGATTTGGGAGGTGAAATCTTAGCCACAGATTATGAAAAGGTTTAAATTTTTTTTTGAAAATTACCAAAAAGAGTTTGCAATTAATGAAATGTCAGACTTACATCATCACGTTTGGTGATCATGTGGTGAGGGAGGAGTTAATCCGTTGTGCAAAGAGGAAGTTGTAACGGATTAGACGTGTTGGGTAAGAGGAAGAGACAGATTAAGAGGATTTATTTATGGAAAAACGTTCTTTTTGTCATCATTCCTAAAATAGGTCTGACACAAGGTTTATTCAAAAAGGATATGGGACAGTTTCTCAAGGAATGTTTTTATTTAATGTTTTTTTTTCCATTTAATGAACGATCATTAAATAGCACACCATGATTCAAAGGTTAATGAAACAGTTGAGAAACTATCAAGGTGGTTGTGGATTGAGACAGTTGCGGATGGATCCTTTGGCATTGCGGATGGACGGATGGACGTCTGCAGTAGAAGAACTGAGGGGAGCACTTGTACAAGAAGTTAGTAACAACAACAATAAGGACCATTGAGAGATAAATATGATATATGGTTGCGGTACATAGACTGCGGTACACAGGATATACCAAAACCATCTATCATAAGTAACTTCAGTGAGGACCGTAACAGAGACCAAGGATGGTCTGCGGTACCTATCAATTCAAGAAGAATTGTGGTTCCGGATTCATCATTCCTAACATTTGTAAGAAATTGTTGAGTTTTGTAGAGTCAAGTGCCTTTGTGAACACATCAGCAATCTCTTCATGAGTATGGACAAAGATGAGTTCAATGTTACCTTTCAAGATGTGGTCTTTGATGAAGTGATACCGTAGTTCAATATGCTTTGTCTTGGAGTGCTGAATTGGATTGTGTGAAATAGCAATAGCACTTTCAGAGTCACAACAAATTGGTATCCGCAACATTCTGTATCCGTAGTCTATAAGTTGTGTCTTCATCCATAGTACTTGTGAACAACAGCTGGCTGCGGCCATATATTCAGCTTCTGCGGTAGACAGATATACACAACTTTGTTTCCTTGATGACCAGCTGACGAGTCTTCCACCCAGAAATTGACATCCACATGAGGTGCTTTTTCGATCTAGTCTGCATCCGGCATGATCTGCGTCTGTGAATGCTTGAAAACTGAAGTCATTGCCTGCGGGGTACCATAATCCAAGAGACTTGCTTGCTTTCAGGTATCGTAGTATTTGTTTGGCTGCGGTCATGTGTGACACTTTTGGATCAGCCTGATATCTTGCGCATACACATGTTGCAAAGGCAATGTATGGTCGGCTTGCGGTGAGGTACATTAATGAACCAATGATACCTCTATAAGTCTTGTGATCTACTGATTCGCCCGAGGGATCAGCAGATATCTTATATCCGAAGGCCATGGGGACCTTAGCTGAAGAGAAGTTGTCCATAGAATATTTCTTTAACAGTTCAGTGGTGTATTTCTCCTGATGAATGAATATCCCTTGCGGAACTTGTTTCACTTAAAGTCCTAAAAAGAAGTTGATCTCTCTATTCATGCTCATTTGGAACTTGTTGGTCATGAGCTTAGAAAATTCATTCACCATTCCTTGATCAGTTGATCCGAAGATGATATCATCCACATAAATTTGTACAAGCATAAGGTGATTACCATTTGCTTTTCTAAATAAATTGGGATCAATCACTCCTCATTTGTATCCGGACGAGACAAGAAATTCAGAGAGAGTCTCGTACCACGCTCTTGGGGCTTGCTTCAGACCGTAGACTGCTTTTTCAAGTTTGTAGCAGTAGTCTGGGAATTCAATGCTTTCAAAGCCTGGAGGTTGCTGAAGATAAACCTGTTCTTTTAATTTCCCATTGAGAAAAGCACTCTTTACATCCATTTGGTGTACCTTGATGTTTTTGTGGGCTGCGTATGCTAAGAAGATTCGGATGGCTTTAATTCGTGCCACCGGAGCATACGTTTCATCATAGTCAATACCTTCAAGTTGACTATAGCCCTTTGCAACTAGCCTTGCCTTGTTTCTGACAACCGCACCAGATTCATCCAGTTGGTTTTTGAATACCCATCTAGTACCAACAACTGTATGACCTTGCGGCTTCGGGATGAGCTGCCATACTTTGTTTCTTTTGAATTCTTCTAGCTCTTCTTGCATTGCGGATATCCAGTCGGGTTCTAGTAATGCTTCTTTGATCGTTCGGGGCTCGACCGAGGACATAAATGCTGCGTAGTGACAGTGATCAGATAAGTCCTTAGAAGATCGAGTTTGGATACCTGCGGATGGGTTGCCAATGATTTGTCCTGGTGGGTGGTCCTTCGTCCATACGCATAGACGGGGTTGCAGATAATCAGCAGCTGTGGTAGAGGGAATGTCTTCGATAGCAGAAGACTCTGCGGTTGGAGATGGCAGGTCCCCCTGGACTTGAGATCATCCTGCTGAGTCATCTTGGATTGTTGGAGCGAGAATGGAATTTTCTTGAGCAGTTGGAAGAGGTTCCCCCTGGATTGCTGATGGGAAATACCCTGGAACCTGAGAAGGTTCCCCCTGGATTGCGGATGGGAGAGTGATAATCCTTGAGTCTGTTCTTGTGTCAACGTTCTCTATGTTTTCATCATCCGAGTCCGAAGAGACGTTTGATGGTAATGATTCTCTGCGGATAGGAACTTGAGCTATATCAAGTACTGGAACCTCGATGGTTGTTTCTTGATCCGGAGTAGAGCTTTCCCCCTCAACCAGCGAGGTGGAAGTAGTGAGAGATGCTACTTCGGATAGTGATGGACCAGATACATCAGCATGCTGTTGTTGAGCTTCCTGAGACACAAGAACTTCGGATAATTTGGCTGTTTCTACAGGGTCAAAAAAATCGTCATAGTTGACTTCAACTAGGTTTAATGGACCCGAAGAGGCAAGAATATCACTTTGCAGGATTGATGTGGTTTCAGTCGATGGAGCGGTGTTGCGGATGTGATAGTCATCAAATTTCACATCGAAGCTTTCAATGATTAGCCTTGTACGTCTAATGAGAACCCTGTAAGCAACTTTGTTTGTGGAGTAGCCAAGGAAGATGCCTTCATCAGACTTCGGTGCAAACTTGTTAACATGATCTCTGTTGTTGATCACAAAACATCTACACCCAAAGATATGAAAGAAGCGGACATTTGGCTTGCGGTTGTTAAGGCCCTCATACGGTGTTTTGATGAGTCGCTTACATACAATACTTCGATTCTGTACAAAGCATGTGGTGGCCACTGCTTCAGCCCAGCAATAGAGAGGAGGGTGTGCGAAGTTGAGCATGGATCTGGGTGCTTCTACTAGGGTGTGATTCCTTCTCTCTACTACCCCATTTTGTTACGGTGTGTAGGGAGCGGAGAAGTTGTGAGTGATACCCTTGGAAACCAAGAAACCATTTAGGAGATGATTAGTAAATTCAGTTCCATTATCACTTCGGATGCATCGAACTGGCAGCTTGATCTGGAGTTCTATCTCTTTGATGAAATTGATGAGAATCTGCGGTGTTTCTGATTTGAGTCGAAGAAAGAAGACCCATGTGAAGCGTGTGTAATCATCTACTATAACCAGTATGTATTTCTTGTGATGGAGACTGGCTACGGTAGATGGACCGCAGAGATCAATGTGCAGGAGCTCCAGTGGTTCAGAGATTGATGAGTCAATCAGCATGGGGTGACTTGCTTTGGATTGTTTTCCACATTCACATGCAGGGCAGAGAGTGTCATTGCTGCACTTGAGAATAGGGAGTCCTCTGACTAGTTCTCTAGTGACCAAATTGTTGATGTATCTGAAGTTGAGATGAGCTAGCTTGCGGTGCCATAGCCAGCTGACTTCGGATACTGCTTTGGATAGGAAGCATAAATGTGGTTTGCCTATGATCAGAGAGACATCCAAAGGATACATAGTACCTTCGGATCAAGACTTGATCAGACATGTGTTCCTATCACTTGTCATTACATACCAAAATTGATCATCAAATTCAACTCGATGGCCTGCCTTACATAGTTGGCCAACACTGATGAGATTGTGTTTAAGGCTTTCTACATAGGCAACCTTTTGAATAGAGAAGTTTACCGTAGTAAGAACACCATAACCTCGGATTATCCCGTTCGCATTGTTGTCGAATGTGACATTTCCACCGTTGCAAATTGGCCTGAAATCCCGAAGGTATTCTAACCTTCCGGTCATGTGCAAGGAGCAGGCACTGTCGATTAACCATTCTTCTTCTTGTTCCTCCTTGCACAAGTCCTGAGAATTACACGGTTAGTTTAGGCATCCAAACTAGTTTGGAGCCTGGGACAACAGATGAGTTTCTGAATGATGCATGGACCGAGGTTGTAGGGACGGGTTTCGTGTCAATGTTTAATCCTAGTCCTGGGTGTTTGTGAGATTTTGGAGTGTTGTGTCTTTTTGAAAAATTACGAGGTTTTTGAATCCAACTAGATTTGACATGGGATGAACCATTTTGACAACTACACTAACATTGACAGGTTGAGATTTTATCTTTAGCTCTGACACCTTGTTTGGTCAGCGATCTAAAGGATGAGTTGGGCTTGTGACCGGTCCGAGGTCGGTAATATCTGGCATTGGTGCTGTTGGACTTCTGAAAAGTTTGTTTTGGAAAAGGTTTAGCACGTGTAAATCGTTGGGACCTTTTTATTGGTTTTGGTAAAATACCCTTCCACTTGTTAAAGTTCTGATGTGATTTCAAAAGTATTGGAGTGGGTAAAATACCCTTCCATTTTGGATCATCTGAAGAATAGATTTGAAAGTCATTGCTTCGAAAAGACCTTTCTATCATTTGGGTTGTGTCAGAAGAGTTTGGAATGACTGATGAAACTGTACATTCCTTTTTGCATGTTTTCTTGATGGGAGAGTTTTTTGAAAAGTAGTGTGAGAAAACAAATTTTTCTGGACTCTTAGATTTTGGAAATCTGATATGCCTTTTGTTTTTCGAAAAGTTTTGTCTGTTTGTACCTCGGGATCGAATTTCCTCTTTGAAAGCCTTTTTTGCAAAAGTTTTTGGAGATCCGCAGTCATTAGTGTTCAACTGCGGTTTCCTGGAAGCCTTTGAACAATTTTGACAACGAGGGCTTGACTCATCAGAACTAGAAGATTCAGGGTTTTGAGAGCATTGACCTACTTCAAAGTTTTCTATGGGTAGTTCATAGTGAATTGGTTGAAGAGTCACAGAACTTTTGATTGTGGATTTTGGTAAGGAGGACTTAGCTACCGTAGCGTAAGTCTGAGTTGTGACTGGAGTGGGTTTCTTCTGAGAATCATGACTGCAGTGAGGAGCACTGCGGTCTGAGGACAAAGGTGGAAAGTCCTGTGAAACTTCAGGACTTTCTATGACAATTTCTTCATCAACTACGGATGAGGTTTGAGAATTTGGGTAGATTGTGCCACATATGGGAATTTGATCACTTGTTTGACCCGAAACCTCAGGCACAATTTCCTCAATGACACAATTATTGCTTAGATTATGAAGTCTACCGAAGTGTGTTCTGATGTCTTCGGGAAAAGTCTTGTCATTGACCGGGAAATGAAATTCTCGGTCCGGAGGGACATACAGTCGATCTTTGTTAAACCGGGGTGAGGAATCCATTGCGGTAGGATATCCATTTGACCAACCCCAATTGTATGTATTGTCCACGGTTCCATTATTTACCAAATTTTCAATAGCTTCACTTTCATTGAACAATTTTTCTATTAAAAAATTTAAGCATACAATTTCACTCTGAGCTAAATCTCTCTGGTTCAAGGCTATCTCTAATTGTGTTTCACTCAACATTCTTGCATCTTTTTCTAACTCTAAGTCCTTCTCTAACATAGCCATTTTGAGTCTTTTGTTATCCAGTCGTCCTCTCACATGGAACATCTCTTGGGACGCAATGTTCTTCTCATCTAAGGCTTTGTTATAGTCTGTAAGGACAGCAGCACACGTGTCATTAAGATTATCTATGAAGGGTTGACAGTCATGCATGTTATAGTTTAGAGTTTGAATCATGAGTTTTACCTGTTCGACGATGCTTAGAGTTCCATCCTTAGCCATGTAGTAATAATTCTTTTCCAGCTTTGAAGAGCCATCATCTTCCGCAGTTGCCAGCATGCAAATTTTGCTCTTTCCTTTGATACTGCTGATGGTTTCTTCTTCATCTCCGGATGACCAAACTTGGTGGTCTCTTTTGACATGGGCAACGTACGCCCTTGCCTTTTCCTTATCTTCCAATTCTTGAGCCATTCTAAGGTATAATGCTCTGTATTTTACTACATTGGCCTTACAATCTCTTGCAAAATGATTCTCTTTGTTGCATTTGTGTCAAATCACAACATCAGTTTTGTCTTCTGAGGGAGTACCGGAGTCAGTGGTTTGAGTAGACTGCGATGCTTCCTTTGGTTGAGTATTTTGAGATTGCGGTGGTGGATGAGAACTTTTGGGGTAACGCGAATGGTTATTCTATGGGTTGTAGTTACGGTTGAATGGAGGTTTGTTAAACTGTTGATTCTTGCGAAAGGAAGGAGGTGGTAGTCGATTGAACTGTTGGCTAACCAGAGCAATAGCCTTCTGAAATTCTTCTTCATCATCATACTCTGATTCAACTTCGTATGACTGCGGAGGAGTGTCATACGAGGGAGAGTAGGATTGATTATGTGGAGCTTGTGCTATGAGAGCAAGTGGTCCTCCGAAGTCAGCACAGTCTTTGAGTACCGTGGATTCTTGTGCTTGTAGTTCTCCGTAGAGCTTGTAGAGAGACAAATAATGAATTTTTCTATCGCCTTGGACTATCATCTTAGCCGTAGTCCAATGTCTTCCCCAACCATTAAGAAACTGAAGATTTGTTTCATGGTTACTGCGGATGGTGCCCGCATTGGATAACTTGGTGACTATCAGGTTGAACCTTTTGAAGGAGTCTTCCAAACTTTCGCCAGTATGAGCTTTGAAATTGTTGAACTCATTGAGTGCAATTGTGAGCTTCTTGTCTTGAGCTTGTTCTGAGCCTTCATACAGATTTTTGAGAACTTCCCAGATCTCTTTTGCTGATTTGCAATTTATGATAATATCGAAGTTGTCAGGAGCAACTTCACAAGAGATTTCATAAAAAGCAACAGCATCATTTTCCATTTTATTGAGATCATCCTTGGTGGGATGGTTCATGACTGGTTGACCTCCTCCTAGTCTGGCAGTAGCGCCGTCAGTTTGGACTGGTGTAAGAACTGGGACATGTGGTCCTTCTTCTACGGATCGCCATACATCTCTACCAAGTCTCCTTAAGTATCTTTCCATTCTCTGAGACCAGTGATGATATTCATTTGCCACCAATATTGGGGCTCGATTAGAACCACCAACACTGTTGGAAACATTCAGAGATAACGATTGTGCCATTTTTCCTTGTTTTTTTTTTTTGTTTTAAGAAATGAGCTTCAGTGGTATAGAAGGCCCTTTAAAAATCAGAGTTCTGTTTTTCAAAAAGCAACCACTATGGCTCTGATACCAATTGTTGAGAGAAAAACTTTGAGACACACTTGAACAAACGTTAGAACAAGTATATTGCGGAATAGTTAATCTCGAAGGATCTAAGAGCTCAACAATAATATTAATAAGTTAGAGTTAGATAGTTAGAGAGTTAGTTGCGGAAAAGTAAATAAATGGAAATGACAACAATTTTTATATCAAGTATACACATAAGTTGATTAATAACAAGGAATGCATTCAATCCAAATTAATAAGTGAGATCAAACTTAGTGATTAAGTCACAAGAGACTTGCTCGGAAGAGAGATTGTAATCAGTTATATTCTAGTAAAGTTTGAGAGTAAGGAGAGATGCGTAATTAGATAGAGAGATAGAAAAGATAGCTTCAGAGTTGTATTGAATAAGTGAGAATGAGCTCTATTTATAGAGACTCAAGAGTTACACTAGATTACGTCTCTAAGAGTAGCCATGCAAGGCATACTGGACAATAGAGAGAATTAAAAAAAGATAGATAAAAATAAACTAAGTAAAGTAAGAAGACTGCGGTTGGCTAGATGACTTTGGATGAGGCTGCTGATGGTAGCTTGACTGCGGACGCTTGTGGGCTGCGGTAGGCTAAGTTAAGAGGGTCACTTCATGTTTCAACACACAACAACGAGTATACTAGTGATCATAGTAAATACAACCATCATAAATATAATTGAAAAAGTTACACCATACTATGAGTTTACATGTTTCAAAATCAGTTACATTATGATGACAAAAATGTATAAATTGACGTCTTGCGTCCCATCCTCAAAAGCAGTTGGTTACCTGTTTCACTGGTTTCCTGAGAATACAAGTAGTTTTGAAAGAGTGCCAACAATTAAGTTGGCGAGTTCATAAGCTTTTCGATGAAATGTTGGAAAAACCTTCATTTGTAAATGTAATTGAATACTCAAGAAAAATCCAATATTTTTCCTTATACAAGGTTGTGTAGTCTTAAATCCCAGGACAGAGAGTATGTACTTTTAAATAGATAAAGTCCCTTTTTATAAATTAGTATTTTCCCGTAAACTTGAAATGTTGTTAACTCCCTATGTGAGTCGTCATAACCATACTATAACTAGAATGAACCTGCTACAACGTTTTTCAGACGTCCATATCCTATGACTTTTGTCACCCGTAGACCTGCAGGTCCAGCTGTAGCTAGCAGCAAGGTGTGGGGTGTCAATCCCAATATAGATCTATACACAATTATCACGCTCTCCCTACAAGAGATTCTGGCTATAACTTACATGAATTTTTAACCCGTACTCTAAGAGTACATTTGAAGAATTGTCTCACAACTTACATTAACGAGTTCACGTGTAGTGTTTGAGTAAAAACCTTTTGTGTGGCGGAAGTGAAATCTCCCTTTGTGCACTACATTAGTGATGTGAGTTTCATAAACCACACCTATTATAGTTTATCATGTAGTACTTGAAAATCCGATAGTATTATGGTGAGACCCTTCATGTGTATGTAATAGTTTAACCAATGCATAACTATACTTATTATATTTCATCTTGCATTGTTTGTAGTTTACAAAGGACCCTTATTCTTGATAGAGTATTTTCTGTTATATAACTATATCACAACAGGAAAACACATACAAAATATGAAGTCATCAAAGATTACACTTTGCTCAACATGTTACAAAGTGTTATGAAAATTGTAAGTTGTTAACTCGTTTTTAACTTTTCTACACCGTTTTAGAAAAATCATACAAAGTCAAAAACTGAATTCGTAAACTCCGAGAGTTTAGAAAAAGTGTCTAGTTTGTTCATACATTTTATTATAATTTTTAGAAGTCTCTAACTTGTGTGAAAATGTTCATATTCACAGACTGGTCCGAATTCGTTTATGAAATGATAGGCAGTTTTGTAAATATCACCATAAATTGTAGAAAAATCGTATGGAGATGTGAAAGTAGTCATTTTAAAGGTATGAACCTGATCTAGTTGCATAACAAACAGTTTTGAAAGATATTAAGTTTAAGATGGTCAAAACGGTCCATTAATAGGACTCAACTTTTCTAATGAAAGCTGTTGTTTGAGTTTAGTTGTGTTTTTGGTATTTTAACTGGTATTCTCCCCCTAAAACTTGAAGAAAACATGAAAATGTGGGGGTATGAACTCACCTTGAGTGATCTCTTAAGATGGATGAGGAAGAGAAGAAGTTTCTAAGTCAAGAACACTTGGGGGATGCTTGAAGATTCGAAGATCTAAGAGAAAATATGTCGATATTTGTTTAAGAAATCTATGATTTGAGTGAAGGAGTGTAGAGTATTCAAGTGTAGGATGAATATACTTACCAATAATGGAGTGAAAAGCTCAAGAACAGCCTTGAAATCTTGAGTTCCAGAGAGGGAAAGTGAGAGAGAGGTGTTTGCTCTTTGGTGAAAGAGTGAGTAAAGTGGAAGGAGATATGAGAGCTTCCAGCTTTTGATGAAGCTAGGTAGCTGGAGGAGGGGTGTCAAAAGGAGAAATAGTTGACTGAGGGTTGTCCTTTGAGGGTATGGGGGATAGCTTGTGTAACACTTTAGCGAAAGTCAACACTCTATCACAAAATCTCACCCAATAGATATCATTTTTAGTTTAAGATCCTCCCCTTTTAAAATGTGATTAAAATATGATAATATAGGATCTCTTACGTCAAAACACGAGTTTGGGTGAAAATCCCGCGTTAAAATCACAAAAAATGAGCTTAAAACGAAGACGGGGTCGAAAACCGGGAAAAGGGGCGAAGTCTGCGAAAATCCGAGTTCAGGGCCGAAGGTTTGTTCCTTAGGTGCTTAGAACCGAGAGGAGGGTTCGGTTGTTGGATGAGAACCGAGAAAAGGGTTCGGTCCGAGTCTCGCAGGCGAAGCCGTCAGTAGGAACCGAAAGCGAAATCAGGGAAGGGTAGTTCGGTCCGATGGGACCTTCCTTTGTGCAAGTTTCAGGCCCGAACTGGACCTTCGGGTTCGGTTCTTGTAGGAGGTTTCGGTCCATTACAGTTTCGGTCCTCATGAGTTCGGTTCTTAAGCTAGTCTCGGTTCTAATGAGAGGTTCGGTTCCTTAAGAGGGTTCGGCTCCTTAAGAGGGTTCGGTTCCTTAAGAGGGTTCGGCTCCTTAAGAAGGTTTGGTTCCTTAAGATGGTTCGGCTCCTTAAGAGGGTTCGGTTCCTTAAGAGGGTTCGGCTCCTTAAGAGGGTTCGGTTCCATAGCGCTGTTTCTCGCATAAGGTTCCCGTTTCGAGTTGTTTTGGACTAAATTAAGGGTCGGGATGCCCCAAATGATTATAAAAGTTTTGAGAGAGATTTGGGAGAGATTTTGGGAGAGAGAGAGATTGATAAAGGGAGATTGAGTGAGACTTTGTTTGTGACCTTTTTGGATGTTTAGCTTCGCAACGCAAGGTTTGTAAACCCCGTTAAGCCTTGTTATGAATGTTATACGCCCCCGAGCGGTACGGAATAATGTTTTACCAAGTAGTTTAATCACTTACCCTGATTAGGGTTTAAGAATTCTGAACATATGAATTTTTCAAGTGATAACTTCTTATTAAAATAGCGAGTTGTACAGTAGTAATCATAATGTAATCCCTAATATACAAGGTTTATTGAGTTGACCGGTTTGACTTGTTGACTTTATTTGACTTCGATTTGACCAGATATTGACGGTTGTCACATCTTCCCCCCGTTAGAAGGAATTTCGTCCCAAAATTAGCATTTTGACTGGGACTTCAAGAGTTGGGGATAAGATGCGAGTATTTTTTTTTCATTTGATCCTCGCGTTCCTAGGTGAATTCGGGTCCTCGTTTTGTGTTCCAACGGACTTTCACAATAGGAATACGACTTTGTTTCGTCCTTTTGATCTCTCGATCCATGATTTCTACCGGTTCTTCTACGAAGTGGAGACTCTTGTTGACCTCGATTTCCTCGAGTGGGATCACCAGAGTCTCGTCAGACAGACACTTCTTTAAATTTGACACGTGGAAGGTCGGGTGTATGTTGTTGAGTTCTTGTGGTATCCGAAGTTTGTATGCCACCGGGCCAATCCTGGCAAGGATTTCGAAAGGTCCGATATACCTTGGATTTAGTTTACCACGTTTACCAAAACATATCGTTCCTTTCCATGGTGATACCTTCAGTAGCACCCGGTCCCCAACCTGGAATTCCAAGGGTTTGCGTCGCTTGTCGGCGTAACTCTTTTGCCAATCTCGAGATGCTTCTAGCCTTTCTCGAATTTGAACAATATTTTCCGTAGTTTCCCTTATGATTTCAGGGCCAAAGAGGGTGCTGTTAGGGACTTGTCCCTTAGCTAGTTGCGTGTCACCCACTTCAGCCCAGCACAGAGGTGATCTGCACTTGCGGTCGTAGAGGGCTTCAAATGGTGCAACCTTGATGCTAGTGTGATAACTGTTATTGTACGAGAATTCGACCAGTGGTAAATGGGTATCCCACGCTTTACCGAAGTCAATAACACACGCTCTTAGCATATCTTCCAAGGTTTGAATGGTTCTTTCGCTCTGCCCGTCGGTTTGAGGATGGTAGGCCGTAGTTATGTCTAGCCTGGTTCCTAGAGCTCTCTGTAAGGACTGCCAGAATCGTGAAGTGAATCTACTATCTCTGTCAGAGATAATGGATATCGGCACACCATGTAGTCGTACAACCTCTTTGATGTACGTCCTAGTCAACTTTTCCATCTTGGTGGTCTCCTTTATTGGCAGGAAGTGCGCAGATTTGGTCAATCTATCGATGATTACCCAAATGGTATCAAGACCATCCGTTGTCTTAGGTAGTTTGGTTATGAAATCCATGGTTATTCGTTCCCAATTCCATTTGGGTATCGCAGGCTGCTATAGCAAACCCGAAGGCTTTTCGTACTCTACCTTAACCTTGGTGCAAGTCAGACACTTGCTCACGTATGTAGCGATTTCGGCTTTCTTGTTCGGCCACCAATAGAGTTTCTTCAGGTCCAGGTACATCTTGTCTGAATCGGGATGTACGGAGTATCGAGTTTTATGTGCCTTATTCAGGATGACGTCCCTGAACCCGCCGAATTTCGGTGTCCAAAGAGTCATGAGATAACGAGCTCCGTCGTCCTTGACTTTTAGATTCTTATCCATTCCTCTTAAAGCCTCACCTGCCACATTCTCAAGCTTCAAAGCTTCCAGCTGGGCCTCTTTGATTTGCACGTAAAGCTGTGAATGGATTGTCATGGTTAATGACTTTACTCGGCGACCCGAGTATTCTTTTCGACTTAAGGCGTCAGCTACCACGTTGGCCTTGCCTGGGTGATAACAAATCTCACACTCGTAGTCATTTAGTAATTCTACCCATCGTCTCTGCCTCATGTTGAGCTCTTTTTGATTGAGGATGTGCTGAAGGCTTTTATGATTGGTAAAGATGGTACACTTTGTTACGTAAAGGTAGTGCCTCCAGATCTTTAGGGCGAATACTACTGCTCCCAATTCTAGGTCATGTGTGGCATAGTTGACTTCGTGCGTTTTTAATTGCCTCGATGCATACGCAATGACATTTCCTTGTTGCATTAACACACACCCCATAACCTGGTTTGATGCGTCGCAGTAGATCACAAAGTCTTCGCTTCCCTCGGGCAGGGATAAAATCGGGGCGCTGCACAGGGCCTGCTTTAATGTTTGGAAAGCGGTTTATTGTTTCTCTCCCCAGCTGAAAGTCACACTCTTTTGGGTTAGGGTGGTAAGTGGTTTGGCAACCTTGGAGAAGTTCTGGATGAACCTTCGGTAGTAGCCAGCGAGGCATAAGAATTGGCGGATTTCTGTAGGCGTCCTTGGTGCTGACCAGTTCTCAATCGCCTTGATTTTGGAGGGATCCACGTGTATCCCTTTCTCGCTAACCACATTACCGAGGAAGTCCACTTCTTGGATCCAAAATTCACACTTCTTGCTCCGGCGTTGGCGGTCGGGTTGGCTTGTTGGCAGACGCCCTGCAAAAACGGGCGGTATGCCGCTTTTTGTTACAGCGGTTGCAGTGCATTTCTCGGCAAGGACCGTTGTGGTGAAAGTTGCACTTGTTGCACTTGGGGAGGGTTCCACCATATTGTCTCAGTGGTGTTGGAGTGGAAGGAGTAGTTGCAGCATGGATGGCAACAATTTGCTGCTTCTTTGCGGGGTCCTGTGCCGGTCGCTTCTTTTTATTATCCCAGAACTTCCTCTTGTTGTTCCCTCCTCGTGCTTGATCGGAGGTTGTTGTCACAGTGGCATGGCTGGCCCGATGATCAATGAGTTATTGTGCTAACTCCTTGGCACTCTCGAAGGTAGTTGGTCGTGAGGCCGACACGCTATTTTGAATCTGGGAAGATAATCCCCAGAAATATCCTTCCACCTTCTTGCTTTCCGGAGTGACCATCGCCAGACAGAAGAGTGCTAGATCATTGAATCGGGCAGTGTAAGCTGCAAGGTCAGAGCCCGTCATCTTGAGACTCCACAGTTCTTGCTCTAATTTTTTCACTTCACCCCTTGGGCAATACTTCTTCAGCATCATGGTTTTCAAATCTTCCCAACTTATCGAATTAGCCACGGCGAGAGTTAGAGATTTTACATGGCCGTTCCACCAAGTAAGGGCCCTGCCGGTGAAAGTGCGAGCTGGGAATTTGACTTTTTTTTCTTCGGGGCACGCACATATCTCGAAGACAGATTCGGTCTTCTCGAACCACTGCATCAAATCGATGACTCCCCCGCTTCCATTGAACGAATCGGGTTTGCCATTAGTAAAGTCCTTGAAGGAACACTCTCTTGAACGCCCTTGGCTGTCTCCTTGAGTGGAGTTATTAGTACCGCTCCCTGTCCTTCTGGCACCGTCAGTGCTGATTTGGGACATAGCTGCTGCCACTGCGGCCGTGACCGCGGCTTGGAACATAACAGGGTCATACTGGGGAGGCGGCGGTGGTGGATTTGTTTGCATTCCGCCAGTGCACCTAGCAGATCTACGAGGCGGCATCTTTCTGTTATAGAATTTCAAAGACGAAATGAGTATAAGACTTTTAGTAATGGTTATTAGTCGGGTGTTGCCAAACTAGGTTATTAGTTTTCAAGTATAGTATTTCCGATTTTTTGGATGTTGCAAACAATTCATAGCAGGAGTCTATATAAATAAACTTATGAATTTAGTAGTAATGATTCAAACGAAATCTTGTAATCTTTGTTCCATGCCTGATCCACTCATAAGACCACTCAATGTATACTAGTTGTGTGTAACTAAGGTTCAACAGACCGTCGAACTTAATGAGTCTGCCCTGAGCCCACAACCAAACAAGGAACATGATCCAGGGCGGACTTACCATTTCTAAGTCGATCGCATCTTAATTACATATAACCTCGAGGTATATATCAAATAATCTCAGAGTTACCAGAAGCAAATCGTTTGTAGTGTTATGTTATGCAATCTGAGGTGAACTCCCAATAAAATATAATGCATGCCAATTTTCATTGATACAATTTAGTACATGTTTTTAGGAAAATTTGACCTTATAGAAGGTCTACATTATATCAACTTAACATAAACTTTTGGCAGCACATAGGCCCTTCGACTAGTGTAGCCACTTAGACGCAGGGTCAAACCTACTTACAGGAAAGAGTAGCCCCAACACATACCCATAAACCTAGTTTATAACAAAATGTGAGTAGTGCAAACACTACTCGAGGCGGGTGGTATCAGCTAGTCCACTGTGGCCTTGAGATGAGGTCGAGGCTCCCTGTAGCTCCGCAATTCGGTGCTCGGCCGTGATCACTCTCTCCTCGAGAGTTGCGTGCCTTAGCTGGTACTCCCTTACCTCCGCCCGAGCGGTGCTAAGGTCCTCGATGAGTTGGTCCATGGGATAGAAGTCTCTTTCCAAGTCCCGGGTACGAGCATCGGATGCTTCTACAACAGCGTTGAGGTCCCGAACTTCATTCGCCATATTCCTATTCTGGTCCCCAAGGTTCGTGATATGGTGGATCACGACTGGGAGGGCTCTGTCAGCTGGTCCGCCATGACTGAGGTCGTAGTAACCCCGTTGATCACCAAATGGTGAACGTTGTCGTTGTTGACGGCTCCATCTCTCGATCACTGTTGCCCAACGGGGCTCGGGCCTGTTGTATCCAAATCGGTTTGCAGGCACCCTGGCGATGTAAGGAGGGTTGATGACTTCCTCCTCCGGCTCCTCTTCTTCTTCTTCGTCCTCCAATTCCTCTTCTTCTGCATCCTCTTCGGGGTCTTCTTCAGGTTCCTCCTCGAATACTTCATCGGGATCCTCTTCTGGTTCTGCTTCCAACCAACCACCGTTCCCCTGGTTCGGAAAATAGGGGTCTCCGGGTAAATAAAATCTTGCCATGTCGTCTGTACGAGAATAGGGGTGTAAGAGGCACATAATGAATCTAGAAATATTGTTCTTAGTTAACATAAAATACTCCTATAGTATTTTAACGGTTGTGTTTGATTCTTAACGTGTTTCTTGTATGGGTGTTGGTAAGTTGATAGACTTGTTGTCCACTATGACTATCCCCTGCTATATACTAGTCACTTCTCGGACGAATATAGTTGATCAGGCTATATTCCTCCTAGACTTGATTGCATATCCCAAGGCATATTCACATTGCACAACTCCTCTATTTTTAACTTTTTCATTTTCCTTAGACGTGACAGTATAACGGCATGCATGTATGTACTTATACTTTTTCATAAAAATAACGCTTTTATTATTTTTAAAAGTATACTTGTAGGGAAAACCTTTAAATCAGAGAATCTTAGTCCCTTTGTGTTTATCTTTTGTATATCTTATGTGGTTTGATATACTATGTTCACTATAAACAATGCTCTAATACCAATCTGTCACACCCCCAAACCAAGGATGACGGAAACGTTCAAGGGTGGCGGATTTCATGTATAGTATCACAACAACGAGTATAATAGTGCTCATAGTAAATACAACCATCATAAATATAATTGAAAAAGTTACACCATAGTATGAGTTTACATGTTTCAAAATCAATTACATTATGATGACAAAAATGTATAAATTGACGTCTTGCATCCCATCCTCAAAAGCAGTTGGTTACCTGTTTCAGTAGTTTCCTGAGAATACAAGTAGTTTTGAAAGAGTGTCAACAATTAAGTTGGTGAGTTCATAAGCTTTTGGATGAAATGTTGGAAAAACCTTCATTTGTAAATGTAATTGAATACTCAAGAAAAATCCAATATTTTTCCTTATACAAGGTTGTGTAGTCTTAACTCACAGGACAGAGAGTATGTAGTTTTAAATAGATAAAGTCCCTTTTTGTAAAGTAGTATTTTCCCATAAACTTGAAATGTTGTTAACTCTCTATGTGAGTCGTCATAACCATACTATAACTAGAATGAACCTGCTACAACGTTTTTCAGACGTCAAGATCCTATGACTTTTGTCACCCGTAGACCTGCAGGTCCAGCTGTAGCTAGCAGCAAGGTGTGGGGTGTCAATCCCAATATAGATCTATACACAATTATCACGCTCTCCCTACAAGAGATTCTGGTTATAACTTACAGGAATTTTTAACCCGTACTATAAGAGTACATTTGAAGAATTGTCTCACAACTTACGTTAACGAGTTTACGTGTAGTGTTTGAGTAAAAACCTTTTCTGTGGCGGAAGTGAAATCTCCCTTTGGGTACTAAATTAGTGATGTGAGTTTCATAAACCATACCTATTATAGTTTATCATGTAGTAGTTGAAATCCGATAGTATTATGGTGTGACCCTTCATGTGTATGTAATAGTTTAACCAATGCATAACTATACTTATTATATTTCATCTTGCATTGTTTGTAATTTACAAAGGACCCTTATTCTTGATAGAGTATTTTTTGTTATATAAATATATCACAACAGGAAAACACATACAAAATATGAAGTCATCAAAGATTACATTTTGCTCAACATGTTACAAAGTGTTATGAAAATTGTAAGCTGTTAACTCGTTTTTAACTTTTCTACACTGTTTTAGAAAAATCATAGAAAACTCATACAAAGTCAAAAACTGAATCCGTAAACTCTGAGAGTTTAGAAAACGTGTCTAGTTTGTTCATAAATTTTATTATGATTTTTAGAAGTCTCTAACTTGTGTTAAAATGTTCATATTCACAGACTGGTCCGAATTCGTTTCTGAAATGATAGGCAGTTTTGTAAATATCACCATAAATTGTAGAAAAAACGTATGGAGATGTGAAAATAGTCATTTTAAAGGTATCAACCTGAACTATTTTCATAAGAAACAGTTTTGAAATATATTAAGTTTAAGATGGTCAAAACGGTCCGTTATTAGGACTCAACGTTTCTGTGGAAAGCTCTTGTTTGAGTTTAGTTGTGTTTTTGGTAATTTAACTTGTATTCTCCTCCTAAAACTTGAAGAAAACATGAAAATATGGGGGTATGAACTCACCTTGAGTGATCTCTTAAGATGGATGAGGAAGAGAAGAAGTTTCCAAGTCAAGAACACTTGGGGGATGCTTGAAGATTCGAAGATCTAAAAACAAATATGTCGATATTTGTTTTAGAAATCTATGATTTGAGTGAAGGAGTGTAGAGTATTCAAGTGTAGGATGAATATATTTACCAAGAATGGAGTGAAAAGCTCAAGAACAGCCTTGAAATCTCGAGTTCTAGAGAGGGAAAGTGAGAGAGAGAGGTGTTTGCTCTTTGGTGAGAGAGTGAGTAAAGTGGAAGGAGATATGAGAGCTTCCAACTTTTGATGAAGCTAGGTAGCTGGAGGAGGGGTGTCAAAAGGAGAAATAGTTGACTGAGGGTTGTCCTTTGAGGGTATGGGGGATAGCTTGTGTAACACTTTAGGGAAAGTCAACACTCTATCACAAAATCTCACCCAATAGATATCATTTTTAGTTTAAGATCCTCCCCTTTTAAAATGTGATTAAAATATGATAATATAGGGTCTCTTACGTCAAAACATGAGTTTGGGTGAAAATCCCGCGTTAAAATCACGAAAAACGAGCTTAAAACGAAGTCGGGGTCGAAAACCGGGAAAAGGGGCAAAGTCTGCGAAAATCCAAGTTAAGAGCCGAAGGTTCGGTCCTTAGGTGCTTAGAACCGAGAGGAGGGTTCGGTTGTTGGATGAGAACCGAGAGAAGGGTTCGGTCCGAGTCTCGCAGGCGAAGCCGTCAGAAGGAACCGAAAGTGAAATCAGGCGAGAAGCGAAGGGTAGTTCGGTCCGATGGGACCTTCGGTTGTATAAGTTTCGGGCTCGAACTGGACCTTCGGGTTCGGCTCTTGTAGGAGGTTTCGGTCCATGACAGTTTCGGTCCTCATGAGTTCGGTTCTTAAGCTAGTCTCTTGTTCTAATGAGAGGTTCGGTTCCTTAAGAGGGTTCGGTTCCTTAAGAGGGTTCGGCTCCTTAAGAGGGTTCAATTCCTTAAGAGGGTTCGGCTCCTTAAGAGGGTTCAGTTCCTTAAGAGGGTTCGACTCCTTAAGAGGGTTCGGTTCCATAGCATTGTTTTTCGCATAAGTTTCCCGTTTGGAGTTGTTTTTTACTAAATTAAGGGTCGGGATGCCCCAAATGATTATAAAAGTTTTGAGAGAGATTTGGGAGAGAGAGAGAGAGAGAGAGAGATTGATAAAGGGAGATTGAGAGAGACTTCGTTTGTGACCTTTTTGGATGTTTAGCTTCGCAACGCAAGGTTTGTAAACCCCGCTAAGCCTTGTTATGAATGTTATACGCCCCCGAGGGGTACCGAATAATGGTTTACCAAGTAGTTTCATCACTTACCCTGATTAGGGTTTAAGAATTCTGAACATATGAATTTTTCGAGTGATAACTTCTTATTAAAATAGCGAGTTGTATAGTAGTAATCATAATGTAATCCCTAATATACAAGGTTAATTGAGTTGACCGGTTTGACTTGTTGACTTTATTTGACTTTGACTTGACCAGATATTGACGTTTGTCACATCTTCCCCCCGTTAGAAGGAATTTCGTCTCGAAATTAGCGTTTTCACTGGGACTTCAAGAGTTGGGGAAAAGATGCGGGTATTTTTGTTTCATTTGATCCTCGCGTTCCCAGGTGAATTCGGGTCCTCGTTTTGCGTTCCAACGGACCTTCACAATAGGAATACGACTTTGTTTTTTCCTCTTGGTCTCTCGATCCATGATTCTACCGGTTCTTCTACGAAGTGGAGACTCTCGTTGACCTCGATTTCCTCGAGTGGGATCACCAGAGTCTCGTCAGACAGACACTTCTTTAAATTTGACACGTGGAAGGTCGGGTGTATGTTGTTGAGTTCTTGTGGTAGCCGAAGTTTGTATGCCACCGGGCCAATCCTGGCAAGGATTTCGAAAGGTCCGATATACCTTGGATTTAGTTTACCACGTTTACCAAAACATATCGTTCCTTTCCATGGTGAGACCTTCAGTAGCACCCGGTCCCCATCCTGGAATTCCAAGGGTTTGCGTCGCTTGTCGGCGTAACTCTTTTTCCGATCTCGAGATGCTTTCAGCCTTTCTCGAATTTGAACAATCTTTTTCGTAGTTTCCCTTATGATTTCAGGGCCAGTGAGGGTGCTGTTAGGGACTTTTCCCTTAGCTAGTTGCGTGTCGCCCACTTCAGCCCAGCACAGAGGTGATCTGCACTTACGGCCGTAGAAGGCTTCAAATGGTGCAACCTTGATGCTAGTGTGAGAACTGTTATTGTACGAGAATTCGACCAGTGGTAAATGGGTATCCCACGCTTTACCAAAGTCAATAACACACGCTCTGCCCGTCGGTTTGAGGATGGTAGGTCGTACTCATGTCTAGCCTGGTCCCTAGAGCTCTCTGTAAGGACTGCCAGAATCGTGAAGTGAATCTACTATCTCTATCAGATATAATGGATATCGGCACACCATGTAGTCGTACAACCTCTTTGAGGTACGTCCTAGTCAACTTTTTCATCTTGCCGGTCTCCTTTATTGGCAGGAAGTGCGTAGATTTGGTCAATCTATCGACGATTACCCAAATGGTATCAAGACCACCCGTTGTCTTAGGTAGTTTGGTTATGAAATCCATGGTTATTCGTTCCCACTTCCATTCGGGTATTGCAGGCTGCTGTAGCAAACCCGAAGGCTTTTGGTACTCTACCTTAACCTTGGCGCAAGTCAGACACTTGCATACATATGTAGCGATTTCGGCTTTCATGTTCGGCCACCAGTAGAGTTTCTTCAGGTCCATGTACATCTTGTCTGAATCGGGATGTACGGAGTATCGAGTTTTGTGTACCTCATTCAGGACGATGTCCCTGAACCCGCCAAATTTCAGTGTCCAAATTCGATTCATGAGATAATGAGCTCTGTCGTCCTTGACTTCTAGATTCTTATCCATTCCTCTTAAAGCCTCACCTGCCACATTCTCAGGCTTCAAAGCTTCCAGCTGGGCCTCTTTGATTTGCATGGACAGGTGCGAATGGATTGTCATGGTTAATGACTTTACTCGGCGACTCGAGTATTCTTTTCGACTTAAGCCGTCAGCTACCACGTTGGCCTTGCCTGGGTGATAACGAATCTCACACTCTTAATCATTCAGTAATTCAACCCATCGTCTCTGCCTCATGTTGAGCTCTTTTTGATCGAGGATGTGCTGAAGGCTTTTGTGATCGGTAAAGATGGTACACTTTGTTCCGTAAAGGTAGTACCTCCAGATCTTTAGGGCGAATACTACTGCTCCCAATTCGAGGTCATGTGTGGCATAGTTGACTTCGTGCGTTTCAAATTGCATCGATGCATACGCAATGACCTTTCCTCGTTGCATTAACACACATCCCAGAACCTGGTTTGATGCGTTGCAGTAGACCACAAAGTCTTCGGTTTCCTCGGGTAGGGATAAAATTGGGGCGCTGTACAGGGCCTGCTTTAATGTTTGGAAAGCGGTTTCTTGTTTCTCTCCCCAGCTGAAAGTCACACTCTTTTGGGTTAGGGTGGTAAGTGGTTTGGCAATCTTGGAGAAGTTCTTAATGAACCTTCGGTAGTACCCAGCGAGGCCTAAGAATTGGCGGATTTCTGTAGGCGTCCTTGGTGCTAACCAGTTCTCAATCGCCTTGATTTTGGAGGGATCCACGTGTATCCCTTTCTCGCTAACCACATGACCGAGGAAGTCCACTTCTCGGATCCAAAATTCACACTTTGAAAATTTTGCATACAATTTCTCCGCCCTTAGAGTCTCCAATACCTGTCGTAGATGTTGGCTATGCTCTTCCTTACTCCTGGAATAGACCAGGATGTCGTCTATGAAGACAATTACGAACCTGTCTAGGTAAGGCCGGCAGACCCAGTTCATTAGATCCATGAACACTGCGGGTAAGTTTGTTAACCCGAAGGTCATTACTACAAACTCGTAGTGACCGTACCGAGTTCTGAACGCCGTTTTGGGGACATCCTCCTCCTGAACTCGTAGCTGATGGTATCCCGACCTCAGGTCGATCTTTGAGAAGTAAGATGCTCCTTGGAGTTGGTCAAAAAGGTCGTCAATTCGGGGTAACGGGTATCGGTTTTTGATGGTAAGCTTATTTAGCTCGCGGTAGTCGATGCACATGCAAAACGATCCATCCTTCTTTTTCACAAACATAACTGGTGCTCCCCAAGGCGAGAAGTTGGGTCTAATGAACCCTTTGCTCAACAGTTCGTTTAGTTGGCTGGATAGTTCTTGCATCTCGGCTGGCGCTAGACGGTAGGGCGCTTTGGCTACGGGGGTAGCTCCGGGTATCAGGTCGATTCGGAATTCGACTTGTCGTGCGGGAGGGACTCCGGGAAGGTCTTCTGGGAATATGTCAGGGAAACTACATACCTCCAGGATGTCTTTGACGTTCTTCACCTCGTGTTTCTTATCCACTACGTGGGATAAGAAGGCGTGGTATTCCTTTCGGAGATACTTTTCGTCTTTGACACAAGATATGATTTGTAGGTTTGCACTAGGCTTGTCGCCGTAGACGACGAGAGTTTCGCCACTTGGCAGATTAAGGCGAACGACCCTTTCGTAACACAGAATGTCAGCACGATTTGAGATTAACCAATCCATGCCGATGATGATGTCAAAGCTTTTTATTGGAACCTGCAATAGATCGATATTGAATGAGTGATTGTCTAGGGTGAGGGTACACCCTGAGTATATGTCGTTAGTGCTTTCTGTTTTTCCATTTGCCATTTCTACGACGTATGTATCTTTTAGTGATTGGGGATTTTGTTTTAACAATTGTTTGAATTTGTGGCTAACGAAACTTCTCTCTGCTCCACTATCGAATAATATGCATGTATATGAGTTATTGAGGAGAAACGTACCAGTAACCATCGTGGGATCTTCCCTCGTTTCCCCCTGCCCTAAGGCCAAGATCCTTCCGACACCGCCGGTGTTTGTGTTTTTAGCTTTTGGGCAGTCCCTCTTGTAGTGCCCAGTCTCCCCGCAACCGTAACAGGCTCGGCTTGCTCCGGCGTTGGCGGTCGGGTTGGCTTGTTGGGCAGACGCCCTGCAAAAACGGGCGGTATGCCCTTTTTTGTTACAGTGGTTGCAATGCATTTCTCGGCAAGGACCGTTGTGGTGAAAGTTGCACTTGTTGCACTTGGGGAGGGTTCCAGCATAATGTCTCAGTGGTGCTGGAGTGGAAGGAGTACTGGCAGCATGGATGGCAACAGTTTGATGCTTTTTTCCGGGGTCCTGCGCCGATCGCTTCTTTTTATTATCCCAAAACTTCCTCTTGTTGTTCCCTCCTCATGCTTGATCGGAGGTGGTTGTCACAGTGTCATGGCTAGCCCGATGATCAATGAGTTCTCGTGCCAACTCCTTGGCACTCTCGAAGGTAGTTGGCCGTGAGGCCAACACGCTATTTTGAATCTAGGAAGATAATCCCCAAAGATATTGTTCCACCTTCTTGCTTTCCGGAGTGACCATCGCCGGACAGAGGAGTGCTAGATCATTGAATCGGGCAGTGTAAGCTGCAAGGTCAGAGCCCGTCATCTTGAGACTCCACAGTTCTTGCTCTAATTTTTGCACTTCACCCCTTGGGCAATACTCCTTCAGCATCATGGTTTTCAAATCTTCCCAGCTTATCGAATTAGCCACGACGAGAGTTAGAGATTTTAAGTGGCCGTTCCACCAAGTAAGGGCCCTGCCGGTGAAAGTGCAAGCTGCGAATTTGACTTTGTTTGCTTCGGGGCACACACAAATCTCGAAGACAGATTCGGTCTTCTTGAACCACTGCATCAAATCGATGACTCCCCCGCTTCCATTGAACGAATCGGGTTTGCCATTAGTAAACTCCTTGAAGGAACACTCTCTCGAATTCCCTTGGCTGTCTCCTTGAGTGGAGTTATTAGTACCGCTGCCTGTCCTTCTGGCACCGTCAGTGCTGATTTGGGACATAGCTGCTGCCACCGCGGCCGTGACCGCGGCTTGGAACATAACAGGGTCATACTAGGGAGGCGGCGGTGGTGGATTTGTTTGTGTTCCGCCAGTGCACCTAGCAGATCTACAAGGCGGCATCTTTCTGTTATAGAATTTCAAAGACGAAATGAGTATAAGTCTTTTTGTAATGGTTATTAGTCGGGTGTTGCAAAACTAGGTTATTAGTTTTCAAGTATAGTATTTTCCGATTTTTCAGATGTTCCAAACAATTCATAGCAGAAGTCTATATAAATAAACTTATGAATTTAGTATTAATGATTCAAACGAAATCTTCTAATCTTTGTTCCATGCCTGATCCACTCATAAGACCACTCAATGTATACTAGTTGTGTGTAACTAAGGTTCAACAGACCGTCGAACTTAATGAGTCTACCCTAAGCCCACAACCAAACAAGGAACATGATCCAGGGCGGACTTACCATTTCTAAGTCGATCGCATCTTAATTACATATAACCTCGAGGTATATATCAAATAATCTCAGAGTTACCAGAAGCAAATCATTTGTAGTGTTATGTTATGCAATCTGAGGTGAACTCCCAATAAAATAGAATGCATGCCAATTTTCATTGATACAATTTAGTACATGTTTTTAGGAAAATTTGACCTTATAGAAGGTCTACATTATATCAACTTAACAGAAACTTTTGGCAGCACATAGGCCCTTCGACTAGTGTAGCCACTTAGACGCAGATTCAAACCTACTTACAGGAAAGAGTAGCCCCAACGCATACCCATAAACCTAGTTTATAACAAAATGTGAGTAGTGCAAACACTACTCGAGGCGAGTGGTATCAGCTGGTCCACTCTGGCCTTGAGAGCCGCCATGATTACTCTCTCCTCGAGAGCCGCATGCCTTACCTGGTCGACCAATGGCCCATATGTCATACATGGACACCATAAGCCAATACCATGTCGACCAATGGCCCATATGTCATACATGGACACCATAAGCCACTACCATGTCGACCAATGGCCCATATGTCATACATGGACACCATAAGCCACTACCATGTCGACCAATGGCACATATGTCATACATGGACCCCATAAGCCACTACCATGTCGACCAATGGCCCATATGTCATACATGGACACCATCAGCCACTACCATGTCGACCAATGGGCCATATGTCATACATGGACACCATAAGCCACTACCATGTCGACCAATGGCCCATATGTCAGACATGGACACCATAAGCCACTACCATGTCGACCAATGGCCCATATGTCATACATGGACACCATAAGCCACTACCATGTGGACCAATGGCCCATATGTCATACATGGACACCATAAGCCACTACCATGTCGACCAATGGCCCATATGTCATACATGGACACCATAAGTCACTACCATGTCGACCAATGGCCCATATGTCATACATAGACACCATAAGCCACTACCATGTCGACCAATGGCCCATATGTCATACATGGACACCATAAGCCACTACCATGTGGACCAATGGCCCATATGTCATACATGGACACCATAAGCCACTACCATGTTGACCAATGGCCCAGATGTCATACATGGACACCATAAGCCATTACCATGTCGACCAATGGCCCATATGTCAACCATGGACACCATAAGCCATTACGAATTGGACCACTCAACCATATGTCATCCATGGACACAACATGTCACAACTAGCCTTTTTGGCTTGGAAATTCCGTCCTCAAGTAAGCAAGGACTATTGCAAGACTTGTGCTAACACTTCTAAGTGTACAATATGACTTCCTAATGAGCCATGTAGAGTTAGAATGAAATCTCTCCCAAATCTCTCCAAGTATGTGAAATCTCTCTAAGTATATCGAATCTCTCCAAGAATGTGAAATCTCTCCCAAATCTCTGCAAGTATGTGAAATTTCTCCAAGTATATTGAACTTCTCCAAAATCTCTCCAAGAATGTGAAATCTCTCCCAAATCACTCCAAGTATGTGAAATCTCTCCCAAATCTCTCTAAGTATGTGAAATCTCTCCAAGTAGATCGAATCTCTCCCAAATCTCTCCAAGTATGTGAAATCTCTCCCAAATCTCTCCACGCATCTCAAATCTCTCTCAAATGTCTCTAAGTACCTTCCTCAGTCGAAAACAGCTCAAAACCGGAAGAGGAAACCCCAAAAGGACCCTCTTGGTCCGGACTCCTCTTGGTCCGGAACCCTCTTGGTCCGGACTCCTCTTGGTCCGGAACCCTTTGGATCCGGAACCATCTTGGACCTGAACCTCTTGGTCCGGAACCCTCTTGGTCTTGAATCTCTTGGCCAGAACCCTCTTGGTCCGGAACCCTCCTATTCCGGAACCTCTTAGTCCGGAATGTCTTCTAAGGAAACCAAGAGGAATCGCATCTCGTAAGCCTCTCATCCGGATAAGTTCGCAGCTCCGGAAGTCCTTACCTCGCTTCGGTTCGGAAGCACCTGGTCTGTCCGGACCGCTGACCCGCTCCTGACTTCGGAATCTGAGAAAAGCCTTCCGGAAGTTCCTGTTTGCTTCGGAACTTCACTGTTTGCTTCGGAATTTACTCCTTTGGTCCGGAAATTTCATAAGGACTTCGGATTTCGCTTCTAAGCTCCGGATTTTTGCCATTTCCGGACCATTTCATCATTTTAGGACATTTTGACGCCGGAAATCACACCAAACTCATATTTTTCATATCTTAGACCCCTAAAACCTTTATTTTATGCCAAATTTAATTATTTAAATCATATTTACATAAAATAAAAGTTTAGGATTTAGGAAGATCCTATCCTAAATCAAGATAAGGACAAAGAGGTTGACTTTGTGATTTGATGAAATTCTCATTTCCCATGAAAATCACAGTATCCCATGCTTTACCCACCAAATAACAAAGCTTGGACCATCAGATCCCCATGCACCAAAGATTCCCTCCCATTTTCTTAAACTCCTAAAACAACGACAGTAGAAGAAAGATTGGGCTATCCATTTCCTCTCACTCCTCTCATTTCCTCTCAAAAGCTTATCCCAAGGACAAGAACAAGGATCTCGCTGGATGCAAAATTTCTCAAATCTTCCCTGGAGTTTTTCTAAAGTAAGTTCTCCACTCATCTATGATTTTACATAATTTTCAAGATGAATCCATATTATTTTATTCATAATAATATGTGATAATCAACCTAAGGATAACATTCTTCCCAGAGAAGTTCCTCATCTCAGCCAAAAGTTTAAGCTTGAGATCTTCACTCCATAACTCCAAACAACTCCTCAACCCACTCAAGGTGAGCTTCATACCCCACCTTTTTCCAAGTTTTTATTGTTTTTGGGGGAGAGTACAAGTCAAATCTTGCCTAAATACTTGATTAATTGCATGTATACGTATGTTTGTATGTGTGTGAAATATTATTAAATTATTATTTTAGTAATATTCTCATGAACGTAAGATTTCACAACTTGATAAAGAACAGTGGATACTTTGTGTACAAAAGAGCCTCCCAACAATTAGGTGTTTCCAACTTAACCCCTTTATCTATGCTTTCATGTCTAGAGATAAAACTTATAAAAAAGGGACCTTGATAAGTTGACACTATTTCTAGTGATTTTCGAAAATGGGAACTTTGTGACTATTTTGCAAACTATCAGGGAGTATTTTATAAATATTCAATATAAAAGTTTGCGTAAAGAAAATACACAAATAGAGCCTTTATGACAGAAATATTTGCATGTCATAAACTGTTGTCGTAAAACCTCCAACAACATAAGTAATGTTCTATATGTCATAAAACAGAAAATGCGTGTCATAACCGGCAGTTATAAAATTATACAAATTATAAGTTGACACTTTTTCTCTTGACTAAAATGACTTATTTTTCAATAAAAGAAAATGAACGAACACGAGCACCTAGTTAACGAGCACAATCAACGATATGGAACGAGAACGATATTTCTATTCAATAAGTACGAATTTCATTATTTATCTAACAAATAATGGATCTCTAACGATTGCTCAAAAGATTGTTAATATTCTAGTCAGACAAATCTCAAAAGTACCTAAATATAAAAATATTAGTGTACGTCTAAGTCCTGTATGGAGTTATAGCCAGAGTCTCCTGGAGGGAGAGCGGAAATTTGTGTATAGATCTATACGGGGTTGACACCCCGCACCTTCGCTGTTCGCTACAACTAGACAGGCCAGTCTAGGGTGACAAATGTCTTTTCCAAACCGAGGGCGCCTGAGAAACGCCAAAACAGGCACTCCGTCAGATTAGTATGGTTATAACTGCTCGCTAGAATATGTTATATTAACTAGAAATTTATGTAAGGAAAACCTCATAAATAAATTTTGGCACGTTGTGTTGACTGTCCTATACGTGATAAGTGATGGTCCGTATTTGTTGCGTTGACTGTCCTTTTTCATCACGTAGAACGTCCACAATTTCCATGTTGATTCTTTCTCCTAACAAGTATAGAGTCGTAATACTGCTATTTTACAAATTAAAAAGCGTAGGACCCTATGGAAAACGTTTGTAAACGATTTTGAAAACGATAAACTAACCTACACATATGCATAGTTGGAACTACAACTTACGAATATTTTATAGCAAAAAATATAGGATTTTCTGGAGAATACGATTTTCTACGATTTCGATAACGATAAACTAGAACGCACACTCAATTTTACTCGATAAGAGGAACAAGATTTTCAACCATATTCTTTTTTTGAAAATAAGGGATTTTTCTTGAATCGGTTGACTATTACTATTCAAAAGAACTATTCTCGTACACAGCTTGCTTTTACAAATCACACTACTTTTCAAAATCACTCCTTATAAGGATGAATAAAAGTAATGACATGCACACATATATCCATGATTTTCAAGGCAATACATCAAACGATTTCATAGAAAATAACTGATTTTCTGAAAGTACAATAAGAATGATTCTAAACAAGTGTAAACGATTTTTATACAAAAATGCTTATGAACTCACCAACTTTTTAGTTGACGCTTTTCAAAACGACTTGTATTCTCAGGGATCTAGTAAGCAGGTAACAAGGGACGCGGATGCAGGACTATTTAGCTGTAGCTTGGAATTTTCTACTTATGTCTCTTTTGTGTAACTCGAAGAACAAATACAATATGTAAACAATGTAAGTTTGTTATCTCAATGTATGATGTTTGGATTGCTCTGTTTCATTTATATTCAATTGTTATGATACTGCACAATGAAGTCACCCGCCTCCGGACGTTTCCGCCGTCTGGTCCGGGGGCGTGAAAGATTGTTATCAGAGTATTGTTTATAGTGAACTGGTATATCTAGCCATACAAGATATACAACTATAAATACAATGGGACTAAAACACACTCTGCCTGAAAGTAAATTTTAAAAATATAAGTATTTTATGAAAGTATACATATCTACTAACACAGTATCATAACGAGAAGAAAACAAAAGTAACTAAAGGTTGAACGCTACAGTCAAACCTAGGCAGTATGTAATCATATCTGCGATAAATATAGCCTGATCAACTATATTTATTTGAGATATGACCAACATGTGCTTGGGAGTGATGGTGGTGTTGGAACAAACCTAAAACCTACCAACTATGAGTACAAGAGAATACTAGAATCGAACATCAAGTTTAAAATACTATAGGAGTATTTTAGGATACTATAAACCCCTCCCACACCTAAACTTTCCCCGTATATCTCGTACCTCGATTCTCGCACAAACAAGTAGTTGAAATTTCTCGCCAAGACTTCTACTACCCTGTCACGACGAATTACGAATGGGGCAAGGAGAGACCTAAAAAAGTCCATGAGGAAAACCCAGAAGTGGATCCTAAGGAATACCAAGAGATGAATTGTGAAAGGAAGGATTCCGACTAAGAACCCAGCAAGGATAAAAGTGTCGAGGAAACCCTTGGCGAAGCCCTACCCAATTGATAGTAGATCAGAAACCCTTTCACCTTTCTCTTCCCAGATACATAAACACCCCATATAGGTACTCCTAGAATAGACATACCTAGAAACAAAACGATACCCACGCAAAAACAAGTTGAGAAATTGGCTCATATCCCATTTAGGGTGTATCTCCACAAAAGACAACCCGATCCACAATCGACGTGCACCGAACTCCGATAGCCAACGCCCTCACGAATCAGGCATCACCTCTGTCTAGACCACAAGTAACCCAAAGTTACTCCCGGTTTCCAACCCTCTATCATGGAGTAATGAAGACCATAAACAAGACCCGATACATGGGAATGCAAATCCGATTCCCCACGAGTAACAAGAACGCCATTCCAAATGCCTTACGAAACCCAAAAGTAGGACCAGAAAACTATGCAGACCATGTACACTCCTTAAAAGGGGAAATGGTCATTTGGAGACCGCAACTTATAGGAATCAAGGCTAGGACAGCCTTAGCAGCGTAAGGAACACAAAAAGGGAACTCATAATATAAGTGAAATGGCCAAGCGCTCTGTGTGCCATGTCGGTAAAAGAGGACCACAACACTATTCGCCTTAGGTTCATAATGCCTATAATCGCAACCAGTAGTAGTAAATCAAGAGGAGTACATCCTCCAAGAATCCATACAACCAAGTCCGTTAACGATATTGCTAACTATGTGCTATTTTGACAGGCTTAACGTCATGCAATATATGTTTCCACTCTCTATCATAACTACATCATGCGGATGTAGGTTGACGCGATTATACGAGTAAACTCCTTTGAAACTAGCTACAAGTACTTACGAGCTCATTTTTCATGTGCAACAGGGTCATGTCTTACCATAGAGATAACCAGTACCCTAACGATGTACCGGTCCTACAAATAGACTCCACCACATTCCAAGCCACTGTAACAGCTGCCGTGATAGTTGTCATCGCATACTTCAATGCCAACAGCACGAACGAAAATAGAAACAGTACCGGTAAATTCAAACCTAACACTAACCAGGAAAACCAACGAAGGACGACTCGCCAATGCACCCTAAAACCTAAACCTAAGCTCAAGTAACGAAAGTTTGGAAATGAAAAAGGAGGCAGTTCAACTCAAAGGCCTACTAAAAGAAAACAAGTGGAATCAATCCCTACCCCCACTAATCCTACCCCTCCACCATCGAGACAATCATACCTTGGGAACCATCCACCCTGCCACAAGTGAAAATACCATCATTGGGGAGCCTGCCAGACATTTTGTTGCAAGAGGTGCAACAAGATGGGGCACACCTCCCGCTACTGTAGGGCCCCGGCCCCATACGTCACTCCAACCCGCAACCCAGAAGTAAGTTCAGTTTGCCACAAGTGCGGTGCAACAGGACATCTCAAGAGAGATTGTCCAACGAAGATGACTAATGAAGGAGTCGACAACTAGACAGGAGTTGACGATAAGGAACCCTACCGCAGCTTTTGGTACATTCCACGATAAACTTAAGCATCGATCTATCACAAAAGTTTTTGTCAATTAAAAACATAATCCAAAAACTATTGTCTCGTTTGAGCAAATCCTGTAAATTACGGCAAGCTAGGGATCCTTACGAATAGACCATGATGGTCCCATATGAACGTTAGTATCACCTATGGTTAGGATTCCGCAAACTAAGAACGTGCGATTCCGCCTTACTTTCTGCCCCTGGGCTGAATAGCGATTAGGACAGAACCCCACAGTCAACCATCTCTAAAGATCCTAAGTATGTACAGTTAGGTCACCTCCATCTATAGTGGAAGGACCTTGCAGAATTCGGATTATGAATTCCCTTGCCTTATAGCAGCACCCTCGGGTCGCTAGAAGACCTAACAAGCAGAAACGAGATATACCCAATGGTAACAACGAAAACGAAACTAGCAACGATAAGAACATGAATACTAGAACACCTAACAAGTAGAAACGAGATAGACCCAATGGTAACAACGAAAACGAAACTAGAAACGATAAGAACATGAACATTGGAACACCTAACAAGCAGAAATAAGATAGACTCAATGGTAACAACGAAAACAAAACTAGCAACAATAAGAGCATGAACATAGAACACCCTGACGTTCCTGGCAACCAATACTCCTAAAATCGATGTAACAACAAGGAGTCCAATGTCATCAATTAGCACGGACAGACTTGATCCTCACCTTACAAACCTCGAGCTCTGCAAACGGACTTCCGTTTTACTCAATCAAATAGCTAAACTCTTTCAGTCGGTAACGACAAATCCCTAGCAACCAGACACCTAAGTTCTGGTGTAAGAAATACCATGCCCCTCCCAAGCCCAATAAAGATTGAAAATCAAGAAGCAAAGGGCATCAAGGGAATTCGAAAGGCTTCCAACGTTCTCCAGAGGTTCCTATAATCCCTTTGGAAATCTCAACCATGTGCTAAGCGGAGATAGAATCACCCCGGCTCCTGGAACCACCCCAATAACCAAACACCCGATACCACTTAGCACAGTCACAAGAACAGATAGTGTTTGATCGCAAGATCGACATAATAGATAAAGTAAACATCAGACCCAGTCCCTAACCACAGGAAGCACCTGTCTAACTCATAAGGGAGAAAGACGAAATTACCATAAGCACCACTAACTACGAGTAAGCCAAACAAATCCATCCTCAAGGATCGATACCCCCTACCCCGAATCGGAGACATGTTCAACCAACGGCAAGGAACTGGCAGAGGCCGACCTACCATTAGCTCGGAAAATTATAGGAAGAAAACTCCCAAGACGATCTAAGATTCATAAGGTCTACTATATCACACAAACTCAACCTTGGTGACCTTAGTACCAACTCCTAAGGCCCTAAAAACTCTACTCTTAGGACACCAGGATCCCGATCCCTAGAAGACCATTCAATAGGCCTCGCCAAGCAAGGGGCCCGATAACTTATAGTCTCCGATTAACCAAGGGACCTAGTGTCAGACATTTCAATGTGTTAAGCACTCACAAGTGTCAGACCACCGAAACTCTAGAAAGGCCACCTGTCCAGGTCAAGGTAAACAAGAATTCGTATCCCAAAGAGAAACATGTGTAATGGACATTGACAAAGTTTGGGATACCCACTTGCTTCTAATCAACTATTCATATAACAACAACTACCACTCGAGCATAGGAGTTGCACCCCTCGAGGCCCAGTGTGGCCAGAGGTGCAGATCATCCTCTGTTAGGCTGAGATGGGAGATACCCAGCCGACAAGATGACAAACGCCCAATACCACACTCACTAGACCCGAGGTTACTCGAGAAACAACGGAAAGGATAGTCCAAACCCAAACACGGCCCCAAGCATCATAACACCGACAAAGGAACTATGCAGATAGAATCTTAAAACCTTGAAATCCTAAGTAGGGAATCGGGGTATTATTTAAGAACTCCCCTCGGGGAAAAATGACTCGAGTTGAAGGGAAAGGTAAACTAAATCCCCGATGCATCAGATCATTCGAAATCCTTGCACGAATCGGCCCGACAACCTGCAAACTCCAATTACCCTCCGAGTTTAGTAACGCACACCTTGTATTCCATGTATCAAACCTAAAAAGTGTCTATCGGATAACCTTCCCTGTCCCACTAGACAAGATTGAAGTAAGACAGAACCTCCTAATCATTGATCAGCCTATCAAGACAATGAACGGAAAAGTTAAGTACACAAAACAAAACCGCATCCCGATTGTGAAGGTTCGAGAGAACGCTAGACGTGAGCCGGAAATCACTTGGGAACGCGAAAACTAGATGAATCGAAGGTACCTTCACCTATACCCGTATTCATGACCTTACCTTTTGAAAGAATTTTGGGACGAAATTCCCTCTAACGGGGGATGATGTCACAACTAGCCTTTTTGGCTAGGAAATTCCGTCCTCAAGTAAGTAAGGACTATTGTGAGACTTGTGCTAACACTTAAGTGTACAATATGAGTTCCTAATGAGCCATGTAGAGTTAGAATGAAATCTCTCCCAAATCTCTCCAAGTATGTGAAATCTCTACAAGTATATCGAATCTCTCCAAAATCTCTCCGAGAATGTGAAATCTCTCCCAAATCTCTCTAAGTATGTGAAATCTCTCCAAGTATATCGAACCTCTCCAAAATCTCTCCAAGAATGTGAAATCTCTCCCAAATCTCTCCAAGTATGTGGAATCTCTCCTAAATCTCTCTAAGTATGTGAAATCTCTCCAAGTATATCGAATCTCTCCCAAATCTCTCCAAGTATGTGAAATCTCTCCCAAATCTCTCCACGCATCTCAAATCTCTCTCAAATGTCTCTAAGTACCTTCCTCAGTCGAAAACAGCTCAAAACCGGAAGAGGAAACCCCAAAAGAACCCTCTTGGTCCGGACTCCTCTTGGTCCGGAACCCTCTTGGTCCGGAACCCTCTTGGCCCGGAACCTTTTGGCCGGAACCCTCCTGGTCCAGAACCTCTTAGTCTGGAATGTCTTCTAAGGAAACCAAGAGGAATCGCATCTCGGAAGCCTCTCATCCGGATAAGTTCGCAGCTCCGGAAGTCCTTACCTCGCTTCGGTTCGGAAGCACCTGGTCTGTCCGGACCGCTGACCCGCTCCTGACTTCGGAATCCGAGAAAAGCCTTCCGGAAGTTCCTATTTGCTTCGGAACTTCATAGTTTGCTTCAGAATTTACTCCTTTGTTCCGGAAATTTCATAAGGACTTAGGATTTCGTTTCTAAGCTCCGGATTTTTGCCATTTCCGGACCATTTCATCATTTTAGGACATTTTGACACCGGAAATCACACCAAACTCATATTTTTCATATCTTAGACCCCTAAAACCTTTATTTTATGCCAAATTTAATTATTTAAATCATATTTACATAAAATAAAAGTTTAGGATTTAAGAAGATCCTATCCTTAATCAAGATAAGGACAAAAAGGTTGACTTTGTGATTTGATGAAATTCTCATTTCTCATGCAAAACACAGTATCCCATGCTTTACCCACCAAATAACAAAGCTTGGACCATCAGATCCCCATGCACCAAAGATTCCTTCCCTTTTTCTTAAACTCCTAAAACAACGACAATAGAAGAAAGATTGGGCTATCCATTTCCTCTCACTCCTCTCATTTCCTCTCAAAAGCTTATCCCAAGGGCAAGAATTGCTGGAAGCAAAATTTTTCAAATCTTCCCTACAGTTTTTCTAAAGTAAGTTCTCCACTCATCTAAGATTTTACATAATTTTCAAGATGAATCCATATTATTTTATTGATAATAATATGTGATAATCAACCTTCGGATAACATTCTTCCCAGAGAAGTTCCTCATCTCAGCCAAAAGTTTAAGCTTGAGATCTTCACTCCATAACTCCAAACAACTCGTCAACCCACTCGAGGTGAGCTTCGTACCCCACCTTTTTCCAAGTTTTTATTGTTTTTGGGGGAGAGTACAAGTGAAATCTTGCCTAAATACTTGATTAATTGCATGTATACGTATCTTTGTATGTGTGTGTGAAATATTATTAAATTATTATTTTAGTAATATTCTCATGAACGTAAGATTTCACAACTTCATAAAGAACAGTGGATACTTTGTGTACAAAAGAGCCTCCCAACTATTGGGTGTGTCCAACTTAACCCCTTTATCTATGCTTTCATGTCTAGAGATAAAACTTATAAAAAAGGGACCTTGATAAGTTGACACTATTTCTAGTGATTTTCGAAAATGGGAACTTTGTGACTATTTTGCAAACTATCAGGGAGTATTTTATAAATATTCAATATAAAAGTTTGCGTAAAGAAAATACACAAATAGAGCCTTTATGACAGAAATATTTGCATGTCATAAACTGCTGTTGTAAAGCCTCCAACAACATAAGTAATGTTCTATATGTCATAAAACAGAAAATGCGTGTCATAACCGGCAGTTATAAAATTATACAAATTATAAGTTGACACTCTTTCTCTTGACTAAAATGACTTATTTTTCAATAAAAGAAAAGGATCGAACACGAGCACCTAGTTAACGAGCACAATCAACGATATGGAACGAGAACGATATTTCTATTCAATAAGTACGAATTTCATTATTTATCTAACAAATAATGGATCTTTAACGATTGCTCAAAAGATTGTTAATATTCTAGTCAGACAAATCTCAAAAGTACCTAAACATAAAAATATTAGTGTATGTCTAAATCCTGTAAGGAGTTATAGCCAGAGTCTCCTGGAGGGAGAGCGGGAATTTGTGTATAGATCTATACGGGGTTGACACCACGCACCTTCGTTGTTCGCTACAGCTAGACAGGCCAGTCCAGGGTGACAAATGTCTATTCCAAACCGAGGGCGCCTGAGAAACGCCAAAACAGGCACTCCGTCAGATTAGTATGGTTATAACGGCTCGCTAGAATATATTATATTAACTAGAAATTTATGTAAATAAAACCTCATAAATAAATTTTGGCACGTTGTGTTGACTGTCCTACACGTGATAAGTGATGGTCCGCATTTGTTGCGTTGACTGTACTTTTTCATCGCGTAGAACGTCCACAATTGCCATGTTGATTCTTTCTCCTAACAAGTATAGAGTCGTAATACTGCTATTTTACAAATTAAAAAGCGTAGGACCCTATGAAAAACGTTTGCAAATGATTTTGAAAACGAGAAACTAACCCACACATATACATAGTTGGAACTAGAACTTACGAATATTTTATAGCAGAAAATATAGGATTTTCTGGAGAATACGATTTTCTACGATTTCGATAACGATAAACTAGAACACACACTCAATTTTACTCGATAAGAGGAACAAGATTTTCAACCATATTCTTTTTTTGAAAATAAGGGATTTTTCTGAAATCGGTTGACTATTACTATTCAAAAGAACTATTGTCGTACACAGCTCGCTTTTACAAATCACACTACTTTTCAAAATCACTCCTTATAAGGATGAATAAAAGTAATGACATGCACACATATATCCATGATTTTCAAGGCAAGACATCAAACGATTTCATAGCAAATATCGGATTTTTTTAAAGTACAATAAGAACGATTCTAAACAAGTGTAAACAATTTTTATACAAAAATGCTTATGAACTCACCAACTTTTTAGTTGACGCTTTTCAAAACGACTTGTATTCTCATGGATCTAGTAAGCAGGTAATAAGGGACACAGATGCAGGACTATTTAGTTGTAGCTTTGAATTTTCTACTTATGTCTCTTTTGTGTAACTCGAAGAACAAATACAATATGTAAACAATGTAAGTTTGTTATCTCAATGTATGATGTTTGGATTGCTTTGTTTCATTTATATTCAATTGTTATGATACTGCACAATGAAGTCACCCGCCTCCGGACGTTTCCGCCGTCTGGTCCGGAGGTGTGACACAATAACCCACTACCATGTTGACCAATGGCCCATATGTCATCCATATGTCAACCATGGACACCATAAGCCATTACCATTTGGACCAATCAACCATATGTCATCCATGGACACAATAACCCAATACCATGTTGACCAATGACCCATATGTCATCCATGGACACCATAAGCCACTACCATATATATTGACATGACCCGTACGTCTTTTGTATATAAATTTCGGTTTAAAAAGAAAAGCATAAAGATGTATAGTTTATTAATGTTTAGTCCTCGTATATAATTTTAAGTTAAAATTATACTATGAACACATCGTTAGTCTATGTTCTTTCTTGATGTTATTTATATGTATATACCCTATCTATCAATCTTTTACTACTTTAAATAAATTTGAATTACAAAATATTTAGCGGTAATTAGCACAGTTCGAATTTTTTATTAGCGGAGGTTCAAAGTATTTCACAATTCTTTTCTCTCCAACCTACACACGTTTATGCTGCATATTAGGGTACGTTTACCGATTAGAAATAGGGTTTACATTTTCTGTAATCATCATCTCCGACAGCTAATTGATCGAAATCTTTGTTCATTATACGTTTGTGCACTGACTTTAGCGATATAGGTTGTCACTCATCTAAAATTTATTTTAATTTAATTTACTGTTGTCGTGATGATCAATCGTTTTTTGTTCTCTGATTATCTTCATGTAAATTGGTTTTGATTGTATTCAATAGTTTTCATGCAAAGTAATTCCTTCATATATATAATTTATTTTTATTGTTTGTGTCAGAAAGATGTCGACCTCGAAAGCAAAAAGGACATCCGGTGTGAAGCCAACTAAATTCATTGCACCACAAGTTATGAAACGCAACAAGATTTCTGCTGCAAAATTCATAAACAGACAGTTACAAGATGAAGAAATCGAATTGCCAATACCAACAACCATATCCAAAGCACCTATAACATCTACCAACAAAACCCCTAAACCTATATCATTAACATCACCCATGACTACCACTTCCTCGGCATCACTTAAAACATCCACACCCTCCTTAGAAAAAACATTTAAAACTTCAGAAATTGGAACAATACAATCGTCAACACGAACATCAAAAACGAAAACTTCAGAACCTACATCATCTAAACCATCCTCAACACCAACACCAACTACCACATCATCAACACCTATATCTACTACCACAACCTTAAAACCTGCATCTACACTACCATCCTCCACAACTACAATAACTACCACACCCTCCTTAAGTAAAGGAACTACCACATCCTCAACATATACATCTATCCAAACACCTACCCCAGAATATACCCCATCAACAACACCTATCCCAGAATCTACCCCATCACCAACACAACCACCCATGAATGAATTTGTAGTGGAAAGTGTAGAAGGTGAAAACAATTCCTCTGAAGATTGTGGACCAGATGGACGTTTTAATGTTCATGTTTGGAAAAATACATGAGTGACCAATTCAAATCTTAATTACAACTTTTTTTTATCTATTAAATTTTGGTTTACACCTACATATCAATTCATAACTTAACACATCACATGATTACTTGCAGGCTAATGCCACCAAGCCCTTGTGCACACTTTATTAGTCAGTCCTTTAAACAAAGAGTAGATCCAGAAGGGTACGCTTGGGCACAAGTAAGCAAAGAAATGCACGAATTATATTGGGAGGAGTTTCAGGTAACTATAAGTGATAAATTGTTGTTTGGTAAACATTTACACTTTGACTTATGTTTATATTGTTAATGTTGAGAGAAAAACTTGAGAAACACACTTGAACAAACGTTAGAACAAGTTTATATTGCGGAATTGAAAGTTTAACTCAAAGGATCATAAAGCTCAACAATAATAAAAGTTAGAATTAGATAGTTAGATGATTAGATGTGGAAATATAAGGAAATATAAATGACAGCAAGTATTATATCAAGTATACACATAAGTTGATTCTTAACAAGGAATGCAATCAGACCAAGTTAGTAAGTGAGATCAAACTTAGTGATTAAGTCAAGACTGACTTGCTCCGAAGGAGATATTTTGATCTGTTATATTTTAGATTACGTTTAGTAGAGTTTAGAGAGTAAGAAGTAGATGAGAGAGTAAGTTATGAATTTCAGGAGATATGAGATTCAAAATGCGTAGATGTGTTTTTAATTCAGAAAGAGAGAACTACTTTTTATAGAGTATCAAATATTACAAAGGTCATATCTGTTTAAAGTTGCCATGCAAGGCACATTGGATAAAAGAGAGTACAATAAGAAAAACTGATAAAAGACTAACACTAAGTGCTGATGACGATGACTACGGTTGCGGTACTTGACTGCGGATGAGAGAGTGGTTGTGGATAAGGGAGAGGTTGTGGTTTGGATTAAGTTTAAGAGGGTCACTTCTATGTTTCAACAATTTCCCCCTAAGTGACCTCTTCAACTTCCCTTTATTTGTCAAGCTGTAGGAACTTGATGAGAATCCACCAGAACTTTCTTACTTCTCCAAGCCAGGTGATCCTTCTTGAGATCTCAAACTTGACTTCAGCAGTTGTGTGTTTTGACTTATGAACTACAGTTTGAGTTAGTTCAAGTTGCTTCCGAGTGAGACGATGCATGGCAGTCATAGGAATGAAATATTTAATTTCATCATTTTTGCGTTTGAAAATGACTCCAAGATCTGGTAATTTTGTTGCTCCAAGAGATCTTTCTTGAAAACCTTCAGTCAGCATTGGGGTCGGATCAAGAGGTGAAAGATTAAATTTCTGAGCAAGTGCGGTGTGAATGTCTGCGTCAATTCTTGGAAAATCACAAACAGTTTCTCTCGGAAACGTGCTGGCTCTTTCAAGTGCAATTTTCATCTTGGGATTTTTCTATGACTTGTTCTGAAACACCCTTGCTATCAGAAAGATTTCCTCCGGGTTCATACAGGGAAATTCAGCTTGGGTTCGGACATAGTCCTGATTTCTTCTGGTGAGAGTGTACTGGATGAAATCTGCTTTCATGAATTTTCGAGACTTGAAGTTCTTAACTGCAGTGAGCCTGTCATTCGACCAGATTTTCTCAATTGTAGAACCATGCTTGGCATGGAATCTGTTGAGTCTTTCAAACTCTAAGGGCAACCTCTTATCATCGGAAAGACTGCGGTCAAAGGATTCGAATACTGTGAAGTATTTTGCATTGGGAGAGATGGGAATGTCCCAATAACCATCATGAGGGGGTTCTGCGTATGTGAGGTAAGGCTTGTAATCGTCATCAAGTAATCTTCTGTGTGGATTGACCTAGGAGTTGATGAGGGGTTCATCCATTGTGATGTCAAAGCCGTTTTCCCTCCAGATCAACTCAGCAAATTTAGCTGATTTCCAGTCAGCTTTCTTTTGTTTGGTTGCGGGTGAGTCGAAGGAGTGTTCGGATGACATATGAGAGGCTCAGTTTTTGAAATGGGGGGGGGGGGGGAGTCACCGGTCGCTCGGGAGAGGGATGAGATTCTCTAATTGTTTGATGTTTCGGTGGTGACTGATGACTTGGACTCTTTTGAGGAGAGGGAACATGTGTTTTCTTTTGTGGAGATGATTGCGGTGAAGGTTGTGGAGTAGGAACTTTTTCTTGAATGATGGGATGATCATAACCAAGATTTTTTTGGATGGGAGAGTTTAGATGTTGGTGTGGATGAGAATGTTGATGAGAGATTTGATACGAGTTACGGTCTTCACTTCCCCCTCTTGAAGAAGGAGCAGTTGGTACTTCCTTAAGCCATTGCTTAAGACCATCAATCTTAGCACACACTTCGTTGAATGGAGCTTTGAGTGCATCAGCAAGTTGTTGAGTGTTTGGAATTGTGGTGTTGAAAAGCAGGTTTATGGATCTCCTTGGTGAATTTTAGAATTTCCTGGCCATGAAAGTTTGATGATAAAGAACGGCGCAAGTTGTGGATGGTTGTCTGCAGGGCTGAAATGGTGGACTCATACGCATTATGAGTTTCTTCGACAAGCTTCCTGGATTGAGTTGATTGATCCGAAATTATCAATTGAAGTTCAGACTTGATTGTGGATACCTCTGAGATGAGTCGCTCAGCAGTTGCCAAAAATTGCTGATGATCAGCTTTGCGGTATGTATCTGGGGCTCGAATACCCATTTCAACTTTAAGCGAGATTCTTTCTGCAACAAGTCATTCTCTGGCTTCAAGTCACTCTATCCTGTCAATCAGTGATTGTGGTCCAGGCATACGGCTAAGATCTGATTAACTTTGTCTTGCAAACTCAAGAATTCTTTTCTAGAGACGGCTAACTTCTTTTTCTTCTTCTTCTACTTGGGCTTAGAGGTTGAGTGCTGAGAACCACTTGATTCTTCTTCTTCATCAAAAATCATGAGATCATCAGAGGGATCAAGTTGGTTTACCTCATTTATGTCGATGTCGTCAAGACCGAAGGTTGGCGCGGAACTAACTTCAATCTCGGTTCCATCATTTTGTGATTCTCTAACAGTTTAAGTTAGAGGGGACTGAGATGGACCTACACCACCAGGAATGGACTGAGAATTGCGGATTGTCTCAGCCATTGCGGACATCCAATCCTGTACTTTGAGGATAGTGGCTACGGTGTTTGCATTGTTGATTGCATCAGCCCAATACTTGGCCACAGTTAGAATTTCATGCTGCTTTTGTTGAAGTTGCTTGGTTTGTTGATCTTTCCTTGCTTGAAATGCCCTATGGAAAGCGGCATACTTCTTGGCTTCGGATTCCATGGTTGGTTTGTAATGTCTCCAGGAATCATTAGATTCATCACCGTCAAATCCTTGAAAATGCACCAAGGTGTCCCTCAGGTTCACGGATCCTTGCACATTTGTGCTCACCATACCTAAACCACCTGTATTAGATGTAAGCAGAGTAGGATTTCTGGAGCTTCCTAGGTCTTCTTGACCCGTGGTCAAGTGTGGCCTCGGCTCCGTTCTGGCATGGGCTGAAGAGTTGCCCTGCGGTTGGGAAGGTGTATCGAGTGTTTGGATTACAAGGTCTAGAATGGAGTGCAACTCCTGTTACTCAAAGAAATGAAGTTTGGAAGCCCTGGAGACCTTAGGGCGAGAAGAGACAATTAAATCCTCTTGGGATTTAGTTGGGGGTGAGTCTCCACGTTTTGATGAAACATACACACTTACTGTGTTTGAGTGGCTAGGAAGGGTTGAAGCAAGTGGGTCTGCGGGGACCCCAAGGATTACTGGAGTCTTTTGAGAGACTTCAGTATTAATCCGTTCACGCATTTGGCTAGAACTTTGGTTGGTTTTATGTTTTTTGAGAACAAGGATGGGGACTGAGTCCTCATCAGATTCTTCTTCAACATTAACAGTCGGGGTCTGAACTGGATCAGAGTCTTCATCTGAAGAAACAACGTGTCTGAGTTTACGTTTCTTGGAGGGTTCTGCTTTCTTGGATGCTTTACCCTTCATGGATGTTTCACCCTTTTTGGGTGTTGCATCTTTTCTTGCATTGCTGCGGGGGCCTTTCTTGGATTTAACTAGCTGTTTGAGACTTTTGGCTAAGGGAAGATTGGATAAAGTAGTAGAAGATGGAACTGCGGTATGCTCTGATTGATTGGGTTCTGTAGAGGTTAAAATATTCTGACTGGGTAGAGGCGGGGTAGAGAGGTATGGGTCAATACCTTTCGTAGCCTCTATATGATCAGAGACTTCTTTTGTCTCAAGTCCAATGGTAGTCAAAATATGGATGGGCAAACATCTTAAAGGTCCAAAAACATATTGATCTTTAGAGGGAGAGTACCTTTTGAGATCGCGGGTGACGAAGAGGTTGATATCACTGCCCATGTTGATCTTCGCATCACGGTGAAGGTCTGAGATGCAGAGAGACCACAACCTTGCAAATGTGAGCTCGGTTGGGTTTTCCTTTGGAGTCTCCTTAGGGATGCACTGAAGAAAATCATCCCATAGGATTTGACCGTAGTTAACATCGTTGCCCGTGAAGATGCTCCATACTAACTCGAGTAATTTGAGGCCCATGTTGTCAGTGCCTCCGGTTCTCCCTAAAAGACTGTGGATCACAAAATGGCACACAAACTGCCATACCGCTGGGAGTTGATTCTTCTTGAACTCGCCAATGCCCTTGATCTTCTTCCGGTATCCCATCTGGTAAAGTGTATAGATGATGTCTGTCACACTTGGTGAGATGAATTTGGTAGAAGGATGCACCAACAGATTGATTGAAGTGAGAAACTTGTCTTTGTTCAAGATGACTAAAGATTCATCCACCAAGTTCAGATGAACTTCTTGCAGATTGTTGAGGGGTCGATATGCTGAAAAAGTACATTTGAACAATGTCGAGATGGGAACCACATCAGTGAATGAGTCGAATGGTCCAAATAGTGGGTGATTGGTGATGAACTTGATCATTAGGCGAATAGACTCATTGTATGAGGAATGATCTTCAAAGATTGCCCTAAAATTGTTACATGCAATTGAAGGCGATTGGTTCCTTGTAGCAGAGTCGGAACCAGTTGGTTGAACCGATGTTGATGCCTTCGATTGTTTCCTTGAGATGCCTGATTTCACCATTTTTTCGAAAAAAACTTGAAGAACTTGCAGAAAAAGTTTGAAGTGCAAGAGGGTGAAGAAGATGAAGTTCGTCTTAGAGGGTTCAGAAAGCGTAAAGCTTTCTTGGGTTAGAAAAGAGGGTTTATATAGGAGCGGATTTCAAAAAAACATTGTTTTTACCCTAGAGAAAGCGGTTAAAGGTAAAAACCTTTGAGCTTTTTTATTTAATTAAGAAAATCATTATCAGCCACAAAAAACGATTGAAAAAAAAATTAATTTTCCAAAAATGTAGCATTTAATGAAGTGCCAGACCCATTATCACACGTTTGAGAATCGTGTGGTGAGGGGCTTAAGTCCGTTGAATAAAGGTGGAATTTGTAACAGATTTGACAGCTTGGGGAAAGGGGATAAGACAGTTTAATGAAAACGATTTCTTAAAGAGATTTGTTTTATGGGAAACTGTTTTATTTTGACATCATTCCTAAAATAGGTCTGACAAAAGGTTTATTTGAAAAGAAGAAACTGAAACGATAATGTGCTACACAACGATTTTTTTTTTTGAGAATGTTTTTCTTATTTAATGAAGGATCATTAAATAGCACACAATGTTTCAAGAATTTATAAAGTAGTTGAATGTTCAATCAATGTGATTGCGGATTGATCACTCATTGCGGATTGAGACATCATTACAGACGGATTCATCCCTGCGGTAGATGGTTAGATGACTGCAGTAGAAGAAACTTAGAGGAACACTTGAACAAAATCAGAAATAACAAACAATAAGGACCTTGGAAATATAGGTATCATATGGAATTGCGGTACATAACATATAATGCGGTACATAGGATGCACTGCGGTACATAAAATATTCTACAATTATGTATGATGGATATATTAAACTAGGACCGCAATGTTGACCAAGTATGGTCTGCAGTACCTATCAATTCAAAAAGAATTGTGGGTCCGGATTCATCATTCCTAACATTTGTAAGAAACTGTTGAGTTTTGTAGAGTCAAGTGCCTTTGTGAATACATCAGCATTCTCTTCATGAGTGTTAACAAAAATTAGTTCAATGTTACCTTTCAGAATGTGGTCTTTAATGAAGTGATACCATAGTTCAATATGCTTCATCTTAGAGTGATGAATAGGATTATGGGAAATCGCTATTGCACTCTATGAGTCACAGTAAATCGGTATCCACAGCATCCTGTATCCGTAGTCCATGAGTTGCATTTTCATCCACAAGACTTGTGAACAACAGCTGGTTGCGGCCACATATTCAGCTTCTGCGGTAGACAGTGAGACACAGTTTTGTTTTCTTGATGACCAGCTGACGAGTCTTCTTCCAAGAAATTGACATCCACCTGAGGTGCTTTTTCGATCCAATCTACATCCAGCATGATCCGCATCAGTGAATGCTTGTAGGCTGAAGTCATTCCCTGTGGGATACCAGAGGCCAAGAGCTTTGCTGCCCTTTAAGTATCTGAGAATCTGCTTAGCTACAGTCATATGTGATACTTTCTGATCGGCCTGGTACCTTGCGCATACGCCTGTTGCAAAGACAATATTTGGTCTACTTGCAGTGAGGTACATCAACGAGCCAATTATTCTTCTATAAGTTTTGTGGTCTACTGATTCTATAGAAGGATCAACAAATATCTTATATCCGAAGGCCATAGGAACCTTGGCTGAGGAACAATTTTCCATTGAGTATTTCTTCAGCAGTTCAGAGGTGTACTTCTCTTGATGGATGAATATCCCTTGAGGGACTTGTTTCACTTGAAGTCCTAGAAAGAAATTAATCTCTCTATTCATGCTCATTTGGAACTTATTGGTCATGAGCCTTGCAAATTCATCCACCATCCCCTGATCTGTAGATCCGAAGATAATATCATCCACATATATTTGTACAAGCATAAGGTGATTACCGTTCGCTTTTCTAAATAAAGTGGGATCAATCACTCCTCTTTTGTATCCAGAAGTGACAAGAAATTCATATAGACTTTCATACCACGCCCTTGGTGCTTGCTTTAGACCATAAACTGCTTTCTCAAGCTTGTAGCAGTGATCTGGGAGTTCATGACATTCGAAGCCCGGAGGTTATTGAAGATAAACCTCCTCTTTTAATTCACCATTTAGGAAGGCACTCTTTACATCCATTTGATGTACTTTGATGTTTTTGTGAGCTGCATACGCATGCGTATGGTCTCCATTCTGGCTATAGGGGCGTATGTTTCGTCATAATCAATACCTTCAAGTTGACTATACCCCTTGGCAACTAGTCTTGCCTTGTTTCTGACAACCGCATGTAACATCCCGTTTTAAATAGAATAATTAAAATAATAAACCCGGGACCCCGAGGAGTAATTTTATTATTATTTTAGATTATTATAGCCCAAAACAAATAATAATTACTGGGATGTTAGCTTCGGGGGTTAAAGTGCAATTAAGAGACTTATTTTGAAAAGGTTTTGGTAGGAGGAGGGGCTATTTGGAATCATTTGGACCTAATATAAAAGAAATTATGGAAGCGAGGGTTAAAAAGTAAATATCGGATTTATTTTGTAAGGATTTTAGAAGGCAGGGTAGGAATGGTAATTTCTGGACTGGATTTGAAGGATGAAGAACAAGCAGGGACCATTTACGACATTTTGAGAATTTGTTTAAGGGTTCGGGTATTTAACCCTTCATTTCCGTCACCCTCAAAACCCAAAACCTAAATGATGCAGCCGTCACTTCTCCTTATGCCTCCTTTTCACCCTCCAGCCGCCACCCTCATCGTGAACCACCTTCGAATGCTGCCTAGTCGCGTCCGATCACCACCATGTCGCCTGTTCCGAGCAACCAAGACCAGCGATGATATCCTAATGGCCGGAGAAACTGCAGACCATTGGGAGGGCTAGCAGACGATCCTCCTCCAGCCGCCGCTGCGCTGTTGCTGTGGAAGACGAAGCTGCCAACCGCCGCCATCTCCCTGTCGTGTTCTTCTCCTCTCTCTTCTCCGTTCCGTTGCCGTTGTTGCTAACAATTCGAAACGACCACCAACGTGGGGGAAGTTCTGCCACCAATGGCCGTTGCTGCTACCGTTTTCTTGGGCTGTTGTCGTCGCCACCCACCGTGGGTGGGTGTTGGATTTATTTTCCTGAGTAAATAGGATGGGTGTGCGGGTTGTGCTGCTTGTGATCGGGTGTGGTGCGGGTTACTGCTGTCGGGGATTGAAGAAAAGACCCACCATGGCCGCCAGCCATGGTGGCCGCCGTTGTGCCGCTGTTACGCCACTTATGACGCTGTTTACAAGAAAGGAAGCGGGTGGGTGTTTGTTTCTGTTGTAGAGTGTGTAGTAGTTGGTTGGGAAATCAAGAACAGCCACCACCGCCGTCGTGAGGTGGCGGCTACCGCCATAAACCACCTTGGGTGTGTGTGTGTTATTAGTGAGTGTGTATGTGTTTATTAGTGTGTTTGTGTGTGTTGGTTAATTGGGGTTTAGCATTGTAATTGTAACAAAAGAGGAATAATGAAAAGAAGAACCCAAACCACCACCATAGGGTGGTGGCTGACGCCATCAGCCGCCGTCACCAGCCGCCGTGTCGGGTGGCGGTGTGCTTTGCTTTGTGGTATTGATTCGTTGGGATGCTTGAAACCCTAATGGGCTTAATGAAAATCTAGTGGGCTTAATGGGGCCCAATAAAGCCCTAATTGACCTAATAAAATCCTAATGGGCCCAATAAGGCCCATTGTGACCTAAAAGCCCAATCAATGGACTAATGGGCTAGTATTGTGTTGGGAAACCCTAATTAGGGTTTGGAAAACCCTAGTAGCATAAAACCCTAATTTTTGGGAATTGATCGGCACGCACACGAGAATTATTTAATAACTTGAAATATTAAATAATAGTCATTGGCAAATTAATGTAAGGCAACAATGGACTTAATAGATTAAGTCCTTAATGGGTTAAGTCAGAAACACTTAACCCTAATCATCATTTCATGTGAAAGCCCTAATCTTACTCGAGCCTTGAGTTGGGCCTTACTATTGGGCTTTGGTGATTGGACTAATAATGGGCTTTCTAAGAATAAGTAAATGGACTAAATAATTGTATGGGCTTAAGGATAAGACCTATGTGAGAGCCTTGGGCCCAATTTGGAAAATTGGGCCATAGATGGGTCATAATTGGGCCTTTATGAGTATGTGATATTGGGCCATGGGAATTGGATTGGAATAATGGGATGAGCCTTAAGGAAAGACCGTGTAGAGGTCTGGGCCCAATTTGGAAAATTGGGCCATATGTTGTACTTTGGCCCATTACTTGACTTTTGGGTCTTTGGAGTGTGAGTTGGACCTTGGACTTGGAACCAATTATTAATTGGTTATTGTTTGATGTTGACAGTTCGGGAAGCTGTCAACCAGCAGCTGGAGTTTTATCTGCGGGACTTCAGCTGTGCCAGGTGAGTTATCCTCACTATATCAATAGGGTCTACGGCACCAAGGCCGACCCTTTATGATTTACATCCTGGTTTAGGATGGTTGCTATGTTATTGATATGCTAGATTACATTCTGGTTTAGGATGGTTGCTATGTTATTGATATGCTAGATTACATCCTGGTTTAGGATGGTTGCTATGTTATTGATTTGCTAGATTACATCCTAGTTTAGGATGGTTGCTATGTTATTGATATGCTAGATTACATCCTGGTTTAGGATGGTTGCTATGTTATTGATATCCTAGATTACATCCTGGTTTAGGATGGTTGCTATGTTATTGATATGCTAGATTACATCCTGGTTTAGGATGGTTGCTATGTTATTGATATGCTAGATTACATCCTGGTTTAGGATGGTTGCTATGTTATTAATATGCTAGATTTCATCCTGGTTTAGGATGGTTGCTATGTTAGATTTCGGATAGATCGGTATCCTGGTTATAGTATGCTTGTATGTTGTTGTGATCTGTTTGATTGGTATGACTGTTATATATATGTAAGTGTATGATATTCATGTACACATGCTTGTTTGATTTGGGGTTGGGTTGAGGCAGTCCTGCTTTGTGCTGGAGGCCAACATACCCAGGGCGGTCCGGATAACCTGAAGGCCCTGCAAAGGGATTCAGTCAGACCGAAGGCCCGACGAGCGGTCCAGATAGGCTGTAGGCCCTGCGAGGCGGTCCAGACGTGCCGAAGGCTCGGAGAACAGTCCATATAGACTGAAGGCCTGTGAGGCGGTCCAGTCAGACTGACGACTTATTATGCATGCTGTTCTGTATTGGTTATATGATATGGTTATGTTGTATGGTGTTGGTATTTTGGGGTAACTCACTAAGCTCTCGGGCTTACAGTTTCAGTTTATTGTTTCAGGTACATCAGATGATCGCATGAAGGCAAAGGCGTGATCGTACAGCTCCTCATATTTTATGGTTTTATGAATTGATTCTGGGGATACTCTGATGTCTAAACTATTTTGAAAACAAACTATAATAACTTGATGGTTTTAAAATTTATTAAAAAGTTTTAATTTGGCTTGAATTTTTCGGGTGTTACACCGCACCCGATTCATCCAACTTATTCTTGTACACCCATCTAGTACCAACAATAGTGTGACCATGCGACTTTGGAACGAGTCGCCACACCTTGTTTCTTTCAAATTCTGCCAGCTCTTCTTGCATTGCTGCTATCCAGTCGGGCTCCATTAAAGCTTCTTTGATCGTTTGGGGCTCGACCGAGGACATAAACGCTGCATAGTGACAGTGATCAGATAAATCTTTTGAAGATCAAGTTTGGATGCCTGCTGATGGGTTTCCTATGATTTGACCCGGTGGGTGGTCCTTCGTCCATACGTGTAGACGGGGTTGCAGATGGTCAGCGGTTGCGGTAGAAGGAATGTCTTCAATATCGGAAGACTCTGCAGTTGGAGACGGAAGTTCCCCCTGGACTTGAGAGCAGCCCGCGAAATTATCTTGTTCTGTTGGAACGGAATCAACATTTTCTTGAGCAATAAGAAGAGGTTCCCCCTGGATTGCGGATGAGAGTTTCCCTTGAACATGAGAAGGTTCCCCTTGGATTGCGGATGGGAGAGTGATAACCCTTGGGTCGGTTCTTGTGTCAATGTTCTCTATATTTTCATCATCTGAGTCCAAAGAGAGATTTGAGGGATGAGATCCTCTGCGGAGAGGAACTGGAGCTACATCTTCAAGTACTGTAACCTCGATGGTTGTCACCTGATCCGGAGATGAACTTTCCCCCTCAACCGGCGAGGTGGAAGTATTGAGTGATACTTGATCTGATAGAGTAGGACCAGAGACTTCAGCATGCTGCTGTTGAGCTTCCGGGGACACAAGAACTTCGGATAACTTAGCAGTTTCTACAGTGTCAAATAGATCATCATAGTTTACTTCAACTATGTTTAATGGACCCGAAGAAATAGGAATATCACTTTCCAGGATTGCTTTGGTTTCGGTTGATGGAGCAATGTTGCGGACGTAATAGTCATCGAATTTGACGTCGAAGCTTTCGACTATTAGTCTTGTGCGTCTAATGAGAACCCTATAGGATACCTTGTTTGTTGAGTAGCCAAGAAAGATGCCTTCATCAGACTTCGGTGCAAACTTGTTAAGTTGATCTTTGTTGTTGATCACAAAACATCTACACCCAAAGATGTGGAAGAATCGGACATTTGGTTTGCGATTGTTAAGACCCTCATATGGAGTTTTGCTGAGACGCTTGCACACAATGCTTCGATTTTGCACAAAGCATGCTGTGGCCACTGCTTCGGCCCAGAAGTAAAGAGGAAGATTTGCAAAGTTGAGTATAGATATGGCTGCTTCCACCAGAGTTCGGTTTCTTCGCTCTACTACTCCATTCTGCTGCGGTGTGTAAGGAGCTGAGAATTTGTGACTGATACCCTTTGAAACCAAGAAACTGCTTAAGAGATGATTGGTAAACTCGGTTCCATTATCACTGCGGATGCGACATACTGGCAACTTGATCTGCAGTACGATCTCCTTGATAAAATTGATCAGCACCTGCGGTGTTTCTGACTTGAGTCTTAGAAAGACAACCCATGTGAAACAAGTAAAATCATTCACTATAACCAGTATGTATTTCTTGTGATGAAGACTGACTACGGTAGATGGACCGCAGAGATCAATATGTAAAAGTTCCAGTGGTTCAGAAATTGAAGAATCAATCACCATTGGATGACTTGCTTTGGACTATTTGCCACATTCACAGGCTGGGCAGAGGGTATCATTGTGATATTTCAGAATGGGGAGACCTCGGACGAGTTCCCCGGTAACCAGGTTGTTGATATAGCGAAAGTTGAGATGAGCTATGTGACAACCCGAAACTTTTTCCATTTCTGTTATACGATTTCCGTTAATAAAATTTGAATTTTATTCATTTTTCCGTCAAACTTCTTGATTTAGAAAATCATCTAGTTTTATATAATTAAATTTATTTATAGGAGTCGGAACCAAATCACGCGAAAACCCGAATCTCTCGAAAAATCAAACAATTTCCAGCCTTAGTGAGTTTACGGCCGTAAACCCGTGTACGGTCGTACACTCGTTTATGGCCAGCGTCGGGTGGACCCCCACCACCGACCACAAAAACCCCCTATAAATACATGTCCCTACCCTTCATTTAGACTTTTCTGGCCGAAAACTCTCTCCATCTCTCTCTAGATTCTTGACCGTAAACACCAAACCCCCCCCCCCCCTTATTTTTCTGGAAATCATCGAGAATCACCATTGGGAGTCATTTTGGAGCATTTGGAATGCCTTTTCATCGAAATCCAACGCCACTGTTCTTGAGTTTACGGCCGTACACACTTCATATCTTCAAATCTTCAAAGGCCGTAAACCCGTTTACGACCGTACACTCATCGAATCTTTAAAGACCGTAAACCCTAGTTCACGACCGTAAACCCTGTTCACGGCCGTAAACCCCATTCACGGTCGTACACACTTTTTAAGTGGAGCATTTGGTTGAAAAACCCGTTTTCCTCGATTCAATCAAGTCCCGGAAACATTCCTTAACCGAACACAAGTGTTTTTCTAACACTTTACTTAACGAAATCGCTAATTTAGATGCATATATGTACTTATTGATATTAGGATTCCGTTAAGTTCCACGTGCAACGACCCGAGGATCTTCGTTTCCAGTCGACGTTTTCACACATCAACTGTGAGTTCATACCCCTACGCTTTTACGATTTTTAATGTTTTCATGGGGGAATACAAGCCAAACACAAATGATTTTATCAAGTTTTAAACTTATGAAATTAATATAGTCAACGATTTTCTCGTTTTATAAAATATTGATATATTTGATCCCTTTTGTACTATGTTGAGCATAAGGGACACTTTTATCTTGGAAACCTAATTGCATAATTTTCAGAACAATTTGCCAACCAAATACATAACATTTCAAGCAAACTATAATGGGTATAGTTTGGAAAATTCAATACACAGCTTTTACCGATTCAGATTACATACATAGGTAAACATATAAACTATGACAGATTTAGTTTATGATATACATTACTACAAGAGTACAACATTTAATAATTATTTAAGTATAATTATTACCTTATACAGTATACAACGGATTCAAATACAAGAGAACAATACAGAACCACATGTAAACTAGTTAATACAGGATTCTGAGACAACACTTCGATTGTACCCTTCGGGGTACAGGTTAAATCCTATCATAGTATAACCAGAGTCTCCTTGAGGGAGAGCATGAAATTTGTGAATAGATCTATTCGGGACTAAAAATCCCACACCTGAACTGCTAGCTACAGTTAGGCAGGCATGCCCGGGGTGACAAATGTCATTTAACCGACACTTAAAGAACGTCGTAAAGGTCACTAGGTCATATCAAGCATGGTTACATGACTCACAATAGTATAAACTAACTATTTGTTTACGGGATTTCATTCTTCATTAGTTTTATTTTAAGTAATGAAACTACTATACATACTGGTGGTAGCCAGGGTTTTCATACAGAACATACTATACAAAGGTTTTTGTACAAGAATACACTCATACTACGGTTGATAGTAATTAGAATACAAACTAACGTTTTTCGATACTACAACATAATACAGTATCAAACACATATGTTAGAAAATATCGGATTTTCTTGGAAAATATACAAACATAATACAGATTCAAAGACAGGTTTTCTCTACAAAAACATGCGTATGAACTCACCAGCTTTATGCTGATACTCTTTTCAAAATTGCTTGTATTCTTAGGAAATCAGTAGACAGGTACCTCGGCAGACTTTTGAGAAGACGGAGCGTATAGAGTCTCGTCTTTCTTTTGCTACTTTTGATGTATAGAAACAAGAATTAAACAGATGTAAACCTTTTCATATATGTATTCAATGTAATGGTTGTGTTTACTATGATTGCTATGATACAATTCTTGTGATACTACACATGACGTCATCCACCCTCGAACGTTTCCGCCGTTCCAGTTTGGGGGTGTGACAGATTGGTATCAGAGCTCTTGTTTATAGTGAACTAAGTATACCGAACCTTACATGGTATACAACTATAAACACTAAGGGGCTGAAGCGCTCTGAACTAAAAGTATACTTTAAAAAATATAAGTATTTTATAAGAAGTATACAAGTATACATACGTACCAGAAACAATATTATAAGTAGAACAAAACAAAAGTATTTTGGATGTTGGAGACTGCGGTTAAACCTGTGCAGTTATGTAATCATGTCTAGGGTCAATATAGCCTGATCAACTATATTAATTCGAGACATGACCAACATGTACTTGGGAGTGACTGTGGTGTTGCAGCAAGCCTAAAATTACCAAGTATATATACATCAGGTATCGATAGAACAAAACATACAACTTAAAATACTATAGGAGTATTTTAGCTAGAGCCAAATACAGTATAGAGATTCATTCCAAGTTTTGCTACATATTTCTTCTCAGCGATAATTTACTTGCATTAGTAACCCTTCTCTATTTATCGCTTCGTAGAACACTTTATCTATCAGGCTGAGATATATTCTTGTGTTATATCTCTTGATTCTAAATTCTAGAGGACTTATCATCCTCTTTTTCTTCATTCTTTTTAGAACAAGATGCCTCCCAGAAAGATACCCAACAGGAAGAACAATGACCCTCCACCGCCACCACCTCCACAGTTTGATCCTGCCGTGTTCCAGGCGGCAGTTACAGCCGCCGTGACTGCCGCAATGGCGCAAATCAATCAGGGCAGCTCTGGTGGATCAGGAGGTGGACCAGATCCCCAAAATCTTAGTGGAGGCAGGGACACCAGAAGGAATGTTCCTATAAAGACTTCACGAATGCCAAACCCAAATCCTTCGACGGCAACGGAGGAGTCATTTCCCTAACCCGATGGTTCGAGAAGACCGAATCCATTTTCGAAATATGTGCTTGTTCTGAGGCAAACAAGGTGAAGTTCTCTGCCTGTACCTTCACCGATAGAGCACAAACCTGGTGGAATAGTTGGGTCAAATCCCTGACCCTGCCGGTAACAAATGCGATGGGTTGGGAAAGCTTAAAGGAACTCATGCTTGCAGAGTACTACCCAAGGGGCGAGATGCAGAAGTTAGAGCATGAGCTCTGGAACCTGAAGATGAAGGGTTCCGACATTGCCACTTACACAGCTAGATTTTGCGATCTGGCTCTCCTCTGTCCGAGAATGGTCACCCCGGAGAGCAAGAAAATTGAAAGATACATTTGGGGATTGACACCCCCAACTCAAGGAAATGTCTTGGCTGCTAAGCCTACCACCTTCGACAGCGCCAAGTGTCTTGCGCAAACCCTAATAGATCACGTGGTTGATTTGGATAATGTAACAGCCACTCCCGAACCACCGAAGGAGAGTGGTAGGAAAAAGAAATTCTGGAACAAACGCAAGGGCCAATCTTCGCAGGAGCCCTCCAAGAAACAACAAACAGTGGCAGTCCATGCTGCTACTACTCCTGCTGCAGTTCCCACTACTCCAACAACCCCCAACTGCTATGTTGGAAACCTACCCCTGTGCAACAAGTGCAACTACCATAATCATGGACAATATCGGGAGATGTTATGCAACAGTTGTGGTAAGAAGGGACACACAGCTCGGCTCTGCAAAGCACCAGACCAACCTACCAATCAGGCTCCTGGAGCAGGCGCCGGTCAAGCCTGTTATGGCTGTGGAGAGGTTGGGCACTTCAAAAGAAATTTCCCCAAGGCAACAACAGCTGCCAACACAGGGAGGGTGCTATCTATGGGCCAGGAGGAAGCAGTCGTTGATCCTACAGTTGTTACGGGTACGTTCTTCCTTGACAACTCTTATGCATGCATTCTTTTCGATTCTGGTGCGGAGAGGAGTTTTGTTAGTCATGCATTCAAACATCTACTCAAATGTAAATCTCAGCCTTTAACCAAAACATTTACCGTCGAGATGGCTAACGGAAAGAAAGAGAGCACTAACGACATATTCATAGGCTGTACCCTTACCCTAAACGATCATTCATTTCCGATCGATCTTATGCCAGTTTCCATAAAAAGCTTCGATGTTATCATTGGTATGGATTGGTTGAGCCCCAATCGTGCCGATATCCTTTGTTACGAAAAAGCCATCCGTCTCAATCTACCCTTGGGTGAAGCTCTCATAGTTCACGGTGATAAACTCAGTTCAAACCTTCATATCATTTCCTGCATTCAAGCCCCGAAATATCTGAGAAAGGAGTGCCATGCATTCCTACCCATGTCGTTAACGAAAAACAGGAAGTTAAGGACCTCGAGAGCATCCCGGAAGTCTGCAACTTTCCTGATGTCTTCCCCGAAGATCTTCCAGGAATCCCTCCCGAGTGTCAAGTCGAGTTCCGTATCGACTTAATCCCCGGAGCTACTCCCGTAGCTAAATCCCCATATCGTCTAGCGCCGGCAGAAATGCAAGAGTTATCCAGCCAGCTCAATGAGCTGCTCATCAAAGGATTCATAAGGCCAAGTTCCTCACCCTGGGGAGCCCCAATCTTATTCGTGAAAAAGAAAGATGGATCCTTTCGGATGTGAATTGATTATCGAGAACTGAACAAGCTTACCATCAAGAACCGTTATCCCTTACCCAGAATCGACGACCTCTTCGATCAACTTCAGGGAGCCAGTTACTTCTCGAAAATAGACCTAAGATCAGGGTACCATCAGTTGCGAGTTCATGAGAATGATGTTCCCAAGACAGCATTCTGGCGGTATTCATGGATCTGATGAATCGGGTGTGCCGCCCTTTCCTCGACAAGTTTGTAATCATGTTCATTGACGATATACTGGTCTACTCTCGGAGTGAGGAGGATCATAGACGGCACTTGAGACAGGTGTTAGAAACACTAAGGGCGGAGAAACTCTACGAAAAGTTTTCAAAGTGCGAATTCTAGATCAGAAAAGTAGCCTTCCTTGGTCACGTGGTTAGCGAGGAAGGCATACACGTGGACCCTTCCAAGATCAAAGCGATTGAGAATTGGTCAGCACCGAAGATGCCCACAGAAATCCGCCAATTTCTTGGGTCTCGCTGGCTATTATCGTAGGTTTATCCAGAATTTCTCCAAAATCGCTAGTCTTTAACCACCCTGACACAAAAAGGAGTAACCTTTAGTTGGGGAGAAAAGCAAGACACTGCATTTCAAACATTGAAGCAGGCCTTATGCAGCGCACCTATCTTGTCCCTGCCTGAAGGGACGGAAGACTTCGTTGTCTATTGTGATGCATCCAATCAAGGCTAGGCTACGTGCTCATGCAGAGAGGAAAGGTTATCGCCTATGCTTTGAGGCAGCTGAAAACACACGAAGTCAATTACACAACTCACGATCTAGAGTTGGTAGCAGTAGTTTTTGCGTTAAAGATCTGGAGACATTATCTCTACGGAACCAAATGCACTGTCTTCACCGACCATAAGAGCTTATAGCATATCTTCGACCAGAAAGAGTTAAATATGAGACAACGGCGATGGGTAGAGCTACTCAGTGATTACGAGTGCGAAATACGCTACCATCCTGGCAAGGCCAATGTGATAGCGGATGCCCTCAGCCGAAAGGAGTATTCAGGTCGTAGAGTGAAGGCACTGACAATGACCATCCATTCCCAATTATCCACGCAAATCAGAGACGCTCAGCTGGAAGCCTTAAAACTAGAGAACATGCCGGATGAAGCCTTGAGAGGAATGGAAAAGAACTTAGAGGTTAAGGGAGACGGAGTTTACTATTTCATGAACCGGATCTGGACCCCAAAGTACCGCGGGTACAGGGAGGTTGTCATGAACGAAGCTCACAAGACTAGATACTCCGTTCACCCAGGTTCAGATAAGATGTATCTGGATCTCAAACAACTCTATTGGTGGTCGAACATGAAAGCAGAGATCGCTACCTTCGTGGGCAAGTGCCTGACTTACGCCAAGGTGAAGGTAGAATAAAAAAAGCCCTCAGGTCTACTCCAACAACCAGAAATACCTGAGTGGAAGTGGGAAAGGATTACAATGGATTTCATCACTAAGCTACCCAGATCTCCGAGTGGGCACGATGCCATCTGGGTAATTGTTGACCGACTGACTAAATCCGCCCACTTCCTGCCAATCAAAGAAAACTTCAAAATGGAGAGACTCACACAAATCTACATCCAAGAGATAGTTCGTCTGCACGGTGTGCATGTGTCCATTATCTCCGATCGAGATAGCAGGTTTACCTCGAGATTTTGGCAGTCACTGCAGAAAGCTCTTGGAACTAAGCTGGATATGAGCACATCTTACCATACACAGACAGATGGGCAGAGTGAGAGGACCATTCAAACATTGGAAGATATGTTGAGAGTTTGCATCATCAACTTTGGCATGTCGTGGGACACTCATCTACCCTTGGTCGAATTTTCCTACAACAACAGCTACCATACCAGCATGGCTGCGCCGTTTGAAGCCCTGTATGGCCGTAAGTGCAGATCCCCTCTGTGCTGGGCTGAGATGGGCGACACGGAGCTAGTCAAGGGTCAAGTCCCCGATAGTACTCTCACAGGCCCAGAAATCATCAGAGAGACTACTGAAAAGATCGTACAAATTTGGGAACGATTAAAAGCTTCAAGAGATAGACAAAAGAGCTACGTCGATAAGAGATAAAAACCCTTTGAATTCCAGGTTGGTGACAGTGTTCTTTTGAAGGTCTCACCCTGGAAAGGCATGATACGCTTCGGGAAGCGCGGAAAGCTGAATCCAATATACATTGGACCATTCGAGATCCTCGCTAGGATCGGTCCTGTAGCATACAAACTTCGTCTACCTCGAGAACTTAGCAACGTGGATCCCGTCTTCCATGTGTCGAACCTAAAGAAGTGTCTGTCCGACGAGACACTTGTGATTCCCCTAGACAATATCGAACTAGACGAGAGCTGACACTTCGTAGAGGAACCCGTAGAAATCATGGATCGGGAAGTCAAACGAACGAAACAAAGTCGCAATAGTGAAGGTACACTGGAATGCCAAGCGAGGACCTGAATTCACTTGGGAATGCGAAGACTCAATGAAACAGAAGTATCCCCATCTCTTCCCGAGCCCATGATTTGTATTCTATGTTTGAATTTCGGGACGAAATTCCCTCTATCGGGGGGATGATGTGACAACCCGAAACTTTTTCCGTTTCTGTTATACGATTTCCGTTAATAAAATTTGAATTTTATTCATTTTTCCGTCAAACTTCTTGATTTAGAAAATCATCTAGTTTTATATAATTAAATTGATATATGCGAGTCGGAACCAAATCACGCGAAAACCCGAATCTCTCAAAAAATCAAATAATTTCCAGCCTTAGTGAGTTTACGGTCGTAAACCCGTGTACGGTCGTACACTCGTTTACGGCCAGCGTCGGGTGGACCCCCACCACCGACTACGAAAACCCCCTATAAATACATGTCCCTACCCTTCATTTAGACTTTTCTGGCCGAAAACTCTCTCCTTATCTCTCTAGACTCTTGACCGTAAACACCAAACCCCCCCCCCCTTATTCTTCTGGAAATCGTCGAGAATCACCATTGGGAGTCATTTCGGAGCATTTGGAACGCCTTTTCATCGAAATCCAATGCCACTGTTCTTGAGTTTACGGCCGTACACACTTCATATCTTCAAATCTTCAAAGGCCGTAAACCCGTTTACGGTCGTACACTCATCGAATCTTCAAAGACCGTAAACCCCAGTTCACGGCTGTAAACTCTTCACGACCGTAAACCCTATTCACGGCCATACACACTTTTTAAGTGGAGCATTTGGCTGAAAAACCCGTTTTCCTCGATTCAATCAAGTCCCGGTAACATTCCTTAACCGAACACAAGTGTTTTTCTAACACTTTACTTAACGAAATCGCTAATTTAGATGCGTATATGTATTTATTGATATTAGGATTCCGTTAAGTTTCACGTGCAACGATCCGAGGATCTTCGTTTCCAGTTGACGTTTTCACACATCAACTGTGAGTTCATACCCCTACGCTTTTACGATTTTTAATGTTTTCAGGGGGGGAATACAAGCCAAACACAAATGATTTTATCAAGTTTTAAACTTATGAAATTAATACAGTCAACGATTTTCTCGTTTTATAAAATATTGATATATTTTATCCCTTTTGTACTATGTTGAGCATAAGGGACACTTTTATCTTGGAAACCTAATTGCATAATTTTCAGAACAATTTACCAACCAAGTACATAACATTTCAAGCAAACTATAATGGGTATAGTTTGGGAAATTCAATACACAGCTTTTACCGATTCAGATTACATACATGGGTAAACATATAAACTATGACAGATTTAGTTTATGATATACATTAGTACAAGAGTACAACATTTAATAATTATTTAAGTATAATTATTACCTTATACAGTATACAACAGATTCAAATACAAGAGAACAATACAGAACCACCCGTAAACTAGTTAATACAGGATTGTGAGACAACACTTCGATTGTACCCTTCGGGGTACATGTTAAACTAGTTATTCAGGACTGAAAATCCCACACCTGAACTGCTAGCTACAGTTAGGCAGGCATGCCCGGGGTGACAAATGTCATTTAACCGACACTTGAAGAACGTCGTAAAGGTCACTAGGTCATATCAAGCATTGTTATATGACTCACAATAGTATAAACTAACCATTTGTTTACGGGATTTCATTCTTCATTAGTTTTATTTTAAGTAATGAAACTACTATACATACTGGTGGTAGCCAGGGTTTTCATACAGAACATACTATACAAAGGTTTTTGTACAAGAATACACTCATACTACGGTTGAGAGTAATTAGAATACAAACTAACGTTTTTCTATACTACAACATAATACAGTATCAAACACATATGTTAGAAAATATCGGATTTTCTTGGAAAATATACAAACGTAATACAGATTCAAAGACAGGTTTTCTCTACAAAAACATGCTTATGAACTCACCAGCTTTATGCTGATACTCTTTTCAAAATTGCTTGTATTCTCAGGAAATCAGTAGACAGGTACCTCGGCAGACTTTTGAGAAGACGGAGCGTATAGAGTCTCGTCTTTCTTTTGCTACTTTTGATGTATAGAAACAAGAATTAAACAGATGTAAACTTTTTTCATATATGTATTTAATGTAATGGTTGTGTTTACTATGATTGCTATGATAAAATTGTTGTGATACTACACATGACGTCATCCACCCCCGAACGTTTCCGCCATTCCGGTTTGGGGGTGTGACAAGCTAGCTTGCGATGCCATAGCCAACTAACTTCTGATATTGCTTTGGATAGGAAGCATAGCTGCGGTTTCCCTATGATGAGAGAGACATCCAAAGGATACATGGTACCTTCGGATTTGGATTTGGTCAAGCAAGTACTTCTATCACTTGTCATTATATAGTAGAATTCACTATCAAATTCAACTCGATAGCCTGCCTTACATAGTTAGCCAACACTGATGAGATTGTGTTTAAGACCTTCCACATAAGCGACCTTTTGGATAGAGAAATTCCCAGTAGTAAGAACACCATAACCTCGGATTATCCCGTTCACGTTGTTGCCGAATGTGACTTTTCCATCGTTGCAAATTGGCCTGAAATCCCGAAGGTATTCCAACCTTTCGGTCATGTGCAAGGAGCAGGCACTTTCGATTAACCATTCTTCTTCTTGTTCCTCCTTGCACATAGCCTGAGAATTATACAGTTAGTTTGGGCATCCAAACGAGTTTGGAGCTTGGGACAACGAATGATTTTCTAATTGATGCATGAGCCGAGGTTGCAGGGACAGGTTTCGTGTCAAGTTTTAGGCCTAGTCCTGGGTATTTGTGAATTATTGGAGTGTTGTGAGATTTAGAAAAGATATGAGGCTTTTGAAAAGAACGAGATTTGACATGAGATGAGCCTTTTTGACAACTACATTGACATGCATAAATTTTGTCATTTACCCTGACACTTTACTTGGTCAGCGGTCTGGGTGAAGAAGTGGGCTTGTGACCAGTCCGAAAGAAGTGAGATCTGACAGTGGCGCTGTTGGGATTTGAAAAAAGTACGTTTTGCAGGAGTGGGAGCACGCATAGATCTCTTGGAAAGTGATTTCTTAAAACATTGATGTGATTTTAAAAGTGTTGGAGTTGGTAAAATCCCCTTCCATTTTGGGTCATCTGAGGAATAGATTTGAAAATCATTGCTTCGAAAAGACTTTACTTTCTTTTGGGTTGTGTCATATGTTTTTGAAATGGTTTTAGAAACTGTACATTCCCTTTTGTTTGTTTTCTTGACTGAAGAATTTTTTGAAAAGTAATTTGAGAAAACAAGCTTTTCTGGACTCTTAGATTTTGGAATTTTGACTCGTTTTTTGATTTTTGAAAAGATTTCCCGGTTTTTGCCACGGGATCGAATTTCCTCTTTGAAAGCCTTTTTTGCCTCGTTTTTTGGAGAACCGCAGTCATCGAGGTTCAGCTGCGGTTTCCTGGAAACCTTTGATAATTTTTGAAAACGAGGACTTGATTCATCCGAACTAGAGGGTTCAGGGTTTTGGGAGCACTGACCCACTTCAAAATTTTCAATGGGTATTTCATGATGAATTGGCTGAATGGTGACAATGCTCTTGACTATGGTCTGTGGTAAGGAAGATTGGACTACCGTAGAGTAAGTCTGAGTTGAGGCTTTTGTGGGACAATTGATGATAGGCAGATGGAAAGACTGTGGTTCATGACTGCATCGAGAGATACTGCGGTCTGAGGGCAGAGTTGGAAAATCCATTGAGACTTCGGGTCCGTCCATGACAATTTCCTCATCAACAACTGATGATGTCTGAGAATTGGGATAGATTTTGCCACAGATAGGAATTTGATCACTTGAATGACCCGAAAATTCAGGCATAATTTCCTCAATGACACAATTGTTACTCAGATCATGAAGTCTACCGAAGTGAGCTCTGATGTCTTCGGCAAAGGTTTTGTCATTGACTGGGAAATGGAACTCTCGGTTCGGAGGGACATAAAGTCGATCTTTGTTAAACCGGGATGAAAATCCTTTGCGGTAGGATATCCTTTGGACCAACCCCAATTATAGGTGTTATCTACGGTTCCATTGTTCACAAGATTTTCAATAGATTCACTTTCATTGAATAGTTTTTCTATTAAAAGATTTAAACGTACAATTTCACTCTGAGCTAAATCTCTTTGGTTCAAAGCTATTTCTAACTGTGTTTCACTCTACATTCTTGCATCTTTCTCTAACACTAAGTCCTTTTCTAACATAGCTACTTTGAGTCTTTTGTTAACCAGTCGTCCTCTTACGTGAAACATCTCTTGGGACGCTATGTTCTTCTCATCTAGAGCTTTGTTATAGTCTGTAAGGACGGCAGAACACGTGTCATTAAGATTGTCTATGAAGGTTGACAGTCATGCATACTATAATTTAGAGTTTGAATCATGAATGTTACCTGTTCGACAATGCTTAGAGTCATATCCTTTGCCATGTAGCAGTAGTTCTTTTCTAGCTTTGTAGACCCATCCTCGTCTGCAGTTGCCAGCATACAAATCTTGCCTTTTCCCTTGACGTTGCTGATGTCTTCCTCCTTATCTCCGGATGACCAAAATTGATGGTCCCTTTTCACATGGGCTACATATCCCCTTGCTTTATCCTTTTGCTCCAATTCTTGAGCCATTCTAAGATAGAATGCTCTATCTTTCACCACATTAGCTTTGTAGTCTTTGGCAAAGTGGTTCTCCTTGTTGCATTTGTGACAGATTACAACATAACTTTTATCTTATGAGGAGGTACCGGAGTCAGTTGAATTGATGGGCTTCGGTGCCTCTTTGGGTTGAGTGGTCTGAGGTTGCGGTGGTGGGTGAGTGTTTTTGGAGAAACGGGAATGATTTTTTTGAGGATTGAAGTTGCGGTTGAAAGGAGGTTTGTTGAACTGCTGATTTTTACGAAAAGAAGAGGGTGGTAGCCGGTTGAACTGTTGGCTAACAAGAGCAATTGCATTCTGAAATTCTTCTTCATCATCATACTCTGAGTCAGCTTCGTATGACTGCGGAGGATTATCATACGAGGGAGAGTAAGATTGAGTATGTAGTGCTTGTGCTATAAGAGCAAGTGGTCCTCCGAAGTCAGCACAGTCCTTGAGTACCGTAGATTCTTGTGCTTGTATTTCACCATAGAGAGTGTAAAGAGATAAAGAATGGATCTTTCTATCTCCTTGGACTATGATCTTAGTAGTCGTCCAGTGTCTTCCCAAACCATTGAGAAATTGAAGATTTGTCTCATGGTTGCTTCGAACCGTGCCATCATTGGATAACTTAGTGACAACCAGATTGAATCTTTGGAAGGAGTCTTCCAAACTTTCACCCGCATGAGCTTTGAAATTGTTGAACTCATTGAGTGCGGTTGTGAGCTTCTTATATTGAGCTTGTTCTGTACCCTCATATAAATTCTTGAGAACATCCCAGATCTCTCTTGCTGATTTGCAGTTTATGATAATGTCGAAGTGTTTGGGAGCAACTCCACAGGAAATCTCATAAAAAGCAACAGCGTCATTTTCCATTTTGTCGAGATCATCTTTGGTGGGACGATTCAGGGCTGGTTGACCTCCTCCTAGTCTCGCTGTGGCGCCGTCGGTTTGAACTGGTGTAAGAACAGGGACATGTGGCCCTTCTTCTACAGATCTCCATACATCTCTTCCAAGTCTTCTTAAGTATCTCTCCATCCTCTGAGACCAGTGATGATATTCATTTGCCACCAATATTGGAGCTCTATTAGAACCACCAACACTGTTGTAAACATTGAGAGATAATGCTTGTGCCATATTTCCTTGTTTTTGAAAATAATTTTTTGTTTTAAGAAATGAGCTTCAGTGGTATAGAAGGCTTTTTGAAAATCTGAGTTTTGCTTCAAAAGGCAACCACTTTGGCTCTGATACCAATTGTTGAGAGAAAAACTTGAGAAACACACTTGAACAAACGTTAGAACAAGTTTATATTGCGGAATTTAAAGTTTAACTCAAAGGATCATAAAGCTCAACAATAATAAAAGTTAGAGTTAGATAGTTAGATGATTAGATGCGGAAATATAAGGAAATATAAATGACAACAAGTATTATATCAAGTATACACATAAGTTGATTCTTAACAAGGAATGCAATCAAACCAAGTTAGTAAGTGAGATCAAACTTAGTGATTAAGTCAAGATTGACTTGCTCCGAAGGAGATATTTAGATCTGTTATATTTCAGATTACGTTTAGTAGATTTTAGAGAGTAAGAAGTAGATGAGAGAGTAAGTTATGAATTTCAGGAGATATGAGATTCAAAATGCGTAGATGTGTTTTTAATTCAGAAAGAGTGAACTCCTTTTTATAGAGTCTCAAAGATTACAAAGGTCCTATCTGTTTAAAGTTGCCATGCAAGGCATATTGGATAAAAGAGAGTACAATAAGAAAAACATATAAAAGACTAAGACTAAGTGCTGATGATGATGACTGTGGTTGCGGTACTTGACTGCGGATGAGAGAGTGGTTGCGGATAAGGGAGAGGTTACGGTTTGGATTAAGTTTAAGAGGGTCACTTCTATGTTTCAACAGTTAATGTGTAGAAAAAATGTTGTTGGGATGAGACAATAGACTCGCTGGTGAGGCAAGCTTGGGCAAGGAAAGCGGCACAAAGTTATGGTGAATATCTCTTCAACATGAGGAGCCCAAAAAGAAACAAACATGGATTTAAACCAGCTCATATTCCACAGGAAGTCTGGAACTCCTGGAAATTAAAATGAAATACAGAAGAATACAAGCTAAAATCTGAGCAGAACAAGAAAAATAGGCGTAACGGTGTGGATGATGGAGTAGCAAAACCTACACATAACGCTGGATCCGCATGTCATTTGAAGATAGCTTCTGATTTGGTAATTTTTTAAATGGTACATCGCATCAATGTTTGCATATGTTTATCTGTATATTTGACTTTTTATATGGTATTTATGCAGAAGAGGAAATTAGGACATGAGCCACCCCATAGTGAATTGTTCCTGTATACTCACACTAAGAATCATGATGGAGTCACTTTCACAAATGAAAAAGATAGACAAATTCTTGTAATATTCATTTAAGTTTAAATTAACTTTTATATTGTAGCTACTCCATAATATCATTCCTAAATTTGATATCTTTTAACGTATAATATTTTTATTTTGTAGGCGGCCTATACAGAAAAACGGGAAGAGTTGGAAGTTGATGGTGTTGAATTTGAGGAGGACAAACTATTTTATGCTGTTGTAGGTGGTCATGATAAAAAAAGAAGACTTTATGGATTAGGCTCTTTTGCAAAGGCGGTTACCAATAGGAATGGTAAAACGGATGTAACTTACATTCCGGAAAAAAATGATGAAATAGAAGAAATGAGGGAGCTTGTTGCTAAACAACAACAGCAAAACGAAGAGCTTAAAGAAATCATGAACGCCCAACAAGAGGAAAACAAAGCAAGGGTCGGTCATCTTGAAAAACAACTTCAAACGTCATTGGATCTTATTAATGGCTTTACAAAACAACAAGAGTAGTAGGTTGGTATATGTTTATTGAAGATTATGTATTTTAGAGTAGCAACTTTCTTTTTTCAATGTAATAAATAATTATTTTGTTATTTTATGATATGATGGTTATGATTTTTTTGTTTTTTTTTTTTTTTTTTTGGTTTTTCATATATTACTACAAAATTATTTGGATATAATTTATAAATCAGTTATCCATCGGTCCATATTGAATCAGGTATATAATATATACACCACTAAAATTGCTAGGGATTCATGACCACGAAATTTGCTAGGAAGTGATCAAACGGAATTTGCTAGGGATTTATGAACACGGAATTTGCTAGGAGATCATCAAACGGAATTTGCTAGGGATTCAGCACCACAGAATTTGCTACGGAATCACCACCACAGAATGTACTAGGGAATGACCACCATGGAATTTACTAGGGAATGACCACCACAGAATGTACTAGGGAATCACCACGGAATTTGCTATGGATTCATCACCACGGAATTTGCTAGGGAATGACCACCACGGAATATGCTAGGGAATCACCGCCACAGAATTTGCTGGGGAATCACCACCACGGAATTTGTGATGGAATAACTACCACAGATTGTGCGATGGAATCCTACTACGGAATACACGACGAAATATTACTTACCACGGATTTCATTTCGTTGTCACATTTGTGACGGAATTATCTTTTCCGTTGCAAACCCTCGCTACGGCGTTTTTAGGGACGTTAATAGGTCGTTGCAAATTCCGTCGCTAATCGTCATTTGCAACGGAATTTCAGCATTTAGCAACAAATTTCTTCTGTAGCAAAATCACGTTTTTCTTGTAGTGTTGTGAATCATCTTACTTTTGATTCATCTATTGACTCATTTTGTTGGTTCATTAAAAAAAAATATGCGAAATTATAAATTCACTGAAAAAAAAAAAATTTAAAAAATCGATTTTTTTATTTATTTTAAATTTTTTTATTTGGTTTTTTTCAAAAAAAATTTCAGCGAGATTATATAATAAGTTTCGATTTTTAAGAATATAAAGTAAAAAAAAAGATTGGTGATCTCTAAGTATTTTTTTATGTATTTTTATAATTTTTAGTGTTTTTTGTTTCCATATATATATATATATATATATATATATATATATATATATATATATATATATATATATATATATATATATATATATATAGTATTACTAAAATTAAGCTTGAATATAATTTCAGCTTAAAAAAATCAGTATTTTGCACTAATTAAAAGTTTTTATGTCATTTCATAATCAAGTATATACTTGACCCGTGAAATTAACTTTACAAAAAAAATGGTTAAAACCCACGTTTATGAAGTGTTGCACATGAACTTTGTTCATTATGAATTTGACAAGTAGAAAAAAATGATAAGGGTGCAGGATGAGTATAAAATGGGGTAAAATGATTGAGTTTTGGCAGCTTTAGAGCAAAATGAACTGTTAAACAAAAGCAACTACTTTCAAGATCTAGTAGCCTCTATATGTGGAAACACTAATACCCATTTGAGAGAGTGAGTATTAAGTTATCATATACACATGCATGGTGGTGGTCATCTCCAGCAAATAAAGACCAGTTTTTGGCATACGTACACATACGCGATCAATCTACTTGCTTAGTTGCTTTGGGCCAGTTTCTGAAACACATGCATTCAAACTTCTACAGTAAGACTAGTTGCATCTTCATCGAAAACACTGAGAAACATATACGCCAAATTTACTTCCTAGAGCAATGATTTTTTTCCCAAGATAAAATCAAGATTTCTAACGAACCAACTACCCCAAAGAATTAACATCCATTGATAAAAGGTGGTTTGTAACTTTGTATTTTCTAATAACAAAGAGAAAACGGCTGGAATTTTGAACAGCTTGTTTAAATTCTGGATTGGTAACATGGTGGTTGGCAATGCGCCGAAACCTACTGGCCAGACCTTAAACAACAAAGAACTGTAGCGATTATACCAAGTTATGGTTCCTCGAAATGCACGCAATAGGTTTTGGTTCAAGAATGATGGCATATATGGAGCGCATATTAAAATATCTATTAAAATTGCTTAAGCCATTGATAGATTGATGTTATAGATTTATGTCAAATGTTAATAAGTCTCTATTTTTTTTAGAGGTATGTATGAGACGGTTTGGTTCCGTTATAGGCCAAAACCGAATCATAATCATTTCAATCGCTTAATTGTTTTCGGTAGTCATTGGGTATCAGTTAAAAGCGGTTTCGGTTAACGGTTTTAACCATTTAATGGTTTCGGTTATTGGTTAATATCGGTTAATCATAATGGTCTAAAAATACATAAAAATAAAAATAAAAAGTTTTACAAACTGTTTGAACTAGGAAGTTGCAGCTAATGGTCGGGATTTTTTTTTTTTTTTTTTTTTTTTTTTTTTTTTTTTTTTTTTTTTGTCTAAACATGCATCTAATTTCTACTTTTTTTTTTGTTGTTTTTTGTTTTTTGTTTCTTTTGTTTTTGTTTTTGTTTTTGTTTTTTTTTTTTTCTAAAATTAAAGAATTTTGATGACATATCTTACCTAGCCCTAAGTGAACAATAATGTCAATAAATAGTTTCTTTTCTTGATATATCGATTAATTGGTGATTGTTTACAACTCCATATACATAAGTAATAACTGGAAGTATAAACATAACTCTTGCAATGAATAAAAGAGAAAACATATTATATATTGAAATAAGAAAAAGAATAAATGGAACGTATAACATCTTCAATGCATCTTTTCCAAAATTTAGGGGTGTAAGTGAGCCGAGCTACTCGTGAGCTACTCGGGATCGACTCGTTAAAAGCTCGACTCGAGATCGAATTAAACGAGCCTGAGCCGAGCTCGAACCTAAATACGAGACTCGTTTATTAAACGAGCTCGAGCCGAACTTCAATTCATTGGCTCGCGAGCCTAAACGAGCTTAAACGAGCCTATATATATATATATATATATATATATATATATATATATATATATATATATATATATATATATATATATAGAGAGAGAGAGAGAGAGAGAGAGAGAGAGAGAGAGAGAGAGAGAGGCTTGTTTAGGCTCGATTAGGCTCGCGAGCCCCCTATATTGTTCACGAGCCGAGCTCGAGCTTTATTTTAAGGCTCGAATCGAGCTCGAGCTTCCTTAAAATTAAACGAGCCGAGCTCGAGCTTGGTCACGCTCGGGCTTGGCTCGGCTCGTTTACACCCCTACCAAAATTGACAAAGATTTCACACGAGTCTTGGATTCCTATTTTCTGGATTAGTGGATTGTTTTTAATTTTTAAATTGGTCTAGGAATTTATTTGTGTATCTATATCTTATAATTTATATATCTACTCTAATAAATGAAGGTTTTTTTTGCCACTTGTCACACTCTTATTCAATTTGTCAAATGTTATTTTGTGGTTATTTTGAATTAATTTTTATTCCACATGTCATTTTATGGTTTTTCTATTTTATTAGTATTTAAATGCAATAATAAATGCATATTAATTTCCTTAATGAACTTTTCTTTTAATTTCAAAATTACTAAATTACAGGTTCATTAATTTTCTTTATTTATTTATCTAAATTATTTATTTAAATTTAGAAAAAAAAACACTTTAATTTTTATAATTCAATATTTTTTTTTTCATTTTTCTTATAAATTCAAACTTCTCAAATGTTTAGAAATTTATATTTATTTATCTTTTAAATAAACCCATGTAAATCATGGTTCTCATACCTAGTAACTAAATATATGGCTAACAGTTCGGTTTTTAATGGGTTGGTTTATCTATAAAACCATAATATAACCACTATTTATCGGTTAGCAAAAAATAAAACCGAACCATCGGTTTTAAAAAATGATTTGGTTATTATGATTTAATTATATCGTTTAATTTAGTTTTGGTTCGGTTTTTCGATTATTATGCTCACCCTTAATTTTTTTAATGGGTTGGCTAAAAAGAAACCATATTTTGCAAAATAGACAACCTACTTAGTTTTTGATGTATTTTTATTTGTTGAAATTACATTGTTTCCCGGAAAAAATAGTTATAAGTAGTTATTTATAAGTTGACTTTGAATAAATATGTTAATGGGTCGTGTAAGGAATGTCAATTTAGCAACACAACTTTCTTATTTGAAATCTTTTATTAATTTGTCTTAATGAATAGTTGAACGTTTTAATTTATAATATAATGTTGTTTAAAGTTCTATAAGGATTATCCGTCCAAACCCCAAAAATATCTATGAAAATACATTGCTTAACCCATTTATAGATTGATGTTATTGATTATGTACAATGTTAGGAAGCCTCTATTTTTATTTGAAATCTTTTGGGTAATTTGTCTTAATGAAAAGATCGAAATTGATTATGTACAATGTTAGTAAGCCTCTATATTTTATTTGAAATCTTTTGGGTAATTTGTCTTAATGACAAGATCGAACGTTTTAATGGATAATAATAATGTTGTTTATAGTTCTAGAATTATTTGTCCAAGTCCAAAGAAAACTATTTCGAGTAACCCGACACACCACCCATTACCAAGGGATGTCCTGTAATGATGAGCATTTGGATCGGCCAGATAGAATCGGACTGACCCTGAACTGGAATCGGCGTCGGACCGAACCAGATTTTCACTTTATGGAGCCCCCGTGGTTCTACTTTTACCCAGTTAATGGTACAACTTGGGTCAGGTTCGGACCTTTGTTCATCCCAACTGTTGAATCATCAGCCACACACTTTCGAAGCTGCGAAACAAGGAAGGTGTTGTGCATCTGACTGAGCTCCCCGGGAAAATCCAGCCTGTAAGCTACCTTGCCAACCCTAGCAATCAATCGAAATTGCCCAATATATCGGGGCCCCAATTTTCCCCTCTTCTTGAAGCGTATTACACCCTTCCAGGGTGATACCTTCAGCAAAACCATGTCTCCAACCTGGAACTTCAGCTCATATCGATGCTTTTCGGCATAACTCTTTTGCTGACTCTAAGTTGCCGGCAGCCTTTGTCTGATCTGCTGAATACGTTATGTCATCTGAAGGACTACTTTAAACCTTCCCATAACCCTATGACCGACCCGTCCCCAGCTGACTGGGGTACGACACATCCTCCCATAGAGAAGCTCAAACGGCGACACACCGATACTGGAGTGATAACTGTTATTGTAAGAAAACTCCATCAAAGAAAGGTAGGAGTCCCAACTCCCACCAAAATCTATGACACAATCTCTCATCGTATCCTCAAAGTGTTTGAATGATCCTCTCACTCTGTCCGTCAGTCTGAGAATGATAAGTTGTGTTAAAGTGTAATTTCGTACCAAGTTCCTCGTGGAACTTCTGCCAAAATTGCAAAGAGAACCGAACATCCCGGTCTAAAATGATAAAAACCAGAACACCATGCCGAGCGAAAATATAGCGTACATAAACATCGGCCAATTTCTCGGCCGACGAGCTCTCACGGATGGCTTAGAATTCAACACTCGTGGTCAGTCGATACTATCACCCAAATCGCATCAAACCCCTTAGTTGCTTAGCAACTTAGTGATAAAATCCATGGTGATCTATTCATATTTCCACATGGAAACCTCCAAATGCTGAAGCTTGCCATGCGGCCTTTAGTGCTCGGCTTTGACCATCCGACAGCTCAAATACCACTCGACATACCATGCTATCTCCCACTTCATGTACGACCACCAATAACTAAGTCGTAAATCCTAATACTCCACCTGAGTCGCTCTTGCTTCCAGTTCTCTTTCTTGACTTCCTCCACCTGAGCCTCCCTAATCATACTCAGCAATGACGAATCAATAGGAATCCTCATACAAATGCTCCCAACAGCAGAACTAGCCATCTTGTGGCTCAAAGCATCAATGACCATATTTGCTTTCCCCGGGTGGTATAGAATCCCGCAGTCATACCATGTCAAGCCACCCGCGTTGCCTCATATTTAGATTGAGCTGATCCATGAGCTATCTCAAACTCTTGTGATCTATGTAGATGGTACAACGGACCCCATATAAGATAATTCCGCCAAATCTTAAGAGCAAACACTACTGCTCCAAACTCCAAATCATGAGTCGGATATCGAACCTGGTGCGGTTTCACCTGCTGAGAAGCATAAGAAATAACTTTCCTTCGCTGCATAAGAACTGCCCCAAAGTCGGTGATGGATGCATCACAAAACACCACGAAATCCTCAACGCCCTCAGTGAGAGTCGCCACTACGGCCTCACATAACTTCTCCCTCAAAGTCTCGAATGAAGTCTGCTGCTTAGGACCCCAGCGGAAATCAACGCCCTTCCTTGTCAGACGAGTGAGGGGTACCGCAATCTTGAAGAAGTCTTGAATAAATCTCCGATAATACATTGCTAATCCCAAGAAGCTCCTGATCTCAGATGGGGACTTTGGAACCTCTCACTGCATAACAACCTCAATCTTGGCAGGGTCAACCAAAATCTTGCCCTAGTTAACAAGGTGTCCCAAGAACTAGACCTCTCGTAATCAAAACTCACACTTCAAGAACTTGGCATAAAGTCGTTCCCGCCTCAATACTCCTAAAAGCTCTCGAAGGCGCTCCTCGTGGTTAGCGAAAAGGGAATTCACGTGGATCCTTCCAAAAATCAAGGGCATTGAGAACTGGTCAGCACCAAACACGCCTACGAAATTCGTCAATTTCTAGGACTCGCTGGCTACTATCGCAGATTTATTCAGAATGTTTCCGCCATCTCGGTTTGGGGGTGTGACAAGATTGCATAACCGATTCATCAAATTCATAAATGTCGTCGCTGCATTGGTGAGCCCAAACAGCATCACCGTAAACTCGTAATGACCATAATCAGTATGAAACACGGTATTCTCCATGTCCACCTCTCTAACCCTCATTTGATGATACGTCGACCTCAAATCAACATCGGATAACCAAGATACACCTTTCAACTGATCAAAGAGGTCATCAATCTGTGGAAGGGGATAACGGTTCTTCATCGTCAACTTGTTCAACTCCCGGTAATCAATGTACATCCGGTGTGAACCATCCTTCTTTTTGACGAACAAAATTGATGCTCCCCATGGCGAACCGCTCGGTCTATTACATTGCTTGTCCAACAACTCCTGAATTTGTGAGAACAAATCCTGCATTTTAGGTGGTGTCAATCGGTACGACGCCTTAGCAATCAAAGCGCACCTAGAACCAAATCGATCATCAACTCAACCTGCCTCTCAGGAGGCACACCGGGTAACTCCTCCCGGGCACACATCAGCAAACTCTCTAACAACAGGTACCAGTACAAGAAAAACGTGATTTTGCAGGGGAAGGAATCTGTTGCGAAAAGATGAAATTTTGTTGCAAAAGACGAATAGCGACGATCGATTTTCGTCCCAAAAAACCCCGTAGCGGGAGTCTGCTAGGGAAACAATCATTCCATCGCAAATGTGATAACGAAATGAAATCCGTTGTAGATAGTATTCTGTATTAGGATTCCATCACAAATTTCGTGGTAGTTCTTCCATCACAAATTTTTTGTTGTTAATCCCTAGCAAAATCCATAGTGATGAATCCCTAGCAAATTTTATGTTGATAAATCCCTAGAAAATGTCGTGGTGGTGAATCCCTAGCAAATTCCATGGTGGTGAATCCCTAGCAAATTCCGTGGTGGTGATTTCCTAGCAAATTTCGTGGTGATGAATCCCTAGCAAATTATGTGGTGGTGATTCCCTAGAAAATTCCATGGTGATGAATCTCTAACATTTCTATGGTGTATATTATATAACATATTCAATAGCAAAGATTCCATAGGCACAAATGGATAATTGATTTATAAATTAAATCCAAATTACTTTTGTAGTAATATATAAAAAGCAAAAATAACAAAAATCAAATAACATTATATCATAATATAATACAATAATTATTTATTACATGAAAAATGGAAAGTGGCTTCTCTAAAATAAATACTTTGCAATAAACATATCAACACTTTATGACCTACTAGTTTTGTTGTTCTCTGATAACATTAATAAGATCCATTGTCTATTTAAGTTGTTTATCTAGTTGCTCGACTCTTATATTGTATTGGTCTTCTTGGGCCTTCATTATTTCTTTAATATCTTTTTGTTTAGCAACAAGCTCCCTCAATTCTTCCGTTTCATCATTTTGGGGCTCACTTGGACTTCTATTCTTTTCATCGGGAGAAGTTTTGGGTTGAAATGTTTCTTCTACAATTACTTCCTCTTCATTCTTTTTCAAGACTATTTCATAAGTCTTACCTGCCTTCTATGTATGTGAAACTATGGAAATGATCAAGAAATTGCATGAAAATGAATTATACACAAGTAAACATCCAATTCTGCATAAATACTTATAACATAATAATATAGAGACCATGAATTATTCTTCCAAAAAGATTCATATTATCCATATTCTCTTAGAAAACTCAAATTTCTTGAAAACTCTAATATAAAGGTGGATTATCAATTAAAACTTTATGATATATCCATGGCTTACAAATCTAATTGGAGCACATCTTGGTACCAATTTCTGATACGATTCCAAATTCTGGCTAATTCTCTTCAACACAATATGATAATGAGATATTATACAACTTCATATCTTTATCACTGTAGGTGCGTGATCTGTTTCCAAACCATCATTCATATCATAATGTTAAATGTTTTAGAGAGTTATCTCAATCGGAGAAGATAGAGATAGAAGACAACCAAGGGAAAAACAATCCAACAAAGTCGATAGGGGAAAAGCAGTCAAACTCGTCATCCATTTTCCCTCATTTACAAATGGAAAAACCAAAAATGAAATATATATTTTAGTTATTAACTTACTTACAGGGTGGTGAATGTTGGACAGGACCCGATGCCGAAGGACATGAAAGAGATGCTAGGATTTGAAGATCTCGGTGGTTGAATTGGTGTTGTGTAGGGCGTCATTGAGAAGATGTGACTTCTGATAGATGGTGATTAAGAGGAGTGATGGCGGAACATGGAAGAATGCGGAGAGTAGAAGAAAAATAGGGAAACGAGATTAAAAGGATGGTTGGTGATGTTCCCGCTAACCACAATGAAATGGCGGAAATCAGGCGATAGAGACAAGCATGTGAGTTGCTTGTGGTGTTTTTCGATTGCTTAATATCCGATCGATGAGTTTATAGGAGAAAGATAAGGTCGGTGTGTTGTAGACTATTCATCAATGAAGATTGAATGTGTGATGGGGATTGGATGCAATTTGGGCCGGGGAAACTCAATCCAAATTTTTTAGGGTACGGGGGAACTGAAATTATTTTGAATCGAATAAGAGGAAATAAACTAAAAATTCAATTTTAAGATTTCTAAAAACATGTATATAAATTTGTTAATTTATTTTCGTTAATAGTTTTTTTAAAAAAAAAAAGAATAATACATATGTCTTTATTGCCATCATGAAATTTAAATCTTATATATACGTACTTTTTTACAAATTTTTGTATGTATACGTACATGGATATGTGTATGTGTAAATGTATATGATGTGTGAATATGTATTTGTATATGAGTATACGTATGTGATATTCATGTATATATGTGATATATATGTATGTGTGTGTGTATATGTATATATATATATATATATATATATATATATATATATATAAGCCACATACATAATCCATTAACCATAAGCTTTAAGTCTTATACCCCAATTGATACCTTATAAGACCTAAGCCCTAAGCCATAAGGCATAATCCATAAGACCTAATTTATAAGATCTAAGCCATAAGGAATAATCCATGAGTCATAAGCCCCATGCCATAAGGGTTTAATCCTAGAGCCATAAGAAATAAGCAATAAGCCATGAGTCATAAACCATTAGCCTTAATCCTTAAACCATAAGCCCTAAGCCCGAAGCCTTTAAGGCCTAAGCCATAAGAAATAATACCTAAGCCCTAATCATAAGCCATAAGGATTAAACTTAAAGACTCAATCCTTTGTCCCTAAACCATAAAGCACAAGGCACGTGCCCCAAACCCTAAACCCCGAACCTTAAGACATGAGCTATATGACTTAAGCCATAGCCATACTCTATAAGCAAAAAAAACATAAGTCATAAGTCATAATCTATATGCCATAACATGTAATCCTTAAGTCACACGACACATGCCCCAAGCCCTAACTATAATACCTAAGCTTCAAGTTATAATCCCTAAGTTATATACCATAAGCCTTAAGAAATAAGTCATACTCCATCTATCAATACCCACCGATGCACACCCACCTACACTACACCCACACATCTAACACGTAGCCTTAATTGTTAAGACTTATGTCTTTTAGCTTAAGCCATAAACCATAAGCCACAAAAATACTAAGTAAAGGCAAATACCTTAAGCTATAATCCATAAACCATAAACCATAGGCCACAAGCCATAAGGTATAAGCCATAAGCTATAATCCTTAAGCCCATAAGCCATAAAGCCAAATACCTTAAGCTATAAGTCATAAACCATAAATCATAAGCCATAAAACCTAAGCCACAAGCCACAAGCCATAACCCATAAACCATAATATATAACACATAACTCATAAGCGATAAGCCATATATATTAAGTCATAAGCCATAAGACATATTATAACATCCCGACTCCCAGGTATAAATTTTAAAAAGAGCTTTGTATTCATTTTATTATGGGAACTCGACGAGTTGGAGGCCCCAACTCATCGTGTCGAACCTAGTCAGCCCGTGTGGTTTATGGCATCTACTCGACGAGTTGGAGGACCCCAACTCGACGAGTAGAGGTTGTGCATGAAAACCCTAATTTTTAGGGTTTGCACCCTATTTAAAGGACCTTAAGTCCTTTCCTCCAGCCTCCTTACCACATTTTGACGGCCATAAGCAACCCTAATCGATCTAAATCTATTCTTGAGTGTGTGAGAGGATTAAAGTTTGTTTTTGGTGCATTTGTTGAAGAAGCTTGAAGATTAAGAAGCTTGGAAAGAGAGGAAGCTTGTAGACACATTATCTACATCGTGTTGGCATCCAGTAGAAGGTAAAAAGTCTTTACCTTGGCTTTCCACTTCTTAGATCTCTTCTTATGTTGGAATATGGGCATTTTGGTGCAAAATGGAGTCACTTTCGGATTTGAGCTTGTCACAAGGGCATGGTTTCAGATATGGAGTCCTCTAGGCCCTTATGGACATAAACCCTCAAGCTTTATGAAGCTTTGGCCCTCCTCCATGTCCAAAACCTTCTTTAATGGCTAGTTATGAGTGTTTTAGCATCATGGAGTCTTGCATGCATGTAAAGTTATTAACTTTATGTGATAACAACTCCCTAGGAGCCTAGATCTACAGTTCTGAGCTTTGGTTTCACTTAAAAACGTCTGAATGAGAAATGAACTGAAGGAACTCGACGAGTTGCGTAGTCAACTCGACGAGTTGAGTAAGGGTTTCCCGCCTTCTGGATTCTGCATGAACTCGGCGAGTTTTATAGGCAACTCGACGAGTTGGTTAGGGTTTTCCAGACATTCTGGACACTGCATGGACTCGGCGAGTTGTCTGGAAATTCGGCGAGTTGACTGAGGTTTTCGCGATTTCTTGAGTTCTGAAGGAACTCGACTAGTCTGTGAGCTACACTGGACGAATTGGGTCAACATGGACTGTTGACCTTGACCGTTGACTTTGAATTTGACCAAGGGGTTGACTAGTTTGACTTTAGGGGGTATTTTAGTAATTATGAAATTTATGGAAGTGGATCATTGGTGGATGTAGGTTTTGAGTTTGGAGCTACATTTAGGGAGTTTAACATTATCATCCCGAGCTACTTGTTAGGTGAGTTGTCCTCACTATACTTACAGGGTCGAAGGCACCAATGTCGGCCCTTCTTTTGGATTGTTATCCTGGTTATTGCATGATGATATGCTTAGTGTCTTGTTAGGTCGGTATCCTAGTATATAGGATGACGCTATGTTAGTGACTGGTTAGGTCGGTATCCTGGTATGTATGATGATGATATGGTTAATGATCTGTTAGATCGGTATCCTGGTTATAGGATGATGCTATGTTAGTGATCTGTTAGATCTGTATGACTATTTGTACATGCTGGCTAGCGTATGATATTTATGTGCACGTGATTGTTTGATTGGGGGTTGGGTTGAGGCGGTCATGCTTTGTGCTTGTGCCAACGTACCCAGGGCAGCCTGGATAGACTGCAGACCCGGTTAGGGCGTACTACTCAGGCCGAAGGCCCGACGAGTGGTCTGGATAGGCTGAAAGCCCTGAGAGGCGGTCCAGACGTGTCGATGGCTCGGAGAGCGGTTCAGAAAGACTGATGGCCCCGCGAGGCGGTCCAATCAGGCTGATGGCTCATTATGCATGTTGTTTATATGATATGGTTATGGTTTGTATAGCGTTGATATTTTGGCGGAACTCACTAAGCTTCGGGCTTATAGTTGTTGATTTTGTTTCAGGTACTTCTGATGATCGTAGGAAGGCGAAGGCGTGATCGTGCACCTCCTTATATTTTTATGATTTGATTTTGGGCTACTCTGACATGAAACCATTTTGAAAACAAATTTATAATAATTAATCGTTTTTTATTGATTTAAAAAGTTTTAAGTTGACATGATTTTTATAGGTGTTACAATTTGGTATCAGAGCCTTTGTTTGAGTGAATTGGAGGAAACACTCATGTGTATCCAGTGTCAAACTGAGGACAAGATTCTTCAAATGATTTTCAAATGGTTTTCAAAATACTAAAGGAGGATGCAAGTGTACGATCAGCCGGAGCGGTAAGTAGACCACAAAATACCTTACAAATTATTTGATTTTGTGATATGTTAGAACAGCATGCTAGTACCAGGCTAGGGCTCTTCAGGAATTGCATGATAGAATTACCTGATTATATGATGCCTGACAGGCTAGGGGTTTTCCTTATATGAAATTGACATCATTATTGTAGTTGCTTAGTGTATGCATCACGGCTGTACATAAATAAGATCTTATAGCCTGAGAATGGTTGGTTTGGCCTTATTTCCTGTTCTTGTTTGATGAAGGGCTTAGGGTAAGATGAGGTATTCTAAAGTCTATAGGGTCCAGCGTTATGTATGACTAGCATACACGAGTACTGCAGGGTTGGTGGAAGTTTCATGGATGAGTTGTGTGGGATCAGTCCGCCAGTTATGAGATATTTAGCCGTCCTTTAGGAGTGAGGATTGAGCGCACGCCATGCTTACATATATTGTTACGGCGTTGCGATGATACTTGAGACAAATATGGGTAGGTGTGGAAGGTAGTATGGGACTGTACTACTGAAAGCACAGGACCCATACGCGTAGCAAGGAAGTCACAACCCCTAGGGCTTTGTTGGGGGTTGGTTCTCGGATTATTATATGGAATGTCTGATATCTTCCTGGTATATTTTCAGCATGGTGGTTACTAGATGATTTGTGACTGGAATCGGATCAGGATCGGGAGATGGCAGTCAGGAAGGACCAGTAGTCCCCGAGGTCATTGGTCAGATGAGGTCAGATGAGTTGGACGCCAGGATTCGAGAGATCCTGCATGATGAGGTTGGTACTCTGTTCCGGGCACAGTTCTAGGAGATGTTTGGGTCTATCAAGACCGCTATGGTGGAGTTCTTCGATGAGCGCTATGCAGCTCTTGCTGAGGTAGTTGCCGCTGCAGTCTCCACAGCCGTAGGACCCGCTGGTGGTGGGACCAGACGGACATTCCAGTATCGGGACTTCAATAACACGAAGCCCCTGACTTTTGAGGGGATTCAGGACCCGATTATAGCCATTAGGTGGCTATCCGACATGGAGGGATGTTTCTTCACATGCTCCTGTCCTGCTGACCAGAAGTTTAGATGTGCCCTGAACCTGCTGAGGTCCGGGGCAAAGTACTGGTGGAGGTTGATGACAGGGTCGTGTACTAATGAGTAGAGGACTGATGTGACATGGGATCAGTTCAGGGAGATGTTCTTCTCCCGCTCCATTCCGCAGGTCAAGCGGGAGCGGTTAGCTCAGAAGTTCTTTGAGTTGAGACACGATGCATAGACGGTGACGGAGATCACCCGTATGTTCACCGAGAGGGCGATGTTTTTCCCGGAGTTTGCTTCCGAGATGACACGTTATCTGAGCATGCTCAAGACTGTCATCTGTCAGTTTGTTGCCACCCAGCGTTGCAATACACTGTTGGAGTTACAATAGGCCACTAGGCGGCGTGAGCTTGAGATCGAGCTACAGTTACAGGAGCAGAGGCAGGCCCTGACGCAGTCACAGCCGGCGCCAAAGCGGTCTAAGACTGCTGATTCTTGGTCGGGAGGCCAGCATGGCTGCACTTGTGGCAAGTACAGGAAGGGTCACTCGCGTGTTTGTAGATCTGGTAGTGCATGTCGCAAATGAGGCAAGGAGGGGCACTTTGCAAGGGATTGCCGCCAGCCAGCCCCGGTTTAGGATATGCGGATCTGCTACCAGGCCGGCACATGCTCCATAGCTGGCTACACTGAGGATAACTGACGTGAGTCAGGGTAGAGTAGGGCCCCCGAGGGATTAGGGACATGCCTTCCAGCTTATAGCCGAGGAGGCTAGGGCAGCACCAGATGTGGTTCTTGGTACATTCTCAGTGAACTCCTTACCTGCTTTGGTATTATTTGACTTCGAGGCAAGTCGGTCTTTTATCTCTCGGTCGTTCAGTAGGGAGTACGACTTGCCTGTAGGAGAGCTAGAGTGTCTGTTGCGAGTCTCCATCGACAACGAACACGGGATTTATGTTTCTTCAGTCTATCGGGGCTGTGTTTTGGAGATCTTCGGGGTATCTTTCCCGATAGACCTGATTCCGATTCCCATGGGGGATGTATGTGTGATTCTGGGTATGGACTGGTTGAGTCGTTTCGATGCCATGATCGATTGTGAGGGTCAGCGGTTGGTAGTTCGAACCCCAAGTCGGGGAGAACTGGTTATCTTCAGCAAGGGCACCAGGTTGTGTTCAGGGTTCTGCTCAACCTCAAGGGCTCGACAGTATATTCCGCATGGGTATGCGGGTTATCTAGCGTATGTGGTGGATAAGCGGTCCAGGGATCAGACCTCGGTTTCAGAGGTTCTAGTACTCAGGGAGTTCGTTGACGTGTTTCCGAAGGAGTTACCCGGAGTACCTCTCGAGAGGCAGGTCGAGTTCAGGATCGACCTTGTGCTAGGTGCGGCCCTTGTCGCCAAGGTGTCATACCGATTGGCACCACCAGAGATGCAGGAGCTGTCATCATAGTTGCAGGAACTGCTAGGAAAGCAGTTCATTCGTCCGAGCAGTTCTCTGTGGGGAGTGCCGATTCTCTTTGTCAGGAAGAAGGATGGTTCACACTGGATGTGCATTGACTATCGGGAGTTGAACAACTTGACGGTGAAGAACGGTTATCCATTCCCAAGGATAGATGATCTTTTCGATCAGTTGCAGGGAGCATCTTGGTTCTCCAAGATAGACCTAAGTTCCGGGTACCATCAGGTAAGGGTTAGGGAGGAGGACATGGAGAAGACCGCGTTCCGGACTCGTTATGGACATTACGAGTTCGTGGTGATGACGTTTGGGCTCACCAACGTGCCGACAGTGTTTATGAACCTAATGAATCGGGTCTGCAGACCGATGTTCAATCGCTAGATCATCGTGTTCATAAATGATATCTTGGTGTACTCCAAGACCAAAGAGGAGCACGAGGAACATCTTCGGGAGCTATTGGGAGTCTTGAGACGAGAACGGCTTTATGCCTAGTTCTCGAAGTGAGAGTTTTGGTTACGAGAGGTTTAGTTCCTTGGACATCTCGTTAACCAGGAGGGGATTTTGGTCGATCCGGACAAGATCGAGACGGTTATGCAGTGGGAGGTTCCAAAATCTCCCTTAGACATCAGGAGCTTCTTGGGATTGGCAGGGTACTATCGGAGATTCATACAGGATTTTTCCAAGATTGCAGTACCTTTCAATTGTCTGACGAGGAAGGGGGTAGATTTCCGGTGGGGCCCTGAGCAGCAGAGGGCTTTTGAGTCCCTCAGACAGCGACTTTGCGAGGCTCTAGTCTTGACTCTCCCGGAGGGAGTTGAGGATTTTGTAGTGTTCTGTGATGCATCCATCACCGGACTGGGAGCGGTCCTCCTGCAGAGAGGACGGGTAATAGCCTACGCGTTGCGGCAGTTTAAGCCGCATGAGACGAGATACCCCACACATGATTTGGAGTTGGGAGCGGTGATATTCGCTCTCAATATTTGGAAACATTATCTCTACGGGGTCCGTTGTACCATTTACACGGACCACAAGAGATTGAGACACATCATGGATCAGCCGAACCTGAACATGAGGCAGGGCAGGTGGTGGCAGAAGCCCTGAGCCGCAAGTCGTAGTCAAGGATTATGAATGCGAGATCCTTTACCATCTGGGTAAAGCGAACGTGGTGGCTGAATCCCTGAGATGCAAGTCAACTGGATCTTCTACTCTAGTGACATATATGAGGATACTAGTGGATTCTCCACTTGTGAGCGTGATCAGGGAAGCTCAGGCTGAGGGTGTACGGTAGGAGAATTGGAAGCTTGCGAGGATTAGAGGCGAGATCACCCGATTTGTGCAGCACAGTCGAGGATTATTGACCCGTTGCGATCGGGTCTGGGGTTCTGATGTCTGGTGGGGTCAGACAGATTGTACTGGAGGAGGCTCACAAGTCTCGCTTCTCTATTCACCCGGGGGCCACCAAGATGTACTAGGATCTGAGCTTGAGTTACTGGTGGACGTGCATGAAGCGAGAGATCGCTTGGTAGGTTGAGAGGTGCTTGACCTGCAAGATGGTCAAGGCCGAGCACCAGAGGCCGCATGGCAAGCTGCAGCCTCTAGAGATTCCCATGTGGAAATAGGGACAGATCACGATGGACTTCATCACCAAATTGCCGAGAACGGCAAAGGGTTTCGACGCTATATGGGTCATCGTGGATCGATTGACCAAGAGTGCCCATTTTCTGCCCATTCGAGAGAGCTCATCGACTGAGAAGCTGGCCGATGTGTATATATGCGAGATTGTCGCTCGCCATGGGGTTCCGGTCTCTGTGGTTTCAGACCGTGATGTTCGGTTCACCTCCCGTTTATGGCAGAAGTTTCACGAGGAACTCGGCACGCGGCTGCATTTCAGTACCGCATACCATCCACAGACAGACGGCCAGAGCGAGCGGACCTTTCAGACCCTCGAGGATATGATGAGGGCCTGCGTTATTGACTTCGGTGGGAGCTGGGACTCCTACCTACCCCTTGCAGAGTTGTTAGGTCACATTTAGATGGTTTGGGATAGGCATTTATCTTGTATGGGTCGTGATTAGGGTTTGGTCATGTATTTTGGTGTTTGCGGCTGGATGTTCACGATTGTAAGGTGTTCACGGCCATGAACATGTTCACGGTCATGAGCCCGTTTGCGGTTGGTCATGTCCTATAAATAGCGTGTCAGAGCGTGTCAGATGTAACAGTAAGTAAGACGTGTGTGTGTTCCAAGTTTACTTGAAGTTTACGATTGAATACAACGTGTGCATTGTTGGAACTTCTTTTGCTTCTACTCCTTCTAATTCAGACTGTTTCTGCAACTTGATTGTGTTTGATCATTGGTTGGTTCACATTTATGGGACTTACAATTGGTATCAGAGCCAATCCGGTGTCAAAATCATTCAAAGTTGTGTTTACGGTTGGAGTTCTTCTCATTTTCGTGGTTGATTCAAAGCTTGGTAGCTGGATATCTGCATTTGATCGAGAATTCAAGGCCAAAGGAATTGAAATCTGCTCAAAATCTATTGTTCTTGGTGTTTACGGTTTCATCTGTTGAAGTGATTACGGCCGTGAACTCTATGTACGGCCGTGAACCATTCATTCTCATTGACCGTGAATCATTGCTGGACCGTGATCCATTGCTTAACCGTGAATCATTTGTTGATTGAGAACCACTCATTGACCGTGAAACAATCATTGTGTGCGGCCGTGAACTACTATTTGACCGTGTTCAACTCTTGATCGTGAATCAAATTCTGTGTACGGTCATGAACTGTGTAGGCCGTGAGCCTTATACGGTCGTAAACTCACTTGATTATAGAACACTTTCTGTTTTGTACTTTCATTGCAAGTTTTATTTGTTCAATCAATCAAGAAAAACTAAACACAAATGGATTCTCAAACTTTAACAGCTCATTAAGAATTGGATTCCATTATGGGTACAACTACGTGCATTCCACGCCTATTATCTGCTGAGGGTTTCCCCGAATGGAAATACCGCATGGAAAAATACATAAAGATGAATGACTTCAAGATTTCGAGAAGCATCTTGAAAGGACCAGTTAGAATCATCATAACACTTGAGAATGGAACAGTCATTGACAAGGAGTTTGAAGACTACACCGATGAAGACTTTGAGAAAATTGAAGAGCAAGAGAAAGCACTCGCCACACTCACCGTGGCCCTATCTCCAGAAATTGGTCAGGATTTCAGATAATACACTTCTGCAAAAGCTTTGTGGGAAGCACTGATTGAGGTATACGAAGGAAACGAGGATATGAAGCAGAGTCGTCAGGACATGCTTAGGTAGAAGTTTAATATGTTCAATCATATTCTGGGAGAATCCTTAGAAGCTCAACTGCAGAGGTTCATCACTCTCACTACTGAGATGAGCTCTGCTGGTACTTTGGTCACAAGGTCTGATATCAACATGAAGCTGCTGAACTCATTACCAAAGTCATGGGACATGAATGTCTCAGTGATCAAGAAGGTGAAGGACCTCAACCGTCTGAGTCTTGTGGAAACCATGGAAATTATCAAAGCTGGCGACCTTGATGACAAGCAGAGAGAGATCAATCATGTAAATTCATATTCCACTGCTAACCTTGGGATCTCATCCAACAATGCCTTCTCATCATTCACCACTCCACAACCTCAAACCTTTGTTGCTCCACAACCACAATCTCATGATGTTCCACCGATGCATAACATTCAACCATCCATGCCTTATCAACAAGCAGCCTCCTCCTCAAAAGTACATGTTCCCACTCCTGCTCCTAAAGAAACTGATGAGAACATGGCTTTAGCAACCGAACTTGTGAACTGCTACAACGCCTTTGTGGCTGGTGAGCTACCTCCTCAACTTTCTTTTGCTGACCTTGATCAAATACATCCATAGGATGTTGAGGAGATGGACATCACATGGAAGATTGCTATAGCTGTGTTCAGGGCCAAGGAATTCTCCAAGAAAACCTGCAAAAACAACTGGGGAATAAACGCGGAGAAGAAGGTCGGCTTCAACAAGGGAAAATTAAGATGCTTTAACTGCCATGAACCTGGTCACTTTGCCAGAGACTGCCCAAAGCCAGACAGGAGGGAAAATAGTGAACGAACAATGGTGCCAGTCGGAAGCAGTGGTGGCTCATTCATTTGACTGGGAAGATCAAATTCAGGCCCTGAACATCTCAAGACCTTAAAATGCTCACCTTGCTCAAATCAATGATGTCCTAGAAGAAAAAGTTGAAGTGGACTCGGAGGAAGAAATGATGGAGCTGCAATTTGCCTTAATGGTACAGACTACCCCAGAGTCTGAAAAGAAGGAGGTCAGTGAAATATCTTGTTCTCAAACTTGTATTAACACTGTTAAATTTTTACGTGAGCAAATTGAATCGATAAAAAGGGAGAACGAGGACCTTAAATATGAGAGGTACAACCTTAGGAAAGGCCAGAAACCATTAAAAGAACAACTAGAGGCCAAGACTAAGGACTTTAGGAAATTGCAGGAGGAGTACAGTAACAAGTGTGGGAATTATAATTACATTAAGAAACAACTTGTTGTTGTAACTGAAGAACTTGACACATTGAAGATCCGTTTTGAAAATGCTGATTTTAACTTTAAGAAATTTGATGTGTCAAGTGAAAAAGTTGCAACAATAATTGAAAAACAAATGAAGTGGAAGGACCAAAAAAAAGTAGGTATAGGATATGATAGTGTCCCTCCCCCATTCAATCACAATTATATTGCTAAACCTTTGACTCGGGAGGAGATAAACCGGGAACCATTTATGGTGTATGGTAAACCAGCTGCACAGGTCACAGAAAGTAGTGCTAGGGAAATAGATACTAACATTTCTACTTCCCATGCAGATTTATCTCTAAGTCAAGGAAAGCAGGAGTTTGGAGAGAGTAGTGTTAATAATAATTCTGTTTTGAAAAATGATGTTTCTGTTTCGGACAATATTGTTCTTGTTTCTAAAACTGATGATTTGATTGGTGATGATTATGTGTCTAATTCTGAGGCTTCAGATGTTGCTTGTGGTGACGAGTCTAATAATTCTGATGTTTCTTTTACTAGCACACACACACACACACTACACCTACACCTGTCACACAACCTGAATCATGCACTTGCACATGTGGGAAGAGTAAGGGAGTTGATAAGAAAAATAAACTAGAAAAGAGCGGTACCAGTTTTTGCGACAAAATTCAAACATGTTTTAACTGTGGAACGCTGGTCATATAGCTCGCAATTGTCCTAATTGGGCAGTTGTTCATTTTTCTGCACCGAGAAGAGAAAATGAGTCTCGAGGAAGGTCTCTCACGAGAAATTCCTCGAGATCTCGTCTTCGTGATGATGGTTGGAATGTTAATAAGGATTGAAAAAAGGGCTGAACTTAAAAAGGATAAACAGGTTTTCAATCAAACAACCACATGTGCTTTGACGAAATCGAATGCGGCCAAGGCAAGATCGATGTCGTCAAAGACAGCATCTGGATCCTCGACTAATCCTAGCCGGAAATGCAAACGCTCATAATAGTGCTTCTGGTAGTGAATTAAAATCAACGGATGCCAAAAAATCTTCTAATAGTGCTTCTGGTAGTGAATTAAAATCAAAAACTGAAAAAGAAAAATATGTTGTTAATGTCAAGGGAAAACCCAGTGTTGTTATGACCTGGGTTCCTAAATCTCATTAATCCCGCGCATTGTGCAGGAGCAGCTGCGGGGGAATGTCGTCAGACCTTGGTACGTCGACGGCGGTTGTTCTAGGCACATTTAATTGCACGTCATTCAGACATTTAATGGGGTTATGTTTCCTTCGCGGGAGGTGAAGGCGGGAAGATCACACAGAGAGGAACTGTTACCAATGGAGTGCTAAGCTTTGAGAACGTCAACTTTGCTCCCGAGCTGAAGCATAGTTTATTGAGTGTCTCTCAAATCTGCGACAAGGGCTACTCTACCCACTTCACTGATAAAGAATGCCTTATCTTGAAACCTGGTATCATTATCCCTGAAGACTGGATATTGGTGAAATCAAAAAGAGACCTGAATGCTTACATCATCGACATGAATCATAATATCCCGGAACAAGTCACGTGCCTCTTCTCTAAAGTCTCAGAACATAATGTGATGCTTTGCCATCGTCGTCTCGGGCATGCAAACGCCAAGAACCTAAACCGTCTTGCAAAGAACGAGATCATGCGTGGCCTTCCAGTTAAAGACTTCATTACTTTTGAAAAATCTGTAGCTTGTGCTCAGGGTAAACATCATAGAAAGCCCCATTTTCCAAAGGCAGTTAGTTCAATCAACAAGGTTCTCCAATTATTGCACATGGATTTCTTTGGTCCTGTCAATGTCCTCAGCATAAAAAAAAACTCCTACTGCTTGGTTGTGATAGATAACTACTCGCGTTTCACATGGGTCTTCTTCTTATCCAACAAGAGTGGGATCTCAGACTTAATCAAGAAGTCTGTGGTAATGATTGAGAATCAGACTAATGAGAAGGTGAAAGCACTTAGAACGGATAATGGTACAAAATTCAAGAGCGCTGTTCTGGATCACTTTTGCGCAGAAAAAGGGATAATGAGTCAGTATAGTGCCATTCGGACACCTCAACAAAATGGTGTTGTGGAATGACGGAACCGGAAATTAATGGACGCCGCAAGGACGATGCTGTGTGATTCTAATCTGCCGGTCTTCTTTTGGGCAGAGGCGATCAACACTGCCTGCTACGTTCAGAATCGTGTGCTGATCAACAAAGCTCAGATGAAGACTCCATACGAAATTCTATACAATCACAAGCCATCAGTTACTCACTTCCGTATCTTTGGATGTCCTTGCACCCTTCTTCACCTAGAATCCAACCCCAAATTCAACTCTAAAAGCCGATGAATGTTACTTTGTGGGATATGCAGCGCGTACAGCTTACCGTGTTTACAACAAGAAGACAAAGCAGATCGTGGAATCTTTTGATGTTCGTTGGTTGGAGGAGAACGAGACAGACGCCAGAGTCGGTCCAGACAAGTTGTTTCATTACGCTTCTTTATTCAAATCGTTCAGAGTGTTTTCAAATGATGTGTCAGGCTCCTGCTCCGGTTCGAAGGTTGTTCTTGAGGATGAAGAGGAAGAGGTTGTCTACAGTCCACCATTGGTGTCTTCTACGTCTCCTTTCGTGAATCAAGTTGTTCCAAGTTCTCCTTCAGATTCCCCAACTCATAGAATCAATCCTGATGCTGAAGCCACTCCACTCACTCCAGCTGAAATAGACTTCATGACCAGTGACTCTTCCGCTGCCACTCAAACTTTCATATAGCTTCTCTTTCCCGAGCCAATTGCAAATGAGTATGTGGCTAGCTCCTCTCACAATTCCAGATCCTCTGAGGAGAATGATTTAGCAAATGATGGATTCATCAATATTAACAACCTTCCTGTCACTCTTAATGATATCAGCCACAAAATTCCTACCCGACTGCAACGCGATCATTCGATAGAGAACGTTATTGGTGAACTAGGTGACAGTGTTCGAACGAGAAGTGAGAGTGGTGACGTAAACACATGTCTCTACTCTTGCTTCATCTCTCAGATAGAGGCAAATAATGTCGAAATGGCGCTGAATGAGCCTAGTTAGGTTAATGCAATGCATGAAGAGCTGAATCAATTTGAGAAATTAGGGGCTTGGAAGCTGGTTGAACTGCCCAAAGGAAAGAAGTCAGTAGATACCCGTTGGGTGTTTCACAACAAACAAGACGATTGTGGGGTCATAGTGCGGAACAAAGCTCGTTTGGTTGTTCGTGGCTTTCGACAAATTGAAGGACTTGACTACACTGAGGTGTATGCTCGTGTAGCACGTCTTGAAGCTATTCGTATCTTCCTGGCGTATGCTTCCTACATGGGGTTCACTGTATATCAGATGGATGTTAAGACTGCCTTTCTTTATTGAGCCGTGAAAGAGGAGATTTACGTTGATCAGCCTCCCAGTTTCGTCAACTCAAAGTTTCCGAATCACGTCTACAAATTGGATAAGGCTTTGTATGGGTCACATCAGGATCCTCGGGCCTGGTATGCAACCCTAACAGATCATTTGCTCAAACATGGTTACACCAGAGGCACGATCGATCAGACGCTCTTTATAAAGCATGTTGATGGAGCCATAATCCTTGTTTAGATCTATGTCGATGACATCATCTTCAGTTCAACGAGCCAGAAGCTCTACAAGGAGTTCGAGACGATTATGAAGAAGAAGTTCGAGATGAGTTCCCTGGGGGAAATGACGATGTTTTTGGGTTTGCAAGTACGTCAATGTTCAACCGGAATTCTGATGCACCAAGTAAAATACGTTGAAGACATGCTTAAGAGGTTCGGATTTAAAGACGCAAAAGCTGCCTTGACACCGATGGCTGAACGACCCCCGTTGTCTCCAGATCCTGAAGGCGAATCCGTAGATCAGACTGAGTACAGATCGATGATCGGATCGCTGATGTATCTAACTGGGAGCTGGTCGGACATCATGTTCACAGTTTGTCAATGTGCAAGATACCAGGCTAATCCAAAACTCTCTCATCTTATTGCTGTCAAAAGAATCTTTAGGTATCTCAAAGGCAGCCCAAAATTGGGTCTTTGGTATCCTAAAAATTCTGATTTTGATTTATATGCATTCGCTGACAGCAATTATGGAGGTTGAGAACTTGACAGGAAATCAACGTATGGGGGATGTCAATTCTTAGGTGACCATCTGGTGTCATGGCAATGCAAGAAACAACAGACAGTCTCAACCTCAATGGCGGAGGCGGAATACGTTGCTGCTTCTGCCTGTTGCTCTCAAGTCATTTGGATTCAACATCAATTAATGGATTACGGTTTGAACTTTCTAGAAACTCCAATATTTTGTGATAACGAAGCTGCAATTCAGATTGCTAAAAATCTTGTCCACCACTACAAAACCAAGCACATCGACATCAAAGTTCATTTTATCAGATAGTGTTACGAGCGTTCGCTCATTCGGTTAGAACAGGTTCCCATTGCTAATAATGTGGCAGATCTGTTCACAAAACCGTTTAACAAAGCTCGATTTGATGTGCTGGTTGGTGTTTTTAAAATGATTCGTTTTGAGGACTGGTTTTTGTTTTTAGGTAGTTTAAATTTGCGCATTTCCTGTTCATTCTCCCCATGCACAAATTTAGGGGGAGAAATAAACAAAAACAAAACAAACATTAGAAAATATAAAAAATACAAAAATAGTGTTATTTCTGCTTTATTTTTCAGAAAATATGAAAAACAAAATATTTAGTGTCTCGTGTTAGTCTGTCTGTAGGTGATGTATTGGGAAGTGATATCAACCGAATGAGAACAGTCAATTTTGGTTTGTGTAAGGTACCAACGCTGAACTGATTTAGACTCTGTGTTCGATGTGCTGGTAGGCACGAAAGATTTAAATGGACCAAACTAGGTATAGATTGACACTTAAGAAAGGACTTGACAAATATGAATTAGATAGTCCCGTTTGGTCTGACAATATGACGCTCGGGTAGATTGAGTAGTGAGATATACATGGGAATCTGCGGATACACTAAAATAATCTGTATCTACAACTATGGCGTAACTTTTCCTCGATGTATGGACGCATGTCCTTAATTACGGTACTAATAGGGCGACTAGGGAATTCCGATAAAGTAGGTATGTAGAAGGTTATTTTCATGCTTTCTTTCTGTTAGTCATATGTTGCCTCCTCTCCGTGATTGGAGAATCCGACCTGGACTGCAACATATGCAATTCTACTTCTATGCATCTTCTTATCTATGTAATTCTTTCTGCTGTTAGTCATATGTTGTCTCCTCTGCGTGATAAGTTCTTATCCGACCTGGAACACAGCATATGCACCATCCTGGTTCTCAATCCCTCTATCCAGTTAGTCATATGTTTATCCCTCTGCGTGATTGGAAGATCCGACCTGGGTGTACAACCTATGCATTCTAAATCTGACTTCCCTCCTAATAATTGTCTGCTCATCTAAAGTAAGGAGTATTCTGGAAGTTCTTGATTACCGGAGTATATCAGGAAGCGGGAAACACGTTCTAGTACACCTATAGGTTGTCTACAGATCTCGTTGCTAAATTTAGGTGGACAACAATATCTGTGGTCGTCGTCAGCTAAATGGTCTTCTAGGAATATTATTTAGGATCATAGGGTCAAATACCTTGTCACCTGTAGTATGTCCTCAATTGTCACAATCTTTCGTGTTTAAATGGACCATAATACCAGCGATTGACTAGATCTACTCATGAAGGTGGAAATGCTGAAAAACAGATCAAGGTTTTCCTAGAATCTTGATCCCACACTCACAAAAGGATTTTCTGCATTGGTGAAAAGAATCTAGTGCTATTTTATTTTATTTTATTTTTCTAAAAAAAAATTGAAAAATTAAAAATTTAGTCAAAATTAGTTTAGTTTAAATTTTTTAGATTTTTTTTTTATTTTAAATTTTTAAAATGTCCTCAAAATGTTTTTGTTTTTATTTAAACTTGAAGTATTGGGTTTTGGATTTGAAGAATTTTGGGTTTGCTATCCATGGGCTTTAAACCGTGAATAAGGGTCCATGTATATATAGCAGAATTCACGGCCGTTTACCCCTTTCACACTCATTTTTTGATCACGGCCGTGAACCCTCATCAGATTCTCTCTCCTTTGATTCTCGATTCGTCATCTCATCTTGTGTTTAATCCGAAATTGCTTGCTGCATCTTGTAGGTACACCCAAGGCGACTCCATTTATGCTAAACTTAACGAGAATCGACCGTGTTTTAAGGGTTTATTAGATCAAAATCGATTTTCGGCACTATTGAGTCGTTCACGGCCGTTGAAGCGTTCACGGCCAATGAAGCGTTCACGGCCGTGAACATGTGTGTGGCCATGAACCCTATTTTGAACATAAACTCGATTTTTTTTCTTTCTTTGATTCAATCAAATCTAAAGCCTAACTAATTGATAAACGAGAAAACTTGATTTTAATGTTTTAAATCGTTTGTTTTCTCACTTGGCTCGGTTGGTGCAGGTCAACAATGGCTAATTTGAAGTTTGCTGACATCCATAACGTTTCCATCTTTTTGGTTGATCCACCAGCTGCTCACAGTGACTTTAAGTCCATGGTTCATGGACTGAAGGGATGTTGCCTCGCTTTTGCCCTATCATCAAGTCCAGTCATTTACTAAGGATTGATAAAGCAATTCTGGAGAAAAGCTGTTATGATCAGAGGAGAAGATGATGAAGTCTCCGTAGAATCAAACGTCAATGGAAAGAATATCATAGTGACGGAGCAAATCATTCGTGAAGTATTGCATATTGATGACCAACCAAGGTTTTCAACCGAGATCGCAATGGAACAAACGGAGGAGACCATTAAACGAATGGGCTATGAAGGGGTGTTTCCTCCAACAATCAACAAGCTATTGCCACCTTATTGGAGGTTCCTAGCTCATGTGTTTATGAGCTGCATCTCTGGACGGAGAGCCGGGGTTGACGAAATCTCTCTACTCAACACGGGTGCCATTGTTACACTCGCTACGGGTCTCAACTTCAACTACTCAAAGTACATTCTAAACGACATGGTTGGGAATGTGGAAGCGAAGAAAAGAGATAAATTTTTAATGTTCCCAAGATTCTTACAAATGATCTTCAACAGTAAGCATCCGGAGCTTGAAAGAAGAGGAGAAGCATTAGATGTTAAATCCCTTGGTTCTATCACTTTCGGACTCATGAAGCAGAACAGAAAAGGAAAGTTCATGTTCCAAGGGAAATATCCTCTTGCGAAGTTTGGTCGATTTGCTGAAATTAGTGATGCATCCGAGTCTGAGGTTTCCTCTGATAATGAAGAGACTGAAGATGAGGTGATTACTGCTTCCGAGCATGAGGAAGAACCTGTTCATCTTGTTGCAATCGTGGCCGAGGAACACGATTAAATGAAGACTGTGGAGGTTCAAAGTGACTATGATGCTACGGGTAATGATGATGATGATGATGATGATGATGATGATGAATTTGGGAGATGATGAAGTTGGTTTGGATGATGAAGGGGGTGATGAGGTGGAGTTTGACTGTGGTGGTGACATGTCTGGCTTTGACGATGTCACATTCTTCGATTTTGAAAAGAATAATAATGATTACTGCCCAACGAATGAAGAGCTCAACTCCTTCTTTGAAAATGTCGATGATGTTGTGCAACACACAATGTAGACAGGGGGAGTTGATGATGTTTTAAAGGCGACGCCTCCTACAGATGATCAGATGGCCGGTGCTCTAATCAATCCGGATGCAACCTCAAGGATTCCTCCCCTTCCAGTTGTCATACCTGTTTCTATGCCATCTGAGAGTGATCAACTTATGTCTTTTGCCTCCCAGCCTCCGTTGAAAAGAAGTCGATTCGATCCAAGGCCGGGAGTGCTTATTAGTGAACAGTCCCCGCTAACGCAACCAACAACAACAACAGCTGGTACACCAATCACAGCAGCCCAAGTTGATTCTCAGAAAGGTCCAAGTGGTACTAGATCTTCTTATGAAGCTGGGAGCTCTTCAGCTCCTGGGGGTTCTCCTCCAAGACCTGCGCACGACGCTGATTTAAAAAGACTCGCCAGGTTTCTTACTCAACATGATACCGACCCTTCACCTCGTGGAAAAGGAATATCAATCGGTGAAGGAAGCTCAGGAGATGCGGACCCATCTATTACAGAACTCAAGTCACAGATAGGTGTATTGAAGCAAACAATTATTGAAAGAGATGTTTTGATTGAAAACCTCGAAACCCAAGTCTCCGAGCTTAAAGCGGATAATACTCTGAAGACAACACAAATATCTGTTCTACAGACTCAACTTGGAGCCTTGACTGCCTACTACTTCGACCTTAAGAGCAAACTTGCTGAAGAATTTGGCGACAAATTCAAATCTTCTGTCGAAGGATTTAATGCAACCGAGGCTTCTCCCAACACCCCTGCCCAGTTATTTCACCAAGATGAGCTTGTAGATCCACCACCTGTCAAAACCACACAAATTGTTGATCGTTTCGAAAAGGAGCCTGCTCAAGCCAACCCTCAAGTTACACTCAAAAGAGTTCAGAAACCGTCTGCTCCTAAAAAGAAAGCACATTGCTTCTTCATGAAGAATTCTGATGAAAATATTCGTGGAGCCCAGCCCAAATTAACGGTGATTGATCTCGAGAAAAGGCGGTTCGGTGACAAGTATGGCAACCGATCAGGAATCAGAATGTGGGGATATCACGACAAACTAAAGTTATGGGTGGTGAAAATACGAATTGGTGATCCGGAGTACTACAAAGACAAAAATGAGTTTTGTTCTTGGACGAAAGTCGATCTCACTGAACTCTTAGAAGCTCCATTTCTTAACCCATCCCAAGATCCTCAGGCTACTGCTTTCAAGCTGTTCTTAGAGAATCAAGTCAAAAGACAGTTTGCTAGGATGAAAACTGCGAATTCGTTTGTGAGGAAAGACAAGGATGTGCTCGATCCCAGAACCAATGAGCCTATGAAGATAGTGATGTGGCCTCCAACTAAACAGACGAAAGAGATTCCTATTATCCAATACTATCAAGATGGATCTTTGGACAATATGGAATTTTGGGCATTCGATGAGGCCACAGCCACAGCAGTGATCAAGTTTCCACATGGTGACCACAGTCTTATTGACGCGAGGATATCCTAAGGTTCAGGGAACGGGACATACACACCTTGGCTCACCATCAAATTGTCTGCAAATCTGAGCTTCTAGAGCCTGCTGCCAAAGAGTTTACAAGCATGGTCGCTACAATTATTGAAAAGCAAATGTGGCTTGGGGCAATGGGAAAGTCGGACGTGCTGGTGATCGAAAAAGACTAAGTTCATGTTAGCCTCAAACCAAGGGGGAGAATGTTAGATCAGATTTAGATGGTTTGGGCTAGGCATTTATCTTGTATGGGTCTTAATTAGGGTTTGGTCATGTATTTTGGTGTTTGCGGCTGGTTGTTCACAGTTGTAAGGTGTTCACGGCCGTGAACATGTTCACGGCCGTGAACATGTTCACGGCCGTGAACCCGTTTGTGGTTGGTCATGTCCTATAAATAGTGTGTCAGAGCGAGTCAGATGTAACAGTGAGTAAGACGTGTGTGTGTGTGTGTGTTCCAAGTGTACTTGACATTTACAGCTGAATACAACGTGTACATTGTTGGAACTTCTTTTGCTTCTACTCCTTGTAATTCTTACTGTTTCTGCAACTTGATTGTGTTTGATCACTGGTTGGTTCGCGTTTGTGAGACTTACAAGAGTTTTCCTACAACAACAACTATCACCCCAACATTGGTGCTCCACCTTATGAGTTGTTGTATGGACGGAGATGCCGTACCCCAATCTGTTGGGGCGAGGTTCATCGTAGGGTGATGGGTCGGACTGAGGTAGTCATGTAGACTACCGAGATGATTTAGCAGATCAGACAGCGGTTGCAGACCACACAGAGTCGGCAGAAGAGTTACGCCGAACGGCGCCGATCTGAGTTGGAGTTTCAGGTCGGTGACATGGTACTCCTGAAGGTCTCACCCTGGAAGGGTGTGATTCGCTTCAGGAAGAGGGGGAAATTGGGTCGCTGATACATCAGGCCATTCAAGATCATTGCCAAGATTGGCAAAGTGGTGTATAGACTAGATCGCCCGGAGGAGCTTAGTCAGATCCACAACAATTTCCATGTTTCACAGTTGCGGAAGTGTATATTAGATGAGGAGGTAGTGGTGTCATTCGATAATATACAGGTCGAGGAGTACCTGAATTACGTGGAGAGGCCAGTGGCCGTTCTGGAGAGGAAAGTGAAGGTTCTACGGAACAAGGAAGTACCTTTGGTAAAGGTACAATGCGAGCATCGAAGGGGATCCGATTGGACTTGGGAGCCGGAGGCAGAGATGCGGGAGCATTATCCGGAGTTGTTCGCCGCAGCAGACTTCGAGGACGGAGTCTAGTTCAAGTGGGGGAGAATTGTAACATCCCGACTCCCAGATATAAATTTAAAAAAAAATATTTTTATTCATTTTATTGTGGGAACTCGATGAGTTGGAGGCCCCAACTCGTCGTGTCGAACCTATTCAGCTCGCGTGGTTTATGGAAAATACCCGACGAGTTGGAGGACCCCAATTCGATGAGTAGACGATGTGCATGAAAACCCTAATTTTTAGGGTTTGCACCCGATTTAAAGGACCTTAAGTCCTTTCCTCCAGCCTCCTTACCACCTTTTGACAGCCATAAGCAACCCTAATCGATCTAAACCCTATTCTTGAGTGTGTGAGAGGCTAAAAGTGTGTTTTGGTGCATTTGTTGAAGAAGCTTGGAACGAGGGGAAGCTTGTAGATCCAGTATCTACATCGTGTTGGCATCCAGTAGAAGGTAAAAAAGTCTTTACCTTGGCTTTCCATTTCTTAGATCTCTTCTTATCTTGGAATATGGGCATTTTGGTGCAAAATGGAGTCACTTTCGGATATGCGCTTGTCACAAGGGCATGGTTTCAGATCTGGACTCCTCTAGGCCCTTATGGAAATAAAGCATCAAGATTTATGAAGCTTTGGCCCTCCTCCATGTCCAAAACCTTCTTCTAAGGCTAGTTATGAGTATTTTAGCATCATGGAGCCTTTCATGTACGTAAAGATAGCAACTTTACGTGATAACAACACCCTAGGAGCCTAGATCTATATTTTGGAGCTTTGGTTTCACTTAAAAACATCTGAATGATAAATGGACTGAAGGAACTCGACGAGTTGCATAGTCAACTCGACGAGTTGAATGAGGGTTTCCCGCCTTCTGGATTCTGCATGAATGCGGCGAGTTTGAGAGGCAACTCGACGAGTTGGTTAGGGTTTTCTCGACATTCTGAACACTACATGGACTCGATGAGTTGTCTGGAAACTGGGCGAGTCGACTGGATTTTTCACGATTTTTTGAGTTCTAAAGAAACTCGACAAGTCAGTGAGCTACACTCGACGAGTTGGGTCAACATGGACTGTTGACCTTGACCGTTGACTTTGACTTTGACCAAGGGGTTGACCAGTTTGACTTTTGGGGGTATTTTAGTAATTTGGAAATTTATGGAAGTGGATCATTAGTGGATGTAGGTGTTGAGTTTGGAGCTGCATTTGGGGAGTTTGACATTATCATCCCTAGCTACTTGTGAGGTGAGTTGTCCTCACTATACTTACAGGGTCGAAGGCACCAATGTTGGCCCCTCTTTTGGATTGTTATCCTGGTTATTGCATGATGATATGCTTAGTGGCCTGTTAGGTCGGTATCCTAGTATATAGGATGATGCTATGTTAGTGACCGGTTAGGTCGGTATCCTGGTATATAGGATGATGCTATGGTTAATGATCTGTTAGATCGGTATCCTGGTTATAGGATGATGATATGTTAGTGAATTGTTAGATATGTATGACTATTTGTACATGCTGGCTAGCGTATGATATTTATCTGCACATGAATGTTTTATTGGGGATTGGGTTGAGGCGGTCATGCTTTGTGCTTGTGCCAACATACCCAGGGCGGCCCGGATAGACTGCAGACCTGGTTAGGGCGTACTAGTCAGGCCGAAGACCCGGCGAGCGGTCCGGATAGGCTAAAGGTCCTGAGAGGCGGTCCAGACGTGTCGATGGCTCGGAGATCGGTCCTGATAGACTGATGGCCCTGCGAGGCGGTTCAGTCGGCCTGATGGCTCATTATGCATGCTGTTTATATGATATGGTTATGGTTTGTATGGCATTGGTATTTTGGGGGAACTCACTAAGCTTCGAGCTTACAATTGTTGGTTTTGTTTCAGCTACTTCTGATGATCGCAGGTTGGCAAAGGCGTGATCGTTTATCTCCTTATAGTTTTATGATTTGATTCTGGGATACTCTGACATGAAACCATTTTGAAAACAAATTTGTAATAATTATTGGTTTTTGAATGATTTAAAAAGTTTTAAATTGGCATGATTTTTATTGGTGTTACACATAAGCTATAATCCATAAGCTTTAAGTCATAAGCCCTATATCCTAAGCTATAAGCCATAATCCATAATCTTTATGCCATAAGCCCTATTTCAGAAGCCTTAATCAACCATAAGTAATAAGTCATAAAGACCTAAGCCATAGGGAATAAGCCTAAAGTTTTAACCCCAAGCCATAAGCAATTAGTCCTAAGTTATAAGTCATATACCCTACTCCCTAAGCCATAAGCCTTAATCCATATACCATAAGCCATAAGCCCTAAGCCCTAAGTCATAAGCCATAAGTCACAATCCATAAGTTATAAGCCATATGCCCTAATCCATAATCCATAAGCCTTAAGTATTAAGCCATAAGCTCTAAGCCTTAACTCCTAAACCATAAACCAGAAGCCTTGATTTTTAAGCCTTAAATGAAAAGCCTAAAGTCCTAAAATCTTAGCATTAATCCCTGACCTATATCTCATAATATTTTAGATATAAGCCTTATTCCCTAAGCTCTAAACCTATAACTCTATACAACCTAAGCCATAAGTCGTGAGCCCTAAGCCTTAAACCCTAGTCCATAAGACCTAAGCCACATGCCATAAGTGTGTGGGTATATTGTAGGTGAGATGGATGGGGGAAGGCTATGAAGGTAAGGGTAGGAGTGGATGGGTAAAGGTATGGGTGGGTGGGTATATGGTGTGGGGTAGGTATAGGTGTCGGTGGGTGAATGGGTATGGTAAAAAATAATTAGATCACGGTATTCCTTTTAATACTAGCAAACTACTTAAAATATCATTATTAGTTATAAAATGTAGAACATATAAGTATTGTATGTATATTTATCAAATAATTAAGAATAGTATAAATTATAGCCAAAAATTAAATAGTTGCAAAAATTTCCCTCCTACCATATGAAAACTAATCAAGTCAATCCCAATTCCTAAATTTTCCCTCCTTACACCATAAGCTGAAAAATTTCCCTCTCTTTGATTTCTCCCACTCAGCGATTCGTTCAAAAAATGTATCCACTAGAAACGCCCACGATTTCATGCATGGTTCGGTTCCACAATCTTGTATTCTCCGTTTTGGGACTTCACTCCGTTCTTTCCCTCTCGATGCAATTCAGCCTCGCCAACCACCTCCTCTATCGTCTTCCTCTGTAGTGTAGACTACCAGCTCCACCGCCGAAATCCCAACCATCGAAGTTGTAGTCTCACTTAGGATAACACCACCAACAAAACTAATATAACCCACCCTAAAAATTATCTACATATCTTACAACGCACTAGGCGTCATATTCAAGAACAAATCTCGGTTTTTATACAACTACGGAGCATCAAGCTTAGGCAGTCAAGAAAATGAGCTCGAAATTAAAGACTAAACACCGTATGTGTTGTATCTTGATGTGATTTTAGTGTATCTGTAATTTTGAGTGTGATGAATTGGGTCGGAATTCATGATAGTAACCTCAATAAATTGATTTTTTTTGTTACAACCTCAAACTTTATTTTGTTGCTAGTCTTGTTTAATTTGTCGATGTCAAACCTTATGAATGGTTTGTAGAAATGGGTTTTGGGTTTAGAAGAAGAAAGGGATGATCTTGGCTATTGATCTTGGTATGCTTTATGTTTACTTTCATAGATTCACTTTTGTATTTTTATGTTAGCTTGCATGTGTCTATGTTGAATCAAGATTAAGAATCAAAGCCCTGTTGGGAATCAATAATATATAAAATGAAAAGCTTCAAAGACAGTTTGAAGATGAGAAAGGACGGTTAGTAGCTGAAAAATCAAAGTTTACATGATTATATTACAAAACTATTATCACATAGGGACGATTTGATAAATCAAGTGGAAATAATGTCTGAACAGATGGGTGAATTTTCTAAACATGATGGGTTATTAATGGGTACGTTGGATAACATCTTGCAGAAGTCCACTTTCAATAAGTAGTAGGTATATGTTGTGTTAATACTTTTAAAAGAGTTCTACGTGTACTTTTAGTTTTAGATAGGAAATGGAAATCTTCATCATGAACTTATTATAAAGCCACAAGTATGATTTAATGATGTTCATTTAAAGTTGTGGAATTGTATATAGTTTGGAAAACGATAAGTTTATTCTACAAAAATGAAGTGTTGATACTTGGTGGTTTTGAAAAAGTTTTTATGAACTGGAATTGCTTTGAGGATGTTTTTTTTAAATTGCCAATCTATTTAAATACAACTAATTTACATGAAGAAAATTGGTTTTAAAGTATAGATTATAATTGTGTTTGATGTTTGTTCAACATTAGGTGATATATAAAAACTAAAAAGGAAAAACTTGCCATTAATATATACAATCCCACGTACCAAATTTACTCTTGTAAGGTCTAAATCAACAAAATCAACGAGATTACATATAATTTGAACTCCTAAGCTAATTTGCTATTAAATTTAATTTCATAACGAAATTCCTAACAACTTATCTAGGTTTTTTTTCCATAGCAAAACAAGCAACGTAAATAAAATTCGTAGCAAAATTTTGTAGGTAAATAGTTATGAATGCTACTTCCATAGCAAAGCAACTATGAAATTTTATTCTGTTGAAAAATTCCGTTGCAAATTAACCATGATATTTAATTCCATAGCAAAATTACAACGGAAAGTGTTTTCATAAAAAGTTTCATTGCAAATTTGCTACGAATGATTTTTCCATAGAAATATCGGTAGCAATATACCAACAGATTTCGAGTCGGTAACAGTTTCCGTAGCAATTCCCATGTTTGCTATGGAAAATTAATTTCGTGGAAAATATGGTAGCAAATTAGCTATGGAACAATATTCCATTGCACGATCCGTTGCAGAATAACAACGAAAATACATTCCATAGTAACCTTCTGTAGCTATTTCAGATTTTTCTTGTAGTGTACATCTAAAACTGAAATCTCCTTCCCAACCTGAGTATCGACCATATACGTAAGATAACCCATACAACCATGTTGAATATACTGCCGAGCCCTAGCAACAGAACAAAAAGTTGGCCCTATACTGGTACCTTCTCCACAAATAAACAATTCTCCCCCACTTAGGGTTCGAACTACCACCCGCTGACGTGATAGGATTTAGGTAAAACAAATAAACTTAAAACCCTTACGTTTTCATGCAACCTAAATAGGATATATGTTTTCTATATTAAACCTATAACTAAGAACATCAAATAAGAAACCCTAAGAACCCTGGGTAATTTTTGAAAAACACAAATTAGGGTTTAGGATTACATACCTTAACTGATATTGTAGTAAATAACAATGATTCTTTCTTGTAAATCTCTTGGAAGCAAGCACCACAAGTGTCGTGCCTCTAATGGAATCACACCCATGCTATCCCTTATGGAATTGGAGTGGCTGAAAATCTAAGGCCTAAGGGTCCTTTTATAGTGGGAATAGGAAACCCTAGATAACCGAATTTAAATATTTAATTCGTAATTAAAATTTGGTATTTATCTACTTCCTTATTATCAACATGGGATATTCTAGAAACCCTTAAATATCTGCTCCAAAACCATCCACCACCCATGTGGAAGGTTCTAGAGCCTTTTGTTCATCTATTGAATAATTGTAGTTTAGACCCTGCACTTTTAATTAATTCTTTTAATCTCGAAATTAATTCCAATTAATTTCTGATTAATTATTAATTAAATAATAACTGTTCTAATTAATATTTTATTTTCATAATATGTTAATAAACTTATTTTTTCAATTTATTAATCAAATATTGATTCACATTTCTCTCTGTTAGGGCTAGGATCCTCAAAATATTCAGGATCCTCAAATGTCCAGGATCCTCAGCTACCTCAGGATCCCGGCTATCACTATTATTATTTTTATTCATATTTATAACAGTCATATTTTGTCTATAACTAACACGTGTGCAAAAGTATTCAAGGGAATACCAATTCTCAACGAGGAATCATCTCAACTATGAAAAAGACCCGGAATACAAGGTCAAATAACTTTCGTGAAGCTGGTCATAGAGGATCCTGGAAATATCGGACATCTTGTTGGCTAGTTTAGACTATAAATTGACACTTGTATTCTGCACACAACACATTGTCTTTCACTAGAAGCTTACTCTACAAAATTAATCACTTGTTCATACTCAAATATTCTCTGTAAACATCATTTTACATTAATAAAATCATCAAGGCAGGTGATCATTATCACCTCCCAAGGTTTTGTGTCGGAGATCTTAGCAAGGATCAAGGGCTTTCCTTGTAAACCATTGTGTCACTTTCTTTTATCATTTGCTATTACACAATCTGAACATCACAACCTCTCATTTAATTTGGTTGATTAGTTGTTGTGTAATTTTTGACCAAAACAATTTGGCGCCCACCGTGGGGCCGTGGTGTTCAAAATCCTTGAAAAAAATCATGTCTACACAACCAATTCTGTCTTCGTACTCTGCTCCTTCCATTCCAACCAAAAACCTACCACCTCCTCCGAGTGGGCCCCTACTCATAGGAAGACGCCTGACACTTCCAAGAAAAGCACCCCCTTAATCGCTAATCTAGGAAGTTTGGGATCCTCAGGGCTGCAGGATCCGACTGCCTCAGTCACCACTGCAGAGCTTTTCGCTATGATGAGGAAAATGATGCAACAGGTGACCCAACAACAGGAGGAGAATAGAGCACTGCTCAGAGAAATGGAGAGGATGAAGGCAGAATTTCAAAAATCCCAAGAAACAACGCCCACGGTTGTGCAACCAAGGATCTTGGACTTCGATAATGCATGATCCTCAGAAAATCGCAAGAAGAACACGGCTACTACCACTGTGGCATCACCGTGGGGGACAACTATGGACAACTGAGCATCTATAATCAATGATCTTAATGAGCCTTTCAAAACTCCTAGAAACCCTGATTCTAGTAACTTCTTAAATAGTAATACTATTAATACTAACTATTCTAACGTTGATGGATGAATAAACCCAAACATGGCCAGGGAACATCTGCAGTTGAGACAAATGATCTTAAGCGTACCCAAGGTGGTCTAACCCATACCAGAAGCGTCCCCAACAAGTCACAGGATCTCGAGATTCGCTTCCGTAATAGCCGATACCGAAGTTCCTAAGCGCTTCCAAACTCCTACCATGAAGTTATACGATGGGACTACGGATCCTGAGGAGCACATAGCACAATACCGAGAAATAGATCATTCCCATCCCGAGGCACTTGAAGGAAGCATGCCTATTTAAAGGCTTTGGCTCAACCCTTATAGGATCAGCTCTCAAATGGCTGCTAAACGTTCCCCCAAACTCTATTACTTCTTTTGTACACTTAGTCAATATTTTCAATAACCAGTTTTCTTACAGGAGAGCCTTCAAGAAGATCACTAGTGATCTCTATCGAGTGGTCCAGGATCATAAGGAAAAGATTTAGGGATTTCGTTAACAGGTTTGGCAAGGAAGCTCTGAGAATCCCCAACATCGACATGGCTACTGTTGTAGAGGCCTTCAAGATGGCACTAAGGAAGGACTCACCCTTCTGCGAAGACCTTGTGATGACCCCATGCAAAGATTGGACGAATTCAGGTGCCGAGCATTAAGGTTCATAAGGCTTAAAGAGGAAAAAGAAATACAGAAGAGAAGCAACCCCTCAAGTCAATATGAGAACCCCAACAGGAAGGCTGAATCCTTGACCCAAAGATCCTACAAATTGAAGCCCTATTCCAAACTTGATCATCACAGGGTCAATGCCCTTGAAGATGAAGGAGAAGAAGAGGATCTTCCTAAGATCACTGACTATTGTTTTTCTGTGGATGTTTCAGGTGTAATTCATGCTATGCAGGATCTTGGAGAGAAAACGAGATGGACAAAGAGGGACAACAAGTCCACCACTTGAAAAGACAAGTCCAAATGGTGTGCTTACCATGAAGACTTTGGCCACATGACGGAGGACTGCATAGCCCTAAGAAAAGAAATTAGCTACCTCCTTAGTAAGGGACACCTCAGAGAGATCCTCGGGAGAAAAAGAGAAAAATCCAAGGAGAACTGCCAGGATGGTTATAGGATCCTAGAGAAACCAGGATCTCCACCCTCTGACGCTAAGATAATTAACGTTATCTCAGGTGGATGTAACATTTGTGGTACTTCTTATTCTCAGGCTAAAAGACACGTCAAGGTCTCTAACACAGAAAAGGAAGATAGACCACGAAAGAATACCACGACTTGCAGTTCACATTTGATGAGACAGACAAGGACGGAATTCAAGATCCTCACCATGACGAACTTGTAATAACACTGTACATGGCCAAACATTTCGTCAGAAGGATCCTAGTTGACGGAGGATCCTCAGTCAATATCGTACTCCTAGACGCACTAAAAAGGATGAACATCCTAGAATCACAAATATTCAAGAGATCCTTAGTCCTCATAGGATTTTGCGGGGAAACAAAACACACGATTGGGGAAATAAAGCTACCAATATACATAGAAGGGGTAAACTATATACCAAATTTTTGTGTTACTGATACATTGTCTTCTTATAATGTGATACTAGGTAGACCATGGATCCACGAGATGAAAGCGGTTCCATCAACATACCATCAATGTGTAAAATTTCCTACTCCATGGGTAATAGTGAAGATCATGGGAGACCAACAAGAATCGAAATAATGTTATAAGACCTCTATGAAATCTACGACCAAACCTCAACAAGCATAGCAATTAAAGCAGGGGGCACAACACCTCCTGGAAACAAAGGAACAAGATGTGAAGGAACTGCCCCTGGTTATTGAGGATCCTGAAGCTAAAATCCTCATAGGATCCTCAATGCCTGAGCAGATCGAGCAGGATCTATTGAGTTTCCTAAGAACCAGAAACAAGACATTCGCATGGAAACATGAGGATATGACAGGTATAGATAAGAGTATTATCACTCACAAAATTAATATTGATCCTTCTTTCAGACCAATACATCAAAATAGAAGGAAGGTTGCGCCTAAAAGGAGTCAGATCATCCAAGAACAAGTTGAGAAACTCCTCAAGACCGGAATGATCAAGGAAGTGAAGTTCCCAAGGTGGCTAGCTAACATGGTTGTCGTACAAAAGAAAAATGACAAATGGTGAGTGTGTGTAGACTACACGGATCATAACAAGTCTTGTCCTAAGGATCCTTTCCCTCTACCACATATTGACTCTACGACAGATGCGAAGGTTGGCCATGAACTCCTGACCTTCATGGATGCTTCACCAGGATTCCAACAAATCCAGATGGAACCATCAGACCAAGAAGATACGACGTTCATAACACCAACAGGTATATAGTATTACACTGCAATGCCTTTTGGTCTTAAAAATACAGGTGCAACATATCAAAGTTGGAGAATCGGATGTTTAAAGACAAGCTGGGGGACACCATGAATGTCTATATAGATGACATGGTGGTAAAGTCAATGAAAGTTGAAGATCATCTCAGGGATCTTAAAGAAGCATTTGACATCCTAGACGAATACAATATGAAGTTAAATCCACTCAAGTGACACTTTGGGATGAAGTCGGGCAAGTTCCTCGGATATAAGGTAACCAAGGGAGGAATTAAATCAAGCCCAGAACAAATTAAAGCAATCATCGAGCTGAAATCTCCATCCTCAACAAAAGACATCCAAAGGCAAACCGGAAGGGTAGCGATACTCAACAGGTTTATTTCAAGATCCTCAGAAAGATGTAAACCCTTCTATGACATCTTGAAGAAAAACAAAAGGTTCGAATGGACTGAAGATCATAAAAAAGCCTTTCAGGAGCTCAAAAAATACTTGAGTTCTGCACCGTTACTGGTAAAGCCCATGGATGGAGAACCACTCCTCCTCTACCTCTTAGTATCCTCAAACGCAATAAGTACTGTCTTGGCCAATGATCTTAACAAAGACCAACATCCTATCTACTATGTAAGTAAAAGTCTCCTGGATCCTGAAACCAGGTACTCTCACCTCGAAAATTAATTGTTGCCTTGGTAATAGCTTCAACTAAATTAAGACATTATTTCGAAACACACACTATACATGTAAAAACTAACTATCCTATTAAGAATGTCATGAGAAAACCATGAATGTCAGGAAGGATGGCAAAATGGTCGGTGAAGTTAAGCACGTTTGACATCAGATACGAACCAAGATCCGTCATAAAATCACAAGCATTAGCAGATTTTGTGGCTGAATTTAGTGATGATCTACAAAACAAAGTAGACATGGAAGCCAAGCAACTCCTAGAAGATGAACACTTGGGAAAGTGGAAACTCTTCACAGATGGAGCTTCAAATCAATAAGGAATAGGGCTAGGGATCATACTAAAGTCGCCACAGGGGGACATCATACCCAGGCAGTTAGTTGTGAATTCAACACTACCAACAACGAAGCAGAATACGAAGCACTCATCATGGGACTACAATTGGCTAAGGATCTTTAAATCTGGGATCTTCAGGTATTTGTTGATTCTTTATTACTAACCAATCACTTCAATGGATCTTATGCAGTAAAAGGGATCTTCAGTTATTTGTTGATTCTTTATATCTGCAGATCCTCAAAAAATTAGCTTCTTATTTCGAGAACTTTAGCCTCACCCAAGTTCCCAGAGAAGAAAACACCGAAGCAGATGCATTAGCCAATTTAGGATCCTCACTTAGGATCCTACCAGAGACGAAGATTCCTATAACCCATATAATAACTGCAGCCATAGAAACCCTCTCCGACAAATTAGAAGATCCTAAACATATGACAAGCGTAGCAGCTATTGAAGATCCTGACCCTAGGATCCCTCCTCAAAGGGACCTCGACGAACAGGATCCTCGAAGAAGTCCGCGATCATGGACCTAACCCATTATGGAGTATCTCCAAAATTGCACGATTCCGACAAAAGAAAAAAGTGAAAGAGCATTCAGGACAAGAGTCTCAAGATTCGTATTAATCCAAGGTAAACTTTATAATAAATCTATGGCAGGTCCATACCTTAGATGCTTGGAAAATCCTGAAGAAGCAGAAGTCTTAAAGGATATACACGAAGGAGATTGTGGAAATCACACCGGGGGCAGATCCTTATGCTCCAAAATACTAAGAACAGGATACTACTGGCCAACCATGAAGAAAGACTCCTTTCTACATGCTCAAAAGTGTGATGCTTGCCAAAGATACCGCAACATCCTACATCAACCGACAGAACCTCTACATCCTATTATCTCCCCATTTCCGTTCATGAAATTGGGATGAATATAGTAGGAAAATTACCAGTGGGCCCAGGGGGAAAAGTCTTCATGCTGGTGATGACTGATTACTTCTCTAAATGGATTGAAGCTGAAGCCTTCGTTCAGGTAAGAGACAATGAGGTAGTATCATTTATTAAACGTAATATCTTGACCAAGTCCGGGATCCCGGCTGAAGTCATATGCGACAATAGATCCCAATTTATAAGCAAAAGGATAAGAGACTTTTGCACAAGATAGGGAATCAAAATGATAATGTCCACTCCTGTTCATCCCCAATCTAATGGTCAATTGGAATCTAGCAAAAAAATCATAGTAAACAATTTGAAGAAAAGGCTGGACAAAAAGAAGGGAAGATTGGCAGAAGAGCATCCTTTCGTTTTATGGGAAGATAGGACCACTTCCAAAGTGGCCTCAGGCCAGACCCCTAATCTTTGGTGTTTGGGACCGAAGCAGTAATCCCTACTGAAGTAGTGATCCCGATGGCAAGATACTTGCTGCAAGACCAAGAGAATAACGACGGGATCCTAACACATGATCTTGACACTATTGACGAGCTTAGGGATCTTGCCTAAATACGCATTGTTGCTCATCAAAAAAGGATCACCAAGGCTTACAATAAGAACATACGAATCAGAAGGTTTCAAATAGGAGACTTGGTATTAATGAAAACATTCCATAACACCAAGGATCCTAGTGCAGGAAAATTAGCTCCTAAATGGGAAGGACCTTATCTTATAGATGCTGAAACAGGAAAAGGAGCATAATGGCTAGCAACACTCAAAGGAGAAGTTCTGCCAAGATCCTAGAATGTTATACACCTAAAAGAATACTACATGTAAGTAGGGTCGACCAATCCACAACAACACCAAGGTACACATGTTCTTTACCTTAAAATTTTCGTCATTACTTATATCTCCTCGAATACATTACTAATTAAGCATCGGACGGGCGTTAGCTAGACTAACGCCCACCCCTAGCTAACGTTTGCTATGCAGAACGACGTACAAATAAGGATCCCCATGATTGAAGATCCTGAAACATAAGGATTGTAGCGACTCAAAAATCAAGGGTAAAATTTTCATTTTTAGTATAGCTAAAATATTGATACCAATTATTTCAAACATTTCAAATCATCCTTAAGTAAAACATTTATCAGAGTTTATCCCAAAATCATTCATTGTTGAAATCATAGGTGTGTGCGCTGCGATCAATCTGAGCTCTTCTTTTCGAAAACGTTGATACCTGAAACCAAAATTGCAAACTGTAAGCACAAAGCTTAGTGAGTCCCTCAGAGCATACCCCACACACAATCCACAAAACACATATCATATTAGCTATAAAAGCTATCTCTACCGCATACCACATATCAATTAGCTATAAAATCTACCTCTACCACATAATACAGAACAATTAGCTACAAAGGCTACCTCTACCACATATCACATATCCATTAGCTATAAAAGCTGCTTCTACCACGTATCACGTATCAATTAGCTATCGAGTTATCTCTACCATTAGCCACAAAGGCAATCTCTACCCTTAGCCGTAAAGGATATCTCTACCATTAGCCGTAAAGGCTATCTCTACCATTAGCCCCAAAGGCTATCTCTACCGTTAGCCACAAAGGATATCTCTACCATTAGCCATAAAGGCTTTCTCTACCCCATATTACCACATACTCAATCCACACACCTCTACACAACAAGTATACCAACTATCATAAAATGGGCCGGCCGTGGTGCCTTAGACCCATTGGTATGGGGAGAAGACTCACCTCGCACTGCAGAAGCTTCCCGCATGAATTCCTTAGTTGCTGCCCCACCAGCTTCCCGAGCTGCCACTACCAATAATTATACCCAATTAGCAATTGGGTCCCATACCATAATCCTTAATCCATGCATAGGGTAAAATGACCATTCTACCCCTGACCAGCACGATCCAAACTTAGGCCCAATCACAAAACAAAAGCCCAACACTAGGTAGGCTTTCCAAGCCCACTAGTGGCCCACTAATGGCCCAATTTTCCAAATTGGGCCCAACGCCTCTAATGGGCCTTACCTTAAGCCCAAACATATTCCTGGACCAAAACATCTGACTTCTGATGGTCCACTAAGGCCCATAGTCTACTGCCTGGCCCAACCCGAGTGTAACATCCTATATCGGATCGTCTGTGATTAGGGTTCGTGGGCTGCAAACCGGGTATGAGGAGGTCTCGAGGTTGCGACGAGTTGCTAGAAGCGTAGGGCATCTCGTCACCTTTCCGTAGGTATGAGGTTCGTGGGAATCGAGGTTATATTGAGGAAGCGATGGAAGTTTGAAATTGTGGCAGGATAAGTCCCTTATTTGAGAAAGGCGACAGTTGAGTACCCTGGGCGTACATATGTGTACGCTTAGAGTACTCATGTGCGTGATTTTTAAGAGGAGACACCTAGTATGCTGGGCGTACCAGAGGGTACGCTGGGCGTACTAGGCATAGAGTGGAAACCCTAACTTTGGATATGTCCCTATATAAAGAATGAGATGGCCTCATTCCTGGCCACCATCCTCCGTCAATAAAACCTATAAAACCCTAATCCTTCATTCATGGAGCTTGTGAGTGCATTTGAGAGCCTTAAGTGATTTTGGTGTGTTCTTGGAGTAAAGAAGGAGCTTTGGAGAAGAAGGAGTGAGAAGTCCTGGCCTTGGATCTGAGCTTATCTGAGTTGGAAGCTTCATATAGAGGTATAAAGCTTCAAGCTTTCTCACTCTTTGTTCTGAGCATCATATTAGAGTATTTTACGGTTTTTGTCCCAAAAGGTGGAGACTTTATGAGATATTGAGCTCCAGAGACTATGATCAACCCCCTTTGAGTGTGATTAGTAGTGTAATGTCAAAAATCCTATATTGGTCGATGGAATCATGCCATGCGTGAGTTATGAGCTTTTTGAGATAAGGGAGTGAGTGTTTTGGGTTGAGATAAGGGAGCTTTTTGAGTTAGGCTTTCCAAGCCCACTAGTGGCCCACTAAAGGCCCAATTTTTCAAATTGGGCCCAACCCCTCTAATGGGCATTACCTTAAGCCCAAACATATTTGTGGCCCAAAACATATGACTTCTGATGGTCCACTAAGGCCCAAAGTCCACTGCCTGGCCCAACCCGAGTGTAACATCCTGTTTCGGATCGTCCGTGATTAGGGTTCGTGGGCTGCAAACCGAGCATGAGGAGGTCTCGGGGTTGCGACGAGTTGCTAGAAGCATAGGGCATCTCGTCACCTTTCCATAGGTACGAGGTTCATAGGATTCGGGGTTATATTGAATAAGAGATGGAAGTTTGAAGTTGTGGCAGGATAAGACCCTTATTTGAGAAAGGTGGAAGCTGAGTACGTTGGGCGTACATATGTGTACGCTTAGCGTACTCATGTGCGTGATTTTTAAGCGGAGCCACCTAGTATGCTGGGCGTACCAGAGGGTACACTGGGCGTACTAGGCACAGAGTGGAAACCCTAACTTTGGATATGTCCCTATATAAAGAAAGAGACGACCTCATTCCTGGCCACCATCCTCAGTCAATAAAACCTCTAAAACCCTAATCCTTCGTTCATGGAGCATGTGAGTGCATTTGAGACCCTTAAGTGATTTTGGTGTGTTCTTGGAGTAAAGAAGGAGCTTTGGAGAAGAAGGAGTGAGAAGTCCAGGCCTTGGATCTGAGCATATCTGAGTTGGAAGCTTCATATAGAGGTATAAAGCTTCAAGATTTCTCAGTCTTTGTTTTGAGCATCATATTAGAGTATTTTACGGTTTTTGTCCCAAAAGGTGGAGACTTTGTGAGATATTGAGCTCTAGAGACTATGATCAACCCCCTTTGAGTGTGATTAGTAGTGTAATGTCAAAAATCCAATATTGGTCGATGGAATCATGCCATGCATGAGTTATGAGCTTTTTGAGATAAGGGAGTGAGTGTTTTGGGTGTTTGTGACCTTTCCAGCCATACAAAGGCTTAAAAGAAAGAGTGAATCTGGGGAGTACACTGAGCGTAATTCCTGTACGCCCCGCGTATTGCCCCGGTGTCCCCGATGGCCAATCTGGATTGTGAGTACGCTGAGCGTACCAAGGGAGGTACGCCCCGCGTAACCTCACTGTGGACTTTTGGGCTAAGTCTCATTTTGGGCCTTGAGTGTTGGACCTAGAGTTTGGGTTTGTTGCAATAGAGTTTTGGACCAGAGGAATTCATATATGTGCTTTGGGCCCTTGAGTTGGGCTTGCCTTTTTGATTTGAGAGTTGGGCCTCGGGAGAGCCCATTTATTATTGGGCCTTGGTGGACCCAATGGGTTTTAGGTCATTTATGGGCTGGTTAGTGGTCTACCTTAAGACCAAATGAGTGAGAGTTTGGATTTAGTTCCTAATTGGGATAATTGTGGGTTTGGCAGAGAGTTAGTGGTCGGTACGTAGCAGCAGCATTTATAGGGGCTGTTCATCATCTGAGGTGAGTCTTCTCACTATACTTTACCATGAGTGGTATTTTTGTGTGACTGAGATGTCTTATGTGCTTATCTGTGTATTGTGATATCCAACATTATTTCTTTGTGATTTATGCTGTGTATTACTCAAAGTTTACATAGTTAGGACCGGAGGGTCCACAGAGTTAGGACCGGAGGGTCCACCAAAGTTGTGGGACTGGAGGGTCCTACTGAGACACATTGACCGGAGGGTCATATAGAGTTATAGCCTCGAGTGGCTAAAGAGTTGTATGTGGTATTTTGGGGAACTCACTAAGCATCATGCTTACCGTGTTATGTGTTATGTGGTTCAGGTTTTTCTCAGGATCGCGGGAAGGCACCGACTCAATTGTACACACCAGAGAAAGAGTTATGTTTTGATGATCCTGGATTATTAATCAAACAATATGGAGATGCGTTTTGTAAATTAACTAAATGAGATTTTATGAAATGCGTTTGGAAATTTACGGTGTTACACTGAGGCCCAAAACACTCTAAGCCCGTAACTGATGAGTACGTGGGGCGTACTCCCTTGTACGCTAAGCGTACTGGCTGAAGGTGGTGTACGTTGCACGTACCTGCATGTACGCCCAGTGTACTCCTCTGTTAAGCCACTTTTCCATTAAGTGCTTAATACTCTACTCCAGAAGCTACAAATATAGATCCAAGTCCTCTTCAACGTCTTACACCATAAAGTTGCTTACTTGATGGCTTTCCATGACTCACATAAGCTCAAACTCCAAAAATGATAATCTACTTCCATGGAAATGGTCTTAACTCAAGAATAAACCCATTATGACCTCCAAGATGGCAACTTTCTGCCTTAGGGACTCATTTAACACTAAGAGTGGCAACTCTAAGTCTAAGAATCGGATTTCAACCATAAAGTTCCATCCTCGGGACCAAAATGAACTAAAACTAAAAATGGTAGACCTAGGAGATGAATGATCAAGATCAAAGCTTTATACCTTCATCAAACTGAGAATGAGTCCCAAATGCCAGATCCATAAGCTCCTCCTTGATTCTCATCTTTGCAATAAGCTCCATCTTCTTGAAAATGGATCAAACACCCCAAAAATGGACTCCATAAGCTCAAAATGTCACCATGGATGATATATGACAATTTCTAGGGTTTAGAGGGGTGGAGGCTGAAGATATTTGGGTTAGGTTATGAGATAAGGGGCTTAAATAGGGTCCAAGACCCTAAAATAGGGTTCTGAACTGACTGGAGTAAGCCCAGCATACACCAAAGAACATTCGCGACCCTCCTGGTCTGTACGCCCAGCATACTCCAAGGTACGCCCAGCGTACTACCTTCTTCATTAGTACGCCCCGCGTACTCTTTGTGTACGCCCCGCGTACTCGGTTAAGCCTGAAAACCACGAAAGTTCTGAAGGCCATAACTTCTTCGTTATAAACCCGATTCCAAGGATCCTTATATCCACGGAAAGGTGACGAGAAGCCCTACACTTCTATCAATTCATACCTTCCTTAAAACCTTCTGAACAAAAGTCCATTTTCCACAAAAGCGCAAACTGCCACTTTACCGAAATACCCTTAGGCCACAAAACATGAACCGAACACCCGGATCACTTCTAATACATCACCCGTACCCAAATGGGCCTAGATCTTACCTTCTCAAAAGCCCTAATCCTAATGATGACCAATCTTCGGGCCACAACTCAGACTAGGAATCAATTCAAAACAGAGCGTTACAAGGATCCTCAAGATTGAAGATAGTGAAACATAAGGATCCTCAAGGTTGATGACCCTAAAACATAAGGATCCTCAAGGATGAAGACCCTGAAACACATGGATCCTGACACATGAAGATCTTAACGCCATAATACTTGATAAAATCCATTATATTTAACAATGTAGTCTTTAAACTATCATATAAATAAGCTAGAGACTGATCATCTCTCCTACACTTAAGGGTACTTAATCCCCTCTAAGGTTTAAAGAGGTAATTACCTATTTCACACGAACTAAGGTTTATACACCTCGCTTGGACACATGATATTTGACTGTGGGTGGAACATATCAAAACTACAGTCCAAAAATTTCGTTTTAAATTATTCAATACCATCCATCATCTCATAAAAACATAGGTAATGTTTCACAAAACCATCAGAACAATATACTGTATCAAAAACATGTCTCAAAATATAAGAGTCTAAAAACATCCCAGGCTAAAAATTGTGGTGTGTGCCATGCAGTCATCCTGAGCTCTTCCCATTGCTAGCGGAAGTACCTGAAACAAAAACTGAAAACAGTAAGCACGAAGCTTAGTGAGTCTCCCCAAACTACCACATACCATACACATAAACACGTAATAGCATACATTGGGCCTTACCCACTACATCGGGCCCCGCCCCGCATCAGACGAATCCAGCATTAGGCCCTGCCACGCATCGGACCGAAGTCCGGCATCGGGCCCCGCCCGGTATCGGACCGAAGTCTGGTATACATATAACATAGCAACAGGCATATAACACATAAACATATAAACATTTCTTGGGCTTGCCCCGGCATCGGACCAGAGTCTGGAACACATAACACATAACATATAAGATAAATCTTCCTCAGGCGTGCCCTAGTATCGGACCAAAGTCCGGAACACATAAACAAACACATGCAAGAATCACAAAGACATCAAGCATAAAAATATTCCTCGGTCTTGCCCCGGCATCGGACCGAAGTCCGGAACATATAAGCTACATCGGGCTAACCCCGACATCGGACCTTAGTCCGGCATAAGCTAACATACATAAACAGGCCGACATTAGTGCCTTCGACCCGTTCCTACTGGAGGAAAACTCACCTCTCAAGCTGGCTGCTGAAATCTCAAGTGAGGAATCTCTGACGGTTGCTCCCACGACTCCCCGACTATTATTATCACAATAACACTTAATCAAAACCTGATAATTCTCCTTAGGGTAAAATAACCATTTTACCCCTGTTCAAAGTCAACGCTTTGGTCAAAGTCAACCTTCTGGTTGACCCAACTCATCGAGTTGCTCTATCAACTCGACGAGTCCTAGAACCTGAAAACATGATCTAACTCGTCGAGTCTCCCCCTGACTCGCCGAGTTCCCACGCTACTCATATTCGCGATCTCCGGAATTAACTCGTCCAGTCCCTTCACTGACTCATTAAGTTCTTCCTTAAGCTAAAACGGGACAACACAATCCAACTCGTCGAGTTCCTCTATGGAATCGACGAGTTCCTCTGTCAGTTTGGCCATCTTAATAGATTAAGCCTCTGTTCTCGGAATCCAAGGTCCATACTTCCTCTACATACTGTAAAAGCCCCTTTAAGGGTAAAGTTTCCAACTTTACCCGCTAATAATCCTCCTTAATGTGTTTAGCTAAAACCCTAGTTCATTAAGACATAGATATTTGTCCACAAGCCTTATTACTCAACCCAAAGAAGGAAAATCAAGATCTAGGCCCTAGACACCCAATAAACACGTAAAGTCTCGGACTTTACTTCCATGCATGGCCTTTTGGGGCTTAAAAGGCCATAAAAACGTCCTTAAGCTTGCATGGGGCTTCCGTGGTCATAAAGTTTGCACCTTTATGCCACGAAACCCCTTCTAGATCCCAGATCTGAAAGGTAAACCACTTGGGAGGTCCATGTCACAAGGATCACAGTTCTTGAACCAAAACCCACTATAAATGAACATAAGAAGATATAATGAACTAATAGCCAAGACGGAGACTGTAACATTCGGACATCCAGGTATATTATTTGTTATCAATTTATTTATTTCTTGAGTTACTCGACGAGTCGGTGCCCCAACTCGTCGAGTAGAGTCGCGTTGTGCCACGTGGGTTTAATGACCTACTCGACGAGCCCGAGGAGCCGACTCGCCGAGTAGGTGCTGGGATGAGAACTAAATCCCCGGGTTTGGGGCCTATTTAAAGGCACTTATAGCCTCATTTGCGGCTACCCTTCCTTAAGAGAAAACCCTATACGACCTTTGAGCTTAGTGAGAAAGTGATTTGCTAATTGTGAGTGTTTGGTGCATCTTGTGAAAAGAACAGAAGATTTCCAAGCCAGGGGACAAAAGGGTGCTGCTAGATCTGAGGTTGTTTCACTTCAAAGCTTCTGGGAAAGGTATAAAGCTGCACCTTTCTCATTATTTTGTATAGATCTCATGATTTTGTGAATCTACGGTTTTTCCACCCAAATATGAGGACCTTGAGAGTTTCATGCTCATTGAGAGGGTCGAACTTCAGATCTGGACCATGTGAGGTCCCTAGAGACCAAAAGTCCCTGCTTTATCCAACCATAATAGTGATCTTGAGTGAAAAACCCTTTTTGGGGTGTGTTTTGGCATTTAAAGCTCAAAATGCCATGCATGAACGTAAAGGCTGTGACATTACGTGATCTATGAGACTTAGGAGTGTAGATCCAGAGTTTGGAGAGCTTCTCTGCCTTGAAAAAGAATGAATGATATATGAATCTAAATGGACTCGCCGAGTGAAGGAGCCGACTCGACGAGTCGGATGGGTTTGTCCCGAGAGTTTTGATCGTGCAGCAACTCGGCGAGTTGACGGGTCAACTCGACGAGTTGAGCCAGACTTTTGAGTGATTCTGTGGATGGCGAGTAGACTCGTCGAGTCCCATAAGTGCACTCGACGAGTAGGGTCAACATGGACTTTTGACTCGAATTTGACTCCTGTTGACTTAGGGTTTGTTCAACCTTGTCTTTGGGAAACCATGGAAGGGTAAATTGGTCTTATCCCACTTTGAGAGAGAGAGAGAGAGAGAGAGAGATAACTTAGTAAAAATGTGTAATTTAAAGAGTTAATTAGATGTAATTATCTTATGTGATTAGGAGGAGGCTAGACTTGGTGATTCGTGTGCGAGAGTATTCATTCACATAGCTTACTTACGAGGCGATTCTTCTCATTATACTTACCAAGAGTGGTATCTTTTTGTGATTAAGTTTTTTTATGTGTCTATCTGTGTATTGTAGTATTCTGCATTATGTCTTTGTGATTTATGCTGAATATTGTTTTTATGAGTTTACTGAGTTGGGACCGGAGGGTTCCACTGAGACACATTGACCAGAGGGTCTTAATAAGTTATGGCTTATAGTGGCTAATGAGCTATGTATGGTATTTTGGGGAACCCACTAAGCTTTATGCTTACCGTGTTATGTGTTATGTGTTTCAGGTCGTTTCGATGATCGCGGGAAGGCCCCGACTTGATTGTACACACACACTCGCATTGGAGATATGTATTGGAGGATCCTGGTTTTTGTGATAAACAACTTTTGATAAATAAATTGTATTAATGTGATACTTGAGATTTTCGGAATATGACATGTGATTTTTATGTTTGAAAATGAAAAATCTGGTTTGAAAAATTTCAGTGTTATAGAGACTTGATTACCAGAAAATGATGAGGATGGAAGGAAGTTTCTGGATCTACTGTCTTCTCCTTGAGCCTTCTAACTCCTTCTTCTTCTTCAAGCTTCATGAACACACAACATTACTCAAAAGTGCCTCACACAATCACAAAATGCTCTAGGATTTCGTGGATTAGGGTTTGGGACTTGGAGGTTGGAAATAAGGCCAAAAGGTGGGGATTAACATGCTTAAATAGGGTGCAAAACCCCGAAATTAGGGTTTCATTCTGGCAGACCTACTCGTCGAGTAGATCGCTTAAAACCCCGTCCGGAACTCGATTCTACTCAACGAGTCTGGGGCTCCCAACTTGTCGAGTAGCTCTATAAAAATGAATAAATTATAAATAAATGCGTACCAGAACCCAGGCGTTACAATTATCCCCACTTGACTTAGACTTCGTCCTCAAAGTCTGCTGTGTCTGGACACAACTCCGGGTAGTGCTCCCTCATCTCCTCCTCGGGCTCCTAAGTCCACTCAGAACCCTTGCGGTGCTGCCACTGGACCTTCACTAGCTAAAATACCTTGTTCCTCAAGGTTTTCGACTTGCAATCTAGAATCGCTACTTGCCTCTCAATGTAGTTCAGGCTGTCATCAACGTGAATATCCTCTAATGGCACATTCACTAAATCATCCACTAGGAACTTCCGTAACTGAGAAACATGAAAAGTGTTGTGGATCTGGCTAAGCTCTGCTAGAAGATCCAATCGGTACGCTACCTTGCCCACGCTTCCAGAACCGGATGTACCTGGGGCCCAACTTGCCACGCTTCCAGAACCGGATGACACCTTTCCAAGGTGACACCTTCAGGAGAACCATATCGCCGACCTAAAACTCCAAGTCTGAACGCCGCTTGTCGGTGTAGCTCTTCTTTCGACTCTGAGCAGTCTGGAGCCTGCTCCGGACCTGCTGGATCCGCTCTGTAGTCTTGAGTACTACCTCATTACTCCCCATGACTCTCTGACCGACCTCGCCCCACCAGATTGGGGTGCTACACTTCCTCCCGTAGAGCATCTCGAAGGGAGGTCGGTCTATGCTCGTGTTGTAGCTGTTGTTATACGAAAATTCCGCTAACGGAAGATACGTATCCCAACTGCCACAGAAATCCAAAACACATGCACGAAGCATGTCCTCGTGAGTCTGAATCGTCCTCTCTTTATGTCCATCCTTCTAGGGGCGGAAAGCGGTGCAGAACTGGAGACGTGTACCCATCTCGTCGTGGAACCGCTTCCTAAACCGGGAAGTGAAATGGACATCTCGGTCTGACACCACTGAGACAGGCACTCCATGACGTGCCACTACCTCTCGCACATATATCTCAGCCATCATCTTGGCCGATATGCTCTCCTGGATCGAGATAAAATGAGCACTCTTGGTTAACCGATACACAATGACCCATATTGAATATACTCCACATGAGGTCCTGGGAGGCTTGGTGATAAAATCCAAGGTGATATCTTCCTATTTCCACACAGGAATGTCCAACGGCTGCATCTTATCGTGTGGTCTCTGGTGCTCGGCCTTGACCTTCCTGCAGGTCAAAGACCTATCCACATACCATGCTACGTCCCGCTTCATGCAGGGCCACCAATAATCAGGGCGAAGATCCCAATACATCTTCGTCGCCGCAGGATGCATGGACAACATCGACTTATGGGCCTCATCCATCAGAACCTGTCATACTCCGCCCCAGTACGGAACCCAGAACCTCCCATGTAGGGTCAGCAACCCATGGCTACCATAATCAAATGAGGCCACTCGGCCTACGATCCGCTCGCACTTCTGGCGCTCTTCCTTCAGGCTCTCTACCTGCATCTCTCTGATCTGCTCCAACAATGGAGTAATCACTATCATCCTCAGACAGATGTCTCGAATCGGGACCGCTACCTCCTTGCGGCTCAGGGCCTCGGCCACCACATTGGCCTTGTCCGGGTGGTAAAGGATCTTACAGTCGTAGCCCTTCTCCACACCTAACCACTAACGCTGCCTCATGTTCAGATTCGGCTGATCCATGAGGTACCTCAAACTCTTATGGTCCGTGTAAATGGTACACGGACACCATAGAGGTAATGTCGCCAAATCTTGAGGGTGAACACCACATCCCCCAGCTCCAAATCATGCGTCGGATAGTTAGCCTCGTGAGGATTCAACTGCCTCGAAGCGTAAGCTATCATGTGACCCCGCTGCATCAATATCGCACCCATGCCCATAATCGAAGTGTCACAGTAGACCACGAAATCAAGGACGCTCTCTGGAAAAGTCAGGATCGGTGCCTCGCACAACTGCTTTTTGAGATTCTCGAAAGTTGCCTGCTGCTCAGGGCCCCAGCGGAAGGCCAACGACTTCTTGGTCAGTCGGGTCAAAGGAACTGCGATCTTGGAGAAGTCTGAAATAAATCTCCGGTAATAACCCGCTAGACCAAGGAAACTCCGAATCTCAGTTGGAGACCTCGGAATCTCCCACTGCATCACAACCTCTATCTTGGCCAGATCAACTAGAATACCCTTCTGGTTGACATGGTTCCCAAGAAATTGCACCTAGCGCAACTAGAACTCACACTTGGAGAACTTTGCAAAAAGTCTCTCCCTCCTCAGTGTCTCCAGCACCTCCCTCAGGTGCTCCGCATGCTTCTCCTGAGTCTTGGAATAGACTAAGATATCATCAATGAAGACTATCACAGACCGATCCAACATCGGCCTGCACATGCAGTTCATGAGGTCCATGGACACGGCTGGAGCATTGGTGAGTCCAAACGGCATCACCACAAACTCATAGTGACCATAGCGAGTCCTAAAAGTTGTCTTATGTACATCCCCATCTCTGACTCGCATCTGGTGATAACCCAATCGCAGATTGATCTTGGAGAACCAAGATGCACCCTGTAGCTGGTCAAACAAATCATCGATCCTTGGGAGGGGATAACCGTTTTTCATTGTTATCTTATTCAGCTCCCGATATTCTATACACATGCGATGTGACCCGTCCTTCTTATTTACAAACAGGATCGGGGCTCCCCATGGCGAAATTCTCGGTCTCATAAATCCCTTGTCTAGCAGCTCTTGCAGCTGCGTAGACAACTCCTGCATCTCGGTAGGAGCCAACCGGTAGGGTGCTTTGGCTATCGGAGTCGCACCAGGGACTAGGTCAATCCTAAAATCAACCTGTCTCTCCGTAGGTACCCCACGTAGATCCTCCGGGAATACATCTGGGTACTCTCGCATTACCGGTACGTCATCGACTATCGCCTTACCCTTATCCTGGGTATCCATGACATAGGCGACATAACACGCGCAACCCTACTGAAGATAGCGGCTCGCCTTCGCTGCTTAACATAGGGTTGGTCCACCCTGCAGCCTCTCGCCCTGAATCAGTAACCCTCCCCCACTAGGAGTGCGAACCCTCACTAGCTCTTGCTCACAGTCGATCACTGCCCCATTGGGGCTCAACCAATCCATACCGACTATAACCTTATTCCCTCCCATGGGAATATGGAGGAGATCTACAGATAACTGCTCATCAAACAACTGCAGTGTACATCCTCGGTGAACCCTCGCAACCCTGACGGTCCTATCATCTGCTATCTTTACATCAAGTGGGCAATCCAGCTCCCCAATAGCCCCTGAGAATCGCTTGCTGAGCGCTAGCAACACAAAAGATCGGGTGGCACCCGAATCAAACAGTAACAAAGCTGATATAGTGTTCACTAAGAACGATCCTATAACAAAACACATAAACATAAGCAATAATCAATATCAATAATGAGATAAGGGAAAGATACATACCCGTCACCACGTCGGGAGCTGCTTGTGCCTCCTCCGCTGTCAACTTAAAGGCCCTGCTCTTTGCCACAGGCGCCTCTGCCTGGCCCTGACGGCCGTCTGTAATCCTAAATATAGCAGGGGCAGGTGCTGCGACCAGCCCTGTTGCTGCTAAAATCAGGCACTGGGACCGCGTGTGTTCCCTCTTATTGCACTGAAAGCAAATCAGATCTGATACTATCGTGGTGGTGGTAGTAGCCGTAGAATCTCTTCTCACATGTCCAGTTCGTCCGCACTTAAAGCATCCTGCACTCCCTGCCTTGCACGTCCCCTCGTGCAACTTGCCGCATTTGCCACAACGTCTGCGACCCTACTGGCTCATAGGTCTGTGGTCTGATACCTTGGGCTTCTTGCCCGAACATTCTCCAGCCCTAGCAATCATGTCCTCCAGCGTCTTGCAGTTGGAGCGGCTCACAAACTGGCGGATATTACTCCACAACATCTCATGATATTGGGCCTTTTTCATCTCCTCGTCCGCCACATACTGCGGAACGAGAAGGGCCCTCTCCCTGAACATAGCGGTGATCTCGGTCACTGTCTCAGTCGTCTGATAGAGATCCTGGAACTCCCTAGCAAGCTGTTGCACCTCTATCACAGGTGCAAACTCGGCCCTAAACCTGGCCGAAAAGTCACTCCAAGTCATAGCATCAAGTTATGCATCATCACCAATGGCATGTCCGACCTCCTCCCACTAGTCACGTGCCCTGTCCTTCATAAGACAGGACGCAAGTCGAACCTTGTCCCCCTCGGGACATCTGCTAGTGCGGAATATGTTGGCAACATCCGCCAACCATCTAGTGCTCGCAATGGGGTCCCGAGCCCCATGGTAGTCGGGAGCTCCACAAGCTATGAACTCCCTGAATGTCAGTGTGTGCGACCCCATCATGGCCACCACCTCGTTGTGGAAAGCACTCAATCTCTCATCTAGAAGCTCCAAAATACCCTCCTTGATCGTGCCAAAGATCACATGAGTCTGATCCAGGATACTGCGCGTGATCTCAGAGGAGATGAACTCCTTGGTCTGGTCATCTTGCTGCCCGACTCCAGAGCCTGAGCTTGATCCCTCACCGGTGCCTGAACTGCAGACTGGTCTAGTGCGTAGTGTCACCATACTGAAAAATACACCACAACAACGTCAGAATACTCATCATAACTCGAGGGATCACACATACTATAAGTTTCTTGTTTTCATCTCAGCCTTCCTTGATTCGAGTATGGATCCTCTGCTTTCAGTAGTATGGGCCCATACTACCTTCCACATCTATCTGTACTTTCCTCAAGAACTACCTTGACTTCACCAAGTCCCTTCTACTACTAATATTGCCTCACGCGGTACTCTCTTCCTAGGCTTGCCCTAGGGTAATCACCATCCCACTCTCTGCCATCAGCTGCATAAGAAGTCCATGCTATCTCCCCCTAACTAGCTTGCGAATACCATTACATATCACTAAGACTAGATAATTCTTCGAATGAGAGATCCTACCCTACAACGGTTGGACTCAGACAAGAGCTGCGAAATAGAGCTAGACCTAACCTTCTGAAATTATTTAATCCTCGCCATATGTAACTTAACATATTCGTTTACTAGTTAGTAAAAGATAATCGAGACTCCTAAAAGCACAAAGCAAGCAACATTCGAGCATTGAGTAACATAATCAAGCATATACTAATCAGGGCATAAGAGTGACTAATTTGTTCTACCATGCAGTTCATAAAGTTGATATACATATAACAGGCACATAAGGCATCCTTCCTAGATCCTCATTCCTAATCTAGCATGCAGTTCTCATAATCAAATCATAACATAAACTTGTATGGGTAATTTGGGAGTACTTACTTGAGCTCGGCTGATTGCATGCACCACACCTTTTTCTCTTTTTCAAAGTTCTTTTCTCTTTCCAAAATTCTTTTCTTTTTCTGAAATTTCTTTTTATAAAATGATGTTCTTTTAAAAAATTCTATACCAATTCCTTAGTTTGAGTTTAGACACACCCGAAAATGTGCCTGAATCCATCAAACCAAGTCTCTGATACCAACTTGAAACAACCCAAAAATACAGTCCAAAAATTTCGTTTTAAATTATTCAATACCATCCATCATCTCATAAAAACATAGGTAATGTTTCACAAAACCATCATAACAATATACTGTATCAAAACCATGTGTCAAAATATCAGAGTCTAAAAACATACCAAGCTAAAAACTGTGATGTGTGTCATTCAGTCATCCCGAGCTCTTCCCCTTGTTAGCGGAAGTACGTAAAACAAAAACTGAAAACAGTAAGCACGAAGCTTAGTGAGTATCCCCAAACTACCGCATACCATACACATAAACACATAATAGCATACATTGGGCCTTGCCCACTACATCGGGCCCCGTCCGGCATCGGGCCCCGCCCGGCATTCGGAGCGAAGTCCGACAGCGGGCCCCGCCCGACATCAGACCGAAGTCCGATATACATATATCATAGCAATAGGCATATAACACATAAACATATAAACATTCCTCGGGCTTGCCGTTGCATCGGACTAGAGTCCGGAACACACAACACATAACATATAAGCTAAACCTTCCTTGGGCTTTCCCCGGCATCGGACCACAGTCCGGAACACATAAACAAACACATGCAAGAATCACGAAGACATCAAGCATACAAACATTCCTCGGGCTTTCCACGACATCAGACAGAAGTCCGGAACATATAAGCTACATCAGGCTAACCCCAGCATCAGACCTTAGTCCGACATAAGCTAACATACATAAACGGACCGGCATTGTGCCTTCGACCCGTTCCTACTGGAGGAAAACTCACCTCTCAAGCTGGCTGGTGAAATCTCTAGTGAGGAATCTTTGACGGCTGCTCCCACGACTCCCCGGATATTATTATCACAATAAGACTTAGTCAAAACCTAATAATTCTCCTTAGGGTAAAATGACCATTTTACCCCAGGTCAAAGTCAACGCTTTGGTCAAAGTCAACCTTCTGGTTGACCCAACTCGTCGAGTTGCTCCATCAACTCGTCGAGTCCTAGAACCTGAAATCACGATCTAACTCGTCGAGTCTCCCCCTGACTCGCCTAGTTCCCATGCTACTCATAGTCGCGATCTATCGAATCAACTTGTCCAGACCCTTCACTGACTCTTCGAGTTCTTCCTTAAGCTAAAACGGGACAACACAATCCAAATCGTCAAGTTCCTCTATGGACTCGATGAGTTCCTCCGTCTGTTTGGCCATCTTAACAGATTAAGCCTCTAGTCTCCGAATCCAAGGTCCATACCTCCTCTACACACTGTAAAAGCCCCTTTAAGGGAAAAGTTTCCATCTTTACCCGCTAATAATCCTCCTTAATGTGTTTAGCTAAAACCCTAGTTCATTAAGTCATAGATCTTTGTTCACAAGCCTTATTACTCCAACCCAAATCAGGAAAATCAAGATCTAGGCCCTAGACACCCAATGAACACGTAAAGTCTCAGACTTTACTTCCATGCATGGCCTTTTGGGGCTTAAAAGGCCATAAAAACGTCCTTAAGCTTGCATGGGGCTTCCATGGTCATAAAGTTCAGACCTTTATGCCATGAAACCCCTTCTAGATCCTAGATCCGAAAGGTAAATCACTTGGGATGTCCATGTCACAAGGATCAAAGTTATTGAACCAAAACCCCCCGTAAATGAACATAACAAGATCTAATGAACTAATAGCCAAGATGGAGACTTGATTACCAAAAAATGATGAGGATGGAAGGAAGTTTCTGGATCTACTATCTTCTCCTTGAGCCTTCTAAATCCTTCTTCTTCTTCTTCAAGCTTCAAGAACACACAAGATTACTCAAAAATGGCTCACACACTCACAAAATGCTCTAGGGTTTCGTGGATTAGAGTTTGGGACTTAGAGGCTGGAAATGAGGCCAGAAGGTGGGGATTAAGATGCTTAAATAGGGTGTAAAACCCCGAAATTAGGGTTTCATTCTGGCAGACCTACTCACCGAGTCGAGGGCTCATAACTCCTCGAATAGATCGCTTAAAACCCACGTCCAAAACTCAATTCTACTCGACGAGTCTGGGGATCCCAACTCGTCGAGTAGCTCTATAAAAATGAATAAATTATACATAAATGTGTACCAGAACCCAGGCGTTACAATGGGATACAGGTAAGGGGATTATTTCACGATTCAGTTGCTTGGCAGCCCTCTTATCTTTGAACATAAATTGAGATCCTTAAGGTTTATAAATTTTCATGTTATCCAAAAATCGGGATCCTACCCCAGTGATTACTTACGGTTTATAACATTTTCATGTTATCATCTTACCCCAGAAACTACAGAAGGTCAATAACATCTTCATATTATCACACGTTGGGAATTTGTCCCAAAAATACACTCGAGTCATGACATTTTCATGTTATCATAAGTAAGGATCTTTCTCCTAAATTATATCACAAGTTGGGATCCTCCCCGGTATATAACATTAACGTGTTATCTATTGAACCTATGGTGTTACACGATAGTTTTTTCAAAATCTAAACAGGTTATCCTAAGGAGAAATTTCCCATATGTGATCTGACATCCTCATCTTTAAGGATCTCCGACAGTAAGTATCCTTGCCCTTAAGGATCCTCATCGACCCTCATTGGTAAAAAGCCTCATTATCGGCAATGAACCGAAGTTCTCTCCTAAGTTGAGATTTATCCTCAGCAAATTTCAAAGCATAAGAAAAAACTTGCAGATAATCTGGTTCCATCTATCCTTATTCTCAAAGAGATTTAGATGAAGTTTAAGGATCATGAACTTTCCAGGGTCCTAAATTAAAATCATCTAATTACCAAATTTCAAATATGCTAGAAACAAATTGCTAAAGAAATTATGTTTCATGATTACTCGCAGGAACCAAGCTTACCAGGATCCTAATTATTTAAGGATTTTAATATCATAACAACCATGCAGAAAACCCATGAGGAGGATATAAAAAGAAAATGCTACCATGTCATTCAAAAGAAGAAAGGGTTGCATATCAACCCAGCCAAAAGGTTAATTGTCTTACATCACTGACAAAAACAAAAACTATTTAAACCAATTTTTGCAGGCATAGACCTGAGTCTCGTCATCATCGGTCGTGTCCTTCTTCTCCCCTCCTCCGGTCAACAACAACATAGGATCCTGATTGGCGATACCAGGCTTATAGATCAGTTTGGCCAACGCCTCGCGCCATCCGTCCACGTCCCAGGAACTTGTGTCTTCTAGATCATCAGGCAGCTTAATCTTAGCCTGCAGAATAGCTATTGCAGCACTTGTCTTTGCATCAGCAATCACCTCCTCGACATTCGCGAGATGCTCTTCCTCCTTTTCGACTTTCTATTTTCTCAACGACTCCACCCTCTGGAGAAGATCCTCATTGGTGACCCTCCACATCTTCTCCTGCTCTTTTATAACAAATTCAACTTTATCAACACGGACCCTGAGGTCGTTGGTGACGTGAGAAACGTGAGTGGAGACCTGGAAAAAACATAAACATCAGTATGAAAAAGAACAAGTATGATAGATTAATAGAGATAATGCCTATGCGCAGAATGTTTACAACTTGGGAAAATGAGGACAACTTCCCGAGAGTATCCTCGATGCTGAGGTTCTCTAAGCTGAAGTCTTCAGCCTCAAAAGTCTTTCGTTTTCGGGATCCTGAATCCTTAACCGCAAGATCTATATGAGATCTCTTGGGAAGAGGAAGAATGCCGCCTTTTTCCTGCTTGACTTTGATTGAACCACTGGTTATATCATCTTCAAGATCTGCCAAACCAAAGCGAGCCTTGGACCGGGTAGTCTTACAACCTGCCAGAGATCCCTGTCAAATCAGGATCCTCTAAAAGACATATCGAAGAAAAATAATATTACCGGTGGTGAAACATCCCACAATTCATGACCAAAATTTCATTTTTATTATTAAATAAAACCATAGTTATCAAAACATAAGTCATTGTATCTCAAAACATCATGATCAGAGAATCCATATCAAAAACATATGTCAATATATCAGAGTAAACATCCCAGGCTAAAATATCCTGGTGTGTGCAATGCAGTCATCCCAAGCTCTTCCCCTAGCTACCAGAAATACCTGAAACAAAAACTACAAACTCTAAGCACGAAGCTTAGTGACTCTCCCCAAACTACCAGATACCATACACATAATCACATATAAACATATCGTGGGCCCCGCCCATTCATCGGGCCCCAGCCGACATCAGACACTGTCCGGCATTGGGCCCCTCATGGCATCGCGCAAAGCTCGGAATACATATAAACATATCTGTAACGACGTAAATTTTCAAACAAATTAAAACACATTAAATTCTCATTTCTCCATATCAAAAACACAAGTATTCCAAAATGACAATCATATCATAATGTAATTCACAATCCAAGAATCATAAAAACATCTTCCGCCAGTGTGTACAATCATGTCGGTGCCTTGCCGCGATCCTCGGAACTACCTGAGACACATAACACATAACACGATATGCATAAAGCTTAGTGAGTTCCCCAAAATACCACACACAGCACATCAGCCACTCGAGGCTATAACTCAATAAGACCCTCCGGTCAATGTGTCTCAGTGGGACCCTCCGATCCCACAACTCAGATGGACGCTCTGGTCCCTCAACTCAGCAGCTCATTATAATACACAGTAAGCATATCACATAACAAATAGCAGGATATCTCAATACACAGCTCATTCACATAAGACCCTCTGGTCACACATAAAATTACCACACAAGGTAAGTATAGTGAGAAAACTCACCTCGTAAGCTAGCAAATGAAAACCTCGAACTCGGAATCTCGAACTCTATCCACCAGTCTAGCCTCCGCCTAGCACATAATAATTATCCCTAATCATTATTGGCTCTCAAGAACTAGACTAACCCTTTCACACTCACAAAAGGGTGAAAAGACCATTTTACCCCTCCATAGGCTTAATAGTCCACACTTTTGACCAAACCCTAAAAGTCAACAAAAGTCAACAGTAGGGAGTACGTCGCGCGTACTCGATCTCTACACTGCGCGTACTCGGCTGTTATGCAGGCATCGGGGATGCTCGACCCCTACGCCGCGCGTACTGGGATTACGCCCAGCGTACGCCCCAGTTTCACTCTTCTCACATTTTTGGTCTTAAGCAGTTAAGACATAGGCTCATATCTCAGATCTGGACTCTCTAGTGTCTCTTAATCAATAAAGTCATCGACTTTAAGCCTTTGCATGGTTGATTAGGCACCATCCTCCAAAATATACACTCTTTTGTCTCAAGGATCTCATAACTCATCATTGGAGTGATTTCACCAACCAAGATTGGATTTTTATGACATAGCACTACTCATACACTCCAAAGGGGTTCGTCCTAGACTCTGGAGTTCAAGATCTCATCAAGACTCCACCTTTATGGGACAATACCCTAAAATGCTCAAATAACATGCTCAACAAAGGAAAGGCAAAGTTTGAAGCTTTATACCTCAATAAGAAGCTTCCCACTCAGATTTGCTCGGATCTAGAAGCTTGGACTCCAACTACTCCTTCTTCAAGACCTTCTCTTCTCTTCAAAACCACACAAACACTCACAAGGCTCAAACACACACACACAAGCTCTAGAACAGAGGTTAGGGCACTCTTAGGGTTTTCTCTCTGGGAATGGTGGCTAGAAATGAGGCCATCATATGCCTTATATAGGGGACTCACCCCAAATTAGGGTTACACTCTGGGCCTAGTACACCCAACGTACTCACAGGTATGCCCAGCGTACTAGGTGGCCTCCGCGTCACAAGCGCGCTGACGATTACGCTAAGCGTACACCTCATGTACGCCCCGCGTACTCACTTTTCACTCTTTTTATAATAATGACCAAAAATGAAAATAGCTCAATAGATCAAGGTTCTCGAAGTATACCTGGACTCGGGATGTTACAATTCTCTTCCACTAGAATCAGACTATGCCCTCGAAGTCATGCTCCTCAAAAAGCTCTGGATGCTGCTCCCGCATCTCGGACTCCGGCTCCCAAGTCATCTTGGACCCTTTCCGATGTTGCCACTGAACCTGAACTAGGGGCACCTTTTTGTTCCTCAAAACCTTCACCTTTCGATCCATAATCGTGATCGGTATCTCGATATAATTCAGGCTCGCATCCACCTAAATGTCCTCTAGTGGCACTATTGCCGTCTCATCGGCCACACACTTCCTCAACTGAGACACGTGGAAGGTGTTATGGATCTGGCTCAACTCCGCAGGTAACTCCAAGCGGTATGCTACCTTACCCACTATAGCGGTCACCCTGAATGGGCCGATGTATCGGGGCCCCAGCTTGCCCTCTTCCTAAACCGTATTACCCCTTTCCACGGGGATACCCTCAGGAGAAAGAAATCTCCAACCTGAAACTCGAGTTCGGATTGTCGCCTGGCGACTCTAAGCCGTCAGTAACCTCTGTCTGACCTGCTGAATTTTCTCGGTCGTCTGCAGCACTATCTCAGTGCCACCCATCACTCGCTGCCCTACCTCTCCATAACAGATGGGGGTCCGACACCTCCTCCCATAAAGAAGCTCAAAAGGAGGCATGCCGATACTGGAATGGTGGCTGTTGTTGTAAGAAAACTCAACCAAGGGTAGGTATGTGTACCAACTTCCACGGAAGTCCATAACACATGCTTGAAGCATGTCCTCAAGCGTCTGAATCGTCCGCTCACTCTGTCCATCTGTCTGTGGGTGGTAGGCTGTGCTGAAATGCAATCGCATACCCAACTCCTCATGGAACTTCTTCCAAAATCTGGAAGTAAATCGCACATCCCGATCTGACACTATAGATATCGGCACCCCATGCCGAGCTACCACCTCTCTCACATATATCTCTGCTATCCTCTCAGCAGAAGAGCTCTCACTAATAGCAAGAAAGTGAGCGCTCTTCGTCAACCGGTCCACAATCACCCAAATCGCGTCGACACCCTGTGCGGTCCTCGGCAACTTGGTGATAAAATCCATAGAAATTTTTTCCCACTTCCACTGGGGAACCTCCAGTGGTTGCAACATACCATGAGGACGCTGGTGCTCGGCCTTAACCCGGCGATAGGTAGAGCACCTCTTGACTACCCACGCAACGTCCATCTTCATACAGGGCCAACAATAATCTCGCTTCAGGTCCAAATACATCTTAATGGCCCCAGGACGGATCGAGAATCTCGATCTATGTGCCTCCTCCATCAGTGTACGCCGAGCTCCGCCCGTATAGGGCACCCAAATCCTTCCCTGAAAGGTCATAAGTCCTCGACTGTCCGTCACAAACTCGGACACCTGCCCAATCACCCGCTCCCTCTTACGGTTCTCCGGTCTCACAGCCTCCACCTGGGCCTCTCGAATGATATCTAAAACTGGAGTCATCACTATCATCCTCATAAACACATCTTGGCTTTGGGTACTCTCAGCTTTACGGCTCAGGGTGTCGGCTACCACATTAGCCTTGCCCGGATGGTACAGGATCTCACAGTCGTAATCTTTCACCACATCCAACCATCTCCTCTGTCTCATGTTAAGGTTGGGCTGATCCATAAGATACTTCAAACTCTTGTGGTCCGTGTATATGGTACACCGAACCCCGTACAGATAGTGACGCCAGATCTTGAGGGCAAACACCACTGCCCCCAGCTCCAGATCGTGGGTGGGATATCTCGTCTCATAAGGCTTCAACTGCCTCGATGCATACGCTATCACATGCCCTCTCTGCATCAGTACCACACCCATGCCCGTAATAGATGCATCGCAATAAACCACAAAATCCTCCATTCCCTCCGGAAGGGCGAACACGGGAGCCTCGGACAATCTCTGGCGAAGGGTCTCAAATAAGGTCTGCTGCTCGGGGCCCCAAGTAAACGTAACGCTCTTCCGGTTCAAACTGGTGAGAGGGACGGCAATCTTGGAGAAATCTTTGATAAATCTCCGATAGTACCCGGCCCGTCCCAGAAAACTCCTGATCTCGGTGGGGGATCTCGGCACCTCCCATCTCATAACTGCCTCAATCTTGGGCGGATCGACCAAAATACCATTCTTGTTAACGAGGTGTCCCAGGAACTGGACCTCACGTAACCAAAAATCACACTTGGAGAACTTGGCATAGAGCCTCTCCGATCTCAGTATACCCAGAACCTCTCTCAGGTGCTCCTCATGTTGCTCTCTGGATCTCGAATACACCAAAATATCGTCGATGAACACAATCACCGAACGATCCAACATGGGCCTACACACCCGGTTCATGAGATCCATGAACGTTGCTGGTGCGTTGGTGAGCCCGAAAGGCATCACCACAAACTCATAGTGCCCATAACGTGTCCTGAAGGCCGTCTTCTGAACATCCTCCTCGCGGACTCTCATCTGATGATACCCAGACCTCAGATCGATCTTTGAAGACCAACACGCCCCCTGCAACTGATCGAACAAATCATCGATCCTTGAAAGTGGGTAATGTTTCTTGACCGTCAACTTGTTCAACTCCCGGTAATTAATGAACATCCGGTGTGAACCATCCTTTTTCTTGACAAAAAGAATCGGGGCTCCCCACGGCGAGCTACTCGGCCTGATAAACCCCTTCCCCAACAGCTCCTACAGCTGTAAGGATAACTCCTGCATCTCCGGAGGCGCAAGGCGATAAGGTGCCTTGGCAATAGCCGCCGCCCCCGGCACCAAATCGATCTGAAACTCTACCTGCCTCTTGGGAGGCACTCCCGACAACTCCTCGGAAAAAACATCTGGAAACTCGCGCACTATCGGAACCTCGGAGATAGAACTCGATCTCTCTACAGTAGCCCGCGTATCCATCACATACGCCAAAAATCCCATACAACCCTGCTGTAGCCTCTGTCTCGCTCTGGCGGCCGAACAAAATGCCGAACCAAATCGGGTACCCTCGCCATATACTGTAAGCACTCCCCCACCAGGGTCTCATATGGTCACCAGCTGACGCTCACAGTCGATCATAACTCCAAATCGACTTAACCAGTTCATGCCCACGATGACACAAACGTCTCTCATCGCGATCGGTACCAGATCTATCAGAAACTCAACTCCGAAAATCTCAAGCACACATCCACGAATCACATCAGTCGCAGATACTGCATGAGCATCGGCTATGGAGACTCTCAGAGGTCGGCTCAACGCCTCTCGTTGGATACTGATATGAAGACTAAATGCTAATGATACAAAGGATCGACTCGCACCCGAGTCAAATAACACCAAGGCAGGCACAGAACTCAGAAGAAAAGTACCTATACACAATCACAATATAAGCACAAAATATCTCAAAGGAATATAATAAGAACATGTACCAGCCACAACATCAGGTGTTGCGCGGACCTCCTCCGCTGTCAGCTGAAAGGCTCTCCCACGAACCCTCGGTGTCTCGGCCTTCGCTGGCTGAATCTCAGTATCACGCACAGAAGTAGGTGCAGATCCCTAGGCTGATCCCTGCACGAGCTGAGGGCAGTCGGCCTTCCGGTGGCCTGTCTGGTTACAATGAAAGCAAACCGAGAAACCCTTGGGGCAATCCTTCGCCATGTGCCCCTCCTTGCCGCATTTGTAGCAAATCATCGAACGGCAAGAACCCTCATGACTCTTGCCACACTTGCCACAAGTGCGACCCTTCTGGACCCGAACTCTGGAATCAGCGAGCTTGGCCCGCTTCGTCGCCGGCTACGACTGTACTGGTCTCCGGTCCCTCCCCCGGGACTCCTCCTCCACCTCCCTGGTGTGCAACTCAAGCTCAATCTCCCTCCTCCTGGCATTGGCCTGAAGCTCGGCCAATGTCTTATACGACGAGTTCGCCACGAACTCTCGTATGTCCCTCCTCAGTATGCTCAGATATCGGCTCACACGTGCCTGCTCAGTGGACACGTGTTCAGGGCAAAACATCGCCCTCTCATGGAACATCCTCGAAATCTCAGTCATTGATATTGTCTTCTGCTTTAGAGACAGAAACTCCTGTGCCAAACGTTCCCTCTCCACCGGGGGAACATACTCGTCTCGGAGCATCTGAACGAACCTCTCCCATGTCACTGCAGCATGATCTGCAGGGATCAGTGAGAGAAAGGGTATCGTGTGACTGCGGAGAGCTGCAGAATACGTGAGTTAGAGAAAGAGTGTTGTGATACTGCGGGGAGCCGTGGTATTTACTAGTCAGCGAGAGAGTGTCGTGATACTGCGGGGGGCCGTAGTATTCACTGGTTAAAGAGAGAGTGTTGGGAAACTGTGGGGAGTCGTAGCATACTCGAGTCAGTGAGAAAGTGTCGCAAGACTACGGGGGAGACCGTAACACTCAGTAGTCGATAAGGGTGAATATTGTCCCGCCGGGAGCTGTAGTATTCACTAGTCCGAGTATGACGCAGAGGAGTCCTTAGGCTTGTGCAACCTTACCACTTGAGTCTTCGGGAACTTGAGTGCCGAACCAGGGGCGAGACTGAGGTCTCCGTATCGGTCGAGAATTGTTATATCCCAGGTTGAGAAGGGATTATCGTAATCGGAAGGAATTGGAGAAATGGTGTGTGTTTAAATTCGCGAATCTTGGGTCATGAGTAGAGTACCAGATTGGAATTGAGTGGTTTCAATTCTGCTGTTGAATCAGACTCTCGAGCTTGAGTCTGGATTCGTTCGTGTGTTGAGTAGGCGAGATGAGGTTTCAGATTTGTAGATGGGTTCATTTTGAGAAGTATTATTCCCCATCAGGCGAGCATGATCTTTTTCTTGTGTTCAATGTCAGAGTTTTGGGTTCATCCTTTTCGATGAGTTCTGATAGTTGTTCATGCAGTGGGTCCTTAAGGGGGGAGATTATGACCTTTCCGTTCGTTTTGAGTTGCGATCGGGATCGATTAGAGAATCAGGGTTGGAAGAATGTTCCTAGAGCCTGTTATTCGATGGGCGATTAGCAGGATGGTGATTTACTAGGGTGGTCTGCTAGGGAGATAGGCCACTAGAGTTTTCAAGTACTGGAGAGTCATATCGAGTACCGCAGCAGCAGTTGGGTCTGTCCTTCTTCGGGTCGGGAGTCCTTGTTGGGATCGGGTGTCTTTGGGAGTGATTGTTGTATGATATGAGGACCTTCGGTAGTACTTCTCGGGTTTTTGGGCTCGATCTATGTGTTGGTATGGAGTGATTTCGAGGGCGAAATCTAATTCAAGTAGGGGAGAATTGTAACATCCTATTTCAGATCGTCCGAGATTAGGGTTTGTGGGCTGCAACCCGGGCAGGAGGAAGTCTCGGGGATGCGACGAGTTGCTGGAAGCGTAGACCGTCTTGACACCTTTCCGAGGATATGAGATTCATGGGAAACAGAGTTATAGCGAGGAAGCAATGGAAGTTTGAAGTTATGGCAGGATAAGTCCTTTAATTGAAAAAGGTGGCAGCTGAGTACGTTGGGCGTACGTGTGTGTGTACGCTTAGCGTACTCATGTGCGTGACTTTTAAGCGGAGCCACCTACTATGCTGGGCGTACTAGGCACAGAAGGAAAACCCTAATTGAGAGGAGTGTCCCTATATAAAGAATGAGATGGCCTCATTCCTGGCCACCATCCTCAGTCAATAAACCCTCTGAAACCCTAATCCTCGTTCTTGAGCTTGTGTGTGACCATTGTGAGCTTTTAAGTGTTCGTGTACGATTATTGGAAAGAAGGAGGATCATGGAAGAGAATAGAGTTGGAGTCCAGGCTTTGGATCTGAGCTTTTCTGTGGTTGGAGCATCATTTGAAGGTATAAAGCTTAAAGTTTTCCCATTCTTTTGTTTTGTGCATGATATGGTCCATTTTAGGGTTTTTGGTCCGAAAGCTTGAGGCTTTATGAGTTGTTACACTCCAGAGCTTAATATCTGTCCTTTTAAGTGTTTCTAGTGTTGAGGATCCATAAAAATGAGGTCTTGAACGTGAGAATCAGCCCATACATGAGATATGAGCATTTTAAGTTAAGAGAGTAAGAGTTTTGTGCGTTTGTGACCTTATCGGCGATGCAAAGGCTTAAAGTCACTGACTTTATGGAGTAAGAGCTATTAGGGAGTCCAGATCTAAGAAATGAGCTAAGGTCTTAACGGGTTAAGACCAAGAGAATGTACTATGCAAAACTGGGCGTACGCCCAGCGTAATTCCAGTATGCCCAGCGTACTAGGTTGGTGTCCCCGATCAGATTCGTGCATACTAGTGTACGCTGAGCGTACCAAGGGAGGTAAGCCCCGTGTAACCCCACTTTTAGCTTTTGGGTTGAATTTGTTAATGGGCCTTAAGGGTTGGGCCTGGATGATTGGGCTTGTGTATTAGAGACTTTGAGCAGAGAAATATTATATTGTGCTTTGGGCCCTTGAATTGGGATTGCCATTTATATTGAGAATTGGGCCTTGGGAGAGCCCATCTATTATTGGGCCTTGGTAGGCCCAATGGGGTTTAGGTCATTGATGGGCTGGTTAGTGGACTACCTTTAGACCTAATGAGTGAGAGTTGTGGACTTAGTTCCTAATTGGGATAATTGTGGGTTTGGCACAGAGTTGGTGGCCGGTGCGTAGCAGCAACGTCTATAGGAGCTGTTCGTCATCCGAGGTGAGTCTTCTCACTATACCTTACCATGACTGGTATTTTCGTGTGACTGAGATGTCTTATGTGTTTATATTGAGTACTGTGATGTCCTGCATTATGTCTATATGATTTTTGCTGTGTATTATTCTGAGCTTACCGAGTAGGGTCGGAGGGTCCATCTGAGTTAGGACCGGAGGGTCCACCCGAGTTGTGGGACCGGAGGGTCCCATTGAGACACATTGACCGGAGGGTCTTAATGAGTTATAGCCTCGAGTGGCTAATGAGTTGTGTATGGTATCTTGGGGAACTCACTCAGCTTCGTGCTTACAGTGTTATGTGATATGTGTTTCAGGTTCTTTTCAAGATCGCGGGAAGGCGCCGGCTTGATTGTACACAACAAAGAAAGAGTTATGTTTTGAGGATCCTGGAGTTGTAATTAAACAATTATGGAGTTGCGATTTGTCAATTAAATAAATGAGATTTTTGTGAAATGTGTTATGAGAATTATATGATTTTAAATGAAAATTTTGTTTGAAAATTTACGGTGTTACAACACTAGCTTTGACATATACACATGACTCATCCTCACTTCTCGAAAATCCAAACTCTTTGACTTTCTCATCAAAACAAAGATTCCATCTACGAGATGCTTGTTTTAATCCATAAATGGATTTCTCAAGCTTACACACTCTATTAGGGTACCCTGCATTGACAAAACCCTCTGGCTGACTCATGTAAACATCTTCAGCCAACTTTCCATTAAGGAAAGCAGTTTTGACATCCATTTTCCATATTTCATAATCATGAAATGCAGATATGGATAGCATAAACCTAATAGACTTAATCTTTGCTACTGGTGAGAAGGTCTCATCATAGTCAACTCCATGAGTTTGAGTAAATCCCTTCACAACCAGTAGTGCCTTATATGTGTGTACTTTTCAAATCCATGTCGGTCTTCTTCTTGAAGACCCATTTGTACCCTACTGTCTTACGGCCCGGTACATTATCAACCAAGTTCCAAACTTGATTGTCATACGTGGACTGAATCTCGCTGTCCATAGCCTCTTTCCATTTTGCAGACTCGGGGCCTGCCATGGATTCCTTGTAGTTGTTAGGTTCATCCAAATTTACCAGTGTGTTATCACTGATAAATGTATCACCTTTAGTAGTAATATGGAAACCATAAAACTCAGGTGTATTTCTAATTCTACTAGAACGCCTCAGAGGTAAGGACTCGTTAGTTGGATCAACCGGGGTTTCCTCCTCAATTTGATTGTTAGTGTTTGAGGTTCCTTCACCGCTTGACTCTTGAAGCTCTTCAAGGTCAATTTGCCTCCCACTGTTTCCTGGCTTATGAGTTCTCTCTCACGTAAGACTCCTCTCCTCGCAACGAAGACAACATTGTGTGGTTCCCAGCTATATCTCAAATGATCAAAGATAAAGTTGTATTAATTTCTATATTTTTAAAATATTGATTTTTTTTTAATTTTCAAGCTTTTTAATTAAAATTTCAAGTTATATATTTATATATTTTTGTTGTTAGATATTTTGGCAATAGAAATTTCGATACTATGGCATCGAATTTGTCCTTTAGCATGGGTGGTCGTGTAGTAGATCCATATCGAACAAACTTGTTAACATCGATCGTTGAGTTTTCGGTTTGCACCTAATATTGAGTAAGAAATTCATGGATGTTGATAGTAGATAACATTGTGTAACACTTAGACCCAAGTATTTTTCTCTTTCAACCCTTGAAGCAAAAAATTAATTTTCGGAAGGAGTCCCCATGTACGTTGGGCGTACGTTTGTGTACGCTTAACGTACATGGGTACGTGGAAGCGGGAACCTGAGCCACGTATACGAGGGGTACGAGGCATACGCGGGGCGTACGTGACCAATGCTAAAACCCTAATTTTACGTCATGAGCCCTATTTAAGCTCACTTGTGACTCTTGGACCCTCACCCTTATCAGCCTCCACTTCTTATTATCGTCCCTAAAACCCTAGTTTGCTATTGAGAGTGATCTTTGAGCTTGAAAGTAACTTTGGTGGCCTTTTTGGTGTGATTGCAAGAATAAGAACTTGGTGTGCAAGCATTGGACATGGTTAAACCTCAGGATCCTGAATCTACATCATCTTAGGAAGCTCTTGGTGGTAAAAAGCTCATACCTTCTTGTTTCTTTTGATAGTTAGAGTTAGGGTTTTCTTATGAGTTCTTTTGGGCCCAAGGATACTCTTTTGAGAGTTTAGGCAACTTCAAAATCTTGTAATGCTAGATCTTAGTCACTTTGGTGTGTTAGAGGCATAAAAATGATATATTTATGGTTGTTATAAAACCATTCGTGGATATAGGTCCTTAAAGTGAGTCTTGATGGACAAAATTAGATTTTGGGCTGCCATAAGACATGCAAAGGCATAAAGTTGCAAACTTTATGCCCTAGGACCCCTTAAATGACCGAGATCTGGAAGTTGACGAAGTAACTGCATGGATTAAGCACTTAATGGATGAAAGTTCTTAACAACTTAGTACGTTGAGCGTACTAAGTTGTACGATGTGTGTACTGCTTGGGATTGAAGTACGCCAAGCATACTAGTATTACGCCGCGCGTACGCCCCAATGGGCCTTGGACAATTGTTAGACTTTTATGGGTTTTGGGCCTTAGCTAGTTTTTGGGCTTTGGCCTGTTTAGGGTAGGTGTGCCTCATATTTTGGTTGTGGGCCTTAAGTGTTATGAGTTGGTACTTTTGGGCCTTAGGGCCCATTATTGTGTTTTGGGCTAGGGTTGATTAAGTACATTATGGGTAAGGTGAAGAATGCCCTGACCTTAAGAGTTAGATTGGAATTTAGCCCCATAGTCATGATTATTAACCCATTCCTAATTAGGGTAATTTGTCTATGTTCAGTGTGGGATTTCCCGGATCAGTAGCCGAGCAGTTAGTATTTACCAGCAGACCGGGGTGAGTCTCCTCCTTGTATCCATGGGTCGAAATCAGCAATGTCGGCCCATTATTCAGTTATGTAGAATGCTAGTTGTTGTTTCATATATATTGTGTTTGCATGATCGGGTTAAAATATACCCCAGGGTGGGGCCCAATATGGCATGTCGGGTTCAAATATACCCCAGAGCGGGACTTATTATGGCATTTTCAGGTTGAAATATACCCCAGGGCGGGGTCCACTATCGCACGATCGGGTTAAAATATACCCTAGGGCGAGGCCCCAGGGCAGGACCCATACTTGCTTAATTGGTTGGAATATACCCCAGGGCTTGGCCCAGTTGTATATTTGGTATGTGGTACTTCGGGAAAACTGACTAAGCTTTTGCTTACAGTTTGTATTGTGGTTTCAGGTACTTCCGGTACTAAGGGGAAGGGCTCGGCTTCATGGAGCAGCATTCGCTCCCTACTATTTTCCGCACTTATTGATATTGTCACTCTGATGATTTGATATGATGATTATGTAATGGATTTTGGAATCAAACTTGTGATTGTAAATCTTAATTAAAAAACATTTCTCCTGATTTTTTGGTTATTACAAGTTGATATCAGATCCTTTGTTTGAGGGATTCGGGCACACTCTCGGGTGTGTCAGAACTCAAACTGAGGAAATAACAATCTTTTCAAAAGAAAAAAATTGAATTTTTCTGAAAAATGTTTTCTAAAGTAAAAAAGAGAGTGTAATGCATGCGATCAGACGAGCTCAAGTAAGTGTTTCCTAAATTACCCATGTTTATGTATTACGACTAGCATGATTGATATGTGAATTGCGTGCTAGAGTAAGGCTAAGGATACCTTCAGGAATTATGTGATAGAATTACCTAATTTGTGTGATGTCTTATAGCCTAGGATAATTGGGTGTTGTATATTTCTGGGAATCGATGATTGACTCTGTATTTGCTAATTGTATGCTTTCAATGTTATGTATGTTTAGGATTGCATAGCCCTAGAATGATGGATTCTTGCTCATTTTATGTTCCTTGTTTGGTTGTGGACTTAGGGTAGAAACTTTATTTGACAGTCTATTTAATTCTATTTCTGTATAACTTCCATGCATAAGGCAACCTGCGGTGTTGATTGTGGGTTCTGATTCTGTGACGGTTGAGAAATGCTTGAAGAGTCTAGGATATATGTGCTATGTTGTATGAGTTATGTTGAATTTGAGGAATCAGGCCTGACCTTGAGGAAGGTATAGGCAGGTTTGGAAGGTAGTATTGGATCCGTACTACTGGAAGCACAGGACCTGTACCCGAGATGAGTGCAAACCTGGAAACTCCAAGATGTCTACGTGAGGAGCTTCAGGTTTAGGATCGAGCTCTGGTTCGGTTTCTAGTTCAGGTGTTGAGCCGATTGATGAGAGGCTACACGAGCTAATCACATCTGAGGTTACTCGCGGCATCCTTGATGCTATCCCGGTGATTTTCGGTACCGTAAAGGAAGGGATTATGGAGATCATAGAGGAGCAGCTCAGGTCATTTCGAGCTGAGATTGCTGAAGGACAGATTGAGCTCGAACTCCCCCGTTCCGGGAGTTCAAGGCGTGCGGAGCACCTGAGTTCTTTGGGGCTAAGGACCCCATCGCTAGTCGCTGCTAGATTGTTGAAATAGAGAATGCTCAGCGCACGTGCTTTTTCCCCGAGGCAGCAAAGGTGGGATTCGTGTCCTGCTTGCTAAGGGACAGAGCGCGGGACTGTTGGGAATTGGTTACCCGAGCGGTTGGTACGGCAGTTGTTACAGTGATGACTTGGGAGGATTTTGTGTAGAGATTTTATCAAGAGTTTGCACGACCATTGAGGTGTAGGATCTGATAAGGGAGTTCCAGGACCAACACCAGACTACGGAGATTGTGTAGGAGATCACCGCCAAGTTCATAGAGAGGGCATTGTTCGTCCTACAGTACCATGCAGATGATGATATGAGGAAGACGAGATATCATGCTATGTTGAGGGATGATATCAGGGAGTTCGTGAGCTTTTCTGGGTGCAATAACCTAAATGATATGATTGAGAAGGCCCGTGAGAGGGAAATTGAGTTGGAGCTCCGGATGAAGCGGGATTCGGAGCAGGTACAGACAATAGTGGGTCAGGCCAAGAAGCCCAAGACCTCTGATGTTCACAACAGAGGCCAGCAGGGTCGGGGCTGATGTGCCAAGTTCGGCAAGCCGCACAGTGGAGCCTGTCGATCTATAGGCTTCGAATGATTTGGATGTGGCCAGGCAGGTCACGTGAGCAGGGAATGCCCCAAGAGGGCTCTGATTGTTTTCACTGCAACTAGATCGGCCATAAAAAGGCCGACTGCCCGAGATTTTTTGGGGGAGCAGTAGTGGCGCATGCGCCAACCACCTTAAGGATTACCGATGGCCGCCAGGGAAGACAGAGGCTCCTGTGGTGAAGCGCAGGGTGTTTCAGTTGACCAGTGATGAGGCTCGTGCAGTGCTGGATGTAGTTACTATTATGTGACTTAACTCTATCTTTTATTGCTTTCTTGTTATGCTAATGTTTATTATGATTTTGTATAGGGACCTTTTTGGTCAATGGGTTGTCTGCTTATGTTGTGTTTGATTCGGGGGCTACCCGATCGTTTCTATCTCTTGCACTCAGCAAGAAGTTTCGAGTCGCTCCGGGGACTTTGGACTCGCCTCTGGGGTAGAGATCGCTGATGATTGTACTGTGGTACTGTGAGTGTTGTGAAGGTATTCCAAGGATGTGTTCTGAACATGTTCAGTGAAAGGTTTCCTAGTGATTTTGTACTGATCCCCTTGAGGGGATTGAAGGTGATCATCGTGACGGACTGGTTGGGGCCCAATGGGGTCCTGATTGATTGTAAACAGCAGTTGTGAGATTTCGAACCCCAAGTGGGGGAGAACTGGTTATTCCTGGTGAGAGAACTTCGCATGGACTAGCTCCCTGTTCAGCTGTGAGGGATAGGAGGTTTCTTCAGTAGGGTTATTCGGGCTTTTTAGCTTAAGTTTTGGATACACGGGTTGAGGCCATCAAAGAGTTGAGCAGGGTACCCATTGTGCGGGATTTTCACGATGTTTTTCCCGAGGAGTTGTCGGGAGTGCCTCCCGAGAGGCAGGTTAAGTTTCGGATTGATTTGATGCCTGGTTCGGCTCTGATAGCCAAGGCGACATATCGCCTAGCACCGCCTGAGATGTAGGAGTTGTCTACGCAGCTGCAGGAGCTGCTAGACAGGGATTTTATCCGTCCGAGCAGTTCCCCGTGGGGGAGCACCGATCCTATATGTGAAAAAAAAGGACGGGTCACATAGGATGTGTATTGATTATCGAGAATTGAACAAGCTAACGGTGAAGAACCGTTACCTACTTACGAGGATCGACAATCTATTTGATCAGCTTCAGGGTGAATCTTGGTTCTCCAAGATTGATCTATGGTTAGGATACCATCAGATGAGGATTAGGGATGAGGATGTACAGAAAATGGCCTTTAGAACTCGTTATGGTCATTATGAGTTCATGGTGATGCCTTTCGGGCTCACCAATGGACCAGCAGCGTTCATGATCTCATGAACTGGGTTTGCAGACCGATGCTGGATCGGTATGTGATTGTTTTCATTGATGATATTCTGGTCTACTCCAAGACCAAGGAGCAACATTTTTGTGAGGTGTTGGAGACCTTGAGGAGGGAGAAGCTTTATGCCAAATTATCCAAATGCGAGTTTTGGTTGCGTAAGGTGCAGTTTTTGGGGCACATCATCAACTAGGATGGGATCTTCGTGGACCCGGCCAAGATCGAGGCTGTGATGCGTTAGGAGGTTCCGAAAAACACATCTGAGATTTGAAGCTTTTTGGGTCTTGCGGGGTATTACCAAAGATTTATTCAGGATTTCTCCAAGATTGCGGTGCCACTGACCCTGCTGACCAAGAAGAATGTGACCTTTTAGTGGGGTCCAGATCAACAGTTGGCCTTCGAGACTCTGAGGAAGAGGTTTTTCAAGGCCCCGATTCTCGTGTTACCCGAGCGATTGGATGATTTTGTGGTTTACTGTGACGCTTCTATTTCAGGATTGGGAGTTTTTCTTATGCACAGAGGGCATGTGATTGCTTACGCCTCAAGGCAGCTGAAGCCTCATGAGGCGAATTACCGCACACATGATTTGGAGTTGGGGGCGGTGGTGTTTCCCCTCAAGATCTGGAGGCATTATTTGTATGGGGTCCGATGCAATATTTACACCGATCAGAAGAGTTTGAAGTATTTGATGGATTAGTCGAACATGAATATGTGGCAGCGAAGGTGGTTGGATGTGGTAAAGGACTATGACTGCGAGATTTTGTACCACCCTCGGAAGGACAATGTGGTGGCCGATGCATTGAGCCGTAAGGCGGTGTGCTCATTGATCTGAGATATTTGTTTGAGGATGATTGTCACTTCACCCTTGATGGATTTGATCAAGGATTTTCAGGTGGAAGGATTGAAAAAGGAAAATTGGAAGACTGTGTGGATTAAATGGCAAATTCCTTTGTTTGTTAGGGACAGTCGGGGGTTATTGACTCAGTCTGGTAGGGTCTGGGTTTCGGCATCAGGTAGGGTGAGACATACGATTTTGGAGGAGGCACATATATCAAATTTTTCTATCCATCCGGGGGCCATGAAGATGTACCGAGACTTGAGATTGAGCTACTGGTGGCCCTCCATGAAGAGGGAAGTTGCTTGGTTTGTTGAGCAGTGTTTGACTTGTAGGAAGGTCAAAGTCGATCATCAGAGACCCCACGGCAAGGTCCAGCCTTTGCCCATCCCTATGTGGAAGTGAGAGGAGATCACTATGGATTTCATCACCAAATTGCCCAGGACGACGCGAGGTGTTGATTCGATTTGGGTTGTTATGGACAGACTGACCAAGAGTACACATTTTATCCTGATTGCTGAGAGTATATCCACAGAGAAGCTAGCTGAGATTTATATCCGGGAGATGGTGGTTAGGCATGGGGTGCCTATGCCAGTGGTCTCAGATTGATATGTTCGTTTCACCTCCCGGTTTTGGAGAAAGTTCCACGAGGAGTTGGGAACCCAGCTGCATTTCAGTACAGAATACCACCCCCAGACCGATGGACACAGCGAGCGGACGATCTAGACACTCGAGGATATGCTTCGGGCTTGCGTGTTGGATTTTGGAGGGAGTTGAGACACTAACCTTCCACTGATAGAGTTCTCCTACAACAATAGTTATCATGTCATTATTGACCGACCACCATTCGAGATGTTGTATGGAAGCAGGTGTAGGACCCCGGTTTATTGGGGAGAGGTCGGTCATCGGATCATGTGGAGCACCGAGGTGGTGCTTAAGATCACCAAGATGACCGGCGCCATTCAGACCTTAAGTTTCAGGTGGGAGACTTCGTGTTGCTGAATGTGTCACCTTGGAAAGGTGTCATCCAATTTTGGAAGCGGAGTAAGTTGGGTCCCCGAAATATTGGTACATTTAGGATTACTGCCCGGGTGGGCAGGGTTGCATACCGGCTAGATCTTCCTGATGAGATCAGTCAGATCCATAACACTTTCCATGTGTCCCAGTTACGGAAATGTGTAGCCGATGATTCAACGGTGATCTCGTTGGATGATATTCAAGTGGATGAGCGCCTGAGTTATGCGGAGAATCCAGTCGCAATTCTTGACAGGATAACTAAAACCTTGCATAACAAGTTGGTGAACCTAATGAAGGTGCAATGGTAGTACCGTAGGGGCTCTGGTTGGATATGGGAGCCGGAGGACGAGATGAGAGCGCACTACCCAGAATTATTCGCATCAGCGGACTTCGAGGACGAAGTCTAGTTCAAGTGGGGGAGATTTGTAACACTTGGACCCAATTATTTTTCTCTTTTAACACTTGAAGCAAAAAATTAATTTTCGGAAGGAGTCCCCACGTATGTTGGGCGTATGTTTGTGTACGCTTAGCGTACATGGGTATGTGAAAGCGGGAACCTGAGCCACGTACGCGAGGCGCATGAGTCTTATGCGGGGCGTACGTGGCCAATGCTAAAACCCTAATTTTAGGGCATGAGCCCTATTTAAGCTCACTTATGACTCTTGGACCCTCACCCTTATCAGCCTCCACTGGTTATTATCATCCCTAAAACCCTAGTTTGCTATTGAGAGTGATCTTTGAGCTTGAGAGTAACTTTGGTGGCCTTTTTGGTGTGTTTCCAAGAAGAAGAACTTGGTGTGCAAGCATTGTACGTGGTTGAACTTCAAGATCCTGAATCTACATCATCTTAGGAAGCTTTTGGATGTAAAAAGCTCATATCTTGTTGTTTCTTTTGATATTTAGACTTAGGGTTTGCTTATGAGTTCTTTTGGGTCCATGGATTCTCTTTGTGAGTTTAGGCAACTCCAGAAGCTTGTAATGCTAGATCTTAATCCCTTTGGTGTGTTAGAAGCATAAAAATGCTATCTTCATGGTTGTTATGACACCATGCATTAAAGTGAGTATTGATGGACAAAATTGGATGTTGGGCTCCCATAAGACATGGAAAGGCAAAAAGTTGCCAACTTTATGCCTTAGGACCCCTTAAATGACCAAGATGTGGAAGTTGACAATGTGACTGCATGGATTAAGCACTTAATGGCTGAAAGTGCTTAACAGCTCAGTACGTTGAGCGTACTAAGTTGTACGTCGTGCGTACTGCTTGGGATTGAGATACGCCAAGCATACTGGTATTACGCCGCGTGTACGCCCCTATGGTCCTTGGACAATTATTAGACATTTGTGGCTTTTGGGCCTTAGCATGTTTTTGGGCTTTGGCATGTTTACTGTAGGAGGGCCTCATATTTTGGTTGTGGGCCTTAAGTGTTATGAGTTGGGCCTTAAGGCCCATTATTGTGTTTTGGGCCAATGTAGATTATGTCCATTATGGGTAAGGTGAAGAGGGCCCTGACCTTAAGAGTTGAATTCGAATTTAGGCCCATAGTCATGATTTTTAACCCATTCCTAATAAGGGTAATTAGTGTATGTTCAGTGTGGGATTTCTCGGAACAATAGCCATGTAACGCCCGGTTCCTGGTATTTATTTTAATAAAGAATTATTCATCTTTGCAAAGGGACTCGACGAGTCGGAGGCCCCAGACTCGTCGAGTAGGAAAGAATTAATGGACACGGGATTTGAAGTCTACTCGACGAGTCGAGAGGCCTCGACTCGACGAGTAGGGCTGCCAGAGTGAAACCCTAATTTTCAGGGTTTGCACCCTATTTGAAGACCTTAACACCCCCATTGTGGCCTCCCTCATCGCCTCCCTTAGTCCAGAAAACCATAACTCGAAACCCTAACCCATTATGAGTTTTCTTGAGCCATTGTTGTGTGTTCTTGGTGATTTTGAAGCTTGAGAAGGAAGAGGAAGCTTGGGGGTTCAAGAGGAAACAAGTAGAACTTCATTTTGGGGTATTTACTTCAGATCTGGAACCTTTGAGGGACTCCATGGCATAAAGTTGCCAACTCTATGGCCATGGGAGTCCCATGCAACTTGTGAACTTCATTTTAGGGCCTTTTGAGCTAGATAACCCATGTATGAACGTAAAGTTCGTAACTTTACGTGTTATATCAACCCTAGGAGGCCATATCTACGTTTTGGATACATTAAGCCCGACTAAAATCGACTGTATGGATTTAGGCTATGGGGGACTCGACGAGTCACTCATACGAATCAGCGAGTTGGGACGTGGTTCCCTAACCTTTTCTGTTACTGAACCAAACTTGTTGAGTCTAGAAGACGACTCAGCAAGTTGGACGTGTTTATGGACTTGAAGATCAAAGAACTCGACGAGTCCAAGGATGAACTCGGCGAGTTGATGGCAAATGTACCAATATCTATGAAGAGGAACTCGACGAGTTGCGAGTGAAATGCCCCGGCTTGTATGAAGAGGAACTCGACAAGTCCAAGGAAGGACTCGACGAGTTCAAACGGAAAGTCTCGATTTTGTCATAAGGAGAAACTCGGCGAGTTAGAAGGTAACTCAACGAGTTAAATCGCGAGTTCGAGATTCTATGAATCAGGGGACTCGACGAGTTGACAGATCAACTCGGCGAGTTGAGTCAACCAGAATGTTGACTTGGACAAGAAGGTTGACTTTGACCAGAAGTCTTGACCTTTGACTTGACCATTGACCAGAGTTGACCCTTAAAGGGGTTATAAGTTTGAAAGAGTAATTAAAAGATATGTTATGTGTAGGAGTTTGAGGAGAGTGGATCCCAGCACCGAGGACAGTTCAGCTACTTCACAACATTGAGGTGAGCTACCTTCTAGTAGAAGTAGGTCTAAGGCACCAAGGTCGGCCCACTAGTAGGTGATTATAGTTGAGATGATTGTCTTTGTGATAATTGTCTAGTATGACACTATCTATTATGTTTTATGTGCTAGTACGCTATGAGATTATGTGATAGTTGTAGATAGGGAACTAGTCCCTGGACCCGGTTGAGATATATCGGCAGGGTAGGTCGGGCACCCAGATATGTCTGACAGTATGATATTATATGTTATTATGTGGTACTGGTAGGGGTGAAATAGTCCTTGTAGTCGGTTGAAATAAAACGGAGGGTAGTTCGGGCACCCAAATATGCCTGGCAGGGTAGGTCGAGCACTTAGATATACTTGAAAAGGGGTAGGTCGGGCATCCCGGTATGCCCGACAAGGGTATGTTGAGCACCCAGACATGCTCAGCAGGGTAGGCCGGGCACCCAGATATGTCTGGCAGTATGTCTATGGTTTGGTATGTGGTATGATGGGGGAACTCACTAAGCTTTGTGCTTACAGTTTCAGTTTTTGTTTTAGGTCCTTCTTCTTCGAAGGGAAAGGAGTCGGCACGGTAGAAGCGCATCACACACATGATTTCCGCACATGAGATTATTGGGATTTGTACTCTGACATTGTTACTATTTGATGATATGGTTTTGAGACACGTGATCTTTGGTTTTTATGAAATAAATTACTTGATGATGTTTTCTTATAAATTGTTTTATGAATCGCTATATTAAAAAATGAAATTTTTGGTCTTGAATTTTAGGATGTTACAAGTTGGTATTAGAGCCTTGGTTTGAGGGATTCGGACACACCTTCGGGGGTTTCTGGAATCAAATCGAGGGTTTGAAAGATTTTTTTCGGGAAAATAGTTTTTCTAAATTTTGAAATAAAAGGTTTTGAGAAAGAACAAGGTGTGTGATGCGTGCAATCGGCCGAGCTCAAGTAAGTTTTTCCCAAGATACCCATACATGTCTGTTATGATATGTGATATGATTATGATAACTGCATGCTAGATTAGGGATGAGAATCTAGGGAGGATGCCTTATATGCCTATTGTATGTGTATGAGAACTGCATGCTAGATTAGGGCTAAGGATCTAGGAAGATGCCTTATGTGCCTGCTATATGTGCTTATTGGATTACATGCTAGAACTGATTAGTCAGTCATATGATAGCCTGAATAGGATATACTTGGTTTGGTTACTCAAAGCCCGAATGTTGCTTGCTTCTTGCTTCTAGGGGATCTAGTTATCTTTAATTAACTAGTAAACGAATACATTAAGTTACATATTACGAGGACTAAATAATTTCAAAAGGTTAGGTCTAGCCCTATTTCGCAGCTCTTGTTTGAGTCCAACCGTTGTAGGGTAGGACCTCTCATTCGAAGAATTATCTGGTCTTGGTAATATGTAATGGTATTCGCGCGCTAGTTAGGGAGAGATAGCAGGAACTCATTATGCAGCTGATGGTGGAGAGTAGGTCGTGTTGGATAAGGTGTCTAAGTCCATAACTGTATTTGGTATGTACTTGACCCGAGAGTAGCATGGTCCATTTGGGTTGCACTTCACCAGGACAATTTGAAGGATGGACTTTTGAGAAAAGGATAATTATGATTTATTAATATATTATAAGTTCTAATATATTAATATGAAATCATATTATTTAATTAGTATTGATCAAGAGTTCATTTGGAATTAATTTTGTGATCAAAAGAGACTAATTAAATATATAGGGATTTATTGTGTAAATCATTCATTCTATTAATGTGGGCTAATGATCCATGATTCCTTATGTTGGGCTAAACCAATGTGGTGAGCCATGGATACTCCATGGAGGTTAAAACCCATGGAGCATGAGGAATGTGGAAAGTCATGCACATTAGGGTTTGCATGGCGTAACCCTAATGTAGCCACACTATATAAGAAGCCCTTTGGTTCATGAAATTGGCACCTAGAGTCCTTGTAAGAGTGCTAGCCGATTTTGAGTGCATATTATCTCCTCTCAAGTTCTTCCAATTGTTGGTGGTGATTTGTGATTCCACTTGAGGCATTCACACTATTGGTGCTAGGATCTTAAAGCTTCAAGGTTTCAACTACACTAAAAGGTATGTCATCTAACTAGAATTTTGTAGTATAGTTACTCCATTGTATGCTACTTAGGATGATGCTTTGGAATTTTGAAAGTTTGCATGTATATTAGAGAAAACATAGATCCAAAGCATCTAGGGTTGCATGTACACCATAGGAGTGTTAGAATGCTCAAAACCCATCAGTGGTATCAGATCCTAGGATTGTTTTCCAATATACTTGATGCTTCTTGCTTAGAAATGCTTTAAAAATCGAATTTCAGCTTTCTGGAAAGTGGACTCGCCGAGTCCACTTGGGAACTCGCCGAGTCCCTTCACAATTCTGACCAACTCGCCGTTTGGTTCATACACTCGACGGGTTGGTGCTCCAGAGTGCAGATTTTCAAGTTTTAAGGCTGGAATTGGACTAGGATCGTTACCCTAAACTATTTTTGAACTTATAAACATGTTTTTGATGTGGTAATGAGCATGCTAATCCAATTTAAAAGATAATTGTCAAAAGTTTCATGTTTTGTATTAGTTTACATGTTAGGCTAATTACATGAAATTTGTTTTGATTTGAATTGTCTTGTCATATGAGTTTGATTGAATCTTCTTTGAATTATTTGATTATTGTGTTAGTTAAATAATGTTTTAAATGATTTTTAATGGACCCATAACTTGTCCTCAAGTTATGGATGTTATGGAACATGAATGGTTTTTCTAACAAAGATGTCATTAAACTCATATGTTATGGACTTGAAGAGTTTTGACAAGTTTCAAAACTTGCCCTCAAGTTTTGGAATTTGTAAAGTCTCACTAAATGAAACTTTAATTCCAAACCTTAGAATTTTAAAAGTTAAAATACAACCCTTATACTATTATAATATTATAGGTTTAATATATATATATATATATATATATATATATATATATATATATATATATATATAAGACAAGTCGGTTTTACCATTAGTAGGCCTCATTCACGAAGCTGGTTTATAAGGGGGTATAAGGTTACTGCCTATAAAATGGTGGTTTAATGTGTGCCCACTCTCACCCACCGCTTCTTTGACTGGTGGAGGGTCGTTAGCCGAACGGGTAGGACAAAGACTATAATTCTCATTAAAGGTATAATGATAGTAATAAAGTAGCTAAACCTTTTATAAATTTCCATTCTTAGTTACTTTAGGAAAATGTGAAATTGATGCTAATCCATGAAATTACACTTTGCACCTTACCAAGTCGTTAATGGAGCGTGTGTGGTTAACCGACACATTAACTTGGACTAGTAAAGGTGGAAAAGGGTAGCTTAATGTTTATCATAAGGTCAATGGAGCGTGTGTGGTTAACCGGCACATTGATTAAGGTGATAATTGACATTGAGAGTACCAAGTACATTTGCATGGTTATTCACACCTTGTTTGTGATCCTTGGTATCCCAGTCACAAACCTGAAGGGCATAATCGAGATTTAAACATGCCATTGAATTGTTCAATGAATCTCAAAGGATCTAGGAGTTTCAAATCCAATTAAAACTTAATTAATAAATTTCGTTTTCATGGTGGAAATTGGTAAATCGTCATTTACCTACCTTAAAATATTTTGCAAGTTGGATTACGGCATCCCTCTTCCAAATTGTAAAATATTGTGTTGGGTCCTAGCCTTAATATTTCATTTTGGATGTTATATTAAGGACTCTTTATCTAATCTAGACTTTGTCTTTCATTTTTTTCAGATGTCTTCCAACACTGCTTCGGGCTCAAACCCTACCGGCTCTTTCTCTCTCATGAACCTTTGTGGGAGAGTCATCTTTGATGGGACTAATGTCAATGATTGGATTAGGAACATCAGGATGGTCACTCGCTACGAGGACAAGGAATATGTACTTGACAAGGAGCTTAAGGAAATCGATGAGTCTGCTGCTACTCCTCAGGAGATTGCTGATTTCAGGGCACATGAGAAAAATGCCACCAAGGTAGCTTGTATCATGCTTGCCACCATGTCTCCTGAACTCCAAAAGTCCTATGAGGACTTCTACCCTTTTGAGATGCACTAGGACCTGATGGAAAGATACCATCAGAGTGCTCGTCAAGAGCAGTATGAAATCATCTGCTCCATGATTACAACAAAGATGAATGATGGTGAACCCATCACAGGCCACTTGCATAAGATGCAAAGGATTGTGGACCGTCTGCTCAAATAGATATTATTTTACACTCCTTACCTCCATGTTATGATCAGTTCTGCATGACTTATCATATGAACAAGGAGGAAGTCACTCTGAGCAAGCTTCAGGGCCTTTTGAGGACTGCCGAAAGTGGTCTCAAAGGTAAATCTATTGTAACCACTCCTACTTCTAATGCCCCTGTTTTGGCAAATGGGCAAGGTAAGGGGAAGAAGAGGAAGGCTCCTTCCAAGAGGCGCAAGGGAAAGTCTCTTGATGGATCCTCTTTAAGTGGAACCAAAGAGGTTCTGCTACTCCCTCGACCATCCCAAAAGAAGCAGAGTGTTTCTATTGCCATGAAAAGGGGCACTGGAAGCGAAGCTCCCCAAGTACTTGCAGGATGTTAAGGATGGGAAGGTCAAACCCACCCATGCAGGTATTTACACTATTCTATCTAAAAATCATCAAATAATAATTTTTGGGTGCTTGACACAGGTTGCGGATTTCACATTTGTTCTGATGTGCAGGGCCTAAAAACAAGTAAGGATGTGCAGCACGGGAAGATAAACTTGATCATGGGGAATAGGAAGGGTTCACCTGTCACCAAGATTGGAGTTTACTCTTTATTGCTTAGTAGTGGGTTAGAGATACATTTGAATAATAGTTTCTAGTCGTCTGATATGGCGAGAAATATTATTTCCTTTCATGGTTTGTACAAACAAGTTTTCACATTTTCGTTTGATAATGAAATTGGTGCAATAAATGCTTATTATAATGGTTTTTTTCATTTTAGAGCATTACCTTGTAATGGTGTATATGAAACTGTGATGGTTGTAGACAACTTAGGAAATAATGTGTTGCATATCGATTCTTCTAATGATTTGGATAAGGCATCCTTGTGGCATTGTCGTCTTCGACATGTCAACAAGAAGCGCATAGGCCAACTCTAGAAGGCTGGAGTTTTTGAGTCATTCGACTTAAGGTCAGATGACACTTGCGAGTCTTGTTTACTTGGAAAAATGAATAAGTCACCCTTTACTGGTTCTTGTGAAAGGGGTGAGGGTTTGTTGGATCTCATGCACACCGATGTGTGTGGGCCCTTCAGAACCACCACAAGGGATGCTTACCGCTTCTATATGACTTTTACTGATGATTACAGCAGATATGGCTATATCTACTTAATCAAGCATAAGTGAGAAACCTTTGAGAAATTCAAAGAGTTTAAGCAAGAAGTGGAGAATCAGCTGGGCAGGAAGATAAAGATGCTCTGATCCGATCGAGGTGGTGAGTACCTTAGCATCGAGTTCCTAGACTATCTTAAGGAGTGTGGAATTGTTTCATAGTTGATGCCACCTAGGACACCACATCTTAATGGTGTGGCTGAGAGGCGCAACCGAACCTTGTTGGACATGGTTCGTTCCATGATGAGTCGAGCTTTGTTACCAATCTCATTTTGGGGGTATGCCTTGGAGACTTCCGCTCATTTCCTTAATCGAGTCCCAACTAAAAAGGTTGCCAAAACACCTCACGAGATGTGGATAGGTAAGGCTCCCACGTTATCACACATCAAGGTTTGAGGTTGCGAGGCTTTCGTGATGCGCGAGACTCACGACAAGCTCGAACCTCGGAGTGAGCGGTGTATTTTCATCGGCTACCAGCAGAAGTCTTTTGGATAACTCTTCTATAGACCGAGTGACAATGTTATCTTCGTTGCGAGGAGAGCAGTCTTTCGTGAGAGAGAGCTGATATTCCAAGGGGACAGTGGGAGGCAAATTGACCTTGAAGAACTTCAAGATTCAAGTGGTGAAGGAACCTCAAACACTAGTGATCAACCTGAGGAGGAAACTCTTGTTGAGCCGATTGACGAGTTCGTACCTCTAAGGCGTTCCAGTAGAGTTAGTGTTCCACCTGTGTTATATGGTTTTCATATAACATCTGAGGGTGATACATTTATCAGTGACAGCACACTGATAAATTTGGATGAACCTAAAAACTACAAGGAAGCCATGGGAGGCCCCGAGTCAGCTAAATGGAAAGAGGCGATGGACAGAGGGGATGGTGTGACAACCGGCAAGTTTCTGGTCAAGTTAAAGTCAAGTCAAAGTCAAGTGAAGGTCAACGGGTCATCTGGTCAACTCATCTAGTGTTTATTTGTTAGGGTTTACTTATGTCTGCTAATGTATAACTCTAAATCTTAATGCAAAGTAACACTTGAAGGTTTCAAATGTTCCAAACTTAAAGCCCTAATCAAATTTAGGGAAGTAACAATTCTATAAAACATTAATAAGTGCCCTTCGGGGGTGTATAACACTCAAAATAGGATGTGCCTAAGTCTAAAGTCTTTGAACTACTAAGAAAAACATTAATAAAGGCCCCCGGAAAAGTCTCTCTCAATCTCTCCCACTGTATCTCTCTATCTCCAAAATCTCTCCAAGAATATGAAGTCTCTCCCCAAATCTCTCCAAGAATATAAAGTCTCTCCCAAATCTCTCCAAGTATGTGAAATATCTCCCAAATCTCTCTATGTACCTTCCTCAGTCGAAAACAGCCCAAAACCGGAGGAGAAAACCCAAAAGGGGCCTCTTGGTCCGGAACCCTCTTGGTCCTGAACCTCTCGTTCGGAATCCTCTTGGACCTGAACCACTCGTCCGGAATCCTCTTGGACCTGAACCACTCGTCCGAAACCCTCTTGGACCTGAACCTCTCGTCCGGAACCCTCTTGGACCTGAACTTCTTGTCCGGAACCCTCTTGGTCCTGAACCTCTCGTCCAGAATCCTCTTGGACCTGAACCTCTCGTCCGGAACCCTCTTGGTCCTGAACCTCTCGTCCGGAACCCTCCTGGTCCTAAACCTCTTGTCCGGAATGCCTTCTAAGGAGCCAATAGGAGTCACCCCTTCCATGGCTTCGGATCTCGCATGCTCCGGAAGGGTCAATGCTTGCTTCGGACCTCGCTTCACTCCGGAATAGACCCGCTTCGGAATCCTCGGTCCGGACCTGCTGGCTTCGCTCCTGACTCCTATTCCGAGGGACATGCCCCGGAGTCTACTATTGACTTCGGAAATGCACTCCTTGCTACGGAAGTTAGAAGATGACTCCGGAAACCTCCTAAACCCTTCGGACCCTCGCAGGAACAACATCCCACTCCGGATTTTCATCATTTTCGGAGTTTTTCACCATTTTAAGGCATTTTGACGCCGGAAATCACACCAAACTCGTATTTTTCATGTCCTAAACCCCTTAAACCCCTATTTTTATGCCAAAATCAATTATTTTAAGCATATTTATATAAAATAGAACCCAAGATTTTTAAGGAGATTCTAAGCATATAAAGGGGTTTGACTTTATGATGGGATGTTGATTCCTCATTTCCCATGCAAATCCCATATAAACACACATTATCCATAAGAAAAGGAGCTTTACCCGCCAGTTTTCAATGCAAGTGTCAAGTCACTCCCTTATCCTCCCCTTCAAATATGTGAATCTCTTTTCCTTCCTTATTCCACTTCTCACTTCCTCATCCAGTAAACTCGTAAGAATCCTCTCAAACTCCTTCAAGACTCAAAGGAAAATTTCCAGAATTTTTGTAAGTGTTCATCCTCTTTTACTAGTGATTCTTCGTATTATTCCTAAGACTTCCTTATATTTACACATAGAATTATTCTTAGGATTTTCTAAAGTTCAAAGAACACTTCCAAGTGCTGAAACTTGGAAACTCCTTACACCTCTTCAAATCACCCAACAAGCTAAACCAAGGTGAGCTTCATACCCCACCTTTTTCCTTAGTTTTTATTGATTTTGGGGGAGAGTACAAGTCACCTCTTGTTCTAAATTCTTGAATGATTGCATGTATACGTGTGTTTAATATGTGTGTTGAAATATTATCATATTTTTTTATATAACCCTCTGTGAACGTGAGGTTTCACAGAACCCATGAAAATAAATAATATTTTAATCACTACATGAATAATACAATTTACAAAAGGAGTCTCCCAAGTTTTTGGGGGTGTTTAACATGCACCCTTGTATCCATGCTCTTCATAATTAGAAATAAAAGTTGTTGAAATAGACTTGGAAACGTTGACACTAAGTCTAGAATTTTGAAATTTGAACTTTGTGTTCCATAAACGACTATTTGCAAACTGTTAAAGGGTTATTTATAAAAAAAATTTGATATAAGTAAGTTCACCTAGAATATATGCAAATAGAGCCTTTATGACAGAAAATTTTGCATGTCATAAAGTTGCTGTTATAACTTCACAGAAGTCATAGTTTTACACAAATCATAACTTAACATTTCCCCGGTAAATGGGGTCTCACTTAGTAATATATAGAGAGGAGAGCCATTTTAGCCGACTTTGCTAATATTGAATCGTTTCGATAAATATTTAAAATGGATTATTTTCAACAAATGAAACGAAACGGAATATCTAGTCAACAAGTACAACTATTATTATTTATTTAGTAAATAATGGATTTCAACGATTTGCGTGAAACTGTTAGAATTCTAATCAGACGAACCTTCACAGTACATATATTAATACAATATTGTACACTTTAAGTCCTGTAAGAGTTATAACTATAGTCTCCTGGAGGGAGAGCGGGAATTTGTGTATAGATCTATACAGGGTTGACACCCCGCACCTTCGTTGTTCGCTACAGCTAGACCGGCCAGTCTAGGGTGACAAATGTCTTCAACGAAACCGACGCCTGAAGAACGTCATAACGGGTACTCCGTCCTATTAGTATGGTTATAACGACTCACTAGAATATATCAGAAATGTACTTATACAGATATTTACCTTCGGGTTTATAAGCAACTGTGTTTTGAATTACCTCAAATGAGACTTTTCGCACAAGTGTTATGGTTTTAAAAGCTACTATTTTATACATCAGAAAATATCGGATTTTCTGGAGGAAACGATTTTATTCGATTTTGAAAACAAAGAACTAAGACACACATGCAACTATACTCGATTTGAAACAAGACTTACAACGATTTTGATAAAAAAAAATATTGGATTTTCTGGATTTCTAAACCATCATCAAATTTTTATACGAAAATGCTTATGAACTCACCAACATATTTTATGTTGACGCTTTTCAAACGACTTGTATTCTCAGGAAACCGTTAAGCAGGTTGTGGATCGCGGACTCATATTATTTTGCTATATTTTGGATTTGCTTACTGATGTCTCTTTTGTGTAAAATTTGAGAACATGAACATGATGTAAAACAATGTAAGCTTGTTATATTGATGTATGATGTTTGGGTTTGCTATGTTTCATTTATATACAATTGTTATGATACTGCACAATGACGTCACCCGCCTCCAGACGTTTCCGCCGTTCTGGTCCGGGGGTGTGACACTATGAATTATGGCAAATGGATGTCAAAACCGCTTTCCTTAATGGGAATTTGGCTGAGGATGTTTACATGAGTCAGCCAGAGGGTTTTGTCGATGCTAATTACCCTAATAGAGTGTGTAAGCTTGAGAAATCCATTTATGGATTGAAACAAGCATCTCGTAGATGGAATCTTTGTTTCGATGAGAAAGTCAAAGAGTTTGGCTTTTCGAGAAGTGAGGATGAGTCCTGTGTATATGTCAGACCTAGTGGGAGTATAGTTAGCTTTTTGATATTGTATGTGGATGACATACTACTCATAGGAAATGACATCCAAACCATGCAGGAGGTGAAATCCTGGCTTGGGAAGTGTTTCGCTATGAAGGACCTTGGAGAAGCTGCATATATCCTAGGGATAAGGATATTGAGAGACAGGAGTAAGAGACTAATGGGACTTAGTCAAAGTAACTACTTGGACAAAGTGTTGAAGAGGTTCAACATGCATAATTGCAAGAAAGGTGACTTGCCGATCCAGCACAATGCCAGACTGGGCAAAACTCAGAGTCCGAGTACAGAGGCTGAGATAGCTGAGATGAGTCGATTACCATATGCTTCCGTTGTTGGCTCGATCATGTTTGCTATGACTTGTACTCGCCCTGTTGTGGCCTTTGCTTTGAGCATGGTCAGCAGATATCAAGGGAATCTTGGCAAGGCTCACTGGACTACGGTGAAAAACATTCTCAAGTACCTACGGAGGACTAAGGACTGGGTCCTTACCCTCGGTGAGAGTGCTGACTTGAGAGTGGTAGGGTATAGTGACGCCAGCTTTCAGACCGACAGGGATAATTTCCGCTCTCAGTCGGACTGGGTCTTTACCCTGAATGGAGGAGCAATAACTTGGAAATTTTCCAAGCAGGAGAGTGTAGCTGATTCAACGTGCGAATCCGAGTACATAGCACCAAGCGAAGCAACGAAGGAGGCGATATGGCTGAAGAACTTCATCGGAGACCTTGGAGTTGTACCAGCAGAAAGGAGCCTGTGGAGATTTTCTGTGACAGCGATAGTGCAGTTGCCTTAGCCAAGGAACCAAGGGATCATGGCAGGTCCAGACATATCGACAGGAAATATCACTTCATAAGACACAAGATAGAAGAAGGACTCCTCGTGGCAAAGAGGGTATCATCAGATGAGAACCTGGCAGATCCCCTCACGAAGGGACTGAGTATGGTTAAGCATTTACAACATGCGAGGCGCATTGGGATGAGGGATGATATTAGTTTTAATGATTAGATAGTTGATTCGAAACTTGTAATAGATAGACTGTAATTGACATTTGATGCTTAATTAAAAAGGTACTTTTATTTACTAGTATGGTACTGTCTCATGTCAATTGTTTACTATTGTTTCATTTTACATGTTTTGACTTCTAGAATAATTGGATTATTCAAACCACCCACAGTCGATCATACTTTGGAAGTAGGTATTGAATTAAGACTGTCATGAATTTGGAATGTAGATTGTCAGAAATGGTTAGACATTGCTATGACATTCATGAGTGCTTATAAGGTCTGAGTATTGGATTCAATCCATGCTCACTTGTATCACTTCATGGAATTTATCTCGAATGATCGTGAGACAATAATATCATATAATCTTCAAACCTAGATATATGAGTTGTTGACTATGAGTTGGTCATACATTGATAGTACGAAAACACATCGGTAACTCGATGTTATAAAACGTGTTGTTGTGTATGATTCAACGATTAGTTGGTACAAGAATATACTGTCAAAGTTTATATGTTCCTTTTAGTCCTTGGAGGATTAAAAGTGATATCTTGGGCCCCTGGATGATTTTGTTTTGACTTATGTACCAGGCCCGGTCATAACTAAATTGATGTGTGTGATTAAGTTATATGTCAAACAAATCAGAAATCGGGAAACAAACTGTTGAACAATAAGATTGACTGTGTTCCATGTATTTGTCCGGCTGATATCTTGAGAACAGAGGATTCTATGATCACTTATCTAAAATGGTACGTCTAAGTTTGACAAAGGAATTTAAGAGCCACGATTGCTAGTCAGATCCTAAAGTTATACTTACAACTATAGTTATTAGACTTATCCAAGTGGGAGACTGTTGGATAAGGTGTCTAAGTCCATAACCATTTTTGTTATGTACATGACCCGAGAGTAGCATGGTCCGTTTTGGTTGCACTTCACCAGGACAATTTGAAGGATGGACTTTTGAGAAAAGGATAATTATGATTTATTAATATATTATAAGTTCTAATATATTAATATGAAATCATATTATTTAATTAGTATTGATCAAGAATTAATTTGGAATTAATTTTGTGATCAAAAGAGACTAATTAAATATATAGGGGTTGATTGTGTAAATCATTTGTTCTTATAATGTGGGCTATTGATCGATGATTCCTTATGTTGGGCTAAACCCATGTGGTGACCCATGGATACTCCATGGAGGTTAAAACCCATGGATCATGAGGAATGTGGAAAGTCATGCACATTAGGGTTTTCATGGTGTAACCCTAATGTAGCTACACTATATAAGAAGCCCTTTAGTTCATGAAATCGGCACCTAGAGTCCTTGTAAGAGTGCTAGCCGATTTTGAGTGCATAATATCTCCTCTCAAGCTCTTCCAATTGTTGGTGGTGATTTGTGATTCCACTTGAGGCATTCACACTATTGGTGCTAGGCTCTTAAAGCTTCAAGGTTTCAACTACACTAAAAGGTATGTCATCTAACTAGAATTTTGTAGTATAGTTACTCCATTGTATGCTAGTTAGGATGATGCTTTGGAATTTTGAAAGTTTGCATGTATATTAGAGAAAACATAGATCCAAAGCATCCAGGGTTGCATGTACACCATAGGAGTGTTAGAATGCTCAAAACCTATCAGGTCGGAGATTACCCTAGGGCAATCCTAGGATGAGATTAGCATGGGAAGCGATAGTAGTAGAAGGGACTTGGTGAAGTCAACGCAATCCTTCAGGAAAGTACGGATATATGTGGAAGGTAGTATGGGCCCGTACTACTGAAAGCATAGGATCTGTACTCGATTCAAGGAGGGATGAGATAAAACCAAGGAGCTTGTAGAGTGTGTGAGACCTCTCGAGATTATGTATGGCCCTGACGATTATATGTTTTGATTCAGAATGGTGATGACACGTCACAGAGCAGGAGGTTTAGGGTTTGGTTCAGGATCAGGTTCGGGTGCAGGATCTGAGCCAGTTGATGACGGACTACGCGATTTCATCGCGTCTGAGATCACGAGAGGCATCCTTGAGGCGACCCCGGTGATTTTTTTGTCGATCAAGGAAGGGATCATCGAGCTGATGGAGTAGCGTCTCAGGGCGTTCAGGAGTGACATGGCATCTGGCCAGACAGGGACACACACACTCTCCTTCAAGGATTTCAGGGGATGTGGTGCACCAAACTTTCACGGGGTGAAGGACCCCATTGTGGCCAGGAGCTGGATTGCAGATATAGAGTCTGCTCAGTCTACGAGCTCATGCCCTGAAGGTTCGAAGGTCTGGTATGCTGCAGGGTGTTTGAGGGACAGAGCTAGAGATTGGTGGGAGGCGGTCAGTGACTCAATGGGATCCCCAGCCATTAAGGCTATGACATGGTCGGACTCTGTGACCAGGTTTAGGTTTAAGTTTGCGCCGGCTATGGAGCTTCAGCAGCTGGCCAGGGAGTTTATGGATATGAGGAAGACGACCGAGTCGATGGCGAAGATTACCGCCAAGTTCAAGGAGAGGGCCTTACTGGTGCCTCAGTATGCAGGGGATCAGGAGATGAGGAAGAGTCGGTACCACAACATGTTGCGGGCTGACATCCGGAAGCATGTTAGCTATTCGGCTGGTCCGACCCTAGAGGACATGATAGCCAGGTCGAGAGAGAGGGAGATTGATATTGAGCACATTCGGAAGAGGAAGGCGGAGGCTGGGCAGGTTACTGGGGTTTCGGGGAAGAAACCCAAGGGATCCGACTCTAGGTCGAAGGGCCAGCAGGGTCGGAGCCGCTGTGGGAAATGCGGCAGACCACATGCGGGAGTTTGTAGAGCTGGGGGCTCGGGCTGCTACAAGTGTGGCAAGACCGGGCACTTTGGAAAGGATTGTACAGCCCCTACCCCTACCATTCAGACGTCAGACCTGATTTGCTTTCACTGCAATCAGAGGGGCCATAAAAATGCCAAATGCCCTCGACTGACATCAGGAGCACCAGTGGCGTCGCCAGCTCCAGCGACCCTGCAGATCACGGATGAACGAAAGGGCAAGACAGAGGCTCCAGTGCTGAGGAGTGTGTTCCTTCCAGCTGACCGCCGAGTAGGCGCGTGCCGCATCGGATGTGGTGACGGGTATGTTTTCTTCTCCCTAACTCTTATTATATGTCGTTTATGATATTTATGTGTTATGTTATGTGTTTTGTTTAGGATCGTTCCATGTGAACGGCATTATAGTACAGGTGTTATTTGACTCGAGGGCTACTCGAACATTCGTCTCTCTTACTCTTAGCAAGAGGTTTTCTGAGTCTTCAGGCATGTTAGATTGTCCTTTAGAGGTCGAGATTGCTGACGACCGATCTGTCCAGGCATCAGAGGTTTTCATAGATTGTGTGTTGAGGTTGTATGACGAGCGTTACCTCGTGGATTTGGTTCCCATTCCGTTGCGTGGGAACAAGGATATCATCGGCATGGACTAGATGAGCCCTAATGGGGTAGTGACCGACTGTGCGCAGAAGTTAGTATGTATCAAGACCCCAAGTGGGGGAGAGCAGTGGTTCAGGGCAAGATACCGCAGCGAGGACCAGCTATGTGTTCGGCAGCGAGGGCTAGGCGCTACCTTCAGCAGGGTTGCGCAGGGTATGTCGCCTACGTTATGGATACCGATGAGGCAGGGAATGCGATTGTGAGTGATGTGCCCATGGTGCGAGAGTACCCGGACGTATTTCCAGAGGAGCTGCCTGGGCTACCTCCGGAGAGACAGGTGGAGTTCAGGATCGACCTAGTCCCTCGTGCGGCTCCGATAGCTAAGGTATCATATCGGTTGGCTACTCCCAAGGTGCAGGAGTTGTCTACACAGCTGTAGGAGCTGTTAGACTAGGGATTCATTAGGTCGACCAGTTCACCTTGGGGAGCCCTGATCATGTTCGTGAAGAAGAAGTACGGGTCGCATCGGATGTGTATTGATTACCGGGAACTGAACAAGGTAACGGTGAAGAACCGTCACCCACTCCCGAGGATTGATGATCTCTTCGACCAGCTACAGGGTGCATCTTGGTTTTCCAAGATAGATTTGCATTCATGCTACCATCCGATGAGGGTCAGAGACGAGGATGTACAGAAGACTGCTTTCCGGACTCGCTATGGCCACTACGAGTTCGTGGTGATGCCCTTTGGACTCACCAATGCTCCTTCTGCGTTCATGGACCTCATGAACCGCGTATGCAGACCGATGTTGGATCGGTCTGTGATCGTCTTTATTGATGACATCTTGGTTTACTCCAAGACGCAGGAGCAGCACGAGGAGCACTTGCGGGAGCTGTTGGATACCCTGGGGAAGGAGAGCTTGTATGCCAAGTTCTCCAAGTGTGAGTTCTGGTTGTGCAAGGTGCAGTTTCTGGGGCACCTTGTCAACCAGAACGGGATTCTGGTCGACCCGGCCAAAAGGGAGGTCATGATGAGATGGGAGGTTCCGAAGTCTTCATCTGAGATTCAGAGTTTCCTCGGGTTAGTAGGATATTACCGGAGATTCATAAAGGATTTCTCCAAGATGGCAGTACCCTTGACCCGGCTGACAAAGAAGGCTGTTGTCTTTCGTTGGGGGCCTGAGCAGCAGGCAGCGTTCGAGACGCTGAGACGGAGGTTGTGTGAGGCGCCTATCTTAGCCCTGCCAGACGGCGTGGAGGATTTCGTAGTATACTACGACGCGTCCATCTTGGTTTTGCGGGCGGTATTGATGTAGAGGGGGCACGTCATCACTTACGCCTCGAGGCAGCAGAAGCCTCACGAGGCGAACTACCCTACGCATTATCTAGAGTTGGGGGCGGTTGTTTTCGCCCTCATGATTTGGCGGCATTACCTCTATGGGGTCCGATGTACCATTTACATGGACCATAAGAGTTTGAGGTACCTCATGGATCAACCAAATCTAAACATGAGGCAGCATCGGTGGCTAGATGTGGTGAAGGACTACGACTGTGAGATCCTCTACCACCCGGGGAAGGCCAAGGTTGTGGCTGAAGCGCTTAGCCGCAAGGCAGCCCGGATCAGAGACATTTGCTTGAGGATGACAGTGGTGACTCCGCTTTTGGAGCAGATCCGAAAGGCCCAGCAGGAGGCTATCAAGGAGGAACATCGGAAGAGTGAGTATATTGTGGTTCAGGTTTCCTCCTTCGACTATGATAGTCGCGGGTTATTGACACTCCATCGTAGAGTGTGGATGTCGTATCATGGAGGTGTGTGCCAGGTTTTAATGGAGGAGGCACACAAGTCCAGGTTTTCTATCCATCACAGGGCAATGAAGATGTACAAAGATCTTCGTCCTGATTACTGGTGGCCCTGCATGAAGCGGGATGTAGCCTGGTATGTTGAGAGGTGCTTGATTTGCAGGAAGGTCAAGGAAGAGCACCAGAGGCCTCACGGAAAGACACATCCGTTGGATATCCCTATGTGGAAATCGGAAGATATTACTATGGATTTCATCACAAAGCTTCCCATGACCGCACGGGGAGTGGATTCGATTTGGCTCATCGTGGATCGATTGACCAAGAGTGTCCATTTCATCCCGATCCAGGAGAGCATCTCGGCCGAGAAGCTGGCCGACATCTACATTAGAGAGGTAGTAGCTCGTCACGGAGTTCTAGTTTCCATGATTTCTAACCGAGACATACGATTTACTTCCAGATTCTGGAAGAAATTTCATGACGAGTTGGGTACTCGTCTGTATTTTAGCACGGCTTTTCACCCGCAGACGGATGGTCAGAGTGAGCGGACCATCCATACCTTGGAGGACATGATGCGAGCGTGCATTTTAGACTTCGATGGAAGCTGGGATACCAACCTTCCCTTGGCAGAGTTTTCCTACAATAATAGCTACCACGCGAGTATCGACCATCCTCCCTTTGAGATGTTGTATGGGAGGAAGTGCAGGACCCCGATATGCTGGGGAGAGGTTGGACAGAGGGTCATGGGGAGTACCGAAGTGGTACTCAAGACGACGGAGAGGATACAACAGGTCAGGAGCAGGCTTCAAACTGTTCAGAGTCGGCAGAAGAGCTATGCCGACAGAAGCCGATCGGACCTGGAGTTTCAGGACGGCGATATGGTTCTCCTGAAGGTGTCACCTTGGAAAGGTGTCATCCGGTTCAGGAAGTGGGGCAAGTTGGGCCCTAAATACATTGGTCCTTTCAGAGTTGCAGCCCGGGGGGCAAGGTGGTGTATAGGCTGGATCTGCCAGCCGAGCTTAGTCAGATCCACAGTACCTTCCATGTCTCCCAGTTGCGGAAGTGCCTAGTAGATGACTCCGTTGTGGTTCCTCTAGAGGATATTCAGGTGGACGATAGCCTGAACTACATCGAGCAGCCGGTAGCCATCCTCGACAGGAGGACGAAGGATCTAAGGAACAAGAAGGTCGAGTTGGTGAAGGTGCAGTGGCAGCACCGCAAGGGATCAAAAAGGACTTGGGAGCCGAACGACGAGATGAGGGAGCACAACCCCGAGCTATTTCCAGATGCAGCAGACTTCGAGGACGAAGTCTAAAATAAGCGGGGGAGTTTTGTAACGCCCGGTTCCTGGTATGTATTTTAATAAAGAATTATTCATTTTTGCAAAGGGACTCGACGAGTCGGAGGCCCTAGACTCGTCGATTAGGAACGAATGAATGGACGCGGGACTTGAAGTCTACTCGACGAGTCGAGAGGCCTCGACTCGATGAGTAGGGCTGCCAGAGTGAAACCCAAATTTTCAGGGTTTTCACCCTATTTAAAGACCTTAACACCCCCATTGTGGCCTCCCTCATTGCCTCCCTTAGTCCAAAAAACCCTAACTTGAAACCCTAACCCATTGTGAGTGTTCTTGAACCATTGTTGTGTGTTCTTGGTGATTTTGAAGCTTGAGAAGGAAGAGGAAGCTTGGGGGTTCAAGAGGAAACAAGTAGATCCAGAGTTTGTTCTCCATTTACGGTTCATTTGTGGTATAAGGTCTATACCTTGACTATTCATTTGCTAGATCTCTTCATTGTAACAACCCAATTTTTCAAAAGAAATTTTTCATTTTTGATTAACCAAACACACCTCCATAAATTAAAAAATCCAAATATAATTGTTTTCAAAACTCATATCAATTACAGCTTTTATTTAAAAACATCAGAGTGTCCCATAAAACGCCTGAGAGAGTGCACGCCACGCCATCAAGCCTTGCCCTTGCCCTTGCCCTTGCGCTCTGATGTACCTGAAACAAATCCACAAACTGTAAACTAATGCTTAGTGAGATCCCCAGAGCATACCCCACACACAATCCACATAACGCATACCATATTAGCTATAAAAGCTACATATACCACCTAAGCCATGCATACTAACATATAAGGATGATGTGGGCTCCCCTCAGGGTCTTATACCTTAATGCCATTGGCTCCCCCCATGGTCTTTACCTAGGAATGCCATGGGCTCCCCCACATGGTCTTATATCCAACTGCCACAGGCAACCCCCGGGGTCTTCCATGCAATAACATACATAATCAACTAGCATATCATATATCACAGAACTATCTATCATACTACATTACACATACATAAACATATAAAGATGTTGTGGGCTCCCCCCATGGTCTTATATCATCATGTCATGGGCTACCTCACATGGTCTTTACCTAGGAATGCCATGGGCTCCCCCACATGGTCTTATATCCAATTGTCACGGGCTCCCCCCGGGGTCTTCCATGCAAATATCATATAGTCACTAGCAAACCACTTAGCATAAAGCTAACTATCATACCACATATCTCTACTACAGCTAGTGTATCACATAACATAAAATGGGCCGGCCTTTGTACCTTAGACCCATTGGTATGGTGAGAAGACTCACCTCTCTCGAATGCTGAACTGACAAGCTAGAACCAGATCTATTCCACGTGTTGCTCCAACTCAACTGCATGTAAGCATCATAAGATGGAATTTTCATTATCCCAGAAGTACCCTCCAGGTCAACCCTAGTCAACCTTGGTCAAAGTCAAGGTCAACAGTCCATGTTGACCTCGACCCGTCGAGTGCATCTAGTGACTCGTCGAGTTCCTACCGAGTCCAGACAACCTGATCAAACCCTAGCCAACTCGCCGAGTTGTTTCATCAACTCGATGAGTTTACTTGATATTCAGAAGGCGGGGAAACCCGATCCGACTCGTCGAGTTGCTAGCGCAACTCGTCGAGTCCCCCTTCCTGTTTCCTTGTTGTGATGATACACCGAATGCAGGGACTCCAGGGCTTAGATCTGAAGCCCTAAGGTGTCTAGGAGGATAAAGTTTCCAACTTTACCCTCTAGGACCGTTCCAAATGCTTTAAGGCCCTTATCAAAGGTTGGAATGCTCCAAAGCTTTGCCATATGGTCCAAAACTCTAGGGATCTGGAATCCCTCCTTTCCAGAAGAGTTTCTAGTCCTCAAAACGTTCCAGAGATGGACACTTTATGGACATGCATGTCCTTAGGTCAAAATGGCTAAAAAGAGGGAAATGTTCCCTAAAAGCCCTTGCATGGCGTCCTTGCTTGACCAAAGGATAGATCTAGCCCACCATGGGACCATTTTGCTCCAGAGATCCATAAAGTTGCAAACTTTATGAACCCCATGCATGAAATCAACAAGAAGGATAGGAAATGAAGAGTAAACTCAAGATCTAGCCATATTCTAAGATAAAAATCGAATCTTGAAGACTTACAACAGTCCACAAGATGGTCAAGCTCAAGAGTGAGGACTTGGTTTGCTGGATCTTCTCCTTCTTCTCACTATCTCCTTCTTCTTAAGCTTCAAAAGTCACTCTAGCTCACCAAATGAAAGAAAATGGGGATTAGGATTTAGCACAAACATTCTTAGGGTTTGGAGGCTGATAGAAGGTCAGCCTTAAGGTTCTCAAGGAGATTATATAGAGTGCAAACCCTAAAGTTAGGGTTTTATCCTTACAGCGCCTACTCGTCGAGTTGGCCTTCCAACTCGTCGAGTAGGGTGTAGATCTCGCAGCCTCGAAATGTCCTCTACTCGACGAGTTGGGCTCCCAACTCGCCGAGTTCACGCACCAAAACCCTAAAATTAAATAATTCAAGTAATACCTGGACAAGGTGTTACAAATCTCGGCGAGTTAGAGGGTAACACGACGATTTAAATCGCGAGTTCGAGATTCTCTGAATCATGGGACTCGACGAGTTGACGGATCAACTCGGCGAGTTGAGTCAACCAGAATGTTAACTTGGACCAGAAGGTTGACTTTGACCAGAAGTGTTGACCTTTGACTTGACCATTGACTAGAGTTGACCCTTAAAGGGGTTATAAGTTTGAAAGAGTAATTAAAAGAGATGTTATGTGTAGGAGTTTGAGGAGAGTGGATCCCAGCACCGAGGATAGTTCAGCTACTTCACAACATTGAGGTGAGCTACCTTCCAGTAGAAGTGGGTCTAAGGCACCAAGGCCGGCCCACTAGTAGGTGATTATAGTTGAGACGATTGTCTTTGTGATAATTGTCTGGTATGCCACTATCGGTTATGTTTTATGTGTTAGTATGCTATGAGATTATGTGATAGTGGTAGATAGGGGACTAGTCCCTGGACCCAGTTGAGATATACAGGCAGGGTAGGTCGGGGACCCATATATGTCTGACAGTATGATATGCTATGTTATTATGTGGTAGTGGTAGGGGTGAATTAGTCCCCGTAGTCGGTTGAAATAAACTAGAGGGTAGGTCGGGCACCCAGATATGCCTGGCGGGATAGGTCGAGCACCCAGATATGCTTGACAAGGGGTAGGTCGGGCATCCTGGTATGCCCTACAATGGTAGGTTGAGCACCCAGATATGCTCAGCAGGGTAGGTCGGGCACCCAGATATGTCTGGCACTATGTTTATGGTGGTATGTGGGATAATGGGGGAACTCACTAAGCTTTGTGCTTACAGTTTCAGTTTTTGTTTCAGGTCCTTCTTCTTCGAAGGGAAAGGAGCCGTCACGGTAGCAACGCATCACACACATGATTTCCGCACATGAGATTCTTGGGATTTGTACTCTAATATTGTTACTATATGATGATATGGTTTTGAGACATGTGATCTATGGTTTTTATGAAATAAATTTGTAAGTCCTAAATTTGCTTGATATATCAATCAGATCCAATTGATGGTTCGGAATCCCAATCAGTTGGATGATGCAAGATCAAATGAAGAAGAAGGAGAAGAAAAAGAAGATGAATCTATGATGTATTCAATAATGAGATTGATGCTCCATACATATGAGATTCTCACACACACACACACACACACTATTCTTCTCTATCTTAGTCGTTGACTCCCTCTACCACCTGACATCTATTTATAAGGAACATGGGCCATGAACAGGTTCACGGCCGTGAACCAGTTCACCGCCGTAAACACCCACCTGGGCCGTGAACCCTCCTAACCGCACACACCACATGGACCGAAAACTATTAAATCCTAGAAAAGTAAAGTATAAACCATATTTTTGACCCAACAATCTCCCCCTTGGTTTATAGTTTTCTTTTCTTGTCAATCTTCATTTGGAGCTTGGCTTCAAAGTTAATCTTCGATTTCTTCACAGCTTCAAGATGAACTTGATGAATCTGCAATAACTGACTTCATCTTGAGCAGTTGGGCTTTTCTTCAAAATTTGACTCTGGCCGCACATTGGGTGAGGAAGCTTCTTGTAAAGATTCTTGAAAATTGGCGCTTTCAGCTTGAGAATCTTCAGAGAGAACAACAGAGCGAGTTAATCTTCTGGATCACTTCAGCAGGTTCAAAGATAGTAGCAAATTGATTGAGGAGGCTTCAATGCAATCTGTCACATAATCTTCAAGTACAACTTCACCTTGCTTCTAGGGTTGGAAGATTGTATGTTGAAAGAATAATCTTCATTTCATGTTCCTTCGAATGAGAATTCTTCGATGATCACGGATGAAGCCATGGCTCAGAAATTCTCAATACAGTCTCCATGAGTCTCTTCTACATCTGAATTCACTTTTCAAGACAAAGAAAATTTGAGATAAAAACAAAAACTAAAAACAAAAACAGCACACAATATTTTTGTATTTTTCATATTTTTTGAAAAAAAATAAAGCAGAAATGAAAATATTTTTGGATTTTTTTTTATTTTTCTGAAAAAGAAATAAAAAAACAGAAACAACACTATTTTTGGATTTTTCGTTTTCTGATTTTTGTTTGTCTTTTTAAAAAAAAAATTAATTATCCCCCTAAATTTGTGCATAGAGGAAAACTATGAACAAATTTAACAAAAACAAAAATATTTGGGATCAAAGTTGTCAAGCAATTCAATATCGTTTATATTCACACGCCTGCATGTTTAGATCTGGTCAATCACTGGTATTGTGATCCACTTAAACACAAAGGATGTCGACAAATTGGACAGGTTATAAGTGACAAGACAGTGTCGTCTATATTCTTAAATGGACATTTAGCTGACGACGACGAAGGATATTGTTGTCCACTTAAATTAAACAGCGAGATCAACAGATAACCTTTTAAGTGATTCAATTTTAGGGGTACTAGAACGTGTTCCCCACTTCCCGACATACCCCGGTAATCTAGAACTTCCAAAGAATTCCTTACTTTAGGTGAGTATTCAATCATTAAGAAAGAAGTCAGATATAGAAGTGCATATGATGTATCCCAGGTCGGATGTCTTCGAATCATGCAGAGGGAACAACATATGACTAACAGAGATAGAGGGTTATAGAGATAGTAGGGTGCATATGTTGTGACCCAGGTCGGATCTTCCGATCACGCAAAGGGGACATCATATGGCTATCAGATAGAAAGAATTGCATATAAAAGAGGATGCATAGAGATGGAGTTACATATGTTGCAGTCCAGGTCGGATATGTTCCAATCACGCAGAGGAGACAACATATCACTGATAGATAGAAAGCAAGAAAATAATTTCCTACAGACCTACTTTATCAGAACCCCCCAGTCGCCCTATCAGTACCGGAATTAAGGACATGAGTCCATACATCAAGGAAATGTTGAGCCACAGTTCTAGATAATAAACTTTTAGAGTATCTCGCAGGTTCCCATGTTTATCTCACTGCTCAATCTACCCGACCATCATATGGTCAGTCCAAATGAAACTATCTAAGTTCATATTTGTTAAGTCTTTTCACAGTCCATCTATGTCTAGTCTAGTCTATTTAAATCCTTTGTGCCTACTAGCACATTGAACACAGAGTCTAGATAATTCGGCTTTAGTGCATTACACGCATCATAAATTTCCCTTTAGCACTATACTTCATATCACTTCCCAAACAATACCTACTAACGAAAGACTATAAGAAAATAAAAGATTATCTTCAAAACGAATCAATGTAAGAAAAATTCAGGAGTATCGAGAAAAAAAACTCAAACCGTAAGTCACCAATTGAATTTGCATCCAGAAGGTCTGAGAACAGCACGCATAGTCTCATAACATATCCGGAAATTCTTCACATCGTTAAGCACAAAACCCCATGTGTGATCCTTTCCTTTCTTCCCTTCCTGCAAAGGACACATACTCTCAAACAAAGTTTTGAATGTTGTACAGTTGAGAGATGTCTCCTATCATGTGCCTGGAATAGCCACTATCAACAAACCGAAGTCTGGTGATATGCCTCCATAGCTGCTCCAGCACAGAGTGCGGGATCAGTTGGTCTTTGGAACCCAGTCCATTTTCAAACTGGGTCAACCTTTGCCATATTTGCAAGGTACTCTCTCCCATGACATATCCTGCTTATCATAAACAGAAGATGAAGAAATATTAGAGTCATTAGAAGATTTTGGAGATTGAACCTTTGGTACCCATCTGTAGTTGGGTTTAACCTATTTCTTGTTCAGTCGGATGGATGCCTCGGTACTTGCTTTTGAAATTGAAGTCGGTTGTCGAGATGACTTTGATCTAACTGATCTTGGTTTCACTGGAGCCTCTCTTGAGCTTGGCGTCTTGGCTGGCATTCCTTTCTTGTTCTTGAAAGTTTGATTCTTGGCCTTTTGCGCGTTCCAGTCACCATTGCGCGATTGTGACCTGGAAGGGTTTCTTTTGGAGGATCTCCCTTTTGGCGCATTCTGCCATCCTTGTGCGTAGTAGGGAACATATGCGCGATTTGGACAATTTCTGGCAATGTGTCCAGGTGTTCCACAGTGAAAACATGTCTTTTTCTTCACGTAGGAATTGTTTTTGCTTGCCCCTGGTAGCACGCCCTTGCCTTGTCTCTGATTGTTCCCACAAGCACACTTGCAACAAGCACATTATTTCACTTGATTTGGTGGCTTGTATTTCCCAACAGCAAGTTTAGAAGTAACTGAGTTAGAAGCAACAGATTCAGAGTTCAAGGAGTCATTGGTTTGTTCAATAGTGTTCTCCTTGTTCTCATCTTCCACTACTTTACCTGCACAAGAAGTAGAATCATCAAAAACGTTCACCTGAATATTCTCAGTTGGCCCAGATTGTTCAGTATTAACTGAAGCTGGAACAGGGGTTTGGCCAAACTGAGCAGGAATTTCTTCCTCGTTGGTCTCAAGGGGTGGGTTATAGTTGTTATTGAAAGGAGGTGGTACACTATTATACCCTAGACCCTTAGATTGGTTATCTTTAAATTTTAGTCGTTTTTCAATCATAGATGCAAATACCTCACTTGATACATCAAACTTTTTAAAGTTAAATTCATCATCATTATATTTTGCTTTCAATGCATCAAGTTCGGCAGTTAATTTGGCCATTTCCCTTTTAACATAGTTGTAATTTTCACATGTATTACTATATTCTTCTTGAAGCTTTCTAAAATCCTTAGTTTTGGCCTCTAGTTGTGTTTTTAAGGGTTTTTGGGCCTTCCTAAGAGTATATCCTTCATATTTAATGTCCTCATTTTCCCTTTTTAGCAAGTCATTTTGTTCACGAAGAAATTTAATTGTAGCTTCACAAGATTGAGAACATGAAACTTCATTGACCGGAATGTTTGAGGAGCTCATTGTTTATCAAATAATCCCTTTGACTAAAAACTCAAAATTCAAACTTAAAGGTCAAATTTAAAAAGTCAAACTTGAAAAAGTCAAACTTAAAAATCAAACCGAAAAGCTAAAAGTAAAAACTTTAAGGTTAAACGAAAAAGTCAAAGTTTAAAGTCAAAGGTCAAACTTGAAAGTCAAAGTCAATTTTTAAGGTCAAAAGTCAAATTGGGAAGTCAAAAATTAAAAACCAAAATTTTTGGGTAGAAAATGGAATTTTAAAATTTGAAAATTTTAATTTTTGGGCTGAAAGTGTTAAAAATGCGAAACTAGAACCGAAACAGGCAGCCCTTTTGAATTAAACGGGAAAGGCGTATAACAAGTAGCAACCTAGCCCAACTGGTAAGGCGGTGGGCTGCGAAGGCAGGGGACCCGGGTTCGATTACTGGCAACCCAAAAAAAATATTGAATAAACGTTAATGCGAGGACTACGCGTGCGAGGATGCTGGCCGAGAACTGTCCGAGGACCGAACACGTTTTACCACTTCGGACCGCAAACTCTTCTCGGTCGTAAACGAACTTTAGACCGAAAACAAGATTTCGACCGTGAAAGCTTCTTCGGTCCGGGGCCGTGAAAGCTTCGGTTGGCCGTGAACCCTTCTTCGGATCGCGAAAAAACTGCGTTTTTCACCTTTTTAATCCCAAAAACTCGATCAAAAACTCGTTTTTATGAAAAACACAAAGAACAATCCCCCAATATTTTTTCAAAAGCTATCCAAAAACGTAAAATCCTTCAAGAAAAAAATGCAAAAACGCTCCAGATCTTGCCAAAATGATTGATACAATCCAAGCTCTGATACCAACTGTAAGTCCCAAATTTGCTTGATGTATCAATCAGATCCAATTGATGGTGCGGACTCCCAATCAATTGGATGATGAAAGATCAAATGAAGAAGAAGGAGAAGAAGAAGATGATGAATCTATGATGTATTCAATAATGAGATTGATGCTCCACACATATGAGATTCTCACACACACACACTATTCTTCTCTCTCTTAGCCGTTAACTCCCTCTACCACCTGACATCTATTTATAGGGAACATGGGCCGTGAACAGGTTCACGGCCGTAAACACCGACCTGGGCTGTGAACCCTCCTAACCGCACACACCACATGGACCGAAAACAATTAAAGCCTAGAAAAGTAAAGTATAAACCATATTTTTGACCCAACAAAATTACTTGATGATGTTTTCTTATAAATTGTTTTATGAATCGCTCTATTAAAAATGAAATTTTTGGTCTTGAATTTTGGGATGTTATAAGCTGAGCAGTTAGTATTTACCAGCAGACCGAGCTGAGTCTCCTCCTTGTATCTATGGGTCGAAGTCACCAATGTCGACCCAGTATTCAGTTATGTAGAATGCTAGTTGTTGTGTGATATATATTGTATTTGCATGATCGGGTTGAAATAGACCCCAGGGTAGGGCCCACTATTGTACATTCGGGTTGAAATATACCCCAGGGCGAGGCTGTCACAACCCGTTATTTTCAATCTTGTAAAAGTCAAACTTGGGTCAACTAATGTCAAACTTATTATTTTGATATATCTTGTTAAAGTTAGATTAATAAATCTCTATGTGTTTAAGCCTTTTATTAGAATTGTTACAAAAATTAGAAGTAAAATGTATAAATCCGAGAAGTCTTGCAAGGACCGAAAACCCTCGCCTAGGCTTCAAGTTCGGACCGTAAACTCTTTGGACCGTAAACGCATTCTCGGCTGTGAACCCCTCGGACCACAAATGAGCTCAGACCGTAAATGGTTTCCAACCGAGAACCCTCGGTCTTATCCCCTCGGTTCGTAAACCCATGCATGTGTCACGTCAAGCTTATCCTCCTATATGGTCAAGGAACCGAAAACACTTCCTCACTTCTACACCTTCTAATGGAAAACACATTCTTTGCTCTCAAGATCCTCAACCAAAAACCCCTTTTTCTCTCTCAAGTATCATCCAGAATCCTTTGAATCTCCTTAGGATCTTGCTAAAAACACCAAGTGTTCTACATTTCTTCAAAGAAATCACCTTCGAGTCCTCATAATTTGGGCCAAAAACACTTGAATCTCCTTGATTTCACCAAGATCACACACTTGGATCACCTCTGACCGAAAACGCAAAGGCTGGCCGAAAACTCCAAACAACCTCACAATTTACTTTTAATCCTCCTTTTTTTAAGTGATTCTTACATCCTAGGCTATTCCATAACATGTTTATCTCTATACTCGCTAATTATATTCATATATATTGCGTGAAAATGCCATTACGACTCGGTTTTGTTACGGGATCTTACTTGTGGAATTAAAACTACCTTTTCGGATCATCACTATATTACTCACACAAGGTGAGTTCATATCCCTACAATTTACCGTTTTCAATGTATTTAGAGGGGAATAGAAGCAAAACACAATATAATGGTGTTAACACTTACATGTGAAACCAAACAAACAAAAGAATTCTTATGCTTATAATTATTGTTAAAACCATTTTCAAACTCTTTTTAAATTATTTTAGATTTATGTTTGTATCAAAATCATATTCATTTTTATATTAATGTAGAATTAGGCTTTAACGGAATTAGGACTATTTCTATTACCTTAACTCTTGTTCCTTGTTTGGTTGTGGGCTTAGGGTATGCAACGCCCGTAGATCCGGGCTCGTCAATTTAGAGGCAATGAGTGTCGAAAACGAATTTTCGGCAAAAGATTATTTATAATAAATAATCTTAACCAAGTTGTAGAATATTTCTCAAGGTTTTCGTACATATAAAGAACTCCGAAATCCGAGTTATAACGAAGAAGTTATGGCCCGTCGAAGTTTTACGGCAAAACCGGCACGACACCGGGAAGCGTAAATAGTGAATTTACGATGGAGCGACTTTTAGCCTTAGTGATCTAAACAAAAGTCGTAGAAAACGTTAAACCGAGAGCGTCCATAAGAAGAACGCCCAAATCTGACTTCGTATGAGGAAGTTATGATTTTTCGAACTTTCGGCTTAGCAGTGTACAGCCCGAAACTCGAATTTTAGTTCGAGCGGTTTTTGGCTTACGCGATCTAAATGAGAGTTGAAGATCTCATTAATAGGAACTCAACGGTAAAAAGACAAACAAAAATGGAGCTCGTATGCGAAAGTTATGGACGAAGCTTAGTCTCTACTTTTCGAGCGCGGCGAATTCGATACAGTTTTGTAAATCCGAGATAGAATCAGAATTAGCCAACGAGGTCTAAATGAGAGTTGAAGATCTCATTAATAGGAACTCAACGGTAAAAAGACAGACAAAAACGGAGCTCGTATGTGAAAGTTATGGACGAAGCTTAGTCTCTACTTTTCGAGCGCGGCGAATTCGATACAGTTTTGTAAATCCGAGATAGAATGAGAATTAGCCAACGAGGTCTAAATGAGAGTTGAAGATCTCATTAATAGGAACTCAACGGTAAAAAGACAGACAAAAACGGAGCTCGTATGCGAAAGTTACGGACGAAGCTTGGAGACTACTTTACTATACAATTCCTATAAATAAGAGATGAACTCTTCATAATTTCCTCACACCTTCAAACCTTTCTTTCTCTCTCTAACTTCTCTCTAACCTCCCTAAACCCCTCCCAAGTCTAGGGAACCTCCCTAGCACGAGAAGAAAGCCCCGGAGCGCCCGACGGCTCCGACAAGAAAAGCTTTCGGCTCGGAAACGCTGCTCCAGCGAAGCCCGGTTTTTAATAAAAACTCACTGTTTTGTCGAAGGAAATTGTTTTAAGAGTAACGAAGTGCTGTCTGAGTTTGGAATCATCACTTTAACAGGTGAGTGCATGGTCCCTTTCATCTTACACATAGATATGAAGTATTTTATATAAATTACGTGCTATGTGTGCATATTATCTGAATACTTGCTGTCTATGATGGATGAATGATTTTATATATGTTTTAAATGATTTAAATATATATTTATTTTATATCTACAAATACGTTGGGATAAAACATGGGTAGATGAAATAGTTGGTGTGTGATGAAATAAAATGATGAGAGATAGGTGATGATAGGAAGGTGATGATAATTAGGTGATGGATAGGTGATGATGAATCGGTGATGTAGGATGAAAGATACTATAACCTTGTCCGACAATTTGGAGATGTAGTCATCTACTAGAGTATAGATGGCGACCATGGAATATTCTAGACAACCCGTGGAAACACCAACAGACTTATAACCTGTAGGTGATGAATTACGAGTCCAGGTGATGTGGTGACTGTATATTCATGCGATGATACTCTAACCCTTACTATGAATTACGAGTTCAGGCGACGTTGTAACTACGTATTCATGCCTTAGGAACGAGCATATAAGGAAATGTGAGGTAGAAAGATGAGAGGTAAATATGATATAGGAGATGACCCTTAAGATAATTCTTTAAGGAATATTAAAGAAGATAACGGGGATGGGTAATTGGGTTGATTGTTTGATGTTTAAATATAATAATTATATTATTGTGGGTTGAAAACCCTATGTACTCACCAGGTTTCCCAACCTGACCCACTCCAGCTTATTTGTATCACAGGTGTCGATACGAAGCTACTTTGCACTGAGAGATTTAAAAGAGATGTAGATCACTAGTGTAAATGAATGTAAGTTTTGTTTACGCTTATGTTTCTGTATTGACGATGACATCCCAAATGTTTTAAATGAATAAAAATACATTTCTTCAGAAATGCTTTGATAACGTATTTATCATGTTTTTCTGGGAACAAATTCCGCAACATTTTTATTAAAAGAAGTACTCTGATTTTTATAGAGCATAAAAAAATCGGTCTTTTCTGGCCGTGAAAATGGGGATGTCACAGGGTAGGATCACCAGTCCGACTATCGGTTAAATCATAACTATACATACTAAATATATACATGAGTATTAAAACTCATTTCAAGAACATACTTAACTCATTTGTATATACTGGGTCTTTTCTCCAAACCATTTACAGTTCAAACAAACATACTAGTAAACTATAATAGGTATTGTTTTGAAAATGTTTCCGCCATCTCGGTTTGGGGGTGTGACAGATTGGTATCAGAGCATTGTTTATTGTGAACTAAGTATATCAACCCATAAAGGATATACAACTATAAATACAATTGGATTAAAACATTCTGACCAAGAGTTATACTTTATAAATATAAAAAATATTTTACTAAAGTACGCATACATGCATACATACCAGAACAGTGCCATGCTAGAACAGAACAAAAGTATTGTGATTATTGAACAGCACGAGTAGGCTTGGGGATATATAATCAGGTATGGGATTGGTATAGCCTGATCAACTATATCTATCCGAGAAGTGATTAGCATATGCCTAGGAATGGTTGTGGTGTTGCAACAAGTCTAAAAACTTACCAACTCTTACTACAACGAAACACTAAGAACATAACATAAACTTAAAATACTATAGGAGTATTTTATGGTACTATAATTTACTTATGTGAAAACTAAAAAGACCCTTACTAGTAGGTCTATAGTTGCTGAGTGGATACGCCAAGGTTATATATGACTAAGATGTTATAGACTTAGAATCTGTAATCTTCGCTTTACTTCCTGTTCCTTGTTTGGTTGTGGTCTTAGAGTTGGGTCACTTATTCGAAGGTATGCACTACGTAAGTATAGGAGTAACTGGTAAGGATCACCCTTATAAATATCTTTAGGAATACATCTATTATATATCTCTTACACCCCTATTCTCGCTTAGATAACATGGCTGGATTTCATCTACCGGGTGACCCGTACTTTCCCGATCAAGGGAACGGTGGATGGCTCGAAGCTGAACCAGAAGAGGAAAACCATGTGGTCCCAGTGGAAGAAGACCCCAAGGAGAGTTCTAAGGAAGAAAACGAAGAGGAAGTTCAAGAAGACTCCGACTCATAACCAGAGGTCTATAATCCACCTCAAGCTGCCCAAAATCCTAACCCTCGACAGGATTTTCAAGGTCTGACGCCTCTGTGAGCAGTAAGCTTGGGAAGGTGGAGTCACGAACAGGAACAACCACCTCCTTATAATGGAGACTGAAGCTTTTACAACCTGAGCGAGGGACGCACAACTGACAAAATCTTCCCTATCTTGGTTCGTCGTGTTGCTTGTAATGTTGAACAAGGAAGAGCGGCCATCAACCAAGTCATGGAGGTTTGAGCTAACTCAGGAGTCAACATAGTTCGCCTCCGCCACCTGTGCGAAGACCAGGAGTTAACAAGGACTCACACTGATGCACTACAGAGGGAACTGACTGCCAGCCAATCCGAAGTTAGAGAACTTTGACTGCGCCAAGTAGCATTAGAAAGGCGTGTGTAGGAAACAGAACACCATTTGGCTGAATCCAGGGCTGGAACTAGTTCTATGCAGAACAACACTCCTCGCGAGTAGAGAATACTCTACTCACTCTTTTGGATATAACCTAAGTCTATCTGTATACACTAGTATTACTACTTCATGTTTTAGGATCCGACCTCGAAATTTAGGTTTCGATAGGTCTTTATGCTGTCAAAGTTTTATTTATGTTGGTATGTTGTAGACCTATTGCAAGGTCTAATTTTCCCGAATTCCATACATCTATAATACAAATGGAATTGACAGGCATCTAATTCTCTTGAAAGGTTTATATATCCAAATTCATTCACTTTCTTATGATAGACCTTTATTACAAACACTTAAACTAAAACATGTTGAACTAGGGTAAATTAGTTCAAGGAACACTCACATTATAATCACTATTGGCATCTTACCATTATCTTCATTTTTATAAACTTATAGTTAAAAGATGCCTCCTGGTAAATCAAACAGACGTAATCCACCAATAACTTCAACTCATCCACCACCACCTCCACCACAATTCGATACTATAGTTTTTCAAGCTGCAGTGACCGCGGCTGTGACGGAAGCCTTAACTCAGATCAACACTAGTGGTACTAGTGGGGGTGGAACGGGTATTAACTCTACCCAAGGAGATAGTCATGGACACCCTAGGGAGTGTTCATACAAGAACTTCACTAACCGCAAACCCAAAACCTTTAATGGGAGTGGGGGAATCATTGCTCTATCGCAATGCTTTGAGAAAACGGAGTCTATCTTCGCTCCTGCCTTGAAGGAAGCAAAGTGAAATTTGTTTCCTGCACCTTCTCCGACAGGGCCCTCACATGGTGGAATATCCATGTCAAGTCACTTACACTCATAGTGGCTAACTCAATGGGCTGGGAGACACTGAAAGATCTGATGATGGGGGAGTACTGCCCGAGGGGCGAAGTACAGAAACTAGAGCAGGAACTTTGGGGCCTTACTATGAAAGGCACTGAGATAGTAGCTTACACTACTAGGTTTAGTGATCTAGTGGCTCTATGTCTGGGGATGGTCCCCACGGAAAGCAAAAAGATTGAGAGGTTCATCTGGGGACTGTTACCTTTATATCAGGGGAACGTATTGTCTTCAAACCCCTCTACATTCGATAGTGCCAAACGCTTGGCACAGAGACTCATTGACCATGGAGTCCGTTCACAAGTAACAACCCCTGTCCCAGAACCAGCCAAAGCGACCGACAACAAGAGAAAGCTTTGGGACAGAAAGAATAATCAATCGGCACAGAACCCCGCCAAGAAGCAGTAGATTGTGGTTGTTCATGCCGCAACGACCCCTGCTGTCCCTGCGCCAGCAAAGCAGTATGCTGGAAGTCTGCCGAAAAGCAGCAAGTGCAACTTCCATCACAACGGACCCTGACGGGAGATGAAGTGTGCTAACTGCTACAGGAAATGACACACTGCTCGTTTCCGTAAGGCTCCGGCAAGACCAATCACCCAGGTCCCTGGTATTGGAGTAGGCCAGGCCTGCTACGGGTGCGGTGAAGTTGGACATTACAAAAGGAACTACCCAAAAGCAGGGAATATTGGTGGAGTAGGGAGAATTTTGGCGATAGGCCATGAAGAAGCCGTGGCAGACCCTACGGCGGTCACGGGTACGTTTCTCCTCAATAACTCTCATGCATGCATACTATTTGATAGTGGAGCGGAGAGGAGTTTCGTGAATCAAAAATTTAAACACTTATTTAAACAACCACCACAAGCACTAAAAGAAACGTTCATCGTAGAAATGGCTAACGGGAAGACTGAGAGCACTAACGATATATACATAGGATGCACCCTCACTCTAGATAATTATTCATTTCCAATCGACCTCATGCCTGTCTCAATTAAAAGTTTCGATGTCATCGTCGGCATGGATTGGTTGAGTCTCCATCGTGCTGACATCCTGTGTTGTGAGAAAGCCGTTCGTCTTAATCTACCGAATAGTGAAACCCTAGTTATCTATGGCGACAAACCAGGCTCGAACCTTCGAATCATCTCGAGTATTCAAGCCCAGAAGTACTTACAAAAGGAATATCATGCGTTCCTTGCTCACGTAGTCGATGTGAACCAAAAGGTGAAAGACATAAAGAACATCCCAGAAGTCCGTGACTTTCCCGATATCTTTCCCGAAGATCTTCCTGGAGTGCCACCAGAACGCCAAGTCTAATTCAGAATCGATTTAATTCCTGGAGCTACCCCAGTAGCTAAATCGCCCTATCGTCTAGTACCAGCAGAGATGCAGGAACTATCCAGTCAACTGAACGAATTGCTCAGCAAGGGATTCATTAGACCAAGCTTCTCACCCTGGGGAGCACTGATCTTGTTCGTAAAGAAGAAGGATGGATCGTTCCGTGTGTGCATCGACTATTGCGAGCTAAAAAAACTAACCATTAAGAACTGGTATCCTCTACCTCGTATAGACGACTTGTTTGACCAACTTCAGGGAGCAAGCTACTTTTTCAAAGGTTGACTTAAGATCTAGGTATCATCAGTTACGAGTTTTAGAGGAATATGTTCCCAAAACAGCCTTCCGAACTTGTTATGGTCACTACGAGTTTATAGTGATGCCTTTCGGATTAACCAATGTGCCTACGGTGTTCATGGACTTAATGAACCGTGTGTGCCATCCTTACTGATAAGTTCGTGATAGTATTCATTAATGACATACTTATCTACTCACGCAGTAAGGAGGAAAATAGTCAGCACTTACGACAGGTCTTGGAAACACTACGAGCAGAGAAGCTTTATGCGAAGTTCTCGAAGTGTGAATTTTGGATTCGAAGAGTCGAATTCTTGGTTCTTGTGGTTAGCGAAGAGGGAATTCACATGGACCCTTCCAAAATCAAAGCCATCGAGAACTGATCAGCACCGAGGACGCCTACAGAAATTCGTCAATTTCTAGGCCTCGCTGGCTACTATCACATATTCATTCAGAACTTCTCAAAGCTTGCGAAACCACTTACCACCTTGACCCAGAAGGGTGTGACCTTTGACTGGGAAAAGAAATAAGAAAAGGCTTTCCAAACGCTAAAGCACGAGTAGGATCACCAGTCCGACTGTCGGTTAAATCGTAACTATACATACTAAATATATACATGAGTATTAAAACTCATTTCAAGAACATACTTAACTCATTTGTATATACTGGGTCTTTTCTCCAAACCATTTACAGTTCAAACAAACATACTAGTAAACTATAATAGGTATAGTTTTGAAAATGTTTCCGCCATCTCGGTTTGGGGGTGTGACAGATTGGTATCAGAGCATTGTTTATTGTGAACTAAGTATATCAACCCATAAAGGATATACAACTATAAATACAATGGGATTAAAACACTCTGACCAAGAGTTATACTTTATAAATATAACAAATATTTTACTAAAGTACGCATACATGCATACATACCAGAACAGTGTCATGCTAGAACAGAACAAAAGTATTGTGATTGTTGAACAGCACGAGTAGGCTTGGGGATATATAATCAGGTATGGGATTGATATAGCTTGATCAACTGTATCTATCCGAGAAGTGATTAGCATATGCCTAGGAATGGTTGTGGTGTTGCAACAAGTCTAAAAACTTACCAACTCTTACTACAACGAAACACTAAGAACATAACATAAACTTAAAATACTATAGGAGTATTTTGTGGTACTATAATTTACTTATGTGAAAACTAAAATGACCCTTACTAGTAGGTCTATAGTTGTTGAGTGGATATGCCAAGGTTATATATAACTAAGATGTTATAGACTTAGATACTGTGATCTTCGCTTTACTTCCTGTTCCTTGTTTGGTTGTGGTCTTAGAGTTGGGCCACTTATTCGTAGGTCTATTCTATATTAGTTATATATAGCTGGTATACACTACGTAAGTATAGGAGTAACTGGTAAGGATCACCCCTGTAAATATCTTTAGGAATACATCTATTATATGTCTCTTACACCCCTATTCTCGCTTAGATAACATCGTTGGATTTCATCTACCGGGTGACCCATACTTTCCCGATCAAGGGAACGGTGGATGGCTCGAAGCTGAACCAGAAGAGGAAAAACCTGTGGTCCCAGTGGAAGAAGACCCTGAGGAGAGTTCTGAGGAAGAAAACGAATAGGAAGTTCAAGAAGACTCTGACTCAGAACCAGAGGTCTATAATCCACTACAAGTTGCCCAAAATCCTAACCCTCGACAGGATTTTCAAGGCATAACGCCTCTGTGGGCAGTAAACTTAGGAAGGTGGAGTCACGAACAGGGACAACCCCTCCTTATTATTATTGTCACTCTGATGATTTATGATGATTATGTAATGGATTTTGGAATCAAACTTATGATTGTAAATCTTAATTAAAAAAATCTCCTGATTTTTGGGTTGTTACACATTGATGATATTTCAAAAGATGAAGATATCGTGATCTAATTACTTAAAATAAATAAATAATAAAAAACTTGTTTAATTACCTATCAGTGGATATTAACTTTAGAGCAAATTACAGAAATGGTCCCTGAGGTTTGGTCAAATTCACAGATTTGTTTCCTAAGTTTAAAATTTGATAGGTTACATTCATGTGGTTTATGAAAATTGCACTGTTGGTTCTTGTTTCAAACATAAAGACCAAATTACCCTTTCTTGCTTTTTTCTTTTTCTTATAACAATTTATTATATATATATATATATATATATATATATATATATATATATATATATATATATATATATATATATATGTATGTATATATATATATATATAATTGTTTTTTATCTTTATTTTAATAGAATTAATATAGATTATTTTTATAATTATTTTTATTTTTTAAATCAATTATCTAAATTATATAAAATCATATTATTATTATTATTATTATTATTATTATTATTATTATTTATTTTTAGCTTTATTAATTTATCTTTATTGTTTTTGTTTAAAAATCTTTTAATATTTTTAAGGTTTTATTTAAATATATTTTTTATTGTTGTTTTTTTGGACTTTTTGTTCGTCCAATATAATTATTTAATGTGTTTTCAGTACTACGGGCCCATACTACCTTCACACCTACCCATATTTGTCTCAAGTATCACCACAACACACTAACAATATACATAAACATAGCGAGCGTTCCATCCTCACTCCTAGAGGAATGCTAAAATCTCATAACTGGCCTACTGACCTCGCACAACCCACCCATCCACCAACTGCCACACGACCCTCCATTGGTGCCAGTTAACTATTGCATGAATACAATCACATACCGCATGGCTTAAACAATCATAGACTAAAAGATTTAATCCCACAACGGTTGGACTCAGACAAGAGCTGCGCAGCAGGACCAAATCCCTTACCCTAAGATCATTTAACCCATGTAGAATGTGACTTGGAGTATTCACCCAATAGTTAATTCACACGTGAAAGAGTCGTACAACAATCAATGAGGTACTCTACATAAGATAAGGCATCAAAGATCGGGCAATTCTATCATATGGTTCCTGAGGATCCCTATCATATCACTAGCATGATGTTCTAACATGTCACATAATCAAAAACTGCATGGTATTTTGGGGTCAACTTACTGGCTCCGGCTGACCGTACACTTCACATCCTCTTTTGCTTATTTTGAAAACCATTTAAAAATCATTTCGAAAATCTTTTTCCTTAGTGTGAGACTGGATTCACACGAGTTTTCCTCTAATTCACTCAAACCAAGGCTCTGATACCAACTTGCAACATCCATAAAATTCGAGTCAATTTAAAACTTTTTAAATCATATAAAGCCATTCAGTTATTATATTTTGTTTTCAAAATAGCTCAATATCAGAGTTTTCCCAGGAACATAAATAAAACATGAGGAACTGTACGATCACGCCTTCGCCTTGTCGCAATCCCCTGATGTACCTGAAACAATAAATTGAAACTGTAACCCTGAAAGCTTAGTGAGTTACCCTCAAAATACCGATACACATACAATCCAATAACACAGGAACAAATAACAGCATGTAACGGGCCCACAGCTTTACAGACTAGAATACCCCTAGGCCCACAGTGTGAGTCTGGATTGCCTACCGGGCCCACAGCTCACATCTGGATTGCCACCGAGCCCACATTACGAGTTTGGATTGCCTACTGGGCCCACAGCTCGTATCTGGAATGCTCCCGAGCCCACAGTACGAGTCTGGATTGCCTACCGGGCCCACAGCTCGTATCTGGAATGCTCCTAGGGTTTATTGGTCACCGCACGAAGCAGTACATCCTCAACCCATCCCACATAACATATCAACATATAACATAACTACTGAGCATGCAGATAATCATATAACAACACAGGTAGTCCTACCGATCTACCTAACTGGCATAATCACTAGCATGCAACACTAACTCATAATCAACATCTAACACTGCTAGGATAACATATCCAATGGGTTGGCCTTGGTGCCTTAGACCCCTTAGTATAGTGAGGATAACTTACCTTGCAAGTAGCTCGGAAGATAGAGTCAAACTCCTCCAAAAGTAACTCCAACTCTCACACCTATATTCACCAATGTCCTTTGCTATAAATATCCAATTTACCAAAATACCCTCAGAAGTCAACTGGTCAACCTTTGGTCAAAGTCAAAGTAAACTGCCAAGGTCAACAGTCCATGTTGACCTCAACTCGTCGAGTACCCTCAGCTACTCGCCGAGTTCCTTTCATAACTTGCCCACTCGCCGTGTCACTAGACTGGCACGCCGAGCCCAAGGCAATCTTCATCGGACTCGCCGAGTTGACCATGCAACTCGCCGAGTCCCTTCAGTCCATATCCATACAGATGCTTATTAAGCCATCTTAAGGTTCCATATTGCAGATCCAGCCTCCCAAGGCATGTTTATCACGTAAATTTGCAAACTTTACGTGCATGCAAGGCTCTAAAGTCTTATAATGACAAAACCAAGCTTGCAATGGATTTTTACACTTGAGGAGAGGTTCATACTTGCCAAAACTGAAAACTTTATGGACTTAGAGGCCAAGGAGAGTCCAAGATCTAAGGTTACAACTTCAGATCTTAGCTTACGCCCATGAATGGCTTCTTATTATGCAAGAAAAGCCCTAATCTTTAACCAATTGAGATCTAGAATGAAATGAGGTCAAGGTAACGACTTGATACCTTTCACTAGATGCCAACTGAGGTAGATATCGGATCCACACACGTTCCTTGCTTCTAGCCACTTGATCTCCAAGCTCTTCTCACCAAGAATCCTCTTCCAAAGCTTAAAACACACAATGGAGCACACACACACACACGTATTAGGGTTTTGCTGAGATCTCAAGGGATTGTAAAGAGGCTGAAGGAGGCTTATGATTCTTTAAATAGGGTGAAAACCCCAAAAATTAGGGTTTCATCCCCCAGCTCCTACTCGTCGAGTCCTATCTTAGACTCGGCGAGTCGGTCACTTAAACACGTGGCCAAAACCCGCTCCTACTCGACGATTCAGATCATGCAACTTGTCGAGTAGACCTTGAAATATGAAAATTAAAGCCATAAAATTAATACTTGAGAGTCGGGGCGTTACAATTCTCCCCCACTTGAACTAGACTTCGTCCTCGAAGTCTGCTGCGGTGAACAATTCCGGATAATGCTCCCGCATCTCAGCCTCCAGCTCCTGAGTCTACTCGGGTCCCCTACGGTGCTCCCATTGCACCTTTACCAAAGGTACTTCCTTGTTCCATAGAACCTTCACTTTCCTTTCCAGAACTGCTACCGGCCTCTCAAAATAATTCAGGCGCTCATCGACCTGAATATCGCTTAATGACACACCACCTCCTCATCCAGAACACCTTTTCACAATTGAGAAACGTGGAAGGTACTGTGGATCTGACTAAGCTCCTTTGGTAACTCGAGTCTATATGCCACCTAGCCAACCCTGGCAATGATCCTGAACGGCCCAATGTATCGGAGACCCAACTTTCCCTCTTCCTGAGGTGAACCCTTTGTGTTGACAGGATAAAATGTCCTTCACCTCCCAAAATATCATACATAATCAATCCACTAATAAACACAACACGCATGCCTGGCCCAATCAGCCTCGGGCTGTAATACCAAGCATATCAGGTCCAATCAATCATAGGGTCCGGTCCTCCTCACGATGGAATACTCTAGATTGGAATACCTCTATGAACATAACTCGGGTATACTCATAACCTGAGATCCAAGGATCTATCCCTGCGTCTCCTCCACCATCCTCTGATTTGTCACAACCGAGTGCAACTCCCCCGAATCTCAACAATACATCCAAATCCGAGCGCGCTCCTACCAAAGGCATAACCAACACAATCTCTATGCCCACAGCCTATGACTAGAATACCCTTACATGGTCCTCAACATAGGTCTGGGTTGCCTCTGAGCCTACAGCATGAGTCTGGTATGCCCTCTCCGGCACTCAGCTCATGACTGGAATGCTCCCGATAACCTATCGACACCGCTGTCATCACTTCAGATGTCCAGCACTCCATCCTGGAGGTATTCACCTCCTCCATTGCCCAATAAGGCCTACTCAATGTCCTTTACAACACCAACAAATGCCACAGTGCTGAAACCTCACCCTACACTATCCACTTGCAGAACAAGTTGCTACCCCATAACACATATACACTCAGAACCCGATCATATAACTAACAAAACCCATACCAAGTCTTCAGCATACTCCATCCGCATGTTCAATACTTGGGGACATACCTACTGATTGTTATAGCTTAGCAGCATACTCAATACCCGCACATAGATCTACTAACACATACAGAGTCTTCAGCATGACTGGACCACCTCACCAGGCCTTCAGTCTATCCGGACCGCTCTAAACTGTTGAGCACCTCCCTAGACCACCCCTCCTGGTGATCTTTCCCATGCAGACTGTTTTCACCCACTTGGGGTTCTGAACTCCTGATCCCTTCCGCGGACTCCAACCCCCGCCTAACCCTAGGCCTCATGTCAATCGTCCACCCTCTCGGAAATCCGTGGTCTGATCCCTGACTCGCGTGTCTACGACATATGCTAAATAACCCGTACACCCGTGCTGAAGCATTGTCGACCCCTGGCAGCTAACAAAACCATCCATCTATCAATCCAAAAACCCTCAAAGTCGAGCACACCCTCGACCAAAAGCTCGAACTGAACTCAATACATAACTAGAACTCCAACCTGGTTCCCCAACTTCTGCTATCAAGCACCAAGAAGACGTGTTTCTTATGCTGGGGAGTTTTACCGAACCCCCAACCAACACAACCCTCAAACCAAGCAGCCACTGGGGCCTCCATTCTCCCTGTCGGGTTGTGAAACTCATCCCCATTTCAAAACCTTTCCCGCTTGTGCATCCCGGGGTAACTCTCCCCCACTTAGATTGGAGGATTCCCAATCCTTCTCACTTCCAAACGATCGATCCGATGACAACCAACTCTTTCTAACTAGCGCTCCATACTAGCCAATCCTAATTGATCACACACTTCTAAGAACCAAAAGAACACTTCCTGGATCCCAGAGAACCCGACAGTCACTAATGCTTGAATAACCCCACACCCACGTCCTGAAGACCAAAAGATAGATGCTCCAACTAATACCTTGGCGATGGGCTACTTCCCTTGGTGCTTTCGTCCGTCAATCACGAACGGTTGCTAAAACCACTGAATCTTGACAATGCTGAATAACCATCCTGTGGAACCCTATACGCAAACCTCCCACATCATACCCTTTTCCAAAGGTGCTCCAAACAAGTTTCCCGCTCTCGGGCTCTAGAAATCATTTCATTCAGGGTTCGCACCCTGACTCACCCACCTGCTCAAACGTACACAGCTGAACTGCAGTAGCTGAAGCAACCTCTACCCTAAACCGGGCTACAACTACTCCCAAGACATAGTCTACAATCCCAAAAGTGCGATAGGCTGCACAATCAATCCTTACCGCCTGATATAAAAGATCCAAGGCAAACCAGACCTCACAAAATACTCATGCCACATCGACCCACCTGCGCTCACCGGCGCTGAAATAATATTGCCAATCCCTGCAACTAACTGACCCGAGCTGGATTACAGCCTGATCCTGGGATCACAAATGTAACATCCGGATTTTCAGCGGTATTATGGTGTAGGTTAATCTTGTGATTAAAGGATAGACTCGACGAGTTGAGGGTCCAACTCACCGAGTCGAGTCGGGTTTCTCCCGTGGATTTAATGAGTAGACTCGACGAGTCCGAGGAGGGACTCGTCGAGTAGGTGCTGGGCAGAGAAACCCTAATCTCCGGGGTTTGGGACCTATTTACAGGCACTTATAGCCTTCTTGGCCCCTTCCCAACAGTGTCTTCGTCCCTTGAGAGAAACCCTAGAGTTATTTATGAGCTAGAGAGGAAAGAGGCTTCTTGGAGGTCATTTCTTTGAGAACAAGATCAAGGGAGTTGCAAAGATCTCAGAGGAGAGTTGGTGGATCAGTCTCATCTTCATTTGAAGCTTTAGATCTGGTACAACTCTTGCCTCCCTTATGTTTAAGTAGATTTCCTTGGTTGTAAAGTTGGGCTTGTATCCTTATTGATGGGGTTTTGGGTGCATCCAAACCCTTTTTCGAGTCAATTGTAGATCTGGACCTTGTGAGGTCCAGAGATCCAGAAAGTAGGCAGCCATGAGTGAGTAACCTTGGAGCTTTGAAGCTATGGAGCTTCAATGGAGTCAAAATGGTGTATAGAGCAAAATACACCATGCATGAGCCTCAAGTTCAGACCTTTTTTTGACTTTTGGGTATTAGGAGGTCAGATCTATGAGTTTGGGTTGCAGATCTGACCTCAAATGGCTAAATGAGAAATCTGTGGGAGCCAACTCACCGAGTCCAGGGGTGACTCGACGAGTCGTAGCAGGTTTGACTGAGTAGTCTTAACCCAGTGTTGGCTCGTCGAGTTGGGAGTCAACTCGACGAGCTGAGTGAGTCCTAGGTAGAGTTCAGTTGATGTGAGGGGACTCAACGAGTCGCATGGGTGCACTCGACGAGTAGGGTCAAATGTGGACGGTTGACTTGAGCTTGACTTCTATTGACTTTGGGGTTTTGGTCAACATAAGTAATAGAGGCCTTGGAAGGGTAAAATGGTCTTTTACCCACTTTAGAGAGTTAGAAAGAGAAGGAACCGCCTTCGATTATCTGAGTCGTGAAAAAGAGTTATTATAAGAGATATTCATCCTATGTGTTAGGCGGTGGCGAGTTTGAGATTCAAGTGTGAGGATAGCTGCTTTCTGCTTGCCAGGTGAGTCTTCTCACTATACTTTACCTAGAGTGGTAATTAGAGTTATGTGACAGAGTATTTTGTATGATATTTATGTGATGTGATGCACAGCATTATTTCTATGTGATTTATGATGTGTGTGTGTTCCAGAGTTTACAGAGTTAGGACCGAAAGGTCCACAGAGTTAGGACCAGAGGGTCCATAGAGATATAGCCTCGAGTGGCTAATATGTGTTTTATGTGGTATTTTGGGAAACTCGCTAAGCTTCATGCTTACCGTGTTATGTGTTATGTGTTTCAGGTTCTCAGGATCGCGGGACGACACCGGTTGATTGTACACACCAGAGAAAGAGTCATGAGGATCCTGGATTATTAATTACTAAAACATGGAGTTATGTTTTGTGAATTGAACAAATCAGATTTTAATAAAATGTGTCATGAGGATATATATGATTTTAAATGAAAATTTTCTTTTGAAAATTTACGTTGTTACAAGTTAGTATCAGAGCCTTGGTTTGAGGGATTCGGATGCACCTTCAGGTATGTCTGAACTCAAACTGAGGAATAGAGGAAAGTTTTTCAAAATAAATGATTTTTCTAAAACGAGCAGGAGTTTTAAGAGAAAACGAGAAAGAGCAGTGTGTACAATCAGCCAGAGCCCGAACGGTGATTTCCCAAAATACCCTTACCTTATGTGTTATGAGATATTATGAGATATTATACATGCTAGAGACAGGCTAGGTATTTCATATTTTAGGACTAGAGTGGCCTGATTTGTGATGCCTTAGTCTAGGAGTTGCTGTTATCGGTGATGCGCTTTCGAGTATGTGCTGAGTAAGAGTATCCAGCGGGAATCTTTGTAGAGAAGGGACTTGAGTAGAGAAGTAATCTAGGAGAGATACCTAGATGAGCATTTATGGTACCTACTGCGAGAATAGTTAGACACCTGCGAGGGGTAAAGTTACTTGATTTCGGTGATATCTTTTGAGCGTGAGTAGAGCCATTGGACTTGTACCAAGAGTGGTTTCTCGTGTTGGTAGAGATTATTCAATGCTCGAATGTTGCTTGCTTCGTGCTTTATAGCACTCTCGATGATGGGAGACAGCTACTAAATGAATATGACGATATTCAGGAGGTAGGTGGCTGGCATCATTAGGAGTTCTTTAGCAGCTGATGGCGGAGAAATGTGAGAACCTAGGAAGAGCCTAGGAAGTGACCCTAGTCAAAAGAGTACGCTGGCAGAGTAGAGCATTTCGCTGGGAAGCGAGTACGCGTATGGGGATTGGTGATTGAGAGAGTTGAGCAGCTACTCAGGGAATCTGGAATGGTCCGTGTAGAGAGTATGGGTAGATGTGGTAGGTAGTATGGGCCCGTACTACTGAAAGCAGAGGACCCATACTCGATGCAGGGAGTATTCCAGACATTCTGAGTAGCAGATCGAGAGGTGATGTCATGGTTCGGGTACCATGATCATTAGCAGGTCGAGAGGTGATGTCATGGTTCGGGTACCATGATCAGTAGCAGATCGGGAGGTGATGTCATGGTTAGGGTACCATGATCAGTAGCAGATCAAGAGGTGATGTCATGGTTCGGGTACCATGATCAGTAGCAGATCGGGAGGTGATGTCATGGTTCGGGTACCATGATCAGTAGCAGATCGAGAGGTGATGTCATGGTTCAGGTACCATGATTAGTAGCAGATCGAGAGGTGATGTCATGGTTTGGGTACCATGATCGGTAGCAGAGCGAGAGGTGATGTCATGGTTTGAGTACCATGCTTCGTAGCGGATAGTGTTTGTGCTTTTTCCAGTTATCCTGTCGTGTTTGGGTTATTCTATGATCGGATGCGATAGAATATGGGGCCGGAGGGCCATGTTGAACGAGTTTCAACAGAGCATACCTTGAGAAGAGATTTGAGTTGATTTCCGAGAGATTTTTAGTGAGATGTCAGTTAGAGTCGCAAGACTCAAAAATGAGTCGAGATGGTATTATATGAAGGATTGCGGCCTGAGTTGAGCAATCAGCCGATAGTGGAGACGTCACCTTCTGTGATCTGAATGGTGCTATTTCCGTTTCCTGTGGGAAACATAAGAAGTGTCGAGATCTTTGGTTTTGAGCTTGGGGGTAAGCCCTGCGGGGTAGCAGTGATGGCGATCTTCCACCGGAGTATTTGGCAGTATGTCTGCCGCGAGGTAATGATATAGCATGAGCAGGCTGTCGGTGGGAACTAAGTGTTGGTTTTTGAGCATTCTAACACTCCTAAGTGTACATGCAACCCTAAATACCTTGGATCTATGTTTTCTCTATTATACATGCAAATATGAATATTCCAAGGTATTACCCTATCTAGCATACAATCCTTGATACTTGGGTAATATAACAAGTTAGAATACATACCTTTTAATGAAGCTTGAAGTCTTGAACTTTAATAGCTTAGCCCCAATAGTGTGGAAGCCTCAAGTGGAATCACAAATCACCAAAACACCTTGGAAGACTTTAGAGAATATGGATACTTGGCTCACACTTATGAAATCGGTTATTGCCCTCTTTAGTGTATCCACACTAGCCACTAGCCTAATTTCATGAACCATAAGACCCTTTATATAGTGTGGAGGATTAGGGTTAAACCCTAATACCCATGACCTTTCATTTCCTAGGATCCATGGGTTAAAGCTCCATGGACTATCCATGAAGACTTAGCCCAACCTAAATGAACTTGGCCCACTACACATATATATCTAAGAGTCCATATTTAATTAATTCCTTTTAATCACTTAATTAATTATAAATTAATTCTTGATCAATACTAATTAAATAATATGATTATATATTAATATATTAGAACTTATAATATATTAATATAAATCATAAATATATTATTCTCAAAAGACTATCCATATAAATTGTGCCGGTGAAGTGCAACCCAAATGGACCATGCCGGGTCTGGTCAAGTACATACCAAATATAGTTATGGACTTAGACATTAATCCAACAGTCTCCCACTTGGATAAGTCTAAAACTATTATTGAGTATGACTTCAAAAACCAACTGGCAATCGTAGCTCTTAAAGCCGCTGTCGAACTCTGATCTTGTCAACGAACTCTAACCATTGTCAATGACTTGTCCATTAGATAAGGGATAATATATTCCTCCATTCTAGATATCATATGGACTGAGACATGGATTATAATCATTCTCTCTGTCCATTTGTTGTTTCCTGATTTTCGATTTATGATGACTGACTGATTGAACAAATCAAATCAGTCCTGGCTTGGCCAAGCACTCACATGTGTCATCGCTAAATCATCGAGGGGCCCACAGATATCGCTTTTATCCCGAAGGTAAAAGGAATGGATAAACTTCGACTCATATGGCTTGTTCTACTACTTGTTGAATCATACACAAAGGCACGTTTTATAACATCGAGTTACCAAATGTGTTTTCGTGCAATCAATGTATAACAAACTCATAGTAACAACTCATATCTCTAGGTTTGAAGAATATAAGATATTATCGTCTCATGATCACTCGTGATAAAATCCATGAAGTGATTCAAATGAGCGCGGGTTGAATCCAATACTCAGAACTAATGAGCACTCATGAGTGTTGTAGCACCACTTTGTCCACCAACTTGGACCTCTACAAACCAACCCATGACAGTCTTGATTCATATCTACTTCCAACATATGACCGACTGTGGATGGTTTGAATAACTTAATCCTTCAGGAAGAGCGACTTAGTTATTCTGGAAGTCAAAACATGCAAAGTGAAACACAAGAATAAATGAATCAAATATGGTATCAAACCCTATGAATATAAATAAACACTTTTATTTATCACCATACTGATTACTCATTATTCAATGTTTCGGTTTTATCAACTTTATACTTGAATTAAAAACACTAGTTGTCCCATGCTCCAATCATGTACACTATGTTTTTCTTAAACAATAGCTTTGCCATACACCAAGTATGCACTCTATGTTTGTCTATGATCCTTACTTTATGAAATAAACCAATTGAACATAATTTCAATGATTCTAATTTCACACTCCCAAATCCTTATCGAAAACGTGAGAATTTCAAATTCCTATCATTTATCGAAATTTGTTTAGATTTTTAACTTATATGCATTGACCCTCCTGTAATGAATATGTACAAAGTCACAAAGACTTGTCAACAGTCATTATAAGGTATTCCAATGGAGATCAACTCCATGGAAACTAAGTCTCATATTCAAAGTACATTGCTTTGGACATGCTTCTTGCATTAAGTTTTCTAATCTTACACAGATAACTTCCACCTATGGAGACGACTCCATATTCTCATTTTGACTATCACTTCTAAATAAGAGATGCCTCTTTTCAGAATATGTCAATATGGTCCTTCCAAAATTAGCACTATACTTCCAACTGTCCCTGAGCAACCAATCTTTGGTAAACCTCAGATTGTCCTCGACAATTGCTTAATCATTTTAGTCATATCCAATTCTAGACCTTTTCCCTTCTTAATGCCTTTGGGCATTTGGAAAAATTTAGAAATGACAAATATTATAGCACATGCAATCGATCCTGTACCCAAAGCAAATGGTACACGATTCATGATGTCTCACATAAAGACATGATTCTAGACCAGTCTTTTGCTACAATATTTTTATTTGCCATGTTTTCAAAATTTGACTATGAAGAGGGATGCCGTAATCATAATCGAATTTTGAGAACGCAATATATAGAATTTCCTTAAGTTGAACCAATCCAACATGAAATTCATATATATATTCTTGACTAAAGATGATTAAGGTCTCAATCTAAGCCTTTAGAACTGAAATGAAGTATATTCTCTCCCTTAAATATAGCAAAACAACTTTTTCAATCCATGCAGCCTCACGAATTGAAACTTTTGTTTTCTATAATTAACATTGCTAACTTGCAACACTAACAATAATTATCATGCTCCCACTAACATGATGATTATTAGCATAACACTTATGCTCCCACTAGCTTTGACATGTACTCAGAAATCAGCTGGACTTCTAGAAATCAATACTTTATTGACTTTCTTACCAAAGTTCAGATTTCTGATACAAGATGCTTTGATAAAACTTTATCAAAATCATACACCTTTCCTTAGATAGCATGCATGTGTGTCTAAACAATTTCAGAACTATGAAAAGGGATGTCGTAATCATAGTCTCAATTGTTTAGACCTTTTGCCATCTGCTTCAAATCTACTTGGTGGAAGTGTTTCCTCACCATCATTTTCATGAATCGGAGAGAAACCTTATGACCCTTAGATTTTATGGTGTATGTGTTCTTATCCATGTGAATCGTCAAAACCATAGTCACAAGACAAGGATAATGACAAATCCAAACTCATATGGACTGAACTTATGCAATCTTAACTTCTTGCCACCTGGCAGTACAGGGCCTGCCATTGCTTCCAAGTTGTTATGCAACCAATTGAGAACTTTCAGAACTCCTATGCAAAGCCAACTTTAACTGGAATGGGCATAGAATATGTCAACACGATAGGTTATAAACCTCAAGTCGTGTGCTAGTGAAGAACCTCAGGTTTTATTCTTGATTAGTTCTTGAAATTCTTTTTAGGATCTTTAAGACTCCCACTATCCTCTTGACATATAAGATTATCTTGCCAAATATTCAAGAGATAGTGCGGATTCTTTATCAAGACAAACACTTCACACAATTGGCCTTAGTTGGTCTTTGTTTTATCCAAAACATCACAACTTACCAATTTCAAATGTACAAGAGTAGGACACTTTTACTCTTACATTTGACAAGTGTTTTAAACCTTTCTTTAAGATATGCCACTCAAGTTACAATCTTGGAGTATGACTCTAAGAATTGTTTTGGAACGAAGTATGACTCATCTTCCTGATCTAACCATTTCAACAATTCATGACTCCTCTTCTTAGTCATAAGAATGCACTAAGATGACCTTTAGAGGACTAATTGTGATATGATTTCTAAATCATTAAGATGATCACAAACATGATACTAAAGTACTCTCCCATCTTTTCAGATTTGAGAAACTTTTATCTTTCTGCCTAATTTGATTCTTCCTATTCGTTTTGCCATACATTGAGACTTTTCCAATGTTTCAGAATTATACTTAAACTTGTAAGTATAACCATATTTACTAAACTTTAGTAAATCAAATAATCTTAACGAGCTTTGTGGTGGACATGACCAGTGCACAAGAATGTGTACTCGGTCCCTTTAGTCCTTCACTTGACTCACACATCCATGTAAACAAGTAATTAGTCTTGATTTTCCAATGCTTGAAAGTTTTCATTCATCATATTATTCAACTTGCATGATTCCAAGTTTCGGTCCAATTGAAACTTGGGCGATGAGGAACTTTCCTGATTTGGTAAATTTAGACACTACCACAAATGAAAGAATCAAATCCATTTTCCAATATTGTTGTCAGTGGAATCATATAAGCAACAATTTTCCACAAATGCCATTGTAAGGATACTTCAAATAAATAAAATTAAACAATTTTCTTTTATTTTAAAACTTTGCGGAAAAACTTATCCTTACAATCCACATGGAAAATTGTTGTTATCTATTCCTTAGCAATATATCATAACTTCTTAAGCAACTGCTCAAAATTTTGATGCGATCGAAATCCACCTTCGCGATCAGAATCAGCATATACTTCCTTTAAGATTTCTCTCTATTCTTTGATTCTTAAAACATCAACATGTGACCCAGTCACATCATGTAATGAGGATCTCAGAATAGAACTTAACAGAGTTAGATAATGGGCTCTACCTGATGTAGAGTCAAACTTATTGACTTTAACATCCTTAGGTAAATTTGGCAGCTTTTCAATCAACGCCCCTTCCTTTGGCAAAATAAACATATGGACCCTTTGGTAATGGGACTATCTCACACTTAGCCTTTCTCTTTACCATTTGGTCAACCGGGTTGACTATGGCCAATCCCTTTCCATTGGGAAGAGAATGCTTTTTCTGGATTTCCAATGTCACCATTGTCACTATCCATAAAGTTTTTGGGAAGTTGATCTTCTAATCAAATTTGCTTTACTATCGTTCCAAATCATTGCTGATTCAGCAGCACCAAGCAAATAGATATGATCATTAAGGTTCATGTCATAGTCTGTTTCATAGTAGTCCCAAAGGAACTCACTATGTGACTTAGAAAGTGATTGAACATCCAACTTTCTCAAGACTTTGACACCCAACTCTCCCGGCTTGTCAATATGTGACTTCATCTCTAAGATGTGATCACACATAGACCTTGCTTGCCATTAGGGCTTGAGTGACCTTGAACTTGTGGGTTAGGGAGAATAATTGGAGGAGGTGGAGGAAGAGAAGTATGACTTCCATGAGCCAAACTCGGGAAGTCATATTCATTAGGAAAGCTTGGTATAGGAAGATCATTGTTGTCTAAACCAGACATCAACAATGGGAGAAATTCACGTAAAGTTGATTTAAGTCCTTAATATAACACCCAATATGATATATTAAGGCTAGGACCCAACAAACTATTTTATAACGTGGAAGAGGGATGCCGTAATCCAAGCTATAAAATATTTGAAGGTAGGTGAATGACGATTCACCAATTTCCACCAAGATAAACGAAATCTATTATTAGGTTTTAATTGGTTTTGAAACTCCTAGATTCTTTTGAGATTCATTGAACTTTTCAATGACATGTTTCAATCTCGAGTGTGCCCTTCAGGTTTTGTGACTGGGATGCCGAGGATCACAAAACAAGGTGTGAAGTAACCATGCAAATATACTTGGTACCCTTAATATTTACCCCTCAATCGATGTGCCGGTTAACCACACACGCTCCAACGATACTATGATAAACATTAAGCTACCCTTTGCCTACCTTGTTAAGTCCAGGTTAGTGTGCCGGTTAACCACACACGCTCCACTAACAGCTTAAATAAAGTGCAAAGTGTAATTTCATGGATTAGCACCTTATTCATATTTTCCTAAGTAACTAAGATTGGGAATTTATAAGTGTTTAGTTACTTAGTATTTATCATTATACTTATAATGAAGGGAGAATTATAGTCCTCGTCCTACCTGTTCGGCTAACGACCCTCCACCGGTCAAGGAAGCGGTGAGTGAGAGTGGACACCCATTAAACTGCCATTTTATAGGCAGTAACCTTATACCCCCCTTATAGACCGGCTTCGTGAATGAGGCCTACTAATGGTAAGACGACTTGCTCTTATACATATAATATATTAAACTTTTAATATTATAATAGTATAAGGGTGTATTTTAGACATTTAAAATACTTGGTGGTTTAATCTATTAATTAAACTAGACTTTTAATTTAATTAAACTCAAACCATATATTTATAGATTAATAATACTCTTTTAATTAAACACTTTAATTAACTATTAATAAAGTCCATAAGAGTTAATTTGAACTATTCAACAAAACATCATAATTCCAATTATTAAACTCAAAATTAAAACCATTTAATTAATTGTTTAACTTATGAACCCAAGAGTTTTAGAATTCAATTCTTTTTTTCATAAAAAACTTTTCTCAAATTCCAAAACATGAGGGCAAGTTTTGTAATTCTTGAAAACCTTTGGATTCCATAACTTATGGAATTAATGGTGTTTTGTAGCACCTGGTTCTTGGTACGTATCCTTTCATTTAATCTTTTAATAATTTGCATTTTTGGCCTTGAACTCGACGAGTCGAAGGACTAACTCGCCGAGTAGAAGCGAGAAAGATCGCGGGTCTTAAGTGATGGACTCGCCGAGTCGGTTCCCAGACTCGGCGAGTAGACCCTGTTTGGACAAAAACCCTAATCCAGGGGTGTGCACCCTATTTAAACAACTTAACTCGGCCTCCTTCGTCCCATTTACTCCCAGAAGACCCCCATAGCAAACCCTAGCCGTTATTGAGGAATTTTAAAGCATTTGGAGTGATCTTGGTGATTTTGTGGTTCAAGGAAGAAGGAAAAGCTTGAAGGATCAAGAGGAGGCTTGAGGGATTCAGTTGTGAGCATCATTTGCAGTCTTCAGAAGGTATAAAGTCTATACCTTGCTCTTTCATTTGTTAGATCCCTCTTTGGGAAGATTTAGGGCTTTTATGAGCCATTTTGATAGCCAACCATGTTTGCAAACGTGGTTGGGGGTTTGAGCTTCTGAATCACATCATTTCAAGAGTCCCTAAGCAGATGTGAGTGGCTTTTGCACCCATAAAAGGTCCCATGCACCCTAGGAGCTTGTTTTATGTCCTTTTGAACTCAAAGTCCCATGCAAGCACGTAAAGGTTGTAACTTTACGTGCTAGATCGATTGTAGAAGCATAGATCTATCTTTTGATCAAGAGCTGTACATCAGAACTCGAAGATTTAGTGAATGGTGGTGACCAACTCGGCGAGTCCGTTCATGGGACTCGGCGAGTGCATGGTCCTGTCCATATCAGTTGAGGGTCATAAGGACCCAGTTGAGTGTAGAAAGGTTTCAGGAAGGTCACAGGGGGTGACCCAACGTTATGGACTAAGCCATTGTGCTGGAAATTCATGGGACTCGGCGAGTGCATGAACGTACTCGGCGAGTCCAAGGCAATCTCCTTAGAACTCGCGAGTTGTTCATCAACTCGGCGAGTTGAGGACAGAAGTTGTTCATCAGATGAAGGTGAACACGACGAGTAGTTCATCAACTCGGCGTGTCGGATGTGTTTTCATGTGGAGTTCAAATGGGAGAGGAACTCGTCGAGTTGACGGCTCAACTCGACGAGTAGGTGCACGGATGAGGACGAGTAGAGAGTGGGGGACTCGACGAGTTGACGGCCCAACTCGGCGACTCGGGTCAACTGGGAGTTGACTTTGACTTTGACTTTGACTTTGACTTTGACTCGATTTGGTTGGGGGTAAAATGGTCATTTTACCCTAAGTATAGAGATCAGTTTCTAACTGAGTATTGTGGGGTTGTAGCCGGAGGATTTCCGGAGCAGCAGCGGACGGTGGTTTCCGGCACATATTATCAGCGACTACTTGTACGAGGTGAGTTACCTTCCAGTAGCGGTGGGTCTACGGCCACAATGTCGGCCCACCAGTAGGAGTTGCATGATAGATGATTGTCTCTGTGATATTCATCTAGGGTTGTTACTACCTGTGATATGTTTATGTGCTAAAATGATATGATGCTATGTACTAGTAACAGTAGGGGGAGATAGTCCCCAGATTACCGGCCGATAGGGTCGAAGGGACGGTCGTGCCCAGCCATGCTAGATAGATTATGTGATAAATGTGTTATGTGGTAGTAGTAAGGGGGTGAAATAGTCCCCAGTACCCGGTCGAGAGGACCGAAGGGGAGACCAGCACCCAGATATGCTAGTCAGTACCCGGTCGAGTGGACCGAAGGGGAGGCCAGCTCCCAGATATGCTAGACAGTATCCGGTCGGGAGGACCGAAGGGGTAGGTCGGGCACCCAGATATGTCGGACAATATATGTATGTTATGTAACTGTATGGTATGTGGTATGATGGGGGAACTCACTAAGCTTTGTGCTTACAGTTTATAGTTTTGTTTTCAGGTACCTCTTCGTCGAAGGGGAAGGAGCTGGCGCGGTAGCGGCACATCATACACACACATTGATTTCCGCATCATGAGTTATTCTGGGATTTGTACTCTGACATTATTATGTTTTTATAAAATGGTTTCCGGACACGCGACATTTTTTCTGAAATGATATGATCAGTGAATGTTTTATTTCTAATGTTTTGCTAAGTATATGTTTCAAAAATGATTTTTTTTTTTTGGCTCGTATTTTGGGATGTTACAAGTTGGTATCAGAGCCCTGGTTTGAGGGATTCGGACACACCTTCGGGGGATGTCTGGACTCAAATCGAGGGATTAAAATTTTTTTATAAAGAAATGATTTCCTAAAGACTGAGTAAAAGAGTTTCGAGAAAGAACGAGGTGTGTGATGTGGGCGACCGGCCGAGCTCAAGTAAGTTTTCCCCAAAGTACCCATACAAGTTTATGTTATGATTATCAGTTTCAGTTTCAGTAGAACAGCATGCTAGAATAGGACTAAGGATCTAGGAATGATGCCTTATGTGCCTGCTTTATGTGTTCCAGCTTTATGAGAATTGCATGCTAGTACCGAGTAGACAGTAGTAGGATAGCCTGTTTAGGTTATGCCTGATAGTATGAGCTTAGCAGTGTATGCTAGTACAGATCAGTCGATATGATAGCCAGAGTAGTATATACTTGATTATGTGTACTCAATGTCCGAATGTTGCTTGCTATGTGCTTTTAGGAGTTCTAGTTGTCTTTCACTAACTAGTAAACGAATATGTTAAGTTACATATTGCAAGGACTAAATAATTTCAGAGGGTTGGGTCTAGCCCTATTTCGCAGCTCTTGTTTGAGTCCAACCGTTGTAGGGTAGGATCCCTCATTCGAAGAATTATCTAGTCTGAGTAATATGTAATAGTATTCGCGAGCTAGTTAGGGGAAGAAAGCAGGGACCTCTTATGAAGCTAAGGGCGGAGAGTGGGTTGGCGACTTCGTAGGGCGAGCCTAGGATGAGATTAGCATGAGATCAACAGTAGTAGTAGTAGGGACTTGGTGGAGTCGAGGCAGTTCTTGAGGAAAGTACGGATAGATGTGGAAGGTAGTATGGGCCCGTACTACTGAAAGTAGAGGATCCGTACTTGAATTAAGGAAGGCTGAGGCGAGACCAGGAACCTTGCAGTAGACGCGATCCCTTTAGATGAATCAGTACCACTGACCGTTGTCGTTATGTATTGCAGAATGGTGGTACTACGCTCGAGGCCAGTAGTTGGCAGTTCAGGAGAGGGATCGGGTTCGGGATCAGGTTCCGAGCCAATAGACGAGAGGCTACGCGAGTTCATCGCGTCAGAGATCACCAGAGGCATCCTTGATTCGACCCCCATTATCTTCGGGTCGATCAAGGAAGGGATAGTGGAGTTGATGGCAGATCGCCTCAGGGCATTCAGGAGCGACATGGCATCTGGCCAGTCGGGATCTCGCACACTGTCCTTCAAGGACTTCCGGGGCAGTGGTGCGCCGGATTTTCACGGGGCGAAGGACCCCATAGCTGCCAGGCGATGGATTGCAGACATTGAGTCTGCACAGTTGACTAGCTTCTGCCCCGAGGGGTCGAAGGTGAGATTTGCAGCAGGATGTTTGAGAGATCGAGCTAGGGATTGGTGGGAATCCGTTGGTGACTCGTTGGGAGCCTCGGCTGTCAAGGCTATGACCTGGTCGGACTTCGTGACCAGGTTCAGGGCAGAGTTTGCGCCGGCTGTCGAGCTTCAGCAGCTGGCCAGGGAGTTCCTAGATATGAGACAGACGACGGAGACTGTGGCGGAGATCACCGCCAAGGTCCGGGAGAGGGCGTTACTGGTGCCCCAGTACGCGGGTGATGAGGATATGAGGAGGACCCGCTATCATGACATGCTACGAGCTGACATTCGGGAGCATGTCAGTTTTTCAGCTTGCCCTACCCTGGACTCTATGGTCGCCAGGGCAAGGGAGAGGGAGATAGACCTGGAGCACATTCGGAAGAGAAAGGCGGAAGAGGGGCATGTTATGGGGGCTTCGGGGAAGAAGCCCAAGGGACCAGATGCGGGGCCGAAAGGCCAACAGGGGCGGGGCCGCTGCAGGAAATGCGCCAAGACGCACGAGGGAGCGTGCAAGTTGGGATCGTCAGGCTGCTACAAGTGCGGCAAGTTAGGGCACTTCAGCAGGGATTGTACCGCCCCTGCACCCGTGTTACAGACGTCAGAGTTGCTGTGTTTCCACTGCAACCAGAGGGGCCACAAGAAGGCCAATTGCCCCCAGTTGACAGCAGCAGCGCCAGTGAAGGCGCCAGCTCCAGCGACCCTGTGGATTACCGATGGCCGGCAGGGCAAGGCAGAGGCTCCAGTGGTGAGGAGTCGGGCATTTCAGCTGACTACCGAGGAGGCACGCGCTGCACCCGATGTAGTGACGGATATGATTCTTTCCCTCTGGTTTATTTTTATGATGTTTATGTTATTTATATGTGCTCTGTTTAGGATCGTTCCATGTGAACGGTATCCCAGTACAGGTACTGTTTGATTCGGGTGCTACCCGATCATTCGTTTCTCTTGCGCTTAGCAAGGAGTTTTCTGAGTCTTCGGGTATGTTGGATTACCCTCTAGAGGTCGAGATTTCGGACGACCGATCAGTGCGAGCATCTGAGGTCTTCCGAGATTGTGTGCTGAGGTTATTTGAGGAGCGCTACTTGGTAGACTTGGTTCCCATTCCATTGCGTGGGAACAAGGTGATTATAGGCATGGATTGGCTCAGCCCTAATGGGGCAGTGATCGACTGCGCGCAGCAGTTGGTGCGGATCAGGACCCCAAGTAGGGGAGAGCTGGTGATTCAGGGCGAGAGGCCACAGCGAGGACCAGCCTTATGTTCAGCAGCGAGAGCTAGGCGTTACCTTCAGCAGGGTTGCGCAGGTTATGTCGCGTATGTTATGGATACCCGGGAGGCGGGTAGGGCGACGGTGGGCGATGTGCCCGTAGTACGAGAATTCGCGGATATATTCCCCGAGGAGTTGCCAGGGATACCTCCGGAGCGACAGGTGGAGTTCAGGATCGACCTAGTCCCTGGTGCGGCTCCGATAGCCAAGGCACCGTATCAGTTGGCTCCTCCTGAGATGCAGGAGTTGTCTACACAGCTTCAGGAGTTGTTAGACAAGGGTTTCATTCGATCGAGCAGTTCACCCTGGGGAGCCCCGATTCTGTTTGTGAAGAAGAAGGATGGGTCGCATCGTATGTGTATAGACTATAGGGAGCTGAACAAGGTAACGGTGAAGAACCGTTACCCACTCCCGAGGATTGACGACCTCTTTGACCAGCTTCAGGGAGCATCTTGGTTCTCCAAGATAGATTTGCGTTCAGGGTATCATCAGATGAGGGTCAGGTAGGAGGATGTGCAGAAGACGGCGTTTCGGACGCGTTATGGCCACTATGAGTTCGTGGTGATGCCTTTCGGGCTCACCAATGCTCCTGCCGCGTTCATGGACCTCATGAACCGCGTGTGCAGATCGATGTTAGACCGGTCTGTGATAGTGTTTATTGATGATATCGTGGTTTACTCCAAGACGCAGGAGGAACATGAGGAGCATCTGCGAGAGGTTCTAGAGACCTTGAGGAGGGAGAACTTGTACGCCAAGTTCTCCAAGTGTGATTTCTGGTTGCGCGAGGTGCCGTTTCTTGGGCACCTTGTCAACCAGAACGGGATTTCGGTAGATCCGGCCAAGGTAGAGGCCGTGATGAGATGGGAGGTTCCGAAGTCTCCATCTGAGATTCGGAGTTTCCTGGGATTAGCTGGCTACTATCGGAGATTCATCCAAGATTTCTCCAAGATAGCATTACCCCTGACCAGGCTAACGAGGAAGGCTGTGGTCTTTTGTTGGGGGCCTGAGCAGCAGGCAGCGTTCGAGACACTGAGACAGAGATTGTGCGAGGCGCCAATCTTAGCCCTACCAGAGGGCATGGAGGATTTTGTTGTGTACTGCGATGCGTTCATCTCAGTTTTGGGCGCAGTATTGATGCAGAGAGGGCACGTCATCGCCTACGCGTCGAGGCAGCTGAAGCCTCACGAGGCGAACTACCCGACGCATGATTTGGAGTTGGGGGATGTTGTGTTCGCCCTCAAGATGTGGCGACATTACCTCTATGGGGTTCGATGTACGATTTAAACGGACCACAAGAGCTTGAGGTACCTCATGGATCAGCCGAATCTGAACATGAGGCAGCGTCGGTGGTTGGACGTGGTAAAGGATTACGACTGCAAGATCCTTTACCATTCAGGAAAGGCCAACGTGGTGGCCGATGCGCTTAGCCACAAGGCGGCACCGATCAGGGATATCTGTCTGAGGATGACAGTGGTGACTCCGCTTTTGGAGCGGATCCGGGAGGCTCAGCAGGAGGCTAAGGAGGAACATCGGAAGAGCGAGCGGATTGTGGGACAGGTTTCCTCCTTCGACTATGATAGTCGAGGGTTATTCACACTACACCGTAGGGTGTGGGTACCGTATCACGGGGGTGTGCGTCAGGTTCTGATGGAGGAGGCGCACAAATCCCGATTCTCCATTCATCCCGAGGCAACGAAGATGTATAGAGATCTTCGTCTAGACTATTGGTGGCCCTGCATGAAGTGGGATGTAGCATGGTACGTTGAGCGGTGCTTGACCTGCAGGAAGGTCAAGGCCGAGCACCAGAGGCCACATGGCAAGATGCAGCCATTGGATATCCCGCTGTGGAAATGGGAAGACATCACGATGGATTTTATCACCAAGCTTCCTAGGACCGCACGGGGAGTGGATTCTATATGGGTCATCGTGGATCGGTTGACCAAGAGCGCTCACTTCATACCGATCCAGGAGAGTATCTCGGCAGAGAAGTTGGCCAAAATCTACATCCGAGAGGTGGTGCCGGTCTCCGTGATTTCAGACAGAGATGTACGGTTTACTTCCAAGTTTTGGAAGAAGTTCCATGACGAGCTGGGTACTCGTCTACATTTTAGCACCGCTTTTCACCCGCAGACCGATGGTCAGAGTGAGCGGACCATCCAGACTCTGGAGGATATGTTGCGGGCGTGCGTACTAGACTTCGGTGGTAGCTGGGATACCTATCTTCCTCTAGCTGAGTTTTCGTACAACAACAGCTACCACGCGAGTATCGACCGACCTCCCTTCGAGATGTTGTACGGGAGGAGGTGCAGGACCCCGATATGCTGGGGTGAGGTAGGCCAGAGGGTCGAGCACCGAAGTGGTGCTCAAGACGACCGAGAGGATTCAGCAAGTTCGGAGCAGGCTTCAGACTGCACAGAGTCGGCAGAAAAGTGATGGGTTTTGAGCATTCTAACACTTCCTAAGTGTACATGCAACCCTAATAACCTTGGATCTATGTTTGTCTAATAATCATGCAAAGTTGAATTCCAAGGTTATATTCCTATCTAGCATACATGGGGAACATTTTTAACTTGAATGAAAGATAGAATAACTTACCTTGTTGTTGATTATGATCCTTGAAACCTTGTGAGCCTAGCACCCCAAGTGTGATGCCTCAAATGGTTCACACAACACCAAATGCAAAGGAGTAAACTTTGAGAGAATCTTACACTTGCAAAATCGGCTCTAGCCCTCTTGTTTCTTATGTGTAGCCTATTTTGGTGGAGAATGGGTTTCTTATATAGTGTTGACACATCTAGGGTTACACCATGTAAACCCTAATGTGTCATGACTTTTCATTTCCATGACCCATGGGTTTGTAACTCCCATGGAGCATCCTATGGGTGGAACCCAACTTGATAATCCATGGAGCCTCTTAGCCCACTATATAATATATGGAATATTTACATAATCTACCCATATATTTAATTAGTTATCTTTTGATCACTTAATTAATTCTAAATTAATTCTTGATCAAACTAATTAAATAATATTATTAATATATTAGAACTTATAATATATTAATAAACCATAAGTGTTATTTCTCTCATTTTAGTTTATCCAATTGCATGGTGCCATGCAACCCAAATGGACCATGCCGGGTCGGGTCAAGTACATACCAGAAATAGTTATGGACTTAGACACCTTATCCAACAGTCTCCCACTTGGATAAGTCTAATAACTATAACTGCAATACTTCAGGAACCGATCGGCAATCGTAGCTCTTTCAAGGTCTCTCGGAACTGAGAAGATGATGATACGCCATTTAAGATAAGTGATCATATAATCCTCTGTTCGAGATATCAGCCGGACAAATACATGGAACAATGTCTTACTTATTGTCCAGCAGTTTGTTTCCCGATTTCTGATTTGTTTGACAAAGAACTTAATTGAACACATCAACTTAGTTCTGACCGGGCCCGGTACATAGGTCAAAACAAAATCATCGAGGGGCCCAGATATCAGCTTCTAATCCAAGAAGGAACAGATAAACTTCGACTCATATGTTTGTTCTACCATTCAGTGAATTATACACAAGAGCACGTTTTATAACATCGAGTTACCAATGCGTTTTTGTACAATCAATGCATAACCAACTCATAAGTAACAAATCATATCTCTAGGTTTGAAGACTCATATGATATTACCGTCTCACGATCACTCGAGATAAATTCCATGAAGTGATTCTAGTGAGCGTGGGTTGAGTCCAATGCTCAGAACTTATGAGCACTCATGATTGTTGTAGCCATGTCCAACACCTTAGACCTCTGCAATCAATCATGACAGTCTTGATTCATACCTACTTCCGACATATGACCGACTGTGGAGGTTCGAATAATATGATATACCAAACATAATTATTCTGGAAGTCAAAACATGCAAAAGAAATATAGTAAACGATCGACAAGAGATAGCAACACTTTACTCATAAATAAAACACCTTTTATTCATCATCTAATGTCAATTACACTTTACAAATTTCGAGGTTATCTAACTACTAAATCTAATATCATCCTTCAGCCCTATGCTCCGAGCATGCTAGAGATGCTTAACCCGAGTCAGTCCCTTCGTGAGGGGATCTGCTGGGTTCTCATCCGATGATACCCTCTTTGCCACGAAGAGTCCTTCTATTCGATGTCTGATGAAATGGTATTTTATGTCGATGTGTCTGGATCTCCCGTGATCCCTTGGTTCCTTGGCTAAGGCAACTGCACTTTCACTATCACAGAAAATTTCCATTGGCTCTTTAATAGCTGGTACAACTCCAAGGTCTCCAATGAAGTTCTTCAGCCATATCGCCTCCTTTGCTGCCTCGCTAGCTGCTATATACTCTGATTCGCAAGTTGAATCAGCCACTGTCTCTTGCTTGGAACTCTTCCAAGAAATTGCTCCTCCGTTTAAGGTAAAGACCCAGCCTGACTGAGAGCGGAAATTATCCCTATCAGTCTGAAAGCTAGCATCACTATACCCTACAACTCTCAAGTCTTCACTCCCACCGAGGGTAAGGACCCAGTCCTTAGTCCTCCGTAGGTACTTGAGGATATTCTTTACCGCAGTCCAGTGTCCCTTGCCAGGGTTCCCCTGATACCTGCTAACCATGCTCAAAGCAAAGGCTATATCAGGTCGAGTACATGTCATAGCATACATGATCGATCCTACAGCCGAAGCATAAGGTATTCGACTCATTTCTGCTATCTCAGCCTCAGTACTATGGCTTTGTGTCTTACTCAATCTGGCGTTACTCTGGATGGGTAACTCTCCTTTCTTGGAGTCCTGCATGCCGAATCTCTTCAGCACCTTATCCAAGTAGGTACTCTGACTAAGTCCAATTACTCTTTTACTCCGGTCTCTCAAGATCCTTATCCCTAGAATATAGGCAGCTTCTCCTAGGTCCTTCATAGAGAAACACTTCCCAAGCCAGGACTTAACTTCCTGCAGAGTTGGGATGTCATTTCCTATGAGTAGTATGTCATCCACATATAATACCAAAAAACTAACTATACTCCCACTAGCCTTGACATATACACAAGATTCATCTTCACTCCTAGAAAAGCCAAATTCCTTGACTTTCTCATCAAAGCAAAGATTCCATCTGCGAGGTGCTTGCTTTAACCCATAAATGGATTTCTCAAGCTTACACACTCTATTAGGGTACTCTGTGTTGACAAAACCCTCCGGCTGACTCATGTAAACATCCTCAACCAACTTTCCATTAAGGAAAGCGGTTTTGACATCCATTTGCCATATTTCATAGTCATGAAATGCGGCTATGGCTAACAGAACCCTAATAGACTTAATCTTCGCCACTGGAGAAAAGGTCTCATCATAATCAACTCCCGGAGTTTGTGAGAAATCCTTTGCAACCAGTCGTGCCTTATAAGTGTGTACATCACCATCCATGTCGGTCTTCTTCTTGAAGATCCATTTGCACCCTACAGTCTTACGACCTGGTACATTCTCAACCAAGTTCCAAACTTGATTGTCATACATGGACTGTATCTCGCTGTCCATTGCCTCTTTCCACTTAGCTGACTCAGGGCCTGCCATGGCTTCCGCGTAACTGTTAGGTTCATCCAGACTTATCAGTGTCTCATCACTGATAAGTGTATCACCTTCCGCAGTAATATGGAATCCATAGTAATGCTCAGGTGCATTCCTAACCCTTGTGGAACGCCTTAGAGGTACAGACTTGTCAATTGGCTCAACAGGAGTTTCCTCCTCAAGTTGAGTGTTAGGGTTTGAAGTTCCTTCACCACTTGACTCTTGAATTTCTTCAAGGTCAACTTGCCTCCCACTGTCTTCTTGTCTTATGAACTCTCTCTCTCGAAAGACAGCCCTCCTAGCTACAAAGACCACATTTTCACTAGGTCTGTAGAAGAGGTAACCAAAGGATTGTTGTGGGTAGCCGATGAAAATACACCTCTCGCTTCGAGGTTCGAGCTTATCATGAGTCTCGCGTCTCACGAAAGCCTCGCAACCCCAAATCTTGATGTGGTCTAGTTTGGGTACTTTACCAGTCCACATCTCATGAGGAGTTTTGGCAACTTTCTTTGTAGGGACTAGATTAAGGATATGGGCGGCAGTCTCTAAGGCATACCCCCAAATGAGATTGGTAGCGAAGCTCGACTCATCATGGAACGAACCATATCCAACAAGGTTCGATTACGCCTCTCAGCTACACCGTTCAACTACGGTGTCCTGGGAGGTGTCAATTGTGAGACAATCCCACATTCCCTAAGATAGTCGAGGAACTCTGAACTAAGATACTCACCACCTCGATCGGATCGAAGCATCTTAATGTTCCTGCCCAATTGATTCTCGACTTCCTGTTTAAACTCTTTAAACCTCTCAAAAGTCTCTGACTTATGCTTGATTAAGTAGACATATCCATATCTACTGTAATCATCAGTAAAATTCAAATAATAACGATTAGCATCCCTTGTGGCATGTTTGAAGGGCCCACACACATCCGTGTGTATAAGATCCAACAAACCTTCACCCCTCTCACAAGAACCTGTGAAGGGTGACTTTGTCATTTTTCCAAGTAAGCATGATTCGCAACTATCATCTGACTTTAGGTCAAATGACTCCAAGACTCCATCCTTTTGGAGTTGGCCTATGCGTTTCTTGCTTATATGTCCAAGACGACAATGCCATAATGATGCTTTATCCAAGTTATTATTATTAACAGAATCAATACACAATACATTATTTCCTAAGTTATCAACCACAGATACAGTTTCATACACGCCATCACAAGGTAATGCTTTAAAATAAAGAACATTATTAAAGAAAGCATTAATCGAACCAACTTCATTATCAAATGAAAAGGTGAAACCTTGTTTATACAATGCATGAAAGGAAATAATGTTTCTTGCCATTTCTGGCGAATAACAACACTTATTCAAATCTAAACTAAACCCACTACTTAGCGATAAAGTATAAACTCCAATCTTGGTGACAGGTAAAGCTTTCCTATTCCCCATGATTAAGTTTATTCTTCCATGCTCCACATTCTCACTTCTTCTTAGTCCCTGCAAATCAGAACATATATGAATACCACAACCGGTATCAAGGACCCAAGAGTTAGAATGGGGTGAGTTATTAGATAAGATAGTGTAAATACCTGCATGGTTGGGTTTAACTTTCCCATCCTTCACATCTTGCTGGTACTTTGGGCAGTTCCGCTTCCAATGTGATTTTTCATGGCAATAGAAGCATTCAGCCTCTTTTGGGTCAGAAGAAGGAGTGACGAAACCTTTCTTGGTTCCACTTGAAGAAGAGCCATCAAGGGTCCTAGCCTTGGTACCCTTCGAAGAGCCCTTCCTCTTCTTCCCTCGACTTTTCCCGATTGCCAAAACCGGGGCGGAGTTTGGAGTAGGAGTGTTAACAACTGACTTACCCTTAAGACCTGTTTCTACGGTCTTGAGGAGTCCCTGAAGTTTGCTGAGTGTGACCTCTTCCTTATTCATGTGATATGTCATGCAGAATTGATCATAGCACGATGGTAAGGAGTGCAAAATGATATCTATTGCAAGCTCCTCAGGGAAGTTCACATTAAGCTTCAGCAACCGATCCACATACCTTTGCATTTTCTGCATGTGGCTCGTGACAGATTCCCCGTCCTTCATCATGGTTGTTATGATAGAGCATATGATTTCATACCTCTCTTGTCGTGCACTTTCATGGTATCTTTCCATCAGATCTTGGTGCATTTCAAAAGGGTATAAGTCCTCATAGGACTTTTGGAGTTCCGCTGTCATGGTGGCCAACATGATGCATGCCACTTTTGTAGCATCCCTTTCATGTGCCCGAAAGTCAGCGATCTCCTGGGGAGTTGCAGTGGTCTCATCAATCTCCTTAAGCTCCTTGTCAAGGACATATTCTTTGTCCTCATAGCGGGTAATCATCCTGATGTTTCTGATCCATTCATTGAAGTTGGATCCATCAAAAATGACTTTCCCACACAAGTTCATAAGGGTAAAGGAGCCATTAGGATTAGAGCCAGAAGCAGCATTGTTTGAAGACATCTGAAAGAAGAGAACAAGATGAGTTTAGATATTAAGAGAGTCCTTAATAAAACACCCAAATGTAATATTAAGGCTAGGATCCAATCACAATATATTATAACTTAGAAGAGGTATGCCGTAATCCAAGCTATAACATATTTGAAAGGTAGGTGAATGACAATTCACCAATTTCCACCATGAAAAACGAAATATAGATATTAGGTTTTTAATTGGTTCTTAGAAATTCCTAGATTCTTTTGAGATTCAATGAATTTTTTCAAAGGCATGTTTCAATCTCGAGTGTGCCCTCCAAGTTTTGTGACTGGGATACCGAGGATCACAAAACGAGGTGTGAAGTAACCATGCAAATCACTTGGTACCCTCAAGGTTTATCACTCAATCGATGTGCCGGTAAACCACACACGCTCCACCGATGCTATGGTAAACCTTAAGTCACCCTTTACCTACCTTGTTAAGTCCAAGTTAGTGTGCCGGTTAACCACACACGCTCCACCAACGACTTAAACAAAGTGTAAAGTGTAGTTTCATGGATTAGCACCTTATTCACATTTTCCTAAAGTAACTAAGATTGGGAATTTAATAAAAGCATTTAGTTACTTTATAATATTCATCATACTTTTAATGAGAATTTATAAGTCCTTGTCTTACCCGTTCGGCTAACGACCCTCCACCGATCAATGAAGCGGTGGGTGAGAGTGGACACCCATTAAGTTGCCATTTTATAGGCAACAACCTTATACCCCCCTTATAGACCGGCTTCGTGAATGAGGCGTACTAGCGGTAAGACGACTTGACGTTATACATATATATATATTAGTAACTTATAATATTATAAAGTATAAGGGTTGAATTTTAACTTTTAAAATTCTAAGGGTTGGAACTAAAGTTTTAATCAAGACTTTACATGTTCCAAAACTTGAGAGCAAGTTTTGTAAACTTCCAAAACTTTTCATTTCTTATAACTTATGAATTAATTGAGTAATAAAAATGAAGACTCTTCATTTTTATAACTCTTGTGTTCTTTTAATGGCTTTAATAAAAGTGAGACTTTTGGTTTTCCATAACTTGAGGACAAGTTATGGACTCCATTAAAACACATTATGATCATGAATTAAACTACCATGAAGGTTACAAACAATTCCTATGATCATCTAATCTTCATAAGTTCAAGAACATGAATATGAACACTTTCAAGAATCAAAAATTACACTTAAAAAAAACTTGTAATTTTAATAATTGCCATTGTAAATGGATTAGCATAAACATTACACCATCTAAAACAAGCTTTAAAACATCAAAACAGTTTAGGGTAATGTTTCTAGTCCATTTCCAGCAACAAATGTGCAAACTTTCATACGAGCAGAAAACAGAAAAACGATTTTTTTTTCAAGCTGTTTGCACACAAAAAAAAACAACAAACAAACCTAGGCTCTGATACCACTGATGGGTTTTGAGCATTCTAACACTTCCTAAGTGTACATGCAACCCTAATAACCTTGGATCTATGTTTGTCTAATAATCAAGCGAAGTTGAATTCCAAGGTTATATTCCTATCTAGCATACATGGGGAACATTTTTAACTTGAATGAAAGATAGAATAACTTACCTTGTTGTTGATTATGATCCTTGAAACCTTGTGAGCCTAGCACCCCAAGTGTGATGCCTCAAATGGTTCACACAACACCAAATGCAAAGGAGTAAACTTTGAGAGAATCTTACACTTGCAAAATCGGCTCTAGCCCTCTTGTTTCTTATGTGTAGCCTATTTTGGTGGAGAATGGGTTTCTTATATAGTGTTGACACATCTAGGGTTACACCATGTAAACCCTAATGTGTCATGACTCTTCATTTCCATGACCCATGGGTTTGTAACTCCCATGGAGCATCCATGGAGCATCCTATGGGTGGAACCCAACTTGATAATCCATGGAGCATCCTATGGGTGGAACCCAACTTGATAATCCATGGAGCCTCTTAGCCCACTATATAATATATGGAAGGTTTACATAATCTACCCATATATTTAATTAGTTATCTTTTGATCACTTAATTAATTCTAAATTAATTCTTGATCAAACTAATTAAATAATATTATTAATATATTAGAACTTATAATATATTAATAAACCATAAGTGTTATTTCTCTCATTTTAGTTTATCCAATTGCATGGTGCCATGCAACCCAAATGGACCATGTCGGGTCGGGTCAAGTACATACCAGAAATAGTTATGGACTTAGACACCTTATCCAACAAAAAGTTATGCTGACAAGCGCCGATCAGACCTGGAGTTCCAGGTTGGGGATATGGTCCTCCTGAAGGTGTCACCATGGAAGGGTGTCATCCGATTCAGGAAACGGGGCAAATTGGGCCCCAGGTACATTGGACCCTTCAGGGTTCTGGCCCGGGTGGGCAAGGTGGCATATAAGTTGGATTTGCCAGCCGAGCTCAGTCAGATACACAGCACTTTCCATGTTTCGCAACTGAGGAAGTGCCTGGTGGACGACACCGCAGTGGTGCCTTTGGAGGACATTCAGGTTGATGACAGCCTAAATTACATCGAGCGGCCTGTAGCGATCCTCGACCGGAAGTCGAAGGATCTGAGGAACAAGAGAGTGGAACTCGTGAAGGTGCAATGGCAGCACCGGAAGGGGTCGGAGTGGACTTGGGAGCCGATGGATGAGATGATGATGCATTACCCCGAGCTGTTTCAGGAGCAAGCAGCAGACTTCGAGGACGAAGTCTAAAATAAGTAGGGGAGATTTGTAGCACCTGGTTCTTGGTACGTATCCTTTAATTTAATCTTTTAATAATTTGCATTTTTGGCCTTGAACTCGGCGAGTCGAAGGACTAACTCGCCGAGTAGAAGCGAGAAAGATCGCGGGTCTTAAGTGATGGACTCGCCGAGTCGGTTCCCGGACTCGGCGAGTAGACCCTATTTGGACAAAAACCCTAATCCAGGGGTGTGCACCCTATTTAAACAACTTAACTCGGCCTCCTTCGTCCCATTTACTCCCAGAAGACCCCCATAGCAAACCCTAGCCGTTATTGAGGAATTTTAAAGCATTTGGAGTGATCTTGGTGATTTTGTGGTTCAAGGAAGAAGGAAAAGCTTGAAGGATCAAGAGGAGGCTTGAGGGATTCAGTTGTGAGCATCATTTGCAGTCTTCAGAAGGTATAAAGTCTATACCTTGCTCTTTCATTTGTTAGATCCCTCTTTGGGAAGATTTAGGGCTTTTATGAGCCATTTTGATAGCCAACCATGTTTGCAAACGTGGTTGGGGGTTTGAGCTTCTGAATCACATCATTTCAAGAGTCCCTAAGCAGATGTGAGTGGCTTTTGCACCCATAAAAGGTCCCATGCACCCTAGGAGCTTGTTTTATGTCCTTTTGAACTCAAAGTCCCATGCAAGCACGTAAAGGTTGTAACTTTACGTGCTAGATCGATTGTAGAAGCATAGATCTATCTTTTGATCAAGAGCTGTACATCAGAACTCGAAGATTTAGTGAACGGTGGTGACCAACTCGGCGAGTCCGTTCATGGGACTCGGCGAGTGCATGGTCCTGTCCATATCAGTTGAGGGTCATAAGGACCCAGTTGAGTGTAGAAAGGTTTCAGGAAGGTCACAGGGGGTGACCCAACGTTATGGACTAAGCCATTGTGCTGGAAATTCATGGGACTCGGCGAGTGCATGAACGTACTCGGCGAGTCCAAGGCAATCTCCTTAGAACTCGGCAAGTTGTTCATCAACTCGGCGAGTTGAGGACAGAAGTTGTTCATCAGATGAAGGTGAACACAACGAGTTGTTCATCAACTCGGCGTGTCGGATGAGTTTTCATGTGGAGTTCAAATGGGAGAGGAACTCGTCGAGTTGACGGCTCAACTCGACGAGTAGGTGCATGGATGAGGAAGAGTAGAGAGTGGGGGACTCGACGAGTTGACGGCCCAACTCGGCGAGTCGGGTCAACTGGGAGTTGACTTTGACTTTGACTTTGACTTTGACTTTGACTCGATTTGGTTGGGGGTAAAATGGTCATTTTACCCTAAGTATAGAGATCAGTTTCTAACTAAGTATTGTGGGGTTGTAGCCGGAGGATTTCCGGAGCAGCAGCGGACGGTGGTTTCCCGCACAGATTATCAGCGACTACTTGTACGAGGTGAGTTACCTTCCAGTAGCGGTGGGTCTACGGCCACAATGTCGGCCCACTAGTAGGAGTTGCATGATAGATGATTGTCTCTGTGATATTCATCTAGGGTTGTTACTACCTGTGATATGTTTATGTGCTAAAATGATATGATGCTATGTACTAGTGACAGTAGGGGGAGATAGTCCCCAGATTACCGGCCGATAGGGTCGAAGGGGCGGTCGTGCCCAGCCATGCTAGATAGATTATGTGATAAATGTGTTATGTGGTAGTAGTAAGGGGGTGAAATAGTCCCCAGTACCCGGTCGAGAGGACCGAAGGGGAGACCAGCACCCAGATATGCTAGTCAGTACCCGGTCGAGAGGACCGAAGGGGAGGCCAGCTCCCAGATATGCTAGACAGTATCCGGTCGGGAGGACCGAAGGGGTACGTCGGGCACCCAGATATGCCGGACAATATATGTATGTTATGTAACTGTACGGTATGTGGTATGATGGGGGAACTCACTAAGGTTTGTGCTTACAGTTTATAGTTTTGTTTTCAGGTACCTCTTCGTCGAAGGGGAAGGAGCTGGCGCGGTAGCGGCACATCATACACACACATTGATTTCCGCATCATGAGTTATTCTGGGATTTGTACTCTGACATTATTATGTTTTTATAAAATGGTTTCCGGACACGCGACATTTTTTTTGAAATGATATGATCAGTGAATGTTTTATTTCTAATGTTTTGCTAAGTATATGTTTCAAAAATGAATTTTTTTTTTTGGCTCGTATTTTGGGATGTTACAAGTTGGTATCAGAGCCCTGGTTTGAGGGATTCGGACACACCTTCGGGGGATGTCTGGACTCAAATCGAGGGATTAAAAGATTTTTATAAAGAAATGATTTCCTAAAGACTGAGTAAAAGAGTTTCGAGAAAGAACGAGGTGTGTGATGTGCGCGACCGGCCGAGCTCAAGTAAGTTTTCCCCAAAGTACCCATACAAGTTTATGTTATGATTATCAGTTTCAGTTTCAGTAGAACAGCATGCTAGAATAGGACTAAGGATCTAGGAATGATGCCTTATGTGTCTGCTTTATGTGTTCCAGCTTTATGAGAATTGCATGCTAGTACCGAGTAGACAGTAGTAGGATAGCCTGTTTAGGTTATGCCTGATAGTATGAGCTTAGCAGTGTATGCTAGTACAGATCAGTCGATATGATAGCCAGAGTAGTATATACTTGATTATGTGTACTCAATGTCCGAATGCTTCTTGCTATGTGCTTTTAGGAGTTCTAGTTGTCTTTCACTAACTAGTAAACGAATATGTTAAGTTACATATTGCAAGGACTAAATAATTTCAGAGGGTTGGGTCTAGCCCTATTTCGCAGCTCTTGTTTGAGTCCAACCGTTGTAGGGTAGGATCCCTCATTCGAAGAATTATCTAGTCTGAGTCATATGTAATAGTATTCGCGAGCTAGTTAGGGGAAGAAAGCAGGGACCTCTTATGCAGCTAAGGGCGGAGAGTGGGTTGGCGACTTCCTAGGGCGAGCCTAGGATGAGATTAGCATGAGATCAATAGTAGTAGTAGTAGGGACTTGGTGGAGTCGAGGCAGTTCTTGAGGAAAGTACGGATAGATGTGGAAGGTAGTATGGGCCCGTACTACTGAAAGCAGAGGATCCGTACTTGAATTAAGGAAGGCTGAGGCGAGACCAGGAACCTTGCAGTAGACGCGATCCCTTCAGATGAATCAGTACAACTGACAGTTGTCGTTATGTATTGCAGAATGGTGGTACTACGCTCGAGGCCAGCAGTTGGCAGTTCAGGAGAGGGATCGGGTTCGGGATCAGGTTCCGAGCCAATAGACGAGAGGCTATGCGAGTTCATCGCGTTAGAGATCACCAGAGGCATCCTTGATTCGACCCCCATTATCTTCGGGTCGATCAAGGAAGGGATAGTGGAGTTGATGGAGGATCGCCTCAGGGCATTCAGGAGCGACATGGCATCTGGCCAGTCGGGATCTCGCACACTGTCCTTCAAGGACTTCCAGGGCAGTGGTGCGCCGGATTTTCACGGGGCGAAGGACCCCATAGCTGCCAGGCGATGGATTGCAGACATTGAGTCTGCACAGTTGACTAGCTTCTGCCCCGAGGGGTCGAAGGTGAGATTTGCAGCAGGATGTTTGAGAGATCGAGCTAGGGATTGGTGGGAATCCGTTGGTGACTCGTTGGGAGCCTCGGCTGTCGAGGCTATGACCTGGTCGGACTTCTGATACCACTGTTGGGTTTTGAGCATTCTAACACTCCTAAGTGTACATGCAACCCTAAATACCTTGGATCTATGTTTTCTCTATTATACATGCAAATATGAATATTCCAAGGTATTGCCCTATCTAGCATACAATCCTTGATACTTGGGTAATATAACAAGTTAGAATACGTACCTTTTAATGAAGCTTGAAGTCTTGAACTTTAAGAGCTTAGCCCCAATAGTGTGGAAGCCTCAAGTGGAATCACAAATCACCAAAACACCTTGGAAGACTTTAGAGAATATAGATACTTGGCTCACACTTATGAAATCGGTTATTGCCCTCTTTAGTGTATCCACACTAGCCACTAGCCTAATTTCATGAACCATAAGACCCTTTATATAGTGTGGAGGATTAGGGTTAAACCCTAATACCCATGACCTTTTATTTCCTAGGATCCATGGGTTAAAGCTCCATGGACTATCCATGAAGACTTAGCCCAACCTAAATGAACTTGGCCCACTACACATATATATCTAAGAGTCCATATTTAATTAGTTCCTTTTGATCACTTAATTAATTATAAATTAATTCTTGATCAATACTAGTTAAATAATATGATTATATATTAATATATTAGAACTTATAATATATTAATATAAATCATAAATATATTATTCTCAAAAGACTATCCATATAAATTGTGCCGGTGAAGTGCAACCCAAATGGACCATGCCGGGTCGGGTCAAGTACATACCAAATATAGTTATGGACTTAGACATTAATCCAACACTAAGATGGTCAAGGACCAGGACATACCCTACTCGAGTATATTAGGGCACGTGTTAGCTGTAGCAACGGATGATCAAGAAGAGTATATCGGGGCGATGGCTTTTTGTCTATGATGGGTATCGAGAGTGGAAGTGGAGTCTCTGCTCTTATGATGAGTGATGTGATAGAACGTTGGTTGAGGAGTTGAGCATGAAGAGAATGATAGTGCATTATTTCCAGACTAAGAGTCAGAGTTAATACTGGACAGTTGGGGAGGTCCGGTGATGGGAGGGTGTGAGTTTCTGAAAGACTAGAGACAGTCATGATAGGAAGTTCTGAGGATTTCATCTGAGATTGGGGTTATTTGGGGTTGCTTGATCTCTGTCGGGAGATCATCGAGCGTGCGTAGCACCTTCCAGGAGTAGGTGCGATGTTACTGGTGGGAACAGTCTGTGGGATAGATTGTTGGTGCGTCAAATGATGATGGTTCAAACCCTGAGTGGGGGAGAACCGGGTATTCTAATGAGAGAATCAGAGGTTGGTTCAAGAGCGATTAAAGAACTAGATATAGAGACCTGTGGTACGGATTCAGAATACCAGCGTTATTGGTGGTTAAGGTGAGGTGCAGAGTAAGTTCTTGCATGAGACTCGTGCTCATGAAAGGATGAGTGTCTCCACGGCCGGTGGCCGTTGGTCAGGGAACTTGTAGTGGTTAGAAATTCTTCGATGTGGTTTGGCTTGTAAGGTTAGTTCGGCGGTTGGGAAATTCCGGTCCGATGTATGGGCTGTTATATGTAGTTTGGGAAGAGCAGATGTGGAATTAGACAACCAACCTCAGGGTCGGTTAGTGTATTCTTGCATGAGTTTTGAGCAATAGAGGAAGGAGTTTCGGATGGTTGTCATCATGTTCCGAGTCATTATTGATTCATCAGTGTTTCAATTGAGAGTTGGGATACTCCGAAGTTGTGCGTTATGTGAAATGAAGGATAGTTATGATATCCTGAGGGAATGCACTGAGGTATTCGTGTATGATGCCGTAAGTATGGGATAGGTGGTTGAGGCAGGACATCGTGATGTTCTGCGATGGTGTTCTGGGGTATCCGAGTATGATGCCCTAAATTCCGAATTATTTTTAGAGTCTTGAGTTTGAGGCGGCAAGTGGTGTATCAAGTATCTACGGTTCCAGTGGGAGCCCTTCGAGTATTGACATCAAGAGGGATCATTTAAGAAGGTGGATTACAGCAGGGAAGGGTGTTTTGTTATGGCGGTTGTCGTCAGATATTATGATGCATAATTTGGATGAGTGTGGGTACCTATCTATGTTAGTCCGCAGAGCATGAGTTAGAGGACGCAGTGTGGTGTTAACGTGAGTATGAGACTGTGGGATGATAAGAGAAAGCGCTGCTAGTCAGCGAGAGGGTGGTGTGATACTGCGGGGAGCCGTAGTACTCACTAGTCAGCGAGAGGGTGTTGTGATACTGCGGGGAGCCGTAGTATTCACTAGTCAGCGAGAGGGTGTTGTGATACTGCGGGGAGCCGTAGTATTCACTAGTCAGCAAGAGGGTGTTGTGATACTACGGGGAGCCGTAGTATTCAATAGTCAACGAGAGGGTGTCGTGGTACTACAGGAAGCCGTATTATTCGCAAGTCAGAGCATGACGCAGAGGAGTGTTAGGCTTGGGTAGCCTTATTATTGCGTTTTTGGGGACCTGGTGGTCGGACCAGGACCGAGACTGTGGTCTCCTTAATGATCAGGAATCGTTATATACTGAGTTAAGGTGTGGTTATCACAATCAAAAGGAATTGGGGTAGTGATGTACGCATGGGTTGCGGGTCATGAGTCATGAGTTGAGTGGTTCATAAGGACGATCGGTTCTAATTCTGGGTCGGACCAGACTCTCGAGTTTGAGTTTGGCTCTAGTGGTGCTTTGAGTAGACGAGATGAAATTCTAGATTCTGATATGGGTCCCAAGTTGAGGGGTATTGTTTATCAGCTGATGTCTTAGACCTGTGTAGGTCAACACTCGGGTACGGGAGGTACCGCGAGGCGCATGTATCTAGGGAGCGGTGTTCGACAGAGGTCGAGGGTGAAACGATTTAGTGGGATTGTGGTATTCGTTGGGGTAAAGAGAGCTTCGTGACTTGTGTGTCACCGGGCCGAGATTGTGGTTGTGAGAAGGAAGTCGGTGAGACATTTTGGGACATGTTATGGGTGACCTTTGGAGGTTCAACTGTGGAGTCAGGAGTTGACTTAGTGCCCAGTATTGAAAAGGGATATGAGAAACGAAGTTGGGGCTTACGAATGTGATGTCTGAGGACACTTCTGAATGAGTATGGTTTTTCCCTTGTGTCTGAGGGCAGAGTGTTAAGGATTCTTTGTTCGGATGGGTTCTGATAGCGGTTTAGTGGATGAGCCCTAGTGAGGTGTGGACCCTTCCGTTTCTTGGGGCATGATTCGGATCTTTTAGCATGTTGGTATGAGTGAGCGGTATCTGATTGTTGGATTCGGGCTTGTGAGAATCAGAGGATCAGTGGGTTATCAGGGCTGACATTCGAGGAGCGAATATCATGGTGATCGCTTGAGTAGGTGGTCTGGCGGCGAGTTAGGCCACTAGAGTTTCCAGATATTGGGAAAGAGTATATTAGCAGCCGAAGAGTTGGTTTAGTTTTAGGACTTGGGAGTTTCTGTGTGGTTTCAGGTGTCCATTGAGAAAGATATCGGTGTAGTATGAGATCCTTCCGGTGGTGTCTTTCGTGTTGATGAACTTTGTGTGGTCACGAGTGATTTCGAGGGCGAAATCTAATTCAAGTGGGGAGAATTGTAACATCCGGATTTTCAGAGGTATTATGGTGTAGGTTAATCTTGTGATTAAAGGAGAGACTCGACGAGTTGAGGGTCCAACTCGCCGAGTCGAGTCGGGTTTCTCCCGTGGATTTAATGAGTGGACTAGACGAGTCCGAGGAGGGACTCGCCGAGTTGGTGTTGGGCAGAGAAACCCTAATCTCCGGGGTTTGGGACCTATTTAAAGGCACTTATAGCCTTCTTGGCCCCTTCCCAACAGTGTCTGCGTCCCTTGAGAGAAACCCTAGAGTTATTTATGAGCTAGAGAGGAAAGAGACTTCTTGGAGGTCATTTCTTTGAGAAGAAGATCAAGGGAGTTGCAAGGATCTCAGAGGAGAGTTGGTGGATTAGTCTCATCTTCATTTCAAGCTTCAGATCTGATACAACTCTTGCCTCCCTTGTGTTTGAGTAGATTTCCTTGGTTGTAAAGTTGGGCTTGTATCCTTATTGATGGGGTTTTGGGTGCATCCAAACCCTTTTTCGAGTCAATTGTAGATCTGGACCTTGTGAGGTCCAGAGATCCAGAAAGTAGGCAGCCATGAGTGAGTAACCTTGGAGCTTTGAAGCTATGGAGTTTCAATGGAGTCAAAATGGTGTATAGAGCAAAATACACCATGCATGAGCCTCAAGTTCAGACCTTTACGTGACTTTTGGGTAGTAGGAGGTTAGATCTATGAGTTTGGGTTGCAGATCTGACCTCAAATGGCTGAATGAGAAATCTGTGGGAGCCAACTCGTCGAGTCCAGGGGTGACTCGACGAATCGCAGCGGGTTTGACCGAGTAGTCTTAACCCAGTGTTGGCTCGCCGAGTTGGGAGTCAACTCGACGAGCTGAGTGCGTCCTAGGTAGAGTTCAGTTGATGCGAGGGGACTCGACGAGTCGCATGGGTGCACTCGACGAGTAGGGTCAAATGTGGACGGTTGACTTGAGCTTGACTTCTATTGACTTTGGGGTTTTTGTCAACATAAGTAATAGAGGCCTTGGAAGGGTAAAATGGTCTTTTACCTACTTTAGAGAGTTAGAAAGAGAAGGAACCGCCTTCGATTATCTGAGTCGTGAAAAAGAGTTATTATAAGAGATATTCATCCTATGTGTTAGGCGGTGGCGAGTTCGAGATTCAAGTGTGAGGATAGCTGCTTTCTGCTTGCCAGGTGAGTCTTCTCACTATACTTTACCTAGAGTGGTAACTAGAGTTATGTGACAGAGTATTTTGTATGCTATTTATGTGATGTGATGCACTGCATTATTTCTATGTGATTTATGTTGTGTGTGTGTGTTCCAGAGTTTACAGAGTTAGGACCGAAAGGTCCATAGAGTTAGGACCATAGGGTCCACAGAGTTAGGACCAGAGGGTCCATAGAGTTATAGCCTTGAGTGGCTAATATTTGTTTTATGTGGTATTTTGGGGAACTCAATAAGCTTCGTGCTTACCGTGTTATGTGTTATGTGTTTCAGGTTCTCAGGATCGTGGGACGGCACCGGTTGATTGTACACACCAGAGAATGAGTCATGAGGATCCTGGATTATTAATTACTAAAACATGGAGTTATGTTTTGTGAATTGAACAAATGAGATTTTAATAAAATGTGTCACGAGGATTTATATGATTTTAAATGAAAAACTTCTTTTGAAAATTTACGTTGTTACAAGTTGGTATCAGAGCCTTGGTTTGAGGGATTCGGATGCACCTTCGGGTATGTCTAAACTCAAACTGAGGAATAGAGGAAAGTTTTTCAAAATAAATGATTTTTCTAAAACGAGCAGGAGTTTTAAGAGAAAACGAGAAAGAGCAGTGTGTACAATCAACCAGAGCCCGAACGGTGATTTCCCAAAATACCCTTACTTTATGTGTTATGAGATATTATACATGCTAGAGACAGGCTAGGTATTTCATATTTTAGGACTAGAGTGGCCTGATTTGTGATGCCTTAGTCTAGGAGTTGCTGTTATCGGTGATGCGCTTTCGAGTATGTGCTGAGTAAGAGTATCCAGCGGGAATCCTTATAGAGAAGGGACTTGAGTAGAGAAGTAATCTAGGAGAGATACCTAGGAGCATTTATGGTACCTACTGCGAGAATAGTTAGACACCCGCGAGGGGTAGAGTTACTTGATTTCGGTGATATCTTTTGAGCGTGAGTAGAGCCAGTGGAGTTGTACCTAGAGTGGTTTCTCGTGTTGGTAGAGATTATTCAATGCTCGAATGTTGCTTGCTTCGTGCTTTGTAGAACTCTCGGTGATGGGAGACAGCTACTAAATGAATATGACGATATTCAGGAGGTAGGTGGCTGGCATCATTAGGAGTTCTTCAGCAGCTGATGGCGGAGAAATGTGAGAACCTAGGAAGAGCCTAGGAAGTGACCTTCATTAGAAGAGTACGCTGGCAGAGTAGAGCATTTCGCTGGGAAGCGAGTACGGGTATGGGGATTGGTGATTGAGAGAGTTGAGCAGCTACTCAGGGAATCTGGGATGGTCCGTGTAGAGAGTATGGGTAGATGTGGCAGGTAGTATGGGCTCGTACTACTGAAAGCAGAGGACCCATACTCGATGCAGGGAGCATTCCAGACATTCTGAGTAGCAGATCGAGAGGTGATGTCATGGTTCGGGTACCATGATCAGTAGCAGATCGAGAGGTGATGTCATGGTTCGGGTACCATGATCAGTAGCAGATCGGGAGGTGATGTCATGGTTCGGGTACCATGATCAGTAGCAGATCGGGAGGTGATGTCATGGTTCGGGTACCATGATCAGTAGCAGATCGAGAGGTGATGTCATGGTTCGGGTACCATGATCAGTAGCAGATCAGGAGGTGATGTCATGGTTCGGGTACCATGATCAGTAGCAGATCGAGAGGTGATGTCATGGTTCGGGTACCATGATCAGTAGCAGATCGAGAGGTGATGTCATGGTTTGGGTACCATGATCGGTAGCAGAGCGAGAGGTGATGTCATGGTTCGAGTACCATGCTTCGTAGCGGATAGTGTTTGTGCTTTTTCCAGTTATCCTGTCGTGTTTGGGTTATTCTATGATCGGATGCGATAGAATATGGGGCCGGAGGGCCATGTTGAACGAGTTTCAACAGAGCATACGTTGAGAAGAGATTTGAGTTGATTTCCGAGAGATTTTAAGTGAGATGTCAGTTAGAGTCGCAAGACTCAAAGATGAGTCGAGATGGTATTATATGAAGGATTGCGGCCTGAGTTGAGCAATCAGCCGATAGTGGAGACGTCACCTTCTGTGATCTGAGTGGTGCTATTTCCGTTTCCCATGGGAAACATAAGAAGTGTCGAGATCTTCGGTTTTGAGCGTGGGGGTAAGCCCTGCGGGATAGCAGTGATGGCGATCTTCCGCCGGAGTATTTGGCAGTATGTCTGCCGCGAGGTAATGATATAGCATGAGCACGCTGTCGGTGGGAACTAAGATGGTCAAGGACCAGGACACACCCTACTCGAGTATAGTAGGGCACGTGTTAGCTGTAGCAACGGATGATCAAGAAGAGTATATCGTGGCGATGGCTTTTGTCTATGATGGTTATCGAGAGTGGAAGTGGAGTCTCTGCTCTTATGATGAGTGATGTGATAGAACATTGGTTGAGGAGTCGAGGATGAAGAGAATGATAGTGCATTATTTCCAGACTAAGAGTCAGAGTTAATACTGGACAGTTGGGGAGGTCCGGTGATGGGAGGGTGTGAGTTTCTGAAAGACTAGAGACAGTCATGATGGGAAGTTCTGAGGATTTCATCTGAGATTGGGGTTATTTGGGGTTGCTTGATCTCTGTCGGGAGATCATCGAGCGTGCGTAGCACCTTCCAGGAGTAGGTGCGATGTTACTGGTGGGAACAGTCTGTGGGATAGATTGTTGGTGCGTCAAATGATGATGGTTCAAACCCTGAGTGGGGGAGAACCGGGTATTCTAATGAGAGAATCAGAGGTTGGTTCAAGAGCGATTAGAGAACTAGATATAGAGACCTGTGGTACGGATTCAGAATACCAGCGTTATTGGTGGTTAAGGTGAGGTGCAGAGTAAGTTCTTGCATGAGGCTCGTGCTCATGAAAGGATGAGTGTCTCCACGGCCGGTGGCCGTTGGTCAGGGAACTTGTAGTGGTTAGAAATTCTTCGAGGTGGTTTGGCTTGTAAGGTTAGTTCGGCGGTTGGGAAATTCCGGTCTGATGTATGGGCTGTTATATGTAGTTTGGGAAGAGCAGATGTGGAATTAGACAACCAACCTCAGGGTCGGTCAGTGTATTCTTGCATGAGTTTTGAGCAATAGAGGAGGGAGTTTCGGATGGTTGTCATCATGAGCCCTAGTGAGGTGTGGACCCTTCCGTTTCTTGGGGCGTGATTTGGATCTTTTAGCATGTTGGTATGAGTGAGCGGTATCCGATTTTTGGATTCGGGCTTGTGAGAATCAGAGGATCAGTGGGTTATAAGGGCTGACATTCGAGGAGCGAATATCATGGTGATCGCTTGAGTAGGTGGTCTGGCGGCGAGTTAGGCCACTAGAGTTTCCAGATATTGGGAAAGAGTATATTAGCGGCCGAAGAGTTGGTTTAGTTTTGGGACTTGGGAGTTTCTGTGTGGTTTCAGGTGTCCATTGAGAAAGATATCGGTGTAGTATGAGATCCTTCCAGTGGTGTCTTTCGTGTTGCTGAACTTTGTGTGGCCACGGAGTGATTTCGAGGGCGAAATCTAATTCAAGTGGGGCAGAATTGTAACATCCGGATTTTCAGAGGTATTATTGTGTAGGTTAATCTTGTGATTAAAGGAGAGACTCGACGAGTTGAGGGTCCAACTCGTCGAGTCGATTCGGGTTTCTCCCGTGGATTTAATGAGTGGACTCGACGAGTCCGAGGAGGGACTCGACGAGTCCGAGGAGGGACTCGCCGAATAGGTGTTGGGCAGAGAAACTCTAATCTCCGGGGTTTGGGACCTATTTAAAGGCACTTATAGCCTTCTTGGCCCCTTCCCAACAGTGTCTTCGTCCCTTGATAGAAACCCTAGAGTTATTTATGAGCTAGAGAGGAAAGAGGCTTCTTGGAGGTCATTTATTTGAGAAGAAGATCAAGGGAGTTGCAAGGATCTCAGAGGAGAGTTGGTAGATCAGTCTCATCTTCATTTCAAGCTTTAGATCTGGTACAACTCTTGCCTCCCTTGTGTTTGAGTAGATTTGCTTGGTTGTAAAGTTGGGCTTGTATCCTTATTGATGGGGTTTTGGGTGCATCCAAACCCTTTTTCGAGTCAATTGTAGATCTGGACCTTGTAAGGTCCAGAGATCCAGAAAGTAGGCAGCCATGAGTGAGTAACCTTGGAGCTTTGAAGCTTTGGAGCTTCAATGGAGTCAAAATCTGTGGGAGCCAACTCGTCGAGTCCAGGGGTGACTCGACGAATCGTAGCGGGTTTGACCGAGTAGTCTTAACCCTGTGTTGGCTCCCCGAGTTGCGAGTCAACTCGACGAGCTGAGTGAGTCCTAGGTAGAGTTCAGTTGATGCGAGGGGACTCGATGAGTCGCATGGGTGCACTCGACGAGTAGGGTCAAATGTGGACGGTTGACTTGAGCTTGACTTCTGTTGACTTTGGGGTTTTGGTCAACATAAGTAATAGAGGCCTTGGAAGGGTAAAATGGTCTTTTACCCACTTTAGAGAGTTAGAAAGAGAAGGAACCGCCTTCGATTATCTGAGTCGTGAAAAAGAGTTATTATAAGAGATATTCATCCTATGTGTTAGGCGGTGGCGAGTTCGAGATTCAAGTGTGAGGATAGCTGCTTTCTGCTTGCCAGGTGAGTCTTCTCACTATACTTTACCTAGAGTGGTAATTAGAGTTATGTGACAGAGTATTTTGTATGCTATTTATGTGATGTGATGCACTGCATTATTTCTATGTGATTTATGTTGTGTGTGTGTTCCAGAGTTTACAGAGTTAGGACCGAAAGGTCCACAGAGTTAGGACGAGAGGGTCCACAGAGTTAGGACCAGAGGGTCCATAGAGTTATAGCCTCGAGTGGCTAATATGTGTTTTATGTGGTATTTTGGGGAACTCACTAAGCTTTGTGCTTACCGTGTTATGTGTTATGTGTTTCAGGTTCTCAGGATCGCGGGACGGCACCGGTTGATTGTACACACCAGAGAAAGAGTCATGAGGATCCTGGATTATTAATTACTAAAACATGGAGTTATGTTTTGTGAATTGAACAAATGAGATTTTAATAAAATGTGTCATGAGGATTTATATGATTTTAAATGAAAATTTTCTTTTGAAAATTTACGTTGTTACAACAAACCTGCTCACTCCTTCGAAAAACTAAAAGGGCACAACCCTTGCCATAGATGATAAAATTCTAATCAATCACTCTACCTACCCTCTTCTAATGAATCTCTGAACTCTAATCACCTACAATCCTTTGATAATAAATTTCTCCTGACACCTCCAATGGCCTAACAACTCATGAAACTCTGCAACACATAAATTAGACAGAACAGGCAACTAACCCGAAATTACTGCTTGTCCATATTCAACACTATTCCAAGACAAAATAAATACCGATCACGGACAATTTGACCACAATATTATTACAGAATGGGGGTTTTCCAATTACATACCAGAGACTTCTTGCGGCTCGACCTTGACCTCCTGAGGAACGATGACCACTGGAATTTGAATTTCTTCCATCCTCAACGCAGGACAGCTGGACCTAAAATGACCTGGCTGGTGACAATTAAATCATATCTGGTCCTTCTTGCAATCCCGTTGCACATGCCCTCTCTCCCCGCACTTGTAGCACCTGAAATTGTGACAAGCAAATCTGTGGGTTCCCCTACACTTGCCACACACCTCCTGACCCTCCTGACTTCCAGTACTTAGGTTAGCTATCTCCAACTCTCCGTCCTCTGCTGAAAAGTCCCTCCTCCTCTTTCCTAGTTGTGACCCCACCACCGGCACTCCCCCATAAGTCATCCCGGTAGCAACATCTCTCACAGATTGCAACGCTGCAACCTGCTCCTCGAACTTGGCGATCACCCTGGCGGTGACCCGGTCCATGACACCGAACAATTCTTCTCGCAAAATATGAGAAACCTCCACAGAAATCATCTCTCGTATCTGATCGACGCACAGTACAGGCCTATCCTGGCCACTCGCTCCCAATCCTGATCCGGATCCCGCCTCAAATTGATTCGCCATCACCATACTGAACATATACCAGGATGATATCAGATAATCCACATACACGACGGGGAACCTACTCCCAACCAAACCCTAGGGGTTGTGACTTCCTTGCTACGCGTATGGGTCCTGTGCTTTCAGTAGTACGGGCTCATACTACCTTCCACACCTACCCATATTTGTCTCAAGTATCACCACAACACCCTAACAATATACATAAACATAGCGAGCGTTCCATCCTCACTCCTAGAGGAATGCTAAATATCTTATAATTGGCCTACCGACCTCGCACAACCCACCCATCCACTAACTGCCACACGACTCTCCATTAGTGCCAGTTAACTATTGCATGAATATAATCACATACCGCATTGCTTAAACAATCTTAGACTAAAAGATTTAATCCCACAACGGTTCGACTCAGACAAGAGCTGTGCAGCAGGACCAAATCCCTTACCCTAAGACCATTTAACCCATGTAGCATGTGACTTGGAGTATTCACCCAATAGTTAATTCACACGTGAAAGAGTCATACAACAATCAATGAGGTACTCTACATAAGATAAGGCATCAAAGATCAGGCAATTCTATCATATGGTTCCTGAGGATCCCTATCTTATCACTAGCATGTTGTTCTAACATGTCACATAATCAAAAATTGCATGGTATTTTGGGGTCAACTTACTGGCTCCAGCTGACCGTACACTTCACATCTTCTTTTGCTTATTTTGAAAACCATTTAAAAATCATTTCGAAAATCTTTTTCCTTAGTTTGAGAGTGGATTCACACGAGTGTTCCTCCAATTCACTCAAACCAAGGCTCTGATACCAACTTGTAACATCCATAAAATTCGAGTCAATTTAAAACTTTTTAAATCATATAAAGCCATTCAGTTATTACAATTTGTTTTCAAAATAGCTTAATATCAGAGTTTTCCCAAAAACATAAATAAAACACGAGGAACTGTACGATCACGCCTTCGCCTTGTCGCGATCCCCTGATGTACCTGAAACAATAAATCGAAACTGTAAGCCCGAAAGCTTAATGAGTTACCCCCAAAATACCGATACACATACAATCCAATAACACAGGAACAAATAACAGCATGTAACGGGCCCACAGCTTTACAAACTAGAATACCCTTGGGCCTACAGTGTGAGTCTGGATTGCCTACCAGGCCCACATCTCACATCTGGATTGCCACCGAGCCCACATTACGAGTCTGGGTTGCCTATCGGGCCCACAGCTCGTATCTGGAATGCTCCCGAGCCCACAGTACGAGACTGGATTGCCTACCGGGCCCACAGCTCGTATCTGGAATGCTCCTAGGGTTTGTTGGTCACCGCACGAAGCAGTACATCCTCAACCCATCCCACATAACATATCAACATATAACATAACTACTGAGCATGCAGATAATCATATAACAACACAGGTAGTCCTACTGATCTACCTAACTGGCATAATCACTAGCATGCAACACTAACTCATAATCAACATCTAACACTGCTAGGATAACATATCCAATGGGTTGACCTTGGTGCCTTAGACCCCTTAGTATAGTGAGGATAACTCACCTCGCAAGTAGCTCGGAAGATAGAGTCAAACTCCTCCAAAAGTAACTCCAACTCTCACACCTATATTCACCAATGTCCTTTGCTATAAATATCCAATTTACCAAAATACCCTCAGAAGTCAACTAGTCAACCTTTAGTCAAAGTCAAAGTAAACTGCCAAGGTCAACAGTCCATGTTGACCTCAACTCGTCGAGTACCCTCAGCTACTCGTCGAGTTCCTTGCATAACTTTCCGACTCGCCGTGTCACTAGACTGACACGCCAAGCCCAAGGCAATCTTCATCGGACTCGCCGAGTTGACCATGCAACTCGCCGAGTCCCTTCAGTCCATATCCATACAGATGCTTATTAAGCCATCTTAAGGTTCCATATTGCAGATCCAGCCTCCCAAGGCATGTTTATCACATAAAGTTGCAAACTTTACGTGCATGCAAGGCTCTAAAGTCTTATAATGAAAAAACCAAGCTTGCAATGGAGTTTTACACTTGAGGAGAGGTTCATACTTGCAAAAACTGAAAACTTTATGGACTTAGAGGCCAAGGAGAGTCCAGATCTGAGGTTACAACTTCAGATCTTAGCTTATACCCATGAATGGCTTCTTATTATGCAAGAAAAGCCCTAATCTTTAACCAACTGAGATCTAGAATGAAATGAGGTCAAGGTAACGACTTGATACCTTTCACTAGATGCCAACTGAGGTAGATATCGGATCCACACACGTTCCTTGCTTCTAGCCACATGATCTCCAAGCTCTTCTCACCAAGAATCCTCTTCCAAAGCTTAAAACACACAATGGAGCACACACACACGTATTAGGGTTTTGCTGAGATCTAAAGGGATTATAAAGAGGCTGAAGGAGGCTTATGATTCTTTAAATAGGGTGCAAAACCCCGAAAATTAGGGTTTCATCCCCCAGCTCCTACTCGTCGAGTCCTATCTTAGACTTGGCGAGTCGGTCACTTAAACACGTGGCCAAAACTCGCTCCTACTCAACGAGTCAGATCATCCAACTCGTCGAGTAGACCTTGAAATATGAAAATTAAAGCCATAAAAATTAATACCTGAGAGTCGGGGAGTTACATTCATTTAGTTAAACGAACGAACATGAACAATGGTCTCGTTCGTTCATTTATGTTCATGAACGTTCGTTTATGATCTTCATTTGCGTTCATTTATGTTCGTTTGCTTAATTTATTTATATTCATTTATGTTCAATTTTTTATTATATTACCATATTATACGTTCGTTTATGTTCATATATGTTCAGTTGTGTTTCTTATCTTTGTTTGTTTATGTTCTTTTAGTATAATATGATAAAATAAAAATAAAAAAATTGAACATAAATGAATATCAACATAAACAAACATATAATATGGATATAAACTGTAACACCCGGTTCCTGGTACGTATTTAAATCCAAGTAATTTTATGTTTTGCTCAGGGACTCGGCGAGTTGGAGACCCAACTCGTCGAGTAGACTTGATGTTGACCGGGAGGTTTAGTGACCTACTTGACAAGTCGGGAGACTGACTCGATGAGTAGGAGCTGTCTGAATGAAACCCTAATATTTAGGGTTTGCACCCTATTTAAATAACTTATCTCGTCCCAAACCAGCCTCCATCGTCCCTCTCACTTCCAAAAAACCTTATCTCGAAACCCTAGAGCTTGTTGAGTGTTCTTGAGCCATTTTTGAGTATTTAGAGTTGTTTGAAGCTTGAAGGAAGAAGTGGGGGCTTAGGGGTTCTTAAAGAAGCAAGTGGATCCAGAGATTTTGCTCCATTTCCAGCTTATTTAAGGTAAAAAGCTTGAACCTTGACTTATCATTTGATAGATCTTCTTTTAAGACATGGATCTTGCCATTTTTGGGACATTTCTAAGCCACCTTTGGGTTTGGATCATATTGTGGAGTGTTAGCTTCAGATCTGGAACCATTAAGGGTTCCCATGGCATAAAGGTGTCAACTTTATGGCCATGGGAGTTCCATGCATCATATAAACCCCCATTTTAAGGCCTTTTGAACCAAATACCCCATGCATCAACGTCAAGTTCAAAGCTTTACGTATAACATGGACCCTAGGAGGTCAGATCTACGGTTTGGATACATTAAGACCGATTAAAATCGACTATATAGTTTTGGACAAAGAGGGACTCGGCGAGTCGCTTAGGTGACTCGGCGAGTCGGGTCGCAGTTTCCCCCAAACGTCTTCGGGAAATGGTCTTTGGTTGAGTTGAAGGAAAACTCAGCCTGTTGGGGTTGTTATGGACTTGAAGATCGAAGGACTCGACGAGTTCAAGGAAGAACTCGGCGAGTTCAAGGCAATGTCCCAACCACATGAAGACGAACTCGACGAGTTCAAGGAGAACTCGGTGAGTCATAGACTAAACACCTTCATACAGATGAAGATGAACTCGACGAGTTCAAGGATGAACTCGACGAGTTCAAGGATGAACTCGGCGAGTCAGTTGAAGAAGGTCTCGATGTTGTTGAAGGCGAACTCGTCGAGCTCTTGCTAGACTCGACGAGTAGGGACGGGATTGTAGCATTTTGTGTACGTGGGGACTTGACGAGTTGGTAGACCAACTCGGCGAGTCTAGTCAACCAGATGTTGACTTTGACCAAAGCTGACTTTGACCAAGGTTTTGACCTTGACTTTGACTTGGGCTTGAGTTGACCCTTGAAGGGGTTATGAGTATGAAATGGTGATGTAGAAAGGATGTTGTGTAGGGATTAAGGAGTCGAGAAGAGTTGATTTCCATACCGAGGACAGTGCAGACACTACACGACATCGAGGTGAGTTACCTTCCAGTAGAAAGGGGTCTAAGGCACCAAGATCGACATATTAACAGGAGTACGTAGTAAAGATGATTGTCTTTGTGATAATCGTTTGGTATGTTGAATCTGTTATATTATGTGTTAGGATGCTATGATATATGTGTAGTAGTGGTAAGGGTGGGATAGTCTCCGGTTACCGGTTGAAAGATACCGAAAGGGTGGATAGTACCCATGCATGCCTAGCAGTATTTTCATGTTACATTATTATGTGATAGCGGTAGGGGTGAAATAGTCCCCGGTTACTGGTTGAAAGATACCGAGGGGGAGGTTAGCTCTCGGTTACCGGTTGAAAGATACCGAAGGAGAGGTTAGCTCTCGGTTACCGGTTGAAAGATACCGAAGTAGAGGTTAGTTTCCGGCTACCGGTTGAAATATACCGAGGAATAGGCACTATTATGTGGTATGATGAGGGAACTCACTAAGCTTTGTGCTTACAGTTTTCAATTTTGGTTTCAGGTACCTCTTCGTCGAATGGGAATGAGCCGGCAGGGTAGCAGCGCATCGCACACACATGATTCCGCATTTGAGATTTCTAGGATTGTACTCTGACATTATTACTATTTGATGATTTGGTTTCTGAGACATGTAACTATGGTTTTTGAATTAATATGATATCTGTAATGCTTTCCTCAAACAAATTTTATAAGTTATGTAATTAAAACAAAAAAAAAAAAAAAAATTGGTCTCGATTTTTGGGATGTTACATAAACGAACATATAATATGGTAATATAATAAAAAAAATTGAACATAAATGAATATAAATAAATTAAACGAACGAACATAAACGAACGTAAAGGAAAATCATAAACGAACGTTCACGAACATAAATGAACCAACGAGACCATTGTTCATGTTCGTTCGTTTAACTAAACGAACGATAATTTTTGTTCATGTTCATTCATTTATTAAATAAACAAACATAAACGAACTTCCCGCCGAACAGTTTACCAACGATTCACCACCGAACGTTCAGTTCGTTTATAACCGTACATATAAATGAATGATGTAAACAAAAAACACATAAAAAACAACTTTAAATAATTATATTTGATGAACAAAACGTTAAAAAAAACATTAAAAATATATATTTAAATAAAACATCAAAAATATTAAAAGACTTTTAAACCATAAAAACAAAGATAAATAAATAAAGCAAAAAATAAATAAATAAATAATAATAATAATAATAATAATAATAATTATAATTAATAATAATAATAATAATAATAATATGATTTTATATAATTTAGATAATTGATTTAAAAAAATAAAAATAATTTTATAAATAATCCATATTAATTCTATTAAAATAAAGATAAAAAAACAATAATATATATATATATATATATATATATATATATATATATATATATATATATATATATATATATATATATAGTAAGTTCAAATAAAAACAGTAAAGAGTGTGAGAACGTAAAAACACTATGTTTATGTTATTATTCTGTAATGAATGTTGTATATGTAGATTGTTGAAGTAATTCTAATATGAATATTAACGTTTGATTATGCATATATTCATTACAATGTTATTCTATTAGAAATTTATGTATGTGCATTTTTGTGGTAATTCTAATTTTAGTTTTAACTTATGACTATTCATTTGTTCATTGCTGAATAATGACATAAAGTTGTGGATATAAAATTCATCGCAGAATAATAACATAAAAATAGTGTTTTATGTTCTCACACTATTTACTGTTTTTTTTTAACATATATATATATATATATATATATATATATATATATATATATATATATATATATATATATATATATTGTTAAAAGAAAAAGAAAAAAGAAAGAAAGGGTAATTTGGTCTTTTTATATGGACCAAGGACCAACAGTGCAATTTTCACAAACCACAGAGATGTAACCTATCAAATTTTAAACTTAAGGACCAAAACTGAGACTTCGACCAAACCATAGGGACCATTTCTATAATTTACTCTTAACTTCATTTGTTTACTGGTTTTTTACAACAGACAAAACTGCACAAATGGTCCATGGGGTATGTCGAAAATTGCCACTTTGGTCCAAAAAGGTTTGGACTAGCACCAGAGGTCCAAAGTTTTCATTTTGTTGCGAGTTTGGTCCAATTTGTTTTGAAAATATCTAAACTGACGGATTTTCCCTTGTTATTTTTTTTCTAATATTCTTTTATTAAATTTTTATTTCCTATATAAAAATTAAACCAAAAAGAAAAGAAATATATAACCCTATTACACTCACATGTTTTTTATAACACATATAAACATCATATCTCTCTCTTCATTATTTCAAAAGCAACTACCACCGGCTGCCGGAGCACCACCATCGTCTACCACCAAAACCACCGCCGACACCGGAACCCTAGAACTATTGGGCGCCGACTTCGCCGGAGAAAAAAATTGAGATCTGAACCGCTGGAGACCACTATTCTTCTTGCTTTCTGCTGCTACTATGGCCATCTCTCTCATTCTCTCCCTTCTACTGTTATGAACCGCCTGTCGGACCATCCAAACCACCACCGACGACGAAGATCTGAACATCAGACGTCGGATCTACGATTCGTGTCGTTTAGCTTTCTAATGCCCCCGTCGAATCCTTGACTGTCTCTATTAGCGCCGTCGTCGACTCCGGAACCCTAGGGTCATTCATCACCAGCTTTAAGTTACCTCTGTCGGTTGCTCGAGTTTATTCCACCTCTGTCCGTGGTGAAGCAAGAATGATGATGAAGAGGAGAAGCGAGACGACACAACCATCTGTATGTAAACTCCAGCGCCGTCGCCGCCTCTACAAACCCCAGCAAACCCTTGCTTCGATCTATGTGTCACCACTACCGCCGATCTAACCACCACTACCAGAATACGACGAACATGATAGACAGGTCTAGACATATTCGCTCATTCCTTTTTTCCGGAAACCTCTATCGATCTTCTTCTTCCAAAGCAATCCCATATTCTTAAAGCATTCTAGTTGTCAAACCCTTCTGGTTTGTTGTTAAAAAAACGTCTCCGACGACAAAATCCTCTCGTTGCCGGAAAGGTCGGTCACCAAAAATAGCCACCGGAATCTGGTGGTGTTTCCTTTTTTCTGAATGGGAGAGATAAAAATATGGGGTGGGGGTGATAATACAAATAGATTTTTTTTTTCCTTTATTAACTTTGTAATTTAAAAAATAAATAAATAATGAAAAATCAAAATAGAAAGGGCAAAATCGTCATTTTATAAAAATTAAAAACAGATTGGACCAAACTCGCAACAAAATAAAAACTTTGGACCTGTGATGCTAGTCCAAACTTTTTTGGACCAAAGTGACAATTTTGAGCAAACCACAGAGACCATTTGTACAATTTAGTCTTTACAATATTAGAGATTGAAGATGTTATATCTAATCAAAACATAAAAGGAAAAAAAATGCTACAGATGAATAGGAATGAATGTACATTGTTTTATACCGAAAACAGCAATGTACTTTGTTTTTTTAATGAAAACAATAATGTATTTTGACTTTTGACAAAATATAGCATTGTACTTTGTTTTTCAATGAAAATAACAATGTACTTTGACTTTCAGTTAAAAAAACTGTATTTTACTTTGTTTCTTTTTAATGAAAACAATAATTTACTTTGACTTTCTATCAAAAAACAACAGTGTCCTTTGGTTTGGTCAATCTTGGTCCTGAAACCGATTTACCCGGCACCGAACCGAACCGATCCCGAACACAAACATATGGTTCGGTCTTCGGTCCAAGGTCCAAAAAAAATCGGTACCTGTCTGTCTAGAACCTAACTCACCCCTAATTTTAGTACCTGATGAATGATATATAAATTTCGTGCAGAGAGTTATACATATGTTTTTGTAAAATAATAATAATAATAATAAAAGTAATAAAATAAAATCCGCAAATGGGCGCTACAAAACTCACGAAATGTCAAATATTTTTTTAAGTTTCAAAAAGAAATGATGTTATGACTACACGTCACCAATTATTAGGGTTTTTTTTAGCATCTAACAAAACCGTTGGAAAAGAAACTATTACCAGACCAATAATCACTGATTTGATACCATCACATGTATAATAACTTGCACACGATATAACAAAATTAGTATGAGATTCTGAATTCAACAATATAAGGTGTGGATAACCAGGCTAAACTTGATGCCTGATAGTGCAAGCAAAGCAATCAGCTTTTGTCTTCCTTTTTTTTCTCCCTTATACCCCTTACCCTCTTTCAGACTTCATTTCTCCCATAAACTCATGTTTAGTACTCCACTCACCTCCAAAACCCTCCATTTTCAACTTCTTCAATCTTAGTGCAGGCGCAAGGGTAGAAATGGAATTTCACCATGAACATGAAGAGGAAGATCAGGAAGAAGAAGAAGAAGTAGGAGAGATGGCTCTCCCGATCAACACCACATATGGACACAATCACATTCTCCCATTATCACTCCATCAACCACCACCCGATATGTCCACCATAACAGCACCGCCGCCGCCGCCGCCGTCCATGGAGGACATTAGCAAGAAGATGATGGTGGTTGTAAGGTACAGAGAATGTTTAAAGAACCATGCAGCTTCCATTGGAGGAAAGGCGACAGATGGGTGTGGTGAGTTCATGGCTTCCGGTGAAGAGGGTACTCTTGAAGCTCTCACTTGCGCAGTCTGCAGCTGCCACCGAAACTTCCACCGGAAAGAAATGGAAGGTGACAACCCCCACCACCACCGGCACCACCACCCCATTCCCACCACCTCCTACGACTACATTAACTACCACAGTTCCTCTCCACATCTCAAAAGACTTGATCTTGGAAACGGTAGAAACCTCATCCTTCAAGCTCATCATCATCACCCAAATGGTGTTCTTGGAAATGGCGGAGGGGCACTTGTACCATACAATATGGGAATGGGAATGGGTGGTTTCCGATCAGAATCTGAGGAGCAAGAAGATCGGCGGGGAGCAGCGGTGGCGCAGCAGGTGGTGAAGAAGAGGTTCAGAACCAAGTTCACACAAGAACAGAAGGAGAAGATGGTGAATTTTGCAGAGAAAGTTGGGTGGAAGATACAAAGACAAGAGGAATCCGTTGTTCAACACTTCTGTCAAGAAATCGGGATCAAAAGGAGAGTGTTAAAAGTCTGGATGCATAACAACAAACAAAATCTTGCAAAGAACATCACCAACTCTATCTCCATTAATGCACCTCAACCTCAAGATCCAAATTAATTATATAAAAAAAAAATGAATCTTGTGTTGTGATTTAGTAGTAAGAAGGCCTTCATGCTCATGGATTATATTATATATGGTTTAATTAGGGGGCCGGTGAGGGGAAGTTATATTATGATAAAAATGTTAGGAGATTATATATGTGATTTGGTGATGTTATGATGATTAGTTAATGAGGGATGGATTAACGTAAAGGATTCCATTTGTATGGAATATTAATTTGATAACTTTTTTATCTCTTGCTTCTTTTTTCTTTTTTTTCTTTATATATTACTCTTTTGTCTGAAAATTTGTGGTCCCTTTGCTAAATTCTATTAAAAGTTTGATGAAATATCCTATATAATCTACTTTGTAAAATCTAGGCAACATATTGGATATTCGTTAAAGCGATTTTCAAAGTTAAAGCTACTCTAACTGATTTATTTATTATAGTTTTTTATATTTTTATGTCTTCATATTAATCATTGTATTATAATTGTTTGCTTTATAACAACGTCATTTAAATAATAAAACAATATTAAAAGGGGTATATTTTTCAAAATAGAACAACCTGATATGAAATAAAAAATATAAAGATATTATTCTATAAAAAAAATGATAATAAAAATACTTAAAAGTACAATAATGTTATAAAAAAAAGTTAGAAAACAAGATATCATATTAAAATATATTTCATATTTGTTGCATTTAGCCAAAGAGCTGCTGACCTGCATAGTAAACATTACTTTGTAAACATGTACTATTTGTTTGAGTGGTTTGAGAAGACGCAACAATTAATTCTTCTTTTTTAAATAAGTTTTCATTCCGTATTGTTTTCACATGTTTGTAATGATTCTTTGAAAGTATTGATCGATTTTATTTTAGTTTATTATAGTTTTCTTAAAACTTGAATATTTGATATATTTGATTAATAATTAAATATTTATCTTCTTAAAACTAGATATGTGTTAAATTAAAAGATGAAAGAGTAATAAATTTATGTAGCCTTTTTTACGCGTTAAAATTCCCAGACTAAAATATTTACACGATAGAGATTTTAGCAACAAATTAATGTCAGATCCATGAGCAAGTCCCACCAATAGCAGTTAATATATTTGATACATTACATATAGTTTAAAAAGGAAATAATGTTATCTAATATCATCTCTCTTATCTTCATAAGTGACAACAATAATAAGAATAATAAGAATAATAATAATAAAAGTGAAAAGTTTTGAATTAAAACCAGAAAGAAAAGAGCGATATATGTCTGTTGTGTTGTTGGACCATATGACTTTTAATATTCTTGTGAATGTTGGTAAAGCATTTAATATAGGTGTTTTCATTCTCACTCTCATATTGTGAATCATATTAATCCCAACATCATGGGACCACTTGCGACCTCAAGTCAGACCTTGTCCTTATAATATACTCCATATGCAATGCCAATCTTAACTTCAAACTTCATACTCTATATAATTAATTACATGTCAACTGTTACGTCTGTCTTATAATTAATGAAGAAATAGTTCATTATGGTATAGGGAATTGAAACAAGATTGGGTTTAAGAGGAAACCAATGAATGTTGCAAAATAGGATGTCAAGTGTACCTCCTACAGTGCATCAGTACTGTCGATGATGATGACATATAGCCACGTCTTATGAAATTGTAAACAGTACACACTTGTAAGTTGTAACCACCCACAACACCATTTCATTTGTATCATTGTATCATTGTAATTGTATGCATATAACCATATATATATTTATTATACATACTATATACGGGCTACGGATCACCAGCTGTAATGCATTCTACAATCTACATTATATATAGTACATACAATGTCCAAGGACACAGTACACCCTCAATCTTTTCCTTTGGTTTCGTCATTTATCTTTTTCCGTATATTTGTTTTAATCATATAAAAATAGATTCCATAAATAAAGTCTCTTTGATTTTTGGCATAAAAATTAAATCAACTCACTTGTGCAACTAAGTACATGCATGTGCTTGTACTTTGGTTCAATGATTCTCATCTAGGTAAATCAATCATGATCATATATAAGTTCGATTTTTGGTAAAATCGGAATAAGAACATTATTATTTATTTATTTAGAAAACTAATATTTTGGCTTTGACTAACTAAATACATTGGAATATGAACCATAGGAAACCTCTTTTGAATTGTCTATTTTTAAATGATGTATTGAGATTTAAGAATGTATTTTTCATGTTTAAATTACTTACTGTTAACTGATTAACGAAAATGTATTTTTTTCATGTTTTAAAATGCTTTTATGTATTTTTTTTATGTTTTAAAATGTTTTTTGTAGAATCTTCCGATCGCAATCTTATAAAACGAAAAACGATCTTATACATGATCCCTATTTTGACAATTTTGGTTTGTTTAAAGAGAAACATCACCTTTCACACCAATTAATACAAACTGGTTATACGAATCCTATATGGGAACTATAGATTTGTCGTTTTTCGGTGGTTAAATGTGGAAATAGTTATACCCATGATTAAAACTTTAAAAAAAAAAAAAAAAAAAAAATTGCTTGCATATACAAACCGAAGGCGTGAATAATGTAATAAGGATAAACAGTTTAAAATTTTCCCAACGGAAATCCATAAGATTACTATGTCATGTGAGTCATTATTTAACTTGTTGACATATGCGGGCCCGACCAGGATTGAGAAGGGAATCTGACATCACCCACCCCTATATTATACAAGATATAAATTAATAAATGGTTTTGATTGTTATTTGGGAAAAAAGATTATTAGATTTTGGTTTAACCTACCTGTTCTTTAGCTTTCGTCTTAAAAGACCCATACAAAGCAGACACGATGCTATAAGATTCTGCCACGTGGCCTTGAAGATCTGAGGGTGTTGGCAAAAGAGTTGAATGATCACCGCTTGTATTTGTATTTTCGTTTATAATTTGGCTGTCTTTTGATGAGCGGATTATGTGGAGAAGCACATGAGCCTGAAATACATAAAACTTCTCAATTAAATCGGCATTATTCTTAAAATAAAAATAAAGAGTAAATTACACTTTTGGTCCCTGGGTATAGCTGACTTTTGCAATTTTGGTCCCAATTTGTTTTTTTTTGCAATTCCGGTCCTTATTTGCGGTTTTGCAACCGGTTTTTTAGTCTCTGTTCCAAGTAGAATAACTATGTTTTCTTGCAATTTTGGTCCTAAAATTAATCATTTTACATAGAACATGAACCCAAAATGTTACGAATAACAGCCCCAAATGCAAAGAAAACTTTTAAGAGGACAAATATGAAATAATCATTTATACTTGGGGACAAAAAATGCAATTTACTCTACTATAAATTTTTGCACTTTCGGTCCAAAAACTATAGAACAAGGACCAAAAAGGATACGAAAAATGCAAGAGAACTTTTAAGGGTCAAATATGAAAAATGAACTATACTCAGGGACCAAAAATGTAACTTACGCCACTATAAAACAATATAGATCAAGGTACTTACATGGAAAGCTGCTTTCAAAATATCATCAGATTTTGCTTCATCTTTCAGGACTGCATATATATTCCCTTTGGCAGGATTATACGCCACTACATATCTCTCTTTCTGCAAATATATAAATAAATAAATAAACATACAAGTTCATGTGCTGTGAAGATAATTAAAAAAAAAAAAAAAAAAAATGGGTACCTCAAAAACAGGCTCCACGTCATAAAATGATTTTGCATCTTGAAATGCATCCTTAAATCTTGAGCCTGAAACACAGGAATAAGAAACATTGTACAAGAAAGAAATTAAAAGATTATACGTGAAGTGAAGCATGAAAAATATATTAACAATAAATAAATAAATAAATAAATACCAAGAACAATTGGTCTGTCTTTACACCATGGGAAATTAAATACTGTTTCCATCATGTTTCCTTCTTGCAAATTTGGTACACAGCCTGAATCATAAAATATTATTTACTAAATAATCAAAGAAAATAATAATTGTCATATAGGGGAAATAAACATTTGAGAATTTAGACTGACCTGTTTTGAGAAACGATTCTACTGCCACTGTAAATCTTGCTCGATTCAATGTATGCAGCACAACAGATTTTACCTGGTGGTATAAAAAATAAAAATAAAAAAAAAAAAAAAAAAAAAGTAAAGCAATTAATTCCATAAAAATTAGTAAATGAAATCATTTTAATGTACTTTAACAGGGATGAAAAAGGTTAGATGTAGTGTTAGTGTACCTCTCTGTAAGAGCTATAAAGGTATCCACAAGAGAGTAGAGCAAATGTGGTGAACAATGAAGGATTTCTTTTAGCTATAATGATGCTCAATCCCGTTCCCAACTGTTTATCAGGATACACAAATAATTAAATATATATACCCTAAAATATATATATATATATATATATATATATATATATATATATATATATATATATATTTAAAGTGGCATACCAAATCTGCAACATTTCCAACACATTCTCCCTTGGCAGTAACATCACCTATGTTTTCACCCCTTGCAAAGGCCTTGTATATTGGAGTACGTGTTGATGTCGATGTAACAGCAGCAACATTCTACAATCAAATTTAGATCATGATACACTTTCACAACTAATCTATCATATTCATCACCATGCATATTGTGCCTGATGCGTAACATATATGATATAGTATGCATGTATCAGGCACATTGTGTCTAATGGAGTCAGGAAAGTGGTAAAAGTAAAACCTTTGCAACATTGGCAGCACAGGCAAGAGGAAGAAAGAGGTGAGGTGCAGCTGCAGTGGCTAATTCTACACCGGCACCCAACTCCATCAAAAGGTCACCTGATAATCGAAGCTAAAAGAAGATAAAAATAAATAAATAAATAATAATAATAATAATAATGAGATTTGTAATCTTCTGGAGTTGTACAAAATTAGGTAGATAAATTCACTTCACCTGCTTCAAATCATAATCAAATTTCTTTCCTTGCCGAGAAAATAGCATTTTCCCAATTCGCCCTGAACCGTCCTAATAAAAAAAAAAAAAAAAAAAAAAAAAAAGAATTTTATTATGTAAGAAACAGCAACCCTAAATTGGTTTTCATCAGAAACTAATTATTTCCTTTCTTTACCTTGATAATCCAGTTGATAGCTACAGCACCAGGCATAGCTTGGCTTTTGGAGACACCAACAGAATGCAGAAGTGCTTGTGTGGTGAAGACGCCCATTGCTCCACCAAAGAAATGCTAAATTAAAATTTGACATAATTGACAATTGATCATCAAGAGACTTATGAGGATTTTTGTATGTAAGTGGTATTCCTTTTAATGATTTAAGGGTGTACCTTTAAAGCTCTCCATGTCATGTAGGGCACATATGAAGGGCTAACACTGTCAGGGAAGCCTTCTGGAACCACATAGGATCTTATAAACGAAATCAACTCCTGCAATTTTTATCTAAATTATTCGCATGAATATGTATATTACTCAGTATCAATGGATACTGAAACTGATACAGCAACAAAAATTCTCACATATATGAAATGATATGTGTGTAAATTAGTACAGGAAAGATTCATCTCTTTGTTGTTCTGTATACGATGTAGCATAGAATAGTCGAACAATTTGAGTAGCAAATGAGGAATTCAAGTGATCATGAGTAACAATTAGTTAAGAGACAAATTCCACTGGAAATACAGGCGCATTGAAGATAAAAAGAAATAGGTATGTGTACAGAGACTGAAAGAGAGAAGGAAAAACCGACATCTGCAGGAGCTTTACGAGATTGCAAGCTGACGGAACGAATCGAATTGGAACCCTTGTTGAATTTCTTCCCATTATTATGTGCCAAATACTTAAACCTACGGCCGTCGACCTCCTCATAACAAATCAATCTCAAACTGGCATCAACGAATTGGTCTTCAACGAGGCCGAAGCTCGTGGCCTCTAACGACCTACTCTCCGGAGGCGCAACCACCGACGGCGGAGGTGAAGATGCTAGATTGGCGGAGATTCTGAGAGTTTCGCGGACGAGCAAACGAGCATCTTGAGAAGAGCTGGAGGCGGTGGCGGTGAGGGTTTTAGAGGGGCGTTCGAACTTCATGGTGGGAGGAATCGGAGAATGAGTTGTGTGCTTATGGAAGTGGGAGAAGTGAAGGGGGCTTTGGAATTGACGACGGAGGAATTGGATGCATCAATTACATTTTACAGGTGGCTGACAATTAGACTTCTTTACCTTCCTACGGAGTTTCAGAGACACACTCAGATACAACCGATTTAAAAGGATCGGTGCACGCCAGTTTTTCCTTTTCCTATTTCTCTTTTGGCCTAAAAGAGTAAAAGCTAGTGATCTGTTTTTTTATTATTATTATTATTATTATTATTATTATTTTCTTACTAAGTCCATTTATTTTTTAAATTATTATTATATATATATATATATATATATATATATATATATATATATATATATATTAAAGTTTTGAAAGATTTTAACAGTAAAGTAACACCTTTTTTTTGTTATTTTTGGTCCTCCAACTTACAACATTGACCCTTAATCTTTATGTTTTTGTTCACAAACAACCCTTTCACTTTGGTTTGGATTTTAACAGTAAAGTGGCACCTTTTTTTTCATTTTTGATCCTCCAACTTACAACATTGACCCTTCATCTTTATGTTTTTGTTCACAAACAACCCTTTCACTTTGGTTTGAATTTTTCATAACCCTCCCATTTTATTACATATTATTATATATATATATATTAAAGTTTTGAAAGATTTTAACAGTAAAGTGGTACCTTTTTTTGTCATTTTTGGTCCTCCAACTTACAATATTGACCCTTCATCTTTATGCTTTTGTTCACAAACAACCATTTCACTTTGGTTTGGATTTTAACAGTAAAGTGGCACCTTTTTTTTCATTTTTGGTCCTCCAACTTACAACATTGACCCTTCATTTTTATGTTTTTGTTCACAAACAACCCTTTCACTTTGGTTTGAATTTTTCATAACTCTCCCATTTTATTACATATTATTATATATATATATTAAAGTTTTGAAAGATTTTAACAGTAAAGTGGCATCTTTTTTTGTCATTTTTGGTCCTCCAACTTACAACATTGACCCTTCATCTTTATGCTTTTGTTCACAAATAACCCTTTCACTTTGGTTTGGATTTTAACAGTAAAGTGGCACCTTTTTTTTTCATTTTTGGTCCTCCAACTTACAACATTGACCCTTCATCTTTATGTTTTTGTTCACAAACAACCCTTTTACTTTGGTTTGAATTTTTCATAACCCTCCCATTTTATTACATATTATTATATATATATTAAAGTTTTGAAAGATTTTAACAGTAAAGTGGTACCTTTTTTTGTCATTTTTGGTCCTCCAACTTACAACATTGACCCTTCATCTTTATGCTTTTGTTCACAAACAGCCATTTCACTTTGGTTTGGATTTTAACAGTAAAGTGGCACCTTTTTTTTCATTTTTGGTCCTCCAACTTACAACATTGACCCTTCATCTTTATGTTTTTGTTCACAAACAACCCTTTCACTTTGGTTTGAATTTTTCATAACCCTCCCATTTTATTACATATTATTATATATATATATATATTAAAGTTTTGAAAGGTTTTAACAGTAAAGTGGCATCTTTTTTTGTCATTTTTGGTCCTCCAACTTACAACATTGACCCTTCATCTTTATGCTTTTGTTCACAAACAACCCTTTCACTTTGGTTTGAATTTTTCATAACCCTCGCATTTTATTACATATTATTAGTATTTAGTCTTTTGACAGAAATGGTCCCTGTGGTTTACCAAAATTACATATTATTAGTATTTAGTATTTTCGCATTTTATTACATATTATTATTATTATTGTTAGACAAAATTACACGATTGATCCTTGTGGTTTACCAGATTTAACATTCTCTTTTTGGTTTTAAATTAATGTTTTATTTATTAGAAAATACCCACCAAATATCATAAACCCACCCACCATCTGCCATCACCACCACCACCACCACCGCCAAAACTACATAAATGGTCCATATGGTTTACCTATGGTGACAAATTCAGTCCCTACTACCTGAAAAGACCAAATTACCCTCACATTAACGGACAAAAAGCAACGGTCTATATTTTCCGGATTGGTTTTCCAACCGCTGCCATACATGGCAATAAAGTTCAATTTGTGAGACCATTTCTTTATTTTCCTCATTTATTGCAAGAAATAATGATTTAGATTTATTTACTTATGTAATTAGATGACATTGTTTATCTTCATTTACTAGATTATCTCAATGCAATTTAACATGCTACTTTACTTTACAAAGCAGTACCTTCCGACCCCGGCAACGCCGGAGATCTTTTCTAGTTTTTATTAAAATTTGTATTTTTGGAAATTTTCTAGTTTTCAACTTTTAATTTATTGATATGAATTAAGATAACCATAAAAGAAAAATATTTATTGTCATGTATTTATAGCGATGGAGCTAAGATTTTTAAATAGAGATAAAAAAAATTACGCTTTTAGAATAAAAGAGGCTTATAATCGATCGTGGATTTTAAGTATAGTAAGCTTTATCAAATGTTGTAAATGTTTTAGGTGCAAATCCATATGACACACGAGATATTACTGTCTTACATATCATGTATCTCATGCTAGGAATTAGTGAATGTGAAGACTAGCAAGGAAGATTTTGAAGAGATTGACTTTAGTTGTGGTTTTGTATATATAATTATTGTTTTACTATGGTTTTGTATGCAATCGGTTGTACACTAATGTTGTATGGACTTAATCCATACACAAAAGCAGGCTCAATCAAATAATGCAACTTTCCGGCCTAGATAAGCAAACATCATTCAGGCAGATTACTCAAACTAGATCTACCTGATTCACACTCATCTGGAGAACAACCCCAAATAAAATATACCCTCATAATGTTAAAACAATATCTTGGAAATCAAGAGAAATGTTTTATTGTATTAAAGGATATTACTCTTACTACCGTAAGGCAATACAACCACCCATGCAACATAAGCAACCAAGGGTTTCCCTTGCATATTTAAATACCTCGATCTGCCCCAGCAAGACAGGTAACAATCACTCAGTCTTAGAAACTCTTCACTTCAATATAACGCAAGAACAACATTCAATACTAACTTAGGCATCAGAGAGCGTTATCGGGGTTCCCTACGGTAATGATCTTAACCTAGTTTTTTCATCTATTTTGCAGATGTAACTTCCTATCATTAGCATTTGGAAAGACCTTACTTTCGTCCAATCAACTAATCGGGAGGCTACATAGCATCATTGACGCCATCCGAAATCAGCATGCAAGACAAACAACACACCATCCTACCCACGCCGGATTCACCTTTCATCCTGATTAACTTGATCCCATCATTCACACCATGAGCAGTGGTGTCACCAAGTACTACTCAACCAACAACAACACCCTTTAAACAAGTTGCACACACTTCTTCACCGCAAAATGTAAAATTGACAGGGGATCAAACAACCAACTTAATGTCGAAAAGAGAAAGACGACTCAAGCTAGCTTGGTTATTGCCACACCCCGAAACCAGAATGGCGGAATCGTTCCGAGGTGGAGGACATCATGTTTAGCATCACAACCAATGAATAATAGGAAACATAGCAACACAACCACTACGGTGGATACATATATAAGTAAAATGTTTACATTACTTTGAAACTAGTTTTAAGTACATCAAAAGTATGTAAAAATATAAAAAAACATGACTCTTATTGCTCCGGCTTCTCTAAATCCACGGAGTACCTGCTTACTGATTTCCTGAGAATACAAGCAGTTTTAAAAGAATATCAGCATAAAGCTGGTGAGTTCATAAGCATTTAGTTTTGGTGGAAGAGGTTCTTTGATTCTTTTGAAAAGTGTTCCTCAAGAAAATCCCATATTTTCTTATGAAAAGTAGTGTTGAAAGAGTATCTATTAGTAGAAGATAAACCATCAGTTTTAGAAATGCCAGTGTTATCCTGGGAGAATCCCATATTTTCCCTAAAAACAAGTTATCCGTCCTAGAGGTAGAGATGTAAGTTTAGAAATCCCTGGTTACTATCAGTGTGTATATGAAGGTAGTTTTATTACTAGAAATAAAACAAATGAAGAGTAGAGTCCGTAAACCAAAGTTAGTTTATACTTATTTGCGAGTCGTATAACCATACTTGATATGACCTAGAGACCTTTATAACGTTCTTCAGGCGTTAAGCTAAATGACATTTGTTCACCCCAGGCGTGCCCGCCTAACTGTAGGTAGCAGTTCAGTTGTAGGATTGTCAGTCCCGAATAGATCTATTCACAAATCTCACGCTTTCCCTCCAGGAGACTCTGGTTATACTAAAAGGATTTATCCATGTACACCTAAGGGTACAGTATTGAAGTAGAGCCTCACAATTCTGTAAAATCTTGTTTACAAGCTAGGAACAGTATAACACAGTAATTATCCTTGAATAAATGTACTTTATACTTCTGAGAAAACATATAACATAAACTAAATCTGCCATAGTTTATATATATTCATCCATGAAATCTGATTTGGTAGAAACTGCCTAGAGGGTTATCCCAAACTATACCCATTATAGTTTATTAGTGTTGTTATGGAAAATGCTTTGTAAAACCTTTCTGAAAGCTATGAGGTTAGATTTCCAAAATAACAGTTTCCCTTATGCTCAACATATTATAAAAGGGATCAAATATCCGAGTAAGTTATTAAACATGGAAATCGTTGAATTGCATTAATAAGTTTAAAACTTAATAAAATTACTTTGAGTTTGGCTTGTATTCCCCCTGAAAACGTTAAAAACAAAGAAAATGTAGGGGTATGAACTCACTGTTGTTGTGTGAAAGCGTCGCCTGAAATGAAGATCCTCGAGTTGTTGTACGTGGCACTTTAACGGAATCCGGGACTTGATTGAATCAAGGGATCGAGTTTTCACCACTTAGGAAGAGTTTGCGGCCGTGAAGAGTGGTTTACAGCCGTGAAGAGTTTACGGCCGTGAACTGGGTTTACGGTCTTTGAATATGGGCCGTAAACGGATTTACGGTCTTTGAAGATGGGCCGTAAACTCAAGAACAATGGTGCTGATTTCGAAGAGAAATGCGTTCCAGATGCCCCGAAATAACTCTAAACGGTGTTTTCTCGAAGATTGAATGTCACACCCCCGAACCAGACGGCGGAAACATCCGAGGGCTCGCGTGACTTAAATTGAATATCATCACAATGAATATACATGAAACATAACATAAACATCACCATGCATCATTACATTACAACTGACCTTGTTCACATCAAGTACATTGTCTAAATATTACATATCCATAGCATAAATTGTTTAAGAGTTTTCAAAACATAACATCCTAACACACTTGGTATTGTTTCTTCAGCTTATCTGTTACCTGAGAATACAAGTTATTTTGAAAACGTCAACATATGGAATGTTGGTGAGTTCATAAGCAGGGTTGATATGAAAATGTTTTGTGCAGTTTATAAAACCCAGAAAATCCAATATTTTCTGAAAAGACAATTGTTTATACTAAAGTGTGAAGATCCATAGGTTTATGCATGAATGATTTCAAAGCGTGTATAAACGAGAAGTTTTGCATTATATTTATTGACAATACAAGTGAATGGTGTTGATTTCCTCAAAAAACCCGATGTTTTCCAATAATATAATATGATTGTTTCGAATTATTATACCGTCACAACGAATGATTATGAATTCCCTTGATTACTTAGATAGTATTGGATTTATTATGTGAGTCGTTATAACCATGCATGATAATGACTAGTTCGTCTGTCTTGGCATTCTAGTGAACGCCAAAATTGATCTTAAGATTTTGTCACCCTAGACTGGCCGAGTCTAACTGTAGCGAACAGCTGAGGTGTGGGGGAGTCACCCCCGTATAGATCTATACACAAACTCTCACTCTCCCTCCAGGAGACTTTGATTATAACTACAGACTACGACCGACACTTAAAGGTGTCGCCCGTTATTACTCACGTAATCCAAATGAATTTGATTTCCCTTGATTAACGACCTGATTTTGTTTACTTGAATTGAAGGCAAGCCTAACAGATGAGGAGAAGAGGATTACGAGGTCCTACTAATTACGTATGTTATTTAAGGCTGTTGAGTATACGAAGGACGCATTGGCCCATTTCGCATATGATTTATTTGGACCTTACTAGCAATGCTAATGGGCCACTGAGGCCCAATAGCACGTAAAAGCCATTGAGGGTCCCTTAAGCATGTAATTGGGTCGCAGGAGGCCCAATAGACATGTATTATTATTGTTAGGCCCAAAAGTCATGTTAATGGATCACGAAGGCCCAATAAACATGATTAGAATCTTTCAAGCCCAACAATTTAAATATTTACTTGTTTTAGGTATGGTATAATTGTCGGAAGGTCTAATTGTTCAATTGTTAAATCGCAAAGGCACGAAGTTTGTCGATTGTTTATAATGATATTTAAATTTATGAAAATATATATATTTTTTTCATTCTAAATTCATAAGTTATAATTTGGTATTTTTGACCCAAATATCTTAATAATAAAATAATTGACTCAAAAATATTGGTTTGACCTATTCAGCCATTCTTTAATAAAAATGACAATTTTAGTCCATTTTTATAAAAAAAATGACATTTTAGGTCCTTAAACTATTTTTCTTGACATTTTGGCCCATAGACTTATTTAAATAATGTTTTCAGCCCAAAGTTTACTTTTTGGCAGTTTCAGCCCCTTTAGTAAAAAGATTTTCATTTATAGTCCAACTTTTCACAACTTTTACAAATTTGACCCAAAATCCAAAAACTTTGCATTTTTTATCCTTTTTGGCAAAAAGGGTCATTTTAACCCCTGAAATAGATTTATTTACCTTTTTACCCACTGTTTTGAGAAATTTACCATTTCAGTCCCTTAAAAACCCATTTTTTTGCAAATTTGGGCCTATGGGCCGAAAAGCCCAAAATTTGGCCCAATAGACTACATTTTACATTTCTAGTCCTTTGAAGAGCATAATATTCATAAAAACTTATATTTTAACTGTTTTGACCCTTTGGGTCCTTATAAAACCGTGAATGACAACTTTTACCCCAACTTTTGTTTATTTGACAAAAATAGCCCAAAAATGAGTTTTATGTTGTAACATGTTTATTTTAACCTTAGATGATAATTTTTCTTGACTTGTTTAATGTAATACATCTTAGATCATGTATATTTTCCTCCTTGAGCTATAGATCTCGAGATTTCTTTCCTTTTTGGCACATATTTACCACATAAATACATGAAATCACACATAACATACACATACACATAGATCTACACATTTTACTTGTATTCTCCCCCATAAAACTTGTGAAAACCAAAATAGAGGGGTATGAACTCACCTTTACTTGTTGTTTTCGGTTTTGAAGAAAGAATGGAAGAGTTTGGTGTTGTTTTCGGCCCTAGAAAGCTTCTTGAGAAGACTTTGTCTTAGATAGGTTCTAAGAAGCATGATCATGAACTTTCATGAGTTAGAAGGAGATTTATAAAAGATTCAAGAAGCTAAACCATGGATCTAAGTACAACTTACCAAGGATAATGATTTCTTATGGAAGAACCTCCTTGAAATGCCCTAGATCTCGAAATTTTGATGGAGGAATGAAAGTGTTCTTGAGAGAATTTGGAAAGAGTTGGAATGAATTATGTGTGTGTGTCTCCTCTCGGCCGAAGATAAGAAGAGAGGGGAGAGAGAGAAGTGAAATGATGGTGCATGGTTGTATGTTGGTCCATGCATGGGAATATGAAAGGTAATATGGAGGTGGCACTTCCTAATTAATTCCCCCATAATACTTCTTTTCTCTTTTCTTTTTTTCTTTTTTTTTTATTATTTGGGCCGAGAGGGAGAGAGAAGAGAAAGAATTTGGGCCTTTAATGCTTGAGTCCATAATATGGGTCCAATTTAAAGGTTTTCGGCCCATTGGGCCTTTTAGAGTAATTCACGGCCCAATATACATCAAGGAATGAGTTTTATGGCCCACTAGGGCTAATTAGATTTGTTATGGCCCAATAAGGCCCATTTAGATAAACTAGCCCATTTTAGGCTTATAAGGCCCAAAAAGGTTAAGTTTTATGAAAGTGGGTCCAATTAGGGCCCATTTAAGAGTTCTTAGCCCAAAATAGTCAAATTGGAAGTTTATTGGTCCATTAGGCCCAATAAGGAAATCCTAGTCCAAAATGGACTTGAACCGGGATTTTTAGGGTTTCCAACCTTTTGTTGACTATTTGAATGTTTGTATAGAGTATTTGATGGTATTTTGTGTTCATTAAATAAGCACCATACATGTTTTCAAGTTTTAGTTACAATGTCATCCTTGTTAAGTGTTTACAAAGCATCAGAATTCCTAGTTGTGACATCATTCCCCCGTTCGAGGGAATTTCGTCCCGAAATTCTTTTTGAAGCTAGACTTGAAAATGCGAGAATAGGTGAGGGTACTTCTGCTTCATATGGTCTTCGCGTTCCCATGTGAATTCTGGTCCACGTTTCGCGTTCCATCGGACTTTCACAATCAGAATGCGACTTTGCTTAGTACGCTTCACTTCCCTGTCCATGATTTCAACTGGTTCCTCGATGAACAGGAGATTCTCGTTGATTTCGATTTCTTCTAATGGAATGACGAGGGTTTCGTCGGATAAGCACTTCTTCAAATTGGAAACATGGAACACGGGGTGTACACTGCTGAGCTCAGCGGGTAGCTGCAGTCTATAAGCCACTGGACCGATTTGGGCAAGAATCTCGAAGGGTCCAATGTATCGTGGGTTTAGTTTTCCCCGTTTCCCAAAACGAATCACCCCTTTCCAGGGGGAGACTTTTAACAACACCCGATCACCGACTTGAAATTCCAAGGGCTTTCGCCGTTTATCAGCGTAGCTCTTCTGTCTGTCTCGTGATGCTTGCAGTCGAGCTCTGATCTGAATTATCTTCTCGGTCGTTTCGCGTATGATTTCTGGTCCCATTAATGCATTGCTTGGTGTATGTCCTCTTGCTAGCTGAGTGTCACCTATCTCAGCCCAACACAACGGTGATCTACATTTACGCCCATACAATGCCTCGAATGGAGCAACTTTGATGCTTGAGTGATAATTGTTGTTGTACGAGAACTCGATTAAAGGCAAGTGGGTATCCCACGACCTTCGAAAGTCTATCACACATGCGCGAAGTATATCTTCAAGCGTTTGAATGGTTCGCTCGCTTTGACCATCTGTTTGTGGGTGGTAGGCAGTGCTCATGTCAAGTTGTGTTCCCATAGCTTTCTGAAGCGATTGCCAAAAGAGTGAAGTAAACCTACTATCTCTATCTGAGATGATAGATATTGGTACTCCATGGAGTCTCACGATTTCCTTGATATAGGTTCTTGTCAATCGTTCCATCTTGCATGACTCTTTTATTGGCAGGAAATGATCGGATTTTGTCAACCTGTCGACTATTACCCATATGGTATCCAAACCATCTGTTGTCTTGGGTAGTTTGGTCACAAAGTCCATAGTAATCCTTTCCCATTTCCACTCGGGTATTACTGGTTGTTGTAATAATCCCGAGGGCTTCTGATATTCTACCTTTACTTTAGCGCAAGTGAGGCACTTGCTAACGTAAGTGGCAATTTCTGCCTTCATGTCAGGCCACCAAGAATGTTACTTGATATCCAAGTACATTTTATCTGAACCCGGATGGATGGAGTATCGTGTCTTGTGGGCTTCATTCATGACTACCTCTCTGAATCCCCCAAGTTTAGGGATCCAAGTTCGGTTCATGAAATAATATGCTCCGTCATTCTTAACTTCGAAATTCTTTTCCATTCCACGTAACGCTTCGCTTGTTCTGTTTTCTATCTTCATAGCATCGAACTGGGCTGCTTTTATTTGCGTAGACAGATGGGATTGAATGGTTATTGAAAGAGTTTTTACACGACGATTTGAGTATTCTTTCCGACTCAAGGCATCAGCTACCACGTTAGCCTTGCCTGGGTGGTACTTGATTTCGCACTCATAATCGTTTAGCAGCTCAACCCATCTTCGCTGCCTCATGTTTAACTCCTTTTGATTTAAAATGTGTTGGAGACTCTTGTGGTCCGTGAAAATGGTGCACTTTGTACCATAAAGGTAGTGCCTCCAAATCTTCAAGGCGAAGACCACAGCTCCCAATCGAGATCATGGGTGGTATAATTCACCTCATGTGTCTTTAGTTGTCGGGACGCATAAGATATCACCTTCCCACGCTGCATGAGTACACAGCCTAAACCCTGATTCGACGCATCGCAGTAAACTACGAAGTCCTCTGTTCCCTCTGGTAGTGATAGTACCGGTGCACTGTAGAGTGCTCGCTTCAAAGTTCGGAATGCAGCTTCTTGCTTATCTGTCCATTCAAAGGGTACACCTTTTTGTGTAAGCATGGTAAGTGGCTTGGCTGTTTTGGAGAAGTTCTGAATGAATCTCCTGTAGTAGCCTGCGAGACCTAAAAATTGGAAAATTTCTGTGGGTGTCATTGGAATCGCCCATCCTTCAATGGCTTTGACCTTAGAAGGATCCACATGTATCCCTTCTTGACTAACAACATGACCCAAAAAGTTCACACTACGGAGCCAGGACTCACACTTAGAGAGTTTTGCGTATAACTTTTCGGTTCGTAGGGCTTCCAAGATTTACCGGAGATGTCGGTCATGCTCCTCTTCGCTTCGAGAATAGACTAGGATATCGTCGATGAAAACAATTACAAAATTGTCGAGGAATGGTCGGCAGATTCGATTCATCAGGTCCATGAATGCGACAGGGGTATTCGTTAGACCGAAGGGCATTACAACAAATTCGTAATGTCCGTAACGAGTTCGGAAAGCGGTTTTGGGGATATCCTCTTCCCGGACCTTGAGTTGGTGGTATCCGGACCGTAGATCTATCTTAGAGAAGTAACTTGCTCCTTGGAGCTGGTCAAATAGATCGTCGATTCGCGGAAGTGGATAGCGATTTTTGATAGTGAGCTTATTTAGTTCCCTGTAGTCAATACACATCCTAAAGGAACCGTCCTTTTTCTTAACGAAGAGAACCGGAGATCCCCAAGGTGAGAAACTGGGTCGGATGAATCCTTTGTCCAAAAGTTCGCTGAGTTGGCTGGACAGTTCTTGCATCTCCGCAGGAGCCAACCTATAGGGCGATTTGGCGATGGGTGTAGCTCCTGGCACAAGGTCGATTCGGAACTCGACTTGTCTTTCTGGGGGTATCCCCGGAAGATCTTCAGGAAAGACATCCGGTAAATTGCAAGTCACTGGGATGTCTCGAATATTGACCTCTTCCTTGGACTTATCTACTATATGAGCCAGAAACGTCAAGTCTTTCTTTCGTAGATACTTCTGTGCCTTAATGCACGAGATAAGACGAAGGTTCGTGCTGGGTTTGTCTCCGTATATAATTAGGGTTTCGCGATTTGGGAGGTGAAGGCGAACGGCCTTCTCGTGACACATAATTTCAGCATGGTGGGGGCTTAACCAGTCCATGCCGATAATCACATCAAAACTCCTAATAGTTACAGGCATCAAGTTTATTTGAAAGACGTGATGATTTAAGGTCAGGGTACATCCTATGTAGATTTCCCCAGTGGATTCTGTTTTCCCATTAGCCATTTCCACCGTAAAGGTTTCATTAAGCTTCTGGGGTTGTTGTTTTAACAAGTGCTTGAATTTATTACTCACAAAGCTTCGTTCTGCCCCTGTATCGAATAGGATGCATGCATATGTGTGGTTTAGGAGAAACGTACCAGTGACGACAGCGGGATCCTGAACCGCTTCTCCTTGACCCATGGTCAGCACTCTCCCTGCTCCTCCATTCCCAGGGTTGTTGACGTTGGGGCAGTTTCAACAGAAATGCCCAGTCTTCCCACATCCATAGCAGGTGTGGCTTGGCCCCGCGTTGTTGTCGTTGTTGTTGGTGTTGTTGTTGATGTAGTTGCGGTTGTTGTTGTTGTTGTTGTTGTTGTTGTTGTTTCTCTGCTGCTGGTTCTGGGGAGGATAGGTCCTGCAGTATTTTACCGTGTGACCCTTTCGATTGCAACTGGTACAATGCATCTCCCTGCATTCGCCATTGTGATGGAGATTGCACTTGTTGCACTTTGGGAGATTCCCGGAGTACTGCCTAGGGGCACTTGGAGTAGATGAGACTGGAGCATGTGGTGTGGAGGGAACTTGGGTGGTTGCAGCATTGACTGTCACTGTTTGTTGTTTCTTCGACGACTCTGAGCCTTGTCGCCCTTTTCTCTTGTTATTCTTTCCTTTCTTGTTGTCACTCTCCTTCTTGCCTTCAGTTTCCCCTGACTTCTCGCCCTTCTTGTTGTTGTGGTCGTACAGTTTCTTGGCCAACCTCTTGGCACTGTCGAAGGTTTCAGGATTTGCAGCTATCACATTTCCTATGAAGTAATCATGCCAGGGCACAACAGTGACAGTTCGCTAAACCTTGATATATATATATATATATGCATCAATGTCGGAGTTTCGGACGGTGAGATTCCATAACTCTTGCTCCATTTTCTGAATTTCGCCACGCGGGTAGTATTCGGCCATCAGCATTTCCTTCAACTCCGCCCACGGCATGGCGTTGGCTAAGGGGAGAGTGATGGCCTCTACACGTCCATTCCACCAGGTGAGAGCTTGGTCAACGAATGTGCACGCGGCAAACTTCACTTTCATCTCCTCGGGGCATTCACATATCTCGAATACCGATTCCACCTTTTCAATCCATCTCTTTAGGGTTATCATTCCCCCTGTGCCATTAAAGGTTCGTGGCTTGGCATTGGTGAAATCTTTGTAAGAGCATGTCTTGGTAGGCCCTTGATTTATTCCGTTGTTTGAGCTTCCAGCCCCTTGTCCATTGCCTCCACCATTGTTCCCCTTGGTGGATTTGCGCCATGGCTGCTGTGACTGCAGCAGATACAGCTGCTTGAAATGCAGCTGAGTTGATTTCTGGTGGGGTTGGCTCAGGGTTTCCACGGGTGGGTCGCTGAGGCATCTTTCTGTCATGGAACGGAAAGATGTTGAGTGCCTAAAATTTTTGTGAGTTCGTGGTCCTATAAACTAGGTGTATTGCATGTACTTAAGTAGTTTCACGTATTAACATACAATCATGAAAACATAACACATAACAGATAAAACATCACAATAGAACACATATATTTTTCCACTAATAATATCCATACTTTGATACATGAAAATTTGCTCGAAAGAGCATACATAAAGGGTACAAGTTCGGCAGTGTAACGACTCTATGAGTAGTGTAATCACTTAAACATAGAGTCGATGGTACATAAGAGAACATAGTACTAGTAGGGTAAAGTTGGTCCTAACGCTCTACGGAGCGCCCGACGGCGGCAGCGAGGTCATATACCGAAGTGTTGTGCCAACAACTGGGCCATCTCAGTCATCTCTCCAATGACTTCATCTCTTTCCTGTTCAGCCTGCACCGCTCGTGCTTCCATGGCAAATAATTGTTGCCGCAGGGCGGCAATCTCAGCTTCCGGAGAGCGATTCTCTCTCACAGGATTCCCTGGTGGGGCAAGGTGGTTCTGCTGCGTCTCGCTGGTAGGTGGTGTGACGGAGGTCTCGTCTGTGTCTTGTTCTTCCTCCATGTCATCATCGGTCCCATCAAACTCGTAGTCTGTGTCCGTGTACTCGTCGGGCCCAACGCCGTGTGCTCCCCCTGATCTCCCTCGGGTTCGTCCTCGATCATTCCGTGAGCAACTAAGACCTGATGAAACTGAATGCCCTGGTGCTCCCCTTCCATGGTAACTGAGAGGAGGTATATGAATAAACTATTATTACTCCTAAGGTTTATTATTCAGATATTTTAAAAGGTTAAGTTGATGCGTTCTTCTGGGTAACAAAGGGGTATGTTTTTAAGTTTACCGACCATCGCGTTTTCCCCAGGGCATGTGATAGTTGCACTCCGAAGGAAATGTAGTTGATCGGGCTACATTCACCCCTTAATACAACTATGAACAGTCCCGGCTTAACCGAGATTCCAGTATCATCTTATTTGATTTAGTATTATGTTTTTTTTCCTATATCGCACAAGTAAAGGTGTTTTATCGTTATATTTTATTTGATTTGTTCAGAGTTATTTAGTCCCTCTTTGGTTTATAGGTGCATATCAATGTGTGGTTAGATATGCCAGTTCACTATAAACAGAGCTCTGATACCAACCTGTCACACCCCCGAACCAGACGGCGGAAACGTCCGAGGGCTCGCGTGACTTAAATTGAATATCATCACAATGAATATACATGAAACATAACATAAACATCACCATGCATCATTACATTACAACTGACCTTGTTCACATCAAGTACATTGTCTAAATATTACATATACATAGCATAAATTGTTTGAGAGTTTTCAAAACATAACATCCTAACACACTTGGTATTGTTCTTCAGCTTATCTGTTACCTAAGAATACAAGTTATTTTGAAAACGTCAACATATGGAATGTTGGTAAGTTCATAAGCAGGGTTGATATGAAAATGTTTTGTGCAGTTTATAAAACCCAGAAAATCCGATATTTTCTGAAAAGACAATTGTTTATACTAAAGTGTGAAGATCCATAGGTTTATGCATGAATGATTTCAAAGCGTGTATAAACGAGAAGTTTTGCATTATAGTTATTGAAAATACAAGTGAATGGTGTTGATTTCCTCGAAAAACCCGATGTTTTATGATAATATAATATGATTGTTTCGACTTATTATACCGTCACAATGAATGATTATGAATTCCCTTGATTACTTAGATAGTATTGGATTTATTATGTGTGTCGTTATAACCATGCATGATAATGACTAGTTCGTCTGTCTTGGCATTCTAGTAAACGCCGGAATTGATCTTAAGATTTTGTCACCCTAGACTGGCCGAGTCTAACTGTAGCGAACAACTGAGGTGTGGGGCAGTCACCCCTGTATAGATCTATACACAAACTCTCGCTCTCCCTCCAGGAGACTTTGATTATAACTACAGACTACGACCGACACTTAAAGGTGTCGCCCGTTATTACTCACTTAATCCAAAAGAATTTGATTTCCCTTGATTAACGACCTGATTTTGTTTACATGAATTGAAGGTAAGCCTAACAGACGAGGAAAAGAGGATTACCAGGTCCTACTAATTACGTATGTTATTTAAGGCTGTTGAGTACACGAAGGACGCGTTGGCCCATTTCGCATATGATTTATTTGGACCTTACTAGCAATGCTAATGGGCCACTGAGGCCCAATAGCACGTAAAAGCCATTGAGGGTCCCTTAAGCATGTAATTGGGTCGCAGGAGGCCCAATAGACATGTATTATTATTGTTAGGCCCAAAAGTCATGTTAATGGGTCACGAAGGCCCAATAAACATGATTAGAATCTTTCAAGCCAAAAAATTTAAATATTTATTTGTTTTAGGTATGGTATAATTGTCGGAAGGTCTGATTGTTCAATTGTTAAATCGCAAAGGCACGAAGTTTGTTGATTATTTATAACGATATTTAAATTTATGAATATATATATATATATATATATATATATATATATATATATATATATATATATATATATATATATATATATATATATTTCATTCTAAATTCATAAGTTATAATTTGGTATTTTTGACCCAAATATCTTAATAATAAAATACTTGAATTCAAAAATATTGGTTTGACCTATTCAGCCCTTCTTTAATAAAAATGACAATTTTAGTCCCTTTTTATAAAAAAAATGACATTTTAGGTCCTTAAACTATTTTTCTTGACATTTTGGCCCATAGACTTATTTAAATAATGTTTTCAGCCCAAAGTTTACTTTTTGGCAGTTTCAGCCCCTTTAGTAAAAGGATTTTCATTTATAGTCCAACTTTTCACAACTTTTACAAATTTGACCCAAAATCCAAAAACTTTGCATTTTTGATCCTTTTTGGCAAAAAGGGTCATTTTAACCCCTGAAATAGATTTATTTACCTTTTTACCCACTGTTTTGAGAAATTTACCATTTCAGTCCCTTAAAAACACATTTTTTTCGCAAATTTGGGCCTATGGGCCGAAAAGCCCAAAATTTGGCCCAATAGACTACATTTTACATTTCTAGTCCTTTGAAGAGCATAATATTCATAAAAACTTCTATTTTAACTGTTTTGACCCTTTGGGTCCTTATAAAACCGTGAATGACAACTTTTACCCCAACTTTTGTTTATTTGACAAAAATAGCCCAAAAATGAGTTTTATGTTGTAACATGTTTATTTTAACCTTAGATGATAATTTTCTTGACTTTTTTAATGTAATACATCTTAGATCACGTATATTTTCCTCCTTGAGCTATAGATCTCGAGATTTCTTTCCTTTTTGGCACATATTTACCACATAAACACATGAAATCACACATAACATACATATACACATAGATCTACACATTTTACTTGTATTCACCCCCATAAAACTTGTGAAAACCAAAAATAGAGGGGTATGAACTCACCTTTTCTTGTTGTTTTCGGTTTTGAAGAAAGAATGGAAGAGTTTGGTGTTGTTTTCGGCCCTAGAAAGCTTCTTGATAAGACTTTGGCTTATATAGGTTCTAAGAAGCATGATCATGAACTTTCATGAGTTAGAAGGAGATTTATAAAAGATTCAAGAAGCTAAACCATGGATCTAAGTACAACTTACCAAGTATAATGATTTCTTATGGAAGAACCTCCTTGAAATGCCCTAGATCTCGAAATTTTGATGGAGGAATGAAAGTGTTCTTAAGAGAATTTGTAAAGAGTTGGAATGAATTATGTGTGTGTGTGTCTCCTCTCGGCCGAAGATAAGAAGAGAGGGGAGAGAGAGAAGTGAAATGATGGTGCATGGTTGTTTGTTGGTCCATGCATGGGAATATGAAAGGTAATATGGAGGTGGCACTTCCTAATTAATTCCCCCATAATACTTCTTTTCTCTTTTCTTTTTTTTTCTTTTTTTTTTTAATTATTTGGGCCGAGAGGGAGAGAGAAGAGAAAGAATTTGGGCCTTTAATGCTTGAGTCCATAATATGGGTCCAATTTGATGGTTTTTTGGCCCATTGGACCTTTTAGAATAATTCACGGCCCAATATACATCAAGGAATAAGTTTTATGGCCCACTAGGGCTAATTAGATTTGTTATGGCCCAATAAGGCCCATTTAGATAAACTAGCCCATTTTAGGCTTATAAGGCCCAAAAAGGTTAAGTTTTATGAAAGTGGGTCCAATTAGGGCCCATTTAAGAGTTCTTAGCCCAAAATAGTCAAATTGGAAGTTTATTGGTCCATTAGGCCCAATAAGGAAATCCTAGTCTAAAATGGACTTGAACCGGGATTTTTAGGGTTTCCAACCTTTTGTTGACTATTTAAATGTTTGTATAGAGTATTTGATGGTATTTTGTGGTCATTGAATAATCACCATACATGTTTTCAAGTTTTAGTTACAATGTCATCATTGTTAAGTGTTTACAAAGCATCAAAATTCCTAGTTGTGACATTGAAGGCCTTCTAGGTGTTTACGGTCAAGAGTTCTAGAGAGAGAAAGAGAGAGTTTCCGGTCAAAGGTGTTCAAATGAGGGTGGAGGTCTCATATTTATAGGGGTTCTGTGGTCGGTGGGTGGGGTCCACCCAACGCTGGCCGCAAACGAGTTTACGGCCGTAAACAGGTTTACGGCCGTGAACTCCAGTCAGGCCGTGAACATGATGATTTTCGAGTATAATTCGAGTTTCGCGCGGTTTTGGTTCCGACTTGCATATATAATTTTAATTATATAACACCAGATGATTTTCTAAATCAGAGGTTCGGCGGAAGATTAATAAAATTCAAATTTTATTAACGGGAATCGCCTAATGGAAACGGAAAAGTTTCGGGTTGTCACAATTATTGTGGAAATGGTAAGTAGTTCGAGCACAAGAGAGTATAATGCATCCAAACAATTGTCAAAATCAATCTCCAAACACAATGAACTAGCCATGCAATTCATGTCACCCCTTCTACAACAATATTTAGCCGCAGTAACCATGCTAATGCACCAAAGTGTACCACCTTACATACCAATGCCACCACCATTACCATATGCACAATACCAAGCATTACGTACCTAACCAGCCCCACGTCCATATATACCTTCGAGTATTTTTGGAAACCAGACCATCCCGCAAATCTAATGGACTCAAAAAGTGACAAACAATGAGGCTCCATAAGATAGAAACCAGAAGGTCATTCATTGTCGCATTCTCTGATCATCACCTTTAATAAGAAGCATTTGTGATTACCAATTACCAATGAGAAAAAACATGCTCAAGATCTCAAAGTACGATGGATCTGGCGACTCGAACGAACACATCGAAAACTATAAGTGGATGATGGATGCCTATTACCTGGATGAGAAGTATTGGTGCATATTTTTCCTGACTACAGTCAATAGAAAATATACATGATTTCAACCAATTACGTGAAGAATTTATGGGACATTTCGTGCAGCAGAGAAAATATACAATAGACACCCAAGCAATCCTAGTTTTCCAACAAGGGGAGGATGAGTCATTACAAGCCTTCTTTTTTAATCTAATAAAGCAACACTAAATGCACCGGAACGGGCGGATAACATGGTCATAATTGCGTTTGTTGGAAATAGTGTTTAAGGTTATTAACTGTTTTGGTAATATTTCTAATAATATCAGGGTCCTTTTGGGTTGGCATCATAACCCAAATAGCATAAGGAAATGGAGTTTAATAATGTGTTAATTTATTAAGGAATTAATAAATTAATTAGAAATTATTTTGGTGATTGATTAAAAGGATTTAATTAAAAAAAAGTGGTTGAATATTAATTAATCATAAGGATTAATTGAAATATTCCAAAAGTCTCTAGAGAGATAGAGGGGATGGTTGTAACGACCCAAAAATCAAGGGTAAAAATTTCATTTTTAATATAGCTAAAACATTAATACATTTATTTCGAACATTTCAAATCATCGTTAAGTAAAACATTTATTAGAGTTCATCCCAAAATCATTCGTTGCGGAAATCATAGGTGTGTGTACTGTGATCAATCCGAGCTCTTATTTTCCAAAACGTCGATACCTGAAACCAAAACTGAAAACCGTAAGCACAAAGCTTAGTGAGTCCCCCAGAGCATACCCCACACACAATCCACATAACACATATCATATTAGCCATAAAAGCTATCTCTACCGCATACCACATATCAATTAGCTATAAAAGCTACCTCTACCACATAATACAGATAAATTAGCTACAAGTGAGTTCAGGTCCCCGCTTGGCATTCCAACGAACCTTCACTATCGGGATGCGACTTTGTTTCGTTCGTTTGACTTCCCGGTCCATGATTTCAACTGGTTCCTCTACGAAGTTGAGATTCTCGTTGATTTCAATCTCATCGAGAGGGATTATAAGGGTCTCGTCGGATAAACACTTTTTAAGGTTCGAGACGTGAAAGACAGGATGTACGTTGCTAAGTTCTCGAGGTAAATGGAGTTTGTATGCTACGGGACCGATTCTAGCGAGGATGACAAATGGTCCGATGTATCTTGGATTCAGCTTTCCACGCTTTCCGAAGCGTATCATGCCTTTCTAGGGTGAGACCTTCAACAGAACACAGTCACCAACCTGGAACTCCAAGGGTTTTCGTCTCTTATCGGCGTAGCTCTTTTGTCTCTCTCTTGACGCTTTTAGTCGTTCCCGGATTTGTACGATCTTTTCAGTAGTCTCTCGGATGATTTCTGGACCCGTGAGAGTGCTGTCGGGCACTTGACCCTTGACAAGCTGCGTGTTCCCCACTTCAGTCCAACACAGAGGGGATCTGCACTTACGGCCATAGCGGGCTTCAAACGGCGCGACTTTGATGCTGGTATGATAGCTGTTGTTGTAGGAAAATTCTACCAAGGGTAAATGAATGTCCCATGATATGCCGAAATCTATGACGCAGGCTCTCAAAATATCTTCCAATGTTTGAATTGTTCTCTCACTCTGGACATCTGTCTGTGGATGATAAGCCGTGCTCATATCCAGCTTAGATCCAAGAGCCTTCTGAATCGATTGCCAGAATCTCGAGGTAAACCTGCTATCTCGATCGGAGATAATGGATACAGGTACACCATGAAGGCGGACTATTTCTCGAATATAGATTCGTGTCAGTCTCTCCATTTTGAAGTTTTCCTTGATTGGCAGGAAGTGGACGGATTTAGTCAGTCGATCGACAATTACCCAGATGGCGTCGTGCCCACTCGGAGATCTGGGTAAATGGTGATAAAATCCATTGTAATCATTTCCCACTTCCACTAAGGTATTTCCAGCTGCTGAAGTAATCCTGAGGGCTTTTGGTATTCTACCTTCACCTTAGCGCAAGTCAAGCACTTGCCAATGAAGGTAGCAATTTCTGCTTTCATGTTCGGCCACCAATAGAGTTGTTTGAGATCCAGATACATTTTATCTGAACCTGGGTGAACGGAGTATCTTGTCTTGTGAGCTTCGTTCATGACAACTTCTATGTAATCACCATACTTCGGGGTCCAGATACGATCCATGAAATAGTAAACCCCGTCTCCCTTGACCTCTAAGTTCTTATCCATTCCCCGCAAGGCTTCATCCGAGATGCTCTCTGGTTTTAAGGCTTCCATCTGAGCCTCTCGAATTTGTGTGGATAATCGGGAATGGATGATCATTGTTAGTGCCTTCACCCTACGTCCTGAATACTCCTTTCGGCTGAGGGCATCTGCTACCACATTGGCGTTGCCGGGATGGTAGCGTCTTTCGCACTCGTAGTCACTGAGTAACTCTACCCATCGCTGTTGTCTCATGTTTAACTCCTTCTGATCAAAGATATGCTGCAAGCTCTTATGGTCGGTGAAGATAGTGCACTTGGTTTCGTAGAGATAGTGCCCCCAGATCTTTAACGCGAAGACCACTGCTCCCAACTCTAGATCATGAGTTGTGTAATTGACTTCGTGTGTTTTCAACTGTCTCAAGGCATAGGCAATAACCTTTCCTCGCTGCATGAGCACACAGCCTAGGCCCTGATTGGATGCATCACAGTAGACCACGAAGCCTTCCGTTCCTTCGGGCAGGGACAAGATAGGCGCGCTGCATAGAGCCTTCTTCAATGTTTGAAACGCAGTGTCTTGCTTTTCTCCCAAACTGAAGGTTACACCTTTTTGTGTCAGGGTGGTTAAGGGCTTAGCGATTTTGGAGAAGTTTTGGATAAATCCGCGATAATAGCCAGCGAGACCCAAAAATTGGCGGATTTATGTGGTTGTCTTTGGTGCTGACCAATTCTCAATCGCTTTGATCTTGGAAGGGTCCACGTGTATGTCTTCCTTGCTAACTACGTGACCAAGGAAAGTTACCTTCCGGATCCAAAACTCACACTTTGTGAATTTTGCATATAGTTTCTCCGCCCTTAATGTTTTGAGTACCTGCCTCAAGTGTTGTTTATGATCATCCTCGCTCCGCGAATAAACAAGTATGTCGTCAATGAACACGATCACGAACTTGTCTAGGAAAGGGCGGCACACCCAATTCATCAGGTCCATGAATACTGCCGGTGCGTTAGTTAGACCAAAGGGCATTACTACAAACTCGTAGTGTCCATAGCGAGTTCAGAATGTTGTCTTGGGCACATCATTCTCGTGAACCCACAACTGATGATACCCTGATCTTAGGTCTATCTTTGAAAAGTAACTGGCTCCCTGAAGTTGATCAAAGAGGTCTTCGATTCTGGGTAGGGGATAACGGTTCTTGATGGTAAGCTTGTTCAGCTCTCGGTAGTCGATGCACATCCGGAAGGATCCATCTTTCTTCTTTACGAATAAAATCGGGGCTCCCCAGGGTGTGGAACTCGGCCTTATGAATCCTTTGCTGATAAGCTCATTAAGCTGGCTGGATAATTCTTGCATTTCTGCCAGCGCTAAACGATAGGGGGATTTAGCTACAGGAGTAGCTCCGGGGATTAAGTCGATGCGAAAATCGACTTGACGCTCGGGAGGAATTCCTGGAAGATCTTCGGGGAAAACGTCAGGAAAGTTACAGACTTCGGGGATGCTCTCGAGGTCTTCAACTTTTTGCGTCTCGTCGACAACATGCGCTAGGAATGCATGGTACACCTTCTGCAGATACTTATGGGCCTTGATGCATGAAATGATACGAAGGCTTGAACTGAGTTTATCACCGAAAATAGTGAGGGCTTCGCCAGAGGAAAGGTTGAGACGGATAGCCTTCTCGTAGCAAAGGATATCAGCACGATTGAGGCTTAACCAGTCCATTCCCATAATGACATCGAAACTCTTAATGGATACAGGCATAAGGTCGATGGGAAAGGAATGACCGTCTAGGGTAAGGGTACAGCCTATGAATATATCGTTAGTGCTCTCCTTCTTTCCGTTAGCCATCTCGACGGTAAATGTTTTGGTTAGAGGTCGGGATTTACATTTGATTATATGTTTGAATGCATGACTAACAAAACTCCTTCCGCACCAGAATCGAAAAGAATGCATGCATAAGAGTTGTCAAGGAGGAACGTACCCGTAACAACGGTAGGATCAGCGACTGCTTCCTCCTGGTCCATCGCCAGCACTCTTCCTGTATTGTCGCCCGTTGTCGCTTTGGGGCAGTTTCTTTTGAAATGCACAACTTCTCCACATCCATAGCAGGCTTGGCTGGCACCCGCTCCAGGAGTCGGATTGGTTGGTTGGGCTGGTGCTCTGCAGTATCGGTTCGTGTGTCCCTTCCTTCCACAATTGTTGCAATTCAAATCATGGCAAGGTCCGTGATGATGAAAGGTACACTTGTTGCACAGAGGTAGTTTCCCTGAATAACCACCGGTAGGAGCTTGGGTGGTTGGAACAACAGTGGGAGCAACAGTAGGAGTAGTAGCAACGTGGACTGCCACTGTTTGTTGCTTCTTGGAGGGCTCCTGAGGAGACTAGCCCTTGCGTTTGTTCCAAAATTTCTTCTTCTTCTCACCACTCTCTTTTTGTGGCTCGGCGACCGCTGATGCCTCATCCAGATCGATCCCATGATCGATCAAAGTCTGTGCCAGATCCTTGGTGCTCTCAAACGTGGCCGGTCTAGCAGCCAAGACATTTCCTTTGGTTGGTTGTGTCAGTCCCCACATGTACCTCTCTATTTTCTTGCTTTACGGGGTGACCATTCCCGGACAGAGGAGAGCCAGATCACAGAATTTAGCGGTGTAGGCAGCGATGTCGGAACCCTTCATCTTCAAATTCCAGAGTTCGTGCTCCAACTTTTGCACTTCGCCTCTCGGGCAGTATTCCGCAAGCATGAGTTCCTTCAGTCTTTCCCAACCCATGTCATTAGCCACTGGCAGGGTTAGGGTTTTGACTCGACCATTCCACCAGGTCAAGGCTCTGTCGGCGAAGGTGCAGGCGGCGAACTTCACCTTGTTGGCTTCAGAACAGGTGAAAATTTCGAAGATGGATTCGATATTCTCGAACCATCGAGTCAGAGCGATGACTCCTCCGTTTCCGTCGAAGGACTTGGGCTTTGCCGTCATTAAGTCCTTGTAGGAACACTCCTTTTGTTGTCCCTGAATACCGTCTTGTCTTTGAGGGTCGGTTCCACCTCTAGCCCCTCCAACATTCACTTGTGCCATTGCTGCAGTCACGGCGGCGGTAACTGCTGCCTGGAACATGACGGGGTGGTGGTGGTGGAGTGTCGTCGTTTCTTCTGATGGGTCTTGGTCGGGGAGGCATCTTGTTCTAGAAACAATCAGGAAGAAGAGGATGGTAAGTCCTCGAGATATATGAAACAAGATATATCTCATCCTGATAATAAAAGTATACTACCGAGCGATAAGCACAGAAAGTTTACTAACGCAAGTACGTTATCGCTTAAGAAGAAAGTGGTATCAACACTTGGAATGAATCTGTATACTGAATTTGGCTCTAGTTAAAATACTCCTATAGTACTTTATGTTGGATATTTTTGTTCTTGGTAAATTTTAGGCTTGCTGTAACACCACAGACACTCCCAAGCACATGTTGGTCATGTCTCGAATGAATATAGTTGATCAGACTATATTGACCCTAGACATCATTACATAACTGCCCAGGTTTAACCGCAGTGCCCCAACATCCAAATACTTTTGTTTCGATCTATCTATGACTCTGGTTCTGTTATGTATGCATACTAGTATACTTGTTACAAAATACTTTATATTTCGAAAATATACTTTTAGTTTAGAGCACTTAGGCCCCTTAGTGTTTATAGTTGTATACCATGTAAGGTTCGGTATACTTAGTTCACTATAAACAAGGGCTCTGATACCAATCTGTCACACCCCGAAACTAGAATGGCGGAATCGTTCCGAGGTGGAGGACATCATGTTTAGCATCACAACCAATGAATAAAAGGAAACATAGCAACACAACCAATACGGTGGATACATATATAAGTAAAATGTTTACATTAGTTTGAAACTAGTTTTAAGTACATCAAAAGTATGTAAAAATATAAAAAACATGACTCTTATTGCTCCGACTTCTCTAAATCCAAGGAGTACCTGCTTACTGATTTCCTGAGAATACAAGTAGTTATAAAAGAATATCAGCATAAAGCTGGTGAGTTCATAAGCATTTAGTTTTGGTGGAAGAGGTTCTTTGATTCTTTTGAAAAGTGTTCCTCAAGAAAATCCCATATTTTCTTATGAAAAGTAGTGTTGAAAGAGTATCTATTAGTAGAAGATAAACCATCAGTTTTAGAAATGCCAGTGTTATCCTGGGAGAATCCCATATTTTCCCTAAAAACAAGTTATCCGTCCTAGAGGTAGAGATGTAAGTTTAGAAATCCCTGGTTACTATCAGTGTGTATATGAAGGTAGTTTTATTACTAGAAATAAAACAAATGAAGAGTAGAGTCCGTAAACCAAAGTTAGTTTATACTTATTTGCGAGTCGTATAACCATACTTGATATGACCTAGAGACCTTTATAACGTTCTTCAGGCGTTAAGCTAAATGGCATTTGTTCACCCCAGGCGTGCCCGCCTAACTGTAGGCAGCAGTTCAGTTGTGGGATTGTCAGTCCCGAATAGATCTATTCACAAATCTCACGCTTTCCCTCTAGGAGACTCTGGTTATACTAAAAGGATTTATCCATGTACACCTAAGGGTACAGTATTGAAGTAGAGCCTCACAATTCTGTAAAATCTTGTTTACAAGCTAGGAACAGTATAAAACAGTAATTATCCTTGAATAAATGTACTTTATACTTCTGAGAAAACATATAACATAAACTAAATCTGTCATAGTTTATATATATTCATCCATGAAATCTGATTTGGTAGAAACTGCCTAGAGGGTTATCCCAAACTATACCCATTATAGTTTATTAGTGTTGTTATGGAAAATGCTTTGTAAAACCTTTCTGAAAGCTATGAGGTTAGATTTCCATCACTGTTGTTGTGTGAAAGCGTCGCCTGAAATGAAGATCCTCGAGTTGTTGTACATGGCACTTTAACGGAATCTGGGACTTGATTGAATCAAGGGATCGAGTTTTCACCACTTAGGAAGAGTTTGCGGCCGTGAAGAGTGGTTTACAGCCATGAAGAGTTTGAGGCCGTGAACTGGGTTTACGGTCTTTGAAGATGAGCCGTAAACGGGTTTACGGTCATTGAAGATGGGCCGTAAACTCAAGAACAAGGGTGCTGATTTCGAAGAGAAATGCGTTCCAGATGCCCCGAAATAACTCTAAACATTGTTTCCCGGTGTTTTCTCGAAGATTGAAGGCCTTATAGGTGTTTTAGGTCAAGAGTTCTAGAGAAAGAAAGAGAGTTTTCGGTCGAAGGTGTTCAAATGAGGGTGGGGGTCTCATATTTATAGGGGTTCTGTGGTCGGTGGGTGGGGTCCACCCGACGCTGGCTGTAAAGAGGTTTACGGCCGTGAACTCCAGTCAGGCCGTGAACATGATGATTTTTGAGTATAATTCGAGTTTCACGCGGTTTTGGTTCCGACTTGCATATATAATTTTAATTATATAACACCAGATGATTTTCTAAATCAGAGGTTCGGCGGAAGATTAATAAAATTCAAATTTTATTAACGGGAATCGCCTAATGGAAACGGAAAAGTTTCGGGTTGTCATAGTTATTGTGGAAATGGTAAGTAGTTCGAGCACAAGAAAGGAGAATGCATCCAAACAATTGTCAAAATCAATCTCCAAACACAATGAACTAGCCATGCAATTCATGTCACCCCTTCTACAACAATATTTAGCCGCAGTAACCATGCTAATGCACCAAAGTGTACCACCTTACATACCAATGCCACCACCATTACCATATGCACAATACCAAGCATTGTGGCCCCAACCAGCCCCACATCCATATATACCTTCGAGTATTTTTGGAAACCAGACCATCCCGCAAATCTAATGGACTCAAAAAGTGACAAACAATGAGGCTCCATAAGATAGAAACCAGAAGGTCATTCATTGTCGCATTCTCTGATCATCACCTTTAATAAGAAGCATTTGTGAATACCAATTACCAATGAGAAAAAACATGCTCAAGATCTCAAAGTACGATGGATCTGGCGACTCGAACGAACACATCGAAAACTATAAGTGGATGATGGATGCTTATTACCTGGATGAGAAGTATTGGTGCATATTTTTCCTGACTACAGTCAATAGAAAATATACATGATTTCAACCAATTACGCGAATAAATTATGGGACATTTCGTGCAGCAGAGAAAATATACAATAGACACCCAAGCAATCCTAGTTTTCCAACAAGGGGAGGATGAGTCATTACAAGCCTTATTTTTTAATCTAATAAAGCAACACTAAATGTACCGGAACGGGCGGATAACATGGTCATAATTGCGTTTGTTGGAAATGGTGTCTAAGGTTATTACCTGTTTTGGTAATATTTCTAATAATATCAGGGTCCTTTTGGGTTGGCATCATAACCCAAATAGCATAAGGAAATGGAGTTTAATAATGTGTTAATTTATTAAGGAATTAATAAATTAATTAGAAATTATTTTGGTGATTGATTAAAAGGATTTAATTAAAAAAAGTGGTTGAATATTAATTAATCATAAGGATTAATTGAAATATTCCAAAATTCTCTAGAGAGATAGAGGGGACGGTTGTAACGACCCAAAAATCAAGGGTAAAAATTTCATTTTTAATATAGCTAAAACATTAATACATTTATTTCGAACATTTCAAATCATCGTTAAGTAAAACATTTATCAGAGTTCATCCCAAAATCATTCGTTGCGGAAATCATAGGTGTGTGTACTGCGATCAATCCGAGCTCTTATTTTCCAAAACGTCGATACCTGAAACCAAAACTGAAAACCGTAAGCACAAAGCTTAGTGAGTCCCTGTCACACCCCCAAACCAGACGGCGGAAACGTCCAGGGGTGGATGACTTCAATTGTAGTATCACAACACATGCATCATAGTAATCAAAGTACAAACAACCATTGTATTTAAAAGAATATAAGTATTTACATGTGTTCAATCATTGTATATTGAACCAAAATAGTTATACAAAAGAAGATATGACTCAACATAGCTCCATCTTCTCAAAAAGCTCGGGGAGTACCTGTGTATTATTTCCCTAAGAATACAATTAATTTGAAAAGAGAGTATCAACATAAAGTTGAGTGAGTGCATAAGTGTTTATGTTTGAAAGAGTATCTCTGTATCTTGTATATGTAAACTGTTCCAGAAAATCCTATATTTTCTGTTGTATATGAAAAGTAGTTTTATTCCCATAAAACCGTTCTCTTTGTATCAATGTTTTGTATTTGTATTTCATTATGAAAACTTGTAACTAAGAGTGTGCCTGGCTCCACCAGCTGTTATTGAAAACTGTATTGAATCATTGTAGTTTGTATTCTGTAAACTGGTACTTTGAAGGTGTGCTTTCGTTTAGTTGTTTACACATTAACCTATTGTTAATATCTTTTTAATGAGTTATTATAACCATACTATGACGGATGGCCTGAAACAAACGCTTTGTGGGCGTTTAAACTGTTGATAACAATTGCCACTCATCGGCGTGTATGCCTGGCTGTAGCTAGCAGACTGAGTGTGGGGTTGTCAATCCCGATACAGATCTACACACAACTTGTTTCGATCCCCGAGCTGGAGATTCTGGTTATAATGTCAGGGCTTTACCTTTGTTGTCTAAAATGAATTAAACAATCTGAATTGAATGTCTCATAAAAAGCATATAAACGTTTCATGTATATTAGTTATGAAAACCCAATCATTCTGAAATAAATGATTGACAGTATGTTCTTGAATTAGTATTCCGAACATGTATGTTCTTGAATCAAAACCCAATCATTCTGAAATAAATGATTGACAGTATGTTCTTGAATTAGTATTCCGAACATGTATTTGATAAGTGTAAACCCTTGATTTGTTCTGAATCAAAACCCAATCATTCTGAAATAAATGATTGACAGTATGTTCTTGAATTAGTATTCCGAACATGTATTTGATAAGTGTAAACCCTTGATTTGTTCTGAATCAAAACCCTTGTTTCTTGTAAAACAATGTATTCTAGTATACTTGAATCATGAATTATTGTTCTATGTATAAATTATACCTATTATAATTTATATGTACGTTCTGAATCGGTATTTAACTATGTCTCCATGTAATCCCTTGCTCAGCATGTTACAAAGGTAGTTAAACTGATGAAATAACTTTTATATTTATATACATATACAATTTTATATATAAGTAAAATTTAAACGACACTCGGATAAATAACCGGTACTATAAGCCCACATCCAAACAAGGAAAAGGACTCAGAACGAGTTATCAGTCCTAACCCTTTTAAATCTTATATATATATATATATATATATATATATATATAAATTTTGGGGAAAAATATAAGATTATAAAAGAATTTAATGTTTTGAGTATTTTTGATGATTTAATGTCGTTTTATCATGAATTGTAATCATGATTTTATAACACAAAGTTCTTGTGTTAAGCTTGTATTTCCCCCCCCCCCCCTTAAAACATTAGAAATTATGAAATACGGGGGTATGAACTCACTTGATAGGTGGTGAATCGGACATGGTTTCGTTTCCCAGAAATGAGTTTATTTGCCGAGAAACCGGCTTAAATCGGGCAGAGTTTCGACTGGAGAGATGTTAACTTCTTGGGTATCTCGGGGATTCGAGGCTTGCTTAGGGTTTGAGACTTGATACCGGGGCTTTAGGGGTTGTATATAAGTTTGTGGAAGTGAAAAATATGAAAAAGTGTGAATTTTAGGGTGAAAAGTGTAAAATCTTCGGAAGCCCTCGCATGCCTTATATAGGTCGAAGCTTCGGACCCAAGGCCATGCGAGGCTGCCACGTGCTCGGACAGATGGCGAGGGAAGGGGCTTCTTCGGACAGGTGGCTCGCAGATGGCTCCTTCGGACTGGACCGGACTTCGGTCCAATAGGAGAAGGGCACGCAGGTCCGAGGGGTGTCCGAGGGAGGTGTCCGAGGTGTCTCATGCGAAGGTGTCCGAATATGAGTGGGCCGCGGACTTGGTGGAATCAGAAGGTGCCACGCGAGAGTTTGTTCCAATCAGCAGTCGACACGTGGAAGCTCGCATGCGAGGATGACGTGTCCGAGGGTCATGCATGCGAAATTGCCCGATTTTCTATTTTTCTTGATTTTTGTGCCAAAAACTTGCGAAAATCATAACTTTCGCATACGAGCTCCGTTTTTGGCGTTCTTTATATGCACGCGTAGGTAAAATCATACTCTACGACTTTCGTTTAGACTTCGTCAGGTAATTTTGACTTTATTTTTAATATTATTATTTTTAACAGACCGGGATGGAAATCCGTTAAAAATTCATAACTTCTTCATCCGACGTCCGTTTTTGTCTGTCTTTTTACCATTGTAATATTATTGACGAGACCTTCAATTCTCGTTTAGGTTGTGTCGGCTTAAAATACTCGATCTTTATTTCGAGTTTTTAGCTGTACACTGCTATACTGAAACTTAGAAAAATCGTAACTTCCTCATACGAAGTCAGATTTTGCCGTTCTTTTTATGAAAGTTATCGGTTTAACATAAAATACAACTTTCATTTAGATTGTTAAGGCTGAAAAGCCTTTTATTGAAAATTCAGTTTTTACACTGAACAGTGTTTTGCCGGTTTTGTCGCGGATTTTCGATTGGTCATAACTTCTTCGTTATAACTCGGATTTTAGTGTTCTTTATGTTTTTGGAAACCTTGTTTCAATCTCTATCACTTGGTTCATTCCAATTGAGATTGTTTAATAATTTATTTTTGAGGGTCAATTATGTAAATATGCACAGTATGCTAAAATTTCTCTTTATTATATTAAAAGAAATACAAATTGACCTACATTATTACATAGGTTTGAAATAACGTTTTGTTACATCATCTGAAATAGCATTTCAGATAGACTAGGGAAAAATATGTGGATACTTCTGTTTCATTTGATCCTCCCGCTCCCAAGTGAATTCAGGTCCCTGTTTTGCATTCCAGCGAACCTTCACTATCGGGATACGGCTTTGTTTGGTTTTCTTAACTTCCCTGTCTAGAATCTCTACGGGTTCTTCCACAAAGTTGAGGCTCTCGTTTAACTCGATTTCCTCGAGTGGGATCACAAGAGTCTCGTCGGATAGACACTTTTTCAAGTTCGAAACGTGGAAGGTAGGATGAATGTTATTTAGTTCTTGGGGTAGTCGAAGTTTGTAAGCTACAGGACCAATTCTAGCAAGAATTTCGAAGGGTCCTATGTACCTTGGATTGAATTTGTCATGCTTTCCAAATCGTATCATGCCCTTCCAGGGTAAGACCTTTAACAAGACGCGGTCACCAACCTGGAATTCCAAGGGTTTTCTCCGTTTGTCAGCGTAACTTTTCTGTCTATCTCTGGAAGCTTTAAGTCGCTCCCGAATTTGTACGATTTTGTCGGTGGTTTCTCGAATAATTTCCGGACCAGTGAGAGCACTGTCAGGAGTTTTACCTCTAGCTAGCTGCGTGTCACCCACTTCAGCCCATCACAGAGGGGATCTGCACTTGCGGCCATAGAGGGCTTCGAATGGAGCAGCCTTTATGCTAGTGTGATAACTATTGTTATAAGAGAATTCAACAAGGGGTAAATGAATATCCCATGCTTTTCCAAAGTCTATCACGCAAGCTCGCAACATGTCTTCTAATGTTTGAATCGTCCTCTCACTTTGTCCGTCGGTTTGTGGATGGTAGGCTGTACTCATGTCCAGCCTAGTTCCCAAAGAGTTTTGTAAAGACTGCCAGAAACGAGAGGTGAATCTACTACCTGGTCCGAAATAATAGATATTGGTACACCATGCAGTGTAACAATATCCCTGAGGTAAGTTCTGGTTAGTTTCTCCATCTTGTCGGTTTCTTTTATTGGCAAGAAGTGTGCGGATTTGGTTAATCTTTTCGACGATTACCCAAATAGTATCATAACCACCCAAAGTCTTGGGTAATTTGGTTATGAAATCCATTGTAATCCGCTCCCACTTCCATTCAGGGATTTCAGGTTGTTGTAATAAACCTGAAGGTTTCTGGTACTCTACATTGACTTTGGCACAAGTAAGGCACTTGCCCACAAAGGTAGCGATTTCGGCCTTCATGTTAGGCCACCAGTATAGTTTCTTAAGGTCCAGATACTGTTGGATTAATGTCTAAGTCCATAACTATAATTGGTAAGACTTGACCCGACCCGGCATGGTCCATTTGGGTTGCATGGCATCATGCATTTGGATAGACTATAATGAGAGAAATAACACTTAAGGTTGGTTAATATATTATAAGTTCTAATATATTAATAAGGTTATTTAATTAGTATTGATCAAGAATTAATTTGGAATTAATTAAGTGATCAAAAGGAGACTAATTAAATATATGGGTTGATTGTGTAAATCATTCATTCTTATATATGTGGGCTTGTGATCCAAGATTCCTTATGTTGGACTAAGTCCATGGGGTGACCCATGGATACTCCATGGAGGTTAAAATCCATGGAGCATAAGGAATGGGTAAAGTTATGAGTTACATGGTGTAACCCTAATAGCCACCATATAAAAGAATCCCATGGCTCAAGAAATCGTGCACTAATGTGTGAGTGTGAGGGCTAGACGATTTCAAGGAGTGTTCAAGTTTCTCTCAAGTTATTCCAAGTGTATTTGGTGTTGTGTGAACCATTTGAGGTGTCACACTTGGGGCACTAGGCACTCAAGCTTCATGAAGACATTCTACATCAAAGAGGTATGTATTCTATCTTGTTATATTTATTATTTTGTATGCTAGATTAGGATAATACCTTGGATGTTCATAATTGTATGTATAATAGAGAAAACATAGATCCAAGGTATTTAGGGTTGCATGTACACTTAGGAGTGTTAGAATGCTCATAACCTAACAGTGGTATCAGAGCCTAGGCTTGTTTTCTTGTTATACTTGCAAAAGTAGCTGAAAAATCGAGTTGGATGCATATATTCGATTGTTTTGGCTGGAATTGGACTAGGAACATTATCCTAAGATGTTTTTGGACTTATAAACTTGTTTTTGATGTGGTAATGTTCATGCTAATCCAATTTCTAAGATAATTGTCATAATTTCAAGATTTGTATTAGTTTGTATGTTCATGCTAATTTCTTGAAGATTGATGATTTGAATTATCTTGTTCTTATGAGGTTCTTAGATTAATAGAAAAGTTGTGTGAAATAGTTGTTTTCAATCCATTTTAATCTAAGAGTTGATTCCAAAGTGTGTTTTTGTAACTTGTCCTCAAGTTATATGAAAAGTCACATTTAAGAATCATAAAACTCATAAAAGTTGACAAAGGTTACAAAATGAAGAGTCTAGTTCTAATTAAATGGTTTTATGACTCCATAACTTGTCCTCAAGTTATGGAGGTTCAAGAGTCTCTTCATTAAATTAAAAAAAAAGTGTAACCTTAATTAGTTCCATAAGTTACAATAAAAAAAGTTATTTTTTTTATTAATTAGTTTAAAGTAGTTTTAATTAAAACTACTTTAAACTCATAAGTTATGGAATTAATTAGTTTTGAATAGTTTCAAAACTTGCCCTCAAGTTTTGGAATTTGAAAAGTTTTCACTTATGAATACTTAATTCAAAGTTAGCCCTTAGAATTTTAAAAGTTAAAATTCAACCCTTATACTTTATAATATTATAAGTTAATAATATTTATATATATGTATAAGAGTAAAGTCAGTCTTACCGTTAGTAGGCCTCATTCACGAAGCCGGTCTATAAGGGGGGTATAAGGTTACTGCTTATAAAATGGCAGTTTAATGGGTGTCCACTCTCACCCACGGCTTTCTTGACTGGTGGAGGGTCGTTAGCCGAACGGGTAGGACAAGGACTATAATTCTCCTTTCATTAAAAGTATTAATGATAAATACTAAGTAACTAAACTCTTATTAATACCCAATCTTAGTTACTTAGGAAAATGTGAATTTGGTGCTAACCCATGAAATTACACTTTGCACTTTGCTTAAGTCGTTAGTGGAGCGTGTGTGGTTAACCGGCACACTAACCTGGACTTAACAAGGTAGGCAAAGGGTAACTTAATATTTATCATAGTATCGGTGGAGCGTGTGTGGTTAACCGGCACACTGATTAAGGGGTAAATATTAAGGGTACCAAGTATATTTGCATGGTTATTCACACCTTGTTTTGTGATCCTCGGCATCCCAGTCACAAAACCTGAATGGCACACTCGAGATTGAAACATGCCTTTGAACAGTTCAATGAATCTCAAAGATCTAGGACTTTCAAATCCAATTAAAACCTAATAAATTATTTCGTTTTTCATGGTGGAAATTGGTGAATCGTCATTCACCTACCTTCAAATATTTTATAGCTTGGATTACGGCATCCCTCTTCTAAGTTATAAAATAGTTTGTTGGGTCCTAGCCTTAATATTTCATATTGGGTGTCATATTAAGGACTTTAAATCAACTATCCAGAATATCTCCGAAAAAGATGTCTGGTCTAGACATTTATGATCTTCCCAAATCTCTTGAAACAAGCTTTCCTAAATGAAGATGATGTCCCATGGATATCATACTTCTTTCACCTCCTCCAATTATTCTCCCTAACCCACAAGTTCCTAAAAAGTTTAAGGTCACTCAAGCCCTATTGGCAAGGCAAGGTCTAGGTGTGATCACATCTTGGAGATGTAGTCACATATTGACAAGCCGGGAGAGTTGGGTGTCAAAGTCTTGAGAAAGTTGGTGGCTCAACTACTTTCTAAGTCACATAGTGAGTTCTTTTGGGAATCCTATGAAACAGACTAAGACAAGACCCTTAATGATCTTATCTATTTGCTAAGATCAACTTCCTAAAACGCTATGGACATTGACAATGATGACATTGGATATCCAGTAAAGATCTCTCTTCCCAATGGAAATGGATCGGCCATAGTCAACTCGGTTGACCCAATGGTAAAGAGAGAGGCGAAGTCTGAGTTAGTCCCATTATCAAGGGTCCATAGGTAACTATTGCCAAAGGAAGGGGCATTGGTTACGAAGCTGCCAAATTTACCTAAGGATGTTAAAGTCAATAAGTTTGGCTCTACTTCAGGTAAAGTCCATTGTCTAACTCTATTAAGTACATGCTGATTCTGATCGCGAAGATGGATTTCAATCGCATGGTTCGGTGATCAGAATTTTGGGCTATTACTTAAGAGTTATGATATTTATATTGCTTAGGAATAGATAACAACAAGGTTTTCATATGGATTGTAAGGATAAGTTTTTCCGCAAATTTTTAAAATAAAAGAAAAAGGTTTTGATTTTATTTATTTTAAGTATCCTTACAATGGCATTTGTGAAAAGTTGTTGCTTATAAGATTCCATTGATAGCAATATTGGAAAAATGGATTTGATTCTTTCGGTTGTGGTAGTGTCTAATATTACCAAATAAGGAAAGATTCTCATCACCCAAGGTTCAATTGGACCGAAACTTGGAATCATGCAAGTTGTATAGTATGATGAATGAGAACTTTCAGCTTGGAAAATTAAGACTAATTCCTTATGTGAATAAGGAAATGACTAAGGGATCGAGTACACTCCACCACAAAAGATCAAGAAGACTATTCGTCATGATTTACTTAAGTTCAGTAAATATGATTATACTTATAAGTTTAAGTATAAGTCTGTAGCATTGGAGAAGTTTCAATGTGAGACAGAACGAATAAGAAGAATCAAAGTATGGCAGAAAGATAAAAGTTTCTCAAATCTGAAAAAATGGGAGAGTACTTTAGTATCATGTTTATGATCATCTTAATGATTAAGATACCATATCACAATTGGTCCTCTAAAGTCATCTTAGTGCATTCTTATGACTAAGAAGAGGAGTCATGAATTGTTGAAATGGTTAAATCAAAAAGATGAGTCATACTTCGTTCCAAAACAATTCTTAGAGTCATACTCCAAGATTGTAACTTGAGTGACATATCTTAAAGAGGGTTTGTTAACACTAGTCAAATGTAAGAGTAAAAGGTTATCTACTCTTGTACATTTGAAATTGGTAAGTTGTGATGTTTTGGATAAAACAGAGACCAACTTAGGCCAATTGTGTAAAGTTTTAGTCTTGATAAAGAATCTGCACTATCTCTTGAATATTTGACAAGGGAGTCTTATATGTCAAGAGGACAGTGGGAGTCTTAAAGCTCTTGAAAGTTTCAAGACTTAATCAAGAATAAAACCTAAAGTCCTTCACTAGCACACGACTTGAGGTTTATAACCTATCGTGTTGAAATTTTTGTGCCTATTCAAGTTGGCTTTGCATAGGAGTTCTGAGAGTTCTCAATTGGTTGCACAACTACTTGGAAGCAATGACAGGCACCTGAGCTGCCAAATGGCAAGAATTTAAGATTGCACAAGTTTAATCAATATGAGTTTGGATTTGTCACTAACCTTGTCTTGTGATTATGGTTTTGACAAATTCACATGGATAAGAACACATACACTATTAAATCTAAGTGTCATAAGGTTTCTCTCCGATTCATGAAAATGATGGTGATGAAACACTTTCACTAAGTAGATTTTAGCTAGATAGCAATTGTGATATTTGCATTCTCAAAGTCGTTAGTGGAGCGTGTGTGGTTTACCGGCACACTAACATGGACTTGTGAGAAGTGGCAAAGGTCTAAACAATTGAGACTATGATTACGGCATCCCTTTTCATAGTTCTAAAATTGTTTAGACACACATGTGAGCTATCTAAGAGAGGTGTATGATTTTGATAAAGTTTTATCAAAACAATCTAGTATCAGAAATCTGAACTTTGGTAAGAAAGTCAGCTGATTTCTGAGTACATGTCAAAGCTAGTGGGAGCATAAGTGTTATGCTAATAATCATCATGTTAGTGGGAGCATGATAATTATGACAAAGGTTTCAAGTTAGCAATGTTAATTATAGAAAACAAAAGTTTCAATTCGTGAGGTTGCAGGGGTTGAAAAAGTTGTTTTGCTATAATTAAGGGAGAGGAAATTATACTTCATTTCAATTCTAAAAGCTTAGATTGAGATTTTAATCATATTTAATCAAGGATATATATATATATATATGAATTTCATGTTGGAATGGCTCAACATAAGGAAATTCTATATATGGGTCCATTATTTGCGTTCTAAAATTCGATTATGATTACGGCATCCCTTTTCATAATCTGAATTTTGAGAACTTGGCAAATTGAAATGGAAATATTATAGCAAAAGACTGGTTTAGTCTTTATGTGAGACATCATGAATCGTGTCCCATATGCTTCGGATATAGGATCGATTACATGTGCTATATTCATCCTTTCTAAAATTTTCCAAATGCCTGGGGCATTATGAAGGGAAAAGGTCTAGAATTGGATATGAATAAAATGATTAAGCAATTGTCGAGGACAATCTAAGGCTTACCAAAGATTGGTTGCTCAAGGACAGTTGGAAGTATACTGTTAATTCTGGAAGGACCATATTGACATAATCTGTAAGGAGGCAACTCTTGTTCAGAAGTGATAGTCAAAATAGAATATGGAAATGTTTCAAAGTTAGAAATTATTCAATCTGTGTAAGATTAGGAAACTTAATGAAAGAAGGATGTTTCCAAGGAGCTGATCTCCTTTGGAATGCTCTGTAATGATTGTTGTCAAGTCTTTCTGACTTTGTGCATAATCATTAAGAGGATCAATGCATATAAGTTTAGAATCTAACAGATTTCAGTAAATGGCATGAATTTGGAATTCTTGCATTTGCAGTAAGGATTTGGGACTGTGAAAAGAGGATCATTGGAGTGATGTTCAATTGATCTATTTTACAAAGTAAAGATCATAGACAAACATAGTATGCATACTTGGTGTATGGCATGACTAGTGTTTAGAAAACATAGTGTACATGCTTGGAGCATGGGACAACTATTGTTTTAAATTCAAGTATAAAGTTGATAAAACCGAAACAATGAATAATGAGTAATCAGTATGGTGATAAATAAAAGTGTTTATTTATATTCATAGGGTTTGATACCATATTTGATTCATTTATTCTTGTGTTTCACTTTGCATGTTTTGACTTCCAGAATAACTAAGTCGCTCTTCCTGAATGATTAAGTTATTCAAACCATCCACAGTCGGTCATATGTTGGAAGTAGATATGAATCAAGACTGTCATGGGTTGGTTTGTAGAGGTCCAAGTTGGTGGACAAAGTGGTGCTACAACACTCATGAGTGCTCATAATTTCTGAGTATTGGATTCAACCCGCGCTCATTTGAATCACTTCATGGATATTATCACGAGTGATCATGAGACGATAATATCTTATATTCTTCAAGCCTAGAGATATGAGTTGTTACTATGAGTTGGTTATACATTGATTGCATGAAAACGCATTGGTAACTCGATGTTATAAAACGTGCCTTTGTGTATGATTCAACAAGTAGTAGAACAAGCCATATGAGTCGAAGTTTATCCATTCCTTTTACCTTCGGGATAAAAGCGATATCTGTGGGCCCCTCGATGATTTAAAGATGACACATGTGAGTGCTTGGCCAAGCCAGGACTGATTTGATTTGTTCAATCAGTCAGTCATCATGAATCGGAAATCAGGAAACAACAAATGGACAGAGAGAATGATTGATAATCCATGTCTCAGTCCATATGATATCTAGAATGGAGGAATATATGATCCCTTATCTAATGGACAAGTCATTGACAAAGGTCAGAGTTCATCGACAAGGTCAGAGTTCGACAGAAGCTTTTGAGAGCTACGATTGCTGATCGGTTCCTGAAGTCATACGCAATAATATTTTTAGACTTATCCAAGTGGGAGACTGTTGGATTAATGTCTAAGTCCATAACTATAATTGGTAAGACTTGACCCGACCCGGCATGGTCCATTTGGGTTGCATGGCATCATGCATTTGGATAGACTATAATGAGAGAAATAACACTTAAGGTTGGTTAATATATTATAAGTTCTAATATATTAATAAGGTTATTTAATTAGTATTGATCAAGAATTAATTTGGAATTAATTAAGTGATCAAAAGGAGACTAATTAAATATATGGGTTGATTGTGTAAATCATTCATTCTTATATATGTGGGCTTGTGATCCAAGATTCCTTATGTTGGACTAAGTCCATGGGGTGACCCATGGATACTCCATGGAGGTTAAAATCCATGGAGCATAAGGAATGGGTAAAGTTATGAGTTACATGGTGTAACCCTAATAGCCACCATATAAAAGAATCTCATGGCTCAAGAAATCGTGCACTAATGTGTGAGTGTGAGGGCTAGACGATTTCAAGGAGTGTTCAAGTTTCTCTCAAGTTATTCCAAGTGTATTTGGTGTTGTGTGAACCATTTGAGGTGTCACACTTGGGGCACTAGGCACTCAAGCTTCATGAAGACATTCTACATCAAAGAGGTATGTATTCTATCTTGTTATATTTATTATTTTGTATGCTAGATTAGGATAATACCTTGGATGTTCGTAATTGTATGTATAATAGAGAAAACATAGATCCAAGGTATTTAGGGTTGCATGTGCACTTAGGAGTGTTAGAATGCTCATAACCCAACAGATACATCTTGTTTGAACCTGGATGAATGGAGTATCGGGTTTTGTGTGCTTCATTCATAACCACGTCTCTGTAACTACCGAACTTTGGTGTCCAGATCCGGTTCATGAAATAATAGACTCCATCATCCCTGACTTCGAAGTTCTTATCCATTCCTCTCAGAGTTTCACCTGCCACGTTTTCGGGTTTCAAGGCTTCAAGTTGAGCTTCTTTGATTTGTGTGGACAGATGTGAATGGATTGTCATGGTCAACGACTTTACTCGGTGTCCCGAGTATTCTTTTCTGCTAAGGGCATCAGCTACTACGTTTGCTTTACCAGGGTGATAAAGAATTTCACATTCGTAGTCGTTCAGTAGCTCCACCCATCGTTGTTGTCTCATGTTTAGCTCTTTCTGATCGAAGATGTGCTGGAGACTTTTATGGTCCGTGAATATTGTGCATTTCGTGCCATATAAGTAATGTCTCCAGATCTTCAGAGCAAACACCACCGCTCCTAGTTCAAGGTCGTGTGTTGTATAGTTGACTTCATGCGTCTTAAGTTGTCGTGAGGCGTAGGAGATAACCTTTCCTCTTTGCATAAGTACACACCCAAGCCCTTGATTTGAAGCATCGCAGTACACTACAAAGTACTCTATCCCTTCGGGTAGAGACAAGATCGGTGCACTGTACAAGGCTTGTTTGAGCGTTTGGAATGCTGCTTCTTGCTTATCTCCCCAACTAAAAGTTACACCCTTTTGCATCAGGGTGGTAAGCGGTTTAGCGATTCGGGAGAAATTTTGGATGAATCTGCGATAGTAGCCAGTAAGACCTAAGAATTGACGGATTTCTGTAGGTGTTTTGGGTGCTGACCAGTTTTCAATTGCTTTGATTTTGGAAGGGTCCACGTGTATTCCTTCTGAACTGACCATGTGACCTAGGAATTCAACCTTCCTAATCCAAAACTCGCACTTTGAAAACTTCGCATAGAGTTTTTCTGTCCTAAGGGTTTGTAATACTTGACGAAGATGTTGGCCATGTTCCTCTTTACTTCTTGAGTAGATAAGGATATCGTCGATGAAGACTATGACAAATTTATCCAAGAATGGACGACACACTCTGTTCATTAGATCCATGAACACAGCAGGTGCATTCGTCAATCCGAATGGCATCACTATAAACTTCTAATGACCATAACGAGTTCTAAACGCGGTCTTGAGAATGTCTTCCTCCAAAATCCGTAACTGGTGATACCCGGATCTTAAGTCTATTTTCGAGAAGTAGTTCGCACCTTGAAGTTGGTCGAACAGATCGTTAATGCGAGGTAAAGGATATCGATTATTGATGGTAAGTTTATTCAGCTCGCGGTAGTTTATGCATATGCGGAATGATCCATCCTTCTTCTTTACGAACAAAACCGGTGCTCCCCATGGTGAGAAGCTTGGTCTTATGAAACCTTTACTAAGGAGTTCGTTAAGTTGGCTGGATAATTCTTGCATTTCAGAAGGTGCAAGACGATAGGGGGCTTTGGCTACAGGGGTAGCTCCAAGGATTAAGTCGATTCGGAATTCGACTTGTCGTTCAGGAGGTACTCCTGGAAGATCATCGGGAAAGATATCAGGAAAGTTGCAAACCTCTGGAAGGCTCGCAATATCTTTCACTTCTTGCTTTTTGTCTACGACGTGGGCTAAGAAAGCACAATACTCTTTGCGAAGGTACTTCTGTGCCTTGATGCAAGAAATGATCTGAAGGTTCGTTCCGGGTTTGTCGCCATAGATAATAAGAGTTTCATTAGTTGGAAAGTTCAAACGAATAGCTCTTTCATAACATAGGATGTCGGCATGGTTGGGGCACAACCAATCCATACCTATTATGATGTCAAAAATTTTGATAGAGACCGACATAAGGTCTATTAGGAAAGACAAGTCATTCAAGGTAAGAATACATCCTATGTATATATCGTTGGTGGATTCAGATTTCCCGTTAGCCATTTCTACTGTAAATGTTTCATTTAGTGGTTGGGAGTTTTGATTTAGTAGATGTTTAAAATTATGGCTCACGAAGCTCCTCTCAGCACTACAATCAAATAGAATGCATGCATAAGTATTGTTGAGAAGGAACGTACCCGTGACCACAGCAGGGTCTGCCACCGTTTCTTCATGACCCAGTGCTAAAATTCTCCCAACTCCACCGACATTTCCAGCTTTTGGACAATCTTTCATGAAGTGCCCCACATCATCGCATTGGTAGCATGCTCGGCCTACTCTAGCGGCAGGTGCTTGGTTAAGTGGTTGGGTTGGTATTCTACAAAATCGGGCAGTATGCCCTTTCCTGTTGCAGTTACGACACTGCATTTCTCGGCAATTTTCGTTGTGGTGAAAATTGCACTTGTTGCATTTAGGGAGGGTACCAGCATAGGGCTTAGTTGGTGCAAGGTTATTAGGGACAGCAGCAGGTATAGCAGTGGGTATGGTAGCAGGTACAGTAGTAGCATGGACTGCCACTACTTGTTGCTTCTTTGCAGGTTCCAGAGGAGATTTTCCCTTCCTCTTGTTCCAACCCTTCTTCTTGCTGCTGTTGTTGTTGTTCTCCTTGGGTTGTTCTGGAGCAGAAACCACAGAATTTTGACGGGCTCCGTGGTCGATAAGAGATTGTGCCAGCTCTTTGGCACTGTCAAAAGTAATAGGCTTTGAAGCTAAAACACTTGACTGAATTTGGGGTGACATACCCCAAATATATCTCTCAATCTTTTTGCTCTCCATAGGAACCATATCCGGACAAAGAATTGCCAGATCACAGAACCTACTGGTATAGGTTGATATGTCAGAACCAACCATTGTAAGAGCCCATAGTTCTTGCTCCAGTTTCTGTATCTCCCCTCGCGGACAGTATTCCCGCATTAACATGGATTTTAGGCTCTCCCAGCTGATGGAGTTAGCCACTACTAGAGTAAGTGACTTAATGTGGCCATTCCACCACGTTAGAGCCCTATCAGAAAAAGTACAGGCAGCAAATTTAACTTTGCTACCCTCCGGACAGGAGTAAATTTCAAAGATTGCTTCCGTCTTCTCAATCCATTGTCTTAGTGCCATAACTCCCCCAGTCCCATTAAAGGTCCTGGGTTTGGCATTAGAAAAATCCTTATAAGTGCATTCTCGCGAATGCCCATGACTTTCGCCATGGTTGGAAGGATGTGCACCAACTCCCGACCTACTAACACCAGGAGTATGAATATGAGACATGGCAGCCGCTACAGCCGCCGTGACCGCCGCTTGAAACATAGTGGGGTCGAATTGAGGAGGTGGTGGTGGGGGTGGCGTCGGTGCTTCATTGATATTGATACGTCTTGGATTTCTACGAGGAGGCATCTCTTGCTATAAAAGTCAATAGATAAAAAGATAGTGAGATATCAAGAATGAATATGAATTTGATATTTCTGAACTAAACACTTAATTCAACATGAATTTTACAAAGAATTGGAAATAGAAATCCACTGCAAGTACAACTTGCAATAGGATCATATGAAATTGAATGGTTATTTTTCAAAGAGTATGAATGTACATGTCGACTGTATTGGTATATTAAGTGTATGTAATCTGGAACACTTGACCTTAAAGCAGGATTATAATATACCCCAATACTGAGAAAGTGTCGACATCAAACCGACCTACCAAAAATAACATTTATGCGCTCGTATTGAAAGCATGAAAAATAACACTGGAACATTTCTGTGATCCAAAACTTTGGAATAGGATGTTTATGAGAATTGTACTAACTCTTGTTGAAGTAAAGTGCTTATTGTTTTATTGATACTCGGTTTTGTACATATCGTGAAAAGTAGTATATACATTCGATATAGAAGGTAGAAAGTAGAAGTAGTCTGAACACTACGTGCGGCGACTTCTACGACGGTTGCTAGGTTCCGCTTCGTCTTGTGCTTTCCAGCGCCTTTCTTGGGCAGCTTTATGCTCCCTCAGTTCTCTTATCTCTGATTCAGCAGCATTAAGTTGCCTTTGAAGGCTTCAGTATGGTGTTGGGTGTCATCTTGCATTTCGTCAAGACGAAGGATATCTGTAGTGTTAGCCTGCGCAACCGCATTCACCTCTAGGATCTAATTGATCGACATCCTTGATTGATCGAATTGTCGGGCTATTCGATTTACTATAACTGCAAGAGCTCTGTCGGCTGTTCCTCCTCTTGAGACATTATAGAAACCTCGTGTCATTCCGTAGGGAGGGCGTTGACTGTCTTGTCGACTCTAATAATTTATGTATTGGCCCCACTCAGGTATGGATTCTGCTTCCTCTTGCCTCGGGGGCGCTCCCCAGGGTTGCATGTGACAACCCGAAATATTTTTGCCTTCTAGCCTTGAAAAAGGTCATTCTAAAGAGTTTTAAGCCTAGTACACTTAAGGAATGAGTGTTAGAATGTACCTGCTAGAGACACTGTGCAACATTCAAGCCTTAACACCACCAAAATGGAGTTCACGGCCAAAGAACATAGAGTTTATGGCGTGGCCGTAAACTCACCCCTATATATGTAAGACTTGGCCATTTCTTCATTCTTTTCCTTTCCTTGGCCGAAATCTCCCATTCTCTCTCAAGTATCATCGAGATTTCACTCCCGATCTTCATCAAAGGGCCTCCAAAGTGTGAGTACTCTTCCCCTAACTAAGTTGTATGCTAGAAACACTTGATCTACACTTTGAAATAATCAAATTCTCAAGAACAAAAGGAGTTTACGGCCAAGAGCATCTCCCTTGGCCGTAAACCCCTATAAAGGTGCCATTTGAGCCATAAACTCTTCCTAAGGCTTGGATTTGAGGCTAGAACACTCCCTTGTGCTTGGTAAGACCTTGAATCATCACCAAACTCGTCATCAAAGAGAGTTTACGGCCAGGAGTTTACACCTTGGCCGTAAACCCTTGTAGTTGTCATGATTTGGACCTTAAACACATCTAGACCTTTACTAACCATTGGAACTCTTGAGCCTTTGAAACACCTTCCCTTTGAGACCAAATAAGACACCGTTTAGAGTGTTTACGGCCATAGGGTTTATGGTATGGCCGTAAACACCTCAACACCCTCCAAAACATTGGTTTTGCTCATCCTTGTAAATAGCAATGATCCCTCAAGTTTCCCTAGCATTCAAACACCCTCTTATGCACATTACCATGAGTTTACGGCCATGAGTTTACACCCTGGCCGTAATCACCCTTTCATGGCTGTGAACACAAACCCTTGGCCTTAAACATCCCTTAGATGAATCACATGTGATTCCAACACTTGGTCAAAGTGTTTCCTAGTCCCGGAAGGTGTTTCCTTTCATATAGTTTCTTATAAACACTATATTCATGCCAATATATGTCATTATATGTCATTTAGGACTTGTTGTATCTCGAGACTTCATTCGTGGAACTTCTCATCCTTACGCGCATATTCGTTTGAATCACCCACATAAGGTGAGTTCATACCCCGTAATCAATCTTTTAAACTACTTTAAATGCTTTTAAGGGGGGGAATACAAGTTGAACATAATGATAATTGTGTAATTGTTTGTTATAAAAATTTTCAAAATATTACTTATGTCATTTATAAGTTGTCAAAACATTTCAAAAACTCTTTTCAAGTTATGTTACTTTATAGTTTAACAAAACTCCGTTTTTAACGAAACTCGAAATTTTAGTTTTTTTTTCTTTGTTCACTTTTTTTTAGGTGGAAAGGAGGTAGAATTATTTTTTTGTATGTTGTTGTTTATTATATTTAAATGGGTAAAAACCGTCATAGTTCTTGAATGTTTTAGTACCATGACCATTCCTAATGAACTGAGCAGAATTCGTGTTTTGAATAACTTTGGTGTTGTTGGGCTTCAAACACAAATCATCAGAATGGTGACTCTTTTCCAAACACAAGAAGGCCTTGCTGGAATGTTTTGTAAAATTGAGAAATTAGTTTTATAACATATATTTACATGATGTGAAATATAAAATATGATTTTATTTATTTATCAATTTATTGTCATTTAGTTTTGCAATTGGACACATTTTTGAATGCCTCATTGATATTGGAATGTAATGACTCATTCCAATTCCATGGTCCAATTTCATCATGTTATCACGCCATAATCTGTCATGGTAAGTTTTAGATGTTTTGTGGTTTGGAAGAACTAATGTGTCAAACCGTAGACTTAAACATGGAGCAAAAAGATTATGAAGATGAAGGACTTCCACCTGGATGGGATAACACATATCAACTAAAAGAAGAAGTGGAACATATGCTTACACCACAACTGTTTCAGCAATTTCATCAGGTGGTGGAATTTGGCATATATCAACCAAAATAAGGCAATGTACTTTCATTTTAATGTTTAGTTTTCTGTAATTTGGATCATCAAAATACAAAATACCAATGTACATTCATTTTTTTACCGTGTTTGCAAATGGACGAATTGCAGAGAATAGCAACATATTTTATTGTGGCTACCAATTAAGTCGATGTATTATAGTTGCACACAAAAACAGCACCTTCCAACCCCGCAACGCGGGGGGAACACATCTAGTTAACTATGAATTGGATATCAAATTTGACATAGAGTACTGTATCAATTTGACAAACACTGTTGTATCAGTTTGACTTAGGTTGCTGTGATTTAATTAGTATTTAAATGGATAAATCAGTTTTAGTAAAAAGAGAAAGAATTTAACCTTTATGTAAAAGGAAGTGGGGGACCAACAATAGAACGCATGGAGTACTTGGTTGACCAACTTTTCTTTTTCTTTTTTTAATTGGACATGGATTCAGAAGAAAATGAAATGGATAGAAGCGGACCTACCAAAGTACCAATCCAACCTGGAAAATCTCCAACTGGATTCTAAGCGGGGCCCAACAAACCTTCTTTTAAATCCATATATAACAAATAAAATCATCATATTATAATCAGATTAATATAATTTAAAAATATACATATACATAATGATTATCCGCATAGTCAGAGTCAGATCCTTGGTTATGTAAGTTGTAACATGTTATAGTGTTATACGCCAAGTGTAGCCAATAAAATAAAGATTAACATTTTATTTTTCTTTATAAATCTTGATATTTTATCTAATGGTTATCTCTATACCTTCTAAATAACTTTTTTTTTTCTTTCTTTCTATATTATGATTTCAAATTTCAAATAAGATGGAAATTATATACACTCCACGGCAAGGCATTCCCACATTTCACTAGGTTGCGTGTTACCACTTACCACAAAACTTGATCATTCTTTTAAGTTGATCCAAAATGTTACTGGAGCAGTCTATAAGTTGGAGATGTTAAAATTGCATTAAAATTTTGTAAAATACATCAACTTTTATTCTTGGGTTTAAAAATGTACATAGCCAAATACAAATACATAGATGATGATGATAATGATGTTTTCACAAACTCATGGCTCTTGATGTGACCTCCAAATCCCCTTCCATAGTACCACCCTTATTCCCTTGTGTTGCTTCCTAAAATCCATCATCCAAAATTAAGTTCAATCAAACACTAAAACTTGAGACTTAATGGGGAAAGTTGAAAATTTCCCGACTTTGCCTATTAATACATTCTTCATGCATTAAGTCAAAAAAACTGTGCGAATGAAACTAGATGACCATTTATCCTTCTATTCTAAAAACAAATTCCACAATATTTCATCAATTTCATTAAATATCATAAGTTTTAACATGAGAAACAAAAGCGGAGGCAAATAGGTAACGGGTTTGTGTTTGGTTTTTTGGCTTAACCCATTAAGTCATGATGTCCATATTAAGTATTCAACTCATTAAGCTCATTAAGTCAAAAAGAAACAACACCTTAATGCACAAAGAACAACCATATCGAAAAACTGTCAAATTTTACAAATTTGCCCTTGTTTTTTTTTTTTTTTTTTTTTTTTTTTTTTTTTTTTTCTAAGTGGTTAAAGGTATTGAAATGAAGGAAGAAGAATATACCAATGGATGTGTTGAATTTAGATTATTGAGGTATTTTTGTAATGCATTAATTCCATAAAGAATCTTTGCACCAGTTCCTGGTTGTTCTTCTGATCCTATAGCCTCTTCATCAACCACCACTGCATCAACAAAATCAGCTCCTTGGTGGGGAGGATTTGGAACCTATAATTTCCCACAAAGTGTTTAAAAAGATAAATTAAGTCAAGTACAAAAGGGTGGAATTATTTTTATAAAAGAAAAATAAAATACCTCAAACATTGAATCCACCAGAATATTTTCTAAAATGGCTCTTAGACCACGTGCACCCGTGTTCTTGGCAATTGCTTTTTTTGCAATTAATCTTAGTGCAGTATCAGTAAAATGTAACTTCACCTGAAATACAAAACGGAATCAAGTAGAACCATTATTTTTTTTTTTATTCTATTTTTTACTAGGAAATGTGAAAAAATTATTATTATTATTATTTTTACATTGTTCATGGCGAACATCCTTTTGTACTGCTTTCCAAGAGCATTTTTTGGCTCTGTTAGAACCTGTCAATAATAAATTTACAGAAAAATAAAAATAAAAATATGGAGTTATGTAATAAACAAATAAATGAAAGTAGGTTGCTATTTCTTGCAACTAGCTGAATATAAACCTGAAGAAGTTGATCTTCATATAGAGCTGATGAACTGACTAGAATAGGAAATCGACCGATAAACTCGGGTATCAAACCATATGCAACAAGGTCACCACTTTCTACCTACAATTTTAAAATACAAATTTTCACAACAACTGATTACTTAAAATGTTTATAATGTGAATAAAATGTTAAAATTGCTACTCACAGATTCCAACAATGAAGATGTAACCACAGCATTGGTTAATCCACCACCTCTCATATTAGCCCTCACTGGAGCACCAAACCCAATAGATGAATCTTGTCGTCTGGGGCAAAATAGTAAAATGTTCAAAAAAAAAAAAATCCATAGATGAATATATTAAAACAATTCATGAGTATATTATTTATAGTTTTATACCTCTCAGAAATGGTTTTCTCCAGATCAACAAACGCCCCACCACATATAAAAAGGATATCTTTTGTATCCACCTGCAAATATTCCAATCAACATGAATTACTAATCAGTATTTTAAAGAAAGGGTAAATTAGACATTAGCCATTAAGGTAAATAAAAGACCTGAATGCCATCACCCTGAGGCTGCTTTCGAGCTCGATTATCAGGAACATTAACAATCTGAAAAATAAACAATCAAATTTTATAAAGTTGAGAACTTTAAATAATAAAAAATCAATAATGTACATATGAATCAATACAACTCACAGTTCCTTCAAGCATTTTGAGCAATGCTTGTTGAACCCCTTCACCAGATACATCTCTGCCACTATTTAAACTTTCAGCCTGCATATATATATTTATAACTTTTAACCGAAAAACATAAATAAAAATCTATGTTTTCTTCCATGAATGCAAAGAACACAAGACCTTTTTAGTTATCTTATCAACTTCATCTATGTACACAATTCCTTGTTGAGCTGCTTCCACATTGAAGTCAGCAGCCTGAATCCAGTCAACCAAAATACACCAAATGGTCAACAGGTATATGCATAAAGTCAATGTTGATCAAAACTAGATACTTATAACTTACCACAAGAAGCTTATACAATATTGATTCCACATCTTCTCCAACATAACCTGCCTACAGAAGAGAGTAATGAAATATCAAGAAACTGATGTATACATACAAACATACATAAATTTTGTATCTGATGTAAGGTACAACTTATATCAAACCTGCCTGTGTCAAAGTAGTAGCATCAGCAATAACAAAAGGAACATTCACTACTCGAGCTAAGGTCTTTGCAAGTAATGTCTTCCCTGTCCTTTCAGTCAAATTCATGATATAACAATCAAAATAAAAGGATTTTGAATATGATAAACAAAAGAGAATCAAGAAATAAGTGAAAACCTGAGCCAGTTGGACCCATTAACAGAACATTGCTCTTATCTAACTCAACATGATCGACATCTTGGTTTTCAGTTTCTTGATTTGTATGCATAGAGGCGTGATAAATTCTCTTGTAGTGGTTATAAACAGCAACTGAAAGCACCTGTTAGATTGTCCATATTGCATAAACGTTACAATACAGAAATCAAAAAGATAAATCGTTTCAATTGATACAGCTCTACTGTAAACGTTACAAACTGATGCCCCATGATAGTTAGTAAAACACAAACCTTTTTAGCCTGTTCTTGCCCAATTACAAACTCATTAAGGCCTCTGCATATCTCCTTTGGTGTCGGCAATTCTATCCCAAACTTTGATCCACCCGACCACCCATTGTTACCCTGTCCATCGCCACCACACTCTTCACGCTTCTCTTGGTCCCCCACCGCCACACCACCAGCATCCACCGTCGGACCATCTACTGTATCCCCACCACCGTAAGACCTTAACTTCTCCCACATTTTAACGCCTACTTTCCTGTTTTCGTCACCATCATTAGCAGCATTAGCAATAGTTCCCACATCTCCCTCCTTCCCGGCTCTAATCCTTCCAATTTCAATAAAGCTCCCTTGAAGAAGCGGGTCTATCTTAAACGGCCGGAAATAATAAGCAGTTCTGCAGTTACGGCACATGTTAAGGGCATGGTAGATGCCAGTATCGGAAGTGATCGATAGAGGGCGGTTTGAAAAAAGTAGGGTCATGAGTTGGGAACATCTAGGGCAGTTAACTTGGGCTTTAATATGATCATAATTGTCGGAACTTCCTTCCCATTTATGGCGATTTTGTTGAAACCCTAAAAGTCGAAACTTGAAATAGTTTGATTGATGCAGTTGTGGTGGTGGTATGAGGAGGTTTAGTGGAGTATGGTGGTGATAGGTTGAGGATGATGAAAACGAAATTGCTCTGATATGCTTACTAAGAATCTTGGATTTCCACCTCAACATCGAGGACATGGCTACTCTGCCTCTTTCTCCAAAGCATACAAAACATAAATTCCGAGCAAACGAAGCAATGACTGTGTGAGTGTGTGTGTGTGTGTGTGTGAGAGAGAGAGTCCAGACGGCGATGTTATATCTAAATCAATACCGAAGTTATCCAATAAAAGGAAGTAGGAAAAACAGCTTGCAAAAGATCAAATAAAAGAAAGTTGGTAAAACTGCTTGACAAAAAATGATAGTAGAATATTTGGTCCCAAAAATGGATTTAAAAATAATAGAGTATGAAAAAAAAAATAGAATATGAAGAAAATTATATAAAATTGACTAATAGAAGTTAATACAAATTATGTTTAGGAAATCTATTGTCGATATTATATATTGAATACATAAATAAATGTAATGTACAACACAACATGATATTAATAACATACATCAACCTTAAAGGCCCCAACTATACTAGGTTTTAGGGGTCTGTCAAGAAACTAAAACCTAATAACAAAAAAATTGGAGATTCCAACCGTTAAAAAAGGTACAATAAGTGACGTACAAATTACATAATCTATCTTTTATATGGTCCCTTTTTTTTTTCCTTTCATGTAGAAATACAGAATTAAGTACTTATATGGCTTGGGTTGTATACCTTTTCTTATATATTTTGGTTTTTGTGATTCAGGTGGTTTATTAGTTAAGAACTTGACAACATGACAAAAGAATGTCTTTAGTAAATGATGATGATAATGATAAAACTATGTACTCACATTCTTCACTGAATGTTACATGAATGGTGATTGACATGTTACTAAAGAGTTGTAATGAAGAAGACAAAGCAGTTGTGGATTTATTTATGAATTTACTTGATGTACTTATTTATTTATTTGTTTGTTTTAGTTTGAACAAAATGGTTACCAAAGAGTTGAAGTGAAGATGAACATAGGAAAAGAAATGACGAAGACATATGGTAACAAACAACAAACACATTGATTCTTCAAATGACAGATAGATCCAAAGGTCTTGAAGCACGCAGCAAGAAAATTATACATAACATGCTATATCAAATCATTGTCATATGAATAAGAGAAATGCTTTTATTTAAACAAGTAATTAGATTGGATAGGATTGAGTATTCCTAATCATGTATGCATAGCTTCCCTTCACAAATCACAATCACAGCACCTGAAAAATATACAGAAAAACATCACTTCCAAATCAATAACCAAATCCAGTTGTTCATCATCAAATAACTTGCTGTATTTCAATCTTTTTTCAAAACCAGATAATGATTTAATCACTTTGGCGCAAATTGTGTTTTATGTATTTTGTCCAAATTAACCTTTCTCCAAACTCCAAATGCCATCAAATATAATCCTTCATTTATGATCTATCGACTTTTTTACTCAACAACTTGACATAAATCACAAACATATGACCTATCTACCTAGCTTTGAATTATATAACAGACAAGTGTTATAAAGACTAAAAATAAAGGAGGGTAAAATCCAGGCTTCAACCTCATACTTATCAATTCACACCTTCATACATACAATACTCAATTACATTAACAATGATATGGTTTTGCAATGAATTCTTGTAATGATCTTACTTACGGATAAAGGAGAAACCCAAAAGTCAAAGACTTGATGGCTTAAAACAAGAACCCAAACTTTGGGGATTCACATTGTTTTCAAGATTCAGTTTATTTTTCTTGAACACATATGCAGCATGAATTGAGTTTGTTTGTATGATCTCTCAAAGTACAAGAAATTCAAGCTATATGGGTTGGAAAGATTGGGTAAATACGTAAAATTTCAATTCAACCATTGATAATACGCTGGAGCTATTTAAGAACAAAAACATAGATTTTGGCATAATTCAAAATATCTTTAAGTAGCATTTGATGATACAAATAGATTTATAATCGGGAGTGTCAAAACGCCCAATTTAGGAAATTGCACACATTCACGTTGCAGCGGAAACAAGAAGAAAAATAACCTAAGACTGAAAAAGGGGAAGAAATGAAATTTGACTCACAATCACAATCACAATCACGAATCTCAGTGAGAATGCGAAGGTGAAGAAGATGCAGCAGGGTGGTGAGATTGGGAGTGCGAAGGAGCGTAGATCTTGTTGTAAGCAGTTTCACCAACGAGATAGACGCCGAAGGCGACCAGGGCTATCCCGAGCCCAGGAGTTGCGTGACGAAACTGATTTGTGAGCATCGGATGCTTCCTCCATTCATCCCTTCGCCTGAAGAACTCTCCGGTTGGTCCTAATGTCTTCCCCATCGTCGTCGATTGATCTGTGTCGCCGCCCCGGTATGTTGCCTTGTTTGCGTTGCCCCAATGGATACGAATGGCTGACTTCGGCCTTTACTTGGGCCTTACACACTCAAAGCCCATAAACAGATTGTTATCGATCGATTCGATACCCCAATAACCCGACCCGAAGGAAATGATTATACCCGGATCGCCATATCCAGATTTTCACAAGATGCTGCTCTTCAAGTTTTAACAAGAATGGCATCTTATTGTTGTCTCTCTTCACCGGTTTCAGGGGCGAACAAGAGGTGGTCAGCGGTGTTGCAGAGAGAAAGGGATGACGATTCTTCAAGTTATGTCTTCCGTCATTTCACCTTCCTCTCAGGTTCCCCTATCTCAAAGTCAAATTCCATCCAACTCCATCTACCTATCGTCAGTTCACCACTGCCAGCATCCTCGATTCTTATCTCCTTGCTCGTTAAGTACGAGAAATTCCACTTCCCCTAGACGCCGTTCAATTATTAGAAGCTATACAATCAATTGCTCCGCTCATAATTCTGCTAGCATTACAAACCAGGTGAGCGAGCTTCGACAATAATGAATTCTTAGTTACTTTTAAGAATCTATATGCAAGTATTGTTAGCTAGAGCTTAGGAAGTTGAAATTGGAGCCATTTTGTATCAAATCACAAACGAGGTTTACTAAGAATCGAATCAGTATTGGGTTTGACAAATGATTTCGTCTAGCAACATCAATTTGATCTCGTAATGTTGCTGGAATTGGAGCTAAATCAGTTGAAATTTTATAGACTAACATAAGTGATCATATATTCCAAATTTCCAATTCCCAACCTCAAAATCAAATGCTTCGAAACACCAAGTAATTGGTCAAGTGGATTTGATTACTATTTTGCAGAGCAGTGAATTTGTTAAAGAGAAAAGTGTCTCCGTGGTTCTTCTAGCTGGAGGGAAGGGAAAACGAATGGGTGTAAGTCTCTCTCAATCCTGTTCCCACTGATGATACAAACATAATCAAATTCTTATCTTTGAGTTTACAACTTTGTTCAAATTTCAACATTTGGATCACTGAGCTCCTCATATATTTTGGCAAGTGGCATTGGTCTCTCATGATGATGACTGTTTGTTTGACTTTGATCTTGTTTTGTGAGTAGGCAAGCATGCCAAAGCAGTATCTTCCACTTTTAGGGCAACCAATTGCTTTGTATAGGTAATTTGGTAACTATCACTTCTTGTCATATTTGGATTTTGGAGCACCTAAAAATCAAAATAGTATTACTATTTTGGTAGTTTCAAAGAAGGGTTAAATGCTTTTTTATGCAACAATGTCACATTTTCCCTGATTTATGCAATAATAAAGTGGTTAAATGCTTCATTTGTTTTGGTAGTTTCTACACTTTCTCACGGATGCCAGAGGTTAAAGAAATCATTGTAGTTTGTGATCCATCTTACCAGGATATTTTTGAAGGTCTGAAAACATGTTTTCAGAAATACATTTTGATCTTTTATCACACACAAAAGAAGCTCATTATTCTTTTTTCTTATCAGATGCTAGACAGAAAGTCAATGTTGACCTGAAATTTGCATTGCCTGGAAAAGAAAGACAAGATTCTGTGTTCAGTGGACTTCAGGTTCATTCTCATCTCTCATAATGTTTACTCATGCATAACTTATTAATAATTATTTGTTTTAATCATTTTTATAGTTGAGAATAATTACATGTTATTAATAGCATGAAACACAAAAGAAGCTCATTTTTTTTTCTTTTTTGTAAACAGGCAATTGATTTGAATTCTGAACTTGTATGCATCCATGATTCAGCAAGACCTTTGGTAACTTCTAGTGATGTACAAAAGGTTTGTTATCCAATTTACCTTTTCCATCTCCACATAAATTTTAAAAAGTAAAAAAAAATGTTACATAAATAAATATCTAACAGGTGTCATGTCAGTTGTATAAATTGGTAAAAAAGTGAAACATTCTTGTAAATTGACAGGTTCTAAATGATGGTTTGCATGTTGGAGCTTCAGTACTTGGTGTTCCTGCTAAAGCAACTATCAAAGAGGTAGTATTATATACTAAATACAAAAATAAAAATAAAAATTAATTCATTTACCTAAAGTTTTTATACTTTTTATTTTGGGTACATTACAAATAGTTGTTGGTAATTTTTTTTTCTTAAAAAAATATATATATGCAGGTAAATAGCGAATCTTTTGTAGTGAAGACTTTGGACAGAAAAACACTTTGGGAAATGCAAACTCCACAGGTTTAATTATATAATTTATATTTATCTAATATATATATGCACACAATTAAAAAGTCAGCATTTTGACCATTTCAATTTTCTATTTCTCCTTGATGTGATTTCAATCTTTTTTTTTTAGGTCATCAAGCCTGAGTTGTTGAAGAAAGGTTTTGAGCTTGTAAATAGGTACCACATTCATTTTCATTTTGTTTGTTTAATATAAAAGAAGAGAATTCTTGTTCTCATTTAATTGTTGTTCTAAATTATTCATAATATATTAGTAAGGGATTGATTCCCTATTTTTAATTTTTGGGTACACAACAGAGAAGGCCTTGAAGTCACGGATGATGTGTCAATTGTTGAGCATCTCAAACATCCTGTGTACATCACAGAAGGATCTTATACTAACATCAAGGTAGTTTATCATTAGTAATTCATTTAATAGTGTATTATAATTAATTTATAGACAAAAAAAAAAAAAAATCTATATCAAGAATATGAATATTTATAGATGGATGTACACATTGCAGGTTACAACTCCCGACGATCTATTACTTGCTGAAAGAATATTAAATACCGCCTCATTTGTGACAGCTTAACAATTCTACTGTAAATGTTATGACATGACATGCATACAACATAGGAACGTTATTAAACACATTTTAATCCATGTATTAATCAAAACCCTTTTCTCTATATAATCCTACTAGTGTATGAATATTCCTTGTCCATATTGAATATATACTTTTTACAAGGTTTAATTAGATTTTAGCTTTTAAAAGAGAGATCGAATTAAAGGAAAAGCTTCTTACGAGTTTAAAGTTTGTATTTTAAGCAAAAAGTTGTTAATCTAAAAAAGCTATTTCAACTAGCTTTTGAGAGCTTTTATGTTTTATATCATTTTTACACTTTTCAAAAGTTTGCAACTACTTTTCCTGAACAATTATATACAAATAAAATATATCCTTGTATTTTAGTCCTCTGAATTGTTAAATTAGGTTTTTTAAACCACTATTAGGTGTTGATTTGCTTAAATTATGTAATCTGTTTTCTAGTTCATTGCTAGTTTCTTAGTGAAAATTCAGTTGTTAAAAGAAAAACATATTTGAACGAAAGAAAGATATAGAAACTCCATGAATTTACGTGGAACACATTAAGATATAAGTGTAGCAATATCAAGGGAGATTGAAATGAAATTGTATGATGTTCTTACCAAGAAAATGAAGGTGAACCGATAACATGTAAATTTGTTTGTTTTGCATATGAAGAAGAATGTTTTTGTTCCAAATTTGTTTATTTGTTAGTTACAATCATTTCTTAGGTAAAAGGTTTTTAAGAAAAAAAATGATCCTTCCTTTTAAATGATATCAAGCACTACCACAAATGCAGTTTTATATATGTTTTTTTGCGCATATTTACACCTTTTTTTGGCAGCCAAAATTTTATACAACGAGCAAGATGCTAAACTAAAATTATGTTCAACAATATCTACAAACTAAAAAGTGTGTAGAATCATTAACTTACACGAAAATATGTGTCATAACAAATTGTTTTCAAGTCTCCATGTATTTTAAAAGGGCTAATTAAATGTTTAACACATCAACTTTTGATTTCTAATCATATAAAATAAAGAAAAAAGTTTTACATAGACTTAGCGGCTAAACGAGCAACAAGCTGTGTCGCAACCCCTTTTTGGATGGAGTCATAACATTACTATGCATGACCCGTTGGAATCTATTGAGTAGCTCCACAGCTTCTGACGCAAGGAAACTAAAAGTATCAAATGCAAAGGGTATAAACGTGTGTTGATTTGTATAAGCCCCAACCTAATTTTAGATAGCTATTATTTTTGAAAGATAAATAATATTGAAAATATAATTGTAAAGTTCATGATTTTTTTAATAGAAATAAGACGTATTTTGTAAGATAGTTATTTGAAAATCTATGTTGGGGGTACTAATCGTAACAAAGGGCCAAAGTGATGTGGTAGGAGTCGATTTATATTTGGAAAAGTTTAATGCGGCTTCGATATTTGAAGAAATGGCTTTGCATAGAGATGCGTAAATCTGTTTTTCAAACCGAACCACACAAATTCTGAAAATTGATTCCGGTTTTTCGGCAAACAAGTTTAAGGAGAAAACATGTTGTGATTAAAAATTCCCGAACCCATAGGACCCGTTTGGAATCGCTTGAAAACCAGTTTGCAAAACTTATGTTTTTGACACTTTTTCCGTATTTTGCTGAATTTGATTTCGGTGTAGGAATTTAACGAAAGTTTCATTGTTTGTCAGAAACAATTCAGTAAGCAAAATTCCCTGCTTTGACACTTTTTCTAACCCACCAATCCGCAACCCACCAACCCGTTCATTATACAAGTCATGTTCGAGTTTGCAAATAATTTTGTTGGTTGACCTGTGAACCCATTTATTTTTTAGCTTAAAAATATATTTATTAAATAAAAGAAAGAGTAAGGACTAATAAGTAAATATATGATATTTTGACTTTTTTTTTCTGTGGCCCATGTATTGGTGTTTTTAGGTTATGATAGCAATGTACTTGCGGAATTTCACATAACAATTATGGGTACATGCAATCTAAAACAAGATCTATGGTTTTTCACTATTAATAGCAACATACTTTACGAAACAAAGCTAATATTCTACTATAATCGAAATTACTAGTAAGAAAACATACCTTTAACATAATCAAATATGTTCATTTCTTGAGTTCTTTGAATGGTCTATGGAAAGCAAGCGCCAAAAGTATGCATGCCTCTAATGGTTCACATCCAAAACCCTAAGACATTAGAAAGACAAGAGGAGAGAGGATGAAGGAAGAGAATTTCATTCTCCACCTTCTAGGTATGAGAAGTCACGAAAATATGATGCATAAGGGTCCTATTTATAGTTTAGGTAACTTGCACATCAATCTAGATTTGAATAATTAAATAATAGATTTAATCCCCAATTCAAATCATTTCCTTATCTGCAACCAAGAGACTTTCAGAAACCCTAGAAGCTCCCTTAAAACCGTCCCTACTATGGGAAGTTCTAGAATTGCCTCATTTGTTCAAATATTGAACAATTACAATTCACCGCTTGCACATTTAATTAATTCCAATTAATCCCAAATTAATTTCGGATTAATTCAGATTAATAATTATTAATTTAATTTATTTCTAATTCATTCAAAATTAGTTATTAACTATTTCTAATTAATATATTAATCATATAGTATATTAAAAAATCATTTTATCTCTCTCCTAATATCAGTTCTAGCTATTTCTGGTTATGAGGGTAACCCAAAAAAGATTTTACTTTTATTCCATAAAGTTATATCAATTTAGTCATAACATTGACCAATTTAGTTATGACCTTGCATATTTATTCTAACAGTCCCCCACTTGGATAAGTCATCAAACTATAATTGCAAATATAGACTTTGAATAACCGGTAAATAGTGCTTTCCACAGCCATTGTTGAACTCTGATTAAATTAAATGTTTAGCCCTAAGATAAATGATAAACTATACATTCGTTCTTCAAGATATCTTATGGACATGAGACATGGATTGAAATCAATCTCATGGTCCAAGATTTTGTTTCTAAATTTCTGATTTATGACGACTGAATTCAGACTACTAATTGAACACATCAATTTAGTCCAGGCTTAGGCAAACACTTCAGATGTCAGCAACAAATCATTGAGTGGCCTAAATGTATCACTTTTCTTGTTAAGACAAAAGGAACGAATAAACTTTGACTATATAATCATTCTTTTTACTCATCATGTCATACATGAAATTACACTTTATGACATCTAGTTACGAACGTGTTGATGCAAAACCAATGCACAATAGACTTGAAAACTATGATTTATATATCTCCGCTTTAAGAATAGAAGATTTTATTGTCTTAAAATTACTTGCGATTGAATCCATGAATTAATCTCTAAGGGTGGGTTTGACCAATACTTAAAATCCCTATTTTCCAAGTACTCATGAATATTGCAGTAATCCCTATGCAATGTCCAATCACCATGAACAATCTACAAATATTTCATGACAATTTTAAATCAATACTTACTCCCAAAAGTATGATTGACTGTGGCATTTCGAATACATTAAGATTCAGGAAGTAACACGCAAAATGAAACACAAGAATAAGCTCATTGTTCTATGGCATCATACTCTTTGAAAATAAATAATTCCCTATTATTTAATTACCATAACAATTACAAATTTATCTGTTGTGTTAAATATTCCGGGATAATCGACTTAATGACTAAACTTGTCAACATTTCTCATGCCAATCATGTATATCATGTTTTCCTTTGATCATCATTATTGTGAACGAATCATCGAAAAGATATTTACTTCACAACTAGATCTCCATACTCAACATTTTCTCGGATGTAGTAGAATTTCCTCCTTCTATGCATTGACCTTCTGTGATCTCAAGAATCCTTAGTCAATATAACTGTACTTTCATAGAATATTTCTAATGGCAATTTGTTACTCAAAACGAATCCAAGTTCAACTATGAAGTTTCTTAGTTTAGGTACGCTCCTTAGATACTTCACTTGCACTAATGTGGTCTTACCCACATTGTCGATTCTACCTCCATCTCTTATTTGAAACCGTTCATGCTATAACTCAAAATGAATATCCATTTAGACTATGACTCAAAGCCATATCTAGAATTCATGTCACTATAACTCTTCTTAATCATGCTCTCTACTGTCTACAAGCAACCATTCCTTGGTATCTTACAATACCTCAGAATGTTCTTGACAATTATGTAGCAATTCAGTCGAGCTAACTTCTGATCCAATCTTATGATGCTCAAAACATCAGCACACGTCATAACATTCATGATCAATCATATATCTGAAGCATACGAGACTCGGATAATTCTATTTTCATGACCATAACAAGAGGAGTTTTGAGATTCACTTGACTCCTTGCTATGATGCATATAAAAAATTCCCTTGAGCAGTATTGTCATCAACATGCAATAATAGGAGCAGTTCCCGAGCTTTTACACCTTTCAACTTAGGGACAATGTTTCCTATGAGTAGTATTGTCATCAACATGCAATACTAGGAAGACGACGACACTCCCACTAGCTTTGACATGTACTCAAGACTCATCTAGACCTCTATAAACGCAACATTCTTTGACTTCCTCATGGAAGAACTAATTCTTGCTACACGATGCACGTCTAAATCTATGAATAGATTTCTCAAGCCTACACACCTTGTTTGGATACTTTGTATGTTTAAATCCTTCCAGGACATGTCACATACCCCTCGAAAGTTTCCTATTAAGGAAATTCATTTAAGCATCCACTTTACCATATCTTATATCAAAAAAGGAAAATATGGTAACAAATAACCAAATAGACCTTTCTTAGTTACTGGTGAGAATGTTTCCTCATAACCAATTTCTTGAGTTTAAGCGAAACTCTACTCCACCATACTAGCCTTGAATGTGTGTGTATTCCTATCCATGTTATTCTTCACATTGAAGATCTAATCGTAACCCAATGTCATAAGGCTAGGCATTGGATCAACCAATTTCAAACTTGGTTATCCTTCATGGACAGAATTTCGCAATCCTTAGTCTCTTCTCACTGGAAGCCATAGGACCCACCATTGATTCCTAGTAGCTACTAAGCTTATCCAAATTGATTAGTGTTTTATCACTAATCAACATAAATCCTTCCACGGTTAGATGAAACTCATAAAGCTTGGGTGGTGCTCTAAATCTACTATATTTTGCAAAGAGGTAAGGCATTGTTATTTAACTCAACTGGTATTTCAACCTCAGGTTGAGAGCTAGTGCTAACTACAGGTTCATTATCGGCCATATGTCAAATTTCTTCAAGGTCAATATGACTCCCACTGACTTCTTGATATGTATATGTTCTTTCTCTCAAGGAACATTTATTTCAAGCTATAAACATCACATATATCAAAAGTCTTTAGTGAATACCCAATAATTTAATACTTCTCATATCTCGATTCAAGGTGGTCATTGGTTTCTCGTCTAATGAAAGACCTTATAACACCATGAAACATCCCAAAAATACTAGCAAAAAATTTCGTTTTCAAAATCAATTAACAAACATAAATATCATCGCCATAGTATAAAATCATGAAACATGTACCTCAAAATCTCATAAAGCTGTTATCATATCACAATCTCATATAAAATATCAAAGTAAACTCCCAGGCTAAGAAAAGCCGCGGTGTGTGCCATGCCATCATCCCAAGCCCTTTCCCTTGCTAGCTGAAGTACCTGAAACCAAAACTGAAACTGTAAGGACGAAGCTTAGTGAGCTCCCCCAAACTACCACATACCATACAATAATACATATAACAGATACTGGGCCTTGCCCACTGCATCGGGCCCCGCCCGACATCGGACCGAAGTCCGGCATAAATTGGGCCCCACCCACTGCATCGGGCCCCGCCCGGCATCGGACCGAAGTCCGGAATAACTTGGGCCCCGCCCGACATCGGACCGAAGTCCGGAATAAACTGAACATAACATAAGCATGAACATATAACATAATCACATATACTGCATCGGGCTTGCCCAACATCAGACTGGAGTCCGGAATATATACACATAACATGCATGAATCACGAAGACATCAAGCATACATAACTACTTCTCGGGACCACCCCGACATCGGACCGAAGTCCGGAACTACTTTCATCTAAACAGGCCGTGTAACACCCAAAAATTCAAACCAATTTAAACTTTTAAAAACATTTCAAACCATTAAAATCATTACAACTTTGTTTTCAAAATGTATATTATCAGAGTTCTCCCAGAAACATAGACAAAACATGAGGAGCTGTACGATCACGCCTTCGCCTTGCCGCGATACCCTGATGTACCTGAAACAATAAACTGAAACTGTAAGCCCGAGTGCTTAGTGAGTTCCCCCAAAATACCGATACACATACAGACCACATAAACATATCATAACAAACTGAACAACATGTAATGGATCCCCAGCTTTACAGACTGGATTACCCCTGAGCCCACAGTACGAGTCTCCCTTTAGCCCGTAACTGGAATGCTCCCGAGCCCACAGTACGAGTCTCCCTTTAGCCCGTAACTGGAATGCTCCTAAGGTGTGTTGGCTACCGCACGGAGCAGTACAACCTCAACCCATCCACATAACATATAACATACCACATAACCACTGAGCATGCAATAATCATATAACATAACAGGTAGTCCTACAGGTCTACCTAACTGGCATAACCACTATCATGCAACACTAACACATACTCAACATCTAACACTGCTAGGATAACATATCCAATGGGCCGGCCTTGGTGCCTTAGACCCCTTAGTATAGTGAGGATAACTCACCTTGCAACTGTCGTCTGAAACTAGAAAGCTCAACTCCCGGATCACCAACACGAACTCCACCATCTATAGTTACCATAAAACCCTTTTTTATAAATCTCCAAATTTCCAGAATACCCTCAGAAGTCAAATGGTCAACTATTGGTCAAAGTCAAAGTCCATAGTCAAAGTCAACAGTACATGTTGACTCGAATCGTCGAGTGTAGTTCACCGACTCGTCGAGTCCTTCCTGAACTCGAGAAGTCGTGAAATCCTTGATTGGCTCGTCGAGTTCCCCTTTAACTCGCCGAGTTCATACGTGTCCAAGAATTGGGAGAAACCCTAGCCGACTCGCCGAGTCTTTGAACGACTCGCCGAGTTCAAGGCAATCTTCAACGGACTCGCCGAGTTTGTTCATCAACTCGACGAGTTCACGACCATCTTCATATGACTCGCCGAGTTGACTATGCAACTCGCCGAGTCCTTGCAGACCTTCATCCATGCAGACACTTTTTAAGCCATGCCAAGGTTCCAGATTACAAATCCAAGCTTCTAAGGCATGTTTAACACGTAAAGTTGCAAACTTTACACACATGCAAGGCCCTAAAGGCTCTAAATGACCAATCTAAGCTTCTAATGGAGCTTTACACCATAGGAGAGTCTCATCCTTGCAAAAGCTGGAAACTTTATGGACTTAGGACTCAAAAGAGGTTCAGATCTGAAGTTTCAACTTCAGATCTAGCTCTCATACCAAAATCCCTTCATGAATAACTAAAGAAAGCCCTAGTTTTCACATATGAATGATTCTAGAAGAAAAAGAGGTTAAGGTAACAGTTGGTTACCTCCAAAACGTGCCCAAACTGAAGTAGACTCTGGATCCACACGGAAATCTTGATGCTAGCCTCTTGATCTACAAGTTTCCTTCACAAAAGTCACTCCCCAAAGCTCCAAAACACTCTCCAAGCTCTCACTCACAGCAATTAGGGTTTCTGGGTCTCAAGAGGGTGATAGAGGACAGTGGGAGGCGCTAATGGTCCAATATATAGGGTGCAAAAACCCTAAAAATTAGGGTTTCCACTGCCAGCTCCTACTCGTCGAGTCCCATGCCGACTCGACGAGTCACTCATTAATTGACGTGTCCTGGCCCGCTGCTACTCGACAAGTCATAGCGCCAACTCGTCGAGTAGACCTTCAACGTGAAGTCTAAAAGGAAAAATATTAATAATACCTGACGGTTGGGATGTTACAGGCCGGCATTGTGGCCGTAGACCCGTTCCTACTGGAAGGAAACTCACCTCTCAACTGACTGCTGAAAAAAAATCGTGCAAAGGTGACACCGTTTGCTGCTCAAACTACTCCCCGACTATAATGACCAAATAAACATTTAGTCAAAAACTGATAACTGTGCCATGGGTAAAATAACCATTTTACCCCTCTGATCTATTTTGGGCCATGACCTAGGCCCAATCCTTTCTAGTCCTTACTAAGGCCCATTAAGTCCCCAAATGGCCTAATTTTCTGAATTGGGGCTAACTTTTCAAATGGGATTTCCTCCCAAGCCCACTAATCCTTAAGCCCTTAACTGAATTCTAAAGGCCCATCACAGCCCATTACCACTATGTCCAAAACTTGGCCCAAACCGAGGCCCAATAACAAAAGTCCACTGACTGAGCGTACGCTGAGCGTACTCATCTGTACGCTGCGCGTACTGTTTGAATGGCTTGTACGCTGCACGTACTGGCGTGTACGCCCATCATACTCTCCTATTAAGCCATCCTTTCCAAAACGACTTAATCTCTTAAGACAGATCGTCCAAACTACAGATCTGAGTCCAATACTTCGTCCTAGCCCATAAAGTCGATCACTTGGTGGCTTGCAAGCCACCAAATGAGCCCAACACTAAAAATGACAAAGAACCATCATGGAAATGGCTAGATCTCTTGCATGGCTTCATAAAAGCCTCAAACCTTGCAACTTTACAGCTAAATGAACACATTGAGCTTCAAGGGTGGCAACCCTAAGCTCAAAGTCGAAGTTGCATGATCAAGATCCAATCTTTGGACCTAAAAAGGTCCAAATCTTCCAAAACCTAGATCTATGATTCAAGAAGGAAAGATAGGAGCTTTATACTTCCCTTGAGTGCCCAAAGGTGAACTTGTTTCAGATCCTTGAGCTCAAGATACTCAAATGCTTCTTCCTTCAACCTTACTTCACTTCTTCCAAGCCCTTCTTCACCAAAACAAACTTCAAAGGTCAAGCACACAAAGAAATGGAGTAAGGGACGAACTAGGGTTTTCTAAGAGGGAGGGATAGGTGAGGAGGCCAAAGGGGTGGCTATAATGGGGTTTATATATGTCTTAAACCCTAAAAATTAGGGTTTGGCATCTGCTCGTGTACGCTGGGCGTACCTCATGGTATGCTGCGTGTACGCCCCCGAGTCCCGCGTATCCAATGTGACTACTACGCCCCGCGCACGCCGGGTTACGCCCCGCGTACGGCTTATGGCAGCCCACTTCTTGGTCCAATCTTCTAGGGTCCATTCCAACAAGGGCCATTGCCCAAACCTTAGTCCAAAACCAATATTAATTTGCATAATTAATCAATACTTCGAGAGACGGATGTTACAATTCACCCCCACTTGTATCAGACTTCGTCCTCGAAGTCTGCTGCTGCTGAATCTGGAAACAATTATGGGTAGTGCTCCCTCATCTCCTCCTCGGACTCCCACGTCCACTCCGAACCCTTCCTGTGCTGCCACTGAACCTTCACTAATTCGAATCTCTTATTTCTCAGCTCCTTCGTCTTGCGATCCAGGATCGCCACTGGCTTCTCGATGTAGTTCAGGCTATCGTCAACCTGAATGTCCGCAATGGGTACCACTGCTGAATCATCCACTAAGCGCTTCCGCAACTGAGAAACATGGAACGTGCTGTGGATCTGGCTGAGCTCTGCTGGAAGGTCTAACTGATAGGCAACCTGACCTACTCGGGCCAAAACCCTAAATGGACCAATGAACCTGGGGCCCAGCTTGCCCCGCTTCCGAAACCTGATAACACCCTTCCATGGTGACACCTTCAGGAGGACCACATCGCCCACCTGAAACTCCAAGTCCGAATGCCGCTTGTCGGCGTAACTCTTCTGCCGACTCTGAGCAGTCTGGAGCCTGCTCCGGACTTGATAAATCCACTCCGTGGTCTTGAGTACTACCTCTGTACTCCCCATGACTCTGTGACCGACCTCACCCTAATATATTGGGGTCCTACACTTCCTCCCCTAGAGCATATCGAAGGGAGGTCGGTCTATACTGGAGTGATAGCTGTTGTTATACGAAAATTCCGCTAATGGAAGATACGTATCCAACTGCCACCAAAGTCTAGCACACATGCTCGAAGCATGTCCTCGAGAGTCTGAATCGTCCTCTCGCTCTGTCCGTCCGTCTGAGGGTGGAAAGCAGTGCTGAAATGGAGACGAGTAACCATCTCGTCGTGAAACCGCTTCCAAAACCTAGAAGTAAACCGGACATCTCAGTCTGACACCACCGAGACGGGCACTCCATGATGTGCCACTACCTCTGGCACATAAATCTCGGCCAACTTCTCAGCCGAGATGCTCTACTAGATCGGTATAAAATCACCGCTCTTGGTCAACCGATCCACGATGACCCATATCGAATCAACCCCACGTGCGGTCCTGGGAAGCTTAGTAATGAAGTCCATCGTGATATCCTCCCATTTCCATACATGAATGTCTAACGGCTGCATCTTTCTGTGAGGCCTCTGGTGCTTTGCCTTAACCTTCCTACATGTCAGGCATCTCTCCACGTACCAAGCTACGTCCCGCTTCATGCAGGGCCACCAGTAATCGGGTTGAAGATCCCTATACATCTTCGTCGCCCCTGGATGGATGGAGAACCGGGACTTGTGGGCCTCATCCATCAACACCTGCCGTACTCCTCCCCAGTACGGTACCCAGACCCTCCCATGCAGGGTCAACCATCCTTGACTATCGTAATCAAACGAAGCCACTCGGCCAACTATCCTCTCGCACTTCTGGCGCTCTTCCTTCAGGCCCTCAACCTGCGCCTCCATAATTTGCTCCAGCAGTGGAGTGGTCACTGTCATCCTCAGACAGATATCTCGGATCGGAGCTGCCACCGCCTTGCGGCTTAGGGCGTCGGCCGCTACGTTGGCCTTGCCCGGGTGATAAAGGATCTCACAGTCGTAATCCTTTACTACATCTAACCACCGACGCTGCCTCATGTTCAGATTTGGCTGATCCATGAGGTATCGCAAACTCTTATGGTCCGTGTAAATGGTACATCGGACCCCATAAAGATAATGCCGCCAAATCTTTAGGGCGAACACCACGGCCCCCAGCTCCAAATCATGCGTTGGGTAGTTAGCCTCGTGAGGCTTCAACTGTCTCAGGGCATAAGCTATCACATGCCCCCGCTGCATCAACACTGCTCCCATACCTGTGATCGAAGCGTCACAGTAGACTACAAAGTCATCTACTCCCTCTGGCAGGGTGAGCATCGGCGCCTCACACAATCGCTGCCTGAGCGTCTTAAAGGCTGTCTGCTGCTCAGGACCCCAACGGAACACCACCGACTTCTTGGTCAGTCGGGTCAGCGGAACTGCTATCTTGGAGAAATCCTGGATGAATCTCCTGTAGTACCCTGCCAATCCCAGGAAGCTCCAAATCTCGGATGGAGACCTCTGGACCTCCCACTGCATCACGGCCTCAATCTTGGCCGAATCTACTAATATACCCTTCTGGTTGACAAGGTGCCCCAGAAACCGCACCTCGCGCAACCAGAACTCGCACTTGGAGAACTTTGCGAAAAGTCTCTCCCTCCTCAAGGTCTCAAGCACCTCCCTCAGGTGTTCCTCGTGTTGGTCCTTAGTCTTGGAATAAACCAAGATATCATCAATGAATACTATCACAGACCGATCCAGAATCGGTATGCACACGCGGTTCATGAGATCCATGAACACGGCTGGAGCATTGGTGAGCCCAAAAGGCATCACCACAAACTCGTAATGACCATAGCGGGTTGTTGGTGCATGGAAATGCTCCACAAATAATGAGTGTTTATTAGGTTGTATTTTCCCTTTATTGTATTTATGGTGTAAATACTCTCCCTCCTATATAAAGGGAGAGTTGGTCATTTATTACTTAAGCTAGCTTATCTTTTCCTTAGTTAGAGTTACACTTCTTACAATGTAATCTCTAGAGAGAGAAAGTTGGTGGGTTCTCCCACCCAGGGAGAGTTTCTCTCCCACCATGTTCTTCATTAATATATTTTATTCTCTCTTGTTCTTAGTCTTCTTCAACGAACTCATAATATGTTCTTCGTGTTCATACTTACAAAAACACAATTAATCTCGAGATATCTTACTTCTCATTCACCGTTCGTTATAAAAATGGGTCTCTACAATTGGTATCAGAGCCGTACCTTGAAGATCTCACGATTAGTTCAAGGGAACGACTCCCGTTCGGTGATTATCTTGTGATTTTTCCGTGTTTCTGCAAGAAAAATTTTCGGGTTTCAAACCAGAATTTTTTTTATGAAGTTCGTTCTTAGTTCTATCTTCTGGGTAGACTCAAATCTTAGTAAAAAATAAATTGTTGCTGCTGCTGCTCGTTCTATTTGTTGCTGGAAAAGATGTTCTTAAAAGTTATTATTTTTGCTGTTGAAGAAATGAAGAAAAATGGGAGAAGAGAATTATTTTTTTGTGGTCTCCAAATTGTTGAAGAATTTGCTCTAGGAGTTCTTTTATTCTTGGATGAGAAGACACAATTAATGAGCTTATTTTCTTTGAAGTGGTGCTCTTTTTTGTACCCAGCAGCTTGGAAATGTTCTTGAGGTATGAAAACTTTTATTCCTCATTATTCTTGTTGTAGATCTTTAATTGAAGAAATATTGGACGTATATTGTGTTTGAAAAAAGCACTTTGTCCTTTTTGCTCTTTTGGGTAAAGAGTAATTCACTCTTATTTGCCTTCCCAAGCAAAAAAACCATGTGGCATTGTCCTTTCTCATCACCTTTTGTCCCTAAAAACCCCCTGCACACTCTTCTTTTTGCCTTCCCAAGACCCACTTTTGACTTAGAATGCTTTATAAAAAGATTCCCTCATTAAAATATGAATAAATGGCCTTTGCGGTACCATTTTTCATAAAAGAATAACATTTTTCGTCACCTGTTCAGCCCTTCTCAGCCCCCCGGACCGCAGCCAAAAACTGCCTACCGGAGTCCCCTTAGAAGCCTACCCGCAGCCAGTTCTTAGCCTTGATCCGAGGTCCTCTTAGCTTCTATCCGCAGCCGAGGTCAGCAGCCGAAAAACCGCAGCCCTCCCCTACCTTATCCTGCTGACCGAAGTCACTCAAGACCGCAGCTTCGGATCCTGCTCCTTCTTCGGACCGCAGCGGCAATCAGCAGCTCGGACCGTAGGCCTCCATTGCGTCTCGGACCGCAGCTTGCCCTAAGCATCATCCGCAGCCTTGTCCATCAGATCCGCAGCCACCTACCTGACCCACTGTCCTCTTAGATCCGCAACACCATCAGACCGCACCCTCCCACCGCAATCACCCTCCCACCGCAACCACCCTCCTCACTTCGGATCCTCCTCTACTGCATCAGCAGCCTCTCGGTTCAGCCCCCCCCCCCCCCCCCTCCTTCTTCTTCCTTATTCCTCCCCCCTCCTCCCCTCCTTCCTTTTTCCTCCCTTCTCATCAGCCCTTCCCCCTTTTTTTTAAACCCTTTTTTTATTTAAACTTCTTTTTTTATTTATTCAGCCATTATTTTTTTGTATTATTTTTTTAAGGACAATTTTTTTTATTCAGCCAATTATTTTTTTAACACCAATTTTTTTATTTTAGCCATTTTTTTATTAAAACCATTTTTTTTATTACACCAATTATTTTTTTTTAACACCAATTTTTGCCACAACCGAACCTTGGATTGTCACATTGGTTCATTTCATGCCGGTTATTATTGGAAGAATACTCCTACCGCAGTCGGACTTCATATTATTTTTTTTTGTGATGCTTGCACCGCAATGGCGATTGATCAACAAAGTTGTTTCGCATTCTTCACTTTATGGGATTTTATGACTTATCGCTCTTGATTTTTGGTTGACGAATCATGTATCTTGAGCATGTGGACTTTATTCTCTATTGAAGACCACTTCAAGTGTTCCGACACCGCAGTTTGAATATTTGGATATATTTTTGGCACAACAGATTATTCTTAGCACAGCTTCAACAACTATGTCACCCGCTTCCTCATGACCGCAAGAGTATCTCTTTTACTCTTTCTCGTTTCTTATCGAGACCCTTCATACATCTAGGGAGAGCTTCTCTATTAGCTCTTGGTATCCGACACTCTCCATCCGATGATTTGTTGATTTTTGATATCCGGTCATTGGTTATCAAAAATAGGAAGAGAATATCATCCGGATTTGGTTATTATGATTGTTTGAGTTTGGATTTTTGAAAACTTCTGAAGACGATTATTTATTTAGTGATGCGATGTGGCACTTCTTTTTGGTCTTTACGGATCAAATTTTTGGCATTACTCGATGTTTTCCGATTCAGATTATTTATTATTCGGACTCTACCAGAGGATGATTTTGTGTTCGTATCCGGTTAAGATCTTATGGTTTCACGAGTTTGGATTTGTGATATGTTGAAGACGAAGATTATTTTGGCAATGTGACGTGGCACTTATTTTTGGTCATTGGATCAAATTTTCGGCATTGCTGGACCATGTTTTTGGACTTACATTATTTTTATCCGGACTTCATTTTATGGATGCTTCACATTTTTAGCAGGTTATTCTTTGAAGAATTTCGGTGTATTATGATTCGAGAAATCGAGATGTTTTTCAGACTTTTGAAGCCGAAGTGTTTCCTTTATTGGATCTTCTACTTGCTCATGATGACCTCCTTCTTCGGGTGATTATGACTGGTTTGAAGATTTAGATCTTATTTTTTCTGCTTCATTGGTTGTGCTTTGAAGACGAAGACCTTCATTGTTAGAGATCCATGGCCAGTTTCAGACTTCACAGACACTTCAGAGTTTCAGAGACATTTCAGCACTTGATTTCATTTTATTACCACACTTGCTAGTCGGATTACTGTATTATAGCCTTGTATCACTTACTGGATCTCTCATCATTTGTAAGCATTTAGGGAGAGAATGTTGGTGCATGGAAATGCTCCACAAATAATGAGTGTTTATTAGGTTGTATTTTCCATTTATTGTATTTATGGTGTAAATACTCTCCCTCATATATAAAGGGAGAGTTGGTCATTTATTACTTAAGCTAGCTTATCTTTTCCTTAGTTAGAGTTACACTTCTTACAATGTAATCTCTAGAGAGAGAAAGTTGGTGGGTTCTCCCACCCAGGGAGAGTTTCTCTCCCACCATGTTCTTCATTAATATATTTTATTCTCTCTTGTTCTTAGTCTTCTTCAACGAACTCATAATATGTTCTTCGTGTTCATACTTACAAAAACACAATTAATCTCGAGATATCTAACTTCCGCATTCACCGTTCGTTATAAAAATGGGTCTCTACACGGGTCCTAAAAGCGGTCTTCTGCACGTCATCATCTCTGACCCGCATCTGGTGATATCCGGACCGTAGATCAATCTTGGAAAACCAAGATGCTCCCTGAAGCTGGTCGAACAAATCGTCTATCCTCGGGTGTGGGTAACGGTTCTTTACCGTTACCTTATTCAACTCCCGGTAATCGATGCACATATGGTGAGACCCATCCTTCTTCTTCACAAACAGGATCGCGGCTCCCCATGGTGAACTGCTCGGCCTGATAAAACCCTTGTCTAGAAGCTCCTGCAGCTGCGTAGATAACTCCTGCATCTCAGGAGGAGCCAATCGATATAGTGCCTTGGCTATCGGAGCCACACCAAGAACCAGGTCAATCCGGAACTCAACCTGTCTCTCCGGAGGTATCCCAGGAAAATCCTCCGGGAATACGTCCGGGTACTCTCGCACTACTTGTACATCATCGACCGTCGCCTTACCCTTATCTCGGGTATCCATGACGTAAGCAACATATCCCGCACAACCCTGCTGAAAGTAACGTCTCGCTCTCGCTGCTGAGCGGAAAATCGGTTCGCGCTGTGGTCTCTCACCCTGAATCACTAACTCTCCCCCACTAGGAGTGCGAACTCTCACTAGCTGCAGCTCTCAATCAATCATCGCCCCGTTGGGGCTCAACCAATCCATACCCACTATAACCTTATTCCCTCGCAGGGGAATAGAGACCAAGTCTACCGAAAACTGCTCATCAAATAACCGAAGTGTACATCCTCTATGAACTCTCGCGGCCCTGACGGTCCTATCATCTGCTATCTCAACGTCAAGTGGACAATCCTTGGAGAAGCTAATTATGGAAACTGTAGTGGTGTTGATTATGATAGCATGTGCGGAATAAGAAAGATCTAGTGAATCATCATACAAATCATGAACACTTGGAGTAAATAAATCTTTTAATCTCTCATTAGTTGAATTAGAAAGAGTACAAAATGGGTCTTGTAAAAATTCTCTCTTTAAACTAATGCTCCCATACTTGCTTACATAATGGGAGTCACTCACTTCCTATTTATAGGAAAGACTCAACCCATTTACACATACAAGAGAGTAAGCACTAACACTCCACATCCAAGCGTGACTTTGCACCCTAACATTCCCCCCCTCAAAGTTAGGATTGGATGTTCCGGCTTCAATATCCAACGAGCTCGCGCGATCAAGACCAAACTCCCCCTCGAAATGATACCGGTCTTCAAATCTGCAAATGAATACCCGAAGCTTTGAATACCCACTCTTCATTCTCCCCCTTTTTATAATCAAAAAATGATTATAAAACCAATTAAGGGTGAGAAGCGCCTGAGGATTAATCTTCTCAAAACTCCCCCTTGAAGTGTGCCAAAAATGAAACACCGAAAAACTTGCATGAAAAAACAATCATGAAAAAGCCTTGAAAAAATTCCAATTTGTGAAAATTTTCGACTTTTGGGTGAGAGTTGCAAGATATTCCAAAATCTGGGTAAAAACTGTCACTTTCTGAATTCTGTAGGGACCCGTTGCGCCAAAAACAACTTAAGATGCGAAACATTCTCCCATTTGCGAAACTGGGCATAAAGTGTAACTTCGCATTAACTGCATGGACTAAATTCGTAAAATTCTCCTTTTCCCAATTTCGAAGTTGGGTAATTTCTGCCAACATTTCGAAATTACAGAGGCTAAATGAAAAACTTCAGCTTTCTTCCCAATTTTTACTCCAATGTTGAAGTTGGACCATTTGTGCCACTTCATCAAAAGTGCAGGGACCAAATTCGAAACTTGGTTGTTTTCTTCCTCAATTCGTTATACAGGAAATGAACATATGAACATCAACATTTCGAAATCAACATTTCGAAATTAGCATTTTGAAATCAACTCCCCATCCCAAGTTACCCATTTCGAAACTTGCTTGGTTTCTTATTCCCAATTCGTGATACAAGTTACGAAGTTACTGTTCATTTCGTTATCCCTCACTATCAACCCATGGCTTCGAAACATCGACTTAAAATTGAAGCACCAAAACCGACTCCACAATCGGCATACCTTAGAAACTCATTGTGTACTGCTCCCAAATCTAAACCTGGTCATTCTTCCCAATTAAATTCAAAGCCTTCGAAATCAGACCCAAAGTCATCGACATTAACAATCATCCAAATCACGATTCCATGCCTTCGTTATCAACATACAGTACTTCGTTGTTCATTCCAAAGTCAACAACAACCCAATTCATCGATGCGACTCGACATTGACTCAACTAGCAATCGACATCCCTTTCGATCTCATATCCTTCGAAACAATGAACACAGTCAACTCAATTTTTTTATCTGCCATCGACATCGACTTCAACTTGCAACCGATCGATTCTCCCATTTCGAATCTGTCAATCTCAATACCAGGTCTCATCCTCACAACGTCATCCTTGTAGATTCGAAATCATTAGAACACAGTTTGACTTCAAAAAGTCAACACAAATCAATTTCCTCAATTTGTTCACAAATGTGAACTGAACACCAAATTCAATTGATTTCGAATTATCCTTACAACAATACACAATGAAATCGATTCCCCATACAGATGAATTTCGACATTCAAACAAATCAGTCAATTAGCCCCCAAGCAAAACTGTAATAGTTCGTCATTGTTCTTGAGTGAGTTTTTCCAAAATCAAGATATCAATCGACTTCAAATCCAAATCAAAAATCAAAAATTGATATTCAAACATCGAACTCAAGAGCCAGTCAAAATCGAACAAACATCAAACATGTTTCGATTTTGAACTCATGAATTATTCAATGAATTCGAGAGTAAAATTGAACAGATTCAACAACAAATGAGAAATCGATCATGATAATTTCAACAATTTGAATCGGCAGACAAATTAGACCTCAAATCAAAAGAAGTTGTGAATCACATTTGACGGAAAAAGCAAGAACAAATTGAATTTTAGCTTGTAAACGACTGGGATCTAATAAATGTTCCATGAACAGTAACGATTATTTGTATTGGGCTTCATGAACAGTAATGGATTTTCGAATGAAAAGTAAAAATCTCAATTTTAGAAATGATTTTGATTTGGATATTTGATCTTAAAAAAAAATTAATTGGATCAATAATGGGGTTGAAAACGGATTAGATCCAATGAGGCAAATCGATCAAAAATGAAAAACGCAAAATACGAACCAAAATCATGGACGTTTTGGAATCCATTTGAGAATTTGAGATACCTTTTTGACGAATCGAGTTCCATTTTCAACGAACGCATCAAATTTAGAAGATGTTGGTCCTTTTGTTGGAACGAGAAAATCTCCAATTTGAACATTGTACCACCCACGATGCGTGTTGTACAACTCGTTCTTCGTGTTCTTCAACGATCCAAGAACATCTTCATAAGAACCATCAACACTTTTGGGTTTTGACTTCAAATTCAATGCAACCTTTGGAGATTGTTGCTTTGGATCCCAAATTTGCTTCACAACAACACTTGATGATTTTTGTGAGTAAACCTACTCGTTTTTGCATGTAATCTTCTTCTTCTTATTCTTTCTCATCTTTTTGCATCTTGAAGATTTGATTTCAAGAACCACTTCATTATTGAAAACTTCAACTTTGCAAGTTTGAATCAAATCTTTTGGAGTTTGATACTTGTGAATTTCTTGGATTACCGGCTTTCGATAATGAATCATTCCTTCAAACGAATCACAATAACACACAATATCATCGGTTTGAACTCCAATAGAGCAAAAAACTTTTGCATCTTCATGAAAATCAACTTGAATCTTCTTGTCATGAACTTCAAGAACATCAAGAACATCACATTGAACTCCATTGCCTTGAAATTCAACATACTTATGAGCACGAAGATCATTTGGGTCTTTAATACGAGAAATGAATTTCTTCTTAAACTAATCTCTTTATACTCCTTCCTTTTGATCTTCACAACGTCCTCTTATGGACATAACAAGTTCGATTAAACATGCAAACTTCGAAAGCGGTTGAAATTTCAATCTTCCATGATCATCTTTCAAGCCTCCATAAGAAACCATAATATCCCATGTAATCAATCCGCCTTTCAACAATGACCCACAAAATTGATTTTCATTAACTTTGTATTTGACATCTTTAATGATCACAACCCAAGAATCATACTCCAAGAACACCATCTTTGATTAATCAATAAGATCTTGAGCTTTTGTAAAGAGAGAAAGTGATTTTGAATGGGTATTTTAGAGAGAGAAAGTAAAAATCACTTGAATTCTAATGAAGAAAATCGAATTATGAGTAGAATCAATGAGGAATTCGATTTCTAGAATCCAAACTCTCTATAAAAAGAAGATCAAAGATCAAAAACGAAGAATCACCAAATCTAGAAAGCCATCATAGATCAATTCTTGATCAAATCCAGAGCACCTGCTTTGATACCAATTGTAGTGGTGTTGATTATGATGGCATGTGCGGAATAAGAAAAATTTAGTGAATCATCATACAAATCATGAACACTCGGAGTAAATATATCTTTTAAGCTCTCATTAGTTGAATTAGAAAGATTACAAAATGGGTCTTGTAAAAATTCTCTCTCTAAACTAATGCTCTCATACTTGCTTACATAATGAGAGTCACTCACTTCCTATTTATAGGAAAGACTAAACCCATTTACACATTCAAGATGGTAAACACTAACACTCCACATCCAACCGTGACTTTGCACCCCTAACAGAAACCACTCCACAATCTCTAAGATTATTGTAAAACCCGATACTAACGCATTCTCTTTTCCTTTTAGATTGAATACCCTTTATTTTCATGCCCAATTGATTCTGTACTTTGTTATGGTACTTTTTAAAACTTCTCAAAGTTTCAGAATTATGCTTAATCACATAAACATAACAACGTTTACTGACACTATCAATAAATATGACATAGTAGTATATGTCGTCCCTTATGGTGGATCTGATGGGTCCACACACATTAGTGTGTACAAGATCCAACAATCCTTTATCATCATTACATGTCCATGTGAATCATGACTAAGACGTCTTTCCCACATACAGGACTCGCATACATCATCTAACTCAAAGTCGAATGATTCCAAGTCCAGTCCAATTAGAGCTTAGTGATACGATTCATACTTATATTGTCAAAGCAATTATGCTACAAGCATGATCATATTGAAACTATTAGAGGAATCAATGTTCAAGTCATCACTGCCATTATTAGAAACACAAACTATAGTTTCATGAATGCCAGTTGCAAGAAGAAGTCTTAAACATAAAACAACCGTTTTTATAAACTATAATTGTCACCTTTCCATTATCAAATGAAAAATGATATTCATGTTTATGCAACACATAAAATGAAAATTCATTTTTCTAGACATCTTCGAAGAGTAATAGCAAATAACTAGTTTAAACCTAACTCCACTACTAATCATACACTCAAAATCATCAATCATTGAGACATACAAATTTTTTTGATTCCAATGATTAGGTTTATCTCTTGATGCTTTGACTCCTTTCCTATAGATCCTACAATGCCATCCAAATGTAATTACCGGATCATGCGACAAGGAACTATGAATTGGATGTATTTGGAGTTTGATTATTCAGATACTTGATGTAGAGTCAAACATTTGACTTTACCATCTCAGATACTTAGGGAAATCTTCGTTTCCTATGATCCTTGTCTTTACATTAATTGCAACTTGCCTCTTTTGAATCATGGTTGTGTGGAATAAATGACACACCAATTCCATTCCTTCATAATGGGAAGTTTCAGCTAGAACCGTTCCTTTCCATTTAAGATTCGAACAATTCCTATTCATTCCACGAACATTTAGAACGACGATAACTTGACTTGGATAAGAAGTCTAATTCCTTTCCAGTTTCCTCAATTTGGAGATGTTTTAAGAATCCAATTATTGTCTTCTTTATACTATTCATATAATAAATCAAGTCAAAATTATCATAAGAACTAATATAAGATCAAAGCATAAAACCTATAACAAGACTTTTATCAAGGGTAACATTGAGATTCTAGAGTTTGTCTATGTAACTTTCATTGAGTACATACAAAAATCTTTTCTTTAATTCAAATGCAATTAGGAACATTTGATGATTTTCAAATCACTCCTGTCTTGCCTTTTGGTAAAAAAATTCACTAAAATGAAAATTCATTTCATATGTCCACATGTTCACAAAAATCCTTTTGGAACATCGAGGATATAGACATAATGATGCAACATACCTTATTTGACAAATCTACATGTTTGTGGGAATAACAAATTATTTAAAGTTGACGCATTATTATTTTAGAGATATGCTCATTATGGACATCTTTCTCATTATCAAAATCTAGGAAGATCTCATAACAAATGAGTAATTCTCGACAGAGAACAAAGAGAAGCTTAAAGTAGATATTATGTGAGGAGGTGGGAAAAGATTCCATCTAACCCAAGAGAGAAAGCTTAGATAATCTGATTCAATCCTTAATTATTAACCCAATTTCAATGAAGGCTAGGATCCAAAATACGATTCTTAATATGAAGAGGGATGCCGTAGTTACATCACAAAACAATTTTAGTTAGGTAAAGCATTTTACCAATTTCAATCACAATGAAACTCCTACATCTTTTGAGATTCATTGTATAATCAATGGCATGTTAATCTCAGATATGCTCTTCGATTTGTGACTTGGATGTCGAGGATCACAAAAAGATGTGAATAACCATGCAAACCCGTGTGACACCCTCAATGTCGTTTATGATCTCACATTGACATACCGGTTAACCACACACCCTCCATCAACAATCATAAATTTTGAGTATGTACCATCGTTTCAAATTTGTAGTCAAAGTTAGTATGTCGGTTACCCACACACACTCCACTAACGACTCACAAAGAAATAATGTATGTTTTCATGGATTAACATACAATTTCACATTTTTCCTAAAGTAACTAGAGTAGGATTTTTTAGAAGGTTCTAGTACTTTATACATTATACTTTTAATGTGATTAGTGTCCTACAAACTTGTTCGGATAACGACCATCCACCACACAAAAAAGTGGTGGGTGAAAAGGACACCCATTCAACGGTCATTTTATAGGTTGTTTTCTTATACCTCTTTTATAGTGTGACTTCGTGAATGTGACCTACTATTGATTTGACTGACTTTTAGTTATACATATAGTAATATACTATTATAAATATGTATAGAGTGTATTTTAAAACCTTTTTAAATTACAAGGTTTATATCATATTAATTCAATTAAACTTTAATTAGTTAATATTTGAACTAAATAAGATTTAAGAATTATCTTTAATTAATATTTTAATTAATTAATATAAATCTTATTAAAGGATAGTCATATTATCTAATTATCTTATAATTGGATAATTAATTTTTTTTAAATCTTCCTCATATTCAAATTAGGATTTCTAATGATCTAGTTATAATATTCAGATTTTAAGCATTTAAAATAATATTATATAACTAATAATTATCCTATCTTTTGAATAAGGCAAAAAAATCCCGAATTTTATTTTCAGGCGGATCCTATGACATGGCAGAGGACTGCCCACGCCGTGGCCATGGCAGATTATCGATTTTCTTTAGTTTTCTGGTTTCATCTTTATGCACTACTAATTGACAAAGCTAGGTTGTGATACCACTATTGGTGTTTTTAGGTTATGATAACAATTTACTTGTGGAATTTCACATAACACTTATGGGTACATGAAACCTAAAACAAGAACTACGACTTTTCACTATTAATAACAACATACTTTATGAAACAAAACTAATATCCTACTATAATCGAAATTACTTATAAGGAAACATACCTTTAACACAATCAAATATATTAATCTCTTGAGTTCTTCGAATGGTCCATGGAAAGGAAGCGCCAAAAGTATGCACACCTCTGATGGTTCATACCAAAAAAACCCTAGAACACTAAAAAGACAAGATGAAAGAAGATGAAGGAAGATAATTTCATTCTCCGCCTTCTAGGTTTGAGAAGTCATGGAAATATGATGCATAAGGGTCCTATTTATAGTTTAGGTAACTCGCACATGAATCCAAATTTGAATAATTAAATAATCGATTTAATCTCCAATTCATATCCTTTCCTTATTTTCTACCAGAAGGATTCCATAAATCCTAGAAGCTACCTTAAATCCATCCTTACTTTGGGACGTTCTATAATTGCTTCTTTTGTTCAACTATTGAACAATTACAATTCATCCCTTGCAACTTTAATTAATTTCAATTAATCCCGAATTAATTGCAGATTAATTCATATTAATAGTTAATTAATTCAAACTATTTATAATTAATTCAAAATTAATTATTAACTATTTCTAATTAATATATTAATCATATAATATATTAACAAATCATTTTATCTCTCTCTCCTAATATCAATTCTAGCTATTTCTGTGTAACGACCCAAAAACCACATTAAAAATTTTTCATTTTAAAACAAGAGTTACAATCATCACATTGTTCCAAAACCATCACATAATAACAATGTCAAATTATCAAAGTACAATATCAAAAAGTGCGCAAAATAGTAAGGAGAGAATGTTATGCCATCATGTCGGGCCCTTCCCCTTAGTACCAGAAGTACCTAAAACCACAAATATAAACGGTAAGCAAAAGCTTAGTGAGTTTCCCTAAAGTAACCCATACCATACATAAATAAGTTAGTGCTATGGGCCAAATCATAGTCTTACAAGTAATTTCCTGTCGAGGGCCAAATCCTGGTCTTCCATTCAAATGCCAATGGCCAAATCCTGGTCATTCATACAGTTTTCAGGGGCCACATCCTGGTCTTTCATACAATTTCCACGGGCCAAATCATGGTCTTTCATACACATATCACAAATATAGCTAGCACCCTATATCACAAATAATGGACCGACCTTGGTGCCTTCGACCCATTGATACAATGAGAAAACTCACCTCAGTCTGCTGATAAATAACTAGATGCTCGGCTACACAAACAGAAGACCCCCCCTCTAAACACAAACAAATAACCCTTATCAAAATTAGGTCATAAACCATAACCGTGGGTCTAAAATCCTAAACCACACTCCTAGGGTAAAAGGCCATTATACCCTTCCCAATATAGGCCTAACTAAACTTGGCCCAATAACACCATAATGGCTCCCAAGGCACATAAAGGCCTAAATGATACAAATTAAGGCCCACCTACTTAAAACAGGCCAAGGCCCAACACTTAACTAAGGCCCAAAGGTCCAAAGCCCAACCGACGTCCAAAATCCCAAGGAAAGCCTCTGCGAGGCGTACGCTCGGCGTACGCATCGTACACTTGGTGTACTCGACTACCAATACACGTAGTGTACTGGGCTGCTTAACACCTTAAGTTATTGAGTGCTTAATCCTTTCAGCCATTCGCTCGAAATTTCAGATCTCGTCCATTATAGGGTTCTAATACATAAAGTTGGCAACTTTATCCCCTAGCATGCCTTAATGGAACCCAACATCCATTTTTGTCCAAAAATGCTCATAATAAAGACTCAAACTCTTGCATGGACCCATAAAAACCAGCAAGATGACATTTTTATGCATCTATAACAACAAAAAGGACTGAGATCTAACACCTCTAACTCCTGGAGTTGCCCAAACTCACAAAGAGATCCCATGGGACCAAATAAAGTTCATAAACAAGCCCTAAACTCTAACTATCAAAATGAATCATCAAGGTAAGAACTTTATACCTTCAAAATCTCTCAAAGTTGATGACGACTCTGGATCTAGAATCTCAACCTCAACAAATGATTGGTCTCCAAGTTCCTTCTTTTTGAATACACATAAATATGCCACAAAAATCACTTCAAAGCTCAAGAACACTCAAAGGATGAACTAAGGTTTCAATAGGAAGAAATGAAAAATAGGGGATTATGAGGGTAGGTGTCTAAAGGCCATAATGATGTTTAAATAGGGCTCATTCCCTAAAAATTTGGGTTTGGTCTTGGCTGTCGTTCGCCCCGCGTACATCACGTACGCTTAGCGTACATGGTTAAGTTCCCCGACTCCAAATACGCACGTACGCTAAGCGTACCAAACGTACGCCCAACGTACGAGGGACCATTTTTGCAAGATTTTTAAACTTAAAGGACCAAACAAGAACATACCTGTAATCGAATGTTACAAATTTCCCCCACTTGAATTAGACTTCGTCCTTGAAGTCCGCTAGTGTAAACAAGTCAGGGTAGTGTTCCCTCATCTCGCCCTATGGCTCCCACATCCACTCAGAGCCCTTTCGGTGCTGCCGTGGGACCTTCACCAGATTCACTACCTTATTACGCAGAGTCTTAGTTTTCCTACCGAGAATAGTAATCAGCGTCTCCACGTAATTCAGGCGCTCATCAACCTGAATATCATCCAACGAAATCACTGCTGAATCATTGGCTACACACTTCTGCAACTGAGACACGTGGAAAGTGTTATGGATCTGACTGAGCTCCTCAGGCAAGTCCAGCTGGTATGCAACCCTGCCCACTCGGGCAGTAATCCTGAAAGGACCAATAAACCGGGGCCCCAACTAGCCTCGCTTCCGAAACTGGATGACACCTTTCCAAGGTGACACCTTCAGCAACACCAAGTCCCCCACCTGAAACTCAAGGTCTGAACGACATCGATTAGCATAACTCTTCTATCGACTCTGCGCGATCCACAAACTGCCGCGCACCTGCTAAATCAACTCTGTGGTCTTAAGCACCACTTCGGTGCTTCCCATGACCCGATGAACAACCTCGCCCTAACAAACCGGGGTCCTACACCTCCTCCCATACAACATCTCAAATGGTGGTCGATCAATACTGGAATGATAACTGTTGTTGTAGGAGAACTCGACTAGTGGAAGGTAAGTATCCCAACTCCCTCCAAAATTCAACACACAAGCCCGAAGCATATCCTCGAGCGTCTGGATTGTCCGATCGCTCTGGCCATCAGATTGAGGGTGGTATGCTATACTAAAATGCAATTGAGTACCCAACTCCTCATGGAACTTCCTCCAAAACTTGGAGGTGAAACGAACATCCCGGTACGAGACTGTCGAAACTGGCACCCCGTGTCGAACTACCACCTCCCGGACGTAAACCTCAACTAACTTCTCTGCGGATATGCTCTCGGAAATCAGAATGAAATGCGTACTCTTGGTCAATCTGTCCACGATGACCCAGATAGAATCAACACCACGTGCCTGATGGGTTTTGAGCAAAAGAACATTCCTATGTGTACATGCAAAACCCTAAAGCTTTGGATCTAGGTTTCTCTATTGTACATGCAAATTTATCCAAAGCTTGTAAACCCTAATCTAGCATACAACAAAACTAATTGAATATCAAGTAAACAAGTTAGATGAATACCTTGATTGTTGATTGTAGATCTTGAAGCTTTGAGAACCTTAGCACCTCAAATGTTGTGCCTCTAATGAACCACAAACACCAAAAGTAATTGGATGAAGCAAGAGAGAGAGAGGGGAGAAGGAAAAATTGGCTCCAAGACTTCTAGGCTTAAGGTGTAGCCTATTTCTCATGCCCAAGGGGTCTTTATATAGGTGTGGGAATTAGGGTTTCAGTAATTATCCTTATCTGGTTACTTAGCCACCAAGCAGCCCAAATGATATATCTAGAACCCTTCCTTTGGACGAATTCCTAAGGCCTTATCCTTAGAATTCGTCCACCCTATACTCTAGGGTTTCCTTACCCAACTTTGCAACTATCACATAATTACAAGTTCAATCCCCTTAATTCAATTAACCTCTTTTGACCACAAAATTAATTCTTAATTAATTCTTGACCAATGTTAATTAAATAAATGTGATTTCTCTTTTAATATATTATTATTATACTATATTAATAAACCATAATAACCACTTTCTCCATTATTCATCCAGTCAAGTTGCTTTGGTGTAGGCAACCCAAAAGGACCATGCACAACCGGGTCAAGTACATACCAAATATAGTTATGGACTTAGACATTAATCCAACAGTGCCGTCCTTGGCAATTTTGTGATGAAATCCAGAGTGATCTCCTCCCACTTCCACATGGGAGTGGGTAACGGCTAGACCTTGTCATGGGGTCTCTGATGCTCGGCCTTGACTTTCCTGCAAGTCAGACATCGCTCAACAAACCAAGCTATCTCCATTTTCATAAATGGTCACCAATAACTAAACCTCAAATCCTTGTACATCTTCGTGGCCCCTGGATGGATATAAAACTTTGAGTTATGCGCCTCCTCCAGTACAATCTATCTCACCCCACATGATGTTGGGACCCAAACTCTACCACACTAAGTCAACAATCCATGGCTGTCCTTGACTAACAAGGGAATTTGCCCCCTGATCCGCTCGGCCTTCCAATTCTCCTTTTTTCAAACCCTCCACTTGAGCTTCCTTGATCAAATCTAACAGAGGCGAGGTGACAACCATATTTAAGCAAACATCTCTGATAGTAGTACTCGCCGCCTTGCTGCTCAAAGCATTGGCCACCATATTGGCCTTCCCAGGGTAGTAAAGGATTTGTGAATTAGAGTACATAGCAGCAAGCGAAACATCAAATAAGGATATATGGTTGAAGAACTTCATCGGAGACCTTGGAGTTATTCTAGCCATAAAGGAGAAAATGGAGATTTTCTGTGATAATGAAGGAGCGGTTGCTTGACAAAGGAACTGAGAGATCATGGCAGATCGAGACATATCGACAGAAAATACCATTTTATCAGACATAGAGTAGAAGAAGGACACCTCGTCGAAAATTGGGTATCATCAGAAGAGAATCCTTCAGATCCCATCACAAAGGGTCTGAGTAGGATTAAGCACGTTCAGTATGCGAGGATCATAGGTCTGAAAGATGATATTAGTTTTAGCAGTTAGATAGATATTTAGAAACTTGTAACAAAGTAAATGTAATTGACATTTGATGATTAAATAATGGAGAATTATTTATGAGTATTGTTTACTATCTTTTGTCAATTGTTTACTATTGTGTTTCATTTTGTATGTTTTACTTTCGAATAATTAGATTATTCAAACATCCACAGTCGATCATACTTTTGGAAGTAAGTAGTGAATCAATACTGTCACGAATTGGATTGTAGATTGTCTAAAGAGTTTTAGACATAACAATGGCTTTGCTGCAATATTCATGAGTACTTTGAAATGGAGATTTAAGTATTGGATTAACCCACGCTCAGAGAGTTACTTCATGGAATTTATAATGAGTAATTCTGAGATGATAATATCTTATAATCTTTAAACAGAGATATATGAGTCGTGGTTTACAAATCAGTTTTGCATTGATGATATGTAAACGCATCAGTAACTTGATGTTATAAAACATATTGTTGTGCATGATTTGGTGAGTAAATAGCATAATCATATAAGTCAAATTTTATCTGTTCCTTTTGTCCTAATGGGAAACGCGATATCTTGGGCCCCTCGATGATTTGGTGTTGACTTATAGTGTCGGGCCCGACCAAGACTAAATTAATGTGTTCGATTAGTGGTTCTTTGTCATTAAAAATTAGAAATCAGGAAAAAAGTATTGGACAATGAGAATGATTCTGTTCCATGTCGATTGTCCACTTGATATCTTGCAGAACAGAGGATTATATGATCACTTATATTAGAACACGGAACTGACTAGGCCAGAGTTCGTCAACGGCTTTGAGAGCTACAATTTGCTAATCAGTTTAGAAGTTATACTGGTAATTATAGTTATTATACTTATCTAAGTGGGAGACTGTTGGATTAGGTGTCTAAGCCCATAACTATAATTGGTATATACTTGAATTGATAGTAGCACAATCCTTTTGGGTTGCCCTCAAAACTAGCAATTAGACAAGATGACTTATGGAGAGAGAGGTTGAATTTATTATTTGATTAATAAATTGAAATAAGTAATTTGTTAATATATTATGAGAATAATATATTAATTAGAAATACCAATATTTAATTAATATTTAATAAGAAATTAATTGGAATTAATTTTGTGGTTAAAGAATTAATTAAAAGTGTAAGGGCTAAAGTGCAATTGTTCAATAGTTGAGTAAGAGGTTCCAGAGCCTTTCTACGGAAGGCTTGGACGGTGTATATATGGATACTCTAGGGTTTCTAGAATATCCCATGTGGATAATTAAGGAGGTGGAAAATTACCAAATTTGAATTAAAAATATTATATTCACATAAGGGTTATCCAAGGCATCCTATCTGCACTATAAATAGACCCCTTAGCCTTAGGAATTTCGGCCAAATGAAACCCTAGAAGGATAGTCGAAATTCTCAAGCCTCTTCTCCTCTCTCCTTTCTCATCCTCTTTCTTGTATTGGGTGTGAACCACTAGAGGCGTGACACTTGTGACAGTTGCTCTCAAAGTTTCAAGAAGATTTGGATTTTCATTGTTATTGCTATATAACCCTATTTTACTGATTTAGAAAATATACTAGTAGTCTTATGGTTTTCTATTTGATGTTCAAAAGTTGTGTGTTAAATTAGTGAAACCATAGATCAAGAATTAGGGTTGCATGCACACATAGGTTTTTGGTTGTAATGCTTAAAACCCATCAAGTCTGACCTTTTCCTCCTCAAGAAAAAGGCTAGATTGGAAGGCGTTCCCAACGTCTGCTCGCAATCGGGTCCTTCTTACTGAAGAACTCCAGAGCCCTACATGCCTGTAAGTCATGGAAAGTTAAAGAGCGGGCTCCCACAATCGCAACCATATCAGAATGAAAAGCACCCAAGTGCTCATCCAGAATCTCCAGAATACCCTCCTTGACCATGCCAAAGATCGCAGGAGTCTACTCAAGAATATTGTGGGTAATCTCTGCTAAAATGAACTCCTGCATCTGATCATCCATAAACCCGGCTCCAGAGCCCGAACCCGAACCATCAGCGGCACCAGAGCCGCTACCAGAACCTCCTCGAGTGACCACCATACTGAAAATAAGCCATATAAACCATCCAAATATACTCGAATAATCCCAAATCCTACAAGCTTCGTGGTATCATCATGACTTGACTCGAGTATGGATCCTATGCTTTCAGTAGTACGGGCCCATACTACCTTCCACATTTATCTGTACTTTCCTCAAGGATCACCCCAAATCCTCCAAGTCACTCCCTTATCAATCCAAACAACCCTTAACAAGACAAGGCTCTCGCTACCGAATCGCCTCACTTTAAGGGTATGTTTGTCAAAACGTTTTGGTAGTTGGCAACTGTAGCTTTTATTTCTGGTAGTATTGTTCGATAAAAGTAGTTGTAAGTTTTTAAAAGTTATAAAATTATATAAAATATAAAAGATAAAAACTAAAAGCTCTTAAGCTCTCAAAATATAAAGTGAATAAGATTTTGGTTTTGAGGATTTTTTTAGACTTAAAGATTTAAGCTTGTACATGTGGGCAAAACTTAATCTTTAATTGAGATATTTTTCCTTAAATGTTAAAACTTAAAAGATCCACTAATTCTCGAAACCTTGTTGTCGAACATACCGTAAATTATGTTGGTGATTTGTATCACCAATGTGTATTTAAGGGTAATGGATTAATTGGTTGACCAAATATAATCTAGACAAATATTGACAAGTAAGGGAGGTGCAAAGTGCGCACTTGTTTAAGTTTGTTCAAGGTACGAAGTAGACTGTAATTTAGGGGCAAATCCCCTAAACAAATGGAGGTCCGGGGGCAGCGACCCAGGGAGCACGGTCCAAGGGGCAGCATGTCCTGACTGCGTCCAAGGAGAAGAGTCCCTGGTTGGGGTTGACACTTATAGAAAACCCAATTTTATGACATATTATGACTATTGAAATTGTTTTGTGACAGTTTGGCAGTTTTTCAAACATGAAACTATTTGTGATTTTTTTTAAACAAAGATATACATAATTCGTTTTTTGGTCATATTTTCTTGGTACATAAGAAAATCATAACCTCACTTTCTCTGTTCTTGTTCTCTCACATTTCTGAGTCATATCCAATTGAAGATTCGGGAGTACCACCTAAATACTTCAATTTGAAAATGTTATCATGATTCTCAGAATTCCAAGAGCTTTATTACTCTAAAGGCCTCCAAGATTGCCTCCCTTACATAGCGGCATATCGCTTGTAGAAAAGATCAATCATCATGGTCTTAACAGATCCAAAGGCCTTCGATATTTCCTCCCTTACAACCATGGTCAACTGAGTGGTGATCAACTCTTGAATGTCAACATCCATCAATCCTGGCCTCGCCGGGCTGCCCGTTTCGGATCCAAAGCCTCTAGTGATCGGCATACTGAAAACAAACCAGATTACATCAGAAAATCCAGAATTCAAACTATTACAACATTACAGAAAGACTAAATCCTCGAGGTTTGTGACTTCCTTGCTACGTGTACGGGTCCTGTGCTTCCAGTAGTACGAGCCTATACTACCTTCCATACATACCCGTATTTGTCTCAAGGGTCGTCATGACCACCCGACCACAAGGCCCAGCACCCAGGATATGCATACATCATATACATATTCCCTCAAGAGTAGATAATCCTTCATCACAATGGCCTACTACAACCCATACTCACTCATGCAACTTCCATTAAACCTACAGCCGCTCGTGTATGCTTATCATGCATAACATTGGATTCAATAGATAGTCGAATACCTGATTCTACCCTAAGCCCACAAACAGATAAGAAACAAGAAATAAGGCTAAATCAAACATTCTCAGGCTATAGAATCTTAGTTATGTACAATTATGATGCACACACTAGGCAACCACAATCATAATGTCAGTTTCATATAGCATAACAAGAAATTCTCCTAGGCTATCGAGTTGAGGCTTTTGATTTCTCGATCCATGATCTCCACTGGTTCCTCCACTACGTGAAGTTTGTGTTGACCTATATTTATTTGAGAGGAATGACAAGGTTCAGATTAGAGAGACACTCCTTAAGATTACACACATGGAATGTATTGTGAACTTTGATGAGTTCTTAAGGTAACTTGCGTTTCTAAGCCACCGCACCAACCCTTGACAAGATTTCAAATGGTCCGATGTAACGGAGATTTAGTTTACCTAAATTTCCAAATCTAATGACACCTTTCCATGGTGTGACCTTTAGTAGGATACGGTCTCCTACTTTGAATTCTAAGGGTTTGCGTCTCACGTCAGCATAACTTTTCTGACGACTATGTGTAGCCTATAATTGTTCCTTTATATGAACGTTCTTTTTCCATTGTTTCATGAAGGATCTTAGGACCAGTGAGTAGAGTATCTCCAGCATGCTTTTTAGCTAGTTGAGTATCTCCAACTTCTCTCAAGAATATCCAAGAAGGGCATTTGCATCCGTACAAGGCCTCGAATGGAGCAACCTTTATACTAGTATGATAACTATTATTGTATGAAAACTCAACTAATGGAAAGTGAGTATCCCATGCATTACCAAAGTCTATCACACAAGCACGGATCATGTCTTTCAGATTTTGTATCGTGATTTCGCTCTGGCCACCCATCTATGGATGATACATAATAGTCATGTCTAGCTTGGTTCCTAGGGACCTCTGGAATGATTGCCAAAATCTGGAAGTGAATCTGTTATCTCGGTCCAAGATAATAGATATTGGCATACCATGCAATCTGACTATTTCCTTGAGATAGGTCCTATTTAGTTTCTCCATCTTGTCAATTTCTTTGATGGCTAGGAAGTGGGGGGGGGGGGGCTTGGTCAAACGATCAACCACTACCCAAATGGTAGCCTGACCGCTTGATGTTTTTGGCAACTTCATTATGAAGTCCACGTTTATCTGTTCCCATTTACATTATCGAATTGACGGTTGTTGTAGTAGACCAGATGGCTTCTGGTACTCTACTTTGAATTTGGAGCATTTTAAGCATTTACTTACATAGTTGGCAATCTCTGCCTTAATGTTGGGCTACCAATAAATCTTCTTAAGATCGAGATACATCTTATCCAAACTGAGATGTATCGAATATCTCGACTTATGAGCTTCATTTAAGACTAGACTCATGAAATCACCAAACTTTGGGGTCCAAATTCGATTCATGAAATATCGTGTTCCGTCTTCGTTAAGGTTGAACTGTTTGTCCATTCCATGTAGGTTTTCTTTTACGATATTCTCGGGTTTGAGTGCTTCCAGCTGAGCATCTTGAATTTGGGTGGTGAGATTGGAGTGGATGGTTAGGGTTAAAGCCTTTACATGAAGGGGTTTTGCTTGTTATTTCCTGCTTAAAGAGCCAGCTACGAAATTTTATTTACCAGGATGATAAATTTTTTTGCATTCGTAATAATTTATCAATTCGAACCACCTTCATTGTCTCATGTCGAGCTCCTTCTGGTCTAAGATGTGTTGAAGGCTTTATGGTGGATGAACATGACACACTTTGTTTCGTTCAAGAAGTGTCTCCAAATCTATAAGGCAAACACTACATCTCCCAATTCTAAGTCAGGGGTAGTGTAGTTGGCCTCATTTGGCTTAAGTTACCTAGATGCGTATAGAATAAATTTATTCCTTTGCATCACTACGCATCCCAACCATTGGTGTGAGGCGTCGCAGAATACTATGAAGTCTTATATTCCCTCCGGAAGAGACAAAATTGGTGCACTGCACAACAATTGTTTCAATTTCTTGAAGGTAGACTCTTAGCTATCTCCCCAATTGAATTTCTTGTCTTTCTAGGTTATAGAGGTGAAAGTCTTGGCAATTTTAAAGAAGTTCTCAATGAATCTTTGGTAATAGCTTGCATGACCTAGGAATTGGTGTACTTCGGTTAGCATTGTTGGTACCTTCCAATCCCTAGCTGCTTCGATCTTAGCGGGATCGACATGAATCCCTTTGCTACTGACCACATGGCCGAGAAGTTAATCTAGAACTCACACTTAGAGAACATTACATAAAGTTTCACTTTTCTTAACAGTTCCAAAAATAATTCCAAGTTTTGTCCATGATCTTTCTTGGTTCGTGAATATATTAATATGTCATTGATAAAAACGATCACGAACGTATCCAAATAAGGTTTACACACCCGACTCATAAGGTCCATGAATACGGATGGTGTATTCGTCAGTCAGAATGGCATAACCAGAAAGTCGTGGTGACCGTACCGAGTCCTGAATACAGCTGGTGCGTTGGTAAGTCCAAACTCTGAGTTGATATTGTCCTGATCTTAGATTGATCTTTGAGTAGTAGCAGGATCCTTGTAGCTGATCGAACATGTCATTGATCCTCGGGAGTGGATATCGGTTCTTGATGGTGAGTTTGTTCAAATCTTGATAGTTGATGCACATCCCGAATGGTCCATCCTTCTTTTTGACAAACAATACTGGCGCTCCCCATGGAGCGAATCTTGGTCGGATAAAGCCTTTGTTAAGAAGTTCTTGAAGTTAAATGGATAGTTCTTGCATTTCTGATGGAGCCAGGTGATAAGGAGATCTTGCCACTGGTGCTACACCCGTGATTTGGTTGATTCTAGCTTCGACCTGTCTGACTGGAGGTACTCCAGGTAGATCCTCTGGAAATATTTCCAAGTAGTCGCACACTTGCATAATATCTTTCACTTCCTTACCCTTGCCTTGCATATCTTCCACGTGGACCAAGAAAGTGAAGCATCAATTCTGCAAACACTTTCTCGCCTTCACGTAAGAGATGACTCTTAGGTTCTTTCTTGATTTATCTCTATAAATCATAAGGGCTTTGTTTTTGGGTAAAGTTAGTCGAACGGCCTATTCGTAACATAAAATCTCATCTCGATGAAGTGATAAGCAATCCATTTTGTTGATTACATCGAAACTTCCAATGGCCATATGCATTAGGCCAACGTAAAAGACGTGGTTATTCAGGGTGAGAAGGCTATTAGTGAGTGCTTATAAGGTGCTTTTTATCTGACCTTTTTCTACTTTTACCGTGTAAGCGTCGTTAGGTTACCATGATTTATGGTTTATCATGCTTCTAAACTTATGGGAAATAAAGCTTTTATCGACACCAGTGTCAAATAATACGGAAGCATGAGTATTGTTGATAGGAAATGTACCAATAAACATAGTTGGTTACTGGTGAGAATCTCACACACCTATCACAAATGCTCTTCCTTTTCCGTCCTGGTTCTTCAGTTTTGGCCAATCATTCTTGAAATTTTGTGGTTGATTGCATTTGATGTAGTTTCGGCTTCCTCTTGCAGCAGTGGTTGTGTTTATATTGTTTGGGGCTTTTCTGCAGTACTTAGAGGTGTTACCTCTCAAGTTACAGATGCCACAAACCGTGCAATTTCTGACATGGTGGAAATTGTACTTGGTATTGTGGGGTAAAGTTCCAAAGTAGGGTTTTGATGTGGTGGGAGTGTTGGTAATTGCGACATAGACATCCACAGGTTCCGGATTAGGTTTTTGATGTTTGGAGTTCCATATTGACTTCCCATGGAACTTTCATTTTGTACCCCCTGTCTTGTTTTTTTTAGTTTGGGGTGCATGGTACCTTGACGGATTCACTGCTCAGTCAATTGATAGGCCAATTTCTTGGCACTCTCAAAGCTAGTGGGTATGGATGTAGTAACCATATCATAAACAGGTGAAGCTAATCCCTAGATGTACCTTTCAGTCTTTTTTTATTCTGGGTTCACCATTCTTGGGAAAAGGTTTGCGAGGTCGTTAAATCGGGAGGTGTAAGCAGTCACCTCCGATCCTTTCATGGTAAGGTTCCAAAGCTCCTGCTCTAGAGCTTGGATTTCTTGTCGAGAACAGTACTCCTTGATCATCTTTTTTTAAAATGCTCCCAGTCTATGGAATAGGCTGCATCGACTCCTATGGAATTGGCATGATTATTACACCAAGTCAAGGTAGAATCTATTGGTGTACATGTAGCATATTTGACTCGACAGTCACCAGGGCAAGAACTAATGTGAAATACTGCCTCCATTTCTCTATCCATTTGGATAAACCAACAGCTCCTTTCATGCCGAAGTAGGATCGGGGTTTGCAGCCCATAAAATCCTTGTATGAACAAGGTCTGGAATTGATTTGGTAACATCTGGAGTGCCACTACCATTTCTACTGTTCCTAAAGTTTTTGTTCCGGGTAGCCTTATATGCAGCTAAGGTCGTGGCAATCGCTTGGGAAACTAGGGTCTACATTAGAGTGGGATCTATTTGAAATGGTGGGTTTGAGGCATTGATAATTGGTAGGTCATCGGTTCCAATTGGAGTTGCTACGAAGTTTGGGGTTTCTCCCGAAGTTTGGGTTACTGGTGGTGTAGCTCCTGGAGTAACTCAGGGAGTTGGTGGTGGACGAACTTGCGAACGTTTTCATGGTGGCATCATCCTAATATGTTTAGACGGATGTGTTAGATTTTTTACACTAAGTAGTCATAAACAAGTATGTATAAGATAGTGTATTAGTGTAACTTATTCTTGAAATCCTATAGATTTTCAAAGTATAGAGAGTGATTGATTCTACAAATCCTACAGATTTCCAAATTATAGAGAGTGATTGTTTCCAAAATCCTACAAATTTCCAAATTATAGAGAGTGATCGATTCTAGAAATACTGCTAATGCCCAAGTTGTAGAGAGTGATCAATTCTAGAAATCCTACAGATTTCCAAATTATAGAGTGAGATAACTGCAATCCTATCGATTTCAAAAGAGAATTGAAATCCTACCGATTTCAAATAATAGGGTGAAAACTGAAATCCTACTGATTTCAAATGATAAAGAAGGGACTGAAATCCTTCCGATCTCTCCAACTGGTTTCTTATCTTTGATCGTTTCTCTCCTTCAGATTCTTTCCCTTCAGTGGGTTCTTTAGATGGTTTGTACTTGTAAAGATTCTTGTCATCTTTGAGAGATAGAGGAGAGAGAATTTTAGAGTCTATTGAGCGTTTGACTGGGAACTTATGGGTTTCTCTTCTACGAAGGTAGTGGAGCTATTGGTTCTTCGCATTTAGGCAAACTTGAAAAATATGAAGGTTATACTATATTTTTAAGTATTTTTATGTTTTTGTTATAATGTATACGTTGTTTTTTTGGGTTTTAAGCACTATAACACTCCTAAGGTGCACATGCAACCCTAAATTCTTTGGATCTATGTTTTCTCTAATTATACATGAATTTTGTTTTTCCAAAGCATTCACCCTAGCTAGCATACAATTGGAGCTATATAATAAAAACTTAGTTTGGATGCTTACCTCTTGAGTAGGGTAGAGTTCTTGACCTTTGAAAGCTTAAGCACCTCAAGTGTGATGCCTCTAATGGTTCACAAACACCAATATGCAAGAGGTGGCTTAAGAGAATAAGTTACTTATCTCAAAAAGATGGTGTAACCGATTTTGGCTCGTGAGGGTTCTATTTATAATGTGGCAAATGCTAGGGTTACACTTTGTAAACCCTAATGCTCCATGACTTTCCACATTGTTATGTTCCATGGGTTTAACCTCCATGGACTATCCATGGATTAACTTATTGGTTTAGCCCATCTAAATAATCATGGATCATTGGCCCACACTACAAAAATCATTGATTTACATAATCAATCCCCATATATTTAATTAGTCTCTTTTGACCACAAAATTAATTCCAAATTAATTCTTGATCAATACTAATTAAATAATATGATTCCATATATTAATATATTATACTTGTAATATATTAATAAATCATAAATAACCTTATTCTCAAAAGTCCATCCTATCAAATTGCACTGGTGAAGGCAACCCAAAAGGACCATGCTACTATCGGGTCAAGTACATCCCAGTTATAGTTATGGGCTTAGACACCAAATCCAACAGTCTCCCACTTGGATAAGTCTAATAACTATAACTGCCAATGTAACTTCAGGATCCGACTTAGCAATCGTAAGCTTTCAAAAGCCGCTTTCAACTCTAACCCAGTCAGTGACGCATCCTTTAGATAAGTGATCAAATAATCCTCTGTTCTAAAGATATCAGCTAGAAAAATACATGGAAAAATGTCATACTTATTGTCCAACAATTTGTTTCCCGATTTCCGATTCGTCTGACATAGAACATAACTGAACACATCGATTTAGTTCTGACCGGGCCCGGTACATAAGTCAAAACAGAATCATCGAGGGGCCCAAGAGATCGCTTTTAATCCTCTTAGGATAAAAGGGAACATGTAAACTTCGACATTATATGCTTGTACTAACTACTCATTAAATCATGCACAACGATACGTTTTATAACATCAAGTTACTGATGCGTTTTCGTATCATCAATACACAACTAATTCATAGTCAACAACTCATATATCTAGGTTTAAAGACTTGTATGATATTATCGTCTCACGATCACTCGTGATAAATTCCATGAAGTGATTCAAGTGAGCGCGGGTTGATCCAATATTCAAATCTTATTTCAGAAGTACTCATGAATGGTGTAGCAAACTGTTGCTATGCCTAACGCCTTAGACAATCTACAAGCCAACTCATGACAGTCTTCTTTCATACTTACTTCCAACGTATGATCGACTGTGGATAGTTTGAATAAATCTTCTTATTCTGGAAGTCAAAACATGCAAAGTGAAACAATAGTAAACAATTGACACAAGACAATAAGTTTACTTATAAATAAAACTCCTTTTATTCAATCATCAAATGTTAATTACAATTTAGCTATTACAAGTTTCGGTTTATCTAAGCACTAAAACTAATATCGTCTGTTAGCTCAATGCCCCTTGCATGCTGCAAGTGCTTAACCCTAGTCAGTCCCTTTGTAAGGGGATCTGATGGGTTCTCCTCTGACGATATCCTCTTCACCACGAGGTGTCCTTCTTCTACTTGATGCCTTATAAAGTGGTATTTTCTGTCGATATGCCTGGATCTTCCATGATCTCTCGGTTCCTTGGTTAAGGCAACCGCCCCTTCAATATCACAGATTTCCATAGGCTCCTTTATGGATGGAATGACTCCAAGGTCTTTGATGAAGTTTTTCAACCATATCGCCTCCTTTGATGCTTCGCTTGCTGCTATGTACTCTGATTTGCACGTTGAATCAGCTACAGTCTCCTGCTTGGAACTTTTCCATGTCACTGCTCCTCCATTCATGGTAAATATCCAGACCGACTGAGAGCAAAAATTATCTCTGTCGGTTTGAAAGCTCGCATTGCTATACCCTGTTACTCTCAAGTCATCACTCCCACCGAGAGTAAGTACCCAATCCTTAGTTCTCCGCAGGTACTTAAGAATGTTCTTAACCGCATTCCAATGAGCTTTACCAGGGTTCCCTTGATATCTGCTGACCATGCTCAAAGCAAAGGCCACATCAGGGCGAGTACAAGTCATAGCATACATGATCGAACCAACTGCGGAAGCATATGGTATATGACTCATTTCTACTGTTTCATCCTATGTATTCGGACTCTGAGTCTTACTCAGTTTGGTATTGCTTTGGATAGGTAAGTCACCTTTCTTGGAGTTCTCCATGCTGAAATGTTTCAACACCTTGTTCAAGTAGGTACTTTGACTAAGTCCTATTAGTCTTTTACTTTTGTTTCTGAATATCCTTATCCCTAGGATATAGGCAGCTTCTCCAAGTTCCTTCGTAGTGAAACACTTCCCAAGCCAAGACTTGACCTCCTACAAGGGTGGGATGTCATTTCCTATGAGCAGTATGTCATCTACATATAATGTCACACCCCAAAACCGGAACGGCGGAAACGTTCGGGGGTGGAGGACGTCATGTTTAGTATCACAAGATATGAATTATAGTAAGCAAGTGATGAACAACCATTTCATTAGAAAGAAAGTGTTTACAATGCGTGTGTTCATAAAACATAGAATTCATAAGCAAATAACAAAACAAGACTTGAAGCTATTATACTCCATCTTCTGAATTCCCAGCACGAGTACCTGTCTATTAGTCTCCTGAGAATACAAGTTATTTGAAAGAGTTGATCAGCAATTAAGCTGGTGAGTTCATAAGATTTTAGTGATGTAAGTAAGTTGTAAAATGTTGTTGTAAAATGTAGTTGTAAAATGTAGTTGAAAATGTAGTTGAAAGATGTAGTAAGTATTAAGTTCCGTTTAGAAAAGTTCGCCTGTTCCTCTAGAAAATCCTATATTTCCTACTTTAATGAAAGATAAGTAAAAATGACTTTACAACCCTTTTTATGAGTACTAAATGGATACAAGTTATATAAGACTCAGAGTAAACAAATAATCGATTGTGCGCATCTGCCATAAGGTGGAAAGCACACATTCCATTAGTTGTTTGATCATTGTGGTATATAACCCTGGTGTATTTACTTATTACTCATGGAGTTAATTGTAATGATTCCTTTATATTTAATGAAAAGATTCTTTAAGAAAACCCTTATTTCTTATAATAAAATGGTGACCACAGTGATTACTTCTATAATCACTTAGTTTATACTGGCTATATATGATCTAATATCGGATAGAAAGTTAATTGGGTGAATCTGCCCTAAGCCCACAACCAAACAAGGAACAGGAAGTAAGGCGGAAAACACACATCCAACTACCTATTGGGTATTAATTATATATAACCATGATGTATAAACTAAAGTATTATAGAGTTAATCACCTAAGGTCCTTTAAGTTTATACTGGTTTAATAAAATGGATTAAACCTTTTACTGGTAAGTTTCTAGTTTTGTATACCAAAAGTTCTGATTTGGAAAGTATGTTTTGTACTAGAAAACTATGCATTGATTCTATGTCCTATGACTTGACCCTTACCTGGTACCCTTATGATGACTTAATGTATACTGAGCATATATATACCTAGAATCGAATAGAAAATAGACTGGGTGAATTCGTTCCAAGCCCACAACCAAACAAGGAACAGGAAATGAAGCGGAGAGCACACATCCTATTACCTGTCGGATCCTATTAATATATATATATATATATATATATATATATATATATATATATATATATATATCCTTTGATGTATACATTAAGGAATCATAAGGTTAGCATTATGGTCCTCTCTACTAAACGTAGCCTTCTACCAAGGCATCTAATGTTATGTATGTTTGTTTCTTGCATGAGTTGTGTATTTTCCCAAGTGAGACTATCATTAACCAAAAATATAGTTTTTACATTACTGTTTATTGTGAGAAGATCACAATGTGAATGAAATGGGGAAATAATAAAGTACTGTAGTGTTGTATTATAGTAACTACTGCTGTACTTTCTACCTTAAACCAATTGTTATTTAAGGTATAATGTGATATGATTGCACCATACTATCGACTAATAACACGACAATGAAAGACGTCGGAAGAAATGACATTTGGCACCCATAGACTTGCAAATCTCACTGTAGCGAACAGCAAGGTGTAGGATAGTCAATCCAGTATATGTCTATACCCAAATTCACGCTCTCCCTCTAGGAGATTCTGGCTGCAAATCAAACCATGACAGGTGATGCCATGCCTCGAAACAGTGATTCACATTTATGTTATAGTATGTTTGTATATGTATTGTATGTACTAGCTGTATTGTATGTTCTCTCTGTCTAGTATGTAGTATGTTCTGTTTGTTTCTCATCATAGTATGTTCTCTTAGTTTCTCATCATAATATGTTCTCTTAGTTTCTCATAATAGTATGCTTTGACTCATGTATGAACTGACTCTTTGTATGCTTCATTGTACTAGAAGTAATGAATAGTATCTTCCTAAACTATACCTATTATAGTTTACTAATGTTTTACTTGAACTGTTATTGAAAAGACTCATTTATCTACTAAGTTATGCTTGTACTTTAAAAAACAGAGTTTTTGTAAGACTATAAAGTAACATAACTTTAAAAGAGTTTTTGAAATGTTTTGATCACTTATAAGAGACCTAAGCAATATTTTGAAAGATGTGTATAACAAACAATTACACAATTATCATTGTGTTCAACTTGTATTCCCCCCCTAAAAGAATTTAAAACAGTTAAAAGATTCATTACGGGGTATGAACTCACCTGATGTGGGTGATTCAACGAATATGCGTGTAAGGATGAGAAGTTCCACGAATGAAGTCCCGAGACACAACAAGCCCTAAATGACATATATTGGCATGAATATAGTGTTTATAAGCAACTATATGAAAGGAAATACCTTTCGGGACTAGGAAACACTTTGACCAAGTGTTGGAATCACATTCTATTCATCAAAGGAAAGTGGAATGGTACTACCATAAGTTTACTACCATGGGTTTACGGCCAAAGGGAGTTTACGGACGTAAACTCATGGTCAAACATGCATAAGTGTTTGTTTGAAGGCTAGGGAAGCTTGAGGGACTTTTGCTCTACACAAGGATGAGAAAGACCAACTCAATGGAGGCTTTTGATGAGTTTACGGCCCAAAGGAGTTTACAGCCGTAAACTCATGGTCATTATGCATTTGAGAGTAGTTTAAAGTCCTATTTCCATCAAGGAAGGGTTCTAGGTCACAAGCTTTGCATCTAGGAGGGTTTATGGCCAAAATGGCACCCTTAAAGGGGTTTACGGCCATGGGAGATGGGTTGGCCGTAAACTCCTTTTGTTGTTGTGTTTTTGATGTTTTCAAGGCTCTAAGCATGAGTCCTAACTAGATATCAAGTGTAGGGAGGAGTACTTACGATATAGAGGCTTGAAATGGTTGATTTTGGCCAAGAACACTAGTGTGTGTTCTTGGTGTTTCTTGAAGATCTAAGAAAAGATGATTTCTATGGATGAAATCAATGGATGAAGCTAGTTAAGAAGGTGTATCAACTAATCAAAGGATAGAATACTTACATATATGAAGATCTTGGATGAAAAGTTGGATGATACTTGAGAGGATTTGAAGAAAATCGGCCAAGGAAAGAAAGAATGAGAAAAATGGCCAAGTTTTATTTATGTAGAGGTGAGTATACGACCCCCTTGAGTTTACGGCCGTAAACTCTTGGTAACTTGGCCGTAAACTCCTCTTGATGGAGTTTAAGGTTTGCATGATATACCGTGGTTCTAGCAGGTACTTCCTAACACTCATTCCTTGAGTGTATTAGGCTTAAAACTCCTTAGAATGATCTTTAACCAGACTAGAACTCATTACCAGTGAGTCTGACACTCAGTTGAGTTGACTGACTGAGCTTTTAAAGCAAAAAAATTTCGGGTTGTCACATATAATACCAGAACGCTGACTGTACTCCTACTGCTTCTTGAAAATCCAAACTCTTTGACTTTCTCATCAAAACAAAGATTCCATCTGCGAGATGCTTGTTTTAAACCATAAACGGATTTATCAAGCTTACACACTCTATTAGGGTACTTTGCATTGACAAAACCCTCTGGATGACTCATGTAAACATATTCAACCAACTTTCCATTAAGGAAAGCGGTTTTGACATCCATTTGCCATATTTCATAGTCATGAAATGCAGCTTTGGCTAGCGTAACCCTTATAGATTAAATCTTCGCTATTGGTGAGAAGGTCTCATCATAGTCAACTCCCGGAGTTTGAGTAAAGCCCTTCGCAACCAGTCGCGCCTTATATGTGTGTACTTTCCCATCCATATCGGTCTTCTTTTTGAAGATCCATTTGCACCCGACTATCTTACGACCCGGTACATTTTCAACCAAGTTCCAAACTTGATTGTCATACATGGACTGAATCTCGTTGTCCATAGCCTCTTTCCATTTTGTAGACTTGGGGCATGCCATGGCTTCCATGTAGTTATTAGGTTTATCCAAAATTACCAGTATGCTATCACTGATAAATGTATCACCTTCAGCTGTTATATGAAAACCATATAACTCTGGTGGAACACTAACTCTACTGGAACGCCTGAGAGGTACATACTCGTTAATTGGCTCAACCGGAGTTTCCTCCTCAGGTTCATTGCTAGTGTTTGAGGTTCCTTCACCGCTTGACCCTTGAAGCTCTTCAAGGTCAATTTGCCTCCCATTGTCCCCTTGGTATATGCGTTCTCTCTCACGAAAGACTCCTCTCCTCACAACGAAGACAACATTGTCACTCGGTCTATAGAAGAGATATCCAAAGGACTTCTGCGGGTAGCCGATGAAAATACATCTCTCACTCTGAGGTTCGAGCTTGTCATGAGTCTCGCGTCTCACGAAAGCCTCGCAACCCCAAACTTTGATGTGGTCTAACGAGGGAACCTACCCTGTCCACATCTCATGAGGTGTTTTGTAAACCTTTTTGGTAGGGACTAGATTAAGGATATGAGCGACAGTCTCTACGGCATACCCCCAGAATGTGATAGGTAACGAAGATCGACTCATCATGGAACGAACCATGTCTAGCAAGGTTCACTTGCTCCTCTTAGCCACACCATTAATATGTGGTGTCCTAGGTGGCGTCAATTGTGAAACAATTCCACATTCCTTAAGATAGTCAAGGAACTCGATACTAAGATACCCTCCTCCTCGATCGGATCACAACATCTTTATCTTCCTCCCCAATTGATTCTCCACTTCTTGCTTAAACTCTTTGAACTTTTCAAAGGTTTCTGACTTATGTTTGATTAAGTAGATATAGCCATATCTAATGTAATCATCAGTAAAAGTCACATAGAAGCGGTTAGCATCCCTTGTGGCGGTTCTGAATGGTCCACACACATCAACGTGTATGAGATTCAACATGGCTTCACCCCTTTCACAAGTACGAGTGAAGGGTGACTTGGTCATCTTTCCAAGTAAACAAGATTCGTAAGTGTCATCCAAAATTTAAGTCGAATGACTCCAAGACTCCATCCTTTTGGAGTTGGGCTATGCGCTTCTTGTTGACATGTCCAAGACGACAATTCCACAAGCATGCCTTATCAAAATCATTGGAATAATCAATGTGTAACACATTATTTCCTAGGTTATCTACAACATTTATAGTTTTATATACACCATTGCAAGGTAATGCTTCAAAATAAAATACACCATTGTAATAAGAATTAATAGTACCAAATTCATTATTAAAAGAAAAGGTAAAACCTTGTTTGTACAAACTATGAAAAGAAATAATATTTCTCGCAATATCGGCCGAGTAGCAACAATTATTCAAATCTAAATTTAAACCATTACTAAACAATAAAGAGTAAACTCCAATCTTGGTCACATGCGACATTTTCCTATTTTCCATGATTAAGTTTATCTTCCCGTGCTCCACATCCCTACTTCTTTTTAGTCCCTGCAGATCAGAACAAATGTGAAATCCACAACCTGTATCAAGGACCCAAGAATTAGCATGTGATGAGTTATTAGACTGAATAGTGTAAATACCTGCAAAGGAGGGTTTGATCTTCCCATCCTTTATGTCCTGCAAGTACTTGGGGCAGCTTCATTTCCAGTGCCCTTTTTCATGACAATGGAAGCAACCAACATCCTTCGAATTAGAAGAGGAATTAGCAGAACCAGCTTTGGTCCCACTAGAAGAGGATCCATCAAGAGACTTTTCCTTGCGGCTCTTGGAGAGAGCCTTCGTCTTCTTTCCCTTGCCATGTCCAATTGCCAGAACATGGGCAGAAGTAGTAGTAGTAGGAGTAGACACAACCGATTTGCCTTTCAGGTTGCTTTTTGCAGTCCTTAAAAGGCCTTGAAGCTTGCTAAGACTGACCTACTCCTTGTTCATATGATAGATCATACGAAACTGATCATAACAAGAAGGTAAAGAATGTAGAATGATATCCATGGCTAACTCTTCATCAAAATTGACATTCAATTTTAGCAAGCGGTCCACGAATCTCAGCATCTTTTGCAAGTGGGCCGTGATGGGTTCACCATCCTTCATTTTGGTTTTGATCATGGAGACAATGATCTCATACCTCTCCTGCCAAGCACTTTGATGGCATCTTTCCATAAAATCTTGATATATTTCATAGGGATAGTTGTCCTCTTAGGACTTCTATAGCTCAGCAGTCATGGTAGCAATCATTAGACACGACACCTTTGTCGCATCGCTCTCATGAGTATTGTGTTCAGCGATTTGTTCGGGAGTGGCAGTGGTTACATCAATCTCCTTAAGCTCTTTATCCAGGACATATTCTTTGTCCTCATAGCGAATAGCCATTCCGATGTTACAAATCCAGTCATTGAAGTTCGAGCCATCAAAAATGACCCTCCCACATAGGTTCATGAGGGAGAAAGAGCCTGAAGGGATTGGGTTGGAAGCATTGTTTGGGATAGACATCTGAAAAGAAGAAGAACAAAGTTTAGGTTAGATGATAATCCTTAATATTACACCCAATATGAAATATTAAGGCTAGGACCCAACACAATATTCTACAATTGCGAAGAGGGATGCCATAATCCAACTGTAAAATATTTGAAGGTAGGTAAATGATGTTTTACCAATTTCCACCATGAAAACCGAAATAGATTATTAAGTTTTAATTGGTTTGAAATTCCTAGATCTTTGAGATTCATTGAACTTTTCAATGACATGTTTAAATCTCGATTGTGCCCTTCAAGTTTGTGACTGGGATGCCGACTTGGGATGCCGAGGATCACAAACAAGGTGTGAATAACCATGCAAATTAACTTGGTACACCCAATGTTACAAATCACCTAATCAATGTGCCGGTTAACCACACACGTTCCATTGATCTATGATTAACATCAAGTTACCCTTTGCCACTCATTGTCAGTCCCAGATTAGGTGTGCTGGTTAACCACACATGCTCCACTAACGACTTAACAAGGTGTAAAGTGTAATTTCATGGATTAGCACCATTTTCACATTTTTCCTAAAGTTACTGAGATTGGGAATTTAATAAAAGTTTAGTTACTTTATATTTATCATTATACTTTTAATGAGGGAGAATTAATGTCCTAACTAATAATTGGGTTCCAATGCATAACCATAAGTCCATGCTTGGGGGTAAAAGACTACTCTACCCCTAACTTGGCTTGATTCAAGCCCAAGGCCCAATCCAAAGGCCCAAAAGTCCAACTATGGCTCAAAGCCCAACATATGGCCCAATTTTCCAAATTGGGCACAAACCCCTCACACGTGCCTTGCCCTAAAGCTCATCCAAATTTCCTTGTCGATATACTTGTTATTCGATGGCCCATCAAGAATCCAAACATCTAATCCCAACTCAAAACCCAACACAATTAGGGTTTTCGCATGAAATGATGACTTGGGTTAATTACAAGCACTTAACCCATTAAGGACTTAATCCATTAAGTCCATCACTCTACTAGGTCAATCATACAATATTATAAATTTGGGCATCTAAATCCGTACAACTTTATTAGCACATATAATTCTTATTAAATTAATTACCTTTTAATCAATGCAACCGAACTATATTCACATCTATATTTGCACCCCATTAGATAAAACGAACGCCCATAAATTAATTATTTTTAGACCCAATTATTAATTAACAAGGCTTTACCTTATATTTATTTATCTTGAACTTAAACCCAATATCACTTAGCCTAAAATACACTAAATGAATCCATATGATAATAGCCCAAACGAATTAAAGCCCAATACCTTAAAAAGATACTGTGGATTAGGTCACGCTACTTCACCTTCCCTGCATGAACTCTTGCTCGCCATCTGCGTCCTCAGAGGGTCGGCGCAACCAACCTCTGGCGATGGACCCCATTGCGACGACATCGAACCCCAAACTTCTAGCCAGTGGCTCTCATATCTTACCTAGCAATGTGCCACCAAACTCCTCCTACGCCCCAACAGAATTGAAGCAGGTTCATGCTTGAAACTCACCTCAACTCTGACGTCTCCCTTTCCTCCACTGTCGGCGGTCATCCACAAATCCACATTCCCTCTATCTGAAACGCTTCTCGAGTGTAGCCATGGAGATGGAGACAAAGTAGCAAATGAAAGGATGGTCAACGAGATCTAAACCCACTCGCACCTGAGATTAAGGTGCTAAAAAAAGAAGAAAACACGAGTCGAATTTTCACTCTCATCCTCATTCTGGTTCTATACTCGACCGGTGGCTCAAGATTGTCGGGTTTTAGTATACTACAACATCCTATGGTGCACATACAACCCTAAATACCTTGGATCTATGTTTTCTCTATTATACATGCAAATGGTTTCCAAGGCATTAAACCTATAACTAGCATGCATTTGACATAAACCATATAATATACTAGTTAGGGAAACATACCTTTTATGTGGCTTGAAGTCTTGATGTATTTGGCCTTAAGAGCTTAGCACCAATAGTATGAAATGCCTTAAATGGAATCACAACACACCTAGGACAAAGGTGGCTCTTGAGAGAGAATTCCATGCACCAAAACACCTCCATATTTCTCTAAGAAAAGAAGTGGTGATTTTGGCTATGGAGTAACCTATTTATATGTAGGATTCCAAGGGTCATGGGTATAACCCATAATCCATACCCATGGGTTTTATGATCCATGGTTCATGTGGCCCAACTCTTTATGTATCCATACATAAACTTGGTCCAACATGGATCATATGCCCAACACATATAAATATAACTAATTATCATAATTAGTCCCCATAGATTTAATTAGTCTCTTTTGATCACTAAATTAATTCCAAATTAATTCTTGATCGATACTAATTAAAACATATGATTTCATATTAATATATTATAACTTACAATATATTAATAAACCATAAATAACCTTCTCTCAAAAGTCCATCCTAACAAATTGTCCTGATGATATGCAACCCAAATGGACCATGCTACTCTCGGGTCAAGTACATACCAATAATAGTTATGGGCTTAGACATCTAATCCAACAGTCTCCCACTTGGATAAGTCTAAAACTATTATTGCAAGTACGACTTCATAACCCGACTAGCAATCGTAGCTCTTAAAGCCGCTGTCGAACTCTGAACAAATCAATGACGCGTCCATTAGATAAGGGATCATATATTCCTCCATTCTAGATATTATATGGACTGAGACATGGATTATAATCATTCTCTCTGTCCATTTGTTGTTTCCCGATTTTCGATTTATGATGACTGACTGATTGAACAAATCAAATCAGTCATGGCTTGGCCAAGCACTCACATGTGTCATCGCTAAATCATCGAGGGGCCCACAGATATCGCTTTTATCCCAAAGGTAAAATCAATGGATAAAATTCGACTCATATGGCTTGTTCTACTACTTGTTGAATCATACACAAAGGCACGTTTTATAACATCGAGTTACCAAATGCGTTTTCGTGCAATCAATGTATAACCAACTCATAATAACAACTCATATCTCTAGGTTTGAAGAATATAAGATATTATCGTCTCATGATCACTCGTGATAAAATCCATGAAGTGATTCAAATGAGCGCGGGTTGAATCCAATACTCAGAACTTATGAGCACTCATGAGTGTTGTAGCACCACTTTGTCCACCAAGTTGGACCTCTACAAACCAACCCATGACAGTCTTGATTCATATCTACTTCCAACATATGACCGACTATGAATGGTTTGAATAACTTAATCATTCCAGGAAGAGCGACTTAGTTATTCTGGAAGTCAAAACATGCAAAGTGAAACACAAGAATAAATGAATCAAATATGGTATCAAACCCTATGAATATAAATAAACACTTTTATTTATCACCATACTGATTACTCATTATTCATTGTTTTGGTTTTATCAACTTTATACTTGAATTAAAAACACTAGTTGTCCCATGCTCCAAGCATGTACACTATGTTTTTCTTAAACAATAGCTTTGCCATACACCAAGTATGCACTCTATGTTTGTCTATGATCCTTACTTTGTGAAATAAACCAATTGAACATAATTTCAATGATTCTAATTTCACACTCCCAAATCCTTATCGAAAAATGTGAGAATTTCAAATTCCTATCATTTATCAAAATCTGTTTAGATTTTAAACTAATATGCACTGACCCTCCTGTAATGAATATGTACAAAGTCACAAAGACTTGTCAACAGTCATTATAAGGTATTCCAATGGAGATCAACTCCATGGAAACTAAGTCTCATATTCAAAGTACATTGCTTTGGACATGCTTCTTGCATTAAGTTTTCTAATCTTACACAGATAACTTCCACCTATGGAGACAAATCCATATTCTCATTTTGACTATCACTTCTGAATAAGAGATGCCTCTTTTCAGAATATGTCAATATGGTCCTTCCAAAATTAGCACTATACTTCCAACTGTCCCTGAACAACCAATCTTTGGTAAACCTCAGATTGTCCTCGACAATTGCTTAATCATTTTAGTCATATCCAATTCTAGACCTTTTCCCTTCTTAATGCCTCTGGGCATTTGGAAAAATTTAGAAATGACAAATATTATAGCACATGCAATCGATCCTGTACCCAAAGCAAATGGTACACGATTCATGATGTCTCACATAAAGACATGATTCTAGACCAGTCTTTTGCTACAATATTTTTATTTGCCATGTTTTCAAAATTTGACTATGAAGAGGGATGCCGTAATCATAATCGAATTTTGAGAACGCAATATATAGAATTTCCTTAAGTTGAACCAATCCAACATGAAATTCATATATATATTCTTGACTAAAGATGATTAAGGTCTCAATCTAAGCCTTTAGAACTGAAATGAAGTATATCCTCTCCGTTAATTATAGCAAAACAACTTTTTCAATCCATGCAGCCTCACGAATTAAAACTTTTGTTTTCTATAATTAACATTGCTAACTTGCAACACTAACAATAATTATCATGCTCCTACTTACATGATGATTATTAGCATAACACTTATGCTCCCACTAGCTTTGACATGTACTCAGAAATCAGCTGGACTTCTAGAAATCAATACTTTATTGACTTTCTTACCAAAGTTCAGATTTCTGATACGAGATGCTTTGATAAAACTTTATCAAAATCATACACCTTTCCTTAGATAGCATGCATGTGTGTCTAAACAATTTCAGAACTATGAAAAGGGATGTCGTAATCATAGTCTCAATTGTTTAGACCTTTTGCCATCTGCTTCAAATATACTTGGTGGAAGTGTTTCCTCACCATCATTTTCATGAATCGGAGAGAAACCTTATGAACCTTAGATTTTATAGTGTATGTGTTCTTATCAATGTGAATCGTCAAAACCATAGTCACAAGACAAGGATAATGACAAATCCAAACTCATATGGACTGAACTTATGCAATCTTAACTTCTTGCCACCTGGCAGTACAGGGCCTGCCATTGCTTCCAAGTTGTTATGCAACCAATTGAGAACTTTCAGAACTCCTATGCAAAACCAACTTTAACTGGAATGGGCACAGAATATGTCAACACGATAGGTTATAAACCTCAAGTCGTGTGCTAGTGAAGAACCTCAGGTTTTATTCTTGATTAGTTCTTGAAATTCTTTTTAGGATCTTTAAGACTCCCACTATCCTCTTGACATATAAGATTATCTTGCCAAATATTCAAGAGATAGTGCGGATTCTTTATCAAGACAAACACTTCACACAATTGGCCTTAGTTGGTCTTTGTTTTATCCAAAACATCACAACTTACCAATTTCAAATGTACAAGAGTAGGACACTTTTACTCTTACATTTGACAAGTGTTTTAAACCTTTCTTTAAGATATATCACTCAAATTACAATCTTGGAGTATGACTCTAAGAATTGTTTTGGAACGAAGTATGACTCATCTTCCTGATCTAACCATTTCAACAATTCATGACTCCTCTTCTTAGTCATAAGAATGCACTAAGAAGACCTTTAGAGGACTAATTGTGATATGATTTCTAAATCATTAAGATGATCACAAACATGATACTAAAGTACTCTCCCATCTTTTCAGATTTGAGAAACTTTTATCTTTCTGCCTAATTTGATTCTTCCTATTCGTTCTGCCATACATTGAGACTTTTCCAATGTTTCAGAATTATACTTAAACTTGTAAGTATAACCATATTTACTAAACTTTAGTAAATCAAATAGTCTTAACGAGCTTTGTGGTGGACATGACCAGTGCACAAGAATGTGTACTCGATCCCTTTAGTCCTTCACTTGACTCACACATCCATGTGAACAAGTAATTAGTCTTGATTTTCCAATGCTTGAAAGTTCTCATTCATCATACTATTCAACTTGCATGATTCCAAGTTTCGGTCCAATTGAAACTTGGGTGATGAGGAACTTTCCTGATTTGGTAAATTTAGACACTACCACAAATGAAAGAATCAAATCCATTTTCCAATATTGCTGTCAGTGGAATCATATAAGCAACAATTTTCCACAAATGCCATTGTAAGGATACTTCAAATAAATAAAATTAAACAATTTTCTTTTATTTTAAAACTTTGCGGAAAAACTTATCCTTACAATCCACATGGAAAATTGTTGTTATCTATTCCTTAGCAATATATCATAACTTCTTAAGCAACTGCTCAAAATTCTGATGCGATCGAAATCCACCTTCGCGATCAGAATCAACATATACTTCCTTTAAGATTTCTCTCTATTCTTTGATTCTTAAAACATCAACATGTGACCCAGTCACATCATGTAATGAGGATCTCAGAATAGAACTTAATAGAGTTAGATAATGGGCTCTACCTGATGTAGAGTCAAACTTATTGACTTTAACATCCTTAGGTAAATTTGGCAGCTTTGCAATCAACGCCCCTTCCTTTGGCAAAATAAACATATGGACCCTTTGGTAATGGGACTATCTCAGACTTAGCCTTTCTCTTTACCATTTGGTCAACCGGGTTGACTATGGCCAATCCCTTTCCATTGGGAAGAGAATGCTTTTTCTGGATTTCCAGTGTCACCATTGTCACTATCCATAAATTTTTTTTTGGAAGTTGATCTTCTAATCAAATTTGCTTTACTATCGTTCCAAATCATTGCTGATTCAGCAGCACCAAGCAAATAGATATGATCATTAAGGTTCATGTCATAGTCTGTTTCATAGTAGTCCCAAAGGAACTCACTATGTGACTTAGAAAGTGATTGAACATCCAACTTTCTCAAGACTTTGACACCCAACTCTCCCGGCTTGTCAATATGTGACTTCATCTCTAAGATGTGATCACACATAGACCTTGCTTGCCATTAGGGCTTGAGTGACCTTGAACTTGTGGGTTAGGGAGAATAATTGGAGGAGGTGGAGGAAGAGAAGTATGACTTCCATGAGCCATGAAGAGACAATGAATCAAGTATTGAACGAATTAGAGAGTAAATTCAAAGTAGAATTGAAACATTTGAACACCGATGTAAATATGATCTGTTTGGCTCTATTAAGCTTTTGCAAATTTTACAGAGTACAATGAATATTCTGTAAAGACTTCGTTTTTTTAAGACACTAGTAACCACTCCTATTTATAGAAGAGAAAAGCGTACAAAAAATATACTAAGGACTAAACATGAAGCTTCGAATAATATGCCCTAGTAAAATACATTATATAAATGTTCGAAGACCCTAAATACAAACTTCGACTATTACAACATTTCGACCCTAACAATCTCCCCCTTTGTAATCAAAGTCGAAGTCTTCAGTTTGTAAGTAGAGTAATGGAGTACAGCAAAACTCTTCGAACCTCAGTATACCAAGAAATAATTTTCTTCAATTCCTTATTGTCTCCTTCATTGTTCTTTTTGCAGTGGTTCATACGAACAATCAAGTTCGTATATTGAGATGTAGAATATCTCTCCACTTTGCTTGGAACAAAAACCGCTTCGCTTTTCCAGCTTTATCCTTTCCAGCAAAAACTATTCCAAATGGCTTTAAACATATTTCTCCATCAGCATATTTCTTTAACTCAGTCTGAGTCAACGAAGGAGCCATTGGAACTTTTACTTCCATTCCTTTTGCAGTAGCCAACTCCACATCAGTCAGTGCTAGGCACTCATAATAATTCTCAATGAAGATTTTGATGTGAGCAACTCCAAGTTTGAATTCCTCTGGATCTGTATTTTGCAGAAAAGAAAAGGATTTGTCTTTCAGAAGCAATGCCACTTGTATAAGGTCATACAAGTTCATCAGAGGAAAATCTGCAATAGTGAATTCGCATGTTTTGCCATTTGCCCTGGCCACAACATATTTAACATTTTGAACAATGTTTTCAAAGACCACATCCTTTTTCATGCTTATCACCTTCTTGATCTTGATCAGTGACCATACATCCTCAGGGGCTTTGCCAACTACTGCATGAAAACGAATTTTCATATGAGTCCCTTCATCTTTTTCTTTGAAATTCCCTTCAGCTTTGAACTGAGGCATGATGAACATCATCTCATTTATAGGGAAATCCAACTGGCATGCATCAGTGTTTGTAACCACATAACTCTGTTTTGGCTTCTTATCAAATGAGTACATGTGATTAAAGGCAACCAAGGCTTCGATTGTTTCATAGTTATAATGTTTTGCTGGATCACCTTTATTCATGCCCTTCGGATCACCAGCCCTCTGAGTCATGATGCTTTGAATAAGCCTCATTTTCTCGAGTTCACCTTCAGCTTCAGCCTTCTTTTCTTCTTTAGATTTTTCAACCAGAATTGATTTTCCTTTGTCTTTCGAAGCAGATTTTTCAGTTACGTCTTTTAGCTTCGAACCACTTCCACCAGATTCCAAAGGTTTACCAATTACAATTCCTTTCGAAATTGTTCTTGTAACTGGTAATGTTGTTACGATTGTTGAGGTCACTGGTTGAGCAGACACAATTACTGGTTTTGTTGAAGGGATGCTAGATGGAAATACCTTGCCCACCACTTTCGCTTCTTCTTCTGTTGACTTACTTTCTCCCCCTTGCACCCCTGTGAAAACAGGAGGGGCAGTAGTTGTGGGAAGAAGACTAGATATGCGAAATAGTGGAGCAAGTTGCTTGTTAAGTATGGCTTCGAACTGCACAAACTTCTGGGACAAAAATTCTGGAGTAATCAACGGTGACGAAACCGGTTTCGTTGAGATCTCCTTCAACTCCTTTAACAACTTGATCACACCTTCAAAATTTTCACTTTCAGACTTGGAGATTTGAGTTATTTGAGGACTCAAACCTTCATATAGCTTGACAAATCGAGTGACAGCATCACAAATGATATCGACCTTCTGATTCAAGGACGCATAATCATGTTGAACAGATAAAATTTCCTTTTTCATGTCTTCACGAAGTTCGTGAATTTGGGAGTTAACATCCTCCCTCACTTTCTTGACTTCCTGAACAAAAAGAACATGTCGTTCTTTTGTTATGCTTCGCAGATCCTTAACTTCTCCCATAAAATCAAATCTGAGAGTTTTAACACGAAGCTCAGAATTCTGATCTGTATAATCAACCTTTTCTAAAATAACAGACTCAGAGGCTTTTATCATTCCAGAAACTTTGTTGATTACTCTTGATTCAAACATCTTGAGCATAGAATCAACCTCCAAACTTGAAATAGATGAACCTCCGCCAAGATCAGCTTGAGATTGAATGATGGAGTTTAACTTTTGATTAAGAATTTTGTATTGCTTCATTTTCATTAACATATGATCAGGAAATTCTTCTTCTTCATCATGAAACTCTAGGTCTTCGAATGTTCCACCAAACCCTTCATTATCAGTTTCAGTAGGTGAAGATGGTTTGGGTGTATCAGTGGATTGAGAGGAAAAAATGGAAGTAATTGGTTGATTGATGATATGTTCAAAGGTTGGTGAAACAGTGGTTGATGTGAGAGGAATAGTAGATGTTGGTGTAACAGAAACCAATGATTCGAAAGGAGTAGAGATAATTGGACCTTGATCTGCATCTTTCGAACCACCTTCACCCATGTTGACATTTGCATCCGTATCAGATACGTGTGCAGGGATGCCTGAAGTTCGAACCTCCTCAAAAATTGACTTGGTAATCGAAACTTCGGGTGGTATGATAACAGTCTTCTCAGGAATGGAACTTGTAATAGTAGAAGTGAACTCTGGAGTTTCTGGTATTCGTTCATCCTCTTCTGTAGACTCAGTAGATAAAAAAATCTTTCGAGTCTTCTTCGTCTTCTTCTTTTTCGGTTGTGACAAGTGTTTTGCCATATCTTCTGCTGCTCTTTTCTTGGATCCGGGAGAAACAGGAACAGGTACCTCACGAATTAAAACTCCTTGGTGAGTAATTTGAGGCTTGCGAATCAACTTCTGTGATGGTGACTTTCGTTTGTGAGTGGATTTCATCTTGATTCTTCGAAACATCCCTGTTTTCGAAGGAATAATCACGTTCTCTTGAGTCTCTTCCACTATTGGCTCAATCACTTGTGTTGCTTCAACTGTCACTGCAACATTTTCTGTCTTCTTCTTTTAAGATTTAGAGGATGTTGAACCCTTCGTTTTCTTTTCAGGTGAAGCAGGATCAGCTTTCTTCGACTTTTTGATCTTCTTTTCTTCTCGTGGCAACAAAATTCCCGTAGGAATAGAAGAATCGAATATTTTCATATATGCAATCAAAACAGGATTCGTAGGATCCACCCTTTTAAGCATCGCGTCTGGAATCCGAGCAACGTTTGGAAATTCATGATCATTGTCAACAACTTCCTTCGGAAAGTGATAAGATTGAAAAGTAACCTTCTCTTCTTCATTTGAAACCAAGATGCCTTCCTTGTTGTAAAAATGTTGCAGAATTAGACTCCAGTACCTAGCACACGAAATGCCATGAACAACATTCGTATGTTCTACTCCTTTTTGGAATTCCTTCCATAGCTGTGTAGAGTAGTCTGCTGGAAGATCATAGTATAAACCAGCCACCATGGCATAAACCTCCATCCTTCCTTTATCTAATCCAACTGTTCTTCCGGTTAAACAACGCAAAAATATCCCAAACAAAAAATTCCATAATTTTGGAAGACCAGACTTCTTAAAGTCACTTATCTTTGACAATGGGGGCTGATATCCCATTTCATTAAACATATGAATTATTTGGGAGAATTGAAATTCAACAAAAGGAGGTGTATTTGGAATGTCAAGAATCTGACAAAACAGTTTCTTGGAAAGCCTAACCTTTTTGTCATTGATTAGGTGAAAAGTAATCGAATCAGAGGCTTTGTTGTATGTGGCAGGAGATCCTGCTTGAGAAAGCCAGGATACCGGAACAGAAAAGGAATTGAACATTGCTTTGGATAAAACAGAGTGTTTTAAAGAAACAATAAGCATCTTGAATTCTTCTGGACATTGAGAAAGTTCACCATCCACATAATAATTGGTAGATTGAATCTTCATAACTGGTGCAGAAGAAGTATCTTCAGTAGAAGGATCGACATGAGCAGTAGTCGCCATTGTTAGGGGTTGAAAAAGTTGAAGAACAGAGAATTTGGGAAGTTTTGAGTTTTGATCGCATAAACGTATAAAGTACTCTTGAACCCCCTTTTATATGTAACCCTAAATGATTTGAATTTGAAGCGGGATGCATTTAATGAGATCCGACGTGGCACCTTGAAAATCGGACCTGTACAGCGGAAAGGTAGCCATGCGTCAAAAAGTGTCTGTCACATCACCTGGAAAACCGGGCAAAATACCATACGTCACATATACACAGCCTGCCATTATCCCCATAATAGAATTGTAACTGTTAGAACCCTTCGAATGGAGGCAAGGCTCTTTCACTTTTGGGATAAAAAGCGAAGTCATTTGCCAGATGTTCGAAATCATCAGCCTGAGTTGGTATTACTCAGAACCTCAAGGATTTCGTGTGTGTAGTGTGCCAAAGAAAGTTTAGACAAGAAACAATTTTTTTTTTTTTTTTTTTTTTAAATTTTGTGATGTCAAAAAATTTAATTTGACACGAAGGCAGTTAAACCCCGGACAAAGGTTGCTTCGTTAATCATCAAGAGAGATGATCAACAGCTTGTGTATGTTCCTATGAATTACAATCGAATACTTGTTGATAAGTATCAAAGGGCTTCTTTTAAGAATGCTTCATGGGTTGGTTCAAAATTTCATTACATGTCAACCTAAACATAAGGTGATAAAGTGTAACAGAAATTACTTGTATGACCAGTGTAGTCAGTGACAAGTCGGCTTTGAAAAATTTTAACATGACTAGGACATTCGAATGAAACTCACACGGAAATCATATTCATAAAAAAATTTGTATACTGGATCTTGTTGGGTAACAAACATCGTGGGTTTCGAATGCTTGATCAAGACCACTCATTCCAAATGAATATGATTTGGAGTTTCAAACATTGGTACAGAAACAAAAGTTTCGTATATATCTGGAACAATGTTCCCCGTCAATTCCTTAATTTGTAAGATTTTTGGGTTTCACTTCCATCACGGACTCATGATGTCAGATCATAAACACAGAGTTTTTATATATCTAAGTCTCGATGGGTTTGATCAGAGACCTCTCGGATATACGTCTTTGTGTGTGATCGTGTAAGAATGTTTTGGACCAAACAGGAAACTCTTAACTCATTGTGAGAAGAGTAAGGTAGCTCAGAGACTAATGTGAATATAAGCCTGATTGGGAAGAAATTTTCGTACGAAACATTTCATTAAGGCTTTCGTACACACACATTGAGTCATGGAGGCTTTGGACGACATGCAGCAGCATGCTTCTAGAGACAACCTAACTAATTCGAATAATGAAAAACATATTAATTCATACGAAAAATTTTACCTGACCCTAAAACTGCCTGCATTGTCCCCTCTGAATCATCATCATAATCTGCAACAATTTGATTTTTCAAAAATTTAAGGACAAAACAAAAGAAAATCTTTTTGAATTTTTTTTTTAATTTTTCGAAAATTTAAAGACAAAACAAAAGAAAATCTTTTTGAAATTTTGATTTTTCGAAAATTTAAAGACAAAACAAAAGAAAATCTTTTTGAAATTTTGATTTTTAAACAGACGAATATTTGACATTCCTTGAAGAGTGACAAATGTACGAATTCGAAGCGTTCGAAGCGTTGACTATGAACAGTAACCATTAACTCAACGCTGAGAATAAGTGACAATCATGCGAATTCGAAGCGTTGACCATGAACAGTAACCTCTGAATGTTGAATGACTTTGTGTTATCTTTTATTCAGCGCCTCTGATTCATTCTTTTTCGCCTATCATTCTTCTTTTTCGCATGGAACAGAATTGCCATCGATCATTCCAAGACCTTCTATTATTCGCATTAGAGATTTTTCATCCAAAGCTTTCGTGAATATATCAGCTAACTGATCAGTTGTTTTCACGAAATGTACTTCAATGTTTCCATCCTCCACATGATCTTTAATGAAATGATAACGAAGAGCTATGTGTTTAGTCTTTGAATGCTGCACAGGATTATGACAAATTCTTATTGCACTTTGAGAATCACAATATAATGGAATCTTTTTCATATTAATTGCATAATCACGCAATTGACTTTGGATCCATATTATTTGCGAAGTGCAAGCAGCAGCAGCCACATATTCTGCTTCAGCTGTGGAAATTGACACACACGTTTGCTTTTTCGACTGCCAGCTGACTAATTTGCCATCAAGAAATTGACATCCTTCACTTGTGCTTTTTCGATCAAGATTACAACCACCCAAGTCTGCATCTGAGTATGCTTGAACGAAGAATCCAGTTTTCGAAGGATACCACAATCCTAACGAAATTGTGCCTTTAAGGTAACGAAAAATATTCTTCACTGCAGTAAGATGTGGTTCGCGTGGATTAGACTGATACCTAGCACAATTACACACAGAAAACGTGATATCAGGTCTACTTGTTGTTAGATAAAGTAATGAACCAATCATGCTCCTATACAACGTTATATCAACAGCAGGTTTTTCCAACGATGGTGTTAGCTTTATGCCTGTTGCCATTGGTACACGAAGCTTTGTGCTATTCGTCAATCCAAACTTTTCTAACAGATTTTTCGTATATTTTTCCTGATTAATGAAAATCCCTTCTCTGTTTTGACGAATATTCAATCCAAGGAAATTATTGATTTTTCCCATCATGCTCATTTCAAATTTGTTTTTCATCAAATCTTCGAATTCTCTAGACAAAGCAGGGTCAGTCGAGCCAAAAATAATATCATCAACATAAATTTGAACAAGCATTAGATGATTCCCCACTTTCTTTCGAAATAATGTGGGATCAACTAATCCTTGTTTAAATTTAGATTGTTTCAAAAATGATGTAAGTGTTGCATACCATGCTCTTGGTGCTTGTTTCAGACCATAAACTGCCTTATCTAAAATATAAACATGATTAGGATATTCTTCGTTAATAAAACCTGGGGGTTGTTCCACATAAACTGTTTCTTCAAGCTCTCCATTGAGAAATGCACATTTCACGTCCATTTGATAAACATCAAAATCTTTGTGAGCTGCATAAGCCAAAAATATTCGAACCGCCTCGAGTCTTGCGACAGGGGAAAAAGTTTCTTCATAGTCGATTCCTTCTTGTTGTGAATATCCTTTTACAACAAGTCTGGCTTTATTTCGAATAATGTTTCCATCTTTGTCGGTTTTATTTTTAAAAATCCATTTTAACCCGACAATCGAAACATTTTCAGGTTTAGGAATTAATCTCCAAACTTTGTTTCGTTCAAATTCAGACAACTCCGATTGCATTGCAACAACCTAATCTGAGTGTTCCATTGCATTCTTAATTGTTTTTGGTTCAATTTTAGAGATGAAAACATTAAACATGCAAAATTCTTGATGAGTATTCAATACCTCATTCTTTGCACGAATTTTAGCTCTTGTCAGAACTCCCTATTGTGGATTCCCAATAACTTGATCCTTCGGATGGTCTCTTGTCCATTTTTCCATGGGTGGATATGCTGGATCAAATTCCAAAGGGGCATCTTTGTATATTTCATCATTTTCTGAGCTTGCATTCGAACAAGCATCATCAACATTATGCTCCCCCTTAACAACATGCTCCCCCTCAATTTCAGCATTCAATTGTTCTTTCTCCCCCTCGAAAGAATGCTCTTCATCATCTAAAGTATTCGAATCCGATTGCTCCCCCTCCAGTGGACTATCACTCATAGTTTCGCCTTCTTGAGGAGTCGATGATGAATCATCAGTAAGTTTTGAAAATTCTGGTATGTGATTATCAGGAGCATGAACTTTAGCATCAACTGCATGATCTGAAATTCCAAAAATCAAATCATAATCAATATCATCCATTTGTATAGATTCAGTTTCAATTTGTGTTTCTTGTAAAATTGGATGATTCGTAAATCTATGCTCATTTGATTTAACATAATAATCATCGAATGTGAGATTGAACGTTTCTTCCACTTTTCGTGTTCGCTTATTTAACACTCGATATGCCACTGAATTGTGCGAATATCCAAGAAAAATTCCTTCATCAGCTTTTGCTTGAAACTTCGAAAGATGATCCTTGAGATTCATAATAAAACACCTACATCCGAAAACATGAAAAAACTTCACATTAGGTTTACGATTATTCAGAATTTCGTATGGTGTAATATTAAATCGACGATGAATGAACGATCTGTTTTGAGTAAAACATGCAGTTGAAACAGCTTCAGCCCATAGATATTGAGGTAAATTCGCATATGCCAACATGGTTCTTGCTGCTTCGCATAATGAGCGATTCCTTCGTTCTACAACACCATTTTGTTGTGGTGTATATGGTGATGAAAAATTATGCGAAATTCCTTTGTCCACCAAAAATGAATCTAGAACTTTGTTCTTAAATTCAGTTCCATGATCACTCTTGATTTTTCTAACAGTCTTCTTCAACGTGGTTTCTATATTTTTGATAAAGTCAATCATAATTTGTGCAACTTCAGATTTGAGCCTGAGAAAATAAACCCACGTAAATCTGGAAAAATCGTCAACAATAACTAAAATGTACCGTTTATTGTTGAGAGTTGAAACAGTCGAAGGACCACACAAATCAATATGTATCAACTCAAGAGGTGCAACAATTTTCGAATCAATTGTGATTGGATGACCTTGTTTATGTTGCTTTCCAACTTCACAAGCTGCACATAAATAATCATTGTCAAATTTAAGTATAGGTAAACCTCTTACCAGATCTTGTACCACAAGTTTATTTATGTTTCGAAAGTTGAGATGTGAAAGTCTTCGATGCCATAACCAGCTTAAATCAGATGTAGCTTTCGAAAGAAGACATACTGCTGGTTTGCCTACAATTGGATTGATGTCCAAAGTGAACATGTCACCTTTCCTTTTAGATTTCAGTAATATTTCGTTTGTGTTAACATTCGAAATAACACTTCCTTCTTCGTTGAAAAGAACTTGATTGCCAGTGCCCACAACAAGTTGAGAAACACTAATCAAGTTATGTTGAAGACCTTCAACATATGCAACACGATTCACTGTGAATTGTCCATTTGTGATTTTTCCATATCCCATGACTTGACACTTTTGATTGTTCCCAAACTTTACTACTCCAGCATTTTTGAGACTTCGAAAATCTCTTAAATTCTCCTTCTTTCCAGTCATGTGACGAGAGCAACCACTATCAATGTACCATTTGTTATCATATTGCTCATCACACAATACCTGCAATCAATGAAAAATTTTAGGTACCCAAGGCTTTTTGGGTCCTTGGAAATTAGATTTCAATTTCGAATGAAATGAAGAACTTTTAACCCAATCACAAACTTTGGTTTTGAGACTATTAATTAAGTTCACTTCATCATCTAAAGGAACTGAAACATAAGTGTTTGATAATTTCGAATGTTCACTGACTTTTCCCTTCGCATCTTGAGTTTGTGATTGAACAGTCTTCGCTTTTGTGACAGGTCTCCATGTTTTGACTGAGATATTCGAATCCTTAGATGATGAGCTGCCATTCGAAGAAGTATTGACATACTTTTCGTATGCTTCATGAATTTGCTCTTTTGAATATTTATTTGACTGATACATTTTTCCTCTTCCGTCAAGCCAATGATCAATGTTCTTCCTTGAAGTCATTCCTTTTTCCCGTAACATCCTCATAGTTTCTTTCTTTGTGTAATTAAATTTGGCTTTTGAGGTACAAAATCAACTTTGGGTTTGGTAACATAAGAGTAAGCATAGGATGTATCAATTTTTGATTTAAAATGTTGATGTTGAAAAACTTTTTGATTTGAATTGGATCTTTCTGAAAAATCTCTTGTTTTGTTAGTTTCAGAAACTTTCGAAAACTTTGTTTGCTTATGTACTTCAGACCTTGTTTGATTTGATTGAGATGATTGTTGAGTTTTTGAAAAAGAATCATTTTTAACTTTGAAAACCTTTTTGATGGATTGTGATTCAGACATCGTTTGAGACTCAATATTTTGCCAAAATATTTTCTTTCGTGCTTGTCTTTTTGAAATGTTGTTTTCCTTCGAAAATTTGTCAATTTGATCTTTAAATTCCTTAGAGTTTAATTTGACAACTTTTTCATTTTCCTTTTCAACACGAATTACTTTCTCTTTTTCAACTTTTGATTTTTCAACCCATTGTTTTTGTGGTTTTTGTCGTTGAAAAATATATGAATTCTTTGTTAAGTTGTTTTCAACTGTGTTTTGATTTGCAAAAAAACCTTCCTCAGTTGTTTTTGAATTATCCTCCTCAACCATCTTCTTGAACTCTGGTTTGATATTCTCAACATTTCCGATAGTTACGAAAACTTGATTTGGAAAAATGACATTATCTGTGCATTTGAAATTTGGAAAAACCACCGTGTTTGTTTCAAGATAATGTTCACCTTTTTCATTCATCACTTTTTCGAACTTTTGTGTATCACCATACACTTGGTCAACAACTATTTGTGGAATTACTTCTTTCTTTGAAGATTTCTTTTCTTTCGAAACTTTCTCTACATCTTCATCATCACTATCATCAGTTTGGTAATCTTTGAGATCCACGAAGTTCATTTCACTAACTTTCGAAGTTGAGGGAATATCAGTTTCTTTCTCAACTATCAAATCCTTAACTTTTTCTTTCCCTTTAGAATTTGAAGCAACATTAACAATAGACAACTGAGAACAATCAACATCTTCAAGCTCACTAATTTCACTAATATTGTCAGAATTATCTTCAATATCAGCAAAATTAGATTGAGAATCAGATGATGAATTCTCAGTCTTTTTCAAAATGTGAATTTGTTCAGATTTAGTCAAAGTATCATTTACAATGTTAACTAAATCATTCGAATCAAGACATTCATCAACCTTGACAATTCCATATCTATACTTGTCATTCGGAACTTTGTCAAAATCAGCTATTTCTTTTTCACAGTCATACGAAATGTTATCTACCTTAGCTCTTTCATAAGCTAAAAATGGCAGCAATTTTCTATGTTGTTCTTTACTGATTTCGCATGAATGATGAAGTTCAGTTATTTTCCCATATAATCTTTTAGCAGCATTATAGTAAATGTTTCTTTGTGCTAACAACAGTTTATTATCACTAGATAAATTGTCCCTATCAACCATGATATTCATTATTTAAAGTTCTAGACAATCTATCTTAGTGATTTTCGAATCTAATTTCTTCTGTGTCTCTAGCAATTGCATTGACAGCTTCTTAGCCTCATTGCTAGCAGATACCACAATCGAATCAAAATAAGTAACAGTTTCATCAAAAGATACTAATTCAGAATTATAAGCATGTACTGGAATATTAAAAGATTCAAGAATGTTTCGTACCTTTGTGGTCATTGGTGATTTGTCAGCAGCTTTTGATACAAAGCATCTTCCATGCACTTCGTATGTTTCCTCCTCTGATTCTTCCTCCATTTTTGCAAACATAGCTCCATGGGTTGGATTTCGCATTTCCTCATCATCTGATCCAGATGACCAGATTTGATAAGTACCATCTTCATTCTCATTCGCATCCTTTGCAACCAGAGACAAATTCTTGGCTTTCGCACGAACCTCCTCCAACTTTTCAGCATAGTACGACTCATCCTTGACCTTATTCTTTCTCTTATTCTTCTTTCAAAACATACAGTCATTAGCAAGGTGATTAGCACCATTGCAATAATGACAATCAATCCCAGCATCTCCCTTTAGCTTCTTCTCAGACTTTCCCTCAACAGGCTTCGAATCTTTCATCTCATCTTTCTTTTTCTCTTCCCCAGCACTTTTACTCAGAAAGTTCCCTTTTGTCTCAGACGACTTTGCCTTCGGATTGAAAGGCTTTTTGAAGAACTTTTTCACACGATTGTTTGAATAAAAGGCAACTGCCTCATCATCTGAGTTCACGATGAACCCTTCATCTTCATCCGAAGCATCTTTCTCAGCATCTTTTTCAGAGATCTTCGAAACCAAAGCTAGTGGACCTCCCAACATAGCCTTCGATTCTTCAGCTATTTCGTTCACTTTGCTTTCACGAGTCTTAAGTTGGTTGTATAAGTCATTCAATGTTGACGTATCAAAGCTCTGTTGATTCTTCACCATCATGCTCACACTACGCCATTCCTTTCGAAGTCCCATAACAAATATCAGATTGAATTCCATGGCTGATCTAGTGATACCATATCGATTGCATCGATATATCAATTCATTAAGACGATCGTAATAAACTTCAATTGTTTCACCATCTTTCTGTCTGAAGTCCTTCAGCTCCACTAAACATTGCTTCACAGAATTAACTTTCGTCTTCTCACTTCCCTGAAATTTTTCCTTGAGATTGTTCCAGATTTCCTTTGCAGTTGTACAACTCCTCACGTAGTTGTAAACAACTGGAGGCAAAGCTCCTCTTAGCTCTCTTATACATCTTTTCTCTAGCTTTTTCAGACGATCAGATTGATTTTCAACTTCAAAGTTTCCAGAGGAAGAACCAATTGGTTGAACATTCGATGGTGGATTGAGATTGCCAGAAATGCAATTCCACAGTTCTTCATCTAATCCATTGAGATAATCCTGCATACGATCAGCCCACTGATCGTAATACTCAGGGATGAGCATAGGAATTTTGGTGGATGATCCTAGAAGATGAGAAAATGAAGTCATGGAATTCAGATTGAATGACGCCATTGTTGTACGGAATAGATCCTTGAGAGTTTTTGAAGAAACTTTGAGAATTTGACAACAAACTGTATGATTCAAATCACAATCACTCTTAGAATACTCGATTCAATGAATTAAGTGCAGAATTGAATCACATACTTAGATCTAAACAATTTTTCACTTTCAAAAAGTGCGGAAACTTTTGAATCAAAAAGTTGACTCAAAAACCTTTTGAACAAAGTGAAAATCAGATCAGAGATATGATTCCTGCTCTGATACCAATTGAAGAGACAATGAATCAAGTATTGAACGAATTAGAGAGTAAATTCAAAGTAGAATTGAAAGATTTGAACACCGATGTAAATATGATCTGTTTGGCTCTATTACGCTTTTGCAAATTTTACAGAGTACAATGAATATTCTGTAAAGACTTCGTTTTTTTAAGACACTAGTAACCACTCCTATTTATAGAAGAGAAAAGCGTACAAAAAATATACTAAGGACTAAACATGAAGCTTCGAATAATATGCCCTAGTAAAATACATTATATAAATGTTCGAAGACCCTAAATACAAACTTCGACTATTACAACATTTCGACCCTAACAAGCCAAACTCGGGAAGTCATATTCATTAGGAAAGCTTGGTTTGGGAAGATCATTATTGTCTAAACCAGACATCAACAATGGGAGAAATTCACGTAAAGTTGATTTAAGTCCTTAATATAACACCCAATATGATATATTAAGGCTAGGACCCAACAAACTATTTTATAACTTGGAAGAGGGATGTCGTAATCCAAGCTATAAAATATTTGAAGGTAGGTGAATGACGATTCACCAATTTCCACCAAGATAAACGAAATGTATTATTAGGTTTTAATTGGTTTTGAAACTCCTAGATTCTTTTGAGATTCATTGAACTTTTCAATGGCATGTTTCAATCTCGAGTGTGCCCTTCAGGTTTTGTGACTGGGATGTCGAGGATCACAAAGCAAGGTGTGAAGTAACCATGCAAATATACTTGGTACCCTTAATATTTACCCCTCAATCGATGTGCCGGTTAACCATACACGCTCCAACGATACTATGATAAACATTAAGTTACCCTTTTCCTACCTTGTTAAGTCCAGGTTAGTGTGCCGGTTAACCACACACGCTCCACTAACAGCTTAAACAAAGTGCAAAGTGTAATTTCATGGATTAGCACCTTATTCACATTTTCCTAAGTAACTAAGATTGGGAATTTATAAGTGTTTAGTTACTTAGTATTTATCATTATACTTATAATAAAGGGAGAATTATAGTCCTTGTCCTACCTGTTCGGCTAACGACCCTCCACCGGTCAAGGAAGCAGTGAGTGAGAGTGGACACCCATTAAACTGCCATTTTATAGGCAGTAACCTTATACCCCCTTATAGACCGGCTTCGTGAATGAGGCCTACTAATGGTAAGACAACTTTATCTTATACATATCTATATAATTAAAATTATAATAATAGTATAAGGGTTGAATTTTAAACTTTTAAAATTCTAAGGTCTAGTTTGGAATTAAAGTATACATGGGGGGTAACTTTACAAATTCAAAAACTTGAGGACAAGTTTTGAAACCTTTCAAAACTCTTCGATTTTTCATAACTTATGAGTTTAATTAAGGTTTAATGAAAAAAAAATTCAAGTTCCATAACTTGAGGACAAGTTATGGAAGACATTAAATCATTTAATGATGACATTAAAAATAGTGACTCTTCTATTTTTCATAACCTATGAGACTTAATGACACTTTAAAAAGAAAAACTCTTCACTTTCCATAACTTGAGGACAAGTTATGGAGTTCATAAAAACCATTAAGATCAAATATTCCAATTAACACAATAATCAAATAATTTTTCTGTGATCTAGATTAAACTCATAAGTAAAGATAATTCACATCAACAATTTTCAAGAAATTAGATAATCATATAAACTAATACAAATCTTGAAACTTTGACAATTATCCTTTGAAGACTCTTGGAACTCATAACCTAAAGAGTTAATAAATGAGAAATTTCACATCCATAACTTATGGAAGTTTCAAAACTCTTAAGATCATAACTTTAAAAAAAAACTTTTGAGTTCCAAAATTTTATGACAAAATTTGTAACTCCTTAAAACCATTTAGATCAAACTTTTAAAACAAATAAAATAATCATATCATTCTATCTTTTAATAAATTGACCTAATTCAACTCTTGTAGTAAAGTGACTCAAATTTTATAAATAATTAGTTTTTTCATAAAATCAAGTAATTATCATAAAATTTGACAAACTTCATGTTTTTTTTTCTTTTTTTTTTCCTTCAACTTGAAAAAAAAATACATTTGCATCAAATATAATAGAAAACAACCCATGGCTCTGATACCACTGTTGAGTTTTAGTATACTACAACATCCTATGGTGCACATACAACCCTAAATACCTTAGATCTATGTTTTCTCTATTATACATGCAAATGGTTTCCAGGCATTAAACCTATAACTAGCATGCATTTGACATAAACCATATAATATACTAGTTAGGGAAACATACATTTTATGTGGCTTGAAGTCTTGATGTATTTGGCCTTAAGAGCTTAGCACCAATAGTATGAAATGCCTCAAATGGAATCACAACACACATAGGACAAAGGTGGCTCTTGAGAGAGAATTCCATGCACCAAAACACCTCCATATTTCTCTAAGAAAAGAAGTGGTGATTTTGGCTATGGAGTAACCTATTTATATGTAGGATTTCAAGGGTCATGGGTATAACCCATAATCCATACCCATGGGTTTTATGATCCATAGTTCATGTGGCCCAACTCTTTATGTATCCATACATAAACTTGGTCCAACATGGATCATAAGCCCAACACATATAAATATAACTAATTATCATAATTAGTCCCCATAGATTTAATTAGTCTCTTTTGATCACTAAATTAATTCCAAATTAATTCTTGATCGATACTAATTAAAACATATGATTTCATATTAATATATTATAACTTATAATATATTAATAAACCATAAATAACCTTCTCTCAAAAGTCCATCCTAACAAATTGTCCTGATGATATGCAACCCAAATGGACCATGCTACTCTCGGGTCAAGTACATACCAATAATAGTTATGGGCTTAGACATCTAATCCAACAAAGATAACATGCCACCGTAAGCCTGAGGTCTTTGTCATCACTGAAGATCGAGCTCCTGTCGCTCAAACACTCTTGTTGTTCCTCCTTCCATCGATCGGTTTTCTAGTTTGGGCGATGACAGGGGAATAACCCTTAAAGACTTCACATCCCTCTCCATTCTACTACCGAAGGACCCCGTCTACACTCGTCGGGAGGGACCACGAACATCACCGGGGCTCGAGAGACCACCAGAGCTCATACACCCACACACGACAGCCCTCACTATGCTACAATTCTCTTTCTCTCACAATCTTTCAGAATTGCAGATTGAAGATAAGGGTTCCAGTCATATTGGAGAGTCACACTTGATTTAAATGGCCAATGGAACGTGTAAAGGAATGGGACCAACTCCGTTCCCTAGCATCGACAATTGCAGGACCACGATAGGGAAAGCGACAAGCAGCCATCGACGAATCAGGAAGAGTGAAACATGGTGTTGAAGTTGATAGGTTTGGTCCATGGGGTTTTTGAAGCTTGACAATTAAAAACCCTAAGTATGATTGCCTTACCTATTTGATTTCTGGAAATTACTGTTTGGACCTTGTACTAACAAATTCCAATAATAATTATTAGAGAAAATGACAAAAATAGCCAAAAATACTAATCACTTTGTGGAAAATAGCCAAAAAAAATTGAAATTGCAAAAATGGCCACAAAAATCGCAGATGGGAATGGTCCATCTGCGATTTGCACATTCCATCTGCGAATGTACAAGTGGCTAAAGCACAAGTGTGCTTTAGCCACTTGTACATTTGCAGGTTGATTATTTTTTATAATTTTTTTCTATATATATAGGGCAGGGCAGGCTTAAATCGCAGATGGACACAGTCCATCTGCGATTTCCTCTGTATTCCATCTGCGATTTTACGAATTTTATTTTTAATTTTCTTTTTTTTATTTTGACTATGAAATCAATTGGTTTGACTACGAAATAATCTTACTATATATAAACTTTTGTAGAAAATTATCAGTTTAGTTGTTATTTGTTTAGAAATTTCTCTAAAATCTCTCTAAAAAAATGATTGAATATTTGGTTTGTCTTGTAACCGGTGGGAGATGGCAAGTTATTGAAACAAATCTGGAATACGTATATCCACATGGAGGTATTTCTGAATTCGCTTTGATATTTTCTGAGTATATTAGTCATAGTGATTTTGTATCTTTGGTGAGAAGCAAAATTGGTTTGTTAGACAAATATAGAATTAGTCTTCGTTTCCATCATCCTGAATTGAATTATTCTATAGCTATAGTTGAAGACATGGATGTTAGAATGTTGATAAATGTAATCAAATGTAGTGGAGGAAGGGCTGTCAAAGCGTTTGTGGTGGTTGATGATGGAGATGAGGTTAATGAGGCTGGTCACAATGGAAATCAGCCGGTTGGTAATTTATACAGCTATAAAGGGAGCAACGATCCGATAGGTACTTTCAATACTCCTAGTGTACCTCAGTTTCACAGTGTTGCTGAAAATGTTAATGTTAGTTATTCACCTATTCACTATGTGGATCCTGAGAATTACAAGTATGTTGGTGATGATGATGTTGGTACATATCTTAATGATGTGGGTGGTCATTGTGATGATGTTGCCGAACAAGAAGTTAAAGTTATGAATAGGCGTGTAGTAGATAAAAGTAAAAAGAAAAAAAATTTTGAGTCAAAAAAATGAAAAAAAGCATGTTTATGGGGATTATGTTGATGTTGCTGATGTACGTTTATAACCGACTTACAAAGCAATGCAGATAGAGATGAGTTGGGTGATGAAGTTAAAGCTAAGTTTCCCGATAACCTTTTTTACGGTATGCCCCCTGTACCATCATGCCCAGTTGATATTAATGAAGATATCCCAACACAGAGAATCTTCAAAAGATTGAATGTGAGAGTATATTTAAGAACAAAGAACTTTTAAAGCGGTGTATTGGTAAAAAAATGTCTTCGAGAAGGTTTTCAGACGAGGACAAGTAGATCCACCAAATCAAGGTATGAGGCTGTGTGTGTTTCGAAAAATTGTTCTTGGTTACTAAGAGCAAAAGTAATTAAAAATTCTGATGGACTTTTCCAAGTGAATAAATTTGTTGATGTACACACATGTTCTTCAACAATTTTGCAACCTAATCATCGACAAGCAAACAAATATGTTTTGGGTGAATATCTTACTGATGTTTTGGATGAAGATTATAGTAGAGTTTATTGGGGAAAAGATATTATTAATGATATGAATGCTCAATTGAATATCAATATCTCATACCATCAGGCATGGGGTGCGAAGCAATATGCATTGTTGTTGTTAAGGGGTACGAAAGAGGATTCTTTTACCAAACTTCCGGCTTATTGTCACAATTTGGTCAAACATACTCCGGGTACGGTGACACATATTAAAACAGATGGTGATGATCGCTTTGAGTTTTTGTACGTCGCACTTGGTTGCTCGGTTAGTATTATAATATTTTATTAATTTTTTTCATTTTTATTTTGGTGTATTTGAATAGATATACAATGTATTGTAGGTACGCGCTTTTGTTAAATTTTGTAAACCGACCCTAGTAGTAGATGGAGCCCACCTAAAGGGCGAGTTCAAAGGTACCATGTTACTTGCAGTTACTAAGGACGGACAAAATCAAATATTACCGGTTGCATATGGTATATGCAAAAATGAGTGTACCGATTCTTGGACATGGTTTTTTCAAAAACTATGTGATTGCATAGGCAATATGCAGGAGCTTACAATTATATCTGATAGGTATCCATCTATAGCAACATCCGTTGCCAACATTTTTCCTCACGCTCATCACGGAATATGTGGTGTCCATTTGTATTTCAACATAGTATCTAGATTCGGGAAGAGTAACACAGTTAAAGGAATTTTTTGGGAGGCTTGTAGGGCGTACACAGTTGATGCTTTTGACGCTGCCATGGATGTTATGAAAAAGACAAAAGAACCAGTATGGGAGTACTTAAAAAGTATAAATCCAGAAACTTGGTCAAGGTCACATTTTAAAGGGAACCGATACCATCTTATGTCGTCCAACAGTGCGGAGTCTATAAATGCATTATCTAGACACGCACGTAAGGTGCCGATACTTATGTTGATCGATTTTTTTCGTGCAACAATGCAACAGTGGTGGTTTCAAAGACGTAACTTTGCAGGTATTAAGTTAATTTTTAATATTAATGTTTTATTAAGTTAATGTTATTGATCTTAACTTCTTCATTTTGCCTGTTTTTTTAGCGGAAGCAACAACAATACTTACCCCTTGGGCCGATGATATTGTAAAAGAAAACAAAAAAAGTTTTAGTAAGTGGGATGTTTGCATGATCTCAAATATGAAATGCGAGGTCAAAAAGGGGGCACAAAACGTGATTGTTGATTTCCAACATATGACATGTACATGTAGGCATTGGCAACTTGATGGGATACCTTGTGGTCATGTCATAAGATGTTTAACAGTGAACAATTACCAAGACTGCTCGAGGTATGCATTAAATGCTTACTTTACCGAAACACTGAGGAAAACGTATGAGGAATCAATAAACCCTTTGCCAAAGCCATCCGAATGAGATATCCCCGATGATTTGCTGATTGTTAAGCCACCTATAATGGATAAACGTCAGCCAGGCAGGCCAAGAAACACAGACCACATTCCATCCCAAGGCGAGGGTCAAATTAGAAAAGAGTGTTCTACATGTGGTCAACTAGGACACACGAGAAACAATTGTACTGGAAGGGTGTCCGGTAGTGGAGCACGTCGCATAATTTTTACTGCAGAAATGGCATTTAATATTGGTGGTTCAGCGAGTTGCTCACAAACCTATGACGCTGATTTTGATATAAAACAACCTTGAAATGAAGAGTTGTTAACTTATTATGTATTGTAATTTTTTTATTAAATCTTACAAGACATTGCTATGCTTTCATATTTTAGTTTAGTTTGTAGATTATAACAATTAATGAAGCTTTTATATTATAAAATTTAGTTTAGATTATAACAATTACAAGATGTTATTTAAAAAAAAACAACAAACGATCCTTTTGCAACCAAAGGTGTATCATGATAATATTACAACAATTTTGTAACTAATTTTTAAACTCAGGGAACTGCAATGGGTACTTCTCTTTCTCCATTGTTATATAGTCATCCCTAATTCTCATTTTGTATTCCAAACGATCCTTTTGCACCATAATGTGTATCAACTGCTCGTCCTTCTCAGCAAGCCATTTTTCAGTCGTTTTGATTAACTTCTTAGTCTTTTTTATCCATTCTTCATGCTCTTTGATTTTTTTTATTGAGGTCTATCCATTCTTGAGCTTGTTTGCATTCCGATGCAATATCATTACCACGTTGAGTGAGAAGCCGTGATGACTCTTTGTCCTCTTCTTGTTGTTCTTCAGCCTTCTTCAATTCTTCAAAATTTTCATCTGACATATATGGCCCAGCTGAAGAGGGTGTAAAAAAGGGTCGACTGAATCATAGTAGTAACAATCTACTTCGTTGCATGAGCAAACTTCGAATTTGTGTGAGGAACTCATAATAAAGTCGACATTATAAAAAACTGGTGCTATAAGTGGTATTTATACATACTAGTCTAAATGCTACCATTTCGTAGTCAGAGTTCTAATTCATAGTCCAACTTTGAAATGAGTAGACATTAATGAGAAGTCACTGTAGTAACCTGCAAATCGTAGTCCAACTCTGAAGGGACAAGACGTAGATGACTGTTTGACATGATAAGTCACTGCAGTAACCTGCAAATCGTAGTCAAACTCTTAAGTGACAAGACATAAACGACTGTTTGACATGATAAGTCACTGCAAAAACCTGCAAATCGTAGTCCAAATGCAACCATTTCGTAGTCAAAGTTGTAATTCATAGTCCTGTATTTATTAATATAAATAGATGTTTAAGATCTAAAAACCAAACACCCAAATCACCTAAACGAAACAAACTCCCATATTTAGAAATGTCGTCGAATGCAGCAAGTTCTTCGAATGAAGTACCTGGTTCCAATTCTGAAAGGCCATGGACGACAAACGAGGTGTTAGTTCTTACACGATCCTGGCTAAGTGTTAAGGATGGTGTATCATTACTTGCTCCCCCGCATTGCCTAGTAGGTGATGAATGGACTCGCATAACAGCTTTGTTCAACCATGAGATGGGAGAAGGACAACAACGAGAACAATCAGATGTTGTTACTAAATGGATGGATGTAAAGGAAGAAGTGACATGGTTCAATCGAGTGTGTAATTATGCGAAAAGTACCAAACTTAGTTGTCGGGACGAAGAAGAGTTCTTGGAAGTTGTTACAGATTTTTACATCTGTGAGCGTGACGGCATGGACTTCGAATATGAGGAAGTTTGGAAGGTTGTTAAAAATAATCAGTATTTCATGTAGACCTCTCTAATTTCCGTTAATAATAACCCATGGACTTGTTTTTTATTTTCATGCTTTGTTTGTAGTATTTCGTTGTTTTTCATGTAATTGTTGTAATGTTTGTAATGGTTCATGGAATTCTTGTTAGTAATGTATTCTAATGTATTGTGAAAACTAATGCAATGGGCATTTATTAATTAAAATTAAACATAGAAGATGCATCCAATACATACGTAATACATGAAAATAACCTAGTACTCACCTAATAAACTGAAATAGATTTTAAATAAACAGGATATATTTCAAAATATTCCAAGGGGCTTCAACCTGGAATTCCAACCCGTCACTTAATGACTTGTATTCCTCCTTAGCAGCTACCAAGATGACCTCCTCAGTAGCATTTAAACGGGTGTCGTCAATTTTGGTATAAACATCGTTGAATAATAGAACTTCGGTTTTCATTTCATACCATCTTGCTAAGATGTCTAGTTCGTCACGATCGTTTCTTGTAGTCATTTGGTTTTCAGCGTTGAAAATATTGGTTAAACGACTCCAAAACATTGGATCGTTCAACTTGCTGGTCTCGTACACATGAATATAAGCACGTGTAAGAACCAAGAACTCGTCATTGCTCCATGGTATAGAACTCATTTTGATTGAAACAAAGAGAGTAAAATCTCAAAAATAATATATGAACAGCTGTAAATCTCGTTTAGTAAACTATTTATTTAACATAATGACAATTTATAGTAGTTTATACACAATATCGCAATCTAATCTTCTAATATGTCTGCAATTCATAGTCAAACTTAACTGACGAACGCAGTGTACTATGTGAGAACACAACAGATCACTGTTCGAGTTGACAAGTCATTCCGTCGAATGACAACACAAGACACTGCTACTTGAGTTGACAAGCCATTGCACCGGGAAAATAAGGAGTCGCTATAAATAGTTGTTAATATCCATTTTAATTGTATCGCATTACTTCTCCCCTTGCAATTATGGACTCACCTGTACCACATATATGGAGGAACGAAGAGGAGGTCGCTTTGGTTCAAGCTTGGATTGTGACTATAGAGGAGGATTTTCCACCGGGTCCCCCACAAGTTCGCGTTGGATCATTTTGGTCTCGTGTCTGTCATTTGTTTCACCATTTAATGGGGCATACTCAATATCGAAGAAGAAGAGATGTCAAAGCGAAGTTTCTGGATTTGAAAATAAAGGTGAAACAATTTCAACGTATTTATAACGAGTTGGATAATGAACATGCAAATATGGATGAAGACATTCTGCGACAGGTGGTTTGGAACTCTACCGTTTTGAATATGATGGTAGCGAGTTTACCCACGCAGATGCATGGAATCTTTTAAAGAATGTCCCTCATTTTTAATATGCATGTTGGTTAAGGTAATTGTTTTTCGTTAGTTAAGTTGCTTGTTGTTGTACGTGTGTTTTGTGACTAGTTAATAAATGTCCCTTACTTTTAATGTATGTTGTTTCCTCAATCGCAATTAAAAAAATTAACAAAACAGGTACATAAATAACTAATACATAATACGACATAAAATGCAAACGGGGTACATGAATAAGGAATACATAATACAACATAAAATGCAAACGGGGTACATGAATAACTAATACATAATACGACATAAAATACAAACGGGGTACATGAATAACTACTTCTTTGAGGGAGGTAACAGGACCACCGTTTCATTTGGTATTTCCCAGTGCACATGTGATGGTATAGAATTCACCAACTCAGATCCAAATGCAAGTCGATACACGAAAGCAGTGAACTTGTAATCAACCATTTCGTGAATGGCTTCAGACGTGCAGGTTCTTAGAGATGCTATAGCGTGGCCACATGGTATACCGCTTTTTTACCATTTCCCACAACTACATACCCTACGTTCAAGTTGTACTTTGCTGGTGGCAAAATTTTCATCGACTTCAAATGTATCCCCATACAAACGTCTTGCCATCCAATTATAAGACTTGTTGACACGTTTTTGAACCTTACTCTCAACATAAGGGGTCAACCCACCAGACAACCTCCCTGGAAAATTTGATAATTTTAGAAAAATAATAACACAAGAAAAAAACTAAATATAACAATCTCCCTTACCCGCCACTTCAGCCCGTTCAGCATACTTTGATTGTCTCGACGTATTGATTAACTCAATTATTGTTGTTATAGGAAACTCACGTGTGGACGTGGATATAATTTGCAACATTTCAGGGACATCAATCGATTTAACATTGTAACGTACTTTTGGGAAAATGCTCGTGTCCATTTTAAAATTGCTATATTGTCAAGCCAGAAAATTGGACTCCTAAGCAAGGTGCAGAAAGGTGGTTTCCTACATGCACTTTGCAACCTTTCCAGACACAAGTAAAAATCATGAACACTATATGCATTGCATGACTTCCAAAACAACGATTCGACTTCCGTATCGTTATGTCCGACAGACTCACGTATTTTTCGAGCTATATCTTTAGGACAATATCCATGATACGAATCCGGATAGGCACTCTGAACACCAAAGTCTATTTTATCACATAGGTTGCTTATGAAACCAACCTCTGTATCCTCACCTAAACACTCTTTTAACTTCATCATGAACCATCTCCATGATTCTTCACACTCTAAGGTTCCCAAACCAATTGCTAAGAGTAGGGGTTCATGATTTCCATCCAAAGCCACTGCGAAGTACATTGTTGTCAGATAGCTCCCAAGAAGGGGTAAATAACCCACATATATCAACGGTATCATGCACCTAAGGAAGGTACGAATCTGCATAAAAAAACAAACATAAATTAGTGATAAGTAAAGAGTACACGAGATACATTAGCAAGAAATATTAATTAAGTCAATAAAACTAATATGTTATACCACGCAACCTAAAGCCACAAAACAGAATTGAAAGCGGTTGGTATCCGTTTTCTTGATGGCTGTGAAGGTATTAGGATTTGTTCTTTGTAGATTATGCAGGAATATTGGTAGTTGAGAAAAGCTTCTTTCGGTGTAAGTACTCATTTTCACAAGCAATGAAAGTGTATTATAATCATCACACAAATACAATTTTAATTATATACAAATTGGTGTTTCTCTACAGTTCATATTTCATAGTTCAACTTTTTAAATTCGTAGTCAAACCAGTTCATTTCATAGTCAAACATCACTGACCGACAAGACAAGACAATGTACTTGTATGCAGTTCATAGTTCAACTTTTTAAATTCGTAGTCAAACCAGTTCATTTCATAGTCAAATATCACTGACCGACAAGACAACACAATGTACTTGAATGCCGTTCATAGTTTAACTTTTTATATACGTAGTCAAACCAATTCATTTCATAGTCAAAGATACTTGTCTGTAATAAAATTTCTTCTATAAATGGGTGTAATGTAACTCCATTAAATTTATATGTGAAAGTAATTCATATTAGATAGACTAAAAAAGGCGAATGGCATACTGTAATTGCGGAGGTGAACGTATCATTAGGATTTCGGGTACAACTAAAAACCCAGGAAGATTATTTTACGCTTACCCATATATGGTATCATGTTCTTAACTTCATTCATATTTACACCCTAATCATTATATGGCAAAAATTCTTATTGACAATGTTAAAATTACAGGGACCAAAATGCGGGTTTATCAGTTGGGTTGATGAAGAGAAGGACCAATCATCTATCATAATAGCTACAATAGCTAACAGTAACAAGCTCTTTCAATCAGAAAATAAGCAGTTAAAGATAGCCTTGGTTTGTAGTTGGGTGTTGTTTTTGGCAATTATTGTTTACAAGTTGTAAGCTTTTTAGTATTGTTTTGATAGTTTTCAGGTTGTTACATCAATAAATTGTTGTATTTGTTGTTATGTTTAGAGCAGTGTACTTGTTACTTTAAAACAAATGGTGGTGTCGTTCTTATGTTGTAAGTATTTAAGTTATTACTAGGTCATTAAATCCAACATACAATTACATATACAAATATATAATCCAACTACATAGGACCAAGACTCGACCCCCAATAAATTTTTGCCATCCTTTGGCGAAACTCTAAAGCTGCGTTCCTTGGGTCAATAAATTCACGTATTGGTTGGCCTGAAACTAATTGTTCCATAAACATACAAACAAAAACACCGCAATCTCCCAAATGGCTACTTTGTTGGGGAACATTTGTTTCGAATACGAATTGCATATTCAATGGAATCCTTGGGATATTCCTCCGGGCCCAAAAGTTAATCTTGTCTAAATAATGTGACAACCGTCAAAAATTGAGTCAAGTCCAAGTCAAACAAAGTCAACAAGTCAAAACCAATCGACTCAAGTAACCCTTGTATATTAGGGTTTACACTATGTAATTACTGTACAATGCAATATTTTAATGAGAGAAACATCATTTGGAAAGTTCGTGTGTTGAATTTCCTAAGTCTCAAATGCAATAAACATTGAACCAAAGCGATAAAACATTATTGCACACTCATCGGGAGTGTGTACGACACTAAAACACGGTTTAACGGGGTTTACGAACCTTGCGTTATGAAGCCGGACACTCAAATTAATCACAAACGAAACCTCTCTAAATCGTTTTCACTCTATCTCTTTCTATTTGAAATCTCTCCCAAATCTCTCCCAAATCTCTCCCAAATCTCTCTTAAAAGTTCCCATAACTTTTTGGAATCATTCGGGTCATCCCGACCCTTAACCGGGTTAAAAACCACTTGAAACGGGGTAAAAACGGGTAAAATAGCCTTAAGGACCCAAAACGGAAACTTCATGACCGAAGCCTCTCATCCGAAGGGATCAGGATCCGAAGCTCGCAGGATCCGAAGCTCTCAGGCCGAAGCCCCAGGACCGAAGTCCTTGTCCGAATCCGAAGTCTCGGCCCCCATCCGAGAGGTCTCGCAGACAGCCTATTTTTACCGGTTTTTCGACTACGATTTCGTTTTAACTCCGTTTTTCATTATTTTAACGTGGGATTTTCATCCAAAACTTTATTTTATAAACTAAGGCCCCAAAATATATAAATCCCCAGGGTTTTTATAAAAATATATTAAAAGAATTAGTGGTTGAACTAATTATTGAGGGAATATTTGCTTTTCCTTAATTTATGGCAAAAGCAAACCACCACCACCTCACTCTATGATCAGCCACTCTTTCCCACTACTCCTTGTCACCTTAGTGGACCTTTACACCCAATCTCCAGCTCTTCCCATGTTCTAAGAGCTGGAGGATTGATCCTCTCTCCTCATTCTCCATAAAGTTCTTTCATTCTACACTTAGCAACCAAAGGACACTCTCCAAAATTCTCTCATCTTTTCTCTCAACTTCAAGAACTTCAAGGCTTTCTTCAGGGATTTCTTTCTTCAATTAGTAAGTATCTTCATCATTCATATAATTATTACACTCCATTCTACTCAAATCATTGATATCTTACACAAATTCCATCTTATTCGATGTTAGATTCTCGAATCATCAAGACATCTTCTTAGTGTTCTTGGGTTGAACACTTCCTCTCTCTCACTTTCATCTACTGAAACCACATAGGGTGAGTTCATACCCCTACATTTACATGTTTTCTTAAGTTTTAAGGGGGGGAATACAAGTAAAATCATCAAGAACACAATTAAACTTTTTCTAACAGATTACATCAGAAAAGATGGACTTTAATCACGGACTGTTTTGGTCAACTTAAATATTTTAGTTTTCAAAACTGTTCCAGGTGCAAGTAGTTCAAACTCCTAGCTTTAAAATGGCTACTTGCACATATCCATATGATGTTTCTACAATTTATGGTGATTTTTACAAAACTGCCTATCATTTCAGAGGCAAACCCGGACCAGCCTGTGATTATGGACATTTTGACCTCTGTTAGAGATCACTAAAAATCATGATAAAATTTATGAACAAACTAGACTCATATTCCAAACTCTCATAATTTGTGGATTTGGATTTGGAGCTTTGATGATTTTTCTATAAATTTTCTAAGAACAGTAACAGAAACTGTATTCAACGAAAAGTTGCTGTCAATTTCATTTCACCTTGTAACTTGTTGAGCAAGGTGTATATCTTTATGTGATTATATGTTATTGCAATATATGACATTTTATCTTAATATTTAGACACACATCAGTTTACAAATGGATTTGGACATATAAAATATAAAGAATAACAAGTGATTATAATCAAAGTACAACCGATACATTCAAACATTTAATAAACTATTTTGAATATAGTTTGCATACATTACTACGTACTACCCTTGGTTGATAAACTATAATAGGTATAGTTTATGATACATTACATAACACATACATTTAAAAAGGGTACATTTATACAAAGGATATTTTCATTAAGCAAGGTACGGCCATACGATACCAAGTTTTCATAACACGTAATTCCGTTAATGACTTTGTGAGACATTTACTTCAAATTACCATTAAGTCCTGTATTGTAACCAGAGTCTCCTTGAGGGAGAGCGTGATTGTTGTGTATAGATCTATATTGGGTTTGACAAACCCACACCTAAACTGCATGCAACAGTTAGACCGATAGGTCTGGGGTGACAAATGTCATAACATTTCTGACGCCCGAAGAACGTCGTTTTAGGCAACCTTGGTCATAACATGGTTATAATAAACTCACACAAAATATTAATAAATATTGGAATTTACGGGGACTTCATTAAAATTAAACGAGTTTATGTCGATTTAAACTTACATTATTTATTATAAGTAAGAAAAGTTACTTATACATTTCGGTCTTTGAATTTAAGACTACATATACATTTTAAGGAAAATATTGGATTTTCTAAAACAAATACTACTTTTACAAACGAAAGGCTTTTAATAATAATACCAAACAAAAGCTTATGAACTCACCAACCTTTGTGTTGACACTTTTTCAAACAACTTGTATTCTCAGGAAATCATTAAACAGGTAACCAAGTGCTTTTGAGGATGGGACGCTAAGGCGTCTACTATTTCATATTTTGTCAACATATTGTAATTGATTCGTAAACATGTAATTCATACAATGATGTAACTTTTTCAATTATATATATGTTGGTTGTGTTTGCTTGAATTACTATTACAATTGTTGTTATGATACTATACATGAAGTCCTCCACCCCGGACATTTCCGCCATCCTTGGTTTGGGGGTGTGACAGATTGGTATCAGAGCACAGTTTATAGTGAATTAAGTATATCAAACCACATAAGATATACAAACTATAAACACAATTGGGACTAATAGTCTCTGATTTGTGCATTTTTCAAATAAATATACTCTTAGAAAATAAATGATTTTCTTGATTAAAGTATACATACATACATTACATGCTCGCATGGTATCATAACTAGCGAAAACATAAAGCAAAAGAAGAAGAGTTGAACATTTTGAGTATGCCTTAGTATATGTGGATTAAATCTGGGAAGGATATAGCCTGATCAACTATATCTGTCCGGGAATTGACTTGCATATACCCGGGGATGGTCAGGATGGGCAACAAATCTAACAAACCTAATAACACACTACAAAGGATACTTTAAGAACTCAAAACTAAACATTTACAAATACTATAGGAGTATTTTGTGTTACTATAATAAATTATCTGAGAATTAAATAGGTCTTTATTTATAGATCAATAGCTGCTAAGTGGATGCGGTAAGGTCATATGTAACTAAGATGCTATAGACTTAGAATTTATGTATCTTTGTTTCACTTCCTGTCCTTGTTTGGTTGTGGTCTTGGAGTTAGGGTCATCTATTCGAAGGACTATTATATCTTAATCACATATGACTGGTATGCACTTTGCAACTAATGAAGTAACCGATAAAGATCTTTTTAAAACATAAATATATTAATTATGTCCCGACTAAATTAGTATGTGTGAAACTTTTACAAACGGTCATATACTTGGAAACAAGGAAACTCAAATAAAATATTTTATACTTTCATTTTACCTCATAACCCAATATATTGGGTCAATTAAAAGTATAAAATCGTATGTATCGTAAACATACCGGAAAACAACGTAATAATATACTTTATGTATAAAATATTTTCCTATAAATATACTTTTACTAAAAGAACATTGGTTTACAACTTATGACAGAACCATGCCGCCAAGGAAGGAGACTAGACTATCTAGCAGCACAGCACCACCCCCACTACCACTACCAACACCACCATCACCATCACTGACACCTCCACCACCATCACCAACACCTCTGCCGCCGCTTCCACAATTTGATCCAACAATACTCCAAGCTGCAATAGCAGCAGCAGTAGCGGCAGCCGTGTCCCAAATTGTCTCTAATGGGAATGGTGGATCTGGGCCAGGTGTTACACCCTCTAACCAGGGCGACAGATGGGTGCGCACAAGAGAGTGTTCTTACAAAGACTTCACCAATGGCAAACCCGACAGTTTCAATGGGAGCGGGGGAGTCATCGCTTTAATGCAATGGTTTGAAAGGACCGAAGTAGTCTTTCAAGTGTGCTCTTGCCCCGAAGCGAACAAAGTTAAGTTCGCAGCCTTCACATTCATCGGTCGGGCCCTTAGTTGGTGGAACTGCTGGATTAGTTCACTTACTCTCGAAGTGGCTAGCTCCATAACCTGGGCAGAACTAAAAACCTTGATGATGAAGGAGTACTGCCCGAGAGGCGAAATTCAAAAGCTGGAACAAGAACTTTGGAACCTCAGGATGACGGGCTCCGACCTTGAAACCTACACCACCTGATTCAATGAATTGGCCCTCCTCTGCCCAGCAATGGTCACTCCAGAAGATAAGAAGGTGGAACGATACCTCTGGGGACTAACATCCCGGATTCACGATAGCGTACTAGCCTCGAAACCCACTACTTTTGCAAGTGCCAAAGAATTGGCACAACAACTTATCGACCATAGAGCCAGCCAAGGCGCTATAGCGACCACCACTGATCAATCAAAAGGGGGAAACAACAAAAGGAAGTTTTGGAACCAAAAGAAGAGCCAACCAGCACAAGACCCCGCTAAGAAGCAACAAACTGTTGCTGTCTATGCTGCCACTACTGCTACCACTCCAGCACCACCGAAGCCATATGCTGGAACCCTACCCAAGTGCAACAAGTGCAACTTTCACCACAATGGTGCTTGTAGGGAGATGCACTGTAACAACTGCGACAGGAAGGGGCACACTGCTCGTTTCTGTAAAGCGACGGCTCGACCAATCAACCAAGTCGCCAGTACGGGGGCAACCCGAACCTGCTACAACTGTGGAGACGCAGGTCACTTCAAAAGAAACTGCCCCAAAGCACAAGCCCCTAATGCTGGTGGAGTAGGAAGAATCCTGGCAATAGGACATGGGGAAGCAGTTGAGGATCCCGCGGTGGTTACCGGTACGTTTCTCCTCAATAACTCTTATGCATGCGTACTATTCGATAGTGGAGCGGAGAGGAGTTTCGTGAGCCACCAATATAAACAATTACTTGAACAAAATCCCCAATCACTAAAGGATACTTATGTAGTAGAAATGGCAAATGGGAAAGTAGAACGCACTAGCGATATATACTCAGAGTGTACTCTCACTCTAGACAACCATACATTTAAAATTGACCTGATGCCGGTCACCATAAAAAGCTTCGACGTAATCATCGGGATGGATTGGTTAGTTCCTCACCGTGCCGACATTCTATGTTACGAAAGGGCCGTTCGCCTCAATCTACCAAATGACGAAACCCTTCTCATCTATGGTGACAAACCTAGTGCGAATTTACAAATCATCTCATGCATCAAAGCCTAAAAGTATCTCCGGAAGGAGTACCACGCCTTCTTGGCCCACGTAGTAGACAAGAAACAAGACGTGAAAGACATCAAAGACATCCCCGAAGTGTGTAACTTCCCGGATGTGTTCCCAGAAGATCTTCCTGGTGTACCACTCGCAAGACAAGTCGATTTCAGAATTGACTTAATACCCGGAGCTACCCCTGTAGCCAGAGCTCCATACCGCCTCGCACCAACAGAAATGCAAGAGTTGTCCGGTCAGTTGAACGAGCTTTTGAGCAAAGGGTTCATCAGACCAAGCTTCTCACCTTGGGGAGCACCAGTCCTTTTTGTAAAGAAGAAGGACGGATACTTTCACATGTGCATCGACTATCGGGAACTAAACAAACTCACCATCAAGAACCGATATCCTCTACCCCGAATCGACGACCTTTTCGACCAACTCCAAGGAGCAAATTTCTTCTCAAAGATCGACCTAAGGTCAGGTTACCATCAGCTACGAGTTCAAGAAGAAGATATTCCCAAAACTGCATTCAGAACTCGCTATGGGCACTACGAGTTTGTGGTGATGTCCTTCGGTTTAACAAACGCACCTGCGGTATTCATGGACCTAATGAATAGAGTGTGTCGACCCTACCTAGACAAGTTTGTAATCGTATTCATCGACGATATCTTGATCTACTCGCGAAGCGAAGAAGAGCATCGCCTACATCTACGCCAAGTGCTAGAGACACTAAGAGCGGAGAAGCTTTATGCTAAGTTCTCTAAGTGTGAATTCTGGATTAGAGAAGTGGATTTCCTTGGCCATGTGGTAAGTGAGAAAGGCATACATGTGGATCCCTCCAAGATCAAGGCAATCGAGAATTGGTCAGCACCCAAGACGCCAACCGAAATTCGACAATTCCTTGGGCTTGCTGGCTACTACCGAAGATTTATACAAAACTTCTCCAAGATTGCGAAACCACTCACCACCTTGACGCAGAAAGGTGTGATATTCAAGTGGGAAAATAAACAAGAAACTGATTTCCAAACGTTAAAACAAGCCCTATGCAGCGCACCGATCTTGTCTCTCCCAGAGGGAACCGAAGACTTCGTAGTGTACTGTGATGCTTCGAATCAAGGCCTCGGTTGTGTGCTCATGCAGAGAGGGAAGGTTATCGCGTATGCATCAAGACAGCTTAAGACGCACGAGGTTAATTATACTACGCACGACCTGGAATTAGGAGCAGTGGTATTCGCTTTGAAGATCTGGAGACACTACCTCTACGCCACGAAATGCACTATCTTCACTGATCACAAAAGTCTTCAGCATATCCTCAATCAGAAAGATCTCAACATGCGACAGAGGAGATGGGTAGAGTTGCTGAATGACTACGAGTGCGAAATTCGTTATCATCCGGGCAAGGCCAATGTAGTGGCTGATGCTCTAAGCAGGAAGGAGTACTCGGGCCGCCGAGTAAAATCCTTAACAATGACGATCCATTCCCACATGACCATACAAATCAAGGAAGCTCAACTAGAAGCTTTGAAACCAGAAAAGGTGGCAGGAGAGACATTAAGGGGAATGGATAAAAACTTAGAAGTCAAGGATGATGGAGTACGTTATCTCATGAATCGAATCTGGACACCGAAGTTCGGTGGACTCCGAGACGTCGTCATGAATGAAGCACACAAGACTCGATACTCCATCCATCCCGGGTCAGATAAGATGTGTCTGGACCTCAAGAAATTATACTGGTGGCCGAACATGAAAGCTGAGATTGCTACCTATGTGAGCAAGTGTCTGACTTGCGCCAAGGTCAAAATCGAATACCAGAAACCATCCGGGCTATTACAACAGCCGGATATACCTGAGTGGAAGTGGGAACGAATAACCATGGACTTCATAACCAAGCTGCCTAAGACATCGGGCGGGCTTGACACCATATGGGTAATCGTAGACAGATTGACCAAATCAGCACACTTCCTACCGATAAAAGAAACCGACAAGATGGAGAAGCTGACTAGAACGTACATCAAAGAGATTGTACGACTCCATGGTGTGCCGATATCCATTATCTCCGATAGAGATAGTAGATTTACCTCACGGTTTTGGCAGTCTCTACAAAAATCATTGGGAACTAGGCTTGACATGAGTACGGCCTACCACCCACAAACCGACGGACAGAGCGAACGAACCATTCAAACGTTGGAAGACATGTTAAGAGCTTGTGTGATAGACTTCGGTAAAGCATGGGATACCCATCTACCGCTTATCGAATTCTCCTACAATAACAGCTATCATACTAGCATCAAAGTCGCTCCATTCGAAGCTCTTTACGGTCGCAAATGCAGATCACCCCTGTGTTGGGCTGAGGTGGGGGATACACAGCTAGCTAGAGGGCAAGTCTCTAATAGCACCCTCACTGGCCCTGAAATCATAAGGGAAACCACAGAAAAGATCGTTCAAATTCGAGAAAGACTGAAAGCGTCTCGCGATCGGCAAAAGAGTTACGCAGACAAATGACGCAAACCCTTGGAATTCCAGGTGGGTGATCGTGTACTACTAAAAGTTTCCCCTTGGAAAGGAATGATACGATTCGGCAAACGCGGGAAACTAAATCCAAGGTACATCGGGCCATTCGAAATCCTTGCTAGGATTGGGCCAGTAGCATACAAACTTCGATTACCTCAGGAACTCGACAAAGTACATCCCACATTTCACGTGTCGAACCTAAAGAAGTGTTTGTCTGATGAGACACTCGTAATACCACTCGACGAAATCGAAGTTAACGAAAATCTCCACTTCGTGGAGGAACCAGTCGAAATCATGGATCGGGAAATCAAACAAACGAAACAAAGTCGTATTCCCATCGTGAAGGTCCGTTGGAACGCTAAACGAGGGCCTGAGTTCACCTGGGAACGCGAAGATCAAATGAAACAAAAATACCCACATCTTTTCCCAAACTCTTGATGTCCCAGTCAAATGCAAATTTCGGGACGAAATTCCTTCTAACGGGGGGATGATGTGACAACCGTCAAAAATTGAGTCAAGTCCAAGTCAAACAAAGTCAACAAGTCAAAACCAATCGACTCAAGTAACCCTTGTATATTAGGGTTTACACTATGTAATTACTGTACAATGCAATATTTTAATGAGAGAAACATCATTTGGAAAGTTCGTGTGTTGAATTTCCTAAGTCTCAAATGCAATAAACATTGAACCAAAACGATAAAACATTATTGCACACTCATCGGGAGTGTGTACGACACTAAAACACGGTTTAACGGGGTTTACGAACCTTGCGTTATGAAGCCGGACACTCAAATTAATCACAAACGAAACCTCTCTAAATCGTTTTCACTCTATCTCTTTCTATTTGAAATCTCTCCCAAATCTCTCTTAAAAGTTCCCATAACTTTTTGGAATCATTAGGGACATCCCGACCCTTAACCGGGTCAAAAACCACTTGAAACGGGGTAAAAACGGGTAAAATAGCCTTAAGGACCCAAAACGGAAACTTCATGACCGAAGCCTCTCATCCGAAGGGATCAGGATCCGAAGCTCGCAGGATCCGAAGCTCTCAGGCCGAAGCCCCAGGACCGAAGTCCTTGTCCGAATCCGAAGTCTCGGCCCCCATCCGAGAGGTCTCGCAGACAACCTATTTTTACCGGTTTTTCGACTACGATTTCGTTTTAACTCCGTTTTTCATTATTTTAACGTGGGATTTTCACCCAAAACTTTATTTTATAAACTAAGGCCCCAAAATATATAAATCCCCAGGGTTTTTATAAAAATATATTAAAAGAATTAGTGGTTGAACTAATTATTGAGGGAATATTTGCTTTTCCTTAATTTATGGCAAAAGCAAACCACCACCACCTCACTCTATGATCAGCCACTCTTTCCCACTACTCCTTGTCACCTTAGTGGACCTTTACACCCAATCTCCAGCTCTTCCCACGTTCTAAGAGCTGGAGGATTGATCCTCTCTCCTCATTCTCCATAAAGTTCTTTCATTCTACACTTAGCAACCAAAGGACACTCTCCAAAATTCTCTCATCTTTTCTCTCAACTTCAAGAACTTCAAGGCTTTCTTCAGGGATTTCTTTCTTCAATTAGTAAGTATCTTCATCATTCATATAATTATTACACTCCATTATACTCAAATCATTGATATCTTACACAAAGTCCATCTTATTCGATGTTAGATTCTCGAATCATCAAGACATCTTCTTAGTGTTCTTGGGTTGAACACTTCCTCTCTCTCACTTTCATCTACTGAAACCACATAGGGTGAGTTCATACCCCTACATTTACATGTTTTCTTAAGTTTTAAGGGGGGGAATACAAGTAAAATCATCAAGAACACAATTAAACTTTTTCTAACAGATTACATCAGAAAAGATGGACTTTAATCACGGACTGTTTTGGTCAACTTAAATATTTTAGTTTTCAAAACTGTTCCAGGTGCAAGTAGTTCAAACTCCTAGCTTTAAAATGGCTACTTGCACATCTCCATATGATGTTTCTACAATTTATGGTGATTTTTACAAAACTGCCTATCGTTTCAGAGGCAAACCCGGACCAGCCTGTGATTATGGACATTTTGACCTCTGTTAGAGATCACTAAAAATCATAATAAAATTTATGAACAAACTAGACTCATATTCCAAACTCTAATAATTTGTGGATTTGGATTTGGAGCTTTGATGATTTTTCTATAAATTTTCTAAGAACAGTAACAGAAACTGTATTCAACGAAAAGTTGCTGTCAATTTCATTTCACCTTGTAACATGTTGAGCAAGGTGTATATCTTTATGTGATTATATGTTATTGCAATATATGACATTTTATCTTAATATTTAGACACACATAAGTTTACAAATGGATTTGGACATATAAAATATAAAGAATAACAAGTGATTATAATCAAAGTACAACCGATACATTCAAACATTTAATAAACTATTTTGAATATAGTTTGCATACATTACTACGTACTACCCTTGGTTGATAAACTATAATAGGTATAGTTTATGATACATTACATAACACATACATTTAAAAAGGGTACATTTATACAAAGGATATTTTCATTAAGCAAGGTACGGCCATACGATACCAAGTTTTCATAACACGTAATTCCGTTAATGACTTTGTGAAACATTTACTTCAAATTACCATTAAGTCATGTATTGTAACCAGAGTGTCCTTGAGGGAGAGCGTGATAGTTGTGTATAGATCTATATTGGGTTTGACAAACCCACACCTAAACTGCATGCAACAGTTAGACCGATAGGTCTGGGGTGACAAATGTCATAACATTTCCGACGCCCGAAGAACGTCGTTTTAGGCAACCTTGGTCATAGCATGGTTATAATAAACTCACACAAAGTATTAATAAATATTGGAATTTACGGGGACTTCATTAAAATTAAACGAGTTTATGTCGATTTAAACTTACATTATTTATTATAAGTAAGAAAAGTTACTTATACATTTCGGTCTTTGAATTTAAGACTACATATACATTTTAAGGAAAATATTGGATTTTCTAAAACAAATACTACTTTTACAAACGAAAGGCTTTTAATAATACCAAACAAAAGCTTATGAACTCACCAACCTTTGTGTTGACACTTTTTCAAACAACTTGTATTCTCAGGAAATCATTAAACAGGTAACCAAGTGCTTTTGAGGATGGGACGCTAAGGCGTCTACTATTTCATATTTTGTCAACATATTGTAATTGATTCGTAAACATGTAATTCATACAATGATGTAACTTTTTCAATTATATATATGTTGGTTGTGTTTGCTTGAATTACTATTACAATTGTTGTTATGATACTATACATGAAGTCCTCCACCCCGGACATTTCCGTCATCCTTGGTTTGGGGGTGTGACAAATAATCTGCCACCCGAGCTTCAAATTTGGTAAAGGTTCCATCAGAGTTGAATTTTTCATAAGCCCGTCTACCGAGACTGTCATAAATATGGACTTCCATATTCACCAATCGTAGTTCCCCAAATAACCAGTGATTAGGGGCTGAATGAATTGGAAATAGGACCTGTATAAGGATAAAAAAGAAATAAATTTTGTTTAGAAATAAGAATACAAAAACATAACGACAATAACGATAATATTTTCAAAAAATAAAATTTAGTTTATCGTATCGACATCCCACCAAGCAACCATGAAGTTGGGGTATTTAGCAATACCAGCCATAAACGCCCTCCAATCCTGCCCTTCCTCCAGAGCATGGCAAACAAAAAAATTTGGCGGCATTATTGTATGTCGGTCGCTATCAAAACGTCTCTCCATCAGTAGTCTATACCAAAGGGTGATATGCTGCACAAAATTATGATACTTTTGTTATTAACTAAAAAAGAAAATACTTTTAAAAAAATAAATTAAGTATTATTTTACCGTTGCCTCCAACCATCCGTCATGTGTATGCCCAAACAAGGCGCTCCAAAATTCTCTATCTAACACCAAATTAAACAAACGATGCTGCACGTCATATGAATGAAATAAATAATTCTGGATCACAACCTCACCGCCTGCTACGTAAGGTTGCAGGTGCAACACGGAGAAGTCGTGAGCAACAACAAATGCTGGAGGAGGAACGGGGCTTGTTGATTTCATATCAACCTTCCTTTTTGGTCTTCTTTTTTGCTTCGGTGTTGTGTGCAGCTAAAACAATATTGAAATGTTTAGATCTCTATCTTTCAAATAATTCACATAAAAAAATTCTATTATTACGATATAAGTTTTTAAATTAAACGAATACTTCGGTATACGGAGGGCACAAATACTTTGATGGATTTCGAGCCCTCGGTCTATCGGGTGTAACTTATTTGCCATCAAAACCATAAGCATCATAATAATTTACATTTCCCGTAATTTGTATTTCATCTTCCTCCGACACCTAAATTAATAAGCAAAAATCTCTAATTAAAACATGTTTCAATCTACTAAATAAAAATTAAAATAAATATAAGTATAACAACCTCTTTAGCTTCATTATCAATTACATCAAACATATCATCATCAAATTTGTTCCTACTACAACCCGCATTCTCATTCCTCTCCTCCAACTCCTACATTAAAATTAACACATTATAGTTATTAACGAAAGACACATTAAAAATTAATTATTAAAATCGTAAATGTAATATCTATTATAACCTTGTCGTCTTTAATATCACCAAAAATATTTTCATTTGTATTATTTTTATTCATCACTTCATCTTCTACAACCTAAATTTGCAAATATAAAATATGAACACAAATATTCATATATGTTAATAAATTAAAAAAAATAATGTAGCGTGTAACTAACCCGGTCATCAAATTTTGTTTGGAATACTGCAGGCTCCTCAAAACTGATGTTATTCCATAGATCTTCGTTATTCACTTCTTCAACAAACACCTCTATAGGTTCTCGGTTCGTAAACACATGTTGCTCCAGTGCAAGTAGCCGTTTCAACACCTCCTCTAGGTTGGGTTTTCCACTGCGCCCAGCTCTACCATTAGAGCGACCACTAGACGACATACTAGACGAAGATTCGTCTTGTCTCCTAAAATGGTCCCGTACTGGGGATGGAACTGATTTCCGTTCACCATATACATACTCTTGAAATGACATATAATAACAAGATGTCATCTTTTCGTTACCCGGTGACATTTTATTTCTTGGTGGTTGTCCCTCTAAAAAATTGAACATATTAAAAATGCATATAAAAGTATAATAATGAATTTTATTAATAATAAAAAATATTTATGAACCTGTATCTTTGAAAAAATCTTGTTCACATCAACCCATTTCAATTTTTTTGTCCCACTCCATCGTTTCATCCGAGGCATGTCTCTATTTTTTTTCTCAATACAAATCCACAGGCACGAACAGCCGGAAGCATCTCATATATCCATATCTACAATTTTTACAATTATAGTAATAAAAGTTAAAATTAAAATAACTAACATAACAATAAAACTATCTAAATATAAGTAAATTTTTATACCTTAATTGGAGCTGTAAATCCTGAGACGGTGTATTTTAAAGTTTGACGATGCTCATGAAGTGATAAATATTTATTTATCTTGTTCCATGTATCCTCAAGGTAATCATACGTAAAATCCCATAAATAGCTACCCCAGGCGAAACTAACAAAACTAAAATTTTTTAGTTATAATATAAATTAACATTAATAATATAAAACTTTCAAAGTAAACAAAAAATACATGTTCCAGACATCCAAATTCTCAGCCAAAAAAACCAATCTTGTGGCATGCGATCATTTATTTCTTTTCCCAAAAAACCTTCACATCAAATGTATATCAAACATACTCTAACTGCATCGACGTCGTCAACTTCTAAGAATGGTTGATTTAAAATAAAACTTTTCAGGTCACCGATTTTTGCCGAACTATTTGTATAGTTCGGAAATAGCCGCTCCGCAAATTTCAACCCGGTTATCAAACAAAACTCTTCCGACCCATGTACCATTTTCGTATCGCCTACTCTAAAATATACCGTTTTATTCCATCTGGAGATAAAACAGCGTCCGGCCGTATCTGATGAAGGAACATTTTGTGGAACAGCAATTCGTCCCCTTGTAAACGAGGGACGTCCAACAAGTAACCAAATACTGTATCTCTAAATATATCACGTCTCACACCATCTAACACTTCAAATAATTCGCATATGTTACACCCCGATCCCTTTAAGTTTACAATAGCTTTCACATCGAAATTATTATAATTATGCTGCACAAAACACAATAACATATTAGAAAACTAAACAACTATTTCATTTTAAAATATATGATTAATAAATGCAATAATAACATAAACAATAATAACAATGCAAATACAAATATTTAATAAATAGTTTATATATTTACGATAAAAAACAATAACATACTATAACAATTTTTCAACTTAAACGGCAACTATATAAACAATTTTCCAAGTTATACGACAAATATACAAACGATTTTTATCTTTCTAATTATATAAAATAACATTTTCTAACCATATAAACAAACAATTTTTCAATTAAAACGACAACTAAATTAACAATTTTTCAACTTATACGGCAAATATACAAACAATTTTTAACTTTCAAATTATCTAAAATAACATTTTCTAACCATATTATAAAATTTTTTCTACTAAAACAACAAATATATATAAATTTTCAAGTTATACGACAAAATATACAAACGACTATTGTACACAAATATATAAAATAACATTTTCTAACCATACTATAAAATTTTTTATACTTCACCAACAAATATATAAAAATTTTCAACTTATACGACAAATATACAAACGACTATTGTACACATATTGTAAACATTATTTTAACCATTTTTCAATTTATAAAAACAATTATACGATAAGAATATACAATTTTTCAAGTTATACAACAAGTATACAAACGACAAATAACATATTCTAACCATGCTATATCAATTTATCAACTTAAACCACTAACCAAACATATTGTAAACATTATTCTAACAATTTATTTAACTAATAACTTAAAAAAATTAACATATTCTAACCATTTTACTAAATGTACAACTACCCGATGCACACTCTACGCAGTCTCTACTTGTACATTCATACAACCACTTACAAAATAGCATTTAAACTTCAAGTTTACTAATAACAAATATTAAAACTATCAAATACAACAAAATTACCCTATCACAAACAATATAATTTTTTTTACACTAACTAATACAATAAATAATAAAATAATAAAGACATATACTAAATAAATGTTAATTAAAACATAAAAAGAGTTAAAATCTAACCATATTTTCGGGATTGTTGAAATAATCGTCCATTTTCTTCAAGAAATCGTCAAAATGAATCCCTGAGAGAGAGTTTTTCTATATTGAAGAGTGAAAAATGAGGAAAAAAAATCGTTTTATAGATTTTCACAACCAAAATCGCAGATGAACAGTACAAATCGCAGATGGACTTTTCCATCTGCGAATGTACAAGTGCCTAAAGCACAACTGTGCTGTAGGCACTTGTACATTCGCAAATGGAAAGTCAAAATCGCAGATGGGGCATTTCAATCTGCGAATTTAGTGGTTATTTTTGCAATTTCTATTTTTTTTGGCTAAATTTGTAAGGTAATTAGTGTATTTGGCTAATTTTGTAATTTTCTCTAATTATTATTATTAACCTTCGCAATGAGCTTAATCAATAATTCACTTAAAACTCTCATTTAACTTAATCTAATTCGTCCACTTCACCCGTAAATGCGTTTTATGTAATAACTCGACTATCTCACCCCATAAACTATCCTTGAATGAAATTATTATCCAGATTATTTTATAACCCTTAATTTGTATTCGCTAACTAGAAACGGGGCGTTAAAGGTTTGGTCATGAAAACCGCTAGGATTGCCAAATTCCAAGTCGTTTTATAAGCAAATTGGTGTTGTTAATTTGGGTAGTTTTATATTTGTATTTATTTCCATTGATGATATAATTAACAAGTAATGATTTCTTTTGCGATTCCCATGAAAATTATTAAGTTCATTTCTAAGTGATTGAGATGTCACAAATGTACATCAAATAAACAAACTTTTTAGAACAAGCAATACAAAAGTAGAATATAAAAACAACGGTCTTCTTGACCTTACAAACACACGACACACCTTCTAGATAAAATGAAACATACACACATGCCATTTTTACTACATCATCTATGTTACTATTACACAAAATGCAAGAAACATACAAATTACACATTAGTACAATCTAAAATTTAGGAAGGAGGTAGCCATTGCAACTCAATGCCAAAGTTCCATGAATCGATTGAAGATCCGGGCTTCATATCCACCATAGAGGTATAAGCAGTGCATCCTTCAACCCTAATCCTAATCCGATGGTTAGTCATGGATGCATCTTTGAAGAAAGAACAACAAAGTGAACCCATGCACGTTCCTTTTTCTTCCTCAAATTGCCTACAAATGCTACTTGAAGAACAATTTAAAGGTGACAAGAGGATATTTTTAGAACAGTTAAACAACAACACAGTATTACGAGAAGATATGCTAAATGGAGAGTCGTCTTCTAGCCTGAAACCACCTACATTGAGATCCGAAGATTGGCACGTGTCTTTTTCTATAATTGGAGGCGTAATAACTAGCGTATTAGCAAATGTATTAATACTAATTATTTTATAGTAAAGTCCATCACCTGAAACAAAGCCCAGACCTATGGTATTGTTACAATGGATTTTGTATTTTATGTTTCCGCACTTGTCATTGGTGCTAAGTGGAAAGGGAACATCCATGTCGCCGCATTTTGGACAACCATCGAGGAAGAAAGAATGTGCAAATGGAATGAGAATAAGGAGAGGAATCATGTTTCTTGGGACCGTGATGAGTGTAGGTTTCATGAGGTAGAAAGGAATCATGTTTCTTGGGACCGTGAAGAAGTGATAACTTCGTTTTTATACACAAGCAAGCAAGTGGCCTATTCTTTTAATCTTTTTAAAACTTTGCACATTGTAAATATAGAAGAATATTAACATATTGGACACTTCATTTATATTTTAGTTTATAAAACAAATGCTATTTGTTTATGAAATTAAATCTGTGATAGATTCGAGAAGGAACCTGAATACTAATTTAAAATGAAAATGTTTTAGTATGGTTGTTAACTCATGGAATTTAGCCAACATAAAAACAAAAAGAGAACATAATATCATCATTTTGTTATAACAAAATGACTTCATATTTCTTGGTCATTTTATGATTTTCTTAGCCAACATATATACAACAAAAAGAGAACATAATATCATCATTTTGTTAAAACAAAATGACTTCGTGTAGTTTGGTCATTTTATGATTTTCTGAAAAAATATTTCTTAATAATAATAATAATAATAATAATAATAATAATAATATATCCATGGATAATGGATAAATGAATAATAATATGTTATAAGAGCTTATAAATAGTCTTATCAGACTTATGTCTGATAAATCAAAAATAAAAATGTCTAATAAATGACCGAACAACTCCTATATATGTGAAAGTGTTAATGTGGTCATCGAATAAAAAACCAAAAGCAATTTAGAAGAAGAAAGAGAATCAAAAAGTGGGAGAATATAATTTATCTTTAATAAAATATAGGAAGGCCCATGATACTATGTTACAAGTGATGTCATGATATGCAGTTTTCTTTTTAAATTTGAATCATTCAAAACAAAATTACATAAATGTTACCTATAATATAATAAAACACTTTGGGTCCAAATTTTAACATAACCGATATTTATTGTTTCATTTTATGACGATTAGTTTTTTTATTTATTTTTTACTAACACCGTAAAAGATACGAAAAGTAACCTATCTAACATACATAATTTTTTTTAATGATATTTAGGACGTGTTTGACAAAACTATTTGGTAGCTTATAGTAGGAAGTTGAAAGTTGGAAGTTGTAGATTGCATGAAAACCAAAATTTAAAAGTTATCAAAAACCATTTTAAGTAGTTTTTGGATTAAAAGCTTTGATGTGTATTTTATGCATTAGTTTTAAATTTATAAAACATATAAACATAATAGACATTGTACCCTATTATGAAGTAATATAGTTTATAGTAAGAAATGGTATCAACTCTCGGTGAACGAGTATGATTTGATTTAGATAATAAAACAATTAATTAAACTAGAAACATAAAAATAAAAAAGAAGTTTTGTTTAACTAATTATACTTGATTAATGACCTAGCAAATGCAAACAATAGCAAATAATATGATTTAAACAGTAGATTTAAAATACTTTCATTTAGATTCTAAATCTTCCTATTTTATATGGTTGATTTACTAGCAGTGCAATGCATTTATCAAGTTAATTACATGGTTTTATGACAACTAGTTATCTTTGTCCGATTAACTGATACTAATAATCATAAAATAACTAACACAATGATCAATTTATCATTTATTTAGCTAACTAAATAACCAATTAAATATTCGAAATATGAAAGAACTGATCTAGTAATTTCTTATCAATGATCATGATAATTCATCGAATCATACCATGGTTATCTAATATTAGCTTCACTATTTAAGTTCATAATTATATCATATAACCTTAAGATTTAATCCCTCAATAGTCCTAACAGTTTATTGTTATAAAGTAATTAAGATGTAAGTTAATACAACCAAATTGTAACATCTATAAAATTCATGAAAAATTTAAACTACAAACCATCATTGTTTACAAAATAGTTTTCAAAACATGTTTAGTATCAGAGCTTTCCCAAAATCATAAAACAAAACATGAGGAGGTGCACGATCACGCCTTTGCCTTTCTGCGATCATCCGAGGTACCTGAAACATAACCTAAAACTGTAAGCCCAAAGCTTAGCGAGTTCCCCCAAAATACCAGTACACAATAAATAACACATATACAATAACAACATGCAATGAGTCCACATCTAAAAGACTAGATTACCCCTGAGCCCACATCATAAGTCTGGCTTGCCCTTGGGGCCCACACGTCTGGCTTGCTCCCTGACCAGATCAGTCCTCGGACTAAATACCACCAAGCCCTCGGTACGAGTCTGGCATGCCCTACCCGCCCTCAACTTGTATCTAAAATGCTCATGAGCCCTCAGTATAAGTCTGGCATTCCCTACCCGGCCCTCAGCTCATATCTGGATTGCTCCAGGGTTTGTTGGCTACCGCCCAGAGCGGTACAACCTTAACCCAACCAACACAATATGTCAACATATAACATATACTAACACATACAGATAATCATACAGACAGTATCACATCTAGTCCTATTGATCTACCAGACTAGCATATAAAAAGTTAGCATGCGTATCAATTCCATACTCTACATATCAATGAATATCAGGTTATCTAACCAATGGGTCGGCCTTGGTGCCTTCGACCCGTAAGTACAGTGAAGAAAACTCACCTCGCAACTGGATAGAACTGATGAGGCCCGACTCCGAATCTCAGCTCTCAACACAATACCTAAATCCACCAAGTGACCATTCCATCAAAATACCCAAAATACCCAGAATACCCTCAAAGTCAAACTTGGTCCAACTTGATCAAACTCAAAGTCAACTAGTCAAACCCAAAAAAACCAATTAAGTCAACCCATTCAAGTCAACTCAACAAGGCTAACCAATTCGAGTACGTATGACGTACTCTGGAAGTACGCTTAGCGTATGCGAAGCCTCACAGAAGACTGCTCGACGGGGTGATTGACCGAGTACGTGGGGCGTACTCTCGCACCCCTCCAAACTCCATTTACTGCTTAATGGCTTAAGCACTTAAGCCCATATTTCAGATCCATGAACAAAACATACCCTAGAGTCATAAAGTTCCAATTTTATGACTTTACACGCCTAATAAGAGCTTAACACAAGGTCTTAATCCATTAGGACCTCCTACAAGATGCATGGAGCAAATCTAACCAATGAACTTCATTTTTATGGCTAAGGACCCCTCCTAGGGTCTGAAAGGACAACTCAAAACGTCCAGAACATACCAAGCTCAGGATGAGACTTTTGGGACCAAAAAGGTGACATAAAACCCCCATTTCTAGATCTACAACATTAAAAGACAAAAGCTGCAGAGGCTTGCAAATGAAAGATGGATCCCAGATCTAAGATGCTTCCTCTTCCAAGGCTCCTCAATGTATCTTCTTTTTTATTCTTCAACACACCAAGAACACACACTTAAGCTCCAAAACACACACTCAAAGGGGTAGGGTTTGCAAAAACGTCTCAACGGGAATGGAGGCTGAAGAGGTGAGGGAAAATGAGGCTTAATGTTTTTTAAATACCACCTAAACCATAAAAAGTAGGGTTTTCCTCATGAAGCTAGTACGCCCCGTGTACATAGGTGTACGCCCAACGTACACACATGTATGCATGGCTTACTCTTCCTGCCTTAATTACGAAATTGCCACTAGGGCTTCAAAGCACAAATTCTTGGACTTATGGGCCAAAATGACATATAATAAAATAAAAGGGATGAGTTTAGAAATACCAACACATTAGGATGTTACAGTTCTCCCCACTTGAACTAGACTTCGTCCTTGAAGTCGGTTGCGGTGATTAACTCAGGATAATGCTCCCGCACCTCAACCTCCGGCTCCAGGTCCACTCGGTGCCCCTCCAATGCTGCCACTGTACCTTTAACAAAGTGTAGGGCCGAAATATGTTGTAATCAGTCGAAGTCTGTTTAATTGTTCACTTCGTATGTTTTGTTATGTATTTACTAAGGTGTCTAATGTTCGAAGCTTAACGTCTAAGCCTTAGTATTTTTTTGTACTTCTTGTTTCCTATAAATAGGGACTGAGCATTGAGTAGATAGTAAGTTTTTGAGAGTGATTGTAAAAGTTCACCCTTTTTACTATCGTTTTTGTACTCGTGTTCATCGGAAGTAATAGAGCTGAAACCAAATTATATTTACTTCTCGTGTTCAAATTACATTTGATTTACTCTGATTTGTTTCATACTCAATTATCACTTCTACAATTGGTATCAAAGCAGGAATCATCACTGTGATATGATTTTCAGTTGAATCTCTAGTTTTTGAGTTGCAAGTTTGTCTCAAAAGTTTTCGCACTGTTTGATTCAGAAAATCATCTCTGATCTACAGTTTTGATTTGATTCTGCATTTGATTTGCATAATCGAGTAATCGATTTTGAATTTCTGATCGATTTGTTCATTAAAATTCAAATTTCTTCAAGTTTTTCTAAAAAAAACTCATCCGTACATTCATGGCGAATTTCAACATGAACACGATGACTTTGTTCTCTCATCTGTTAGGATCTTCTACGAAGATTCCTATGTTGATTTCGGAGTACTATGATCAGTGGGCTGATCGAATGGAGGATTATTTGAATGGTTAGGACGAGGAACTCTGGAGCTACATTACTGGAAATGTTCAACCTCCACTAAATGTTCAACAAATTGGACCATCTGGAACAACATCTGCAGTCGGCGATTAATCCACCAGGCTGAAGAGCAACGAAAAGCGTTGTTTGAGAGAATTACGAGGTGCCTTGCCACCTGTTGTTTACAATTACATATGTGGTTGTAAAACTCCAAAAGATATCTGGAATACTCTTAAGGAAAAGTATCAGGGAAGCGAGAAAACAAAGATAAACTCTGTTAAGCAATGTCTTGTGGAGCTGAAAGAATTCAGACAAAAGGAGAGTGAAACGATTGAAGTTTACTATGATCGTTTTAATGAACTAATCTATCGATGCAATCGTTATGGAATCACAAGTTCTGGTATGGATTTCAATCTCACCTTCGTGATGGGACTTCGTAAGGAATGGAGGAGTGTAAGCATGATGGTGAAGAATCAACAAAGTTTCGATACATCATCTCTAAATGATCTGTATAATCAGATGAAAACTCACGAAAGTGAAGTAAACGAGATGACAGAAGAGTCGAAGCTCAGTCTGGGAGGTCCATTAGCTCTTGTTTCAAAAGTATCTGAAAAATAAGTTGTTGAAAAAGGTGATTCTGATGGTGAAGAGGGGTTTTTAATGAATTCGGATGATGAGGCAATAGCTTTTTACTCGAACAACAGAGTTAAAAAGTTTTTGAAGAAACCATTTAATCCGAAGATAAAGCAGAATGGGGGAAAAGGAAGTTTTGTGAACAAGTCTGCAGGAGAAGAGAAGAAGAAGTTTGAAAAGAATGATGAGAAGGTTACTGAGGTCAAGAACGAGAAGAAACTAAGAGGAGATTCGGGTGTTGACTGTCATTACTGTAACGGAGCAAATCATTTGGCAAATGATTGCATGCTTCGTAAGAAAGAGGAGAAAAAGAATAGGGTCAAGGACGAAGCGTATTATTTGGAGAGATTGGAAGAGGTGCGTACGAAGGCGAAAAATATGTCATTGGTGGCTAGAGGTGAACAGGAGGAAGATGGCACGTATCAGATCTGGTCATCCGGATCCGACGATGAAGAGATGCGTAATCCTATGCATGGTGCTATGTTCGCAAAGCTGGAGGAAGATTCTGACGAAGAGGTGACTGGTCATTGCTTCATGACCAAAAGTGCTGATAAATCTCCAATGACAACCAAGGTACGTGCTATTCTTCAGTATTTTAACATTCCTTTACAAGCTTATGATTCTGAAATAATTGTATTTGATGATACCGTTGCTTACTATGATTCAATTGTGGTGTCCGCTAGTAACGAAGCTAAGAAACTAAACATCCAATTGCAAGAGACACAAAAATTGTTAGATTCGAAACGCAGCAGGGTAGAGTATCTGGAATTACAGATCACAAATATCATGTGTGATAGGGATTCGTTAAGTAGTGATGTTAAAATGTTGTTAGCACAAAGAAATATTTATTGTAACTCTGCAAAACGTTTATATGCTAAATTGACTGCTTTGCATCATTCGGCTGATATTAGCAAAGAACAACATAGGAAGTTATTACCTTTTCTTGCTTTCGAAAGAGAGAAAATTGATAGCGTGTCTTATGATTGTGAGAAAACCATAGCAGAATTCGATAAAGTGCCTGATAATCGATTTGATTATGGTATTGTTAAGATAGATGAATACTTGAATGCTGATGAACTTGTTGAGATTGTGAATGATACCTTAACCAAAAATGAACAAATCAAAATTTTGAAAAGAACTAATATTAATGTCACATGATAATTTTGAGAATTAGAAACTTGACTCTTAATCTAATTTTGCTGATGTCGATGATAATTCTGATAATTTTAGCGAGATCTGTGAAATTGAGGAAGAGGAAAGTGTCGATTGTTCACAGTTGTCTGTCATTAATGTCACATCTAAGTCTAAAGGAAAAGAAAAATGTAATGATTCGTCAGATAAGGTTGCCACTGACAAACCCTCAACTTCGAAAGGTTTTGATTTTGACAATGTGAGTGTCAGAGATAGTCAAACGGATAGTAGTGATGATGAGGGTTAAGAACAAGTTTCGAACAAATCTAAGACTGAAAAGCCTGTTTCAGACGAAACAACCATTCCACGAATTGTTGTTGATCAAGTGTTTGGAGACAATGAAAATTTTGACAAAGTTTTGTCTGAAAAAGGAGCTCATTATTTGGAAACAATTCAAGTGGTGTATCCAAATTTCAAGTGTACAGATGATGTTGTATTTCCAAATCAAGTATTTGTCACTACTGGAAATGTTGAAAACATCAAACCAGAGTTCACCAAAATGGTAGAAGATGACAACAAGAGAACATCAGATGAAGGATTCTTTTCAAATCAAAGCACTGTCGAAAATAATCTAAGAAAGAATTCGTATGTTTTTCAAAGGCAAAAACCACAACGAAAATGGGTTGAAAAACAAGCAAATGCAAAAGAATGTTTGAAACAAGAAACTAAAGAAACAAATGAGAATGTGAAACTTAATTTAAACGAATTTAAGGATCGTGTTGAAAAATTTTCGAAGGAAAACGAAATTTCGAAAAGACAAGGAAGAAAGAATTTTTTTTTGCAAGTTGTGTCAAATGAAAAGGAATCAAAAATACCTATCAAGAAAGTGTTTGAAAATGAGTTGTCCAAACCTGTACAAACTAAGTTTTCAAAACATTCAGATAAAAAGGAAAATCCCGCTCAACCAATTTCGTCTGATTCTCAAAATGATTCTGTGAAGTTTTCAAAAACAAAAACTTTTTCAACAAATGATAAAGAACATAATTTTCATTCAAAAAGCCAACCAAAGTTTTCAAAGCCAACAAACAATCCAAATCGATTTTCTTCAAATACAACAAGTCGAAATTTCGATAATTCTCGTCGATTTGAAAATGTTCGAAAATTTGAGAACATTAGAAAATTTGAAAATGTTCGAAAATTTGAAAATGTTCGAAATTTTGAGAACGTTAGAAATTTTGACAATGTTAGAAAATTTGGAGAATGTTAGAAAGTGGTGCAATCTGAACTGGCTGAATTTGAGAGAAACAAGGTTTGTAGGTTAATTCCTAAACCAAAAGATGTTTCAATTGTCAGATTAAAATGGATTTTCAAAAATAAAGCCGACAAGGATGGAAATATCCTTCGAAATAAAGCACGATTAGTTGTTAAAGGATATTCGCAACAAAAAGGTATAGATTATTAAGAAACTTTTGTCCCTGTCGCAAGACTCGAGGCTGTTCGAATATTCTTGGCTTATGCAGCTCACAAAGACTTTGATGTCTATCAAATGGATGTGAAGTGTGCGTTTTTGAATGGAGAACTAGAAGAAACTGTGTATGTGGAACAATGCCCAGGTTTCGTGAATAAAGAATATCCTAATCATGTGTATATTTTAGATAAATCAGTTTATGGGTTAAAAGAAGCACCACGAGCATGGTATGCAACTCTTACCAGTTTCTTAAAACAATCGAAATTTAAACAAGGATCAGTTGACCCCACATTATTTCGAAAGAAAGTTGGGAATCATCTAATTCTTGTTTAAATTTATGTCGATGATATTATTTTTGGCTCGACTGACCCTGCTTTGTCTAGTGAATTTGAAAATTTGATGAAAAGCCAATTCGAAATGAGCATGATGGGTAAAATCAATAATTTTCTAGGTTTAAACATTCATCAAAGCAGAGAAGGAATTTTCATCAATCAGGAAAAATATACAAAGAATTTGCTCGAAAAGTTTGGAATGACAAACAGCACGAAGTTAAGAGTACCAATGGCGATTGGAACGAGGCTAAATCCTTCGTTAGAAACACCTGCGGTTGATCTTACTTTATACAGTAGTATGATAGGTTCATTGCTTTATCTTACTGCAAGTAGACCTGGTATCATGTTTTCTGTATGTAATTATGCTAGGTATCAAGCAAATCCAAGAGAACCACATATGACTACAGTAAAAAACAATTTTCGTTATCTCAAGGGAACAACTTCGTTAGGATTATGATATCCTGCGAAATTAGGCTTTTTCAGTCAGGCGTTTTCGGATGCAGATCTGGGAGGATGTACACTGGACCGAAAGAGTACAAGTGGTGGTTGTCAATTCTTGGATGGAAAGTTAGTTAGTTGGCAATCGAAAAAGCAAACGTGTGTTTCGATTTCAACTGCTGAAGCTGAATATGTTGCAGCTACTGCTTGCACTTCGCAAATCATTTGGATCCAGAGTCAATTGCGTGATTATGCCATTAATATGAAAAAGATTCCACTGTATTGTGATTCACAAAGTCTTATTTGCATTTGTCATAATCCAATACAACATTCGAAAACCAAACATATGGCACTTCGTTATCATATTATTAAAGATCATGTGGAAGATGGCAACATTGAAGTTCATTTTGTAAAAAAAACTGATTAGCTTGCTGATATTTTTACAAAAGCTTTGGACGAAAAATCATTTGTTCGAATTTTGACAGGATTGGGAATGACGAGGCAAATTCTGTTCCAGGACTAAATTCGAAAGAATAAAAAATGAAGTGTTATGCAAAAGTGTCGATTCAGAGGCAAAACTGTTTCATTCAGAGGCCGACAGTATTAACCATTCAGAGGTTTCTGTTCACGTTCAGCACTTTGACACGCTTCGTTTTCGACAATTGGGAAAGCCAAGTTTCGTTAGTTTGGTTATGATTTCTTAAATTTTCGTTAATTTTGATAGTTTCGTTAGTTTGTCAAATTTTCGTTAGTTTATCAAATTTTCGTTAGTGTGTCAAAAATTTTCGTCAGTCGATCACATGTTTTTCGTGAGTTAGTATCTTAGTTTTATTTCAGAAAAATTAAAAACTCCAAAAAGATTTTATTTTTGTTTTGTCATTTTATTTTCGAAAAATCAAAAATTCCAAAAATATTTTTTTTGTTTGTTTTCTTTTTCGAAAATCTTAAAAACACAAAAATATTTTCTTTCTTTTTGAAAAATCAAAAATATCAAAACGATTTTTGTTATTTTGTTCTTTGTCTTTTCTTCGTACAGATTTCACGAAAGGTTTAGAAGGGTCATGCTTGCGTTTCTATGGGAAGGTAAAATTTCGAAAACTTTGTACTAGTTAGACTGTCCTTAGAAGTATGCTGTAGCATGTCGACCCAAGCCTCCATTGACTCAATGTATGATTTTCGAAAGCCTTAATGAAAATTTTCCTTCTGAAAATTTCTTCCCAATCAGGCTTGCATTCACATTAGTCTCCTGAGCTACCTTACTCTTCTCAAATGAGTTAAGAGTTGTCTGTTTGGTCCAATCATAACAGAGGTACAATTGATTTCGTGAATCAATCTTTTTCATCTCAAAATTCTAACACATTTCACACACAATGACATATGTCCAAGAGGTCATCGATCACACCAATCATGACTTAGGCATATCAAATTTCTGTGTTAATGATCTAAAATCATGAGACCGTGATGAAAGTGAAACCCAAATATACGAACTCATTTAAGGAATTGACGGGGAACTATGTTCCAGTTTTAACGAAACAGTTGTTTCAGTACCAATCCTCGATGCTTCGTATCATATTCAATTCTTTTGAGTGGTCTTGATCAAATGGTCGAAACCCACAACATTTGTTTCCCAACAGGATCCAGCCGAATTTAATTTTTCTTTGAATATGATTTTCGTTGGAGTATCAACTATTTCACTCGTCACATTCACAATAATTCAAAGCATACTTGTCACTGACTACACTGGTCAAACATGTAATTTCGGTTACAATTACTCACCTTATGTTTAGGTTGATATGTAACGAAATTGTTAATCCACCCACAAAGTCTTATAAAAGAAGCCCTTCGCTACTTCTCTACAAGTATTCGATTGTAATTCACGGGAACATACGCAAGCAGTTGATTGTCTCTCTTGATAATTAACGAAGTAATCTTTGCCCAGGGTTTATCTACTTCTATGTCGAATTTTTTTTTTTCGACATCACAGATCCAAATTTTTCGTTAAGTTTGCTTCTTATCTTATCTTTGGCACACTACACACACAAAATCCTTGAGGTTCTGAGTACTACCAACTTAGGCTGATGATTTCGAAAGTCTGGCAAATGACTTCGTCTCTAAACCCAAAGACGAAAGAGACTTACCTCAATATCGAAGGTTCATGACGGTTTCACTTCTATTGGGATAAACGAACATGCTATTTGACAAGACGTTTTGTATTCAGTCCGGTTTTCAAGGCGATGTGACAGATACTTTTTCAGACGTGGCTACTTTATCGGAATAGTGATGCGATTTTCAAGGTGCCACATCGGATCTCATTTAATGCAGCTCGCGCTTCACATTCAAATTTCAGGGTTACATATAAAAGGAGATTCAAGGGTTCTTTATCGGTTAACGTTTTCAAAAGAAAAATCTCCAATTTGTCTCAGAAAATTTTACTTGTTCTTCCAAGGTTCAAAACCCTAATCATGGCGAATCATGCCGCTGTTATTGCTCCATCCCAGTCTACTGAAGAAGTTGTTTCTCAACCAATTATGAAGATTTAAAGCACCAATTATCAAGTCGAGGGGGATGTTTCACTGTATCCAGATGAATTGAATATGTTGGTTGTCGCTTTGAAAGCTCTGTTCTTTCTACTGTGATGTTCAACTCATTTGCTGTTCCTCTATCCTAGCTTTCCATAGCAGGATCTACTGCATCATACAACAAAGCTCTGGATGTTATCACGTTTAATCTGGTAAACAATAAGAAGATTCGTCTCTCCAAGAAGCTGTTCTGTCAGATTCTTGAAATTCCTAACTCTCCACCGTACACTGATCTTTCGTTTGCTCAAATCATCTATATGTTCAATGAGATGGGTCATCAACCCTCACTCACTAAGATCAGTAATCTCAAGAAGTCTGGACTTCCAAGTATTTGGAATTTTTTATTTGGTATTTTCCTACGCTGCTTGACTGGTCGCAGTGTTGGTTTGGACAAAGGAAGAATGGAGGTATATGCCATGGTTGCTGGCCTTTACTATGATATTCTGGTTGATTTTTCTACTCAGATGTGGAAGAAATTTCAGAAAAGTGTAGAGAACACCAATGTGGTTCAAGGAATATCATGTGCAAGATACTGGAGTTTGATTCTTCGTCATGTTTATGACAAAGAAGGAATTGAAGTACCAGCTGATGAAGATAGAGCTGAATTCTTGAAGTATCACTTTCCAAAGGAGGTTACTGATGATGCTGAGGTGTTTTCGAACATTGCTAGAATCCCTGATGCAATGTTAAAACGTGTTGATCCAACCAACTCAGTCTTAGTTGAGTATTTGAAGTCTGTTAATCCTGATGATGAAACAGGAAAGTTGTTGTCAAAAGAGGATGTTGGTCCTTCTAAGAAATCAAGACAGTCGAAGAAGGATGCAAAGGCCACTCCTGAGAAGTCTGTGTAAGAACCCAAGCCAATGAAGTCTATAAAGAAACAGTCTACGACAAAGGAGCAAGTTTCGACTATTTTGACAACGCCTGTTGAGCCTGTTGTTGATGAACAAGCTAAGGAAACAATTCCATCTAAGTCTGGTGTTTTTAGAAGACTAAAATTGAAAGCTCGTGGTTCACGAATATCTACCGACGGATCTTCTAGTTTTTCTCCAACCATGGTTCGTAAACCACATCTTAATCATCAAGGGATTCTTATTCGTGAGGTTCCAGCTCCTGTTTCTCCTTCATCAAAGAAACGAAGAGCTGAAGATGTGGAAAAGCATATTTCCAAGAAGAAGATTAAGAAACGAAAGTTGGTTATTCAAGAGGAATCGTCCGAAGGTGAGAAAGTTCCTGAAACACCTGAACCTACTATTTCCAAACCAACATCGACTCCTGAGCAGACTAAGGTCATACCACTCGAAGTTTCGTTAACCAAGTCAGTTCTAGAGGAGGTTCGAACTTCAGACATCACTACAAACGTATCTGATATGGTTGTAAATGTCAACATGGGTAAAGGAGATTCGCATTCAGAGCTTCCATTATCAATCCAAGGTATTCCTGTATTATCTCACATGGATACTTCAGTTTCTCTACCTCCTTATATCATTCCTGTTTCAAACACAACAAACTCACCTACTTTTGAGCAAGTTATCCAAAATCCATTTACCACACTTTTCTCATCCCAATCCACTGATCCACCCAAATCTATTGATGAACCTAAAACTGATACTAACGAAGGAGGTTTTGGAGGTACTTTTGATGATTTGGAATTTGATGATGAGGAAGAAAATTTTCCAGATCATATGTTAATGTCTATGAAGCAGTTCAAGATTCTTAACAAGAAGTTGAATTCGATTATTCAATCTCAAGCAGATATGGGGGGAAGTAATTCGGTGTCAAGTATGGAGATTGATGGTCTGATCAAAGTTGCCGAAGCCAGAATAATTACCAAATGTTCTGGATTGATTAAAGAATCTGAATCACACCTCATGGAGAAGTTGGACCAGAAATGATAAGTCTAATGAGTTACGTGTGAAGACTCAATCTTCGAATTTTCAGGGAGAAGTTAAAGATTTTAGACGGTTGGCTAAGGAACGACATGTATTGTTTGTTCAAGATGTGAAGAAGGTAAGGGAGGATGTTAATTTTCAAATTCGAGAACTTCGTGAAGACATGGCGAAAAAGATTGCTAGTGTTCAGAAAGACTATGCGTCTCTCAATCAGAAGATGGATATTATTTGTGATGCAGTCACAAAGTTTGTTAAATTGTACGAAAGTTTGAGTCCTCAAATTACTCAACTTTCTACGAATGATAGTCAAAGCTTTGTGGAAGTTATTAGTTTGTTAAAGGAGTTGAAAACACTTGTTATCAAGCCTGCTCAATCTTCGCTCATTACTCCTGAGTTCTTGTCTCAGAAGTTTATTCCGTTTGAAGCTGTTCTGCATAAACAATTATCTCCGTTATCCAGGATTTCGAACTTGTTACCAACATATGCCCCGGCTGTTGTCACAGGGGTGCAAGGGGGAGAAGGGAAGGTTGGTGAGGGAGTTTCGCATGAAAAAGTCAAGGTTGTTGGAAAAGTTTTTTCATCAAAAATACCAACAACAAAGCCAATTCTTTCAACAGCTGGGCTGGTGAGTTCGACAGTGATAACTACAAAGCCAATTGCCAAATGCATTGTGATTGAAGGTGGAAGTAGTTCAAAACCAAAGGAAGTTGTTGAAATTCATGGGAATAAAGACAAAGGGAAAACGATTGTTGTGGAGAAATCGAAAGAAGAGAAGAAAGCCGAAGTTGAAATAGAGAAACAAAGGGTGATTCAAAGCATTTTGAGACTTCGTGCAAATGATACACCTGGAATGAATAAGGGAGATCCAAGCAAGCATTACAATTACGAAACTATTGAAGCAAAAGTTGCTTATAATCACATGTATGCTTTTGAGAAAAAGCCCAAGAAAAGTTATGCTGTCACTAATACAGTTATGAGCCAGTTAGATTTTCCTGTGAACGAAATGATGTTCATAATGGCTCAGTACAAGATTGCAGAGAAGTTTGATAATGATGATGATTACACTTACGTGAAACTTAGGTTTCACGCTGTTCTTGGAAAAGTGCCAGAAGAGGTTTGGTCTTTGGTGAAGATAAAGAAGGTGATTAGTATTACGATGGATGTTCTGTTCGAAAACATGATGCATAATTTTCGTTTTCATGTTGCAAGGGTGAATGGTCAAATCTGTGATTTCTCTGTTGCTGATTTTCCTTTAATGAACTTGTATGATCTTATACAAGTTGCAATGCTTTTGAAAGACAAGAATGCTTCGCATCTTCAAGAAACAGATCCAAAAGTGTTTAGACTTGGACTTGCCCACATCAAAATATTCATAGATAACTACTATGAGTGTTTGGCCCTTACTGATGTGGAGTTGGCTACAACATTGGGGAATGAAGTGAAAGTCCCTTTGGAAGTTTCGAAGACCCAACCTGAGTTGAAGAAATTTGCTGATGGGGAAATTTGTTTGAAACCGTTTGGATTGGTCTTCGCAGGAAAGGATAAGAATGGAAAGGCCAAAAGATTCTTGTTCCAGGCAAGCGAAGTTGAAAGATATACCACATCCCAGTATACAAACTTTATTGTTCGTATGAATAACTGTTCGAAAAACAACCAAGGGGATAAGAAGGAGTTGAAGAAGATTATTTCGTGGTATACAGAGATACGAAGAGTGATGTTGTTTGCTGCACATATTCTCTCACCTTGAGAAGTTCGACTTGATTACAAAGGGGGAGATTGTAGGGTCGAAATATGTTGTAATCAGTCGAAGTCTGTTTAATTGTTCACTTCATATGTTTTGTTATGTATTTACTAAGGTGTCTAATGTTCGAAGCTTAACATCTAAGCCTTAGTATTTTTTGTACTTCCTGTTTCCTATAAACACTACAAGAAAAATGACTTACAGTCACACCAAAAAAGTGTGACCATATGCATATAGTGAAATTTTATTTTTTCACTGAAAGTGTGACGGAAGGTGACGTCATCGTATAGGTCTTATGGTCACTTTAAAATGTAGTGTCTGTATGAGATGAAAACATGTGGCCGTATTATAAAAGTGTGGCAAATTTGTACGAAATTTTTTTCCATAAATATCCAATATTGTAGCGTTAAACCGTCAATAGACACATTTATTTAGTAACTGTGGTGACTGTATATCACCAACTTGCGACATTCATGATGTTTTAGTGTAGTTGTTTTCTTTTATATTGTCACACAGTTTAAATTTTGTTAAGACTATTGTGTATCTTTTGTAAACATGTAATTACGGTGAGCATGCCCATGTTTGGTAAATGGACACATATAATTAATTCCATAAGTGGCGAATTGCTAATAATTAGTCACAAAAAACAATCAATTTTTGTGACTATAGCCTATCGTACAGATACACACAATTAAGTGAAATACAATCATAAGTATTATAAAGACACACATTTTGTTAAAATTAAGGACTATTCGGTATCGTAATAAGACTATTGGGTATATTTTAGATACATATAATTATGGTGAACATGACCATGTTAGGTAAATGGACACATATAATTAAATTTATAAGTGACGATTTGCTAGTATTTCGTCACAACAACAATCAATTATGGTATCTATTGTTAACCATTTAGCCACACATTAAAAAATGATGTAAAGTAACCATTGTATAATTATAGAGACATTGAAAACCAATAAAACATGACCAAATTTATATTAAAGCCTCTTTAATTTAATATTTATTGTTACTTTTTATACAAATTTAGACACATCAAAATAATTTAAATTAAAGTAACCAAACCCAACAATATGAAACAAAATTAAAATTCATAATTTGATATTAATAATAATTAAAATCCAAATCCATACATTAAATTCCTAATTAAAATACCAAAAAAAGAAAAGAAAATTGTTTTAATTTCAAGAATTTAAATAATGGTAAAAAAATCAAACACATCATAAACCAAAACCTAAACATAACTAGGCATTCTTCTTATTTGTATTGCTCTTTGTCTTCTTGAGAAGGGCATCCGATGAGATGTAAGTTGGTTTCCTTTTCTTTGAGTTTTGATGTTGATGTTCTTGATGTGATATAATTTCTGGTACCTATAACAACAACATTGAAACAAAAAAAATTGAGTACATCAAAACCTTAGTATACTACTAAATGAAGAAAATAAAGTGTAAAGCAGAAAGTAGTGAACATAATTAAACAAACCTTTGACTCGGGTTGCACAAGGTATTTTGGCCATGGGACAAAACTTTTATATGCATCCTCAACTAATGTGAATTCTCCAGTTTTATGGGGTAGAAATGCTTGTTTTATTACCACTTCATCAATGGAAACTTTATAGCAATCATCTTGTAGAGTAACTCCATGAAAGAATTGTCTTTCTGATGATAAGTGAATTGTACCACGAGCAACGATGTTCCTTTTATACGGATGTGATAGTGTACACTTGATTGGCTACAATGGTAAGTAATATTAGAATCAGAAAAGAAGACAGAAATGTATATTCAACATTTAAAAAACACTTACCTCGTGAAGGGGTTTATTTGGTGAAACTGTTGGTATGTCAGGATTGATAGTGGCAGTCTTAGAGTCAACAGCTTTTCTGGTGGGTTTTGTATTTGCCTAATATAAAGGTTTAAGACATATATGTAAAATTATATTTTAATATAAAAGATAAATTAAAAGTGTTGAAAACTGTAAAGTAAGTATAAACTACTGTTGCAGATTTCATGGAAATCAATTGTATATCGGGAGTTGCAGTTGTAGAGTTGGTTTGAACTTGTTTCTTGGTGGGTTTTGCAATAACCTAAATAAATTAAAGTCCCAAGTGAAAAAACAGAAATTAGTATCAAAAAAAGTATATCAATGATTATCTTATAAAATGATAACATACTGGTGTTACAGGTTCTGATGGTTGCTTGGTTTTGAGACTAAAAGCAGTTGTTTCACTACTTTCAACAATCTTGTCACTTGAAATACCCTAGAAAATATAAAGAAACATGGAAAATGTCTAAAAAAAATGCAATTTACAAGTAACATTGAAAATACATGTTGTTAATAAGATTACTTACAACAGTATGAGACAGATTTTGAAAGTCAGCTCCTTTTGCATTAAGATGAGCCAAAACTAGCTTTAGTGTTTGATCTTGTTCATTAACCTTTGTAGACAAAGCCTTGAGTTTAGCATCTTTTTTCTCAAGCTCAAGTTTTCCATTATGCAGTGCAACTTTAAGATCTTTAATTTCTTCCTTAGATGATCCTTTGCTGCGAGGAACATTGAAATATCTATTGTATGTGACTCCTGTGCCGACACCCTTTAAAAATCCTCCCTTTTCCTTGCCAAAAACTAAGGTCATGGCATCCGTTCCTGGTTCAACATTAACTTGTCCTTCTTTTATCTGCTTTTCTTGTTCCATCTAGCACACAAAATATTAATAATTATTGTCCTAATAAAACTGATTAAAATCTTTATAGTAATAGTAATAAAAAAGTTTATTCAAGTTACTAGTTTATCCGCCATGAGTTTAACATCTTCATCCTTAAATACTCCTTTACTTTCACGTCCTTTACACCACATAATTGACCTTGGGGGCATTTCTTCCTTTGAAATCACTTTCTCTTCAATCTTGATAAAAAAAATTAAATTGTAAACAATATAAAATAAAATTCTGTTAAGTAGCATACTATGAAGGTAATATAAAGGATCATATAGCTAAAAACAAAGCTTACCAACTTCCGCCTAAGAGTAGTATACCCCCCTCGTCCCATCCGATGAGCGTACTTTGACATCTTGCGCGCTTTGACTGTCTTTTGTGACACAACCTGTCTAAAAAAAAAAAGATTTGTCAAGCACTTTTTGGTAATTTTATGATAAATGAATGAAGAAGTTTTTGGAAAAAGTTGTAACATTAAACTCCCCAGATTGCGCATATGTCACAAATTTGTTCCAATCATCTTTTTCAGTAATTATTTCCCGATATCGAACAGGGATTTCTCCAAGCTTTTTGGAATTCCCTAGATGTGGCTTGATGTAAGCTGCATACAATTTCCTTCTGAAGTTTCGTTGAAGGATACCAAAAGCCTATTCATCACAAATCTTTTTCCAGTTTCATCAACTTTAAAATAGCGCTAAAATGAAACAATAATGAATTTGTTAGTATTTAATACGTGATTTGTAAATAAAATATGAGATGCAGTTAAAAAAAGTGAAAATAATATTTACTGTAATCTCTTCCTAAAGTTTGTCCCTCACTTCCGGTTTTACTTTCTTCCAGCAAAGAGCACTTAATCCCACCTTCTCGCGGACAAGATCTCCCAAATAACTAACAAACACTGCATTATTCTTCCCTGTAACTTACCGAATTCATCAAACTTCACACGTTTTTTTCTACCACTAAAATTTACATACTCAGTCTTCAGCTTTGGCAATCGAGTCAGTCCCCTCTTCCTAGGTGACCCTGTAGGAACTTTGCTTTGCATTTCTTCTTCCGCCTCTGAATGGCTATTGTATTCAATGTCATTATTTTCACCATCTTCTGTGTCCGATTCATAAAATTGTGTTCCATCATCTTGCTCAAATTCCATATTATAGTCAGGCATATCCTCATGTTGTTCCTTGTTCACCTCCGTGATTCTTCTGTTGACATGAAACATATGAATTAAGTTTGATTATTTGTATGTTTAATAAAAAGTATGACTAACTTATATTACATACAAAATTTCACATACACATTTCATCGAACAGTTGGTGTGCAACAAGCACAGTAATATGAAGAATCAAAAAATTTATGTTTTATGTATAATCCCCTAATCAATACAATCAATAACATTGACACAATATACAGAGAATATACTTACAGAAGAAATGTGTGATGAATGTTGTCGAATGATGAACTGAAATATAATCCAACTGGGATCGATATAACCTAGAGAAAAACCACACAATGGTTGAAAATATCGAAGTCTTTTAAATAATACATTGTTAGTACACCCTAATTTGAGGGTGGTTACCAAATTTAGCGGATTTTCCTTCATCTGATGGATTGATCTTCATAGTTTTGGCGGTGAGATAGATGAATACTTCCCGCGTTGATTTGGAGCCCAAAACAAAATGGAAATTTTTTTTGCCTCCCATTATATTTGCTTAATTTTGATTGATGAATTCAAATTTTTTCCAAATTTTGATCTGATAGTGAACTCACACGATGAGAAGCATAAATTGTGGTTTGGAAACATGTTCTGGCTTTTGAAATATTATTACGAGTTATTAGATATAAATAGAAATGTTACAACTTTGTTCCTTGTAAATTAACAATTTTACGTTAGGATACAACTATATCACTATTGGAAATAAAAAATATTTAACATTTAATTATGTATATGCAATGGGATAATAGTATAATAAAACGAAAATAAGATAAAGGTCTAGTTAGCTTACTAATTTTTCCGTGTGAACACTTTGTTAAGATTTTTTATTTTATTTTATATTAAGTTAGAAAAAAAAATCCATACACCTACTATAAACCCATTTCGGTCCTAAACCCGTACCCATATTAGAAACCCAATTTGGTCCCAAACCATTACCAACACCCCTACATGACCTAATGATGGTCAACCCGTACCAACACCCGACCACCTTCAACCCATACCCGTATTAGAAACCCAATTTGGTCCCAAAACCTTACCAACACCCGTACATGACCTAATGATGGTCAACCCGTACCAACAAACGACCACCTTCAACCCATACCCGTATTAGAAACCCAATTTGGTCCCAAACCATTACCAACACCCCTACATGACCTAATGATGGTCAACCCGTACCAATACCCGACCACCTTCAACCCATACCCGTATTAGAAACCCAATTTGGTCCCAAACCATTACCAACACCCCTACATGACCTAATGATGGTCAACCCGTACCAACACCCGACCACCTTCAACCCATACCCGTATTAGAAACCCAATTTGGTCCCAAACCATTACCAACACCCCTACATGACCTAATGATGGTCAACCCGTAGCAACACCCGACCACCTTCAACCCATACCCGTATTAGAAACCCAATTTGGTCCCAAACCATTACCAACACCCCTACATGACCTAATGACGGTCAACCCGTACCAACACCCGACCACCTTCAACCCATACTCATATTAGAAACCCAATTTGGTCCAAAACCATTACCAACACCCCTACATGACCTAATGATGGTCAACCCGTACCAACACCCGACCACCTTCAACCCAAACCCGTATTAGAAACCCAATTTGGTCCCAAACCATTACCAACACCCCTACATGACCTAATGATGGTCAACCCGTACCAACACCCGACCACCTTCAACCTATACCCGTATTAGAAACCCAATTTGGTCCCAAACCATTACCAACACCCCTACATGACCTAATGATGGTCAACCCGTAGCAACACCCAACCACCTTCAACCCATACTTGTAGTAGAAACCCAATTTGATCCCAAACCATTACCAACACCCCCACATGACCTAATGATGGTCAACCCGTACCAACACCCGACCACCTTGAACCCATACCCATATTAGAAACCCAATTTGGTCCCAAACCATTACCAACACCCCTACATGACCTAATGATGGTCAACCCGTACCAACACCCGACCACCTTCAACCCATACCCGTATCAGAAACCCAATTTGGTCCCAAACCATTACCAACACCCCTACATGACCTAATGATGGTCAACCCGTACCAACACCCGACCACCTTCAACCCATACCCGTATTAGAAACCCAATTTGGTCCCAAACCATTACCAACACCCCTACATGACCTAATGATGGTCAACCTGTACCAACACCCGACCACCTTCAACCCATACCCGTATTAGAAACCCAATTTGGTCCCAAACCATTACCAACACCCCTACATGACCTAATGATGGTCAATCCGTACCAACACCCGACCACCTTCAACCCATACCCGTATTAGAAACCCAATTTGGTCCCAAACCATTACCAACACCCCTACATGACCTAATTATGGTTAACCCGTAGCAACGCCCGACCACCTTCAACCCATACCCGTATTAGAAACCCAATTTGGTCCCAAACCATTACCAACACCCCTACATGACCTAATGATGGTCAACCCGTACCAACACCCGACCACCTTCAACCCATACTCGTATTAAAAACCCAATTTGGTCTTAAACCATTACCAACACCCCTACATGACCGAATGATGGTCAACCCGTACCAACACCCGACCACCTTCAACCCATACCCGTATTAGAAACCCAATTTGGTCCCAAACCATTACCAACACCCCTACATGACCTAATGATGGTCAACCCGTACCAACACCCGACCACCTTCAACCCATACCCGTATTAGAAACCCAATTTGGTCCCAAAACCTTACCAACACCCGTACATGACCTAATGATGGTCAACCCGTACCAACAAACGACCACCTTCAACCCATACCCGTATTAGAAACCCAATTTGGTCCCAAACCATTACCAACACCCCTACATGACCTAATGATGGTCAACCCGTACCAACACCCGACCACCTTCAACCCATACCCGTACTAGAAACCCAATTTGGTCCCAAACCATTACCAACACCCCTACATGACCTAATGATGGTCAACCCGTACCAACACCCGACCACCTTCAACCCATACCCGTATTAGAAACCCAATTTGGTCCCAAACCATTACCAACACCCCTACATGACCTAATGATGGTCAACCCGTACCAAGACCCGACCACCTTCAACCCATACCCGTATTAGAAACCCAATTTGGTCCCAAACCATTACCAACACCCCTACATGACCTAATGATGGTCAACCCGTACCAACACCCGACCGCCTTCAACCCATACCCGTATTAGAAACCCAATTTGGTCCCAAACCATTACCAACACCCCTACATGACCTAATGATGGTCAACCCGTACCAACACCCGACCACCTTCAACCCATACCCGTATTAGAAACCCAATTTGGTCCCAAACCATTACCAACACTTCTACATGACCTAATGATGGTCAACCCGTACCAACACCCGACCACCTTCAACCCATACCCGTATTAGAAACCCTATTTGGTCCCAAACCATTACCAACACCCCTACATGACCTAATGATGGTCAACCCGTAGCAACACCCGACCACCTTCAACCCATACCCGTATTAGAAACCCAATTTGGTCCCAAACCATTACCAACACCCCTACATGACCTAATGATGGTCAACCCGTACCAACACCCGACCACCTTCAACCCATACTCGTATTAGAAACCCAATTTGGTCCAAAACCACTACCAACACCCCTACATGACCTAATGATGGTCAACCCGTACCAACACCCGACCACCTTCAACCCATACCCGTATTAGAAACCCAATTTGGTCCCAAACCATTACCAACACCCCTACATGACCTAATGATGGTCAACCCGTACGAACACCCGACCACCTTCAACCTATACCCGTATTAGAAACCCAATTTGGTCCCAAAACCTTACCAACACCCGTACATGACCTAATGATGGTCAACCCGTACCAACAAACGACCACCTTCAACCCATACCCGTATTAGAAACCCAATTTGGTCCCAAACCATTACCAACACCCCTACATGACCTAATGATGGTCAACCTGTACCAATACCCGACCACCTTCAACCCATACCCGTATTAGAAACCCAATTTGGTCCCAAACCATTACCAACACCCCTACATGACCTAATGATGGTCAACCCGTACCAACACCCGACCACCTTCAATCCATACCCGTATTAGAAACCCAATTTGGTCCCAAACCATTACCAACACCCCTACATGACCTAATGATGGTCAACCCGTAGCAACACCCGACCACCTTCAACCCATACCCGTATTAGAAACCCAATTTGGTCCCAAACCATTACCAACACCCCTACATGACCTAATGACGGTCAACCCGTACCAACACCCGACCACCTTCGACCCATACTCATATTAGAAACCCAATTTGGTCCAAAACCATTACCAACACCCCTACATGACCTAATGATGGTCAACCCGTACCAACACCCGACCACCTTCAACCCAAACCCGTATTAGAAACCCAATTTGGTCCCAAACCATTACCAACACCCCTACATGACCTAATGATGGTCAACCCGTACCAACACCCGACCACCTTCAACCTATACCCGTATTAGAAACCCAATTTGGTCCCAAACCATTACCAACACCCCTACATGACCTAATGATGGTCAACCCGTAGCAACACCCAACCACCTTCAACCCATACTCGTAGTAGAAACCCAATTTGATCCCAAACCATTACCAACACCCCCACATGAGCTAATGATGGTCAACCCGTACCAACACCCGACCACCTTGAACCCATACCCATATTAGAAACCCAATTTGGTCCCAAACCATTACCAACACCCCTACATGACCTAATGATGGTCAACCCGTACCAACACCCGACCACCTTCAACCCATACCCGTATCAGAAACCCAATTTGGTCCCAAACCATTACCAACACCCCTACATGACCTAATGATGGTCAACCCGTACCAACACCCGACCACCTTCAACCCATACCCGTATTAGAAACCCAATTTGGTCCCAAACCATTACCAACACCCCTACATGACCTAATGATGGTCAACCTGTACCAACACCCGACCACCTTCAACCCATACCCGTATTAGAAACCCAATTTGGTCCCAAAACCTTACCAACACCCCTACATGACCTAATGATGGTCAACCCGTACCAACAAACGACCACCTTCAACCCATACCCATATTAGAAACCCAATTTGGTCCCAAACCATTACCAACACCCCTACATGACCTAATGATGGTCAACCCGTACCAACACCCGACCACCTTCAACCCATACCCGTATTAGAAACCCAATTTGGTCCCAAACCATTACCAACACCCCTACATGACCTAATGATGGTCAACCCGTACCAACACCCGACCACCTTCAACCCATACTCGTATTAGAAACCCAATTTGGTCTTAAACCATTACCAACACCCCTACATGACCTAATGATGGTCAACCCGTACCAACACCCGACCACCTTCAACCCATACCCGTATTAGAAACCCAATTTGGTCCCAAAACCTTACCAACACCCGTACATGACCTAATGATGGTCAACCCGTACCAACACACGACCACCTTCAACCCATACCCGTATTAGAAACCCAATTTGGTCCCAAACCATTACCAACACCCCTACATGACCTAATGATGGTCAACCCGTACCAACACCCGACCACCTTGAACCCATACTCGTATTAGAAACCCAATTTGGTCTTAAACCATTACCAACACCCCTACATGACCGAATGATGGTGAACCCGTACCAACACCCGACCACCTTCAACCCATACCCGTATTAGAAACCCAATTTGGTCCCAAACCATTACCAACACCCCTACATGACCTAATGATGGTCAACCCGTACCAACACCCGACCACCTTCAACCCATACCCGTATTAGAAACCCAATTTGGTCCCAAAACCTTACCAACACCCGTACATGACCTAATGATGGTCAACCCGTACCAACACACGACCACCTTCAACCCATACCCGTATTAGAAACCCAATTTGGTCCCAAACCATTACCAACACCCCTACATGACCTAATGATGGTCAACCCGTACCAACACCCGACCACCTTCAACCCATACCCGTATTAGAAACCCAATTTGGTCCCAAACCATTACCAACACCCCTAGATGACCTAATGATGGTCAACCCGTACCAACACCCGACCACCTTCAACCCATACCCGTATTAGAAACCCAATTTGGTCCCAAACCATTACCAACACCCCTACATGACCTAATGATGGTCAACCCGTACCAAGACCCGACCACCTTCAACCCATACCCGTATTAGAAACCCAATTTGGTCCCAAACCATTTCCAACACCCCTACATGACCTAATGATGGTCAACCCGTACCAACACCCGACCGCCTTCAACCCATACCCGTATTAGAAACCCAATTTGGTCCCAAACCATTACCAACACCCCTACATGACCTAATGATGGTCAACCCGTACCAACACCCGACCACCTTCAACCCATACCCGTATTAGAAACCCAATTTGGTCCCAAACCATTACCAACACCCCTACATGACCTAATGATGGTCAACCCGTACCAACACCCGACCACCTTCAACCCATACCCGTATTAGAAACCCTATTTGGTCCCAAACCATTACCAACACCCCTACATGACCTAATGATGGTCAACCCGTAGCAACACCCGACCACCTTCAACCCATACCCGTATTAGAAACCCAATTTGGTCCCAAACCATTACCAACACCCCTACATGACCTAATGATGGTCAACCCGTACCAACACCCGACCACCTTCAACCCATACTCGTATTAAAAACCCAATTTGGTCTTAAACCATTACCAACACCCCTACATGACCGAATGATGGTCAACCCGTACCAACACCCGACCACCTTCAACCCATACCCGTATTAGAAACCCAATTTGGTCCCAAACCATTACCAACACCCCTACATGACCTAATGATGGTCAACCCGTACCAACACCCGACCACCTTCAACCCATACCCGTATTAGAAACCCAATTTGGTCCCAAAACCTTACCAACACCCGTACATGACCTAATGATGGTCAACCCGTACCAACAAACGACCACCTTCAACCCATACCCGTATTAGAAACCCAATTTGGTCCCAAACCATTACCAACACCCCTACATGACCTAATGATGGTCAACCCGTACCAACACCCGACCACCTTCAACCCATACTCGTATTAAAAACCCAATTTGGTCTTAAACCATTACCAACACCCCTACATGACCGAATGATGGTCAACCCGTACCAACACCCGACCACCTTCAACCCATACCCGTATTAGAAACCCAATTTGGTCCCAAACCATTACCAACACCCCTACATGACCTAATGATGGTCAACCCGTACCAACACCCGACCACCTTCAACCCATACCCGTATTAGAAACCCAATTTGGTCCCAAAACCTTACCAACACCCGTACATGACCTAATGATGGTCAACCCGTACCAACAAACGACCACCTTCAACCCATACCCGTATTAGAAACCCAATTTGGTCCCAAACCATTACCAACACCCCTACATGACCTAATGATGGTCAACCCGTACCAACACCCGACCACCTTCAACCCATACCCGTACTAGAAACCCAATTTGGTCCCAAACCATTACCAACACCCCTACATGACCTAATGATGGTCAACCCGTACCAACACCCGACCACCTTCAACCCATACCCGTATTAGAAACCCAATTTGGTCCCAAACCATTACCAACACCCCTACATGACCTAATGATGGTCAACCCGTACCAAGACCCGACCACCTACAACCCATACCCGTATTACAAACCCAATTTGGTCCCAAACCATTACCAACACCCCTACATGACCTAATGATGGTCAACCCGTACCAACACCCGACCGCCTTCAACCCATACCCGTATTAGAAACCCAATTTGGTCCCAAACCATTACCAACACCCCTACATGACCTAATGATGGTCAACCCGTACCAACAACCGACCACCTTCAACCCATACCCGTATTAGAAACCCAATTTGGTCCCAAACCATTACCAACACTTCTACATGACCTAATGATGGTCAACCCGTACCAACACCCGACCACCTTCAACCCATACCCGTATTAGAAACACTATTTGGTCCCAAACCATTACCAACACCCCTACATGACCTAATGATGGTCAACCCGTAGCAACACCCGACCACCTTCAACCCATACCCGTATTAGAAACCCAATTTGGTCCCAAACCATTACCAACACCCCTACATGACCTAATGATGGTCAACCCGTACCAACACCCGACCACCTTCAACCCATACTCGTATTAGAAACCCAATTTGGTCCAAAACCATTACCAACACCCCTACATGACCTAATGATGGTCAACCCGTACCAACACCCGACCACCTTCAACCCATACCCGTATTAGAAACCCAATTTGGTCCCAAACCATTACCAACACCCCTACATGACCTAATGATGGTCAACCCGTACCAACACCCGACCACCTACAACCTATACCCGAATTAGAAACCCAATTTGGTCCCAAAACCTTACCAACACCCGTACATGACCTAATGATGGTCAACCCGTACCAACAAACGACCACCTTCAACCCATACCCGTATTAGAAACCCAATTTGGTCCCAAACCATTACCAACACCCCTACATGACCTAATGATGGTCAACCTGTACCAATACCCGACCACCTTCAACCCATACCCGTATTAGAAACCCAATTTGGTCCCAAACCATTACCAACACCCCTACATGACCTAATGATGGTCAACCCGTACCAACACCCGACCACCTTCAACCCATACCCGTATTAGAAACCCAATTTGGTCCCAAACCATTACCAACACCCCTACATGACCTAATGATGGTCAACCCGTAGCAACACCCGACCACCTTCAACCCATACCCGTATTAGAAACCCAATTTGGTCCCAAACCATTACCAACACCCCTACATGACCTAATGACGGTCAACCCGTACCAACACCCGACCACCTTCAACCCATACTCATATTAGAAACCCAATTTGGTCCAAAACCATTACCAACACCCCTACATGACCTAATGATGGTCAACCCGTACCAACACCCGACCACCTTCAACCCAAACCCGTATTAGAAACCCAATTTGGTCCCAAACCATTACCAACACCCCTACATGACCTAATGATGGTCAACCCGTACCAACACCCGACCACCTTCAACCTATACCCGTATTAGAAACCCAATTTGGTCCCAAACCATTACCAACACCCCTACATGACCTAATGATGGTCAACCTGTAGCAACACCCAACCACCTTCAACCCATACTCGTAGTAGAAACCCAATTTGATCCCAAACCATTACCAACACCCCCACATGACCTAATGATGGTCAACCCGTACCAACACCCGACCACCTTGAACCCATACCCGTATTAGAAACCCAATTTGGTCCCAAACCATTACCAACACCCCTACATGACCTAATGATGGTCAACCCGTACCAACACCCGACCACCTTCAACCCATACCCGTATCAGAAACCCAATTTGGTCCCAAACCATTACCAACACCCCTACATGACCTAATGATGGTCAACCCGTACCAACACCCGACCACCTTCAACCCATACCCGTATTAGAAACCCAATTTGGTCCGAAACCATTACCAACACCCCTACATGACCTAATGATGGTCAACCTGTACCAACACCCGACCACCTTCAACCCATACCCGTATTAGAAACCCAATTTGGTCCCAAACCATTACCAACATCCCTACATGACCTAATGATGGTCAATCCGTACCAACACCCGACCACCTTCAACCCATACCCGTATTAGAAACCCAATTTGGTCCCAAACCATTACCAACACCCCTACATGACCTAATTATGGTTAACCCGTAGCAACGCCCGACCACCTTCAACCCATACCCGTATTAGAAACCCAATTTGGTCCCAAACCATTACCAACACCCCTACATGACCTAATGATGGTCAACCCGTACCAACACCCGACCACCTTGAACCCATACTCGTATTAGAAACCCAATTTGGTCTTAAACCATTACCAACACCCCTACATGACCGAATGATGGTGAACCCGTACCAACACCCGACCACCTTCAACCCATACCCGTATTAGAAACCCAATTTGGTCCCAAACCATTACCAACACCCCTACATGACCTAATGATGGTCAACCCGTACCAACACCCGACCACCTTCAACCCATACCCGTATTAGAAACCCAATTTGGTCCCAAAACCTTACCAACACCCGTACATGACCTAATGATGGTCAACCCGTACCAACAAACGACCACCTTCAACCCATACCCGTATTAGAAACCCAATTTGGTCCCAAACCATTACCAACACCCCTACATGACCTAATGATGGTCAACCCGTACCAACACCCGACCACCTTCAACCCATACCCGTATTAGAAACCCAATTTGGTCCCAAACCATTACCAACACCCCTAGATGACCTAATGATGGTCAACCCGTACCAACACCCGACCACCTTCAACCCATACCCGTATTAGAAACCCAATTTGGTCCCAAACCATTACCAACACCCCTACATGACCTAATGATGGTCAACCCGTACCAACACCCGACCACCTTCAACCCATACCCGTATTAGAAACCCAATTTGGTCCCAAACCATTACCAACACCCCTACATGACCTAATGATGGTCAACCCGTACCAACACCCGACCACCTTCAACCCATACCCGTATTAGAAACCCTATTTGGTCCCAAACCATTACCAACACCCCTACATGACCTAATGATGGTCAACCCGTAGCAACACCCGACCACCTTCAACCCATACCCGTATTAGAAACCCAATTTGGTCCCAAACCATTACCAACACCCCTACATGACCTAATGATGGTCAACCCGTACCAACACCCGACCACCTTCAACCCATACTCGTATTAGAAACCCAATTTGGTCCAAAACCATTACCAACACCCCTACATGACCTAATGATGGTCAACCCGTACCAACACCCGACCACCTTCAACCCATACCCGTATTAGAAACCCAATTTGGTCCCAAACCATTACCAACACCCCTACATGACCTAATGATGGTCAACCCGTACCAACACCCGACCACCTTCAACCTATACCCGTATTAGAAACCCAATTTGGTCCCAAACCATTACCAACACCCCTACATGACCTAATGATGGTCAACCCGTAGCAACACCCAACCACCTTCAACCCATACCCGTAGTAGAAACCCAATTTGATCCCAAACCATTACCAACACCCCCACATGACCTAATGATGGTCAACCCGTACCAACACCCGACCACCTTGAACCCATACCCATATTAGAAACCCAATTTGGTCCCAAACCATTACCAACACCCCTACATGACCTAATGATGGTCAACCCGTACCAACACCCGACCACCTTCAACCCATACCCGTATCAGAAACCCAATTTGGTCCCAAACCATTACCAACACCCCTACATGACCTAATGATGGTCAACCCGTACCAACACCTGACCACCTTCAACCCATACCCGTATTAGAAACCCAATTTGGTCCCAAACCATTACCAACACCCCTACATGACCTAATGATGGTCAACCCGTACCAACACCCGACCACCTTCAACCCATACCCGTATTAGAAACCCAATTTGGTCCCAAACCATTACCAACACCCCTACATGACCTAATGATGGTCAATCCGTACCAACACCCGACCACCTTCAACCCATACCCGTATTAGAAACCCAATTTGGTCCCAAACCATTACCAACACCCCTACATGACCTAATGATGGTTAACCCGTAGCAACACCCGACCACCTTCAACCCATACCCGTATTAGAAACCCAATTTGGTCCCAAACCATTACCAACACCCCTACATGACCTAATGATGGTCAACCCGTACCAACACCCGACCACCTTCAACCCATACTCGTATTAGAAACCCAATTTGGTCTTAAACCATTACCAACACCCCTACATGACCTAATGATGGTCAACCCGTACCAACACCCGACCACCTTCAACCCATACCCGTATTAGAAACCCAATTTGGTCCCAAACCATTACCAATACCCCTACATGACCTAATGATGGTCAACCCGTACCAACACCCGACCACCTTCAACCCATACCCGTATTAGAAACCCAATTTGGTCCCAACACCTTACCAACACCCCTACATGACCTAATGATGGTCAACCCGTACCAACAAACGACCACCTTCAACCCATACCCGTATTAGAAACCCAATTTGGTCCCAAACCATTACCAGCACCCCTACATGACCTAATGATGGTCAACCCGTACCAACACCCGACCACCTTCAACCCATACCCGTATTAGAAACCCAATTTGGTCCCAAACCATTACCAACACCCCTACATGACCTAATGATGGTCAACCCGTACCAACACCCGACCACCTTCAACCCATACCCGTATTAGAAACCCAATTTGGTCCCAAACCATTACCAACACCCCTACATGACCTAATGATGGTCAACCCGTACCAACACCCGACCACCTTCAACCCATACCCGTATTAGAAACCCAATTTGGTCCCAAACCATTACCAACACCCCTACATGACCTAATGATGGTCAACCCGTACCAACAACTGACGACTTTCAACCCATACCCGTATTAGAAACCCAATTTGGTCCCAAACCATTACCAACACCCCTACATGACCTAATGATGGTCAACCCGTAGCAACACCCGACCACCTTCAACCCATACCCGTATTAGAAACCCAATTTGGTCCCAAACCATTACCAACACCCCTACATGACCTAATGATGGTCAACCCGTACCAACAAACGACCACCTTCAACCCATACCCGTATTAGAAACCCAATTTGGTCCCAAACCATTACCAACACCCCTACATGACCTAATGATGGTCAACCGGTAGCAACACCTGACCACCTTCAACCCATACCCGTATTAGAAACCCAATTTGGTCCCAAACCATTACCAGCACCCCTACATGACCTAATGATGGCCAACTCGTACCAACACCCAACCACCTTCAACACATACCCGTATTAGAAACCCAATTTGGTCCCAAACCATTACCAACACCCCTACATGACCTAATGATGGTCAACCCGTACCAACACCCGACCACCTTCAACCCATACCCGTATTAGAAACCCAATTTGGTCCCAAAACCTTACCAACACCCCTACATGACCTAATGATGGTCAACCCATACCAACAAACGACCACCTTCAACCCATACCCGTATTAGAAACCCAATTTGGTCCCAAACCATTACCAACACCCCTACATGACCTAATGATGGTCAACCCGTACCAACACCCGACCACCTTCAACCCATACCCGTATTAGAAACCCAATTTGGTCCTAAACCATTACCAACACCCCTACATGACCTAATGATGGTCAACCCGTACCAACACCCGACCACCTTCAACCCATACCCGTATTAGAAACCCAATTTGGTCCCAAACCATTACCAACACCCCTACATGACCTAATGATGGTCAACCCGTACCAACACCCGACCACCTTCAACCCATACCCGTATTAGAAACCCAATTTGGTCCCAAACCATTACCAACACCCCTACATGACCTAATGATGGTCAACCCGTACCAACACCCGACCACCTTCAACCCATACCCGTATTAGAAACCCAATTTGGTCCCAAACCATTACCAACACCCCTACATGACCTAATGATGGTCAACCCGTACCAACAACTGACGACTTTCAACCCATACCCGTATTAGAAACCCAATTTGGTCCCAAACCATTACCAACACCCCTACATGACCAAATGATGGTCAACCCGTAGCAACACCCGACCACCTTCAACCCATACCCGTATTAGAAACCCAATTTGGTCCCAAACCATTACCAACACCCCTACATGACCTAATGATGGTCAACCCGTACCAACAAACGACCACCTTCAACCCATACCCGTATTAGAAACCCAATTTGGTCCCAAACCATTACCAACACCCCTACATGACCTAATGATGGTCAACCGGTAGCAACACCTGACCACCTTCAACCCATACCCGTATTAGAAACCCAATTTGGTCCCAAACCATTACCAGCACCCCTACATGACCTAATGATGGCCAACCCGTACCAACACCCAACCACCTTCAACACATACCCGTATTAGAAACCCAATTTGGTCCCAAACCATTACCAACACCCCTACATGACCTAATGATGGTCAACCCGTACCAACACCCGACCACCTTCAACCCATACCCGTATTAGAAACCCAATTTGGTCCCAAAACCTTACCAACACCCCTACATGACCTAATGATGGTCAACCCATACCAACAAACGACCACCTTCAACCCATACCCGTATTAGAAACCCAATTTGGTCCCAAACCATTACCAACACCCCTACATGACCTAATGATGGTCAACCCGTACCAACACCCGACCACCTTCAACCCATACCCGTATTAGAAACCCAATTTGGTCCTAAACCATTACCAACACCCCTACATGACCTAATGATGGTCAACCCGTACCAACACCCGACCACCTTCAACCCATACCCGTATTAGAAACCCAATTTGGTCCCAAACCATTACCAACACCCCTACATGACCTAATGATGGTCAACCCGTACCAACACCCGACCACCTTCAACCCATACCCGTATTAGAAACCCAATTTGGTCCCAAACCATTACCAACACCCCTACATGACCTAATGATGGTCAACCCGTAGCAACACCCAACCACCTTCAACCCATACCCGTAGTAGAAACCCAATTTGATCCCAAACCATTACCAACACCCCCACATGACCTAATGATGGTCAACCCGTACCAACAACCGACCACCTTGAACCCATACCCATATTAGAAACCCAATTTGGTCCCAAACCATTACCAACACCCCTACATGACCTAATAATGGTCAACCCGTACCAACACCCGACCACCTTCAACCCATACCCGTATCAGAAACCCAATTTGGTCCCAAACCATTACCAACACCCCTACATGACCTAATGATGGTCAACCCGTACCAACACCCGACCACCTTCAACCCATACCCGTATTAGAAACCCAATTTGGTCCCAAAACCTTACCAACACCCCTACATGACCTAATGATGGTCAACCCGTACCAACAAACGACCACCTTCAACCCATACCTGTATTAGAAACCCAATTTGGTCCCAAACCATTACCAACACCCCTACATGACCTAATGATGGTCAACCCGTACCAACACCCGACCACCTTCAACCCATACCCGTATTAGAAACCCAATTTGGTCCCAAACCATTACCAACACCCCTACATGACCTAATGATGGTCAACCCGTACCAACACCCGACCACCTTCAACCCATACTCGTATTAGAAACCCAATTTGGTCCCAAACCATTACCAACACCCCTACATGACCTAATGATGGTCAACCCGTACCAACACCCAACCACCTTCAACCCATACTTGTATTAGAAACTCAAGTTGGTCCCAAACCATTACCAACACCCCTACATGACCTAATGATGGTCAACCCGTACCAACACCCGACCACCTTCAACCCATACCCGTATTAGAAACCCAATTTGGTTCCAAACCATTACCAACACCCCTACATGACCTAATGATGGTCAACCCGTACCAACACCCGACCACCTTCTACCCATAACCGTATTAGAAACCCGTAATGGTCCCAAACCATTACCAACACCCCTACATGACCTAATGATGGTCAACCCGTAGCAACACCCGACCACCTTCAACCCATACCCGTATTAGAAACCCAATTTGGTCCCAAACCATTACCAACACCCCTACATGACCTAATGATGGTCAACCCGTACCAACACCCGACCACCTTCAACCCATACCCGTATTAGAAACCCAATTTGGTCCCAAACCATTACCAACACCCCTACATGACCTAATGATGGTCAACCCGTACCAACACCCGACCACCTTCAACCTATACCCGTATTAGAAACCCAATTTGGTCCCAAACCATTACCAACACCCCTACATGACCTAATGATGGTCAACCCGTAGCAACACCCAACCACCTTCAACCCATACCCATAGTAGAAACCCAATTTGATCCCAAACCATTACCAACACCCCCACATGACCTAATGATGGTCAACCCGTAGCAACACCCGACCACCTTGAACCCATACCCATATTAGAAACCCTATTTGGTCCCAAACCATTACCAACACCCCTACATGACCTAATGATGGTCAACCCGTACCAACACCCGACCACCTTCAACCCATACCCGTATCAGAAACCCAATTTGGTCCCAAACCATTACCAACACCCCTACATGACCTAATGATGGTCAACCCGTACCAACACCCGACCACCTTCAACCCATACCCGTATTAGAAACCCAATTTGGTCCCAAACCATTACCAACACCCCTACATGACCTAATGATGGTCAACCCGTACCAACACCCGACCACCTTCAACCCATACCTGTATTAGAAACCCAATTTGGTCCCAAACCATTACCAACACCCCTACATGACCTAATGATGGTCAACCCGTACCAACACCCAACCACCTTCAACCCATACCTGTATTAGAAACTCAATTTGGTCCCAAACCATTAGCAACACCCCTACATGACCTAATGATGGTCAACCCGTACCAACACCCGACCACCTTCAACCCATACCCGTATTAGAAACCCAATTTGGTCCCAAACCATTACCAACACCCCTACATGACCTAATGATGGTCAACCCGTACCAACACCCGACCACCTTCAACCCATAACCGTATTAGAAACCCAATTTGGTCCCAAACCATTACCAACACCCCTACATGACCTAATGATGGTCAACCCGTAGCAACACCCGACCACCTTCAACCCATACCCGTATTAGAAACCCAATTTGGTCCCAAACCATTACCAACACCCCTACATGACCTAATGATGGTCAACCCGTACCAACACCCAACCACCTTCAACCCATACCTGTATTAGAAACTCAATTTGGTCCCAAACCATTACCAACACCCCTACATGACCTAATGATGGTCAACCCGTACCAACACCCGACCACCTTCAACCCATACCCGTATTAGAAACCTAATTTGGTCCCAAACCATTACCAACACCCCTACATGACCTAATGATGGTCAACCCGTACCAACACCCGACCACCTTCAACCCATAACCGTATTAGAAACCCAATTTGGTCCCAAACCATTACCAACACCCCTACATGACCTAATGATGGTCAACCCGTAGCAACACCCGACCACCTTCAACCCATACCCGTATTAGAAACCCAATTTGGTCCCAAACCATTACCAACACCCCTACATGACCTAATCATGGTCAACCCGTACCAACACCCGACCACCTTCAACCCATACTCGTATTAGAAACCCAATTTGGTCCAAAACCATTACCAACACCCCTACATGACCTAATGATGGTCAACCCGTACCAACACCCGACCACCTTCAACGCATACCCGTATTAGAAACCCAATTTGGTCCCAAACCATTACCAACACCCCTACATGACCTAATGATGGTCAACCCGTACCAACACCCGACCGCCTTCAACCCATACCCGTATTAGAAACCTAATTTGGTCCCAAACCATTACCAACACCCCTACATGACCTAATGATGGTCAACCCGTACCAACACCCGACCACCTTCAACCCATACCCGTATTAGAAACCCAATTTGGTCCCAAACCATTACCAACACCCCTACATGACCTAATGATGGTCAACCCGTACCAACACCCAACCACCTTCAACCCATACCCGTATTAGAAACTCAATTTGGTCCCAAACCATTACCAACACCCCTACATGACCTAATGATGGTCAACCCGTACCAACACCCGACCACCTTCAACCCATACCCGTATTAGAAACCCAATTTGGTCCAAAACCATTACCAACACCCCTACATGACCTAATGATGGTCAACCCGTACCAACAACTGACGACTTTCAACCCATACCCGTATTAGAAACCCAATTTGGTCCCAAACCATTACCAACACCCCTACATGACCTAATGATGGTCAACCCGTACTAACAACTGACGACTTTCAACCCATACCCATATTAGAAACCCAATTTGGTCCCAAACCATTACCAACACCCCTACATGACCTAATGATGGTCAACCCGTAGCAACACCCGACCACCTTCAACCCATACCCGTATTAGAAACCCAATTTGGTCCCAAACCATTACCAACACCCCTACATGACCTAATGATGGTCAACCCGTACCAACAAACGACCACCTTCAACCCATACCCGTATTAGAAACCCAATTTGGTCCCAAACCATTACCAACACCCCTACATGACCTAATATTGGTCAACCGGTAGCAACACCTGACCACCTTCAACCCATACCCGTAGTAGAAACCCAATTTGATCCCAAACCATTACCAACACCCCCACGTGACCTAATTATGGTCAACCCGTACCAACACCCGACCACCTTGAACCCATACCCATATTAGAAACCCAATTTGGTCCCAAACCATTACCAACACCCCTACATGACCTAATGATGGTCAACCCGTACCAACACCCGACCACCTTCAACCCATACCCGTATTAGAAACCCAATTTGGTCCCAAACCATTACCAACACCCCTACATGACCTAATGATGGTCAACCCGTACCAACACCCGACCACCTTCAACCTATACCCGTATTAGAAACCCAATTTGGTCCCAAACCATTACCAACACCCCTACATGACCTAATGATGGTCAACCTGTAGCAACACCCAACCACCTTCAACCCATACCCGTAGTAGAAACCCAATTTGATCCCAAACCATTACCAACACCCCCACATGACCTAATGATGGTCAACCCGTACCAACACCCGACCACCTTGAACCCATACCCATATTAGAAACCCAATTTGGTCCCAAACCATTACCAACACCCCTACATGACCTAATGATGGTCAACCCGTACCAACACCCGACCACCTTCAACCCATACCCGTATCAGAAACCCAATTTGGTCCCAAACCATTACCAACACCCCTACATGACCTAATGATGGTCAACCCGTACCAACACCCGACCACCTTCTACCCATAACCGTATTAGAAACCCGTAATGGTCCCAAACCATTACCAACACCCCTACATGACCTAATGATGGTCAACCCGTAGCAACACCCGACCACCTTCAACCCATACCCGTATTAGAAACCCAATTTGGTCCCAAACCATTACCAACACCCCTACATGACCTAATGATGGTCAACCCGTACCAACACCCGACCACCTTCAACCCATACCCGTATTAGAAACCCAATTTGGTCCCAAACCATTACCAACACCCCTACATGACCTAATGATGGTCAACCCGTACCAACACCCGACCACCTTCAACCCATACCCGTATTAGAAACCCAATTTGGTCCCAAACCATTACCAACACCCCTACATGACCTAATGATGGTCAACCCGTACCAACACCCGACCGCCTTCAACCCATACCCGTATTAGAAACCTAATTTGGTCCCAAACCATTACCAACACCCCTACATGACCTAATGATGGTCAACCTGTACCAACACCCGACCACCTTCAACCCATACCCGTATTAGAAACCCAATTTGGTCCCAAACCATGACCAACACCCCTACATGACCTAATGATGGTTAACCCGTAGCAACACCCGACCACCTTCAACCCATACCCGTATTAGAAACCCAATTTGGTCCCAAACCATTACCAACACCCCTACATGACCTAATGATGGTCAACCCGTACCAACACCCGACCGCCTTCAACCCATACCCGTATTAGAAACCCAATTTGGTCCCAAACCATTACCAACACCCCTACATGACCTAATGATAGTCAACCCGTACCAACACCCGACCACCTTCAACCCATACTCGTATTAGAAACCCAATTTGGTCTTAAACCATTACCAACACCCCTACATGACCTAATGATGGTCAACCCGTACCAACACCCGACCACCTTCAACCCATACCCGTATTAGAAACCCAATTTGGTCCCAAACCATTACCAACACCCCTACATGACCTAATGATGGTCAACCCGTACCAACACCCGACCACCTTCAACCCATACCCGTATTAGAAACCCAATTTGGTCCCAAACCATTACCAACACCCCTACATGACCTAATGATGGTCAACCCGTACCAACACCCGACCACCTTCAACCCATACCCGTATTAGAAACCCAATTTGGTCCCAAACCATTACCAACACCCCTACATGACCTAATGATGGTCAACCCGTACCAACACCCGACCGCCTTCAACCCATACCCGTATTAGAAACCTAATTTGGTCCCAAACCATTACCAACACCCCTACATGACCTAATGATGGTCAACCCGTACCAACACCCGACCACCTTCAACCCATACCCGTATTAGAAACCCAATTTGGTCCCAAACCATTACCAACACCCCTACATGACCTAATGATGGTTAACCCGTAGCAACACCCGACCACCTTCAACCCATACCCGTATTAGAAACCCAATTTGGTCCCAAACCATTACCAACACCCCTACATGACCTAATGATGGTCAACCCGTACCAACACCCGACCACCTTCAACCCATACTCGTATTAGAAACCCAATTTGGTCTTAAACCATTACCAACACCCCTACATGACCTAATGATGGTCAACCCGTACCAACACCCGACCACCTTCAACCCATAGCCGTATTAGAAACCCAATTTGGTCCCAAACCATTACCAACACCCCTACATGACCTAATGATGGTCAACCCGTACCAACACCCGACCACCTTCAACCCATACCCGTATTAGAAACCCAATTTGGTCCCAAACCATTACCAACACCCCTACATGACCTAATGATGGTCAACCCGTACCAACACCCGACCACCTTCAACCCATACCCGTATTAGAAACCCAATTTGGTCCCAAACCATTACCAACACCCCTACATGACCTAATGATGGTCAACCCGTACCAACACCCGACCGCCTTCAACCCATACCCGTATTAGAAACCTAATTTGGTCCCAAACCATTACCAACACCCCTACATGACCTAATGATGGTCAACCCGTACCAACACCCGACCACCTTCAACCCATACCCGTATTAGAAACCCAATTTGGTCCCAAACCATTACCAACACCCCTACATGACCTAATGATGGTTAACCCGTAGCAACACCCGACCACCTTCAACCCATACCCGTATTAGAAACCCAATTTGGTCCCAAACCATTACCAACACCCCTACATGACCTAATGATGGTCAACCCGTACCAACACCCGACCACCTTCAACCCATACTCGTATTAGAAACCCAATTTGGTCTTAAACCATTACCAACACCCCTACATGACCTAATGATGGTCAACCCATACCAACACCCGACCACCTTCAACCCATACCCGTATTAGAAACCCAATTTGGTCCCAAACCATTACCAACACCCCTACATGACCTAATGATGGTCAACCCGTACCAACACCCGACCACCTTCAACCCATACCCGTATTAGAAACCCAATTTTGTCCCAAAACCTTACCAACACCCCTACATGACCTAATGATGGTCAACCCGTACCAACAAACGACCACCTTCAACCCATACCCGTATTAGAAACCCAATTTGGTCCCAAACCATTACCAACACCCCTACATGACCTAATGATGGTCAACCCGTACCAACACCCGACCACCTTCAACCCATACCCGTATTAGAAACCCAATTTGATCCCAAACCATTACCAACACCCCTACATGACCTAATGATGGTCAACCCGTACCAACACCCGACCACCTTCAACCCATACCCGTATTAGAAACCCAATTTGGTCCCAAACCATTACCAACACCCCTACATGACCTAATGATGGTCAACCCGTACCAACACCCGACCACCTTCAACCCATACCCGTATTAGAAACCCAATTTGGTCCCAAACCATTACCAACACCCCTACATGACCTAATGATGGTCAACCCGTACCAACACCCGACCGCCTTCAACCCATACCCGTATTAGAAACCTAATTTGGTCCCAAACCATTACCAACACCCCTACATGACCTAATGATGGTCAACCCGTACCAACACCCGACCACCTTCAACCCATACCCGTATTAGAAACCCAATTTGGTCCCAAACCATTACCAACACCCCTACATGACCTAATGATGGTCAACCCATACCAACACCCAACCACCTTCAACCCATACCTGTATTAGAAACTCAATTTGGTCCCAAACCATTACCAACACCCCTACATGACCTAATGATGGTCAACCCGTACCAACACCCGACCACCTTCAACCCATACCCGTATTAGAAACCCAATTTGGTCCCAAACCATTACCAACACCCCTACATGACCTAATGATGGTCAACCCGTACCAACAACTGACGACTTTCAACCCATACCCGTATTAGAAACCCAATTTGGTCCCAAACCATTACCAACACCCCTACATGACCTAATGATGGTCAACCCGTAGCAACACCCGACCACCTTCAACCCATACCCGTATTAGAAACCCAATTTGGTCCCAAACCATTACCAACACCCCTACATCACCTAATGATGGTCAACCCGTACCAACAAACGACCACCTTCAACCCATACCCGTATTAGAAACCCAATTTGGTCCCAAACCATTACCAACACCCCCACATGACCTAATGATGGTCAACCGGTAGCAACACCTGACCACCTTCAACCCATACCCGTATTAGAAACCCAATTTGGTCCCAAACCATTACCAGCACCCCTACATGACCTAATGATGGCCAACCCGTACCAACACCCAACCACCTTCAACCCATACCCGTATTAGAAACCCAATTTGGTCCCAAACCATTACCAACACCCCTACATGACCTAATGATGGTCAACCCGTACCAACACCCGACCACCTTCAACCTATACCCGTATTAGAAACCCAGTTTGGTCCCAAACCATTACCAACACCCCTACATGACCTAATGATGGTCAACCCGTAGCAACACCCAACCACCTTCAACCCATACCCGTAGTAGAAACCCAATTTGATCCCAAACCATTACCAACACCCCCACATGACCTAATGATGGTCAACCCGTACCAACACCCGACCACCTTGAACCCATACCCATATTAGAAACCCAATTTGGTCCCAAACCATTACCAACACCCCTACATGACCTAATGATGGTCAACCCGTACCAACACCCGACCACCTTCAACCTATACCCGTATCAGAAACCCAATTTGGTCCCAAACCATTACCAACACCCCTACATGACCTAATGATGGTCAACCCGTACCAACAAACGACCACCTTCAACCCATACCCGTATTAGAAACCCAATTTGGTCCCAAACCATTACCAACACCCCTACATGACCTAATGATGGTCAACCCGTACCAACACCCGACCACCTTCAACCCATACCCGTATTAGAAACCCAATTTGGTCCCAAACCATTACCAACACACCTACATGACCTAATGATGGTCAACCCGTACCAACACCCGACCACCTTCAACCCATACCCGTATTAGAAACCCAATTTGGTCCCAAACCATTACCAACACCCCTACATGACCTAATGATGGTCAACCCGTACCAACACCCGACCACCTTCAACCCATACCCGTATTAGAAACCCAATTTGGTCCCAAACCATTACCAACACCCCTACATGACCTAATGATGGTCAACCCGTACCAACACCCGACCGCCTTCAACCCATACCCGTATTAGAAACCTAATTTGGTCCCAAACCATTACCAACACCCCTACATGACCTAATGATGGTCAACCCGTACCAACACCCGACCACCTTCAACCCATACCCGTATTAGAAACCCAATTTGGTCCCAAACCATTACCAACACCCCTACATGACCTAATGATGGTCAACCCGTACCAACACCCAACCACCTTCAACCCATACCTGTATTAGAAACTCAATTTGGTCCCAAACCATTACCAACACCCCTACATGACCTAATGATGGTCAACCCGTACCAACACCCGACCACCTTCAACCCATACCCGTATTAGAAACCCAATTTGGTCCCAAACCATTACCAACACCCCTACATGACCTAATGATGGTCAACCCGTACTAACAACTGACGACTTTCAACCCATACCCGTATTAGAAACCCAATTTGGTCCCAAACCATTACCAACACCCCTACATGACCTAATGATGGTCAACCCGTAGCAACACCCGACCACCTTCAACCCATACCCGTATTAGAAACCCAATTTGGTCCCAAACCATTACCAACACCCCTACATGACCTAATGATGGTCAACCCGTACCAACAAATGACCACCTTCAACCCATACCCGTATTAGAAACCCAATTTGGTCCCAAACCATTACCAACACCCCTACATGACCGAATGATGGTCAACCGGTAGCAACACCTGACCACCTTCAACCCATACCCGTATTAGAAACCCAATTTGGTCCCAAACCATTACCAGCACCCCTACATGACCTAATGATGGCCAACCCGTACCAACACCCAACCACCTTCAACCCATACCCGTATTAGAAACCCAATTTGGTCCCAAACCATTACCAACACCCCTACATGACCTAATGATGGTCAACCCGTACAAACACCCGACCACCTTCAACCTATACCCGTATTAGAAACCCAATTTGGTCCCAAACCATTACCAACACCCCTACATGACCTAATGATGGTCAACCCGTAGCAACACCCAACCACCTTCAACCCATACCCGTAGTAGAAACCCAATTTGATCCCAAACCATTACCAACACCCCCACATGACCTAATGATGGTCAACCCGTACCAACACCCGACCACCTTGAACCCATACCTATTTAGAAACCCAATTTGGTCCCAAACCATTACCAACACCCCTACATGACCTAATGATGGTCAACCCGTACCAACACCCGACCACCTTCAACCCATACCCGTATCAGAAACCCAATTTGGTCCCAAACCATTACCAACACCCCTACATGACCTAATGATGGTCAACCCGTACCAACACCCGACCACCTTCAACCGATACCCGTATTAGAAACCCAATTTGGTCCCAAACCATTACCAACACCCCTACATGACCTAATGATGGTCAACCCGTACCAACACCCGACCACCTTCAACCCATACCCGTATAAGAAACCCAATTTGGTCCCAAACCATTACCAACACCCCTACATGACCTAATGATGGTCAATCCGTACCAACACCCGACCACCTTCAACCCATACCCGTATTAGAAACCCAATTTGGTCCCAAACCATTACCAACACCCCTACATGACCTAATGATGGTTAACCCGTAGCAACACCCGACCACCTTCAACCCATACCCGTATTAGAAACCCAATTTGGTCCCAAACCATTACCAACACCCCTACATGACCTAATGATGGTCAACCCGTACCAACACCCGACCACCTTCAACCCATACTCGTATTAGAAACCCAATTTGGTCTTAAACCATTACCAACACTCTACATGACCTAATGATGGTCAACCCGTACCAACACCCGACCACCTTCAACCCATACCCGTATTAGAAACCCAATTTGGTCCCAAACCATTACCAGCACCCCTACATGACCTAATGATGGTCAACCCGTACCAACACCCGACCACCTTCAACCCATACCCGTATAAGAAACCCAATTTGGTCCCAAACCATTACCAACACCCCTACATGACCTAATGATGGTCAATCCGTACCAACACCCGACCACCTTCAACCCATACCCGTATTAGAAACCCAATTTGGTCCCAAACCATTACCAACACCCCTACATGACCTAATGATGGTCAACCCGTACCAACACCCGACCACCTTCAACCCATACCCGTATTAGAAACCCAATTTAGTCCCAAAACCTTACCAACACCCCTACATGACCTAATGATGGTCAACCCGTACCAACAAACGACCACCTTCAACCCATACCCGTATTAGAAACCCAATTTGGTCCCAAACCATTACCAACACCCCTACATGACCTAATGATGGTCAACCCGTACCAACACCCGACCACCTTCAACCCATACCCGTATTAGAAACCCAATTTGGTCCCAAACCATTACCAACACCCCTACATGACCTAATGATGGTCAACCCGTACCAACACCCGACCACCTTCAACCCATACCCGTATTAGAAACCCAATTTGGTCCCAAACCATTACCAACACCCCTACATGACCTAATGATGGTCAATCCGTACCAACACCCGACCACCTTCAACCCATACCCGTATTAGAAACCCAATTTGGTCCCAAACCATTACCAACACCCCTACATGACCTAATGATGGTTAACCCGTACCAACACCCGACCACCTTCAACCCATACCCGTATTAGAAACCCAATTTGGTCCCCAACCATTACCAGCACCCCTACATGACCTAATGATGGCCAACCCGTACCAACACCCAACCACCTTCAACCCATACCCGTATTAGAAACCCAATTTGGTCCCAAACCATTACCAACACCCCTACATGACCTAATGATGGTCAACCCGTACAAACACCCGACAACCTTCAACCTATACCGTATTAGAAACCCAATTTGGTCCCAAACCATTACCAACACCCCTACATGACCTAATGATGGTCAACCCGTAGCAACACCCAACCACCTTCAACCCATACCCGTAGTAGAAACCCAATTTGATCCCAAACCATTACCAACACCCCCACATGACCTAATGATGGTCAACCCGTACCAATACCCGACCACCTTGAACCCATACCTATTTAGAAACCCAATTTGGTCCCAAACCATTACCAACACCCCTACATGACCTAATGATGGTCAACCCGTACCAACACCCGACCACCTTCAACCCATACCCGTATCAGAAACCCAATTTGGTCCCAAACCATTACCAACACCCCTACATGACCTAATGATGGTCAACCCGTACCAACACCCGACCACCTTCAACCCATACCCGTATTAGAAACCCAATTTGGTCCCAAACCATTACCAACACCCCTACATGACCTAATGATGGTCAACCCGTACCAACACCCGACCACCTTCAACCCATACCCGTATTAGAAACCCAATTTGGTCCCAAACCATTACCAACACCCCTACATGACCTAATGATGGTCAATCCGTACCAACACCCGACCACCTTCAACCCATACCCGTATTAGAAACCCAATTTGGTCCCAAACCATTACCAACACCCCTACATGACCTAATGATGGTTAACCCGTAGCAACACCCGACCACCTTCAACCCATACTCGTATTAGAAACCCAATTTGGTCCCAAACCATTACCAACACCCCTACATGACCTAATAATGGTCAACCCGTACCAACACCCGACCACCTTCAACCCATACTCGTATTAGAAACCCAATTTGGTCTTAAACCATTACCAACACTCTACATGACCTAATGATGGTCAACCCGTACCAACACCCGACCACCTTCAACCCATACCCGTATTAGAAACCGAATTTGGTCCCAAACCATTACCAACACCCCTACATGACCTAATGATGGTCAACCCGTACCAACACCCGACCACCTTCAACCCATACCCGTATTAGAAACCCAATTTAGTCCCAAAACCTTACCAACACCCCTACATGACCTAATGATGGTCAACCCGTACCAACAAACGACCACCTTCAACCCATACCCGTATTAGAAACCCAATTTGGTCCCAAACCATTACCAACACCCCTACATGACCTAATGATGGTCAACCCGTACCAACACCCGACCACCTTCAACCCATACCCGTATTAGAAACCCAATTTGGTCCCAAACCATTACCAACACCCCTACATGACCTAATGATGGTCAACCCGTACCAACACCCGACCACCTTCAACCCATACCCGTATTAGAAACCCAATTTGGTCCCAAACCATTACCAACACCCCTACATGACCTAATGATGGTCAATCCGTACCAACACCCGACCACCTTCAACCCATACCCGTATTAGAAACCCAATTTGGTCCCAAACCATTACCAACACCCCTACATGACCTAATGATGGTTAACCCGTAGCAACACCCGACCACCTTCAACCCATACCCGTATTAGAAACCCAATTTGGTCCCAAACCATTACCAACACCCCTACATGACCTAATGATGGTCAACCCGTACCAACACCCGACCACCTTCAACCCATACTCGTATTAGAAACCCAATTTGGTCTTAAACCATTACCAACACCCCTACATGACCTAATAATGGTCAACCCGTACCAACACCCGACCACCTTCAACCCATACCCGTATTAGAAACCCAATTTGGTCCCAAACCATTACCAACACCCCTACATGACCTAATGATGGTCAACCCGTACCAACACCCGACCACCTTCAACCCATACCCGTATTAGAAACCCAATTTGGTCCCAAAACCTTACCAACACCCCTACATGACCTAATGATGGTCAACCCGTACCAACAAACGACCACCTTCAACCCATACCCGTATTAGAAACCCAATTTGGTCCCAAACCATTACCAACACCCCTACATGACCTAATGATGGTCAACCCGTACCAACACCCGACCACCTTCAACCCATACCCGTATTAGAAACCCAATTTGGTCCCAAACCATTACCAACACCCCTACATGACCTAATGATGGTCAACCCATACCAACACCCGACCACCTTCAACCCATACCCGTATTAGAAACCCAATTTGGTCCCAAACCATTACCAACACCCCTACATGACCTAATGATGGTCAACCCGTACCAACACCCGACCACCATCAACCCATAAACGTATTAAAAACCCAATTTGGTCCCAAACCATTACCAACACCCCTACATGACCTAATGATGGTCAACCCGTACCAACACCCGACCGCCTTCAACCCATACCCGTATTAGAAACCCAATTTGGTCCCAAACCATTACCAACACCCCTACATGACCTAATGATGGTCAACCCGTACCAACACCCGACCACCTTCAACCCATACCCGTATTAGAAACCCAATTTGGTCCCAAACCATTACCAACACCCCTACATGACCTAATGATGGTCAACCCGTACCAACACCCAACCACCTTCAACCCATACCTGTATTAGAAACTCAATTTGGTCCCAAACCATTACCAACACCCCTATATGACCTAATGATGGTCAACCCGTACCAACATCCGACCACCTTCAACCCATACCCGTATTAGAAACCCAATTTGGTCCCAAACCATTACCAACACCCCTACATGACCTAATGATGGTCAACCCGTACCAACAACTGACGACTTTCACCCCATACCCGTATTAGAAACCCAATTTGGTCCCAAACCATTACCAACACCCCTACATGACCTAATGATGGTCAACCCGTAGCAACACCCGACCACCTTCAACCCATACCCGTATTAGAAACCTAATTTGGTCCCAAACAATTACCAACACCCCTACATGACCTAATGATGGTCAACCCGTACCAACAAACGACCACCTTCAACCCATACCCGTATTAGAAACCCAATTTGGTCCCAAACCATTACCAACACCCCTACATGACCTAATGATGGTCAACCCGTACCAACACCCGACCACCATCAACCCATAAACGTATTAAAAACCCAATTTGGTCCCAAACCATTACCAACACCCCTACATGACCTAATGATGGTCAACCCGTACCAACACCCGACCGCCTTCAACCCATACCCGTATTAGAAACCCAATTTGGTCCCAAACCATTACCAACACCCCAACATGACCTAATGATGGTCAACCCGTAGCAACACCCGACCACCTTCAACCCATACCCGTATTAGAAACCCAATTTGGTCCCAAACCATTACCAACACCCCTACATAACCTAATGATGGTCAACCCGTACCAACAAACGACCACCTTCAACCCATACCCGTATTAGAAACCCAATTTGGTCCCAAACCATTACCAACACCCCTACATGACCGAATGATGGTCAACCGGTAGCAACACCTGACCACCTTCAACCCATACCCGTATTAGAAACCCAATTTGGTCCCAAACCATTACCAGCACCCCTACATGACCTAATGATGGCCAACCCGTACCAACACCCAACCACCTTCAACCCATACCCGTATTAGAAACCCAATTTGGTCCCAAACCATTACCAACACCCCTACATGACCTAATGATGGTCAACCCGTACAAACACCCGACCACCTTCAACCTATACCCGTATTAGAAACCCAATTTGGTCCCAAACCATTACCAACACCCCTACATGACCTAATGATGGTCAACCCGTAGCAACACCCAACCACCTTCAACCCATACCCGTAGTAGAAACCCAATTTGATCCCAAACCATTACCAACACCCCCACATGACCTAATGATGGTCAACCCGTACCAACACCCGACCACCTTGAACCCATACCTATTTAGAAACCCAATTTGGTCCCAAACCATTACCAACACCCCTACATGACCTAATGATGGTCAACCCGTACCAACACCCGACCACCTTCAACCCATACCCGTATCAGAAACCCAATTTGGTCCCAAACCATTACCAACACCCCTACATGACCTAATGATGGTCAACCCGTACCAACACCCGACCACCTTCAACCCATACCCGTATTAGAAACCCAATTTGGTCCCAAACCATTACCAACACCCCTACATGACCTAATGATGGTCAACCCGTACCAACACCCGACCACCTTCAACCCATACCCGTATAAGAAACCCAATTTGGTCCCAAACCATTACCAACACCCCTACATGACCTAATGATGGTCAATCCGTACCAACACCCGACCACCTTCAACCCATACCCGTATTAGAAACCCAATTTGGTCCCAAACCATTACCAACACCCCTACATGACCTAATGATGGTTAACCCGTAGCAACACCCGACCACCTTCAACCCATACCCGTATTAGAAACCCAATTTGGTCCCAAACCATTACCAACACCCCTACATGACCTAATGATGGTCAACCCGTACCAACACCCGACCACCTTCAACCCATACTCGTATTAGAAACCCAATTTGGTCTTAAACCATTACCAACACTCTACATGACCTAATGATGGTCAACCCGTACCAACACCCGACCACCTTCAACCCATACCCGTATTAGAAACCCAATTTGGTCCCAAACCATTACCAACACCCCTACATGACCTAATGATGGTCAACCCGTACCAACACCCGACCACCTTCAACCCATACCCGTATTAGAAACCCAATTTAGTCCCAAAACCTTACCAACACCCCTACATGACCTAATGATGGTCAACCCGTACCAACAAACGACCACCTTCAACCCATACCCGTATTAGAAACCCAATTTGGTCCCAAACCATTACCAACACCCCTACATGACCTAATGATGGTCAACCCGTACCAACACCCGACCACCTTCAACCCATACCCGTATTAGAAACCCAATTTGGTCCCAAACCATTACCAACACCCCTACATGACCTAATGATGGTCAACCCGTACCAACACCCGACCACCTTCAACCCATACCCGTATTAGAAACCCAATTTGGTCCCAAACCATTACCAACACCCCTACATGACCTAATGATGGTCAATCCGTACCAACACCCGACCACCTTCAACCCATACCCGTATTAGAAACCCAATTTGGTCCCAAACCATTACCAACACCCCTACATGACCTAATGATGGTTAACCCGTAGCAACACCCGACCACCTTCAACCCATACCCGTATTAGAAACCCAATTTGGTCCCAAACCATTACCAACACCCCTACATGACCTAATGATGGTCAACCCGTACCAACACCCGACCACCTTCAACCCATACTCGTATTAGAAACCCAATTTGGTCTTAAACCATTACCAACACCCCTACATGACCTAATAATGGTCAACCCGTACCAACACCCGACCACCTTCAACCCATACCCGTATTAGAAACCCAATTTGGTCCCAAACCATTACCAGCACCCCTACATGACCTAATGATGGCCAACCCGTACCAACACCCAACCACCTTCAACCCATACCCGTATTAGAAACCCAATTTGGTCCCAAACCATTACCAACACCCCTACATGACCTAATGATGGTCAACCCGTACAAACACCCGACCACCTTCAACCTATACCGTATTAGAAACCCAATTTGGTCCCAAACCATTACCAACACCCCTACATGACCTAATGATGGTCAACCCGTACCAACACCCGACCACCTTCAACCCATACCCGTATAAGAAACCCAATTTGGTCCCAAACCATTACCAACACCCCTACATGACCTAATGATGGTCAATCCGTACCAACACCCGACCACCTTCAACCCATACCCGTATTAGAAACCCAATTTGGTCCCAAACCATTACCAACACCCCTACATGACCTAATGATGGTTAACCCGTAGCAACACCCGACCACCTTCAACCCATACCCGTATTAGAAACCCAATTTGGTCCCAAACCATTACCAACACCCCTACATGACCTAATGATGGTCAACCCGTACCAACACCCGACCACCTTCAACCCATACTCGTATTAGAAACCCAATTTGGTCTTAAACCATTACCAACACTCTACATGACCTAATGATGGTCAACCCGTACCAACACCCGACCACCTTCAACCCATACCCGTATTAGAAACCCAATTTGGTCCCAAACCATTACCAACACCCCTACATGACCTAATGATGGTCAACCCGTACCAACACCCGACCACCTTCAACCCATACCCGTATTAGAAACCCAATTTAGTCCCAAAACCTTACCAACACCCCTACATGACCTAATGATGGTCAACCCGTACCAACAAACGACCACCTTCAACCCATACCCGTATTAGAAACCCAATTTGGTCCCAAACCATTACCAACACCCCTACATGACCTAATGATGGTCAACCCGTACCAACACCCGACCACCTTCAACCCATACCCGTATTAGAAACCCAATTTGGTCCCAAACCATTACCAACACCCCTACATGACCTAATGATGGTCAACCCGTACCAACACCCGACCACCTTCAACCCATACCCGTATTAGAAACCCAATTTGGTCCCAAACCATTACCAACACCCCTACATGACCTAATGATGGTCAATCCGTACCAACACCCGACCACCTTCAACCCATACCCGTATTAGAAACCCAATTTGGTCCCAAACCATTACCAACACCCCTACATGACCTAATGATGGTTAACCCGTAGCAACACCCGACCACCTTCAACCCATACCCGTATTAGAAACCCAATTTGGTCCCAAACCATTACCAACACCCCTACATGACCTAATGATGGTCAACCCGTACCAACACCCGACCACCTTCAACCCATACTCGTATTAGAAACCCAATTTGGTCTTAAACCATTACCAACACCCCTACATGACCTAATAATGGTCAACCCGTACCAACACCCGACCACCTTCAACCCATACCCGTATTAGAAACCCAATTTGGTCCCAAACCATTACCAGCACCCCTACATGACCTAATGATGGCCAACCCGTACCAACACCCAACCACCTTCAACCCATACCCGTATTAGAAACCCAATTTGGTCCCAAACCATTACCAACACCCCTATATGACCTAATGATGGTCAACCCGTACAAACACCCGACCACCTTCAACCTATACCGTATTAGAAACCCAATTTGGTCCCAAACCATTACCAACACCCCTACATGACCTAATGATGGTCAACCCGTAGCAACACCCAACCACCTTCAACCCATACCCGTAGTAGAAACCCAATTTGATCCCAAACCATTACCAACACCCCCACATGACCTAATGATGGTCAACCCGTACCAACACCCGACCACCTTGAACCCATACCTATTTAGAAACCCAATTTGGTCCCAAACCATTACCAACACCCCTACATGACCTAATGATGGTCAACCCGTACCAACACCCGACCCCCTTCAACCCATACCCGTATCAGAAACCCAATTTGGTCCCAAACCATTACCAACACCCCTACATGACCTAATGATGGTCAACCCGTACCAACACCCGACCACCTTCAACCCATACCCGTATTAGAAACCCAATTTGGTCCCAAACCATTACCAACACCCCTACATGACCTAATGATGGTCAACCCGTACCAACACCCGACCACCTTAAACCCATACCCGTATTAGAAACCCAATTTGGTCCCAAACCATTACCAACACCCCTACATGACCTAATGATGGTCAATCCGTACCAACACCCGACCACCTTCAACCCATACCCGTATTAGAAACCCAATTTGGTCCCAAACCATTACCAACACCCCTACATGACCTAATGATGGTTAACCCGTAGCAACACCCGACCACCTTCAACCCATACCCGTATTAGAAACCCAATTTGGTCCCAAACCATTACCAACACCCCTACATGACCTAATAATGGTCAACCCGTACCAACACCCGACCACCTTCAACCCATACTCGTATTAGAAACCCAATTTGGTCTTAAACCATTACCAACACTCTACATGACCTAATGATGGTCAACCCGTACCAACACCCGACCACCTTCAACCCATACCCGTATTAGAAACCCAATTTGGTCCCAAACCATTACCAACACCCCTACATGACCTAATGATGGTCAACCCGTACCAACACCCGACCACCTTCAACCCATACCCGTATTAGAAACCCAATTTAGTCCCAAAACCTTACCAACACCCCTACATGACCTAATGATGGTCAACCCGTACCAACAAACGACCACCTTCAACCCATACCCGTATTAGAAACCCAATTTGGTCCCAAACCATTACCAACACCCCTACATGACCTAATGATGGTCAACCCGTACCAACACCCGACCACCTTCAACCCATACCCGTATTAGAAACCCAATTTGGTCCCAAACCATTACCAACACCCCTACATGACCTAATGATGGTCAACCCGTACCAACACCCGACCACCTTCAACCCATACCCGTATTAGAAACCCAATTTGGTCCCAAACCATTACCAACACCCCTACATGACCTAATGATGGTCAATCCGTACCAACACCCGACCACCTTCAACCCATACCCGTATTAGAAACCCAATTTGGTCCCAAACCATTACCAACACCCCTACATGACCTAATGATGGTTAACCCGTAGCAACACCCGACCACCTTCAACCCATACCCGTATTAGAAACCCAATTTGGTCCCAAACCATTACCAACACCCCTACATGACCTAATGATGGTCAACCCGTACCAACACCCGACCACCTTCAACCCATACTCGTATTAGAAACCCAATTTGGTCTTAAACCATTACCAACACCCCTACATGACCTAATAATGGTCAACCCGTACCAACACCCGACCACCTTCAACCCATACCCGTATTAGAAACCCAATTTGGTCCCAAACCATTACCAACACCCCTACATGACCTAATGATGGTCAACCCGTACCAACACCCGACCACCTTCAACCCATACCCGTATTAGAAACCCAATTTGGTCCCAAAACCTTACCAACACCCCTACATGACCTAATGATGGTCAACCCGTACCAACAAACGACCACCTTCAACCCATACCCGTATTAGAAACCCAATTTGGTCCCAAACCATTACCAACACCCCTACATGACCTAATGATGGTCAACCCGTACCAACACCCGACCACCTTCAACCCATACCCGTATTAGAAACCCAATTTGGTCCCAAACCATTACCAACACCCCTACATGACCTAATGATGGTCAACCCATACCAACACCCGACCACCTTCAACCCATACCCGTATTAGAAACCCAATTTGGTCCCAAACCATTACCAACACCCCTACATGACCTAATGATGGTCAACCCGTACCAACACCCGACCACCATCAACCCATAAACGTATTAAAAACCCAATTTGGTCCCAAACCATTACCAACACCCCTACATGACCTAATGATGGTCAACCCGTACCAACACCCGACCGCCTTCAACCCATACCCGTATTAGAAACCCAATTTGGTCCCAAACCATTACCAACACCCCTACATGACCTAATGATGGTCAACCCGTACCAACACCCGACCACCTTCAACCCATACCCGTATTAGAAACCCAATTTGGTCCCAAACCATTACCAACACCCCTACATGACCTAATGATGGTCAACCCGTACCAACACCCAACCACCTTCAACCCATACCTGTATTAGAAACTCAATTTGGTCCCAAACCATTACCAACACCCCTACATGACCTAATGATGGTCAACCCGTACCAACATCCGACCACCTTCAACCCATACCCGTATTAGAAACCCAATTTGGTCCCAAACCATTACCAACACCCCTACATGACCTAATGATGGTCAACCCGTACCAACAACTGACGACTTTCACCCCATACCCGTATTAGAAACCCAATTTGGTCCCAAACCATTACCAACACCCCTACATGACCTAATGATGGTCAACCCGTAGCAACACCCGACCACCTTCAACCCATACCCGTATTAGAAACCTAATTTGGTCCCAAACAATTACCAACACCCCTACATGACCTAATGATGGTCAACCCGTACCAACAAACGACCACCTTCAACCCATACCCGTATTAGAAACCCAATTTGGTCCCAAACCATTACCAACACCCCTACATGACCTAATGATGGTCAACCGGTAGCAACACCTGACCACCTTCAACCCATACCCGTATTAGAAACCCAATTTGGTCCCAAAACCTTACCAACACCCCTACATGACCTAATGATGGTCAACCCGTACCAACAAATGACCACCTTCAACCCATACCCGTATTAGAAACCCAATTTGGTCCCAAACGATTACCAACACCCCTACATGACCTAATGATGGTCAACCCGTACCAACACCCGACCACCTTCAACCCATACCCGTATTAGAAACCCAGTTTGGTCCCAAACCATTACCAACACCCCTACATGACCTAATGATGGTCAACCCATACCAACACCCGACCACCTTCAACCCATACCCGTATTAGAAACCCAATTTGGTCCCAAACCATTACCAATACCCCTACATGACCTAATGATGGTCAACCCGTACCAACACCCGACCACCATCAACCCATAAACGTATTAAAAACCCAATTTGGTCCCAAACCATTACCAACACCCCTACATGACCTAATGATGGTCAACCCGTACCAACACCCGACCGCCTTCAACCCATACCCGTATTAGAAACCCAATTTGGTCCCAAACCATTACCAACACCCCTACATGACCTAATGATGGTCAACCCGTACCAACACCCGACCACCTTCAACCCATACCCGTATTAGAAACCCAATTTGGTCCCAAACCATTACCAACACCCCTACATGACCTAATGATGGTCAACCCGTACCAACACCCAACCACCTTCAACCCATACCTGTATTAGAAACTCAATTTGGTCCCAAACCATTACCAACACCCCTACATGACCTAATGATGGTCAACCCGTACCAACATCCGACCACCTTCAACCCATACCCGTATTAGAAACCCAATTTGGTCCCAAACCATTACCAACACCCCTACATGACCTAATGATGGTCAACCCGTACCAACAACTGACGACTTTCACCCCATACCCGTATTAGAAACCCAATTTGGTCCCAAACCATTACCAACACCCCTACATGACCTAATGATGGTCAACCCGTAGCAACACCCGACCACCTTCAACCCATACCCGTATTAGAAACCTAATTTGGTCCCAAACAATTACCAACACCCCTACATGACCTAATGATGGTCAACCCGTACCAACAAACGACCACCTTCAACCCATACCCGTATTAGAAACCCAATTTGGTCCCAAACCATTACCAACACCCCTACATGACCTAATGATGGTCAACCCGTACCAACACCCGACCACCTTCAACCCATACCCGTATTAGAAACCCAATTTGGTCCCAAACCATTACCAACACCCCTACATGACCTAATGATGGTCAACCCGTACCAACACCCGACCACCTTCAACCCATACCCGTATTAGAAACCCAATTTGGTCCCAAACCATTACCAACACCCCTACATGACCTAATGATGGTCAATCCGTACCAACACCCGACCACCTTCAACCCATACCCGTATTAGAAACCCAATTTGGTCCCAAACCATTACCAACACCCCTACATGACCTAATGATGGTTAACCCGTAGCAACACCCGACCACCTTCAACCCATACCCGTATTAGAAACCCAATTTGGTCCCAAACCATTACCAACACCCCTACATGACCTAATGATGGTCAACCCGTACCAACACCCGACCACCTTCAACCCATACTCGTATTAGAAACCCAATTTGGTCTTAAACCATTACCAACACCCCTACATGACCTAATAATGGTCAACCCGTACCAACACCCGACCACCTTCAACCCATACCCGTATTAGAAACCCAATTTGGTCCCAAACCATTACCAACACCCCTACATGACCTAATGATGGTCAACCCGTACCAACACCCGACCACCTTCAACCCATACCCGTATTAGAAACCCAATTTGGTCCCAAAACCTTACCAACACCCCTACATGACCTAATGATGGTCAACCCGTACCAACAAACGACCACCTTCAACCCATACCCGTATTAGAAACCCAATTTGGTCCCAAACCATTACCAACACCCCTACATGACCTAATGATGGTCAACCCGTACCAACACCCGACCACCTTCAACCCATACCCGTATTAGAAACCCAATTTGGTCCCAAACCATTACCAACACCCCTACATGACCTAATGATGGTCAACCCATACCAACACCCGACCACCTTCAACCCATACCCGTATTAGAAACCCAATTTGGTCCCAAACCATTACCAACACCCTACATGACCTAATGATGGTCAACCCGTACCAACACCCGACCACCATCAACCCATAAACGTATTAAAAACCCAATTTGGTCCCAAACCATTACCAACACCCCTACATGACCTAATGATGGTCAACCCGTACCAACACCCGACCGCCTTCAACCCATACCCGTATTAGAAACCCAATTTGGTCCCAAACCATTACCAACACCCCTACATGACCTAATGATGGTCAACCCGTACCAACACCCGACCACCTTCAACCCATACCCGTATTAGAAACCCAATTTGGTCCCAAACCATTACCAACACCCCTACATGACCTAATGATGGTCAACCCGTACCAACACCCAACCACCTTCAACCCATACCTGTATTAGAAACTCAATTTGGTCCCAAACCATTACCAACACCCCTACATGACCTAATGATGGTCAACCCGTACCAACATCCGACCACCTTCAACCCATACCCGTATTAGAAACCCAATTTGGTCCCAAACCATTACCAACACCCCTACATGACCTAATGATGGTCAACCCGTACCAACAACTGACGACTTTCACCCCATACTCGTATTAGAAACCCAATTTGGTCCCAAACCATTACCAACACCCCTACATGACCTAATGATGGTCAACCCGTAGCAACACCCGACCACCTTCAACCCATACCCGTATTAGAAACCTAATTTGGTCCCAAACAATTACCAACACCCCTACATGACCTAATGATGGTCAACCCGTACCAACAAACGACCACCTTCAACCCATACCCGTATTAGAAACCCAATTTGGTCCCAAACCATTACCAACACCCCTACATGACCTAATGATGGTCAACCGGTAGCAACACCTGACCACCTTCAACCCATACCCGTATTAGAAACCCAATTTGGTCCCAAACCATTACCAACACCCCTACATGACCTAATGATGGTCAACCCGTACCAACACCCGACCACCTTCAACCCATACCCGTATTAGAAACCCAATTTGGTCCCAAACCATTACCAACACCCCTACATGACCTAATGATGGTCAACCCGTAGCAACACCCGACCACCTTCAACCCATACCCGTATTAGAAACCTAATTTGGTCCCAAACAATTACCAACACCCCTACATGACCTAATGATGGTCAACCCGTACCAACAAACGACCACCTTCAACCCATACCCGTATTAGAAACCCAATTTGGTCCCAAACCATTACCAACACCCCTACATGACCTAATGATGGTCAACCGGTAGCAACACCTGACCACCTTCAACCCATACCCGTATTAGAAACCCAATTTGGTCCCAAAACCTTACCAACACCCCTACATGACCTAATGATGGTCAACCCGTACCAACAAATGACCACCTTCAACCCATACCCGTATTAGAAACCCAATTTGGTCCCAAACGATTACCAACACCCCTACATGACCTAATGATTGTCAACCCGTACCAACACCCGACCACCTTCAACCCATACCCGTATTAGAAACCCAATTTGGTCCCAAACCATTACCAACACCCCTACATGACCTAATGATGGTCAACCCATACCAACACCCGACCACCTTCAACCCATACCCGTATTAGAAACCCAATTTGGTCCCAAACCATTACCAACACCCCTACATGACCTAATGATGGTCAACCCGTACCAACACCCGACCACCATCAACCCATAAACGTATTAAAAACCCAATTTGGTCCCAAACCATTACCAACACCCCTACATGACCTAATGATGGTCAACCCGTACCAACACCCGACCGCCTTCAACCCATACCCGTATTAGAAACCCAATTTGGTCCCAAACCATTACCAACACCCCTACATGACCTAATGATGGTCAACCCGTACCAACACCCGACCACCTTCAACCCATACCCGTATTAGAAACCCAATTTGGTCCCAAACCATTACCAACACCCCTACATGACCTAATGATGGTCAACCCGTACCAACACCCAACCACCTTCAACCCATACCTGTATTAGAAACTCAATTTGGTCCCAAACCATTACCAACACCCCTACATGACCTAATGATGGTCAACCCGTACCAACATCCGACCACCTTCAACCCATACCCGTATTAGAAACCCAATTTGGTCCCAAACCATTACCAACACCCCTACATGACCTAATGATGGTCAACCCGTACCAACAACTGACGACTTTCACCCCATACCCGTATTAGAAACCCAATTTGGTCCCAAACCATTACCAACACCCCTACATGACCTAATGATGGTCAACCCGTAGCAACACCCGACCACCTTCAACCCATACCCGTATTAGAAACCTAATTTGGTCCCAAACAATTACCAACACCCCTACATGACCTAATGATGGTCAACCCGTACCAACAAACGACCACCTTCAACCCATACCCGTATTAGAAACCCAATTTGGTCCCAAACCATTACCAACACCCCTACATGACCTAATGATGGTCAACCCGTACCAACACCCGACCACCTTCAACCCATACCCGTATTAGAAACCCAATTTGGTCCCAAACCATTACCAACACCCCTACATGACCTAATGATGGTCAACCCGTACCAACACCCGACCACCTTCAACCCATACCCGTATTAGAAACCCAATTTGGTCCCAAACCATTACCAACACCCCTACATGACCTAATGATGGTCAATCCGTACCAACACCCGACCACCTTCAACCCATACCCGTATTAGAAACCCAATTTGGTCCCAAACCATTACCAACACCCCTACATGACCTAATGATGGTTAACCCGTAGCAACACCCGACCACCTTCAACCCATACCCGTATTAGAAACCCAATTTGGTCCCAAACCATTACCAACACCCCTACATGACCTAATGATGGTCAACCCGTACCAACACCCGACCACCTTCAACCCATAGTCGTATTAGAAACCCAATTTGGTCTTAAACCATTACCAACACCCCTACATGACCTAATAATGGTCAACCCGTACCAACACCCGACCACCTTCAACCCATACCCGTATTAGAAACCCAATTTGGTCCCAAACCATTACCAACACCCCTACATGACCTAATGATGGTCAACCCGTACCAACACCCGACCACCTTCAACCCATACCCGTATTAGAAACCCAATTTGGTCCCAAAACCTTACCAACACCCCTACATGACCTAATGATGGTCAACCCGTACCAACAAACGACCACCTTCAACCCATACCCGTATTAGAAACCCAATTTGGTCCCAAACCATTACCAACACCCCTACATGACCTAATGATGGTCAACCCGTACCAACACCCGACCACCTTCAACCCATACCCGTATTAGAAACCCAATTTGGTCCCAAACCATTACCAACACCCCTACATAACCTAATGATGGTCAACCCATACCAACACCCGACCACCTTCAACCCATACCCGTATTAGAAACCCAATTTGGTCCCAAACCATTACCAACACCCCTACATGACCTAATGATGGTCAACCCGTACCAACACCCGACCACCATCAACCCATAAACGTATTAAAAACCCAATTTGGTCCCAAACCATTACCAACACCCCTACATGACCTAATGATGGTCAACCCGTACCAACACCCGACCGCCTTCAACCCATACCCGTATTAGAAACCCAATTTGGTCCCAAACCATTACCAACACCCCTACATGACCTAATGATGGTCAACCCGTACCAACACCCGACCACCTTCAACCCATACCCGTATTAGAAACCCAATTTGGTCCCAAACCATTACCAACACCCCTACATGACCTAATGATGGTCAACCCGTACCAACACCCAACCACCTTCAACCCATACCTGTATTAGAAACTCAATTTGGTCCCAAACCATTACCAACACCCCTACATGACCTAATGATGGTCAACCCGTACCAACATCCGACCACCTTCAACCCATACCCGTATTAGAAACCCAATTTGGTCCCAAACCATTACCAACACCCCTACATGACCTAATGATGGTCAACCCGTACCAACAACTGACGACTTTCACCCCATACTCGTATTAGAAACCCAATTTGGTCCCAAACCATTACCAACACCCCTACATGACCTAATGATGGTCAACCCGTAGCAACACCCGACCACCTTCAACCCATACCCGTATTAGAAACCTAATTTGGTCCCAAACAATTACCAACACCCCTACATGACCTAATGATGGTCAACCCGTACCAACAAACGACCACCTTCAACCCATACCCGTATTAGAAACCCAATTTGGTCCCAAACCATTACCAACACCCCTACATGACCTAATGATGGTCAACCGGTAGCAACACCTGACCACCTTCAACCCATACCCGTATTAGAAACCCAATTTGGTCCCAAAACCTTACCAACACCCCTACATGACCTAATGATGGTCAACCCGTACCAACAAATGACCACCTTCAACCCATACCCGTATTAGAAACCCAATTTGGTCCCAAACCATTACCAACACCCCTACATGACCTAATGATGGTCAACCCGTACCAACACCCGACCACCTTCAACCCATACCCGTATTAGAAACCCAATTTGGTCCCAAACCATTACCAACACCCCTACATGACCTAATGATGGTCAACCCATACCAACACCCGACCACCTTCAACCCATACCCGTATTAGAAACCCAATTTGGTCCCAAACCATTACCAACACCCCTACATGACCTAATGATGGTCAACCCGTACCAACACCCGACCACCATCAACCCATAAACGTATTAAAAACCCAATTTGGTCCCAAACCATTACCAACACCCCTACATGACCTAATGATGGTCAACCCGTACCAACACCCGACCGCCTTCAACCCATACCCGTATTAGAAACCCAATTTGGTCCCAAACCATTACCAACACCCCTACATGACCTAATGATGGTCAACCCGTACCAACACCCGACCACCTTCAACCCATACCCGTATTAGAAACCCAATTTGGTCCCAAACCATTACCAACACCCCTACATGACCTAATGATGGTCAACCCGTACCAACACCCAACCACCTTCAACCCATACCTGTATTAGAAACTCAATTTGGTCCCAAACCATTACCAACACCCCTACATGACCTAATGATGGTCAACCCGTACCAACATCCGACCACCTTCAACCCATACTCGTATTAGAAACCCAATTTGGTCCCAAACCATTACCAACACCCCTACATGACCTAATGATGGTCAACCCGTACCAACAACTGACGACTTTCACCCCATACCCGTATTAGAAACCCAATTTGGTCCCAAACCATTACCAACACCCCTACATGACCTAATGATGGTCAACCCGTAGCAACACCCGACCACCTTCAACCCATACCCGTATTAGAAACCTAATTTGGTCCCAAACAATTACCAACACCCCTACATGACCTAATGATGGTCAACCCGTACCAACAAACGACCACCTTCAACCCATACCCGTATTAGAAACCCAATTTGGTCCCAAACCATTACCAACACCCCTACATGACCTAATGATGGTCAACCGGTAGCAACACCTGACCACCTTCAACCCATACCCGTATTAGAAACCCAATTTGGTCCCAAACCATTACCAGCACCCCTACATGACCTAATGATGGCCAACCCGTACCAACACCCAACCACCTTCAACCCATACCCGTATTTGAAACCTAATTTTGTCCCAAACCATTACCAACACCCCTACATGACCTAATGATGGTTAACCCGTAGCAACACCCGACCACCTTCAACCCATACCCGTATTAGAAACCCAATTTGGTCCCAAACCATTACCAACACCCCTACATGACCTAATAATGGTCAACCCGTACCAACACCCGACCACCTTCAACCCATACTCGTATTAGAAACCCAATTTGGTCTTAAACCATTACCAACACTCTACATGACCTAATGATGGTCAACCCGTACCAACACCCGACCACCTTCAACCCATACCCGTATTAGAAACCCAATTTGGTCCCAAACCATTACCAACACCCCTACATGACCTAATGATGGTCAACCCGTACCAACACCCGACCACCTTCAACCCATACCCGTATTAGAAACCCAATTTAGTCCCAAAACCTTACCAACACCCCTACATGACCTAATGATGGTCAACCCGTACCAACAAACGACCACCTTCAACCCATACCCGTATTAGAAACCCAATTTGGTCCCAAACCATTACCAACACCCCTACATGACCTAATGATGGTCAACCCGTACCAACACCCGACCACCTTCAACCCATACCCGTATTAGCAACCCAATTTGGTCCCAAACCATTACCAACACCCCTACATGACCTAATGATGGTCAACCCGTACCAACACTCGACCACCTTCAACCCATACCCGTATTAGAAACCCAATTTGGTCCCAAACCATTACCAACACCCCTACATGACCTAATGATGGTCAATCCGTACCAACACCCGACCACCTTCAACCCATACCCGTATTAGAAACCCAATTTGGTCCCAAACCATTACCAACACCCCTACATGACCTAATGATGGTTAACCCGTAGCAACACCCGACCACCTTCAACCCATACCCGTATTAGAAACCCAATTTGGTCCCAAACCATTACCAACACCCCTACATGACCTAATGATGGTCAACCCGTACCAACACCCGACCACCTTCAACCCATACTCGTATTAGAAACCCAATCTGGTCTTAAACCATTACCAACACCCCTACATGACCTAATAATGGTCAACCCGTACCAACACCCGACCACCTTCAACCCATACCCGTATTAGAAACCCAATTTGGTCCCAAACCATTACCAACACCCCTACATGACCTAATGATGGTCAACCCGTACCAACACCCGACCACCTTCAACCCATACCCGTATTAGAAACCCAATTTGGTCCCAAAACCTTACCAACACCCCTACATGACCTAATGATGGTCAACCCGTACCAACAAACGACCACCTTCAACCCATACCCGTATTAGAAACCCAATTTGGTCCCAAACCATTACCAACACCCCTACATGACCTAATGATGGTCAACCCGTACCAACACCCGACCACCTTCAACCCATACCCGTATTAGAAACCCAATTTGGTCCCAAACCATTACCAACACCCCTACATGACCTAATGATGGTCAACCCATACCAACACCCGACCACCTTCAACCCATACCCGTATTAGAAACCCAATTTGGTCCCAAACCATTACCAACACCCCTACATGACCTAATGATGGTCAACCCGTACCAACACCCGACCACCATCAACCCATAAACGTATTAAAAACCCAATTTGGTCCCAAACCATTACCAACACCCCTACATGACCTAATGATGGTCAACCCGTACCAACACCCGACCGCCTTCAACCCATACCCGTATTAGAAACCCAATTTGGTCCCAAACCATTACCAACACCCCTACATGACCTAATGATGGTCAACCCGTACCAACACCCGACCACCTTCAACCCATACCCGTATTAGAAACCCAATTTGGTCCCAAACCATTACCAACACCCCTACATGACCTAATGATGGTCAACCCGTACCAACACCCAACCACCTTCAACCCATACCTGTATTAGAAACTCAATTTGGTCCCAAACCATTACCAACACCCCTACATGACCTAATGATGGTCAACCCGTACCAACATCCGACCACCTTCAACCCATACCCGTATTAGAAACCCAATTTGGTCCCAAACCATTACCAACACCCCTACATGACCTAATGATGGTCAACCCGTACCAACAACTGACGACTTTCACCCCATACCCGTATTAGAAACCCAATTTGGTCCCAAACCATTACCAACACCCCTACATGACCTAATGATGGTCAACCCGTAGCAACACCCGACCACCTTCAACCCATACCCGTATTAGAAACCTAATTTGGTCCCAAACAATTACCAACACCCCTACATGACCTAATGATGGTCAACCCGTACCAACAAACGACCACCTTCAACCCATACCCGTATTAGAAACCCAATTTGGTCCCAAACCATTACCAACACCCCTACATGACCTAATGATGGTCAACCGGTAGCAACACCTGACCACCTTCAACCCATACCCGTATTAGAAACCCAATTTGGTCCCAAAACCTTACCAACACCCCTACATGACCTAATGATGGTCAACGCGTACCAACAAATGACCACCTTCAACCCATACCCGTATTAGAAACCCAATTTGGTCCCAAACCATTACCAACACCCCTACATGACCTAATGATGGTCAACCCGTACCAACACCCGACCACCTTCAACCCATACCCGTATTAGAAACCCAATTTGGTCCCAAACCATTACCAACACCCCTACATGACCTAATGATGGTCAACCCATACCAACACCCGACCACCTTCAACCCATACCCGTATTAGAAACCCAATTTGGTCCCAAACCATTACCAACACCCCTACATGACCTAATGATGGTCAACCCGTACCAACACCCGACCACCATCAACCCATAAACGTATTAAAAACCCAATTTGGTCCCAAACCATTACCAACACCCCTACATGACCTAATGATGGTCAACCCGTACCAACACCCGACCGCCTTCAACCCATACCCGTATTAGAAACCCAATTTGGTCCCAAACCATTACCAACACCCCTACATGACCTAATGATGGTCAACCCGTACCAACACCCGACCACCTTCAACCCATACCCGTATTAGAAACCCAATTTGGTCCCAAACCATTACCAACACCCCTACATGACCTAATGATGGTCAACCCGTACCAACACCCAACCACCTTCAACCCATACCTGTATTAGAAACTCAATTTGGTCCCAAACCATTACCAACACCCCTACATGACCTAATGATGGTCAACCCGTACCAACATCCGACCACCTTCAACCCATACCCGTATTAGAAACCCAATTTGGTCCCAAACCATTACCAACACCCCTACATTACCTAATGATGGTCAACCCGTACCAACAACTGACGACATTCACCCCATACCCGTATTAGAAACCCAATTTGGTCCCAAACCATTACCAACACCCCTACATGACCTAATGATGGTCAACCCGTAGCAACACCCGACCACCTTCAACCCATACCCGTATTAGAAACCTAATTTGGTCCCAAACAATTACCAACACCCCTACATGACCTAATGATGGTCAACCCGTACCAACAAACGACCACCTTCAACCCATACCCGTATTAGAAACCCAATTTGGTCCCAAACCATTACCAACACCCCTACATGACCTAATGATGGTCAACCGGTAGCAACACCTGACCACCTTCAACCCATACCCGTATTAGAAACCCAATTTGGTCCCAAACCATTACCAGCACCCCTACATGACCTAATGATGGCCAACCCGTACCAACACCCAACCACCTTCAACCCATACCCGTATTAGAAACCCAATTTGGTCCGAAACCATTACCAACACCCCTACATGACCTAATGATGGTCAACCCGTACCAACACCCGACCACCTTCAACCCATACTCGTATTAGAAACCCAATTTGGTCCAAAACCATTACCAACACCCCTACATGACCTAATGATGGTCAACCCGTACCAACACCCGACCACCTTCAACCCATACCCTTATTAGAAACCCAATTTGGTCCCAAACCATTACCAACACCCCTACATGACCTAATGATGGTCAACCCGTACCAACACCCGACCACCTTCAACCCATACCCGTATTAGAAACCCAATTTGGTCCCAAACCATTACCAACACCCCTACATGACCTAATGATGGTCAACCCGTACCAACACCCGACCACCTTCAACCCATACCCGTATTAGAAACCCAATTTGGTCCCAAACCATTACCAACACCCCTACATGATCTAATGATGGTCAACCCGTAGCAACACCCGACCACCTTCAACCCATACCCGTATTAGAAACCCAATTTGGTCCCAAACCATTACCAACACCCCTACATGACCTAATGATGGTCAACCCGTACCAACACCCGAACAGCTTCAACCCATACCCGTATTAGAAACCCAATTTGGTCCCTAACCATTACCAACACCCCTACAAGACCTAATGATGGTCAACCCGTACCAACACTCGACCACCTTCAACCCATACCCGTATTAGAAACCCAATTTGGTCCCAAACCATTACCAACACCCCTACATGACCTAACGATGGTCAACCCGTAGCAACACCCGACCACCTTCAACCTATACACGTATTAGAAACCCAATTTGGTCCCAAACCATTACCAACACCCCTACATGACCTAATGATGGTCAACCCGTACCAACACCCGACCACCTTCAACCCATACCCGTATTAGAAACCCAATTTGGTCCCAAACCATTACCAACACCCCTACATGACCTAATGATGGTCAACCCGTACCAACACCCGACCACCTTCAACCCATACCCGTATTAGAAACCCAATTTGGTCCCAAACCATTACCAACACCCCTACATGACCTAATGATGGTCAACCCGTACCAACACCCAACCACCTTCAACCCATACCTGTATTAGAAACTCAATTTGGTCCCAAACCATTACCAACACCCCTACATGACCTAATGATGGTCAACCGGTACCAACATCCGACCACCTTCAACCCATACCCGTATTAGAAACCCAATTTGGTCCCAAACCATTACCAACACCCCTACATGACCTAATGATGGTCAACCCGTACCAACAACTGACGACTTTCACCCCATACCCGTATTAGAAACCCAATTTGGTCCCAAACCATTACCAACACCCCTACATGACCTAATGATGGTCAACCCGTAGCAACAACCGACCACCTTCAACCCATACCCGTATTAGAAACCTAATTTGGTCCCAAACAATTACCAACACCCCTACATGACCTAATGATGGTCAACCCGTACCAACAAACGACCACCTTCAACCCATACCCGTATTAGAAACCCAATTTGGTCCCAAACCATTACCAACACCCCTACATGACCTAATGATGGTCAACCGGTAGCAACACCTGACCACCTTCAACCCATACCCGTATTAGAAACCCAATTTGGTCCCAAACCATTACCAACACCCCTACATGACCTAATGATGGTCAACCCGTACCAACACCCGACCACCTTCAACCTATACCCGTATTAGAAACCCAATTTGGTCCCAAACCATTACCAACACCCCTACATGACCTAATGATGGTCAACCCGTAGCAACACCCAACCACCTTCAACCCATACCCGTAGTAGAAACCCAATTTGATCCCAAACCATTACCAACACCCCCACATGACCTAATGATGGTCAACCCGTACCAACACCCGACCACCTTGAACCCATACCCGTATTAGAAACCCAATTTGGTCCCAAACCATTACCAACACCCCTACATGACCTAACGATGGTCAACCCGTAGCAACACCCGACCACCTTCAACCTATACACGTATTAGAAACCCAATTTGGTCCCAAACCTTTACCAACACCCCTACATGACCTAATGATGGTCAACCCGTACCAACACCCGACCACCTTCAACCCATACCCGTATTAGAAACCCAATTTGGTCCCAAACCATTACCAACACCCCTACATGACCTAATGATGGTCAACTCGTACCAACACCCGACCACCTTCAACCCATACCCATATTAGAAACCCAATTTGGTCCCAAACCATTACCAACACCCCTACATGACCTAATGATGGTCAACCCGTACCAACACCCGACCACCTTCAACCCATACCCGTATTAGAAACCCAATTTGGTCCCAAACCATTACCAACACCCCAACATGACCTAATGATGGTCAACCCGTACCAACACCCGACCACCTTCAACCCATACTCGTATTAGAAACCCAATTTGGTCCCAAACCATTACCAACACCCCTACATGACCTAATGATGGTCAACCCGTACCAACACCCGACCACCTTCAACCCATACCCGTATTAGAAACCCAATTTGGTCCCAAACCATTACCAACACCCCTACATGACCTAATGATGGTCATCCCGTACCAACACCCAACTACCTTCAACCCATACCCGTATTAGAAACCCAATTTGGTCCCAAACCATTACCAACACCCCTACATGACCTAATGATGGTCAACCCGTAGCAACACCCAACCACCTTCAACCCATACCCGTAGTAGAAACCCAATTTGATCCCAAACCATTACCAACACCCCCACATGACCTAATGATGGTCAACCCGTACCAACACCCGACCACCTTGAACCCATACCCATATTAGAAACCCAATTTGGTCCCAAACCATTACCAACACCCCTACATGACCCAATGATGGTCAACCCGTACCAACACCCGACCACCTTCAACCCATACCCATATCAGAAACCCAATTTGGTCCTAAACCATTACCAACACCCCTACATGACCTAATGATGGTCAACCCGTACCAACACCCGACCACCTTCAACCCATACCCGTATTAGAAACCCAATTTGGTACCAAACCATTACCAACACCCCTACATGACCTAATGATGGTCAACCCGTACCAACACCCGACCACCTTCAACCCATACCCGTATTAGAAACCCAATTTGGTCCCAAACCATTACCAACACCCCTACATGACCTAATGATCCCGTACCAACACCCGACAACGTTCAACCCATACCCGTATTAGAAACCCAATTTGGTCCCAAACCATTACCAACACCCCTACATGACCTAATGATGGTCAACCCGTACCAACACCCGACCACCTTCAACCCATACTCGTATTAGAAACCCAATTTGGTCCCAAACCATTACCAACACACCTACATGACCTAATGATGGTCAACCCGTACCAACACCCGACCACCTTCAACCCATACCCGTATTAGAAACCCAATTTGGTCCCAAACCATTACCAACACCCCTACATGACCTAATGATGGTCAACCCGTACCAACACCCGACCACCTTCAACCCATACCCGTATTAGAAACCCAATTTGGTCGCAAACCATTACCAACACCCCTACATGACCTAATGATGGTCAACCCGTAGCAACACCCAACCACCTTCAACCCATACCCGTAGTAGAAACCCAATTTGATCCCAAACCATTACCAACACCCCCACATGACCTAATGATGGTCAACCCGTACCAACACCCGACCACCTTGAACCCATACCCGTATTAGAAACCCAATTTGGTCCCAAACCATTAGCAACACCCCTACATGACCTAACGATGGTCAACCCGTAGCAACACCCGACCACCTTCAACCTATACACGTATTAGAAACCCAATTTGGTCCCAAACCATTACCAACACCCCTACATGACCTAATGATGGTCAACCCGTACCAACACCCGACCACCTTCAACCCATACCCGTATTAGAAACCCAATTTGGTCCCAAACCATTACCAACACCCCTACATGACCTAATGATGGTCAACTCGTACCAACACCCGACCACCTTCAACCCATACCCATATTAGAAACCCAATTTGGTCCCAAACCATTACCAACACCCCTACATGACCTAATGATGGTCAACCCGTACCAAGACCCGACCACCTTCAACCCATACTCGTATTAGAAACCCAATTTGGTCCAAAACCATTACCAACACCCCTACATGACCTAATGATGGTCAACCCGTACCAACACCCGACCACCTTCAACCCATACCCGTATTAGAAACCCAATTTGGTCCCAAACCATTACCAACACCCCTACATGACCTAATGATGGTCAACCCGTACCAACACCCGACCACCTTCAACCTATACCCGTATTAGAGACCCAATTTGGTCCCAAACCATTACCAACACCCCTACATGACCTAATGATGGTCAACCCGTAGCAACACCCAACCACCTTCAACCCATACCCGTAGTAGAAACCCAATTTGATCCCAAACCATTACCAACACCCCCACATGACCTAATGATGGTCAACCCGTACCAACACCCGACCACCTTGAACCCATACCCGTATTAGAAACCCAATTTGGTCCCAAACCATTACCAACACCCCTACATGACCTAACGATGGTCAACCCGTAGCAACACCCGACCACCTTCAACCTATACACGTATTAGAAACCCAATTTGGTCCCAAACCATTAGCAACACCCCTACATGACCTAATGATGGTCAACCCGTACCAACACCCGACCACCTTCAATCCATACCCGTATTAGAAACCCAATTTGGTCCCAAACCATTACCAACACCCCTACATGACCTAATGATGGTCAACTCGTACCAACACCCGACCACCTTCAACCCATACCCATATTAGAAACCCAATTTGGTCCCAAACCATTACCAACACCCCTACATGACCTAATGATGGTCAACCCGTAGCAACACCCGACCACCTTCAACCCATACCCGTATTAGAAACCCAATTTGGTCCCAAACCATTACCAACACCCCAACATGACCTAATGATGGTCAACCCGTACCAACACCCGACCACCTTCAACCCATACCCGTATTAGAAACCCAATTTGGTCCCAAACCATTACCAACACCCCTACATGACCTAATGATGGTCAACCCGTACCAACACCCGACCACCTTCAACCCATACCCGTATTAGAAACCCAATTTGGTCCCAAACCATTACCAACACCCCTACATGACCTAATGATGGTCAACCCGTACCAACACCCGACTACCTTCAACCCATACCCGTATTAGAAACCCAATTTGGTCCCAAACCATTACCAACACCCCTACATGACCTAATGATGGTCAACCCGTACTAACACCCGACCACCTTCAACCCATACCCGTATTAGAAACCCAATTTGGTCCCAAACCATTACCAACACCCCTACATGACCTAATGATGGTCATCCCGTACCAACACCCAACTACCTTCAACCCATACCCGTATTAGAAACCCAATTTGGTCCCAAACCATTACCAACACCCCTACATGACCTAATGATGGTCAACCCGTAGCAACACCCAACCACCTTCAACCCATACCCGTAGTAGAAACCCAATTTGATCCCAAACCATTACCAACACCCCCACATGACCTAATGATGGTCAACCCGTACCAACACCCGACCACCTTGAACCCATACCCATATTAGAAACCCAATTTGGTCCCAAACCATTACCAACACCCCTACATGACCCAATGATGGTCAACCCGTACCAACACCCGACCACCTTCAACCCATACCCATATCAGAAACCCAATTTGGTCCTAAACCATTACCAACACCCCTACATGACCTAATGATGGTCAACCCGTACCAACACCCGACCACCTTCAACCCATACCCGTATTAGAAACCCAATTTGGTACCAAACCATTACCAACACCCCTACATGACCTAATGATGGTCAACCCGTACCAACACCCGACCACCTTCAACCCATACCCGTATTAGAAACCCAATTTGGTCCCAAACCATTACCAACACCCCTACATGACCTAATGATCCCGTACCAACACCCGACAACGTTCAACCCATACCCGTATTAGAAACCCAATTTGGTCCCAAACCATTACCAACACCCCTACATGACCTAATGATGGTCAACCCGTACCAACACCCGACCACCTTCAACCCATACTCGTATTAGAAACCCAATTTGGTCCCAAACCATTACCAACACACCTACATGACCTAATGATGGTCAACCCGTACCAACACCCGACCACCTTCAACCCATACCCGTATTAGAAACCCAATTTGGTCCCAAACCATTACCAACACCCCTACATGACCTAATGATGGTCAACCCGTACCAACACCCGACCACCTTCAACCCATACCCGTATTAGAAACCCAATTTGGTCGCAAACCATTACCAACACCCCTACATGACCTAATGATGGTCAACCCGTAGCAACACCCAACCACCTTCAACCCATACCCGTAGTAGAAACCCAATTTGATCCCAAACCATTACCAACACCCCCACATGACCTAATGATGGTCAACCCGTACCAACACCCGACCACCTTGAACCCATACCCGTATTAGAAACCCAATTTGGTCCCAAACCATTAGCAACACCCCTACATGACCTAACGATGGTCAACCCGTAGCAACACCCGACCACCTTCAACCTATACACGTATTAGAAACCCAATTTGGTCCCAAACCATTACCAACACCCCTACATGACCTAATGATGGTCAACCCGTACCAACACCCGACCACCTTCAACCCATACCCGTATTAGAAACCCAATTTGGTCCCAAACCATTACCAACACCCCTACATGACCTAATGATGGTCAACTCGTACCAACACCCGACCACCTTCAACCCATACCCATATTAGAAACCCAATTTGGTCCCAAACCATTACCAACACCCCTACATGACCTAATGATGGTCAACCCGTACCAAGACCCGACCACCTTCAACCCATACTCGTATTAGAAACCCAATTTGGTCCAAAACCATTACCAACACCCCTACATGACCTAATGATGGTCAACCCGTACCAACACCCGACCACCTTCAACCCATACCCGTATTAGAAACCCAATTTGGTCCCAAACCATTACCAACACCCCTACATGACCTAATGATGGTCAACCCGTACCAACACCCGACCACCTTCAACCTATACCCGTATTAGAAACCCAATTTGGTCCCAAACCATTACCAACACCCCTACATGACCTAATGATGGTCAACCCGTAGCAACACCCAACCACCTTCAACCCATACCCGTAGTAGAAACCCAATTTGATCCCAAACCATTACCAACACCCCCACATGACCTAATGATGGTCAACCCGTACCAACACCCGACCACCTTGAACCCATACCCGTATTAGAAACCCAATTTGGTCCCAAACCATTACCAACACCCCTACATGACCTAACGATGGTCAACCCGTAGCAACACCCGACCACCTTCAACCTATACACGTATTAGAAACCCAATTTGGTCCCAAACCATTAGCAACACCCCTACATGACCTAATGATGGTCAACCCGTACCAACACCCGACCACCTTCAATCCATACCCGTATTAGAAACCCAATTTGGTCCCAAACCATTACCAACACCCCTACATGACCTAATGATGGTCAACTCGTACCAACACCCGACCACCTTCAACCCATACCCATATTAGAAACCCAATTTGGTCCCAAACCATTACCAACACCCCTACATGACCTAATGATGGTCAACCCGTAGCAACACCCGACCACCTTCAACCCATACCCGTATTAGAAACCCAATTTGGTCCCAAACCATTACCAACACCCCAACATGACCTAATGATGGTCAACCCGTACCAACACCCGACCACCTTCAACCCATACCCGTATTAGAAACCCAATTTGGTCCCAAACCATTACCAACACCCCTACATGACCTAATGATGGTCAACCCGTACCAACACCCGACCACCTTCAACCCATACCCGTATTAGAAACCCAATTTGGTCCCAAACCATTACCAACACCCCTACATGACCTAATGATGGTCAACCCGTACCAACACCCGACTACCTTCAACCCATACCCGTATTAGAAACCCAATTTGGTCCCAAACCATTACCAACACCCCTACATGACCTAATGATGGTCAACCCGTACTAACACCCGACCACCTTCAACCCATACCCGTATTAGAAACCCAATTTGGTCCCAAACCATTACCAACACCCCTACATGACCTAATGATGGTCAACCCGTACCAACACCCGACCACCTTCAACCTATACCCGTATTAGAAACCCAATTTGGTCCCAAACCATTACCAACACCCCTACATGACCTAATGATGGTCAACCCGTAGCAACACCCAACCACCTTCAACCCATACCCGTAGTAGAAACCCAATTTGATCCCAAACCATTACCAACACCCCCACATGACCTAATGATGGTCAACCCGTACCAACACCCGACCACCTTGAACCCATACCCATATTAGAAACCCAATTTGGTCCCAAACCATTACCAACACCCCTACATGACCTAATGATGGTCAACCCGTACCAACACCCGACCACCTTCAACCCATACCCATATCAGAAACCCAATTTGGTCCTAAACCATTACCAACACCCCTACATGACCTAATGATGGTCAACCCGTACCAACACCCGACCACCTTCAACCCATACCCGTATTAGAAACCCAATTTGGTACCAAACCATTACCAACACCCCTACATGACCTAATGATGGTCAACCCGTACCAACACCCGACCACCTTCAACCCATACCCGTATTAGAAACCCAATTTGGTCCCAAACCATTACCAACACCCCTACATGACCTAATGATCCCGTACCAACACCCGACCACGTTCAACCCATACCCGTATTAGAAACCCAATTTGGTCCCAAACCATTACCAACACCCCTACATGACCTAATGATGGTCAACCCGTACCAACACCCGACCACCTTCAACCCATACCCGTATTAGAAACCCAATTTGGTCCCAAACCATTACCAACACCCCTACATGACCTAATGATGGTCAACCCGTACCAACACCCGACCACCTTCAACCCATACCCGTATTAGAAACCCAATTTGGTCCCAAACCATTACCAACACCCCTACATGACCTAATGATGGTCAACCCGTACCAACACCCGACCACCTTCAACCCATACCCGTATTAGAAACCCAATTTGGTCCCAAACCATTACCAACACCCCTACATGACCTAATGATGGTCAACCCGTAGCAACACCCGACCACCTTCAACCCATACCCGTATTAGAAACCCAATTTGGTCCCAAACCATTACCAACACCCCTACATGACCAAATGATGGTCAACCGTACCAACACCCGACCACCTTCAACCAATACTCGTATTAGAAACCCAATTTGGTCCAAAACCATTACCAACACCCCTACATGACCTAATGATGGTCAACCCGTACCAACACCCGACCACCTTCAACCCATACCCGTATTAGAAACCTAATTTGGTCCCAAACCATTACCAACACCCCTACATGACCTCATGATGGTCAACCCGTACCAACACCCGACCACCTTCAACCTATACCCGTATTAGAAACCCAATTTGGTCCCAAACCATTACCAACACCCCTACATGACCTAATGATGGTCAACCCGTAGCAACACCCAACCACCTTCAACCCATACCCGTAGTAGAAACCCAATTTGATCCCAAACCATTACCAACACCCCCACATGACCTAATGATGGTCAAACCGTACCAACACCCGACCACCTTGAACCCATACCCATATTAGAAACCCAATTTGGTCCCAAACCATTACCAACACCCCTACATGACCTAATGATGGTCAACCCGTACCAACACCCGACCACCTTCAACCCATACCCGTATCAGAAACCCAATTTGGTCCCAAACCATTACCAACACCCCTACATGACCTAATGATGGTCAACCCGTACCAACACCCGACCACCTTCAACCCATACCCGTATTAGAAACCCAATTTGGTCCCAAACCATTACCAACACACCTACATGACCTAATGATGGTCAACCCGTACCAACACCCGACCACCTTCAACCCATACCCGTATTAGAAACCCAATTTGGTCCCAAACCATTACCAACACCCCTACATGACCTAATGATGGTCAACCCGTACCAACACCCGACCACCTTCAACCCATACCCGTATTAGAAACCCAATTTGGTCGCAAACCATTACCAACACCCCTACATGACCTAATGATGGTCAACCCGTAGCAACACCCAACCACCTTCAACCCATACCCGTAGTAGAAACCCAATTTGATCCCAAACCATTACCAACACCCCCACATGACCTAATGATGGTCAACCCGTACCAACACCCGACCACCTTGAACCCATACCCGTATTAGAAACCCAATTTGGTCCCAAACCATTAGCAACACCCCTACATGACCTAACGATGGTCAACCCGTAGCAACACCCGACCACCTTCAACCTATACACGTATTAGAAACCCAATTTGGTCCCAAACCATTACCAACACCCCTACATGACCTAATGATGGTCAACCCGTACCAACACCCGACCACCTTCAACCCATACCCGTATTAGAAACCCAATTTGGTCCCAAACCATTACCAACACCCCTACATGACCTAATGATGGTCAACTCGTACCAACACCCGACCACCTTCAACCCATACCCATATTAGAAACCCAATTTGGTCCCAAACCATTACCAACACCCCTACATGACCTAATGATGGTCAACCCGTACCAAGACCCGACCACCTTCAACCCATACTCGTATTAGAAACCCAATTTGGTCCAAAACCATTACCAACACCCCTACATGACCTAATGATGGTCAACCCGTACCAACACCCGACCACCTTCAACCCATACCCGTATTAGAAACCCAATTTGGTCCCAAACCATTACCAACACCCCTACATGACCTAATGATGGTCAACCCGTACCAACACCCGACCACCTTCAACCTATACCCGTATTAGAAACCCAATTTGGTCCCAAACCGTTACCAACACCCCTACATGACCTAATGATGGTCAACCCGTAGCAACACCCAACCACCTTCAACCCATACCCGTAGTAGAAACCCAATTTGATCCCAAACCATTACCAACACCCCCACATGACCTAATGATGGTCAACCCGTACCAACACCCGACCACCTTGAACCCATACCCGTATTAGAAACCCAATTTGGTCCCAAACCATTACCAACACCCCTACATGACCTAACGATGGTCAACCCGTAGCAACACCCGACCACCTTCAACCTATACACGTATTAGAAACCCAATTTGGTCCCAAACCATTAGCAACACCCCTACATGACCTAATGATGGTCAACCCGTACCAACACCCGACCACCTTCAATCCATACCCGTATTAGAAACCCAATTTGGTCCCAAACCATTACCAACACCCCTACATGACCTAATGATGGTCAACTCGTACCAACACCCGACCACCTTCAACCCATACCCATATTAGAAACCCAATTTGGTCCCAAACCATTACCAACACCCCTACATGACCTAATGATGGTCAACCCGTAGCAACACCCGACCACCTTCAACCCATACCCGTATTAGAAACCCAATTTGGTCCCAAACCATTACCAACACCCCAACATGACCTAATGATGGTCAACCCGTACCAACACCCGACCACCTTCAACCCATACCCGTATTAGAAACCCAATTTGGTCCCAAACCATTACCAACACCCCTACATGACCTAATGATGGTCAACCCGTACCAACTCCCGACCACCTTCAACCCATACCCGTATTAGAAACCCAATTTGGTCCCAAACCATTACCAACACCCCTACATGACCTAATGATGGTCAACCCGTACCAACACCCGACTACCTTCAACCCATACCCGTATTAGAAACCCAATTTGGTCCCAAACCATTACCAACACCCCTACATGACCTAATGATGGTCAACCCGTACTAACACCCGACCACCTTCAACCCATACCCGTATTAGAAACCCAATTTGGTCCCAAACCATTACCAACACCCCTACATGACCTAATGATGGTCAACCCGTACCAACACCCGACCACCTTCAACCTATACCCGTATTAGAAACCCAATTTGGTCCCAAACCATTAGCAACACCCCTACATGACCTAATGATGGTCAACCCGTACCAACACCCGACCACCTTCAATCCATACCCGTATTAGAAACCCAATTTGGTCCCAAACCATTACCAACACCCCTACATGACCTAATGATGGTCAACTCGTACCAACACCCGACCACCTTCAACCCATACCCATATTAGAAACCCAATTTGGTCCCAAACCATTACCAACACCCCTACATGACCTAATGATGGTCAACCCGTAGCAACACCCGACCACCTTCAACCCATACCCGTATTAGAAACCCAATTTGGTCCCAAACCATTACCAACACCCCAACATGACCTAATGATGGTCAACCCGTACCAACACCCGACCACCTTCAACCCATACCCGTATTAGAAACCCAATTTGGTCCCAAACCATTACCAACACCCCTACATGACCTAATGATGGTCAACCCGTACCAACACCCGACCACCTTCAACCCATACCCGTATTAGAAACCCAATTTGGTCCCAAACCATTACCAACACCCCTACATGACCTAATGATGGTCAACCCGTACCAACACCCGACCACCTTCAACCTATACCCGTATTAGAAACCCAATTTGGTCCCAAACCATTACCAACACCCCTACATGACCTAATGATGGTCAACCCGTAGCAACACCCAACCACCTTCAACCCATACCCGTAGTAGAAACCCAATTTGATCCCAAACCATTACCAACACCCCCACATGACCTAATGATGGTCAACCCGTACCAACACCCGACCACCTTGAACCCATACCCGTATTAGAAACCCAATTTGGTCCCAAACCATTACCAACACCCCTACATGACCTAACGATGGTCAACCCGTAGCAACACCCGACCACCTTCAACCTATACACGTATTAGAAACCCAATTTGGTCCCAAACCATTAGCAACACCCCTACATGACCTAATGATGGTCAACCCGTACCAACACCCGACCACCTTCAATCCATACCCGTATTAGAAACCCAATTTGGTCCCAAACCATTACCAACACCCCTACATGACCTAATGATGGTCAACTCGTACCAACACCCGACCACCTTCAACCCATACCCATATTAGAAACCCAATTTGGTCCCAAACCATTACCAACACCCCTACATGACCTAATGATGGTCAACCCGTAGCAACACCCGACCACCTTCAACCCATACCCGTATTAGAAACCCAATTTGGTCCCAAACCATTACCAACACCCCAACATGACCTAATGATGGTCAACCCGTACCAACACCCGACCACCTTCAACCCATACCCGTATTAGAAACCCAATTTGGTCCCAAACCATTACCAACACCCCTACATGACCTAATGATGGTCAACCCGTACCAACACCCGACCACCTTCAACCCATACCCGTATTAGAAACCCAATTTGGTCCCAAACCATTACCAACACCCCTACATGACCTAATGATGGTCAACCCGTACCAACACCCGACCACCTTCAACCCATACCCGTATTAGAAACCCAATTTGGTCCCAAACCATTACCAACACCCCTACATGACCTAATGATGGTCAACCCGTAGCAACACCCGACCACCTTCAACCCATACCCGTATTAGAAACCCAATTTGGTCCCAAACCATTACCAACACCCCTACATGACCTAATGATGGTCAACCGTACCAACACCCGACCACCTTCAACCAATACTCGTATTAGAAACCCAATTTGGTCCAAAACCATTACCAACACCCCTACATGACCTAATGATGGTCAACCCGTACCAACACCCGACCACCTTCAACCCATACCCGTATTAGAAACCTAATTTGGTCCCAAACCATTACCAACACCCCTACATGACCTAATGATGGTCAACCCGTACCAACACCCGACCACCTTCAACCTATACCCGTATTAGAAACCCAATTTGGTCCCAAACCATTACCAACACCCCTACATGACCTAATGATGGTCAACCCGTAGCAACACCCAACCACCTTCAACCCATACCCGTAGTAGAAACCCAATTTGATCCCAAACCATTACCAACACCCCCACATGACCTAATGATGGTCAAACCGTACCAACACCCGACCACCTTGAACCCATACCCATATTAGAAACCCAATTTGGTCCCAAACCATTACCAACACCCCTACATGACCTAATGATGGTCAACCCGTACCAACACCCGACCACCTTCAACCCATACCCGTATCAGAAACCCAATTTGGTCCCAAACCATTACCAACACCCCTACATGACCTAATGATGGTCAACCCGTACCAACACCCGACCACCTTCAACCCATACCCGTATTAGAAACCCAATTTGGTCCCAAACCATTACCAACACCCCTACATGACCTAATGATGGTCAACCTGTACCAACACTCGACCACCTTCAACCCATACCCGTATTAGAAACCTAATTTGGTCCCAAACCATTACCAACACCCCTACATGACCTAATGATGGTCAATCCATACCAACACCCGACGACCTTCAACCCATACCCGTATTAGAAACCCAATTTGGTCCAAAACCATTACCAACACCCCTACATGACCTAGTGATGGTCAACCCGTACCAACACTCGACCACCTTCAACCCATACCCGTATTAGAAACCCAATTTGGTCCCAAACCATTACCAACACCCCTACATGACCTAATGATCCCGTACCAACACCCGACCACGTTCAACCCATACCCGTATTAGAAACCCAATTTGGTCCCAAACCATTACCAACACCCCTACATGACCTAATGATGGTCAACCCGTACCAACACCCGACCACCTTCAACCCATACTCGTATTAGAAACCCAATTTGGTCCCAAACCATTACCAACACCCCTACATGACCTAATGATGGTCAACCCGTACCAACACCCGACCACCTTCAACCCATACCCGTATTAGAAACCCAATTTGGTCCCAAACCATTACCAACACCACTACATGACCTAATGATGGTCAACCCGTACCAACACCCGACCACCTTCAACCCATACCCGTATTAGAAACCCAATTTCGTCCCAAACCATTACCAACACCCCTACATGACCTAATGATGGTCAACCCGTAGCAACACCCGACCACCTTCAACCCATACCCGTATTAGAAACCCAATTTGGTCCCAAACCATTACCAACACCCCTACATGACCTAATGATGGTCAACCCGTACCAACACCCGACCACCTTCAACCCATACCCGTATTAGAAACCCAATTTGGTCCCAAACCATTACCAACACCCCTACATGACCTAATGATGGTCAACCCGTACCAACACCCGACCACCTTCAACCTATACCCGTATTAGAAACCCAATTTGGTCCCAAACCATTACCAACACCCCTACATGACCTAATGATGGTCAACCCGTAGCAACACCCAACCACCTTCAACCCATACCCGTAGTAGAAACCCAATTTGATCCCAAACCATTACCAACACCCCCACATGACCTAATGATGGTCAACCCGTACCAACACCCGACCACCTTGAACCCATACCCATATTAGAAACCCAATTTGGTCCCAAACCATTACCAACACCCCTACATGACCTAATGATGGTCAACCCGTACCAACACCCGACCACCTTCAACCCATACCAGTATCAGAAACCCAATTTGGTCCCAAACCATTACCAACACCCCTACATGACCTAATGATGGTCAACCCGTACCAACACCCGACCACCTTCAACCCATACCCGTATTAGAAACCCAATTTGGTCCCAAACCATTACCAACACCCCTACATGACCTAATGATGGTCAACCCGTACCAACACTCGACCACCTTCAACCCATACCCGTATTAGAAACCCAATTTGGTCCCAAACCATTACCAACACCCCTACATGACCTAATGATGGTCAATCCATACCAACACCCGACGACCTTCAACCCATACCCGTATTAGAAACCCAATTTGGTCCCAAACCATTACCAACACCCCTACATGACCTAATGATGGTCAACCCGTACCAACACTCGACCACCTTCAACCCATACCCGTATTAGAAACCCAATTTTGGTCCCAAACCATTACCAACACCCCTACATGACCTACTGATGGTCAACCCGTAGCAACACCCAACCACCTTCAACCCATACCCATAGTAGAAACCCAATTTGATCCCAAACCATTACCAACACCCCCACATGACCTAATGATGGTCAACCCGTACCAACACCCGACCACCTTGAACCCATACCCATATTAGAAAACCGAATTTGGTCCCAAACCATTACCAACACCCCTACATGACCTAATGATGGTCAACCCGTACCAACACCCGACCACCTTCAACCCATACCCGTATCAGAAACCCAATTTGGTCCCAAACCATTACCAACACCCCTACATGACCTAATGATGGTCAACCCGTACCAACACCCGACCACCTTCAACCCATACCCGTATTAGAAACCCAATTTGGTCCCAAACCATTACCAACACCCCTACATGACCTAATGATGGTCAACCCGTACCAACACCCGACCACCTTCAACCCATACCCGTATTAGAAACCCAATTTGGTCCCAAACCATTACCAACACCCCTACATGACCTAATGATCCCGTACCAACACCCGACCACGTTCAACCCATACCCGTATTAGAAACCCAATTTGGTCCCAAACCATTACCAACACCCCTACATGACCTAATGATGGTCAACCCGTACCAACACCCGACCACCTTCAACCCATACCCGTATTAGAAACCCAATTTGGTCCCAAACCATTACCAACACCCCTACATGACCTAATGATGGTCAACCCGTACCAACACCCGACCACCTTCAACCCATACCCGTATTAGAAACCCAATTTGGTCCCAAACCATTACCAACACCCCTACATGACCTAATGATGGTCAACCCGTACCAACACCCGACCACCTTCAACCCATACCCGTATTAGAAACCCAATTTGGTCCCAAACCATTACCAACACCCCTACATGACCTAATGATGGTCAATCCGTACCAACACCCGACCACCTTCAACCCATACCCGTATTAGAAACCCAATTTGGTCCCAAACCATTACCAACACCCCTACATGACCTAATGATGGTTAACCCGTAGCAACACCCGACCACCTTCAACCCATACCCGTATTAGAAACCCAATTTGGTCCCAAACCATTACCAACACCCCTACATGACCTAATGATGGTCAACCCGTAGCAACACCCGACCACCTTCAACCCATACCCGTATTAGAAACCCAATTTGGTCCCAAACCATTACCAACACCCCTACATGACCTAATGATGGTCAACCCGTACCAACACCCGACCACCTTCAACCCATACCCATATCAGAAACCCAATTTGGTCCTAAACCATTACCAACACCCCTACATGACCTAATGATGGTTAACCCGTACCAACACCCGACCACCTTCAACCCATACCCGTATTAGAAACCCAATTTGGTACCAAACCATTACCAACACCCCTACATGACCTAATGATGGTCAACCCGTACCAACACCCGACCACCTTCAACCCATACCCGTATTAGAAACCCAATTTGGTCCCAAACCATTACCAACACCCCTACATGACCTAATGATCCCGTACCAACACCCGACCACGTTCAACCCATACCCGTATTAGAAACCCAATTTGGTCCCAAACCATTACCAACACCCCTACATGACCTAATGATGGTCAACCCGTACCAACACCCGACCACCTTCAACCCATACCCGTATTAGAAACCCAATTTGGTCCCAAACCATTACCAACACCCCTACATGACCTAATGATGGTCAACCCGTACCAACACCCGACCACCTTCAACCCATACCCGTATTAGAAACCCAATTTGGTCCCAAACCATTACCAACACCCCTACATGACCTAATGATGGTCAACCCGTACCAACACCCGACCACCTTCAACCCATACCCGTATTAGAAACCCAATTTGGTCCCAAACCATTACCAACACCCCTACATGACCTAATGATGGTCAACCCGTACCAACACCCGACCACCTTCAACCTATACCCGTATTAGAAACCCAATTTGGTCCCAAACCATTACCAACACCCCTACATGACCTAATGATGGTCAACCCGTAGCAACACCCAACCACCTTCAACCCATACCCGTAGTAGAAACCCAATTTGATCCCAAACCATTACCAACACCCCCACATGACCTAATGATGGTCAACCCGTACCAACACCCGACCACCTTGAACCCATACCCATATTAGAAACCCAATTTGGTCCCAAACCATTACCAACACCCCTACATGACCTAATGATGGTCAACCCGTACCAACACCCGACCACCTTCAACCCATACCAGTATCAGAAACCCAATTTGGTCCCAAACCATTACCAACACCCCTACATGACCTAATGATGGTCAACCCGTACCAACACCCGACCACCTTCAACCCATACCCGTATTAGAAACCCAATTTGGTCCCAAACCATTACCAACACCCCTACATGACCTAATGATGGTCAACCCGTACCAACACTCGACCACCTTCAACCCATACCCGTATTAGAAACCCAATTTGGTCCCAAACCATTACCAACACCCCTACATGACCTAATGATGGTCAATCCATACCAACACCCGACGACCTTCAACCCATACCCGTATTAGAAACCCAATTTGGTCCCAAACCATTACCAACACCCCTACATGACCTAATGATGGTCAACCCGTACCAACACTCGACCACCTTCAACCCATACCCGTATTAGAAACCCAATTTTGGTCCCAAACCATTACCAACACCCCTACATGACCTACTGATGGTCAACCCGTAGCAACACCCAACCACCTTCAACCCATACCCATAGTAGAAACCCAATTTGATCCCAAACCATTACCAACACCCCCACATGACCTAATGATGGTCAACCCGTACCAACACCCGACCACCTTGAACCCATACCCATATTAGAAAACCGAATTTGGTCCCAAACCATTACCAACACCCCTACATGACCTAATGATGGTCAACCCGTACCAACACCCGACCACCTTCAACCCATACCCGTATCAGAAACCCAATTTGGTCCCAAACCATTACCAACACCCCTACATGACCTAATGATGGTCAACCCGTACCAACACCCGACCACCTTCAACCCATACCCGTATTAGAAACCCAATTTGGTCCCAAACCATTACCAACACCCCTACATGACCTAATGATGGTCAACCCGTACCAACACCCGACCACCTTCAACCCATACCCGTATTAGAAACCCAATTTGGTCCCAAACCATTACCAACACCCCTACATGACCTAATGATCCCGTACCAACACCCGACCACGTTCAACCCATACCCGTATTAGAAACCCAATTTGGTCCCAAACCATTACCAACACCCCTACATGACCTAATGATGGTCAACCCGTACCAACACCCGACCACCTTCAACCCATACCCGTATTAGAAACCCAATTTGGTCCCAAACCATTACCAACACCCCTACATGACCTAATGATGGTCAACCCGTACCAACACCCGACCACCTTCAACCCATACCCGTATTAGAAACCCAATTTGGTCCCAAACCATTACCAACACCCCTACATGACCTAATGATGGTCAACCCGTACCAACACCCGACCACCTTCAACCCATACCCGTATTAGAAACCCAATTTGGTCCCAAACCATTACCAACACCCCTACATGACCTAATGATGGTCAATCCGTACCAACACCCGACCACCTTCAACCCATACCCGTATTAGAAACCCAATTTGGTCCCAAACCATTACCAACACCCCTACATGACCTAATGATGGTTAACCCGTAGCAACACCCGACCACCTTCAACCCATACCCGTATTAGAAACCCAATTTGGTCCCAAACCATTACCAACACCCCTACATGACCTAATGATGGTCAACCCGTAGCAACACCCGACCACCTTCAACCCATACCCGTATTAGAAACCCAATTTGGTCCCAAACCATTACCAACACCCCTACATGACCTAATGATGGTCAACCCGTACCAACACCCGACCACCTTCAACCCATACCCATATCAGAAACCCAATTTGGTCCTAAACCATTACCAACACCCCTACATGACCTAATGATGGTTAACCCGTACCAACACCCGACCACCTTCAACCCATACCCGTATTAGAAACCCAATTTGGTACCAAACCATTACCAACACCCCTACATGACCTAATGATGGTCAACCCGTACCAACACCCGACCACCTTCAACCCATACCCGTATTAGAAACCCAATTTGGTCCCAAACCATTACCAACACCCCTACATGACCTAATGATCCCGTACCAACACCCGACCACGTTCAACCCATACCCGTATTAGAAACCCAATTTGGTCCCAAACCATTACCAACACCCCTACATGACCTAATGATGGTCAACCCGTACCAACACCCGACCACCTTCAACCCATACCCGTATTAGAAACCCAATTTGGTCCCAAACCATTACCAACACCCCTACATGACCTAATGATGGTCAACCCGTACCAACACCCGACCACCTTCAACCCATACCCGTATTAGAAACCCAATTTGGTCCCAAACCATTACCAACACCCCTACATGACCTAATGATGGTCAACCCGTACCAACACCCGACCACCTTCAACCCATACCCGTATTAGAAACCCAATTTGGTCCCAAACCATTACCAACACCCCTACATGACCTAATGATGGTCAACCCGTAGCAACACCCGACCACCTTCAACCCATACCCGTATTAGAAACCCAATTTGGTCCCAAACCATTACCAACACCCCTACATGACCTAATGATGGTCAACCGTACCAACACCCGACCACCTTCAACCCATACTCGTATTAGAAACCCAATTTGGTCCAAAACCATTACCAACACCCCTACATGACCTAATGATGGTCAACCCGTACCAACACCCGACCACCTTCAACCCATACCCGTATTAGAAACCTAATTTGGTCCCAAACCATTACCAACACCCCTACATGACCTAATGATGGTCAACCCGTACCAACACCCGACCACCTTCAACCTATACCCGTATTAGAAACCCAATTTGGTCCCAAACCATTACCAACACCCCTACATGACCTAATGATGGTCAACCCGTAGCAACACCCAACCACCTTCAACCCATACCCGTAGTAGAAACCCAATTTGATCCCAAACCATTACCAACACCCCCACATGACCTAATGATGGTCAAACCGTACCAACACCCGACCACCTTGAACCCATACCCATATTAGAAACCCAATTTGGTCCCAAACCATTACCAACACCCCTACATGACCTAATGATGGTCAACCCGTACCAACACCCGACCACCTTCAACCCATACCCGTATCAGAAACCCAATTTGGTCCCAAACCATTACCAACACCCCTACATGACCTAATGATGGTCAACCCGTACCAACACCCGACCACCTTCAACCCATACCCGTATTAGAAACCCAATTTGGTCCCAAACCATTACCAACACCCCTACATGACCTAATGATGGTCAACCTGTACCAACACTCGACCACCTTCAACCCGTACCCGTATTAGAAACCCAATTTGGTCCCAAACCATTACCAACACCCCTACATGACCTAATGATGGTCAATCCGTACCAACACCCGACGACCTTCAACCCATACCCGTATTACAAACCCAATTTGGTCCAAAACCATTACCAACACCCCTACATGACCTAGTGATGGTCAACCCGTACCAACACTCGACCACCTTCAACCCATACCCGTATTAGAAACCCAATTTGGTCCCAAACCATTACCAACACCCCTACATGACCTAATGATCCCGTACCAACACCCGACCACGTTCAACCCATACCCGTATTAGAAACCCAATTTGGTCCCAAACCATTACCAACACCCCTACATGACCTAATGATGGTCAACCCGTACCAACACCCGACCACCTTCAACCCATACTCGTATTAGAAACCCAATTTGGTCCCAAACCATTACCAACACCCCTACATGACCTAATGATGGTCAACCCGTACCAACACCCGACCACCTTCAACCCATACCCGTATTAGAAACCCAATTTGGTCCCAAACCATTACCAACACCCCTACATGACCTAATGATGGTCAACCCGTACCAACACCCGACCACCTTCAACCCATACCCGTATTAGAAACCCAATTTGGTCCCAAACCATTACCAACACCCCTACATGACCTAATGATGGTCATCCCGTACCAACACCCGACCACCTTCAACCCATACCCGTATTAGAAACCCAATTTGGTCCCAAACCATTACCAACACCCCTACATGACCTAATGATGGTCAATCCGTACCAACACCCGACCACCTTCAACCCATACCCGTATTAGAAACCCAATTTGGTCCCAAACCATTACCAACACCCCTACATGACCTAATGATGGTTAACCCGTAGCAACACCCGACCACCTTTAACCCATACCCGTATTAGAAACCCAATTTGCTCCCAAACCATTACCAACACCCCTACATGACCTAATGATGGTCAACCCGTAGCAACACCCGACCACCTTCAACCCATACCCGTATTAGAAACCCAATTTGGTCCCAAACCATTACCAACACCCCTACATGACCTAATGATGGTCAACCCGTACCAACACCCGACCACCTTCAACCCATACCCATATCAGAAACCCAATTTGGTCCTAAACCATTACCAACACCCCTACATGACCTAATGATGGTCAACCCGTACCAACACCCGACCACCTTCAACCCATACCCGTATTAGAAACCCAATTTGGTACCAAACCATTACCAACACCCCTACATGACCTAATGATGGTCAACCCGTACCAACACCCGACCACCTTCAACCCATACCCGTATTAGAAACCCAATTTGGTCCCAAACCATTACCAACACCCCTACATGACCTAATGATCCCGTACCAACACCCGACCACGTTCAACCCATACCCGTATTAGAAACCCAATTTGGTCCCAAACCATTACCAACACCCCTACATGACCTAATGATGGTCAACCCGTACCAACACCCGACCACCTTCAACCCATACCCGTATTAGAAACCCAATTTGGTCCCAAACCATTACCAACACCCCTACATGACCTAATGATGGTCAACCCGTACCAACACCCGACCACCTTCAACCCATACCCATATTAGAAACCCAATTTGGTCCCAAACCATTACCAACACCCCTACATGACCTAATGATGGTCAACCCGTACCAACACCCGACCACCTTCAACCCATACCCGTATTAGAAACCCAATTTGGTCCCAAACCATTACCAACACCCCTACATGACCTAATGATGGTCAACCCGTAGCAACACCCGACCACCTTCAACCCATACCCGTATTAGAAACCCAATTTGGTCCCAAACCATTACCAACACCCCTACATGACCTAATGATGGTCAACCGTACCAACACCCGACCACCTTCAACCCATACTCGTATTAGAAACCCAATTTGGTCCAAAACCATTACCAACACCCCTACATGACCTAATGATGGTCAACCCGTACCAACACCCGACCACCTTCAACCCATACCCGTATTAGAAACCTAATTTGGTCCCAAACCATTACCAACACCCCTACATGACCTAATGATGGTCAACCCGTACCAACACCCGACCACCTTCAACCTATACCCGTATTAGAAACCCAATTTGGTCCCAAACCATTACCAACACCCCTACATGACCTAATGATGGTCAACCCGTAGCAACACCCAACCACCTTCAACCCATACCCGTAGTAGAAACCCAATTTGATCCCAAACCATTACCAACACCCCCACATGACCTAATGATGGTCAAACCGTACCAACACCCAACCACCTTGAACCCATACCCATATTAGAAACCCAATTTGGTCCCAAACCATTACCAACACCCCTACATGACCTAATGATGGTCAACCCGTACCAACACCCGACCACCTTCAACCCATACCCGTATCAGAAACCCAATTTGGTCCCAAACCATTACCAACACCCCTACATGACCTAATGATGGTCAACCCGTACCAACACCCGACCACCTTCAACCCATACCCGTATTAGAAACCCAATTTGGTCCCAAACCATTACCAACACCCCTACATGACCTAATGATGGTCAACCTGTACCAACACTCGACCACCTTCAACCCGTACCCGTATTAGAAACCCAATTTGGTCCCAAACCATTACCAACACCCCTACATGACCTAATGATGGTCAATCCGTACCAACACCCGACGACCTTCAACCCATACCCGTATTAGAAACCCAATTTGGTCCAAAACCATTACCAACACCCCTACATGACCTAGTGATGGTCAACCCGTACCAACACTCGACCACCTTCAACCCATACCCGTATTAGAAACCCAATTTGGTCCCAAACCATTACCAACACCCCTACATGACCTAATGATCCCGTACCAACACCCGACCACGTTCAACCCATACCCGTATTAGAAACCCAATTTGGTCCCAAACCATTACCAACACCCCTACATGACCAAATGATGGTCAACCCGTACCAACACCCGACCACCTTCAACCCATACTCGTATTAGAAACCCAATTTGGTCCCAAACCATTACCAACACCCCTACATGACCTAATGATGGTCAACCCGTACCAACACCCGACCACCTTCAACCCATACCCGTATTAGAAACCCAATTTGGTCCCAAACCATTACCAACACCCCTACATGACCTAATGATGGTCAACCCGTACCAACACCCGACCACCTTCAACCCATACCCGTATTAGAAACCCAATTTGGTCCCAAACCATTACCAACACCCCTACATGACCTAATGATGGTCATCCCGTACCAACACCCAACTACCTTCAACCCATACCCGTAGTAGAAACCCAATTTGATCCCAAACCATTACCAACACCCCCACATGACCTAATGATGGTCAACCCGTACCAACACCCGACCACCTTGAACCCATACCCATATTAGAAACCCAATTTGGTCCCAAACCATTACCAACACCCCTACATGACCTAATGATGGTCAACCCGTACCAACACCCGACCACCTTCAACCCATACCAGTATCAGAAACCCAATTTGGTCCCAAACCATTACCAACACCCCTACATGACCTAATGATGGTCAACCCGTACCAACACCCGACCACCTTCAACCCATACCCGTATTAGAAACCCAATTTGGTCCCAAACCATTACCAACACCCCTACATGACCTAATGATGGTCAACCCGTCCCAACACTCGACCACCTTCAACCCATACCCGTATTAGAAACCCAATTTGGTCCCAAACCATTACCAACACCCCTACATGACCTAATGATGGTCAATCCATACCAACACCCGACGACCTTCAACCCATACCCGTATTAGAAACCCAATTTGGTCCCAAACCATTACCAACACCCCTACATGACCTAATGATGGTCAACCCGTACCAACACTCGACCACCTTCAACCCATACCCGTATTAGAAACCCAATTTTGGTCCCAAACCATTACCAACACCCCTACATGACCTAATGATGGTCAACCCGTAGCAACACCCAACCACCTTCAACCCATACCCATAGTAGAAACCCAATTTGATCCCAAACCATTACCAACACCCCCACATGACCTAATGATGGTCAACCCGTACCAACACCCGACCACCTTGAACCCATACCCATATTAGAAAACCGAATTTAGTCCCAAACCATTACCAACACCCCTACATGACCTAATGATGGTCAACCCGTACCAACACCCGACCACCTTCAACCCATACCCGTATCAGAAACCCAATTTGGTCCCAAACCATTACCAACACCCCTACATGACCTAATGATGGTCAACCCGTACCAACACCCGACCACCTTCAACCCATACCCGTATTAGAAACCCAATTTGGTCCCAAACCATTACCAACACCCCTACATGACCTAATGATGGTCAACCCGTACCAACACCCGACCACCTTCAACCCATACCCGTATTAGAAACCTAATTTGGTCCCAAACCATTACCAACACCCCTACATGACCTAATGATCCCGTACCAACACCCGACCACGTTCAACCCATACCCGTATTAGAAACCCAATTTGGTCCCAAACCATTACCAACACCCCTACATGACCTAATGATGGTCAACCCGTACCAACACCCGACCACCTTCAACCCATACCCGTATTAGAAACCCAATTTGGTCCCAAACCATTACCAACACCCCTACATGACCTAATGATGGTCAACCCGTACCAACACCCGACCACCTTCAACCCATACCCATATTAGAAACCCAATTTGGTCCCAAACCATTACCAACACCCCTACATGACCTAATGATGGTCAACCCGTACCAACACCCGACCACCTTCAACCCATACCCGTATTAGAAACCCAATTTGGTCCCAAACCATTACCAACACCCCTACATGACCTAATGATGGTCAACCCGTAGCAACACCCGACCACCTTCAACCCATACCCGTATTAGAAACCCAATTTGGTCCCAAACCATTACCAACACCCCTACATGACCTAATGATGGTCAACCGTACCAACACCCGACCACCTTCAACCCATACTCGTATTAGAAACCCAATTTGGTCCAAAACCATTACCAACACCCCTACATGACCTAATGATGGTCAACCCGTACCAACACCCGACCACCTTCAACCCATACCCGTATTAGAAACCTAATTTGGTCCCAAACCATTACCAACACCCCTACATGACCTAATGATGGTCAACCCGTACCAACACCCGACCACCTTCAACCTATACCCGTATTAGAAACCCAATTTGGTCCCAAACCATTACCAACACCCCTACATGACCTAATGATGGTCCACCCGTAGCAACACCCAACCACCTTCAACCCATACCCGTAGTAGAAACCCAATTTGATCCCAAACCATTACCAACACCCCCACATGACCTAATGATGGTCAAACCGTACCAACACCCAACCACCTTGAACCCATACCCATATTAGAAACCCAATTTGGTCCCAAACCATTACCAACACCCCTACATGACCTAATGATGGTCAACCCGTACCAACACCCGACCACCTTCAACCCATACCCGTATCAGAAACCCAATTTGGTCCCAAACCATTACCAACACCCCTACATGACCTAATGATGGTCAACCCGTACCAACACCCGACCACCTTCAACCCATACCCGTATTAGAAACCCAATTTGGTCCCAAACCATTACCAACACCCCTACATGACCTAATGATGGTCAACCTGTACCAACACTCGACCACCTTCAACCCGTACCCGTATTAGAAACCCAATTTGGTCCCAAACCATTACCAACACCCCTACATGACCTAATGATGGTCAATCCGTACCAACACCCGACGACCTTCAACCCATACCCGTATTAGAAACCCAATTTGGTCCAAAACCATTACCAACACCCCTACATGACCTAGTGATGGTCAACCCGTACCAACACTCGACCACCTTCAACCCATACCCGTATTAGAAACCCAATTTGGTCCCAAACCATTACCAACACCCCTACATGACCTAATGATCCCGTACCAACACCCGACCATGTTCAACCCATACCCGTATTAGAAACCCAATTTGGTCCCAAACCATTACCAACACCCCTACATGACCTAATGATGGTCAACCCGTACCAACACCCGACCACCTTCAACCCATACTCGTATTAGAAACCCAATTTGGTCCCAAACCATTACCAACACCCCTACATGACCTAATGATGGTCAACCCGTACCAACACCCGACCACCTTCAACCCATACCCGTATTAGAAACCCAATTTGGTCCCAAACCATTACCAACACCCCTACATGACCTAATTATGGTCAACCCGTACCAACACCCGACCACCTTCAACCCATACCCGTATTAGAAACCCAATTTGGTCCCAAACCATTACCAACACCCCTACATGACCTAATGATGGTCAACCTGTACCAACACTCGACCACCTTCAACCCGTACCCGTATTAGAAACCCAATTTGGTCCCAAACCATTACCAACACCCCTACATGACCTAATGATGGTCAATCCGTACCAACACCCGACGACCTTCAACCCATACCCGTATTAGAAACCCAATTTGGTCCAAAACCATTACCAACACCCCTACATGACCTAGTGATGGTCAACCCGTACCAACACTCGACCACCTTCAACCCATACCCGTATTAGAAACCCAATTTGGTCCCAAACCATTACCAACACCCCTACATGACCTAATGATCCCGTACCAACACCCGACCACGTTCAACCCATACCCGTATTAGAAACCCAATTTGGTCCCAAACCATTACCAACACCCCTACATGACCTAATGATGGTCAACCCGTACCAACACCCGACCACCTTCAACCCATACTCGTATTAGAAACCCAATTTGGTCCCAAACCATTACCAACACCCCTACATGACCTAATGATGGTCAACCCGTACCAACACCCGACCACCTTCAACCCATACCCGTATTAGAAACCCAATTTGGTCCCAAACCATTACCAACACCCCTACATGACCTAATGATGGTCAACCCGTACCAACACCCGACCACCTTCAACCCATACCCGTATTAGAAACCCAATTTGGTCCCAAACCATTACCAACACCCCTACATGACCTAATGATGGTCATCCCGTACCAACACCCAACTACCTTCAACCCATACCCGTAGTAGAAACCCAATTTGATCCCAAACCATTACCAACACCCCCACATGACCTAATGATGGTCAACCCGTACCAACACCCGACCACCTTGAACCCATACCCATATTAGAAACCCAATTTGGTCCCAAACCATTACCAACACCCCTACATGACCTAATGATGGTCAACCCGTACCAACACCCGACCACCTTCAACCCATACCAGTATCAGAAACCCAATTTGGTCCCAAACCATTACCAACACCCCTACATGACCTAATGATGGTCAACCCGTACCAACACCCGACCACCTTCAACCCATACCCGTATTAGAAACCCAATTTGGTCCCAAACCATTACCAACACCCCTACATGACCTAATGATGGTCAACCCGTACCAACACTCGACCACCTTCAACCCATACCCGTATTAGAAACCCAATTTGGTCCCAAACCATTACCAACACCCCTACATGACCTAATGATGGTCAATCCATACCAACACCCGACGACCTTCAACCCATACCCGTATTAGAAACCCAATTTGGTCCCAAACCATTACCAACACCCCTACATGACCTAATGATGGTCAACCCGTACCAACACTCGACCACCTTCAACCCATACCCGTATTAGAAACCCAATTTTGGTCCCAAACCATTACCAACACCCCTACATGACCTAATGATGGTCAACCCGTAGCAACACCCAACCACCTTCAACCCATACCCATAGTAGAAACCCAATTTGATCCCAAACCATTACCAACACCCCCACATGACCTAATGATGGTCAACCCGTACCAACACCCGACCACCTTGAACCCATACCCATATTAGAAAACCGAATTTAGTCCCAAACCATTACCAACACCCCTACATGACCTAATGATGGTCAACCCGTACCAACACCCGACCACCTTCAACCCATACCCGTATCAGAAACCCAATTTGGTCCCAAACCATTACCAACACCCCTACATGACCTAATGATGGTCAACCCGTACCAACACCCGACCACCTTCAACCCATACCCGTATTAGAAACCCAATTTGGTCCCAAACCATTACCAACACCCCTACATGACCTAATGATGGTCAACCCGTACCAACACCCGACCACCTTCAACCCATACCCGTATTAGAAACCCAATTTGGTCCCAAACCATTACCAACACCCCTACATGACCTAATGATGGTCAACCCGTACCAACACCCGACCACCTTCAACCCATACCCGTATTAGAAACCCAATTTGGTCCCAAACCATTACCAACACCCCTACATGACCTAATGATGGTCATCCCGTACCAACACCCAACTACCTTCAACCCATACCCGTAGTAGAAACCCAATTTGATCCCAAACCATTACCAACACCCCCACATGACCTAATGATGGTCAACCCGTACCAACACCCGACCACCTTGAACCCATACCCATATTAGAAACCCAATTTGGTCCCAAACCATTACCAACACCCCTACATGACCTAATGATGGTCAACCCGTACCAACACCCGACCACCTTCAACCCATACCAGTATCAGAAACCCAATTTGGTCCCAAACCATTACCAACACCCCTACATGACCTAATGATGGTCAACCCGTACCAACACCCGACCACCTTCAACCCATACCCGTATTAGAAACCCAATTTGGTCCCAAACCATTACCAACACCCCTACATGACCTAATGATGGTCAACCCGTCCCAACACTCGACCACCTTCAACCCATACCCGTATTAGAAACCCAATTTGGTCCCAAACCATTACCAACACCCCTACATGACCTAATGATGGTCAATCCATACCAACACCCGACGACCTTCAACCCATACCCGTATTAGAAACCCAATTTGGTCCCAAACCATTACCAACACCCCTACATGACCTAATGATGGTCAACCCGTACCAACACTCGACCACCTTCAACCCATACCCGTATTAGAAACCCAATTTTGGTCCCAAACCATTACCAACACCCCTACATGACCTAATGATGGTCAACCCGTAGCAACACCCAACCACCTTCAACCCATACCCATAGTAGAAACCCAATTTGATCCCAAACCATTACCAACACCCCCACATGACCTAATGATGGTCAACCCGTACCAACACCCGACCACCTTGAACCCATACCCATATTAGAAAACCGAATTTAGTCCCAAACCATTACCAACACCCCTACATGACCTAATGATGGTCAACCCGTACCAACACCCGACCACCTTCAACCCATACCCGTATCAGAAACCCAATTTGGTCCCAAACCATTACCAACACCCCTACATGACCTAATGATGGTCAACCCGTACCAACACCCGACCACCTTCAACCCATACCCGTATTAGAAACCCAATTTGGTCCCAAACCATTACCAACACCCCTACATGACCTAATGATGGTCAACCCGTACCAACACCCGACCACCTTCAACCCATACCCGTATTAGAAACCTAATTTGGTCCCAAACCATTACCAACACCCCTACATGACCTAATGATCCCGTACCAACACCCGACCACGTTCAACCCATACCCGTATTAGAAACCCAATTTGGTCCCAAACCATTACCAACACCCCTACATGACCTAATGATGGTCAACCCGTACCAACACCCGACCACCTTCAACCCATACCCGTATTAGAAACCCAATTTGGTCCCAAACCATTACCAACACCCCTACATGACCTAATGATGGTCAACCCGTACCAACACCCGACCACCTTCAACCCATACCCATATTAGAAACCCAATTTGGTCCCAAACCATTACCAACACCCCTACATGACCTAATGATGGTCAACCCGTACCAACACCCGACCACCTTCAACCCATACCCGTATTAGAAACCCAATTTGGTCCCAAACCATTACCAACACCCCTACATGACCTAATGATGGTCAACCCGTAGCAACACCCGACCACCTTCAACCCATACCCGTATTAGAAACCCAATTTGGTCCCAAACCATTACCAACACCCCTACATGACCTAATGATGGTCAACCGTACCAACACCCGACCACCTTCAACCCATACTCGTATTAGAAACCCAATTTGGTCCAAAACCATTACCAACACCCCTACATGACCTAATGATGGTCAACCCGTACCAACACCCGACCACCTTCAACCCATACCCGTATTAGAAACCTAATTTGGTCCCAAACCATTACCAACACCCCTACATGACCTAATGATGGTCAACCCGTACCAACACCCGACCACCTTCAACCTATACCCGTATTAGAAACCCAATTTGGTCCCAAACCATTACCAACACCCCTACATGACCTAATGATGGTCAACCCGTAGCAACACCCAACCACCTTCAACCCATACCCGTAGTAGAAACCCAATTTGATCCCAAACCATTACCAACACCCCCACATGACCTAATGATGGTCAAACCGTACCAACACCCAACCACCTTGAACCCATACCCATATTAGAAACCCAATTTGGTCCCAAACCATTACCAACACCCCTACATGACCTAATGATGGTCAACCCGTACCAACACCCGACCACCTTCAACCCATACCCGTATCAGAAACCCAATTTGGTCCCAAACCATTACCAACACCCCTACATGACCTAATGATGGTCAACCCGTACCAACACCCGACCACCTTCAACCCATACCCGTATTAGAAACCCAATTTGGTCCCAAACCATTACCAACACCCCTACATGACCTAATGATGGTCAACCTGTACCAACACTCGACCACCTTCAACCCGTACCCGTATTAGAAACCCAATTTGGTCCCAAACCATTACCAACACCCCTACATGACCTAATGATGGTCAATCCGTACCAACACCCGACGACCTTCAACCCATACCCGTATTAGAAACCCAATTTGGTCCAAAACCATTACCAACACCCCTACATGACCTAGTGATGGTCAACCCGTACCAACACTCGACCACCTTCAACCCATACCCGTATTAGAAACCCAATTTGGTCCCAAACCATTACCAACACCCCTACATGACCTAATGATCCCGTACCAACACCCGACCACGTTCAACCCATACCCGTATTAGAAACCCAATTTGGTCCCAAACCATTACCAACACCCCTACATGACCTAATGATGGTCAACCCGTACCAACACCCGACCACCTTCAACCCATACTCGTATTAGAAACCCAATTTGGTCCCAAACCATTACCAACACCCCTACATGACCTAATGATGGTCAACCCGTACCAACACCCGACCACCTTCAACCCATACCCGTATTAGAAACCCAATTTGGTCCCAAACCATTACCAACACCCCTACATGACCTAATTATGGTCAACCCGTACCAACACCCGACCACCTTCAACCCATACCCGTATTAGAAACCCAATTTGGTCCCAAACCATTACCAACACCCCTACATGACCTAATGATGGTCAACCTGTACCAACACTCGACCACCTTCAACCCGTACCCGTATTAGAAACCCAATTTGGTCCCAAACCATTACCAACACCCCTACATGACCTAATGATGGTCAATCCGTACCAACACCCGACGACCTTCAACCCATACCCGTATTAGAAACCCAATTTGGTCCAAAACCATTACCAACACCCCTACATGACCTAGTGATGGTCAACCCGTACCAACACTCGACCACCTTCAACCCATACCCGTATTAGAAACCCAATTTGGTCCCAAACCATTACCAACACCCCTACATGACCTAATGATCCCGTACCAACACCCGACCACGTTCAACCCATACCCGTATTAGAAACCCAATTTGGTCCCAAACCATTACCAACACCCCTACATGACCTAATGATGGTCAACCCGTACCAACACCCGACCACCTTCAACCCATACTCGTATTAGAAACCCAATTTGGTCCCAAACCATTACCAACACCCCTACATGACCTAATGATGGTCAACCCGTACCAACACCCGACCACCTTCAACCCATACCCGTATTAGAAACCCAATTTGGTCCCAAACCATTACCAACACCCCTACATGACCTAATGATGGTCAACCCGTACCAACACCCGACCACCTTCAACCCATACCCGTATTAGAAACCCAATTTGGTCCCAAACCATTACCAACACCCCTACATGACCTAATGATGGTCATCCCGTACCAACACCCAACTACCTTCAACCCATACCCGTAGTAGAAACCCAATTTGATCCCAAACCATTACCAACACCCCCACATGACCTAATGATGGTCAACCCGTACCAACACCCGACCACCTTGAACCCATACCCATATTAGAAACCCAATTTGGTCCCAAACCATTACCAACACCCCTACATGACCTAATGATGGTCAACCCGTACCAACACCCGACCACCTTCAACCCATACCAGTATCAGAAACCCAATTTGGTCCCAAACCATTACCAACACCCCTACATGACCTAATGATGGTCAACCCGTACCAACACCCGACCACCTTCAACCCATACCCGTATTAGAAACCCAATTTGGTCCCAAACCATTACCAACACCCCTACATGACCTAATGATGGTCAACCCGTACCAACACTCGACCACCTTCAACCCATACCCGTATTAGAAACCCAATTTGGTCCCAAACCATTACCAACACCCCTACATGACCTAATGATGGTCAATCCATACCAACACCCGACGACCTTCAACCCATACCCGTATTAGAAACCCAATTTGGTCCCAAACCATTACCAACACCCCTACATGACCTAATGATGGTCAACCCGTACCAACACTCGACCACCTTCAACCCATACCCGTATTAGAAACCCAATTTTGGCCCCAAACCATTACCAACACCCCTACATGACCTAATGATGGTCAACCCGTAGCAACACCCAACCACCTTCAACCCATACCCATAGTAGAAACCCAATTTGATCCCAAACCATTACCAACACCCCCACATGACCTAATGATGGTCAACCCGTACCAACACCCGACCACCTTGAACCCATACCCATATTAGAAAACCGAATTTAGTCCCAAACCATTACCAACACCCCTACATGACCTAATGATGGTCAACCCGTACCAACACCCGACCACCTTCAACCCATACCCGTATCAGAAACCCAATTTGGTCCCAAACCATTACCAACACCCCTACATGACCTAATGATGGTCAACCCGTACCAACACCCGACCACCTTCAACCCATACCCATATTAGAAACCCAATTTGGTCCCAAACCATTACCAACACCCCTACATGACCTAATGATGGTCAACCCGTACCAACACCCGACCACCTTCAACCCATACCCGTATTAGAAACCTAATTTGGTCCCAAACCATTACCAACACCCCTACATGACCTAATGATCCCGTACCAACACCCGACCACGTTCAACCCATACCCGTATTAGAAACCCAATTTGGTCCCAAACCATTACCAACACCCCTACATGACCTAATGATGGTCAACCCGTACCAACACCCGACCACCTTCAACCCATACCCGTATTAGAAACCCAATTTGGTCCCAAACCATTACCAACACCCCTACATGACCTAATGATGGTCAACCCGTACCAACACCCGACCACCTTCAACCCATACCCGTATTAGAAACCCAATTTGGTCCCAAACCATTACCAACACCCCTACATGACCTAATGATGGTCAACCCGTACCAACACCTGACCACCTTCAACCCATACCCGTATTAGAAACCCAATTTGGTCCCAAACCATTACCAACACCCCTACATGACCTAATGATGGTCAATCCGTACCAACACCCGACCACCTTCAACCCATACCCGTATTAGAAACCCAATTTGGTCCCAAACCATTACCAACACCCCTACATGACCTAATGATGGTTAACCCGTAGCAACACCCGACCACCTTCAACCCATACCCGTATTAGAAACCCAATTTGGTCCCAAACCATTACCAACACCCCTACATGACCTAATGATGGTCAACCCGTAGCAACACCCGACCACCTTCAACCCATACCCGTATTAGAAACCCAATTTGGTCCCAAACCATTACCAACACCCCTACATGACCTAATGATGGTCAACCTGTACCAACACCCGACCACCTTCAACCCATACCCGTATTAGAAACCTAATTTGGTCCCAAACCATTACCAACACCCCTACATGACCTACTGATGGTCAACCCGTACCAACACCCGACCACCTTCAACCTATACCCGTATTAGAAACCCAATTTGGTACCAAACCATTACCAACACCCCTACATGACCTAATGATGGTCAACCCGTACCAACACCCGACCACCTTCAACCCATACCCGTATTAGAAACCCAATTTGGTCCCAAACCATTACCAACACCCCTACATGACCTAATGATGGTCAACCCGTACCAACACCCGACCACCTTCAACCCATACCCATATTAGAAACCTAATTTGGTCCCAAACCGTTACCAACACCCCTACATGACCTAATGATGGTCAACCCGTACCAACACCCGACCACCTTCAACCCATACCCGTATCAGAAACCCAATTTGGTCCCAAACCATTACCAACACCCCTACATGACCTTATGATGGTCAACCCATACCAACACCCGACCACCTTCAACCCATACCCGTATTAGAAACCCAATTTGGTCCCAAACCATTACCAACACCCCTACATGACCTAATGATGGTCAACCCGTACCAACACCCGACCACCTTCAACCCATACCCGTATTAGAAACCCAATTTGGTCACAAACCATTACCAACACCCCTACATGACCTAATGATCCCGTACCAACACCCGACCACGTTCAACCCATACCCGTATTAGAAACCCAATTTGGTCCCAAACCATTACCAACACCCCTACATGACCTAATGATGGTCAACCCGTACCAACACCTGACCACCTTCAACCCATACCCGTATTAGAAACCCAATTTGGTCCCAAACCATTACCAACACCCCTACATGACCTAATGATGGTCAACCCGTACCAACACCCGACCACCTTCAACCCATACCCGTATTAGAAACCCAATTTGGTCCCAAACCATTACCAACACCCCTACATGACCTAATGATGGTCAACTCGTACCAACACCCGACCACCTTCAACCCATACCCGTATTAGAAACCCAATTTGGTCCCAAACCATTACCAACACCCCTACATGACCTAATGATGGTCAACCCGTAGCAACACCCGACCACCTTCAACCCATACCCGTATTAGAAACCCAATTTGGTCCCAAACCATTACCAACACCCCTACATGACCTAATGATGGTCAACCCGTACCAACACCCGACCACCTTCAACCCATACTCGTATTAGAAACCCAATTTGGTCCAAAACCATTACCAACACCCCTACATGACCTAATGATGGTCAACCCGTACCAACACCCGACCACCTTCAACCCATACCCATATTAGAAACCCAATTTGGTCCCAAACCATTACCAACATCCCTACATGACCTAATGATGGTCAACCCGTACCAACACCCGACCACCTTCAACCTATACCCATATTAGAAACCCAATTTGGTCCCAAACCATTACCAACACCCCTACATGACCTAATGATGGTCAACCCGTAGCAACACCCAACCACCTTCAACCCATACCCGTAGTAGAAACCCAATTTGATCCCAAACCATTACCAACACCCCCACATGACCTAATGATGGTCAACCCGTACCAACACCCGACCACCTTGAACCCATACCCATATTAGAAACCCAATTTGGTTCCAAACCATTACCAACACCCCTACATGACCTAATGATGGTCAACCCGTACCAACACCCGACCACCTTCAACCCATACCCGTATCAGAAACCCAATTTGGTCCCAAAGCATTACCAACACCCCTACATGACCTAATGATGGTCAACCCGTACCAACACCCGACCACCTTCAACCCATACCCGTATTAGAAACCCAATTTGGTCCCAAACCATTACCAAGACCCCTACATGACCTAATGATGGTCAACCCGTACCAACACTCGACTACCTTCAACCCATACCCGTATTAGAAACCCAATTTGGTCCCAAACCATTACCAACAACCCTACATGACCTAATGATGGTCAATCCGTACCAACACACGACGACCTTCAACCCATACCTGTATTAGAAACCCAATTTGGTCCCAAACCATTACCAACACCCCTACATGACCTAATGATGGTCAACCCGTACCAACACCCGACCACCTTCAACCCATACCCGTATTAGAAACCCAATTTGGTCCCAAACCATTACCAACACCCCTACATGACCTAATGATGGTCAACCCGTACCAACACCCGACCACCTTCAACCCATACCCGTATTAGAAACCCAATTTGGTCCCAAACCATTACCAACACCCCTACATGACCTAATGATGGTCAACCCGTACCAACACCCGACCACCTTCAACCCATACTCGTATTAGAAACCCAATTTGGTCCAAAACCATTACCAACACCCCTACATGACCTAATGATGGTCAACCCGTACCAACACCCGACCACCTTCAACCCATACCCGTATTAGAAACCCAATTTGGTCCCAAACCATTACCAACATCCCTACATGACCTAATGATGGTCAACCCGTACCAACACCCGACCACCTTCAACCTATACCCATATTAGAAACCCAATTTGGTCCCAAACCATTACCAACACCCCTACATGACCTAATGATGGTCAACCCGTAGCAACACCCAACCACCTTCAACCCATACCCGTAGTAGAAACCCAATTTGATCCCAAACCATTACCAACACCCCCACATGACCTAATGATGGTCAACCCGTACCAACACCCGACCACCTTGAACCCATACCCATTTTAGAAACCCAATTTGGTTCCAAACCATTACCAACACCCCTACATGACCTAATGATGGTCAACCCGTACCAACACCCGACCACCTTCAACCCATACCCGTATCAGAAACCCAATTTGGTCCCAAACCATTACCAACACCCCTACATGACCTAATGATGGTCAACCCGTACCAACACCCGACCACCTTCAACCCATACCCGTATTAGAAACCCAATTTGGTCCCAAACCATTACCAAGACCCCTACATGACCTAATGATGGTCAACCCGTACCAACACTCGACTACCTTCAACCCATACCCGTATTAGAAACCCAATTTGGTCCCAAACCATTACCAACAACCCTACATGACCTAATGATGGTCAATCCGTACCAACACACGACGACCTTCAACCCATACCTGTATTAGAAACCCAATTTGGTCCCAAACCATTACCAACACCCCTACATGACCTAATGATGGTCAACCCGTACCAACACCCGACCACCTTCAACCCATACCCGTATTAGAAACCCAATTTGGTCCCAAACCATTACCAACACCCCTACATGACCTAATGATGGTCAACCCGTACCAACACCCGACCACCTTCAACCCATACCCGTATTAGAAACCCAATTTGGTCCCAAACCATTACCAACACCCCTACATGACCTAATGATGGTCAACCCGTACCAACACCCGACCACCTTCAACCCATACCCGTATTAGAAACCCAATTTGGTCCCAAACCATTACCAAGACCCCTACATGACTTAATGATGGTCAACCCGTACCAACACTCGACTACCTTCAACCCATACCCGTATTAGAAACCCAATTTGGTCCCAAACCATTACCAACAACCCTACATGACCTAATGATGGTCAATCCGTACCAACACACGACGACCTTCAACCCATACCTGTATTAGAAACCCAATTTGGTCCCAAACCATTACCAACACCCCTACATGACCTAATGATGGTCAACTCGTACCAACACCCGACCACCTTCAACCCATACCTGTATTAGAAACCCAATTTGGTCCCAAACCATTACCAACACCCCTACATGACCTAATGATGGTCAACCCGTACCAACACCCGACCACCTTCAACCCATACCCGTATTAGAAACCCAATTTGGTCCCAAACCATTACCAACACCCCTACATGACCTAATGATGGTCAACCCGTACCAACACCCGACCACCTTCAACCCATACCCGTATTAGAAACCCAATTTGGTCCCAAACCATTACCAACACCCCTACATGACCTAATGATCCCGTACCAACACCCGACCATGTTCAACCCATACCCGTATTAGAAACCCAATTTGTTCCCAAACCATTACTAACACCCCTACATGACCTAATGATGGTCAACCCGTACCAACACCCGACCACCTTCAACCCATACCCGTATTAGAAACCCAATTTGGTCCCAAACCATTACCAACACCCCTACATGACCTAATGATGGTCAACCCGTACCAACACCCGACCACCTTCAACCCATACCCGTATTAGAAACCCAATTTGGTCCCAAACCATTACCAACACCCCTACATGACCTAATGATGGTCAACCCGTACCAACACCCGACCACCTTCAACCCATACCCGTATTAGAAACCCAATTTGGTCCCAAACCATTACCAACACCCCTACATGACCTAATGATGGTCAACCCGTACCAACACCCGACCACCTTCAACCCATACCCGTATTAGAAACCCAATTTGGTCCCAAACCATTACCAACACCCCTACATGACCTAATGATGGTCAACCCGTAGCAACACCCGACCACCTTCAACCCATACCCGTATTAGAAACCCAATTTGGTCCCAAACCATTACCAACACCCCTACATGACCTAATGATGGTCAACCCGTACCAACACCCGACCACCTTCAACCCATACCCGTATTAGAAACCTAATTTGGTCCCAAACCATTACCAACACCCCTACATGACCTAATGATGGTCAACCCGTACCAACACCCGACCACCTTCAACCTATACCCGTATTAGAAACCCAATTTGGTCCCAAACCATTACCAACACCCCTACATGACCTAATGATGGTCAACCCGTACCAACACCCGACCACCTTCAACCCATACCCGTATTAGAAACCCAATTTGGTCCCAAACCATTACCAACACCCCTACATGACCTAATGATGGTCAACCCGTACCAACACCCGACCACCTTCAACCCATACCCGTATTAGAAACCCAATTTGGTCCCAAACCATTACCAACACCCCTACATGACCTAATGATGGTCAACCCGTAGCAACACCCGACCACCTTCAACCCATACCCGTATTAGAAACCCAATTTGGTCCCAAACCATTACCAACACCCCTACATGACCTAATGATGGTCAACCCGTACCAACACCCGACCACCTTCAACCCATACCCGTATTAGAAACCTAATTTGGTCCCAAACCATTACCAACACCCCTACATGACCTAATGATGGTCAACCCGTACCAACACCCGACCACCTTCAACCTATACCCGTATTAGAAACCCAATTTGGTCCCAAACCATTACCAACACCCCTACATGACCTAATGATGGTCAACCCATAGCAACACCCAACCACCTTCAACCCATACCCATAGTAGAAACCCAATTTGATCCCAAACCATTACCAACACCCCCACATGACCTAATGATGGTCAACCCGTACCAACACCCGACCACCTTGAACCCATACCCATATTAGAAACCTAATTTGGTCCCAAACCATTACCAACACCCCTACATGACCTAATGATGGTCAACCCGTACCAACACCCGACCACCTTCAACCCATACCCGTATCAGAAACCCAATTTGGTCCCAAACTATTACCAACACCCCTACATGACCTAATGATGGTCAACCCGTACCAACACCCGACCACCTTCAACCCATACCCGTATTAGAAACCCAATTTGGTCCCAAACCATTACCAACACCCCTACATGACCTAATGATGGTCAACCCGTACCAACACCCGACCACCTTCAACCCATACCCGTATTAGAAACCCAATTTGGTCCCAAACCATTACCAACACCCCTACATGACCTAATGATCCCGTACCAACACCCGACCACGTTCAACCCATACCCGTATTAGAAACCCAATTTGGTCCCAAACCATTACCAACACCCCTACGTGACCTAATGATGGTCAACCCGTACCAACACCCGACCACCTTCAACCCATACCCGTATTAGAAACCCAATTTGGTCCCAAACCATTACCAACACCCATACATGACCTAATGATGCTCAACCCGTACCAACACCCGACCACCTTCAACCCATACCCGTATTAGAAACCCAATTTGGTCCCAAACCATTACCAACACCCCTACATGACCTAATGATGGTCAACCCGTACCAACACCCGACCACCTTCAACCCATACCCGTATTAGAAATCCAATTTGGTCCCAAACCATTACCAACACCCCTACATGACCTAATGATGGTCAACCCGTAGCAACACCCGACCACCTTCAACCCATACCCGTATTAGAAACCCAATTTGGTCCCAAACCATTACCAACACCCCTACATGACCTAATGATGGTCAACCCGTACCAACACCCGACCACCTTCAACCCATACTCGTATTAGAAACCCAATTTGGTCCAAAACCATTACAACCACCCCTACATGACCTAATGATGGTCAACCCGTAGCAACACCCGACCACCTTCAACCCATACCCGTATTAGAAACCCAATTTGGTCCCAAACCATTACCAACACCCCTACATGACCTAATGATGGTCAACCCGTACCAACACCCGACCACCTTCAACCCATACCCGTATTAGAAACCTAATTTGGTCCCAAACCATTACCAACACCCCTACATGACCTAATGATGGTCAACCCGTACCAACACCCGACCACCTTCAACCTATACCCGTATTAGAAACCCAATTTGGTCCCAAACCATTACCAACACCCCTACATGACCTAATGATGGTCAACCCGTAGCAACACCCAACCACCTTCAACCCATACCCATAGTAGAAACCCAATTTGATCCCAAACCATTACCAACACCCCCACATGACCTAATGATGGTCAACCCGTACCAACACCCGACCACCTTGAACCCATACCCATATTAGAAACCTAATTTGGTCCCAAACCATTACCAACACCCCTACATGACCTAATGATGGTCAACCCGTACCAACACCCGACCACCTTCAACCCATACCCGTATCAGAAACCCAATTTGGTCCCAAACTATTACCAACACCCCTACATGACCTAATGATGGTCAACCCGTACCAACACCCGACCACCTTCAACCCATACCCGTATTAGAAACCCAATTTGGTCCCAAACCATTACCAACACCCCTACATGACCTAATGATGGTCAACCCATACCAACACCCGACCACCTTCAACCCATACCCGTATTAGAAACCCAATTTGGTCCCAAACCATTACCAACACCCCTACATGACCTAATGATCCCGTACCAACACCCGACCACGTTCAACCCATACCCGTATTAGAAACCTAATTTGGTCCCAAACCATTACCAACACCCCTACGTGACCTAATGATGGTCAACCCGTACCAACACCCGACCACCTTCAACCCATACCCGTATTAGAAACCCAATTTGGTCCCAAACCATTACCAACACCCATACATGACCTAATGATGCTCAACCCGTACCAACACCCGACCACCTTCAACCCATACCCGTATTAGAAACCCAATTTGGTCCCAAACCATTACCAACACCCCTACATGACCTAATGATGGTCAACCCGTACCAACACCCGACCACCTTCAACCCATACCCGTATTAGAAATCCAATTTGGTCCCAAACCATTACCAACACCCCTACATGACCTAATGATGGTCAACCCGTAGCAACACCCGACCACCTTCAACCCATACCCGTATTAGAAACCCAATTTGGTCCCAAACCATTACCAACACCCCTACATGACCTAATGATGGTCAACCCGTACCAACACCCGACCACCTTCAACCCATACTCGTATTAGAAACCCAATTTGGTCCAAAACCATTACAACCACCCCTACATGACCTAATGATGGTCAACCCGTACCAACACCCGACCACCTTCAACCCATACCCGTATTAGAAACCCAATTTGGTCCCAAACCATTACCAACATCCCTACATGACCTAATGATGGTCAACCCGTACCAACACCCGACCACCTTCAACCTATACCCATATTAGAAACCCAATTTGGTCCCAAACCATTACCAACACCCCTACATGACCTAATGATGGTCAACCCGTAGCAACACCCAACCACCTTCAACCCATACCCGTAGTAGAAACCCAATTTGATCCCAAACCATTACCAACACCCCCACATGACCTAATGATGGTCAACCCGTACCAACACCCGACCACCTTGAACCCATAACCATATTAGAAACCCAATTTGGTTCCAAACCATTACCAACACCCCTACATGACCTAATGATGGTCAACCCGTACCAACACCCGACCACCTTCAACCCATACCCGTATCAGTAACCCAATTTGGTCCCAAACCATTACCAACACCCCTACATGACCTAATGATGGTCAACCCGTACCAACACCCGACCACCTTCAACCCATACCCGTATTAGAAACCCAATTTGGTCCCAAACCATTACCAACACCCCTACATGACCTAATGATGGTCAACCCGTACCAACACCCGACCACCTTCAACCCATACCCGTATTAGAAACCCAATTTGGTCCCAAACCATTACCAACACCCCTACATGACCTAATGATCCCGTACCAACACCCGACCACGTTCAACCCATACCCGTATTAGAAACCCAATTTGGTCCCAAACCATTACCAACACCCCTACATGACCTAATGATGGTCAACCCGTACCAACACCCGACCACCTTCAACCCATACCCGTATTAGAAACCCAATTTGGTCCCAAACCATTACCAACACCCATACATGACCTAATGATGGTCAACCCGTACCAAAACCCGACCACCTTCAACCCATACCCGTATTAGAAACCCAATTTGGTCCCAAACCATTACCAACACCCCTACATGACCTAATGATGGTCAACCCGTACCAACACCCGACCACCTTCAACCCATACCCGTATTAGAAACCCAATTTGGTCCCAAACCATTACCAACACCCCTACATGACCTAATGATGGTCAACCCGTAGCAACACCCGACCACCTTCAACCCATACCCGTATTAGAAACCCAATTTGGTCCCAAACCATTACCAACACCCCTACATGACCTAATGATGGTCAACCCGTACCAACACCCGACCACCTTCAACCCATACTCGTATTAGAAACCCAATTTGGTCCAAAACCATTACCAACACCCCTACATGACCTAATGATGGTCAACCCGTACCAACACCCGACCACCTTCAACCCATACCCGTATTAGAAACCCAATTTGGTCCCAAACCATTACCAACATCCCTACATGACCTAATGATGGTCAACCCGTACCAACACCCGACCACCTTCAACCTATACCCATATTAGAAACCCAATTTGGTCCCAAACCATTACCAACACCCCTACATGACCTAATGATGGTCAACCCGTAGCAACACCCAACCACCTTCAACCCATACCCGTAGTAGAAACCCAATTTGATCCCAAACCATTACCAACACCCCCACATGACCTAGTGATGGTCAACCCGTACCAACACCCGACCACCTTGAACCCATACCCATATTAGAAACCCAATTTGGTTCCAAACCATTACCAACACCCCTACATGACCTAATGATGGTCAACCCGTACCAACACCCGACCACCTTCAACCCATACCCGTATCAGAAACCCAATTTGGTCCCAAACCATTACCAACACCCCTACATGACCTAATGATGGTCAACCCGTACCAACACCCGACCACCTTCAACCCATACCCGTATTAGAAACCCAATTTGGTCCCAAACCATTACCAACACCCCTACATGACCTAATGATGGTCAACCCGTACCAACACTCGACTACCTTCAACCCATACCCGTATTAGAAACCCAATTTCGTCCCAAACCATTACCAACACCCCTACATGACCTAATGATGGTCAATCCGTACCAACACACGACGACCTTCAACCCATACCCGTATTAGAAACCCAATTTGGTCCCAAACCATTACCAACACCCCTACATGACCTAATGATGGTTAACCCGTAGCAACACCCGACCACCTTCAACCCATACCCGTATTAGAAACCCAATTTGGTCCCAAACCATTACCAACACCCCTACATGACCTAATGATGGTCAACCCGTACCAACAACCGACCACCTTCAACCCATACACGTATTAGAAACCCAATTTGGTCTTAAACCATTACCAACACCCCTAGATGACCTAATGATGGTCAACCCGTACCAACAACCGACCACCTTCAACCCATACCCGTATTAGAAACCCAATTTGGTCCCAAACCATTACCAACACCCCTACATGACCTAATGATGGTCAACCCGTACCAACACCCGACCACCTTCAACCTATACCCGTATTAGAAACCCAATTTGGTCCCAAAACCTTACCAACACCCCTACATGACCTAATGATGGTCAACCCGTACCAACAAACGACCACCTTCAACCCATACCCGTATTAGAAACCCAATTTGGTCCCAAACCATTACCAACACCCCTACATGACCTAATGATGGTCAACCCGTACCAACACCCGACCACCTTCAACCCATACCCGTATTAGAAACCCAATTTGGTCCCAAACCATTACCAACACCCCTACATGACCTAATGATGGTCAACCTGTACCAACACCCGACCACCTTCAACCCATACCCGTATTAGAAACCCAATTTGGTCCCAAACTATTACCAACACCCCTACATGACCTAATGATGGTCAACCCGTACCAACACACGACCACCTTCAACCCATACCCGTATTAGAAACCCAATTTGGTCCCAAACCATTACCAACACCCCTACATGACCTAATGATGGTCAACCCGTACCAACACCCGACCGCCTTCAACCCATACCCTTATTAGAAACCCAATTTGGTCCCAAACCATTACCAACACCCCTACATGACCTAATGATGGTCAACCCGTACCAACACCCGACCACCTTCAACCCATACCCGTATTAGAAACCCAATTTGGTCCCAAACCATTACCAACACCCCTACATGACCTAATGATGGTCAACCCGTACCAACACCCAACCACCTTCAACCCATACCTGTATTAGAAACTCAATTTGGTCCCAAACCATTACCAACACCCCTACATGACCTAATGATGGTCAACCCGTACCAACACCCGACCACCTTCAACCCATACCCGTATTAGAAACCCAATTTGGTCCCAAACCATTACCAACACCCCTACATGACCTAATGATGGTCAACCCGTACCAACAACTGACGACTTTGAACCCATACCCGTATTAGAAACCCAATTTGGTCCCAAACCATTACCAACACCCCTACATGACCTAATGATGGTCAACCCGTAGCAACACCCGACCCCCTTCAACCCATACCCGTATTAGAAACCCAATTTGGTCCCAAACCATTACCAACACCCCTACATGACCTAATGATGGTCAACCCGTACCAACAAACGACCACCTTCAACCCATACCCGTATTAGAAACCCAATTTGGTCCCAAACCATTACCAATACCCCTACATGACCTAATGATGGTCAACCGGTAGCAACACCTGACCACCTTCAACCCATACCCGTATTAGAAACCCAATTTGGTCCCAAACCATTACCAACACCCCTACATGACCTAATGATGGCCAACCCGTACCAACACCAAACCACCTTCAACCCATACCTGTATTAGAAACTCAATTTGGTCCCAAACCATTACCAACACCCCTACATGACCTAATGATGGTCAACCCGTACCAACACCCGACCACCTTCAACCCATACCCGTATCAGAAACCCAAGTTGGTCCCAAACCATTACCAACACCCCTACATGACCTAATGATGGTCAACCCGTACCAACACCCGACCACCTTCAACCCATACCCGTATTAGAAACCCAATTTGGTCCCAAACCATTACCAACACCCCTACATGACCTAATGATGGTCAACCCGTACCAACAACTGACGACTTTCAACCCATACCCGTATTAGAAACCCAATTTGGTCCCAAACCATTACCAACACCCCTACATGACCTAATGATGGTCAACCCGTAGCAACACCCGACCACCTTCAACCCATACCCGTATTAGAAACCCAATTTGGTCCCAAACCATTACCAACACCCCTACATGACCTAATGATGGTCAACCCGTACCAACACCCGACCACCTTCAACCCATACACGTATTAGAAACCCAATTTGGTCTTAAACCATTACCAACACCCCTAGATGACCTAATGATGGTCAACCCGTACCAACAACCGACCACCTTCAACCCATACCCGTATTAGAAACCCAATTTGGTCCCAAACCATTACCAACACCCCTACATGACCTAATGATGGTCAACCCGTACCAACACCCGACCACCTTCAACCTATACCCGTATTAGAAACCCAATTTGGTCCCAAAACCTTACCAACACCCCTACATGACCTAATGATGGTCAACCCGTACCAACAAACGACCACCTTCAACCCATACCCGTATTAGAAACCCAATTTGGTCCCAAACCATTACCAACACCCCTACATGACCTAATGATGGTCAACCCGTACCAACACCCGACCACCTTCAACCCATACCCGTATTAGAAACCCAATTTGGTCCCAAACCATTACCAACACCCCTACATGACCTAATGATGGTCAACCTGTACCAACACCCGACCACCTTCAACCCATACCCGTATTAGAAACCCAATTTGGTCCCAAACTATTACCAACACCCCTACATGACCTAATGATGGTCAACCCGTACCAACACACGACCACCTTCAACCCATACCCGTATTAGAAACCCAATTTGGTCCCAAACCATTACCAACACCCCTACATGACCTAATGATGGTCAACCCGTACCAACACCCGACCGTCTTCAACCCATACCCTTATTAGAAACCCAATTTGGTCCCAAACCATTACCAACACCCCTACATGACCTAATGATGGTCAACCCGTACCAACACCCGACCACCTTCAACCCATACCCGTATTAGAAACCCAATTTGGTCCCAAACCATTACCAACACCCCTACATGACCTAATGATGGTCAACCCGTAGCAACACCCGACCCCCTTCAACCCATACCCGTATTAGAAACCCAATTTGGTCCCAAACCATTACCAACACCCCTACATGACCTAATGATGGTCAACCCGTACCAACAAACGACCACCTTCAACCCATACCCGTATTAGAAACCCAATTTGGTCCCAAACCATTACCAATACCCCTACATGACCTAATGATGGTCAACCGGTAGCAACACCTGACCACCTTCAACCCATACCCGTATTAGAAACCCAATTTGGTCCCAAACCATTACCAACACCCCTACATGACCTAATGATGGCCAACCCGTACCAACACCAAACCACCTTCAACCCATACCTATATTAGAAACTCAATTTGGTCCCAAACCATTACCAACACCCCTACATGACCTAATGATGGTCAACCCGTACCAACACCCGACCACCTTCAACCCATACCCGTATCAGAAACCCAAGTTGGTCCCAAACCATTACCAACACCCCTACATGACCTAATGATGGTCAACCCGTACCAACACCCGACCACCTTCAACCCATACCCGTATTAGAAACCCAATTTGGTCCCAAACCATTACCAACACCCCTACATGACCTAATGATGGTCAACCCGTACCAACAACTGACGACTTTCAACCCATACCCGTATTAGAAACCCAATTTGGTCCCAAACCATTACCAACACCCCTACATGACCTAATGATGGTCAACCCGTAGCAACACCCGACCACCTTCAACCCATACCCGTATTAGAAACCCAATTTGGTCCCAAACGATTACCAACACCCCTACATGACCTAATGATGGTCAACCCGTACCAACAAACGACCACCTTCAACCCATACCCGTATTAGAAACCCAATTTGGTCCCAAACCATTACCAATACCCCTACATGACCTAATGATGGTCAACCGGTAGCAACACCTGACCACCTTCAACCCATACCCGTATTAGAAACCGAATTTGGTCCCAAACCATTACCAACACCCCTACATGACCTAATGATGGCCAACCCGTACCAACACCCAACCACCTTCAACCCATACCCGTATTTGAAACCCAATTTTGTCCCAAACCATTACCAACACCCCTACATGACCTAATGATGGTCAATCCATACCAACACCCGACGACCTTCAACCCATACCCGTATTAGAAACCCAATTTGGTCCCAAACCATTACCAACACCCTTACATGACCTAATGATGGTCAACCCGTACCAACACCCGACCACCTTCAACCCATACCCGTATTAGAAACCCAATTTGGTCCCAAACCATTACCAACACCCCTACATGACCTAATGATCCCGTACCAACACCCGACCACGTTCAACCCATACCCGTATTAGAAACCCAATTTGGTCCCAAACCATTACCAACACCCCTACATGACCTAATGATGGTCAACCCGTACCAACACCCGACCACCTTCAACCCATACCCGTATTAGAAACCCAATTTGGTCCCAAACCATTACCAACACCCCTACATGACCTAATGATGGTCAACCCGTACCAACACCCGACCACTTTCAACCCATACCCGTATTAGAAACCCAATTTGGTCCCAAACCATTACCAACACCCCTACATGACCTAATGATGGTCAACCCGTACCAACACCCGACCACCTTCAACCCATACCCGTATTAGAAACCCAATTTGGTCCCAAACCATTACCAACACCCCTACATGACCTAATGATGGTCAACCCGTAGCAACACCCGACCACCTTCAACCCATATCCGTATTAGAAACCCAATTTGGTCCCAAACCATTACCAACACCCCTACATGACCTAATGATGGTCAACCCGTACCAACACCCGACCACCTTCAACCCATACCCGTATTAGAAACCCAATTTGGTCCCAAACCATTACCAACACCCCTACATGACCTAATGATGGTCAACCCGTACCAACAACTGACGACTTTCAACCCATACCCGTATTAGAAACCCAATTTGGTCCCAAACCATTACCAACACCCCTACATGACCTAATGATGGTCAACCCGTAGCAACACCCGACCACCTTCAACCCATACCCGTATTAGAAACCCAATTTGGTCCCAAACGATTACCAACACCCCTACATGACCTAATGATGGTCAACCCGTACCAACAAACGACCACCTTCAACCCATACCCGTATTAGAAACCCAATTTGGTCCCAAACCATTACCAATACCCCTACATGACCTAATGATGGTCAACCGGTAGCAACACCTGACCACCTTCAACCCATACCCGTATTAGAAACCCAATTTGGTCCCAAACCATTACCAACACCCCTACATGACCTAATGATGGCCAACCCGTACCAACACCCAACCACCTTCAACCCATACCCGTATTTGAAACCCAATTTTATCCCAAACCATTACCAACACCCCTACATGACCTAATGATGGTCAATCCATACCAACACCCGACGACCTTCAACCCATACCCGTATTAGAAACCCAATTTGGTCCCAAACCATTACCAACACCCCTACATGACCTAATGATGGTCAACCCGTACCAACAACTGACGACTTTGAACCCATACCCGTATTAGAAACCCAATTTGGTCCCAAACCATTACCAACACCCCTACATGACCTAATGATCCCGTACCAACACCCGACCACGTTCAACCCATACCCGTATTAGAAACCCAATTTGGTCCCAAACCATTACCAACACCCCTACATGACCTAATGATGGTCAACCCGTACCAACAACTGACGACTTTGAACCCATACCCGTATTAGAAACCCAATTTGGTCCCAAACCATTACCAACACCCCTACATGACCTAATGATCCCGTACCAACACCCGACCACGTTCAACCCATACCCGAATTAGAAACCCAATTTGGTCCCAAACCATTACCAACACCCCTACATGACCTAATGATGGTCAACCCGTAGCAACACCCGACCACCTTCAACCTATACCCGTATTAGAAACCCAATTTGGTCCCAAACGATTACCAACACCCCTACATGACCTAATGATGGTCAACCCGTACCAACAAACGACCACCTTCAACCCATACCCGTATTAGAAACCCAATTTGGTCCCAAACCATTACCAATACCCCTACATGACCTAATGATGGTCAACCGGTAGCAACACCTGACCACCTTCAACCCATACCCGTATTAGAAACCCAATTTGGTCCCAAACCATTACCAACACCCCTACATGACCTAATGATGGCCAACCCGTACCAACACCCAACCACCTTCAACCCATACCCGTATTTGAAACCCAATTTTGTCCCAAACCATTACCAACACCCCTACATGACCTAATGATGGTCAATCCATACCAACACCCGACGACCTTCAACCCATACCCGTATTAGAAACCCAATTTGGTCCCAAACCATTACCAACACCCCTACATGACCTAATGATGGTCAACCCGTACCAACACCCGACCACCTTCAACCCATACCCGTATTAGAAACCCAATTTGGTCCCAAACCATTACCAACACCCCTACATGACCTAATGATCCCGTACCAACACCCGACCACGTTCAACCCATACCCGTATTAGAAACCCAATTTGGTCCCAAACCATTACCAACACCCCTACATGACCTAATGATGGTCAACCCGTACCAACACCCGACCACCTTCAACCCATACCCGTATTAGAAACCCAATTTGGTCCCAAACCATTACCAACACCCCTACATGACCTAATGATGGTCAACCCGTACCAACACCCGACCACCTTCAACCCATACCCGTATTAGAAACCCAATTTGGTCCCAAACCATTACCAACACCCCTACATGACCTAATGATGGTCAACCCGTACCAACACCCGACCACCTTCAACCCATACCCGTATTAGAAACCCAATTTGGTCCCAAACCATTACCAACACCCCTACATGACCTAATGATGGTCAACCCGTAGCAACACCCGACCACCTTCAACCCATACCCGTATTAGAAACCCAATTTGGTCCCAAACCATTACCAACACCCCTACATGACCTAATGATGGTCAACCCGTACCAACACCCGACCACCTTCAACCCATACCCGTATTAGAAACCCAATTTGGTCCCAAACCATTACCAACACCCCTACATGACCTAATGATGGTCAACCCGTACCAACAACTGACGACTTTCAACCCATACCCGTATTAGAAACCCAATTTGGTCCCAAACCATTACCAACACCCCTACATGACCTAATGATGGTCAACCCGTAGCAACACCCGACCACCTTCAACCCATACCCGTATTAGAAACCCAATTTGGTCCCAAACGATTACCAACACCCCTACATGACCTAATGATGGTCAACCCGTACCAACAAACGACCACCTTCAACCCATACCCGTATTAGAAACCCAATTTGGTCCCAAACCATTACCAATACCCCTACATGACCTAATGATGGTCAACCGGTAGCAACACCTGACCACCTTCAACCCATACCCGTATTAGAAACCCAATTTGGTCCCAAACCATTACCAACACCCCTACATGACCTAATAATGGCCAACCCGTACCAACACCCAACCACCTTCAACCCATACCCGTATTTGAAACCCAATTTTGTCCCAAACCATTACCAACACCCCTACAAGACCTAATGATGGTCAATCCATACCAACACCCGACGACCTTCAACCCATACCCGTATTAGAAACCCAATTTGGTCCCAAACCATTACCAACACCCCTACATGACCTAATGATGGTCAACCCGTACCAACACCCGACCACCTTCAACCCATACCCGTATTAGAAACCCAATTTGGTCCCAAACCATTACCAACACCCCTACATGACCTAATGATCCCGTACCAACACCCGACCACGTTCAACCCATACCCGTATTAGAAACCCAATTTGGTCCCAAACCATTACCAACACCCCTACATGACCTAATGATGGTCAACCCGTACCAACACCCGACCACCTTCAACCCATACCCGTATTAGAAACCCAATTTGGTCCCAAACCATTACCAACACCCCTACATGACCTAATGATGGTCAACCCGTACCAACACCCGACCACGTTCAACCCATACCCGTATTAGAAACCCAATTTGGTCCCAAACCATTACCAACACCCCTACATGACCTAATGATGGTCAACCCGTACCAACACCCGACCACCTTCAACCCATACCCGTATTAGAAACCCAATTTGGTCCCAAACCATTACCAACACCCCTACATGACCTAATGATGGTCAACCCGTAGCAACACCCGACCACCTTCAACCCATACCCGTATTAGAAACCCAATTTGGTCCCAAACCATTACCAACACCCCTACATGACCTAATGATGGTCAACCCGTACCAACACCCGACCACCTTCAACCCATACCCGTATTAGAAACCCAATTTGGTCCCAAACCATTACCAACACCCCTACATGACCTAATGATGGTCAACCCGTACCAACACCCGACCACCTTCAACCTATACCCGTATTAGAAACCCAATTTGGTCCCAAACCATTACCAACACCCCTACATGACCTAATGATGGTCAACCCGTAGCAACACCCAACCACCTTCAACCCATACCCATAGTAGAAACCCAATTTGATCCCAAACCATTACCAACACCCCCACATGACCTAATGATGGTCAACCCGTACCAACACCCGACCACCTTGAACCCATACCCATATTAGAAACCTAATTTGGTCCCAAACCATTACCAACACCCCTACATGACCTAATGATGGTCAACCCGTACCAACACCCGACCACCTTCAACCCATACCCGTATCAGAAACCCAATTTGGTCCCAAACCATTACCAACACCCCTACATGACCTAATGATGGTCAACCCGTACCAACACCCGACCACCTTCAACCCATACCCGTATTAGAAACCCAATTTGGTCCCAAACCATTACCAACACCCCTACATGACCTAATGATGGTCAACCCGTACCAACACCCGACCACCTTCAACCCATACCCGTATTAGAAACCCAATTTGGTCCCAAACCATTACCAACACCCCTACATGACCTAATGATCCCGTACCAACACCCGACCACGTTCAACCCATACCCGTATTAGAAACCCAATTTGGTCCCAAACCATTACCAACACCCCTACATGACCTAATGATGGTCAACCTGTACCAACACCCATCCACCTTCAACCCATACCCGTAATAGAAACCCAATTTGGTCCCAAACCATTACCAACACCCCTACATGACCTAATGATGGTCAACCCGTACCAACACCCGACCACCTTCAACCCAAACCCGTATTAGAAACCCAATTTGGTCCCAAACCATTACCAACACCCCTACATGACCTAATGATGGTCAACCCGTACCAACACCCGACCACCTTCAACCCATACCCGTATTAGAAACCCAATTTGGTCCCAAACCATTACCAACAACCCTAGATGACCTAATGATGGTCAACCCGTAGCAACACCCGACCACCTTCAACCCATACCCGTATTAGAAACCCAATTTGGTCCCAAACCATTACCAACACCCCTACATGACCTAATGATGGTCAATCCGTACCAACACCCGACCACCTTCAACCCATACTCGTATTAGAAACCCAATTTGGTCCAAAACCATTACCAACACCCCTACATGACCTAATGATGGTCAACCCGTACCAACACCCGACCACCTTCAACCTATACCCGTATTAGAAACCCAATTTGGTGCCAAACCATTACCAACACCCCTACATGACCTAATGATGGTCAACCCGTAGCAACACCCAACCACCTTCAACCCATACCCATAGTAGAAACCCAATTTGATCCCAAACCATTACCAACACCCCCACATGACCTAATGATGGTCAACCCGTACCAACACCCGACCACCTTGAACCCATACCCATATTAGAAACCTAATTTGGTCCCAAACCATTACCAACACCCCTACATGACCTAATGATGGTCAACCCGTACCAACACCCGACCACCTTCAACCCATACCCGTATCAGAAACCCAATTTGGTCCCAAACCATTACCAACACCCCTACATGACCTAATGATGGTCAACCCGTACCAACACCCGACCACCTTCAACCCATACCCGTATTAGAAACCCAATTTGGTCCCAAACCATTACCAACACCCCTACATGACCTAATGATGGTCAACCCGTACCAACACCCGACCACCTTCAACCCATACCCGTATTAGAAACCCAATTTGGTCCCAAACCATTACCAACACCCCTACATGACCTAATGATCCCGTACCAACACCCGACCACGTTCAACCCATACCCGTATTAGAAACCCAATTTGGTCCCAAACCATTACCAACACCCCTACATGACCTAATGATGGTCAACCTGTACCAACACCCGACCACCTTCAACCCATACCCGTATTAGAAACCCAATTTGGTCCCAAACCATTACCAACACCCCTACATGACCTAATGATGGTCAACCCGTACCAACACCTGACCACCTTCAACCCAAACCCGTATTAGAAACCCAATTTGGTCCCAAACCATTACCAACACCCCTACATGACCTAATGATGGTCAACCCGTACCAACACCCGACCACCTTCAACCTATACCCGTATTAGAAACCCAATTTGGTCCCAAACCATTACCAACACCCCTACATGACCTAATGATGGTCAACCCGTAGCAACACCCGACCACCTTCAACCCATACCCGTATTAGAAACCCAATTTGGTCCCAAACCATTACCAACACCCCTACATGACCTAATGATGGTCAACCCGTACCAACACCCGACCACCTTCAACCCATACTCGTATTAGAAACCCAATTTGGTCCAAAACCATTACCAACACCCCTACATGACCTAATGATGGTCAACCCGTACCAACACCCGACCACCTTCAACCCATACCCGTATTAGAAACCCAATTTGGTCCCAAACCATTACCAACATCCCTACATGACCTAATGATGGTCAACCCGTACCAACACCCGACCACCTTCAACCTATACCCATATTAGAAACCTAATTTGGTCCCAAACCATTACCAACACCCCTACATGACCTAATGATGGTCAACCCGTAGCAACACCCAACCACCTTCAACCCATACCCGTAGTAGAAACCCAATTTGATCCCAAACCATTACCAACACCCCCACATGACCTAATGATGGTCAACCCGTACCAACACCCGACCACCTTGAACCCATACCCATATTAGAAACCCAATTTGGTCCCAAACCATTACCAACACCCCTACATGACCTAATGATGGTCAATCCATACCAACACCCGACGACCTTCAACCCATACCCGTATTAGAAACCCAATTTGGTCCCAAACCATTACCAACACCCCTACATGACCTAATGATGGTCAACCCGTACCAACACCCGACCACCTTCAACCCATACCCGTATTAGAAACCCAATTTGGTCCCAAACCATTACCAACACCCCTACATGACCTAATGATGGTCAACCCGTACCAACACCCGACCACCTTCAACCCATACCCGTATTAGAAACCCAATTTGGTCCCAAACCATTACCAACACCCCTACATGACCTAATGATGGTCAACCCGTACCAACACCCGACCACCTTCAACCCATACCCGTATTAGAAACCCAATTTGGTCCCAAACCATTACCAACACCCCTACATGACCTAATGATGGTCAACCCGTAGCAACACCCGACCACCTTCAACCCATACCCGTATTAGAAACCCAATTTGGTCCCAAACCATTACCAACACCCCTACATGACCTAATGATGGTCAACCCGTACCAACACCCGACCACCTTCAACGCATACCCGTATTAGAAACCCAATTTGGTCCCAAACCATTACCAACACCCCTACATGACCTAATGATGGTCAACCCGTACCAACACCCGACCACCTTCAACCTATACCCGTATTAGAAACCCAATTTGGTCCCAAACCATTACCAACACCCCTACATGACCTAATGATGGTCAACCCGTAGCAACACCCAACCACCTTCAACCCATACCCATAGTAGAAACCCAATTTGATCCCAAACCATTACCAACACCCCCACATGACCTAATGATGGTCAACCCGTACCAACACCCGACCACCTTGAACCCATACCCATATTAGAAACCTAATTTGGTCCCAAACCGTTACCAACACCCCTACATGACCTAATGATGGTCAACCCGTACCAACACCCGACCACCTTCAACCCATACCCGTATCAGAAACCCAATTTGGTCCCAAACCGTTACCAACACCCCTACATGACCTAATGATGGTCAACCCGTACCAACACCCGACCACCTTCAACCCATACCCGTATTAGAAACCCAATTTGGTCCCAAACCATTACCAACACCCCTACATGACCTAATGATGGTCAACCCGTACCAACACCCGACCACCTTCAACCCATACCCGTATTAGAAACCCAATTTGGTCCCAAACCATTACCAACACCCCTACATGACCTAATGATCCCGTACCAACACCCGACCACGTTCAACCCATACCCGTATTAGAAACCCAATTTGGTCCCAAACCATTACCAACACCCCTACATGACCTAATGATGGTCAACCTGTACCAACACCCGACCACCTTCAACCCATACCCGTAATAGAAACCCAATTTGGTCCCAAACCATTACCAACACCCCTACATGACCTAATGATGGTCAACCCGTACCAACACCCGACCACCTTCAACCCAAACCCGTATTAGAAACCCAATTTGGTCCTAAACCATTACCAACACCCCTACATGACCTAATGATGGTCAACCCGTACCAACACCCGACCACCTTCAACCCATACCCGTATTAGAAACCCAATTTGGTCCCAAACCATTACCAACACCCCTACATGACCTAATGATGGTCAACCCGTAGCAACACCCGACCACCTTCAACCCATACCCATATTAGAAACCCAATTTGGTCCCAAACCATTACCAACACCCCTACATGACCTAATGATGGTCAACCCGTACCAACACCCGACCACCTTCAACCCATACTCGTATTAGAAACCCAATTTGGTCCAAAACCATTACCAACACCCCTACATGACCTAATGATGGTCAACCCGTACCAACACCCGACCACCTTCAACCTATACCCGTATTAGAAACCCAATTTGGTCCCAAACCATTACCAACACCCCTACATGACCTAATGATGGTCAACCCGTAGCAACACCCAACCACCTTCAACCCATACCCATAGTAGAAACCCAATTTGATCCCAAACCATTACCAACACCCCCACATGACCTAATGATGGTCAACCCGTACCAACACCCGACCACCTTGAACCCATACCCATATTAGAAACCTAATTTGGTCCCAAACCATTACCAACACCCCTACATGACCTAATGATGGTCAACCCGTACCAACACCCGACCACCTTCAACCCATACCCGTATCAGAAACCCAATTTGGTCCCAAACCATTACCATCACCCCTACATGACCTAATGATGGTCAACCCGTACCAACACCCGACCACCTTCAACCCATACCCGTATTAGAAACCCAATTTGGTCCCCAACCATTACCAACACCCCTACATGACCTAATGATGGTCAACCCGTACCAACACCCGACCACCTTCAACCCATACCCGTATTAGAAACCCAATTTGGTCCCAAACCATTACCAACACCCCTACATGACCTAATGATCCCGTACCAACACCCGTCCACGTTCAACCCATACCCGTATTAGAAACCCAATTTGGTCCCAAACCATTACCAACACCCCTACATGACCTAATGATGGTCAACCTGTACCAACACCCGACCACCTTCAACCCATACCCGTATTAGAAACCCAATTTGGTCCCAAACCATTACCAACACCCCTACATGACCTAATGATGGTCAACCCGTACCAACACCCGACCACCTTCAACCCAAACCCGTATTAGAAACCCAATTTGGTCCCAAACCATTACCAACACCCCTACATGACCTAATGAAGGTCAACCCGTACCAACACCCGACCACCTTCAACCCATACCCGTATTAGAAACCCAATTTGGTCCCAAACCATTACCAACACCCCTACATGACCTAATGATGGTCAACCCGTACCAACACCCGACCACCTTCAACCCATACCCGTATTAGAAACCCAATTTGGTCCCAAACCATTACCAACACCCCTACATGACCTAATGATGGTCAACCCGTACCAACACCCGACCACCTTCAACCCATACCCGTATTAGAAACCCAATTTGGTCCCAAACCATTACCAACACCCCTACATGACCTAATGATCCCGTACCAACACCCGACCACCTTCAACCCAAACCCGTATTAGAAACCCAATTTGGTCCCAAACCATTACCAACACCCCTACATGACCTAATGATGGTCAACCCGTACCAACACCCGACCACCTTCAACCCATACCCGTATTAGAAACCCAATTTGGTCCCAAACCATTACCAACACCCCTACATGACCTAATGATGGTCAACCCGTACCAACACCCGACCACCTTCAACCCATACCCGTATTAGAAACCCAATTTGGTCCCAAACCATTACCAACACCCCTACATGACCTAATGATGGTCAACCCGTACCAACACCCGACCACCTTCAACCCATACCCGTATTAGAAACCCAATTTGGTCCCAAACCATTACCAACACCCCTACATGACCTAATGATCCCGTACCAACACCCGACCACGTTCAACCCATACCCGTATTAGAAACCCAATTTGGTCCCAAACCATTACCAACACCCCTACATGACCTAATGATGGTCAACCTGTACCAACACCCGACCACCTTCAACCCATACCCGTATTAGAAACACAATTTGGTCCCAAACCATTACCAACACCCCTACATAACCTAATGATGGTCAACCCGTACCAACACCCGACCACCTTCAACCCAAACCCGTATTAGAAACCCAATTTGGTCCCAAACCATTACCAACACCCCTACATGACCTAATGATGGTCAACCCGTACCAACACCCGACCACCTTCAACCCATACCCGTATTAGAAACCCAATTTGGTCCCAAACCATTACCAACACCCCTACATGACCTAATGATGGTCAACCCGTACCAACACCCGACCACCTTCAACCCATACCCGTATTAGAAACCCAATTTGGTCCCAAACCATTACCAACACCCCTACATGACCTAATGATCCCGTACCAACACTCGACCACCTTCAACCCAAACCCGTATTAGAAACCCAATTTGGTCCCAAACCATTACCAACACCCCTACATGACCTAATGATGGTCAACCCGTACCAACACCCGACCACCTTCAACCCATACCCGTATTAGAAACCCAATTTGGTCCCAAACCATTACCAACACCCCTACATGACCTAATGATGGTCAACCCGTACCAACACCCGACCACCTTCAACCCATACCCGTATTAGAAACCCAATTTGGTCCCAAACCATTACCAACACCCCTACATGACCTAATGATGGTCAACCCGTACCAACACCCGACCACCTTCAACCCATACCCGTATTAGAAACCCAATTTGGTCCCAAACCATTACCAACACCCCTACATGACCTAATGATCCCGTACCAACACCCGACCACGTTCAACCCATACCCGTATTAGAAACCCAATTTGGTCCCAAACCATTACCAACACCCCTACATGACCTAATGATGGTCAACCTGTACCAACACCCGACCACCTTCAACCCATACCCGTATTAGAAACACAATTTGGTCCCAAACCATTACCAACACCCCTACATAACCTAATGATGGTCAACCCGTACCAACACCCGACCACCTTCAACCCAAACCCGTATTAGAAACCCAATTTGGTCCCAAACCATTACCAACACCCCTACATGACCTAATGATGGTCAACCCGTACCAACACCCGACCACCTTCAACCCATACCCGTATTAGAAACCCAATTTGGTCCCAAACCATTACCAACACCCCTACATGACCTAATGATGGTCAACCCGTAGCAACACCCGACCACCTTCAACCCATACCCGTATTAGAAACCCAATTTGGTCCCAAACCATTATCAACACCCCTACATGACCTAATGATGGTCAACCCGTACCAACACCCGACCACCTTCAACCCATACTCGTATTAGAAACCCAATTTGGTCCAAAACCATTACCAACACCCCTACATGACCTAATGATGGTCAACCCGTACCAACACCCGACCACCTTCAACCTATACCCGTATTAGAAACCCAATTTGGTCCCAAACCATTACCAACACCCCTACATGACCTAATGATGGTCAACCCGTAGCAACACCCAACCACCTTCAACCCATACCCATAGTAGAAACCCAATTTGATCCCAAACCATTACCAACACCCCCACATGACCTAATGATGGTCAACCCGTACCAACACCCGACCACCTTGAACCCATACCCATATTAGAAACCTTATTTGGTCCCAAACCATTACCAACACCCCTACATGACCTAATGATGGTCAACCCGTACCAACACCCGACCACCTTCAACCCATACCCGTATCAGAAACCCAATTTGGTCCCAAACCATTACCAACACCCCTACATGACCTAATGATGGTCAACCCGTACCACACCCGACCACCTTCAACCCATACCCGTATTAGAAACCCAATTTGGTCCCCAACCATTACCAACACCCCTTCATGACCTAATGATGGTCAACCCGTACCAACACCCGACCACCTTCAACCCATACCCGTATTAGAAACCCAATTTGGTCCCAAACCATTACCAACACCCCTACATGACCTAATGATCCCGTACCAACACCCGACCACGTTCAACCCATACCCGTATTAGAAATCCAATTTGGTCCCAAACCATTACCAACACCCCTACATGACCTAATGATGGTCAACCTGTACCAACACCCGACCACCTTCAACCCATACCCGTATTAGAAACCCAATTTGGTCCCAAACCATTACCAACACCCCTACATGACCTAATGATGGTCAACCCGTACCAACACCCGACCACCTTCAACCCAAACCCGTATTAGAAACCCAATTTGGTCCCAAACCATTACCAACACCCCTACATGACCTAATGATGGTCAACCCGTACCAACACCCGACCACCTTCAACCCATACCCGTATTAGAAACCCAATTTGGTCCCAAACCATTACCAACACCCCTACATGACCTAATGATGGTCAACCCGTACCAACACCCGACCACCTTCAACCCATACCCGTATTAGAAACCCAATTTGGTCCCAAACCATTACCAACACCCCTACATGACCTAATGATGGTCAACCCGTACCAACACCCGACCACCTTCAACCCATACTCGTATTAGAAACCCAATTTGGTCCAAAACCATTACCAACACCCCTACATGACCTAATGATGGTCAACCCGTACCAACACCCGACCACCTTCAACCTATACCCGTATTAGAAACCCAATTTGGTCCCAAACCATTACCAACACCCCTACATGACCTAATGATGGTCAACCCGTAGCAACACCCAACCACCTTCAACCCATACCCATAGTAGAAACCCAATTTGATCCCAAACCATTACCAACACCCCCACATGACCTAATGATGGTCAACCCGTACCAACACCCGACCACCTTGAACCCATACCCATATTAGAAACCTAATTTGGTCCCAAACCATTACCAACACCCCTACATGACCTAATGATGGTCAACCCGTACCAACACCCGACCACCTTCAACCCATACCCGTATCAGAAACCCAATTTGGTCCCAAACCATTACCAACACCCCTACATGACCTAATGATGGTCAACCCGTACCAACACCCGACCACCTTCAACCCATACCCGTATTAGAAACCCAATTTGGTCCCCAACCATTACCAACACCCCTACATGACCTAATGATGGTCAAACCGTACCAACACCCGACCACCTTCAACCCATACCCGTATTAGAAACCCAATTTGGTCCCAAACCATTACCAACACCCCTACATGACCTAATGATCTCGTACCAACACCCGACCACGTTCAACCCATACCCGTATTAGAAACCCAATTTGGTCCCAAACCATTACCAACACCCCTACATGACCTAATGATGGTCAACCTGTACCAACACCCGACCACCTTCCACCCATACCCGTATTAGAAACCCAATTTGGTCCCAAACCATTACCAACACCCCTACATGACCTAATGATGGTCAACCCGTACCAACACCCGACCACCTTCAACCCAAACCCGTATTAGAAACCCAATTTGGTCCCAAACCATTACCAACACCCCTACATGACCTAATGATGGTCAACCCGTACCAACACCCGACCACCTTCAACCCATACCTGTATTAGAAACCCAATTTGGTCCCAAACCATTACCAACACCCCTACATGACCTAATGATGGTCAACCCGTACCAACACCCGACCACCTTCAACCCATACCCGTATTAGAAACCCAATTTGGTCCCAAACCATTACCAACACCCCTACATGACCTAATGATGGTCAACCCGTACCAACACCCGACCACCTTCAACCCATACTCGTATTAGAAACCCAATTTGGTCCAAAACCATTACCAACACCCCTACATGACCTAATGATGGTCAACCCGTACCAACACCCGACCACCTTCAACCCATACCCGTATTAGAAACCCAATTTGGTCCCAAACCATTACCAACACCCCTACATGACCTAATGATGGTCAACCCGTACCAACACCCGACCACCTTCAACCCATACCCGTATTAGAAACCCAATTTGGTCCCAAACCATTACCAACACCCCTACATGACCTAATGATGGTCAACCCGTACCAACACCCGACCACCTTCAACCCATACCCGTATTAGAAACCCAATTTGGTCCAAAACCATTACCAACACCCCTACATGACCTAATGATGGTCAACCCGTACCAACACCCGACCACCTTCAACCCATACCCGTATTAGAAACCCAATTTGGTCCCAAACCATTACCAACATCCCTACATAACCTAATGATGGTCAACCCGTACCAACACCCGACCACCTTCAACCTATACCCATATTAGAAACCCAATTTGGTCCCAAACCATTACCAACACCCCTACATGACCTAATGATGGTCAACCCGTAGCAACACCCGACCACCTTCAACCCATACCCGTATTAGAAACCCAATTTGGTCCCAAACCATTATCAACACCCCTACATGACCTAATGATGGTCAACCCGTACCAACACCCGACCACCTTCAACCCATACTCGTATTAGAAACCCAATTTGGTCCAAAACCATTACCAACACCCCTACATGACCTAATGATGGTCAACCCGTACCAACACCCGACCACCTTCAACCTATACCCGTATTAGAAACCCAATTTGGTCCCAAACCATTACCAACACCCCTACATGACCTAATGATGGTCAACCCGTAGCAACACCCAACCACCTTCAACCCATACCCATAGTAGAAACCCAATTTGATCCCAAACCATTACCAACACCCCCACATGACCTAATGATGGTCAACCCGTACCAACACCCGACCACCTTGAACCCATACCCATATTAGAAACCTTATTTGGTCCCAAACCATTACCAACACCCCTACATGACCTAATGATGGTCAACCCGTACCAACACCCGACCACCTTCAACCCATACCCGTATCAGAAACCCAATTTGGTCCCAAACCATTACCAACACCCCTACATGACCTAATGATGGTCAACCCGTACCACACCCGACCACCTTCAACCCATACCCGTATTAGAAACCCAATTTGGTCCCCAACCATTACCAACACCCCTTCATGACCTAATGATGGTCAACCCGTACCAACACCCGACCACCTTCAACCCATACCCGTATTAGAAACCCAATTTGGTCCCAAACCATTACCAACACCCCTACATGACCTAATGATCCCGTACCAACACCCGACCACGTTCAACCCATACCCGTATTAGAAATCCAATTTGGTCCCAAACCATTACCAACACCCCTACATGACCTAATGATGGTCAACCTGTACCAACACCCGACCACCTTCAACCCATACCCGTATTAGAAACCCAATTTGGTCCCAAACCATTACCAACACCCCTACATGACCTAATGATGGTCAACCCGTACCAACACCCGACCACCTTCAACCCAAACCCGTATTAGAAACCCAATTTGGTCCCAAACCATTACCAACACCCCTACATGACCTAATGATGGTCAACCCGTACCAACACCCGACCACCTTCAACCCATACCCGTATTAGAAACCCAATTTGGTCCCAAACCATTACCAACACCCCTACATGACCTAATGATGGTCAACCCGTACCAACACCCGACCACCTTCAACCCATACCCGTATTAGAAACCCAATTTGGTCCCAAACCATTACCAACACCCCTACATGACCTAATGATGGTCAACCCGTACCAACACCCGACCACCTTCAACCCATACTCGTATTAGAAACCCAATTTGGTCCAAAACCATTACCAACACCCCTACATGACCTAATGATGGTCAACCCGTACCAACACCCGACCACCTTCAACCTATACCCGTATTAGAAACCCAATTTGGTCCCAAACCATTACCAACACCCCTACATGACCTAATGATGGTCAACCCGTAGCAACACCCAACCACCTTCAACCCATACCCATAGTAGAAACCCAATTTGATCCCAAACCATTACCAACACCCCCACATGACCTAATGATGGTCAACCCGTACCAACACCCGACCACCTTGAACCCATACCCATATTAGAAACCTAATTTGGTCCCAAACCATTACCAACACCCCTACATGACCTAATGATGGTCAACCCGTACCAACACCCGACCACCTTCAACCCATACCCGTATCAGAAACCCAATTTGGTCCCAAACCATTACCAACACCCCTACATGACCTAATGATGGTCAACCCGTACCAACACCCGACCACCTTCAACCCATACCCGTATTAGAAACCCAATTTGGTCCCCAACCATTACCAACACCCCTACATGACCTAATGATGGTCAACCCGTACCAACACCCGACCACCTTCAACCCATACCCGTATTAGAAACCCAATTTGGTCCCAAACCATTACCAACACCCCTACATGACCTAATGATCTCGTACCAACACCCGACCACGTTCAACCCATACCCGTATTAGAAACCCAATTTGGTCCCAAACCATTACCAACACCCCTACATGACCTAATGATGGTCAACCTGTACCAACACCCGACCACCTTCCACCCATACCCGTATTAGAAACCCAATTTGGTCCCAAACCATTACCAACACCCCTACATGACCTAATGATGGTCAACCCGTACCAACACCCGACCACCTTCAACCCAAACCCGTATTAGAAACCCAATTTGGTCCCAAACCATTACCAACACCCCTACATGACCTAATGATGGTCAACCCGTACCAACACCCGACCACCTTCAACCCATACCTGTATTAGAAACCCAATTTGGTCCCAAACCATTACCAACACCCCTACATGACCTAATGATGGTCAACCCGTACCAACACCCGACCACCTTCAACCCATACCCGTATTAGAAACCCAATTTGGTCCCAAACCATTACCAACACCCCTACATGACCTAATGATGGTCAACCCGTACCAACACCCGACCACCTTCAACCCATACTCGTATTAGAAACCCAATTTGGTCCAAAACCATTACCAACACCCCTACATGACCTAATGATGGTCAACCCGTACCAACACCCGACCACCTTCAACCCATACCCGTATTAGAAACCCAATTTGGTCCCAAACCATTACCAACACCCCTACATGACCTAATGATGGTCAACCCGTACCAACACCCGACCACCTTCAACCCATACCCGTATTAGAAACCCAATTTGGTCCCAAACCATTACCAACACCCCTACATGACCTAATGATGGTCAACCCGTACCAACACCCGACCACCTTCAACCCATACCCGTATTAGAAACCCAATTTGGTCCAAAACCATTACCAACACCCCTACATGACCTAATGATGGTCAACCCGTACCAACACCCGACCACCTTCAACCCATACCCGTATTAGAAACCCAATTTGGTCCCAAACCATTACCAACATCCCTACATAACCTAATGATGGTCAACCCGTACCAACACCCGACCACCTTCAACCTATACCCATATTAGAAACCCAATTTGGTCCCAAACCATTACCAACACCCCTACATGACCTAATGATGGTCAACCCGTAGCAACACCCAACCACCTTCAACCCATACCCGTAGTAGAAACCCAATTTGATCCCAAACCATTACCAACACCCCCACATGACCTAATGATGGTCAACCCGTACCAACACCCGACCACCTTGAACCCATACCCATATTAGAAACCCAATTTGGTTCCAAACCATTACCAACACCCCTACATGACCTAATGATGGTCAACCCGTACCAACACCCGACCACCTTCAACCCATACCCGTATCAGAAACCCAATTTGGTCCCAAACCATTACCAACACCCCTACATGACCTAATGATGGTCAACCCGTACCAACACCAGACCACCTTCAACCCACACCCGTATTAAAAACCCAATTTGGTCCCAAACCATTACCAACACCCCTACATGACCTAATGATGGTCAACCCGTACCAACAAACGACCACCTTCAACCCATACCCGTATTAGAAACCCAATTTGGTCCCAAACCATTACCAATACCCCTACATGACCTAATGATGGTCAACCGGTAGCAACACCTGACCACCTTCAACCCATACCCGTATTAGAAACCCAATTTGGTCCCAAACCATTACCAACACCCCTACATGACCTAATGATGGCCAACCCGTACCAACACCCAACCACCTTCAACCCATACCCGTATTTGAAACCCAATTTTGTCCCAAACCATTACCAACACCCCTACATGACCTAATGATGGTCAACCCGTACCAACACCCGACCACCTTCAACCCATACTCGTATTAGAAACCCAATTTGGTCCAAAACCATTACCAACACCCCTACATGACCTAATGATGGTCAACCCGTACCAACACCCGACCACCTTCAACCCATACCCGTATTAGAAACCCAATTTGGTCCCAAACCATTACCAACACCCCTACATGACCTAATGATGGTCAACCCGTACCAACACCCGACCACCTTCAACCCATACCCGTATTAGAAACCCAATTTGGTCCCAAACCATTACCAACACCCCTACATGACCTAATGATGGTCAACCCGTACCAACACACGACCACCTTCAACCCATACCCGTATTAGAAACCCAATTTGGTCCCAAACCATTACCAACACCCCTACATGACCTAATGATGGTCAACCCGTACCAACACCCGACCGCCTTCAACCCATACCCTTATTAGAAACCCAATTTGGTCCCAAACCATTACCAACACCCCTACATGACCTAATGATGGTCAACCCGTACCAACACCCGACCACCTTCAACCCATACCCGTATTAGAAACCCAATTTGGTCCCAAGCCATTACCAACACCCCTACATGACCTAATGATGGTCAACCCGTACCAACACCCAACCACCTTCAACCCATACCTGTATTAGAAACTCAATTTGGTCCCAAACCATTACCAACACCCCTACATGACCTAATGATGGTCAACCCGTACCAACACCCGACCACCTTCAACCCATACCCGTATTAGAAACCCAATTTGGTCCCAAACCATTACCAACACCCCTACATGACCTAATGATGGTCAACCCGTACCAACAACTGACGACTTTCAACCCATACCCGTATTAGAAACCTAATTTGGTCCCAAACCATTACCAACACCCCTACATGACCTAATGATGGTCAACCCGTACCAACACCAGACCACCTTCAACCCACACCCGTATTAAAAACCCAATTTGGTCCCAAACCATTACCAACACCCCTACATGACCTAATGATGGTCAACCCGTACCAACAAACGACCACCTTCAACCCATACCCGTATTAGAAACCCAATTTGGTCCCAAACCATTACCAATACCCCTACATGACCTAATGATGGTCAACCGGTAGCAACACCTGACCACCTTCAACCCATACCCGTATTAGAAACCCAATTTGGTCCCAAACCATTACCAACACCCCTACATGACCTAATGATGGCCAACCCGTACCAACACCCAACCACCTTCAACCCATACCCGTATTTGAAACCCAATTTTGTCCCAAACCATTACCAACACCCCTACATGACCTAATGATGGTCAACCCGTACCAACACCTGACCACCTTCAACCCATACCCGTATTAGAACCCCAATTTGGTCCCAAACCATTACCAACACCCCTACATGACCTAATGATGGTCAACCCGTACCAACACCCGACCACCTTCAACCTATACCCGTATTAGAAACCCAATTTGGTCCCAAACCATTACCAACACCCCTACATGACCTAATGATCGTCAACCTGTAGCAACACCCAACCACCTTCAACCCATACCCATAGTAGAAACCCAATTTGATCCCAAACCATTACCAACACCCCCACATGACCTAATGATGGTCAACCCGTACCAACACCCGACCACCTTGAACCCATACCCATATTAGAAACCTAATTTGGTCCCAAACCATTACCAACACCCCTACATGACCTAATGATGGTCAACCCATACCAACACCCGACCACCTTCAACCCATACCCGTATCAGAAACCCAATTTGGTCCCATACCATTACCAACACCCCTACATGACCTAATGATGGTCAACCCGTACCAACACCCGACCACCTTCAACCCATACCCGTATTAGAAACCCAATTTGGTCCCAAACCATTACCAACACCCCTACATGACCTAATGATGGTCAACCCGTACCAACACCCGACCACCTTCAACCCATACCCGTATTAGAAACCCAATTTGGTCCCAAACCATTACCAACACCCCTACATGACCTAATGATCCCGTACCAACACCCGACCACGTTCAACCCATACCCGTATTAGAAACCCAATTTGGTCCCAAACCATTACCAACACCCCTACATGACCTAATGATGGTCAACCCGTACCAACACCCGACCACCTTCAACCCATACCCGTATTAGAAACCCAATTTGGTCCCAAACCATTACCAACACCCCTACATGACCTAATGATGGTCAACCCGTACCAACACCCGACCACCTTCAACCCATACCCGTATTAGAAACCCAATTTGGTCCCAAACCATTACCAACACCCCTACATGACCTAATGATGGTCAACCCGTACCAACACCCGACCACCTTCAACCCATACCCGTATTAGAAACCCAATTTGGTCCCAAACCATTACCAACACCTCTACATGACCTAATGATGGTCAACCCGTAGCAACACCCGACCACCTTCAACCCATACCCATATTAGAAACCCAATTTGGTCCCAAACCATTACCAACACCCCTACATGACCTAATGATGGTCAACCCGTACCAACACCCGACCACCTTCAACCCATACTCGTATTAGAAACCCAATTTGGTCCAAAACCATTACCAACACCCCTACATGACCTAATGATGGTCAACCCGTACCAACACCCGACCACCTTCAACCCATACCCGTATTAGAAACCCAATTTGGTCCCAAACCATTACCAACATCCCTACATGACCTAATGATGGTCAACCCGTACCAACACCCGACCACCTTCAACCTATACCCATATTAGAAACCCAATTTCGTCCCAAACCATTACCAACACCCCTACATGACCTAATGATGGTCAACCCGTAGCAACACCCAACCACCTTCAACCCATACCCGTAGTAGAAACCCAATTTGATCCCAAACCATTACCAACACCCCCACATGACCTAATGATGGTCAACCCGTACCAATACCCGACCACCTTGAACCCATACCCATATTAGAAACCCAATTTGGTTCCAAACCATTACCAACACCCCTACATGACCTAATGATGGTCAACCCGTACCAACACCCGACCACCTTCAACCCATACCCGTATCAGAAACCCAATTTGGTCCCAAACCATTACCAACACCCCTACATGACCTAATGATGGTCAACCCGTACCAACACCCGACCACCTTCAACCCATACCCGTATTAGAAACCCAATTTGGTCCCAAACCATTACCAACACCCCTACATGACCTAATGATGGTCAACCCGTACCAACACTCGACTACCTTCAACCCATACCAGTATTAGAAACCCAATTTGGTCCCAAACCATTACCAACACCCCTACATGACCTAATGATGGTCAATCCGTACCAACACACGACGACCTTCAACCCATACCCGTATTAGAAACCCAATTTGGTCCCAAACCATTACCAACACCCCTACATGACCTAATTATGGTTAACCCGTAGCAACACCCGACCACCTTCAACCCATACCCGTATTAGAAACCCAATTTGGTCCCAAACCATTACCAACACCCCTACATGACCTAATGATGGTCAACCCGTACCAACACCCGACCACCTTCAACCCATACACGTATTAGAAACCCAATTTGGTCTTAAACCATTACCAACACCCCTAGATGACCTAATGATGGTCAACCCGTACCAACACCCGACCACCTTCAACCCATACCCGTATTAGAAACCCAATTTGGTCCCAAACCATTACCAACACCCCTACATGACCTAATGATGGTCAACCCGTACCAACACCCGACCACCTTCAACCCATACCCGTATTAGAAACCCAATTTGGTCCCAAAACCTTACCAACACCCCTACATGACCTAATGATGGTCAACCCGTACCAACAAACGACCACCTTCAACCCATACCCGTATTAGAAACCCAATTTGGTCCCAAACCATTACCAACACCCCTACATGACCTAATGATGGTCAACCCGTACCAACACCCGACCACCTTCAACCCATACCCGTATTAGAAACCCAATTTGGTCCCAAACCATTACCAACACCCCTACATGACCTAATGATGGTCAACCCGTACCAACACCCGACCACCTTCAACCCATACCCGTATTAGAAACCCAATTTGGTCCCAAACCATTACCAACACCCCTACATGACCTAATGATGGTCAACCCGTACCAACACACGACCACCTTCAACCCATACCCGTATTAGAAACCCAATTTGGTCCCAAACCATTACCAACACCCCTACATGACCTAATGATGGTCAACCCGTACCAACACCCGACCGCCTTCAACCCATACCCTTATTAGAAACCCAATTTGGTCCCAAACCATTACCAACACCCCTACATGACCTAATGATGGTCAACCCGTACCAACACCCGACCACCTTCAACCCATACCCGTATTAGAAACCCAATTTGGTCCCAAGCCATTACCAACACCCCTACATGACGTAATGATGGTCAACCCGTACCAACACCCAACCACCTTCAACCCACACCTGTATTAGAAACTCAATTTGGTCCCAAACCATTACCAACACCCCTACATGACCAAATGATGGTCAACCCGTACCAACACCCGACCACCTTCAACCCATACCCGTATTAGAAACCCAATTTGGTCCCAAACCATTACCAACACCCCTACATGACCTAATGATGGTCAACCCGTACCAACAACTGACGACTTTCAACCCATACCCGTATTAGAAACCCAATTTGGTCCCAAACCATTACCAACACCCCTACATGACCTAATGATGGTCAACCCGTACCAACACCCGACCACCTTCAACCCATACCCGTATTAGAAACCCAATTTGGTCCCAAACCATTACCAACACCCCTACATGACCTAATGATGGTCAACCCGTACCAACAAACGACCACCTTCAACCCATACCCGTATTAGAAACCCAATTTGGTCCCAAACCATTACCAATACCCCTACATGACCTAATGATGGTCAACCGGTAGCAGCACCTGACCACCTTCAACCCATACCCGTATTAGAAACCCAATTTGGTCCCAAACCATTACCAACACCCCTACATGACCTAATGATGGCCAACCCGTACCAACACCCAACCACCTTCAACCCATACCCGTATTTGAAACCCAATTTTGTCCCAAACCATTACCAACACCCCTACATGACCTAATGATGGTCAACCCGTACCAACACCTGACCACCTTCAACCTATACCCGTATTAGAACCCCAATTTGGTCCCAAACCATTACCAACACCCCTACATGACCTAATGATGGTCAACCCGTACCAACACCCGACCACCTTCAACCTATACCCGTATTAGAAACCCAATTTGGTCCCAAACCATTACCAACACCCCTACATGACCTAATGATGGTCAACCCGTAGCAACACCCAACCACCTTCAACCCATACCCATAGTAGAAACCCAATTTGATCCCAAACCATTACCAACACCCCCACATGACCTAATGATGGTCAACCCGTACCAACACCCGACCACCTTGAACCCATACCCATACTAGAAACCTAATTTGGTCCCAAACCATTACCAACACCCCTACATGACCTAATGATGGTCAACCCGTACCAACACCCGACCACCTTCAACCCATACCCGTATCAGAAACCCAATTTGGTCCCAAACCATTACCAACACCCCTACATGACCTAATGATGGTCAACCCGTACCAACACCCGACCACCTTCAACCCATACCCGTATTAGAAACCCAATTTGGTCCCCAACCATTACCAACACCCCTACATGACCTAATGATGGTCAACCCGTACCAACACCCGACCACCTTCAACCCATACCCGTATTAGAAACCCAATTTGGTCCCAAACCATTACCAACACCCCTAAATGACCTAATGATCCCGTACCAACACCCGACCACGTTCAACCCATACCCGTATTAGAAACCCAATTTGGTCCCAAACCATTACCAACACCCCTACATGACCTAATGACGGTCAACCCGTACCAACACCCGACCACCTTCAACCCATACCCGTATTAGAAACCCAATTTGGTCCCAAACCATTACCAACACCCCTACATGACCTAATGATGGTCAACCCGTACCAACACCCGACCACCTTCAACCCATACCCGTATTAGAAACCCAATTTGGTCCCAAACCATTACCAATACCCCTACATGACCTAATGATGGTCAACCCGTACCAACACCCGACCACCTTCAACCCATACCCGTATTAGAAACCCAATTTGGTCCCAAACCATTACCAACACCCCTACATGACCTAATGATGGTCAACCCGTAGCAACACCCGACCACCTTCAACCCATACCCGTATTAGAAACCTAATTTGGTCCCAAACCATTACCAACACCCCTACATGACCTAATGATGGTCAACCCGTTCCAACACCCGACCACCTTCAACCCATACTCGTATTAGAAACCCAATTTGGTCCAAAACCATTACCAACACCCCTACATGACCTAATGATGGTCAACCCGTACCAACACCCGACCACCTTCAACCCATACCCGTATTAGAAACCCAATTTGGTCCCAAACCATTACCAACATCCCTACATGACCTAATGATGGTCAACCCGTACCAACACCCGACCACGTTCAACCTATACCCATATTAGAAACCCAATTTCGTCCCAAACCATTACCAACACCCCTACATGACCTAATGATGGTCAACCCGTAGCAACACCTAACCACCTTCAACCCATACCCGTAGTAGAAACCCAATTTGATCCCAAACCATTACCAACACCCCCACATGACCTAATGATGGTCAACCCGTACCAACACCCGACCACCTTGAACCCATACCCATATTAGAAACCCAATTTGGTTCCAAACCATTACCAACACCCCTACATGACCTAATGATGGTCAACCCGTACCAACACTCGACTACCTTCAACCCATACCCGTATTAGAAACCCAATTTGGTCCCAAACCATTACCAACACCCCTACATGACCTAATGATGGTCAATCCGTACCAACACACGACGACCTTCAACCCCTACCCGTATTAGAAACCCAATTTGGTCCCAAACCATTACCAACACCCCTACATGACCTAATGATGGTTAACTCGTAGCAACACCCGACCACCTTCAACCCATACCCGTATTAGAAACCCAATTTGGTCCCAAACCATTACCAACACCCCTACATGACCTAATGATGGTCAACCCGTACCAACACCCGACCACCTTCAACCCATACACGTATTAGAAACCCAATTTGGTCCCAAACCATTACCAACACCCCTACATGACCTAATGATGGTCAACCCGTACCAACACCCGACCACCTTCAACCCATACCCGTATTAGAAACCCAATTTGGTCCCAAAACCTTACCAACACCCCTACATGACCTAATGATGGTCAACCCGTACCAACAAACGACCACCTTCAACCCATACCCGTATTAGAAACCCAATTTGGTCCCAAACCATTACCAACACCCCTACATGACCTAATGATGGTCAACCCGTACCAACACCCGACCACCTTCAACCCATACCCGTATTAGAAACCCAATTTGGTCCCAAACCATTACCAACACCCCTACATGACCTAATGATGGTCAACCCGTACCAACAACTGACGACTTTCAACCCATACCCGTATTAGAAACCCAATTTGGTCCCAAACCATTACCAACACCCCTACATGACCTAATGATGGTCAACCCGTACCAACACCCGACCACCTTCAACCCATACCCGTATTAGAAACCCAATTTGGTCCCAAACCATTACCAACACCCCTACATGACCTAATGATGGTCAACCCGTACCAACAAACGACCACCTTCAACCCATACCCGTATTAGAAACCCAATTTGGTCCCAAACCATTACCAATACCCCTACATGACCTAATGATGGTCAACCGGTAGCAACACCTGACCACCTTCAACCCATACCCGTATTAGAAACCCAATTTGGTCCCAAACCATTACCAACACCCCTACATGACCTAATGATGGCCAACCCGTACCACCACCCAACCACCTTCAACCCATACCCGTATTTGAAACCCAATTTGGTCTTAAACCATTACCAACACCCCTACTTGACCTAATGATGGTCAACCCGTACCAACACCTGACCACCTTCAACCCATACCCGTATTAGAAACCCAATTTGGTCCCAAACCATTACCAACACCCCGACATGACCTAATGATGGTCAACCCGTACCAACACCCGACCACCTTCAACCCATACCCGTATTAGAAACCCAATTTGGTCCCAAACCATTACCAACACCCCTAAATGACCTAATGATCCCGTACCAACACCCGACCACGTTCAACCCATACCCGTATTAGAAACCCAATTTGGTCCCAAACCATTACCAACACCCCTACATGACCTAATGACGGTCAACCCGTACCAACACCCGACCACCTTCAACCCATACCCGTATTAGAAACCCAATTTGGTCCCAAACCATTACCAACACCCCTACATGACCTAATGATGGTCAACCCGTACCAACACCCGACCACCTTCAACCCATACCCGTATTAGAAACCCAATTTGGTCCCAAACCATTACCAATACCCCTACATGACCTAATGATGGTCAACCCGTACCAACACCCGACCACCTTCAACCCATACCCGTATTAGAAACCCAATTTGGTCCCAAACCATTACCAACACCCCTACATGACCTAATGATGGTCAACCCGTAGCAACACCCGACCACCTTCAACCCATACCCGTATTAGAAACCTAATTTGGTCCCAAACCATTACCAACACCCCTACATGACCTAATGATGGTCAACCCGTTCCAACACCCGACCACCTTCAACCCATACTCGTATTAGAAACCCAATTTGGTCCAAAACCATTACCAACACCCCTACATGACCTAATGATGGTCAACCCGTACCAACACCCGACCACCTTCAACCCATACCCGTATTAGAAACCCAATTTGGTCCCAAACCATTACCAACATCCCTACATGACCTAATGATGGTCAACCCGTACCAACACCCGACCACGTTCAACCTATACCCATATTAGAAACCCAATTTCGTCCCAAACCATTACCAACACCCCTACATGACCTAATGATGGTCAACCCGTAGCAACACCTAACCACCTTCAACCCATACCCGTAGTAGAAACCCAATTTGATCCCAAACCATTACCAACACCCCCACATGACCTAATGATGGTCAACCCGTACCAACACCCGACCACCTTGAACCCATACCCATATTAGAAACCCAATTTGGTTCCAAACCATTACCAACACCCCTACATGACCTAATGATGGTCAACCCGTACCAACACTCGACTACCTTCAACCCATACCCGTATTAGAAACCCAATTTGGTCCCAAACCATTACCAACACCCCTACATGACCTAATGATGGTCAATCCGTACCAACACACGACGACCTTCAACCCCTACCCGTATTAGAAACCCAATTTGGTCCCAAACCATTACCAACACCCCTACATGACCTAATGATGGTTAACTCGTAGCAACACCCGACCACCTTCAACCCATACCCGTATTAGAAACCCAATTTGGTCCCAAACCATTACCAACACCCCTACATGACCTAATGATGGTCAACCCGTACCAACACCCGACCACCTTCAACCCATACACGTATTAGAAACCCAATTTGGTCCCAAACCATTACCAACACCCCTACATGACCTAATGATGGTCAACCCGTACCAACACCCGACCACCTTCAACCCATACCCGTATTAGAAACCCAATTTGGTCCCAAAACCTTACCAACACCCCTACATGACCTAATGATGGTCAACCCGTACCAACAAACGACCACCTTCAACCCATACCCGTATTAGAAACCCAATTTGGTCCCAAACCATTACCAACACCCCTACATGACCTAATGATGGTCAACCCGTACCAACACCCGACCACCTTCAACCCATACCCGTATTAGAAACCCAATTTGGTCCCAAACCATTACCAACACCCCTACATGACCTAATGATGGTCAACCCGTACCAACAACTGACGACTTTCAACCCATACCCGTATTAGAAACCCAATTTGGTCCCAAACCATTACCAACACCCCTACATGACCTAATGATGGTCAACCCGTACCAACACCCGACCACCTTCAACCCATACCCGTATTAGAAACCCAATTTGGTCCCAAACCATTACCAACACCCCTACATGACCTAATGATGGTCAACCCGTACCAACAAACGACCACCTTCAACCCATACCCGTATTAGAAACCCAATTTGGTCCCAAACCATTACCAATACCCCTACATGACCTAATGATGGTCAACCGGTAGCAACACCTGACCACCTTCAACCCATACCCGTATTAGAAACCCAATTTGGTCCCAAACCATTACCAACACCCCTACATGACCTAATGATGGCCAACCCGTACCACCACCCAACCACCTTCAACCCATACCCGTATTTGAAACCCAATTTGGTCTTAAACCATTACCAACACCCCTACTTGACCTAATGATGGTCAACCCGTACCAACACCTGACCACCTTCAACCCATACCCGTATTAGAACCCCAATTTGGTCCCAAACCATTACCAACACCCCGACATGACCTAATGATGGTCAACCCGTACCAACACCCGACCACCTTCAACCTATACCCGTATTAGAAACCCAATTTGGTCCCAAACCATTACCAACACCCCTACATGACCTAATGATGGTCAACCCGTAGCAACACCCAACCACCTTCAACCCATACCCATAGTAGAAACCCAATTTGATCCCAAACCATTACCAACACCCCCACATGACCTAATGATGGTCAACCCGTACCAACACCCGACCACCTTGAACCCATACCCATATTAGAAACCTAATTTGGTCCCAAACCATTACCAACACCCCTACATGACCTAATGATGGTCAACCCGTACCAACACCCGACCACCTTCAACCCATACCCGTATCAGAAACCCAATTTGGTCCCAAACCATTACCAACACCCCTACATGACCTAATGATGGTCAACCCGTACCAACACCCGACCACCTTCAACCCATACCCGTATTAGAAACCCAATTTGGTCCCAAACCATTACCAACACCCCTACATGACCTAATGATGGTCAACCCGTACCAACACCCGACCACCTTCAACCCATACCCGTATTAGAAACCCAATTTGGTCCCAAACCATTACCAACACCCCTACATGACCTAATGATCCCGTACCAACACCCGACCACGTTCAACCCATACCCGTATTAGAAACCCAATTTGGTCCCAAACCATTACCAACACCCCTACATGACCTAATGATGGTCAACCCGTACCAACACCCGACCACCTTCAACCCATACCCGTATTAGAAACCCAATTTGGTCCCAAACCATTACCAACACCCCTACATGACCTAATGATGGTCAACCCGTACCAACACCCGACCACCTTCAACCCATACCCGTATTAGAAACCCAATTTGGTCCCAAACCATTACCAACACCCCTACATGACCTAATGATGGTCAACCCGTACCAACACCCGACCACCTTCAACCCATACCCGTATTAGAAACCCAATTTGGTCCCAAACCATTACCAACACCCCTACATGACCTAATGATGGTCAACCCGTAGCAACACCCGACCACCTTCAACCCATACCCGTATTAGAAACCCAATTTGGTCCCAAACCATTACCAACACCCCTACATGACCTAATGATGGTCAACCCGTACCAACACCCGACCACCTTCAACCCATACTCGTATTAGAAACCCAATTTGGTCCAAAACCATTACCAACACCCCTACATGACCTAATGATGGTCAACCCGTACCAACACCCGACCACCTTCAACCCATACCCGTATTAGAAACCCAATTTGGTCCCAAACCATTACCAACATCCCTACATGACCTAATGATGGTCAACCCGTACCAACACCCGACCACCTTCAACCTATACCCATATTAGAAACCCAATTTCGTCCCAAACCATTACCAACACCCCTACATGACCTAATGATGGTCAACCCGTAGCAACACCCAACCACCATCAACCCATACCCGTAGTAGAAACCCGATTTGATCCCAAACCATTACCAACACCCCCACATGACCTAATGATGGTCAACCCGTACCAACACCCGACCACCTTGAACCCATACCCATATTAGAAACCCAATTTGGTTCCAAACCATTACCAACACCCCTACATGACCTAATGATGGTCAACCCGTACCAACACCCGACCACCTTCAACCCATACCCGTATCAGAAACCCAATTTTGTCCCAAACCATTACCAACACCCCTACATGACCTAATGATGGTCAACCCGTACCAACACCCGACCACCTTCAACCCATACCCGTATTAGAAACCCAATTTGGTCCCAAACCATTACCAACACCCCTACATGACCTAATGATGGTCAACCCGTACCAACACTCGACTACCTTCAACCCATACCCGTATTAGAAACCCAATTTGGTCCCAAACCATTACCAACACCCCTACATGACCTAATGATGGTCAATCCGTACCAACACACGACGACCTTCAACCCATACCCGTATTAGAAACCCAATTTGGTCCCAAACCATTACCAACACCCCTACATGACCTAATGATGGTTAACCCGTAGCAACACCCGACCACCTTCAACCCATACCCGTATTAGAAACCCAATTTGGTCCCAAACCATTACCAACACCCCTACATGACCTAATGATGGTCAACCCGTACCAACACCCGACCACCTTCAACCCATACACGTATTAGAAACCCAATTTGGTCTTAAACCATTACCAACACCCCTAGATGACCTAATGATGGTCAACCCGTACCAACACCCGACCACCTTCAACCCATACCCGTATTAGAAACCCAATTTGGTCCCAAACCATTACCAACACCCCTACATGACCTAATGATGGTCAACCCGTACCAACACCCGACCACCTTCAACCCATACCCGTATTAGAAACCCAATTTGGTCCCAAAACCTTACCAACACCCCTACATGACCTAATGATGGTCAACCCGTACCAACAAACGACCACCTTCAACCCATACCCGTATTAGAAACCCAATTTGGTCCCAAACCATTACCAACACCCCTATATGACCTAATGATGGTCAACCCGTACCAACACCCGACCACCTTCAACCCATACCCGTATTAGAAACCCAATTTGGTCCCAAACCATTACCAACACCCCTACATGACCTAATGATGGTCAACCCGTACCAACACCCGACCACCTTCAACCCATACCCGTATTAGAAACCCAATTTGGTCCCAAACCATTACCAACACCCCTACATGACCTAATGATGGTCAACCCGTACCAACACACGACCACCTTCAACCCATACCCGTATTAGAAACCTAATTTGGTCCCAAACCATTACCAACACCCCTACATGACCTAATGATGGTCAACCCGTACCAACACCCGACCGCCTTCAACCCATACTCTTATTAGAAACCCAATTTGGTCCCAAACCATTACCAACACCCCTACATGACCTAATGATGGTCAACCCGTACCAACACCCGACCACCTTTAACCCATACCCGTATTAGAAACCCAATTTGGTCCCAAACCATTACCAACACCCCTACATGACCTAATGATGGTCAACCCGTACCAACACCCAACCACCTTCAACCCATACCGGTATTAGAAACTTAATTTGGTCCCAAACCATTACCAACACCCCTACATGACCTAATGATGGTCAACCCGTACCAACACCCGACCACCTTCAACCCATACCCGTATTAGAAACCCAATTTGGTCCCAAACCATTACCAACACCCCTACATGACCTAATGATGGTCAACCCGTACCAACAACTGACGACTTTCAACCAATACCTGTATTAGAAACCCAATTTGGTCCCAAACCATTACCAACATCCCTACATGACCTAATGATGGTCAACCCGTAGCAACACCCGACCACCTTCAACCCATACCCGTATTAGAAACCCAACTTGGTCCCAAACCATTACCAACACCCCTACATGACCTAATGATGGTCAACCCGTACCAACACCCGACCACCTTCAACCCATACCCGTATTAGAAACCCAATTTGGTCCCAAACCATTACCAACACCCCTACATGACCTAATGATGGTCAACCCGTAGCAACACCCGACCACCTTCAACCCATACCCGTATTAGAAACCCAATTTGGTCCCAAACCATTACCAACACCCCTACATGACCTAATGATGGTCAACCCGTACCAACACCCGACCACCTTCAACCCATACTCGTATTAGAAACCCAATTTGGTCCAAAACCATTACCAACACCCCTACATGACCTAATGATGGTCAACCCGTACCAACACCCGACCACCTTCAACCCATACCCGTATTAGAAACCCAATTTGGTCCCAAACCATTACCAACATCCCTACATGACCTAATGATGGTCAACCCGTACCAACACCCGACCACCTTCAACCTATACCCATATTAGAAACCCAATTTCGTCCCAAACCATTACCAACACCCCTACATGACCTAATGATGGACAACCCGTAGCAACACCCAACCACCTTCAACCCATACCCGTAGTAGAAACCCAATTTGATCCCAAACCATTACCAACACCCCCACATGACCTAATGATGGTCAACCCGTACCAACACCCGACCACCTTGAACCCATACCCATATTAGAAACCCAATTTGGTTCCAAACCATTACCAACACCCCTACATGACCTAATGATGGTCAACCCGTACCAACACCCGACCACCTTCAACCCATACCCGTATCAGAAACCCAATTTTGTCCCAAACCATTACCAACACCCCTACATGACCTAATGATGGTCAACCCGTACCAACACCCGACCACCTTGAACCCATACCCATATTAGAAACCCAATTTGGTTCCAAACCATTACCAACACCCCTACATGACCTAATGATGGTCAACCCGTACCAACACCCGACCACCTTCAACCCATACCCGTATCAGAAACCCAATTTTGTCCCAAACCATTACCAACACCCCTACATGACCTAATGATGGTCAACCCGTACCAACACCCGACCACCTTCAACCCATACCCGTATTAGAAACCCAATTTGGTCCCAAACCATTACCAACACCCCTACATGACCTAATGATGGTCAACCCGTACCAACACTCGACTACCTTCAACCCATACCCGTATTAGAAACCCAATTTGGTCCCAAACCATTACCAACACCCCTACATGACCTAATGATGGTCAATCCGTACCAACACACGACGACCTTCAACCCATACCCGTATTAGAAACCCAATTTGGTCCCAAACCATTACCAACACCCCTACATGACCTAATGATGGTTAACCCGTAGCAACACCCGACCACCTTCAACCCATACCCGTATTAGAAACCTAATTTGGTCCCAAACCATTACCAACACCCCTACATGACCTAATAATGGTCAACCCGTACCAACACCCGACCACCTTCAACCCATACACGTATTAGAAACCCAATTTGGTCTTAAACCATTACCAACACCCCTAGATGACCTAATGATGGTCAACCCGTACCAACACCCGACCACCTTCAACCCATACCCGTATTAGAAACCCAATTTGGTCCCAAACCATTACCAACACCCCTACATGACCTAATGATGGTCAACCCGTACCAACACCCGACCACCTTCAACCCATACCCGTATTAGAAACCCAATTTGGTCCCAAAACCTTACCAACACCCCTACATGACCTAATGATGGTCAACCCGTACCAACAAACGACCACCTTCAACCCATACCCATATTAGAAACCCAATTTGGTCCCAAACCATTACCAACACCCCTACATGACCTAATGATGGTCAACCCGTACCAACACCCGACCACCTTCAACCCATACCCGTATTAGAAACCCAATTTGGTCCCAAACCATTACCAACACCCCTACATGACCTAATGATGGTCAACCCGTACCAACACCCGACCTCCTTCAACCCATACCCGTATTAGAAACCCAATTTGGTCCCAAACCATTACCAACACCCCTACATGACCTAATGATGGTCAACCCGTACCAACACACGACCACCTTCAACCCATACCCGTATTAGAAACCTAATTTGGTCCCAAACCATTACCAACACCCCTACATGACCTAATGATGGTCAACCCGTACCAACACCCGACCGCCTTCAACCCATACCCTTATTAGAAACCCAATTTGGTCCCAAACCATTACCAACACCCCTACATGACCTAATGATGGTCAACCCGTACCAACACCCGACCACCTTTAACCCATACCCGTATTAGAAACCCAATTTGGTCCCAAACCATTACCAACACCCCTACATGACCTAATGATGGTCAACCCGTACCAACACCCAACCACCTTCAACCCATACCTGTATTAGAAACTCAATTTGGTCCCAAACCATTACCAACACCCCTACATGACCTAATGATGGTCAACCCGTACCAACACCCGACCACCTTCAACCCATACCCGTATTAGAAACCCAATTTGGTCCCAAACCATTACCAACACCCCTACATGACCTAATGATGGTCAACCCGTACCAACAACTGACGACTTTCAACCCATACCCGTATTAGAAACCCAATTTGGTCCCAAACCATTACCAACACCCCTACATGACCTAATGATGGTCAACCCGTAGCAACACCCGACCACCTTCAACCCATACCCGTATTAGAAACCCAATTTGGTCCCAAACCATTACCAACACCCCTACATGACCTAATGATGGTCAACCCGTACCAACAAACGACCACCTTCAACCCATACCCGTATTAGAAACCCAATTTGGTCCCAAACCATTACCAATACCCCTACATGACCTAATGATGGTCAACCGGTAGCAACACATGACCACCTTCAACCCATACCCGTATTAGAAACCCAATTTGGTCCCAAACCATTACCAACACCCCTACATGACCTAATGATGGCCAACCCGTACCAACACCCAACCACCTTCAACCCATACCCGTATTTGAAACCCAATTGTGTCCCAAACCATTACCAACACCCCTACATGACCTAATGATGGTCAACCCGTACCAACACCTGACCACCTTCAACCCATACCCGTATTAGAACCCCAATTTGGTCCCAAACCATTACCAACACCCCTACATGACCTAATGATGGTCAACCCGTACCAACACCCAACCACCTTCAACCCATACCCATATTAGAAACCCAATTTGGTCCCAAACCATTACCAACACCCCTACATAACCTAATGATGGTCAACCCGTACCAACACCCAACCACCTTCAACCCATACCCGTATTAGAAACCCAATTTGGTCCCAAACCATTACCAACACCCCTACATGACCTAATGATGGTCAACCCATACCAACAACCGACCACCTTCAACCCATACCCGTATTAGAAACCCAATTTGGTCCCAAACCATTACCAACACCTGGAAACCATACCCATATTAATTTAAAAAATGATTTTATATATTTATAATTAATTTATATTTAAATTTATATTTTATATGGTAATAATAAAAACATAGAAAGTATGGATGTTACACTTATTTAATATTATATATATTAATGTAAATAATATATTAATGTATAACACAATATCGTTAATCATTATCACAACCGTCGTTCAAATTGCAACTCCCCTGTAGTCTGCTATTAATTGGAAGTGATGGCCTGCGTCGATGTCCCTTCAGCTCCGAATGACGATCCATTTAAAGCCTCCCCTTATATCAAAATCGTCATTCTTACATCTTCATTACCAACATACGATAGCTTCTATTATTTGCTCCTCCTCTGTGAAAACAACTCCGACGATCAATGGAAACAAAGATGAATGCTGATCCATGGGCAAATCCGAGGTTCCAACTATGGAGTGTAAGCAGTAAACCACTGACAAACACACCATTAGTAGAGTACGGGAAAGCAAACGATAAGAGATTCACCATTAGAGTTGTACATGGCGGGTTTTTTACAGACTATCCAGGTAAGTCGTATCAAACGACAAAAGTTAACTTTATTTCATATGTCAACGTCGATTTGCTGAACATGGAGATGCTTGGTCATTTTTCGAAAAGCTTGGGGTATACAACTATGGGTAACTAGTATCATATGCCAACGGAAGAAAACTGTGGGTTGACAATGATTCCAATTCTGAATGATGTTTGTTTGGGAACTTTCAAGATGATCGTTAGGGCACACCAATTCTGAGAGATTGAACATCTATATGTTGAACATAGGCATGTATTTGTTCCAAAGAATTTCCCCTACTCTTTGAAGAACTCACCATCCAAAAGGGTTGAGAAGTTTATTCATCTGTTTGTAACAGAACACCCAATGGAAGCAGTTGATGATGGAATAGCATACATCAGGCATATGCTAAACATGACCATTCCAAGAGAAAAAATGGAAGATGCAATGGACATGGCGAAGGAGAATGTGATAGCATGGACAAATATAGTGTAGGGGACCTATGTTGTACTCCATTTTGTGTTTAATACAGTGTACATATGAAACTTTTTTTTGTAAGCAATATGATGTTGTTTTGAATATAACTGTCTTAGGGATAAAATGGGAAGTAATTATAATTATAATTTTATGTTGTTATTCATATTGTGTTTCATACTTATAACTGAGTCAGTATTGTCCCTGTTTTGCTGCATTGTTTTGTAAACAAAGCAATGTACTTTTCAACTTATTTCCACTTTAGATGTAAGTTATTGGATAGATTATTTAGTTTGTCCCATGTTTGTTATCAAGATATGGAGATTATGCTAAAGCAGGGGTATATCCGTCAATTAATTGTTTTTATCATAAAACAAAGAAAATGTTATAATTTCCCATTGAAACTGTGTTTGAGATATAAGGGTATAATGGTTATTAAGTCTATATAATGAATAAAAAAAGGGAAAATCATCTAAGGGTATGCATCATCACAGTATTGATAGAAAAAATAAGTTTATCTTGGATACATATATGATGTTGTTTTGAATATAATTGTCTTAGGGGTAAAATGGGAAGTAATTATAATTATAATTTTATGTTGTTATTTATATTGTGTTTCATACTTATAACTGAGTCAGTATTGTCCCTGTTTTGCTGCATTGTTTTGTAAACAAAGCAATGTACTTTTCAACTTATTTCCACTTTAGATGTAAGTTATTGGATAGATTATTTAGTTTGTCCCATGTTTGTTATCAACATATGGAGATTATGCTAAAGCAGGGGTATATCCGTCAATTAATTGTTTTTATCATAAAACAAAGAAAATGTTATAATTTCCCATTGAAACCGTGTTTGAGATATAAGGGTATAATGGTCATTCAGTCTATATAATGAATAAAAAAAAGGGAAAATCATCTAAGGGTATGCATCATCATAGTATTGATAGAAAAAAATTAAGTTTATCTTGGATACATATATGATGTGCATAACTACAATTAAACAATAAGAGTGTGAGAAGAATCAGGGGTATTTTTGTCATTTGTTTTTATTTCCAATTGTGAATGGTAATTAAAAACAATGTGCAACCACAATTAAGTATATTGTCTCAAATGAGGAAAGTATGATTGATGGTAAATGTGGTTATCTTAGATCAGTTCTAGAGGAAGCAAGGGTATTTTCGGCAAATGTTTCTCTTTTAGTTTATTATTATGTGTTTTTCGTAAACTAATAACTTACAAACAGTCAGACACCCCAGTTGGTAAGTGTAAATGTAGTTAAAGGTATATTTTGGAATGTGATGGGTTCGAACCCCCTTTGAAACAATTTTTTTCTCTTTTTTTTTTCTCGATATATCATTGATCATCCACAACTATTGCGTAGATATGAATTTTTAGACTATATGCATTCCCATCGAATCATTCTCTGCTTACTACAAACGCATTGCAACTACGTTTATACTTCAACCACGAATTGATACTACATTTTGAAAATCATACAGGTACACATACTACCTTAATTTATACAGGTACATAAAAAACAATTACCTTCAGAATATTAATCTTTGCTATTTCGTTTGGTCATGTTTCATTATATATTCTTCAATTAACAAGTATTTGGTTTCCAGTTATTGGATTTAATTGTAATGTGATCTTTTTCGTTTATGCACACCAACTGTTTGTTAAAATGCTTCAATGAACAGGAAACATATATTGATTGTTGATGCTGTTATAAACTGAATATGGATAAGTCTTGGATGGGAGCATACAGAACATCAGAAACGTATGTAAAGGGTGTTGCAGAATTTTTGAAATATGCAGTACATAATTACAAGATTTCTAAAAATATGGATGCTGTAGATACCAAAAAAAAGATAAGAATTCCATGTCCATGTGTCAAATGTGTAAACCACATATCTCATTCGGTGGATGTGGTAGATGATCACCTATTCAAGAATGGAATTGATCAAACATACACGAACTGGAATAAGCATGGAGAAAAAGAGGAACCACCCAGAAATTATATATATGAACGTAATTTTGACATGGACACATCATACGTTGTTGATTCGACGACCATGAACACAGAAATGCCAGCAGATGCTGCAGAAACAGTAGAGATGGTGGAAGCTGTAGAAGAAAATTTTATTGGGAACCCTGAGAAGTTTAGAGAACTGATTGAAGATGCCGAGAAGCCCCTATATGAAGGGTGTCCTAATTTCACAAAATTATCTACAGTCATACAACTACTCAACTTAAAGAGTAAGTATGGAGTATCAGATAAGTGCTTTACAGAATTATTGGTTTTGATCAAAAATATGTTACCAGAAGGTAACGAAATGTACAGTAGTACATACGAGGCCAAGAAAGCGTTCAAGGTAATGGGTTTAGGGTATACTAAGATACATGCATGTGTCAACAACTGTATACTTTACAGAAACGAATACACAGACATGGAAACATGTCCTACTTGTGGTAAATCAAGATGGAAGGTCGATGAACAAAAAAATAAAATTTACAAAAATATTCCTGCAAAAGTTTTGTGTCACTTTCCAATTATTCCGCACTTGAAACGACTTTTTCAGTCTAAGACTACTGCAAAAGATTTAACATGGCACACAACAGACAGAAAGGTGGATATTGGTGTTTTAAGTCACCCAGCTGATTCACCAGCATGAGCTGCCATTGATGACAAATATACTGCCTTTGCTATCGAGCCAAGAAATTTGCGGCTAGGCATTTCGGCTGACGGGGTCGATGTTAATAGAGGAAATAGGAGTCATAGTGTGTGGCCTATTTTAACTGTCATTTACAACCTTCCACCATGGTTGTGTATGAAGAGAAAGTTCATCATGCTTTCGTTATTGATTTCGGGAATACCAGGAAACGATATTAATGTGTTCCTAGCACCTTTTATTGATGATCTGCAATTATTATTTGATATTGGAGTTGAAACATACGATGCATATGCACAAGAGCAGTTTAAACTACGTACAATAGTGTTATAGACAATTAATGATTATCCTGCTCTAGGTACATTAAGTGGTTGTCCATACAGTGGATTTCAAGGTTGTGTTGTGTGTGGCGAAGAAACACACTACATTAGTCTCCCTGAATCGAAAAAGCAGAGTTATGCTGGCCATAGACGATTTCTACCGTATGATTACCCGTTCAGAAGACAAAAAAAGGCATTCAATGGACAAAAAGAGTTCTCACCATCTCCAGAACCTATGATTGGGGAGGAAGTATATAACAGGGTCAAATTTATAATTAATAAATGGGGAAAGGTGACTAAGGGAAAGGAGGCAGAAACCCAACAATCTACAAGTGGAAGAGGTGGGAAGATAAATAAAAAAAAAGAAAATCACTGAAAGTGGGTACTTCAGATGTGGGCTAGCAAAATAATACATACTGGAAGAAATTCAATATATGGTATAGACAGCTAAGGTATTGGCGTGACAATTTGATTCCACATTGTATAGATTTTATGCATGTCGAAAAGAACGTGGGCGAGAGTTTAACCAGAACTGTGTTGAACGTTCCCGGGAAGACGAAAGATGGTTATAAAGCTCGATTGGATTTGGTTCATTATGGTTTAAAACCAGAGCTGCATCCTAAAATAGAAGGGAACAACACAACACTTCCCGCAGCAGGTTGTACAATGACAAAAGAGGAAAAAGACAAATTCTGTGAGACTTTATCCAACTTAAGGGTTCCTCAAGGGTATTGTTCTAATTTTTCTAGTTTGGTGAGTCTGAAGGATAGGAAGTTGATCGGACTAAAATCACATGACTATTACATGCTCATGCAACAATTTTTGCCCATAGCAATTCGATCTATTATGCATCCACCCACCAGAGTTGCTATTACAAGGTTTTGTTTCTTTTTCAAATCAATATGTAGCAAAGAAATCATACTGGATGAGCTCGATAAGTTACAAGAGGAATTATGTGTAACCTTATGCCTTTGTGAGAAACACTTTCCATCATCATTTTTTGATGTGATGATTCATTTAACCGTTCATCTAACTAGGGAAGTAAATATATGCGGTCCAATATTCTTTAGATGGATGTACCCATTCGAAAGGTTTATGAAGTTTATTAAGGGGCACGTGCGAAACAAAAATAGACCAGAAGGATGCATTGCAGAAGAAAATGTTGAAGAAGAGACGATTGAGTTTTTTAATGAATTCCTCAAAAAGATGGATACTGTTGGTATTCCCCCTGACAATCATAACACATGTGGAATTCAGATAGGTGTAGATAGTAGTTCTATTACGGACGATACTCCTCTATCAGCTGCTAAATCGGTAGAAGTGTCCGCAGAACTATTCAGAAAAGCACATTTCTTTGTATTGCAAAATACATCTGAAGTACTCCCGTATATCAAGTAAGTTTTTTTACATATATGTTTTTTTTGTTATAATATTAACATTAACGTATTGACAGACGACACATGGATTTTTTGCAACATCAACACCCTACTAAACGAAAGGCACAACTACAACAAGAGCATAGTAATACATTTGGTCATTGGTTACGAAAGGAGGTATATTCATTTCATATATGTTGTGTTTTTTGTTATGTATTTCTTTATATCTTAAATTCATTATCTAATTACAATTCAGGTAGAGAGAGAGTTAGGGGGCTGTAGAGGAAGTATAACAGAGACAATGAGATGGATTTCACATGGACCCAATAAGAACATTATTAAATACGATGTATATGCTATCAATGGATATACTTTTCGTACAAAAGCTCGTGAAGGTAAAGTTTACCAAAACAGTGGGGTTAGTGTCGTTGCAACTGACACACACATCAGTAAAGAAGTTGTAACATATGCCAAAAACACTTACTATGGTGTTTTACAAGAGATATGGGTACTAGATTATCATTTTAAACGAATTTCAATTTTCATGTGTGACTGGGTTGACAATGGAAATGGGGTTAAAAGGGATAAATTGGGGTACACACTAGTTGACCTAAAAAGATTAGGCCATAAAGGTGATCCCTTCATATTGGCCTCACAAGCACAACAAGTATTTTATGTCACAAACCCACTCGATCAAAAAATGTCTATTGTGTTCAATACACCTCCGAAAAATTACAGAGATACATATGAAGATGTAGATGAAGAATTTAGTATTGTAGTTCCTCAGAATGATAATATATTGCCACGTGTAGACACACTTGAGTTGCAGAAGGAAGATGATTATTTTCATACTGATTGTCATGGTATTGTTATACGTACGGTATGTGTTTCTTAATGTCATGAATTACATTTGTAGCGATAATATTTTTCCTTCTTTTAACATTTAATGATCTTTATTTTTGTCTGTAGAAGGGAAAGGCCAAACCTTCATCCTAGCGTTACGTGGAGAATAAGAAAATGACAAAAAATGACGATGTACTTTCCTTAATATTTTTTTACCATATTATACCATCAAACTATTCTGGTGTAATATTGTTATAACTCAAAGTTATTTTTTTTTCAGTTTTTTACTGTAATGGTGGATGACATGTTATAATATAAACGACATGTTATAGTAATGTACTTTCGTTATGCAATGTTAGACAAAGTTGTATTCTTTTCAGTTATTTATCATACTATTCTTTTAAAATAAGTTTTCAACTTTTCATTTTTAATGGTGTCTGATCTGGTGCAATTAAAAGAATAGATGACAAAAAGGGCAATTTGGTCCTTTCTTATAGCTCTTATTCAACACAACTATATTGTTATTTGTTTTTGTTTTTATTATTTTTAATTGTTTTTGTTTTCTTCAGAAATTGTTTCTAGCTTTACAAAATAAGCAATGTACTTTTGTAAACTGCCATGATTAAACTTTTTGTTCATTTTTAATTATGCCAAATGATATCAAAGATAATTATGGTCAAATTTAAGAGTCTTCCAAATACAATAGTACAACCATAATAAACATTACATATGTGTCTATATTTACATATAGACACATATAATAGTTGTAATCGTAACTAAATGGTACCTACACACACAATATTTGTTTCTTCTTAAAGCCAATTCATAATATTTTGACACACATAATAAATGATACATGACCATAAGTAACCAATACTAACTTGTTTTAATTTCTTGCATTAGCTAAATACAACTAGTACAGAACCCCCCCTATGGACACACAAATATTTAGTGTGACCATATGTATCACCTTTTAGCTACTTTGTCTGTTATGTGGCTAAATAGGCACCAGGTTACAAACACACATAGAACTAACTCATGTCACGATACGTTAATCTACCGTCTCTCATAAAAAAAGTATGACAATCTTAATCGATACCTGTGGCTGATTGTGACTTATGGCCTCAGTGGTCGAGTGTGACTAATATTTGTCACATTTGGTATAATTAAGTGTGGTTAAAGTTTTGATTATCAATATAATGGCCACACAAACTAATTTAAATGTATCCAATAACAGTCTCTAAATTTTTTTAGTGACCTTTGGCCACACTTTTACTAAAAAGTGTCATAGGCCGTTTTTCAGAAAGTATGACCGTAGGTCATTTTTGTACTAGTGAAATAGGGACTGAGCATTGAGTAGATAGTAAGTTTTTGAGAGTGATTGTAAAAGTTCACCCTTTTTACTATCGTTTTTGTACTCGTGTTCATCGGAAGTAATAGAGCTGAAACTAGATTATATTTACATCTCGTGTTCAAATTACATTTGATTTACTCTGATTTGTTTCATACTCGATTATCACTTCTACACAAAGGTACGTCCTTGCGCAGGGCCTTCATCTTCCTTTCCAAAGGAGATACCGGCATATAACATAGTTCATGCGCTCACTGACCCGAATATCGCCCAAGGAAAACCACGTCATCCTTATCCAATACGCATTCGTAGCAGCGAAACATGGAAAATGCTGTGAATCTGACTGAGCTCCTCAGGTAACTCCAACCTGCAAGAAACCTTGCCAACCTTAGAAATCATCTAAAAAGGCCCAATATATCGGGGATCCAACTTTACATCCTTCCTTAAGCGTATCACCCCTTTCCAAGGTGAAACCTTTAGTAATACTATAACATCGACCTGAACTCCAACTTGGATCGGTGCCGGTCAGCATGGTTCTGAAATCTGAAGTCTCAATTTGGTCTAATTCCCTGGAAGCCCGCCCATGCTGGACCATTGATAACTCTATTCCACTTGTCTTCTAAATTTACTACTAAACTTCTGATTACCTAAGGTTCCCACTAGAAAACAGAATTGCAATCCACATGCTGATGTCCGAAACTTCCTACTGGACCGAAAGAATAGATATTTCCTTGAGAAAAGGCTCATCCTGATGATAACAAATCCCATGGATTTAATGAAAAATGCGAGACAAATTGGGAGATAACCGTTCTAGTGCTGAACAAGACACTGCCTCCCTTATATTTTGAACCATCATACCGTTGTTGGAAATTCCGAGCCCCACACATATAGAACCAATCAAATACAGTCACAAGAACCTGATCTGCCATCAAAACTGAAACCATCCTTTAACCATGAACCCTTCCACTGATACTTTTGGCATTCATATTCCTTAATTCAATTCTTACCAAAACAAAGATCTTACACACCACATTTGCGATTCCAAACGCGAGTTTCCCTCAAGAGCCATCTCGGTACATAATTCACAACTGGAGATCCAATGATCTACATTTGAAATTCCGAAATCTCCTAATTAACGACAACCCTTCACTAAACTCGAATATAAAGATCCCCAGCCACCGCTGAGACTGCCAGTCTCACACCTGGGCCAACCACCAGGTTCCTAAGAGTCCAAAAGGTAAGGCTACCGTAGCCTAAGCATCCATCTGCACCACTCACTGCCCAAATAACCATTCCTAGTAGCCAAGATCCATTACTTTGACCCAACGGTCTCTACCAGGTCTCACCTGTATTGACATATGCGCCTGGGCCTCGCCCGCAGGTCTCACCCAAACTAGAGCTACACAGGCCCAACTCCCCCTCGAACGCCAATGGTCCTCAACCTGAAATAGAGAAATGATCACCAACAATCATGTCCGACGTGACCAAGGTACGAACTAATCTCTCTTTATACTCACGACCACCTTAATAATGGTATACCTCAAACTGGTGAATGCTACGATCGCCCGCAGTCTTACAACACTTCTAACCATTCATGATTACTACCCATGATCTGTGGCTGACACACAAGCAATGCGGTTTCTCCATATACCATAACAAACAAATGACATGCACAAACACTCATGTCTGGCCCAATCAGCCTCGGTCTGGAATACCAGGCATGTCTACGATCGGCCCATTCATCCTCAGGATGGAATACCATCGTACCATAAGCATGTTTGGTCCAATCAACCATCGGGTTGGAATACCAAACATGTCGGGTCATGCTTCGAATCCCCCAAATCCTTCACTAAACCACAATAGACAGCAAGGTTTGAACACAACCCTCAACTTGGAATCCACCCACAAGCCTGCTATACATCATAGTGGAAACGCCGACCAATTGTTGGAAGTTTCTTGAACTCCCAACTACTCAACTTCAATCCTAACAACCACTTTTGTTGCTTCCTTATTAACTAGGATGTGAAACTTACCCTAGTTCCATACCCGAGTCAGCTCACGAAGATTCTGATCGGTTCTCCTCCATTTGGCTTCGCCGAAGCTCTCTCATCCCACGATTTTTTTGGATTTCCAATCCATCTTACCCTCACAAATCGACTATGACCTGCACTTACCCATAATAGTGTTCCATTACTAGACGATCTCGATGATTAACAAACTCCTGAATTTTCGAAGAACACTCCCCGAATTCCTAGCAAGTCCGATAATCCCAATCGTTTCTCATGATACGACACCAAATCCTTAAGTCGTTTTTGCTGGCGACTAAAATCATAACCCTTGCTCTAGAATGACGAATCCTTACTCTAACTTCTCATCCTCAAATGAACCTCTCAATTCTATCCATCTACCATCCCTTGATAACAAAATTTCCCATGGCACTTCTACTGAACTAAATACTCATGCAACTGACACCAACATGTCCTTGCTATCGTTCCTTCCTTGGAAACGATTGTGAATGATCCCATGGGTTCTCTCTCGGACAACTGTCGGTCCTATCTGAATGAATGCTATCACATCCGAACTCCGACTTCGCTGATGAACTATTCCTATTACTTTGACCCTAAATCTTCCAACCCATGCCCTAAACCGGATCCACCAAAGGAACCGGAACAATCCACTGAACAACTGAATCCCACCCAACAAGATATGACCCATCGATGACTCTCGGCACGCGACATGGCATATGAAGATACATAAATCAGGCAAAACAGAGAACTAACCCGAAAATACCACCTACCCATACCCAAAAAGATACTAAGGAAGATACAATACCGATCAAGAAAAATTTAACCATAATATCACTACAGAATTGGGGGGGGGGTCGAATTACATACCAGAGATTTCTTGCGCTCGACGTTGACCTCCTCAGGAACAATGAGCACTGGAGTCTGGACTCCCTCCATCCCCAAAGCAGGACAACTGGACCGGAAATGAACTGGCTGGTGACAGTGAAAGAATATCTGATGCTTCTTACAATCCCGATGCACATGCCCTCTTTCCCCACACTTGAAACACTTGAACCCGTAACAAACAAATCCATGAGTTCCCCCACACTTGCCACACACCTTATGATCCTCATGACTCCCAGTACCATTGTCAGCTGCCTCATGAGTTCCCCCACAATGGGTCCGCAACTAAAAGACTAGATTACGTCTGAGCCCACAGCACAAGTATGGCTTGCCCTCGGGATACCAACTTATGTATGGCTTGATCCCCGACCAGATCAGTCCTCGGACTGAATACCACCAAGCCCTCAGTACGAGTCTGTCATGCCCTACGCAACCCTCAGCTTGTAACTGGAATGCTCATGAGCCCTCAGTATGAGTCTGACATGCCCTACTCGACCCTCAAGTCATATATAGGTTTCTCCAGGGTTTGTTGGCTACCGCACGGAACAGTACAACCTCAACCCAACCCACACAATATATCGACATATAACATATACTAACATATACAGATAATCATACAAACAATATCACATGGAGTCCTACTGATCTACCTGACTAGCATGTCAAAATTAGCATGCGTATCAGTTCCATACTCAGCACATCAATGAATATCAGGTTATCTAACCAATGGGCCGACCATGGTGCCTTCGACCCGTAAGTACAGTGAGGAAAACTCACCTCGCAACTAAATAGAACTGATGAGGATCGACTCCGAATCTCAGCTCTCAACACAATACCTAAATCCACCAAGTGACCAATTCCATCAAAATCCAAAAATACCCAAAATGCAATACTTGCATAACAATTATGCTCCCACTAGCTCTAACATGTACCCGAAAATCATCTCGACGTCTAGAAATTAATACCCTTGACTTTCTTACTGAAGTATATATTTTTGTTATGCAGTGCTTCGCTAAGTCTCCAACTAGACTTCTTAATCTTATACACCTTCATTGGATAGAATATGTGTATGTCCAAACCCTTTCATAAGTCATAACTATAAGTCTTGAAAGTTCAAACACTTCCTTGCCACTTCTCACAATTCAAAATATGAAGTGGGATGTCGTAATCATATTGTGAATTGGAGAATTCAATTGATACAAACAATATCCACATTGATCTTTATCAAATCCTTTAAAATCTAATAGCGAAAGTGTTTCCTCATAATCATTCTCACGAATTAGAGCGAAAACTTTGCCACCTAGATTTTACGGTGCATACATTCCCATCCATGTGAATCTATCATTTCCAAGCTACAATAATAAGACAAGGTTCAGGAAAAAACCAAAAACAAATTTGGATTTCCTTTCATGGACTGAACTTCGCTTATTCTAAGTTTCTTGCCCTCTGGTAGCACAAGGGCCTACCAATGCTTCCATGTTTTTAGCAGCTCACCCATATTTATCAATATACTTTCACTGACCAATGTGCTTTTCGCTTTTGCAATTAAATGAAAACATAGAACTCATAAGCATTGCCAACTCAACTGGAAGGTGCAGAAAAATAAGAATGTCTCAATCAAACACGACTATTAGATCGTATGCTAGTGATAACTAAAAGGTTTATTGTCCTTTGACGCTTGAAACTCTCAAGATTAATATGAATCCCACTGACGTCTTGATATATGAATTTTCTCTCAAGGAGCATTCCTTGACAAGTAAAAACAAATATTCAAAAGTTCATGTTGATTCCCGACAAGAAAATAGTTCATAGAATAGGTCTTAGTTTATCTTTTGTTTCTCAATTAACGAAAATATCACAACTCTAATTCTATATGTGCTAGAATAAGAAAACATCTTTACTCAACATATATCAACCTTATTAGTTAGAAATGAGTTTTCAAGATAGTTAGAGTACGACTCTAAAACTTGATTAGAACAAAGTATGACTCATCTATGATCGAACCATTTCCAACAATGTTCGATTCCTCTTCTTAGTCATAAAATTGCACTAAGATATTCTTGGAGGAGTCAATTGTGATACAACTTCACAATTACTAAGATGATCATAAAACATAATACCAAATACTCTCCTTTGTTTTTACATTGGAGAAACTTTTATCTTTTTGCCTAATACATTCTTCTTATTCATTCTACTACTCTTTGAATCTTTTTCAAAGTATCCGAATTATGCTTAATCTTATAAACACAACCATATTTACTGAAACATTAGTAAATCATGATGAATAGAGTTATCATCCTTTGTGGTGGATATGAATAGTCCATATCAACATGTACTAGATCCATTATTCTTTCACTTGAATCACATAAACATGTGATCAATGAATTAGTCATAATTTTGCAATGAACAAGATTCTCATACACTATACAATGCGAATTATACAACACCAAGTATCTGTTCAGTTGGTGATGAGATTTATTTTCATTTGGTCAATTATGACAATACCACAAACGCCATCATAAGAATTAAATCCACAATTAATATTGCTAATATTAGAAATGTAACCAACACTTTCAAAAAATGCCATTTCAAAGAAATATAAAGAAGTTGAAACATACCAAAAATACAACCCAAAAATTTCGTTTTCAAAATCATTTCACAACATAAATATCATTTCCATAGTATAAAATCATAAAACATGTATCTCAAAAATCTCATAAGATCTGTCATCATATCACAATCTCATATATAAAATATCAGAGTAAACTCCCAGGCTAAGAAAACTATGGTGTGTGCCATGATATCGTCCCGAGCCCTTTCCCTTGCTAGTTGAAGTACCTGAAACCAAAACTGAAACTGTAAGCATGAAGCTTAGTGAGCTCCCCCAAACTACCACATACCATACAAATCACATATAACAAATAATATAACTCTGGGACTACTCCTAACTGCATCGGGACGAATCCCGACATCGACTTACCCGGCATCGGACTCCTGCCCGACATCGGGCTCACCCCGGCATCCGACCGCATCGGGCATCGGGCTCACCCCGACATCGGGCTTGCCCCGTCATCGGGCTTACCCCGACACATACACAACATAACATATATCATGAACACATAACATAATCACATGATCTGCATTGGGCTTGCCCCGACATCGGACCGAAGCCCGGAACATATAAATTAGCATACACCGGGCTTGCCCCAGAACATATAATGCACAACATAATAACTAGCATACATCAGGCTTGCCCCGACATCGGGCTCACATAACATATAACATAATCGCATATACTACATCGGGCTTGCCCGACATCAGACCGAAGCCCGAAACACATAACACATAACACATATATACATGCATGAATCACAAAGACACCAGGCATACTTAACTACTTCTCGGGACCACCCCAGCATCGGACCGAAGTCCGGAAACATATAAACTGCATCGGGCTAAACCCCGACATCGGGCTCACCCCGACATACTCTACAACTTAAACGGGCCGGCATTGTGGCCGTAGACCCGTTCCTACTGGAAGGAAACTCACCTCGCATAACTGGCTGCTAAACACTAAGTGGAAATATCTGACTGCTGCTCCGGCAACTTTCCGACTATAATTTCCACAATGACACTTAGTCAGAAATCGACAACTATCCTTAGGGTAAATTGACCATTCTACCCCTGGCTAAAGTCCACATCCTGGTCAAAGTCAACTTTCCAGTTGACCGGACTCGCCGAGTTGTCCTGCCAACTCGCCGAATCCCAATCCTTTCATCTATCCCCAACTCGTCTCCACTCGTCGGGTTTAGCAAGAACTCGACGAGTTCTCCTTCAACTATAACCTTGGGACAATCTTCATCTGACTCGCTGAGTTCCTCCTTAACTCGTCGAGTTTATCTTCATCATATGAACGTGTCTAGTCTTTGACTCGCCGAGTTGTATGAACAACTCGTCGAGTCCGTCTTCATGAGTTGGGAGATGGCCTTGGACTCGCCGAGTACGTTCCTGCACTCGCGAGTCCCATGGTTTCCAGATCCATGGCTTTGTCCATTTCATTGAGTCCCTTCCCTGGACTCATCCAAATCCCTTCTGAACTAAAATGGGTTCCTCTGAGTCATAACAGTTTTGGGAACCAACTCACGACTCGCCGAGTCCCAAGAACGACTCGCCGAGTCCATGCATGTCCAAGTCTAATAATTCAATTTCTGATGAGCAAAACTCATCTAGAAGGTAGATCTAGGCTCCTACGATCGGTATAACACGTAAAGCCATGAAATTTACGTTCATGCATGGGACTTTTATGCTCAAAGGACCAAAAATGGGGTTTATTTCATTCTTGGGGTTCTCATGGACATAAAGATGGCACCTTTATGCCATGAGGACCCTACAAGGTTACAGATCTGTGTGTAAATCGACTTGGGACATCCAAGTCCCAAGGATCAAGCTCCTTGGACCCAAAACCTCATAAAGATGACCACAAGGTGATCTAAGAAACTACAAGTCAAGTATGAGTCTTGATTACCAGAAAGTGAAGAGAAGCTGATGTTGTTCCTGGATCTACAATCTTCTCTTGAAGTCCTCTTTCATCCTCTTCTTCTCACAAGCTTCAAATACACCAAATAACTCTCAAAATCACAAAGAAAGCTCAAGTTCACTTATGGAGGGTTTCAGGATTACTGCTCTGGAGGTGATGGAGGCTGGACAAGAGGCCTATAATGTTGCTTAAATAGGGTGCAAATCCTAAATATTAGGGTTTCCCCCAGACTGGCCAACTCGCTGAATCAATCTTCTGACTCGTCGAGTAGGTCACTAAACCCGCGACCAAATTGCGCTCCTACTCGTCGAGTCACCCATCTGCTTGACGAGTCACTTCCTCATTCGAGGTTTTTCTTCTCTTTTCCGAACTTCTAAATTCAGGGAGTTACATATGTCAACCAGATAAAACAAAATTTCACTTTATTGAAAATAAACGAAATTTGGAACTTTTCCTTGCAACGCATAAAATGAAAACTATGTTTCTAGACATTTTCGAAGAGTAATAACAATCTATTAAATTATCCTAAATCTTTAGTAGTAGCTCCAAATTTTGATCTTTGATCCATATGATTGAAGTCCATTTCTCAAGATCAGATTTAGGTCACTTTGCTTAAGATTCCATCTTTCTCTTAGCTTCTTTAATACTATCAAAATGTGAGCATCACATCATGTATTAAGAGTCTACAAATAGGAACCTATAAACATTGGTGTCAGATAATGGATGTACCTGAAGTAGAGTCATATGACTCGACTTTACTATCTCTAAGATCTTTCAGGTATTTTGGGCAACTTTGTTTCCAATGTCCCTTAAATTGGTAGTAGAATAAAATGGACTATTTGAGGTCAACACATGGAATGATTGTCAATGTCCATGGAAACTTTGGAATCAGACCCTTTAAGCATCCCTGCTTCAGATGTGCTCTTAAGCATTTCTGCTTCATCAACAATCAACATTTAAGTCAGATCGATTATGGTCATGTCGAAATTTCTCATATAAAAGTTCTTGATGAACTGATCATATGACTTTGGAAGCAGGAGAAGAGAACCTAGTCAATGGCTTGCTCCCTTGGGAAACGACACTCATTCTATCCAACTAGTCAATGTATGATTTCTTTTCAGAACATGTGTAAACATAAAGTTTCCATATTGATGCTTATATGCCAATAGGGAATGAGTAATCTCATATCTTTCAATTTGTGGAAAACATGACGTTGGGAGAGTCACAGGAAGAGGAGGTGGAAGAGTTGAAGAAGCATGATGTCCAGTTCCACCATTTCCTGAAGAAGAGAATACATTTTCTCCTTGATTAGAATATAGAAGATCATCTTTAAAAGGAAGAGGAAAACCAAAAGAACGAGGAAGAACATTTCTATCTTCATAAGATATTTTAAAATAGGAGGAAAAAGAATTCAAGTTTGTTTATTTTAATCTTTAATTAGTAACCCATAAATTTAAATTAAGGCTAGGTTCCATATTTTCGATTCAAACTTTGAAGAGGGATGTCGTAATCAAATTCGAATATATTTTAGGTAGGTAAGACTTTTACCAATTCCAATCTTATGAAACTCCTAGATCTTTTGAGATTCATCAATTCTTATAAATGACATGTTTAATCTCAGATTATTCTCTAACTTTTGTGACTGGGATGCCAAGGATCACAAACGAGATGTGAATAACCATGCAAACCCGCTTGAATACCTTGATGTCATTTACTAATTCACATTGATGTGCCAGTTAACCACACACGCTCCATCAATAATGATAATTTTCAATATGTCCACCATATCTCTTTATAGTCCCAATTAGGGTGCCGATTAACCACACACGCTCCACTAACGACATATAAAGCATGCTGTTTCTTTTCATGGATTAGCATGCTTTTCATATTTTTCCTAAAGTAACTAAGAGTGAGATTTTTTAAAAGGTTTAGTTAATTTTATAGGATTATACTTATTAATGAGGTTATGTCCTATCAAATCCGTTTGGATAACGACCCTCCAGCATACAAGAGAGCGCTGGGTAAGAACGGATACCAAATGCCGGTCATTTTATAGGCCGCTTCCTTAAACTCCCCTTATAGTATGGCTTCGTGAATGAGGTGTACTTGCGATTTGATTGACTTTAGTCTTATACATATAGTAATAATTAAGCTTTTAATTTTACATATAGTATAAGGTGTATTTTAAACTTCTCAAAATACTATGGTTTATATTTTAAATTTCGAAATTAATATCTAATTAATTAAATCTAAAATAAGCCAATAATGATTTAATTATTCTCTTTTAATTAAGAATTAATTAAATAAATTAAATCAATTAAGGATTATCTAATTAAATTAATCAATTAATTTAATCCTAATCCTTAACCTCTAATTTTCGAAAATAGGGTATAGGATTTATTCTAATTTTAATTATTTCATATTAGGCAAGTAAAATAACAATTACCAAAAATTGGAAACCCTAAAATCTAGCCATATTTTTGAAATCATGGGGAAGAAGGCTAGGGTTTCCAAACCCTAGCACAAATTTCGAAATTCCAAAGGAAGGAGGCTAGGGTTTTGACAAACCCTAAGCCTAGTCGAAATTTATGCCATTTAGGGTTTAATTTGTTTAAGCCCTAATTGATCTATTCTTCAATTATAGCTATTCAACAGAAAACAAACCCTAACTCTGATACCACTGATGGGTTTTATGCAAAAAAATAAATAAATAATAGTAAACTTCAACTCTTAAGTGTGCATGCAACCCTAATAAGGATCTATGTTTTCTCTATTGAACCTATAACTAAGAACATCAAAAAGAAACCCTAAGAACCCCACATAATTCTCGAAATTACTAAAGAACAGGTTTAGGGTTACATACCTTTTAGTTGGTATAACAAACAACTAGAATTCTCCTTTGTTGAGCTCTTGGAAGCAAGCACCACAAGTGTCGTGCCTCTAACCACTAACATAATGTCCATACCACAAGTTGTTTCAAGGAGGATGACACGATCAGGAACTTTGTGTGATAAAGGTCACCTAAGCATGAGAGGCCCAATGAATAGATGAGACCAAACATGCCAGGCTAAAAAAAGTTGCTTAGGATCCCATTATTTAGGAATTACATATTTTATGCAATTGTTAATCGCTACCTACCGAGTTGGGTTAAGTGAATGGGATAAATGTTACCTAACCATTACTTTGTTCGTTACCTGGATCCTAGAATTTAATAAATTAATGTTTTAGAAACAATAAAAGGTATTATTTTTTAAATATTTAACACTGAAAATACTACATGAAATTTCATTAAATTATGTATATAATTGTTAATACTCTTACGCCCTTGTAAAACCTTTCTCTTGTTGAGTTTCAAGAGATCGTAACATTTGATGGTTATAATTTATGTAACTAGTATAATACGTTGAGGTTCTTCTTTAAAGAGTAACATAATTTATATAAACTGAAAGATATCATTTATAAACAACCTCTGCCAACCTGTTAGTCTGATCATGATGCTTTGATGGAAGCATTATAGTGATGATGTTGATGTGTCTCACATCATATTGGAATAATTTCCCTTGACCTATTAAAGGTCTTGGATAATTATTGTCACACTCTCGAACCAGGATGGCGGAAACGTCCGGGGGGGGGGGGGTGACTTTCATGTATTGTATAATAACAAAATGAATAATAGTGACCAAAGCAAATACAACCATTATTAATATAATTGAAAATTTTACATCGTTGTAAGTGTTACATGTTTCAAAAGTCAATTACAATATGATGATAAAAGATTTGTTTGACGCCATAACGTCCCATCCTCAAAAGCGTGTAGTTACCTTTTTTAGTGTTTTCCTGAGAATACAAGTGGTTTGAAAAATGTCAACAATTAAGTTTGTGAGTTCATAAGAGTTTGCATGAGTAATCGTAAACCTTTTCTTGTAAAGGATGGTGTTTGTTTCCAGAAAATCCAATATTTTCCATAAAAATGAGTTATAGTCTTAGATGCTCTAAGACCGAAATGTACAAGTATTTTCCATACTTAAAATAGTAATATGCAGTTTTAATTTATGTAAAACTGCTCGAAGAATTTTTTTTTCCGTAAACTAAACGTATCGTTGTTTCCCCATGTGAGTTTTTATAACCGTGTTATGACAAGGATGGCCTGTCCGGGCGTTCTTCAGACGTCGAAGTGTTATGACATTTGTCACCCAAGACCTGCCGGTCTAACTGTAGCTAACAATTAGGGTGCGGGATTGTCAGTCCCGTATATTTCCCCATGTGAGTTTTTATAACCGTGTTATGACAAGGATGGCCTGTCCGGGCGTTCTTCAGACGTCGAAGTGTTATGACATTTGTCACCCAAGACCTGCCGGTCTAACTGTAGCTAACAATTAGGGTGCGGGATTGTCAGTCCCGTATAGATCTATACACAAGTATCACGATCTCTTACGAGAGACTCTGGTTATAAAACATGACTTTTGTAGGTACTCTGGTAGGTACGGTGAAGACAATGTCTCACAAAAATTGATTCAACGAGTTTACATGTTGTTGTAATGAAAACCTATGTATATGTAACTATCCCTTTTACTATGATAATAAAAATGACGTGAAATAATTATATATGTGTTGGGTTATGAGCATTCTAACACTCCTAAGTGTACATGCAACCCTAAATACCTTGGATCTATGTTTTCTCTATTATACATACAATTATGAACATCCAAGGTATTATCCTAATCTAGCATACAAAATAATAAATATAACAAGATAGAATACATACCTCTTTGATGTAGAATGTCTTCATGAAGCTTTAGTGCCTAGTGCCCCAAGTGTGACACCTCAAATGGTTCACACAACACCAAATACACTTGGAATAACTTGAGAGAAACTTGAACACTCCTTGAAATCGTCTAGCCCTCACACTCACACACTAGTGCACGATTTCTTGAGCCATGGGATTCTTTTATATGGTGGCTATTAGGGTTACACCATGTAACTCATAACTTTACCCATTCCTTATGCTCCATGGATTTTAACCTCCATGGAGTATCCATGGGTCACCCCATGGACTTAGTCCAACATAAGGAATCTTAGATCACAAGCCCACATATATAAGAATAAATGATTTACACAATCAACCCATATATTTAATTAGTCTCCTTTTGATCACTTAATTAATTCCAAATTAATTCTTGATCAATACTAATTAAATAACCTTATTAATATATTAGAACTTATAATATATTAACCAACCTTAAGTGTTATTTCTCTCATTATAGTCTATCCAAATGCATGATGCCATGCAACCCAAATGGACCATGCCGGGTCGGGTCAAGTCTTACCAATTATAGTTATGGACTTAGACATTAATCCAACAGTCTCCCACTTGGATAAGTCTAAAACTATTATTGCGTATGACTTCAGGAACCGATCATCAATTGTAGCTCTCAAAAGCTTCTGTCGAAATCTGACCTTTGTCAATGACTTGTCCATTAGATAAGGGATCATATATTCCTCCATTCTAGATATCATATGGACTGAGACATGGATTATCAATCATTCTCTCTGTCCATTTGTTGTTTCCCGATTTTCGATTCATGATGACTGACTGATTGAACAAATCAAATCAGTCCTGGCTTGGCCAAGCACTCATATGTATCATCTTTAAATCATCGAGGGGCCCACAGATATCGCTTTTATCCCGAAGGTAAAAGGAATGGATAAACTTCGACTCATATGGCTTGTTCTACTACTTGTTGAATCATGCACAAAGGCACGTTTTATAACATCGAGTTACCAATGCGTTTTCGTGCAATCAATGTATAACCAACTCATAGTAACAACTCATATCTCTAGGTTTGAAGAATATAAGATATTATCGTCTCATGATCACTCGTGATAAAATCCATGAAGTGATTCAAATGAGCGCGGGTTGAATCCAATACTCAGAACTTATGAGCACTCATGAGTGTTGTAGCACCACTTTTGTCCACCAACTTGGACCTCTACAAACCAACCCATGATAGTCTTGATTCATATCTACTTCCAACATATGACCGACTGTGGATGGTTTGAATAACTTAATCATTCAGGAAGAGCGACTTAGTTATTCTGGAAGTCAAAACATGCAAAGTGAAACACAAGAATAAATGACTCAAATATGGTATCAAACCCTATGAATATAAATAAACACTTTTATTTATCACCATACTGATTACTCATTATTCATTGTTTCGGTTTTATCAACTTTATACTTGAATTTAAAACAATAGTTGTCCCATGCTCCAAGCATGTACACTATGTTTTCTAAACACTAGTCATGCCATACACCAAGTATGCATACTATGTTTGTCTATGATCTTTACTTTGTAAAATAGATCAATTGAACATCACTCCAATGATCCTCTTTTCACAGTCCCAAATCCTTACTACAAATGCAAGAATTCCAAATTCATGCCATTTACTGAAATCTGTTAGATTCTAAACTTATATGCATTGATCCTCTTAATGATTATGCACGAAGTCAGAAAGACTTGACAACAATCATTACAGAGCATTCCAAAGGAGATCAGCTCCTTGGAAACATCCTTCTTTCATTAAGTTTCCTAATCTTACACAGATTGAATAATTTCTAACTTTGAAACATTTCCATATTCCATTTTGACTATCACTTCTGAACAAGAGTTGCCTCCTTACAGATTATGTCAATATGGTCCTTCCAGAATTAACATTATACTTCCAACTGTCCTTGAGCAACCAATCTTTGGTAAACCTTAGATTGTCCTCGATAATTGCTTAATCATTTTAGTCATATCCAATTCTAGACCTTTTCCCTTCATAATGCCCCAGGCATTTGGAAAATTTTAGAAAGGATGAATATAGCACATGTAATCGATCCTATATCCGAAGCATATGGGACACGATTCATGATGTCTCACATAAAGACTAAACCAGTCTTTTGCTATAATATTTCCATTTCAATTTGCCAAGTTCTCAAAATTCAGATTATGAAAAAGGATGCCGTAATCATAATCGAATTTTAGAACGCAAATAATGGACCCATATATAGAATTTCCTTATGTTGAGCCATTCCAACATGAAATTCATATATATATCCTTGATTAAATACGATTAAAATCTCAATCTAAGCTTTTAGAATTGAAATGAAGTATAATTTCCTCTCCCTTAATTATAGCAAAACAACTTTTTCAAACCCTGCAACCTCACGAATTGAAACTTTTGTTTTCTATAATTAACATTGCTAACTTGCAACCTTTGTCATAATTATCATGCTCCTACTAACATGATGATTATTAGCATAACAGTTATGCTCCCACTAGCTTTGACATGTACTCAGAAATCAGCTGACTTTCTTACCAAAGTTCAGATTTCTGATACTAGATTGTTTTGATAAAACTTTATCAAAATCATACACCTCTCTTAGATAGCTCACATGTGTGTCTAAACAATTTTAGAACTATGAAAAGGGATGCCGTAATCATAGTCTCAATTGTTTAGACCTTTGCCACTTCTCACAAGTCCATGTTAGTGTGCCGGTAAACCACACACGCTCCACTAACGACTTTGAGAATGCAAATATCACAATTGCTATCTAGCTAAAATCTACTTAGTGAAAGTGTTTCCTCACCATCATTTTCATGAATCGGAGAGAAACCTTATGAAACTTAGATTTAATAGTGTATGTGTTCTTATCCATGTGGATTTGTCAAAACCATAATCACAAGACAAGGTTAGTGACAAATCCAAACTCATATTGATTAAACTTGTGCAATCTTAAATTCTTGCCATTTGGCAGCTCAGGTGCCTGCCATTGCTTCCAAGTAGTTATGCAACCAATTGAGAACTCTCAGAACTCCTATGCAAAGCCAACTTGAATAGGCACAAAAATTTCAACACGATAGGTTATAAACCTCAAGTCGTGTGCTAGTGAAGGACTTTAGGTTTTATTCTTGATTAAGTCTTGAAACTTTCAAGAGCTTTAAGACTCCCACTGTCCTCTTGACATATAAGACTCCCTTGTCAAATATTCAAGAGATAGTGCGGATTCTTTATCAAGACTAACACTTTACACAATTGGCCTAAGTTGGTCTCTGTTTTATCCAAAACATCACAACTTACCAATTTCAAATGTACATGAGTAGATAACCTTTTACTCTTACATTTGACTAGTGTTAACAAACCCTCTTTAAGATATGTCACTCAAGTTACAATCTTGGAGTATGACTCTAAGAATTGTTTTGGAACGAAGTATGACTCATCTTTTTGATTTAACCATTTCAACAATTCATGACTCCTCTTCTTAGTCATAAGAATGCACTAAGATGACTTTAGAGGACCAATTGTGATATGGTATCTTAATCATTAAGATGATCATAAACATGATACTAAAGTACTCTCCTATCTTTTCAGATTTGAGAAACTTTTATCATTCTGCCATTCTTTGATTCTTCTTCTTCGTTCTGTCTCACATTGAAACTTCTCCAATGCTACAGACTTATACTTAAACTTATAAGTATAACCATATTTACTGAACTTAAGTAAATCATGACGAATAGTCTTCATGATCTTTTGTGGTGGACTTGACCAGTGCACAAGAATGTGTACTCGATCCCTTAGTCCTTTCCTTATTCACATAAGGAATTAGTCTTAATTTTCCAAGCTGAAAGTTCTCATTCATCATACTATACAACTTGCATGATTCCAAGTTTCGGTCCAATTGAACCTTGGGTGATGAGAATCTTTCCTTATTTGGTAATATTATACACTACCACAACCGAAAGAATCAAATCCATTTTTCCAATATTGCTATCAATGGAATCTTATAAGCAACAACTTTTCACAAATGCCATTGTAAGGATACTTAAAATAAATAAAATCAAAACCTTTTTCTTTTATTTTAAAACTTTGCGGAAAAACTTATCCTTACAATCCATATGAAAACCTTGTTGTTATCTATTCCTAAGCAATATAAATATCATAACTCTTAAGTAATAGCCCAGAATTCTGATCACCGAACCATGCGATTGAAATCCATCTTCGCGATCAGAATCAGCATGTACTTAATAGAGTTAGACAATGGACTTTACCTGAAGTAGAGCCAAACTTATTGACTTTAACATCCTTAGGTAAATTTGGCAGCTTCATAACCAATGCCCCTTCCTTTGGCAATAGTTACCTATGGACCCTTGATAATGGGACTATCTCAGACTTCGCCTCTCTCTTTACCATTGGGTCAACCGAGTTGACTATGGCCGATCCCTTTCCATTGGGAAGAGAGAGCTTTACTGGATATCCAATGTCATCATTGTCAATGTCCATAGCGTTTTAGGAAGTTGATTTTAGCAAATAGGTAAGATCATTAAGGGTCTTGTCTTAGTCTGTTTCATAGGATTCCCAAAAGAACTCACTATGTGACCTAGAAAGTAGTTGAGCCACCAACTTTCTCAAGACTTTGACACCCAACTCTCCCGGCTTGTCAATATGTGACTACATCTTCAAGATGTGATCACACCTAGACCTTGCCTTGCCAATAGGGCTTGAGTGACCTTAAACTTTTTAGGAACTTGTGGGTTAGGGAGAATAATTGGAGGAGGTGAAAGAAGTATGATATCCATGGGACATCATCTTCATTTAGGAAAGCTTGTTTCAAGAGATTTGGGAAGATCATAAATGTCTAGACCAGACATCTTTTTGGGAGATATTCAAGATAGTTGATTTAAAGTCCTTAATATGACACCCAATATGAAATATTAAGGCTAGGACCCAACAAACTATTTTATAACTTAGAAGAGGGATGCCGTAATCCAAGCCATAAAATATTTGAAGGTAGGTGAATGACGATTCACCAATTTCCACCATGAAAAACGAAATAATTTATTAGGTTTTAATTGGATTTGAAAGTCCTAGATCTTTGAGATTCATTGAACTGTTCAAAGGCATGTTTCAATCTCGAGTGTGCCCTTCAGGTTTTGTGACTGGGATGCCGAGGATCACAAAACAAAGTGTGAATAACCATGCAAATATACTTGGTACCCTTAATATTTACCCCTTAATCAGTGTGCCGGTTAACCACACACGCTCCACCGATACTATGATAAATATTAAGTTACCCTTTGCCTACCTTGTTAAGTCCAGGTTAGTGTGCCGGTTAACCACACACGCTCCACTAACGACTTAAGCAAAGTGCAAAGTGTAATTTCATGGGTTAGCACCAAATTCACATTTTCCTAAGTAACTAAGATTGGGTATTAATAAGAGTTTAGTTACTTAGTATTTATCATTAATACTTTTAATGAAAGGAGAATTATAGTCCTTGTCCTACCCGTTCGGCTAACGACCCTCCACCAGTCAAGGAAGCGGTGGGTGAGAGTGGACACCCATTAAACTGCCATTTTATAGGTAGTAACCTTATACCCCCCTTATAGACCGGCTTCGTGAATGAGGCCTACTAACGGTAAGAATGACTTTACTCTTATACATATATATAAATATTATTAACTTATAATATTATAAAGTATAAGGGTTGAATTTTAACTTTTAAAATTCTAAGGGCTAACTTGGAATTAAAGTATTCATAAGTGAAAACTTTTCAAATTCCAAAACTTGAGGGCAAGTTTTGAAACTATTCAAAACTAATTAATTCCATAACTTATGAGTTTAAAGTAGTTTTAATTAAAAAAAAACTCTTCAAGTTCCATAACTTGAGGACAAGTTATGGAAGACTTTAAACTAATTAATAAAAAAATAACTTTTTTTTTTATTGTAACTTATGGAAGTAATTAAGGTTACACTTTTTTTTTTTAATTTAATGAAGAGACTCTTGAACCTGCATAACTTGAGGACAAGTTATGGAGTCATAAAACCATTTAATTAGAACTAGACTCTTCATTTTGTAACCTTTGCCAACTTTTATGAGTTTTATGATTCTTAAATGTGACTTTTCATATAACTTGAGGACAAGTTACAAAAACACACTTTGGAATCAACTCTTAGATTAAAATGGATTGAAAACAACTATTTCACACAACTTTTCTATTAATCTAAGAACCTCATAAGAACAAGATAATTCAAATCATCAATCTTCAAGAAATTAGCATGAACATACAAACTAATACAAATCTTGAAATTATGACAATTATCTTAGAAATTGGATTAGCATGAACATTACCACATCAAAAACAAGTTTATAAGTCCAAAAACATCTTAGGGTAATGTTCCTAGTCCAATTCCAGCCAAAACAATCGAATATATGCATCTAACTCGATTTTTCAGCTACTTTTGCAAGTATAACAAGAAAACAAGCCTAGGCTCTGATACCACTGTTGGGTTATGCACATTCTAACACTCCTAAGTGTACATGCAACCCTAAATACCTTGGATCTATGTTTTCTCTATTATACATACAATTATGAACATCCAAGGTATTATCCTAATCTAGCATACAAAATAGTAAATATAACAAGATAGAATACATACCTCTTTGATGTAGAATGTCTTCATGAAGCTTGAGTGCCTAGTGCCCCAAGTGTGACACCAAATGGTTCACACAACACCAAATACACTTGGAATAACTTGAGAGAAACTTGAACACTCCTTGAAATCGTCTAGCCCTCACACTCACACATTAGTGCACGATTTATTGAGCCATGGGATTCTTTTATATGGTGGCTATTAGGGTTACACCATGTAACTCATAACTTTACCCATTCCTTATGCTCCATGGATTTTAACCTCCATGGAGTATCCATGGGTCACCCCATGGACTTAGTCCAACATAAGGAATCTTGGATCACAAGCCCACATATATAAGAATGAATGATTTACACAATCAACCCATATATTTAATTAATCTCATTTTGATCACTTAATTAATTCCAAATTAATTCTTGATCAATACTAATTAAATAACCTTATTAATATATTAGAACTTATAATATATTAACCAACCTTAAGTGTTATTTCTCTCATTATAGTCTATCCAAATGCATGATGCCATGCAACCCAAATGGACCATGCCGGGTCGGGTTAAGTCTTACCAATTATAGTTATGGACTTAGACATTAATCCAACAATATGTACATTTATATAATTAAACACTTTGCTCAACGGGTTACAAAAGTGTAAACGGTTCGTAAACTATATTTAAATAGTTTATCATGGCATGAGTTTTTCGTACCCATATGTATGTATATCCATATAAATATGTGCTAGTGTACTTAAATAACAAGTATTTTGTATTTAGAGCAAACAAATGGGTCTTTAGTATGAGAAACACCCATTTTCCTAGTTTTCGACTTTTAATCGTTATAAACGGCAAATAGCAAAAATATAGTTACGTAGAACTTGTTTTTGCCTTTTTGAGATTTTTAAATATAGTTAAATTTATATGTTTTAATCAACATATCTTTGGTCAAAAACCCGCAAAAATGGTGTCATAACCTACTTACAACCATTTTTGCTAGAAAATCCATTATTACTTAACATATAAGCAAGTATTTATAACAACTTGTATATTATTTTGTTCACTAGTATTTTACTTGTATTCCCCCCTAAAATATAGAAAACTTCGAAAATGGTGGGGGTATGTACTCACCTTATGTGTTCCCTTGATGAGTGGAAGGTTGTGGATGAGATGTTTCAAGTCAAGAACACTTGAAAAATACTTGGAGATTTGATGGTCCTAAGGACATTAATACGTGAATATGTGGGTAAGAGATTCAAGATTAGTTTAGAAGTATGTAGAATTATTAGAGGTTGAAGGAAATACTTACTAAAATATCCAAGAACAATCTTGGAAAAATCCTTTCTAGAGAGGGAGTGAGAAATTTTCTTGGAGAGAAAGGTGAGAAATGAAGATGGTGGAATGATGAAATAGCTCCAGATCGTGAGTATAAAAGGGAAGGAGTAATGCAAGTGGAGGGGTGGTTAGAAGGAGTTATGAGGGGGACAAGGATTTGACCAATGGGGACTAGCTAGAGTTAGAGAAGTGACATAAATGACACTTGTGTCATGATGGGGAACCACTTGTTCTAGGACTTTATGTATAAAATAATATAATATCTTTATAATTTTAGATATTATTTTATGCAATGGTATGCTTTATATATAATAAAGCTTCAATATGGGCATAAAATATGAGGTTAGAGGGTCTAAGTTGTGAAAAATATGTGTTTGATGGAAATCCCGACGTCAAAAACTCTTAAAATGATGAAAGGTCCAAAGTTGTCAAAATTCCGAAGTGGGGTGTAAAGTCAGAAGGAGTCCGGAGTCAGTCAGAAGTTCTGGAGTGGTTGATCTTCCGAGATGCGAATACTTCCGAAGCTAAGAAGGTTCCGAGATGCGAGACTTCCGAAGCTGCGAATCTTCCGAGATGCTAATTCTTCCGGTGTTAGGAGGTTCTGGAGTCCGAAGGTTCCGAGATCAGAAGTATTTCGGAGTGAGAGGGTTCCGGACTGAGAGGAGAGGCTCCGAGAATGAATAGTGTATTCCGAGATTAGCTTGTTCTTTTGGGTTTTCTCCTTCTGTTTTGAGCTGTTTTCAACAAGGGAAGGGATGGGATGATGTCAGTGTTTATGGGAACGATTAGAAGTGCGGGTTTTCTTATCGAGGGAGATTTAGGAGAGAGAGATGTAGAGAGATTTGGGAGAGATTTGAGATATAGAGAGTTTAAAGAGAGATATAGAGAGTTTAGAGACAGAGAGATATAGAGAGTTTAGAGAGAGAGATATAGAGAGTTTAGAGAGAGATATATATAGAGAGTTTAGAGAGAGAGATATAGAGAGTTTAGAGAGAGATACTTTGTATAATAATTGCAAGTCGTACATTAGGAAACCTAGCGTTTATCTTAAAATCTTAATGCTAGTTGTGTTGACTTGGTTGACTCGTTGACTTGGTTTGAATTTGATTGACTTTGTTTGACCAAAAGACGGTTGTCACATCATCCCCCCGTTAGAAGGAATTTCGTCCCGAAATTAGCATTTTGAGTGGGACTTCAAGGGTTGGAGAAAAGATGTGGGTATTTTTGTTTCATCTGGTCCTCGCGTTCCCAAGTAAATTTAGGTCCTCGTTTGGCGTTCCAACGAACCTTTACTATGTTTATGCGGCTTTGCTTTGTTCTCTTGATTTCCCTGTCCATGATTTCCACTGGTTCTTCGATGAAGTGGAGACTCTCATTGACTTCAATTTCGTCAGGTGGAATGACAAGAGTCTCATCCGACAAGCAATTCTTCAAGTTGGACACATGAAAAGTGGGATGCATGTTACTGAGTTCCTGCGGTAGTTGAAGTCTGTAAGCTACCGAGCCAATCCTGGCGAGGATATCGAATGGCCCGATGTACCTTCGATTTAGTTTCCCACGTTTTCCAAAACGTATCATCCCCTTCCAGGGTGAGACTTTCAATAGAACGCGGTCACCAATCTGGAACTCCAAGGGCTTTCGTCGTTTATCCGCATAGCTCTTTTGTCGATCCCGAGAAGCTTTAAGACGCTCACGGATATGTACGATATTTTCCGTAGTTTCTCGTATGATCTCAGGGCCGGTGAGTGTGCTATCGGGCACTTGTCCTTTGGCTAGTTTCGTGTCACCCACCTATGCCCAACATAGAGGTGATCTGCACTTGCGCCCATAGAAGGCTTCAAATGGAGCAAATTTGATGCGGGTGTGATAACTATTGTTGTATGAGAACTCGATGAGGGGTAAATGGGTATCCTAAGCTTTACCGAAGTCGATCACAGAAGCTCTCAACATATCTTCCAATGTTTGAATAGTTCTTTTGCTCTGCCCGTCGGTTTGTGGGTGGTAGGCTGTACTCATTTCAAGCCGGGTTCCCAGAGATTTTTGTAGCGTTTACCAAAATTGCAAGGTAAACCTACTATCCCTATCAGATATAATGGATATCGGCACACCATGTAGTCGTACAATCTCTTTGATGTATGTCCTCGTTAGTTTTTCTATATTTTCTGTCTCTTTTATTGGCAGAAAGTGCGCGGATTTGGTTAACCTATCGACAATCATCCATATGGTGTCGAGTCCACCAGTCGGCTTGGGTAATTTAGTTATGAAATCCATGGTTAGCCGCTCCCACTTCCAATCGGGTATCTCCGGTTGCTGCAGCAAACCCGGCGGCTTTTGGTACTCTGTCTTAACCTTTGCGCATGTCAACCACTTGCCCACATACATAGCAATTTCTGCCTTCATATTTGGCCACCAATAGAGTTTCTTGAGATCCAGATACATCTTGTTTGAACGGGATGAACAGAGTATTTGGTCTTGTGAGCCTCGTTCATGATAACTCCCCTGAACCCAACAAACTTCGCTGTCCAGATTCGATTCATGAGATAGTGAGACCCGTCACCCTTGACCTTAGGTTTTTATCCATTCCTCGCAAGGCTTCACTTGCGACATTCTCAGGTTTCAAGGCCTCGAGCTGTGCCTCCTTGATCTGCATAGACAGGTGTGAACGGATAGTTATCAACAATGATTTTACTCGGTGGCCCGAGTATTCCTTCTGACTTAGGGCATCTGCTACTATGTAGGCCTTGCCCGGATGATAATGAATTTCATATTCATAGTCGTTTAGTAGTTCCACCCATCGTCATTGCCTCATGTTGAGCTCTTTTTGATTGAGGATGTGCTGGAGACTCTTATGGTCAGTGTAGATTGTACACTTCGTACCATAGAGATAGTGTCCCCAGATCTTCAAATCAAACACCACTGCTCCCAATTCAAGGTCATGCGTGGTGTAGTTGATCTCGTGGGTCTTAAGTTGTCTCGAGGCATAGGCAATAACCTTCCCTCGTTGCATGAGCACACAACCTAGACCTTGTTTGGACGCATCGCAGTAGACCACAAAGTCTTATGTCCCTTCTAGGAGAGACAAGATCAAAGCATTGCATAATGCTCATTTTAGCGTTTGGAAGGCAGCTTCTTGCTTATCTTCCTAGTTGAAGTTCATTCCTTTTTGAGTTAAGGCAGTGAGTGGCTTAGCGATCTTTGAGAAGTTTTGTATGAACCTCCGGTAGTAGCCAGCCAGGCCTAAGAACCGGCGGATCTCCGTCGGTGTCCTTGACACTTTTCAGTTCTCAATTGCCTTGATTTTTGAGGGGTTCACATGTATCCCTTCCTTTCTGACCACGTGTCCCAAAAAGTCCACCTTTCGGATCCAAAATTCGCATTTTGAAAACTTTGCATACAGTTTGTCCGTCTTTAATGTCTCCAGGACTTGTCAAAGGTGTTGACTATGCTCTTCCTTACTTTATGAATAGACTAATATGTCGTCGATGAACACTATCACAAATTTATCTAAGTAAGGTCAGCATACACGGTAATAGAGAAAACATAGATCCAAGGTATTTAGGGTTGCATGTACACTTAGGAGTGTTAGAATGCTCATAACCCAACAGTGGTATCAGAGCCTAGGCTTGTTTTCTTGTTATACTTGCAAAAGTAGCTGAAAAATCGAGTTGGATGCATATATTCGATTGTTTGGCTGGAATTGGACTAGGAACATTACCCTAAGATGTTTTTGGACTTATAAACTTGTTTTTGATGTGGTAATGTTCATGCTAATCCAATTTCTAAGATAATTGTCATAATTTCAAGATTTGTATTAGTTTGTATGTTCATGCCAATTTCTTGAAGATTGATGATTTGAATTATCTTGTTCTTATGAGGTTCTTAGATTAATAGAAAAGTTGTGTGAAATAGTTGTTTTCAAGCCATTTTAATCTAAGAGTTGATTCCAAAGTGTGTTTTTGTAACTTGTCCTCAAGTTATATGAAAAGTCACATTTAAGAATCATAAAACTCATAAAAGTTGGAAAAGGTTACAAAATGAAGAGTCTAGTTCTAATTAAATGGTTTTATGACTCCATAACTTGTCCTCAAGTTATGGAGGTTCAAGAGTCTCTTCATTAAATTAAAAAAAAAGTGTAACCTTAATCAGTTCCATAAGTTACAATAAAAAAAAGTTAATTTTTTTTAATTAGTTTAAAGTCTTCCATAACTTGTCCTCAAGTTATGGAACTTGAAGAGTTTTTTTTTAATTAAAACTACTTTAAACTCATAAGTTATGGAACTAATTAGTTTTGAATAGTTTCAAAACTTGCCCTCAAGTTTTGGAATTTGAAAAGTTTTCACATATGAATACTTTAATTCCAAGTTAGCCCTTAGAATTTTAAAAGTTAAAATTCAACCCTTATACTTTATTATATTATAAGTTAATAATATTTATATATATGTATAAGAGTAAAGTCAGTCTTACCGTTAGTAGGCCTCATTCACGAAGCCGGTCTATAAGGGGGGTATAAGGTTACTGCCTATAAAATGGCAGTTTAATGGGTGTCCACTCTCACCCACCGCTTCCTTGACTGGTGGAGGGTCGTTAGCCGAACGGGTAGGACAAGGACTATAATTCTCCTTTCATTAAAAGTATTAATGATAAATACTAAGTAACTAAACTCTTATTAATACCCGATCTTAGTTACTTAGGAAAATGTGAATTTGGTGCTAACCCATGAAATTACACTTTGCACTTTGCTTAAGTCGTTAGTGGAGCGTGTGTGGTTAACCGGCACACTAACCTGGACTTAACAAGGTAGGCAAAGGGTAACTTAATATTTATCATAGTATCGGTGGAGCGTGTATGGTTAACCGGCACACTGATTAAGGGGTAAATATTAAGGGTACCAAGTATATTTGCATGGTTATTCACACTTTGTTTTGTGATCCTCGGCATCCCAGTCACAAAACCTGAAGGGCACACTCGAGATTGAAACATGCCTTTGAACAGTTCAATGAATCTCAAAGATCTAGGACTTTCAAATCCAATTAAAACCTAATAAATTATTTCGTTTTTCATGGTGGAAATTGGTGAATCGTCATTCACCTACCTTCAAATATTTTATGGCTTGGATTACGGCATCCCTCTTCTAAGTTATAAAATAGTTTGTTGGGTCCTAGCCTTAATATTTCATATTGGGTGTCATATTAAGGACTTTAAATCAAATATCTTGAATATCTCCCAAAAAGATGTCTGGTCTAGACATTTATGATCTTCCCAAATCTCTTGAAACAAGCTTTCCTAAATGAAGATGATGTCCCATGGATATCATACTTCTTTCACCTCCTCCAATTATTCTCCCTAACCCACAAGTTCCTAAAAAGTTTAAGGTCACTCAAGCCCTATTGGCAAGGCAAGGTCTAGGTGTGATCACATCTTGGAGATGTAGTCACATATTGACAAGTCGGGAGAGTTGGGTGTCAAAGTCTTGAGAAAGTTGGTGGCTCAACTACTTTCTAAGTCACATAGTGAGTTCTTTTGGGAATCATATGAAACAGACTAAGACAAGACCCTTAATGATCTTATCTATTTGCTAAGATTAACTTCCTAAAACGCTATGGACATTGACAATGATGACATTGGATATCCAGTAAAGCTCTCTCTTCCCAATGGAAAGGGATCGGCCATAGTCAACTCGGTTGACCCAATGGTAAAGAGAGAGGCGAAGTCTGAGATAGTCCCATTATCAAGGGTCCATAGGTAACTATTGCCAAAGGAAGGGGCATTGGTTATGAAGCTGCCAAATTTACCTAAGGATGTTAAAGTCAATAAGTTTGGCTCTACTTCAGGTAAAGTCCATTGTCTAACTCTATTAAGTACATGCTGATTCTGATCGCGAAGATGGATTTCAATCGCATGGTTCGGTGATCAGAATTTTGGGCTATTACTTAAGAGTTATGATATTTATATTGCTTAGGAATAGATAACAACAAGGTTTTCATATGGATTGTAAGGATAAGTTTTTCCGCAAAGTTTTAAAATAAAAGAAAAAGGTTTTGATTTTATTTATTTTAAGTATCCTTACAATGGCATTTGTGAAAAGTTGTTGCTTATAAGATTCCATTGATAGCAATATTGGAAAAATGGATTTGATTCTTTCAGTTGTGGTAGTGTCTAATATTACCAAATAAGGAAAGATTCTCATCACCCAAGGTTCAATTGGACCGAAACTTGGAATCATGCAAGTTGTATAGTATGATGAATGAGAACTTTCAGCTTGGAAAATTAAGACTAATTCCTTATGTGAATAAGGAAAGGACTAAGGGATCGAGTACACATTCTTGTGCACTGGTCAAGTCCACCACAAAAGATCAAGAAGACTATTCGTCATGATTTACTTAAGTTTAGTAAATATGGTTATACTTATAACTTTAAGTATAAGTCTGTAGCATTGGAGAAGTTTCAATGTGAGACAGAACGAAGAAGAAGAATCAAAGAATGGCAGAATGATAAAAGTTTCTCAAATCTGAAAAGATGGGAGAGTACTTTAGTATCATGTTTATGATCATCTTAATGATTAAGATACCATATCACAATTGGTCCTCTAAAGTCATCTTAGTGCATTCTTATGACTAAGAAGAGGAGTCATGAATTGTTGAAATGGTTAAATCAAAAAGATGAGTCATACTTCGTTCCAAAACAATTCTTAGAGTCATACTCCAAGATTGTAACTTGAGTGACATATCTTAAAGAGGGTTTGTTAACACTAGTCAAATGTAAGAGTAAAAGGTTATCTACTCATGTACATTTGAAATTGTAAGTTGTGATGTTTTGGATAAAACAGAGACCAACTTAGGCCAATTGTGTAAAGTGTTAGTCTTGATAAAGAATCTGCACTATATCTTGAATATTTGACAAGGGAGTCTTATATGTCAAGAGGACAGTGGGAGTCTTAAAGCTCTTGAAAGTTTCAAGACTTAATCAAGAATAAAACCTAAAGTCCTTCACTAGCACACGACTTGAGGTTTATAACCTATCGTGTTGAAATTTGTGTGCCTATTCAAGTTGGCTTTGCATAGGAGTTCTGAGAGTTCTCAGTTGGTTGCACAACTACTTGGAAGCAATGGCAGGCACCTGAGCTGCCAAATGGCAAGAATTTAAGATTGCACAAGTTTAATCAATATGAGTTTGGATTTGTCACTAACCTTGTCTTGTGATTATGGTTTTGACAAATTCACATGGATAAGAACACATACACTATTAAATCTAAGTGTCATAAGGTTTCTCTCCGATTCATGAAAATGATGGTGAGGAAACACTTTCACTAAGTAGATTTTAGCTAGATAGCAATTGTGATATTTGCATTCTCAAAGTCGTTAGTGGAGCGTGTGTTGTTTACCGACACACTAACATGGACTTGTGAGAAGTGGCAAAGGTCTAAAAAATTGAGACTATGATTACGGCATCCCTTTTCATAGTTCTAAAATTGTTTAGACACACATGTGAGCTATCTAAGAGAGGTGTATGATTTTGATAAAGTTTTATCAAAACAATCTAGTATCAGAAATCTAAACTTTGGTAAGAAAGTCAGCTGATTTCTGAGTACATGTCAAAGCTAGTGGGAGCATAAGTGTTATGCTAATAATCATCATATTAGTGGGAGCATGATAATTATGACAAAGGTTGCAAGTTAGCAATGTTAATTATAGAAAACAAAAGTTTCAATTCGTGAGGTTGCAGGGGTTAAAAAAGTTGTTTTGCTATAATTAATGGAGAGGAAATTATACTTCATTTCAATTCTAAAAGCTTAGATTGAGATTTTAATCGTATTTAATCAAGGATATATATATGAATTTCATGTTGGAATGGCTCAACATAAGGAAATTCTATATATGGGTCCATTATTTGCGTTCTAAAATTCGATTATGATTACGGCATCCCTTTTCATAATCTGAATTTTGAGAACTTGGCAAATTGAAATGGAAATATTATAGCAAAAGACTGGTTTAGTCTTTATTTGCGTTCTAAAATTCGATTATGATTACGGCATCCCTTTTCATAATCTGAATTTTGAGAACTTGGCAAATTGAAATGGAAATATTATAGCAAAAGACTGGTTTAGTCTTTATTTGCGTTCTAAAATTCGATTATGATTACAGCATCCCTTTTCATAATCTGAATTTTGAGAACTTGGCAAATTGAAATGGAAATATTATAGCAAAAGACTGGTTTAGTCTTTATGTGAGACATCATGAATCGTGTCCCATATGCTTCGGATATAAGATCGATTACATGTGCTATATTCATCCTTTCTAAAATTTTCCAAATGCCTGGGGCATTATGAAGGGAAAAGGTCTAGAATTGGATATGACTAAAATGATTAAGCAATTGTCGAGGACAATCTAAGGTTTACCAAAGATTGGTTGCTCAAGGACAGTTGGAAGTATAATGTTAATTCTGGAAGGACCATATTGACATAATCTGTAAGGAGGCAACTCTTGTTCAGAAGTGATAGTCAAAATGGAATATGGAAATGTTTCAAAGTTAGAAATTATTCAATCTGTGTAAGATTAGGAAACTTAATGAAAGAAGGATGTTTCCAAGGAGCTGATCTCCTTTGGAATGCTCTGTAATGATTATTGTCAAGTCTTTCTGACTTTGTGCATAATCATTAAGAGGATCAATGCATATAAGTTTAGAATCTAACAGATTTCAGTAAATGGCATGAATTTGGAATTCTTGCATTTGCAGTAAGGATTTGGGACTGTGAAAAAAGGATCATTGGAGTGATGTTCAATTGATCTATTTTACAAGGTAAAGATCATAGACAAACATAGTATGCATACTTGGTGTATGGCATGACTAGTGTTTAGAAAACATAGTGTACATGCTTGGAGCATGGGACAACTATTGTTTTAAATTCAAGTATAAAGTTGATAAAACCGAAACAATGAATAATGAGTAATCAGTATGGTGATAAATAAAAGTGTTTATTTATATTCATAGGGTTTGATACCATATTTGATTCATTTATTCTTGTGTTTCACTTTGCATGTTTTGACTTCCAGAATAACTAAGTCGCTCTTCCTGAATGATTAAGTTATTCAAACCATCCACAGTCGGTCATATGTTGGAAGTAGATATGAATCAAGACTGTCATGGGTTGGTTTGTAGAGGTCCAAGTTGGTGGACAAAGTGGTGCTACAACACTCATGAGTGCTCATAAGTTTTGAGTATTGGATTCAACCCGCGCTCATTTGAATCACTTCATGGATTTTATCACGAGTGATCATGAGACGATAATATCTTATATTCTTCAAACCTAGAGATATGAGTTGTTACTATGAGTTGGTTATACATTGATTGCACGAAAACGCATTGGTAACTCGATGTTATAAAACGTGCCTTTGTGTATGATTCAACAAGTAGTAGAACAAGCCATATGAGTCGAAGTTTATCCATTCCTTTTACCTTCGGGATAAAAGCGATATATGTGGGCCCCTCGATGATTTAAAGATGATGCATGTGAGTGCTTGGCCAAGCCAGGACTGATTTGATTTGTTCAATCAGTCAGTCATCATGAATTGGAAATCGGGAAACAACAAATGGACAGAGAGAATGATTGATAATCCATGTCTCAGTCCATATGATATCTAGAATGGAGGAATATATGATCCCTTATCTAATGGACAAGTCATTGACAAAGGTCAGAGTTGACCCGACCCGACCCGGTCCATTTGGGTTAATGTCTAAGTCCATAACTATAATTGGTAAGACTTGACCCGACCCGGCATGGTCCATTTGGGTTGCATGGCATCATGCATTTGGATAGACTATAATGAGAGAAATAACACTTAAGGTTGGTTAATATATTATAAGTTCTAATATATTAATAAGGTTATTTAATTAGTATTGATCAAAAATTAATTTGGAATTAATTAAGTGATCAAAAGGAGACTAATTAAATATATGGGTTGATTGTGTAAATCATTCATTCTTATATATGTGGGCTTGTGATCCAAGATTCCTTACGTTGGACTAAGTCCATGGGGTGACCCATGGATACTCCATGGAGGTTAAAATCCATGGAGCATAAGGAATGGGTAAAGTTATGAGTTACATGGTGTAACCCTAATAGCCACCATATAAAAGAATCCCATTGCTCAACAAATCGTGCACTAATGTGTGAGTGTGAGGGCTAGACGATTTCAAGGAGTGTTCAAGTTTCTCTCAAGTTATTCCAAGTGTATTTGGTGTTGTGTGAACCATTTGAGGTGTCACACTTGGGGCACTAGGCACTCAAGCTTCATGAAGACATTCTACATCAAAGAGGTATGTATTCTATCTTGTTATATTTATTATTTTGTATGCTAGATTAGGATAATACCTTGGATGTTCATAATTGTATGTATAATAGAGAAAACATAGATCCAAGGTATTTAGGGTTGCATGTACACTTAGGAGTGTTAGAATGCTCATAACCCAACACACGGTTCATCAGGTCCATGAACACCACAGGCGCATTGTAAGGTCCTGGAAAGGACGTTTACCAATAATCAAGAAACAAACAATCACAATAGAAGAGGAAGAAGAAAAGAAATCGAGCTTGCACACGTTTATATTCAGAAAAACGTCAGGTACAACTCGATGGAACACTCTGTAAACACAATGGCATCAACAACCACACATAGACCTACACCTCCACTATATATTCTGGACTGGGCCGTAAATTGGGTTTACGGTCGTAAACTTACTTGCTGACCGTAAACACCTAGACAACCCACAAAAATGCATTACATACTCATACTGAACTATTACAATGAAAGCCTAGACCAAAAAGTTCTTCAGCCACCAGCACATCAGATTTGTCGACCACCAGCACATCATATTTTCCCATCGCTCCGTTCCACATCTCTTTCTCGATAATCTCAGCAACCATTGAAGTGTACTCCTTTGCAGCAGACTCAAAAAGTTCTTCAGCTACCATGATCTGATGAATGGAGAGCTGATGTATATCCCACTTACCAAATTGAAGCAAATCCCTCTTGTCATACAAACGGATACAGTCGTCTTTAAGCTTGATAACAGCAGAAGCAGTAGATTCATCAAACACCCAGTATAACATGGATGCAAGAGATCCATCTGGATAATTTTGAAGAATGAGAATCTGCTTTACTTGAGCGGTAGCGGGCCACATCACTGACCGAAGTGGCTGACTTGTTTTGGGATCAATGACGCTAGGATAAATCTTGATGATAGACTCTGCAGTCTTCATTGAAGGGAAGCCCTTAGCCACTTGATCTTCCAAAAATGCCTTGAACTGAGTCGCCCTGGGATTGTTTGATGGATTTGAGAAAGGAGCATTAGACAGATCCGTAAGATCAATCCTAGTGAAGGAGTGAAAATCGTGAGCATCTTTGTACATTTCAGTATTGCCGCTCTTTCTTCTCACCATCCACATATTCATAGTGTCATGGAATCCCCACGAAACGATTCCAGACCTATCACCATAAACGTCTCCGAAACGATGTTCTCCCAGATCCGTAACGGTGATCTTTGATTGTTCCCAGGGAGCATTATGATCTGCGCTCCTTTTGAATAGAAGTTGACCCTTTTCAGCTGACTTGGCCAATTTAGCACGTTTCAAATCCACTACACTCGGAGCTTGAGCCAGTTCCTTGTCAAAACGGTTAACAACAGTGGGTGTTCTTGTAGGCTGTGGAACTGTGGGAGCATCTCTATCAGGAAGATAAATCTTTGGCTCATCAACAGATGACTTGAATTGGTCGCCAAAATTTTCTTCCAGCTTCTTCTTTAGATCGTAGTAGCTGGCGGTTAACAAGCCGAAATGTGTCTGAAGATCAGTAATTTGCTTCGGCTTCAGAGCTTTATCTTCAATAAGTTCGGCAACTTGAATATTGAGCTTTGCATTTTCGGTCTGAAGGTCTGCAACCTTGATATCCAGCTCAATATTCTTCTGATCTAAATCAATATTTTTCTGATTCAAAGCATCGATCTCCTTCTGAAGTCCAAGTATAGAAGGATTCTCTTCTCCTGAGTTGCCACCCCCAATAGAAATTCCTTTGCCACGGGAGGGGGCGTTGTGAATTGTTCTTCGGCCAAGAACCTGGCTAGCCTCACAGAAGCAGCATCATGGTCTGGCCTGGGAGGAGAGAAATCTGTGGGGAAGGAAGAGCCACCAGCTTCATAGAAGGTACTAGGACCTTCACTGACGGGTTCAGATGAAACGATAACGAGAGTTGTTGTTTGTGGGGCTGTAAAGCTTTGAATCACACCCGAAACAGGAATTCCCTGTCTAGGGTCAAGTCTTCATCTTTTTGTTGGAGGTTGAGAGGCTTGTGTAGTTGTGCGATCACTTTCCAATGGCGCAGATGTAGGTCAAACAACATCAAAGGGAGGAATCCCTGACACGGTTACCATACGAATTGCTATTTCCGCCATCGGATTGGTAAGAGGAGGCGTGGCTTCGAGAACGTCTTCATTTTCCCTTATCTCTGTTGCCGGATGAGCAACTTCATCGATATTGTCAAGCAACGTGTTGAGGTTTTCCCTGGTCATGAAGTCTTCATTACTACCAAAGTTGAGAGGGATCTCATCGTTATCAAACCCTGTAAGATCGAGGTCTTCATATAAATCAGTCTTTGTTACGCTTTTCGAAGACCCCTCATTATAATCTCCTTGAACCTGAACAGATGTCAGTTCATGTTCCTCAGCTACTTGTGCATTAGGAGCTGGAGTTTCTTCTTCACCAGCACGATCTAACACTGTAATAACATCATATTCCGAAATGACTCTTTCAGAAGAAGTGGGCTCAGAAGACACTTTGTTTGACGTTCCATGAGATTCGGAGGATTTATTTATCTCTGCAAATTTTCCGAATTTCAAAAGAGGATGTAATCATTGCAAGACGACTTTGCCCTTTCGATTCTGCTTAATGAGACCAATCGTGTGTGGGCCTAATGACTTTATATCCAGTGTGTCTCCTTCTTTAACCATCTCAGGAAATTGGGTGTCAATGAATGTCTGAATAAACCTAGGATACATCAAGAATGCATCTCTGTTCCCCCGACTTATAGCGTTGATGTTTACCAAGAACTCATCCAGTATGAACTTTGAGAAGTTGAATTTGATGCCAGCAGCCAGTGAAACAATTGCCCCTGTGTTCCTGAGCGAGATTTCATCAACACCTGATCTTCTTCCCGAGATACAGCTCACGAACACATGCGCCAAAAATCTCCAGTAGGGTGGCAGAAGCTTCTTCACCGTGGGAGGGTAAATACCTTCGTACCCCATCTTCTTGAGAATCTTTTGTACATCATCAATCCCAATTTCAGTAGGAAAATCGGTTTGATCATTGATCAGCAGTGTTTCTCTAATGAACTGCTCATTGATAGTAATCTTGCATCCTTTCACCATAGCTTTAATGGAAACCACTCCTTTGTTTGATGTCATATTAGCAGTCTGCCAGAACTCCTTCACATTATTCTGATAGATGACTGGATTCACAGTGATGGCACAAGCCAGGCAAGATTCTCTCAGTGTGTATATCATCGACCTGAAATCTCCATGAGCAGTAGGGGGTCATCCAGTACAATTGCCAGGTTATGCATGTCAGCAAACTTAAGACTTGTCATTGTTCTGCACTAAACCAGGCCAAGTAAGAAAACAAAGTATTTAAACAATTAAAGCTTTATGTTTTCTTAATTAATCAATTTTATTTTGGCCTTGAAAAATTATTTTGATCAAAAATTTGGAGTTTACGGTCAAACAAGGTCAAAAATTATGTTTACGGTTCAGAATGAGTTTACGGTCAATATTGGTCAAACATGAGTTTACGGTCCAAATTGGGTTTACGGCCGTAAACCCATTCAGTGATCACCTGACAGTAAACTGAGTTTACGGTCGTAAACTCAAAGGGAGTTTACGGTCGTAAACGTCCAGACCATAAGCCCAGACAGTTTACGGTCGTAAGCTCAAACCGTAAACCCTCCCCAAACCGTAAAAGCCGACGACCAGTAAAACCTCGATTAATCCTCCAGTTTTAGTCGAATCGATGAACATAACACATATCCTCAGTCGGTTTTAGCATACCTTCGAAGTGGACTAACTGATTTTTCAAAATCTCGCAAAAAGTTTTCGAGGAAGAGAGAGAGTAGAGCGAGTTTGCGGCAGGGAATGCCTGCTAAGAAGTTCAATTCAAGAGATGCTCCAGTGAAACCAAGACCGGTTAGGTCAAAGTCATCTCAGTGATCAACTTCGAGTTCAAAAGCAAGCGATAAAGCACCCAACCGATCGAACAAGAAATGGGTTAAAACCGACTACAGATGGGTACCAAAGGTTCATACTCCCAAATCACCTAATGATTCTAACATTTCTTCATCTTCTGTTTGTGATAAGCACGATATGTCATGGGAGAGAGTACCTTGCATTGATCACAAAGGTCAACCCGGTTTCAAAACGGACTGGGTTCCAAAGACCAACTAATCCTGCACTCTGTGCTAGAGCAGCTATGGAGGCATATCATCAGACTTCGGTTTATTGATAGTGGCTGTTCCAAGCACATGATAGGGGACATCTCTCAACTGTACAAAACTCAGAACTTTAAGTGAGGGTATGTGTCCTTTGCAGGAAAGGAAGAAAGAAGAGGATCACAAATGGGGTTTGTGCTTAACGATGTGAAGAATTTTCGGATCTATTCTGAGATTGAAATATGCATGCTGTTCTCAGACCTTCTGGATACAAATTCAATTGGTAACTTACGGTTTGAGTTTTATTCTCGATACTCCTGAGTTTCTCTTACAATGATTTGTTTTGAAGACAATTTTTTATTTTCTTATAGTTTTTGCTTTGTAGGTATTGTTTGGGAAGTGATATGAAGCTTAGTGTTAAAGGACAGTCTGAAATTCGTGTAATGCACTAAAGCTGAATTGTCTAGACTCCGTGTTCAATGTGCTGGTAGGCCCAAAGGATTCAAAAGGAGTAGACATAGATTGACAATGAAAGGACTTGACAATATGAACTTAGATAGTTCTATTTGGACTGACAATACGACGCTTGGGTAGATTGAGCAGTGAGATAAACATGAGAACCTGCAGGATACACTAAAGTCATATGTATCTAGATTTGTGGTTTAACGTTTCCTTGATGTATGGACTCATGTCCTTAATTCTGGTACTGATAGGGCAACTGGGGGGTTCTGATAAAGTAGGTCTGTAGGAAATTATTTTCTTGCTTTCTATCTGTCATTCATATGTTGCTTCCTTTGCGTGATTGGAACATATCCGACCTGGAATGCAACATATGAAACTCTATTTCAATGCATCTTCTTATCTATGCAATTCTTTATATCTGTTAGCCATATGTTGTTTCCTCTGCGCGGTTGGAAGAGATCTGACCTAGAACACAGCATATGCAACTTTCTACCTCTCAATCCATCTATCTGTGTTAGTCATATGTTGTTCCCTCTGCGTGATTGGAAGACATCCGACCTGGGATACAACATATGCACTTCTATATCTGACTTCTTTCTAAATGATTGAATACTCACCTAAAGTAAGGAGTTCTTTGGAAGTTCATGATTACCGGGGTATATCGGGAAGTGGGAAACACATTCTAGTACATCTAAAATTGAACCATTTAATAGGTTGTCTGTAGATCTCGCTGCTGAATTTAAGTGGACAACAATATCCTTGGTCGTCGTCAGCTAAATGGTCCATTTAGGAATATATATCACAATGACTTGTCATTTATAATCTTTCCAATTTGTCAAATATCCTTTGTGTTTAAGTGGACCACAATACCGGTGATTGACCAGATCTAAACATGCAGGTGTGTGCTGATAAACGATATTGAATTGCCTGACAACCTTGATCCTAAATCAGTCTTAAAGTTAGCTATTATTTTTGTTTTTTTTTAATATGTTCATAGTTTTGCTCTATACACAAATTTAAGGGGGATAATTAATTTTTTTTTTTTAAATCAAACAAAAATCAGAAAACCAAAAATCCAAAAATGTTGTTATTTCTGTTTTATTTCTTTTTTCAGAAAAATCAAAAATCCAAAAATATTTTTGTTTATGTTTTATTTTTTTTCAGAAAATATGAAAAATCCAAAAATATTGTGTGTTAAGTTTTCTTTTAGTTTTGTTTTTATCTCAAATTTTCTTTGTCTTGAAAAGTGAACTCAAATGTAGATGAGACTCATGGAGACTGTATCGAGATTTTCTGAGCCAAGACTTCTTTCGTGATTGTCGAAGAATTTTCATTCGAAGGAACAAGAAATAAAAATTATTCTTTCAACATTCAATCTTTCAACCCCAGAAGCAAGGTAAAGCTGTACTTGAAGATTATGTGGCGAATTGCATTGAAGCCTCCTCAATCAATTTGCTGCTATTTGTGAACCTGCTGAAGTGATCCAAAAGTTTCGTTCTCTGTTCTCTCTGAAGATTCTCAAGCTGAAAGTGCTGATTTTGAAGAATCTTTACAAGAAGCCTCCTCACCTAACGTGCATTCAAAGTCGGATTTTGAAGAAAAGCCCAACTGTTCAAGATGAAGTTATTCACATAGAAGATTCATATGTTCATCTTGAAGTTGTGAAGAAATCGAAGATAAACGCTGAAGCCAAGCTCAAACTGAAGATTGACAAGAAAAGAAAGCTATAAACCAAGGGGGAGATTGTTGGGTCTAAAAGTTGGTTTATACTTTGATTTTCTAAGCATTTATTGTTTTTAGTCTTGGGCGAAAATAGTATTGAGTTTATTTGTAGCTTGGATATCCTTCACTTCCCTCCTCTTGTCAACTACGTATGCTAGGAACGAGTGGTACTTCTTGCGTAGATAGTTCTGAGCCTTGATCCAAGAGATGATTTGGAGGTTCGTGCCAGGTTTGTCACCATAGATGACGAGAGTTTCGTTACTCGGTAAGTTGAGTCGGACGACTTTTTCGTAACACAAGATATCAGCATGGTGGGAACTCAACCAGTCCATGCCAATGATAACGTCAAAACTCTTTATTGTAACAGGCATTAAATCGATTTGAAAAGAATGGTTGTTTAGAGTTAGTGTGCATCCTATGTACACGTCTTTAGTGCTTCGGTTTTACCATTTGCCATTTCTACTTTGAATATTTCGTTGAGTGATTGTGGTTTTTGGTTGAGTATGTTTTTAAACTTGTGGCTCACGAAACTTCTCTCTGCACCACTATCAAAAAGTATGCATGCATAAGAGTTATTGAGAAGGAACGTACCGGTAACCACCGTGGGATCTTTCATGGCCTCCTCGTGCCCTAATGCCATAACCCTTCATGTACCCTCAACATTCCTGTTATTGGCTTTTGGGCATTCCTTCATGAAATGCCCCGTTTCCCCGCATCCGTAGCATGTTCGGCTCACCCTAATATTTGCGGGTGGGGTAGTCTGTTGGGCTAACTCCCTACAGAAACAAATGGTGTGTCATTTCTTGTTTCAGTTGGTGCAATGTATTTCGCGAAAAAGTCCAGTGTGGTGTAAGTTGCACTTGTTTAATTTGGGTAGGCTCCCAGCATATTGTTTCGTTGGTGCTGCAGGGACCGTGGTAGCGTGGACTGCCACCATTTGTTGTCTCTTGGCAGGCTCTTGCATTGGTTGGCCCTTCCTCTTGCTCCAGAGTTTTCTTTTGTTTTCCCCTCCTTTCGTTTATTCGGGGGTGGCCGTCATAAATCCCTGGCGGACTTCATGATCCACAAACATTTGTGCCAAACGTTTTGCACTATCAAAAGTGGATGGGTTTGAAGATACCACAATTCCTTGAATCGGGGGGGGGGGGGATAGTCCCTAGATGTAGCGTTCCACCTTTTTACTTTCTGGGGTCACCATTCCAGGACATAGTACTAATGGGTTTTGAGAAAAAGAACATTCCTATGTGTACATGCAAAACGCGAATTTCCCTCTGTTTCACAGCCCGACTTGCCGAGTCCCCTTTTGGACTCGTCGAGTTCATTTGACTCGGCGAGTTCCCTTTGGGAGTCGACGATTATGTCAGTCAAAAGGCTAGAAAATCGATTTTAAGCAAAGGACAAACACACAATGCATCAAATACAATAGAAACCAAGCAAGGCTTTGATACCACTGATGGGTTTTGAGCAAAAGAACATTCCTATCTGCACATGCAAAACCCTAAATCTTTGGATCTAGGTTTCTCTATTGTACATGAAAATTTATCCAAAGTTTGTAAACCCTAATCTAGCATACAACAAAACTAATTGAATATCAAATAAACAAGTTAGATGAATACCTTGATTGTTGATTGTAGATCTTTTAGCTTTGAGAACCTTAGAACCTCAAATGATGTGCCTCTAATGAATCACAAACACCAAAAGCAATTGGATGAAGCAAGAGAAAGAGGGGAGGAGGAAAAATCGGCTCCAAGACTTGTAGGGTTAAGGTGTAGCCGATTTCTCATGCCCAAGGGGTCTTTATATAGGTGTGGGAATTAGGGTTTTAGTCATTATCCTTATCTGGTTACTTTGCCACCAAGCAGCCCAAAGGATAATTCTAGAACCCTTCCTTTGGACGAATTCCTTAGGCCTTATCCTTAGAATTCTTCCACCCTATACTCTAGGGTTTCCTTACCCAACTTTGCAACTATCACATAATTACAAGTTCAGTCCCCTTAATTCAATTAACCTCTTTTGACCACCAAATTAATTCTTAATTAATTCTTGACCAATGTTAATTAAATAAATATGATTTCTCTTTTAATATATTATTCTTATAATATATTAATAAACGATAATAACCTCTTTCTCTATTATTCATCCAGTCAAGTTGCTTTGGTGAAGGCAACCCAAAAGGACCATGCACAATCGGGTCAAGTACATACCAAATATAGTTATGGACATAGAAATTAATCCAACAGTCTCCCACTTGGATAAGTATAATAACTACAAATGCAAGTACGACTTTAGGACCCGATTAGCAATCGCAGTTCTCAAAACTCTTGATCTTATCAATAACATGTACTTTAGATAAGGGATCGTATAATCCTCCGTTCTAGATATCGTGCAGATAAATACATGGAACATAGTCATACTTATTTTCCAGCAATTTGTTTCTCGATCTCTGATTTGTCTAACATATAAATTAATTGAACACATCAATTCAGTCCTGACCGGGCCCGACACATAAGTCAAACCAAATCATCGAGGGGCCCAAATATCGCTCTTACCCTCTTAGGATAAAATGAACAGATAAACTTCGACTTATATGCATTTACTATTCACTCATCAAATCATGCACAACAATGTGTTTTATAACATCAAGTTACTGATGTATTTACGCATTATCAATGCATAACCAACTTGCAAACAATAAACCATATATCTAGGTTTAAAGACTATATGATATTATCGTCTTGCGATCACTCGTGATAAATTCAATGAAGCGATACGAACAAGCGTGAGTTTATTCCAATGCTCAAATCTTAGTTCATAAGCACTCATGAACGTTGTAGCAAACTTTTGCTATCTCTAATACACTTTAGACAGTCTACAAACGAATTCATGACAGTCATCTTTCATACCTAGTTCCAAAGTATGAGCGACTGTGGACTGTTCCAATAATCTTATTATTCAGGAAGTCAAAACATGCAAAGTGAAACAATAGGTAAATGATTAACACAATCCAATAACTTTACTTATAAATAATACCCTTTTATTTAATCTAAACTAATATCGTCCTTCAGCCCAATGCTCCTAGCGTGCTGCAAGTGCTTAACCCTAGTCAGTCCCTTCGTAAGGGGATCTGCTGGGTTATCCTCTGACGATACCCTCTTCACTACGAGGAGTCCCTCTTCTACCCGATGTCTAATAAAGTGATATTTCCTGTCGATATGTCGAGATCTGCCATGATCCCTCGGTTCCTTGGTCAAGGCAACCGCTCCTTCATTATCGCAGAAAATATCCATAGGCTCCTTTATGGCTAGCACAACTCCAAGGTCTCCAATGAAGTTCTTCAACCATATTTCCTCCTTCGACGCTTCGCTCACAACTATGTACTCTAATTCGCACGTTGAATCAACCACGATCTCCTGCTTGGAACTTTTCCAAGTCACTGCTCCTCCATTTAGGGTAATGACTCAGCCTGACTGAGATCGATAATTATCTCGGTTTGTATGAAAACTGGCGTCACTATACCCTCGCACCCTTAAGTCATCAATCCCACCAAGGATTACAAACCATTCCTTGGTCCTCCGAAGGTACTTAAAAATATTCTTGACTGCGGTCCAATGTGCTCTGCCTGGGTTCCCTGATATCTGCTGACCATGCTCAAAGCGAAGGCCACATCAGGGCGAGTACAAGTCATAGCAAACATGATTGAGCCAACTGCGGAAGCGTAAGGTATTCGTATCATCTCTGCTATCTCGGTCTCTGTACCCAGGCTCTGAGTCTTACTCAGTTTGGCATTGCATTAGATTGGTAACTCCCCTTTCTTAGAATTCTCCATACTAAAACGCTTTAGTACTTTATCCAAGTAAGTATTCTGACTAAGTCCTATTAGTCTTTTACTCCTGTTTCTCACTATCCTTATTCCCAGAATATAAGCAGCCTCTCCGAGGTCCTTCATAGCGAAACACTTCCCAAGCCAGGACTTAACCTCCTGTAGGGTCGGTATGTCGTTTCCTATGAGTAGTATGTCATCCACATATTATACAAGGAAGCTAACTATACTCCCACTGGCTTTGAGATATACACATGACTCATCCTCGCTTCGCAGAAAACCAAACTCTTTCCATCAGTGAGATGCTTGTTTCAATCCATAAATGGATTTATCAAGCTTACACACTCTATTAAGATGCTTCACATCGACAAAACCCTCTGGCTGACTCATGTAAACATCCTCAGCCAACTTCCCATTAAGGAAAGCAGTTTTGACATCCATTTTCCATATTTCATAGTCATGAAATGCAGCAATGGCTAGCATCACCCTAATAGACTTTATCTTCGCAACTGGTGAGAAGGTCTCACCATAGTTAACTCCTAGAGTTTGAGTAAAGCCCTTTGCAACCAATCGCGCCTTATAAGTGTGTACCTTCCCATCTATGTCGGTCTTCTTCTTGAAGATCCATTTGCACTCGACCGTCTTACGACCTTGCACATTGTCAACCAAATCCCAAACTTGGTTGTCATACATGGACTGAATCTCACTGTCCATAGCCTCTTTCCATTTCGCAGACTCTGGGCCTGCCATGGCTTCCCTCTAGCTGTTAGGTTCATCCAAATTTATTAGTGTACTATCACTAATAAACGTATCACCTTCACTTATTATATGAAAACCATATAACACAGGTGGAACACTAACTCTAATGGAATGTCTAAGAGGTAAGCACTCGTCAATCAGATCAACATGAGTTTCCTCCTCAGGTTGAGTGCCAGTGTTAGAGGTTCTGTGACATCCCCAAAATCATGGCTGAAAAGACCGGTTTCATTTATGCTTTTAAAATAATTTCAGAGTAAATCCATTGATTTAAAAGAGTTGCGGAATTTGTTCCCAACATGAAATATGATAAAATAAGATTTACCAAAGCATTTCTTAAAGAAATGTATTTTCATTATATAACAAAACTCGGGATGTCAGGTTCCGATACAGACCAAAAAGCATAAATGACACATTATAAGCCTTACAATAGTTATATATAACTACAGGCCTATTGTAATGCCTGTGTTTCTAGGCTAGGCATTAATATTGATGTGATAGTCTAGGTTAACCTTTGTAACTCATTTTGAAGAAATGAAAAGGAATTATGTGAATATTATGTGTTTTATGTGTTTTATGCTTAATTACTAGGATTTAATTAATTAAGAATAAAAATGAGCGTCGAAAATAAATATTAGATAAAGCCGATATCTATTAAGAAAGTTGTAGTGGTCATGACAAGGATTACGGATATATAAAGAATACCAAAATCCGAGTTATAACGAAGAAGTTATGACATGTCGAAGTTTCGCGATAAAACCGGCACGGTGCCGAATGTCGTAAAAAGTGAGTTTTTGATAAACTAATTTTTAGCCTTAGTGATCTAAACGAAAGTCGTAGTGTTCATTAAACCGAGAGTATGTATAAAAATAACGTCCAAATCTGACATCGTATGAGGAAATTATGATTTTTCTAAGTTCCAGCTTAGCAGTAGACAGCTAAAAACTCGAATTTTAGATCGAATGATTTTTAGCCGACACAACCTAAACGAGAATCGAAGGTCTCGTCAATAGTAGTACAACGGTAAAAAGACAGACGAAAACGGACGTCGGATGAAGAAGTTATGAAATTTTAACGGATTTCCTGTCCCGGTCTGTTAAAAATAATAATATAAAAATTAAATTCAAAATTATCCGACGAAGTCTAAACGAAAGTTGTAGAGCATAATTTTACCTACGCGTTCATATAAAGAACGTCAAAAACGGAGCCCGTATGCGAAAGTTATGAATTTTAGAAGTTTTGGCGCAAAAATCGAGAAAAGTTGCAAAATCGGAGAAATTTCGCATAGGTGGACTTCGGCCACGTCACCCTCGCTTAAAACGTGCCACGTGTCTGAAATGTGATGAGTCATCCGAAGCTGTGGCGCATCCGAGGAGTGACGCGTGTGCAGCCTAGTCCGAGCCTCGCACCGCCTGCCGCGTGTCCGACCTTCGCACCAGCTGTCTCCCTTTCCTCCTGCTTCGGGTCCGAACCTCGGACCTAGACTTCGGTCCAATCAGAACTCAGCAGCCCACCCCCTCGCATGCGCAACCCACGTGACCTCTCCTCGCATCTGACGCCACATGGAAGCCTCTCAGCCGTCTGATCAGGAGCCTCGCCCCTATAAATTGGAGGGTGCGAGACCTCCCGGGGATACTTTGGAAATTTGTCAATTCTCACCCCTCTTTCAATATTTCTTTCATTCTAACTTCCCCCAAAGCCCCGGTATTATACCAAACACCCGAAACACGTCCCGAAGTACCCGAGAAGCCCGAGAAATTTATCTTTTCGGTTTTGAAGCCAGACCCTCGCAGAGCCCGGTTTCTCAATAAAACTCCCGGTTTTATTAGAAACGATCGTTCTAAGAAACGCAGTGCTGCCCGATTATCATCAAATCATGTGAGTGTGTAGTCACTTTAATCTTACACCCAGATATGAAGTATTTTCTATAAAATACGTTCTATGTGTAATTATATTAAGTATTTATTTGAGGTGACTGTTGAACAGATGTTTTATACAAGTTTTAAACTGTATATGTACTTTATCTACAAATATGTTTGTAGAACATGGGTAGACAAAATAGTCGATGTGTGTTAAAATGGTGAGAGGCCTCGATGTTGTTGTTGTTGTTGTTGTAGTCGCCTAGCGGAGTATAGATGACAACCACGAACCTTTCTAGACACTCCAGTGGCACACTAGCAGGTTTGCAACTTGTAGGTGTTGATGAACTAAATGTTCATTGGCGTACTCCATCCCCCTCATGGTTGCCTTTAGGACATGTATGGCTGAGGAGTCCCCTTAGCAGTAGTGTCCATCCCGATGATATTCCTTAGGCTAGGTCCCTTGTGATAGGTGTTTAGGGATGTAAAGTGAGGACAACGGGAATAGGTAATCAGGGTTATTGTTGATTGGTGAACTTAATAAGATTATTATTATTGTGGGTTGAAAACCCTATATGCTCATCAGGCTCCCAAGCCTGACCCAGTCAGCTTTTTATGTTACAGGTAGTGGACCCCGAGCATAGTCGGAGGACGATGAGAGATTTTTTGATTATAGGCCAGTAGTTGTAAATAACTGTTGTAAGGCTTATAATGTCTTGTTTATGCTTTTGATCTGTATCGGAACATGACATCCCGAGGTTTTGATATGAAATGAAACTATACATTTCTTAAAGAAAGGTTTTGATAAACTTTTATCATGTTTTGTTTTGGGGACAAATTCCGCAACATCTTTTAAAAAGATTTCTCTGATTTTATTTTAAAAAGCATAAATTAAATCGGTTTTTTCTGGCCGAGAAATTAGGGGATGTCACACCTATAAACAAAATAATTTGATGATTCATCCATCTTATGCCCTCACGCCACTACCTGTAATGCAAATAAGACTGAGTGGGTCAGGATTGGGAGCCTGGTGAGCATATAGGGTTTTCAAGCCACAATAAATAATTATATTTAATTTCAACAACCAACAATAACCCGATTACCCATTCCCGTTATCCTCACTTTACGTCCCTATGACAACAACTATTACAAGGGACCTAATCTAGGATTTTCATTGGGACAGACAATACTGCAAAGGGGTTTCCTTAACAATGAATGTCCTAAGGCAACCATGAGGGGGATAGAATACAACAAATGAACACCCAAGTTCACTACACCTACAGGTTATGAGCCTGCCAACGTTCCACTGAACTGTCTAGAAAAGTCTATGGTCGTCATCCATATTCTGCTGGACAACTAGATCACAATCACATCTAGGCCTTTCATCATTTTATTTCATCACACAAAAAATTTCTACCCATGTTCTACCCAACATATTAGTAGATAAAAATATATACATTTATATACAGCTTAAAAAATGTACAAATCATTCATTCAATAATTATTTCAAATAAGCAAATAATATACAAACACATAACACGTGTTTTGTAGAGAATACTTCGTATCTATGTGTTAGAAGAAAAGGAATATACACTCACTTGATAAGATGATTATCGGATAGCACTACGGCTCAAAAAGTAGTATTCTTCGGTGAAACCGGGAGATCTTCACACACCGGGCTTCTCGCGGGCAGAGCTTCGGCTCGGAAAGTCTTTTCTTCTCGGGATCTTCAGAGCTTCGGGACTCGCTTCGGGTGTTGGGATGATACCGGGGCTTCGGGGGTATAAATTGCACGTAATTCGAGGTAATAGGGAGTGAGAGAGAAGAAATGAGCAACCCTAAACGGCTGCTTTGTGATCTATTTATAGTGCTGAAGTCGGCCTCGAACGCAGGGCGTTCCCTTCGAATGCGGTGTGTAGGAGCAGGGTTCTGATCCTATCCCTTATCCGTTGAGTCAGCATCGACGTGGCCAATCCGGAGCCAAGCACTGAACGCGGGGCGTTCCCTCTTTTGGATGTGTGCCTTGAACTTCAGAAATTCATAACTTTCGCATACGATCTCCGTTTTCGACGTTCTTTATATCCACGCGTAGGTGAGATTATGCTCTACAACTCTCGTTTAGACTCCGTCGGCTAATTTTGAATTTATGTTTATTATATTATTTTTAGTAGGCCGGGACAGGAAAACTCCATTATAAATTCATAACTCCTTCATCTAAAGTCCGTTTTCGTCTGTCTTTTTAGCGTTGGACTACTATCGACGAGATCTTCGATTCTCGTTTAGATTGTTTCGGCTAGAAATCACTTGATCTCAAATTCGAACTTTGGGCTGCATACTGCTAAGTTGAAACTTCGAAAAATAATAACTTCCTCATACGAAGTCAGATTTAGACGTTCTTTTTATGCATGCTCTCGGTTTAACGTATTCTACGACTTTCGTTTAGATTACTAAGGCTAGATATCGCTCTATCTTAAATTCATATTTTACGTCACACAGTGTCATACCGGTTCTGTCGCGAAACTTCGACATGTCATAACTTCTTCGTTATAACTCGGATTTCAGCATTCTTTAAATATCCGGAACCCTTGTCACGACCACTACAACTTCCTTCATAGATATTGGGCTTATCTAATATTTTATTATTACGCTTATTTTTATTCTTAATTCATTTAAGCCACACAATTAAGCATAAAACACATAATACTGAAATAATACATTCTTATTATTTCAAAATGAGTTACAAAGGTTAACGTAGACTATTACATCAACATTAATGCCTAGCCCAGAAACGCGAGCGTTACAATTCTCTCCACCTTAGGATGATTCCGTCTCCGGAATCACACATCAACAAACAAATGCGGATAGCGACTCATCATGTCACTCTCCGTTTCCCAGGTGAGATTTGCCCATTCGCATGTTTCCATCAGACAAGCACTAACTCGACCATCCTGCGTCGCAACTTCTTAGTCTTTCAGTCAACGATTTCCTCTGGTTCTTCAATTAACCTCTTGTTCTCATCAATTCTCAATTCTGAAAGTGGAATCTTGTCGGGAACTTCTCCCGTGAATTTCCTCAAGTAACACACATGAAAAGTGTTATGAATTCCATTCAGTTCTTCGGGTAATTCGAGCTTGTAAGCTTGGTTCCCAATCCTCTGAAGAACTTTAAATGGTCCAATGAACCTTGGACTTAACTTTCCCCTTTTACCAAACGTTATAAGTCCCTTCTACAGTGAGACTTTAAGCAAAACCAAATCCCCAACTTCAAATGTCATAGGTCTTCGCTTTTCGTTAGCATAGCTCTTTTGACGATCATGAGCTGCTAACATTCTTTCTCTAATTACTTTCAATTTTTCAGCAGTTTGATGGACTATCTCAGGTCCCATAAACTGCTTTTCCCCAGCCTCAAGCCAACAAGACAGCGTACGACACTTCTGTCCGTACAAAGCTTAATAAGGTGCCATCTTTATGCTCGAGTGGAAACTATTATTGTAGGAAAATTCTACCAAAGATAAATGTTCATCCCAGTTACCTTGGAATTCCAGGGTACATACTCTCAGCATATCTTCAAGCGTTTGTATCGTTCGTTCGCTCTGACCATTAGTCTGTGGATGGTAAGCTGTACTCAAACACAACTTGGTACCCACATCCTCTTGTAGACTTTTCCAAAACCTTGAGGTGAAACGGCTGTCATGATCCGACACAATCGTTAATGAAACACCATGAATCCTCACAATTTCTTTCACGTAAGAATTCGCAAGCTTATCCATTGACAATTTCTCATTGGCTGCTATGAAGTGCGCACTCTTAGTGAAACGATCAACGAGCACCCAAATCATGTCGTGACCATTCCTTGTTCTTGGCAGTTTAGTGACAAAATCCATGGCAATGTCCTCCCATTTACCCATAGGCACAAGCAAAGGTTCTAAACTCCCGTACAGTTTCTAATGTTGTGCCTTAACTCTAGCACATATCACACACTCGACCACATACTTTGCAATATCGAGCTTCATCGTCGGCCACCAGTAGTAGGGTTTTAGGTCCCTATACATTTTAGTGCTGCCAGGATGAATCGAGTACATGGTTTTAAGAGCTTCTTCCATCAGAAGATATCTTATTCCTCCTGACTTAGGTACCCAAATGCGATCTTGGAATACCTTCAGTCCATGACTTTTTATACCGAACACTAACGTTTTGCCCAAACGTTCTTCCTTTCGGTTGTTGTTCTCCGATGCTTCTTCTTGAGCTTTCTTTATACTCTCCACAATTGTCGAGACAACTTCTATTCTCAACGCTCTTGGCCTTTTTCTTTCAAGATTGACTTTTCGACTGAGAGCATCAGCAACAACATTTGATTTACCGGGGTGGTAAAGTATCTCACAGTCGTAGTCCTTAAGTAACTCTAGCCAGCGTCGTTGCCTCATATTCAATTCTTTCTGACTAAAGAGATATTGGAGACTCTTATGATCAGTGAAAAGTTTGCACTTCGTGCCATAGAGGTAATGTCTCCATATTTTTAGTGAAAATACTACCGCTGCCAGCTCCAGATCATGATTGGGGTAGTTCTTTTCATGCACTTCAACTGTCGAGATCCATATGCAATCACCGTTTCTCTTTGGGTCAAAACACAACCCAACCCAACACCAGACGCATCACTATATACATCGAAGTCTTCAACTCCATCGGGTAGAGAAAGAATCGGTGCCTCACATAGCTTCTTATTTAGCAACTCGAATGCTTCTTTGTGCTTATCACTCAAAGCATAAGTAGCTCCTTTGTGAGTCAAAGCTGTTAATGGATTAGCGATCGAAGAAAAGCCTTGGATAAACCTTCGGTAATATCCAGCTAGTCCTAGAAAGCTTCAGATCTCCGTGGGACTTTTTGGTTGTTCCCACTTCATCATAGCTTCAATCTTTGCTGGATCAACCATTATCCCTTCTCGATTGACCACGTGACCCATGAATTGGACTTCTCGAATCCAAAAATCATATTTGGAGAACTTAGCATACAACTTCTCCTTCTTCAAGACTTCTAACACTTCTCGCAAGTGTCTGTCATGCTCCTCTTGGCTTTTCGAGTAAATCAAAATGTCATATATGAACACTATCACATATTTATCAAGGAACGGATTACAAACCCTGTTTATTAAATCCATGAATGCTGCTGGAGCATTGGTTAGTCCAAACGACATAACCAAAAACTCGTAGTGTCCATATCTCATTCTGAAAGCAGTTTTCTCAACATCCTGCTCTCTCACCTTTAGCTGATGATATCCTGACCTTCGGTCAATCTTCGAAAAATATCTTGAACCTTGAAGCTGATCGAACATGTCATCAATCCTTGGCAATGGACATCTATTCTTTATCGTTGCTTTATTCAGCTCTCTGTAATCAATGCACATTCTCATACTCCCGTCCTTCTTCTTTACAAATAACACCGGAGCTCCCCAGGGTGATGAACTGCGTCTAACAAAACCTTTGTCCAATAACTCTTGAAGGTGCATCATAAGCTCCTTCATCTCCGTTGGTGCTAGTCTCTACGGTGCTTTTACTATTAGCGTGGTTCCTGGAAACAAGTCGATACAGAATTCTACTTGTCGATCAGGCGGTAATCCAGGAAGATCCTCGGGGAATACTACCAGATTATCACACACCATAGGAATGCTTTGCATCTCCTTTTTCTCCTTCTTTGCATCAATCACGAATGCCAAATATGATGTACATCCTTTGGCCAAACACTTTCTGGATTTCATTAGAGAAATGATCCCAAAATTCACTCTTTGTTTGTCCCCATACACCATAAATTACTCCTTCCCTGGTGGGTTTACTTTTACTATCTTCTTTCTGCATAATATTTCGGCATCGTTGGCGCTAAGACAATCCATTACCAGCATAATGTCGAAACCATTCAGCTCAATAGGAAATAACTCCTCGTGGAACTTATTCCTATTCAAATCAACTAATATGTTTTTCATACGATGGCTAACAAGTATAAACTTGCCACTAGCAACTTCGACTAATAAAGCATTATCTAGTCTATCGACAGGCAAAGCTAGTTTTCTACCAAATTCATGTAAAATAAAGGAGTAGTTGGCTCCATAATCAAATAATATTTGGGTAGGAAAATCGTTTACGAGAAAGGTACCTGAAGCGACATCAGCTTCTTCTTTAGCAGCTTCCAGTGCCATCTGGAAGGCTCTTGCTTTCGGCTTTGGGGGAATGTTGGGTCTAGCTGCCTCCTTCTTCTTCAGACAGTCTTTCAAAATGTGCCCCTCTTCGTTACATCCAAAACACACTCTTTTGTTGGACAGACACTCGTTGGCATAATGCCCCGTCTTTCCACACTTGTAGCAGGTCACTTCCTCACTACATTTCCCAGAGTGCTTTTTCTTTGCACTTTTCACACCATTTCGATTCTCCTCCTTTTCCTCCTCCAAACTTTTTCGAATCAGACTTCGAAAATTTACTTTTCTTGTTGGAACCTGAAGTTCATTCAAACTTTCTCTTTTCGCCAACTTCAACCTTGCTGGCGGTTCTTCCCTTGATCATGTCCTCAACAGACTTGGCAGCCCAAATAGCTGCCTCTAGAGTAGGTGCCTGAAGAACTGGCACAACGTACTCCCATGGGAGTCCCTTCGCATACCGGTCAACTTTTGTCAGCTCATCTGGGACGATGCGCAAATAAAACTCCATTATGTCAGTGAAGGCATTGGTGTATTCATCAACTAACATGCTGCCTTTTGCCCATGTCAGAAACTTGTTCTCCAACTCTAGCAGATTTTGGGCCGAGCAGAACTTGCACTTAAATTGCACCAAGAACTCTGCCCAAGTCAGTTGCAGTGGCTCATTAGGGCTTAGGGTCATTACCATAGTGTTCCACCAACGAACTGCGCCACTTCTGAATTGACGTACTGCGAAAGTGGTCTGCAACTTGCCTCTGCAGCCACACGTCATGAAGGCTAGCTCCATTTCCGAGATCCAATCCATAACTCCGATCGAATCCTCCTTTCCAGTGAAGGTCGATGGTTTGCAAGTCAAAAAGTCTTTGTACTTGCATCCAAGTCCATCATTTCCTCCCTTCTGGCGGTTTTGTCTAACTAACGGTGGGTTGGCTTGACCAATAACCCCACTGAATTTTCCTTCGTCCGACTGCCCTTCACTTAATTCGGGCTGCACAATCGGCATCGAAGGTTCGTCACGATTCTATCGAAGCAGACGTCTCGTTTTTTCCATCTGACGATCCAACATCGTCTGAATCATCAAATGTACGCCAGCCATTGTCATCGGCTCAGGTGTTGCTGCTACAATAGGTATTAGCTCGATTACAGGTGGTTGATTCCTGTTTTCGTTCACATTTCCACCTCCGCGTCTTGTTCTTGCCATTGTTGATCTATACACCGAATAAGGTAAATATAGATCCTTATTCACGATAGATAATTAAATTATCCAAATCACTCCAAAACGTTTACATGCTAGTTCTAATACCATAGTCATACACTTAGAATCCTATACACATAAGCCTTTAAATCCGGTTGGCAACAAACCGTAGATCCGAACAAATAATTGTTGGATTAATGTCTAAGTCCATAACTATATTTGGTATGTACTTGACCCGACCCGACATGGTCCATTTGGGTTGCACTTCACCGACACAATTTATATGGATAGTCTTTTGAGAATAGTATATTTATGATTTATATTAATATATTATAAGTTCTAATATATTAATATATAATCATATTATTTAATTAGTATTGATCAAGAATTAATTTATAATTAATTAAGTGATCAAAAGGAACTAATTAAATATGGACTCTTAGATATATATATATGTGTAGTGGGCCAAGTTCATTTAGGTTAGGCTAAGTCTTCATGGATAGTCCATGGAGCTTTAACCCATGGATCCTAGGAAATGAATGGTCATGGGTATTAGGGTTTAACCCTAATCCTCCACACTATATAAAGGGTCTTATGGTTCATGAAATTATGCTAGTGGCTAGTGTGGATACACTAAAGAAGGCAATAACCGATTTCATAGTGTGAGCCAAGTATCCATATTCTCTAAAGGTTTTCCAAGGTGTTTTGGTGATTTATGATTCCACTTGAGGCTTCCACACTATTGGGGCTAAGCTCTTAAAGCTTGAAGACATCAAGCTACATCAAAAGGTATGTCATCTAACTAGAACTTTGTAGTATAGGTGCTTCATAATATGCTAGTTAGGATGAAACCTTGGAATATTTAATATTTGCATGTATAATAGAGAAAACATAGATCCAAGGTTTATAGGGTTACATGTACACCATAGGAGTGTTAGAATGCTCAAAACGCAACAGTGGTATCAGAGCCATGGGTTGTTTTCTGTTATATTGATGCAAATGTTTTATTCTCAAAGTTGGAAAAAAAGGAAAAAAAACATGACGTTTGTCAAATTTTAAGATAATTACTTGTTTTTGTGAAAAACTAATTATTTGTAAAATTTGAATCATTTGCTATATGAGTTGAATTAGGTCAAATTTAGTAAAAGATAAAATGATATGATTATTTTATTAGTTTTAAAAGTTTGATCTAAAGAGTTTTTTGAAACCTCCATAAGTTATGGATATGAAAAGGTTTTTAAAAAATTGATTCAAAGTTTTTTATGGAGTTACAAAAGTTAGTCTTAATATTTTAAAGAATTCCATAACTTGTTCTTAAGTTATGGAACATGAAAAGTTTCATCATAAAACAAGTATTTAACTCCATAAGTTATGGAATCCAAAAGTTTTCAAGAGTTACAAAAATTGCCCTCAAGTTTTGGAATTTGGAAAAAGTTTTTTTATGATAAAAAAAAGAATTGAATTCTAAAACTCTTGGGTTCATAACTTAAACCATTAATTAAATGGTTTTAATTTTGAATTTAATAGTTGGAATTATGATGTTTTTATTGAATAATTAAATTAACTCTTATGGACTTTATTAATAGATAATTAAAGTGTTTAATTAAAAGAGAATTAATAATTCCATAATGACATGGTTTAAATTTAATTAAATTAAGAGTATAGTTTAATTAATAGATTAAACCACCAAGTATTTTAAATGTCTAAAATACACCCTTATACTATTATAATATTAAAAGTTTAATATATTATATGTATAAGAGCAAGTCGTCTTACCATTAGTAGGCCTCATTCACGAAGCCGGTCTATAAGGGGGGTATAAGGTTACTGCCTATAAAATGGCAGTTTAATGGGTGTCCACTCTCACCCACCGCTTCCTTGACTGGTGGAGGGTCGTTAGCCGAACAGGTAGGACAAGGACTATGATTCTCCCTTCATTAAAAGTATTAATGATAAATACTAAGTAACTAAACCTTTTATAAATTCCCAATCTTAGTTACTTAGGAAAATGTGAATAAGGTGCTAATCCATGAAATTACACTTTGCACTTTGTTTAAGCTGTTAGTGGAGCGTGTGTGGTTAACCGGCACACTAACCTGGACTTAACAAGGTAGGCAAAGGGTAACTTAATGTTTATCATAGTATCGTTGGAGCGTGTGTGGTTAACCGGCACATCGATTGAGGGGTAAATATTAAGGGTACCAAGTATATTTGCATGGTTACTTCACACCTTGTTTTGTGATCCTCGGCATCCCAGTCACAAAACCTGAAGGGCACACTCGAGATTGAAACATGCCATTGAAAAGTTCAATGAATCTCAAAAGAATCTAGGAGTTTCAAAACCAATTAAAACCTAATAATACATTTCGTTTATCTTGGTGGAAATTGGTGAATCGTCATTCACCTACCTTCAAATATTTTATAGCTTGGATTACGACATCCCTCTTCCAAGTTATAAAATAGTTTGTTGGGTCCTAGCCTTAATATATCATATTGGGTGTTATATTAAGGACTTAAATCAACTTACAAGAATTTCTCCCATTGTTGATGTCTGGTTTAGACAACAATGATCTTCCCAAACCAAGCTTTCCTAATGAATATGACTTCCCGAGTTTGGCTCATGGAAGTCATACTTCTCTTCCTCCACCTCCTCCAATTATTCTCCCTAACCCACAATTTCAAGGTCACTCAAGCCCTAATGGCAAGCAAGGTCTATGTGTGATCACATCTTAGAGATGAAGTCACATATTGACAAGCCGGGAGAGTTGGGTGTCAAAGTCTTGAGAAAGTTGGATGTTCAATCACTTTCTAAGTCACATAGTGAGTTCCTTTGGGACTACTATGAAACAGACTATGACATGAACCTTAATGATCATATCTATTTGCTTGGTGCTGCTGAATCAGCAATGATTTGGAACGATAGTAAAGCAAATTTGATTAGAAGATCAACTTCCCAAAAACTTTATGGACAGTGACAATGGTGACACTGGAAATCCAGAAAAAGAATTCTCTTCCCAATGGAAAGGGATTGACCATAGTCAACCCGGTTGACCAAATGGTAAAGAGAAAGGCTAAGTCTGAGATAGTCCCATTACCAAAGGGTCCATATGTTTATTTTGCCAAAGGAAGGGGCGTTGATTGCAAAGCTGCCAAATTTACCTAAGGATGTTAAAGTCAATAAGTTTGACTCTACATCAGGTAGAGCCCATTATCTAACTCTGTTAAGTTCTATTTTGAGATCCTCATTACATGATGTGACTGGGTCACATGTTGATGTTTTAAGAATCAAAGAATAGAGAGAAATCTTAAAGGAAGTATATGCTGATTCTGATCACGAAAGTGGATTTCGATCGCATCAGAATTTTGAGCAGTTGCTTAAGAAGTTATGATATATTGCTAAGGAATAGATAACAACAATTTTCCATGTGGATTGTAAGGATAAGTTTTTCCGTAAAGTTTTAAAATAAAAGAAAATTGTTTAATTTTATTTATTTGAAGTATCCTTACAATGGTATTTGTGGAAAATTGTTGCTTATATGATTCCACTGACAGCAATATTGGAATTTGATTCTTTCATTTGTGGTAGTGTCTAAATTTACAAATCATGAAAGTTCCTCATCACCCAAGTTTCAATTGGACCGAAACTTGGAATCATGCAAGTTGAATAGTATGATGAATGAGAACTTTCAAGCATTGGAAAATCAAGACTAATTACTTGTTCACATGGATGTGTGAGTCAAGTGAAGGACTAAAGGGATCGAGTACACATTCTTGTGCACTGGTCATGTCCACCACAAAGCTCGTTAAGACTATTTGATTTACTAAAGTTTAGTAAATATGGTTATACTTACAAGTTTAAGTATAATTCTGAAACATTGGAAAAGTCTCAATGTATGGCAGAACGAATGGGAAGAATCAAATTAGGCAGAAAGATAAAAGTTTCTCAAATCTGAAAAGATGGGAGAGTACTTTAGTATCATGTTTGTGATCATCTTAATGATTTAGAAATCATATCACAATTAGTCCTCTAAAGGTCATCTTAGTGCATTATTATGACTAAGAAGAGGAGTCATGAATTGTTGAAATGGTTAGATCAGGAAGACGAGTCATACTTCGTTCCAAAACAATTCTTAGAGTCATACTCCAAGATTGTAACTTGAGTGACATATCTTAAAGAAAGGAGTAAAACACTTGTCAAATGTAAGAGTAAAAGTGTCCTACTCTTGTACATTTGAAATTGGTAAGTTGTGATGTTTTGGATAAAAAAAAGACCAACTAAGGCCAATTATGTGAAGTGTTTGTCTTGATAAAGAGTCCGCACTATCTCTTGAATATTTGGCAAGATAGTCTTATATGTCAAGAGGATAGTGGGAGTCTTAAAGATCCTAAAAAGAATTTCAAGAACTAATCAAGAATAAAACCTGAGGTTCTTCACTAGCACACGACTTGAGGTTTATAACCTATAGTGTTGACATATTCTGTGCCCATTCCAGTTAAAGTTGGCTTTGCATAGGAGTTCTGAAAGTTCTCAATTGGTTGCATAACAACTTGGAAGCAATGACAGGCCCTGTACTGCCAGGTGCCAAGAAGTTAAGATTGCATAAGTTCAGTCCATATGAGTTTGGATTTGTCATTATCCTTGTCTTGTGACTATGGTTTTGACGATTCACATGGATAAGAACACATACACCATCAAAACTAAGGGTCATAAGGTTTCTCTCCGATTCATGAAAATGATGGTGAGGAAACACTTCCACCAAGTAGATTTGAAGCAGATGGCAAAAGGTCTAAACAATTGAGACTATGATTACGGCATCCCTTTTCATAGTTCTGAAATTGTTTAGACATACATGCATGCTATCTAAGGAAAGGTGTATGATTTTGATAAAGTTTTATCAAAGCATCTCGTATCAGAAATCTGAACTTTGGTAAGAAAGTCAATAAAGTATTGATTTCTAGAAGTCCAGCTGATTTCTGAGTACATGTCAAAGCTAGTGGGAGCATAAGTGTTATGCTAATAATCATCATGTTAGTGGGAGCATGATAATTATTGTTAGTGTTGCAAGTTAGCAATGTTAATTATAGAAAACAAAAGTTTAAATTCGTGAGGCTGCAGGGATTGAAAAAGTTGTTTTGCTATAATTAAGGGAGAGGATATACTTCATTTCAGTTCTAAAGGATTAGATTGAGACCTTAATCATCCTTAGTCAAGAATATATATATGAATTTCATGTTGGATTGGTTCAACTTATGGAAATTCTATATATTGCGTTCTCAAAATTCGATTATGATTACGGCATCCCTCTTCATAGTCAAATTTTGAAAACATGGCAAATAAAAATATTATAGCAAAAGACTGGTCTAGAATCATGTCTTTATGTGAGACATCATGAATAATGTACCATTTGCTTTGGGTACAGGATCGATTGCATGTGCTATAATATTTGTCATTTCTAAATTTTTCCAAATGCCCAGAGGCATTAAGAAGGGAAAAGGTCTAGAATTGGATATGACTAAAATGATTAAGCAATTGTCGAGGACAATCTGAAGTTTACCAAAGATTGGTTGCTCAGGTACAGTTGGAAGTATAGTGCTAATTTTGGAAGGACCATATTGACATATTCTGAAAAGAGGCATCTCTTATTCAGAAGTGATAGTCAAAATGAGAATATGGAGTTGTCTCCATAGGTGGAAGTTATCTGTGTAAGATTAGAAAACTTAATGCAAGAAGCATGTCCAAAGCAATGTACTTTGAATATGAGACTTAGTTTCCATGGAGTTGATCTCCATTGGAATACCTTATAATGACTGTTGACAAGTCTTTGTGACTTTGTACATATTCATTACAGGAGGGTCAGTGCATATAAGTTTAAAATCTAAACAGATTTCGATAAATGATAGGAATTTGAAATTCTCACATTTTTCGATAAGGATTTGGGAGTGTGAAATTAGAATCATTGAAATTATGTTCAATTGGTTTATTTCACAAAGTAAGGATCATAGACAAACATAGAGTGCATACTTGGTGTATGGCAAAGCTATTGTTTAAGAAAAACATAGTATACATGCTTGGAGCATGGGACAACTAGTGTTTTTAATTCAAGTATAAAGTTGATAAAACCGAAACAATGAATAATGAGTAATCAGTATGGTGATAAATAAAAGTGTTTATTTATATTCATAGGGTTTGATACCATATTTGATTCATTTATTCTTGTGTTTCACTTTGCATGTTTTGACTTCCAAAATAACTAAGTCACTCTTCCTGAATGATTAAGTTATTCAAACCATCCACAGTCGGTCATATGTTGGAAGTAGATATGAATCAAGACTGTCATGGGTTGGTTTGTAGAGGTCCAAGTTGGTGGACAAAGTGGTGCTACAACACTCATGAGTGCTCATAAGTTCTGAGTATTGGATTCAACCCACGCTCATTTGAATCACTTCATGGATTTTATCACGAGTGATCATAAGACGATAATATCTTATATTCTTCAAACCTGGAGATATGAGTTGTTACTATGAGTTGGTTATACATTGATTGCACGAAAACGCATTGGTAACTCGATGTTAGAAAACGTGCCTTTGTGTATGATTAACCAAGTAGTAGAACAAGCCATATGAGTCGAAGTTTATCCATTCCTTTTACCTTCGGGATAAAAGCGATATCTGTGGGCCCCTCGATGATTTAGCGATGACACATGTGAGTGCTTGGCCAAGCCAGGACTGATTTGATTTGTTCAATCAGTCAGTCATCATAAATCGAAAATCGAGAAACAACAAATGGACAGAGAGAATGATTATAATCCATGTCTCAATCCATATGATATCTAGAATGGAGGAATATATGATCCCTTATCTAATGGACAAGTCATTGACAAAGGTCAGAGTTCATTGACAAGATCAGAGTTCGACAGCGGCTTTAAAAGCTACGATTGCCAGTTGGTTTTTGAAGTCATACTCAATAATAGTTTTAGACTTATCCAAGTGCGAGACTGTTGGATTAATGTCTAAGTCCATAACTATATTTGGTATGTACTTGACCCGACCCGGCATGGTCCATTTGGGTTGCACTTCACCGACACAATTTATATGGATAGTCTTTTGAGAATAGTATATTTATGATTTATATTAATATATTATAAGTTCTAATATATTAATATATAATCATATTATTTAATTAGTATTGATCAAGAATTAATTTATAATTAATTAAGTGATCAAAAGGAACTAATTAAATATGGACTCTTAGATATATATATATATATATATATATATATATATATATATATGTGTAATGGGCCAAGTTCATTTAGGTTGGGCTAAGTCTTCATGGATAGTCCATGGAGCTTTAACCCATGGATCCTAGGAAATGAAAGGTCATGGGTATTAGGCTTTAACCCTAATCCTCTACACTATATAAAGGGTCTTATGGTTCATGAAATTATGCTAGTGGCTAGTGTGGATACACTAAAGAGGGCAATAACCGATTTCATAGTGTGAGCCAAGTATCCATATTCTCTAAAGGTTTTCCAAGGTGTTTTGGTGATTTGTGATTCCACTTGAGGCTTCCACACTATTGGGGCTAAGCTCTTAAAGCTTGAAGACATCAAGCTACATCAAAAGGTATGTCATCTAACTAGAACTTTGTAGTATAGGTGCTTCATAATATGCTAGTTAGGATGAAACCTTGGAATATTTAATATTTGCATGTATAATAGAGAAAACATAGATCCAAGGTTTATAGGGTTGCATGTACACCATAGGAGTGTTAGAATGCTCAAAACGCAACAATAATATCATATATGGTAAACATATAACATTTAGCACATAAAATCATTTTAGGCAATTTTCCTAAAATAAACTAGTGCTCGTGTCTGAAATATAATAGACACACATCTCACAATTTCAATTAGCATTCTAAATTTAAGTCTAGAAATCCTACAAATTCCTAGTTCGCTTAAACTAATGCTCTCATACCAACCGTGAAATCCCCAAATTCACGGCCAGAAAAGATCGGTTTCATTTATGCTTTTAAAATAATTTCAGAGTAAATCCATTGATTTAAAAGAGTTGCAGAATTTGTTCCCAAAATGAAATATGATAAAATAAGATTTACCAAAGCATTTCTTAAAGAAATGTATTTTCATTATATAACAAAACTCGGGATGTCATGTTCAGATACAGACCAAAAAGCATAAACGGCACATTATAAGCCTTACAAGGGTTATATATAACTACAGGCCTATAAACAAAATAACTTGATGAGTCATCCATCTTATGCCCTCGCGCCACTACCTGTAATGCAAATAATGTTAGAACAAAGTTCTATTAGGATCGATAGATTCTATGCAGGCAAATAATTAAGAACGTATTTATGAACACAAGAATGGCTTTGAATATGTCGTATGATTAAAACTTCAACACCTCAGAAGATCTCGATTAAGAACTTCGACTGTAGAGGTGTTTAGGGTTACAAAACTATAATTAATAATAACGATCAACCTATCTAATGCATACATGCATGCATTATTTATAGTAAAACCCTACTAGACAATCACGGATGGACAGGCCCAATCCGGATACAAAACACAAGCCCATGACGCAACACAATAAGACCCAGCAATCTCCCCCTTTGCGTCAGTGGAGCCGAGAGCTCACTTTGGTTCAGCTGCAGAAGACTTCTTTATTGTTTTGAACACCTTCGGTTTGATGGCCAATAGATGATGACGAAACGTTATGTACCACCTAAGCAGTCTGTTGAAAACAGATGTTTATCAACAAGAGCGAATAGAAATCGGTTGCTTTCGCCTCTCGTAAACATTACAGTAAGATGTGTAGAATCGATTTGGCCTATCTTCATTTTGTTCACATCTCCTGGTTTCTTTTTGTTCACATCTCCTGATCCATAGCAGCAACCTCATGGACGTAGGAGGCCAACATCCTCTTCAAGTGATCCAATATCGGCTCATATTCTTTCGGATTAGTAAGCAGAATGTTAAACAATAGGATCCAGTCATGAGGATTTAAATTCGGAAGGTCTGCCAGGGAAATAATCGACACTGAGTTTGCAATTCCTCGTGTGATTTTGAAATTAACGTTTATGAATTTCCCAGCAGGCAAAGGTTTGAGTACCTTGACAGTAACTATCTTCTGTGCATATAAGTTTAAAATCTAAACAGATTTCGATAAATGATAGGAATTTGAAATTCTCACATTTTTCGATAAGGATTTGGGAGTGTGAAATTAGAATCATTGAAATTATGTTCAATTGGTTTATTTCACAAAGTAAGGATCATAGACAAACATAGAGTGCATACTTGGTGTATGGCAAAGCTATTGTTTAAGAAAAACATAGTGTACATGCTTGGAGCATGGGACAACTAGTGTTTTTAATTCAAGTATAAAGTTGATAAAACCGAAACAATGAATAATGAGTAATCAGTATGGTGATAAATAAAAGTGTTTATTTATATTCATAGGGTTTGATACCATATTTGATTCATTTATTCTTGTGTTTCACTTTGCATGTTTTGACTTCCAAAATAACTAAGTCACTCTTCCTGAATGATTAAGTTATTCAAACCATCCACAGTCGGTCATATGTTGGAAGTAGATATGAATCAAGACTGTCATGGGTTGGTTTGTAGAGGTCCAAGTTGGTGGACAAAGTGGTGCTACAACACTCATGAGTGCTCATAAGTTCTGAGTATTGGATTCAACCCGCGCTCATTTGAATCACTTCATGGATTTTATCACGAGTGATCATAAGACGATAATATCTTATATTCTTCAAACCTGGAGATATGAGTTGTTACTATGAGTTGGTTATACATTGATTGCACGAAAACGCATTGGTAACTCGATGTTAGAAAACGTGCCTTTGTGTATGATTAACCAAGTAGTAGAACAAGCCATATGAGTCGAAGTTTATCCATTCCTTTTACCTTCGGGATAAAAGCGATATCTGTGGGCCCCTCGATGATTTAGCGATGACACATGTGAGTGCTTGGCCAAGCCAGGACTGATTTGATTTGTTCAATCAGTCAGTCATCATAAATCGAAAATCGGGAAACAACAAATGGACAGAGAGAATGATTATAATCCATGTCTCAATCCATATGATATCTAGAATGGAGGAATATATGATCCCTTATCTAATGGACAAGTCATTGACAAAGGTCAGAGTTCATTGACAAGATCAGAGTTCGACAGCGGCTTTAAAAGCTACGATTGCCAGTTGGTTTTTGAAGTCATACTCAATAATAGTTTTAGACTTATCCAAGTGCGAGACTGTTGGATTAATGTCTAAGTCCATAACTATATTTGGTATGTACTTGACCCGACCCGGCATGGTCCATTTGGGTTGCACTTCACCGACACAATTTATATGGATAGTCTTTTGAGAATAGTATATTTATGATTTATATTAATATATTATAAGTTCTAATATATTAATATATAATCATATTATTTAATTAGTATTGATCAAGAATTAATTTATAATTAATTAAGTGATCAAAAGGAACTAATTAAATATGGACGCTTAGATATATATATATATATATATATATATATATATATATATATATATATATATATATATATATATATATATATATATATATATATATATATATGTGTGTGTGTGTAATGGGCCAAGTTCATTTAGGTTGGGCTAAGTCTTCATGGATAGTCCATGGAGCTTTAACCAATGGATCCTAGGAAATGAAAGGTCATGGGTATTAGGCTTTAACCCTAATCCTCCACACTATATAAAGGGTCTTATGGTTCATGAAATTATGCTAGTGGCTAGTGTGGATACACTAAAGAGGGCAATAACCGATTTCATAGTGTGAGCCAAGTATCCATATTCTCTAAAGGTTTTCCAAGGTGTTTTGGTGATTTATGATTCCACTTGAGGCTTCCACACTATTGGGGCTAAGCTCTTAAAGCTTGAAGACATCAAGCTACATCAAAAGGTATGTCATCTAACTAGAACTTTGTAGTATAGGTGCTTCATAATATGCTAGTTAGGATGAAACCTTGGAATATTTAATATTTGCATGTATAATAGAGAAAACATAGATCCAAGGTTTATAGGGTTACATGTACACCATAGGAGTGTTAGAATGCTCAAAACGCAACAGTGGTATCAGAGCCATGGGTTGTTTTCTGTTATATTGATTCAAATGTTTTATTTTCAAAGTTGGAAAAAAAAGGAAAAAAACATGACGTTTGTCAAATTTTAAGATAATTACTTGTTTTTATGAAAAACTAATTATTTGTAAAATTTGAATCATTTGCTATATGAGTTGAATTAGGTCAAATTTAGTAAAAGATAAAATGATATGATTATTTTATTAGTTTTAAAAGTTTGATCTAAAGAGTTTTTTGAAACCTCCATAAGTTATGGATATGAAAAGGTTTTTAAAAAATTGATTCAAAGTTTTTTATGGAGTTACAAAAGTTAGTCTTAATATTTTAAAGAATTCCATAACTTGTTCTTAAGTTATGGAACATGAAAAGTTTCATCATAAAACAAGTATTTAACTCCATAAGTTATGGAATCCAAAAGTTTTCAAGAGTTACAAAAATTGCCCTCAAGTTTTGGAATTTGGAAAAAGTTTTTTTATGATAAAAAAAAGAATTGAATTCTAAAACTCTTGGGTTCATAACTTAAACCATTAATTAAATGGTTTTAATTTTGAATTTAATAGTTGGAATTATGATGTTTTTATTGAATAATTCAATTAACTCTTATGGACTTTATTAATAGATAATTAAAGTGTTTAATTAAAAGAGAATTAATAATTCCATAATGACATGGTTTAAATTTAATTAAATTAAGAGTATAGTTTAATTAATAGATTAAACCACCAAGTATTTTAAATGTCTAAAATACACCCTTATACTATTATAATATTAAAAGTTTAATATATTATATGTATAAGAGCAAGTCGTCTTACCATTAGTAGGCCTCATTCACGAAGCCGGTCTATAAGGGGGGTATAAGGTTACTGCCTATAAAATGGCAGTTTAATGGGTGTCCACTCTCACCCACCGCTTCCTTGACTGGTGGAGGGTCGTTAGCCGAACAGGTAGGACAAGGACTATGATTCTCCCTTCATTAAAAGTATTAATGATAAATACTAAGTAACTAAACCTTTTATAAATTCCCAATCTTAGTTACTTAGGAAAATGTGAATAAGGTGCTAATCCATGAAATTACACTTTGCACTTTGTTTAAGCTGTTAGTGGAGCGTGTGTGGTTAACCGGCACACTAACCTGGACTTAACAAGGTAGGCAAAGGGTAACTTAATGTTTATCATAGTATCGTTGGAGCGTGTGTGGTTAACCGGCACATCGATTGAGGGGTAAATATTAAGGGTACCAAGTATATTTGCATGGTTACTTCACACCTTGTTTTGTGATCCTCAGCATCCCAGTCACAAAACCTGAAGGGCACACTCGAGATTGAAACATGCCATTGAAAAGTTCAATGAATCTCAAAAGAATCTAGGAGTTTCAAAACCAATTAAAACCTAATAATACATTTCGTTTATCTTGGTGGAAATTGGTGAATCGTCATTCACCTACCTTCAAATATTTTATAGCTTGGATTACGACATCCCTCTTCCAAGTTATAAAATAGTTTGTTGGGTCCTAGCCTTAATATATCATATTGGGTGTTATATTAAGGACTTAAATCAACTTACAAGAATTTCTCCCATTGTTGATGTCTGGTTTAGACAACAATGATCTTCCCAAACCAAGCTTTCCTAATGAATATGACTTCCCGAGTTTGGCTCATGGAAGTCATACTTCTCTTACCTCCACCTCCTCCAATTATTCTCCCTAACCCACAATTTCAAGGTCACTCAAGCCCTAATGGCAAGCAAGGTCTATGTGTGATCACATCTTAGAGATGAAGTCACATATTGACAAGCCGGGAGAGTTGGGTGTCAAAGTCTTGAGAAAGTTGGATGTTCAATCACTTTCTAAGTCACATAGTGAGTTCCTTTGGGACTACTATGAAACAGACTATGACATGAACCTTAATGATCATATCTATTTGCTTGGTGCTGCTGAATCAGCAATGATTTGGAACGATAGTAAAGCAAATTTGATTAGAAGATCAACTTCCCAAAAACTTTATGGACAGTGACAATGGTGACACTGGAAATCCAGAAAAAGCATTCTCTTCCCAATGGAAAGGGATTGACCATAGTCAACCCGGTTGACCAAATGGTAAAGAGAAAGGCTAAGTCTGAGATAGTCCCATTACCAAAGGGTCCATATGTTTATTTTGCCAAAGGAAGGGGCGTTGATTGCAAAGCTGCCAAATTTACCTAAGGATGTTAAAGTCAATAAGTTTGACTCTACATCAGGTAGAGCCCATTATCTAACTCTGTTAAATTCTATTTTGAGATCCTCATTACATGATGTGACTGGGTCACATGTTGATGTTTTAAGAATCAAAGAATAGAGAGAAATCTTAAAGGAAGTATATGCTGATTCTGATCGCGAAAGTGGATTTCGATCGCATCAGAATTTTGAGCAGTTGCTTAAGAAGTTATGATATATTGCTAAGGAATAGATAACAACAATTTTCCATGTGGATTGTAAGGATAAGTTTTTCCGTAAAGTTTTAAAATAAAAGAAAATTGTTTAATTTTATTTATTTGAAGTATCCTTACAATGGTATTTGTGGAAAATTGTTGCTTATATGATTCCACTGACAGCAATATTGGAAAATGGATTTGATTCTTTCATTTGTGGTAGTGTCTAAATTTACAAATCATGAAAGTTCCTCATCACCCAAGTTTCAATTGGACCGAAACTTGGAATCATGCAAGTTGAATAGTATGATGAATGAGAACTTTCAAGCATTGGAAAATCAAGACTAATTACTTGTTCACATGGATGTGTGAGTCAAGTGAAGGACTAAAGGGATCGAGTACACATTCTTGTGCACTGGTCATGTCCACCACAAAGCTCGTTAAGACTATTTGATTTACTAAAGTTTAGTAAATATGGTTATACTTACAAGTTTAAGTATAATTCTGAAACATTGGAAAAGTCTCAATGTATGGCAGAACGAATGGGAAGAATCAAATTAGGCAGAAAGATAAAAGTTTCTCAAATCTGAAAAGATGGGAGAGTACTTTAGTATCATGTTTGTGATCATCTTAATGATTTAGAAATCATATCACAATTAGTCCTCTAAAGGTCATCTTAGTGCATTATTATGACTAAGAAGAGGAGTCATGAATTGTTGAAATGGTTAGATCAGGAAGACGAGTCATACTTCGTTCCAAAACAATTCTTAGAGTCATACTCCAAGATTGTAACTTGAGTGACATATCTTAAAGAAAGGATTAAAACACTTGTCAAATGTAAGAGTAAAAGTGTCCTACTCTTGTACATTTGAAATTGGTAAGTTGTGATGTTTTGAATAAAAAAAAGACCAACTAAGGCCAATTATGTGAAGTGTTTGTCTTGATAAAGAATCCGCACTATCTCTTGAATATTTGGCAAGATAGTCTTATATGTCAAGAGGATAGTGGGAGTCTTAAAGATCCTAAATAGAATTTCAAGAACTAATCAAGAATAAAACCTGAGGTTCTTCACTAGCACACGACTTGAGGTTTATAACCTATAGTGTTGACATATTCTGTGCCCATTCCAGTTAAAGTTGGCTTTGCATAGGAGTTCTGAAAGTTCTCAATTGGTTGCATAACAACTTGGAAGCAATGGCAGGCCCTGTACTGCCAGGTGGCAAGAAGTTAAGATTGCATAAGTTCAGTCCATATGAGTTTGGATTTGTCATTATCCTTGTCTTGTGACTATGGTTTTGACGATTCACATGGATAAGAACACATACACCATCAAAACTAAGGGTCATAAGGTTTCTCTCCGATTCATGAAAATGATGGTGAGGAAACACTTCCACCAAGTAAATTTGAAGCAGATGGCAAAAGGTCTAAACAATTGAGACTATGATTACGACATCCCTTTTCATAGTTCTGAAATTGTTTAGACATACATGCATGCTATCTAAGGAAAGGTGTATGATTTTGATAAAGTTTTATCAAAGCATCTCGTATCAGAAATCTGAACTTTGGTAAGAAAGTCAATAAAGTATTGATTTCTAGAAGTCCAGCTGATTTTTGAGTACATGTCAAAGCTAGTGGGAGCATAAGTGTTATGCTAATAATCATCATGTTAGTGGGAGCATGATAATTATTGTTAGTGTTGCAAGTTAGCAATGTTAATTATAGAAAACAAAAGTTTAAATTCGTGAGGCTGCAGGGATTGAAAAAGTTGTTTTGCTATAATTAAGGGAGAGGATATACTTCATTTCAGTTCTAAAGGATTAGATTGAGACCTTAATCATCCTTAGTCAAGAATATATATATGAATTTCATGTTAGATTGGTTCAACTTATGGAAATTCTATATATTGCGTTCTCAAAATTCGATTATGATTACGGCATCCCTCTTCATAGTCAAATTTTGAAAACATGGCAAATAAAAATATTATAGCAAAAGACTGGTCTAGAATCATGTCTTTATGTGAGACATCATGAATCATGTACCATTTGCTTTGGGTACAGGATCGATTGCATGTGCTATAATATTTGTCATTTCAAAATTTTTCCAAATGCCTAGAGGCATTAAGAAGGGAAAAGGTCTAGAATTGGATATGACTAAAATGATTAAGCAATTGTCGAGGACAATCTGAAGTTTACCAAAGATTGGTTGCTCAGGTACAGTTGGAAGTATAGTGCTAATTTTGGAAGGACCATATTGACATATTCTGAAAAGAGGCATCTCTTATTCAGAAGTGATAGTCAAAATGAGAATATGGAGTTGTCTCCATAGGTGGAAGTTATCTGTGTAAGATTAGAAAACTTAATGCAAGAAGCATGTCCAAAGCAATGTACTTTGAATATGAGACTTAGTTTCCATGGAGTTGATCTCCATTGGAATACCTTATAATGACTGTTGACAAGTCTTTGTGACTTTGTACATATTCATTACAGGAGGGTCAGTGCATATAAGTTTAAAATCTAAACAGATTTCGATAAATGATAGGAATTTGAAATTCTCACATTTTTCGATAAGGATTTGGGAGTGTGAAATTAGAATCATTGAAATTATGTTCAATTGGTTTATTTCACAAAGTAAGGATCATAGACAAACATAGAGTGCATACTTGGTGTATGGCAAAGCTATTGTTTAAGAAAAACATAGTGTACATGCTTGGAGCATGGGACAACTAGTGTTTTTAATTCAAGTATAAAGTTGATAAAACCGAAACAATGAATAATGAGTAATCAGTATGGTGATAAATAAAAGTGTTTATTTATATTCATAGGGTTTGATACCATATTTGATTCATTTATTCTTGTGTTTCACTTTGCATGTTTTGACTTCCAAAATAACTAAGTCACTCTTCCTGAATGATTAAGTTATTCAAACCATCCACAGTCGGTCATATGTTGGAAGTAGATATGAATCAAGACTGTCATGGGTTGGTTTGTAGAGGTCCAAGTTGGTGGACAAAGTGGTGCTACAACACTCATGAGTGCTCATAAGTTCTGAGTATTGGATTCAACCCACGCTCATTTGAATCACTTCATGGATTTTATCACGAGTGATCATAAGACGATAATATCTTATATTCTTCAAACCTGGAGATATGAGTTGTTACTATGAGTTGGTTATACATTGATTGCACGAAAACGCATTGGTAACTCGATGTTAGAAAACGTGCCTTTGTGTATGATTAACCAAGTAGTAGAACAAGCCATATGAGTCGAAGTTTATCCATTCCTTTTACCTTCGGGATAAAAGCGATATCTGTGGGCCCCTCGATGATTTAGCGATGACACATGTGAGTGCTTGGCCAAGCCAGGACTGATTTGATTTGTTCAATCAGTCAGTCATCATAAATCGAAAATCGGGAAACAACAAATGGACAGAGAGAATGATTATAATCCATGTCTCAATCCATATGATATCTAGAATGGAGGAATATATGATCCCTTATCTAATGGACAAGTCATTGACAAAGGTCAGAGTTCATTGACAAGATCAGAGTTCGACAGCGGCTTTAAAAGCTACGATTGCCAGTTGGTTTTTGAAGTCATACTCAATAATAGTTTTAGACTTATCCAAGTGCGAGACTGTTGGATTAATGTCTAAGTCCATAACTATATTTGGTATGTACTTGACCCAACCCGGCATGGTCCATTTGGGTTGCACTTCACCGACACAATTTATATGGATAGTCTTTTGAGAATAGTATATTTATGATTTATATTAATATATTATAAGTTCTAATATATTAATATATAATCATATTATTTAATTAGTATTGATCAAGAATTAATTTATAATTAATTAAGTGATCAAAAGGAACTAATTAAATATGGACTCTTAGATATATATATATATATATATATATATATATATATATATATATATATATATGTGTAATGGGCCAAGTTCATTTAGGTTGGGCTAAGTCTTCATGGATAGTCCATGGAGCTTTAACCCATGGATCCTAGGAAATGAAAGGTCATGGGTATTAGGCTTTAACCCTAATCCTCTACACTATATAAAGGGTCTTATGGTTCATGAAATTATGCTAGTGGCTAGTGTGGATACACTAAAGAGGGCAATAACCGATTTCATAGTGTGAGCCAAGTATCCATATTCTCTAAAGGTTTTCCAAGGTGTTTTGGTGATTTGTGATTCCACTTGAGGCTTCCACACTATTGGGGCTAAGCTCTTAAAGCTTGAAGACATCAAGCTACATCAAAAGGTATGTCATCTAACTAGAACTTTGTAGTATAGGTGCTTCATAATATGCTAGTTAGGATGAAACCTTGGAATATTTAATATTTGCATGTATAATAGAGAAAACATAGATCCAAGGTTTATAGGGTTGCATGTACACCATAGGAGTGTTAGAATGCTCAAAACGCAACAATAATATCATATATGGTAAACATATAACATTTAGCACATAAAATCATTTTAGGCAATTTTCCTAAAATAAACTAGTGCTCGTGTCTGAAATATAATAGACACACATCTCACAATTTCAATTAGCATTCTAAATTTAAGTCTAGAAATCCTACAAATTCCTAGTTCGCTTAAACTAATGCTCTCATACCGACCGTGAAATCCCCAAATTCACGGCCAGAAAAGATCGGTTTCATTTATGCTTTTAAAATAATTTCAGAGTAAATCCATTGATTTAAAAGAGTTGCAGAATTTGTTCCCAAAATGAAATATGATAAAATAAGATTTACCAAAGCATTTCTTAAAGAAATGTATTTTCATTATATAACAAAACTCGGGATGTCATGTTCAGATACATACCAAAAAGCATAAACGGCACATTATAAGCCTTACAACGGTTATATATAACTACAGGCCTATAAACAAAATAACTTGATGAGTCATCCATCTTATGCCCTCGCGCCACTACCTGTAATGCAAATAATGTTAGAACAAAGTTCTATTAGGATCGATAGATTCTATGCAGGCAAATAATTAAGAACGTATTTATGAACACAAGAATGGCTTTGAATATGTCGTATGATTAAAACTTCAACACCTCAGAAGAGCTCGATTAAGAACCTCGACTGTAGAGGTGTTTAGGGTTACAAAACTATAATTAATAATAACGATCAACCTATCTAATGCATACATGCATGCATTATTTATAGTAAAACCCTACTAGACAATCACGGATGGACAGGCCCAATCCGGATACAAAACACAAGCCAATGACGCAACACAATAAGACCCAGCAATCTCCCCCTTTGCGTCAATGGAGCCGAGAGCTCACTTTGGTTGAGCTGCAGAAGACTTCTTTATTGTTTTGAACACCTTCGGTTTGATGGCCAATAGATGATGACGAAACGTTATGTACCACCTAAGCAGTCTGTTGAAAACAGATGTTTATCAACAAGAGCGAATAGAAATCGGTTGCTTTCGCCTCTCGTAAACATTACAGTAAGATGTGTAGAATCGATTTGGCCTATCTTCATTTTGTTCACATCTCCTGGTTTCATTTTGTTCACATCTCCTGATCCATAGCAGCAACCTCATGGATGTAGGAGGCCAACATCCTCTTCAAGTGATCCAATATCGGCTCATATTCTTTCGGATTAGTAAGCAGAATGTTAAACAATAGGATCCAGTCATGAGGATTTAAATTCGGAAGGTCTGCCAGGGAAATAATCGACACTGAGTTTGCAATTCCTCGTGTGATTTTGAAATTAACGTTTATGAATTTCCCAGCAGGCAAAGGTTTGAGTACCTTGACAGTAACTATCTTCTGTGCGCTCCATGTCAAGTACTGCGGTTGACCATACTTGAGATAAAAGTCAATAAGCTCACGATCAACTTTTGAATGAGGGAAAGGAACTTCAACGGTCGAATCGAAACAATGAAAGGTGAATGCCTTTCGTGTTATTGGCATGTCGAACTGTGAGTCCTTAGAATTGTCACAGTCAAACGAAGCGACAGGTTCCAACCAGTAAACACTTGGAAACTCTATAGCCTGATTGATAAGTGTCTCTTTTGTCCACAGGGGAAACAAGGCCTTCTGGAAGTTTAAAACTTCTTCTTCTTCCTTGTTCCTCCTTTCCCTATCCTCAGCTTCCTTTGCAACCTTTAAAGTTTCATCCAACTCTCTATCCCTCTTTTTTCTTTTAAGAGCCTCAGCAATGGTCTCTTCAACATCGTCATCACTATCATCATCAATCACCTTCTGCTTGGCTTGAGAACCAGAACCCGAAGCTTCATTACCCTTCGGTTCTGTTGTAACTTTGACTTTCGGTTGAGCAGATTCGGTTTCAGTTTTCACAGGAACCTTCGGTTGAGCACCTTCTCCCCTTGTTTTGGAGATCTGAATCTCTCCGAAACACCCTTCATCTCGTGTAACAATGCAAGGGCAGGAAGAAGTTTTGTAGTTAGATGATTCCTTATAGTCAAAGTAAGGATAGGATCATGAGCACCAAGAATGTTGGTCAGCATATCCTTGACATCGCCAGCACAGCTTCGAAAAACAGCTCTCTCCGTCTTCAACAAATTAATTTCCTTTTCAGCTTTAGCGAGCTTGACCTTCTGGGCTTCAATTGTGGAGGCTTGGCGGGCAAGATCTTCCTTCAGAGCATTTTTTGTTGCTAAATCAGCGTGAAGGGATTCCAGCCGAGAAGACACAGAACTGATAAGTGAAGTGTTCTCTGCTTGGATGGAAGAACGAACATCCTCAAACTTTGTTTGCTCCTCTTGAAGGGACTTGGATAAGGAATCCACAGAAGCATCCACCTTGGCGGCATTGGCATCAACATGCCCTTTGAGTGACTCAAGAAATATCTGAGTACTATGAACAATTTCTGCAACATCGGCAGTGGCCTTTTTGCAAGAAGAAGAAGATTCATTAACAGCCTTTGTGGATTTTTCAATGGATTCTATGTATTGCTCAAGAGTAGTGTCCAAAAAGGCTTTGAGCACAACACCACTGTAGGACTTGTTGTCATCAAGCAATTTATCCAGTTTCTCATCAATGCTCTGCAATTGTTGTCTCGTGACTGGAGCTTCATCATCCTCATCGGTAGGAAGCCTATAGGGACTGTAGTATGTAGAATCAAACTCATCATTAGCACCATCGAGAGTGGCACCGGAATTAGTTGAATGTGAGGGTGAAAGATGTTTGGAAGTAACTGGTGGTTCGGTTTCAGTAGTCGTCCCCGTATCAGATACGTTGACTCTTACTGTCGGTTCGGGAATGGTAGTGGTAGTTGATTGGAAAATAATAGGAGGAGGGATTGGAGTTGTAGAAATAGGAATTGTAGTAACTGGTGGTGGTGGTGGAATTGAAGTAGGTGTCTGAGATGTGGTAGGTAGGGTAACAGGAGGAACCGAAATTGGAACTGTTGGTTTCGGTGATGGAGGTGGTGTTGGAAGTCTGTCATGAATAGATTCGGTTGGAGTAGGGGATCGAGGAGGGGTGTTACTTCTCGGTGATTCATGATGAGTTTCCTCATCTTCATCCTCCTCATCATTTTCTGAACTGGAAGGAGTGGGACTCTTTGATCTTTTCGCCATCTTCTTAATCTTCCTTGGTTTAGAAGAATCCCCTTTCCTAGACTTTCGCTTCCTGGACTTGACAGACTTAGATTTATCATCCTCTGTTGGCTCTTTCTTTATAGTAGCCTGTTTCCCTCGGTTTCCAGGCTTGTCCACAGCATCCAGGGCAGCCTGCTGTTCGGGAGATAAGACTCTCGGTTCCTTGGGAGAAAGTTTGCGATAATCAGCCATAACTTTACTCACGGCTGTGACACACCTGTACATTGTCTCTGGTATAGAGCCATTGTGAGGGAACTTTTTAGGATCAAAAATTATGATTTTCTTGGTGTGAAACGTAGCAATAGACGCGACTAGGGCATCCTTCATTACAGGAATATCAAAAGTATTAATCGCCCTTCGTGTAATGAGAGTCCAGAATCGACCACACGAAATTTCCGAATGCCTCGTAGAAGTGTTGAGGCTTTGCACCACTTGGGACCAGATAATCGACCCATAGTCGAGATTGATACCATTGTAAAGACCGTATAGAAGGGTCAGAAAACCCTTGCTGGTGCCATCAGATCCACCACTCCTCTCCGCCAAACTCTTGATGAGAAAAGTAAGCACTCCATTCCACTGGGACGGTAAGCATGACTTCTTAACCTTCGTAACCGTGGTCAGCACATCAGTATATCCCATTTCGTAGAGCATCGAGAACAGTTGAGTAGTGGTGATGAAGTCTGGTGAAATCACAGACGAATCAACAACAAGGTGCAATAGGGAACAAAATCTCCCTTTTGAAATAGAAGCCTTATGAGAATGGATTTGGAAGTAGATTCTCTCCTTGTTCTTGTCATATGTGGCAGTAGAGTAAACTTGCGATAAGAGTGACATCGGAATAGATTCCACCTGTGTTAGGGCTAGAACAAGAGGTGAATACTTCAAACACTCAACGACGTGTAGCATATACGAATCATACAAAAAAGGATTGAGTTCAATAATCATGTTCTGATTTGGCTTGATCGAGATCAATGTTGACGAGGCAGTTTGATCGTGAGCCGATGAAGAAGTCGCCATTGTTGATCCAAGGAAGAAGATGAACAGTTGGAAATCGCCGTGTATATAGAGAGAATTTGTTGCGGGTAAAAGACAAATAAGATTAGAAACCCTTTATATACCGTTGCCAGGAGAGAGAAATAATCTCCATAATAATGACGCGGTCACTAATACGTCGCCTGAAAAAGCGCGGTGTGACAGGTTGGTTACTCCCATGTATACGTCAGCACGCGTGGGTTTAGGGACTTTTCAAATTCACGCGCCCAAAATCCTATCCTCAATTCGTCGTTTGAAATTCAGCTTCGCTCCAAGATTTAGGATAACCCTTGTTGCTCTAAAAGACAGAACAAAGATCGAACCAATAGCAACCAGAGTGTTGGAAAATAAAAATTTTCGTGCAATAGAGTGACAAAAGATAAAGAAATAAAGCAAAAAGTGTATGGGATGTAAGTGATGTCTATTATAAGACATAAAGCAGAGGATTCCGGGCAAGAATCGCTTCCTTCAAAGTCAAGAGAGACTTGAAGTGCTTGTTTGGTTTCCCATGAAAATAAGATCATGTGTATGTAGAGAAACATCGAAAGGCTTCTTTTAATTTATAGGCTAAGGGTAGCTTATCTTCAACCGAACGCTGATGCTTAACATAAGACCGAACGTTGGAAGAAGTACTTGTGAGACCGATGTGGTCTGTTGAACAAGTAGGTTGAATATAATTTATAGTGACTAAAGAAGTAATAGAAATCTCAAAAACAAAAACAAACTGGATCTTTTTGGGAAGAAAAGCCTTGGTGTTAGACAATTTCATAAAAGACCACTCAAAAAGAAAAAGGAGATTTCATTAGGTAACCAGTAAGATCTTGAATATAATAATTCACCGTCAATTCATTGTAGGTGTTGGATTATGGGTTTCACTCAACACGTGGTGTACGTATCTAAGATCATAAACACAGTTTTTATGCAACCATAAACCTCAGTGGTAAAGACCGAGAGTCGCAAGGGTTACAATGGTGAACCGAAAGTTGATGGAGAATATGAGGGTGGTTAAAGAACCGAAAGTACCTCTGCTATATTAACATGACAAAGTAGAAAACTCTTAACCCATTTGAGAAGAGTAAGGTAGCTCTGGACTTGAGTTGATTTTAATAACCTGATTGGGAAGAAACGATAGATAAAAATCGAATCATTAAGGCCTCGCTCTTAGTCGTAGAGGCTTCGGTCAACATGCAGCAGCATGCTTCTAGGGACCCTTAACTAGTTCAGATGGAAATAATCATACCTTCCTTAGCTCCAAATTTTGTTGTATTGGTATACTTGGGACCTAATTAAAAGAACAAGCAAAGAAACACACCACACAAACAAAACAAACAAGCAAACCAAAAAAAATAATTTTGAGAAAAATATTTTTGAAGTTTTGAGATTTTCTGAAAAGTAATAAAAACAGAAAGAGAAAATATTTTTAGATTTTTGAAGTTTTCTGAAAAATAATAAAAACAGAAAGAGAAAATATTTTTGGGTTTTTGAAGTTTTCTGAAAAATAATAAAAACAGAAAGAGAAATAAAGTAGCACAAATACACTTTAAAAAAATAGAGTTAAAGGAATAAACAAAATGTACAACCGAAACCTTATCTTAAAAGAATGAAGGGGAATAGACCGAGCGTTCGGTTCATTTCGGTTCCTTAAAATTCCACAGCCGAAATAGACCGAGCGTTCGGTTCATTTCGGTTCCCGAAAATTATGGATCCGAAATAGACCGAGCATTCGGTTCATTTCGGTTCCTTAAAATTCCAGAGCCGAAATAGACCGAGCGTTCGGTTCATTTTGGTACTCGAAAATTATGGAGCTGAAATAGACCGAGCGTTCGCTCTATTTCACTTGTCTAATTTTAGTGAGAGATTTAAGGATTTGGTACCGACTCTGCTTCCATCATTCCTAGTCCTTGTAAAATTTTGTTGAAGCTTGGTTCAGGTAAGGCTTTAGTGAATATGTCAGCTAGTTGATCAGAGGATCGAACGCAATGTACTTCCACGTTCCCATCTTCTACATGGTCCTTGATAAAATGATATCTAAGTGCAATATGCTTAGTCTTTGAGTGTTGCACTGGGTTGTGACATATTCTTATTGCACTTTCTGAGTCACAATAGAGAGGAATCTTCTTCATACTCAGCCCATAATCTCTTAGTTGACTTTGAATCCATATTACTTGAGAAGTACAGGATGCTGCAGCAATATACTCAGCTTCGGCTGTTGAAAGTGACACACAACTTCGCTTTTTGGACTGCCAGCTAACAAGTTTACCGTCAAGGAATTGGCATCCACCAGTTGTGCTCTTTCGGTCCAGACCACATCCTCCAAGATCAGCATCAGAAAAAGCATGAATGAAGAATTCGGATCTAGCAGGATAGCAAAGACCGAGAGATGAGGTTCGCTTTAGGTAACGAAAAATATTTTTCACTGCCACCATGTGAGGTTCTCTTGGATTAGCTTGAAACCTGGCACAATAACAAACAGAAAACATAATGTCCGGTCTACTAGCTGTTAGATACATAAGGGACCCTATCATTTGTCGATATAGTGTTATGTCAACAGCAGATTTTTCCAGAGAAGGTGTTAGCTTAGTGCCAAAGGCCATAGGAACCTTCACTTTCGAATCTCCCGCCATACCAAATTTTGTCAGCAAGTTCTTTGTGTAGGCCTCCTGGTTGATAAAGATACCTTCTGGTCCCTGTCTAATATTCAAACCAAGGAAAAAGTTAATCGGACCCATTGCGCTCATTTCAAATTTAGTCTCCATCAACTTCCTGAATCCAGTTGTTAAGCTAGGATTCATGGAGCCGAAGATGATGTCATCGACATAAATCTGAACTATCATTAGATGTTTGCCTTCTTTCTTTCGGAAGAAGGTTGGGTCAACCGAACTTTGCTTAAATTTCGACATTTTCAGAAAGCGAGTTAAAGTTTCATACCAGGCCCTCGGTGCTTGCTTTAAACCATATACAGCTTTATCCAGCACATAGCAATAATCATGGAATTTCTCGTTCACGAACCCGGGAGGTTGCTCAACATACACTGTTTCTTCTAGTTCTCCATTCAAGAAAGCGCATTTAACATCCATTTGGAAAACTTCGAAGTTTTTATGAGCAGCATATGCCAGAAAAATTCTAAGTGATTCCAACCCTACCACTGGAGCGAAGGTTTCCTCATAATCTATCCCTTCCTCTTGGCAATATCCTTTTACCACCAACCGAGCCTTGTTTCTAATGACATTCCCCTCTTTGTCCAATTTGTTCCTGAAGACCCATTTCAAGCCAACCACTGAAGCATCCTTTGGTGTGGGAATTAGCCTCCAAACTCGATTGCGTTCGAACTCATGGAGCTCATCTTGCATTGCTTGAACCCAATCAGAATGATCAAGTGCAGCATTAACTATTTTCGGTTCAACTTTGGAGATAAACGAATTAAACATACAGAATTCAACTTTAGAGAATAATGCAGTTTGTTTCGCTTTCAATTGAGAACGAGTGAGAACTTTCTCAGAAGATTCACCAATAATTTGTGCTTTGGGATGATCCTTGGTCCATTTCACTAAAGGAGAATAATTTGGGTCATAGGCTGGATCCAACTCTGCATTTACTTCCTCTTCAAGTTCTGATTGATCACCTTCGTCAGTTGTATTCTCTTTCTCCCCCTCGACTGGCGAAGTGTAATCGGTGTCAGGATCAGAGTTTTCAGCCGCTATGGGAGTCGGATTCTCCCCCTCGATTGGACTATCATTTGGTGGGTTTGGAGTTGTATTCTCGGTTGTCTTTGGTGCTGATGAGCTCTCCCCCTCGAACATTGAGCCATTGTTTGGAGAGTCAGTGGAGGGTTGACCACCTGTCGGTTTAAGAGGTTCACTTTCCATTTCTTTGGCAGCTTCATCTATTATCTTTTTGAGATTGTCGATCTTGTTGTCTGCTGCTTAAGCTTCTGAGTGTGCTGCTTTCTCTGGTTCATCAAATAGCCGAATGTACTCTTCAAACAAGTTGGATATTGGAATAGAGACTTGTCCTGATTCAAGAAATATTTCCCCTAAGTCACTTTCGCTCCTTTGAACTTTCTTCATGTAATTATCGTCAAAGGTAACGTAATATGTTTCTTCAATTCGTTTGGAGCGTTTGTTCAACACTCTGTATGCCTTTGACGTTAGCGAATAACCCAGAAAGATTCCCTCATCGGCTTCGACGTCAAACTTGTTTCGGTTCTCTTTAGAGTTGAAAATAAAGCACCGTGAACCGAATACGTGGAAAAATTTGACGTTGGGCTTTCTACTGTTCAGAATCTCATATGGAGTAATTGAGAATCTTTTGTTGAGCAAGGATCGGTTCTGAGTGTAGCACGCGGTTGCAACTGCATCAGCCCAGAAGTATAACGGAAGGGAAGCGAAGCTGAGCATGGTTCTGGCTGCCTCACATAAAGAACGATTTCGTCTTTCAATAATCCCATTCTGTTGTGGTGTATAAGGGGCCAAAAAGTTGTGAGATATCCCCTTGTCAGCTAGAAAGTTTTCAAATTCCTTATTCTTGAATTCCAGCCCATTGTCGCTTCTGATATTCCTCACCGTCTTTCTCAGCTGCACTTCCACTTGCTTGATAAACGTCTTTAACTTGGGAGTGGCATCTGATTTCTATTTAAGAAAGAAAACCCAGGTGAAGCGTGAAAAATCATCTACAATGACAAGAATAAACTTACTACCACCGAAGCTTTCGATAGCCGAAGGTCCACATAAGTCAATGTGCAGAAGTTCAAGAGCTTCAAAAATCTTTGTATTGATTCGTGTAGGATGGCTCTTTCTGCTTTGTTTGCCCATCTCACACGCTGCACACAGATGTTCCTTGTCAAACTTGAGAAGAGGAAGGCCTCGAACGTGATCACCAAGAACCAACTTATTAATGTCTTTGAAGTTCAGGTGCGATAGTCGTCGATGCCACAACCAGCTTTCATCAGTGTTCGCCTTTGATAGCAGACATATTGCTGGTTTTCCTCGAATTGGGTTGAGATTCAAAGGATACATCTCTCCCTTCCGTTCAGACTTCAACAGAACCTTTTTGGACTGCTTCTCAATTATTTCCGAGCCCTCATCATCAAATGAAACCTTCAAACCTGTTCCTACAACTAATTGTGACACACTGATGAGGTTATGTTGCAATCCTTCCACATACGCTACTTTTTGAATTGAGAAATCTCCGTTGGTTATCATTCCATATCCTTTGATTGTGCCATATGAGTTGTTGCCATACTTCACACATCCACCATCCTTTAGGGACCGAAATTCCCTTAGCTCTTCCTTCCTTCCTGTCATGTGACGTGAGCATCCACTGTCTATATACCATTCATCATCGAACTGCTCGTCACTTATCACCTGCAATTTTAAGCAGATTTAGGAACCCAAAGTTTCTTGGGTCCTGGTGAGTCTTTCATAGAAAAAGGAATTGCAGTAGAAATATCAACTAAATAAGTTCTTTTTATTAGAGTGGATTGATCTTTTCTTTTGATGGTGTACACCTTGATTTTAGTTTCATCTTGTTTAAATTTTGATGTACTCGATGGTGTGACGTTAGATGGTTTTGGTGTTTTCTTTTGAATCCTAGGGTTAGTTGACCTTTTCTTATCATTGAAATTAGAATCAGAATCAAGCTTTCCCTTTCCTTTGATGTCCTTCACTGAATTTGGTTTGAGTTGGGAGTTGGAAGGACCGAAACTAGACTTGGAGCCGAAACTTGACTTTCGGTTCTGATTGCCAGAGTTGGGACCGAAAGTAGAGTTTTAGTTGTTAGCCTTGACGTTTGGACCGAAACTAGACATTCGGTTCGGTGCGCTAGTTTTGGAACCGAAAGTAGATTTTTGGTTCTGAGATTTGGAATAGTAGGAATTTGGACTGAAATGTTATTTTCCTTTCATCTTTTCCTTTCCTTTGTCAATAGATTCTATCTTATGAGGTACGTAGTTGGGATCTTGAGATTGCCAATGACGTTTTCGCTCATTCAGATTTTTCATGTATCTTTGATATTGAAGCTAGCCTTTGGCTTCTCCTTTTGAGTTTCGGTTGTCTTAGTTGGAACAATCGGTTCTTTCATTGGTTCTGCCGGGATTTCTTTTGTTCCACTTGTGCTTGGTTTGTCGCAACTCGAGGGTTTGTTGATGGGTTCAGCAACATATCTTCCTTTAACCCTCCATGAAGTTTGCTCAGATAAGCCTACGGTTTCGTCTGCGTTGTCAATAGGGGCAGACCAGAAGTAATCGTCGCACCCTTCTGCATTGTCTCTGTCGACCAAGATTTTTAACTCTGCCGTTTGTTTTTCAGTGACCCCTGTAACTGCATAGACCTGATTAGGCACAGTCTGAACCTTTTGATAAACCATAGCTTTTTTTTTGAGTTTCTGTGGCTTGTCTTTTGACAGGCGAGCGAATTCAACCGAATTTTCAGATATGAGGGTTTTCTCATTCTCGGTTTCGCTCTTCATAAACTCAGAGCAATCAACTACTTCTACTGAGATTTCGCTCATCTCACTTTCCCCATCAAATTCAGATGTATTTTCTAAGTTCATTTTATTTTCTGAAATTAATTTGGCGTTAGACGAGTCAAATGATTGAATGGTTTCGGACTTAATTTTTAACCTATCATTTTCATCTAAAAGATTTTTGAGCATACATTTATGTTCCTTAGAGTCAATGAAGGTCTCTATCTTGTCAAGTCCAATTTTGTATGAGATGGATGTCTCTTCTGAGGACACTATTGATTCACACTCAGCAATGCCCTCATCCTCCTTAAATTCAAGGAAGGGTAAGATCATCTTATGAATCTTTTTCCCTATTTCACAACTTAAATGCAATTGAGCAATATTAGTATATAAGCGCTTAGCAATTAAACAAAAAACATTCCTTTGTTTTAAAAACTTTAAATTGTCTCTTTGCAAATAAATACTTTCATCCCTAGCCTTATTTAATTCCGCCTCCTTCAGCTCAATCCACATCCTCCTCTCCTCACTTTTTGAAGACACCCTGCTGAGTTGGTCAGTTAGGTTAGAATTCGCTAAGCGTGTTTGCATGAGACTACCACTTAAGTTAGAAAATTTAAATTTTAATTCATTTAATTCTTCTTCATATTATGTTACTGGAACTTTAAGTGATTCAAGGATGTATTGTACCTTTTTGATCAACCGATCACAGTCGTTGATCTTCTCGCTCACGGGCTTGGCTGCAAAGCACTTGTCCTCAATTAGGTTCGGCTCCTTACTTTTACTTTCTGTTGATCCACCAGCTGTGACCATCAAACATCTTCCAGCCGAACCTGCATCCTTTGCCACATAAGCTCTTCCATGAGTGGGCTTTCTCACCTCTTCATCTTCAGAATCGGTTGACCAAACTTTAATACCACCGAACTCATCTTTATCAGCATTCTCCTGCACAATCAAGGCATTCATAGAACTGTTAGTCGCCTTCTTTTTCTTGATCTCTTCCAACTTACGCATGTAGTACGCCTCATCGTCTTCACCATCTCTTTTCTCAGCCATTTTCCTCAGCATTCAATCTTTGGCAAAGTGGTTCTTGGCGTGACAGTAATTGCAGTCGAACCCAGAGTCTCCTGCAAGCTTGCTCTCCATCTTGTCTTCATCCTTTTTGAGAAAAAAAATTCGCTTCATCCTTCACCTTCTCAGAGCTATAACTTCCCTGCCAGTTTCGGTTGTTGTTGACAGGAAATTTTCTTCGTGCAAACTTCTTTGGATTGGTGACCATCATAGCATACTCCTCGCTTGTAAGGTCACACTCAGACATATCCGACTCTTCTTCTTCTTTTGCAATGCTTTTTCCTTTTGAGACAAGGGCCAGTGATCCCACACCTGAAACTACCTTCACCTCTTTGGTTACTACACTCTCATGGGACTTAAGTATTCCCACAAGTTTCGCTAGTGAGTAAGATTTAAACTGTTTATGTGCTTTTACGGTTGAAACCACAACCATCCATTCTGGTCTCAGACCGTTCATGAAGGTTACCTTCTGCTCGATCAAATTTCTTTCTATTCCATGCTTGATCATCTTACTTAGGAGATTATTGAACCGATCGAAAGTTTGTATGAGTTTTTCTTCTGGTTTCGGTTCGAAAACTCCAAATTCTGACAGCAGCAAGGTTTGAATGGAGTGTTCTAGATCTTCATCAGTTGAATAAAGTTCTTTAAACCTATCCCAGATTTCTTTGGCCGTCGTGTATGAACCAACTAACCGAAAAGTGTCAGATTGCAAGGTGAATCTGATCATTCTCATGGCCTTCACATTACATAACAACTTATCCTTCTCATCCTGAGGCATCTTCTCTACATCCGCCACCAGCTTGTTATATTCCTTTTGGGACTTAACTGTCGTGTTCGTTCCGGAGTGAACAAACGGCCCAAGCATGATAGCTTCCCAGATGAGATAGCCATTGTCTTCAGATCCAACCACGTAATCTTCAAAGTGATGCGCCCATACTTCATAGTCTTGAGTGTAAAGAATGGGAATCCTGGTAGTGGATCCAATGCTGTTTGAGATGTTGATGGGATTTGTTTGCGAATTTTCGTGAGACATGGTGAGTTGCTAGAATCAGACTTGTAAACTTGAGATTAGGGTTTTAACAGAAACAGAGTTACCGTCGACAGGAAGAAGACGGCTTCTTTTATATTCGATAAAAGCGGAAACCCTAAAATTCTTAACACAGAAGGAATGTGTACTGATCACACAGTCTCCTGCTCTGATACCAATTGTTAGAACAAAGTTCTATTAGGATCGATAGATTCTATGCAGGCAAATAATTAAGAACGTATTTATGAACACAAGAATGGCTTTGAATATGTCGTATGATTAAAACTTCAACACCTCAGAAGAGCTCGATTAAGAACTTCGACTGTAGAGGTGTTTAGGGTTACAAAACTATAATCAATAATAACGATCAACCTATCTAATGCATACATGCATGCATTATTTATAGTAAAACCCTACTAGACAATCACGAATGGACAGGCCCAATCCGGATACAAAGAACAAGCCCATGACGCAACACAATAAGACCCAACAAATAAGACTGAGTGGGTCAGGCTTGGGAGCCTGGTGAGCATATAGGGTTTTCAACCCACAATAAATAATTATATTTAATTTCACCAACCAACAATAACCCGATTACCCATTCCCGTTATCCTCACTTTACGTCCCTATGACAACAACTATTACAAGGGACCTAATCTAGGATTTTCATCGCGACGGACAATACTGCAAAGGGGTTTCCTCAACAATGAATGTCCTAAGGCAACCATGAGGGGGATAGAATACATCAAATGAACAACTAAGTTCACTACACCTACAGGTTATGAGCCTGCCAGCGTTCCACTGAACTGTCTAGAAAAGTCCGTGGTCGTCATCCATATTCTGTTGGACGACTAGATCACAATCGCATCGAGGCCTCTCATCATTTTATTTCATCACACAACAACTATCTACCCATGTTCTACCCAACATATTAATAGATAAAAATATATACATTTATATACAGCTTAAAACCTGTACAAATCATTCATTCAATAATTATTTCAAATAAGCAAATAATATACAAACACATAACACGTATTTAGTAGAGCATACTTCGTATCTATGTGTTAGAAGAAAAGGAATATACACTCACTTGATACGATGATTATCGGACAACACTACGGCTCTAAAAGTAGTATTCTTCAGTGAAACCGGGAGATCTTCACACACCGGGCTTCTCGCGGGCAGAGCTTCGGCTCGGAAACTCTTTTCTTCTCGAGATCTTCGGAGCTTCGGGACTCGCTTCGAGTGTCGGGATGATACCGGGGCTTCGGGGGTATAAATTGCACGTAATTCGAGGTAATAAGGAGTGAGAGAGAAGAAATGAGTAACCCTCAACGGCTGCTTTGTGATCTATTTATAGTGCTGAAATCGGCCTCGAACGTAGGGCGTTCCCGTCGAACGCGATGCGTAGGAGTGGGGTTCTGATCCTATCCCTTATCCGCTGAGTCAGCATCGACGTGCCCAATCCAGAGCCAAGCACTGAACGCGGGGCGTTCCCTCTTTGGGATGCGTGCCTCGAACTTCAGAAATCCATAACTTTCGCATACGATCTCCGTTTTCGACGTTCTTTATATCCACGCGTAGGTGAGATTATGCTCTACAACTATTGTTTAGACTCCATCGGCTAATTTTGACTTTATTTTTAGTATAATATTTTTAGTAGGCCGGGACAGGAAAACTCCATTATAAATTGATAACTCCTTCATCTGAAGTCCGTTTGCGTCTGTCTTTTTACCCTTGGACTACTATCGACGAGATCTTCGATTATCGTTTAGATTGTTTCGGCTAGAAATCACTCGATCTCAAATTCGAACTTTGGGCTGCATACTGCTAAGTTCAAACTTCGAAAAATCATAACTTCCTCATACGAAGTCGGATTTAGACGTTCTTTTGATGCATGCTCTCGGTTTAACGTATTCTACGACTTTCGTTTAGATTACTAAGGCTAGATATCGCTCTATCTTAAATTAATATTTTACGTCACACAGTGTCGTACCGATTCTGTCGCGCAAGTTCGACAGGTCATAACTTCTTCGTTATAACTTGGATTTTGGAATTCTTTAAATATCCGGAACCCTTGTCACGACCACTACAACTTCCTTCATAGATATTGGGCTTATCTAATATTTTATTATTACGCTTAGTTTTATTCTTAATTCATTTAAGCCACACAATTAAGCATAAAACACATAATACTCAAATAATACATTCTTATTATTTCAAAATGAGTTACAAAGGTTAACCTAGACTATTACATCAACATTAATGACTAGCCCAGAAACGCGGGTGTTACAGGTTCCTTCATCGTTCAACTCTTGAAGCTCTTCAAGATCGATTTCCCTCCCACTGTCCCCTTGGCTTATGAGTTCTCGCTCTCGGAAAACCCCTCTCCTCGCAACGAAGACAACGTTGTCACTCGATCTATAGAAGAGATATCCAAAGGACTTATGCGGATAGCCGATGAAAGTACATCGCTCACTACCAGGTTCGAGCTTGTCGTGAGTCTCTCGTCTTACGAAAGCCTCGCAACCCCAAACCTTGATATGTGCCAACGAGGTAGCATTCCGTGTCCACATCTCGTGAAGTGTTTTGGCAACCTTCTTTGTAGGGACTAGGTTAAGGATATGGGCGGCAGTCTCTAAGGCATACCCTCAGAATGAGATAGGTAGTGAAGCACGACTCATCATGGAACGAACCATGTCTAGCAAGTTTGGATTACGCCTCTCAGCTACACCATTCAACTATGGTGTCCTAGGTGGCGTCAATTGCGAAACGATTCCGCATTCCTTGAGGTAGTTGTGGAATTCAAGACTAAGGTACTCTCCACCTCGATCAGATCGAAGCATCTTGATTTTCCTACCCAACTGATTCCCCACTTCCTGCTTAAACTCTTTGAACTTTTCAAAGGTTTCTGACTTGTGTTTGATTAACTAGATATAGCCATATCTGCTATAATCATCAGTGAAAGTCACATAGAAGCGGCTCGCATCCCTTGTGGTGGATCTAAAGGGCCCACACACATTTGTGTGTATGAGATCCAATAAACCCTCACCCCTTTCACAAGTACCAGTGAAGGGTGACTTGGTTATCTTGCCAAGTAAACAAGACTCGCACACGTCATCGTCCCTAAGGTCGAATGACTCTAACACTCCATCCTTTTGGAGTTGGGCTATGTTTTTCTTGTTGACATGTCCAAGACGACAATGCCACAAGCATGCTTTATCCAAATCATTGGAAGAATTGATATACAACACATCATTTCCTAAATTGTCTACAACCATCACAGTTTCATATATTCCATTACAAGGCAATGCTTCAAAATAGAAAACACCATTAAGAAAAGCATTAATAGAACCCTTTTCATTCTCAAACGAAAATCTAAATCCTTGTTTATATAAACCATGAAATGAAATGATGTTTCTTTCCATTTCTGGCGAATAGCAACAATTATTCAAATCTAGTCTTAATCCACTACTAAGCATTAAAGAGTAAACTCCAATCTTGGTGACAGGCGACGCTCTTCTGTTCCTCATGATCAAGTTTATCTTCCCATGCTCCACATCCCTATTTCTTCTTAGGCCCTGCAAGTCAGAACAAATGTGAAAACCACATCCTGTATCGAGATCCCAAGAAATATCATGCGATGAATTATTAGATAGAATAGTATAAATACCGGCGTAGGATGGTTTTATCTTTCCATCCTTGATGTCCTGCAGATACTTTGGGCATCTTCGTTTCCAATTCCCTTTGTCATGGCAGTGATAGCACTCTGCATCCTTTGGGTTGGAGGAGGGTGTAGTGGTACCAGCCTTGGTCCACTAGAAGAGGTGCCATCATGAGACTTTCCCTTGTGGTGTATCTTGGAAGGAGCCTTCCTCTTCTTACCCTTCCCTTGCCCGATAGCCAAGATGGGGGCAGCTGTAGCGGGAGTTGATGCAATAGATTTATCCTTGAGGTTGCTCTCAGCAGTCCTCAATAAGCCTTGAAGCTTGCTCAAGCTGACCTCCTCTTTGTTCATGTGGTAGGTCATGCGAAACTGGTTGAAGCAGGGTGGCAGTGACTGAAGAATAATATCAATCGCCAGCTCTTCGTCGAAGTTAACATAAAACTTCAGCAGGCGGTCAACATATCTCTACATTTTCTGCAGATGAGCAGTGACAGACTCTCCGTCTCTCATCTTGGTCGTGATCATTGAAGTGATGATCTTGTATCTTTCCTTCCTGGCACTCTGGTGGTACCTGTCCAGTAAATCCTGGTGCATTTCATAGGGATAGTAGTCCTCATAGGACTTTTGGAGTTCTGCAGTCATAGTCGCGAGCACGATGCAATGGACTTTCGTAGCATCTTGCTCGTGGGCCTCAAAGGCATCGATCTCCTCTGGAGTAGCAGTGTTGACATTCACCTCCTTCAACTCCTTGTCGAGGAAATATACTTTATCCTCGTAGCGGGTAACCATTAGAATATTGCGGATCCAATCATTGAAATTGGTCCCATCGAAAATCACCCTCCCACACAAATTCATGAGTGAGAACGAGCCTGAAGAGGTTGAGCCTGAAGTGTTGTTGTTGTTCGAGTTAGACATCTGAAAAGAAAAGAGACAAAGTTTGATTAGATAAGAATCCCCAATTAAACACCCAAATGAGAAATTAGGGCTAGGATCCAACAACATTCTTTGCAATTTAGAAGAGGGATGCCGTAATCTAAACAACAAATAATTTGAAGGTAAGTGAATGACGATTCACTAATTTCCACCATGGAAAACGAAAAAGAAATTAAGTTTTAAATGTATTAAGAACTCCTAGATCTTTTGAGATTCGTTGAATTTTTCAATGGCATGTTTAAATTTTGATGCCCTTTAGGTTTGTGAGTGGGATACCGAGGATCACAAACAAGGTGTGAATAACCATGCAAATGTACATGGTGCCCTCAATGTTATAGTCACCTAATCAATGTGTCGGTTAGCCACACACGCTCCATTAATCTATGAAAAACATCGAGTCACCCTGTTCCCCCTTTGCTAAACCCAAATTAGTGTGCCGGTTAACCACACACGCTCCACTAACGTCTTGGCAAGGGTACAAAGTGTAATTTCATGGAATAGCATCATTTTCACATTTTTCCTAAAGTAACTAAGATTGGGAATTTTGTAAAAAACATTTAGTTACTTTGTATAATCATTATACTTTTAATGAGGAATTAGTTGCCCTATCCTACCCGTTCGGCTAACAACCCTACACCAATCAAGGAAGCGGTGGTTGAGAGTGGACACCCGTTAAACCACCATTTTATAGGCAACAACCTTATACCCCCCTTAGAGATCAGCTTCATGAATGAGGCATACTAACGGTAAGACTAGCATTTATCTTATACATATATAATAATTATTCTTATAATATTATAATAGTATAGGGTGAATTTGAAACTTGTAAAATTCTAGGGTTTAGAATTTAAGTACTTCAAAATTAAACTTTTAATCCAAAAATTTAAATCCCAAAAATTGAGGGCACGTTTTGAAACATTTCAAAACTATGTAGATCAAAATTCAAATAATACAAATAAACAATTAATTTGGTGATTATCTATATTTGACGTAATCCAATTTCATGCAAGATAATTGATCAAATAATTCAAATAATTAGAATTTACCAAATAAGGTAATAATTATCTAATTCGATGACAAATATCTTTTATTTTGACAAAGATAATCATGAGGAATCAGTAAAATTTAGATTTTATTAATTAGAAACAATTATGGTAATTATCCCAAGTCAAAATAAGCAAAACTCCCGAATTTCCCTCTGTCTGACAGCCCGACTCGCCGAGTCCGCTTTTGGACTCGTCGAGTTCACTTTGGGACTCGATGAGAGTGTCAGTCAGAAGGCTAGAAAATTTATTTTAAGCAAAGGACAAACACACAATGCATCAAATACAATAGAAACCAAGCAAGGCTTTGATACCACTGATGAGTTTTGAGCAAAAGAACATTCCTATGTGCACATGTAAAACCCTAAAGCTTTGGATCTAGGTTTCTCTATTGTACATGAAAATTTATCCAAAGCTTGTAAACCCTAATCTAGCATACAACAAAACTAATTGAATATCAAATAAACAAGTTAGATGAATACCTTGATTGTTGATTGTAGATCTTTTAGCTTTGAGAACCTTAGCACCTCAAATGTTGTGCCTCTAATGAATCAAAAACACCAAAAGCAATTGGATGAAGCAAGAGAGAGAGAGGGGAGGAGGAAAAATCGGCTCCAAGACTTCTAGGGTTAAGGTGTAGCCGATTTCTCATGCCCAAGGTGTCTTTATATAGGTATGGGAATTAGGGTTTCAGTCATTATCCTTATCTGGTTACTTAGCCACCAAGCAGCCCAAAGGATAATTCTAGAACCCTTCGTTTGCACGAATTCCTAAGGCCTTATCCTTAGAATTCGTCCATCCTATACTCTAGGGTTTCCTTACCCAACTTTGCAACTATCACATAATTACATGTTCAGTCCCCTTAATTCAATTAACCTCTTTTGACCACAAAATTAATTCTTGACCAATGTTAATTAAATAAATATGATTTCTCTTTTAATATATTATTCTTATAATATATTAATAAACCATAATAACCTCCTTCTCTATTATTCATACAGTCAAGTTGCTTTGGTGAGGACAACCCAAAAGGACCATGCACAACCGGGTCAAGTACATACCAAATATAATTATGGACTTAGACATTAGTCAAACAGTAGTTTGGGGAGACACACTAAGCTTCGTGCTTACAGTTTTCAGTTTTGGTTTCAGATACTTCCGGTAATAAAGAGAAAAACTCGGGATGACTATAGTGCACACACCATTTGTTCAGCATGGGATGTTTACACTCTGATATTTTGATATACATTGATATGATGTTTGAGATATTATGACATGTGTTTTGGATAACTAATTTTTTATTAATAATTAAAAACGAAATTTTTGGTATGTATTTTTGGGATGTTTCAAGTTGGTATGAGAGCCTTGGTTTGAAGGATTCGGGCACACTCTCGGGTGTGTCTGAACTCAAACTAAGGACTTGGTATGAAAATTATCAAAAGAAAATCATTTTTACAAAAAGAATTTTGAAAAGAGAAAAAGGGTGTGGTGCATGCAATCAGCCGAGCTCAAGTAAGTACTCCTGAATTACCCATACAAGTTTATGTTATGATATGATTATGAGAACTGCATGCGAGATTAGGATTAAGGATCTAGGGAGGATGCCTTATGTGCCTATTATATGTGTATCGGCTTTATGAGAATTGCATGCTAGTTTAGGACTGACGATCTAGGAAGGATGCCTTATGTGCTTGTTATATGTATCTCAACTTTATGAAACGCATGCTAGTACAGATTACTCAGGAATAGCCTGAGAAAGATATGCTTGATTATGTATACTCGATGCTCGAATTCTTCTTTCTTTGTGCTTTTAGGAGTTCTAGTTATCTTTTACTAACTAGTAAACGAGTATTTTAAGTTACATATTGTGAGGGCTAAATAATTTGAGAAGGTTAGGTTTAGCCTTATTTCACAGCTCTCGTTTGAGTCTAACCGTTGTAGGGTAGAACCTCTCATTCGAAGAATTATCTAGTCTTAGTGATATGTAATGGTATTTCCGAGCTAGTTAGGGGAGATAACAGGGACTTCATATGCAGCTGATAGTGGAGAGTGGGTTGGTGATTACCCTAGGGCAAGCCTAGGATGAGTTTAGCTTGAGATCAGCAGTAGTAGTAAAAGGTACTTGGGGGAGTCAAGGTAGTTCTTGGGGAAAGTACGGATAGATGTCGAAGGTAGTATGGGCCCGTACTACTAAAAGAAGAGGATCCATACTCGAATCAAGGAAGGCTGAGATGAATCCAGGAACCTTGTAGTGTGTCAGATCCCTCGAGATATAATAAGTATACTGATGTTTGTTATGGTGTAATTTCAGTATGGTGACGCTACGCACTAGGCCAGTTGGCACTTCAGGCACTGGTGAGGGATCAGGCTAGGGATCTGGAGCCGAGCAGTTTGACGAGCATACGAGGGATTTCATCTCGTCTGAGATTACACGTACCATTCTAGACCAGACTCATGTGATCTTTAGTTCGGTCAAGGAAGGTGTTTTGGAGCTTATGGATGAGAAGCTGAGCGCTTTCCGCACCGAGGTGGAGGCCATGACGGGGTCGCACACACTGAGTTTCAGGGATTTCAAGGCTTGTGGATCTCCCGACTACCATGGGGCTCGGGACCCCATTGCTAGCACCAGATGGTTGGTGGATGTCGCCAATGCATTTCGCACCAGCAGATGTACTGAGGAGGATAAGGTTAGACTTGCGTCCAGTATTCTGAAGGACAGGGCATGTGACTGGTGGGAGGAGGTTGGGAGAGCCATTGGAGATGATGTAGTTTTGGATGCGATGACCTGGAGTGATTTTTCGACCAGGTTCAGGGCCGAGTTTGCACTTGTGATTGAGGTGCAACAGTTAGCGAGGGAGTTCCAGGATTTGGAACAGACAACAAAGACTGTGGTGGAGATCACCGCCAAGTTTAGGGAGAGGGCCCTTCTCGTTCTGTAGTACGTGGCGGAAGAGGAGATGAAGAAGGCTCGATATCATGAGATGTTGCGGAGTGATATTCGCCAGTTTGTGAGCTGCTCCAGCTGGAAGACGTTGGAGGACATGATTGCCAGGGCTTGTGAGAGAGAGATTGATTTAGAGATGGAGAGGAAGAGGAAGCCAGAGTCTGTGTCTGGCGTGCAGGGCTCGGGAAAAAAGCCCAAGGTAGATTCCCAAGGGAAGGGCCAGCAGGATTGTACTGATACCACCACTATAGCATCATCTGATCTGATTTGCTTTCAGTGCAATCAGAGGGGCCACAAGAGGTCCTAGTGTCTGAGTTTAGCAGTAGCAGGGAAGGTGGTGGCACCCGGCCATGCTACATTGAGGATTACAGACGGCCGTCAGGGCTGGGCAGAGACGCCAGTGGCGAAGACCAGAGCCTTCCAGTTGACAGCACAGGAGGCACGTGCGGCCCCTGATTTCGTTACAGGTATGTATCTTCTCTTTATCTCTTTTTTTATTGATTATATCTTATGTATATGTGTTTGTTGTAGGATCGTTCTTAGTGAACGGTATATCAGCAAGCCGATCTTTTGTGTCGCTCGTGCTCAGCAAGCGATTCGTAGGAGCTCTAGGGGAGCTGGATTGCCCACTTGATGTGGGGATAGTAGATGACAGTACCGTTAGCGTTGCGAGGGTTCATAGAGGTTGTACACTACAATTATTCGATGAGGAGTTTTTCAGTAGGTCTGGTCCCTATTCCCCTGCGAGGGAATAAGGTTATAGTGGGTATGGATTGGTTGAGCCTAAATGGGGCAGTGATCGACTGCGAGCATCAGCTGGTGAGGATTCAGACTCCTAGTGGGGGAGGGTTAGTGATACAGGGTGAGAAGCTGCTTGGTGGATTGAATCTATGCCCAGCAGCGAGAGCTAGGCGCTACCTTCAGCAGGGTTGTGTGGGTTATGTCACCTATGTTATGGATACCCGTGATAAAGGTAAGGCGGCAGTGGATGATGTCATGGGAGTGCAAGAGTACCCGGACGTATTCCCAGAGGATTTACCTAGGATACCTCCGTAGAGACAGGTTGAGTTCAGGATTGACCTGGTCCCTGGTGCGGCTCCGATAGCCAAGGCACCCTATCGGTTGGCTCCTCCCGAGATGCAGGAGATGTCTACATAGCTGCAGGAGTTACAAGACAAAGGATTTATCAGACTGAGTAGTTCGCCATAGGGAGTCCCGATCCTATTTGTAAGGAAGAAGGACGGGTCATATCAGATGTGCATAGACTACCGGGAGCTGAATTAGGTAACGGTGAAGAACTGTTACTCCCTCCCGAGGATTGATGATTTGTTTGACCAGCTACAGGGTGCATCTTGGTTCTCCAAGATTGATCTGCGATCGGGTTATAACTAGATGCGATTCAGTGAGGAGGATGTGCAGAAGACAACTTTTAGGACTCGCTATGGTCACTATGAGTTCGTGGTGATGCTGTTTGGGCTCACCAATGCTCCAGTTGCGTTCATGGACCTCATCAACCGCATGTGTAGACCGATACTGGATCGGTCTGTGATCATTTTCGTTGACGATATCTTGGTCTATTCCAGGACTCAGGAGCAACATGAGGAGCACCTGAGGGAGGTGCTGGAGACACTGAGGAGGGAGAGACTTTTTGCGAAGTTCTCCAAGTGTGAGTTCTTGTTGCGCGAGGCGCAGTTTCTTGGGAATCTGGTCAACCAGAAGGGTATTCTGGTTAATCCGACCAAGATAGAGGTTGTGATGCAGTGGGAGGTTCCGAGGTCTCGAACTGAGATTCGGAGTTTTGTTGGTCTAGTGGGGTATTATCGGAGATTCATTCAGGACTTCTCCAATGTTGTTCCTTTGACCCGATTAACCAAGAAGTCGTTGAGATTCCGATGGGGGCCTGAGCAGCAAGCAGCCTTCGATACCCTTAGACAGCGGTTGTGCGAGGCACCGATTTTGACTCTACCCGAGGGAGTTGATGATTTCGTGGTTTACTGTGACGTGTGGATCACAGGTATGGGTGCAGTTTTGATGTAGCGGGGTCATGTGATAGCTTACGCATCAAGGCAGCTGAAGCTTCACGAGGCTAACTATCTGACACATGATTTAGAGCTGGGGGCAGTGGTTTTCGCCCTCAAGATTTGGCGGCATTACCTCTATGGGGTCTGTTGTACCATTTACACAGACCACAAGAGTTTGAGGTACCTCATGGATCAGCCGAATCTGAACATGAGGCAGCGTCGGTGGTTAGATGTGGTGAAGGAATATGAGTGTGAGATCCTTTACCACCGGGCAAGGCCAATGTGTTGGCCGACGGCCTGAGCCGCAAGGCAGTAGCGGCTCCGATTAGATACATCTGTCTGAGGATGACAATGATTACTCCATTGCAGAAGCAGATCAGAGAGGCATAGGTTGAGGGCCCGAAGGTAGAGCGCCAGAAGTGCGAGAGATTCGTAGGTCGGGTGGCCTCATTCGATTATGACGAGGGTTGTTGACCCTGCATGGGAGGGTCTGGGTTCCGTATTGGGGTAGAGTATGGTAGGTTCTGATGGATGAGGCCCATAAGTCGAGGTTCTACATCCATCCCGGAGCGACGAAGAGCACTCATTTTATCCCGATCCAGGAGAGCATATCGGCCGAGAAGCTGGCCGAGATATACGTGCGTGAGATAGTGGCACGTCATGTAGTGCCTGTCTCGGTGGTGTCAGACCGAGATGTCCGTTTCACTTCCAGATTTTGGAAGCGGTTCCAAGAGGAGATGGGTACTCCTCTCCACTTCAGCACCGCTTTCCACCCCCAGACAGATGGACAGAGCGAGAGGACGATACAGACTCTCGAGGACATGCTACGTGCATGTGTTTTGGATTTTGGTGGCAGTTGGTATACGTATCTTCCATTAGTGGAATTTTCGTATAACAATAGTTACCACGCTAGCATAGACCGACCTCCCTTCGAGATGCTCTACGGGAGGAAGTGTGGGACCCCAAATTGTTGAGGTGAGGTCAGTTAGAGAATAATGGGGAGTACTGAGGTAGTACTCAAGACTACTGAGCGGATCCAGCAGCTCCGGAGCAGTCTCCAGACTGCTCAGAGTCGGTAGAAGAGCAACGCCGATAAGCGGCGTTCAGATTTAGAGTTTCAGGTGGGCGATATGGTCCTCCAGAACGTGTCACCTTGGAAAGGTGTCATCCGGTTCCAGAAATGGGGCAAGCTGGGCCCCAGGTACATTGGTCCTTTCAGGGTTATAGCCCGGGTGGGCAGGGTGGCTTATCGGTTGGATCTACCGGCAGAGCTCAGTCAGACCCACAACACTTTCCATGTTTCCCAGTTGCGAAAGTGCTTAGTGGATGATTCAACGATTGTGCCCTTGGAGGATATTCAGGTTGACGACAGCCTAAACTACATCGAGAGACCGGTGGCGATTCTGGATTGCAAGAAGAAAACCTTGAGGAACAAGGTTGTTCAGGTAGTGAAGGTGTAGTAGCAGCACTGCAAGGGTTCAGAGTAGACATGGGAGCCCGAGGAGGAGATGAGGGAGCACTACCCGGAGTGGTTTTCCGATGCAGAAGACTTTGAGGACGAAGTCTAAGGCAAGTGAGGGAGAATTTTAATGCCCGGACTCTGGTACCCATTTATTCACAAATTATTCATGTTTAAAAAGCTACTTGACGAGTTGGAGGCCCAGACTCGTCGAGTAGAAGTTAGTCTTGGATGCGGTATTTCAGCCACCTACTCGACGAGTCAAGAGCCCTCGACTCGGCGACTAGGTCTGTCAAAGTGAAACCCTAATTTCGGGTTTTTGCACCCTATTTAAGCATCTTAATCCCCACCCCTTGGCCTCATTTACATCCTCCTTGTCCCAAACCCTAATCCACGAAACCCTAGAGCTTTCTTTGAGTGTGTGAGTCATTCTGAGTAATCTTGGTGTGATTTGAAGCTTGTGGAAGAGGAATAAGATATAGGGCTCAAGAGGGAAGGAGTAGATCCAGAAGCTACACTCCATTTGCTACATTTTCTGGTAATCAAGTCCCTAACTTGATCATTCATTTCTTAGATCTATTTACTTGTAACAACGTAAATTTTAAAACAATTTTTTTCATTTTTCCTCATAATAAAACTCATATAATATGCTCAAAATCTCATGTATAAAATGTCATCATAATAAAACATATCCTAGAATCTCAAAACATAATCCCCTGCCAGTGTGTACAAATCATGTCGGCGCCTTCCCGCGATCCTCGCTGGTACCTGAAACACATATCACATAACACGGTAAGCATAAATGCTTAGTGAGTTTTCCAAAATACCACATACAACACATAAGCCACTCGAGGCTATAACTCGGTATGACCCTCCGGTCAATGTGTCTCAGCGGGACCCTCCAGTCCCGTAGCTCGTTGGACCCTCCGGTCCGGTCTAGCTCGTTGGACCCTCCGGTCCGGTCTAAATCGTTGGACCCTCTGGTCTGGTCTAAATCGTAGGACCCTCCGGTCCAGTCTATATAACACATGGCATACATATATCACAAAGCAAATAAACTCAACATACACATAACACATAAGACCCTCCGGTCTGCACACAGTTACCACTCGAGGTAATGTATAGTGAGAAGACTCACCTCGGGAAATCTCGGAAAGTCTCGAACTCGAATATCGGATCTAGCCTCCGCCTAATCACATAAAGTAATTATCTCTAATTAGTACGGCTCTCAAAGGCTAGACTAATCCCTCCCTATATCCTCTCAAAAGGGGAAAAGACCATTTTACCCCTCCAATGGTCCACTGTCCAAATGTTGACCAAACCCTAAAAGTCAACCCCAGTCAACGGTCCAACTTTGACCAGACTCGTCGAGTGCACTCGGGTGACTCGGCGAGTCCATACGTTTCCTCTGAATCCTCCTAAGGCCTCACTCGACTCGTCGAGTTAACCTTACTCTCGACGGTTACCACTGATCACGAATCGTGGTGCAACACGATCCGACTCGTCGAGTCCGCTCATGGACTCGGCGAGTTTCTTCCATGAGAATGCTCAAACGACCTTCTGAGGTGAGATCTGTTTCTCTAACCTATAGATCTGGCCTTCTAACACTCAAAAGTTACGTAAAGGTCCAAACTTTATGCTCATGCACCACTCATTTGTCTCTAAATGATGATTTAGCCCTAAAATGACAATCATGTCCCAATACCCAAAAAGGGACTGCATAAAGCTGGATGCTTGGGGCTCTCTGGACCTCTCAAGGTCCAGATCTAAAGTCTATTTCACATTGGGACCTCTCATGCTCTTATTCCAACTCAAGAAAGGGTGAAGAAACCCTTGATTCAAGAAGCTTACACAATAAAGAAGAAAAAGGGCCGAAATGCTACCTCAAAGTGAAGCCTCCTTGCTTGAAAGTCTCAGAACAACAACCTCCTTTGGTACTTCTTGCTGGATCACTTTTCCTCCTTAGCAAAATCACAACAAATGCGTCAAGATGGCTCTCTCTCTCACTACACACGCTCAAATATGCTAGGTCTCTTTCTTCTGGGAAGGTAGCCGCAACTGAAGGCTATAAATGCCTTTAAATAGGGCTCAGGCCCAAAGATTTAGGGTTTCTGCCAACAGCGCGGACTCGTCGAGTCGCCTCATCGACTCGTCGAGTCCATTCATTAATCCGAGTCATCAATCGCGATCATACTCGACGAGTCTAGGCGCCAACTCGTCGAGTCCCTCTTCTCAACTCAAAATAAATATTTAAATTATGATACTTGGAAATCCGGATGTTACATTACTTCCATTTTATGAGGGTTTTAGTGCAAGAACCTTGGTATTTGGGATTTGGACGTCCCAAGTGACTTATATTTCAGATCTGGGATGTAGGAGGGATTCCATGGCATAAAGGTGCAAACTTTATCACCATGGAAGCCCCATGCAAACTTATAAGCATTTATATGGCCTTTTTAGCCCTAAGAGGCCATGCTTGGAAGGAAAGCTAGGAAATTTACGTGTCCAACTGATGTCCAAGGCCTAAATCTATTATAGTGTGCTTTGGTTTAGAGTATTCTGGCTTGTGGACCTAGATCTATGTTCTAGAGAGTTAGGGTTTGAGCTAAACCCAATAAGAAGGACTAATAGCGGGTAAAGTTGGAAACTTTACCCTTAAAAGTGTATTCCCAGTGTGTAGGTGAAGTATGGAGTTTAGATCTGAAGGGTAGGATCTTAATCCATTGAGATGGCTCAATCAGACAGAGGAACTCGACAAATCCATAGAGGGACTCGACGAGTCGAATTAGTTTGTCTCGTTTTAGCTTCAGGTATAACTCGCCGAGTCGGTGAAGGGAATCGAAGAGTTAAATCGGTAGATCGCGACTGTGAGTAGCCTGGGAACTCGACGAGTCAGGGGGAGACTCGACGAGTTAGATTGCGATTTCAGGTTCTAGGACTCGACGAGTTGATGGAGCAACTCGACGATTTGTGTCAACCAGAAGGTTGACTTTGACCCAAGCGTTGACTTTGACCAGGGGTAAAATGGTCATTTTACCCTAAGAAGGATTATCAGATTTTGATTAAGTGTTATTATGAAATTGATAGCCGGGGAGCCGTCGGAGCAGCAGTCAGAGATTCCTCACTCGAGATTTCAGCAGCCAACCTTGCGGTGAGTTTCCTGTAGTAGGAACGAGTCTACTGAACCAAGGTCGGCCCGTAGTATGAAATGTTAGTAGTTGATTGTGGGTGGGGCCTGAATCTCATAGTAGCCGAGAGTGGACGGGGCCCGAATCTCGTAGTATTATTTGAGTATATAGATATGTGACTACTTGATAGAATTAGATATACTTGTTGTCTGTGTGATACTTGTATGCATGTTTGTAGTGGAGTGTGGGCGGGGCCCGAATCTCCATGAGAGTGGGCGGGGACCGTATCTCCTAGTTTCTTGTTATATGTATGGTATGTGGTAGTTTGGGGAGACTCACTAAGCTTCGTGCTTACAGTTTTCAGTTTTGGTTTCAGGTACTTCCGGTAGCAAAGGGAAGAGCTCGGGATGACTGCAGAGCACACACCATTTGTTCATCGTGGGATGTTTAAACTCTGATATTTTGATATACATTGATATGATGTTTGAGATATTATGACATGTGTTTTGGATAACTATGGTTTTATTAATAATTAAAAACAAAATTTTTGGTCTTTATTTTTGGGATGTTTCACATGAAACGCAGCACTGGCTAGCATAACCCTAATAGATTTAATCTTAGCCACTGGTGAGAAGGTCTCATCATAGTCAACCCCTGGGGTTTGAGTAAATCCCTTCGCAACCAGTCGAGCCTTGAAAGTGTGTACCTTTCCATCCATGTCGGTCTTCCTCTTGAAGATCCATTTGCACCCAACCGTGTTACGACCAGGTACATTGTCAACCAAATTCCAAACTTGGTTTTCATACATGGACTTGATCTCGCTATCCATTGCCTCTTCCACTTGGCAGACTCAGGGCCCGCCATGGCTTCCTTGTAGTTAGAAGGTTAATCAAAATTTACCAGTGTACTATCATTGATAAACGTATCACCATCTATAGTTATATGGAAACCATAAAACTCAAGTGGCATTCTAACTCTACTGGAAAGCCTAAGAGGTAATGACTCGTCAATTGGTTCAACTCGAATTTATTCCTCTGGTTGAGTGCTAGCATTAGAGGTTCCTTCATCGTTTGATTCTTGAATTTCTTCAAGATCAATATTACTCCCATTGTCCTCTTTGGATATGAGCTCCCTCTCGCAAAAGACTCCCCTTCGTGCTACGAACTACAGGTAATGTGCGAGGAGGATCATGAAACATGATGGTTGATAGATAGCGCCTTTTCCTTGCACATGACAGGAAGGTTGGAATACCTTCGTGACTTTAAGGCAGTCACAAATGGTGGTCACATAACTTTTTTAATGATGCAAATGAAACCATTCGAGGATATGGTGTCCTAACAAATGTAAACTTCTCAATTCAAAGAGTTGCCTACGTCGAAGGGTTAAAACACAATCTCATCAGTGTTGGGCAACTCTACAAAGCTAGTCATCGCGTTGAATTTGATGATGAGTACAACTACATAATGAAGAAAGATAGATCAAGATGTCTAATCGTATCAAAGACTGATGGAACGATGTTCCTATTATACATATCTCTAGTCATCGGTAAACCACAACTATGTTTTCTGTCAAAATTCATCTCCAAGGTCAGTTGGCTATGGCACATGAATCTTGCTCACCTCAATTTTCGATACATCAACAATTTGGTTACCGGAGAGATGGTGCGAAGATTGCCTCTTCTCAAATTTAACAATGACACTTTGTGCCCTGCTTTTGAATGTCGAAAGCAAACCAAGGGAAGTCATCCTTTGATACTTGATTCTTCCATCACTAAACCTTTGGAGTTGCTTCATATTAACCTCTACCATCCCTCAACAGTGGCAAGCAAACATCATAAGAAGTACATTATGGTCATAGTGGATGATTTTACTCGTTTCACATGGGTGTTTTTCTTAAAACTGAAATCAGAAACTCTACAGACTTTGATCAACTTCATCAAGGAAATTGGATTACAAATCAAGCTTCGCATTCCAAGAATTTGAAGTGACAATGGGTCTCAATTTACAAATCGGTTGCTTAATGACTTCCTAGTGTCAAAAGGCATTAATCACAACTTCTAAGCTCCTTACACATCGCAGCAGAATGGCGTGGTAGAAAGAAGAAATAGAACTTTAGTAGAAGTTGCCAGTTCAATGCTCAACTTCGCAAATCTGCCTCTCTATTTTCGGGCAGAAGCAGTCTCAACAGCATGCTTTGTACAAAACCGGAGCATCATCAACAAACGACTCAACAAGACTCCATATGAAGGTTGAACAATCATAAACCAAATGTTCGTTTCTTTCACATTTTTGGTTGAAGGTGTTTTGTAGTCAACAACAAAGAACATCTGAGCAAATTTGCACCCAAATCAGAAGAATGAATATTTTTGGGATATTCTACAAACAAGGTAGCATACAGAGTTCTGATCCGAAGAACAAGAATCATAAAAGAAAACTTTGACATGAAATTTGATAATTTCTATGTCCGGAAGACCACTCCTCTCAATGAAACAAAGTTTATCATGGAGAATGACATTCCAATTGAATCTGGAACTCTCAACATCGTAGAAGTCAACTATGAAACACTCTTCAATCCTTCAGAAATGACAAGACTTTTCGAAGTCTTAATCTCTCCTTCTGTGCAATTACAACATACTGAATACTTTGGTCCTTCAATATCTGAAGACTCTTCGCACATGACTTCCACCTCTCCGGTTGAGGGGGAAAGAAATCCTTCAATTCTTGTAACAATCCCAATCATTGAGGTTCTAGTCATAGATAAAGCTTTTCCAGTTGTCAACAACAATAGTTCAAGGAGTCCTGAAGAATGTAAAGATTTAGAAGAAGATGTTGAATAGATATTGACGAGTGAAGTTTCCATAGTTCCCTTTACTAATAATGCTTCAATCCAGGGGGAACTGTCAACCTCGCAGGGGGAACCTTCACCTTCAACAGAGCAACTCATTCAAGATCAATCTGCAGGATGTTCTCAGACTGAAGGGGAACAAGTACAAGGCATTCAAAGAGAAACTCCTCCCAAAGTTGAAGATATTCCATCAAATGCAAATGTTGAACATCATTCATGTCTACACATCTAGACAAGAGATCATCCACCCGACCAGATAATAGGGAGTACTTCTGTAGGTATACGCACTCGCTCTTCTGATGATTTAACTAAACATTGTCATTATGCAGCTTTCATGTCCTCTACGGAACCCAGAACCATCAAAGATGCTATTTTGGACCACGACTGGATTGTTGCAATGCAAGAGGAGCTTGCGGAATTTGAAAGAAACAAGGTTTGGAATCTAGTCCCCAAACCAAAAGGGCATACCGTAGTTGGAACCCGTTGGGTATTTCCCAACAAATTGGATGATTCGGGTGTAGTTATTAGAAACAAAGCCCAACTTGTAGCAAAGGGTTATAGCCAATTGGAAGGAATTAACTATGACGAAACATATTTTCCAATTGCAAGGCTAGAGGCCATACACATCTTCCTGTCGTATGCGGCACATAAAAATGTCAAAGAACATCAAAAATATCTAAAAAGTGCCTTTCTCCATGGAGAAATGAAAGTAAAGGTATGCATATAGCAACCTCCAGGTTTTGAGAATCTTAATCTTCCTCATCACTGCTACAAATTGGAGAAAGTCGTGTATGGCTTGAAGTAGGCACCAAGAGCTTGGCATGAAACTCTCTCTAATCTTCTTATCAAATATGGATACAAGTGTGGGGTCATTGATCCAACCCTATTTCGACGTTCAAGTGAAAAGCATCTAATGCTTGTACAAATCTACGTGGATGGCATTATTTTCGGTTCAACTAATCAAGTTATGGTAGACTACATCGCCAAGCTTATGAATAGTAAATTTCAAATGAGCATGAACAGAGAGATTAACTTCTTTCTTGGTCTTCAAATCAAGCAAGTCCCTCAAGGAATCTTCATTCAACAAGAAAACTATACTGCAAAGTTGTTAAAGAAATATTCAATGGATAACTGCTCCTCAGTAAAGGTTCCTATCGCCTTTGGCTTTAAGATTGCCGCAGACTCCACCAGAGAGTCAGTTGATCCAAAAGTATACCGAGGAATGATTGGTTCTCTACGGTACCTAACCGCAAGTAGACAGGACATAGTCTTCGCAATAGGTTTGTGTGCGAGATATCAAGTTGATCCTAAGATGTCGCATCTGAATGCAGTCAAAAAGATTTTCAGATACCTCAAACGGACTAAAGCTTTAGGCCTTTGGTACCCATCAAGAAACGACTTTAGTTTGCAAGCCTTTACAGACACAGACAATACAGGTTGTCGTTTAGACCGCAAGAGCACTTCCGGAGGATGTAAATTCATTGGTGGAAGACTAGTGAGTTGGTCTTCAAGAAAAAAAATGTGTCTCACTCTCCACTGCAGAGGTAGAATACGTTGCCGCAACAAGTTTTTGTTCATAGGTCCTCTGGATGAAAAACTCAACTCATGAATTATGGTTATCGAATGTTACGAATACCTATTTACTGTGATTCAGAGAGTGCAATTGCCACATTACATAATCCAATTAAACACTCAAAGACGAAGCATATTGAACTATGGTATCATTTTCTCAAAGATCATATCTTAAAAGGTAACATCGAACTTATTTTTGTTCCATCACATGAAGAAATTGCAGATGTTTTCACAAAAGCACTTGATTCAACTAAACTTAATGGTTTCTTAGAAATGCTAAGAGTGATGAATCTCGATCCTCAGTTCTTCTTAAAAGTATAAAATGTGAAGACTTCTGGTCTTCGCATCTAACAAATAGATTTGCGTCCTTCACCTCGTTATCTGGTCTTTGAAGCACACGTATTTGTCCATGATAAATTTTTTATTCCCTTTTATGTTTATCGTTTGAGCACAGATTTCATAAATTCCTCCTCGGTATCCTCTGGTTACTGAAGCCTATTTATGATTTATGTACTCTCGGCGTCACTTTCTTATTTTTACGTCTAACCAAATGATCAAGTCTCTCTGCAGTGCTCAAGATACCGCAGTCCCAATCAATCAATTTCACTGCAGTTCTTTTCCGTCAAGAATATGAAGTCTGTTTTTCCTGTTTGGCAATAAATAAAGTTTTTAAGTGCGCTATTTAATGAAATGGAACATTTAATTTTTACAAAGGAATGTTTTTATTCCATTCATTAAATATGTTTGTCAAACTTAATGGTACCTTTTCAAAAACCTATCCATTTCCCTTTAAAATAAAATAAAAAGAGATTTTATGTTTTTAATAAAGATTTACCAAAAACCAAATTGAGGTGACTATTCAAATCTTTTACTACCAAGAGATTCTTTTCAAAAAAAATTTCCCACGTCTTTAACAGTTACCTCTACACCCCAACCCACGATTACCCATTTCATCATTCCATTCATTTAATGCACCCATTAAGACTTAAATGCAGGTCCTTTTCGGATTTCTTTTCTTAAATTAATTATTTTCAAACGGATAAAAAACTCTCTACCTTCCTGGTTATAGTTGTAAAAAGATAAGGTTTACCACATTGAATATATTTTCAAATCTGGAGGTATAAATCACTTCTTCTTCTTCCCAAGAAAGCTTTTATGCTCTCTGATTCTCTGAAGATCTTTCTCTCTATCCTCTTGCACAAAACAAATCTGGCAAATCCTTAAATTTTTTTTCGATCAACAATGGTGAAATTAGGTGTTTCCAAGAAACAAGCAAAACCAACCGATTCAACATCCACTATGAAAAACCCCGGACCGACGATTGCTCCAAGCAATTATCGAGGAACCTTTCAAGACCATGAGTTCCATGATGAACCGATCAAGATTATGAACATATTCATGGAGAAACACTCGCTCTTCAATGCATTCAACTCGGTGGTTGACATTGTTCCTTTCCTTTTACTGGTCAAATGTGTTTTCTCTGCCTACCGACCAATAGATGACCCTAAAATCATCAACTTCATTCTCGTTGATGATTCGACGGCGACTGATTCAATCAATCTCAGGGTACCTCCAAACACTGTATTCAAGAGTCCATCAAATGAAGATGTATTCAAAGCCCTATATTGGATGGGCTATCAGTCCAAATTAAAAGAGATTACCGATTTCAAAAAGGAAAAACTTCCGGCTGTGTGGTAATTTGTGTGTTACTATCTCATTCGATGCCTTTCTGACAGAACCGACGGCATAGATGCCATGGGAAAGAAATTCCTAGATCTTAAATAGAGTACCTTCACCGGCGAACCAGTGGATTTTGGATCAATCTTATGGCACGACGTCTTGACCTATGTTGGAAGGAATGAACCAAGGCCGGGCCTCACCGAAGTCACCTCTGCCGGCTTCTGGTCTCTCTACAGACCTTCATGTCGCATCCAACATCAGTCTAGGCGCAGATATCAACTTTTTCGTCTGTCATGAACTTAAAAGGTACTCTCTTCCCAAAGATCAATCCCTCTTCGGTCCAATTAGACAACTTCCTTTACATATCTTGACAGAATTAGGACTAATCATCCATTTTTTCTCTGACCACATGGACGCTACGAACAATGTACCGCCATACAGTTCTACCCCGCCTTCCCCCCTCCCCCCTAAATCTATTGGCCCTGTCACTGCACCAAAAGGAAATTGAAAAAAATATAGATTTCAAGGAAGAAAACTTCTAAATCCATTGTGAAAATTCAAACCAATAGGAAAAGGTATGCGGTCACTAAACCATCCACCGAGGTTCATCCAACATCAAAACCTCAGCATACTGCAGACCCTTCAAATGAAGAATAACTTGAAGACTCTCAACCTATGTTAAGGAAGTGAAGAGCTTCTACTACCACCCACACTGGCCAAAAGCGTCACAAGGACCATAGCGAAGACTCTCAAAAGTCCCCAGTAGCCATTTGACTCAACACTAAGTCACCTGAAAGGACCCCATCCATCCACTCCGGTTCATCAAGTGAATCGGTTTCAGCACGCTCGATTGGAGACAGAATCCAATCAAGATTCCAAGTGGATCCTGATGTCGATCAACCTCCTAAGGTCTCCGGGAGAAAACAACAACATATCTTTACCCTACATGAGCCAAACTCCATTTTTTTCTTCACTTAAACATACACAAAAAAACACATATTGCACTGCATGGTCCTTTTTCAGAGACCCTACCCAGAACAGATCTAAGGTCAGACTTGGTTATAGACCAAGGAGACCAAGGAATATCTAGAAATCCTATACCGCCTACATTACTATCAAGCAGATTAGGCACGGGGACCCATTAGGCAAGGAACCGTGAACCCGACGAACACCCTGATGGTAACTGGTGCCGATTCTCAATTTTCAAGTGACAGTTGGACGAACTACAGGCCAGTCACTGATGAAGAACTCCAGAAGTTTGAAGATTCTAAATGAGCAATCAGCGCAAGGAAGGAGCAATCCCTACTGATCCAACAAAAGAAAGAAGAAGCGAATCTTCAAATGGCCTCATACTTAGCTTCAATAATCGTCAACATGAAGAAAGCTCAGGATCTGGCCCAAAAGAGAGCTTGGATGGAAATGATGGAAGAAACAATTAGTAAAGCTCACATCGGAGAAGGGGATCAGACTGGAGATGCCAAACCTCCATCTCCTCCTCCATCATCTCCTTCATCAATGCCAAAGGAATCCTTCCAAGGGAGCACCGAAGTGCGACTCAGCACATATCCACTCCTCGATCAGGACGACGAAAATTATACCGAGGTGAACAAGGAACAAATTACATAAGAATTTCCTATGTTCATCGACCTTGAGGAATCGAGTGGATCCCAACTCTCCACCTCCAAACTTAAGGAGAATAAGAAGAAAAAGAAGGCCACAATATCAAGGAAATAATTTCTTGATCTTCAAAACAAAATCGATCAAATTCTTTCCGACGTTCAAACATCTCAACAATAACCATCACAATCCACAACTCAACCACAGCAGACTCCACTTCCCTTAATGTTTCAATCTCTTGAAGAATAAATTCTTCACATTGAGGCCCGTGAAAAGATTACAGCCCAACAAGTACTTTTGAAAACTGAACGGGTGCCTATGGCTCTTGATGAACAAAGAAAAAATGATCATGAACAATTTTTGAAGAATGAAGAAGAGTTTATTACCGAGGTTAAAGCTCTCAAGGAACAACTCCAAAAGGTGACCGAAGAGCAACAACAGAAAACCACTCATCTAATTAACGCAACTCACGATGCCTATGAAGCAGGGTATGCAGAACTTCAAGAAACAGTCAAAGATATTCGGCGCTCGGTCACAGCAAAGGAAACACTAACTGAAACTCTTACCTTCTACAAAGATCTCTCTCGATACATCAAGAACCCAGCCCTAATGACAACAAATGATGTTAATGGGAAATCTATGTTCCAATTTGCCATGGTCCTCTCCAAGCTAGACGAATTGAAAGCTTTATTTGAGGAGAAAGCGAAGCTTTCTTCCTCAAAAGGGGGAAAATCAAAGATAGTAGACATCACCACTACCGAAAAAATATGTAAATCCCCCTCTCCCCAAAGACATAAATCCCCAATTCAATCTCCTCCCAAATCCCATGAAAAGCCAACCAAAGAGGATATTATGTCCTCTGATCACTCAAACGACTCCCCGGCCACAACGCAAAAGAAAAGAGATTGGAGAGTTGCCAAAATGGATGAAGATATTTGGCATGCTCAAGGAGTCGACACAACTTTTGATGAATCATTAATCATTTCTTGGGTAAATCCATACCGTAGACTTCTAGATGAAGATTATGTCCCTAATCTCATCTACTCTTCCCCAAGCGAAAACATGTATTGGGACATTCCTCTGTCCCCCAATGGGAAATTATATAAGGTGTTTGAAGACTTTCATCTGCAGATTCCGGATTACAGAGGACTACCCATGGATTTTGAGAGGTTAACTCTTTTCACAAGCATGGGAAAGCACGTGTAAAAGAGACTTGGTCTGTAACACCGTAAATTTTTCAAACAAAAATTTCAATTTAAAATCACATACTTTTCACAAAATCCCATTTATTTAATTTACAAAACGCAACTCCATAATTGTTTGATTAATAATCCAGGATCCTCAAAACATAACTCATTCTCTGGTGTATACAATCGAACCGGCGCCCTCCCGCAATCCTGAGAAGAACCTGAAACACATATCACATAACACGGTAAACACGAAGCTTAGTGAGTTCCCCAAAATACCACACACAGCTCATTAGTCACTCGAGGCTATAACTCAATAAGACTCTCCGGTCAATGTGTCTCAGTGGGACCCTCCGGTCCCACAACTCGGGTGGACCCTCGGGTCCTAACTCATTAAGCTCAGAATAATACACAACATAATCACATAGACATAATGCAGGATATCACAATACTCAATATAAGCACATAAGATCCTCTGGTCACACAAGAATTACCACTCTAGGTAAAGTATAGTGAGAAGACTCACATCGCAAGCAAGCAAGCAAATAACCTCGTACTCGAATCTCGAACTAGCCTCCGCCTAACACAAAGGATGAATATCTCTAATTAATACTCTTTTCACGAATCTAATAACCGAAGGCTATTCTTTCTTTCTCTAACTCTGGAAGTGGATAAAAGACCATTTTACCCCTCCATGGTCTCCATTACTCATGTTTGACCAAACCCTAAGTCAATAGAAGTCAAACTCGAGTCAACAGTCCTTGTTTGACCCTACTCGCCAAGTGCACCTGTGTGACTCGTCGAGTCCACTCGTTTCCTCAGAAGTCTCGTGAAGGTCCAGCTCAGCTCGTCGAGTTGACATCCAACTCGCCAAGTTATCGCATGATCAAGCTCATCGAAACAAACCCTCATCGATGTGTCGAGTCGGCTCATTGACTCGGCGAGTCCATTCAAACTCATTTCTCATTCAAACGATTCAAAACAGATCTACCACTCCAAACACTAGATCTAGTCCCCCAAGGATCGAATGTCACGTAAAGCTTCGATCTTTACGTCTATGTATGGTAGTTTTGCTCCAAAATACCAAAACATGCTCTCACAAGGTGTTAAGCACAATAACCCTCATGTGGATTAATAAAGTTGGGACCTTTAGACTCTAGGGACCTCACAAGGTCCAGATCTGAGGTCTAAACCCCGTGATAGCTCTATATGATCGAAGTCCCAACAAAAGGTGGAAGAAACCCTAATATTCCATAATAATGAGATCTAGGTAAATAAATGAGAAAGGTGCAAGCTTTTACCTCCCACTGAAGCCCTTGCATGAAGATGCACTAGATCCAATCGATTCTCTTGCTTCCTTGTTGGGTAATCTCCTCTCCTCCTCAAATGATGCACTAATTTACTCCAAGTTTAGCTTCTAAGACTCTCATAGCTCACTACACACGTTTAGGGTTTCACACAAAAGGGTTAGGCAGCCGGTGAGGCAGAAATGGGGGCATAAGTTCCCTTATATAGGCCCCAACCCCGGGACAATCGGGTTTCTCTGCCCAGCACCTACTCGGCGAGTCGGCTCTCTGACTCGTCGAGTCTATTCATTAATCCCACATGGACAACTCGACTCTACTCGACGAGTTGGACTCAAAACTCGTCGAGTCACTCCATAAACCTCAAAATTAAACACACAATAATACACCTGAAATTCCAGATGTTACATGGTCAAATGATACACTGGAGGCTGTCAACAACTACAAACCAATATCATTTCTCAAAGCTCAGTTCTTCCAATATACTCTGGTGCGCTTTGGAAAAGAGTATTACAGGACACATGCTGACTTTCTGAAGATGGATCCCGAAGAGCTATTCTTAATTACAAAAGTCTTCAGTCATAAAATTGAAAAACATCAGAAAATGAAGACTCCTTAACTAAGGGTTTGCACCAATCTTCGGTCCCTGCTTGGTGACTTTACCACTATCGATGTTGAGATTCATCCGGTTTTACAGGAAAAATATGAACTTCCACCTCTCAAACCCCCATACTTCATCACTGAAGGAATACAAGAACTGAGTCTAGGAGCCACCAACAATCCAGATCTTGGCATTGTTTATCGTACAGCCAAGGGAGCTCCAAAGAATTTTTCCCTGCTCGATCCTTCCATCGTTGTAGCAAGAAAAAGCTATATGTAACACCCCGACTCCCATGTACAATATTTAATTAATTTACATTTATTATGACAGAGCAACTCGACAAGTTGGATGCCCCAACTCGCCGAGTAGAGGAGTAAATGGCCACATGATTTTTAGAGTCTACTCGACGAGTTGGAGGACCCCAACTCGACGAGTAGGTGCTGAGTAAGAAAACCCTAATATTTAGGGTTAGTGTTGTGACATCCCCTAATTTCTCGGCCAGAAAAGACCGATTTAATTTATGCTTTTTAAAATAAAGTCAGAGAAACCCTTTTAAAAGATGTTGCGGAATTGGTACCCAAAACAAAACATGATAAAAATTTATCAAAACCTTTCTTTAAGAAAGTGTATATTTTCCTTTTATATCAAAACCTCGGGATGTCATGTTCTGATACAGATCAAAAGCATAAACAAGACATTATAAGCCTTTCAACAGTTATTTACAACTATTGGCCTATAATCCAAAAATCTCTCATCATCCTCCAACTATGCTTGGGGTCCACTACCTGTAACATAAAAAGCTGAGTGGGTTAGGCTTGGGAGCCTGGTGAGCATATACGTTTTTCAACCCACAATAATAATAAACTTATTAAGTTCATCAATCAACAATAACCCTGATTACCCTTTCCCGTTATCCTCACTTTACGTCCCTAAACACCTATCACAAGGGACCTAGCCTAAGGAATATCATCGGGATGGACACTACTGCTAAGGGGACTCCTCAGCCATACATGTCCTAAAGGCAACCATGAGGGGATGGAGTACAACAAATGAACACCCAAGCTCATTAACACCTATAGGTTGCGAGCCTGCCAGCGTTCCACTGGACTGTCTAGAAAAGTCTGTGGTCGTCATCCATACTCCGCTAGATGACTTAATCTCAATCACATCGAGGCCTCTCGTCATTTTATTTCATCACAAATCAACTATATACCCATGTTTTACCCAACATATTTGTAGATAAAAATACATATACAGTTTAAAACTTGTATAAAACATCTATTTAACAGTCACCTCAATTAAACAATTAATATAATTACACATAGCACGTATTTTATAGAAAATACTTCATATCTAGGTGTAAGATGAAGGTGACTACACACTCACTTGATTTAATAAAAATCGGGCAGCACTTTGTTTCCTAAAACGATCGTCTCTAATAAAATCGGGAGTTTTATTGAGAAACCGGGCTCTGCGAAGGTTGGGCTTTAAACCAGAAAAGATAAATTTCTCGGGCTTATCGGGCACTTCGGGGCGTATTTCGGGTGGTTGGGGGAAGTTGGAATGAAAAAATATTGTTTAAGGGGTAAAAAATGACAAGTTTCCAAATTATCCCCGGGAGGTCTCGCACCCTTCTATTTATAGGGGCGAGGCTTCTGATCCAAGGGCTGAGAAGACTCCACGCGTCAGCAAATCCGAAGAGGAGTCACATGGCTCGCACGTGCGAGGGTCCTGGTGTAGCCTTCTGATTGGAACGAGGTCTAGGTCCGAGGGTTCAGTCGTGGCGCTATGTGCGAAGCTCGGACACGTCAAGCAAGGGCACGCGTCAGACTCCTACTGGACCGCGCTTCGGATGCGAGGGCAGGCGACACGCCTCGCCAGCTGGCTTCGGGTGACTCAGCAGTTTCGGACACGTGGCGCACATGCAGCGAAGGTGACGTGGCCGAAGTCCGCCCATGCGAAATTTCTCAGATTTGGCATTTTTTTCTCGATTTTTGTGCAAAAACTTATAAAATCCATAACTGTCGTATACGAACTCCGTTTTTGACATTCTTTATATGCACGCGTAGGTAAAATTATGCTCTACAACTTTCGTTTAGACTTCGTTGGCTAATTTTGACTTTAATTTTTATATTATTATTTTTAACAGACCGGGACAGGAAATCCGTTAAAAATTCATAAGTTCTTCATCCGACGTCCGTTTTCGTCTGTCTTTTTACCGTTGTACTACTATTGACAAGACCTTCGATTCTCGTTTAGGTTGCGTCGGCTAAAAATCACTCGATCTAAAATTCGAGTTTTTAGCTTTCTACTGCTAAGCTGAAACTTAGAAAAATCATAACTTCCTCATACGAAGTCAGATTTGGGCGTTCTTTTTATACATAGTCTCGGTTTAACGAACACTGCGACTTTCGTTTAGATCACTAAGGCTAAAAAGTAGTTTATCAAAAACTCACTTTTTACGTCATTCGGCACCGTGCCGGTTTTGTCACGAAACTTCGACATGTCATAACTTTTTCGTTATAACTCGGATTTCGGTATTCTTTATATATCCGGAATCCTTGTCACGACCACTACAAATTTCTTAATAGATATCGGCTTTATCTAATATTTATTTTCGACGCTTATTTTTTATTCTTAATTAATTAAATCATAATAATTAAGCATAAAACACATTATTCACATAATATTCACATAATTCCTTTTCATTTCTTCAAAATGAGTTACAAAGGTTAACCTAGACTATTATGTCAATATTAATGCCTGGCCTAGAAACACGGGCGTTACAATTCTCACCCCTTAGGATGATTCCGTCCCCGGAATCACACATCAGCAAACAAATGCGGGTAGCGACCTCATCACGTCACTCTCCGTTTCCCAGGTGAGATTTGGCCCATTCGTATGTTTCCAACGCACAAGCACTAAATCGACCATCTTGCGTCGCAACTTCTTAGTCTTACGGTCAACGATTGCCTCAGGTTCTTCAATTAACCTCTTGTTTTCATCCAACCTTAATTCAAAAATGGGAATTATGTCGGGCACATCTCTCGTGAACTTTCTCAAATAACACACATGAAAGGTATTATGAATACCCTCCAGTTCTTCCGGTAATTCTAGCTTGTAAGCTTGATTCCCGATCCTCTAAAGAACTTTAAATGGTCCAATAAACCTTGGACTCAATTTTCCCCTTTTACAAAATATTATAAGTCCCTTCCATGGCGAGACTTTAAGTAAAACCGAATCTCCAACTTCGAATGATATCTGTTGTCTTTTCTTGTCAGCATAACTCTTTTGTCGATCTTGAGCTGCTAACATCCTTTCCCTAATCACTTTCAACTTTTCAGCAGTCTGATGGACTATTTCAGGTCCCGCAAACTGCTTTTCCCCAGCCTCCAGCCAACATGACGACGTTCGACACTTTTCTCCATACAAAGCATGATAAGGTGCCATCTTGATGCTCGAGTGGAAACTATTATTATAGGAAAATTCTACTAGAGGTAAGTGTTCATCCCATTTACCTTGGAATTCCAGGGTACATGCTCTCAGCATAACCTCCAATGTTTGAATTGTTCGTTCGCTCTGACCATCGGTTTGCGGATGGTAAGCTGTACTCAAACACAACTTAGTACCCAATTCCTCTTCTAGACTCCTCCAAAACCTTGAGGTAAAACGGCTGTCACGATCTGATACAATCGTTAACGGAACACCGTGAAGCCTCATAATTTCCTTCATGTAAGACTTCGCAAGTTTATCCATAGACCATTTCTCGTTGGCTGCTATGAAATGCGCACTCTTAGTGAAGCGATCAACGACCACCCAAATCATGTCGTGACCGTTCCTTGTTCTGGGCAGTTTAGTCACAAAATCCATAGTGATGTCTTCCCATTTACCCATGGGTACAGGTAAAGGTTCTAAACTCCCATACGGTTTATGATGTTGTGCCTTAACCCTAGCACATGTTACACACTCGGACACATACTTAGCAACATCGAGCTTCATCTTCGGCCACCAGTAATAGGGTTTTAGATCCCTATACATTTTTGTACTGGCGGGATGAATCGAGTACATGGTCTTGTGAGCTTCTTCCATCAGAAAATCTCTTAGTCCTCCCGTCTTAGGTACCCAAATCCTATCTTTGAATACCTTCAGTCCTTGACCGTTTGTATCAAACACTAACGTTTTGCCCAAACGTTCTTCCTTTCGGTCATTTTTCTCTAAAGCTTCCTCCTGAGCTTTCTTTATACTTTCCACAATTGTCGAGACAACTTCAATTCTCAACGCTCTTGGCCTTTTCTTTTCAAGATTTACCTTCCGACTGAGAGCATCAGCAATAACATTTGCTTTACCAGGGTGGTAAAGTATCTCACAGTCGTAGTCCTTGAGTAACTCTAGCCAGCACCGCTTCCTCATGTTCAATTCCTTCTGATTAAAGAGATATTGAAGACTCTTATAATCAGTGAAAAGTTTGCATTTAGTACCATAAAGATAGTGCCTCCATATCTTTAAGGCGAATACTACCGCTGGCAACTCCAGATCATGAGTGGGGTAGTTCTTTTCATGCTCTTTCAATTGCTTCGATGCATACGCTATCACTTTATCCCTTTGGGCCAGAACACGACCTAACCCAACTCCAGAGGCATCACTATAAACTGCGAAGTCATCAACTCCTTCAGGTAACGAAAGAATCGGTGCTTCACACAATCTCTTCTTTAACTTCTTAAAGGCTTCCTTATGCTTTTCATTCCAAGTATAAGTAGCTCCTTTGTGGGTCAAAGTTGTTAATGGAGTCGCGATCGAAGAAAAGCCTTGGATAAATCGGCGATAATATCCAGCTAATCCTAAAAAGCTTCGAATCTGCGTAGGACTTTTTGGTTGTTCCCACTTCATTACAGCTTCAATCTTTGCTGGGTCAACCATTATTCCTTCTTGGTTAACCACATGACCTAAAAATTGGACTTCTTGAATCCGAAATTCACATTTGGAGAACTTTGCATACAACTTCTCCTTATTCAGAACTTCTAGCACTTCACGCAGATGCTTGTCATGCTCCTTCTTGCTTTTCAAATAAATCAAGATATCATCTATGAATACTATCACGGATTTATCAAGGTATGGTTTACAAACCCTGTTCATCAAATCCATGAAAGCTGCTGGAGCATTGGTTAGTCCGAACGACATAACCAAAAATTCATAGTGACCTAATATCGATCTTCGAAAAATAGCTCGAACCTTGCAACTGATCGAACAGGTCATCGATCCTCGGCAACGAGTACTTGTTCTTTATTGTTGCTCTATTCAGCTCTCTGTAATCGATGCACATTCTCATGCTCCCGTCTTTCTTCTTTACAAATAACATCGGGGCTCCCCAGGGTGATGAACTAGATCGAATAAAACCTTTGTCCAATAACTCCTGAAGTTTTGTTATAAGTTCTTTCATCTCTGTTGGTGCTAATCGATATGGTGCTTTTGCTATTGGCGTCGTTCCTGGTAACAAGTTGATATGGAATTCTACTTGTCGATCAGGGGGCAATCCGGGAAGATCTTCGGGAAAGACTTCCGGATAATCACACACCACCGGAATATTATGCACTTCCTTCTTTTCCTTCTTAGCATCTATCACGAACGCTAGATATGATGTACATCCCTTGGCCAAACACTTTCTGGCTTTCATTAGGGAAATGATTTCAGAGTTTACTCTGCGTTTGTCTCCATACACCATAAACGACTCTTTCCCTGGCGGGTTTACTTTTACTATCTTCTTCCTACACAATATTTCGGCATCATTGGCGCTAAGCCAATCCATTCCTAAAACTATGTCGAAACCATTTAACTCGATAGGTAATGATTCCTCGTGGAACTTATTCCCATTCAAGTCAATGAGGATGTTTTTCATACGATGGCTAACAGGTACAAACTTGCCACTAGCAATCTTGACTAATAAAGCATTAACAAGTCTATCAACAGGCAAAGCTAGTTTTCTACCAAATTTATGCGAAATAAAGGAGTAATTGGCTCCAGAATCAAACAAAATTTGGGCAGACAATTCGTTTACGAGAAAGGTACCTGAAGCGACATCGGCTTCTTCTTTTGCAGCTTCAAGTGTCATCTGAAAGGTTCTCGCCTTCGGCTATGGTGGAAGATTGGGCTTTGCTGCATACTTCTTCTTCGGACAGTCTTTCAAAACGTGCCCTTCTTCGTTACATCCAAAGCATACCCTCTTGTTGGATGGACACTCGTTGGCATAATGCCCAGTCTTTCCACATTTGTAGCAAGTCACCCCCTCACAACATTTCCCAGAGTGCTTTTTCTTGCACTTCTCACACCATTTCACTTCACCTCCTCCTCCTCCAAGCTTCTTAGACTTTGAATATTTGTTTTTCTTGTTGGAACCTGAAGTTCCTTCAAACTTTCTCTTTTCGCCAACTTCTGCCCTCTCCAGACCCTTCTCTCTGATCTGAGTCTCAACATTCTTAGCAGCCCAGATGGGGGCTTACAAAGTGGTTGCTTGCTTGACCATCGGACCAAAGTCCGCTGGTAATCCGAGGGCAAACCTGTTGACCTTGGAGTGTTCAGTCGGAACTAGGTAAGGAACAAGCTTCATCTTTTCCGTAAAACTAGCAGCGTATTCAGTAACGCTCATCTTTCCCTTCTTCAAATTCTGGAACTCATTGTTGATTTCCAGAAGATCCTGCTCAGAGCAGTATTGCAATTTCAGTTGTACCACAAAGTCTTCCCAAGACATCTTGCTAGCTTCTCCCTTGGGCATCGAATCAGCTAGTAACTTCCACCAGCTCAATACACCAGATCTTAACAGAGGAATTGCAAGTGCGGTCTTCTGTTTGTTGCTGCACTCACAACTTTCAAACATTGTCTCCATTTCGGAGATCCAATTCATGACTTCCACCGGTGTCGGACTTCCAGATAGACACGGTGGTTTGGATGCCATGAAAGCTTTGTATTTGCATCCACTTCCATCAACTCCTCCATCCTGGTTGTTTTGTCTAACTATCGGTGGGTTGGCTTGACCAAGAGTCCCACTGTAGTTCCCTCCTACTGATTGCCCCTTCATTCAATTCGGGCTGTTCAACAGGTATCGTAGTTTCTTCCCTATTCTGTTGTAGTAATCGCCTTGTCTCTTCCATTTGGTGATCCATCATCATCTGCATCATTTCTTGTACCCCATCCATCGTCATTGGCTCAGGTGCAGCTCCTACAACAGGTACTTGCTCAACTACTTGGGGTTGAGGTTGTTGATTCCTGTTTCCGTTTGCATTTGCAACTACACTGCGAGTTCTTGCCATTATAATCTATATACCGAATAAGGCGAATTTAGATCTTTATCCTCGATAGGTATTTAAATTCCCTTATCACTCCAAAACGTTTACATGTTAGTTCTAATATCGTAATCGTACGCTTAGAATCCTACACACATAAGGTTTCCATATCCGGTCGGCAACAGACCATAGATCCGAACAAATAATGGCATATATGGCAAACATATAACATTTAGCACATAAAAGCATTTTAGGCACCTTTCCTAAAACAAACTAGTGCTCGTGTCTAAAATATGGTAGACACTCATCTCACAATCATCACTTAGCATTCTAAGTTTAAGTCTAGAAATCTTACAATTTCTTAGTTCGCTTAAACTAATGCTTTGATACCAACTGTGACATCCCCTAATTTCTCGGCCAGAAAAGACCGATTTAATTTATGCTATTTAAAATAAAGTCAGAGAAACCCTTTTAAAAGATGTTGCGGAATTGGTCCCCAAAACAAAACATGATAAAAATTTATCAAAAGCTTTCTTTAAGAAAGTGTATATTTTCCTTTTATATCAAAACCTTGGGATGTCATGTTCCGATACAGATCAAAAGCATAAACAAGACATTATAAGCCTTTCAACAGTTATTTACAACTACTGGCCTATAATCCAAAAATCTCTCATCATCCTCCGAGTATGCTCGGGGTCCACTACCTGTAACATAGAAAGCTGAGTGGGTCAGACTTGGAAGCCTGGTGAGCATATTGGGTTTTCAACCCATAATAATAATAAACTTATTAAGTTCATCAATCAACAATAACCCTGATTACCCATTCCCGTTATCCTCACTTTACGTCCCTAAACACCTATCACAAGGGACCTAGCCTAAGAAATATCATCGGGATGGACACTACTGCTAAGGGGACTCCTCAGCCATACATGTCCTAAAGGCAACCATGAGGGGGATGGAGTAAATCAAATGAACACCCAAGCTCATTAACACCTATAGGTTGCGAGCCTGCCAGCGTTCCACTGGACTGTCTAGAAAAGTCTGTGGTCGTCATCCATACTCCGCTAGATGACTTAATCTCAATCACATCGAGGCCTCTCGTCATTTTATTTCATCACAAATCAACTATCTACCCATGTTTTACCCAACATATTTGTAGATAAAAATACATATACAGTTTAAAACTTGTATAAAACATCTATTTAACAGTCACCTCAATTAAACAATTAATATAATTACACATAGCACGTATTTTATAGAAAATACTTCATATCTAGGTGTAAGATGAAGGTGACTACACACTCACTTGATTTAATAATAATCGGGCAGCACTTCGTTTCCTAAAATGATCGTTTCTAATAAAATCAGGAGTTTTATTGAGAAACCGGGCTCTGCGAAGGTTGGGCTTCAAAACCGAAAAGATAAATTTCTCGGGCTTCTCGGGCACTTCGGGGCGTATTTCAGGTGTTTGGTATAATACCGGGGCTTTGGGGGAAGTTGGAATGAAATAAATATTGTTTAAGGGGTTAAAAATGACAAGTTTCCAAATTATCCCCGGGAGGCTTCGCACCCTTCTATTTATAGGGGCGACGCTTCTGATCCAAGGGCTGAGAAGACTCCACGGGTCAGTAGATCCGAAGAGGAGTCACATAGATCGCACGTGCGAGGGTTCTGGTGTAGCCTTCTGATTGGACCGAGGTCTAGGTCCGAGGGTTTGGACGTGGCGCTATGTGCGAAGCTCGGACACGTCAAGCAAGGGCACGCGTCAGACTCCTACTGGACCACGCTTCGGATGCGAGGGCAGGCGACACGCCTCGCCAGCTGGCTTCGCGTGACTCAGCAGTTTCGGACATGTGGCGCGCATGCAGCGAAGGTGACGTGGCCGAAGTCCCCCCATGCGAAATTTCTCGGATTTGGCAATTCTTTCTCGATTTTTGTGCAAAAACTTTTAAAATCCATAACTTTCGCATACGAACTCCATTTTTGACGTTCTTTATATGCACGCGTAGGTAAAATTACGCTCTACAACTTTCGTTTAGACTTCGTCGGCTAATTTTGAATTTAATTTTTATATTATTATTTTTAACAGACCGGGACAGGAAATCCGCTAAAAATTCTTAACTTCTTCATCCGACGTCCGTTTTCATCTGTCTTTTTACCGTTGTACTACTATTGACGAGACCTTCGATTCTCGTTTAGGTTGTGTCGGCTAAAAATCACTCGATCTAAAATTCGAGTTTTTAGCTGTCTACTGCTAAGCTGAAACTTAGAAAAATCATAACTTCCTCATACGAAGTCAGATTTGGGCGTTCTTTTTATACATACTCTCGGTTTAACGAACACTACGACTTTCGTTTAGATCACTAAGGCTAAAATTAGTTTATCAAAAACTCACTTTTTACGTCCTTCGGCACCGTGCCGGTTTTGTCGCGAAACTTCGACATGTTATAACTTCTTCGTTATAACTTGGATTTTGGTATTCTTTATATATCCGGAATCCTTGTCACGACCACTACAACTTTCTTAATAGATATCAGCTTTATCTAATATTTATTTTCGAAGCTTATTTTTATTCTTAATTAATTAAATCCTAATAACTAAGCATAAAACACATAATTCACATAATATTCACATAATTCCTTTTCATTTCTTCAAAATGAGTTACAAAGGTTAACGTAGACTATTATGTCAATATTAATGCCTAGCCTAGAAACACGGGCGTTACATGTGTCCTATTTAAAGGACCTTAAGCCTCCATTTCCGTCTCCCTTATCACCCTAACACTCTGTGAGAAACCCTAATCGAGCTATAACCATGTGTGAGAGAAAGAGAGGCTAATAGTGTGTGTTTTTGTGCACCTTTGGAAGGAGGTTGGAGAGCAACAAGGCTTGGATCGAGGAGGGACTTTCAGATCTAGGGTTCTTCACGGTTAGCTTCTGTTTGGAGGTAAAAAGCTACCACATTGATCATTCTTTTGTTAGATCTCTTTCTAGGGAGTTTTAGGGCTTTCTCATATCCATCTTTTGGTTATTGAGTCATTAAGCATGAAATGAAGTTGAAACATCAGATCTGGACTGAATGAGGTCCTTTGAGCCCAAAGATCCAAGCTTTATCAAGCTAGTGGCAAACTTTTATGCATTAAACCCCATATAGAGCTTATTATGGAATTTCGAGCCCTAGATTCCATGCATGGACGTAAAGCTTGCAGCTTTACGTGGTATTTCAGCCTTGGGAGGCTAGATCTAGAGTTTGGGACATTATTTCTGCTTGGAATCATCTGAATGAGAAATTGGTCTGGAGGGACTCGATGAGTGCATGAGCCAACTCGACGAGTCAGCTAAGGTTTTCCCCGATAGACTGGACGTGCTACAACTCGACGAGTTGATGAGACAACTCGACGAGTTGAGTTGGATTTTCCCGATACTTCAGAGAAAGCGAAGGAACTCGACGAGTCGCATAGATGCACTCAACGAGTTTAGTCAACATGGACTGTTGACTTGAGTGTTGACTTTCGTTGACTTTTAGGGTTTGGTCAACTGTGGAAATTGGAGACCATGGAGGGGTAAAATGGTCTTTTCCCCCTTTTTGAGATTTAGTGGAGGAGTTAGCTTAGCATCTCGAAGTGGTTATTCCAAATTGTTTATTAGAGATAATTATATTATGTAGGTGGAGTCTAGGTTGTTCGTGGGGTACTAGATCTACTCGCTGATTTCCGACGTTAGTCTTCTCACTATACTTACCTGAGCGGTAATACTGTGTGACTGGAGGGTCTTATTTAAGTTATCGACCGGAGGGTCCTACGTGCTTATACTGAGTTATGTGATATTATGCATTTTGTCTTTGTGATATATGATATATTGTTTCTGTGCTTTACTGAGTTAGGATCGGAGGGTCTTCACTGAGATGGAGAGTGAAACTCGAGCTGTGAGACCAGAGGGTCCTCACTAAGACACATGACCGGAGGGTCCACACCGAGCCGTAAGAACGGAGGGTTCTCATCGAGACGCATGAGACAGGAGGGTCCATGCCGAGTTATAGCCATGAGAGGCTTATTATTTGTGTATATGGTATTTTGGGGAACTCACTAAGCTCCGTGCTTACCGTGTTGTGTGTTATGCGTTTCAGGCACTTCTCAGGATCGCGGGAAGGCGCCGGCTTGATTGTACACATCTGTTCGAGACTATGTTGAGGATTCTGGGATAAAATCAGTTATTTTGTGGGTTTATGTTTGACATTTGAGAAAATTGTGGTTTTGAGAAATGTGACATGAGTTTTTATGTGTTTTAAAAATGAAAAATTTATTTGAAAAATTACAGTGTTACAAGTTGGTATCAGAGCTTTGGTTTGAGAGATTCGGATGTACTCTCGGGTATGTCTGGACTCAAACTGAGGATTTGAGGAAATGTTTCTAAAAAGAAATGATTTTTCTAAAACGAGTAAGAGTGTTAAAGAGAAAACGAGACGGAGCAGTGTGTACAATCAGCCAGAGCCCGAACGGTAATTTCCCAAAATACCATTATTTGTTTGTATTATGAGATATTTATGAGATATTAGAGCTGCATGCTAGAGGATAGGCTATGTACTTCAGAAATTAGGGCTAGAGTTGTCTGATTCATGATGCCTTAGCCTAGGGTATGCTACTGATTGATTTTATCTGCTATTTGCTCTGTGTGTGAACTGAATAGGGAAAAACATAACAAGAATCTTTTGAGAGAGCTTTGAGAAATCTAGGAGAGATACCTAGTTGAGCATTGAGGAATCTACCGAGAGAGTAGTGAGATCCATGAGGGATAGAGCACTATGAGTTAGGATCCTAGGAGGCGGACTTCTGACGACTACAGGTTGGTGCGGAAGGTAGTATTGGGCCCGTACTACTGAAAACACCGGATCTGTATGCGACCCAAGTAAGAATCTTAGGATTCTAAGGAGCGTGTAGGGGTGGGTAATCGAGTGTGTGTTTGTGTGTGTATTGAGCTAGTCTCTGATGATTTTGTGTTTGCGTTTCATAGACACTATGGAGATTACCCGCAACAACCTCGGGGGTAGTGGTACTAATGACGAGGAGATCTGCAGGATCATTCATGAGGAGGTGGCCGCAGCTATCAGAGAGGCCATACTGGAGATGTTTGGATCGATTAAGACCACGTTGATTGAGACATTCGATGAGCGATATGTTGCTGCTACAGAGGCTGCTGCTACTGCAACCACCGCGGCCATAGCTGCAGCCTGGCTACAGGGAGGTGACTCGTTGTTGTTTCGTGAGTTCAGCAACACGAAGCCACCAGATTTTTATGGGACGCATGATCCGATCGCTGCCATGAGTTGGATCTCCGACATTGAGGGGTGTTTTTATATGTGTTCATTTCCAGAGCATTTGAGGGTCCGGTTCGCACTGAACCAGCTTCGCTTGGGAGCGAAGGACTGGTGGAAGTTTGTGACGACTAATTTTACCCCTGCAGATCATGTTGTTGTGACTTGGAGAGGTTCACCAAGTTATTTCGAGATGAGTATGTTCCCCAGGTGCAGAGGGAACGTTTGGCACATGAGTTTCTGTCTCTCAAGCAAAAGACAGAGTCACTGACATAGATTACGAGGATGTTTCATGAGAGGGCGATGTTCTGCCTTGAGCACATGTCCACTGAGCAGGCACGAGTGAGTCGGTATTTGAGAATCTTGAGGAGGGATATTCGGGAGTTTGTGGCGAACTCGTCATACCAGACATTGGCTGAGTTGCAGACAATGCCAGAGGAGAGAGATTGAGTTGGAGATTCAGACCAGGGAGGAGGGATAGATAGGAGACCAGTACAGTCACAGTCGGCGACAAAGCGGGCTAAGCCCGCTGATTCGAGAGCTGGAGGCCAGAAGGGCCGCACTTGTAGCAAGTGCGGCAAGAGCCACGAGGGGTCTTGCCGAGCCGGGATTTGCTAAAAATGTGAAAAAGAGGGGCATATGGCGAGGGACTGCCCCAATGGATTTTCGGTTTGCTTTCACTGCAACCAGGCAGGCCATCGGAAGGCCGAGTGTCCCCATCTTACTCAGGGATCAGCCCATACCGTTGCTCCTGCTGCTTTACGTGTTACAGATGGCCGGCTGGGGAAGGCCGAGCCTCCGAGGGCTCGTGGGAGAGCATTTCAGTTGACCGCGGAGGAGGTCCGTGCAACGCCTAATGTCGTTGTTGGTATGTATCTCCTTATTTATATTATTTTGAGATTTGTTTATGCTTATATTGTGTTGTATATAGGTACTTTTCTTGTGAGTTTTGTGCCTGCTTTGGTGATATTTGACTCGGGTGCGAGTCGATCTTTTGTGTCTTTATCCTTTAGTCATCATATTAGTGTCAGACGTTAGCCGTTGAGTCGATCACTGAGGGTTTCTATAGCCGACGAGCATGCAGCTTTTGCCACCGATGTATTCTGGGGAAGTGTATTGGATATTTTCAGTGTTGAGTTCTCGATAGATCTGGTGCCGATAGCGATGGGTGATGTTTGTGTCACAGTGGGCATGGACTGGTTGAGTGGTTTGGAGCTGTGATTGACTGTGAGCGTCAGATGGTGACCATACGAGACCCTAGTGGGGGAGTGCTTACTGTGTATGGCGACGGGACCACTAGGGCGAGACAAAGTTTACAGCAGGGATGTATGGGCTTTATAACATATGTGACAGATATAATAGTTTCCACTGAGAGGTCGAGTTCTATCTCCAACATTCTGGTTGTGTGTGAGTTCCCCGATGTTTTCCCCGAGGAGTTACCGGGCGAGAGGCAGGTGGAGTTCCAGATTGATTTGATTCCGGGTGTCGCGCCTATTGCCAAGGCGCCTTATCGTCTTGCACCACCCGAGATGTAGGAGTTATCCTCGCAGCTTCAGGAGCTGCTAGGAAAGGGTTTTATTTGACCGAGTAGCTCGCCGTAGGGAGCGCCAATCCTTTTTGTCAGGAAAAAGGATGGTTCACACTGGATGTGCATTGACTACCGGGAGATGAACAAGATGACGGTCAAGAACCGTTATCCACTAACGAGGATCGACGATTTATTCGATCAGTTGCAGGGGGTGTCTTGGTTTTCCAAGATTGATTTGAGATCTGGGTATCATCAGATGAGAGTTTGTGAGGTGGATATCCAGAAGACGGCCTTTAGGACTCGTTATGGGCACTATGAGTTCGTGGTGATGCCTCTCGGACTCACCAACGCACCGGCAGCGTTCATGGATCTCATGAACCGGGTGTGCAGGCCCATGTTGGACCAGTCGGTGATCGTGTTCATCAACGACATTTTGGTATACTCGAAGTCTAGAGAGCAGCACGAGGAGCATCTTCGGGAGATTCTTGGAGTATTGAGGACGGAGAGGCTTTATGCCAAATTCTCCAAGTGTGATTTCTGGCTACGAGAAGTCCAGTTCTTAGGACACCTCGTTAACCAGAATGGAATTTTGGTCGACCAGGTCATGATCGAGGCAGTTATGTGATGGGAGGTGCCGAGGTCCCCATCCGAGATCAGGAGTTTTCTTGGCCTAGCAGGCTACTACCGGAGATTTATCAAGGATTTCTCCAAGATTACTATTCCTCTTACCAGATTGACCAGGAAGGGTGTTACTTTTGCTTGGGGCCCGAGCAGCAGGCCTCATTCGAGATCCTTCGACACATATTTTGCAAGGCTCCAGTGTTATCCCTTCCCGAGGGAGTGGAGGACTTCGTAGTTTACTGTGATGCATCTATATCAGGGATGGGTGAGGTGTTGATGTAGAGGGGACAAATGATAGAATATGCATCGAGGCAGTTGAAGCCTCACAAGACGAGGTATCCCACCCACGATTTGGAGTTGGGGGCGGTGGTGTTCGCCCTCAAGATTTGGCGCCACTACCTTTATGGCGTCCGGTGTACCATATACACAGAACATAAGAGCCTGAAGTACCTTATGGATCAACCCAACCTAAATATGAGATAGAGGAGGTGGTTAGATGTAGTGAAAGACTACGACTGCGAGATTTTGCATCACCCTCGCAAGGCTAATGCGGTAGCCAATGCCCTGATTCGCGAAGCAGTGAGTGCTCCGATCCGAGACGGGTGCATGAGGATGACAGTGATGACTCTAGTCTTAGATACCATCCGAGAGTCTTAGGTGGTAGCCGTGAGACTAGAGAACCGTAAGAGAGAGCGGGTGATCGGACATATTTCTTAGTTTGAGATGGATAGTCGGGGGCCTATGACCTTCCATGAGCAGATTTTGGTGCCATATACGGGTGGAGCTCGACGTATTTTGATGGAGGAGGCCCATAGTTCGAGATTCTCGATCCACCCGGGAGCCACCAAGATGTATTTGGATTTAAATAGGGATTATTGGTGGCCCTGCATGAAGAGAGATGTTGCATCGGTAGTCGAGAGATGCTTGACCTTTTGTCAGCTCAAGGTAGAGCACCAGCATCCACATGGCCCGTTGCAGCCTCTAGAGATTCCCCAGTGGAAGTGGGAACATGTTTCCATGGATTTTATCACCAAATTACCGAGGACTGTGACAACCAGTAAATTCCTATCTTGTAAAGTGAATCTAGTCAACCAAAAGTCAGACTTATTTTTATAGCCTTTTAGCCTTGTTAAGGGTCATTTTAATGAGTTCTAAGCCGAGTACTCTTATGGATTGGATATGGATAAGTGTTAGCTTGGAATTGGAGGAATGAAATAGAACCAGAAAACCCATCAAAGAGTGTTCACGGCCGTGAACCCAAGGATGGCCGTGAACCCCTCCCATATATATATATATATATATATATATATATATATATATATATATATATATATATATATATATATATATATATATATATATATATATATATATATATATATATATATGGTCCATTGGCATGGCCTAGACTGCTCTAGCGCGCCAGCCTGGCCTGGCGCGCTCCTGCCAGCCCTGTCTAGCGTTCCCTTGCCAGCCTTGCTGAGGACTCCCTTGCCAGCCCTTATGGGGACTCTCCTGCCAAACCGGCCAGGCGCTCCCTCGCCTGGCGCTCCCCTGCCATCCTTTCCTGGTGCGCGCCCTCCAGCCTTGCGTGGGGCGCGCCCGCCAGCCCCTCCCGGCGCCTCCGGGCGGCCTTGCCCAACTCTTTGCTAGTTGGGCCTGAATTGGGTTGGCCCAAGGCCTGACCTAATTCCCCTTGACCTAATTGTCCCCTATATAATGAATAGTATCTCCTCCATGGAGAAGGACCTTTCCCTAAGATCTTCCCCTTGGCTCAGCCGCCACACTATACTCCGGCCGGGTGGCTCAGCCGCCACCCGTCGCCGTCAGCCACGACACACCACCACTAGCACCAAGATGGTTCCCTCCAGCTATGGAGAACCATCTCAGATCTTCCAGCTGATCTAACTTGACCGTCGGAGTCCGCTCCCGGGGCACAGTCCCTGGGACGACTCTAACGACTTTGCACTGTGATATCCAGATCTCCGCCGCAGCAGAAGACCAGAAAGCTCGTCGGAGGTCGATGTCGCACTATATATATATATATATATATATATATATATATATATATATATATATATATATATATATATATATATATATATATATATATATATATATAGGGAAGGGTTATTTGGAAAACAAAAAAAAACCCTAAAAAAACCCTAAAAATCATAAAAATGCATAAAAAAATACCAAGATATCACAAAACTTTTTTTTGAATTTTTTTTTCAAAAAAGCGCAGCATTTTTTACAATTTCGCTGAAAATAAAAATAAAAAATCAAATTTTTTTTTTGTGTAAGAAAAAAAATTGTGAAAATTTTTTTTCAGCGATTTTGACCTAAAAGTTGCGATTTTTGGATAAAAAATTTCAAAAAAAAGTTTTGTGATCTTTAAGTATTTTTTTTATGCATTTTAATGATTTTTAGGGTTTATTTTAGGGTTTTTTGTTTTCCATAGAAGCTAAACCTATATATATATATATATATATATATATATATATATATATATATATATATATATATATATATATATATATATATATATATATATATATATATATCCTCCTTTCATTTCTTTCTCGCTTTTCCTTCTCTTGGCCGCAAACAACCCCTTTCTCTCTCAAGTATTATCCACAAACACTCCAATCTTTTACTCTTAAAACACCCCTTTCCTTAGATACTCCATAGAAGCTTGCTAGGATCTTCAAACACTAGCCAAACACCCCTTTCCTTAGATACTCCATAGAATCTTTCAAGTATTCTTCACCAAGTTGGGCCGTGAACCCTTCAAGATTGGGCCGTGAACACCAAGTGGGCCGTGAACCACTCATCAAGTTGGGTCGTGAACCATTCATCCATTTGGGCCGTGAACTCCATTGGGCCGTGAACCATTCATCCATTTGGGTCGTGAACCATTCATCCTTTGGGCCGTGAACACCCAATCAACCTCCTATCTTGTTTCCAACACTTCTTTGGTGAGTTATCCTTGCATCATAGGTTGTTTCCCAATAACCTTTGTAGTTATATTTGCTAATTTTATGCATATATGTATCAATATATGTCATTTGTGTCTCGGGACTTCATTCGTGGAACTTCATTCGTGGAACTTCTCATCCTTACGCGAATCTTCAATTGAATCACCCACATAAAGTGAGTTCATACCCCTATAATCAATCTTTTAAATGTTTTAAATGCTTTAAAATGGGGGGAATACAAGTTGAACACAATGATAATTGTGTAAATTTTATTTGTGATAACCATCACGTTAAAGGATTTCTTATGCTTTTATAAGTGATCAAAATCATTTCAAAAACTCTTTTAAGTTATGTTACTTTATTGTTTATAAAACTCCGTTTTTAAAGTACGAGCATAACTCAGTAGATAATCGAGTCTTTTCTACAAATCAGAGACAGTTCAAAACAAACATGCTAGTAAACTATAATAGGTATAGTTTAGGGGTTCAGAACATACTATAACGAGAAACATAAAGAACATACTATAAAGAGAAATAGGGAGGAACATACAATAACAAGAACATAAGGAACATACGATAACAAGAACAAGATAACAATAATGTGAAACTACTACTTCACGACTTAGCAATATACTTGTTAGGTCGCGTTTTGTAACCAGAGTCTGCTGAGGGAGAGCATGAGTTTGTGTATAGATCTATACGGGATTGACACCCCACACCTTGCTGCTAGCTACATTGGGACTTGCAAATCTACGGGTGACAAATGTCACATCAGTTTCGGCGCCAGTAGGTCGTCGTGTTAAACACGTGTCATATCAGTATGGGTATAACCTCATCACATTTTAACCTTAATTAACAAACTGGTTTTAAGGTAGTAAGTGCTTCAATAGTTATTTTAGACAATATTACTGAATAATTTCATTTTCCCATTACATTCATATGGTGATATTCTCACATAAAAGGTAATACAAACTATTTTCTAGTATAGATAGTCTTAAACTTGGGAAAACTTACATCATTACAAAAGACACACGGAACAGTCGAGTCTTAGTACATTCAGTTAGAAGGGGGCCTATAATGCTAACTTTATGATTCCTCGGTAGATACATCAGGGATATATATATTAATCAGGTCCGACAGACAGTAGGATGTATGCTTTCCGCTTCATTTCATGTTCCTTGTTTGGTTGTGAGCCTAGAGTAGATTCACCCAGTCTACTATCTATTCGATCTTAGCTACATATATATTTTGTATACACTAAGTAATCATAAGGAGTACCAGGTATGGGTCAGGTCATAGTATACAAATTCAATACACTGTTTTCTTGTAGAAAAACATACTTTTTTAGATAGAACATTTAGTAGGCTAAACTAGAAACTTATCAACAAAAGGGTTTAATCCATTTTATTAAACCAGTATAACTTAAAGGACCTTTAGTGGTTAATTCTATAATACCTTAGTTTATACATCAGGGTTATCTATAATTAATATCCGATAGGTAGTTGGGTGTGTGCTTTCCGCCTTACTTCATGTTCCTTGTTTGGTTGTGGGCTTAGGGCATATTCACACAATTAACTATCCGTTTGGTATTAGATTATATATAGCTAGTATAAAATACGTGATTATAGAATGAACTATTGTGGTTACCATTTTTATTAAAGGAAAGATATGATTTTCTTAAAGAATGTTTTCATCAAATAAAGGAACTATTACAGTTAACTCTGTAAGTACCAAATGAATACACCAGGGTTATATACAATGAAGATCTTACAAACAATGGGATGTTTGACTTCCGCGTCATTTCCTAGTCCTTGTTTGGTTGTCGGCTTAGTAGGGTTGTGCATGGGTCGGTTTTGGACCCCAACCCAACCCAACCCGTAAATGATCGGTTTCTGGTTTTCAGAACCCAATAGGATCGGTTTCTGGTCGGTTCGGTTTCTCGGTTTCTGATATCGGTTTGGGCGGTTTCTCGGTTTCTTTGGTTCAACCCATACACTTACGGTTTCTGGGTTTAAACCCATGGGTTTTGGGTTTGAACCCATTTTCCAGAAATGTAACAATTAGTTAAATAATTCAAAAAACACCTAATTGAAGTTAAATACTTCAAAAAACATGAGTTTTACAACCAAATTGTCTATTACAACCAAACACACAATCAAACTAAAACACAAAGTCCGAGATTGTCGATTAGACGATTACAACCAAACATACAATCAAACTAAAACATAAAGTCTGGAATAGTCAAATAGTCAATTACAACCAAAAGTCCAAAATATGCAAATAGAAATCTGCAATCCACATCCATGTAAATCTCTTCACCAATTCCCCATTCATCTACAAACCAAAAAAAACATTAGTATTGGTCAATGATTATTGAGTAATAAACTTGTGTAAAAGTATAAAATTATAATAATTGAGTTATAAACCTTTAAAATTCAAGTAAAATCCTCATCCATGCAACTCCCTTGACCACACCCTAATTCCTCTACAAACACAAACGTACAAAACAATAGTATGTAATTAATTAATTATAAACATATATAATTACAAACATATAATTATGTAAAAAATAGTAAAATATTTACCGGTTTCTATTGGCACCAACTTCTCTCGCGTCTCTTCCATATATAAAGTCGTCATATTTTTAAACTGGATATCAATTGGGGTGTCCCGTATCCAATCTTGTGCGCAAATCAAAGATTCGGCAGTCACATGTTTAAGGGAGCTTCTACTTTCATCAATCACCCTCCCGCCAGTACTGAATGCGGACTCTGATGCAACTGTAGAGATTGGCATTCCTAAAACAAGTTTCGCCCCCTCAGAAAGTACAAGAAACTTTGTTGAATTAGATTTCCACCACCCCAAAATCTAGAAATCCTCCGCTCGCTTTTCCATCTCATCTGATAAATAAATCTCAAGCTCTGTTTTATTAACCCCATGCCCACGTTGTTCCATAAACGTTTCAAAATCGTCTTCCATATCAACTTCATGCTCAAAATCAAAATAACTAGGTGTAGAAGACGATGCACTCCTTGTCTTTTCACATCTTTTTCTCTCCGTCTTGTTCTTGAAGTGTTTAAACAAGTCTTCTAGTGTTTTCTTGACATGATCTAGAATTGTTTTTGTTTTGGTAGAATTCTTACCATAAATCAACTCCAAGAAATACTCCAAATAACACATCTTGTTGCGGGGATCTAAAACGACAGCAACATGAAGCATGAAGTTCATGTTCTCAATGTTGTCCCAGTATTTGTCGTATTTTTCTTTCATCGACTTTGCCATCCTTTTCTTTTTCTCGTCTGTGCTTGCACACATTCTAGTTATGCTTGCTTGCATTGTCACAAGTTCCTTAAAAAATATATTTGCTGTCACATACTTGGACCCATATATCTTTTTTGTGACATTGTAAAAGATCCTCAATTACTCGATAAAATACCTACCAAAGCAATTAAATAATATCATATTTCACAATTGAAGTATATATATATATATATATATATATATATATATATATATATATATATATATATATATAGATAAAATATACCTAGCAACCTCCCAATCGTCGGCATCGGGAGTCCCCACAACTTTCTCATTTCTTCTTGTTTTTCTCGTAGTCACCTCACCGTCATCAACCTCACTTCCGCAAAAAGTTTTAAAACCACTATTAATCGCAAGAAGCCTACAATACAAAATAATATTCAATAAAAACATTAGTATCTAAATTATGAAAAAAAAATTAATATATCATACTTAATAGTATATAAAATACCTATCAAACGCCGCCTCATACTTTTCTGCTGTCTCTAACATCAAAAAAGTAGAATTCCATCTTGTGTCAACATCAAGGGATGGTTTCTTACTACAATTAATCTTCACTTTCTCAACACATTCTAGGAATGTAGCAAACCTAGCACCCGATGACCTCACATACTTCACAACATTTCAGATCTTTGTGATGGAACTAAAATGTTCTTCTAACCCGTCCCTAACCACAAGATTTATGATATGAGCACAACACCTCAAATGCAAGTATTTGCAATCCAAAAAAGCATGGGGTCCCCTAAGCATGGTCGCTAGATACCTAATTGCCCCATCATTTGAGGAAGCATTATCCACAGTCACTGTAAACACCTTCTCAATTTCCCAATTCTGTAAGCATTTGTAAACGACTTTTCCTATGGTTACACCTTTGTGATTTGCAATGGGACAAAAGTTCAGAATTTTCTTTCTCAAAACCCACGTCTCATCAACCCAATGTACCGTTAAACAACTATAGTTAATGTTTTGGATGGATGTCCAAGTATCAGTTGTAATGGAGACGGTTTGGTTTTTTAAAACATCCTTCAATTTATACATTTCTTCTTTGTATATCTGCAAACAATCCCTTGCAACAGTCCACCTTGAAGGCAATTTAAATAGAGGTTGCAAATCCCGTGAATATTCCCTAAATCCTTCATCTTCAACTATACTAAAAGGTTGATTGTCTTTAATACACATGCAGGCTAAGGAATTCCTACATTTCTCTTGGCTGAAGGAATGAACTTCCAAAGAAGTAGCCCCCGAGTCTCCCACTTTTTTGAAACTCAACACAGATTGTTTTTTCGTATCACCAACTTTACCTTTAGGGTCGTAAACAGGAGATGTTGGACAATAGAGTCTTAAATGATTTCCCATTGCACTCGTACCATTTTTCTTTGAATTTGCACACATCATTGTTGAACAATATGGGCATTTCACTTTCTTAGCACCCTTCTTTACGGCATCTCGATCAAAATGTTTCCATACCCAAGATACTCTATGACCACCACCCTTATTATCTACAACTTCTTCATCATCTCCTTCATCAACATCAATATCAACATCAACAGTTTGTGGAGCATCAATATCAACAGTTTGTGGAGCATCAACATCAACAGATTGTGCATCTAGTTGAGACCTTTCCATCTATATAGAAAAAAAACAATCAACAATCCATATGTAAACCAAAAGATTTCAGGAAATAAGAAGCTTCAATTCAGCAATATTCATCAACATTTCACAGCAAACCATAAGATTCACAGCTTTCAGAATAATATTACAATATTTAAGCAATATTTATTAACATTTCACAGCAAGATTTCAGGCAAAATCTAACAAAAACCATTGATTATTTTGATAACAAGTAAACATAATAAGAGTAATAAGATTTCAGCAAGATTTCCAGAATTCTTAAATGCTTGGAACGAAGTCACGAACCCAAATCAGAAAAAAAAACGAAATCAGAAAAAAAACGAAGTCACGAACCCAATATTTCCAGATTTCCAGAATTCTTCAATGGCAAATTGCCAAATTGACAAAAAAGAACTGAAATCAGAAAAAAAAAAACGAAATCAGAGACACATTGACACATTCTACATGAACACAACATTTAGAACATAAGCACAGGAAGGGAAATCAGAAAAAAAAAACGAAATCAGAGGAACGAACCGTATTTGGCGGCGTCGGAGGTTTGGGGTTACGTCTGAGCCTCGGAGCCTCGGATGTGTGCGAGCGGCTAAGCGTCGGAGGACGGAGGACCTTCACTTCAATCTTCAGTCGTCTACTCGTCTTCAGTTCAGTGGGATGCGTCGATGGCCAATGGGGAATGCGAGACTGTGAGTGCGAGACTGTGAGTATCGAGTAGGGCAAAACGAAAACGGGAGTAAATGACCTAGGCTTCTTTTATTTTTTTTTATTTTTTTGATATACACACACCCACACATATATATATATATATATATATATATATATATATATATATATATATATATATATATATATATATATATATATATATAAACATAAAATAATCAGTAAAAAGCATCGGGTTTGTGGGTTTACTGGGTCGGTTTCTCAGTTTTAAAGAGCGGTCGGTTTCTCGAGTTATTGGGTCGGTTTCTGGGGCCAAAACCCAAAACCGAACACGAAAAGTCGATTTTTAAAAATTTAAAAACCACACCGTCGGTTTTGATTCGGTTTCGGTTTTTTCGGTTTCGGTTTCGTCGGTTTTTGTCGGTTTCTCGGTTTCTTGGTTCGGGTTTGCTCACCCCTAGGGCTTAGGGCAAGTTCACACAATTGATTGTTTGTTAGATATGGATTTTATATAACTTGTATCCATTTAGTACTCATAGAAGGAATTGTAGAGTAATTTTTACTTTCATTCATCATATTGGAAGATATAGGATCTTCTGGAGGAACAGGCGAACTTTTCTAAAAGAACTTACAACTTACTATACATCACTAAAATACTTATGAACTCACCACCTTAAATGCTGATCTACTCTTTCAAAATAACTTGTATTCTCAGGAAACTAGTAGACAGGTATGCACACTGGGATTCTAAAGATGGAGCATAGTAGCTTCATGTCTTGTTTTGTTATTTACTTTTGGAGTGTAACTTTTGTGAATCATATACTTTGTAAACACTTTAATATTAATGCAATGGTTGTGTGTTACTTTGATTACTATGATACATGTGTTGTGATACTAAACATGACGTTCTCCGCCCCCGAACGTTTCTGCCGTTCCGGTTTGGGGGTGTGACAGATTGGTATCAGAGCATTGTTTGTAGTGAACTAAGTATATCAACCTATAAAATATATACAACTATAAATGCAATGGGGCCGAAGTGCTCTGAATAATAATATATTTTAAAAATATAACAATACTTATAAAAGCATACACACATGCTTATACATATATACATACTAGAACAAGTATCACAAGAAGAAAAGAACAGAAGTATTTAAAGGTTGAACACTGCGGTCAAACGTGGACAGTTATGTAATCATATCTGGGATCAATATAGCATGATCAACTATATTAATTTGAGATGTGACCGACATGTGTGTGGGAGTGATGTGGTGTTGCAATAGTCTTAAAACTTACCTAACTCTATTCAAGGGATTTCTAGATCAGAACATAAAGTTAAAATACTATAGAAGTATTTTATGATACTATAAGACAACAACAAGTTGAAAACATACCAAGTTCATTACATTAAAATACTATAGGAGTATTTTAGGTACTATAAATAACTTATGCGAGAACTTAAAAGACCCTTCTGGTAGATCTATGATTCCGGAGTGTATACTTCCAAGGTTTTATATAATTGAGATTTTATAGACTTAGAATTTGTGATCTATGCTCCACTTCATGTTCCTTGTTTGGTTGTGGTTTTGGAGTAGGATCATTCATTCGAAGGTCTATTTAATCTTAAATTATATACAACTTGTATACATTGTGCAATTATAGAAGGACCCGGTAAGGATCACCCCATAATGTTTCACTTAATCTCATAGATTCTTTAGACACTTCCATTCTCGCACGAAAAACCCCGATAGGTGTAACCACTCCATCATAGCAGTCAACAGAAGAGTCAAGGAGGAAAAAGAAGAAGTCCATGTAGAGTATTTCAACAGAGGGATCAGCCAGGGAAACCAAAAAGTCTTACGCATCACACTAATAAATAATAAACTTAATTGACTTAGTGAGCTAGTGATTTCACTGCTCACATTATGTGTTAGGATTATTTCTTTTCGTGAAACTACTATCAGTTATTCTATTCACATAGATTCATTCGAGGATAGCCACTTCTGATTCATAAAGTTTATTTCGTATAGACTCCCTTTATGAATTGTTTTCAAGAACCCTATGAAAGTCAGAACCAGATACATTCAGAACTAGGATAACTTAGTCTTTCAGCTTTCGGCTCACATCCACTGCTATAGACTTATTTCCATCTCATCTTTGTACTCTTTTTAGCAAGATGCCTCCTCGTAGATCGAACAGGCGCACTACTCTGATCACTCCAACGCAAGATCCACTACCTCTTCCATAATTCGATCATGCTGCTCTCCAAGTAGCGATATCAGTCGCAGTAGCCGCTGCTTTAACTCACATCAACGAAAGTGGTACCAACGAAACTGGTAGCGGTACCCACTCAACCAACCCCGGAGTTACCCACGGACACCCACAGGAGTGTTCGTATAAAGACTTCATGAACTGTAAACCCAAATACTTTAATGGAAATAGGGGAGTCATTGCTCTGATGCGATGGTTCGAGAAAACAGATTCGGTCTTCGAAATTTGTTTGTGCCCAGAAGGGAGCAAGGTACAGTTTGATGGCTGCACTTTCTTCGACAGAGCCCTAACATGGTGGAATAGCCATGTTAAGTCACTGACCCTACTAGTGGCAAACTCAATAGGTTGGGAGAACCTAAAAGAGATGATGTTGGAAGATTACTGCCCGAGGGGCGAAGTCCAAAAGCTAGAACAAGAACTATGGAAGTACACCATGGTCGGCTCAGACATAGTGAGCTACACTGACAGGTTTAGCGACCTGGCAGCACTATGCCCCGGGTTGGTTACCCCAGAGAGTAAGAAGATAGAAAGGTACATCTGGGGTTTATCTACCCCTATTCTAGGAGATGTGTTGTCTTCTAACCCAACTACATTCGATAGTGCCAAACGCCTGGCTCAGCGACTCATTGACCATGGAGTCCGCCATGGCATGGAGGTCCCTATTCCCGAGCCATCAAAGGGAGGGGACTATAAAAGAAATTCGGGGAACAAGAGGAAGGAGCGAGCAACACAGGAAACCCCGCAGGAGCAACAAATGGTACTATATACGCCGCCACAATACCTGCTACTCCAGCACCTGCCAGTCGATATGCTGAACTCTTCCAAAGTTTGATGGTTGTAACTACCACCACACCGGAGTATGTTGGGAAATGCAATGCCTGAATTGCCACAGGAAGGGGCACACTGCCCGGTTTTGCAAGGCACCGGCACAACCGATCTCCCAAATCCCTGGAGTAGAAGTAAACTAGGCCTGCTATAGCTGTGGTGAGACAGGGCACTACAAGAAGGACTGCCCGATAGCGAAGAACTCAGGAGCAGACGGACAGATTCTGATGATCACCACAGGAGAAACTACCCCGGAGTCCCCAACGACCAACGGTACGTCTTCGAAATAAGAATTACTTTAAGATTTTAATTTGTATTTATATAAGATTAAAACTTAGGGAAAACATTTAAAAGTAATTATAATAACTCACTCATCTGAACAAGTCACAACATTCACAAGAGAACTAAAGATCCGTACACGTGAGTTATGATGGCTTAGTATCTACATCAGAGTTGTACATAGCTAAGATTTTGTAGACTTAGAGTGAGTGATTCCGCCTTAATTCTTGTTCCTTGTTTGGTTGTGGATTTAGGGCAGAGCCACTCAGTCGACCGTCTTATTCATCTTAATTATACATAACTTGTATATGTCAGGCGATCATAGAGGTACCAAGGAGGATTATAATATAGAGTATCGATACTAGTTATCAAAGCACTTTCACTGTTAGTACTCGCTCATCGCGGTACGATTAGTGGAAGTGGTAATATGTAGAGGAAAACTGAATGCACTAGAAAGTTTACACAGAGTACATTATCGAGCACACTCGGAATACACCGTCGTATAACAAACGTTTCTTTCAAATCGGCCTAACTTTTGTTTCTGTAAAGAGTCCGTTGTCATCATTCGTCATGGATTGGCGTGGTCCTCACCATACTAAGTTCATATGTTTAAAAATTCCATCGCCTTAAACCGTCAAATTAACGAAACCCTCGTCATTCGTAATGTAACAACGTAAAAATTTAAAACAATTTTTTTTTTCATTTTTAGAAGCAACCATAACTCATACAATAGTTATCAAAATCTCATAATGTCAAATGTCATAATAATAAGAAATCCCATAATCTCCAACAAATCTTCTTCCAATGTGTACAGATCATGCCGACGCCTTCCCGCGATTCTCACTGTTACCTGAAACACATATCACACAAACGGTAAGCATAAAAGCTTAGTGAGTTCCCCAAAATATCGCATTCATATCTATTAGCCACTCGAGGCTATAGATCTATGATGCCTTCCGGCCAATGTGTCTCACTGGACATTCCGGCTCCACAACTAGGGTAGACCTTCCGACCCTACCCTGATGACCTTCCGGTCCTCGTCATCTTGACCTTCCGGTCCATACACTGTTGACCTTCTGGTCCATATCATAATGACCTTCTGGCCCATACCATACTATTCAAAACATACATATCACATACATATCATATAACAGCATACATCGCATTCTACTCATAGCACATAAGACCTTCCGGTCACACATAATTACCACTCTAGGTAAAGTATAGTGAGAAGACTCACCTCGTACGATGTCGGATAACCTCTCGTTCTTGATAACCCGACCTAGCCTCCTCCTATTAACATAATAACATTTCTAATCAATACCTTCTCATGTCTTTACTTCTAAAGGATGGGTAGAAGACCATTTTACCCCTCCCTGATCTCTCATGAACCAGCTTGACCAAAACCCTAAGGTCAACTGAAATCAACTCCAGTCAACGGTCAAACTTTGACCCGACTCGTCGAGTGTACTCGGATGACTCGGCGAGTCCAAGCGTGTCCTCCGAATCCTTCGAAGGCTTCACTCGACTTTTCGAGTGAACCTCCCACTCGACGGGTTACCTCTGGTCATGAATCGTGGGGCAACCCCGACTCGACTCGTCGAGTTCTCTTATGGACTCGGCGAGTTCCTTCCATAGCCATACTCAAATGACCTTCTGAGGTCGGATCTGCTTCTCTAACTAATAGATCTGACCTTTAAACACTCGAAAGTCACGTAAAGGTCTGACCTTTATACTCATGCAACACTCATAAGGCTCTTTTTGGTGAAATAGCTCCTAAAATGGCAACCTAGGTTCAAAACTCCATTGGAAATGCATAAAGCTGGATGCTTGGGACTCCCTGGACCCAAAAGGGTCTAGATCTCTAACACAACTCGAATGAGGGGGGGGGGGGGGTTTGAGGCATCCAAAACCCCAAAAGGAATGATTCAAGCCCTAACCCCAAATAATGAAATCCATACAATAGAGAGAAAGAGGAGTCTGATTTGGTACCTCAAGATGAAACTTCTTGCTTGGCTAACTCAGAATAGCAACCTCCTTTGACCCTTCTTGCTGGAGCTCCTCTCCTTTCATGCAAAATCACACTAAAATCTCAAATGACCTTCTCTCTCTTGCTCTACATACTCAAGCTCGATGGGTGTTCTCTCTCTGGAATGGTAGCCGCAAATGAAGGTCATAAGTGCCTTTAAATAGGGCTCAGACCCAAAGATTTAGGGTTTCTGTCCACAGCGCGGACTCGTCGAGTCGACTCACCGACTCGTTGAGTCCATTCATTAAATCCAGTCAGCAATCGCGATCCTACTCGATGAGTCTAGGCGTCAACTCGTCGAGTCCCTCTTCTTGCCACAAAATAAATAATTAACATTTGATACCTGGAATTCCAGATGTTACACGTAACGACAACCCGACCTAGACCTCAGTATTGTCTCTTGTCTTCTAAACCCCGAAGTACTCATGCGAGGAGTACCTTGCCCTCCAAAACCTAGTCGCCGTATACTCAGCAGACCTTCCCGAACTACCACTCGTACAACAGATCAAGTTGAAGCACAGAGGCTAAGGACGAATACAGCCCACCTATCACTATTAAGTGTATACACGAGGGTGGTATATAATTATGATTATGCAGATTTAGTATGTGTGTTTCCGCCCTATCTCCTGTTCCTTGTTTGGTTTTGGACCTGGGGCAGAGTCTCACATCCGACCGTGTTACTAATCTTAATTATATGCGACTTGTATACACGAGGTGATGATAGATGGACCAAGTACGAATCTTGTAATGAACATCAGGGCAAAGTTGCCCACGTCTACAAGTGGGTATTCTGCCATTCAGAGGAGCACAACCCCAGGAATACTGCTAAGAAAGCTAACTTCGGGACGAAATTCCATCTAACGGGGTGATGATGTGACAACCCGTAAATTCCTATCTTGTAAAGTCAATCCAGTCAACCAAAAGTCAGACTTATTTTTATAGCCTTTTAGCCTTGTTAAGGGTCATTTTAATAAGTTCTAAGCCTAGTACACTTATAGATTGGATATGGAGAAGTGTTAGCTTGGACTTAGAGTAATGAAATAGAACCAGAAAACCCATCAAAGAGTGTTCACGGCCGTGAACCCAAGGGTGGCCGTGAACCCCTCCCATATATATATCTTTCTTTCATTTCTTTCTCACTTTTCCTTCTCTTGGCCGTAAACAACCCCTTTCTCTCTCAAGTATCATCCACAAACACTCCAATATTTCACTCTTAAAACACCCCTTTCCTTAGATACTCCATAGAATCTTGCTAGGATCTTCAAACACTAGCCAAAACACAAAGATCTTCAAGTGTTCTTCACCAAGTTGGGCCGTGAACCCTTCAAGATTGGGTCTTGAACACCAAGTGGGCCGTGAACCACTCATCAAGTTGGGCCGTGAACCAACTTGGGTCGTGAACCATTCATCCATTTGGTCTGTGAATTCCATTGGGTCGTGAACCATTCATCCATTTGGGTCGTGAACTCCATTGGGTCGTGAACCATTCATCCTTTGGGCCGTGAACACCCAATCAACCTCTTATCTTGTTTCCAACACTTCTTTGGTGAGTTATCCTTGCATCCTAGGTTGTTTCCCAATCACCTTTGTAGTTAGATTTGCTAATTTTATGCATATATGTATCAATATATGTCATTTAGGAATCGTTTGTGTCTCGGGACTTGATTCGTGGAACTTCTCATCCTTATGCGAATCTTCAATTGAATCACCCACATAAGGTGAGTTCATACCCCTATAATCAATCTTTTAAATGTTTTAAATGCTTTTAAAGGGGGGAATACAAGTTGAACACAATGATAATTGTGTGAATGTTATGTGTGATAACCATCACGTTAAAGGATTTATTATGATTTTATAAGTGATCAAATCATTTCAAAAACTCTTTTAAGTTATGTTACTTTATTGTTTATAAAACTCCGTTTTTAAAGTACGAGCATAACTCAGTAGATAATCGAGTCTTTTCTACAAATCAGAGACAGTTCAAAAAAACATGCTAGTAAACTATAATAGGTATAGTTTAGGGGTTCAGAACATACTATAACGAGAAACAGAGAAAACATACTATAAAGAGAAACAGGGAGGAACATACAATAACAAGAACAGAAGGAACATACGATAATGCTAACTTTATGATTCCTCGGTAGATACATCAGGGATATATCTATTAATCGGGTCCGGCAGACAGTAGGTTGTGTGCTTTCCGCTTCATTTCCTGTTCCTTGTTTGGTTGTAGGCTTAGAGCAGATTCACGCATTCTACTATCTATTCAATATTAGCTACATATATATTCTGTATACACTAAGTAATCATAAGGAATACCAGGTATGGGTCAGGTCATAGTATAGAAATTCAATACACCGTTTTCTAGTAGAAAAACATACTTTTTCATATAGAACATTTAGTAAACTAGAAACTTATCAACAAAAGGGTTTAATCCATTTCATTAAACCAGTATAACTTAAAGGACCTTTAGTGGTTAATTCTATAATACCTTAGTTTATACATCAGGGTTATATATTATTAATATCTGATAGGTAGTTGGATGTGTGCTTTCCGCCTTACTTCCTGTTCCTTGTTTGGTTGTGGGCTTAGGGTAGATTCACACAATTAACTATCCGTTCGATATTAGATTATATATAGCTAGTATAAACTAAGTGATTATAGAATGAACTATTGTGGTTACCATTTTTACTAAAGGAAATATATGATTTTCTTAAAGAATATTTTCATCAAATAAAGGAACTATTACAGTTAACTCTGTAAGTACCAAATGAATACACCAGGGTTATATACAATGAAGATCTAAGAAACAATGGGATGTGTGACTTCCGCCTCATTTTCTGTTCCTTGTTTGGTTGTGGGCCTAGGGCAGGTTTACACAATCGATTGTTAGTTTGATCTGGATTGTATATAACTTTTATCCATTTAGTACTCATAGAAGGAATTGTAGAGTCATTTTTACTTTCATTCATCATATCAGAAGATATAGGATCTTAAATGCTTAAATGCTGATCTTTCACCAGCTTAAATGCTGATCTACTCTTTCAAAATAAATTGTATTCTCAGGAAACTAGTAGAGAGGTACGAGCACTGGGATTCAGAAGATGGAGCATAGTAGGTTCATGTCTTGTTTTGTTATTTACTTTTGGAGTCTAACTTTTGTGAATCACATACTTTGTAAACACGTTAATATTAATGCAATGGTTGTGTGTTACTTTGATTACTATGATACATGTGTTGTGATACTAAACATGACGTCGTCTGCTCCCGAACGTTTCCGTCGTTCCGGTTTGGAGGTGTGACAAGGACCGCGCGAGGTGTCGATGTGATATGGGTGATTATAGACCGGTTGACGAAGAGTGCTCACTTCCTGGCTATCAGTGAGAGCTCTTCTGCGGAGAGATTGGCCGAGATCTACATTCGAGAGGTGGTAGCATGGCATGGGGTGCCAACATCGATAGTTTCAGATCGAGATGTGTGTTTTACTTCCAGGTTTTGGAAGAAATTTCATGAGGAGTTGGGTACCCAGTTGCACTTCAGTACCGCATATCACCCACAGACAGACGGGCAAAGAGAGCGGACGATTCAGACGCTTGAGGACATGCTGCGTGCATGTCTTATGGACTTCGGTGGAAGTTGGGACACTTATTTGCCCGTGGCTGAGTTTTCATACAACAACAACCATCCTTCCTGTATTGGTATGCCTCCCTTCGAGCTCTTATATGGGAGGAGGTGTAGGACTCCCATCTGTTGGGGAGAGGTAGGGCTGAGAGTGATGGGGGGCACTGAGATAATGCTCAAGACGACAGAGCAGATCCAACAGGTCAGACAGAGGTTACTGATGGCCCAGAGTCGTCAGAAGAGTTACGCAGACCGGCGCCGTTCAGAGCTAGAGTTTCAGGTCGGAGATTTTTTCCTCCTTAAGGTATCCCCATGGAAAAGGGTGATCTGATTCAGGAAACAGGGAAAGTCGGGCCCTAGATACATTGGTCCTTTAAGGGTGATCGCCCGAGTGGTTAAGGTAGCTTATCGGTTGGAGCTTCCTGCAGAGTTGAGCCAGATTCATAACACATTCCATGTGTCCCAACTGAGGAAGTGTATAGCCGATGAGACGGCATTGGTCCCTTTAGAGGACATTCGTGTTGATGAAAGCCTGAAATACATTGAGAGGCCGATAGCGATCTTGGATAGGAAGGCGAAGGTATTGAAGAATAAAGAGGTGCCCTTGGTTCAGGTTCAGTGGCATCATCAAAAGGGATCCAAGTGTACTTGGGAGCTGGAGTCCGAGATGTGGGAGCAGTACCCAGAGTTGTTCTAGAGAATGACTTCGAGGGCGAAGTTTGATTCTAGTGGGGGAGAATTGTAACACCCCGACTCCCAGGAACAATATTTAATTAATTTACATTTATTATGACAGAGAAAATCGATGAGTTGGATGCCCCAACTCGCCGAGTAGAGGAGTAAATGGCCGCGTGATTTTTAGAGTCTACTCGACGAGTTGGAGGAGTCCAACTTGACGAGTAGGTTCTGAGTGAGAAAACCCTAATTTTCAGGGTTTGTGTCCTATTTAAATGACCTTAAGCCTCCATTTCCGCCTCCCTTATCACCCTAACACTCTGTGAGAAACCCTAATCGAGCTATAACCTTGTGTGAGAGAAATAGAGGCTAATATTGTGTGTTTTAGTGCACTTTTGGAAGGAGGTTGGAGAGAAACAAGGCTTGGATCGAGGAGGGAATTTCGGATCCGTTGTTCTTCAGGGTTAGCTTCTGTTTGGAGGTAAAACGCTACCACCTTGATCATTTCTTTTGTTATATCTCTTTCTAGGGAGTTTTAGGGCTTTCTCCCATCCATCTTTTGGTTATTGAGTCATTGAGCATGAAATGAAGTTGAAACATCAGATCTGAACTGAATGAGGTCCTTTGAGCCCAAAGATCCAAGCTTTATCAAGCTAGTGGCAAGCTTTTATGCATTAAACCCCATATAGAGCTTATTATGGCATTTCGAGTCGTAGATGCCATGCATGGACGTAAAGCTTGTAGCTTTACGTGGCATTTCAGCCTTGGGCGGCTAGATCTAGAGTTTGGGACATTATTTCTTCTTGGAATCGTTTGAATTAGAAATTGGTATAGAAGTACTCGACGAGTGCATGAGCCAAATCGACGAGTGCATGAGCCAACTCGACGAGTCAGCTAGGGTTTTCCCTGATAGACTGGATGTGCTACAACTCGGCGAGTTGATGAGACAACTCGACGAGTTGAGTTGGATTTTCCCGATACTTCAGAGAAAGCGAAGGAACTCGACGAGTTTAGTCAACATGGACTGTTGACTTGAGCATTGACTTTCGTGGACTTTTAGGGTTTGGTCAACTGTGGAAATTGGAGACCATGAAGGGGTAAAATGGTCTTTTCACCCTTTTTGAGATTTAGTGGAGGAGTTAGCTTAGCATCTCGAAGTGGTTATTACAAATTGTTCATTAGAGATAGTTATATTATGTAGGCGGAGTCTAGGCTGTTCATGGGGTACTAGATCTACTTTTCTGAGGTGAGTCTTCTCACTATACTTACCTGAGCGGTAATATTGTGTGACCGGAGGGTCTTATTTGAGTTATCGACCGGAGGGTCCTACGTGCTTATACTGAGTTATGTGATATTATGCATTTTGTCTTTGTGATATATGCTATATTGTTTCTGTGCTTTACTGAGTTAGAACCGGAGGGTCCAAACCGAGTTGTGAGACCGGAAGGTCTTCACTGAGATATAGGATTGGAGAGTCCAACCCGAGCTATGAGACCAGAGGGTCCTCACTGAGACACATGACTGGAGGGTCCACACCGAGCCGTGAGACCGGAGGGTCCTCACCGAGACGCATGAGACAGGAGGGTCCATGCCGAGTTATAGCCATGAGAGGCTTATTATTTGTGTATGTGGTATTTTGGGGAACTCACTAAACTTTATGCTTACCGTGTTGTGTGTTATGTGTTTCAGGTAGTTCTCAGGATCGTGGGAAGGTGTTGGCTTGATTGTACACATCTGTTTGAGACTATGTTTAGGATTCTGGGATACTATCAGTTATTTTGTGGATTTGTATTTGACATTTGAGACAATTGTGGTTTTGAGAAATGTGACATGAGTTTTTATGTGTTTTAAAAACCAAAATTTTATTTGAAAATTTGCAGTGTTAGACTATAAGACATTCTTGTTCTGACTAAAAAATCAAAATACACAACTGATGAGGTCAAACATGAAATTCAAAGAAGAATCAACCAGTTATTCCAAGTTAGAGTGTTTTGGTGGATCCTGATTAAGTTCTTCAAACTCAACAAATAAAAAGCGAAAGTTGCGAGGTCACTTAGGTAGCGTTTGGTAACGGGACAAAGTTGGACTGGACTGGACTGGACAGTACAGAACTGGACAAAACAGAACTTAAATTGATTTTTAATATAGTGTTTGGCATAACAAGAACACAAGAAAACAAGATGATTAAATTACCATATTGTCCCTAAAATTTATATAATCTTTTTTACATTTTCTTCTTAATATCTTTTTATAGATATAATTGTTAAATAAACTACGGTGGAATTTGACATATCCTAATCCCCATTGGTTAGCGTCTTCTTCCATTGTTAATTATAATAATGATAATAACATTTATAATAATGATAATAACATTGAAGCCCTAAGGAGCCGATCGATGCCAATTAGGATGGAAATCAAAAATAAATTATTTAAACTATTTTATGAAAAGCGGAAGCAACAAATCAGTGATTCATATTGAAAGAAATTCTTACCAGTTGCGGTGCAGATCAACAACAACGAGAAACCAAATCACAAAAAATAATAATAACAGAGCATGACGAAAATAGGAAGTAGCAGAGAATAGGAGAGGAAGAAAAACATATCGGTGAGGAAGAGAAGCGTAGAGAGAGAGGAGGAGTGTGGTTCATCAGAATGTCAACCGGGAAGATGATTGAGGAGGTGAGGACGACGGATAAGAATAGCCCAGGGGGTTTTATGTCATTTTAACATTTGTTCCATCGTGTTCTGTGGTTTTGGGTGGGACTAAAAGTCAATGATTTAGTCCCATTTGACTTAGTCAAAGTTCTACATTGTCCTTGTTCTAATCATACCAAACGCCATCTGAAATACATTTGTTCTGTCCAGTTCTGTTCTGTCTCTCTCATCAAACGCTGCCTTAGGGGAAATTCTTAAGACATAAAATGACTCTCGGCAGCTAAAGTGTGTGAACTATACCGCAAAGTTTATGATTCAAAGGAACCGAAAAGGATTCAAGGCTCGGCGAAATGTTCTTTTGTTTTAAACGGAGAAGAATACAAGCATGAGTACTTTCTTATGGTTGAGATATATCCAAGTTGGGCACAACAAGCAGCAAGAAAGGACGTTGAATGGACATTTGGCATACTAAATGATACTAAAAGATGAAGATGGTGTATCTTTGAATAAATAATGTATACGGATGTTGTTATGTATAAAGATATAATGTATACTTGTCTTATATCATACAAAATGATACTAAAAGATGAAGATGATGTATCTTTGAATAAATAATACCGATCTCTCAACCGAAGTAGAAATAAATGGAGATATGATTCTAGAATTGTACGAATATGGAACTTACTACCAACTTCAATCGAATCTTCTATATCACATTGAGCATGCCTACATGTTTAGATAAATAGTTGATTTTAATTATCGTTTTAATAATGATTTCAATTTCCATATTTATGTTACTCGTTTGTAGTTGTTTGTTTTTTTAATCAAATGATTTTATAAATTTTAGTTTTATATATTATTTTTTAATCATTTTTAAAAACAAATTTGAAAAGATTGGTAGGGTTCATAAAGATGAGTTTTGTATGTAGTGGGTTGAAAAAAATAAATAGAATGATAAGAGAAAAAATTGTGGCAAAACTGTTGGAATGATTGAAATATGGCAAGTCTATTTGTATCTTTCTCTTAATTAATAATTGTACCTCTCCATATATGAATGAACTAGTCGAATGTCCGCGCGTTGCGCAGAAACACCTATATAGTTAAAGTCTTTACAAATATGTTAAATATAACAATAACATTGTTGTTAAATTTGATATAATATATCGTATACTAAATTGATATAATATATTGATTATTTTGAATTATATGATAATATATACATCTATTATAACTGCATAATCTCAATCGTTTGAATGACTTCTAACCGCAAATTACACATGAATAAAATTAAATATAATATACGGTTTAATGTTATTTATAGTTGTTGTTATTGTTAATTAATTTTTTAAAATTTATTTGCATAATATTTTAATTTCTATCATTATAATTATTTAAAACATCAAATATTGTTTTTTGATTTTAAAGATAACAATATAATCATTTATATAGAGTTATTTTTAACTATTATTATTGTAAGTTATTTTAAGCTACTTATTTTAAAACTTTTAACGATTATAAAAATATCTATAGGAAATATTTTAGTTAAATTGATATTACAATTTAGTTTTTGCATTTATCACTACAATTCATCACTTTTAACTATTTACAAAATATTTGTTGGCTTTTTAAGTGGAACTGAAATTTATATTTAAGTTGACACTGTAATGTTATATTTAAATTAACAATTTTAGTATTTTGTCCAAACTGTTCAAAAGTTGTAGCGTTAACCTGATAATGGTTTACATACAACAATATTTTAAATCTAATAAATTAAGTATAATATGTTACAAGTTAAAGACATAACTTTATAAGTAGAATTAAAAACGATATTATTCTAAAATTGAAATTTAGTTTATTTATGATTACACCTTAAGTTTGATATTCATTTAACCTTATTACCCAATTTATAATAATTATTAGAAAGATACTACAATTTATCACTTTTAACTATTTACATAATATTTTTTGTATTGTTTAAGTTAAACTAAAATTTATATTTATGTTGACCCTGTAATGTTATACTTAAATTAATAATTTAAGTATTTTATACAACTTATTCCAAAATTGTATATTTAAAATGATAATGGTATATATACATCCAACAATATATTAAAACTAATAAATTAAGTATAATATGTTAAAACTTAACAAACATAACTTTATAAGTAGAAGTAAAGATATTATTTTAATATTGAAATTTATTTTATATATTATTATACTTTAAGTTTGATATTTATTTAACCTTATTAAACATCTTATAATTATTATTAGAAATAAATTCAAAAGTCATGGGAGTTTCAAATGAATTTGTTGAAAGGAAAAATGCTTCCTTTATAAGTATACTAGACAAATTCACGTGCGTTGCGCATCGAAGATTAAAAATATATTGTTAAAATACTGAAAAATATATGTTTGAAATGGTTATGTAATTGACATTAACTTTGAGATAATATTTTTACACTAATTTATATATATATGTATATATATATATATATATATATATATATATATATATATATATATATATATATATAATCTCAATTATTTTGAACAATAATATTCATTGACATCAATCCACATTCCTCATTAATAGAATAAAATATAATTATCTATTTAGTATTATTTTTAACAATTATTATTATTGATTAATTATATTTTTACTTATGCGATCATTTTTTAATTTCAATAATGATGTTCATTTAAAATACAATTTATTTATAATTTGATGTTATTATCATTTAAAATTATTATTCATGAATTTTAAACCACTTATATTAATAATAAGTTAAAGAAGACTTTTAAGAAACACTTAATATTATTATTAAAATGTGAAACATACACTAAATAATAAAGTGATAATATAGACAATTTGCATTTCAAAAGAGACTTGCATTGATAATATAACATATCCATGTAATTTGATTTTATTATTTATAATTATTGCTTATTAATTTTAAAACCACTTGTTATTATTAATAAGTGAAAGAAACTTTTAAAAAACACTTATTATTATAATTAAAATGTTAAACATATACTAAAATATAAAATGATAAGATTGACAATTTCCATTTTAAAAAAGGCTTACATGGATAATATGGATAATATGACATATCCATGATTTTTAATTAATTATTGTTTTGAAGCAACATGAACATACAAACATGTATACAATAGTTAATTAAATATTATATATATCACCTTCCATAACATATGATCGATAATATGAATCTAATATAATTTACATTAAAAGTTCAACCACAACATACAATGATTTTCTTAAAAGAATACTTATATCAAGAAAATACAAAAAAGAATTAGTATATAACAAACTTACAAATTAAAAACTTCAACATAATAACATGGCTCAAAAAAAATTTCAAAGCTCTCAAACCAACACAAAAAACTTCAAAAAGATTGACCTTTTTATAGTAGAGTATCCATTAATTGTTTATTAAATATATTATAGAAGTTATAAAACCTTTGAATTGTTAATCATTATTAAGAGACTTTTGAGTGGTATTCATTAAAATAGGAGCTTTCAAATGCATGAGGTGTTTGCAAATTTTTATGGGGGTTTCAAATGCATGATGTTCAAGGAAAAATGCTAGCTTTATAAGTATGTATGATGTATGATGAGTGTATGTGTTTGATTTTTATGTAAATAAGAGATAGAAAGTCACATTTTTTTTAATCCTTCGCCCTTATAATCTTAAATATGGTTATAGGTAATAAACAACGAGTAAACCACAAAATGGTACTCTCATATGCTATGTTTTTGGTTACATAAAATACCTTTGAATTCATTTGTAGAATATAGTTGGTGCACTTGGGGCATGTTGACAGGTGTACTATTTAGATTTAAACTATGTGTCCCACTCGATGACGTGGAGAAAAATCAAACTTTACATTGACAGGTGTACTATTTAGATTTAGACTACGTGTCTCACTCGATGACGTGGAGAAAAATCAAACTTTACATACATTTTGTGGTGTACCAAACTAAACTACAAATTAGATATGTTCACGTTTTGGGATTTGTTGATCTTTAAATATATAATTACGTACAAACCCATGAAACAAGAAGATGATTTGGCCACTTAGGTGTTGTTTCATTACTATCTGTGCATTTGCTTTTCCATATGCAATATCACCCTATTTATATTATTTAGGCACCAATCAAAAGCAACAAAAATCATTAACAAATATATTTAAAAAAAACCATTAAATGAAATTATATTATTATTTTATCCTCCTATATTTGTTTTTATTTATCTTCCTACCGATTTAATCAAGATAAGTGTTAAAATTAAGAGATGTGATTAAGAGAAAAAATTTGGGGTATCAACATATCATTATTATATATGTATAGAAATATAGATAAAAATAAAATATAGAAGTATATTTAATTTTTCTTAAAAAAATAGCCTAACATGTTCAAAATGCAATCCTTTGGATTAAATCAAAATTATTTTTGGACTACTTTTATATCACATCAAAAATATTTTTTCCGCAAAAAATTACATTTTGGATTTCCAATTAAGCATTATGCGTCGGAAAAAAAAAATATGATGAAATATATAGGAATATGTCTGAAATCTAATGAACAAGTCCAGAATTCCAAGAAAATACTTTGTTTTTAATGAAATTTAGAAAATGGCGTGTTTGACCAAACTAATTGAAAGTTTGAAGCTAATAGCTGACTGTTAGAAACTATAGTTTTTATCCATTAAGACAAAGCTCCACAACACAGATCTGACCTTCTTGAGTTGGGCTAACACATAAAGTTGCCAACTTTATGTCCATACATGGCTAAATGAGCTCTTAAGCTAAAAAGGGACTTAATGGTTGACTTAATGCATACATGACACCATAAAGCACATAAAGCTTGCACCTTTATGCCCAAGGATACCAAAATGAACTTAGATCTGAATGGACAACCCGATAAGCAATTTAACTCATCCATAAACCTAAAAGAAAGACCAAAACCACAATAATCTGGCCATGAAGAGATCTAATCACACATAGCTCAAGATGCAAACTTGTTACCTCAAAAAATCTTCCCCACAAGGTGATGATTCTGGATCCAGGGCCTTTCCAGTAAGCCAAACAACTTCAAGTTCCTCTTCTTTCCTTCCCAAGGGAAATATATGAACCAAAGACCTTCTCAGAGCTCAATAACACCATCAAGAGGCTACAATATCGTTTTAGGGTTTTGAGAGGCTGGAGGCTGACCTAGAAATGAAGGAAAAGGGCTAACATTATGCTTATATAGGGTACAACCCTAAAAATTAGGGTTTTCAACCTGACCCTCGTACGCCCAACGTATGAGGTCTCGCACCCCGCTCACTTTGCACTTACGATATGTGTCCCTCTAGATACACCTAGCATAACCTCCGTCGCCTCGGTACGCCATGAGTACCACCTTGGTACGCCCCGCGTACTAGGGTTTTCCCCAAACCCTAAATCATCTTAAGACTGTAACTTTCTCGATACAACTCCGATTCCGACCATTGTTATATCCATGAAAATGTATCAAGCCGCTCTACATTATTATCAACTCATACTCGCCATAAGATATCCCGAACGAACCTCCACTTTCCATAAAAGCCCGAGCTGACAAATTACTGAAATGCCCTTTGATTCCAAAACACAAACTGAATACCCGAAACATCTTAATTACATTATCCGAATCCAACTGGGTCCAAAAATCAATTCCTCAAGGATCCGAAGCCTGCTAATACCCAATCTGTAATCACCATCCCCAACATGGGAACAATTCAATACAAGTCGTTACAACTCTCCCCCACTTAAATTAGATTTTGTCCTCGAAATCCCTCCATGTCATATCCAGTACGCCCTACAATTTAAGCAACACGGCCACAACCCCGAGCATACTCCAGACTTCCCAAGACAACCGAAACCGACCCTCGCATGGCTCTTCAAACCTGAAGAAGAACGAACCTTAAACCGTCGCATAAAACCACCTCTACCTTTCCCGAAACCCGAAACCTCAAATTGATCTGAGTTCCCGACAGACCGCCCACATTGAACCACTAACATACCATTTCCTCATAAATACCAAAGTAAACAAAATACTTCCAACCCTGATTATCTGGATGCTTCCATAGGAATAAAATTAGTGATCATGAACAGCTGCAGAACACAACACTTGGCAGAAGGCTCAGATAATCCTTCGAGTAGAAGATTTCTCCTTATACCTGTTAGACTCATACAAGAGTTGCGTAATCGGGTACATTCAACCACTCTGAGATTATTTAATCCCACTGCGAGAAACTTAGCATATGCCTCGAATCACAAACGACTCCACACACGAATCCTAAATCATTGAAACCAATCTGACTCATCTTGCTACCGCCCAGCTTCTTTCCAAAGGCATTCAAGACCTTCCTGGTCCCAACTTGTCTGACAACTATCTGAAACACCGGAATCCTACCTGATTGTTGAGCCAAAAGGCACACCAACACACAGTAGCCCCATGCGACTCCCGAGAGCAACCTTATATGGCGATAATACCCCAAACCACCTCGACACCAAACCTACTGCTAAAAGAATGCCACAAGACCAACTGCAGTCTCATACCATACCCGGTATCCAACGACCTACCTTCTCCTAATTCCAAACACGTTGTGGCCCTCCCACAGACAGAACCAACCCAAGACACAACACAATGGCTCAATTGCCATCAAAACTACACCCATTGATTACCCTTGAACCCTACGATTGATGCCCATGGCATATAGATACCCCAATTCTTATTCCACTAGAATGCAGATCCTCCACAAAACATGCGCGATACTCGAATCGAGATCTTACCCAAAACCAATTCAATCCTCCACTCACAACCCGAGATCCACAAATATGCACTTACATTTCACACCATAAACTTATGATTCCCGACGAACCCTCACCTGACCGATAAATAATTAATCTCAAACCATCTTTGAGACTACTAGTCTCGCACCTGGTCCAACAACCAGGTTCCCAAGAGTCCAAACAACAAGGCTACCCAGCCTAAAACTCCTCTGTGTCACACACTAATCCCCCACATGATCGTGTAACTCAAGATCCAATACTTTGACCCAACGGTCTCTACCAAGACCCACCTGAACTACCATAATCACACAGGCCTCGCCCACGGGTCCTACTCATCTAAATCTATACATGCCTGACTCCGACCCGGACCCCAACGGTCCTCAACCCAAAATAGAGAATACTCCTCGACAATCCCGAACGACGTGCCCAAAGGCACGAACTGATTACCCATCACGCTCGACCATCTCTAATAATAGTTTACCTCAAACTGGTGAATGCTACGATCTCATCGCAATCTTACAACACCTCCAACAAACCATGGTTACCACTCATGGCCATACCATACTCAAACCATCACAATACCACGCATCCTGAGCCGAATCCTGCAACCAATCAGGATTTCGGGCCACACATTCGAATCCCACGGCCTAATATGAATAACAATGGAGATGCCGACCTGCACTCGGGAGTTTCCTGAACTCCCACCAACACAACCTCAATCTGAACAGCCACTTAATTCTCCCCCACTTGGACTCGACGAATGTCTCTCACCTCTTAATCCCTATAAATCTCCAATCCATCTCCCTCAAACAATATTAACCGCCCATACCCTACGCTAAACACTGCTAGCGTTCCATTGCTAGCCAACTCCATGATCACCCCACTCTTGAAACCCTGAAGGATACTATTGAAATATCAACTAACCTGATAATCCAGATCACCTCCCATGACACCATTCCGGAGTTCTTATGTTGGCGATTGAAACTATAACCCTTGCCCTGAACCGAAGAATATTTATCCCAACTTCCATCTCAAAAAATCATTGAATTCAAACTCACTACAACCCATGCGAATATAAAGCTCCTCTGACACTTTCGATGACCAAACAACTCATGCAACTGACACTACCATCTTCTTGCTGCCACTCCCCTCCTAGTAACAGCAGTGGTTGAACCCAAAAGTTCTTCCATAAGCAAGCGTCGCTCGTACCGAAACAAATACTAGAACCACTGAACCCTGACGATTACTGGAGAACTAACTCGCTGAATCCTGACCATAATTCCACACAATTCCCCAGAACTGATCTCGACTAATCCAAGAATAGCAACCGAACACATTGGAACCTGCTACATAAGATACAACCCCTCGATAACCCACTAATGATTCAAGGCATTCAAAAGACATAAAATAATTCTCGAAGTTATATCCCAACAATAACAGAGAATTAAACCAAAAATAACGCTTACCCAAACCAATATAAAATTCCAAGCAACATGAATACTGATAATGTAACACCCATAAAAATTCAAGCCAATTTAAACTTTTTAAAACATTCAAAACCATTAAGTTATTAAAATTTCTGTTCAAAATAGTTTCATATCAGAGTTCCCAGAAATCATAATCATAAATCGAGGAAGTGTACGGTCACGCCCTTCACCTTCCCGTGATCATCTGAAGTACCTAAAACAATAATCGATAAATGTAAGCTCGAAGGCTTAGTGATTTACCCCTCCCCCCCCCCCCCCAAAAAAATAATACCCATACACATAACAATACACATACAATAACAAACAGCATATTATGGGTCCAATCATCCATCGGGATGGAATACCCCAGGCCCTCAACCATCGGGTTGGAATGCCAACATACTATGGGTCCAGTCAACCATCGGGTTGGAATACCCTAGGCCCACAACCATCGGGTTGGAAATCCCACATACTACGAGTCCAATCATCCTCGGGATGGAATACTCTCGGCCCACAACCATCGGGTTGGAATGCCCATATACTACGAGTCCAATCATCCTCGGGATGGAGTACTCTCGGCCCACAACCATCGGGTTGGAATGCCCATATACTACGAGTCCAATCATCCTCGGGATGGAATACTCTCGGCCCACAACCATCGGGTTGGAATGCCCATAACCAATCAAACATGTTCACTCATATCAGATAATCCTATAACAGTCTATAGAGACAACATACTACGTTCCTATCATCCTCGGGATGGAATACCCTCAACTACCAATCAATCATGTGCACATATAACAAGTAATCTCCTACCAACATACAAACAGTCAGACCAACTATAGGTCACTAAGCATAACCATCCTATCTACCAGGATATCGATCTAAACTATCATAACAGCAACAATCCGAGTAACAATTCAAAGGGCCGCCCTTGGTGCCTTAGACCCTTGGGTATAGTGAGGATAACTCACCTCGCAATGTCGATCTGAACTGAAGAATCGAATTCCTGAATCGATGTCTCACCAAAAATCCCGAACTATCCAAAATTACGAATATTAAGTCAATAAATGGGAATACTAATTTGACCAAGACTCCCACCTATGATAATAGCTCATTTTGCCTTTCCTCTAATTTGGGCCAAGGTCCAATACCAAATCCATGATCCACAAGTCCACATATACAAGGCCCAGTATTGGCCCAATTTTCCAAATTGGGCCCAAATCCCTAATTGGGCGTCATTTAAGAACTCACTACCAAAACTAGCCCAAAATACTCTTATCGAGAGGGCCCATCAAGGCCCAAGTCCAACTAGTACAAAGGTGGCCTAATCCTGATGCCCAAATCGCAAAAGCCCAACAGGGGGTCGTACGCTGGGCGTACTCCTCTGGTACGCGGGACGTACTCCATCTCGTGCTGACTGAAAAACGGGACCATTGACTCGGTACGCGGGGAGTACTGCTCTCTACGCGGGGCGTACGCGAGTTTGTACCAAAACTTTCATAAGTTCTTAATGGCTTAAGCACTTAAGCCCAAACTTCAGATCCATAGACCAAATGTTCCTAAGACACATAAAGTCTTGAACTTTAAGACTTTGGACGTCCAGAAAGTTCTTAATATATGGTCTTAACCCATTAAGACCTTCCTACTCCATGCATGGGACACATTCAGCTATTGGGACATCATATTTATCACTTACGACCCTTTCTAGGGTCTGGAAGGACAGCTTAATATGACCAAAATGCATCATGCACCATATTGGGGTTTTTGGGACAAGAAAATATTCCATAAAGCTACCATGGCAAGATCTATATCATACAAGCATAAAGTTTGAAGCTTTTTACATTCTGGAGCTTCTAGAGCACAAAGAAACTTCCGATCTACAAGCTTGTCCTCCTTCTCCAACTCCTTGATGCAACACCTCCTTCTCCAACCTCTCAAAACACACTCTATAAACTCACACACACAAGGAAAGGATTAGGGTTTGGGGAAAACGGCTCAAATCTTTGGAGGCTAAGGTAAGGGAGGGTTATGAGCTCATAAGGACATTTATATAGCACCCAAACCCTAAATATTAGGGTTTCATTCTATCATGAGTACGCCCAACGTACACAAGTGTACGCCCAGCGTACTAGGGCGCGCTTAGTATGCTCAGCGTACCCTTATGTATGCGCAGCATACTCCTCCTGATCCCAAAATTGCAATTTATACCTTAGGCTTCTCATGGCTTCACCCTTCCATCCCCAGGGACTAAAAATGACAAATCTTGGGATGTTCCAACTCTCCCCCACTTAAACTAGGATTCGTCCTCGAAGCCTGCTGCGGCGATCAATTCAGGATAATGCTCCCGCATCTTGGACTCCGCTCCCAAGTATACTCGGATCCTTTCCGCTGCTACCACTGGTCTCCCTACATAGTTTAAGTGCTCTCCGAACTGAACATCACCCAACGATACAACCGCCTACTCATCCAATATGCGCCTTTGCAGCTGCTCAACGTGAAAAATGCCGCGAATCTGACTGAGTTTCTTTGGAAGGTCTAACCTATACGCCACCTTTCCAAACCTGACAATAATCCTGATGATCCAAATTATCGGAAACCCAACTTTCCCTCTTCCTGAAGCGAACCCTTTTTGTGCTGACAGGATAATGCGTCCTTCATCTCCTGAAATATCATACGTAATTCACCCACTAATAAGCATGAATGCTCATGTCTGGCCCAATCAGCCTCGGGGTGGAATACTAGGCATGCCTACGACGGGTCCAATCATCCCTAGGATGGAATACCCTTGTATCACGCACATGTTTGGCCCAATCAACCCTCGGGCTGGAATACCAAACACGTCAGGTCCAATCAGTCATAGGGTCCGTTCATCCTCATGATGGAATACCCTAGATTGGAATACATCCATATACATAACTCGGGTCTACACATAACTTGATATCCAAGGATCTATCCTTGCATGTCATCCAAAATCCTCTGATTCGTCACAACCGAGTACAGCTCACCCGAACCTCAACAATACATCCATTCCGAACGCGCTCCAACAAGAGGCATAACCATCATAATATCTATGCCCACGGACTATGACTGGAATATCCTTACATGGTCCTCAGCATAGGTTTGGATAGCTTCTGAGCCCACAACATGAGTCTGGTATGCCCTCTTCGACCCTCAGCTCATGACTGGAATGCTCCCGATAACCTATCGACACTGATGTCGTCACTTTAGTTGCCCAACACTCCATCCTGCAGATACTCACCTCCTCCATTGCCCAAGAAGGCCTAATCAATGTCCTTCACAACATCAACAAGTGCCACAGTATTAAAACCTCACCCTACACTATCCATTTATAGAACAAGTTGCTACCCCAGAGTTTCCAAGCTCTCCTTCATAACCACCGACAGTTCCTAAGAGCATTCTATATGTTATAACTAGCAAGCGCATAACATACGGTTCCATGGGTTATTATCAGTAAACATCATACTCACTACCCAAAAAACAGACCTACTGATCGGTACCGCATAACATATGCTCAGTACCCGATCATATAACTAACAAAACCCATACAAAGTCTTCAGCATGTTTGGACCGCCTCAACCCAACCACTCTGGAAACCTTTATCCGAACTGCAACATACAACATCTTCCATAGGTAACGTCCCATCCTAGAATTCCCGATTCTCCCCCACTTAGAGCACTAACCACTACCCACTGGTGGCGAAGCTGATACGTGACTTAACCGTCCCAACCGAGTATTACCATTCTTAACATTAAAGGGGGTTAACCCATGCAAGACAATCCTCCCGATACAAAGTAACGAACTTCAAGAAAATCTGAATTCTCGCTGATGACCTCAGAATTTCTGAATTACAACTACTCGTCCTAGACTGGCGATTCTCTATTCTAACTCCTTATCCTAGAATGCATCTTCGGATCCTAACCATCTACAATCCCTTGACAATAAATTATCCCTAACCTCTCCTATGTCCTAATAACTTATGTATAAAGAAAACGAAAGCTCATAATACAGCCATAAACAAATAGATAGGAGAAAAGACATACCGGTCGCCACATCAGCAACTGTCCTGGCCTCCTCGGCTGTAAGTTGGAAGGCGCGTCCTTGAGCCTTCGGAGGCTCTGCTCTACCCTGACCCCTCCAGTAATCCTCAGGGTAGCCGGCGTTGGAGCCTGTGCCGGCCTGGCAGCTAGTAGGGCACACTGGGCCTTCATATGGCCCGCGTACTCATAATGGTAACAAAGCCTGACACCATCCCCTAGAGTCTGCTGCCTACAATCCTTCACGATGTGACCCTCCTTGCCACACTTGTGGCATCGTGGAGAAGATCGACAAACCCCATCATGTACCTTTCCATACTTTCCACAAGTATGACCCCTCTGACTCTCCTGTCTGTAATCAGCGGCCCTAAATCGTTTCGGCGCAGGCTGTGACTGCGTCGGGGCCTGTCTCTACTCCCTCAACTGAAGCTCAATCTCTAACTCACGCCGCCTGGCGGCCTCCTGTAAATCTAGTAAGGTATCACATCTCTACATGGACACGAACTGTCTGATGTCTGTCTTGAGCATGCTTAGATACCGGGTCATCTGAGCCTGCTCCGAAGCAAACTCAGAGCAAAACATCGCCCTCTCAGTAAACATGCGGGTGATCTCCGTCAGCGACTCTGAATCCTGTCGCAGATCCAAGAACTCATCCGCTAGTCTCTCTCGCTCAACCCACGGGATATAACGGGTACGGAACATATCCCGAAATCGATTCCAAGTAACTGCAGCGCGCTACTCATCCGAATATGATCCAGTAATCAACCTCCACCAATCCTTTGCTCCGGACCTCAGCAGGTTCATAGCACACCTGACCTTCTGGTCAGCAGGTGTTGAATCATAAAAGTGACCCTCTTGAAGTTGAGCTGCCGCAGCCCACAAGGATCCGCAGTCAAAGCTTCATCAGCAACCTCATCCGAAGTTATCATCAACCGCAACTTTATCTACTTAGTTTAACTTTATCTACTTTTGTTGTAGTACTCTCTATTGTCCAGTATGCCTTGCATGGGTACTCTTAGAGATTTGATCCAATTTAATTCCTGAGTCTATATATATAGAGCTCAATCTTACTTATTCAATACAACTTCTATTCTATCTTATTACGCATCTTAAATCTCTCCCTACTCTCAAAGTTCTCTAGAACATAACTGAATATTATTTCTCTTCGGAGCAAGTCATTCGTGGCTTAATCACTAATTTTGATCTCACTTACTAACTTGGTCTGAATGCATTCCTTGTTATGAATCAACTTATGTGTATACTTGATAAATCACCTGCTATCATTTATATTTCCTGACATTTCCGCAACTAACTCTCTAATTATCTAACTCGTTAACTTATTATTATTGTTGAGCTTTTAGATCCTTTGAGATAAACTATTCCGCAACTATACTTGTTCTAACTTTTGTTCAAGTATCTCAAGTTTTTCTCTCAACAATTGGTATCAGAGCCATAGTGGTTGCTTTTTGGAAAACAAAACTCTGATTTTCGAAGGGCCTTCTATACCACTGAAGCTCATTTCTTTTAAAAAAAACTTTAAAAAAACAAGGAAAAATGGCATAAACATTATCTCTGAATGTTTCCAACAATGTTGGTGGTTCGAATCGAGCCCCAATATTGGTAGCAAATGAATATCATCACTGGTCTCAGAGAATGGAAAGATACTTAAGGAGACTTGGTAGAGATGTATGGCGATCTGTAGAAGAAGGACCACATGTCCCTGTTCTTACACCAGTTCAAACTGATGGCGCCACCGCCAGACTAGGAGGAGGACAACCAGTCATGAACCGTCCCACCAAAGATGATCTCGATAAAATGGAAAATGATGCTGTTGCTTTTTATGAAATCTCTTGTGGAGTTACTCCTGACAACTTCGACATTATCATAAACTGCAAATCAGCAAAAGAGATCTGGGAAGTCCTGAAGAATTTGTACGAAGGCTCAGAACAAGATCAAGATAAGAAGCTCACAATTGCACTCAATGAGTTCAACAATTTCAAAGCTCATACTGGCGAAAGTTTAGAAGACTCCTTTAAAAGGTTCAACCTGATAGTCACCAAGTTATCGAATGCTGGCACCATCCGCAGTAACCATGAAACAAACCTTCAATTTCTCAACGGTTTGGGAAGACATTGGACTACTGCTAAGATGATAGTTCAACGGGATAGAAAGATTCATTCTTTGTTTCTCTACAAGCTCTACGGGGAACTGCAAGCACAAGAATCCATTGTACTCAAAGACTGTGCTGACTTCGGAGGACCACTCGCTCTTATAGCACAAGCTCCACATAATCAATCCTACTCTCCCTCGTATGACACTACACCGCAGTCATACGAAGCCGACTAAGAGTATGATGATGAAGAAGAATTTCAGAAGGCTATTGCTCTTGTTAGTCAACAGTTCAACCGACTACCACTACCTTCTTTTAGTAAAAATCAACAGTTCAACAAACCTCCATTCAACCGTAACTTCAACCCACAGAATAACCACTCTCGTTATCCCAAAAGTTCACATCCACCACCGCAATCTCAAAATACTCAACCAAAGGAGGGACCACAATCCATTCAAACCACTGACTCCGGTACTCCCTCAGAAGAGAAAAGTGATGTTGTGATTTGTCACAAGTGCAACAAAGAGAATCATTTTGCAAAAGATTGCAAGGTAAATGTAGTGAAAGACAGAGCATTCTACCTAAGAATGGCTAAAGAATTGGAAGAAAAGGAAAAGGCTAGGGCATACATAGCCCATGTCAAAAGACACCATCAAGTTTGGTCATCCGGAGATGAAGAAGAAGCCATCAGCAATGTCAAAGGAAAAGGCAAAATCTGCATGCTGGCAACTGCGGATGATGATGGGTCTACAAAGCTGGAAAAGAACTACTGCTACATGGCAAAGGATGGAACTCTAAGCATCGTCGAACATGGTAAACTCATGATTCAAACTCTAAACTATAGCATGCATGACTGTCAACCCTTCATAGACAATCTTAATGACACATGTGTTGCCGTCCTTACAGACTATAACAAAGCTTTAGATGAGAAGAACATAGCGTCCCAAGAGATGTTTCATGTAAGAGGACGACTGGACAACAAAAGATTCAAAATGGCTATGTTAGAAAAGGACTTAGAGTTAGAAAAAGATGCAAGAATGTTAAGTGAAACACAACTAGAGATAGCTTTGAACCAAAGAGATTTAGCTCAGAGTGAGATTGTACGCTTAAATCTTTTAATAGAAAAATTGTTCATTGAAAGTGAAGCTATTGAAAATTTGTTGAATAATGGAACTCTGGACAATACATACAATTGGGGTTGGTCCAATGGATATCCTACCGCAAAGGATTCCTCACCCCGGTTTAACAAAGATCGACTGTATGTCCCTCCGGACCGGGAATTTCATTTCCCAGTCAATGACAAGACCTTTCCCGAAGATATCAGAACACACTTCAGTAGACTTCATAATCTAATTAATAACTGTGTCATATAGGAAATCGTGCCTGAGGTTTCGGGTCACACAAGTGATCAAACTCCTATCTGTGGCATAATCTATTCAAATTCTCAGACCTCATCAGTTGTTGATGAAGAAATTGTCATAAGAGTCTCGAAGTCTCACAGGACTTCCCATCTCTGCCCTCAGACCGCAGTGTCTCTCACTGTAGTCATGAGCTACAGAAGTCTCACAAAAGTCCCACTGAAGTCCCAACTCAGACTTACTCTGCGGTAGTCAAATCATCCTTACCGCAGTCCTCAATAAAAGGCTTTGTGACTCTTCAGCCAATTCATCATGAACTACCCATAGAAGACTTTGAAGTGGGTCAATGCTCTCAAAACCCTGAATCTTCAAGTTCGGATGAATCAAGTCCTCGTTTTCAAAAAATTTCAAAGGCTTCCAGGAAACCGCATCTGAACACTAATGACTGCGGTTCTCCAAAAACCTTAGCAAAAAAGGCATTCAAAGAGGAAATTCGATCCCGAGGCACAAATCGACAAATCTTTTCTAAAAACAAAAGACATATCAGATTTCCAAAATCTAAGAGTCCAGAAAAGTTTGTTTTCTCACACTATTTTTCAAAAAACTCTCCCATCAAGAAAACATCCAAAAAGGAATGTACGTTTTCAACAGTCATTCCAAACTCATCTGACACAACCCAAAAGAAAGAAAGGTCTTTTTGAAGCAATGGTTTTCAAATCTATTCCTCAGATGATCCAAAATGGAAGGGTATCTTACCCACTCCAACACTTTTATAATCACATCAAAATTTTAACAAGTGGAAGGGCATTTTTCCAAATCCAATAAAAAGGTCCAAAGAATCTACACGTTCTAAATCTTTTTCGAAACAAACTTTTTCAAATTCCAACAGCACCAATGTCAGATATTACCAACCTCGGACCGGTCACAAGCTTACCTCATCATTTAGACCGCTGACCAAACAAAGTGTCAGAGCAAAAGACAAAATTTCAGCATGTTAATGTCAATGTAGTTGTCAAAATGGTTTATCTCATGTCAAATCTGATCCTTGTCAGAAACCTCGTAACTTTTCTAAAAAACGCAACACTCCAAAAACTCACAAACACCCAGGACTAGGATTAAAAGTTGACACGAAACCAGTCCCTGCAACCTCGGTTCATGCATCATTTAGAAACTCATCTTTTGGCCCAGGCTCCAAACTAGTTTGGATGCCTAAACTAACCGTGTAATTCTTAGGCTTTGTGCAAGGAGGAACATGAAGAAGAATGGTTAATCGATAGTTCCTGCTCCTTGCACATGACCGCAAGGTTAGAATACCTTCGGGATTTCAGGCCAATTTGCAACGGTGGAAATGTCACTTTCGGCAACAATGCGAATGGGATAATACGAGGTTATGGTGTTCTTACTACGGGAAACTTCTCTATTCAAAAGGTTGCTTATGTAGAAAGCCTTAAACACAAACTCATCAGTGTTGGTCAACTATATAAGGCAGGCCATCGTGTTGAATTTGATGACCAATTTTGCTATGTAATGACAAGCGATAGGAGCACGTGTCTGATCAAGTCCCGATCCGAAGGTACTATGTATCCTCTGAACGTATCTCTGATCATAGGCAAACCGCTGTTATGCTTCCTCTCCAAAGCAGTATCCGAAGTCAGCTGGCTATGGCACCGCAAGCTAGCCCATCTCAACTTCAGATACATCAACAATTTGGTCAACGGAGAACTAGTCAGAGGTCTTCCAATCCTCAAGTTCGGTAATGATACTCTCTGTCCTGCATGTGAATGTGGAAAGCAATCCAAATCAAGTCACCCCATGGTGATTGACTCCTCAATTTCTGAACCATTGGAACTCTTGCATATTGATCTCTGCGGTCCATCTACTGTAGCCAGTCTTCATCACAAGAAATACATACTGGTTATAGTTGATGACTTCACACGATTCACCTGGGTTTCTTTCTTAAGACTCAAATCAGAAACTCCGCAGATACTGATCAATTTCATCAAGGAAATTGAACTTCAGATCAAGTTACCAGTACGACGTATCCGAAGTGATAATGGAACCGAGTTTACTAACCATCTCCTAAATAGTTTCTTGGTTTCAAAGGGCATCACTCACAACTTCTCAGTTCCCTACACACCGCAACAAAATGGGGTAGCAGAGCGAAGGAACCACACTCTAGTAGAAGCTGCCAGATCTATTCTCAACTTCGCCCACCTTCCTCTCTACTTCTGGGCCAAAGCAGTGGCCACAGCTTGCTTTGTACAGAACCGAAGCATTGTGTGCAAACGTCTCAGCAAAACACCGTATGAGGGCCTTAACAACCGCAAGCCAAATGTCCGATTCATCCATATTTTTGGGTGTAGATGTTTCATAATCAACAACAGAGACCACCTTAACAAATTTGCACCAAAGTCTGATGAAGGCATCTTCCTTGGCTACTCCACTAACAAATTTGCTTATAGGGTTCTCATTAGACGCACAAGTCTGATAATCGAAATCTTTAATGTGAAATTTGATGACTATCACATCCGCAACACCGCTCCATCCACCGAAACCATAGCAATCCTAGAAAGTGATATTCCTGCCTCTTCGGGTCCACTAAACCTAGTTGAAGTAAACTATGATGATCTCTTCGACCCTGTAGAAACAGCCAAGTTATCCGAAGTTCTTGTGTCCCTGGAAGCTCAGCAGCAGCATGTTGATGTATCTGGTCCTACACCGTCCGATGAGGTATCACTAAATACTTCTACCTTGCCGGTTGAAGGGGAAAACTCAACTCCGGATCATACAACAACCATCGAGGTTCCAGTACTAGAAGATGCAGCTCCAATCCCTATCCGCAGAGATTTTCAACCATCAAACGTTTCTCCGGACTCGGATGATGAAAACATAGAGAACATTGACACAAGAACGGACTCGAGGATTATCACACTCCCAACCGCAATCCAGGGGGAGCCTTCTCAGGTTCAAGGGGAACTCTCGTCTGCACTCTAGGGGGAACCTTCACCATCTGCCCAAGAAAACTCTGATCCCACCTTCCCAGTTCAAGACAATTCAGCAGGATGTTCTCAAGTCCAGGGGGAACTGCCATCTCCAATCGCAGAGTCTTCCGATATTGAATATATTCCCTCTACCGCAGCTGCTGATTATCTGCAACCCCGTCTACACGTCTGGACGAAGGACCACCCACCAGGTCAAATCATTGGCAACCCATCCGTAGGTATCCAGACTCGATCTTCCAAGGATTTATCTGATCACTGTCACTACGCAGCGTTTGTGTCCTCGATCGAGCCCAGAACGATCAAAGAAGAATTACTAGAACCAGACGGCATATCCGCAATGCAAGAAGAGCTAGAAGAATTCAAAAGAAACAAAGTATGACAGCTCGTTCCTAGGCCGCAGGGTCACACCATTGTTGGTACGAGATGGGTGTACAAGAATAAGTTGGATGAATTCGGTGCGGTCGTCAGAAACAAGGCAAGGATAGTTGCCAAGGGATATAGTCAACTTGAAGGTATTGACTATGATGAAACATATGTTCCGGTAGCCCGAATGGAAGCCATCTGAATCTTCTTAGCATACGCAGCTCACAAGAACGTCAACGTCCATCAAATAGATGTGAAAAGTGCTTTTCTCAACGGTGAATTAAAAGATGAGGTTTATCTTCAGCAACCTCCGGGCTTTGAAAGTCTTGAATTTCCAGACCACTGCTACAAACTTGAAAAAGCAGTTTACGGTCTAAAACAAGCCCCAAGAGTGTGGTACGAGACTCTCTCTAAATTTCTTATCTCGTCCGGATACAAAAAAGGAGTGATTGATCCCACTTTATTTAGAAAAGCAAATGGTGATCACCTTATGCTTGTACAAATATATGTGGATGATATCATCTTCGGATCAACTGATCAAAAAATGGTGAATGAATTCGCTAAGCTCATGACCAACAAGTTCCAAATGAGCATGAATAGAGAGATTAACTTCTTTCTAGGACTTCAAGTGAAACAAGTCCCTCAAGGGATATTCATTCATCAGGAGAAATACACCACTGAACTGTTAAAGAAATATTCAATGGACAACTGTTCTTCGGCTAAGGTCCCTATGGCCTTCGGATATAAGATATTTGTTGATCCCTCAGGCGAATCAGTGGATCACAAAACTTATAGAGGTATTATTGGCTCATTGATGTACCTCACCGCAAGCCGACCAGACATCGTCTTTGCAACAGGTGTATGCGCAAGGTATCAGGCTGACCCAAAAATGTCACACATGACCACAGCCAAACAGATTCTAAGATACTTAAAGGGTAGCAAGACTCTTGGCTTATGGTACCCCACAGGGAATGACTTCAGCCTACAAGCATTCACTGATGCGGATCATGTCGGATGCAGACTAGATCGAAAAAGCACCTCCGGTGGATGTCAATTTTTGGGTGGAAGACTCGTCAGCTGGTCATCAAGAAAACAAAATTGTGTATCGCTGTCTACCGCAGAAGCTGAATATGTGGCCGCAGCCAGCTGTTGTTCACAAGTCTTATGGATGAAAACACAACTTATGGACTACAGATACAGAATGCTGCGGATACCAATTTATTGGGACTCTGAAAGTGCTATAGCGATTTCTCACAATCCAATTTAGCACTCCAAGACAAAGCATATTGAACTACAGTATCACTTCATCAAAGACCACATCCTGAAAGGTAACATTGAACTAATTTTTGTCCATACTCATGAAGAGATTGCGGATGTATTCACAAAGGCACTTGACTCTACAAAACTCAACAGTCTCTTACAAATGTTAGGAATGATGAATTCGGACCCACAATTCTTTTTGAATTGATAGGTACCGCAGACCATCCTTGGTCTCTGTTGCGGTCCTAACTGAAGTTACTTATGATAGATGGTTTTGGTATATCATGTGTACCGCAGTATATGTATCGCAACCATATATCATATTTATCTTTCAATGGTCCTTATTGTTTGTTGTTACTAATTTTTGTTCAAGTGTTCTCCTCAGTTCTTCTAATGTAGTCATTCAACCATCCATCCGCAATGAAAAATGATCCATCCGCAATGAAGTCTCAATCCGCAATCACATTGATTGATTTCTCAACTGTTTCATTAATTCTTGAATCATGGTGTGCTATTTAATGATCCTTCATTAAATAAGAAAAACATTAAATAAAAACATTCCTTGTGTAACTGTCCCATTCCCTTTTTGAATAAACCTTGTGTCAGACCTATTTTAGGTATGATGACAAAAAGAACGTTTCTCCATAAACAAATCCCTTTTAAAATGTCTCTTCCTATTACCCCAAAACGTCCAATCCGTTACATCTTCCTTTTTGCACAACGGATTAAACCCACCCTCACCACACGTTCTTCAAACATGATGTCTCAGACTGACACTTCATTAAATGCTAACCCTTTTTGGTAAATCTCAAAAAATAATTTAAACCTTTTCTTAATCTGTGGCTGAGATTTCCCCTCCTAATCAAAGAAAATACCCAAATGTTTTTTACCTTATCTAATTTCACTTAGGGTAAAATCAATTACCGTTTCAAATTCACCACTATAAAACCCCTTCTTCTTCCCCAAGAAAGGTTTACGCTTTCTGAACATCGAACTTATTCTCCATCTTCTTGCACTCTGTTTCTGCAACCTTCTTGAACTCTAAAAAAATGGTGAAATCCGGCATTTCGAAGAAACATTCTAAGGCATCTGCCTCAGCAAACCCTACTGGTTCAGACTCTACATCAAGGAACCAAATGCCAACGATTGCTTCAAGCAATTTTAGGGTTGTGTTCGAAGAGCATTCTTCCTACAATGCTCCGATCAAGTTAATGATCAAGTTCCTGACCAATCACCCCCTGTTTGGCACCTTCGATTCATTCACAGATGTGGTTCCTCTTTCAACTCTGTTAAAATGTGCCTTCTCTGCATATCGACCCCTCGAAAATCTTCAAGAGGTGCATCTAAATCTGGTGAACGATTCTTTGGTCATTCTGACCAAGGAAAAATTCCTTAATGCCATCAATCTATTGGTTCATCCTTCAACCAAGGTTTTCACTCCAAGCATGACGGACATTCTTTCTGCACTCTACCAGACGGGTTAGCAGAAAAAGATCAAAGGCATAGGCGAATTCAAGAAAAATTAGTTGCCTGCGGTGTGGCAGTTCGTTTGCCACTTTGTGATTCGCAGCCTGTTAGGCAGAATCGGAGGCACGGATAATATGGGTCTCAAGCTATTGGAGTTGGTATGGAGTATTTTCACTGGCCATGATGTCAACTACGGTCAGATCTTGTGGGATGACTTCTTGCAGTACATTCCCAAAGAGAGTCCAAGTGAAAATCCTACCGAACTCACTTCTGCTAGGTTCTGGTCTTTATGCATCTCAGATCTTCATGCAGATGCAGGACTTAGCATGGGCAACGATACCAACCTCTTTATCACCAAAGATCTTAAAAGGTACAATCCCTCTACTGATCAATCTGTTTTTGGACCCATCAGACGGCTACCAGTCCATATTCTATCGACCCTTGGTCTTGAAACCACTGATGTCACAGACCATATAGAGGCTACGGAAGGTATTAGCCCATACCTTCCTACCCCGCCTCTACAAGCCACATCCACACTCACCATCCCTGGTAGTACCGCAGTCCCATCCTCCACCACTCTATCGAACTTGTCTTTATCAAAACGACGCAAGAAGTTAGCCTCAGCCCATCAAGGCCCCCGCAATGTCTCCAAGAAAAATGGAACCCCAAAGAAGAAAGATGCTCCTAAACAAGCTGAACCTTCAAAGAAACGAAAAATCATACAAACTGTGCCCTCAGATGACGAATCAAACGAAGATCGATCTCACTCTCCCTCTATGAGTGATTCTGATGAGGATGCACAACCCATCTTTATAGTTAAGAAAAGAAAAACCAATCCCACAGACCAAATGCATGACCAGACTGATGCCGAAGCCTCTCAAAAGGCTCCGGTAGTTCTTGGGGTAGCCGCAGACCCATTCAATACCACCATCGAATTCCACTCAGACACAGAAAATGTGTATGTTTCAACTCAACGTGGAGACTCACCCCCAGCTCACTCCCAAGGGGATGGAACTGGTTCTCGCCCTAAGGTCTCCAGGGCTTCCCGTATACACTTCTTTTCCCCTGAGGAGTTGAACTCCATCCTGTTGTCTTTAACCCAAACACTGCAAACACCTTCCCAACCGCAGGGCGATTCCTCCGCCTTTGCCAGAACTGAGCCGAGGCCAAACTTGACCACTGGTCAAGGAGACCGAGGAAGCTCAGGAAATCCTACTCTACTTACATCTTTTAAAGGTGGTTTAGGCACGGTGAGCACCAATGTGCAAGGATCCGTGGACCCGAGGGACACCTCGGTGCGATTCTAAGGATTTGACGGTGATGAATCGAATGATTCATGGTTACATTACACTCCAGTCTCTGAATCCGACATCAAGAAATATGCCGCTTTCCGTAGGGCATTTCAAGCAAGGAAGGATCAGCAAATCAAGAAACTTCAATAGAAACAACAGGAGATTCAATCCGTAGCCAAGTACTGGGCGGACGCAATCAACAACGCCAATACCGTAGCCACCATTCTGAAAATACAAGAGTGGATGTCTGAAATGGCTGAGACGATCCGCAAGGATCAGTCCACTCATGGTGGTGAGGGTACATCTAAACTCCCTCCAACTCCAACTGTTAGAGATTCTCAAGACGAGGGAACCACAATCGAAGTTAGCTCCGCTCCTACCTTCGGATTCGATGATTTTGATCTTAATGAGGTAAATCAGCCTAACCCCTCTGATGATGATTTGATGATGTTTGATGAGGAAGAAGTATCGAGTGGCTCTCAACACTCAACCTCCAAGCCGAAAGAGTAGAAGAAGAAAAAGAAGATGGCTGTGTCCAGAAAAGAATTTCTGAGTCTACAAGACAAAGTAGATCAGATTCTTGTTGCGGTCAAGCCCACTCAACCGCAACCTAAAGACATTCCAGGACCGCAGTCCTTAATTGAAAGAATTGAAAGACTGGAAACCCGTGAAAGACTGGCTGCTGAGCGAATTTCTCTGAAAGTTGAAATGGGAATCCGTTCCCTGGATACAAGTCGCCAGGCTGATCATAAGCAATTCATGGCTGCTGCGGAGCGCCTCATCTCTGAGGTATCCACAATCAAGGCAGATTTACAAACAGCCATTGTGGACCAGTCAACCCACTCACAGAAGCAGATAGCTAAGACTCACACTGCCTATGAGTCCACCATATCAGTCCTTCAATCTACAATCAACAGACTTCAACGATCTTTATCGTCTAATTTTCATGGCCCGGAGATTCTTCAACTTACAAAGAAGATTCATCGACTACTCTTCAACACCGCCATCCCAGGCAATCAGCAACTGGCTGATGCTCTTAAAGCTCAATTCCAGGAGGTGTGTGCCAAAGTTGATGGTCTTAAACAATGGCTTGAGGATGCTTCGGTGTTGCATTCCTCAAGAGGGGGGAGTGATGAAGACCATCATTCAAACAACGTCTCTCATCAGGCACCACCGCATCAGTCTCCACCGTAACAGAAAATCGCTCAATAAACTTCTACTGAGTGACCGGAGACTCCTCCCCACTTCAAGAATCTTGCATCCAACGACTCTCCCACAACGAAACAGAAGAAAGCCGATTGGAAAGCAGCCAAATTTGCTAAACTCATCTGGAGAGAAAACGGATTCGACATCACCATGGATGAATCCTTAGTCAATTCCTGGATCAATCCCCACCGAAGACTGTTGGATGATGACTACAAACCCTACCTTACCTATGCTGAACCCCCTTCTGATGGTTACTGGGATGTTCCAATCTCCCCAAATGCTAAATACTTCACTGTATTTGAGCAGTTTAACCGTAGCCTACCTGATCACAAGAGACTGCTCATGGAATTCGAAAGACTCAATCGATTCTATGCCAAACATGCTTCTTCCATAGAGAAGATCTGGTCTAATGATAGATCATCCGCAGTCAAGAACTTTAAGCCCTGGAAATTCATGAAAGCTGACTTCATTCAGTATACTCTTACAAGAAGGAATCAGGACTACGTCCGCACCCAAGCTGACTTCCCATGTATGAATCTAGAAGAAGTCTTCCTGATAGCAAAGGTGTTCCAAAACAAAAGCGAAAAGTATCCAAAGATGAAGATAGCACTTGAAAGGGCAAGCACATTTCTGAGGGAAACCGTCTGTGACTTTGCAAAAATTGATGCAGACATCTACCCTACATTTGCCACAAAGTTCGATCTACCACCACTTGATCCTGCACCGATGCCTACCGAAGGTTATCAAGAGAGATCCGTAGGTGCAACAAACTTCGCAGAACTTGTAGTCATTTTCAAAAGGAAGGTCGATAAGATCAAATACTTCATTCCCATGACTGCCATGAATCGTCTCACAAGGAAGCAACTTGAAATTTGTCGAACCGCAGTTGAAAGATCAAAACACACGACTGCCGAACTCAAGTTCGAAATTTTAAGAAGGATCACCTGGTTGGAAAATATCAGAAAGTTTTGGTGGATTCTGATCAAGTTCCTAAAACTTGATAACTGAAGAGAAGTTAAAGAGGTCACTTAGGGGGGAATTGTTGAATCATAAAAGTGACCCTCTTGAACTTGAGCTACCGAAGCCCACAAGGATCTGCAGTCAAAGCTTCATCAGCAACCTCATCTGAAGTTATCATCAACCGCAGCTTTATCTACTTAGTTTAACTTTATCTACTTTTGTTGTAGTACTCTCTATTGTCCAGTATGCCTTGCATGGCTACTCTTAGAGATTTGATCCAATGTAATTCCTGAGTCTATATATATAGAGCTCAATCTTACTTATTCAACACAACTTCTATTCTATCTTATTACGCATCTTAAATCTCTCCCTACTCTCAAAGTTCTCTAGAACATAACTGAATATTATTTCTCTTCGGAGCAAGTCATTCGTGACTTAATCACTAAGTTTGATCTCACTTACTAACTTGGTCTGAATGCATTCCTTGTTATGAATCAACTTATGTGTATACTTGATATATCACCTGCTGTCATTTATATTTCCTTACATATCCGCAACTAACTCTCTAATTATGTAACTCGTTAACTTATTATTATTGTTGAGCTTTTAGATCCTTTGAGATAAACTATTCCGCAACTATACTTGTTCTAACGTTTGTTCAAGTGTCTCAAGTTTTTCTCTCAACAGCAGGACATGAACATGTGAAGAAACATCCATCCACGTGGGATAGCCACCTCATGGCTATGATTAGATCCTGAGTACCATCAAATGTCGGGGGCTTCGTGTTATCGAAGTCCCGGTACTGAAAAGCACGGACAGCTCCCAACCCTGCCGTCGGTACAGCTGTTGTGGCTGCTGCAGCAGCCGCCTCAGTAAGGGCTGCATAGCGATCATCAAAATACTCCACCATAGCGGTCTTGATAGACCCGAACATATCCGGCAGCTGAGCCCGGAACATAGCAGCAACCTCATCATGCAGGATCTCTCGGATCCTGTCATCCATCTCGTCTGGCCTCATCTGGGCGATAGTCTCGGGAGCTGTCGGCGCCTCCTGTCCGCCCTCTCATGATCCTGACCCGGATCTAGTCACAAATCGTCGTGTAACCACCATGCTGAAAACATACCGAAAAGATATCAGATACTCCTCATAATAATCCGGGAACCAACTACCAACCAAAACCCTAGGGGTTGTGACTTCCTTGCTACGCGTATGGGTTCTGTGCTTTCAGTAGTACGGGCCCATACTACCTTCCACACCTACCCATATTTGTCTCAAGCATGATCACAATGCCCTAACTGTATACATAACATGGCGAGCGCTCAATCCTGACTCCTATAGGAATGCTAAATATCTCATAACTAGTCTACTGACCTCGCACAACTCAACCATCCATGAACTGCCACACGACCCTCCATTGGTGCCAGTTAACTATTGCATGAATACAATCACATGCCGCACGGCTTAAACAATCTTTGGCTAAAATATTTAATCCTACAATGGTTGGACTCAGACAAGAGCTGCGCAGCATGACCAATTCCCTTACCCTAAGACCATTTAACCCATGTAGCATGTGACTTAGAGTATTCACCCAATAGTTAGTTCACACGCGAAAGAGTCATAAACAATCAATAAGGTACTCAACATAAGACAAGGCATCAAGGATCAGGCAATTGTATCGTATGATTCCTGAACATCCCTGTCTTAATACTAGCATGTTGTTCTAACATATCACATAATCAAATAACTGCATGGTATTTTTGTTGGATTTGGTGTCTAAGCCCATAACTATAACTGGGATGTACTTGACCCGATAGTAGCATGCTCCTTTTGGGTTGCCTTCACTAATGCAATTTGATAGGATAGACTTTTGAGAATAAGGTTATTTATGATTTATTAATATATTACAAGTATAATATATTAATATATGGAATCATATTATTTAATTAGTATTGATCAAGAATTAATTTGGAATTAATTTTATGGTCAAAAGAGACTAATTAAATATATGGGGATAGATTATGTAAATCAATGATTCTTGTAGTATGGGCCATTGATCCATGATTATTTAGATGAGCTAAACCAATAAGTTAATCCATGGATAGTCTATGGAGGTTAAACCCATGGAGCATAAGAATGTGGAAAGTCATGGAGCATTAGGGTTTACAAAGTGTAACCCTAGCATTTGTTACACTATAAATAGAACCCTCATGAGCCAAAATCGGTTACACCATCTTTTTGAGATAAGTAACTTATTCTCTTAATCCTCCTCTTATATATTGGTGTTTGTGAACCATTAGAGGCATCACACTTGAGGTGCTCAAGCTTTCAAAGGTCAAGAACTCTACCCTACTCAAGAGGTAGGCATCCAAACTAAGTTTTTATTATATGGCTTCAATTGTATGCTAACTAGGGTGAATGCTTTGGAAAAATAAAATGCATGTATAATTAGAGAAAAAATAAATCCAAAGCATTTAGGGTTGCATGTGCACCATAGGAGTGTTATAGTGCTTAAAACCCAACAGTGGTATCGGAGCCTAGGATTGTTTTCTATTATATTTGATTCTTACTAGTTTTTCAAAGCTGAAAAAGTCAAAATTTTAGCCTCTGACTGGTGAACTCACCGAGTCCATGAATAGACTTGACGAGTCCACTCAGTAACAGAGCAACTCGCCGAGTCCAGTTCATGCACTCGACGAGTTGAAGGCTCTGTTGGCAGAATTTCGAGTTTCTTGGCCTGATTTGGATTGGGAACACTACCACAAACTGTTTTCGATCATTGGAAATATTTTTTGTGATATGGTAGCGCTTGTACTCATCCAACCACAAGATAATTGTCAAAGTTTTAAAAAATTGTCGTTTTTATATGATAAACAAAATTGCTTTCAAATTGTTGACTAGAAATTATCTTGATTATGAGTTTAGTTAGATCATATATTATGTGATAATTTTAGTTCTTAGAAAAATGATCTAGATGAATTTTAATGACCTTAATAACTTGCCCTCAAGTTATGGAAAATGAAAGGTCTCATACATTTAAATCCAATTAAACTCATAAGTTATGAATGTGAAGAGTTTTGACAAGTTTCAAAACTTGCCCTCAAGTTTTGCAATTTGCAAAGTCTCATCAATGAAACTTTAATTCCAAACCCTAGAGTTTTAAAAGTTAAAATTCAACCCTTAGACTTTATAATATTATCAGTTTATATATATATATATATATATATATATATATATATATATATATATATATATATATACACATATATATATATATATATATATATATATATATATATATATATATATATATATATATATATATATATATATATATATATATATATATATGTATGTATAACACTAGTCATTCTTACCGTTAGTAGGCCTCATTCACGAAGTCGGTCTATAAGGGGCTATAAGGTTACTGCCTATAAAATGGTGGTTTAATGGGTGTCCACTCTCACCCACCGCTTCGTTGACTGGTGGAGGGTCGTTAGCCGAAGAGGTAGGATAGGACATTAATTCTCCCTCATTAAAAGTATAATGATAAATATAAAGTAACTAAACTTTTATTAAATTCCCAATCTTAGTTACATTAGGAAAAATGTGAAAATGGTGCTAATTCATGAAATTACACTTTGCACCTTGTTAAGTCGTTAGTGGAGCGTGTGTGGTTAACCGGCACACTAATCTGGGACTGACAATGTGTGGCAAAGGGTAACTTGATGTTAATCATAGATCAATAGAGTGTGTGTGGTTAACCAGCACATTGATTATGTAATTTGTAACATTGGGTGTACCAAGTTAATTTGCATGGTTATTCACACCTTGTTTGTGATCATCGGCATCCCAGTCACAAACTTGAAGGGCACAATCGAGATTTAAACATGCCATTGAAAAGTTCAATGAATCTCAAAGATATAGGAATTTCAAACCAATTAAAACTTAATAATCTATTTCGTTTTTCATGGTGGAAATTGATAATCGTCATTTACCTACCTTCAAATATTTTACAATTGGATTACAGCATCCCTCTTCGCAATTGTAGAATATTGTGTTGGGTCCTAGCCTTAATATTTCATATTGGGTGTAATATTAAGGATTATCATCTAACCTAAACTTTGTTCTTTTTCTTTTCAGATGTCTATCCCAAACAATGCTTCCAACCCAATCCCTTCAGGCTCTTTCTCCCTCATGAACCTATGTGGGAGGGTCATTTTCGATGGCTCGAACTTCAATGACTGGATTCGTAACATCAGAATGGCTATTCGCTATGAGGAAAAAGAATATGTCCTGGATAAAGAGCTTAAGGAGATTGATGTAACCACTGCCACTCCTGAACAAATCGTTAAACACACTACTCATGAGAGGGATGTGACAAAGGTATCGTATCTAATGGTTTCTACCATGACTGCTGAGCTACAGAAGTCCTATGAGGACTACTATCCCTATGAAATGTATCAAGAATTTATGGAAAGATACCATCAAAGTGCTCGGCAGGAGAGGTATGAGATCATTGCCTCCATGATCACAACCAAAATGAAGGATGGTGAACCCATCACGACCCACTTGCAAAATATGCATAGATTCGTGGACCGCTTGCTTAAATTACATGTCAATTTTGAGGAAGAGTTGTCCATAGATATCATTCTACACTCTTTAACTTCTTGTTATGATTAGTTTCGTATGACCTATCATATGAACAAGGAGGATGTCACTCTTAGCAAGCTTCAAGGCCTTTTAAGGACTGAGGAAAGCAACCTGAAACTCAAATCGGTTGTGTCTACTCCTACTACTACTACTTTTGCCCCTGTTCTGGCAATTGCACATGGGAAGGGAAAGAAGAAGAAGGTTCCCTCCAAGAGCCGCAAGGGAAAGTCTCTTGATGGATCCTATTCTAGTGGGACCAAAGCTAGTTCTGCTAATTCCTCTTCCAATCCGAAGGATGCTGATCGCTTCCATTGTCATGAAAAAGGGCACTGGAAACGAAGCTGCCCCAAGTACTTGCACGACAAAAAGGATGGGAAGATCAAACCCTCCTTTGCAGGTATTTACACTATTCAGTCTAATAACTCATCACATGCTAATTCTTGGGTCCTTAATACAGGTTGTGGATTTCACATTTGTTCTGATCTACAGGGACTAAAAAGAAGTAGGGATGTGGAGCACGGGAAGATAAACTTAATCATGGGAAATAGGAAAATGTCGCATGTGACCAAGATTAGTGTTTACTCTTTATTGCTTAGTAATGGTTTAAATTTAGATTTGAATAATTGTTGCTACTCGGCCGATATGGCGATAAATATTATTTCCTTTCATAGTTTGTACAAAACAAGGGTTTACTTTTTCTTTTAATAATGAAGTTGGTACTATTAATGCTTATTACAATGGTGTATTTTATTTTCAAGCATTACCCTGAAATGGTGTATATGAAACTGTGAATGTTGTAGATAACCTAGGAAATAATGTGTTGCACATTGATTCTTCCAATGATTTGGATAAGTCATGCTTGTGGCATTGTCGTCTTGGACATGTCAACAAGAAGCACATATCCCAACTCCAAAAGGATGGAGTCTTGGAGTCATTCGAATTAAAGTCGGATGACATTTGCGAATCTTGTTTACTTGGAAACATGCCCAAGTCACCCTTCACTAGTACTTGTGAAAGGCGTGAAGGTCTGTTGGATCTCATACACACTGATGTATGTGGACCATTCAGACCGCCACAATGGATGCTAACCGCTTCTATGTGACTTTACTGATGATTACAGTAGATATGGCTATATCTACTTAACCAAGCATAAGTCAGAAACCTTTGAAAAGTTCAAAGAGTTTAAGCAAGAAGTGGAGAATCAATTGGGCAGGAAGATAAAGATGTTGCGATCCGATCGAGGAGGAGAGTATCTTAGTATCGAGTTCCTTGACTATCTTAAGGAATGTGGAATTGTTTCACAATTGACGCCACCTAGGACACCACAACTTAATGGTGTGGCTGAGAGGCGCAATAGAACCTTGCTAGACATGGTTCGTTCCATGATGAGTCAAGCTTTGTTACCTATCTCATTCTGGGGGTATGCCTTAGCGACTGTCGCCCATATCCTTAATCTAGTCCCTACCAAAAAGGCTTCCAAAACACCTCACGAGATGTGGACAGGAAAGGTTCCCTCGTTAGACCACATCAAAGTTTGGGGTTGCGAGGCTTTCGTGAGACGTGAGACTCATGACAAGCTCGAACCTCGGAGTGAGCGATGTATTTTCATCGGCTACCCGCATAAGTCCTTTGGATATCTCTTCTATAGACCGAGTGACAATGTTGTCTTCGTTGCGAGGAGAGAAGTCATTCGTGAGAGAGAACTCATATGCCAAGGGGACAGTGGGAGGCAAATTGACCTTGAATATCTTCAAGAGTCAAGCGGTGAAGGAACCTCAAACACTAGCAATGAACCTGAGGAGGAAACTCCGGTTGAGCTAATTGACGAGTCCGTACCTCTCAGGTGTTCCAGTACAGTTAGTGTTCCACCTGAGTTATATGGTTTTCATATATCAGCTGAAGGTGATACATTTATTAGTGATAACACACTGGTTAATTTGGATGAACCTAATAACTACAGGGAAGCCATGGCAGGCCCCGAGTCTGCAAAATGGAAAGAGGCTATGGACAGCGAGATTCAGTCCATGTATGACAATCAAGTTTAGAACTTGGTTGACAATGTACCGCGTCGTAAGATATTCGGGTGAAAATGGATCTTCAAAAAGAAGACTGACATGGATGGGAAAGTACACACATATAAGGGGCGACTGGTTGCGAAGGGCTTTACTCAAACTCTGGGAGTTGACTATGATGAGACCTTCTCACCAGTAGCGAAGATTAAATCTATAAGGGTATTGCAAGCCATAGCTGCATTTCATGACTATGAAATATGGCAAATGGATGTCAAAACCGCTTTCCTTAATGGAAAGTTGGCTGAAGACGTTTACATGAGTCATCCAGAGGGTTTTGTCAATGCAAAATACCCTAATAGAGTGTGTAAGCTTGATAAATCCATTTATGGTTTAAAAAAGCATCTCACAGATGGAATCTTTTTTTTGATGAGAAAGTCAAAGAGTTTGAATTTTCAAGAAGCAAGGATGAGTCCTGCGTATATGTCAAAGCTAGTGGGAGTTTAGTCAGCTTTCTGGTATTATATGTAGATGACATACTGCTCATAGGAAATGACATCCCAACCTTGAAGGAGGTCAAGTCCTGGCTTGGGAAGTGTTTCTCTATGAAGGACCTCGGAGAAGCTACTTATATCCTAGGGATAAGGATATTGAGAAACAGAAGTAAAAGACTAATAGGACTTAGTCAAAGTACCTACTTGGACAAGGTGTTGAAACGTTGAGAACTCCAAGAAAGGTGACTTACCTATCCAAAGCAATACCAAACTGAGTAAGACTCAGAGGCCGAGTACAGAGGTTGAAATAGCAGAAATGAGTCATATACCATATGCTTATGCAATTGGTTTGATCATGTATGTTATGACTTGTACTCGCCCTGATGTGGCCTTTGCTTTGAACATGGTCAGCAGATATCAAGGGAAGCCTGGTAAAGCTCATTGGACTACGATTAAGAACATTCTTAAGTACCTACAGAGGACTAAGGATTGGGTCCTAACTCTCGGTGGGAGTGATGACTTAAGAGTAACAGGGTATAGTGAAGCGAGCTTATAAACCGACAGAGATAATTTCCACTCTCAGTCGGGCTGGATATTTACGGTTCCAAGCAGAAGACTGTAGCTGATTCAACATGTGAATCAGAGTACATAGCAGCAAGCGAAGCATCAAAAGAGGCGATATGGTTGAAAAACTTCATCGGAGACCTTGGAGTCATTTCATCCATAAAGGAGCCTATGGAGATTTTTTGCGATAATGAAGGGGCGGTTGCCTTAACCAAGGAACCGAGAGATCATGGATGATCTAGTCATATCGACAGAAAATACCACTTCATAAGACATCATGTAGAAGAAGGACACCTCGTGGTGAAGAGGATATCGTCGGAGGACAACCCAGCAGATCCCCTTACAAAGGGATTGACCAGGGTTAAGCACTTGCAGCATGCAAGGGGCATTGGGCTAACGGACAATATTAGTTTTAGTGCTTAGATAAACCGCAACTTGTAATAGCTAAATTGTAATTGACATTTGATGATTGAATAAAAGGAGTTTTATTTATAAGTAAAATTATTGTCTTGTGTCAATTGTTTACTATTGTTTCACTTTGCATGTTTTGACTTCCAGAATAATTAGATTTATTCAAACTATCCACAGTCGATCATACGTTGGAAGTAAGTATGAAAGAAGACTATCATGAGTTTGCTTGTAGATTGTCTAAGGCGTTAGGCATAGCAACAGTTTGCTACACCATTCATGAGTACTACTGAAATAAGATTTGAGTATTGGATCAACCCACGCTCACTTGAATCACTTCATGGAATTTATCACGAGTGATCATGAGACGGTGATATCATATAAGTCTTCAAACCTAGATATATGAGTTGTTGACTATGAATTAGTTGTGCATTGATGATACGAAAACACATCAGTAACTTGATGTTATAAAATGTATCGTTGTGCATGATTTAATGAGTAGTTAGTACAAGCATTTAATGTCGAAGTTTAGATGTTCCCTTTTATCCTAAAAGGATTAAAAGTGATATCTTGGGCCCCTCGATAATTCTGTTTTGACTTATGTATCGGGCCCGGTCAGAACTAAATTGATGTGTTCAGTTATGTTCTATGTCAGACGAATCGGAAATCGGGAAACAAATTGCTGGACAATAAGTATGACATTGTTCCATGTATTTGTCCAGCTAATATCTTGAGAACAGAGGATTATATGATCACTTATGTAAAGGATGTGTCACTGACTGGGTCAGAGTTGACAGCGGCTTTTGAAAGCTTACGATTGTTAAGTCGGATCCTGAAGTTACATTGTCAGCTATAGTTATTAGACTTATCCAAGTGCGAGACTGTTGGATTTGGCGTCTAAGCCCATAAATATAATTGGGATGTACTTGACCCGATAGTAGCATGGTCCTTTTGGGTTGCCTTCACCAGTGCAATTTGATAGGATGGACTTTTGAGAATAAGGTTATTTATGATTTATTAATATATTACAAGTATAATAATGTGTTACACATTGATTCTTCCAATGATTTGGGTAAGGCATGCTTGTGGCATTGTCGTCTTGGACATGTCAACAAGAAGCGCATAGCCCAACTCCAAAAGGATGGACTCTTGGAGTCATTCGACTTAAAGTCGGATGACACTTGCGAATCTTGTTTACTTGGAAAGATGACCAAGTCACCCTTCACTGGTACTTGTGAAAGGGGTGAAGGTATGTTGGATTTCATACACATTGATGTGTGTGGACCATTCAGAACTGCCACAAGGGATGCTAACCGCTTCTATGTGACTTTTACTAATGATTACAGTAGATATGGGTTTATCTACTTAATCAAGCATAAGTCAGAAACCTTTGAAAAGTTCAAAGAGTTTAAGCAAGAAGTGGAGAATCAATTGGGCAGGAAGATAAAGATGTTATGATACGATCGAGGAGGAGAGTATCTTAGTATCGAGTTCCTTGACTATCTTAAGGAATGTCGAATTATTTCACAATTGACGCCACCTAGGACACCACATCTTAATTTGTGTGGCTAAGAGGCGCAATAGAACCTTGCTAGACATGGTTCGTTCCATGATGAGTCGATCTTCGTTACCTATCTCATTCTGGGGGTATGCCTTAGAGATTGCCGCTCATATCCTTAATCTAGTCTCTACCAAAAAGGTTTCCAAAACACCTCACGAGATGTGGACAGGGTAGGTTCCCTCGTTATACCACATCAAAGTTTGGGGTTGCGAGGCTTTCGTGAAACGCGAGACTCATGACAAGCTCGAACCTCGGAGTGAGGGATGTATTTTCATCGGCTACCCGCAGAAGTCCTTTGGATATCTCTTCTATAGACCGAGTGACAATGTTGTCTTCGTTGCGAGCAGAGGAGTCTTTCGTGAGAGAGAACGCATATGCCAAGGGGACAGTGGGAGGAAAATTGACCTTGAAGAGCTTCAAGGGTCAATCATGAAGGAACCTAAAACACTAGCAATGAACCTGAGGAGGAAACTGCGGTTGATCCAATTGACGAGTCTGTACCTCTCAGGTGTTCCAGTAGATTTAGTGTTGAACCTGAGTTATATGGTTTTCATATAACAGCTGAAGGTGATACATTTATCAGTGATAGCACACTGGTAAATTTGGATAAACCTAATAACTACATGGAAGCCATGGCAGGCCCCACGTCTAGAAAATGGAAAGAGGCTATGTACAGCAAGATTCAGTCCATGTATTACAATCAAGTTTGGAACTTGGTTGAAAATGTACCGGGTCGTAAGACAGTCGGGTGCAAATGGATCTTCAAAAAGAAGACCGACGTGGATAGGAAAGTACACACATATAAGGCGCGATTGGTTGCGAAGGGCTTTACTCAAACTCCGGGAGTTGACTATGATGAGCCCTTCTCACCATTAGCGAAGATTTAATCTATAAGGTCTATGCTAGCCAAATCTGCATTTCATGACCATGAAATATGGCAAATGGATGTCAAAACCGCTTTCCTTAATGGAAAGTTGGCTGAAGATGTTTACATGAGTCATCCAGAGGGTTTTGTCAATGCAAAGTACCCTAATAGAGTGTGTAAGATTGATAAATCCATTTATGGTTTAAAACAAGCATCTCGCAGATGGAATCTTTTTTTTGATGAGAAAGTCAAAGATTTTGGATTTTCGAGAAGCGAGGATGAGTCATGAGTATATGTCAAAGCTAGTGGGAGTATAGTCGGAGTTCTGGTATTATATGTAGATGACATACTGCTCATAGGAAATGACATCCCAACCTTGCAGGAGGTCAAGTCCTGGCTTGGGAAGTGCTGCGCTATGAAGGACTCGGAGAAGCTGCTTATATCCTAAGGATAAGGATATTGAGAAATAGAAGTAAAAGACTAATAGGACTTAGTCAAAGTACCTACTTGGACAAGGTGTTGAAATGTTTCAGCATGGAGAACTCCAAGAAAGGTGACTTACATATCCAAAGCAATACCAAACTGAGTAAGACTCAGAGGCCGAATACAGTGGATGAAACAGTAGAAATGAGTCATATGCCACATGCTTCCGCAGTTGGTTCGATCATGTATGTTATGACTTGTACTCGCCCTGATGTGGCCTTTGCTTTGAGCATGGTCAGCAGATATCAAGGGAACCCTGGTAAAGCTCATTGGACTGCGGTTAAGAACATTCTTAAGTACATGTAGAGGACTAAGGACTGGGTACTTACTCTCAGTGGGAGTGATGACTTTAGAGTAACAGGGTATAGCGATACGAGCTTTCAAACCGACAGAGATAATTTCTGCTCTCAGTCGGGCTGGATATTTACCATGAATGGAGGAGCAGTGACATGGAAAAGTTCCAAGCAGGAGACTGTAGCTGATTTAACGTGCGAATTAGAGTACATAGCAGCAAGCAAAGCATCGAAGGAGGCGATATGGTTGAAAAACTTCATCGAAGACCTTGGAGTCATTCCATCCATAAAAGAGCCTATGGAGATCTGTGATATTGAAGGGGCGGTTGCCTTAACCAAGGAACCGAGAGATCATGGAAGATCCAGGCATATCAACAGAAAATACCACTTTATAAGACATCAAGTAGAAGAAGGACACCTCGTGGTGAAGAGGATATCGTCAGAGGACATCCCAACAGATCCCCTTACAAAGGGACTGACCAGGGTTAAGCACTTGCAGCATGCAAGGGGCATTGGGCTAACGGACGATATTAGTTTTAGTGCTTAGATAAACCGAAACTTGTAATAGCTAAATTGTAATTGACATTTTATGATTGAATAAAAGGAGTTTTATTTATAAGTAAAGTTATTGTCTTGTGTCAATTGTTTACTACTGTTTCACTTTGCATGTTTTGACTTCCTGAATAATAAGATTTATTCAAACTATCCACAGTCGATCATACGTTGGAAGTAAGTATGAAAGAAAATTGTCATGAGTTTGCTTGTAGATTGTCTAAGGCGTTAGGCATAGCAACAGTTTGCTACACCATTCATGAGTACTACTGAAATAAGATTTGAGTATTGGATCAACCCGCGCTCACTTGAATCACTTCATGGAATTTATCACGAGTGATCATGAGACGATGATATCATATAAGTCTTTAAACCTAGATATATGAGTTGTTGACTATGAATTAGTTGTGCATTGATGATACGAAAACACATCAGTAACTTGGGCCCCTCGATGATTCTGTTCATATGTTCCCTTTTATCCTAAGAGGATTAAAAGCGATATCTTGGGCCCCTCGATGATTCTGTTTTGACTTATGTACCTGGCCCGGTCAGAACTAAATTGATGTGTTCAGTTATTTTCTATGTCAAACGAATCGGAAATCGGGAAACAAATTGCTGGACAGTAAGTATGACATTGTTCCATGTATTTTTCCAGCTAATATCTTGAGAACAGAGGAATATATGATCACTTATGTAAAGGATGCGTCACTGACTGGGTCAGAGTTGACAGCGGCTTTTGAAAGCTTACGATTGTTAAGTCGGATCCTGAAGTTACATTGGAAGCTATAGTTATTAGACTTATCCAAGTGGCATACTGTTGGATTTGGTGTCTAATCCCATAAATATAATTGGGATGTACTTGACCCGATAGTAGCATGGTCCTTTTGGGTTGCCTTCACCAGTGCAATTTGATAGGATGGACTTTTGAGAATAAGGTTATTTATGGTTTATTAATATATTACAATTATAATATACTAATATATAGAATCATATTATTTAATTAGTATTGATCAAGAATTAATTTGGAATTAGTTTTCTGGTCAAAAGAGACTAATTAAATATATGGGGATTGATTATGTAAATCAATGATTCTTGTAGTGTGGGCCAATGATCCATGATTAATTAGATGGGCTAAACCAATAAGTTAATCCATGGATAGTCCATGTAGGTTAAAACCCATGGAGCATAAGAATATGGAAAGTCATGGAGCATTAGGGTTTACAAAGTGTAACCCTAGCATTTGCCACATTATAAATAGAACCCTCATGAGCCAAAAACAGTTACACCATCTTTTTGAGATAAGTAACTTATTTTCTTAAGCCTCCTCTTGCATATTGGTGTTTGTGAACCATTAGAGGCATCACACTTGAGGTGCTCAAGCTTTCAAAGGTCAAGAACTCTACCATACTCAAAAGGTAAGCATCCAAACTAAGTTTTTATTATATTGCTTCAATTGTATTCTAGCTATGGTGAATGGTTTGGAAAAACAAAATGTAGGTATAACTAGAGAAAACATAGATCCAAAGCATTTAGGGTTGCATGTGCACCATAGGAGTGTTATAGTGCTTAAAACCCAACAATTTTGGGGTCTACTTACTGGCTCCAGCTGATTGTACACTCTGCATCCTCCTTTTCTTATTTTGAAAACCATTTAAAAATCATTTGAAAATATTTTCCTTAGTTTGAGACTGGATTCACACGAGTGTTCCTCCAATTCACTCAAACCAAGGCTCTGATACCAACTTGTAACACCCATAAAAGTTCAGGCCAATTTAAACTTTTTAAAACATTTAAAACCATTAAGTTATTACAATTTGTTTTCAAAATAGTTTCATATCAGAGTTCCCAGAAATCATAATCATAAATCGAGGAAGTGTACGGACATGCCTTCGCCTTCCCGCGATCATCCGAACTACCTAAAACAATAATCGATTAATGTAAGCTCGAAGGATTAGTGAGTTACCCCCCCCCCCAAAAAAAATACCCATACACACAACAATACATATACAATAACAAACAGCATACTATGGGTCCAATCATCCATCGGGATGGAATACCCCTGGCCCTCAACCATCGGGTTGGAATGCCAACATACTATAGGTCCAGTCAACCATCGGGTTGGAATACCCTAGGCCCACAATCATCGGGTTGGAAATCCCACATACTACGAGTCCAATCATCCTCGGGATGGAATACTCTCGGCCCACAACCATCGGGTTGGAATGCCCATATACTACGAGTCCAATCATCCTCAGGATGGAGTACTCTCGGCCCACAACCATCGGGTTGGAATGCCCTCAACTACCAATCAATCATGTGCACATATAACAGGTAATCTCCTACCAGCATACAAACAGTCAGACCAACTATAGGTCACTAAGCATAACCATCCTATCTACCAGGATATCGATCTAAACTATCATAACAACAACAATCCGAGTAATAATTCAAAGAGGCGACCTTGGTGCCTTAGACCCTTGGGTACAGTGAGGATAACTCACCTCACAATGTCGATCTGAACTGAAGAATCGAATTCCCGAATCGCTGTCTCACCAAAAATCTCGAACTATCCAAAATAACGAATATTAAGTTAATAAATGGGAATACTAATTTGACCAAGAGTCCCACCTATGATAATAGTCAATTTTGCCTTTCCTCTAATTTGGGCCAAGGTCCAATACCAAATCCATGATCCACAAGTCCACATATACAAGGCCCACTATTGGCCCAATTTTCCAAATTGGGCCCAAATCCCTATTTGGGCCTCATTTAAAGACTCACTACCAAAACTAGCCCAAAATACTCTTATCCAGAGGGCCCATCACGGCCCAAGTCCAACTAGTCCAAAGGTGGCCCAATCTCGAAGTCCAAATCGCAAAAGCCCAACAGGGGGTCGTACATTGGGCGTACTCCTCTGGTACGCGGGACGTACTCCGTCTTGCGTTGACTGAAAAACGGGACCAATGACTCGGTACGCGGAGCGTACTGCTCTCTACGCGGGGCGTATGCGAGTTTGTACCAAAACTCTCATAAGTGCTTAATGGCTTAGACGCTTAAGCCCAAACTTCAGATCCATCGACCAAATGTTCATAAGAATCAGTCTTGAACTTTAAGACTTTGGACGTCCAGTAAGTTCTTAATATATTGTCTTAACCCATTAAGACCTTCCTACTCCATGCATGGGACACATTCAGCTATTGGGACATCATTTTTATCACTTAGGACCCTTTCTAGGGTCTGGAAGGACAGCTTAATATGACCAAAATGCATCATGAACCATATCGGGGTTTTTGCGACAAGAAAAGATTCCATAAAGCTACCATTGCCAGATCTGTATCATACAAACATAAAGTTTGAAGCTTTTTACCTTCTGGAGCTTCTAGAGCACAAAGAAACTTCAGATCTACAAGCTTGTCCTCCTTCTCCAACTCCTTGATGCAACACCTCCTTCTCCAACCTCTCAAAATGTTGGGTTTTGAGCACTATAACACTCCTATGGTGCACATGCAACCCTAAATGCTATGGATCTATATTTTATCTATTATACATGCATATTTTCAATTTTTCTAAAGCATTGTCCTAACTAGCATACAAATTGCCAAATGAATAAAACATCTAGTTAGATGACATACCTTTTGAAGGACTTGTAGTTCTTGACCCTTGAAAGCTTGAGCACCTCAAGTTTGATGCCTCTAATGGTTCACAAACACCAATATTCAAGAAGATGATTTAACAGAATAAGCTACTTTTCTCAATGAGAAGGTGCATGTATGTGTAGCCGATTTTGGATCATGGAGGGTTCTATTTATAGTGTTGGACATGCTAGGGTTACACTTGGTAAACCCTAATAACCCATGCCTTTCCACATTCTCATGCTCCATGGGTTCAACCTCCATGGACTATCCATGGATTAGTTTAGCCCATAATCATGGATCATTAGCCCACACTACAAGAATGATTGATTTACATAACAAATCCTCATATATTTAATTAGTCTCTTTTGATCACAAAATTAATAAATTAATTATGGATCAATACTAATTAAATAATTTTGTATTAATATATTATACTTGTAATAAATTAATAAACCATAAATAACCTTATTCTCAAATTCCATCCTATCAAATTGCACTGGTGAAGGCAACCCAAAAGGACCATGCTACAATCGGGTCAAGTACATACCAGTTATAGTTATGGGCTTAGACACCAAATCCAACAGTCTCCCACTTGGATAAGTCTAATAACTATTACTGCTTATGCACTTAAGGATCTGACTTAGCAATCGTAAGCTTTCAAAGCCGTTGTCGAATTCTGACCTAGTCAGTGACGCGTCCTTCAGATAAGGGATCAAATACTCCTCTGTTCTCAAGATATCTATGCGGACAAACACATGGAACATAGTCATACTTATTGTCCTGCAATTTGATTCCCGGTTTCTAATTCGTCTGACATAGAACATAACTAAACACATCAATTTAGTTCTGACCGGGCCCGGCACATTAGTCAAAACAGAATCATCGATGGGCCCAAGATATCGCTTTTAATCCTCTTAGGATAAAAGGAACAAATAAACTTCGACATTATATGCTTGTACTAACTACTCATCAAATTATGCACAATGATACGTTTTATAACATCAAGTTACTGATGCATTTTCATGCCATCAATACACAACCAACTCGTGGTCAACAACTCATATATATTGGTTTGAAGATTAGATGATATTATCGTCTCACAATCACTCATGATAAATTCCATGAAGTGATTCAAGTGAGTGCGGGTTGAATCCAATACTCAAATCTTATTTCAGGAGCACTCATGAATGGTGTAGCAGACTTTTTCTATGTCTAAATCCTTAGACAATCTACAACCCAACTCATGACTGTGACACCCAAAAATTCAAGCCAATTTAAACTTTTAAAAACATTTCAAACCATTAAAAATCATTACAACTTTGTTTTCAAAATGTATAATATCAGATTTTTCCCAGAAACATAAACAAATCATGAGGAGTTGTACGATCTCGCCTTCGCCTTGCCGCGATCCCCTGATGTACCTGAAACAATAAACTGAAACTGTAAGCCCAAGAGCTTAGTGAGTTCCCCCAAAATACCGATACACATACAGTCCACATAACCATGTCAACAATAACATATCATAACAAACTGAACAGCATGTAATGGGTCCATAGCCTTACAGACTGGATTACCCCTAGGCCCGCAGTGTGAGTTTGGATTGCCTTACGGGCCCACAGCTCACATCTGGCTTTCCATCGAGCCCACAGTACGAGTCTCCCTTAGCCCGTAACCGGAATGCTCCCGAGCCCACAGTACGAGTCTCCCTTAGCCCGTAACTGGAATGCTCCTAGGGATTGTAGGCTACCGTACGGAGCAGTACAACCTCAACCCATCCCACATAACATATAGCATACAACATAACCACTAAGCATGCAATAATCATATAACATCACAGGTAGTCCTACAGGTCTACCTAACTGGCATAACCACTAGCATGCAACACTAACTCATACTCAAGATCTAACATTGCTAGGATAACATATCCAATGGGCCGGCCTTGGTGCCTTAGACCCCTTAGTATAGTGAGGATAATTCACCTCTCAACTGTCGTATGAAACTAGAAACCTCAACTCCTGGATCACCAACACAAACTCCCCCACCTATAGCTACCATAAAACCCTTTTTCATAAGTTTCCAAATTACCAAAATACCCTCAGAAGTCGACTGGTCCACTCTTGGTCAAAGTCAAAGTCAACAGTCCATGTTGACTCGACTCGTCGAGTGCAGTTCACCGACTCGTCGAGTCCTTCTTGAACTCGAGAAGTCGTGAAATCCTTGGTTGGCTCGTCGAGTTCCCCTTTAACTCGCCGAGTTCATACGTGTCCAAAGATTGAGAAAAACCCTAGCCAACTCGCCGAGTCTTCGACCGACTCGCCGAGTTCAAGGCAATCATCAACGGACTCGCCGAGTTGTTCATCCAACTCGTCGAGTACATGGCCATCTTCATGTGGCTCGCCGATTTGACTATGCAACTCATCGAGTCCTTGCAGACCTTCATCTATGCAGACACTTTTTAAGCCATGCCAAGGTTCCAGATTACAGATCCAAGCTTCTAAGGCATGTTTATCACGTAAAGTTGCAAACTTTACACGCATGCAAGGCCCTAGAGGCTCTAAATGACCAATCTAAGCTTCTAATGGAGCTTTACACCTTAGGAGAGTCTCATCCTTGCAAGAGCTGGAAACTTTATGGACTTAGGACTCAAAAGAGGTTCAGATCTGAAGTTTCAACTTCAGATCTAGCTCCCATACCATAATCCCTTCATGAATAGCTAAAGAAAGCCCTAGTCTTCACATATGAATGATTGTAGAAGAAAAGGGGTCAGGGTAACAGCTTGTTACCTCCAAAGCGTGCCCAAGCTGATGTAGACTCTAGATCCACACGAAATCCTTGATGCTAGCCTCTTGATCTACAAGTTTCCTTCACAAAAATCACTTCTCAAAGCTCCAAAACACTCTCCAAGCTCACACTCATGGAAATTAGGGTTTCTGGCTCTCAAGGGGTGATAGAGGACAGTAGGAGGCGCTAATGGTCCAATATATAGGGTGCAAAAACCCTGAAACTTAGGGTTTCCACTGCCAGCTCCTACTCGTCGAGTCCCCCATGCCAACTCGCCGAGTCACTCATTAAATGACGTGTCCTGGCCCGCTTCTACTCGACGAGTCACAGCGTCAACTCGTCGAGTAGACCTTAAAACATGAAATCTAAATGGAATAATAATGATACCTGACGGTTGGGATGTTACAATTCTCCCCCGCTTAACTTAGACTTCGTCCTTGAAGTCTGATGTAGCGAATAACTCCGGGTAATGCTCCCGCATCTCAGCCTCCGACTGGTATGTCCACTCGGATCCCCTCCGATGCTCCCATTGAATCTTCACCAACGGAACCTCCTTGTTGCACAGGACTTTCACTTTCCTTTCTAAAACGGCAATCGGCCTCTCAATATAATTCAGGCGTTCATCAACCTGAATGTAATCCAGTGGCACCACTGCCTCCGGGTCCACAATGCACTTTCACAATTGCGAAACGTGAAAGGTGTTGTGAATCTGGCTGAGCTCATCAGGTAGTTCCAGCCGGTACGCCACTTTACCAATCCTGGCGATGACCCTGAACGACCCAATATAGCGGGGACCCAATTTTCCCCTCTTCCTGAAGCGGATCACACCCTTCAAGAGCGAGACCTTTAGGAGTACAATGTCACCGACCTGAAACTCTAGCTCGGATCGGCGCCGGTCGGCATAACTCTTCTGCCGACTCTGAGCGGTCTGCAGCCGCTGCCTAATCTGCTGAATCTTATCGGTAGTCTGCAAGACCACCTCCGTCCGACCCATCAGCCTGTGAACAACCTCACCGTCAACAAACCGGGGTGCGACATATCCGCCCGTACAACAGCTCGAATGGCGGGGCGACAATGTTGGAATGATAGCTGTTGTTGTAGGCGAACTCTGCAAGCGGTAGGTGGGAATCCCAGCTCCCACCAAAATCAATGACACACGCCCTCAACATATCCTGGAGGGTCTAAATGGTCCTCTCGCTCTAACCATCAGTCTGCGGATGGAATGATGTGCTGAAGTGCAACCGCATGCCCAGCTCCTCGTGAAACTTCTGCCAGAAACGGGAGGTAAACCGTACATCCTGATCAGAGACAATGAAAACGGGAACCCCATGGCGAGACACGATCTCGCGAACGTACACGTCGGCCAACTTCTCGGCCGACGAACTCTCCCGAATCGCCAAGAAATGGGCGCTCTTGGTCAATCGATCCACGATGACCCATATCGCATCAAATCCCTTCGCCGTTCTCGGCAACTTGGTAATGAAATACATCGTGATCTGTTCCTATTTCCACATGGGAATCTCTAGAGCCTGCAGCTTGTCATGCGGCCTCTGATGCTCGGCCTTGACCATCCTACAGGTCAAGCACCTCTCGACGTACCAAGCGATTTCTCGCTTCATGCACGGCCACCAATAGCTCAAACTCAAATCCCAATACATCTTGGTGGCCCCCGGGTGAATAGAGAAATGAGACTTATGAGCCTCCTCCATAACCGTATGCCTAACCCCACCAGACATCGGAACCCAAACCCGAGCGCATCGGGTAAATAATCCCCGACTATCCTGCTCAAACCGGGTATTCTCACCCTTGATCCTCTCCAGCTTCCAATTCTCCGATCGCATGCCCTCAACCTAGGCATCTCTGATCAAACTCACAAGCGGAGAGTCCACTGCTATCCTCATACATACCGCTGGGGTGGAAGACCCAGCTGACTTGCGGCTCATAGCATCCGCAACCACATTCGCTTTACCAGGGTGGTAAACGATCTCACAATCGTAGTCCTTGACTACATCTAGCTACCTGCGCTGCCTCATGTTCAGGTTCGGCTGATCCATGGTATGTCTCAAGCTCTTGTGATCCGTGTAAATGGTACAGCGAACCCCATAAAGGTAATGTCTCCATATCTTGAGGGCGAACACCACCGCCCCCAGCTCCAAGTCATGCGTAGGGTATCTCGTCTCATGCGGCTTCAACTGCCGCGACGCATAAGCTATCACTCGCCCTCTCTGCATGAGGACCGCCCCTAATCCTGTGATGGATGCATCACAGAACACCACAAAATCCTCAACTCCCTCAGGGGGTGTCAAGACTGGGGCCTCACACAACCGCTATCGGAGGGTCTCAAACGCCCTCTGCTGCTCAGGGCCCCATCGGAAATCCACCCCCTTCCTCGTCAGACGAGTGAGGGGTACCGCAATCTTGGAGAAGTCATGTATGAATCTCTGGTAGTACCCTGCCAATCCCAAAAAGCTTCTGATGTCTGAGGGAGATTTCGGAACCTCCCACTGCATAACCGCCTTGATTTTGGCCGGATCGACCAAAATACCCTCCTGGTTAACGAGGTGTCCGAGGAACTGGACCTCTCGTAGCCAAAACTCACACTTCGAGAACTTGGCATACAGCCGTTCTCGTCTCAGAACTCCCAATAAATCCCGTAGATGCTCCTCATGCTGCTCTCGGGTCTTGGAATACAACAAGATATCATCTATAAACACTATGACCGAGCGATCGAGCATCGGTCTGCTGACCCGATTCATCAGGTCCATGAACACTGCTGGCATGTTGGTGAGTCCAAACAGAATCACCACGAACTCGTAATGTCCATAACGAGTTCGGAACGCGGTCTTCTCCACGTCCTCCTCTCTGACCCTGACCTGATGATACCCAGACCTCAAGTCTATCTTGGAAAACCAAGATGCGCCCTGCAACTGATCGAAGAGATCATCTATCCTCGGGAGTGGGTAACGGTTCTTCACCGTTAACTTATTCTACTCCTGGTAATCAATGCACATCCTGTGCGAACCATCCTTTTTCCGGACAAAAAGAATCGGTGCTCCCCGTGGAGAACTGCTACGTCAAATGAACTGCTTGCCCAACAGTTCCTGTAGCTGTGACGACAGCTCTTGCATCTCTGGCGGTGCCAATCGGTAGGGCGCCTTAGTGACAGGGGCCGCACCTGGCACCACATCGATCCTGAACTCGACCTGTGTTTCCGGAGGTATCCCTGGCAACTCCTCCGGAAACACATCTGCAAACTCCCTGCCCACCGGAACATCGGAAACCGAAATCTGATCCCTGGCTCGCGTATCCAATACATACGCTAGGTAACCCGCACCCCCGTGCTGAATATACTGCCGAGCCCTGGCGGCTGAACAAAACCCTGATCCCACTCTGGTGCCCTCGCCATATATAATCAACTCTCCCCCACTTAGGGTTCGAACCACTACCCGCTGACCCTTGCAATCGATCATGGCACCGAAACGACTGAGCCATTCCATCCCCACAATCACGCACACATCCCCCATGGGGATCGGAATCAAATCTATCGGAAAAGGTACCTTGAAGATCTCCATCTCGCACCCTCGGTAAATCAAAGAAGCAGAAACCCCGTGTTCATTGGCGATAGAAACTCGCAACGGACGCTCTAGCTCGCCCACTGGCACTCTGAACTCCCTACTAAATGTCTGAGATACGAATGTCCGACTCTCCCCCGAGTCAAATAAAACCAATGAAGGTAAGGAGTTCACTAGAAACGTACCTAACCACCGGTACAACAGAACGACCATGAGCCTTCGTAGGCTCTGTCCTGACTGGTCTCCCTTCCGTGATCCTCAAGGTAGTCGGCGCTGGAGCCTGCGCCGGCTTGGCAGCTAGCAACGGACAGTTGGCCTTAACGTGGCCAACCTGATCGCAGTGATAACATAACCTCATACCCTGAATTGGGACTGCCTTGCGACAGTCCTTCGCGTAATGCCCCTCCTTGCCACACCTGTGGCACCCACTACCAGCTCGACACACACCAGAATGACCCTTGCCACACTTCCCACAAGTGCGGCTCTGCTGACCCCCGGTCCTAGTATCAGCGGTCTTAGACCTCTTCGGCGCTGGCTGAGACTGTGTCGGGGCCTGCCGTTGCTCTCTCAACTGCAGCTCAATCTCCAACTCACACCGTCTGGCGGCCTCCTGCAACTCTAGAAGTGTATCACATCGCTGGGTAGACACAAACTGACGGATATCCGTCTTGTGCATGCTCAGATAACGGGTCATCTGAGCCTGCTCTGAAGCAAACTCTGGGCAAAACATCGCCCTCTCAGTAAACATACGGGTGATCTCCGTCACCGACTCCCCATCCTGTCTCAAACTCAGAAACTCCTGTGCCAAACGTGATGGGTTTTGCGCATTCTAACACTCCTAAGTGTACATGCAACCCTAAATACCTTGGATCTATGTTTTCTTTATTATACATGCAATTATGAACTTTCCAAGGTATTACCCTATCTAGCATACAATACTTGATACTTGGGTAATCAAATGGATAGAATACATACCTTTGTTTGATGTAGCTTGTCTCCATGAAGCTTGAGTGCCTTGTGCCCCAAGTGTGACACCTCAAATGGTTCACACAACACCAAATGCACATGGAATGACTTGAGAGAAATGGAACACTCCTTGAAATCGTCTAGCCCTCATATTCACACATTAGTGCACGATTTCTTGAGCCATGGGATTCTTTTATATGGTGGCTATTAGGGTTACACCATGTAACTCATAACTTTACCCATTCCTTATGCTCCATGGATTTTAACCTCCATGGAGTATCCATGGGTCACCCCATGCACTTAGTCCAACATAAGGAATCTTGGATCACAAGCCCACATATATAAGAATGAATGATTTACACAATCAACCCATATATTTAATTACTCTCCTTTTGATCACTTAATTAATTCCAAATTAATTCTTGATCAATACTAATTAAATAATCTTATTAATATATTAGAACTTATAATATATTAACCAACCTTAAGTGTTATTTCTCTCATTATAGTCTATCCAAATGCATGATGCCATGCAACCCAAATGGACCATGCCGGGTCGGGTCAAGTCTTACCAATTATAGTTATGGACTTAGACATTAATCCAACAGTCTCCCACTTGGATAAGTCTAAAACTATTATTGCGTATGACTTCAGGAACCGATCAGCAATCGTAGCTCTCAAAAGCTTCTGTCGAACTCTTACCTTGTCGATGAACTCTGACCTTTGTCAATGACTTGTCCATTAGATAAGGGATCATATATTCCTCCATTCTAGATATCATATGGACTGAGACATGGATTATCAATCATTCTCTCTGTCCATTTGTTGTTTCCCGATTTCCGATTCATGATGACTGACTGATTGAACAAATCAAATCAGTCCTGGCTTGGCCAAGCACTCACATGTATCATCTTTAAATCATCGAGGGGCCCACAGATATCGCTTTTATCCTGAAGGTAAAAGGAATGGATAAACTTCGACTCATATGGCTTGTTCTACTACTTGTTGAATCATACACAAAGGCACGTTTTATAACATCGAGCTACCGAATGCGGTTTCGTGCAATCAATGTACAACCAACTCATAGTAACAACTCATATCTCTAGGTTTGAAGAATATAAGATATTATCGTCTCATGATCACTCGTGATAAAATCCATGAAGTGATTCAAATGAGCGTGGGTTGAATCCAATACTCAGAACTTATGAGCACTCATGAGTGTTGTAGCACCACTTTGTCCACCAACTTGGACCTCTACAAACCAACCCATGACAGTCTTGATTCATATCTACTTCCAACATATGACCGACTGTGGATGGTTTGAATAACTTAATCATTCAGGAAGAGCGACTTAGTTATTCTGGAAGTCAAAACATGCAAAGTGAAACACAAGAATAAATGAATCAAATATGGTATCAAACCCTATGAATATAAATAAACACTTTTATTTATCACCATACTGATTACTCATTATTCATTGTTTCGGTTTTATCAACTTTATACTTGAATTAAAAACACTAGTTGTCCCATGCTCCAAGCATGTACACTATGTTTTTCTTAAACAATAGCTTTGCCATACACCAAGTATGCACTCTATGTTTGTCTATGATCCTTACTTTGTGAAATAAACCAATTGAACATAATTTCAATGATTCTAATTTCACACTCCCAAATCCTTATCGAAAAATGTGAGAATTTCAAATTCCTATCATTTATCGAAATCTGTTTAGATTTTAAACTTATATGCACTGACCCTCCTGTAATGAATATGTACAAAGTCACAAAGACTTGTCAACAGTCATTATAAGGTATTCCAATGGAGATCAACTCCATGGAAACTAAGTCTCATATTCAAAGTACATTGCTTTGGACATGCTTCTTGCATTAAGTTTTCTAATCTTACACAGATAACTTCCACCTATGGAGACAACTCCATATTCTCATTTTGACTATCACTTCTGAATAAGAGATGCCTCTTTTCAGAATATGTCAATATGGTCCTTCCAATATTAGCACTATACTTCCAACTGTCCCTGAGCAACCAATCTTTGGTAAACCTCAGATTGTCCTCGACAATTGCTTAATCATTTTAGTCATATCCAATTCTAGACCTTTTCCCTTCTTAATGCCTCTGGGCATTTGGAAAAATTTAGAAATGACAAATATTATAGCACATGCAATCGATCCTGTACCCAAAGCAAATGGTACACGATTCATGATGTCTCACATAAAGACATGATTCTATACCAGTCTTTTGCTACAATATTTTTATTTGCCATGTTTTCAAAATTTGACTATGAAGAGGGATGTCGTAATTATAATCGAATTTTGAGAACGCAATATATAGAATTTCCTTAAGTTGAACCAATCCAACATGAAATTCATATATATATTCTTGACTAAAGATGATTAAGGTCTCAATCTAAGCCTTTAGAACTGAAATGAAGTATATCCTCTCCCTTAATTATAGCAAAACAACTTTTTCAATCCCTGCAGCCTCACGAATTGAAACTTTTGTTTTCTATAATTAACATTGCTAACTTGCAACACTAACAATAATTATCATGCTCCCACTAACATGATGATTATTAGCATAACACTTATGCTCCCACTAGCTTTGACATGTACTCAGAAATCAGCTGGACTTCTAGAAATCAATACTTTATTGACTTCCTTACCAAAGTTCAGATTTCTGATACAAGATGCTTTGATAAAACTTTATCAAAATCATACACCTTTCCTTAGATAGCATGCATGTGTGTCTAAACAATTTCAGAACTATGAAAAGGGATGCCGTAATCATAGTCTCAATTGTTTAGACCTTTTGCCATCTGCTTCAAATCTACTTGGTGGAAGTGTTTCCTCACCATCATTTTCATGAATCGGAGAGAAACCTTATGACCCTTAGATTTTATGGTGTATGTGTTCTTATCCATGTGAATCGTCAAAACCATAGTCTCAAGACAAGGATAATGACAAATCCAAACTCATATGGACTGAACTTATGCAATCTTAACTTCTTGCCACCTGGCAGTACAGGGCCTGCCATTGCTTCCAAGTTGTTATGCAACCAATTGAGAACTTTCAGAACTCCTATGCAAAGCCAACTTTAACTGGAATGGGCATAGAATATGTCAACATGATAGGTTATAAACCTCAAGTCGTGTGCTAGTGAAGAACTTTAGGTTTTATTCTTGATTAAGTCCTGAAACTTTCAAGAGCTTTAAGACTCCCACTGTCCTCTTGACATATAAGACCCCCTTGTCAAATATTCAAGAGATAGTGCGGATTCTTTATCAAGACTAACACTTTACACAATTGGCCTAAGTTGGTCTCTGTTTTATCCAAAACATTCACAACTTACCAATTTCAAATGTACAAGAGTAGATAACCTTTTACTCTTACATTTGACTAGTGTTAACAAACCCTCTTTAAGATATGTCACTCAAGTTACAATCTTGGAGTATGACTCTAAGAATTGTTTTGGAACGAAGTATGACTCATCTTTTTGATTTAACCATTTCAACAATTCATGACTCCTCTTCTTAGTCATAAGAATGCACTAAGATGACTTTAGAGGACCAATTGTGATATGGTATCTTAATCATTAAGATGATCATAAACATGATACTAAAGTACTCTCCCATCTTTTCAGATTTGAGAAACTTTTATCTTTCTGCCATACTTTGATTCTTCTTATTCGTTCTGTCTCACATTGAAACTTCTCCAATGCTACAGACTTATACTTAAACTTATAAGTATAACCATATTTACTGAACTTAAGTAAATCATGACAAATAGTCTTCTTGATCTTTTGTGGTGGACTTGACCAGTGCACAAGAATGTGTACTCGATCCCTTAGTCTTTTCCTTATTCACATAAGGAGTTAGTCTTAATTTTCCAAGCTGAAAGTTCTCATTCATCATACTATACAACTTGCATGATTCCAAGTTTCGGTCCAATTGAACCTTGGGTGATGAGAATCTTTCTGTATTTGGTAATATTAGACATTACCACAACCGAAAGAATCAAATCGATTTTTCCAATATTGCTATCAATGGAATCTTATAAGCAACAACTTTTCAAAAATGCCATTGTAAGGATACTTAAAATAAATAAAATCAAAACCTTTTTCTTTTATTTTAAAACTTTGCGGAAAAACTTATCCTTACAATCCATATGAAAACCTTGTTGTTATCTATTCCTAAACAATATAAATATCATAACTCTTAAGTAATAGCCCAAAATTCTGATCACCGAACCATGCGATTGAAATCCATCTTCGCGATCAGAATCAGCATGTACTTAATAGAGTTAGACAATGGACTTTACCTGAAGTAGAGCCAAACTTATTGACTTTAACATCCTTATGTAAATTTGGCAGCTTCGTAACCAATGCCCCTTTCTTTGGCAATAGTTACCTATGGACCCTTGATAATGGGACTATCTTAGACTTCGCCTCTCTCTTTACCATTGGGTCAACCGAGTTGACTATGGCCGATCCCTTTCCATTGGGAAGAGAGAGCTTTACTGGATATCCAATGTCATCATTGTCAATGTCCATAGCGTTTTAGGAAGTTGATCTTAGCAAATAGATAAGATCATTAAGGGTCTTGTCTTAGTCTGTTTCATAGGATTCCCAAAAGAACTCACTATGTGACTTAGAAAGTAGTTGAGCCACCAACTTTCTCAAGACTTTGACACCCAACTCTCCCGGCTTGTCAATATGTGACTACATCTCCAAGATGTGATCACACCTAGACCTTGCCTTGCCAATAGGGCTTGAGTGACCTTAAACTTTTTAGGAACTTGTGGGTTATGGAGAATAATTGGAGGAGGTGAAAGAAGTATGATATCCATGGGACATCATCTTCATTTAGGAAAGCTTGTTTCAAGAGATTTGGGAAGATCATAAATGTCTAGACCAGACATCTTTTTGGGAGATATTCAAGATAGTTGATTTAAAGTCCTTAATATGACACCCAATATGAAATATTAAGGCTAGGACCCAACAAACTATTTTATAACTTAGAAGAGGGATGCCGTAATCCAAGCTATAAAATATTTGAAGGTAGGTGAATGACGATTCACCAATTTCCACCATGAAAAACGAAATAATTTATTAGGTTTTAATTGGATTTGAAAGTCCTAGATCTTTGAGATTCATTGAACTGTTCAAAGGCATGTTTCAATCTCGAGTGTGCCCTTCAGGTTTTGTGACTGGGATGCCGAGGATCACAAAACAAGGTGTGAATAACCATGCAAATATACTTGGTACCCTTAATATTTACCCCTTAATCAGTGTGCCGGTTAACCACACACGCTCCACCGATACTATGATAAATATTAAGTTACCCTTTGCCTACCTTGTTAAGTCCAGGTTAGTGTGCCGGTTAACCACACACGCTCCACTAACGACTTAAGCAAAGTGCAAAGTGTAATTTCATGGGTTAGCACCAAATTCACATTTTCCTAAGTAACTAAGATTGGGTATTAATAAGAGTTTAGTTACTTAGTATTTATCATTAATACTTTTAATGAAAGGAGAATTATAGTCCTTGTCCTACCCGTTCGGCTAACGACCCTCCACCAGTCAAGGAAGCGGTGGGTGAGAGTGGACACCCATTAAACTGCCATTTTATAGGCAATAACCTTATACCCCCCTTATAGACCGGCTTCGTGAATGAGGCCTACTAACGGTAAGACTGACTTTACTCTTATACATATATATAAATATTATTAACTTATAATATTATAAAGTATAAGGGTTGAATTTTAACTTTTAAAATTCTAAGGGCTAACTTGGAATTAAAGTATTCATAAGTGAAAACTTTTCAAATTCCAAAGCTTGAGGGCAAGTTTTGAAACTATTCAAAACTAATTAATTCCATAACTTATGAGTTTAAAGTAGTTTTAATTAAAAAAAAAAAAAACTCTTCAAGTTCCATAACTTGAGGACAAGTTATGGAAGACTTTAAACTAATAAAAGAATGTAACTTTTCTTTATTTTTGTAACTTATGGAACTAATTAACGTTACATATTTTATCATTTAATGAAGTGACTCTTGAACCTCTATAACTTGAGGACAAGTTATGGAGTCATAAAACCATTTAATTAGAACTAGACTCTTCATTTTGTAACCTTTGCCAACTTTTATGAGTTTTATGATTCTTAAATGTGACTTTTCATATAACTTGAGGACAAGTTACAAAAACACACTTTGGAATCAACTCTTAGATTAAAATGGATTGAAAACACATAATCAATTAACTTTTCTATTAATCTATATGAACAAAGATAATTCACATCAAATTTTTTTCAAGTAATTAGCATAACTTTTAAACTAATACAATTCGATTTTTCAGCTAATTTTGCAAGTATAACAAGAAAACAAGCCTTGGCTCTGATACCACTGATGGGTTTTGCGCATTCTAACACTCCTAAGTGTACATGCAACCCTAAATACCTTGGATCTATGTTTTCTCTATTATACATGCAATTATGAACTTTCCAAGGTATTACCCTATCTAGCATACAATACTTGATACTTGGGTAATCAAATGGATAGAATACATACCTTTGTTTGATGTATCTTGTCTCCATGAAGCTTGAGTGCCTAGTGCCCCAAGTGTGACACCTCAAATGGTTCACACAACACCAAATGCACATGGAATGACTTGAGAGAAATGGAACACTCCTTGAAATCGTCTAGCCCTCATATTCACACATTAGTGCACGATTTCTTGAGCCATGGGATTCTTTTATATGGTGGCTATTAGGGTTACACCATGTAACTCATAACTTTAGCCATTCCTTATGCTCCATGGATTTTAACCTCCATGGAGTATCCATGGGTCACCCCATGGACTTAGTCCAACATAAGGAATCTTGGATCACAAGCCCACATATATAAGAATGAATGATTTACACAATCAACCCATATATTTAATTAGTCTCCTTTTGATCACTTAATTAATTCCAAATTAATTCTTGATCAATACTAATTAAATAACCTTATTAATATATTAGAACTTATAATATATTAACCAACCTTAAGTGTTATTTCTCTCATTATAGTCTATCCAAATGCATGATGCCATGCAACCCAAATGGACCATGTCGGGTCGGGTCAAGTCTTACCAATTATAGTTATGGACTTAGACATTAATCCAACAAAACGCTCCCACTCAACCCGCGGAATATAACGGGCGCGGTACATGTCCCTGAACTGCTCCCAAGTAACAGCAGCTCTCTGATCATCAGTGTACGACCCAGTCGCAAGTCTCCACTAGAGATGGCAAAAAAAACCCGTACCCGATGGGTACCCGAAACCCGAACCCGAATTGGCCGGGTAAATCCCCGAATTGACCGGGGATGGGTACGGGTACGGATATTACCCAAATGCAAAAAACGGGGATGGTTCTACCTATCGGGTACCCATACCCGTACCCGAAACCGTACCCGATGGGTACCCGAAATATATATATATATATATATATATATATATATATATATATATATATATATATATATATATATATATATATATATATATATATATATATATATATATTATATTTTTAATCAATTCAAAAATGTTATACGTAATTTAAATTGTGAAAGTGAAAATTCATTTACGTCAAGTGTAAATTCATTTATGTTATATTTTTAATCAATTCAAAAATCTTGTAATGCGTCGCCGACTCATCTCACTGTGAATTGTGAAACTAAGTCAAATAGTCAATAGAGTTTTTTTTTATTCCTTAATCAAACTTGTAATTCGCTATGGTAAAGATTGACTCAGGGAGTGAACAACCTTCAACACCAATTGGTTCTACAAATTTTGATGTTGAACCTGATAATACAAGTCCAAATGTTCCTTCCTTTGAAGAAGCACTTTAATCAGATGAGGTAAATCCTCCAAACAAAAGACAAAATAAACATTGCTTGGGATCAATTTGTTATTATTTCTATTTGTTTTTAATTTACTAATTTTTTTTGTTCTATTTAGATGAAGGTGTGCAATTTACCTCGGATAATAATCCAACTATTTTTTATGATTACGACACGGATAGTGAAACTTGATGGTAATAATGAAACAATTTTTTCATGATTATAATCGATTAAATTAGAGTTTTTGTTTCATACATTTGTTTATACTTTGTCTTTGTTTTGTTGGTAGGTGAATATATGATAAATGATGGTTCAATGCGAAAGTTGGAATTGAAATTTGGTAAACTTTATTGTTATTGTTTGGATGATGGGCGATGTTTGACTACTTTTTGGATGACTTTTTATGTTTCTGTTTTTTTTAGTTGCAAAAAAGTAGTTTAATTTGTAAACTTGAATGTTATTGTTCATTTTTTAATACATTCGATGATTGAAGTGCTTTATATTATTTTTATAAGTTTTTTTTGTTTGTTAATATATAGTTATGACTTATTTTTTCATAAACTTTCAAAACCTTATAATGGGGAAAATTCCCCGATTACCCGTTGGGGATCCCCGTTCCCCATTGGGGATGGGGATGGGGATGGATTTTTAATCCCCGATGGGGATGGGTTCGGGTATGGGTATGGGGATGGGGATTCGGGTATGGGGATGGGGAACATGAAACCCGGTATACCCATACCCATTGCCATCCCTAGTATCCACCAGTGCTTGGCCCCAGACCTAAGCAGGTTCAGAGCAGACCTGACCTTCTGGTCAGTAAGACACGAGCAGGTGAAGAAACACCCCTCCACATCTGAAATCCATCTCATAGCCTTGATGGGATCCTACGTCCCATCAAAAGTAGGGGGCTTCGTGTTATCGAAGTCCCTGTACTAAAACCCTCTACCAACTCCTCCCCCTGCCGCTGATACAGCTGATGCAGCTGCTGCGGAGGCTGTCTCTGCAAGGGCTGCATAGCGCTCATCAAAGTACTCCACCATGGCGGTCTTAATCGACCCGAACATCTCCGGCAACTGTGCCCGGAATGCAGTAGTAACTTCATTATGCATGATCTCTCGAATCCTGGCATCCAACTCCTCTGTACCCATTTGCACCACCGGCTCACGTGATGTCGGCCCCTCCTGGCCTCTGTCCCCTGATCCTGATCCCGAACCGGATCCAGCCACAAAGCGCCTCGTCATCACCATTCTGAAACATACCACAAGATATCAGATAATCCATATAAATAACTGGGAGCCAACTCCCTACTAACCCTAGGGATTGTGACTTACTTAACATGTGTATGGGTCCTGTGCTTCCAGTAGTACGGGCCCATACTACCTTCCATACCTACCCATATTTTTCTCAAGCATCACCACAATGCCCTAACTGAATACACAACATGGCGAGCGCTCAATCCTCACTCTTCGAGGAATGCTAAATATATCGTAACTGGCCTCCCGGCCTCACACAACCCACCCATCCATGAAACTTCCACCAACCCTGCAGCACTAGTGTATGCTAGCCATACATAACGTTGGACCCTATAGACTTTCGAATATCCGATCCTACCCTAAGCTCCCAATCAAACAAGAACAGAACATAAGGCCAAATCAAACATTCTTAGGCTATAAGATCTTAGTTATGTATAACCGTAATGCATACACTAAGCAACTACAGTAATGATGTCAATCTCATATAAAGGAAACCCTAGGCTAGCAGGCATCATGTAATCAGGCAATTCTATCCTGCAATTCCTGAAGATCCCTAGCCTAGTACTAACATGTCGTTCTAACATATCTCATAATCAAATAACTTGTATGGTATTTTGGGGTCTACTTACTGGCTTCGGCTGATCGTACACCTTGCATCCTTCTTTACTTATTTTGAAAACCTTTTTGAAAAAAAAATCATTTTGAAAATCCTTTCCTTGATTTGAGACTGGAGTTACACAAGTGTTCCTCCAATTCACTCAAACCAAGGCTCTGATACCAACTTGTGACACCCAAAAATTCAAGCCAATTTAACTTTTAAAAACATTTCAAACCATTAAAAATCATTACAACTTTGTTTTCAAAATGTATAATATCAGATTTTTCCCAGAAACATAAACAAATCATGAGGAGTTGTACGATCTCGCCTTCGCCTTGCCGCGATCCCCTGATGTACCTGAAACAATAAACTGAAACTGTAAGCCCAAGAGCTTAGTGAGTTACCCCAAAATACTGATACACATACAGTCCACATAACCATGTCAGCAATAACATATCATAACAAACTGAACAGCATGTAATGGGTCCACAGCCTTACAGACTGGATTACCCCTGGGCCTGCAGTGTGAGTCTGGATTGCCTTACGGGCCCACAGCTCACATCTGGCTTGCCATCGAGCCCTTAGCCCGTAACCGGAATGCTCCCGAGCCCACAGTACGAGTCTCCCTTAGCCCGTAACTGGAATTCTCCTAGGGTTTGTTGGCTACCGCACGGAGCAGTACAACCTCAACCCATCCCACATAACATATAACATACAACATAACCACTGAGCATGCAATAATCATATAACATCACAGGTAGTCCTACAGGTCTACCTAACTGGCATAACCACTAGCATGCAACACTAACTCATACTCAACATCTAACATTGCTAGGATAACATATCCAATAGGCCGGCCTTGGTGCCTTAGACCCCTTAGTATAGTGAGGATAACTCACCTCGCAACTGTCGTCTGAAACTAGAAAGCTCAACTCCCGGATCACCAACACGAACTCCCCCACCTATAGCTACCATAAAACCCTTTTTCATAAGTTTCCAAATTACCAAAATACCCTCAGAAGTCGACTGGTCCACTCTTGGTCAAAGTCAAAGTCCACAGTCAAAGTCAACAGTCCATGTTGACTCGACTCGTCGAGTGCAGTTCACCGACTCGTCGAGTCCTTCTTGAACTCGAGAAGTTGTGAAATCCTTGTTTAGCTCGTCGAGTTCCCCTTTAACTCGCCGAGTTCATACGTGTCAAAAGATTGAGAAAAACCCTAGCCAACTCGTCGAGTCTTCGACCGACTCGCCGAGTTCAAGGCAATCATCAACGGACTCGCCGAGTTGTTCATCCAACTCGTCGAGTACATGGCCATCTTTATGTGGCTCGCCGAGTCCTTGCAGACCTTCATCCATGCAGACACTTTTTAAGCCATGCCAAGGTTCCAGATTACAGATCCAAGCTTCTAAGGCATGTTTATCATGTAAAGTTGCAAACTTTACACGCATGCAAGGCCCTAGAGGCTCTAAATGACCAATCTAAGCTTCTAATGGAGCTTTACAGCTTAGGAGAGTCTCATCCTTGCAAGAGCTAGAAACTTTATGGACTTAGGACTCAAAAGAGGTTCAGATCTGAAGTTTCAACTTCAGATCTAGCTCCCATACCATAATCCCTTCATGAATAGCTAAAGAAAGCCCTAGTCTTCACATATGAATGATTCTAGAAGAAAAGAGGTCAGGGTAACAGCTTGTTACCTCCAAAGCGTGCCCAAGCTGAAGTAGACTCTAGATCCACACGAAATCCTTGATGCTAGCCTCTTGATCTACAAGTTTCCTTCACAAAAATCACTTCTCAAAGCTCCAAAACACTCTCCAAGCTCACACTCACGGAAATTAGGGTTTCTGGCTCTCAAGGGGTGATAGAGGACAGTGGGAGACGCTAATGGTCCAATATATAGGGTGCAGAAACCCTGAAACTTAGGGTTTCCACTGCCAGCTCCTACTCGTCGAGTCCCCCATTTCGACTCGCCGAGTCACTCATTAAATGACATGTCCTGGCCCGCTACTACTCGACGAGTCACAGCGTCAACTCGTCGAGTAGACCTTAAAACATGAAATCTAAATGGAATAATAATGATACCTGACGGTTGGGATGTTACAATGACAGTCTTATTTCATAGTTACTTCCAACGTATGATCGACTGTGGATGGTTCGAATAATAATAATAATTATAATTTTTTATTATTTTGGCAGTCAAAACATGCAAAGTGAAACAATAGTAAATAATTGGCACAAGACAATAACTTTACTTATAAATAAAACTCATTTTATTTAATCATCAAATGTCAATTACAATTTAGCTATTACAAGTTTCGATTTATCTAATTCCTAAAACTAATATCGTCCTTTAGCCCAATGCCCCTCGCATATTGTAAGTGCTAAACCCTAGCCAGTCCCTTTGTAAGAGGATCTGCTAGGTTGTCCTCTGACGATATCCCATTTACCACGAGGTGCCCTTGATCTATTTGATGTCTTATAAAGTGGTACTTTCTATCGATATGCCTAGATCTACTATGATCTCTCGGTTCCTTGGTTAAGGCAACCGCCACTTCATTATCCCAGAAAATCTCCATAGGCTCCTTTATGGATGGAATGACTCCAAGGTCTTCGATGAAGTTTTTCAACCATATTGCCTCCTTCAATGCTTCGCTTGCTGCTATGTACTCTGATTCGCACGTTGAATCAGCTACAGTCACCTGCTTGGAACTTTTCCATGTCACTGCTCCTCCATTCAGGGTAAACACCCAGCCCGACTGAGAGCGGAAATTATCTCTGTCGGTTTGAAATCTGGCATCACTATACCCTGTCACTCTCAAGTCATCACTCCCACCGAGGCTAAGGATCCGGTCCTTAGTCCTCCGCAAGTACTTAAGAATGTTCTTAACTGCAGTCCAATGAGCTTTACCAGGATTTCCTTGATATCTGCTGACCATGCTCAAAGCAAAGGCCACATCAGGGCGAGTACAAGTCATAGCATACATGATCGAACCAATTGCGGAAGCATATGGTATATGACTCATTTTTGCTATCTCAGCCTTTGTACTCAGACTTTGAGTCTTACTCACTTTGGCATTGCCTTGGATAGGTAAGTCACCTTTCTTGGAGTTCTCCATGCAGAAACGTTTCAACACCTTGTCCAAGTAGATAATTTGACTAAGTTCTATTAGCCTTTTACTCCTGTCTCTCAATATCATTATCCCTAGAATATAAGCACCTTCTCCGAGGTCCTTCATAGCGAAACACTTCCCAAGCCAGGACTTGACCTCCTACAAGGTTAGGATGTCGTTTCCTATGAGCAGTATGTCATCTGCATACAATACCAGAAAGCTCAGTATACTCCCACTAACTTTAACATATACACAGGACTCATCCTCGCTTCTCGAAAATCCAAACTCTTTGACTTTCTCATCATAACAAAGATTCCATCTGCGAGATGCTTGTTTCAATCCACAAATGGATTTCTCAATCTTACACACTCTATTAGGGTACTTTGCATTGACAAAACCCTCTGGCTGACTCATGTAAACATCTTCAGCCAACTTTCCATTAAGGCAAGCGGTTTTGACATCTATTTGCCATATTTCAAAATCATGAAATGAATCTATGGCCAACATAAGCCTTATAGATTTAATCTTCGCTACTGGTGAGAAGGTCTCATGATAGTCAACTCCCGGAGTTTGAGTAAAGCCCTTCGCAACCAGTCGTACCTTATATGTGTGTACTTTCCCATCCATGTCGGTCTTCTTCTTGAAGATCCATTTGCACCCGACTGTCTTACGACGTGGTACATTATCAACCAAGTTCCAAATTTGATTGTCATACATGGATTGAATCTCGATGTCCATAGCCTCTTTCCATTTTGCAGACTCGGGGCCTGCCATGGCTTCCTTGTAGTTGTTAGGTTCATCTAAAATTACCAGTGTGCTATCACTGATAAATGTATCACCTTCAGTAGTAATATGGAAACCATAAAACTCAGGTGTATTTCTAACTCTACTGGAATGCCTTAGAGGTAAGGACTCGTCAATTGGATCAACTGGAGTTTCCTCCTCAGGTTGATTGATAGTGTTTGAGGTTCCTTCATCGCTTGACTCTTGAAGCTCTTCAAGGTCAATTTTCCTCCCACTGTTTCCTTGGCCTATGAGTTCTCTCTCACGAAAAACTCATCTCCTCGCAACAAAGACAACATTGTCACTCGGTTTGTAGAAGAGATATCCAAAGTATTTATGTGGGTAGCCGATGAAAATACATCGCTCACTCCGAGGTTCGAGCTTGTCGTGAGTTTCTTTTCTCACAAAATCCTCACAACCCCAAAGTTTGATGTGGTCTAATGTGGGAACTTTCCCTGTCCACATCTCGTGAGGTGTTTTGGAAACCTTTTTCATATGGACTAGATTAAGGATATGGGCGGCAGTCTCTAAGGCATACCCCCAGAATGAGATAGGTAACGAAGCTCGACTCATCATGGAACGAACCATGTCTAGCAAGGTTCTATTGCGCCTCTCATCCACACCATTAAGCTATGGTGTCCTAGGTGGCGTCAATTGTGAAACAATTCCACATTCCTTAAGATAGTCAAGGAACTCGATACTAAGATACACTCCTCCACGATCGGATCGCAGCATATTTATCTTCTTGCCCAATTGATTCTCCACTTCTTGCTTAAACTCCTTGAACCTTTCAAAAGTTTCCGACATATGCTTGATTAAGTAAATATACCCATATCTACTATAATCATCAGTAAAAGTCACATAGAAGCGGTTAGCATCCCTTGTGGCGGTTCTGAATGGTCCACACACATCAGTGTGTATGAGATCCAACAGACCTTCACCCCTTTCACAAGTACCAGTGAAAGGTGACCTGGTCATCTTTCCAAGTAAACAAGATTCGCAAGTGTCATCCGACTTCAAGTCGAATGACTCCAAAACTCCAGCCTTTTGGAGTTGGGTTATGCGCTATTTGTTGACATGTCCAAGACGACAATCCCACAAGCATGCTTTATCCAAATCATTGGAAGAATCAATATGTGACATCCCCAAAATCACGGCCAGAAAAGACCGGTTTCATTTATGCTTTTAAAATAATTTCAGAGTAAATCCATTGATTTAAAAGAGTTGCGGAATTTGTCCCCAAAACAATACATGATAAAATAAGGTTTATCAAAGCATTTCTTAACGAAATGTATTTTCATTATATATCAAAACTCGGGATGTCATGTTCCGATACAGATACAAAAGGATAAACAATAAAACATAGACCTTACACAGTTTATAAAACTACTGGTCTATAAATAAAAACATCTTCACAAGTTCTCCAACTAATGCTCTCGCGCCACTACCTGTAATACAAAGAAACTGAGTGGGTCAGGCTTGGGAGCCTGGTGAGCATATAGGTTTTCATCCCACAATAAATAATTATATTTAATTTCACCAACCAACAATAACCCGATTACCCATTCCCGTTATGCTCACTTTACGTCCCCATGACAACAACTATTACAAGGGACCTAATCTAGGATTTTCATCGGGGCGGACACTACTGCAGAGGGGTTTCCTCAGCAATGAATGTCCTAAGGCAACCATGAGGGGGATAGAATACAGCAAATGAACACCCAAGTTTACCAACACCTACAGGTTATGAGCCTGCCAGCATTCCACAGAACTGTCTAGAAAAGTCTGTGGTCGTCATCCATATTCTGCTGAATGACTAGATCACAATCACATCGAGGCCTCTCATCATTTTATTTCATCACACAACAACTGTCTACCCATGTTCTACCCAACATATTAGTAGATAAAAATATATACACTTATATACAGCTTAAAACGTGTACAAATCATTCATTCAATAAATTATTCAAATAAGCAAATAATATACAAACACATAACACGTATTTTGTATAGAATACTTCGTATCTACGTGTTAGAAGAAAAGAAATATACACTCACTTGATAAGACGATGATCGGACAGTACCTCGTCTCTTAAAATAATCTTTTCCGATAAAACCGGGATGTTTTTCTTGAAAACCGGGCTTCTTGCGGGCAGAGTTTCGGCTTGGAAACTTCACTTCTCGGGATCTTCGGGGCTTCGGAACTTGCCTCGGGTCTCGGGAATAATATCGGGGCTTCGGGGTATTTCTTGCACGCAAAACGAGGAAAATTGGGGAGAGAAAGAAAGAATTTTGGGAAAAGAAGTCGGCAGCCTCGCATGCCCTTTTATAGCAGCGAGACCTCGGACTACGCTGGGCGTACTCCGGATAAGGCTTCCACGTGGCGAAGTCTCGATGGAGGAACGAGGCCTCTTCTGGACCGAGGAAAGCAGCAGTACACTGCGCGTACCCATCTTGTATGCAGGGCGTACTTCGGATCAGATCGATGACTCCCCCCCCCCTCCTTCGGATAATATCCAAATTAATATTAAAATTAATATATTTTTAATTATTTATAAAACTTCTGAAATTCATATCTTTCTCATACGAACTCCGTTTTCGAAGTTCTTTATATCCACGCGTAGGTGAGACTAAGCTCTACGACTTTCATATAGACTTTGTCGGCTAATTTTGACTTTATTTTTATTATATTATTTTTAGTAGGCCGGGACAGGAAAACTCCGTTATAAAATCATAACTTCTTCATCCGACGTCCGTTTTCGTCTGTCTTTTTACCGTTGGACTACTATCGATGAGATATTCAATTCTCATTTAGAAAGTTTCGGCTAGAAACCACTCGATCTCAAATTCGAGTATTCGGGCTGCATACTGCTAAGCTTAAACTTAGAAAAATCATAACTTCCTCATACGAAGTCAGATTTGAGCATTCTTTTTATGCACACTCTCGGTTTAACGTATTCTACGACTTTCGTTTAGATTAATAAGGCTAGATATCGCTCTATCTTAAATTCGTATTTTACATCATACAGTGTCGTGCCGGTTCTGTCGCGAAACTTCGACAGGTCATAACTTCTTCGTTATAACTTGGATTTCGGCATTCTTTATATATTCGGAAACCTCGTCACGACCACTACGTCTTCATGTATCAATATTGGGTTTTTTTCTAACATTTCATTTTGACGCTTATTCTTAACCTTAATTAAATTAAGACACACAATTAAGCACAAAACACACAATACTCAAATAATACACTTCTATTATTTCAAAATGGGTTACAAAGGTTAACTTATACTATTACAACGACATTAATGCCTAGCCTAGAAACAGGGGCGTTACACAATATTCAATACATTATTTCCAAAGTTATCTACAACCATCACAGTTTCATATATACCATTGCAAGGTAATGCTTCAAAATAAAATACACCATTACAATAAGCACAAATACCACCATTTTCATTATTAAAAGAAAAGGTAAAACCTTGTTTATACAAACTGTGAAAGGAAATAATATTTCTCGCCATATCGGCCGAGTAACAACAATTATTCAACTCTAAATTAAAACCATTACTAAGCAATAAAGAATAAACTCCAATCTTGGTTACAGGCGACACTTTCCTATTTCCCATGATTAAGTTTATCTTCCCGTGCTCCACGTCCCTACTTCTTTTTAGTCCCTGCAAATCAGAACAAATGTGAATACCACAACCTGTATCAAGGACCCAAGAATTAGCATGTGATGAGTTATTAGATTGAATAGTGTAAATACCTGCAAAGGAGGGTTTGATCTTCCCATCCTTAATGTCCTCCAAGTACTTGGGGCAACTTCTTTTCCAGTTCCCTTTATCATGACAGTGGAAGCACTCTGCTTTCTTCGTATTGGAAGAGGGATTAAAAGAACCAGCTTTGGTGCCACTTGAAGAGGATCCATCAAGAGACTTTCCCTTGCGGCTCTTGTAGGGAGCCTTCCTCTTCTTTCCATTTCCATGTCTGATTGCCAGAACAGGGGCAGAAGTAGTAGTAGGAGTAGACACAACCGACTTACCTTTCAGATTGCTTTCTGCAGTCCTTAGAAGGCCTTGAAGCTTGCTAAGAGTGACCCCCTCCTTGTTCATATGATAAGTCATACGAAACTGATCATAACAAGAAGGTAAAGAGTGTAGAATGATATTTATGGCCAACTATTCATCAAAATTGACACTCAATTTAAGCAAGCGGTCCACGAATCTCTGCATCTTCTGCAAGTGGGCTGTGATGGGTTCACCACCCTTCATTTTGGTTGTGATCATGGAGGCAATGATCCCATACCTCTCCTGCCGAGCACTTTGATGGTATCATTCCATCAATTCATGATACATTTCATAGGGGTAGTAGTCATCATAGGACTTATGCAGCTCAGCAGTCATGGTTGCAATCATTAGACACGGCACCTTTGTCGCATCCCTCTCATGAGTAGTGTGTTCAGCGATTTGTTCAGGAGTAGCAGTGGTGATATCAATCTCTTTGAGCTCTTTATCGAGGACATATTTTTTTTTCCTCATAGTGAATAGCCATCCTGATGTTTCGAATCCAGTCATTGAAGTTCGAGCCATTGAAAATGACCCTCCCATATAGGTTCATGAGGGAGAAAGAGCTTGAAGGTATTGGGTTGGAAGCATTGTTTGGGATAGACATCTATAAAAGAAGAATAACAAAGTTTAGAATAGATGATAATCCTTAATATTACAACTAATATGAAATATTAAGGCTAGGACCCAACACAATATTCTACAATTACAAAGAGGGACGCCGTAATCCAATTGTAAAATATTTGAAGGTAGGTAAATGACGATTTACCAATTTCCACCATGAAAAACAAAATAGATTATTAAGTATTAATTGGTTTGAAATTCCTAGATCTTTGAGATTCATTGAACTTTTCAATGGCATGTTTAAATCTTGATTGTTCCCTTCAAGTTTGTGACTGGGATGCTGAGGATCACAAACAAGGTGAGAATAACCATGCAAATTAGCTTGGTACACCCAATGTTACAAATCACCTAATCAATGTGTCGTTTAACCACACACGCTCCATTGATCTATGATTAACATCAAGTTACCCTTTGTCACACATTGTCAGTCCCAAATTAGTGTGTCGGTTAACCACACATGCTCCACTAACGACTTAACAAGGTGCAAAGTGTAATTTCATGGATTAGCACGTTTTCACATTTTTCCTAAAGTAACTAAGATTGAGAATTTTAATAAAAGTCTAGTTACTTTATTTTTTAATCATTACACTTTTAATGAGGGAGAATTAATGTCCTATCCTACCCGTTCGGCTAATGACCCTCCACCAGTCAAGGAAGCGGTGTGTGAGAATGGACACCCATTAAACTACCATTTTATAGGCAGTAACCTTATACCCCTCTTATAGACCGGATTCGTGAATGAGGCCTACTAACGGTAAAACGGATTTTATCTTATACATACATATATATATATATATATATATATATATATATATATATATATATATATATATATATATATATTATTAAACTTATAATATTATAAAGTATAAGGGTTGAATTTTAACTTTTAAAACTCTAGGGTTTGGAATTAAATTTTGATTAGTGTGACTTTACAAATTCCAAAACTTGAGGGCAAGTTTTGAAACTTGTCAAAACTCTTCACATTCATAACTTATGAGTTTAATTGGATTTTAATGTATGAGACCTTTCATTTTGATAATTTGAGGACAAGTTATGGAGGTCATTAAAATTCATTTAGATCATATTTCTAACAACTAAAATTATCACATAATCTATGATCTAACTAAACTCATAATCAATATAATTTCTAGTCAACAATTTGAAAGTAATTTTGTTTATCATATAAAAACAGCAATTATTTTTAAAACTTTGACAATTATCTTGTGGTTGGATGATTACAAGCACTACCATATCATAAAAAACATTTCCAATGATCCAAAACAATTTGTGGTAGTGTTCCAAATCCAAACCAGGCCAAGAAAATCGAAATTCTGCAAATAGAGCCTTCAACTCGTCGAGTACATGAACTGGACTTGGCGATTTTCTCTGTTACTGAGTGGACTCGTCGAGTCTGTTCATGTACTCGGCAAGTTCACCATTCAGAGGCCAAAATTTCGACTTTTTCAGCTTTGAAAAACTAGTAAGCATCAAATATAATAGAAAACAATCCTAGGCTCTGATACCACTGTTTGGTTTTGAGCACTATAACACTCATATGGTGCACATGCAACCCTAAATGCTTTGGATCTATGTTTTCTCTATTATACATGCATATTTTCAATTTTTCCAAAGCATTGTCCTAACTAGCATACAAATTGCCAAATGAATAAAACATCTAGTTAGATGACATACCTTTTGAAGGACTTGTAGTTCTTGACCCTTGAAAGCTTGAGCACCTCAAGTGTGAGGCCTCTAATGGTTCACAAACACTAATATGCAAGAGGATGATTTAAGAGAATAAGATACTTATCTCAATGAGAAGGTGCATGTATGTGTAGCCGATTTTGGCTCATGGAAGGGTTCTATTTATAGTGTTGGACATGCTAGGGTTACACTTGGTAAACCATAATAACCCATGACTTTCCACATTCTCATGCTCCATGGGTTTAACCTCCATGGACTATCCATGGATTAGTTTAGCCCATAATCATGGATCATTATCCCACACTACAAGAATGATTGATTTACATAATCAATCCCCATATATTTAATTAGTCTCTTTTGATCACAAAATTAATAAATTAATTCTTGATCAATACTAATTAAATAATTTCGTATTAATATATTATACTTGTAATATATTAATAAACCATAAATAACCTTATTCTCAAAATCCATCCTATCAAATTGCACTGGTGAAGGCAACCCAAAAGGACCATGCTACAATCGGTTCAAGTACATACCAGTTATAGTTATGGGCTTAGACACCAAATCCAACACAAAACACACTCTATAAACTCACACACTCAAGGAAAGGACTAGGGTTTGGGGAAAACGGCTCAAATCTATGGAGGCTGAGGTAAGGGAGGGTTATGAGCTCATAAGGACGTTTATATAGCACCCAAACCCTAAATATTAGGGTTTCCTTTTGTCATGAGTACGCCCAGCGTACCAGGGCACGCCTAGTACACTCAGCGTACCTTATTGTACGCGCAGCGTACTCCTTGTGATCCCAAAATTTCAATTTAGCCCTTAGGCTTCTCATGGTTTCACCCTTCCATCCCCATGGACTATAAATGACAAATCTTGGGATGTTATAGATAACAACCGAAAAGAACGCAAAAGATAACATACCTGCAAGATCACCTGTCGGAGAACGAACCTCCCCTGTCTAACACTACAATGACCGGTTCCTCTCTGTTGGGGCTCCTGCCCTACCCTCACGACTATCAGAGATTCACAAAATAGCTAGAGCAGGTGCACTCACTGCTCCTCCCCTTCTCCTCAGACAGACGGCCTTCTTGTGGCCCACTTGGTCGTAGAGAAAACATAACGGGCTTGCCCCCTAAGAACAATCCCTACTGACATGATCAATCCTGCCACACTCGTAACAACCCATACCCCTGGAACGACAAACTCCATCGTGCAGTTTCCCGCACGTGCTGCACCGACCCTGGCCCTGCCCGCCCCTCAATCGTTGATCCGAAGTCTTGGGTCTCTTCCTGGGACCCTCCCCTACATGCACCTGATCTGGCCCCCTCGTCCCCAAGTGCTCCAAATTGATCTCCCACTCACAAAAAGATAGAGTGCGAGCCCCAACGATAGCCATAACCTCAGCGCGGATCGCGCCCAAGCACTCATCCAAGATCTCCAAAATACCACGGGTAATCTCCGACGAGATAAATTCTCACATCTGCTCGCTAATCGGCTCAGCACCTACACCGGAGCCGGAACTAGAACCTGAACCTCCTCCTTTAGTGCTCATCACCAAACTGAAATAAAACATGCCAATGATCAGAACACACCCAAAAATCCTCCTCCCACAAACTTCTTAGATTCTCCAAGCCTCTCCTGATTGGAGTATGGATCCTATGCTTTCAGTAGTACGGGCCCAATACTACCTTCCACACCTATCCATACTTTTCTAAAGTATCATCCTAAATCCTCTAAGTCACCCACTCAAACTGATGCACCAAAAATTCACTAAACTGCGCCACCAAAACCAATTGAAGCACTTCCTAGGCTCTCTTAGGTTCCCGACCTCACTCTGCCATCAGCTGCTGAAAAACTCCCCATAATGACAGTCATCCACCTCATGAATACCATCATATTCACTTAGTAGCTGACTCCCATCATTTAAGAGTTCCACAAGGCACAAAGCAAGCAGCATTCGTGTAGTAACACTCCAATCCATAGAAATATCATAGAACATTCAACCCATACACCACCATTTATGCTAGAAATTCCACCCTTACTTTCGGTTGCCTTATGCATGCAAATTATACACAGAACAGGATCAAATAGACTGTCGAATAACAGACTCTACCCTAGAATCACAACCAGACAAGGAGCAGTGTAACGTCCCACTGATAATAACATAAAATTTTTGTTTTTAGATTCAAAAATCTTTAATACATATTAGTTACATAAAACCAAGGTAATCAAGATTTAGGAAAACATCATCGAATCAGAGTAAATCACAGAATGCGGAAACATATGGTGTGTGCTCTACAATCACCCTGAGCTCTTCCATTTGAAAACCAAGGTACCTGAAACATAAACTGAAAATTGTAAGTACAAAGCTTAGTGAGTTCCCCAAGATACCTCATACCATACATATCATATAACGGGCCCTGCCCAAATGAGATACGAGCCCCGCCCACACTCGCATAACGGGCCCCACCCAGATGAGATACGGGCCCCACCCACACTCGCATAACAATGAGATACGAGCCCGCCCACACTCGCATAACGATGAGATACGGGCCCTGCCTACACTCGCATAACGTTGAGATACGGGCCCAACCCACACTCGCATAACGGGCCCCGCCCACTAAACATATAACCATACAATCATATAACATTCAAACGCATGGGAAAATCACAAAGATAGTAGCATACTACACAATCATCGGGGCCCGCCCACATACAAATCATATATGCATAACCTGATACTAGCATATAGAATAATCATCGGGCCCCGCCCAACATACATATCAATACATACACATGCAAGAGTTACGCAGACAACTGGCATCCTAACATAATAACCATGGGCCAGCATTGGTGCCTTTGACCCGCCAAACACAGTGAGAGACTCACCTCGCACTGCTAAAGCTCACTGAAAGAATTTCCTAGCTGTTGCCCTGACGACACCTCCGAACTATCAGAACAAAAATAACACCCAATTAGCAATTGGGTTCCAATCTGTAACCAAAACTTCATACCTGTGGTAAAAAGACCATTTTACCCCTAAACTAGCCATGTCCAAATCTATGACCCAAACTACAATCTGAAAGGCCCACTTATGAGCCATTGGCCCAATTTTCCAAATTGGGCCCAAACCCCATACATGGCCTTGCCTAAACCCATAATTCCCTTAATTACAAATCAGATTGCCTCAAGAACCCCTTGGGACAAACTTGTTCAATGACATAAATCGAAAGTCAAAGTCAACGGTCCAAGTTGACCCAACTCGCCGAGTTGCCCATCAACTCGTCGAGTGTCTCCATTAACTGCACAGATCGGGAAAAACCAAGTCAACTCACTGAGTACGCCCAAGAACAAACAACTTAATGCATTAAGCTGCCTTCATCGAATCCAAGAGCTCCAAAGCTCAGATCTCGACCAAAATGAGATCAAGAAGGGTAAAGTTTCAAACTTTACCCCCTAGGAACCACCTAAATGGGTCCAAACCCAAACCCTAGACTTAAAAGAGCGAGGGCTTAATCATTAAGCACTTAATCATCAAAGACAAAACCCCAAAATGTAGATCTGGCCCCATAAGGCTAAATGGACAAGTAAAGTTTCCAACTTTACGCTTAAGCATGACTAGGAGGAGCTCAAAAGCTCGAAAAGAGCTAAATGAAAGACTTGATGAATGCATGAAGCCCTTAAATCCATAAATTTGGCACATTTATGCCAAAAGAGCTCATGTAGACCTTAGATCTAAAACAATAAGCATTTGGGACGTCCTAATCCTTAACTGATGGGTTTTGAGCATTCTAACACTCCTATGTTGTACATGCAACCCTAGAAACCTTGGATCTATGTTTGACTATGATACATGCAAATAATTATTTTTCCAAGGTTCTTATCCTATCTAGCATGGGATGGGGAACTTGAATCAAATAAAGCTAGTAGAATTACTTACCTTGTAGTTGTAGTTGATTGCTTGGAGTTTTAAAGCCTAGCACCAATAGTATGGATGCCTCAAATGAAAATCACAAATCACCACAAACTTGGAACTTTGAGAGAATAGTAATCACCTTCTTGAAATCGGCCCTCTTACTTTACTCACCACAACTCATATGATTTCAAGAACCAAAGCCTCCTTTATATAGTGTGGTGGATTAGGGTTACATTCATGTAAACCCTAATACCCATGTCTTTTCATTTCCATGAGATCCATGGGTTAAAGCTCCATGGAGTATCCATGGACTTTCCATGCAAGCCTAGCCCATTCCAAATAAGCATTAGCCCACACTATATAAATACAAGAGCCCATATTTAATTACTCATACTTTTGATCTCTAAATTAATTCTAGATTAATTATAGATCAATACTAATTAAATAATATGATTTTATATTAATATATTAGGACTTATAATATATTAATAAATCATAACTTATACTATTCTCAAACGATTATCCAAAACTTGTTCGGGTGAAGTGCAACCCAAATGGACCATGACGGGTCGGGTCAAGTACATACCAAATATAGTTATGGACTTAGACACTATATCCAACAGTCTCCCACTTGGATAAGTCTAATAACTATAGTTGCAAGTATGACTTCAGGAACCGATCAGCAATCGTAGCTCTTTAAACTCTGTTGAACTATGAAGCGCCATTTTAGATAAGTGATCATATAATCCTCTGTTCTAGATATCAGCCGGACAAATACATGGAAACTGGTCTTGCTTATTGTCCAGCATTTGTTTCCCGATTTCCGATTTGTTTGACATAGAACTTAACTGAACACATCAATTTAGTTCTGACCGGGCCCAGTACATAGGTCAAAACAAAATCATCGAGGGGCCCAGATATCGCTTCTAATCCTAGAAGGAACAGATAAACTTCGACTCATATGTTTGCTCTACTACTCGTTGAATTACACACAAAAGCACGGTTTATAACATCGAGTTACCAATGCGTTTTCGTGCAATCAATGCATAAACAAGTCATAGGCAACAAATCATATCTCTAGGTTTGAAGACTTATATGATATTACCGTCTCACGATCACTCGAGATAAATTCCATGAAGTGATACAAGTGAGCGTGGGTTGAATCCAATACTCGGAACTTATGAGCACTCATGAGTGCTGTAGCCCCGCTTTGTCTAACATCTTAGACCTCTACAAGCCAACCCATGACAGTCTTGATTCATATCTACTTCCAACATATGACCGACTGTGGAGAGTTTGAATAATATGATATAAACCATAACATAATTATTCTGGAAGTCAAAACATGCAAAAAGAAATAATAGTAAACGATTGACAAGAGATAGCAACACTTTACTCATAAATAACAGCTTTTATTTATCATCAAATGTCAATTACATTTTACAAATTTCAAGATTATCTAACTACTAAAACTAATATCATACTTCAGCCCTATGCTCCGAGCATGCTGGTGATGCTTAGCCCGAGTCAGTCCCTTCGTGAGGGGATCTGCTGGGTTCTCATCCGATGATACCCTCTTTGCCACGAGGATTCCTTCTTCTATTCGATGTCTAATGAAGTGATATTTTTTGTCAATGTGTCTGGATCTCCCATGATCTCTTGGTTCCTTGGCTAAGGCAACCGCACTATTGCTGTCACAGAAAATCTCCATTGGCTCTTTTATAGCTGGTACAACTCCAAGGTCTACGATGAAGTTCTTTAGCCATATAGCCTCCTTTGCTGCCTCGCTTGCTGCTATATACTCTGATTCACAAGTGGAATCAGCCACTGTCTCCTGCTTGGAACTTTTCCAAGTAATTGCCCCTCCGTTTAGAGTAAAGACCCAGCCCGACTGAGAGCGGAAATTATCCCTGTCAGTCTGAAAGCTAGCATCACTGTACCCTACAACTCTCAAGTCCTCAATGCCACCGAGGGTAAGGACCCAGTCCTTATTCCTCCGTAGGTACTTGAGGATATTCTTTACTGCAGTCCAGTGTGCCTTGCTAGGGTTCCCCTGATACCTGCTAACCATGCTCAAAGCAAAGGCTACATCAGGTTGAGTACACGTCATAGCATACATGATCGATCCTACAGCTGAAGCATAAGGTATTCGACTCATTTCTGCTATCTCAGCCTCAGTACTAGGGCTTTGTGTCTTACTCAATCTGGCGTTACTCTGGATGGGTAACTCTCTTTTCTTGGAGTTATGCATCTTGAACCTTTTCAACACTTTGTCCACATAGGTGCTTTGACTAAGTCCAATTAGTCTTTTACTCCTGTATCTCAAAATCCTTATCCCTAGGATATAGGCAGCTTCTCCAAGCTCCTTCATAGCGAAACACTTCCCAAGCCAGGACTTTACTTCCTGCAGGGTTGGAATGTCATTTCCTATGAGTAGTATGTCATCCACATACAGTACCAAAAAGCTGACTATACTCCCACTAGCCTTGATATAGACACAAGATTCATCTTCACTCCTTGAAAAGCCAAATTCTTTGATTTTCTCATCAAAGCAAAGATTCCATCTGCGAGGTGCCTGTTTTAATCCATAAATGGATTTCTCGAGCTTACACACTCTACTGGGGTACTCTGTACTGACAAAACCCTCTGGCTGAACCATGTAAACATCTTCAGCCAACTTTCCATTAAGGAAAGCGGTTTTGACATCCATTTTCCATATTTCATAATCATGAAATGCAGCAATGGCTAACAGAACCCTAATAGACTTAATCTTGGCCACTGGTGAAAAGGTCTCATCATAATCAACTCCCGAAGTTTGAGAATAACCCTTTGCAACCAGTCGTGCCTTATAAGTGTGTACATTACCATCCATGTCGGTCTTCATCTTGAAGATCCATTTGCACCCAACTATCTTACGATCAGGTACATTGTCAACCAAGTTCCAAACTTGATTGTCATACATGGACTGTATCTCGCTATCCATAGCCTCTTTCCATTTAGCAGCCTCAGGGCCTGCCATGGCTTCCGTGTAGCTGTTAGGCTCATCCAGATTTACCAGTGTGTTATCACTGATAAGTGTCTCACCTTCTGTAGTAATATGAAAACCATAATAATGCTCAGGTGCATTCCTAACTCTGGTGGAACGCCTCAGAGGTATAGATTCTTCAGTCGGCTCAACAGGAGTTTCCTACTCAGGTTGAGGGCTAGGGTTTAAGGTTCCTTCACCACTTGACTCTTGAATTTCCTCAAGGTCAATTTGCCTCCCACTGTCTCCTTGGCTCATGAATTCTCTCTCTCGAAAGAATCCTCTTCTTGCTACAAAGACCACATTATCATTGGGTCTGTAGAAGATGTAACCAAAGGATTTCTGTGGGTAGCCGATGAAAATACACCTTTCGCTTCGGGGTTCGAGCTTATTGTGAGTCTCGCGTCTCACGAAAGCCTCGCAACCCCAAATCTTGATGTGGTCTAGATTGGGAACTTTTCCAGTCTACACCTCGTGAGGTGTTTTGGCAACCTTCTTTGTAGGGACTAGATTAAGGATATGGGCGGCAGTCTCTAAGGCATACCCCCAAAATGAGATTGGTAGCGAATCTCGACTCATCATGGAACGAACCATGTCCAACAAGGTCCGATTGCGCCTCTCAGCTACACCATTCAACCGTGGTGTCCTAGGAGGTGTCAATTGTGAGACAATCCCACATTCCTTAAGATAGTCAAGGAACTCAGTACTAAGATACTCACCACCACGATCGGATCGAAGCATCTTAATGTTCCTGCCCAACTGATTCTCTACTTCTTGCTTAAACTCTTTGAATTTCTCAAAGGTTTCTGAATTATGCTTGATTAGGTAGACATATCCATATCTACTAAAATCATCAGTAAAAGTCACATAGAACCGATTAGCATCTCTTGTGGCGGTTCTGAAGGGTCCACATACATCCGTGTGTATGAGGTCCAACAAACCTTCACCCCTAGCACAAGTGCCAGTAAAAGGTGACTTTGTCATTTTACCAAGCAAACAAGATTCACAACTATCATCTGACTTTAGGTCAAATGACTCCAAGACTCCATCCTTTTGGAGTTGGCCTATGCGTTTCTTGCTTACATGTCCAAGACGACAATGCCATAAGGATGCTTTATCTAAGCTAGCGGAAGAGTTAATACACAATACATTATTTCCTAGATTATCTACAACAGATACAGTTTCATACACGCCATCACAAGGTAATGCTTTAAAATAAAGAACATTATTAAAGAAAGCATCAATACTACCATTATTATTATCAAAATAAAAGGTAAAACCTTGTTTATACAATGCATGAAAGGAAATAACATTTCTTGCCATTTCTGGCGAATAATAACATTTATTCAAATCTAATGTAAACCCACTATTTAGCACTAAGGAATAAACTCCTATCTTGGTGACAGGTGAAGCTTTCCTGTTTCCCATGATCAAGTTTATCTTTCCCTGCTCCACATTCTCACTTCTTTTTAGTCCCTGCAAATCACAACATATGTGAATACCACAACCTGTATCAAGGACCCAAGACTTAGACTGAGGTGAGTTATTAGACAATATAGTGTATATACCTGCATGGTTGGGTTTTACTTTCCCATCCTTCAAATCTTGCTGGTACTTTGGGCAGTTTCGCTTCCAGTGCGACTTTTCATGGCAATAGAAGCATTCAGCCTCATTAGGGTTAGCAGAAGGAGTGACAAAACCTTTCTTGGTTTTGCTTGAAGAGGAGCCTTCAAGGGTCTTACCCTTGGTACCCTTAGAAGGGTTCTTTCTCTTCTTCCCTTTGCGATGCCCGATTGCCAAGACATTGGCCGCAGTTGGAGTAGGAGTAGGAGTAGTAACAACCGACTTACCCTTTAGACCACTTTCAGCCGTCTTCAAGAGTCCTTGAAGTTTCCTGAGGGTGACTTCTTCCTTGTTCATGTGATATGTCATGCGGAATTGATCATTACACGATGTCAAGGAGTGCAAAATGATGTCTATTGCTAACTCCTCAGGGAAGTTCACATTCAGCTTCAATAAACGGTCCACATACCTTTGCATTTTCTGCATGTGGCCCGTGATGGGTTCACCATCCTTCATTCGGGTTGTTATCATGGAGGAGATTATTTCATATCGCTGTTGACGAGCACTTTGATGGTAGCGGTCCATCAAGTCCTGGCGCATCTCAAAAGGATAATAGTCCTCATAGGACTTTTGGAGCTCGGCTGTCATGGTGGCCATCATGATGAATGCCACTTTTGTAGCATCTCTTTCATGTACCTCATATTCAGCAAGCTCTTCAGGAGTAGCAGTTGGCTCGGGTACCTTCAGCTCCTTGTCGAGAATATATTCTTTGTTCTCATACCGAGCGACCATCCTGATGTTTCTGATCCAATCTGTAAAGTTGGACCCATCAAAGATGACTCTCCCACAAAGATTCATGAGAGAGAATGAGCTAGTAGGGTTTGAGCCAGAAGCATTGTTATTGGAAGACATCTGAAAAGAAGAGGGAATAGATTAGATTAGATATAGAGATAGTCCTTAACAAAACACCCAAATGTAATATTAAGGCTAGGACCCAACACAATATTTTATAACTTAGAAGAGGGATGTCGTAATCTAAGCTATAAGATATTTGAAGGTAGGTGAATGACGATTCACCAATTTCCACCATGAAAAATGAAATATTTAATTAGGTTTTAATTGGTTTAGAAACTCCTAGATTCTTTGAGATTCATTGAACTTTCTTCAATGGCATGTTTCAATCTCGAGTGTGCCCTTCAAGTTTTGTGACTGGGATGTCGAGGATCACAAAACAAGGTGTGAAGTAACCATGCAAATTACTTGGTACCCTTAATGTATTACCCCTCAATCGATGTGCCGGTTAACCACACACGCTCCATCGATACTATGATAAACATTAAGTCACCCTTTACCTACCTTGTTAAGTTCCAGTTAGTGTGCCGGTTAACCACACACGCTCCACTAACGACTTAAACAAAGTGTAAAGTGTAATTTCATGGATTAGCACCTTATTCACATTTTCCTAAAATAACTAAGATTGGGAATTCAATAAAGTTTAGTTACTTTAGTATTATCATTATACTTTTAATGAGAATTTATAAGTCCTTGTCCTACCCGTTCGGCTAACGACCCTCCACCGATCAAGGAAGCGGTGGGTGAGAGTGGAGACCCATTAAGTTGCCATTTTATAGGCAACAACCTTATACCCCCCTTATAGACCGGCTTCGTGAATGAGGCGTACTAGCGGTAAGACGACTTGATCTTATACATATATAAATATTATTAAACTTATAATATTATAAAGTATAAGGGTTGAATTTTAACTTTTAAAATTCTAGGGGTTGGAACTAATGTTTTTAATATGACTTTACATGTTCCAAAACTTGAGGGCAAGTTTTGTAAACTTTCAAAACTTTTCATTTGTCATAACTTGTGAGTTAATGGTTATTAAAAATGAAGACTCTTCATTTTTTGTAACCTATGTGTTCTTTTAATGGTTATTTATAAATGTGACTTTTGGTTATCCATAACTTAAGAACTAGTTATGGACTCCATTAAAACACACAAAGATCAAGAATTAATCTAATCAATTATTAGCACATAATTTCTATGATCTTCTAAACTCATATGTTTATGAATGTTCATATCAAAAATTTCAAGAATCGTAAGTACATATACAAAACTTGAAATTTTGATACGAGCTTTTGAACAAAACTTCGATTTTCAGGTTTTTTTTTGCATCAAGTATCAAATAAAACAAACCAGGTTCTGATACCACTGATGGGTTTTGAGCATTCTAACACTCCTATGGTGTACATGCAACCCTAGAAACCTTGGATCTATGTTTGACTATGACACATGCAAATAATTATTTTTCCAAGGTTCTTATCCTATCTAGCATGGCATGGGGAACTTGAATCAAATAAAGCTAGTAGAATTACTTACCTTGTAGTTGTAGTTGATTGCTTGGAGTTTTAGAGCCTAGCACCAATAGTGTGGATGCCTCAAATGGAAATCACAAATCACCACAAACTTGGAACTTTGAGAGAATAGTAATCACCTTCTTAAAATCGGCCCTCTTACTTTACTCACCAAAACTCATATGATTTCAAGAACCAAAGCCTCCTTTATATAGTGTGGTGGATTAGGGTTACATTCATGTAAACCCTAATACCCATGTCTTTTCATTTCCATGAGATCCATGGGTTAAAGCTCCATGGAGTATCCATGGACTTTCCATGCAAGCCTAGCCCATTCCAAATAAGCATTAGCCCACATTATATAAATACAAGAGCCCATATTTAATTAGTCATACTTTTGATCTCTAAATTAATTCTAGATTAATTATAGATCAATACTAATTAAATAATATGATTTTATATTAATATATTAGGACTTATAATATATTAATAAATCATAACTTATACTATTCTCAAACGATTATCCAAAAATTGTTCGGGTGAAGTGCAACCCAAATGGACCATGCCGGGTCGGGTCAAGTACATACCAAATATAGTTACGGACTTAGACACTATATCCAACATTAACATCCACCCAACCATGGCTAAACGCATAAGATCTAACCCAAGAAGGGATCTAAGCAACTAATAAGCAAGGTGAGAACTTGATACCTCAAAAACTTGGCAAATGAGACAAAGATTCTGGATCCAAGACTTCTTCTTCAAGCCAAGCAACTCCTAATTCCTTAGCTCCTTCAACAAGCACCAAAAAAATGAACACTCAAGGCTCTCCCCAAGCTCACACACTCAACAATGGAAGACAATGCTCGATTTTAGGATTTCTAGACAGAGGAGGCTGGTAAGGAGGCCAGCCAAGGGACTTAAGGCCTTTAAATAGGGTGCAACACCCTGATTAGGGTTTCTGAATCAACGTCCAACTCGTCGAGTCCCCTTCACCAACTCGCCGAGTTAGTCCATAAAAATGCGCATTCCAAAAGCCTCCAACACGTCGACTTTCCCACCATCAACTCGTCATGTTGTTCCCTGGGAAAGGGGATTTATTTCCACAATTAATCTTCTAGATTCCGGGTGTTACAAACAGGAAATAAGGCCAAATCAATTATTCTAGGGCTATAAGATCTTAACCGTATACAATTTTTAAAGCATACACTTAGCAATTACTGATTCCAATAGATATTCCCATCTCAGCATAACATCAAATTCACCCAATACAACAAGGATCATATATCAGGCTAAACTACCACTAACTAATCAGCGCTAGCATGCAAGTCTACCAGCTCATACAATATACATACAAAGGCATCTCTCCTAGCATTCTATCATGCAAGAACTAAGCAGATTCTTAGCCCTAACTAGCATGCAATTCATAGATTTATAAATCAAATCATAACAGATAACATGTATGGGTATTCTGGGAAAACTTACTTGAGGTCGGCTAACTACATGCACCACACCCTTCTCTTATATTAGAAAACTCTTTTCTTGAAAATAATTTTCTTTTAAAAACTTTACCAATCCTCAGTTTGAGTTCAGAAGCACCCGAGAGTATGTCTGAATCCCTCAAACCAAGGCTCTGATACCAACTTGTAACATCCCGAAAACCACGCCATATAATTTTTTGTTTTTAGATTAATAAATCGTTATTACATATCTTTCCCATAAAACCAAGGTAATCAAGATTTAACAAAACATCATCAAATCAGAGTAATTCCCATAATACAGAAACATGTGGTGTGTGCTTTGCAATCATCCCGAGCTCTTCCAATTGAAAACCGGAGTACTTGAAGCATAAATTGAAAACCGTAAGGACAAAGCTTAGTGAGTTTCTCCAAATATCATACAACATACAACCACAAATTATCATGAAACATACATACAGTTGTCATAGGCTCCCCCCATGGTCTTTATCTGGTATGCAATGGGCTCCCCCATGGTCTTTACCTGGAATGCTATGGGCTCCCCCTATGGTCTGATATCCAATTGCCACGGGCTCCCCTCGGGGTCTTCCATACAAGTATCACAAAGACAACTAGCATACCACATAACACGTAATGGGTCGGCATTGGTGCCTTCGACCCATGGATATAGTGAGAAGACTCACCTCGGACAGCTGAATCCCACGGATACTCTCTGACTGCAGATCCGCTAAAATCCCCGCTCTATCAAACAAATAACACCTAATTAACAATTGGGGTCCACACCTAATCCAATAATCCATTCATGGGGTAAAAATACCATTTTACCCCTCACTTAGTTTAGTCCAAGACTAAGGTCCCAAACTTCTTAACATAAAGGCCCATCAACCAATAATTATCCAAAGCCCATTTATGGCCCAATTTTCCAAATTGGGCCTAAATCTTTACTTGGGCTATACTCTAAAGCCCACACACTTATCCCTAATCCAAAACACACCTTCTCTGATGGCCCAACAAAGTCCCAAGCAACCAGGCCCAAAAAGGTAGCCCAAATACACAAACCCACTCAGACCGAGTACGCCGGGCGTACAGGCATGTAGGCGCAACGTACTCGATTGGAGGCTTGTACGCTGTGCATACCTGCTTGTACGCCCAGCGTACTCACTCAATTAGCCCCAACTTGCTTTTCCCACTTAATCCATTAAGACAAAGCTCCACAACACAGATCTGCTCTTCTTCAGTTGGGCTAACACATAAAGTTGCAAACTTTATGTCCATACATGGCTAAATGAAGCTCTTAAGCTAAAAAGGGACTTAATGGTTGACTTAATGCATACATGACACCATAAATCACATAAATCTTGCACCTTTATGCCCAAGGATACCAAAATGAACTTAGATCTGAATGGATAACCCCATAAGCAAACTAACTCATCCATAAACCCAAAAGGAAGACCAAAACCACAATAATCTAGCCATGAAGAGATCTAATCACACATAGGTCAAGATGCAAGCTTGTTAATGTAACATCCGGAATTTCGGGTATAATAGTTCGTTTTCAATTTTGAAGAGGGGCTCGACGAGTCGAAGGTCTGACTCGCCGAGTCACGTCGAGTGAGCACGTGGATTTAATGAGCGGACTCGACGAGTCCAAGGATTGACTCGCTGAGTAGGTACTGGGCAGAGAAAACCCTAAGTTCCAGGGTTTTAGCCTATTTAAAGGAACTTATGACCTTGGATGCGCCTCATATCTCCTGTGAGAAACCCTAAATCGCTATTGGAGCCATGGGAGAGTTCTTATGATGAAATCAAGTATTTTGGTGGGTTTTATGGAAGGAAAAGAGAATGATTCAAGCAAGGAACGAGATGGGGGTTGTGGATCTAGCATTTCTTCACATGGGACTGCTGTACGAGGTATAATCTTGCATCCTTTCTTCTATTTTGGTTGGACCTCATGATCTTGGGAGTTTTTAGGGTTTAACTCCCCTTCTTTTGTGCTTATGAGCTAAGTGAGACATGATCTGAGGTGGGAAACCTCAGATCTGAACCTTGTGAGGTCCTTGGAGGCTAGGTGCCTCAGCTTTAGTGGTCCAAATGAGGGTTGATGAGCAAAAACCTTCATGAAGAGCATGTATTGGCGTTTTGAAGCAATAGCATCATGTATGAACGTAAAGATCGAAGCTTTACGTAATTATTGAGCCTTGGGATGATAGATCTATAGTTTAGAGTGATAGATCTGGTTGAAATCGTCTGAATGAGAAACCAGATCAAAGGGACTCGCCGAGTCCATGAACTGACTCGACGAGTCGACGAGGGTTTGTCCCGATGGATTGATTTTACGATAACTCGGCGAGTTGGGGGTCAACTCGACGAGTTGAGCTGGACTTTTGAGACTTCTGAGGATACGAGGGGACTCGACGAGTCGCAGGAGTGAACTCGACGAGTCGGGTCAAACTTGGACTGTTGACTCGAGTTTGACTTCTGTTGACTTTGTGGTTTTGGTCAACATATGTGAGAGAGACCTTGGAGGGGTAAAATGGTCTTTTACCCACTTTAAACAGTTAGAAAGAGAAAGAACTGCCTGCGATTATCTAAGTCGTGAAAAGAGTAATAATAAGAGATATTCATCCTTTGTGTTAGGAGGAGGCTAGTTCGAGATTCGAGCATGAGGTTATTTGCTCACCTGCTAGCCGAGGTGAGTCTTCTCACTATACTTTACCTTGAGTGGTAGTTATGTGTGACCGGAAGGTCCTATGTGCTTACATTGAGTATTGTGTTATTATGCCTTATGTTGTGCATTATTTCTTTGTGATTTATGCTATGCGGAGTGTTACAGACTGGACCGAAGGGTCTGACGATTTATGAGGCCGGAAGGCTCAACCAGACCGGACCGGAGGGTTCAACGAGTTAGACCGGACTGGAGGGTCCAACGAGCTATGACCGGACCAGAGGATCTAACGAGCTATGGGACCGGAAGGTCCCACTGAGACACATTGACCGGAAGGTCTCGCAGAGTTTCAGCCTCGAGTGGCTAGTTGTTGTGCGTGGTATTTTGGGGAACTCACTAAGCTTTGTGCTTACCGTGTTATGTGTTATGTGTTTCAGGTTTTCTCAGGATCGCGGGACGGCGCCGACTTGATTGTACACACCAGAGAAAGAGTTATGTTTTGAGGATCCTGGATTATTAATGGAGTTGTGCTTTATAATTTGAATAAACGATATTTCTATACAATATGTTATGAAAAGTATGCGATTTTAAAATGAAAAATCTGTTTGAAAAATTACGGTGTTACAAGTTGGTATCAGAGCCTTGGTTTGAGGGATTCGGATGCACCTTCGGGTAGATCTGGACTCAAACTGAGGATTTGAGAAAAAATTTCAAGGAAATGATTTTTCTAAAACGAGAAAGAGTTTCTAAAAGAATACGAGTTGGAGCAGTGTGTACAATTAGCCAGAGCCTGAACGGTGATTTCCCAAAATACCCTTACATTTGTATTATGAGATATTTATGAGATATGCTATGAGATATTATGCATGCTAGAGATAGGCTAGGTATTTCATATGTTAGGACTAGAGTGGCCTGATTTGTGATGCCTTAGCCTAGGAGTTACTGTTATCTGTGATGTGCTTTCGAGTATGTGCTGAGTAAGAGTATCCAGCAAGAATCCTCTAGAGAGGGATTTAGGTAGAGAAGTAATATAGGAGAGATACCTAGACGAGCATTTGAGGAATATACTGAGAGAGTAGTCAGATGCCCGCGTGGGGTAAAGTTGCTTGAGTTCGGTGGTATCCTTTGAGTATGAGGAGAGCAAGTGGGTAATATCCTAGAGTGGTTTTATATGTTGGTAGAGATTATTCGATGCCTGAACGCTGCTTGCTTCGTGCTTTGTGGAACTCTTGATGATGAGAGTCAGCTACTAAGTGAATATGACAATATTCAGGAGGTAGATGGCTGGCATCATAAGGAGTTCTTCAGCAGCTGATGGCGGAGAAGTGTGAGAACCTAGGAAGAGCCTAGGAAAGGGTGACCCTAGTCAGATGAGTACGCTGACAGAGTAGGATATTTCGCAGAGGAGCGAACACGCATGACGGGGTTGGTGATTGAGAAGGTCGAGCAGCTACTTAGGAACTCGGGGATGGTCCGTGTGGAAGGTATGGGTAGATGTGGCAGGTAGTATGGGCCCGTACTACTGAAAGTAGAGGACCCATACTCGATACAGGGAACATTCCGGAGGTTTTAAGTAGCAGATCGAGAGGTGATTTCATGGTTCGAGTACCATGATTTACAGCAGATTGAGAGGTGATTTCATGGTTCGTGTACCATGATTAGTAGCAGATCGAGAGGTGATGTCATGGTTCGAGTACCATGATTTGTAGCAGATCGAGAGGTGATTTCATGGTTTGAGTACCATGATTTGTAGCAGATCGAGAGGTGATGTCATGGTTCGAGTACCATGATTCGTATCGGATTGAGAAGAGATAACATGGTTCGGGTACCATGGTTCATAGCAGATCGAGAGGTGGCCACATGGTTCGAGTACCATGACCTGTGGCGGTTAGTGTTATTGGTTCTACCAGTTATTCCGTGGTGATTGGATAGACCGAGATCATATGTGAAAGAGTATGAGGCCAGAGGGCCATGAAGAACGAGTTTTAGTGGAGCATCCCTTAAAAGGGAAATCGAGTTAGCTCCAAGGGATTGTTGGTGAGATGCCAGTTGGAGTCGCAAGACTCAGGGATGAGTAGAGATGGCGGTTATGGAGGATTACGGCATAAGTTGAGCAATCAGCCGATGGTGGAGATGTCATTTTCTGTGACCTGAGCGGTGCTATTTTTGTTCCTGTGGGAAATAGGAGAGGTATTGAGATTTTCGGTTTCCAGGGTTGGGGGTGAGTCCTGTGGGGTAGCTTTGGTTACGATCTTTCATCAGAGTATTTGGGCAGTATGTCTACCGAGAGGTAATGTTAGAGCATGAGCAGGTTGTCAGCGGGGACTGAGATGGTTAAGGATATTGGGGCATGTATTAGCTGCAGCGGCATGTATTAGCTGCAGCGGCAGTCGATCAAGAAGAGGATATTGGGGCGGTGGCTCTTATTGTCTATGATGAGTATCGAGTGTGGTAATGAGGACTCCACTCTTATTACAACCCACATGATGGAACGTTGGTTGAAGAGTCGAGGATGAGGAATATGATAGTTCGTTATTTTCAGACTGAGAGTCAGGGCTATGACTGGACAGTTGAGATGTCCGGTAGTGGGATGATACGAGATTCTGAAGGACTAGAGGTAGTCATGATGAGAAGTTTCTGAGGATTCCATCGGAGATTCGGGGTATTTGGAATTGCTTGACCTCCATCAGGGAGATCATCGAGCATTGCGTATCACCTTCCAAGAGTAGGTGCGATGTTATTGGTAAAAACAGTCTGTGGGTTAGGGTGTTGGCGAACCAATTGGTGATGGTTCGAACCCTGAGTGGGGGAGAACCGGGGACTTTTTGAGGAGATAAGATATTTGTTCAGGAGCGGTTAGAGAACTGGATAGAGAGGTCTGCGGTACGGATTCCTGAGACCAGGGTTATTGGTGGTTAATGAGGGGTGCAGAGTGAGATAGTGCATGTGGTACGTGTTTGAGAAAGGATGAGTGTCTCCACGGAAAGTGGCTGTTGGTCGGAGACCTTGTGGTGGTTAGGAATCCTTCAAGGTTAGAATGGTGAATTCGAGGTGGTTGGCTTGTGAGGGTAGTTCGGCGGTTGAGAATTTATGGTTCAGAGTATGGACTATTATATGCAGTATGGGAAGGGAAGAAGTTGATTGGGCAACCAACTTCAGGGTCGTTATGAGTATTCTTGCATGAGTTTTGAGCAATAGAGGAGGAAGTTTCGGATTGTCATCTTCGTGTTCTGAGTCGTTGGCAATTTCTCTGTGTTTTAATTTGGGAGATGGAGTATTCCGGGGTTACAAGTGGCACGAGAGAAAGACCGGTTGCGACGTTCCGAGGAAGCAATGTGGTATCTGAGTATGATGCCATGAGTATGAGATCAGTGGTAGAGTCAAGACACTGCGAGGCGTTGTTATGGTATTCCGGGGTATCCGATTTTAATGTCCTAAAATCTCGGATTATTTTGAGTTTGAGTTTGAGATGACGAGTGGTGTATCAAGTGTCTATGGTTCCGGTGGGGGCCCTTCAGCTAATTGACATCAAATGGATTTATTTGAGAATGTGAATTGCAGCGAGAAAAAGAGGTTTTGTCACGACGGTGGTCGTCCGAAGTAGTGATGCTTAGCCTGGATGGGTGTGTGTATACCTATCTATGCTGGGCCGCAGAGCATGAGTTAATGATCGCAGTGTGGTGTCAACCTGAGGATGAGATTGTGAAGTGGTAAGAGTAAGTGCGGTAAGACTGCGGGGAGCTGCAGTTTCAATGAATCAGTGCAGAGAGGTTGTGGTGATGCTACGGGGAGTCGTAGTACTCACTATTCAGTGAGAGGTTGTGGTGATGCTACGGGGAGCCGTAGTACCCACTATTCAGTGAGAGGTTGTGGTGATGCTACGGGGAGCCGTAGTACTCACTATTCAGTGAGGGTTGTGGTGATGCTACGGGGAGCCGTAGTACCAACTATTCAGTGAGAGGTTATGGTGATGCTACGGGAATCCATAGTACTCACTATTCAGTGAAGGGTGTGGTGATGCTACGGGGAGCCGTAGTACCCACTATTTAGTGAGAGGTTGTGGTGATGCTACGGGGAGCCGTAGTACTCACTATTCAGTGAGGGGTGTGGTGATGCTACGAGGAGCCGTAGTACTCACTATTCAGTGAGAGGTTGTGGTGATGCTACGGGGAGCCGTAGTACTCACTACTCAGTGAGGGGTGTGGTGTGGTGATGCTTTGGGGAGCCGTAGTACTCACTATTCAGTGAGAGGTCGTTGTGATACTGCAGGGAGCCGTAGTACCCACTAGTCAGCGAGAGAATGTTGTGATGAAGTGCTCTCTGATCAGAGCTTGATGCAGAAGAGTTTTAGGCTTAGGTAGCCCTAATATTTGAGTGTGTGGAAGCCTGGGGTCGAACCAGGGGCGAGACTGGGGTCTCCATATTTGTCGGGAGTCGTTATGTTCTGAATTGAGTAGTGGTTGTCGCAACCAAAGGGAAGTGGATAAGTGAGGAACGCATGGGTTGCGGGTCATGATGTCACACCCCCAAACCAAGGATGGCAGAAACGTCCGGGGGTGGAGGACTTCATGTATAGTATCACAACAACGAGTATAATAGTGCTCAAAGTAAATACAACCATCATAAATATAATTGAAAAAGTTACACCATAGTATATGTTTACATGTTTCAAAATCAATTACATTATGATGACAAAATGAACTGTTTGACGACTTAACGTCCCATCCTCGAAGTGCTGATGTTTTCCTGTTTCACTGATTTCCTGAGAATACAAGTAGTTTTGAAAGAAGTGTCAACAATTAAGTTGGTGAGTTCATAAGATTTTTGTTTGAGAAAGAAACCATTTTCCTTGTAAAAGCGACAGAGTATGTTTCTAGAAAAATCCAATATTTTCCTTATTAAGTGTGAAATGAATGCTCCTATGTTATGCGATAATGTACCCTAGAAGGACCCATAGATTCCTTCTATAGTCGCCCAGCGTATATAAGTTATATAAAATCTAAGTTAAATAAACCGTTGAATATAATGGGTCTGCCCTTGGTCCACAACCAAACAAGGAACAGGAGATAAGGTGGGCCCACCATTTCTAAGTCGATTGTGACTAGATTCTTATATAACCCTAGCATATACACTTAGCAATTATAGCTGAAGTCTAATAATTCTAGACGAAATGTAGTTTTAATAGAAATATGTTTCCAAAGGAAATCCAATATTTTCCTTATAAAAGTGATGTGTTGTCTTAAATCCCAAGACCGAAAGTGTACAGTACTATCCATACTTATTGATATAAAAAGTGATTTTAAATCGACATAAAACCCTTTTTGATTTGAGAAAAATCCCCGTAAACTTTATGTGTTGTTAACTCCCTATGTGAGTCGTTATAACCATACTATGACTAATGAACATGCCACGACGTTTCTCAGGCGTCGAAAAAGATAATGACACTTGTCACCTCAGACCTGCCGGTCTAGCTGTTGCATGCAACTCACGTGTGGTTTGTCAAACCAATATAGATCTATACACAACTATCACGTTCTCCCTACAAGAGACTCTAGTTATAACTACCAGGAATTTTAACCTGTACTCTAGGAGTACTAAGAGGAATGTCTCACAATTTACGTTAACAAGTTTACGTGTGGTGTGTGTGAGTGTAAAACCTTTTTCTGTGGGAATAAAACCTTTCGAACTATGTTTGTTGTGTCAATGGAATTATAAACTATACCTATTATAGCTTATCAAAACATTTTGTAATGATAGAAATTCTCTTTGTATATGATGTAAACCTTTATAATGAGGTAAAAGACATGTAATATAACCAACATGTACTTATATATGATAATACACACCTTGCTCAGCAAGTTACAAGGTGTAAATGAGTTACTGATAATTTTCTAGTTTTATCTTTTCTGTTACTGTTCTTGGAATAATTATAGAAAAATCATACGGAGTCGAAAACTGATTCCGTAAATTCTGAGAATTTAGAAAATGTGTCCAGTTTATTCATAATTTTTATTATGATTTTTAGAAGTCTTTAACTTGTGTTAAAATGTTCATATTCACAGACTGGTCCGAATTCGTTTCTGAAATGATAGGCAGTTTTGTAAAAATCACCATAAATCGTAGAAAAATCGTGTGGAGATGTACAAGTAGCCACTTTAAAGGTATGAACCTAAACTATTTTTATATTAGACAGTTTTGAAATATATTAAGTTTAAGATAGTCAAAACAGTCTGTGAATAAGACTCAACTTTTCTGATGAAAGCTGTTGTTTGAGTTTAGTTAAGTTTTTGGTGTTTTAACTTGTATTCCCCCTCCCCCCCTAAAACTTGAAGAAAACATGAAAATGTAGGGGTATGAACTCACCTTGAGTGATTTCAGTAGATGGATGATGGAGAAAAGAAGTCTTCAACTCAAGAACACTTGGGAGATGCTTGAAGATTTGAAGATCTAACACAAATATGACGATATTTGTGTAAGCAATCTATGATTTGGATGAAGGATAGTAGAATATCTAAGTGTAGGAGGAAGATACTTACCAAATGTGGGGGAAATACCCAAGACCAGCCTTTGAATCTCGAATTTTAGAGAGGGGAAGTGAGAGAGAAATGGGTTTGATCCTTCTTGAGAAAGAGTGAATATTGAGGGAAGTGAAGTGAAGATTTTCCAGCCCTTTGATCTGATTATGGGCTGGTGAAATAGTGTGAAAGGACAATTATTTGACTAAACATGGAGGAATAGTGACTGAGGGTTGTACTTGTTGGATTAATGTCTAAGTCCATAACTATATTTGGTATGTACTTGACCCGACCCGGCATGGTCCATTTGGGTTGCACTTCACCGGCATAATTTATATGGATAGTCTTTTGAGAATAGTATATTTATGATTTATATTAATATATTATAAGTTCTAATATATTAATATGGAATCATATTATTTAATTAGTATTGATCAAGAATTAATTTAGAATTAATTAAGTGATCAAAAAGAATTAATTAAATATGGACTCTTATATATATGCAATGGGCCAAGTTCATTTAGGTTGGCTAAGCTTTCATGGATGGTTCATGGATCTTTTAACCCATGGATCCTATGTAAATGAAAGGTCATGGGTATTAGGGTTTACATGGATGTAACCCTAATCCTCCATAATATATAAAGGGGTCCTTGGCTAACAAAATTGGCACAAGTGTGTGAAAATAAGAGTGGGCCGATTTTAGTGTGCATACATATTCTCTCAAGTTCTTCCAAGGTGTTTTGGTGATTTGTGATTCCATTTGAGGCTTCCACACTAATGGGGCTAAGCTCTTAAAGCTTGAAGACATCAAGCTACATCAAAAGGTATGTCATCTAACTAGAACTTTGTAGTATAGGTGCTTCATAATATGCTAGTTAGGATGAAACCTTGGAATAGTTAATATTTGCATGTATAATAGAGAAAACATAGATCCAAGGTTTATAGGGTTGCATGTACACCTTAGGAGTGTTAGAATGCTCAAAACGCAACAGTGGTATCAGAGCCATGGGTTGTTTTCTGTTATATTGATGCAAATGTTTTATTTGCAAGTTGGAAAAAAAAAGAAAAAAAACATGACGTTTGTCAAATTTTAAGATAATTACTTGTTTTGTGAAAAACGAATTATTTGTAAAATTTGAACCATTTGTTATATGAGTTGAATTAGGTCAAATTTAGTAAAAGATAAAATGATATGATTATTTTATTAGTTTTAAAGGTTTGATCTAAATGTTTTAAGGAGTTACATATTTTGTCATAAAATTTTGGAGCTCAAAAGTTTTTTTTTTAAAGTTGTGATCTTAAGGATTTTTGAAACTTCCATAAGTTATGGATATGAAAGTTTTTTTTAAAAAAAAAAAAATTGATTCAAAGTTTTTATGGAGTTACAAAATTTGGTGTTAATATTTTAAAGAATTTCATAACTTGTTCTTAAGTTATGGAACATGGAAAGTTTCATCATAAAACACCATTAATTCCATAAGTTATGGAATCCAAAGGTTTTCAAGAATTACAAAACTTGCCCTCAAGTTTTGGAATTTGAGAAAAGTTTTTTATGAAAAAAAGAATTGAATTCTAAAACTCTTGGGTTCATAACTTAAACAATTAATTAAATGGTTTTAATTTTGAGTTTAATAATTGGAATTATGATGTTTTGTTGAATAGTTCAAATTAACTCTTATGGACTTTATTAATAGTTAATTAAAGCGTTTAATTAAAAAAGTATTATTAATCCATAAATATATGGTTTGAGTTTAATTAAATTAAAAGTCTAGTTTAATTAATAGATTAAACCACCAAGTATTTTAAATGTCTAAAATACACCCTTATACTATTATAATATTAAAAGTTTAATATATTATATGTATAAGAGCAAGTCGTCTTACCATTAGTAGGCCTCATTCACGAAGCCGGTCTATAAGGGGGGTATAAGGTTACTGCCTATAAAATGGCAGTTTAATGGGTGTCCACTCTCACTCACCGCTTCCTTGACCGGTGGAGGGTCGTTAGCCGAACAGGTAGGACAAGGACTATAATTCTCCCTTCATTATAAGTATAATGATAAATACTAAGTAACTAAACACTTATAAATTCCCAATCTTAGTTACTTAGGAAAATATGAATAAGGTGCTAATCCATGAAATTACACTTTGCACTTTGTTTAAGCTGTTAGAGGAGCGTGTGTGGTTAACCGGCACACTAACCTGGACTTAACAAGGTAGGCAAAGGGTAACTTAATGTTTATCATAGTATCGTTGGAGCGTGTGTGGTTAACCGGCACATCGATTGAGGGGTAAATATTAAGGGTACCAAGTATATTTGCATGGTTACTTCACACCTTGTTTTGTGATCCTCAGTATCCCAGTCACAAAACCTGAAGGGCACACTCGAGATTGAAACATGCCATTGAAAAGTTCAATGAATCTCAAAAGAATCTAGGAGTTTCAAAACCAATTAAAACCTAATAATACATTTTGTTTATCTTGGTAGGAATTGGTGAATCGTCATTCACCTACCTTCAAATATTTTATAGCTTGGATTACGGCATCCCTCTTCCAAGTTATAAAATAGTTTGTTGGGTCCTAGCCTTAATATATCATATTGGGTGTTATATTAAGGACTTAAATCAACTTTACGTGAATTTCTCCCATTGTTGATGTCTGGTTTAGACAACAATGATCTTCCCAAACCAAGCTTTCCTAATGAATATGACTTCCCGAGTTTGGCTCATGGAAGTCATAATTCTCTTCCTCCACCTCCTCCAATTATTCTCCCTAACCCACAAGTTCAAGGTCACTCAAGCCCTAATGGCAAGCAAGGTCTATGTGTGATCACATCTTAGAGATGAAGTCACATATTGACAAGCTGGGAGAGTTGGGTGTCAAAGTCTTGAGAAAGTTGGATGTTCAATCACTTTCTAAGTCACATAGTGGGTTCCTTTGTTACTACTATGAAACAGACTATGACATGAACCTTAATGATCATATCTATTTGCTTGGTGCTGCTGAATCAGCAATGATTTGGAACGATAGTAAAGCAAATTTGATTAGAAGATCAACTTCCCAAAAACTTTATGGACAGTGACAATGGTGACACTAGAAATCCAGAAAAAGCATTATCTTCCCAATGGAAAGGGATTGGCCATAGTCAACCCGGTTGACCAAATGGTAAAGAGAAAGGCTAAGTCTGAGATAGTCCCATTACCAAAGGGTCCATATGTTTATTTTGCCAAAGGAAGGGGCGTTGATTGCAAAGCTGCCAAATTTACCTAAGGATGTTAAAGTCAATAAGTTTGACTCTACCTCAGGTAGAGCCCATTATCTAACTATGTTAAGTTCTATTCTGAGATCCTCATTACATGATGTGACTGGGTCACATGTTGATGTTTTAAGAATCAAAGAATAGAGAGAAATTTTAAAGGAAGTATATGCTGATTCTGATCGCGAAGGTTGATTTCGATCGCATCAGAATTTTGAGCAGTTACTTAAGAAGTTATGATATATTGCTAAGGAATAGATAACAACAATTTTCTATGTGGATTGTAAGGATAAGTTTTTCTGCAAAGTTTTAAAATAAAAGAAAATTGTTTAATTTTATTTATTTGAAGTATCCTTACAATGGCATTTGTGGAAAATTGTTGCTTATATGATTCCACTGACAGCAATATTGGAAAATGGATTTGATTCTTTCATTTGTGGTAGTGTCTAAATTTACCAAATCAGGAAAGTTCCTCATCACCCAAGTTTCAATTGGACCGAAACTTGGAATCATGCAAGTTGAATAGTATGATGAATGAGAACTTTCAAGCATTGGAAAATCAAGACTAATTACTTGTTCACATGGATGTGTGAGTCAAGTGAAGGACTAAAGGGATCGAGTACACATTCTTGTGCACTGGTCATGTCCACCACAAAGCTCGTTAAGACTATTTGATTTACTAAAGTTTAGTAAATATGGTTATACTTACAAGTTTAAGTATAATTCTGAAACATTGGAAAAGTCTCAATGTATGGCAGAACGAATGGGAAGAATCAAATTAGGCAGAAAGATAAAAGTTTCTCAAATCTGAAAAGATGGGAGAGTACTTTAGTATCATGTTTGTGATCATCTTAATGATTTAGAAATCATATCACAATTAGTCCTCTAAAGGTCATCTTAGTGCATTCTTATGACTAAGAAGAGGAGTCATGAATTGTTGAAATGGTTAGATCAGGAAGATGAGTCATACTTCGTTCCAAAACAATTCTTAGAGTCATACTCCAAGATTGTAACTTGAGTGACATATCTTAAAGAAAGGTTTAAAACACTTGTCAAATGTAAGAGTAAAAGTGTCCTACTCTTGTACATTTGAAATTGGTAAGTTGTGATGTTTTGGATAAAACAAAGACCAACTAAGGCCAATTGTGTGAAGTGTTTGTCTTGATAAAGAATCCGCACTATCTCTTGAATATTTGGCAAGATAGTTTTATATGTCAAGAGGATAGTGGGAGTATTAAAGATCCTAAAAAGAATTTCAAGAACTAATCAAGAATAAAACCTGAGGTTCTTCACTAGCACACGACTTGAGGTTTATAACCTATCGTGTTGACATATTCTGTGCCCATTCCAGTTAAAGTTGGCTTTGCATAGGATTTCTGAAAGTTCTCAATTGGTTGCATAACAACTTGGAAGCAATGGCAGGCCCTATACTGCCAGGTGACAAGAAGTTAAGATTGCATAAGTTCAGTCCATATGAGTTTGGATTTGTCATTATCCTTGTCTTGTGACTATGGTTTTGACGATTCACATGGATAAGAACACATACACCATAAAATCTAAGGGTCATAAGTTTTCTCTCCGATTCATGAAAATGATGGTGAGGAAACACTTCCACCAAGTAGATTTGAAGCAGATGGCAAAAGGTCTAAACAATTGAGACTATGATTATGGCATCCCTTTTCATAGTTCTGAAATTGTTTAGACACACATGCATGCTATCTAAGGAAAGATGTATGATTTTGATAAAGTTTTATCAAAGCATCTCGTATCAGAAATCTGAACTTTGATAAGAAAGTCAATAAAGTATTGATTTCTAGAAGTCCAGCTGATTTCTGAGTACATGCCAAAGCTAGTGGGAGCATAAGTGTTATGCTAATAATCATCATGTTAGTGGGAGCATGATAATTATTGTTAGTGTTGCAAGTTAGCAATGTTAATTATAGAAAACAAAAGTTTCAATTCGTGAGGCTGCAGGGATTGAAAAAGTTGTTTTGCTATAATTAAGGGAGAGGATATACTTCATTTCAGTTCTAAAGGCTTAGATTGAGACCTTAATCATCTTTAGTCAAGAATATATATATGAATTTCATGTTGGATTGGTTCAACTTAAGGAAATTTTATATATTGCGTTCTCAAAATTCGATTATGATTACGACATCCCTCTTCATAGTCAAATTTTGAAAACATGGCAAATAAAAATATTGTAGCAAAAGACTGGTCTAGAATCATGTCTTTATGTGAGACATCATGAATCGTGTACCATTTGCTTTGGGTATAGGATCGATTGCATGTGCTATAATATTTGTCATTTCTAAATTTTTCCAAATGCCCAGAGGCATTAAGAAGGGAAAAGGTCTAGAATTGGACATGACTAAAATGATTAAGCAATTGTCGAGGACAATCTGAGGTTTACCAAAGATTGGTTGCTCAGGGACAGTTGGAAGTATAGTGCTAATTTTGGAAGGACCATATTGACATATTCTGAAAAGAGGCATCTCTTATTCACAGAAGTGATAGTCAAAATGAGAATATAGAGTTGTCTTCATAGGTGGAAGCAATCTGTGTAAGGTTAAAGAAACTTAATGCAAGAAGCATGTTCAAAGCAATGCGTTTTGAGTTTGAGACATCGTTTCCATGGAATTGATCTCCATTGGGATACTCTGTAATGATTGTTGCCAAGCCTTTGTGGCTTTGTGCATAATCATTACAAGAGGAACATTGCATATAAGTTTAAAATCTAAACAGATTTCGATAAATGATAGGAATTTGGAATTCTTACATTTAAGACAAGGATTTGGGAGTGTGAAAAGAGAATCATTGAAATTATGTTCAATTGATCTAGTTCACAAAGAAAAGGATCATAGACAAACATAGAGTTCATACTTGGTGTATGGCAAAGCTATTGTTTAAGAAAAACATAGTGTACATGCTTGGTGCATGGGACAACTAGTGTTTTTAATTCAAGTATAAAGTTGATAAAACCGAAACAATGAATAATGAGTAATCAGTATGGTGATAAATAAAAGTGTTTATTTATATTCATAGGGTTTGATACCATATTTGATTCATTTATTCTTGTGTTTCACTTTGCATGTTTTGACTTCCAGAATAACTAAGTCGCTCTTCCTGAATGATTAAGTTATTCAAACCATCCACAGTCGGTCATATGTTGGAAGTATATATGAATCAAGACTGTCATGGGTTGGTTTGTAGAGGTCCAAGTTGGTGGACAAAGTGGTGCTACAACACTCATGAGTGCTCATAAGTTCTGAGTATTGGATTTAACCCACACTCATTTGAATCACTTCATGGATTTTATCACGAGTGATCATGAGACGATAATATCTTATATTCTTAAAACCTAGAGATATGAGTTGTTACTATGAGTTGGTTATACATTGATTGCACGAAAACGCATTGGTAACTCTATGTTATAAAACGTGCCTTTGTGTATGATTCCATAAGTAGTAGAACAAGCCATATGAGTCGAAGTTTATCCATTCCTTTTACCTTCGGGATAAAAGCGATATCTGTGGGCCCCTCGATGATTTAGCGATGACACATGTGAGTGCTTGGCCAAGCCAGGACTGATTTGATTTGTTCAATCAGTCAGTCATCATAAATCGAAAATCGGGAAACAACAAATGGACAGAGAGAATGATTATAATCCATGTCTCAGTCCATATGATATCTAGAATGGAGGAATATATGATCCCTTATCTAATGGACAAGTCATTGACAACGTCAGAGTTCGACAGCGGCTTTAAGAGCTACGAATGCCAGTTAGGTTGTGAAGTCATACTCAATAATATTTTTAGACTTATCCAAGTGGGAGACTGTTGGATTAATGTCTAAGTCCATAACTATATTTGGTATGTACTTGACCCAACCCGGCATGGTCCATTTGGGTTGCACTTCACCGACAAAATTTATATGGATAGTCTTTTGAGAATAGTATATTTATGATTTATATTAATATATTATAAGTTCTAATATATTAATATGGAATCATATTATTTAATTAGTATTGATCAAAAATTAATTTAGAATTAATTAAGTGATCAAAAAGAACTAATTAAATATGGACTCTTATATATATGCAATGGGCCAAGTTCATTTAGGTTGGGCTAAGCTTTCATGGATGGTCCATGGAGCTTTTAACCCATGGATCCTATGTAAATGAAAGGGCATGGGTATTAGGGTTTACATGGATGTAACCCTAATCCTCCATAGTATATAAAGGGGTCCTTGGCTCACAAAATTGGCACAAGTGTGTGAAAATAAGAGTGGGCTGATTTTAGTGTCCATACATATTCTCTCAAGTTCTTCCAAGGTGTTTTGGTGATTTATGATTCCATTTGAGGCTTCCACACTATTGGGGCTAAGCTCTTAAAGCTTGAAGACATCAAGCTACATCAAAAGGTATGTCATCTAACTAGAACTTTGTAGTATAGGTGCTTCATAATATGCTAGTTAGGATGAAACCTTGGAATAGTTAATATTTGCATGTATAATAGAGAAAACATAGATTCAAGGTTTATAGGGTTGCATATACACCATAGGAGTGTTAGAATGCTCAAAACCCAATAGTACTATGAAAGTATGGGGAGGTTGCTTGTGTCCTTGTCCAAAGGATAAGTCAACATTCCACCTAAATATCTCACCAAGTAGATTTTATTCTTAGGCAAGGATTTTCCCCAAAATATAGTTAAAATATGAATATTTAGGGTTTATTATGTTAAAATACCAGTTTGGGTGAAAATCCCGTGTTAAAATCTCGAAAAACGGGCTCAAAACGCTAAAAATATTGAAAACCGGGCAAAAATTGCCAAATTCCGAAATTCAGGGCCGGAGGTTCGGTTCCAACTCATAGAACCGAAAGTGGATGAGGAAACCGAGAGTAAGGTTCGGCTGTGAAGGGTCGCCTCTCGGACCGAAGGTGCGAAGGGAAGGGCCGAAAGTCAGGTCTCGGTCCGACATAACCAGGGAACCAAAATAGACCGAACCCTCGGTCCATTTCGGCTGAGAGGATTTCGGTTCTGATGCCAAGTTCGGTCCTCAAGGTGCTTCCGACAGCTTCGCTTCTGACAAGGTTTCGGTCCTAGGAGGGGTTTCGGCTCCTAAGAAGGTTTCGGCTCCTTAAGAGGGTTCGGCTCCTTAAGAGGTTTCGGCTCCTTAAGAGGTTTCGGCTCCTTAAGGCTGTTTTTCGCGTAGACTTCCGTTTTCGAGCTGTTTTCGTCTAATTCGAGGGTCGGGATGCCCCGAGTGATTATAAGAAGTTGAGAGAGATTTTGAGAGAGATTTGGGAGAGATTTGACATACTTGGAGAGATTTCTCATACAGAGAGAAATGTGGGAGAGATTTCACATTCTTGGAGAGATTTCTCATACTTGGAGAGATTTGGGAGAGATTTCACATACTTGGAGAGATTTCTCATACAAAGAGAGATTTGGGAGAGATTTCACATTCTTGGAGAGATTTCTCATACTTTGAGAGATTTGGGAGAGATTTCACATACTTGGAGAGATTTCTCATACAAAGAGAGATTTGGGAGAGATGGAGTGAAAGAGGTTGAGAGAGACTTCGTGAAAACTCTAAGTGATACTTTGTATTAAGATTGCGAGTAGTACAATAAGAATCATAATGGAAACCCTAATATACAAGGGTTAGATGAGTTGACCGGTTTGACTTGTTGACTTTAGTTGACTTTGACTTGGCCAAAAATTGACGGTTGTCACATCATCCCCCCGTTAGAAAGAATTTCGTCCCGAAATTAGTGTTTCGACTGGGACTTCAAGAACTTGGAGGAAAGATGGGGAAACTTTTTGTAGTAAAAGAAATTGATTATGATGGGGAACAATCCGCCTGGTGTCACATGACGACCTTGGAATTTCTTATTGTAACTTGAGTTGAGTCAATTTAAAAGGAGTTATTGTTTTGGGATGATAGTGTATTCAATGTGTGCCTTTATGCTCCCTGTTTTATCCTTGGTATTACTACTATGAATATTTTATAATGTAGTTAGCGAGTACTAGCATTACGAGTGTTTCAACAATTTGTGACAAAATTTGCATTATAAGTCCTACCAGTTCTTTTATAATCACTTGGTGTAAACTAGTCGTATATCATTAAGATTGCAAGGGCATTCGGATGGGTGACCCCGCCTTAAGCCCACAACCAAACAGGGAACAGGAAATGAGGCGGAATCACACATTCTAAGTCCATAGAATCTTAATGATATATGACCATAATGTTTACACTAGCCATCATAGATTCACTAGTAAAAACCCTGCGTTTTTATATAGGTGATAAGAATTATTCGGGTTTTGCCGTGTTCTCGAGATGCTTTCAGCCTTTCTTGAATTTGTACTAAGTCATAAGTGATAACTTCTCCTCGGAGCGCTGCATAGGGTCTGCTTTAGTGTTTCTCGTCTGATTAGATCGGTAGGGAACATATGGGTTCGGTTTACACGACTATACTTATTCGGATGATAGGGTGTTCACTTGCACTCCTGGGTAACCTAGTCCCGAAGTTCATGGCAGGACTCGTACCTGGTCCATCTATCATTAACTTGCGCATATAGGTCGTATGTACTTAAGGTTGGCAAGACAGTTGGATGGGTGACTCTGCCCCAAGTCCACAACCAGACAAGGAACAGGAAATAGGGCGGAAGCACACATCCAATGTCCGTAGAATCTTAATTATACATTATCCTCGCGTATACACGTAGTAGTGGTAGACTAACCGTATTCGTCCTAAGCTTCTGTGCTTAAACCTTATCTGCTGCATGCGTGACATTCCCGAAGGGTCTTCTGGAAATACTTGTGGTAAGGTTTCGGAAGGTATAATACTCCTCTGGTGAGTGTTTTGGGGTTTCGTAGCTAGAGATAACCCGAAGGTCCGTGTCGGATTTGTATTTGTGAGAGACAAAGGTTTTCGATATTCAGTGGGTTAGGTGAAGGGTCCTTTCATAGCTGTTCAATCGGGGAGGTGAGGACTATACCAATCGAAATTGAATGATGACAACAGTATCCTTTTAGGTAAAAAATGTGTCAAGCTGTATTCGCAAGAGATGTTCGTTAGAGTGATAGAGTATCTTGTGTTTCTTTTCAGTGTGTTCCGTTTTGTTCGATGTTACTATTACCGCAGATGATTCATACCACAGCAGCTAGCACTGGTAGTGAGTGTGTTCTGATAGCTAGTAATGATACTTTATATTATGATCCCCGACAGGTCACTCTATGATCGAGCGGTATATGCAAGTCGCATGTAATTTGATATTGGTGAAATCGTCGAGTGAGTGGCTCCATCCTAACCCCACTACTAGACATGGAATAGGAGTCAAGACGGACTTATTCGCTTTAAGTCTTTATTATTTTGATTATAATTAACCCTGATGTAGGCACAAAGTCGTCACAGCTCACCGGTAATGATCTTAAGGTCATATATGAGTGTTTTTTATTTGATTAGAACGAGAGAGTATTTTAACTACTTTTTGAAAGACGGTAATTTTAGCAAGCATACCAAATTCATTACAAACATATGGTACTTAAACGCTTTTGTTTGTTGGAAACATTACAAAAGTCCTAATAAGGTTTCCTTGTTGCTCCTGCTGGTTTGTTCATCACACTCCTCCTGCTCCCCCGTCATTCTTCTCAGTTGGACATTCTCTCTTGAAGTGTCCCGTTTCACCGCATAGGTAGCATCCTGGGCCTACCCTGGTGTTGGTGGTTGAAGCGAGGTGCTGGGTCTGGTTTCTGCAGAAGCGGGCAGTATGTCTGTTCTCGTTGCAGTTTTTACAGTGCATCACCCGGCAAACCCCATTGTGATGGAAGTTACACTTGTTACACTTTGGGAGTGTTCCCATATATGGTCTGACCGGTGCTGGGGTGACAGACCTTGTGGCTAGTGTCGAGGCAGGTGTCGTGACTGATGTTGTAATGGCAGGGGCATCCACGGATTGCTGTCTTCTAGCAAATTTTTTAGGTAGGCTACACTTCTTTTCGTTCCAAAACTCTCGTTTCTTGTTCTTAGGTTTGTGGCATGAGGCGCCTTCGTTGGTAGACACCCGCCGGTGTTCCTGATTGTTACAGCGATTCGTATCGTCGGTACCGCTTCCATCTCTGCTGGCATTGTTAGCATTGAGTTGCGCCATGACGGCTGTCACGGCTGCCATGACTGCAGCTTGAAAGGTAGCAGGGTCTATCTGCAGGATTGCTGCCTTGCTTGTTGGCTGGTTACCTTCTTGTGAAGACATAACCCTGTTGCATGGGGAGAAACGATGTCGTGAGTAGGGATGATTATCTCTGGTTATATCATTACAATTTATATACACATATATAAATTTCTCACTTTACTGAACTATTCTTGGTGTTTCTGCTAACGTCCCTGAGACGGAGTTATGGTAGTGGGTAGAAGTAGGTTTTGTACGGGCGTTAAGATTTACCCATCATGTTGCTCGTGCGAGAATAGGGGTAGAAGAGATAATTAATAGACGCCTAATCCTATAATTACTTATAGGGGTGATCCTTATTAGTCACGTCTATAATCACGTAGTGTATACCAGTTATACATAATCTGAGGTGGAATAGACCTTCGAATAAATGACTCTACTCTAAGTCCACAACCAAACAAGGAACAGGAAGTAGAGCAATAGTCATAGATTATGAGTCTATAATATCTTTAATTATGTATAACCTTGGCGTATGCACTTAGTCATTATAGACCTACTAATAGGGGTCTTTAGTTTTCACATAAGTTGGTTATAGTATCACCAAATACTCCTATAGTATTTTAATGTTTGACTTATGTTTATCAATGTTTGTTTGTAGATAGAGTTGGTAAGTTTTTAGACTTGTTGCAACAACACAACCATTCCCGGGCATATGCTAATCACTTCTGGGATAGACATAGTTGATCAGGCTATGTCATTCCCAGATCTGACCATACATCCCCAAGCCTACTTGTGCCATTCAACAATCACAACTTTTGTTTTGTTCTAGTATGATGCTGACCTTAGTATGTATGCATGCATGTATACTTTTAACAAGAAACTATTTATTTCTAAAAGTATAGTTATTTGAAAATATTAAATCAGAGACCTTAGTCCCAATGCATTTATAGTTTGTATATCTTATGTGGTTCGATATACTTAGTTCACTATAAACAATGCTCTGATACCAATCTGTCACACCCCCAAACCAAGGATGGCAGAAACGTCCGGGGGTGGAGGACTTCATGTATAGTATCACAACAACGAGTATAATAGTGCTCAAAGTAAATACAACCATCATAAATATAATTGAAAAGGTTACACCATAGTATATGTTTACATGTTTCAAAATCAATTACATTATGATGACAAAATGAACTGTTTGACGACTTAACGTCCCATCCTCAAAGTGCTGATGTTTTCCTGTTTCACTGATTTCCTGAGAATACATGTAGTTTTGAAAGAAGTGTCAACAATTAAGTTGGTAAGTTCATAAGAGTTTTGTTTGAGAAAGAAACCATTTTCCATGTAAAAGCGACAGAGTATGTTTCCAGAAAAATCCAATATTTTCCTTATTAAGTGTGAAATGAATGCTCCTATGGTATGCGATAATGTACCCTAGAAAGACCCATAGATTCCTTCTATAGTCGCCCAGCGTATATAAGTTATATAAAATCTAAGTTAAATAAACCGTTGAATATAATGGGTCTGCCCTAGGTCCACAACCAAACAAGGAACAGGAGATAAGGCGGGCCCACCAATTCTAAGTTGATTGTGACTAGATTCTTATATAACTCTAGCATATACACTTAGCAATTATAGCTGAAGTCTAACAATTCTAGACGAAATGTAGTTTTAATAGAAATATGTTTCCAAAGAAAATCCAATATTTTCCTTATAAAGGTGATGTGTTGTCTTAAATCCCAAGACCGAAAGTGTACAATACTATCCATACTTATTGATATAAAAAGTGATTTTAAATCGACATAAAACCCTTTTTGATTTGAGAAAAATCCCCGTAAACTTTATGTGTTGTTAACTCCCTATGTGAGTCGCTATAACCATACTATGACTAATAAACCTGCCACGACGTTTCTCAGGCGTCGAAAAATATAATAACACTTGTCACCTCAGACCTGCCGGTCTAGCTGTTGCATGCAGCTCAGGTGTGGTTGTCAAACCAATATAGATCTATACACAACTATCACGTTCTCCCTACAAGAGACTCTGGTTATAACTACTAGGAATTTTAATCTGTACTCTAGGAGTACTAAGAGGAATGTCTCACAATTTACGTTAACAAGTTTACGTGTGGTGTGTGTGAGTGTAAAACCTTTTTCTGTGGGAATAAAACCTTCCGAACTATGTTTGTTGTGTCAATGGAATTATAAATTATACCTATTATAGCTTATCAAAACATTTTGTAATGGTATAAATCCTCTTTGTATATGATGTAAACCTTTATAATGAGGTAAAATACATGTAATATAACCAACATGTACTTATATATGATAATACACACCTTGCTCAGCAAGTTACAAGGTGTAAATGAGTTACTGATAATTTTCTAGTTTTATCTTTTCTGTTACTGTTCTTGGAATAATTATAGAAAAATCATACGGAGTCGAAAACTGATTCCGTAAATTCTGAGGGTTTAGAAAATGTGTCCAGTTTATTCATAATTTTTATTATGATTTTTAGAAGTCTTTAACTTGTGTTAAAATGTTCATATTCACAGACTGGTCCGAATTCGTTTCTGAAATGATAGGCAGTTTTGTAAAAATCACCATAAATCGTAGAAAAATCGTGTGGAGATGTACAAGTATCCATTTTAAAGGTATGAACCTGAAATATTTTCATATTAAACAGTTTTGAAATATATTAAGTTTAAGATAGTCGAAACAGTCCGTGAATAAGACTCAACTTTTCTGATGAAAGCTGTTGTTTGAGTTTAGTTAAGTTTTTGGTGTTTTAACTTGTATCCCCCCCCCCCCTAAAACTTGAAGAAAACATGAAAATGTAGGGGTATTAACTCACCTTGAGTGATTTCAGTAGATGGATGATGGAGAAAAGAAGTCTTCAACTCAAGAACACTTGGGAGATGCTTGAAGATTTGAAGATCTAACACAAATATGACGATATTTGTGTAAGCAATCTATGATTTGGATGAAGGATAGTATAATATCAAAGTGTAGGAGGAAGATAATTACCAAATATGGCGGAAAAACCCAAGACCAGCCTTTGAATCTCGAATTTTAGAGAGAGGAAGTGAGAGAGAAATGGGTTTGATCCTTCTTGAGAAAGAGTGAATATTGAGGGAAGTGAAGTGAAGATTTTCCAGCCCTTTGATCTGATTATGGGCTGGTGAAATAGTGTGAAAGGATAATTATTTGACTAAGCATGGAGGAATAGTGACTGAGGGTTGTACTATAAAAGTATGGGGAGGTTGCTTGTGTCCTTGTCCAAAGGATAAGTCAATACTCCACCTAAATATCTCACCAAGTAGATTTTATTCTTAGGCAAGGATTTTCCCCAAAATATAGTTAAAATATGAATATTTAGGGTTTATTATGTTAAAATACCAGTTTGGGTGAAAATCCCGTGTTAAAATCTCGAAAAACGGGCTCAAAACGCTAAAAATATTGAAAACCGGGCAAAAATTGCCAAATTCCGAAATTCAGGGCCGGAGGTTCGGTTCCAACTCATAGAACCGAAAGTGGATGAGGAAACCGAGAGTAAGGTTCGGCTGTGAAGGGTCGCCTCTCGGACTGAAGGTGCGAAGGGAAGGGCCGAAAGTCAGGTCTCGGTCCGACATAACCAGGGAACCAAAATAGACCGAACCCTCGGTCCATTTCGGCTGAGAGGATTTCGGTTCTGATGCCAAGTTCGGTCCTCAAGGTGCTTCCGACAGCTTCGCTTCTGACAAGGTTTCGGTCCTAGGAGGGGTATCGGCTCCTAAGAAGGTTTCGGCTCCTTAAGAGGGTTCGGCTCCTTAAGAGGTTTCGGCTCCTTAAGGCTGTTTTTCGCGTAGACTTCCGTTTTCGAGCTGTTTTCGTCTAATTCGAGGGTCGGGATGCCCCGAGTGATTATAAGAAGTTGAGAGAGATTTTGAGAGAGATTTGGGAGAGATTTGACATACTTGGAGAGATTTCTCACACAGAGAGAGATTTCACATTCTTGGAGAGATTTCTCATACTTGGAGAGATTTGGGAGAGATTTCACATACTTGGAGAGATTTCTCATACAGAGAGAGATTTGGGAGAGATTTCACATTCTTGGAGAGATTTCTCATACTTGGAGAGATTTGGGAGAGATTTCACATACTTGGAGAGATTTCTCATACAGAGAGAGATTTGGGAGAGATTTCACATACTTGGAGAGATTTCTCATACAAAGAGAGATTTGGGAGAGATGGAGTGAAAGAGGTTGAGAGAGACTTCGTTTGCGACCTTTTTAAGTGATTGGCTTCGTAACGCAAGGTTTATACATCCCGTTAAGTCTCGTTATGAATGTTATACGCTCCCGAGGGGTATGGAATAATGTTTTATCTAATAGATTCATCACTTACCCTGATTAGGGTTTAGAATTTCCGAACACGTGAAAACTCTAAGTGATACTTTGTATTAAGATTGCAAGTAGTACAATAAGAATCATAATGGAAACCCTAATATACAAGGGTTAGATGAGTTGACCGGTTTGACTTGTTGACTTTAGTTGACTTTGACTTGGCCAAAAATTGATGGTTGTCACACATGAGTCATGATTTGATCGGTTCGTTAGGACGAGTGGTTCCAACTTTGTGTCGGACCAGACTCTCGAGTTGATTTCGATCCTAGTGGTGTATTGAGTAGGCAAAATGAGATTCCGGATTCAGAAATGAATTTCCTTTGAAAGGGGATATTGGTTCCATCTGGTGTCTTAGAACTGAGTGGGTCAATTCGTAGGTATGAGAAAACCGTGAAACGCATGGAACTAATGAGTAGTAGACGGCAGAGATCGAGAGTGAGTCGAATTTCGTATTCGCTTGAAGTAAAGCAAACTTCGCGACTTGTGTGTCGCACTGGGGCGAGATAGTTGTATTGATAAGGAAGTCAGTGAGACATTTTGGTACATGCAATAGGTAACCTTTGGAGGTTCAATTGTTAGGTCGGGAGATGACCTGGTGCTCAGTCTTGAAAGGGATATTGAGAAGGGAGCTGAGGTTTATGTTTGTCAGGTGTCGGAGGACGCTTCTGAACAAGCATGGTCATTGTTCGTGTCTGAGGACAGGGTATCGAGGGTTCATTGTTCAGAAGGGTTGTGATTGCAGTACAGTGGATGAGTCCCTGGTGTGATGTGATCCTTCCATTCCTTGGTATATGATCTGGATTGTTTATCATGTCTGGGACGAGTGATCGGTAGCCAGTTTTGGGCATGGACTTGTTTTATCGGTCCCCACTGGAGAATCAGAGGGGCAGTGAGCTATCGGGGTTTGTTATTCGAGGAGCGAATAACGTGGTGACATCTAGAGAGGGCGGTCTGGCTGTGTGGCAGGCTACTAGAGTCCCAGATTCTTGAGAGTCAGAAGGGGTAGCATAGTGTCAGATGGGTCTGTCCTTTTCCAGGGAGGAGTTCCTGTTTGGATTCAGGTGCCCAGAGAGGAAGATAGTTGTGTGGTATGAGATCCCTTCGATGGTGCTGTTCGGTTATTGGATTAGATCTATATGTTGTGGAGGAGCGATTTCGAGGGCGAAATCTAATTCAAGTGGGGGAGAATTGTAATATCCGGAATTTTGGGTATGATAGTTCGTGTTTCAATTTTGAAGAGGGGCTCGACGAGTCGAAGGTCTGACTCGCCGAGTCACGTCGAGTGAGCACGTGGATTTAATGAGCGGACTCGACGAGTCCAAGGATGGACTCGCCGAGTAGGTACTGGGCAGAGAAAACCCTAAGTTCCGGGGTTGGAGCCTATTTAAAGGAACTTATGACCTTGGATGCGCCTCATATCTCCTGTGAGAAACGCTAAATCGCCATTGGAGCCATGGGAGAGTTCTTATGATGAAATCAAGTATTTTGGTGGGTTTTATGGAAGGAAACGAGCATGATTCAAGCAAGGAACGAGATGGGGGCTGTGGATCTAGCATTTCTTCACATGGGACTGTTGTACGAGGTATAATCTTGCATCCTTTCTTCTATTTTGGTTGGATCTCATGATCTTGGGAGTTTTTAGGGTTTAACTCCCCTTCTTTTGTGCTTATGAGCTAAGTGAGACATGATCTGAGGTGGGAAACCTCAGATCTGAACCTTGTGAGGTTCTTGGAGGCTAGGTGCCTCAGCTTTAGTGGTCCAAATGAGGGTTGATGAGCAAAAACCTTCATGAAGAGCATGTATTGGCGTTTTGAAGCAATAGCATCATGTATGAACGTAAAGATCGAAGCTTTACGTAATTATTGAGCCTTGGGATGATAAATCTATAGTTTAGAGTGATAGATCTGGTTGAAATCGTATGAATGAGAAACCAGATCAAAGGGACTCGCCGAGTCCATGAACTGACTCGACGAGTCGACGAGGGTTTGTCTCGATGGATTGATTGTACGATAACTCGGCGAGTTGGGGGTCAACTCAACGAGTTGAGCTGGAATTTTGAGACTTCTGAGGATACGAGGGGACTCGACAAGTCGCAGGAATGCACTCGACGAGTCGGGTCAAACTTGGGCTGTTGACTCGAGTTTGACTTCTGTTGACTTTGGGGTTTTGGTCAACATATGTGAGAGAGACCTTGGAGGGGTAAAATGGTCTTTTACCCACTTTAAAGAGTTAGAAAGAGAAAGAACCGCCTTCGATTATCTGAGTCGTGAAAAGAGTATTAATAAGAGATATTCATCCTTTGTGTTAGGAGGAGGCTAGTTCGAGATCCGAGCGTGAGGTTATTTGCTCACCTGCTAGCCGAGGTGAGTCTTCTCACTATACTTTACCTTGAGTGGTAGTTATGTGTGACCGGAAGGTCTTATGTGCTTACATTGAGTATTGTGTTATTATGCCTTATGTTGTGCATTATTTCTTTGTGATTTATGCTATGCGGAGTGTTACAGACTGGACCGAAGGGTCCGACGATTTATGAGGCCGGAAGGCTCAACCAGACCGGACCGGAGGGTCCAACAAGTTAGACCGGGCTGGAGGGTCCAACGAGCTATGACCGGACCAGAGGGTCCAACGAGCTATGGGACCGGAAGGTCCCACTAAGACACATTGACCGGAAGGTCTCGCAAAGTTTCAGCCTCGAGTGGCTAGTTGTTGTGCGTGGTATTTTGGGGAACTCACTAAGCTTTGTGCTTACCGTGTTATGTGTTATGTGTTTCAGGTTTTCTCAGGATTACGGGATGACACCGGCTTGATTGTACACACCAGAGAAAGATTTATGTTTTGAGGATCCTGGATTATTAATGGAGTTGTGCTTTGTAATTTGAATAAACGAGATTTCTATACAATATGTTATGAAAAGTATGCGATTTTAAAATGAAAAATCTGTTTGAAAAATTACGGTGTTACAGTTAACTCAAAAAGCTTCCCCACAAGGTGATGATTCTGGATCCAGGGCCTTTCCAGCAAGCCAAACAACTTCAAGTTGCTCTTCTTTCCTTCCCAAGGGCAAAATATGCACCAAAGACCTTCTAAGAGCTCAATAACACCATCAAGAGGCTACAAGATCGTTTTAGGGTTTTGAGAGGGTGGAGGCTGACCTAGAATTGAAGGAAAATATCTAAGATTATGCTTATATAGGGTACAACCCTTAAAATTAGGTTTTTCAACCTGACCCTCGTACGCCCAGCGTACGAGGTCTCGCACCCCGACCCTCTAGATACGTCTTGCGTCCCTCTAGATACGCTATGCGTCCCTCTAGATACACCTCGCGTAACCTCCCTCGCCTCGGTACGCCTTGCGTACCACCTTAGTATGCCCAGCGTCCTAGGGTTTTCCCTAAACCCTAAATAATCTGAAGACCGTAAATTTCTTAATACGACTCCGGTTCCGACCATCCTTATATCCATGAAAAGGTATCGGTACGACTCCGATTTCGATTCCAACTTGGTCCAAAATTCAATTCCTCAAGGATCCGAAGCCTGCTAATACCCAATCCCTAATCACCATCCCCAACATGGGAACAATTCGAAACAAGGCGTTACAACCACGGCATGGTGGCAGGACTTATCACGTCTGTTTTTTCTTTTAATGCCCACGATGTGGCCTATGGGTGGCCACGACGAGGAGCCCTGCTGAGGTTGACTTTGACCTTAACTGTTGACTTTGACAAATGGTGAAAATTTTTGGTCAAGTTTGAGGTTTTAGGGTGTAGACTGAGAGGGTACTTCTTTATTGATGTTAGGTGTCTCTTTGTACCTGTATACCCAATGTGTGAGTTGTTGTGTGCTATTTGTTATTTGCGAGGTGAGTCTTCTCGCTATACTATTTGTTTATTATTTATTGAATCTGTTATATGCGAAAATGAGTTGCTGATAACTCTTGGACTGCTGTAAGTCCATGGGACTGCTGATAGTCCCCATGGTTGCTGATAACTCGTGAGGTGTGCAGTTAATCCACCAGGCGTGCTGTTAGCCCATTGGGACCGCTTATAGTCTCCAGAGTTTGTTGATAACCTTTAGGTGATTATCATGATGTGTTGTATGTGATATTTTGTGGAACTCAATAAGTTTTGTGCTTACAATTGTGGATTAAATATTTTTGCAGGTACTTATCATATTGCAAAGGCGGGACTGTACACACACATCAACAGATTATGATTTGAGATTCCGCATTTTCTTCTTATTACCTCTGATTTTGGAATAATGGTTTATGAAGAAATGGTTATAACTTTACTAAAAGTGGATGTTATATTATTTTAAAAATGAAAGAAATTAGCACTGGTTTTTGGGATGTTTCATTTTTTAATAATACATGTTTTCTAATCACTATTACCAATCTAGAATCTAGAATATTTCTTAGGGTGGATGGTGTGGAAGCTTCTTTGTCAGAAAAAATCATCTGTGTCGAAAGATTTGAAGCCATTAGTTAACAACTATATTAAAAAAACTATAAATAAACTTTATTTGTTCTTTTTTTTCCAACTATATATACTAACTTTACTCAACTTCAAATTTATTCCTATTTTCTTTTCTTGTTTTAAAACTCTATTTCCTTTTATCATAATGTTTTTTCAAATAAATTTGATTCAAATGTGAGCAATAAATGGTTTCATAAAAATAATCAATTTGTATACTCATCTTCTTCCAAATCCCTAATTAACTACAACTTTTTGACAGTAGCTTCTCGAGCTGCTATAGCTGCTGAAAGACCGCTTATACAAGATTACTTTGTTGCTAATGCATAGTTTGGCGACGACCAATTTAGAAGAAGGTTCTAGATGAGTAGAAACTTATTCTTGCATATTGTTGAGGATATGTAAAGAAAATATGCAATTTTTTTTAAACTTATGGTGATAAAAAGCAAAAACGTTTCACGTCAAAGCCTCTACAACTTATACTATGGTATTATTGAGCTATATGGAGATGAATTTTTACGTAAAACAACATCTAACGATATTCGATTTTTATATGTTACACACAAATCTAGACATGGAATCTAAGTATGATGGTAGCAAGCCAGTATCGTCGATGTTATCATAGAGCACCGTCGATGATACTTGAAGTTATAGCATCCCAAGATTTGTGTGTATGACATGCATATTTTGGTGTCGTTGGTGGCAACATTGATCTAAACTTCCTCTGCCAATTACCATTAATGACGAACTACTTGGAAAAACACCAAAATGTTCATTTGTTTTAAACGGAGAAGAATACAAGCATGAGTACTTTCTTATGGATGAGATATATCCAAGTTGGGCACAACAAGCAGCAAGAAAGGACGTTGAATGACATTTGGCGTACTAAAAAGTTGTCGGGCATAATAAGACTCATTATGCAGTCTACGGATGTTGTTATGTATAAAGATATAATGTATACTTGTCTTATATCATACAAAATGATACTAAAAGATGAAGATGTTGTATCTTTGAATACATGATACCGATCTCTCAACCGAAGTAGAAATAAATGGATATATGATTCTAGAATTGTATGAATCTAGAACTTACTACCAACTTCAATCGAATCTTCTATATTACATTGAGCATGCCTACATGTTTAGATAACTAGTTGATTTTAATTATCGTTTTAATAATGATTTCAATTTCCATGTTTATGTTTCTCGTTTGTAGTTGTTTGTTTTTTTTAATCAAATGATTTTATTAATTTTTTTTATGTATTATTTTTTAATTGTTTTTGAAAACAAAATTGAAAAGATTGGTAGGGTTCATAAAAATGAGTTTTTTATGTGGTGGGTTGAGAAAAATAAAATAGAATAATAAGAGAAAAAATTGTGGCAAAACTGTTGGAATGATTGAAATATGGCAAGTCTATTCGTATCTTTGTCTCAATTACTAGTTGTACTTTTCTCCATATATGAATGAATGAGTGTATGTGTTTGATTTTTATGTAAACAAGAGATAGAAAGCCACCTTTTTTTAATCCTTCACCCTTATAATCTTAACTATAATAAAAATTGGTTATAGGTAATAAACAACGAGTAAACCACAAAATGGTACTCTCATATGATATGTTTTTGGTTCCATAAAATACCCTTGAATTCATTTGTAGAATATAGTTGGCGCACTTGGGGCATGTTGACAGGTGTACTATTTAGATTTAGACTACGTGTCCCACTCGATGACGTGGAGAAAAATCAAACTTTACATACATTTTGTGGTGTAGCAAACCAAACTACCAATTAGATATGTTCACGTTTTGGGATGTGTGATCTTTAAAGATATAATTAGGTACAAACCCATGAAACAAGAAGATGATTTGTCCACTTGCGTGTTGTTTCATTACTATATGACCATTTGCTTTTCCATATGCAATATCACCCTATTTATATTATTTAGGCACAAATCAAAAGCAACAAAAATTATTAACAAATATGTTTAAAAATAAAAAGAAAAAAATTATTAATGAAATGATATTATTATTTTATCCTCCTACATTTGTTTTTATTCATCTTTTTACCAATTTAATCAAGATAAGTGTTAAAATTAAGAGATGTGATTAAGAGAGAAAATTAGTGGTATCAACATATCATTATTCTATATGAATAGAAATATAGATAAAAATAATATATAGAAGTATATTTAATTTTTCTTTAAAAAATAGCCTAATATGTTCAAAATGTAGTCCTTTGGATTAAATCAAGATTATTTTTGGACTACTTTTATATCACATCAAAAATATATTTTCCGCAAAAAATTACATTTTGGATTTCTATGCGCCGGAAAAAAACATATGAGGAAATATATAAGAATATGTCCGAAATCTAATGAACAAGTTCAGAATTCCAAAAAAATACTTTGTTTTTAATGAAATTTAGAAAATGACAGTGTTTCACCAAACTAATTGAAAGTTTGAAGTTAATAAGCTAACTGTTAGAAACTATAGTTTTTATTCGTATAGAGTGTTCAATAAAACTAATTGGAAGCTTTTAAAAATGTAAAATTACATAAAATTAAAAAGTTAAAAGCTGGGAAAAAACTATTTCAAATAGTTTTTGGATTAAATGTTTTTTGTTTAAAATGAAAGTTTTAAACTCGTATTTACGAACGAAACTTTTTTTTTTAATTCAAGTTTTTTCTTATAAGCTAAAAACTTTAAAAGGTAAAGAAAGGTAGTAAAATCTAAGCATATTCATATAAGGGTACAAAAAGTGTTATTTAAATGAAAAAACCCATAATATTAAATATTTTGGATAGACAAATGAAATAGCATCTTATATTTTATTCATGTTCATCTTGTTATTCATTCTAAATGTGATAAGTGTCGCATTTAAAAAATTAACAATATTTTAGAACACATATCACATTTAATATTGGTAGGACTTAATATTGATACGATGATGAATAAGAAGAAAAATTAGAAGGATGTTTAATTTTTCTTTCAGATCTAAATGGGTAGAAAGATTTTTGTAAAAGTGTTTTGTGAAAATATAAAAAATAAAAAATACATATTTTATATTATTAATATCTTAAATGCCCTATTTCGCAAATGCCTCATTCCAATAAACTTACAAGTACATCTCTATAGGGGTGAAATTGGTACGGTACCGGTCATTTTTTGCCTAAACCGTGTACCGTACCAATTGTAGTTGGTATAATTTTTTTGCTACCACTACCATACCGACTATAGTTGGTACTAACCTATCTGGTTACCAATAAGTTCGGTTGATACAAATTGGTAATGATATATACAAAGATGTATGAGAAATTTGTAAATAACGATTTAAACGTTCTTGAACATTGTGAAATGTGAATGAGGTTTTGTGAATTGGAGTTTGGTAATGGTTGAGATTCAAAAATCGATCCAAAAAGATTTTATTAATGTCTACCATGAGTTTATAAATTTAAATAGTGGAGGAAAATTAGACACACTATCATTAGTTTAAAACTTTAAGCTTTACTAATACGTTGAATGCTAATATAATATTAAACACCGAACATACTAAAACTTTATATATATATATATATATATATATATATATATATATATATATATATATATATATATTGAATTGGTTGGTATTACCTTGGTATTGAAAATTTTGTATCACTACCATTCCATGATTCCTTAATTGGTATGGTACTACCAACCAAACATGTTGGCTACCAAACATATTGGTTACTAATACATTTTGTTTGGTTGATAACATGTTGATTAGTTTTCCGTTGTACATAGTTGTCAACCCTACATCTCTATAACTTTATGAATTGATGCATTTAGATAGGTAGATTTGCATATCTATATTCCTTGTATTGTAAAACATCGTTAACTAACTTTAAAAAAAATTATTACATTTGTCATATGTCCATCCATTAATTTTTATTTAATAAAAGTTTTTAGTAAAACATTCTACAATGGTTAATCTTTTTAAAAGTTTTTTTCCTCAATTTAACTAATTTATCAATTATCTATACTAATTTGTTTTATCAAGCCCTCATATAGTCATATAATTTATAATTTATCGTTGTTAGATTTTTTTTTTGTCAAAATTATAAAAGATTATAAGACTAAAAAAACAATAAATAATTATATAAATTGAATTTTTTATAATATTTGTTGTTTTTTAATTTTCACAACTACTTTTAAATTATATAAATTTACTATAAAGTATATTAATTAATTATTTTTCATTAAATCAATTGATTAACTAATAAAAAAATATAGTATTTAAATATTATTAGGATATAAAATATAATGTTAATTAATATAAGAATCATATGTGACAAACACATGAAAAAATTAAAAGGTTACGGGACAATAGGTGTTGTTTGTTTTTCTGCAGCAAAAATCCATAAAGTCTGCGGACCACCTCTGCAACCCTCTGCAGTAGAAGAGGTGGACCTAACGGCTGTAGACTAAGAAGCGTATTTGTTTTTTTAACATCTGCATGCTGCTGCAGATATTAAAAAATTAAAATAAACTGATTTTATAATTCGAAAATAGTTTTTTAGTATCGAAAATTTAATAATGTATGACATTTCGGCAATAATTTATGATATTTCAGCAAAAAATAATGATATTTTAACAAAAAAAATATAGATATTTTAGCATAAAATAATGATATTTCATCAACAAATTATTATTATTCAATATAAAAAAAAATTCAACAAGAATAAACAAAAAAAACGAAAAAAAAATGTAAATTAAGATTTCAGCAATATATAATCAATATTTTAGCAAAAAAAAAAGAAGAATAAGAGGTTGAAAGAGGTAGGAAGAGGCAAAACAAGTGTTGCGCCAAGAAGAATACGTGCAGAGGTTTTTTAATCCAAAGACTTCTGAAAAACAAACAACTGTGAGATAAAAAGTGTTGCGCTTATGCTGCACCGCACAGCAATAAAAGGTCTGAAAAGGTTTTTTCCAAAAAACAAACAACACCTATATATTTGAAGTAATATTTGAAGTGACTTTTACGAAAAATATTTCTTCTCTAATTGTAAAAAGTTCTATAAAAGCTTTTTTAAATAAGAAAAAACTACCATTAAAAATGTTATTCGACATGAAGATTATACTTTTTCAAAATTTGAATTTCAAATCTTGTATGAATTTGTAGTATAAATAATCTTTGATATAAATTACAACTCATACAAAAGAAGATAGTTCATTCTTGTAAATTCGCTCCGATATTATTATGATCTCGATCTTGTCAAGATTTCAATCTTGACAACGTTAAATGCAAATTTAACAATTATTTATTTATTTAGTATTAAATTACCATCACCAACCACACACGTAACTAATTATACTTCTTTTAGATCCCAATCTTTTATCAAATGTCATTTCTTACAAAAACAAATATTTGCAAGCCAAATAAAGGATTCCTGATTAGAGAAACTCAAACCTACATTCTGTCTGTCTTTAAAACAATTTGCTATCATAAGCAATTAAAATACAAAAAGAAATTTGGTTTCAACAAAATTACTTACCTACCCTTTGATGATTGGGTCGGTGTACCTTCTGAACCCATTCAGACCCATGAGTCAATTCCATTTTACAAACAAGTAAAAAATGACTGTCTTTTAAATCAAACCTTCACCTGCCACCAATAAAATATAAAATTCAAAATCACATATATCACAAGACACTAAAGTTGTGTTTAGCGTGCCACAACTAGCTTATTTTTCGAGCTTTTTTAAGTTGTCAGGTTTAGCAAATCAAAAAGTAAGCTGGCTTTTTTAAAAAGCTACTTAGACTAGTTTTTTATCAACTTTTTTTAAAATTTTCTAAGTATACATTCAATTAATTATAAAAAACATATTCTTTTAAATGTCTATTTATGTCATTTTGTATATTTTAGTTAGGGGCCGTTTGATAGCTGCTAACTGAGAAAGCGCTGATTGGAAAATGTTTGTCTGAGTAATAAATTCTGACTGAGTAAGAAATCATGATGTTTGATTGTACATCTGACTGATACAAAATGACCATTTTATCATCGTGCTCTTAATAATAATAATAATAATATTAATATTAATATTAATATTAATATTAACAATATTAATAATAATGTATACAAAACCTCCAGCAAAATAGACATTAAATATACTATTTTAGAGATTAAAACACAAAAAACCATCTAGCTTGGTGGTAAACACCATTGTTTGTATATGGGAGACCCGAGTTCAATTCCTGTAACCTCCCATTTCACTTGTTGAGCCTTGAATTTTTATCCAAGGGAAAGGGTATTATTGGAAAGCTTTGCTTTCTTTCTCAGTCAGCCTTCTCCCAACTCTTTTCTCCTTTCTCCTTTCTCGGTCAGATCAAAATTGGATTATCAAACAGATTTTGCTGCTGACCGAGTCAGCCAAAAACGTCTGACTTGACTCGGTCAGACGCGTATCAAACGAGGCCTTAGTTTTACCAAACGTTATTTTTTATCAGCTAGCTTTTCAACTACTAGTTGGGTTTTTATATAACAGCTAGCTTTTCAACTATCAACTATCAGCTATTACGTCAAACATAGCCTAACTCTGAAGCAAAACCATCTTCACCTCACTTGTTCATGTGACTTGAAAACTGGGCATCTGATCCACTTCTGTACGTGTTGGGATCAGATGTTTTGCTTCCTTTTATGAAGGATGTGGGGGGTTGTCACCTATCTAGCCAACGGTAAGCCATTTAACATGGTGTTTTAGAACATCCAATGCTGCCTCATGTGGAAAAGATTTTGCAAGTTGCGGTACTCACTATGTGTCGCCTTTAGCAAATCGGTGTCTAATCTCCTGCTTGCACGCATGTTGCATTTGTTGTTGTAGATGTTGGGGGTGAGCACGGATAGCGAGTACCCGTTTTTGGAACTGGAAATGCCTCAGAACTGTTGGTTCTAGAACTAAAACCGAGGTCACTGGTTCTGCTTCCGGTTCCAAAAAGTGGGAACCGCTAAAGACTGGTTCTGGTTCCAGTTTCATTTTTAGGAACCGTCACCCGTCAGGAGGAACCGGTGGAACCGGTTCCAAAATCTTAAAATTTAAAAATACTTAACACTTAAACGAATTGGCCGTAACAATGTTGATGATTAAGACATTTGTTGGGACTATCTAATTGGATCTTGGAAATAACATGCTAATAAGTCATATTTGAACGTATTTTTTCAAAACAAATGGTCTGATGTTGATGTTAATGTGAATGGCTGAATTTATGACTATAAAACAATTTGAACATATGTAATGGTATATCTTTTGAAAAGATCTGATGTTAAAAAATATTGACAGGTTGCAGTAAGAACATGAACTTTGGTTTATGACTTATATTTAGCAACTTGGACTGTCTTTTAAAACGATTATTTTTTTGTCGTTTGTAACTTGTATCGTAATGAACTATTTATAGTATTCACTTTTTGTTTCAATGCCTAAGAATTATTTTGTATTAACGAAACTAGAAAAATGACGTAACTGGGTTACTTGCTCAAGGAACCGGAATCGCCGGTTCCGGGACCGGTCCACAGGAACCGCCAGTTCCGGCGAAATGAGACGGATACCCGCCTACGCTCATCCCTAGTAGATGCAATTGAACTAGTTTACTTTTGTCTGCATATCCTTCCATTTGGAGTTTAGTTGGAGTCTATTATGATCGCTACCACGTATTCACAACTTTTATGTCCACCACCGAGTCCTAAAATGCATCAAATTGTTGATGATTGCCTTTTTTATAGTCCACCAAACTGATCCACAACTAACATTTCAACCATTGCATAAAATTTCTCGTCGGTTGAGCTCTTCATTGTGATGGGGCTTGGGTTTCGTCTAACTCATCATTTTGGTTTTCAGATGGGTGTTGGGTTTCGTTGCTAGATTCTTCGTTTACAGACTCACGAAATGCAAAGTGTCGAGAATATACACTTTCATTTGGTGATAAACTGAAACCTTGGTTGTAGTCTTGAAAACCTTAATATTGATTATAGGTTTGTTGGATTTGAAATTGTTGGGAAGGATATTGTTAGGGTTGATAGTGTTGGGATTGAAACTGATTTTGATAATTTCCCATTGGCATATGGCTTTCGGGAATTATATTTGGTATTGGCATTTGGGTATCAATTTCAAGCCGACAATTTCTTCTTGGAGTAGCACCGTTTTTTTTTTTTTGGATTTGCCACGACTCAAATCCATTGGAATTGATTTTGAAAGTATAGAATTAAAATGGAAAAGAGTAGAAAGGAAAGAAGAAAGGTGGTGTGAATTTTTGAGTTGTAGTGTGTTTATATAGGTGTAATTTATTATTATTATTATTAATTTTTTTTTTGAAATCTAGTCATTACCCAACGGTTTCAACAACTTGGTGAACCCGCCCAAGCCGACGTCGCCGAACCCACTGGAACAAGCAAACGCCGGTACCACAGCCTGCCGACGCGGGTGACAAAATCCGGCCAAAATCAAACGACTCCATGCACCCTAAATCTAATAATAATAAGTTTCTACTAAAAAGTTATTTTCCTAGCAGCAACCCCAGACCTAGCCCACACCCACATCATCCTGGCCCAAAAAGCATAATGTGATATGTAAATCAAGTACACAGTGGCTCCACCCCACTAGAAAGTTTTGATGCACTTTGGTATCAAGAATATCACGTAATCATGGATTATAGATTATAATGTAAATAATTGATGAGAAATGAGACTCACGTAGTTCATCAAAGGAAATACTGGTCATGCTTTCTCCTGATCTCACAAGACGAATCTTTCCTGCAAGATTATGCACCAATTTTACAATTTTAGACAATTAAGCAGACAATGTGAAATTTTGGATTCACTCCACATACAACATATATTGTTTAAACAAATTAGTTTTTTGCTATTCACTTGCTAGTTACTTATGGGTACTTTCGTGTCACTCTATTAATTATATCACATGTAATATGTTCGCCTTTTAAGTTGTTTATAAGTTGTATTTCAATAAAATGGCATACCTTCACACCAGACCTTACTTTTGGGTTACCTACTAGATCCTCATAAACTACATCTTTATGAAAATGGCAAAAAATAAAATTGGAAAAATATTGTTCATACTTTTCTTGGTGATTGCATTTGGTTAAGAGAAATTAAATATCCTCCTACTTTTATTCCTACCCATGTGAAATAATGACAAGTGTTTTAAAATGTTATTAATTTTATCAAAATGTGACACTTGTCACCATTTCACATGGGTAGGAGGATAAATAGGAAGAAAATATAGGAGGATATTTAATTTCTCTTTGGTTAAATAGACTACAGAGATAAATACACTAATTCAAGGAAACAAGCTCTTAATGACGTCGATATTGATTATAAATACAATAAATATTACATCGTTTAGAGTTTTTCAAAAAATGTTTTTTACCATCACGACGAATGCAGATCTCGGGTATATTTTTTACTTCACCATTAATACTGTCATTGTAAACTCTTGTTTCAATATCACCCTCTACATAAACTGAAGAGCTGCCAAAAAAAATGTTTCCACATCAGGAGAAAATAAAGATGTAAACACACATCAATCAAGAAAGTCTAGCTCACCAAATTTTGGTGAGAGGCTAAATGCAAGAAATAGAAAAAAAAAAAAGAAACTAGGATGCTATAATAAAGAAATGAATGAAAGTATGTTGCTATTTTTTGCATTTAATTCTTTTGGTAAATATATACACATACTTTTTGGCAAGTTTTTGAACTGCATAAGCACCAAGTGTGTCATTGTGTACAGCAATACGATGCCATTGAGCTGGTTTTGGCAAGTCTTTGGCTCCAATTGTTCTTTGATCAAACATGCCTCCAGTTCCAACAGTAAAAATGGTGACAGTTCTACCATTCCTCAAGATCTTTTGCAGAGGTGCTTGTCCAACTTTTCCACATAAAATCGCCTGTCAATTCACAAATTATAAAACTAATTAGGTTTCATATATGTTTATCTTCCATGACAAATTTATAAATAGTGAAGCAGTTTCATTTATTGCTTTGGTTCTAGACTTATATACACATATATAAACACAAACAAACATGTATACAGATCATAGATGTAGTCTCGTATATAAACAAAGGGATCAGATGTTAAAGCTGTATTATGCGTACCTTATGCACACCACGAAACCCCCAACCCTTTCTGGGATCAACCCCTTGCATTTGTAGCTCCGGCTTTTGGGGAAGGAAATCATCATCATCGATTGTATCAGCTGGATTACCATCTGCCTCGTCAGCACTGTCGAACGGAGCAGAAGATGAGTAAAACTTCTTCCAGATTCCTTGGGCGCCCACTGCTGCATAATCAATGCGTCGTTACGCATGTTCCAAAAAAACGACTCATTGATTCTAAATGATGATCTCACGTATTACTAGGGTTTTTGCACACCATTTGATAGTCAAAGAAAGGAAAACCCCAGGTTTAGCCTTATCATTTCCTTTAGGAAAATGAAAAACTGAAATAGAGAACATTCAATGAAAAAGATACCTAATGGACGGCTGGATTGGGAAGGGATAGAGACGCGTAACGATCTTGTGAGCTTCATAGCGAGTGAACTCATATTTTGCAGAACAGAGAAGTTGATTGAACTGAAGAGGGTTGAAGAAGGGTTTATGAATTCGTAGGGCGAGGGAAGGTCGGGAAACGGGTTCGGGTCGTTGCAACTAAAAAAAAATTATCGTTAACCAAATGGAAATTTGAGTTTGCAAAGAGGGCAGAAATGTACAGATTATCTTTTGTTTATTGGGATAAATGCAAAAAAACTCAACCAATTATATATGTATATGCAAAAAAATCTTATATTATTTTTATGTTAAAAAAAATATTATTATTTACGTTTCAAATAAAACCAAACCGTAAATTTTTAAAAGAAATGACCGGCTATAAATATGATATATGATATACATATCCCTTATATTTCTTCCATTGTATGCAAGAACATGTCAAAACAACGTATATTTTGATTACTTTAACTAGACTGTGTTATTTATATGATTGATTTTTCTCTTTTTAACTATTCGTTTTTATCCAAATTAAAATCAATGTCGTATTAAAAAAATAAAAATGTAAGAAACATTAGATTTTTAGTTGTCAATTTCTCTTAAAAACTCGTATTTTGGTCTTTTTCGAATGGTAACTATTAATATAAAGGTTTTTCAGAACATAAAAATTATATAAGGTTTTTCTAGCGTATACATATATAATTGGTTGTGTTTTTCTGTATATATCCATTATATATTCTAGGTTTTAACTTTTTTTTTTCAATTTAATCTTTTTGCATATTACTCTTCAACAAAACCTTTATGTGTTACAAAAATATTTGATTTTACTTAATTTTTTCTGATTCGTTAACCTCTTAAGTTTGATAGATATGTTCGTTTTTAAACGGTAAACCTGCAAAAGTTGTAAAATTAAATTTTTTTCACAAACATCATGTTTTAATGAGCCTAAAAACGTAAAATGATAAATCATCACATTTCTATGAAACTTAATATTTTCAAGTCATTTGGGCTAGTAAATATGTTTATATAAACGTGTCAAGCAAACCAACTTGATAGAAATCTATATAATTTTTTTTTCCAACTTGTAATTTACATAACAAATAACATGAATCTTTAACTTACCTTCCGTTGTTTGCGGCATTTGTAACTCGGACTTGGAAAACCTTTCACATATTCTCATTGGTAGCTGCGGAGTTGTGTTTTCTAAACATGTGGTGTGATTTGGGCATTCCTACATTTGTGGGGGTCGAAGGTGTTGTGAATTGGATCAACAGTGTTCGTTTTTCTTCTGTCAAACATACAGTTTTGGAGTCTATAATTGTGACCATGTGGTGGATTCTTTGGAACTTCCATAACGATGTTCTTTTTAATGGTTTTAATATTAGAAGGAATTTGTTGATTGATAGATTGATTGACTATTCTTATAATTAGATTGTGCTTAGAAATAGGAAAATTAGTGTTACTTGGTTGTCTTGGAGATTAAACCCGATCTTGTCTATTCCTTTGTAATTTTTTGTTAGCCTTGTGCTAACCTCTCTTTTTAATATATTTATCTGTTCGAAGAAAAAAGAAACACACATGATCTTTCAATGAAACTTTTTCCAAACTAAAAATTTGATAGAAATTTAAGTATTTGCGGTTGGCAATAACTAATAAAGTAATAATACATCCCAAACAAAGACTTACATGGTGATTTTGGAGTGGTTTTGGTTTTTGAACAATTTTATTGTATTTCTAATTTTATGTAAACTCTAGATGTAGACGAATACTATACACAAAATTCTTTATAAACAGAGGATAATACAAAGTAACAAGTATGACTGCAATGCAAGCAAGAACCAAATAAAAGAAAAGAATACCTACCATAAAAAACATAGGGAAATAAAAGGATCTTAACATAATATTATGAGTCTCTTAATCATTTGGAAAACGAGATGCACAGCCACTCTCTCTCTCTCTCACTCATAATTCTTCCCATACTTCAAAAAGAATATCTATCGCCCCATTCTACTCAAAAACCAAACTCTCACCGTGAAAACCTCGATGAAGACCAACTCTTTCCTCCTCCACCACTAGCACCACCACCAAATGAAGACGGCCGCCACTTGTCGCTCAGTGGAGCCACCTCACGCTCCTCCTGCTTCCCACTCCCCCACCTATCAGGCTGTGCCGCCCTTGTCTCTGCCGCCCCACCTCTACGGAAGCTGGGAACATATTTCCCACCACCAGATCCTCCACCAGCTGCAGCTGGTGCTGCCGCCGCTGCTGCCGGAGCGGAAACTCCGACAGCCGGAAGCTCAGAGGGCCTGGTTGGGCCATTGAGTGGTGGTGGTGTTCCACGTAAGATAGCTTCCTTTCTGAGCCTTTCTCTTTCTTCCAGTTCTTGTTCTCTTTTCCTTTGTCTTTCAGGTATTTCATCTAACTTTGCCCTCTTTTCAGCCTCCTCTTTCTTACGCTTTTCAGCCTCTGTATACATATTACATGACATGCATAAATTACATTGAATAGTCGTTTTACTTTTAACAAATGGACCATAATTGAAAAAAAAAGCATCTCGGGGACCAAAAATGTAATTTAATCTTATAAATAAATAAAGTTACCTTCCCGTTTACGGGTTTCTTCTTCCTCAAGCAACCTGTTGAGACTTTCTTTTTCAGTTTTCAAATAAAACATTTTCCTTTTTAAGTCCCTTTCCTCTTTTCGTGCCTTGAGGATTTGACCAATTCTTTCCTCTCTCTCCGCTCTCATTCTATCAAACTCTGCCATTCGGCTCCTCACAACTCTTTCTTCAAGTTCCATCTGCACAACATATTTTTTTAACAAATTTAAAAAAATAATAATAATAATAATAATAAAATGTTATTATTCAAAAATACATTACATACCTTATGTTCCATAAGACGAGCAAGTCTATACTTCTCCTTCAGATCTCCCTCATGACGCTCTCTGCTCAACTCAACCTCAAGTTGCATAAGTAACGACAGTTAGGCATTTACGTCTTTTTTTTACAAAGTATAGTAAGTACCTGTTGGTCGCGTTCATGGCGGAGTTTATCTTCTGCTAAACATCTTTGGAAAGCAGCTTCAATGAGAGGTGCAGCTTCTTCCCTTTTTGCCCTTTCAAAGTGATCCATAGTCTTGATTAGTTTTTGCATCTTCTTTTCCATTTCCTGCCTCTCTCTAACTTGCTCCTGCATTGCTAGCTCCATCAATGACTGCTTTGTCACCTCTCCTGTCAACCGAAAAGCCATCCATGGTCAACTCAACTTGGTCAACATAAAAAAAAAATGGGAGAATAGAGATTTCCAAATTTACCCCTTCAATGATGGGCTTCTTTCCTTTCTTTTTGATACGTTTTCCAACATCATTTAGTAAAGCTTGTGCTTCTTCACGCTCACGTTCCTCAATCTCCCTAAGGATTCGTTGGTGCTTCCTTTCTTCAAACTCGGTTGCAAGTCTTTTTTGTTCTGCTTCTACGGTTTTCTTCTTCAGCTTTATTCTTTTTGTCTCCTCTTCTCGTTCCTTTGAAAAAAAAAATAGGGTTTAGAAACATGGGTAAAAATGTAATTTAGACAAAGGAGAAATGAATAATACCATTTCAAGAAGGTGTCGTTCTTGTTCTTCTTTTCGTTTTTCAATGATTGATTTACGAGCAAGAAGCTTTTTGTGCTCTTTATCTACAATATCTGCCACTCTTGGTAGCATAGCACTCAATTTTGATGCTTTGGACTGAGAAGGGTATATTAGGGACCTTGATTTATTCAGATTTATAGCCAAAACACTCAAGTGGTCTTGTAGAATGTCAGATTCAAAACCCTTTAAATAACAAGAAAACAATGTTAGTATAGAAAGAACAGAACCAAAAAATTATGAAGAAAAAAAACGAATATGACTTCTTACCAAATCACCAAAAATGATTGCACCCTTCATGTGGTCAACTTTCATAGCAATGAAATTATGCTTCACAGCATCAACAGAGATCCTCTCTACAGCTGAGAAGTCAAAGAAAGGAACCATTTTTGATAAAGTCTCAACTTTCATTGTTTGGTATACTTGGGACACCTGAAAAAGAAAATATTAAGCTTCAACTTATTTTTCATAGAAAGCGAATCAAAGAAGTAGTCTAAAAGCTTATTATTTATCATTTTTTTAAAAAAAAAAGTTTAACATTAACAAGAAAACCAGGAAATTTAAAAATAAAACAAATATAGTAACTTTTGGGAAACACCGGTAAATACTTTATTTGAAGTTGTGAACTTTTTAAAATCAGATAAGGTTTTGAATTTTTACCTGTTGTAGCAGTCTTAAGGTGGCTACTTTTTCCAAAGCAGGAATATACTGAGAAAGCTGCACATCTGGAACAGAAGAAGCTGATGATATTTCCCCCCCAAGTTTTGCTATCTTTGTCAACAATGGCTCTACTTTTGATGCCAAATCCAATGGCAGAAATTCATTTTCTAGAAGATTGTATAGATCCTTCACTTCTTGGGTTACATATGTCATCACCCCTTTTGAAACCTGAAAAAAAAAATCATTTTACACATTATGTACAGGAAAAAAGATACAATATGATGCCATAATTGAATATATGTTCTCTAGAATGCCTTAATGATGAACAAAATGGAAAGTATTATGCAGCAATGAATGAAAGTATGTTGCTTTTTCTTTTGCATATTGAAAATTAGTCATTTTAGAGTATTGTATTTTGAAAAATCTTCCCAATAAGAGTAATGCTAAATTTGGGTAGATTTTTCAAAAGAAAATACCTTCATAAAAAAAATAATTGGTAGTATAATGGTTTAAGAGATTAAAAAAAAAAGTAAGATGCTATAACAGAAAATAGTAAAATGAACTTGATCTTACCAGATCTGCAAGAAGAGATGACCTAGAAAGCTGCAGGAAAATAAAACAAATTATTAACGAGATAAACATATAAAAAAAATCAGTTGAAAGTTGACTAATAAATAATACCATATCTCTTGTCTCAATCTTTGCATCAATATTGAATCCAATAAGATTATACATTCTGAGATTGCGTTCTTTTTCATGCTCAAGTTCCAAATGAGAAGCAGTTTTAAGGTGATCATATGGAGGAGCTGAAAGTGCAGCTAGCAAAAATGATGATGCAATCAACTGCAGATCTTTCTGGTTCAGATTCTTATTAAAACTCTTTTGAAGTTGAAAAAGATTAAACCATGCATACGCATGGTATAAATGGCTTGATGAAATCCAAAAGATCTCAGTCAATTTTGCATAGTAAATAGCCATCAGGGACGATTTAGGCATTTTCTTCACCATGCTTGTTAGCCCATAAATATCTTCCACAGATCGAAAAGCTTCCTGAAGATACATAATTCATACAACAAAACTATTATTCCACAACTACATGTTTCAATATAACAATTAGGGCAAATTGCATGTAACAAAGTATTTAGCTATGTCCTGCAGTTTGGCCAATAAATATCACACAGAAATGAGCCCTACCTGCCAAAGTTCCAGCTCAGTTGCAACTTTGAGTTGCTCAAATCTTGTATCAAGATAAAAATGTAGACTTTCAGGGGCATTTAGGTCAGGTCTATCCCTTTGATCTCTGTATTTGTTTAAGTTAGCAAGATGATTCCTGATGATCTCACAAAGCCTACGAAACTCAGTTGTTCTTTTGTATTGTTTGCAGAATTGAAACGCACGATGTGCTGTATCCTAAATAACAAAACGAAAATATAATCAAAGATAACATCAAAGAGAAAATTTTATATTATAAACCAAAACTTACTGCATAAAGTACCATTAACTTGGAGTTGTTTCGCAGGATTTCAAGAACTGTTCTATAAGTCTCCCATAATAACTTGAACCATGGAGTCACAAGCTCTCTATCAGAGCATTCTTTTCCCTTTTCACCACTGACATAGCTTAACATTAGATCTTCTGGTCTTTTGTCAGCTTCAAGATCATCAACATCTAAAGCTTCCTCTAAAGCTTCAGCCTGTGTACGTGCCAACTCAGCCCTCTTGGTTGAAAGATCCATGAAGTGCTTTATGACTTCCTCTAATGAATTTACATTAACTTGTTGGCATATTATTCGATACTGGATGAGACCATCTTTGGCAAATCTACCCCTCCTCATGTCAACACACAGCTCGGTGTACTTGAACATCATTTTTTCGTGTGTTTTCTGCCATGCTCTGTACCTCTTTGATGTAATTAAATCATGAAGAGCTTGAAGTGCATCTTGTTTTTGACCAACGTTTATTAATTCTGCAATCGAGTGTTAACAAGAGTGGGTTAATCATGTATATAGGCATTAGATTTTGAAAGGGGCTCTTTGGGTTCCCATGTAAAGAAACAAAATAAGTCAGATATGGAAGCATGACAATGATTGAAAAGGACAAAGAAAATACAACTATAGAGTATAATATGCCATTCACCTTCAGCCCGTTTCAAAGCATTCTCTGGTTTAGCAAAAGTAGACATTGTCAATCAGACTGGTCTTTCACCTGCTATGACACAAAACAAGCAATTATTTGTATTTGTAGTTGTTTAACTTTGTTTGACCATAACATGAAACTCTGCACAAAGAAAAGCAGTATAGACACGAGATAGGAGACAATTAGATCCACTGTGTTTTCTATCTACGAACCCATTTGAGCATGGAATTAAGATTAATAGAGATGCATCAACATTAATATTTCTAAGAAGTGACATGCTGAAATCTGTTAAGCATAATGACCAACATTAAAAATTTCATTATGAACGTATCATCAGACAATAATACGTACTTTAAAGTGTTTATAAAACCATATATTTTCACATAAATGTTTTCTACAATAGTAATCGCTTATTCGCTTAAATGCTTGAATCCGACAGGTTTCAATCTTACTCTTCGTTTTTCAAATTGAATATCTGATAGATAATCCATCGTGTGTTGTGACAACCCGAAACTTTTTCCGTTATCCTTACCCAGTTTCCGTTAATAAAATTTGGGTTTTATTAAATTCCGTCAAATTTCTTAGTTTGAGAAAGACTTTACGTTTTAAATAAATAATATTTATTTTATACGAGTCGGATTGAACCAGAATCGCGAAAAACTCGAACCTTCACTCAAAAATCACCGAGTTCATGGTCAGGACGAGTTTACGACCGTAAACTCGTGTAGACCGTAAACCCGTTTACGGTCAGGTGGCCCCCCTTTTGACTAAGAACTCTACCCTATATATAGAGTATTTGACATTCATTTCACACTTTAAACACTTCAAAGGCTTTCTCTCTCTACTCTCTCTACCTTCATCGAGTTTCCTCCAAAATATTCAAGTTATCTTCAAGATCCTCAAGAACACGGTTGTGTTTTGGACCGAAAACACCTTCTTTGCCTTCAAAAACCGTAAGTATCATCTTCCCCTTCATGAATCGAGTTAAAATCCTTCATTTTGGACTTAAGATCATCACTCTTTGCTTGAACAAAAGAGTTTACGGTCCTATGAATCTTCATAGACCGTAAACCCTTATAAAGGGTGTTCTTATAGCCTTTACCCTTCCTAAGGCTAAGCATGGTCCCTAGAATCCTATGCCTTTGAATGAAGCCCTTGAAAACCATCATTTGTGCAAGATTGATGAGTTTACGATTGAATCTCCTTAGACCGTACACCCTTCAATGACCATATATTCATAGGCCGTAAACCCATGAACCTTAACCCATGAACCGTAAACCAATGGACCGTAAACCCATGACCGTAAGGTCATTGGACCGTAAACACTAAGGCCGTAAACACTAAGACCGTGAACACTTGGACCGTGAACTCCAATGGTTATACCTCTTTGACCGTAAACTCTATAGGGTGGCCATATACCCTAGTTATGCAATCATATGTGAATGTATCCCATAAATCTCAGAGTTTCCTAGCCAATAAGGGTGTTACCCTTCTTATTTAGTCGTCTATATACTAAATTCATACACATACGTGTCTATATGTGTCTATTAGGATCATTGTGTGCTCAAGGTTACACCTGACACTCTGCATTCCTCTTCCAACCACACGTCAGAACCACTCACTACAGGTGAGTTCATACCCCTACATTTTCCGTGTTTTTAATGTTTTCAGGGGGGGAATACAAGTCAAACTCAAAGTATTTTATTTAGTTTTAAACTTATTAATACAATCCAACGATTTCTATGTTTAATAACATATTCGGATATTTTATCCCTTTTTAATATGTTGAGCATAAGGGAAACTTTTATATTGGAAATCTAATTTCATAGCTTTCAGAAAGGTTTTTACAAAGCATTTTCATATCAATTCTATTAAACTATAATGGGTATAGTTTGGGATAACCCGCTAGGCAGTTTTCACCAAATCAGATTTCATGAATAAATATGTATAAACTATGGCAGATTTAGTTTATGTTATATATTTTCTCATGAGTATAAAGTACCATTATTCAAGGTTAATTATTGTTTTATACTGTTTCTCGCTAGTAAACTAGATTATACAGAATTATGAGGCTCTACTTCAATACTGTACCCTTTAGTGTACGGAACTAAATCCTATCATAGAATAACCAGAGTCTCCTGGAGGGAGAGCGTGAGATTTGTGAATAGATCTATTCGTGACGGACAATCCCACACCAGAACTGCTAGCTACAGTTAGGCAGGCATGCCTGTGGTGGACAAATGTCATTTAGCTTAAACGCCTGAAGAACGTTATAAAGGTCTCTAAGTCATATCAAGTATGGTTATACGACTCGCAAATAAGTATAAACTAACTTTGGTTTACAGACTCTAATCTTCATTTGTTTTATTTTGAGTAATAAAACTACTTTTATATATGCTAATAGTAATCGAGGATTTCTAAACTGGCATCTCTACCTCTAGGACATATAACCTGCTTTTAGGGAAAATATAGGATTTTCCCAGGATAACACTGGCATTTCTAAAACTGATGGTTTATTTTCTACTAATGAACGTTCGTATTCATTCCATGACTCCTTGGATTGTGCGTATTTAGTACGAACCGGGAAGTCATGGAAGGAATGAGCTTTTCAAACATGCTTTCATAAGAAAATATAGGATTTTCTTGAGAAACACTCTTCAAAAGAATCAAAGAACATTTTTCCACCAAAACTAAATGCTTATGAACTCACCAGCTTTATGCTGGTATTCTTTCAAAACTGCTTGTATTTTCAGGGAATTAGTAGACAGGTACTTCCAGGAGTTGGAGAAATCGGAGCGTTAGAGTCACGCCTTTTTATTTACTTTTGATATGAACGAAATTATGTATTAAGACAAATGTAAACCTTTTTCATATATGTATTCAATGTTTGGTTGTGTTTACTATGCTTGCTATGATACAATTGTTGTGATACTACACATGACGTCAACCACCCCCGAACGTTTCCGCCGTTCCGGTTTGGGGGTGTGACATGTGTGTATGCTCAAATCCAAAGCCAAGAACCAGAAAAAAATGTTTCAAGAAGGTATTCAGATCAGAAACAAAGAATGTAGAAGTTGTAGTTAAAAACCTAAAAATGATATATTGTATCAAATCACTCTCCTTCCCCCCCCCCCCCCCTTCGAACAATCAATCTGACCCCAAACCGAAAAGAAAATCATAAACCAAATTTAACGCCAGAAAAGAGATACACAAGAAATCAGTTGTCGAACAATTGTTGAAAGATGAGTAGCGTAGTGATCTATACCTCTATCGATTAGCTGCCAAATCGATTTGTTTCCTCCTCGACTGTATAAAGGGAAGTAGGATTTTGGGTTTTGGCTAACGTTTCATCGAAACGCAAAGGCAAAATGTATGTATGTTACCATAAATCCATATTCCATAACTCAACACTCAAACAATGAAAAGCCTACGAACACAGGTTTTGTATGGGCCTTACAAACTTCAAACTTGATACTTATATATTAGTTTTAACCTTTTTCGATTTTTAAAAAGTCGGCCCGGCTTTTGTCACACCCCAAAACCAAGAACGACGGAAACGTTCTGGGGCAGAGGACGTCATGTTCAGTATCACAACAATGAATAGTAGTAAACAAGCAACAACATCATCCATTGCATTAATAATATAATTTTAATACAAGTGTGTTCTGTCAAGTTTAATAGACACCAAAAATATAAATCAAAATAAAAGATGAGTCTTGAACGAGCTCCATCTTCTCAAAACCTGGCATCGGTACCTGTCTACTGGTGACCTGAGAATACAAGTTATTTTGAAAGCGTAGATCAGCTTTAAAGCTGGTGAGATCATAAGTATTTTAGTGTCTGTATTTGTATGAAAGTGTTTGTAAGTATGTAATGTGTGAATTTGTAAAAAGGTTTGAATCTCCTAGGAAACCCTATGTTTCCTACTAAAAATAGCCTTCTACCAAGGCATCAAGTATCTATGTGTGTGTCTCTTGTAAGAGTATGTATTTTCCTAATTCTGACTATCATTAACCAAAAATATAGTTTTTGCATTACTGTTCATTGTGTGAAGATCACAAAGTGAATGCAATGGGAAATAAAACAGTACTGTAGTATTGTATAAGTAACTACTGCTGTACTAACTACCTTAAACCAATTGTAATTTAAAGTACCATGTGATCGGCCTGTACCATACTACCGACTATAAACACGACGATGTAAGACGTCGGAAGGAATGACGTTTGGCACCCGTAGACTTGCAAGTCCCACTGTAGCGAGCAGCAAGGTGTAGGATAGTCAATCCAGTATAGATCTATACACAAACTCAACGCTCTCCATTTAAGGAGATTCTGGATACAAAACGGGCCATGAAAGGTGATGCCATGCCCCGTTACGTGGCTCACATAACTGTAGTAATGTTCTAGTATATGTATGTGCTAGCTGTATTGTGTGTTCTCTCCCTGTCTAGAATGTATTGTAATGTATAGTATGTACTAGCTGTATTGTGTGTTCTCTCTCTGTCTAGCATGTATTGTAATGTTCTCTCTGTATGGTATTGTATGTTCTCTCTCTGTCTAGCATGTATGTTTTCTTGTAAAATGTATAGTATGTACTAGCTGTATCGTAATGTATAGTATGTACTAGCTACATTGTAATGTATAGTATGTACTAGCTGTATTGACTCATGTATGAACTGACTCATTGTATGTTTAATTGTTCTAGTAATAGTATTAGTAACTTCCTAAACTACGCCTATTGTAGTTTACTAGTAATATGGTCTGTATGTATGAACATGTGTGTATACCTTTGCTACCCAAAGGTATTGAATAGAAAGAAGGAACTTTTATATCTATATACATATACATAATATATAACTAGGATTCAAACGACCTACAGACAAATAACCGATACCCTAAGTCCATAACCAAACAAGGAACATGAGGTAAGGTGAGTTATTAGTCCTAAGTCCTTTCAATCCTACTTATATAACTATATCTATAAAGATATACATTTAACAGAATATAAGTGCAAAGAGATTGAATAAAAGTATTTGACATGTAAAAGAGTTTGTAAAAGTGTTTGACATGTAAAAGAGGTTGATAAAAGTATTTGAAAAGTAGTTTGTTTGATAACACGGTTTGAAAGTAAGAAATCCACTTGTTTGGTAGTTATTAATCACATGTGATTGATATAATAACTAAAATAGATCAACTTGTATCCCCCCCCCCCCATAAAAGCATTTAAAAACATTAAAAAGGTTAATTAAGGGGTATGAACTCACCTGTAGTGAGTGGTTTGGATGAACGGATGGTATAGGATGCTAAGTGTCAAGTGAAGACTTGAACACACACAAGGATCCTAGTTAACATGTAATAACACATATATGTATCCAATTAGTCATTAAACAACTAATTAACCAAGTATAGACACCCTAGGACATGATTAACACTTTATTTAAGTGTTATAAGTACTAAGGATTGCATCTAAGAGTTGTAGGACCTTGCATTTGAGTTTAGGGTTCAAGGGGACACTCTTTTGGAGTTTACGGTTTTGTGACCAACTCCCTTGGAGTTTACGGTCGTAAACCCATGCGTTTACGACCGTAAACTCATGGTACTTATACCATTTTGTGATTTGAAGCTTTACAAGTCATAAGAAGCATTCCTACTTCAAGTCTAAGCCTTAGGAAGTGATTAGGGCAATATTTCACCCCTTTGTAGAGTTTACGGCCCATGGACCATTTCTCCATGTGTTTACGGCCGTAAACTCTAATGGTTCATGGTCTTTTTGATGTTTTGAGTCCTAAGCACATTAAGGATGGGATCTAGACTAGTATCCAAGGCTTGGTAAGGGACTAGGGCACACAATGGCCCATTCATTAGGGTTTACGGTCCAAGAACATGTTGGACCGTAAACACCTTTGATCTTGTGATTCCTTGTGTTTTATAGTTGATTAAGATGTGTAACAAGCCTTATAACACACTAGGGTAAGAGTACTTACAATAAAGAAGCTCGAAAGGGTGTTAAAAGTCCAAGAACACTAGTGTGTGTTCTTGGTGAAACTAAGAACACTTGAAGATCTACACAAATGGAATGATTTCACTGATGGAATCATGTAAGATCACTAGATTAAGTAAGATATCAACTCATTAGGGCAAGAAACACTTACAAAGTTGAAGATCAAGAAGGAAAATCGGATGATACTTGAGAGGATTTGAGTTCTAGACTTGAAAATGGTGAAAAAGTGGTAAAAATGACTAAGTGTCATATTTATACCCCCTTAGGGTTTACGGCTGTAAACACCTTGTTTAGGCCGTAAACTCCAAACTCTTGGAGTTTTGGAACTTTATTGTTGCACAATAAACCCTAGGGCATCCTCTCTCCTGATATCTCTTGAAGTACTAACTTTAAGACACTCAAACTGACTCCATAAAGCTTGAAAGTTAGCAGAAACAGTTCTGACTTCTATTGAAGTGAATGGTTGTACAGAATAGAAATTTCGGGTTGTCACAGCTTTTTACCATTTTTTTCTAGATCGGTTTCGGTTATAACCCATTTTGTTTTTTCGAAATGAAATTGAGTTACAAAAATGTTTTTCAGTTAAAAAACTGGTTCTGTTATATTGGAAAACCCAGGAGAAAAACATATTTCAAATATTTATTGAACTTATTAACTAGTCGTCTGGATTTAACCTTACTGATTTTTCCGGTTCAGCTTTTCGTTGGTAAAAATAAACAGTTTGAATGTGCACCTCTAACTTAGATACAAAACAATTCCGATTTTTTAATATTTGGATTATGAAAAAAAAAAGGTGTAGTATAGGGTCTGTATTGGCGGTTTGTGGTTAATCGCTTCAGTGTATTCGGATGAGAGATGGTCACATAAGGTTAATCGGTTCAGTGTATTCGGATGTGAGATGGTCACATAGACAACAAACATACCGAATCGTATAAAATGCGTTTTTGCAGATTCACATGGTATTATTTAAGTAAGATTAATTTTTCTTTTTAAAATTATTAGTTGGTTTTGATGATTGCAATGAATCATTTTCAACAAACCAACCAAGTAACCAAGCTTCAGTATTCAACTAATAAAAGAGCAAGGCTTTAATATTATATCTAATTGTATATAATATATCTTTCAAAATATAATAATTACTTATTTTCGGTTTGGGTGTGAACCCTATAAAACCATTCAAACCGACCATCTAACCAACAAAAAGAAAAGGTTGCAGTTTCAGTCGACTATCGAATCACATCTGAACCGATTAACATGATAAAGGTTTATATTAAAATTTTACGTTTTAAACATAATAACGCACATCTTGTTTATTGTAAACCAGGTCAGACCAACAGTTTAGGAACGAGTATAAAGAGCATGAGAGGACAATAATTTTACTAGTTTGAAAAAAAATGTTTAAAAACCAGTTCCGGGAGAGGGGACATTATGTTACGGTATATATATATATATATATATATATATATATATATATATATATATATATATATATATATATATAATACTATATTATAAAACATATTAGTCATATCTTGAATTTTAAGAGGTACAAGATACATAACTTTTTGTACAAATCAGTTATGCATAAACAAATCATTAATACTTGCTAAAAGTTTAAAGACTTGAATTAAGGAAGGTAATTAAGAAATTTAATATGGAGCAAAATGACAATTTTAAGATATTAAATTTATCTATATAAATTAATTTACATTTACTGAATTAGACACCAAAAATAATTAATTTACATAAAATGTATAAACAAACAATATAAATATAAGTTCTAAACATAAATAATTTATTTAAAAGTACTAATTTTTTATTACATAATAACAAATGTTGTAAAAATCGTTCGGCGGTAGCTCGGCGGTCGACTGGGGTCAAGCGATTAATCAGTTTGGCGGGGATTAATCGGATGATTAATCGGGGACCATAAATTACTAATAAAACTATTTTAAAACTTAATATATCCTAAGAAAAAATAGTATTTGAAAATTTAAAATTTTTAAATTTTGAAATTTTGAAATTTTGAAATATTTGGTATAATATTTGAAAATATGAATATTTAAAAATTTAAAATTTTGAAGTTTTGTAAATTTTGGTGTAATATTTGAAATTTGAAAATTTTGAATTTTTTAAAATCTTCCCGCCAAGGACCGCCTAGTCCGAGTTTGACCGATATTGACCAATTTCCGTCAAGCACCCCTAATCGTAATCAGCTGCAGACCGCCTAGCGCTTAGGCGCCGCCTAGGCCGATATTTACAACACTGATAATAACTAATAATAAAATCTAATAATTATATATTTCCCCATAACAAAACTATTCGCCAAAATAGCAATTTATCGTCGCTGCTTTGCACGGGCATACATCTAGTGTATGTATATATATATATATATATATATATATATATATATATATATATATATATATATATATATGGCTAGGTTATAATATGGATGGATAACTATTGTGCGGACGTGTGGACAATGCTATTCTATGAGAATTACTAAGACAATAGGTTGTTTGCTAATGTGAATATGTTCAACCTTACACAACTATCGTCATTTTCATGCATTCTCAATAATTCTTATTCATTTTTATTCTCACACATCGCTTTTACTCATTATCATTCTTACAGAATACGACTCAATAAGCATTCTGACAACATTCTGACAGAATGATAATAATAATAATAAAGTTCATAATAACCTTATAGACGATTTAATTAGTGAGAATGTGTGATAATCACAATAGTTATGTAAGAATGAACGTATTCGTATTGCCAAACAACATATTTTCTTTATCATTCTCACAGCATAGTATTGTCCACACGTCCGCACAATAGATGTTAATCCACATTTGAACCTAGCTCTCTCTCTCTCTCTCTATATATATATATATATATATATATATATATATATATGTATATATATATATATATATATATATATATTATTGTATAATCCTAATAGTGATATAGTCATTCTAGTTGAAGATAATCATATTACCCTAGACAACCACAAATATTGAGACTTATAAATTAACATAGTAAAGATAACTAGGGATGTGTATATGGATTTTTGGTTGGTGTTTGGCCACAACCGAACAATAACATTATAATTGGTTAATTCAATTCGATAGCCATTGAGTATCGGTTATTATTAGTTTTGGTTAATGATTTTAGTTAGTTAATGGTTATGGTTGGTGACTATATCGGTTAACCATAATGGTCGAAAATAACATAAAAAAATAATTTACTATAGAAAGTATAAAAAAACATAAATGGCATTGTTATAACAAAACTAATGATTGTGAGTGTTTAACTATATTAATATATAAGATTACACATCTAATCTAATTAAAAATAAATACCCTTTAGATTTACATTTCTGATATAATTGCATACCATATATCTAATATTATATTATATTAAAAATCATTTATTAATAACATTTGTTCGGTTCAGTTTGTAGTGTTTCGGTTCTATATGAAAACCATAACCGCTATATATATATATATATATATATATATATATATATATATATATATATATATATATATATATATATATATATATATATATATATATATATATATATATCTTTACTATTATATAAAACATTCTAGACATTTCTTGAAATTTAAGAGGTATAACTATTTGAACATCATGTACAATCATATTAAGCTTACATTCTCAATGGATGCGCCCCTACATGTATTACGATATTACCTTGTACATGTTGAAAACCTTAATCTCCTCTGCACACCAAGTTATGGCTGTTACCACCACTGGTGTCCATCACCCTTATCTCGCTGCCTCTCTCTCTCTCTCTCTCTCTCTCTCTCTCTCTCTCTCTCTCCTTCTCTCTCTCTCTCTCTCTCTCTCTCTCTACCCAGACTATGATCGCACCATTGAACCACAATACACTCTCCAACCTCCACCACCCATCGTATCTAACCGTCATCTCCACCATTTATCTGCCTTCACACCCATTTTTTTGGTAAGGATTCCACACGACGATCCATCGTTGCCTCTCTTTCGCTCTATACCTTAACTCACTCTCTAATCCTACCACCACTCATCGTCACTGACACCACTATCGTCGCTGCCCCCACTTCCGCTACCAACAGGTGCCCAAGTTTTGAGCATCCCTGTTATGGTTGGAGTTACAATTCAATATTCAATATTCAAAGTAAAAATGGTTGGAGTTACAATAGACCCTCATTTCAAGGGAAAAAACGGTCCATTTGTTATGTCTTCCTTTCCCTTTCCTTAAATACATGCTGTTAAATTCACAAATCACAACTAACTTATGTTATATCTACACACAATAAACAATCTCTATGTATGTAATCGTGAAATCTATTGTTTTAATTCAAGCTATATCTACATAAGCTCTTGTAATGAACAGACAAGTGGGTCTCTACCATATATGCATCTCTCTATTGTCATCTCCTAAGCAAGAAATGTTGTAAAGACATTATCTTGTAGGTCCTAATGGTTTATATGTCCTTCATACCCTCTCCTTAACTATGTATCCATGTCTATTTAGTGATAGTCGATATGTACAGACATAATTGACTATATTTATAATCACTCTCTAACTAAAGAAAATGAGATTGAAGATACACTCAAATCCACCACCAATGCAAGTCTCGCTAAGATATGGGTGAGGTATGTTCTATTCCATGAAATTTCATTTATTAATTCTAATTATTTATATTGAATTACCCTTTCATAGAGTAAATCAATAATGTAGTTGTTGAATTTTATTAATGTAGGTTATGTATTCGACCAGGGAGAAGATCCATCAAGTTTGTGTTGAAAATGGCTAATTTGATTGATACTGGAGTTCCTTGAATCGTGTGTGAGTATGAGGATGTTTCAGAACCAATGTGAATAGTTTTTCCTAAATATTATTATCAAAATTTGTAATATAATTATTTTTGTTTTAAAAATTGATTTGTTGTTCATTATTGTTTTAAGTGTAGATGTAGCTAGCGAGGACAAGACTGCACTTGAGCAAGATTAAACAAAGATCCATAGGTTTGAACAATGTTGATATGATGTTGTCTTCACCAATTTTGCAGGTGCCAATAGTATTATTCTATGTTTTTTTGTTTAACATTTTTGGATGGAATAGAAATTTCAACCTCATTTATATGAAATAGAGTCAATTGGAGTTGACAAAACAACAAGAAAACATGGGTTGATTCTTTTAAATTTAGTTAGTATCTCGATAGGTTAAAAGTTTTAAGCTTACATTTCTAATACATTGATTAGATTATACAATGGGCTATTGATACATATGAGTTATTAGTCAAAGAAAACTTTACCATTTAATCTCTCTTGATGTTTTGGTATCCTGGACCTTGCTCATGAAATACTCATATTCTCATTGGTAGTTCTTGATCAAAATGCATTATATAAATTGAAATAACAACCCTCTTTTACAAAAAAAAAAAGAGTTTTAGTTATCTCTTGATATGAGGGACCCATCCCATGACATTGATGTTTTTCTGTGGCCAAGCGAAGACCAAAGAAGATAGGGAAGTACACATATTTTATGTTGGGACAAATTTATAGTAAAGAAAATATAGGTATTGTATATTGTATTTTGATATCTTTGTGTACAATATATAAGATTTTGATGTGAATATAAGTTTTGGAGCGCTTTATTGATTTTGCACTAATGATCTGATCACAATTGTATTTTGTTTTAGCAAGTAAACGACATTATAGATGCCAAATTTTATGTTACATACTTTGTAAAATAAATGAAATTTTGGATAATATTAGGATAATGAAAATTTTATTAAGTCAATAAGGGGTTATTTACCTTTTTAATTTGATTTCACTTTTAACTCTGTTATACTCATAACAAATGTTGTCACACCCCCAAACCAGAATGGCGGAAACATTCGGGGGCGGATGACGTCATGTACAGTATCATAACAATGCACAATAGTAAAACAAGCAACAACATCATCCATTGCATTAATAATATAATTTAATACATGTGTGTTCTGTGTATAGTTTGAAAGACACCAAAATATGAATCAAAATAAAAGACGAGTCTTGAACATGCTCCGTCTTCTCAAAACCTGGTCATCGGTACCTGTCTACTGGTGACCTAAGAATACAAGTTATTTTAAAAGCGTAGATCAGCATTTAAGCTGGTGAGTTCATAAGTATTTTAGTGTCAAATGTTTGTATAAGTTTGATGAAAATGTTTGTAAGTGTTTGATGTAAAGTTTGTAAGTGTTTGATGTAAATGTTTGTATACTTCCTAGAAAATCCTATATTTTCTACTAAATTGGAAAGTAGTCTTCTACCATGACCCGACTGTTTTGTGTGTTTATTCTTTTGTAAAAGTGAGTGTTTTCCCAAGTATGACTATCATTACTAGAAAATAGTTTACATTACCGTTTATGTGAGAAGATCACTATATGAATGTAATGGGAAAATGAAGATGTACAATAGTATTGTATAAAGTAACTACAGATGTACTAACTACCTTAAAACCAATTGTTTAATTAAGGTAAAATGTGATGAGATTATAACCATACTTGATTGACTAGTATAGATCTATACAAAAACTCACGCTCTCCCTCCAGGAGACTCTGGTTACAAAACGTGACACAACAATATTTTGCAATGCCATGAAGTAGTGGCTCACATTAATTTTATCTTTGTTATTGTATTAGTATGTTCCTTCCTGATCTATTTATAGTATGTTCCTTCTGTTTAAGTTGTAGTATGTTCCTTCTGTTCTAGTTGTAGTATGTTCCTTTTGTTCTAGTTGTAGTATGTTCCTTCTGTTCTAGTTATAGTATGTTTGAACTGACTCATGTATGAACTGACTCTTGTAAGTTTCATTGTTCTAGAAATAGTAAGTAGTATTCTCCTAAACTATACCTATTATAGTTTACTAGGATGATGGTTTGACTATTAATGATGTATAGAAAAGACTCAATTACTTACTAAGCAACTAAGTTAAGTATAATCCCTAAAAATGAGTTTTAATATCCACATATGTATTTAATAAGTATAACTATGATTTAACCGACATTCGGACTAGTGATCCTACCCCGAGCCCACAACCAAACAAGGAACAGGATTCAAGGTATCTAGCAATAGTCCTAAGTTTGTTAAAGCATACTTATACGTAAATAGATAGACGAATATGGTTTAATATAAAAGAAGTTTATAAAATGATTTGAAACAGTTTGTTTGTTAACACAGTTTTGAAGTTTAAGAAATCCTTTAGTTTGATAGTTATAAATCACATGTGATTGATACTATAACTATATTGTTTTCTACTTGTATCCCCCCCATAAAAGCATTTAAAATCATTAAAAGATAAGTTTTAGGGGTATGAACTCACCTGTAGTGAGTGATTCAAATGAAAGATAGATATAAAATGCTTGAGATCACAAATGAAGTCTCGAAGCACAATTGGATCCTATTAGACATATAATCACATATATAGGCATACAATTAGTGTATATAACAACTAATCATGTAAGGGAACAACCTTAGGTACTAGGAAACACTTGTAATGAAGTGTTACAATCACATATGATTGTATGAAGCGATGTTCAGGGCCACACAAAGATGTGTTCACGGCCAATGAGAGTTTACGGCCATAGATGGAGTGTTTACGACCCAAGGAAGGTTTTACGTCCATGGCTTGAAGGGTTCACGGCCCAACCTTCAATCTTGAAGGGTTCACGGCCCTATGAAGGGTTCACGGCCGTGAATTCTTGAAGATCATGCAATTAAGGTGTTTGTTTCATGGGGATTCAAGAGCTTCTAATGTATAACAACTATATGGAAAGGATACTTACTTAATGGAAGTCTTGAAGGTGTTCATTGCCCAAGGACAAGTGTGTGTTCTTGGTGAAAAATGGTGATTTTAAGATCTAAACCCAAAAGAGTTGAATTCATGGATGAAATCAAAAGGATTTCATTTGAATAAGAAGGGTACCAAGTAAATATGGAAGAATCACTTACACTTTTGAAGATCAAGGAGGATATCCTTGATGATACTTGAGATAGAAAAGAGAATTGATGACTTGAAGATGTGAGAAATGAGGAATAGTGAAGGAAATCTATACTTATGATGAGGGGTTCACGGCTAACATGGGTTCATGGCCGTGAACCCTAGTTTAGGCCGTGAACACCCTTGATGAATGTTCTTGGGTCAATTTGAAAGTCATGGATTCGTTACTCACACTTTATAGCATCAAGTCCTAAGTGTACGAGGCTTAAAAACTCATAGAATAACCCTTAGAAAGGCTAAAAGGTAACAAGTACAAGTCTGACTTTTACAGATAGAAATTTCGGGTTGTCACATCATCCCCCCGTTAGAGGGAATTTCGTGCCGAAATTAGAGTTTAAGAAAATACAGATAGACTAAGGAAAAATATGAGGATATTTAAGTTTCATTTTATCCTCATGCTCCCAAGTGAATTCAGGTCCCCGCTTTGCATTCCAGCGAACCTTCACTATCGGGATACGACTTTGCTTCTTTTGCTTGACCTCCCGATCCATGATCTCTATTGGTTCTTCCACGAAGTTGAGGCTCTCATTGATCTCGATTTCAGTGAGTGGGATAACAAGAGTCTCGTCGGATAGACACTTTTTCAGGTTCGAAACGTGGAAAGTAGGGTGTACATTACTAAGTTCGTGAGGTAGTTTGAGTTTGTAAGCTACAGGGCCGATCCTAGCGATGATCTCAAAAGGCCCTATATACCTTGGATTTAGCTTCCCACGCTTTCCGAAGCGTATCAAACCCTTCCAGGGTGAGACCTTCAATAGAACACGGTCGCCAACCTGGAATTCCAAAGGTTTCATTCTCTTATCTGCGTAGCTTTTCTGTCGGTCTCTAGAGGCTTTCAATCGTTCACGAATCTGAACGATCTTCTCTGTCTTTTCCCGAATAATTTCTGGACCTGTGAGAGTGCTGTCAGGAACTCGTCCTTTAGCTAACTGTGTATCACCCACTTCAGCCCAGCACATAGGGGATCTACACTTCCGGCCATAGAGGGCTTCAAATGGAGTAGCCTTTATGCTTGTGTGATAACTGTTATTGTAGGAGAACTCGACAAGGGGTAAATGAGTATCCCATGTCTTTCCAAAGTCTATCACACAGGCTCACAACATATCTTCCAAAGTTTGAATAGTCCTCTCACTTTGTCCATCGGTTTGCGGATGGTAGGCTGTACTCATGTCCAACCTAGTTCCTAGGGAACTTTGTAGCGACTTCCAGAACCTTGAAGTGAATCTACTATCTCTATCAGAGATAATGGATAATGGAACACCATTCCGTCGTACGATCTCCCTAATGTAGGTTCTCGTTAGTTTCTCCATCTTGTCAGTTTCTTTGATAGGCAGGAAGTGTGCGGACTTTGTTAACCTGTCTATGATCACCCATATCGTATCGAGACCACCCGATGTCTTGGGCAACTTGGTTATGAAGTCCATTGTGATCCACTCCCACTTCCATTCAGGTATCTCCGGTTGTTGTAACAAACCTGAGGGTTTCATGTATTCGACCTTAACCTTGGCGCAAGTAAGGCACTTGCTCACGAAGGTAGCAATCTCTGCTTTCATGTTAGGCCACCAGTATAACTTATTGAGATCCAGATACATCTTATCTGAACCTGGGTGGACGGAATATCGAGTGTTGTGTGCTTCGGTCATGACCACGTCTCTGAAACCACCGAAATTCAATGTCCAGATCCGATCCATGAGATACAAGGCTCCTCCACCCTTGACTTCCAAGTTTTTATCCATCCCTCTCAGGGATTCACCCGCCACATTTTCAGGCTTCAAGGCTTCTAGCTGAGCCTCCTTAATTTGTGTGGACAGATGTGAATGGATAGTCATAGTCAATGATTTGACTCTACGACCAGAGTATTCTTTCCGACTTAGGGCGTCAACTACTACGTTGGCTTTGCCGGGATGATAACGAATTTCGCATTCGTAGTCACTGAGTAGCTCGACCCACCGTCGTTGTCTCATGTTGAGCTCCTTCTGGTCGAATATATGTTGAAGGCTTTTGTGGTCTGTAAATATAGTGCTTTTTGTACCATACAGGTAGTGTCTCCAGATCTTCAGAGCAAATACCACTGCTCCTAACTCAAGATCATGTGTGGTGTAGTTAACTTCGTGTGTCTTTTGTTGTCTTGAGGCATAGGCGATGACCTTTCCCCGTTGCATAAGAACACAACCAAGCCCTTGGTTGGATGCATCGCAATAAACCACAAAGTCTTCTATCCATTCTGGGAGGGATAGTATCGGTGCGCTGCATAAGGCTCGCTTTAGCGTTTGGAACGCCTTCTCTTGTTTCTCTTCCCAGTCAAAGGTCACACCTTTCTGGGTCAATGTAGTAAGCGGCTTCGCGATCCTAGAGAAGTTCTGAATGAACTTGCGACAGTAGCCAACGAGGCCTAGAAATTGACGAATTTTTGTAGGCGTCTTCGGAGCTGACCAGTTCTCAATGACCTTTATTTTGGAAGGGTCCACGTGAATTCCCTCTTCGCTGACCACGTGACCCAAGAATTCGACTCTTCGAATCCAAAATTCGCATTTAGAGAACTTTTCATAAAGCTTCTCCGCTCGTAGGGTTTCTAGAATCTGACGTAGATGTTGACTATGCTCTTCCTTACTACGAGAGTAGATAAGTATGTCATCAATGAATACAATGACGAACTGATCCAAGTAAGGACGGCACACCCTATTCATTAAGTCCATGAATACTGCGGGCGCATTGGTCAATCTGAATGGCATCACTACAAACTCGTAGTGTCCATAATGAGTTCGGAAGGCTGTTTTGGGAACATCTTCCTCTAACACTCGTAACTGGTGATACCCGGATCTCAGATCAATCTTTGAAAAGTAATTCTCCCCTTGCAGTTGGTCGAACAAGTCGTCTATGCGAGGTAGAGGGTATCGGTTCTTGATGGTAAGTTTGTTTAGTTCTCTGTAGTCGATGCACATACGGAACGATCTGTCTTTCTTCTTCACGAAAAAGACCGGCGCTCCCCAGGGTGAGAAGCTTGGTCTAATAAAGCCCTTGCTGAGCAGTTCGTTCAGTTGACCGGACAACTCCTGCATCTCGGCTGGTGCTAGACGATAAGGCGATTTGGCTACTGGGGTAGCCCCTGGAACTAAGTCGATTCTGAACTCGACTTGACGCTGTGGAGGTAATCCTGGTAGTTCTTCTGGAAAGATCTCGGGAAAGTCGCGTACTTCTGGGATGTTCTTTATGTCTTTCGTCTCTTGGCTCATATCGACTACATGAGCAAGGAATGCGTGACATTCCTTTTGTAAGTACTTCTGGGCTTGTATGCTCGAGATGATACGAAGGTTCGTGCCTGGTTTGTCGCCGTAGATAACTAGGGTTTCGTTAGACGGTAGATTAAGACGAACCACCTTCTCATAACACATGATGTCAGCACGATGAGAACTCAACCAATCCATGCTGATAATGACGTCGAAACTTTTAATTGAGACAGACATGAGGTTGATTGGAAATGAATGGCTATCTAGGGTTAAGGTACATCCTATGTATATACAGCTAGTGCTCACAATCTTTCCGTTAGCCATTTCTACAGTGAACGGTTCTTTAAGTGCGCGTGATTGTTGTTTAAGTAAGTGTGCAAATTTCTGGTTCACGAAACTCCTCTCCGCTCCACTATCAAACAATATGCATGCATAAGAGTTATCGAGGAGAAACGTACCAGTGACCACTGTAGGGTCTGCTACCACTTCCTCGTGGCCTATAGCCAAAACTCTTCCCACTCTGCCAACATTCCCTGCCTTGGGGCAGTTCCTCTTGAAGTGACCGACCTCGGCACATCCGTAGCAAGTCTGGCGCACACCAACACCGGGAACCTGGGTGATTGGCCTAGCCGGAGCTTTGCAGAAACGGGCAGTGTACCCCTTCCTGTTGCAGTTAGCGCACTGCATTTCCCGACAGGTGCCGTTGTGGTGGAAGCTGTATTTGTTGCACTTGGGCAAGCTTCCCGCATACTGATTCATCGGTGTAGTGGTAGTAGGTGCTATCGTGGCATGAACAGCCACGACCTGCTGCTTTTTGGCAGAGTTCTGCGCCGCATTGTTCTTCTTCTTGTTGTCCCAAAACTTGCGCTTGTTGTCAGTGGCTTTGGATGGTTCTGGGATGGCAAGGGTTGTTGTCGTTGTCGGGAGTGCGGACTCCGTGATCGATGAGTCGCTGTGCCAATCGCTTGGCACTGTCGAAGGTAGTAGGGTTTGAAGCTAAAACATTCCCCTGAAATGGAGGCACCAGCCCCCAGATATACCTCTCGACTTTCTTTCCCTCAATAGGGACCATTCCTGGACATAGAGCCACTAGATCGCTGAACTTGGCGGTGTAGGAAACTATGTCGGAGCCCTTCATGGTTAGGCTCCAAAGTTCTTGTTCAAGCTTCTGAACCTCGCCCCTCGGGGAGTACTCCTCAATCATGAGCTCCTTCAGAGCTTCCCATCCCATAGCATTAGCCACTATCAGGGTTAGTGACTTGACATGGCTATTCCACAATCTCAGGGCTCTGTCCGCGAAGGTGCAGGCAACAAATTTTACTTTGCTCCCTTCCGGACAGGAGCAGATCTCGAAGATTGACTCCTCTTTTCGAACCATTACTAGAGGGCAATGATTACTCCAGTCCCGCTAAAGGTCCTGGGCTTGCAGTTGGTGAAGTCCTTATACGAGCACTCTCTAGAGCGCACGGGAGCATCACCTTGAGTGGAATGCACAGTTGTTCCACTCCCGCTAGTACTGGTAGTGTTGAATTGGGCTAGGGCTGCCGTAACTGCCGCAGCCACTACAGCTTGGATAGTGTTGAGTCTTATTATGTTGCGTCATGGGCTTGTGTTTTGTATCCAGATTGGGCCTGTCCATCCGTGATTATCTAGTAGGGTTTTACTATAAATAATGCATGCATGTATGCATTAGATACGCTTGTGATTATCATTAATTATTGTTTTGTAACCCTAAGCACCTCTACAGTCGAGGTTCTTAATCGAGCTCTTCTGAGGTGTTGAAGTTTTAATCATACGGCATATTTAAAGCCATTCTTGTGTTCATAATTACGTTCTTATTTGTTTGCCTGCATAGAATCGATCCTAATAGAACTTTGTTCTAACAATTGGTATCAGAGCAGGAGACTGTGTGATCAATACACATTCCTTCTGTGTTAAGAATTCGTTAGGGTTTCCGCTTTTATCGAATATAAAAGAAGCCGTCTTCTTCCTGTCGACGGTAACTCTATTTTTGATAAAACCCTAATCTCAAGTTTACAGGTCTGATTCTAGAGGCTCACCATGTCTCACGAAGATTCTCAAACAAATCCCATCAACATCTCTAACAGCATTGGATCCACTACCAGGATTCCTATTCTTTACACTCAAGACTATGAAGTATGGGCGCACCACTTTGAAGATTATGTGGTCGGATCTGAAGATAATGGTTATCTCATCTGGGAAGCCATCACGCTTGGGTCGTTCGTTCATTCTGGAACGAACACAACTGTTAAGACCCAAAAGGAATATAACAAGCTGGTGGCAGACGTAGACAAGATGCCACAGGATGAGAAGGACAAGTTGCTGTGTAATGTGAAGGCCATGAGAATGATCAGATTCGCCTTGCAATCTGACACTTTTCGGTTAGTTGGTTCATGCACGACGGCCAAAGAAATCTGGGATAGGTTGAAAGAACTTTACTCAACCGATGAAGATCTAGAACACTCTATTCAAACCTTGCTGCTCTCCGAATTTGGAGTTTTCGAACAGAAACCAGAAGAAAAACTGATACAAACTTTCGATCGGTTCAATCATCTCCTAAGTAAGATGATCAATCATGGAATAGAAAGAAAGTTGATCGAGCAGAAGGTAACCTTCATGAACGGTCTGAGACCAGAATGGATGGCTGTGGTTTCAACAGTGAAAACTCATGAACAGTCTAAATCTTACTCACTAGTGAAACTTGTGGGAATACTTAAGTCCCATGAAAGTGTGGTAACCAAGGAGGCGAAATTTGTTTCGGGTGTGGGATCGTTGGCCCTTGTCTCAAAAGGAAAGAGTATTGCAGAAGAAGGAGAGGAGTCGGATATATCTGAGTGTGACCTTACAAGCGAAGAATATGTTATGATGGTCACCAATCCAAAGAAGTTTGCACGAAGAAAATTTCCTATCAATAAGAACCGAAACTGGCAGGGAAGTTACAGTTCTGAGAAGGTGAAAGATGAACCGAAAATTACATCTCAAAAGGATGATGACAAGAAGGAGAGCAAGCTTACAGGAGACTCTGGATTCGACTGCAATTACTGTCACGGCAAGAACCACTTTGCCAAAGATTGCATGTTGAGGAAAATGGCTGAGAAAAGAGATGGTGAAGACGATGAGGCGTACTACATGCGAAAGTTGGAAGAGATCAAGAAAAAGAAGGCTTCTAACAGTTCTATGAATGACTTGATTGTGCAGGAAAATACAGAAGAAGATGAGTTCGGTGGCGTTGAAGTTTGGTCAACCGATTCTGAAGATGAAGAGGTGAGAAAGCCCACTCATGGAAGAGCTTATGTGGCAAAGGATGCATGTTCGGCATGAAGATGTTTGATGGTCACAACTGGTGGATCAACCGAAAGTGCAAGTAAGGAGCCGAACCTAACTGAGGACAAATGCTTTGCAGCCAAGCCCGTGAGCGAGAAGATCAACGACTGTGATCGACTGATCAAAAAGGTACAATCAATCATTGAATCACTTAAAGTTCCAGATAACAGATTATGAAGAAGAATTAAATGAATTAAAATTTAAATTTTCTAACTTAAGTGGTAGTCTCATGCAAACTCGCTTAGCGAATTCTAACCTAACTGACCAACTCAGCAGGGTGTCTTCAAAAAGTGAGGAGAGAAGGATGTGGATTGAGCTGAAGGAGGCGGAATTAAATAGGGATAGGGATGAAAGTATTTATTTGCAACGAGACAATTTAAAGTTTTTAAAACAAAGGAATGTTTTTTGTTTAATTGCTAAGCGCTTATATACTAATATTGCTCAATTGCATTTAAGTTGTGAGATAGGGAAAAAGATTCATAAGATGATCTTACCCTTCGTTGAATTTAAGGAGTATGAGGTCATTGCTGAGTGTGAATCAATAGTGTCCTCAGAAGAGACATCCATCGCTTACAAAATTGGACTGGACAAGATAGAGACTTTCATTGACTCTAAGGAACATAAATGTATGCTCAAAAATCTTTTAGATGAAAATGATAGGTTAAAAATTAAGTCCGAAACTATTCAATAATTTGACTCGTCTAACGCCAAATTAATTTCAGAAAATAAAATGAACTTAGAAAATACGTCTGAATTTGATGAGGAAAGTGAGATGAGCAAAATCTCAGTAGAAGACGTAGTTGATTGCTCTGAGTTTATGAAGAGCGAAACCGAGAATGAGAAACCCCTCATATCTGAAAATTCGAGATTAATTCACTCGCCTGTCAAAAGACAAGCCACAGAAACTCAAAGAAAAAGCTATGGTTTATCAAAAGGTTCAAACCGTGCCGAATCAGGTCTATGCAGTTACATGGGTCACTGCAAAACAAACGGCAGAGTTAAAAATCTTGGTCGACAAAGTCAATGCTGAAGGGTGCGACGATTACTTCTGGTCAGCCCCTATTGACAACGCAGACAAAACCATTGGCTTATCTGAGCAAACTTCATGGAGGGTTAAAGGAAGATACGTTGCTGAACCAATCAACAAACCCTCGAGTTTCGACAAACCAAGCACAAGTGGAACAAAAGAAATCCCTGAAGAACCAATGAGAGAACCGATTGTTCCAACTAAGACAACCGAAACTCAAAAGGAGAAGCCAAAATCAAGCTTCAATATTCACAAATCCCAGAAGGAGTTAGCTGAACAGAAACGACAAAGAAATCAAAGGTACATGAAAAATCTGAATGAGCGAAAACGTCATTGGCAATCTCAAAATCCTAACTACGTACCTCCTAAGAAAGAATCAATTGACAAAGGAAAGGAAAAGCTAAAAGGAAAAGAAAATTTCAGTACAAATTCCTACTATTCCAAATCTCAGAACCGAACATCTACTTTCGGTTCCAAAACTAGCGCGCAGAACCAAACGTCTAGTTTCGGTCCAAACGTCAAGGCTAACAACCAAACGTCTACTTTCGGTTCCAATATCGGCACTCAGGACCGAAAGTCAAGTTTCGGTCCCAAGTCTAGTTTCGGTCCTTCCAACTACCAAAGCAAATCAAATTCAATGAAGGACATCAAAGGAAAGGGAAAGCTTGATTCTGATTCTGATTTCAATGATAAGAAAAAGTCAGCTAACCCTAGGATTCAAAAGAAAACACCAAAACCATCTAACAACACACAATCAAAAACACCAAAAATTAAACAAGATAAAACTAAAATCAAGGTGTACACCATCAAAAGAAAAGATCAATCCACTCTAATAAAAAGAACTTATTTGGTTGATATTTCTACTACAATTCCTTTTTCTATGAAAGACTCACCAGGACCCAAGAAACTTTGGGTTCCTAAATCTGCTTGAATTTGCAGGTGATACGTGACGAGCAGTTCGATGATGAATGGTATATAGACAGTGGCTGCTCGCGTCACATGACAGGAAGGAAGGAAGAGCCGAGGGAGTTTCGGTTCCTAAAGGATGGTGGATGTGTGAAGTATGGCAATAAATCATATGGCACAATCAAAGGATATGGTATGATAACCAACAGAGACTTCTCAATTCGAAAAGTAGCGTATGTGGAAGGATTGCATCATAACCTCATCAGTGTGTCACAATTAGTTGTGGGAACAGGTTTGAAGGTTTCATTTGATGATGAGGGCTCTGAAATAATTGAGAAGCAATCCAAAAAGGTTCTGTTGAAGTTTGAACGCAAGTGAGAGATGTATCCTTTGAATCTCAACCCAATTCGAGGAAAACCAGCAATATGCCTGCTATCAAAGGCAAACACTGATGAAAGCTGGTTGTGGCATCGACGCCTATCGCACCTGAACTTCAAAGACATTAATAAGTTGGTGCTTGGTGACCACGTTCGAGGCCTTCCTCTTCTCAAGTTTGATAAGGAACATTTGTGTGCAGCGTGTGAGATGGGCAAACAAAGCAGAAAGAGCCATCCTACACAAATCAATACAAAGATAGTTGAAGCTCTTGAACTTCTGCACATTGACTTATGTGGACCTTCGGCTATCGAAAGCTTCGGTGGTAGTAAGTTCATTCTTGTCATAGTAGATGATTTTTCACGCTTCACCTGGGTTTTCTTTCTTAAACAGAAATTAGATGCGACGCCCAAGTTGAAGACGTTCATCAAGCAAGTGGAAGTACAGCTGCGAAAGATGGTGAGAAACATTAGAAGCGACAACGGGCTGGAATTCAAGAATAAAGATTTTGAGGATTTTCTGGCTAACAAGGGGATATCTCACAACTTCTCGGCCCCTTATACCCCACAACAGAATGGGATTGTTGCAAGACGAAACCGTTCCCTATGTGAGGCATCTAGAACCATGCTAAGCTTCGTTTCTCTTCCACTATACTTTTGGGCTGATGCAGTTGCAACCGCGTGCTACACTCAGAACCGATCCTTGCTCAACAAAAGATTCTCAATCACTCCATATGAGATCTTGAACACTCGAAAGCCCAACGCCAAATTTTTCCACGTGTTCGGTTCAAGGTGTTTCATCTTTAATTCAAAAGAGAACCGAAACAAGTTTGATGTCAAAGCAGATGAGGGAATTTTTCTTGGTTATTCACTAACTTCAAAGGCATACAGAGTTTTGAACAACGCTCCAAACGCATTGAAGAAACATATTATGTAACCTTTGACGATAATTACATGAAGAAAGTTCAAAAGAGCGAAAGTGCCTTAGGGGAAATATTTCCTGAATCAGGACAAGTCTCGGTTCCAATATCCAACTTGTTTGAAGAGTACATTCGGCTATTTGATGAACCAGAGAAAGCAACACACTCAGAAGCAAAAGCGGCAGACAACAAAATCGACAATCTCAAAAAGATCATAGATGAAGCTGCCAAAGAAATGGAAAGTGAACCTCGTAAACCGACAGGTGGTCAACCCTCAGATGACTCTCCAAACAACGGCTCAATGTTCAAGGGGGAGAGTTCATTAGCACCAAAGACAACCGAAATGTCTTTCGAGGGGGAGAATCCAATTCCATCCCCAACTCATAAAGGTCCAGGCGAGGGGGAGCATACAACTCCAAACCCACCCAATAATAGTCCAATCGAGGGGGAGAATCCGACTCCCACAGAGGATGAAAACTCCGATCCCGACACAGGTTACACTTCGCCAGTCGAGGGGGAGAAAGAGAATACAACTGACGAAGGTGATCAATCAGAACTTGAAGAGGAAGTAAATGTAGAGTTGGATCCAACCTATGACCCAAATTATCCTCCTTTAGTGAAATGGACCAAGGATCATTCCAAAGAACAAATCATTGGTGAATCATCTGAGAAAGTTCTCACTCATTCTCAATTGAAAGCGAAACAAACTGCATTATTCTCTAAAGTTGAATTCTGTATGTTTAATTCGTTTGTCTCCAAAGTCGAACCGAAAACAGTTAATGCTGCACTTGATGATTCTGATTGGGTACAAGAAATGCAAGATGAGCTCCATGAGTTCGAACGCAATCGAGTTTGGAGGCTGATTCCCACACCAAAGGATGCTTCAGTGGTTGGCTTGAAATGGGTCTTTAGGAATAAATTGGACAAAGAGGGGAACGTTATTAGAAACAAGGCTCGGTTGGTGGTGAAAGGATATTGCCAAGAGGAAGGGATAGATTATGAGGAAACCTTCTCTCCTGTAGCAAGGTTGGAATCAGTTAGAATTTTTCTAGCATATGCTGCTCATAAAAACTTCAAAGTTTTCCAAATGGATGTAAAATGCGCTTTCTTGAATGGAGAACTAGAAGAAACAGTGTATGTTGAGCAACCTCCTGGGTTCGTGAACGAGAAATTCCCTGATCATTGCTATGTGCTGGATAAAGCTGTATATGGTTTAAAGCAAGCACCGAGGGCCTGGTATGAAACTTTAACTCGCTTTCTGAAAATGTCGAAATTTAAGCAAGGTTCGGTTGACCCAACCTTCTTCCGAAAGAAAGAAGGCGAACATCTAATGATAGTTCAGATTTATGTCGATGAAATCATCTTCGGCTCCATGAATCCTAGCTTAACGGCTGAATTCAGGAAGTTGATGGAGACTAAATTTGAAATGAGCACAATGGGTCCGATTAATTTTTTCCTTGGTTTGAATATTAGACAGGGACCAGAAGGTATATTTATCAACCAGGAGGCCTACACAAAGAACTTGCTGGAAAAATTTGGTATGACGGGAGATTCGAAAGTGAAGGTTCCTATGGCATTTGGCACTAAGTTAACACCTTCTCTGGAAAAACCTGCTGTTGACATAACACTATATCGACAAATGATAGGTTCCCTTATGTATCTAACAGCTAGTAGACCGGACATTATGTTTTCTGTTTGTTATTGTGCCAGGTTTCAAGCTAATCCAAGAGAACCTCACATGGTGGCAGTGAAAAATATTTTCCGTTACGTGAAGCGAACCTCATCTCTCGGTCTCTGGTACCCTGCTAGATCTGGATTCTTTATTCAAGCTTTTTCTGATGCCGATCTTGGAGGATGTGGTCTGGACCGAAAGAGCACTACTGGTGGATGCCAATTCCTTGACGGTAAACTTGTTAGCTGGCAGTCTAAGAAGCAAACCTGTGTGTCACTTTCAACAGACGAAGCTGAGTATATAGCTGCAACATCCTGTACTTCTCAAGTAATATGGATTCAAAGTCAACTAAGAGATTATGGGCTGAGTATGAAGAAGATTCCTCTCTATTGTGACTCAGAAAGTGCAATAAGAATATGTCACAATCCAGTGCAACACTCAAAGACTAAGCATATTGCACTTAGATATCATTTCATCAAGGACCATGTAGAAGATGGGAACGTGGAAGTACATTTCGTTCGATCCTCTGATCAACTGGCTGGCATATTCACTAAAGCCTTACCTGAAGCAAGCTTCAATAAAATTTTACAAGGCCTGGGAATGATGGAAGCAGATTCGGTACCAAATCCTCAAATCTCTCACTAAAAATTAGACAAGCGAAATAGAGCGAACGCTCGGTCTATTTCGGTTCCAAATTTTTCGGGAACCGAAATGAACCGAACGGTCGGTCTATTTCGGCTCCATAATTTTCGGGAACCGAAATGAACCGAACGCTCGGTCTATTTCGGCTCTGGAATTTTAAGGAACCGAAATGAACCGAACGCTCGGCTTATTTCGCTTCATTCTTTTAAGATAAGGTTTCGGTTGTACATTTTGTTTATTCTTTTAACTCTATTTTTCTTATTTTTTTTAAGAGTGTTTTGTGCTACTTTATTTCTGTCTTTCTGTTTTTATTATTTTTCAGAAAACTTCAAAAATCCAAAAATATTTTCTTTTTCTGTTTTTATTATTTTTCAGAAAATCTCAAAACTTCAAAAACATTTTTCTCAACATTATTATTTTTTTTGTTTGGTTTGTTTGTTTGTTTTGTTTGTGTGGTGTGTTTGTTTGCTTGTTCTTTTAATTAGGTCCCAAGTATACCAGTACAACAGAATTTGGAGCTAAGGCAGGTACGATTATTTCCATCTGAACTAGTTAAGGGTCCCTAGAAGCATGCTGCTGCATGTTGACCGAAGCCTCTACGACTAAGAGCAAGGCCTTAATGATTCGATCTATACCTATCGTTTCTACCCAATCAGGCTGTTAAAATCAACTCAAGTCCAGACCTACCTTACTCTTCTCAAATGAGTTAAGAGTTTTCTGCTTTGTCATGTTAATATAGCAGAGGTACTTTCAGTTCTTTAACCATCCTCCTTACATTCTCCATCAACTTTCGGTTCACCATTGTAACCCTTGAGACTCTCGGTCTTTACCACTGAGGTTTATGGTTGCACAAAATCTGTGTTTGTGATCTTAGATACATACAACACGTGCTGAGTGAAACCCAAAAACAAACACCTACAATGAATTGACGGTGAATCATTATATTCAAGATCTTACTTGTTACCTAATGAAATCTTATTTTATTTTTGAGTGGTCTTTTATGAAATTGTCTAACACCAAGGCTTTTCTTCCCAAAAAGATCCAGTTTGTTTTTGTTGTTGAGATTTCTATCACATCTTAAGTCACTATAAATTATATCTAACCTACTTGTTCAACAGACCACAATGGTCTCACAAGTACTTCTTCCAACGTTCGGTCTTATGTTAAGAATCGACGTTCGGTTGAAGATAAGCTACCCTTAGCCTATAATTTTAAAGAAGCCTTTCAATGTTTCTCTACAAACACTTGATCATATCTTCTCGGGAAACCACACAAGCACTTCAAGTCTCTCTTGACTTTGAAGGAAGCGATTCTTGCCCGGAATCATCTGCTTTATGTCTTCTAATAGACATCACTCACATCCAATACACATTTTGCTTTATTTCTTTATCTTTTGTCACCCTATTGCACGAAATTTTTTTATTTTCCAACATTCTGGTTGCTGTTGGTTCGATTTTTGTTTATCTTTTGGAGCAACAAGGGTTATCCTAAATTTTGGAGCGAAGCTAAATTTCAAACGACAAATTAAGGATAAGCTTTTGGGCGCGTGAATTTGAACGGTCCCTAAACCCACGCGTGTTGACGTATACCTGGGAGAAACCACCTTGTCACATCGTGCTTTTTCAGGCGACGTTTCAGTGATCTCATCATTATCATGACGATTCTTTCTCTCTCCTGGCAACGGTATATAAAGGGTTTCTAATTACATTTATCTCTTTTACCTGCAACAAACTCTCTCTATATACACGGCGATTTACAACTGTTCATCTTCTTCCTTAACTCAACAATGGCGACTTCTTCATCGGCTCACGATCAAACTGCTTCGTCCACATTGCTCTCGATCAAGCCAAACCAGAACATGATCATTGAACTCAACCCTTTTCTGTATGATTCGTATATGCTACAAGTGGTTGAGTGTTTGAAGTATTCACCTCTGGTTCTAGCCCTAACACAGGTGGAATCCGTCCCAATGTCACTCCTATAGCAAGTCTACACTACCGCTTCGTATGATAAGAACAAGGAGAGGATCTACTTCCAAATCTTCTCTCACAAGGCTTCGATTTCAAATGGGAAATTTTGTTTACTATTGCAACTTGCTGTGGATTCGTCTGTGATCTCACCGGACTTCATCACCACTACTCAACTGTTCTCGATGCTCTACGAGATGGGCTACACTGATGTGCTTACCACGGTTACGAAGGTCAAGAAGTCATGCTTACCGCCCTAATGGAAGGGATTGCTTACTCTTCTCATCAAGAGTTTGGCGGAGAGGAGTGGTGGGTATGATGGTACCAGCAAGGGTTTTCTAACCCTTCTATACGGTCTTTACAATGGTATAAATCTCGACTATGGGTCGATTATCTGGTCACAAGTGGTGCAAAGCCTCAACACTTCAACGAGGCACTCTGAAATTTCGTATGGTCGATTCTGGACTCTCATTACACGAAGGGCGATTGATACTTTGCAGATTCCGGTAATGAAGGATGCCCTAGTCGCGTCTGTGGCTACGTTTCACACCAAGAAAATCATCATTTCTGATCCTACAAAGTTACCTCACAATGGCTCTATACCTGAGACAATGTACAGGTGTGTCTCAGCCGAGAGTAAGGTCATGGCTGATTATCGCAAGATTCCTCCCAAGGAACCGAGAGTCTTATCTCCTGATCAGCAGGTTGCCTTGGATGTTGTGGAAAAGCCTGGAAACCGAGGAAAAAGGGCTACTACCAAGAAAGGGACAACCAAGGATGATAAGTCTAAGTCTGCTAAGTCAAAGAAGCGAAAGTCTGAGAAAGGGGATTCTTCTAAGCCAAAGAAGATTAAGAAGATGGCGAAGAAATCCAAGAGTCCCTCTCCTTCCAGTTCAGAAAACAATGAGGAGGATGAAGAAGAGGAAATTCATCATGTATCACCGAGAGGTAACACCCCTCCCCGATCCCGCACTCCAACTGAACCTCTTCATGACAAACTTCCAACGCCACCTCCATCACCGAAACAGACAGTTCCTATTTCGGTTGCTCCTGTTCCCCCACCTACCACATCTCAAACAACAACTTCTATTCCACCACCGCCACCAGTTACTACCATTCCTATTTCTACAACTCCAATCCCTCCTCCTATTATTTCCCAATCAACTTCCACTACTATCCCAGAACCGACAGTAAGAGTCAACGTATCTGATACGGGGGCGACTACTGAAACCGAACCTCCAGTTACTTCTAAACCACTTTCACCCTCACCTTCAACCAATTCTGGTGCCACTCTCAGTGGTGCTAATGATGAGTTTGATTTGACCTACTACAATCCCTATAGGCTTCCTACAGATGATGATGATGAAGCTCCAGTCACACGCCAACAATTGCAGAGCATTGATGAGAAACTTGATAAATTGCTTGATGCTAACAAGTCATACAATGCTGTGGTGCTAAAAGCTTTTATGGACACTGCTCTTGAGCAATATACTGGGGCTATTGACAAATCCACAAAGGTTATTAACGCTTCTACTTCTTCGTGCAAGAAGGCCACTACTGACGTTGCAGAAATTGTTCACAGTACTCAGATCTTTCTTGAGTCACTCAAAGGGCATGCTGATACCAATACAGCCAAGGTGAATGCCTCTGTGGATTCCTTATCCAAGTCCCTTCAAGCGGAGCAAACAAAGTTTGAGGCTGTTCGTTCTTCAATACAAGCATAGAACACTTCACTTATCAGTTCTGTGAATTCTCGGCTTGAATCTCTTCACACTGATTTAGCAAAGGAGAGTGCTCTAAAGGAAGATCTTGCACGCCAAGCCTCCATAATTAAAGTTCAGAAGGTGCAGCTCGCTCAAGCTGAAAAGGAAATTTCTTTGTTGAAGATGGAGAGAGCTGTCTTTCGTAGCTGTGCTGGGGATGTCAAGGGTATGCTGACCAACCTCCTTGGTGCTCATGATCCTATCCTTACTTTGACTATAAGGAATCATCTAACTTCAAAACTTCTTCCTGCCCTTGCATTGTTACACAAGATGAATGGTGTTTCAGAGAGATTCATACCTCCAAAACAAGGGGGAGAAGGTGCTCAACCGAAGGTTACTGTGAAAACCGAAACCGAATCTGCCCAACCGAAAGTCAAAGTTACAACCGAACCGAAGGGTAATGAAGCTTCGGGTTCTGGTTCTCAAGCTAAAAGGAAGGGGATTGATGATGATAGTGATGACGAAGAAGAAGAGACTATTGCTGAGGCCCTTAAACGAAAGAAGAGGGACAAAGAGTTGGATGAAACCTTGAGGGTTGCAAGGGAGGCTGAGGAAAGGGAAAGGAGGAACAAGGAAGAAGAAGAAGCCTTAAACTGCAAGAATGCCTTGTTTCCCCTATGGACAAAAGAAACACTTATCAAAGAGGCAATAGAGTTTCCAAGCGTCTACTGGCTGGAACCTGTCGCTTCTTTTGATTGTGACAATTCTAAGGACTCACAGTTCGACATGCCAATAACATGAAAGGCATTCATGTTTCATTGTTTTGATTCGAATGTTGAAGTTCCTTTCCCTCATCCAAAAGTTGATCGTGAGCTTATCAATTTTTATCTGAAGTATGGTCAACCACAGTACTTGACATGGAGCGCACAGAAGATAGTTACTGTCAAGGTACTAAAACCTTTGCCTGCTGGGAAGTTCATAAATGTTAATTTCAAAATCACACGAGGATCAGCAAACTCGGTGTCGATTATTTCCCTGGCAGATCTTCCGAATTTAAATCCTCATGACTGGATCCTATTGTTTAACATTCTGCTCACCAATCCGAAAGAATATGAGCCGATACTGGATCATTTGAAGAGGATGTTGGCCTCTTACATCCATGAGGTTGCTGCTATGGATCAGGAGATAGCGAAAGTGATGAACAAGAAACTGACTGTCAAGCCAACACCGAAACCAGGAGATGTGAACAAAATGAAGATGGGCCAAATCGATTCTACACATCTTACTGTGATGTTCACAAGAGGCGAAGCCAATCGTTTTCTGTTCGCTCTTGTTGATAAACATTTATTCTCAACTGACTGCTTGGAGCACATTATCAATATTATCCATCGGTGCAAGCAGAATTCAGAAGCAGACAAGAAGAACTTCACGGACATGCTTCGGTGGTACATTACGTTTCGTCATCATCTATTGGCCATCATACCGAAGGTGTTCAAGACAATCAAGAAGTCTTCTGCAGCTCAACCGAAGTGAGCTTTCGGCTCCATTGACGCAAAGGGGGAGATTGTTGAGTCTTATTATGTTGCGTCATGGGCTTGTGTTTTGTATCCGGATTGGGCCTGTCCATCCGTGATTATCTAGTAGGGTTTTACTATAAGTAATGCATGCATGTATGCATTAGATACGTTCGTGATTATCATTAATTATTGTTTTGTAACCCTAAGCACCTCTACAGTCGAAGTTCTTAATCGAGCTCTTCTGAGGTGTTGAAGTTTTAATCATATGACATATTTAAAGCCATTCTTGTGTTCATAAGTACGTTCTTAACTGTTTGCCTGCATAGAATCTATCGATCCTAATAGAACTTTGTTCTAACAGATAGCAGCTGGATTATATTGTGTAGGAGGTAGTGGTGGTTGAATTGGAGTTATTGGAGGATTACGTCTCGCTGATCGACGTGGATGCATCTTTCAACTAAAAGTTTACAAAGATGAAGATATTGGTAAGCATTCAATAGTGAGAATAATGAGAGTGATCCATGGACTAAATCACCATAGCCCAACAAAACAGATGAGAGTATGATTTGAAATAGAGATCTAACAATAGGAGGATGAAAGCATTTGGATAAATATTTCCCATGAGATTAGATATCTGTCAATATCACTAGCATTTAAAGATGTAATAAGTTCGGGAAAAATGACCTTGGAGTAGGTCTTACATCACACCAGAATTTAGAAAATTTTGACAGCACAAAGACGTAACAGACTGAAAGTTCAAGGTCTTAAGATAAACATGAAATTTATACAAGGATCTATACATAGATCTAAGCTATATTTAAAAGACGGAGTAGATTATGCTCTACTCGCGAGGGGAGTTGTTCTGGTTGGTACTTGACTCAGCCCTGGATTCAGCCAACTGCTGTTCTGTTTCCCATACACGCATTTGCAGAACCACTTGGTTCTGACGAAGATCCCTAACTTTAGATTGGCAGGCATTAAGCTCTACCTGTAGGGCATCAGTGCGAGTCCTTTGTAAGTTTTGGTCATCGGTCAGATGACGTAGACGAACTATGTTGACTCCGGAGTTAGCACGGATCTCCATGACCTGGTCGAAGTTTGCTCTTCCCTGCTCAGCATTGCGAGCAACTCGACGCACCAAGATAGGAAGGACTCTATCTATTGAGCCTCCCTCATTCAAGTTATAGTAACTCCGGGCTCCGTTGTAAGGAGGTGGTTGTCCCTGATCGTTGCTCCACCTTCCCAAGTTTAACGCCCACAGAGGCGTCGGGCCTTGAAAAATCGGACGAGAGTTAGGATTTTGAACATCTTGGGGTGGATTATAGACCTCGGGGTCTGAGTCGGAGTCTTCATGATCATCCTTGTTCTCCTCATCAGAGTTCTCCTCAGGGTCTTTTTCTGCTGGGACCACCGGGTTCTCTTTTTCGGGCTCTGCATCAAGCCATCCACCGTGCCCTTGATCGGGAAAGTACGGGTCACCAGGGAGATGAAATCCAACCATGTTATCTAAGCGAGAAAAGGGGTGTAAGAAACATATTATAGACGTACTACTTAAGATAATTATAGGATGATCCTTACTAGTTACTCAAATATTTGTGTAGTGCATACCAATCATATGTAACCAAGATAGAATAGACCTTCGAATAAGTGACCCTAACTCTAAGTCCACAACCAAACAAGGAACAGGAAGTAAAGCAAAGATCACAGATTCTAAGTGTATGACACCTTAGTCACATATAACCTTAGCGTATCCACTAAGCAACTATTAACATAATAGTAAAGACCTTTTAGTTTGCACATAAGTAACTATAGTAACACAAATACTCCTATAGTATTTTAAGTTTATGTTATGTTCTAAAGTTTTCATTGTAGTAGTGTTAGTAAGTTTTTAGACTTGCTGCAACACCACAACCATTCCTAGGAACATGCTAATCACTTCTCGGAAAGATATAGTTGATCAGGCTATATCACTCCCAGATCTGATTATATGTCCCCAAGTCTACTTGTGCTGTCCAACAACCGTAATACTTTTGTTCTGTTCTAGTATGACACTGATCCTAGTATGAATGCATGTATGAATACTTTACTAAAATATTTTATTATTTTAAAAGTATTAACTCTTGGTCAGAGTGTTTTAATCCCGTTGTGTTTATAGTTGTATATCTTTTATGGGTTGATATACTCAATTCACTATAAACAAAGCTCTGATACCAATCTGTCACACCCCCAAACCAGAATGGCGGAAACATTCGGGGGCGGAGGACGTCATGTACAGTATCATAAAAATGCAAAATAGTAAAACAAGCAACAACATCACCATTGCATTAATAATATAATTTACTACAAGTGTGTTCTGTGTATAGTTTGAAAGACACCAAAATATGAATCAAAATAAAAGACGGGTCTTGAACATGCTCCGTCTTCTCAAAACCTGGTCATCGGTACATGTCTACTTGTGACCTGAGAATACAAGTTATTTTGAAAGCGTAGATCAGCATTTAAGCTGGTGAGTTCATAAGTATTTTAGTGTCAAATGTTTGTATAAGTTTGATGAAAATGTTTGTAAGTGTTTGATGTAAAGTTTGTAAGTGTTTGATGTAAATGTTTGTATACTTCCTAGAAAATCCTATATTTTCTACTAAATTGGAAAGTAGTCTTGTACCAAGACCCGACTATTTTGTATGTTTATTCTTTTGTAAAAGTGAGTGTTTTCCTAAGTATGAATATCATTACCAGAAAACAGTTTACATTACCGTTTATGTGAAAAGATCACTATATGAATGTAATGGGAAAATGAAGATGTACAGTAGTATTGTATAAAGTAACTACAGATGTACTAACTACCTTAAAACCAATTGTTTAATTAAGGTAAAATGTGATGAGATTATAACCATACTTGATTGACTACTAAAACACGACGATCACAGACGTCGAAATGGTATGACATTCGTCACCCGTAGACCTGCAGGTCCTACTGTAGCTAGCAGCAAGGTGTAGGATGGTCAATCCCGTATAGATCTATACATAAACTCACGTTCTCCCTCCAGGAGACTCTGGTTACAAAACGTGACACAACAGTATATTGCCCTGCAATGAAGTAGTGGCTCACATTAATGTTATCTTTGTTATTGTATTAGTATGTTCCTTCCTGATCTAGTTATAGTATGTTCCTTCTGTTCTAGTTGTAGTATGTTCCTTCTGTTCTAGTTATAGTATGTTCCTTCTGTTCTAGTTGTAGTATGTTCCTTCTGTTCTAGTTATAGTATGTTTGAACTGACTCATGTATGAACTGACTCTTGTAAGTTTCATTGTTCTAGAAATAGTAAGTAGTATTCTCTAAACTATACCTATTATAGTTTACTAGTATGATGGTTTGACTGTTACTGATGTATAGAAAAGACTCAATTACTTACTAAGCAACCAAGTTAAGTATAATCCCTAAAAATTAGTTTAATATCCACATATGTATTTAATAAGTATAACTATGATTTAACCGACATTCAGACTAGTGATCCTACCCCGAGCCCACAACCAAACAAGGAACAAGATTCAAGGTATCTAGCAATAGTCCTAAGTTTGTTAAAGCATACTTATACGTAAATAGATAGACGGATATGGTTTGATATAAAAGAAGTTTATAAAATGATTTGAAACAGTTTGTTTGTTAACACAGTTTTGAAGTCTAAGAAATCCTTTAGTTTGATAGTTATAAATCACATGTGATTGATACTATAACTATATTGTTTTCTACTTGTATCCCCCCATAAAAGCATTTAAAATCATTAAAAGATAAGTTTTAGGGGTATGAACTCACCTGTAGTGAGTGATTCGAATGAAAGATATATATAAAATGCTTGAGATCACAAATGATGTCCCGAAGCACAATTGGATCCTATTAGACATATAATCACATATACAGGCATACAATTAGTGTATATAACAACTAATCATGTAAGGGAACAACCTTAGGTACTAGGAAATACTTGTAATGAAGTGTTACAATCACATATGATTGTATGAAAGGGTGTTCACGGCCACACAAAGATGTGTTCACGGCCAAGGAGAGTTTACAGCCACACATGGAGTGTTTACGGCCCAAGGCTTGATTCATGAAGGGTTTAGGTCCATGGCTTGAAGGGTTCACGGCCTAACCTTCAATCTTGAAGGGTTCACGGCCCTATGAAGGGTTTACGGCCGTGAACTCTTGAAGATAATGCAATTAAGGTGTTTATTTCATGGGGATTCAAGAGCTTCTAATGTATAACAACTGTATGGAAAGGATACTTACTTAATGGAAGTCTTGAAGGTGTTCACGGCCCAAGAACAAGTGTGTGTTCTTGGTGTTCTTGGTGAAAAGATGGTGATTTGAAGATCTAAACCCAAAAGAGTTGAATTCATGGATGAAATCAAAGGGCTTCATTTGAATAAGAAGGGTATCAAGTAAATATGGAAGAATCACTTACACTTTTGAAGATCAAGGAGGATATCCTTGATGATACTTGAGAGAGAAAATAGAATTGATGACTTGAAGATGTGAGAAATGAGGAATAATGAAGGAAATCTATACTTATGATGAGAGGTTCACGGCTAACATGGGTTCACGACCGTGAACCCTAGTTTGGGCCGTGAACACCCTTGATGAATGTTCTTGGATCAATTTGAAAGTCATAGATTCGTTACTCACACTTTATAGCATCAAGTCCTAAGTGTACGAGGCTTAAAAACTCATAGAATAACCCTTAGCAAGGCTAAAAGGTAACATATACAAGTCTGACTTTTACAGATAGAAATTTAGGGTTGTCACAAATGTTTTTGACTGGAAAGGAAAAAAAAAAAGAAAGAATTGGCGGGGAACAGAGAATGAAAAACTTAATTGAAAATTAAAATAGGTCATTATAAAAAAAATTACACAAATAAATATGGTAAAAATGGATGTTTTTCAGTTTTTTTCTAATTTTATTTTATTTTATTTATTTTATTTTATTTGAAGTTAGATATGTATAATTTTTTTTATCAAGATTACATTTTTGGTCCCCGGTTTTACTCTATTTCTACAACTTTGGTCCCAAGAGATTTTTTCTTTGCAATTTTGGTATTTAATTTTTTGTATTTTGTAACATTCATGTAGTTTTTGTAATTTAAAAACTAAAAGACGATTTTTAAAACATTTTTGTTTTTTAGGCATAAAGAAAGGGTATTTTAGGCATTAAGTTTGTGTATAGCTTGTGCACACTACAAATGTATTTTAGGCGTAAACATACTTGAATTTTAAAAAATATTGTAACTGATAAAAATAATGTTTACCATGATGTATTTTATTTTTCTTAACCCAAAACAAAAATACACTTAAATTTTTTATCCCGAAAAAGTCCGACAAAAAGGAACTAAAATGAAAAAACTATAACATTTTAAGGTACTTAAATAATATATATATATATATATATATATATATATATATATATATATATATATATATATATAAAACTATATAAATAAGCATAACTTGTGCACACTTAAAATTTATTTCCTTATGTATTGCAAATGTTAAAATTATGCGTTGTTGCAAAAGCGACAGTAACATGTTTACGAATTAATCTAATTCTCAAAAGAAACTATTTTCGCCGCCGCTTTGCATGGGCACACCACTAGTATATATATATATATATATATATATATATATATATATATATATATATATATATATATATATATATATATAGAGAGAGAGAGAGAGAGAGAGAGAGAGAGATAGGTTCAGGTATTCTAACTAAGTATTGTATTATTGTATGCATGATTGTGGACCAATCAAAAATTAATAGAAAAAACAATAATTAAATAAATCAATAAGGGTAACTAGGTAATTTTAGAAATAACTTCCACAAATACTCCCTATAAATTTGCTAGTTACGTTGATTTTAACCTAATTCCTCCCTTTTATATAAGGCCTACGACTGATCTGATCAATCTTCATCACCGGTTTAGGATCAATCTTCATCACCGGTTGAAGACTCCTTCACGCCGACCATCCAATCGGCTACTGACCTAATTTCCCGGCGACGATGAAGAAGATACTGAAGAACCTCACTCCCGCCGTTGAAGATGCCATCACCAAATCGGTAGTAGCAGTAGCAGCGACGGAGGCACCGTAGCAGCGACGACTGACGTCGGTGATCGACGAGCGGTGGGTTTCCTTCGACGGTGAGCGACGATGCGGTCGATGGGAACAACAGAGAAGGAAGAAAACGAGGGGAAAAGGGAGGACCTCTGGGGTTTGGCTAGACCGAAGGAAGAAGCAACAAAGCTGCGGTGGCCTTCGGTGGGTGCAGATGGGAGTTGTAGGGCGGCAGTGGGTCGTGTAGGGTGGTGGCAGTCGGCATTTCCGTCTGCTTTTTTGAGGTTTGTTTCTGTTTTTTTTTGCTTGTTTTAGACAGAAATCAATAGAGGGAAAAGATGGGTGTTTGGGTTTGTTGTTTTTACAAGGAAGAGAGCATGAAAATGGGGCTATTGACCATTGAAACTGCAAGGGGAAGGGGGATTTGCAGTGAAACAGGTGAGCAGGGGGCTATTTCTGCAGCCCCTTCGTTCTTTATCTTTTTTTTTTGTTTAATTTTTAATGGTAATGGAAGCAAGAAATAACTGGCTTTTGCTTGTGGAATCGGTGATGATCAAGGATGACCAAGAGAGGGTTGTTGCTCTCTTGATTTACCCATCTCTAGTGGTGTTATTTGGCAGGAAAACAAAGGAGAAGAACAGGGAAGGCTTTGGTTGATTCATTTGACAGAAAAAGAGAAGGAAGAACAATGGTGATGATCTCTTCTTTGATTGGGTATATTTCTTTTGATTGGGTTTTACTAGTTAAATAGATAAAAAAATCAATTCTCTTGATGATCTTATTGTATAGTTGTGAATTTTGATAGATATGGAGTACATTGTGATCTAAGGGAAAGAAAACATAAATGTGTGGTACAATTCTTGAGATTGACATGAAGAAGATAAAAGGAATCATGAATTCCAATTCTGTTGGAATGGAATCATGAATTCCAATTCTGTTGGAATGGAGTATGAATATTTTCTCACTGATTTATGCATGTTCTACAATTCTTGTTTATTGGTTTTGGTGCAATTCACAAGTCCACATCTTTTTCCAAAGGAATTTAGTTTTTTATTTTTCATTTGCTAATGCATTATTGGAATCTAAACTACAATTTTTGTTTTGTTTTCACAGAAGTTGATGTTTGAAGAACGGACCACAAAATTGAAAGTGATTGTAAGCAACATTATTCTTTTAGAATGTATTAGTGTCGTTGTTAGATTTGATGTTTTCTTTCCCGTTTTGAAAGTTTTTTTAGTTTTATTCTTTAACAATAAATGTAATTCTTAACAATTGTTACCCGTATTCTATAAGAAATAATGTATTTTTTGTTTTTATTCGTCAATTGATTGTTCAAGAATTTGTTATTCTACAAGAAGTTTTTAAAGTCATGATCAAGAAATAGGTTTAAGAATATTTTTATTATTTATGGTTCAAGAATATTTTTGTTTTTGAATATATTCATAAACATATTCTGTCAGAATGTCCGAATTAAAAGAATTATAATTCGTACAATCGGATTTTTAAAATTAATAGAATCTATGATCCCTAAAAAAATACAATTTTCCTTTATTAAATCTATATTAATTGGCTAAATTACCCTTGTAATTAATTAAGATGATATTTTTCAATTATATTTAATTCAATAATATATATTAATCACTTTGTTAAAATAAGTAAATTTGATTGGCCCACATTTATGCATATAATAACACAATAATTACTTTGAATAGAAAAACCTAAGCCTATATATATATATATATATATATATATATATATATATATATATATATATATATATATATATATATATTTGGTTGTATATGAAAACCATAACCACACTATATGGTTCGCGTATATGTTGATGATTTTAGTGTCACCAAACATTTTATGTAATTGAAACTAATATGTGAGCTAAGGGGTTTATCATCTGTACTCTATATTATATGTTTGGAGAATGCGGAGTGCATGCACATATAAAATCAAATTATAAGCCGGTATCACAAAAAACATGGGTCAAGGGGGTCGCGCCCCCTTGTAGGGTCTTGGGGGTAGCGCCCCCTAGCGAGGTCCAAGGGGCAGAGCCCTTGACGGTGGTCCCGCTGCTGGGCAGGGTCGAGGGGCAGCGCCCCAAAAGGTCTTTGGATATTTTGATTAGTTACATTATGGAAAAACCGAATTCGAATGGGTGATTATGGCAAAATTGATAAATCTTATCAACTTTGGTAACAATTGATTACCTCATTAAATTCTTGATTCTGCTAACTAATATAGAAGACGGAAACCCTAATCTGTCTAGGATAAATACGACTCCTTAATTGAATCATGATATAACCTTCGCAACTCTTATTTTTCTACACAAACTCGGAACCTTCTAGCGATTTGACTTGTGTTTCTGTGCCTAGATACACAAGTGTCCTTTTGGATTATCCAAGGATGGATTTCTTGTAACCCAGACATAGAGTGGAAATATCAGTTCATAAAGTGAACTTACACGATTCAAGAGAAATTTGATTCTCCACCATCACCCTACTTAAATATCCTCCAACATTATATAGGTTAATTCGATTTTGGTTCAGTTTCTCAGTTAATATGCTCACCCTTAAAGATAACGATAACAACAAAAATAGGAATTATATTTGGTTTCAAGATTTTTTTTATATTTTGTTTCCTAATGTTTTTTTATATAATCAAGTATAATACAAATATACATCTAGCTGGAATTAAACAATTAATGGAAATTCGTTTTTTGAATTATTTTAAGAAAGAATTAAACTTAAAATTAGTTTTTCCAGAATGGTTGTAATTCATGCCTAAATTGATTATGTAGGTTAGACATTTTCCCTGAAAACCGGTTGAAACCAATTAAATTTTATGGAAACATGTTTGAACAATAACCTTATAAATGGTTTTTATATTGATTTTGTGCACCACTCGACATTATCACCCTACTTAGGGAGCACGACGTGGGGGGTTTTTAGCTGGAAAACATCGTCGATACCGACGGTTCCTCGGTTCTGCATGCTAGCGGTTCGAAATGAAGAGGCTGAGCGTGTCCATCAAAGGTTTGAATCCGTTTCTCAACGTCTAGAATTCCAAAATTTTTTTTACCTCATATATACTTTCTTTACTTTCTACTCTCTTCAATCCAATCTCACTCTATAAAATTCAGTTGAAATGGATTTTAGTCGTGATAAATAAATCCAAAAAGAAGCCCTTGAATCGAAACTGAAACCTTAATGCCAATGTCAATTTCACAAAACCCAAATGCCAAATTATACTCAATATCAATTTCAACCCAACAATTTCAATCTAAACAATTTCAAACCTAACAAACCTATAACTAACTTCTAGTCTCTCAAGACTCCCCTTATGATTACAGTCCTTACTAGGTAACAAAAGGGACAACGGAAGCAATATAAAATTCATAACTCATACACTTGTGTTCTTTGGTTTCTTTTATTTTGCAAGTTGATCGAACTTGGAGGATCCAACGTATAATCTCTCCTGTGATTGTTAGAGATAGTGTCCAAGGTCAGTAACTATTGGTAATATTTCTAAATAATAACAAGTCCCTTTTGGATTGGCTTCATGACACAAAAAGCAATCGGGGAATGGAGAAAAATAAGTAGTTAATTTATTATAAATTAATAAATTAATTAGAAATTATAATAGAGGTAATTAAATAGTTTTAACTAATTAAAAGTGTAGAATATTAATTAATTTTTTGAGATTAATTGAAATATTCTAGAACCATCCAGGAAGAAGGATAGGGACGATTTTATCCTAAAGGATTAGGATAAGGATTCTCCTTAGGAATCTGACTAGCTTAAGGATTTAAGTGGGAGCCTATGAATATGATGTTTAGGATCAAACCCAAAGGCATCCTAAAACTCAAATTTCATTTTCCATACTCTCTCCTTATTCTCCTAGTTCGAAAATTATTACCTCTCTCCTAGGTTATGGAATTTTTGAAATTCCATTCATAAGGTTTTCTTGTTTTTCTTCTTGGAGTCTTGAGTCTAACTGTATTAGAGGGATTCTTCATTGGGCCCTTCATCATTTGAAAGAATTGGCAATCACAAGGTCTCAATTAAAAGATCAATAGGTAAGTATTTGTATCCTTCTTTAGTTAAAATCAAAGTAGGTTGATATAATTAATAAAAGATAGATCATATAATGCATGTACACATAGGAATTAATTTCCTTTTTTTTCGTTGGGCTAAACATGTATTTATAGATGTAATAAGACCCAAAAATGGTATCAGGGCATTTAAGTTTTAATTATATGCACTGCCTTTAAAAATCATAAATTTGAATATGTGAAAGACGCGGTGTGCCCTCTTCTGGACGTGGCGCACCCTAGCGTTTTTCAAATTTCAGATTATTTTTGCTGTTTTTCGAATTTTTTAGGATAGAGCCTCTTATTTTAAATATTATTTAAAAGTGTTTAAATCTAAGTGTTCAATAGAATAAATCTAAATATTATTTAAATCTGAATATTCAATCTAAGATTAGTTTTATAGATTATTTAAATAAAAATTTAAATCTGAATATTTAATTACTTAATTTTTGAATATTGTTTAAATTAGAATTTAAATCTAAATAATTAATTTTGAATATTATTTAATTAGAGAATTGAATTTGAATATTTATAAGGATAAAGATCAAATTTAAAATGTTTAAATTTACCTACATATTATACTAAGAGTATTATATGTATAAGAAATTAGTACAAACATGTGTCCTCACATGTTATCAGAAACATTATCAGTTAAACCAAGACTAAACACATCTAGTATGATGTTATAAGAGAGGTTTAAGGAGGTCTATTCGATTTCTAATAAGGTCGGTTTTTAATAGCCCTTAGGCTTACCACCCTCATCACCTCTTGGCATTTTAAGATTGGAGTTACCGAAGGGGTTTGATAGAATAATTGTTTAAAAGATAAATGTATTAACTAAAGTATTAAAACAAAATTCTCATTTTATTAGTAACAAGAGTCGTATGTTACCCATGAAAACGCACATCTTTTTTATATTTTTGATGGGGCGTGTGCGGTTAACCGGCACATCAAAGCTAGGGTATAAGTTGAAAATGATGTGGCACTCGAAAAAATTATTCTATTGATGGAGCGTGTGTGGTTAACCAACATGTCTATATGAGAATAATTTGGATCGTGGGTCACGCAGTTTGCATAGTTGATTCACCATATGTTCTATGATTAGCGACACCCTCATCATAGAATTGAGATCAACATAATCTGAGATTAACATGTCACTGACCCCACTCAATGAATCTTAAAAGATCTAGGAGTTTCTTGAAGATTGAAACTGGCAAAGAAACTTTGCATACCCAAATATTTTCCATGTGTTTACGACATCCATTTACACATCATAGAGCCAAATATGGATCCCAACCTTATTTAAATAAATTGGGTAATTATTTTTAAGGATTAATAAAACAAACAATAATAGAATTAATATTGAATTGTAACGTCCCAAAAACCACAAGGTAAAAATTTCATTTTTAATATAATCAAAAAACCAATTCTCTTTTACTCAAACATTTAAAAGTATATCATAATAAAACAGTTATCAAAGTATAATCCCAAAATCACTAAGTTGCGGAAAACATGGGTGTATGCGCTGCAATCAAGACGGACTCTTCACTTTTGAACCGGAAGTACCTGAAACCATAAACAACAAATTGAAAGAACAAATCTTAGTGAGTTCCCCAAGATACCATATACCGTACATATAATACATATCATACATACAATAGAGAGTGTTATGTGCCAACCATAGTCTTGTCATTGTGCCACAAGTTTTTTCATGGTCTTTCCTTACCAGGTCGGGTGCTAAAACCCTGGGTCTCACAGATAAGTTCCAGGAGCCACCTCCTGGTCTTCCACACAAGCATCACAAAGGAAACTAGCATACAATCTACAATTAATTATGTACTTAACTTCCACGGTTCGAACCCAGATCTTGCATACAAATTTGCCAGGAGCCACCTCCGACTCTTTCATACAATGCCAAGGGCCACCCCTTGGTCTTTCAACAATACATAAGTCAATGGGTCGGAATTGGTGCCTTCGACCCATAGATACAGTTATGAGACTCACCTCAAACCAAGATAACCGAACACTCGAGCTGCTGCTACTGAAATCCTCGCACTAACAACAATAAATAACATTCCATAAATAATTGATTCCCGACCCAAACAAGAATTCTAGCCCAACGACCAACCTTCACGGTAAAAGTACATTTGACCCCTTTCCTTACTTTGCCAAAATCCAAAGACCAATCCACTAACATTACAAGCCCAATCCCTTAAATGGCACCACTTGGCCCAATAACCAAATTGGGCCCAAACCCGTCATAGGCCTAATCCGAGAAGGCCCAATATCCTAAATGGCCCAAAATACCCAATGGTCAACCCAGGTCAAACTTCTGGTCAATGGTCCAAGGTAAAAAAGTCAGCACATCGAGAAAACCCCAACAGACTGAGTACGCCCCGCGTACTCAGTTGGTACGCTCAGCGTACCACGACTTTACTCAGTATGCGCCGCATACCAGGAGGTACGCCCCATGTATGCACTCTGTCCACAATCCACTTAGAAAATGTCTTAATTCCTTAAGCCAAAACGTCCAATGCTCAGATCTCGTTCCAAAACATGCCTTAATCCACAAAGTCATTAACTTTGAGCTTTTGCATGGCTCAATGGGTCCCAACTCCAAGTTCTTACTTTACAACTTCAACAAAGGGGCTAATACACATGCATGGGTTGATATCAACTATCAAGATTACATTTTTATGCATTTGGGACACCTAAAACGTCCATATCTAGTGTCCAAACTCTTGGGGCAAGATTAACCTCATAAAGACAAACCAAAGGGACCAAAATTTTCCATAAACCACCCAAAACAAGATCTATCCAAAGAGATGCCAAGATGAGAGTTTTGTTTACCTTCAATAGGTTGCAAAAGATGAGTAACTTCTGGATCTCCAAGCTCCACTCCAAGTGATGATTCCTCAACAAGCTCCAATCTATTCAAAATACACAAAAACACTCCAAGATTCCTCACAATAGCTTAAGAACTCCAAGATGGAGGCTAGGGGTCGAGATTAGGGTTTAGGAGGTATGGAGGTTGATAAGCGGTAAGGCTTAATGAAAAAAAGAAGCTTAAACAGGGTTAAGTCCCTAAAAATTAGGGTTTCAAGCATAAAGGAGTATGCCCCGCATACCCATGAGTACGTCCTGTGTACTCAAATGCTACCCGCGACCATTTCATCTGCTACGCCCCGCATACTTGATGAGTACGCCCCGTGTACTCGACCAAGCTCCAAAACACTTAAATTTCAATCGGCCATAACTCCTTCGTTCTAAGTGCATTTTCGACGTTCTTTATATCCACAGAAAGGTAACTAGAAGTACTACACTTCTATCAACTCATCCTCGCCTTAAGACTTACCGAGCAAAAATCCAAAATTCATAAAGGCCCGAACTAATAATTTACGGTTATACCTTTGGGCTCCGAAACGCAACCGAACTCTCGGATCACCTAATATATACTACCCACATCCAAAAAGGGTCCAATTATCTCTTTCACCAAGGCCCTAGGCCTTGTGACAAATGATATTCGGGTCACGACCCCGAATAATGAAATGATTTAAAACCGAGTGTTACAACTCTCTCCCACTTAAATTAGATTTCGTCCTCAAAATCGCTCCTTAATAACACCCAGCCACACCAGATAACCCGAACAGCCCATCCACAACTCTGATACAGACTGAAGGAACATATGTTTACATATCTAAAGTTAACACTCAATGAATAATCCTTACCAACTTGTCCAAAATCCGAAGTTCCGAAACCCTGTCTGACTCCCTGACAGACAACCTGCTGCGAATCACTGACCATTCATTGCTGCATAACACTCTTACTTGATAGAAGGATTAGATAATCCTTCGAGGAGAAGACTCATCCCTGCAATGGTTAGACTCATACGAGAGCTGCGCAGTAGGGTCGAATCAATTACTCTGAGATTATTTAATCCAAGCTGCAAGTGACTTAACATGCTTACCGAATAACAAGTGACTCCACCCTCGACTCCCATATCACTGATACCGCCTCGGCTCATCTTGATGCCCCCTAGCTGCTTTCCAAAAGCAGTCGAGACCTCCTTGGTCCCAATTTACCTGTCGAATAACCGATTCACTGAATTTCCACCCGGTTGCTTAGATAATTAGTCTCACACAGTCGCACCATGCAACTTACGAACGAAGGCCTCATCTGAAAAGAATTGTCCTTGCTATCTCGCTACTATGGCTCCAACAACATTTCTGATCCAACAGCTCATACTCAACCTTCAAACCCGACGTCACCAAATCCAATGCTAAAAGTGAATTCTACATGACCATCTGTAGTCTTATATCACAACCGGCCTTATACGGCCCAATACTTCCTTAATACCAAAAATGTTATGGCCTTCTCACAATCTCACATACTGATCTACCCAGGTCTAATCCCACCTGAAGAAATCCACAAGCCAAATCATGTATTTGTCATACCCTCACAACGACTCAAGAACCGATGAATGCTACAGGCCACCCCGCAGTCTTACAACACTCCAATCTATCTGCCGACCTAGTGAATACTACAGCGACCCCACAGTATTACAACACTCCCATCTATCTGCCAACCTAGTGAATGCTACGCCCACCCCGCAGTCTTACAACTACTCCTATCTTGCCATGGCCACCGCCCATGGTCTTACCGCTCATCTACCAGTCCATCCAGACTCATCCTGAGTCGAACACGCATCTGACTATACTCTAATTAGGTGTTCGGGTCATGCTTCGAACCCCAAAGTCTTAATCAGACAAGAACAGACAGAGAGGGTCTAACACAACCCTCAACCCGGATCCATCTACACGCCTGCTATCCTACACAAAGAAGATGCCAATCAGCTGTTGGAAGTTCCATGAACTCCCAACTTACACAATCTTCAATCCAGACGACCACTTGAGTCGTCTTCCCTCCCGACTGGGATGAGAAACTCATCCTAGTTTCACATCTGATTCAGCTTGCAAAATATGAACGATTCTCGCCCACTTAGATTCGTTGAAGCTCTCCCAACCCATAAAATTTGATGGATTCCCAACCCATCTTGCCTCCTTATAATTTGAACCACCGACGACTTGCGCTCACCAATACTAGCATTCCATCACTAGACAATCCCAATGACCGTACAACTCTTGAAATCCAGATGATCACTCTCTGAAATCTCCGCAAGTCCGACAACCCCAATCGCTTCCCATGATACAACACCCAGATACTTAAGCCCCTTATGTTGGTGACAAAGACCATAACCCTTGTGATAAATAAATTCCCATGGTGCTCCCAGTGACCAAACAAGCTCATGCAACTGCCACCACCTTCCTCTTGCTACCGCTCCTTCCCTAGCAATAGTAGTGTTTGAACCTAAAGGTTCTTCCATAGACAACCGCCGATCCCACCAGATCGAATGCTAACACAACCGAACTCTGCCTTCATTGGAGAGCTAACCCGCTGATCCAACCATAGACCTTCCAATGATACCCATGTATTGACCCCATCAAAGAACCAGAAAAACAACTGAATAAACTGAAACCCGCTCAACAAGATATGGCCCACTTATGACTCGTGGCATGCAAAAATGGCATATAACAATTTGTGATGATATAACCCAGACAATAATAGAGAATTAAACCAAAGATAATGCTTACCCAAATCAATGCAAAATTCCAAAGAAATATAAATACTGATAATAATCAAGAAGAAAGCAAAAGATAACATACCCGCAATAGCACCTGCTGGAAACCTAGCCTCCCCTCACTGACATTGCAATGCTCAGATCCTCTCTGCTGGGGCTCCTGCCCTACCCTCACGACCATCAGTGATCCTCAAAGTAACCAGAGCAGGTGCACTCACTGCTCCACCCCTCAACATCGGTCAATCGACCTTCTTGTGGCCCACTTGGTTGCAGTGAAAACATAACGTGCTTGACCCCTGAGGACAATCCTGATTGACATGAACAACCCTTACACACTTGTAGCAGCCCATGCCCCTAGAATGACAAATCCCATCGTGCTGCTTCCCGCACATGCTGCACTGACCCCGACCCTGCTGGCCCCTCAGTCACTGATCTGAAGTCTTGGGTCTCTTCGTAGGACCCTCGACTGCCTGCACATGCTCTGGCTCCCTCTTCCCCAAATGCTCCAAATCGATCTCCCGCTCTCGGGCTCTGGTAGTCATATCATTCAGGGTCTTGCACCTTGAAATACTCGCGAACTCCCTGATTTCGTCCCTCAGCATATCATGATATCTTACCTTCTTCATTTCCTCATCTACTACATACTACGGAATCAATAAAGCCCTCTCCCGGAACTTGGCAGTGATCTTTACCACAATCTCCATAGTCTGACGAAGGTCCTGAAAGTCCCTCGCCAACTGTTGTACCTCAATAGCTGGCGCGAACTCAGCCTTAAACCGAGTCATAAACTCATCCCAAGTCATCGTATCCAGGGCTTCGCCTCCCAAAGCAATGTCTACCTCCTCCCACCAATCTCGAGCTCTGTCTTTCAGAAGACAGGAGACAAATCTGACCTTCAACCCCTTGGGGCAGAAACTCGTCCGGAAAGCGTTAGCCATATCTGCTAACCATCTCCTACTAGCAATGGAGTCCTTCTCTCCAAAGAATGCGAGAGCTCCACAAGCACGAAACTCCTGGAAGGAAAGAGTGCAATGTACAATAATAGCCATAATCTCAGTCTGGAACGCGCCCAGACGCTCATCCAAAATCTCCAAAATCCCCTCCTTTATCGTACCAAAGATCACAGGAGTCTGCTCCAAAATACCGCGGGTGATCTCCGACGAGATAAACTCCTGCATCCGCTCATCAATCGGCTCAATACCTGCACCTAAGCCGGAACCAGAACCGGAACCTCCTTCCTGAGTGCTCATCACCATACTGAAAAACAATCATACAATTGATCAGAACATAACCAGGAATCCTCATCCAACAGGCTTCCTAGACTCTCCGTGACCCTCCTCGATTCGAGTATGGATCCTGTGCTTTCAGTAGTACGGGCCCAATACTACCATCCACACCAATCCATACTTTCCTCAAGAATTATCCCAAATCCTCTAACTCACCTTCTCAACTGATGCACCAAAATTTTGCTACCCAGCACGACCAAACTACTAAAAGCACTTCCTAGGCTCCCCTAGGTTCCTGACCTCATCCTGCCATTAGCTGTTGAAAGACTCTCACCAATGTCGACTAACTACCTCATGAATATAGTCACATGCAACAAATATCAGATAATCCTTTGAGTAAAAGACTCAACCCTAGAACTGTTTGTTGGGTTTTGTATATAACAACAACCTATGGTGTACATACAACCCTAAACGCTTTGGATCTATGTTTTCTCTAATTATACATGTAATATTGTTTCCAAAGCATTAAGCCTACAACTAGCATACAATTGACATAAACAACATAAAATACTAGTTAGGAGTTTACCTCTTTATGTAGCTTGTCGAACTTGTTGTATTTGGCCTTTAAGAACTTAGTGCCCCAAATGTTGCACCTCAAGTGGTTCACAACACACCTTAGACAAATGATGACTTTTGAGAGAGTTTATGCACACTAAAATCGGTTATGGCTCTCCAAGAACACTCTAGCAAAACTTGTGCAACTAATTTTAGGCTATAGGGTGTCATATATATAGTGTAGGAATCCAAGAGTCATGGGTAAACCCTAATCCATACACTTTGGCTTATTACCCATGATCCATGATTCAATTGGGCTAACTCTTTATGGATTCATCCATAAACTTAGTCCATCATGTATCATAATCCCAAACCATATATATATATATATATATATATATATATATATATATATATATATATATATATATAACTAATTTACATAATTAGTCCCTATTAATTTAATTAGTCTCTTTTGATCATAAAATTAATTTCAAATTAATTCTTGATCAATACTAATTACATCATATGATTTCATATTAATATATTAGAACTTATAATATATTAATAAATCATAACTAACCTCTTCTCAAAAGTCCATCCTATCAAATTGTCGTGGTGATATGCAACCCAAATGGACCATGCTACTCTCGAGTCAAGTACATACCAATTATAGTTATGGGCTTAGACACCTAATCCAACACTATTGGACTCAGACAAGAGCTACGCAATAGGGTCAAATCCATCACACTGAGATTATTTAACCTATGCAACATGTGACCTAACATATTCACTTAGTATCTAACCCACATCCCTAAGAGTCCCACAAAGCACAAAGCACAAAGCAAGCATCGTTCGGACAACAGGAAATCTAACCAATGTTCCAACTAATCAAGCCATTTTATCCAATCATCTGAAAACTATACTAGCATGCAATTCTAAAAGCTCAAACAATCAGGCATATAAAGGCATCTCTCCTAGCATGAAATCCTAAGCAGATCCTTAGCCCTAATCTAGAATGCAATTATCATAACATATAATCATAACAAACATGTATGGGTATTCTTGGAATCACTTATTTGAGCTCGGTCGATTGCACGCATCACACCCCCTTGTCTTAACAAAATCCTTTTAGAAATTCCTTTCCTTTTAAAAAATATTTTTAAAACTTGCTTTCTTTTTAAGAAGAGTTACCAATTCCTCAGTTTGAGTTTAGTCAAACCCAAGAGTCTGCTCGAATTCCTCAAAGCAAGGCTCTAATACCAACATGTAACGTCCCGAAAACCGCAAGGTAAAAATTTCATTTTTAATATAATCAAAACACCAATTCTCTTTTACTCAAACATTTAAAAGTATATCATAATAAAATAGTTATTAGAATACAATCCCAAAATCACTAAGTTGGGGAAAACATGGGTGTATGCGTTGCGATCAAACTGAGCCTTTCCTTTTGAAATGGAAGTACCTGAAACCATAAACAACAAACTGTAAGAACAAAGCTTGGTGAATTCCCCAAGATACCACATAACATACATATCATACATGTAATAGAGAGTGTTATGTACCAACCATAGTCTTGCCATTGTGCCACAAACCGTGTCATGGTCTTTCCTTACCAGGTCGGGGGCCAAAACCATGGGTCTCACAGATAAGTTCCAGGAGCCACCTCCTGGTCTTCCATGCAAGCATCAGAAAGACAAATAGAATACAACCTACAGTTAATTATTTACTTAACTGCCAAGGTTCGAACCCGGGTCTTGCATACAAATTTTCCAGGAGCCACCTCCGGCTCTTTCATACAATGCCAAGGGCCACCCCTTGGTCTTTCAACAATACATATGCCAATGGGTCGGCATTAGTGCCTTCGACCCATAGATACAGTGAGAAGACTCACCTCAAACCAAGATAACCAAACACTCGAGCTGCTGCTACCGAAATCCTCGCACTAACAACAACAAATAACATTCCATCAATAATTGATTCCCGACCCAAACAAGAATTCTAGCGCAATGACCAACCTTCAGGATAAAAGTCCATTTTACCCCTTTCCTTACTTCGCCAAAATCCAAAGACCAATCCACTAGCATCACAAGCCCAATCCCTTAAATGGCACTACAAGGCCCAATATCCAAATTGGGATCAAACCTGTCATAGGCCTAATCCGAGAAGGCCCAATATCCTAAAAGGCCCAAAATACCCAATGGTCAACCCAGGTCAAACTTATGGTCAATGGTCCAAGGTCAAAAAGTCAACACATCGAGAAAACCCCAACAGACCGAGTACGCTCTGCGTACTCAGTTGGTACGCTCGGCATACCACGACTTCACTCAGTACGCACCGCGTATGACGAGGTACGCCCCGCGTACGCACTTTTTCCATAATCCAATTAGAAAATGTCTTAATCCCTTTAGCCAAAATGTCCAATTCTTAGATCTAGTTCCAAAACATGCCTTAATCCATAAAGTCGTTAACTTTGAGCTTTTGCATGGCTTAATGGGTCCGAACTCCAAATTCTTACTTTACAAGTTCAACAAAGGGGCTAATACACATGCATGGGTTGATATCAACTATCAAGATTACATTTTTATGCATTTGGGACGCCTAAAACGTCCAGATCTAGTCTCCAAACTCTTGGGGCAAGCTCAACCTCATAAAGACAAACCAAAGGGACCAAAATTTGCCATAAACCACCCTAAACAAGATCTATCCAAAGAGATGCCAATATGAGAGTTTTTTTTACCTTCAATAGGCTGCAAAAGATGAGTAACTTCTGGATCTCCAAGCTCCACTCCAAGTGATGATTCCTCAACAAGCTCCAATCTCTTCAAAATGCACAAAAACACTCCACGATTCCTCACAATAAGTTAAGAACTCCAAGATTGTAACATCTGGATTTCCAGGAATATTGTTTATTCATTTAATTATTTTGAGGACTATTGAGCTACTCGACGAGTCGCTGCTACAACTTGTCGAGTAGAGTCGCGATGTGCAATGTGGGATTAATGACCTACTCGACGATTCCAAGAGCCGACTCGCCGAGTAGGCGCTGTGAAGAGAAACCCTAAATCCCCGGGTTTGGAGCCTATTTAAAGGCACTTATAGCCTCATTTGCGACTATACTTCCCTGAGAGTAAACCCTAATTGGCCCGTGTGCTTAGAGAGAGAGAGAGTTTTGTGCTAACTTTGAGCAATTGGTGCATCTTTTGAAGTGAAGAGAGGGACTCCAAGCTGAGACTCGAGAAGGAGGTGCTAGAACTGTGGCTATTTCATCTTAGAGCTTCTAAGAAAGGTATAAAGCTTGCACCTTTCTCATTTGTTAAAGTAGATCTCATGATTTTGGGGAGTTAGGGGTTTTTCTATCTAATATGTGGATCTAGAGTGTTGTGAGTTCATTTTGGGGTTTGAACTTCAGATCCGGACCATATGAGGTCCCTAGAGTCGAAAAGCTTCTGCTTTATTCAGCCATAATAATGATCTTGAGTGAAAAACCCTTTTCAAGGTGTGTTTTGGAATTTCTAGCCCTAAGTGCCATGCATGGACGTAAAGTCTGTGACTCTACATGATAAATGAGCCTTGAAAGTGTAGATCTAGAGTTTGGGAAGGTTTTATGCCTTGAAATCGTCGGAATGAGAAAAGAGTCTGAATGGACTCGCCGAGTCGAGGAACTGACTCGACGAGTCGGTTAGGGTTTGTCCCGATGAGCTGGCTAAGCTATTGCTCGGCGAGTTAGGGGTTAACTCGACGAGCTGGACCCTCACAAAGACTTCTGAGGAACGACTAGACTCGACGAGTCACATGAGTGCACTCGGCGAGTCAGGTCAAACTGGGACTGTTGACTCGAGTTGACTTCTGTTGACTTTAGGGTTTTGGTCTATGTAAGTAATTAAGACCATGGAGGGGTAAATTGGTCTTTTACCCATTCCAAGAGTTAGAGAGAATGAGAGAACAAACTTTGGTGTAATTGAGTATGAATTGAGTTCGAGTACGAGACTTTTACTTGCAAGCTTACGAGGTGAGTCTTCTCACTATACTTACCTTAAGTGGTAACCTATGTGTGACCAGAGGGTCTTATGTGCATATACTGTGTATTGAGATATCCTCCTATTTGTCTTGTGATATGTATGTTGTGTATTATATTGAGTTGCTGAGTTCAGGGACCGGAGGGTCCATCTGAGTTGTGGGGCCAGAGGGTCCCACTGAGACACATTTGACCAGAGGGTCTTATCTGAGTATAGCCATGAGAGGCTGATGAGATATGAGTGGTATTTTGGGGAGCTCACTAAGCTTTATGCTTACCGTGTTATGTGTTATGTGATTTAGGTACTTCTCAGGATCACGGGAAGGCACCGACGTGATTGTACACACTTGTTCATGATTATGTGGAGGATTCTGGGATTTGACTTTTGTTGGGAATTTATGTTGATATTTGAGACACTTATGGTTTTATGAAATATAATATATGAGTTTTATGTTTTTTATAACGAAAAATCTGGTTTGAAAATTTACGATGTTAGAAGTTGGTATCAGAGCCTTGGTTTGAGGGATTCGGATACGCCTTCAGGTATGTCTAGACTCAAACTGAGGATTTGAGAAAGATTTTCAAAAGAAATGAAGTTTTATAACAATAGAAAGAGTTTAGAGATAAATCGAGATGGAGCAGTGTGTACAATCAGCCAGAGCCAGAACAGTGATTTCCTAAAATACCCTTACTTAGTGTGTTATGAGATATTTATGAAATAATAGTGATGCATGCTAGAGAATGAGCTAGGTATTTCATATCTTAGGGCTAGGGTTGCCTGATTTGTGATGCCTTAGCTTAGGAGTCGTTGCTATGAGTATGTGCTAATGAGAGTTGTGAGCAGGAACACTTAGAGAATTCTGAGACGAGAGTAGTCTGATATTCGAGAGAGATAGAGTACTTGGGAATTTGAATCCTAGGAGGAGGACTTGGGGTGACTACAGGTCGGGTGTGGATGGTAGTATTGGGCCCGTACTACTGAAAACACCAGATCTGTATGCGACCCAGGTAAGAATCCTTAGGAAACTAAGGAACAAGTAGGGATGAGTGATCGAGTGTGAGTATGCTCGAGCGAGTCTCTGATGATTTTGTGTTATGTTTCAGAGACATCATGGTGGGTACACGCTACAACCTTGGAGGCAGTGGGACTAGTGATAATGAGATTCGGAGGATGGTTCACGAGGAGGTGGCCGCAACTATTCGAGCAGAGATTCCCGAGATGTTTGGGTCTATTAAGACCACCCTGATTAAGACGTTTGATGAGCGATACGCTGCTGTCAATGAGGCTGCTGCTGCTGCCGCCATTGCAGCGGTTGCCTCTGCTAGGCCACAGGGAGGTGACTCGTTGTTGTTCCGGGAGTTCAGCAACACGAAGCCACCAGAGTTTGATGGGACACAGGATCCGATTGCTGCGATGAGATGGATCTCTGATATCGAGGGGTGTTTTTACACATGTTCATGCCTAAATTACTTGAGAGTTCAGTTTGCGCTGAACCAGCTTCGCTTGGGAGCGAAGGACTGGTGGAAGTTTGTGACAACCAGCTTTACCTCTAGAGATCATGCTGCAGTGACATGGGAGAGGTTTGTTCAGATGTTCCGAGACGAGTACGTTCCCCCTGTGGAAAAGGGAACGTTTGGCACAGGAGTTTCTGTCTCTCAAGCAGAAGACAGAGTCAGTGACTGAGATTTCGAGGATGTTACACGAGAGGGCGATGTTTTGCCCTGAGCACGTGTCCACTGAGCAGGCACGTGTGAGCCGATATTTGAGCATACTGAGGAGGGATATACGAGAGTTTGTGGCGAACTCGTCATACAGGACATTGACCGAGCTTCAGGCCAATGCCAGGAGGAGGGATATTGAGCTTGATCTACAGACCAGGGAGGAGGAGGAGTTACAGGGTAGGGACCGGAGGCCAGTGCAATCGCAGCCGGCGACAAAGCCGACTAAGCCCGCTGATACCACAGCTGGGGGCCAGAAGGGCCGCACTTGTGGCAAGTGCGGCAAGAGCTACGAGGGGTCGTGCCGTGCGGGGATTTGCTACAAATGTGGCAAGGAGGGGCACATGGCGAAGGATTGCCCCAAGGGGTTCTCGGTTTGCTTCCATTGTAACCAGACCGGCCACCGGAAGGCCGAGTGCCCTCAGCTCGTGCAGGGATCAACCCAGGGATCTGCACCTGCTTCTTTGTGTGATACTTAGAGTAGGCCAACAAAGGCCGAGACACCGAGGGTTTGTGGGAGAGCCTTTCAGCTGACAGCGGAGGAGGTCCACGCAGCACCTGACGTCGTAGCTGGTATGTATTATTATTATTATTCTTTTGAGATATTTTGTGCTTATATTGTGTTGTGTATAGGTACTTTTCTTGTGAGATCTGTACCTTCTTTGGTGTTATTTGACTCGGGTGCGAGTCAATCTTTTGTGTCCATAGCTTTTAGTCGTCACATCAGTACCCGACGTGAGGCGTTGAGTCACCCTCTGAGGGATTCTATAGCCGACGAGCATGCGGTTTTTGCTACTGACATGATCTGTGAGTGTATTCTAGAGATTTTTGGTGTTAAGTTTCCGATAGACCTGCTACCGATCGCTATGGGTGACGTCTGTGTCATAGTGGGCATGGATTGGTTGAGTCGTTTTGGAGCTGTGATAGACTGCGAGCGACAATTAGTGACTATACGAGACCCTAGTGGGGGAGTACTTACGGTGTACGACGAGGGCACTAGACCTGGATCAGCTTTCTGCTCTGCTGCCAGAGCGAGACAGAGTTTACAGCAGGGTTGTATGGGTTTTATGGCGTACGTGATGGATACGCGGGTTGTGTCAGAGAGGCCGAGTTCTATGTCTGAGGTTCTGATAGTGTGCAAGTTTCCTGATGTTTTTCCCGAGGAGTTGCCGGGTGTGCCTCCCGAGAGGCATGTGTAGTTTCATATTGATTTGGTTCTGGGAGCGACGCCTATTGCCAAGGCACCTTATCGCCTAGCGCCACCAGAGATGCAGGAGTTATCCTCACAACTTCATGAGCTGCTGGGGAAGGGATTCATTCGACCAACTAGCTCGCCGTGGGGAGCACCGATCCTTTTTGTCAAGAAAAAGGATGGTTCACACCGGATGTGCATTGATTACCGGGAGTTGAACAAGTTGACAGTCAACAACCGTTATCCACTTTCGAGGATTGATGATTTATTCGATCAGCTGCAGGGGGCATCTTGGTATTCCAAGATTGATTTGAGATCCGGATATCACCAGATGAGAGTATGCGAGGAGGATATTCAGAAGACGGCCTTTAGAACTCGTTATGGGCATTACGAGTTCGTGGTGATGACTTTCGGGCTCACCAACGCACCGACGACATTCATGGATCTCATGAACCAGGTGTATAGGCCTATGTTAGACCGGTCGGTGATCGTGTTCATCGACGATATCTTAGTATATTCGAGATCCAGAGAGCAGCATGAGGAGCATATGCGAGAGGTTCTTGGGGTTTTGAGGTCGAAGAGGTTGTATGCCAAATTCTCCAAGTGTGATTTCTGGTTACGAGAGGTCCAGTTCCTGTGACATATCGTCAATCAGAATGGGATATTGGTCGATTCGGCCAAGATTGAGGCGATTATGCGATGGGAGGTGCCGAGATCCCCATTCGAGATCAGGAGTTTTCTTGGATTGGCCGGATACTATCGGAGATTCATCAGAGATTTCTCCAAGATTGACGTTCCTCTCACCAAGTTGACCCGGAAGAGCGTTACTTTTGTTTGGGGGCCTGAGCAGCAGGCATCATTCGAGACTCTTCGCCAGATATTGTGTGAAGCTCCGGTGTTAGCCCTTCCGGAGGGAGTGGAGGACTTTGTGGTCTATTGCGATGCGTCTATCGCAGGGATGGGTGCAGTGTTGATACAGAGGGGTCACGTGATAGCATATGCGTCGTGGTAGCTGAAGCCTCACGAGACGAGGTATCCCACCCATGATTTGGAGTTAGGGGCGGTGGTGTTCTCCCTCAAGATTTGGCGTCACTATCTCTATGGTGTTCGATGTACTATATACATGGACCACAAGAGCCTGAAGTATCTCATGGATCAATCCAACCTGAATATGAGACAGAGGAGGTGGTTGGATGTGGTGAAAGACTATGAATGTGAGATCCTGTATCATCCAAGCAAGGCTAATGTGGTAGCCGACTCCCTGAGCCGTAGAGCCGAGAGCGCTCCGATCCGAGATGTGTGTATGAGGATGACAGTGATGACTCTAGTCTTAGATACCATTCGAGAGGCCCAGGTGGAGGCCGTGAGACCGGAGAACCACAAGAAGGAGCGGGTGATTGGGCAGGTGTCTGAGTTTGTGACAGACAGTCGTGGGCTTATGACTTTCTGAGGGCGGATTTGGGTGCCCTATATTGGCGGAGCTCGCCGTATTTTGATGGAGGAGGCGCATAGATCGAGATTCTCGATCCATCTAGGAGCCACTTAGATGTACTTGGACCTGAAGAGAGATTATTGGTGGCCCTGTATGAAGAGGGACGTGGCTTGGGTAGTCGAGAGGTGCTTGACCTGTCGCCGGGTTAAGGCCAAGCACCAGCGTCCTCATGGTAAGTTGCAGCCACTAGAGGTTCCCCAATGGAAGTGGGAACAGATTTCCATGGATTTTATCACCAAATTGCCAAGGACCGCGCGAGGTGTCGACGCGATTTGAGTGATTGTGGACCGATTGACGAAGAGCACTCACTTCATTACTATTAGTGAGAGTTCTTCTACAGAGAGACTGGCCGAGATATATGTAAGAGAGGTGGTAGCTCAGCATGGAGTGCAGACATCGATAATGTCAGACCGGGATGTGCGTTTTATTTCCAGGTTTTGGAAGAAGTTTCATGAGGAGTTGGGTACGCGATTGCACTTCAGTACAGCCTACCATCCGCAGGCAGACGGGCAGAGTGAGCAGACGATTCAGACGCTTGAGGACATGCTTCGAGCATGTGTATTGGACTTCGGTGGAAGTTGGGACACATATCTGCCCTTGGCTGAGTTTTCTTACAACAACAGCCACCATTCCAGTATTGGTATGCCTCCTTTTGAGCTTCTTTATTGGAGGAGGTGTCGAACTCCTATCTGTTGGGGAGAGGTGGGGCAGCGAGTGATGGGTAGCACTGAGATAGTGCTCAAGACGACTGAGCAGATTCAGCAGGTCAGACAGAGGTTACTGACGGCCCAAAGTCGCCAGAAGAGTTATGCAGACAGACGACGATCCGAGCTTGAGTTTCAGGTTGGCGATTTTGTCCTCCTAAGGGTATCCCCGTGGAAAGGGGTGATCCGATTCAGGAAGAGGGGCAAGCTAGGGACCCGATGCATCGGCCCTTTCAGGGTGACCGCTAGAGTGGGTAAGGTAGCGTACCGTTTGGAGCTACTTGTAGAGTTGAGCCAGATTCATAACACCTTCCACGTGTCTCATCTGAGGAAGTGTGTAGCCGATGAGACGACAGTGGTTCCATTAGAGGACATTCAGGTGGATGCGAGCCTGAATTACATTGAGAGGCCGATTGCGATCATGGATCGAAAGGTGAAGGTTCTGAAGAACAAAGAGGTACCCCTGGTTCATGTCCAGTGGAAACATCAGAGAGGGTCCGAGTTAACTTGGGAGCTGGAGTCCGAGATGCGAGAGCAATATCCAGAGTTATTTCCAGATCATGACTTACAGGGCGAAGTCTGATTGTAGTGGGGGAGAATTGTAACATCCGGATTTCCAGGTATATTGTTTATTTATTTAATTATTTTGAGGACTATTGAGCTACTCGACGAGTCGGTGCTACAACTCGTCGAGTAGACTCGCGATGTGAAATGTGAGATTAATGACCTACTCGACGAGTCCAAAAGCCGACTCGCTGACTAGGCGCTGTGAAGAGAAACCCTAAATCCCCAGGTTTGGAGCCTATTTAAAGGCACTTATAGCCTTATTTGCGACTATACTTCCCTAAGAGTAAACCTTAATTGGCCTGTGTGCTTAGAGAGAGAGAGTTTTGTGCTAACTTTGAGCAATTGGTGCATCTTTTGAAGTGAAAAGAGGGACTCCAAGCCAAGACTCGAGAAGGAGGTGCTAGATCTGTGGCTATTTCATCTCAGAGCTTCTAGGAAAGGTATAAATCTTGCACCTTTCTCATTTGTTAAAGTAGAACTCATGATTTTGGGGAGTTAGGGGTTTTTCTATCTAATATGTGGATCTAGAGTGTTGTAAGTTCATTTTGGGGTTTGAACTTCAGATCTGGACCATATGAGGTCCCTAGAGTCAAAAGCTTCTGCTTTATTCAACCATAATAATGATCTTGAGTGAAAAACCCTTTTCAAGGTGTGTTTTGGAATTTCTAGCCCTAAGTTCCATGCATGGACGTAAAGTCTGTGACTCTACATGATAAATGAGCCTTGAAAGTGTAGATCTAGAGTTTGGGAAGGTTTTATGCCTTGAAATCGTCTGAATGAGAAAAGAGTCTGAATGGACTCTCCGAGTCGAGGAACCGACTCGACGAGTCGGTTAGGGTTTGTCCCGATGATGTAACATCCAGAATTCCAGGTATCATATTTTAATTATTTAGTTTGTGTCAAGATGAGGGACTCGACGAGTCGACGCCTAGACTCGTCGAGTAGGATCGCGATTGCTGAATGGATTTAATGAATGGACTCGACGAGTCGGCAAGTTGACTCGATGAGTCCGCGCTGTGGACAGAAACCCTAAATCCTCGGGCCTGTGCCCTATTTAAGGGATCTTATGGCCCTCATTTGCGGCCACCTTCACCCTTGAGAGCAGCAGAGAACCTGAGAGCTTTGTGAGTGAGAAAAGAAGCCATTTTCATCATTTCTAGTGTGATTTTGCAAGAAAGAAGGAAGGAGGGCAAGCTAGACAGATTGAGGAGCTCAGATCTACTATCATTTGATCAGAAGAGGCTGCTAGAGGTATAAATCTATGCTTAATCTCGTGTATATGGTGATCTACTTGAATCTAGGGTTTTCTTATGCCTTCTTTAGATTGGTTTCGAAGCATATGAGGTCCCAAGGTGGAATTCTTCTTAGATCTGGACCTTAAGAGGTCCAGAGAGTCCTATCTATCCTGCTTTATGCTATTCCTTTGGAGATATGAACCTAGGTTGCCATTTTAGAAGCTATTTCACCAAAAGAAGCCCTATGAGTGTTGCATGAGTGTAAAGGTTGGACCTTTACGTGATTATTGTGTATTGGAAGGTCAGATCTATAGGTTAGAGAAGCATATCTGACCTCAGAAGGTCTTTTGAGTGTTGCCATGGAGGGAACTCGCCGAGTCCATAAGGGGACTCAACGAGTCGAGTCGGGTTGCCCCGCGATTTGTGACCAGTGGTAACCCGTCGAGTGAAAGGTTAACTCGACGAGTCGAGTGAGGATTTATGAGGATTAAGAGGACACACATGGACTCGCCGAGTCACACGAGTGCACTCGACGAGTTTGGTCAAAGTTTGACCTTTGACTAGAGTTGACTTCAGTTGACCTTAGGGTTTTGGTCAAGCTGGTTCAAGAGAGGTCGGGGAGGGGTAGAATGGTATTCTACCCATTCTTTATAAATGAGGACAAGAGAAAGTATTGATTAGAGATGTTATTATGTTGATAGGAGGAGGCTAGGTCGGGTTATCGAGCACGAGAGGTTATCCGACATCGTACGAGGTGAGTCTTCTCACTATACTTTACCTAGAGTGGTAATTATATGTGACCGGAAGGTCTTATGTGCTATGATGAGTATGTGATGTATGTTGTTATATGATATGTATGTGCTATGTTATGTTATGAGTATTATGATATGGACCGGAAGGTCAACGGTGTATGGGCCGGAAGGTCAAGATGATACGGACCGGAAGGTCATAGAAGTGGGACCGGAAGGTCTAGCAGGGTTATGGGACGAAAATCCCCTGAGACACATGGACCAGAAGGTCTTGTAGAGCTATAGCCTTGAGTGGCGTATGTGCGTATGTGGTATTTTGGGGAACTCACTAAGCATTTATGCTTACCGTTTATGTGATATGTGTTTCAGGTACCAGCGAGGATCGCGGGAAGGTGCCAGCATGATCTATACACATTGATCGAGTTTTATGTATTTGAGATCTTGAGATTGTTTTATTTGGAGGACATGTGTTACATTGGATTTTGATACTTATTATGAATGAAATTATGTTTTAAAAATGAAAAAAATTGTGTTGGAAATTTACGTTGTTACAGATGAGCTGGCTAAGCTGTTGCTCGGCGAGTTAGGGGTTAACTCGACGAGCTGGACCCTCACAAAGACTTCTGAGGAACGACTGGACTCGACGAGTCACATGAGTGCACTCGGCGAGTCAGGTCAAACTGGGACTGTTGACTTGAGTTGACTTCTGTTGACTTTAGGGTTTTGGTCAACGTAAGTAATGAAGACCATGGAGGGGTAAATTGGTCATTTACCCATTCCAAGAGTTAGAGAGAATGAGAGAACAAACTTTGGTGTAATTGAGTATGAGTGGAGTATTGATTAGAGATACATATCTAATGTGTTAGGCGGAGGCTAGTTCGAGATTTCCGAGTACGAGACTTTTACTTGCTAGCTTACGAGGTGAGTCTTCTCACTATACTTACCTTAAGTGGTAATCTATGTGTGACCAGAGGGTCTTATGTGCATATATTGTGTATTGAGATATCCTGCTATTTGTCTTGTGATATGTATGTTGTGTATTATATTGAGTTGCTGAGTTGAGGGACCGGAGGGTCCATCTGAGTTGTGAGGCCAGAGGGTCCCACTGAGACACATTTGACCAGAGGGTCTTATTTGAGTATAGCCATGAGAGGATGATGAGATATGAGTGGTATTTTGAGGAGCTCACTAAGATTTATGCTTACCGTGTTATGTGTTATGTGTTATGTGTTTCAGGTACTTCTTAGGATCACGGGAAGGTGCCGGCGTGATTGTACACACTTGTTCATGATTATGTGGAGGATTCCGGGATTTGATATTTGTTGGGAATTTATGTTGACATTTGAGACACTTATGGTTTTATGAAATATAATATATGATTTTTATGTGTTTTATAACGAAAAATTTGGTTTGAAAATTTGTGATGTTACAAAGATGTTGGCTAGGAGTCGAGATTAGGGTTTAGGAGGTATGGAGGCTGATAAGAGGCAAGGCTCAATGAATAAAAGAAGATTAAATAGGGTTAAGTCCCTAAAAATTAAGGTCTCAAGCTGAAGGGAGTACGCCCCACGTACCCCTGAGTACGTTCGGCGTACTCAGATGCCACCCACGACCATTTCATCCGCTACGCCCCGCGTACTCGACCAAGCTCCAAAACACTTAAATTTCAATCGGCCGTAACTTCTTCATTCTAAGTCCATTTTTGATGTTTTTTTATATCCATGGAAAGGTAACGAGAAGCTATACACTTCTATCAACTCATCCTCACCTTAAGAGTTCCCGAGCAAAAACCCAAAATTCATAAAGGCCCGAACTAACAATTTACGGTTATACCTTTGGGCTCCGAAATGCAACCGAATTCTCGGTTCACCTAATATATACTAACCACATCGAAAAAGTGTCCAATTCTCTCTTTCCCCAAGGCCCTAGCCCTTGTGGCAAATGATATTCGGGTCACGGCCCCGAATAATGAAACGATTTAAAATCGAGTGTTACATGAATGATGTATATAACATAATCCACTAAAATCTATTGTTATAAGACCTCTTAAAAAGATTAGACAGTAAGATGATCAATCTAGTCCAAAATCGTAGTTTGGGATTAGTTCTCGTAGACAAATAGAAATATCATGCCCTCGATAAATCTCTTCCCGAGGTTCCTCTAACGACTGCATTGCAAAACTGTTAGAAAATAGTTAAAAAAAATACTGTTGAAGTAAAATTGAATTTCATTAGGTTAGGAGTTGACTGTGGTCATCATAATCAATTAGCTAACATGTACATATAAATAGTTCCTTCTTATTTTGATATAAATAACCTTGAAATGTCCATAAAGGAGTTGCATAGCATGTTGAGGCCCTGTGGGACTAACATGGCCAATCATGGAAACTCTAACTTCGAATTCTCCTATATTCCCTATCATGGATAAAAGTTTCAAGAAAAAGAAAGATAGTTGCCCATGCATAAAAGGTTGTTAGTGTTGAGCAGGGGCGAAGGCATGTGTAGTGTTGGTGGGTTCTAGGAACCACCTAAACTTTTTAAACGTATTATATATTATATATCAAAAATATTGGAGACCTACCTTACAAATTACCAATGACCTACCTAATAATGTTTACTGTTTAGAAAAAATGTATCAAAATATTTGAAGCCATATTTGATATGCCAATCCATTTAAAATAGCCAAATGCCTCAATCTATTTAAAATTTAATCAAAAGGTAATAACCTGATCCATTTAAAATTAAAGGAGATAATAACAAAAAATCGTTTTTGTGAAACTTCGCCTATTAGCACCTCCAAATTTGAAACTCGCATGTAACATGATCGTCTTTGATTTGGATAAAATAATGGAAATGACTATAATTGTGAGAGCTTTAATATAAATATTAAAGTTGTGTTTAAATATTTTAAAGCATACGACATGACCTTCCTCTATTTTTTTTTACTCTTTTACTTTTTCGATTTCATTTAGATAAGGAACTACATGATGTTGAGATATCTAATCCGACTCTAAACGCCAAAAGGAAGGCTTATTCTGACACATGTTTTGATAGGCTATTCGTTTTCATAACAAGATAAGGATCACTAAAGCATAAATGCCCAATATGTCCGATGGATAAGACTGAAACATAGAGAATATGATATGATCATGGATAACGAGCCCATGCTACTATCCATAGGATAAAAATACAACTCGTTCTTGCGAATGTTTAGTCTAGAATCAGATATAGAAATTTGTAATACCATTGGAATATCACTTCAAGTTATTTTAGTATTACTCTAAGGATCGACTAGTAACATTTGCAAGAATGTGTACTAACTAAAAGGAAGTAAGAAGATTGAAACATGGAGAAGAAATTTTGATCATGAATACCGAGCCCTTGCTACTATTCATAGGATCAAAAGACGTCTCATTCTCCCAAATGTTTAGTCTATGGTCTTATGATTCAAAAATTGTTTATACAAAATTTGATAATATTGTTATGAATTATTTAGAACGTTTTTAACGTGTTTAAAAGAATGTCATGAAATATGTGACACTAGTATAGTAACAATGGTTCAAAAGCTTATTCGAATATTTGAATGAGATATAATATTGTGGAACCATCTTCTTGAAAATGAGAATTGCATTGCCAAAGATCCAGTTGGATAGGATTTTGGAATTCATTTGACCACAAGTCTTGTGATAAATGCAATCATTATTTGTCAAGATAGATGAATATATGTTGGATTTAGTTTGACTAATGGACCATTCAGATTTTCCACAATACGTAATGATTCAGATACATCCAAAAGTTTGGGTGAAATGTATTTGTGGAATCATATTCTTGGAAACATAAACAAGAAATACATTACCAAGTATCCAGTTGGATCAGATTTTGGATATCATTTGACCGAAAGTCTTATGATAAATGCAAATCTTGTTTGTGTAGTGACCAAAATTATGATGACATGTGCGGAATAGTAAAAATCAAGTGAATCATACAAACATCAAGAGCACCAAGAGTAAATAAACACGTTTAAGATCTCATTAGAATAGTAAGAGTACAAGTGGGTATTGTTAATTTCTCTCACTAAACTAATCACTCCAAAATGGGTCTTACATAAAATGTAACGCTCGTTTCCCTTATTTATTTTATTTGGAAAGAAGGACTTGACGAGTTGGTAGCCCTGACTCATCGAATAGAAGACAGTTTTTGCGCGGGTTTTAAGTGAGCTACTCGACGAGTCGCAACCCTGACTCGACGAGTAGGACAGTCTGGATGAAATCCTAATCTTTAGGGTTTGCACCCTATTTAAGAATCATATATGGCCTCCATTCGAGCCTCCATCACCTCCAAACCCTAATCTCGAAACCCTAATCCGCCATAAGTGATCTAGAGCTATTTTCTTGCCATTTTGAGTGTTATTTGTGCCTTTTGAAGATTGTGGAAGAGGTAGAAGATAGAAGACTCAAGATGGAAGGAGTAGATCCAGGAACTACACTCCATTTGCTACATTTTCTGGTAATCAAGTTTCCAAATTGATCATTCTTCTCTTAGATCTAATTGTTCCCATTTTATCAAGGTTTTGGTTCTAGAAACTTGGTCCTTGGGGTTTGGACGTCCCAAGTGGCTTATATCTCAGATCTTGGATCTAGGAAGGGTTCCATGGCATAAATGTGCAAACTTTATGACCATGGAAGCCCCATGCAAGCTTATTAGCAAGTTCATGGCCTTTTTAGCCCTAAAAGACCATGCATGGAAGGAAAGATCAGAACTTTATGTGTCCATCATATGTTAAAACCCTAGATCGAGGTTGGTATGAGTGGATTTGAGATTATAAGGCTTTTTGGACATGATCCATGTCCTAAAGGAATTAGGGTTTTGTCTAAACCCTTTTAAGAAGAGTTATGAACGGGTAAAGTTGGAAACTTTACCCTTAGAATGGCCTTTCCAGTGAGCAAACGAACTGAGGAATATAGATATGAATGGTAGGAGCTTAATCCATTGAGATGGCTCAATCAGACAGGGGAACTGGGCGAGTCCAGGGAAGGACTCGACAAGTTGAAGCGGTTTGTCCCGATTATTACAACAACAAGAACTCGACGAGTCTGTTAAGGGACTCGACGAGTTGACTCAGTTGACCGCGAGTTTAAGCATTCAGGGACTCGCCGAGTTGGGAGTTAACTCGAGGAGTTGGGTTGACTGAAAGTTGACCTTGAGTTTAACCAGGGGTAAAATGGTCATTTTACCCTAAGAAAGATTATCAGATTTTAATTTAAGTGTTGTTATGGAATTGATAGCCGGAGAGTCACCGGAGCAGCAAATAGGGATTCCTCACTCGAGTTTTCAGTAGTCAGTCTTGCGAGGTGAGTTTCAGTAGGAACGAGTCTACGACACCAATGCCGGCCCGCATATGTGATATGTTAGTAGTTGAGTGTAGGCGGGGCCCGAATCTCATAGTAGCCTAGAGTGGGCGGGGCCCAATTCTCATAGTATTATTTGAGTATAGATATGTGATTTCTTGGTAGTTATACTTGTTGTCTGTGTGATACTTGTATGAATGTTAGACATCGGAGTGTGGGCGGGGCCCGTATCTCCTAGACAATGAAGTGTGGGCGGGGCCCGAATCTCCTAGTTAGCGGAGTGTGGGTGGGGCCTGAATCTCCATGAGAGTGGGTGGGGCCCGTATCTCCTAGTTGCATGATATATGTATGGTATGTGGTAGTTTGGGGGAGCTCACTAAGCTTCGTGCTTACGGTTTTCAGTTTTGGTTTCAGGTACTTCCACTAGCAAAGGGAAGGGCTCGGGATCATCGCATGGCACACACACCACAGTTTCAGCCTGGGATGTTTATACTCTGATATTTTTATCATATGACTTGACCATGGCCGGTCCCTTTCCATTGGAAAGAGAAAGCTTTTCTGGACTTCTAATGTTACCATTGTCAATATCCATGGAAGTTTGGGAAGTTGATCTTCCAATCAAAATTTTCTTTACCAGTGCCCCAAATCATTGCTGATTTAGCAGCATCAAGCAAATAGGTAAGATCATTAAGGGTCATGTCTTGATCTGTCATCAGGGTGTGACTGAAGAACCAAGTCCACAGCCAGCTACCTCGAGACTTCGACACCCGAATCTCCCGGCTTGCCAATAGGGATTGAGTGACCTTGAACTTTTCAAGTATTTGAACTTGTGGGATAGGGAGAATAATTGGAGGAGGTGGAGGAAGTAAAGCATGATTTCCAGTCCCATTAATGCACAACAAAGGGATTAATCTTGCACCTTGATTGCCATGTGGGATATCATCTTCAATAGGAAAGCTTGTTCCTAAAGATTTGGGAAGACCATAGTTGTCTTAACTAGACATCTATAATGGGAGAAATTCAAGTTTAGTTGATTTAAAGTCCTTAATATAACACCCAATATGAAATATTAAGGCTAGGATCCAACAACCTATTTATAACCGGAAGAGGGATCCTGTAATCCAAGCTATAAAATAGTTGATGGTAGGTAAATGACGATTTACCAATTTCCACCATGAAAACGAAATATAATTAAGTTTTAATTGGATTTGAAACTCCTAGATATTTTGAGATACATTGAACTTTAAATGGCATGTTTGAATCTCGATTGTGACCTCTCAAGTTTGTGACTGGGATGCCGAGGATCACAAACAAGGTGTGAATAACCATGCAAATTGACTTGGTATCCTCAAATTTATCACCTAATTGATGTTCCGCTTAACCACACACGCTCCACCAATATATGATAAACTTAAGTTACCCTTCGCCACACATTGTCAGTCCCATGTTAGTGTGCCGGTTAACTACACACGCTCCACTAACGACTTAACAAAGGTGCAATGTGTAATTTCATGGGTTAGCACCATTTCACATTTTCCTAAGTAACTAAGATTGGGAATTTATAAGTGTTTAGTTACTTAGTATTTATCATTATACTTTTAATGAAGGGAGAATTATAGTCTTTATTCTACCCGTTCGGCTAACGACCCTCCACCAGTCAAGGAAGCGGTGGGTGAGAGTTGACACCCATTAAACTGCCATTTTATAGGCAGTAACCTTATACCCCTCTTATAGACCGACTTCGTGAATGAGGCCTACTAACGGTAGGATTGACTTTATCTTATACATATCTATATAATTAAAATTATAATAATAGTGAAAGGGTTGAATTTTAAACTTTTAAAAATCTAGGGTTTGATTTGGAATTAAAGCATTCATAAACAAAACTTTACAAATTCCAAAACTTGAGGTCAAGTGTAAGGTCCTTGATGGAAGGATCTTCACTAATGATCAATCAAGCAAATGAAAATAAAGAAGAACTGGAATGAAACTTGAGCTTGCATACAATTCACACTTGGAAATGTCGGATACAACTCAAGGACCGAAAAATAGCAATGAACAACTGTAGATCGACAACTCTACTGACAACCTGACAAGCTATTTATACTAACTGGACCGAAAACAAGTTTCGGTCAGGCAGACCGAAAGCCTGTTTTCGGTCACACTCTAACCGAGAACAATGCCTAGACCGAAAACGACAAACACACACAAAAGACTTCCAAAATACATTGTCAAATGCCCTAACTCATCTATACATGTAATGCCTAGCCCAAACCATATACTATGACCTTTCAATCTCCCCCTTGGTTTGCGACTAGCATGAATCAGTCTTTATCAATAATGAGCGCATGTTGTAAATGGAGGAGTTTCTGTGGTTTGAGTTGGGTCAGGAAAAATACTCCCACCCTTGGATCAATTCTGCGTCTTTTCATCGGGGGCTGGGAGGTCAGAGTTGTCAGGGAATCAATTACAATGGGCTCGGTTGTCGGAACAACATTGTCAAGGGGAGGAATCCCTGATGATGTATCCATAAGAATTGATGAATCAACCATCTGAACGGTAGACGGAGGCACAGTCTCTTGAGCATCAGCTTTCTCCCTTATCTCCGGTGTTTGATTAGAACCATCATGGATGCAATCAAAGAAGTCATCAAGGTCTTCGTTTGACAAAAGATTCTCATTCACACCACAATTCACCGCTACATCATCTCTGTCGTAACCGGATCCATTCCCTTAAATACCTGATCCAAACCTGGATCCATAACCCGTTGGGCTGCATCCATTTAAAATATAAGGCCCAATACCCAAAACAATTTTAAAAATAAAACTCTTGGAGGATTAATTTCAAAATAAACTAAAATAAAATAAAATAAAATAAAAACATTTTCTAAAAATTTATCAAACATAAAAAATGAAAATAAAATAAAATAAAATAATAAAATAAAATACAAAAATTCAAACTAAATTTAATCCTCTATCTTGAGATTTATTAACCTTTTCTGATAAGGGATCAAAGTTGTTAGACAATCATTTTCATTTATCAGTACCGCTCCTTTCATGAATGGATCTGGTCAATCGCCGATATTGTGGTCCACTTAAGCACGAAAAATTGTGACAAATTTTGGACATGCTATAAGCGACAAGACAAGTTGATCCTATGTTCCTAGATAAAACTTCCTAATGACCATTCATCTGACGACGACTAAGGATATTGTTGTCCACCTAAGTTGAGCAGCAATATCTACAGACAATCTAGAATTGTTCAATTTTAGATGTACTAGAACATGTTTCCCGCTTCCTGACATACCCCAATAATCAAGAACTTCCGAGATACTCCTTACTTTAGGTGAGCAGACGATTATTCCTAGAAAGGATAGATTTAGATTGTATATGCTGTACACTCAGGTCGGATCTTTCAATCACGCAGAGAGTGAAACATATGACTGACTAGAATTTCAGAGGGATTGAGAAGTAGAAGGTTGCATATGCTGTGTACCAGGTCGGATTATTAATCACGCAAAGGAGACAGCATATGGCTAACAGATAGGAAGAATTGCATAGATAGAAGATGCAGAGAAATAGAGTCGCATATGCTGCAGTCCAGGTCGGATGTTTCGATCACACAGAGGAGGCAACATGTGACTAACAGTAAGAAAGAAAGAAAATAATTTTCTACAGACCTACTTTATCGGAATTCCCCGGTCGCCCCGTCAATACCGGAATTAAGGACAGAATCCGCACATCGAGGAAAAGTTAATCCACAGTTCTAGATACGGGTTTCTTTAATGTGACAGGTGGATTCTCATGTATATCTCTCTGCTCAACCTATCCGAGCGTCGTATTGTCAGGCTAAATAGAACTATCTAGATCAGAAATTGTCAAATCTCTAGATTCCTTAAGTTCATCTGCACCTAGTCAAGACCATTAAATTTTTCGTGCCTACCAGCGCATCGAACACAGAGCCTAGACAATTTAGCTTTGGTACTTTACACAGACTCAGATTGCCTGTTATCACAAGATGATATCACTTCCCAGCACATCACTTCTCAGTAATATTTTTGATTTTTCTGTTTTTCTATTTTTTTTTTTGAATTTTCTAATTTTTGTTTGGTTTTTATTTATTTCTCCCCCTAAATTTATGCATGGGTGAGAATGAAATTAAAATGCGCAAATTTAAACTAACCTAAGCAAAAATTAATCCTCAAAGCGAATCATTTTCAAAAAGTTTACCAGCACATCGAATCGAGCTTTGTTAAACGGCTTGCTGAACAGATCCGCCACATTATTAGCAGTGGGAACCTGTTCTAGCCGAATGAGCGAGCGCTCATAACAATCTCTGATAAAATGAACTTTGATGTCGATGTGCTTGGTTTTTGAGTGTTGGACCAGATTTTTAGTAATTTGGATCGCAACCTCATTATCACAGAATATAGGGGTTTCTTGAAAGTTCAAACCGTAATCCAACAGCTGATGTTGGATCCATATGACTTGAGAAGAACAGGCAGACGCAGCTACGTATTCTGCTTCTGCTGTTGAGGTCGAGACAGTATTTTGCTTCTTGCACTGCCAGGACACCAGCATATCTCCTAGAAATTGACAGCCGCCTGAAGTCGATTTCCTGTCAAGCTCGCAGCCTCCGTAATTGCTGTCTGCAAAAGCATAAAGATCAAATTCGGAATTTTTCGGATACCAAAGACCCAGTTTTGGGCTGCCTTTTAGATACCGAAAAATCCTTTTAACAACAATAAGATGAGACAGTTTAGGATTAGCCTGGTAGCGCGCGCATTGACAGACCGCAAACATAATGTCTGGACGACTTGCAGTCAGATACATCAGCGATCCGATCATCGATCTGTAGAACGTTTGATCTACGGATTCGCCTTCAAGATCAGGAGTCAGCAGTGGTCTCTCCGCCATGGGCGTCAAGGCAGGTTTAGCGTCTCTGAACCCGAACTTCTCGAGCATATTGTCCACATATTTGGCTTGATGAATCAGGATTCCGGCTGAAGATTGTTTGATGTGAAGCCCCAAAAACGTGGTCATCTCCCCCAAAGAACTCATCTCTAACCGCTTTTTCATAACGTCCTCGAACTCCTTGCATAGCTGAGGACTCGTCGACCCGAAAATGATATCGTCCACATATATTTGGACAAGAATCTGGTCTGCACCGACATGCTTGATGAATAGGGTTTGATCGATAGTGCCACGGGAATAGCCATGATCGAGCAAGTGCTATGTTAGGGTAGCATACCAGGCTCTGGGAGCTTGATGCAGCCCGTACAAATCCTTGTCTAACTTGTAGACATGGTTAGGAAGTTTTGAGTTAACAAACCCAGGAGGTTGATCAACATAAATCTCCTCCTTCACCTTGCCGTACAAGAAAGCCGTCTTGACGTCCATTTGATATACGGTGAAGTTCATGTAGGAAGCATAAGCGAGGAAGATACGAATAGCCTCCAAGCGCGCCACCGGAGCATAGACTTATGTATAATCAAGACCCTCAATTTGTCTGAACCCACGGACCACCAATCTCTCCTTATTACGTAGAATTACACCCGAATCGTCTTGTTTGTTCTGAAACACCCATCTGGTGTCGAGAGATTTCTTGCCTTTAGGCAGCTCCACCAACTTCTAAACCCCGAGCTTTTCGAATTGATTGAGCTCGTCATGCATGGCATCCACCCAGATGGGCTCATTCAAAGCCATTTTGACGTTCTTGGGCTCTATTTGAGAAATGAAGCAAGAATAGAGACATGTGTTGACGTCTCCACTCTGGCTTCTCGTTTGAACTCCATCGCCCAGCTGGCCAATAATGTTTTCTATCAGATGATCGCGCTGTATGCGAGAGGGGATTTTGTGACCGATGTCATTGACTGAAACGGGAATATTATGGATATTAATAGCTCCGTCATTTGCTGAAGAATCCATAGTAGATGTACCATTCTCGTTTGTTGGATTTGCTCCGTCATTTGCTGAAGAATCCATCAGATTCTGAGTGACAGCGGAAGCATCTTGGTTCATGAACTCTCTTTCGACTGGAGTTAGAGGAGTAGCATCAGCATCTGGAGCAGATTGATGTGTTGAGGACTCAGGAGAAGCGATTGGAACAGTAGACACCACCGGAGGATCAGAAGAAACCAATGGTGGTCTGTAGACAACATCTTCATCTTCATCTTCAATGCTAGTCTTCGAGCCAGAGGTAGACCCAGCTTGGTTATCAGACGAGACACTAAAGGATTTGAATAGCGATGTGTAGTCAAATAGCCAATCAGGACCCAGCCTAGCGTCCGTCTCATTCTCTTCAAGCCAACGGACATCGAAAGACTCCACGATTTGTTTCGTGTTCTTGTTGTATACCCGGTAAGCAGTACGAGCAGCGTATCCGACGAAATAGCAATCATCAGCTTTTGCATTGAATTTTGGGTTGGACTCCAAGTGAAGAAGGGTGCAAGGAGAGCTAAATACTCTGAAATGGCTGACAGACGGCTTGTGTGCATATAGAATCTCATATGGGGTTTTCATCTGGGCTTTGTTGATTAGGACACGATTTTGAACGTAACACGCAGTATTGATCGCCTCCGCCCAAAAGAAAACTGGAAGTTTAGAATCACAAAGCATCGTCCTTGCGGCGTCTTGTAATGTCCGATTCCTCCGCTCAGCAACACCATTTTGTTGTGGCGTCCGAACAGAGCTAAATTGACGCACGATCCCTTTCTCAGCGCAAAAATGATCAAGAACAGTGTTCTTGAACTCTGTTCCATTGTCTGTACGAAGCGCTTTCACTCGGTTGTTGGTTTGGTTCTCGATCATCACAATGAACTTCTTGATAAGGTCGGCGATCCCAGCTTTGTTGGACAGAAAGAAGACCCACGTGAAACGAGAGAAGTCATCTATCACAACGAGGCAGTACGAATTTCGGTTGATGCTGAGAACGTTGACCGGACCAAACAAGTCCATGTGCAACAACTGGAGCACCTGACTGATGGAGTTGACCTGCTTTGGCAGATGTGGTTTCCGATGGTGTTTGCCTTGGGCACAGGAAACACATTTTTCAAAAGTAATAAAATCTCTGACAGGCAGACCGCGGACCATTTCGTTCTTAGCAAGACGATTCAGATTCTTTGCATTTGCATGGCCAAGTCGACGATGCCACAACATTGCGTTTTGTTCTGACACTTTGGAAAAGAGACAAGTGACTTCATCGGGTACATTGCTGTTCATGTCGATAATATAGGCATTCCCATCCCGCTTTGATTTTACGAGAATACACTCCTCCGGGATGACAATGCCTGGCTTTAAGATTAGACATTCTTTATCGGTGAAGTGTGTCGAGTAACCCTTGTCACAGATTTGAGAAACACTCAGCAGACTGTGCTTCAGCTTAGGAGCATAGTTGACATTCTCAAAACTGAGCACTTTGTTCGTCACCGTTCCTTTCTGCGTTATCTTTCCGCCTTCTCCGCCCGCAAAGGAGACATATCCCCCATTAAATGTATGAATGTCGCGCAGTTGGGAGATATCTCCAGTCATGTGCCGGGAGCAGCAGCTGTCGACATACCAGGGTCTGACGACATTCCTCCGCAACTGTCCCTTCACGATGAGCGAAATCATTTAGATTTGGGGGCCCAGGTCATTACAGTCCTGGGTTGACCCTTAACTTTCACAAATTCATCTTTCAACTTCTCTTTTGATTTTTCTTTTTCAACAGATACAGAGGAGGATGATGACTGATCAGATTTTAATTTTGGCATCCACTGATATTTAGGTTTTGAAACAACTTTCTTTTCAGTTTGCTTCGAACCGGTGGATTTTCTACTCGAAGAGTTTGAAGATCCAGACCTACTCTTTGACGAAATCGACTTTGGCTTAGCTTGGGTCGATTTTGGCAAACTGTTTGTGAATTTATTGAAAACCTGTTTGTTCTTTTGAAAACCTGCCATTTTCTTGTTTTGATTTGTTTTCCAGTCATCATCTCGAGAGCGAGTTCTGAAGGATTTTCTAATTAAAGATTGTCCTCGAGACTTATTCTCTCCTCTTTGTGACAAATAATGCACAAACATCCGATTTAAACAATTTCTGGCAATATGGCCAGCAGTACCACAGTTGAAACAAATTTGTTTATTATCATTGGATTGGGTACTGCTCTTGTCAGATTTCTGGTTTTTATTATCTTTTCTAGCATTTTCACATTTGCAAGAACAAGCACTAGATTGTGTAGCAAACGTGGAAGATGTAGAAGCATTCAAATCAGATTTAGCAACTTTATCAGAAACAACACCATTATTTTCAAAATTATCAGTCTGAAACAACACACCACCAGAAATAAAAACATTAGTGTTTGAGTTTAACAAAGATTCATCATAAAATTCAACACCAAATTTAGACACAGAATTATTCGACTCAGACTTTTCAGCTTCTTGCTCCCCGTGAACTACTGACATAACTGCACTTGAGGTAGAAATGTTAGTATCCAAAATTTTATCATGTGAGCATGTTGCTTGTTCAGAAGCAGGCTTTCCATAAACTAAGAAGGTTCTCTGTCAATCTTTTCTTGAGATAGAGGAATGACAGTATAATTATGATTGAATGGAGGAGGGACACTCTCAAAGCCTAATCCTACTTTCTTTTGGTTTCCACATGTAATGTCCTTCCACTGCATCTGTCCCTCTATCATTTTTGCAACTACTTCACTTGATCCATCGAATTTGTTAAAAATAAATTCAGCATTTTCAAGACGATTTTTCAATGAGTCAAGTTCAGCGGTCACAGCAGCAAATTTTCTTTTGAGATGATCATAGTTCTCACATTTGTTGCTGTAATCCTCTTGGAATTTCTTAAAGTCCTTTATTTTATTTTCTAATTGTGTCTTTAAATGCTTTTTATTTTTCCTAAGAGTGTATCCCTCATATTTAAGGTCCTCGTTCTCTCTCTTGATTAATTCAATTTGTTCACGTAAGAATTTAACAGTCTTAATGCAAGATTGAGAGCAACCAAATTCACTGACCTCGGGTTTGACAGGCTCAGGAGTAGTTTGCACCATGATCGCAAACTGAAGATTCATAATCTCTTTTTCTGGGTCTCTCTCTGCTTCTTCCTCCACACAATCCTTGATTTGAGCAAGATGCGCATTTTCATGTCCTGAAATATTCAGAGCCTGAATTTGATCTTCCCAATCAAAGGATTGGGCCACCATCGCCAAGTTAGCAGTCTGATTGCTTGAAGAGGATCCCTTGTTGACATAGGTCACCGGCACCATGGTTCGTTCAGAATTCTCTCTTCGATCTGGCTTTGGACATTCCCTTGCAAAATGCCCAGGCTCATGGCAGTTGTAACAACGCAGTTTTCCTTTGTTGAATCCCACTTTCTTGTCGGAATTCACACTCCAATTGTTCTTTCCTGTTTTCTTGGAGATCTGCTTTGCCCTGAAAACCGTCATGGCCATTTGCCATGTAATGTCCATTTCTTCCACATCCTCAGGATGGATCTGGTCTAGGTCAGCAAATGAGAGTTATGGGGAGAGTTCTTCGGCCACAAAAGCGTTGTAGCAGTTTCCCAAACCAGTGGCGAGGGCCAGTTTTTCTTCCTTTTCTTTTAAAGATGAAGCTTGAGGACTGATTCCATGAGATTGAACGGGTGCAGCTGTGGATGAACCAACACTAGAACCAACTTGTTGAGCTAAAGTTTGAGGTTGAGGAACTTGAATGTGTTGCATTTGAGGGATAACATATGAAGTGGGCTGATGAGTCACATAGGGTTGAACTTGAGGAACATTAGAAACTGGAGGAGCTTGAGGGGTAGAAAAGCTTGAGAAAGCAGTGTTGTTGGTGGTTTGGATCCCAATATTTACTGTCGAGTATGAATTAACATGATTAATCTCCCTTTGCTTATCATCGAGATCGCAAGCCTTAATGATCGCCATCGTTTCAGCCAAACTCAAACGGTTCAAATCTTTAGTCTTCTTAATCACCGAGACATTCATATCCCAGAATTTTGGCAGAGAGTTCAGCAGCTTCTTGTTGATCTCCGATCTTGTAACCATCACACCAGCAGAGCTCATTTCTGTGGTAAGTGTGATAAACCTCTGCAACTGATTCTCAAGTGTTTCTGCCAAGACATGGTTAAACATATTGAACATTTGTCGCAGCATGTCTTGGCGACTCTGTTTCATGTCTTCGTTGCCTTCATAGACTTCTATCAGTGCTTCCCATAAGGCCTTTGCTGATGTATATTCACGGAAACCTTGAGCAATTTCCGGAGATAATGCCATGGTAAGTGTAGCAAGAGCTTTTTCTTATTCCTCGACTCTCTCGAAATCATCATCGGTGTAGTTCTCAACTTGCTTTTCAATTATGGTTCCACCTTCCAATGTGGTTGTGATGCGGATTGGACCTCTAAGCATGCTTCACCATATCTTGAAATCCTTCATTTTGATGTACTTTTCGATATGATATTTCCATTCTGGAAATCCTTCCGCGGATAACAGTCGGGGAATTCGAGAAGTGGTTCCCATAATCGCATCTAATTCATGATGAGCTGACATGCTTTGAGATTCCATTTTTTTTTATTTTTGTTGTTTTTGATTTTTTTTTTAAATTTTTAATAAAAATTAATTTGAAAAACAAACAAAAAGATCAAGGAATGAAGGTTTTCGGTTGAGTGGTGATGACCGAAAACAAGGAATTCGGTTGAAAGGAGAAACAAGATAAAAGAGGTTTTCGGTTTCTGAATGATAAGGGGTTTTTGGTTTATGATGATAAGGGGTTTTCGGTTTATGATGGATCAAGGGTTTTCAGTTTATGATGATAAGGGGTTTTCGGTTTATGAAGGGTCAAGGGTTTTCAGTTTATGATGATAAGGGGTTTTCGGTTTATGAAGGATCAAGGGTTTTCGGTTTATGATGATAAGGGGTTTTCGGTTTATGAAGGATCAAGGGTTTTCGGTTTATGATGATAAGGGGGATTTTCGGTTTATGAAGGATCAAGGGTTTTCGATTTATGATGATAAGGGGGATTTTCGGTTTCTGAAGATCAAAGAGTTTTTGGTTGAAGAACAGTTTTCGGTTTCTGAAGATTGAAGAGTTTTCAGTTGAAGAACAGTTTTCGGTTTCTGAAGATTCAAAGGATTTTGGATTTTCGGTTTCTAAAGAACTTGAAGAACAGTTTTCGGTTTCTGAAGATTGAACCGAAAACTCACAGTTTTCAATGAAAAACTTAGATTTTCGATGATAAATTGATTTCCACACACTGAAACTTCAAACATAGCCTTCAAACAAGATAGATCTGGATAAAAAACGATTGAATATATGTTTTTGGTTTATGAAGATCCAACCGAAAACAATGAGAATTCAACCGAAAAGCTGAATTCCAAGCAGATTTCAATTCCACACGATGCAGATTCTGATCTAATCTTCAAAACTCGAGCAAATAGTAAGCTCCTAGATATCGAGAACGTGAAGAACAAAGCTGTGAAAACCGAGAACTGAATAACAAGCTTGATTGACACCGGTTTTTGCTCTGATACAAATTGTAAGGTCCTTGATGGAAGGATCTTCACCAATGATCAATCAAGCAAATGAAAATAAAGAAGAAATGGAATGAAACTTGAGCTTGCATACAATTCACACTTGGAAATGTCGGATACAACTCAAGGACCGAAAACTAGCAATGAACAACTGTAGATCGACAACTCTACTGACAACCTGACAAGCTATTTATACTAACTGGACCAAAAACAGGTTTCGGTCAGGCAGACCGAAAGCCTGTTTTCGGTCACACTCTAACCGAGAACAATGCCTAGACCGAAAATGACAAACACACACAAAAGACTTCCAAAATACATTGTCAAATGCCCTAACTCATCTATACATGTAATGCCTAGCCCAAACCATATACTATGACCATTCAATACGTATTGAAACTATTCAAAACTCTTGGATTTTCATAACTTATGAGTTTAATTAAAGTTTTAAAAACTTTAATGAAGAGACTCTTGAACATCCATAACTTGAGGACAAGTTATGAAGTCCATAAAACTATTTATGAGAAAAAGACTCTTCATTTTGTAACCTATGGCACTTTTATGAGTTTTAAGATTCATAAATGTGACTTTTCATATAACTTGAGGACAAGTTACAAAAAAACATTTTATGAACTACTTTTAGATCAATTTTGATTGAAAACAACTAACACATAATTTTTCCATTAATCTAAATTAACTCATAAAACAAGGCGACACAAAAAACTTGAGGTAATCCATAACTTGAGGACAAGTTATGGAGTCCATACAATTTCATTAAGATCAAGCATTACACTAACAAACAATTTGCATATAATTCCTATGATCTACCAAAACTCATAAGCATGAACAATCCACATCAACAACTTTCAAGAATTATATAAACATATATAAAGCTTGAAACTTTGATAATGACTTTGAAATTGGTTTACCATAATCATTACCACATCAAAAACATGTTTTATAAGTCCAAAACAGTTTAAGGTAATTATTCTAGACCAATTCCAGCCTTAAAAGTCGAAAATATGTTGTCAGGGGCTTCTACTCGTTGAGTGTATGAGCCTACTCGACGAATAGGATGAATGTATTCATGGACTCGGCGATTCCATCAGTGGACTCAGCGAGTCCAGTGCCCAGGAAGCCAAAATTTTCGATTTTTTAGCTATTTCAGCATGTATAACTTGAAAACAAGCCTAGGCTCTGATACCACTGTTGGGTTTTTAGCATTCTAACACTCCTAAGGTGTTCATGCAACCCTAAATACCTTGGATCTATGTTTTCAATATATATACATGCAATGGTGTTTCCAAAGTATTAAACTTATAACTAGCATATAATTATCATATACCAAACAAGAATATAGTTAAGTTAACATACCTTATGGTGGAGATTGAAGTCTTGATATATCTAGACTTAAGAGCTTAGCCCCAATAGTGTGGAAGCCTCAAGTGGAATCACAAAACATCATGGACAAAGGAGGAACTTGAGAGAGAATGTCCATGCACCCAAAACCACCATGAACTCTAAGAATACACTTATGTCGATTTTGGGCAATGAAGTATGTATTTATATGTGGGATTTCTAGGGTCATGGATATAACCCAAATCCATACCCATGGGTCTTATGATCCATGGTTCATGTGGCCAAACTCTTTATGTATCCATACATGAACTTGGTCCAACATGGATCATAAGCCCAACACACATAAATATAACTAATTAACATAATTAGTCCCCATAGATTTAATTAGTCTATTTTGATGACTAAATTAATTCCAAATTAATTTTTGATCAATACTAATTAACTCATATGATTTCATATTAATATATTATAACTTATAAAATATTAATAAATCATATATAACCGCTTCTCTCAAAAGTCCATCCTAACAAATTGTCCTCATGATATGCAACCCATATGGACCATGCTACTCTCGGGTCAAGTACATACCAATAATAGTTATGGGCTTAGACATCTAATCCAACGTAAGGATCTAGGAAGGATGCCTTATGTACCTGTTATATGTATCTCACCTTTATGAACTGCATGCTAGTATAGATTCGTCAGGGATAGCCTGAGAGAGATATGCTTGATTATGTTTACTCGATGCTCGAATGCTGCTTGCTTTGTGCTTTTAGGAGTTCTAGTTATCTTTTACTAACTAGTAACTGAATATGTTACGTTACATATTGCGAGGATTAGATAATTTTAGAAGGTTAGGTTTAGCTCAATTGCGCTGCTCTTGTTTGAGTCCAACCGTTGTGGGGTAGGATCTCTCATTCGAAGAATTATCTAGTCTTAGTGATATCGGGATTAATCGTGGATTAATTGTTTGACGTTCTCCAACCGTCGAGGATTAGGGCATTAATCGGAAATTTAGGATTAATCGGGTTTGGCGGGATTAATCGGTCAACAAAAGTCAACAAAAGTAAAAAAAAGTCGGAAAAAGTCAAAAAAAGTCAAAAAATGCCAAAAAAAATTTAAAATTTTCAAAAAAAATTCAAAAAACCAACTTTTTTTTTACTCCAAAATTTTCAAATTTTCAAAATTTCAAATATTATACAAAAATGTTCATATTTTCGTATTTCCAAATTACAAATTTTCTTATTTTCTAATTTTGAAGTACTTGTTTTTCTTAAGATATATTAATATTTAATTAATTTTAATATTTTATTAATACTCTATGGTCCCCGATTAATCCTCGATTAATCCCCGCCATGTCCGATTAATCCCTTAACACCAGTCGACCGTCGAGCTACCGTCAAACGATTTTTACAACCTTGGTGATATGTAATAGTAGTCACGAGCTAGTTAGGGGGAGGTAGCAGGGACTTCTTATGCAGCTGATGGAGAAGAGTGGGTTGGCGATTACCCGAGGGCAAGCCTAGGAAGAGTTAGTATGAGATCAGCAACAGTAGTAGAAGGGACTTGGTGGAGTCAAGGCAGTTCTTGAGGAAAGTACGGATAGATGTGGAAGGTAGTATGGGCCCGTAATACTGAAAGCAGAGGATCCATACTCGAATCAAGGAAGGCTGAGATGAATCCAGGAAACTTGTAGTATGTTGGATCCCTCGAGATTTGATGAGTATACTGACGTTTGTTATGGTGTATTTTCAGTATGGTGGTTCTACGCCCTAGGTCGACGGGCACTTCAGGTGAGGGATCAGGCTCGGGCTCTGGATCCGAGCAGATGGATGAGCAGACGAGGGAGTTTATTTCGTCTGAGGTTACACACAGCATTCTAGAGAAGACTCCTGTGATCTTTGGATCGGTTAAGGAGGGTATTTTAGAGCTTCTGGATGAGAAGCTGAGCGCTTTTCGCACTGAGATAGCGGCCATGATGAGGTCGTGCACACTTACCTTCTGAGAGTTCAGAGCATGTGGAGCTCCTGACTATCATGGGGCTCGGGACCCCATTGCGAGTACCAGGTGGTTGGCTGATTTCGCCAACGCGTTCCGCACCAGCAGATGTCCCGAGGGGGTCAAGGCTAGGCTTGCGTCCTGTCTCCTGAAGGACATTGCACATGACTGGTGGGAGGAGGTTGGAAGAGCTATTGGTGATGATGCAACGTTGGATGCGGTGACTTGGGGTGATTTCACGACCAGGTTCAGGGCCGAGTTCGCACATGTTATTGAGGTGCAACAGCTTGCTAGGGAGTTCCAGGATCTCCGACAGACGACTGAGATCGTGGCGGAGATTACCGCCAAGTTCAGGGAGAGGGCCCTTCTCGTTCCACAATATGTGGCAGAAGAGGAGATGAAAAGGGCCTGATACCATGAGATGTTGAGGAATGATATCAGACAGTTTGTGAGCCGGTCCAGCTGCAGGACGCTGGAGGATATGATAGCGAGGGCTCGTGAGAGGGAGATTGATGTCACACCCCAAAACCGGAACGGCGGAAACGTTCTGGGGTGGAGGACGTCATGTACAATATCATAACAATGCATAATAGTAAAGACAAGCAACAACATCCATTGCATTAATATAATATTTTTAATACAAGCGTGTTCTGTATAGTTTGTAAGACACCAAAAGAATGATCAAAATAAAAGACGAGTCTTGTATGTGCTCCATCTTCTCAAAAGCTTCATCGATACCTGTCTACTGATGACTTGAGAATACAAGTTATTTTGAAAGAGTTTATCAGCATAACGCTGGTGAGTTCATAAGTATTTAGTGTCCTTGCTTGTATGAAAATATATGTAACAACGTAGTGCAAATGTTAGTAACTGATTTCAAATGTTTGTAAATAGTTATACTCCCTAGAAAATCCTATCTTTTCTAATGAAATGTAGTCTTCTACCAAGACCCGACTGTTTGTATGTTTGTTCTTTTGTAAATGTGAGAGTTTTCCCCAGTGAAACTATCCTTATGAAAATATAGTTTAAGACCTCACTTATGCGAGATGATTTCAAAATAACCGTAATAGGGGAAAATAATGTTTTACCTCAGCAGTAGCACTGCTGGCTGAAAATGATAAAAAAAAATGCAGACTCTAGGTAGTATTAAATGTACAATACACCTCGGGGAGTCCGTTTGCCTTTAATTCTTAGATAGTTAATTAAAGGTTTGAATGTGAACTCGTATGTAACCATGCTGATCGACGGCTGAATAACCGATGACCCTCCGGTGTCATATGTAGTGAGGTAACATTCTGTCACCCCTTGGCCTTATCGGCTGGGACTGTAGCTAGCAGTCGGGGTGTGGGAGTGTCTGTCCCGTATAGATCTATACACACAATGCCCGCTCTCCCTCCAGGAGACTCTGGTTACAAGGTGATACAACAATGCAGTGTCGTATCGAGAAGTAGTATGTCACATTTTGTTTATAGTATTCAAAAGTTTTGTATAGTAGGTCATAGTATAGTAATGTTTTCTATGTACTAGTGTATAGTATATTCTCTTGTGTAGTGTATAGTATGTTCTCTTGTATAGTGTATAGTATGTATTGTTTCTCAATGTTGTACTTATGTAGTGACTCGTAAATGTACTGACTCTTGTATGTATCGTTGTAGTAGTAATAGTGAGTAGAAATCCCTTAACTATACCTATTATAGTTAAATAGTAATGTTGTTTATATGCCTTCATTACACAAAGGTACTGAACTGAAGTGAAAGCTTTTATATCCAACACATATATATATATATATATGATATATAACTAAGAGTTCAACGACATTCGGACAAATAACAGAATACCCTAAGTCCACAACCAAACAAGGAACAAGAAATAAGGTGAGCTATCAGTCCTAAGTCCTTCAAACCTTACTGATATAAATATATTAGTGTAGATATGAGTTTGAAAATAATGTAAGTTTAAAAAGGTTTGAAGACAGTTTTAGCATCTAAAATAGTTTGATAAAGGGTTTTGAAGTGCTTGAAATCCATAAGTTTGATAGCAATTTGAAAGTAATAGTAAATCTTTCTGTTTGTTCTAGTTAGTAATCACATGTGATTAAAGCAATAACTAGAATGTTTCAACTTGTATTCCCCCCCCCATAAAAGCATTTAAAATCATTTCAAAGGTTGATTAAGGGGTATGAACTCACCTGAAATGAGTGATGCGAATGTAAGATCGGAAAAAGGATGCTAAGTGTCAAGTGAAGACTTGAACTTGAGCACACACGGATCCTATTTAGCATATAAAGACACATATATGCATGCAATTAGTGCTTATACAACTAATTAAGAAGGGTAACACTCTCGTAGACTAGAAAACACTCTTATAGAAGTGTTACTATCATAAATGATTGCATAAAAGGAGTGTATGGCCACCAAATGGAGCTTTCGGTCCAAGTGGTAGGTTCCTAGGATCTTTCGGTCCTAATGGTATTTTCGGTCCAAATGGCTTTCGGTCCAAAAGGGTTCTCGGTCCAGATGGTTCTCGGTCCAAATGGTTCTCGGTTTTTAGGGTTTTTGGTCCCTGAGGATAAGACTAAAAACTCATGATATTTGGTGCATAAGGTGATTTTCAAGGGCTTTCAAGTATGTATAGGGGTTCTAAGTTTCATCCAAAGCCTTTATGTGAGTTTAAGGTCTTAAAGGCACCTTTCTTTAGGGTTTTCGGTCAAGGGAGATGCACTTGACCGAAAACACCTATTGTTCTTGAGAAAAGGATGCTTTCAAGGCCCTAAATCAAGTATCTTTACTAGATAACAAGTATAGGAGATAGATACTTACAATATGGAAGCAAAGAAGGGTGTTTTCGGCCCAAAACACTAGTGTGTGTTCTTGGTGTTCTTGGTGAAATGAAGAACACTTGAAGATCTATGAAAAAGAGAAGATTTCATGGATGAAATCATGTATAACTACTAGATGAAGTGTTGTATCAACAAATCAAGAGAAGAAACACTTACATTTTTGGAAGATTTGAAAGAAGCTCTTATGATACTTGAGAGAGAATGTGGGTGTTCTTGAGTTTGGAAGTAAGAAATGTGGAAGGGAGGAGTAAACTCATGCCTTAAGCATGAGTTCTCGGTCAAAGGGGGGTTTACGGCCCAAACCCCTCATGTTTGGCCGTAAACACCTCATTAAGGTGTTATTTGTTTTATTTGTTCCCCAATAATCCTAAAAAAAAATACTTCCTTTCGATTGTTTTGTCGAAGAATTAATATTAAAAACATCCAAATGGACTTTAAACCGAGCTAAAAATTAGCAGAAATGAATTTGAATTTTAATTGAAGTGTTTGACTGTAGAGTTCGTACAAATGAAAATTTCGGGTTGTCACATCATCCCCCCGTTAGAGGGAATTTCGTCCCGAAATTAGAGCTCAAGCAACTAAGTTATTACGAATAACTAAGTAAAAAGATGAGGATATTTAAGTTTCATTTGATCCTCGCGCTCCCAAGTGAACTCCGGTCCTCGCTTGGCGTTCCAGCGAACCTTCACGATTGGGATGCGGCTTTGTTTGGTTCGCTTGACCTCTCGGTCCATGATCTCTACAGGTTCTTCCACGAAGTTGAGGCCCTCGTTGATCTCGATCTCGTCGAGTGGGATTACAAGAGTCTCGTCGGATAGGCACTTTTTCAAGTTCGAGACGTGGAAAGTAGAATGTACGTTACTGAGCTCGCGGGGTAGGTTGAGTTTGTAAGCTACGGGGCCGATCCTAGCGAGAATCTCGAAAGGGCCTATGTATCTTGGATTTAGCTTTCCACGCTTTCCGAAGCGTATCAAGCCCTTCCAGGGTGAGACTTTCAAAAAGACTCGGTCTCCCACCTAAAATTCCAAGGGTTTCCTTCATTTGTCTGCATAGCTTTTCTGTCGGTCTCTAAAGGCTTTCAATCGTTCGCGAATCTAAACGATTTTATCTGTCGTTTCCTGAATGATCTCCGGACCTGTGAGAGTGCTGTCAGGAACTCGTCCTTTAGCTAACTGAGTTTCACCCACCTCAGCCTAGCACAGAGGGGATCTGCACTTCCGGCCATAGAGGGCTTCAAATGGAGCAACCTTTATGCTTGTGTGATAACTGTTATTGTAGGAAAACTCGACAAGGGGTAAATGCGTATCCCATGCTTTCCCAAAATCTATCACACATGCTCGTAACATATCCTCCAAGGTTTGGATAGTTCTCTCACTTTGTCCGTCGGTCTGTGGATGGTAGGCTGTACTCATGTCCAACCTCATTCCTAAGGAGCTTTGTAGTGACTGCCAGAATCTCGAAGTGAATCTACTATCTCTATCGGAGATGATGGATAGAGGAACACCATGCAATCGTACTATCTGTCACACCCCGATCCTTGTCGGAATCGATCAAGGCGTGATATATTGTTCAAAGTCTCATGACAACTAGGTTATAATCTGATTAGATTCAATTAAGTACTAAGTATGCAAACAAGATCCACAACATACAAGTACAAATACAAATGCAAACCACATTTATTACATCAAATTTAAATTGTCTTGTGGATTTCTAAGGCACAACTTATTTTTCATCATTCTTCATTCTTCAAATCTGCATCATGGGTAAAAACAGGTCAACTACGAGAGTTGGTGAGTAATCAAATTTTAGTAGAGAAAATTGTGAAGTTGAAACATTTATAATTTGAAATCTGTTTTCTTTTGAAGTCGCCAAACAATTGTATTTGAGATAACGGTTTATAAATCAAAAATTGATTAACAATTGATAACAACAACAATAAGTCCTCACCCTATATATATACATATGTATATATATAAATATATATAGGATGGAGCATCTAATCATCATACACACTCAACCACGTGTGATCAATCACCTTAGCGTCCCAAGGCGGGGTGGTCAACCCAATAGCGCTATTATTGTCCATAACGTACCTCAAGAATACGGGCATAGTCATGGAGATTAGACTAAAAATGGTAATGCACTACAAGTACATGTAGCGTAAACAAACAATAGTTATACAATTAATGACTCACGTATAAATGTCCCAACAATGTCTCAATTGTGATAAAACAATAAAATGAAGTTGGAACATATTAGAACCACATGATACACCCCAAAAGTATTGAAAATTATAAAATATGGGGTAGATTACTCACATTAGTCCCAAAACGAAATGCGTGTGTCGTACGATAGACGATTCGGGTCAAAATGGCGTAGAACCTAATATAATTAATAGTTTTGGTTTAGGAACTGCTAAACGAGAATGGAGTATTAATAAATAATTAGACACATATTCTTATATTTGATGAATTAACAATAATTCATTTTGATTATAATATTAAGGTATTTATTTGTTAAATGAATTTTAAATTGAATTACTTACTTTGCATAATTAATTTATATTTTCAATTTAGGCCAGATTTTAATAATTTCTTATTAAAATAATAACTTGCCCAATTATAATTATTTACAGATTTTAACAATTATTTATATGAAATAATCATTAAAATGCATTTTTTACATGCTTAAATACTTAGGAAAATAGTTTTAAATAGTAAACAGTATTGAAAAATTATGAAATTATTAGGAAATCATTATTTCATACAATATGAATTACTGTAAAATTTGTATATTTTTCTGAACTGTTTTAGTATTTATTTAATATTTTAATGATTAAACAACACAAAATTCGAGAAAAATAGTAAATGATTCTCAAAAAATCTGTAAAACTAACCATAGTTTTATAACATGATGTAGAGCCCAGTGTATAAGTTTCAGATATTTGTGATTATGGGAAGTATTTTTTATATATTTCATTATTAATTAATCAATAAAATCATAAATAATAGTAAACAGTAATATAAATGCATGAAACTTCATATATTATGTTTAATCAGTATACAGGTCATCCCAGAATTTTCTCAGAATTTATTGAATGCAACAAGTATTTTATGTGAATTATTGCCCTACTTTATTGCAATAATTATGATAATTCAATAAAAATAAGTTATTTTCTGAAAATTTCCAGAACTTATTAGTTTATTGATGGTATTCTGATAAAAATCAGGTTTATGCAAAAAATGAGTTTTAGATATTTTGGTGGATTTAATTTGTTTCTTGTATGAATTTGAAACTTTTAACAACATACCTTGATGAATGCTTCAAGAGGGATGAAGATTTGAGTATAATAGATTGTTCTTGGATGGAATATGAGTATTCTTGGAGGAAATTTCGAGATTGAGAGTGAGAGAAAGAATAGAGAAGATTTAAGTGGTGAAGAGAATAAGGTGTTGGGAGAAAAAGGAAAGAAAAGTGGATGGGAGGTGTGAGTGGGAGACCATGGGAATAATCTTTTTGCTTTTGGTGGTCTTCATAATTTCCCACTAACACAAGCATCTTTTACATAATTAATATAAGAGTTTTATAAAATTTAAAGTAAAGTTTATAAAAAATAGAGTTTTATAAAATTTAATGTAAAGTTTATAAAAATGGAGTTTTATAAAAGATAGGTTATTATTTGATTATAACAATCTACTTTGATTTGAAGTTTAATTAGAGAATTCAAGTTTGATTCTTTTAATTTAATTAGAGCATTATACTTTGATTTGATTTTAATATGGTATCATAATTTACTTTGATTATAGTTATAACGTTGTACAATACTATGTTGCTATTAACGTCAAGTTATATCGTATTGTATGGGTTTTGATCCTATTAGCGTCAAGTAATCTTGAGTAGGGTTTATTAAATTTCCAATTGGGTTGGGTTGACCCGAATCCATTTTAGGCGGATGTCACAGTCTCCCCTACTTTAGGAAATTTCGTCCCGAAATTTAAGAAGAGAGTACCTTAAGAGAAAAGTTGTGGGTATTTGGTACGCATATGATCCTCACGCTCCCATGTATACTCAGGTCCACGTGCCGACTGCCACCTGCCTTAACCAGGGGAATGCGACTTCTTTTGAGTTGCTTTTCCTTTCGGTCGGCAATTTCCAAGGGTTTCTCGGTAAATTGCATTGTCTCGTCGATTTGGATATCCTCGAGAGGAACATGAAGGTTCTCGTCTGCTAAACACTTCTTGAGGTTGGCTATATGAAATACTGGGTGAACTTTCTTAAGCTCTGTTGGTAGATCCAACTCGTAGGCTACTGGTCCGATCCTTTTTATGATCTTAAACGGGCCTACGTAGCGTGGTGCCAATTTACCCTTGCGTCCAAATCGAACCACACCTTTCCATGGGGACACTTTTAACATGACCATGTCACCCAGGGTAAATTCAAGCGGTTTGCGTCGCTTGTCGGCATAACTCTTTTGTCGGCTACGAGCTGCGAGAAGGTTATCGCGAATCTGAGTGATTTTGTCGGTTGTTTCCTGGATAAGCTCAGGACCAACGATTGGAGAATCCACTGTTGCGCGAATCACGTGGGACTCACCAATTTCATGCCAACAAATAGGAGATCGGCATTTACGGCCATACAATGCCTCAAATGGTGGCATCTTGATGCTAGAATGATAACTGTTATTATAGGAGAATTCCACCAACGGTAAATGAGAGTCCCAGTTTCCTCCGAAATCCAAGACACACGCCCTCAACATATCTTCGAGTGTTTGAATAGTCCTCTCAGATTGACCATCGGTCTGAGGATGATAGGCGGTACTGAGATCGAGGCGGGTTCCCATGGCTGTTTGAAGTGATTGCCAAAACCGAGAGAGAAATCTCCCATCACGATCTGAAATGATGCTGAGAGGAATGCCATGCCGACTAACTATCTCGTTGATGTAAATCCGAGCAAGTTTTTCGACTTTGAAATTTTCACGGATGGGAAGGAAATGAGCGGATTTGGTCAAACGGTCAATGATTATCCAAATGCTGTCGTGTCCTTTTGTGGTACGGGGAAGTTTGGTTACGAAATCCATGGCGATCGCTTCCCATTTCCACCTGGGGATTTCTGGTTGGACCAATAGTCCAGAGGGTCGTTGATGTTCTACTTTGACCCTGGAACATGTAAGACATTTGGCCACGAATAAAGCAATATCCTTTTTCATTCCCGACCACCAATAGTTGGTTCTCAGGCCATGATACATCTTGTCAGTGCCCGGATGAATGGAATATCGGGTTTTATGGATTTCTTCCATCAGGAATATACGAAGATTGTCACGATCTGGGATCCAGATGCGATCTTGATAATAGAAAATACCATCAGATTTAGTTTCCAACTCCCCATCAATTCCCGTGGGCATGTCATTTTCGGTAATTGCCGAGTGTTGGGCTCCTCGAATTCGGTCGCTGAGATTGCACAAGATAGGAGAACATATTAGATGAAATGCATGGGCATGTTCTTTTCGGCTTAACGCGTCGGCTACGACGTTTGCCTTGCCCGGATGATAGCGTATTTCACACTCGTAATCATTTAGGAGCTCGACCCATCGTCTTTGCCTCATATTGAGTTCCTTTTGATTAAGAATATGTTGCAAGCTCTTGTGGTCGGTGAAAATTACGCATTTAGTGCCGTAAAGGTAATGCCTCCAAATTTTAAGAGCGAAAATCACGGCACCGAGCTCCAAATCATGAGTCGTATAATTCCTTTCGTGGATTTTGAGTTGTCGTGAGGCGTACGCTATAACCTTTCCCCTTTGCATCAAAACACAACCTAGACCGAGATTGGAGGCATCGCAGAATACCACGAAATCTTCGGATCCTTCAGGGAGTGTAAGAATCGGAGCGTCACACAAACTTTGTTTAAGGGTTTGGAAAGCGTATTCCTGCTTGGGTCCCCAATCAAATGGTGTACCCTTGCAAGTGAGAGAAGTAAGTGGTAAAGCAATCTTTGAGAAATTTGAAATGAAACGCCGGTAATAGCCGGCTAAACCAAGGAAGGACCGAATTTCCTTGGGGGTACGGGGGGCTTTCCAATTCTGGACTGCTTCAACTTTTGCGGGATCGACTAAAATACCCTTGTCACTTACAATATGACCAAGGAATTGTACCTCATTTAACCAAAACTCGCATTTCGAAAATTTGGCGTAGAGCCGATTTCCTTGCAACGTTTGGAGAGTTAGACGAAGGTGTCTTTCATGCTCTGTCCTTGTCTTTGAGTAAATGAGGATGTCATCAATAAAGACGATAACAAAACGGTCGAGATAAGGTTTAAATACCCGATTCATCAAGTCCATGAATACGGCAGGGGCATTTGTTAGGCCGAAAGGCATAACGGTGAACTCGTAATGACCATAGCGGGTTCGGAAAGCGGTTTTGGGGATGTCTTCTTCCCGTACTCGAAGTTGGTGATAACCCGAGCGAAGGTCAATTTTTGAGAAGCATGAAGCTCCTTGAAGCTGATCAAAAAGGTCGTCGATCCGAGGTAACGGATATCGGTTCTTGATGGTTAATTTATTTAACTCCCGATAATCGATACACATACGAAACAAACCATCTTTCTTTTTGATGAAGAGAACCGGGGCTCCCCAGGGTGAAGTACTAGGGCGGATAAATCCCTTATCGGTTAGTTCTTGGAGCTGACTTGCCAATTCTTGCATCTCGGTTGGAGCCAACCGATATGGAGACTTGGCTATGGGAGTAGCCTCAGGAACAAGATCGATGCAGAACTCTAGCTCACGTACTGGAGGGAGTCCAGATACGTCATCGGGAAAGATGTCGGGAAAGTCTCGTACTATCGGAATATCTTCAATCTTCTTTTCTTTGACCTTTGTTTCCACCACATGGGCTAAGAAAGCCATGTATTCTTTTCGTAGATATGATCGAGCTTGAGTACATGACATAAGACTAAGCTTTTTCGAATGAGTCTCGCCATAAATACGAAGACTTTGACCGTCGGCGAGAGGAATACGAATGAACTTATCGTAATATACTATTTCAGCATGGTTTTGGGATAGCCAATCCATTCCTACAATGATGTCGAAGCTACCAAGTTCCATAGGAACTAAATTGACAGAAAATTTATGACCGGAAAAATCGAAAGTGCAATCTTGGATGACTGCATTGAGTGAAACGTATTTTCCATCGGCGACTTCTATGGTAAAGTACTCATTAAGAATCGTGCGAGGTGTGTGAAGTATGGGCTCAAATTCCAAAGACACAAAACTTTTATCGGCACCTGAATCAAAAAGTACTGACGCGTAGCAGTTATTTATGAGAAACGTACCATTTACGACCTTGTTATCGGTCTTTGCTTGGGTTGCGGTAATGACAAAGGCTCGGCCTTTGGGAGCTGGAACCTGCATTGTTGGATTTGCCTGGGCTTGGGTGTTGATGATATTGACTAACCTAGGACACGCGTTTTTGAAATGGGTGGGGTCACCACAGTTGAAGCATGTTCCAGTTGGATACCGGGTTTGTGTTTGCTGATTTGAGGGTAGATAGAGTGGTCGCTGAGTTTTTTGGTGCACGACATGTGTCCGCCAAGTGGCCATAGCGACCACAATTCGTACAGAGGCGACACGGGCTAGTGGTCATATGGTGATAGTTACAGTGGTTACAGAGGGGGTGAGGTCCGGTATACGGCTTTTTATTTGGTTGGGCTGGTGGGGTGACTTGGGTGATAGGAGTAGCAGGGGTAATAACAGCATGGTTGTGGTGATGACTTTTCCGCTTCTTTTTGTCATGTCGGTGGGAGGACTCGGACTTGACAATTAGGGGGGTCTCAGGGGTCGACTTTTCAGTTGACATCTTTGAACCCTTGCGTGGGAGGACACCATCGTTCACATTGTCCTCGTTGAGTTGACCTGCTAATTCAATGGCGGATTCTAGGGTAGATGGCCTGCTGCTGGTCACCGAATCACGGATCTGGCGTGGTAACCCTTTGATGTAGCGGCGTATTGCAGTTTTCATAGGTTGAACCATGTGAGGTAGGAGTCTCGAGAGATCATGGAATCTATTGGTGTAGGTCGCGTTGTCGCCTCCCTCCTGTTTCAGATTCCAGAATTCATCCTCGAGAGTTTGCAATTCGCTGTCAGGGCAGAACTTCTCCATCATGCGTTCTTTTAGTTTTGACCAGGTCATTCCCAAGGCAACAACCTCTCCCTTTGCCCGTTTTTCTAGGTTCCACCATGTGAGAGCATGACCTAGGAGGCACCCTGTAGCATGACGGACCATCAGGTCCTCAGGACACTCGCTATGGATGAAAGTACTCTCCATTTCTTCAATCCATGTGAGGAGTGCGGTGGCACCATCGGTGCCTTTGAAGTAAGGCGGATTGCAGTTACGAAAGTGCTTGAACGAGCAACGAGGAGTTGTTGCTGGAGCTTGTGGCTGAAGAGAATGAAGTTGGGTTGCAATTGTTGGGATGACGTTTGCTACCTCCTTGGCGACCAGGGCAGCTAGCCTTCTGTTGTTGCGAGCAGCGTATGGGGGTCGTAATGCCATCTACGAGAAACACGCATATGGACTTGTGAGTTATTTGTAAATTGATTATGGAAATAAAGTTTTTAGACATTGTTGGGTAAAATAATTGTAAAACACTTGTTGGGCCATGGTTAGGAGTGTTGGGCACCTTTTGGGCTTTCCATGGTTACTAAATGTGAAACATGTAGCACTTGTGTGGGCCCCCACAAAACTAAGTTTTCACATTTCTTTCCCACTTCTAGGCCCATTAGGGAACTTAATAATCCAATGAGTTGGCCATTTTGGAGTGTATCCTTTCGGATACGTTTGATAAGGTCGGGTATTTTGATGGCTCAAAAGTAATGTGAATGACGCGCTTTGGCCTATAGGTTTGGGAACTCTCGCCTTTGGTCCCCAGATAAGCAAACTGGTCCCTCGGTTGATTGGGATGTATACGAATGCTTACCTAGTCAGGACTTTCGGGCTACCGGCACCTCCCCCTTCCAGTTACTACGCGTCCATTACTATGATCCTACCCAACTAGAGTGGATGACTTTGAATTTCCTATGAGCTCTACGGAATACATATATGTATATACATTTTGTTAAACAACTTGAGTATATGTGTGATTTTTAGAGAAAGTGGAGAATATTCACAAGTGTATGCACACATATAAGTGTCAGGAGTAATACGTATGCACATAAGGGAGCAATTAACACACAAAGGTATTCCTAGGATTTTCTAAGTGCGAATTGCATACAGTTGTGTGTGCATTTTATAAACTAGCATACGAGAGGACCCTAGAGGCTATAGACTAGGTCAAGGCAATTAACCTAATTCCCTATAGTCAAGGGCTCTGATACCAATCTGTCACACCCCGATCCTTGTCGGAATCGATCAAGGCGTGATATAATGTTCAAAGTCTCATGACAACTAGGTTATAATGTGATTAGATTCAATTAAGTACTAAGTATGCAAACAAGATCCACAACATACAAGTACAAATACAAATGCAAACCACATTTATTACATCAAATTTAAATTGTCTTGTGGATTTCTAAGGCACAACTTATTTTTCATCATTCTTCATTCTTCAAATCTGCATCATGGGTAAAAACAGGTCAACTACGAGAGTTGGTGAGTAATCAAATTTTAGTAGAGAAAATTGTGAAGTTGAAACATTTATAATTTGAAATCTGTTTTCTTTTGAAGTCGCCAAACAATTGTATTTGAGATAACGGTTTATAAATCAAAAATTGATTAACAATTGATAACAACAACAATAAGTCCTCACCCTATATATATACATATGTATATATATAAATATATATAGGATGGAGCATCTAATCATCATACACACTCAACCACGTGTGATCAATCACCTTAGCGTCCCAAGGCGGGGTGGTCAACCCAATAGCGCTATTATTGTCCATAACGTACCTCAAGAATACGGGCATAGTCATGGAGATTAGACTAAAAATGGTAATGCACTACAAGTACATGTAGCGTAAACAAACAATAGTTATACAATTAATGACTCACGTATAAATGTCCCAACAATGTCTCAATTGTGATAAAACAATAAAATGAAGTTGGAACATATTAGAACCACATGATACACCCCAAAAGTATTGAAAATTATAAAATATGGGGTAGATTACTCACATTAGTCCCAAAACGAAATGCGTGTGTCGTACGATAGACGATTCGGGTCAAAATGGCGTAGAACCTAATATAATTAATAGTTTTGGTTTAGGAACTGCTAAACGAGAATGGAGTATTAATAAATAATTAGACACATATTCTTATATTTGATGAATTAACAATAATTCATTTTGATTATAATATTAAGGTATTTATTTGTTAAATGAATTTTAAATTGAATTACTTACTTTGCATAATTAATTTATATTTTCAATTTAGGCCAGATTTTAATAATTTCTTATTAAAATAATAACTTGCCCAATTATAATTATTTACAGATTTTAACAATTATTTATATGAAATAATCATTAAAATGCATTTTTTACATGCTTAAATACTTAGGAAAATAGTTTTAAATAGTAAACAGTATTGAAAAATTATAAAATTATTAGGAAATCATTATTTCATACAATATGAATTACTGTAAAATTTGTATATTTTTCTGAACTGTTTTAGTATTTATTTAATATTTTAATGATTAAACAACACAAAATTCGAGAAAAATAGTAAATGATTCTCAAAAAATCTGTAAAACTAACCATAGTTTTATAACATGATGTAGAGCCCAGTGTATAAGTTTCAGATATTTGTGATTATGGGAAGTATTTTTTATATATTTCATTATTAATTAATCAATAAAATCATAAATAATAGTAAACAGTAATATAAATGCATGAAACTTCATATATTATGTTTAATCAGTATACAGGTCATCCCAGAATTTTCTCAGAATTTATTGAATGCAACATGTATTTTATGTGAATTATTGCCCTACTTTATTGCAATAATTATGATAATTCAATAAAAATAAGTTATTTTCTGAAAATTTCCAGAACTTATTAGTTTATTGATGGTATTCTGATAAAAAACAGGTTTATGCAAAAAATGAGTTTTAGATATTTTGGTGGATTTAATTTGTTTCTTGTATGAATTTGAAACTTTTAACAACATACCTTGATGAATGCTTCAAGAGGGATGAAGATTTGAGTATAATAGATTGTTCTTGGATGGAATAAGAGTATTCTTGGAGGAAATTTCGAGATTGAGAGTGAGAGAAAGAATAGAGAAGATTTAAGTGGTGAAGAGAATAATGTGTTGGGAGAAAAAGGAAAGAAAAGTGGATGGGAGGTGTGAGTGGGAGACCATGGGAATAATCTTTTTGCCTTTGGTGGTCTTCATAATTTCCCACTAACACAAGCATCTTTTACATAATTAATATAAGAGTTTTATAAAATTTAAAGTAAAGTTTATAAAAAATAGAGTTTTATAAAATTTAATGTAAAGTTTATAAAAATGGAGTTTTATAAAAGATAGGTTATTATTTGATTATAACAATCTACTTTGATTTGAAGTTTAATTAGAGAATTCAAGTTTGATTCTTTTAATTTAATTAGAGCATTATACTTTGATTTGATTTTAATATGGTATCATAATTTACTTTGATTATAGTTATAACGTTGTACAATACTATGTTGCTATTAACGTCAAGTTATATCGTATTGTATGGGTTTTGATCCTATTAGCGTCAAGTAATCTTGAGTAGGGTTTATTAAATTTCCAATTGGGTTGGGTTGACCCGAATCCATTTTAGGCGGATGTCACACTATCTCCCGAATGTATGTTCTTGTGAGCTTCTCCATCTTGTCGGTCTCTTTGATGGGTAGGAAGTGCGCGGCCTTGGTCAATCTGTCGACGATGACCCAAATGGTATCAAGCCCACCCGTTGTCTTGGGTAGCTTGGTTATGAAGTCCATAGTGATCCGCTCCCACTTCCATTCAGGTATCTCTGGTTGCTGAAGTAAACCTGATGGTTTCTGGTATTCGACCTTAACCTTTGTGCAAGTAAGGCATTTACTCACGAAGGTAGCAATCTCTGCTTTCATGTTAGGCCACCAGTATAGCTTTTTAAGATCCATATACATCTTATCTGAACCTGGGTGGACGGAATAACAAGTGTTATGTGCTTCAGTCATGACCAAGTCTCTGAAGCCACCGTGTCTCGGTGTCCAGATCCGGTCCATGAGATATAAAGCTCCGTCACTCATGACTTCCAAGTTCTTCTCCAATCCTCGCAGGGATTCTCCCGCCACGTTTTCAGGTTTCAAGGCTTCGAACTGAGCCTCCTTAATTTGTGTGGATAAATGCGAATTAATAGTCATGATTAATGATTTGACTCTTCGACCAAAATATTTTTTCCAACTTAGGGCGTCTGCTACTACGTTGGCTTTACCCGGATGATAACGAATTTCGCATTCGTAGTCATTGAGTAGTTCGACCCACCGTCGTTGTCTCATATTAACCTCCTTCTGGTTGAATATGTGTTGTAGCTTTTGTGGTCTGTAAAGATAGTGCTCTTCGTACCATACAGGTAGTGTCTCCAGATCTTCAAGGCGAACACAACCGCTCCTAATTCGAGATCGTGGGTGGTGTAGTTGACTTCGTGTGTCTTCAGCTGCCTTGAGGCATAGGCGATGACCTTACCTCGTTGCATCAGAACATAGCCGAGCCCCTGGTTGGATGCATCGCAATATACCACGAAGTCGTCTATCCCTTCGGGGAGGGATAGTATCGGTGCAGTGCATAAGGCTCGCTTCAGCGTTTGGAACGCCTTCTCTTGTTTCTCTTCCCAGTCAAAGGCCACGCCTTTCGGGGTCAATGTCGTAAGGGGTTTTGCAATTCGCGAGAAGTTCTGAATGAATCTGCGGTAGTAGCCAGCGAGGCCTAGAAATTAACGATTTTCTATAGGCGTCTTCGGTGCTGACCAGTTCTCGATGGCTTTAATTTTGGAGGGGTCCACGTGGATTCCTTCTTCGCTAACCACGTGACCTGAGAATTCGACTCTGCGGATCCAAAATTCGCATTTAGAGAATTTCGCATAGAGCTTCTCCGATCGTAAGGTTCCTAGTACTTGCCGTAGATGATCATTATGTTCCTCCTTACTTCGAGAGTAGATAAGTATGTCATCGATGAAAACGATGACGAACTGATCCAAGTAAGGACGGCATACCCTATTCATCAAGTCCATGAATACTGCGGGCGCATTAGTCAATCCGAACGGCGTCACTACGAACTCGTAGTGTCCGTAACGAGTTCGGAAGGCTGTCTTCGGAACATCCTCCTCCAACACTCGTAACTGGTGATACCCGGACCTCAGATCAATCTTGGAAAAGTAACTCGCCCCTTGCAGCTGGTAGAATAAATCGTCTATGCGAGGAAGAGGGTAACGATTTTTGATCGTAAGTTTGTTGAGTTCCCTGTAATCGATGCACGTAAGGAACAATCCGTCTTTCTTCTTCACGAACAAGACTGGTGCTCCCCAGGGTGAGAAGCTTGGTCTTATAAAGCCCTTGCTGAGCAGTTCGTTAAGTTGACCGGACAGTTCTTGCATCTCAGTAGGTGCTAGACGATAGGGCGATTTGGCTACGGGGGTAGCCCCTGGAACTAAGTCGATCCTGAATCCGACTTGACGTTGGGGAGGTAAACCCGGTAGCTCTTCCGGAAAGACGTCAGGGAAGTCGCGTACAACGGGGAGGTCTTTAAGGTCTTTTGTTTTCTGGCTCGTATCGACAACGTGCGCCAAGAATGTACGATATTCATTGCGCAAGTACTTATGGGCTTGAATACTCGAGATGATACAAAGGCTCGTACTTGGTTTGTCTCCGTAGATCAACAAGGTGTCGTTATTTGGTAGGTTTAGGCGGACTACTTTCTCGAAACACAGGATGTCGGCGCGATAAAGACTCAACCAGTCCATGCCTATAGAGACGTCGAAACTCTTGATAGCCATGGGTATGAGGTCGATTGGGAATGAGTGATTATCTAGTGTGAGGGTACAACCTATGTAAATTTCGTTAGAATTCTCTGTCTTTCCGTTAGCCATTTCTACGAAGAAGGTTTCTTTTAACGCTTGCGGTGCTTGATTAAGTAAGTGTTTAAATTTTTGGTTTATGAAGCTCCTCTCTGCCCCACTATCAAATAGGATACAAGCATAAGAGTTATCGAGAAGGAACGTACCCATGACTACTGTGGGGTCTGCCACGGCTTCATTGTGACCAATAGCAAGTAGTCTTCCTGCTCCTCCCGCATTCCCAGCTTTCAGACAGTTTCTTTTGAAGCGCCCTGTCTCGCCGCACCCGTAGCAGGCCTGGCTCACTCCTGCACCGGGAACCTGGGTGATGGGTTTGGGTGGTGTTCTGCAAAACCGGGCGGTATGGCCCTTCCGGTCGCAATTAGTACAGTGCATTTCCCAGCAGGGGCCGTTATGATGGAAGGAGCACTAGGTGCACTTGGGTAGGCTCCCCGCATATGGTTTGGCTGGTACAGGGACAACAGGAGTAGTGGGAGCATGGACAACCACCGTCTGTTGGTTCTTGGAAGAGGGTTGAGCTGATTTGCCCTTCTTTCGGTCCCAACGCTTCCTTTTGTTGTCAGCTGTTTTGGTTGGTGCGGGGGCAGTCATTGTAGTTGTTGTTGGAGTAGAAGGAACCTCGTGATCGATGAGCCTTTGGGCCAATTCCTTGGCACTATCAAAGATCGCAGGGTGTGATGCTAGAACGTTCCCTCGATATGGGGGTACTAGACCCCAAATGTATATTTCGATTTTCTTGCTTTCGGTGGGGACCATGTTGGGACATAGAGTCACCAGGTCGCAGAACCTGGCTGTATACGCCACTATGTCGGAACCCTTCATTTTGAGGTTCCATAGTTCCTCCTCCAGCTTCTGAATTTCGCCCCTCGGGCAGTACTCCCTTGTCACCAGGTCCTTCAGTGTATCCCAGCCCATGACGTTAGTTGCTACTAGTGAGAGTGATATGACATGGCCATTCCATTATGTCAGGGCCCATTCAGTGAAGGTGCAAGCAGCGAACTTTATCTTGCTTCCTTCAGGTCATGAGCACATCTCGAAGATTGCTTCTGTTCTTTCGATTCATTGGGACAATGCAATGATCCCTCCGGTTCCGTTGAAGTATGTTGGTTTGCAGCTGATGAAATCTTTATAGGTACACTCCCGTGTACGTGGGTGGATTTCACCATGGCTAGAGTTCGTGCCCGTTCCAGCTCCACTTGCACCACTAGAGTTTACTTGGGCCATGGCTACGGTCACAGCTGCGGTCACCGCTGCTTGAAACATCACTGCATCGAACTGCGGAGGGGGTGGTGGTGGTGGAGTTTGATTCACAGGCGTGTTTCTGGTCGGACGCTTTCGAGGCGGCATCTTTTACTGAAAGTTTATAAAGATGGTGATAATAGTAAGAATCAATTGCAAGTATGATGAGAGTGTTTCATGGACTAAATCGCCATAGTCCAACTATTAGGTAGAGGCATAACAATAGAGTAGGGAAACACAAGAGTAAGGACTTTCCAATAGATTAGATAACTGCCAATATTACTGGTATTAATGATGTAAAATGAGTTCGGGATAGGTGACCTAACAGTAGGTCTTACATCAAACCATAAGGGAAAATGTTGGCAGTTTAGGAATCCTAGCTAAAGTACTTGAAAGATAGGAATATTTTACAGACTAGTGCTACATAGGCACAGAAAGGAAAGGCTATTCCTTAACCCAAAAGAAAAGACCATTCGACATCTTCTACCGGCGACGGGTATCCCTCGGGCGAACCCTCAGCTCTGCCAGCTGACGTACAACTTCTTGAAGCTGTCTCTCATGCGTCCTCTGACGTACTCGGAGTTCTATGACTTCAGCCCGGGATGCAGTTAGCTGTTGCTGCAGAACCTCATTGGTTCTCCTAGTCCTTTCCATAGCCTCTTCGAGTTGGCGAATGCGGACCGTGTTAATGCCTGAGTTGGCATCAACTTCCATGACTCGGTCGATGGCTGCTCAACTTTGCTCTATGTTCCGAGCAATCCTGCGGACCATAATGGGCAGGACTCGCTCAGCTGATCCTCCCTCGCTTAGATTGTAAAAGCTCTGGTCCCCATTGTAAGGTAAGGGCTGACCCTGCTCATCACTCCAACAATTCAAGGTTGTTGCCCACAAGGGAGTGGGACCTTGAAATGTCGGACGGGGGTTGAGGTTTAGGACTTGACCTTCTTGGGGTAGGTTGTTGACCTCTAGTTCGGAGTCGGAGCCATCCGAAAAGCCTTCTGCGAGGTGATCATCCAAAAGGATTGGGTGATCATCTTCTGGCTCATCATCAAGCCATCCACCAATGCCTTGGTTGGGATAATACGGATCGCCGGGGAGATGGATGCCAACCATTGTTATCTACGCGTGAGTGGGGAAAAGAATAGTTAATAGACGTATTAATGAAGGTCCTTTTTAGTTTGCATATAAGTAATTATAGTAACACAAAATATTCCTATAGTATTTTAGGTTTAAGTTCTGTTCTAATGTTCTTGTTGTAGTAGTGTTGGTAAGTTTTTATACTTGTTGCAACACTACAATCATTCTTAGGCACATGCTAGTCACTCCTCGGAAAATATAGTTGATCAGGCTATATCACCCTAGGTTTGACTATATATCTCTAAGCTTAATTGCGTTGTTCAACAATCGTAATACTTTCGTTCTGATTTAGTATGATACTGACCTTGGTATGAATAGATGTATATATACTTAATTAAATATTTTATTATTTAAAAGTATAAATTCTTGGTCAGAGTGTTTTAATCCCGTTGCATTTATAGTTTGTATATATTTTATGGGTTGATATACTTGATTCACTATAAACAGTGCTCTGATACCAATCTGTCACACCCCAAAAACGGAACGGCGGAAACGTTCTGGGGTGGAGGACGTCATGTACAGTATCATAACAATGCATAATAGTAAAGACAAGCAACAACATCCATTGCATTAATATAATATTTTTAATACAAGCGTGTTCTGTATAGTTTGTAAGACACCAAAAGAATGATCAAAATAAAAGATGAGTCTTGTATGTACTCCATCTTCTCAAAAGCTTCATCGATACCTGTCTACTGATGACCTGAGAATACAAGTTATTTTGAAAGAGTTTATCAGCATAACGTTGGTGAGTTCATAAGTATTTAGTGTCCTTGCTTGTATGAAAATATATGTAACAACGTAGTGCAAATGTTAGTAACTGATTTCAAATGTTTGTAAATAGTTATACTCCCTAGGAAATCCTATATTTTCTAGTTAAATGTAGTCTTCTACCAAGACCCGACTGTTTGTATGTTTGTTCTTTTGTAAATGTGAGTTTTCCCCAGTGAAACTATCCTTATGAAAATATAGTTTAAGACCACACTTATGCGAGATGATTTCAAAATAACCGTAATAGGGGAAAATAATGTTTTACCTCAGCAGTGGCACTGCTGGCTGAAAATGATAAAAAAAAAATACAGACTCCGGGTAGTATTAAATGTACAATACACCTCGGGGAGTCCATTTGCCTTCAATTCTTAGATAGTTAATTAAAGGTTTGAATGTGAACTCGTATGTAACCATGCTGATCGATGGCTGAATAACTGATGACCCTCCGGTGTCATATGTAGTGAGGTAACATTCTGTCACCCCTTGGCCTTATCGGCTGGGACTGTAGCTAGCAGTCGGGGTGTGGGAGTGTCTGTCCCGTATAGATCTATACACACAATGCCCGCTCTCCCTCCAGGAGACTCTGGTTACAAGGTAATACAACAATGCAGTGTCGTATCTAGAAGTAGTATGTCACATTCTGTTTATAGTATTCAAAAGTTTTGTATAGTAGGTCATAGTATAGTAATGTTTTCTCTGTACTAGTGTATAGTATATTCTCTTGTGTAGTGTATAGTATGTTCTCTTGTATAGTGTATAGTATGTATTATTTCTCAATGTAGTACTTGTGTAGTGACTCGTAAATGTACTGACTCTTGTATGTATCGTTGTAGTAGTAATAGTGAGTAGAAATCCCTTAACTATACCTATTATAGTTAAATAGTAATGTTGTTTATATGCCTTCGTTACACAAAGGTACTAAACTGAAGTGAAAGCTTTTATATCCAACACACACATCTATATATATATATATATATATATATATATATATATATATATATATATATATATATATAACTAAGAGTTCAACGATATTTGGACAAATAACAGAATACCCTAAATCCACAACCAAACAAGGAACAGAAAATAAGGTGAGCTATCAGTCGTAAGTCCTTCAAATCTTACTTATATAAATATATTAGTGTAGATATTAGTTTGAAAATAATGTATGTTAAAAAAGGTTTGAAGACAGTTTTAGCATCTAAAATAGTTTTATAAAGGGTTTTGAAGTGCTTGAAATCCATAAGTTTGATAGCAATTTGAAAGTAATAGTAAATCTTTCTGTTTGTTCTAGTTATTAATCACATGTGATTAAAGCAATAACTAGAATGTTTCAACTTGTATTCTCCCCCATAAAAGCATTTAAAATCATTTCAAAGGTTGATTAAGGGGTATGAACTCACCTGAAATGAGTGATGTGAATGTAAGATAGGAAAAAGGATGCTAAGTGTCCTAGGAGCTTTCGGTCCAAGTGGTAGGTTCCTAGGAGCTTTCGGTCCTAATGGTATTTTCGGTCCAAATGGTTTTCGGTCCAAAAGGGTTCTCGGTCCAGATGGTTCTCGGTCCAAATGGTTCTCGGTTTTTAGGGTTTTCGGTCCCTGAGGTTAAGACCGAAAACTCATGATATTTGGTGCGTAAGGTGATTTTCAAGGGCTTTCAAGTATGTATAGGGGTTCTAAGTTTCATCCAAAGCCTTTATGTGAGTTTAAGGTCTTAAAGGCACCTTTCTTTAGGGTTTTCGGTCAAGGGAGATGCACTTGACTTAAAACACCTATTGTTCTTGAGAAAAGGATGTTTTCAAGGCCCTAAATCAAGTATCCTTACTAGATAACAAGTATAGGAGATAGATACTTACAATATGGAAGCAAAGAAGGGTGTTTTCGGACCAAAACACTAGTGTGTGTTCTTGGTGTTCTTGGTGAAATGAAGAACACTTGAAGATCTATGAAAAAGAGAAGATATCATGGATGAAATCATGTATAACTACTAGATGAAGTGTTGTATCAACAAATCAAGAGAAGAAACACTTACATTTTTGGAAGATTTGAAAGAAGCTCTTATGATACTTGAGAGAGAATGTGGGTGTTCTTGAGTTTGGAAGTAAGAAATGAGGAAGGGAGGAGTAAACTCATGCCTTAAGCATGAGTTCTCGGTCAAAGGGGGGTTTACGGCCCAAACCCCTCATGTTTGGCCGTAAACACCTCATTAAGGTGTTATTTGTTTTATTAGTTCCCCAATAATCCTAAAAAATACTTCCTTTCGTTTGTTCTCTCGAAGAATTAATATTAAAAACACCCAAACGGACTTTAAACCGAGCTAAAAATTAGCAGAAATGAATGTGACTTTTAATTGAAGTGGTTGACTGTAGAGTTCGTACAAATGAAAATTTCGGGTTGTCACAATTGATTTGGAGATGGATAGAAAGAGCAAGCCAAAGGTAGTGTATGGCACAGAGGGCTCGGGCAAAAAGCCCAAGGTAGATTCCCGAGGGAAGGGCCAGCAGGACCGAGGCCGCTGTGGCTAGTGCGGCAGGGGGCATGAGGGGTCTTGTATGGCGGTTAGCTCGGGCTGCTTCAATTGTGGCTGAACTGGACATGTCAGCAGGGATTGTACTGCTCCGACCACCACCACTACAACATCTGATCTGATTTGCTTTCATTACAATCAGAGGGGACACAAGAAGTCTCAGTGTCCGAGTCTAGCATCAGCGGGACAGGTGGTGGCACCCGCTCCTACCACTTTGAGGATTACAGACGGCCGTCAGGGCCGGGCAGAGGCGCCAACGGTGAAGAGCAGAGCGTTCCAGTTGACAGTAGAGGAGGCACGTGCGGCCCCTAATGTGGTTACGAGTATGTATCTTCTCCATTATCTCTTTATTATTTCTGATTATCACTCATGTTTGTGTGTTTGTCTATAGGATCATTCTTAGTGAACGGCATGTCAGCTATGGTACTATTTGATTCGGGGGCTACCCGATCTTTTGTATCGATTGCACTTAGCAAGAGATTTAGTAGAGCTCCGGGGGAGCTGGATTGCCCACTTGATGTAGAGATAGCCGATGATAGGACTGTCAGGGTTGCGAGGGTTCACAGAGGACGTACGCTACAGTTATTCGATCAGCCGTTTGTAGTGGATCTGGTTCCTATTCCCCTGCGTGGGAATAAGGTTATAGTGGGTATGGATTGGTTGAGGTCCATTGGGGCAGTGATTGACTGCGATCAACAGCTAGTGAGGGTTCGTACTCCCAGTGGGGGAGAGCTAGTGATTCAGGGCGAGAGGCCACTGTGCGGACCAATTTTATGTTCAGCGGCGAGGGTGAGGCGCCACCTTCAGCAGGGTTGCATAGGATATGTCGCCTATGTCATGGATACCCGGGATAAGGGTAAGGCGACAATTGATGATGTACATGTTGGATAAGGTGTCTAAGTCTGTAACTATATTTGGTATGCACTTGACCCGACTCGGCATGGTCCATTTGGGTTGCACTTCACCGAAACAATTTGTATGGATAATCTTTTGATAATAGTATAGTTATGAGTTATTAATATATTATTAGTTAGAATATATGAATATGAAATCATATTATTTAATTAGTATTGATCAAGAATTAATTTAATGATCAAAAGGAACTAATTAAATATGGACTCTTATATATAGAATGAGCCAAGTTCATTTAGGTTGGGCTAAGCTTGCATGGATAGTCCATGGAGTTTTTAACCCATGGATCCTATAGAAATGAAAGGTCATGGGTATTAGGGCTTACATGAATGTAACCCTAATCCTCCATACTATATAAAGAGGTCTTTGGCACATGAAATGGTACTAGTGTGTGAGTACAAAGGGTGGGCCGATTTCTACTTGGTGCATACTATTCTCTCAAGTCTTCCAAGGTGTTTTGGTGATTTGTGATTCCACTTGAGGCATCCACATTTATTGGTGCTAGGCTCTCAAGACTCCAAGCAATCAACCACAAGAAAAGGTATGTTATTCTAATAAAGTTTTATATTACAAGTACCCCATAACATGCTAGTTAGGTTGAGAACCTTGGAAAATGAATATTTGCATGTATAAAAGAGAAAACATAGATCCAAGGTTTCTAGGATTGAATGTACACCATAGGAGTGTTAGAATGCTTAAAACCCATCAGTGGTATCAGAGCCTAGGCTTGTTTTCATTATACTTGATGCAAACTGCTTGAAAAAGTCGAATTTCTGCTCACTGTTTAGTGGACGTGCCGAGTCCATGGGGGACTCGACGAGTCCAAGTGAAAACTCATCCTACTCGTCGAGTAGGTTCTTGCACTCGGCGAGTAGGAGGCCCTGTGTGCAGATTTTCGAGTTTTGCTGTTGGAAATGGACTAGAATCATTACCCTAAACTGTTTTGGACTTATACAACCTGTTTTTGGTGTGGTAATGATTATGCTAATCCATTTTCAATGGTTATTATCAAATTTTCAAGTTTTATATATGTTTATATGATTCTTGAAAATGTTGATATGAATGTTCATGCTTATGAGTTTTGGTAGATCATAGGAATTATTTGCAAATTGTTTGTTAGTGTAATTCTTGATCTTGAATGCCAATTAATGGTCTCCATAACTTGTCCTCAAGTTATGGAATTCCAAAAGTCTCTTCTTTAAAACTATTAAGACTCATAAGTTATAGAAATAAAAAATTCTTTAATAGTTTCAAAACTTGCCCTCAAGTTTTGGAATTTGTAAAGCCTCACAAACACTTTACTTCCAAACCCTAGAGTTTTAAAAGTTAAAATTCAACCCTTATACTTTATAGTATTATAAGTTTATATAGATATATATATATATATATATATATATATATATATATATATATATATATATATATATATATATATATATATGTATGTATAAGAGCAAGTCAGTCTTACTGTTAGTAGGCCTTATTCACGAAGCCGGTCTATAAGGGGGGTATAAGGTTGTTGCCTATAAAATGACAGCTTAATGGGTGTCCACTCTCACCCACCACTTCCTTGACTGGTGGAGGGTCGTTAGCCGAACAGGTAGGAGAAGGACTATAATTCTCATTAAAAGTATAATGATGATGATAAAGTAACTAAACCTTTTATAAATTCCCAATCTTAGTTACTTTAGGAAAATGTGAAATTGGTGCTAACCCTTGAAATTACACTTTGTACCTTACCAAGTCGTTGGTGGAGCATGTGTGGGTAACCGACACACTAACATGGACTAGTAAGAGTGGCAAAGGATGACTTAATGTTTATCATAGATCGGTGGAGTTGTGCGTAACCGGCACATTGATTAGGTGATAAAGATTAAGGGTACCAAGTTAATTTGCATGGTTATTCACACCTTGTATGTGATCCTCGGCATCCCAGTCACAAACGTTAGAGGGCACAATCGAGATTTAAAAATGCCATTGAAAAGTTCAATGAATCTAAAAAAGATCTAGGAGTTTCAATCCAATTAAAACCTAATATCTATTTCGTTTTTCATGGTGGAAATTGGTGAATCGTCATTCGTCTACCTTCAAATATCCTATAGCTTGGATTACGGCATCCCTCTTCCAAGTTATAAGATATTGTGTTGGGTCCTAGCCTTAATATTACATTTGGGTGTCTTATTAAGGATTCTATATCTAATCTAAACTTGTCTTTCTTCTTTTCAGATGTCTTCCAACAATGATGCTTCTGGCTCAAACCCAACAACCTCCTTCTCTCTCATGAACCTTTATGGGAGAGTCATCTTTGATGGTTCCAACTTTAGTGATTGGATCAGGAACATCAGGATGGTTACTCGGTACGAGGACAAGGAATATGTCCTAGACAAGGAGTTGATAGAAATTGATGAGTCTACTGCTACTCCAAAGGAGATCGCTGACTTTAGGGCACATGAGAGAGATGCCACCAAGGTGGCATGTATCATGTTGTCCACAATGACAGATGAACTCCAGAAGTCCTATGAGGACTTTTACCCTTTTGAGATGCACATAGACCTGATGGAAAGGTACCATCAGAGTGCTCGTCGAGAGAGGTATGAAATCATCTCTTCCATGATAACAACCCGAATGAAGGATGGTGAACCCATCACGGGCCACATGCAGAAAATGCAAAGGTTTGTGGACCGTTTACTAAAGTTGAATGTGAACTTCCCTGAGGAGTTGGCTATTGATATCATACTGCACTCCTTACCTACTTGTTATGATCAGTTCCGAATGACCTATCAAATGAACAAGGAGGAGGTCACACTCAGCAAACTTCAGAGACTTTTGAAGACCGCCGAAAGTGGTCTTAAAGGTCAATCGATTGTTACTACTCCTACTCCTAACACCACCCCTATTCTGGCAATTGGGCAAAGTAGAGGGAAAAAGAGGAAAACCCCTTCGAAGGGTACCAAGGGAAAGTCTCTTGATGGATCCTCTTCGAGTGGATCCAAAGGTGGTTCTGTCACTCCTTCTTCCATCCGAAAGGAAGCTGAATGCTTCTATTGTCATGATAAGGGGCACTGGAAATGAAACTGCCCCAAGTATGGAAATGAAACTATATTGTCTAATAACTCACCGCATACTAATTATTGGGTCCTTGATACAGGTTGTGGTATTCATATATGTTCTGATTTGCAGGGCCTAAGAAGAAGTGAGGATGTGGAGCACGGAAAGATAAACTTGATCATGGGGAATAGGAAAGCTTCACCTGTCACCAAGATGGGAGTTTATTCTTTGTTGCTAAGTAGTGGGTTAGTGTTAGATCTGAATAAGTGTTGTTACTCGTCTGAAATGGCGAGAAATATTATTTCTTTTCACGGTTTGTACAAACAATGGTTTACTTTTTCATTTGATAATGAATGTGGTGGTATTAATGCTTTTTATGATAATGTTCTTTATTTTAAAGCATTACCTTGTGATGGTGTATATGAAACTGTATCAGTTGTAGATAACTTAGGAAATAATGTGTTGTATATCGATTCTTCCACTAGTTTGGATAAGGAATCCTTGTGGCATTGTCGTCTTGGACATGTCAACAAGAAGCGCATAGGCCAACTCCAAAAGGCTGGAGTCTTGGAGTCATTTAACTTAAATTCGGATGATAGTTGCGAGTCTTGTTTGCTTGGAAAAATGACAAAGTCACCCTTCACTGGTACTTGTGCTAGGGGTGAAGGTTTGTTGGACTTCATACACACAGATGTGTGTGGACCCTTCAGAACCGCCACAAGGGATGCTAACCGCTTCTATGTGACTTTTACTGATGATTACAATAGATATGGTTATGTCTACTTAATCAAGCATAAGTCGGAAACCTTTGAAAAATTCAAAGAGTTTAAACAGGAAGTGGAGAATCAGCTGGACAGGAACATTAAGATGCTCCGATCCGATCGAGGAGAAGAGTATCTTAGTACAGAGTTCTTTGACTATCTTAAGGAATGTGGAATTGTGTTGAAACATAAAAGTGACCCTCTTAAACTTAAAGAGATCCGAAGCTGTCTTCTAGATCCGCAGTCAAGCTCCACACCGCAATCAAGAACATCATCTGCAGTTGAAGTCATCAAGCGTAGTCTTAGTTTTATCTGTTTTATGTCTTTACATTCCTTTGTCCAGTGTGCCTTGCATGGCCACCTTAGACAGATTTAACTTTGTAATATTCGAGACTCTATAAATAGAGTTCTCTTATTCTGAATGAAATATCTCTCTCAATTATCTCTATCTTGAATATCATATTCTATTTACTCTCTTATCTCAAAGATCTTCAGATTCTAATATTAAGATCGTTATCTCTTTAGAGTAAGTCAGCTTGACTTAATCACTAAGCTTGATCACACTTATTAACCTGGATTGTCTGCAATCCTTGTTAAGAATCAGCTTATAGTGTCTTCTTGATATAATACTTGTTGTCATTTATATTTCCTTATATTTCCGCACCTAATTATCTAATTATCTAACTCTAACTTATTATTATTGTTGAGCTTTATGATCCACTGAGTTAAACTTCATTCCACATTATTACTTGTTCTAACGTTTGCTCAAGTGTGTTACTCAAGTTTTTCTCTCAACAATTGGTATCAGAGCCAAAGTGGTTGCTTTTTAAACAAGAACTCTGATTTTAAAAGGCCTTCTATACCACTGGAGCTCATTTCTTAAAAAAACAAAAAAAACAAATCTTTTCAACAACAAGGAAATATGGCACAAGCATTATCTCTAAATGTTTCTAAAAGTGTTGGAGGCTCGAATAGAGCTCCAATACTGGTAGAAAATGAATGTCATCACTGGTCTCAAAGAATGGAGAGGTATCTACGAAGACTTGGAAGAGATGTATGGAGATCTGTAGAAGAAGCACCTCATGTCCCTGTTCTTACTCCAGTTCAGAAGAATGGCACACAAGCTAGGCTGGGAGGAGGTCAACCAGCCATGAATCGTCCTACCAAAGATGATCTTGATAAGATGGAAAACGATGCTGTTTCCTTTTATGAGATATCTTCTGGAGTTGCTCCTGACAACTTCGACATCATCATAAATTGCAAGTCAGCTAAAGAAATTTGGGATGTTCTAAAAAATCTATATGAAGGCACATAACAAGCTCAAGATAAGAAGCTTACAACTGCACTCAACGAATTCAACAACTTCAAAGCTCATGCTGGTGAAAGTCTAGAAGACTCCTTCAAGAGGTTCAACTTAATTGTCACAAAGTTATCTAATGCGGGCACCATCCGAAGTAACCATAAAACCAATCTTCAGTTTCTCAATGGTTTGGGTAGACATTGGACCACAACTAAGATGATCGTCCAAGGAGATATAAAATTTCACTCTCTATCTCTCTACAAGCTCTATGGTGAACTGCAAGCACAAGAATCAACCGTACTCAAAGACTGTGCTGACTTCGGAGGACCACTCGCTCTTGTAGCACAAGCACCTCACACTCAATCTTATTCACCCTCATATGAAAATCCTTTGTAGTCATACGAAGCTGACTCAGAATACGATGATGAAGAGGAATTCCAAAATGCCATTGCTCTAGTTAGCCAACAATTCAACAGGCTACCACCCTCATCATTTCGCAAAAATCACCAGTTTACTAAACCTCCCTTCAACCGCAACTTCAACCCTCAGAATAATCACTCTCGATATCCCAAAAATCCTCACCCAGTACCACAATCACAAAACACTCAACCCAAAGAAGCACCGCAACCTATAAAGACAACTGGCTCCGGTACCTCAGCAGAAGAAAAATATGATGTTGTAATTTGTCACAAGTGCAACAAGGAAAACCATTTTGCTAGAGATTGTAAAGCAAACGTAGTAAAAGACAGAGCATTATATCTCAGAATGGCTCAAGAATTGGAAGAAAAAGAGAAAGTAAGGGCATACGTAGCCCAAGTCAACAGAGACCATCAAGTATGGTCATCCGGAGATGAGGATGAAGATATCAACAACATTAAGGGTAAAGGCAAAATCTGCATGATGGTTACTGCGGACGAGGGTGGATCAACCAATCTGGAAAAGAATTACTGCTATTACTAAGGCTTTTGTTGCTGCAGCCACCTCAGCCGTATCCGCTGCTAGGCCACAGGGAGGTGACTCGTTATTGTTTCGGGAGTTCAGCAACACGAAGCCACCAGAGTTTGATGGGACACAGGATCCGATTGGTACTATGAGATGGATCTCCGATATCGAGGGGTGTTTTACACGTGTTCATGCCCCGAGCAGTTGAGAGTACGGTTTACGCTGAACCAACTTCGCTTGGAAGCGAAGGACTGGTGGAAGTTTGTGACAACCATCTTTACTCCCGCAGATCATGCTGTAGTGACTTGGGAGAGATTTACGCAGTTGTTCCGAGACGAGTAGGTTCCCCCGGTGGAGAGGGAACGGTTAGCCCAGGAGTTTCTGTCTCTCAAGCAGAAGACAGAAACTGTGACTGAGATCTTGAAGATGTTCCATGAGAGGGCGTTGTTTTTCCCTGAGCACTTGTCTACTGAGCAGGCATGTGTGAGTCGTTATCTGAGCATACTGAGGAGGGATATACGGGAGTTCGTGGTGAACTCGTCTTATCGGACATTGGCCGAGTTGGAGACTAATGCCATACGAAGGGAGATTGAGCTAGAGTTACAGGCCAGGGTGGAGGGAGAGTCCTAGGGGAAGGACCAGAGACCAGTGCAGTCGCAGCCAGCGACGAAGCGGGCTAAGCCTGCTGATACGAGAGCTGGGTGCCAGAATGGCCGCACTTGTAATAAGTGTGGCAAGAGTCACGAGGGATCACGTCGGGCAGGTATTGGCTACAAATGTGGAAAAGAGGGGCACATGGCGAAGGATTCCCCATGGGGTTCGCAGTTTACTTTCACTGCAACCAGATCCGCCTTCGAAAGGACGATTGCCCTTAGCTCATTCAGGGATCAACCTAGGGTTCTGCTCCTTCTGCTTTGCACGCTACTGATATTCGGCCGGTGAAGGCCGAGGTTTCGAGGGCTCGTGGGAGAGCTTTTCAACTGACAATGGAGGAGGTCCGTGCAACACCTGATGTCGTGGTTGGTACGTATTTCCTTGTTTATGTAATTTTGAGATTTTTTATGCTTATTCTTTGCTGTATATAGGTACTTTTCTTGTGAGTTCTGTACCTGCTTTGGTGTTATTTGACTCGGGTGCGAATCGATCCTTCGTGTCTTTAGCTTTTAGTCGTCACATCAGTATCCGATGTGAGGAGTTGAGTCCACCTCTGAGGGTTTCTATAGCCGACGAACATGCAGTTTTCGCTACTGATGTATTCCGGGGATGTGTAATAGAGATTTTTGATGTTGAGTTCCCGATAGACCTGGCACCGATCGCGATGTGTGATGCCTGTGTCATAGTGGGCGTGGATTGGTTGAGTCGGTTTGGAGCTCTGATCGACTATGAGCATCAGATGGTGACCATACGAGACCCTAGTCGGGGAGTGCTTACGGTGTATGGCAAATGTACCAGATCTGGATCAGCTTTCTGCTCTACTGCCAGTGCAAGACAGAGTCTGCAGCAGGGTTGTATAGGCTTTTTGGCGTATGTGATGGATATGCGGGTTGCTACAGAGAGGCCGAGTTCCATCGCCGAGGTTCCGATAGTGTGAGAGTTTCTGAATGTTTTTCTCAAGGAGTTGCCGGGTGTGCCTCGCGAGAGGCAGGTGGAGTTCCGGATTGATTTGGTTCCAAGTGCGGCGCCTATTGCCAAGGCACCTTATCTCCTTGCGCCTCCTGAGATGCAGGATTTATCCTCACAGCTCCAGGAGCTGCTGGGGAAGGTTTTTATCAGACCGAGTAGCTCACCGTGGGGAGCTCCGATCCTTTTTGTCAATAAAAAGGATGGTTCACACCGGATGTGCATCGATTACCAGAAGTTGAACAAGCTGACAGTCAAGAACCGTTATCCGCTACCGAGGATCGAAGATTTATTCGAGCAGTTGCAAGGGGCATCTTGGTTTTCCAAGATTGATTTGAGATCTGGATATCATTAGATGAGAGTTTGCGAGGAGGATATGCAGAAGACGGCCTTCAGAACTCGTTATGGGCATTACGAGTTTGTGGTGATGCCTTTTGGGCTCACCAACACACCAATAGTGTTCATAGATCTCATGAATCGGGTGTGCATGCCCATGTTGGATTGATCGGTGAGCGTGTTCATCGACGATATTCTGGTGTACTCGAGGTCCAGAGAGCAGCACGAGAAGCATCTGCGAGAGATTTTTGGACTATTGAGGGCGGAGAGGCTTTATGGAAAATTCTCCACGTGTGATTTCTGATTACGAGAGGTCCAGTTTGTAGGACATCTCATTAATCGAAATGGGATATTGGTCGACCCGGCCAAGATTAAGGCAGTTATGAGATGGGAGGTGCCGAAATCCCCATCCGAGATCAGGAGTTTTCTGCGTTTGGCCAGCTACTATCAGAGATTTATCAGAGATTTCTTCAAGATTGTCGTTCCTGTCACCAGATTGACCCGGGAGGGTGTTACTTTTGCCTGGGGGCCCGAGCAGCAGGCCTCATTTGAGACTCTTCGCTAGAGATTGTGCGAAGCTCCAGTGTTAGCCCTTCCCGAGGGAGTAGAGGACTTTGTAGTCTACTGTGATGCATCTATATCATGGTTGGGTGCGGTGTTGATGCAGAGGGGGCATGTGATAGCATATGCATCAAGGCAGTTGAAGCCTCATGAGACAAGGTATCCCGCCCATGATTTGGAGTTGGGGGGCGGTGGTGTTCTCCCTCAAGATCTGGCGCCACAATCTGTATGGAGTCCGGTGCACCATATACATGGACCATAAGAGCCTAAAGTACCTCATGGATCAGCCCAACCTGAATATGAGACATAGGAGGTGGTTGGATGTAGTGAAATACTACAACTGCGAGATCTTATATCACCCAGGCAAGGCTAATGTGGTAGCCGATGCCTTGAGCAGTAGAGAAGAGAGTGCTCCAATTCGACACGTGTGTATGAGGATGACGGTGATGACTCCAGTCCTAGATACCATCCAAGAGGCTCAGGTGGAGGCTGTGAGGCCCGAGAACATCAAGAGGGAGCAAGTGATCGGACAGGTTTCCGAGTTTGAGAAGGATAGTTGGGGGCTTATGACTTTCCGTGGGCAGATTTGGGTGCCCTATACAGGTGGAGCTCGACGTATATTGATAGAGGAGGCACATAGATCGATATTCTCGATCCATCCAGGAGCCACTAAGATGTATTTGGATCTGAAGAGAGATTACTGGTGGCCCTGAATGAAGAGGGATGTGGCATGGGTAGTTGAGATGTGCTTGACCTGTCGTCGGGTTAAGGCGGAGCACCACCGTCCACATGGCCCGTTACAACCTCTAGAGATTCCCCAGTGGAAGTGGGAACAGATTTCCATGGTTTTTATCACCAAATTACTGAGAACCGCGCAGGGTGTCGACGCGATATGTGTGATTGTGGACCGGTTGATGAAGAGTGTCCACTTCCTTGCCATCAGTGAGAGCTCTTATGCATAGAAATTGGCCTAGATTTATGTGAGAGTGGTGGTGGCATGTCATGGAGTGCCGACATCGATAGTGTCAGATCAGGATGTGTGTTTTACTTAAGGTTCTGGAAGAAGTTTCATGAGGAGTTGGGTACCCGATTGCACTTCAGTACCGTATACCACCCACAGACAGACGGACATAGTGAGTGGATGATGCAGACGATTGATGACATGCTACGTGCATGTGTTATGGACTTCAGAGGAAGTTGCGACACCTATTTGCCCTTGGCTGCGTTTTCTTATAACAATCGCCTTCATTCCAGTATTGGTATGCCACCCTTTGAGATCTTATATGGGAGGAGGTGTCATACTCCCATCTGTTGGGGAGAGGTAGGGCATAGAGTGATGGGTAGCACTGAGATAGTGCTCAAGACGACTGACCAGATTCAACAGGTCAGACAGAAGTTACTAACATCTCAGAGTCGCCAGAAGAATTACGCAGACCGGCGACGATCCAAGCTAGATTTCAAGGTTGGAGATTATGTCCTCCTGAAGGTATCCCCATGGAAAGGGGTGATCCGATTCAGGAAGCGGGGAAAGTTGGGTCCTAGGTATATCGGTCCTTTCAAAGTGACTACTAGAGTGGGGAAGGTAGCCTATCGGTTGGAGCTACCTGCAGAGTTGAGCCTGAATTACGTTGAGAGATCGATAACGATATTGGATAGAAAAGTTAAGACCCTGAGGAACAAGGAGGTGCGACTGGTTAAGGTGTAGTTGGAGCACCGCAGGAGATCCGAGTGGACTTGGGAGCCGGACTCCGAGACGCGTGAGCGGTACCTAGAGTTATTTCTGGAGCATGACTTCGAGGGCGAAGTATGATTTTAGTGGGGGAGAGTTGTAACATCCCGACTCCCAGGTATAATATTTATACATTTATTTATGAGTTGCTTGAGCAACTCGACGAGTTGGATGCCCCAACTCGTCGAGTTGAGACATATTGGCCATGTGGGTTTTATGACCAACTCGACGATTCGGAGGGACCAACTCGCCGAGTTGGCGCTGTGAGAGGAAACTGTAAATATCCGGGGTTGGGTCCTATTTAAAGGACCTTAAGCCCTCATTTCCGCCTCACCAGCCACCTTACTCCCCTGTGTGATACCCTAATCGTCTATATTGAGCTAAGAGAGAAAGAGAGCTAATCTTTGGGCATTTTAGTGCACCTTTATAAGAGAAGAGAAGAGTATCAAGGCAAAGAACGAGAGGAGACTATTGGATCTGGTGTTATTTCATCTATAGCTTCTGTGGAAGGTAAAAAGTCTTCACCTTGCTCATTATTGTGATTAGATCTCGTTTTTATGGAGTTTTAGGGATTTTTCCATCTTTCATTGAGATTTTAGTGTGTTAAACTCACCAAGAGGTTAAGACTTCAGATCTTGACCTTGTGAGGTCCCTAGAGTCCAAAGGTCCCAACTTTATCCAGCTATAGAGGAGCTTTTATTCTTAAGACCCTAAATGGAGCTTGTTTCGGCATTTCAAGCCCTAAGTGTCGTGCATGGACGTAAAGATTGTAGCTTTACGTGGTATCTCAGTCTTGGAAGGCTAGATCTAGAGTTTGGGGTTGTGAATCTGCCTTAAAACGTCTGAATGAGAAACGAGACTTAAGGGACTCGCCGAGTTGATGAGCCAACTCGACGAGTCGGCTAGGGTTTTCCCCGACGAGTCTGGACATGAGTAACTCGGCGAGTTGGTGAGACAACTCGACGAGTTAAGTTGGATTTTCGCAACATTTCGGAAGAAATGAGGGGACTCGACGAGGCACGGAGATGCACTCGACGAGTTGGGTCAACATAGACTGTTGACTCGAGTGTTGACTTCAGTTGACTTTAGGGTTTGGTCAAGACAAGGATTATGGATACCATGGAGGGGTAGAATGGTCTTTTACCCATTCCAAGAGTTAGAGAGAGAGAATAGCCTTTGGTTTATTTAGAGTCATGATTGTAGTGTTAATTAGAGATAATTATCATATGTGTTAGGCGGAGGCTAGATCGGTGATTCGTGTACGACGTTTATTTGCTTGCTCACGAGGTGAGTCTTCTCACTATACTTACCTTGAGTGGTAATTTCGTGTGACCAGAGGGTCATGTGTGCTTATATTGAGTATTGTGATATCCTGTATTATGTCTTTGTGATTTATGTTGTGTATTATGCTGAGCTTTACAGAGTTAGGACCGGAGGGTCCACCCGAGTTGTGGGACCAGAGGGTTCCACTGAGACACATCGACCAGAGGGTCTTATTTGAGATATAGCCATGATAGGCTAATGAGTTATGTGTGGTATTTTTGGGAACTCACTAAGCTTCGTGCTTACCGTGTTATGTGTTATGTGTTTCAGGTACTTCTCGGGATCACGGGAAGGCGCCGTCTTGATTGTACACACGAGGCAGAGTTATGTTTTGAGGATCTTGGATTGTGTTAAACAATTTATGAATATGCCTTTTGATAAATTGTCATTTTGGGAGATTTGTGAACTATGTTTATGAGAATTATGTGATTTTTAAAATGAAAATTTTGTTTGAAAATTTACGGCGTTATAGATGGATATGCCTCTATCCAAAATTTGTTGAGATAATGTATGGGTAGTTTTTACCGATGGATCTAACCTAATTTACTAACACCCGACATATTCCATTTACTAATGTACTACCCATTAAACCTTTTAATGACAGTTACTTTTCCCGTTATACATTAATATAATGTGTATACAAAACTCTAACTATAAGTCTATAACTATAACCTATAAAATGTGTTGCATAATCTTAAGTTGCGAAATTCACATACGAATAGAAATTTGCAAAAAAAGCATTTTGTGAGCTTGTTTGGTTAAAGTAGCATGTAGTTGAAAGTTGTAAGATTTTTTTTAACAGCTCAAAAAGTTTTATTAAAAAAGAGACTAGCAAGAAGCTAGTAAAATATTACACATAAAGAAAGGGATTTTGAATCCAATTTGGCCAACTAATATTAGAACTACGTTTTCTAGTTTTAAACCAATGAAAAGCATGATCAATAACATAATCCAAGATGAGCTCCTTCTTGAAACTCTGATCAACAAACAAAATGTCGTTTCTATATCTCCAGATAATCCACTAGGTTGTTTGAATTACCACTTCAAGTATCTCCATTTTCTTCTAATTGACCAGGAAATCTATTACTGTTTTCAACAAATCAGGAGGGGACAGATGGATAGGAATATCCAAGTCTAGACATTTGATTATTCCTTTCCAATTTTTATTGGCTATATCGCAATCAACAAACAAGTGACGAGTAGTTTCAGTACTTTGTTGACATTTGGGGTAAAGAGTAGATGACACATCAAATCCTTTGGCTTGAAAACTCGATCTCACATGAATTCTATCAACCAGAAGACGCCAAGAAAGAATATTAACTTTTTTAGGAACAAATTTATTCCAAAAAGTTGGTTCGTTATTCGAATGCAACATCAAATGTTCAAGGTATTTTCTAGTAGCTTTCACCATGAAAAGACTATCATCATCAAGGTCCCATCTCCAACCATCCATATCATTAGAAAGAGTGAAGTGTCCCAAAATAGAACATAATTGGAGAAATTAAGCATTTTCGAGTGGAGTGGTGATCGGTGTTATACAATTCCAGAGCCAGTGATTATCCTATTTGCGTTCTGCAACAGAACAATTTTTGTGAACTTTGATTTGGTATAAAGCAGAATATCTCTCTATATGAGGAATGCCTTCAAGCTAAGGGTCTTCAAGCTAAGGGTCTTTCCAAGATTTCACCATATCATCCTAAATGCTATTTCCTTTGGTTCGAATGCAACTTTCAAAATAATTGCCCAGACGATTCTGAGTTGCCATTACAACTCAAGCCTAGAGAGATTCAGGTTCAATGTGGAACCGTCACCTCCACTTCATTAACCACGCGTAATTGAAACATTCTAAGATTCCAATACCTATTCCACCTTGATCTTTTGGAGCTTCAGGAAAGTCCCAAGCAACCAAATATATTTTCCTTTGATTATTTTCAAAACCTAAAAATAACTTAGCTCTTATAGATTATAATATCTTCATGACAACAATAGGTAAAACAAAAATTGACATATAGTAAATTCCCAAAGAACCAAGAACTAAAGAAAGAAGCGTGGACCGACCTCCTATTGAGAGCAATTTAGAGTTCCACGAAGATAGTTTCTTTTCAAACTTGTCAACTATAATATTCCAATTATGCATTTAGCTCATGTTCATCCCAACCGGTAAACCCAAATACATGAAAGGTAATTTTCCTGGAGAAAGCGGGTCCCCTTAACGAATACCCTTTTCAATTTAAAATTCGGTAATTAGGCTTCTATTAACAAGAATAGAAGCTCTCGCGGACATCAAACACGCCTTTATCCATTGACACCATCGGCTACCGAAACCTAGAAAGGGCATGATTTGCAAAAGATACTCCCAGTTAACTGAATCAAAAGCTTTAGGAAAACCAGTCTTAAGAACAAGATGTTGTTTCTTTTTCTTTTTGCACCATTGAATGATCTCATTTATAATGAGATACCCTTCTAGGATTTGTGTGCCTTTAACAAAGGCAGACTGTTCCATGCTAACAATAGAACCCACCACCTTTGCTAATCAGTTAGCAAGGACTTTTGCAAGAATTTTGTATTGACAACCTATAAAACTTATATGTCGATAATCAATAATCAAATTTGGGCTATCAATCTTCGGAATCAAAGTTACAAAGGAGGAATTACAACCATTAGGGATTTTACCAAAATGAGCAAACTCTTGAATGTATGCCATAATATCATCTTTTAAAGTCTCCCAATGTCGTTTAATAAAATAGAAAGGAAAACCATCGGGTCGTAGTGATTTATCATTTCCACACATCCAGACTGCACTTTTAATCTCTTCCATATTGATCTTGGCTTCAAGAAGATCTACTTGATCCATGGTTAAACGTTTAAATCAATCACTTCGTTTAACCATGGGCATGGATGGAATTTTCGAAAACTTCTCTTTGAAGTGGTCATAAAAAAATTTCTTAACTCCTCCAGGGTCAATAATCCAATTCCCTTCTTGTTTGTTGCCGTTTAAATTTAGTTGTTGACGCTTTGTTTAGCATGTTGTGAAAAAACTTCGAATTTTTGTCGCCTTCGTCTCCCCATTTAAATTTTATTTTTTACGCAACGTCAAGAGACTCTATTCGTTCTATGTCATTTACTTTATGAGCCGCAAAATTTCTTTGATTAATCATAGTCATGGTAGCCCATCCTGTTTCAAGGTCAACATTAATGCTATGAATTGTTGCTTTTACGAGATTTTTCTCACCATCTATATCAAGTTTTTTTTATTGTTGCGATTTCTTAATTCAATCTTTAGCGCTTTGAGCTTATTTTTAAACTTAATTTGATCATTAATATATTGCGAAAGTCATGGCTGCATCTCTCATCCACGAATAATTAACTAAGTTATTGAAATCATCCCATTCCATCCAAGAGTTAAACATTTTAAATGGGATAGGCCCGTAATCAACTGATAATTATTTAAAGACAATTGGTCTATGATCGGAAATAGTTTTCTCGAGCACCATAGAAGTCATGTTAGGCAGAAGGTCACTCAGTTATTTAGAAATCATAAATTTGTCAAGTTTACTGTGCTTTTTCCCATCCGAAGTTACAGATGTAAAATTATAACCTCCCATCGGGAATTGAACGAGACCAACTTCGATTATAAAGTTATTGAAGTTGTTTGCATTAGTCTGGGAGAAAATAGAACCAATTCGTTCATGTCGAAAATGAAAAGAGTTAAAATCTCCAAAAATCACATATAGGCCTTCTTTGCGGTTTATCCATCAGATTAAAAATGCCATAGATATTTTTTCCCTTTCTCCTTGAGGAGCATACACATTGATTATAAAACATTTTATTATCTTGAAAACCCATTCGCCCTCCACAATCAAAACATTGTCCATCGAAACAATACTCTTCTTTTCAAACAACAAAGGATCCAAGATTGACAAAATTCCACCAGAACAACCTCTCGCACTAATAGAAGCAAATTAGAATTTATAATTTCTCCATAAACTTCTAATTTTAAACATATCTACCAAATGTGAATGATTCCTCACCTTTTTTCTTTTATGGCAGTCTCCCATCCCACACATGTTCTATGATAGTATATTCATTGATCAAAAACTTTCTCACCAATACCATTTATATAATTTATTAAATCGTGCATGCTACCCTCCGCACCATATCCAAGCATCTTTCCCATTTCAATTTGTCTAACAAAATTGTTAATGATAAAGTCTCCATTTACCTTGAGACCTACCTTCACTATGTGTAACACCCGGTTCCTGGTACGTATTTAAATTCAAGTAAGTTCATGTTTTGCTCTGGGACTCGGCGAGTTAGAGGCCCAACTCGTCGAGTAGACTCGATATTGATCGGGAAGTTTAATGATCTACTCGACGAGTCGGGAGACCGACTCGACGAGTAGATGTTGTCTGGATGAAACCCTAATATTTAGTGTTTGCACCCAATTTAAATGACTTATTCTGCCCCAACCATCCCCCATCGTCCCTCCCAACCCAGAGAAAACCCTAACTCGAAACCCTAAGCCTTATTTGAGTGTTCTTGAACTTTTTGGTGCCTTTTGTGTGTATTTAAAGTTGGAAAAGGAGAAGGAAGCTTAGGAGATCTGGAGAGAGCAAGTAGATCCAGAAGTCTTGGAACATTTGCTGCTCATTTGAGGTATAAAGCTGATACCTTGGCTATTCATTACTTAGATCTTGATTTGAGGCTATTTTCTACCATTTTCTAAGCTTTAGTGAAGCTATACTTTGATTTGTCTGTATATTTGGAGTTGTACTTCAGATCTGGAACCATTGAGGGTTACCATGGCATAAAGGTGCCAACTTTATGGCCATGGGAGACCCATGCAACATATAAACCCCTTTTTATGGCTTTATGAGCCAAAAACCCCATGCATGGACATCAAGTTCGTAGCTTTACGTATAATATGGACCCTAGGAGGTCAGATCTATGGTTTGGATTCTTTCAGACCAAGTAAAATCGACTGTATAGTTTGGGACAAAGAGGGACTCGGCGAGTCGTTCATAGGACTCGGCGAGTCGGGACGTATATTCCATCAAATCCTTTCTGTTAAAGGACCAGATGATAAGATGGAAGATCACTCAGTTGTCTAGGCTCATTAGGGACCTGGAAATCATAGAACTCGGCGAGTGTATGAGCTAACTCGGCGAGTTCAAGGCAATGTCCCAACCACATGAAGACGGACTCGACGAGTTCAAGGAGAACTCGGCGAGTCATAGACTAAATACCTTCATACGGATGAAGATGAACTCGACGAGTTCAAGGACGAACTCGGCAAGTCAGTCGAAGAAGGTTCCGATGTTTGTTGAAGGAGAACTCGTCGAGCTCTTGATAGACTCGACGAGTAGGGACGAGATTGTAGCTTTTTGTGGACGTGGGGACTCGGCGAGTTGGTGGACCAACTCGCCGAGTCGAGTGAACCAGATGTTGACTTTGACCAAGGTTTTGACCTTGAATTTGAGTTGGACTTGAGTTGACCCTGTATAGGGGTTATGAGTATGAAATGGTAACTTAAAAAGGATGTTGTGTAGGGATCGAGGAGTCATGAAGAGTTGATTTCCATACCGAGGACAATGCAGACACTACATGACATTGAGGTGAGTTACCTACCAGTAGAAGTGGGTCTAAGGCACCAAGGCCGACCCACTAGTAGTTGATTACAGTTGAGATGATTGTCTTTGTGATTATTGTCTAGTTTGCTATTACTTGATGTGTTCTATGTGCTAGTAGGATATGTTCTATGTGATAGTGGTAGTAGGAGCGAAATAGTCCCCCGATTCGGTCGTTAGGACCGAAGGGTAGGTAGGACACCCCAGATATGTCTGACAGCATGATTATGATATGTTATTATGTGATAGTAGTAGAGGGTGAAATAGTCCCCGTGACCGGGTGAAATAGAACACAGGGTAGGCAGGCATCCCAGAATGGCCTGACACGGGTAGGTCAGCACCCCAGAATGGCTTGACATGGGTATGTCAGCACCCCATAATGGCCTGGCATAAGTAGGTCGGGCACCCCAGAATTGCCCGGTAGTATGTATGTTGTATGGTATGTGGTATGATGGGGGAACTCACTATGCTTTGTGTTTACGATTTTCAGTTTTGGCTTCAAGTACCTCTTCATCTAAGGGAAGGATCCGACAGCGTAGCAGCGCACCGCACATACATGATTCCGCATTTGAGAAACCTGGGATTGTACTCTGACATTATACTATTTGACATTATGGTTTTTGAGACATGTAATTATGGTTTGATGTTGTCACAACTAGCACTTTTGGCTAGGAAATTCCATCCTCAGGTAAGTAAGGACTATTGTGAGATTTGTGCTAACACTCCTAAGTGTTCCATATGAGTTCCTAAGGAGCCATAAAGTGTTAGAATGCAAATCTCTGCAAGTATAGTGAATCTCTCCCAAATATCTCCAAGTATGTGAAATCTCTCCCAAATCTCTCCAAATATAGTGAATCTCTCCCAAATCTCACCAAGTATGTGAAATCTCTCCCAAATCTCTGCAAGTATAGTGAATCTCTCCCAAATCTCTCCAAGTATGTGAAATCTCTCCTAAATCTCCCTAAGTATGCGAAATCTCTCCAAGAATAGTGAATCTCTCCCAAATCTCCCTAAGTATGCAAAATCTCTCCAAGAATAGTGAATCTCTCGCAAATCTCTCTAAGTATGCGAAATCCCTCCAAGACTAGTGAATCTCTCCCAAATCTCACCAAGTATGTTAAATCTCTCCCAAATCTCTCCACGTATCTCAAATCTCTCTCAAATCTCCCTAAGTACCTTCCTTAGTCGAAAACAGCTCAAAACCGGAAGAGGAAACCCCAAAAGGACCCTTTTGGTCCGGAACCTCTTGGTCCGGAACCCTCTTGGTCCGGCCTCCTCTTGGTCCTGAACCTCTTGGTCCGGACTCCTCTTGGTCCGGAACCCTCTTAGTCCAGAACCTCTTGGTCCGGAACCCTCTTGGTCCGGAACCTCTTTGTCCGGAATGTCTTCTAAGGAAACCAAGAGGAGTTGCACGACGGAAACCTCTCATCCGGACCATATCGCAATCTTGGAACTCCTGGCTCCGGACAATCTCGCCTATGGTCGCTTCGGAAAGGTCAGCTGACTTCGGAACCCTCGGTCCGGACTGCCGGCTTCACTCCGGAATGAATCAGAAGACTTCGGAAACCGAGAAAGTGCTCCGGAAGTTACTGTTTGCTCCGGAACTTCTTGCCAACCATTTCGGATCCTCGCAGCTTTAATACTCCCCTCCGGAATTTGAGCTACAACTTCGGAAATTGCCCTAGAGCTCCGGAATTCACTATTTAGCCCCGGATTTTGGACTATTCCGGACCTTTTTATCATTTTGGGGTATTTTGAGGTCGGGAATCCCACCAAACTCGTGTTTTTCTTAGCTAAGACCCCTAAAACCTTTATTTTATGCCAAATTTAATTATTTAAATTATATTTACATAAAATAAAAAGTTTAGGATTTAGGAAAACCTTATCCTAAATCAAGAAGAGGACAAGGAAGTTGACTTTGTGATTTGATGAAATTCCTCATTTCCCATGCAAATCACGGTATTCCATGCTTTACCCACCAAATATCCATGCATGGACCACTAGATCCCCATGCATCAAAGATTCCGTTCCTTTTCTTATACTCCAAAACCACGACAGTAAGGGAGTTTAGACTCCACTTTCTCTCTCACTTTTCCCATTTTTCTCTCAAAAACTCATCTTCAAGCAAGAACAGGGGATCTTGCTGAAAGGAAATTTCTCAATTTCTTCCTGGGAAATTTTAAGGTAAATTCCTCCACTCACCTAATATTTTATTATATTTCAAGATGAATCCATATTATTTTATTCATAATAATATGTGATGATCATCCTTAGGAAAGCATCCCTCCCAGGGAAGTTCCTCATCTCAGCAACAGTTTAAGCTTGAGATCTTCACTCCATAACTCCAAACAACTCCTCAACCAACTCAAGGTGAGCTTCATACCCCACCTTTTCAATATTTTAATGTTTTTAGGGGAGAGTACAAGTCAAATCTTGCCTAAATACTTGAATAATTGCTTATATACGTATGATTGTATGTGTGTGTGAAATATTATTAAATTAATATTTTAGTAATATACTCACGAACGTAAGAATTCCCAATTCCATAAAGAACAGAGGATACTTTGGTATAAAAGAGCCTCCCAACTATTGGATGTGTCCAACTTAAGCCCTTTACCTATGCTTTCATGTCTAGAAATAAAACTTATAAAAAGGAACCTTTATAAGTTGACACTTATTCTAGTGATTTTCGAAAATGGGAACTTTGTGACTATTTTGCAAACTGTCAGGGGGTATTATATAAATATTCAATATAAAAGTTTGAGTTAAGAAAATACACAAATATAGCCTTTATGACAGAAATATTTGTATGTCATAAACTGTTGTCATAAAACCTCCAAGAACATAAGTAATGTCCTATGTGTCATAAAACAGAAAATGCGTGTCATCGATAGTGTCAGATCAGGATGTGTGTTTTACTTCAGGTTCTGGAAGAAGTTTCATGAGGAGTTGGGTACCCGATTGCACTTTAGTACCGTATACCACCCACAGACAGACAGACATAGTGAGTGGATGATGCAGACGCTTGATGACATGCTACGTGCATGTGTTATGGACTTCGGAGGAAGTTGGGACACCTATTTGCCCTTGGCTGCGTTTTCTTATAACAATCGCCTTCATTCCAGTATTGGTATGCCACCCTTTGAGATCTTATATGGGAGGAGGTGTCAGACTCCCATCTGTTGGGGAGAGGTAGGGCATAGAGTGATGGGTAGCACTGAGATAGTGCTCAAGACGACTGACCAGATTCAACAGGTCAGACAGAGGTTACTAACATCTCAGAGTCGCCAGAAGAATTACGCAGACCGACGACGATCCAAGCTAGAGTTCAAGGTTGGAGATTTTGTCCTCCTGAAGGTATCCCCGTGGAAAGGGGTGATCCGATTCAGGAAGCGGGGAAAGTTGGGTCCTAGGTATATCGGTCCTTTCAAAGTGACTACTAGAGTGGGGAAGGTAGCCTATCGGTTGGAGCTACCTGCAGAGTTGAGCCAGATTCATAACATCTTCCACGTGTCTCAGTTGAGGAAGTGTGTAGGCGATGAGACGGCGGTGGTACCCTTAGAGGACATTCAGGTTGATGCGAGCCTGAATTACGTTGAGAGATCGATAGCGATATTGGATAGAAAAGTTAAGACCCTGAGGAACAAGGAGGTGCGACTGGTTAAGGTGTAGTTGGAGCACCGCAGGAGATCCGAGTGGACTTGGGAGCCGGAGTTCGAGACGCGTGAGCAGTACCTAAAGTTATTTCTGGAGCATGACTTCGAGGGCGAAGTCTGATTTTAGTGGGGGAGAGTTGTAACATCCCGACTCCCAGGTATAATATTTATACATTTATTTATGAGTTGCTTGAGCAACTCGACGAGTTGGATGCCCCAACTCGTCGAGTTGAGGCTTATTGGCCATGTGGGTTTTATGACCAACTCGACGAGTCGGAAGGACCAACTCGCCGAGTTGGCGCTGTGAGAGGAAACTGTAAATATCCGGGGTTGGGTCCTATTTAAAGGACCTTAAGCCCTCATTTCCGCCTCACCAGCCACCTTACTCCCCTGTGTGATACCCTAATCGTCTATATTGAGCTAAGAGAGAAAGAGAGCTAATCTTTGGGCATTTTAGTGCACCTTTATAAGAGAAGAGAAGAGTATCAAGGCAAAGAACGAGAGGAGACTATTGGATCTGCTGTTATTTCATCTATAGCTTCTGTGGAAGGTAAAAAGTCTTCACCTTGCTCATTATTGTGATTAGATCTCGTTTTTATGGAGTTTTAGGGCTTTTTCCATCTTTCATTTAGATTTTAGTGTGTTAAACTCACCAAGAGGTTAAGACTTCAGATCTTGACCTTGTGAGGTCCCTAGAGTCCAAAGGTCCCAACTTTATCCAGCTATAGAGGAGATTTTATTCTTAAGACCCTAAATGGAGCTTGTTTTGGCATTTCAAGCCCTAAGTGTCGTGCATGGACGTAAAGATTGTAGCTTTACGTGGTATCTCAGCCTTGGGAGGCTAGATCTAGAGTTTGGGGTTGTGAATCTGCCTTAAAACGTTTGAATGAGAAATGAGACTTAAGGGACTCGCCGAGTTGATGAGCCAACTCGATGAGTTGGCTAGGGTTTTCCCCGACGAGTCTGGACATGAGTAACTCGGCGAGTTGATGAGACAACTCGACGAGTTAAGTTGGATTTTCGCGACATTTCGGAAGAAATGAGGGGACTCGACGAGTCATGGAGATGCACTCGACGAGTTGGGTCAACATAGACTGTTGACTCGAGTGTTGACTTCAGTTGACTTTAGGGTTTTGTCAAGACAAGGATTATGGATACCATGGAGGGGTAGAATGGTCTTTTACCCATTCCAAGAGTTAGAGAGAGAGAATAGCCTTTGGTTTATTTAGAGTCATGATTGTAGTGTTAATTAGAGATAATTATCATATGTGTTAGGCGGAGGCTAGATCGGTGATTCGTGTACGAGGTTTATTTGCTTGCTCACGAGGTGAGTTTCCTCACTATACTTACCTTGAGTGGTAATTTCGTGTGACCAGAGGGTCATGTGTGCTTATATTGAGTATTGTGATATCCTGCATTATGTCTTTGTGATTTATGTTGTGTATTATGCTGAGCTTTACAGAGTTAGGACCGGGGGGTCCACCCGAGTTGTGGGACCAGAGGGTTCCACTGAGACACATCGACCAGAGGGTCTTATTTGAGATATAGCCATGATAGGCTAATGAGTTATGTGTGGTATTTTTGGGAACTCACTAAGCTTCGTGCTTACCGTGTTATGTGTTATGTGTTTCAGGTACTTCTCAGGATCACGGGAAGGCGCCGTCTTGATTATACACACGAGGCAAAGTTATGTTTTGAGGATCCTGGATGTGTAAAACAATTTATGAATATGCCTTTTGATAAATTGTCATTTTGGGAGATTTTTGAACTATGTTTATGAGAGTTATGTGATTTTTAAAATGAAAATTTTGTTTGAAAATTTACGGCGTTATAGATGGATATGCCTCTATCCAAAATTTGTCGAGATAATGTATGGGTAGTTTTTACCGATGGATCTAACCTAATTTACTAACACCCGACATATTCCATTTACTAATGTACTACCCATTAAACCTTTTAATGACAGTTACTTTTCCCGTTATACATTAATATAATGTGTATACAAAACTCTAACTATAAGTCTATAACTATAACCTATAAAATGTGTTGCATAATCTTAAGTTGCGAAATTCACATACGAATAGAAATTTGCAAAAAAAGCATTTTGTGAGCTTGTTTGGTTAAAGTAGCATGTAGTTGAAAGTTGTAAGATTTTTTTTAACAGCTGAAAAGTTTTATTAAAAAAGAGACTAGCAAGAAGCTAGTAAAATATTACACATAAAGAAAGGGATTTTGAATCCAATTTGGCCAACTAATATTAGAACTACGTTTTCTAGTTTTAAACCAATGAAAAGCATGATCAATAACATAATCCAAGATGAGCACCTTCTTGAAACTCTGATCAACAAACAGAATGTCGTTTCTATATCTCCAGATAATCCACTAAGTTGTTTGAATCACCACTTCAAGTATCTCCATTTTCTTCTAATTGACCAGGAAATCTATTACTGTTTTCAACAAATCAGGAGGGGACAGATGGACAGGAATATCCAAGTCTAGACATTTGATTATTCCTTTCCAATTTTTATTGGCTATATCGCAATCAACAAACAAGTGACGAGTAGTTTCAGTACTTTGTTGACATATGGGGTAAAGAGTAGATGACACATCAAATCCTTTGGCTTGAAAACTCGATCTCACATGAATTCTATCAACCAGAAGACGCCAAGAAAGAATATTAACTTTTTTAGGAACAAATTTATTCCAAAAAGTTGGTTCGTTATTCGAATGCAACATCAAATGTTCAAGGTATTTTCTAGTAGCTTTCACCATGAAAAGACTTATCATCATCAAGGTCCCATCTCCAACCATCCATATCATTAGAAAGAGTGAAGTGTTCCAAAATAGAACATAATTGGAGAAATTAAGCATTTTCGAGTGGAGTGGTGATCGGTGTTATACAATTCCAGAGCCAGTGATTATCCTATTTGCATTCTGCAACAGAACAATTTTTGAGAACTTTGATTTGGTATAAAGCAGAATATCTCTCTATATGAGGAATGCCTTCAAGCTAAGGGTCTTTCCAGAAACGAGTATTGATTCTATTACTAACCTTATGAGACATAATGGTAAAAGGAATCACTCCAATTTGATGTAAATTGATCCAAGATTTCACCATATCATCCTAAATGCTATTTCCTTTGGTTCGAATGCAACTTTCAAAATAATTGCCCAGACGATTCTGAGTTGCCATTACAACTCAAGCCTAGAGAGATTCAGGTTCAATGTGGAACCGTCACCTCCACTTCATTAACAACGCGTAATTGAAACATTCTAGGATTCCAATACCTATTCCACTTTGATCTTTTGGAGCTTCAGGAAAGTCCCAAGAAACCAAATATATTTTCCTTTGATTATTTTCAAAACCTAAAAATAACTTAGCTCTTATAGATTATAATATCTTCATGACAACAATAGGTAAAACAAAAATTGACATATAGTAAATTCCCAAAGAACCAAGAACTAAAGAAAGAAGCGTGGACCGACCTCCTATTGAGAGCAATTTAGAGTTCCACGAAGATAGTTTCTTTTCAAACTTGTCAACTATAATATTCCAATTATGCATTTAGCTCATGTTCATCCCAACCGGTAAACCCAAATACATGAAAGGTAATTTTCTTGGAGAAAGCGGGTCCCCTTAACGAATACCCTTTTCAATTTAAAATTCGTTAATTAGGCTTCTATTAACAAGAATAGAAGCTCTCGCGGACATCAAACACGCCTTTATACATTGACACCATCGGCTACCGAAACCTAGAAAGGGCATGATTTGCAAAAGATACTCCCAGTTAACTGAATCAAAAGCTTTAGGAAAACCAGTCTTAAGAACAAGATGTTGTTTCTTTTTCTTTTTATACCATTGAATGATCTCATTTATAATGAGATACCCTTCTAGGATTGGTGTGCCTTTAACAAAGGCAGACTGTTCCATGCTAACAATAGAACCCACCACCTTTGCTAATCAGTTAGCAAGGACTTTTGCAAGAATTTTGTATTGACAACCTATAAAACTTATATGTCGATAATCAATAATCAAATTTGGGCTATCAATCTTCGGAATCAAAGTTACAAAGGAGGAATTACAACCATTAGGGATTTTACCAAAATGAGCAAACTCTTGAATGTATGCCATAATATCATCTTTTAAAGTCTCCCAATGTCGTTTAATAAAATAGAAAGGAAAACCATCGGGTCGTAGTGATTTATCATTTCCACACATCCTGACTGCACTTTTAATCTCTTCCATATTGATCTTGGCTTCAAGAAGATCTACTTGATCCATGGTTAAACGTTTAAATCAATCACTTCGGTTAACCATGGGCATGGATGGAATTTTCGAAAACTTCTCTTTGAAGTGGTCATAAAAAAATTTCTTAACTCCTGCAGGGTCAATAATCCAATTCCCTTCTTGTTTGTTGCCGTTTAAATTTAACTGTTGACACTTTTTTTAGCATGTTGTGAAAAAACTTTGAATTTTTGTCGCCTTCATCTCCCCATTTAAATTTTATTTTTTACGCAACGTCAAGAGACTCTATTCGTTCTATGTCATTTACTTTATGAGCCGCAAAATTTCTTTGATTAATCATAGTCATGGTAGCCCATCCTGTTTCAAGGTCAACATTAATGCTATGAATTGTTGCTTTTAAGAGATTTTTCTCACCATCTATATCAAGTTTTTTTTATTGTTGCGATTTCTTAATTCAATCTTTAGCGCTTTGAGCTTATTTTTAAACTTAATTTGATCATTAATATATTGCGAAAGTCATGGCTGCATCTCCCATCCACGAATAATTAACTAAGTTATTGAAATCATCCCATTCCATCCAAGAGTTAAACATTTTAAATGGGATAGGCCCGTAATCAACTGATAATTATTTAAAGACAATTGGTCTATGATCGGAAATAGTTTTCTCGAGCACCATAGAAGTCATGTTAGGCAGAAGGTCACTCAGTTATTTAGAAATCATAAATTTGTCAAGTTTACTGTGCTTTTTCCCATCCGAAGTTACAGATGTAAAATTATAACCTCCCATCGGGAATTGAACGAGAACAACTTCGATTATAAAGTTATTGAAGTTGTTTGCATTAGTCTGGGAGAAAATAGAACCAATTCGTTCATGTCGAAAATGAAAAGAGTTAAAATCTCCAAAAATCACATATAGGCCTTCTTTGCGGTTTATCCATCAGATTAAAAATGCCATAGATACTTTTTCCCTTTCTCCTTGAGGAGCATACACATTGATTATAAAACATTTTATTATCTTGAAAACCCATTCGCCCTCCACAATCAAAACATTGTCCATCGAAACAATACTCTTCTTTTCAAACAACAAAGGATCCAAGATTGACAAAATTCCACCAGAACAACCTCTCGCACTAATAGAAGCAAATTAGAAATTATAACTTCTCCATAAACTTCTAATTTTAAACATATCTACCAAATGTGAATGATTCCTCACCTTTTTTCTTTTATGCCAGTCTCCCATCCCACACATGTTCTATGATAGTATATTCATTGATCAAAAACTTTATCACCAATACCATTTATATAATTTATTAAAAAGTGCCTGCTACCCTCCGCACCATATCCAAGCATCTTTCCCATTTCAATTTGTCTGACAAAATTGTTAATGATAAAGTCTCCATTTACCTTGAGACCTACCTTCACTATGTGTAACACCCGGTTCCTGGTACATATTTAAATTCAAGTAAGTTCATGTTTTGCTCTGGGACTCGGCGAGTTGGAGGCCCAACTCGTCGAGTAGACAAGATATTGATCGGGAAGTTTAATGATCTACTCGACGAGTCGGGAGACCGACTCGACGAGTAGAAGCTGTCTGGATGAAACCCTAATATTTAGTGTTTGCACCCAATTTAAATGACTTATTCTGCCCCAACCATCCCCCATCGTCCCTCCCAACCCAGAGAAAACCCTAACTCGAAACCCTAAGCCCTATTTAAGTGTTCTTGAACTTTTTGGTGCCTTTTGTGTGTATTTAAAGTTGGAAAAGGAGAAGGAAGCTTAGGAGATTAGGAGAGAGCAAGTAGATCCAGAAGTCTTGGAACATTTGCTGCTAATTTGAGGTATAAAGCTGATACCTTGGCTATTCATTACTTAGATCTTGATTTGAGGCTATTTTCTACCATTTTCTAAGCTTTAGTGAAGCTATACTTAGATTTGTCTGTATATTTGGAGTTGTACTTCAGATCTGGAACCATTGAGGGTTACCATGGCATAAAGGTGCCAACTTTATGGCCATGGGAGATCCATGCAACATATAAACCCCTTTTTATGGCTTTTTGAGCCAAAAACCCAATGCATGGACATCAAGTTCGTAGCTTTACGTATAATATGGACCCTAGGAGGTCAGATCTATGGTTTGGATTCTTTCAGACCAAGTAAAATCGACTGTATAGTTTGGGACAAAGAGGGACTCGGCGAGTCGTTCATAGGACTCGGCGAGTTGGGACGTATTTTCCATCAAATCCTTTCTGTTAAAGGACCAGATGATAAGATGGAAGATCACCCAGTTGTCTAGGCTCATTAGGGACCTGGAAATCATAGAACTCGGCGAGTGTATGAGCTAACTCGGCGAGTTCAAGGCAATGTCCCAACCACATGAAGACGGACTCGACGAGTTCAGGGAGAACTCGGCGAGTCATAGACTAAATACCTTCATACGGATGAAGATGAACTCGACGAGTTCAAGGACGAACTCGGCAAGTCAGTCGAAGAAGGTTCCGATGTTTGTTGAAGGAGAACTCGTCGAGCTCTTGATAAACTCGACGAGTAGGGACGAGATTGTAGCTTTTTGTGGACGTGGGGACTCGGCGACTTGGTGGACCAAATCGCCGAGTCAAGTGAACCAGATGTTGACTTTGACCAAGGTTTTGACCTTGACTTTGAGTTGGACTTGAGTTGACCCTGTATAGGGGTTATGAGTATGAAATGGTAACTTAAAAAGGATGTTGTGTAGGGATCGAGGAGTCGTGAAGAGTTGATTTCCATACCGAGGACAATGCAGACACTACACGACATTGAGGTGAGTTACCTACCAGTAGAAGTGGGTCTAAGGCACCAAGGCCGACCCACTAGTAGTTGATTACAGTTGAGATGATTGTCTTTGTGATTATTGTCTAGTTTGCTATTACTTGATGTGTTATATGTGCTAGTAGGATATGTTCTATGTGATAGTGGTAGTAGGAGCGAAATAGTCCCCCGATTCGGTCGTTAGGACCGAAGGGTAGGTAGGACACCCCAGATATGTCTGACAGCATGATTATGATATGTTATTATGTGATAGTAGTAGGGGGTGAAATAGTCCCCGTGACCGGGTGAAATAGAACACAGGGTAGGCAGGCATCCCAGAATGGCCTGACACGGGTAGGTCAACACCCCAAAATGGCTTGACATGGGTATGTCAGCACCCCAGAATGGCTTGGCATAAGTAGGTCGGACACCCCAGAATTGCCCGGAAGTATGTATGTTGTATGGTATGTGGTATGATGGGGGAACTCACTAAGCTTTGTGCTTACGATTTTCAGTTTTGGCTTCAGGTACCTCTTCATCTAAGGGAAGGATCCGGCAGGGTAGCAGCACACCGCACACACATGATTCCGCATTTGAGAAACCTGGGATTATACTCTGACATTATACTATTTGACATTATGGTTTTTGAGACATGTAATTATGGTTTGATGTTGTCACAACTAGCACTTTTGGCTAGGAAATTCCGTCCTCAGGTAACTAAGGACTATTGTGAGATTTGTGCTAACAGTCCTAAGTGTTCCATATGAGTTCCTAAGGAGCCATAAAGTGTTAGAATGCAAATATCTCCAAGTATAGTGAATCTCTCCCAAATCTCTCCAAGTATGTGAAATCTCTCCCAAATCTCTCCAAGTATAGTGAATCTCTCCTAAATCTCTCCAAGTATGTGAAATCTCTCCCAAATCTCTCCAAGAATAGTGAATCTCTCGCAAATCTCTCCAAGTATGTGAAATCTCTCCTAAATCTCCCTAAGTATGCGAAATCTCTCCAAGAATAGTGAATCTCTCCCAAATCTCCCTAAGTATGCGAAATCTCTCCAAGAATAGTGAATCTCTCGCAAATCTCTCTAAGTATGCGAAATCCCTCCAAGACTAGTGAATCTCTCCCAAATCTCACCAAGTATGTGAAATCTCTCCCAAATCTCTCCACGTATCTCAAATCTCTCTCAAATCTCCCTAAGTACCTTCCTTAGTCGAAAACAGCTCAAAACCGGAAGAGGAAACCCCAAAAGGACCCTTTTGGTCCGGAACCTCTTGGTCCGGAACCCTCTTGGTCCGGCCTCCTCTTGGTCCTGAACCTCTTGGTCCGGACTCCTCTTGGTCCGGAACCCTCTTAGTCCAGAACCTCTTGGTCCGGAACCTCTTTGTCTGGAATGTCTTCTAAGGAAACCAAGAGGAGTTGCACGACGGAAACCTCTCATCCGGACCATCTCGCAATCTCGGAACTCCTGGCTCCGGACAATCTCGCCTATGGTCGCTTCGGAAAGGTCAGCTGACTTCGGAACCCTCGGTCCGGACTGCCGGCTTCGCTCCGGAATGAATCAGAAGACTTCGGAAACCGAGAAAGTGCTCCGGAACTTGCTGTTTGCTCCGGAACTTCTTGCCAACCATTTCGGATCCTCGCAGCTTTAATAATCCCCTCCGGAATTTGAGCTACAACTTCGGAAATTGCCCTAGAGCTCCGGAATTCACTATTTTGCCCCGGATTTTGGACTATTCCGGACCTTTTTATCATTTTGGGGTATTTTGAGGTCGGGAATCCCACCAAACTCGTGTTTTTCTTAGCTAAGACCCCTAAAACCTTTATTTTATGCCAAATTTAATTATTTAAATTATATTTACATAAAATAAAAAGTTTAGGATTTAGGAAAACCTTATCCTAAATCAAGAAGAGGACAAGGAAGTTGACTTTGTGATTTGATGAAATTCCTCATTTCCCATGCAAATCACGGTATTCCATGCTTTACCCACCAAATATCCATGCATGGACCACCAGATCCCCATGCATCAAAGATTCCGTTCCTTTTCTTATACTCCAAAACCACGACAGTAAGGGAGTTTAGACTCCACTTTCTCTCTCACTTTTCCCATTTTTCTCTCAAAAACTCATCTTCAAGCAAGAACAGGGGATCTTGCTGAAAGGAAATTTCTCAATTTCTTCCTGGGAAATTTTAAGGTAAATTCCTCCACTCACCTAATATTTTATTATATTTCAAGATGAATCCATATTATTTTATTCATAATAATATGTGATGATCATCCTTAAGAAAGCATCCCTCCCATGGAAGTTCCTCATCTCAGCAACAGTTTAAGCTTGAGATCTTCACTCCATAACTCCAAACAACTCCTCAACCAACTCAAGGTGAGCTTCATACCCCACCTTTTCAATATTTTAATGTATTTAGGGGAGAGTACAAGTCAAATCTTGCCTAAATACTTGAATAATTGCTTATATACGTATGATTGTATGTGTGTGTGTGAAATATTATTAAATTAATATTTTAGTAATATACTCACGAACGTAAGAATTCCCAATTCCATAAAGAACAGAGGATACTTTGGTATAAAAGAGCCTCCCAACTATTGGATGTGTCCAACTTAAGCCCTTTACCTATGCTTTCATGTCTAGAAATAAAACTTATAAAAAGGAACCTTGATAAGTTGACACTTATTCTAGTGATTTTCGAAAATGGGAACTTTGTGACTATTTTGCAAACTGTCAGGGGGTATTTTATAAATATTCAATATAAAAGTTTGAGGTAAGAAAATACACAAATAGAGCCTTTATGACAGAAATATTTGTATGTCATAAACTGTTGTCATAAAACCTCCAAGAACATAAGTAATGTCCTATGTGTCATAAAACAGAAAATGCGTGTCATCGATAGTGTCAGATCAGGATGTGTGTTTTACTTCAGGTTCTGGAAGAAGTTTCATGAGGAGTTGGGTACCCGATTGCACTTCAGTACCGTATACCACCCACAGACAGACGGACATAGTGAGTGGATGATGCAGACGCTTGATGACATGCTACGTGCATGTGTTATGGACTTCGGAGGAAGTTGGGACACCTATTTGCCCTTGGCTGCGTTTTCTTATGACAATCGCCTTCATTCCAGTATTGGTATGCCACCCTTTGAGATCTTATATGGGAGGAGGTGTCAGACTCCCATCTGTTGGGGAGAGGTAGGACATAGAGTGATGGGTTGCACTGAGATAGTGCTCAAGACGACTGACCAGATTCAACAGGTCAGACAGAGGTTACTAACATCTCAGAGTCGCCAGAAGAATTACGCAGACCGACGACGATCCAAGCTAGAGTTCAAGGTTGGAGATTTTGTCCTCCTGAAGGTATCCCCGTGGAAAGGGGTGATCCGATTCAGGAAGCGGGGAAAGTTGGGTCCTAGGTATATCGGTCCTTTCAAAGTGACTACTAGAGTGGGGAAGGTAGCCTATCGGTTGGAGCTACCTGCAGAGTTGAGCCAGATTCATAACATCTTCCACGTGTCTCAGTTGAGGAAGTGTGTAGGCGATGAGAAGGCGGTGGTACCCTTAGAGGACATTCAGGTTGATGCGAGCCTGAATTACGTTGAGAGATCGATAGCGATATTGGATAGAAAAGTTAAGACCCTGAGGAACAAGGAGGTGCGACTGGTTAAGGTGTAGTTGGAGCACCGCAGGAGATCCGAGTGGACTTGGGAGCCGGAGTCCGAGACGCGTGAGCAGTACCTAGAGTTATTTCTGGAGCATGACTTCGAGGGCGAAGTCTGATTTTAGTGGGGGAGAGTTGTAACATCCCAACTCCCAGGTATAATATTTATACATTTATTTATGAGTTGCTTGAGCAACTCGACGAGTTGGATGCCCCAACTCGTTGAGTTGAGACATATTGGCCATGTGGGTTTTATGACCAACTCGATGAGTCGGAGGGACCAACTCGCCGAGTTGGCGCTGTGAGAGGAAACTGTAAATATCCGGGGTTGGGTCCTATTTAAAGGACCTTAAGCCCTCATTTCCGCCTCACCAGCCACCTTACTCCCCTGTGTGATACCCTAATCGTCTATATTGAGCTAAGAGAGAAAGAGAGCTAATCTTTGGGCATTTTAGTGCACCTTTATAAGAGAAGAGAAGAGTATCAAGGCAAAGAACGAGAGGAGACTATTGGATCTGGTGTTATTTCATCTATAGCTTCTGTGGAAGGTAAAAAGTCTTCACCTTGCTCATTATTGTGATTAGATCTCGTTTTTATGGAGTTTTAGGGCTTTTTCCATCTTTCATTGAGATTTTAGTGTGTTAAACTCACCAAGAGGTTAAGACTTCAGATCTTGACCTGGTGAGGTCCCTAAAGTCCAAAGGTCCCAACTTTATCCAGCTATAGAGGAACTTTTATTCTTAAGACCCTAAATGGAGCTTGTTTTGGCATTTCAAGCCCTAAGTGTCGTGCATGGACGTAAAGATTGTAGCTTTACGTGGTATCTCAGCCTTGGGTGGCTAGATCTAGAGTTTGGGGTTGTGAATCTGCCTTAAAACGTCTGAATGAGAAACGAGACTTAAGGGACTCGCCGAGTTGATGAGCCAACTCGACGAGTCGGCTAGGGTTTTCCCCGACGAGTCTGGACATGAGTAACTCGGCGAGTTGATGAGACAACTCGACGAGTTAAGTTGGATTTTCACGACATTTCGGAAGAAATGATGGGACTCGACGAGTCACGGAGATGCACTCGACGAGTTGGGTTAACATAGACTGTTGACTCGAGTGTTGACTTCAGTTGACTTTAGGGTTTTGTCAAGACAAGGATTATGGATACCATGGAGGGGTAGAATGGTCTTTTACCCATTCCAAGAGTTAGAGAGAGAGAATAGCCTTTGGTTTATTTAGAGTCATGATTGTAGTGTTAATTAGAGATAATTATCATATGTGTTAGGCGGAGGCTAGATCGGTGATTCGTGTACGAGATTTATTTGCTTGCTCACGAGGTGAGTCTTCTCACTATACTTATCTTGAGTGGTAATTTCGTGTGACCAGAGGATCATGTGTGCTTATATTGAGTATTGTGATATCCTGCATTATGTCTTTGTGATTTATGTTGTGTATTATGCTGATCTTTACAGAGTTAGGACCGGAGGGTCCACCCGAGTTGTGGGACCAGAGGGTTCCACTGAGACACATCGATCAGAGGGTCTTATTTGAGATATAGCCATGATAGGCTAATGAGTTATGTGTGGTATTTTTGGGAACTCACTAAGCTTCGTGCTTACCGTGTTATGTGTTATGTGTTTCAGGTACTTCTCAGGATCACGGGAAGGGGTCGTCTTGATTGTACACACGAGGCAGAGTTATGTTTTGAGGATCCTGGATTGTGTTAAACAATTTATGAATATGCCTTTTGATAAATTGTCATTTTGGGAGATTTGTGAACTATGTTTATGAGAATTATGTGATTTTTAAAATGAAAATTTTGTTTGAAAATTTACGGCGTTATAGATGGATATGTCTCTATCCAAAAAATTTCGTGATAATGTATGGGTAGTTTTTACCGATGGATCTAACCTAATTTACTAACACCCGACATATTCCATTTACTAATGTACTACCCATTAAACCTTTTAATGGCAGTTACTTTTCCCGTTATACATTAATATAATGTGTATACAAAACTCTAACTATAAGTCCATAACTATAACCTATAAAATGTGTTGCATAATCTTAAGTTGCGAAATTCACATACGAATAGAAATTTGCTAAAAAAGCATTTTGTGAGCTTGTTTGGTTAAAGTAGCATGTCGTTGAAAGTTGTAAGATTTTTTTTAACAGCTGAAAAGTTTTATTAAAAAAGAGACTAGCAAGAAGCTAGTAAAATATTATACATAGAGAAAGGGATTTTGAATCCAATTTGGCCAACTAATATTAGAACTACGTTTTCTAGTTTTAAACCAATGAAAAGCATGATCAATAACATAATCCAAGATGAGCTCCTTCTTGAAACTCTGATCAACAAATAGAATGTCGTTTTTATATCTCCAGATAATCCACTAGGTTGTTTGAATCACCACTTCAAGTATCTCCATTTTCTTCTAATTGACCAGGAAATCTATTACTGTTTTCAACAAATCAGGAGGGGACAGATGGATAGGAATATCCAAGTCTAGACATTTGATTATTCCTTTCCAATTTTTATTGGCTATATCGCAATCAACAAACAAGTGACGAGTAGTTTCAGTACTTTGTTGACATATTGGGTAAAGAGTAGATGACACATCAAATCCTTTGGCTTGAAAACTCGATCTCACATGAATTCTATCAACCAGAAGACGCCAAGAAAGAATATTAACTTTTTTAGGAACAAATTTATTCCAAAAAGTTGGTTCGTTATTCGAATGCAACATTAAATGTTCAAGGTATTTTCTAGTAGCTTTCACCATGAAAAGACTTATCATCATCAAGGTCCCATCTCCAACCATCCATATCATTAGAAAGAGTGAAGTGTTCCAAAATAGAACATAATTGGAGAAATTAAGCATTTTCGAGTGGAGTGGTGATCGGTGTTATACAATTCCAGAGCCAGTGATTATCCTATTTGCATTCTGCAACAGAACAATTTTTTAGAACTATGATTTGGTATAAAGCAGAATATCTCTCTATATGAGGAATGCCTTCAAGCTAAGGTTCTTTCCAGAAACGAGTATTGATTCTATTACTAACCTTATGAGACATAATGGTAAAAGGAATCACTCCAATTTGATGTAAATTGATCCAAGATTTCACCATATCATCCTAAATGCTATTTCCTTTGGTTCGAATGCAACTTTCAAAATAATTGCCCAGACGATTCTGAGTTGCCATTACAACTCAAGCCTAGAGAGATTCAGGTTCAATGTGGAACCGTCACCTCCACTTCATTAACAATGCGTAATTAAAACATTCTAAGATTCCAATACCTATTCCACCTTGATCTTTTGGAGCTTCAGGAAAGTCCCAAGCAACCAAATATATTTTCCTTTGATTATTTTCAAAACCTAAAAATAACTTAGCTCTTATAGATTATAATATCTTCATGACAACAATAGGTAAAACAAAAATTGACATATAGTAAATTCCCAAAGAACCAAGAACTAAAGAAAGAAGCGTGGACCGACCTCCTATTGAGAGCAATTTAGAGTTCCACGAAGATAGTTTCTTTTCAAACTTGTCAACTATAATATTCCAATTATGCATTTAGCTCATGTTCATCCCAACCGGTAAACCCAAATACATGAAAGGTAATTTTCTTGGAGAAAGCAGGTCCCCTTAACGAATACCCTTTTCAATTTAAAATTCGTTAATTAGGCTTCTATTAACAAGAATAGAAGCTCTCGCGGACATCAAACACGCCTTTATACATTGACACCATCGGCTACCGAAACCTAGAAAGGGCATGATTTGCAAAAGATACTCCCAGTTAACTGAATCAAAAGCTTTAGGAAAACCAGTCTTAAGAACAAGATGTTGTTTCTTTTTCTTTTTATACCATTGAATGATCTCATTTATAATGAGATACCCTTCTAGGATTGGTGTGCCTTTAACAAAGGCAGACTATTCCATGCTAACAATAGAACCCACCACCTTTGCTAATCAGTTAGCAAGGACTTTTGCAAGAATTTTGTATTGACAACCTATAAAACTTATATGTCGATAATCAATAATCAAATTTGGGCTATCAATCTTCGGAATCAAAGTTACAAAGGAGGAATTACAACCATTAGGGATTTTACCAAAATGAGCAAACTCTTGAATGTATGCCATAATATCATCTTTTAAAGTCTCCCAATGTCGTTTAATAAAATAGAAAGGAAAACCATCGGGTCGTAGTGATTTATCATTTCCACACATCCAGACTGCACTTTTAATCTCTTCCATATTGATCTTGGCTTCAAGAAGATCTACTTGATCCATGGTTAAACGTTTAAATCAATCACTTCGGTTAACCATGGGCATGGATGGAATTTTCGAAAACTTCTCTTTGAAGTGGTCATAAAAAAATTTCTTAACTCCTCCAGGGTCAATAATCCAATTCCCTTCTTGTTTGTTGCCGTTTAAATTTAGCTGTTGACACTTTTTTTAGCATGTTGTGAAAAAACTTTGAATTTTTGTCGCCTTCGTCTCCCCATTTAAATTTTATTTTTTACGCAACGTCAAGATACTCTATTCGTTCTATGTCATTTACTTTATGAGCCACAAAATTTATTTGATTAATCATAGTCATGGTAGCCCATCCTGTTTCAAGGTCAACATTAATGCTATGAGTTGTTGCTTTTAAGAGATTTTTCTCACCATCTATATCAAGTTTTTTTTATTGTTGCGATTTCTTAATTCAATCTTTAGCGCTTTGAGCTTATTTTTAAACTTAATTTGATCATTAATATATTCCGAAAGTCATGGCTGCATCTCCCATCCACGAATAATTAACTAAGTTATTGAAATCATCCCATTCCATCCAAGAGTTAAACATTTTAAATGGGATAGGCCCGTAATCAACTGATAATTATTTAAAGACAATTGGTCTATGATCGGAAATAGTTTTCTCGAGCACCATAGAAGTCATGTTAGGCAGAAGGTCACTCAGTTATTTAGAAATCATAAATTTGTCAAGTTTACTGTGCTTTTTCCCATCCGAAGTTACAGATGTAAAATTATAACCTCCCATCGGGAATTGAACGAGACCAACTTCGATTATAAAGTTATTGAAGTTGTTTGCATTAGTCTGGGAGAAAATAGAACCAATTCGTTCATGTCGAAAATGAAAAGAGTTAAAATCTCCAAAAATCACATATAGGCCTTCTTTGCGGTTTATCCATCAGATTAAAAATGCCATAGATATTTTTTCCCTTTCTCCTTGAGGAGCATACACATTGATTATAAAACATTTTATTATCTTGAAAACCCATTCGCCCTCCACAATCAAAACATTCTCCATCGAAACAATACTCTTCTTTTCAAACAACAAAGGATCCAAGATTGACAAAATTCCACCAGAACAACCTCTCGCACTAATAGAAGCAAATTAGAATTTATAAGTTCTCCATAAACTTCTAATTTCAAACATATCTACCAAATGTGAATGATTCCTCACCTTTTTTCTGTTATGGCAGTCTCCCATCCCACACATGTTCTATGATAGTATATTCATTGATCAAAAACTTTCTCACCAATACCATTTATATAATTTATTAAATCGTGCTTGCTACCCTCCGCACCATATCCAAGCATCTTTCCCATTTCAATTTGTCTAACAAAATTGTTAATGATAAAGTCTCCATTTACCTTGAGACCTACCTTCACTATGTGTAACACCCGGTTCCTGGTACGTATTTAAATTCAAGTAAGTTCATGTTTTGCTCTGGGACTCGGCGAGTTAGAGGCCCAACTCGTCGAGTAGACTCGATATTGATCGGGAAGTTTAATGATCTACTCGACGAGTCGGGAGACCGACTCGACGAGTAGAAGCTGTCTAGATGAAACCCTAATATTTAGTGTTTCCACCCAATTTAAATGACTTATTCTGCCCCAACCATCCCCCATCGTCCCTCCCAACCCAGAGAAAACCCTAACTCGAAACCCTAAGCCTTATTTGAGTGTTCTTGAACTTTTTGGTGCCTTTTGTGTGTATTTAAAGTTGGAAAAGGAGAAGGAAGCTTAGGAGATCAGGAGAGAGCAAGTAGATCCAGAAGTCTTGGAACATTTGCTGCTCATTTGAGGTATAAAGCTGATACCTTGGCTATTCATTACTTAGATCTTGATTTGAGGCTATTTTCTACCATTTTCTAAGCTTTAGTGAAGCTATACTTAGATTTGTCTGTATATTTGGAGTTGTACTTCAGATCTGGAACCATTGAGGGTTACCATGGCATAAAGGTGCAAACTTTATGGCCATGGGAGACCCATGCAACATATAAACCCCTTTTTATGGCTTTTTGAGCCAAAAACCCCATGCATGGACATCAAGTTCGTACCTTTACGTATAATATGGACCCTAGGAGGTCAGATCTATGGTTTGGATTCTTTCAGACCAAGTAAAATCGACTGTATAGTTTGGGAGAAAGAGGGACTCGGCGAGTCGTTCATAGGACTCGGCGAGTCGGGACGTATTTTCCATCAAATCCTTTCTGTTAAAGGACCAGATGATAAGATGGAAGATCACTCAGTTGTCTAGGCTCATTAGGGACCTGGAAATCATAGAACTCGGCGAGTGTATGAGCTAACTCGGCGAGTTCAAGGCAATGTCCCAACCACATGAAGACGGACTCGACGAGTTCAGGGAGAACTCGGCGAGTCATAGACTAAATACCTTCATACGGATGAAGATGAACTCGACGAGTTCAAGGACGAACTCGGCAAGTCAGTCGAAGAAGGTTCCGATGTTTGTTGAAGGAGAACTCGTCGAGCTCTTGATAGACTCGACGAGTAGGGACGAGATTGTAGCTTTTTGTGGACGTGGGGACTCGGCGAGTTGGTGGACCAACTCGCCGAGTCGAGTGAACCAGATGTTGACTTTGACCAAGGTTTTGACCTTGAATTTGAGTTGGACTTGAGTTGACCCTGTATAGGGGTTATGAGTATGAAATGGTAACTTAAAAAGGATGTTGTGTAGGGATCGAGGAGTCGTGAAGAGTTGATTTCCATACCGAGGACAATGCAGACACTACATGACATTGAGGTGAGTTACCTACCAGTAGAAGTGGGTCTAAGGCACCAAGGCCGACCCATTAGTAGTTGATTACAGTTGAGATGATTGTCTTTGTGATTATTGTCTGGTTTGCTATTACTTGATGTGTTCTATGTGCTAGTAGGATATGTTCTATGTGATAGTGGTAGTAGGAGCGAAATAGTCCCCCGATTCGGTCGTTAGGACCGAAGGGTAGGTAGGACACCCCAGATATTTTCAGTTTTGGCAACATGATTATGATATGTTATTATATGATAGTAGTAGGGGGTGAAATAGTCCCCGTGACCGGGTGAAATAGAACAGAGGGTAGGCAGGCATCCCAGAATAGCCTGACACGGGTAGGTCAGCACCCCAGAATGGCTTGACATGGGTATGTCAGCACCCCAGAATGGCTTGGCATAAGTAGGTCGGGCACCCCAGAATTGCCCGGAAGTATGTATGTTGTATGGTATGTGGTATGATGGGGGGACTCACTAAGCTTTGTGCTTACTATTTTCAGTTTTGGCTTCAGGTACCTCTTCATCTAAGGGAAGGATCCGACAGGGTAGCAGCGCATCGCACACATATGATTCCGCATTTGAGAAACCTGGGATTGTACTCTGACATTATATTATTTGACATTATGGTTTTTGAGACATGTAATTATGGTTTGATGTTGTCACAACTAGTACTTTTGGCTAGGAAATTCCGTCCTCAGGTAACTAAGGACTATTGTGAGATTTGTGCTAACACTCCTAAGTGTTCCATATGAGTTCCTAAGGAGCCATAAAGTGTTAGAATGCAAATCTCTCCAAGTATAGTGAATCTCTCCCAAATCTCTCCAAGTATGTGAAATCTCTCCCAAATCTCTCCAAGTATAGTGAATCTCTCCTAAATCTCTCCAAGTATGTGAAATCTCTCCCAAATCTCTCCAAGTATAGTGAATCTCTCCCAAATCTCTCCAAGTATGTGAAATCTCTCCCAAATCTCCCTAAGTATGCGAAATCTCTCCAAGAATAGTGAATCTCTCCCAAATCTCCCTAAGTATGCGAAATCTCTCCAAGAATCGTGAATCTCTCGCAAATCTCTCTAAGTATGCGAAATCCCTCCAAGACTAGTGAATCTCTCCCAAATCTCTCCAAGTATGTGAAATCTCTCCCAAATCTCTCCACGTATCTCAAATCTCTCTCAAATCTCCCTAAGTACCTTCCTTAGTCGAAAACAGCTCAAAGCCGGAAGAGGAAACCCCAAAAGGACCCTTTTGGTCTGGAACCTCTTGGTTCGGAACCCTCTTGGTCCGGACTCCTCTTGGTCCTGAACCTCTTGGTCCGGACTCCTCTTGGTCCGGAACCCTCTTAGTCCGGAACCTCTTGGTCCGGAACCCTCTTGGTCCGGAACCTCTTTGTCCGGAATGTCTTCTAAGGAAACCAAGAGGAGTTGCACGACGGAAACCTCTCATCCGGACCATCTCGCAATCTCGGAACTCCTGGCTCCGGACAATCTCGCATATGGTCGCTTCGGAAAGGTCAGCTGACTTCGGAACCCTCGGTCTGGACTGCCGGCTTCGCTCCGGAATGAATCAAAAGACTTCGGAAACCAAGAAAGTGCTCCGGAAGTTACTGTTTGCTCCGGAACTTCTTGCCAACCATTTCGGATCGTCGCAGCTTTGATACTCCCCTCCGGAATTTGAGCTACAACTTCGGAAATTGCCCTAGAGCTCCGGAATTCACTACTTAACCCCAGATTTTGGACTATTCCGGACCTTTTTATCATTTTGGGGTATTTTGAGGTCGGGAATCCCACCAAACTCGTGTTTTTCTTAGCTAAGACCCCTATAACCTTTATTTTATGCCAAATTTAATTATTTAAATTATATTTACATAAAATAAAAAGTTTAGGATTTAGGAAAACCTTATCCTAAATCAAGAAGAGGACAAGGAAGTTGACTTTGTGATTTGATGAAATTCCTCATTTCCCATGCAAATCACCGTATTCCATGCTTTACCCACCAAATATCCATGCATGGACCACCAGATCCCCACGCATCAAAGATTCATTTCCTTTTCTTATACTCCAAAACCACGACAGTAAGGGAGTTTAGACTCCACTTTCTCTCTCACTTTTCCCATTTTTCTCTCAAAAACTCATCTTCAAGCAAGAACAGGGGATCATGCTGAAAGGAAATTTCTCAACTTCTTCCTGGGAAATTTTAAGGTAAATTCCTCCACTCACCTAATATTTTATTATATTTCAAGATGAATCCATATTATTTTATTCATAATAATATATGATGATCATCCTTAGGAAAGCATCCCTCCCAGGGAAGTTCCTCATCTCAGCAACAGTTTAAGCTTGAGATCTTCACTCCATAACTCCAAACAACTCCTCAACCAACTCAAGGTGAGCTTCATACCCCACATTTTCAATATTTTAATGTTTTTGGGGGAGAGTACAAGTCAAATCTTGCCTAAATACTTGAATAATTGCTTATATACATATGATTGTATGTGTGTGTGAAATATTATTAAATTAATATTTTAGTAATATACTCACGAACGTAAGAATTCCCAATTCCATAAAGAACAGAGGATACTTTGGTATAAAAGAGCCTCCCAACTATTGGATGTGTCCAACTTAAGCCCTTTACCTATGCTTTCATGTCTAGAAATAAACTTATAAAAAGGAACCTTGATAAGTTGACACTTATTCTAGTGATTTTCGAAAATGGGAACTTTGTGACTATTTTGCAAACTGTCAGGGGGTATTTTATAAATATTCAATATAAAAGTTTGAGTTAAGAAAATACACAAATAGAGCCTTTATGACAGAAATATTTGTATGTCATAAACTGTTGTCATAAAACCTCCAAGAACAAAAGTAATGTCCTATGTGTCATAAAACAGAAAATGCGTGTCATAACCGGCAGTTATAAATTTATACAAATTATAACTTGACACTTTTTCTCTTGACTAAAATGACTTATTTTTCAATAAACGAAAAGAACGAACACGAGCACCTAGTTAACGAGCACAATCAACGATATGGAACGAGAACGATACTTCTATTCAATGAGTACGAATTTCACTATTTATCTAACAAATAATGGATCTCTAACGATTGCTCAAAAGGTTGTTAATATTCTAGTCAGACAAATCTCAAAAGTACCTAAATATAAAAATATTAGTGTACGTCTAAGTCCTGTAAGGAGTTATAGCCAGAGTCTCCTGGAGGGAGAGCGGGAATTTGTGTATAGATCTATACGGGATTGACACCCCGCACCTTCGCTGTTCGCTACAGCTAGACATGCCAGTCTAGGGTGACAAATGTCTTATTCAAACCGAGGGCGCCTGAGAAACGCCAAAACAGGCACTTCGTCAGATTAGTATGGTTATAACGACTCACTAGAATATGTTATATTAACTAGAAATTTATATAAGGAAGACCTCATAAATAAATTTTGGCACGTTGTGTTGACGGTCCTACACGTGATAGGTGATGGTCCGCATTTGTTGTGTTGATTGTCCTTCTTCATTGCGTAGAATGTCCACAATAGCCATGTTGATTCTTTCTCCTACAAGTATAGAGTCGTAATACTGCTATTTTTACAAATTAAAAAGCGTAGGACTCTATGGAAAACGTTTGTAAACGATTTTGATAACGATAAACTAACCCACACATATACATAGTTGGAAACTAGAACCGATGATTATTTTATAACAGAAAATATAGGATTTTATGGGGAAAACGATTTTCTACGATTTCAATAACGATAAACTAGAACTTACGAATATTTTATAGAAGAAAATATAGGATTTTCTGGGGAAAACGATTTTTCTACGATTTCGATAACGATAAACTAGAACGCACACACTCAATTTTACTCGATAACAGGAACAACATTTTCAACCATATTTCCTTTTTGAAAATAAGGGATTTTTCTTGAAACGGTTGATTGTTACTATTCAAACGAACTATTCTCGGACACAGCTCGCTTTTACAAATCCCACTACTTTTCAAATCACTCCTTATAAGGATGAATAAAAGTAATGACATGCACACATATAACCATGATTTTCAAGGCAAGACATCAAACGATTTCATAGAAAATATCGGATTTTCTGAAAGTACAATAAGAACGATTCTAAACAAGTGTAAACGATTTTATACACAAAACTGCTTATGAACTCACCAACTTTTTAGTTGACGCTTTTCAAAACAACTTGTATTCTCAGGTGTCTAGTAAGCAAGTAACAAGGGACACGGATGCAAGACTTTTAGCTGTAGCTTGGATTTTTCTGCTTATGTCTCTTTTGTGTAATTCGAAGAACAAATACAATATGTAAACAATGTTAGTTTGTTATCCCAATGTATGATGTTTGGATTGCTCTGTTTCATTTATATTCAATTTTTATGATACTGCACATTGAAGTCACCCGCCTCCGGACGTTTCCGCCGTCTGGTCCGGGGGTGTGACAGATTGGTATCAGAGCATTGTTTATAGTGAACTAGTATATGTGGCCATACAAGATATACAACTATAAATACAATGGGACTAAAACACACGCTGCCTGAAAGTATACTTTAAAAAGATAAGTATTTTATAAAAGTATACATATCTACTAACACAATATCATAACGAGAAGAAACCGAAAGTAACTAAATGTTGAACACTACAGTCAAACCTGGGCAGTTACATAATCATATCTGGGATCAATATAGCCTGATCAACTATATTTATTTGAGATATGACCAACATGTGCTTGGGAGTGATGGTGGTGTTGCAACAAACCTAAAACCTACCAACTATGAGTACAAGAGAACACTAGAATCGAGCATCAAGTTTAAAATACTATAGGAGTATTTTAGGATACTATAAACCCCTCACACCTAAACTATCCCCGTATACCTCGAGCCGCGACTCTTGCACAAACGACGTAATTGAAATTCCTCACCAAGACTTCTACTACCCTATCACGATGATTTGCGAATGGGGCAAGGAGAGACCAAAAGAAGCCCAAGAGGAAAATCCAGAAATGGATCCTAAGTGATACCCATAGATGAATTGTGAAAGGGAGATCCGACTAAGAAACCAGCAAGGATGAAAGCGCCAAGGAAACCCTTGACGAGCTTTACCCGATTGGGAGCAGACCAGAGACCCTTTCACCTTTCTCTTCCCAGATATGTAACCACCCAATATAAGTTCCCTGGGATGAACATACCTAGAAACAAAACGATATCCACGCAACAACAAGTTAAGCAATTAACTCCTATCCGGTTTAGGGTGTGTCTCCACAAAAGACAATCCATAATCGACGTGCATCGAACTCCGATAGCCAACACCCTCACGAATCAGGCATCACCTCTGTCTAGACCACAAGTAACCTGAATTGACTCCCGGTTTCCAACTCTCCGTCATGAAGTAATGGAGACCATAAGCAAAGCCCAGTGTGCAATGGTGTAAATCTGATCCCCCACAAATAACAAGAACACCATTCCAAATGCCTTACGAAAGCCATAAGTAGGACCAGAAACTATGTAAACCATGTGCACTCCTTAAAAGAGGAAATGGTCATTTGGAGACCACAACTCATAGCAACCAAGGCTAGGACAGCCTTAGCAGCATAAGGAACACAAAAAGGACACTCATAGTATAAGTAAAATGGCCAAGCACTTTGTACGCCAAAAGAGGACCACCACACTACTCGCCATAGGTTCATAATGCCCTTAATCGCAGCCAGTAGTAGTAAACCAAGAGGAGTACATCCCCTAAGAACCCATACAACCGAATCTGTTAACTATAGTGCTAGCTATGTGCTATTTTGACGAACTTTACGCCAGACAATACATGTTCCCACTCAATACCATAACTGTATCATGGGGATGTAGGTTGACACAATTAGCACCAGTACGTCAAGGTTATAGGAGTAAACCCACTTGAAACTAGCTACAAGTACTTACAAGCTCACTTTTCGTGTGCAGCAGGGTCATGTCTTCTCATGAAGATACCCGACCATGCACCGGTCCTACGAATAGACTCTGCCACTTTCCAAGCCACTGTAACAGCGGCTGTGGCAGCCGTCATGGCATACTTCAATGCCAACGACACAAGCGAAGTTGAAAGCAGTGTTGGTAACTCCAACCATAACCACAACCAAGGAAACCAACGAAGTACAACCCACCCATGCACTCAAAAACCTAAACCTAAGAACAACAAACGAAAGTTCGGGAACGAAAAAGGATATAGTTCGACTCAAAGGCTTACTAAAAGGCAACAAGCGGGACCAGTCCCTACCCCTATTAACCCTACACCTCCCCATCGAGACCATCATACCTTGGGAACAATCCACCCTGCAACAAGTGCAAATACCATCATTGGGAGCCTGCCATGCATTTTGTTGCAAAAGGTGCAACAAGATGGGGCACACCTCCCGCTACTATAGGGCCCCGGCCCCATGCGTCACTCCACCCCTCAACCCAAAAGAAAGTCCAGTTTGTCACAAGTGCGGTGCAACAGAACATTTCAAGAGAGATTGTCCAACAGATATGACTAACGGAGGAGTCGACGACTGGACAGGAGTTGACGACAAGGAACCCTGCCACAGCTTTTGGTACGTTCCACGATAAACTTAAGCATCGACCAATCACAAAAGTTTTTGTCAATTAAAAACATAATCCAAAAACTATTGTCTAGTAAGAGCAAGTCCTATAAATTATGGGAAGCTAAGAATCCTTATGAATGGACAATGACGGTCCCGTATGAACGTTAGTATCACCTATGGTTAGGATTCCGCAAACTAAGAACGTGCGATTCCGCCTTACTTTCTGTCCCTGGGCTGAATAGCGATTGAGACAGAACCCTACAGTCAACCATCTCTAAAGATCCTAAGTATGTACGGTTAGGTCACCTCCATCTATAGTGGAAGGACCTAGCAGAATTCGGATTTCGAATTCCCTTGCCTTATAGCAGCACCCTCATGTCGCTAAAACACCTAACAAACAGAAACGATGTAGACCCAATGATAACAACGAAAACAAAAACTAGCAATGAGAAGAACACAAACACTAGAACACCTAACAAGCAGAAACGATATAGACCCATTGGTAACAACGAAAACGAAACTAGCAACGATAAGAACACAAACACCAGAACACCTAACAAGCAGAAACGATATAGACCCAATGGTAACAACGAAAACGAAACTAGCAACGATAAGAACACGAACACTAGAACACCTAACAAGCAGAAACGAGGTAGACCCAATGGTAGTAGCGAAAACGAAACTAGCAACGATAAGGACACGAACACTAGAACACCTAACAAGCAGAAACGAGATAGACCCAATGGTAGTAACGAAAACGAAACTAGCAACGATAAGAACACAAACACTAGAACACCTAACAAGCAGAAATGAGATAGACCCAATGGTAGTAACGAAAACGAAACTAGCAACGATAAGAACACGAACACTAGAACACCTAACAAGCAGAAACAAGATAGACGCAATGGTAACAACGAAAACAAAACTAGCAACGATAAGAACGTGAACATAGAACACCATGTCATCACTAGCAACCGATACTCCTCAATCGATGTAGCAACAAGGAGTCCAATGTCATCAGCTGACACGGATAGGCTTGATTCTCACCTTACAAACCTCGAGCCCTGCAAATAGACTTTCGTTTTTACTCAACCGAATAACAAAACTCTTTCAGTCGATAACGACGAAATCCCTGTCAACCAGACGCCTAAGTCCTGGCGTAAGAAATACCACGCCCTTCCTTAGCCCCAGCAAAGATTGAAAATCAAGGAGCAAAGGGCGTAAAATGGAATCCGAAAGGCTTCCAACCTTCCTCCAAAGGTTCTCAAAACCTCTTGGAAACCTCAACCATGTGCTAAGCATAGATAGAATCACCTCGACTCCTGGAACCGCCTCAATGACCAAACACCCGACACCACTTAGCACGTTCACAAGAACAGATAGTGTCTGATCGCAAGATCGACATAATAGATAAAGTAAACATCAGACCCGGTCCCTAACCACTGGAAGCACCTGTCCAACTCATAAGGGGAGAAAGACAAAACTGTCATAGGCACCACTGACTACGAGTAAGCCAAACGAACCCATCATCAAGGATCGATACTCCCTACCCCGAATTGGAGGTTCGCTCAACCACCAACAAAGAACTGGAAGAGGTCGACCTACCACTAGATTGGAAAAACCCTAGGGGGAAAACTCCCAAGATAATCTAAAGCTCTTAAGGTCAACTATATCACGCAAAAACAACCTTGGTGACCATAATGCCAACTCCTAAGACCTAGAAAACTCTACTTATAGGACACCAGGATCCCGATCCCTTGAAGACCATTCAAAAGGCCTCGCCAAGAAAGGGCCGATAACTCATAGTCTCCGATTAACCAAAGGACCCAGGTTAGGACATTTCTCCTTCCTTGTGGTCAGCACACACAAGTATCAGACCACCGAAGCCCTAGAAATCCCACTTGACAAGAACGAGGTAACCAAGAACCCACGTCTCGAAGAAAATCATGTGTGATGACGTTAACAAGGTTTGGGATACCCACTTACTTTTAAACGAGTAATCATATAACAACAACTACCACTCGAACATAGGAGTTGCCCCCTCGAGGCCCTGTGTGGCCAGAGGTGCAGATCATCCTCTGTTAGGCTGAGATGGGAGATACCCAGCCAACAAGATGACAAACGCCCAATAGCACACTCACTAGACCCGAGATTACTCGAGAAACCACAAGAAGGGTAGTCAAAACCCAAATACGACCTCAAACATCGTAACACCGATAAAGGAACTATGTAGATAACATCTTAAAACCTTGAAATCCCAAGTAGGGATCAGGGTATTATTTAAGAACTCCCCTCGAGGAAGAGTAACTCGAATCAAAAGGAAAAGTGAACTAAACTCCCGATGCACCAGACCCTTCGAGATCCTCGCACTAATCGGTCCAGGTAACCTACGAACTCCAACTACCCTCCAAGCTTAGTAACATACACCCTGTGTTCCATGTGTCGAACCTAGAAAGAGTCTGTCCAGCAAGAACCTTTCCAGTCCCACTAGACAAGGTTTAGTGGACTAGAACCTCCTAATAGTTGATCAGTCTATCGAAGCTATGGATAGAAAGGTTAGGCACACCAAAACAAAACCGCATCCCGATTGTGAAGGTTCGAGAGAACGCTAGGCGTGATCCGAAATTCACTTGGGAGCACGAAAACCAAATGAATCGAAAGTACCTTCATCTATTCCCATATTCATGACTCTACCTTTCGAAAGAATTTCGGGACGAAATTGCCTCTAACAGGGGGATGATGTCACAACTAGCACTTTTGGCTAGGAAATTTCGTCCTCACGTAAGTAAGGACTATTGTGAGATTATTGCTAACACTCCTAAGTGTTCCATATGAGTTCGTAAGGAGCCATAAAGTGTTAGAATGCAAATATCTCCAAGTATAGTGAATCTCTCCCAAATCTCTCCAAGTATGTGAAATCTCTCCCAAATCTCTCCAAATATAGTGAATCTCTCCCAAATCTCACCAAGTATGTGAAATCTCTCCCAAATCTCTGCAAGTATAGTGAATCTCTCCCAAATCTCTCCAAGTATGTGAAATCTCTCCCAAATCTCCCTAAGTATGCGAAATCTCTCCAAGAATAGTGAATCTCTCCCAATTCTCCCTAAGTATGCGAAATCTCTCCAAGAATAGTGAATCTCTCGCAAATCTCTCTAAGTATGCGAAATCCCTCCAAGACTAGTGAATCTCTCCCAAATCTCTCCAAGTATGTGAAATCCTCCCAAATCTCTCCACGTATCTCAAATCTCTCTCAAATCTCCCTAAGTACCTTCCTTAGTCGAAAACAGATCAAAACCGGAAGAGGAAACCCCAAAAGGACCCTTTTGGTCCGGATCCCTCTTAGTCCGGACTCCTCTTGGTCCTCAACCTCTTGGTCCGGACTCCTCTTGGTCCGGAACCCTCTTAGTCCGGCACCTCTTGGTCCGGAACCCTCTTGGTCCGGAACCTCTTAGTCCGGAATGTCTTCTAAGGAAACCAAGAGGAGTTGCACCATGGAAGCCTCTCATCCCGACCATCTCGCAATCTCGGAACTCCTGGCTCCGGACAATCTCGCCTATGGTCGCTTCGGAAAGGTCAGCTGACTTCGGAACCCTCGGTCCGGACTGCCCGCTTCGCTCCGGAATGAATCAGAAGACTTCGGAAACCAAGAAAGTGCTCCGGAATTACTGTTTGCTCCGGAACTTCTTGCCAACCATTTCGGATCCTCGCAGCTTTAATACTCCCCTCCGGAATTTGAGCTACAACTTCGGAAATTGCCCTAGTGCTCCGAAATTCACTATTTAGCCCCAGATTTTGGACTATTCCGGACCTTTTTATCATTTTGGGGTATTTTGAGGTCGGGAATCCCACCAAAATCGTGTTTTTCTTAGCTAAGACCCCTAAAACCTTTATTTTATGCCAAATTTAATTTTTTAAATTATATTTGTAACATCCCAATTTCCAAGCCCAATTTTTTTTTAAAAATTAAGTAATTCTCAACATAGTTTACCAAAACATTTCCCATGCCATATCATTTGCAAACAAAACTATAACAATATGTCTGAAATCATAGTGTCAAAGTAAAATCAATCAGAGTACAATCCCAGAAAACTCCATGCGGAAATCATGTGTGTGTGATGCGCTGCTACACTGCCGGCTCCATACTGCCGGGCAATTCTGGGGTGCCCGACCTACCCAGTACGACCATTCTGGGGTGCCGACCTACCCGTGTCAAGCCATTTTGGGGTGCTGACCTACCCATGTCAATGCATTCTGGGGTGTTGACCTACCCTTCAGCCCTATCGACCGAACCTCGAGGACTATTCCACCACCTACTGCTACTATCACATATAACATAACGTAAACATACTGTCAGGCGTTTCTGGGGTGTCCGGCCTACCCTTCGGTCCTAACAACCGAACTTGGGGACTATTCCCTCCCTACTACCACTATCACATATAACATATCATGCCAGCATATAAACATATCATCACATACAGTCAGACATAGATGGGGTGTCTGACCTACCCTTCGGTCCTAACAACCGAACTCTACTACTATCACATATAACATATCATGCCAGCATATAACATATCAGGTAGTACCAAACACATATGCATATCACAAAGACAAACATTTATCATACGATTCCTACTGGTGGGCCGTCATTGTGGCCGTAGACCCACCGCTACTGGAAAGTAACTCACCTCGAACGAGTAGCTGCTGATAATCTGTGCGGGAAATCTCTGTCTGCTGCTGCTCCGGAAATCCTCCGACTATAATCCCCACAAAACACTTAATCAGAGTCTGATATCTATTCTTAGGATAAAATGACCATTTTACCCCTGACCAAGTCCAAGTCAAAGTCAACTTCCAGTTGACCCGACTCGTCGAGTTGGGCCGTCAACTCGTCGAGTCCCTAACCCTTTGCCCGTCCTTGCCCAAGACTCGACTCGTCGAGTTTGGCAACGACTCGACGAGTTCCTCCTCTATATGAACATCAAATGAACCTTTATTCGACTCGCCGAGTTGTATGAACAACTCGTCGAGTTCATCTTCATCCATAAGGAGATTGCCTTGGACTCGCCGAGTCTGTTCTAGCACTCGTCGAGTCCCACGAACTCCAGGTCTAAGGATAAGTCCAATACATTGGGTCAGTTCTTCGGACCTTCTACAACCCTTCTAACACCCAACTGAGTTCTTTTGACCCTCGACAGATATGGGACTTTATGCCTTGGACTCGTCGAGTCCCAAGAACGGACTCGCCGAGTCGATAACGTCCACACCCTAAATCCTCGATTTCTGATGTACAACCTTTGACCAAAAGATAGATCCAAGCCCCTAAGCTCGATCTAGCACGTACAGTTACGTGCATGTGACTTTTGAGCCTAAAAGGCTCTAAAATGGCTCTTATGTTGCATGGGACCTTCCTTGGGTGCAAAAGCAACCCAAATCTGCCTTGTGACTCCTCCCAAGACTTAGATCCGAAGTCTTGACCCCCAACCATGTTTGCAATCATGGTTGGCTACCTCATATGGCTTAAAAAGCCCTAAATCTTCCCCAAAAAGGGATCTAACAAACAAGCAAGCAAGGTACAGACTTTATACCTTTCAAAGACTGCAAATGATGAACCAAACTCGAATACTTCAGTCTCCTCTTGATCCTTCTATGCTCTTCCTTCTTCCTTGAGTTCAAAACCCACAAAAATCACTCAAAAGCCTTAGATCTTGCATCAAAACACTTAGGGTTTGCTATGGAGGGTTTCTGGGAGCATAAAGGGGCGATGGAGGCTGTATAAGGTTGTTTAAATAGGGTGCAAACCCTCAGATTAGGGTTTTGTCCAGTCAGAGCCTACTCGTCGAGTCCGGGACCTGACTCGACGAGTCCGTCACTTAAATCCCGCGTCTCATCCTGCTTCTACTCGACGAGTTGGGCCTTCAACTCGCCGAGTCCCAGGCCAAAAATGCAAAATTACTTAAATAAAATACATACCAGGAATCAGGTGCTACAATATTTACATAAAATAAAAAGTTTAGGATTTAGGAAAACCTTATCCTAAATGAAGAAGAGGACAAGGAAGTTGACCTTGTGATTTGATGAAATTCCTCATTTCCCATGCAAATCACGGTATTCCATGCTTTACCCACCAAATATCCATGCATGGACCACCAGATCCCCATGCATCAAAGATTCCTTTCCTTTTCTTATACTCCAAAACCACGACAGTAAGGGAGTTTAGACTCCACTTTCTCTCTCACTTTTCCCATTTTTCTCTCAAAAACTCATCTTCAAGCCAGAACAGGGGATCTTGCTGAAAGGAAATTTCTCAACTTCTTCCTGGGAAATTTTAAGGTAAATTCCTCCACTCACCTAATATTTTATTATATTTCAAGGTGAATCCATATTAGTTTCTTCATAATAATATGTGATGATCATCCTTAGGAAAGCGTCCCTCCCAGGGAAGTTCCTCATCTCAGCAACAGTTCAAGCTTGAGATCTTCACTCCATAACTCCAAACAACTCCTCAACCAACTCAAGGTGAGCTTCATACCCCACCTTTTCAATATTTTAATGTTTTTGGGGGAGAGTACAAGTCAAATCTTGCCTAAATACTTGAATAATTGCTTATATACGTATGATTGTATGTGTGTGTGAAATATTATTAAATTAATATTTTAGTAATATACTCACGAACGTAAGAATTACCAATTCCATTAAGAACAGAGGATACTTTGGTATAAAAGAGCCTCCCAACTATTGGATGTGTCCAACTTAAGCCCTTTACCTATGCTTTCATGTCTAGAAATAAAACTTATAAAAAGGAACCTTGATAAGTTGACACTTATTCTAGTGATTTTCGAAAATGGGAACTTTGTGACTATTTTGCAAACTATCAGGGGGTATTTTATAAATATTCAATATAAAAGTTTGCGTCAAGAAAATACACAAATAGAGCCTTTAGGACAGAAATATTTGTATGTCATAAACTGCTGTCATAAAACCTCCAAGAACATAAGTAATGTCCTATGTGTCATAAAACAGAAAATGCGTGTCAGAACCGACAGTTATAAATTTATACAAATTATAACTTGACACTTTTTCTTTTGACTAAAATGACTTATTTTTCAATAAACGAAAAGAACGAACACGAGCACCTAGTTAACGAGCACAATCAACGATATGGAACGAGAACGATACTTCTATTCAATGAGTACGAATTTCATTATTTATCTAACAAATAATGGATCTCTAACGATTGCTCAAAAGTTTCTTAATATTCTAATCAGACAAATCTCAAAAGTACCTAAATATAAAAATATTAGTGTACGTCTAAGTCCTGTAAGGAGTTATAGCCAGAGTCTCCTGGAGGGAGAGCGGAAATATGTGTATAGATCTATACGGGGTTGACACCCCGCACCTTCGCTGTTCGCTACAGCTAGACAGGCCAGTCTAGGGTGACAAATGTCTTATCCAAACCGAGGGCGCCTGAGAAACGCCAAAACAGGCACTTCGTCAGATTAGTATGGTTATAACGACTCACTAGAATATGTTATATTAACTAGAAATTTATGTAAGGAAAACCTCATAAATAAATTTTGGCACATTGTGTTGACGGTCCTACACGTAATAGGTGATGGTCCGCATTTGGTGTGTTGATTGTCCTTCTTCATTGCGTAGAATGTCCACAATAGCCATGTTGATTCTTTCTCCTACAAGTATAGAGTCGTAATACTGCTATTTTTACAAATTAAAAAGCGTAGGACTCTATGGAAAACGTTTGTAAACGATTTTGATAACGATAAACTAACCCACACATATACATAGTTGGAAACTAGAACCTATGATTATTTTATAGCAGAAAATATAGGATTTTCTTGGGAAAACGATTTTCTACGATTTCGATAACAATAAACTAGAACTTACGAATATTTTATAGCAGAAAATATAGGATTTTCTGGGGAAAACGATTTTTCTACGATTTCGATAACGATAAACTAGAACGCACACACTCAATTTTACTAGATAACAGGAACAAGATTTTCAACCATATTTCCTTTTTGAAAATAAGGGATTTTTCTTGAAACCGTTGATTGTTACTATTCAAACGAACTATTCTCGGACACAGCTCGCTTTTACAAATCCCACTACTTTTCAAATCAGTCCTTATAAGGATGAATAAAAGTAATGACATGCACACATATAACCATGATTTTCAAGGCAAGACTTCAAACTATTTCATAGAAAATATCGGATTTTCTGAAAGTACAATAAGAACGATTCTAAACAAGTGTAAACGATTTTATACACAAAACTGCTTATGAACTCACCAACTTTTTAGTTGACGCTTTTCAAAACGACTTGTATTCTCAGGTATCTAGTAAGCAGGTAACAAGGGACACGGATGCAAGACTTTTAGCTGTAGCTTGGATTTTTCTGCTTATGTCTCTTTTGTGTAATTCGAAGAACAAATACAATATGTAAACAATGTAAGTTTGTTATCTCAATGTATGATGTTTGGATTGCTCTGTTTCATTTATATTCAATTGTTATGATACTGCACAATGAAGTCACCCGCCTCCGGACGTTTCCGCCGTCTGGTTCGGGGGTGTGACAGATGTGATATCAGTAATGTTTTCCTCAAACAATTTCACAAGTATTATAATTAAAAACAAAAATTTCCGGTCTTGATTTTTGGGATGTTAGAAGTTGGTATCAGACACTTGGTTTGAGGGATTCGGGCACACAGTCGGGGGTGTCTGAACTCAAATCGAGGGCTTGAAAGATTTTTACAAGAAAGATAGTTTTCTAAAGTTTAAAAATAAGGAGTTTTGAGAAAGAACAAGGTGTGTGATGCGTGCGACCAGCCGAGCTCAAGTATGTTTTTCCCCAAGATACCCATACATGATATGTTATGTTATATGATATGTTTATGAGAACTGCATGCTAGACTTGGGCTAAAGATCTAGGGAGGATGCCTTGTATGCCTGTTATGTGATTATGAGAACTACATGCTAGATTAGGGCTAAGGATCTAGGAAGGATGCCTTATATGCTTGTTGTATGAGTTTATTGAGCTATATGCTAGGGCTGGTTAGTCAGAAGTATGGTAGTCTGATTAGGTTATGCTTGGTAATGGTTACTCAATGCACGAATGTTGCTTGCTTTGTGCTTAGAGGGGTTCCAGCTAGCTTTAACTAACTAGTAAGCGAATATGTAATCGTATTCGCAATCTAGTTAGGGAAAGATGGTAGGCAGTCCTTGTGCAGCTGATGGCGGAGAGTAGGTCGGAGAGCGCCCTAGGACAAGCCTAGGATGAGATTAGTTTGGAAAGCAGTATTAGTAGAAGGGACTTGGTAAAGTCGAAGCAATCCTTGAGGAAAGTACAGATAGATGTGGAAGGTAGTATGGGCCCGTACTATTGGAAGCAGAGGATCCGTACTCGAATCAAGGAGGTCTAAGATAAAACCAGGAAACTTAGAGAGTGTATGAGACCTCTCGAGAGTATGTATGACCGTGATGTTTATGTGTCTTATTTGAGAATGGTGGTTACGTGTCCTGGAGCAGGAGGTTCATGGTCTAGATCAGGATCAGGCTCGGGTGTGGGATATGAGCAGGTTGATAACAGGATACGCGAGTTCATCGCGTCTGAGATCACGAGAGGTATCCTTGAGGCGACCCCGGTCATTTTCGGGTCGATCAAGGAGGGGATTATTGAGCTGATGGAGGATCGCCTCCGGACATTCAGGAGTGACTCGGCGTTTAGCCAGTCAGGGACGCGCACACTGTCCTTCAAGGACTTCAGGGGGAGTGGTGCGCCAGACTTTCATGGCGAAAAGGACCCCATTGCTGCCAGGAGATGGATCGCAGACATCAAGTCTGCGCAGTTGACGAGCTTCTGCCCGGAGGGGTCGAAGGTTCGCTTTGATGTGGGTTGTTTGAGAGACAGAGCTAGGGATTGGTGGGAGTCAGTTGGTGACTCCTTGGGAGCCCCAGCCATCGAGGCTATGACTTGGTCGGACTTTATGACCAGGTTTAGGGCTGAGTTTGCGCCAGCTGTGGAGCTTCAGCAGCTGGCTAGGGAATTTCTTGACATGAGACAGAGTACTGATACAATGGCAGAGATCACCGCCAAGTTCCTAGAGAGGGCCTTGTTGGTAAATCAGTATGTAGGGGATGAGGAGATGCGGAATACCCGCTATCATGATATGTTGAGGGCTGATATTCGGGAGCATGTCAGCTACTCAGTCTGCCCGACCCACGAGTCCATGATGATGCGTTTTGAGCATTCTAACACTCCTATGGTGTACATGCAATCCTAGAAACCTTGGATCTATGTTTTCTCTAATATACATGCAAATTTGATTTTTCCAAGGTTCTCATCCTAACTAGCGTGGCATGGGGGTACTTGTAATATAAAAACTAGTAGAATGACATACCTTTGTAGTTGCTTGGATTCCTTAAGACCTTGTGAGCCTAGCACCTCAAATGTGACGCCTCAAATGTTTCACACAACAACACAACTCTTGGAATAACTTGAGAGAAGAACACTTTTACTCAAAAATCGGATAGCCCTCTTGTTCTTGTCTTAGTCGCCGATTTTGCTTACTATAACGTTCGTTTTATAGTGTGTCATATGTAGGGTTACACCATGTAAACCCGAATATGCATGGCTTTTCATTTCCCCCATGATCCATGTGCTTTAACCTCCATGGAGCACCCAATGGGTCCTAGGCCAATCTAGTGAATCATGAACCATAAGCCCACTATATAAGAATGGAAGATTTACATAATCAATCCTCATATATTTAATTAGTCTCTTTTGATCACAAGATTAGTTCCAAGTTAATTCTTGATCAATACTAACTAAATAATATGATTTCATATTAATATATTAGAATATATTAACAAATCATAAGTGTCCTTATTCTCATTTTGTCTATCCAATTGTTGAGATGCCATGCAACCCAAATGGACCATACCAAGCCGGGTCAAGTACATACCAAATATAGTTATGGACTTAGACACCTTATCCAACAGTCTTCCACTTGGATAAGTCTAATAACTATAGTTGCAAGTATGACTTCAGGAACTGACCACCAATCGTAGCTCTTTCAAAGTCTCGCAGAACTAAGATGATGATGCGTCATTTAAGATAAGTGATCATATAATCCTATGTTCTAGATATCAGCTGGACAAATACATGGAACCAAGGTTGTAAAAAACGCTCGAAGTTAGCTAGTCGGGGGACTGGGGTTAAGCGATTAATCGGCTAGGCGGAGATTAATCGGGGACCATTAATTGCTAATTTGCTGAAATTAAAAAAATTAAATATGACTAATATCATATCAAAGTTCATAAATACCGCTAATATAATAACAAAATAGGTTAATATGATTAATACAACATTAATCAAGCCTCAAACCATTGAGATAAAATCTCTTCAAAATGTTAAAATTTCATCGTTTTATACTGTTTCACTCATTATGTATGTAGGATTAATCGCTAGGCGCCTCCTAATCGGTCGAGTAGCGCCTAGGGATTAATCGAAGATTAATCGGTATCTAGTCGGGATTTTTACAACTGTGCATGGAACAATGTCATACTTATTGTCCAACAGTTTGTTTCCTGATTTCCGATTTGTTTGACATAGAACTAAACTGAACACATCAATTTGGTTCTGACCAGGCCCGGTACATAGGTCAAAACAAAATCATCGAGGGGCCCAGATATCACTTTTAATCCTCCAAGGACTAAAAGGAACAGATAAACTTCGACTCATATGCTTGTATTAACTATTTGTTGAATCATACACAAAAGCACATTTTATAACATCGAGTTACCGATGCGTTTTTGTACAATCAATTCACAACCAACCCATAATCAACAACTCATATATCTAGGATTGAAGACTTATATGATATTATCGTCTCACGATCACTCGAGATAAATTCCATGAAGTGATACAAGTGAGCATGGGTTGAATCCAATACTCAGAACTTATGAGCACTCATGAATGTTGTAGCACCTTTTTCTATGTCTAACATCTTAGACATCTAAAAACCCAATTCATGACAGTCTTGATTCATACCTACTTCCGACATATGACTGACTGTGGAGAGTTTGAATAAAGTAATTATTCTGGAAGTCAAAACATGCAAAATTGAAACAATAGTAAACAATTGACACAAGATAACAACACTTTACTTATAAATAAACAACAACTTTTATTTAATCATCAAATGTCAATTGCATTTTACAAGTTTCATAAATAGCTATCTAATCTGTAAAACTAATATCATCCTTCAGCCCAATGCCCCTCGCATGCTGCAAATGCTTAGCCCTACACAATCCCTTCGTTAGGGGATCTGCTGGGTTCTCATCCGATGATACCCTCTTCACCACGAGGAGTCCTTCTTCTATCCGATGTTTAATGAAGTGGTATTTTCTGCCGATGTTCCTGGATCTGCCGTGATCCCTTGGTTCCTTAGCTAAGCCAACTGCACCCTCGTTATCACAGAAAATCTCCATAGGCTCCTTAATAGCTGGTACAACTCCAAGGTCTCCAATGAAGTTCTTTAGCCATATTGCCTCCTTTGCTGCCTCGCTTGCTGCTATGTACTCTGATTCGCAAGTTAAATCAGCTACTGTTTCCTGTTTGGAACTTTTCCAAGTAATTGCTCCTCCATTTAGGGTAAAGACCCAGCTCGACTGAGAGCGGAAATTATCCCTATCAGTCCGGAAACCAGCATCACTATACCCTACTATTCTCAAGTCAACACTCCCACCAAGGGTAAGGACCCAGTCCCTCGTCCTCCGTAGGTACTTGAGAATATTCTTCACCGTAGTCCAGTGAGCCTTGCCCAAATTCCCTTGATATGTGCTGACCGTGCTTAAAGCAAAGGCCACATCAGGGTGAGTACAAGTCATAGCACACATGATGGAGCCTACAGCGGAAGCATACGACACCCGATTCATCTCAACTATCTCAGACTTTGTACTCGGGCTCTGAGTAATACTCAGTTTGGCGTTGCTTTGGATTGGTAAGTCACCTTTCTTGGAATCCTGCATGCTGAACCTTTTCAGCATCTTATCCAAGTATGTACTTTGACTAAGTCAAATTAGTCTCTTACTCCTGTCTCAAAATATCCTTATCCGTAGGATATGGGCAGCTTCTCCAAGGTCCTTCATAGCGAAACACTTCCTAAGCCAGGACTTAACTTCCTGTAGGGTTGGGATGTCATTTCCTATGATTAGTATGTCATCCACATACAATAAAAAAAGCTAACTATACTCCCACTAGCCTTAACATATACACATGACTCATCTTCGCTCCTCGAAAAACCAAACTCTTTGACTTTCTCATCGAAACAAAGATTCTATCTGCGAGATGCTTGTTTCAATCCATAGATGGATTTCCTAAGCTTACACACTCTATTAGGGTGCATTGCATCGACAAAACCTTCTGGCTGACTCATGTAAACATCCTCAACCAACGTTCCATTAAGGAAAGCGGTTTTGACATCCATTTGCCATATTTCATAATCATGAAATGCAGCTATGGCTAGCAAAACCCTAATAGACTTAATCTTATCTACTCGTGAGAAGGTCTCATCATAGTCAACTCCCGGAGTCTGAGTGAAGCCCTTCACAACCAGTCGCGCTTTATAAGTGTGTACATTCCCATCCATGTCGGTCTTCTTCTTGAAGATCCATTTGCACTCGACCGTCTTACAATCTGGTACATTGTTAACCAAGTTACACACTTGATTGGCATACATGGACTGAATCTCGCTATCCATGGCCTCTTTCCATTTGGAAGAATCAGGGCCTGCCATGGCTTCCTTAAAGTTGCTAGGTTCATCCAGATTTACCAGTGTACTATCATTGATAAATGCATCACCTTCCGTAGTAATATGAAAACCATAGTAATGCTCAGGTGGATTCCTAACTCTTGTGGAATGCCTCATAGGTATGGATTCATCAACAGGAGTTTCCTCCTCAGTTTCATTGCTAGGGTTTGAGGTTCCTTCACCGCTTGACTCTTGAAGTTCTTCAAGGTCAATTTGCCTCCTACTTTTTCCTTGGCTTATAAACTCTCACTCTCGAAAGACCCCTCTCCTTGCCACAAAGACCACATTCTCACTAGGTCTGTAGAAGAGGTAACCAAAAGAATTTTGTCGGTAGCCGATGAAAATACACCGCTCTCTACGAGGTTCGAGCTTGTCCAGAGTCTCACGTCTCACGAAAGCCTCGCAACCCCAAATCTTGATGTGGTCTAAATTGGGAACTTTCCCAGTCCACATCTCGTGAGGTGTTTTGGAAACCTTCCTGGTAGGGACTACATTAAGGATATGGGCGGAAGTCTCTAAGGCATACCCCCAGAATGAGATTGGTAACGAAGCTTGACTCATCATAGAACGAACTATGTCTAACAAGGTTCGATTACGCCTCTCAGCCACACCATTAAGTTGTGGTGTTCTGAGAGGTGTCAATTGTGAAACAATTCCACATTCCTTAAGATAGTCAAGGAACTTTGTACTAAGATACTCTCCTCCTCGATCGGATCGGAGCATCTTAATGTACCTGCCCAACTGATTCTCCACTTCTTTTTTAAACTCTTTGAACTTTTCAAAGGTTTCTGACTTATGCTTGATTAAGTAGACATAACCATATCTACTGTAATCATCCGTAAAAGTCACATATAAGCAGTTAGTATTCCTCGTGGCGGTTCTGAAGGGTCCACACACATCTGTATATATGAGGTCCAACAAACCTTCACCCCTAGCATAAGTACCAGTGAAGGGTGACTTTGTCATTTTTCCAAGCAAACAAGACTCGCAACTATCATCTGACCTTAAGTCAAATGACTCCAAGACTCCAGCCTTCTGGAGTTGGCCTATGCGCTTCTTGTTAACATGTCCAAGACGACAATTCCACAAGGATGCTTTATCCAAACTAGTGGAAGAATCGATATGTAACACATTATTTCCTAAGTTATCTACAACCGACACAGTTTCATATACACCATCACAAGGTAATGCTTTACAATAAAGAACATTATTATAAAAATCATTAATACCACCACATTCATTATCAAATGAAAAAGTAAACCCTTGTTTGTACAAACCGTGAATAGAAATAATATTTCTCGCCATTTCAGACGAGTAACAACACTTATTCAAATCTAACACTAACCCACTACTTAGCAACAAAGAATAAACTCCAATCTTGGTGACAGGTGAAGCTTTCCTTATCTCCATGATCAAGTTTATCTTTCCGTGCTCCACATCCTAATTTCTTCTTAGGCCCTGCAAATCAGAACATATATGAATACCGCAACCTGTATCAAGAACCCAAGAAGTAGTATGTGGTGAGTTATTAGACACTATAGTGTAAATATCTGCATGGGTAGGCTTGACCTTCCCATCCTTAACTTCTTGCAGGTACTTGGGGCAGTTTTTTTTCCAGTGCCCCTTTTCCTGACAATACAAGCATTGAGCTTCTTTTGGGTTGGAAGAAGGAGTGAAAGAACCACCTTTGGTTCCACTTGAAGAGGAGCCATCAAGAGACTTTCCCTTAGTACCCTTCGAAGGGGTCTTCCTCTTCTTCCCTCTACTTTGCCCGATTACCAGAACAGGGGCGGTGTTAGGAGTAGGAGTAGTAACAACCTATTTACCCTTGAGACCACTTTTGGCGGTCTTCAAAAGTCCTTGAAGCTTGTTGAGTGTGACCTCCTCCTTGTTCATGTGATAGGTCATTCGGAATTGATCATAACAAGTAGGTAAGGAGTGCAATATGATATCAATAGCCAACTCCTCGGGGAAGTTCACATTCAACTTCAGCAAACAGTCCACAAACCTTTGCATTTTCTGCATGTGGCCCGTGATGGATTCACCATCCTTCATTCGGGTTATTATCATGGAAGAGATGATTTCATACCTCTCTTGACGAGCACTCTGATGGTAGCGGTCCATCAGGTCCATGTGCATTTCAAAAGGGTAAACGTCCTCATAGGACTTCTGGAGTTCTGCTGTCATTGTAGCCAACATGATACATGCCACTTTGGTAGCATCTCTCTCTTGTGCCCTAAAGTCAGCGATCTCCTCTGGAGTAGCAGTAGACTCATCAATTTCCTTCAGCTCCTTATCGAGCACATATTCCTTGTCCTCGTAACGTGTGACCATCCTGATGTTCCCGATCCAATCATTAAAGTTTGAACCATCAAAGATGACTCTCCCACAAAGGTTCATGAGAGAGAAGGAGTTGGTAGGGTTTGAGCCGGAAACAACATTGTTGGAAGACATCTGAAAAGAAGAAAGACAAGTTTAGATTAGATATAGAATCCTTAATAAGACACCCAAATGTAATATTAAGGCTATGACCCAAGACAATACTTTATAACTTGGAAGAGGGATGTCGTAATCCAAGCTATAAAATATTTGAAGGTAGGCGAATGATGATTCACCAATTTCCACCATGGAAAACGAAATAAATTATTAGGTTTTAATTGGATTGAAACTCCTAGATCTTTTGAGATTAATTGAACTTTTCAATGGCATGTTTAAATATCGATTGTGCCCTCTCAAGTTTGTGACTGGGATGCCGAGGATCACAAACAATGTGTGAATAACCTTGTAAATTAACTTGGTACCCTTAATCTTTATCACCTAATCGATGTGTCGGTTACCCACACGCGCTCCACCAATCTATGATAAACATTAAGTCACCCTTTGCCACTCTTACTAGTCCATGTTAGTGTGCCGGTTACCCACACATACTCCACCAACGACTTGGTAAGGTACAAAGTGTAATTTCATGGGTTAACACCAATTTCACATTTTCCTAAAGTAACTAAGATTGGGAATTTATAAAAGGTCTAGTTACTTTATCATTATACTTTTAATGAGGAATATAGTCCTTGTCCTACCCGTTCGGCTAACGACCCTCCATCAGTCAAGGAAGCTGTGGGTGAGAGTGGACACCTATGAAGTTGCTATTTTATTGGCAGCAACCTTATACCCCCTTATAGACCGACTTCGTGAATGAGGCCTACTAACGGTAGAACTGACTTTCTCTTATATATATATATATATATATATATATATATATATATATATATATATATATATATATTATTAAAGTTTTCTAAAGTGACTTTACAAATTCCAAAACTTGAGGGCAAGTTTTGAAACTATTCAAAACCTTTCATATTCAATAACTTATGACTTTTTAATAACTTTAAAGAAAAGACTTTTGGAATTCCATAACTTGAGGACAAGTTATGGAGTCCATTAATTTGCATTAAGATCAAGAATTACACTAACAAACAATTTGAAAATAATTCCTATCATCTACTAAAACTCATAAGCATGAACATTCAAATCAACAATTTGAAGAATCATATAAAACATATATAAAACTTGAAAATTTGATAATAACCATTGTAAATGGATTATCATAATCATTACCACATCAAAAACAGGTTTTATATGTCCAAAACAGTTTAGGGTAATGATTCTAGTCCATTTCCAGCAGCAAAACTCGAAAAACTACACACAGGGCCTCCTACTCGCCGAGTGCAAGAACCTACTCGACGAGTAGGATGCATTTTCACTTGGACTCGTCGAGTCCCCCATGGACTCGGCGAGTTCACTAAACAGTAAGCAAAATTTTCGACTTTTTCAAGCATTTTGCATCAAGTATAGAGAAAACAAGCCTAGGCTCTGATACCACTGATGGGTTTTGAGCATTCTAACACTCCTATGGTGTACATGCAACCCTAAAAACCTTGGATCTATCTTTTCTCTAATATACATGCAAACTTGATTTTTCCAAGGTTCTCATCCTAACCAGCATGGCATGGGGGTACTTGTAATATAAAAACTAGTATAATGACATACCTTTGTAGTTGCTTGGATTCCTTAAGACCTTGTGAGCCTAGCACCCAGAATATGATGCCTCAAATGTTTCACACAACACCACAACTCTTGGAATAACTTGAGAGAAGAACACTTTTACTCAAAAATCGGCTAGCCCTCTTGTTCTAGTCTTAGTCGCTGATTTTGCTTACTATGAGGTTCCTTTTATAGTGTGTCATATGTAGGGTTACACCATGTAAACCCTAATATGCATGGCTTTTCATTTCCCCCATGATCCATGGAGCATCCATGGAGCACCCAATGGGTCCTAGCCCAATCTACTGAATCATTAACCATAAGCCCACTATATAAGAATGAAAGATTACATAATCAATCCTCATATATTTAATTAGTCTCTTTTGATCACAAAATTAATTCCAAATTAATTCTTGATCAATACTAATTAAATAATATGATTTCATATTAATATATTAGAATCTATTAACAAATCATAAGTGTCCTTATTCTCATTTTGTCTATCCAATTGTTGAGATGCCATGCAACCCAAATGGACCATGCCAAGTCGAGTTAAGTACATACCAAATATAGTTATGGACTTAGACACCTTATCCAACACTTGATTGCTAGGGCGAGGGAAAGGGAGATTGATTTAGAGCACCTCAGGAAGAGGAAGGAAGAGATGGAGCAGGGTACTGGGGTTTTGGGGAAGAAACCCAAGGGATCCGACACTAGGTCGAAAGGCCAGCCGGGCCAGAGCTGTTGCAGGAAATACGGCAGGCCGTATGAGGGAGCTTATAGAGCGGGATCATCAGGCTGCTACAAGTGCGGCAAGACGGGGCACTTTGGCAGGGATTGTACTGCCCCTACCCCCACTGTTCAGACGCCAGACCTGATTTGCTTTCATTGCAATCAGAGGGGCCATAAAAAGGGCAAGTGCCCTAGGCTGACAACAGCAACAACAACAACGCCAGTGGTGGTGCCAACTCCAACGACTACACGGGTTACAGATGGCCAGAAGGTCAAGTCAGAGGCTCCAGTAGTGAGGAGCCGAGCTTTCCAGTTGACAGCCGAGGAGGCACGCGCCGAACCCGATGTGGTGACGGGTATGATTTCTTCTCTCTAGCTTTTATTATACGTTGCTTGTGATATTGATGTGCCATGTTATATGTTTTGTTTAGTATCGTTCCATGTGAACGGTATCCTAGTTCAACTATTGTTTGATTTGGGTGCTACCCGATCATTTGTCTCTCATGCGCTTAGCAAGAGATTCCCTGAGTCTTCGAGCATGTTGGATTGCCCTCTAGAGGTCGAGATTGCGGACGACCGATCAGTGCGAGCATCAGAGGTTTTCAGGGATTGTGTTTTGAGGTTGTTTGAGGAGCGCTACTTGGTAGACTTGGTTCCCATACCATTGCGGGGGAACAAGGTTATTATAGGCATGGATTGGTTGAGCCCCAATGGGGCAGTGATCGACTGCGCGTAGAAGTTGGTCCGGGTCAGGACCCAAAGTGGGGGAGAGATGGTGATTCAGGGCGAGAGACCACATCGTGGACCAAATTTATGTTCATCAGCGAGAGCTAGGCGCTATCTCCGGCAGGGGTGCACAAGGTATGTCGCATATGTCTTGGATACCAAGGAGGCGGGTAAGGCGACGGTGAGCAACGTGTCGGTGGTACGAGAGTACGCGGATGTATTCCCAGAGGAGGTGCCTGGGATACCTCCGGAGAGGCAGGTAGAGTTCAGGATCAACCTAGTCCCTGGTACGGCTCCAATATCCAAGGCACCGTATCGGTTGGATCCTCCTGAGATGCAGGAGTTATCTATATAGCTGCAGGAGCTGTTAGACAAGGGATTCATCAGACCGAGAAGTTCACCCTGGGGAGCCCTGATTCTACTTGTGAAGAACAAGGACGGGTCGCATCGGATGTGTATAGATTACTGGGAGCTAAATAAGGTAACGGTGAAGAACCGTTACCCACTCTCGAGGATTGATGATCTCTTTGACCAACTTCAGGGAACATCTTGGTTCTCCAAGATTGATCTGCGTTCAGGTTATGATCAGATGAGGGTCAGAGAGGAGGATGTGCAGAAGACTGCTTTTTAGACACGATATGGTCATTATGAGTTTGTGGTAATGCCTTTCGGGCTCACCAAAGCTCCTTCTACGTTCATGGATCTCATGAACCGTGTGTAAAGACCGATGTTGGATCGGTCTGTGATAGTTTTCATTGATGACATCTTGGTTTATTACAAGACGCAGGAGCAGCATGAGGAGCACTTGCGAGAGGTGTTAGAGACTCTGAGGAGGGAGATCTTGTATGCCAATTTCTCCAAGTATGAGTTCTGGTTGCGCGAGGTGCAGTTTCTCGGGCATCTTGTCAACCAGAACGGGATTTCGGTCGACCCGGCCAAAGTGGAGGTCGTGATAAAGTGGGAGGTTCCGAGGTCTCCATCTGAGTTTCGGACCTTCCTGGGACTAGCAGGTTATTATCGAAGTTTCATTCACGATTTCTCCAAGATAGTCGTGCCCTTAACCCGATTGACAAGGAAAGTCATGGTCTTTCACTGGGGGCCTGAGCAGCAGGCTGCATTTGAGACACTGAGACAGAGATTGTGCGAGGCGCCAATCTTAGCCTTGCCGGAGGGCGTGGATGATTTTGTGGTGTATTGCGATGCGTCCATATCAGGTTTGGGCGTAGTATTGATGTAGAGGGGGCATGTTATCGCCTACGCTTCGAGGCAGCTGAAGCCTCATGAGGCGAACTATCCGACGCATGACTTGGAGTTCGGGGCAGTTGTTTTCTCCTTCAAGATTTGGCGTCATTACCTCTATGGGGTCCGCTGTACCATCTACACGGACTATAAGAGTTTGAGGTACCTCATGGATCAACCAAATCTGAATATAAGGTAGCGTCGATGGCTAGATGTGGCGAAGGATTACGATTGTGAGATCCTCTACCACCCGGGGAAGGCCAATGTCGTGGCCGATGCGCTTAGCCGCAAGGCAGCGCCGATCAAAGATATCTTCTTGAGGATGACCGTGGTGACTCCGCTGTTGGAGCGGATTCGAGAGGCCCAGCAGGAGGCTATGAAGGAGGAACATCGTAAGAGCGAGCGTATTGTGGGTCAGGTTTCCTCCTTCGATTATGACAGCCGTGGATTGTTGACGCTACACCGTAGGGTGTGGGTCCCATATCATGGGGGTGTGTGCCAGGTATTGATGGATGAGGCGCACAAATCTAGGTTTTCAATCCATCCCGGGGCAACGAAGATGTACAGGGATCTTCGTCTTGATTATTGGTGGCCCTGCATGAAGCGGGATGTAGCTTGGTATGTTGAGAGATGCCTGAGCTGCAGGAAGGTCAAGGTCGAGCATCAAAGACGTCACAACAAGACCCAGCCGTTGGATATCCCGATGTGGAAATGGGAAGATATCACTATAGATTTTATCACGAAGCTTCCCAGGACCGCGCAGTGAGTGGATTCGATTTGGGTCATCATAGATCGGTTGACCAAGAGCGCCCATTTCATTACGATTCAGGAGAGCATTTCGGCCGAAAAGTTTGCCGACATCTACATCCGAGAGGTAGTGGCTCGGCACGGGGTGCTAGTCGTGGTAGTTTCTGACAGAGATGTGCGGTTGATTTCCAGATTCTGGAAGAAGTTTCACGACGAGTTGGGTACTCGACTGCACTTTAGCACCGCTTTTCACCCGCGGACGGATGGTCAGAGCGAGCAGACCATCCAGACTTTGGAGGATATGTTGTGGGCATGCGTGTTAGACTTCGGAGGTGGTTGGGATACTTACCTTTCTTTGGCAGATTTTTCCTACAATAACAGCTATCATGCTAGCATCGACCGTCCTCCCTTCGAGATATTGTGTGGGAGGAAGTGCAGGACCCCAATATGCTGGGGTGAGGTTGGACAGAGGGTCATGGGGAGTACCGAAGTGGTACTTAAGACTATAGAGAGGATCCAGTAGGTTTGGAGCAGGCTTCAGACTTCTCAGAGTCGGCAGAAAATTTATGCCGATAAGCGTCGTTCGGACCTGGAGTTCCAGGTCAGAGATATGGAGCTCCTGAAGGTGTTGCCTTGGAAAGGCGTCATTCGGTTCAGGAAGCAGAGCAAATTGGGCCCCATGTACATTGGACCCTTCAGGGTTGTAGCCCGGGTGGGCAATGTGGCGTATAGGCTGGATCTGCCAGCCGAACTCAGTCAGATTCACAACACTTTCCACGTCTCCCAGCTGCGGAAGGCTCTGGTAGATGATTCGGCAATGGTGCCTTTAGAGGATATTCAAGTGGATGACAGCCTGAACTACATTGAGCGGCCAGTAGCTATCCTCGACAGGAAGTCGAGGGATCTGAGGAACAAGAGGGTGAGCTGGTGAAGGAGCAATGGCAGCACCGCAAGGGCTCGGAATGGACCTGGGAGCCAGAGGACAAGATGAGGGAGCACTACCCCAAGCTTTTTCCGGATCTGGCAGCAGACTTCGAGGACGAAGTCTAAAATAAGTGGGGGAGATTTGTAACGCCCGATTCGTGGTATGTATTTAAATTCAAGTAAGTTCATGTTTTTCTCTAGGCTCGGCGAGTTGTAGGCCCAAATCGTCGAGTAGACTCGATATTGACCGAGAAGTTTAATGATCTACTCGACGAGTCGGGAGACCGACTCGACGAGTAGAAGCCGTCTGGATGAAACCCTAATATTTAGGGTTTGCACCCTATTTAAACGACTTATTATGCCCGAACCAGCCCCCATCGTCCCTCCCACCCCAGAGAAAACCCTAACTCGAAACCCTAAGCCTTATTTGAGTGTTCTTGAGCTTTTTGGTGCCTTTTGTGTGTATTTAAAGTTGGAAAAGGAGAAGGAAGCTTGGGAGATCAGGAGAAAGCAAATAGATCCAGAAGTCTTGGCATATTTCCTGCTCATTTGAGGTATAAAGCTGATACTTTGGCTATTCATTACTTAGATCTTGATTTGGGGCTATTTTCTACCCTTTTCTAAGCTTTAGTGAAGCTATACTCGGATTTGTCAGTATATTTGTAGTTGTACTTCAGATCTGGAACCATTGAGGGTTCCCATGGCATAAAGGTTACAACTTTATGGCCATGGGAGACCCATGCAACATACAAACCCCTTTTTATGGATTTTTGTGCCAAAAACCCCATGCATTGACATCAAGTTCGTAGCTTTACGCTTAATATGGACCCTAAGAGGTCAGATCTATGGTTTGGATGCTTTTAGACCAAGTAAAATTGACTGTATAGTTTGGGACAAAGAGGGACTCGGCGAGTTGTTCATAGGACTCGGCGAGTCGGGATGTATTTTCCATTAAATCCTTTCTGTTAAAGGACCAGATGATAAGATGGAAGATCACTCAGTTGTCTAGGCTCATTAGGGACCTGGAAATCATAGAACTCGGCGAGTTTATCAGCTAACTCGGTGAATTCAAGGAAATGTCCCAACCACATGAAGACGGACTCGATGAGTTCAGGGAGAACTCGGCGAGTCATAGACTAAATACCTTCATACGGATGAAGATGAACTCCATGAGTACAAGGACGAACTCGGCGAGTCAGTCAAAGAAGGTTCCGATGTTTGTTAAATGAGAACTCATCGAGCTCTTGCTAGAGTCGACGTGTAGGGACGGGATTGTAGCTTTTTGTGGATGTGGGGACTCGTCGAGTTGGTGGACCAACTCTGCGAGTCGAGTCAACCAGATGTTGACTTTGACCAAGGTTTTGACCTTGACTTTGACTTGGACATGAGTTGACCCTTGTAGGGGTTATAAGTATAAAATGGTAACTTAGAAAGGATGTTGTGTAGGGATCGAGGAGTCGAGAAGAGTTGATTTCCGTACCGAGGACAGTGCAGACACTACACGACATTGAGGTGAGTTACCTACCAGTAGAAGTGGGTCTAAGGCACCATGGTCGACCCACTAGTAGTTGATTACAGTTGAGATTATTGTATTTCTGATAATTGTCTGTTTTGCTATTACTTGATGTGTTCTATGTGCCAGTAGGATATGTTCTATTTGATAGTGGTATTAGGAGGGGAATAGTCCCCCGATTCAATCGTTAGGACTAAAGGGTAGGTCGGACACCCCATATATGTTTGACAGCATGATTATGATATGTTATTATGTGATAGTAGTAGGGGTGAAATGGTCCCCGTGACTGGGTGAAATAGACCGGAGGGTAGGCAGGCACCCCAAAATGGCCTGACACGGGTAGGTCATCACCCCAGAATGGCTTGACATGGCTAGGTCAGCACCCCAGAATGGCTTGACATGGGTAGGTCGGGCACCCCAGAATTGTCTGGCAGTATGTATGTTGTATGGTATGTGGTATGATGGGGGAACTCACTAAGTTTTGTGCTTACGATTTTCAGTTTTGGTTTTAGGTACCTCTTCATCTAAGGGGAAGGAGCCGACAGGGTAGCAGCGCATCGCACACACATGATTCCGCATTTGAGAACCCTGGGATTGTACTCTGACATTATACTATTTGACATTATGGTTTTTGAGACATGTAATTATGGTTTTGTGGTTTTGATGAAACAATAAATCGAGTATGAAATGAATCAGAGTTTAATGATCAAAGTAGGATTGTGAGATTTGAACACAGATGTAAATATGATCTTGTTTCAGCTCTATTACGCTTTCAAGTTTTACAGAGTACAAATGACAATTCTGTAAAGACTCCTGTTCATGACTCTAGTAAACACTCCTATTTATAGGAGAGAAAAGCGTACAAAAAATATACTAAGGACTATGTGTTAAGCTTTGAATACAATGCCCTAGTAAAATAGATTACAAAAGATACGAAGACTCATTACATTCGAAGACATGAAACCCTTCGACTGATTACAACTCTATTTACCCTTACAATCTCCCTCTTTGTAATCAAAGTCGAAGTCTTCAACTTGTAAGCAGTTGAATTGAATACATCATCACTCTTAGTATCTCTGTGTACCATGCAATAACCTTCTTAATCTCCTTCTTATCTCCTTCATTATTCTTCCTGCATTGGTTCATACGAACAATTAAGTTCGTATACTGAGAAGTTGCATATCTCTCCACTTCGAACGTTTGGAACAAGAACCGCTTTGCTCTACCAGCTTTGTCTTTTCCTGCGAAGACAATCCCCAATGGTTTTAAGCAGATTTCACCATCTTCATATTTCTTCAGGTCTGCTTGTTTCTTCGTAGGAGCCATTGGTGTAGTAATTTCAATACCTTTCGCAGTAGCCAATTCCACATCAGTTTGAGCAAGACATTCAAAATAATTTTCAATAAAGATCTTTATGTGTTTGACTCCAAGTTGGAAAACATCTGGCTCTGTTTCTTGTAGAAAGGAGAATGACTTGTCTTTCAGGATTAATGCAACTTGTATAAGATCATACAAGTTCATTATCGGAAAATCAGCAATGGTAAACTCATAAACTTTTCCATTTGATCTGATCACTGTGTATTTGAGATTCTGAATAACATTTTCAAAAACCATGTCTCTTTTGATGCTTATAACTTTCTTATTTTTAACAGTGACCAGACTTCTTCAGGTGCTTTCGCCAACACTGAATGAAAACGAATTTTTATCTTCTTCCCTTCTTCTTTGTCTTTACACATAATTTATGCTTTAAACTGAGGCATGATGAACATCATTTCATTTATAGGAAAGTCAAGCTGACTTACATCAGTGTTTGTAACCACATAACTCTGTTTTGGCACCTTTTCGAATGAATACATATGATCAAACATGACTTTTGCCTCAATTGTTTCATAGTTGTATTGTTTCGAAGGATCTCCTTTTTCCAAACCCACAGGGTCTTGTGCACGAAGAGCCATAACACTTTGAATACACCTCATCTTTTCCAACTCCGCATCCACTTCAACCTTTTTTTCTTCCTTAGTCTTTTCTATGATCTTGGCTTTACCTTTATCTTTAGACTCAGACTCTCCCACCACAATCTTTGTTTTCGAAGCACTTCCAGCAGCTTCTCCAATCACAACACCTTTAGTAACTGGTCTGGTCATCGGAACCGTTGTGACCACAGTTGAAGTAAGTAAACCAGCAGATACAATAACAGGCTTTGGAGTTGGAATCTTCGAAAGAAATACTTTACCCACCACCTTCGAATCTTCTTTACTCGCCTTTACTTCTTCACCAGTCTTCTTAGATCCATCTAACTTTTCTCCCCCTTGCACCCCTGTGAAAGCAGGTGGGGCATCTGATACTGTTGGAAGAAGACTTGAAATGCGAGTAAGAGGAGATAATTATTTGTGAAGAATAGCTTAGAACTGGATGAATTTTTGAGATAAAAATTCTGGAGTGATAAACGAAGTGGACACTGGTTTCACAGACAACTCTTTGAACTCTTTTAGCAAAACAATCAACTCGCCAAAATGCTTGTTCTCCAATTCAGAAAGATGAGTAAGTTGAGGACTCATGCTTTCGTATAATTTGACAAATTTGGTGACAGCGTCACAAATAATGTCAACCTTCTTATGGATTGAAGTATAACCTTGTTGAACACTTTGAATTTCTCTCTGCATGTCTTCACGAAGTTCACGAATTTGCATGTTAACATCTTCGCGTACCTTCTTAACTTCTTGAACAAAAAGAACATGTCGTTCTTTTGTTGTGCTTTTCAGATCCTTCACCTCACCCATAAAATCAGATCGTTGAGATTTAACACGAAGTTCGTTATTCTGATCATTGTAGTCAACCTTCTCCAAAATAACAGACTCGGAATCTCTCACCATTCCGAAGACTTTGCTGATTATCCTTGATTCCATCATCTTTAACATAGTATCAACTTCCAGACTTGATACTGATGAACCTCCCCCAAAATCAGCTTGAGATTGAATGATAGCATTCAACTTCGTATTCAAAAATTTGTACTGCTTCATGGTCATCAACATATGATTTGGAAAATTTTCTTCTTCTTCATCAAACTTTAGATCTTCAAAAGTTCCTCCAAAACCTTCGTTATCAGTTTCATTCTCCAGCATCATTGTATCATCGACAGGTGAAGTAGGTTTGGGTGGATCAGTAGATTGTGAAGAAAAGATGGAAGTGAAAGGGGTAGTGATTATGATGTGGAATGTGGGTGAATCAGTTGTAGAAGTTACTGGAGGTAAAGATACGATAATATCAGAAGTGACATGAAGATTACCTTGAGCATCAGTCTTCGCACCTTCTTCACCCATGTTAACATTTGTATCCGTATTAGATACGTCTACAGTGATGTCAGAAGTTCGTGTCTCCTCATTAGATGACTTGACATGCGAAACTTCGGGTGGAATAAGACTTATGTCTTTAGGAATCGAACTTTCTTTGACAATATCTGCTTCTGGAGTGTCAGGAATTCTTTCTTCGTCTTCTGTTGAAGTAGTGGCAATGATAAGTTTTCTGGACTTCTTCGTTTTCTTTTGGGTCAACTGTTTTGCCACATCTTCAGCCCTTCGTTTCTTTGATGATGGAGAAACAGGCGCTGGAACTTCCCTGACTAATACACCTTGATGTGTATGTTGTGGTTTACGAACAACGTGGGGTGAAGATTTTCGAGACCTCATCTTAAATCTACGAAAAACCCCAGTCTTCGAAGGGATTATTTCTTTTTCTTGGGTTTCTTCAACAGTAGGTGAAGTAACTGGTTCTGTAACAGCCATAGACACATCCGATTGAACAATTTCTTGGAGTATTACGGGTTTCTTCTTAGATGACTTCTTGGGCTTCGTTTCCTTCACCGGTTTTGCAGAAGAACCAGCTTCATTCTTCTTCCCCCTTTTCGATTTCTTCTTCTCTTTTTCCAATAGAACACCAGTTGTCGCTGTGGTATCTATTGTTTGCAGATAAGTCAACAAAACTGAGTTCGTAGGATCAACTCTTTTTAGCATTGCATCAGGAATACGAGCAACACTTGGGAACTCATCAGCATCATCAATTACCTCCTTTGGACTGCTATATACATGAAAAGTGACTTTTTCGTCGTCATTGGCTACTAAAATACCCTCTTTGTTGTAGAAGTACTGCAAGATCAAACTCCATTATCTTGCATACGAAATACCATGTACATCGTCCATGTTGTCAACACTTTTCTTAAACTCCTTCCATAACTGCGAAGCATAATCCACCGGTACATCATAGTATAGCCCTGCAACCATGACGTATACCTCCATTCTTCCGTTGTCTAACCCCACTGTTCTACCAGTTAAGCAACATAAAAAGATTCCAAAAAGAAAATTCCAAATCTTAGGAAGACCTGACTTCTTGAAATCACTAATTTTGGATAGTGGTGGTTGATGTCCCATCTTGTTGAACATGTGGACAATTTGAGGATAAGTAAAATCCTCATATGGTGGAGAATTTGGAATATCAAGAATTTGACAGAAGAGTTTCTTTGTAAGTCTAACCTTCTTGTCATTGATTAGGTTAAACGTGACTGCATCAAATGCTTTAGCGATTGAAGCTGTTGATCCCGCCTGAGATAACCACGAAATCGGTACAGAGAAAGAATTGAGCATTGCCTTCGATAAAACAGAATTCTTCAAGGCAATCACGAGCATCTTCAATTCTTCAGGATACTTAGATACATCAGCTTCAACTTGATAGTTGGTACCCTGGATCTTCATAATAGGCATGGAAGTAATATCTTCTGGAGTTTGAGAAGGTTCAGCATTGACGTTAGCAGTATTCTCCATTGTTAGGGTTTTGAAAGCTTGAAAATTCAGAGAGAATTAGGAATTATCTTTGAATGCGTAAAGTGAGAAAAGACCCTTGAATCCCCTTTTATATGTAACACTCTTGTTTGAATTAAAAGCGGGATGTGCATTTAATGACTGCCGACGTGGCACCTTGAAAACCGGACCACTACTCCGTAGAAATAGCCATGCGTCAAAAAGTAACTGTCCTATCGCCATAAAACCCGGACACGATATCATACGTCATTGAAATACAGCCTGTTTTGTTTGCCCCAAGAGAATTGTAACCGTCGGACCCCTTCGGATGGAAGATAGGCTCTTTCACTTTTGGGATGAAAAGCGAAGTCATATGCCAGATGTTTCAAAATTGTGCTGGATCTTGTTGGGTAACAAACATCGTTGGTTTCGAATGTTTGATCAAGATCACTCATATGAAATGAATATGATTTGGAGTTTTGAAAATAGGTACTGAAACAAATGTTTCGTAAAATCTGGAACATAGTTCCCCGTCAATTCCTTAATTTGCAAGAAATTTGGGTTTCACTTTCATCACGGTCTCATGATGTAAGATCATTAACACAGATTGTTGATATGTCTAAGTGTCAATTGTTTTGATCAGAGACCTCTCGGACATATGTCTTTGTGTGTGATTGTGAAAGAAATTTTAGATGAAAAAGATCGGTGAAGACACGAAGTGTACCTCTGTTATATTTGGACAAAACAGTAAACTCTTTACTCATATGAGAAGAGTCAGGTAGCTCAGGAGACTAATGTGAATACAAGCCTGATTGGGAAGAAATCTTCGTATGAAAAGTTCATTAAGGCTTTTGTACACACACATTGAGTCATTGGAGGCTTCGGACAACATGCAGCAGCATGCTTCTAGGGACATCTTAACTAGTTCAAAATAAGTAAAATGTAAAGAGTTGTAAGATTCATTTACCTGACCTTAGATCTGCAAGCATGTGCCTCTTCGTATGTTCAGAAAGATCTGCAACAAAGTTCTTAAAGGAAAAAAAATATAAAATCTTTTTGTTGTTTTGAATTTTCAAAAATAAAGAACAAAATAAAGTGAAAATCTTTTTGATGTTTCTGATTTTTCGAAAACAAAGAACAAAAGAAAATGAAAATATTTTTGATGTTTTTGATTTTTCGAAAACGAAATTACTCAAATAAACGAAAGTACTTGTTGCAAATATACTACGTTTTACAAATTCACTGAAAAGTAACAATCATACGAATTCAAAGCGTTCGAAGAGTTGACTATGAACAGTAACCTCTGAACACTGAACGATGACACGTGATCACTGATTCAGAGCCTCTGAACCATTCTCGATCAGTCACTCTTCTCCTGTTTCGCATGGAACAGAATTTCCATCGATCATTCCAAGTCCTTCTATAATTCTTACAAGAGATTTTTCATCTAACGCTTTCGTGAAAATATCAGCTAACTGATCAGTTGTTTTCACGAAATGTACTTCAATATTTCCATCCTCCATATGATCCTTGATGAAGTGGTAACGAAGAGCTATATGTTTAGTCTTCGAATGCTGCACAGGATTATGACAAATTCGTATTGCACTTTGAGAATCACAATATAATGAAATCTTTTCATATTAATTGCATAATCACGTAATTGACTTTGAATCCATATTATTTATGAAGTGCAAGCAGCAGCAACCACATATTCTGCTTCAGCTGTTGAGATTGATACACATGTTTGCTTTTTCGATTGCCAGCTCACTAATTTGCCATCAAGTAATTGACATCCACCACTTGTACTTTTTCGATCAAGATTACAACCACCCAAGTCTGCATCCGAATATTATTGGACAAAGAATCCATTTTTCGAAGGATACCACAATCCTAAAGAAATTGTTCCTTTAAGATAACGAAATATGTTCTTCACAACAGTGAGATGTGGTTCTCGTGGATTAGACTGATACCTGGCACAATTACACACAGAAAACATGATATCAGGTCTACTTGCTGTAAGATAAAGTAATGAACCAATCATGCTCCTATATAAAGTTATGTCAACTGCAGGTTTATCTAATGATGATGTTAACTTTATGCCCGTTGCCATTGGAACTCGTAACTTTGTGCTATTCGTCAATCCAAACTTTTCGATCAGATTCTTTGTATATTTTTCTTGATTGATGAAAATCCCTTCTCTGTTTTGACGAATATTCAATCCAAGAAAATTATTGATTTTGCCCATCATGCTCATTTCGAACTTACTTTTCATCAAATCTTCGAATTCTTTAGACAAAGCAGGGTCAGTTGAGCCAAAAATAATATCATCAACATAAATTTGAACAAACATTAGATGATTCCCACCTTTCTTTCGAAATAATGTGGGGTCAACAGATCCTTGTTTAAATTTAGATTGTTTCAAAAACGAAGTAAGAGTGGCATACCATGCTCTTGGTGCTTGTTTTAAACCATAAACTACCTTATCTAAAATATAAACATGATTTGGATATTCTTCGTTAATAAAACCTGGGGGTTGTTCCACATAAACAGTCTCTTCAAGCTCTCCATTTAAGAATGCACACTTCACATCGATTTGATAAACATCAAAATCTTTATGAGCTGCATAAGCCAGAAATATCCGAACAGCCTCGAGTCTGGCGACAGGGGCAAAAGTTTCTTCATAGTCGATTCCTTCTTGTTATGAATATCCTTTAACAACAAGTCTGGCTTTGTTTCGAACAATGTTTCCATCTTTGTCAGTTTTATTTTTGAAAATCCATTTTAACCCGACAATCGAAACATTTTCAGGTTTAGGAATTAATCTCCAAACCTTGTTTCGTTCGAATTCAGACAATTTGGATTACATTGCAACAACCCAATCTGAGTGTTCCATTGCAACCTTAATTGTTTTTGGTTCAATTTTAGATATTAAAACATTGAACAAGCAAAATTCTTGATGAGTATTCAATACCTCATTCTTTGCACGAATTTGAGCTCTTGTTAAAACTCCCTCTTGTGGATTCCCAATTACTTGATCCTTCAGATGATCTCTTGTCCATTTTTCCATTGGTGGATATGCTGGATCAAATTCCAAAGGTGCATCTTCGTATATATCATCATTCTCAGAACCTGCAATCGAACAAACATAATCAAAATCATTATTATTTTTAATATTTTCTATATGCTCCCCCTCAACATTATGCTTCCCCTCAACATCATCATTTAATGTTTCTTTCTCCCCCTCGAAAGAATACTCATCATTATCTAATGTATTCGAATCCAAGTGTTCCCCCTCCACTGGATTGTTTTGTATACTTTCGTTTATTTCTTAAGGAGTTGATGTTGATTCATCAGTAAACTTCGCAAATTCGGGTATGTGATTATCAGGAGCATGAATTTCAGCATCGACTGCATGATCTGAAATTCCAAAAACCAAATCATAATCAATATCATCCATTTGTAAAGATTCAGTTTCAACTTGTGTGACTTGTAAAATTGGATGATTTGCAAATTTATGCTCATTTTGTTTAACATAGTAATCATCAAATGTGAGATTGAAAGTTTCTTCCACTTTTCGTGTTCGCTTATTTAACACACGATATGCGACAGAATTGTGCGAATATCCAAGAAAAATCCCTTCATCAGCTTTTGCTTGAAATTTCGAAAGATGATCCTTGAGATTCATAATAAAGCACCTACATCCGAAAACATGAAAGAATTTCATATTAGGTTTACGATTATTCAGAATTTCGTATGGTGTAATATTAAAACGCATGTGTATGAAAGATCTGTTCTGAGTAAAACATGCAGTGGATATTGCCTCAGCCCAAAGATATTGAGGTAAATTCGCATATGCCAACATGGTTCTTGCTGCTTCGCACAGTGAGCGATTCCTTCGTTCTACAACACCATTTTGTTGTGGTGTGTATGGAGATGAAAAATTATGCGAAATCCCTTTGTCCACCAAAAATGAATCAAGAACACTGTTCTTAAATTCAGTTCCATGATCACTTTTGATTTTTCGAACAATCTTCTGTAATGTTGTTTCCATCTTTTTGATAAAATCAATCATGATTTGTGCAACTTCGGATTTAAGCCTGAGAAAATAAACCCACGTAAATCTGGAAAAATCATCAACAATAACTAGAATGTACCGTTTCTTGTTAAGAGTTGAAATAGTCGAAGGACCACACAAATCAATATGTAAAAGCTCCAGAGGTGCAACAATTTTCGAATCTATCGTAATTGGATGACCTTGTTTATGTTGCTTGCCAACTTCACAAGCTGCACATAAAGAATCATTATCAAATTTAAGTACAGGTAAACCTCTTACCAGATCTTGCACCACCGGTTTATTGATGTTTCGAAAGTTGAGATGTGAAAGTCTTCGATGCCATAGCCAGCTTAGATCATATGTGGCTTTCGAAAGAAGGCATACAGCAGGTTTGCCTACAATAGGATTGATGTCCAGAGTGAACATGTCACCTTTCCTTTTGGATTTCAGTAACACTTCGTTTGTGTTGACATTCGAAATAATACTTCCTTCTTTGTTAAAGAGAACTTGATTGCCAGTGCCCACAACAAGTTGAGAAACACTTATCAAGTTATGTTGGAGATCTTCAACATATGCAACACGATTCACTATGAATTGTCCATTTGTGATCTTCCCATATCCTTTAACTTGACATTTTTGATTGTTCCCAAATTTCACTACTCCAACATTTTTGAGACTTCGAAAATCTCATAAATTTTCCTTCTTCCCAGTCATGTGACGAGAACAACCACTATCAATGTACCACTTGTTATCATATTGCTCGTCACATAGTACCTACAATCAATGGAAAAATTTAGGTACCCAAGACTTTTTGGGTCCTTGGAAATTAGATTTCAACATGGAATTAAATGAAGAATTTTTGACCCAGTCACAAACTTTACTTTTGAGACTATCAATAATGTCCACATCATCATTTGTAGGAACAAAAACATAATATTTTGTTGGTTTCGGATGTACACTGACTTTACCCTTCGTATTTTGAGTTTGTGACTGAACTGTCTTCGCTTTTGTGACTGGTCTCCAAGCTTTGATGGAGATGTTCGAATCTTTTGAAGAAGAACTTCCATTCGAAGAAGTATTGACATACTTTTCATAAGCTTCATTGATTTGTTTTTCTGAGTATTTGTTGGATTGATAAACTTTTCCTCGTCCTTCGAGCCAGTGATCTATATTTTTCCTTGAAGTTATGCCTTTTTCATGCGAAGCCTTTAGTGTTTGTTTCTTCATATGATTAGGAAAATTTGGCTTTTAAGGAACAAAATTAACTTTGGGATTTGTTAGAGAAGAATGAGCATATGATGTATCAACAGTTGATTTAAAATGTTGATGTTGAAAGACTTGTTGATTTGAATTAGATTTATTTGAAAATGCTCTTGATTTGTTAGTGTCAGAAACTTTCGAAAACTTTGGTTGCTTATTCACTTCAGACCTTGTATGAGTTGATTGATATGAATGTTGGGTTTTTGTTGAAAAAGAGGAATTTTTAGCTTTGAAAACATTTTTGGTTGATTGTGATTCAGACATCTTTTGAGACTCAACATTTTGCCAAAATATTTTATTTCTTGCTTGTCGTTTTGAAATGTTGTTTTCCTTCGAAAATTTGTCAATTTGATCTTTAAATTCCTTAGAGTTTAGTATGACAACTTTTTCATTTTCCTTTTCAACATGTTTTGTATTCTCTTTTTCAATTTTTGATTTTTCAACCCATTGGCTTTGTGGTTTTTGTCGTTGAAACACATACGAATTCTTTGTTAAGTTGTTTTCAATTGTGTTTTGATTTGCGAAAAAGCCTTCATCAGTTGTTTTTGAATTATCCTCCTCAACTAACTTCTTTAATTAGGGTTTGATATTTTCAACATTTCCAGTAGTTACGAAGACTTGGTTTGGAAAAACAACATCATCAGTACACTTGAAGATGGGGTAAACCACCGTATTCGCTTCTAGGTAATGAGCACCTTGTTCAGTCAGCACTTTTTCGAACTTTTGTGTATCTCCATACACTTGGTCAACAACTATACGAGGAATTTCTTTTTCCTTTGTAACTTCCTTTTTCTTCGTTTGTTTCTCTTCTTTCTCATCATCACTATCATCTGTTTGGCTGTCTCTGACTTCCACAAAGTCCACATCACAAACTTTCGAAGTTGAGGGTTGATCAGTGTCAATCTCAACCAACAAATCTTTACTTTTTTCTTTTCCTTTAAATGATGATGCAACATTTATAATAGACAACTGAGAACAATCAACATCCTCAATATCACTGTTTTCACTAATATTGTCAGAATTATCCTCAATATCAGCAAAATTAGATTGAGAATCAGATGTTGAATTCTCAGTCTTTTTCAAGATGTGAATTTGTTCAGACTTAGTCAAAGTGTGATTTACAATTTTAACCAATTCAGTTGAATCAAGACATTCATCTACTTTGACTATTCCATATCTATACTTATCATTCGGAACTTTGTTAAAATCAGCTATTTCTTTTTCACAGTCATACGAAATGTTATCTACCGTAGCTCTTTCATAAGCTAAAAATGGCAGCAATTTTCTATATTGTTCTTTACTGATTTCGCACGAATGATGTAGTTCAGTTAATTTCCCATACAATCTTTTAGCCGAATTACAGTAAATGTTCCTCTGAGCTAACAACAGTTTAGATTCACTAGACAAGTTATCCCTATCAACCATGATATTAGTTATTTGAAGTTCTAAACAATCTATCTTAGTAATTTTCGAATCTAGTTTCTTCTGTGTCTCTAGCAACTGCATAGACAGCTTCTTAGCCTCATTGCTAGCTGATACCACAATTGAATCAAAATAAGTAACAGTTTCATCGAAAGATACTAATTCAGAATTATAAGCATGTACTGGAATATTGAAAGATTCAAGAATATTACGTACCTTCGTGGTCATCGGAGATTTGTCAGCAGCTTTTGATATGAAGCATCTCCCATGAACTTCGTATGCCTCCTCATCTGATTCTTCTTCCATCTTTGCAAACATTACTCCATGGGTTGGATTTCGCATCTCCTCATCATCTGATCCAGATGACCAAATTTGATAAGTTCCATCTTCTTCTTGTTCACCACGAGCAACTAATGAAAGATTCTTTGCCTTCGCACGCACCTCCTCCAACTTTTCCACATAGTACGCTTCATCCTTCGTCTTATTCTTTTTCTCATCTTTCTTCCTCAGCATGCAATCATTAGCTAAATGATTAGCCCCGTTGCAATAATGACAATCAATCCCAATATCTCCCTTTAACTTCTTCTCTGTTTTTCCCTCAACAAACTTTGTATCTTTCTTCTCTTCCTTCTGCTTCTCATCCCCAGCACTTTTACTCATAAAATTCCCTTTTGTCTCAGATGACTTTGCCTTCGGATTGAATGGCTTTTTGAAGAACTTTTTCACACGATTGTTTGAATAGAAAGCAATCGCCTCATCATCTGAATTCATGATGAACCCTTCGTCTTCATCTGAAACATCTTTCTTAGCTTCCCTTTCAGAGATCTTCGAAACCAAAGCTAGTGGACCTCCTAAACTTGCCTTCGATTCTTCAGCAATTCCGTTCACTTCGCTTTCATGAGACTTCAGTTGATTGTACAAGTCATTCAAAGTTGACGTATCAAAGCTCTGTTGATTCTTAACCATCATGCTCACACTACGCCACTCCTTACGAAGACCCATAACAAAAATTAAATTGAACTCCATGGCTGATCTGGTGATACCATATCGATTGCATCGATAGATTAATTCATTAAGACGATCATAGTAAACTTCAATCGTTTCACCATCTTTCTGTCTGAAGTCCTTCAGTTCAACTAAGCATTGCTTCACAGAGTTAACTTTTGTCTTCTCACTCCCCTGAAATTTCTCCTTGAGAATGTTCCAGATCTCCTTTGCAGTTGTACAAATCCTCACATAGTTGTAAACAACTGGAGGCAAAGCACCTCTTAGCTCTCTCACGCATCTCTTCTCTAGCTTTTTCAGACGATCAGACTGATTCTAAACTTCGAAACTTCCAGAAGATGATCCAATTGGTTGAACATTCGTTGGTGGATTGAGATTGCCAGAAATGCAATTCCACAGTTCTTCATCCAATCCGTTGAGATAATCCTGCATACGATCAGCCCATTGATCGTAATACTCAGGGATTAGCATAGGAATTTTGGTGGATGATCCTAGAAGATGAGAAAATGAAGTCATGGAATTAAGATTGAAAGACGTCATTGATGTACGAAATAAATCCTTGAGAATTTTTTAAGAAACTTTGAGAATTTGACAACAAACTATATGATTCAAATCAGAATCAATAGTAGAACACTCGATTCAATGATTCAAGTGCAGAATCGAATCACATACTTAGATCCAATGAATTTTTCACTTTCAAAAAGTGCGGAATTTCTTAAACCAAAAAGTTGATTTAAAAACTTTTGAAAAGATGAAAATCAGATCAGAGATGTGATTCCTGCTCTGATACCAATTGATGAAACAATAAATCGAGTATGAAATGAATCAGAGTTTAATGATCAAAGTAGGATTGTGAGATTTGAACACAGATGTAAATATGATCTTGTTTCAGCTCTATTACGCTCTCAAGTTTTACAGAGTACAAATGACAATTCTGTAAAGACTCATGTTCATGACTCTAGTAAACAATCATATTTATAGGAGAGGAAAGCGTACAAAAAATATACTAAGGACTATCCGTTAAGCTTTGAATACAATGCCCTAGTAAAATAGATTACAAAAGATACAAAGACTCATTACATTCGAAGACATGAAACCCTTCGACTGATTACAACTCTATTTACCCTTACCGGTTTGCTGTGATATCAGTAATGTTTTTCAAACAATTTCACAAGTATTATAATTAAAAACAAAAATTTCCGGTCTCGATTTTTGGGATGTTACACTATGAGTCTTTGAATTACCCTTTTGTCGCCACGCAGAAGTCGCAGAGAAAGAACAGGCTGTATTTTTTTGATTTTGGGTCCACCTAATGACACATGTGCATCGATTCTTTCAAAAACAACACCTTGGAAACCCGGTGGTTTAGAAAGCGAATTTGATTCAAGGCTTGCAACTTTGATAGAGCTTTGTTCCCGATTAGAAAACTCCTTAGTAACGAAATCCGGGTCATCCTTTTCCACTCGATCTTCCCATTTAGCCTCTATACTAAATTTATCACCTTCCTTCTGTAAGGTAAAATCCTCCACTTGTCCATAAAAAACAGAGTATTCAGTGGGTTTGTAACTTCCTTTTCTGGTGAGACAAATTACGGATGGACTTGATCCTTTTGAATAGGATCATTATGGATATGATCGTTTGAGTCGTCATGACTGTCGTTTTGAGATGAATCATCTTGAGAATAATCATCTTCCTCCTCATCTTCTATATACTGTTCATCATGTTTAGCATAAATTGGTGATACCTAATTTGTAACATCCCAAAATTCAAGACCAAAAATTTCATTTTTAATTAAGTTATTATAAAACCATTTAGTATAATATCATCCATAATAACATCCCATGTCAAAACCAAAGTGTAAATAGTCAAAACATGTCGATATAAAACAATATCAGAGTGTAATCCCAAAGATCTCATGTGCGGAAAACATAGTGTGATGCGCTGCGATCGAGGCAACCCCTTTCCTTGAAAACAAAGTACCTGAAACCAAAACTGAAAACCGTAAGCATGAAGCTTAGTGAGTTCCCCCATCATACCACATACCATACAACATAAACATACTATCAGCCATATCTGGGGTGCCCGACCTACCCTTCAGTCCTAACGACCGAACTTGGGGACTATTCCCCTATTACTGCCACTATCACATATAACATATCATAAACATACTGCTAGGCATGCATGGGTTCTGACGACCCCTTCGGTATCTTTCAACCGGTATCCGGGGACTAATTCACCCCTACTACTACTAACATGCATCATAAAGCATCCCAGCACACAAACATAACAGATAATGGCATACCAGATAATTATCACAAAGACAATCATCTAACAAACAACTCCTACTAGTGGGCCGGCATTGTGGCCGTAGACCCACTTCTACTGGAAGTTAACTTACCTCACACTGTTGAACTCCCGCAGACCCAACCCCAGCTGTTGGATGATAGATTCCCGAACTGTCAACATCAAAATAACACCGAATTAATAATTGGGTTCCAATACATAACCATAAGTCCATGCTTGGGGTAAAAGACTGCTTTACCCCAATCTTGGCTTGATCCAAGTCCAAGGCCTAATCCAAAGGCCCAACAGTCAACTATGAGTCAAAGACCAACATATGGCCCAATTTTCTAAATTGGGCCCAAACCTTACATGGTCTCACTCTAAGGCCTCACCATTTATTCCAGTCCAACATTTGACATTCTACTGACCCACTATCATATAATCATTAAGGCCCAAACTATGGCCCATCTATGGCCTAGTTTTCCAAATTGGGCCCAAACCCTCACATATGGGCCTTACCCTAGAGCCCATCTAAATATTCTAGTCCATATGATGATTCTTATATGGCCCATTAATAACCCAATCATCAAGGCCCAATAGAAAGGCCCAACAATAAATCCAAGTGAAATTAGGGTTTCACATAAAATGACGATTAGGGTTAAGTTTTTCTCACTTAACCCATTAAGGACTTAATCCATTAAGTCCATCACTCTTCTAAATAAATCATATGGTGTGATTGGGCTTAATACACAATTCCATTCCAATGGCCCAAATGTGGGTCCCGATAAGTCCAAGCCCATAAATCCAATATTAGGGTTTTCTAAACCCCAATTAGGGTTTCCAACCCCATCTTAACCCAATAGGACCAATAGCTAGGTCTTTTGATCAATTAGGGTTTGTTAGGCCCATTAGTTACATGTTTGGGATTTTAGGTCAATTCGGGCTTTATTGGGCCCACTAGGGTTTATTAGGCCCATTAGGGTTTTAGTCCCTTGTCCAAACATTGCAAACGAGTCACCATACAAACGAGGCACAACGCCACCCGACACGGCGGTCGGTGGCGGCAGCCACCACCTCATGGTGGTGGTTAGAGTTTCTTTTTCATTATTCTACTTTGTATTTACATTTTACAATTCTAAACCCCAATAATCACACACACACACACTAATACAAACACACACACAGCCACCTAATGTTGGTCGGCGGTGGCGTATGGCGGCAGCCACCACCTCACGGTGGTGGTGGTGGCTATTATTCGAGAATTCCGGACAAAGAACTACACCCAACAAACACTAAAACAAAACACACGCACATAACATCAGAACACGCATATCCATCGCCGGACCGCACCAGTCTCGGCCACCCCTACGACGGCATGAAGCAGTCGAACGGAAAAGCAGCTACACAACACTCCTCGGAACCACAGCAGCGTTGCAACACCAGACAGAAATGGAGAAGGACAAGAAGAATACGGTAGGGAGGTGGTCGTCCGACATCTGAACAGGAGCAACGACTAGGCTATCTCGAACCTACACTGCCCGTAACTAGACATCGACTTCGCAGCTCACACTTCGCCGTTCACAGTGCAAAACACGATCTCGGTGGTTCTTTTCGTTCATGGTGTCGCAGGCAGCAAATGGTAACCTGGTCGGATCGGAAAAACGAGAATAAGAGAGGTGGTGCTTCAATGGCGATTTGGTGCAGCTTAATTCCCATTTCCAGTCGATCTTCTATATTGTCGGTGAGAAGGCTCTCGATGGTGCGTGTGATGGGTTTTGAGCATTCTAACACTCCTATGGTGTACATGCAACCCTAGAAACCTTGGATCTATGTTTGACTATGATACATGCAAATAATTATTTTTCCAAGGTTCTTATCCTATCTAGCATGGCATGGGGAACTTGAATCAAATAAAGCTAGTAGAATTACTTACCTTCTAGTTGTAGTTGATTGCTTGGAGTTTTAGAGCCTAGCACCAATAGTGTGGATGCCTCAAATGGAAATCATAAATCACCACAAACTTGGAACTTTGAGAGAATAGTAATCACCTTCTTGGAATCGGCCCTCTTACTTTACTCACCACAACTCATGTGATTTCAAGAACCAAAGCCTCCTTTATATAGTGTGGTGGATTAGGGTTACATTCATGTAAACCCTAATACCCATGTCTTTTCATTTCCATGAGATCCATGGGTTAAAGCTCCATGGAGTATCCATGGACTTTCCATGCAAGCCTAGCCCATTCCAAATAAGCATTAGCCCACACTATATAAATACAAGAGCCTATATTTAATTAGTCATACTTTTGATCTCTAAATTAATTCTAGATTAATTATAGATCAATACTAATTAAATAATACGATTTTATATTAATATATTAGGACTTATAATATATTAATAAATCATAACTTATACTATTCTCAAACGATTATCCATAAATTGTTCGGGTGAAGTGCAACCCAAATGGACCATGCCGAGTCGTGTCAAGTACATACCAAATATAGTTATGGACTTAGACACTATATCCAACAGTCTCCCACTTGGATAAGTCTAATAACTATAGTTGCAAGTATGACTTCAGGAACCGATCAGCAATCGTAGCTCTTTAAACTCTGTTGAACTATGAAGAGCCATTTTAGATAAGTGATCATATAATCCTCTGTTCTAGATATCAGCCGGACAAATACATGGAACATGGTCTTGCTTATTGTCCAGCATTTGTTTCCCGATTTTCGATTTGTTTGACATAGAACTTAACTGAACACATCAATTTAGTTCTGACCGGGCCCGGTACATAGGTCAAAACAAAATCATCGAGGGGCCCAGATATCGCTTCTAATCCTAGAAGGAACAGATAAACTGCGACTCATATGTTTGCTCTACTACTTGTTGAATTACACACAAAAGCACGGTTTATAACATCGAGTTACCAATGCGTTTTCGTGCAATCAATGCATAACCAACTCATAGGCAACAAATCATATCTCTAGGTTTGAAGACTTATATGATATTACCGTCTCACGATCAGTCGAGATAAATTCCATGAAGTGATACAAGTGAGTGTGGGTTGAATCCAATACTCAGAACTTATGAGCACTCATGAGTGTTGTATCCCCACTTTATCTAACATCTTAGACCTCTACAAGCCAACCCATGACAGTCTTGATTCATATCTACTTCCAACATATGACCGACTGTGGAGAGTTTGAATAATATGATATAAACCATAACATAATTATTCTGGAAGTCAAAACATGCAAAAAGAAATAATAGTAAACGATTGACAAGAGATAGCAACACTTTACTCATAAATAACAGCTTTTATTTATCATCAAATGTCAATTACATTTTACAAATTTCAAGATTATCTAACTACTAAAACTAATATCATCCTTCAGCCCTATGCTCCGAGCATGCTGGAGATGCTTAGCCCGAGTCAGTCCCTTCGTGAGGGGATCTGCTGGGTTCTCATCCGATGATACCCTCTTTTCCACGAGGATTCCTTCTTCTATTCGATGTCTGATGAAGTGATATTTTCTGTCAATGTGTCTGGATCTCCCATGATCTCTTGGTTCCTTGGCTAAGGCAACCGCACTATTGCTGTCACAGAAAATCTCCGTTGCCACCTTTATAGCTGGTACAACTCCAAGGTCTCCGATGAAGTTCTTTAGCCATATAGCCTCCTTTGCTGCCTCGCTTGCTGCTATATACTCTGATTCACAAGTGGAATCAGCCACTGTCTCCTGCTTGGAACTTTTCCAAGTAATTGCCCCTCCGTTTAGAGTAAAGACCCAGCCCGACTGAGAGCGGAAATTATCCCTGTCAGTCTGAAAGCTAGCATCACTGTACCCTACAACTCTCAAGTCCTCACTGCCACCGAGGGTAAGGACCCAGTCCTTAGTCCTTCGTAGGTACTTGAGGATATTCTTTACCGCAGTCCAGTGTGCCTTGCCAGGGTTCCCCTGATACCTGCTAACCATGCTCAAAGCAAAGGCTACATCAGGTCGAGTACACGTCATAGCATACATGATCGATCCTACAGCTGAAGCATAAGGTATTCGACTCATTTCTGCTATCTCAGCCTCAGTACTAGGGCATTGTGTCTTACTCAATCTGGCGTTACTCTGGATGGGTAACTCTCCTTTCTTGGAGTTATGCATGTTGAACCTTTTCAACACTTTGTCCACATAGGTGCTTTGACTAAGTCCAATTAGTCTTTTACTCCTGTTTCTCAAAATCCTTATCCCTAGGATATAGGCAGCTTCTCCAAGGTCCTTCATAGAGAAACACTTCCCAAGCCAGGACTTTACTTCCTGCAGGGTTGGGATGTCATTTCCTATGAGTAGTATGTCATCCACATACAGTACCAAAAAGCTGACTATACTCCCACTAGCCTTGATATAGACACAAGATTCATCTTCACTCCTTGAAAATCCAAACTCTTTGACTTTCTCATCAAAGCAAAGATTCCATTTGCGAGATGCCTGTTTTAATCCATAAATGGATTTCTCGAGCTTACACACTCTACTGGGGTACTCTGTACTGACAAAACCCTCTGGCTGAACCATGTAAACATCTTCAGCCAACTTTCCATTAAGGAAAGCGGTTTTGACATCCATTTGCCATATTTCATAATCATGAAATGCAGCAATGGCTAACAGAACCCTAATAGACTTAATCTTGGCCACTGGTGAAAAGGTCTCATCATAATCAACTCCCGGAGTTTGAGAATAACCCTTTGCAACCAGTCGTGCCTTATAAGTGTGTACATTACCATCTATGTCGGTCTTCTTCTTGAAGATCCATTTGCACCCAACTATCTTACGATCAGGTACATTGTCAACCAAGTTCCAAACTTGATTGTCATACATGAAACTGTATCTCGCTATCCATAGCCTCTTTCCATTTAGCAGCCTCAGGGCCTGCCATGGCTTCTGTGTAGCTGTTACGCTCATCCAAATTTACCAGTGTGTTATCACTGATAAGTGTCTCACCTTCTGCAGTAATATGAAAACCATAATAATGCTCAGGTGCATTCCTAACTCTGGTGGAACGCCTCAGAGGTATTGATTCTTCAGTCGGCTCAACAGGAGTTTCCTCCTCAGGTTGAGGGCTAGGGTTTGAGGTTCCTTCACCACTTGACTCTTGAATTTCCTCAAGGTCAATTTGCCTCCCACTGTCTCCTTGGCTCATGAATTCTCTCTCTCGAAAGAATCCTCTTCTTGCTACAAAGACCACATTATCACTGGGTCTGTAGAAGATGTAACCAAAGGATTTATGTGGGTAGCCGATGAAAATACACCTTTCGCTTCGGGGTTCGAGCTTATCGTGAGTCTCGCGTCTCACGAAAGCCTCGCAACCCCAAATCTTGATGTGGTCTAGATTGGGAACTTTTCCAGTCCACACCTCGTGAGGTGTTTTGGCAACCTTCTTTGTAGGGACTAGATTAAGGATATGGGTGGCAGTCTCTAAGGCATACCCCCAAAATGAGATTGGTAGCGAAGCTCGACTCATCATGGAATGAACCATGTCCAACAAGGTCCGATTACGCCTCTCAGCTACACCATTCAACTGTGGTGTCCTAGGAGGTGTCAATTGTGAGACAATCCCACATTCCTTAAGATAGTCAAGGAACTCAGTACTAAGATACTCACCACCATGATCGGTTCGAAGCATCTTAATGTTCCTGCCCAACTGATTCTCCACTTCTTGCTTAAACTCTTTGAATTTCTCAAAGGTTTCTGACTTATGCTTGATTAGGTAGACATATCCATATCTACTAAAATCACCAGTAAAAGTCACATAGAACCGATTATCATCTCTTGTGGCGGTTCTGAAGGGTCCACACACATCCGTGTGTATGAGGTCCAACAAACCTTCACCCCTAGCACAAGTGCCAGTAAAAGGTGACTTTGTCATTTTACCAAGCAAACAAGATTCACAACTATCATCTGACTTTAGGTCAAATGACTCCAAGACTCCATCCTTTTGGAGTTGGCCTATACGTTTCTTGCTTACATGTCCAAGACGACAATGCCATAAGGATGCTTTATCTAAGCTAGTGGAAGAGTTAATACACAATACATTATTTCCTAGATTATCTACAACAGATACAGTTTCATACACGGCATCACAAGGTAATGCTTTAAAATAAAGAACATTATTAAAGAAAGCATCAATACTACCATTATTATTATCAAAATAAAAGGTAAAACCTTGTTTATACAGTGCATGAAAGGAAATAACATTTCTTGCCATTTCTGGCGAATAATAACATTTATTCAAATCTAATGTAAACCCACTATTTAGCACTAAGGAATAAACTCCTATCTTGGTGACAGGTGAAGCTTTCCTGTTTCCCATGATCAAGTTTATCTTTCCCTGTTCCACATTCTCACTTCTTTTTAGTCCCTGCAAATCACAACATATGTGAATACCACAACCTGTATCAAGGACCCAAGACTTAGAATGAGGTGACTTATTAGACAATATAATGTATATACCTGCATGGTTGGGTTTTACTTTCCCATCCTTCAAATCTTGCTGGTACTTTGGGCAGTTTCGCTTCCAGTGCGACTTTTCATGGCAATAGAAGCATTTAGCCTCATTAGGGTTAGCAGAAGGAGTGACAAAACCTTTCTTGGTTTTGGTTGAAGAGGAGCCTTCAAGGGTCTTACCCTTGGTACCCTTAGAAGGGTTCTTTCTCTTCTTCCCTTTGCCATGCCCGATTGCCAAGACATTGGCCGTAGTTGGAGTAGGAGTAGGAGTAGTAACAACCGACTTACCCTTTAGACCACTTTCGGCGGTCTTCAAGAGTCCTTGAAGTTTGCTGAGGGTGACTTCTTCCTTGTTCATGTGATATGTCATGCGGAATTGATCATAACACGATGGCAAGGAGTGCAAAATGATGTCTATTGCTAACTTCTCAGGGAAGTTCACATTCAGATTCAGTAAACGGTCCACATACCTTTGCATTTTCTGCATGTGGCCCGTGATGGGTTCACCATCCTTCATTCGGGTTGTTATCATGGAGGAGATTATTTCATATCGCTCTTGACGAGCACTTTGATGGTAGCGGTCCATCAAGTCCTGGTGCATCTCAAAAGGATAATAGTCCTCATAGGACTTTTGGAGCTCGGCTGTCATGGTGGCCATCATGATGCATGCCACTTTTGTAGCATCTCTTTCATGTACCTCATATTCAGCAAGCTCTTCAGGAGTAGCAGTTGGCTCGGGTACCTTCAGCTCCTTGTCGAGAACATATTCTTTGTTCTCATACCGAGTGACCATCCTGATGTTTCTGATCCAATCTGTAAAGTTGGACCCATCAAAGATGACTCTCCCACAAAGATTCATGAGAGAGAAGGAGCTAGTAGGGTTTGAGCCAGAAGCAATGTTATTGGAAGACATCTGAAAAGAAGAGGGAATAGATTAGATTAGATATAGAGATAGTCCTTAACAAAACACCCAAATGTAATATTAAGGCTAGGACCCAACAAAATATTTTATAACTTAGAAGAGGGATGCCGTAATCTAAGCTATAAGATATTTGAAGGTAGGTGAATGACGATTCACCAATTTCCACCATGAAAAACGAAATATTTAATTAGGTTTTAATTGGTTTAGAAACTCTTAGATTCTTTGAGATTTATCGAACTTTCTTCAATGGCATGTTTCAATCTCGAGTGTGCCCTTCAAGTTTTGTGACTGGGATGCCGAGGATCACAAAACAAGGTGTGAAGTAACCATGCAAATTACTTGGTACCCTTAATGTATTACCCCTCAATCGATGTGCCGGTTAACCACACACGCTCCATCGATACTATGATAAACATTAAGTCACCCTTTACCTACCTTCTTAAGTTCAAGTTAGTGTGCCGGTTAACCACACACGCTCCACTAACGACTTAAACAAAGTGTAAAGTGTAATTTCATGGATTAGCACCTTATTCACATTTTCCTAAAATAACTAAGATTGGGAATTCAATAAAGTTTAGTTACTTTAGTATTATCATTATACTTTTAATGAGAATTTATAAGTCCTTGTCCTACCCGTTCGGCTAACGACCCTCCACCGGTCAAGGAAGCGGTGGGTGAGAGTGGACACCCATTAAGTTGCCATTTTATAGGCAACAACCTTATACCCCCCTTATAGACCGGCTTCGTGAATGAGACGTACTAGCGGTAAGACGACTTGATCTTATACATATATAAATATTATTAAACTTATAATATTATAAAGTATAAGGGTTGAATTTTAACTTTTAAAATTCTAGGGGTTGGAACTAAAGTTTTTAATATGACTTTACATGTTCCAAAACTTGAGGGCAAGTTTTGTGAACTTTCAAAACTTTTCATTTCTCATAACTTATGAGTTAGTGGTTATTAAAAATGAAGACTCTTCATTTTTTGTAACCTACGTGTTCTTTTAATGGTTATTTATAAATGTGACTTTTGGTTATCCATAACATAAGAACTAGTTATGGACTCCATTAAAACACATAAACATCAAGAATTAATCTAATCAATTATTAGCACATAATTTCTATGATCTTCTATAATCATATGTTTATGAATGTTCATATAAAAAATTTCAAGAATCGTAAGTACATATACAAAACTTGAAATTTTGATACGAGCTTTTGAACAAAACTTCGATTTTCAAGTTTTTTTTTTGCATCAAGTATCAAATAAAACAAACCAGGCTCTGATACCACTGATGGGTTTTGAGCATTCTAACACTCCTATGGTGTACATGCAACCCTAGAAACCTTGGATCTATGTTTGACTATGATACATGCAAATAATTATTTTTCCAAGGTTCTTATCCTATCTAGCATGGCATGGGGAACTTGAATCAAATAAAGCTAGTAGAATTACTTACCTTCTAGTTGTAGTTGATTGCTTGGAGTTTTAGAGCCTAGCACCAATAGTGTGGATGCCTCAAATGGAAATCATAAATCACCACAAACTTGGAACTTTGAGAGAATAGTAATCACCTTCTTGAAATCGGCCCTCTTACTTTACTCACCACAACTCATGTGATTTCAAGAACCAAAGCCTCCTTTATATAGTGTGGTGGATTAGGGTTACATTCATGTAAACCCTAATACCCATGTCTTTTCATTTCCATGAGATCCATGGGTTAAAGCTCCATGGAGTATCCATGGACTTTCCATGCAAGCCTAGCCCATTCCAAATAAGCATTAGCCCACACTATATAAATACAAGAGCCCATATTTAATTAGTCATACTTTTGATCTCTAAATTAATTCTAGATTAATTATAGATCAATACTAATTAAATAATATGATTTTATATTAATATATTAGGACTTATAATATATTAATAAATCATAACTTATACTATTCTCAAACGATTATCCATAAATTGTTCGGGTGAAGTGCAACCCAAATGGACCATGCCGGGTCGGGTCAAGTACATACCAAATATAGTTATGGACTTAGACACTATATCCAACAGCTTGGTGGTCGGTGAACGAATGAGGTGAACGGTGGCGGCTACTGGAGGAGGGAGGCATAAGGGTGGGGGGTGACGGCTGCACATGGTCCCTAGGGTTTCTGCGTGTAATCGGGTTTATATACCCGACACCTTTCAAACTTCCTCCCATGTTTAGATAAACAGTACCTCCTTCTGCCTTTCCTTTCAAAACAAGGCCAATATTTACCATTTAAACCCTGCCCCTTGAATTCCTCTACAAAATAAGTCCGGGTTTTACTAAACAGCCCCCATTTTCTAAAAACTTTACAAAACTAATCCACAATTTACCTTTTTAAACCCCCAACTCTCAAATATGACATATTCAACTTTCCCCTCTCTTTTTCTTCCAAATTAAGTCCCAATAATTACCACGGAGCCCCTGCCTTCATAAATATTTACAAAATAAGTCTCAAATTTATACTTTAACCCAAGAATAATCCAAATAATAACTTTTGGCTCCCAAAACCAACACCCGACTATATAATTATTGATTTTAGGGCTATGATTCATTCTTTAATTTATTTATTTATTTATTTAATCAACGGGGTGTTACAACTCTCCCCCACTTAAATTAGATTTCGTCCTTGAAATCATTCATTACCATTTCTTACACGCCAAACCACTCTAGTAACATGGTCACCATCCTGGGCACACCCTAGCCTTCCCAGGGTAGCCGTGACCAATCTTCGTAAAGCGCTAAAATCCGCAGGTGAACGAATTTCCCCGCGATAAGACCACATCTACTCCGTCTGAAATATGTTGTCTCGAGATGATCTGAATCCCTGACAGACCACTCAACTGAATCATCTTTGTTGAACCGAATCCACTTATCCCTCAACTGGCTACTCAACTTCTGATAACTTGAGGTTCCTACTGGAAAACAGAGTCACATACCCCATTACCCTTGTAGCTCACTTAAACTTGGCCAAGGCTCAGCTGATCCCGCTGTGAGTGACTTGTCACTTCCCAATCAACCAGCTATTTCGTCCGTATCTCTAACCTAAAAGACAAATACTAACACTGCCGAAACGCTAAAACTGTCCGAACAATGGACTGCCTGAAGCAGTATGTTGCCACACGGCTGCTTTCCAGAATCTACCGAGACTTGTCTGGTCTCAGTTCATTTGTCAGTCCTCTAAAATACCGGGTTCCGGCCCGGCAGCGGAGCTAAGGGACTCCCACTTAGTCGCCTCACACGACTTCTGAACAAAATCCTTCTATGTAACTAGTTGCCACTAGTTATCATGCCACTGTGGCTCTAACAACCTCCTGATCTAACCGATCGGGTCCATGCGTCAAATCCTGTCATCATCAAATCCAAGACTAAAAGTGGTTGCTACCTGACCAATGGTAGCCTTATCTCACACGTCCTTAAGCAGTCCATTACTTCCCTGATCTCATAACTGTACTGATGTTCCTACAGTCTTATCATTGGCTTAACCAGATCTAATCCCTCTGGGAAATCCATAAACCAATCCGTGGATTTCCATATCCTCACTGCTATACCCGAACTGGTGGGTACTACTGTTCCTTCCACGTCCTAACAACGCACTCATGCTATCTACCAACCTGGTGAATGCTACGGCTACACCCGCAGACTTACAGCACTATCACTATCTACCGACCTCATGAATGCTACGGCTACACTCATAGACTTACAACATCCTAGCACTATCTGGCTGCTAGTGAATGCTATCGCTACACCCGCAGACTTACAACACTCTAACACTATCTGGCTGCTAGTGAATGCTACGGCTACACCCGCAGACTTACAACACTTTCCATACTATCTAATTGTTAGTGAATGGTACGGCTACCCCCGTAGTCTTACAACACTTTCCAAACCGGGTCGAACACGCACTCGACCTAACACTCAACTGAACTTGGGCCCTAACTGAAACTCTAACCTGCTTCTCGAAACCTACTATCACGTGACCCTGCTGCATCAGTACCGTACCCATGCCCGTGATCGAAGCGTCATAGTAACCCACAAAATATCTTCACCCTCTGGCAGGGTGAGATTCGGTGCCTCGCACAACTGCTGTCTGAGAGTCTCGAAGGCTACCTGCTGCTCAGGCCCCCAACGAAGGGCCACCTACTTCTTGGTCAGTATGGTCAAACGAACTACAATCTCGGAGAAGCCCCGTATAAATCTCCAGTAATAACCCGCTAGACCCACGAAACTCCGAATCTTAGTTGGAGACCTCAGAATCTCCCACTGCATCGCGACCTCTATCGTGGCCGGATCGACCAGAATACCCTTCTGATTGACAAGGTGCCCAAGAGATTGCACCTCGCGCAACCAGAACTCACATTTGGAGAACTTTATAAAAAGTCACTCCCCCACTTAGATTTGACTAAGTCTTCACGGCACGTGAAAATTGAAGGATTCCCAATCCTTCTCGATTTCTAGTATCCCACTGATGACAACCTGTGCTCACCAATGTTAACGATTAATCACCGGTTAAACCTTAAGATCGCCCATCCACTGAAATCTTGAAGAATACTCTTGAAATATGGTGCAGTCTGACACCTCAGTCCATCTCCCATGCTGTCACTGAAGGCCTTAATCTTCACTCCGACTGACGAATCCTCGTTCCCACTTTCATTCTTGCATTATCACTGAACTCTAACCGAACACAACCCATGCAGAAATACAATTCTCTTGAACATCCAATGCCCAACCACTTATTCATCTAACACCCGCAACTGACATCATCGTCTTCATGCTACCGGTCCTTTCCTAGCAACAGTAGTGCCTTGAACTCCAAAGTTCATCCATAGACAATTGTCGGTCATACCTGAACCATGGTAGAGCCACTAAACGCTGACTTCACTGGAGAACTATCACTCTAACCCTGACTGAATATCCTCTAAATAATACCCCGCATAGATCCTGATGAAGATCTGGAATGGTAATGGTACACGCGGAACCCACTCCGCAAGATGCGTCCCTCTATGGGTTCATCAAGGACTTTTCGGCACACAGGATGGCATATATGATCCTTGATAACCCAGCCACTAGCAGAAAACCAACCCGAGATCTGACTTATCCAAACTCACTCACAATTTCAAAGCGATACATATTCCCAACATCCATCTAGTAGCAGTAGAAGATGACATACCCGCAACATCTGGAGGAATACTGATCACCTTCAGCTTACATGATCAACCCTGCAACACTTATAGCAGCCTAAACCCTTGGAGCGACAAACTCTCTTGTGCACTTTCCCGTACGTGTTGCACTGACTCAGGCCCTACTGGCCTTTCACCCGATGACCAGAAGTCATGGGTCTCTTCCCGGGACCCTCTACTATACGCACCTGGCACGAACCTCTCTTCTCAAAGTGCTCCAAATCGATCTCGCATCTGCAACCTCTTGGAATTCATATCCTTAGGGCCTGACACCCTGTCACGCTCACTAGCTCACTTGCCCATGGCTAAGGTGCAACAACTAGAACATCCTCTGTCCCCAAACTGGGTCACAAACTCTTCCCCGAAGCTTCTCACATTCTCCAAGACTCTCACTGATTCGAGCATGGATCCTGTGCTTTCAGTAGTACGGGCCCAATACTACCTTCCACACCTATCCATACTTTCCTCAGTAATCCTCCCGAATCCTCCAAGTCACTTCCTCAAAGTGGTACACCCAAGTCTCACTGAGCCTCACTACTAACCCACTGAAACATATCCTAGGCTTTCCTAGGTTCCCCAACTCACCCAGTCCTCAGCTGCTGAAAGATTCCCAGTAATGTCAACTAGTTACTTCATGAATATAGCTAGCTCACATTACTAAGAGTCCCACAAAGCACAAATCAAGAAGCATTCAGACAATGTAAAATCTAACCATCATATTCCAATCAAACCATTCTATCCTCTACTCAGGAATCTATACATGCAATTCAAAGGCTCATACAATCAGGCATAACCTAAATAAGCTATCCTATCACTGACTGATCAGTACTATCATGCAGCTCATCAAGCACATATAGCAGACATATAAGGCATCCTTCCTAGATCCTCAACCCTAATCTAGCATGCAGTTCTCATACACATACAGTAGGCATATAAGGCATCCTTCCTAGATCCTCAGCCCTAATCTAGCATACAGTTCTCATACACATACAATAGGCATATAAGGCATCCTTCCTAGATCCTTAGCCCTAATCTAGCATTCAGTTCTCGGAATCATATCATTTCATAACATGTGTGGGTATCTTGGGGAAAACTTACTTGACCTCGGCTGATTGCACTCATCACACACCTTGTTCTTTTCAAAGTTCTTTTCTCTTTTCAAACTCCTTTTTAATAACTGATTCTTCTTTTGAAAATTTTCATACCAAGTCCTTAGTTTGAGTCCAGACACACCCGAGAGTGTGCTCGAATCCATCAAACCAAGGCTCTGATACCAACTTGTAACATCCCAAAATTCAAGACCAAAATTCTGTTGGGTTTTGAGCATTCTAACACTTCCTAAGTGTACATGCAACCCTATTAAACCTTGGATCTATGTTTGTCTAAGATACATGCAAAATATTATTTTCCAAGGTTTATAACCTATCTAGCATGGCATGGGGTACTTTTAACCATAGAAGAACTAGATTAATTACATACCTTTTGTTGATTGTTGATTCCTTGGAGTTTGAGAGCCAAGCACCAATAATGTGAATGCCTTAAATGGAAATCACAAATCACCACAAACTTGGAAAAAATGTATGAGGGAGTATACTAACTCTTGATTTTGGCCACCACACTTACACACACATTAGGCTGTTTTTCATGCAACATAAGCTTGTTTATATAGTGTACATGGTTAGGGTGAAACCCTAATAACCCATGTCTTTTCCTCTTCCAAGGATCCATGGGTAAAAGCTCCATGGATCATCCATGGACTTCCATATAAGCTTAGCTCATTCCCAAATGAGTGTTAGCCCACACCATATAAATATAATAGCCCATGATTTAATTAGTCTTCCTTTTAATCACTAAATTAATTCATAATTAATTCAAGATTAAAACTAATTAAGTAACATGACTTTATACGAATATATTATAACTTATAATATATTAATAAATCGTAAGTATACAACTCTCATAAAATTATCCATAACTAGTTTGGGTGAAGTGCAACCCAAATGGACCATGCCGGGTCGGGTCAAGTATATACCAAATAAGTTATGGACTTAGACACCTTATCCAACAGACTCCCACTTGGATAAGTCTAATAACTGTATTTGCCTATATTACTTCAGGAACCAACCGGCAATCGTAGCTCTCGAAAACTCTTGTGAACTATGAAGCGCCATTTTAGATAAGTGATCATATAATCCTCTGCTCTCATGATATCAGCTGGACAAATACATGGAACAATGTCTTACTTATTGTCTAGCAGTTGTTTCTCGATTTCCGATTTGTTTGACAAAAAACTTAACTGAACACATCAATTTAGTTCTGACCGGGCCCGATACATGGGTCAACACAAAATCATCGAGGGACCCAGATATCGCTTCTATTTCTAGAAGGAACAGATAAACTTCGACTCATATGCTTGTTCTACTACTTATTGAATTGCACACAAAGGCACGTTTTATAACATCAAGTTACTGATGCGTTTACGTGCAATCAATGCACAACCAACTCATAGGTAACAACTCATATCTCTAGGTTTGAAGACTTATATGATATTACCGTCTCACGATCACTCGAGATAAATTCCATGAAGTGATACAAGTGAGCGTGGGTTTATTCCAATACTCATAACTTATGAGTACTCATGAATGTTGTAGCAACCATTGCTATGGCTAAACACCTTTATTCATCTACAATCCCAATTCATGACAGTCTTGATTCATACCTACTTCCGACATATGACCGACTGTGGATAGTTTGAATAAATTAATTATTCTGGAAGTCAAAACATGCAAAACTGAAACAATAGTAAATAATTGAAAATGATAGCAACACTTTACTCATAAATAAATCACAAATTTTATTCATCATCAAACGTCGATTACATTTTACAAGTTTCAGAAAAGGCTATCTAATCTGTAAAACTAATATCGTCCCTCAGCCCGATGCGCCTCGCATGCTGCAAATGCTTCACCCTCGTCAGTCCCTTCGTAAGGGGATCCGAAGGGTTCTCATCTGACGATACCCTCTTTGCCACGAGGAGTCCCTCTTCTATCTTGTGTCTTATGAAGTGATATTTTATGTCAATGTGTCGGGATCTGCCATGATCTCTTGGTTCCTTGGCTAAGGCAACCACACTATTGTTGTCACAGAAAACCTTCATAGGCTCCTTAATAGTTGGTACAACTCCAAGGTCTCCGATGAAGTTCCTCAGCCATATCGCCTCCTTTGCCGCTTCACTCGCTGCTATGTACTCTGATTCACAAGTCGAATCAGCTACAGTCTCCTGTTTGGAACTCTTCCAAGTGATTGCCCCTCCATTTAAGGTAAAGACCCAGCCCGACTGAGAGCGGAAGTTATCCCTATGAGTCTGAAAGCTAGCATCACTATACCCTACTACTCTCAAGTCATCACTCCCACCAAAGGTAAGGATCCAATCCTTAGTCCTCCGCAGGTACTTGAGAATATTCTTTACCGCAGTCCAATGAGCCTTCCCAGGGTTCCCCTGATATCTGCTGACCACGCTCAAAGTGAAGGCCACATCAGGACGGGTACAAGTCATAGCATACATGATCGAACCAACAGCGGAAGCATAAGGTAATCGACTCATCTCAGCTATCTCATCTTCTGTACTCGGGCTCTGAGCCTTGCTCAGTTTGGCATTGCTTTGGATCGGTAATTCTCCTTTCTTGGAATTCTGCATGTTGAACCTTTTCAACACCTTATCCAAGTAGATACTCTGACTAAGTCCAATTAGTCTTTTACTCATTTCTCTTAATATCCTTATCCCTAGGATATAGGTAGCTTCTCCAAGGTCCTTCATAGCAAAGCACTTCCCAAGCCAGGACTTAACCTCCTGCAAGGTTGGGATGTCATTTCCTATGAGTCGTATGTCATCCACATACAGTACCAAAAAGCTAACTATGCTCCCACTAGCTCTGACATACAGGCAGGACTCATCTTCACTTCTTGAGAAACCAAACTCTTTGACCTTCTCATCGAAACAAAGATTCCAACTTCGAGATGCTTGTTTCAATACATAAATGGATTTCTCAAGCTTGCACACTCTATTGGGGTACTCTGCACTGACAAAACCTTCTGGCTGATTCATGTAAACATCCTCAGCCAACTTTCCGTTAAGGAAAGCGGTTTTGACATCCATTTGCCATATTTCATAATCATGAAATGCAGCAATGGCTAGCATAACCCTAATAGACTTAATCTTTGCTACTGGTGAAAAGGTTTCATCGTAATCAATACCCTGAGTCTGAGTAAACCCCTTCGCAACCAGTCAAGCCTTATAAGTGTGCACCTTCCCATCCATGTCGGTCTTCTTCTTGAAGATCCATTTGCACCCGACTGTCTTACGGCCTGGTACATTGTCAACCAAGTTCCAAACTTGATTGTCATACATGGACTGTATCTCGTTGTCCATAGCCTCCTTCCATTTAGCAGACTCTGGGCCTGCCATGGCTTCCTTAACACTGTTAGGTTCATCCAGATTTACCAGTGTACTGTCACTGATAAATGTATCACCTTCCGTAGTAATATGAAATCCATAATAAAACTCAAGTGTGTTCCTAACCCTTGTGGAACGCCTCGGAAGTATAGACTCGTCAGCTGGATCAACATGAATTTCCTCCTCAAGTTGATTGCTAGTGTCTGAGGTTCCTTCACCAATTGAGTCTTGAATTTCTTCAAGGTCAATTTGCCTCCCACTATCTCCTTGGTTTATAAATTCTCTCTCTCGAAAGACCCTTCTCCTAGCTACAAAGACCACATTCTCACTGGGTCTGTAGAATAGGTAACCAAAGGATTTTTGTGGGTAGCCGATGAAAATACACCTTTCACTTCGAGGTTCGAGCTTGTCATGAGTTTCGCGCCTCACGAAAGCCTCGCAACCCCAAATCTCGATATGGTCCAAATTGGGAACTTTCCCAGTCCACATTTCATGAGGTGTTTTGGCAACCTTCTTTGTAGGGACTAGATTAAGGATGTGGGCGGCAGTCTCTAAGGCATACCCCCAAAAAGATATTGGTAGCGAAGCTCGACTCATCATAGAGCGAACCATGTCCAACAAAGTTCGATTGCGCCTCTCAGCTACACCATTCAGCTGTGGTGTCCTGGGAGGTGTCAATTGTGAGACAATCCCACACTCCTTAAGATAGTCGAGGAACTCAGTACTAAGATACTCACCACCTCGATCGGATCGAAGCATCTTAATGTTCCTGCCCAATTGATTTTCTACTTCCTGTTTAAACTCTTTAAACCTTTCAAAAGTTTCTGACTTATGTTTGATTAAGTAGACATAACCATATCTACTAAAATCATCAATAAAAGTCACATAATAGCGATTAGCATCCCTTGTGGCGGTTTTGAATGGTCCACATACATCAGTATGTATAAGGTCCAAAAACCCTCACCCCTTGCACAAGTACCAGTGAAGGGTGATTTTTTTCATTTTTCCAAGTAGACAAGACTCACAACTATCATCCGACTTGAGGTCGAACGACTCCAAGACTCCATCCTTTTGGAGCTGGCCTATGCGTTTCTTGCTTACATGTCCAAGACGACAATGCCAAAAAGATGCTTTATCCAAGCTAGTAGAAGAATCAATACATAATACATTATTTCCTAAATTATCTACAACCGATACAGCTTCATACACACCATCACAAGGTAATGCTTTAAAATAAAGAACATTATTAAAGAAAGCATTAATACTACCAACTTCATTATCAAAAGAAAAGGTAAAACCTTGTTTGTACAAAGCATGAAAGGAAATAATATTCCTCGCCATTTCAGACGAGTACACACATTTATTCAAATCTAACTTTAACCCACTATCTAGCAACAAAGTATAAACTCCAATCTTGATAACAGGTGCAACCTTCTTGTTCCCCATGATTAAGTTTATCTTTCCGTGCTCCACATCCTCACTTCTTCTTAGGCCCTGCAAGTCACAACAGATGTGAATATCACAACCTGTATCAAGAACCCAAGAATTAGAATATGGTGAGTTATTAGACAATATAGTGTAAATACCTACATGGGATGGTTTCACTTTCCCATCCTTGACATCCTGCAAGTACTTTGGGCAGTTTCGCTTCCAGTGCCCCTTAATTTGACAGTAGAAGCATTCAGCATCCTTAGGGATGGCAGAAGGAGTGATAGAACCACCTTTGGTTCCAGATGAGGAGCCTTCAAGGGACTTTCCCTTGGTACCCTTCGAAGGGTGCTTCCTCTTCTTCCCTTTGCCTTGCCCGATAGCCAAAACAGGGGTAGTAGTAGGAGTAGGAGTAGCAACCGACTTACTCTTAAGACCACTTTTGGCAGTCTTCAGAAGTCCTTGAAGCTTACTGAGTGTGACTTCCTCCTTGTTCATGTGGTATGTCATACGAAATTGATCATAACACGATGGCAAGGAGTGCAAAATGATATCAATTGCCAACTCCTCAGGGAAGTTCACATTCAGTTTCATTAGACGGTCCACATACCTTTGCATTTTCTGCATGTGGCTCGTGATTGGTTCGCTATCCTTCATACGGGTAGTGATCATGGAGGAGATTATTTCATACCGCTCTTGACGAGCACTCTGATGGTACCTTTCCATCAGATCCTGATGCATCTCAAAAGGGTAATAGTCCTCATAGGACTTTTGGAGTTCAGTTGTCATGATGGCCATCATGATGCATGCCACCTTGGTGGCATCTCTTTCATGTGCCTGATACTCAGCGACCTCCTCAGGAGTAGCAGTGGACTCATCAAGCTCCTTTAGCTCCTTATCGAGGACATATTCCTTGTCCTCGTAACGAGTAACCATCCTGATGTTCTGGATCCAATCCATGAAGTTGGAACCATCAAAGATGACCCTCCCACAAAGGTTCATGAGGGAAAAGGAGCCAGTAGGGTTAGAGCCCGAAGCTTTGTTGTTGGAAGACATCTGAAAAGAAGAAAACAAGTTTAGATTAGATATATGTTGAATCCTTAATAATACACCCAAATGTAATATTAAGGCTAGGATCCAACACAATATATTATAACTTAGAAGAGGGATGTCGTAATCTAAGCTATAACATATTTGAAGGTAGGTGAATGACGATTCACCAATTTCCACCATGAAAACGAAATAAATTATTAGGTTTAATTGGCTTTTGAAATTCCTAGATTCTTTTGAGATTCATTGAACTTTTCAATGGCATGTTTCAATCTCGATTGTGCCCTTCAAGTTTTGTGACTGGGATGCCGATGATCACAAAACAAGGTGTGAATAACCATGCAAATTCACTTGGTACCCTTAATATTATCACCTAATCAATGTGCCGGTTAACCACACACGCTCCACCGATCTATGATAAACATTAAGTCACCCTTCGTGATCCTTACTAGTCCAAGTTAGTGTGCCGGTTAACCACACACGCTCCACCAACGACTTGGTAAGGTACAAAGTGTGAATTTCATGGGTTAGCACCATATTCACATTTTCCTAAAGTAACTAAGATTGGGAATTTATAAAAGGTTTAGTTACTTTATAATATTCATCATACTTTTAATGAGAAGTTATAAGTCCTTGTCCTACCCGTTCGGTTAACGACCCTCCACCAGTCAAGCAAGCGGTGGGTGAGAGTGGACACCCATTAAGTTGTCATTTTATAGGCAACAACCTTATACCCACCTTATAGACTGGCTTCGTGAATGAGGCGTACTAGCGGTAAGACGACTTTGATCTTATACATATATATAATAATTAACCATTAATGTTATAAATAGTATAAGGGTTGAATTTTAACTTTTAAAACTCTTAGGTTTTGGAATTAAAGTATATTAAAGTGTGTGTAACTTTACAAATTCCAAAACTTGAGGACAAGTTTTGAAACTATTCAAAACCTTTCATTTCATAACTTATGAATTAAAGGTTCATAAAAATGAAGACTCTTCATTTCCATGTAACTTATGTGTTTTAAGTGTGTGTTTAAAAGAAGTGTCCTTTGGATATCCATAACTTGAGGACAAATTATGGACTCCATTAAAACACATAAATGATCAAGAATTAATCCTAAACAATTCAGCAAATAATTCCTATCATCTTCTAAATTCATAAGAACATGAACATGATTATCAAAGTTTCAAAAATTATATGAACACATACAAAGCATGAAATTTTGATATATGCTATTGTAAATGGATTAGAACAACCATTACACCAACCAAAAACAAGTTTTAAAACACCAAAACAGTTTAGGGTAATGTTTCTAGTCCATTTCCAGCAGCAAAAGTCGAAAATCTGCATTCTGAGGCTCCTACTCGCCGAGTGCACGAACCTACTCGCCGAGTAGGATGAGTTTACTCATGAACTCGGCGAGTCCCCCCATGGACTCGGCGAGTTCATCAGGAAGACAGCAAAAAATTCGACTTTTTCACTATTTTGCATCAAGTATCAAACAAACAAGCCTAGGCTCTGATACCACTGTTGGGTTTTGAGCATTCTAACACTTCCTAAGTGTACATGCAACCCTATTAAACCTTGGATCTATGTTTGTCTAAGATACATCCAAAATATTATTTTCCAAGGTTTATAACCTATCTAGCATGGCATGGGGTACTTTTAACCATAAAAGAACTAGATGAATTACATACCTTTTGTTGATTGTTGATTCCTTGGAGTTTGAGAGCCAAGCACCAATAATGTGAATGCCTCAAATGGAAATCACAAATCACCACAAACTTGGAAAAAATGTATGAGAGAGTATACTAACTCTTGATTTTGGCCACCACACTTACACACACATTAGGTTGTTTTTCATGCAACATAAGCTTGTTTATATAGTGTACATGGTTAGGGTGAAACCCTAATAACCCATGTCTTTTCCTCTTCCAAGGATCCATGGGTAAAAGCTCCATGGATCATCCATGGACTTCCATATAAGCTTAGCCCATTCCCAAATGAGTGTTAGCCCACACCATATAAATATAATAGCCCATGATTTAATTAGTCTTCCTTTTAATCACTAAATTAATTCATAATTAATTCAAGATTAAAACTAATTAAGTAACATGACTTTATACTAATATATTATAACTTATAATATATTAATAAATCGTAAGTATACAACTCTCATAAAATTATCCATAACTAGTTTGGGTGAAGTGCAACCCAAATGGACCATGCCGGGTCGGGTCAAGTATATACCAAATAAGTTATGGATTTAGACACCTTATCCAACAAATTCAAGCAGTTCTGGGGTGCTGACCAACCCATGTCAAGCAGTTCTGGGGTGCTGACCAACCCTTGTCAAGCAGTTCTGGGGTGCTGACCTACCCTCCGGTTTATCCCAACGGGCTCCGGGGACTATTTCACCCCTACTACTACCACATAAAATATAGCATAAACATACTCTCAAGCATACCTGGGGTGCCCGACCTACCCTTCGATCCTAACGACTGAACTTGGGGACTATTCCCCTCTTACTGCCACTATCACATATAACATATCATAAACATACTGCTAGGCATGCATGGGTTCTGACGACCCCTTCGGTATCTTGCAACCGGTATCCGAGGACTAATTCACCCCTACTACTACTAACATGCATCACAAAGCATCCCAGCACACAAACATAACAGATAATGGCATACCAGATAATTATCACAAAGACGATCATCTAACAAACAACTCCTACTAGTGGGCTGACATTATGGCCGTAGACCCACTTCTACTTGAAGGTAACTCACCTCACACTGCTGAAGTCCCGCAGACCCAACCCCAGCTGTTGGATGATAGGTTCCCGAACTGTCAACATCAAAATAACACCGAATTAATAATTGGGTTCCAATACATAACCATAAGTCCATGCTTGGGGTAAAAGACTGCTTTACCCCAATCTTGGCTTGATCGAAGTCCAAGGCCCAATCCAAAGGCCCAATAGTCAACTATGAGTCAAAGCCCAACATATGGCCCAATTTTCTAAATTGGGCCCAAACCTTACATGGTCTCACTCTAAGGCCCCACCATTTATTCCAGTCCAACATTTGACATTCTAATGGCCCAATATCATATAATCATTAAGGCCCAAACTATGGCCCATCTATGGCCCAATTTTCCAAATTGGGCCCAAACCCTCACATATGGGCCTTACCCTAGAGCCCATCTAAATAATCTAGTCCATATGATTATTCATATATAGCCCATTAATAACCCAATAATCAAGGCCCAATAGAAAGGCCCAACAATAAACCCAAGTGAAATTAGGGTTTCACATAAAATGACGATTAGGGTTATGTTTTTCTCACTTAACCCATTAAGGACTTAATCCACTAAGTCCATCACTCTTCTAAATAAATCATATAGTGTGATTGGGACTAATACACAATTCCATTTCAATGGCCCAAATGTGGGTCCCGATAAGTCCAAGCCCATAAATCCTATATTAGGGTTTTCTAAACCCCAATTAGGGTTTCCAACCCCATCTTAGCCCAATAGGCCCAATAGCTAGGTCTTTTGATCAATTAGGGTTCGTTAGGCCCATTAGTTACATGTTTGGGCTTTTAGGTCAATTAGGGCTTTATTGGGCCCACTAGGGTTTATTAGGCCCATTAGGGTTTTAGTCCCTTGTCCAAACATTCCAAACGAGTCACCATACAAACGAGGCACACCGCCACCAGACACGGTGGTCGGTGGTGGTTAGGGTTTCTTTTTCATTATTCTTCTTTGTAGTTACATTTTACAATTCTAAACCCCAATAATCACACACACACTAATACAAACACACAAACACAGCCACCTAATGGTGGTCGGTGGTGGCGTATGGCGGCAGCCACCACCTCACGGTGGTGGTGGTGGTGGCTGTTCTTCGAGAATTCTGGCCTACAAACTACACCCAACAAACACTACAACAAAACACATGCACATAACATCAGAACACGCATATCCATCGCCGGAAACAAACCAGTCTCGGCCACCCCTACGGCGGCGTGAAGCAGTCAAACGGAAAAGCAGCTACGCAACACTCATCGGAACCATTGCAGCGTCGCAGCACCAGACAGAAATGGAGAAGGACAAGAAGAATACGGTAGGGAGGTGGTCGTCTGACATCCGAACATCAGCAACGAGTAGGCTATCTCGAACCTCCACTGCCCATAACTGGACATCGACTTCGCAACTCACACTTCGTCGTTCACAGTGCAAAACCCGATCTCAGTGGTTCTTGTCGTTCCTGGTGTCGCCGGCAACAAATGGCGACCTGGTCGGATCGGAAAAACGAGAATAAGATAGGTGGTGCTTCAATGGCGATTTGGTGCAGCTTAACTCTCATTTCCAGCCGATCTTCTATGTTGCCGGTGACAAGGCTACTCGATGGTGCTAGGTGGTCGGTGAACGAATGAGGTGAACGGTGGCGACGACTAGAGGAGGGAGGCGTAAGGGTGGGGGGTGACGGCTGCACATGGTCCCTAGGGTTTCTGCGTGTAATCGGTTTTATATACCCCGTACCTTTCAAACTTCCTCCCATGTTTACACAAACAGTCCCTCCTTCTCCATTTTCTTTCAAAACAAGGCCAATATTTACCATTTAAACCCTGCCCCTTGAATTCATTTACAAAATAAGAGCGGGTTTTACTAAACAGCCCCCATTTTCTAAAATCTTTACAAAACTAATCCACAATTTACCTTTTTAAACTCCCAAATCTCAAATATGACATATTCAACTTTCCCCTCTCTTTTTCTTCCAAATTAAGTCCCAATAATTACCACGGAGCCCCTGCCTTCATAAATATTTACAAAATAAGTCTCAAATTTATACTTTAACCCACGAATAATCCAAATAATAACTTGTGGCTCCCTAAACCAACACCAGGCTATATAATTATTGATTTTAGGGCTACGATTCATTCGTTTATTTATTTATTTATTTATTTATTTAATAAACGGGGTGTTACATAATTAGCTTATTCGCAGACTCTAACTTCATAAGTAATTCCCTCTACTGTTGCTGAGATTACCTCATCAATCTTTGTCTTGATAGAAGTGATTGATGGGTTTTACATGCAATAACACAGATAAATCTGTATACACTTAAGGGTACATGCAACCTATTAGATCTAGTCATAACACTATTGAAGTAACATTATATTGTACAACAAGAACCCTATAACCCTAGGTAATTTTGAAATTCATAGAGGATCACACACCTTTTGATTGTTGTAGTAAACAATCAAACAATCCTTCTTGAAAACCTCTTTGAAGCTAGCACCAGAAATCTCGTGCCTCTGATGGTTCACACCCAAACCCTAGCAACTAGGAAAAACTTTTAGGAGAGAGGATGAGAGGTGAACTTCGTCTATAAACATGACTTTTCCCTATTGTTCACCTATTTTTTAATGATTGTGATGACCAAGCACACAATGGCAATCCTTCAACAGTTAACCATATCATTTATTCTTTAAGGACAAAGGTTTTATCTAGTGGCCTGAGTTATGAAAATAAGTGACCTTTTACTTCATGTTTAAGAAACTTTTGACAAGCTTTCGGAGATCGAAATTCCATCCATAAACAGAGACGACCAACGTAGGTAATATGAATGTCCATAAATCCTTCCTTTGGACACAAAATATTAAGATTGTTGATTAGGCTCGTTTGACGCACACATGCTAATATGATGTTGGAAGAATCCAGAATGACAAACATATATTTCGTTACAAGAGAAATCAACTTCCTTTTCTTCAAAATTGTTTTCCCTATTCCATTAGTTTGGTACCACTTGCATTCCCATTAATGGCACCGGTGTAAGATTTCCCATTGGTTGCATTCTTTTCTCTTGAATACACTTCCTTATTTATAGTATGTTTTGCTAATCTAGAAGGCATATTGGTGTTTATGATCGTTTCCATTCGCTCAAACCTTGCCAACATAGGAAATTGATGGAAATTACCTATTCAAATTCTGTTTAAATCTTCCAATAGCATCTTTTGATCGTTGATTCTTAAGAAGCGAACAAAAGAGAAAAGTGAAACGTCGTCCAATCTTTGAGAGCTTTCGAGCTATATACACATCTTCCACGAGGCCATGTCGATCACATAATTGTCATAAGTCCTTCACAATCATAGATTATGGAAAATTGGTCACATATATTGTAACTGAGACATCACCAAGATTCTTAAAATTAGGGTTTATTCCATCCCTCCGATTTTGATTTTTCCTGATTTTTCATTGCTAACTATTAATTCCGTTTTCATTTGTCATCCTTTTGCATGAATGAGCCTTTCAAATAAGCGAAACCCAATACACTTCCTTATTTATAGTGTGTTTTGCTAATCTAGAAGGCATATTGGTGTTTATGATCATTTCCTTTCGCTCGAACCCTTCCAACATAGCAAATAGATGGAAATTACCTATCCAAATCCTGTTTAAATCTTCCAATAGCTTTTGTTTGTCGTTGATTCTTAAGAAGCGAACAAACGTGAAACATCGTCCAATCTTTGAGAGCTTTCGAGCTATATACACATCTGCCACGAGACCATGTCGATCACATATATTCCGTAAGTCCTTCACAATCATAGATTCTGGAAAATTGGTCACATATATTGTAACCGGGACATCACCAAGATTCATAAAATTAGCGTTTATTCCCTTGCCATCATTTATGTTGTTTACCGTTCCATTACAATGATTTTGGTTTCCATCCCTCCGATTTTGATTTTTCCTGATTTTCCGTGGCCAATCATTATTGTTGTTTTCATTTGTCATCCTTTTACATGAATGAGCCTTTCAAATCAGCGAAACCGAATATTCCTCAAGAGTCGACGATAAAAAACAAAGCAGGTCCCACCCCAAACCCGTCGGAGATAGTCAAAAGGTCGAAGTCAATGCTGCTCTCAACATGCATCGACGATTAGGGATAAAGCGTCGCTGCAAAACCCACAATATGTCAGGTTTTTGAACGTTGTAACTTTTATTTGTTATATTAGTGTTTGATAAAAGTACTTTGAAATTTTTTAAATATGTAAAATTATATAAAATGACAATTGCTTAAAAAAGATAAATATGTAAATATATTTTTATTGACCATTTGAAAATTAATAAAGAAGTCCAACATTATTTTTAAATGCTATATGAAATTTATATTTAAAACTTTAATTTAAATTAAAAGTTAGAACTCTGTACTTACACACAAAGTTTTTTGTTTAAATCCAAATTTTTGTTAAAAGTTAAAGCCTAGAAGTTCCCTAAAGCCCGTTGCCAAACACCCTTATATGTATATAAAGACAATAACATAAGAAAACTCATTTGGTTTGAAGTTATTACGAATCCTAATTATTTCTCGAATGTTTGCAATTGTTGTTCGTTGTCGAGAAATTCTTATTGTCATATTGTGAGTTGGTGGTGTTTATACAACGAACAATGAAGACCATTTTTTTCATAAGAAATTTTTTTTCATGTATATATTTTTGGTCATTAGACCAAAATATTATAAGGTAATAAAATAAAATAGATGCGATGTTATTTTGTGTAATCATCCATTCATGCCCAAGATAAGATCCAATGCTTTTTAAAGAGAAGAAATATGTTATTTTATGTAATCATCCATTCATGTCGAAGATAAGATCAAAAGGTCCAATGCTTTTTAAAGAGAAGAAAGTGAAAAGGTGTTTTTTTTTATAAACCGTAAATAACTTATGAACCTCAACCCCTCCCACGTCCCTTACATAGTCCACTTGGCTCCCTCACGTTTATGTATTCCACGTCTCCATTTCTCTCACTCCATCTCTAATCGGTTACCAACAAATTCTCTCATCTTCTCCATGCAATAACACAATGACTCAATCCCACATTGCCAAAAAATGGAGCAGAAAAGGGAAAGTTTTACGAGCAATCATTCACCGCAAACTGTTTTCTGCAGATGAGATTGACCAAAATAAGGTTCACAACAAAGGCGATCATGAGTGCATTGAAGAAGATGAAGGAACGCAGTCGTTTGTGGTGGGGTTTCTGCCTTCACTGGTTAGGGTTCCAAGTAGAGGATTGAAGGGGTTACAGAAGCTTGGTAGGGTGGTGTCAATGCGTAAGGATGAAGGACAAGAACGAGAAGATGGAAGGGTGGAATTGTGCAAGATGAGGATAATAATGGGGAAGAGATGCAGACCGTTAAATGTGTCGGGTGCTCTTCATTACGATGAAGATGGTATTTTGGTGCCAGAAGACTTCCTTTCTCCATCTCATTAATAACTTGTATACTTCTTTTTCTAGCATAAGTTACAAGTTTCTTTATCCTTTTCAATTTTGTTGCCTTACTTTTTATGTTTGAGGATTACTTTTCTTATCATAATGATATCATGATTCATGCATGAAACCAAATTGAACCTCTGGTTTTTATGTTTGTATACATCCGATATGGCATGAGGTGTGAAATCTCTAGGTTTGAGTTTTATGGTATTTGTAGGGTCTGTATATGGCCACAGTAGAAGTAGCCTGTGTATTACATATGATCATACTTGAAACACCATGGTAATACTAGATCTTGCCTATATGAAATTCTGTAGCAAGCAACTATAGAACCCTTGCTAGGACTAAGCATAAGAGGGAGACTAAAACCTTAATATAAGAGCATCCATAGTTACTTCATTTGGTGACTATTTTACATAAAAAGTTATATATCTTCATTAAATTCATGCATTGTTACAAATCATTCCTAAAACTTTTAACTTTTATATCTAAAAGAGCCCACCATTGGCGATATATCTCTAAGATAACGGCGGTTTAAAATTGAAAATGGTTAAATCTGTATGATTAGTGACAAATTCGTCAATATATGACCAATTGTTTCAACAGTTAGGTTGAACGTGATATAAAATGGAATCCAACAATAATTGTTTTCATTGGAAAGTAGGATAGGGGTGTGTTGGTAAAACTAAACTAACTACAAAACTAGTTGATAACGAGTATCACTAGTACAAAAATCGACATTGGCCCACCAAAAAAGTATGACCATATATTTTTAGCCACACATTACTTTTTCAGCTAAAGTGTGACGAAAGGTCCTATCTTTTTAGGTATCATAAGACCATATCAAAATTTAATGGTCGTAGCAACTCGAAACACTAGTAAAAAACGGGCCTTGAAAACGCAAAAAATCCGCCATTATAGACATTTTATGTCGATTTTTTTTTCAATGTGTAAGGAATAGTCGCGTCATTGATGATAAATTATGTTGTCGTTTAATTGTGGTGGGTATAACCCATGAAAATCTGTTGTTCCCGTCATTATATGATATAGAGTTTTTGGATATGTATCTATCTTATTTTAATAACCGCCATTAATAATACATTTATAGTGATGTGTTTTTTCCCTATACAGTGATAAATGCTTATTTATATACTACAAAAAATAGAGGTATTACTGGCGACAAATGTTGTCGCTAAAGACCCAACTGGTCGCCACTAAAGGTATTACCGACGACATGTTGCTGCTATTACGTCGCGTTAATATTCCGTCGCTAAAGCACTTTTGTTGCCGGTATTACGCCGCTAATAACCTTGTCGCCGGTATTGGTGGTATCAGTATTAACTATCATCGGCACAATGTCTGTCGCCAGCATTGCACGTCGCCGGCGCTATATGTGGCCGGTAATTAGTAGTGTCGCAAGTAATTCCCTTATTTATTTATTTTAATTTTAAATAATTCTGCTAAAGTATTTAATAAAAATCTATAGATTTCAGTAATATAATTGTATAAAATACATAATACATAATCCACATTGTCAACATAAACTATTAATTAATAAAAATTCATTACATACTTACTAAAAATCCGACCATAAAATATTTAGTCATTAACAAACATTCAACATATTAAACATACACTAACTAATAATCATTGTCGTTTTCTGTCACACCCCCGGCCGCCGACGAAAACGTCGGGTGCGCGATGTAAATCAGTAATCATAGTTATTGAACATACATTGAACAGTAAAAAATATAATCTTTTATTATTACCGAAATAGAAATTACATTGATAATGATTAATGCTACATCGTGACACACGCCTAACAATCCGACGTTTATAATGATATAATATAAATAACAGAGAGTCTTCTGAGCGAACACTTCCGACCTCCTAAATAACCTGAGAATACATGCATTAAGATACGCCAACAAAATTGTTGGTGAGTTCTATAGGTTTTGACACAAAATATTTCTATATCCAAAAGTGTTTTATAAAATTTGGTTGGTTGACCAGCTTTTATAAATACTTACTTTTCTATCAAAAGTATAAAATAAGTGAGTTATAAAAGTGTATTTGGTCTCATTTGGAAACATCATGCGTTCAAATCCAAAATTTCAAAATTTTGGCAAAATTAATATAAGTAAGTCAAACTTATATCAAAAATGCATTTTTATTTAAAGATTTTGAATACCAAGTTATATAAAAATAAGGTATATTACCCTTTGTGAAAACATAAAATAACCAATTTTACTCTTGAAGTCTCGTACAAGAAATGATATAGTTTATGTAGCATCCGGACTCCCATGTATATTATTTATATATTTTATTCTTGGGGTTTATTGAGTAACTCGGCGAGTTGGTGCCTCAACTCGTCGAGTAGAGTTGTGATGTGCCACGTGGGATTAATGATCTACTCGACGAGTCTGAGAGTCGACTCGCCGAGTAGACGTTGTGAAATGAAACCCTAAATCCACGGGTTTGGGGCCTATATAAGGACACTTATAGCCTCATTTGCAACTCATAAGCTGCTTAACCTTGCTGTGTGAAACCCTAAACGAGTGTAGTGAGCTAAGAGAGCCTCCATGCTAACCTTGAAGGGTTTTAATGCATCTTGGAGGAGGAAGAGGAGTTGTTCAGCAAGAAACAAGAAGGAGCTATTGGGGTTCAGGCCATTTCGTCCAGAGCTTCAAGAGGAAGGTAAAGAGCTTGAATCTTTTCCCTTTATTTGGGTAGATCTCATGAGTTTGAGAAGTTAGGGTTTTCATCATATTATTTGGGACTTCGAGAATACTAAGTTATCAAGAGGTTTAAACCTCAGATCTGGACCTTGTGAGATCCCTAGAGCCCAAAGGTCCCAACTTTATTCATCCATGAGAGGAGTATGGTGTTTAACAACTTGTGAGAACATGTATTGGTATATTGGAGCAAAACCACCATGCATGAGCGTAAATATCGAAGCTTTACGTGACAATCGAGCCTTAGGGTGGTAGATCTAGTGTTTGGAGTGATAGATCTGCCTTAAATCGTCTGAATGAGAAATCAGATCGAAGGGACTCGCCGAGTCCATGAACTGACTCGACGAGTTGGTTAGGGTTTGTCCCGATGAGCTGGACCATGCGATAGCTCGACGAGTTAGGGGTTAACTCGACGAGCTAGACCTTCACGAGACTTATGAGGAACGAGTGGACTCAACGAGTCGCATTAGTGCACTCGGCGATTCAGGTCAAACTTGGACTGTTGACTCGAGTTGACTTCTGTTGACTTTAGGGGTTGGTTAACATGAGTAATGGAAATCCATAGAGGGGTAAAATGGTCTTTTACCCATTCCAATATTTTGAGAGAAAGAGAAATAGCTATGGTTTATTTAGAGTCGTGAATAGAGTATTAATGAGAGATATTTATCGTATGTGTTAGGCGGAGGCTAGACCAGTGATTCGAGTTCCAGGTTATCCGAGTTCATACAAGGTGAGTCTTCTCACTATACTTTACCTAGAGTGGTATTTATGTGTGACCGGAGGGTCTTATGTGTTTATTGAGTACTGTGATATTACTGCATTATGTCTGTGTGATTTATGTTATGTGTTATTCAGAGTTTACAGAGTTAGGACCGGAGGGTCCATAGAGTTAGGACCAGAGGGTCCATCAGAGTTGTGGGACTGGAGGGTCCCACTGAGACACATTGACCGGAGGGTATTACAGAGTTATAGCCTCGAGTGGCTAATGTGTTGTATGTGGTATTTTGGGGAACTCACTAAGCTTCGTGCTTACCGTGTTATGTGATATGTGTTTCAGGTTCTTCTCAGGATTGCGGGAGGTCGTCGGTTCGATTGTACACACCAGAGAAAGAGTTATGCTTTGAGGATCCTGGATTATTAATCAAACAATTATGGAGTTGTGTTTTATAAATTAAATAAATGGGATTTTGTGAAACGTGTTATGAGAATTATGTGATTTTAAATTGAAAATTTTGTTTGAAAATGTACGGTGTTACAAGTTGGTATCAGAGTCTTGGTTTGAGGGATTCGGATGCACCTTCGGGTATGTCTGGACTCAAACTGAGGATTTGAGAAAATTTTCAAAAGAAATGATTTTTCTAAAATGAGCACGAGTTTCTAAGAGAAAAACGAGAATGGAGCAGTGTGTACAATCAGCCAGAGCCCGAATGGTGATTTCCCAAAATACCCTCACTTATTTGTGTTATAAGTTATTAGTAATGCATGCTAGAAGATAGGCTAGGTATTTCATATTTTCGGGCTAGAGTTGCCTGATTTGTGATGCCTTAGCCTAGGATTTGTTGCTATTTGTGACGTGCTTTGAGTATGTGAGGAGTAAGAGTATCCGAAAGGAATCTTTTAGAGAGAACTTTTAGTAGAGGAGTAATCTTGGAGAGATACCTAGATGAGCAGTTGAGGAGTCTACTGAGGGAGTAGTGAGATACCCGCGAGAGGTAGGGTTGCTTGAGTTCAGTGATACCTTTTGAGTATGAGTAGAGCAAGTGGAGTTGTAGCCTAGAGTGGTTTTGCGTGTTGGTGGAGATTATTCGATGCCCGAATGTTGCTTGCTTTGTGCTTTGTGGAACTCTTGATGATGGGAGTCAGCTACCTAGTGAATATGACGATATTCAGGAGGTAGATGGTTGGCATCATGAGGAGTTCTTCAGCAGCTGATGGCGGAGAAGTGTGAGAACCTAGGAAGAGCCTGGGGAGTGACTTTAGTCATAAGAGTACACTGATAGAGGAGGGTATTCGGTGGATAGCGACCATGTATATCGGGATTGGTGATCGAGGAGGTTGAGCAGCTACTTAGAAAATCTGGGACGATCCGTGTGGAAAGTATGGGTAGATGTGGCAGGTAGTATGGGCCCGTACTACTGAAAGCACAGGACCCGTACTCGAAACAGGGAGAATTCAAGGGGTTATAAGTAGCAGATTGAGAAGTGATAACATGGTTCGAGTACCATGATTCGTAGCAGATTGAGAAGTGATAGCATGGTTCGAGTACCATGATTCGTAGCAGATTGAGAAGTGATAACATGGTTCGAGTACCATGATTCGTAGCAGATTGAGAAGTGATAACATGGTTCGAGTACCATGATTCGTAGCAGGTTGAGAGGAGATCACATGGTCCGAGTACCATGATTCGTGGCGGCTAGTGCTTCTGGTTTTACCAGTTATCCCATTGTGATTGATTAGACTGAGAACATATATGATAGAGTGTGGGGCCAGAGGGCCATGTCGAACGATTTTAATGGAGCATATCTGGAGAGGGAAATCGAGTTTGTTTTGAGAGATTTTCATTGGTGAGATGCCAGTTGGAGTCGCAAGACACATGGATGAGTAGAGATGAGATTTTATGTAGAGTTGTGGCCTGAGTTGAGCAATCGGACGATAGTTGAGATGTCACTTTCTGTGACGAGAGTTGCGATGTTCCCGTTTCCTGTGAGAAGCAAAATGAGATATTGAGTTTCCGGTTTCAGAGTTGGAGGTAAACCCCGTGGGGTAGCATAGGGTTGCAACCTTTTCACCAGAGTATTTAGGTAGTATGTTGCTGTGAGGTATTCCATATACCACGAGAGATCTGTTAGTCCAGACTGAGATGAGGAAAAAGAGATGCCTTGGTCGAATCAGGAATGCTTTTAGAAGCGGTTTCAAGTGATCAAGAGGAGTATACTGGGCAGTGGCCCTCGTTGTCTACGTTGTGTATCGACTGTGAGAGTGAGGTCTCTTGCTTTTATGATGATTTTTGTGATGGGAGGTTGGTCGAGGAATTAGAGACGAGGTGCGTGATAGTGCAATATTTCCAGATGGAGACTCAGGACTAATTCGGAACAGTTGGGGTATCCGGCGATGTGTCGGCATGAGGCTTCGAGATGACTAGAGGCAGTCACGACGAGAGGGTTCTGAGATTTTGTCTGAGTTACGGGATATTTGTAGTTGTTGGGTTTTCATCGGAAGATCATCGAGTGTTACGTTGTACGAATCCAAGAGTCAAGTGCGATGTACCTGGTGAAACAGTCTATGGAGTACACTGTTGGTACGACAATTGGTGATGGTTCGAACCCTGAGTGGGGGAGAACTGAATGTTTTATTATCAGGATCAGAGATTTGTTCAGGTGCGGTTAGAGAACTGATTATGGAGATCTGCGGTACGGGAATTTTGAGACTTGGGTCATTGGTGGTTAAGACAAGGTGCAGAGTGAAATAATGCAACCACGAGAGGTGGCCGTTGGCTAGGGACCTTATTGTGTGAGGAGCTCTTCAAGTCGTAGTGGTTGAGATTCGAGGCAGTTGGTTCGTTGAGGTCCGGTTTCGACTGCTAAGAACTTCTAGTTCAATATAAGAGTTATTATATGCATTCCAGGAAGGGGCAATAGTTGTTTGGCAGTCAACTTCAGAGTCGGTATGAGTATTCTCGCATGGGTTTTGAGCCATAGAGGATGGGGTTTCAGATGGTCGTCAACGAGTTCTTGACATTGACGATTCCTCCGTGTTTCAAGTTGTGAGTTGGAGTATTTCGAGGTTGCGAGCTGTGCAAGTGGAAGATCAGTGGATGAGACAGGACATTGTGAGATTCTGAAAGCGTGTATTGTGGTATCCGAGTATGATGCCGTGAGTGGAAGATCGGTGTATGTGACAAGACCTCATGAGATTTCGTTATGGTGTACCGAGGTATCTGAGTGTGACGCCCTAAATATTTGGATTATTTTGAGATTTGAGTTTTCAAGTGGAGTACCGAGTGACTATTGTTCTAGTGGGAACCCATCAGTTAATTGTCGCCAGAGTGAGACTTGTTGGGTTTTGAGCATTCTAACACTCCTATGGTGTACATGCAACCCTATAAACCTTGGATCTATGTTTTCTCTATTATACATTCAAATATTAACTATTCCAAGGTTTCATCCTAACTAGCATATTATGAAGCACCTATACTACAAAGTTCTAGTTAGATGACATACCTTTTGATGTAGCTTGATGTCTTCAAGCTTTAAGAGCTTAGCCCCAACAGTGTGGAAGCCTCAAATGGAATCACAAATCACCAAAACACCTTGGAAAAACTTGAGAGAATATGTATGCACACTAAAATCGGCCCACTCTTATTTTCACACACTAGTTTCAATTTGTGAGCCAAGGACCCCTTTATATATTACGGAGGATTAGGGTTACATCCATGTAAACCCTAATACCCATGACCTTTCATTTACATAGGATCCATGGGTTAAAAGCTCCATGGACCATCCATGAAAGCTTAGCCCAACCTAAATGAACTTGGCCCATTCCATATATATAAGAGTCCATATTTAATTAGTTCTTTTTGATCACTTAATTAATTCTAAATTAATTCTTGATCAATACTAATTAAATAATATGATTCCATATTAATATATTAGAACTTATAATATATTAATATAAATCATAAATATACTATTCTCAAAAGACTATCCGTATAAATTGTGCCGGTGAAGTGCAACCCAAATGGACCATGCCGGGTCGGGTTAAGTACATACCAAATATAGTTATAGACTTAGACATTAATCCAACAGTCTCCCACTTGGATAAGTCTAAAACTATTATTGAGTATGACTTCAAAACCTAACTGGCAATCATAGCTCTTAAAGCCGTTGTCGAACTCTGACCTTGTCAATGACTTGTCCATTAGATAAGGGATCATATATTCCTCCATTCTAGATATCATATGGACTGAGACATGGATTATAATCATTCTCTCTGTCCATTTGTTGTTTCCCGATTTTCGATTTATGATGACTGACTGATTTAACAAATCAAATCAGTCCTGGCTTGGCCAAGCACTCACATGTGTCATCACTAAATCATCGAGGGGCCCACAGATATCGCTTTTATCCCGAATGTAAAAGGAATGGATAAACTTCGACTCATATGGCTTGTTCTACTACTTGTTGAATCATACACAAAGGCACGTTTTATAACATCGAGTTACCAAATGCGTTTTCGTGCAATCAATGTATAACCAACTCATAGTAACAACTCATATCTCTAGGTTTGAAGAATATAAGATATTATCGTCTCATGATCACTCGTGATAAAATCCATGAAGTGATTCAAATGAGTGCGGGTTGAATCTAATACTCAGAACTTATGAGCACTCATGAGTGTTGTAGCACCACTTTGTCCACCAACTTGGACCTCTACAAACCAACCCATAACAGTCTTGATTCATATCTACTTCCAACATATGACCGACTGTGGATGGTTTGAATAACTTAATCATTCAGGAAGAGCGACTTAGTTATTCTGGAAGTCAAAACATGCAAAGTGAAACACAAGAATAAATGAATCAAATATGGTATCAAACCCTATGAATATAAATAAACACCTTTATTTATCACCATACTGATTACTCATTATTCATTGTTTCGGTTTTATCAACTTTATACTTGAATTAAAAACACTAGTTGTCCCATGCTCCAAGCATGTACACTATGTTTTTCTTAAACAATAGCTTTGCCATACACCAAGTATGCACTCTATGTTTGTCTATGATCCTTACTTTGTGAACTAGATCGATTGAACATAATTTCAATGATTCTCTTTTCACACTCCCAAATCGTTATCGAAAAAATGTAAGAATTCCAAATTCCTATCATTTATCGAAATTTGTTTAGATTTTAAACTTATATGCACTGACCCTCTTGTAATGAATGTGTACAAAGTCACAAAACTTGTCAACAGTCATTACAGGGCATTCCAATGAAGATCAACTTCATGGAAATTAAGTCTCATATTCAAAGTACATAGCTTTGAACATGCTTCTTGCATTAAGTTTTTCTAATCTTACACAGATAACTTCCACCTATGGAGACAACTCCATATTCCCATTTTGACTACCCCTTCTGAACAAGAGTTTCCTCTTTTCAGATTAGGTCAATATGGTCCTTCCAAAGTTAACACTATACTTCCAACTGTCCTTGAGCAACCAATCTTTGGTAAAGCCTTAGATTGTCCTCGACAATTGCTTAATCACTTTAGTCATATCCAATTCTAGATATTTTCCTCTTAATGCCCCCGGGCATTTGGAAAATTTAGAAAGGATGAATATTATAGCACATGCAATCGTTCTTGTACCCAAAGCAAATGGGACACGATTCATGATGTCTCACACAAAGACATGATTCTAGACCAGTCTTTTGCTACAATATTTTTATTTGCCATGTTCTCAAGATTTGACTATGAACAGGGATGTCGTAATCATAATCGAATTTTGAGAACGTAATATATAGAATTTCCTTAAGTTGAACCAATCCAACATGAAATTCATATATATATTCTTGACTAAAGATGATTAAAATCTCAATCTAAGCTTAAAATCTCACTCTAAGCCTTTTAGAATTGACATGAAGTATAATATCCTCTCCTTTAATTATAGCAAAACAACTTTTTCAACCCCTGCACCCTCACGAATTGAAACTTTTGTTTTCTATAATTAACATTGCTAACTTGCAACACTAACAATAAGTATCATGCTCCCACTAACATGATGATTATTAGCATAACACTTATGCTCCCACTAGCTTTGACATGTACTCAGAAATCAGCTGGACTTCTAGAAATCAATACTTTATTGACTTTCTTACCAAAGTTCAGATTTCTGATACGAGATGCTTTGATAAAACTTTATCAAAATCATACACCTTTCCTTAGATAGCATGCATGTGTGTCTAAACAATTTCAGAACTATGAAAAGGGATGTCGTAATCATAGTCTCAATTGTTTAGACCTTTTGCCATCTGCTTCAAATCTACTTGGTGGAAGTGTTTCCTCACCATCATTTTCATGAATCGGAGAGAAACCTTATGACCCTTAGATTTTATGGTGTATGTGTTCTTATCCATGTGAATCGTCAAAACCATAGTCACAAGACAAGGATAATGACAAATCCAAACTCATATGGACTGAACTTATGCAATCTTAACTTCTTGCCACCTGGCAGTACAGGGCCTGCCATTGCTTCCAAGTTGTTATGCAACCAATTGAGAACTTTCAGAACTCCTATGCAAAGCCAACTTTAACTGGAATGGGCATAGAATATGTCAACACGATAGGTTATAAACCTCAAGTCGTGTGCTAGTGAAGAACCTCAGGTTTTATTCTTGATTAGTTCTTGAAATTCTTTTTAGGATCTTTAAGACTCCCACTATCCTCTTGACATATAAGACTATCTTGCCAAATATTCAAGAGATAGTGCGGATTCTTTATCAAGACAAACACTTCACACAATTGGCCTTAGTTGGTCTTTGTTTTATCCAAAACATCACAACTTACCAATTTCAAATGTACAAGAGTAGGACACTTTTACTCTTACATTTGACAAGTGTTTTAAACCTTTCTTTAAGATATGTCACTCAAGTTACAATCTTGGAGTATGACTCTAAGAATTGTTTTGGAACGAAGTATGACTCATCTTCCTGATCTAACCATTTCAACAATTCATGACTCCTCTTCTTAGTCATAAGAATGCACTAAGATGACCTTTAGAGGACTAATTGTGATATGATTTCTAAATCATTAAGATGATCACAAACATGATACTAAAGTACTCTCCCATCTTTTCAGATTTGAGAAACTTTTATCTTTCTACCTAATTTGATTCTTCCTATTCGTTTTGCCATACATTGAGACTTTTCCAATGTTTCAGAATTATACTTAAACTTGTAAGTATAACCATATTTACTAAACTTTAGTAAATCAAATAATCTTAACGAGCTTTGTGGTGGACATGACCAGTGCACAAGAATGTGTACTCGGTCCCTTTAGTCCTTCACTTGACTCACACATCCATGTAAACAAGTAATTAGTCTTGATTTTCCAATGCTTGAAAGTTCTCATTCATCATATTATTCAACTTGCATGATTCCAAGTTTCGGTCCAATTGAAACTTGGGCGATGAGGAACTTTCCTGATTTGGTAAATTTAGACACTACCACAAATGAAAGAATCAAATCCATTTTCCAATATTGTTGTCAGTGGAATCATATAAGCAACAATTTTCCACAAATGCCATTGTAAGGATACTTCAAATAAATAAAATTAAACAATTTTCTTTTACTTTAAAACTTTGCGGAAAAACTTATCCTTACAATCCACATGGAAAATTTTTGTTATCTATTCCTTAGCAATATATCATAACTTCTTAAGCAACTGCTCAAAATTTTGATGCGATCGAAATCCACCTTCGCGATCAGAATCAGCATATACTTCCTTTAAGATTTCTCTCTATTCTTTGATTCTTAAAACATCAACATGTGACCCAGTCACATCATGTAATGAGGATCTCAGAATAGAAACTTAACAGAGTTAGATAGTGAACTTTACCTGAAGCAGAGTCAAACTTCTTGACTTGATCAACCTTATGATCTTTCAGGTAAATAGGCAGCTTCCCAATCAATGCCCCTTCCTTTGGCAAGAGAAACATATGGACTCACTGGGAATGGTACATGGGACTATCGCAGACTTAGCCTTTCTCTTTACCATTTGGTCAACCTAGTTGACTATGGTCAAACCCTTTCTTTGGGATGAGAAGGCTTTTCTAGATATCCAATGTTACCATTGTCAATGTCCATTGGGAAGTTGATCTCCTAATCAATTTGCTTTACTAGTCCTCAAATTATTGCTGACCAAGCAAATAGATAAGATCATAAAGGGTCATGTCATAGTCTGTTTCATAGTAGTCCCAAAGGAACTCACTAAGTGACTTAGAAAGTGATTGAACATCCAACCTTCTTAAGACTTTGACACCCAACTCTCCCGGCTTGTCAATATGTGACTTCATCTCCAAGATGCGATCACACATAGACCTTGCCTGCCAATAGGGATTGAGTGACCTTTGAACTTGTGGGTTAGGGAGAATAATTGGAGGAGGTGGAGGAAGTAAAGTTCCAAGAGATTTGGGAAGATCATAGATGTCTGAGCTAGACATCTTTTGGGAGATATTCAAGATAGTTGATTTAAAGTCCTTAATATAACACCCAACATGAAATATTAAGGCTAGGATCCAACAACCTATTTATAACTGGAAGAGGGATGCCGTAATCCGAGTTATAAAATAGTTGAAGGTAGGTAAATGACGATTTACCAATTTCCACCATGAAAAACGAAATATAATTAAGTTTTAATTGGATTTGAAACTCCTAGATCTTTTGAGATTCATTGAACTTTTCAATGGCATGTTTCAATCTCGAGTGTGCCCTTTAGGTTTTGTGAATGGGATGCCGAGGATCACAAAACAAGGTGTTAAGTAACCATGCAAATATACTTGGTACCCTTAATATTTACCCCTAAATCGATGTGCCGGTTAACCACACGAGCTCCACCGATACTATGATAAATATTAAGTTACCCTTTGCCTACTTTGTTAAATCTAGGTTAGTGTGCCGGTTAACCACACACGCTCCACTAACGGTTTAAACAAAGTGCAAAGTGTAATTTCATGGATTAGCACCTTATTCACATTTTCCTAAGTAACTAAGATTGGGAATTAATAAAAGGTTTAGTTACTTAGTATTTATCATTAATACTTTTAATGAAGGGAGAATTATAGTCCTTGTCCTACCTGTTCGGCTAACGACCCTCAACCGGTCAAGGAAGCGGTGAGTGAGAGTGGACACCCGTTAAACTGCTATTTTATAGGCAGTAACCTTATACCCCCCTTATAGACCGGCTTCGTGAATGAGGCCTACTAATGGTAAGACGACTTGCTCTTATACATATAATATATTAAACTTTTAATATTATAATAGTATAAGGGTGTATTTTAGACATTTAAAATACTTGGTGGTTTAATCTATTAATTAAACTAGACTTTTAATTTAATTAAACTCAAACCATATATTTATGGATTTAATAATACTCTTTTAATTAAACGATTTAATTAACTATTAATAAAGTCCATAAGAGTTAATTTGAACTATTCAACAAAACATCATAATTCCAATTATTAAACTCAAAATTAAAAACATTTAATTAATTGTTTAAGTTATGAACCCAAGAGTTTTAGAATTCAATTCTTTTTTTCATAAAAAACTTTTCTCAAATTCCAAAACTTGAGGGCAAGTTTTGTAATTCTTGAAAACGTTTGGATTCCATAACTTATGGAATTAATGGTGTTTTATGATGAAACTTTCCATGTTCCATAACTTAAGAACAAGTTATGGAATTCTTTAAAACATTAACACCAAATTTTGTAACTGCATAAAAACTTTGAATCAAATTTTTTTTTAAAAAAAAAAACTTTCATATCCATAACTTATGGAAGTTTCAAAAACCCTTAAGATCACAACTTTAAAAAAAACTTTTGAGCTGCAAAATTTTATGACAAAATATGTAACTCCTTAAAACATTTAGATCAAACTTTTAAAACTAATAAAATAATCATATCATTTTATCTTTTACTAAATTTGACCTAATTCAACTCATATAACAAATGATTCAAATTTTACAAATAATTCGTTTTTCACAAAACAAGTAATTATCTTAAAATTTGACAAACGCCATGTTTTTTTTTTCCTTTTTTTTCAACTTGAAAATAGAACATCTGGATCAATATAACAGAAAACAACCCATGGCTCTGATACCACTGTTGGGTTTTGAGCATTCTAACACTCCTATGGTGTACATGCAACCCTATAAACCTTGGATCTATGTTTTCTCTATTATACATGCAAATATTAACTATTCCAAGGTTTCATCCTAACTAGCATATTATGAAGCACCTATACTACAAAGTTCTAGTTAGATGATGTAGCTTGATGTCTTCAAGCTTTAAGAGCTTAGCCCCAATAGTGTGGAAGCCTCAAATGGAATCACAAATCACCAAAACACCTTGGAAGAACTTGAGAGAATATGTATGCACACTAAAATCGGCCCACTCTTATTTTCACACACTTTTTGCCAATTTTGTGAGTCAGGGACCCCTTTATATATTATGGAGGATTAGGGTTACATCCATGTAAACCCTAATACCCATGACCTTTCATTTACATAGGATCCATGGGTTAAAAGCTCCATGGACCATCCATGAAAGCTTAGCCCAACCTAAATGAACTTGGCCCATTCCATATATATAAGAGTCCATATTTAATTAGTTCTTTTTTATCACTTAATTAATTCTAAATTAATTCTTGATCAATACTAATTAAATAATATGATTCCATATTAATATATTAGAACTTATAATATATTAATATAAATCATAAATATACTATTATCAAAAGACTATCCATATAAATTGTGCCGGTGAAGTGCAACCCAAATGGACCATGCCGGGTCGGGTCAAGTACATACCAAATATAGTTATGGACTTAGACATTAATCCAACAAGACTGTCTAAGGGTGTACCTGTGTTGAGAAAAGTGCCTTGCTTACGAGAATTTACATCAGGAGTGGTGGTACATAAGCTTAGTAGGTGGGTGCACCTATCTATGTTGGGTTGTGGAGCATGAGTTAGTGAACTCAGTGTAGTGATGACTTGATGATGAGATTATGAGGTGATAAGAGAGCGAGTGGATCCGAGTGAGGGTAATCACTTAGGATTATCAGGGAAAACCATGGAGTGAGCCCATGGCGAGTCAGTGAGTGAGATAGTGTTGTAAAACTACGGGGAGCCATACCATCCATGAGTCAGTGAGAGAAAGGGTATCATGTGACTGCGGAGAGCCGCATCATACGTGAGTCAGAGAAAGGGTATCGTGTGAATGCGGAGAGCCGTATCATACGTGAGTTAGAGAAAGGGTATCGTGTGACTGCGGAGAGCTGTAGCACGTGTTAGTCAGTTAGAGAAAGTGTTGTACAACTGCGGGGAGCCACAACCTTCTTAGTCATGGTCTGACGCAGAGCGGCTTTGAGGCATGGGTAGCCTTACCAGGGAACTCTGTGAGAACCTGGTGGCCGAACCAAGGCAAGACTAGGGTCTCGGCAGTAGTCAAAAATCGTTGTGTTTTGAGTTAGAGAGGGGTTGTCGCGAAACGGACGGATCGAGGTGTAATGCACACGTATAATCGTGGAACATGGGTCATGAGTTTAGTGCTAGATTGGGACGAGTGGTTCCAATTTTGTGTCGGACCAGACTCTGGTGGGTGAGTTTGGTTCTATCTGTGTGGTGGACGAGCAGTTTGAGATTTCGGGTGGATCTCATTCTGAGGGAGATGTGTTTCAGTCTGATGTTTTAGACTTGATTGAGCTAGTTCGTTGGTTTGGGAAGGTCCACGAGACACACAGAACTAGTAAGTAGTATACGATAGAGGTCGGAAGAGAGGCGACTTCAGATAGGGTTGTAGTATTCGCTTTGGGTAAAGCGAACTTCGTGACTTGTGCGTCACAACCGGTCGAGATAGTTATTGTGAGAAGGAGGCCGGTAAGTCGTTTATTGGGTGCACAGTGGGTAATCATGGGAGGTTCAAATATTAGGTCGAGAGTTGACCTGGCGCTCAGCGTTGAAAGTGATATGTGAGAAGGATACGGGGCTTATGCTCATAGAGGTCCGAGGATACTTCTGAGCGGGCATGATCATTTTATTGTATTGAGAACAGAGTATTGGGGTACGTTTTGTTCAGATGGGTTCTGATAGTAGTGCAGATGTTGGGTCTCTGGTGAGATGTGACCCTTTCATTCCTTTGTAGTACGATTTGGATCGACTGATATGTCAAGTATAAGTGTTCGGCAGTTGTTATGGTCAGTGATCTGATTTCATCAGTCATAACAAGATGATTAGAGATGAGGATATGATTTTGAGATCGGTCACTCGATGAGCGAATGACATGATGATATCGTGCATGCGTGGTCGTGCAGGGAGTCAAGCTGCTATAGTCTCGGGTTCTGAAGAGTCAGAACTGGAAGCGCAGCAACGGAGAATCCGTCCTGTGCCAGGATGGAGAGTTTCTGTATGGGTTAGGTGTCTCGAGAAAAAGATTTTTTTTATGACGTGAAACGGAAGTGGTGCTATTGGAGGACATTCAGACTGCTGATAGTCTGTATTATTTTGAGAGACCGATTGCGATCTTGCAATGGAAAGTGAAGGTTCTGAGGAACAAAGAGGTGCCCTGGTTCAGGTCCAGTGGCAACTTCGGAAGGGATCTGAGTGGACGTGTGAGTCGGAGTCCGAGATGCGCGAGCAGTACCCAGAGTTATTTCCAGAGTATGACTTCGAGGGCGAAGTCTGATTCTAGTGGGGGAGAATTGTAACATCCGGACTCCCAGGTATATTATTTATATATTTTATTCTTGGGGTTTATGGAGTAACTCGGCGATTTAGTGCCTCAACTCATCGAGTATACTCGCAATGTGCCACGTGGGATTAATGATCTACTCGACGAGTCTGAGAGTCGACTCGCCGAGTAGACGCTGTGAAATGAAACCCTAAATCCACGGGTTTGGGGCCTATATAAGGACACTTATAGCCTCATTTGCGGCTCATAAGCTGCTTAACCTTGCTATGTGAAACCCTAAACGAGTGTAGTGAGCTAAGAGAGTCTCCATGATAACCTTGAAGGGTTTTAGTGCATCTTGGAGGAGGAAGAGGAGTTGTTCAACAAGAAACAAGAAGGAGTTGTTAGGGTTCTGGCCATTTCGTCCAGAGCTTCAAGAGGAAGGTAAAAAGCTTGAATCTTTTCCCTTTATTTGGCTAGATCTCATGAGTTTGAGAAGTTAGGGTTTTCATCATATTATTTGGGACTTCAAGAATACTAAGTTATCAAGAGGTTTAAACCTCAGATATGGACTTGTGAGATCCCTAAAGCCCAAAGGTCCCAACTTTATTCATCTATGAGAGGAGTATGGTGTTTAACACCTTGTGACAACATGTATTGGTATATTGGAGCAAAGCCACCATGCATGAGCGTAAAGATTGAAGCTTTACGTGACAATCGAGCCTTAGGGTGGTAGATCTAGTGTTTGGAGTGATAGATCTGCCTTAAATCGTCTGAATGAGAAATCAGATCGAAGGGACTCACCGAGTCCATCAACTGACTCGACGAGTCGGTTAGGGTTTGTCCCGGTGAGTTGGATTGTGCGATAGATGGGGGAGTTAGGGGTTAACTCGACAAGCTAGACCTTCACGAGACTTATGAGGAACGAGTGGACTCGACGAGTCGCATTAGTGCACTCGGCGAGTCAGGTCAAACTTGGACTGTTGACTCGAGTTGACTTCTGTTGACTTTAGGGTTTGGTCAACATGAGTAATGGAAATCCATAGAGGGGTAAAATGGTCTTTTACCCATTCCAAGAGTTTGAGAGAAAGAGAAATATCTATGGTTTATTTAGAGTCGTGAATAGAGTCTTAATGAGAGATATTTATCGTATATGTTAGGCGGAGGCTAGACCGGTGATTCGAGTTCGAGGTTGTCCGAGTTCTTACAAGGTGAGTCTTCTCACTATACTTTACCTAGAGGTATTTATGTGTGACCGGAGGGTCTTATGTGTTTATTGAGTACTGTGATATTACTACATTATGTATGTGTGATTTATGATATGTGTTATTCAGAGTTTATAGAGTTAGGACCGGAGGGTCCATCAGAGTTGTGGGACTGGAGGGTCCCACTGAGACACATTGACCGGAAGGTCTTACAGAGTTATAGCCTCGAGTGGCTAATGTGTTGTATGTGGTATTTTGGGGAACTCACTAAGCTTCGTGCTTACCGTGTTTTGTGATATGTGTTTCAGGTTCTTCTCAGGATCGCGGGAGGGCGTCGGTTCGATTGTACACACCATAGAAAGAGTTATCATTTAAGAATCCTGGATTATTAATCAAACAATTATGGAGTTGTGTTTTATAAATTAAATAAATGGGATTTTGTGAAACGTGTTATGAGAATTATGTGATTTTAAATTGAAAATTTTGTTTGAAAATTTACAGTGTTATAGTTTATATGTAAAACTCATAGGTTTTGAGTTTATAAAACTTGTAAGATTGTGTCGTAGTAATTATTAGGTGTTTTCTTACTTAATTTATGGTATTGGAATTTATCATTTTGAGTTCCAAACTGTCCCACTACATATAGTCTCTTTCAACTAGAATAAGTGAACAAAAACAACGTATAAACCAAACTATCCCACTACATATCTCTTTCATTCTAAATGATTTGGTTGTACAACATCAGGTTTGTAAAGATATTTTGCACAAGATTAAATGCAGTGTATTTTTGTGATGAAATCTCGTTTCTCAGTTCTCATACCATCGATTCCGACTCCGTAATATTTTTTATGAAATTGCCTGTCGATTGTCCTACTCATGGTGATTTCAAAAATGTATACGTATTTAAATTTTGATATACAAAACTCCGGGAATCAGTGTTTAAAGTTTCACGATTAAATGTTTCATATTCGTTAGATTTTACGAATCTGATTTTGGTCGAGATTAAAAATATGATAAAAATGAAATAAAGTAATATACCATAAAATGAGTTCAAAAATGTGCTCAAAAGTTATTTACGAGGTTCGTAGCTATTCCAAATGAAGCAGTGTACGGTTCGTTTCAGGAAAATTAAATAAATATTGATTTTTATAATTTGAAATAAGCGTAACTTTCTCATACGATGTCCATTTCGGACGTTCCTTATATCCATGGAATCAGGAGAACATAATTTATTCAATTTTCTTATCTATATCTCTCAAATAAACTTAATGCAAAAATTTATTTTTAACGTCATAAATAGAAATAAATTTTGGTGATTTTCGATTCGATCTTCAATGATAGATGTTTTGAACAATTTGAGATGTTCTAAAAGTAATTATGAATATAATATATTTAATATACATTATAAACATAAAATTAGACACAATTGATCTTTAATACATAGCGGTTCGCGGTGGTTTGACCGTCGAACTCTGATCGATTTTTACAAGTTGTTACATTATTCCCCCGTTGAAAGGAATTTCGTTCCGAAATTCAACATGTACATAAATTATTATAAAATAATTGGTGGCATTTTATTTTCGCTTGATCCACACATGATTATTCTATTATCGTTTTAAGTTGTACAACCCAAAATTGGGTACTCGGTCGAATAAATGGCTCCATCCAAACCCCATAAAAGAAAGGAATTAAGAACAAGACCAAATTGAGTATTTTAAAGGATGTCGAATCTTACATACAATTCTATTGTGTGTACTTTCACAAATATGAAACCTTAGCACGGTTTCCTAGTTCACTTTATCGAAAGAGATATTAAGTGTGTCATCGAATAGACACGCCTTGAGATTTGGCACGTGAAAAAGGTCATGCATGATGTTTAGTTCTCAAGACGACTTGATATAAATATCAGCACCAAATTATGCCTAAGGATTTCGAAGGTCCTTTGAATCGCATTTTAACTTGACTCGTTCTCTAAGTAGAATTATTTCCCTAAAAGGGAAGGCTTTTGAAGTTACACAGTCGCTGTCTTGGAAGTCGAGACTTACATTTTTTTGACGCAATCCTCTTGTCGTTCGAGTACAGTCTGTAATCATTCTAAGGTTCACATAATCTTTTATGTGATCTCATGAGTGATTCTTGGATCAGAATGCAACGTATCACATGCATGTTCTTTGTTTAATTTCACATATTAAATCATTGTTCAACATATCGAGTGCCGATGCTTGCATCCGTATAAAGCCTAAAATGGTGTGGCCTTGATGCTGGTGTGATTACTGTCGTTGCAGGAAAAACTCTATCAATAGTAGTGAGTATTATACACACTTACAAGATTTATCACGTGGATTCGCAGTATTTTCCCCAAGGTTTGGACAATTTGATCATTGCGAATAGTAAGTTGTGCTTAATCTTAGGCGCGTCTCCAAGGATTACAATGATTGTCAATATTTCTAGGTGAATCCACTATATTAACGAGATATTATAGAGATTGGCACCTTGCGGTCTGAAAAAATCCTTGCCAGAAGTCCTGGTCAATTTTTTACATTTCATTCGTTCCTTTCATTAGGAGGATGTCACAACTAGAAAGATAGGGCTAGGATTTCTATCTTTGTACAAGATAATTTCTTTATGTAATCCTGTAACCCTACTTTTGGTATACACCAAACTTCAATGCTATACAAGTTTATACATCCAAAATTGTGATTCAAGTCAAAACTTCCTCGTGTAGGCCCAGAAACTTAACCCAATAAGCTAAGTCCACTCAACTGTGGGCCTTAACCCAAGCTTTCTCGATCCAAACCTCTTAATGGACAAAGACCTTCTTATTGGGCCCTAATGGGCCAATAGCCTCTCAAGTTGATCCTATTGGGCCTAAAGCCTTATTTTTAGTATGAATGGGCCGTAATTCACTATAGGTCCTCCTAATGGGCCGAAAATTCTTATTTGACATAGTTTTGGGCCGTAAGACCCTTATTGGGCCTTATTGGGCCGTGAAGAATTATTTTAAAGCTTAATGGGCCGGATACTTCTACTAGGATATATTTTGGGCCAGAAAACTCTCTAATGGGCCTTCCAAGACTGAAAACCTCTATTGGGCCCCTTTTGTGCCGAAAACTTTTCCATCTAACCTCATTGGGCTGAAAACCCGTATATGGGCCTTAATGGGTCGAAAATCCTTATTGGGCCCAATGTATTCTCGGTTGCCCTTCAAGCCCAAAAATTCTTTCTTCTCCTCTCTCCTTGGGCCGATCAGTTAGCCCAATTAAAAAAGAAAGATTACATTGGTTAATCATGTTGCCACCTCAATATTACATGGTAGATAACCATGCATTACTCTCCATACAACTAGGAAACCTCCCATCAACCAAGCTAGAGGTCGACCCATAGCACCCCCCCCCCCACTTCCCCTCATCGGCTGACCACCCTTATCCCCTCTACTCTTCATTTCAATTTCACACAATTATCTGATTTCTCTCTCAAAAACTCAAAGAACTCTCATTCCTTTCCTCCCAAATATTCGTGAGTTGTGTGTGTTTAAGAGTTATTTTCAAGCCTTCATAACTTGGTAAGTTGTTGTTAAACTCTATGGTTTTATTTCAATATTACACTAAAAATCCCTCCTCATGTAACTCCATTTTCGTTTTCATGCTCTTGGAACCACCTTAACTTCGAAAACCATCTCAAGGAAGCAAGTTAGGCCGAAAACCTTCGACGTCTTCCCTTCCCAACCGAAAAAGCCCCCATGGTGAGCTTCATACCCCTATTTTTCGAGTTTTCTATCTTTTGGGGGAGGATACAAGTCAAGGTCGTGTGTAAAATCTTTGTATATTTGCTTGCATGTGTATGTTTTATGTGTTATGTGTGTTGAAATGTTGTGATCTCATGCTAAAGGTCCATAAACTCGAGATTTTGTGCAAGTCTCAAGTTGTTGGAAGAACAAAGTTATCTTGTGTAGTTTGTTGTTATGCTTAAAAGGATTATCTTTGATATGTGATAAAATCACCATAAAGTAAAAGAAAATGCTAACTCAAAATTTTGTCATGAAAACTTGAAAAATGGAAAATATGGAAAGTTACACTAAAAATGGTAACATTTTGGATAAATAAAATTGTTTTTAGTAAAACTTGTAAAAATTGGGCCTTTTATGGAAATTATGGTGAAAATGGACCATTTGTAAACATTTTAGTTAAAATGGGCCTTATATGACAATTTTAGTTAAAATGGGCCTTATATGACAATTTTAGTTAAAATGGGCCTTATATGACAATTTTAGTTAAAATGGGCCTTATATGACAACTTTAGTAAAAGTGGGCCCTTTTATGGCGATTTTGGTAAAAATGGGCCTTTAATGACAATTTTAGTAAAATTTTACCTTTATTGACAATTTTTGTAAAATTGGGCCATTTTTGACATCAATGGTAAAAATAGGCTATTTTTGACACTTATGGTAAAAATGGCTATTTTTGTCACTGGTAAATTTATAGTCGAAAATATATACTCGTAACATTATTTATAACGTTAAATAATGAAATTCAATATTCGCGTAAATTTCGTTAAGGCTCTTGTGAGGCACTCCTTCACTCGTACCTACCTAGTGTACATAGTAAGCCCTGTAGTTATTGATGGGTTTGGAGCATAAAAACAATCATATATGTTCATGCAAAACCCTAAAGCTTGGATCTAGGTTTCTCTATTGAACATCCAATTCATCCAAGACTTATAAACCCTAGATCTAGCATACATATTTCGAAATTAACATAATATATCAGATCTAGATGATTACCTTTCTTGAATGGCTTGAATCTTCAACTCTTTGAGCTTAGTGTCACAAATGTCACACCTCTAATGGCTTACAAACACCACAAGCAAGAGGATGATGTTTTAGGAGAGAGGACGAGACACAAAAGTCGGCTCCAAACTTCCAAGGGATCAAGTGGCCGATTTTGCTATCCCTAGGGGTCCTTATATACTTGAGCTTCTAGGGTTTCAGTCAAAACCCTAATTGGATGACTTAGGCCCTAAGTAACTTGAGACCCTTCTGGAATAAGGCCTCCTTGGACAAAATTAAGATGGACTCCTCCTTAAATTCGTCCATGCACTAATCCATAAAGATTCTCAGCCCAATATCAACTATCACACTATTGACAGTTCTAGTCCCCTTTTATTAATTAATGTCTTTTAGCCACAAAATTAATTCTTGTCTAATATTAATTAAACTATATGATTTCTCTTTTAATATATTATTCATATAATATATTAATAAACCATAATAACCTCTATTTCTCCATAAATCATCCTATCAATTTGCTTTGGTGAAGGCAACCGAAAAGGACCATGCACAACCGGGTCAAGTACATACCAAATATAGTTACGAGCTTAGACACTAATCCAACAGTCTCCCACTTGGATAAGTCTAGTAACTATAGTGCAAGTACAATCCGATTAGCAATCGTAGCTCTCAAAGATGCTGTCGAACTCTAATCTTATCAGTAACCTGCCCTTTAGATAAGGGATCGTACAATACTCCATTCTAGATATCGTGCGGACAATTACATGGAACACAGTCATACTTATTGTCCAGCTATTTGTTTCTCGATCTCTGATTCGTCTGACATAGAACTTTATTGAACACATCAATTCAGTCATGACCGGGCCCGACACATAAGTCAAACCAAATCATCGAGGGGCCCAAATATCGCTTTTACCCTCTTAGGAAAAAAGGAACGGATAAACTTCGACTTATATGCATTTACGATTCACTCATCGAATCACGCATAACAATGTGTTTTATAACATCAAGTTACTGATGCGTTTACGCATTATCAATGCACAACCAACTTGTAAATAATAAACTATATATCTAGGTTTTAAGACCATATGATATTATCGTCTTGCGATCACTCGTGATGAATTCCATGAAGTGATGCCAACAAGGGTGGGTCTAATCCAATGCTCAAATCTTATTCATAAGCACTCATGAACGTTGCAGCAAACCTTTGCTATGTCTAATACACTTTAGACAATCTACAAACCAATTCATGACAATCTTCTTTCATACCTACTTCCAAAGTATGAGCGACTGTGGAACGCTCGAATAATCTTATTATTCAGGAAGTCAAAACATGCAAAGTGAAACAATAGTTAAGTAATTAACATAAGACAGTAACTTTACTTATAAATAATACTCTTTTATTTAATCATCAAATATCAATTACATTTATCTATTACACGTTTCTAAGCTATCTAATCTAAATTAATATCGTCCTTCAGCCCAATGCTCCTAGCGCGCTGCAAGTGCTTAACCCTACTCAGTCCCCTCGTAAGGGGATCTGTTGGCTTCTCCTCTGACGATACCCTCTTCACTACGAGGACTCCCTCTTCCACCCAATGTCGAATAAAATGATATTTCCTGTCGATATGTCGAGATCTACCATTATCCCTCGGTTCCTTGGTCAAGGCAACCGCTCCTTCATTATCACAAAAAATCTCCATAGGCTCCTTTGTGGCTGGCACAACTCCAAGGTCTCCAATGAAGTTCTTCAACCATATTGCCTCCTTTGACGCTTCGCTAGCTGCTATGTATTCTAATTCACACGTTGAATCAGCTATGGTCTCCTGCTTGGAACTTTTCCAAGTTACTGCTCCTCCAATTAGGGTAAAGACCCAGCCCGACTGTGAACGGTAGTTGTCTCGGTCGGTCTGAAAACCGGCGTCATTATACCCTCGCACCCTTAAGTCATCGCTCCCAGCGAGGACTAGAAACCATTCATTGGTCCTCCGAAGGTACTTAAGAATATTCTTGACTGCGGTCCAATGTGCTTTGCCAGGGTTCCCTTGATATCTGCTGACCATGCTCAAAGAGAAGGCCACATTAGGGCGAGTGCAAGTCATAGCATACATGATCGAGCCAACTGCGGAAGTGTAAGGTACTCGACTCATCTCTGCTATCTCGACTTCGGTACTCGGACTTTAAGTCTTACTCAACTTGGCATTACATTGGATCGGTAACTCCCCTTTCTTTGAATTCTCCATACTAAAACGTTTTAGTACTTTATCCAAGTAAGTATTCTAACTAAGTCCTATTAGTCTCTTACTTCTGTTTCTCACTATCCTTATTCCCAAAATATAGGCACCCTCTCCGAGGTCCTTCATAGCGAAACACTTTCCAAGCCAGGACTTAACTTCCTTCAGGGTCGGGATGTTGTTTCCTACGAGTAGTATGTCATCGACATACAATACGAGGAAGCTAACTATACTCCCACTGGCTTTGACATATACACACGATTCATCCTCGCTTCGCAGGAAGCCAAACTCTTTGACTTTCTCGTCGAAACAAAGATTCCATATGCGAGATGCTTGTTTCAATCCATAAATGGATTTCTCAAGCTTACACATCCTATTAGGAAGCTTTGCATCGATAAAACCCTCTGGCTGACTCATGTAAACATCCTCAGCCAACTTCCCATTGAGGAAAGCGGTTTTGACGTCCATCTGCCATATTTCATAGTCATGAAATGTATCAATGGCTAGCATCACCCAAATAGACTTTATCTTCGCAACCGGTGAGAAGGTCTCATCATAGTCAACTCCGGGAGTTTGAGTAAAGCCCTTCGCAACCAATCACGCTTTATAAGTGTGTACCTTCCCATCCATGTCGGTCTTCTTCTTGAAGTTCCATTTGCACCCGACCATCTTACGACCTGGCACATTGTCAACCAAATTCCAAACTTGGTTGTCATACATGGACTGAATCTCGCTGTCCATAGCCTCTTTCCATTTTGTAGACTTCGGGCCTTCCATGGGTTCCTTGTAGCTGTTAGGTTCATCTAAATTTATTAGTGTACTATCACTAATAAACATATCACCTTCACTTGTTATATGAAAACCATATAACACAGGTGGAACACTAACTCTACTGGAACGTCTAAGAGGTAAGGACTCGTCAATCGGTTCAACAAGAGTTTCCTCCTCAGGTTGAGCGCCAGTGTTAGAGGTTCCTTCATCGTTCGATTCTTGAAGCTCTTCAAGATCGATTTTCCTCCCACTGTCTCCTTGTCTTATGAGTTCTCGTTCTCGGAAAACCCCTCTCCTCGCAACGAAGACAACATTGTCACTCGGTCTATAGAAGAGATAGCCAAAGGACTTCTGCGGGTAGCCGATGAAAATACACCGCTCACTACGAGGTTCGAGCTTGTCGTGAGTCTCCCGTCTTACGAAAGCCTCGCAACCCCAAACCTTGATATGTGCCAACGAGGGAGCTTTCCCTTTCCACATCTCGTGAGGTGTTTTGGCAACCTTCTTCGTAGGGACTAAGTTAAGGATATGTGCGACAGTCTCTAAGGCATACCCCCAGAATGAGATAGGTAGTGAAGCACGACTCATCATGGAACAAACCATGTCGAGCAAGTTTCGATTACACCTCTCAGCCACCCCATTCAACTGCGGTGTCCTGGGCGGCGTCAATTGCGAAACTATTCTGCATTCCTTAAGCTAGTCGTGGAATTCAAGACTAAGGTACTCTCCACCTCGATCGGATCGAATCATATTGATTTTCCTGCTCAACTGATTCTCCACTTCTTGCTTTAATTCTTTGAACTTTTCAAAGGTTTCTGACTTATGCCTGATTAAGTAGATATTTCCATATCTGCTATAATCATCGGTAAAAGTCACGTAGAAGCGGCATACATCCCTTGTGGTGGATCTAAAGGGTCCATGTACATCTTTATGTACGAGATCCAATAAACTCTCACCCCTTTCACAAGAACCAGTGAAGGGTGACTTGGTCATCTTTCCAAGTAAACAAGACTCGCACACGTCATCGTCCCTAAGTTCGAATGACTCCAATACTCCATCCTTTTGGAGTTGGGCTATGCGTTTCTTGTTGACATATCTAAGACAACAATGCCACAAGCATGCTTTGTCCAAAATATTGGAAGAATCGATACACAACACATCATTTCCTAAATTGTCTACAACCATCACAGTTTCATATATTCCATTACAAGGCAATGCTTCAAAATAGAAAACACCATTAAGATAAGCATTAATAGAACCCTTTTCATTATCAAATGAATATCTAAATCCTTGTCTAAACAAACCATGAAAAAAATGATGTTTCTTGCCATATCTGGCGAATTGCAACAGTTATTCAAATCTAGTCCTAATCCATTACTAAGCACTAAAGAGTAAACTCCAATCTTGGTGACAGGTGACGATCTTCTGTTCCCCATGATCAAGTTTATCTTCCCATGCTCCACATCCCTATTTCTTCTTAGGCCCTGCAAATCAGAACAAATGTGAAAACCACATCCTGTATCAAGTACCCAAGAAATAGCATGTGATGAATCATTAGATCGAATAGTGTACATACCTGCGAAGGACGGCTTGATCTTCTCATCCTTGATATCTTGCAAGTACTTCGGGCAGCTTTGTTTCCAATGCCCTATGTCATGGCAGTGATAGCACTCTGCATCCTTTGGGTTTGAGGTGGGTGCAGTGGGACCAGCCTTGGTTCCACTAGAAGAGGTGCCATTTTGAGACTTTCCCTTATGGTGGCTCTTTGAGGGAGCCTTCCTCTTCTTACCCTTCCCTTACCCAATAGCCAAGACGGGGGTAGCTGTATCGGGAGTTGATGCAACAGATGTATCCTTGAGGTTGCTCTCAACAGTCCTCAACAACCCTTGAAGCTTGCTCAACGTGACCTCCTCTTTGTTCATGTGGTAGGTCATGCGGAACTGGTTGTAGCATGGAGGTAAGGATTGAAGAATTATGTCAATTGTCAGCTCCTCATTGAAGTCTACATTTAACTTCTGCAGGTGATCAACATATCTTTTCATCTTCTGAAGATGAGCAGTGACAGACTCTCCGTCTCTCATCTTGGTCGTGATCATCGAAGTGATGATCTCGTACCTCTCCTGCCTCGCACTTTGATGGTATCTATCCATCAAATCCTGATGCATCTCGTAGGGGTAGAAGTCCTCGTAGGACTTTTGGACTTCTGCGGTCATGGTAGCGAGCATGATGCAATGGACTTTCGTAGCATCACACTCATGAATTTCATAAGCAGCAATCTCCTCGGGAGTAGCAGTTTCGCGGTTGATCTCCTTCAGCTTCTTGTCGAGAACATATTCCTTGTCCTCGTAGCGGGTAACCATCCTTATGTTGTGGATCCAATAATTAAAATTGCTTTCCTCAAAGATTACCCTCCCACACAAATTTATGAGTGAGAACGAGCCTGAAGAGTTCGAGCCTGAAGCGTTGTTGTTGTTTGAGTTCAACATCTGAGAAGGAAAAGAAACAAAGTTTGATTAGATAAGAATCCCCAATTAAACACCCAAATGAGAAATTAGGGCTAGGATCCAACAACATTATTTACAACTTAAAAGAGGGATGTCGTAATTTAAATTGCACATAATTTGAAGGTAAGTGAATGACAATTCACTAATTTCCACCATGAAAAACGAAAACAGTTAAGTTTTAAATGTATTGAAAACTCCTAGATCTTTTTAGATTCATTGAACTTTTCAATGGCATGTTTAAATCTCGATATGCCCCTCAAGTTTGTGACTGGGATACCGAGGATCACAAACAGGGTGTGAACAACCATGCAAATATACATGGTGCCCCCAATGTTACAGTCACCTAATCGATGTGTCGGTTAACCACACACGCTCCATCAATCTATGACAAACATCGAGTCACCCTTTGCCACCTTTGCTTAGAGCCAAATTAGTGTGTCGGTTAACCACACACGCTCCACTAACGTCTTAGCAAGGGTACAAAGTATAATTTCATGGAATTGCATCAAATTCACTTTTTGCCTAAAGTAACTAAGAATGGGAATTTTATAAAACATTTAGTTACTTTATAAATTCATTATACTTTTAATGAGGAAAGGTTTGCCCTATCCTACCCGTTCGGCTAACGACACTCCACTAGTCAAGGGTGCGGTGGGTAAGAGTGGATACCCAATGACTGTCATTTTACAGGCCGCTTCCTTAAACACCCCTTATAGACCAGCGTCGTGAATGAGGCCTACTAACGGTAAGACTAGCATTTATGTTAGATATATATAATAATTATTCTTATGATATCATAATAGTATAGGGTGGATTTTAAACTTGTAAAAATCTAGGGTTTGAAATTTAATTATTTAAAAACTAAAATTTTAATCCAAAAATTTAAATTCCAAAACTTGAGGGCAATTTTTGAAACATTTCAAAACAAACTAGATCAAAATTCAAATAAATAATTAAACAATTAATTACGGTGATTATCTAATTTTGACCTAATCCAATTTCATGCAAGATAATGATCAAGTAAATTCAAATAATTAACATTTACCATATAAGGAAATAATCATTCAATTAATTTGATGTTATCTTTAATTTTGGCAAGGATAATCTCTCAATATCAATAAAATTCATATTTTATCACTTAGAAACGATTTGGTAATTATCCCACAACAAAATAGGCATAAAATCCTGAAATATCCTCTGTCTGACTGTCCGACTCGTCAAGTCCCTTACAGGACTCGTCGAGTTCATCCTACTCAGCAAGTCCTCTTTGGGACTCGGCGAGTCAGTCAGACAGAAGGTCAAAAATCGAATTCAAGCAAATAACCAAACATGCATTGCATCAAATACAATAGAAACCAACCAGTCTCTGATACCACTAATGGGTTTGGAGCATAAAAACAATCATGTGTGTTCATGCAAAACCCTAAAGATTGGATCTAAGTTTCTCTATTGAAGATGCAATTCATCCAAGACTTATAAACCCTAGATCTAGCATACATATTTCGAAATTAACATAATATATCAGATCTAGATGATTACCTTTCTTGAAGGGCTTGAATCTTCAACTCTTGGAGCTTAGTGTCACAAATGTCACACCTCTAATGTCTTACAAACACCACAAGAAAGAGGATGATGTTTTAGGAGAGAGGATGAGAGGCAAAAGTCAGCTTCAAGCTTCCAAGGGATCAAGTGGCCGATTTTGCTAGCCCTAGGGGTCCTTATATACTTGAGCTTCTAGGGTGTCAGTCAAAACCCTAATTGGATGACTTGTGCCCTAAGTAACTTGAGAACCTTCTGGAATAAGGCCTCCTTGGACGAAATTAAGATGGACTCCTCCTTAAATTCATCCATGCCCTAATCCATAAGGATTCTCAGCCCAATATCAACTATCCCACAATTGACAGTTCTAGTCCCCTTTTATTAATTAATGTCTTTTAGCCACAAAATTAATTCTTAATTAATTCTTGTCTAATATTAATTAAACTATATGATTTTTCTTTTAATATATTATTCATATAATATATTAATAAACCATAATAACCTCTGTTTCTCCATAAATCATCCTATCATGTTGTTTTGGTGAAGGCAACCCAAAAGGACCATGCATAACCAGGTCAAGTACATACCAAATATAGTAACGGACTGGAGGGAGAGCGGTATATTATGTATAGATCTATACGGGGTTGACACCCCCACACCTGAACTGCTCGCTACAGCTAGACATGCCAGTCTAGGATGACAATTATCTTTAGAAATCGACGCCTGAAGAACGTCAAGACGGACGCTTTAGTTACATTAGTATGGTTGTAACGACTCAGATAGAAAATAACAATATTACATTAAAATTTACGCAAAACATATACTCTACTCATTTTACGAAGTACAAAACTATGTGTTGACTATTTTGCAACTAAATTCACCACTCGGGTCTTAGGGTTTTAAGACCACAACTTTTTGTAAAACAGAAAATATAAGATTTTTTGGGAACACTCTCTATATAACTTCAAACAAAGTAAACAAAGAATACACATGCAATTATACCTGGTTTGAAACGAGACACACAAACTATTTTTACAAGAAAATATTGGATTTTCTGGAAGTTACAAACTATTACAAAGTTTTCGTACAAACATGCTTATGAACTCACCAACATTCTATGTTGACACTTTTCAAAATGACTTGTATTCTCCGGGACTCAATAAACAGGTTGGCAGCTAAGGATTTTGGACATTTGTTGTATTTTTTCATTATCATACATTATGTTATTTTGGATGTATTTTCGTAAACAAACAGAAAGATGTAAACAATGCATGTTGATATCGTTAATGTATGATGATGATGGTTGCTATGTTTCAATTATATTCAATTGTTATGATATTACAAAATTAAGTCACCCGCCGTCCCGGTTCGGGGGTGTGACAACAACTGTCAAGGACAATCTAAGGTTCACAAAGGATTGGCTGCTTAAGGACAGTTGGAAGTATAGTAATGGATGGACCATATTAACATTATGATGAATAGACAGGATTCTATTAATAATGAGTTGTCATATGGAATATATGGAAATGTTTCCATAATGTGAGATGAATATTAAGAATCTATGTGAAAGTTAGAAACTTTTATGCAAGAAGGATGTTCAAATGAATGTACTTTGAATTTGAGACCTCGCTTCCTTGGAATTGTTTTGTTATCAATCTCCAGTGGAAAGTTTTGTAATATCGTTGGCAAGGTCTCTGTGACTTTGGTACCTTGACATTACAAAAGGATCATTGCATGATAGTAATCTAACACATTCTTATAGTGGCAAGAATTAGGTATTCTTACACTAAGTAATAAGGATTTGGAATTGTGAAATGAGCATCATTGAAATGTTTTTAATTGATCTATTTCACAAAGAATGGACCATAGGTAAACTTAGTGTGCATTCTTGGAGCATGGGATGGCTATTGTTTTATTTCAAGTATTAAGTTCATTAATCGAAACATTATACAATGAAAAATGTGTAATCAATACGGTGATTAAATAAAAGGTGTTTTATTTATATTCAAAATTTTGAGACCATATTGGATTCGATTATTCTTGTGTTTCACTTCACATGTTTTGACTTCCCAAATAATAAGATTATTCAAACCAGCCACAGTTGATCATACTTTGGAAGTAGGTATTGAGGCAAGACTGTCATGAATCTGTCTGTAGATTGTCTAAGTGTTAGACATAGCACAACTTTGCTACAGTATTCATGAGTTCTCCTGTAATAAGATTTGATTATTGGATTAAACCCACGCTCATCTGAATCACTTCGTGGATTTTATCACGAGTGATTAGTGAGACGATAATATCTTATATTCTTGAAGCGGAGACATATAGTTGCAGTTTACAAGTTGGTTACACATTGATAATATGTAAACGCACCAGTAACTTGGTGTTGCAAAACATATTATTATGTGTGATTTGATGAGTAAATATAGCAAGCATATGAGTAGAAGTTTATCCATTCCTTTTACCCTAAGAGGGATAAAAGCGATATATGTGGGCCCCTCGATGATTTAGTGATGACAACCCTAAGGGCTTGGCCAAGCCTGGATTGATTTGATTTGTTCAATTAGTCGGTCGTCATACATCGGAAATCGGGAAACAACACATGGACAGAGAGAATGATTATAATCCATGTCTCATGTCCGTACAGTATCTAGAATGGAGGAATATATGATCGCTTATCTAATGGACGCGTCAGAGACAGCGGCTTTTGAGAGCTACGATTGCTAATCGGATTTTGGAGTCGTACTTGCAATAATATTTATTAGACTTATCCAAGTGGGAGACTATTGGATTAGGTGTCTAAGCCCATAACTATAATTGGTATGTACTTGACCCGAGAGTAGCATGATCCATTCCGGGTTGCCTTCAGCAGAACAATTTGATAGGATGGATTTTGAGAAAGAGGTTATTTGTGATTTATTTATATATTATAAGTATAATATATTAATTAAGAAATCATATTATTTAATTAGTATTGATCAAGAATTAGTTTGGAATTAATTTAGTTATCAAAAGAGACTAATTAAATTAACGGGGACTGATTAGGTAAATCAGTATTACATATAATTTGGGCTAATGATCCATGTTGATTAGAATGGACTAAGAGTTAGTCCAAAGGGCTTACCATACGGATTATTGGATTCTAGGCCCAAGGAAGTGAATTAGGGTTTACAAGTTGAAACCCTAGGAATTCCACACTATAAATGTAACCCCTAATGCACCTAAAATTTGTCTAATGATTCCTAGTAGAACCCTAGCCGATTTTAGTGCTTCATGACCTCTCTCTCATTATCCTTCAATTGTTCATGGTGTTTGTGACTTGTTTGAGGCATCACACTTGAGGTGCTAAGCTCTTGAAAGGCCAAATTCTTAAAGCTACAATATAGAGGTATTCATCTAATTTGATTTTATGTTTCAAATATTAAATTGTATGCTAGTTGTAGGCTTCATGCTTTGGATAATTTTATTGCATGTATAACTAGAGAAAACTTAGATCCAAAGCATTAGGGTTGTATGTGCACCATAGGAGTGTTATAGTACATAAAACCCAATAATATATACCTAGACCTAATTACAAAGGCCCAGCCCAAAACCCAACCGAAATCATCATTAAGCCCACCGAAATCACATGGTGATTTCGGTCCAAACACCACCGAGAACATGGTGTTTTTGGTCCTAGACCGAGAACTCTAAAAGCTATCAAAAGTAAAGTATAAACCACAAATTATGTCCTAACATAAAGCGTTTCAGGTCGACTGTTTTCGAGGGGAGACGGGGAGTACCGTTCGGGATGATGGGGGTGACCGGTAATGAACAAAGCCGGTTCAAAGCTGTTAGTTGTGATTAAACGGATGTATGGTATTCTAAGGAAAATTCGGCGGTAGGTTGTGGGTAAGTCATCGGAAAATGGAGAGATTAACCAGAGATGCATGAGAAAACAAACAGAAAAAATTCGTCAAAGCAAGTGGCTTTGTGTTTGTTTCGTTTTGCAGGTGAAAGAAGACGGTAAAAGCGGGTAGCTTTGCTTTCTTCATCTGTAGAAAAATGATCTCTTTCACAAAAGTGTTACGTGAAAACAAGGCTTGTGTGGTGACAAACAACAACTACGTATGGATAACTTTTAACGTGACCGAGGTGGAGGTCGGGTGTACAGGAAAAGTCGGGAAGGTTAGGGAAGACGGTGATTCAACACTGCTATCAACGAGGGGTATGATCAATCCAATTAAGGGGGTGATGGTTGGATTAATCAGATTTAAGTCTAAGGTAATTTTAGGAAATTCGCAATTTATTAAAAAAAAATTCCATGTTTTAGAGTATGAGTCAAAGTATTTTGTTTTATTGTTATAGAGGTTCATCGAATATCTAATTCCTTTAGTATAAATATGGTTGATTCTCGTGACTTTTTATTATAAGTTTTCAGTAATAAAAATCCTTGTTAAGCAAGCTATTCAAACCCACATCACTTTTCTTTCTTTCCACTGTTATAACCTGTGTTTTTCTTCTTCTTATTCAGAATTTATTCCATAATCACCAAGGTATCACCAATTTTGATACTCTACTGTTATTTTAATCTCTGATTCTCAAGCATTGTCATTGCTATTTATGAATTCTCAAGCTCCATCATTGTTATGCATATGAATTGTCAAAGTTTTTGATCTATTAAACATATTGGTTCACTTTGTAAGTGTATGATTCTCCGATTCTCTGTTGTAAGCATATGAATTGTAAAAGTTTTTGATTGTATGAATTTTCAATTCTCTCTACTTCATCTGTGGTAAGAGCTTTGGTAGCTATACACTTCGTCTTGAAGAAAATTTGGGCAAGTCACCTTTGTATAAAATAAAATTTAGAATACTTATCCGTAGGTTCCATGGACATGCAATCTCAAACATTTCTTTATGTGGTTTTCTCTCTTTTTTGGGGTTATTGGAGAAGGGTATAATTTGGCGCTGTTGGTTTACTGCCTTTTAATCACTTGTCTTTTTGCAGAAAAAAAAGAGAAGGGAGATGGAGAACTTTTGCTTTCGTGTGTATGCGCTAAGAAAAAAAGCAAATGCAAAAATTGTAACTGAATTGTTGTCTCACGTTTTTTCTTTAAAAAAGCTAGACTAATACAAAGAGAACAAGAATTTAAACTAGACAACTACTTCTAACTTTTTCAACTACAACATTAAGGAACACATTATAAATGGCAACAACCTTCATTAAAAGGAAAGAGTCAAACACTCAATCTAGAGTAGGATATGATGAATTGGAAGCTTCCAAAAACGTGATTGCACCATCACTTTTTCCTTTTTTTTATAAAACTTATGGATTACTATAATATTTTCCCCCTTAATCCATGATTTTTATCTGCTTCACTCCTAATAAGTTACGCATTTCTTCAAACTTTTTGTTCTCCATGGATTTTGTGAGAATATCTGCCTTCTGTTCCTTGTTGCGCACATGCATGACTTTTATGTCTCTATTCTCAACACACTCACATATGAAATGAAACATTGTGTCTATGTGTTTCTTCTCCCATGAAACACTGGGTTTTTTTTATCAAGTCTATGGATGATTTGTTGTCAACATGCAACACCACTAGACTAATTTTCTTTATTGTTAACTCACTAAGTAACCGACACATCCAAATCCCTTGGCACGTTGTGTTGGGTTTTACGTACTATAACACTCCTATGGTGCACATACAGCCCTAATAGCTTTGGATCTAAGTTTTCTCTAATTATACATGCAATAAAATTTCCAAAGCATGAAGCCTACAACTAGCATACAAATTTGACATATAAATCATAAAAGTAAGTTAGAAGATTACCTCTTGTTGTAGCTTGTTGAATTTGGACTTTCAAGAGCTTAGCACCCCAAGTGTTGTGCCTCAAACAAGTCACAAACATCATGAACAATTGGAAGACAAATGAGAGAGAGGTTAGGCACCAAAAATCGTCCATACTCTTGCAATGTCACTCTTAGGTCCGATTTTGGCTAAAGGGGTTACACATATATAGTGTAGAATTCCAAGAGTTATGTGTAACCCTAAATCTTACACTTAGGCTTATGATCCATAACTTACATGGACTAATAATTTATGGACTTTCACATAAGCTTAGCCCATTACAAATTAATCATGGATCACTAGCCCAAACCATATGTCTCACTGATTTACATAATAAGTCCCCGCTAATTTAATTAGTCTCTTTTGACCACTAATTAATTCCAAATTAATTCTTGATCAATACTAATTAAATAATATGATTTCTCAATTAATATTTTATACTTATAATATATTAATAAATCACAAATAATCTCTTACTCAAATATCCATCCTATCAAATTGTCATGATGAAGGCAACCCGAAATGGACCATGCTACTATCGGGTCAAGTACATACCAATTATAGTTATGAGCTTAGACACCTAATCCAATAGTCTCCTACTTGGATAAGTCTAATAATTATTATTGCAAGTACGACTCCAAAATCCGATTAGCAATCGCAGCTCTCAAAAGTCGTTGTCGAACTCTGATCTTATTAGAAAGGCGTCCATTAGATAAAGGATCATATATTCCTCCATTCTAGATATCGTATGAACTGAGACATGGATTATAATCATTCTCTCTGTTCATGTGTTGTTTCCCGATTTCCGATTTATGACGAGTGACTAATTGAACAAATCAAATCAGTCTAGGCTTGTCCAAGCGCTTGGTGTTGTCATCACTAAATCATCGAAGGGCCCACATATATCAAATTTATCCATGTTAGGGTAAAAGGAATGGATAAACTTCGACTCATGTGCTTGCTCTATTTACTCATCAAATCACACACAACAATATGTTTTATAACACTAAGTTACTTGTGCATTTTCACATTATCAATGTGCAATCGACTTGTAAACTGCAACTTAAGAATACTGCAGATATTATCGTCTCATGATCACTCGTGATAAAATCCATGAAGTGATTCAAATGAGCGTGGGTTTAGTTTAATACTCAAATCTTATTACAGGAGTACTTATGAATACTGCAGAAAACTTGTGCTATGTCTAAACACCTTTAGACAATCAACAGACCCATTCATGACAGTCTAGCTTCAATACCTACTTCCAATGTATGATCGACTGTGGATAGTTTGAATAATCTAGTTATTCGGGAATTCAAAACATGCAAAGTGAAACACAAGAATAATTGAATCCAATATGGTCTCAAAACTTTTGAATATAAATAAAACACCGTTTATTTAATCACCATATTGATTACACATTATTCATTGTATAATGTTTGGATTAATCAACTTAATACTTGAATTAAAACAATAGCTATTCCATGCTCCAAGCATGCACACTATTTTTATCTATGGTGCTTACTATGTGAAATAGATCAATCGAAAACATTTTCAATGATGCTCATTTCACAATTCCAAATCCTTATCATAAGTGTAAGAATGCCAAATTCTTGCCACTATTAGAATGTGTTATGTTCTAAACTATCATGCAATATAACCTTTTGTAATGTCATGGTACCAAAGTCACAGAGACTTTGCCAACGATATTACAAAGTACTCCTTTGGAGATTGTTACAAAACAATTCCATGGAAGCGAAGTTTCAATTTCAAATTACATTCCTTTGAACATCCTTCTTGCATAAAAGTTTCTAACTTCCACAAAGATTCCTAATATCCAACTCCCAATATGGAAACATTTCCATATTTGCCACATGGTAGCTCATTATTAATAGAATCTTGTCTATTCATAATAATGTCAATATGGTTCATCCATTACAATACTTCCAATTGCTCATAAGCAACCAATCTTTGGTGAACCTTAGATTGTTCTTAGCAATTGTTTACCAACTTTAGTCATATCCGGTTCTGGTCCTTTTCCTTCTTAATGCCCTAGGCATTTAGAAAATTCAGAACACATGAATATTATAGCATATGCAATCGATCCTATACCCGAAGCATATGGGATACGATTCATAATGTCTTACATAAAGACATGATACTTGACCATTATTTTGCTATAATATTTCCATACATCGAATTCCAATGTTGAAGCATTCCAACATAGTATTAATATATATCCTTGACTAAATTCGATTAAAATCTCAATCTAAGCTTTTTGATTTGAAATGAAGTATGAGTTCCTCTCCCTTAATTATAGCCAAAAAACTTTTCAAACTCTGCAACTTTTCGAATTGAAACTTTTGTTTTCCATAATTAACATTGCTAACTTGCAACACTTACCATAATGATTATGCTCCCACTAGCATAACAATTATTTCTTTAATAACATAACACTTATGCTCCCACTAGCTTTGACATGTACTCAGAAATAAGCTGGACTTCTAGAAATCAATACTTGTTGATTTTCTTACCAAAGTTCAGGTTTCTGATACAAGATGCTTTGATAAGACTTTCTCTAGGCTTCTCAAACTCATACACTTTTGCTTAGATAGCTCACATGTGTGTCTAACCAATTTCAGAACTTACAGTAATAAGTCTCAAATGTTTAGACCTTTTTCCATTTCTCACAATTCGAACTATAAAGAGGGATGTCGTAATCATCATCGAATTTGAGAATGCAAATATCACAAATGCTATCTCCTTAAAATATACTTAGTGAAAATGTTTCCTCACAATAATTTTCATGAAGTGGAGAGAAACCTTTTTCACTTAGATTAATGGTGTATGTGTTCCTATCCATGTAAATTTGTCATAACCATAATCACAAGACAAGGTTAGTGATAAATCTAAACTCATATGGACTGAACTTGTTCAATCTTAATTTGTTGCCACCTGGCAGCACAAGGGCCTACCATTGCTTCCAGGTTGTTATGCAAACAATTGAGAACTCATAGAACTCACATGTGTAGTCAACTTAACTGGAATAGGCACAAAAACAAGAATATGTCAACACGATAGGTTACAAACCTCAAGTTGTGTGCTAGTGATAAACATTAGGTTTTATTCTTGATTAGTTCTTGAAACTTTTCAAGATCTTTAAGACTCCCAATGTCCTCTTGACATATAATATTCTCTTGTCAGGAAACATTTCTTGACAAACAAATATTCAAGAGTTAGTGCGGTTTCTGATCAAGACAAACACTTCACCCAATTGGTCTTACTTGGTCTTTGTTTTATCCAAAACATCAAAACTTACCAATTCCAAATGTACAAGAGTAAGAAAACATCTTTTCTATTCCACATTTGATGAGTGTGTTATAAACCTTCTTAAGATTATGTCACTCAAGTTACAATCTTGGAGAATGACTCTAAGACTCGATTTTGGAACGAAGTATGATTTACCTTTTGATTTAACCATTTCAACAATTCACGATTCCTCTTCTTATCCATACAAATGCACCAAGGTGTCCTTAGAGGATCAATTGTGATATGGTTTCATAATCACTAATATGATCATAAAACATGATACTAAAGTACTTTCCTTTCCTTTCAGATTGGAGAAACTTTTATCTTTCTTCTTACTTTGATTCTTCTTATTCGGTTTGCTATACATTGAAACTTTTTCAATGATTCAGAATTACACTTAATCTTGTAAGCATAACCATATTTACTAAACTTTTAGTAAATCATGACAAATAGTCTTATTGTTCTTTGTGGTAGACCTGACCAGTGCACAAGTATGTGTACTAGATCCCCTAGTCCTTCACTTGACTCACATATACATGTGAACAAGGAATTAGTCCTAATTTCCCAAAGATGAAGGTTCTCATTCATCATACAATGCAAATCGCATGACTCCATGTTTCTATCCAATTGAACCTTGAGTTATGAGAATCTTTCCTTATTTGGTAAATTTTGACACTACCACAAATGAAAGAATCAAATCCATTTTCCAATATTGCTAACAATAGAAATATACAAACATAAATTTTCACAAATGCCATTGCAAGGATAAATATAAAATAAGAGAAAAATTAAATTTTTTTCTTTATTTATAAAACGCGGAAACCTTGTCCTTACAATGCAATTACAAATGAAAAACTATGCTATTACATATTCCTAAGCAACCTATCATAACTCCTAGTAGCAGCTCACAAATCTGATCATCGAACCATGCGATCGAAATCCATCTCTTCGCGACCAGACTCGACTTACTCTTCCTTTAAGCTTCCTTTATTTTCTTAGATCCTACAAACACATCAAAATGCAATCTTGTCGCATCATGTATTAAGAATCTCCAGATAGGAACTTAATAGAGTTAGATAGTGGATTTACCTGAAGCGGAGTCATACATTTTGACTTTACCATCCTTATGGTCCTTCAGGTAGATATGGCAGCTTCGCAACCAATGCCCCTTCTCTTGGAAACAGAAGCAAACAGACTCTTTCGGAATGGTATATGGGACAATCTCAGACTTAGCCTTTCCCTTTCCCTTGGAAAGAGAAATCTTTTCTGGACTTCCAATGTTTTCGTTGTCATTATCCATGAAAGTTTGGGAAGTAGATCTTCCAATCAAATTTGCTTTACCAGTGCGCCAAATCATTGCTGATTCAACAGCAATTAGCAAATAGGTAAGATCGATAAGGGCCACGTCGTGGTCTGTCATATAGTAATCTTTAGCGAACTCACTATATGACTTACGAAGTGATTAAAGAACCAAGTCAACAACCAACTTCCTCGAGACAACGACACCTAACATTCCTATTTTGTCAATGTGTGACTTCATCTCTTGTAACGCCCGGTTCCCGGTACGTATTTTAAATTTTAAGATTTTATGTTTTTACACTGGGACTCGAGGAGTTGGAGGCCGAACTCGTCGAGTAGACAAGACTTTGGACGCAGATTTTAAGTAACCTACTCGACGAGTTGGGAGCCCGACTCGGAGAGTAGGACTGTCTGGAGGAAACGCTGATATTTAGGGTTTGAACCCTATATAAACAACTTATCTTGCCTCAACCCAGCCTCCATCGTCCCTCTCACTTCCAGAAAGCCTTATCTCGAAACCCTAGAGCTTGTTGAATGTTCTTGAGCCATTTTTGAGTATTTAGAGTTGTTTGAAGCTTGAAGGAAGAAATGGAAGCTTGGGGGTTCTTAAAGAAGCAAGTGGATCCAGATATTTTGCTCCATTTCCAGTTTATTCAAGGTAAAAAGCTTGAACCTTGACTTATAATTTGATAGATCTTCTTTAAGACATGGATCTTGCCATTTTTGGAACATTTCTAAGCCACCTTTGGGTTTGGATCATATTGTGTACTGTTAGCTTCAGATCTGGAACCATTGAGGGTTCCCATGGCATAAAGGTGCCAACTTTATGGACATGGGAAGCCCATGCATCTTATAAATCCCATTTTATAGCCTTTTGAGCCAGAAACCCCATGTATGGACATCAAGTTCGTAGCTTTACGTATAAAATGGACCCTAGGAGGTCAGATCTATGATTTGGATGCATTAAGACCCACTGAAATCGACAGTATAGTTTTGGACAAAGAGGGACTCGTCGAATCGTTCATGGGACTCGGCGAGTCGCGTCATATTTCCCATCAAATCCTTCTGTTGATGGACCAGATGCTAAGATAGAAGAACACTCGGTTTTCTAGGCTCATTAGGAACCTGGAAATCATGGAACTCGGCGAGTGTATTAACGGACTCGGCGAGTTCAAGGCAATGTCCCAACCACATGAAGACGGACTCGACGAGTTCAAGGAGAACTCGGCGAGTCATAAACAAAACACCTTCATGCGGATGAAGATGGACTCGACGAGTTCAAGGATAAACTCGGCGAGTCAGTTGAAGGAGGTCCCGATGTTTTGTTGAAGGAGAACTCGTCGAGCTCTTGCTAGACTCGCTGAGTAGGGACGGGGTTGTAGCATTTTGTGGATGTGGGGACTCGACGAGTTGGTGGACCAACTCGGCGAGTCTAATCAATCAGATGTTGACTTTGACCAAGGTTTTGACCTTGACTTTGACTTGGACTTGAGTTGACCCTTGTAAGGGTTATGAGTATAATCTGGTAATTTAGAAAGGTTGTCGTGTAGGGATTGAGGAGTTGAGAAGAGTTGATTTCGATCCGAGGACAGTTCAGGCACTACACGACATCGAGGTGAGTTACCTTCTAGTAGAAGTGGGTCTAAGGCCACAATGACGGCCCACTGGTAGGAGTTGTTGTTAGATAATTGTCTTTGTGATAGTTATCTATGTTTGCTATCGTCTGATATGTTTTACATGTTAGTATAGTATGATGTTATGTGATAGTAGTAGCAAGGGGAATAGTCCCCGATTTTCGGTCGATAGGGCCGAGGGGGTAGTGTAGTATCCAGCCATGCTAGACAGTATGATTATGTTTAATATCATGTGGTAGTAGTAGGGGGTGAAATAGTCCCCGTAACCGGTTGAGATAAACCGGAGGGGTAGGACGGATACCCTGGTATGTCTGACAGGGCTAGGTTAGGCACCCCGGTATGCCTAGCAGGGTAGGTCGGGCACCCAGATATGCCTGACAGCATGTTTATTGTATGGTATGTGGTATGATGGGGGAACTCACTAAGCTTTGTGCTTACGGTTTTCAGTTTCGGTTTCTAGTACCTCTTCGTCGAAGGGGAAGGAGCCGACACGGGAGCTGCGCATCGCACACACATGATTTCCGCATTTTGAGATTCATGGGATTTATACCCTGACATTATTACTACTTCATGTTACGATTTTGAGACATGTGATAATGGTTTCATGACTTGAAACGATGATGATATTGTTTTTCAGTAAATGGTTTTATAAGTATTATATTTAAAACGAAAATTTTTGGTCTTAAAAATCGAGATGTTACAAGTTGGTATCAGAGCCTTGGTTTAAGGGATTCGGACACACTTTCGGGGGTGTCTTGTAACGCCCGTGTTTCTAGGCTAGGCATTAATATTGACATGATAGTTTAGGTTAACATTTGTAACTCATTTTGAAGAAATGAAAAGGAATTATGTGAATATTATGTGAAAATTATGTGTTTTATGCTTAATTATTAGGATTTAATTAATTAAGAGTAAAAATAAGCGTCGAAAATAAATATTAGATAAAGCCTATATCCATTAAGAAAGATGTTGTGGTCGTGACAAGGATTACGGATATATAAAAAATACCGAAATCCGAGTTATAACGAAGAAGTTATGACCTGTCGAAGTTTCGCGACAAAACCGGCACGGTGCCGAATGACGTAAAAAGTGAGTTTTTGATAAACTACTTTTTAGCCTTAATGATCTAAACAAAAGTCGTAGTGTTCGTTAAACCGAGAGTATGCATAAAAAGAACGCCCAAATCTGACTTTGTATGAGGAAGTTATGATTTTTCTAAGTTTCAGCTTAGCAGTAGACAACTAAAAACTCGAATTTTAGATCGAGTGATTTTTAGCCTACACAACCTAAACGACAATCGAAGGTCTCGTCAATAGTAGTACAACGGTAAAAAGACAGATGAAAACGGACGTCGGATGAAGAAGTTATGAATTTTTAACGGATTTCCTATCCCAATCTGTTAAAAATAATAATACAAAAATTAAATTCAAAATTAGACTACGAAGTCTAAACGAATGTTGTAGAGCGTAATTTTACCTACGCGTGCATATAAAGAACGTCAAAAACGGAGCTCGTATGCGAAAGTAATAGATTTTAGAAGTTTTTTGCACAAAAATCGAGAAAATTCGCATAGTCATGCTTCGGCCACGTCACCTTCGCTCTATGCACGCCACGTGTCCGAAATTGCTGAGTCATCCGAAGCCGTGGCGTATCCGAGGAGTGACGCGTGTGTAGCTTCGTCCGAGCCTCGCTCCCCCTGCCGCGTGTCCGACCTTCGCACTACCTGTCTCCCTTCCCTCTTGCTTCGGATCCGAACCTCGGACCTAGACCTCGGTCCAATTGGAGGCCAGCAGCTGGACCCTCGCACGTGCGAGCCATGTGCCTTCTCTTCGGATCTGCTGCCGCGTGGAGTCCTCTCAACCATCCGATCAGAAGCCTCGCCCCTATAAATAGAAGCGTGCGAGACCTCCCGGGGATAATTTGGAAATTTGACATTTTACACCCCTAAACACATATTTCTTTCATTCCAACTTCCCCCAAAGCCCCGGTATTATACCAAACACCCGAAAAACGTCCCGAAGTGCCCGAGAAGCCCGAGAAATTTATCTTTTCGTTTTTGAAGCCCGACCCTCGCAGAGCCTGGTTTCACAATAAAACTCTCGGTTTTATTAGAAACGATCGTTTTAGGAAACGAAGTGCTGCCCGATTATCATTAAATCATGTGAGTGTGTAGTCACTTTCACCTTACACATAGATATGAAGTATTTTCCTTAAAATAGGTGCTATGTGTAATTATATTAATTGTTTATTTGAGGTGACTGTTGAATAGATGTTTTATAGAAGTTTCAAACTGTATATGTATTTTATCTACAAATATGTTGGGTAAAACATGGGTACACGAAATAGTCGATGTGTGTTAAAATGGTGAGAGGCCTCGATGTTGTTGTTGTTGTTGTAGTCGTCTAGCGGAGTATAGATGATGACCACAGACCTTTCTAGACAGTCCAGTGGAACACTAGCAGGTTCGCAACTTGTAGGTGTTGGTGAACTAAATGTTCATTGGTGTACTCCATCCCCCTCATGGTTGCCTTTAGGACATGTATGGCTGAGGAGTCCCCTTAGCAGTAGTGTCCATCCCGATGATATTCCTTAGGCTAGGTCCCTTGTGATAGGTGTTTAGGGACGTAAAGTGAGGATAACGGAAATGGGTAATCAGGGTTATTGTTGATTGGTGAACTTAATAAGTTTATTATTATTGTGGGTTGAAAACCCTATATGCTCACCAGGCTCCCAAGCCTGACCCACTCAGCTTTTTATTATTACAGGTAGTGGACCCCGAGCATAGTCGGAGGATGATGAGAGATTTTTGGATTATAGGTCAGTAGTTGTAAATAACTGTTGTAAGGCTTATAATGTCTTGTTTATGCTTTTGATCTGTATCGGTACATGACATCTCGAGGTTTTAATATAAAAGGAAAATATATATTTCTTAAAGAAAGGTTTTGATAAACTTTTATCATGTTTTGTTTTGGGGACCAATTCCGCAACATCTTTTAAAAGGATTTCTCTGACTTTATTTTAAAAAGCATAAATTAAATCGGTCTTTTCTGACCTAGAAATTAGGGGATGTCACATGTTTGGACTCAAATCGAGGGTTTGAAAGATTTTTATAACGAAATAATTTTTCCAATATTTAAATAAGGAGTTTTGAGAAAGAAAAAGGTGTGTGATGCGTGCGACCGGCTGAGCTCAAGTAAGTTTTCCCCCAAGATACCCATACATGTTATGATATGATGTGATATGATTATGAGAATCGCATGCTAGATTTGGGCTAAGAATCTAGAAATGATGCCTTATATGCTTGTTGCCCTTGTATGAGAACTGCATTTAGATTAGGGCTAAGGATCTAGGAAGATGCCTTATGTGCCTGCTATATGTGCCTATTTAATTATATGCTAGAGCTGATTAATTAGTAATATGATGGCCTGAATAGGATATGCTTAGTATGGTTACTCAATGCTCGAATGATGCTTGCTTTGTGTTTTTAGGAGTTCTAGTTATCTTTAGCTAACTAGTAAACGAATACGTTAAGTTACATATTACGAGGACGAAATAATTTCAGAAGGTTAGGTCTAACCCTACTACGCAGCTCTTGCTTGAGTCCAACCGTTGTAGGGTAGGACCTCTCATTCGAAGCATTATTTGGTCTTAGTAATATGTAATGGTATTCACAAGCTAGTTAGGTAAAGGTAGCAGGGGTTCCTTATGCAGCTGATGGCGGAGACTAGGTCGGAGAGTTACCCTAGGGTAAGCCTAGGATCAGATTAGTGTAGAGAGCAGTAGTAGTGGAAGGGAATTGGTAAAGTCAAGGAACTCCTTGAGGAAAGTACGGATAGATGTGGAAGGTAGTATGGGCCCGTACTACTGAAAGCAGAGGATCAGTACTCGAGTCAAGGAGGGCCGAGATGGAACCAGGGAACTTGTAGAGTGTGAGATCTATCAAGGTTATGTATGACCCTGACAATTATGTGTTTTGTTTCAGAATGGTGATGATTACACGACACGGAGGAGGAGGTTTAGGGACAGGATCAGGTTCGGGATCAGGTGTCGAGCCAGTTGATGAGGGACTACGTGAGTTCATTGCTTCTAAGATCATGAGAGGCATCCTTGAGTCGACCCCGGTGATTTTTGGGTCGATCAAGGAAGGGATTATTGAGCTGATGGAGGATCGCCTCAGGGCGTTTAGGAGTGATTGTGCGGCTAGCCAGTCAGGGGCGCCTACACTGTCCTTTAAGGACTTCAGGGGATGCGGTGCGCCAGACTTCCACGTGGTGAAAGACCCCATTGTTGCCAGGAGATGGATTGCAGACATGGAGTTTGCTCAGTTGACTAGCTTCTGCCCTGAGGGGTCGAAGGTTCGGTATGCTTCTGGATGTTTGAGGGACAGGGCTAGAGATTGGTGGGAGTCGGTTGGTGATTCTTTGGGAGCCTCAGTCGGTGTGGCTATGACCTGGTCTGACTTTTGACCAGGTTTAATGCTGAGTTTGTGGCGGCTGTGGAGCTCCAGCACCTGGCCAGGGAGTTTCTTAATATGAGACAAACTACTGAGACGGTGGCGGAGATTATCGCCAAGTTTCAGGAGAGGGCCTTATTAGTGCCTTAGTATGCAGGAGATGAGGAGATGCGGAGGACCCGCTATCATGATATGTTGAGAGCTGATATCCGGGAGCATGTCAGCTACTCGGCATGCCTGACCCTGGATTCTATGATTTCCAGGGAAAGGGAGAGGGAGATCGACTTGGAGCACATCAGGAAGAGGAAGGCAGAGGAGGGACAGGTGACTGGGTTTCAGGGAAGAAACCCAAGGGATTCGACTCTAAGTCGAAGGGCCATCAGGGCCGGAGCCGCTGCGGACTCGGCGAGTTGGAGGCTCAACTCGTCGAGTAGAAAAGACTTTGGACGCGGATTTTAAGTAACCTACTCGACGAGTCGGGAGCCCGATTCGGCGACTAGGACTATCTGGAGGAAACCCTAATATTTAGGGTTTGCACCCTATATAAATAACTTATCTTACCTCAACCCAACCTCCATCGTCCGTCTCACTTCCAAAAAGCCTTATCTCGAAACCCTAGAGCTTGTTGAGTGTTCTTGAGCCATTTTTGAGTATTTAGAATTGTTTGAAGCTTGAAGGAAGAAGTGGAAGCTTGGGGGTTCTTGACGAAGCAAGTGGATCCAAAGATTTTTCTCCATTTCCAGTTTATTCAAGGTAAAAAGCTTGAACCTTGACTTATAATTTGATTGATCTTCTTTAAGACATGGATCTTGCCAATTTTGGAACATTTCTAAGCCACCTTTGGGATTGGATCATATTGTGTAGTGTTTGCTTCAGATCTGGAACCATTGAGGGTTCCCACGGCACAAAGGTGCCAACTTTATGGACATGGGAAGCCCATGCATCCTATAAATCCCATTTTATAGCCTTTTGAGCCAAAAACCCCATGCATGGACATCAAGTTCGTAGCTTTACGTATAAAATGGACCCTAGGAGGTCAGATCTATGATTTGGATGCATTAAGACCCACTGAAATCGACGGTATAGTTTTGGACAAAGAGGGACTCGACGAGTTGGGTCATATTTCCCATCAAATATTTCTGTTGATGAACCAGATGCTAAGATAGAAGAACACTCAGTTTTCTAGCTCATTAGGAACCTGGAAATCATGGAACTCGGCGAGTGTATGAACAGACTCGGCGAGTTCAAGGCAATGTACCAACCACATGAAGATGGACTCGACGAGTTCAAGCAAAACTCGGTGAGTCATAGACTAAACACCTTCATGCGGATGAAGATGGACTCGACGAGTTCAAAGATAAACTCGACGAGTCAGTTGAAGGAGGTCCCAATGTTTTTTTGAAGGAGAACTCGTCGATCTCATGCTAGACTCGACGAGTAGGGACGGGGTTGTAGCATTTTGTGGATGTGGGGACTCGACGAGTTGGTGAACCAACTCGGCGAGTCTAGTCAATCAGATGTTGACTTTGACCAAAGTTGACTTTGACCAGGGTTTTGATCTTGACTTTGACTTGGACTTGAGTTGACCCTTGTAAGGGTTATGAGTATGAAATGGTAATTTAGAAAGGTTGTTGTGTAGGGATTGAGGAGGTGAGAAGAGTTGATTTTTATACCGAGGCAAGTGCAGGCACTACGCGAGATTGAGGTGAGTTACCTTCCAGTAGAAGTGGGTCTAAGGCCACAATGTCGGCCCACTGGTAGGAGTTGTTGTTAGATAATTGTCTTTGTGATAGTTATCTATGTTTGCTACCGTCTGATATGTTTTACAGTATAGTATGATCTTATGTGATAGTAGTAGCAAGGGGAATAGTCCCTGATTTTCGGTCGATAGGGCCGAGGGGGTAGTGTAGTATCCAGCCATGCTAGACAGTATGATTATGTTTGATATCATGTGGTAGTAGTAGGGGGTGAAATAGTCCCCGTAACCGGTTGAGATAAACCAGAGTGGTAGGTCGGACACCCCGGTATGTCTGACAGGGGGTAGGTTAGGCACCCCGGTATGCCTAGTAGGGTAGGTCGGGCACCCAGATATGCCTGACAACATGTTTATTGTATGGTATGTGGTATGATGGGGGAACTCACTAAGCTTTGTGCTTACGGTTTTCAGTTTTGGATTCAGGTACATCTTTGTCGAAGGGGAAGGAGTCGGCACGGTAGCTGCGCATCGCACACACATGATTTCCGCATTTTGAGATTCATGGGATTTGTACTCTGACATTATTACTACTTCCTGTTACGATTTTGAGACATGTGATTATGGTTTGATGACTTGAAACGATGATGATGTTGTTTTTCAGTAAATGGTTTTATAAGTATTATACTTAAAACGGAAATTTTTGGTCTTAAAAATCAGGATGTTACATCTCTAAGACATGTGCACACACAGACCTTCCATCTTGGTGTTTGCTTGCCAATAGGGTTTGAGTGAGTTGAACTTTTCAAGTCGACGAACATGTGGGTTAGGGAGAAATATTGGAGGAGGTGGAGGAAGTGAAGTATGATTTCTGGAAATATCATCTTCATGAGGAAAGCTTTTTCCAAAAGATTCGGGAAGACCATAGTTGTCAGAATTAGACATCTACAAGGGAGAAATTCAAGTTTAGTTGATTTAAGTCCTTAATATAACACCCAAAATGGAATATTAAGGCTAGGACCCAACACAATATTCTACAATTCGGAAGAGGGATTGTAACACCGTAATTTCTCAAACCAAATTTTCATTTAAAATCACTTAATTCTTGTAACTCTTTTCATAAAAATCTCATTTTGTTTAAATTACAACACATAACCCCATATTCAATTAAATAATAATCCAGGATCCTCGAAACATAATTCTTTCACTGGTGTGTACAATCAAGCCGGTGTCGTCCCGAGATACTGAGAAAAACCTGAAACACATAACACATAACACGGTAAGCACGAAGCTTAGTGAGTTCCCTCAAAATACCACATACAGCACGTATTAGCCACTCGAGGCCCTAACTCTGTAAACTCTGAACAATACATAGCATAAATCACATAGAAATAATGTAGTGTATCACATCGTATATATAGCTTACAAGGTACTCTGTCACACAGCTCTAATTACCACTCTAGGTAGAGTATAGTGAGAAGACTCACCTCGAAGGATGTCTAGTATGCTCTCGTGCTCGACGTCCTCGATCTAGCTTCCGCCTACCAACATGATAACATCTCTAATCAATACTTTTTTATTGTCCTCATCTCTAAAGAATAGGTAGAAGACCATTCTACCCCTCTCTGACCTCTCTCGAATCAGCTTGACCAAAACCCCATGGTCAACTGAAGTCAACTCTAGTCAACGGTCAGACTTTGACCAGACTCGTCGAGTGCACTCGAGTGACTCGGCGAGTCCATGCGTGTCCTCTGAATCCTCAAAAAGCCTCACTCGACTCGTCGAGTTAACCTTTCACTCGACGGGTTACCACTGGTCACGAATCGCGGGGCAACCCGACTCGACTCGTCGAGTCCCCATATGGACTCGGCGAGTTCCCTCCATGGAAACACTCAAAAGACCTTCTGAGGTCAGATCTGTTTCTCTAACTTATAGATCTGACCTTCTTACACCCAATAATCACGTAAAAGTTCAATCTTTAAGCTCATGCAACACTCTTATGCCCTTATATGAAGAAATAGCTCCTAAAATGGCAACCTAGATCCATAACCCTAAAGGGACTGCATAAAGCTGGAAGATTGGCACTCTCTGGACCTCTTAAGGTCCAGATCTAAAGCTTATTCCACATTAGGACCTCGTACACTTCATATTCCTTAAAAGAAAAGGGGTCAAGAAACCCTAGATTCATGCAATCAACACCATTCAGAAGGAAAGGTCTGATTTATTACCTCAAAGTGAAGCTCTTTGCTTCAAAGTCTCAGAATGTCAACCTCCTCTGGTCCCTCATGCTAGAACCCTCCTTCTCTTTTGCAATGACACACCAAAAAGGGTCAAGATGGCTCTTCTTCACTCTCTAAGCTCTCTGGTTTGAAAGGAGTCTCTCAAGGGTGTAGGTGGCCGCCACTACAGGCCATAAGGACCTTTAAATAGGTCCCAAACCCGAACAATTAGGGTTTTCCTTAACAGCGCTGACTCGGCGAGTCAGATACCCGACTCGTCGAGTCCCCTCATCAAACTGGTCACCGAGTCACGATTCTACTCGACGAGTTGAGGCGTCAACTCGTCGAGTCACTCCTCATAAATCAAGAAGAAATACTCAAATTGTCATGCCTGGAAATCCGGATGTTACAATTCTTCCCCACTTGAAATAGATTTCGCCCTCGAAATCGCTCCTCAATCTACATAGATAGAAACCAAACACTCGAAAAGCACCACTGATAGGTTCTCACACCAAAACGATATCTTTCACCATGAATACCTGGATCCGACCAGGAACTCCAAATTTGGAACAAAACCGGCCCCTCTGTCGCTAAAATACCCCTTTCTGACCTTCCCAGGATCGGGAAACTCTAGTGGCCTGGCCCGCCGCCAGACCGCCCACTCACGCTATCTCCATGATATTCGCTCCTCGAACATCAAACCCTGGCAACTCACTTCTCCTCTGATTCTCACAAGACAAAATACGACAATCGGCTACTGATCTCTCATACCAAGGTACCAAAACAGTCCGAATCACGCCCCAAGAAACGAAAGGGTTCACATCCCACCAGGGCTCATCCACTGAACTACTATCAGAATCCATCCGAACAATAAAATTTCAACATCCTGTTCCCTGACACAAGAAAATCATGCTCGCTCAAAAGTCCTCAGACATTTTTTAAAAAAATTCATAAGCCTCAGCTCCATTCTTCATACCCCCTTTTTTTTAACACTGAGTACCAGGTCTGATCTCGACCCAACAGATGAACCTCCAGGTTCATCCGTTGCATTATCCCAACCGTCTCCATGGTTTCCTCCTCCCTATAACTACACCGGCCCACTGTGACACACAAGTCACGAAGTTCGCTTTACCCCAAGCGAATGCTACACCCCCAACTGAAAATCAACTCAACCCCGACCTCTGTCGTCTGCTGCTTATAGTTCCATGCATCTCGCGGTACCTCCCATACCCGAGTACTGACCCACACAGGTCTAAGACATCAGATGATAAACAATTCCCCTCATCATGGAATCCACCTCAGAATCCAGAATCTCATTCCGCCTACCCAACGCACCACCAGAGCCAAACTCAAACTCGATAGTTTGGTCTGACCCAGAGTTGGAACCGCTCGAACCAATGAAGCACTCAACTCACGACTCATGACCCGCAACCCGCACGTATACCTCTTCTCTAATTCCCTTGGGTTGCGACAACCACAACTCAAATCAGAGTATAACGATCCCCGACAAATATAGAGACCGCCGTCTCTTTCCTGATCTGGCCCCTAGGCTCCCGAATACTCAATCCAATAAGGCTACTCAAGCCTAAGAACTCTCCTGCGTCATGCCCTGATCGACAGATAACGCGGCTTCCTGCCGCACCATGACACCCTCTTACTGACTAGTGAGTACTACGGCTCCCCGCAGTATCACAACACCCTCTCGCTGACTAGTGAGTACTACGGCTCCCTGCAGTATCACAACACCCTCTCGCTGACTAGTGAGTACTACGGCTCCCCGCAGTATCATAACACCCTCTCGCTGACTAGTGAGTACTACGGCTCCCCGCAGTATCACAAACACCCTCTCGCTGACTAGTGAGTACTACGGCTCCCCGCAGTATCACAACACCCTCTCACTGACTAGTGAGTACTACGGCTCCCCGCAGTATCACAACACCCTCTCGCTGACTAGTGAGTACTACGGCTACCCGCAGTATCACAACACCCTCTCGCTGACTAGTGAGTACTACGGCTCCCCGCAGTATCACAACAACCTCTCACTGAATAGTGAGTACTATGGTTCCCCGTAGCATCACCACAACCTCTCACTGACTCATTGAAACTGCAGCTCCCCGCAGTCTTACCGCACTTACTCTTACCACTTCACAGTCTCATCCTCAGGTTGACACCACACTGCGATCATTAACTCATGCTTTGCGGCCCAACATAGATAGGTACACACACACCCCTCCAGGCTAAGCATCACTACTTCGGACGACCACCGTCGTGACAAAACCTCTTTTTCTCGCTGCAATTCAGATTCTCAAATAAATCCATTTGATGTCAATTAGCTGAAGGGCCCCCACCGGAACTATAGACACTTGATACACCACTCGTCATCTCAAACTCAAAACTCAAAATAATCATAGATTTAGGACATTAAACTCGGATACCCCGGAATACCATCACAACGCCTCGCAGTGTCTTGACTCTACCGCCGATCTCATACTCATGGCATCATACTCAGATACCGCATTGCTTCCTCGGAATCTCGCAACCGGTCTTTCTCTCGTGCCACTTGTAACCCCGGAATACTCCATCTCCCAAATTAAAACACGGAGAAATTGCCAACGACTCAGAAGACGAAGATGACAATCCGAAACTTCCTCCTCTAATGCTCAAAACTCATGCAAGAATACTCATAACGACCCTGAAGTTGGTTTCCCAATCACCTTCTTCCCTTCCCATGCTGCATATAATAGCCCATACTCTGAACCAGAAATTCTCAACCGCCGAACTAACCTCACAAGCCAACCACCTCGAATTCACCATTTTAACCTTGAAGGATTGCTAACCACCACAAGGTCTCCGGCCAACGGCCACTTGCCGTGGAGACACTCATCCTTTCTCAAACACGTACCACATGCACTATCTCACTCTGCACCTCTCCTTGACCACCAATAACCCTGATCTCAGGAATCCGCACCGCAGGCCTCTCTATCCAGTTCTCTAACCGCTCTTGAACAAATCTCTGATCTCCTCAAAAGTACCCGGTTCTCCCCCACTCAGGGTTCGAACCATCACCAATTGGTTCGCCAACAATCTAGCCCACAGACTGTTTTTACCAATAACATCGCACCTACTCTTGGAAGGTGATATGCAATGCTCGATAATCCCCCTGATGGAGGTCAAGCAATTCCAAATACCCCGAATCTCCGATGAAATCCTCAAAAACTTCTCATCATGACTATCTCTAGTCATTCAGAACCTCGTACCATCCCACTACCGGACATCTCAACTGTCCAGTCGCAACCCTGACTCTTAGTCTGAAAATAATGAACTAACATATTCCACATCCTTGACTCTTCAACCAACGTTCCATCACGTGGGTTGTAATAAGAATGGAGTCCTCATTACCACACTCGATACTCATCATAGACAATAAGAGCCACCGCTCCAATATCCTCTACTTGATCGTCTGCCGCTGCAGCTAATACATGCCCTACTATGCTCAAATAGGGTGTATCCTTGTCCTTAACCATCTCAGTCCCCGCTGACAACCTGCTCATGCTCTAACATTACCTCTCAGCAGACATACTGCCCAAATACTCTGATGAAAGACCGCAATCAAAGCTACCCCACAGGGCTCACCCCCCCCCCCCCCCAACCTTGGAAACCGAAAATCTCAATACCTCTCCTGTTTCCCATGGAAATGGGATTAGCACTACTCAGGTCACAAAAGTGACATTTTCCACCATCGGTCGGTCACCCGGCCCAGACCGTATTCTTCCATAACACACCATCCCTACTCATCCCTGAGTCTTGCCACTCCAACTGGTATATCACCAACAATCCCTTGGAGCTAACTCGATTTCCCTCTCCACGGATGCTCCATTAAAACTCGTTCATCATGGGCTTCAGGCCCCACTCTTTCACATCTAATCTCAGTCTAGACAATCACCACGAAATAACTGGTAGAACCAGGAACACTAACCGCCACGGATCATGGTACTCGAACCATGTGGCCACCTCTCGATCTGCTATAAACCATGGTAATTGAACCATGTTATCTCCTCTTAATCTGCTACCAATCATGGTACTCGAACCATGACATCACCTCTCAATCTGCTACCCATCATGGTACTCGAACCATGACATCACCTCTCAATCTGCTACCAATCATGGTACTCGAACCCTGTCATCACCTCTCAATCTGTTACCTAGAATCTCCCGAATATTCCCTGCATCAAGTATGGGTCCTCTGCTTTCAGTAGTACGGGCCCATACTACCTGCCACATCTACCCATACCTTCCACATGGACCATCCCAGATTTCCTAAGTAGCTGCTCAACCTTCTCGCTCATCCATCGCGTCATGTGTGTTCGCACCTCTGCGAAATATCCTACTCTATCAGCGTACTCATCTGACTAGGGTCACCCTTTCCTAGGCTCTTCCTAGGTTCTCACACTTCTCCGCCATCAGCTGCTCAAGAACTCCTTATGATGCCAACCATCTACCTCCTGAATATCGTCATATTCACTTAGTAGCTGACTCTCATCATCAAGAGTTCCACAAAGCACGAAGCAAGCAGCATTCGGGCATTGAATAATCTCTTCCAACATGTAAAACCACTCTAGGTCATTACCCACTTGCTCTCCTCATACTCTAAGGATACCACCGAACCCAAGCAACTTTACCCTACGCGGGAATCTGACTACCCTCACAGCGGACTCCACAATTGCTCATCTAGGTATCTCTCCTAGATTACTCCTTTACTCAAATCCCACTCTAAAATGATTCCTGCTGGATACTCTTACTCAGCACATACTCGAAAACACATCACAAATAACAACAACTCCTAGGCTAAGGCATCACAAATCAGGCCACTCTAGTCCTAAAATATGAAATACCTAGCCTATCTCTAGCATGCATAATACGTCATAATTATCTTATAATACAAAAGCAAGGGTACTTTGGGAAATCACCGTTCGGGCTCTGGCTGATTGTACACACAGCTCTTTCTCGTTTTCCCTTGGAAACTCTCGTTCGCTTTAGAAAAATCATTTCTTTGAAAACTTTTCTCAAATCCCCAGTTTGAGTCCAGATTTACCCGAAGGTGCATCCGAATCCCTCAAACCAAGGCTCTGATACCAACTTGTAACACCGTAAATTCTCAAACCAAATTTTCATTTAAAATCACTTAATTCTTGTAACTCTTTTCATAAAAACCTCATTTTGTTTAAATTACAACACATAACCCCATATTCAATTAAATAATAATCCAGGATCCTCGAAACATAATTCTTTCACTGGTGTGTACAATCAAGTCGGTGTCGTCCCAAGATACTGAGAAAAACCTAAAACACATAACACATAACACGGTAAGCACGAAGCTTAGTGAGTTCCCCCAAAATACCACATACAACACGTATTAGCCACTCGAGGCTATAACTCTGTGGACCCTCTGGTCCTAACTCTGTGGACCCTCTGGTCCTAAGTCTGTAGACCTTCCGGCCCTAACTCTGTAAACTCTGAACAATACATAGCATAAATCACATAGAAATAATGCAGTGTATCACATCGTATATATAGCATACAAGGTACTGTGTCACACAACTCTAATTACCACTCCAGGTAAAGTATAGTGAGAAGACTCACCTCGAAGGATGTCTAGTAAGCTCTCGTGCTCGACGTCCTCGATCTAGCTTCCGCCTACCAACATGATAACATCTCTAATCAATACTTTTCTATTGTCCTCATCTCTAAAGAATGGGTAGAAGACCATTCTACCCCTCCCTGACCACTCTCGAATCAGCTTGACCAAAACCCCATGGTCAACTGAAGTCAACTCTAGTCAACGGTCAGACTTTGACCAGACTCGTCGAGTGCACTCGAGTGACTCGGTGAGTCCATGCGTGTCCTCTGAATCCTCAAAAAGCCTCACTCGACTCGTCGAGTTAACCTTTCACTCGACGGGTTACCACTGGTCACGAATCGCGGGGCAACCCGACTCGACTCGTCGAGTCCCCATATAGACTCGGCGAGTTCCCTCCATGGCAATACTCAAAAGACATTCTGAGGTCAGATCTATTTCTCTAACTTATAGATCTGACCTTCTTACACCCAATAATCACGTAAAGGTTCAATCTTTAAGCTCATGCAACACTCTTATGCCCTTATATGAAGAAATAGCTCCTAAAATGGCAACCTAGATCCATAACCCCAAAGGGACTGCATAAAGTTGGAAGATTGGGACTCTCTGGACCTCTTAAGGTCCAGATCTAAAGCTTATTCCACATTGGGACCTCGTACACTTCATATTCCTTAAAAGAAAAGGGGTCAAGAAACCCTAGATTCATGCAATCAACACCATACAGAAGGAAAGGTCTGATTTATTACCTCAAAGTGAAGCTCTTTGCTTCAAAGTCTCAGAATGTCAACCTCCTCTGGTCCCTCATGCTAGAACCCTCCTTCTCATTTGCAATGACACACCAAAAAGGCTCAAGATGGCTCTTCTTCACTCTCTAAGCGCTCTGGTTTGAAAGGAGTCTCTTAAGGGTGTAGGTGGCCGCCACTACAGGCCATAAGGACCTTTAAATAGGTCCCAAACCCGGACAATTAGGGTTTTCCTTAACAGCGCTGACTCGGCGAGTCAGATACCCGACTCGTCGAGTCCCCTCATCAAATTGGTCACCGAGTCACGATTCTACTAGACGAGTTGAGGCGTCAACTCGTCGAGTCACTCCTCATAACTCAAGAAGAAATACTCAAATTGTCATGCCTGGAAATCCGGATGTTACAGGGATGCCGTAATCCAATTGCAAAATATTGGAAGGTAGGTAAATGACGATTTACCAGTTTCCACCATGAAAACCAAAAATGAATTTAGGTTTTAAATGAATTGAAATTCCTAGATCATCTGAGATTCATTGAACTTATCAATGGCATGTTTAATCTCGATTATGCCCTTTAAGTTTGTGACTGGGATGCCGAGGATCATAAACAAGGTGTGAATAACCATGCAAATTAGCTTGGTACTCTCGATGTTACATATCACCTAATCAATGTGTCGGTTAACCACACACGCTCCATTGATCCATTATTAACATCAAGCTACCCTTTTCCACCCTTGCTAGTCCCACATTAGTGTGTCGGTTAACCACACACGCTTCATTAACGACAAAGCAAGGTGCAAAGTACAATTTCATGGGTTAACACCAAATTCACATTTTTCCTAAGTAACTAAGATTGGGGATTGATAAGTGTTTAGTTACTTAGTATTTTCATTATACTTTTAGTGGGAGTTTGTATCCTATCCTACCCGTTCAGCTAACGACCCTCCACTAATCAAGGAAGCGGTGGGTGAGAGTGGACACCCATTAAACCACCATTTTATAGGCAGTAACCTTATACCCCCCTTATAGACCGGCTTCGTGAATGAGGCCTACTAACGGTAAGACTGACCTTTAAATTATACATATATAATATATTAAACTTTTTATTTTATATAGTATAACGGTGTATTTTAAACTTTTAAAATACTTGATGGTTTAATTAATAAATTATACTCTTAATTTGATTAAACTTAAACCATGTTATTATTATGGATTTATTAATCTTCTCTTTTAATTAAACATTTAAACAACTATTAATAAAGTCTATAAGACTTAATTGAACTATTCAAAAAACATCAAGATGCTAAATTAAATTAAAACTATTTAATTAATTTTAAGTTATGAACCCATCAGTTACATTTTTGAAAACTTTTCAAATTACTAGGGTTTCTATGAATTCAATGTTTCTTAATTGAGACTTTTCAACTTTTAAAATTTGAGGGAAAGTTTTGTAATTCTTGAAAAAAATTCGAACTTCATAACTTAAGGAGTTAGTTTGTTTTATGAAGATGAGACTTTTTAAGTTACATAACTTATGGAACTCTTCAAAAACATCAAGATCAATTTAACTAATATCTATTTGTAACTCCTTAAAAACTTTTGAGTTCCAAATTTGATGACAAAATTTGTAACTCCTGAAAAACATTTAGATCAAATTATAAACTTATAAAATAACCATTTTTATCTTTTACCAATTTGATCATAATACAATTCTTGTAGTAAGATAATTTCAAATCAAAAAATTACAAATAATTAGCTTTATCATATAAACTAGTAATTATCTTAAAATTTGACAATTTGTCTTTTAATTAGATGAGAATAATCACTACCATATCAGAAAACAGATTTTATGATAGAAAACAGTTTGTGGTAATGATTATAATCCAATTGAGGCCAAAAAACCCAAAAAACTGCCAACAGATGATCCAAATCGTTGAGTCGGATAATGGACTCGACGAGTTCATGTATGGGCTCATCGAGTCCTCCTGTCAGAATGCAGTTTTTCGACTTTTCCAACTTTGAACAATTAGCTATGCATCTATATAACAGAAAACTACCCATGGCTCTGATACCACTGTTGGGTTTTATGTAATATAACACTCCTATGGTGCATATACAACCCTAATAGCTTTGGATCTAAGTTTTCTCTAATTATACATGCAATAAAATTTCCAAAGCATGAAGCCTACAACTAGCATACAATTTTGACATATAAATCATAAAAGTAAGTTAGAAGATTACCTCTTGTTGTAGCTTGTTGATTTTGGCCTTTCAAGAGCTTAGCACCCAAAGTGTTGTGCCTCAAACAAGTCACTAACATCATGAACAATTGGAAGACAAATAAGAGAGAGGTTAGGCACAAAAAATCATCCATACTCTTGCAATGTCACTCTTAGGTCCGATTTTGGCTAATGGGGTTACACATATATAGTGTAGAATTCCAAGAGTTATGTGTAACCCTAATTCTTACACTTAGGCTTACGATCCATAACTTACATGGACTAATAATTTATGGACTTTCACATAAGCTTATCCCATTAAAAATTAATCATGGATCACTAGCCCAAACCATGTATCACTGATTTACATAATAAGTCCCCGCTAATTTAATTAGTCTCCTTTAACCACTAAATTAATTCCAAATTAATTCTTGATCAATATTAATTAAATAATATGATTTCTCAATTAATATATTATACTTATAATATATTAATAAATCACAAATAACCTCTTACTCAAATATCTATCCTATCAAATTGTCCTGATGAAGGCAACCCGAAATGGACCATGCTACTATCGGGTCAAGTACATACCAATTATAGTTATGGGCTTAGACACCTAATCCAACACGTTGCACTTGTCACCACCATGAATTCTGCTTCGCATGAGGAAAGAGCTACACTCCTTTCTTTTTGTGACGCCCAAGTAACCAAATTTTCATTAAGATAAAATGTCATTCCTGATGTGATGCGTCTGTCATTTACGTCCCTTGCAAGATCACTATCAGTGTACCCGGTTACAACGTCTTCTCCATTCCCCCTAGTGTACTTTAATCCGTATTCAATGGTTCCTTTGATATACCTCAGAATATGTTTCACTGCTTGTAGATGCTTGACTGTGGGTCTCTCCATGAATCGACTTACAATCCCGACATCATAAGAGATGTCAGGTCGAGTGTGTGATATCTCAGACCTCCAATAATGCTTCTATACTCCATGGGATTTACCAGGTCTCCCTCTTCATCTTTCGTTAGCTATAACTTGGGTTCCATTGGGTATTTACATGAGTTGCACTCAGCCATGCCTGCCTTCTCCATGATATTTTTCGCATAATTTGTTTGCTTTAGAGTAATACCATCCTTTTGTTGACCTACTTCAATACCCAGGTAGTATGACAATGAGCCAAGGTCACTCATTTCAAACTCCTGTTTCCTTTGTTCTTTGAAGAGCTTCACCTCATTACTTCAATTTCCTGTAACAATCAGATCATCAACATACACCCTAACTATTAACAGCTTACCATTCCTCTTTCTTGTGTAAACTGCATACTCTTGTCGGCATCTTGTAAATTCGAAAATTTTCAAACATTTGTCCAGACGAGAGTTCTAAGCTCTAGGAGCTTGATGAAGCCCATACAAAGCTTTCGACAGCTTGTATCCTTTTCCTGGTTCATTATTATTTACAAACCCCTCCGGTTGAGTTACATACACTTCTTCTTCCAAATCACCATTTAGAAATGAAGATTTTATATCAAGGTGGTACACAATCCATCCATTTTTACCTGTAAGAGCAAGCAAAATACGTACTGTTTCAAGTTGTGCAACTGGTGCAAAGACTTCATCAAAATTTATCTCGGGTTTCTGAACATAGCCCTTTGCTACCAACCTCGCCTTGTGTCAAAACTTTTCCTTCTGGATCCTTTTTCAGTTTGTAAACCTACTTGAGACCAATGGGTTTTCGACCTGGTCGGAGTTCAACCAGATTCCAAGTTTTATTTCTTTCAATGGCTTCCAGTTCACTTCTCATTGCATTTATCCAATCAACAATCTCACTATACATGGAGTATGACAAAGGCTCCTCACTATGATTCATGAATAAAAGTTCATCACACTCATCATAAATATCATCCAATAAACAATACCGTTTCGGGGCTCCTCCACCTGTCGAGTCTGATTCACCACTTGTAGAAGTATCTGAACTGGTCGAAATTGAGGGTGTAATTGTAGAGGTTTGTGCACTTGTCTGCTGGGTTTGTTCTGGTGTAGGAGTTTGCATCTAAATTTCATGTTCCTGGTTGCTCACATCTTTATAGCTATCTTCTAGAGAGTAGCTTTCAATTGTAAAAGTTGCTCCTGGTGTACTTTTTAACAAATTTGACTTTCACCATGACCAAGCTTTATCTTCTTCAAAACATACATCCCTACTGATGCATATTTTCCCTGTGTCTGGATCAAATAATCTATATGTTTTCGTTCCTGTCTCGCATCCTAGGTGCACCAGACGTTTGCTTCGATCATCAAGTTTCTGAAGATGACTTCCAGTTTCTCTTGCATGAGCAATACATCCAAACACTCTTAAGTGATCAACTTGTGGCTTTCTTCCAGTCCACGTCTCATAAGGTGTTGCGTCTTTTAAGGCTTTTGTGGTCACCCGATTAAGAACATAAACAACATGATGTACAACATATCCCCATAACGTTTTTGGTACATGCATACTCTTGAGTATACTTATTGCCATCTCTACAACAATCCGATTTTGTCTCTCCACCACTCCGTTTTGCTGTGGAGAATATGGTGCCGTGTAGTGTCGGTTTAGACCGGTTTCATCACAATACGTGGTGAATTGTTTTGATAGAAATTCACCACCACGATCTGCTCGAAAAGTCTTTAACTTTTCACTTGTTTTTGTTTCAACAGATACCCGAAACGTTTTGAAAACACTGAAGGCTTCATCCTTAGTCTTCATCATATATATCCACATTACTCTAGTAAAATCATCAACTAACAACATAAAGTATTAGTTACCAGCAGGTGTGCGTGGTGAAATAGGACCACAAAGGTCTCTGTGTACTAGCTCAAGCCTCTGTTTCGCCTTGAAGCTTGCTTGTGTTGGGTATGATTTTCGTGTCTGCTTTCCCAGTAGATATCCCTCACACAACCGTGTAGGGGTTATCTATCTTTGGTAGTACATAAACTAAGGTCTTGTCTGAAATTTGTTTGAGGGCAGTAAAGTTAACATGACCCATTCGTGCATGCCACAACCAAGTTTGTTCACAAGTCTCTCCAAGTAGACATCTGGACCCAACTTCATTCAAAATGATTTTATATAGACGATTTGGAGATTGTTTTACCTTCATGAGTAGTCTCCCTTTTAAATCATGAACCCACAGAATTGATCCATGTATCAAGATCCGGTCACCATTCTCTACTAGTTGACCCAAACTTATGATATTATTACACAGGCATGGGATGTAGTACACATCTTGCAGCTTTCGTTGCTCTCCATTCTTGCACTGGAATATGATAGAACCTTTCCCTTGTATGCGCACCTTGGACCCATCTCCAAACTTTACATAACCATGAGTTGTTTGGTAAAGATCATAAAACTTATATTTCTGACCCGTCATGTGGTTACTTGCTCCATTATCTTGATACCACACATTTGACTGAGTTGTTTCAACACTTGCTAACTTCAGTTTTGGTGTCACTTTTTCTTCATTCAGGAACACTTCCTCTTTTGCTTCATTATTGTCAAAAGAATCCAATAATAATGCCAGTTCAGCATGATCTTGGGTCTGGTTTGCTTCATGGTTCCTTTCATGTCTTGGGTTTCTACATTCCGAGGCATAATGCCCAAATTCTTGACAGTTATATCATTGAAGTTTGCTCTTGTCTTGACTGTTTGATGACCCTCGATTTCCTTCTCGTTGTTGTTCAGCAACACCTCTTCCATGGCCTCTTCCATGACCTCTTCCATGGCCTCTTCCACGGTTGCTATAGTTATTCCATCTCCCACGACCTCTTTGATTGCTTGGACTTCTATGGTAGGATCTGTGAGAGGATTTTGAGTCCTCTTCACTTTGCTTCTTGTTTCTTTCAGACCACTCATGGTGAGTCAATGGAAGCTTCTTTTCTTCAACTTCACTGTGCCCACAGATTCTCTCCTCGTGTTCTTTCAACCTACCAACAACTTCTTCAACAGTCATTTTATCAAGATCTGCATATTGCTCAATGGTTAATGCAATCTGCAAAAACTTTGATGGAACTGATCGTAGTAGCGTCTTCACTACATAAGCTTCCTCAACTTTGTCTCCTAAGGCCCGAATATTGCTTACAATATTGTTCATCTTCATAGCAAACTCATCCACTGTCTCCATCTCCTTCATACTTAGAACTTCAAATTCTCATTTTAACGTCTGCACCCTTGCTGTCTTTACTCTATCAGCCCCCATGTACATTACTTTTAGAGTCTCCCATGCTTCCATTGTTGTTTATTTCTCTGCCAATGACAACAAAATATCTTTTGGGATTCCTTGATAGATGGCTGCAAGTGCCATCTTATCTTTTCTAATTTCAACTACATCTTCTGGTTTACTGGGCTCTACAGCATCCCAAACACCTTGTGCTTGCATGAACACTTTCATTTTAATGGCCCATGCAACATAGTTGTCTCTTGACAGCATAGGATAGTGCATTGTAATCTGCCCATCCTTCTCATTCCTTGACGAATCTCACATGCATGCAGAAGGGGGTTGATATTTTGGCATAAACTTTTATAAGCTCTGATACCAAATGTTGGTTTACTGCCTTTTAATCACTTGTCTTTTTGCAGAAAAATAGAGAAAGGAGATGGAGAACTTTATCTTTCGTGTTTATGTGCAGAGAAAAAAAGCAAATGCCAAAATTGTAACTGATGAATTGTTGTCTCATGTTTTTTCTTTAAAAAATCTAGACTAATAGAAAGAGAACAAGCATTTAAACTATACAACTACTTCTGACGTTTTCAACTACAACATTAAGGAAAACATTAAAAATGACAACAGCCTTCATTAAAAGGAAAGAGTCGAACACTCAATGTAGAGTAGGATATGATGAATGTTAGGTTTAATTCTAAGTTAGCCGTTGAGGCATTTGAATAAAGATGATTTGGTACTGTGTTGACCACATATTTAGGAGAATAATGTGGCATTTAACCACACACATAGAAGCACATGCAGATGCATGTAAATCGCTATTTTCTGTTTTCTTTGTATTCAGTATTTATATTTCCCTTTTGTAATCAGTTTCAAGTAATGAAAACAGAGAACATTCAATTCGTTCTTAAAAACTGTATCTTTATATTTTGTGGCTCTAACTATTTGATCCAACATGGCTGATCTCCTACAGTTGGTATTAGAGCTAGCCCAGTTCGTGGCCAAATACCTACGCCTAGAGACGACATGTCGCTGATACAGGGAAGAGAGAACGGGAATGGGGCTCCCCCACTCCAATACCTGATGTTGTCACCCACGAACTACACAACATGGACGATAAAGATGGAGGCGAAAATGGATGCCCAGGGAGTATGGGAATCCATCTAGAAACAAGTTGGCGTGGCTGTTGATGAAAAGAAAAGCAAGAAGGCTCGAGCATTCTTATTCCAGGCGTTACCTGATGACATGATTCTACAAGTTGCACAGAAGAAAACGACAAACAAAGTATGTGATTCGTTGAAGACTCGTTACTTGGGTGTTGATCGAGTTCAGAAGGCAAGAAAGCACACACTCAAGAGTGAATTTAATTCTTTAAGAATGAAGGAAGGAAAAACAATCGATGAGTTTGCAGGAAAGATAAGCGGTATAAGTTCGAGATATAGCAGCCTGGGAGAAACACTGGGGAATGGAACGATGGTGAGGAAATTGCTTGATTCAGTCCCAGATAAATACTTACAACTTGTAGCATCGATTGAGCAATACTCGGATATTGATAGCATGTCGTTTGAGGAAGCGATTGGCATGCTTAAAGCTTATGAATCCCGCTTGAAGCTTCGATCCGATAATGTAACAGCAGAAGCAAGTCTGATGCTGACCCGATCAGGGGGACAAAATGGTCAGAAAACTCACAGAAAGAACTCAGGAGGAAGAGGGTGAGGCTCGTCGCAAAATGACCGAGGGGGAAGAAACGGAGGTCGAGGAAGAGGCAGTTGGTGAGGCAGAGGTAGCCGGGGTGGCAAATCGTCACGAGATAACAACCAAGACCGTTGGAAGAATTGAGACAAGAAACACATCACGTGTTTCAACAGTGATGTTTTTGGTCATTTTGCATCTGAATGCCCTAACCCAAAACGTACAGAAGGCGATGTGAATCTCACTCAAGCACAAGAAGATGAGACAACTCTATTCTTGACAATACATGGAGAAAAGATTGAAGAGTTGGTTTTGTTAAATGAAGACAATGTCTTTCCGAGTCTAAATGGGAATGAAAAAGACACATGGTATCTAAACAATGGAGCTAGTAACCATATGACAGGAGTAAGAGATTACTTTGCAGAATTGGATGAAAATATAAGGGGACAGGTACGGTTTGGAGACAGGTCAAGAGTTCAGATCAAAGGGAAGGGAACCATCTTGCTAGACTGCAAGAATAAAGAACAACTGGTCATTAAAGAAGTGTATTACATTCCGGCCCTTCGAAGTAACATTCTAAGTCTCGGGAAGATGATGGAAGAGGGATACGAAATTGGGATGAAGCAAGACTTTCTGAAAGTACACGACAAGTACAACAGGTTGGTGATGAAGGTACAACGTTCGAAAAACCGTTTGTACAAGATAGTGCTTCGTACAACTCAACCGGTTTGTCTTCATACGAAAATAGACGACACGGCTTGGCTATGACATGCGCGCCTAGGGCATGTCAATTTTCGTTTGTTAGAATCCATGGTGGAGAAAGGAATGGTGCGTGGAGTACCAAAGGTGTGCCACCCAGCACAAGTTTGTGAAGGGTGTCTAGTAGCCAAGCAGACTCGCCAGTCGTTCCCACAAGAATCTCAATGTCAAACAAGTGTCCCGTTAGAATTCGTGCATGCTGACCTCTGTGGGCCCATAACACCACAAACAATAGCGAGTAATCACTACTTCCTCCTTCTTGTTGATTACCACAGCAGATTCATGTGGGTATACATGCTCAAGCAAAAGAGTGAGGCTTTTGAAACCTTCAAGAGGTTTAGAAAACAGGTGGAAAGCGAAACCGGGTTCATGCTAAAGGTTTTGCGCACTGATCGTGGAGGAGAATTTACATCTGATGAATTTAATGAATATTGTAGCAAGGAAGGAATAAGGCGACAGCTAACCGCTCCATACTCCCCACAGCGAAACGGAGTTGTGGAGCGTAATCGAACCATCCTTGAAGTCACAAGATCGTTACTGCCAGCAATGGAAGATCCATAAATCTTGTGGGGAGAGGCAGTACACCATGCTGTTCAGATTCTCAATCAAGTTCGAACAAAAGGGGTAAAAGATAAAACTCCTTTTGAAGCACTGTATGAGAAGAAACCAACACTAGAGCATTTTAGGGTCTTTGGTTGTGTGGCACATGCAAAGAGAACAACCAACAAGCTTACAAAGCTAAGTGATCGCAACATTCAATTGGTGTATCTTGGCAACGAACCAGGGAGCAAAGGTTTTCGTCTGTACAACCCAAGTGAAAAGTAGAAATATGTGGCTAGGGATGTGATATTCGATGAAGGAACAAAATGGAAGTGGGCCACATCTCAAAACGAAACACAGGTTTTTGGTCAAGACTGGACTAGATTTCCAAGTGAAATCTCTTATGAAGATGTAACAGAAAACAACGATCAAGCCCAAGACCAGGGAGTCCAACACGAGGAAGGAAGCCCAGGAAGTCCGTTTCCTAGCTCTGGTTCATCCAACCCAACAAGCTCAGCACAAACCCTTACTTTAGTAACATGCGACGAAAGTAGTTCATCTCCCCAAGCATCAACAATGTCATCAGATTCGTTACCAAACCGATCGACATACGGCGATACACCAGTTCGAGGGTTCCGCACATTGGAAGATGTACTCAGTCGTTGTCAGCCATTTGAAGATGAAATCGAGGAACTCATGTTCACTGGGGAGGAACCCAGGACGTATGAAGAGGCGGCGAACGAACAGGAGTGGCAAGCTGCAATGAAGAAAGAACTGGAGTCAATTGAAGCTAACAATACATGGATATTAACGAATCTTCCCAAAGGACAAAAACCAATTGGATTAAAAAGGGTTTATAAGGTAAAGAAAGATGCAGGTGGAAAGATCATTAAACGCAAAGTTCGGCTTGTCGCAAAGGGGTACGCACAACAAAAAGGAGTTGATTTCAAAGAAGCTTTCGCGCCAGTGGCTAGAATGGAAACAATTCGAGTTATCTGGGCCTTAGCAGCAGACGAGGGGTGGAGAGTTCATCATATGGATGTCAAATCGGCATTCCTAAATGGGGTGCTACAGGAGGAGGTGTATGTTTCACAACCTGATGGATTTCATGTCAAACGGAAGGAGCACATGGTGTACAGACTGAACAAAGCCCTCTACGGGTTGCGTCAAGCCCCAAGAGCTTGGAATGCAAAACTCCACAAGACACTCAAGGACATGGGCTTTCAGCGATGTCCTCAAGAATATGTTGTATACAAGATTAAGAAGGCAAATATGACACTGCTGGTGGGAGTGTACATAGATGATCTAATTGTAACAGGTTCAAACAACGAGTTGATCGATGCTTTCAAAAAATAAATGAAAAGGGTGTTCGATATGAGTGACTTAGGTGTGTTATCCTATTATCTTAGGATTGAAGTCATGCAAAAGAATGGAAATATCATGATAAACCAAGCTGGGTACGCTGAAATGATCTTGCAAACTGCAGGTATGGGTGACTGTAATCCCACCAAGTACCCCATGGAACCACGATCTGGTTTAACAAAGGATGAAGAAGGAGTACCAGTCAACGCCACTGATTACAGACAAATTGTTGGAAGCTTGAGATACCTAACCCACACAAGACCCGATTTGAGCTAGTCTGTGGGTATTGCAAGCAGGTATATGGATGCTCCAAAAGTGAGTCATCTGAAGGTTGTGAAACAGATATTGAGGTACATCAAAGGTACCAAGAATTATGGCTTGGTATATAAAAGGGGTGGAGACAAGAAGTTAGTTGGGTACAGTGATAGCAGTTATGGGACGGATTTGGATGAAAGAAAAGGAACAACTGGAACAATCTTTTATTTTTCTGGTAAAGTTATCACATGGTCTTCACAAAAACAACGAACAGTGGCGTTATCTTCATGTGAGGCGGAGTTCATGGCAGCTACAGAAGCTGCATGTCAAGCATTGTGGCTGAGGAGCTTGATAAAAGACTTAACATGGATGAAGGAAGAAAGGGTGAAACTTTATGTTGACAACAAATCAGCAATAGCTTTGATGAAGAACCCAGTTTTCCACGGGAGAAGCAAGCATATTGATACCAAGTTCCACTTCATACGCGGGTGTATTGAAAGAAGGGAGATCCAGGTGGAGCATGTAAGCGGGGAAGATCAAAAGGTTGATCCTTTGACCAAAGCCTTAGCACGTATGAAGTTCATGGAGATGAGGAACCTGTTGGGAATAGAAAGCATTGCAGATTAAAACTCAGAATTAAGGGGGAACATGTTAGGTCTAATTCTAAGTTGGCCGTTGAGGCATTTGAATAAAGATGATTTGGTCCTGTGTTAACCACGTATTTAGGAGAATAATGTGGCATTTGACCACACACGTAGAAGCACATGCAGATGCATGTAAATCACTATTTTCTGTTTTCTTTGTATTCGGTATTTATATTTCCCTTTTGTAATCAGTTTCAAGTAATGCAAACAGAGAACATTCAATTGGTTCTTAGAAACTCTATCTTTATATTTTGTGGCTCGAACTATTTGATCCAAGAGGGCTGATCTCCTACAATGAATTGGATAGCTTCCAAAAACGTGACTGCACCAACTTCTTTTTTTTTTTTTTTTTAATAAAACTTATGGATTACTATAATAGGCGCGTGTTTTCCTTGCAGTGTTACTAAGCAATTCCATGCAGGTTTTTGGTTACGAATTATCAGCATGCTCAATCCTATTAGGCTATTTCTATTAATAAAATTCCGTGTGGCTTTGGTTTGCGTATTATTTCGTAATGTTAGATATTGTATAGGGATATATGGCTGCAATCTACAACATTTCTTTCTTTGGGTTCTTTTTTGTGTGGTGAACAGGGAACGGTTCATACTTGGCATGTGTTTTTTCCTCTTGTGTTATTAACCAAATTGCAGGTTTCAACTAAGAACACCAATCAGTTTTCCAATCTTATATGGATGTTGTTAACCTCTCAGCTTTTATCAATATATTTAGAGAATTTAGTTCTTTTAGTTCTTATTAATATAGTAAAAGGGAAAGCAGGCCTCACCTTTCAACTTATAAAACCGGAAGATATCTTTTGGAGTACGAGTTGACATAAAGCTATCAGTTTCAATCCTTATTTAAGTGTTAAAATGAGGGTGGACCTTTCGATTCATAAAAAAATGAAGTATTAAAAAAATTAAATATTAAAATGATAGTAGTGTAAAAGAACGAAAAGATAAAAGAAAAAAATGTTACTTCATAATTTGGTATGTAAGCAGCTAGGTGTAGAACAAAAAATGGTGGATCTTTCTCTATCTTTTCAATTAAATGAGGAGCATAATTGGTAACGCATATAAACTTGATGAATTAAAGAATTCGTGTGGAAAAATGAGCTCCCAGTTAATAAAAAAATATAAAATGTCTAACTGATTATATTAATAACGATTAAAAAATAAATAAAAATAAGAAATATAATCAATACAAAAATATAGAATTGGTAATATTTTTCCCTTCATCGATATCAGATATCAGTGATATATGTAAATCTCAAAAGATAATTATCAGTTTGCTAATTATACCGAATCACAATAAACAATTAAATAGATAACCAATAAATTTTCTCCAGTACGTATTAATTCTAGTTTGAACTTCTCACTTTTTTTATATTATATACTTATAATTTGTTTGGCACATATATATATATATATATATATATATATATATATATATATATATATATACACACACGAAACAAAAATTTCTCATAATCAATGGAGGCGAAGATAAGCAGATGCGATGGGCAAGCGATAGAGAAGTTGGCTAGAGAAAATTTGAGTTTAATCGTCCAGCAAATGAATGGAAACCCTAGTGTTTCTGAGCCTTGTCGTCGTGTTTATGAGTGCAAAGACTGCGACAAGAAGTATGATACATTCCAAGCTCTCGGTGGTCATCGGGCAAGCCACAAGAAGGTTAAGCTAAGCGGTTCAGAAAATTCATCTCCTTGGACGTCCCTTCAAAAGTTGCATGGATGCAAGGTTTGTGGAGTGGAGTTTGCTATTGGACAGGCCTTGGGAGGACACATGCGGCGGCACCATGGACTGAAACTGGGAAACAGCACGATGGTGGAGGTGGATAATGAGCTACAGCAGAAAAAGGACGAGGATGATAATTATGATAACTCATGGCGGCAAGAGGTCAACTGTGCGCTGCATGATACGGGCGATGATCAGTTAAGGCAGCCGGCGGAAGTTGTGAAGTATTTACAGACGTCCGGTGAGGATGAGATGGCGGAGACAGCTAAAGAATCTACTGCGGTGGTGCCACGAGAAGAATTTAAGTGTTGTGATTTGAACTTACCTCCAGAAGATGATGATAGACACAATGAGTTTCAAGTACGCAGTTATTATAACTTTCTTTAAGCCTCATTATCTCCATATATTCTTTTAATTAATTTATATATTAAGGGAAGTTAGGGTTTTGGTACTAACTATCTTTGCGGGTCAATTAGGATGAAATCCTTATTTAACTTAATTTATTCCCTAATTTGCAAGTAAAATTTTGTTTTCAGGTGTTGGCATTATGAACTTAAGAAAACGTTCTGAGATTATTATACTTTGCTATAACGTTTGTAGCAAGACATGATCAGTACAGAATTTATAACAGGAAACCATGTGGTTTCATATTTAACCTGTTCAACCAAAAACCCTTAATTAGTGGTTTTTTGGAATTGTGTTTTTTTGGACTAGAGCAAGGTTAAATTAGTAAAAACCAGTATGCAAAACAAATATTTAATGACTAAATCGGTTTAAACTTGGAATAAACCAGGTCTTGAAGTGGGGTTTGAGCTATGATTCAAATGAGTTTAAAGTTTGCCACACAACCAGTGAAATCTGTTCGCATTGTTTCTTCTATGGGTCAATTGAGACTTAATCCACATTGAAAACTATTCTATTTTCAAAATTTCATACCTTTTTCCACACTTCCTATTTAGAAACTTTACTTTTTCACATTTGAGACACAAATTCACACTTTTGAATCCATATTGAAAATCTTTTATATTTATAAAATTTTCTATTTATTTTCTCGACTTATTTTTTTTTTTGGATTATTTAAGCCTTACGTGATATACGATCCAATGATCCATAATAAACGAAGAATGTTTGATTCCTAAAATTTAATTTTTTTACTAGGTAACTTTTATAAACAACCCATAATAATTATTTGTGTAAACAATTCCATAATAATAAATAATCCTTTGTTTAGAACACAATAACCTTGTCAATCATTATTTTAATTATTAACTTTTTAACTTTTGATAGGTATAATTCAAATTTGTAATAAGCCTTTGTTTAAACAATTCATAATAACTTACAAATTTTACTCATTATTTTTTACTTAAAGAACTTAACTCAATAATCGGGGCTAAAAGGCTTGATTCTTAGCCAATCCATAACAATCTTTCTTATCACGCTTTTTTTTTTGACTAGTAAAAAACCGCGCGCAAGTTGCCGTAGGATTGTATAAATAAACTTACTTGAACATCATCTCAAATGACGCACCAATCCAACTACAATTTTCTCAATTAAAACATCATCTCAACCGACCTAACATAATTATTCTGAAATCAGGTTGGGCACAATATAGATATAAAGATAATCACCATGATAAAGTTCAATCGGATATAAATAAGTTTGTGTGTATGTGTGTGTGTGTGTGTGAGAGAGAGAGAGAGAGAAGGAGAGAGAGGTTGGTGTTGTTTGGGAGAAGTTCATTGATTTATTATTACAGCATCATACTTTCATTTCTTTTTATCACAAGTTTACAACTTTAATTTTGAGAAATCTAACCCACTTGTAGTAGCATCATCCAAATGCCAAACGATTTCCAGAGTTGTTGGATAGATTTTTCAAAGTATAATATCCAAATAAAAAAAAAATGAAACTACATTAATGCTAGAAATTAGTATATTTTTCAATGTATAATGCCTTAATAAAAGAATATTCAATGCTATAGTAGAAAAAAAAATGAAAGGATGTTATAGCACAAAAAAATGAAACTATGTTGTTATTTTTTGAATTTGCATCATTTAATATGGTGTCCTTGCATGCCAAACCAATAATAAACAGCCTTTTAAAGTAAAATCAAACGTAATAGTTGCATTATATCACTACAAATGCAAAAATAGAAAATAATACATTTTTTATATTGACAGGAAACCTTAACCTCCCATAAATTGTAACTGAAGTAAAATGATATTATCTTTAACAAATTATAATGAAAAATAGTAATGAAATGAACATTTTAATTTCGAAAATTGATGGTAATCGTTAGGTTTGTTAGGGCAAAAAATAGCTCCATTTGGACCATCTGATTTAGGAGAAAGCCCCGACTCCTGAACTCCTACTCATGCTCGATATGAAATTTGTTGTTGTCAACACAAGAACCACCATTGATTGACCATTTTACCCTCACATTCGAATAAAAAAAAATCAAATTTCATAGTATTCATCAATTATAAATAGTCATGATTTTTTTAGTATGAAAGGTGTTAGGAGAAACAAATAAGGGGTATAGGTAAAGGGTAAAACGCTCGTTTTGTCTCATTAAGACCAATTTATTATGAGTAGAAATTGAAAATTACACTATACAACAAACGAGACCTATAGGGACGACAATTGTCGTCTCTATAGGTTCAAAAAGTCATCCCTATAGGAGTTTGGGGCGATATGTCGTCCCTATAGCTTTCGTCTCTATAGCCCCGTCGCAATAGATCTGTATTGTCGTCACTAAAAAACTCGTCGCGATTGGTAGCCTTTGGTGACGATATGTCGCCCTATTCTGATTCGTCGCTATAAGTTGCTGGTCTCCTTTGGTAAAGCTATAGGGACGACATGTCGTCTCTATAGATTAATCGATAAAAGCAATTTGTCATCTCCACAAGTACATCTATAGAGACGACTTGGCGCCTCCATAGATAAACCTATGGAGACACCATGTCGTCTCCATAGATACAGCGATAGACACAATTAGTCGTCTCCATAGATGGATACAGAGTGGGCAGCAGTCACCCTCTAGCAACGGTGTTTCGTCGTGGTTGATGCATCTGTAGAGACGACATGTCGTCTCTATAGGTATGTCGTGTCGTCTCTATAGATACCCCTATAAAAACAACATGTCGTCTCTATAGGTATCTGTAGAGATGACATGTTGTCTCTATAGGTATGACCATGTCGTCTCTATAGGTATGTCTATATAGCATCTTTTAACCACTATAATTTCCCAAATTCTTAAAACAGTAAATTTACAAAATAGCTAAATCGGTAAATTTAATTGCAAAATATTAAAATACAATATAATCTTAAAACTTTAAAATATAATACAATCTCAAAACATTTACCAAAACATTCATTTAAAATGTATAAAAGTTTCATAGAATTACAAATACTACCTAATTTAATCTGATCCACTAGAAGTTTGCCAATCGGTACTTTGATCATCATCACTTTGAGCATCATCATTATATATCACTTGTCTGTTCGGAAGTTGTACCTGTGAGAGATCAATATTGAATTGAACCGGCGGTGGAGGTTGGGTGTTTGGATTTTGAGACATGAACATTTGTTGCATTTGTTGATTAAACTGTTGACTCAATTGTTGAGCCAACTGAAGAGCAAATGCATTGAGGTCTACATTATTTGTTGAAGGAGCCGGGATATTATAAGGTGCTACATTTTTCATTTTTCGACCAACACCCCGTGTATGACCTCTCCTTTCTACAAGTACACGAGCCAAGCATTCTAGCTGTTTGACTTTTGATTCATCACCACCAACCTCGTCCAACATTTTCTTATATTCATTTTCAATTTTAACCTACAACAAAAAAAACAATAAACATACATTAGTTTTTTTTAACTAAAAATCGGCAGCATAACGACTATAAAGAAGACAACCAACCTGTCCAACTATAATTAATAAGAACAATAAGTCTAAAATTTCATCATACCTATCATAGCAATCTACTTTCGATATATTTAATCTGTTTTAAATAGCAATATAAGCAATATAGGTAATCCACTTTTAATACCATAATAATATAGAAACTTTTTACTTACCCAATCTTGTTGTGCTCGCATGTTGCACCATCCACGACGTTCTTTATAGTGACTCTTCTTCCAACCCTCAATATAATTCACCTTTCCTGTTGCTTTTCTCTATATAGAGTTAGAAAAAAAAACTATTATTAAGATTTCATATAACTGTTAATAAATCCTTAAATAATACTAAAAATAAACTTACTTCCTTAAACCGCTTTTGGGAATAGGGTTCACTCCCATGTGAACTTGGATAAAGTTGTTTTCCTCTGTTCTCACTATTTTGTATAGACTTTCCCTTCCATTTTTCATTTGTGTAAAGCTTGTCGATAACTTTTCCCCACTCTTTTTTAGACTGTGTCCGTGGGGGATTTCTCTTTACGAAGTCTACATCCTTATAGCCTCCCACTGTATCAAAATGTTCCTTTAACTTCCCTTTCCGACGCCTGTAACACGATGCACAATCACTGTCGATTCCTTGAATCATTTGATTCCAGAAAGGTGCGTCTCGGAAAGCTTCAATATCAAAATAATTCTACAAAAGAAAGGATTATTACACATCTAAAAATTATAAGATTTAAATAAAAATAAAACATTATATTGTATACTTACATGCACTTCGAGATAAACTTTGCTTTTGAATTTTGCAGGGACATCTTTCCAACTTGGATAGTGAAAAAGGACAAATTTTGCAACACTATTTGAGACACACCGTATGTAAACTTGGTAATTGTCTCCACAAAACTTAAATTGTTTTCCCGTAAGTTCAATTTCAAGTGGTAGCGGCCCTTTGTTTTTATCAAACATTCGTTCCAAATTTATGTTTCGTCCATTCATACGAGTTTTCTTTGGCTTTGCAACATTGACACATGTAATTGAAAAGTTAGTATGTTAAAAATATATTCAATATGAAGACATATTTTATCATAAGAAGTTACTTACATGACTCACAGGATGTCGGGATCTTCTGTGGACGTCGGGGAGGTTCATTCCCACCATCTCCACCATGGCCCCGTGCAACATGTGCCGACATTTCTTTGATTGAAATAAATAATAAAAATAAATTAAACAAATATTATAAGCAACAATTAAAACATTGTAAAAACTATCCATTAAAGATACAAAAACATTACAATACATTCAATCATAATCATCACTAGAATAATATGTGTCTACAGGATCATCATCGTTTTCATCATTATCATCAATAATTTCGTCTTCTGAAGGGTATGTATCACTGTCTTCCTCATCATCATCAATGAAACCTTCATCGTCCACAATAGGAGCATCACTTGATTCACCAACTTCATGTAAAGTTGCCCGCATGGGCAAATAGCCTAAGTCGGCGACCAAGTTAGAATGAAATGATTGATCATCCACAACAAGGGCAACACATCTCTCAACAACCACATTTGATTCACCATCATTGCCTACGTCGACAACCAAGTTATAATCAGATGATTGAGTGTCGTGTAAAACATCTACATCATTAACAAGACTGAGACTTGGATGGTCCCAATGTTTTCGATGGTGAACGTCTTCCACAACTCTCCAATTATTGCCATTTCGAGAAGGATCTTGAAGATAAAACACTTGTTTCGCTTGTGTGGCTAAAATGTATTGGTCACCATCGTACCATGCATTACCGACATACCATTCACGATTGATGTCAATAGCAACGACACCATTTTTCTCAACAGATCGTCTTTTCCCCGATGTATTAAACCATTTGCAACGAAATAGAACAACCGAGTAACCACTTAAATAGTTCAACTGGATAATCTCCGCCAATTGACCATAAAATGGTGTACCATCTTCTCCAAGTGTAAAAACACCACTGTTCTGAGTAGTACGTCGAAGCTCACGATCATACACTACAAATCTAACACCATGGACTATGCAAGCAGTGTAAGAAAACGCGTTCAACGGACCATGTGCCAATGCCTTTAATTCATTGGTACATTCAGGGGACGAATTTCTTTCTAGCCGATAGACCTAGAAAGATATAATATTAATAACTTCTAATAATATTATACTTTAGATTTATATATAAGTATGTATAAAATATATCTACCTTATCATTGAACCATGAAGAAAATTTCGCTTTTACATCTCTTCCCGACTTTTTAGATGTAAATTCGATGTATGTAGGAGAAAGGGTTCAAATTAATTTATCAAAATACCTAAAAAGAAAATATAAAAAATAAAAATAATTACGATATATAGCATTTAACTTCATCGCAGTTGTATAATACAAACCAATGCAATGCTTTCGAGGCCTCTTTAGAAAGAGAAATGATTTTCTTTTTCGACATCGGACGACATTGTAATGAAAACACATAAAACCGACTCTTCGGAATGCCAACATCTGCATTTCTTTCGGGACGATTAAATTTGGTTTGTATACCATCAAGATACATGGAGCAGAATGTCAACGCTTCATCTGCAACATAGCCTTCTGCTATTGAACCTTCAGGTCTTGCTTTGTTTCTTACATAAGCTTTTAACTTTTTCATGTATCTTTCAAAAGGATACATCCATGTCATATGTACAGGCCCTCCAAGAATAGCTTCTTCAGGTAAATGTAGAACTACATGAACCATTATATCAAAAAATGCTGGAGGATATATCAACTCCATATTGCATAAGATCTTTATCAATTCATTATGTGCTTTGTACATGTCTTTCACATCCAATGTTCGTGCATAAATTTTTTTAAAGAATGTGCAAAGGTCAATGATTGCTGTTGAAACATTTGTAGGCAAACCAGCTCGAACCCCTATTGGTAGCAGTCGTTGCATGAGGATGTGATAATCATGAGACTTTAACCCAATTATATTTGAATCATTAGGAAGCACCTTGTTCTTAAAGTTTGATCCAAAACTGTCGGGTAGTTTGACTCCTTTAATGAACTGCCAGAAACGTTCTCGATCAATTGGTTTGAAAGAGTAATCTGGATGTGGTTGATTGATCTTGTTATTCTTTTGTAGCCATAAATTGTCTCGAATACCCCAATTTTCCAAATCTTCTCTTGCTTTTTATGTGTCTTTTGAGTTTTCATTCTTCAACAAAGTACCCACAAAACTCTTAGACACATTTGTCTGCACGTGCATAACATCCAGATTGTGTTTTAGTTCTAACGAAGACCAATAACTAAGCTCAAAGAAGATACTCCGTTTGGTCCAATTTAACTCTGACTCTGTTCGCTTTCTTTTCACACCCCCACCATAGCTAGGATGTTTCCCTGGAATACGATCCGGGAGACAGTCTAGTTGCTTTAATATTGTTGCATTACTGAATCGCCGAGGAGGCTTTCTCGACTCTTTTTTGCCATTAAACAACAAACTCTCCCTCCATTTGTGCTTGCTATGCAAGAATCTTCTATAACCAACATAAGCTATCTTGTTGGTTATACGACATGAAGGTGTGTCTTTATTGCAGGTAGAACAAGCTTTATAACCTTGAATCCAGACAAACTGCTACAAGCAGGATAATCATTGATAGTCCATAATAGTGATGCATGCATCGTAAATATAGTGTTGGTTGCTGCATCTCTCATTTGCACTCCTTCGTCCCACAACATTTTCAACTCGTCTACCAAAGGCCTCAGTAAAATATCAATGTCCTTCGCAGGTGATTTAGGGCCAGGAATTAGCAAAGTCAACATGAAAGAAGACTCTTTCATACATAACCATGGTGGGGTATTGAACGTTGTCAATATTATCGGCCACATACTATAAGACTGATTCATGTTGCCAAATGGATTAAATCCATCAGCAGCCAAACCCAAGCGAACATTTCTAGGTTCATTGGCGAACTCAGGATAACGCTTATCAAATTCTTGCCATGCCTTCCCATCAACTGGATGATACATCTTACCATCATTTGACCGCCCTGTATGATGCCAAATCATGTCTTTTGCCGTGAATCTAGAACTATACCTTCGACGAAGCCTGGAAGTCAAAGGAAAATAACGCAACACTTTTTGTGCCACTTTCTTCCCTTTTGTGTTTTTTTCAACCCATCTGCTCTCGTTACAAATAGGACAGTTCTGCATCGACTCATTCTCCTTCCAAAACAAAGCACAATCATTAATACAAGCATGTATAGATTGATATCCTAACCCAATCTTTTTCAACTTCTTCTTAGCTTCATAGTGTGAAGCTGGAATCGCATTTTCTTTTGGGAACGCAACTCTTAAAAACTCTAAAAGTTGGTCCATCGAACTGTCTGTCCATTTGTTGATGGCTTTCATGTGCATCAGTTTTGCTATAAAGTTTAGGGAAGACATCCAGCTACAACCAGGGTATAACTCTATATTGGCCTCTTTAAACAATGCATCAAATTCTGGGTCTAAACTAATTCCTTCTCCATCAATATTTCCTTCATGTGTATTTTCCTCTGCCATAACATCATCTATCGCATCAAACATTTCATGTGTTGTTGTAGTATGGTTTTTAGGAAACCAAATTTTGTCTAAATCCGAAGAAGGATATTCCTCCCCGTGATGAATCCATATACGATATGATTGAAGAAATCCACGGTCATGTATGTGGGCATAAACTGTAGTCACAGTTTGTCGATACATATTTACACAATCTCTACACGGGCAACATGTTTTTCCTTCACCATCGACATGGTTCTTGGCAATCTCTATAAAGTTTCTAAGACCTTTCAGGAATTCTGGAGAGCTCCGATTTGATAGTATAATCCAACTCTTATCAATTGTCATAACTGTTTGATTATCAAGAATTAGATTGTATGTATAGTAAATATATAACTAATTTGTTTTTATTTAGGATTTATTTTTCATATTCTTCATATTATATCATCCTACTTGTAATGCTTTATTTTTTTATAGCATTCTACTTCTACTTGTATTGCTTTATTTTTTTTATAGCATTATACTTCTATTATAGTTAAACAACTTGAAGCCTAGTACAACAAAATGAGGGAATATATATTATAGATTAATCCTAGAAACTAGAAACTCAATTCTAAAAACCATACTTGAAAGTTTAAACAAATTACTTTTAGTAACTTGAGTTTATATTTCATAATTCAAAAGATCATTTATGAATGTTGAAATGGTTCATCTTTAGTTGTTTATATCTGATCTGATTCAACATACTTTGTGTGTTTAATTCATGTTAAGTTGCATATCATACTTTGATCAAACTACCAATTATAGCAAGAAATAGCATTGTACTTTTATTGATTTGATTACTATATCATCATACTTTAATTATTGTTCCCTGTTGAATCATCACATGTTAAGGTTATTGCATGAAAATTATTAGCATGCTGAAATTACACCTTGTGATTATGTAGATTGCGGAAATGGATTTACCTCCAAAAGGAAATTACTATACATGACCTAAAAAGGCATGATTGAAATAAAGAACTCTTACCTCTTTAAGCTTGAATTTTCTAAAAAGTTAACTTTGATCGGTAAATGTTACTACTCGAGCTCCATGATTTCTTACTCTAAATTCTGCAACAAATTAATAATTAGTATCTAAGATACAACTTTACATTATAATCAATAGAGGTGTATGGATTTACCTCTTTTATGTGGTTGTGAAACACATAAAACACATCACATGCTCAAGTTAGAAAATTCTGCAAAAAAAAAAAATCAAGAGGTTAAAACGCATTGATTATAAAATATTCTGATTAAAATGATTAAATTTACCCAAAAAGCCCTTGAACAAATCCATACTCTCCACTTTCCTCATAGTCTTAAAATGAAACAACATTGTTACATTTGTTTGTGTTCTTTTTATTTTTTTTCAATTTAATGCATTTTATTTAACATGTGTACTTTTAAAAGGGAAATTGTAATTATAATGAATTAAACAAAATGCCACTTAAATAAAACATAATTAATGGACCTTATAAAACAAAATACTACTTGATAAATAAAACATAATAATCAAAATGAACCTTACAAAACAAAGGTTAGTTGTGGACTTGTGGCTTTGGATGCTTCTATGAAAAATAAAAATAAAAAATAGCATTAACTAATATGATCAATATTTATTTAAAAAACGTCACCACTAAAAATAAATTTAATAGTTATAATTATGTATAAGTGAATATTAATTCTGTCATAGCACACTAATGCCAACTGCCGGTGCTTCATATGGAATGATAGCATTTTATTAAAATAAATCAAATATTTCATTTAACTAATATGATAAGGCAAATATAATATTCTTAAATAAAAAATACGCAATCCATTTTAGATTAACAGTAGTAGATTGGCAAATTAACGAGATTTTGTGAACATGTTAAAAAAAAATTCAGTACAAGACGACTAGGTCTTCAATTGTCGGCTTAATTCAATCTAATTGTGCCAAGAAAAAAGATCGTAACTTGAGTTCAGAATCCAATGCTAATAACAAATTCAATCCATGCTAATAACAGGCAAAATCTAATAGATTTCTTTATTTTATTCCTCTGTATTTCTGTATGTTCTTGAATTTTCAACTTTTGGAATTGAACTTTTTCAATCAATGAACTTTCATGATCAATTTGCGAGTAGACAATATCAAGTTTCCTAGCAACAATATAACATATATTGTCATATTTAGCAATATTGATTTTAATCAGGTCTCATTTTCTCTAATCAAATTAGACATAGAACATGAGTCTGAATGGAATGCAACACAGAGTATCAGAGATTGAAAATGATGTAAATGAATCTTTGAAGAAAGATAATCAGAGACCAAATGAATCTTTACTATTCATAATTCAGTTTCTATATATCTTTAAATTTGGATTTTTCTTTAAGTTTAATGATTGGAATCTTACCCCATTCTGAAACTCTGTCCTAGAAATCAACCCTGTTCCAAGAATTTACAAAAACAGAAACAACCAACAAAAATAACCCAATTAAATCTTTTTGGTGTTGGGTTTGTTGGATTCCATGGGATTTGGAATTCCATTCCATTGTTTGGTTGTAAAAGACTATGGAATTGAATTCAGTTGGAATTCACAAAATCCTTTTTGATTCCAACATTTCATTCTAAGTCCCAAGGAATTCTCCTTGTTAAGAATACATATTTTTTCAAAGGGTAATTATCATTGTTTATAATATTTAAAACCTGAATTCCATTTTGTGTTCTACAAAAACGAGTAGTTTTGCCATTTATCATTTATATTCATTTTAAAACAGAAATATACAAAGGAATGGAACTGAATTCCATTCCATTTCTGTCAACAAAACATGTGACAAAATATCAATTCTTTCATATTTCAACCAAACCAAACACCAAAAAGATTTAAATGAAGTTCTGGTGATATTATGAACAAAGAACAAATAAATAGCTTTCATGTTGCAGTAAGTTCGCCTCAGTTGTCCAGTATTTTCAAATTTCAACCATTGATTAGATTATCAAGTAAATTACATTTTTGTCAATGTCCTACAGTGATATTTTGGATCTGGTTCAACAACGAATCTTTTTTTTTCCTTTTTGGTCCCTGGACTATAATGATATTTTTAGATCTGATCCAACAAGGAACCTTTTTTATTTTCCTTTGGTCCCTGTCTCAACCAAATCATTCCCGAAAAAGGAAAAAAATAATCCTCTTTGGATCAAATCTGAAAATATTGCTATAGCACAGGGACTAAAGATGTAATCGTAAGCTGATTTCAACTGTATCTGTGTCTACCTTCCCTTATTTTTAGTGGGCATCGAAAAGATGTTTCATATGTCAATGGATGTGCACGTGATACAAGTAGGATTGCAAAGCTAAACACAGACCTGAGGGGATATTCCATGGAAAAATTGGCAACTCAATAGAGAATAACAAAAAGGTTAATCATTATGGATAAGCACAGGTGAAGAACAGAAAGAAAATGACAATTGGATTAAAGAAATCTTTAAAGCTAGAATTGAAAATGTAAGTGCTTCAGAAGTTTCTTTGAATGTGGGAAGGAATCATAAGAACTGTGAGATACCAATAAGATCTTCTCATGAATTGGAAGATGATAAAATTGTTTGTGATGCTAAAGAAGTTGTAGGTGAAACAAAAGTTGTAGAACATCCAACAAGGTCTTCTGAAGAGATAGACAGGGACCAAATGTTTTTTTTGTACTTGAAACTTGTGAAAATAAGGAGACAATCAAAGATGACATGCACATAGAGTCAAAGGAGAATAAAGATGAGGTGGGACCCAGTAATTCTAATAAACTTGCTGAAGAAACCAACAACTTAGCTTTGTATCAGAAGGTGGAAAATGAAAAGAAAACATCCCATGATTATGATGAAAATGGTTATGAGAAGAGATTCAGTGAAGCATTGGGGTTATTGGAAAATACAAAGCAGGAAGTACTTGAACACCGAGGAAGTAGTAATTGCAGAGATTCATGAATCAAATAGTGATGATGAAGCAAGTGAGAAAGTGGTTGAGGAAGAAAAAGAAGTGAAAGAGGAAAGTGACACTGAAAGCCACATGGAAGAAGACACAAAAAGAAGTTTTATGATGTTTGTGATGTGGAAATAATTGAGAATTCATCGAGTGATTATGATGATGCAGAAGAAAGTGAGAGCATCCAAAGTGACAACAATGTGGAATCAGGTCAAGAAGTTGATGGTGTCAGCAATAGCTCACCACAAGCTACATTAGAAGACACAGAAGCAATAATTATGAAAAATCTGAATCATGTTCAGATATGATACATGGTATGGAAGAAACTAAATTATGTGAAGATGGAAGAATAAAGGATGCAAACAAATTGTTGAATGAAATGACTGAGAAAAAGGTTGTTCATGATAAAATCACTTGTAACACGCTGATTAATGCTTATTGCAAGGTTGTATGCAGGATTAAAGACTGATTTGTTTACTTACAAGGCATTGGTTCATGGATTTTGCAAGATTAAAGATATTGAAAATGCTAAAGTGTTTGTTTTCTGTATGTTTAATGATGGATTATCTCCAAATAATTGCAATGAAGAGATGGTTTTGAAGCTACCTGAGGAGTTTCAACAGAAGGGTATAATTGTCTCATTGGCATTTAACATTGTCAATTCATTTGTTCCTTCTTCTCCTTATAACACAGAAAATCCAAGTTTATAATGAACTCAAAATTGTAATCATGCAGCTTAAAACCCCAAAATTGGATGAAAATAATGGATTTTCTTAAGCAAACATAAGAAATTCTCAACTAGATATGAGAAGATTTCAATAATTGAAGTAAATCTGTGAATAACAATTGAAGTAAATCTGTGAATACTGTACATGAAAAAGAAACTGTGATTATCAATGCTGAAAACAAAATACCTTTTAATAAGCTGGGGAACCAGAAATGGTGGGAGCAAATCGCCTCCTAAGACAGCAACTAAGAGAGCAACCGTGAAAGCATAGAAAATCACGAGTTAGGGATGGAGAAGAAGGAACAAAAAAACATAGAAATATAGAGATGCGCATGAGCTTCAACGAACCTGTACAAAAAGATAGAGATTTGCTTGAGTTCTAAGCCTTGAACGAGAAATAGAGATGGAGGCGTTAGGGTTAGTGAAGGGGGAAGACGGATCCTGAGACAAGTTATTCGATGAGCACGGAGCACCCAAGAACCCAGAGAAGATCCGATACCGGAGACCGGAGACGCCCAAACGGAAAAGGATGCTAAGATCATAACCCTATGGGGACAATCTATCGTCCCTATACCCACAAACAAACGACGTCGTTTTCACTTTTCCAACTAAATAGATTAAAAATATATATTTTTTGGTCATAGAAAGCTATGGGGACCACAAGTCGTCCCGATATTTACCCCAAAACACTTTATTTCCGTTAAACGATTAAAAAAAATATGTTATTTTTAATTTTTGTTATTTATTAGAGTGATATGTCGTCTCTATAGGTGTTTAAAGAACGTGTCAATCCCTAATTTTTCCCGCTTAACATGTTGAGACAAAAAGTCGTCCCAGTATCTAAAAAAGTCAATAAAAAATGGTCAACTCTATAGTGACGATATGTCGTCCCTATAGAAAGCCTATAGCGACGACTAATGTCGTCCCTATAGAACTCGTCCCTATAGGTGTTTATTCTTGTAGTGTTACAGCCTGCAATATACAATGAAATATCCGTTCCAGCATAAACAAAAAGGTTAGTCAAATCCATAACTTAAGCTCAACGACAAATGAAGAGAAACTTGTTTTAATCTTTGATTTTAAAAATAATAAGAAAAAGATTCATAATTCATTCCTCTTCTTCTGATATTTCAAATTATCATTCATCTTGTTGATCTCACTTACAAACAACTACATGTCATATGAAAATAAAAATGAATTCATTAAATTAATCAGATTCCTCTTGAATCAAAGTGGTACAAATGTTGTTTAATATTGATGAAAATGAAAGAATTTGTGCAAATATTAGGCCGAGATTGATCACGCTCGTGATTAAATGACAACGCCAATAGCAAATGTACAAATTAATAATAAAATTTTATTCAATTTATGATAAATTCGCAGGTTTCTTTCATATAGTGTCAAGAAGAGCTCCAAGGCAATTTATTTGACACTACTAGGGAATACTTCAAACCCCACAATTTCATATCCAGAAACTTTCTTTTTTATCATCACTTGTTGATATCACTCTCATATTATAACGTCCCAAAATTTAAGGCCAAAAGTTTCATTTTTATAATAATAAAACCATCATTCAAAACGTGTTCATAAAACCATAAAAGAAAATCAGAGTATGCCAATAATCATCCAAATACATGAAGTCAACAAATTCGGAACAACATGGTGTGTGCGATGCGATTATCCTGAGCCCTTCCCCTTCGATCCGAAAGCACCTGACACATAAACTAAAAACCGTAAGCACAAAGCTTAGTGAGTTCCCTAAAATACTTCATACCATACATATCAAACATATAATGGGTCATGCCCAACAACCATCGGGCCTTGCTCGGAACAGATCTGTCAGAACATTAGATGGGCCCCGCCCATCACATTTATCAGGCCTCGCCTAGCATTGGGCCCCGCCCGACATTCATATATACACATAAACACATGCAAAAATCACTAAGATAAATAACATACAATACACCCATCAGCCATCGCCTGACATTGGACATCGCTCGCTATACATATCACATACTAGACATACAAGAGTCACACAAACAACTAGAATCCTAAACATAATAAATCATAGGTCGACATTGGTGCCTTCAACCCGTCAATCATAGTGAGGAGATTGACCTCAAACTCATGAAAATCAGATAAATGCTCGGACTACTGATTCGGAAAAATCCCTTCGCTAATCAATCAAATAAAACCCTAATAAATAATTGGGCCATAAACCGTAACTCGGAAACTCATTCATTTTTCCAACTCCCAGGGTAAAAGACCATTTTACACTTTCCTCACTTGGCCCAATAACCAAGGCCTAACCCAATGGCTCCAAAAGCCTAATATGGCTTAAATTCCTAAATGAGGCCTAAGGCACATTATGGGCCCAAATACAAGAAATCCCAAAGCCTAACAATGGCCCAAAGTCAGAAAGACTATTGTCCCAACAAGGCCCAAAACCCTAAGAGTCCAAATATGGCCCATATCGAAAAAGTCAACAGAAGTCAAGGCTGCTGAGTACGCCCATCGTATTCAGACTTATGCCCTACGTACACCATCTTTGGCCAGTACACACTGTGTATGAGCTGGGTACACCCAACGTACTCCGTAGCAATGCCAACTTGCCATTAAGTGCTTAATTGGTTAAGCCTCTATGTCAAATTCTCAGATCTGATCCTAAATGATGTCTTAACATGTAAAGTTGACAACTTTACTCTGTTGCATGTCTTAATTGGACCCAATACTCAATAAAATCCATAATAAGAACCCTAACCGATGCATGGTCCACTATAACTCATCAACATTGCATTTTTATGAATAAGAGACCTAAAAAATGCTAAGATATATCATCCTTATCTTCTGGGGTAGCTCATACACTCATGCAGGACTTAAAGGACCATAAAAAGCACAAAAACAAGCCCTAACTAGATCTAACAAAATGAACCATCAAGTTAAGAGCTTTATACCTCAAATAGCTTTCCAAGTCGATGATGATTCTGGATCAATAAGCTCTAGCCACACCAGTGTAACTTCCAAGAGTTCATCTTCCTTCAAAATCACCAAAAACACCCTTAAAGTTCACTTCTAAGCTCAAAAACACTTATAGGGAAATTAAGGTTTCGTTTTTAGGGTTTGGAGAGGTGGAGGCTGGTCATAAGAGAGTCTAGGAGCAACTTAAGGTATTTAAATAGGGCACAAACCCTAAAAATGAGGATTTTCCCCTGGTGGCCGTACGCCCTACAATACGAATATCAACTTGGTAGTCTTGAGTACCACTTCAGTACTCCCCATGACTCGCTGACCGGCATCACCAAACATATTCGGGCTTGCACTTCCTCCCATAGAGCATCTCAAAATGAGGTCGATCAATGCTGGCGTGATAACTTTGTTATACGAAAACTTCGCCAAAGGGACATACGTATCCTAAATCCCACCGAAATCCAATACACATGCTCAAAGCATATCCTCCCCGGTCTAGATAGTCCGCTCACTCTAGCCATCAGTCTGCGGGTGGAAAGCCGTGCGGAAAATGCAATCAAGTACCATTGAAACCGACACCCCATGACGTGCCACAACCTCCCCGATGTAGACATCGACCAACTTCTCTGCATAGATACTCTCCTGAATCGTAACGAAATGCGTGCTCTTGGTCAATCGATCCACAATGACCCATATCGAATCCACTTCGCGCGCTATCCAAGGAAACTTCGTGATGAAATCCATAGTAATCTCTTCCCATTTCCAAACATGAATGTCTAACAGCTATATCTTTTCGTGAGCTCGCTGATGTTCGGCCTTGACTTTCCTGCAAGTCAAGCACCTCTCTACATATCATGCCACATCCCTCTTCATACATGGCCACCAATAATCAGGACGGAGATCTATATACATGTTTGTCGTTGCGAGATGAATAGAGAATCTCGACTTGTGCGCCTCTTCCATCAAAACCTGTTGTGCACCACCCCAGTATAGAACGCACACCCTTGGATAAAGGGTCAATAACCCCAAATATCATAATCAAAGGAAGCCACCTGTCCCACTATGCACTCACTCTTCCGGTGCTCTTTGCTCATAGCCTCAACCCGACCCTCTCGAATCTGGTCCAAGAGTGGAGTAATCACTGTCATCCTTAAGAATACATCTTTGATCGGAGCCGTGACCTCCTTGTGGCTGAGAGCATTGACCACTACGTTGGCCTTCCCCGGATGATAAAGGATCTCACAATCATAATCCTTCACCACATCCAACAATATACGTTGCCACATGTTCAGATTCACCTGATCCATCAAATACCTTAGGCTCGTGTGATCCGTGTAGATAGTACAATGGACCCTATAGAGGTAATCCCGCAAAATCTTGAGGGCAAACACCACAACCCCCAACTCTAAATCATGCATAGGATATTTAGCCTCATGAGGCTTCAGCTGCCTCAAAGCGTAAGCAATAACACGACCCCTTTGCATCAGAACTGCACTCAAACCCGTGATTGACACATCACAATAAACCACAAAATCCTCAACAACGTTTGGCAGGGTCAGGATCGGCGCCTCACACAATTTCTTCCTCAAGGTCTCAAAAGTTGCCTGCTGCTCAGGCCTTCAACGAAACGTGAGAGTCTTCGTCGTCAATCGAGTCAGAGGAACCGCTATCTTGGCGAAATCCTGAATAAACCTTCGATAGTAACCTGCCAACCCAAGGAAACTCTGAATATCAGATGGAGACCTTGGAACGTCCCGTCTCATCACCGTCGTGGCTTTGGTCAGATCAACTAGAATACCATTATGGTTGAAAATGTGCCCTAGAAATTGAACCTCGAACAACCAGAACTCACACTTGGAGAACTTCGCATACAGTCTCTCCCTACTTAAGTTCTCAAATACCCCCCTCAGATGCTCCTCGTGCAGCTCCTAAGTCTTAGAATAGACCAGGATGTCGTAAATAAACACATTCACAGACCGATCCAACATTAGTCTGCATACGCGATTCATGAGATCCATGAATGCGGCTGGAGCATTGGTGAGCTCGAAGGGCATCACCAAGAACTTATAATGACCATAACGAGTCTGAAAGGTTGTCTTCTACGTATCCTCCTCTATGACCCTCATCTGATGATAACTGTATGTAGATCAATCTTGGAAAACCAAGATGCACCCTGAAGCTGGTCAAATAAATCTTCAATCCTCGGGAGTGGATAACGGTTCTTCACCATTAGCTTATTTAGCTCCCGGTAGTTGATACACATCTGATGTGAGTCATCCTTCTTTTTCACAAACAGGATCGGTGCTCCCCATGGCGAACTACTCGGCCGAATGAACCTTTTGTCTAACAGCTCCTACAGCTGTGTAGACAACTCGTGTATCACTGGAGGTGCTAACCGATAAAATGCTTTAGCTATTGGAGCCGAACCGGGAACCAAGTCAATCCAAAACTCCACTTTCCTCTCCGGATGCACTCCAAGCAAGTCATTAGGGAACACATCCAGATATTCCCAAACAACCAGGACATCATCCATAGTCTCCTTACCCTTCTCCCGGGTATCCATAACATAGGCGACAAATCCGAAACAATCGTGCTGAAGATAACGCATGGCCCTAGCTGCTGAACATAAAATCGGCCCACCCTGAACATTCTCTCCCTGGACCACTAATTCTCCCCCACTTAGCGTCCGAACACATACCATGTGACGCTCGCAGTCAATCACTGCGCCATTGGGGCTCAACCAATCGATCCCCATAATAACATTGTTCCCATGCAAATGAATAGGAACCAAATCAATCGGGTACCGCTCACTAAACCTATCCAGTACACATCCTCAATGAACCCTCAACGATCATTAGCAATCTCAACCTCTAATGGACAATCCAACTCCCTCGGAGCATCGATAAACCTCTTGTTGAGGGGAAGAGATACAAAAGATCGGGTAGCCCCAAAATCAGACAATACCAAAGCACAAATATAGTTTACGAGGAACGATCCTAAAACAAAACACATAGATATAAGCAGAAAAACAACATAAATAAAGAGATAAGTGTTGGGTTTTAAGCACTATAACACTCATATGGTGCACATGCAACCCTAGATGCTTTGGATATATGTTTTCTCTAATTATACATGCAATTTTAATTTTCCAAAGAATAAATTCTAACTAGCATACAATAGAGGATATACAACATAAAACTCATAGTTAGATGAATACCTCTTGATGTAGTTGTAGTTCTTGGCCTTAGAAAGCTTTAGCACCTCAAGTGTGATGCCTCAAATGGTTCACAAACACCATGAACAAAGGATGACTTTGAGAGAGAGTATGGAGCACATTAAAATCGGTTATAGCTCTTAGAATACTTAGGGTAACCGATTTTGGCTAAGAGGAATCACATATATAGTGTAGGATTCCAAGAGTCATGGGTAAATCCTAATCCATACACTTGGGTTATGATCCATATCTCATGTGGGCTAACTCTTCACGGATACTTACATAACTTAGCCCAACATGGATTAATAGCCCAAACACTATATATATCACTAATTTACATAATCAGTCCCCGTTAATTTAATTAGTATCTTTTGATCACTAAATTAATTCTTCATCAATACTAATTAAATAATATGATTTCACAATTAATACATTAGACTTGTAATATATTAATAAATCATAAATAATCTCTTTCTCCAATATTCATCCTATCAGTTGTTCTGGTGAAGGCAACCCAAATGGACCATGCTACTCTCGGGTCGAGTACATACCAATTATATTTATGGGCTTAGAAACCTAATCCAACAGTCTCCCACTTGGATAAGTCTAATAACTATTATTGCAAGTACGACTCCAAAATCCTGACTAGCAATCGTAGCTCTCAAAAGCCGTTGTCGAACTATGACCTAGTCAATGACGCGTCCATTAGATAAGGAGTCATATGTTCCTCCATTATAGATATCGTATGAACTGAGACATGGATTATAATCATTCCCTTTATTCATGTGTTGTTTCCCAATTTCTGATTTATGACGACCGACTAATTGAACAAATCAAATCAGTCCAGGCTTGGCCAAGCACTTAGGGTTGTCATCGCTAAATCATCGAGGGGCCCACATATATCGCTTTTATTCCACATTGGGTAAAAGGAATGGATAAAATTCGACTCAAATGCTTGCTTGTACTTACTCATCAAATGACACACAACAATATGTTTTATAACACCAAGTTACTAGTGTGTTTACATATGTCAATGTGCAAACGACTTGTAAACTACAACTCACATGTCTTGGTTTCAAGAATATAAGATATTATCGTCTCACAATCACTCATGATAAAATCCATGAAGTGATTCAGATGAGCGTGGGTTTAATCCAATACTCAAATCTTATTACAGGAGTACTCATGAACACTGCAGCAAACTAGTGTTATGTCTAAACGCCTTTAGACAATCTACAGACCCATTTATGACAGTCTAGCTTCAATACCTACTTCCAAAGTATGATCGATTGTGGATGGTTTGAATAACCTAGTTATTCGGAAAGTCAAAACATGCAAAATGAAACACAAGAATAATCGATTCCAATATGGTCTCAAAACTTTTGAATATAAATAAAATAAAACACCTTTTATTTAATCACCATATTGATTACACATTATTCATTATATAATGTTCCGATTTATCAACTTTACACTTGAATTAAAACAATAGTTATCCCATGCTCCAAGCATGCACACTATGTTTACCTATGGTCCTTACTTTGTGGAATAGATCAATTGTAAACATTTCCAATGACACTCATTTCACAATTCCAAATCCTTACTGTAAGTGTAAGAATACAAAGTCCTTGCCACTTACTGTAATCTGTTAGATTCTAAGCTTATATGCAGTGATCCTTTTGTAATGACTATGTACACAAGTCACAGAGACTTTGCCAATTACAAATGTTTCCATTGGAGATTGTTACAAGACAATTCCGTAGATACGAAGACTCATATTCAAAGCACATTCCTTTGAACATCCTTCTTGCATAAAAGTTTCGAACTTACTCATAGATTCTTGATATCCAACTCCCATTATGGAAACTTTTCCGTTATTGCCATATGACTATCCATTCTTAATAGAATCCTATCTATTCAAAATTATATCAATATGGTCCATTCATTACTATACTTCCAACTGTCCTTAAGTAACCAATCCTTAGCGAACTTCAGATCGTCCTTGACAGTTGTTTAATAACTTTAGTCATATCCTGTTCTAGTCCTTTTCCTTCTTAATGCCCCAGACATTTGGAAAATTAGAACAAGAGAATATTATAGCACATGCAATCGATCCTATATCCGAAGCATATGGGACACGATTCATAATGTATTACATAACGACCTGATACTTTACCATTCTCTTGCTATAACATTTCCATATATAGAATTTCCTTACGTCGAATATTTTCAACATAACATTCATATATGTCCTTGACTAAATTTGATTAAAATCTCACAATCTAAGCTTTTATACTTGAAATGAAGTATAAGTTCCTCTCCCTTAATTATAGGAAAACAACTTTTCAAACCCTGCAACTTTGCGAATTGAAACCTTTGTTTTATATAATTAACATTTCTAACTCGCAACACTTACCATAATAATTATGCTCCCACTAGCATAATAATTATTATCTTACTAGCATAACACTTATGCTCCCACTAGCTTTGACATGTACCCAGAAATAAGTTGGACTTCTAGAAATCAATACTTGTTAACTTTCTTACCAAAGTTCAGATTTCTGATACAAGATGCTTTGATAAGCCTTTATCTAAGCTTCTCAAACTCATACACCTTTCCTTAGATAGCTCACATGTGTGTCTAAACAATTTTAGAACTTACAGCAATAAGCCTCAAATGTTTAGACCTTTTACCATTTCTCATAATTTGAACTATGAAGAGGGATGTCGTAGTCATAATCGAATTTGAGAATGCAAATATCACACAAGCTATCTCCTTAAAATCTACTTAGTGAAACCTTTTGCTCACAATCATTTTCATGAACTGGAGAGAAACCGTATGACACTTAGATTTTATGGTGTATGTGTTCCTATCCATGTGAATTTGTCATAACCATAATCACAAGACAAGGTTAGTGACAAATCCAAACTCATATGGACTGAACTTGTTCAATCTTAATTTCTTGCCACCTGGCAGCACGAGGGCCTACCATTGCTTCCAAGTTGTTATGCAAACAATTGAGTACTCATAGAACTCACATGCATAGTCAACCAACTGGAATGGGCAAAAAATAAGAATATGTCAACACGATAGGTTAAAAACCTCAAGTCGTGTGCTAGTGATTAACAATGGGTTTACTCTTGATTAGTTCTTGAAACTTTTCAAGATCTTTAAGACTCCCACTGTCCTCTTGACATATAAGATTCTCTTTGTCAAGAAACATTACTTGAAAAATCAATATTCAAGAGTTAGTGCGGTTTCTTATCAAGACAAACATTTCACACAATTGGTCTTAGTTGGGCTCTGTCTTATCCAAGACATCACAACTTACCAATTTCAAATGTACTAGAGTAAGAAACATTTTACTCTACATTTGATAAGTTTTATAAACCTTTCTTAAGATTATGTCACTCAAGTTATGTGACAACCCAAAATTTCTATCTTGTACAACCATTCAATTCAATCAAGGTCAGACTTGTTTCTATTATCATTTAGCAGTGTTTAGAGTCTATTTGAGTGTTCTAAGCATAATACATTCAAGGATCGGATGTTAGGAAGTATCTTCTTGAGGCCTTTATACCTTAATCAAGCTTTAAACCCCATCATATGGAGTTTACGGCCACACCACCTAGAGTTTACGGCCGTAAACTCATGTGGGCCGTAAACTTATACTATAAGTGTGAGATTTCATCACTTTCCTCATTTCTCTTCCATTCCAAGTCTAAGAACCCGATTTTTCTCTCAAGTATCATAAGATCTTCATCTCGATCTTCCAAAAATGTAAGAATTCTTTCCATTTGATTTGTTGATACAATGCTTTAACTAGTACAACCCTTTGATTTCATCCATGAAATCATCTATTTTGGTTAGATCTTCAAGAAACACCAAGAACACACTAGTGTTTTTGGACCGTAAACACCCTTTCAAGCTTCTATATCGTAAGTACTCTCTCCATAGCTTGTTATATACTTGAAATACTTGAAGAACACTTAGAATACATCCATTTGATAAGAACAAAGGGAGTTTACGGCCAAGACCATCTCCCTTGGCCGTAAACCCTTATAGTGGTGCCATTTTGACCTTAAACTCTTCTAGGAGCTAAGCTTGTGAACTAGAACACTTCTTGGAAGACCTTTAGACCTTAAAACACACTTTGGTACAAAATACCATGAGTTTACGACCGTAAAAACATAGGGCCGTAAACCCATGGCCGTGAACTCATGGGAGTCTTACCATTTGGGCCGTAAACTCCAATGTGAGGCCCTACACCCCTTATATGCAACCCTATGTGGTGTAAAACTTCATTACAATTGTTTTTTAGTCCCTAAGGTTGTTCCATTTCATGATTAGATGTTATAAAAACTAATTAGATACACATATGTGTCATTATATGCTAAATAGGATCCGTGTGTGCTCAAGCCTTCACTTGACACCTAGCATCCTTATCAATCTTACATTCGAGTTACTCACTGCAGGTGAGTTCATCCCCCACATTTTCATGATTTTTACTGTTTTAAGGGGGGGGGGGGGGGAATACAAGTTTAACACAAAGTTTTGTGTTATAAACATGAGATTTCAATATCTTATCAAAATTGATTTCAGTTATCATTAAATCAAATGGTTTTCAAGAATTGTTTCAAAATGACATCAAGTCACCAAAACGAATTTCAAAATATCAAACTTCTTTTAAATGTTTTATAAACTTATGTTTTTCCCCAAAAATCATACTAGTATGCATATATTTATATAAATAGAATTTAAAAGATTTAGGACTAATAACTCACTTTAATTCATGTTCCTTGTTTGGATGTGGGATTACAAGTATAAGTTGTTTGTCCGAATGTCATTTAAATTTTACTTATATATTTATATATGTATACAAGTATAAAAGTTTATTCGTTTAGTTTGAATTACCCTTTGTAACATGTTGAGCAAAGGGTTACATTCATGAATACTCCATATCAAATCAGAAAGTACATATAAATTATAATAGGTATAATTTATGATTCAAAGAACATTAATTCACGATTCAAGTATACTAGATTACATTATTTTACAAGAACAAAGATTGATTCAAAACTATTCAAGGATATACATTCTTTCAAATACATGTTAAGAGTACTAATTCAAGAACATACTATCAATCATTTACTTCAGAACAATTGGGTTTTCATAACTAATATACATGTAACGTTTATATGCTTTTATGAGTCAAGTAGTATAGGTTGTTTAATTCATTTTAAAAAATATAGTTAAGTCCTGACATTATAACCAGAATCTCCAGCCGGGGATCGAAACAATGTGTGTATAGATCTATATTGGGATTAACAACCCCACACTCGGACTGCTAGCTACACTCAGGCATACACGCCTGTGAGTGAGAAATTGTTATCATCATGTTTTCAGTGCACTCATAGCACTGGGTCAGGCCATCTAGTTAGTATGGTTATAATAACTCATTAAAAGATATTAACAATACGTTAGTGTATAATTAACTAAACTCATGTACTATTCCAAAGTACCAGTTTACAAGATACAGTTTACAGTACTACATTACAGTTTACAATAACAGTTGGTGAATTCAGATATACTCTTAGATACTCGTTTACGAAAGGATTATAAATACAGAACATTGATATACAAATAGAACAGTTTAATGCAACCAAAACTACTTTTCATATACAGTAGAAAATATAGGATTTTCTGGAAACAGCTTACATATTCAAGAAACAAAAAGCATTCTTTCAAAACATAAATACTTATGCACTCACTCAACTTTATGTTGATACTCTCTTTTCAAATTACTTGGATTCTCAGGGAACCAGTAGACAGGTACACCCCGAGCTTTTGAGAAGATGGAGCTGTTTATGTCTTGTCTTCTTCTTTTATACAAACTTTTTAGTTACTGTATACATTAGTGAAACTCATGTAAATATTTATATATTTTTTTAAATACAATGGTTGTTTGTACATTGATTACTATTATACATGTGTTGTGATGCTACAAATGAAGTCCTCCACCCTCGGACGTTTCCGCCGTCTGGTTTGGGGGTGTGACAGATTGGTATCAGAGCATTGTTTATAGTGAACTCAGTATATCAATCCATAAAAGATATACAAACTATAAATACATTTGGGGCTGAGAGCTCTGACTACAAGTATACTTTTAAAAATTTAATTATTTTTACAAGAAGTATACTAACACTCATACATACAAGTACGGTATCACAATCATAAGAACTTAAAAGTATTTGGATGTTGAACATTACAGTCAAACCTGGACATTTATGTAATCATATCTGGAATTAATATAGCCTGATCAACTATATTGATTTGAGATATGACCAACATGTGTTTGGGAGTGATAGTGATGTTGTGACATGTCTAAAACTTACCAACTATAGATATTCAGAAGAACACTAGAACAGAACATAAAGATTAAAATACTATATGGGTATTTTAGGCACTATATACTAATAACAAACATGTGAAAACAATAGAACAATTAAGGGTAGAATTATAAGTATAAAGGGTATATTACAATTATATATAATTAAAGTTATAATGATTTAGAATATGTGATTTAGCTTCATTTCCTGTTCCTTGTTTGGTTGTGGATTTAGAGTCGGATCAATTAATCGAAGGTCGGTTATACCCAAGTTATATATAATTAATATACACTTTATAGTTATAGAAATACCTAGAACAAGTCATACATAATACATTACTTGTTAACTGTAGGTCTCTTTTGTAGAAATTTATATCCCTTATCCCAAATCTCACTTAGATAACACTGGTTGAGTTGAGGTTTCATTCAAGAAATACCCGTCGCCAGTATAAGATACTCTACTCAGCTCCTATTCACTCTTTTGGTTATAGTTAAGTCTACGGATAAGTTATATCGTTATTTTTCATGTTGTTCAGTTAGACCACAGAAATTTTAATTATTTTGGAAGGTCTGTATGATGTCGATGTTTTCCCAGAATTTGACATATTGTAGACCTGTTTAAGGTCGAATTTTCCATACTTTATGTGATCAATATGCCAAATCAATCGACATGCATTTTCATAGTCTATGAAAAATAACCATTCAATTTGCTATCAATTCAGTTACAAGTAGTACTTGTCGTAGACTTCTATTTCCAATTCATCATAAGATTCGTGTTGAACTATATGTTTTAGTTCAGAGATATCAAAATTCATATTCACTCTTGATATCTTATCATGTTGTATCTTTTGAATTTTATAGAAAAAGATGCCTCCTCGTAAGAATCCAAGGCGTAACATTGTTGAAGAAGAACCAGTGCCACCTCCGCCACCACCTCCTCAGTTCGACCCCGCTATGTTCCAAGTGGCGGTCACGGCGGCTGTAGCTGCTGCCATGACTCATATTAATACTCCTGGAGCTAGTGGTTCAGGAGCTGGTGCAAATCCTTCTAACCATGGCGAAGGTCATGGGCACTCGCGAGAGTGCACTTATAAGGATTTTTCCAATGCCAAACCCAGGACCTTTAATGGAACTGGTGAAGTTATGGCATTAAGGCAATGGATAGAAAAGACAAATGCAATTTTCGAAATCTGCTCCTCTCCTGAAGGCAGCAAGGTCAAGTTCGCTGCCTGTACCTTTTCAGAAGGAGCTTTAACATGGTGGAATGGCCATGTTAAGTCACTTACTCTAGTGGTGGCTAATTCAATAAGCTGGGAAAACTTCAAATCTATACTTATGCGGGAATACTGTCTGCGAGGAGAAGTTCAGAAACTTGAGGAGGAACTCTGGGGTCACACAATGGTTGGTTCTGATATATCAACCTATAGTAGTAGATTCTGTGATTTGGCAATTCTTTGCCCGGATATGGTTGCTCTGGAGAGCAAGAAGATTGAGAGATATATTTGGGGACTGTCGCCCCAAATTCAGTCAAGTGTTTTAGCTTCGAGGCATGTTACTTTTGATAGTGCCAAGGAGCTGGCACAATCTCTCATCGACCACGGATCCCGTCAACACTTAGTGGTTGCTATACCAGAACAACCGAAAGGAAACAACAACAACAACAATGACAACAACAACAGCAAGAAGAAGGGCTGGAACAAGAGGAAGGACAAGTTTACATAGGATTCCTCAAAGAAACAACAGCTAGTTACAGTAAATGCTGCTACTGTACCCGCTGTTGTTCCTGTTAACCCCATACCAGCTAAGCCTTATGCCGGTAATCTCCCGAAGTGCAACAAGTGCAATTTTCACCATAATGGAAATTGCAGGGAAATGCAGTGTCGTAACTGCAACAGAAAAGGGCATACTGCCCGATTCTGTAGAGCACCACCCCAACCACTTAACCAAGTACCTGCTGCTGGAGTAGGTCAAGCATGCTACAATTATGGTGAAGTGGGGCATTTCAAGAAAGATTGCCCTAAAGCTGGAAATGCCGATGGAGTTGGGAGAATTTTAGCACTGGGTCATGAAGAAGCAGTGGCAAACCCAACTGTAGTCACGGGTATGTTTCTTCTCAACAACACATATACATGCATTCTATTCGATTGTGGTGCTGAGAAGAGCTTTGTGAGCCATAATTTCAAACACTTGCTAAATCGTAAACTCCCAACCATTAAAAGAAACATTCATAGTCGAAATGGCTAATGGGAAATCCGAATCCACCAATAATATATACATAGGATGTACTCTTACCTTGAATAACTTTTCATTCCCAATAGACCTTATGCCGGTCTCTATCAAAAGTTTTAATGTCATAATAGGTATGGATTGGTTGTGTCCTAACCATGCTGACATCCTATGCCATGAAAGAGCCATTCGTCTAAACTTGCCGACTAACGAAACCCTTATTATTTACGGCGACAAACCCGGAACGAACCTCCAGATCATTTCTTGCATCAAGGCACAGAAGAACCTTCGTAAAAAGTACTGTGCTTTCTTAGCTCACGTGGTAGACAAAAAGCAAGAAGTGAAAGACATAGCAAACATTCCTGTAGTCGGCAACTTTCCCCACATATTTCCCGATGATCTTCCAGGAGTGCCTCCTGAACGACAAGTCGAATTCCGAATCGACTTAATTCCAGGGGCTACCCCTGTAGCCAAATCTCCCTACCGTCTTGCACCTTCCGAATTGCAGGAATTATCCAACCAGCTTAACGAACTCATTAGCAAAGGTTTCATAAGACCAAGCTTCTTACCCTGGGGAGCACCGGTTTTGTTCGTGAAGAAGAAGGATGGATCTTTCCGCATGTGCATTGACTACCGCGAACTGAATAAACTTACCAATAAGAATCGATATCCTCTGCCTCGCATTGACGATCTGTTCGACCAACTTCAAGGTGGGAGCTACTTCTCCAAAATAGACTTAAGATTCGGGTATCACCAGTTACGAATTTTGGAGAATGACATTCCTAAAAATGCATTTAGAACTCGTTATGGTCATTATGAATTCGTAGTGATGACATTCAGATTGACGAATGCACCAGCTGTGTTCATGGATTTAACGAACAGAGTGTGTCGTCCTTTCTTGGACAAATTCGTCATAGTTTTCATCGACGATATTCTTATCTACTCAAGAAGCGAAGAGGATCATGGCCAACACCTTCGTCAAGTTTTGAAAACTCTTAGAACAGAGAAACTCTATGCGAAGTTTTCAAAATGCGAATTTTGGATCAGGAAGGTTGAATTCCTAGGTCACGTGGTTAGTTCTGAAGGAATACACGTTGACCGTTCCAAAATTAATGCAATTGAAAACTGGTCAGCACCCAAAACACCTACATAAATTCGTCAATTCTTAGGTCTTGCCGGCTATTATCGTAGGTTTATTCAGAATTTTTCTCGAATAGCTAAACCTCTTACCACCCTGACGCAAAAGGGTGTAAATTTAGCTGGGGAGAAAAGCAAGAAACAACGTTCCAAACGCTGAAGCGAGCCTTGTGTAGTGCACCAATCCTATCTCTTCCTGAAGGGACAGAGGATTTTGTAGTGTACTGCGATGCGTCTAATCAAGGGCTTGGATGTGTTCTTATGCAAAGAGGAAAGATGATATCTTATGCTTCAAGACAGCTAAAGACACATGAAGTCAATTATTCAACACATGACCTTGAACTAGGAGCAGTAGTATTTGCTCTGAAGATCTGGAGACATTACTTATATGGCACGAAGTGTACAGTATTCACGGACCATAAAAGTCTCCAGCATATCTTCAATCAGAAAGAGCTGAACATGAGACAACGACGATGGGTGGAGCTACTGAACGACTACGATTGTCAGATTCATTATCACCCTGGTAAAGCTAATGTAGTAGTTGACGCTCTTAGCAGAAAAGAATACTCGAGACGTCGAGTAAAGTCGTTGACCATGACAATCCATTCACATCTGTCCACACGGATTAGAGAGGCTCAACTTGAGGCCTTAAATCCTGAAAATGTGACAGGTGAAGCCTTGAGAGGAATGGATAAAAATTTCAAAGTAAAGGATGATGGAGTCTATTGTTTCATGAATCGAATCTGGACACCTAAGTTTGGTGGTTACAGAGACGTAGTCATGAATGAAGCCCATAAAACCAGATACTCCATTCATCCAGGTTCAGACAAGATGTACCTGGACCTCAAGAAACTATACTGGTGGCCAAACATGAAGGCCGAAATTGCTACCTTTGTGGGCAAGTGCCTTACTTGTGCCAAAGTCAAGGTAGAGTACCAGAAACCTCCAGGTTTATTGCAACAACCTGAAATACCAGAATGGAAGTGGGAGCGGATTACAATGGATTTCATAACCAAGTTACCCAAGACATCGGGTGGTTATGATACTATTTGGCTAATCGTCGATAGATTAACCAAATCCGCACATTTCTTACCGATCAAAGAAACTGACAAGATGGAGAAGCTAACAAGAACTTACCTCAAGGAAATCGTTAGACTGCATGGTGTGCCAATATCTATCATTTCTAATCGAGATAGTAGATTCACTTCTCGTTTCTGGCAGTCTTTACAAAAATCTCTGGAAACTAGGTTGGACATGAGTACAGCCTACCATCCACAAACTGACGGACAAAGTGAGAGGACGATTCAAACTTTAGAATATATGTTGCGAGCTTGCGTGATAGACTTTGGTAAGGCATGGGATGCTCATTTACCCCTTGTCGAATTCTCTTACAACAATAGTTATCACACTAGCATAAAGGCTGCTCCTTTCGAAGCTCTCTATGGCCACAAGTGCAGATAACCGTTGTTTTGGGCTGAAGTGGGTGATACGCAGCTAGCTAGAAGCCAAGTTCCTGACAGTACTCTCACTGGTCCGGAAATCATTCGCGAAACCACAGAGAAAATCGTGCAAATCCGGGAGCGACTTAAAGCTTCCAGAGATAGACAGAAAAGCTACGCTAACAAAAGAAGAAAACCTTTGGAATTCCAGGTTGGTGACCGCGTCATGTTGAAGGTCTCACCCTGGAAGGGCATGATACGCTTTGGAAAGCGTGACAAGTTGAATCCAAGGTATATAGAACCATTCGAGATTCTTGCTAGAATTGGTCCCGTAGCTTACAAACTCCGATTACCTCAAGAACTAAGTAACATACATCCTGTTTTCCACGTCTCAAACTTGAAAAAGTGTCTATCCGACGAGACTCTTGTTATCCCACTCGACGAGATCGAGATCGACGAGAGCCTCAACTTCGTGGAAGAACCAGTAGAAATCATGGATCGAGAGGTCAAACAAACAAAGCAAAACCGTATTTCTATAGTGAAGGTGCGCTGGAATGCCAAACGTGGACTTGAATTCACTTGGGAACGCGAGGATCAAATGAAATTGAAATATCCTCATCTTTTTGCTTAGTTATTTGTATTTGCTTAATTTCTTAAACTTTAATTTCAGGACGAAATTCTCTCTAACGGGGGGATGATGTGACAACCCGAAATTTCTATCTTGTACAACCATTCAATTCAATCAAGGTCAGACTTGTTTCTGCTATCATTTAGCAGTGTTTAGAGTTTATTTGAGTGTTCTAAGCATAATACATTCAAGGATCGGATGTTAGGAAGTATCTGCTTGAGCCCTTTATACCTTAATCAAGCTTTAAACCCCATCATATGGAGTTTACGGCCACACCACCTTGAGTTTACGGCCGTAAACTCATGTGGGCCGTAAACTCATACTATAAGTGTGAGATTTCATCACTTTCCTCATTTCTCTTCCATTCCAAGTCTAAGAACCCGAATTTTCTCTCAAGTATCATAAGATCTTCATCTCGATCTTCCGAAAATGTAAGAATTCTTTACATTTGATTTGTTGATACAATGCTTTAACTAGTACAACCCTTTGATTTCATCCATGAAATCATCTATTTTGGTTAGATCTTCAAGAAACACCAAGAACACACTAGTGTTTTTGGACCGTAAACATCCTTTCAAGCTTCTATATCGTAAGTACTCTCTCCATAGCTTGTTATATACTTGAAATACTTGAAGAACACTTAGAAAACATCCATTTGACAAGAACGAAGGGAGTTTACGGCCAAGACCATCTCCCTTGGCCGTAAACCCTTATAATGGTGCCATTTTGACCTTAAACTCTTCTAGGAGCTAAGCTTGTGAACTAGAACACTTCTTGGAAGACCTTTAGACGTTAAAACACACTTTGGTACAATATACCATGAGTTTACGACCGTAAACTCATAGGGCCGTAAACCCATGGTCGTGAACTCATGGGAATCTTACCATTTGGGTCGTAAACTCCAATGTGAGGCCCTACACGCCTTATATGCAACCCTATGTGGTGTAACACTTCATTACAATTGTTTTCTAGTCCCTAAGGTTGTTCCATTTCATGATTAGATGTTATAAACACTAATTAGATACACATATGTGTCATTATATGCTAAATAGGATCTGTGTGTGCTCAAGCCTTCACTTGACACCTAACATCCTTATCAATCTTACATTCGAGTTACTCACTGTAGGTGAGTTCATACCCACACATTTTCATGATTTTTACTGTTTTAAGGGGGGGAATACAAGTTTAACACAAAGTTTTGTGTTATAAACATGAGATTTCAATATCTTATCAAAATGGATTTTAGTTATCATTAAATCAAATGGTTTTCAAGAATTGTTTCAAAATGACATCAAGTCACCAAAACGAATTTCAAAATATCAAACTTCTTTTAAATGTTTTATAAACTTATGTTTTCCCCAAAAATCATACTAGTATGCATATATTTATATAAATAGAATTTAAAAGATTTAGGACTAATAACTCACTTTAATTCCTTTTCCTTGTTTGGATGTGGGATTATAAGTATAAATTGTTTGTCCGAGTGTTATTTAAATTTTACTTATATCTTTATATATGTATACAAGTATAAAAGTTTATTCGTTTAGTTTGAATTACCCTTTGTAACATGTTGAGCAAAGGGTTACATTCATGAATACTCCATATCAAATCAGAAAGTACATATAAATTATAATAGGTATAATTTATGATTCAAAGAACATTAATTCACGATTCAAGTATACTAGATTACATTATTTTAAAAGAACAAAGATTGATTCAAAACTATTCAGGGATATACATTCTTTCAAATACATGTTAAGAGTACTAATTCAAGAACATACTATCAATCATTTACTTCAGAACAATTGGGTTTTCATAACTAATATACATGTAACGTTTATATGCTTTTATGAGTCAAGTAGTACAGGTTGTTTAATTCATTTTAAACAATATAGTAAAGTCCTGACACTATAACCAGAATCTCCAGTCGGGGATCGAAACATTGTGTGTATAGATCTATATTGGGATTGACAACCCCGCACTCGGACTGCTACTACAGTCAGACATACATGCCTGTGAGTGACAAATTGTTATCATCATGTTTTCAGTGCACTCATAGCACTGGGTCAGGCCATTTAGTCAGTATGGTTATCATAACTCATTAAAAGATATTAACAATACGTTAGTCTATAATTAACTAAACTCATGTACTATTCCAAAGTACCAGTTTACAAGATACAATTTACAGTACTACATTACAGTTTACAATAACAGTTGGTGAATTCAGATATACTCTCAGATACTCGTTTACAAAAGGATTACAAATACAGAACATTGATTTACAAATAGAACAATTTAATGCAACCAAAACTACTTTTCATATACAGCATAAAATATAGGATTTTCTGGAAACAACTTACATATTCAAGAAACAGAAAGCATTCTTTCAAAACATAAATACTTATGCACTCACTCAACTTTATGTTGATACTCTCTTTTCAAATTACTTGTATTCTCAGGGAACCAGTAGACAGGTACATCCCGAGCTTTTGAGAAGATGGAGCTGTTTATGTCTTGTCTTCTTTTATTATACAAACTTTTTAGTTACTATATACATTAGTGAAACTCATGTAAATATTTATATTTTTTTTAAATACAATGGTTGTTTGTACTTTGATTACTATTATACATGTGTTGTGATACTACAAATGAACTCCTCCACCTTCGGACCTTTCCGCCGTCTGGTTTGGGGGTGTGACAAGTTACAATCTTGGAGTATGACTCTAAGACTTGATTTTGGAACGAAGTATGATTCACCTTTTGATTTAACCATTTCAACAATCCCCGATTCAGCCATACAAGTGCATTTTAGAGGATCAATTGTGACATAGTTTTCATAATCATAAGGATGATCATAAAACATGATACTAAAGTACTCTCCCTTCTTTTCAGATTGGAGAAACTTTTATCTTTCTGCCTAATTTGATTCTTCTTATTCGATCTGCTTTACATTGAAACTTTTCAAAAGGTTTCGAAATTATACTTAATCTTGTAAGTATAACTATATTTACTAAACTTTAGTAAATCATGACGAATCGTCTTATTGTTCTATGTGGTGGACCTGACCAACGCACAACCAAGTGTACCCGATCCCCTAGTCCTTCACTTGACTCACATATACATGTGAACATGGAATTAGTCTTAATTTTCCAAAGACGAAGGTTCTTATCAATCATACAATACATGTTGCATGATTCCAAGTTTCTATTCAACTGAAACTTGGGTGATGAGAATCTTTCCTTATTTGGTAAATTATGACACTACCACAAACGAAAGAATCAAATCCATTTTCAACATGCTAACAATAGAAACATACAAACATCAATTTCCACAAATGTCATTGCAAGGAAATATAAAATAAGATAAAATTCAAAAATTTATTCTTATTTATAAGACGCGGAACAATTTTTACTTACAAAGCAATTGCAAATGAAAACTATGTTACTACATATTTTTAAGCAATTTATCACAACTCCTAGCATCAACTCAAAAATCCAATCATCGAACCATGCGATCGAAATCCATCTCTTCACGATCAAATTCAACTTACTATTTCCTTTAAGCTTCCTTCTTTCTCTTTGATTCTGCAAAACATCAAAATGTAACTTTACATCATGTAATAAGAATCAATAAATGGGAACTTAATAGAGTTAGATAATAAGCTTACCATAAGCAGAGTCATATATTTTGACTTTACCATTCTTGTGGTCCTTCAGGTAGCTACGGCAGCTTCGCAACCAATGCCCCTTCTCTTGGCAATAGAAGCAAACAGATTCTTTTGGAATGGTACACGAGACAATCTTAGACTTAGCATTTCCCTTTCCCTTGGAAAGAGAAATCTTTTCTGGACTTCCAATGTTACCATTTTCAATGTCCATGAAAGTTTGGGAAGTAGATATTCCATTCAAATTTGCATTACCAGTGCGCCAAATCATTGTTGATTCAGCAACAATTAGTAAATAGGTAAGATCGATAAGGGACATGTTGTGGTCTGTCATATAGTAATCTTTAATGAACTCACAATATGACTTAGGAAGTGATTGGAGAACCAGGTCAACATCCAACTTCCTCGACACAACGACTCCTAACATTCCCATCCTGTCAATGTGTGACTTCATCTCCAAGACATGTGCACACACAGACCTTCCATCTTGGTGTTTGCTAGCCAATAGGGCTTGAGTGACATTTAAAATTTTTAAGTATTTGAACTTGTGGGTAAGGGAGAATTATTGGAGGAGGTGGAGGAAGTGAAGTGTGACATTGAGGAATATGATCTTCATGTGGAAAGCTTTTTCCAAAAGATTCGGGAAGACAATAGTTGTTTGAACTAGACATCTACATTGGAGAAATTCAAGTTATTTGATTTAAGTCCTTAATATAACACCCAAATGAAATATTAAGGCTAGGACCCAACACAATATTTTACAATTCGGAAGAGGGATGCCGTAATCCAATTGCATAATATTTGAAGGTAGGTAAATGACAATTTACCAATTTCCACCATGAAAAACGAAAATGAATTTTAGGTTTTAAATGAATTGAAATTCCTAGATTCTTTGAGATTTATTGAACTTTTCAATGGCATGTTTAAATCTCGATTATGCCCTTCAAGTTTGTGACTGACATGTCGATGATCACAAACAATGTGTGAATAACCATGCAAATTAGCTTGGTACACTTTATGTTACAAATCATCCAATCAATGTGCCGGTTAACCACACACGCTCCATTGATCCATGATTAACACCGAGCTACCCATTGCTATCCTACATTAGTCCTAGATTAGTGTGTCGGTTAACCACACACACTCCACTAACAACTAATAAGGTGCAATGTGCAATTTCATGGGTTAGCACCAAATTCACATTTTTCCTAAAGTAACTAAGATTGAGAATTTATAAAAGTTTAGTTACTTTATAATTCATTATACTTTTAATGAGGATTTAAATGTTCTGTCAAACCCGTTCGGCTAACGACCCTCCAACAGTCAAGGAAGCGGTGGGTGAGAGTGGACACCCACTAAACCACCATTTTATAGGCAGTAGCCTTATACCCCCTTATAGACCGGCATCGTGAATGAGGCCTACTAATGGTAAGAATGACTTGTCTTATACATATATATATATATATATATATATATATATATATATATATATATATATATATATATATATATATAATTATTAAACTTCTAATATTATAATAGTATAAGGGTGTATTTTAAACATTTAAAATACTAGGTGGTTTAATCTATTAATAAATTATACTCTTAATTTAATTAATCTTAAACCATGTTATTATGGATTTATTAAACTTCTCTTTTAATTAAACACTTAATTAGCTATTAACAAAGTCCATAATGGTGTAATTGAACTATTCAAAACACATCAAGGTTCTAAAAATTCAAAATTAAAACTATTTAATTAATTTTTAAGTTATGAACCCAAGGGTTTTAGAATTCAATGTTTCATAATTTGAGACTTTTCAAATACCAAAACTTGAGGGCAAGTTTTGTAACTCTTGAAAGCTTTTGGATTCCATAACTCTTTAAAACCTTTTGAGTTCCAAATTTGATGACACATTTTTGTAACTCCTTAAAACCTTTGAGTTCCAAAACTTTGATGGCAAATTTGTAACTCGCCAAGACTCTTAATCTCCATAACTTATGAGTTAATGTTATTTTAATGGATGAGACTTTTCCTGTTCCATAACCTGAGGACAAGTTATGGAAGTCATTAAAACATTTAGATCAATTCCAACAAATAAAATTATCATATAATTCATGATTGATCTAACCTAACTCATAGCAAGGCAATTCATATCAAATAATACAAATAATATCTTATTATCTTAAAATTTGACAATTGTGCTTAATTGGATGAGGACTATCATTACCAAATCAGAAAATACATTTTTTATGATTACAAAACAGTTTGTGATAATGATCCTAAACCAATTCTGGCCAAAAACTTGAAATTCTGCAACCAGAAGCATCTACTCGACGATTGCATGATCATGACTCGTCGAGTTGCCCTTTTACTGAGTGTACTCGGCGAGTCAGTTCATGGACTAGGCGAGTTCATAAGTCAGAGGACAGAAAATCGATTTTTTCAGCTTTGAAAATTGACAAGCGTCAAATATAATAGAAAACAATCTTAGGCTCTGATACCACTGTTGGGTTTTCAGCACTATAACACTCCTATGGTGCACATATAACCCTAGATGCTTTGAATCTATGTTTTCTCTAATTATACATGCAATTTTAGTTTTCCAAAGCATACATCCTAACTAGCATACAATAGAGGATATACAATATAAAACTCATAGTTAGATGAATACCTCTTGATGTAGTTGTAGTTCTTGTCCTTAGAAAGCTTTAGCACCTCAAGTGTGATTCCTAATATGGTTCACAAACACCATGAACAAAGGAGGACTTTGAGAGAGAGAGTATGGAGCACACTAAAATCAGTTATAGCTCTTAGAATGCTTAGGGTAACCGATTTTGGCTAAGGGGAATCACATATATAGTGTAGGATTCCAAGAGTCATGGGTAAATCGTAATCCATACACTTAAGTTATGATCCATATCTCATGTGGGCTAACTCTTCATGGATACTTACATAAAACTTAGCCCAACATGGATCAATAGCCCAAACACTATATATATCACTGATTTACATAATCAGTCCCCGTTAATTTAATTAGTCTCTTTTGATCACTAAATTAATTCCAAATTAATTCTTGATCAATACTAATTAAATAATATGATTTCACAATTAATATATTATACTTTTAATATATTAATAAATCATAAATAACCTCTTTCTCAAATATGCATCCTATCAGATTGTTCTGGTGAAGGCAACCCAAATGGACCATGCTACTCTCAGGTCGAGTACATACCAATTATAGTTATGGGCTTAGACACCTAATCCAACAATAAGGAGATGATACATATCCGTCACCACATCTGGTATTGAACAAGCCTCCTCGGATGTCAGCTGGAAAGCCGTGCTCCTCACAATAGGCGCCTTTGCCTTTCCTTTTCGCCCGTCTGTAATCTACATGGTCGCCGGAGGGGGTGCTGCAACTGGTCTCGTTGCCACTGAACTCGGACAATTGGCCTTCTTATGAACCCTATAATTGTAATGAAATCAAATCAGATCAGATACCTGGGTGGTGGTGGTGGCAGTGTAATCCCTGCTGAAGTGACTCGTCTTGCCGCACTTGAAGCAGCAAGAACCACCCACCTTGTACGCCCCATCGTGCGTTTTCCGCACTTACCGCAACTGCCTCACCCCTGCTAGTCCCTCGACTTCGAATCAAAAACCTTGGGCCTCTTTCCCCAACCCTCTGAACCCAAAACATGATCCGGCTTCCTCTTCCTCTCCATCTCCAAGTCAATCTCCCTCTCTTTGGCTCCCACTATCATATCCTTCATTGTCCTACAACTGGATTGGCTAACTAACTGTCGGATATCGCTCCTCAACATCTTGTGGTATCTCGCCTTATTCATCTCCGTGTCCTCCCCATACTGCAGAACCAGTAACGCCCTCTCACGAAACATAGAAGTGATCTCCGCTACCGTATCAATAGTCTGGTGAGGGTCCGAAAACTCCCTCACCAACTGTTGGACCTCAATCATAATTGCGAACTCAGCCTGAAATCTCGTCATAAATCCTCCCAAGTCATCGACTACATCACCTCGCCTCCCAAGGCATTCCCAGCCTCCTCCCACTAGTCTCGAGCTCTGTCATTCTGAAGACGGGATGCAAATCGGACGTTCGCCTCCTCAGGACAAAGGCTAGATGGGAAGGCATTCCCATTGTCTGCTAATAAACGCCTGCTCATAGTAGGGTCCTTCTTCCCGAAGTGTTGAAGATATTAGTGTTGCGTCATTGGTCCTGTTTTGACTAGTCCATTTTGTATAAACGAGTTGGGCCTATCCACTCGTATTTAATACTAGGGTTATAGTATATAAGGTGCATGCATGCTACGTATTTTAGGGCAGTTTGATATTTTATTTTGTAACCCTAATTAACGCCTCTACAGAAGCAATTCTTCATCGAGTTCTTCTGAGGCGTGACTATTAATCATTCAGCACTAGTTTGATCATATTGTGTTATTTACCTGCTTTAATCTATTCGATCATTAAGGATTTATTCCTAACAATTGGTATCAGAGCAGGAGACTGTGTTCCTAATACGCATCTCTTCTGTTTGAAGAAATTATTAGGGTTTCCGCAAATATTGGATCTTTTAAGAGCCGTCACTGATTTATTGATGTTACTCTGTGATCTCAATATTAACCTAATAAGTGTTTACAGTCTGATTAGTTGCAGGTATTAAAAGACCATCACCATGCAGAACGAAGACTCAAATATCAACTCCTTGAATATCTCAAGCAACATCGGATCAACTGTAACATCCCGTTATTTTCTGTTTATAAAGTTAACTCTGGTCAACCAAAGTCAAACAAAGGTCAACTAAAGTCCTTTTTATTGTTTGGGATTTTAATTAAGGTTATGAAATACCTTTAATTGCTAAAATCCTTATAATGTCCATAGTTGAATTTGGAAGGAAAAGGCTTGAAAATCCGAGAAATTTCGCAATTATCCTTCGCCTCGGACCGTAAACGCTTCGGACCGCAAAGAGCTTACGACCGTAAACGCTTCGGACCGCAAAGAGCTTACGACCATAAACACTTCGGACCGTAAACTCCTCGTAGATAATAAACGAGGCTTTGGTCGTAAACATCAAACCGACTTCGGACCGCAAACTCTTCGGCCGTAAACCCTCGCACATATATATAGAATTCCTTCATTTTCTCACTATTTCTCACACATTCAACCCAAGAAACTCAGTTTTCTCTCAACTATCATCAATATTTACACCTTAATCTTCAAATAAGTACGTGTTTCTCCTATTTTATTAGTTGATACCTTGCTTAATCTAGTGAAACTCAATGATTTCATCCATGAAATCATCTCTTTTGCTTAGATCTTCAAGAACACCAAGAAACACCAAGAACACATACTAGTTCTTTAGACTGTAAACACCTCATTCAAGCTTCAAAACGTAAGTATACATCCTAATACTAGCTATTCTATAGAAATTTATAACTTACAACCTTGAAAATAATCAATTCCAAGAACAATGAGAGTTTACGGCCATGAGCATCTCCCTTGGCCGTAAACTCCTATGAAGAACATCTTAGGCCATAAAATCCATGGCCGTGAACACCTTGTGTGGCCGTAAACACCTTTAGAGAAATCACATGTGATTTAACACTTAAATTCAAGTGTTTCCTAGTCCCTAAAGTGATTTCCTATCATAATTAGTTGTTATATACACTAATTAATATTCATATATGTATTATTATATGTTAATAGGATCCGTTGTGTTCAAGACTTCACTTAACACTTAGCATCCTACACCAATTATACATTTGAAAAACATACATCATGTGAGTTCATACCCCCACATTTTCATAGTTTTTACTGTTTTAAGGGAGGGGGGGGGGGATACAAGTCTAACACAAAGTTTTTGTGTTATAAACAAGTGATTTCAAATATCTTATCAAAATGGATTTCAGTTATCATTAAATCAAATGGTTTTCAATGATTGTTTCAAAATGACATCAAGTCACCAAAATGAATTTCAAAATATCAAACTTCTTTTAAATGTTTTATAAACTTATATTTTTCCCCAAAAATCATACTAGTATGCATATATTTATATAAATAGAATTTAAAAGATTTAGGACTAATAACTCACTTTAATTCCTTTTCCTTGTTTGGATTTGGGATTATAGGTATAAGTTGTTTGTCCAAGTATCATTTAAATTTTAGTTATATATTTGTATATGTATACAAGTATAAAAGTTTATTCATTTAGTTTCAATTACCCTTTGTAACATGTTGAGCACAGGGTTACATTCATGAATACTCCTTATCAAATCAGAAAGTACATATAAATTATAATAGGTATAACTTATGATTCAAAGAACATTAATTCACGATTCAAGTATACTAGATTACATTATTTTACAAGAACAAAGATTGATTCAAAACTATTCAAGGATATACATTCTTTTAGATACATGTTAAGAGTACTAATTCAAGAGCATACTATCAATCATTTACTTCAGAATGATTGAGTTTTCATAACTAATATACATGTAACGTTTATATGCTTTTATGAGTCAAGTAGTACAGGTTGTTTAATTCACTTTAAACAACATAGTTAAGGTCCTGACATTATAACCAGAATCTCCAGCCGGGGATCGAAACAATGTGTGTATAGATCTATATTGGGATTGACAACCCCGCACTCGGACTGCTAGCTACAGTCAGGCATACACGCCTGTGAGTGAAAAATTGTTATCAACATGTTTTCAGTGCACTCATAGCGCTGGGTCAGGCCATCTAGTCAGTATGGTTATAATAACTCATTAAAATATATTAACAATACGTTAGTGTATAATTAACTAAACTTATGTACCATTCCAAAGTACTAGTTTACAAGATACAGTTTACAATATTACATTACAGTTTACAATAACAGTTGATGAATTCATATATACTCTCAGATACACGTTTACAAAAGGATTACAAATACAGAACATTGATTTACGAATAGAACAGTTTAATGCAACCAAAACTACTTTTCACATACAGCAGAAAATATAGGATTTTCTGGAAAACAGCTTACATATTCAAGAAACAGAAAACATTCTTTCAAAACATAAATACTTATGCACTCACTTAAATTTATGTTGATACTCTCTTTTCAAATTACTTGTATTCTCAAGGAACCAGTAGACAGGTACACCCCGAGTTTTTGAGAAGATGGAGTTATTTATGTCTTGTCTTCTTCTTTTGTAAAACTATTTAGTTACAATATACAATGTTGAAACAGATGTAAATATTTATAATTTTTAAATACAATGATTGTTTGTACTTTGATTACTATAATGCATGTGTTGTGATACTAGAAATGATGTCCTCCACCCCCGGATGTTTCCGCCGTCTCGTTTGGGGGTGTGACAGATTGGTATCAGAGCATTGTTTATAGTGAACTCAGTATATCAATCCATAAAAGATATACAAACTATAAATACATTTGGGGCTGAGAGCTCTGACTACAAGTATACTTTTAAAAATTTAATTATTTTTACAAGAAGTATATTAATACTTATCAACATGTACAATATCACAATCATAAGAAACTTAAAAGTATTTGGATGTTGAACATTACAGTCAAACCTGGACAGTTATGTAATCATATCTGGGATTAATATAGCCTGATCAACTATATTGATTGAGATATGACCAACATGTGTTTTGGAGTGATAGTGATGTTGTGACATGTCTAAAACTTACCAACTATACATATTCAGAAGAACATTAGAACAGAACATAAAGATTAAAATACCATAGGGGTATTTTAGGCACTATATACTAGTAACAAACATTAAAGTTATATAGATTTAGAATATGTGATTTAGCTTCATTTCCTGTTCCTTGTTTGGTTGTGGATTTAGAGCCGGGTCATGTAATCGAAAGTCGGTTATAGCCAAGTTATATATAATTAGTATACACTTTATAGTTATAGTAATATCTAGAACAAGTCATACAGAATACCTTACTTGTTAACTGTAGATCTCTTTTGCAGAAACTTGTATCCCTAATCAAGCGTTAGTAACTATATTCTATATCCCTGATCTCTATTGTCACTTAGATAACACTGGATGCGTTGAGGTTTCATTCAAGAGATACTCGTCACCAGTAGAAGATGCTCTACTCGTTTCCTATTCACTCTTGTGGTTATAGTTAAGTCTACGGATAAGATATAGCGTTATTTTTCATGTTATTCAGTAAGACCACGAAAATTTTATTTTCAGTAGGTCTGTATGATGTCGATGTTTTCCCAGAATTTGGTGTGTTATAGACCTGTTTAAGGTCAAGTTCTCCAGACTTTATGTGATCAATATGCCAAATCAATCGACATGCATTTTCATAGTCTTTGAAAAATAACCATTCAACTTCATATCGTTCAGTTGCAAGTAGTACTTGTCGTAGACTTCTATTTCCAATTCATCACCAGATTCGTGTTGAACTATATATTTTAGTTCAGAGATATCAAAATTTATATTCACTCTTGATATCTTATCATATTGTATCTTTTGACTTTTATAGAAAAAGATGCCTCATCGTAAGAATCCAAGGCGTAACATTGTTAAAGAAGCACCGGTGCCACCTCCACCACCACCTCCTCAGTTCGACCCTGTTATGTTCCAAGCGGTGGTCACGGCGGCTGTAGCTGCTGCCATGTATCATATTAATACTCCTGGAGCTAGTGGTTCAGGAGCTGGTGCAAATCCTTCTAACCATGGCGAAGGTCATGGGCACTCGCGAGAGTGCACTTATAAGGATTTTTCCAATGCCAAACCCAGGACCGTTAATGGAACTGGTGGAGTTATGGCATTAAGGCAATGGATAGAAAACACAGAAGCAATTTTCGAAATCTGCTCTTGTCCTGAAGGCAGCAAGGTCAAGTTCGCTGCTTGTACCTTTTCAGAAAGAGCTTTAACATGGTGGAATGGCCATGTTAAGTCGCTTACTCTAGTGGTGGCTAATTCAATAAGCTGGGAGAACTTCAAAGCCATGCTTATGCGGGAATACTGTCCGCGAGGAGAAGTTCAGAAACCTGAGGAAGAACTCTGGAGTCTCACAATGGTTGGTTCTGATATATCAACCTATACTAGTAGATTCTATGATCTGGCAATTCTTTGCCCGGATATGGTTGCTCTGGAGAGCATGAAGATTGAGAGATATATTTGGGGACTGTCGCCCCAAATTCAGTCAAGTGTTTTAGCATCGAGACCTGTTACTTTTGACAGTGCCAAAGAGCTGGCACAATCTCTCATCGACCACGGAGCCCATCAACACTCAGTGGTTGCTATACCATAACAACCGAAAGGAAACAACAACAACAACAATGACAACAACAACAGCAAGAAGAAGGGTCGGAACAAGAGGAAAGGCAAGTTTACACAGGATTCCTCAAAGAAACAACAGCTCGTTACAGTTAATGCTACTACTGTACCCGCTGCTGTTCCTGTTAACCCAGTACCAGCTAAGCCTTATGCTGGTAATCTCCCGAAGTGCAACAAGTGCAATTTTCACCATAATGGAAATTGCAGGGAAATGCAGTGTCGTAATTGCAACAGAAAAGGGCATACTGCCCGATTCTGTAGAGCACCACCCCAACCACTTAACCAAGTACCTGCTGCTGGAGTAGGTCAATCATGCTACAATTGTAGTGAAGTGGGGCATTTCAAGAAAGATTGCCCTAAAGCTGGAAATGCTGGTGGAGTTGGGAGAATTTTAGCACTGGGTCATGAAGAAGCAGTGGCAAACCCAGCTGTAGTCACGGGTACGTTCCTTCTCAACAACACTTATGCATGCATTCTATTTGACTGTGGTGCTGAGAAGAGTTTCGTGAGCCATAATTTCAAACACTTGCTAAATCTAAACTCCCAACCATTAAAAGAAACATTCATAGTCGAAATGGCTAATGGAAAATCCGAATCCACCAATGATATATACATAGGATGTACTCTTACCTTGAATAACTTTTCATTCCCAATCGACCTTATGTTGGTCTCTATCAAAAGTTTTGACGTCATCATAGGTATGGATTGGTTGTGTCCTAACCATGCTGACATCCTATGCCATTAAAGAGCCGTTCGTCTAAACTTGCCAACTAACGAAACCCTTGTTATTTACGGCGACAAACCTGGAACGAACCTCCAGATCATTTCTTGTATCAAGGCACAAAAATACTTTCGCGAAGAGTACTGCGCTTTCTTAGCTCACGTGGTAGACAAAAAACAAGAAGTGAAAGACATAGCGAACATTCCTGTAGTCTGCAACTTTCCCGACATATTTCCCGATGATCTTCCAGGAGTGCCTCCTAAACGACAAGTCGAATTCTGAATCGACTTAATTCCAGGGGCTACCCCTGTAGCCAAATCTCCCTATCATCTTGCACCTTCTGAATTGCAGGAATTATCCAGCCAGCTTAATGAACTCCTTAGCAAAGGTTTCATAAGACCAAGCTTCTCACCCTAGGGAGCACCGGTTTTGTTCGTGAAGATGAAGGACGGATCTTTCCACATGTGCATTGACTACCGCGAGTTGAATAAACTTACCATTAAGAATCGATATCATCTGCCTCGCATTGACGATCTGTTCGACCAACTTCAAGGTGCGAGCTACTTCTCCAAAATAGACTTAAGATCCGGGTATCACCAGTTACAAATTTTGGAGAATGACATTCCCAAAACCGCGTTCAGAACTTGTTATGGTCATTATGAATTCGTAGTGATGCCATTCGGATTGATGAATGCACCTGCTTTGTTCATGGATTTAATGAACAGAATGTGTCGTCCTTTCTTGGACAAATTTGTCATAGTCTTCATCGACGATATTCTTATCTACTCAAGAAGTGAAGAGGATCATGGCCAACACCTTCGTCAAATTTTGCAAACTCTTAGAACAGAGAAACTCTATGCGAAGTTTTCAAAGTGTGAATTTTGGATCAGGAAGGTTGAATTTCTAGGTCACGTGGTCAGTTCTGAAGGAATACATGTCGACCCTTCCAAAATTAAGGCAATTGAAAACTGGTCAGCACCTAAAACACCTACATAAATTCGTCAATTCTTAGGTCTTGCTGGCTATTATCGTAGATTTATCCAGAATTTCTCTCGAATAGCTAAACCTCTTACCACCCTGACGCAAAAGGGTGTAAATTTTAGCTGGGGAGAAAAACAAGAAACAACGTTCCAAATGCTGAAGCAAGCCTTATGTAGTGCACCAATCCCATCTCTTCCTGAAGGGACAGAGGACTTTATAGTGTACTGCGATGCTTCTAATCAAGGACTTGGATGTGTTCTTATGCAAAGAGGAAAGGTGATATCTTATGCATCAAGACAGCTAAAGACACATGAAGTCAATTATTCAACACATGACCTTGAATTACGAGCAGTAGTATTTGCTCTGAAGATCTGGAGACATTACTTATACGGCACGAAATGCACAGTATTCACGGGCCATAAAAGTCTCCAGCATATCTTCAATCAGAAAGAGCTGAACATGAGACAACGACGATGGGTGGAGCTACTGAACGACTACGATTGTCAGATTCTTTATCACCCTGGTAAAGCTAATGTAGTAGCTGACGCCCTTAGTAGAAAAGAATACTCGAGACGCCGAGTAAAGTCGTTGACCATGACAATCCATTCATATCTTTCCATACAGATCAGAGAGGCTCAACTTGAGGCCTTAAAACCTGAGAACATGACAGGTGAAGCCTTGAGAGGAATGGATAAAAATTTCAAAGTCAGGGATGATGGAGTCTATTGTTTCATGAACCGGATCTGGACACCAAAGTTCGGTGGTTACAGAGACATAGTCATGAATGAAGCACACAAGACCCGATACTCCATTCATCCGGGTTCAGACAAGATGTACCTGGACCTCAAGAAACTATACTAGTGGCCAAACATGAAGGCCGAAATTGCTACCTTTGTGGGTAAATGCCTTACTTGTGCCAAGGTAAAGGTAGAATACCAGAAACCTTCAGGTTTATTGCAATAACCTGAAATACCTGAATGGAAGTGGGCACGGATTACAATGGATTTCATAACCAAGCTACCCAAGACATCGGGTGGTTATGATACTATTTGGGTAATCGTCGATAGATTAACCAAATCCGCACACTTCTTACCAATCAAAGAAACATACAAGATGGAGAAACTAACAAGAACTTACCTCAAAGAAATCGTTAGACTGCATGGTGTGCCAATATCTATTATTTCTGACCGATATAGTAGATTCACTTCTCGTTTCTGGCAGTCTTTACACAAATCTTTGGGAACTAGGTTGAACATGAGTACAGCCTACCATCCACAAACTGACGGACAAAGTGAGAGGACGATTCAAACTTTAGAAGATATGTTGCGAGTGTAACGACGTAAATTTTTAAAACAATTTTTCATTTTTCAAACATAATAAAATTCATATAATATTCTCAAAATCTCATGTATCAATGTCATCACAATAAAACATATCCCAAAATCTCAACACATAATCTTCTGCCAGTGTGTACAATTCATGCATGCGCCTTCCCGCGATCCTCGCTAGTACCTGAAACACATATCACATAACACTATAAGCATAAATGCTTAGTGAGTTCCCCAAAATACCACATACAACACATAAGCCACTCGAGGCTATAACTCGGTATGACCCTCCGGTCAATGTGTCTCAGCGGGACCCTCCAGTCTCGTAGCTCGTTGGACCCTCCAGTCCGTTCTAAATCGTTGGACCCTCCGGTCCGGTCTAAATCGTTGGACCCTCCGGTCCGGTCTATATAACACATAGCATACATATATCACAATACACATAAACTCAAACATACACATAAGACATAAGACCCTCCGGTCTGCACATAGCTACCACTCTAGGTAATGTATAGTGAGAAGACTCACCTCGGAAAATCTCGGAAAGTCTCGAACTCGAATATCTGATCTAGCCTCCGCCTAATCACATAAAGTAATTATCTCTAATTAATACGACTCTCAAAGGCTAGACTAAATCCCTCCCTATATTCTCTCAGAAGGGGAAAAGACCATTTTACCCCTCCAATGGTCCAATGTCCAAATGTCGACCAAACCCTAAAAGTTAACCCCAGTCAACGGTCCAACTTTGACCAGACTCGCCGAGTGCACTCGGGTGACTCGGCGAGTCCATACGTGTCCTCTGAATCCTCCTAAGGCCTCACTCGACTCGTCGAATCAACCTTTCTCTCAACGGTTACCACTGATCACGAATCGTGGTGCAACACGATCCGACTCGTCGAGTCCGCTCATGGACTCGACGAGTTTCTTCCATGAGAATGCTCAAATGACCTCCTGAGGTCAGATCTGTTTCTCTATCTTATAGATCTGACCTTTAAACACTCAAAAGTCACGTAAAGGTCCAACCTTTATACTCATGCAACACTCATAAGGCTCTTTTTGGTGAAATAGCTCCTAAAATGGCAACCTAGGTTCAAAACTCTATTGGAAATGCATAAAGCTGGATGCTTGGGACTTCCTGGACCTAAAAGGGTCCAGATCTCTAACACAACTCGAAGGAGGGGGTTTGAGGCATCCAAAACCCCAAAAAGGAATGATTCAAGCCCTAACCCCAAATAATGAAACCCATACAATAGAGAGAAAGAGGGGTCCGATTTGGTACCTCAAGATGAACTCCTTGCTTGGCTAACTCAGAATGGCAATCTCCTTTGATCCTTCTTGCTGGAGCTCCTCTCCTTTCTTGCAAAATCACACCAAAAGCTCAAATGGCATTCTCTCTCTCACTCTACACACTCAAGATCGAAGGGGGTTCTCTCTTTGGGATGGTAGCCGCAAATGAAGGCCATAAGTGCCTTTAAATAGGGCTCAAGCTCGAAGATTTAGGGTTTCCACTTACAGCGCCTACTCGGCGAGTCTACTCTTGGACTCGTCGAGTAGTTCATTAAACTCACGTGGCCACCCCGCTTCTACTCGACGAGTTATAACACCAACTCGTCGAGTAGATCAATGATTCTCAAAAATAAATAATTCAAAATAACATACCTGAAAATCTGGATGTTACAATTCTCCCCCACTAGAAAATCCGGAGACGTGGCCCTCTCCGATGTTGCCACTGGACCTGAACCAGGGGCACCTCCTTGTTTCTCAGAACCTTGACCTTCCGATCCAAGATCGTGATCGGCCTCTTAATATAATTCAGGCTCGCATCCACCTGAATATCCTCTAGAGGAACTACTGCCGCCTCATCGGCTATACACTTCCTCAACTGGGATACGTAGAAGGTATCATGGATCTGGCTCAACTCCTCGGGTAGCTCCAGACGATATGCTACCTAACCCACCGTCGCGGTTACCCTGAAGGGACCAATGTATCGGGGCCCCAGCTTGCCCCTCTTCCTGAATCGGATCACTCCTTTCCAAGGAGATACCTTCAGGAGAACGAAATCTTCGACCTGGAACTCGAGCTCGGATCGCCGCCTATCCGCATAACTCTTCTGATGGCTCTGGGCTGTCAGTAACCTCTGTCTGCTCAGTCGTCTTAAGCACTATCTCAGTGCTTCCCATCACTCGCTGCCCTACCTCTCCCCAACAGATGGGAGTTCGACACCTCCTCCCATAAAGAAGCTCAAAGGGAGGCATACTAATACTCGAATGGTGGCTGTTGTTGTAAGAAAACTCAGCCAAAGGTAGGTATGTGTCCCAGCTTCCCCCGAAGTCCATAACACATGCCCGAAGCATGTCCTCGAGTGTCTGAATCGTCCGCTCACTCTGTCCATCCGTCTGGGGGTGGTAAGCAGTGCTGAAGTGCAATCTTGTACCCAACTCCTCATGGAACTTCTTCCAGAACCTGGAAGTGAAACGTACATCTCGGCCGGACACAATCGAGATTAGCACTCCATGCCGCGACACCACCTCCCTCACATATATCTCTGCCAACCTCTCTGCAGAAGAGTTCTCACTGATAGCAAGGAAGTGAGCGCCTTTCGTCAACTGATCTACAATCACCCAAATTGCATCAACACCTCTCACGGTCCTCGGCAATTTGGTGATAAAATCTATAGAAATTTGTTCCCACTTCCACTGGGGAACCTCTAATGGCTGCAATTTGCCATGCTGACGCTGGTGCTCGACCTTAACCTTGCGACAGGTCAAGCACCTCTCTACTACCCATGCAACATCCCTTTTCATACAGGGCCACCAGTAGTCTCTCTTCAGGTCCAAATACATCTTAGTGGCCCCGGGATGGATCGAGAATCTCGATCTATGCGCCTCCTCCATCAGAGTGCTACGTGCCCCGCCCGTATACGACACCCAAATCCGACCTCGAAAGGTCATGAGCCCTCGGCTATCCGTCACAAACTCGGACACCTGTCCAATCACCCGCTCCCTTTTGCGGTTCTCTGGTCTCACGGCCTCTGCCTGGGCCTCTCGAATAGTATCCAACACCGGAGTCATCACCGTCATCCTCATACATATGTCTCGAATCGGGTCGCTCTCCGCCCTGTGGCTCAGAGCATCAGCTACAACGTTAGCCTTGCCCGGGTGGTACAGGATCTCACAGTCATAATCCTTTACCTCATCCAACCATCTCCTCCGACGCATATTCAAGTTGGGCTGATCCATCAGATGCTTCAAACTCTTGTGGTCTGTGTATATGGTACACCGAACCCCGTACAAATAATGGTGCCATATCTTGAGGGTGAACACCACCGCCCCCAACTCCAAATCTTGGGTGGGATACCTCGTCTCATGAGGCTTCAGCTGCCTCGATGCGTACGCTATCATGCGCCCTCTCTACATAAGCACCGCACCCAACCCCGATATAGACGCGTCACAGTAAACCACAAAATCCTCCATTCCCTCCGGAAGGGCTAACACCGGTGATTCGCATAATCTCTGGCGAAGAGTCTCAAACGAGGCCTGCTGCTCGGGACCCCAAGTAAAAGCACCGCCCTTCCGGGTCAATCTGGTGAGGGGAACGACAATCTTGGAGAAATCTCTGATAAATCTCCGGTAGTAGCCGGCCAACCCCAGAAAACTCCTGATCTCGGTGGGGGATCTCGACACCTCCCAACTCATGACAGCCTCGATCTTGGCCGGATCGACCAATATCCCGTTCTGATTAACGAGATGTCCCAAGAACTGGACCTCTCGTAACCAGAAATCACACTTGGAGAATTTGGCATATAGCCTCTCCGATCTCAATACTCCAAGGATCTCCCTCAGATGATCCTCATGCTACTCTCTGGATCTCGAATACACTAGAATATCGTCGATGAACACAATCACCGATCGATCCAACATCGGCCTGCATACTCGGTTCATGAGGTCCATGAACGCCGATGGTGCATTGGTGAGCCCAAAAGGCATCACCACGAACTCATAATGCCCATAACGAGTCCTAAACGCCGTCTTCTGGATATCTTCATCACGCACCCTCATCTGGTGATATCCAGACCTCAGGTCTATCTTGGAAAACCAAGACGCACCCTGCAACTGATCGAACAGATCGTCGATCCTCGGTAATGGATAACGGTTCTTGACCGTTAATTTGTTCAACTCCCGGTAATCAATGCACATCCGGTGTGAACCATCCTTTTTCTTGACAAAAAGGATCGGCGCTCCCCACGGCGAGCTACTCGGTCGAATGAATCCCTTCTCCAGCAGCTCCTGAAGCTGCGAGGATAACTCCTGCATCTCCGGTGGCGCAAGGCGATATGGTGCCTTGGCAATAGGCGCCGCACCCGGAACCAAATCGATGCGAAACTCCACCTGCCTCTCGGGAGGCACACCCGGCAGCTCCTCAGGGAAAACATCCGGAAACTCTCGCACTATCGGTACCTCATTGACAGAACTCGGCCTCCCTGCGGCAACTCGCGTATCCATCACATAGGCTACAAACCCTCTACAGCCTTGCTATAGACTCTGCCTCGCTCTGCCAGCCGAACAAAATGCTGACCCAATTCGGGTACCCTCGCCATACACTGTCAGCACTCCCCCACTAGGGTCTCGTATCGTCACCGTCTGACGCTCGCAGTCGATAACAGCTCCAAATCGGCTCAACCAGTCCATGCCCACGATGACACAGACATCACCCATCACAATCGGTACAAGGTCTATCGGGAACTCAACACCGAAGATCTCGAGTACACATCCTCGAATCACATCAGTAGCATACACCGCTCGCTCGTCGGCTATAGAAACTTGTAGAGGTCGACTCAACGCCTCTCGTCGGATACTGATGTGCTGACTAAATGCTAATGACACGAAAGATCGACTCGCACCCGAGTCGAATAACACCAAGGCAGGTACAGAACTCACAAGAAAAGTACCTAAGCACACCACAATATAAGCATAAAATCTCTAACTCAGAATAAGCAAATAAAAGAATACATACCAGCCACGACATCGGGTGCTGCGCGGACCTCCTCCGCTGTCAACTGAAAGGCTCTCCCGAGAGCCTTCGGTGCCTCGACCTTCGCTGGCCGGACCTCGGTAGCTCTAGCAGCAGGTGCAGATCCATGTGCTGATCCCTGAAGTAGCTGTGGACACTCGGCCTTTCGATGGCCAGTCTGGTTGCAGTGAAAACAAACTACAAACCCCTTGGGGCAATCCCTTGCGAAATGCCCCTCCTTGCCACACTTGTAGCACACACCCGCTCTGCACACCCCCTCATGGCTCTTGCCGCACTTCCAGCAAGTGCGGCCCTTCGGACCTCCAGATCTAGAATCAGCAGGCTTTGCCCGCTTGGCTGCCGGCTGAGACTGTATCGGCCGCCTATCCCTCCTCTGAGACTTGGCCTCCTCCCTGGCCTGAGTCTCTAGCTCAATCTCCCTCTTTCGGGCATTTTCCTGGAGTTTGGAAAATGTCCGGTATGTTGAGTTCGCGACGAACTCACGAATGTCCCTCCTCAGTATGCTCAGATATCGGCTCATACGTGCCTGCTCGGTAGACACGTGCTCAGGGAAAAACGACGCCCTCTCATGAAACATCCGTGTAATCACAGCCACAGACTCCGTCCCCTGCTTGAGGGACAAGAACTCCTGCACCAACCGCTCCCTCTCCACCGGGGGAACATACTCATCTCGGAACTGATGGGTTTTATACATAAGAACAATCATATGTGCTCATACAAACCCTAATTCTTGGATCTAGGTTTCTCTATTGTACATGCAATGAATCCAAGACTTACAAACCCTAATCTAGCATACATATTTTAATCATATCAAATACTACCAGATCTGAAAGTTTACCTCTTGAATCTTCTTCTTCTTGAGCTTAGAGTCTCAAGTGCAACTCCTCTAATGGCTTACAAACACCACAAGCAAGAAGGAAATTATGAGAGAGGAGAGACAATGCTAAAATCGGCCCTAGGGTTTCTCTTGGGAACAAGTGGCCGAAAAATGCAAGCAAGGGTCTCTATTTATACTCTAGGCTGCCAGGGTTTCAGTCTAAACCCTAATGGACAACTTAGTCGCCAAGCAGCCCAAGTAACCTTCTGGAATAAGGCCTTGGACGAAAATATGATGATCCTTCATCATAATTTCGTTCCCCTATAGTCCATTAGGTTTCCCAGCCCAAAACTCAACTATCACACATTTGACAGTTTATGCCCCTTTATTTATTTAATATCTTTCAGTCACCAAATTAATTCCAAATTAATTTATGACTAATACTAATTAAATAAATATGATTTATCCTTTAATATATTATTCTTATAATATATTAATAAACCATAATATCCTCTCTCTCACATCAAATTACCTTGTCAAGTTGCTTTGGTGAAGGCAACCCAAAAGGACCATGCACAACCGGGTCAAATAGATACCAAATATAGTTACGGGCTTAGACACTAATCCAACAGTCTCCCACTTGGATAAGTCTAGTAACTATATCTCACATATGACTTCAGAATCCGGTTAGCAATCGTAGCTCTTATACGCTTCTGTCAACTCTGATCAAAATCCTGTCCTTCAGATAAGGGATCGTATAATCCTCTGTTCCAGATATCATGCTGACAATACTTGTTGTCCAACATTTTGTTTCTCGATCTCTGATTTATTCAACATAGAATTTAGTTGAACACATCAACTTCATTCTGATCGGTCCCGTCACATAAGTCAAACTAAATCATCGAGTGGCCAAGATAACGCTTTTATTCTCTTAGAATAAAAGGTACAGAAAAACTTCGACTTATATGCTTTTATCATTTACTAGCTAAGTCACACACAATAATGCGTTTTATAACATCAAGTTACTGATGCGTTTTCGCATTATCAATGTATAATCAACTAGCAAACAGCAACCATATCTCTAGGTTTAAAGATTATATGATATTATCATCTTGCGATCACTTGTGATAACTTTCATGAAGTGATACTAGCAAGTGTGGATTTATTCCAATGCTCAAAACATATTTCATAAGCACTCATAAACTTTGTAGCAAACCTTTGCTATGTCTAAAACCTTTTAGACAATCTACAAACTAATTTATGACAATCTTCTTTCATATCTGCTTCCAACATATGAGCGATTGTGGACCGTTCGAATAATCTTATTATTCATGAAGTCAAAACATGCAAAATTGAAACAATAGATAAATAATCAACACAAGACAGTAACTTTCTTATAAATAACACACCTTTATTTAATCATCAAACGTTGAATACAAAATTATCCATTACAAGTTTCCTACCTATCTAATCTAAACTAATATCGTCCTTTAGCCCAACGCTCCTAGCGTGCTTCAAATGCTTGACCCTACTCAGTCCCTTCGTAAGGGGATCTGCTGGGTTATCTTCTGACGATACCCTCTTCACAACGAGGAGTCCCTCTTCTACCCGATGTCTAATAAAATGGTATTTCCTGTCGATATGTCGAGATCTGCCATGATCTCTTGGTTCCTTGGTCAAGGCAACCGCTCCTTCATTATCACAGAAAATTTCCATGGGCTCCTTTATGGATGGCACAACTCCAAGGTCTCCAATGAAGTTCTTCAACCATATAGCCTCCTTTGACGCCTCGCTTGCCGTAATGTACTCTGATTTGCACGTTGAATCAGCTACGGTCTCTTGCTTGGAATTTTTCCAAGTCACTGCTCCTCCGTTCAGGGTAAAGACCCAGCCCGACTGTGATCGGTAATTAACCCCATCCGTCTGGAAGCTAGCGTCACTGTACCCTCGCACCCTTAAGTCATCACTCCCACCGAGGACTAGAAACCATTCCTTGGTCCTTCGTAGGTACTTAAGAATATTCTTGACAGCACTTCAATGTGCTCTACCAAGATTCCCTTGATATCTGCTGACCATGCTCAAAGCGAAAGCCACATCAGGGCGAGTACAGGTCATAACGTACATAATCGAGCCAACTGCGGAAGCGTAAGGTACTCGGCTCATATCAGCTATATCTGCCTCTGTACTCGGGCTCTGAGTCTTACTCCGTTTGGTATTGCATTGAATTGGCAACCCCCCTTTCTTGGAATTTTCCATGCTAAAACGCTTTAGTACCTTTTCCAAGTATGTATCCTGAGTGAGTCATATCAGTCTCTTACTTCTGTTTCTCACTATCCTTATTCCCAGAATATATGCAGCTTCTCCGAGGTCCTTCATAGCGAAACACTTCCCAAGCCAGGACTTGACCTCCTTCAAGGTTGGGATGTCGTTTCCTATGAGTAGTATGTCATCGACATACAATACAAGGAAGCTCACTATACTCCCACTGGCCTTGACATACACACATGACTCATCTTCATTTCGCAGAAAACCAAACTCTTTGACCTTCTCGTCAAAACAAAGATTCCATCTGCGAGATGCTTGCTTTAATCCATAAATGGATTTCTCAAGCTTGCACACTCTATTTGGATGCTTCGCATTGACAAAACCCTCTGGCTGATTCATGTAAACATCCTCAGCCAACTTCCCATTTAGGAAAGCGGTTTTTACGTCCATCTTCCAGATTTCATAATCATGAAACGCAGCTATTGCGAGCATTACCCTAATAGACTTTATCTTGGCAACTAGCGAGAAGGTCTCATCATAGTCAACTCCAGGAGTTTGAGTAAAGCCCTTCGCGACCAATCGCGCTTTATAAGTGTGCACTTTCCCATCCATGTCTGTCTTCTTCTTGAAGATCCACTTGCACCCGACTGTCTTACGACCTGGTACATTATCAACCAAATTCCAAACTTGGTTGTCATACATGGACTGAATCTCGCTGTCCATTGCCTCTTTCCATTTAGCAGACTTTGGGCATGCCATGGCTTCCTTGTAGCTATTAGGTTCGTCCAGATTTATCAGTGTACTATCACTAATAAACGTATCCCCATCAGTAGTAATATGGAAACCATAAAACTGGGGTGGAACAATAACTCTACTCGAACGTCTAAGAGGTAAGGACTGGTCAATTGGTTCAACATGGGTTTCCTCCTCAGGTTGAATGCCAGTGTCAGAGGTTCCTTCATCTCCTGACTCTTGAAGCTCTTCAAGGTCAATCTGACTCCCACTGTCTCCTTGACTTATGAGTTCTCTCTCTCTGAAAACCCCTTTCCTAGCAACAAAGACAACATTGTCACTTGGTCTATAGAAGAGATAGCCAAAAGACTTCTGTGGATAGCCGATGAAATAACACTTCTCACTACGAGGTTCTAGCTTGTCGTGAGTCTCTCGTCTTACGAAAGCTTCACAACCCCAAACCTTCATATGCGCTAACGAGGGAGCTTTCCCTGTCCACATCTCGTGAGGTGTTTTGGCAACCTTCTTGGTGGGAACTAAGTTAAGGATATGGGCGGCTGTCTCTAAGGCATACCCCCAGAATGAGATTGATAATGAAGCACGACTCATCATAGAACGAACCATGTCCAACAAGGTTCGATTACGTCTCTCAGCCATACCATTCAATTTTGGCGTTCTAGGAGGCGTCAATTGCGAAACTATTCCGCATTCTTTTAGATAGTCGTGGAACTCAAGACTTAGGTACTCTCCTCCTCGATCAGATCGAAGCATCTTGATTTTCCTGCCCAACTGATTCTCTACTTCATTCTTAAACTCTTTGAGCTTTTCAAAGGTTTCTGACTTTTGCTTGATCAAGTAGATATATCCATATCTGCTATAATCATCTGTAAAAGTCACGTAGAAGCGACAAGCGTCCCTTGTGGTGGATCTAAAGGGTCCACATACATCAGTATGTATGAGATCCAATACACTCTCACCCCTCTCACATGTACCAGTAAAGGGTGACTTGGTCATCTTCCCAAGTAAACAAGATTCACACACGTCATCGTCCTTAAGGTCGAATGCTCCAAGACTCCATCCTTTTGGAGTTGGGCTATGCGTTTCTTGTTAACATGGCCAAGGCGACAATGCCACAAGCATGCTTTGTCCAAACTATTGGATGAATCAATATTCAAGACATCATTTCCTAAATTATCTACAATCAACACAGATTTATAAATCCCATTACAAGGTAATGCATTGAAATAAAAAACACCATTCAAATAAACATTAATAGAACCATTACTATTATCAAATGAATATCTGAAACCTTGTCTATATAATCCATGAAAAGAAATAATGTTCCTTGCCATATCTGGCGAGTAGCAACAACTATTTCTATCTAGTCCTAACCCATTACTCAACACTAAAGAATAAACTCCGATCTTGGTTACTGGTGACGACTTCTTGTTTCCCATGACCAAGTTTATTCTCCCATGCTCCACTTCCCTACTTTTTCTTAGCCCCTGCAAATCAGAACAAATGTGGAAACCACATCCAGTATCAAGGACCCATGAAGTAGCAAGTGATGAGTTATTAGATTTAATTGAATACATACCTGCAAAGGTGGGCTTTATCTTCCCATCCTTAATATCTTGCAGATATTTAGGGCATCTTCGTTTCTAGTGGCCCTTCTGGTGGCAGTAGAAGCACTCTGCTTCCTTGGGGTCAGAAGAGGGTTTAACAGAACCTGCTTTGGTCCCACTAGAAGAGGAACAATCTTGGGTCTTACCCTTCTGGTGGCTCTTACAAGGAGCTTTCCTCTTTTTACCCTTTCCTTGGCCAATTGCCAACACAGGAGCAACTACAGTAGAGGATGATGCAATAGATTTGTCCTTGAGATTGCTCTCAGCAGTCCTCAGGAGCCCTTGAAGTTTACTCAGGGTGACCTCTTCCTTGTTCATGTGGTAGGTCATTCTGAACTGGTTGTAGCAGGAAGGCAAGGAGTGGAGGATGATGTCGATAGCCAAATCCTCATCAAACTTAACATTAAGTTTGAGAAGACGATCAACATACCTTTGCATCCTTTGCAAATGAGCGGTTAGGGATTCTCCACTCCCCATCCTAGCGGTGATCATATTAGTGATGATCTCATAGCGCTCTTGCCTCGCGCTTTGGTGGTACCTGTCCAGCGAATTTTGGTGCATCTCACATGGATACATGTCCTCATAGGACTTTTGGAGTTCGAGGTTCATGGTGGCCAGCATGATGCAATGAACTTTCGTAGCATCACGCTCGTGGGCCTCAAAGGCGGCCATCTCTTAAGGAGTAGCAACTTCTGGGTTGATCTTTTCTAGTTTATCATCGAGGACATATTCTTTGTCATCGTAGCGAGTTATCATGCGAATGTATCTTCTTCTTCTTGAGCTTAGAGTCTCAAGTGCAACTCCTCTAATGGCTTACAAACACCACAAGCAAGAAGGAAATTATGAGAGAGGAGAGACAATGCTAAAATCGGCCCTAGGGTTTCTCTTGGGAACAAGTGGCCGAAAAATGCAAGCAAGGGTCTCTATTTATACTCTAGGCTGCCAGGGTTTCAGTCTAAACCCTAATGGACAACTTAGTCGCCAAGCAGCCCAAGTAACCTTCTGGAATAAGGCCTTGGACGAAAATATGATGATCCTTCATCATAATTTCGTTCCCCTATAGTCCATTAGGTTTCCCAGCCCAAAACTCAACTATCACACATTTGACAGTTTATGCCCCTTTATTTATTTAATATCTTTCAGTCACCAAATTAATTCCAAATTAATTTATGACTAATACTAATTAAATAAATATGATTTATCCTTTAATATATTATTCTTATAATATATTAATAAACCATAATATCCTCTCTCTCACATCAAATTACCTTGTCAAGTTGCTTTGGTGAAGGCAACCCAAAAGGACCATGCACAACCGGGTCAAGTAGATACCAAATATAGTTACGAGCTTAGACACTAATCCAACAGTCTCCCACTTGGATAAGTCTAGTAACTATATCTCACATATGACTTCAGAATCCGGTTAGCAATCGTAGCTCTTATACGCTTCTGTCAACTCTGATCAAAATCCTGTCCTTCAGATAAGGGATCGTATAATCCTCTGTTCCAGATATCATGCTGACAATACTTGTTGTCCAACATTTTGTTTCTCGATCTCTGATTTATTCAACATAGAATTTAGTTGAACACATCAACTTCATTCTGATCGGTCCCGTCACATAAGTCAAACTAAATCATCGAGTGGCCAAGATATCGCTTTTATTCTCTTAGAATAAAAGGTACATAAAAACTTCGACTTATATGCTTTTATCATTTACTAGCTAAGTCACACACAATAATGCGTTTTATAACATCAAGTTACTGATGCGTTTTCGCATTATCAATGTATAATCAACTAGCAAACAACAACCATATCTCTAGGTTTAAAGATTATATGATATTATCATCTTGCGATCACTTGTGATAACTTTCATGAAGTGATACTAGCAAGTGTGGATTTATTCCAATGCTCAAAACATATTTCATAAGCACTCATAAACTTTGTAGCAAACCTTTGCTATGTCTAAAACCTTTTAGACAATCTACAAACTAATTTATGACAATCTTCTTTCATATCTGCTTCCAACATATGAGCGATTGTGGACCGTTCGAATAATCTTATTATTCATGAAGTCAAAACATGCAAAATTGAAACAATAGATAAATAATCAACACAAGACAATAACTTTCTTATAAATAACACACCTTTATTTAATCATCAAACGTTGAATACAAAATTATCCATTACAAGTTTCCTACCTATCTAATCTAAACTAATATCGTCCTTTAGCCCAACGCTCCTAGCGTGCTTCAAATGCTTGACCCTACTCAGTCCCTTCGTAAGGGGATCTGCTGGGTTATCTTCTGACGATACCCTCTTCACAACGAGGAGTCCCTCTTCTACCCGATGTCTAATAAAATGGTATTTCCTGTCGATATGTCGAGATCTGCCATGATCTCTTGGTTCCTCGGTCAAGGCAACCGCTCCTTCATTATCACAGAAAATTTCCATGGGCTCCTTTATGGATGGCACAACTCCAAGGTCTCCAATGAAGTTCTTCAACCATATAGCCTCCTTTGACGCCTCGCTTGCCGTAATGTACTCTGATTCGCACGTTGAATCAGCTACGGTCTCTTGCTTGGAATTTTTCCAAGTCACTGCTCCTCCGTTCAGGGTAAAGACCCAGCCCGACTGTGATCAGTAATTAACCCCATCCGTCTGGAAGCTAGCGTCACTGTACCCTCGCACCCTTAAGTCATCACTCCCACCGAGGACTAGAAACCATTCCTTGGTCCTTCGTAGGTACTTAAGAATATTCTTGACAGCACTCCAATGTGCTATACCAAGATTCCCTTGATATATGCTGACCATGCTCAAAGCGAAAGCCACATCAGGGCGAGTACAGGTCATAACGTACATAATCGAGCCAACTGCGGAAGCGTAAGGTACTCGGCTCATATCAGCTATATCTGCCTCTGTACTCGGGCTCTGAGTCTTACTCCGTTTGGTATTGCATTGAATTGGCAACCCCCCTTTCTTGGAATTTTCCATGCTAAAACGCTTTAGTACCTTTTCCAAGTATGTATCCTGAGTGAGTCATATCAGTCTCTTACTTTTGTTTCTCACTATCCTTATTCCCAGAATATATGCAGCTTCTCCGAGGTCCTTCATAGCGAAACACTTCCCAAGCCAGGACTTGACCTCCTTCAAGGTTGGGATGTCGTTTCCTATGAGTAGTATGTCATCGACATACAATACAAGGAAGCTCACTATACTCCTACTGGCCTTGACATACACACATGACTCATCTTCATTTCGCAGAAAACCAAACTCTTTGACCTTCTCGTCAAAACAAAGATTCCATCTGCGAGATGCTTGCTTTAATCCATAAATGGATTTCTCAAGCTTGCACACTCTATTTGGATGCTTCGCATTGACAAAACCCTCTGGCTGATTCATGTAAACATCCTCAGCCAACTTCCCATTTAGGAAAGCGGTTTTTACGTCCATCTGCCAGATTTCATAATCATGAAACGCAGCTATTGCGAGCATTACCCTAATAGACTTTATCTTGGCAACTAGCGAGAAGGTCTCATCATAGTCAACTCCAGGAGTTTGAGTAAAGCCCTTCGCGACCAATCGCGCTTTATAAGTGTGCACTTTCCCATCCATGTCTGTCTTCTTCTTGAAGATCCACTTGCACCCGACTGTCTTACGACCTGGTACATTATCAACCAAATTCCAAACTTGGTTGTCATACATGGACTGAATCTCGCTGTCCATTGCCTCTTTCCATTTAGCAGACTTTGGGCATGCCATGGCTTCCTTGTAGCTATTAGGTTCGTCCAGATTTATCAGTGTACTATCACTAATAAACGTATCCCCATCAGTAGTAATATGGAAACCATAAAACTGGGGTGGAACAATAACTCTACTCGAACGTCTAAGAGGTAAGGACTGGTCAATTGGTTCAACATGGGTTTCCTCCTCAGGTTGAATGCCAGTGTCAGAGGTTCCTTCATCTCCTGACTCTTGAAGCTCTTCAAGGTCAATCTGACTCCCACTGTCTCCTTGACTTATGAGTTCTCTCTCTCTGAAAACCCCTTTCCTAGCAACAAAGACAACATTGTCACTTGGTCTATAGAAGAGATAGCCAAAAGACTTCTGTGGATAACCGATGAAATAACACTTCTCACTACGAGGTTCTAGCTTGTCGTGAGTCTCTCGTCTTACGAAAGCTTCACAACCCCAAACCTTCTTATGCGCTAACGAGGGAGCTTTCCCTGTCCACATCTCGTGAGGTGTTTTGGCAACCTTCTTAGTGGGAACTAAGTTAAGGATATGGGCGGCTGTCTCTAAGGCATACCCCCAGAATGAGATTGATAACGAAGCACGACTCATCATAGAACGAACCATGTCCAACAAGGTTCGATTACGTCTCTCAGCCATACCATTCAATTTTGGCGTTCTAGGAGGCGTCAATTGCGAAACTATTCCGCATTCTTTTAGATAGTCGTGGAACTCAAGACTTAGGTACTCTCCTCCTCGATCAGATCGAAGCATCTTGATTTTCCTGCCCAACTGATTCTCTACTTCATTCTTAAACTCTTTGAGCTTTTCAAAGGTTTCTGACTTTTGCTTGATCAAGTAGATATATCCATATCTGCTATAATCATCTGTAAAAGTCACGTAGAAGCGACAAGCGTCCCTTGTGGTGGATCTAAAGGGTCCACATACATCAGTATGTATGAGATCCAATACACTCTCACCCCTCTCACATGTACCAGTAAAGGGTGACTTGGTCATCTTCCCAAGTAAACAAGATTCACACACGTCATCGTCCTTAAGGTCGAATGCTCCAAGACTCCATCCTTTTGGAGTTGGGCTATGCGTTTCTTGTTAACATGGCCAAGGCGACAATGCCACAAGCATGCTTTGTCCAAACTATTGGATGAATCAATATTCAAGACATCATTTCCTAAATTATCTACAATCAACACAGATTTATAAATCCCATTACAAGGTAATGCATTGAAATAAAAAACACCATTCAAATAAACATTAATAGAACCATTACTATTATCAAATGAATATCTGAAACCTTGTCTATATAATCCATGAAAAGAAATGATGTTCCTTGCCATATCTGGCGAGTAGCAACAACTATTTCTATCTAGTCCTAACCCATTACTCAACACTAAAGAATAAACTCCGATCTTGGTTACTGGTGACGACTTCTTGTTTCCCATGACCAAGTTTATTCTCCCATGCTCCACTTCCCTACTTTTTCTTAGCCCCTGCAAATCAGAACAAATGTGGAAACCACATCCAGTATCAAGGACCCATGAAGTAGCAAGTGATGAGTTATTAGATTTAATTGAATACATACCTGCAAAGGTGGGCTTTATCTTCCCATCCTTAATATCTTGCAGATATTTAGGGCATCTTCGTTTCTAGTGGCCCTTCTGGTGGCAGTAGAAGCACTCTGCTTCCTTGGGGTCAGAAGAGGGTTTAACAGAACCTGCTTTGGTCCCACTAGAAGAGGAACAATCTTGGGTCTTACCCTTCTGGTGGCTCTTACAAGGAGCTTTCCTCTTTTTACCCTTTCCTTGGCCAATTGCCAACACAGGAGCAACTACAGTAGAGGATGATGCAATAGATTTGTCCTTGAGATTGCTCTCAGCAGTCCTCAGGAGCCCTTGAAGTTTACTCAGGGTGACCTCTTCCTTGTTCATGTGGTAGGTCATTCTGAACTGGTTGTAGCAGGAAGGCAAGGAGTGGAGGATGATGTCGATAGCCAAATCCTCATCAAACTTAACATTAAGTTTGAGAAGACGATCAACATACCTTTGCATCCTTTGCAAATGAGCGGTTAGGGATTCTCCACTCCCCATCCTAGCGGTGATCATATTAGTGATGATCTCATAGCGCTCTTGCCTCGCGCTTTGGTGGTACCTGTCCAACGAATTTTGGTGCATCTCATATGGATACATGTCCTCATAGGACTTTTGGAGTTCGAGGTTCATGGTGGCCAGCATGATGCAATGAACTTTCGTAGCATCACGCTCGTGGGCCTCAAAGGCGGCCATCTCTTAAGGAGTAGCAACTTCTGGGTTGATCTTTTCTAGTTTATCATCGAGGACATATTCTTTGTCATCGTAGCGAGTTATCATGCGAATGTATCTCATCCACTCGTTGAAATTCGACCCATCAAATGTCACCTTTTGACACAGGTTCATCAGCGAGAATGACCCAGAAGCGTTGTTGTTTGCGTTTGCGTTAGACATCTGAAATAGAAAGGAACAAAGTTTGATTAGAATTGAATCCCCAATTAAACACCCAAATGAGAAATTAGGGCTAGGATCCAACAACATTATTTACAACTTAGAAAAGGGATGCCGTAATCTAAAAGTAAATAATATGAAGGTAAGTGAATCACGATTCACTAATTTTCACCATGAAAAACGAAAAGAGATTTAAGTTTTAAATGCATTTGAAAATTCCTAGATTTCTTTTGAGATTCATTGAACATTTCAATGGCATGTTTAAATCTCGATATGCACTTCAAATTTGCGACTGGGATGCTGAGGATCGCAAACAAGTTGTGAATAACCATGCGAATCGACATGGTGCACTCAATGTCTTTATCACCTAATCAATGTGCTGGTTAGCCACGCACGCTCCATTGATCTATGATAAACATCGATCCACCCTTCGCCACCAATGTCAATCCCAAATTAGTGTGCCGGTTAGCCACGTACGCTCCACTAACGTTTGACAAGGGTACGAAGTGTAATTCCATGGAATAACATCATTTTCACATTTTACCCTAAAGTAACTTAGATGGGAATTTGAAAAACATTGTAGTTACTTTGCAATATTCATTATACTTATAATGAGGAATTAAGTGCCCTATCCTATCCGTTCGGCTAACGACCCTCCACCAGTCAAGCAAGCGGTAGGTGTGAGTGTACACCCATTAAACACCATTTTATAGGCAACAACCTTATACCTACCTTATAGACTGGCTTCGTGAATGAGGCCTACTAGCGATAAGACTAGCTTATTCTTATACATATATATATATATATGTATATATATATATATATATATATATATATATATATATATATATATATATATATTAATCTTGTAATAATATAATAGTATAGGGTTGAATTTTAAACTTGTAAAATTCTAAGGGTTTGAAATTTAAATCATTCAAAATTAAACTTTTAATCATAAAATTTAAATTTCAATACTTGAGGACAAATTTTTGAACTTTTCAAAACACAAGGGATCAAATAATAAATAATATAAATCAAACAATTAATTTAGTGATTATCTATATTTGACCTAATTCAATTTCTTGCAAGATAAGTTATCCAATTAATCCAAATAATCAATTTTAATCATATAAGGAATTTATTATCTAATCAATTGGTAATATCTTTCGTTTTTAGCAAGGATAATCTCAAAAAATCATTAAAATTCGAATTTTATCAGTAGAAACAGATTAGGTAACTATTCCATAGCAAAAACAGCAAGAAATCCCGCTATTGCCTCTGTCAGATGATCTGACTCGCCGAGTCACTCATGGACTCGCCGAGTTGGGCCGACTCGCCGAGTCCATGAAGTGACTCGCCGAGTCCAGTCGAACAGAAGCCAGAAAAACGATTTTCAGCATGTTAAACACACAAAGCATCCATACAACAGAAACCAATCAAGGCTCTGATACCACTGATGGGTTTTATACATAAGAACAATCCTATGTGCTCATACAAACCCTAATGCTTGGATCTAGGTTTCTCTATTGTACATGCAATGAATCCAAGACTTACAAACCCTAATCTAGCATACATATTTTAATCATATCAAATACTATCAGATCTGAAAGTTTACCTCTTGGAAAAACCTCTTGAATCTTCTTCTTCTTGAGCTTAGAGTCACAAGTGCAACTCCTCTAATGGCTTACAGACACCACAAGCAAGAAGGCAATTATGAGAGAGGAGAGACAATGCTAAAATCGGCCCTAGGGTTTCTCTTGGGAATAAGTGGCCGAAAATTGCAAGCAAGGGTCTCTATTTATACTGTAGGCTGCTAGGGTTTCAGTCTAAACCCTAATGGACAGCTTAGTCACCAAGCAGCCCAAGGAACCTTCTGGAATAAGGCCTTGGACGAAAATATGATGATCCTTCATCATAATTTCGTTCCCCCTTAGTCCATTAGGTTTCCCAGCCCAAAACTCAACTATCACACATTTGACAGTTTATGCCCCTTTATTTAATTAATCTCTTTCAGTCACCAAATTAATTCCTAATTAATTTATGACTAATACTAATTAAATAAATATGATTTCTCCTTTAATATATTATTCTTATAATATATTAATAAACCATAATATCCTCTCTCTCACATCAAATTACCTTGTCAAGTTGCATTGGTGAAGGCAACCCAAAAGGACCATGCACAACCGGGTCAAGTACATACCAAATATAGTTACGGGCTTAGACACTAATACAACAGGAACATGGTGGTGAACCTCTCCCAGGTCACCAGTGAAATCTCTACCGGAGTGAAGTCTGCCGTCACAAACTTCCACCAGTCCTTCGCTCCTAAGCGAAGCTGGTTTAGGGCGAACCATACTCTCAGATGCTCCGGACAAGAACATGTGTAGAAGCATCCCTCAATGTCAGAGATCCATCTCATCGCGGCTATCGGATCCTGAGTCCCATCAAACTCTGGTGGCTTCGTGTTGCTGAATTCCCGGTACAACAACGAGTCACCCCCCTGTGGCCTAGCAGTGGCCGCAACAACAGCAACATCGGTAAGAGCAGCATACCACTCGTCAAATGTCTCAATCAGCATGGTCTTGATAGACCCAAACATCTCCGGTATCTCAGCGCGAATGGCTGCTGCCACCTCATCATGAATCATCCTGCAAATCTCATCATCGCTAACACCGCTGCTCTCTGGAGTGTGGCGCGTACCCACCATAATGCCTCTGAAACACAACACAAAAGAAATCAGACTCGCTCGAGTATACTCGCACTCGATAACGCAACCCTACTTGTTCCTTAGTATCCTAAGGATTCTTACTTGGACTGTTCACTGATCCGGTGTTTCCAGTAGTACGAGACCAATACTACCTTCCACAACGCATCAGTATTCACCCCAAGTCCTCCTCCTAGGATTCCAGATCACAAGTACTCTATATCTCGCTAACACAGGCTACCCTCCAGTAGACCACTCATAAGCCCCTCACTGCTACCTACTCACTCTCGAAGTAACTCATGGTAGCAGTAATCTCCTAGGCTAAGGCATCACAAATCAGGCCACCCTAGTCCTAGATATGAATACCTAGCCTACTCTAGCATGCATAGCGTATCACATAATATCTCATAACACATAATATAAGGGTATTTTGGGAAATCACCGTTCGGGTGCTGGCTGATCGTACACACTACTCTGTTCTGCTTTTCTCGAAATCCTTACTCTTTTTAGAAAAATCGTTTCTTTTGAAAAATTTGCTCAATTCCTTAGTTTGAGTTCAGATATGCCCGAAGGTGTATCCGAATCCCTCAAACCAAGGCTCTGATACCAACTTGTAACGACGTAAATTTTTAAAATAATTTTTCATTTTTCAAACATAATAAAGTTCATATAATATTCTCAAAATCTCATGTATCAATGTCATCACAATAAAACATATCCCAGAAATTCAACACATAATCCTCTGCCAGTGTGTGCAAATCATGCCGGCGCCTTCCCGGGATCCTCGCTAGTACCTGAAACACATATCACATAACACTGTAAGCATAAATGCTTAGTGAGTTCCCCAAAATACCACATACAACACATAAGCCACTCGAGGCTATATCTCGGTATGACCCTTCGGTCAATGTGTCTCAGCGGGACCCTCCAGTCCCTTACCTCGTTGGACCCTCTAGTCCGGTCTAAATCATTGGACCCTCCGGTCCGGTCTAAATCGTTGGACCCTCCAGTCCGGTCTATATAACACATAGCATACATATATCACAATGCACATAAACTCAAACATACACATAACACATAAGACCCTCCGGTCTGCACATAGCTACTACTCTAGGTAATGTATAATGAGAAGACTCACCTCGGAAAATCTCGGAAAGTCTCGAACTCGAATATCTGATCTAGCCTCCGCCTAATCACATAAAGTAATTATCTCTAATTAATACGGCTCTCAAAGGCTAGACTAAATCCCTCCCTATATTCTCTCAGAAGGGGAAAAGACCATTTTACCCCTCCAATGGTCCAATGTCCAAATGTCGACCAAACCCTAAAAGTCAACCCCAGTCAACGGTCCAACTTTGACCAGACTCGCCGAGTGCACTCGAGTGACTCGGCGAGTCCATACGTGTCCTATGAATCCTCCTAAGGCCTCACTCGACTCGTCGAGTCAACCTTTCTCTCAACGGTTACCACTAATCACGAATCGTGGTGCAACACGATCCGACTCGTCGAGTCCGCTCATGGACTCGGCGGGTTTCTTCCATGAGAATGCTCAAATGACCTCCTGAGGTCAGATCTATTTCTCTATCTTATAGATCTGACCTTTAAACACTCAAAAGTCACGTAAAGGTCCAACCTTTATACTCATGCAACACTCATAAGGCTCTTTGTGGTGAAATAGCTCCTAAAATGGCATCCTAGGTTCAAAACTCCATTGGAAATGCATAAAGTTGGATGCTTGGGACTTCCTGGACCTAAAAGGGTCCAGATCTCTAACACAACTCGAAGGAGGGGGTTTGAGGCATCGAAAACCCCAAAAAGGAATGATTCAAGCCCTAACTCCAAATAATGAAACCCATACAATAGAGAGAAAGAAGGGCCCGATTTGGTACCTCAAGATGAACTCCTTGCTTGGCTAACTCAGAATGGCAATCTCCTTTGATCCTTCTTGCTGGAGTTCCTCTCCTTTCTTGCAAAATCACACCAAAGCTCAAATAGCCTTCTCTCTCTCACTCTACACACTCAAGATCGATGGGGGTTCTCTCTCTGGGATGGTAGCCGCAAATGAAGGCCATAAGTGCCTTTAAATAGGGCTCAGGCCCGAAGATTTAGGGTTTCCACTTATAGCGCCTACTTGGCGAGTCTACTCTTGGACTCGTCGAGTAGTTCATTAAAATCACGTGGCCACCCCGTTTCTACTCGACGAGTTATAACACCAACTCGCCGAGTAGATCAATGATTCTCAAAAATAAATAATTCAAAATAACATACCTGAAAATCCGGATGTTACAGCGAGCTTGCGTGATAGACTTTGGTAAGGCATGGGATGCTCATTTACCCCTTGTCGAATTCTCTTACAACAATAGTTATCATACTAGCATAAAGGCTGCTCCTTTCGAAGCTCTCTATGGCCGCAAGTGCAGATCACCTCTGTGCTGGGCTGAAGTGGGTGATACGCAGCTAGCTAGAAGTCAAGTTCTTGACAATACTCTCACTGGTCCAGAAATTATTCGCGAAACCACAGAGAAAATCGTACAAATCTGGGAACGACTTAAAGCTTCCAGAGATAGACAGAAAAGCTACGCTGACAAAAGAAGAAAACCTTTGGAGTTCCAGGTTGGTGACCGCGTCATGTTGAAGGTCTCACCCTGGAAGGGCATGATACGCTTTGGAAAGCATGACAAGTTGAATCCAAGGTATATAGGACCGTTCGAGATTCTTGCTAGAATTGGTCCCGTAGCTTACAAACTCCGACTACCTCAAGAACTAAGTAACATACATCCTGTTTTCCACGTCTCAAACTTGAAAAAGTGTCTGTCCGACGAGACTCTTGTTATCCCACTCGATGAAATCGAGATCGACGACAGCCTCAACTTCGTGGAAGAACCAGTAGAAATTATGGACCGAGAGGTCAAGCAGACAAAGCAAAGCCGTATTCCTATAGTGAAGGTTCGCTGGAATGCCAAGCGAGGACCTGAATTCACTTGGGAACGTGAGGATCAAATGAAATTAGAATATCCTCTTCTTTTCACTTAGTTATTTGTAATTACTTATTTACTTAAACTCTAATTTCGGGACGAAATTCTCTCTAACGGGGGGATAATGTAACATCCCGTTATTTTCTGTTTATAAATTCAACTCTGGTCAACCAAAGTCAAACAAAGGTCAACTAAAGTCCTTTTTATTGTTTGGGTTTTTAATTAAGGTTATGAAATACCTTTAATTGCTAAAATACTTATAATGTCCATAGTGAAGGAAAAGGCTTGAAAATCCGAGAAATTTTGCAATTATCTTTCGCCTCGGACCGTAAACGCTTCGGACCGCAAAGAGCTTACGACCGTAAACGCTTCGGACCGTAAAGAGATTACGACCGTAAACACTTCGGACCGTAAACTCCTCGCAGGCCGTAAACGAGGCTTCGGCCGTAAACATCAAACCGACTTCAGACCGCAAACTCTTCGGCCGTAAACCCTCGCACATATATATAGAATTCCTTCATTTTCTCACTATTTCTCACACATTCAACCCAAGAAACTCGGTTTTCTCTCAACTATCATCAATATTTACACCTTAATCTTCAAATAAGTAAGTGTTTCTCCTATTTTATTAGTTGATACCTTGCTTAATCTAGTGAAACTCAATGATTTCATCCATGAAATCATCTCTTTTGCTTAGATATTCAAGAACACCAAGAAACACCAAGAACAAATACTAGTTCTTTAGACCGTGAACACACCATTCAAGCTTCAAAACGTAAGTATACATCCTAATACTAGTTATTCTATAGAAATTCATAACTTACAACCTTGAAAACAATCAATTCCAAGAACAATGAGAGTTTACAGCCATGAGCATCTCCCTTGGCCGTAAAATCCTATGAAGAACATCTTAGGCCATAAACTCCATGGCCGTGAACACCTTGTGTGGCCGTAAACACCTTTAGAGAAATCACATGTGATTGTAACACTTAAATTCAAGTGTTTCCTAGTCCCTAAAGTGATTTCCTATCATAATTAGTTGTGATATACATTAATTATATCCATATATGTATCATTATATGTTAATAGGATCCGTTGTGTTCAAGACTTCACTTAACACTTAGCATCCTACACCGATTATACATTTGAAAAACTTACATCAGGTGAGTTCATACCCCCGCATTTTCACAGTTTTTACTGCTTTAAGGGGGGGGGGGGGAATACAAGTCTAACACAAAGTTTTTGTGTTATAAACAAGTGATTTCAAATATCTTATCAAAATGGATTTCAGTTATCATTAAATCAAATGGTTTTCAATGATTGTTTCAAAATGACATCAAGTCACCAAAATGAATTTCAAAATATCAAACTTCTTTTAAATGTTTTATAAACTTATATTTTTCCCCAAAAATCATACTAGTATGCATATATTTATATAAATAGAATTTAAAAGATTTAGGACTAATAACTCACTTTAATTCCTTTTCCTTGTTTGGATGTGGGATTACAGGTATAAGTTGCTTGTCCAAGTATCATTTAAATTTTACTTATATATTTGTATATGTATACAAGTAAAAAAGTTTATTCATTTAGTTTCAATTACCCTTTGTAACATGTTGAGCAAAGGGTTACATTCATGAATACTCCTTATCAAATTAGAAAGTACATATAAATTATAATAGGTATAATTTTTGATTCAAAGAACATTAATTCACGATTAAAGTATACTAGATTAAATTATTTTACAAGAACAAAGATTGATTCAAAACTATTCAAGGATATGCATTCTTTCATATACATGTTAAGAGTACTAATTCAAGAGCATACTATCAATCATTTGCTTCAGAATGATTGGGTTTTCATAACTAATATACATGTAATGTTTATATGCTTTTATGACACAAGTAGTACAGGTTGTTTAATTCACTTTAAACAACATAGTTAAGGTCTTGACATTATAACCAAAATCTCCAGCCGAGGATCGAAACAATGTGTGTACAGATTTATATTGGGATTGACAACCCCACACTCGGACTGGTAGCTACAGTCAGGCATACACGCCTGTGAGTGACAAATTGTTATCAACATGTTTTCAGTGCACTCATAGCGCTGGGAAAGGCCATCTAGTCAGTATGGTTATAATAACTCATTAAAAGATATTAACAATACGTTAGTGTATAATTAACTAAACTTATGTACCATTCCAAAGTACTAGTTTACAAGATATAGTTTACTGTATTACATTATAGTTTACAATAACAGTTGATGAATTCAGATATACTCTCAGATACATGTTTACAAAAGGATTACAAATACAGAACATTGATTTACGAATAGAACAGTTTAATGCAACCAAAACTACTTTTGACATACAGCAGAAAATATAGGATTTTCTGGAAAACAGCTTACATATTCAAGAAACAGAAAACATTCTTTCAAAACATAAATACTTATGCACTCACTCAACTTTATGTTGATACTCTCTTTTCAAATTACTTGTATTCTCAGGGAACCAGTAGAGAAGTACACCCCGGGTTTTTGAGAAGATGGAGCTATTTATGTCTTGTCTTGTTCTTTTGTAAAACTATTTAGTTACAGTATACAATGTTGAAACAGATGTAAATATTTATAATTTTTAAATACAATGGTCGTTTGTACTTTGATTACTATAATGCATGTGTTGTGATACTACAAATGAAGTCCTCCACCCCCGGATGTTTCCGCCGTCTGGTTTGGGGGTGTGACATCAACCACCAGGATTCCAATTCTCTTTCCTCAAGAATATGAAGTTTGGGCGATGCACTTTGAAGATTATGTTTTGGGTTCAGAAGACAATGGTTATCTAATCTGGGAAGCAATCACTCTAGGTCCGTTTGTTCATACAACGACCAAAAGAACAATCAAAACCCAGAGAGAATACGAACATCTGCTTCTTGATGCGAAGGACGTGCCTCAAGATGAAAAAGACAAACTCATGAGCAACATTAAAGGAATGAGGATCATCAGATTCGCATTGCAAGCAGACACTTTTCGTCTTGTAAGTTCGTATGATACAGCGAAGGATATATGGGATAGGTTGAGAGAACTCTGGTCTACAAACGTAGATCTAGAACACTCAACTCAAACGCTCTTGTTATCTGAGTTTGGTGAATTCCTACAAAACCCTGAAGAAACTCTAAGTGCGACTTTCAATCGATACAATCATATTCTCAGCAAGATAATGAAGCACGGGATTGGACGTGAACTGATTGAGAAAAAGGTCACGTTCATGAACGGACTTCGATCAGAGTGGCAAGAAGTGGTGTCAACTATTAAGGCACACGAACAGTTCAAGAACTATACTCTTGCAAAGCTTGTGGGAATTTTGAAGGCGCGAGAGAGTGAGATAATGAAAGAAGCAACGGTGATGTCTGGGATGGGGTCTCTAGCCTTAGTTGCAAAAGGCAAGACTGTTGCTGATGACGGATCTGATTCAGATCATTCTGAGTATGAGCTCTCAAACGAAGACTTTGCTTTAATGGTGTCCAACCCTAAGAGATTTGCTAGGAAGAAGTTTCCCTCAAGCAAAAATAAAAACTGGTAGGGAAGCTACAGCTCAGAGAAAGTGAAAGAGGAAAACAAAAGTGGTTCTCAAAAAGAGGAAGAGAAGAAGGAGAAAAAGTTCGTTGGAGACTCCGGATACGATTGCAATTATTGTCATGGTAAAAACCATCATGCAAAGGAGTGCATGTTGCAAAGGAAGAACGAGAAGAATGAAGAGGAGGATGAGGAGGCCTATCACAAACGAAAGCTGGAAGAGATTAAGAAGAAGAAATCTAATGATAATTCTATGCCTGCTTTTGTTGTACAGGAAAACATTGCTCAAAGAGAGTTCGGGGGAGTGGAAGTCTGGTCAACAGATTCAGAAGATGAAGAAGTACGCAAGCCCAGTCATGGCAGGGCGTTCGCTGTGAAACAACAGAATTCGCAGTACTCAGGAAGGTGCTTGATGGTGTCTGAAGGTGGATTGCAGATGCAGGAGAATGCAAGTGAGGGTGGAAGGAACGAAGACAGCTGTTTTGCGACAAAGACTGTTCCTGAACAGATCAACGAATGCGAACAGCTGATCAATAAGGTAAATTCCATTCTTGAATCACTTAATATTCCTACATCTAGATACGAAACAGAATTTAATGATCTAAAATTCACCTTTCCAAGTATAAGCAATAGTTTAAAGCAAACTCGGCTATCAAACTCTAACCTAACCGATCAATTGAGCAGGGCAACATCCAAAAGTGAGGAGAGACGTATGTGGATCCAGAAGGTTGAGTCGGATTTATGTAAATCTAGGGATGAATCTATTTATTTACAGAGAGATAATTTAATGCTTTTGAAACAGTGAAACATTTTTTGTTTAATTGCAAAAAGGCTTTATTTTAATATCACTCAACTGCACCTTGATTGTGAAATCGGTAAGAAAATCCATAAAATGATCTTACCATTTCTCGAATTAAAGGAAGACGAAATAGACGCAGACTGTTACAAATGTGAATCTATTGTTTCGTCTGAAGAAACTTCTGAAGCATACAAATTTGGTCTTGAACGTATTGAAAATTACATTAAATCCAAAGACCACAAAAACATGTTGAAACAAAATTTGGATGAGAATGACAAAAAGCAGATCAAATCTGAAACTGTGCAAAAATTTAATTCATTGAATGCCAAATTAAGTTCAGAAAGCAAAATAAATGTTGATAGTGCTTCTAAATTTGATGAGGATAGTGATATGAGTGTAATTTCTGTAGAGGATGAGGTTGATTGTTCAGAGTTTGTTTAAAGTGAACCTAAACCTGCGAAAACTCATATTTCTGAAAATTCTGTTGAATTCGCAAGAGTTGTTCAAAACAAACCTGAAATTTTGAAAGAAAAAGCGATTGTTTTCCCAAAGATTCAAATAACGCCAAATCAAGTTTTTAAAGTCAATGGGGTAACCGAAACTCTAATCGTCGAGTTGAAAACCATTGTCGACGAAGACAACAAAGACGAATGTGATGAATTCTTCTGGTCAGCTCCCATAAATAATGCTGACGAAACCGTTGGTTTGTCTGAAAGAACTTCATGGAAAATCAAAGGAAGATATGTGGCTGAACCCTTAAATAATCGCTCAGTGTTTGAAAAAGGTAGTCCTAGTGGTACCAAGGAGGTTCGCAGCGAAACCAACACTGTGAAGAAAAGCAAACCTGAAATGAGAAAAGCGAATCCTAAGGTGAACATCCATCAATCGTCGAAGCAACTTGCTGATCAAAAATGACAAAGAAATGACAGATATAGAAGAAATCTCAGTGAAAGAAAGCAATTTTGGCAATCCCAAAATTCGGATTATGTTTGCCATGAAAGAAGGAAGAATCCTAAAGCGAAAGCTCATTCGCAAGTAAGCTCCAATCAGTGTAAGCACTCCACAACCCTTCTTCGCAAAAAGGGACTCTCAGCAAAAAGGGACTCCACAACCCTTCTTCGCAAAGCAACCAATGGAGAAACCAAAACCTTGTTTCCCTAAATCCACGAAGTCAACACATAATAACATCAAAGGCAAGGGAAAGTTGTTTTCAGAACCAAAAGCTCTATCTAAGAAAACTTACAGGAATCCTAAAGAAGCTAAAAAGAAGCCTGTCAAAAATCTAGTCGATAACAAGAATAAAACCTTTGATTCCATAGAAACTAACTCAAAAATTAACAAAATCAAAGTTTTCACCGTTAAATGCAAAAATGAAACCACTCTAATAAAACGAACAAATATGGTTGATCTTGATATTACTTTTCCTAGTTTTGTGAAAGACTCACAAGGACCTAAGAAACTTTGGGTTCCTAAATCTACTTAATTGTTGCAGGTTATTTGTGACGAACAGTTCGACAATGAATGGTACATCGACAGTGGCTGTTCTCGTCACATTACAGGAAGGAAGGAGGAGCTGTGAGAGTTCAGGTCTCTCAAGGATGGCGGCAATGTAAAATACGGGAATAATTCATATGGCAGAATAAAAGGCTACGACATGATAACAAATGGGGAATTTTCTATTCGTAAAGTGGCTTATGTTGAAGGCTTGCAGCACAACCTTATCAGTGTCTCGCAGTTGGTCGTAGGGACAGGATTGAAAGTGTCCTTTGATGACGAAGGTTTAGAAATTATTGAAAAGAAATCTAAAAACGTTCTTCTAAAATCGCAATGAAATGGTGAAATGTTTCCACTGAATCTGAACCCGATACGAGGAAAGCCTGCCATTTGCCTGCTTACAAAAGCTTACTCAGACGAAAGCTGGTTATGGCATAGGCGTCTTTTGCACTTAAACTTCAAAGACATCAACAAGCTCGTTCTTGGTGATCATGTGTGAGGACTTCCTCTGTTGAAATTCAAAAAGGATCATTTATGTGCAGCTTATGAGATGGGAAAGCAAAGTAGAAAAAGTCATCCAACTATAGTGAACACGAAAGTCATCGAACCTTTGGAACTTCTACACATCGATCTTTGCGGTCCTTCTGCTATTGAAAGCGTTGGTGGTAGTAAGTATATTCTAGTAATTGTTGATGATTTTTCTCGTTTCACTTGGGTGTTCTTTCTTAGACAGAAATCTGATGCAACTCCGAAGCTCAAGGATTTCATCAAGCAGATTGAAGTTCAACTGCGAAAGCTGGTTCGTAATGTTCGCAATGACAACGGGCTTGAATTCAAAAACCAAGCGTTTGAAGAATTTCTTGCTGAAAAGGGAGTCACACACAATTTCTCCGCTCCCTACACTCCACAACAGAATGGCATAGTTGAAAGACGTACTTGTTCCTTATGTGAAGCTGCACGAACCATGTTATCGTTCGCATGTCTGCCACTCTATTTCTGGGCTGATGCGATAGCTACCGCTTGTTTTACCCAAAATCGATCCATCCTAAATAAGCGATTCTCAATCACTCCTTATGAAATCATAAATAATCGCAAACCTAACGTTAAGTTTTTCCATGTTTTTGGTTCCAGATGTTTCATCTTCAACTCCAAAGAACAACGGAACAAGTTCGATGTGAAAGCTGACGAAGATATATTCTTGCGATATTCACTAACATCAAAGGCATATAGAGTTCTCAACAAACGCTCAAAGAAGATGAAAGAAACCTACTATGTTACGTTTGACGACATGTATTTAAAGCAAATTCAGTCGAACGAAAGTCAGATCAAGGAAATCTTTCCTAAACCATATCCAGCCATTATACCTATGTCCAATCTTTACGAAGAATTCATGTTACTCTTTGATGAACCTGCGAAAGCTATCTCTTCGGAAGCAAAAGCATTGGATAATAAAATCGACGAACTTAAGAAGATTATCGATGATGCTGCGATAGACTTGCCTCAAAAGCCATCCACTGCGAATGCCCCTCAAGACACGAGCACACATTTCCAGGGGGAGAATTCTGGGTGTAACACATAATGCCAGGGGGAGGGTTTCGCAGTGCCCTTTTCTACTGAGTCTCCTTCTAATGGAGATAGTTCCCCAGACACTTTGACCCACGAACCTCCATTCGCAGGTGATGATTGAATTCCTGAAGTCAACAAGTTCGCTTCATTCGAGGGGGAGAATAAAGAAGCGAATGACGACTCAGACGCTCAATCTGTTCAATCTGAATTCGAAGAAGTCAATGCTGAGCTGAATCCATCCTTAGATCCAAATTATCCTCCTATGACCAAATGGACAAAAGATCACCCAAAAGCTCAAGTTCTTGGTGAATCCTCTGCAGGTGTCCTTACCCGTTCTCAACTGAAAGCGAAACAAACTGCATTATTCCCCAAAGTAGAATTTTGTATGTTTAATTCGTTCGTATCCAAGATTGAACCCAAAACCTACAAAATTGCTCTCAATCACTCCGAGTGGGTGCAACCAATGCAAGATGAACTCAATGAGTTTGAGCGAAACAAAGTTTGGAGACTGATTCCAACTCCTCCAGATGCATCGATTGTTGGTTTAAAATGGGTGTTTCGGAATAAAATGGATAAAGAAGGAAACATGATCCGAAACAAAGCTAGACTGGTGGTCAAAGGTTATTGCCAGGAAGAAGGGATTGACTACGAAGAGACTTTCGAACCCGTTGCTAGATTGGAATCCGTTCGCATCTTGGATGTAAAGTGTGCATTTTTAAACGGCGAACTGGAAGAGGCCGTTTATGTGGAGCAACTGTCACACCCCAAAACCAGAACGACGGAATCGTTCGGGGGTGGAGGACGTCATGTACAGTATCACAACAATGCAAAGTAGTAAACAAGCAACAACATCATCCATTGCATTAATAATATATTTTCATACAAGTGTGTTCTGTCAAGTTATATAGACACCAAAAATAATATACATCAAAATAAAGATGAGTCTTGAACGAGCTCCATCTTCGCAAAAACCTGGCTCCGGTACCTGTCTACTGGCGACCTGAGAATACAAGTTATTTTGAAAGAGTTTATCAGCTTTAAAGCTGGTGAGATCATAAGTATATTAGTGTCTGTAGTTGTATGAAAGTGTTTTGTAAGTTTGTAATTGTATATGTTTGTAAAAGTTTGTAATTGTTTGAACTCTCCTAGAAAACCCTATGTTTCCTACTAAAAGTAGCCTTATACCAAGGCATCTAGTATCTGTGTGTGTGTCTCTTGTAAGAGTGTGTATTTTCCCAAATCCGACTATCATTAACCAAAAATATAGTTTTTACATTATTGTTTATTGTGTGAATATCACAAAGTAAATGTAATGGGAAAATGATATAGTACCGTAGTGTTGTATTAAGTAACTACTGCTGTACTAACTACTTTAAACCAATTGTTATTTAAAGTACCATGTGATCGGCCTGTATCCTGCTACCGACTCAATAGAAAAACGACGATGTAAGACGTCGTAAGAAATGACGTTTGGCACCCGTAGACTTGCAAGTCCCACTGTAGCGAGCATCAAGGTGTAGGATAGTCAATCAAGTATAGATCTATACACAAACTCATACGCCCCCATTTAAGGAGATTCTGGATACAAAAACGGTCATGGCAGGTAGTGCCATGCCCCGTTAGGTGGCTCACATAACTATAATAATGTATATGTAATGAATGTGCTAGCTGTATTGTATGTTCTACCTCTGTCTAGCCTGTATGTTCTCTCTGTATGGTATTGTTTGTTATCTCTTTCTCTGTATGGTATTGTTTGTTATCTCTTTCTCTGTATGGTTCATTGTTCTAGTAATAGTATTAGTATCTTCCTAAACTACTCCTATAGTAGCTTACTAGTAATGTATGAACATGTATGTATACCCTTGCTACCCAATGGTATGGAGCTGAATGAAAGAAGGAACCTTTGTATCTATATACATACACATAATATATAACTAGGATTCAAACGACCTTCGGACAGATAACCCTAATACCCTAAGTCCACAACCAAACAAGGAACAGGAAGTAAGGTGAGCTATCAGTCCTAAGTCCTTTCAATCCTACTTATATAACTATATCTATATAGATACACATTTAACAGAATATAAGTTTAAAAGAGTTTAAGTAAAAGTATTTGACATGAAAAGGAGTTTGTAAAATAGTTTGAAGTAAAACAGTTTGGTAACACAGTTTGAAAAGTAAGAAATCCACTTGTTTGGTAGTTATTAATCACATGTGATTGATATAATAACTATAATAATTCAACTTGCATTCCCCCCATAAAAGCATTTAAAAACATTTAAAAGGTTAATTAAGGGGTATGAACTCACCTGTAGTGAGTGGTTTGGATGAACTGATGATATAGGATTGCTAGGTGTCAAGTGAAGACTTGTACACACACAATGATCCTAGTTAACATATAATAACACATATATGTATCCAATTAGTCTTTAAACAACTAATTAACAAAGTTAAGACATCCTAGGGCATGAAAAACACCTTATATAAGTGTTATAAGTGCTAAGGATTGCATCTAAATGTTGTAGGACATTGCTATTGAGTTTAGGGTTCAAGGGAACCCTTTATATGAGTCTACGGTTTTATGACCATAACTCTTTGAGTTTACGGTCGTAAACCCATGAGTTTACGGCCGTAAACTCATGCTTCTTTGACCATGAGTTGTTTTGAAGCTCTACAAGTCCTTAGAAGCATTTCCACTTGAAGTATAAGCCTATGGAAGTGATTAGGGCACCATTTCACTCCTAAATGGAGTTTACGGTCCTTGGACCATTTGCCTTTGGGTTTACGGCCGTAAACCCAAATGGTTTATGGTCTTTTGATGTTTTCATGTACTTAACTCATTAGGGAAGGGATCTATGCAAGTTTCCAAGGCTTAGAAGGGACTAGAGCACACTTTGGCACCCTTTTTAGGGTTTACGGTCCAAGGTGTTCTTGGACCGTAAACACCTTTGATCCTTGGTTTCCTTGGTGTTTTCTTGATGTATAGAAGTGTAACAAGCCTTATTATACTCTAGGATAGAAGTACTTACAAGATAGAGGCTTGAAAAGGTGCTAAAAGTCCAAGAACACTAGTGTGTGTTCTTGGTGAAACTTGAAGATCTAACATTTTGGAATGATTTCACGGATGGAAGTGTGTTAAATCACTAGATTAAGCAATATATCAACTTAATAGGGCTAGAAACACTTACAAGTTGAAGATCTTGAAGAATTGTTGGATGATACTTGAGAGAGAATTGAGTTTGGATCTTGAATTTGTGAAAAATGGTAAATAATGACTAAGGGTCATATATATACCCCCAATTTAGGGTTTACGGCCGTAAACACCTTTGTTTAGGCCGTAAACTCCAAACTCTTGGAGCTTTGGGACTTTATTGTTGCACAATAAACCCTAGAGCATCCTCTCTCCTGGTATCTGTAGAGACCCATTTTTATAACGAACGGTGAGTGCGGAAGAAGGATATCTCGAGATTAATCGTGTTTTTGGAAGTATGAACACGAAGAACATATTATGAGTTCATAAGAAAAGACTAAGAACAAAGAGAGAATAATATATTTCATGAAGAACATGGTGGGAGAGAAACTCTCCCTGGGTGGGAGAACCCACCAACTTTCTCTCTCTCTAGGATTACATTGTAAGAAAAGTAATCTCTAATCTAAGAAAAGAAATGAGCTAGCTTTTTTAAATAAATGACCAACTCTCCTTTTATATAGGAGGGAGAGTATTTACACCTAAAATACAATAAAGGGAAAATACAACCTAATAAACACTCATTATTTGTGGAGCATTTCCATGCACCAACATTCTCTCCCTAAATGCTTACAAATGATGAGAGATCCAATAAGTGATACAAGGCTATAATACAGTAATCCGACTAGCAAGTGTGTTAATAAAATGAAATCAAGTGCTGAAATGTCTCTAAAACTCTGAGGTGTCTGTGAAGTCTGAAACTGGTCATGAATCTCTGAAATGAAGGTCTTTGGCTTCAAAGCACAACCAATGAAGTAGAAAAAATAAGATCCAAATCTTCAAACCAGTCATAATCACCGGAAGAAGAAGGTCACCATGAGCAAGTAGAAGATCCAATAAAAGAAACACTTCGGCTTCAAAAGTCTGAAAAACATCTCAAGTTCTCGAATCAAAATACACCGAAATTCTTCAAAGAATAACCTACTAAAAATGTGAAGCATCCATAAAATGAAGTCCGGATAAAAATAATGTGAGTCCAAAAACATGGTCCAACAATGTCGAAAATTTGATCCAAGGACCAAAAATAAGTGCCACGTCACATTGCCAAAATAATCTTCGTCTTCAACATATCACAAATCCAAACTCGTGAAACCATAAGATCTGAACCGGATGCGAACACAAAATCATCCTGTGGTAGAGTCCGAATAATAAATAATCTGAATCGGAAAACATCGAGTAATGCCAAAAATTTGATCCGTAAAGACCAAAAAGAAGTGTCACATCGCATCACTAAATAAATAATCGTCTTCAGAAGTCTTCAAAATCCAAACTCAAACAATCATAATAACCAAATCCGGATGATATTCTCTCCCTATTTTTGATAACCAATGACCGGATATCAAAAATCAACAAATCATCGGATGGAGAGTGTCGGATACCAAGAGCTAATAGAGAAGCTCTCCCTAGATGTATGAACGGTCTCGATACGAGACGAGACAGAGTAAAAGAGATACTCTTGCGGTCATGAGGAAGCGGGTGACATAGTTGCTGAAACTGTGCTGAGAATAATCTGTTGTGCCAAAAATATATCCAAATATCCAAACTGCGGTGCCGGAACACTTGAAGTGGTCTTCAATAGAGAATAAAGTCCACATGCTCAAGATACATGATTCGTCAACCAAAAATCAAGAGCGACAAGTCATAAAATCTCATAAAATGAAGAATGCGAAACAACTTTGTTGATCAATCGCCGTTGCGGTGCAAGCATCACAAAAATAATATGAAGTCCGACTGCGGTAGGAGTATTCTTCCAATAATAATAACCGGCATGAAATGAACCAATGTGACAATCCAAGGTTCGGTTGTGGCAAAAATTGGTGTTAAAAAAAATAATTGGTGTAATAAAAAAAAATTGGTTTTAATAAAAAAAATGGCTAAAATAAAAAAAATTGGTGTTAAAAAAATAATTGGCTGAATAAAAAAAAATAATTGTCCTTAAAAAAAATAATTGAGAAAAAAATAATACAAAAAAAATAATGGCTGAATAAATAAAAAAGAAGTTTAAATAAAAAAAGGGTTTAAAAAAAAGGGGGAAGGGCTGATGAGAGGGGAGGAAAAAAAGGAGGGGAGGAGGGGGGAGGAGGTGGAAGGAGGGAAGGAAGGAAGAAGAAAGGGAGGGGTTGAAGAAGGGTGGAGAAGGGAGGTCGAAGGCTGCTGATGGAGGAGGGGGGGCGCTGGAGGGAGGAGGCTTGCGGGTGTAGGTGATTGCGGATCAGAGGGGAAGGTGGGGTTCTTGGGTGCGGATGGAAGAGGGTGGCTAGGGTGGTTGGTGGTTGCGGTCGAAGAAGGGTTGGGCGCGGATGTTGATCTGGGTGCGGATGTTGATCTGGGTGCGGATGGTGAAGACAGCGGATAGAGGAAGGTTAGCAGAAAAAGACTCGAACTTATTCCAAAAAGCTTGAAAGTTAACAGAAACTGTTCTGACTTCTATTGAATTGAAATGTTGTATAGATAGAAATTTCGGGTTGTCACATCATCCCCCCCTTAGAAGGAATTTTGTCCCGAAATTAGAGTTTAAGCAAATAAGTAGTTACAAATAACTAAGTAAAAAGAAGAGGATATTTCAGTTTCATCTGATCCTCTCGCTCCTAAGTGAATTCAGGTCCTCGCTTGGCGTTCCAGCGAACCTTCACTATCGGGATACAGCTTTGCTTCGTTTGCTTAACCTCCCGGTCCATGATCTCTACTGGTTCTTCCACGAAGTTGAGGCTCTCGTTGATCTCGATCTCGTCGAGTGGGATTACAAGAGTCTCGTCGGACAGACACTTTTTCAAGTTCGAGACGTGGACAGTAGAATGTACGTTACTGAGCTCGCGCGGTAAGTTAAGTTTGTAAGCTACAGGGCCGATTCTTGCGAGAATCTCAAAAGGCCCTATGTACCTTGGATTTAGCTTTCCACGGTTTCCGAAGCGTATCAAGCCCTTCCAGGGTGAGACCTTCAATAGAACACGGTCGCCCACCTGGAATTCCAACGGTTTCCTTCGTTTATCAGCGTAGCTTTTCTGTCGGTCTCTAGAGGCTTTCAATCGTTCACGAATTTGAACGATCTTCTCTGTCGTTTCCCGAATGATCTCCGGACCTGTGAGAGTGCTTTCAGGAACTCGTCCTTTAGCTAACTGGGTATCACCCACCTCAGCCCAGCACAGAGGGGATCTGCACTTGCGGCCATAGAGGGCCTCGAATGGAGCAGCCTTTATACTTGTGTGATAACTGTTGTTGTAGGAAAATTCGACAAGGGGTAAATGAGTATCCCATGCTTTCCCAAAGTCGATCACACAGGCTCGCAGCATATCTTCCAAGGTTTGGATAATCCTCTCACTTTGCCCGTCTGTCTACGGATGGTAGGTTGTACTCATGTCCAGCCTAGTTCCTAGGGAACTTTGTAACGACTGCCAGAACCTCGAAGTGAATCTACTATCTCTGTCCGAGATAATGGATATCGGAACACCATGCAGTCGTACAATCTTCCTAATGTAAGTTCTTGTAAGCTTCTCCATCTTGTCTGTTTCTTTGATAGGCAGGAAGTGTGCATACTTGGTCAATCTGTCGACGATGACCCATATGGTATCAAGTCCACCCGTTGTCTTGGGCAACTTGGTTATGAAATCCATAGTGATCCGCTCCCACTTCCATTCCGGTATCTCTGGCTGTTGTAGTAGACCGGAGGGTTTCTGGTATTCGACCTTGACCTTGGCGCAAGTAAGGCATCTACTTACGAAGGTAACAATCTCTGCTTTCATGTTAGGCCACCAGTATAACTTTTTAAGATCCAGATACATCTTATCTGAACCTGGGTGGACGAAATAACGAGTGTTGTGCGCCTCGTTCATGACCAAGTCTCTGAAACCACCAAGTTTCGGGGTCCAGATCCGATCCATAAGATAATAAGCTCCGCCACCCTTAACCTCCAAGTTCTTATCCATTCCTCTCAGGGATTCACCTGCCACATTTTCAGGTTTCAAAGCGTCAAGCTGAGCCTCCTTAATTTGTGTGGACAAGTGTGAATGGATAGTCATAGTCAATGACTTGACTCTACGACCGGAATATTCTTTCCGACTTAGGGCGTCAGCTACTACATTGGCTTTACCTGGATGATAACGAATTTCACATTCGTAATCACTGAGTAGCTCGACCCACCGTCGTTGTCTCATGTTGAGCTCCTTCTGGTCGAATATATGTTGTAGGCTTTTGTGATCTGTAAAGATTTTGCTTTTTGTACCATACAGGTAGTGTCTCCAGATCTTCAGAGCAAGCACAACTGCTCCTAGTTCCAGATTGTGGGTAGTGTAGTTGACCTCGTGTGTCTTCAGCTGTCTCGAGGCATAGGCAATAACCTTACCTCGCTGCATCAGAACACATCCGAGTCCTTGATTTGACGCATCGCAATAGACGACGAAGTCTTCTATCCCTTCGGGGAGGGATAGTATTGGTGCGGTGCACAAGGCTCGCTTGAGCGTTTAGAACGCTCTATCCTGCTTCTCTTCCCAGTCAAAGGCCATGCCTTTCTGGGTCAGTGTTGTAAGAGGTTTCGCTATGCGGGAGAAGTTCTGAATGAACCTGCGGTAGTAGCCAGCGAGGCCTAGAAATTGACGAATTTCTGTAGGCGTCTTCGGTGCTGACCAGCTCTCAATGGCTTTAATTTTGGAAGGGTCCACGTGTATTCCCTCTTCGCTAACCACGTTCCCTAAGAATTCGACTCGTCGGATCCAAAATTCGCATTTCGAGAACTTCGCATAGAGCTTCTCCGAACGTAGTGTTTCTAAGACTTGTCGCAGATGTTGACTATGTTCCTCCTTACTACGAGAGTAGATAAGTATGTCATCGATGAAGACGATGACGAACTGATCCAAGTAAGGACGACACACCCTATTCATTAAATCCATGAATACTGCGGGCGCGTTTGTTAATCCGAACGACATCACTACGAATTTGTAGTGCCCATAACGAGTTCAGAAGGCTGTCTTCGGAACATCCTCCCCTAGCACTTGTAGTTGGTGATATCCGGATCTTAAGTCGATTTTTGAAAATAAATTCGCCCCTTGAAGTTGGTCAAATAAATCGTCGATACGAGGCAAGGGATAACGATTTCTGACGGTCAGTTTGTTAAGCTCCCTGTAGTCGATGCACATACGAAACGATCCGTCTTTCTTCTTGACGAACAAGACTGGAGCTCCCCAAGGTGAGAAGCTTGGTCTTATAAAGCCCTTGCTGAGCAGTTCGTTAAGTTGACATGACAGTTCTTGCATCTCTGCAGGTGCTAGACGATAGGGCGATTTGGCTACGGGGGTAGCCCCTGGAACTAAGTCGATTCTAAACTCGACTTGTCATTGCGGAGGTAATCCTGGGAGTTCTTTTGGAAATATGTCGGGAAAGTTGCGTACCACTGGAATGTTCTGAATGTCTTTCGTTTCTTGGCTCACATCGACCACATGAGCAAGGAATGCGCGACATTCCTTTCGCAAGAATTTCTGAGCTTGAATGCTCGAGATGATACGGAGGTTCGTGCCGGGTTTGTCGCCATATACTACTAGAGTTTCGCAAGACGACAGATTAAGGCGGACAACCTTTTCATAACACACGATGTCGGCACGATGAAGACTCAACCAATCCATGCCGATGATGACGTCGAAACTTTTAATAGATACCAGCATGAGATCGATCGAAAATGAATGGCTATCTAAATTTAGGGTACACCCTATGAATATACTGTTAGTGCTCTCTGTCTTTCCATTAGCCATTTCTACAGTGAACGGTTCTTTGAGTGCTCGTGATTTTTGCTTAAGTAAATGAGCAAATCTTTGGTTCACGAAGCTCCTCTCCGCTCCACTTTCAAAGAGTATACATGCATATGAGTTATCGAGGAGAAACGTACCAGTGACCACTGTGGGGTCGGCAACCGCTTCCTCGTGGCCTATGGCCAGAACTCTTCCAACTCTACCAGAATTCCCTGCCTTTGGGCAGTCACTCTTGTAGTGGCCCACGTCGCCACAATTGTAGCAAGCCTGGCCCACACCAGCGCCGGGGACTTGGTTGAGTGGTCTCGCCGGAGCTTTACAGAAACGGGCGGTGTGCCCCTTCCTGTTGCAGTTCGAGCACTGCATTTCCCGGCAGGCTCCTGTGTGGTGGAAGTTACACTTGTTGCACTTGGGCAAACTTGCGGCGTATTGCCTAACTGGAGCAGCAGCGGCAGGTGCTATTGCAGCATGTACTGCCACGATCTGCTGCTTTTTGGCAGCCTTCTTCTTTTTCTTGTCATCCCAAAACTTCCGCTTGGAATCAGCGGTTCTGGCGGGTTCTGAGATGGCCAGGGTTGTTGTTGCGGTCGGGGTACGAACCCCATGGTCTATGAGCCGCTGTGCCAATCGCTTGGCACTATCAAATGTAGTGGGGTGTGATGCCAAAACATTTCCCTGGTATGGTGGCATCAGCCCCCATATATATCTCTCGATTTTCTTTCCCTCCGTATGAACCATGTTGGGACAGAGGGCCACCAGTTCACAGAACCTGGCGGTATAAGAGACTACGTCGGAGCCCTTCATGGTTAGGCTCCACAGTTCCTCCTCCAGCTTTTGGATCTCGCCCCTCGGGCAGTACTCTTCAATCATTAGATCTCTCAGAGTTTCCCATCCCATAGCATTAGCCACTATTAGAGATAGTGACTTGACATGGCTATTCCACCATGTCAGGGCTTTGTCTTCGAAGGTGCAAGCAGCGAACTTGACCTTGCTCCCTTCTGGGCAGGAGCAGATCTCGAAAACCGATTCGGTTTTCTCGAACCATTACGAGAGGGCAATGACTCCGCCAGTCCCTATGAAAGACTTGGGCTTGCAGTTGGTGAAGTCCTTATAGGAGCACTCTCTCAAGCGCACCGGGATTTCACCATGAGTAGATAGGACAGGGGTTCCTCCTCCAGTGGAACCTGAGGAATGATATTGAGCCATGGCTGTAGCCACAGTTGCAGCTACAACAACATTTAGAGCTGCTGTATCGAATTGAGGAGCAGGTGGTGTCGATGCGGGAGGATCACGTCTTGTTGATTTACGTGGGGGCATCTTTTAACTATAAGTTTAGAAAGATGAAGATATTGATAAGAATTTAATAGGAAGTAGATAAGAATGACTCATGGACTAACTCTCCATAGCCCAACAGCACAAGTGAATAGCACGATTGAATAGTATGATTGAATGAAGATCTAGTACTAACAGATGATAGCAATTGGATATTGATTTCCATAAGATTAGATATCTGTCAATTATACTGGGATTACAGATGTAATGAGTTCGGGAAAAATGACCTAGAAGTAGGTCTTACATCAACCAAGATGGAAAATTTTGACAGACTACTACCAAATCAAGACCTAACGGGTCTAAGATTTACAAAGATAGGAAATTAGACTAGAGTTTTTACACTAACTAGGTTACATCCAAAAGAGAAGTCGATGAGACTCTAACGGCGACGAGAACTACTAGAGTGAGTCCTTGACTCCGACAGTAGACGTTCTATGTCTCTCACGCGCCTATCAGATCTTGCTTGCTGAGCTCGAAGTTCCCTGACTTCAGCTTGGGTTTCAACAAGTTCCCTCTGTAGAACTGTATTGCGGACCTGAGTCCTTTCATGAGCAGACTCTAGTTGGCGAATGCGGACTGTGTTAACGCTAGAGTTGGCGTCAATCTCCACTACTCGGTCAATAGCTGCTCGACCTTGCTCAGTGTTCCGAGCAATCCTACAGACCATTATGGGTAGGACCCTGTCAGCTGAACCTCCTTCAGTGAGGTTGTAGAAGCTTCAGTCTCCATGGTAGGGCATGGGCTGCCCCTGTTCCTGACTCCACCTATTCAAGTTTGTGGCCCACAGAGGTGTGGGTCCTTGAAATGCTGGACGAGGGTTTGGGTTTTGGACAGCTGGGGGTTGGTTGTTGAGTTCTGGCTCCGAGTCAGAACCATCAGAAAAGCCTTCAGCTTCGTGATCATCCAAATGGATTGGGTGATCATCTTCTGGCTCTTCTCCAAGCCATCTAGCATTGCCGTTGTTGGGATAGTACGGGTCTCCGGGAAAATGGAATCCAGCCATTATATCTACGTGAGAAAAGGGATAAGGAAATAATTAATAGACGAACTAACTAGATAATTATAAGATGATCTTTATCAGTTACTCCAACATTTGCGTAGTGCATACCAGTCATAGGTAACCTAGACAGGATAGACCTTCGAATAAGTGATCCTAACTCTAAGCCCACAACCAAACAAGGAACAGGTGGTAAAGCAAAGATCACAGATTCTAAGTCTATGATATCCTAGACACATATAACCTTAGCGTATCCACTCCGCAACTATTGACATACTTAATAAAGACCTTTAGTTCTCAGGTAAGTAATTAATAGTAACACAAAATACTCCTATAGTATTTTAAGTTTATGTTCTGTTCTACTGTTCTTGTTGTAGAAGTGTTGGTAAGTTTTTAGACTTGTTGCAACCTCACAACCACACTTAGGCACATGCTAATCACTCCTCGGATAATGTAGTTGATCAGGCTACATCTTCCCAGGGTTGACCATATGTCTCTAAGTCTACTTGTGCTGTCCAACAATCGTAATACTTTTGTTCTGTCCTAGTGACACTGATTATAGTATTAATGCAGGTATGTATACTTGGTTAAATATTTTATTATTTAAAAGTAAAAACTCTTTATCAGAGTATTTTAATCCCGCTTGTGTTTATAGTTCGTATATCTTTTATGGGTTGATACACTCGATTCACTATAAACAATGCTCTGATACCAATCTGTCACACCCCAAAGACCGGAACGGCGGAATCGTTCGGGGGTGGAGGACGTCATGTACAGTATCACAACAATGCAAAGTAGTAAACAAGCAACAACATCATCCATTGCATTAATAATATATTTTCATACAAGTGTGTTCTGTCAAGTTATATAGACACCAAAAATAATATACATCAAAATAAAGATGAGTCTTGAACGAGCTCCATCTTCGCAAAAACCTGGCTCCGGTACCTGTCTACTGGCGACCTGAGAATACAAGTTATTTTGAAAGAGTTTATCAGCTTTAAAGCTGGTGATATCATAAGTATATTAGTGTCTGTAGTTGTATGAAAGTGTTTTGTAAGTTTGTAATTATATATGTTTGTAAAAGTTTGTAATTGTTTGAACTCTCCCAGAAAACCCTATGTTTCCTACTAAAAGTAGCCTTCTACCAAGGCATCTAGTATCTGTATGTGTGTCTCTTGTAAGAGTGTGTATTTTCCCAAATCCGACTATCATTAACCAAAAATATAGTTTTTACATTATTGTTTATTGTGTGAATATCACAAAGTAAATGTAATGGGAAAATGATATAGTACTGTAGTGTTGTATTAAGTAACTACTGTTGTACTAACTACTTTAAACCAATTGTTATTTAAAGTACCATGTGATCGGCCTGTATCCTGCTACCGACTCAATGGAAAAACGACAATGTAAGACGTCGTAAGAAATGGCGTTTGGCACCCGTAGACTTGCAAGTCCCACTGTAGCGAGCAACAAGGTGTAGGATAGTCAATCCAGTATAGATCTATACACAAACTCATACGCCTCCCATTTAAGGAGATTCTGGATACAAAAACGGTCATGACAGGTAGTGCCATGCCTCGTTTGGTGGCTCACATAACTGTAATAATGTATATGTAATGAATGTGCTAGCTGTATTGTATGTTCTACCTCTGTCTAGCCTGTATGTTCTCACTGTATGGTATTGTTTGTTATCTCTTTCTCTGTATGGTATTGTTTGGTATCTCTTTCTCTGTATGGTATTGTTTGTTATCTCTTTCTCTGTATGGTATTGTTTGTTATCTCTTTCTCTGTATGGTTCATTGTTCTAGTAATAGTATTAGTATCTTCCTAAACTACTCCTATAGTAGCTTACTAGTAATGTATGAACATGTATGTATACCCTTGCTACCCAAAGGTATGGAGCTGAATGAAAGAAGGAACCTTTGTTTCTATATATATATATAGATAATATATAATTAGGATTCAAATGACCTTCGGACAGATAACCCTAATACCCTAAGTCCACAACCAAACAAGGAACAGGAAGTAAGGTGAGTTATTAGTCCTAAGTCCTTTCAATCCTACTTATATAACTATATCTATATAGATACACATTTAACAGAATATAAGTTTAAAAGAGTTTAAGTAAAAGTATTTGACATGAAAAGGAGTTTGTAAAACAGTTTGAAGTAAGACAGTTTGGTAACACAGTTTGAAAAGTAAGAATTCCACTTGTTTGGTAGTTATTAATCACATGTGATTGATATAATAACTATAATAATTCAACTTGCATTCCCCCCCATAAAAGCATTTAAAAACATTTAAAAGGTTAATTAAGGGGTATGAACTCACCTATAGTGAGTGGTTTGGATGAACTGATGATATAGGATTCCTAGGTATCAAGTGAAGACTTGTACACACACAATGATCCTAGTTAACATATAATAACACATATATGTATCCAATTAGTCTTTAAACAACTAATTAACAAAGTTAAGACATCCTAGGGCACGAAAAACACCTTCTATAAGTGTTATAAGTGCTAAGGATTGCATCTAAATGTTGTAGGACATTGCTATTGAGTTTAGGGTTTAAGGGAACCCTTTATATGAGTTTACGGTTTTGTGACCATAACTCTTTGAGTTTACGGTCGTAAACCCATGAGTTTACGGCCGTAAACTCATGCTTCTTTGAACATGAGTTGTTTTGAAGCTCTACAAGTCCTTAGAAGCATTTCCACTTGAAGTATAAGCCTATGGAAGTGATTAGGGCACCATTTCACTCCTAAATGGAGTTTACGGTCCTTAGACCATTTGCCTTTGGGTTTACGGCCGTAAACCCAAATGGTTTATGGTCTTTTGATATTTTCATGTACTTAACTCATTAGGTAAGGGATCTATGCAAGTTTCCAAGGCTTAGAAGGGACTAGAGCACACTTTGGCACCCTTTTTAGGGTTTACGGTCCAAGGTGTTCTTGGACCGTAAACACCTTTGATCCTTGGTTTCCTTGGTGTTTTCTTGATGTATAGAAGTGTAACAAGCCTTATTATACTCTAGGATAGAAGTACTTACAAGATAGAGGCTTGAAAAGGTGCTAAAAGTCCAAGAACACTAGTGTGTGTTCTTGGTGTTCTTGGTGAAACTTGAAGATCTAACCTTTTGGAATGATTTCACGGATGGAAGTGTGGTAAATCACTAGATTAAACAATATATCAACTTAATAGGGCTAGAAACACTTACAAGTTTAAGATCTTGAAGAATTGTTGGATGATACTTGAGAGAGAATTGAGTTTGGATCTTGAATTTGTGAAAAATGGTAAATAATGACTAAGGGTCATATATGTACCCCCAATTTAGGGTTTACGGCCGTAAACACCTTTGTTTAGGCCGTAAACTCCAAACTCTTGGAGCTTTGGGACTTTATTGTTGCACAATAAACCCTAGAGCATCCTCTCTCCTGGTATCTCCTGAAGTACTAACTTAAAAAGACTCGAACTTACTCCAAAAAGCTTGAAAGTTAGCAGAAACTGTTCTGATTTCTATTGAATTGAAATGTTGTACATAATAGAAATTTCGGGTTGTCACAGCAACCACCTGGGTTTATAAATGAAAAATATCCCAACCACTGTTACATTCTTGACAAAGCGGTTTACGGTCTAAAGCAAGCTCAAAGAGCATGCTATGAAACACTAACTCGTTTTCTTAAAATGTCCAAATTCAAGCAAGGTTCGGTTGACCCAACCTTCTTTCACAAGAAAGAGGGTGACCAGTTGATGATCGTATAAATTTATGTTGATGACATCATCTTCAGATCTACTAATCCCAGCCTAACAGCTGAGTTTCGAAAGCTGATGGAAACTAAATTTGAAATGAGCTCAATGGGTCCAATTTACTTTTTTCTTAGATTAAACATTAGACAGGGTCCGGAAGGAATTTTCATCAATCAAGAGGCTTAAACGAAAACCCTACTCGCTAAGTTTGGAATGTTGGGAGACTCAAAGACGAAGGTTCCAATGGCATTCAGAATGAAACTGACTCCTTCACTGGATAAACCAGCTGCTGATATGACCCTTTATCGTTAGATGATTGGTTCACTCATGTATCTAACAGCTAGTAGACCAGATATCATGTTTTCAGTTTGTTATTGTGCTACGTTCCAAGCAAATCCACGCGAACCTCATATGGTGGCTGTCAAGAATATCTTCCTTTATCTAAAACGAACGTCTTCTCTTGGAATTTGGTATCCTGCAAACTCAGGTTTCTTTGTACAAGCATTTTCAGATGCTGATTTAGGCGGTTGCGGTTTAGATAGAAAAAGCACAACTGGTGGATGCCAATTTCTCGATGGCAAGCTGGTGAGTTGGCAATCAAATAAAAAAACATGCGTTTCGTTATCAACAGCTGAGGCTGAATACATAGCTGCAGCTTCGTGCACATCTCAAGTCATTTGGATTCAAAGCCAACTTCGCGACTATGGCTTGAATATGAAAATAATTCCTCTCTACTGTGACTCCGAAAGTGCCATTCGCATATGTCACAACCCAGTGCAACACTCAAAAACTAAACACATAACACTGAGGTATCACTTTATCAAGGATCATGTGGAAGATGGCAATGTTGAGATTCATTTCGTAAGATCCGCTGATCAATTGGTTGACATATTCACCAAGGCCCTACCTGAAGCAACATTTAATAGAATCCTTCAAGGGCTGGGAATGATGAAAGCTGATACAGTACCAAGTCCAGTATCGCATTCATAAAATCTTCACTGCGAATCGGTGCGAACATTCGCAGGCTTTCGCAGTCCACTGTTCATTAACAGTCTATTTTATCAATGCGAATCAATGCGAACGTTCGCAGTAGTTCGCAGGGCACTGTTCATTCATGGTTTGGTATTTCACCTATCCTTTTGAATATTTTGTGTATCTTTTCTTATCTCTATGTTCAAATTGCTTATCTTATCTCTATTTTAAAAATTGCTTATCACTGCGAATCGGTGCGAACGTTCGTAGCCTTTCGCAGTCCACTGTTCATTAACAGTCTATTTTTACCTTATTTTTTTTTCTCAGAAAAACTCCAAAAACCAAAAATAATTTATTTGCTTTATTTTACTGCTTGTCAGAAAAATCAAAATCACAAAAATATTTTTACTTTTTTTTCATTTTCTTTGCACACCAAGATCATAAACGAAGACGTTCGCAACGTCCATCTATTCATCTGATGGGGCAGGTATGAATCTCGTTACTTATGTATTAGCTAAGAGTCCCTAGAAGCATGCTGCTGCATGTTGACCTAAGCCTCAACGACTCGACTGTGAAGCCTTAATGAATTGATATCACCAATTAATTCTTCGCAATCAGGCTGCGAATTCACATTAGTCATGAGCTACCTTACTCTTCTCGCATTGAGTTAAGAGTTATCTGCATGGTCACATTCACATTGCAAAGGTACTTTCGCTTTCTTGTACCCATCCACTCTCTTCTCCATCACTTTCGCGTTCATTCATGTAACCCTTGAGACTCTCAGATATTACCACTGAGGTTTATGGTTATACAAACATCTGTGTTAATGATCTTAGTTTCGTTCTACCACGAACTGAGTGAAACCCAAAAGTCAATACCCACAATGAATTGACGGTGAACAATCAAACGTTCTAGTTTTCACCCAACTATTAACGAAACCACTTTTGTGGGAGGTACCATGAAATCTATTTTTATCTTTTGAGCGAACTTTATGAAATTCTCTAACACCAAGACTTTTCTACCCAAAAGATCCAGTTTATTTTTTTTGAGATTTCAATATTGTTCCAAGTCAATGACAATAAATTCCGAACCTACTCGTTCAACTGACTACACTGGTCACACAAGTACCTTTTCCAACTGTCGCACTTATGTCAAGTTCGTAGTTTAGTTAACAGTTAAACCACCTTTACAAGCCTTACACAAAATATGCCTTTCAGTGTTTCTCATCAAACAACTGATCGTATTCAACAGGAAACCAAACAGACATTTCTTAGTCTCTCTTGACTATGAAGAAAGAGATCTTTGCCTGGGATCAATAGTTTTATGTCACATGTAAGACATCACAACTTCCCACAGATAAACATTGTTTTATTTCTTTTTCTTTGACACTCTTGCACGAAGATCCTTGTGATTTTCAAAAGTCTTGTTCGTGGTTACGATTAACTTTCAGGTTCGCAGTCGTATGTATTCAACGTGATTTCTTTACTGCGAAAGAAGATAGGCTGACGCGACAAATTTTCAAAAGATAAGAATTCAAACGGACGCGTGTAAATTTGAACGGACAACTATTCTTACGCCGCGTGACGCAAGCCTCTGACTTGTCACAGCTGTCAAATTGCGCTTTTCCAGGTGACGGTTCAGTATTCGAGATACTCTCTCCGGATTTCTCTCACCAAATCAAATCGTATAAAAGGATTTTGATGGTTCATTATTTCTTTACCACTTTCAAAATTCTCACAAAGATCTTTGGCAATTAAAAGGCTCTCCACTGTTCATCTTCTTGTTCAAGCTTCATCAATGGCGGCTTCATCTGAGAATTTGTCTGTTCAAGATCAAACTGCTCATTCAACTCTTCTGGCAGTGAAGCAACATCAAAATCTCATCATCGATTTGGATCCGATTAAATATGATGCCTTTCTTCTACCTCTGATTGAGTGCTTGAAGTACTCTCCTCTTACCATTGCTATGTCTCAAGTTGAGAATGTTCCTCTATCGATTCTCTCTAAAGCATATACTACTGCCAACTATGTCAAGGAAGAGCAACGGATTTACTTCGATATCCATAATCACACAATCTCGATTTCCAAGACCCGTTTCTGCAATCTGCTAGGGCTCCCACAATCTGACAATCTGATCAATCCAGAAACCATCCCCAATGCAGCCATCTTGGAAATGTTCTATCAAATGGGGTACAAGGAAACACTCACTGCAGTCTCCAAGTTCAAGAAACCCAATCTTCCACCAACTTGGAACGCCCTTTTCACCATTTTGTTCAAATCCTTTTTTGAAAGGGTCACAGGCAACGACTGTGCAAGCAAGCTCTTCATGGGTCTGATGTATGGTCTACACACTGGTGAAAACATAGACTATGGTTCTATCCTCTGGGCTCAATTCATCCAGAGCACTCACTCTGTAACTCGTCATAGTGAGATCTCATGTGCGCGATTTTGGACTGTTGTTGTAAACATGGCACTTAAGCAGATCAAAATTACAGTCATGAATGATGTACTGATGGCTTCCATTACGACATTCCATACAACCGATATTATTATGGCAGATAGGTCCAAGTTTTCCTTCATTGGTTCAATTCCGGAAGCGATGTTTCGTGATGTTCCTCCCTCGAGTAAAATTCTAGAAGGATAGCGCGCTCTTACTCCTTCAGGACCTCGTCCTTTAACTGATGAGTTCCAAGCCATTTTGGCTGAGGATGATAAACCCAAGAAAGGGGGAAAAGGGTCCAAGAGAACTACCAAGAAAGATTCTATGAAAGAAGGAACTTCTGAGGCTCCGAAACCTCCATCTAAGAAGCGAAAGGCTGCTACAACCTCTACTGCTGCACCAAACGGAAGGAAGCAACCCGCTAGAAGGAGAAAGTCGCCAACTCCTACTCTATCTCACAATGAAAACGAAGATTCGGACTCTGATACTGAGTCAGAGATTCACATTGAGGAGGATCCCCCTGTTCGTACTGAAGAAGATGAGCCCATTCGTACTGAAGAACAAGCACACGTTCGCAATGCAGAATAAGAACAAGTTCGCACTATGACCCCGTCTCCCAATCGTGAGGTAACTCCACCACTTAATGATTCTGTTCCTTCTCCATCTCCCTCACCAAAAACAACTACTTCTATACCAATCACCATTGCTCCTCTCCCACCACCTGTATCAAGTCCAACACCCACAACTATTCCAGTATCAATACCTATTTTCACAGATTCCACCGTTCCTCCTCAAACCTCTACTGCACCTGTAAGTTCAGTCAACGTATCTGATACGGGGGCTAACACTTCAGGCTTTCAACTCATGTTACACCACCCATCTCTCCCATTTGCAAAGATGACCCAGAAATGATTTTCGGAGATGATGGCGCTGATTATATGGAAGGATTCACTTATAGTCCTTTTCAAATAAGGATTGACAATGAAGATGATGTCACTACTACGAAAGCGGAACTCAAAACTCTTCATGAGAAGCTTGATCAGCTGCTTCTCGCATCCAGTGTTTCCATTTCTGAAGCTTACTCCAAACCTGCGGTTGAGTCAATCCTTGAGAGAGTCACAAAGGAACATACTGCCAAAACTTCCACTTTGTCTAAGGCAGTTTCTGACTCTGCTGTTGTCTGCAAGGAAACGACCGAAAAATTCGATACACTAATTGCTAACACAAGGGAATTCATGGAAGCCTACAAGGATACTTACAATGCTAATACCACCACAACGAACAAGGCTATTCAGAATGTTGGTGCCATGTTCCAAGCAGAAAAGACGAACTTTGCTGAACTTCGCACGGTGTTCAAGTCTGATCATGAAGCATTCCAGACTTCTATCGATGCGAAACTCACAAAGCTTCAAGCAGAGTTGGCGATGGAGAACAAGATCATGGATGCGCTGGCAATCAAGGAGGAAAAGTGTAAGGTGTTGGAAACCAAGCTTCACTACACTGAAAAGAAGGTCGATGATTTGCTAGCAGAGAAAGCGGTCATGCGAAGTTGTATCTCTGATGTTAATGGACTGCTCTCTGATATAATTGAGACCCGTGATCCCATGATTTCTATCACAGTACGAAAGCATCTGGCTGAAAAACTAAGACCTGTGTTCGCAATGTTGCACCGTTTGGAGGGTGTTTCGACGGCGATTTCTTTTTCGAAACAAGGGGGAGAAGGTAGTTCCAAAGTTCAAACGGATGAAAACCCCAAAGTTTCAATTAAACCTCCTGTCATCAAGCCAGATCCAAAAGAACAAAGAAAAGTTATCCAGTGATGAACCCATTATTGACAATGACGAAGACGAAGAGCCTGATGAAGCTGAGCTTGAAAGGCGGAAGGCTCGTGAAGCAGAATTGGATGAAAATGCTCGTATCGCCAAGGAGGCTGAGGAAAAAGAAAGAGCTGAAAAGGAAGCTCAGGCCACTCTTAAAAGCAAAATGCTATTATTTCCAAAGTGGACCCTAAAGCGCATGCAAAACCAAGCTGTGGATATGCCAAGCGAATATTGGTTGGATCCAATTGCTTTCTTTGATGTCCAAAATACACAGGATTCACAGTTAGACCTTCCTATCACACCAAAGGCATTCAGGTTTCGTGCCTTTATAAAGGTTGCTAATGCACCTTTCTCAGACAACATTACAGATCAATTGATGTTTGCCTTCTACTTGAAGCATATGAAGCCCCAGTTCGAGACATGGAGTGCGTGCAAGATTGTAGCTGTGAAGGTTACTGGGCCAATCGAGACTGAAAGCTTCCCTAATGCGAAGTTCAAAGTTGCAAGAGGATCTGCATGTCAAGCCTACGAATTCACTCTTGCAGATCTGCCTTGCTTGAACCCCCATGACTGGATGGTGATATTCAATATTCTGTTGCGAGAAAAGGAGAAGTACGAATCTGTGTTTTCTCATCTTCAACTTTTGATAAGGTCTTACATTCAGGAAGTTGGACTGATGGATGTGGAAATTGCCACTGTTCTGAAGCAAAAACCAAGAGCTGTTCCAAAACAAGCTCCGAAAGACTTTCAGAAGCTCAAGCCAGGAAAAATTTACAAGGAAGGATGGTTTGTGGTATACACATCTAGAGATTGTCCAGGAGCAGATCGACGCAAGTTATTCTTTCATCTCGAAGAAAAACACTTGTTTACTACTTCTTGTCTGGAGTTTATTTTGGAATTAGTAGTGAAGTTTAAAGGCAACAACAAGGATGATGTGAAGTGTTTCACCGATGTGATCACTTGGTACATTCAAGTTCGCAAGCTGCTGTTGAGTTTCATTCCCAAAGTCTATGAAGTGTAGAAGCAAATCAAGAACTAAAATGGCTGTGGTTTCAACTGACGCAAAGGGGGAGATTGTTGAAGATATTAGTGTTGCGTCATTGGGCCTGTTTTGACTAGTCCATTTTGTAAAAACAAGTTGGGCATGTCCACTCGTATTTAATAATAGGGTTATAGTATATAAGGTGCATGCATGCTACGTATTTTAGGGCAGTCTGATATTTTATTTTGTAACCCTAATTAATGCCTCTACAGAAGCAATTCTTCATCGAGTTCTTCTGAGGCGTGACTATTAATCATTCAGCACCAGTTTGATCATATTGTGTTCTTTACCTGCTTTAATCTATTCGATCATTAAGGATTTATTCCTAACACGAAGAACTTCGGGGCTCCACATGCCCTGAACTAACAAAAAGTCAATGTGCGAGCTCCCATCATCGCCACCATCTCATAACGAAAAGTGCCTAAGCGCTCATCCAAAATCTCCAGAATACCCTCCTTGACCGTGTCGATGATCACATGAGTCTGCTCAAGAATATTGTGGTTAATCTCTAATAAAATGAACTCCTGCATCTGATCATCCAAATGTCCAGCCCCAGAGCCCAAACCCGAACCCTCACCGACACCAAAACCGCTACCAGATCCTCCTTGAGTGACCACCATATTGAAAATAGACCATTCAAACCATCAGAACACACACACACACACACACACACACACACACACACATATATATATATATATATATATATATATATATATATATATATATATATATATATATATGTACATCGAAGTATCCCATACTCTACATGCTTCCTGGTATCATCGCAACTTTCCTTAACTCGAGTATGGATCCTCTACTTCCAGTAGTATGGGCCCATACTACCTTCCACATCTATCTGTACTTTCCTGAAGGGTTGCCCTGAATCCTACAAGTTACCCCCTTAACTATACATACAACCCTCAACAAGACAATGCTCCCGGCACTGAATCTCTTCCTAGGTTTTCCTAGGGCAACCCCCACACTACTCTCTGCCATCAGCTGCAGAAGGAACTCCCCCTAACACCCTCTAACTAGCTCACGAATACAGTTACATATCATTACACCAGATAATTCTTCGAATAAAAGGTCTCACACTACAACAGTTGGACACAGACAAGAGCTGCGCAATATTGCTAAAACCTAACCTTCTTAAATTATCCAGTCTCAATAATATGTAACTTAACATATTCAATTACTAGTTAGCTGAGGTTAATATGAACCCCTAAAAGCACAAAGCAAGAAGCATTCAAGTAACGAGTAATCAGAATCAAGCATTAGCTAAACAAGCCATCCTATCACTGACTGATCAGTACTAGCATGCAAGTCTAGAAGCTCATACAACGGGCAAGCAAAGGGATCTCTCCTAGCATACTATCATGCAATCCTGAGCAGATCCTTTGCCCTAATCTAGGATGTGGTTGAGAAATTCACAATTCAATGTATAACATAAAACATGTATCGGTATTTTTGGAAAACTTACTTGATCTCGGTCGGTTGCATGCACCCCACCCTTTTCTTTTGTTAGAATTTTTTATATAAAACAATCTTTTTAAGAAAAATCTACCAAATCCTCAGTTTGAGTTCAGACACACCCGAGAGTTTGCCTGAATCCCTCAAACCAAGGCTCTGATACCAACTTGAAACGTCCCAAAATTGAAGGCCAAAAATTTCATTTTTATAATAATAAAACCATCATCCAAAAGGTGTTCATAAAAACATAAAAGAAAATCAGAGTATGTCAATAATCATCCAAATACATCAAGTCAACAAAATGTGGAACAATATGGTGTGTGCGATGTGATCATCCCGAGCCCTTCCCATTCGATCTGGAAGTACCTGAAACATAAACTGAAAATCATAAGCACGAATCTTAGTGAGTTCCCCAAAACACCTCATATCATACATATCAAACATACAATGGGCCATGCCCAACAACCACCGGGCCCCGCCCAGCATCAAGCCCCGCTCGGAACAGATCTGTCAGAACATGAGATGGACCCCACCCATTGCATTCATCAGGCCGCGCCTGGCATCGCGTCCCGCTCGACGTTCACACAGAAACATAAACACATGCAAGAATCACTAAGATAAATAGCATACAATACACGAATCAGGCCTCGCCTGATATCGGACCCCGACCGGTATACATATCACATAGTATACATGCAAGAGTCACACAGACAACTAACATCCTAATCATAAGAATTCATGGGTCGGCATTGGTGCCTTTGACCCGTCAAGCACAGTGAAGAGACTCACCTCAAAGGATGCTAATGAATTAACTTTAGCAAATATTTCTTTACATGGTGAGTATGTTCGGATGTAGCTTCTAGGTAAGTAGAAACCAGTGGAGAGATGAGATAGAAAACGTAAATAGGTGAAAGGGAGTGAATAAGTCCCTTTTAAGAGGCAAGACAAAGCCATTATGTTAAGGATGTATTTGGGATTTGGAGACTTCAATCAACTCCAGCCACGTTTATCATCAAACCTACAAGATAGAAATGTGTAGTTTCAGTATTTTGCTGTTGATTCATAATTTCATATCAAAGCTATAGGTTTGCTCATGATGGAACAATAGAGGTTATTTAGAATTCAAAACAATTTAACTTATCTTCTCATGCTTCCTACTTATGTTCGGTTTATAATTTTAAAAAATAATTATTGAGAGGGCCCTTATACAAAATCACATCGGGATTAAATATCTTCTGTTAATCCAACATAACTATCCATTAGTCTGTTTAGTTCACTAAAGATTAAAGAAATCTATAGCTAGATCTAGTTAGATTTATTCTAAAAGAAACGCCAATTAAAGGAAATCAAAACTACAAACAGGAAATCGGGTGGGGCATACCTTGGTTTAGTTGAACATTAGAACCTAATGTGAACTAATATTTTTTTGAGTTGAAGTGAAGTGGCCTTTGCTTTGAAAAACTAATTGATTTCCAATTCAATAATTGTAAATAAAAATTGTGGGGTTGACTTCTCTCTCAAGCATTTCATCAAGCATGTAATATGCATCATAAACTCATTGTAGAAGATGAAACTTCTATATATGGTTTCTTCACCCAAACAAATTTTCATATAATCCAATATGAAAGCAAAAAGATAGAAAAATAATGTAAGCCACTGAAAAACACCCTTTAAAACTAGAAATAAAAACAATATAAGAAAATAATTGACCTAGACTTTAATAGAGTGGCGCAGTAGAGTGTGAGAACGGGAATTAAACCTGCAAACCACAGTCTGTTCCTAACTGAAATATGACGAAGGTGAAAGGTGAACTCCATCGTTGTCAACTGATTCTTTATCTCATACTGAAATCCTAACCAAGATACATAGAAGATTCAGAGGAAGATGAAGACAATCGAGTGTTTTTATCGATCTATAATGGTGGCAGTGTCTAATTGAACTCATAGGCTAATGGTGGCAACAACTTGAAAATTAAGATAGAGAGGCGGTCCAAGAAGTAACTGGGAGCAGTGAGAGAAAAATGTGTGTTATGATACTGTCAGAATTTGCTCGCTTAATCCAAAAATTAATCGATTTTAGTTATTTGTTTTGACCTAATTGGATCCATGCGTATAATTTTTTTTTGTGGCCCAAAATCTTGGCCATTCCACTATTCATGATCCGCATATCCAATTTTATCTCAAGCTCCTGTATGCGTCACTTGCAATTGATTTCATTCATTCAGTATTCGACTCTAAATCTACAATTGATGATTTTTTATTAATCGTCTGAGGTTAATGGTTTCAACGTGTGAACATCAATTCTCAAGAATCGATTTTTGTTTGTCTTAATCCAAGATCTTGTTTTTCATCAATTTTCTCGTTCCTGTTCTTATCGTCAATTTGATTTCATGATTATTAATTTGATTCATGTCGAACTTGGAAATTGATGATGATCCTTGAGTGAAATCGATCTTTGGAGAATCGATTTTATATTTGTTGAATTCAAATCTTTGAAGTCATGTGATAAACTGTTAACGAACGGACAAACATTGGTCAACAGAAAAGTCAAAATCGCTATAAAAGTCTTACCTGCGAATCCTTAACATGTGAATGTTTGTTGACTATGTTTTACGAGCGAATCTGTGAATGGGTTCATCTTTGAAATTGGTTCGCTTTGGGTGTGATTCTTGGCGTTCTGAACTCTGGGCTCGATATGAAGGCTTGTGCTCGAAACGAACATGGAACGAACTTGGGTTCGTTTGTTAGCCTTGGAACGAAAGAGGGGAAAGAGAACCTGTGATTCGGTTTGAATAAGGTTTCGCTCTTGTCATGAAATTGGATTCACATCGTGATGATCGAAACGAATCTGTGTTCATGTGTTGCACTTGGAACGAAAGGGCTTGAAGCGAATGTAGAGTGAGAACAATAAGCGAACCTATGAGTGGATTCACCTTGGGATAAATGCTGATGATCTTGGACCAAACCTGGAACAACGAACTTGGGTTCGCTTGTTAATAGTTGGAGCGAACAGAGGAAGGACCGAAAGCGAAAGGAGTTTCGCCTGATGAAGCTTGAAATGGAAATAGAAACGAAAGGAATCGAACCTTCGGTTGGGTTCGCTTCAGGTGGAAAATTGATGATCTTGGAACGAACTTAGGATTCGGTTTCTTGAGCTCAGATTGCACCTTCGCTTTGTTATTGGTGTTCGCTGTGATGATTTCACGATTCCAATCATGTTCGTTTATGTAGTCAATGAATTGGGGAAGAAGATAAACATGTTACATTATTCACCCCTGAAACTTTAGCGAATTGACTCTTTTGGTCCTTATACTTTTCATGCCTTGGCAGTTTTGGACCATTTCCAGATTTTGTTTCAAATAAAGGGGTATATTGATGCAGAACTACCATTCCAGCCCCTGAATTTCAGCAAGTGACAATTTCAGCCCATTTTTCGAAAAATTTACAATTTTAAGGGCTGGTGAACAGTTTTGAATTCTTTAACGCACATATTTTTTCGTGAACAGAAAAATAAAGATTCCATCAAGTCTTGGCGGTTCGAAAAGTCGTTTTTCGTGATAACATCAAATTTTGATGACTTTTTCGGATTTTATACTTCATTGTATATATCATTTTGTCGCGGGGGAGCACAATAATTTTTTTATCCATTCAAGATCATTCTCATGACCATTTGAAGGCTTTATAATCACGTTTTTTATTATAAATCGGGGGAGAATTTGGTATGGTCATTCGAAATTGGATTTTTGACTTTTCAAATTTGAAGATTTTTTATAAAGCTTGTGGTAGAATTATGAAGGTAGCTTTTACAGTAGCAGTTCTTCATCGAGCTCTTCTAATGCTTTTGCAGAGAAGTATCCTTTACAGTAGCAGTTCTTCATCGAGCTCTTCTAAGGACTTGTTATATCTCCGACTTCTAGTATTTTTTCGATCAAGTGGAGTTACGAATCTTAAATTTTGGGTTGTTACATGATAATTTTTGGTGGCTTATATCATTAGCTTATTTGAAGATCATTGTGAGTTGGAGGGGGAGCTCTTCAAAGACAAGAAGTGATTTGGTTTCTTTGTTCTGAAATGGGTTTTTATGGCGGGTTTGGCTTTCTTGAAGATTTTTGGGATTACATTCGAAAATGAAGTTTAAAGACATTACTTCAGTGCTTGGTTTATATATCCTAGATCCCGTTTTGAAGACTATTGAAGAATCAAGATTCGTGGATTGCTTCAAATATTCCTCGTCGCGAAATCATTTCTTGTTTGTTAGATGCTTGTTTTGGAAGTTGAAGCATTGTCATCCATTCCATACTTTAAGGGGGAGATTGTAGGGTTACAAACTACTCCATGGATTATGGCAATGGGCCCCCTTGATGAAGTGTAGGTTAAAAGCCCAAGACTTGTCTTTTCCCTATAAATAGTCATGTATTATTCATTATTAGGGTTAAGAGGGAGGCAAAATGTAGCCGCCACGTTGTGAGATTTCTTGTAGAGTTAGATTCTTATTCCTTAAAGTGTAATCTATTCCTCATAATTGAATAAATCGAGTGATCATTCGACATATCTTCATATTTGTGTTTGTTCTTATTTTCAACATCTTGTTCATCAAATCTCAATTAGGGTTTTAATCCTAACAGACTTTATTAATACATGCACGTTTTCACGCACATACATAGAGATTATACTACCAACTTTACTATACTAGCTCTCTATCCTAACAAACATGGACATATATTGTAATACATAGTATAGTGAGATAACTCACCTAGCCAATTTATTAGAAGATTAATAGCTTTCTGATGATCCCACTGGTCGACAATGTGCCTATCGAGTATTAACCTATAATATTAGTACTTATAAATCCTTATGAAAATCTGGTAATGAAAGCTTGATCTTTCACTAATCACAATGAATAGTGTGAGTTCTATCAAATAAGGATCAGTCGGGGAGGACAGCTAGGAGGTAGGATTATTTCGGCATATAGCTTTTCTGAAATCCAACAACCAGGCTAACATGACAATTCTAGACCCCTCTCTTATAAGTAGAATAATCAGTATTATAACTAGTATTACCGATATATCTTTTTAAAAGTTCATAATAACGACTATGATTATAAATATAAGTTATATTTGAATTAGGATATGTGCAACTTTACTTATAGAAGTTTTATCGAAAACTGGGAGATTGTACTGCAGCTTCTACTAGTTGAGCCTTGATACCTGGGGCTTTGCTAAACTAAAATACTCAAAAATCCCGAAGAAAGATCTCTAAAACTGAGCCTAAAGTTTGAGAGAGAGTTTCGAATGGTTTGGAGAGGAATCGGGGCATCATAAGCAATTTATAGAGCATTTTCTGGGCAGTCCTGTCATGCCCAGACCAGAGGCACATCACGCCCTAGCTCTGGTTAGCCGCCCTCCTTGCAACACGTGGCAGTCTTGTAATATATCATTGTGGTAGCTTCTAGCAGTGCATGTCGCGCGCTATACACACCGTGGAAAACACAAAGTTTGTAAATTCTATACCTTCTTCATACGAGCTCTGTTTTCGACGTTATTTATAACCACATGTAGCTATCGACAAGTACTATAAGTTTCATTTTGGCCTCCGTCGGTGAATTCTCAGCTTATTTTTAATTTATTAATTTAGAAGGATTAGAGTGCTAAACTCGATTAAAAATCATATCTCTTTTATACATCATCCATTCTCGACTGTCTTTATATCGACGGAATCATATCGAAAAGGTCTTCAAATCAATTTCGGTTTCTATGTCGCACGCTGTTGCACTGAAACATCTAATAATCACTAAGGGGGTGTTTGGATAAATAGTTTTTAGCTTATTAGCTTATTGCTTATTTGCTTATTGCGGTGGGAATAAATACTTTTTTAAAATGTGTTTGGATTAGCTTATTGCGGTGGGAATAAGCAATAACCAATAATCATTTTAAGTGTTTGGCAAACAAAACAACTTATATGAGTAAAATGACCAATAAGCAATAAGCAATAACAATAAGCATCCCCCCTTGCTTATTAAAATCAGCTTATTTGGCTTATTCCTACCGCAATAAGCTGATTTTTAAAGACTCCTATCCAAACACTTAAATTTGCTTATTGCGGTGGGATTAAGCAATAAGCAATAAGCAGTCTATTTTTTCTTTATCCAAACACCGCCTGAGGCTAATAAGCAATCTATCTATAATTTGTATTTTACAATGCGCTTTTTCGTATGGTGTTGAACGCAACACTTCAAACAGTTATAAATTCTCCATACGAAGTTAAATTTCAGCGTTCCATATATATACAGAAATTGTATTGACATTTCCTATATGTTTATGATGATTATTTGGGCTACAAGTGATATATGTCTACTTCGAACGATTTATATTGAATCCTACTAAAAGGTGCAAGTGGGGTGTTACAACTCTCCCCCACTTTCAAAGATTTTCTCCTCGAAATCTTGCTCCTAGCGTACCTAGATGTCATCTTATCCGATTTATCAATATCAACTTGTGATCTAGCCTATGTTGCCGCATCGACATTTCTCGTAGAACTTTGTTTTTGTACCTTAAGCGTACTCCTAAAACCCTTGTGAAGTTGTAACACCCAGTTCCAGGTAAGAATCATTTTGGAAATTCTGATTAATTTTAAATGTTTAAACCAGGTCACGACGTAAGCACTAAGGTGTCACGATGTGACCCCAAATGGAATACACGCGCATGATTTTGATTCTCACGACGTGATCCCTTATGGGTCACGACGTGAGAGGTGGCTACGAGGAAACCATAATTTTGGGGGAATTGTCCCAAAATTTAAGGAAGTGAGGGCTAAGGTTAGCCCACCCTCAACCTCCATCACCTCCTAACACTCTCCTTTGAAACACTAACACTCCATAGTTGATTTTGAGCTTATTTGTGGTGAATCTAGAAAAGAAGAACAAGAGTAAGAGCTTCTAGTTCATCATCTTAGCATTCAAGCCTCACCTTCATTCATTTTTACACCTTCTGGACCTTTGTGAGTTGCCATGTTCAAATCTTTCTGCGTCTCTAAGCTTAGATCTATATTTTTATGCATTTTTCTTTCATGTATAGAATGATATAGTGTTGGGAATCCATAAAGTTGCACACTTTATGGATTTCTAATGTCCCTTTGTTGAAATAAGTGTGGGATATGAAGTATGGTTGGCTTTTGAGACTCTTGCATGAACTTCTAATGTTATTTCTTACTTTTGTGCCCTAGTTTGTGTTTAGGACATGCATTGGACATGCATGTACAAAAAGCCATAATTTTCATGATATTCTGAGATAGATAAGACATTCTGGAAGTGTTGGTTGCATATCTTAAAGGGTTAAGAGCTTTATTCATCAAATATGTGTAGAGGGTTTCTCACGTCGTGAACACTTGGGTAGCACGATGTGACAATGATGATTCTTGATTATTTTGTCCTATTAGGTCACGACGTGAGCAATAGATGGTTACGACGTAATGAGAGACTGGGTGACTTTTGAGTAGGGATTTTGACCTTTGACCGTTGACTATGTTTGACTTTAGTTCAAATAGAGTAAATTGAGCAGTAGATTGAGGTTTGGTCACTGTTTACTGTATAGGTGACATATAAACTCATTTTTTGGAGCATCATTCAGTTCTGCTATCTTTCTGACATTGAGTTAAGTTTTCCTCACTGTACTCATGGGTCGAAGACACCAATGCTGGCCGACTAGGTTGTGTTATGCATCCTGTAGGATGATGTTATGTTGTGGTGATCTGTTAGATTGGTAGATTTGTACGATTACCTGTATTTGTCAGTTATATGTTATTATGTTTCATATGTCGACATAGTGCGGTTGGGTTGAGGCAATATTGCTATGTGCAGAACCCAATAAACATGGGAGCAATCTAAAAATAAGTTGAGGGTCGGGAAGCCAAACCAGACTTATGTTGAGGGCTCAGGAGCAATCCAGACGTAGGTTATGGGCCGAGAGGGCCATCCAGACTAATGTTGTGGGCCCAGGGGTAATACAGTTTAATAGTTATGGACCTAGTGTGCATGTAGTGATATGTTTATGTGGTCGTATTTTGGGGGAACTCACTAAGCTTTGGCTTATAATTTGATTTTTTGGTTTCAGTTACTTCAAAGGACAGGGGCAAGGCGAAGGCGTGATTGTGCACATCCTTCTTGATATTCACTTGATCTATGATTTTGGGGTACTCTGATTATGATTATGACTTTTGGAAACCATGTTTTGAATAATTTATGGATTTTATATGATTTTAAAAATGAAAAGTTTGTCATGAATGTTAGGATGTTACAAGTTCGGATTAGAGCCCTGGGTTGATAGAATTAGATGAACATTTGTGTGAGTCCAAACTCAAACTAAGGATATGCAAAGTGATTTTTCAAAGTAACTCTAAATACTCAACATAGAGGATGCGATGTGTACAATCAACCAGGTCCAATGAAAGTATTCTCCATGATAGCCACAATTGTTTTATGCTACGGTAGAATTGTGTGCTAGTTGGTAGGCTAACCTGAGTTATGATGGCTGATAGCCTAAGAGAATTTCTTGTATGCTAGATGGAATTGACATAATTACTGTAGTTGGTTAGTGTATGCATCGTAGTTGCACATAACTAAGTTTTTATAGCCTGAAAATGTTTGACTTAGCCTTATTTTATGATCCTTGTTTGGTTGTGGGTTTAGGGTAGAATCAAGTATTCGACTGTCTATGGAATCCAATGTTATATATGATTAGCTTGCACGAGCGGTTGCAAGGTGGGTGGAAGTTCCATGAGTGAGAGAAGATTGTAGTAAACCAGTGTAAGGAAGGATGAACCACTCTTGAGAGAATATGTGTACGATGTATGCGTATCCTAGCTGATAGGTCTTGTGATCGGGTGATCTATGACAACCCTTTGAGACAAATACGGGTATGTGTAGAAGGTAGTATGTGCCCATACTACTGGAAGCATATGATATGTACGCGTAGAAAGGGAGTCACGAAACCTAAGGGATTAGTGTTTCTGTAATCTTGTAATAGTTTGACTTATGGACTTTCTGATGTATTCCGATTTGTTTTTAGTATGCCGATCACTAGAGGTTCGGGATTAGGAGCAGGAGGCCCGACATGGTCAGGATTGAATGACAATTACATTCGGGAGATGATCACCACTCAGGCGACCATGGTTGTTAGGTAGGAAACCGCGGAGGTTTATGGGTGTATTAAGACTACGATAATTGATATTTTCAATGAGCGGTACGCCACCATGACTAAGGCTATTACTTCTACAGCTACCGCAACTGTTGTTCCTGCGGGGGTTTAAGGGAGATGATCATTTCAGTACCAAGAATTTAGCACCACAAAGCCCCTAGAGTTTGATTGGGTCAAAGACCTGATTGTGTTCTATGAGGTGGTCATCTAATGTGGAGGGTTGTTTCTTCACATGTTCATGCCAGGAGGACTAGAAGGTCAAAAGCGCCCAAAACCTTCTTCGTTTGGGGTGAAGGACTGGTGGAGGCTGGTGACTGGAGCTTATTCTCCTGCGGAGAAAGTCGTAGTGACTTGGGAGTAGTTTTCAGAGATGTTCCATGGTGCCACTGGTTGATAGGGATATATTATCCCATGAGTACCTATCGCTGAAGCAGACGACAGAGTCAGTGAGAGAAATCACCAAGATGTTTATAGACATATCCCTTTTCTGTCGTGAGTATGCTGCTTCGGAGCAGGTCGAGATGTCTCGTCACTTGAGCATGCTCAGTACAGAGATCCGTGAGTTTTTATCGACCCAACGGTATAGTTCTCTCTCCGAGCTATAATCTTTTGCTCGGAGAAGAGAGATTGAGATTGAGACCAAGACGAGAGAGAAGGGACAGACTCCAACTCAGTCACAGCCGACAGCCAAGCGATTCAAGTCCGTTGATTCACGATTTGAGGTTAGATGGCCGCACTTCTGGCAAGTACGGGAAGGCACATAAGGGCACTTGTCGATCAGCTACTGAGTGCCACAAACATGGCAAGGAAGGCCATATTTTTAGGGATTCTTTTCAGTAGGCCCCATTGCCGAACACTAGGATTTACTACCATAATGATCAGGTTGGCCATATGAAGGCTATTGAGAGAAAAACTTGAGACACACTTGAACAAACGTTAGAACAAGTATAGTTGCGGAATAGTTTATCTCAAAGGATCTAAAAGCTCAACAATAATAATAATAAGTTAATGAGTTAGATAATTAGAGAGTTAGTTGCGGAAATGTAAGGAAATATAAATGACAGCAGGTGTTATATCAAGTATACACATAAGTTGATTCATAACAAGAAATGCATTCAGACCAAGTTAGTAAGTGAGATCAAACTTAGTGATTAAGTCACAAATGACTTGCTCCGTAGGGAGAAAATATTCAGTTATATTCAAGTGAACTTTGAGAGTAAGAAGATGTGAGATTTAAGATACGTAATCAGATACACGTGAGAAAGAGATGAGTAAAAGTTGTGTAGAATGAGAAAGATTGAGCTCTATATATAGAGACTCAGAAATTACAATGGATCAGCTATCTATGAGTAGCCATGCAAGGCATACTGGACAATAGATAGTATTCTAACAAAAGTAGATAAAGTTTAAACTAAGTAAAATAGAAAGAGTAACTGCAGTTGATGATGACTTCGGATGAGGTTGCTGATGAGAGTTGACTGTGGTACTTCGATGATTGCGGTAGACTAAGTTCAAGAGGGTCACTTTTATGATTCAACAATTTCCCCCTAAGTGACCTCTTTAAATGCTCTTCTCTTCAGTTATCAAGTTTTAGGAACTTGATGAGAATCCACCAGAACTTTCTGATATTCTCCAACCAGGTGATCCTTCTTAAAATTTTGAACTTGACTTCGGTAGTCGTGTGTTTTGATCTTTCAACTGCGGTTCGACAAATTTCAAGTTGCTTCCTTGTGAGACGATTCATGGAAGTCATGTGAATGAAGTATTTGGTTTTATCAACCTTTCTTTTGAAAATGACTCCAAGTTATGGGAAGTTTGTTGCACCTAGGGATCTTTCTTGATAACCTTCAGTAGGCATCGGTGCAGGATCAAGTGGTGGTAGATCGAAATTTTTGGCAATAGTAGGGTAAATGTCTGCATCAATCTTTGCAAAGTCACAGTCGGTTTCCCTTAGAAATGTGCTTTCCCTTTCAAGTGCTATCTTCATCTTCGGATACTTCTCGCTTTTGTGTTGGAACACCTTTGCTATCAGGAAGACTTCTTCTGGATTCATACATGGGAAGTCAGCTTTGGTGCGGACGTAGTCCTGATTCCTTCTTCTATGAGTATATTGGATAAAGTCAACTTTCATGAATTTCCGGGGCTTAAAGTTCTTGACTGCGGATGGTCTATCATTAGACCAGATTTTCTCTATTGAAGAAGCATGTTTCGCATAGAATCGATTGAGTCTTTCGAATTCCATGGGCAGTATCTTGTGATCAGGTAAGCTGCGGTCAAATTGCTCAAATACAGTGAAGTATTTAGCATTGGGAGAGATTGGGACATCCCAATAACCGTCAAAAGGGGGTTCAGTATAGGTAAGATAAGGTTTGTAGTCATCATCCAACAGTCTTCGGTGGGGATTGATCCATGAGTTGACTAAGGATTCATCTAGGGTGATGTCGAATCCGTTTTCTCTCCAGATAAGTTCAACAAATTTGGCTGCTTTCCAATCTGCTTTCCTCTGTTTTCTTACGGGAGAGTCATTGGAGTGTTCGGATGACATGTTGGATTCTAGATCCTTGAAGTGGGGAGGAGTCTCCGGTCGCTCAGGGGAGTGAGTTTCTTGAGTGATTATCTTTGGCGGAGACTGATGTTGCGGTGGCGTCTGATGGCTTGGATTCTTGTGAGGAGATGGTTGCGGTGAGGAAACGTTTTCAGTAATGATGGGTGGGCTCTATGAGAGATGATGTTTGAGTGATGGTCTTCATCACTTCCCCCTCTTGAGGAATGCAAACCCGGAGCTTCCTCAAGCCATTGATTAAGACCATCGACTTTGGCACACACTTCCTGGAATTGGGCTTTGAGAGCATCAGCCAGTTGCTGATTGTCTGGGATGGCGGTGTTGAAGAGCAGTCGATGTATCTCCTTGGTGAGTTGAAGAATCTCAGGACCATGAAAGTTTGAAGAGAGAGAGCGTTGAAGTCTGTTGATGGTAGATTGAAGAACAGAGACGGTGTACTCGTAGGCAGTGTGAGTTTCATCTATCAGCTTTTGAGAGTGAGTTGACTGGTCCGCAATGGCTGTTTGTAAGTCTCCCTTGATTGCGGATACCTCAGTGATGAGGCGCTCTGTAGCAGCCATGAATTGCTGATGGTCAGCCTTGCGACTTGTGTCCAAAGAACGAATCCCCATTTCAACTTTTAGAGAAATTCGCTCAGCAGCCAGTCGTTCACGAGTTTCCAGTCTTTCTATCCTTTCAATTAAGGACTGCGGTCCTAGAATGTCTTCAGGTTGCGGTTGAGTAGGCTTGACCGCAGCGAGAATCTGATCTACTTTGGCTTGTAGACTCAGAAACTCTTTCCTTGAGACAACAATCTTCTTTTTCTTCTTCTTTTCTTTCGGCTTGGAGGTTGAGTGTTGAGAGCCACACGAAGCTTCTTCCTCATCAAAAATCATTAAATCATCATCAGAGGGAGTAGGCTGATTTACCTCATTAAGATCAAAGTCATCGAATCCGAAGGTAGGAGTGGAGCTAACTTCTATTGCGGTGCCATCGTCTTGAGAATCTCTAACAGTTGGAGTTGGAGCTGGAGGGATTGTAGATAGACCTTCACCACCAAGAGTGGATTGAGCATTGTGGACTGTTTCAGCCATTGAGGACATCCACTCTTGTAATTTGAGAATGGTGGCTACGGTGTTGGCGTTATTAATTGCGTCAGCCCAATACTTCGCTACTGATTGGATCTCTTGTTGTTTCTGTTGAAGTAACTTCATCTGGTAGTCCTTCCTTGCTTGAAATGCCCTACGGAAAGCGGTATATTTCTTGATATCTGACTCTGAGACCGGATGGTATTGTAACCATGAGTCGTTTGATTCATCACCGTCAAATCCTTGAAAGCACACCGAGGTGTCCCTCGGGTTCACGGATCCTTGCACCATGGTGCTCACCGTGCCTAAACCACCTGGAAAAGATGGAAGCGGAGTAGGATTTCCTAAGCTTCCTCGGTCTCCTTGACCCGTGGTCAAGTCTGGCCTCGGCTCAGTTCTGGCAAGGGCGGAAGAATTGCCCTGCGGTTGGGAAGGTGTTTGTAGTGTTTGGGTGACAGACAAAAGGATGGAGTTCAACTCCTCTGGAGAAAAGAAATGAAGATGGGAAGCCCTGGAGGCCTTAGGGCGAGAATCAGTTCCATCCCATTGGGATTGAGCTGGGGGTGAGTCTCCTCGTACAGGTTAAACAGACGCACTTTCTGTGTCTGAGTTGAATTCGATGGTGGTATTGAATGGGTCTGCGGCCACCCCAAGGACTACCGGAGCCTTTTGAGAGGTTGCGGCATGAGTCCGGTCACGCATTTGGCCAGTGGGATTGGTTTTTCTTTTCTTGAGGATGGAGATAGGTTGTGCGTCATCATCAGATTCATTGGAGGGAGAGTGTGATTGATAATCAGGTGAGTCGCCTTCTGAGGACTCAATTTGTTGGAGTTTTCTTTTCTTGGATGGTTCAGTATGTTTGGGTGCATGTGTCTTCTTTGGGGTTCCATGTTTCTTTGTGTTGCGGGGACCTTGGCGTGCTGAGGCTAACTGTTTGCGCCTCTTTGAGAGAGATAGGTTGGATAGAGTAGTGGATGACGGGACTGCGGTACTCTCTGGATTAATGGGTGTGGATAAGTCTTGTCTAGGTAGAGGCGGGGTAGGAAGGTATTGTGACATCCCCAAATTTCTCGGCCAGAAAAGACCGATTTAATTTATGCTTTTTAAAATAAAATCAGAGAAATCCTTTTTAAAGATGTTGCGGAATTGGTCCCCAAAACAAAACATGATAAAAGTTTATCAAAACCTTTCTTTAAGAAATATATAATTTCCTTTTATATCAAAACCTCGGGATGTCACGTTCCGATACAGATCAAAAGCATAAAAAAGACATTATAAGCCTTACAACAGTTATTTACAACTACTGGCCTATAATCCAAAAATATCTCATCATCCTCCGACTATGCTCGGGGTCCACTACCTGTAATAATAAAAAGTTGAGTGGGTCAGGCTTGGGAGCCTGGTGAGCATATAGAGTTTTCAACCCACAATAATAATAAACTTATTAAGTTCACCAATCAACAATAACCCTGATTACCCATTCCCGTTGTCCTCACTCTACGTCCCTAAACACCTATCACAAGGGACCTAGCCTAAGGAATATCATCGGTATGGACACTACTGCTAAGGGGTCTCCTCAGCCATACATGTCCTAAAGGCAACCATGAGGGGGATGGAGTACGCCAATGAACATTTAGTTCATCAACACCTACAAGTTGCGAACCTGCTAGCGTGCCACTGGACTGTCTAGAAAGGTCCACGGTCGTCATCTATACTCCGCTAGACAACAACAACAACATCGAGGCCTCTCACCATTTTAACACACATCGACTATTTCGTCTACCCATGTTCTACCCAACATATTTGTAGATAAAATACATATACAGTTTAAAACTTGTATAAAACATCTGTTCAACAGTCACCTCAATGAAAACACTTAATATAATTACACATAGCACGTATTTTATAGAAAATACTTCATATCTAGGTGTAAGATAAAAGTGACTACACACTCACATGATTTGATGATAATCGGCCAGCACTTCGTTGCTTAAAACGATCGTTTCTAATAAAACCGAGAGTTTTATTGAGAAACCGGGCTCTGCGAAGGTTGGGCTTCGAAACCGAAAAGATAATTTTTTCGGGCTTCTCGGGCACTTCGTGGCGTATTCTGGGGGTTATAATTGATACCGGGGCTTTGGGGAATAATAAAATGAAAGAAATATGAAAAAGGGGTGAAAATGGACAATTTCTTAAAAGTATCCGAGAAGGCTCGCAGCCTTCTATTTATAGGAGGAGGCTGATGATCCGACGGTTGGAAAGAAGCCACGCGGCAGCAGATCCGAAGGGGGGCAGATAGCTCGCATGTGGGTTGCGCATGCGAGGGCCTCGCTGGCAGCTTCTAAGTGGACCGAGGTCTAGTCCGAGATAGGGGGTTCGTGGCGCCTGGTGCGAAGGTCGGATGCATCATCAGAAGGCACGCGTCGGACACCCATTGGACCGCGGCTTCAGATGCGAGGGTAGGCGACACGTCTTCAGATGACTCAGCGCATTTTGGACACGTGGCATGATTTGAGCGTGGGTGAGGTGGCCGAAGTCCATGTATGCGAATTTTCTCGATTTTGACATTTTTTCTCGATTTTCGTACCAAAACTTCTAAAATCCATAACTTTCGCATACGAGCTCCGTTTTTGACGTTCTTTGTATGCACACGTAGGTAAAATTACGCTCTACAACTTTCGTTTAGACTTTGTCGGCTAATTTTGACTTTAATTTTTATATTATTATTTTTAACAGACCGGGACAGGAAATCCGTTAAAAACTCATAACTATTGACGTCCGCGTTCGTCTGTCTTTTTACCATTGTGCTACTATTGACGAGACCTTCGATTCTCGTTTAGGTTGTGTCGGCTAAAAATCACTCGATCTAAAATTCGAGTTTTTAGCTGTCTACTGCTAAGCTGAAACTTCGAAAAATCATAACTTCCTCACACGAAGTCAGATTTGGGCGTTCTTTTTATACACACTCTCGGTTTAACGAGCACTACGAATTTCGTTTAGATCACTAAGGCTAAAAAGTAGTTTATCAAAAACTCACTTTTTACGACATTCGGCACCGTGCCGGTTTTGTCGCGAAACTTCGACAGGTCATAACTTCTTCGTTATAACTCGGATTTCGGTATTCTTTATATATCCGTAATCCTTGTCACGACCACTATAACTTTCTTAATAGATATCGGCTTTATCTAATATTTATTATTGACACTCATTTTTATTCTTAATTAATTAAATTCTAATAATTAAGCATAAAACACATAATTTTCACATAATTCGTTTTCATTTCTTCAAAATGAGTTACAAAGGTTAACCTAGACTATCACATCAATATTAATGCCTAGCCTAGAAACACATGCATTACAATTCTCTCCCCCTTAGGATGATTCCGTCCCCGTAATCATACATCAACAAACAACTGCGGGTAGCGACTCATCATGTCACTCTCCGTTTCCCATGTGAGATTTGGCCCATTCGTATGTTTCCAGCGCACAAGCACTAAATCGACCATCTTGCGTCGCAACTTCTTAGTCTTACGGTCAACGATTGCCTCCGGTTCTTCAATCAACCTCTTGTTTTCATCCAACCTTAATTCAGAAATGGGAATTATGTCGGGCACATCTCCCGTGAACTTTCTCAAATAACACACATGAAAGGTGTTATGAATGCCCTCCAGTTTTTCCGGTAATTCTAGCTTGTAAGCTTGATTCCCGATCTTCTGAAGAACTTTAAATGGTCCAATAAACCTTGGACTCAATTTTCCCCGTTTTCCAAATCTTATAAGTCCCTTCCACGGCGAGACTTTAAGTAAAACCGAATCTCCAACTTCAAAGGATATCGGTTGTCTTTTCTTGTCAGCATAACTCTTTTGTCGATCTTGAGCAGCTAACATCCTTTCTGTAATCACTTTTAACTTTTCAACAGTCTGATGGAGTATTTCAGGTCCCATAAACTGCTTTTCCCCAGCTTCTAGCCAACATGATGGCGTTCGACACTTTTCTCCATACAAAGCGTGATAAGGTGCCATCTTGATGCTTGAGTGGAAACTATTATTATAGGAAAATTCTACTAAAGGTAAGTGTTCATCCCAGTTACCTTGGAATTCTAGGGTACATGCTCTCAGCATATCCTCCAATGTTTGAATTGTTCGTTCGCTCTGACCATCGGTTTGCGGATGGTAAGCTGTACTCAAACACAACTTGGTACCCAACTCCTCTTGTAGACTCCTCCAAAACCTTGAGGTAAAACGACTGTCACGATCGGATACAATCGTTAACGGAACACCGTGAAGCCTCACAATTTCCTTCACATAAGAATTCGCAAGTTTATCCATAGACCATTTCTCTTTGGCTGCTATGAAATGTGCACTCTTAGTGAAGCGATCAACGACCACCCAAATCATGTCGTGACCGTTCTTTGTTCTGGGCAGTTTAGTCACAAAATCCATGGTAATGTGTTCCCATTTACCCATGGGTACAGGCAAAGGTTCTAAACTCCCATACGGTTTCTGATGTTGTGCCTTAACCCTAGCACATGTTACACACTCGGCCACGTACTTAGCAACATCGAGCTTCATCGTCGGCCACCAGTAATAGGGTTTTAGATCCCTATAAATTTTTGTACTGTTGGGATGAATCGAGTACATGGTCTTGTGAGCTTCTTCCATCAGAACATCTCTTACTCCTCCCGTCTTAGGTACCCAAATTCTATCTTGGAATACCTTCAACACTTGGTTGTTTGTACCGAATACTAACGTTTTGCCCAAACGTTCTTCCTTTCGGTCATTTTCCTTTAAGGCTTCCTCTTGAGCTTTCTTTATACTTTCCACAATTGTCGAGACAACTTCAATTCTCAACGCTCTTGGCCTTTTCTTTTCAAGGTTTACCTTTCGACTGAGAGCATCAGCAACCACATTTGCTTCACCAGGGTGGTAAAGTATCTCACAGTCGTAGTCCTTGAGTAATTCTAGACAGCGCCGTTGCCTCATGTTCAATTCCTTTTGATTAAAGAGATATTGACGACTCTTATGATCGGTGAAAAGTTTACACTTCATACCATAAAGATAATGCCTCCATATCTTTAAGGCAAATACTACCGCTGCCAACTCCAGATCATGAGTGGGGTAGTTCTTTTCATGCTCTTTCAATTGCCTCAATGCATACGCTATCACTTTATCCCTTTGGGTCAGAACACAACCTAACCCAACTACAGAGGCATCACTATAGACTACGAAGTCATCAACTCCTTCAGGTAACGAAAGAATCGGTGCTTCACACAATCTCTTCTTTAACTTTTGAAAGGCTTCCTTATGCTTCTCATTCCAAGCATAAGTAGCTCCTCTGTGGGTGAAAGCTGTTAATGGAGTAGCAATCGAAGAAAAGCCTTGGATAAATCGGCGATAATATCCGGCTAATCCTAAAAAGCTTCGAATCTCCGTAGGACTTTTTGGTTGTTCCCACTGCATCACAGCTTCAATCTTTGATGGGTCAACCATTATTCCTTCTTGGTTAACAACATGACCTAAAAATTGGACTTCTTGAATCCAAAATTCACATTTGGAGAACTTTGCATACAGCTTCTCCTTTTTCAGAACTTCTAGCAGTTCCCGCAGATGCTTTTCATGCTCCTGCTTGCTTTTTGAATAAATCAAGATATTGTCTATGAATACTATCACGGATTTATCAAGGTATGGTTTACAAACCCTGTTCATCAAATCCATGAAAGCTGCTGGGGCATTGGTTAGTCCGAACGACATAACCAAAAATTCATAGTGTCCATATCTTGTTCTAAATGCAGTCTTTTCGATATCCTGCTCTCTCACCTTTAGTTGATGGTATCCCGACCTAAGATCGATCTTCGAGAAATAGCTCGAACCCTGTAACTGGTCGAAAAGGTCATCGATCCTCGGCAACGGATACTTGTTCTTTATTGTTGCTTTATTCAGCTCTCTGTAATCGATGCACATTCTCATGCTCCCGTCTTTCTTCTTTATAAATAACACCGGGGCTCCGCAGGGTGATGAACTAGGTCGAATGAAACCTTTGTTCAATAATGCCTGAAGTTGTGTCATAAGTTCTTTCATCTCTGTTGGTGCTAATCGATATGGTGCTTTTGCTATTGGCGTCGTTCCTGGTAACAAGTCGATACGAAATTCTACTTGTCGATCAGGGGGCAATTCGGGAAGATCTTCGGGAAAGACTTCCGGATAATCACACACCACCGGTATATTCTGCACCTCCTTCTTTTCCTTCTTAGAATCGATCACGAACGCTAGATATGATGTACATCCCTTGGCCAAACACTTTCTGGCTTTCATTAGGGAAATGATTCCAGAGTTTACTCTGCGTTTGTCTCCATTCACCATAAACGACTCTTTCCCTGGCGGGTTTACTCTGCATTAACTAGTCTATCTACAGGCAAAGCTAGTTTTCTACCAAATTCATGCGAAATAAAGGAGTAATTGGCTCCAAAATCAAACAAAATTTGGGCAGGCAATTCGTTTACGAGAAAGGTACCTGAAGTGACATCGGCTTCTTCTTTCGCAGCTTCGAGTGTCATCTGAAAGGCTCTCGCCTTCGGCTTTGGTGGAAGATTGGGTTTTGCTGCGTCCTTCTTCTTCGGGCAATCCTTCAAAATATGCCCTTCTTCATGGCACCCAAAACAGACATTCTTATCGAAGGTGCATTCGTTGGCATAATGCCCTGGCTTTCCACATTTGTAACAATTGAGTTCCACGCTGTATTTCCCAGCATGTTTCTTCTTGCACATGTCACCCCACTTGGCTTCGGCTCCTCGTCCGAATTTTTTCGAATCGGTCTTCGAGAACTTGTTCTTCTTATTGGAACCTAAAGTTCCTTCAAACTTTCTCTTTTCGCCAACTTCAACCTTGCTGGTGGCTCTCCCCTTAATCATATCTTCAACAGACTTGGCAGCCCAGATAGCTGCCTCCAAAGTAAGTGCCTGACGTACTGGCACCGCATACTCCCATGGAAGTCCCTTTGCGTATCTGTCAATTTTTACCAGCTCATCCAGGACTATACGCAAGGCAAACACCATTTTGTCTGTGAAGTTATTCGTATATTCGTCAACGGTCATACTTCCTTTCTTCAACGTCAGAAATTGGTTTTCTAGCTCAAGCACGTTTTGGGCCGAGCAGTACTTGCGCTTGAAGTGCACCAAGAACTCTGCCCAAGTCAGTTGTAGTGGCTCATTAGGGCTTAGGGTTTTCCCCAAAGTGTTCCACCAACGAGCAGCACTACCCCTGAACTGACGTATTGCAAATGTGGTTTGTAACTTGCCTTGGCAACCACAAGTCATGAAAGCCAATTCCATTTCCGAGATCCAATCCATTACTCCGACGGGATCTTCTTTTCCAATGAAGGTCGATGGCTTGCAAGTCATAAAGTCTTTATACTTGTACCCATTTCTCTCCACTCTATCTTCATGGTTATTTCTCCCAACCACAAGCGGATCAGTTTGACCAACAGATCTACTGTTGTTTCCTTCTTCAGATCGATCGTCATTTAATTCACGTTTTTCAACAGGAAATGAAGGTTCATCCCTGTTGTTCAGCAACATTTGCCTCAATTCCTCCCTCTGTTCAGCCATCATGGTCTGAATCACAGCTCGTACTTCAGCCATGGTGATGGGTTCGGGTGCATCTCCTACTATAGGCACCTATTCCACCACTTGAGGTTGAGGTTGTTGGTTTCTGTTTGCATTTCCCGCTCCACTTCTAGTTCTTGCCATTATAATCTATATACCGAATAAGGCGAATTTAGGTCTTTATCCTTGATAGATATTTCAATTCCATTATCACTCCGAAACGTTTACATGTTAGTTCTAAGCTCGTAATCATACGCTTAGAATCCTACACACATAAGGTTTCCAGATCCTGTCGGCAACAGACCATAGATCCGAACAAATGATGGCATATATGGCAAACATATAGAATTTAGCACATAAAAACATTTTTAGGCATCTTTCCTAAAATAAACTAGTGCTCGTGTCTAAAATATCGTAGACACTCATCTCACAATCATCACTTAGCATTCTAAGTTTAAGTCTAGAAATCCTACAATTTCTTAGTTCGCTTAAACTAATGCTCTGATACCAACTGTGACATCCCCAAATTTCTCGGCCAGAAAAGACCGATTTAATTTATGCTTTTTAAAATAAAATCAGAGAAATCCTTTTTAAAGATGTTGCGGAATTGGTCCCCAAAACAAAACATGATAAAAGTTTATCAAAACCTTTCTTTAAGAAATATATAATTTCCTTTTATATCAAAACCTCGGGATGTCATGTTCCGATACAGATCAAAAGCATAAACAAGACATTATAAGCCTTACAACAGTTATTTACAACTACTGGCCTATAATCCAAAAATCTCTCATCATCCTCCGACTATGCTCGGGGTCCACTACTTGTAATAATAAAAAGTTGAGTGAGTCAGGCTTGGGAGCCTGGTGAGCATATAGGGTTTTCAACCCACAATAATAATAAACTTATTAAGTTCACCAATCAACAATAACCCTGATTACCCATTCCCGTTGTCCTCACTTTACGTCCCTAAACACCTATCACAAGGGACCTAGCCTAAGGAATATCATTGGGATGGACACTACTGCTCAGGGGTCTCCTCAGCCATACATGTCCTAAAGGCAACCATGAGGGGGATGGAGTACGCCAATGAACATTTAGTTCATCAACACCTACAAGTTGCGAACCTGCTAGTGTGCCACTGGACTGTCTAGAAAGGTCCGTGGTCGTCATCTATACTCCGCTAGACGACTACAACAACAACAACAACAACATCGAGGCCTCTCACCATTTTAACACACATCGACTATTTCGTCTACCCATGTTCTACCCAACATATTTGTAGATAAAATACATATACAGTTTAAAACTTGTATAAAACATCTGTTCAACAGTCACCTCAAATAAACACTTAATATAATTACACATAACATGTATTTTATAGAAAATCTTCATATCTAGGTGTAAGATGATAATCGGCCAGCACTTCGTTGCTTAAAACGATCGTTTCTAAAAAAACCGGGAGTTTTATTGAGAAACCGGGCTCTGCGAAGGTTGGGCTTCGAAACCGAAAAGATAAATTTTCCGGGCTTCTCGGGCACTTCGTGGCGTATTTCGGGGGTTATAATTGATACCGAGGCTTTGGGGAATATTAAAATGAAAGAAATATGAAAAAAGGGGTGAAAATGGACAATTTCTTAAAAGTATCCGAGAAGGCTCGCAACCTTCTATTTATAGGAGGAGGCTACTGATCGGACGGTTGGAAAGAAGCCACGCGACAGCAGATCCGAAGGGGGCAGATGGCTCGCACGTGGGTTGCGCATGCGAGGGCCTCGCTGGCAGCTTCTAAGTGGACCGAGGTCTAGTCCGAGATAGGGGGTTCGTGGCGCCTGGTGCGAAGGTAGGATGCATCATCAGAAGGCACGCGTCGGACACCCATTGGCCCGCGATTTCGAATGCGAGGGCAGGCGACACGTGTTCGGATGAATCAGCAGATTTCGGACACGTGGCATGATTTGAGCGAGGGTGAGGTGGCCGAAGTCCACGTATGCGAATTTTCTCGGTTTTGACATTTTTTCTCGATTTTCGCACCAAAACTTCTAAAATCCATAACATTCGCATACGAGCTCCGTTTTTGACGTTCTTTATATCCACGCGTAGGTAAAATTACGCTCTACAACTTTCTTTTAGACTTCGTCGGCTAATTTTGAATTTAATTTTTATATTATTATTTTTAACAGACCGGGACAGGAAATCCGTTAAAAATTCATAACTTCTTCATCCGACGTCCGTGTTCGTCTGTCTTTTTACCGTTGTGCTACTATTGACGAGACCTTCGATTCTTGTTTACGTTGTGTCGGATAAAAATCACTCGATCTAAAATTCGAGTTTTTAGCTGTCTACTGCTAAGTTGAAACTTCGAAAAATCATAACTTCCTCATACGAAGTTAGATTTGGGCGTTCTTTTTATACACACTCTCGGTTTAACGAGCACTACGAATTTCGTTTAGATCACTAAGGCTAAAAAGTAGTTTATCAAAAACTCACTTTTTACAACATTCGGCACCGTGCCGGTTTTGTCGCGAAACTTCGACAGGTCATAACTTCTTCGTTATAACTCGGATTTCGGTATTCTTTATATATCCGTAATCCTTGTCACGACCACTACAACTTTCTTAATAGATACCGGCTTATATCTAATATTTATTTTTGATGCTCATTTTTATTCTTAATTAATTAAATCCTAATAATTAAGCATAAAACACATAATTTTCACATAATTCCTTTTCATTTCTTCAAAATTAGTTATAAAGGTTAACCAAGACTAGCACATCAATATTAATGTCTAGCCTAGAAACACGGGCATTACAGGTACGGGTTAATACCTTCCGTAGCCTCAATGTGGTCCGAAACATCAATGTTTTCAAGTCCAAGTGATGACAAAATATGGACTGGTAGTCGTCTAATGGGTCCGAAGATAGATTGATCTTTAGAAGGGTTGTACCTTTTGAGATCTTTGGTGATGAAGAAATTCACATCGTTACCTATGCTTAGACCTGCATCTGCATGAAGATCCGAGATGCATAGTGACCAGAAACGAGCAAAGGTGAGCTCGGTAGGGTTTTCTCTTGGACTCTCTTTTGGAATAGACTGCATGAAGTCATCCCACAAGATCTGACGGTAGTTGACATCGTGGCCAGTGAAGATACTCCAGACTAACTCTAACAGCTTCAGGCCCATGTTATCAGTGCCTCAGGTTCTGCCGGAGAGACTGCGGATCACGAAGTGGCAAACAAACTGCCATACCGCAGGCAACTGATTTTTCTTGAACTCGCCTATGCCTTTAATTTTCTTTTGGTAACCCATTTGGTAAAGTGCAGAAAGGATGTCCGCCATGCTTGGAGTGAAAACCTTGGTTGAAGGATGAACGAGCAGATTGATGGCATTGAGGAATTTTTCTTTGGTCAGAATGACCAAGGAATCGTTCACCAGATTCAGATGCACTTCTTGAAGATTTTCGAGGGGTCGATATGCAGAGAAGGCAAATTTGAAGAGGGTTGTGAGAGGAACTACATCTGTGAAGGAATCGAAGGGACCAAACAGTGGGTGATTGGTCAAGAACTTGATCATCAACTTTATCGGAGCATTATAAGAGGAATGCTCTTCGAACACAGCCCTATAATTGCTTGAGGCAATCGTTGGCATTTGATTCCTTGAAGTAGAGTCTGAACCAGTTGGGTTTGCTGAGGCAGATACCTTGGAGAGTTTCTTTGAGATGCCCGATTTCACCATTTTAGAAGATTTGGAAGAACTTTACAGGAAAACAAAGTATGAGAAGATGAAGGAGAAGAAGTTCGATTTGCAGAAAGCATAAAAAATTTCTTGGGGAAGAAGAAGGGGGTGTTATAGTGGCAGATTTGAAGCAGTTATTGGTTTTTCCCCTAGGTCAAATTGGATAAGGTAAAAACGCTTGGATTGTATTCTTTGATTATGAAGAGAAATCTCAGCCACAGATGAGAAAAAAGGTTATTTAAATTTTTTGAGATTTTCCAAAAAGGGTTAGCATTTAATGAAATGTCAGCCCCTAAAACATCACGTTTGAAGAACGTGTGGTGAGTGGTTAATCCGTTGTACAAAAAGAGGGAAGATGTAACGGATTTGACGTTTTGGGGTAATAGGAAGAGACAGTTTAAAAGGTATTTTTTTATGGAAAATCGTTCTTTTTGTCATCATACCCAAAATAGGTCTGACGCAAGGTTTATTCAAAAAGTGAATTGAGACAGTGATATGTTACACAAGGAATGTTTTTCTTTTTGAATGTTTTTCTTATTTAATGAAGGATCATTAAATAGCACACCATGTTCCAAGAACTTATGAAGCAGTTGAGAGATCAATCAATGTGACTGCGGATTGAGACTTCCTTGTGGATGACTCTGTTGTCATTGCGGATGGATGGTTAGGTGACAGCAGTAGAGGAACGGAGGAGAACAGTTGAACAACAGATTAGTAACAACAAACAGTAAGGACCATTGAAAGATAGATATGAAATATAGTTGCGGTACATAGAATATACTACGGTACATAGAATATACTGCGGTACACAGGATATACCAAAACTATCTTCGGTACCTATCCATTCAAAAAGAATTGTGGGTCCGGATTCATCATTCCTAACATTTGTAAGAAACTGTTGAGTTTTGTAGAGTCAAGAGCCTTTGTGAATACATCAGCAATCTCTTCATGAGTAGGGACAAAAATTAGTTCAATGTTACCTTTCAGAATGTGGTCTTTGATGAAGTGATATCGTAGTTCAATATGCTTTGTCTTAAAGTGTTGAACTGGATTGTGGGAAATTGCTATGGCACTCTCAGAGTCATAATAAATTGGTATCCGCAGCATTCTGTATCCGTAGTCCATAAGTTGTGTTTTCATCCACAAGACTTGTGAACAGCAGTTGGCTGTGGCCACATATTCAGCTTCTGCGGTAGACAGTGACACACAATTTTGTTTTCTTGATGACCAGCTGACGAGTCTTCCACCCAGAAATTGACATCCACCGGAGGTGCTTTTTCGATCTAGTCTGCATCCGGCATGATCCGCATCAGTGAATGCTTGAAGGCTGAAGTCATTCCCTGAGGGATACCATAACCCAAGAGACTTGCTGCCCTTTAAGTATCTTAGAATCTACTTGGCTGCGGTCATGTGCGACATTTTTGGATCAGCCTGGTACCTTACGCATACACCTGTTGCAAAGAAAATGTCTGGTCGGCTTGCGGTGAGGTACATTGATGAGCCAATTATACTTCTATAAGTCTTGTGATCCACTGATTCGCTAGAAGGATCAACAGATATCTTATATCCGAAGGCCATGGGGACCTTAGCCGAAGAATAGTTGTCCATTGAGTATTTCTTTAACAGTCAAGTGGTGTACTTCTCCTGATGGATGAATATCCGTTGAGGGATTTGTTTCACTTGAAGTCCTAGAAAGAAGTTAATCTCTCTATCATGCTTATTTGGAACTTGTTGGTCATGAGCTTAGCAAATTCATCCACCAATCCTTGATCAGTTGATCCGAAGATGATATCATCCACATATATTTGTACAAGCATAAGATGATTATTATTAGCCTTTCTAAATAAAGTGGGATCAATCACTCCGCGTTTGTATCCGGACGAGACAAGAAATCCAGAGAGACTCTCGTACCACGCTCTTGGGGCTTGCTTTAGACCGTAGACTTCTTTTTCAAGCTTCTAGCAGTAGTCTGGGAATTCAAGACTTTCGAAGCCCGGAGGTTGCTGAAGATAAACCTCCTCTTTTAATTCACCATTGAGAAAGGCACTCTTCACATCCATTTGATGTACTTTGATGTTTTTGTGAGCTGCGTATGCTAAGAAGATCCGGATAGCTTCCATTCTTGCCACCGGAGCATACGTTTCATCATAGTCAATACCTTCAAGTTGACTATATCCCTTTGCAACTAGCCTTGCCTTGTTTCTGACGACCGCACCGGATTCATCCAACTTATTCTTGTACACCCATCTAGTACCAACAATAGTGTGACCTTGCGGCTTCGGAACGAGCTGCCACACTTTGTTTCTTTTGAATTCTTCTAGCTCTTCTTGTATTGCGGTTATCCAGTTTGGTTCTAGTAATGCTTCTTTGATTGTTCTGGGTTCGACCGAGGACATAAATGTTGCGTAGTGACAGTGATCAGATAAATCCTTGGAGGATCGAGTCTGGATACCTGCGGATGGATTGCCGGAGATTTGACCTGGTGGGTGGTCCTTTGTCCATACATGCAGACGGGGTTGCAGATGATCAGCAGCTGCAGTAGAAGGAATGTCTTCAATATCAGAAGATTCTGCGGTTGGAGATGGCAGTTCCCCCTGGACTTGAGAACATCCTGCTGAATTGTCTTGAGTTGGGAAGGTGGGATCAGAGTTTTTATGGGCAGATGGTGAAGGTTCCCCCTGGATTGCAGACGGGAGTTCACCTTGATCCTGAGAAGGTTCCCCCTGGATTGCAGATGGGAGCGTGATAATTCTCGAGTCTGTCCTTGTGTAAATGTTCTCTATGTTTTCATCATCCGAGTCCGATGACACGTTTGATGGTTGAAATTCTCTGCGAAGAGGAATTGGAGCTGCATCTACTGGAACTGGAACCTCGATGGTTGTTGTATGGTCCGGAGTTGAGTTTTCCCCCTCAACCGACGAGGCGGAAGTATTTAGAGATACTTCATTGGAAGGAGTAGGACCAGATACGTCAGCATGCTGCTGTAGAGCTTCCGGGGACACAAGAACTTCGGATAACTTGGTTGTTTCTACAGGGTCAAAGAGATCGTCATAGTTTACTTCAACTAGGTTGAGTAGACCTGAAGAAGCAGGAATATCACTTTCTAGAATTACCGTGGTTTCGGTTGCTGGAGCGGAGTTGCGGATGTGATAGTAATCGAATTTGACATCGAAGCTTTCAATTATTAGCCTTATGCGTCGAATGAGAACCCTAGAAGCAACTTTGTTTGTTGAGTAGCCAAGGAAGATGCCTTCATCAGACTTCGGTGCGAATTTATGAAGGTGGTCTCTGTTGTTGATTACGAAACATCTGCACCCAAAGATATGGAAGAATCGTACATTTGGCTTGCGGTTGTTAAGGCCCTCATATGGTGTTTTACCGAGACGCTTGCACACAATGCTTCGGTTCTGCATAAAGCAAGTTGTGGCCACTGCTTCGGCCCAGAAGTAGAGAGGAAGTTGTGCGAAGTTGAGCATAGATCTGGCTGCTTCTACTAGAGTGCGGTTCCTTCGCTCTACTACCCCATTTTGTTATGGTGTGTAGGGAGCCAAGAAGTTGTGAGTGATGCCCTTTGAAACCAAGAAACTATTTAACAGATGGTTGGTAAACTCGGTTCCATTATCACTTCGGATGCGTCGTACTGGTAACTTGATCTGAAGTTCAATTTCCTTGATAAAATTGATCAGTATCTGCGGAGTTTCTGATTTGAGTCTTAAGAAAGAGACCCATGTGAACCGTGTGAAATCATCAACTATAATCAGTATGTATTTCTTGTGATGAAGACTGGCTACGGTAGATGGATAGCAGAGATCAATGTGTAGGAGTTCCAGTGGTTCAGAAATTGAGGAATCAATCACCATAGGATGACTTGCTTTGGATTGCTTTCCGCATTCACATGCAGGACAAAGGGTATCGTTGCTGAACTTGAGGATTGGAAGACCTCTGACTAGTTCTCCGGTGACCAAATTGTTGATGTATCTGAAGTTGAGATGAGCTAGCTTGCGGTGTAATAGCCAGCTGACTTACGATACTGCTTTGGATAGGAAGCATAACTGCGGTTTTCCTATGATCAGAGAGACGTCCAGAGGGTACATAGTACCTTCGGATCGGGATTTGATCAAACATGTGCTTCTATCGCTTGTCATGACATAGCAAAATTGTTCATCAAATTCAACACGATGTCCTGCCTTACATAGTTGGCCAACACTGATAAGATTGTGTTTAAGGCTTTCTACATAAGCAACCTTTTGAATAGAGAAGTTTCCAGTAGTAAGAACACCATAACCTCAGATTATCCCATTCGCATTGTTGCCGAATGTGACATTTCCACCGTTGCAAATTGGCCTGAAATCCCGAAGGTATTCTAACCTTCCGGTCATGTGCAAGGAGCAGGCACTGTCGATTAACCATTCTTCTTCTTGTTCCTCCTTGCACAAGGCCTGAGAATTACACGGTTAGTTTAGGCATCCAAACTAGTTTGGAGCCCGAGGGAACATATGAATTCTTCAGTGATGCATGATACGAGGTTGTAGGGACAGGTTTTATGTCAACTTTTAGACCTAATCCTGGGTGTTTGTGATTTCTTGGAGTTTTGTGAGATTGAGAAAAGTTGCGAGTTTTTTGAGGTACACGTGATTTGACTTGAGGAGAAATCTTTTGACACTGACACTTGAAAACAGAACATTGATCATTCGTTCTGACATTTTGTTTAGTCAACGATTTTCGTGAGGGAGTATGCTTGTGACCAGTTCTGTGTGAGGGAGTATGCTTGTGACCAGTCCGAGGGTTGTGAGATCGGACAGTAGGATTTGAAAAAGTAGATTTTTGCAGTTGCACAAGCACGTGTAGATATTTTGTGAAGTGATTTCTTAACACTTTGAGGTGACTTTAAGAGTGTTGGAGTTGGCAAAATACCCTTCCATTTAGGATCATCTGAGGAATAAATTTGAAAACCTCTGCTTCGAAAAGACTTTGCATTCCTTTGGGTTGTGTCAGATGAAATTGGAATGGATTTAGAAACTGTATATTCCTTTTTCGTTGTTTTCTTGACTGCAGAGTTTTTGGGCAGATAATTTGAGAAAACAAGTTTTTATGGACTCCTAGACTTAGGAATTTTGACAAATCGTTTTTTTTTGAAAGATTTTCTCGATTTTTGCCACGGGATCGAATTTCTTCTTTAAAAGCTCTTTTTGCCTCGCTTTTAGGAGAACCGCAGTCAGTGATATTTAGTTGCGGTTTCCTTGAAGCATTTGGTAATTTTGAAAAATGAGGACTTGATTCATCCGAACTGGAGAGCTCTGGATTCAAGGAACATTGACCAACTTCAAAATTTTCGATTGGCAATTCATGATGAATTGGTTGGATGGTCACGATACTTTTGACTAAGGTCTGCGGTTCTGAGTTTTGAACAATCGCAGAATAATTCTGAGTAGATACATTGGTGGGACAGTTGACGGAAGGTAGATGGACAGACTGTGGTCCTTGACTGCAGTAAGGGATACTACGGTCTGTCGGCAGAGAAGGGAAGTCTATTGAGACTTCAGGACCTTCCAAAACAATTTCCTCATCAGCAACTGATGAAGTCTGAGAACTGGGAAGGGTTGTGCTATCTATAGGATTAGAAAATTCAGGGAGAATTTCCTCGATAACACAGTTGTTACTCAGATCGTGAAGTCTACCAAAGTGACCTTTGATATCCTCAGGAAATGTTTTGTCATTGATTGGGAAATGAAATTCTCAGTCCGGAGGGACATATAGTCGATCTTTGTTGAACCGGGGTGAGGCATCCTTTGCGGTAGGATACCCATTCGACCAACCCCAATTGTATGCATTGTCCACCGTTCTATTATTCACCAAATTCTCAATAGCTTCACTTTCATTGAACAGTTTTTCTATTAATAGATTTAAGCGTACAATCTCACTCTGAGCTAAATCTCTTTGATTCAAAGCTATCTCTAGTTGTGTTTCACTCAACATTCTTGCATCTTTTTCTAACTCTAAGTCCTTTTCTAACATAGACATTTTGAGTCTTTTGTTGTCCAGTCGTCCTCTTACGTGAAACATCTCTTGGGACGCAATGTTCTTCTCATCTAATGCTTTGTTATAGTCTGTAAGGACGACATCACATGTGTCATTCAGATTGTCTATGAAAGGTTGACAGTCATGCATGCTATAGTTTAGAGTTTGAATCATGAGTTTTACCTGTTCGACGATGCTTAGAGTTCCATCCTTAGCCATGTAGCAGTAGTTCTTTTCCAGCTTAGTAGACCCATCGTCATCCGCAGTTGCCAGCATGAAGATCTTGCCTTTTCCGTTGACACTGCTGATGGCATCTTCTTCATCTCCGGATGACTAAACTTGATGGTCTCTTTTGACTTGGGCTACATATGCCCTAGTCTTTTCCTTTTCTTCCAGTTCTTGAGCCATTCTCAGGTAGAATGCTTTGTCTTTCACTACATTTGCCTTGCAATCATTTGCAAAATGATTCTCTTTGTTGCACTTGTGACAAATCACAACATCACTTTTGTCTTCTGAGGGAGTACCGGAGTCAGTGGGTTGGATGGACTGCGGTGCCTCCTTTGTTTTGGTTGAGGATTTTGAGATTGCGGTGGTGTATGAGAACTTTTGGGATATGGAAAGTGATTATTCTGTGGGTTGAAGTTACGGTTGAATGGTGGTTTGTTGAACTGCTGATTCTTTCGAAAGGAAGAAGGTGGTAGTCGGTTGAATTGTTGACTAACAAGAGCAATAGCCTTCTGAAATTCTTCTTCATCATCATACTCTGAGTCGGCTTCGTATGACTGCGGAGAAGTGTCATACAAGGGAGTATAGGATTGATTATGTGGAGCTTGTGCTATAAGAGCAAGTGGTCCTCCGAAGTCAGCACAGTCTTTGAGTACGGTGGATTCTTATGCTTGTAGTTCTCCGTAAAGCTTGTAGAGAGACAAAGAATGAATCTTCCTGTCCCCCTGAACTATCATCTTAGCAGTAGTCCAATGTCTTCCCAAACCATTGAGAAACTGAAGGTTTGTTTCATGGTTACTACGGATGGTGCCATCATTTGATAACTTAGTGACTATCAAGTTGAACCTTTTGAAGGAGTCTTCCAAACTTTTGCCAGTATGAGCTTTGAAATTGTTGAACTCATTGAGTGAAGTTGTGAGCTTCTTATCTTGAGCTTGTTCTGAGCCTTCATACAAATTTTTGAGAACTTCCCAGATCTCTTTTGCTGATTTGTAGTTTATGATAATGTCGAAGTTGTCAGGAGCAACTCCACAAGAGATTTCATAAAAAGCAACAACATCATTTTCCATTTTATCAAGGTCATCTTTAGTGGGATGGTTCATGACTGGTTGACCTCCTCCTAATCTGGCTGTGGCGCCGTCAGTTTGAACTGGTGTAAGAACAAGTACATGTGGTCCTTCTTCTACGGATCGCCATACATCTCTACCAAGTCTCCTTAAGTATCTTTCCATTCTCTAAGACCAGTGATGATATTTATTTGCCACCAATATTGGGGCTCGATTTGAACCACCAACACTGTTGGAAACATTCAGAGATAACGCTTGTGCCATTTTTCCTTATTTTTTGAAAAGTTTTTTTTGTTTGTTTATTTTTTAAGAAATGAGCATCAGTGGTATAGAAGGCCTTTTGAAAATCAGAGTTTTGCTTCAAAAAGCAACCACTATGGCTCTGATACCAATTGTTGAGAGAAAAACTTGAGACACACTTGAGCAAACGTTAGAACAAGTATAGTTGCGAAATAGTTTATCTCAAAGGATCTAAAAGCTCAACAATAATAATAATAAGTTAATGAGTTAGATAATTAGAGAGTTAGTTGCGGAAATGTAAGGAAGTATAAATGACAGCAGGTGTTATATCAAGTATACACATAAGTTGATTCATAACAAGGAATGCATTCAGACCAAGTTAGTAAGTGAGATCAAACTTAGTGATTAAGTCACGAATGACTTGCTCCGTAGGGAGATAATATTCAGTTATATTCAAGTGAACTTTGAAAGTAAGAAGATTTGAGATTTAAGATACGTAATCAAATAGACATGAGAAAGAGATGAGTAAGAGTTGTGTAGAATGAGAAAGATTGAGCTCTATATATAGAGACTCAGAAATTATAATGGATCAGCTATCTATGAGTAGCCATGCAAGGCATACTGGACAATAGATAGTATTCTAACAAAAGTAGATAAAGTTTAAACTAAGTAAAATAGAAAGAGTAATTGCGGTTGATGATGACTTCGGATGAGGTTGCTGATGAGAGTTGACTGCGGTACTTCGATGATTGCGGTAGACTAAGTTCAAGAGGGTCACTTTTATGATTCAACAAAGGCTAACTGTCCCTTGATCGCTGCGAGATCAGTTTCGGCTCCAACACCGGCTACCTTGAGGATTCCGGATGGATGCGAGGAGAGAGCTGAGGCCCCGAAAGCCAGGGGTCGTTCTATTCAACTCACATCAGAGGAGGCCAGCGGTGGCGCGTGACATCGATACTGCTATGATCTCATTCATTATTCCATCAAGTTATTTTATTGTATGCTTATAATTGTGTTTTTGTTAGGTACTTTCTTAGTAAATTCCTTGTCTGATCTTGTTCTTTTTGACTCAAGTGCGAGTCGGTATTTTGTGTCTCAGTCCTCAGTAGGAGTTTCGATATGACTTCTATAGATTTGGAGTGTCCGTTGCGAGTTTCCATCGCCAACGAACATGGGATTTCTACGATGACCGTTTTTCGGGAATATACCTCGGAGATATTGGGGGTTGCTTATTCGATCGACTTGATTCTCATCCTTATGGGGGATGTGTGCAGGATTTTATGGATGTACTGGTTAAGTAGATTCAGAGCTATGATCGACTATGAGAGACAGCGGGTGGTTGTTCGAATCCTAAGTGGGGGAAAACAGATTATTTATGGTGTAGGTACTAGGGTTGGTTCGCCCGTTTGTTTAGATGTCAAGGCTCGACAGTATCTTCAACATGGATGTATGGTTCTTCTCGCTTATGTGGTAGATACTCGAGTTGAGGAGAGGGTTTTGGTTTTGATGTACCTATGGTCAGAGAGTTCAGGATCGATTTGATCCCTAGTGTGGCACTGATTTCCAAGGCGCCGTTTCTCCTTACACATCAAAAGATGCAGGAGTTATCCTCTCAGCTTCAGGAGCTATTGGGAAAGCACTTTATCTAACCAAGCAGTTCACCCGAGGAGCAGTAATTCTGTTTGTTAAGAAGAAGGATGGGTATCATCGCATGTGCATAGATTATCGGGAATTAACAAGTTGAAAGTGAAGAATCATTACCCACTCCCCATGATGACGATCTCTTCGATTAGCTGCATGGTGCATCTTTGTTCTCCAACGTTGATTTAAGGCCAGTTTACCACCTGATGAGAGTCTGGGAGGAGGATGTGGAAAATACAGCATTCCAGACTTGTTATGATCATCACTAGTTCGAGTTGATGTCGATTTGGCTCAACAACGCACCAACAACGTTCATGGATTTGATGACCGGGTGTGTAGACCGATGCGTGATCGGTCGGTCATCATTTTCATTGATGATATTCTGTTATACTCAAAGACCAGGGAGTAGCATGAGGAGCATCTTCGAGAGTTGTTGGGATTATTAAGATATGACAGGATTTATTCCAAGTTCTCTAAGTGTGAGTTCTGGTTACGAGATGTCCAATTTTTGGGACACCTCAATCAGGACGAGATTCTGGTCGATCTAACCAAGATTGAGGTGGTGATGCAGCGGGAGGTCCCGAAGTCCCTGTGTGAGATTAGGAGTTTTTTTTGGGTTGGCTGGTTATTATCAAAGATTTATCCAGGATTTCTCCAAGGTTGTTGTTCCTCTTAATTGTCTGACAAATAAGAGTGTGTATTTTTGTTGGGGCCTGAGTAGCAGCCTTCATTTTAGACTGTGAGGAGGAAGTTATGTGAGGACCCGGTCCTGACCCTTCCCGAGGGTGTTGAGGATTCTGTGGTAGTTTGTGATCTGTCGATCACGGGTTTAGGGGTGGTTCTCATGCAGTGTAGTAGGGTTATTGCTTATACATCCAAGTAGTGGAATCCCCATGACGTCAGATATCTGACACGTGATTTGGAGTTGGCGATTGTGGTTTTTTCCCTCATGATTTGGCGACATTATCTCTATGGGATCCGATGTACCATCTACACGAATCACAAGAGTTTGAGATATCTTATGGATCAGCCAAATATGAACATGAGGCCGCAGAGATGGCTTGCGTACTCAAGGAATATGATTCCGAGATTCTCTATCATCCGGGGAAGGCCAATGTGGCCGTCGACACTTTGAGCAACAAGACGGTTAATACTCCTACTCGAAGGCACTATTTTAGGATGAACAGTATGGACTTGGGGTTGATACGGACCCGACACAACTTGTTGTTACATGGGGTTGATATGGACTCGGGGGTTGACACAGACCTGACACAGCCACGTGTTGTTATATTTATGTATATATTTTTTGTGGTATTTTGGGGAATCTCACTAAGCTTTGTGCTTACAATTATGTTTATGGTTTCAAGTACTTCTGGTACGAAAGGGAAGGGCCCGACGTGATGGCACACCTTTTTTGTAACGCCCTGTTCCAAATCGCTTTCCTAATTCGGGACTGCGGCCTAAAGATCGGTTATCATAAGGCTTATGGCCTTTGGAAAAGAGAGGTCTAGACCCATTTAGGTACGGATAATGTAATTGAGGTGATCTGGGAGTTTCGGTTGTGTCTTGGAGCCAAGGGGTATATCGGTAAAGTGGCATTTCGAGCTCTTTATGAATTCTGGATTTTTGTTCGGAATGTTTTGGAGTGAGGATAAGTTGATAGATGTGTAGAGCTTCTTTCCATCTTTCCGTGGATATAAATAACGTCAAAAACTGAGTTGAAATGAAGAAGTTATGGTCGTTTAAAGTTGGAGTGGTTCGGGTGAGTGATCGTTGACATGTTGACCAAGCTCATTTAAGGATCGCGACATGAGCATGAAGAGCCCACAACGTGAGAAGCACCTATTGCTCCAAATCCCTTATTTTCGGGTATTTAAAGGTATGAGATGATTAGGGTTGTTTCTCCTCAACCTCCTTCACCTCCTAGACCTATGGAAACCCTAATCTCAGCCCCCATTGAAGTCGTTGGTTATTCTTGGTTTTATTCAAGATATTTTGAAGCTTTGACGCCCTTTGAGGAAGAAGAAGATCACTGGTGGTGTGTTTGTTAGCATCTTGGCTTCATCATCAACTAGTTGAGGAGCTTTTGGAACTTTGTAAGTTTTCAAGCTCATGCCTTTCTTTTCCTTTCTTGCTACATCTGATTTGCATGAATTTTATGGCTTGTAATGTTGGTTAGCATGCATGGAATCGATAAAGTTGGCAAATTTATGGATTATGATGGTGTCTTAAGTCATATAAGTTCTAGATCTAGATTTTGGTCATGGTTTCGGACTCCAAGCTTGAGTCTTGATCCTTTTTCCTCCATTTGACCCATGTTGGTGTTGAGTCATGTATTGGACATACATGAATGAAAATCTTCAATTTGTATGGTACTTGGGGTCAAGGAAGACCCTCTAGACTATCCCATGCTAAGGCTTAACGGATTAGGAGCTTAATGCCCATTTTTTGTCAGATCTGGTCTCACGACGTGAGGAATAAGACCTCAGGACCTGGGTACGGGTTCGAGGAAATTTCTGGATAGAAATCATGACCTCACGACGTGAGCATATGGTGCTCACGAAGTGGGCATCACCGGTGCAAGTTTTGGATTCGTTAATGGTTGGCTAGCTTGGTCTTGGAATTATCCTTTGGTTTGGGCTCATAATGGACTAGGGATTTTAGGGTAATGGACTTCTGGCTGGGCTTGCCTTTCTGGGCTTGCCCTAATGGCCCTTAGATGATGAATTGGGCTTCAATGGGTCCAATAATTAGGCCTTGATTGGACCCAATTGGCTTGGACCTTTGGGCCATCGGAAAATCATTGGTTCAGAAAAGTAAATGGGCTTTAGGGAAAGGCCCATGTAAGGGTTTGTGCCCAATTTGGAAAATTGGGCCATTGATGGGCTTTTATGGATTTTATAGTTTTGGACCTTGTCGGTTTTAGGCTTGGGACTTAGTCATGAATCTTGTTGGGTCAGGGGTAAAATGGTCAATTTACTCCTAAGTATGGATTATGGATCATGGTTTGGGACCCAATTGCTAATTGGGTGATATTTTGGTATTCATAGCTCGAGGAGTTGTCAGGGCAGCAACTAAGGATTTTTGCACGGAGTTTCAGCATTCGAGGTGAGTCTCCTCACCATACTAATGGGTCGAAGGCACCAAGGCCGGTCCATTCAGTTAGTTGAGATTATTATTGTGGAATCATTATTCATATGCCTAGTATGTATTTGAATGTGCTAGTACTTTATTGGCTAGGCATGGAAGACCCCGGGGGGTACCCGTCGCAGTTGGATATCAGACCATGTGGGGAGCCCATGACATTCCAGGTAAAGACCATGGGGGGAACCCATGGCATATAGGTATAAGACCCTGGGGGGAACCCACGGTATCCTGGAGTAAGACCCTGGAAGGAGTGCACGACATCCCTATATGTTTATATATGTGTTATGTAGTATGATAGTTATGTTTCTATGATATGTGGTATGCTTTTTGACTCTGTGTCATTAACATGGAAGAACCCGGGGGGAGCCTGTAGCAGTTGGATATCAGACCACGGGGGGAGCCCATGGCATTCCAGGTAAAGTCCATGGGGGAGCCCATGACACATAGGTATAAGACCCTAGGGGGAGCCCATGACATCCTAGTGTAAGACCTTAGAGGGTTTCCATGGCGTCCTTATATGTAGCTTATATGGCTTGTGTGATTGGTATGGTTTATGTGATTATGTGGGGTATGCTCTGGGGAATTCACTAAGTTTCGTGCTTACATTTTTGTTTACGGTTTCAGGTATCATTGGTTTGGTAAGGAAGGGCCCGGCTTGATCGCAGCGCGCACACCCGTGTTTTCCGCATTATGTGATTTTGGGATGTAACTCTGATAAATTTTTTAATCAAGCAATGTTTTTGAATGGTTGGATTAAGTAACATTCGTGTTTGACTATAATGAAAAATGAAATTTTTACCTTGGATTTTTGGGTCGTTACAAGTTGATATCAAAGCCTTGGTTTGAGGGATTCGGATATACTCTCGGGTGTGTCTGAACTGGAACTGAGGAGTGATAAAGTTTTCAAAAGAAAAATGTTTTCAATAAAATAATTTTTTGAGATAAGAGAAGGGTGTAGTGCATGTAGTCAGCCGAGCTCAAGTAAGTTTTTGCCATAATACCCATGTATGTTATGTGATATGATTTGATCGATGAATCACATGCTAGTTAGGGCTAAGTATTTGCTCGGTTTTGCATCACAGAATGCTAGGAGGGATGCCTTGTGTGTTTATTGTATGAGCTGGTAGACTTGCATGCTAGTGCTGATTATTCAACAATAGATTGGCCGATATGTGATGCTATGTAGCCTTGGAATTATTGAATGCTATATTGTAATGGAAATATCTATTGGTATCAATAACTGCTAAGTGTATGCTTTAAAAATTGTATACGGTTAGGATCTTATAGCCCTAGAATAAATGATTTGGCCTTATTTCCTGTTCCTCGTCTAGTTATGGTCCTAGGGTAGAGTCTATTATTCGACAGACTATTTGATCCTATTATGTGTATAATTTGCATGCATAAGGCAGCCGACAGTGAGGGTGGATGTGGATACCATGAGTTGTGGTATGTGGGCAGAATGTTCTATGATAGTTTCATGGGTTGGAGAGTTACTGCACAAATGTTGCTTGCTTTGTGCTTTGTGAAACTCTTGAATGATGGGAGTCAGCTACTAAGTGAATATGATGATATTCAGGAGGTGGTGGCTGGCATCATGGGGAGTTCTTCAGCAGATGATGGCAGGGTGAGGTTGCGAACCTAGGAAAGCCTAGGATATGCTCCAGTGAGTTAGTGGGGAGGTTCGGTGAGGTTGGGAGCCTAGGAGTTGCTTCGGTGGGTATTGTGCTACTGTTTAGCGGATATTTGGTGCATCAGTGGAGTAGGTGACTAAGAGGATTCAGGAGGATTGCAGAGGAAAGTATGGATAGGTGTGGAAGATAGTATTGGGCCCGTACTACTGATAGCACAGGATCCATACATGAATCGGTGAGAGTCTTGGAGAATCTAAGAAGATTATGGGAAGGAGAATTATTGGTTATGCTTGGATCGTGGGGATAACTCCTTTGCTAGATGAGGATGAGCACACATGGGGAAGGACCAGGGTTTGGTCCCGATTCTGGTGGTGAGCCAGTTAGTGGAAGGACTGCCAGGGATTTGAGTTCATGTTGGATTAAGGAGATGGAAAGTGTTTTCCGCACCAGTCCCTATGCCTTAGGAGCTAAGGTTCAGTTCGCCTTAGAACTCTTGTATCGGGCGGCAACGATTGATTGTGCGATCTATTGTGCTTTCGGGATTGGAGACTATGTCTTGGGATTAGTTTGTAGCCCGGTTTAGGGCAGAGGTTGCTTCAGCTACTGCAGTTCAACCATGGACGATTGAGCTGGTGAGTGTGTCAGGGTGCGAGACCCTGAGTGATATGATTTCTGGAGCCCTAGAGCGGGAGACTGATTTGGAGCGCTCGGAAATGGGATCCAAATTCTGGCTCCGGCTCAGGAGCAGGACCTGGGCCAATCGATGCACGATCGCGGGAGTTCATCTCATAGGAGATTACTTGTAGAGTTTTGGAATGGACCTCGGTGGTCTTTCATTCATCCAAGGAAGGTATTTTTGGGAGCTCTCGATAGTCGTCTCGGGGCCTTTCAGGCCAGAATTATCGCGGGGCAGTCAGGGGCTCATCTGGAGCCCAAAGCTTGTGGATCCCTAGAATCCTTCAGGAAGGAGGATCCTACGGTTAGTTTCTGTCATTGGGATCGAAAGGGAGTGTTGCACCCTGTCCTCATAATGGTCGAGGTTACTCAGGAGCAGGTGGTCAGGATTCCTTCAGATGTTTGCGGGTATGTTATATTCTGCCACTTCTAGTGGATATCGGGAATTTGTATCGCTTTGGAATTTTGATTGTGTTTGAATAAGTTAGATCTCAGGTTGGTTCTCTGCTATTGACTGAGTTATCAAGGATTTTCATATGTCATTATGCATGCCGAGGAGTCTTTGAGGAATCTTCAGATGGGAGTATCTTGCAGAGTAGGTCCCGCGTGTACCGTTATTGTTCCGAGTCTTTGTCGAAATCTGTTCAGGAGTATTTCTGGGAGGATCTTTGGTCAGGAATTAATGGGATAGTTCTCCAGTGAAATTAGGGTTTAGTGGTTCTGTCATCTGTTCGGGTATGATCGACATCTGCCTATGGAAGAACCTTGGAGTTGAAGGAACTACCGTTGCTAGGAAAGGAATGGTAGCATGAAGATGGTGGTGTTAGTTGCGTGAGCTGTTTGATCATTGGACGTGTCAAGGGAATCATACCTTCGCGTGGACTGAAGTCGGTTAGAGATCAATGATTCCTTGATCATAGAAATTAGAGTAGAGGTTCATCAGTACATGGCAAGAGTTACGGTTCTTAGTCGTCGGCATAAGAACTCAAGGAATTGGTATGGTATCATGGGAGGTGATTTGTATTATCGGACTGGTTAAGGTCTCAAGTGTATTCTTCTGGATTCCAGGAGTTGGGTAATCGTTGAGATTGACTAGTGATGGATCACTAGTTGGTAAGCGCTAGCTGTCATCGGGTCGATCGTTGTAAGGTAAGAGGGATTGGGAATCCTTCAATTCTCGTGTGTGTTGGAAATTTAGTCGATTCAAAGTGGGGGAGAATCGTTCAGGTATTCAGGAGCAGGAGTGGTTATGAAACTAGGATGAGTTCCGCATCCCCTTCAAGGAGGAGGGCGGCCCAAGTGGTTGTTTGGTTTGAGGGTTGTGTGAGTTGGGAGTTCGGTAAAACTTCCCAACATGTGAATCGCGTATTCTTGGTGCTTGAAAGCAGAATTTGTGGAATCAGGTTGGGGTTCCAGTCATGAATTGAGTTCAGTTTCGGTGTTCGGTCGAGTGCATGCTCGACTCTGTGTGCGTTTCGAATTGATAGATTAGAGGTAAGGGATTGGGTTGTGTTGGTGTTAGGGCAAAAGCATTGTAAAACTACTGCGGAGCCGTAGCATTCACTAATAGTCAGTTGGGATGAAAGTGTTGTAAGGCTACGGGGGAGCCATAACATTCACTAGTAGTCAGATAGTGTGGGAAGTGTTGTAAGCCTGCAGGGTAACCGTAGCATTCACTGGCGGCCAGATAGTGTGGGAAGTGTTGTGAGACTGCGGGATGACCCATAACATTCATGGATTCTTTCAGATGATTAGACCAGGGTGAGCCAGTTGGCAAGATTGTGGGTAGACCACAACATTATTGGAATCAGGAAAAGGTAGGTCGTTGGAGACCGGGCATGATGTAAGACTACAGTTATTCTAGTAGCATTCACTTTTCGCATTGGATTCGGTGGCGACAGTTTGTCAGGCTACTATGATCGCATGGACCAGAAGGAATAATGGAGCCATGAGTGGCAATATGGTTAGGGCAGATTTCGATAGCTGAAGTTCTCTTCGAAAGTCACGTGGGGAGACTGTGAGGTTGCTCTTTGGCTCAGAAACCACATAAGAATCCGGTATTCCAGATAGCTACAGTTGTTTGGGATTTTGCGTAAAGTAGCTTGTGGACAGGAAGACACTAAGTCACTTGCAATTGGATTAAATAATCTCAGTGTAATTGATTTGACCCTGTTGTGCAGCTTTCGTCTGAGTCTAACCGTTGCAGGGATCAATCTTCTACTCAAAGGATTATCTGAGCCTCCTTTCGAGTTAAGTATTCTTTAGCAGTACATGGTCAGTGACTTTGTCTCCGTCGAGATGACAATGTGATAAGGGATTGGAAGCATCTTGTATAATGTGAGACTCTATGAGGATGGTTTGGTGGCAGTTCGGTGTGACGAGTCTCTCACAGAGACATACCATTATAGAATTAGGATCTTCGGAAGGCAGAAGTGGTTGCAGAATCTAAAGGTTTGTTTCCCTTTGGGATGGAAGCTTTGATTTGGGGCTCGGTTGTCTTAGGGAAGCTCGCTATGTGCGCATAATTTTTGGTTGAGTTCCTCTGGTTGTGTGTTTGGTGTGAGTATTAGTAATGAGTGATTTCGAGGATGAAATCTAGTTTAAGTGGGGGAGAGGTGTAACGCCCTGTTCCGAATTGCTTTCCTAATTGGGGACTGTATCCTGAAGATAGGTTATCATAAAGCTTAGGGCCTTTGGAAAAGAGAGGTCTCGACCCATTTAGGTACGGATAATGTATTGAGGTGATCCGGGAGTTTGGGTTGTATCTTGGGGCCAAGGGGTATATCGGTAAAGTGGCAGTTCAAGCTCTTTATGAATTTTGGATTTTTGTTCAGAATGTTTTGAGGTGAGGATAAGTTGGTAGATGTGTAGAGCTTCTTGCCACCATTCCGTGGATATAAATAACGTCAAAAACGGAGTTGAAATTAAGAACTTATGGCCGTTTGAAGTTGGAATTAAAAACGGAGTTGAAATTAAGAACGTCAAGCTCATTTAAGGCTCATGACGTGAGCATGAAGTACTCACGACGTGCGAAGCGCCTGATGCTCCAAAACCCTTATTTTCGGGTATTTAAAGGTATTACATGATTAGGGTTGCTTCTCCTCAGCCTCCTTCACCTATTAGACCTTTGGAATCCCTAATATTAGTCCCCATTGAAGTCCATGGTCATTCTTGGTGTTATTCAAGAGATTTTGAAGCTTTGAAGCCCTTTGAGGAAGAAGAAGATCATTGGTGGTGCGTTTGTTAGCATTTTTGCTTCATCATCAGCTAGTTGGGGAGCTTTTGGACCTTTGTAGATCGTCAAGCTCATGCCCTTACTTTCCTTGCTTGCTAGATCTAAGTTTCCATACATTTTATGGCTGGTAATGTTGGTTAGCTTGCATGGAATCCATAAAGGTGGCAACTTTATGGATTATGATGGTATCTTAAGTCCTATAAGTTCTAGATCTGGATTTTGGTCTTGGTTTTGGACTCCAACCTTACGTTATGGATTATGATGGTATCTTAAGTCCTATAAGTTCTAGATCTTGATTTTGGTCATGGTTTTGGACTCCAAGCTTGAGTCTTGGTCCTTTTTCCTCCATTTGACCCAAGTTGGTGTTTGAGTCATGTATTGGACATACATGACTGAAAAACATCGATTTTTATGCTCCTTGGGGTCAAAGAAGACCCTCTAGACTGTCCCGTGTTATGACTTAATGGATTAGGAGGTTAATGCTCATTTTTTGTCAGATCTGGTCTCACTAAGTGAGGAATAAGACCTCACGACGTGAGAACGGGTTTGAGGAAATTTCTGGATAGAAATCACGACCTCACGACGTGAGCATAAGGTGCTCACGACATGAGCATCACCTGTGCAAGTTTTGGAATCATTAATGGTTGGCTAGCTTGGTCTTGGACTTATCCTTTGGTTTGGGCTCATAATGGGCTAGGGATTTTAAGGTAATGGACTTCTGGTTGGGCTTGCCTTGCTGGGCTTGCCCTAATGGGCCTTGGATGATGAATTGGGCCTCAATGGGTCCAATATAGTTAGGCCTTGATTGGGACTAATGGGCTTGGACCTTTAGGCCATCGAAAAGTCGTTGGTTTAGAAAAGTAAGTGGGCTTTAAGGAAAAGCCCATGTAAGGGTTTGGGCCCAATTTGGAAAATTGGGCCATTGATCGACTTTTATGGATTTTATAGTTTGGGCCTTGTCGGTTTTTGGGCTTGGGACGTAGTTATGAATCTTGTAGGGCCAGGGGTAAAATGGTCGACTTACCCCCAAGTATGGATTATGGATCATGGTTTGGGAGCCAATTGCAAATTGGGTGATATTTACATATTGATAGCTCGAGGAGTTTTCAGGGCAGCAACTAAGGATTTCTTGCATGGAGTTTCAGCATTCGAGGTGAGTCTCCTCACCATACTAATGGGTCGAAGGTACCAAGGTCGGCCCATTCAGTTACTTGATATGATTCTTGTGGAATCATTATGGATATGCCTAGTATGTATGTGAATGTGCTAGTACTTTATTGGTTAGGCATGGAAGACCCCAGGAGGAGCCCGTCGCAGTTGGATATCAGACCATGGGGGGAGCCCATGGCACATAGTTATAAGACCCTGGGGGGGAGCCCACGACATTGTGGTGTAAGACCCTGGAAGGACTCCACGACATCCCTATATGTTTATATATGTGTTATGTAGTATGATCTTTGTGTTTCTGTGACATGTGGTATGCTTGTTGACTCTGTGTCATTAACATGGAAGAACTCGGGGGGAGCCCGTGGCGGTTAGATATCAGACCACGGGGGGAGCCTATGGCGTTCCAGGTAAAGACCATGGGGGAGCCCATGATACATAGGTATAAGACCCTAGGGGAGCCCACGACATCTTGGTGTAAGACCGTGGAGGGTTTCCATGGCATCCTTATATGTAGCTTATATGGCTTATGTGATTGGTATGGTTTATGAGATTATGTGGATTATGTGGTGTATGCTCTGGGGAATTTACTAAGCTTCATCTTTACAATTTTGTTTATTGTTTCAGGTATCATTGGTTTGGAAAGGAAAGGTCGGGCTTGATCGCAGCGTACGCACCCGTGTTTTCCGCATTATGTGATTTTGGGATGTAACTCTAATAAATGTTTTAATTTAGCAATGTTTTTTAATGGTTAGATTAAGTAACATTTGTGTTTGACTATAATTAAAAATAAAATTTTTACCCTGGATTTTTAGGTCATTACAATTTTCCCCTCATGTTTTCGCAATTATGATCTTTTTTTTTTACTCTGAAATAGTTTGTATCATGGTACTTTTTTAGACATATGATGTATAGGATTGATGATTTTGAAAATGAAAATTTTATACCAGTTTTTGGAATGTTAGAAGTTGGTATTAGAGCCTTGGTTTGAGGAATTCGGTACCATAAAGGATGGGATTATGGAGCTTATGGATGAGTGACTCGGTGCCCTCCAAGGAAAAGATCGTTGTAGGGCAGATAAGAGTACGAATTCCCTCATTTTGGGAATTCAAGGCCTATGGAGCTCCATTGTTCTTTATGGCTAAGGACCCTATCACTAGCCGACGCTGGATCACTGACATGGAGAATGCTCAGCGGATGAGTTTTTTCCATGAGGGGGCAAAGGTAGGGTTTGCATTCTGCCTTCTGAGAGACCAAGCACGTGACTAGTGAGATGAGGTCGACCGAGCGTTGGGATCTGCGGCGGTGATGGCCATGACTTGGGGGAATTTGTTACGATATTCTAGGGGGAGTTTGCACCAGCGATTAAGGTGCATCAGCTGGAGAGGGAGTTTCAGGACCTTCGTCACACTACTGAGACTATGGCGGAGATCATCGCCAAGTTACGTGAGAGGGCTCTGTTAGTTCCGCAGTAGGCTGCAGATGAACATATGAAGAAGACGAGATATCATGACATGTTGAGAAATGACATCAGAGAGTTTGTGATATTTTCGGTTTGCAAGACCCTGAATGATGTGATTAAAAGGGCCCGTGAGTGGGAGATTGAGCCGGAGCTTCAGAGGAAGCGCAAGTCGAAGCAGGTTCAGACAATAGTGGGCCAGGCTAAGACGCCCAAGACCTCTAATTTGCATACTAGGGGCAACATGCACTACTAGAAAAATAGCCTTTTACGACGCGCAATGCGCGTCGTAAAATGCTCAGACGACGCGCAAATGCATGTCAAGGAACCTGTCATAACGAGAGACGACACGCTTTTACACGTCGTCTATTTACGACGCGCATTTATGACACGCATTTACGACACGCAGTTATGACACGCAATGCGTATCAAGAGAGCCCCTGTCATAAAGGAAGACGACACGCATTTGTGTGTCGTAACATTACGACGTGCATGTTTGTGACACGCAATGCGTATTAAGGAAGCCCATGTCATACATGAAGATGACACGCATTTGCGCGTCATAAACTTCAGTAACCATTTACGATATGCATTTACGACGCGTCTTTAGGATACTCATTTACGCATAATACAAAAATATGTAAACAAATATATACCAAAACAATCAATTTCATCTAATAACATCATGTCAAAAAAATTGTAATACATTGATATTAAGGGGATCTAATTGTACATGGTTATTAAGAGGTTTTCCCTAACTATATAACCTAATACTACATTGCTATTAAGGGACACCTTCTGCAATGTAATGCTATACAAACTAAAAAGATATACACAAAGATGATAAACATCAAATTCCAACTAAGTAGAGTGGTATCTTGCCTTTCATAATTCTTTAAGACTAATGAACCCCTTCTTCGATAATTCTTTTGACCTGATCAAATAAAAGTCAAAAAATTAATATGCTAATATAATTATTAGAAGAATCAAACATGGAATGTTCGTTGCAGATAATACCTTAGGCTAATAGACAATCCTTGATCCTATGAACTAGAGAGTATATCATCACAATTCCATCTAACACCACCCATGAGAACCCATAAAGCTACTCAACCAACCTATCATGTCATGTAATGTATTTTTTGTCAGTATATTTTCACGTAGAAAAAAAGTGAAATAAATAAAAATAATAAGTACCAATAATGATGTATTATTTGCAGTGAGCTGGAGCTTGTAGACTATCCTGTATTGAAATATGAAGAACCTCAAGCACAAGATAGTTTCAAGTACACGCCCTCTGATTGTCTAGATATGTGTCTGTTCTTCATCCCACCAGGATTCCCAACTATTGTCTCCTTTCACTCCAACTCCACCTTTATACATAAGCCAATTAGTCCAATCATCAAAATCTTCCATAGCTCTATTCACATCACATCCCAATAATCAAAATCTTATAAGATAGATTCATGAATTTGGAAAAAGAAAATAAAATAACTGGAAGCATACATCTGCCATTCGAAGCCAGATGGGTTGAAGATATACGGTACAAACAGCCATTTTCCTACTTATTATCAAGTCCCAAATATAAACACTAGACCCCAATAAAAGCAACGGGATCTCACTTGACCACCTCCACTGTTCCTATCCCTGTCCCACATAATAGATCCCTTTCATTAAATTAATTATTATTACAAAACAAGAAATGCAAACCAGTTAATCATTCACATACGTAATCTCAATCGATAATACATACAACAAATTTGTTTTTCATTTTTCCCTAAAAGCTCAAACAGGTGGAGGGGAGGGGGGCTATAGTTTGATCAACATTTTTGTCTAATTTATTTTTTCCTGTATACAAAAAAACTATAGCTCTGAAATCTTACAGGACATTGTGTGTGGTTGGGTGGCTGACGTCAGCACACAACCTCCCTCCAATGACCAATGACCACTGACCAGACAACCACCCTTGCCTTTTTTTTTATCATATCATGTTCATGTCCATGTCTAATTCGAAAAATTAAATAAAAAGGAATTGAGAGAGAGAGAGAGGATAGGTACCCGTAATATTAATTCATCAGGGACATGGGGAAGGACTTCACGAACAGTTTCAACCATGGCGATTATGTTTGACAAGTCAACATCCGCGACAGGTGGAGGTGGCATGGTTCTGATGAGGGACCCACCCCACCCCTAGTATTGTGTCCTCCTCGGTGTCTTACAGTACTTGTGGAAGGATTTGGATTGTTTGAAGAAGAAGTGGATGTAGATGTGTTGGCCTGAGAAGGATTTACAGGCCACAAATTCCAAGCAACATGTTCAAGGGCAGTTTGGGCATACATTTCACCAACAGCTGCCAGGTGTCTCATCATCATCTGGACTCTTTCTAAACCCACCGATCTCGATGGACCCTCCCCCCATCAAATCCCAACCAACCTGAATCCGCCTCTAACCTCCTATTCCCCCCCCAAAAAAAAAGCAAAAGGTTTAGTTAACACTCTTCCACTCCTACAGTGAACCTGCACACATCCATTCCCATGATTTAGTTAACAAGTCAATGTGAATCAGCAGAACAGAATGATAAAAATCAGAGTCTTGCCTGCTGCCGACATATCTAAAAGTTTTGATATTTTGGAATTTGTGGTGTTGCCTTTTGAGTGGTGAACCCATATATCAACCAGTTGAAACCCATGAACCAAAATCACCTAAAACCAAAAACATTATGAAAACCTAAAAGAAAAATAAAAGTATATAACTACATAGGTCAGCGTGTGTGTGTACCTGTAGTGTTTCGAAAGCAATACTAAGAGTCTCAAAGAATAATAACAAAAACATAGATGATGGTATTGTTTGGTAGATCAGTAGACATGGGACGAAGCAATTTTTTTCTATAATATCGTTGGTGAGGTTGCAAAAAACTTGTTGCACATGCGTACCTGAGAATCCGAGCTGGCATTCTTTTTTTTTCTATAATATTGTTGGTGGGACCCATTTCTGAGTGGGGTCCACACACCTCACTTCTAGTATACTGGATCGGCCACTGTAAGTATGTTCAACTTATTGGAACAGATAACTGGTAACCGTTTTATTACAACATACATCATACATAACCTCAATTCAAATCAATAAACACACTACAAAAAAGACAAAAAAGAGGGTTGAGTTACCTTAACTAGAGGTGTTACTTTACTGGTTAACTTCTCAGGTAACTTCTCTGCAAGTATCAGCCAATATGCACTCAATTCCTCACGAACCTGAACACATATAATAAAAAAAATAAAAATTTCACAAATTCAGAAAAAGATTAAACAAAATTTCAGAGTAAGATGTTTACTTACCTCTTTGATTACTCTCCAAGTGGATTCAAATGGATAAATCTCAGAGGGTACAAAAATATGTTTGTCTTGTAATAGAACTTGTAAACAAGAAAGTACTAAATTTGCTATTGAGTTGAGATTGTATTCTCCCTCCAATGCCATAACTATCTTTCCATTGCTAAACTCCATCAACTAAACAAAACCATCAACCACCATTAAATAAACCTCAAGACAATTTTATGACTTATTTTTCAGAACATGGTGCTAACCTTCTTCAACAATATAGCAAAACCATGTGGTGTGATACGACAGCCTCCAAGAGGATCACCAATAGCTGTTTCAAAATACAAAAATGAAAAATTATAGTCCCAAAAACATAACTTTATGAACACCGAGATTTAGTAGAAGTAGAACTGACCTGCATCAAATCCGGCTGAAACTAGAATTATATCAGGTTTAAATTCTCTTGCAACAGGGATCAATATATAGTCCCATGCTGCAATATAATATGCATCACCACATTTTCCATTCTCCCATGGAACATTTATATTGTACCCTTCACCTTCTCCGTCACCCTTCATGTCATATGATCCATCATCACCACAAGGATAAAAAGTTCCATACTCATCCCTGCATTATTTATAGTTTTTTAAACCTCAAATTTTTTAATAAGAGATTATTATTGATATTGATAACTAATCATTTACCTGTTTACAGAGAAGAACAACACTTGGGAGTCCTTATAGAAGGTCTTTTAAGTACCATTTCCATGATGAACATCCCAATCAATAATTAGTATCTTGTTAATACCTAATTCCTGCAACATACATAAGAAGAATTAATTTAGATAATTCGATAATCACAATATTATAACCAACAAAGTTACAACTTTAAAGAGACATTTGATCAAATGGATTGTGTGCATATGTTCTTACATGGAATTTACCGTTATACCTCATACCATTCTTTCCACTATTCGTCAACTATGCCCTAGCTCGTTACAGGTAATAGCTGCTGTGGAAGGAAAGAAAGTAGATGAATAACGGTAAGCACGACATACCTTAGTGCAACCAGAAGAGAAGAATCAGACCTGCTTCATTGAATAGAATGAGATATTTCTTGAAATAGGACCTAGGGCTTGTAAGCAGAACAAAAAATCATGACAAATCATGCTCAGTAATCTCTACTTCCTTCACGTTCTTCTCAACAATCTGAAAATTCAAAAGAAATTGGAGAAATTTGAGTCAACAGTAGAGCGATTCGTACATCTAGATGTCGTAATTAGGTCTGTAGAGAAGAGGAGAGGCAAGTCATAGAATTAAATGTGAACTCACTCAAGGAAACTCTGATTTGAGAAGACCATAACAATACATAAACAAGAGAGTCAACAATAGAGCGATTTTTTTCATTGTCAAAAACCTAAGTGTTATGAGAGAGATTATGAGAGGTGAAAGATGAGTATGGTTTTTAGGGTAATGAATAAGGCTGTGGTTTGTTGGTGGTGGCAGGGGAGAAGAAGATAGCTCCGACGAAGGTCAAAAATATGGAGCAAGGAAGAAGGAAAGGGTAAGAAGACATCGTCGTGAATGGCCAGTGGCTGTGTCTAGGGTTAAGAGAGAGAGGAGGGAGAGAATGGCTTTGTGCGATTTTACGAGAGATAAGGAGACCCAGAGGAGAGAGTGCAGAAGCGGCGTATTCAAAATTTTAAAATTTTAGAATTTTAGAGGATCCTTCTTTAAAAACACGCGTTTAGTTAAAAAAAATATAAAGCGACATTTGTAGATGACACACACTTAAAATAAGTGTTGTCCGTGTTTTTAATTTTGTTTTGTTTGACACTAATTTTTGGGCTCGCATAAATGCGTGTCCTCTATCCTTAAAATTTTGGAAAACTGACATTAATTTTTAGGGCACGCACAAATGCGCGTCCTCTATCAGTGTGTTTCATTAATTGTGCGTCGTAAAAGGCTTTTTTTCTATAGTGATGGTCGGAGCCGCTACGGAAAGTGTGAAAAGCCGCATGGTGGGGCATGTCGATCAACGAGTTTGGATTGTTACAGATATGGATAGACCGGTCCTATGAGTAGGGATGTCCCCTGAGTACATTGATTTGTTTTCACTGCAACCAGACATGCCATAAAAAGGCAGGTTGTCAGAGGTTGTCAGGAGGCGCAGTGGCGGCGCCTGCACCATCCACCTTGAGTATTACCTATGCCTGTCAGGAAAAGGTGGAGGCAACTATAGTGAAGAGCAGGGTGTTTCATGTGACGATTGAGGAGGAGATAACGACGTCTGATGTGGTTGCGGGTATGCTTCCTTATCTTATTTGTTATTATTCCATTTATTTATGCTTATCTTTTATTTGACCATGTATAAGGACTTCTCTTAGTCAATGGTATGACTGCTTATGTTCTGTTCGACTCGGGTGCTGCCTGATCTTTTGTATCTCTTGCTCTTAGCAAGAAGTTTGGTGATGCTCATGGGGATTTGGATTATTGATTGGAGGTAGAGATTGCCGATGACCACTCAGTAAGTGCTTCGAGAGTTCATCGAGGGTGTGTTCTGAATTTAGTTAGTGAGAGATATTCGATTGATTTAGTTCTGATTCAGTTGTCAGGGTCGAAAGTTATTATAGGGATGGATTGGTTGCGTCCTAATGGTGCCATAATTGATTGTGAGCACCAGCTAGTGAGGGTTTGAACCCCAAGTGGGGGAGAATTTGTTATTCATGGTGAGGGTGCTCGGCGCGGACCGACTCTCTGTTCAGCCGTGAGGGCTAGAAGATTTATACAACAGGGCTGTTATGGAATTTTGGCCTATGTAGAAAATACTCGAGTTGGGGGCATGGCAACTGTGAGTGACGTGCCCATTTGTCAGGATTCTCTTGATGTATTTCTTGAGTATTTTCCTGGAGTGCCTCCCAAGAGGCAGGTTAAGTTTCGGATTGACTTGGTTCCTGGTGCTGCCCCGATAGCCAAAGCACCATGTCGATTAGCACCACCAGAGATACATGAGTTGTCTACGCAGCTTCAAGAGCTGTTAGACAAGGGGTTTATCAGACCGAGTAGCTCAGCATGGGGAGCACTGATCCTTTTTTTTGAAAAAGGACGGTTCTCACAGAATGTGCATCGCTTAACGGGAGTTGAGTAAGCTAACAACGAAGAACCATTACCCATTCCTGAGCATTGTTAATCTGTTTGACCAACTTCAGGGTGTATCTTGGTTATCCAAGATTTATTTACGGTCAGGTTACCATCAGATGAGGTTCAAAAACGAGGACGTATAGAAGACAGCCTTCAGGACTCGTTACGGTCATTACGAGTTCGTGGTGATACCCTTCTGGCTCACCAACACAACAACATCGTTCATGGATATCAGGAACTGGGTATGCAGACTGATGCTTGATTGGTTAGTGATCGTGTTTATTGAGGATTTTTTGGTCTACTCCAAGTCCCAGGAGCAACACGAGGATCATTTATGGGAGGTACTGGAGATTCTGAGGAGGGAGAGGTTGTATGCGAAATTGATCAAATGCAAGTATTGGTTGTGTGAGATGCAGTTTTTGGGGCACATCGTCATCCAGAAGGGTATATTGGTCGATTCGACTAAGATTGAGACAGTGATGAGATGGGAGGTTCCGAGAACCCCATCGGAGATTCAGAGTTTTCTACGTCTCGTGGGTTATTATCGGAGATTTATCCATGATTTCTCCAAGATTGTTGTGCCTTTGACCCACTTAACAAGGATGAATGTTACCTTTTGTTGGGTGCCTGATCAGCAATCAACTTTTGAGACATTGGGATAGAGATTGTGTGAGGCCTTGATGCTTACTCTTCCCGAGGGCATGGATGATTTATTAGTTTATTTTTATGTGTCTATTGTAGGATTGGGAGGTTTCCTTATGCATATGTGACATGTGATTGCTTACGCTTCGAGGAAGTTGAAGCCTCATGAGGCGAACTACCTTACACATGATTTGGAGCCGGGGGCTATAGTTTTTTTCTCTCAAGATTTGGAGGCATTATATGTACTATCTTCACTTATCATAAGAGCTTGAAATATCTGATGAATTAGCTTAATTTGAGCATGAGACAGTGGAGATGGCTGGATGTGGTAAAGGATTATAATTGTTAAATCCTGTACCATCCTGGGAAGGCCAATGTTGTATCTGATGCCTTGAGCCGTAAGACGACGAGTACACCTATTGGATACTTATTTCTGATGATGGTTATTGTTTCTCCACTTTTAGATATGATCAAAAAGGCTCAAGTAGAGGGACTGAAAAAAGGAAAATTGGAAGGCAGAGCAACTCAGGGGGAAGATTCCATCATTTGTTAGAGATTGTTAGGGCTTGTTAACTCAATGTGGAAGGGTTTCGGTTCCGATTACTGATGGAGTGAGACAGACGGTGTTGGAAGAGGCTCATAAGTCAAAGTTTTCAATCCATCCAGGGGCCATAAAGATATATAGAGATCTGAACTTGAGCTATTGGTCGCCCTGTATGAAGAGGAAGAAAGCATGGTTTGTGGAGTGATGCTTGAGTTTCCGAAAAGTCAAGGTCGAACATCAGAGGCCTCACAACAAGATGCAATTGTTACCCATTCCCATGTGGAAATGGGAAGAGATCACTATGGACTTCACCCCAAAGTTGTCGAGGACGGCACACGATGTTGACTCTATCTAGGTCAGTGTTGATACATTGACCAAGAGTCCTCATTTCATTCCGATTTCCGAGAATATATTAGCCGAGAAGTTGGCCGACGTTTACATCCGGGAGGTGGTGGTTTGGCATGGGGTGCTTGTTTTGGTGGTTTCGGATCAAGACGTTCGTTTTACCTCTAGGTTTTGGAGGAGGTTTCATGAGTATTTAGGTACTTAGTTGCATGTTATTACAACATACCACCCCTAGACCGATGGACAGAGTGAGCGGACTATTCAGTCCATCGAAAAGATATGCTCAGGGCGTGTGTGCTAGATTTTGGAAGGATTTAGGATACTTATCTTCCACTGGTCGAGTTCTCCTACAACAACAGTTACCATACCAGTATTGATCAACCACCTTTCGAGATGTCTCACGGGAGGAAGTGTAGGACCCTGGTTTGTTGGGGCGAGGTCGGGCATCATGTCATGGGAAGTACTAAAGTGGTGCTCAAGATCATCGAGTTGATATAGTAGGTGCATAACCGGTTGCTGTTCGCGTAAAGTCAACAGAAGAGTTATGCCGACCGACATCGTTCGAATCTCGAGATCCAGGTGGTGGATTTTGTAATTTTGAAGGTGTCTACTTAGAAGGGTGTCATCCGATTTTGGAAGCAGGGAAAGTTAGGTGCCCGATTTATCGGTCCTTTATGGATTATCGCCAGGGTGGGCAAGGTTGCATACTGATTGGAGTTGCCTGAAGAGCTCAGCCAGATACACAATACTTTCCATGTATCTTAGTTACAAAAGTGTTTATCCGATGATTCTGCAGTGATTCCTTTGGATGAAATTCAAGTCGATGAGCGCCTGAATTATGTAGAGAGACAGATTGCAGTTCTCGATAGCAAGACGAAGTCTTTGCACAAAAAAGTGGTGAACATGGTAAAGGTTAAATGGCAGCACCAAAGGGGTTTTGGGTGAACGTGGGAGCCGGAGGATGAGATGATAGAGCATTACCCCGATTTATTTACGGATACGGACTTCAAGGATGAAGTCTGATTCTTGTGGGGAAGAATTGTAACACCTGAATCCCGATGTACTTTATATTTCACAATTTTTGGTATTTTAAGGTTTTCCACGATGTGGTGAGGTGGCACCATGATGTAAAGAGTCAAGATCATGCCGCATGTTTCTTTTAAGCCGCCAGGACATGGCGGTATAGGCCACGACGTGGGAGATAGCAACTGATAAATCTTATTTTTTGGGTTTTTCTCCCTATTTAAAGGAATGATGAGACTAGCGTTCATTCACCCTCAGCCTCCATCAGCCTTCTTGAGTTCTGAGAAACCCTAAATCTCTTTATCTCTCTCTCTCCCTCTCTCTCTCTCTCTCATTTTGAGCGCTCATTGGTGTTCTTGAAGCCTTGGAAGGAAGTAAGAAGGAGTGAGCCAAGATTCACCAAGCTTGTCCTCATCCTTTGTGATGGCAATCTTCTGGAGCTTTCTAAGTGTCCAAGACTCGATTTTTATCATGTTAGGTTGGTGGATCTTATGTTTTGTCCCTAAGTCTTCATGTTCATTTGGGTTAGATTGATAGGATCTCATAAAGTTTGCAACTTTATGGATCTCTACGACATTTGACATAATTGTTGGGTTGGATCTGGATTCTTGTGGGGTTTTAAACCATCCTTGGGATTTCCACGGAAAAAACCCCTTTTTGACTCATTATGGTTCCAAGACATTCATTGGACACGCATGTCAATAAAGCACCAACTTTTATGTTGGATTTGGTACTAGAAAATGTTCTTAAGTAAATGAGCTATGGACTTTTTTGGAATATTTGCGGATACGGACTTTGGGGACGAAGTCTGATTCTAGTGGGGGAGAGTTGTAACACCCGAATCCCTAGGTACTTTATATTTCGCATTTTTTTGGCATTTTAAGATTTTCCATGATGTGGTGGGGAGGCACCACGATGTAGCAAGTCAAGATCAAGCCGCATGTTTCTTTTAAGGCGCCACGACGTAGAGGAATAGGCTGCGACGTGGCAGCTAGCAAGTGACAAATCCAATTTTTTGGGTTTTGTTCCCCATTTAAAGAAATGAGGAGACTAGCGTTTGCTCACCCTCATCCTCCATCAGCCTTCTTGAGATCTTAGAAACCCTAAATCTCTCTCTTTATCTCTTTTTTTTCTCTCTCTCTCTCTCTCTCTCTCTCATTTTGAGCGCTTGTTGGTGTTCTTGAAGCCTTGGAAGGAAGTAAGAAAGAGTGAGCCAAGATTTAGCAAGCTAGTCATTATCCTTTGTGTTGGCAATCTTCTGGAGCTTTCTAAGTGTCCGAGACTCGATTTTTATCATGTTAGGTTGCTAAATCTTATGTTTTTTCCCTAAATCTTCATGTTCATAGGGGTTAGATTGTTAGGATCTCATAAAGTTTGCAACTTTATTGATCTCTGGGACATTGGACATAATTGTTAGGTTGGATCTGGATTCTCGTGGGGTTTTGAACCATCCCTAGAATTTCCATGGAAAAACCCCCTTTTTAACTCATTATGGCTCCAAGACATTAATTGGACACGCATGTCAATAAAGCACCAACTTTTATGTTGGATTTGCTAGTAGAAAATGTTCTGAAGTAAATGAGCTATGGACTTTTTGGAATAAGTGCTTAATGGGGAAAGTCATGTCTTATTTAGCTCCTTTGAAACTAGGGATTGAGGTTTTGACCTTTAGGGTGGTCTTATCGGGTAAAGTTGGAAACATTATCCTTCTAGACTTTGTTTCGGACCAGATCTAAAATTTGGAGCCCATAGGATCGAAGAAAGCAGCTTAATCCATTAAGCTACTAAAAACCTCGTACCCATGGCGTGGCTCAGGTGTCACAGCTTAACGGTGGGGAAAAATCACAACTGGCTGTTACTGGAGGGCCACGCCGTTTCCATAGGTGGTCACGACATAGTGGTTGACTAAAGTCAACGTTGACCGTTGACTTTAACCATTGCCTTTAGATTTGAGTTCACTTTTGGTCAAGCACCTAATTTAGATGATGAGATCAATGTTTATTTGCTTTGATTGAATAGGTGGTGCGTAGCAGCGATACTCTGTCAGTGAGAGCAGTAGCAGTAGAGCATTTTTTGTGAGGTGAGTCTTCTCACTACACTAGTGGGCCGAAGGCACCAATGCTAGCCCATTGATTTGTATGTGTAGGGTGTATGTGACTATGTGACTATTACTAATATGATTGTATGTTATATGCATGTATCCAATCTACAATCGGAGTCATTATGGACTCGGGGTTGATACAGACCTCACACAGCTACTTGTTGTTACATGGGGTTGATACGGACACGGGGGTTGACAAGGACCTGACATAGCCACATAATTTTATATTTATGTGCATGTTGTATGTCGTATTTTGGGGAAGCTCACTAAGATTTTTGCTTACATTTGTGTTTATGGTTTCAGATACTTCCGATACGAAAGGGAATGGCATGGCGTGATGGCACATCATTTACCCCTCATGCTTCCGCAAATATGATTTCTTTTACTCTGATGTTTGGATAGTATGTATCATGGTTGTTTTTGAGACATATGACGTATGGGATTGATGATTTTCAAAATGAAAATTTTATCACTGTTTTTAGGATGTTACATTATTTTTGATCTAAACCAATTGAAAATAGTGATGAAACGAAAGGTCTTTCGAAGAAGACTTCATGGAAAACAACAGGAAGATACATTTAGGAACCACTAAATGATGTGAAAATTTCACATGTGGTTAATGAAATTGCTGAAATTCAAACTGAGCAAAATAATTCGGAAGAAATGGTTTTGAAAGATTAGAAAGGAAAATCAAAGTTGGCTAATCACCAAAACCAAAAAAAAAAAGATAAATTAAAGACTAAAAATAAAAATGAAATGAATGCAAGATACAAAAAGAATATAAAGGAAAGACAAAAGTTTTGGAGGCAAAAATATTCAATAAAAACTCATAATGATGTTTATTCTTCATCAAATTTTCAGAATCAAAAGTCTAGTAACTCATCAAGGTATTTTAATAAAAAAAAAATATTCACCACAAGTTCTCAAAACAAAGTCACACTTTGGTCCTAATTCGTTTTATTCAAGAAGTGAGAAACCAAACAAAAGTGTGATCAAAATAAATTATTTTTCAAAGAAATTTGAAACAAAAAAATCTTTAGTTAAAAAGGAAACACTTTCTGAGCAAGATGTTGTCTTAAAAGATTAAGAAGCAAAGTTTAAAGCAGAAGAAAAGGAATTTTTAAAAAGGTTACTTCGAAAAACAAAATCTTTTCTTCAACACAAAAATCCAATTGTAAAGATATATCTTTGCGACAAAAGGACAAAAGTTTTTAAAACAGAAAAACTTGTGAATAATGTTTTTAATTAAGAAATCATTTTGGATAATAAGACTAAGATATTTCTTGTTTCTATCTCAAAATCATAATTCTCACAAAGGCACAAGATGGTTTCAGCTCCTAAATTTGTGTGCTTTGGCAAGTGAGGCATGATGAGCAGTATGATTCAGAATGGTATAATGTTAGTGACTACTTACGTCACCTGACTATAAGGAAATTTCAATTGAGGGAATTTTGGAGTTTGAAGGATGTTGGAATAGTGATATATGGAAATAATGCAACTCGAGAAATAAAAGGATACGACATAATAACCAGTGGGGAATATACCATTCGTAAGGTAGCATATGTGGAAGGATTACAACACAACTAAATTAACGTTTCTCAACTTGTTGTAGGTTCTGGTCTGAAAGTCTCATTTGATGAAGAGCGCTTAAAAATCATCCACAAGGAGACTAAAAAGGTGATTTGGAATTCAAAGAGGAAAGGAAAAATGTATCCTATTAACTTCAATCCAACTTAAGGGAAATCATCAATCTGTTTGCTTGTGAAAGCTTCTTCATACAAAAGTAGACTATGACACAAGAGACTTTCGCATCTAAACTTCAATGATATCAACAAGCTTGTTCTTGGTGGTCTTGTGTGAGGTCTTCCACTTCCCAAATTTGATAAAGATCATTTATGGTTTGCTTGTGAAATGGGAAAAGAAACTAGAAAGAGTCATTCTTCTAACGTAAATACAAATATCATTGAACAACACGAACTGATTCATATCAATTTGTACGGTCCATCTTCAATTGAAAGTATTGGCAATAACAAATAAAGTTTGGTTATTATTGATGAATTTTCACGATTTACATCGATATTTGTTCTTAAACAGAAGTTTGAAACTACGCAAAAGTTGATAGATTTTGTGAAGTAGATTGAGTTGTAGTTACGAAAGCATGTTCAGAAGATTAGAAGTGACAATGGAACCGAATTCAAAAATCAAGCATTTGAGGATTTCTGGACTAACAAAGGAATTAGTCACAATTTTTCAAGCATACACTACACAACAAAAATGTGTATTTGAAACAAGAAACCGGTCCCTCTGTGAAGCTATGAGGATAATGTTATCAATTGCAAATCTTGATATGTTTTATAGGCTACAAAAAAATAGTACGTGGCGGAAAAACTTAACCCTAAGTTCACATGCAACCTATTGGATCTAAGTTTTCTCTATTGATTGAAACAAGCAATTAAACATCAAGAACCCTAGGAATACCCTACTATAATCGAAATTCATAAATGGTTTTAGGGTTTACATACATTTTGATTATTGTAGTAAATAATCAATAATTCCTCTTGAACAAGCTTCAGAAAGCAAGCACCATAAATCTTGTACCTCTAATGGTTTGTACCCAAACCCTAGAAATAGAAAACCTGAGAGGAGAGAGGACAAAGGAGGTGATTTTCGGCTTTTTCTTCTTGAAAAAGGAGAGGCCGAAATTATAAGGTATAAGGCTCCTTATATATCTGAACAAGAAAACCCTGCAAACCGTAATTTGAATATATAATACTATTATCTAAAATTAGATAATTATCCATATTCCTAATTATCCTTAAGGATTAATCATGAAGCCTAAGGATGCTTCAAATTTTCAGCCATCCCTAGAAAATTCTATAATCGTTCTCTTGTTCAACTATTGAAGAATTAAAGTTTAGGTCCTTGTACTTTTAATTAATCTAATTAATTTCAATTAATTTCTAATTAATTATTAGTTAAATAATACTATTTCTAATTAATATATTAATCTCATAATAAATTAATAAACTATTTATTGCTATTTATTAATCTTATAATAAACCAATAAATCAACCTCTCTCTCCAAAACGTCATTATGTTAATTACTAGTTTTTAGGGCAACACAAAAGGACTTTGCTTTTAATTCAAATATAAACCAATTTAGTTGTTGATTTTTATACCTAATCAAACACTCTCCCACTTGGATAAGTCTATAACCACAATTGCAAGTATAACTTCTAAATCAACCAGCAAAGGGTGCTTTCTGAAGCAATGCCAGATTCTGATCTGATTTGATATCAGTCCTAAGATAAGTGATCAAATATCCCTTCATTGTACAAGATATCATATGGACATGAGACATGGATTACAATCAATATCTTGTCCAAAATTATGTTTCCCAATTTCCCGATTTGTGATGGCCTCATAAGACTACTAATTGAACATATCAAGTTAGTCATGGTTGGGCCCAACACGATAATGTCAACACCAATTCACCGAGGGGCCCAAAGATATTGCTTTTCTTATTATGGAAAAAGGAACGAATAAATTTCGACTCATATGCTTGTACCTTTTACTCACCAAATCACGCATGATACTAAGTTTTATAACATCACGTTACTGATGCGTTTACGTAACACCAATACACAACTGACTTGTAAATTACAACTCATATATCTCCATTTCAAAATATAAGATATTATCATCTCAGAATTACTCGTGATATAATCCATGGAGTAATTCTTGGAGCGTAGGTTTATCCAATACTCAAAATCTCCATTTTCTAAGTACTCATGAATATTGTAGCAACCATTGCAATGTGTAATCTCCATAGAAAACAACAAACAATTCATGACAATCTTGATTCACTACTTACATCCAAAAGTATGAATGGCTGTGGAGTTCTGAATAATCAAATCATTCAGGAAGTAAAACATGCAAAACGAAACACAAAAAAATAATTGGAAAAACTAGTAACCATACTCATAAATAATCTCTATTATTTAATCACCAAAGTCAATTATATTTTTTTATTACAATTTTCAAAATGTAAACTAACTACTAAAACTAATATCATCTCTTAAGCCTATGCTCCTAGCATGGTGGTTATGCTTAACCTTACTCAGAACCTTCGTGAAAGGATCTACATGATTATCTTCTGAGGATACTCTCTTGACTATAAGATGACCTTATTCAACCCTTTGTCTGATCTAATGGTACTTTTGGTTGATATGCTTGGATCTACCATCATCCTTTGGTTCTTTGGTCAAACCAACCGCGCCTTCATTATCATAGTAAAGTTCTAATGGCTCTTAAATGGTCGGGACTACTCCGAGATCGCCGATGAAGTTCTTCAACCTATATGCCTCCTTTGATGGCTCACTCGTTTTGATGTAGTCTGATTCACAAGTAGAATCAGCCAGTGTTTTCTTCTTGGAACTTTTCCAAGTCATTGCCCCACCATTTAACATAAACACCCAGTCTGACTGAGAATAAAAGATATCTCGATCTGTCTGAAAGTTGGCGTCACTATATCCAGTTATTCTTAACGTATCACTTCCACCAAGTACTATAATCACATCTTTCATCCTTCACAGATACTGAACTATGTTCTTTAATGTAGTCCAATGAGCTCTGCCTGGATTTCCCTGAAAGCGACTGACCATACTCAAAGCATAAGACACATCAGGGCGAGTAAATGTAAAAGAATACATGATCGAACCTACAACCGAAGCATATGGGACTCGACACATCTCAGATATCTCTTCATCTGTACTAGGGCTTTGAGTCTTACTCAAATTGGCATTACTATGAATAGGCAGTTCCCTTTTCATGAAATTTTCCATACTGAAACGCTTTATTACCTTATCCAAGTATGTATTCTGACTAAGAGCAATAAGTCTTTTCTTTCGTATCCCTCAGAATCCTTATCCCAAGAATATATGCAACTTCCTCTTGATCATTCATGGAGAAACACTTCCCAAGCCAAGATTTCACTTTTTGCAAAGTCGAAATGTCGCTTCCTATAAGGAGTATGTCATCAACATACAATACTAGAGAAGTTATTGTACTCCCACTAGCTTTGACATACACACATGGCTCATCCTCGCTCCTAGAGAAACCAAATTCTTTGACTTTCTCATGGAAATAAAGATTCCATCTGCGAGATGCTTGTTTCAATCCATAAATGGACTTCTTATGCTTACACACTCTATTAGGAAACTTTTCATGTACAAATCTCTCTGGCTAGCTCATGTAAACATCCTAAGCCAACTTCCCATTGAGGGAAGCCATTTGAACACTCATATTCCATATTTCATAATCATGAAAGGAAACTATGTCAAGCATAATCCTGATAGACTTGATCTTATACACTGGTGAATAAGTCTCATCATAGTCGGTCCTGAAGGTTTGAGAAAAGCCCTTCACAACCAGTCGTAACTTGAGCGTGTGTACTTTCCCATCTATGTCGGTATTCTTCTTGAAGATCCTTTTGCAACCAACTATCTTTCGACCTGGTACGTGATCAACCAAATTCCAAACTTTGTTGTTGTACATGGATTGCATCTCGTAGTCCATTGCCTCTTTCCATTTGGCAGCCTTAGTGATCGAAATAGCTTCGTTGTAGTTATCTGGCTCATCCAAATTTACTAGTGTACCATCAGTGATTAACATGTCACTGTCTGACATTATAAGGAAACCATAGAACGTTGGTGGCATGCTAACTCTACCTGATCGACGAAGAGGTAATGAACTGTGAATGGGCTTAACAAGAGTTTCATCCTATGGTTAAGAGCTAGTGTCTTCTAAGATCCTTCATTGGTTGATTCTGGAATTTCTTCCATATCAATTGCACTACCACTGTCCTCTTTCAATATGAGTTATCTCTCGCGAAAGACTCCCCTTCAAGCTACAAAGACACATTCTCACTAAGTCTATATAACAAGTATCCGAAAGACTTTTTTGGGTAACCAATGAAAAGACACCTCTCACTCTAGGTTCTAGTTTGTCGTGAGTCTCTCGTCTAACGAAAACTTCACATCCTGAAACCATGATGTGACCTAGCGAGGGAACTTTCCCTATCCACATCTGGTGAGGTGTTTTCGCAACCTTCTTAGTAGGGACAAGATTAAGGTACGGGTGGCTGTCTCTAAGGCATACCCCCAAAAAACAAATAGGAAGGGAAGCTCGAATCATCATGAAACGAACCATGTCTAACAAGGTTTGATATCTCCTCTCATCAAAACCATTAAGTTGTGGTGTCCTAGGAGGAGTCAATTGCGAAACTATTCCACATTCCTTTAGATAGTCGTGGAACTCAATACTAAGCTATTACCCACCTGTATCAGATTGAAGCATCTTTATCTTCCTGGCCAGTTGATTCTTGACCTCGTGTTAGAACTCTTTGAACTTTTCAAAGGTTTCTGGTTTATGTTTGATTAAATATATATATCGATATCTGCTATAATCATCCGTAAATGTCACGTAGAATCGATTTTCATCCCTTGTGGTTGATCTGAAGGGTCCATACACATCCTTGTATATTGGATCCAACAAACCTTCACCTCTTTCATAAGACCTACTTAAAGATGATTTTTTTATCTTAACCAAAAGACAAGACTCGAATTCATCATCTGACCTTAAGTCAAATGACTCCAGCACTCCATCCTTTTGGAGTTGGGCGTTGCATTTCTTGTTAATGTGTCCAAGACAACAATGCCACAAGCATGCTTTGTCTACACCATTAGACGAATCAATATTTAATACAGTATTGCCTAAGCTATCAACAAAATCACAGTTTCATACATAACATTACAACGTAAAGCTTAAAACATAAAAACACCATTTTTATAAGCTAAAATCGAACCATTCATATCATTAAAAGAATATCAAAATCCTTATCTAAAACATAAATGAAAAGAAATCATATTTCATGTCATTTCTAACAAGCAGCAACAATTAATTAAATCTATCCTAACATCACTACTAAGTACAAGACCATAAGTTCCAATCTTGGTAACAAGAGAAGATCGCCTATTTCCAATGATCAGATTTATTGTTCCATGCTCCACCTCCTCACTTTCTCTTAGCCCCTGCAAATCAGAACAAATGTGAAATCCACATCCTATATCAAGGACCAAAGAACGAATAAGTTGTGAGTTATTGACTTGAATAATGTATGTACCTGCCGACGATGGCTTGACCTTGCCATCCTTGATGTCTTGCAAATATTTAGGGCATCTTCTTTTCCAATGGCCCTTTTCATTACACAAGTAGAAAGTTGGCCTCTTTCGGGTCCCTAACAACAAGAATTTCTGAACTGGGCTTTGTCTTTGACTCGTTGCTAGACGATCTAGCTTGGGCCTTACCCTTCCACCTCAATTGGGGTTTAGCATTCCTCTTCTTTCCACTATTTTTCCCAATGGAAAGGACGAGAGCACTTGTAGCAGAAGGGACTTGATTCTTTTTCATTGTTGATTCAGCTGTCTGTAACAAGTTATGGGGTTAGGCCAATGTGGTCTCTGTGTTGTTCAAATGATAAGTCAAGATTAACTAATCATAACAAGATGGCAAGGATTTAAGGACTATGTCAATAACTAGCTCCTCTTCAAAATTCACATTGATCCTTTCAAGACGCTACATGTATCTCTGCATTTTATGCACATAATTGCAGACATACTCTTCCTCCTTTAACTTGAAGGCCATTAATGCTTTGACGACCTCGTAGTTTTCTTGACACGCTCTCTTATGGAACTTTTCCGCAAGATCTAAGCCCATCCCGTACGACCAATAGTCCTCATCGAACTTTTTCAACTCATGTAACATGGGTGCAACCATAATGAGATCAACCTTTATTCTTTCATCATAGTGTTTCTTATAGGTGGCAATCTCTTCTGGAGTAGCAATTGACACATCGATTTCGACAAGAGCTTTATCAATGATATATTCTTTGCCCTCGTATCGAATAGTCATATTAAGATTTGGCATCTTTTCCATGTAGTTTGGACCAACTAGTTTCTCTTTAGAGTGGATCGATAGTAGAGTGAAGTTGTTGATAGTGGAAGATTGAGTAGTAGTAGCATCTCTTGGAGTAGACATCTTTTGAAGGAAATAGTTTTACTTCGTTGATATAAATCCTCAATATTTTAACCCAGAATTAATATTCAAGGCTCGGATTCAATATAACAGTTCTCAGCTATGAAGAGGATGTCGTAATCTTATTGCGAATTTATGAAAGTAGCGAAAAGCAATTCACCAATTTCAAACGATGAAATTCCTAGATCTTTTGAGATTCATTGAATCTTATCAATGGCATGTTTAATCTCAGATTATGCTCTTCTGTTAGTAATTGGGATGTCGAGGATCACATGTGAATAACCATGCAAACACGCTTGACACCCTCGATGTCATTTATCATCTCCAATTAATGTGCCGGTTAACCATACCTGCTCCATTAAGAATCATAATTTTCGAGATGCCCATCATCTCTCTTTAAAGTCGTTATTAGTGTGTCGGTTACTCACACACGCTCCATTAATGACATATTAAAGTATGATGTGCGTTTTCATGGATTCGCATACTATTTCACATTTTTCCTAAAGTAACTAGAGTGGGATTTTTAAAAGAACGTTCTAGTACTTTTATATCATTATACGTATAATGATATTATGTCCTATCAAACCCGTTCGGCTACCGACCCTTCGCCACACAGGAGAGTGGTGGGTGAGAGTGAACACCCATTTAACAACCATTTTATAGGTCACTTCCTTATACCCTCTGTATACCATGTTTCGTGAATGAGTCCTACTAGTGATCTGACTGACTTTTCTTATACATATGGTAGTTAACTTTTAATAATATATATAAGGTATATTTTAAAACTTTTCAAAATATGAGGTTTAAATATTGATTATTTAAATTAAATCTTTTAATTAATTCATATTAAACCTTATCTTTATCTTTTAATTAAATAATTAATTAAATTAATTAAATCATTATGGATTAAATAATTAGTTACAATTAACCAATTAATAAAATAATTCAAATTTAATCCTAACCCAAAACCCCCTAATTTTCGAAAATAGGGTTTGGGTTTATCAAGTTTTAAGTATTCAAATTTAAAGCTTGTAAAATAATAATTAAGGAAAGTAGATAAACACTATCTAACCCTAGCAATTTTCGAAATCTAAGGGTAGAGGCTAGGATTTCAAGAACCCTAGCAATTTTCGAAAATTCCTCCCTTAGGGTTCAATTTATATAAATCCTAATTTTAATTTATTCAACATTGTGCAAGATCAATTGAAAACTATGGATTTGATACCACTGCTAGGTTTTATAGGTTACAAAAAAAAAATATGTGGCGGAAAAATTTAACCCTAAGTTCACATGCATCCTATTGCATCTATGTTTTCTCTATTGATTGCAAAAAAACAATTAAGCATCAAGAACCCTAGGAATACCCTACTATAATCGAAATTCATAAAGGTTTTTAGGGTTTACATGCCTTTTGATTATTGTAGTAAATAATCACCAATTCCTTCTTGAACAAGCTTCAGAAGGCAAGCACCAAAAATCTCGTGCCTCAAATGGTTTGTACCCAAACCGTAGCAATAGAAGACTTGAGAGGAGATAACAGGGAGGAGGTGACTTTCGGCTTTTTCTTCTTGAGAAAGGAGTGGCTGAAATTATAAGGTATAGGGCTCCTTATATAGTTGAACAAGGAAACCCTGGAAACCCTAATTTGAATATAATATTATTATCTCTAATTAGGTAATTATCCATATTCTTAATTATCGTTTAGAATTAACCTAGAAACCTAAGGAGGCTTCAAATTTTTGTCCATCCCGAGAAAACTCTAGAATCCTTCTCTTGATCAACTATTTAATAATTACTGCTTAGGTCCTTCCACTTTTAATTAATCCAGTTAATTCCAAAATTAATTCCAATTAATTTCTGAGTAATTATTAACTAAATAATACTATTTCTAATTAATATATTAATCTCATAATATATTAATAAATTATTTAATGCTATTTATTAACCTTATAATAAACCAATAAATCAACCTCTCAAAAAGTTATTTTGTCAATTACTAGTTTTGAGGGCAACCCAAAAGGACTTTTGCTTTTAATTTAAGTATATACCAATTTAGTTATTGGCTTAGACACCTAATCCAACAAAATCTTTTATTGTAATTCTGGGCTGAGGCAATTGCAGCTGTATGTTTTACATAAAACTGTTCTTATATTAATAAGCGATTTCTTATTACTCCTTATGAAAATTGGAACATTCGCAAGCCTAAAATTAATTTTTTTTTTCATGTTTTTGGCTCTAGGTGCTTTCTCTACAATTCAAAGGAGCATCATAAAATATTTGATGTATAAGCTGATTATTTCTAGGTCATTCTCTTTCTTCCTAAGCTTGCAGAGCTCTCAACAAAAAATCAAAGAAAATTAAAGAAAGCTACTGTGTTACTTTTGATGACAAGTTCATTAAATCATCTAAAAACCCTATTGTTCAATGTGGATATATTTTTTCATCTTCTTGTTCGCAATCTATTCATCTTATGAAGCTATATGAGGATTTTTTGAATCTCCTTAATGAACCAGAAAAGGCAATTCATTGAGAATCAAAAGTGAAAGACAATCTTGAAGACGAGTAGTTGAAACTTGTTGATGAAGCAATTGTGAATGTTGAAATTCATGAAAAAGAATCTCCATCTACAACATCTACTTTTTATATTGCTCAAGTCAAGGGGTAGAATGTAGAAAATTCTGATTCGTAATCTTGCAGAGAAGTTTTTACTTCAATTCTGAACCCAATTGATGGTAAAAATTTACAAGAAACTGACATAATTGATAAATATCTCATGCAGGGGGAGAATAAAAATAATGATGATCATTTCTAGGGGGAGAATTTTGCTTCTGATGCTAATATCCAGGGGCAGAATCTAACGAATAACGATAATGATGACAATCAGAAATTGAAGAAGTAAATAATGAAATAAATCTTGAATACAATTTAAACTATCCACCATCAATAATATGGACAAGAGATCGTCCACAAAATCAAATTATCAGTGATACTTTTTTTGGAGTTCTGACTCGAGCTCAACAAAAAGAGAAACAAGTTTCGTTAAAAATAAATCAGGAATTTTGTATGTTTAATTATTTTATATCCAAAATTGAAACTAAAATTGTCAAGATTGCTCTTGATCATGCAGATTGGGTTAAAGCGATGCAAGATGAATTGCATGAATTTGAAAGGAAGAAAGTATGGAGATTGATTCTGACACCACCAAATGCAATCATCGTAGGATTGAAGTGGATGTTTCGGAATAAATTGGAAAAAGAAGGAAATTTCGTAAAGAACAAGGCACTTCTTGTAATTAAAATCTATTGTCAAGAAGAAGGAATATATAACGAAGAGGCATTTGCAACAATTGCAAGATTGGAGTCTGTTCGCATTTTCCTTGCATATGCAGCACACCAAAATTTTGATGTATTCCAAATGGATATAAAGTATTCTTTTCTAAATGACAAACTTGAAGAAACAGTCTACGTCGAATAACCTCCATCTTTCATAAATGAAAAATATCCATATCATTGTTATGTTCTTGATAAGGCTGTTTATGGACTGGAACAAACTCTTCATGCATGGTATGAAACTCTAACATTGTTTCTTAAACAATCTAAATTTAAACAAGGTTCAGTTAACCCTAATTTCTTTCAAAGGAAAATGGTGATCATTTGATGATTTTCCAAATTTACGTTGATGATATTATTTTCGGATAAACTAATCCTCAATTGACTGTTGATTTCAAAAAAACTAATGGAGGCTAACTTTTTGAGATGAGCTCAGTGGGCCCGATTAATTTTTTCCTTGGATTGAATATTAGACAGAGCGATGAGGGAACTTTCATAAACCAGGAAACTATTATGAAGTCCTTGCTTACAAAGTTTGGCATGACTAGAGAATCAAAGGTGAATGTTCCAATGTCATTCGGAACCAAATTGACTCTTTCTCTTGATAAACCTGCAACAGATCTTACATTGTAGAGACAAATGATCGGTTCCTTGCTCTATCTTACATCAATTAGGTCTGACATCATGTTTGTAGTTTGTTATTATGCGAGATATCAAGCAAATCTATGAGAAACTCACATGCTCGCAATGAAGAATATTTTAGATATCTTTGGAGAACCACATCTATTGGTTTGTGGTATCTATCTAATATTGGGATCTTTATGCAGGCTTCTTCTGATGTAGATTTAGCTAGATGTGGTCTTGATCACAAAAGTAAGATAGGAGGATGTCAATTGTTGTATGGAAAACTTGTAAGTTGGTAATCAAAGAAGCATGCATGTGTTTCATTATAAACTTCAGATGTTGAATATATTGCGGCTGCTTCATGCACTTCGCAAAGTAATTGGATTCAAAGTCAACTGCGAGATTATAGGATAAGTATGAAGAATATATTGATGTACTATGATTCAGAAACTATAGTCAGAATATGTCATAATCTAGTATAACACTAAAAAATGAAACATATTACATTGCGATATCACTTCAGCAAAGATCATGTAAAGGATGGAAATGTGGAAGTTCATTTTGTACGAATAGCAGATTAATTGGATGATATCTTTATGTGTAACGACCCAAAAATCAGGGGTAAAAAAATTTCATTTTTAATATAACCCAAACATAGATATCATTTATTCCAATCATTCCAAAACATTGTTAATTAAAAACATTTATTAGAGTTCATCCCATAATCATTCATTGCGGAAAACATGGGTGTGTGCGTTGCGATCAAGATGAGCCCTTCCTTTCCAACACAAAGATACCTGAAACCATAAACAAAACTGTAAGCACGAATCTTAGTGAGTTCCCCAGGGCATACCCCACATAATCCACATAATCACATAATTTATATCAGCTGTAAAAGCTACATAAACCTTATCAATCACACAAGCCATGCATACAAACATATAAGGATGCCCTGGAAACCCTCCAGGGTCATACACCGGGTGCCATGGGAACCCCCACATGGTCTTAGCCCACTGTCATACCAACCATACATATAAGGATGCCCTGGAAACCCTCCAGGGTCTTACTCCGGGTGCCATGGAACCCCCACATGGTCTTAGCCCAATGCCATGGAAACCCTCACATGGTCTTGACTAAGGATGCCATGGAAACCCTCCAAGGTCTTACACCTTAGTGCCTCGGGAACCCCTCGAGGTCTTCCATGCAAGCATCATAAAGACAACTAGCATATCACATACCACATAATCAACTAGCATACCACATAACACGAAATCAACTAGCATATCACATAATGCATAATGGGCCGGCCTTGGTGCCTTAGACCCATTGGTATGGTGAGGAGACTCACCTCGAATGTAGAAGCTTCCCAAAAGAACTCCTTAGCTGCTGCCCTGCCCACTTCCCTAGCTATCAATACCAATCAATATACCCAATTAGCAATAACGTCCCATACCATAATACTTAATCCATGAATGGCGTAAAATTACCATTCTACCCATGGCCCAGTATGATCCAAAACTAAGGCCCAAACCAAAACAAAAGCCCAACACAATAATGTACATAAAACCATCAATGGCCCAATTTTCCAAATTGGGCCTGAACCTTTCTATTGAACCTTATTTTAAAGCCCAATATTCTTCTTAGTAAATAATCCTGACCCCAATTGGCCCACGAAGGCCCACAACAACCTAATCCAAGAATTGGCCCAAACCGAGGCCCACAATATGAAGTCCATTTCTATATTGGGCCATAAAGCCCAATAGGCCCAACTATTCCAAAATTGGCCCAAGATACATTCAGGCCCAACAAACAACAAGTCCATGCCCAAAACCATTAGGGCCCAAAGGTCCGAAGTCCACTAAGGCCCAAGTCCTCCTGAAAGCGTACGCCCAGCGTACCTCTTCTGTACGGTTAGCGTACTGGTCAAAAGGGTTGTATGCACAGTGTACTACATTGTACCCCCAGCGTACAAACGGCTGATGCACAAAATCTATTAAGTGCTTAATGCTTCAAACCAAGGGACCAAATAACAGATCTGAGCTCTACCTAACGTCTTAATCCATAAAGTCACTGACTTGGTGACTTATATGACCCACATGAACCCAAAATCAAAGTATAGCAATCTAATTCCATGAAAATGACCATAACTCTTGCATGAATCTATTAAGACCTCCAAGATGGCAACTTTCTGCCTTAGGGACTTAGTTAGCACCAAGGGTGGCAACCCTAAGCCTAAAAACGGATTTGGAACCATAAAGTTCCATTCTTGGGACCAGAAAGATCAAAAAACTCAACATAATAGATCTAAGCATTCAATGGTCAAGTTCAGAACTTTATACCTTCATCAAGCTGAAAATGAGTCACAAAAGCCAGATACATAAGCTTCCTCTTGATCTCCATCTTTGCATCTAACTCCACCTTCTTGAAAATGGGCCAAACACTCCAAAAATGGACTCCATAAGCTCAAAATGCCACCATGAATGGTATAAGACGATTTCTAGGGTTTAGAGGGGTGGAGGCTGAAGATATTAGGGTTAGGTTATGAGATAAGGAGTTTAAATAGGGTCCAAGACCCTAAAATAGGGTTCTGATCTCACTGGAGTACGCCCAACGTACATATGGTAGGCCCAACGTACTCCAAGGAACCTTCACAACCCTCCTGGTCAGTACGCCCAGCGTACTCCAAAGTACGCCCAGCGTACTACCTTTTTTTTCTGGTACGCCCTGCGTACACTTTGTGTACGCCCCGTGTACTCGGCTAAGCCTGAAAATCATGAAACTTCCGAAGGCTATAACTTCTTCGTTATAAGCCCGATTCTGACGATCCTTATATCCATGGAAAGGTGACGAGAAGCCCTACACTTCTAAAAACTCAAACCTTTCTTAAGACCTTTCGAACAAAAATCCATTTTCCACAAAAGCCTGAAACTGCCACTTTACCGAAATACCCCTAGGCTCAAAAACACGAACCGAACACCCATATCACTTCTAATACATCACCCGCACCCAAAAGGACCTAGATATTAACTTCCCAAGAGCCATAATCCTTATAATGACCAACCTTCGAGCCACAGCCTCAGACTAGGATTCAATTCGGGACAGAGTGTTACATTATGAAAGTCGTACCAGAAGTTACATTTAATCGCATTTTATATGGGCGTTGAATGATTAAAGCATATTGTGTTCCAGAATCCTCTTGCAAATGGAAAGTTGCGAACGGGTCCCTGTTCATCTGCGAACGTGTAATGTGCCAAAATAAATTTGAATAAAAATTATATTTTAATTAAATCAAAACCATTCATTCAATTTTTACAAGAATACAACAGAGTAAAAGTATTTTCAAAACATCAAAGTAAAATTGTAACCAGTAAATATGGAATATATCTCCAGGGGGTGCAGTGCGATCAAGCAGGGCCCACCCTTTGGAACCATATGTTGGATTAATGTCTAACTCCATAACTATATTTGGTATGTACTTGATCCGACCCGGCATGGTCCATTTGGGTTGCACTTCACCGACACAATTTATATGGATAGTCTTTTGAGAATAGTATATTTATGATTTATATTAATATATTATAAGTTCTAATATATTAATATGGAATCATATTATTTAATTAGTATTGATCAAGAATTAATTTAGAATTAATTAAGTGATCAAAAAGAACTAATTAAATATGGACTCTTATATATATGGAATGGGCCAAGTTCATTTAGGTTGGGCTAAGCTTTCATGGATGGTCCATGGAGCTTTTAACCCATGGATCCTATGTAAATGAAAGGTCATGGGTATTAGGGTTTACATGGATGTAACCCTAATCCTCCATAATATATAAAGGGATCCTTGGCTCACAAAATTGACACAAGTGTGTGAAAATAAGAGTGGGCCGATTTTAGTGTGCATACATATTCTCTCAAGTTCTTCCAAGGTGTTTTGGTGATTTGTGATTCCATTTGAGGCTTCCACACTATTGGGGCTAAGCTCTTAAAGCTTGAAGACATCAAGCTACATCAAAAGGTATGTCATCTAACTAGAACTTTGTAGTATAGGTGCTTCATAATATGCTAGTTAGGATGAAACCTTGGAATAGTTAATATTTGCATGTATAATAGAGAAAACATTGATCCAAGGTTTATAGGGTTGAATGTACACCATAGGAGTGTTAGAATGCTCAAAACCGAACACCATAAGTATCTAAAAACATTTTCAGCATAAACCGTAAGAAGAAAGCTTAGTAAGTTCTCCAAAATACTACATACCATACATATCAGTGGGCCCAACTCTAAGGGTTTATTTCAACCCATGAGAATGCTATGAATCAACCACAATCTTATAGTCACTTCCAGACTACAGACCGGTCGTAGCCTTTCTGCCATTATCCAACCATGGTCTTCCATGCAAGTCACAAAGACAATCAAGTGTTGTGATACCAACCATAATCTTTCATAGAAGTGTTATGATCCAACCACAGTCTTACATACATGTGTTGTGATCCACCCACAATCTTTCATGCAAGAGTCATAAAGACAATCTAGCATCCTACATAGTATAGTGCGAAGACTCACCTCAATTTGAACACAATATAACCCATACACTCGAGATGATGGTACTGAGTCTCCTCATACTAAACATAATAAACACTAATTAGCAATTAGGGTAATAACTAACTCACAAGGAGTATTGGTTCACACATATTCCTCCTTTGGGCAAAAGAACATTTTGCACTTCCAAGACTAAATCCAAACACAGTTGATCAAAAGCCAAACTAGTCAAAAAGTCAACATTCTGGCACTACGATTGGGGTAGCACAAACCTACTCTTGGCGTAGCACACTGCTCTATGCTCGGTGTACAGCTTCAGATGAAAAACGAAAGATTTAAATCTAATAGATGTCTTAGTGGATAAAGTCTCCGACTTTGTCCCTTTGAATGGAAAAAAAGAGCACAAAACCAAACCCTAAGTCCTAATTATCATCTTTTTCTCAAGAACTCATGCATGGGTGGATTAGAGTGACCAAGCTCTCATTTTTATGACTCAACAATCCCAAGCACATTAGGAAATGGCACTTAAATGGTTTGGAGTAGCTCATACTCACAAAAACTTTTTGGAATTTTACAAATAAATTAATAGCTAAATTAAATAAATAAAATGTGAATAATTGAGAAAAATAATAATGATAACCTTAACATTAATTGATAATTATAATATAATAAGATTTTAGTGTGTAACAAATTAAAGTTTGCTAGAAGGGCCAATTATGTCAATCAGATGAAACTTAGCTTTGACCAGAGGGTTGACCAACTTAATGATTGGACTCAATTTGTGAGGATTGGGATGGAGAGGGGCCGTTTTGGAAGATATTAGAAGTTACTTTGTTAGTTTGGCATCATTTTGAAAGAGCCTTTGTAAGGACAGACTAGAAGTGTATAAGTGACCATAAATGGGTTTATTTGAAGCATCCTTCTTCGTTTCCTCCATTCACGATTTCAGCATCTTATCCAATCCATGGATCGATTTCACCTCCCAAATCCATGTTACCTTGATGCTTGAAGATTACACTTGAAGAATTGTCAGATTTCTTCTAAAACTAGTAACTTGAGGTAGTTTCTTTCTCTATTTATCTTCAAATTCATGTTAATGGACTTATTTTCACAATTAGGAATTTCCCGTCACCAATTATCACTAAAGATTAGCATCAACCAATGAAAATGCTAGAACTTTTCATATTGAAGGAAAATATGATCAGTTAAATGATAATAATAGGGTCAAAAATAAGTGACCAAAAAGTTATATCAATTTTTATGACGGTTAGTGTATTTAGAAAGTACACATTAAAGTGATTCCAAGGTTATAAGTGTTGCAAAAATCTGACTCCGATTGGACGAGTTATGATTTTGTTTAAAAGATAATGCTATTAACGTCAAAATATCATTAAAAAATCAGTTGGGTTTCGGCTAACGTCACTAAAGGGAAAATCGTAGTAACCCGTGAGATAAGGACTTTGAATGGAAAAATGGTCAAAAACGGAATTCGTATGAAGGAGATACGATTTTTAGAAAAATATAAAATACGGGTTAAAAATGAATGTCAAAATCTGAAAACATGACTTTAAGGAAAATTGTAGTACTAGTAGGGAGCTACACAAATATATAAAGTGTCAGATTAGTGTCTAAGCCCGTAACTATATTTGGTAAGTACTTGACCCGGTTGTGCATGATCCTTTTGGGTTGCCTTCACCAAAGCAACTTGACAGGGTGATTTATGAATAGAGTGGTTAATATGGTTTATTAATATATTATATGAATAATATATTAAAAGAGAAATCATATAATTAATTTAATATTAGACAAGAATTAATTAAGAAATTAATTCTGTGGCTAAAAGACATTGATTTAATATCAGGGACTTAAACTGTCAAATGTATGATAGTTGAGTATTGGGCTGATGAGCCTCTTGGACTACGCATGGACGAAATTAGGATGTGTCCGTCCATAATTTCGGCCATAAGAGCCCTATTCCAGAAGCTTCCTTGGGCTACTTAAGGCCTAAGCTGTCCATTAGGGTTTTGACTAAAACCCTAGTAGCACCAATATAAATAAGACCCCAAGGCTTCCAATTTTCGGACACTTGAACCCTAAGAGTCTTCATAGCCGAAATCCTGCCTCTCCTCTCTCTCCATTATCATCCTCTTGCTTGTGTGGTGTTTGTAACCGATTAGATGAGTGACACTTGTGACTCTAAGCTCCAAGGACAAGAAGATTCAAGCTTTGTTCAAGAGTTAATCATCTAGATTTGTTTTCTTGTATCAATTTCGAAATATATACACTAGATCTAGGGTTTGTAAGTCTTGGATGAATTGCATGTACAATAGAGAAACCTAGATCCAAGCATTAGGGTTTGCATGAGCAGATAGGATGTTATTTTGGCTCAAACCCATCATAAAGATGGTAAGAAACAAGATTCATATAAGGAAGATATGAATTTTTATAAAAGATTTTGGGGTGCACGCCAAGTGTGTGTCATGCCCGCCGCGCACGCTTGACACCCAGATTCGTCGGAGATTAGGGAGAAATGGACCATCAAAAGTGTGACACGTGGCAAGCTCTACATGGAGCCATGAAGCAATTGCATGTCGCACATGAAGTGAGTCGTGCGCACAACCACTGTAAATAGAGGTGCTCACTTTCTGATTTTCTCATCCAAAAAACTCTCTCTATACCTCTCAAGCTGTTTCGGAGATCCTCTCGATGGCGCAAAGCTTTGGATGCAATGGGTTGGATGTTTCAGAATACGCTACTACAGTGAGTTCACGGCCCTATTTCATTATTTTAAATATTTTACGGGGGAGAGGGGTGGAGGGGGATATATTCTTATTAAATGGTTTTATCAAAATATATTTATATTTATAAATATCAAATCATTTCAAAGCTTAAAGACTTAGGATAATGTAGCTATAAATAATATGCGTTCGTGTAAGCTATGATATTATGCCTATGAGTATTGATGCATGATAGTCTAGGAATAGATAATACCTGGATGTTATAATGTCCAAATCCGTAGGATAACGAAGTACCTAGTAGTTATGCTGGTCAAATATAGACATATGCACCATACCTAGTTGTTACTCTGCCCGGATATCCTATTTTCCAATAACCATAATTAGGGTATATATATGAATATTTGTAAATATTAAAAAATTATGACATCAAATGTTATAATTATCAAATATAATATAAAAGATTTATATGGTGATAGTTATAGGAAATCCCTAGAAAGGATAAAATATAAAAGATAAATACCTAAGGTTAATACGTTACTGAGCTGTTAATATTCATCCAAAGGCCTTGATTAGATTAGGAATTCCCCGGTATCTATAATCATTAATATTACGAGAGCTAGAAAGATATGTATATATCTATACGGGGATTGAAACCCCTACCAGTGATTGCTAGCTACAATCCTGACATGATAACTTTCTTCTAATTCACTATTCGATGTCCGATGAAGCGTCGTGGCGGGGAAAATTATTAGTTAAACAGTGTCGATTATGGGGGCTCATGGTACTACATTACAAGATATTATAGATCCGACTACCATTCGGGACGCTTTAGAGTGGTAGATAAAATACGATAGGATTAGTTAATGATCCTACAAAGATAGTAAACTAGGATTAATAAAATATCCTAAAATATAAAATGATAGGATTGATAGATATCCTAAAACATAATAATATAGGATCGTTAGATATCCTATAAAGATAGTAAATTAGGATTAATAATACATTGTAGAAGACAATATGATAGGATTAGCAGAATTTCCTAAAACAATAAAGAGATGATATAATAAAACATAGGAAGCTAGGAAGCTAAGAATCATATACATTTCTTAAATTCTTCAAAAGAGTTTATTATACCCTTACATCAAAGCCTGTGAACTCACCAACACCAAGTTGACGTTTTCAAAAATTGCATGTGTTCCTAGGATGCATTAGAGATCAAGTCATGAAAGGATTATCAGTATGAAGACATGTATATTTCGCTTCGATAAGTATTTATGATTAGCGCTCTGTGATTCGGGAAATCTATGTACCGTCCCCACTCGGCATTTTCCGTCATCTGTCGGGGAGGGTGTGACAGAATGCTATCAGAGCTAGTTGCTATAGCGAATTAGTATTTTCTTAGGAATTACGGCTATATCTTAGGACATATACTCTGATTAGGTTTGTTCTCAAACCTATAAATAAAAGTATTACTATTAATTACCTTACTGATAGACTACATACTGAAAAATGTCTTGGCTGGAACTGTCGCCTTGGGTTTTTGGATTTTAGAACATCTATACACCCAAATTGGTCCTGTCCTCTGACTTTTCCTACCTGGCCGATCCTTACTTAGTCTAGAAGTACAAAACAATAATAATCACCAATCTCGAATAATGTATACAAATCCAAAACGCAATACACAATACATAAATCTAAGATGGTTCAGTATGTAAAGGTTGAGTCACTCATAAACGTAGCCTAATGAACTATGTTTAGTCTTGACTGAACCAATACGTCGATTGAATTAGCGAAAGATAAACGACCAAATAGAAATCATATATACAAATACAAAAAGCATACATAAAGTGTATCAAAATGCATCGTATGTATCAAAACACAAAGTATCAAACCCAAAGAACCTCAACCTACTCATCAATGCTCTCATACTCAGCCTCCTCGTCCTTCGTGCCCCCATCCATATCATCATCACTATCGTCGAGATGAGTACCTGAAGTGCCCGCACCATCATGACCGTCGCCTTGTGGCTAAGAAGGGGTGGAACAGCAGGACCCGCCTTAGGAAAAGGTGGATGGTCCATCCCTAGATGCCGATGTTGGATAAGGTGTCTAAGTCCATAACTTATTTGGTATATACTTGACCTGACCCGACATGGTCCATTTGGGTTGCACTTCACCCGAACTAGTTATGGATAATTTTATGAGAGTTGTATACTTACGATTTATTAATATATTATAAGTTATAATATATTAATATAAAGTCATGTTACTTAATTAGTTTTAATCTTGAATTAATTATGAATTAATTTAGTGATTAAAAGGAAGACTAATTAAATCATGGGCTATTATATTTATATGGTGTGGGCTAACACTCATTTGGAATGGGCTAAGCTTATATGGAAGTCCATGGATGATCCATGGAGCTTTTACCCATGGATCCTTGGAAGAGGAAAAGACATGGGTTATTAGGGTTTCACCCTAACCATGTACACTATATAAACAAGCTTATGTTGCATGAAAAAGATACTAATGTGTGTGTAAGTGTGGTGGCCAAAATCAAGAGTTAGTATACTCTCTCATACATTTTCCAAGTTTGTGGTGATTTGTGATTTCCATTTGAGGCATTCACATTATTGGTGCTTGGCTCTCAAACTCCAAGGAATCAACAATCAACAAAAGGTATGTAATTCATCTAGTTCTTTTATGGTTAAAAGTACCCCATGCCATGCTAGATAGGTTATAAACCTTGGAAAATAATATTTTGCATGTATCTTAGACAAACATAGATCCAAGGTTTAATAGGGTTGCATGTACACTTAGGAAGTGTTAGAATGCTCAAAACCCAACAGTGGTATCAGAGCCTAGGCTTGTTTGTTTGATACTTGATGCAAAATAGTGGAAAAAGTCGAATTTTTTGTTGTCTGCCTGATGAACTCGCCGAGTCCATGGGGGGACTCGCCGAGTTCATGTGTAAACTCATCCTACTCGGCGAGTAGGTTCGTGCACTCGGCGAGTAGGAGCCTCAGAATGCAGATTTTCGACTTTTGCTGCTGGAAATGGACTAGAAACATTACCCTAAACTGTTTTGGTGTTTTAAAACTTGTTTTAGTTGGTGTAATGGTTGTTCTAATCCATTTACAATAGCTTATATCAAAATTTCATGCTTTGTATGTGTTCATATAATTCTTGAAACTTTGATGATCATGTTCATGTTCTTATGAATTTAGAAGATGATAGGAATTATTTGCTGAATTGTTTAGGATTAATTCTTTATCATTTATGTGTTTTAATGGAGTCCATAATTTGTCCTCAAGTTATGGATATCCAAAGGTCACTTCTTTTAAACACACACTTAAAACACATAAGTTACATGGAAATGAAGAGTCTTCATTTTTATGAACCTTTAATTCATAAGTTATGAAATGAAAAGTTTTGAAAAGTTTCAAAACTTGTCCTCAAGTTTTGGAATTTGTAAAGTTACACACACTTTAATATACTTTAATTCCAAACCCTTAGAGTTTTAAAAGTTAAAATTCAACCCTTATACTATTTATAACATTAATGGTTAATTATTATATATATGTATAAGAGTAAGTCGTCTTACCGCTAGTACGCCTCATTCACGAAGCCAGTCTATAAGGTGGGTATAAGGTTGTTGCCTATAAAATGGCAACTTAATGGGTGTTCACTCTCACCCACCGCTTGCTTGACTGGTGGAGGGTCGTTAGCCGAACGTGTAGGACAAGGACTTATAAATTCTCATTAAAAGTATGATGAATAGTATAAAGTAACTAAACCTTTTATAAATTCCCAATCTTAGTTACTTTAGGAAAATGTGAATATGGTGCTAACCCATGAAATTCACACTTTGTACCTTACCAAGTCGTTGGTGGAGCGTGTGTGGTTAACCAGCACACTAACTTGGACTAGTAAGGATCACGAAGGGTGACTTAATGTCTATCATAGATCAGTGGAGCGTGTGTGGTTAACCGGCACATTGATTAGGTGATAATATTAAGGGTACCAAGTGAATTTGCATGGTTATTCACACCTTATTTTGTGATCCTCGGCATCTCAGTCACAAAACTTGAAGGGCACAATCGAGATTGAAACATGTCATTGAAAAGTTCAATGAATCTCAAAGGAATCTAGGAATTTCAAAAACCAATTAAACCTAATAATTCATTTCGTTTTCATGGTGGAAATTGGTGAATCGTCATTCACCTACCTTCAAATATATTATAGCTTAGATTACGGCATCCCTCTTCTAAGTTATAATATATTGTGTTGGATCCTAGCCTTAATATTACATTTGGGTGTATTATTAAGGATTCGATATATCTAATCTAAACTAGTTTTCTTCTTTTCAGATGTCTTCCAACAACAAAGCTTCGGGCTCTAACCCTACTGGCTCCTTTTCCCTCATGAACCTTTGTGGGAGGGTCATCTTTGATGGTTCCAACTTCATGGATTGGATCCGGAACATCAGGATGGTTACTCGTTACGAGGACAAGGAATATGTCCTCGATAAGGAGCTAAAGGAGCTTGATGAGTCCACTGCTACTCCTGAGGAGGTCGCTGAGTATCAGGCACATGAAAGAGATGCCACCAAGGTGGCATGCATCATGATGGCGACCATGACAGCTGAACTCCAAAAGTCCTATGAGGACTATTACCCTTTTGAGATGCATCAGGATCTGATGGAAAGGTACCATCAGAGTGCTCGTCAAGAGCGGTATGAAATAATCTCCTCCATGATCACTACCCGTATGAAGGATAGCGAACCAATCACGAGCCACATGCAGAAAATGCAAAGGTATGTGGACCGTCTAATGAAACTGAATGTGAACTTCCCTGAGGAGTTGGCAATTGATATCATTTTGCACTCCTTGCCATCGTGTTATGATCAATTTCGTATGACATACCACATGAACAAGGAGGAAGTCACACTCAGTAAGCTTCAAGGACTTCTGAAGACTGCCGAAAGTGGTCTTAAAAGTAAGTCGGTTGCTACTCCTACTCCTACTACTACCCCTGTTTTGGCTATCGGGCAAGGCAAATGGAAGAAGAGGAAGCACCCTTCGAAGGGTACCAAGGGAAAGTCCATTGAAGGCTCCTCATCTGGAACCAAAGGTGGTTCTATCACTCCTTCTGCCATCCCTAAGGATGCTGAATGCTTCTACTGTCAAAATAAGGGGCACTGGAAGCGAAACTGCCCAAAGTACTTGCAGGATGTCAAGGATGGGAAAGTGAAACCATCCCATGCAGGTATTTACACTATATTGTCTAATAACTCACCATATTCTAATTCTTGGGTTCTTGATACAGGTTGTGGTATTCACATCTGTTGTGACTTGCAGGGCCTAAGAAGAAGCGAGGATGTGGAGCACGGAAAGATAAACTTAATCATGGGGAACAAGAAGGTTTCACCTGTTACCAAGATTGGAGTTTATACTTTGTTGCTAGATAGTGGGTTAAAGTTAGATTTGAATAAATGTGTGTACTCGTCTGAAATGGCGAGGAATATTATTTCCTTTCATGCTTTGTACAAACAAGGTTTTACCTTTTCTTTTGATAATGAAGTTGGTAGTATTAATGCTTTCTTTAATAATATTCTTTATTTTAAAGCATTACCTTGTGATGGTGTGTATGAAGCTGTATCGGTTGTAGGGAATAATGTATTGTGTATTGATTCTTCTACTAGCTTGGATAAAGCATCTTTGTGGCATTGTCGTCTTGGACATGTAAGCAAGAAACGCATAGGCCATCTCCAAAAGGATGGAGTCTTGGAGTCGTTCGACCTCAAGTCGGATGATAGTTGTGAGTCTTGTCTACTTGGAAAAATGACAAAATCACCCTTCACTGGTACTTGTGCAAGGGGTGAGGGTTTGTTGGACCTTATACATACTGATGTATGTGGACCATTCAAAACCGCCACAAGGGATGCTAATCGCTATTATGTGACTTTTATTGATGATTTTAGTAGATATGGTTATGTCTACTTAATCAAACATAAGTCAGAAACTTTTGAAAGGTTTAAAGAGTTTAAACAGGAAGTAGAAAATCAATTGGGCAGGAACATTAAGATGCTTCGATCCGATCGAGGTGGTGAGTATCTTAGTACTGAGTTCCTCGACTATCTTAAGGAGTGTGGGATTGTCTCACAATTGACACCTCCCAGGACACCACAGCTGAATGGTGTAGCTGAGAGGCGCAATCGAACTTTTTTGGACATGGTTCGCTCTATGATGAGTCGAGCTTCGCTACCAATCTCTTTTTGGGGGTATGCCTTAGAGACTGCCGCCCACATCCTTAATCTAGTCCCTACAAAGAAGGTTGCCAAAACACCTCATGAGATGTGGACTGGGAAAGTTCCCAATTTGGACCACATCAAGATTTGGGGTTGCGAGGCTTTCGTGAGGCGCGAGACTCATGACAAGCTCGAACCTCGAAGTGAAAGGTGTATTTTCATCGGCTACCCACAAAAATCCTTTGGTTACCTCTTCTACAGACTCAGTGAGAATGTGGTCTTTGTGGCTAGGAGAGGAGTCTTTCGAGAGAGAGAATTTATAAGCCAAGGAGACAGTGGGAGGCAAATTGACCTTGAAGAAATTCAAGACTCAATTGGTGAAGGAACCTCAGACACTAGCAATCAACTTGAGGAGGAAATTCCTGTTGATCCAGCTGACGAATCTATACTTACGAGGCGTTCCACAAGGGTTAGGAACACACCTGAGTTTTATTATGGATTTCATATTACTACGGAAGGTGATACATTTATCAGTGACAGTACACTGGTAAATCTGGATGAACCTAACAGTGTTAAGGAAGCCATGGCAGGCTCAGAGTCTGCTAAATGGAAGGAGGCTATGGACAGCGAGATACAGTCCATGTATGACAATCAAGTTTGGAACTTGGTTGACAATGTACCAGGCCGTAAGACAGTCGGGTGCAAATGGATCTTCAAGAAGAAGACCGACATGGATGGGAAGGTGCACACTTATAAGGCTCGACTGGTTGCGAAGGGGTTTACTCAGACTCAGGGAATTGATTATGATGAAACCTTTTCACCAGTAGCAAAGATTAAGTCTATTAGGGTTATGCTAGCCATTGCTGCATTTCATGATTATGAAATATGGAAAATGGATGTCAAAACCGCTTTCCTTATCGGAAAGTTGGCTGAGGATGTTTACATGAATCAGCCAGAAGGTTTTGTCAGTGCAGAGTACCCCAATAGAGTGTGCAAGCTTGAGAAATCCATTTATGGATTGAAACAAGCATCTCGAAGTTGGAATCTTTGTTTCGATCAGAAGGTCAAAGAGTTTGGTTTCTCAAGAAGTGAAGATGAGTCCTGCGTGTATGTCAGAGCTAGTGGGAGTATAGTTAGTTTTTTGGTACTGTATATGGATGACATACTACTCATAGGAAATGACATCCCAACCTTGCAGGAGGTTAAGTCATTGCTTGGGAAGTGCTTTTCTATGAAGGACCTTGGAGAAGCTACCTATATCCTAGGGATAAGGATATTAAGAGAAAGGAGTAAAAGACTAATTGGACTTAGTCAGAGTATCTACTTGGATAAGGTGTTGAAAAGGTTCAACATGCAGAATTCTAAGAAAGGAGAATTACCAATCCAAAGCAATGCCAAACTGAGCAAGGCTCAGAGCCCGAGTACAGAAGATGAGATAGCTGAGATGAGTCGATTACCTTATGCTTCCGCTGTTGGTTCGATCATGTATGTTATGACTTGTACTCGTCCTGATGTGGCCTTCGCTTTGAGCATGGTCAGCAGATATCAGGGGAACCCTGGCAAGGCTCATTGGACTGCGGTAAAGAATATTCTCAAGTACCTGCGGAGGACTAAGGATTGGATCCTTACCATTGGTGGGAGTGATGACTTGAGAGTAGTAGGGTATAGTGATGCTAGCTTTCAGACTGATAGGGATAACTTCCGCTCTCAGTCGGGCTGGGTCTTTACCTTAAATGGAGGGGCAATCACTTGGAAGAGTTCCAAACATGAGACTGTAGCTGATTCGAGTTGTGAATCAGAGTACATAGCAACGAGTGAAGCGGCAAAGGAGGCGATATGGCTGAGGAACTTCATCGGAGACCTTGGAGTTGTACCAGCTATTAAGGAGCCTATGGAGATTTTCTGTGACAGCAATAGTGCGGTTGCCTTAGCCAAGGAACCAAGAGATCATGGCAGATCCCAACACATTGACAGAAAATATCACTTCATAAGACACAAGATAGAAGAGGGACTCCTCGTGGCAAAGAGGGTATCGTCAGATAAGAACCCTGCGGATCCCCTTACGAAGGGACTGACGAGGGTGAAGCATTTGCAGCATGCGAGGCGCATTGGGCTGAGGGACGATATTAGTTTTACAGATTAGATAATTTTTCTGAAACTTGTAAAATGTAATCGACGTTTGATGATGAATGAAATGTGTGATTTATTTATGAGTAAAGTGTTACTATAATTGTCAATTATTTACTATTGTTTCAGTTTTGCATGTTTTGACTTCCAGAATAATTAATATATTCAAACCTTCACAATCGGTCATACGTCGGAAGTAGGTATGAATCAAGATTGTCATGAATTGGGATTGTAGATGACTAAAGGTGTTTAGCCATAGCAATGGTTGCTACAACATTCATGAGTATTCATAAGTTATGAGTATTGGAATAAACCCACGCTCACTTGTATCACTTCATGGAATTTATCTCGAGTGATCGTGAGACGGTAATATCATATAAGTCTTCAAACCTAGAGATATGAGTTGTTACCTATGAGTTGGTTGTGCATTGATTGCACGTAAACGCATCAGTAACTTGATGTTATAAAACGTGCCTTTGTGTGCAATTCAATAAGTAGTAGAACAAGCATATGAGTCGAAGTTTATGTGTTCCTTCTAGAAATAGAAGCGATATCTGGGCCCCTCGATGATTTTGTGTTGACCCATGTACCGGGCCCAGTCAGAACTAAATTGATGTGTTCAGTTAAGTTCTTTGTCAAACAAATCGGAAATCGAGAAACAACTGCTAGACAATAAGTAAGACATTGTTCCATGTATTTGTCCGGCTGATATCATGAGAGCAGAGGATTATATGATCACTTATCTAAAATGGCGCTTCATAGTTCACAAGAGTTTTCGAGAGCTACGATTGCCGGTTGGTTCCTGAAGTAATATAGGAAAATACAGTTATTAGACTTATCCAAGTGGGAGTCTGTTGGATAAGGTGTCTAAGTCCATAACTTATTTGGTATATACTTGACCCGACCCGGCATGGTCCATTTGGGTTGCACTTCACCCGAACTAGTTATGGATAATTTTATGAGAGTTGTATACTTACGATTTATTAATATATTATAAGTTATAATATATTAATATAAAGTCATGTTACTTAATTAGTTTTAATCTTGAATTAATTATGAATTAATTTAGTGATTAAAAGGAAGACTAATTAAATCATGGGCTATTATATTTATATGGTGTGGGCTAACACTCATTTGGAATGGGCTAAGCTTATATGGAAGTCCATGGATGATCCATGGAGCTTTTACCCATGGATCCTTGGAAGAGGAAAAGACATGGGTTATTAGGGTTTCACCCTAACCATGTACACTATATAAACAAGCTTATGTTGCATGAAAAAGATACTAATGTGTGTGTAAGTGTGGTGGCCAAAATCAAGAGTTAGTATACTCTCTCATACATTTTCCAAGTTTGTGGTGATTTGTGATTTCCATTTGAGGCATTCACATTATTGGTGCTTGGCTCTCAAACTCCAAGGAATCAACAATCAACAAAAGGTATGTAATTCATCTAGTTCTTTTATGGTTAAAAGTACCCCATGCCATGCTAGATAGGTTATAAACCTTGGAAAATAATATTTTGCATGTATCTTAGACAAACATAGATCCAAGGTTTAATAGGGTTGCATGTACACTTAGGAAGTGTTAGAATGCTCAAAACCCAACAGCCGCATCACCCCAACAATCGAAGCCATAATCCAACGATATTCCTCCTGAGCACAAATAAGACACTGTATCACATCACATTGAGTTGGCTCTGGCTGGTCAGGCTCCACGTACCTAGGCCTCTGACGCCTCCTGAAGGCAGGATCAGGGATGTGCTCTGGATCCACCTTCTAGATCGACTCCACGATATTGTCCTCCAGAATCCTCCACTGCTGCCCCACTCCCCGAACCAACACATGCATCTTCCCGAGTGCAGTAGTACCCATCTCCCCGATAGGCATATGAACCATCCTACTAGTGTCAACCTCATAAGATAAGGCCAACCTAGTAACCCAATGACCTCCATAGATCTTGCTCGAAGGTGTAGAACCTAGAGCCATGCTAGATAAGTAGAGATCAAGGGCAAAGGGAAGATGAATGCAAACCTCCGTCTGAGTGAGGCACCACATATAGAAAAGTTCGCAAGAGGTAACTTTGTAACACTCCTATCGATGAAAAATGGTAGAAGCAACCAATCGGTGTATCAACTGCTAGATAGGAGAACAGAAGACGCTCTCCTTGGACGTCCTGGAAACATAAGTCCCCTGAGCATGACCCCCGACCTGCATGTAGTTCTACTCCTGTGGTGGCGCAGTAATATAGCTATCAAGATAAGGATAAAAATGAGGACTCGGAGTCTCCTTAGTAGTATAAATCCCTAGATGCCTCCCCGTGTCGATCAAGATACATGAGCGGGATATGCCTCCCAGGCGAAAAGTAAAGACTGATCTCTCAACCCATCTCGTCGACTCCTTGTCGAAGCGGTCTGTCGAAAAGAACTCTCAGCAGAGCTCTTTATAGACCACCTCCTTAACCCCGAAGACCCTCTTCCATCCGTGGCATACAAAAAGCTCAAGACCGCCATCATCATAGAATACATGGGTAAGGAACTACGCCAGTAGAGCCGTCAGCCCAAAATCGTTCACCACTCTCCAGGAGAGAGCCTGGAGAATACTGATCTTTTTCGAAAGTAGAGCAGTCAGGCGATACATAAAAGAGCTCCATTCAGGAAGATCATCGTGGAACTCTAGAAAAGGATGCGAATGCCAGTTCGAAGGTAACTGGCCCGCAGCTTGTCGACGTCGTCTTGCCATACCTGTAGAAAAATTGGCAAAGAAGTAGTTAGGGATAATATAGAAAAGATAAAAGTTGAGTTAGGTGTTGAAATGGGACGGACACACAAGTTACACGCTTAATGCAAGTGCATATGGCGCACATGCATTTGTGTGCCGTGCTCCAAGAACACAAAGAACAGTACACATAGCAACCTGTTGTTACGCCCAATTTTCAACATAAAAACCATATAGGGATGTTCGACTAATCCTCTAGAATACGAATAGGTATCCCATTTCGTCTAAAACATTACAAATTTGCAGATTTAGTTAAAAATTTTCGAAAATTCAAAAACTCAAAATGAGGATCGATAGATGAATTAAACCTAAAATTGAGTATATAGAAAGTAAAATCGGTAGTATAAGATGCTTTATTGATCATCTATTTCACAAAAACTAAAACAAATTCATCAATTTATAAAAACCTCAAAAACCTAAAAACTCGAAATTTAGCCGAAAACTTAAGTTAGGATTAGGCATGGAAGTTACCTGGAAGTAGAGTGATCGAACGAAATGAAGAAATCGTAGTTGGAGGCAGGCACATGAAGTGTGTGTCATGCATGTGAGACCAGTCGAGACAAACTAGATGGGGACGGAAGGAATGTTTAGGAAAAGTTCCGAATGAAGCCAAAAATTCGACTTTAATGCTGATCTGTTGGAAGTGTGCGGTGAGCGTATCGTATGCCCGACACGTATGTTCAAGATTTCTAAAATTAACACTTTTGATCCCCAAAAACCATTAGATATTGTAGATACTAAAAACCTTTAGGAGTTTAATTTAAATAGAAGATTAAGAGAGAGGAAGAGAGATTTCCTTGAAGTAATAGGAACTTTCTTTTGTAATAAAATTTGCTACGAAAGCAACAATAATAAGAAAATTCATTCGAACTAAAATTTGCTAGGAAAGCAACGATAATACGGGAACCCTGTTCATAATAAGAGTTGATAGGAAAGCAACAATAGCATGTGGTCATAAAAGAGAAAATGATAATAAAAGAAAAGATACTAGTAAAGTCTCTATCAAGCGATAAGGAGACATGTTGCTAGGAAAGCAACTTTAGTACACTACAAAGGGAAAGAGTAGTGTTAATCCCATTAGGAACATCAAATAACCTCCTTCTTGCTGTCATTTCAAGACAACAAACCTGCAATGCTAACCTTGATTGACCCGAACACCATTCAGACCATGATTCAGCGTCAAGTCTCTGATGAATTAGGTAATCTCGAAGCTAAAAAGGATGAAGGGAGCAATAAGGAAGGTAGTCAATTGACAAGAACCTATCAGGATTTTCTCAACAATAAACCAAGATCATTCTATAGAGAAAGAGGAATAGATAGTATGATACATTGGATGAAAGAGATAGAGAGCAAGTGTGATAGTGAAAATAGAGTTAAGTTCACAATTTGCATGCTCATGGGAAGAGCTCTCCTCTAGTGGAGTATCCAGGTCAAGGCTTTGGGAGTAGACGAAGCCTATGCAAAACCCTAGGAATTGTTGAAGAAGCAGATGATAAAGGAATTTCATTTTGGCAGAGACGTGGCATGAGCCGAGCAGGATTTCAATCATTTGAGCACTAAAGAGTCAGACTTGCATTTCGACATGGTATGATTTGAGTACCTAGTCACCATATGCCCTGAATTTGGTCAACTTAAAGATCCAGAAGATCAGTGCATAGCTACAAGGGTTAGCTCCCAATATCATAGTCTTAGGGTGGTCACACCAGCCTAATACCTATGAGGAAGCTAAATATTTAGCCTTCAGTCTCAAGGATCATATGAAACAGAATCCAAGAAGGAGTAAGAAGAATTCCAAAGAGCTTAAGAACAAGTGGGTAGGAATCATCAAGGGAAAATCTATTCGACCCTTGTGGAAGGAAATAAAGGAAAGGAAACCTCATGAGAGATCAACCACTTCATCAAGGTGATACTTGCTAAGACTCCCCTTGTGCAGTAATTGTGGACTTCATCATCTAGGCAAATGTGAGAAGTTTAGGTGTAACAACCGCGAAAGGCCAGTGCACATCGCCAACGTCTGCAAGGCTCAACCAGGCCAGTAGAAGGAAATATTGGATATTAGAAGAAAGCGGTTTAGGAAATTGACTCATGGGAATGATTATGTAAGGTTTAGAGAAGGGAATTTGAAACCCTTGAAGTTGTACTCAACATTATTATATATAAAGGTCTATTTTGAGTACACTTTGTGATAGGCAAATAAAAATAGAAATCCTTCCAGAAATCCACACCAATATTAAGATAAAAGATTTAGGTTTCCTATTGGTGTAAAATAAGGATAAGATCAAATAGGATTTCAAAAGACAAATATTAGATGTAAATGATAAAAGTTGAAGAATTAGAAGTAGAAAACGAAAAATGAAATTTATTTGTCCCAACAAAAAGGAAAAAGGAATCGACTTCCGGATTAAGAAACCGATCTCCCCTACTACAATTACCATAAGGTCTGAATTTCGGGATGAAATTTCTAAAACAGGGGGAGAATGTAACAATTGGGAATTTCCCGTCACCAATTGTCACTAAAGATTAGCATGAACCGAAGATAATGTTAGAACTTTTCATATTAAAGGAAATATGATGTAACGCCCAGTTCCTGGTATGTAATTTAAATGAGAAATTATGCATTTTACAATGGGACTCAGCGAGTTGGAGGCCCCAAACTCGTCGAGTAGGAATTGGATATGTGGACGCGGGACTTGCAGTCTACTCGACGAGTCGAGGAGCCTCGACTCGACGAGTAGGCCTGCCAGAGTGAAACCCTAATTTTTAGGGTTTTCACCCTATCTAAACACCTTAACACCCCCATTGTAGCCTCCCTCATCGCCTCCCTTAGCCCAGAAAACTCTAATTCGAAACCCTAACCCATTTTGAGTGTTCTTGAGCCATTGTTGTGTGTTTTAGTGGTTTTGAAGCTTGAGAAGGAAGGAGAAGCTTGGGAGTTCAAGAAGAAGCAAGTAGATCCAAAGGTTGTGTTCCATTTCCATCGAATTTGAGGTATAAAGTTTATACCTTGTCCATTCATCTATTAGATCTCTTCTTGGAGTAGTTTAGGGCTTTAAGGAGCTACTTTTGGGACCATTCATGGATGCAAGCATGTTTTGGGGTATTGACTTCAGATCCAGAGTCTTTGAGGGACTCCATGGCATAAAGGTGCCAACTTTATGGCCATGGGAGTCCCATGCATCCTAGGAACCAATTTTTAGGGCTTTTGAGCTAAATGACCCATGCATGAACATAAAGTTAGAAACTTTACGTGTTATATCGACCCTAGGAGGCCAGATCTATGTTTTGGATGTGTTAAGCCCGATTGAAATCGACTGTATAGTTTTGGATCATGGGGGACTAGACGAGTCGTTCTTAGAACTCGGTGAGTTGGATCGTGGTTCCCCCAACCTTCTCTGTTACTTAGCAACTTTTTGTGTCTAGAAGATGAACTAGCCAGTTAGACGTGTTTTGGACTTAAAGGTCAAGAACTCGACGAGTCCAAGGATGAACTCGCCTAGTCAGTGAAAAAATGTCCCGACTTTACGAAGGAGAACTCGATCAGTTCAAATAGAAAATCCTGATTCTGTCATAAGGAGAAACTCGGCGAGTTAGAGGGTAACTCGACGAGTCAGACCACGATTTTGAGATCCTCTGAATTGTGTAACTCGACGAGTTGATGGACCAACTCAGCGAGTTGAGTCAACCAGGATGTTGACTTTGACCAGGGCGTTGACTTTGACTTTGACTTTGACCATTACCCAAGATTGTGTAACATCCGGATTCCCAGGTATTCTATGTTATTCATTTATTTTGAGTTATGAGGAGGGACTCGACTAGTTGACGCCTAGACTCGTCGAGTAGGATCGCGATTTGCTGACTGGATTAATGAACGGACTCGACGAGTCGATGGGTGGACTCGACGAGTCCGCGCTGTGGGTGGAAACCCTAAATCTGCGGGCATGAGCCCTATTTAAAGGACCTTATGGCCCTCAATTGCGGCCACCTTCACCCTTGAGAGCACCAGAGCACCTGAGAGCGTTGTGAGAGAGAGAGATAATAAGCCATTTTCATTATTTTAAGTGTGATTTTGAAAGAAAGAAGGAAGGAGGGCAAGCTCGGAGAGTTGAGGAGCTCAGATCTACCACCATTTGATCAGAAGAGGTTGTTAGAGGTATAAATATGTGCTCAATCTCGTGTAATTGGTGATCTACTTGAATCTAGGGTTTTCTTATGCCTTCTTTAGCTTGGAATTCGAAGTATATGAGGTCCCAAGGTGGAGTTCTTCTTAGATATGGACCTTAAGAGGTCCAGAGAGTCCTATCTACCCTGCTTTATGCTATTCCATTAGAGATATGAACCTAGGTTGCCATTTTAGAGGCCATTTTACCAAAAAAAGCATTATGGATGTTGCATGAGTGTAAAGGACGGACCTTTACGTGATATTTGGGTATGGTAAGGTCAAATCTATAAGTTAGAGAAACAGATCTGACCTCAAAAGGTCATTTGAGTGTTGTCATGGATGCAACTCGCCGAGTTTATAAGTGGACTTGACGAGTCGAGTCGGGGTTGCCCCGCGATTCGTGACAGGTGTAACCCATCGAGTGAAGGGATGACTCGACGTGCCAAGTGAGGCTAGAAAGATTATGAGGACTCACATGGACTCGCCGAGTCGCCCATGTGCACTCGACGAGTCGGGTCAAAGTTTGACCGTTGACTTCAATTGACCTTAGGGTTTTGTTCAAGCTGATTCATGAGAGTTCTGGGAAGGGTAGAATGGTCTTCTACCCATCATTAGGGATGAGATTATGAGAGAGTGTTGATTAGGGATGTTATTCTCTTGATATGAGGAGGCTAGATCGGGTATCCAAGCACGGGAGATCATCCGATATCGTACGAGGTGAGTCTTCTCACTATACTCTACCTAGAGTGGTACCTATGTGTGACCGAAAGGTCTTATATGCTATGAGATGTATGTGATGTATGCCGTTATATGAGATGTATGTGTTATGTATGCTATGAATGATAAGGACCGGAAGGTCATCATGATGTGGACCGGAAGGTCAGGATGATATGGACCGGAAGGTCATTACGGGTAGGGCTGGAAGGTCTACCGGGGTTGTGGGACGGAAGTCCTCTGAGACACAGTGACCGGAAGGTCTTATAGCCTTGAGTGGTGTAACACCGGGTTCATGGTATGATTTTATTTAAGTTTTTATCTTAATTTTGCCACGAACTCGGCGAGTCTGCGTCCCGACTCGCCGAGTAGCAGCAGGGTGGGCACGGGATTTGAGCGGTGAACTCGGCGAGTCGATGCATGGACTCGGCGAGTCCACCTGTCTGGATGAAACTCTATTTTCAGACATTGCACCCTATTTTACCCATTCTAAAACACCCATTTCGTCCCATTCTCTTCCAGAAGAACTGGAGAGCGAAACCCTAGCCCATTTTGATCCTTGAAGAGTGATTTTGGCTTGGTGAAGGAAGTTTAAAGCTTAAGAGAAGAAGGAGGAAGTTGGAGGGTGCAAGGAAGTGTGGTAGATCCGAAATCTACCCTGGGAGAAGCTCCTAACTAGGTAAGAAAGCTCCTTCTTAATCTTTAGTATAATAGATTCCCTTTTGTCCCTTATATGTGGATTTCAGGACCTTAAACCTCCCAAACTCCGTGTGTTTATACCCTAGGAGCTTAGATTTATAGTTTGGAACCATTGCATGTCTCAGTTTTGGCCAGAATGGGTGAAGAGTCGAAGGGTACTCGGCGAGTGCCAAAGTGCACTCGGCGAGTTCCGAGAAGATGGCCTTAGACTCGGCGAGTTGGATAAATAACTCGGCGAGTCCTATGAAGATTGCCTGGTACTCGGGGAGTCGTTCTTCAAACTCGGCGAGTCCCTTGAATATAGCCTTGAACTCGACGAGTTGTTCTTCCAACTCGGCGAGTCATATGATCAGTCACTAGGATAAGAAGGGTTTAAGTGTAGGAGGTCCAACCCTCCGTAGTCGCACGTGGAATTAGCAATTTAACGTGTAGCTATAGTCCCAGAATCTCCAAATCTCCAAGGTTGATGTTCTGATGGGAGATTGGAGCGATTTGTGAGATCTGTTCGTCGGACTCGGCGAGTCACCCCCTTGGACTCGGCAAGTCCAGTTGCGGGTTTGTTAGTTGTCCCCGTCTAGCGAGTCAGGCTGACTCAGTGAGTGGGAACAGGGACCCGATGAGTCAGAGTCGGGCTAGACATAGAAGGACTCGGCGAGTCGCCATATGGACTCGGCGAGTCCAGTCAATCAGAAGGTTGACTTTGACCAAGGAGTTGACTTTGACCGGTCATTTGACCTTAGGGGTATTTATGAGTACCTAATCTATGTTTACGGATTTATAGCCGGAGGGATTACCGGTGCGGCAGCCAGGCGTAGTCTGAGCAGGTTTTCGGCAGCTACTCTCGAGGTGAGTTTCCTTCCAGTAGGGACGGGTCTAAGGCACCAAGGCCGGCCCGTATAGACGATATGTTAGTATCGGAGTGTGGGCGGAGCCCGTATCTCATAGCTGAGTTTGATTGTGATATATGCCAGTATGATAGAATTGCTTACACTTGTTGTCTGTGTGATACTTGTATGTTATGGTTTAGTGGCGGAGTGTGGGCGAGGCCCGTATCTCCATGGATAGCAGAGTGTGGGCGAGGCCCGTATCTCCTAGTTAGTAGAGTGTGGGCGAGGCCCGTATCCCTATGGGTGTGGGCGAGGCCCGTATCTCTTAGCTGTTCATTATATGATTGCATGGTATATGGCATTATGGGGGAACTCACTAAGCTTCGTGCTTACGTTTTATAGTTTTGTTTTCAGGTACCTCTTCAGCTAGGGGACAGGAGCCGGCGCGGTAGCGGCATATCACACACTCTCATGTTTTCCGCACTATGGATTTTCTAGGATGTACTCTGAATATTTTACTATGATGTTACCGGTTCTCAGACATAAATTAATATTATGAATGTTTTGTAACGATGTTTTTATGAATTAACCTAATTTAAAAATGAAATTTTTAGCTGGTATTTTTGGGATGTTACAAGTTGGTATCAGAGCCCTGGTTTGAGAGATTCGGACACACCTTCGGGGGTGTCTGGACTCAAATCGAGGGATTAAAAGATTTTTATAAAGAAATGATTTTCTAAAGACTAAGTAAAAGGGATTTCTAAAAAGAAAAAGGTGTGTGATGTGCGCGACCGGCCGAGCTCAAGTAAGTTTTCCCCAAAGTACCCATACAAGTTTACGTTATGATTATCAGTTCAGTTTCAGTAGAACAGCATGCTAGAATAGGACTAAGGATCTAGGAATGATGCCTTATGTGCCTGCTTTATGTGTTTCGGCTTTTTGAGAATTGCATGCTAGTACAGATCAGTCAGTATGATAGCCAGAGTAGTATATACTTGATTATGTGTACTCAATGCCCGAATGCTGCTTGCTTTGTGCTATTAGGAGTTCTAGTCGTCTTTCACTAACTAGTGAACGAAAATGCTAAGTTACATATTGCAAGGATTAAATAATTTCAGAAGGTTGGGTCTAGCCCTATTTCGTAGCTCTTGTTTGAGTCCAACCGTTATAGGGTAGGACCTCTCATTCGAATAATTATCTAGTCTGAGTAATATGTAATAGTATTCGCAAGCTAGTTAAGGAAAGAAAGAAGGGACTTCTTGTGCAGCTGATGGCAGAGAGTGGGATGGCGATTACTTAGGGTAAGCCTAGGGCGAGAGTAGCACGAGAACCGCAGTATTAGTAGAAAGGACTTGGTTGAGTTGAGGCAATTCTTGAGGAAAGTACGGATAGACGTGGAAGGTAGTATGGGCCCGTACTACTGAAAGTGGAGGATCCGTACTCGATTCAAAAGGGCCTAGACGGGACCAGGGACTTGTGATATGAATGTGAGCCTCGTTAGTGGAATATAGTATGATGGTGGTTATGCTATGTTTTGCAGCATGGTGACCACACGACAGGGAGCGGGAGGCTCAGGATCAGGATCGGGTTCGGGTTCAGGGTCCGAACCAGTTGATGAGGGTCTATGCGAGTTCATTGCGTCAGAGATTACCAGGGGCATCCTTGAGTCGACTCCCATCATCTTCGGGTCGATCAAGGAGGGTATTGTAGAGTTGATGGAGGATCGTCTCAGGGCGTTCAGGAGTGATATGGCGGCTAGCCAGTCAGGACCACGCACACTGTCCTTTAAGGACTTCAGGGGCAGTGGTGCATCAGATTTCCATGGGGCGAAGGACCCTATTGCTGCCAGACGATGGATTGCAGACCTTGAGTCTGCACAGCTGATCAGCTTCTGCCCCGAGGGGTCGAAGGTACGATTTGCAGCAGGGTGTCTACGTGACAGAGCTAGAGATTGGTGGGAGTCGGTTTGTGACTCTTTGGGAGCCGCGGCCATTGAGGCTATGACATGGCCGGACTTTGTGACACAATTCAGGGCGGAGTTCGCACCTGCGGTGGAGCTCCAGCAGTTGGCACGAGAGTTCTTGGATATGAGGCAGACGACAGAGACAGTGGCGGAGATCACTGCCAAGTTCCGGGAGAGGGCATTACTGGTGCCCCAGTATGCAGGTGATCAGGATATGAGGAGGACCCGCTACCATGACATGCTGCGAGCGGACATTCAGGAGCATGTCAGTTTTTCAGCTTGCCCTACCCTGGATTCTATGATTGCTAGGGCGAGGGAGAGGGAGATAGATCTGGAGCACATCCGGAAGAGGAAGGCAGAGGAGGGACAGACGATAGGGGCTTCGGGAAAGAAGCCCAAGGGATCAGATGGTAGGCCGAAAGGCCATTCAGGACCGGGCCGCTGTAGGAAGTACGGCAGGTCGCACGAGGGAGCGTGTAGATTAGGATCGACAGGCTGCTACAGGTGCGGCAAGACAGGACACTTCAGCAGGGATTGTACTGCCCCTGCTCCGGTTATTCAGACATCTGAGTTGCTGTGTTTCCACTGCAACCAGAGGGGCCACAAGAGGGCCAACTGCCCCCAGTTGACAGCAGCAGCGCCAGTACAGGCGCCAACTCCAGCGACCCTGCGGATTACAGATGGCCGGCAGGGCAAGGCAGAGGCTCCGGTGGTGAGGAGCCGGGCATTTCAGCTGACAGCCGAGGAGGCACGCGCTGCACCCGATGTGCTGACGGGTATGATTCTTTCCCTCTGACCTATTTATATGAGATTTATGATATTGATATGTGCTCTGTGTATATACGTTTAGGATCGTTCCATGTGAACGGTATTCCAGTCCAGGTGTTGTTTGATTCGGGGGCTACCCGATCCTTTGTTTCTCTTGCACTTAGCAAGAAGTTTCCTGAGTCCTCGGGCATGTTGGATTGCCCTTTAGAGGTCGAGATTGCGGACGACCGGTCGGTGCGAGCATCAGAAGTCTTCCGAGATTGTGTGTTAAGGTTGTTCGAAGAGCGGTATTTGGTTAACCTAGTTCCCATTCCATTGCGGGGAAACAAGGTCATTATTGGTATGGATTGGCCGAGTCCCAATGGGGCAGTGATAGATTGTGCGCAACAGTTAGTACGAGTCAAAGCCCCAAGTGGGGGAGAGTTAGTAATTCAGGGTGAGAGATCACAGCGAGGGCCAGCCTTCTGTTCGGCAGCGAGGGCAAGGCGTTACCTTCAGCAGGGTTGTGCAGGATATGTCGCATATGTCATGGACACCCGGGAGGCGGGTAAGGCGACGGTGGGCGATGTGCCCATAGTACGAGAGTTCGCGGATGTATTCCCCGAGGAGCTGCCTGGGATACCTCCAGAGCGACAGGTGGAGTTCAGGATCGACCTAGTCCCTGGTGCGGCTCCGATAGCCAAGGCACCGTATCGGTTGGCTCCTCCTGAGATGCAGGAGTTGTCTACACAGCTTCAGGAGCTGTTAGACAAGGGTTTCATTAGACCGAGCAGTTCACCCTGGGGAGCCCCGATTCTGTTTGTGAAGAAGAAGGACGGGTCGCATCGGATGTGTATCGATTATAGGGAGCTGAATAAGGTAACCGTGAAGAACCGCTACCCACTCCCGAGGATTGACGACCTCTTTGACCAGCTTCAGGGAGCATCTTGGTTCTCCAAGATAGACTTGCGTTCAGGGTATCACCAGGTGAGGGTCAGAGAGGAGGATGTGCAGAAGACGGCATTTCGGACACGTTATGGCCACTATGAGTTCGTGGTGATGCCTTTCGGGCTCACCAATGCTCCTGTCGCGTTCATGGACCTCATGAACCGCGTGTGTAGACCGATGTTAGACCGGTCGGTGATAGTATTTACTGATGATATCTTGGTTTACTCCAAGACGCGAGAGCAGCATGAGGAGCATTTGCGGGAGGTTTTGGAGACCTTGAGAAGGGAGAACTTGTATGCTAAGTTCTCCAAGTGTGAGTTCTGGTTGCGCGAGGTGCAGTTTCTTGGGCACCTTGTCAACCAGAACGGGATTTCGGTGGATCCGGCCAAGGTGGAGGCCGTGATGAGATGGGAGGTTCCGAAGTCTCCATCTGAGATTCGGAGTTTCCTAGGATTAGCTGGCTACTATCGGAGATTCATTCAGGATTTCTCCAAGATAGCATTACCCCTGACCAGGTTAACGAGGAAGGCTGTGGTCTTTCGTTGGGGGCCTGAGCAGCAGGCAGCATTCGAGACACTGAGACAAAGATTGTGCGAGGCGCCAATCTTAGCCTTGCCAGAGGGTATGGAGGATTTTGTTGTATACTGCGATGCGTCCATCTTAGGTTTGGGCGCGGTATTGATGCAGAGAGGGCATGTCATCGCCTACGCGTCGAGGCAGCTGAAGCCTCACGAGGCGAACTACCCGACGCATGATTTGGAGTTGGGGGCTGTTGTGTTCGCCCTCAAGATTTGGCGTCATTACCTCTATGGGGTTCGCTGTACGATTTACACGGACCACAAGAGTTTGAGGTACCTCTTGGACCAGCCAAATCTGAATATGAGGCAGCGTCGGTGGCTTGATGTGGTAAAGGATTACGATTGTGAAATCCTTTATCACCCGGAGAAGGCCAACGTGGTGGCCGATGCGCTTAGCCGCAAGGCGGCGCCGGTCAGGGATATTTGAATGCGGATGACAGTGGTGACTCCGCTTTTAGAGCGGATCCGGGAGGCTCAGCAGGAGGCTATGAAGGAGGAACATCGGAAGAGTGAGCGGATTGTGGGACAGGTTTCCTCCTTCGACTATGACAGCAGAGGATTATTGACATTACACCGTAGGGTGTGGGTTCCATATCTCGGAGGCGTGCGCCAGGTTCTGATGGAGGAGGCGCACAAATCCCAATTCTCCATTCATCCAGGGGCAACGAAGATGTATAGGGATCTTCGTCTGGACTATTGGTGGCCCTGCATGAAGCGGGATGTAGCATGGTACGTTGAGTGGTGTCTGACCTGCAGGAAGGTCAAAGCCGAACACCAGAGACCGCACGGCAAGATGCAGCCGTTGGATATCCCGATGTGGAAATGGGAAGACATCACGATGGATTTCATCACCAAGCTTCCCAGGACCACGCGGGGAGTGGATTTGATATGGGTCATCGTCAATCGATTGACCAAGAGCGCCCACTTTATCCCGATTCAGGAGAGCATCTCGGCCGAGAAATTGGCCGATACCTACATCAGAGAGGTGGTGGCACGGCACGGGGTGCCAGTTTCAGTGATTTCGGATAGGGATGTGCGGTTCACTTCCAGGTTCTGGAAGAAGTTTCATGACGAGCTGGGTACTCGTCGGCATTTTAGTACAGCCTTTCACCCGCAGACGGATGGCCAGAGCGAGCGGACCATCCAGACTCTGGAGGACATGCTGTGGGCGTGTGTTTTAGACTTCGGTGGTAGCTGGGATACCTATCTTCCTTTAGCCGAGTTTTCATACAATAACAGCTATCACGCGAGTATTGACTGTCCTCCCTTCGAGATGTTGTACGGGAGGAAGTGCAGGACCCCGATATGTTGGGGCGAGGTTGGACAGAGAGTTATGGGGAGCACCGAAGTAGTGCTCAAGACGACAGAGAAGATTCAGCAGGTCCGGAGCAGGCTTCAGACTGCTCAGAGTCGGCAGAAGAGTTATACCGATAGGCGCCGATCAGACCTGGAGTTCCAGGTCGGGGATATGGTTCTCCTGAAAGTGTCACCGTGGAAGGGCGTCATCCGATTCAGGAAACGGGACAAGTTGGGTCCCAGGTATATTGGACCGTTTAGGGTTGCAGCCCAGGTGAGCAAAGTGGCATATCGGCGGGACCTGCCAGCCGAACTCAGTCAGATCCACAGCATTTTCCACGTCTCCCAGCTGCGGAAGTGCATGGTGGACGATTCAGCAGTGGTACCTTTGGAGGACATCCAGGTTGATGACAGCCTGAATTATATCGAGCGGCCTGTGGCTATCCTAGACCGGAAGTCGAAGGAACTGAGGAACAAAAGGGTGGAGCTGGTGAAGGTGCAATGGCAGCATCGGAAGGGCTCGGAATGGACTTGGGAGCCCGCGAATGAGATAATGGAGCATTATCCGGAGCTGTTCCGGAAGGGAGCGGCAGACTTCGAGGACGAAGTCTAAAATAAGTGGGGGAGAATTGTAACACCGGGTTCATGGTATGATTTTATTTAAGTTTTTATCTTAATTTTGCCACGAACTCGGCGAGTCTGCGTCCCGACTCGCCGAGTAGCAGCAGGGTGGGCACGGGATTTGAGCGGTGAACTCGGCGAGTCGATGCATGGACTCGGCGAGTCCACCTGTCTGGATGAAACTCTATTTTCAGACATTGCACCCTATTTTACCCATTCTAAAACACCCATTTCGTCCCATTCTCTTCCAGAAGAACTGGAGAGCGAAACCCTAGCCCATTTTGATCCTTGAAGAGTGATTTTGGCTTGGTGAAGGAAGTTTAAAGCTTAAGAGAAGAAGGAGGAAGTTGGAGGGTGCAAGGAAGTGTGGTAGATCCGAAATCTACCCTGGGAGAAGCTCCTAACCAGGTAAGAAAGCTCCTTCTTAATCTTTAGTATAATAGATTCCCTTTTGTCCCTTATATGTGGATTTCAGGACCTTAAACCTCCCAAACTCCGTGTGTTTATACCCTAGGAGCTTAGATTTATGGTTTGGAACCATTGCATGTCTCAGTTTTGGCCAGAATGGGTGAAGAGTCGAAGGGTACTCGGCGAGTGCCAAAGTGCACTCGGCGAGTTCCGAGAAGATGGCCTTAGACTCGGCGAGTTGGATACACAACTCGGCGAGTCCTATGAAGATTGCCTGGTACTCGGGGAGTCGTTCTTCAAACTCGGCGAGTCCCTTGAATATAGCCTTGAACTCGACGAGTTGTTCTTCCAACTCGGCGAGTCATATGATCAGTCACTAGGATAAGAAGGGTTTAAGTGTAGGAGGTCCAACCCTCCGTAGTCGCACGTGGAATTAGCAATTTAACGTGTAGCTATAGTCCCAGAATCTCCAAATCTCCAAGGTTGATGTTCTGATGGGAGATTGGAGCGATTTGTGAGATCTGTTCGTCGGACTCGGCGAGTCACCCCCTTGGACTCGGCGAGTCCAGTCGCGGGTTTGTTAGTTGTCCCCGTCTAGCGAGTCAGGCTGACTCAGTGAGTGGGAACAGGGACCCGATGAGTCAGAGTCGGGCTAGACATAGAAGGACTCGGCGAGTCGCCATATGGACTCGGCGAGTCCAGTCAATCAGAAGGTTGACTTTGACCAAGGAGTTGACTTTGACCGGTCATTTGACCTTAGGGGTATTTATGAGTACCTAATCCATGTTTACGGATTTATAGCCGGAGGGATTACCGGTGCGGCAGCCAGGCGTAGTGTGAGCAGGTTTTCGGCAGCTACTCTCGAGGTGAGTTTCCTTCCAGTAGGGACGGGTCTAAGGCACCAAGGCCGGCCCGTATAGACGATATGTTAGTATCGGAGTGTGGGCGGAGCCCGTATCTCATAGCTGAGTTTGATTGTGATATATGCCAGTATGATAGAATTGCTTATACTTGTTGTCTGTGTGATACTTCTATGTTATGGTTTAGTGGCGGAGTGTGGGCGAGGCCCGTATCTCCATGGATAGCAGAGTGTGGGCGAGGCCCGTATCTCCTAGTTAGTAGAGTGTGGGCGAGGCCCGTATCCCTATGGGTGTGGGCGAGGCCCGTATCTCTTAGCTGTTCATTATATGATTGCATGGTATGTGGCATTATGGGGGAACTCACTAAGCTTCGTGCTTACGTTTTTTAGTTTTGTTTTCAGGTACCTCTTCAGCTAGGGGACATGAGCCGGCGCGGTAGCGGCATATCACACACTCTCATGTTTTCCGCACTATGGATTTTCTGGGATGTACTCTGAATATTTTACTATGATGTTACCGGTTCTCAGACATAAATTAATATTATGAATGTTTTGTAACGATGTTTTTATGAATTAACCTAATTTAAAAATGAAATTTTTAGCTGGTATTTTTGGGATGTTACAAGTGGCGTATGTGCGTATGTGGTATTTTGGGGAACTCACTAAGCATTTATGCTTACAGTTGTTGTGTTATGTGTTTCAGGTACTAGCGAGGATCTGAGAAATTGTTTTGGAAATTTACGTTGTTACAAGTTGGTATCAGAGCCTTGGTTTGAGGGATTCAGATGCACCTTCTGGTGTATTTGAACTCAAACTGAGGATTTGAGAAAGTTTTTCATAAAATAAACGATTTTTCTAAAGAGTAAAAGAATTTGAGAAAAGCAGAAGGAAGCAGTGTGTACGATCAGCCAGCGCCCGAACGGTGATTTCCCAAAATACCCTTACATTATGTGTTATGAGATATGTTATGATATGTTATGCATGCTAGAGTAGGCTAGGTATTCATATTAGGACTAGAGTGGCCTGATTTGTGATGCCTTAGCCTAGGAAGATTTATGCTGCTATGAGATGCTTGAGAGTGAATAGGTAGCAGTGAGGAGCTTATGAGAGGTCTACCGAAGGGTAGCCTATGCTAGCAAGATATAGAGTACTTGTGATCTGGGATCCTAGGAGGAGGACTTGGGATGAATACTGATGCGGTGTGGACAGTAGTATAGGGCCCGTACTACTGAAGACACCGGATCAGTGCGCAGTCCAAGTAAGAATCCTTAGGGTACTAGGGAACAAGTAGGGTTGAGTTATTGAGTGCGAGTATACTCGAGCTAGTCTCTGATATTTTTATGTTGCATTTCAGAGACATCATGGTTGGGACACACCACAGGCCCGAGACGAGCGGCGTGAGTGAAGAGGAGCTTCGTCAGATGATCCACGATGAGGTGGCTGCGGCGATCCGAGCCGAGATTCCGGAGATGTTTGGGTCTATCAAGACCACATTGATTGAGACCTTTGATGAGCGGTACGCAAAAGTTACTGAGGTTGCGGTTGCTGCAGCTACTGCAGCTGTTGCTGCTGCTAGACCTTAGGGGATGATTCGATGTTGTTCTGGGAGTTCAGCAACACGAAGCCACCGGAGTTTGATGGGACGCAAGATCCGATTATTGCGATGAGATGGATTTCTGATATCGAGGGATGCTTATACACCTGTTCGTTTCCGGAGCATTTGAGGGCTCGGTTTGCACTGAACCAGCTTCGCTTGGGAGCGAAGGACTCGTGGAAGTTTGTGACGACGAACTTCAGTCTTGCGGAGATTTTGGAGGTGACCTGGGAGAGGTTCACCATCATGTTCAGAGACGAGTACGTTCCTCCGGTGGAGAGGGAACGGTTGGCACAGGAGTTTTTATCCCTCAAGCATGGGACGGAGTCAGTGACTGTGATCACCCGGATGTTCCATGAGAGGGCGTTGTTTTTCCCTACGCACATGTCGTTTGAGCAGGCACGCATGAGTCGGTACTTGAGAATTTTGCGGAGGGATATCAGGGAATTCGTGGCGAACTCATCATACCGGACATTTGCTGAGCTCCATGCAAATTCCTGGAAGAGGGTGATTGAGATGGAGACTCAGGCCCGGGAGGAGGCCGAGTCTCAGGGGAAGGATTGACGGCCGGCACAGTCTCAGCCGGCAGCCAAGCGGGCAAAGCCCGCCGATTCGAGATCTGGAGGACAGAAGAGCTACACTTGTGGAAAGTACGGCAAGGGACATGATGGGGTTTGTCGATCAGGTGCTTGCTACAAATATGGCAAGGAGGGGCACATAGCCAAGGATTGCCCCAAGGGGTTCATGGTTTGCTTTCATTGCAACCAAACCGGACACCGGAAGGCCGAGTGTCCGCAGCTGCGGGGGACAGCACAGGGAGCACCGCAGGGATCTGCCCCTGCTGCCGTGCGAGCTACTGAGGTTCGGCCGATGAAGGCCGTGGCACCGAAGGCTCGCGGGAGAGCCTTTCAGTTGACAGCGGAGGAGGTCCGCACAGCGCCCGATGTCGTGGCTGGTATGTATTCTTTCATTTATTTATGTCGAGTTTGAGATATTGTGCTTATATTATGATATGCGTAGGTACTTTTCTTGTGAGTTCTGTACCTGCTTTGGTTTTATTTGACTCGGGTGCGAGTCAATCATTTGTGTCATTAGCGTTTAGTCAGCACATCAGTATTCGACGAGAGGCGTTGAGTCGACCTCTACGAGTTTCCATAGCTGATGAGCGAGCGGTGTATGCTACTGATGTGATACAAGGATGTGTACTCGAGATCTTTGGTGTTGAGTTCCCAATAGATCTGATCCCGATTGCGATGGGGGACGTTTGCGTCATAGTGGGCATGGATTGGTTGAGCCGATTTGGGGCTGTTATAGACTGCGAGCGGCAGATGGTGACGATACGAGACCCGAGTGGGGGAGTGCTGACTGTATATGGCGAGGGTACCCGACGTGGGTCAGCACTTTGTTTAACTGCCAGAGCGAGACAGAGTTTACGGCAGGGCTGCAGCGGGTTTGTAGCCTATGTGATGGATACACGAGTGGCCGTGGAAAGGCCGAGTTCGATTGATGATGTTCCGATAGTGCGCGAGTTCCCGGATGTTTTTCCCGAGGAGTTGCCGGGTGTGCCTCCCAAGAGGCAGGTGGAGTTCCACATCGATTTGGTTCCGGGGGCAGCGCCTATCGCCAAGGCGCCTTATCGCCTTGCGCCGCCAGAGATGCATGAGTTATCCTCGCAGCTTCAGGAGCTGCTGGGAAAGGGGTTTATTAGACCGAGTAGCTCGTCGTGGGGAGCGTCGATCCTTTTTGTCAAGAAAAAGGATGGTTCACATCGGGTGTGCATTGATTACCGGGAGTTGAACAAGCTGACGGTCAAGAACCGTTACCCGTTACCGAGGATCGATGATCTGTTCGACTAGCTGCAGGGAGCGTCTTGGTTCTCCAAGATTGATTTGAGGTCTGGATATCACCAGATGAGGGTGCGGGATGAGGATATCCAGAAGACGGCGTTCAAGACTCGTTATGGGCATTACGAGTTCGTGGTGATGCCTTTTGGGCTCACCAACGCACCAGCAGCGTTCATGGATCTCATGAACAGGGTGTGCAGACCGATGTTGGATCGGTTGGTTATTGTATTTGTTGAGTCCATTTGTATTGCGTCTTGGACCTTAAGTTTTGTATCCGGATTGGGCCTGTCCATCCGTGATTATCTAGATTAGTTAATAGGGTTTTACTATAAATATGCATGCATGTATGCGTATTAAATAGTCGATCATTACGTTTATTATTGTAACCCTAAACACCTCTACAGTCGAAGTTCTTCATCGAGCTCTTCTGAGGTGTTGAAGTGTTAATCATACGACATATTCAGTGCCATTCTTGTGTTCTTTATTACATTCTTAATCATTAGCTTGCATAGAATCATACGATCCTAAGAGAACTTAGTTCTAACAATTGGTATCAGAGCGGGAGACTGTGTGATCAATACACCTTCCTTCTGTATTCAGAATACTTTAGGGTTTCCGCTTTTATCGTACAAATAGAAGTCGTCTTCTTCATATCGACGGCTACTCTGTTTTAGATAAAACCCTAATCTCTAGTTTACAGTTTTGATTCTAGTAGCCCACCATGTCTCACGAAGATTCACAAACGAACCCAATCAACATCTCAAACAGCATTGGATCCATGACCAGAATACCCATTCTTTACACTCAAGACTACGAAGTATGGGCTCATCACTTCGAAGACTACGTGGTTGGATCTGAAGATAATGGCTATCTTATCTGGGAAGCAATCACACTTGGGCCATTTGTTCATTCGGCAACAAACACAACTGTCAAGTCCCAAAAGGACTATAACAAGCTGGTGACGGATGTAGAGAAGATGCCACAGGATGAGAAAGATAAGCTGGTATGTAATGTGAAGGCTATGAGGATGATCAGATTCGCCTTGCAATCTGACACCTTTCGGTTGGTTGGTTCATGCACAACGGCCAAAGAAATCTGGGATAGGTTGAAAGAACTCTATTCAACTGATGAAGATTTGGAACACTCAATTCAAACTCTGCTGCTGTCAGAATTTGGAGTCTTTGAACAGAAACCTGAAGAGAAGCTCATACAGACTTTTGATCGGTTCAATCATCTTCTGAGTAAGATGATCAAGCATGGTATAGAGAGGAAGTTAATTGAGCAAAAAGTAACTTTTATGAACGGGCTGAGACCAGAATGGATGGCTGTTGTATCAACTGTGAAAGCACATGAACAGTTCAAATCCTACTCTCTGGCGAAACTGGTGGGAATACTCAAGTCCCATGAAAGTGTGGTAACCAAAGAAGCGAAAGTTGTTTCTGGCATGGGATCTCTGGCTCTTGTCTCAAAAGGCAAAAGTATCCCAGAAGATGAAGAAGAGACTGATATGTCTGAGTGTGATCTGACTAGCGAGGAATATGCTTTGATGATATCCAATCCGAAGAAGTTTGCAAGAAGAAAATTCCCCGTCAACAAGAACCGAAACTGGCAGGGAAGTTACAGCTCTGAGAAGGTGAAAGATAAAGCAAAGAACTCCTCTCAAAAGGATGATGAAAAGAAGGAGAGTAAGCTTGCAGGAAACTCTGGATACGACTGCAATTACTGTCACGGCAAGAACCATTTTGCCAAAGATTGCATGTTAAGAAAAATGGCTGAGAAGAGAGAGGGTGAAGATGATGAGGCGTACTATATGCGCAAGTTAGAAGAAGTTAAGAAGAAGAACGCGACTAACAGCTCAATGAATGCCTTGATTGTACAGGAGAATGCTGGGGAAGATGAGTTCGGTGGCGTAGAAGTGTGGTCAACCGACTCTGAAGATGAAGAGGTTAGAAGGCCCACTCATGGAAAGGCTTTTGTGGCAAAAGAAGAAGGTTCGGCTGGAAGGTGTTTAATTGTCACTGCTGGGCCATCAACCGAAAGTGCAGATAAGGAACCGAACCTGACCGAGAACAAGTGTTTTGCAGCCAAACCAGTGAGTGAGAAGATCAACGACTGCGATCGGCTGATCAAAAAGGTACAATCTATTCTTGAATCTCTTAAAATTCCAAAAACAGATTATGTAGAAGAATTAAACTTTAAATTTTCTAACCTAAGTAGCAGCCTCATGCAAACTCGCTTAGCGAATTGTAACCTAACTGACCAACTCAGCAGGGTGTCTTCAAAAAGTGAGGAAAGAAGAATGTGGATTGAGCTGAAGGAAGCAGAGTTAGTTAGAGCTAGGGACGAAAGTATTTACTTGCAAAGAGACAATTTAAAGTTTTTAAAACAAAGAAATATTTTTTGTTTAATAGCTAAGCGTTTATATACTAATATTGCTCAATTACATTTAAGTTGTGAAATTGGAAAGAAAATTCATAAAATGATATTTCCCTTTCTTGAATTTAAGGAAGATGAGATCATAGCAGAATGTGAATCAAAAGTGTCCTCCGAAGAGACATCCATGTCTTATAGGCTTGGTCTGGACAAGATAGAATCCTTCATTGATTCTAAGGAACACAAAAGTATGCTAAAAGATATCTTAGATGAAAATGATAGGCTAAAAATTAAATCTGAAACTATTCAAACATTTGATCGTTCAAACGCCAAACTTGTCGATGAAAATAAAATAGACTTAGGTAATACGTCTGAATTTGATGAGGAAAGCGAGATGAGTGTAATCTCAGTAGAGGACGAAGTTGACTGCTCTGAGTTTATGAGGAATGAAACCGAGAATGAAAAACCATTAATATCAGAAAACTCGGTTGAATTCGCTCGTCTGTCAAAAGATCAGAAACAGAAACTCAAGGAAAAGGCCATGGTCTATCAAAAGGTTCAGACTGTGCCAAATCAGGTATACGCAGTTACAGGTGTCACTCCAAAGCAAACTTCAGAGTTAAGGATCTTGGTCGATAAAGATAATGTTGAAGGGTGCGAAGACTACTTCTGGTCTGCCCCCATTGACAACGCAGACGAAACCGTGGGTCTATCTGAGAAGACTACATGGAGGGTTAGAGGAAGATACATTGCTGAACCCATCAACACACCCTCCAATTTCGAAAAACCAAGCACAAGTGGAACCAAAGAAATCCCTGAGGAACCAATGGAAGAACCGAAAGCTCCAATCAAAACAATGGAAGAACCAAAAGTTCTACTCAAGAGGGTTGAAGAACCGAAAGTTCTAACCAAGAAAGGTGAAGAATCAAAAATGTCCGACAAGACAACCGAAACTCAAAAGGAGAAGCCAAAGGCCAGCTTCAATATCCATAAATCTCAGAGGGAGCATGCTGAGCAGAAACGCTTGAGAAATCAAAGATATGTTAAGAATCTAAATGAACGAAAAAGGCACTGGAATTCTCAAAACTCCAACTATGAGCCTCCCAAGAAAGGATCAATGGAAAAAGGAAAGGAGAAATTAAAGGAAAATTTAAGTCCAAACTCCTACTATTCCAAGTCCTGTTTCGGTTCTAAACCCAGTTTCGGTCCTAAACCCAGTTTCGGTCCTAAACCAAGTTTCGGTCATAAACCTAGTTTCGGTCCCTCCAAGTCCCAAAGCAAAACAAATTCATTGAAGGACATGAAAGGAAAGGGAAAGCTAGTACCAAACTCTGAGTTGGGTAATAGGAAATCATCAGCTAACCCTAGAAGTCAAAAGAAAAATCATAAACCATCTAACAACACACCAACCAATGCACCGAACATTAAAGAAGATAAAACTAAAATCAAGGTGTATACAATTAAAAGAAAAGATCAAACCACTTTAGTAAAAAGAACATATTTGGTTGATATTTCTGCTGTAATTCCTTTTTCTGTGAAAGACTCACAAGGACCCAAGAAACTTTGGGTTCCTAAATCAGCTTGAATCTGCACGTAATCAGTGACGAGCAGTTCGATGATGAATGGTACATAGACAGTGGCTGCTCGCGTCACATGACAGGGAGAAAGGAAGAGCTGAGGGAGTTTCGGTCCCTGAAAGATGGTGGGTGTGTAAAGTATGGAAACAATTCCTATGGAACAATCAAAGGGTATGGCATGATAACCAATGGCGAATTCTCAATTAGGAAAGTAGCGTATGTACAAGGATTGCAGCACAACCTCATCAGCGTGTCACAATTAGTCGTGGGTACAGGTTTGAAGGTATCATTTGATGATGAGGGGTCTGAGATAATTGAAAAACAATCCAAGAAGGTTCTGCTGAAATCTGAACGCAAGGGAGAAATGTACCCTCTGAATCTAAACCTAATTCGAGGTACACCAGCTATTTGTCTGCTGTCAAAGGCAAATACCGATGAAAGCTGGTTATGGCATCGACGCCTCTCGCATCTAAACTTCAAAGACATCAACAAATTGGTGCTTGGTGATCACGTTCGAGGCCTTCCCCTTCTCAAATTCGATAAAGAGCATTTATGTGCTGCATGTGAAATGGGCAAACAGAGTAGAAAGAGCCACCCCACACGCATTAACACGAAGATAGTTGAAGCTCTTGAACTATTGCACATTGAATTGTGTGGACCTTCGGCTATTGAGAGCATTGGTGGTAGTAAGTACATTCTAGTTATTATAGATGATTTTTCACGCTTCACTTGGGTTTTCATTCTTAAGCAGAAATCAGATGCAACTCCCAAGTTGAAGACATTCATCAAGCAAGTGGAAGTACAGCTGAGGAAGACGGTGAGGAACATCAGAAGTGACAATGGTCTGGAATTCAAGAACAAGGATTTTGAGGACTTTCTGGCTGATAAGGGGATAACTCACAATTTTTCGGCCCCTTATACACCACAGCAGAATGGGATTGTTGAAAGACGAAACCGTTCGTTATGCGAGGCAGCCAGAACCTTGCTCAGTTTCGCTTCGCTACCATTATACTTCTGGGCTGATGCAATTGCCACTGGTTACACTTCCACAGGAAATACAAACTCTGATGCTGATGCAATTGAGGGGGAGATGATGCAATTGAGGGGGAGAAACCAACTTCCATAGGAAATACAAACTCTGATGCTGCCTCAGGTTACACTTCGCCAGTCGAGGGGGAGAAAGAAGATACAACGGTCGAAGGTGATGGCGATCAATCAGAATTTGAAGTAGAAGTGGAGGCTGAACTGAATCCAACATATGATCCAAACTATCCACCATTAGCAAAATGGACCAAAGACCATCCCAAAGCACAGATCATTGGTGAAACTTCTGAGAAAGTTCTTACTCGTTCTCAACTGAAAGCGAAACAAACTGCATTATTCTCAAAAGTTGAATTTTGCATGTTTAATTCGTTCATTTCAAAGGTTGAACCGAAAACCGTAAATGCTGCACTTGATCATTCCCATTGGGTCCAGGCAATGCAGGATGAGCTTCATGAGTTCGAACGCAACCGAGTTTGGAGGCTAATTCCCACCCCAAAGGATGCTTCTGTGGTTGGCTTGAAATGGGTCTTCAGAAACAAGTTAGATAAAGAGGGGAATGTCATTCGCAACAAGGCTCGGTTGGTGGTGAAAGGCTATTGTCAAGAGGAAGGGATAGATTATGAGGAAACCTTCGCTCCAGTAGCTAGGTTGGAATCAGTCAGAATCTTTTTGGCATATGCTGCTCATAAAAACTTCGAAGTTTTCCAAATGGACGTCAAATGCGCTTTCTTGAATGGAGAATTAGAAGAAACAGTCTATGTTGAGCAACCGCCGGGTTTTGTGAACGAAAAATACCCTGATCATTGCTATGTGCTGGTTAAAGCTGTCTATGGATTAAAGCAAGCACCGAGGGCTTGGTATGAAACATTAACTCGCTTCTTGAAAATGTCAAAATTTAAACAAGGTTCGGTTGACCCAACCTTCTTTCGTAAGAAGGAAGGCGAACATCTAATGATTATTCAGATTTATGTTGATGATATCATCTTCGGCTCCACGAATCCTAGCTTAACAGCTGAGTTCAGGAAGTTGATGGAGACTAAATTTGAAATGAGCGCAATGGGTCCAATTAATTTTTTCCTTGGTTTGAATATTAGACAGGGCCCAGAAGGCATATTTATCAACCAGGAGGCCTATACAAAGAACTTACTGACGAAATTCGGAATGCAGGGTGATTCAAAAGTGAAGGTTCCTATGGCATTTGGCACTAAGTTAACTCCATCTCTGGAAAAACCTGCTGAGGACATAACACTATATCATCAAATGATAGGGTCCCTTATGTATCTAACAGCTAGTAGACCGGATATTATGTTTTCTGTTTATTATTGTGCCAGGTTTCAAGCCAATCCAAGAGAACCTCACATGGTGGCAGTTAAGAACATTTTTCGTTATCTGAGGCGAACCTCATCTCTCGGTCTCTGGTATCCTGCTAGATCTGGATTCTTCATTCAAGCCTTTTCTGATGCTGATTTAGGAGGATGTGGACTGGATAGAAAGAGCACTACTGGTGGATGCTAATTTCTTGACGGGAAACTTGTTAGCTGGCAGTCCAAAAAGCAAACTTGTGTTTCACTATCCACAGCCGAAGCTGAGTATATTGCTGCAGCATCTTGCACTGCTCAAGTGGTATGGATTCAAAGTCAACTGAGAGACTATGGGCTAAGTATGAAGAAGATACCTCTCTATTGTGACTCGGAAAGTGCAATAAGGATTTGTCACAATCCAATGCAACACTCAAAAACTAAGCACATTGCACTTAGATATCATTTCATCAAGGATCATGTAGAAGATGGGAACCTGGAAGTACACTTTGTTCGATCTACTGATCAACTGGCTGATATCTTCACTAAAGCCTTACCTGAAGCTACCTTTAACAAAATTTTACAAGGCTTAGGCATGATGGAAGGAGAGTCAGTACCGAATCCTCAAATCTCTCACTAAAAATTAGACAAGCGAAATGGAGCGAACGCTCGGTCTATTTCGGCTCCGTAATTTTCGGGAACCGAAATGAACCGATCGCTCGGTCTATTTCGGCTCTGGAATCTTAGGGAACTGAAATGAACCGACCGCTCGGTCTATCTCGGCTCCGTAATTTTCGGGAACCAAAATGAACCGATCGCTCGGTCTATTTCAGCTCTAGAATTTTAAGGAACCGAAATGAACCGATCGTTCGGTCTATTTCGCTTCACTCATTTAAGATAAGGTTTCGGTTGTATATCTTGTACACTCTTTTCTCTCGTATTTTATCTTTCTGTTTTTATTCTTTTTCAGAAAATTTCAAAAATCCAAAAATATTTTCTCTTTCTGTTTTTATTCTTTTTCAGAAAATTTCAAAAATCCAAAAATATTTTATCTTTCTATTTTTATTCCTTTTCAGAAAATTCTAAAAATTCAAAAATATTTTCTTTGTTTGTTTCGTTTGTCTGTGTGGTTGGTATGTGTGGTGTGTTTCTTATTTTTATTAGGTGACAAGAGTACCAGTACAACCGAATGTGAATCTAAGGCAGGTATATTTAATTTCAGTACGAACTAGTTAAGGGTCCCTAGAAGCATGCTGCTGCATGTTGACCAAAGCCTCTACGACTTTGAGCAGGCCTTAATGATTCGATCTATACCTATCGTTTCTTCCCAATTAGGCCATTAACTGCAACTCAGTCTAGAGCTACCTTACTCTTCTTATATGAGTTAAGAGTTTCTCTGCTTTGTCACGTCTATATAGCAGAAGGTACTTTCGGTTCTATAGCCACCTCCCTTATATTCTCCATCTCCTTTCAATTCACCATTGTAACCCTTGAGACTCTCGGTCCTTACCACTGAGGTTTATGGTTACACAACATCTGTGTTTGTGATCTTAGATACGTATACCACGTACTGAGTGAAACCCAATATCCAACACCAATAATGAATTGACGGTGAATTAATTATTCAAGAACTTACTGGTTACCTAATGAAATCTATTTTTATTTTTGCGTGGTCTTTTATGAAATTGTCTACTACCAAGGCATTTCTTTCCAAAGAGATCCAGTTTATTTTTTGAGATTTCTGCTACCTCTTTAGTCACTATATAATATATCCAACCTACCTGTTCAACAGACCACATCGGTCTCACAGGTACTTCTTCCAACGTTCGGTTTTATGTTAAGACTCGAAGTTCGGTTGAAGATAAGCTACCCTAAGCCTAATCTATAAAAGAAGCCTTTCAATGTTTATTAACAAACAGTTGATCGTATCATTCGGGAAACCACACAAGCACTTCAAGTCTCTCTTGACTTTGAAGGAAGCGATTCTTGCCCGGAATCCTCTGCTTTCTGTCTAGTAATGAGACATCACTCACATCCCATACACATTTATGGTGGTGTGGTTCTTAAAGCTTTTTTAGAAACTGCCATCGACCAATACACAAATGTCATTGAGAAATCTACTAAGGCAGTTGATGCGTCCACCTCTTCCTGTAAAAAGGCAACAACAGAGGTTACTGAGGTTGTTCACACAACTCAGATCTTTCTTGACTCTTTGAAAGCTCATGCTGACACCAATACAGCAAAGGTACAATCCTCTGTGGACTCCTATGCTAAGTCCCTTCAAGAAGAAAGCACTAAGTTTGAAGCTGTACGCTCATCGCTCCAAACCGAGACCACTTCTTTTTTACAATAAGTGGATTCTCGTTTTGATGCTCTTCATGCTAATCTGGAAACCGAAAGTGCCTTGAAGGAGGATCTGGCCAAACACAAAGCCACCATTGAAGTACAGAAGGTGCAACTAGCCCATGCTGAGAAAGAAATCTCTTTATTGAAGACACAACGGGCTGTGTATAAGAGTTGTGCAGGTGAGGTGAAGGACATGTTGACAAATTTGCTTGGTGCTCATGATCCTATTCTTACTCTTACAATTCGCAATCATCTCACATTCAAACTCCTTCCTGCCCTTGGAATACTGCATGAAATGAAGGGTGTTTCGGAGGGTTTCATACCTCCAAAACAAGGGGGAGAAAGTAGTGCTCGTGTTGTTCAACCGAGAGTCATTGTGAAAACAGAAGGTGCTCAACCGAAAGTAACAACCGAACTGAAGGATAATGTAGCTTTAGGTTCTGGTTCACGAGCAAAGCCAAAGGAGACCATTGATAAAAGTGGTAGTGATGTAGAAGAAACCATTGTTGAAGTTCTCCAACGAAAGAAAAGAGACAGAGAGCTGGATGAAACTCTGAAAATTGCTAAAGAAGCAGAGGAGAGGGAAAGGAGAAACAAAGAAGAAGAAGATGCCTTGAACTGCAAGAAGGCTTCGTTTCCCTTGTGGACAAAAGAGACACTTATCAATCAGGCGATTGAGTTTTCTTCTGTCTATTGGTTGGAACCGGTTGCTTCGTTTGATTGTGATAACTCCAAGGACTCGCAGTTCGACATGCCGATTACCAGAAAAGCTTTCACGTTTCATTGCTTTGATGCGACTGCTGAGGTTCCTTTTCCCCATCCTAAGGTTGACCGAGAGTTGATAGACTTCTACTTGAAGTATGGGCAACCGCAGTACCTGACTTGGAGCGCACAGAAGATCATTACAGTCAAGGTACTCAAACCCTCTCCTGCTGGGAGATTTGTTAACGTTAATTTCAAGATCACTCGTGGTTCAGCGAACACGGTGTCAACTATCTCTCTAGCAGATCTTCCTAATCTCAATCCCCATGACTGGATTTTGCTGTTCAACATTCTGCTCACTAATCCTAAGGAATATGAGCCTATTTTAGAGCATCTGAAGAGAATGTTGGCCTCCTACATCCATGAAGTTGCTACTATGGATCAGGAGATAGCAAGAGTTATGAACAAGAAGCCGACTGTCAAGCCTACACCGAAACCAGGAGATGTGAACAAGATGGAAATGGGACAGATAGATTCAACAAATCTTACTGTCATGTTCACGAAAGGTGAAGCTCACAGGTTTTTGTTTGCTCTGGTTGATAAGCATCTATTTTCAACAGACTGCTTGGAGCATATCATCAACATCATTCATAGATGCAAGCAGAATTCAGAGGTTGATAAGAAGAATTTTACAGACATGCTTCGGTGGTATATTACGTTTCGTTACCCTCTTTTAGCCGTTATACCGAAGGTGTTTAGAACTGTGAAGAAGGCTTCTGTTATTAAACCGGATGGAGGTCTCGGTTCTAAAGACGCAAAGGAGGAGATTGTTGAGTCCATTTGTGTTGCGTCTTGGACCTTAAGTTTTGTATCCGGATTGGGCCTGTCCATCCGTGGTTATCTAGATTAGTTAATAGGGTTTTACTATAAATATGCATGCATGTATGCGTATTAAATAGTCGATCATTACGTTTATTATTGTAACCCTAAACACCTCTACAGTCGAAGTTCTTGATCGAGCTCTTCTGAGGTGTTGAAGTGTTAATCATACGACATATTCAGTGCCATTCTTGTGTTCTTTGTTACATTCTTAATCATTAGCTTGCATAGAATCATACGATCCTAAGAGAACTTAGTTCTAACAGTATTCATCGACGATATTATGGTATATTCGAGATCTAGAGAGTAGCATGAGGAGCATCTGAGAGAGGTTCTCGGAGTTTTGAGATCGGAGAGGCTCTATGCCATATTCTCCAAGTGCGAGTTCTGGTTACGGGAGGTCCAGTTCTTGGGGCATCTCGTTAACCAGAACAGGATATTGGTCGATCCGGCCAAGATTGAGGCTGTGATGAGTTGGGAGGTGCCGAAATCCCCCACCGAGATCAGGAGTTTTCTGGGATTGGCCGGCTATTATCGGAGATTTATCAGGGATTTCTCCAAGATTGTCGTTCCTCTCACCAGGTTGACCCGGAAGGGCGTGACTTTTAGTTGGGGTCCGGAGCAGCAGATCTCGTTTGAGACTCTTCGCCAGAGATTGTGCGAAGCCCCGGTGTTATCCCTTCCAGAGGGAATGGAGGATTTTATGGTGTACTGCGACGTATCGATATCGGGGTTGGGTGCGGTGCTTATGCAGAGAGGGCATGTGATAGCGTATGCATCGAGGCAGTTGAAGCCTCATGAGACGAGATATCCCACCAACGACCTGGAGTTGGGGGCAGTGGTGTTCGCCCTCAAGATCTGGCGTCACTATCTGTATGGGGTTCAGTGTACCATATACACGGACCACAAGAGTTTGAAGTATTTGATGGATCAGCCCAACCGGAATATGCGACAGAGGAGATGGTTGGATGTGGTAAAGGATTACGATTTTGAGATCCTATACCACCCGGGCAAAGCTAATGTTGTAGCTAATGCTCTGAGCCGTAGGGCAGAGAGTGCCCCGATTCGAGATGTTTGTATGAGGTTGACGGCGATGACTCCGGTGTTGGACACCATTCGGGAGGCCCAGGCGGAAGCCGTGAAACCAGAGAACTGCAAGAGGGAGCGGGTGATCGGGCAGGTGTCTGAGTTCGTTACCGATAGCCGAGGGCTGATGACCTTTCAAGGTCGGGTTTGGGTGCCGTATACAGGCGGGGCACGTACAATTCTGATGGAGGAGGTGATGGGTTTTTGAGCATTCTAACACTCTTATGGTGTACATGCAACCCTAGAAACCTTGGATCTATGTTTGACTATGATACATGCAAATAATTATTTTTCCAAGGTTCTTATCCTATCTAGCATGGCATGGGGAACTTGAATCAAATAAAGCTAGTAGAATTACTTACCTTGTAGTTGTAGTTGATTGCTTGGAGTTTTAGAGCCTAGCACCAATAGTGTGGATGCATCAAATGGAAATCACAAATCACCACAAACTTGGAACTTTGAGAGAATAGTAATCACCTTCTTGAAATCGGCCCTCTTACTTTACTCACCACAACTCGTGTGATTTCAAGAACCAAAGCCTCCTTTATATAGTGTGGTTGATTAGGGTTACATTCATGTAAACCCTGATACCCATGTCTTTTCATTTCCATGAGATCCATGGGTTAAAGCTCCATGGAGTATCCATGGACTTTCCATGCAAGCCTAGCCCATTCCAAATAAGCATTAGCCCACACTATATAAATACAAGAGCCCATATTTAATTAGTCATACTTTTGATCTCTAAATTAATTCTAGATTAATTATAGATCAATACTAATTAAATAATATGATTTTATATTAATATATTAGGACTTATAATATATTAATAAATCATAACTTATACTATTCTCAAACGATTATCCATAAATTGTTCGGGTGAAGTGCAACCCAAATGGACCATGCCGGGTCGGGTCAAGTACATACCAAATATAGTTATGGACTTAGACACTATATCCAACAGGAGGCGCACAGATCGAGGTTCTCGATCCATCCCGGAGCCACTAAGATGTATTTGGATCTGAAGAGAGACTATTGGTGACCCTGTATGAAGAGGAATGTTGCGTGGTTCGTTGAGAGGTGCTTGACATGTCGCCAGGTTAAGGCCGAGCACCAGCGTCCGCATGGCAAGTTGCAGCCACTTGAGGTTCCCCTGTGGAAGTGGGAACATATTTCTATGGATTTTATCACCAAATTGCTGAGGACCGCGAGGGGCGTCGATGCAATTTGGGTGATCGTTGACCGGCTGACGAAGAGCGCTCACTTCCTTGCTATCAGTGAGAGCTTTTCCGCAGAAAGGCTGGCCGAGTTGTATGTGAAAGAGGTGGTATCGCGTCATGGACTACCGATCTCGATTGTGTCAGATCGAGACGTACGTTTCACTTCCAGGTTCTGGAAGAAGTTCCATGAGGAGTTGGGTACGAGGTTGCATTTCAGTACCGCCTACCACCCACAGACGGACGGACAGAGTGAGCGGACGATTCAGACGCTCGAGGACATGCTTCGAGCATGTGTGTTGGACTTCGGAGGAAGTTGGGACGCGTACTTGTCGTTGCTTGAGCTTTCCTATAACAACAGCCACCATTCGAGTATTGGTATGCCTCCCTTCGAGTTGTTGTATGGGAGGAGATGTCGGACTCCCATTTGTTGGGGAGAGGTAGGGCAGCGCGTGATGCGTAGCACTGAGATAGTGCTTCAGACGACTGAGCAGATACAGCAGGTCAGGTAGAGGTTGTTGACAGCTCAGAGTCGCCAGAAGAGTTATGCGGATAGGCGACGATCCGAGCTTGAGTTTCAGGTGGGAGATTTCATACTCCTGAAGGTATCTCCTTGGAAGGGAGTGATCCGATTCAGGAAGAGGGGCAAGCTGGGGCACCGGTACATTGGTCAGTTTAGCGTGGCCGCGAGGGTGGGCAGGGTAGCATATCGTTTGGAGCTACCTGCGGAGTTGAGCCAGATTCATGGTACCTTCCACGTGTCTCAGTTGAGGAAGTGTATAGCCGACGAGTCGGTGGTGGTACCACTGGAGGATATTCAGGTGGATGCGAGCCTGAATTACGTTGAGAGACCAGTCGCGATTGTGGATCGTAAGATCAAGGTTTTGAGGAACAAGGAGGTGCCCCTGGTTCAGGTCCAGTGGCAACATCGGAAAGGGTCCGAGCTGACTTGGGAGCCGGAGTTGGAGATGCGGGAGCAGCATCCAGAGTTGTTTGCAGAGCGAGACTTCGAGGACGAAGTCTGATTCTAGTGGGGGAGAATTGTATCATCTGGATTCCCAGGTATTCTATGTTATTCATTTATTTTGAGTTATGAGGAGGGACTCGACGAGTTGACGCCTAGACTCGTCGAGTATGATCGCGATTTGCAGAGTGGATTAATGAACGGACTCGAAGAGTCGATGGGTGGACTCGACGATTCCGCGCTGTGGGTGGAAACCCTAAATCTGCAGGCCTGAGCCCTGTTTAAAGGACCTTATGGCCCTCATTTGCGGCCACCTTCACCCTTGAGAGCACCAGAGAACCTGAGAGTGTTGTGAGAGAGAGAGAGAGAGAATAAGCCATTTTCATCATTTTAAGTGTGATTTTGCAAGAAAGAAGGAAGGAGGGCAAGCTAGGAGGGTTGAGGAGCTCAGATCTACCACCATTTGATCAGAAGAGGCTGCTAGAGGTATAAATATGTGCTCAATCTCGTGTATTTGGTGATATACTTGAATCTAGGGTTTTCTTATGCCTTCTTTAGCTTGGAATTCGAAGTATATGAGGTCCCAAGGTGGAGTTCTTCTTAGATCTAGACCTTAAGAGGTCCAGAGAGTCCTATCTACCCTGCTTTATGCTATTCCATTAGAGATATGAACCTAGGTTGCCATTTTAGAGGCCATTTTACCAAAAGAAGCATTATGGACGTTGCATGAGTGTAAAGGTCTGACCTTTACGTGATATTTGGGTATGGTAAGGTCAGATCTATAAGTTAGAGAAACCGATCTGACCTCAAAAGGTCATTTGAGTGTTGTCATGGATGCAACTCGCCGAGTTTATAAGTAGACTCGACGAGTCGAGTCGGGGTTTCCACGGGATTCGTGACAGGTGTAACCCGTCGAGTGAAGGGATGACTCGACGTGCCAAGTGAGGCTAGAAAGATTTTGAGGACCCGCATGGACTCGCCGAGTCGCCCATGTGCACTCGACAAGTCGGGTCAAAGTTTGACCGTTGACTTCAGTTGACCTTAGGGTTTTGGTCAAGCTGATTTAGGAGAGTTCTGGGAAGGGTAGAATGGTCTTCTACCCATCATTGGGGATGAGATTATGAGAGAGTATTGATTAGGGATGTTATTCTGTTGATAGGAGGAGGCTAGATCGGGTATCCAAGAACGGGAGATCATCTGATATCGTACGAGGTGAGTCTTCTCACTATATTGTACCTAGAGTGGTACCTATGTGTGACCGGAAGGTCTTATATGCTATGAGATGTATGTGTTGTATGTCGTTATATGAGATGTATGTGTTATGTATGCTATGAATGATAAGGACCGGAAGATCATCATGATGTGGACCGGAAGGTCAGGATCATATGGACCGGAAGGTCATTACGGGTAGGGCCGGAAGGTCTACCGGGGTTGTGGGACGGAAGTCCTCTGAGACACAGTGACCGGAAGGTCTTATACCCTTGAGTGGCGTATGTGCGTATGTGGTATTTTGGGGAACTCACTAAGCATTTATGCTTACAGTTGTTGTGTTATGTGTTTCAGGTACTAGCGAGGATCGCGGGAAGGCGTCGGCATGATCTGTACACACTCATGGAGTGTATGTTTTGAGATTCTGGGATATTATTTGTTATGATAACATTGGATACATTATGTTTTGATATTATCTTGTGAATAGAAGTATGTTTTAAAAATGAAAAATTGTTTTGGAAATTTACGTTGTTACAGATTGACCCTTAAAGGGGATATGAATATGAAGGAGTAACTAAAGGAGACTGTTATGTGTAGGAGGTTGAGGAGAGTTGATCCTAGCACCGAGGACAGTTCAATTACTGCACGACATTGAGGTGAGTTACCTTCCAGTAGAAGTGGGTCTAAGGCACCAATGCCGGCCCACTAGTAGGTGATTATAGATGAGATGATTTTCTTTGTGATAATTTTCTAGTATGCCACTATCTGATATGTTTTATGTGCCAGTATGCTATGTTATTATGTGGTAGAGATAGGGGTGAAATAGTCCATGGTTATCGGTTGAAAAAGACTGAAGGGGAGGCCAGCACCCAGATATGCTAGGTTGTATATGATTGATATGTTTATGCAAGATTATTATGTCGTAGTGGTAGGGGTGAAATAGTCCCCGGTTACCGGTTGAAAGAGACCGAAGGGGAGGCCAACACCCAAATATGCTAGGCAGGATGCCGGTTAAAAGAGACCGAAGGGGAGGCTAGCACCCAGATATGCTAGGCATTATGTGATTATATGGTATGTGGTATCATGGGGGAACTCACTAAGATTTGTGCTTATGGTTTTCAATTTTTATTTCAGGTCCTTCTTCTTCTAAGGGAAAGGAGTCGGCACGGTAGCAACGCATCACACCACTATCTTCCGCACTATGATGTTCTTGGGATTGTACTCTGACATTAGTATTCCATGACATGTTTTATGACATTTATGTATGGGTTTATGGGTTGATATGATATTGATGATCTTTTTAGTAAACTGTTTTATAAATTACTTAAGTAAAAACGAAATTTTTGGTCCTGAAATTTAGGATGTTACATATGATCAGTTAAATAATAATAATTCAGTCAAAAATGAGTGACCAAAAATTTATATCTATTTTTATGACAGTTAGTGTATTTGGAAAGTACACAATAAAGTGATTCCAAGGATATAAGCGTTGCAAAAATTTGACTCCAATTGGAGGAGTTATGATTTTTTTAAAGATAAAAAAACAATCGCGTTAATAACGCAATTAACGTCAAAATAGCATAAAAAATCGGTTGAGTTTCGGCTAACGTCACTAAAAGGAAAATCGTAGTAACCCGTGAGATAAGGACCTCGAAAGGAAAAATGGTCAAAAACGGAATTCGTATGAAGGAGATACAATTTTTAGAAAAATATAAAATACATGTTAAAAATGAATGGAAAAATTTGATAATGCGATCATAAGGAAAGTTGTAGTACTAGTAGAAACCTACACAAATATATAACGAGGGTAAGAAACAATATTCATATAAGGAAGATATGTATTTTTATAAAAGAGTTAGGTATGCACGCCAAGTGCGCACCATGCCTGTCGTGCATGCCTGACACCCAGATTCGTCGAAGATTAGGGAGACGTAGACCATCAGAAGCGTGACACGTGGCAAGCTCTGGATGGAGCCACAAAGCAAGTGTACGTCGCGCATGAAGTACGCCGCGCGCATAACGACTATAAATGGAGGTGCTCAAATTCTGATTTTCTCATCCAAAACACTCTCTCTATACCTCTCAACTTGTTCCGGAGATCCTCTCGATGGCACGAAGCATCGGATGCCAGCGTTATATATTTATATTTATAAATATCAAATCATTTTAAAGCTTAAAGCCTTAGGATAATGTGGCTATAAATATTATGCGTAGTTGTAAGCTATGATACCATGCCTAAGAGTTATGATGCTTGATAGTCTAGGAAGAGATAATACGTACATGTTATATTGGTCAAATCCATAGGATAAGGTAGTACCTAGTAGTTATGCTGGTCAAATATAGGGATATGTGTCGTACCTAGTTGTTACTATGTCCAAATATCTTGTTTTCAAATGACCATAATCAGGGTGTATATATATATATATATATATATATATATATATATATATATATATATATATATATATATATAGGGAAAAGTGAATATACATTACAGCCCTACCTAAGCTTAGGTACCAAACCTCATTAAACTGCGTTGTAGGTAAGGATTTTCTTGGACAAAAATGCTACGTGATTTCCTAGCAAATCGTATCCTTCCTAAAAAAACTACGTGATTTCTTGAAACAATTTTTTTTCCAAAAAATTTTCTTCTCATTATTTATTGATGCGCAAAGAGTGAAGTAGTAAACGATAATGCAAGAAAGAGCATGGGGATGGTTAAACAAACGATAATAGAGGAAAGAAAAACTATGGGGATGGTATATTTACCAAGTGAAAACTGAACCGAGTGAATTTACTATGTTAAATGACATAATTTTGAGGTTTTGTACCTAAGCTTATGTGAGGCTATAAAGTATATTCCTTATCCCTATATATATATATATATATATATATATATATATATATATATATATATATATATATATATATATATATATATATATATATATATATGTACAAAATAATTATGAGATCAGAAGTTATAATTAATGTGTTAGTGAGTTGTTAATATTTCAAAGGCCTTGATTAAATTCGGCTTTCTCCGGTACCTATAATCATTAATTTTGCGAGAGCTAGAAATATATGTATAGATTTATACGGGGATTGACACCCCCACCTGCAATTGCTAGCTACAATCGCATAAGGATAACTTTCTTATTATTCACTATTCGATGTCCGATGAAGCGTCGTGGCAGGGAAAATTATTAGTCAAACAGCGACGATTGTGGGGACTAATGGTAATACATTATAAAAACCTTAAAGATCCGACTACCATTAGGGACGCCTTAGAGTTGTAGATAAAGTACATTAGGATTAGTTAAGCATCCTGCAAAAATAGTAAATTAGGATTAATAAAATATCTTAAAAGATAAAAAGATAGGCTTGATGGATATCCTTAAAGATAATAAGATAGGATCGTTAGATATCCTATAAAGATAGTAAATTAGGATTAATAATAAATCCTAGACGACAATAAGATAGGATTAGCATAATGTCCTAAAAAGATAAAGAGGTGACATAATAAAACATAGGAAGCTTGGAAGCTAAGAATAATAAAGATTTCTAAAAGTTTTCAAAAGAGTTTATTATTGTAAAAAATCGCATGTGTTCCTAGGATGGAGTAGAGATCAAGTTAGGAAAGGATTATCAACATGATGACATGTAGATTTTCATTTAGATAAGTAATTATGATTGACGCTCTATGATTTGGGAAATCTATGTACTGTCACCACTTGGCATTTTCTGTCATCGACCAGGGAGGGTGTGACACTTATGGATCTTATAAGTCTGATTTCTTCTTTAATACATGGTTTTTTTATAAAATCTATGTCTTAGTTTCAATCCATGATCTACCTCCAATCTCCAACTAGCTACTAGTTGTGAGTTTTGGATGATTTGGGTTATGTTGATGGGTTTTCCAAACCCTAGAAAGTGGAATCCGAATCTACTGACTTTAATCTAGATTTGATTTTGATTTTATGCTTAATGAATGTATTTAAATTCAAATCTACGATTTATTTGTCAATTCGTGACCAATGGTGAGATTCCTTGATGGTTGGTTCAAATCTAGTTTCGTGGTGTTGATTTGGTGTTTTGGAGTTTAGAGTGCATAGATCCAATTGAATTGAATCAAATGATGTTATGAAACTATTTTCATTATTAGATGATGTCTTCTAATCTAAATTCAAGTCACTTTATGGGTTCATACTTGAATTGGTGTTTATTAAGCTAAGTTGAGCTTCTTTAAGGTTCATAAGAAGTTTAAAGCTCAATGGAGGAGTGAATAATCTTCAGAACTTCTTAATTCTATGTGTTTTTATTTGGAGAAATCATTTTTGATCTTTTTGGTTACATCTACCTTTCATACATAGTGATCTAGTGAAAATTTGAGTTCCTTAACCTCATTAAGCTTCTAAGTAGAGTTTGTAGGATGTTTTAGTCTTTCATTTCTATTCCAAGGATATGAACCTTCTAGGGATCCTTTATTATCTCAATTAACGTGTTTTAGCATGTATTTGAAGCACTGTGAATCATTTAGGTAAGTTGTTGGATGTTTAGATGCATTAGGACAAAAGTAGGATGCTTAAAAGTGAAATTTTGGCCATTTTTGATATTTTGCACACGACACGGGTCGTGTCTGGTGTTCTGCTTTCAAGTCACAAACAAAAAACTTGTTTGTATTTAAGAACTTAATAAGTGATTTAATGGACCATTTTTTAGTATTGAAAATAATAAAATATATACATTTATAGGAAGGAGTCATGGGATGATATTTGTGAACGTGAGGTGAAAGGGAAATAACTAAATGACATTATGGGGTGCTTCGTAAGCTTAGAGTTGAGGAAGAAGTGTATCGATTTCTAAGAATTCATCTAAAGTGAGTACTTTTACCTTAGAACATTGTCCTCACTATATGATTATGTTATATGTGTTTCCCAGTATTTGAAGTAAACGTACGTATATAAATATGATTACGGCTCTATGTATCCATTAACTGTTTTCATCTACTTTATACTATATTTTATAATTGAGAGACGACTTCATTAAATAAAGGGTATGTTTTGGAAATGTTTTGCATTAAGGGGCTTTACCTTATTCTTTGATTGTAAGAATTCATATATTCTTGACTTCCTGCTTTAGAACCTCCAGGAATGTACATCTCTTATTATTGGTTTTTTGTTTTGAAACTATGTAATATATTTGATTGCTAGTTGCCCATATGGGGATTATTTATGCATTCATTAAATTATTTTTTTTTAGAAATAATTTGGTTGATATAAAGCTAAAATTCTTATTTTGAGAAAAGAGATTTTGGTATCATACTAGGATGGGTGTGATCGTGTGGTCCTGAGCACCTAATGGACAATTGTTTGTTGTTTGTTATTTTATTGTGAGTAGATTTCTAGATAATCCTCATGTGCAAGAGTAGAGGCTTGTTACCCCTCATGTGGTGTAGGTGGATATGTGACAACCGTCAAATTTCGGTAAATTCAAAGTCAACAAGTCAAACCGGTCAACTCCAATAACCCTTGTATGCTAGGGTTTACGTTATGTAATCACTATACAATTCGCTATTTTAATGAGAAATCATCATTTGGAAAGTTCATGTGTTTGATTTTCCTTAGCCTTAACAGTGCTAAACAACGAACCAAAGCGATAAAACACTATTGCACAATCATCGGGATTTTGTACGACACTAAAACACGGTTTAATGGGGTTTACGAACCTTGCGTTGTGAAGCCGGACACTCAAATTAATCACAAACGAAACCTCTCTAAATCGTTTTCACTCTATCTCTTTCTAATTGAAATCTCTCCCAAATCTCTCCCAAATCTCTCTCAAAAGTTACTTTAACTTTTTGTAATCATTTGGGTCATCTCGACCCTTAACCGGGTCCAAAATCGCTTGAAACGGGATAAAAACGAGTAAAATAGCTTTAACGATCCGAAACCAAAGCTTCTGGTCCGAAGCTGTGTCCGAGGTCCGAGGTCCGAAGTCCGAGGTCCGAGGTCCGAAGGACCAGTGTCCGAAGTCCCGTCCGTCCGAAGCCGTGTCCGAAGTCGTGTCCAAAGTCCGAAGCCGTGTCCGAAGTCCGAAGGTCCGAAGCGAAGCCTCGCAGACAGGCCCTTTTTACCGGTTTTTCGACTACGACTTCGTTTTAACTCCGTTTTTCATTATTTTAACGTGGGATTTTCACCCAAAACTTTATTTTATAAACTAAGGCCCCAAAATATATAAATCTCCAGGGTTTTTATAAAATATATTAAAAGAATTGGTGATTGATCTAATTATTGAGGGAATATTTGCTTTTCCTTAATTTATGGCAAAAGCAACCCACTACCACCTCACTCTATGATCAGCCACTCTTTCCCACTACCCCTTGTCTCCTTAGTGGACCTTTACAGCCAATCTCCAGCTCTTCCCATGTTCTAAGAGCTGGTTGATTGATCCTCTCTCCTCATTCTCCATAAAAACTCTTTCATTCTACACTTAGCAACCAAGAACACTCTCCAAAATTCTCTCATCTTTTCTCTTAACTTCAAGAACTTCAAGGCTTTCTCCAGGGATTTCTTTCTTCAATTAGTAAGTATCTTCATCATTCACATAATTATTAAACTCCATTCTACTCAAATTATTGATATCTTACACAAGTTCCATCTTATTCGGTGTTAGATTTTCGAATCATCAAGACATCTTCTTAGTGTTCTTGAGTTGAACACTTCCTCTCTCTCACTTTCATCTACTGAAACCACATAAGGTGAGTTCATACCCGTACATTTACATGTTTTTCTTAAGTTTTAAGGAGGGAATACAAGTAAAATCATCAAGAACACAATTAAACTTTTTCTAACAGATTGCATCAGAAAAGATGGACGTTAATCACGGACTGTTTTGGTCAACTTAAATATTTTAGTTTTCAAAGATGTTTCAGGTGCAAGTAGTTCAAACTCTTAGCTTTAAAATGACTACTTGCACATCTCCAAATGATTTTTCTACAATTAATGGTGATTTTTACAAAACTGCCTGTCATTTCAGAGGCAAACCCGGACCAGTCTGTGATTATGAACATTTTCACCTCTGTTAGAGATCACTAAAAATCATGATAAAATTTACGAACAAACTAGACTCATATTCCAAACTCTCAAAATTTGCGGATTTGGATTTAGAGCTGTGATGATTTTTCTATAAATTTTCTAAGAACGGTAACAGAAACTGTTTTTAACGAAAAGTTGTTGTTTATTTCATTTCACCTTGTAACATGTTGAGCAAGGTGTATATCTTTATGTGACTATATGTTACTGCAATATATGACATTTTATCTTAATATTTAGACACACATCAGTTTACAACTGGATTTGGTCATATAAAATATAAAGAATAACAAGTGATTATAATCAAAGTACAATCGATACATTCAAACATAAAATAACTATTTTGAATATAGTTTGCATACATTACCACGTACTACCCTTGGTTGATAAACTATAATAGGTATAGTTTATGATACATTACATAACACATACATTTAAAAAGGGTACATTTATACAAATGATATTTTCATTAAGCAAGGTACGACCATACGGTACCAAGTTTTCATAACACGTAATTCCGTTAATGACTTTGTGAGACATTTACTTCAAATTACCATTAAGTCCTGTATTGTAACCAGAGTCTCCTTAAGGGAGAGCGTGATACTTGTGTATAGATCTATATTGGGTTTGACAAACCCACACCTAAACTGCATGCAACAGTTAGACCGATAGGTCTGGGGTGACAAATGTCATAACATTTCCGACGCTTGAAGAACGTCGTTTTAGGCAACCTTGGTCATAGTATGGTTATAATAAACTCACATAAAGTATTAACAAACATTGGAATTTACGGGAACTTCATTAAAAATTTAACGAGTTTATGTCGATTTAAACTTGCATTGTTTTACTATAAATATGACAAATTACTTGTACATTTCGGTCTTTGGGTTTTAAGACTACATTTACACATTAAGGAAAATATTGGATTTTTCTAACACAAATACTACTTTTACAAACGAAAGGCTTTTAATAATACCAAACAGAAGCTTATGAACTCACCAACCTTTGTGTTGACACTTTTTCAAACAACTTGTATTCTCAGGAAATCATTAAACAGGTAATCAAGTGCATTTGAGGATGGGACGCTAAGGCGTCTACTATTTCATATTTTATCAACATATTGTGATTGATTCGTAAACATGTAATTCATACAATGATGTAATTTTTTTCAATTATATATATATGTTGGTTGTGTTTGCTTGAATTACTATTACAATTGCTGTTATGATACTATACATGAAGTCCTCCACCCCCGGACGTTTCCGCCATCCTTGGTTTGGGGGTGTGACAGATTGGTATCAGAGCGCAGTTTATAGTGAATTAAGTATATCAAACCACATAAGATATACAAACTATAAACACAATTGGGACTAATAGTCTCTGATTTGTGCATTTTTCAAATAAATATACTTTTAGAAAATAAATGATTCTTTTTATTAAAAAGTATAAATACATGCATACATGCTCACATAGTGTCATAACTAGAAGAACATAAAATAAAAGAAGAGGAGTTGTACATTATGGGTATGCCTTGGTATATGTAAATCAAGTCTAGGAAGGATATAGCCTGATCAACTATATCTGTCCGGGAATTGACTTGCATATACCGGGGGATGGTCAGGATGGACAACAAATCTAACAAACTCGTCTTACCGCTAGTACGCCTCATTCACGAAGCCGGTCTATAAGGGGAGTATAAGGTTGTTGCCTATAAAATGGCAACTTAATGGGTGTCCACTCTCACCCACCGCTTCCTTGATCGGTGGAGGGTCGTTAGCCGAACGGGTAAGACAAGGACTTATAAATTCTCATTAAAAGTATGATGAATATTATAAAGTAACTAAATGCTTTAAGAACTCAAAACTAAACATTTACAAATACTATAGGAGTATTTTGTGTTACTATAATAAAAATATTTTATACTTTCATTTTACCTCATAACCCAATGTATTGGGTCAATAAAAAGTATAAAATCGTATGTATCGTAAACATACCGGAAAACAACGTAATAATATACTTTATGTATAAAAGATTTCTCTCCCTATAAATACACTTTTACTAAAAGTACATTGGTTTACGACTTATGACAGAACCATGCCGCCAAGAAGAAGACCAAGACCTTCCAGCAACACAGCAACACCTCCTCCGCCGCCGCCTCCACAGTTTGATCCCGCGATGTTCCAGGCTGCAGTAACAGCAGCCGTAGTGGCCGCAATGTCGCAGATAGGGACCAACGGAGCTGGTGGTTCGGGATCGGGAGCTACACACTCTAACCACGGAGACAGTACGTGGCGTGCAAAAGAGTGTTCATACAAAGACTTCACAAATGGCAAACCCGACAACTTCAATGGAAGCGGGGGAGTCATCACGTTGATGCAATGGTTTGAAAAGACCGAAGTAGTCTTTCAGGTGTGCTCCTGCCCCGAAGCGAGCAAAGTTAAGTTCGCAACCTTAACCTTCACCGGCCGGGCCCTTACTTGGTGGAACTGCCGGGTTAAGTCACTTACTCTCGAAGTGGCTAGCTCCATAACCTGGGCAGAACTAAAAACGTTGATGATGAATGAGTACTGCCCGAGAGGTGAAATTCAAAAGCTGGAACAAGAACTCTGGAACCTCAGGATGACGGGCTCTGACCTTGAAACCTACACCACCCGATTCAATGAATTGGCTCTCCTCTGCCCAACAATGGTTACTCCGGAGGAGAAAAAGGTGGAGCGATACCTTTGGGGACTGTCTCTCCACGTGCAAAGTAGTGTCCTGGCTTCAAGGCCAACTACTTTTGACAGTGCCAGGGAGCTGGCACAACAACTTGTTGACCACCGAGCCGGTCATAATACTACAACCACCACCACTGATAAATCAAAAGGGGGAAACAACAAAAGGAAGTTCTGGAACGAAAAGAAGAGCCAACCAGCACAGGACCCCGCTAAGAAGCAACAAATTGTTGCTGTCCATGCTGCCACTAATGCTGCCACTACTGCTACCACTCCAGCACCACCGAATCCATATGCGGGAAAACTACCTAAGTGCAACAAGTGCAACTTTCACCACAATGGTGCTTGTAGGGAGATGCACTGTAACAACTGCGACAGGAAGGGGCACACTGCTCGTTTCTGTAAAGCGCCGGCTCAACCAATCAACCAAGTCGCCAGTACGGGGGCAACCCGGACCTGCTACAACTGTGGAGACGCAGGTCACTTCAAAAGAGACTGCCCCAAAGCACAAGCCCCTAATGCTGGTGGAGTAGGAAGAGTCCTGGCAATAGGACATGGGGAAGCAGTCGAGGATCCCACGGTGGTTACCGGTACGTTTCTCCTCAATAACTCTTATGCATGCGTACTATTCGATAGTGGAGCGGAGAGGAGTTTCGTGAGCCACCAATATAAACATTTACTTGAACAAAATCCCCAATCACTAAAGGATACTTATGTAGTAGAAATGGCAAATGGGAAAGTAGAACGCACTAGCGATATATACTCACAATGTACTCTCACTCTAGACAACCATACATTTAAAATTGACCTGATGCCAGTCACCATAAAAAGTTTCGACGTAATCATCGGGATGGATTGGTTAGTTCCTCACCGTGCCGACATTCTATGTTACGAAAGGGCCGTTCGCCTCAATCTACCAAATGACGAAACCCTTCTTATCTATGGTGACAAACCTAGTGCGAATTTACAAATCATCTCATGCATCAAAGCCCAAAAGTATCTCCGGAAGGAGTACCACGCCTTCTTAGCCCATGTAGTAGACAAGAAACAAGACGTGAAAGACATCAAGGACATCCCCGAAGTGTGTAACTTCCCGGATGTGTTCCCAGAGGATCTTCCTGGTGTACCACTCGCACGACAAGTAGATTTCAGAATTGACTTAATACCCGGAGCTACCCCCGTAGCCAGAGCTCCATACCGCCTCGCACCATCAGAAATGCAGGAGTTGTCCAGTCAGTTGACCGAGCTTTTGAACAAAGGGTTCATCAGACCAAGCTTCTCACCTTGGGGAGCACCAGTCCTTTTTGTAAAGAAGAAGGACGGATCCTTTCGCATGTGCATCGACTATCGGGAACTAAACAAGCTCACCATCAAAAACCGATATCCTCTGCCCCGAATCGACGACCTTTTCGACCAACTCCAAGGAGCAAATTTCTTCTCAAAGATCGACCTAAGGTCAGGCTACCATCAGCTACGAGTTCAAGAAGAAGATATTTCCAAAACTGCATTCAGAACTCGCTATGGGCACTACGAGTTTGTGGTGATGTCCTTTGGTTTAACAAACGCACCTGCGGTATTCATGGACCTAATGAATAGAGTGTGTCGACCCTACCTAGACAAGTTTGTAATCGTATTCATCGACGATATCTTGATCTACTCGCGAAGCGAAGAAGAGCATCGCCTACATCTACGCCAAGTGCTAGAGACGCTAAGAGCGGAGAAGCTTTATGCTAAGTTCTCTAAGTGTGAATTCTGGATTAGAGAAGTGGATTTCCTTGGACATGTGGTAAGTGAGAAAGGCATACATGTGGACCCCTCCAAGATCAAGGCAATCGAGAATTGGTCAGCACCCAAGACGCCAACCGAAATTCGACAATTCCTTGGGCTTGCTGGCTACTACCGAAGATTTATACAAAACTTCTCCAAGATTGCGAAACCACTCACCACCTTGACGCAGAAAGGTGTGATATTCAAGTGGGAAAATAAACAAGAAACTGCTTTCCAAACGTTAAAACAAGCCCTATGCAGCGCACCGATCTTGTCTCTCCCAGAGGGAACCGAGGACTTCATAGTGTACTGTGATGCTTCGAATCAAGGCCTCGGATGTGTGCTCATGCAGAGAGGGAAGGTTATCGCGTATGCATCAAGACAGCTTAAGACGCACGAGGTTAATTATACTACGCACGACCTGGAATTAGGAGCAGTGGTATTCGCTTTGAAGATCTGGAGACACTACCTCTACGGCACGAAATGCACTATCTTCACTGATCACAAAAGTCTTCAGCATATCCTCAATCAGAAAGAGCTCAACATGCGACAGAGGAGATGGGTGGAGTTGCTGAATGACTACGAGTGCGAAATTCGTTATCATCCGGGCAAGGCCAATGTAGTGGCCGATGCTCTAAGCAGGAAGGAGTACTCGGGCCGCCGAGTAAAATCCTTAACAATGACAATCCATTCCCACCTGACCATACAAATCAAGGAAGCTCAACTGGAAGCTTTGAAACCAGAAAAGGTGGCAGGAGAGACATTAAGGGGAATGGATAAAAACTTAGAAGTCAAGGATGATGGAGCACGTTATATCATGAACCGGATTTGGACACCGAAGTTCGGTGGACTCCGAGATGTCGTCATGAATGAAGCACACAAGACTCGATACTCCATCCATCCCGGGTCGGGTAAGATGTATCTGGACCTCAAGAAATTATACTGGTTGGCGAACATGAAAGCTGAGATTGCTACCTATGTGAGCAAGTGCCTGACTTGCGCTAAGGTCAAAACCGAATACCAGAAACCATCCGGGCTATTACAACAGCCGGATATACCTGAGTGGAAGTGGGAACGAATAACAATGGACTTCATAACCAAGCTGCCTAAGACATCGGGCGGTCTTGACACAATATGGGTAATTGTAGACAGATTGACCAAATCAGCACACTTTCTACCAATAAAAGAAACCGACAAGATGGAGAAGCTGACTAGAACGTACATCAGAGAGATTGTACGACTCCATGGTGTGCCGATATCCATTATCTCCGATAGAGATAGTAGATTTACCTCACGGTTTTGGCAGTCTCTACAAAAATCATTGGGAACTAGGCTTGACATGAGTACGGCCTACCACCCACAAACCGACGGACAGAGCGAGCGAACCATTCAAACGTTGGAAGACATGTTAAGAGCTTGTGTGATAGACTTCGGTAAAGCATGGGATACCCATCTACCGCTTATTGAATTCTCCTACAATAACAGCTATCATACTAGCATCAAAGTCGCTCCATTCGAAGCTCTTTACGGTCGCAAATGCAGATCACCCCTGTGTTGGGCTGAGGTGGGGGATACACAGCTAGCTAGAGGGCAAGTCTCTAATAGCACCCTCACTGGCCCTGAAATCATAAGGGAAACCACAGAAAAGATCGTTCAAATTCGAGAGAGACTGAAAGCGTCTCGCGATCGGCAAAAGAGTTACGCAGACAAACGACGCAAACCCTTGGAATTCCAGGTGGGTGATCGAGTACTACTAAAAGTTTCCCCTTGGAAAGGAATGATACGATTCGGCAAACGCGGGAAACTAAATCCAAGGTACATCGGGCCATTTGAAATCCTTGCTAGGATTGGGCCAGTAGCATACAAGCTTCGATTACCTCAGGAACTTGACAAAGTACATCCCACGTTTCACGTGTCTAACCTAAAGAAGTGTTTGTCTGATGAGACACTCGTAATACCACTCGACGAAATCAAAGTTAACGAAAATCTCCACTTCGTGGAGGAACCAGTCGAAATCATGGATCGGGAAATCAAACGAACGAAACAAAGTCGTATTCCCATCGTGAAGGTACGTTGGAACGCTAAACGAGGACCCGAATTCACCTGGGAACGCGAGGATCAGATGAAACAAAAGTATCCACATCTCTTTCCAAACTCTTGAAATCCCAGTCAAAATGAAAATTTCGGGACGAAATTCCTTCTAACGGGGGGATGATGTGACAACCGTCAAATTTCGGTAAATTCAAAGTCAACAAGTCAAACCGGTCAACTCCAATAACCCTTGTATGCTAGGGTTTACGTTATGTAATCACTATACAATTCGCTATTTTAATGAGAAATCATCATTTGGAAAGTTCATGTGTTTGATTTTCCTTAGCCTTAACAGTGCTAAACAACGAACCAAAGCGATAAAACACTATTGCACAATCATCGGGGTTGTGTACGACACTAAAACACGGTTTAATGGGGTTTACGAACCTTGCGTTGTGAAGCCGGACACTCAAATTAATCACAAACGAAACCTCTCTAAATCGTTTTCACTCTATCTCTTTCTAATTGAAATCTCTCCCAAATCTCTCCCAAATCTCTCTCAAAAGTTACTTTAACTTTTTGTAATCATTTGGGTCATCTCGACCCTTAACCGGGTCCAAAATCGCTTGAAACGGGATAAAAACGAGTAAAATAGCTTTAAGGATCCGAAACCAAAGCTTCTGGTCCGAAGCTGTGTCCGAGGTCCGAGGTCCGAAGTCCGAGGTCCGAGGTCCGAAGGACCAGTGTCCGAAGTCCCGTCCGTCCGAAGCCGTGTCCGAAGTCGTGTCTGAAGTCCGAAGCCGTGTCCGAAGTCCGAAGGTCCGAAGCGAAGCCTCGCAGACAGGCCCTTTTTACCGGTTTTTCGACTACGACTTCGTTTTAACTCCGTTTTTCATTATTTTAACGTGGGATTTTCACCCAAAACTTTATTTTATAAACTAAGGCCCCAAAATATATAAATCTCCAGGGTTTTTATAAAATATATTAAAAGAATTGGTGATTGATCTAATTATTGAGGGAATATTTGCTTTTCCTTAATTTATGGCAAAAGCAACCCACTACCACCTCACTCTATGATCAGCCACTCTTTCCCACTACCCCTTGTCTCCTTAGTGGACCTTTACAGCCAATCTCCAGCTCTTCCCACGTTCTAAGAGCTGGTTGATTGATCCTCTCTCCTCATTCTCCATAAAAACTCTTTCATTCTACACTTAGCAACCAAGAACACTCTCCAAAATTCTCTCATCTTTTCTCTTAACTTCAAGAACTTCAAGGCTTTCTCCAGGGATTTCTTTCTTCAATTAGTAAGTATCTTCATCATTCACATAATTATTAAACTCCATTCTACTCAAATTATTGATATCTTACACAAGTTCCATCTTATTCGGTGTTAGATTTTCGAATCATCAAGACATCTTCTTAGTGTTCTTGAGTTGAACACTTCCTCTCTCTCACTTTCATCTACTGAAACCACATAAGGTGAGTTCATACCCATACATTTACATGTTTTTCTTAAGTTTTAAGGAGGGAATACAAGTAAAATCATCAAGAACACAATTAAACTTTTTCTAACAGATTGCATCAGAAAAGATGGACGTTAATCACGGACTGTTTTGGTCAACTTAAATATTTTAATTTTCAAAGCTGTTTCAGGTGCAAGTAGTTCAAACTCTTAGCTTTAAAATGACTACTTGCACATCTCCAAATGATTTTTCTACAATTAATGGTGATTTTTACAAAACTGCCTGTCATTTCAGAGGCAAACCCGGACCAGTCTGTGATTATGAACATTTTCACCTCTGTTAGAGATCACTAAAAATCATGATAAAATTTACGAACAAATTAGACTCATATTCCAAACTCTCAAAATTTGCGGATTTGGATTTAGAGCTGTGATGATTTTTCTATAAATTTTCTAAGAACGGTAACATAAACTGTTTTTAACGAAAAGTTGCTGTTAATTTCATTTCACCTTGTAACATGTTGAGCAAGGTGTATATCTTTATGTGACTATATGTTACTGCAATATATGACATTTTATCTTAATATTTAGACACACATCAGTTTACAACTGGATTTGGTCATATAAAATATAAAGAATAACAAGTGATTATAATCAAAGTACAATCGATACATTCAAACATAAAATAAACTATTTTGAATATAGTTTGCATACATTACCACGTACTACCCTTGGTTGATAAACTATAATAGGTATAGTTTATGATACATTACATAACACATACATTTAAAAAGGGTACATTTATACAAAGGATATTTTCATTAAGCAAGGTACGACCATACGGTACCAAGTTTTCATAACACGTAATTCCGTTAATGACTTTGTGAGACATTTACTTCAAATTACCATTAAGTCATGTATTGTAACCAGAGTCTCCTTAAGGGAGAGCGTGATACTTGTGTATAGATCTATATTGGGTTTGACAAACCCACACCTAAACTGCATGCAACAGTTAGACCGATAGGTCTGGGGTGACAAATGTCATAACATTTCCGACGCTTGAAGAACGTCGTTTTAGGCAACCTTGGTCATAGTATGGTTATAATAAACTCACATAAAGTATTAACAAACATTGGAATTTACGGGAACTTCATTAAAAATTTAACGAGTTTATGTCGATTTAAACTTGCATTGTTTTACTATAAATATGACAAATTACTTGTACATTTCGGTCTTTGGGTTTTAAGACTACATTTACACATTAAGGAAAATATTGGATTTTTCTAACACAAATACTACTTTTACAAACGAAAGGCTTTTAATAATACCAAACAGAAGCTTATGAACTCACCAACCTTTGTGTTGACACTTTTTCAAACAACTTGTATTCTCAGGAAATCATTAAACAGGTAATCAAGTGCATTTGAGGATGGGACGCTAAGGCGTCTACTATTTCATATTTTATCAACATATTGTGATTGATTCGTAAACATGTAATTCATACAATGATGTAATTTTTTTCAATTATATATATATGTTGGTTGTGTTTGCTTGAATTACTATTACAATTGCTGTTATGATACTATACATGAAGTCCTCCACCCCCGGACGTTTCCGCCATCCTTGGTTTGGGGGTGTGACAGGATAGCCCCTAGTACCTGTTTATGGGTGTAAGGGAAAAAGTTGATTAGTTTCTCCAATCGTGAGTTCGTCACACTTGGCCATCAACCTTTTGTTGTCGAATGTGAGTGATAAAGTTGGCAGTTTCTTCAGTCATGAGTACTGCACATCCAACGTTTGTGGTGAGCTGGACTTTGAGATTGACAAGGGGTTGGGAGTAGTTGCATGCATTGCATATTACTTATTTGGAATTGATTTTGTTTACACTTTTTGTATATTTTGGGACTTAAGTGTCTATTTTTTAAAATATAAATGTTTTAAGGAAACCTTATGGGTATATGAAATCCTTTTGTTATATTTGGATTTCGAACCTGAGTCAATATATATGATTTTTGGATGTTTTGGAAATATTGAATATAGTAAACTGAATTTATATCATGTTTTAGCTCACAAGAGTATTTATTTGCTGAATTATTTCTATTTTGGATTTTATTATTGAAAGGTACTATTCAAGGTATACTCACTTGGTATTGTTTATTTGATGGTGAAGTTTGCATGGACATTGTCAATTATGATAATGTACTTTGTTAAAAGTTATATTTTGTCTAAATTTAAATATTTATGTTTTATTGTTTTGAAAATGTATGGTTTTGTACATTTGTGTATGAGTTGAGTGTTCACTCATACACTATTTGTATAATGTTAAACCCCAGGATTGTACTCACTAGACTCCCCAGAGCCTAAGTTACTTGTTGAAGAATTTTTGATGGTTAATAGATTTTGTTAGAAGCTTAGAGGACTCAATATTTGTGGATAGTTATAAGACCTTTGGTTTGTAATGTGTCTTAAACCTTGTTTTGATGTCTGTTGTAACACTCTCCCTTAAAATGTTTTTTATGAAACCACTAAATGTTTGAAATTTTGAATTGGGACCGTTAGCCGCATTTGAACTCTATAAAATCTTTTGAATGAAACTTTGGGACTGTTTATCCACAAACTAAAACTCTGAAAACATTTTAAAATTTTTTATTAAAGGCAATTTCAAATAGGCCCATGTGAGGGGTGTTACATGTCAAGCATCCTGCCATGTATCACATTTTTGCTACGTGACTACCTTGTTGTCACATTGTGTCTTTTGCAAGGAATCTTATCTTGTTACGTGTCATGTTCTGGTGACACGTGTTCATTGCCAGTACACATCGATGTGTCGCGTCCATTTAAAGAACGTGTCATGTTCTTTCATCTTTTCGTTTTCTTGATTTAACTAATAGGTGTTGTGCCCAAAACTCTCTAATCTATCGAATAGAATATAGCTAAATACTCTAATTTTTGGTTTTCATATAGTTGTGTCTTTCTAAGTTTTAGTGATATCATGAGACAAAAATGTGAACATTTGTATTTTGAGGGATATAACAGATTTTACATTATTTGCTTAAATACATATGTAATACCCGGATTTTGATTGTAGTTTCATCCCATGAATAGTGAATTAAAGTATAATGAAGGAGGGATGTGTGGAGGTAAGTGGAGAATCAATAAGGACTTCAATTTATAGAGTTTGGCTCATAAGCGCGACGCGCCTAGAAGATTGTGATGTCTGGCTGGCCTTTGGGCCAAATCCCTAAAGGCCTCTAGAATTGAGCCTATTTAAGAGCATAAACCCATGGGGCTTCATCATTTACTAGCCTCCAACTCTAGAGGTACATTGTGATAGAAACCCTAACCTCTTTGAGGTGTTTTTAGCTTAGTTTCTCTTCTATATTCACGTTTTATGCATTTTGAGTGTTCTTGATACCTGATTCAAGAAAGTTAATGCGAGGAACCAAGAACACTTAAGATTCTAACCTTCCCTACAATTTTGGACCTTTGTAAGTGTCAAAGATACTTGCTTTTTATGGTTTCATCCATAGATTTATGAGTCTGATGAGATTTTAGTCATTTCTAGTGAGTTTTGTTCCCTTTGGTATCTTTCCCATGGAGTTTGTAGAACTCCAGAGTTTGGAATTGGGTTCAGATATGAGATTGTGGTGGAGTAGAGAGTGCATGCAAAAGCTCTCTTTTCTCCATGCTTGACGAATTAGCCATTTTTGGATACTTTTATGATCTAGGGTTTAGGTTTGAGTTGGTATGTGGCTAGTGTAAGGGTAAAGTTGGAAAGTTTATCCATTAGGTAATTGTTTATAACGAGATCTGAAAGTATTTGCCTTTGGCTTAAGGGTTTAAGAGGTTTTTTTAAATTGCTGAATATCACCTTAGGCGTAGTGCGTATATATGGGGGTATGGTGCGACTTATGTTCAAAATATCATTTATTTTGTTGTATTGGGCACGACACTCGTGTATGAGGGTGTAGTGTGCCTATTTGATTTTTAGGGTTGTTGACTTTTACTTTGACCGTTGACTTCTTGACAAATTTGACTTTTGGACAAATTGGTGGATATAAAAGCTATAGACTAAGGTTTGGCCTTTATTTGGCCTTCAGGCGGTTCGTGAGACTGTTATTGCGGGATTTGTGCGTTTGGCTATGGTTTATTTAGTATTCGATCCAGGTGAGTTATCTCACTATACTATGTGTTACAAAATATATCCCTTGTATGCTAGGATGTAGTGATATTGTAATATGATGATAAGGCAAGTAGGCTAGTATAGGTTTTGATTGCATGATTGTTTGCTAGTATAGGTTTTGATTGCGTGATTGTTTTATTGTAGGATATCTTATATTGAGTGGTTGTTGGTGGAACAACACGAGAGTTGTAAGCCTAGATTATGCATGGTTGCTGGCAGATCAACATGAGAGATGTGAGCCTAGATACCCATTTTCGAAGAATACATTAGCATTAGAGCCATTTTTGTCACTAAGTGGATCAACATGAGAGATGTGAGCCTAGATACCCATTTTCGAAGAATACATTAGCATTAGAGCCATTTTTGTCACTAAGTGGATCGGTATGAGAGACGGGATTCTAATCCTCTACTTTTGTAAGTATCTATCGACGAATCAACTATGCTACATTGTAGGCAACTCAAGTCGTTTGGTTTAATGAAAAGCAAAAAAATATACCCACTCGCAATTGTAGGAAATTGGATAAAATGCTTTGAATCACCATAAGAACAACCATATCTCATTAAGATTTACATAAGATAATGGTTAAGAGTCGCTACTAGCTAGAGGATGAATTTGCTGAGATGAAGGTGAACCATTATTAAAAAAGAGACAAATAGCCGAGATATCATCGCTTGCAAACCCTTTCCTCTTCCGTTTCCAGGCTCGCCCCGCAAACTCCACCAGTCGTTTTGCCGATTTAGCCTTGTCGACGGTAGACGACACGATCTCCACTGCTTCTTCATTCGAAACTACATCCCACACCTACACAAATTAATTCACAAAAAATAAAAGAGACAATTAAGTTTCTAAGATCTTCTCTCACAATTTCTACACTCTAAGGAATATATATGACATGAGCATTGGGCATGTCAATTGTTAAATAGATAAAGCTTAACATATTTTCTTCCATCTAAAAAGGTGTAACAAGATGATATCGTTTGTCTTGTTCAATCATGTCTAGTTCGGTCTATAGTTCGGTATAATATAGTATATATGTATGTAACTTGAAATAATCATAAGTACCCCATCGGAAGCAAGCACGATAAACTGGTCTTTCCTAGTTATACGTCTTTCTGTTACTTGAGGCACGGATACAAGTCCAAAATCTTTGACACAATAGTCACCAAAGGCTCTTGACATAGCCAGACCAGGTGACTCCTCATTTGGTAACCATAGCCGGTGCACACCAGGCTCATCTTCTAAACAAAAAACCCGTCCTTTGCATTCAACTATTCGCTCCGCCTCATCTGTACAAACGTAAATGAATAAGTTATCATATTATCCTCCATGACATGAATGCATACGATAATTTTAAAGTGAAGAGCCTCTAAAGATACTTACGAGGTAGATTTGGCTTGAAATCAACAGTAAGTGGTACTGGTACCAAGCACCCATCATCGCTAGTTGTAGCCAGTACTGCACGTGAATCCCCAACATTTGCTATCACTAGAAGTTCACCCTGGATTGAAAACAATAATAATAATATATAATTGGTAATTAAGTTTCGTCGATCTTTTTTGAAGGTTATTAGTTAGGAGATCAATAAATACAAAATAAGTCTACCAAACCAACCTGTTTAACAACGGCTAAAGCAGTGGTTCCACTATGAAAAGAATCAAATTTACGGCATTCTCGTACATCGTGATCAACAGAAGCACAAGTCCTTATGAAAGAATTCTTCCACACATGGAATCTGTCGAGCTTTTTAACTTTAACAGGTTGTAAGTCAAGTGAAGCTTCGACTTGCATCATCTCTTCTTGCCAATTGCATAGCAATGTTGAAGGTATCGATTCACATACTCTTTTTGCAACGTAATGTCCCCATGAACCATGACCATCGAAAATCCCACAGAACGTCATTTCCTCCTGCCCTCCAAATTCCTGCACCCATGAGTGACAAATGAAGTTTTTAAGTGAATGGATAATTAAGATAATAAAGATTGGAAAAAAAGAAAAAAAAATATACCTCCCATACGATGCAACAATCTTGATTCACCCCCTTTTCGCCTCTTCTGGAGCAAACAGAGGCCAAATTATGGACGTTAATGCAGCCAGAAGATCTTAAGATCAAATCCTTCTTCTTTGCATCTTTTACCATGGTTTCTGATGTCTCTTTTCCACCGTGATCCCCTGAATTCTTCACTTTCTTTGTTGTGGAAAACGATCTTGTTAGCCCACTAAACATGGATGTGAAACGCCCCATAGCTACTAGCTAATCCACTATCCTCAACAATCCTGTTTCCACAATATAAAAGTTATATATTTGAGGGTAAATATGTAGATTCCGAATAAAAAAGCAGAGAATATAACTTTTTGAAATGGAATTCCATCAATCCACATAGATTCTGTCGTTTGATTAGTGAATAAATTTGTCATCTTTAACACAAATTGAACCTTTGAATATTCAAAAATACACATTTCTTTTTATCCTATCTGGAAAGATAGCTTCTTTCCAAGAACTGAAACTGTGAATGTGACTGCATTATTCCATTTGCAGTAACATAAACCCAGCTATAAAATTTTCCCAAAAAGAGAAATCAGAAAAAGACCCTTCTCCTAATCGAACAACCCATCCCCATCCACTAACAAGTATCAAAAAAAATTGCAGATAACATTCATCATCCCACATGGACTTAAACAAATACGTATGTCATCTTAAGAAAAAAAAAAAAAATAACCCAAGAATATAAAAAGAAATTAAAGGAGAAGAGATTGAGTAGAAAAACCTTGTTCTTATCGGAAAAATCAACAAGTGGCCGGAGTAAGAGGGAATTCCGACATGAGTATCTGAGATAACGATAAAACGGATGGAGATAATAATACTAATAATTCATTTGGGTTTCTAGAGAGGAGAGGAAAACAAAGAAAGCGGTGATCGTATATGTATACTCTACACAACTTTTTAAAAACTATTTCTGCACTTAAATCCATACGTTATCCTTGTTTTTTTGACGATTATACAAGCGTCATAAGAGACTGTATTTGCATTATTGACTTGTATGGAACAACTGAATAACCAATATTATATATACTTAATTCTCTTTATATATTTAATTTTGATATTACGGTAATCGTGAATCTTGATATTTTTGTATGTTTAAAAGATCTTTTCTCAAATATCGCATGGATTTTTAAAAAAAATAATAAAAAAACCCCAAATAGATAAGAATATTAGGACGGTGCACATCAACCACATGAAAAAATATTAAGTCGAGTATTTAAATACTGAATTATTATTATTATTATTATGAAGCAACATATATAATATATATAATGCAAATGAGGTACGACTGCGATTTCTTTTAATAATTAAATACAAAATATCTTGATTGCCAACCATGAAATTCGACATACAAAATTTAATTTTAATATAAGTTTACACAAATTTATCAATATAAATAATCGTAACATGCAATCCATAAAATAATAACATGACACCAACTTGAGTTTATAATCGTAACATGTGTTCTTGTTTGTATGTGTATGGGGGGGGGGGGGGGGGGGAATGGTACAAACAGATTTGTATACCGAGCGGGGTCCGATGTCAGCCGGGCCTGATGTCGAACATTGTCCAATGCTAGGCGGGGCCCGAGGAAGGGGCAGGGGCCCAGTCTATGTGATTATGTGTATGGTATATGGTAGTTTTGGGAGACTCACTAAGTTTCGTGCTTAGAGTTTTCAGTTTTGGTTTCAGGTACTTCCGATAGCAAAGGGAAGAGCTCGGGATGACTGCAGTGCACACACCATTTGTTTAGCCCGGGATGTGTATACTATGATATGTTTGACATATATTTATGATATTTTGAGATACACGACTTATGATTTTTTATATGATGTTTGATAACTATGGTTTTCGTAATGATTTAAAATGAAATTTTTGGACTGTATTTTTGGGATGTTTCACTTTGTCCGGTAATGGTGACCCCGGAAGACAAAAAGAAAGAAAGGTACATTTGGGGGTTAGCTTCGCTAGTTCAAGGTATGGTTACTGCATCCAAAGCCACCACCTTTTACAGTGCTAAGTAATTGGCCTATCAATTAACTGAACAATGTATCCATCAGGGTACCATAACCCCACAACCAAAAAAGAATCAGGTTGGGAGTATAACATGTAAGGTCCATGGAAAGTCAAAGGGGAACTTGAAGCATTGCAAACCCAATCCAAAACCTATGGCTGTGTATACCGCAATCACAAACACTCCCTCTCCATCAAAGCCCTACTCTGGAAATTTACCCCACTGCACCAAGTGCATTTTCCACCATGTCGGAAATTGCATTGGCTGCAGCAACTGTAACTTGAGAGTTCACACCTCTAAGTACTGCAAAAAGGCCCCAAACAACACAACCTCAACCATTACTGCAGGAGGAAGCTGTAACTACTTCGAATGCAATCAACCAGGGCATTTTAAGAAGGACTGCCTGAAACTGAAGAATCAGGGTGGCAAATGAAGTGCATTTGCGACAGGTGCTGGAGATGCTCGCTAGGAAAGAACTGTGTTTATTGGTATGTTTCCTATAAACAATATTAATTCTTTTGTATTATTTGACACTAGTGTCGATGGAATCTTTATTTCCCATAAGTTTAGAAGTATGATAACCCATAAATCATGCAAACATAATAAAGCTTACACGGTAGAAGCAGCTAACGGCCAGATAAAAAGTGCTTTAGAAATACTCACCAATTGTCTTCTCACCCTAAATAACCACATCTTTCACGTCAACCTAATGCTTATAACCATTGGAAGTTACGATGTAATCATCAGAATAGATTGGTTATCACCTCATCAAGTGGATATTTTATGTTACAAAAAGATCGTTTGACAACCTTTACCCAACAATGAAGTTCTCGTGATTTATATAGATAAATCAGGATAGAATCTAAGATTCATCTCGTGCATGAAAGAAAGGAAGTGTTTCCAGAAAAGATGCTTCGCTTTCTTGGCCCACGTGGTGGATATGCAAGGCAAGGGTAAGGAAAACAAAGACATTCCGCAAGTGTGCGACTACCCGGACATATTTTCAGAGGATCTACCTGGAGTACCTCCATTCAAACAGGTAGAATTCTGAATCGACCTAATCCTGGGTCTAGTACTAGTGGCAAGTTCTCCTTATCGCCTGGCTCCATTTGAAATGCAAGAAGTTTCTAGTCAAATCCAAGAACTACTTGACAAAAGGCTTTATTCGGCCAAGCTTCTCACCAAGGGCAGCTCCGGTATTGTTTGTCAAAAAGAAGGATAGATCGTTCAGAATGTGCATCGACTATCAAGAGTTGAACAAACTCAACATCAAAAACCAATATCCAGTCCTAAGGATCAATGACCTGTTCAATCAGCTACAAGGATCCTTCTATTACTCAATGATCGATATAAGTTCCGATTATCATCAAATCAGACTTCAAGAAGCAGAAATTCCAAAGATGGCATTCAGGACTCCGTACGGTCACTACGAGTTTCTAGTTATGTCATTCGGACTGACCAACGCACCAGCCGTATTCATGGAGCTCATGAATCGGGTGTGCAAACCTTACTTGGATAAGTTCGTGATCGTGTTCATCGATGACATATTAATATATTCAAGAACCAAGGAAGAACATGGCCAACACTTGTGTCTAGTTATGGAACTATTAAGGAAGAAGAAACTTTATGCAAAGTTTTCTAAATGTGAGCTCTGGATTAATGAAGTGCATTTCCTTGACCATGTGGCAAGTAGCAAAGGGATTCATGTTGATCCCTCAATGATAGAAGCGATTAGGGATTGGATGGTGTCAACAATGCAAACTGAAGCACGCCAATTTCTAGGGATTGCAGGCTACTACTGGAGATTCATTGAGAATTTCTCCACGATAGCCAACCCTCGCACATCTCTGACCCAGAAAGACAAGAAGTTCGATTGGGAAGACAGGCACGAGTCTGCCTTCCATAAATTGAAACAATTGTTGTGCAGTGCACCAATTTTGTCTCATCCAGAAGGAACAGAAGACTTTTTAGTATTCTGCAATGCCTCTCACCAACGGTTAGGATGTGTATTGATGCAAAGTAATAAATTCATTGCATACGTATCCAGACAACTTAAGCCAAATGAGACCAACTACACTACCCACGACTTAGAGATGGGAGTTTTACTATTTTCCTTAAATTTGGAGGCACTACTTATACAGAACAAAGTGTCTTGTGTTCACCTACCCCAAATGCCTTCAAGAGATCTTCGATCAGAAAGAGCTCAACATGATACAAGGAAGGTGGATCGAATTGCTAAATGATTACAAATGCTAAATTCGTTATCACCCTGGTAAAGAGAATGTCGAAGCAGACGCTTTAAGTAAGAAAGAGCGAGAAAAGCCACTTCGTGTAAAGGCTCTAACCCTAACAATCCACTCCAATCTCACCACCCAAATTCGAGACGCTCAGCTAGAAGAACTCAAACCTTAAAATATCATAGAAGAAAATATGTAAAGAATGGAAACATAGTTCGACCTCAAGGAAAATAGAACAAAATATTTCATGAACCGAATTTGAACCCCAAGGTTTGGTGAAGTCAAGAGTTTAGTCATAAATGAAGCTCATCACTCAAGATATTCAATACATCCTAGGTCAGATAAGATGTATCTCGATCTTAAGAAGCTTTATTGATGGCCCAACATGAAGGAAGAGATTGCCACATATGTAAGTAAATGCTTGACTTGCTCCAAATTCAAAGTAGAGTATCAGAAGCCATCTGGTCAACTACAACAACCGTTAATCCTGGAATGGAGATGGGAATATAAAACCATGAACTTCGTAATAAATTCCCCAAAAACTTCAAGCGGTTGTGACACCATTTGGATAGTGGTTGGCTGTATGACCAAGTCCACCAATTTCCTAGCCATCAAAGAAACTGACAAGATGGAGAAACTCACCAGGACCTACCTCAATAAAATAGTTAGACTACATGGCGTGCCAATATCTATTATCTTGGACTAAGATAGCAGATTCTCGTCCAGATTTTGGCAATCATTGCAGAGGTCCCTAGGAACCAAACTCAGCATGAGTACGGCATATCATCCTCAAACGAATGGGCAGAGTGAAAGAGTGATACAAACTCTGGAAGACATGCTCCGCATTTATGTGATAGACTTCGGTAATGCATTGGATACTCACCTGTCGTTAGTTGAGTTTTCATACAATAATAGTTACCACACTAACATAATAGATGCTCCATTTGAGGCGTTGTATGGATGCAGATGTTGTTCTCTGATATGTTGGGTAGAAGTTGGAGATACTCACATAGCTAGAAAGCATGTTGGAGATACTCTACTCAATGGTGCTGAGATCATTCATGAAACAATGGAGAAGATTTTTTAGATAAAGGAACGAATAAGGCCGCACGTAATCACAGAAAAGCTATATTGAAGTTAGACGTAAACCCCTAGAATTCAAAGTAGGAGAATGTTTCCTACTAAAGGTCGCCCCATGGAAAGGTGTCATTAGATTTGAAAAACAAGGTAAACACAATCTCGGATACATCGGACCTTTTAAAATCCTGACAAGGGTTGGACTGGTGGCTTACAAACTCAAGTTACCTCAAGAACTCAGCAAAGTTCACGATACCTTCAACGTGTGCAATATCAAGAAGTGTCTCTCTGATGAGAACCTTGTTATTCCTCTTGATGATATCCAAGTCAACACTTAACTTCACTTAGTGGATGGAAGAACCAGTGGAGATCATGGATCGAGAAATCAAAATCCTTAAAAAAAAGTTGCATACCTATAGTAAAATTCCAATGAAACTCTCGTAGAGGGCCGAAGTTGTAACATCCTAAGACCAGGTATATCTCAAATAGCCCTTACTTTATTGAAGTTGTCAAGTTTGGCCCTTAATTGAGAAAGGGTGGTAGTTGAGTACGCAGGGCATACGCATGTGTACGCACAACGTACTCATGTGCGTGATTTGGACGTGGAAGCCACCTAGTACGTTGGGCATACCAAAGGGTACGTTGGGAGTACTAGGCTCATAGTGAAAACCCTAATTTTGTGGTGTGTCCCTATTTAAGTAACATGATGGCCTCATTTCTAGCCACCATTTCTAGTCTTCAACTCCCCTCAACCCTACTTTCCGTTTTCTTAGCTTGAGTGGCCATTTGAAGCTCTTGAGTGATCTTTATGGATTCCTTGGGTGAAGAACGACCTTTGAAGAGAGTAGAGTTTGTGTCCAAGCTTTGGATCTGAGGTTCCATGTGGTTGGTGCATCATCTGGAGGTATCAAGCTCAAAGCTTTCTCATTGTTTTGATTTGTGCATATTATGGTTCATTTTATGGTTTATGTCCCAAAGCTTGAAGCTTTATGAGTTTGTTGAACTCCAAAGCATAATACATGTCCCTTTAAGAGTCTCTAGTTGAATGGACTCATAAAAATGGGATCTTGGACGTCAAGATCTCCCCATGCATGAGATATGAAAACTTTTGTGAGTAAGGAGTGAGAGTTTATGAGTATTATACTTTCTCATCCATGCTAAGGCTTAAAGTCACAAACTTTATGGAGTATTAGCCTTTAGTGAGTCCAGATATGAGATTATTGTTATGGTCTTAACGGATTAAGGCCAGGAGAGTGGGAAAAATAAGTTTGGGACGTACGCAGAGCATACTCCCAGATATGCGTAGCGTAGCATCAAAGTTTCCCAATGCATGCATGGTGAAGTAGTACGCCTAGCGTATGCACTTGGTGTTGACTTTTAGGTTTTGGTCAAACTGTGGACTTTGGAGGCCATGGAAGGGTAAAATGGTCTTTTATCCTTCTAAGAATTTGTAGAGGGTTTAGCCTAACACCTTTGGGGGTCGTCTATTAATTAGAGTTAATTACGATATATGTTAGGCGGAGGCTAGACCGATGGTTTGAGTACGAGGCATACTTGCTTTATTTACGAGGTGAGTCTTCTCACTATACATACCTGAGTGGTAATCATTGTGTGACCGGAGGGTCTTATGTGCTTATACCGAGTTATGTGATATCATGCATTTTGTCTTTGTGATTTATGTTGTATATTACTCCTGTGCCTTATTGACTTATTCTATTCTTGTGAGACCGGAGGGTCTTCACTGAGATACCGGACTGGACGGTCCGACCCAAGCTGTGAGACCGGAGGGTCTTCACTAAGACACATGACCGGAGGGTCCTTATCGAGATATAGCCATGAGAGGCTAATTATTTGTGTGTGGTATTTTGGGGAACTCACTAAGCTTCGTGCTTACCGTGTTGTGTGATATGTGTTTCAGGTACTTTTCAGGATCGCGGGAAGGCGCCGGTGTAACATCCTGTTTCAGATCGTCTGTGGTTAGGGTTCGTGGCCTACAACCTGGGCATGAGGAAGTCTCGCGGTTGCGACGAGTTTCTAGAAGCGTAGGGTATCTCGTCATCTTTTTGTGGATATGAGGTTCATTGGAAACGAAGTTATATCGAGGAAGCAATAGAAGTTTGAAGTTTTGGCAGGATAAGTCCCTTATTTGAGAAATGTGGCAGGTGAGTACGTTGGGCGTACGTGTGTGTGTACGCTTAGCGTACTCATGTGCATGATTTTTAAGCGGAGCCACCTAGTACGCTGGGCGTACTAGGCACAGAGTGAAAACCCTAATTTTGGGTGTGTCCCTATATAAAGGATATGATGGCCTCATTCTTGGCCACCATTCTCACTCCTCAAACCCTCTTAAACCATAAACCTTCGTTCTTAGAGCTTGTAAGTGCATTTGAGAGCCTTTGGGTGATTTTGTATGTTCTTGGAGTGAAGAAGAAGCTTTGGAGAAGAAGGAGTAAGAGTCCAGGCCCTTGGATCTGAGCATATCTGTTTTGGGAGCTTCATATAGAGGTATAAAGCTTCAAGCTTTCTCACTCTTTTGATTTGTGCATCATAGTGAAGTATTTTAGGGTTTTTGTCCCAAAAGTTGGAGACTTTATGAGTTATTGAGCTCCAGAGACTATGATCAACCCCTTTGAGTGTATTTTGTGGTGTTGTGTCATAAAAATCAGGACTTGGACGTTGGGATCAAGCCATGCATGAGATTGAGCATTTTGAGCTAAGAAAGTGAGAGTTTTGTGTGTTTGTGACCTTATCAGCCATGTAAAGACTTAAAACCACTGACTTTATGGATTAAAAGCTATTAGGGAGTCCAGATCTGTGATATGAGCGAAGGTTCTGATTAAGACCAGTTGAGTGGAAAGAGTGAAACTGGGAAGTACGCTGAGCGTAATTCCAGTACGCCCCGTGTACTGACCAGGTGTCCCCGATGGCTAATCTGGATTCGTGACTACGCTGAGCGTACCAAGGGAGGTACGCCCCGTGTAACCTCACTGTGGAATTTTGGGCTAAGTCTCATTTTGGGCCTTGAGTGTTGGGCCTGGAGTTTGGGCTTGTTGCAATAGAGTTTTGGACCAGAGGAATATACATTTGTTCTTTGGGCCCTTGAGTTGGGCTTACCATTTAGATTTGAGAGTTGGGCCTCGGGAGAGCCCATTTATTATTGGGCCTTGGTGGGCCCAATGGGTTTTAGGTTATTGATGGGCTAGTTATTGGGCCTAATGAGTGGGAGTTTGGACTGAGTTCCTATTTAGGTTAATTGTGGGTTTGACTCAAAGATAGAGGTCGGGGCGCAACAGCAGTGTTTTTCGGGGCTGTTCATCATCCGAGGTGAGTCTTCTCACTATACTTTACCATGAGTGGTATCTATGTGTGACCAGAGGGTCTTATGTTCTTACTTGATTTATGTGATATTCTGCATTATGTCTTTGTGATTTATGTTGAGGATTGTTATTATGAGTTTATTGAGTTACGACCGGAGGGTCCACCCGAGTTTCGGGGCCGGAGGGTGCCATGAGAGGCTACTGAGATATGTGTGGTATTTTGGGGAACTCACTAAGCTTTGTGTTTATCATGTTATGTGATATGTGTTTCAGGTTTTTCTCAGGATCGCGGGAAGGCGCCGACTTGATTGTACACACCAGAGAAAGAGTTATGTTTTGAGGATCCTGGATTATTAATTAAAAAATTATGGAGTTTTGTTGTAAATTAAATAAATGAGATTTTTGTGAAATTTGTTATGAGAATTATGTGATTTTAAAATGAAAAATGTGTTTGGAAATTTACGGTGTTACAAGTTGGTATCAGAGCCTTGGTTTGAGGGATTCGAAAGCACATTCGGGTATATCTGGACTCAAACTGAGGATTTGAGAAAAAATTTCAAAAGAAATGATTTTTCTAAAACGAGCAAGTGTTTCTAAGAGAAAACGAGAAGGAGCAGTGTGTACAATCAGCCAGAGCCTGAACGGTGATTTCCCAAAATACCCTTACTTATTTGTGTTATGATTTATTGAGATATTAGTGATGCATGCTAGAAGATAAGCTAGGTATTTCATATTTTAGGGCTAGAGTTGCCTGAATTGTGATGAGTAAGAGTATCCAGCAGGAATCTTTTGGTGAGAACTTTGATTAGAGGAGTAATCTACGAGAGATACCTAGATGAGCATAGGAGGAGCCTACTGAGTGAGTAGTTAGATACCCGCGAGGGGTAGAGTTGCTTGAGTTCGGTGATACCTTTTTAGTATGAGTAGAGCAAGTGGAGTTGTAACCTAGAGTGGTTTTACGTGTTGGTAGAGATTATTCGATGCCCGAATGTTGCTTGCTTCTTGCTTTGTGGAACTCTTGATGATGGGAGTCAGCTACTAAGTGAATATGACGATATTCAGGAGGTAGATGGCTGGCATCATAAGGAGTTCCTCAGTAGCTGATGGCAGAAAAGTGAGAGAACCTAGGAAGAGCCTAGGGAGTGACCTTAGTAAGATGCGTACGCTGATAAAGGAGAGTATTCGCTGGGGAGCGACCAGGTATATCGGGATTGGTGATCGAGAAGGTTGAGCAGCTACTTAGGAAATCTAGGATGATCCGTGTGGAAAGTATGGGTAGATGTGGCAGGTAGTATGGGCCCGTACTACTGAAAGCAGAGGACCCATACTCGATACAGGGAGAATTCCAGAGGTTCTAAGTAGCAGATTGAGAGGTGATAACATGGTTCGAGTTCCATGATTCGTAGCAGATTGAGAGGTGATAGCATGGTTCGAGTACCATGATTCGTAGCAGATTGAGAGGTGATCACAAGGTTCGAGTACCATGATTCGTGGCGGTTAGTGCTTCTGGTTTTACCAGTTATCCTGTTGTGGTTTATTAGACTGAGATCAGATGATAGAGTGTGGGGCCAGAGGGCCCTGTCGAGCGAGTTTTAAAGGAGTATACCGTGAGAAGGAAATCGAGTTAGTTTCCGATAAATTTTATTGGTAAGATGCCAGTTGGAGTCGCAAGGCTCAGGGATGAGTAGAGATGATGCTTATTGGAGGATCGCGGTCTGAGTTGAGAAATCGACTGATAGATGAGACGTCACCTTCTATGGCAAGAGTGCGCTGTCCCCGTTTCCTGGGACAAGCAAAAGGGATAACGAGTTTCCGGTTTTAGAGTTTGGAGGTAAACCCCATAGGGGTAGCATATGGTGGTGACCTTTTCACCAGAGTATTTGGGTAGTATGTCTGCTGTGAGGTATTTCTTGTACCATGAAGTCATTAGTGGGGACTGAGATGGAAGAGATCCAGGAAGGTGCCTTTATGAGTGTGGCATGCTTTTAACAGCAGTTTCAGGTGGTTAAGAGGAGTATATCGGGGCGGTGGCCCTTGTTGTCTATGTTGTGTATCGACTGTGAGAGTAAGGTCTCTTGCTTTTATGATGATTCCCGCGATGGGAGGCTGGTCGAGGAGTCAGAGACGAGGTGCGTGATAGTGCGTTATTTCCGGACCGAGGGTCAGGATTAATTCAGAACAGTTGAGGTGTCCGGTGGTATATTGGTTTGAGGTTTCGAGATGACTAGAGGCAGTCACATTGGGAGGATTCTGAGATTTTTGTCTGAGTTACGGGATATTTGGAGTCGCTTGGTTTTCATCGGGAAGACCATTGAATGATTATGTGGTACGTTCCAAGAGTCAAGTGTGATGTACCTGGTGAAACAGTCTATAGAGTATATCGTTGGTATGCCGATTGGTGATGGTTCGAACCCTGAGTGGGGGAGAACTAAGCATTCTATTAAGAGGATCAGCGATCCGTTCAAGTGCGGTTAGAGAACTGGTTATGGAGATCCGCGGTGCGGACACATGAGACCTGGGTTATTGGTGGATGAGGCGAGGTGCAAGGCGGGATGATGTATGAGTATGTGCGTAAGGAAGGATGAGTGAATCCACGGAAGGTGGCCGTTGGTTAGAGAATTTATTGTGGCTAGGGATTTTTCGGGTTTCCAAATGTTGAGTTCGAGGCGGTTAGGTTGCTGAGTTTAGGGTGCAATAGCTGAGAATGGCAGGTATAGGTATAGATTGTGATCTATACTCCAGGAGGGGCAGCAGTTGATTTGTCAACCAATTTCAGAGTCGGTATGAGTAGTTTCCTATGGGTGGTGATCAGTAGAGGATGGAGCTTCAGATTTTCGTCAATGTGTATCCAGTCTTTGAGAATTCCTCCGTGTTTCAATCTAGGAGATGGGAGTATTTCGAGGTTTCGAGTTGCGTAAGTGGAAGATCATTGGTTGAGCCAAGACAGCGAGATGTTGTGATGGTGTACCGAGGTACCCGAACATGATGTCCTAATTTTTGGTTATGTTGAGATTCGAGTTGTGAGATGGCGAGTGGAATACCGAGTGATTTTTGTTCCAGTGGGAATCCATCAGTTAATTATCGCCGGAGTGGGACTGTCCAAGGGTGTATCTGTGCAGAGAAAAGTGCCTTGCCTACAAGAACATACATCAGGAGTGGAGGTGCATAAGTTGGGTAGGTGTAAGCACCTATTTATGTTGAGATCCGGAGCATGAGGTGGTGAACTCAGTGTAGTGATGACTTGATGATGAGATTATGGGGTGATAAAAGAGCAAGTGGATCCGAGTGGGAGTAATCGCTTGGGATTATCAGGAAAACCATGGAGTGAGCCCACGGTGAGTCAGTGAGCGAGAGAGTGTTGTAAGACTACGGGGAGCCGTAGCATCCATGATTCAGTGAGAGAGTGTCACGATACTAGAGGGAGCCGTAGTATTCACTAGTTAGTGAGAGAGTGTTGTGATACTGCGGTGAGCTATAGTACTCACTAGTCAGCGAGAGAGTGTCGTGATACTACGGGGAGCCGTAGTATTCATTGGTTAGTGAGAGAGTGTTGTGATACTATGGGGGAGCCGTAGCATTCACGAGTCAGTGAGGGGGTGTCGTAGGCTACGGGGGGAACGGTAGCACTCAATAGTTGATGAGAGAGAATACTGTTCAGCGGAGAGCTGTAGTATTCACTAGTCAGAGTATGATGCAGAGGAGTTCTTAGGCTTGGGTAGCCTTACCACTTGAGTCTTCGGGGAACCTGGTTGCCGAACCAGGGGCGAGACTGGGGTCTCCGTAATCGTCGGGAATCGTTGTATCCTCGGGATGAGGATGGATTATCGTAATCGGAAGGAATTGGAGAGATGGTGTGTGCATAAATCCGCAAATTTTGGGTCATGAGTTGAGTACCAGATTGGGAATGAGTGGTTCCAATTCTGTTGTTGAATCAGACTCTCGAGCTTGAGTCTGGATCCCTTCGTGTATTGGCTAGGCGAGATGAGGTTTCGGATTTGTGGATGGGTTTCATTTTGAGGGGTATTGACATCCATCTGATGACTTAGGCCGGTGTGGGTCAGTTTCGTTGGTATGGGAAGAACCGCGAGACACATGGAACCAGTAGGTGGTAGACGGTAGTGGTCGGAGGTGAGACGATTTCAGAAGGGGTTGTAGTATTCGCTTGGGGTAAAGTGAACTTCGTGACTTGTGTGTCACAATGAGCTGAGATAGTTATTGTGAGATGAAATCCGGTAAGTCGTTTTATTGGGTGTGCAGTGGGTAACCTTTGGAGGTTCAACTATTGGGTCGGAGTTGACCTGGTACTCAGTGTTGGAAGGGACAATTGAGAGGAGCAGGGGCTTATGATTAAGGATGTCAGAGGATCGTTTCAAGCTGACTTGACCATTTTCTTGTGCCTGAGGATAGAGTTTTGAGGATCATTCCTTCAGAAGAGTTCTGATAGCTGTTCAGGCGGCGGGTCCTTAGTGGGTTATGACCTTTCCGTTCCTTTTGAGTTCAACCGGGATCGATTAGAGAATTAGAGTTGGTAGAGTGTTCTTAGATTATGTTATTCGATGAACGATTAACATGATGATGTTTTGCGAGGGTGGTCTGGCAGGGAGACAGACCACTAGAGTTTTCAAGTTCTGGAGAGTCCGATCGACTATCGCAGCAGGCAGAGGGGTTTGTCCTTCTTCGGGGTCGGGAGTTCCTGTTGGGTTCAGGTGTCTTTGTAAGAGATTGTTGTATGATATGAGGTCCTTTCGGTGGTGCTTCTCGGGTTTTTTGGTTCGATCTATATGTTGATAAGGAGTGATTTCGAGGGCGAAATCTAAATCAAGTGGGGGAGAATTGTAACATCCTGTTTCGGATCGTCTGTGGTTAGGGTTTGTGGGCTATAACCCGGGCATGAGGAAGTCTCGGGGTTGCGACGAGTTGCTAAAAGTGTAGGGCATCTCGTCACCATTCTGTGGATATGAGGTTCATTGGAAACGGAATTATATCAAGGAAGCAATGGACGTTTGAAGTTTTGGCAGGATAAGTCCCTTATTCGAGAAAGGTGGCAGTTGAGTACGCTGGGCGTACGTGTGTGTACGCTTAGCGTACTCATGTGCGTGATTTTTAAGCGGAGCAACCTACTACGCTGCGCGTACCAGAGGGTACGCTGGGCGTACTAGATACAGAGTGAAAACCCTAATTTTGGGTGTTTCCCTATATAAAGGATATGATGGCCTCATTCCTGGCCACCATTCTCAGTCATCAAACCCTCTTAAACCCTAAACCTTCGTTCATAGAGCTTGTGAGTGCATTTGAGAGCCTTTGGATGATTTTGTATGTTCTTGGAGTGAAGAAGAAGCTTTGGAGAAGAAGGAGTGAGAGTCCAGGCCCTTGGATCTAAGCATATATTTGTTGGGAGCTTCATATAGAGGTATAAAGCTTCAAGCTTTCTTACTCTTTTGATTTGTGCATCATAGTGAAGTATTTTAGGGTTTTTGTCCCAAAAGTTGGAGACTTTATGATTTATTGAGCTCCAGAGACTATGATCAACCCCTTTGAGTGTATTTTGTGGTGTTGTGTCATACAAATCAGGACTTGGACGTTGGGATCAAGTCATGCATGAGATTGAGCATTTTGAGCTAAGAAAGTGAGAGTTTTGTGTGTTTGTGACCTTATCAGCCATGCAAAGGCTTAAAGCCACTGACTTTATGGATTAAGAGCTATTAGGGAGTCTAGATCTGTGATATAAGCCAAGGTTCTGATTAAGACCAATTGAGTGGAAAGAGTGAAACTGGGAAGTACGCTGAACGTAATTCCAGTACGCCCCGCGTACTGACCAGGTGTCCCCGATGGCTAATTTGGATTCATGAGTACGCTGAGCGTACCAAGGGAGGTACACCCCGCATAACCTCACTGTGGACTTTTGGGCTAAGTCTCATTTTAGGCCTTGAGTGTTGGGCCTGGAGTTTGGGCTTGTTGCAATAGAGTTTTAGACCAGAGGAATATACATTTGTGCTTTGGACCGTTGAGTTAGGCTTGCCATTTAGATTTGAGAGTTGGGTCTCGGGAGAGCCCATTTATTATTGGGCCTTGGTGGGCCCAATGGGTTTTAGGTTATTGATGGGATGGTTATTGGACTACCCTTAGACCTAATGAATGAGAGTTTGGACTTAGTTCCTAATTGGGTTAATTATGGATTTGACTCGGAGATAGAGGCTGAGGCGCAGCAGCAGCGTTTTTTGGGGTTGTTCATCATCCGAGGTGAGTCTTCTCACTACACTTTACCATGAGTGGTATCTATGTGTGACCGGAGGGTCTTATATGCTTACTTGAGTTATGTGATATTTTGCATTATGCCTTTGTGATTTATGTTGAGTACTGTTATTATGAGCTTATAGAGTTAGGACCGGAGGGTCCACTCGAGTTTTGGGACCGGAGGGTCCCACTGAGATACACTGACCGGAGGGTCTTATCTGAGTATAGCCATGAGAGGCTACTGAGATATGTGTGGTATTTTGGGGAACTCACTAAGCTTTATGCTTACCTTGTTATGTGATATGTGTTTCAGGTTCTTTCTCAAGATCACGGGAAGGCACCGGCTTGATTGTACACACCAGAGAAAGAGTTATGTTTTGAGGATCATGGATTATTAATTAAACATTGCGTTGTAAATTAAATAAATGAGATTTTTGTGAAATGTGTTATGAGAATTATGTGATTTTAAAATGAAAAATTTGTTTGGAAATTTACGGTGTTACAGCCGGCTTGATTGTACACACCAGTAAGAGATCATGATTTTGAGGATTCTAGGATTTTATCAATCATTCTTGACTTGTGTTTTGACAACTTATACACATTGTAGTTTTTGGGAAATGTGATATTGAGTATATGTGATTTTAAAAATGAAAATTTTATTTGAAACTTTACAGTGTTACAGAAGTTTACTTGGGAACGCTAGGATCAGATGAAATAGAATTATTGGCAACTGTTTGGAGGTAGTCCCTCCAATAGTAGAAAAAAATAGTCTAGTACGAAATAATTTCAGGAATAAATTCCTTTATCAGGGAGGTAATGTTACATCTTGACATTTAGGTCTAAAATTGTAGATAGTTAATTCACCGTGAATTTGTTTGTAACCTGGCCAATTGGGTTTTAATATGTAACATCCCGACTCCCATGTATTTCATTATTATTTATTTATTTTTATTATTATTGGGACTTCATGAGTGACTCGACGAGTTGTGAGCCTAACTCGGCGAGTAGAGTCCGATTTGGTCACGTGGGTTTAATGACCGACACGACGAGTCAAAGAGCTGACTCGCCGAGTTGGCGCTGTGAGGTGAAACCCTAAACCTCCGGGGTTGGGGCCTATTTAAGAGAACTTATGTCATCATTTCCGCCTCACCAGCTGCCCAACTCCCCTGTGTGAAACCCTAATCGTTTGTAGTGAGCTAAAAGAGTTATAGAGCTAATCTTTGAGTATTCTAGTGCATCTTTTGAGGAGAATAGGAGATTATCCATCAAGGAACGAGGAGAAACTGTTGGATCTAGTGCTATATCGACCAGAGCTTCTGTGGAAGGTAAAAAGCCTACACCTTTCTCATCTTATTGGTTAGATCTCATGAATATGGAAGTTAGGGCTTTTATCACCTTTTGTTGGGACATTGAGTGCATTGAGTCTATCAGGAGGTCTAGACTTCAGATCTGGACCTTGTGAGGTCCATAGAGTCCAAAGGTCCCAGCTTTATTCAGCCATATAAGAGTTATTGTGCTTACACACCCTTGTTAGAGTTGTATTGGCATTTTGGAGCAAAATATGTCATGCATGAACGTAAAGATCGAAGGTTTACGTGACATTCGAGCCTTGGGAGACTAGATCTAGGGTGTGGAGTAGTAGATCTGCCTTAAAACGTCTGATTGAGAATTCAGACTGAAGGGACTCGCCGAGTCAACGAGCTGACTCGACGAGTCGGCTAGGATTTTCCCTGATGAGTCTGGACAAGGGTGACTCGGCGAGTTGATGAGACAAATCGACGAGTTAAGTTGGGTTTTCGCGATATTCTGAGGAACAGCAGGGACTCGGCGAGTCACATAAGTGCACTCGGCGAGTTGGGTCAACATGGGAAGTTGACTTCTGTTGACTTTAGGGTTTGGTCAAGACATGGTTTATGGGGGCCATGGAGGGGGTAAAATGGTCTTTTACCCATCTCAAGAGTTAGAAAGAGTTTAGCGTGAGTTATATGACATTGTGATCTTTATGAGTTAATTAGAGATACTTATTACGTGTAGGCGGAGATTAGACTGTTCGAAGGGTATCCAGTTTTCTTTGCTTACTTACGAGGTGAGTCTTCTCACTATACTTACCATGAGTGGTATCTATGTGTGACCGGAGAGTCTTTTGTGCTTATTTGAGTTACGTCATATTATGCATTTTGCCTGTGTGATATATATATGCTATATTCTGTATTGTACTGAGATAGGACCGGAGGGTCCAAACCGAGTTGTGGGACCGGAGGGTTCCATTGAGACAGGACCGGAGGGTCCAAACCGAGCTGTGAGACCGGAGGGTCCTCACTATGACACACGACCGGAGGGTCCACACCGAGACGCATGAGATCGGAGGGTCCATGCTGATTTATAGCCATGAGAGGTTTATTATTTGTGTATGTGGTATTTTGGGGAACTCACTAAGCTTTGTGCTTACCGTGTTGTGTGATGTGTGTTTCAGGTACTTCTCAGGACCGCGGGAAGGCGTTGGCATGATTGTACACACCTGTTCGAGACTTTGCTGAGGATTCTGGGATTTGACTTTTATTTGTGGATTTATGTTGACATTTGAGACACTTGTGGTTTTATGAAATATAATATATGAGTTTTATGTGTTTTAAAAATGAAATTTTTTGTTTGAAAATTTACGGTGTTACATAATGAATAATTTAAAAAAAATAGAGTCATTACAATGATTGTAAGATATGAATTGGTATCTTACTTCCAATTGTGGAAAATCTCAAACGAATCACAAAGCACAAACTGTAATCCTAGTTTATACGTCTAAAAAACTAAAAATTCGTATTAAGCAGTTGTGAGAAAAGCAAACATTATAGTCTCATAGTACATGTTTGTTGGGATAAATAAGTGTTGCGTCATGGGCTCGGTCCTTAGCCCAGTTTTGGTATCCGGTTTGGGCCTGTCCAACCGTGATTGTTTTGTCTAGGGTTTAGTATTTAAGGTGCATGCATGCAGCCTTAGTCATCAGCGCATTGATTATTATTATTTTGATTTTGTACTAAAAACCCTAGCTCGCCTCTACAGTGGAAGTTCTTTGTCGAGCTCTGCTGAGGCGTGACTACGTTTGAATCATTCAGCATTATTTGATTCTATATTGTGTTCTCTGTGTTTATTTGATTTTATTGTTTAATCTGTTGAAGATCTAATCGATCTAAGAGTTTTTCAACTCAACAATTGGTATCAGAGCAGGAGACTGTGTAATTCATACACATCTCTTCTGTTGAAGAAGATCTTAGGGTTTTCCGCTTAGATTGATATTTAAAGAGTCGTCATCTGCTATTGACGTGGTTCTTTGAATATTTGATCTTACCCTAACGTTATTTACAAGTCTGATCTTAAGCAGGTTTAAACAAGCATCAACCATCCATGGACGATTCTCAGTCTAACCCAATCAACATCTCAAACAACATAGGATCGAAGACAAGGATTCCTATTTTATACACTCAAGATTATGAGGTTTGGGCGAATCACTTTGAAGATTACGTGATTGGCTCAGAAGATAATGGATACTTAATCTGGGAGGCAATCACCGTTGGTCCGTTTGTTCATGCAAGTACCTCAAGAGTTGTTAAAACTCAAAAGGAATATAATCAACTCATTGGTGACGTGAAAGATATACCTCAGGACGAGAAGGAAAAGCTTCAGTGCAATATCAAAGCTTTAAGGATGATAAGGTTTGCATTACAGTCTGACACATTTCGACTGGTAAGCTCATGCTCGACAGCAAAGGAAATATGGGTCAGGTTGAAGGAATTGTACTCTACAGATGAAGATCTTGAGCACTCGATCCAAACACTATTGCTGTCAGAATTTGGTGATTTTAAGCAGAAGCCTGAAGAGAAGCTCGTTCAATCCTTCGATCGATTCAATCATCTCCTAAGCAAGATGATTAAGCATGGGATCGAAAGGAAAGTCATTGAACAAAAGGTAACATTCATGAATAGCCTTAGGTCGGAATGGATGGCTGTGGTGTCAACTGTTAAGGCACATGAACAGTTCAAAAGTTACTCTCTAGCTAAATTGGTGGGGATACTGAAATCGCATGAGAGTGCCTTGACTAAAGAATCGAATGTAGTTTTCGGCATGGGGTCGTTGGCACTAATTTCCAAAGGTAAGAATGCTGCTGAGGAAGAGGAAGATTTAGATCTCTCTGAATATGATCTAACAAGCGAAGAGTATTCTCTGATGGTATCAAATCCCAAGAAATTCATCAAGAGAAGATTTCCAACAAACAAAAACTGAAACTGGCAAGGCAGTTACAGCACCGAGAAAGCAAAGGAGGAACCGAAAAGTGTTTCTCAGACAGAAGAACCAAAGAAGGAAACAAAACTTGGAGGTGACTCTGGCTTCACCTGTCACTACTGTGGAGGCAAAAATCACTTCACAAAAGACTGCATGCTCAAAAAGATGTCTGAAAAGAACGAAGATGAGAACGAGGAAGCGAACCTCACAAGGCGTTTGGAGGAAATCAGGAAGAAGAAAGTAGGATCTAACAACACCATGAATGCTCTTATTGTGCAGGGAAATGCGGTTGATGATGAATTTGGAGGAGTTGAAATATGGTCGACTGATTTAGAGGACGAAGAGGTGAGGAAGCCGACTCATGGCAGGGCTCTGTTGGTGATGGAAGAGAATGCTGAAGGAAGTTGTTTGATGGTGACTTCTGGGGTGTCACACATGCGAGGCTACACCACTGACGGGGGACATGATGAAGATAAGGAGAAAGAAGACCGCTGTTTTGCAGCGAAACCTGTCAGTCAGCAGATCAACGAATGTGACGAGTTGATCCAGAAGGTACAATCTGTTCTCATCTCTCTGAAAATTCCAATCACTGACTATAAAAATGAACTCAATGGATTAAAATCTAAATTTTCTAGTTTAAGTGGAAGTTTAACTCAAACTCGCGTCACAAACTCTAACCTAACTGATCAAATCAGCAGGGTGTCATCGAAGAGTGAGGAGAGGCGAATGTGGATTGAGCAGAAGGAGAAAGAGTTAATTAGGTCTAGGGATGAAACAATTTATTTGCAAAGAGATAATTTGAAGCTTTTAAAACAATGAAATGTGTTTTGTTTAATTGCTAAGCGGTTATATACCAATATTACTCAATTGCATCTTGATTGTGAAATAGGGAAGAAGATTCATCGTATGATTTTACCCTTCCTTGAGTTAAAGGAGGATGAAATCGATGCCGATGCATATAACTGTGAAAGCGTTGTTTCTTCTGAGGATATTTCCCCTGCTTACAGAATCGGTCTTGACAAAATAGAGACTTTTATAAAGTCCAAAGACCATAAGGACATGCTTAAAAATTTGTTGGATGAAAATGACAAATTGAAAATCCAAACTGAAATCGTACATAAATTTGACTTGTTGAATGCCAAGTTGAGTTCAGAAAACAAAACTATTGTTGAAAATACTTCTGAATACGATGAGGATGATGATATGAGTGACATTTCGGTGGATGATGTGGTTGATTGTTCAGAATTTGTCAAGAGCGAACCCGAAACTAACAAAAATCTTATTTCTGAAAATTCGGTTGAGTTCGCTCGTTTATCCAAAGACAAGACGAAAGTCCTTAAAGAAAAGGCCGTTGTGTATCAAAAGGTCCAAACTACTCCAAATCAGGTATACAAAGTTAATGGAGTTACTCAGCAACAAACAGTCGAACTGACGGCGATAGTAGCAGAAGATAATATTGAAGGCTGTGATGAATTTTTCTAGTCAGCACCCATTGACAACGCTGATGAAACAGTAGGTCTGTCACAGAAAACTTCGTGGAGAGTAAAAGGAAGATATGTAGCCGAACCACTTAATGATCCTACTCGTTTTGATGAGCCTAGCTCAAGTGGGACCAAAATGCCTTCAGATGAACAAGTGGTTGTTTCAAGTGAAAACTATTCACCTAATAGCAATGCTAATACTCAAAAATCTGAGAAAAAGGCTAACATTCACAGAAATCCAAAACAGGTGAAAGAAAGAAAGCATCAAAGGAATGTGAGGTACAAGCAAAACCTTACTGAAAGGAAGCAGTTCTGGTAATCTCAAAATCCCAACTACGTTCGCTATGAAAAACCTTCTAAGCAAAAGGAAGTAGGAGAAGAAAATTCTAACACTCGCACTCATGGCGAAATCAACCGAAAGCAGAGTTTCGGTCCTAAGTATGAACCCAACCAAAAGCTGAGTTTCGGTCCTCAGAAGAGTTTCGGTCCTCAATATAAACCCAACCGAAAGAAGAGTTTCGGTCCTAAGAACAATATCGACCGAAAGAAGGATAACGGTTCTTATCCTCAGTCCAACCGAAAATAGAGTTTCGGTTCACCGAAGAATGTCAACCGAACTCAAGGCTTCAGTTCTCGAGATGAGAAAAATCAAACGAACGATTTCGGTTCTAGACTAAGCAGTGAGCAGATGCGAAGAGAAGGTAAGTTTTGCTCTCAATCACAAAAGAGCCATATCCGAAGAACTCACTCTGTTTCTAAATCTCATTTCTCCAGTTCTAATCTTCAGTCTCAGAATGATCAAAAGGGAAAAGAAAAACTTTGTCCAGAAAATGCAAAGGATTCATCAATCCAGCATAATGTTGATCGAAAATATGCTAACGTAAAATACACATATTCGGCAACTCCACCTAGAGATAAAATCAAAGTTTTCACCTTAAATAGAAAAGATGAAACAACGTTAATAAAAAGAACCTTTTTAGTTGATGTTTCACTTACGAATCCCTGTTCTGTAAAAAACTCACGAGGACCCAAGACACTTTGGGTTCCTAAATCTGTTTGATTTTTGCAGGTTATACGTGACGAGCAGTTTGATGATGAATGGTACATAGACAGTGGCTGCTCGCGTCACATGACAGGAAGAAGAGAAGAACTGAGGGAATTTCGATCTCTTACGAATGGTGGAAGTGTCAAGTACGGTAACAACTCCTATGGCACGATCAAAGGTTATGGAATGATTACCAATGGCGAGTTCTCGATAAGAAAGGTGGCATATGTTGAGGGGTTGCAACACAACCTTATCAGTGTTTCTCAACTGGTGGTTGGAACAGGACTAAAGGTGTATTTCGATGACGAGGGATCATAGATTACTGAAAAGAAGTCAAACAATGTTCTGCTGAAATCAAAGCGAAAAGGAGAAATGTATCCTTTGAATCTCAATCCAATACGAGGAAAACCAGCTATCTGCTTGCTCTCAAAGGCTCAATCAAACGAAAGTTGGCTTTGGCACCGAAGGCTCTCCCATCTGAATTTTAAAGACATCAACAAATTGGTGCTTGGGGATTATGTTCGGGGTCTTCCTGTTCTGAAATTCGATAAAGAACACCTGTGTGCTGCATGTGAAATGGGAAAGCAAATTCGGCAGAGTCATCCTTCTCGCGTCAACAAAAAAATAATTGAACCACTTGAATTACTTCATATTGATTTATGTGGTCCATCTTCAGTCGAAAGTGTTGGTGGCAGCAAGTATATACTTGTCATAGTAGATGACTTCTCATGATTTACATGGGTATACTTTTTAAAAGTGAAATCAGAGGCTGCTCCTAAACTAAAGCTCTTCATCAAGCAGGTCGAAGTCCAGCTGAGAAAGGTTGTTCGTAACATAAGAAGTGACAACGGGCTGGAGTTTAAGAACAAAGACTTTGAAGAGTTTCTTGCAGAGAAAGGAACAACTCACAACTTCTCGGCCCCATACACTCCACAACAGAACGGTATTGTCGAAAGGCGAAACCGCTCTCTGAGTGAAGCAGCCCGAACAATGCTGAGCTTCGCTTCACTACCTCTGTATTTCTGGGCTGATGCCATTGCTGCTGCTTGCTTTACATAGAATAGATCTTATCTCAACAAACGTTTTTCGATCACTCCTTATGAGATCTTAAACAACCGAAAGCCAAATGTCAAGTTTTTCCATGTGTTCGGCTCAAGGTGCTTCATCTTTAATTCTAAGGAGCACCGAAACAAGTTTGATGTGAAGGCAGACGAAGGAATCTTTCTGGGCTATTCTTTAACATCCAAAGCCTATAGGGTTCTCAACAAACGTTCAAAGAAAATCGAAGAGACCTATTATGTTACCTTCGACGATAACTACGTCAAGAGGCTCAAAACCACAAACGGCTCTGTGGAGGATATATTTCCAACGTCTGGTCATGTTACTATTCCTATTTCAAACCTGTTTGAACAATATATAATGCTGTTTGATGAGCCCGAAAAGGCTATTCTCTCTGAATCCAAAGCAGCAGACAATAAGGTGGATAACATGAAGAAGATAATCGATGAAGCTGCAGAAAATATGGAAGAAGAAAACCAACCTGTTGGATCCAACAAGCCAGTCTCTAGTGAACCTCAAAAAGATTGCTCTCATGCTCAGGGGGAGGGTTCGTCAGATATTCCCAACCCTGATTCAACATTCTTGGGGGAGAGCTCTGCAACCGAAAGTCAAGTCCAAATGGAAAATTCTGAGCCCGAATTTGAGGTGTTATCACCTTTCGAAGGGAAGGATTCTAATCCTGCAACGGAAGACGTATCATCGCTCGAGGGGGAGAATGTGAACATTAACGATGATTAAACTCAGTCGGAGTTCGAAGAAGAAGTAAATGCTGAACTGGATCCTTCATTCGATCCAAATTATCCTCCACTCATCAAGTGGACCAAAGATCATCCCCAATCTCAAGTCATTGGTGATTCCACAGAAAAGGTTCTCACACGATCTCAACTAAAATAGAAATGGACAGCCCTCTTCTCTAAAGTAGAATTTTGCATGTTTAATTCTTTCGTCTCAAAAGTTGAACCGAAAACAGTCACGACTGAACTTGATCATTCTGATTGGGTGCAAGCAATGCAGGATGAATTACATGAATTTGAACGAAATAGAGTGTGGAGACTGATTCCAACACCAAAAGATGCTTCTGTGGTGGGATTAAAATGGGTGTTCAGAAATAAAATGGATAAAAAAGGCAACGTGATACGCAACAAGGCGAGGCTGGTTGTGAAAGGCTACTATCAAGAAGAGGGAATAGACTATGAAGAAACCTTCGCTCCAGTGGCAAGGCTAGAATCGGTTCGTATTTTTCTCGCCTATGTTGCACACAAAAACTTTGAAGTCTTTCAAATGGATGTAAAGTGTGCCTTCTTAAACGGTGAACTGGAAGAAACTGTGTATGTAGAGCAACCTCCTGGCTTTGTGAACGAAAAATATCCAGATCATTGCTACATCCTGGATAAAGCGGTCTATGGTCTCAAGCAAGCTCCACGGGCCTGGTATGAAACTCTAACTAGATTTTTGAAAATGTCCAAATTTAAACAAGGTTCGGTTGACCCAACCTTCTTTCGTAAGAAAGAGGGTAACCACCTTATGATCGTTCAAATTTATGTTGATGACATCATCTTTGGCTCCACAAAGCCAAGCTTAACCGCTGAGTTCAGGAAGCTGATGGAAACTAAATTTGAAATGAGTTCAATGGGTCCTATTAATTTTTTCCTTGGTCTGAATATAAGACAGGGACCAGAAGGCATTTTTATTAATCAAGAGGCCTACACGAAGACATTGCTTGCCAAGTTTGGTATGATGGGAGATTCAAAAGTACAGGTTCCTATGGCGTTCGGCACAAAGCTCACCCCTTCACTGGACAAACCGGCCGCAGACATGACTCTTTATCGTCAGATGATTGGGTCTCTAATGTATCTCACCGCTAGTCGGCCAGATATAATGTTCTCTGTTTGTTATTGTGCCAGGTTTCAAGCAAATCCACGCGAACCTCACCTGTTGGCTGTAAAGAACATCTTTCGGTATCTAAAACGAACTACGTCTCTCGGGTTGTGGTACCCAGCCAAATCAAGGTTCTTTGTCCAAGCATTCTCAGATGCTGATCTTGGGGGATGTGGACTATACAGGAAGAGTACCACTGGAGGATGTCAATTTCTGGACGGCAAACTCGTAAGCTGGCAATCGAAGAAACAAACATGTGTTTCTCTCTCCAATGCCGAAGCAGAATACATTGCCGCAACATCATGCACATCTCAGGTCATCTGGATACAAAGTCAACTTCGTGACTTCGGCCTGAACATGAAGAAAATCCCACTATATTGTGACTCTGAGAGTGCAATTAGGATTTGTCACAACCCAGTGTAACACTCAAAGACGAAACACATAGCACTGAGGTATCATTTTATCAAAGATCATGTGGAAGATGGTAACGTTGAAATTCATTTTGTAAGAACCACTGATCAATTGGCTGACATCTTTACTAAGGCCTTGCCTGAAGCAAGTTTTAACAAAATCCTACACGGCTTAGGAATGATGGAAGCTGAATCTGTACCGAAATCTTTCATGTCTCAATAAAAATTAGAAGCGAAATAGAGCGAATGCTCGGTCCATTTCGGTTTCGGTTCTTCTGGGAACCGAAATGCACCGAACGCTCGGTCTATTTCGGGTTCGGTTTTATCGGGCTCGATTCGCCTCTTATTTCTATTTTATGGTTTCGGTTGTATAGTATGTACACTCTTTTATTGCAACTTTCTTAATTCTTTTTCAGAAAATTTCATAAAATCCAAAAACATTTCTTTCTGTTTTTCATTCTTTTTCCGAAAATTTGATAAAATCCAAAAACATTTCTTTCTGTTTTTAATTCTTTTTCAGAATATTTCATAAAATCCAAAAATATTTTTCTTTTTATTTTTCATGCTTTCTTTCTGTACAAGCTTTCTCTCACTGACGGAGCTGGGGCAGGTATCAATCTCACTCTATGTATCAGCTAAGTGTCCCTAGAAGCATGCTGTTGTATGTTGACCAAAGCCTCAAACGATTTTGAGTAAAGCCTTAATGACTAGATATATACAAATCTTGTCTCACCAATCAGGCTGTCAAATTTACTCTAATCTTGAGCTGCCTTACTCTTCTCAAATTGAGTCAAGAGTTTTTCTGCTTTGTCCATCTTTTATGGCAGAGGCACATTCGGTTCTCTTACCCACCTCATTTTTCTCCATCACGGTTCGCTTCATATTTTGTACCCCTTGAGACTCTCAGAAATAACCACCGAGGTTTATGGTTACACAATTTCTGTGTTGATGATCTTTGTTTCGTCCACCACGAATTAAGTGAAACCCAAGATCCAACTCCCATAATGAATTAACGGTACTGTGGAAATCTTAAATTTTCTTTTTGCGAGATCTTTATGAAATTGTTTTTCACCAAGACTATTTCTTCCAAAAAGGATCCATTTTTTATTTTTTTCCTTGAGATTTCCAGTCAAAAGATGTCAACAAGTCACTGAATATGTTTCCGACCTACTTGTTTAACAGGCCACATTGGTCTCACAAGTACTTCGTTCTGTTTCGGTCTTATATCAAGTATCGAATTCATGAATTGAAGCGAAAGCCACCCTTAATAGCTTTAATTAAAAAGATGCCTTTCAATGCTTCTTAAGAAGTACTTGATCGTTATTTCACGGGAATACACAAGCACTTTGAAGTCTCTCTTGACTTTGAAGGAAGAGATTCGTGTCCGGGATCAATCGTTTTATGTATTAACAGGACATCACAGATTCCCACAAATTGTTTCCTTTATTTCTTTATCATTTACAATCTTACGCACACAATCTCTAAATGTGAGTCTAACGTCTTTGCAAGTTAATGCGACAGTTTCGAAATTTAAACCGATGGGTTGGTGTAACGTCTTAGCGTTATTATGGAAATAGCAATTTTCTTAAAAGATTCATCTGATGAATCAGCAGGAAGTTTAAACGCTTGGTATTTGAATTATGGATAAGTTTGGGAAGCGCCAGAATTTGAATTGGTCAGCATGCGTCATCTCTACTTTATCGGGGTTGCAAGCTGTCAAAATCACACCTTTTCAGCAGTTGTTTCCAAGATTTCAGCAATCATCACACACGATTTTTCTCTCTCCAAGATCGTATATAAGGGCTTCCTTCAGTGTGACTGTTCCTTACCACACTTCAATTCTCTAGAGCAAAAGTAGACGATCGATTTATTACTGTTCATCATCTTCCTCGACACGCTTCGTCAATGGTAGAATCATCTTCAGTTCAGGAAACCACAGCACGGTCCACTCTTCTTGCAATCAAGCCAAATCAGAACCTGCTGATCGATCTCTCACCTTTTCTCTATGATACGTACATGTATCAAGTGGTGGAATGCCTGAAGTATTCCCCACTCGCTAAAGCCCTAACCATAGTCGAAGTTGTTCCAATGTCCTGTCTCTCTCAAATCTACTCCATTGCAACATATGACAAAGGGGCAGATAAAATTTTCTTCGATATTCTCAACCAAAAAGCTTCAATCTCCAATAAACGTTTTTGCTCTCTTCTAGGGCTTCCATATGAAGACTCCATGGTTAATCTCGATTCTATTGCCACCGGTCAACTCTTCTCTATGTTCTACAACATGGGTTATACTGAAACCCTAACCACTATGACAAGGTTCAAGAAGTCCTGCCTTCCTCCTCAATGGAATGGCCTTTTCACTCTACTCTTCAAAGGTCTTTCAGAACGTAGTGCTGGTTCTGACGGAGCGAGTAAGTCCTTCATGACTTTACTTTATGGTGTGTACCATGGTCTTAATCTGGATTATGGAATGGTTTTATGGCTTCAACTGATTCAAAGTTTATCATCTTCTTCACGCCACACCGAAATCTCTTGTGCCCGCTTCTGGACTGTTATCACTCAGTGGATCATGGATCGTTTTCATGTTCCTATCATGGCCGACTCCACGCTTTCTTCCATTGCTACGTTTCACACTACAAACATTATTGTAACTCATCCTTCAAAGTTTCTTTTTGTTGGGTCCATTCCTGAGTCGATGTCTGCCTTTGTGCCTCTTTCAAGCAAGATCATTCAGGAATACAAGAAGCTTCCCTCCTCTGGTCCAAGGGAACTTACTGTTGACATGGCGAAATCAATCGAAGACGCAGATAAACCTGCCAAAAGGGGAAAAAGCCAGAAGTTAAAAAGAGGGAAAAGGGGGGGTATGTCTCAAAAGTTCAAACCCCTAGGAAGCGAAAGTCGGAAAAGGCTGCACCAACTCAACCTAAGCTGAAGAAAGGTAAGAAACCTGCACGCCGGCTCATTCTTCAATCTTCAAGTGATTCTGATTCAGAATATGTGCCGCCCCATCAACCCAAAGTTCTTCCCAGTGAATCTGACAGCGAAAGCTCAGAGGATGAGGGTTCTGTTCGTGGTGATACACCACCTAGCTCGCCTACACCAGAGGTACATGTTCGGTCCCAAGCACCTTCTCCTCCACCAGTTTCTGTTCCTGTCTCCATGTTGGATAAGGTGTCTAAGTCCATAACTATTTCTGGTATGTACTTGACCCGACCCGGCATGGTTCATTTGGGTTGCATGGCATCATGCATTTGGATAGACTAAATGAGAGAAATAACACTTGTGGTTTATTAATATATTATAAGTTCTAATATATTAATAGTATTATTTAATTAGTATTGATCAAGAATTAATCTAGGATTAATTAAGTGATCAAAAGATGACTAATTAAATATATGGGTTGATCATGTAAATCATCCATAACTTGTATAGTGGGCTAAAAGGCTCCATGGATAATCAAGTTGGGTTAAACCCATTGAATGCTCCATGGAGGCTCCATGGGAGTTACAAACCCATGGGTCATGGAAATGAAGAGTCATGCCACATTAGGGTTTACATGGTGTAACCCTAGATGTGATACACTATATAAGCAACATGTTCTCCACCAAAATTGGCGACACTAAGAAACAAGAGGGCTAGAGCCGATTTTGCAAGTGTAAGATTCTCTCAAAGTTTACTCCTTTGCATTTGGTGTTGTGTGAAGCATTTGAGGCATCACACTTGGGGTGCTAGGCTCACAAGGTTTCAAGGATCATAATCAACAACAAGGTAAGTTATTCTATCTTTCATTCAAGTTAAAAATGTTCCCCATGTATGCTAGATAGGAATATAACCTTGGAATTCAACTTTGCATGATTATTAGACAAACATAGATCCAAGGTTATTAGGGTTGCATGTACACTTAGGAAGTGTTAGAATGCTCAAAACCCATCAGTGGTATCAGAGCCTAGGTTTGTTTGTTGTTTTTTTTGTGTGCAAACAGCTTGAAAAAAAAATCGTTTTTCTGTTTTCTACTCGTATGAAAGTTTGCACATTTGTTGCTGGAAATGGACTAGAATTATTACCCTAAACTGTTTTGATGTTTTAAAGCTTGTTTTAGATGGTGTAATGTTTATGCTAATCCATTTACAATGGCAATTATTAAAATTACAAGTTTTTTTAAGTGTAATTTTTTATTCTTGAAAGTGTTCATATTCATGTTCTTGAACTTATGAAGATTAGATGATCATAGGAATTGTTTGTAACCTTCATGGTAGTTTAATTCATGATCATAATGTGTTTTAATGGAGTCCATAACTTGTCCTCAAGTTATGGAAAACCAAAAGTCCCACTTTTATTAAAGCCATTAAAAGAACACAAGAGTTATAAAAATGAAGAGTCTTCATTTTTATTACTCAATTAATTCATAAGTTATAAGAAATAAAAAGTTTTGGAAGTTTACAAAACTTTCCCTCAAGTTTTGGAACATGTAAAGTCTTGATTAAAACTTTAGTTCCAACCCTTAGAATTTTAAAAGTTAAAATTCAACCCTTATACTTTATAATATTATAAGTTACTAATATATATATGTATAACGTCAAGTCGTCTTACCGCTAGTACGCCTCATTCACGAAGTCGGTCTATAAGGGGGGTATAAGGTTGTTGCCTATAAAATGGCAACTTAATGGGTGTCCACTCTCACCTACCGCTTCCTTGATCGGTGGAGGGTCGTTAGCCGAACGGGTAGGACAAGGACTTATAAATTCTCATTAAAAGTATGATGAATATTATAAAGTAACTAAATGCTTTTATTAAATTCCCAATCTTAGTTACTTTAGGAAAATGTGATAAGGTGCTAATCCATGAAATTACACTTTACACTTTGTTTAAGTCGTTAGTGGAGCTCGTGTGGTTAACCGGCACACTAACTTGGACTTAACAAGGTAGGTAAAGGGTGACTTAAAGTTTATTATAGGTCGGTGGAGCTCGTGTGGTTAACCGGCACATCGATTGAGTAATAAACATTGAGTGTACCAAGTGATTTGCATGGTTACTTCACACCTCGTTTTGTGATCCTCGGTATCCCAGTCACAAAACTTGGAGGGCACACTCGAGATTGAAACATGCCTTTGAAAAGTTCATTGAATCTCAAAAGAATCTAGGAATTTCTAAGAACCAATTAAAAACCTAATATCTATATTTCGTTTTTCATGGTGGAAATTGGTGAATCGTCATTCACCTACCTTTCAAATATGTTATAGCTTGGATTACGGCATACCTCTTCTAAGTTATAATATATTGTGATTGGATTCTAGCCTTAATATTACATTTGGGTGTTTTATTAAGGACTCTCTTAATATCTAAACTAATCTTGTTCTCTTCTTTCAGATGTCTTCAAAAAATGCTGCTTCTGGCTCTAATCCTAATGGCTCCTTTACCCTTATGAACTTGTGTGGGAAAGTCACTTTTGATGGATCCAACTTCAATGAATGGATCAGAAACATCAGGATGATTACCCGCTACGAGGACAAAGAATATGTTCTCGACAAGGAGCTGAAGGTACCCGAGCCAACTGCTACTCCTGAAGAGCTTGCTGAATATGAGGTACATGAAAGAGATGCTACAAAAGTGGCATGCATCATGATGGCCACCATGACAGCCGAGCTCCAAAAGTCCTATGAGGACTATTATCCTTTTGAGATGCACCAGGACTTGATGGACCGCTACCATCAAAGTGCTCGTCAAGAGCGATATGAAATAATCTCCTCCATGATAACAACCCGAATGAAGGATGGTGAACCCATCACGGGCCACATGCAGAAAATGCAAAGGTATGTAGACCGTTTACTGAAGCTGAATGTGAACTTCCCTGAGGAGTTAGCAATAGACATCATTTTGCACTCCTTGCCATCGTGTTATAAGGAAGAGGTCACACTCAGCAAACTTCAGGGACTCCTCAAGACCGCAGAAACAGGTCTTAAGGGTAAGTCGGTTGTTAACACTCCTACTCCAAACTCCGCCCCGGTTTTGGCAATCGAGAAAGGTAGAGGGAAGAAGAGGAAGAGCTCTTCGAAGGGTACCAAGGCTAGGACCCTTGATGGCTCTTCTTCAAGTGGAACCAAGAAAGGTTTTGTCACTCCTTCTGACCCTAAAGAGGCTGAATGCTTCTATTGCCATGAAAAGTCACATTGGAAGCGGAACTGCCCAAAGTACCAGCAAGATGTGAAGGATGGGAAAGTTAAACCCAACCATGCAGGTATTTACACTACCTTATCTAATAACTCACCCCATTCTAACTCTTGGGTCCTTGATACCGGTTGTGGTATTCATATCTGTTCTGATTTGCAGGGACTAAGAAGAAGTGAGAATGTGGAGCATGGAAGAATAAACTTAATCATGGGGAATAGGAAAGTTTTACCTGTCACTAAGATTGGAGTTTATACTTTATCGCTAAGTAGTGGGTTTAGTTTAGATTTGAATAAATGTTGTTATTCGCCAGAAATGGCAAGAAATATTATTTCCTTTCATGCATTGTATAAACAAGGTGTCACCTTTTCATTTGATAATGAAGTTGGTTCGATTAATGCTTTCTTTAATAATGTTCTTTATTTTAAAGCATTACCTTGTGATGGCGTGTATGAAACTGTATATGTTGTAGATAATCTAGGAAATAATGTATTGTGTATTAACTCTTCCACTAGCTTAGATAAAGCATCCTTATGGCATTGTCGTCTTAGAAATGTAAGCAAGAAACGCATAGGCCAACTCCAAAAGGATGGAGTCTTGGAGTCATTTGACCTAAAGTCAGATGATAGTTGTGAATCTTGTTTGCTTGGTAAAATGACAAAGTCACCTTTTACTGGCACTTGTGCTAGGGGTGAAGGTTTGTTGGACCTCATTCACACGGATGTGTGTGGACCCTTCAGAACCGCCACAAGAGATGCTAATCGGTTCTATGTGACTTTTACTGATGATTTTAGTAGATATGGATATGTCTACCTAATCAAGCATAAGTCAGAAACCTTTGAGAAATTCAAAGAGTTTAAGCAAGAAGTGGAGAATCAGTTGGGCAGGAACATTAAGATGCTTCGATCCGATCGAGGTGGTGAGTATCTTAGTTCAGAGTTCCTCGACTATCTTAGGGAATGTGGGATTGTCTCACAATTGACACCTCCTAGGACACCACAGTTGAATGGTGTAGCTGAGAGGCATAATCGAACCTTGTTGGATATGGTTCGTTCCATGATGAGTCGAGCTTCGCTACCAGTCTCATTTTGGGGGTATGCCTTAGAGACTGTCGTCCATATCCTTAATCTAGTTCCCACAAAGAAAGTTGCCAAAACTCCTCATGAGATGTGGACTGGTAAAGTACCCAAACTAGACCACATTAAGATTTGGGGTTGCGAGGCTTTCGTGAGACGCGAGACTCATGATAAGCTCGAACCTCGAAGTGAGAGGTGTATTTTCATCGGCTACCCACATAAATCCTTTGGTTACCTCTTCTACAGACCTAGTGAGAATGTGGTCTTTGTAGCTAGGAGGGCTTTCTTTCGAGAGAGAGAGTTCATAAGCCAAGGAGACAGTGGGAGGCAAGTTGACCTTGAAGAAATTCAAGAGTCAAGTGGTGAAGGAACTTCAAACCCTAGCACTCAACTTGAGGAGGAAACTCCTGTTGAGCCAATTGACAAGTCTGTACCTCTGAGGCGTTCCACAAGGGTTAGGAATGCACCTGAGCATTACTATGGATTCCATATTACTGCGGAAGGTGATACACTTATCAGTGATGAGACACTGATAGGTCTGGATGAACCTAATAGTTACGCGGAAGCCATGGCAGGCCCTGAGTCAGCCAAGTGGAAAGAGGCAATGGACAGCGAGATACAGTCCATGTATGACAATCAAGTTTGGAACTTGGTTGAGAATGTACCAGGTCGTAAGACTATAGGGTGCAAATAGATCTTCAAGAAGAAGACCGACATGGATGATAATGTACACACTTATAAGCCACGACTGGTTGCAAAGGGTTTCACACAAACTCCGGGAGTTGATTATGATGAGACCTTTTCTCCAGTGGCCAAGATTAAGTCTATTAGGGTTCTGTTAGCCATAGCTGCATTTCATGACTATGAAATATGGCAAATGGATGTCAAAACCGCTTTCCTTAATGGAAAGTTGGCTGAGGATGTTTACATGAGTTAGCCAGAGGGTTTTGTCAATACAGAGTACCCTAATAAAGTGTGTAAGCTTGAGAAATCCATTTATGGGTTAAAGCAAGCACCTCGCAGATGGAATCTTTGCTTTGATGAGAAAGTCAAAGAATTTGGCTTTTCTAGGAGTGAAGATGAATCTTGTGTATATGTCAAGGCTAGTGGGAGTATAGTTAGCTTTTTGGTATTGTATGTGGATGACATACTACTCATAGGAAATGACATCCCAACTCTGCAGGAAGTTAAGTCCTGGCTTGGGAAGTGTTTCTCTATGAAGGACCTAGGATAAGCTGCCTATATTCTAGGGATAAGGATCTTGAGAGACCAGAGTAAAAGACTAATTGGACTTAGTCAGAGTACCTACTTGGATAAGGTGCTGAAGAGATTCGGCATGCAGGACTCCAAGAAAGGAGAGTTACCCATCCAGAGTAACGCCAGATTGAGTAAGACATAAAGCCCTAGTACTGAGGCTGAGATAGCAGAAATGAGTCGAATACCTTATGCTTCGGCTGTAGGATCGATCATGTATGCTATGACGTGTACTCGACCTGATGTAGCCTTTGCTTTGAGCATGGTTAGCAGGTATCAGGGGAACCATGGCAAGGCACACTGGACTGTGGTAAAGAATATCCTCAAGTACCTACGGAGGACTAAGGACTGGGTCCTTACCCTCGGTGGGAGTGAAGACTTGAGAGTTGTAGGGTATAGTGATGCTAGCTTTCAGACTGATAGGGATAATTTCCGCTCTCAGTCAGGCTGGGTCTTTACCTTAAATGGAGGAGCAATTTCTTGGAAGAGTTCCAAGCAAGAGACAGTGGCTGATTCAACTTGCGAATCAGAGTATATAGCAGCTAGCGAGGCAGCAAAGGAGGCGATATGGCTGAAGAACTTCATTGGAGACCTTGGAGTTGTACCAGCTATTAAAGAGCCAATGGAAATTTTCTGTGATAGTGAAAGTGTAGTTGCCTTAGCCAAGGAACCAAGGGATCACGGGAGATCCAGACACATCGACAGAAAATACCATTTTATCAGACATCGAATAGAAGAAGGACTCCTCGTGGCAAAGAGGGTATCATCGGATGAGAATCCAGCAGATCCCCTCACGAAAGGACTAACTCGGGTTAAGCATCTCCAGCATGCTCGGAGCATAGGGCTGAAGGATGATATTAGATTTAGTAGTTAGATAACCTTGAAATTTGTAAAGTGTAATTGACATTAGATGATGAATAAAAGGTGTTTTATTTATGAGTAAAGTGTTGCTATCTCTTGTCGATCGTTTACTATATTTCTTTTGCATGTTTTGACTTCCAGAATAATTATGTTTGGTATATCATATTATTCGAACCTCCACAGTCGGTCATATGTCGGAAGTAGGTATGAATCAAGATTGTCATGATTGGTTGCAGAGGTCTAAGTTGTTGGACATGGCTACAACACTCATGAGTGCTCATAAGTTCTGAGCATTGGACTCAACCCACGCTCACTGGAATCACTTCATGGAATTTATCTTGAGTGATCGTGAGACGGTAATATCATATAAGTCTTCAAACCTAGATATATGATTTGTTACTTATGAGTTGGTTATGCATTGATTGTACGAAAACGCATTGGTAACTCGATGTTATAAAACGTGCTCTTGTGTATAATTCAATGAGTAGTAGAACAAACATATGAGTCGAAGTTTATCTGTTCCTTCTTGGATTAGAAGCTGATATCTGGGCCCCTCGATGATTTTGTTTTGACCTATGTACCGGGCCCGGTCAGAACTAAGTTGATGTGTTCAATTGAGTTCTATGTCAAACAAATCGGAAATCGGGAAACAAACTGCTGGACACAAAGTAAGACATTGTTCCATGTATTTGTCCGGCTGATATCTAGAACAGAGGATTATATGATCACTTATCTGAAATGGCGTATCATCATCTTCTCGGTTCCGAGAAACCTTGAAAAGAGCTACGATTGCTGATCGGTTCCTGAAGTCATACTTGCAGTTATAGTTATTAGACTTATCCAAGTGGGAGACTGTTGGATAAGGTGTCTAAGTCCATAACTATTTCTGGTATGTACTTGACCCGACCCGACATGGTCCATTTGGGTTGCATGGCATCATGCATTTGGATAAACTAAATGAGAGAAATAACACTTGTGGTTTATTAATATATTATAAGTTCTAATATATTAATAGTATTATTTAATTAGTATTGATCAAGAATTAATCTAGGATTAATTAAGTGATCAAAAGATGACTAATTAAATATATGGGTTGATCATGTAAATCATCCATAACTTGTATAGTGGGCTAAAAGGCTCCATGGATAATCAAGTTGGGTTAAACCCATTGAATGCTCCATGGAGGCTCCATGGGAGTTACAAACCCATGGGTCATGGAAATGAAGAGTCATGCCACATTAGGGTTTACATGGTGTAACCCTAGATGTGACACACTATATAAGCAACATGTTCTCCACCAAAATTGGCGACACTAAGAAACAAGAGGGCTAGAGCCGATTTTGCAAGTGTAAGATTCTCTCAAAGTTTACTCATTTGCATTTGGTGTTGTGTGAAGCATTTGAGGCATCACACTTGGGGTGCTAGGCTCACAAGGTTTCAAGGATCATAATCAACAACAAGGTAAGTTATTCTATCTTTCATTCAAGTTAAAAATGTTCCCCATGTATGCTAGATAGGAATATAACCTTGGAATTCAACTTTGCATGATTATTAGACAAACATAGATCCAAGGTTATTAGGGTTGCATGTACACTTAGGAAGTGTTAGAATGCTCAAAACCCATCACTTCATCCCTCCAATTTTTCCAATCATTACATCTCAACCATCCTCTATTATTCCCATTTTTGCACCCATCTTTACTGAGTCTACTACTACCACCACCACTGGAGTTCGAACCAACGTATCTGATACGGGGGCTCGTTCTTCAGCACCCGAACCCCCAGTCACTACCGAACTTCCAGTAACAACCGAACCACCATCACCTACCCCTTCTACCGAAACTAACACTGTTCTTGGCGGTGAGGACTTGGAGTTTGATTCAAGTTACTTCAGTGCTTACCGTGTTCAAAGTGATGATGATGACGATGCTCCGATTACAAAGCACCATCTAAAGGCTGTCACTGACAAACTTGATCAGCTTCTTTCTTCCTCATTAGCTGGTGCTTACTCTGAAGCTGCTCTCAAGGCGTTATTCTCTTCTGTTGTCCAAGAGCATGATGCATCTCTCTCCGCCGCAGCAAAGGCTATTGATGCCTCCACTTCCCAGTGTTAGAAGGCCTCGCTTGCTGTTGAGGCCTCAACGAAAGAATGCAAAGATGCGACCGCAAAAGTCGAAAAACTAATTTCTGAGGCTCAGCTATTCCTCGATTCCTTGCAAGCTGCTGCTCAAAAGAATGCTCAGACAGTAAATGCTTCTGTTGAAAATCTCCAGCGTTCTCTTGAAACCGAACGGACTTATCTTGAAGTCGCTCGTCAGGCCATTGAAGCTGCCAATGTCAATCTTCATGATAATGTCAAGGAGCGTTTGACTCAGCTGGAAGCAGAACTGGCTGTTGAAAATCGTACTATGGATGAGCTTGACAAACGTACTTCTCATCTCAAAATTCAAAATCTTAAGCTTCGTACTGCAACAACCGAGCTTAACGATTTAAAATCTGAAAGAGAAGTTATTCGAAGCTCCGTGGGTGACGTCCATTCAATTCTCTTACATCTTCTTGACGCCCATGACTCTATTCTGACAATATCCATTCGACGCCACTTGGCTGAGAAACTCAGGCCTGCATTGGATATCCTTAGCCGGATAGAGGGTGTTTCGGTGACCTCTGTCCAGCCGAAACAAGGGGGAGATAAAGAAAAGGAAAAGGAAAAAGTTCATACTCGACCTCCTCCTGAACCCAAATCAACAGCTGCACCGAAGGATAATGTAGCTTCGGTCAGCAAAAGGGATAAGAAGAAGAAGATAATTGGAGAAGATGATGAAGATGATGATGATGATGTTGAAGATACTTTCAATGCAGATCCCATTAAGCCTTTTCAGAAAACAAAACCGACTGATAAGGAGCTTGAAGAAAAGCTTATGAGGGAATCGATAGAGCTTGAAAAGGAGCAAAAAGAAAAGGAGCTCTTGGAGAAAAAGAAGTCGATCTTTCCTGAATGGACCATTACTTCGCTCCAGAGAGAAGCTATAGATGAACCGAGTACTCATTGGCTCGAACCTGTAATGTCGTTCGGCCTTGAAAACTCGAAGGACGATCAATTTGATATGGCAATCACTCGAAAGGCATTTATCTTTCATTGCTTCAACTCCACTGTTGTTATTCCCTCTCCGGACCCGAAGGTAGATCGGGATCTCTTGGAGTTTTATCTGGAATTCGCTCAGCCACAATACTTGACATGGAGCTCACAGAAAATTACTACTGTAAGTTGCTGAAGCCTTATTCAGCCGGGAAATTTGTCAACGTCAAATTCAAAGTGACCCGAGGCTCTGAAGGCTCGGTTCATAACTTTTCCCTGGCTGATCTACCGAACCTTAACCCTCACGACTAGATACTCCTCAACAACATTCTGCTGTCCAATCCTCAGGAGTATCAGCCGATTATAGACCATATCAAGCGAATGCTTGTTTGCTACATTCATGAAGTAGCGAAGATGGACCAAGAAATTGCATCTACCATTCACAAGCGACCAACGATCAAACCTTCTGGCAGGATTGGCAATGTGAGTGTTATGGTCAAAGGTAAAATCGACCCCCAATTTCATACAGTGATGTTCATCAGGGGTGAAAAACAAAAGTGTATCTTTGCTCTTTGTGATAAGCACCTGTTCTCAACCGCTTGCTTGGAGCATATTCTGAAGATTATTCACGGGTGCAATCAGAACTCTGCAGCTGACAAGAAGTTGTTTACTGACATGCTACGCTGGTACATTCAGTTTCAGCAGACACTTCTAGCTATCATTCCTCGGCTGTTTAAAGTTGTGAAGACGGTGAAGGTTACTCAACAGAAATAATCTCTCGCCTCATTTGACGCAAAGGGGGAGATTGTTGGGATAAATAAGTGTTACGTCATGGGCTCGGTCCTTAGCCCAGTTTTGGTATCCTGTTTGGGCCTGTCCAACCGTGATTGTTTTATCTAGGGTTTAGTATTTAAGGTGCATGTATGCAGCCATAGTCATCAGCGCATTGATTATTATTATTTTGATTTTGTACTAAAAACCCTAGCTCGCCTCTACAATGGAAGTTCTTTGTCGAGCTCTGCTGAGGCGTGACTATGTTTGAATCATTCAGCATTATTTGATTCTATATTGTGTTCTCTGTGTTTATTTGATTTTATTGTTTAATCTGTTAAAGATCTAATCGATCTAAGAGTTTTTCAACTCAACAATGTTCCTCTATTTCTGAAAATATAAAGAACGTCCAAAATGGAGTTCTTATGCAAAAGATACAACCGTTATTGTAACATTCCAAAATCATAATAAAAATTTTCATTTTTAATTAAAGTGAAATCATTATTTACAATCAAACCCATGTAATAAAAACCCAAGATCAGGTACAATTGTTCAAAATTCAATCTATCATAACATCTCCAAAACATATCTCTAAAGGATGTGTACGATCACATCTTTCCTTTCCCCCGGCCATCTGAAGTACCTGAAACATCAAATTTAAATGGTAAGCTAAAGTGTAGTGAGTATCCCCCTAAAGTACCACATAGAAAACATATAATAGCATGCATATTGGGCCCATAGCCATCGGGTAGGGTTACCCCTGAGCCCACATCATGAGTCTGGCTTGCCTTTCTGGCCTACATCTCATATTTGGATTGCTCTCGAGCCCACAACATAAATCGTGCTTGCCTTTCTGTCCCACAGCTTATGTCTGGCTTGCTCCCGGTTTTGTTGGCTTTCGTAGAAGCAGTATTGCCTCAACCCAACTGTACTATGTCAACATATACAACAGATAAACATATGACCAACAAATAGATAAACGTCTAGATCTAACACATAACTACAGCATGGCAACATCCTAAACCAAGATACATAATCTATTGGGTCGACATTGGTGCCTTTGACCCCCAAGTGTAGCGAGGAAACTCACCTTATAGTCTAGAAAGATAGTAGAAAAAGAACATTGTTGCAAAAGTCAACATTATAGGTCACCTATACAACAAACAGTGACCTATACCCCTAAGTCAAACTTGGTCAAAGGTCCAATTCAAAAAGTCAATGAGCCAACTCACACTGAGTACGCTCGGTGTACTTAGCCACTACGCCCCGCGTACTGCACTCTATTGGCCAGATTATAGGGTCTCGACCAGGTACACGCAACATACTATCAAGTATGTTTGGCGTACTTGGCTGCCACCTTTTCTTTTCTATTAAGGTCTTATTTCGTTAAGCCAAAGAACCAAACTACATATCCATGTCCAAAACATCATTCTAAGTCATAAAGTTTCCACTTTTATGACTTCTCATGGCTAGAAAAGGTCCAAAAGCTAAAACCCTAACTTATTATTCTGTTAAGACATCATAACTCTTGTATGGAAGGGATAGAAGGACCAAGATCACATTTTTATGGTTCCTATGACCTAAAAACGTCTAGAAAGATAGCCCTTATGGGTGAGAGTAAGCCATACTCTTGAACACCAGGCTTATGGGACCAAAATGAACATAAAATCCAAGCTAACAAGATCTAAGCAATTACTCATCAAGTTTCAGACTTTATACCTCCAAGTGATGCTTGAGGATGAAACACTTTTGGATTTAAAGTGCTTTAAGAGTCCAAGATGGTTTTGTTGGATTAGTATCTAAGCCCATAACTATATTTGGTAAGTACTTGACCCGGTTGTGCAAGGTCCTTTTGGGTTGCCTTCACCAAAGCAACATGACAGGATGATTTATAAATAAGGAGGTTATTATGGTTTATTAATATATTATATGATTAATATATTAAGGGAGAAATCATATAGTTTAATTAATATTAGACAATAATTAATTTAGAATTAATTTTGTGGCTAAAAGAGATTAATTAAATAAAGGGGACTGGAACTGTCAATTGTGTGATAGTTGATTTTGGGCTGTGGATCCTTATGGATCATAGGATGGACGAAATTAAGGTGTATGGGCTCCTTGAATTCGTCCAAGCCTCATTCCAGAAGGATCCTTGGACTGCTTAAGGCCTAAGTTATCCAATTAGGGTTTCAGGCTATAACCCTAGCAGCTCAAGTATTTAAAGACCCCTAGGGCTACAGAATACGGCTACCAGAAACCCTAAGGAATTCCTAGAGTCGATTTTTGTCACACCCCAAAACCGGAACGGCGGAAACGTTCGGGGGTGGAGGACGTCATGCTTAGTATCACAAGACATGCATCATAGTAATCAAAGTAATAAACAACCATTTCATTAGAAGAAAGTGTTTACAAAGTATGTGTTCACAAAACATAGAATACATAAGCAAATAACAAAACAAGACTTGAAGCTATACTGCTCCATCTTCTGAATTTCCAGTGCGAGTACCTGTCTACTAGTTTCCTGAGAATACAAGTTATTTTGAAAGAGTTGATCAGCATTTAAGCTGGTGAGTTCATAAGATATTAGTGATGTAAGTAAGTTGTAAGTTCTTTTTAGAAAAGTTCGCATGTTCCTCTAGAAAATCCTATATTTCCTGCTTTGATGAAAGATAAGTAAAAATGACTCTACAATCCTTTCTATGAGTACTAAATGGATACAAGTTATATAAAACCCAGAGTAAACAAACAATCGATTGTGTGTATCTGCCCTAAGCCCACAACCAAACAAGGAATAGGAAGTAAGGCGGAAGACACACATCCCATTGGTTGTTAGATCCTTGTTGTAGATAACCCTGGTGTATTCACTTGGTACTCACGGAGTTAACTGTAATAGTTCCTTTAATTTGATGAAAAGATCCTTTAAGAAAACCCTTATTTCTTTTAGTAAAAATGGTAACCACAGTGGTTTCTTCTATAATCACTTAGTTTATACTAGCTATATATAATCTAATATCGAATAGATTGTTAATTGTGTGAATCTGCCCTAAGCCCACAACCAAACAAGGAAGAGGAAGTAAGGCGGAAAGCACACATCCAACTACCTATCGGGTATTAATTATATATAACCCTGATGTATAAACTAAGGTATTATAGAACTAACCACCTAAGGTCCTTTAAGTTATATTGGTTTAATGAAAATGAATTAAACCCTTTTCTAGTAAGTTTCTAGTTTTGTCTACCAAATGTTCTATTTGAAAGTATGTTTGGTACCAGAAAACGGTGTATTGAATTTGTATACTATGACCTGGGCCATACCTGGTACCCCTTATGATTACTTGGTGTATACGAAATATATATGTAACTAAGATCGGATAGATAGTAGGTTGGGTGAATCTGCTCTAAGTCCACAAACAAACATGGAACAGGAAATGAAGCGGAAAGCATACATCCTACTACCTGTCGGATCCGATTAATATATATCCCTGATGTGTACACTAGGGAATCATAAAGTTAGAATTATAGGCCCCCTTTATACTGAATGTACTAGACTCGACTGTTCTGTTTGCCGTTTGTAAAATGTAATTTTTCCTTAGTTTATAACTATCTTAACTCGAAAATAGCTTACATTAACTTTCAAGTGGAACTGTCACAAAAAGAAAGTAATGGGAAAATGTAAGTACCCAATTGTCTTTTGAATTGATATCCTGACTTACTCATTTAAAACATGTTTGTTTAAGGTCATTATGTGAAGGCTAGTACCCATACTATACGCTCTCCCTGTCAAGAGATTCTGGGGACCAAACGCGACTGCAGCAAACAATTGCTAGCTGTGTAAGTTCACATTAAGGTTATACGATCATGTATACCCTATTTAACTATCACCTTTTGTTTAGAACAATGAGTTAGTGATTCATTGGTATAATTAGATCATGTAGTTGTCCCATGGTGCAACACCTTATTATGTTCGTTCTGTTATAGTATCTTAGTATGTTCTCATTATAGTATCTTAGTATCTTCTCTTGTTATAGTATCTTAGCATCCTCTAGTATCTAGAATCTTTGTATCTTCTAGTTATAGTATGAACTGAACCCCTAAACTATACCCCTTATAGTTTACTAGTAGTTTACTTGAACTGTTGTTGAAAAGACTCATTTTTCTACTAAGTTATGCTTGTACTTTAAAAACAGAGTTTTGTTAAACTATAAAGTAACATAACTTTAAAAGAGTTTTTGAAATGTTTTGACTACTTATAAATGACATAAGCAATCCTTTACAAATGTTTATAACAAACAATTAATCAATTATCATTTTGTTCAACTTGTATCCCCCCCCCCCCCCTTAAAAGTATTTAAAATAGTTTAAAAGATTGATTACAGGGGTATGAACTCACCTGATCTGGGTGATTCAAACGAATGTGTGTGTAAGGATGAGAAGTTCCATGAATGAAGTCCCGAGACTTAACGAGTCCTAAATGACATATAATGACATATATATAGTGTTTAGAAGCAACCAAATGCAAGGAAACACCTCACGGGACTAGGAAACACTTTGACCATGTGTTGGAATCACATGTGATTCATCTAAGGGGTGTTTACGGCCAAGAAAAGGTGTTTACAGCCACACCATAAACACTATGGCCGTAAACTCATGGTAATGTGCATAAGAGGGTGTTTGAATGCTAGGGAAACTTGAGGGACCATTTCTCCACAAGAGGATGAGCAAAACTATCTTTTTGGAGGGTGTTGAGGTGTTTACGGCCACACCATAAACTCTATGGCTGTAAACTCACCAAATGGACTTATTTTGGGTCTTAAAGGCAAGGAGTTTCAAAGGTTCAAGTGTTCCAAGGGTTAACAAGGGTCTAGAAGTGTTTAAAGCTCAAAACATCACATTTACAAGGGTTTACGAGCAGGGTGTAAACTCATGGCCGTAAACTCTCTTTGATGATGAGTTTGATGAAGTTTTACGGCTATGATCTAGTGTTTCTAGCATACAACTAGTTAAGGGGAGAACACTTACGTTTTTGGAGTATTTGGATGAAGAATTCGATGATACTAGAGAGAGTTTGAAGAGATTTCGGCCAAGGAAGGAAAAAGTGAAGAAAATGGCCAAGTGTTACTTATATAGGGGTGAGTTTACGGCCACCTTGAGTTTACGGCCGGGGTGTAAACTCTTGGTGTCTTGGCCGTAAACTCCTCTTGAATGAGTTTATGGCTTGATTTGTTGAACAGTGGCTTTAGCAGGTACTTCCTAACACTTATTCCTTAAGTGTACTAGGCTAAAACTCCTTAGAATGACCTTTAACAAGGCTAGAACTCATTACAAATGATTCTGACACTCAGTTGAGTTGACTGACTGAGCTTTCAAAGCAAAAATTTTCAGGTTGTCACATCATCCCCCCATTAGATGGAATTTCGTCCCGAAATTAGCTTTCTTAGCATTACTAGTAGGGTTGCGCTCCTCTGATTTGCAGAATACCCACTCGTAGACCTGGAAACTTTGCCCTGGATTTCATGATAGGACTCATACTTGGTCCATCTATCATTACCTCGTGTATACAAGTCGTATATAATTAGGATTAGTAAGACGGTCGGATCTGCGACTCTGCCCCAGGTCCACAACCAAACAAGGAATAGGAGATAGGGCGGAAGCACACATACTAAATCTGCGTAGTCATAATCATATACCACCCTCGCGTATACACTGAATAGTAATAGGTGGGCTGCACTCGTCCTTAGCCTCTATGCTCGAACTTGGTCTGCTGGACGAGTGGTATTTCGTGACGGTCTGTGGAACATACGACGACAAGGTTTCGGAGGACAAAGTACCCTTTGCACGAGTACTTCGGGGTTTAGAATACGAAAGATAAAACTGAGGTTTAGGTCGGACTGTTGTTACGAATGACGAAGGTTTCGCGAACTGAAGGTTAAGGCGATAGAAACATATGGACTTAGTATGGTGAGGACCACGCCAACCCATGACGAATGATAGTAATGGACTCTATACTGAACAAAGTTTTGGCTGATTTGAAAGAAACGTCTGTTCTACGATGACGTACTCCTAGTGTGTTCGACAATGTACTCCTAGTGTGTTCGACAATGTACTCTTTGTAACTGTTCTAGTGCTTTCTGATTTCCCCTTGATGTTAACACTTCTACGTATCGTACCGCGATAAGCGCATACATACTGAGAAAGTGCTTTGATAACTAGCATTGTTACTTTAAACTACGATCCTCCTTGGTACCACTACGATCGCCTTAAATATACAAGTTATGAATAAATAAGATGAATTGGACGGTCGACTGAGTAACTCTGCCTCAAATCCACAACTAAACAAGGAACAGGAATTAAGGCGGAATAACTCACTCTAAGTCTGCAAAATCTTAGCTATGCACAACCCTTAATGTACATACTAAGCCATCATAGCTTCTCAGAACGGATCTCTTAGTTCTCTTGAATACCGTGACCTATTTCAATATGTGAGTTATTATAATTACTTTTAAGTGTTGTCCCCGAGTTTTAATCTTATATAAATACAAATTAATTTTTTTAAAGAAATTACTATTTCGAAGACGTACCGCTGCTCGTTGACGACTCCGAGGTTGACTCTCCTGCGGTGATCATCAGAATTCGTCCATCCGCTCCTGAGTTCTTTGTTATCGGGCAGTCCCTCTGGTAATGTCCAGTCTCACGACAGCCATAGCAAGCTTGGTTTTCTTCAACTCCGGGGACTTGGGAGATCGGTTGAGCCGGTGCCCTACAGAAACGGACTATGTGTCCCTTTCTGTGGCAGTTCAGACACTGCATTTCCCGGCATACTCTGGTGTGGTGATAGTTGCACTTCCCACACTTCGGAAGGATTCCAGCATATCGACTGGCAGGTGCTGGAGTAGCAGGTGTTCTGTCGGCGTACATAGTACTTGTTTGTTCCTCCTGCGGGGTTTCCTTTGTTGTTATCTTCTTCTTCCTCTTGTTCCCCGACTTCCGTTTATCGTCCTCTCCCTTTGATGGCTCGGGAACGGGGACTTCTACACCATGGCGGACTCCATGGTCGATGAGTCGTTAGGCCAGGCGTTTGGCACTATCGAATGTGGTTGGGTTAGAAGACAACACATCTCCTTGGGTCGGGGCGGTTAGACCCCAGATGTATCTTTCTATCTTCTTGCTCTCCTGGGTAACCATCCCGGGGCACAGTGCTGCCAAGTCGCTAAACCTGTCTATAGGCCACTATGTCTGAGCCGACCATATTGAGCTCCCAAAGCTCTTGTTCCAGCTTTTGTACTTCGCCCAAGGGGCAGTATTCTTCCAGCATTAACTCTTTTAGGTTCTCCCAACCTATTGAGTTAGCCACTGATAAAGTCAGTGACTTAACATGGCCATTCCACCATGTTAAGTCTCTGCCGGAGAAGGTGCAGGCAGCAAACTTCACTTTGCTCCCTTCTAGGCACGAATAGATTTCGAAGACCGAATCTATTTTCTCGAACCATCGCATCAGAGCGATGACTCCATCATTCCCATTAAAGGAATTGGGTTTGCATTTCATGAAGTCCTTATACGAACACTCCCTTGGGTGTCCGTGAGTAGCTCTGGGGTTGGCTAAGTGGGTACCGCTACCAGATCCGAAGGTACCACTTTCGCCGAAGCGAGCTAGAGCAGTTGCCACTACGGAGGATATCGCTGCATGGAGGGCAGCAGAATCGAATTGTGGCGTAGGAGTTAGAGTTATCGGAGTAGTACGTCTGTTTGGTCTGCGAGGAGGCATCTTTGCTAAAAGAATTCAAAGATGAGATGGAATAAGTCTAAAGCAGTGGTTTATAAGCCGAAAGCTGAAAGACAAGGTTATCCTAGTTCTGAGGGTATCGAGTCCTGACTTCCACAGGGTTCTGGAAACTATTCATAAAAAGTCTATACCAAATAAACCTTAAGAATTTGGAATGGCTATCCTGGAATGAATATCTGATACCTGAATAACTGTTACCAGCTGCATGTAAGAAAATAATCCTAACACATAATGTGAGCAGTGTCTTCACTAACTCATTAAGTTAACAAGATTATTATTTATTAGTGTGACGCATAAGACGTTCTGGTTACTTCGACTGATCTCTCTTTGAAAACTTCTTCTTTAACTTTCTCTTGTTCCTCCTTGACTCTTTTGTTGACTGCTATGAGGAATTGGTTACATCTATCTGGGTTTGTCGTGCGAGAATGGATGTGACTAAAGAATCTATGAGATTTAAGTGAAACATTATGGGGTGATCCTTACAGATTCCTCCTATAATTGTACAATGTATACAAGTTGTATATAATTCAAGATTAAATAGACTTTCGAATAAGTGATCCTACTCCAAAACCACAACCAAACAAGGAACAGGTAGTGAAGCGTAGATCACAAATTCTAAGTCTATAAAATCTTAATTACATATAACCTTGGGAGTATACATTGCAAGATTATAGACCTATCCGTAAGGGTCTTTTAAGTTATCACATAAGTTATTTATATAGTGCCTAAAATACTCCTATAGTATTTTAATGTAACGAACTTGGTATGTTTTAAACTTGTTATCGTGTTATAGAATCATAAAATACTCCTATAGTATCTTATCTTTATGTTCTGATCTAGAAATCCCTTGAATAGAGTTAGGTAAGTTTTAAGACTGTTGCAACACCACATCACTCCCAAACACATGTCGGTCACATCTCGAATGAATATAGTTGATCAGGCTATATTGATCCTAGTTGTGATTACATAACTGTCCAGTTTTGACCGCAATGTTCAACCTTTAAATACTTTTGTTCTGTTCCTCTTGTGATACGTGTTGTAGTATGTATATGTACAAGCAAGTATGTATACTTTTATAAGGTATCATTATATATTAAAATATATTCTTATCCAGAGCACTTCGGCCCCATTGTATTTATAGTTGTATATCTTTTATCGGTTGATATACTTAATTCACTATAAACAACGCTCTGATACCAATCTGTCACACCCCAAAACCGGAACGGCGGAAACGTTCGGGGGTGGAGGACGTCATACTTAGTATCACAAGACATGCATCATAGTAATCAAAGTAATAAACAACCATTTCATTAGAAGGAAAGTGCTTACAAAGTATGTGTTCACAAAACATAGAATACATAAGCAAATAACAAAACAAGACTTGAAGCTATACTGCTCCATCTTCTGAATTCCCAGTGCGAGTACATGTCTACTAGTTTCCTGAGAATACAAGTTATTTTGAAAGATTTGATCAGCATTTAAGCTGGTGAGTTCATAAGATATTAGTGATGTAAGTAAGTTGTAAGTTCTTTTTAGAAAAGTTCGCTTGTTCCTCCAGAAAATCCTATATTTCCTGCTTTGATGAAAGATAAGTAAAAATGACTCTACAATCCTTTCTATGAGTACTAAATGGATACAAGTTATATGAAACCCAGAGTAAACAAACAATCGATTGTGTGTATCTGCCCTAAGCCCACAACCAAACAAGGAACAGGAAGTAAGGCGGCAGACACACATCCCATTGGTTGTTAGATCCTTTTTGTATATAACCCTGGTGTATTCACTTGGTACTCACGGAGTTAACTGTAATAGTTCCTTTAATTTGATGAAAAGATCCTTTAAGAAAACCCTTATTTCTTTTAGTAAAAATGGTAACCACAGTGGTTTCTTCTATAATCACTTAGTTTATACTAGCTATATATAATCTAATATCGAATAGATTGTTAATTGTGTGAATCTGCCCTAAGCCCACAGCCAAACAAGGAACAGGAAGTAAGGCGGAAAGCACACATCCAACTACCTATCTGGTATTAATTATATATAACCCTGATGTATAAACTAAGGTATTATAGAACTAACCACCTAAGGTCCTTTAAGTTATACTGGTTTAATGAAAATGAATTAAACCCTTTTCTGGTAAGTTTCTAGTTTTGTCTACCAAATGTTCTATTTGAAAAGTATGTTTGGTACTAGAAAACGGTGTATTGAATTTATATACTATGACCTGGGCCATACCTGGTACCCCTTATGATTACTTGGTGTATACGAAATATATATGTAACTAAGATCGGATAGATAGTAGGTTGGGTGAATCTGCTCTAAGTCCACAAACAAACATGGGACAGGAAATGAAGCGGAAAGCATACATCCTACTACCTGTCGGATCCGATTAATATATATCCCTGATGTGTACACTAGGGAATCATAAAGTTAGAATTATAGGCCCCCTTTATACTGAATGTACTAGACTCGACTGTTCTGTTTGTCGTTTGTAAAATGTAAGTTTTCCTTAGTTTATAACTATCTTAACTCGAAAATAGCTTACATTAACTTTCAAGCGGAACTGTCACAAAAAGAAAGTAATGGGAAAATGTAAGTACCCAGTTGTCTTTTGAATTGACATCCTGACTTACTTATTTAAAACATGTTTGTTTAAGGTCATTATGTGAAGGCTAGTACCCATACTATACGCTCTCCCTGTCAAGAGATTCTGGGGACCAAACGCGACTGCAGCAAACAATTGCTAGCCGTGTAAGTTCACATTAAGGTTATACGATCATGTATACCCAATTTAACTATCACCTTTTGTTTAGAACAATTAGTTAGTGATTCATTGGTATAATTAGATCCTGTAGTTGTCCCATGCTGCAGCACCTTATTATGTTCGTTCTGTTATAGTATCTTAGTATGTTCTCGTTATAGTATCTTAGTATCTTCTCTTGTTATAGTATCTTAGTATCCTCTAGTATCTAGCATCTTAGTATCTTCTAGTTATAGTATGAACAGAACCCCTAAACTATACCCCTTATAGTTTACTAGTAATTTACTTGAACTGTTGTTGAAAAGACTCATTTTTCTACTAAGTTATGCTTGTACTTTAAAAACGGAGTTTTCTTAAACTATAAATTAACATAACTTTAAAAGAGTTTTTGAAATGTTTTGACTGCTTATAAATGACATAAGCAATCCTTTACAAATGTTTATAACAAACAATTACACAATTATCATTGTGTTCAACTTGTATTCCCTCCCCCCCCCCTTAAAAGTATTTAAAACAATTTAAAAGATTGATTACAGGGGTATGAACTCACCTGATGTGGGTGATTCAAACGAATGTGTGTGTAAGGATGAGAAGTTCCACGAATGAAGTCCCGAGACTTAACGAGTCCTAAATGACATATAATGACATATATATATATATATATATATATATATATATATATATATATATATATATATATATATATATATATATATATATATATATATAGTGTTTAGAAGCAACCAAATGCAAGGAAACACCTCACGGGACTAGGAAACATTTTGACCAAGTGTTGGAATCACATGTGATTCATCTAAGGGGTGTTTACGGCCAAGAAAAGGTGTTTACGGCCACACCATAAACACTATGGCCGTAAACTCATGGTAATGTGCATAAGAGGGTGTTTGAATGCTAGGGAAACTTGAGGGACCATTGCTCCACAAGAGGATGAGCAAAACTATCTTTTTGGAGGGTGTTGAGGTGTTTACGGCCACACCATAAACTCTATGGCCATAAACTCACCAAATGGACTTATTTTGGGTCTTAAATGCAAGGAGTTTCAGAGGTTCAAGTGTTCCAAGGGTCAACAAGGGTCTAGAAGTGTTTAAGGCTCAAAACATCACATTTACAAGGGTTTACGGCCAGGGTGTAAACTCATGGCCGTAAACTCTCTTTGATGATGAGTTTGATGAAGTTTTAAGGCTATGATCTAGTGTTTCTAGCATACAACTAGTTAATGGAAGAACACTTATGTTTTTGGAGTATTTGGATGAAGAATTCGATGATACTAGAGAGAGTTTGAAGAGATTTCGGCCAAGGAAGGAAAAAGTGAAGAAAATGGCCAAGTGTTACTTATATAGGGGTGAGTTTACGGCCACCTTGAGTTTACGGCCGGGGTGTAAACTCTTGGTGTCTTGGCCGTAAACTCCTCTTGAATGAGTTTATGGCTTGATTTGTTGAACAGTGGCTTTAGCAGGTACTTCCTAACACTTATTCCTTAAGTGTACTAGGCTAAAACTCCTTAGAATGACCTTTAACATGGCTAGAACTCATTACAAATGAGGCTGACACTCAGTTGATTTGACTGACTAAGCTTTCAAAGAAAAAAATTTCAGGTTGTCACAATTTTGTGCCTACAACCTCTCTCCAAATCATCCTCTTGCTTCTTGGTGTTTTGTAAGCCATTAGAGGAGTGACATTTGTGACTCTAAGCTCCAAGGATAACAAGATTCAAGCTTTCAAGAAGAGGTAATCATCTAGATCTGTTTTATTATGTCAACTTTGAATTATTTACACTAGATCTAGGGTTTGCAAGTCCTGGATGGAAAGCATGTTCAATAGAGAAACCTAGATCAAAGCATTAGGGTTTGCATGAGCACATAGGATGTTCTTTTGGCTCAAACCCAACAGTGGTATCAGAGCCTTGATTGGCTTCTCTTGAATTTGATGCTTTGTGTTTGATTCTTGCTTGTAAAAATCGTTTTTGTGCTCTCTGCCTGATGAACTCGGTGAGTCCAATTGTGGACTCGACGAGTCCATAAGGGGACTCGGCGAGTTGGAGCGTCAGACAGAGGGAATTTTGGGATTTCTTGCAGTTTTCCTTAAGGATACTTACCTAAATCGTTTTAGTTTAATAAAATCCGAATTTTATTACCTTTTTGTCAATATCCTTATCAAAACAAAAGATAGTTACCAATTGTTTGAATATAAAATTCCTTATTTGATAATATTTGATTATTTAAATTAATTGTTGAATTATCTTGCAAATAAAATTGATTAGGTCAAATTTAGATAATTATTAAATTAAATGTTTAATTGTAAATTATTTGCTGTTTGATCCTTTGTGTTTTGAAAAGTTCAAAACTTGTCCTCAAGTTTTGAAATTTAAATTCTTTGCTTAAAAGTTTAATTGAATTATTTATGTTTCAAACTTTAGAATTTTACAAGTTTAAAATTCACCCTATACTATTATATTATATTACAAGATTAATATATATATATATATATATATATATATATATATATATATATATATATATATATATATATATATATGTAAAACTTAAAATGCTAGTCTTACCGTTAGTAGGCCTCATTCACGAAGCCGATCTATAAGGGGGTATAAGGTTATGGCCTATAAAATGGCCGTTTAATGGGTGTCCACTCTCACCCACCGCTTCCTTGATTGGAGGAGGGTCGTTAGCCGAACGGGTAGGATAGGGCAAACCTTTCCTCATTAAAAGTATAATGAATTTACATAAAGTAACTAAATGTTTTTACAAAATTCCCAATCTTAGTTACTTTAGGCAGAAGTGAATTGATGCAAAGACGTTAGTGGAGCGTGTGTGGTTAACCGGCACACTAATTGGGTTCTAAGCAAAGGTGACAAAGGGTGACTCATTGTTTGTCATAGTTTGATGGAGCGTGTGTGGTTAACCGGCACATCGAATAGGTGACTGTAACAATGAGGGCACCATGTATATTTGCATGGTTATTCACACCCGCTTTGTGATCCTCGGCATCCCAGTCACAAACTAGAGGGGCATATCGAGATTTAAACATGCCATTGAAAAGTTCAATGAATCTCAAAAGAATCTAGGAGTTTTCAATACATTTAAAACTTAATCCTCTTTTCGTTTTTCATGGTGGAGAATTAGTAAATCGTCATTCACTTACCTTCAAATTATTTACTTGTTGGATTACGACATCCCTTTTCTAATTTGTAAATTATGTTTTTGGATCCTAGCCCTAATTTCTCATTTGGGTGTTTAATCGGGGATTCATTTCTAATCAAACTTTGTTCTTTTCCTTTCCAGATGTCGAACATGAACAACAACAACGCTTCCGACTCGAATTCCTCCGGCTCATTCTCACTCATGAACTTGTGTGGGAGGGTGATATTTGACGGAAACAATTTCAATGATTGGATCCGTAACATAAGAATGGTCACCCGTTACGAGGACAAAGAGTATGTCCTTGACAAGGAGTTGAAGGAGATCAACCTCAACACTACCACTGCTGATGAGATCGCTGCCTTTGAGGCCCATGAGCGTGATGCCACGAAAGTCCATTGCATCATGCTAGCGACCATGACTGCAGAACTCCAAAATTCCTATGAGGACATGTATCCCTATGAAATGCATCAAGACTTGATGGACCGGTACCACTAAAGTGCGAGGCAAGAAAGGTATGACAACCAAGTTTGGAATTTAGTTGACCATGTGCCCGGATGTAAGATAGTCGGATGCAAGTGGATCTTCAAGAAGAAGACCGACATGGATGGGAATGTGCACACATATAAGGCGCGATTGGTTGCAAAGGGTTTCACTCAAACTCCCGGAGTTGACTATGATGAAACTTTCTCACCGGTTGCCAAGATAAAGTCTATTAGGGTGATGCTAGCCATTGCTGCATTTCATGATTATGAAATATGGCAAATGGATGTCAAAGCCGCTTTCCTTAATGAGAAGTTGGCTGAGGATGTTTACATGGCTCAGCCAGAGGGTTTTGTCAATGGAAAGCCTCCCAATGGAGTGTGCAAGCTTGAGAAGTCCATTTATGGACTTAAACAAGCGTCTCGCAGATGGAATCTTTGTTTCGACGAGAAAGTCAAAGAGTTTGGTTTTCTACGAAGCGAGGATGAATCATGTGTATATGTCAAAGCCAGTGGGATTATAGTTAGCTTCCTCGTATTGTATGTCGATGACATACTACTCATAGGAAACGATATCCCGACACTGCAGGACGTTTAGTCCTGGCTCGGGAAGTGCTTCGCTATGAAGGACCTCGGAGAGGCTTCCTATATTTTAGGAATAAGGATAGTGAGAGACAGAAGTAAGAGACTAATAGGACTTAGTTAGAATACTTACTTGGACAAGGTACTAAAACGTTTTAGTATGGAGAATTAAAAGAAAGGGGAGTTACCGATCCAATGTAATGCGAAGTTGAGTAAGACTCAAAGTTCGAGCACCGAAGTCGAGATAGCAGATATGAGCCGAGTACCTTACGCTTCCGCAGTTGGCTCGATCATGTATGCTATGACTTGTACTCGCCTTGATGTGGCCTTCGCTTTGAGCATGGTCAGCAGATATCAAGGGAACCCTGGCAAAGCACATTGGACCGCAGTCAAGAATATACTTAAGTACCTTCGGAGGACCAATGAATTGTTTCTAGTCCTCGGTGGGAGTGATGACTTAAGGGTGTGAGGGTACAGTGACGCCAGTTTTCAGACCGACAGGGATAACTACCATTCGCAGTCGGGCTGGGTCTTTACCCTTAATGGAGGAGAAGTGACTTGGAAAAGTTCCAAGCAAGATATCGTAGCTGATTCAATGTGCAAATCAGAGTACATTGCAGCGAGCGAAGCGTCAAAGGAGGCAATATGGTTGAAGAACTTCATTGGAGACCTTGGAGTTGTGCCAACCATAAAAGAGCCTATGGAAATTTTCTGTGATAACGAAGGAGCGGTTGCCTTGACCAAGGAACCAAGGGATCATGGCAGATCTCGACACATCGACAGAAAATATCACTTTATTCGACATCGGGTGGAAGAAGGACTCATCGTAGTGAAGAGGGTATCGTCAGAGGATAACCCAGCAGATCCGCTTACGAAGGGACTGAGTAGGGTTAAACACTTGCAGCACGCTAGGAGCATTGGGCTGAAGGACGATATTAGTTTGGATTAGATAGTTTGGAAATGTGTAATAGATAAACTGTAATTACCATTTTATGATTAAATAAAAGAGTATTATTTATTAGTAATGTTGTTGTCTTATGTTAATTGTTTACCTATTGTTTCACTTTGCATGTTTTGACTTCCTGAATAATAAGAATTATTCGAACCGTCCACAGTCATTCATATGTTGGAAGTAGGTATGAATGAAGACTGTCATGAATTGGTGTGTAGATTGTCTAAAGTGTATTGGACATAGCAAAAGTTTTCTACGACGTTCATGAGTGCTTATGAGTTTGATTTGAGCATTGGAATAAACCCACTCTTGCTGGAATCACTTCATGGAATTTATCTCGAGTGATCGCAAGACGATAATATCATATGGTCTTAGAACCTAGATATATGGTTTATTGTTTGCTAATTGGTTGTGCATTGATAATACGTAAACACATCGGTAACTTGATGTTATAAAATGCATTGTTGTGTATGATTTGATTAGTAGTTAATAAATGCATATAAGTCTAAGTTTATCTGTACCTTTTATCCTGAGAGGGTAAAAGCGATATCAGGGCCCCTCGATGATTTGGTTTGACTTATGTGTCGGGCCTGGTCAGGACCGAATTGATGTGTTCAATTAAGTTCTATGTCAAACGAATCAGAGATCGAGAAACAAACTGCTAGACAATAAGTATGACTATGTTCCATGTAATTGTCCGCACGATATCTAGAACAGAGGACTATACGATCCCTTATCTAAAGGAAAGGTTACTGATAAAATCAGAGTTCGACAGCGTCTTTGAGAGCTACGATTGCTAATCGGATTGTGCTTACATTTGTAGTTACTAGACTTATCCAAGTGGGAGACTGTTGGATTAGTGTCTAAGCCCGTAACTATATTTGGTAAGTACTTGACCCGGTTGTGCATGGTCCTTTTGGGTTGCCTTCACCAAAGCAACATGATAGGATGATTTATAAATAAAGAGGTTATTATGGTTTACTAATATATTATATGGTTAATATATTAAGGGGGAAATCATATAGTTTAATTAATATTAGACAAGAATTAATTGAGAATTAATTCTGTTGCTAAAAGAGATTAATTAAATAAAGGGGACTGGAACTGTCAATTGTATGATAGTTGATTTTGGGTTTTGGATCCTTATGGATAATAGGGTGGACGAAATTAAGGTGTATGGGCTCCTTGAATTCGTCCAAGCCTCATTCCAGAAGGATCCTTGGACTGCTTAAGGCCTAAGTTATCCAATAAGGGTTTCATGCTATAACCCTAGCAGCTCAAGTATTTAAAGACCCCTAGGGCTACAGAAATCGGCTACCAGAAACCCTAAGGAGTTCCTAGAGCCGATTTTGTGCCTACAACCTCTCTCCAAATCATCCTCATGCTTCTTGGTGTTTGTAAGCCATTAGAGGAATGACATTTGTGACTCTAAGCTCCAAGGATAACAAGATTCAAGCTTTCAAGAAGAGGTAATCATCTAGATCTGTTTTATTATGTCAATTTTGAATTGTTTACACTAGATCTAGGGTTTGCAAGTCTTGGATGAAAAGCATGTTCAATAGAGAAACCTAGATCCAAGCATTAGGGTTTGCATGAGCACATATGATGTTCTTTTGGCTCAAACCCAACAAGTTTCATTTCCTTCTATTTCCTTCAAGAACACCACAAATGCATTCTTAAGCTCACAAAGGCTCACACAAGGAATTAGGGTTTGTTTGGGATGAAAAGGGGAATGGAGGTTCAAGAATGAAGGGGTCTTAATGAGATAATGATGCTTAAATAAGGTTCAAACCCTAAAAATTAGGGTTTGCATTTCTGCCACGTATGCCGAGCATACGCACAAAATGGTGCGCTTTCACTTAAATGCCAAAGGGACCAATTTGCAACACAGTTTATATATAAGGGTAAAATTGGAAAGTACCTAGATCAAGGTGTTACAATTCTCCCCCACTTAAATCAAATTTTTTCCTCAAAGTCCGCTACTGCGAATAACTCAAGGTAGTGCTCTTGCATCTCTACATCAGGTTCCCAAGTCCATTCGGAACCCTTCCGATGCTGCCACTATACCTTGACCGATGAAACCACCTTGTTGTGTAAGGCCTTCATCTTCCTATCCAAAATCGCCACTGGTCTCTCAACATAGTTCAAGTCATCATCAACCTGAATATCATCCAAAGGAACAACTGCTGAGTCATCAGCTACACACTTTTGTAGCTGGGAGACATGAAATTTGTTGTGAATATGACTGAGCTCCTCAGGCAGATCCAGTCGATAGGCTACCCTGTCAACCCTAGCAATCACTCAAAATGGCCCAATATACCGGGGCCCCAACTTTACCCTTTTCCTAAAGCGTATTACACCCTTCCAGGGTAATACCTTCAGTAAAACCATATCACCGACCTGGAACTCCAAATCAGATCGAGACCTATCAGCATAACTCTTTTGCCGACTCTAAGTTGTCTACAACCTTTGTCTGATCTGCTGGATAAGCTCTGTTGTCTGCAGAACCTCCTCGGCCTTTCCCATGACCCTATGACCGAATTCTCCCCAACAGACTGGGGTACGACACTTCCTCCCATAGAGAAGCTCAAATGGTGGCGCACTCATACTGTAGTGATAGTTTTTGTTGTAAAAAAACTCAGCCAGAGGAAGGTAGGAATCCTAACTCCCACCGAAATCTATAACGCAGCCTCTTAACATATCCTCGAGCATCTGTATGGTCCTCTCACTTTCTCCGTCAGTTTGTGGATGATAAACAATACTAAAATGTATCCTTGTACCCAGTTCCTCGTGGAACCTCTGCCAAAATCGGGAAGTAAACCGAACATCTCGATCAGATATAATGGGAACTAGAACACCATGCCGAGTGATGATATCGCGTATATAAACATCGGCCAATTTCTCGGAAGAGGAGCTCTCTAGAAACGATAGAAAGTGGGCATTCTTGGTTAGACGGTCCACTATAACCCGTATCGCATCAAATCCATTAGCCATCTGACGTAGCTTGGTGATGAAATACATGGTGATTTGTTCCTATTTCCACATGGAACCTCCAAAGTTTGAAGCTTTCTATGTGGCCACTGGTGCTCGTCCTTGACCATCCGACAGGTCAAGCACCTCTCAACATACCAGACTATCTCCCTCTTCATACACGGCCACTAGTAACTAAGTTGCAAATCCCGATACATCTTAGTGGCTCCATGGTGTATCGAAAATCTGGACTTATGTGCCTCCTCCAGCACAGTCTGCCTGATCCCACCAAAATATGGTACCCAAACCCAACCGCACTGGGTCAATAATCCACGACTATCGGTAGAGAACCTATCGATCTCACCCCTAATTCGCTCCTGCTTCCAATTCTCCTTCTTGACTCCCTCAGCTTGAGCCACCTTAATCAAATCAAAAAGTGGGGAATCAATCGAAATCCTCAACACCCTCAGGAAGAGTCAACATGGGTGCCTCACATAACTTCTGTCTCAGTGTCTCGAATGTAGCCTGCTGGTCAGGCCCCTAGTGAAAATCTATGCTCTTCCTCTTCATACGAGTGAGGGGTTAAGAGACCTTGGATAAGTCCCGAATAAATCTCCGATAATACCCTGCTAGAACCAGAAAACTCTTGATCTCTGAGGGGGACTTCGGGATCTCCAACTGTATAAAAGACTTTATCTTGGCCAAGTCAACCAAAATCCCATTCTGGTTAACAAGGTGTCCCAAGAACTGGACATGCTGTAACCAAAACTCACACTTTGAGAACATGGCATACAGCCGTTCCCGCCTTAAAACTCCCAGAAGCTCTCAAAGGTGCTCCTCATGCTGCTCCCTGGTCTTGTAATAGACCTGAATATCATCGATGAAAAAGTAATTGATCAATCAAGCATCGGCCTACACACTCTATTCATCAAATTCGTAAATGTCGTAGTCACATTGGTGAGCCCAACGGCATCACCACGAACTCCTAATGACCATAATGAGTCTAGAACGTTGTCTTCTCAACGTCCTCCTCTCTAACCCTCATCTGATGATACCCAGACCTAAAATCGATCTTAGAGAACCAAGATGCACCCTACAACTAATCAAAGAGGTCATCAATCCGAAGAAGTGGGTAACGGTTCTTCACCGTTAACTTGTTCAACTCCTAATAATCAATACACATGTAGCGAGACCCATCCTTCTTCTTTACAAACAAAATCGGTGCTCCCCAAGGCGAACTACTAGGTATGATAAAATGCTTTCCCAATAGCTCCTGAAGCTAAGAGGACAACTCCAACATCTCCAGTGGTGTTAATCGGTATGGTGCCTTGGCAATCAGGGCCACACCGGGAACCAAATCAATCCTAAACTCAACCTACCTCACATGAAGCACACCGGGAAATTCCTCCAGAAACATATCTGGACACCCCCTGACTACGGGCACATCCAAAACTGAAACCTCCTTCCTGACCTGAGTGTCAATCACATACGCGAGGTAGCCCATACACCCGTGCTATAGATACTGTAGAGCCCTACCAGCAGAACAAAAGGTTGATCCAACCCTATTACCCTCTCTATAAATAATCAGTTCTCGCCCACTTGGGGTTCGAACTACCACCCCCTGACTCTCATAGTCAATCATCGCACCAAACCTGCTCAACAAGTGCATCTCTTCTACTATGCACACATCCCGCATGGGGATAAGGATCAAATCGATCGGGTAAGACACCTCGAAAATCTCTAAAGCACAATCCCGAAAAACAATCGATGTAGAAATCACGTGCTCGTTGGTGATGGAGACTTGCAATGGTCACTCCAGCTCTCTAAGAGTCATATCAAAACTCCTACTAAAAGATTGAGACACAAGTGACCGACTTGCACCCGAGTCAAAAAACACAAGAGCGGGCAAGGAGTTCACTAAGAAGGTACGTAGCAGAATCATAATAATAAGCATACAATAAAATAACTTGGAAAAATAAAAAAATGAAAACATACCAGTAATGACATTTGGCGCCACCGTGGTCTCCTCCGTTGTAAGCTGGAAAGCACGACCTCGAGCCCTTGGGGTATCCTCCCTACCTTGGCGCCCATCCATGATCCTCAAAGTAGTTGGGGCTTGTGCATATGCTGTTCTTGCAGCGAGGAAGGGACAATTGGCATTCACATTGCCAACCTGATCACAATGATACAAAATCCTGGTGTTTGATATTCAGGCATGCTGATGACAATCCCTAGCAATGTGGCCCTCCCTTCCATATTTGTGGCACCCAGAAGAAAATCGAAAAACACCCTCATGAACCTTGCCACACTTACCACGAGTGTGGCCCCTCTAACCTCCTGATCATGACTCAGCGGGCTTAAAATGCTTTGCCGCAGGCTGGGACTGAACCGAACCCTAGCGTTTCTCCCTCGTTTGGGTCTCTATCTCAATCTATCGCCTCCCCACGGCATCCTGAAGCTCGGCAAGGGTACTATAATGCTAGGTGGACACAAATTGTTGAATGTAAGTCTTGAGCATGCTTAAATATAACGTCATATGGGCCTGCTCTAAAGTATCAAACTCGGGACAGAATAGGGCCCTCTCGGTAAACATCTTGGTGATCTCCATCACCATCTCTGTTGTCTGTCTCAAATCCAGATACTTTTGAGCCAATCTCTCCCTCTCCACCAGGGGAAGATATCTCATGTGAAACATCTCCAAGAACTGCGTCCAAGTAACAATAGCCTTCTGCTCAGGAGTATAAGAACCGGTCACCAAGTTCCACTAGTCCTTCGTGCCCAACTGAAGAAGATTCAGGGCGCACTTGACCTTCCAGTACTTAGGACAATAACAGGTGAAGAAGCATCCCTCCACATCAGAAATCCATCTCATAGCCACAATCAGGCCCTTGATCCTGTCAAACTATAGGGGCTTCATGTTGCTAGAGTCTCGATACTGGAATGAACCTCCTCCTTGGCCTCCAGCAGCCACGACGGCAGTCATGGCTACAGCAGTAGCAGTCTCAGTGAGGGTGGCATAGCGATCATCAAACAACTCAATCATCATGGTCTTGATAGACCCAAACAGATTTGGAATAGAACTTTGGACAGCAGTAGCCACCTCAGTGGCAATCAACTCCCATATTTGATCATCAGTCAACCCTGACCTATCCTGGCCACCTGCTTTAGATTCTAAACCATATCCTCTCATGAACACCATACTGAAAATGAACCAAAAATATATCAGAAATGCCATAATTATACTATTACAACCATCACAGAGAGGCTAAACCCTCAGGGTTTCTGACTTCCTTGCTACGCGTACAGGTCTTGTGCTTCCATTAGTACGGGCCCATACTACCTTCCACACCTACCCATATGTGTCTCAATGGATCATCACAAAGTACCCTAAAAAAACCGCAACTAGGATACACATTCATCCTATACTCACTCTCGAGAGAGTGGCTAATCATTCCTCATCTGACTGGCTGCTCACATCCTCACTCATGAAACTTTCACCAACCCTGTAGTCACTCGTGCATGCTAATCATACATAACGTTGAATTCCATAGATATTCGAATACTTGATTCTACCCTAAGCCCACAACCAGACGATGAACAGGAAATAAGGCTAAACCAAACATTCTTAGACTGTAAAATCTTAGTTATGCACAACCATGATGCACACACTAAGCAACTACATCAATGATGTCAATTTCATATATCACACAGGAGATTCTCTTACGTTATTAGGTATCATACATCAGGAAATTCTACCATGCAATTCTTGAAGATCCCTAGCCTATAACTAGCATACAGTTCTATCATAAACATCACAAACAAATAACATTATGGGTAAATTAGGGTACACATTCTTGCTCCAGCTGATCGTACACATCTCATCATTCCATGGTTACTTTTGAAAATAGTTGTCAAAACTCTTATAATTCCTTAGTTTGAGTCTGGAGTCACACGAATGCTAATCCAATTCTCTCAAACCTGGGCTCTGATACCAACTTACAACATCCCAAAATCACAATAAAATTTTTCATTTTTAATTAAAGTGAAATCATTGTTTTCAATCAAACCCAAGTAATAAAAACCCAAGATCAAGTACAATTGTTCGAAAATCAATGTATCATAACATCTCCAAAATATATCTCCAAAGGATGTGTATGATCACGCCTTTGCTTTCCTCCAATCATCTGAAGTACCTAAAACATAAAACTTAAACGGTAAGCCAAAGCTTAGTGAGTTTCCCCCAAAGTACCACCACACAAACATATAACAACATGCATATTGGGCCCACAGTCATCGGGCTAGATTACCCCTGAGCCCACAGCATGAGTCCGGCTTGCCTTTCTGGCCCACAACTCATGTCTGGATAGCACCCGAGCCTACATCATAAGTCTGGCTTGCCTTTCTGGCCCACAACTTATGTCTAGCTTGCTCCCGGGTTTTTTGGCTTCCGTAGAGAGTAGTATTGCCTCAACCTAACCGCACTATGTCGATATATCGAACAGATAAACATATAACCAGCAAACAGATAAACATGCAGATCTAACAGATCACTGCAGCATAGCAACACTCTAAACCAGGATACATAATCTACTGGGCGGGCATTGGTGCCTTCTACCCCCAAGTACAATGTGGAAACTTACCTTACAGTCTGAAATGATAGAAAAAAAAGTTGCTCTAAAAGTCAACTCTACAGGTGACCTATACAACAAAAAGTGACATATGCTCAAACTACAATTCAAAATACGCAAAATACCCCTAAGTCAAACTTGGTCAAAATTATGGTCAAAGGTCCAATTCAAAAAGTCAACGAGTCAAGTCACACTAAATACGCTCAGCGTACTCAGCACCACTACACCCTGCATACTACACTCTATTGGCCAGATTACGGGGTCTCGACCAGGTATACGCAACATACCATCAAGTATGTCCGGCATACTTGGCTGCCACCTTTTCTTTTCTATTAAGCTCTTATTTCGTTAAGCCAAAGCACCAAACTTCATATCCAGGTCCAAAAGATCATTCTAAGTCATAAAGTTTCCACTTTTGTGACTTCTCATGGCTCGAAAAGGTCCAAAAGCTAAAACCCTACCTTATTATTCCGTTAACACATTGCATGGAAGGGATAAAATGACCAAGATCACATTTTTATGGTTCCTAAGACCTAAAAACGTCTAGAAGGACAGCCCTTATGGGTTAGAGTAAGCCATGCTCTTGAACACCAGGCTTATGGGACCAAAATGAACATAAAATCCAAGCTAACAATATCTAAGCAATTACTCATCAAGTTTCGGACTTTATACCTCCAAATGATGCTTGAGGATGAAACACTTTTGGATCCAAAGTACCTTAAGCTTCCAAGATGGTTTCATTTCCTTCTATTTCCTTCAAGAACACCATAAATGCACTCTTAAGCTCAGAAAGGCTCACACAAGGAATTAGGGTTTGTTTGGGATGAAAAGGGGAATGGATGCTGATGAATGAAGGGGTCTCAATGAGATAATGATGCTTAAATAGGGTTCAAACTCTAAAAATTAGGGTTTGGGTTTCTGCCACGTGCGCCCAGCGTACGTACAAGATGGCGCGCTTTCACTTAAGTTGCAAAGGGACCAATTTCCAACACATTTTATATATAAGGGTAGAAATGGAAAGTAACTGTATCAAGGTGTTACAATTCTCCCCTACTTGAATCAGACTTCGTCCTCAAAGTCTGTTGTCGCAAATAACTCAGGGTGGTGCTCTCGCATCTCTGTCTCTGGTTCCCAAGTCCATTCGGAACCCTTCTGATGCTGCAACTACAGCTTGACCAATGAAACCAACTTGTTTCGCAAGGCCTTTTTCTTCAATCCAAAATCGACACTGGTCTCTCAACATGGTTCAGGCGATCATTTAATTTTGTACTCAAAATTCCGAGAGCGTAAAACCTTGATCCAAGTACATCCCGTTGAGGCACTTGCCCACCTCAGATGGAAATTCCAAGATCGTTTTTCGACTCAGGTTATGGTCTATTATTTAATTTCATAATCAAAATATTTTTGGTAAAAATATTTGCAAAAGTCGAAAAATCGGACGTTTCGAGTCAATTAGACACGAAACTTTAAACGCGATTTCCCAAAGTTCTACAACTCAAAAAATTAATGCGTTCTGATTTTTCGAATCCTTTAACTCGAATCTATCATACGCCCCTTTTGGAAAAAATATTAGGTGTTGGGATTTTGGAAAATAAAACTAGAAGCATTTTTGGGACCTTTTTGAGAGTGTGACATCACCATGTACTTGCAAGGCTTGCATTGCATGATCAAAATCAGCCAAATTTGGCCTCTTCCTTCCTCCTCACATCCAAAACATCTCCCCCATCTCCTTGGTTGAGTACACACATAAACAAGAGTAAAGGTATGATTGATATGGAGTAATTGACTTTCTAACTAAGCAAGAGTTACATGGTGTGTGAGAGGCTTACTAGGGCTATAAAAGGAAAGCTTGGATCTCCATTTTCATCACCATTAACCATCCATCACTTCTTTTTCCCTCTCCCTTTCTCTCCTCCTCTTTCTCGGTTTAGAAACACCACCGAGGACCACCATTCCCCCACCGTAAACCACCACATCCCCACCCCTTTCCCTAATGTTTTGACGACTAAACTATTGGATATAGTGTCTAAGTCCATAACTATATTTGGTATGTACTTGACCCGACCCGGCATGGTCCATTTGGGTTGCACTTCACCCGAACAATTTATGGATAATCGTTTGAGAATAGTATAAGTTATGATTTATTAATATATTATAAGTCCTAATATATTAATATAAAATCATATTATTTACTTAGTATTGATCTATAATTAATCTAGAATTAATTTAGAGATCAAAAGTATGACTAATTAAATATGGGCTCTTGTATTTATACAGTGTGGGCTAATGCTTATTTGGAATGGGCTAGGCTTGCATGGAAAGTCCATGGATACTCCATGGAGCTTTAACCCATGGATCTCATGGAAATCCTTTGGTTACATCTTCTACAGACCCAGTGATAATGTGGTCTTTGTAGCAAGAAGAGGATTCTTTCGAGAGAGAGAATTCATGAGCCAAGGAGACAGTGGGAGGCAAATTGACCTTGAGGAAATTCAAGAGTCAAGTGGTGAAGGAACCTCAAACCCTAGCCCTCAACCTGAGGAGGAAACTCCTGTTGAGCCGACTGAAGAATCTATACCTCTGAGGCGTTCCACCAGAGTTAGGAATGCACCTGAGCATTATTATGGTTTTCATATTACTGCAGAAGGTGAGAAACTTATCAGTGATAACACACTGGTAAATCTGGATGAGCCTAACAGCTACACGGAAGCCATGGCAGGCCCTGAGGCTGCTAAATGGAAAGAGGCTATGGATAGCGAGATACAGTCCATGTATGACAATCAAGTTTGGAACTTGGTTGACAATGTACCTGATCGTAAGATAGTTGGGTGCAAATGGATCTTCAAGAAGAAGACCGACATGGATGGTAATGTACACACTTATAAGGCATGACTGGTTGCAAAGGGTTATTCTCAAACTCCGGGAGTTGATTATGATGATACCTTTTCACCAGTGGCCAAGATTAAGTCTATTAGGGTTCTGTTAGCCATTGCTGCATTTCATGATTATGAAATATGGCAAATGGATGTCAAAACCACTTTCCTTAATGGAAAGTTGGCTGAAGATGTTTACATGGTTCAGCCAGAGGGTTTTGTCAGTACAGAGTACCCCAGTAGAGTGTGTAAGCTCGAGAAATCCATTTATGGATTAAAACAGGCACCTCGCAGATGGAATCTTTGTTTTGATGAGAAAGTCAAAGAATTTGGCTTTTCAAGGAGTGAAGATGAATCTTGTGTCTATATCAAGGCTAGTGGGAGTATAGTCAGCTTTTTGGTACTGTATGTGGATGACATACTACTCATAGGAAATGACATCCCAACCCTGCAGGAAGTAAAGTCATGGCTTAGGAAGTGTTTCGCTATGAAGGACCTTGGAGAAGCTGCCTATATCCTAGGGATAAGGATTTTGAGAAACATGAGTAAAAGACTAATTGGACTTAGTCAAAGCACCTATGTGGACAAAGTGTTGAAAAGGTTCAACATGCATAACTCCAAGAAAGGAGAGTTACCCATCCAAAGTAACGCCAGATTGAGTAAGACACAAAGCCCTAGTACTGAGGCTGAGATAGCAGAAATGAGTCGAATACCTTATGCTTCAGCTGTAGGATCGATCATGTATGCTATGACGTGTACTCGACCTGATGTAGCCTTTGCTTTGAGCATGGTTAGCAGGTATCAGGGGGGCCTGGCAAGGCACACTGGACTGCGGTAAAGAATATCCTTAAGTACCTACGGAGGACTAAGGAATGGGTCCTTACCCTCGGTGGCAGTGAGGACTTGAGAGTTGTAGGGTACAGTGATGCTAGCTTTCAGACTAACAGGGATAATTTCCGCTCTCAGTCGGGTTGGGTCTTTACTCTAAACGGAGGGGCAATTACTTGGAAAAGTTCCAAGCAGGAGACAGTGGCTGATTCCACTTGTGAATCAGAGTATATAGCAGCAAGCGAGGCAGCAAAGGAGGCTATATGGCTAAAGAACTTCATCGGAGACCTTGGAGTTGTACCAGCTATAAAGGAGCCAATGGAGATTTTCTGTGACAGCAATAGTGCGGTTGCCTTAGCCAAGGAACCAAGAGATCATGGGAGATCCAGACACATTGGCAGAAAATATCACTTCATCAGACATCGAATAGAAGAAGGAATCCTCGTGGCAAAGAGGGTATCAGCGGATGAGAACCCAGCAGATCCCCTCACGAAGGGACTGACTCGGGCTAAGCATCTCCAGCATGCTCGGAGCATAGGGCTGAAGGATGATATTAGTTTTAGGAGTTAGATAATCTTGAAATTTGTAAAATGTAATTGACATTTGATGATAAATAAAAGCTGTTATTTATGAGTAAATTGTTGCTATCTCTTGTCAATCGTTTACTATTATTTCTTTTTGCATGTTTTGACTTCCAGAATAATTATGTTATGGTTTATATCATATTATTCAAACTCTCCACAGTCGGTCATATGTTGGAAGTAGATATGAATCAAGAATATCATGGGTTGGATTGTAGAGGTCTAAGATGTTAGACAAAGCGGGGCTACAGCACTCATGAGTGCTCATAAGTTCTGAGTATTGGATTCAACCCACGCTCACTTGTATCACTTCATGGAATTTATCTCGAGTGATCGTGAGACGGTAATATCATATAAGTCTTCAAACCTAGAGATATGATTTGTTGCCTATGAATTGGTTATGCATTGATTGCACGAAAACGCATTGGTAACTTGATGTTATAAACCGTGCTTTTGTGTGTAATTCAACAAGTAGTAGAGCAAACATATGAGTTGAAGTTTATCTGTTCCTTCTAGAATTAGAAGCGATATCTGGGCCCCTCGATGATTTTGTTTTGACCTATGTACCGGGCCCGGTCAGAACTAAATTGATGTGTTCAGTTAAGTTCTATGTCAAACAAATCGGAAATCGGGAAACAAATGATGGACAATAAGCAAGACCATGTTCCATGTATTTGTCCAGCTGATATCTAGAACAGAGGATTATATAATCACTTATCTAAAATGGCGCTTCATAGTTCAACAGAGTTTAAAGAGCTACGATTGCTGATCGGTTCCTGAAGTCATACTTTCAACTATAGTTATTAGACTTATCCAAGTGGGAGACTGTTGGATATAGTGTCTAAGTCCATAACAATATTTGGTATGTACTTGACCCGACCCGGCATGGTCCATTTGGGTTGCACTTCACCCGAACAATTTATGGATAATCGTTTGAGAATAGTATAAGTTATGATTTATTAATATATTATAAGTCCTAATATATTAATATAAAATCATATTATTTAATTAGTATTGATCTATAATTAATCTAGAATTAATTTAGAGATCAAAAGTATGACTAATTAAATATGGGCTCTTGTATTTATATAGTGTGGGCTAATGTTTATTTGGAATTGGCTAGGCTTGCATGGAAAGTCCATGGATACTCCATGGAGCTTTAACCCATGGATCTCATGGAAATGAAAAGACATGGGTATTAGGGTTTACATGGATGTAACCCTAATCCACCACACTATATAAAGGAGGCTTTGGTTCTTGAAATAAGACTAGTTGATGTGTGTAAACTAAGAGGGCCGATTTCAAGAAGTTTGTGACTATTCTCTCAAGTTTCCAAGTTTGTGGTGGTTTGTGACTTCCATTTGAGGCATCCACATTATTGGTGCTAGGCTCTCAAACTCCAAGCAATCAACTACTACTACAAGGTAAGTAATTCTACTAGTTTTATTTGATTCAAGTATTCCATGCCATGCTAGTTAGGATAAGAACCTTGGAAAAATAATTATTTGCATGTATCTTAGTCAAACATAGATCCAAGGTTTCTAGGGTTGCATGTACACCTTAGGAGTGTTAGAATGCTAAAAACCCATCATAAACACCCCCCCCCCAAACCCCCTGCCACCTTCTACCCCTTTCCCCCTCCTACCCTTCATCATTAATTGTCGTAAAAAGGCCACGAAAGGGCTGCCGGAGCAGCACCTCATTGCCGGCTGCCATCGCCAAACCGATTTGCTACCATCGTGAAACAGCCCACGGCCACCACCTTGCCACCTTTGGACTGCTACTACTTTTTTGGTGTTTCCTAGTTCTAGATTGAATTTGTGGGTGTTGTTTTGTGGGTTTAAATCAAGACCAGCCCGGGTTTCAAGCTCGTTGCTATTAGTGTCATATTGTGGTGCTTCCCGAAAAAATCACATCCTCGAGTCAAAAACTATAAATCACACGTTTAAGGTGAGTGTTACGGCCCCTCTTGTAAGTTTTTACATTCTTTTGGGGAGAATACATGTGCTTATATGTTGGATTATGCAAAACCTAAAATAAGATTTTATCATTTTATGCGAAAAGTACAAATCATATTTAGTTTATACAATGTTATTTTGACATATAACAAGTTATGTACATAGAAGCTAGTTTTCAAACTTGATACACACACACACACACACACATATATATATATATATATATATATATATATATATATATATATATATATATATATATATATATATATATATATATATATATATATATATATATATATATGTGTTTTTTAAAATGAAGCAACTAGTCATGAGAACATATGCCATTTTACTACAAACACTATGATTTTATGTGAAAATTACATGTCATAAATCATATGTCATAAAAATTGATCACCTTTGTAGTACTTCAAAAGTCAATCCATTACCATGCATATATATATATATATATATATATATATATATATATATATATATATATATATATATATATATATATATATGTGTGTGTGTGTGTGTTTAAATACATATTTATACAAGTTATAATTATTATAACTTAGAGTTTATACATGTACTTATGATCACTACTTTGAAACGTACATGTTGGGTCAAAAATATGGTTTATACTTTACTTTTCTAGGCAATTGGGTTTGCAGTCATGTAATATGTATTTGCGGTTGTGTTCACGGCCCAAGTGGGTATTTACGACCGTGAACTGGTTCACGGTTGTGAACCCATTTACGGCCCATGTCCACTATAAATATATGTAAGGGTGAGGAGTGCACAGTATGTACGGAACATAAGAGAGGACGTGAGGACATAGTGGTACACGGCTGAGAGAGAGATAGAGGAGCTTAAGTGTGTGTGTGTGTGTGTGTGAATCTCATGTGTTGGAGCATCAATCTTATTGAATACATCATAGATTCATCTTCTTCTTCTTCTCCTTCTTCTCTATTTTTTGATCTAACATCATCCAGTTGATTGGGATTCCGCACCATCAATTGGATCTGATTGATACACAAGCAAATTTGGGACTTTACACTTGGTGTCAGAGCAAGGTTGTATCAATCAATTTGGCCAGATTTGGATCGTTTTTTATCTTATTTTTGAAGGATTTTTGCATTTTTGGATAGTTCTTAGCAAAATAGGGGGTTTGTTCTTCGTGTTTTTCATAAAAACGAATTTTTGATCGAGTTTTGGAGCAAAAAGGGTGAAAAACGTCATTTTTTTTCGTATTTGTTGAAGTGTTCTCGGCCACCAAAGAAGGGTTCTCGGCCCACCGAAGAAGGGTTCTCGGCCCACCGAAGAAGGGTTCACGGCCCCGAACCGAAGAAGCTTTCATGGTCCTCGGTGTGCGGCCAGCCTCGCACGATCACGGTCATCGCGTTCACGGCTCAGCAGCTTTGTGTTTCAGGTCAGCACTCGCGTTCTCAGCTCCAGCACGTGTTCGGTTGTCCTCGCACGCGTCGTCCTCGCAAGCAGCAGCATCTTATTAAAAAAATTTGAGGGTTGCAAGGATCGAACCCGGGTCACTTGTTTTTCAGTTCCAGCACCTTACCAGTTGAACCAGCTTGACACACGCTACACCTCTTCCGGATTTAATTCAAATATCATATCTTCGACCTTAATTTCGCAATTTTAACACTTTTAACCTAAAATTCAATTTATTTATTTTTTTTTTAAATCATTTTCATCCAAAAGTTTTTAACTTTTATTTTTGACTTTCTAAATTGACTTTTGACCTTAAAAATTGATTTTGACTTTCAAGTTTGACCTTTGACTTTACATTTTGACTTTCTTGTTTAACTTCAAATTTTCAAATTTAGCTTTTCAAGTTTGACTTTTAAGTTTGACTTTTTAAATTTGACTTTTTAGGTTGACTTTTGAGGTTTTAAGTCAAAGGGCATATTTTTAAACAATGAGTTCCTCAAACATTCCGGTCAATGAAGTTTCATGTTCTCAATCTTGTGAAACTACAATTAAATTTCTTCGCGAACAAATTGATTTGCTAAAAAGAGAAAATGAGGACCTAAAATACGAAAGATACACAATTAGGAAGGCCCAAAAACCACTTTAAACACAACTAGAGGCCAAGACTAAGGACTTCCAAAAACTTCAAGAAGAATATAGTAACAAATGTGTGAATTATAGATATGTTAATGAACAACTTGCTAACGTGACTGTCGAACTTGATGCATTAAAAGCTAAATATAATGATGTTGAATTCAACTTTAAGAAGTTTGATGTATCAAGTGAGGTAGTTGCTTCCATGTAAGAAAAACAACTAAAATTTAAAGATAATCAAAACAAGGGTCTAGGGTATCACAGTGTACCACCTCCCTTCAATGACAACTATAACTCACCCCTTGAGACCAATGAGGAAGAAATTCCTGCTCAGTTTGGCCAAACCCCTGAACCAGCTTCAGTTAAGACTGAACATTTTGGGCCAACTGAGAATATTAAGGTGAACGCTTCTGATGCTTCTACTTCTTGTGCAGGTAAAGTAGTAGAGGATGAGGACAAGGAGAACAGAACTAATTCTAGTTCTGCAAATTCTGTTGACTGTCAAACCAATGACTCCTTGAACTCTGAATTTGTTGCTTCGAACTCAGTTGCTTCTAATCAACCTGTTGTTGGTAAATACAGGCCTCCAAAACAAGCAAATCAGAGTGCCTGTTGCAAGTGTGCATGTGGGAACAATCAGAGACAAGGCAAGGGAACACCACCAGGGGCAGGAAGAAACAACTTCCCAGTGAAGAAAAAGACATGTTTTCACTATGGAACACCTGGACACATTGCCAAAAATTATCCTAATCGCGCATACGTTCCCTACTACGCATAAGGCTGGCAGAACGTTCTAAGATGGAGATACCCCAAAAGAAGCCCTTCAAGGTCACAATCGCGAAATGGTAACTTGAATGCGAAAAAGGCCAAGGATTTATCTTCCAACAACAAGAAGGGTATGTCGGACAATAGGTCCAATCCAAGAGATGCTCCAGTGAAACCAAGACCGGTTAGGTCAAAGTCATCTCGGCGATCGGCTTCGAGTTCAAAAGCAAACGATAAGGCACCCATCGGATCGAACAAGAAATGGGTTAAACCCAACTACAGATGGGTACCAAAGGTTCAATCTCCCAAATCTCCTAATGCTTCTAACGTTTCTACATCTTTTGTTTGTGATAAGCAGGATATGTCATGAGAGAGAGTACCTTGCGTTGATGACAAAGGTCAACCCAGTTTCAAAATGGACTGGGTTCCAAAAACCAACTGATCTCGCTCTGTGTCGGAGCAGCTATGGAGGCATATCATCAGACTTCGGTTTGTTGGTAATGGTTGTTCCAAGCACATGATAGGAGGCATCTCTCAACTGTACAACATTCAGAACTTTGTTTGAGAGTATGTGTCCTTTGCGGGAAGGAAAGAAAGGAAAGGATCACACATGGGGTTTGTGCTTAACGATGTGAAGAATTTTCGGATCTATTCTGAGATTATGCGTGCTATTCTCAGACCTTCTAGATGCAAATTCAATCGGTGACTTACGGTTTGAGTTTTTCTTCTCGATACTCCTGAGTTTATCTTAAACTGATTCGTTTTGAATACAATCTTTTATTTTCTTATAGTTTTTCGTTAGTAGGTATTATTGGGAAGTGATATCAAGAAAGTATTAACAGGCAATCTAAACCAGTGTAAGGTATTGAATCTGAATTATCTAGACTCTGTGTACAATGTGCTCGCAGGCACGAAGGATTTGACAGTTTGGATTTAGATAGGATTGTTTGGACTAACCATACGACGCTCGGGTAGATTGAGCAGCGAGATAAACATAAGAACCCACGGGATACATTAAATTAATATGCATCTAGAACCGTGTCTTAACTTTTTCTTGATGTACGGACTTATGTGACAACCCGATATTTCAAGTCAATGTAACATTAAAAAAGTCAAATATAATGAACTATTTGGAATCAATGAAAATAGCGTAAAAAATGAAGTGTTCTAAAAGCTTAATTGGGATGCATAAAGCGTTAGATATCGTGTCAAGGTTTCCAAAAATATAAATAACACTCAAATCCGAGTCATAACGAAGAAGTTATGACCAATCAAAGATCCGCGTCAAAACCGGTAAAACACTGTTAAGCGTAAAAAGTGAAACTTCAATAAAATACTTTTTAGCCTTAGGTATCTAAACGAAAGTCGTAGATTACGTTAAACCATGAGCATGCATAAAAAGAACGCCGAAATATGACTTCGTATGAGGAAGTAATGATTTTTCGAAGTTTCGGATATAGCGGTAGACAGCTAAAAACTCGAAATAGAGATCGAACGATTTTTAGCCGACGGAACCTAAACGAGAATCGAAGATCCCGACAATAGTAGTACAACGGTGAAAAGACAGACAAAAACGGACGTCGGATGAAGAAGTTATGGATTTTTAACGGACATTTCCAGTCCCGGCCGGTTAAAAATAATTAATTAAAAATAAAGTCAAAACTAGCCGACGGTGTCTAAATGAAAGTTGTAGAGTACATTCTCACCTACGCGTGTATATAAATAACGTCAAAAACGGAGCTCGTATGCGAAAGTTACGGATTTTACAAGTCTGAGGCACACAAACCAAGACGATTTACGCCCAGCGTACCCTCGTACGCCCAGCATACTCGGATGCTAGGCCTCGGTTCGTCCACGTTGCTCCAATGCTTCGTCCGAGGATGCGGTAAGCCATGACGCATGCGAACGCGCCGCGTAACCTCGCTGGTACGCCCCGCGTACGCGAGGGTTCCAGCCCCTATAAAAGGGATGCGAGAGTTCCGGGTTTCTTTGCTCATTTTCTCTCATTCCCTTGCGTTTTTACCTCGTTTTGCATGCAAGAAATATCCTGAAGTCCCGGTTTTCATATCCAAGTCCCGAAGGAAGATTTACGCTCCCGAGATTCCCGAGAATCCCGAGAAATCCGCTTCCTCCTATCGAAGTTCTGCTCGATTATTTCCTTATCTTCTTCAACCCGCCTCTTCAACCAGGTGAGTTCATACCCCTACGTTTTTCCGAGTTTTTCATGTTTTCAGGGGGGGATACAAGCAAAACCACAAGAAATCTTGGGCTCAAAGTATATTATTATGTTTAAGATAATTATATTTTCAATATACTTTGAACATGGAAAATAGTTTTTACCAAATGGGTTAAGAAATCAACTAGCAGAAACGGTTTTCAAAACTAAGACAATGAACTTATGAATCATGAAGTAAAAGATATCATTTTATAAAAGGATTCATGTTAATTACAAAAAGGGTTTTCAACATTATTACTTGTAAATTTGTTAGTCTAAGTTGGAGACACGTCCTTAGTAACACTCACCACCGAAACAGAGTGTAGGACTAGCACATATGACCAGAATCTCTTGTAGGGAGAGCGTGACTGTTGTGTATAGATCTATACGGGACTGACTATCCCGCACCTCGCTGCTAGCTACAGTGGGACCGGCAGGTCTATGGGTGACAAAGTCATAAAGGATACTGGCCCAGATATGTGTCATATCAAGTTAATGCATGGTTATAAAACTCGCAATGTAGATAACAGCGATTTACTTACGTAATAAAGGATCGAATGAACTAACCTCAGAGTAATAATCAATTGATTACTAGGGAGTATTAATAATACCTTCAGGATTCAGTTCACCATGTTTTTATTAGTTTTATTTATGTAATAAGGCTAATGTACCTCACTGGGTGTAACCAGGGTTTTAAAAGAAAACTGCTTTTATCGATATAAGTATGGTAGATACTTGTACACCTCAGTTTAGAACAGATAACCAACCATCAACTTTTAGGGAAAATATAGGATTTTCCCGGGATAACCCGGCTATTCAAAAACAGATTGTTTAACGTGTAACCAGCGGATATTCATATTCATTCCACAACACCTTGGATTGTACATATCTTGTATGAATCTGGAAGTCATTGAAGGAATGGGTTTTCAAACACACTTTTCATAAGAAAATATAAGATTTTCTTGAAGAACGCTTTTCAAAAGAATCAAAGAACATTTTTCCACCAAAACTAAATGCTTATGAACTCACCAGCTTTATGCTGATATTCTTTCAAAACTGCTTGTATTCTCAGGGGATTCAGTAATACAGATAAAACATCAGCTTTTGGAGAAGAGACGCTAAGACGTCAATCTTAAAACTTATTGAATCATCATATTGTAATACTTTTGGGACATGTATTGTAAGCAATAATGTAACTTTTAAATTATATATATGATGGTTGTGTGTACTTTCTTTACAAATATTCAACTGTTATGATACTACGTGAAGTCATCCGCCCCCGAATGTTTCCGCCATTCTGGTTTGGGGGTGTGACAGATTGGTATCAGAGCATTGTTTATAGTGAACTAAGTATATCGAACCACATAAGATATACAAACTATAAATGCAAAGGGACTAAAACCCTCTGACAAAACGTTTTCACAAACTACACTTTTAAATAAAGTACTATTTTTATAAAAGTATAAGTACATGCATGCATCGGTCTAGTATCATAGTCAAAACTATACAAAAGTATTAAGGCAAGTTGCGACGCTACGATTAGGCCTCGGGGTATGTAATCAGATCGAGAATAAATATAGCCTGATCAACTATATTTATCCTGGATGTGACCAACGTATGTCGAGAAATGGTCATAGTGAGCAACAAGTCACAAACTTACCAAAGAAAATACTAGAATCAAACTTACAAATTTGAAATACTAAAGGAGTATTTTATAAACCATAAGAACTATAATAATCGTGCGAACCTCGATATTTAGTTAAAAATTATGAATCGTCAAATAAATAGAATCTTATTCAATAACTAAAAACCTTCACTGGCAGGTCTATAATTGCAAAGTGCATACTTTAAAGTTACACATGATTGGAATTTTATAGGCTTAGGATTTATGACTTCGCTTTAGGCCCTTTTCCTTGTTTGGATGTGGACTTAAGGTGAAGCTACTTATCTAACGGCCTATTCAGTCTTGATTGTATGTGATTTGTATACTAGGTAATTATAGGAGAACCCGATGTAGGTCTTATCACAAAAACTACCTTCTTACCCTTAAGTTATATTTATATTTCTCTTATCCCTATTCTCGCTTAGATAAAAATGGATGGATTCCATCCTCCTAGAGATCCGTACTATCCTATGTTGGATTAATGTCTAAATCCATAACTATATTTGGTATGTACTTGACCCGACCCGGCATGGTCCATTTGGGTTGCACTTCACCGGCACAATTTATATGGATAGTCTTTTGAGAATAGTATATTTATGATTTATATTAATATATTATAAGTTCTAATATATTAATATGGAATCATATTATTTAATTAGTATTGATCAAGAATTAATTTAGAATTAATTAAGTGATCAAAAACAACTAATTAAATATGGACTCTTATATATATGGAATGGGCCAAGTTCATTTAGGTTGGGCTAAGCTTTCATGGATGGTCCATGGAGCTTTTAACCCATGGATCCTATGTAAATGAAAGGTCATGGGTATTAGGGTTTACATGGATGTAACCCTAATCCTCCATAATATATAAAGGGGTCCTTGGCTCACAAAATTGGGACAAGTGTGTGAAAATAAGAGTGGGCCGATTTTAGTGTGCATACATATTCTCTCAAGTTCTTCCAAGGTGTTTTGGTGATTTGTGATTCCATTTGACGCTTCCACACTATTGGGGCTAAGCTCTTAAAGCTTGAAGACATCAAGCTACATCAAAAGGTATGTCATCTAACTAGAACTTTGTAGTATAGGTGCTTCATAATATGCTAGTTAGGATGAAACCTTGGAATAGTTAATATTTGCAAGTATAATAGAGAAAACATAGATCCAAGGTTTATAGGGTTGCATGTACACCATAGGAGTGTTAGAATGCTCAAAACCCAACAGTGGTATCAGAGCCATGGGTTGTTTTCTGTTATATTGATGCAAATGTTTTATTTTCAAGTTGGAAAAAAAAAGGAAAAAAAACATGACGTTTGTCAAATTTTAAGATAATTACTTGTTTTGTGAAAAACGAATTATTTGTAAAATTTGAATCATTTGTTATATGAGTTGAATTAGGTCAAATTTAGTAAAAGATAAAATGATATGATTATTTTATTAGTTTTAAAAGTTTGATCTAAATGTTTTAAGGAGTTATATATTTTGTCATAAAATTTTGGAGCTCAAAAGTTTTTTTTTTTTAAGTTGTGATCTTAAGGATTTTTGAAACTTCCAAAAGTTATGGATATGAAAGTTTTTTTTTAAAAAAAAAAAATTTGATTCAAAGTTTTTATGGAGTTACAAAATTTGGTGTTAATGTTTTAAAGAATTTCATAACTTGTTCTTAAGTTATGGAACATGGAAAGTTTCATCATAAAACACCATTAATTCCATAAGTTATGGAATCCAAAGGTTTTCAAGAATTACAAAACTTGCCCTCAAGTTTTGGAATTTGAGAAAAAGTTTTTTATGAAAAAAAGAATTGAATTCTAAAACTCTTGGGTTCATAACTTAAACAATTAATTAAATGGTTTTAATTTTGAGTTTAATAATTGGAATTATGATGTTTTGTTGAATAGTTCAAATTAACTCTTATGGACTTTATTAATAGTTAATTAAAGCATTTAATTAAAAGAGTATTATTAATCTATAAATATATGGTTTGAGTTTAATTAAATTAAAAGTCTAGTTTAATTAATAGATTAAACCACCAAGTATTTTAAATGTCTAAAATACACCCTTACACTATTATAATATTAAAAGTTTAATATATTATATGTATAAGAGCAAGTCGTCTTACCATTAGTAGGCCTCATTCACGAAGCCGGTCTATAAGGGGGGTATAAGGTTGTTGCCTATAAAATGGCAGCTTAATGGGTGTCCACTCTCACCCACCGCTTCCTTGACTGGTGGAGGTCGTTAGCCGAACAGGTAGGACAAGGACTATAATTCTCCCTTCATTAAAAGTATTAATGATGAATACTAAGTAACTAAACCTTTTATTAATTCTCAATCTTAGTTACTTAGGAAAATGTGAATAAGGTGCTAATCCATGAAATTACACTTTGCACTTTGTTTAAACCGTTAGTGGAGCGTGTGTGGTTAACCGGCACACTAACCTGGATTTAACAAAGTAGGCAAAGGGTAACTTAATATTTATCATAGTATCGGTGGAGCTCGTGTGGTTAACCGGTACATCGATTGAGGGGTAAATATTAAGGGTACCAAGTATATTTGCATGGTTACTTCACACCTTGTTTTGTGATCCTCGGCATCCCAGTCACAAAACCTAAAGGGCACACTCGAGATTGAAACATGCCATTGAAAAGTTCAATGAATCTCAAAAGATCTAGGAGTTTCAAATCCAAGTAAAAAACCTAATTAAATTATTTCATTTTTCATGGTGGAAATTGGTAAATCGTCATTTACCTACCTTCAACTATTTTATAACTCGGATTACGGCATCCCTCTTCCAGTTATAAATAGGTTGGTGGATCCTAGCCTTAATATTTCACATTGGGTGTTATATTAAGGACTTTAAATCAACTATCTTGAATATCTCCCAAAAGATGTCAAGTTCAGACATCTATGATCTTCCCAAATCTCTTGGAACTTTACTTCCTCCACCTCCTCCAATTATTCTCCCTAACCCACAAGTTCAAGGTCACTCAAGCCCTAATGGCAAGCAAGGTCTATGTGTGATCACATCTTAGAGATGAAGTCACATATTGACAAGCCGGGAGAGTTGGGTTTCAAAGTCTTGAGAAAGTTGGATGTTCAATCACTTTCTAAGTCACATAGTGAGTTCCTTTGGGGCTACTATGAAACAGACTATGACATAAACCTTAATGATCATATGCTATCACCTTTTTGTTGGATTAATGTCTAGGGTTTTAGGTCCCTATACATTTTAAGTCACATAGTGAGTTCCTTTGGGACTACTTCGCAACATCGAGCTTCATCGTCGGCCACCAATAGTAGGGTTTTAGGTCCCTATACATTTTAGTGCTACCGGGATGAATCGAGTACATGGTCTTGTGCGCTTCTTCCATCAGAAGATCTCTAATTCCTCCCGTCTTAGGTACCCAAATCCGATCTTGGAATACCTTCAGTCCTTGACTGTTTGTACCGAACACTAACGTTTTTCCCAAACGTTCTTCCTTTCGGTCATTCTTCTCTAGAAGCTTCTTCTTGAGCTTTCCTGATACTTTCCACAATCGTCGAGACAACTTCTATTCTCAACGCTCTTGGCCTTTTTCTTTCAAGATTGACTTTTCGACTTAGAGCATCGGCGACGATATTCGCTTTATCGGGGTGGTAAAGTATCTCGCAGTCGTAGTCCTTGAGTAATTCCAGCCAGCTTCGTTGCCTCATATTCAATTCCTTCTGATTAAAGAGATACCGGAGACTCTTATGATCAGTGAAAAGTTTGCACTTCGTTCCATAGAGGTAATGTCTCCATATCTTTAGGGCAAATACTACCGCTGCCAACTCCAAATCATGAGTGGGGTAGTTCTTTTCATGCTCCTTCAATTGCCGAGATGCGTATGCTATCACCTTTTTGTTGGATTAATGTCTAAGTCCATAACTATATTTGGTATGTACTTGACCCGACCCGGCATGGTCCATTTGGGTTGCACTTCACCGGCACAATTTATATGGATAGTCTTTTGAGAATAGTATATTTATGATTTATATTATTATATTATAAGTTCTAATATATTAATATATAATCATATTATTTAATTAGTATTGATCAAGAATTAATTTATAATTAATTAAGTGATCAAAAGGTACTAATTAAATATGGACTCTTAAATATATATATGTGTAGTGGGCCAAGTTCATTTAGGTTGGGCTAAGTCTTCATGGATAGTCCATGGAGCTTTAACCCATGGATCCTAGGAAATGAAAGGTCATGGGTATTAGGGTTTAACCCTAATCCTCCACACTATATAAAGGGTCTTATGGTTCATGAAATTATGCTAGTGGCTAGTGTGGATACACTAAAGAGGGCAATAATCGATTTCATAGTGTGAGCCAAGTATCCATATTCTCTAAAGGTTTTTCCAAGGTGTTTTGGTGATTTGTGATTCCACTTGAGGCTTCCACACTATTGGGGCTAAGCTCTTAAAGCTTGAAGACATCAAGCTACAGCAAAAGGTATGTCATCTAACTAGAACTTTGTAGTATAGGTGCTTCATAATATGCTAGTTAGGATGAAACCTTGGAATATTTAATATTTGCATGTATAATAGAGAAAACATAGATCCAAGGTTTATAGGGTTGCATGTACACCATAGGAGTGTTAGAATGCTCAAAACTCAACAGTGGTATCAGAGCCATGGGTTGTTTTCTGTTATATTGATGCAAATGTTTTATTTTCAAGTTGAAAAAAAAAGGAAAAAAAAACATGACGTTTGTCAAATTTTAAGATAATTACTTGTTTTTGTGAAAAACTAATTATTTGTAAAATTTGAATCATTTGCTATATGAGTTGAATTAGGTCAAATTTAGTAAAAGATAAAATGATATGATTATTTTATTAGTTTTAAAAGTTTGATCGAAAGAGTTTTTTGAAACCTCCAGAAGTTATGGATATGAAAAGGTTTTAAAAAAATTGATTCAAAGTTTTTTATGGAGTTACAAAACTTGGTGTTAATGTTTTAAAGAATTTCATAACTTGTTCTTAAGTTATGGAACATGAAAAGTTTCATCATAAAACAAGTATTTAACTCCATAAGTTATGGAATCCAAAAGTTTTCAAGAGTTACAAAACTTGTCCTCAAGTTTCGGAATTTGGAAAAAGTTTTTTTATGATAAAAAAAAATTGAATTCTAAAACTCTTGGGTTCATAACTTAAACAATTAATTAAATGGTTTTAATTTCTAATTTAATAATTGGAATTATGATGTTTTTATTGAATAATTCAATTAACTCTTATGGACTTTATTAATAGATAATTAAAGTGTTTAATTAAAAGAGAATTAATAATTCCATAATGACATGGTTTTAATTAAATTAAGAGTATAGTTTAATTAATAGATTAAACCACCAAGTATTTTAAATGTCTAAAATACACCCTTATACTATTATAATATTAAAAGTTTAATATATTATATGTAAAAGAGCAAGTCGTCTTACCATTAGTAGGCCTCATTCACGAAGCCGGTCTATAAGGGGGGTATAAGGTTGTTGCCTATAAAATGGCAGCTTAATGGGTGTCCACTCTCACCCACCACTTCCTTGACTGGTGGAGGGTCGTTAGCCGAACAGGTAGGACAAGGACTATATTTCTCCCTTCATTAAAAGTATTAATGATAAATACTAAGTAACTAAACCTTTTATTAATTCCCAATCTTAGTTACTTAGGAAAATGTGAATAAGGTGCTAATCCATGAAATTACACTTTGCACTTTGTTTAAGCTGTTAGTGGAGCGTGTGTGGTTAACCGGCACACTAACCTGGATTTAACAAGGTAGGCAAATGGTAACTTAATGTTTATCATAGTATCGTTGGAGCGTGTGTGGTTAACCGGCACATCGATTGAGGGGTAAATATTAAGGGTACCAAGTATATTTGCATGATTACTTCACACCTTGTTTTGTGATCCTCGGCATCCCAGTCACAAAACCTGAAGGGCACACTCGAGATTGAAACATGCCATTGAAAAGTTCAATGAATCTCAAAAGAATCTAGGAGTTTCAAAACCAATTAAAACCTAATAATACATTTCGTTTATCTTGGTGGAAATTGGTGAATCGTCATTCACCTACCTTCAAATATTTTATAGCTTGGATTACGGCATCCCTCTTCCAAGTTATAAAATAGTTTGTTGGGTCCTAGCCTTAATATATCATATTGGGAGTTATATTAAGGACTTAAATCAACTTTACGTGAATTTCTCCCATTGTTGATGTCTGGTTTAGACAACAATGATCTTCCCAAACCAAGCTTTCCTAATGAATATGACTTCCCGAGTTTGGCACATGGAAGTCATACTTCTCTTCCTCCACCTCCTCCAATTATTCTCCCTAACCCACAAGTTCAAGGTCACTCAAGCCCTAATGGCAAGCAAGGTCTATGTGTGATCACATCTTAGAGATGAAGTCACATATTGACAAGCCGGGAGAGTTGGGTGTCAAAGTCTTGAGAAAGTTGGATGTTCAATCACTTTCTAAGTCACATAGTGAGTTCCTTTGGGACTACTATGAAACAGACTATGACATGAACCTTAATGATCATATCTATTTGCTTGGTGCTGCTGAATCAGCAATGATTTGGAACGATAGTAAAGCAAATTTGATTAGAAGATCAACTTCCCAAAAACTTTATGGACAGTGACAATGGTGACACTGGAAATCCAGAAAAAGCATTCTCTTCCCAATGGAAAGGGATTGGCCATAGTCAACCCGATTGACCAAATGGTAAAGAGAAAGGCTAAGTCTGAGATAGTCCCATTACCAAAGGGTCCATATGTTTATTTTGCCAAAGGAAGGGGCGTTGATTGCAAAGCTGCCAAATTTACCTAAGGATGTTAAAGTCAATAAGTTTGACTCTACATCAGGTAGAGCTCATTATCTAACTCTGTTAAGTTCTATTCTGAGATCCTCATTACATGATGTGACTGGGTCACATGTTGATGTTTTAAGAATCAAAGAATAGAGAGAAATCTTAAAGGAAGTATATGCTGATTCTGATCGCGAAGGTGGATTTCGATCGCATCAGAATTTTGAGCAGTTGCTTAAGAAGTTATGATATATTGCTAAGGAATAGATAACAACAATTTTCCATGTGGATTGTAAGGATAAGTTTTTCCGCAAAGTTTTAAAATAAAAGAAAATTGTTTAATTTTGTTTATTTGAAGTATCCTTACAATGGCATTTGTGGAAAATTGTTGCTTATATGGTTCCACTGACAGCAATATTGGAAAATGGATTTGATTCTTTCATTTGTGGTAGTGTCTAAATTTACCGAATCAGGAAAGTTCCTCATCACCCAAGTTTCATTTGGACCGAAACTTGGAATCATGCAAGTTGAATAGTATTATGAATGAGAACTTTCAAGCATTGGAAAATCAAGACTAATTACTTGTTCACATGGATGTGTGAGTCAAGTGAAGGACTAAAGGGATCGAGTACACATTCTTGTGCACTGGTCATGTCCACCACAAAGCTCGTTAAGACTATTTGATTTACTAAAGTTTAGTAAATATGGTTATACTTACAAGTTTAAGTATAATTCTGAAACATTGGAAAAGTCTCAATGTATGGCAGAACGAATGGGAAGAATCAAATTAGGCAGAAAGATAAAAGTTTCTCAAATCTGAAAAGATGGGAAAGTACTTTAGTATCATGTTTGTGATCATCTTAATGATTTAGAAATCATATCACAATTAGTCCTCTAAAGGTCTTCTTAGTGCATTCTTATGACTAAGAAGAGGAGTCATGAATTGTTGAAATGGTTAGATCAGGAAGATGAGTAATACTTCGTTCCAAAACAATTCTTAGAGTCATACTCCAAGATTGTAACTTGAGTGACATATCTTAAAGAAAGGTTTAAAACACTTGTCAAATGTAAGAGTAAAAGTGTCCTACTCTTGTACATTTGAAATTGGTAAGTTGTGATGCTTTGGATAAAACAAAGACCAACTAAGGCCAATTGTGTGAAGTGTTTGTCTTGATAAAGAATCCGCACTATCTCTTGAATATTTGGCAAGATAGTCTTATATGTCAAGAGGATAGTGGGAGTCTTAAAGATCCTAAAAAGAATTTCAAGAACTAATCAAGAATAAAACCTGAGGTTCTTCACTAGCACACGACCTTAGGTTTATAACCTATCGTGTTGACATATTTTGTGCCCATTCCAGTTAAAGTTGGCTTTGCATAGGAGTTCTGAAAGTTCTCAATTGGTTGCATAACAACTTGGAAGCAATGGCAGGCCCTGTACTGCCAGGTGGCAAGAAGTTAAGATTGCATAAGTTCAGTCCATATGAGTTTGGATTTGTCATTATCCTTGACTTGTGACTATGGTTTTGACGATTCACATTGATAAGAACACATACACCATAAAATCTAAGGGTCATAAGGTTTCTCTCCGATTCATGAAAATGATGGTGAGGAAACACTTCCACCAAGTAGATTTGAAGCAGATGGCAAAAGGTCTAAACAATTGAGACTATGATTACGGCATCCCTTTTCATAGTTCTGAAATTGTTTAGACACACATGCATGCTATCTAAGGAAAGGTGTATGATTTTGATAAAGTTTTATCAAAGCATCTCATATCAGAAATCTGAACTTTGGTAATAAAGTCAATAAAGTATTGATTTCTTGAAGTCCAGCTGATTTCTGAGTACATGTCAAAGCTAGTGGGAGCATAAGTGTTATGCTAATAATCATCATGTTAGTGGGAGCATGATAATTATTGTTAGTGTTGCAAGTTAGCAATGTTAATTATAGAAAACAAAAGTTTCAATTTGTGAGGCTGCAGGGATTGAAAAAGTTGTTTTGCTATAATTAAGGGAGAGGATATACTTCATTTCAGTTCTAAAGGCTTAGATTGAGACCTTAATCATCTTTAGTCAAGAATATATATATATATATATGAATTTCATGTTGGATTGGTTCAACTTAAGTAAATTCTATATATTGCATTCTCCAAATTCGATTATGATTACGGCATCCCTCTTCATAGTCAAATTTTGAAAACATGGGAAATAAAAATGTTGTAGCAAAAGACTGGTCTAGAATCATGTCTTTATGTGAGACATCATGAATCGTGTAACGTTTGCTTTGGGTACAGGATCGATTGCATGTGCTATAATATTTGTCATTTCTAAATTTTTCCAAATGCCCAGAGGCATTAAGAAGGGAAAAGGTCTAGAATTGGATATGACTAAAATGATTAAGCAATTGTCGAGGACAATCTGAGGTTTACCAAAGATTGGTTGCTCAGGGACAGTTGGAAGTATAGTGCTAATTTTGGAAGGACCATATTGACATATTCTGAAAAGAGGCATCTCTTATTCAGAAGTGATAGTCAAAATGAGAATATGGAGTTGTCTTCATAGGTGGAAGTTATCTGTGTAAGATTAGAAAAATTAATGCAAGAAGCATGTCCAAAGCAATGTACTTTGAATATGAGACTTAGTTTCCATGGAGTTGATCTCCATTGGAATACCATATAATGACTGTTGACAAGTCTTTGTGACTTTGTACATATTCATTACAGGAGGGTCAGTGCATATAAGTTTAAAATCTAAACAGATTTCGATAAATGATAGGAATTTGAAATTCTCACATTTTTCGATAAGGATTTGGGAGTGTAAAATTAGAATCATTGAAATTATGTTCAATTGGTTTATTTCACAAAGTAAGGATCATAGACAAACATAGAGTGCATACTTGGTGTATGGCAAAGCTATTGTTTAGAAAAACATAGTGTACATGCTTGGAGCATGGGACAACTAGTGCTTTTAATTCAGGTATAAAGTTGATAAAATCGAAATAATGAAATAATGAGTAATCAGTATGGTGATAAATAAAAGTGGTCTATTTATATTCATAGGGTTTGATACCATATTTGATTCATTTATTCTTGTATTTCATTTTGCATGTTTTGACTTCCAGAATAAACTAGGTCATTCTTCCTGAATGACTAAGTTATTTAAACTATCCACAGTCGGTCATATGTTGGAAGTAGATATGAATCAAGACTGTCGTGGGTTGGCTTGTAGAGGTCTAAGATGTTGGACAAAGTGGTGCTACAACACTCATGAGTGCTCATAAGTTCTTATTATTGGATTCAAACCACGCTCATTTGAATCACTTCATGGATTTTATCACGAGTGATCATGAGACGATAATATCTTATATTCTTAAAACCTAGAGATATGAGTTGTTACTATGAGTTGGTTATACATTGATTGCACGAAAACGCATTGGTAACTCGATGTTATAAAACGTGCCTTTGTGTATGATTCAACAAGTAGTAGAACAAGCCATATGAGTCGAAGTTTATCCATTCCTTTTACCTTCGGGATAAAAGCGATATCTGTGGGCCCCTCGATGATTTAGCGATGACACATGTGAGTGCTTGGCCAAGCCAGGACTGATTTGATTTGTTCAATCAGTCAGTCATCATAAATCGAAAATCGGGAAACAACAAATGGACAGAGAGAATGATTATAATCCATGTCTCAGTCCATATGATATCTAGAATGGAGGAATATATGATCCCTTATCTAATGGACAAGTCATTGACAAGGTCAGAGTTCGACAACGGCTTTAAGAGCTACGATTGCCAGTTAGGTTTTGAAGTCATACTCAATAATAGTTTTAGACTTATCCAAGTGGGAGACTGTTGGATTAATGTCTAAGTCCATAACTATATTTGGTATGTACTTGACCCGACCCGGCATGGTCCATTTGGGTTGCACTTCACCGGCACAATTTATATGGATAGTCTTTTGAGAATAGTATATTTATGATTTATATTAATATATTATAAGTTCTAATATATTAATATGGAATCATATTATTTAATTAGTATTGATCAAGAATTAATTTAGAATTAATTAAGTGATCAAAAACAACTAATTAAATATGGACTCTTATATATATGGAATGGGCCAAGTTCATTTAGGTTGGGCTAAGCTTTCATGGATGGTCCATGGAGCTTTTAACCCATGGATCCTATGTAAATGAAAGGTCATGGGTATTAGGGTTTACATGGATGTAACCCTAATCCTCCATAATATATAAAAGGGTCCTTGGCTCACAAAATTGGGACAAGTGTGTGAAAATAAGAGTGGGCCGATTTTAGTGTGCATACATATTCTCTCAAGTTCTTCCAAGGTGTTTTGGTGATTTGTGATTCCATTTGAGGCTTCCACACTATTGGGGCTAAGCTCTTAAAGCTTAAAGACATCAAGCTACATCAAAAGGTATGCCATCTAACTAGAACTTTGTAGTATAGGTGCTTCATAATATGCTAGTTAGGATGAAACCTTGGAATAGTTAATATTTGCATGTATAATAGAGAAAACATAGATTCAAGGTTTATAGGGTTGCATGTACACCATAGGAGTGTTAGAATGCTCAAAACCCAACATCCTAATCAAGAGAATGCTGGTTGGCTCGGTGCCGAACAAAAAGATGAGCTGCAATTTCCCTAGACGATGATTTTGCTGAAGGCTTTCCCGAAGACAACGGTTCCGGATCAGAAGCTTATAATCCACCTCCAGTTGCTCAGAACCGTAACCCTGGTCAAAACTTTCAAGGACCCACACCCCTGTGGGCAGCAAACTTGAACAGATGGAGTCACGAGCAAGGTCAACCCTTACCCTACAACGGAGACCGAAGCTTCTACAATCTGAGCGAGGGAGGCTCAGCAGACATAATCTTACCTGTTCTGGTTCGCAGGGTCGCTCGTAATGAGGTATAGGGAAGGACAGCCATCAACCGGGTCATGGAGGTTGATGCCGATACAGGAGTCAATACAGTTCACATTCGCCATCTGGAGACTGCTCATAGAAGAACCCTGAACCAGAATATGACCCTGTAGAGAAAGAACTAACTACAACCCAATCTGAAGTTAGGGAACTTCGAGGGCATCAGGCAACGTTTGAAAGACGCATGTTGGACATGGAGCATCGTCTGGCAGAATCAAGGACTCATTCGGGCGACTCTCGCCGCAAGTAGAGTCTACCCTATTCTCTCTTTCGGATATAAATTAGGTCTATGTATAGACTCTAGTATTAATTTCATGCTTATGGTAAGACCTTGAACCTTCAGTCGGTTAGATCTATGTACTGTCAAATTTTCTCGATTCTGGTGTAATGTGAGTCCTACTCCAAGGTCAATTTTTCCCGAACTTATCACATCTTTGCTACCAATGGCATCGGCGAACGTCTAATCTCCTAGGGAAATCTTTGTCCAAATACTTTCACCCTTCTATTGTTAGAACTCTACCAAAATCACACTCTTATTTAATGGTTAATCTATGGTGATTGAGTTCACGGATCACTTTCATTATTCTCACTCTTGAGATTCTTATCATTATCTCCATCTTCACACACTTAGTTGATAGATGATGCGTCTGAAATTAACACCGCCTGTACTCGCAACCAAGAGGAAACTATAGAAACCACAATCTGCCGTTACCTTGTTAAAAACACCGAGGAAAAGTTCGCATGAACCCCCGGGATTCAAGCTCTTCATTATGAAGTAATGGAGATCGGTGTAAGAATCGGAAGTAAGACGGCACAGAAATTCAATATGCCTACGAAGGAGAAGGACACCCTATAAGTATCAGGAGAGAACAAATCATTATCACCCAGAATAGAACGGAGGAGGACCACGCGTGTTTCACGCGAAGTGTTTGAGTGCCTTTTCGTCACAATAATAACTAATAAGTAATGCAACCTAGTGGGTTAATGAATACATTACTCACATTAGATTTCGAACTTATCGTCTTTTCCTATATTGGCTAATAACAATAATTCGGATCACAAAACCTCAAATCAAGAGTGATTAATTCTGAATTTCATAAGTCAATTTATTGTAGACTCTATTATGAATTACTTTCAAATCTTTTCGAAAACTGAATCATAGTATCCTCCAACCAAAGATAACTTCGTTCAGATGACACTCGTCTGATAACCATTCTAGAAACTTCATTCTACTCTTTTACCAGGACTGCATCGTAAGGATGTCGATCGAACCATCGAGAACAGTATAACAAAATGAAAAACTTACATTCGCATGAATGATCGGAATACATCTAGAGCCAACCATAATCGCTCGCAAACTTATTTTCTTATCATATAGCAGAATCATGCCTCCGAAGAAACGTAACCAAACCGCTGGCAAAGCACCAACTCTTCAAATAGATTTGGCTAGTTTTCAAGCTGCGGTCACAGCTGCCGTAGCAGCTGTCATGACTCACCTAAATGTTAACAACACAAATGTTAGTGGAAATGTTATCAACGACCCCAATCACGGTGATAACCAAGTACAACAACGAGTGCCTGCTTATAAAGACACTCCGAACCTCAAACCTAATATTCTGAAACGAAAGTTCGAGAACGAGAAAGGGATTTGTTCAACTCAAGGAGCTACAGAAAGGCAACAAGTTGGGGCAGTCAATACCCCCATCAGCCCTGCTATCCCAACACCGACCACACCGTACTTGGGAAACCTCCCACACTGCAGCAAGTGCAAATACCATCATCATGGAGTCTGCCGAGTACTGCATTGCAATAGATGCAACATAAAGGGGCACACCGCCCGTTTCTGTAGGACTCCAGTCAAAATCATCACTTCAACTACCAATGTTGGAACAAATCCAATATGTCATCTTTGTGGTGAGAAAGGACATTACAAGAGGGACTGTCCAACAGAGAAGAACGACGGCGGAGCAGGAGGAATTTGACCCCAGAGAATGGGGGAAACATAAAAGAACCCTGCTATAGTTTGGTACGCTTCCAAACCCCAATAATTTAATTATAATTATAATTACTCTTTCATTCGAACCAAATCACAGCATTCATATAAAACTAGGAACCCTATCAGGTAAGTTGTGATGGCTTAGTGTAAACATTAGGGACATTTATAATTAAGATTTATAGATTTAAAGTGAGTGATCCCGCCTCATTTCCTGTTCCTTGTTTGGTTGTGGATTTAGGGCAGGGTTGCTCAGTCAATTGTCTTACCAATCTTAATTATACGTGACTGGTGTACACCAAGCGATGATTGAGAGACCTAGTAGGAATCATCCCATGAAAGTTCATAGTTCAAAATTATCAGAACCCTCGTATTAGTAGTATCCGCCAATTTTGAATTAAAAAGGGGATTCGTAGCAAAATAACAGAATAAAACTGAAGGCGCTGAAAACTTATGTACATAGAATTGTTCATTATCCTAGTAATCATCTCTTCCAGAATAACTTAATATCTACGTCGTTGAGAAGTTCCGACATCCTCATCCGACATGGTTTGGCTTGATCCTTACCATGCAATTTTTTTTAAGCCGTGTAAAAGAACTCTTTCCTTAATCAGCTGAAATTCTTCCAATCCATAACGCAAACCCTTATATCGCCTATCACTTCAAAACTTCAGAAGTACCCATGCGAGGGGTACCACACCTTCTAGCCTGCTCAATAGATAGAAAGCTTGAAACAAAAAGCACCAAAGAAGTCTCAAAAGTCGGTAACCACCCGTAGCATACCCAAGAGATCTCCGAGGAAGACCACTTGCACTGCAGGTCAAGTTCAAGAATAGAGTATAAGAACTCATTAAGTTAATCTATCGCTACTAGTTGTATATGCAAAAGTGGCGTATAATTTAGACTCAACAAGATTTAGGATGTGTGATTCTGCCCTACTTCCTGTTCCTTGTCTGGTTGTGGACTTGGGGCAGAGCCACCCAACCGAAAGTTTTGTCGATTTAAATTATATACAACTCGTATACATGAGGTGAGGATGGATGAGCCAAGGATGAGTCTTATCATGAACTACAGAGCAAAAGCCCGCATGCTTACTATAACAACCGGAGATACCTGAGTGGGAGTGGTAGCGGATTGCAATGGGCTTAAAAATCAAGTTACCAAGGCAACGGATGGACTTGATGCCATTTTGGGTGATCGTCGACAGGTTATCCAAATCCGCATGCTTCTTACCAACAAAGAAAACAGATAAACTGGAGAACCAGACTAGAACCTACATCAGGGAGATTATGCGACTGCATGGTGTACCAATATCCATTATCTCGGACATAGATAGTAGATTCACCTTGAGGTTCTGGCAGTCACTACAAAAATCTCTAGGAAGGAGACTAGACAAGAGTACCGCCTACCGCCCACAAACCGACGGACAGAGTGAGAGGACCATTCAAACCTTGGAAAAATATGCTAAGGGTTTGTGTGATCGATCTTGGTAAGGCATGGGATACCCATTTACCATTGGTCGAGTTCTCGTACAACATTAGCTACCACACTAGCATCAAAGTTGCTCCATTCGAAGCCCTCTATGGCCACAAGTGCAGATCACCTTTGTGCTGGGCTGAAGTGGGTAACACGCAACTAGCTAGAGGACAAGTACCTAACAGCACCCTCACAGGCCCAAAATCATAAAGAGAAACGACCGAGATTATTGTCCAAATCCGGGAACGACTAAAAGCTTCAAGAGACAGACAAAAGAGTTAAGCGGACAAAAGACGAAAGCCCTTGGAGTTTCAGGTTGGAGACCGAGTACTGTTGAAGGTCTCACCCTGGAAAGGATTAATACGTTTTGGAAAACGTGGGAAACCAAATCCAAGGTATATCGGACCATTCGAGATCCTTTCCAGGATTGGCCCGGTAGCATGCAAAATTCGATTACCGCAGGAACTCAATAACGTGCACCCTACCTTTCACGTGTCAAACCTAAAGAAGTGCTGGTCCGATGAGACCCTCGTCATCCCTTTGGACGAAATCGAAATCAACGAGAGTCGCCACTTCGTAGAAGAGCTTGTAGGGATCATGGATCAGTAAACTTAAAGAACTAAACAAAGTCGCATACCCATTGTGAAGGTTCATTGGAATGCCAAGCGAGGACCTAAATACACCTGGGAGCGCGAGGATCAGATGAAACAAAAGTACCCGCATCTTTTTCCTAGTCCATAAACTCTATCTTAGATTAAATTTCGGGACGAAATTCCCTCTAACAGGGGGATGATGTGACAACCCGATATTTCAAGTCAATGAAACATTCAAAAAGTCAAATATAATGAACTATTTGGAATCAATGAAAATAGCGTCAAAAATGAAGTGTTCTAAAATCTTAATTGGGATGCATAAAGTGTTAGATATCGTGTCAAGGTTTCCAAAAATATAAAGAACACTCAAATCCGAGTCATAAGTAAGAAGTTATGACCAATCAAAGATCCGCGTCAAAACCGGTAAAACACTGTTAAGCGTAAAAAGTGAAACTTCAATAAAATACTTTTTAGCCTTAGGTATCTAAACGAAAGTCGTAGATTACGTTAAATCGTGAGCATGCATAAAAAGAACGCCCAAATCTGACTTCGTATGAGGAAGTTATGATTTTTCGAAGTTTCGGATATAGCGGTAGACAGCTAAAAACTCGAAATAGAGATCGAACGATTTTTAGCCGATGCAGCCTAAACGAGAATCGAAGATCCCGACAATAGTAGTACAACGGTGAAAAGACAGATGAAAACGGACTTCGGATGAAGAAGTTATGGATTTTAAACGGACTTTTCCAGTCACGGCCTGTTAAAAATAATTAATTAAAAATAAAGTCAAAACTAGCCTACGGTCTCTAAATGAAAGTTGTAGAGTACATTCTCACCTACGCGTGTATATAAAGAACGTCAAAAATGAAGCTCGTATGCGAAAGTTACGGATTTTACAAGTCTGAGGCACACAAACCAAGACGATTTACGCCTAGCGTACCCTCGTACGCCCAACGTACTCGGATGCTAGGCCTCGGTTCGTCCACGTCACTCCAATGCTTCGTCCGAGGATGCGGTAAGCCATGACGCATGCGAACGCGCCGCGTAACCTCGCTGGTACGCCCCGCGTACGCGAGGGTTCCAGCCCCTATAAAAGGGATGCGAGAGTTCCGGGTTTCTTTGCTCATTTTCTCTCGTTCCCTTGCGTTTTTACCTCGTTTTGCGTGCAAGAAATATGCCGAAGTCCCGGTTTTCATATCCAAGTCCCGAAGGAAGATTTACGCTCCCGAGATTCCAGAGAATCCCGAGAAATCCGCTTCCTCCTGTCGAAGTTCTGCTCGATTATTGCCTTATCTTCTTCAACCAGGTGAGTTCATACCCCTACGTGTTTCCGAGTTTTTCATGTTTTCAGGGGGGGATACAAGCAAAACCACAATAAATCTTGGGCTCAAAGTATATTATTATGTTTAAGATAATTATATTTTCAATATACTTTGAACATGAAAAATAGTTTTTACCAAATGGGTTAAGAAATCAACTCGCAGAAATGGTTTTCAAAACTAAGATAATGAACTTATGAATCATATAGTAAAAGATATCATTTCATAAAAGGATTCATGTTAATTACAAAAAGGGTTTTCAGCATTATTACTTGTAAATTTGTTAGTCTAAGTTGGAGACACGTCCTTGGTAACACTCACCACCGAAACAGAGTGTAGGACTAGCACATATGACCAGAATCTCTTGTAGGGAGAGTGTGACTGTTGTGTATAGATCTATACGGGACTGACTATCCCGCACCTCGCTGCTTGCTACAGTAGGACCGGCGGGTCTACGGGTGACAAAGTCATAAAGGATACTGGCCCAGATATGTGCCATATCAAGTTAATGCATGGTTATAAAACTCGCAATGTAGATAACAGCGATTTACTTACGTAATAATGGATCGAATGAACTAACCTCAGAGTAATAATCAATTGATTACTAGGGAGTATTAATAATACCTTCAGGATTCAGTTCACCATGTTTTTATTAGTTTTATTTATGTAATAAGGCTAATGTACCTCACTGGGTGTAACCAGGGTTTTAAAAGAAAACTGCTTTTATCGATATAAGTATGGTAGATACTTGTACACCTCAGTTTAGAACAGATAACTAACCATCAACTTTTAGGGAAAATATAGGATTTTCCCGGGATAACCCGGCTATTCAAAAACAGATTGTTTAACGTGTAACCAGCGGATATTCATATTCATTCCACGACACCTTGGATTGTACATATCTTGTATGAATCTGGAAGTCATTGAAGGAATGGGTTTTCAAACACGCTTTTCATAAGAAAATATAAGATTTTCTTGAAGAACGCTTTTCAAAAGAATCAAAGAACATTTTTCCACCAAAACTAAATGCTTATGAACTCATCAGCTTTATGCTGATATTCTTTCAAAACTGCTTGTATTCTCAGGGGATTCAGTAATACAGATAAAACATCAGCTTTTGGAGAAGAGACGCTAAGACGTCAATCTTAAAACTTATTGAATCATCATATTGTAATAATTTTGGGACATGTATTGTAAGCAACAATGTAACTTTTAAATTATATATATGATGGTTGTGTGTACTTTCTTTACAAATATTCAACTGTTATGATACTACGTGAAGTCATCCGCCCCCGAATGTTTCCGCCATTCTGGTTTGGGGGTGTGACAACTTATGTCCTTAATTCTGGTTCTGATAGGGCGACTGGGGGGTTCTGATAAAGTAGGTATGTAGAAGGTTATTTTCTTGCTTTCTATCTGTCAGTCATATGTTGCTTCCTCTGCGTGATTGGAAGAGATCCTACCTGGATTGCAACATATGCAACTCTAAATCTACGCACCTCCTTATCTATGAAATTATTTCTATCTGTTAGCCATATGTTGTCCCCTCTGCGTGATCGGGAGATCCGACCTGGGACACAGCATATGCAACATTCTACCTCTCAATCCCTCTATCTCTGTTAGTCATATGTTGTCCCCTCTGCGTGATTGAAAGAGATCCGACCTGGGACACAACATATGCACCTATTTCTAAATCTGACTTTCTCCTTAATAATTGTTTACTTACCTAAAGTAAGGAGTTCTTAGGAAGTTCTTGATAACCAGGGTATATCGGGAAGTGGGGAACACATTCTAGTGCAACTAAAATTGAACCATTTAGAGGTTGTATGTAGATCTCGCTGCTTAATTTAAGTGGAAAACAATACCTGTGGTCGTCGTCAGCTAAATGGTTTATTTAGAAAAGTTTGTCGATATCCTTCGTGTTTAAGTGGACCACAATACCAGCAATTGAACAGATCTATTCATGAAGGTGAAGGTACTGATAAACAAAGTTAAGACTGTCTCACAACTTTGATCCCAATTATTTTTTGTTTTTGTTAAATTTGTTCATAGTTTTCCTCTATGCACAAAATTAGGGGGAGAATTAAAAATTAAAATTAAAACAAATTAGAAAATTAAAAATCCAAAAATAGTGTTATTTCTGTTTTATTTCTTGTTCAGAAAAAATCAAAAATCCAAAAAAAAAAAGTATGTGCTAAGTTTTCTTTTAGTTTTGTTTTGTCTTGAAAAGTGAATTCAGATGTAGATGAGACTCATGGAGACTGTATCGAGATTTTCTGAGCCAAAGCTTCATTTGTGATCATCGAAGAATATTCATTCGAAGGAACAAGAAATGAAGATTATTCTTTCAACTTTCAATTTTTCAACCCTAGAAGCAAGGTGAAGCTGACTTGAAGATTATGTGACAGATTGCATTGAAGCCTCCTTAATAAATTTGCTGCCATCTATGTACCTGCTGAAGTGATCCAGAAGATTAGCTTTCTCTGTTATTCTCTCTGAAGATTCTCAAGCTGAAGGTGTTGATTTTCAAGAATCTTTTCAAGAAGCCTCCTCACCCACTGTGTGTTCATAGTCAAATCTTGAAGAAAAGCCCAACTGCTCAAGATGAAGTCATTTATTGAAGATTCATCAAGTTCATTTTGAAGCTGTGAAGAAATCGAAGATAAACGCTGAAGCCAAGCTCCCAGTGAAGATTGACAAGAAAAGCCAGCTACATTTTAGGGGAAGTTTGTTGGGTCATTTAGAAAAGAAAGCTATAAACCAAGGGGGAGATTGTTGGGTCAAAAATATGGTTTATACTTTACTTTTCTAGGCAATTGGGTTTTCAGTCATGTAATATGTATTTGTGGTTGTGTTCACGGCCCAGGTGGGTGTTTACGACCGTGAACTGGTTCATGGCCGTGAACCCATTTGCGGCCCATGTCCAGTATAAATAGATATAAGGGTGAGAAGTGCACAATATGTACGGAACATAAGAGAGGACGTGAGGATATAGTGGTACACGGCTGAGAGAGAGAGAGAGAGAGAGAGAGAGAGAGAGAGAGAGAAAGGAGCTTAAGTGTGTGTGTGTGAATCTCATGTGCTGGAGCATCAATCTTATTGAATACATCATAGATTCATCTTCTTTTTCTTCTCCTTCTTCTCTATTTTTTGATCTAGCATCATCCAATTGATTGGGATTCCGCACCATCAATTGGATCTGATTGATACACAAGCAAATTTGGGACTTTGCAGTACCTCTTTATAAAAGCGAGTACATTACACTCTGACGTATATACCGAACATACTCGGCTTTATAAACATTATAAACTGAAATTCATTGTGACTAGTGACTTATCTACATATAAGTTTGGGTTAAGAGTTATTCATATAAAGTAGTTAAGGGTTTTATAGTGAGTCACTATTCATTAACTAAGTCTAAACATTTAGCATACCCACACAACTATAATCGTTAATCTTTGGAGAGAGATACGTATGTAAAGATATATACGGGGTTGACATCCCCACCCACGGTTGCTATCTGCACCCTCGACTAATCAGTCGAAGGAGGTGATTACTATCTACAATCGTTACTACAACATCCAATGAAGCGTTGTTGAGGGGGTACTACAGTCACATAGCTCGTTTATAGGACTCACTATAAACATTAATTGCAATATCTCTCTTTTTCTATAAACCATAGGCTTGGTTTCTCTCCCTTCAAAACAGTTATAAGTATGGTTTTACTTATGGAAAAATATCTTTTGGTATTCAAAGTTTTTACAAAGGCTCTTTACAAACTCACTTTTTAAGTATGGTTTTACTTACAAAGAAAATACTTTTTAGACTTTTTAAAAGTATCATTACTGCTCTAGCAGAAAACCTATAACTTTCACCAACCATGTGTTGACCCTCAAAAGTACGTGTATTCTCAGAAAATCACTAAACAGGCATTACAAGACGGAATAATCATAGATTTCAGGCGACCTAGTTTACTAGCTTTTGCTATATTTGTCTACATGTTTAAGGCAATTCATGTACTATTATTATTTGTAAAAACCTTGTATTCAAACTTCAAAATGGAATATAATTACTGTTTTTGTATTGTTGTATTTGTGTTATATATTCAGTTTACCTGTGATCCATGAACTAAGTCTCACAGTCCGGTATTGTTCCGTCGCCCCGGCCGGGGATGTGACAATATATATATATATATATATATATATATATATATATATATATATATATATATATATATATATATATATATATATATATATATATATATATATATTACACCCATAAAGAAGAAATTGGATGAATAAAAGTGTTGTTCGGCATTTGTTGCAATTGCTTCGTGAATTCTTCAAGTCACTCGAGTCTTTGATAGGCTGTGGAAGCCTATTTGTCGACTTCTTCTAATTTGTAGCCTTGTGTTTCCTCTTTTCATTTTTGTTGGGTTCTTGCTAATTTTAATAAAGTTTGCAACTCAAAAGAAATCGGTATTAACCATGTCGATGAGGCAAATACATTATGTACCACCACCAAGGACCAAGTTGCAAGTTGGACGAATCTTCAAGGACCAACTTGTGTCAGAACCGGAAGGACCAACTTGTAGCAAATAGTGCGGATGTTTCCCCAAATACCACCCAACACTTACGACAACACGGGTAATTCGTCCCTTTGGCCATTATATATGATTTTCATTTTAATAAATGTATTATTGTTTCATAAAGTTAAAATAATAATAATAATAATAATAATAATAATAATCATGTCAATAAAGTGGGTATTTTTCATATCTACAGTTTGGCGAGTGTTTTTCAAAATATTTTTTTTACGAAATGTGTACAAAAACACTTTACAGTATGGGTTTATAAAATAAATAAATAAAATAAAATAAAATAAAATTATAGAAATACTTTATAACGATATCAAACTAAATAACAAAAATATTATCATATTTTAGTTAATAAAATAATTTGTTTGCAATATAATTAGTTATAGTAGTTTTTATGGGCTAAACATAATACTCTAATTATATATAGTAATTTAAAAAGTATATCATATTTTCATCTATATAATAACTTATTTTAATATAATTTGGGGGAAAGGGATAATAACTTGAGATGGTAACATACTATTGTTTTTTGTCACATTTGGTCACTAAACTTTTTTTCGTGATGTAATTGCCCTTTAACTTGTTGATTCGTGTAGATTTTCCCCTTCCGACTGCTTATTGTCGGTTTCAACGGTTGAATCGGTCCTAGGTGTCTTTTTATTCTACGTGGCAAATGAGGTGGCGTGTAGGGCTAATTAATAAGGCTAGTATTAAAGAGGGATGTTGGTGGTTCCTTTATTGTGTCTTAATACCCGATGATGGCTTCCTCCTACAGCTTCTCCTCGACCTTCGATCGATCAAGCAAGACAACAGTAAACAATACAAAAGCTTGTGATTGTAGGTTCCCTGCACATATTCTAACATCAACAACACCAAAGAATCCAGGGAGACATTTCATGGTGTGCAATGAGGTGTGCAATTTCATTTGAATCTTCCCTCTTTTCTTGATTTGTTATTCATGAATTTCTTTATCTTTTCTAGAATCGTTATTCCTAAATTTCTTCATCTTTTTTAATTGTTTATTTTGAAGGGTAAATGTAAATTTTGGAAGTGGTTGGATGTAGAACCTGCACAGATGCATGTAACCGATGTGGTGGAGGGAATGAAAGCTGATTTGGTAGCATTGAAGACAGAAGTAGAGAAGGTGAAAGAAGATATGGAACAAATGAAGAAGGAAAAGTACTCTGATGTCATTGCAATGCAGGAAAAATTATACAAGTTTCCCATAGGATTTCTTTTGTTGATCATTGTGTATATGATGAAATAATGTACTGAAAGATGTTCTTTAAATGATGTATTGAATGGAATGATGTATTGAATGATCTTAACTTCTTGTTTGATGTAATGAAATCAGGAACAATTGCATAAATATAAGTTTACCATACATGATTCCATTCTATGACTGAAATGGAATCAGTGAAACAACAATGGAATCCGAAAAAAGTAGCATACATACACAATGAATGCATATATGATTCCATTATGTGAATGGAATGAATACAATGCATACATATAACAAGAAAGCAATTGAATGTGGTGGTTGGATTCATTGAAATATTCCATTAATATTAGAAATTAAATAAAGGGCAAGCATGTGTCTGCATACACAAAAGTTGTAGCTAGGTAACACAAAAGATGTGACAAAAGATTACTGCATAACAAGGACCACAAAAACAGGGCCACCATGTGCCCACACACCCAAAAGAAAAGCATAAAGAAAACATAGTACTTTGTCTTTACATCACAACTTGATAACAAAATATGTGCCCACCCACTAACTTAATCAAGGATTGTAGTGTTCTCTATACTGCTCCCAACCCCATGTATCTTCCTCTTCAATGCCATTTTGTAACACCCAAATTTTTAAATAATTTTTCACATTTTAAAAACACACTTCCATTAATAATTGTTATAAAAATATCTTTGTATCACGCAACAATTCGTAACATCACATCCCAAGATCATAATATGTAAAAGCCCCTCATGTGTGTACTGATCAAGCCGGCGCCTTCCCGCGATCCTCACTGGTACCTGAAACACATAACACAACACTGTAAGCATAAATTCTTAGTGAGTTCCCCAAAATACCACACACAACACATATTAGCCACTCGAGACTATAACTCTGTGGTCCCACTGGCCCTAACTCTGTGGACCCTCTGGTCCTACTCCGTGGACCTTCCGGTCCTAACTCTGTAAACTCTGGAACATACATAGCATAAATCACATAGAAATCACATCATGCAAAAGCATACGAAATACTCTGTCACATAACTCTAATTACCACTCTAGGTAAAGTATAGTGAGAAGACTCACCTTGGGTAACTCAGTAAACCTCGAACTCTGAAATACTGCACTAGCCTTCGCCTAATCACATAAATAATTACTCTAATTAATACAACTTCTAAAGGCTAGGCCAACCTCTCTCTATAAGTTCTCTAAGAAGGGTAAAAGACCATCCTACCCCTCTAATGGCTCATAAGTCCAAACACTGGCTAAACCCTAAAAGTCAACAAAAGTCAACGGTCAACATTGACCGGACTCGCCGAGTGCACTAGAGTGACTCGGCGAGTACATGCATGTCCTCTTCGCCCCTGGTCCTCACTTGACTCGCTGAGTCAACCCTATACTCCACGGGTCGTCACAGATCGCGAGTCGCAGGGCAACCCGACTCGACTCGTCGAGTCCCTTATGGGCTCGGCGAGTTCCTCCCATGAAAACTCTCAAAAGATCTCTTGAGGTCAGATCTGCTTCACCAACCAGTAGATCCAACCTTCTAACACTCGAAAGTCACGTAAAGGTTCAAACTTTACGTTCATGCAATACTTACAAGACCAAAATGAAGAAATAACCATTTAAATGGGGCTTTACTCTCAAGGCTCTCATGAAAGCTCATAAAGCTGGAAGCTTGGGACCCTTTCGACCTCTCAAGGTCCAGATCTGATTTCATAATCCCAAAGAGGACCTCATACTCACTAGATCTTTCATAAAATGAGGGTAAAAACCCTAAAATCAAGAAGTCCATCAATATAACACGAAATGGAAAGGATGATACCTCCAAAGATGATATCACGAGATGATTAGCTCAGATCCAGTCCCCTTCACACTCTAGATGTGTGCTCCTACCTTCCTTCAAGCAAAAACCACACAAAAGATGAAGAAATGGCCTCCTCTTGCCCTCAAACTCACTATCTCAGCTCTCTAGGGTTTCTCTGGAACAAGGTGGCCGCAAATGGAGGCCATAAAGGCCTTTAAATAGGGCTCAGGCCCTGAGATTTAGGGTTTCACTTTACAGCGCGGACTCGCCGAGTCCACGCATCGACTCGTCGAGTCCCTCATTAATCCAGACAAGAATTCGACGTCCTACTCGGCGAGTCTGAGCGCCTACTCGCCGAGTCCCTCCCTAAAACTCAAGGTAAAAACTTAAAATAAGATACCTGGAAATCTGGATGTTACAATTCTCCCCCACTAGAATCAGACTTCGCCCTCGAAGTCTCGCTCAGCAAACAACTCTGGATGCTGCTCCCGCATCTCCAACTCCGGCTCCCAAGTCAGTTCGGACCCTCTCCGATGTTGCCACTGGACCTGCACCAGGGGCACCTCCTTGTTCTTCAGAACCTTGATCTTCCGATCCCGGATCGCGATTGGCCTTTCAGCATAATTCAAGTTCGCATTCACTTGAATATCCTCCAGTGGCACCACCGCCGACTCGTCGGCTATACACTTCCTCAACTGAGACACGTGGAAGGTATCATGAATCTGGCTCAACTCCTCGGGTAGCTCTAGACGATAAGCTACCTTTCCCACCCTCGCAGACACTCTGAATGGACCGATGTACCGGGGCCCCAACTTGCCCCTCTTCCTGAATCGGATCACTCCTTTCCAAGGAGACACTTTCAGGAGTACAAAATCTCTGACCTGAAACTCGAGCTCGGATCGTCGCCTATCCGCTTAACTCTTCTGGCGACTCTGAGCCGTCAACAACCTCTGTCTAACCTGTTGAATCTGCTCTGTCGTCTAAAGCACTATCTCAGTGCTGCCCATCACTCGTTGCCCTACCTCTCCCTAACAAATGGGAGTCCGACACCTCCTCCCATATAACAACTCGAAGGGAGGCATACCAATGCTCAAATGGTGACTGTTGTTATAGGAAAACTCAGCCAACGGCAGATACGTGTCCCAACTTCCTCCGAAGTCCAACACACATGCCCGAAGCATGTCCTCGAGCGTCTGAATCGTCCGCTCACTCTGTCCGTCCGTCTGTGGGTGGTAAGCGGTACTGAAATGCAGCCTAGTACCCAACTCCTCATGGAACTTCTTCCAGAACCTGGAAGTGAAACGCACATCTCGATCTGACACAATCGAGATCGGTACACCATGTCGCGATACCACCTCCCTCACATACACCTCTGCCAGCCTCTCTGCGGAGGAGCTCTCACTGATAGCAAGGAAATGAGCGCTCTTTGTCAGCCGGTCAACGATCACCCAAATTGCATCGACACCTATCGCAGTCCTCGGCAATTTGGTGATAAAATCCATGGAAATTTGTTCCCACTTCCACTGGGGAACCTCAAGTGGCTGCAACTTACCATGTGGACACTGGTGCTCGGCCTTAACCCTACGACAGGTCAAGCACCTCTCTACAAACCACGCCACATCCCTCTTCATACAGGGCCACCAGTAGTCTCTCTTCAGGTCTAAATACATCTTAGTGGCCCAGTATGGATCGAAAACCTCGACCTATGCGCCTCCTTCATCAAAATGGTACGTGCCCCGCCCTCAAATGGCACCCAAATCCGGCCCTGGAAGGTCATAAGCCCTCGGCTATCGGCAATGAACTCAGATACATGTCCGATCACCCGCTCTCTCTTACGGTTCTCCGGTCTCATGGCCTCAACCTGGGCCTCCCGAATAGTGCCAACACCGGAGTCATCATTGTCATCCTCATACAAACATCCTGTAACGGGGCACTCTCTACCCTACGACTCAAGGCATCGGCTACCACGTTAGCCTTGCCCGGGTGGTACAGGATCTCACACTCATAATCCTTTACCACGTCCAACCATCTCCTCTGGCGCATGTTCAGGTTGGGCTGATCCATCAGATACTTCAAGCTCTTTTGGTCCGTGTATATGGTACACCGAACCCCATACAAATAGTGACGCCAAATCTTGAGGGCGAACACCATAGCCCCCAACTCCAGATCATGGGTAGGATACCTCGTCTCATGAGGCTTCAGCTGCCTCGATGTGTATGCTATCACATGCCCTCTCTGCATTAGTACCGCACCCAATCCCAATATCGACGCGGCACAATATACCACAAAGTCCTCCATTCCCTCCGGAAGGGCCAACACTGGGGCTTCGCACAATCTCTGGCGAAGTGTCTCGAATGAGGCCTGCTGCTCCGGGCCCCAACTGAAAGTCACGCCCTTCCGAGTTAGTCTGGTGAGAGGAACAGCAATCTTGGAGAAATCCTGGATGAATCTCCGATAATAACCAGCCAACCCCAGGAAACGCCTGTTCTCCAAGGGGGATCTCGGCACCTCCCAACTCATCACCGCCTCAATCTTGGCCGGATCGACCAATATCCCATTCTGGTTGACGAGGTGTCCTAGAAACTGGACCTCTCGTAACTAGAAATCGCACTTGGAGAATTTGGCGTAAAGCCTCTCCGATCTCAGAACTCCGAGGATTTCCCTCAAATGCTCCTCGTGCTACTCTCTGGATCTCGAATATACCAATATATCATCAATGAACACGATCACTGAACGATCCAACATCGGCCTGCACACCCTGTTCATGAGATCCATGAACGCCGCCGGTGCATTGGTGAGCCCGAAAGGCATCACCACGAACTCGTAATGCCCGTAACGAGTCCTGAATGCTGTCTTCTGGATATCCTCATCACGCACCCTCATTTGATGATATCCAGACCTCAAATCAATCTTGGAAAACCAAGACGCTCCCTGCAACTGATCGAACAAATCGTCGATCCTCGGTAAGGGGTAACGGTTCTTGACCGTCAGCTTGTTCAACTCCCGGTAATCAATGCACATCCGGTGTGAACTATCCTTTTTCTTGACAAACAGTATCGGTGCTCCCCACGGTGAGCTACTCGGCCGTATAAACCCCTTTCCCAGCAGCTCCTGAAGCTGCGAGGATAACTCCTGCATCTCTAGAGGTGCAAGGCGATAGGGCGCCTTGGCGATAGGCGCTGCCCCCGGAACCAAATCGATATGGAACTCCACCTTCCTCTCGGGAGGCACACCCGGCAACTCCTCGGGGAAGACATCCGGGAACTCACGCACTATCGGAACCTCCTCAACCGACCTCAGTCTCTCTGCTCCTACCCTCGTATCCACCACATAAGCCACAAACCCACTACAGCCCTGCTTTAGACTCTGCCTTGCTCTCGCGGCTGAACAAAAAGCTGACCCAGAACGGGTTCCCTCACCATAAACCGTAAGAACTCCCCCACTAGGGTCTCTTATGGTCACCAGCTGTCGCTCGCAGTCGATAACCGCTCCAAATCTGCTCAACCAGTCCATGCCCACGATGACACAGACATCTCCCATAGCAATCGGGACCAAATCAATCGGAAACTCAACGCCTAAGATCTCGAGTACACATCCTCGAATCACATCAGTGGCATACACTGCTCTCTCGTCAGCTATGGAAACTCGCAAAGGTCGACTCAACGCCTCCCGACGAATACTGATGTGCTGACCAAAAGCTAATGACACAAAAGACCGACTCGCACCCGAGTCAAATAACACCAAAGCAGGTACAGAACACATAAGAAATGTACCTACGCATATCACAATATAAGAACAACACCACAAACTCAAAATAAACAGATGAAAGAATACATACCAGCCACAACATCAGGTGTTGCGCGGACCTCCTCCGCTGTCAACTGGAAGGCTCTCCCGCGAGCCTTAGGCGCCTCGGCCTTCACCGGCCGACTCTCCGTAGCTCGAACAGCAGCAGGGACAGATCCCTGAGAAACTCCCTGAGCTGACCCTCGTAACTGCGGACACTCGGCCTTCCGGTGTCCGGTCTGGTTGCAGTGAAAACAAACTTCAAACCCCTTGGGGCAATCCTTGGCCATGTGCCCCTCCTTGCCACACTTGTAGCAAGACCCTGCTCTGCACACTCCCTCATGACCCTTGCCGGACTTGCCATAAGTGCGGCCCTTCTGGTTCCCTGATCTCGAATCGGCGGGCTTAGCCCGCTTGGCAGCCGGCTGGGACTGTGTCGGTCGCCGATCCCTCCCCTGAGACTTCGCCTCCTCCCTGGACTGAGTCTCGAGCTCAATCTCCCTCTTCCGGGCATTTTCCTGAAGCTCAGCAAATGTACGGTACGTGGAGTTCGCCATGAACTCTCGTATATCCCTCCTCAGAATACTCAGATATCTGCTCATGCGTGCCTGCTCGGAAGACACGTGCTCAGGGCAGAACATCGCCCTCTCATGAAACATCCTGGTGATCACTGTAACAGACTCGGTACCCTGCTTAAGGGTCAGAAACTCCTGGGCCAAACGTTCCCTCTCCACCGGGGGAACGTACTCATCACGAAACATAGCGGTGAACCTCTCCCAGGTCACTGCAACAAGCTCTGCAGAAGAATAGTGTGCTGTCACAAACTTTCACCAGTCCTTCGCCCCCAAGCGAAGCTGGTTCAGCGCGAACCGAACTCTCAGATGCTCCGGACAAGAACACGTATAGAAGCATCCCTCAATATCATAAATCCATCTCATGGCAGCGATCGGATCATGTGTCCCATCAAACTCTGGTGGCTTCGTGTTGCTGAACTCCCGGTACAGCAACGAGTCACCCCCATGTGGCCTCGCAACAGCGACGGCTGCGGTGGCCGCAGCAACAGCAGCATCAGTAAGAGCAGCATAGCGCTCATCAAAAGTCTCAATCAGGGTGGTCTTGATAGACCCAAACATCTCTGGTATCTTGGCTCGGATGGCAGCAGCCACCTCCTCGTGAATCAACCTGCGAATCTCCTCATCGCTAGCACCACTGCTCTCAGGTGTGTGGCGTGTCCTAACCATGATGTCTCTCTGAAATACAACACAAAAATATCAGAGACTCGCTCGAATGTACACACACTCGATATCCCATTCCTACTCGCTCCTTGGTACCCTAAGGATTCTTACTTGGGTTGCGCACTGATCTGGTGCCTTCGGTAGTACGGGCCCAATACTATCGTCCACCCCGCATCAGTGTTCACCCCAAGTCCTCCTCCTAGGATCCCAAGTCCCAAGTACTCTACTCTCTCTAAGCATAGTCTACTCTCTAGCAGATCTCTCATAAGCGCCTCGCTGCTATCTATTCACTCTCATGCATCCCCTAGCAGCAAAATCCCTAGGTTAAGGCATCACAATTCAGGCAACTCTAGAATACTTAGCCTACTCTAGCATGCAGATCATATCATAACATAACATATCTCATAACTCATAATGTAAGGGTATTTTGGGAAATCACCGTTCGGGCGCTGGCTGATCGTACACCCTGCTCTGCTCTGCTCTGCTCTTTCAAAACTTTTACACTTTGAGAAAAATTTTGTGATTTAATTTTGAAAATCTCTCAAATCCTCAGTTTGAGTTCAGATACGCCCGAAGGTGCACCTGAATCCCTCAAACCAAGGCTCTGATACCAACTTGTAACACCCAAATTTTTAAATAATTTTTCACATTTTAAAAACACACTTCCATTAATAATTGTTATAAAAATATCTTTGTATCACGCAACAATTCGTAACATCACATCCCAAGATCATAATATGTAAAATCCCCTCATGTGTGTACTGATCAATCCGGCGCCTTCCCGCGATCCTCACTGGTACCTGAAACACATAACACAACACTGTAAGCATAAATGCTTAGTGAGTTCCCCAAAATACCACACACAACACATATTAGCCACTCGAGACTATAACTCTGTGGGCCCACTGGCCCTAACTCTGTGGACCCTCTGGTCCTACTCCGTGGACCTTCCGGTCCTAACTCTGTAAACTCTGGAACATACATAGCATAAATCACATAGAAATCACATCATGCAAAAGCATACGAAATACTCTGTCACATAACTCTAATTACCACTCTAGGTAAAGTATAGTGAGAAGACTCACCTTGGGTAACTCGGTAAACCTCGAACTCTGAAATACTGCACTAGCCTTCGCCTAATCACATAAATAATTACTCTAATTAATACAACTTCTAAAGGCTAGGCTAACCTCTCTCTATAAGTTCTCTAAGAAGGGTAAAAGACCATCCTACCCCTCTAATGGCTCATAAGTCCAAACACTGGCTAAACCCTAAAGTCAACAAAAGTCAACGGTCAACATTGACCGGACTCGCCGAGTGCACTAGAGTGACTCGGCGAGTACATGCATGTCCTCTTCGCCCCTGGTCCTCACTTGACTCGCTGAGTCAACCCTATACTCCACGGGTCGTCACAGATCGCGAGTCGCGGGGCAACCCGACTCGACTCGTCGAGTCCCTTATGGGCTCGGCGAGTTCCTCCCATGAAAACTCTCAAAAGATCTCTTGAGGTCAGATCTGCTTCACCAACCAGTAGATCCAACCTTCTAACACTCGAAAGTCACGTAAAGGTTCAAACTTTACGTTCATGCAATACTTACAAGACCAAAATGAAGAAATAACCATTTAAATGGGGCTTTACTCTCAAGGCTCTCATGAAAGCTCATAAAGCTGGAAGCTTGGGACCCTTTCGACCTCTCAAGGTCCAGATCTGATTTCATAATCCCAAAGAGGACCTCATACTCACTAGATCTTTCATAAAATGAGGGTAAAAACCCTAAAATCAAGAAGTCCATCAATATAACACGAAATGGAAAGGATTATACCTCCAAAGATGATATCACGAGATGATTAGCTCAGATCCCGTCCCCTTCACACTCTAGATTTGTGCTCCTATCTTCCTTCAAGCAAAAACCACACAACAGATGAAGAAATGGCCTCCTCTTGCCCTCAAACTCACTATCTCAGCTCTCTAGGGTTTCTCTGGAACAAGGTGGCTGCAAATAGAGGCCATAAAGGCCTTTAAATAGGGCTCAGGTCCTGAGATTTAGGGTTTCACTTTACAGCGCGGACTCGCCGAGTCCACACATCGACTCGTCGAGTCCCTCATTAATCCAGACAAGAATTCGCGGTTCTACTTGGCGAGTCTGGGTGCCTACTCGCCGAGTCCCTCCCTAAAACTCAAGGTAAAAACTTAAAATAAGATACCTAGAAATCCGGATGTTACACATTTTGACAATCCTTTCAGAATATTGCCTTCATCCACTTCTACCAATTGGGGCCCTTCTTCTTGGGACAGGACTTGCACCTGGTGGTGGTGGAGGTGGTTGGGCTGCTTCTAGTGGTGGTGGTGGTGGTGGTGGTGGTAGAGGTGGTTGGGTTGCTGGTGGTTGGGTTGCTGATGTTGCTGTTGGTGGACTTGGTCCTACTACACTACCCCTGGATGCACTTGGTGCTGCCAAAAAATTGAAGTCTCAATTACTTATCAAAATGATGTATTATGTTCCGATGAACAAATTTTACCTGATGTATTTGTTTGCTGCTTAGATGGACACTTTTTCTTGTTATGGTCTGGTTCCTTGCAAATACTACACCTTATCAGGGTTCCCCTTCTTGTCACGGAATGTCTAACTGGGCCACTAAAATCTCTTTCCACTGTATCCCTCTTCCTTTTCACTAATGGTCTACTAGGTAATCTTCTTCTTTTAGGAGGAAAAGGATTGTGATAAGGAACTTCTGGCCACATATCACTACCATTGAGAAGGTTAATGCTATAATTGTAGCATTTTAGGTAAGCCTCTTTACTGTATGATTGGGACACATATGTTTTTGAATCTTGATTTAGGGAAGAGATTTCAACCACTCCATGTAAGCATGGTATCCTTGTAAGTTGCCATATTCTACATGCACAAGTATTTGTAATTAGATCCACTCCATATGTTGCATCATTAAACCTAACTTCATACTTTTGATAACCACAAGGAGTAACCCCCCACAATCTGTATAAGGAAATAAAGACTACAAATTAATAACTAATAACACAAACTAATAAAAATCATATGTTGAATGGTAAAAATACATATTACCTCTGTTTAACCTTCAACTCTTGTATAAGCTTCCTAATACTTGGACAGATAGTCAAATCCCGTTCAATTCCTTCAACTCTTTGACTGTATATCCTTTCCATCACAAATATCCTAATCTCCTCTAGCATAGTGATGATTGGTTTCCTTCTAGCATGCCTAATAACAGAATTGAAACTCTAACTCACCCCATTCTCAACTGTATTACAATCTCTTCCCTCTTGAAAAAAAATGCCTTAGACCATGTAGTAGGATCTCTGTCTATAAGGTAATCATATGCTTGAGTATCTACAGATTTGATCTTCTCCATTACACGTCTGAACTTCTGCTCAGTACTAGCATTGACAGCCCTAAAAAATAGTTTCCTGAAATGTTGACCAGTAAACCTTTTAGCAAAATTGGCCACAATGTGCCTGGCACATTGTCTGTGTTCAGCTTCTGGACACCTTTCTTTTACTCCTTCTAGTAACCCCTACAAATAAAAACATCAAAATTAGTGAAACAAACATAAAAACAGATGCATAAATAGGAACCAATGCTCACCTTGTGTCCATCAGAAAGAAGGGTAATGCCTGCACCAAGACCACCATCAATGTCATCCATGAGGAGATCTATGAACCACTTCGATGTGGCCTTGTTCTCAACTCCAATCACAGCCCATGCTATACGGTAGATGTGGTTGTTTTCATCCTTCCTTACAGCTGCCAAACCTTCTCCTCTAACAATACCCTTTAAAAAGCAACCATCAAGGCCAATAACAGGCATGCACCCTTCCTCCCAACCATCACTTATAGCTTTAAAGCAGACATAGTACTTGGAAAATAAAGTTGTGGAATCTGGCATGATGTCTACATCCAACCTCACAGTAGACCTAAGGTTTGTCCTCAGAATTTCATGACCATATGACTATAATCTCCCATAATATTCAATTAGACTTCCTTCAATTTCTTGTAATGCAAATTTCTTTGCATTTATGCATTGCCCCACACTCACATTTATGTTGAATGTTGTTGAAACTTTTGTGACATCCCCATTTTCACGGCCAGAAAAGACCGATTTTGTTTATGCTTTGTTTGAAAATCAGAGTAACATTTTAAATAAAAGTGTTACGGAATTTGTTCACAAAATAAAATATGATAAAGATTTATCAAATCATTTATGAAGAAATGTATTTCATTAAAAACCTCGGGATGTCATGTTCGACACAGATCAAAATCATAAACAGTACAATATAAGCCTTACAACATTTATTCATATCTACAGGCCTATAATCCGTAATCCCTCATCCAAACATCACATCTATGCTCGAGTGCCACTACCTGTAATACAAGAAACTGAGTGGGTCAGGCTTGGGAGGCTGGTGAGCACATAGGGTTTTCAACCCACAATAAATAAGTTTATTAACTTTATCAAACCAAACAAACCCGATTACCCTTTCCCGTTATCCTCACTTTACATCCCCAAAACATCTAACACAAGGGACCTAGTTTAAGGACTTTCATCGGGGTGACAACAATGCTTCGGGGAATCCTCAACAATTTATGTAAAATAAGGCAACCATGTGGGGGATGGAGTACAACTGGTGAGCAGTAAGTTCAAATAAACACATACAGTTTGCGAGCCTGCTAGCGTTCCACTGGACTATCTAGAATAGTCTGTGGTTGTCATCTATACTCCGCTAGATGACTGGATCATCTTAAAACATCGAGGCCTCTCATCATTTTATCACACATCGTCTATTACATCTACCCATGTTTTACCCAACATATTTTGTAGATATAAAATACATATACAGTTTAAATCATTTAAAACTTGTATAAAAATGTTCATCCAGCATAGATATCAAGTAAACAGATAATATGCATACATAGCACGTAATTTATATAAAAATACTTCATATCTATGTGTAAGATGAAAGTAACTATGCACTCACCTATTAAGATGGTGATTCCGAACTCAGACAGCGCTTCGCTTCTATTAATTTATTTTCTTTCGACGAAACGTAGTATCATTATCACTAGATTTTAGTCTAATATTCATTGTGACTAATTATTAGTCTAGATTCATCATTAACTCAAAGTCTACTTCATGATCTATCAAGTAAGGAACAACCAGGTAGGATCATATCGGAGGTAGGGTCCGTTTGGTATACGAAGTATAATGTTTGGAAATCCCACTTTAAACACCTCACTAAATCACAGCCTAGACATCATTCCCGTAAGTAGATCAATCAGTATAACGACTTTGAATCACTGATAAATCTTATTTATAGGTTCATAATAACGATATTATATTTAAATAAAAGCTATATTTAAAATGGTGTAGGCGTAACTCACTTACAACGGGTTTTTATCAAAAATCGGGCTTCAGTGGAGCAGCGTTTCCAAACCGAAAGGTTCTTTTTCTCGAGGCTTCGAGAGCCTCGGGGCTTCCTTCGGGTGCTAGGGGGTTTACCTAGGCTTTAGGGGGGTTAGGGTAGGCTAGAGAGAGAAATTAGTGAGAGAAAGAGAAGATTTTGGAGTAAAGAATAAGGCTGCCCTCGGCCTCCTTTTATAGCCGAGGCTTCGGACGTATGTTGGGCGTACTGAAACCCTACGATGGGCGTAACCGAGGTTCGTACATGACACACGTCGGAAAACAGTATAAGCGATGTGGCCATTCTCGGAACCGCACAAGGCTAGTCCGCTGGGCGTACCCGAGCTCGGACGTTAGCCGTAGTCGGACGTTAGGTGTTCCTCGGCTATGCTAGGAGTCCGAGGAGCAACGTGTCTCCATCCGAAGCGAGCACCGTGATCAGCAAGCAGCGGCTAGGATTCGGCCACGTCATCAAGTCTCGTAAATTCGAGTCCCGACTTCAAAAATTCATAACACTCGTGTAGGAGCTCCGTGTTCGACGTTCTTTATATCCACGCGTAGGCCGGATCATACTCTACAACTTTCGTTTAGACTCCGTCGGCTAATTTTGACTTCATTTTTAAAGTTATATTTTTAACAGGCCGGGACAGGATTGGTCCGTTAAAAATTCATAACTTCTTAATCTGACGTCCGTTTTTGTCTGTCTTTTTATCGTTACGCTACTATTAACGAGATCTTCGATTCTCGTTTAGGTTGTGTCTGCAAAAAAACCGCTCGATCTAATATTCGAACTTCGACATGTACACTGCTAAGCCGAAACTTCGAAAAATCATAACTTCCTCATACGAAGTCAGATTTGGGCGTTCTTTTTATGGACGCTCTCGGTTTAACGTATTCTATGACTTTCGTTTAGATCGCTAAAGCTAAAAATCGCTCTATTGTAAATTCACTATTTACGTCTCCCGGTGTCGTGTCGGTTCTGTCACGAAACTTCGACAGGTCATAACTCCTTCGTTATAACTTGGGCTTCGGCATTCTTTATATGTCCGGAATCCTTGTCACAACCACTATCACTTCATGTATCGATATCGGGTTTATTCAAAACATAATTTTGACACTTATTTTTATTATTTCTTTATAAACAAATATATAAGCACATAATTCACATAATACTCAAATATTTCATCTTTATTACTTCCAAAAAGAGTTACAATAGTTGACCTAGACTATTACATCATCTACTAATGCTTAGCCCCAAAACACGGGCATTACAATTCTCTCCCCCTTAGGATGATTCCGTCCCGGAATCATGCATCAGCAAACAGATGCGGATAGTGACTCATCATGTCACTCTCTGTTTCCTAGGTGAGATTCGGCCCATTCGAATGTTTCCAACGGACTAGAACTAAGTCGACCATCTTGCGTCATAACTTCTTAGTCTTACGGTTAACAATTGCCTCGGGCTCTTTGATTAGCCTCTTATTCTCATCCATCCTTAACTCTGAGATTGGAATTATGTCGGGAACTTCTCCCATGAACTTTCTCAGATAACACACATGGAAGGTATTATGAATACCATCTAGTTCTTCGGGTAATTCGAGCTTGTAAGCTTGGTTCCCAATTCTCTGAAGGACTTTGAACGGTCCAATAAACCTTGGACTCAACTTTCCTCGTTTCCCAAATCTTATAAGTCCCTTCCACGGTGAGACTTTAAGCAAAACCGAATCTCCAATTTCAAAAGTCATCGGTCATCTTTTCTTGTCAGCATAGCTCTTCTGAAGATCCTGAGCTGCTAACATCCTCTCCCTGATTACTTTCAACTTTTCAGCAGTATCATGGACTATCTCGAGGCCCATAAACAGCTTTTCCCCAGCCTCAAGCCAACAAGATGGCATACGAGACTTCTGTCCGTAAAACGCTTGATAGGGTGCCATCTTGATGCTCGAGTGGAAACTATTGTTGTAGGAAAACTCTACCAGAGGTAAGTGCTCGTCCCAGTTCCCTTGGAACTCCAGGGTACATGCTCTCAGCATATCTTCCAGTGTTTGAATCGTTCTTTCGCTCTGGCCATCAGTCTGCGGATGGTAAGCTGTACTCAAACACAACTTCGTACCCAATTCCTCTTGTAGACTTCTCCATAATCTTGATGTGAAACGACTATCACGATCCGATACAATCGTAATAGGAACACCGTGAAGTCTTACTACCTCCTTCACGTAAGCATTTGCGAGCTTATCCATAGACCACCTCTCGTTGGCTGCTATGAAGTATGCACTCTTAGTGAAACGATCCATGACCACCCAAATCATGTCGTGGCCGTTCTTCATCCTGGGCAGTTTAGTCACAAAATCCATGGTGATGTCTTCCCATTTACTCATGGGTACAGGTAAAGGTTCTAAACTCCCATACGGTTTCTGATGTTGTGCCTTAACTCTCGCACATGTCACACACTCGGCCACATACTTCGCAACATCGAGCTTCATCGTCGGCCACCAGTAGTAGGGTTTTAGGTCCCTATACATTTTAGTGCTACCGGGATGAATCGAGTACATGGTCTTGTGCGCTTCTTCCATCAGAAGATCTCTAATTCCTCCTGTCTTAGGTACCCAAATCCGATCTTGGAATACCTTCAGTCCTTGACTGTTTGTACCGAACACTAACGTTTTTCCCAAACGTTCTTCCTTTCGGTCATTCTTCTCTAGAAGCTTCTTCTTGAGCTTTCCTGATACTTTCCACAATCGTCGAGACAACTTCTATTCTCAACGCTCTTGGCCTTTTTCTTTCAAGATTGACTTTTCGACTTAGAGCATCGGCGACGATATTCGCTTTATCGGGGGTGGTAAAGTATCTCGCAGTCGTAGTCCTTGAGTAATTCCAGCCAGCTTCGTTGCCTCATATTCAATTCCTTCTGATTAAAGAGATACCGGAGACTCTTATGATAAGTGAAAAGTTTGCACTTCGTTCCATAGAGGTAATGCCTCCATATCTTTAGGGCAAATACTACCGCTGCCAACTCCAAATCATGAGTGGGGTAGTTCTTTTCATGCTCCTTCAATTGTCGAGATGCGTATGCTATCACCTTTTTGTTGGATTAATGTCTAAGTCCATAACTATATTTGGTATGTACTTGACCCGACCCGGCATGGTCCATTTGGGTTGCACTTCACCGGCACAATTTATATGGATAGTCTTTTGAGAATAGTATATTTATGATTTATATTAATATATTATAAGTTCTAATATATTAATATATAATCATATTATTTAATTAGTATTGATCAAGAATTAATTTATAATTAATTAAGTGATCAAAAGGAACTAATTAAATATGGACTCTTAAATATATATATGTGTAGTGGGCCAAGTTCATTTAGGTTGGGCTAAGTCTTCATGGATAGTCCATGGAGCTTTAACCCATGGATCCTAGGAAATGAAAGGTCATGGGTATTAGGGTTTAACCCTAATCCTCCACACTATATAAAGGGTCTTATGGTTCATGAAATTATGCTAGTGGCTAGTGTGGATACACTAAAGAGGGCAATAATCGATTTCATAGTGTGAGCCAAGTATCCATATTCTCTAAAGGTTTTTCCAAGGTGTTTTGGTGATTTGTGATTCCACTTGAGGCTTCCACACTATTGGGGCTAAGCTCTTAAAGCTTGAAGACATCAAGCTACAGCAAAAGGTATGTCATCTAACTAGAACTTTGTAGTATAGGTGCTTCATAATATGCTAGTTAGGATGAAACTTTGGAATATTTAATATTTGCATGTATAATAGAGAAAACATAGATCCAAGGTTTATAGGGTTGCATGTACACCATAGGAGTGTTAGAATGCTCAAAACTCAACAGTGGTATCAGAGCCATGGGTTGTTTTCTGTTATATTGATGCAAATGTTTTATTTTCAAGTTGAAAAAAAAGGAAAAAAAACATGACGTTTGTCAAATTTTAAGATAATTACTTGTTTTTGTGAAAAACTAATTATTTATAAAATTTGAATCATTTGCTATATGAGTTGAATTAGGTCAAATTTAGTAAAAGATAAAATGATATGATTATTTTATTAGTTTTAAAAGTTTGATCGAAAGAGTTTTTTGAAACCTCCAGAAGTTATGGATATGAAAAGATTTTAAAAAAATTGATTCAAAGTTTTTTATGGAGTTACAAAACTTAGCCTTAATGTTTTAAAGAATTTCATAACTTGTTCTTAAGTTATGGAACATGAAAAGTTTCATCATAAAACAAGTATTTAACTCCATAAGTTATGGAATCCAAAAGTTTTCAAGAATTACAAAACTTACTCTCAAGTTTCGGAATTTGGAAAAAGTTTTTTTATGATAAAAAAAAATTGAATTCTAAAACTCTTGGGTTCATAACTTAAACAATTAATTAAATGGTTTTAATTTTGAATTTAATAATTGGAATTATGATGTTTTTATTGAATAATTCAATTAAATCTTATGGACTTTATTAATAGATAATTAAAGTGTTTAATTAAAAGAGAATTAATAATTTCATAATGACATGGTTTAAATTTAATTAAATTAAGAGTATAGTTTAATTAATAGATTAAACCACCAAGTATTTTAAATGTCTAAAATATACCCTTATACTATTATAATATTAAAAGTTTAATATATTATATGTAAAAGAGCAAGTCGTCTTACCATTAGTAGGCCTCATTCACGAAGCCGGTCTATAAGGGGGGTATAAGGTTGTTGCTTATAAAATGGCAGCTTAATGGGTGTCCACTCTCACCCACCGCTTCCTTGACTGGTGGAGGGTCGTTAGCCGAACAGGTAGGACAAGGACTATAATTCTCCCTTCATTAAAAGTATTAATGATAAATACTAAGTAACTAAACCTTTTATTAATTCTCAATCTTAGTTACTTAGGAAAATGTGAATAAGGTGCTAATCCATGAAATTACACTTTGCACTTTGTTTAAGCTGTTAGTGGAGCATGTGTGGTTAACCGGCACACTAACCTGGACTTAACAAGGTAGGCAAAGGGTAACTTAATGTTTATCATAGTATTGTTGGAGCGTGTGTGGTTAACCGGCACATCGATTGAGGGGTAAATATTAAGGGTACCAAGTATATTTGCATGGTTACTTCACACCTTGTTTTGTGATCCTCGGCATCCCAGTCACAAAACCTGAAGGGCACACTCGAGATTGAAACATGCCATTGAAAAGTTCAATGAATCTCAAAAGAATCTAGGAGTTTCAAAACCAATTAAAACCTAATAATACATTTCGTTTATCTTGGTGGAAATTGGTGAATCGTCATTCACCTACCTTCAAATATTTTATAGCTTGGATTACGGCATCCCTCTTCCAAGTTGTAAAATAGTTTGTTGGGTCCTAGCCTTAATATATCATATTGGGAGTTATATTAAGGATTTAAATCAATTTTACGTGAATTTCTCCCATTGTTGATGTCTGGTTTAGACAACAATGATCTTCCCAAACCAAGCTTTCCTAATGAATATGACTTCCCGAGTTTGGCTCATGGAAGTCGTACTTCTCTTCCTCCACCTCCTCCAATTATTCTCCCTAACCCACAAGTTCAAGGTCACTCAAGCCCTAATGGCAAGCAAGGTCTATGTGTGATCACATCTTAGAGATGAAGTCACATATTGACAAGCCGGGAGAGTTGGGTGTCAAAGTCTTGAGAAAGTTGGATGTTCAATCACTTTCTAAGTCACATAGTGAGTTCCTTTGGGACTACTATGAAACAGACTATGACATGAACCTTAATGATCATATCTATTTGCTTGGTGTTGCTGAATCAGCAATGATTTGGAACGATAGTAAAGCAAATTTGATTAGAAGATCAACTTCCCAAAAACTTTATGGACAGTGACAATGGTGACACTGGAAATCCAGAAAAAGCATTCTCTTCCCAATGGAAAGGGATTGGCCATAGTCAACCCGGTTGACCAAATGGTAAAGAGAAAGGCTAAGTCTGAGATAGTCCCATTACCAAAGGGTCCATATGTTTATTTTGCCAAAGGAAGGGGTGTTGATTGCAAAGCTGCCAAATTTACCTAAGGATGTTAAAGTCAATAAGTTTGACTCTACATCAGGTAGAGCCCATTATCTAACTCTGTTAAGTTCTATTCTGAGATCCTCATTACATGATGTGACTGGGTCACATGTTGATGTTTTAAGAATCAAAGAATAGAGAGAAATCTTTAAAGGAAGTATATGCTGATTCTGATCGCGAAGGTGGATTTCGATCGCATCAGAATTTTGAGCAGTTGCTTAAGAAGTTATGATATATTGCTAAGGAATAGATAACAACAATTTTCCATGTGGATTGTAAGGATAAGTTTTTCCGCAAAGTTTTAAAATAAAAGAAAATTGTTTAATTTTGTTTATTTGAAGTATCCTTACAATGGCATTTGTGGAAAATTGTTGCTTATATGATTCCACTGACAGCAATATTGGAAAATGGATTTGATTCTTTCATTTGTGGTAGTGTCTAAATTTACCAAATCAGGAAAGTTCCTCATCACCCAAGTTTCAATTGGACCGAAACTTGGAATCATGCAAGTTGAATAGTATGATGAATGAGAACTTTCAAGCATTGGAAAATCAAGACTAATTACTTGTTCACATGGATGTGTGAGTCAAGTGAAGGACTAAAGGGATCGAGTACACATTCTTGTGCACTGGTCATGTCCACCACAAAGCTCGTTAAGACTATTTGATTTACTAAAGTTTAGTAAATATGGTTATACTTACAAGTTTAAGTATAATTCTGAAACATTGGAAAAGTCTCAATGTATGGCAGAACGAATGGGAAGAATCAAATTAGGCAGAAAGATAAAAGTTTCTCAAATCTGAAAAGATGGGAGAGTACTTTAGTATCATGTTTGTGATCATCTTAATGATTTAGAAATCATATCACAATTAGTCCTCTAAAGGTCATCTTAGTGCATTCTTATGACTAAGAAGAGGAGTCATGAATTGTTGAAATGGTTAGATCAGGAAGATGAGTCATACTTCGTTCCAAAACAATTCTTAGAGTCATACTCCAAGATTGTAACTTGAGTGACATATCTTAAAGAAAGGTTTAAAACACTTGTCAAATGTAAGAGTAAAAGTGTCCTACTCTTGTACATTTGAAATTGGTAAGTTGTGATGTTTTGGATAAAACAAAGACCAACTAAGGCCAATTGTGTGAAGTGTTTGTCTTGATAAAGAATCCGCACTATCTCTTGAATATTTGGCAAGATAGTCTTATATGTCAAGAGGATAGTGGGAGTCTTAAAGATCCTAAAAAGAATTTCAAGAACTAATCAAGAATAAAACCTAAGGTTCTTCACTAGCACACGACTTGAGGTTTATAACCTATCGTGTTGACATATTTTGTGCCCATTCCAGTTAAAGTTGGCTTTGCATAGGAGTTCTGAAAGTTCTCAATTGGTTGCATAACAACTTGGAAGCAATGGCAGGCCCTGTACTGCCAGGTGGCAAGAAGTTAAGATTGCATAAGTTCAGTCCATATGAGTTTGGATTTATCATTATCCTTGTCATATGACAATGGTTTTGACGATTCACATGGATAAGAACACATACACCATAAAATCTAAGGGTCATAAGGTTTCTCTCCGATTCATGAAAATGATGGTGAGGAAACACTTCCACCAAGTAGATTTGAAGCAGATGGCAAAAGGTCTAAACAATTGAGACTATGATTACGACATCCCTTTTCATAGTTCTGAAATTGTTTACACACACATGCATGCTATCTAAGGAAAGGTGTATGATTTTGATAAAGTTTTATCAAAGCATCTCGTATCAGAAATCTGAACTTTGGTAAGAAAGTCAATAAAGTATTGATTTCTAGAAGTCCAGCTGATTTCTGAGTACATGTCAAAGCTAGTGGGAGCATAAGTGTTATGCTAATAATCATCATGTTAGTGGGAGCATGATAATTATTGTTAGTGTTGCAAGTTAGCAATGTTAATTATAGAAAACAAAAGTTTCAATTCGTGAGGCTGCAGGGATTGAAAAAGTTGTTTTGCTATAATTAAGGGAGAGGATATACTTCATTTCAGTTCTAAAGGCTTAGATTGAGACCTTAATCATCTTTAGTCAAGAATATATATATGAATTTCATGTTGGATTGGTTCAACTTAAGGAAATTCTATATATTGCGTTCTCAAAATTCGATTATGATTACGGCATCCCTCTTCATAGTCAAATTTTGAAAACATGGCAAATAAAAATATTGTAGCAAAAGACTGGTCTAGAATCATGTCTTTATGTGAGACATCATGAATCGTGTACCATTTGCTTTGGGTACAGGATCGATTGCATGTGCTATAATATTTGTCATTTCTAAATTTTTCCAAATGCCCAGAGGCATTAAGAAGGGAAAAGGTCTAGAATTGGATATGACTAAAATGATTAAGCAATTGTCGAGGACAATCTGAGGTTTACCAAAGATTGGTTGCTCAGGGACAGTTGGAAGTATAGTGCTAATTTTGGAAGGACCATATTGACATATTCTGAAAAGAGGCATCTCTTATTCAGAAGTGATAGTCAAAATGAGAATATGGAGTTGTCTCCATAGGTGGAAGTTATCTGTGTAAGGTTAGAAAACTTAATGCAAGAAGCATGTCCAAAGCAATGTACTTTGAATATGAGACTTAGTTTCCATGGAGTTGATCTCCATTGGAATACCTTATAATGACCGTTGACAAGTCTTTGTGACTTTGTACATATTCATTACAGGAGGGTCAGTGCATATAAGTTTAAAATCTAAACAGATTTCGATAAATGATAGGAATTTGAAATTCTCACATTTTTTGATAAGGATTTGGGAGTGTGAAATTAGAATCATTGAAATTATGTTCAATTGGTTTATTTCACAAAGTAAGGATCATAGACAAACATAGAGTGCATACTTGGTGTATGGCAAAGCTATTGTTTAAGAAAAACATAGTGTACATGCTTGGAGCATGGGACAACTAGTGTTTTTAATTCAAGTATAAAGTTGATAAAACCGAAACAATGAATAATGAGTAATCAGTATGGTGATAAATAAAAGTGTTTATTTATATTCATAGGGTTTGATACCATATTTGATTCATTCACTTTGCATGTTTTGACTTCCAGAATAACTAAGTCGCTCTTCTTGAATGATTAAGTTATTCAAACCATCCACAGTCGGTCATATGTTGGAAGTAGATATGAATCAAGACTGTCATGGGTTGGTTTGTAGAGGTCCAAGTTGGTGGACAAAGTGGTGCTACAACACTCATGAGTGCTCATAAGATCTGAGTATTGGATTCAACCCATGCTCATTTGAATCACTTCATGGATTTTATCACGAGTGATCATGAGACGATAATATCTTATATTCTTAAAACCTAGAGATATGAGTTGTTACTATGAGTTGGTTATACATTGATTGCAAGAAAACGCATTGGTAACTCGATGTTATAAAACGTGCCTTTGTGTATGATTCAACAAGTAGTAGAACAAGCCATATGAGTCGAAGTTTATCCATTCCTTTTACCTTCGGGATAAAAGCGATATTTGTGGGCCCCTCGATGATTTAGCGATGACACATGTGAGTGCTTGGCCAAGCCGGGACTGATTTGATTTGTTCAATCAGTCAGTCATCATAAATCGAAAATCGGGAAACAACAAATGGACAGAGAGAATGATTATAATCCATGTCTCAGTCCATATGATATCTAGAATGGAGGAATATATGATCCCTTATCTAATGGACAAGTCATTGACAAGGTCAGAGTTCAACAGCAGCTTTAAGAGCTACGATTGCCAGTTAGGTTTTGAAGTCATACTCAATAATAGTTTTAGACTTATCCAAGTGGGAGACTGTTGGATTAATGTCTAAGTCCATAACTATATTTGGTATGTACTTGACCCGACCCGGCATGGTCCATTTGGGTTGCACTTCACCGGCACAATTTATATGGATAGTCTTTTGAGAATAGTATATTTATGATTTATATTAATATATTATAAGTTCTAATATATTAATATATAATCATATTATTTAATTAGTATTGATCAAGAATTAATTTATAATTAATTAAGTGATCAAAAGGAACTAATTAAATATGGACTCTTAGATATATATATGTGTAGTGGGCCAAGTTCATTTAGGTTGGGCTAAGTCTTCATGGATAGTCCATGGAGCTTTAACCCATGGATCCTAGGAAATGAAAGGTCATGGGTATTAGGGTTTAACCCTAATCCTACACACTATATAAAGGGTCTTATGGTTCATGAAATTATGCTAGTAGCTAGTGTGGATACACTAAAGAGGGCAATAATCGATTTCATAGTGTGAGCCAAGTATCCATATTCTCTAAAGGTTTTTCCAAGGTGTTTTGGTGATTTGTGATTCCACTTGAGGCTTCCACACTATTGGGGCTAAGCTCTTAAAGCTTGAAGACATTAAGCTACATCAAAAGGTATGTCATCTAACTAGAACTTTGTAGTATAGGTGCTTCATAATATGCTAGTTAGGATGAAACCTTGGAATATTTAATATTTGCATGTATAATAGAGAAAACATAGATCCAAGGTTTATAGGGTTGCATGTACACCATAGGAGTGTTAGAATGCTCAAAACTCAACACTTTTCTCTTTGAGTTAGAATACATCCTAACCCGACTCCAGATGCGTCACTATAGACCAAGAAGTCTTCAACTCCATCGGGTAGAGAAAGAATCGGTGCTTCACATAACTTCTTCTTTAGCTTCTCGAATGCTCCTTCGTGCTTCTCACTCCATGTATAAGTAGCTCCTTTGTGGGTCAAAGCTGTCAATGGAGCAGCTATCGAAGAAAAGCCTTGGATAAATCTTCGGTAATATCCGGCTAATCCCAGAAAGCTTCGAATTTCCGTGGGACTTTTCGGTCGTTCCCACTTCATCACAACTTCGATCTTTGTTGGGTCAACCATTATCCCTTCCTGGTTAACCACATGACCCAGGAATTGGACTTCTCGGATCCAAAAATCGCATTAAGAGAACTTTGCATAAAGTTTCTCCCTCTTCAATACTTCCAACACTTCTTGTAGATGCTTGCCATGCTCTTCCTGGCTTTTCGAGTAGATGAGAATGTCATTTATGAACACTAACACAAATTTATCGAGGAATGGCTTACAAACCTTGTTCATCAAATCCATGAATGCTGTTGGAGCATTGGTTAGTCCAAACGACATAACCAAGAACTCGTAGTGTCCATATCTCGTTCTGAACGTAGTTTTCTCAATATCCTGCTCTCTTACCTTCAGTTGATGATATCCTGACCTAAGATCGATCTTTGAGAAATAGCTCGAACCTTGCAGTTGATCGAATAGGTGATCAGTCCTTGGCAATGGATACTTGTTCTTCACCATTGCCTTGTTCAGCTCTCGGTAGTCTATACACATTCTCATGCTTCCGTCCTTCTTTTTCACGAATAACACCGGAGCTCCCCAGGGTGATGAACTAGGTCGAATGAAACCGTTGTCCAACAACTCCTGAAGTTGCGTCATAAGCTCCTTCATCTCTGTCGGTGCTAGTCGGTACGGTGCTTTTGCTATTGATTTCGTCCTTGGTAGCAAGTCTATTCGGAACTCTACTTGTCTATCAAGCGGTAATCCGGGAAGATCTTCGGGAAAGACTTTCGGATAATCACACACCACTGGTATATTCTGCACCTCCTTTTTCTCCTTCTTTGTATCGATGACAAATGCCAAGTATGATATGCATCCTTTCATCAGGGAGATGATTCCAGAATTCACTCTGCGTTTGTCCCCGTATACCATAAATGACTCTTTTCCGGGTGGGTTTACCCTCACTATCTTCTTTCTGCAATGTATTTCGGCATCGTTGGCGCTAAGCCAATCCATTCCCAGAACGATGTCGAAACCGTTCAACTCTATGGGTAACAGCTCTTTGTGGAATTCGTTTCCGTTTAAGTCGGTGACGATGTTTTAATATGATCACTAACAGGTACGAACTTGTCACTGGAAACTTCCACAACTAGGGCATTATCAAGTTTTTCTACAGGTAATGCTAGTTTCCTACCAAATTTATGCGATATAAAGGAGTAGTTCGCTCCCGAATCAAATAGTATACTGGCAAGCAAACCATTTACAAGAAAGGTACCTGAAGCGACATCTGCTGCCTCCTTTGCAGCCTTGAGCGTCATCTGGAAGGCTCTCACCTTCGGCTTCGGTGGGACATTAGGCCTTGTCGCCTCGTTCTTCTTTGGGCAATCCTTCGCAATGTGCCCTTCCTGGTTACATCCATAGCACACCCTTTTGTTGGCGGTGCACTCATTGGTGTAATGCCCAGTCTTCCCACACTTGTAGCAGGTCACCTCCTCGCTACATTTCACAAAGTGCTTCTTCTTGCACTTCTCGCACCACTTCGCCTCATTTCTTCCTCCGAACTTTCTTGAACCAGACTTGATTTTATTATTGTTGGGCTTTGCAGACCCCTCGGACTTCCTCTTCTCGCCAACCTCAACCTTGCTGGCAGCTCTTCCCCTTAATCATATCATCTACAGACTTGGCAGCCCAGATAGCTGCCTCCAGAGTAGGTGCCTGATGCACTGGCACCGCATACTCCCATGGAAGTCCCTTTGCGTACTTGTCGATTTTCGTCAGCTCATCCGGAACAAGACGCAAGGCAAACTTCATCTTCTCTGTGAAGTTGTTGGTGTATTCATCAATTGACATGCTTCATTTCTTCAAGGTCAGGGATTGGTTCTCTAGCTCGAGCAAGTTTTGGGCTGAGCAGTACTTGCGTTTGAACTGCACCAAAAACTCTGCCCATGTCAGTTGCAGGGGCTCATTGGGGCTCAGAGTCTTCCCCAGGGTATTCCACCAGCGCACAGGGCCTCCTTGGAACTGATGTACTGCAAAGGTGGTCTCTAACTTATCTCTGCAACCACACGTCATGAAAGCTAACTCCATCTCCGAGATCCAATCCATGACTCCGATCGGATCTTCCTTTCCAGTGAAAGTCGATGGCTTGCAAGTCAAAAAATCCTTGTACTTGCATCCATTCCTCTCGACTCCGTCATCCTGGTTGTTTTGTCGAACTATTGGTGGGTTGGCTTGATCAACGGTCCCACTGTAGTTCCCTCCTTCTGACTGCCCATCGTTTAATTCGGGCTGTTCAACTGGCATTGTAGGTTCATCTCTATTTTCATGCAACATCTGCCTCATCTCTTCCCGTTGTTCAGCCAACATAGCCCGTATCATGTCTTGTACTCCGTCCATTGTAATTGGCTCAGGAGCATCTACTACAACACGTATTTGTTCAATCACTGGTGGTTGATTCCTGTTCCCATTTGCATTCCCGGGTCCACTGCGGGTTCTCGCCATTTTGATCTATACACCAAATAGGGTGAATTTAGATCTTTATTTAGGATAGACGTTTAAATCATCCTTATCTCTCCGAAACATTTACATGCTAGTTCTAATATTGTAGTCGTACGTTTAGAATCCTGAACACATAATGTTTCCAGATCCGGTCGGCAACAGACCATAGATCCAAACAAATAATACCATATAGCACATAAAAGCATTTTAGGCATCTTTCCTAAAATAAACTAGTGCTTGTGTCTAAAATATACTAGACACTCATCTCACAATCATCGCTTAGCATTCTAAGTTTAAGTCTAGAAATCCTACAAATTCCTAGTTCGCTTAAACTAATGCTCTGATACCAACTGTGACATCCCCATTTTCACGGCCAAAAAATACCGATTTTGTTTATGCTTTGTTTGAAAATCAGAGTAACATTTTAAATAAAAGTGTTGTGGAATTTGTTCCCAAAATAAAATATCATAAAGATTTATCAAAGCATTTCTGAAGAAATTTATTTCATTAAAAACCTCGGGATGTCATGTTCGATACAGATCAAAAGCATAAACAGTACAATATAAGCCTTACAGCATTTATTCATATCTACATGCCTATAATCCGTAATCCCTCATCCAAACATCACATCTATGCTCGAGTGCCACTACCTGTAATACAAGAAACTGAGTGGGTCAGGCTTGGGAGCCTGGTGAGCACATAGTGTTTTCAACCCACAATAAATAAGTTTATTAACTTTATCAAACCAAACAAACCCGATTACCCGTTCCCATTATCCTCTCTTTACGTCCCTAAAACATCTAACACAAGGGACCTAGTTTAAGGACTTTCATCGGGGTGACAACACTGCTTCAGGGAATCCTCAACAATTTATGTCAAATAAGGCAACCATGTGGGGGATGGAGTACTACTGGTGAACACTAAGTTCAAATAAACACCTACAGGTTGCGAGCCTGCTAGCGTTCCACTGGACTATCTAGAATAGTCCGTGGTTGTCATCTATACTACGCTAGATGACTGGATCATCTTAAAACATCGAGGCCTCTCATCATTTTATCACACATCGTCTATTAAATCTACCCATGTTTTACCCAACATATTTTGTAGATATAAATGACATATACAGTTTAAATCATTTAAAACTTGTATAAAAATGTTCATCCAGCATAGATATCAATTAAACAGATAATATGCATACATAGCACGTAATTTATATAAAATACTTCATATCTATGTGTAAGATGAAAGTAACTATGCACTCACCTATTAAGGTGGTGATTCCGAACTCAGACAGCGCTTCGCTTCTATTAATTTATTTTCTTTCGACGAAACCTAGTATCATTATCACTAGATTTTAGTCTAATATTCATTGTGACTAATTATTAGTCTAGATTCATCATTAACTCAAAGTCTACTTCATGATCTATCAAGTAAGGAACAACCAGGTAGGATCATATCGGAGGTAGGGTCCGTTTGGTATACAAAGTATACTGTTTGGAAATCCCACTTTAAACACCTCACTAAATCACAGCCTAGACATCATTCCCGTAATTAGATCAATCAGTATAACAACTTTGAATCACTAATAAATCTTATTTATAGGTTCATAATAACGATATTATATTTAAATAAAAGCTATATTTAAAATGGTGTAGGCGTAGCTCACTTACAACGGGTTTTTATAAAAAATCGGGCTTCACTGGAGCAGCGTTTCCGAACCGAAAGACTCTTTTTCTCGAGGCTTCGAGAGCCTCGGGGCTTCCTTCAGGTGCTAGGGGGTTTACCTATGCTTTACGGGGGTTAGGGTAGGCTAGAGAGAGAAAATAGTGAGAGAAAGAGAAGATTTTGGAGTGAAGAATAAGGCTGCCCTCGGCCTCCTTTTATAGTCGAGGCTTCGGACGTATGTTGGGCGTACCGAAACCCTATGCTGGGCGTAACCGAGGTTCGTACATGACACACGTTGGAAAACAGTAGGAGCGATGTGGCCATTCTTGGAACCGCACAAGGCTAGTCCGAGGTGCGACGTGTCTCCATCCGAAGCGAGCACCGTGATCAGCAAGCAGTGGCTAGGATTCGGCCACGTCATCAAGTCTCGTAAATTCGAGTCCCGACTTCAAAATTTTCATAACACAAGCGTAGGAGCTCTGTTTTCGACGTTCTTTATATCCACGCGTAGGCGGGATCGTACTCTACAACTTTCGTTTAGACTCCGTCGGCTAATTTTGACTTCATTTTTAAAGTTATATTTTTAACAGGCCGGGACAGGATTGGTCCGTTAAAAATTCATAACTTCTTCATCCGACGTCCGTTTTTGTCTGTCTTTTTATCGTTACGCTACTATTAACGAGATCTTCGATTCTCGTTTAGGTTGTGTCAGCTAAAAACCGCTCGATCTAATATTCGAACTTCGGCCTGTACACTACTAAGCCGAAACTTCGAAAAATCATAACTTCCTCATACGAAGTCAGATTTGGGCGTTCTTTTTATTGACGCTCTCGGTTTAACATATTCTACGACTTTTGTTTAGATCGCTAAAGCTAAAAATCGCTCTATCGTAAATTCACTATTTACGTCTCCTGGTGCCGTGCCGGTTCTGTCGCGAAACTTCGACAGGCCATAACTCCTTCGTTATAACTTGGATTTCGGCGTTCTTTATATGTCCGGAATCCTTGTCACGACCACTATCACTTCATGTATCAATATCGGGTTTATTCAAAACTTAAATTTTGACACTTATTTTTATTATTTCTTTATAAACAAATATATAAGCACATAATTCACATAATACTCAAATATTTCACCTTTATTATTTCCAAAAAGAGTTACAATAATTGACCTAGACTATTACATCATCTACTAATTCTTAGCCCCAAAACACGGGCGTTACAACTTTAGCTTTCATCTTCCTAACACTCATTTTTGGCTTCTCTATAATATCACTCATAAATTGTTTGCCTAACCACTTATAAGTTACTATGGACCCAAACTTAAACACCCTACTACAATTATGTTCACTAACTAAAGATTTTATCTGAAAAGTCTTCTCTTTAGTTATCCAAGAGGCCCAAAGTCTAAATGGACAAGTAGGTGACTTGTTTTTTATGCATCACTTAACTAACAACCTTTGGGAGTCATTTTTTTCAAACCAAAGATCATATCCATTAGCAACTGCATAGTTTCTCAACATGTTTTTAAGTTCATCAGGGTTTGAAAATCGCATACCCAACAGTGGTTTCATCTGATTCCATGGTTGTCTATCATCATGCACAGGGTATTAAGGTTTAACATATTCAACATCTTCATCTACATTTACTGTATCTAGACAAAGTTTGTTTAAGAACCTGTCACCCATGGTTTTGTTGGCTGGGAATGGATATTTAGCATCATCTTCTTCACGGTCAACAAAATAAGTGTCCGACAAGACTAAGTCTTCATCCTCTTCATAGTTGTAGTCTTCATCTTCATTTTCCTCTTCCTCAATCCATTCAAAGATTGGTTCATTTTGGTGGTCCACATACACATTCATTCTCCTCTCATTTACATAAGCCAAATCCAAAAATTATTTGTAATCACCCTCATTCACTAGTGTATGAATTCCCTGACTTAAAGACTCTTGTGGAAGGCAGAAGTAGATGTCTTTGCTTCTCGTTCTGGCGAGTTTGTGAAGGAATTCAGTGAACTCCTCGTACTCAAATGCACCGAAGTCAACATCTTGTACCGATGTTCTGTCGGGATCAAAGTAAACTACTGGGTTGGGTGCAAATGTTCCATTGTAGTGGAAATCCACTACAATGAAGTTTCGATCAGTAGGACATTGTGATGAAGCCATTATAGAGACCGATTGAATATTGAAGGAGGTTAATGAGACTTCGTGCCCTAATCGAATTTAAGGATCAAATGAGACTTTAGTCTTAACTTTAATGAGGAGGGGAGACAAAATCGGGGCCTACATGTCACCTCATTGGCCACGTAGGATAAAAAAGACACCTAAGACCGATTCAACCGAATCAACAAGTTAAAGGGCTATTAGATCACGAAAAAAAAAGTTTAGTGACCAAATGTAACCAAAAACAATAGTATGTTACCCTCTCAAGTCATTATCCCTATAATTTGGTGATACTAATTGATATGGGCCATGGGTCATGGCGGTAATGAATTGTACCAGGTTTGGATTCAAACAGTCGATTAAACATAAGCCCCTTAAACATATTGAAAATCTCAACCTACCTAACTTGTGTAATTAAATACGACTTATTTAATTAAAGGGTTTGAAATTTTCTTGTTAAGTCAATAGGTTGACCTATTTATTGCTTTCTCGGTCTATTATTTTATTAAATTGACCGATTAAAAAATAAAATTAATATAAAATATATAAAAAAAGTTACATCTAGTTAAATTTGTTATAAACTTCAATAATTCTTCAAAGATTGAAAATTAGAACTACAAGTACAAATAAGAAAAACATTACTGATTCATTTCACAAATAAAAAGAATTAAAGAAAAAAATGGTTCTAACATGGTTTATCGAATGTAAATTCATTTACTTGAATCAAAATAAATTGAAATACTAGAAAATTCATAAATAACTTTAGTTATAAAAAACATAAAAAAAAAAACAAAAGGTCAAAAGGTCAAAAAATTATTAAATTGTTGAGAAATAGAATAAAAAATAAAAAGAATAATGTATGTATATATATATATATATATATATATATATATATATATATATATATATATATATATATATATATATATATATATATATATAAACTTTAAAATTTTCAGAATTGCTCCTTGAGGTATACATAATTTTTAGAATTTGTCCAAGGGCATTTTGGTCATTTATAAAAAAACTAAATACTCAAAAGTTAAAATTAACACCAGAAGGACCATTAATGCATTTTTTGAAACCATAGGAACCAGTGAATTGACATTTTTCACAAAAGTCCACAGAATGCAATATTTTGCAAACAACAGGAACAGTTATGAAATTTTGTCTTTATTTATTTATTTTATTTTTTTGTTTCTAACATGTATAGTAATAGTTTTATTATTTGGTATGTTATTTGGGATGATTCCGTAGTTTGATCGAAAAAATAATTGAATCCAAAAATACGAAACAGTAAGTTATTTGAAGGAAACAGTAGGTACGGGGTTCTTCTTATGTTCATCCAAACACCAAACATTAGTTTTATTAAGAGCACACCGTAAATGAGTAAATCACTTACTGTTTTGTTGAAAAGAAATGATTTTTTTTATAATGCGAGATGAAACCGTAGACTTACTCGAAACCGTAGGCATCTTAGATGGGCTACAGTTTGTTGGCTATTTTTTACCAATTACAAAATTTTAGCTACTAACTGAAAAGTAATTAACAAGTATGGCTAGTTTTGTCATTTTTTTTTTTTCTATTATAGTTTTTTGATTTTGTACTTTTTAAATATAAAATAATAAAGAAATATTTAATATCCATAATAAATAAACATAAAATAAAACAATTATGATATCTAAATGGGCTGACGCGTTAAAATCAGGTTCGAAATTTCAATCTTAGTCCGACTTATTTATTAAATGGATTAAATAGGTTGAACCTTAAATCCTTCACCTTCTAATTCCTCATTCTGTTGCGATGTGTGGCAAAAATATGACAAGATATGCAGTTAGATCAAATTCAACTTTAAGTATTACATTGCATAGACAAGGCATGTCCAGACGCGCTATTTAGATATTGGTATCCCATTTGTCAATACTTTTAACAAATATGATACTTAAAGCAAAAGAAAATATTGTATTCCACTTTTCCAAAAAAAATAATAATAATATCTATGTGAAATTATCAAATTCCCAAAATGGTCCGGATCTGATCGGGCGGGTGCCTAGCCAAGGACTTAGGATCCAGATACCCATTCTTAGGATCCAATATCGCCTTATAAATAACCTCATAACCTTCCGCCAGCGATCTCGCCACCTGGACGGAAGCTTCTGACCGCAGATGTGGCAGTTGCATCTCTTCAAATTCGGGCAGGGAGGTGTCGCTGCCCAAAATCAAGCCAAAAAAGGCTTTGAGACACTCAGATAGAGCTGCTGGAGATGTTTCTTCCATCTCAGATAACGCTGATGCTGACTCAGATGTGTCAAGGAAGAGTGGCATTTTGTTTGAGAGACCACATTTTGTTAAAATAGCCTTCACTTCCTTTTCCACAAGGCTGGACATGTGGCTATCGATCATTGCTCCGAGTTTTTTCACGTATCCAGATGCTGCAACTTGGTGTTTTAGTAATGGTTGTTGGATTGCACATAAGCAGTTGATGATGAAAATCTTTGATGCTGTTTCATTGCTCTACATTGCAATTTCTTCATTTAGGTCTATATACAAAAATAAAAGAAAGAAGAGAAACACACACACACACACATACACCTACCTTAGATGGAGCTACTTGGGTGGGTGTCAAAATAGCATCGACAGATGATCTTCGCGATTGGGCCACGTCAGACCTGGTTCTGTTTCTTCTAGATGAGTCGATGGATCCTTTTGACTTGTGAGCTTCCATTGCTTGCTCACAAATCTAGATGAATAAACTGAGGCATCAAAAACCCAAGTAAACTAAGATTAATTGGGATGAGAGAGAGAGAGAGAAAGTGTTACCTGAATTATGGGATCAAGCAAAGCGGATATAACCGGATCAAAGAGGGGCTTAATCCCTGAAGCAGGAACCATCATGCTGTCATGAATTGTGATTAATTCAAGCAGCAAAGTGACTCCTTCTCTTACTGCTGGTGGTGGGGAAAGATCAACAGCAACCAGAGGTGGATATCTCAGTAGCTTCTCCCCTCTAACTTTCAAAATCTCAAAAAATGTCTTCTGAGCAGCTTCCTTTAGACCCCACAGTGTATTGCAAAGTGCTGTTTCTCTCCCTAACAGATCTGACACCTATAATTGTGAAAATCGCTTACACACACAACAATTGTGAAAAAACAAAAAAAGAATAAAAAGATTAAGAATTGAAATTACAGTGTGGCTGTAGAACTCAAGGGTGTTGCTAAGCTTATATGAGATTATAAGATTAGGTTGAGACTGCAACACTTGTTCAACTCTGACTTTAAAAGGTCTACAAACACCTTCAAAGATTCTATCCAAAACAAAGGTCAAATCTGTTTCTGACTTTTCCTTTTCCGTTTCCTGATTATTATTATTATTATTATTAATCTCTGAGCTTGAGGTGTTTGTGGAGAATTTACGGGCTGTTGGTCCAGTATCCACTACTGCATCTGGATCAAGCAACACAAATACAAGTTCTCTTTCGGATGCAAGGGCCTGCACTTGACAGAAAAAAAAAAAAAGTTAAATAAATAAATGACCATTTTACCCTTGTGTTTGTTTATACTGAAAACTAATATCATACCTGATGCAGCCAGCCGAGCATGTCACCTACATAACGAAGCGGATCATGGGCATGAACTTCAATGGGCCTGGGCATGCCACCAGGCCCACCACGTGTAAGAGCACTGATAAATCTCCTAAATAGTGCATTGTGCCTCATATTTGCTACCTACAATTACAAGTATACCCTTTTTTTATTCATTTCTTCTTAGTTTAAACCTGTTACCTCATTTGCTTATAATGAGTAGATTTTCAGATATAAAATACATTACTATTACTTGCATTTAGCCCATTGTATTTTGAACATGTCTTACCTAAATCTCTTTATAATAATATATATGTAGTTGTATTCAAAATACCATGGGCCTAATATGCCAGAAATAGTATCCAAATTTTATTATAGAATTGTACTTCCATTTTGTCTTATTAGGGCATTGTAGGTTAAAATCTACTCATTATAGCAGGTTACCCATTACATATTCAAAATACATGTGATTTATTTTTTTTGCATTTAGAGAAAAATATTTAAAGGGAAATTACCTCTTCAGCACAATACTTGAAAAGTACAGGTCTTTCTTTGAGAGAACGAACTGCCATTTTCAGAAGCTCACTTACTTCAGGATTATCAGTGTCCCCCAATCTCCTGCACTCTGTCTGAACCCATCTGAATGAATAATAAAAGTCAAACAGTCAGTCAACAAAAAGAAGATAACCAAAAAGAATCCCACAAGTTTGGGAATTGTTTCACCTGCACAGGCGTTCATAGGCACCTTCTTGATAGACAGCCATCATATCCATCAGCTCCAAACCTGCACGCTGTCAACAGTAAAAAATGAGAATTGAAAATAACCAAAAGGGTAGGTAGGGGTAAGAAGCTTTGAAATAGCTCAAAAAGCATCAAGAATTTGTATGAGTCCAAATATTTCATAATCTAAATCTGACTTATGTAGCTTAACAGGTCTTATCAATGATTCAACATAAAGGATAACAACAGTAATAGCATTTCTCAGACTCTGTTTCTTGCAATTCATGTGTTTCTTATGTTATATTTGCTATTCTGACTATTATTGTCATAATGTTTATCATATATCTTATCAATTTCAGGCGTAAGTTTGCATAATTTGCATTGAACAACTAAGGGCCTTAATCTTTGTTCCAGTTTTATTGGCATATCTGCAGAAAATAATCATAGCACAGAAACTTTGGTTCTCATATATAAGAACTAAACTATTTGATCAAATCACCCACTCTATATACCCTTCATATTTGATACAGAATATAAAATTCATCCAAAAAAATCTTTTCAAGTAGCAAAGAAGGCCTCCCTGTCTATGGGGGAGCTATGCAGAAGAGTTACCTGATGATGGGTCCTGAGAAGGACTTTGCAATTTCCATGGATGGTTTGTACATGGCTCAAGGCCTTGAAAAAGTTCTCATTCAATTCTTCCTCCCTCAGTGCATTTATCTACAGAAGTAATTACAATCACATTCTACTCAGTTTGCAATTCAATGACAGTTGAATCAGAATATATCAGCATGAAAAACTATCACCTCTTCACTGGAAAGTTGATAATCTCGAAGGAAGCATGATGCAATCTCTTGCCTCTGAGTGGTGATTTCAAGTTCCTGTTTGAGTCTTTCTGTGGTAGTGATAATATCTCCAGTAGTAGCATTACAGTTATTCAAGGATTTAGCAATTCTGCAAGGTTTAAAACACGATTTATTATTGCCTTAAGATGAATTTCGTTTATTTCAAAGACTACTAAATTGTGAAAGATGTTGCATTCAGCACTATAGGGGTACTTGTTAATTTCCTAACAGATCTTCTTTCCAATTTTATCTAGATTTCACGAGAATTAAAACTACAAGGTGGTGTGTTTGATCATTGAATTGTAGCTCAATTTAGACTTTTTTTGAACGACCGGTGGCTCAATTTAGGATAGGAAATGGTATCGAAATGATTTAAAATTGTTTGAAGAGCAGAAAGATGAATAGAATATCTCACTTGTCACAGCATTCAGCTAGGGAATTAACCTCTTCCTCCACCCGATCCAAAGCCTAAAACCGTAAAATAAAAGAATTAACACATGACATTGATCGATTGATTCCATGATTGATAGAGAAACAGAAAGTAATGCGCAAACCTGCTGGGCGGCATCGGAAGCAAGGAGGAAGTCATGGTTAATGGTGAGAGAACGTTTCTCGATAGTTGATCGGAGGTTACGGCGAGCCGGAGCGGTATTATCGTTATAGAAAGTGGAGAGTGTATTAAGTGATGCCAGCAGATCTGGATTGTCGGTGCGAGTTTCCAATACCTTCTTCAGCTTTCTTGACAGCCCCGGCGCCAGTGCCGTCGTCGTCCCCATTTCTCTCCGACTGCTCTTCCTTGAGTTGCGATTTGTTCTGATCTGTTTTGCAATTTTATTCTCCCGACATTACGTTTCAGTCAATTTCTTCTACATAGCAACTGCAATGAGCAACGGTTCGGATTTTTTCCGACGGTCTCCACAAATTCATGTCGAGTGTGGGCTCTTTCGGCCCATCATCTAACTTGAAGAAAATTATTGGACTAATTTACAAATTTGGTTTCTTTTTATATTTTACTAGTATTTGAGTCCGCGCTTTGCTGCGGTTTTTTATGTGTTTTTATTACGTATTAGGAATGAGAATTAATTAAATCGGTATAACATATCACAGTTTATTGTAGTGTCATACGTATATCAGTGTACAATAGTGAAACCCTCAAAAAAATTGTTCAAGGAATAAAAACGCATATTAGTGGCTTAAGATAGTAAAACCCTGCTAATGACATATGTTGTATAAATACTTTTAGTTTGCCCACCGCGCATTGCGACGGGTCGTAGAAAAATATAGAGGTCGGTACCATTGTACAAACGGATCTTTCAACGTGTATTTATAAAAATTTGAAATATGAACAAATGGAAGTTTAACTCCTAAAGAAGCACTTTATGAAGCCTCCCGGAATTTGATTGATTATGTAGTTTTTCAGGAGAGAAAATGAAAAAAAATAATAATAATAAATTAAATTGCGGCAGATGCATTACAATTGAAGTGGAGCACGTGAAACCATATGTCCATATGCATTACAAAATCACTTGTACATAATGCTTTAGGAGATGTACTTTTAGCTACAGTACATCTCCCTCACATTGAGAATTTAGTAATTGTATATATTTATAACGTCCAAAAAACTGTTTTGTATTTTAGTTTTCATAACTGTTTTAGGGTTTTGATCTTAAAATGTCTAAATTTGCATCTCCAATCCCTTTTGTAATTCAATAACAGGAAAATGAATTAAAAATGTAATATTGTTTTTGTTTTGTAAATTAGCTATTATAGTTTTTATTTTATTTTTTTGCAAAATGCAACAGTTAATTTGTTTAATAATAATAATAATAATAATAATAATATTATTATTATTATTATTATTATTATTATTTACAAAACCAACAAGTTAACTGTTGTAGTTTTTGCAAAATATGGATATTTTCGTCCTTATGACTTGCTTTTGTAGGTTGCGGCCAAAAGATGGATATTTTCGGTGACTTTGTGATGTCGATAATGTTACACCTAATTTTACCTACTATCCAACTAGCTATTCGACTAAGGCATTGTACCTTTTCGCAAATAGTATACCACAAACAGTCGGGTATCGATCATGGGGAACGGTTTAAGCTAACTAAATTTATCTACCAAAAATTAGCTCAAGTAAAGCAAAAGTAATTTGGTTTTTTTATCTGATTTTACAAGTTCTGACAAACTTAATCTCCTAATTATCAAATTCAATCAATGACTAAAAACACTTCTGTTTAGTTTGAATCCACTTCTTCTCGATGGTTAGCTACTAATTATGGATAATTCATGTTAGTTACCAATTATCATATTATTAGCAATTTAAGTCCAAATCTATTAATATTTAACTAATTCATGTAGAACTATGCATGATCACACATAATTTAACACAGAATCAATTATGAATTATGAATGGAGCTATGTAAGATTGATTAAACAAACATAATTATAATCATAATATATGTTCTCCATCACAACCAAATTTAATAACCTTAATTACTTGTGACATCCCCTTTTTCACGGCCAGAAAAGACCGGTTTTATTTATGCTTGTTTGAAAATCAGAGTAACATTTTACATAAAAGTGTTGCGGAATTTGTTCCCAGTAAAACATAATAAATACGTTATCAAGCATTTCCGAAGAAAAGTATTTTTATTCATTTTAAAACATTTGGGATGTCATTGTCAATACAGAAACATAAGCATAAACAGAACTTACATTCATTATCACTAGTGATTTACATCTCCTTAATCTCTCAGTGTAATGTAACTTCATATCGACACCTGTGATACAAATAAGCTGGAGTGGGTCAGGTTGGGAAACCTGGTGAGTACATAGGGTTTTCAACCCACAATAATATAATTATTATGTTTAAACATCAAACAATCAACCCAATTACCCATCCCCATTATCTTCTTAAGGATTTACACTAAGAATCAGCTATTCCTCGTTCATTCATTCCTAAGGATCATCCTAAGGAAATAACACGAAGTCCAACGTTGCTACAGTTGACAAGCACAGCTGCTAATATTATCACTTAGGCGTAGCTACCAGAATTGTGACATTCTCTATGAGGCGCTTCTGCCGGTATTGTCTTTTAAACGCTACTGTCACGGTTATAATGTCCTCTATTAGGCGCAGCTGCCGATACTATCCTTAGAGCGCAGCTGCTAGGATGTTTAGAGTACCTCGTAGATCCAACAACATCTACAGGTTCTGGCGCATCTGCCAATGCTCATCTATAGGGTACTAGGTCTATTGCTGCCAATGTCCACCTATAGGGCACTATGTCCACACTACCAATGTTCCTCTATATCAACTTTCGTCCCTCATCATTCATCTACCCATGTTATACCCAACATATTTGTAGATATAAAATACATATACAACTTAAATCATTTAAAACATGTATAAAAATCTTTCACACAGCATAGACAACAAGTATTCAGACAATATGCACACATAGCACGTAATTTAAATAAAATACTTCATATCTATGTGTAAGATGAAAGTAACTATGTACACACCTGAAAGGTGGTGACTCTGTACTCGAACAGCGCTTCGTTATCTCAAAATAAGTTTCCCTCGACAAAACCTAGTATCAATACCACTAGGGTTTAGTCTAACGTTAACCGCGACTAACTAATAGTCTAGCTATTATTATTACTATATAAGCATTGAATAACACTCTATATAACTCATAATAATAGCCCAAATAATTATTTTAAGGTCCTAATAATGTTACTATAATTAATTAGAAGCTATATTAAAAATATCGTAGGCGTAGCTCACTTATAGCGGATTTTAAGGAAAACCGGGCTTTGCTTAGAGCAGCGTTTCTGAACCGAAAGACCCTTTTTCTCGGGACTCCGGGAGCCTCGGGGCTTCTTTCGGGTGCTAGGGAGGTTCCCTAGGGTTTAGGAGGGTTCGAATGGGTTAGAGAGAGAAAGAAGTTAGAGAGAAGTGAGAAAGGTGTGAAAAATCCAGAACTCTCGCCTCCCTTTTATAGCCTGCGAGGCCTCGGACTACGCTGGACGTAATCCTTGGCTACGCGGGGCGTAGATCGGATAAGGGCTCCAGCTCGCGTACAGCTGGCTCGCACTCGGACTCGGAAGGGATAAGGCCGGAGTACGCGGGGCGTACTCATCCTCGGACGCGGGACGTAATGCGAGGCGACGTGTCCTTCATCCGAAGCGAGACCGTGGGGAGCAAGGGAAGGCCGGGATCGTGCCACGTCATCGTATCTTGCATCAAATTTCGCAAATTGCACACTCGACTTTAAAAATTCGTAACTTTCACATAAGAGCTCCGTTTTCGACGTTCTTTATATCCACGCGTAGGCGGGAACGTACTCTACAACTTTCATTTAGACTCCGTTGGCTAATTTTGACTTTTTTCTAGAAGTTATATTTTTAACAGGCCGGGATAGGATTGGTCCGTTAAAAATTCATAACTCCTTCATTTTTCTAGAAGTTATATTTTTCTAGAAGTTATATTTTTAACTCCGTTTTCGTCTGTCTTTTTATCGTTACGCTACTATTAACGAGATCTTCGATTCTCGTTTAGGTTGTGTCGGCTAAAAACTGCTCGATCTAATATTTGAACTTCGGGCTGTACACTGCTAAGCCGAAACTTCGAAAAATCATAACTTCCTCATACGAAGTCAGATTTGGGCGTTCTTTTTATGGACGCTATCGGTTTAACGAACACTACGAATTTTGTTTAGATCGCTAAGGCTAAAAATCGCTGTATCTTAAATTCACTATTTACGCTTCCCGGTGTCGTGCCGGTTCCGTCGCGAAACTTCGACGGGTCATAACTTCTTCGTTATAACTCGAATTTCGACGTTCTTTATATGTACGGAACCCTTGAGACATATTCTACAACTTGGTTAAGATTATTTATTCTAAATAATCTTTTGTCGAAAAGTCGTTTTCGACCCCTATTATCTCTAAATTGACTAGCCTGGATTTACGGGCGTTACATTACTTATCTAAGATTGGTTCGATCCTAGCTCTAGTAATTTAATGGCCACTAAATTACTAGGTTTCAAGTTCATGCAATTTATTGTTCACTAAGCTACATGGAACATGAATTTCAAGCAATTTAAGTATCAAATATTAGCATGTTAGGTATTAACAATCAAACACAAGCAATTAATCAATTAGCGAAATCCATAACTAAATAACTAAACCATGACTTGAAGTTTCATCTAGCTAAACAGAAGTAGCTAGATTAAGCTACTCATGGCTGAAATCAAACACTCAAACTCGATAAATAAAAACATAGTCAATTGTACCAAATTAAAAGATAAAATTTGTGATCTTCTACTCCTTCTTCTTCCTTGGATGTTAATGCTTGAAATCTTTGCCTTAAACTCTTCCAGAAATCGTCTTCTAACATTCTCAATCTCCAGAAGTCCTCTTAAAATCGTAAATACCAAGGATATATATAGTTTTCGTGATTTTTGCACTCTATGTTGTGGACTAAGACTCCACATCGTGAATTAGGAAGAATCCTTATCGGGCAAGGACTCTGACTTTCCGTGTACTCATCTTCTAGAATCACTAACACCACGTCGTGTAATTGAAGTCCACGACGTGGATTTAGCTTTTCGCTGGGATTTCCTTTTCCTTAATTATTTAATCCTCCAAAATTCTGCCACTTGTCGCTTTTGGTCCTTGTTCTTCAAGATTGCTCCTTTTGACTGCAAAATACAATTCAATCTTATAAAGTACCACTTATCTTTGCAAATAACCAAAATATTAATCAAAATGTATTAAAATATTGCCTAAAAATGTGTATAAATATGACAATATCAAATGCCCCACACTTATCTTTTGCTTGCCCTCAAGTAAAACTAATTAATTTTTAAGTTAAACTCTCATTACCAACATCACATGAAGCAATCCATTTTTGAACTCAGCCATTATACTAAGACCGCAATGCGCATATTTTTGTCTAAATTTCCTAATAACTTCCCAATCCTAAATACTCACAATCCTTATGAGCCTTCACCCTTTAGCTTATACGACACTCATTTTTGCAACCCTCCGAATCAATCATCAGAAATCTTTCTTAACCTCAATGTATTTTTGTTAAGCTGCCCAAACATACATAATCTAGAAAAATTACAACTTTAGATACCACAATAGAGCTCTTTGAATTCTTCACTTATTTGATATTTTCTTTGAATTCACCACCTTTTTGTTTGATTTTTGGTATCTTCAACTTTTTGATTTTTCAGAATTTCTTATCTTTGAATTTATATTTTGACAGCTCCACAATTCTTCAACTTTTCAGTAATTTCTCTTCTTTTTTTTTATATATCTTACTTTTTTTCACTCAAATCCTACATGCTTAAGCAAGGAAGCTTAACTTCAAAATTTATTGGTTAGAGATATTAGTCTAAATGCAATGACTACATAAGCTCTCCTGGATAGATTTCAAGTACACACTGCAAAACTTATTATGCCATATAAACTACCAGATTACCTTTCATATCTCATGACTTTTCACTAGGAATGGGAAGCCACAAATACACTATAACATATGTTGGCTCAATTAAACATTTGAGCTCGCGTCGGATCATCCCATATAATACTAGCAACTTAAGTTTAAACTATTACTAGATTCAATTTTTAGATTATTATTTCAAATCTAGTTCTAAATTTTTCAAAATTTAAAATTTAAAATTTTCTAGCAATTTACTTTTTCGACCCCATACCCTACACTTATTACATACAATGCCCTCATTGTATGCATAAAATAAATTAAAATTAAGAAAAGGGAGAAAAAGGAACAGACTCCCCTGGGGTAGTAGCGGGGAGATCGATTTCTTCACGCGTGTAGAAAATTTCGAACATCTTGAATATAGACATCTTCAGTTACGGAACTTGGATTTTCAACAAATGAGATATGTGAATGTGCCGACAAAAATGTGAATCCGAGAATTGATGATTAAAAAGTTTAATATCCTAAAATGCAATTAAAAATGCAAAAACGAAAAGAAAATCGCAAACCGAACTCGGATTACCTCCCGAGAAGAGCTTCTTTTTGTTGGAGTCATGAGCCGGATTCTGTGACGCCTCACATTGAATTTGCAAGAGTGTGCATCACCAATTGTACCTTTTGCTCCTTCCATCGTTTTTATACACTTGAACTCGACGAAGATAAACTTTTTTAGAGTTTTCCTTTTTACCCTTAGCATTCCCTTCTTCAAGATTTCTTTTTACCCCTTTATTCACCATGAGTTGAGGTTTTACTCCGTCTTCACTTTTTAGCTCCTTAGATTCGACCTTTTCGTTCAAAGTTAGTGGTTTCAACTCCGAAGTAACCTCTTCATCATCACTAGATACCAAATCTTCTTCACTATCCTTACTCACCCAAGATGTTGGAGTTTTGTAAGCAATTACTTCCATAACTGTCGGAATGGATGCTCTTGGCTTCACACGTTTGACTTGTTGAATTGACTGAATTTCTTCTTCTATTAGCTTCTCCAACTCCTCAAGTTCATTTTCTTTAATAATATTAAAGACTTCACCTTGAGCATAATCATTTTGAAAACCATCTTCCACTCCAAAGGTAACTTCTTCATCTCTAACTCTTAAAATAAGTTTAGATTCCCGAATGTCAACCAAGGCTCTAGCAGTATTGAGTAAAGGGCGACTAAGAATTATAGGGATATTGGTATCTTCCTTCATATCCAAAACAACAAAATCAGTTGGGAAAACAAAATTTCCCAATTTTGACCAATATATCCTCCACTATGCCTCGAGGATGAGTCACTGAACGATTAGCCATGTGAATCGTCATTCTAGTAGCCTTTAAATCTGGAAGATTTAACTTTTGATAGAATGAGTAAGGCATTAGAGTTATGCTTGCCCCCGAATCAGCTAAAGCATAAGTCTTCATGTTATTTCCAAATTTACACGGAAGAGTGAGGCGTCCAGGATCTCTTATTTTCTTTGGTAGCTCACCCATTATCACTTTTGAACTCTGCTCACTAAGGATCACCTTGGTATACTTCTCCAATTGTTGGCGGGTATCGAGTAAGTCTTACAAAAACTTAGCATATTCAGGAACTTGGGACAATGAATCGATAAAAGGAGTATTTATTGGAATATCCTTTACTTGATTTATGAATTTCAAATGTTCATGCTCCAATGGATGAATTCTTGCCTGAGACGAAAATGGTAATGAAGGACAATAAGCTTGAGTATCATCAAAAAATTTCTGATCAGACTGTCTCCACGTCATGGCCTCGATGTTTCAGCACTAAATTTTTCTTCAATCTTCGACTTCTTCGGCTTTGGTCCAGGCTAATGTGGCTCGACTTCAAGGGCTTCAAGGAATTCAGAGATGGTATCTTCTTCAGTTTCAATTGCCATAACTTGCGGTTGAGGCTTTTTGCAGGAATTTTTGGAGAAAGTCTTTCATTAACCAAAGTTGTTAATTGACTAAGTTAAGCTTCGATGTTGTGTATTGATGCTTGATGATTCCTCAGCAAATCTTGCTGGTCTCTCATGAGAATTTGATGGTCTCTATCACCGCATCAGTGTCATTATGTCTTTTTCTCTGAAGCCTCCATGGATCTAGTGAGCATTGACTCTAAATCGACCTTCTTTTCAAGTGGTTGCTCTTTTTGATAAAAGCCTCGATCAGTTTGCCTATACTTTTCTTCTTTTTGCTTCTTATATTCATCATATGTAAACCACTCTTTCTTTGGCTTCCTCCAATCTGCATCATATTTGTCACACCCCCAAACCTGAACGGCGGAAACGTCCGGGGGTGGATGACTTCATGTTAAGTATCACAACACATGCATCATAGTAAACAAAGTACAACAACCATTGCATTAATAATGTATAAGTTTTACATAGTGTTCAAGTCATTGAATATGAAATCAAAAGTAGATATAGCAAAAGACAAAAGATGCAACTCAATACTGCTCCGTCTTCTCAAAATCCTGGGAATGTACCTGTCTACTAGTTCCCTGAGAATACAAGTATTTTGAAAAAGAGAGTATCAACATTTAAGTTGGCGAGTTCATAAGTATTTATGTTTAGAAGTTTTTTTTATCTGTTCCTTGAAATAGTGAGTATGTTTACTGGTCCAGAAAATCCAATATTTTCTAAAATAACTGAAAGTAGTTTTAATACCATAAAACCGTTCTGTGTAAGTGTTGTTGTACTATGAAATAGTGTAACATAGTTTTAATTCACAATAAAACTATAAAAAGAATGCTTTATGTATTGTTATGTTTTCCTTTGTTGTAAACTAGTATGTTGTATTTGTACTCTTTGAAAACCCTGTAATTGTGAGTGTGCCTGGCTCCACCAGCTGTAATTGTAAGTTGTAATGTAATACTGTAATTCGTATTATTGTAAAACTAGTACATTGTATTTGTACTCCTTTGTTTAATTATTCATACACTAATCATATTGTTAATATCTTTTTGTGAGTTATTATAACCATACTAAGACTAGTAAGCCTCATACGACATTTTGTAAGCGCCGGACTGTAACGACATTTGTCACTCCCAGGCGTACACGCCTAACTGTAGCTAACAGTTTGAGTGCGGGATTGTCAATCCCGTATAGATCTATACACACTTGTCTCGCTCTCTGTTGGGAGATTTTGGTTATAATCATCAGGACTTTAATTGTATTGCCTAAATGAATAAGCGACTGAACATTTTCTCACAAAAACCATATTGATGCTTACGTGTATAATAATTATGAACAGTCATTCTGAAATAAATGAACTGATAGTTTGTTCCTTTTCTAGTATACTTGAAGTGTAAAGTATTTGTACGAGAGTATATAGTTAAACTTTGTATACTTGACTAGTGAAAATAGTATGCGAGTTCCATAAATTATACCTATTATAATTTATATTGTATTATGTTTGATATGATTTGTTCGTGAAAGTACCCCCTTTGCTCGGCATATTACAAAGGGTAATGAAACTGATTGAAGTACTTTATATATATATATATATATATATATATATATATATATATATCTTACTATATTATTATACAAACCTTACTATTTCTAAAAATAGATTAAGACGTCCAAGTTTTTAAGTTTAAAGTACAATCACATATCAATAAACTAATATTAAACTTTAATTAGTACAAATGACTAAACATAAAATACCATTAATCAATGAACATACAATCTTATCTTTCTATTTTGTTGACAATCTTATCTTCCTATTGTTAGACCTCACCCTTTGACCCAGCTCCTTTAATCTCTAGAATTTCCCTGATTTATATGTCACGTTTAATTTTGAATTCTGGTTTCTCGGCACCTATCTCTCAAATTTCGCTTCCTCACCCTATATGTCGTGGCTCTCTTGGAGAAACCCACAAAAAAATCAACGCTTCTTCTTCATCAACCTTACTCTCACTCCCCCAATACGAACCTGTTCTTCCCTTCTCCTCCTCTATTCTTTGTATGTTCTCTCTGACGACAGTGGCCATACCTTAGACATCGGGTCACCACCCTTAGCTATAGTCTAGGGCTCAATTTATCCCTCACAAGGATTCAAGCCCAAAACGTTACAATGATTTCGAATTTCAGGTTTGAACTATCTCACCATGAATCAGGCCTAAATATAATAAAAAAATATTTACCTTGTAGCTTTGTTGATTTGGGGCTTGGAAGCTGTGACATCCCCAAAATCACGGCCAGAAAAGACCGGTTTAATTTATGCTTTTAAATAAAATCAGAGTAATCCTTTGATTAAAAGAGTTGCGGAATTTGTTCCCAAAACAAAATATGATAAGAATTTATCAAAGCATTTCATTAAAGAAATGTATTTTCATTATATAACAAAACCTCGGGATGTCATGTTCCGATACAGACCAAAAGCATAAACAATACAAAATAGACCTTACAACAGTTACATATAACTACTGGTCTATAATCCAAAAATATCTTGACAATGTCATCCGACTTATGCTCTCGTGCCACTACCTGTAATACAAAGAAAAACTGAGTGGGTCAGGCTTGGGAGCCTGGTGAGCATATAGGGTTTTCAACCCACAATAAATAATTATATTTAGTTCATCAACCAACAATAACCCGATTACCCATTCCCGTTATCCTCACTTTATGTCCCTAAAACAACTATCACAAGGGACCTAGTCTAAGGATTTTCATCGGGGTGGACATTACTGCAAAGGGGTTTCCTCCAGAATAATGTCCTAAAGGCAACCATGAGGGGGATAGAGTACACCGGTGAACACATCGTTCACAACACCTACAGGTTATGAGCCTGCTAGCGTTTCACTGGACCGTCTAGAAAGAGTCCGTGGTCGTCATCCATGCTCCGCTAGATGACTAGATCAACAACAACATCGAGGCCTCTCATCATTTTATTTCATCACACACCAACTGTCTACCCATGTTCTACCCAACATATTAGTAGATAAAATACACACATTTATATACAGCTTAAAACCTGTACAAAACATCCATTCAACAACTAGTTCAAATAAACAAATAATATATAAACACATAGCACGTATTTTATAAAGAATAGTTCATATCTATGTGTTAGAAGAAAACGAAAATACACTTACTTGATACGACGATTGATCGGACAACACCTCGTCTATTAAAACAATAATCTTCGATGAAACCGGGATGTTTTCTCCAAAACCGGTCTTTACGCGGGCAGAGTTGCGGCTCGGAAACTTTACTTCTGTCACACCCCGGCCGTCGGCGGAAACACCGAGCAGTGTAACGTCATTTCTCGTATCATAGTTATCAACTTCCTGAAAACACATGCAATTTAAAAATACGTCAACATAAAGTTGGTGAGTTCACAGGTTTTGACTCCATAAAATAATACATTTTCCATGTTCAAAAGTATAGTTTTGAAAGTATCATTTTGACTCTCCAACATTTAGTATATATATCCTAGGTATAATGGTTTACTTACCAAATAAGTATATACCTATAGGTCGCATATATTATAAATATAAATGTTTGTAATTCCATACAAACTAAGTTGTTACGTATAAATCTTATTTCAATTCTATACGAGTAAAACTGCTACGTATAAATCTATTTCAATTCTATACGAGTAAAACCGCTACGTATAAATCTATTTCAATTCTATACGAGTAAGTAGGATAGGTGTAGTGGTCTACTTAATATACAAGTAATATACCTACTAGATTCTTATACTTAGAGTATAAGTCTTTGGGGAACTTATACTTAACATTCATACTTGTATATCGACAAAGTATAATGCTTCTAAAGTTGTGCTACCATGAGTCTGTAGCTGCGACTGTATGACTTAGTTTTATACCTCTTATTATCATTACAAGGATCACACATTGCGGTAGTACAAGGATTACACCTTGCGGTAGTACAAGGAATACATCTTGCAGTAGTACAAGGATTACACCTTGCGGTAGTACAAGGAGTACATCTTGCGGTAGTACAACAACTATAATTAGAATTAAAACCAGGTTTTATCTTAACATAAAATCAATAATAACAACATATAACGTTCCTAGTTTTATCTTGAAATAAAACCAATAATAACAACATATAGCATTCCTAGTTTTATCTTGACATAAAACCAATAATAACAACGTACATATCAATTAACATATAGAACTTCCGAGTATAACTCTGGAACTATATCGCACACAACATATATATAGAATCCTAAGTATAACTCAAGATCTACATTAGTATACTACTATAACAATAACATGCTAACAACTTTACGATAGTTGTATATTTTTAGATACGAAATAACTATATCCCGGTTATTATAACTATCTACGTTGATACTAATATACTATCATATAGACATAATAATAACGTATATACAATATTTAGCATGCGTTTTCCCCCGAAAATATTAGAAAGTGGGGCCATGAAACTCACCTTATTAGCGTGATTATAAAATCTAAACGGTCAGAGGCTCGTCGTTGTCAGGCTCGAGAAGGGAAAACGGCCTTCGGAAACGAGAGAGAATGAAAGGAGAAGGTGTAAGGATTGAATGAGCTTTGATCGCTATTTATTGGGTGTTCTGGGGCCATTCACATCGTGAACATGATAGGTTCACGTCGTGAACTTCCATGAGTCACCCCATAGCCTTAACGCGTGTTTTCTAGCTCCGATTAGTGTCTGTTGACTCCTCACGTCATGAATTTTTGATGCTCACGTCGTGAGTTCAGTCAAATTAGGGTTTCTGACAGCTGCATCTTTGGAAGGCCATAACTTTTGCATACGAACTCCGTTTTCGGCATTCTTTATATGCACGCGTAGGTAATTCCGTGTACTACGACTTTCTTTTAGAGTCCAATAGCTAATTCTAAGTCTATTTTAAATAACGCTTGTTATAAGGCATTATAGCGTTAGATTTTATCATAACTTCTTCACGCGAAGTCAGATTTAGATGTTCTCTATATTTTTCGAATCGTATGGACGTATACTTTAAGTTGTATCATGAAAGTTCATACTTTAACATGAATTACATAGTAAGTTTATCACATTACTAGTTTAACAAAATCACATTACATGATTGGCATAATCACATGTGATTGTTATTGACCTAATTTTGACGGGTGTTACAACTTCTCGGGATCCTCGGGGCTTCGGGACTTGCTTCGGGTCTCGGGAATGATACCGGGGCTTCGGGGTATAAGTTGCACGCAAAACGAGGCAATAATGAGAGAGAGAAGAATTGAGCAACAAAACTCGGCAGCCCTTGAGTTCTATTTATAGGGGCTGAAACCCCGATTTACGCTGGGTGTAAATCCTGATTACGCTGGGCGTAATGCCTCTACAAGCAGTACGCTGGGCGTACGAAGATCTACGCGGGGCGTAGTTCGGATAAGCTTTGGTATGCGTGCCTCAAACTTCAAAAATTCATAACTTTCGTATACGAGCTCCATTTTCGACGTTCTTTATATCCACGCGTAGGTGAGACTATGCTCTACAATTTTCGTTTAGACTCCGTCGGCTAATTTTGAATTTATTTTCATTATATTATTTTTAGTAGGCCGGGACAGGAAAACTCCGTCATAAAATCATAACTTCTTCATTCGACGTCTGTTTTTGTCTGTCTTTTTACCGTTGGACTACTAACGACGAGATCTTCGATTCTCGTTTAGATTGATTCGGTTAAAAGTCACTCGATCTCATATTCGAGTTTCGGGCTGCATACCACTAAGTCGAAACTTAGAAAAATCATAACTTCCTCATACGAAGTCAGATTTAGACGTTCTTTTTATGCACGCTCTCGGTTTACGAACCCTTCGACTTCCGTTTTGATCACTAAGGCTAAATATCGCTCTATCTTAAATTCGTATTTTACGTCATATAGTGTCGTGTCGGTTCTGCCATCTTTATGCTCGAGTGGAAACTATTATTGTAGGAAAATTCCACCAAAGGTAAATGTTCGTCCCAGTTACCTTGGAATTCCAGGGTACATGCTCTCAGCATATCTTCAAGTGTTTGTATCGTTCGTTCGCTCTGACCATCAATCTGTGGATGGTAAGCTGTACTCAAATACAACTTGGTACCCAATTCCTCTTGTAGACGTTTCCAAAATCGTGAGGTGAAATGGCTGTCACGATCTGACACAATCGTTAACGGAACACCGTGAAGCCTCATAATTTCCTTCACGTAAGAATTCGCAAGCTTATCCATAGACCATTTCTCATTGGCTGCCATGAAGTGCGCACTCTTAGTGAAGCGATCAACGACCACCCAAATCATGTCGTGACCATTCTTCGTTCTGGGCAGTTTAGTGACAAAATCCATAGTGATGTCTTCCCACTTACCCATAGGCACAGGTAAAGGTTCTAAACTCCTGTATGGTTTCTGATGTTGTGCCTTGACTCTCGCACAGGTCACACACTCCGCCACATACTTCGCAATGTGGAGCTTCATCGTCGGCCACCAGTAATAGGGTTTTAGGTCCCTATACATTTTAGTGCTGCCAGGATGAATTGAGTACATGGTTTTGTGAGCTTCTTCCATCAGAAGATTTCTTATTCCTCCTGACTTAGGTACCCAAATACGATCTTGGAATACCTTCAGTCCATGACTGTTTGTACCAAACACTAACGTTTTGCCCAAACGTTCCTCCTTTCGGTCATTCTTTTCTGAAGCTTCCTCTTGAGCTTTCTTTATACTCTCCACAATTGTCGAGACAACTTCTATTCTCAACGCTCTTGGCCTTTTTCTTTCAATATTGACTTTCCGACTGAGAGCATCAGTAACAACATTGGCTTTATCGGGGTAGTAAAGTATCTCACAGTCGTAGTCCTTAAGTAAGTCTAGCCAGCGTCGTTGCCTCATATTTAATTCCTTCTGATTAAAGAGATATTGGAGCCTCTTATGATCAGTGAAAAGTTTGCACTTCGAGCCATAGAGGTAATGCCTCCATATCTTTTGAGCAAATACTACCACTGCCAACTCCAAATCATGAGTGGGGTAGTTCTTTTCATGCTCTTTCATCTGTCGAGACACATATGCTATCTCCTTTTCTCTTTGGGTCAAAACACAACCCAACCTAACACCAGATGCATCGCTATAGACAACGAAGTCTTCAACTCCATCGGGTAGAGAAAGAATTGGTGCCTCACATAGCTTCTTCTTTAGCAACTCGAATGCTTATTTGTGCTTATCACTCCAAGCATAAGTAGCTCCTTTGTGAGTCAAAGCTGTTAATGGAGTAGCGATCGAAGAAAAGCCTTGGATAAACCTTCGGTAATATCCGGCTAATCCTAAAAAGCTTCGGATATCCGTGGGATTTTTCGGTTGTTCCCACTTCATCACAGCTTCAATCTTAGCTGGATCAACCATTATCCCTTCTTGGTTGACCACGTGACCCAAGAATTGGACTTCTCGAATCCAAAAATCACATTTGGAGAACTTAGCATACAACTTCTCCTTCTTCAAGACTTCCAACACTTCTCGCAAGTGTCTGCCATGCTCCTCTTGGCTTTTCGAATAAATCAGAATGTCGTCTATGAACACTAACACAGATTTATCAAGGAACGGATTGCAAACTCTGTTCATTAAATCCATGAATGCTGCGGGAGCATTGGTTAGTCCAAATGACATAACCAAAAACTCGTAGTGTCCATATCGCGTTCTGAATGCAGTCTTCTCGATGTCCTGCTCTCTCACCTTCAGCTGATGATATCATGACCTTAGGTCGATCTTTGAAAAATAACTTGAACCTTGTAGTTGATCGAACAGGTCATCAGTCCTCGGCAACGGATATCTATTCTTTATCGTTGCCTTATTCAACTCTCTGTAATCAATGCACATTCTCATACTCCCGTCTTTCTTCTTCACGAATAACACCGGAGCTCCTCAGGGTGATGAACTAGGTCTTATGAAACCTTTGTCCAATAACTCCTGAAGCTGCATCACCATCTCCTTCATCTCCGTGCTAATCGATAAGGTGCTTTTGCTATTGGCGTCGTTCCTGGTAACAAGTCAATACGAAATTCTACTTGTCGATCAGGCGGTAATCCAGGAAGATCTTTAGGAAATACTTCCGGATACTCACACACGACAGGAATGCTCTGCATCACCTTTTTCTCCTTCTTTGCGTCAATCACGAATGCCAAATATGATGCACATCCTTTGGCCAAACACTTTCTGGCTTTCATTAGAGAAATGATTCCAAAATTTACCCTGCGTTTGTCCCCATACACCATAAATGACTCCTTCCCTGGCGGGTTTACTTTTACTATCTTCTTCTTGCATAATATCTCGGCATCATTGGCGCTAAGCCAATCCATTCCCAGCACGATGTCGAAACCATTTAACTCAATGGGCAATAATTCTTCGTGGAACTTATTCCCATTCAAATCAATTAAGATGTTTTTCATACGATGGCTAACAGGTACAAACTTGGCACTAGCAACTTCGACTAATAAAGCATTATCTAGTCTATCGACAGGCAAAGCTAGCTTTCTACCAAATTCATGCGAAATAAAGGAGTAGTTGGCTCCAGAATCAAATAAAATTTGGGCAGGAAATTCGTTTACGAGAAAGGTACCTGAAGCGACATCAACTTCTTCTTTAGCAGCTTCCAGTGTCATCTGAAAGGCTCTCGCCTTCGGCTTTGGTGGAATGCTGGGTCTTGCTGCTTCCTTCTTTTTCGGACAATCCCTCGAGATGTGCCCCTCCTCCCCACACCCATAACAAACTTTCTTGGTGAGGGTGCATTCGTTGGCATAGTGCCCTGGCTTTCCACATTTGAAGCAGGTGACTTCCCCGTCACATTTCCCATGATGTTTCTTCTTGCATTTTTCGCACCACTTCGCTTCGCCTCCTCCTCCTCTCGAACTAGACTTCGAGAATTTCTTTTTCTTGTTGAACCCTGAAGGCCCATCAAACTTCCTCTTCTCACCACCCTCTGATCTCTCCAGACCCTACTCCCTGATCTGAGTCTCAACATTCTTAGCAGCCCAGATGGCGGCTTTCAATGTGGTTTCTTGCTTAACCATTGGACCAAAATCCGCTGGTAATCCGAGGACAAACTTATTGACCTTTGAGATTTCTGTTGGAACTAGGTATGGGATAAGCTTCATCTTTTCTGTGAAACTTGCAGCGTATTCAGTAACACTCATTTTTCCCTTCTTCAAATTCTGAAATTCATTATTGATTTCCAGAAGGTCCTGCTCGCAGCAGTATTGCAGTTTCAGTTGTTCCACAAAGTTTCCCAAGACTTCTTGCTTGCTTCTCCCTTGGGCATAGAGTCAACTAACAGCTTCCACCAACTCAACACGCCATATTTTAACAAAGGGATCGCAAGAGCGGTCTTCTGCCTATTGCTGCATTCGCAACTTTCAAACATTGTCTCCATTTCGGAGACCCAATCCATAATTTGCACCGGCGCCGGGCTTCCAGATAGACACGGTGGCTTAGATGCCATAAAATCCTTGTATTTACATCCTCTTCCATCATTTCCTCCATCACGATTGTTTTGTCTAACAATCGGTGGGTTGGCTTGACCAACAGTCCTACTGAAGTTACCTTCTTCCGACGACCCTCCATTCACTTCGGGCTCTTCAACTTGAATTGAAAGTTCTTCACGATTTTGTTGAAGCAGACGTCTAGTTTCTTCCATCTGACGATCCAACATCGTCTGAATCATCAATTGTACACCAGCCATTGTCACCGTCTCAGGTGTTGCTGCTACCACAGGTATTTGCTCAATTACTGGTGGTTGATTCTTGTTTTCGTTCGCGTTTCCAACTCCGCTTCTTGTTCTTGCCATTCTTGATCTATACACCGAATAAGGTGAATTTAGATCTTCAATCACGATAGATAATCAAATCATCCTTATCAATCCGAAACGTTTACATGCTAGTTCTAATACCGCCGTCATACGCTTAGAATCCTAAACACATAAGGTTTCCAGATCCGGTTGGCAACAAACCATAGATCCGAACAAATAATATCATATATGGCAAACATATAACATTTAGCAAATAAAAGAATTTTAGGCAACTTTCATAAAATAAACTAGTGCTCGTGTCTAAAATATAACAGACACTCATCTCACAATCTTCACTTAGCATTCTAAGTTTAAGTCTAGAAATCCTACAAATTCCTAGTTCGCTTAAACTAATGCTCTGATACCAACTGTGACATCCCCAAAATCACAGCCAGAAAAGACCGGTTTAATTTATGCTTTTAAATAAAATCAGAGTAATCCTTTGATTAAAAGAGTTGCGGAATTTGTTCCCAAAACAAAATATGATAAGAATTTATCAAAGCATTTCATTAAAGAAATGTATTTTCATTATATAACAAAACCTCGGGATGTCATGTTCCGATACAGACCAAAAGCATAAACAATACAAAATAGACCTTACAACAGTTACATATAACTACTGGTCTATAATCCAAAAATATCTTGACAATGTCATCCGACTTATGCTCTCGTGCCACTACCTGTAATACAAAGAAAAACTGAGTGGGTCAGGCTTGGGAGCCTGGTGAGCATATAGGGTTTTCAACCCACAATAAATAATTATATTTAGTTCATCAACCAACAATAACCCGATTACCCATTCCCGTTATCCTCACTTTATGTCCCTAAAACAACTATCACAAGGGACCTAGTCTAAGGATTTTCATCGGGGTGGACATTACTGCAAAGGGGTTTCCTCCAGAATAATGTCCTAAAGGCAACCATGAGGGGGATAGAGTACACCGGTGAACACATCGTTCACAACACCTACAGGTTATGAGCCTGCTAGCGTTTCACTGGACCGTCTAGAAAGAGTCCGTGGTCGTCATCCATGCTCCGCTAGATGACTAGATCAACAACAACATCGAGGCCTCTCATCATTTTATTTCATCACACACCAACTGTCTACCCATGTTCTACCCAACATATTAGTAGATAAAATACACACATTTATATACAGCTTAAAACCTGTACAAAACATCCATTCAACAACTAGTTCAAATAAACAAATAATATATAAACACATAGCACATATTTTATAAAGAATAGTTCATATCTATGTGTTAGAAGAAAACGAAAATACACTGACTTGATACGATGATTGATCCGACAACACCTCGTCTATTAAAACAATAATCTTCGATGAAACCGAGATGTTTTCTTCAAAACAGGGCTTTACGCGGGCAGAGTTTCGGCTCGAAAACTTTACTTCTTGGGATCCTCGGGGCTTCGGGACTTGCTTCGGGTCTCGGGAATGATAACGGGGCTTCGGGGTATAAGTTGCACGCAAAACGAGGCAATAATGAGATAGAGAGAGAAGAATTGAGCAACAAAACTCGGCAGCCCTTGAGTTCTATTTATAGGGGTTAAAACCCCGATTTACGCTGGGTGTAAATCCTAATTACGTTGGGCGTAATGCCTCTACAAGCAGTAAGCTGGGCGTACGAAGATCTACGCGGGGCGTAGTTCGGATAAGCTTTGGTATGCGTGCCTCGAACTTCATAAATTCATAACTTTCGCATACAAGCTCCATTTTTGACGTTCTTTATATCCACGCGTAGGTGAGACTATGCTCTACAACTTTCATTTAGACTCCGTCGGCTAATTTTGAATTTATTTTTATTATATTATTTTTAGTAGGCCGGGACAGGAAAACTCCGTCATAAAATCATAACTTCTTCATCCGACGTCCGTTTTCGTCTGTCTTTTTACCGTTGGACTACTAACGACGAGATCTTCGATTCTAGTTTAGATTGTTTCGGCTAAAATTCACTCGATCTCATATTCGAGTTTCGGGCAGCATACCGCTAAGTCGAAACTTAGAAAAATCATAACTTCCTCATACGAAGTCAGATTTAGACGTTCTTTTTATGCACGCTCTCGGTTTAACGAACTCTTCGACTTCCGTTTAGATCACTAAGGCTAAATATCGCTCTATCTTAAATTTGTATTTTACGTCATACAATGCCGTGTCGGTTCTGTCACGAAACTTCGACAGGTCATAACTTCTTCGTTATAACTCGGATTTCGGCATTCTTTATATATTCGGAAACCTTGCCACGACCACTACAACTTCCTTCATAAATATCGGGATTATCTAATATTTTATTTTATCGCTTATTTTTATCCTTAATTCATTTAAATCACACAATTAAGCAGTAAACATATAATACTCAAATAATACATTCTTATTATTTCAAAATGAGTTACAAAGGTTAACCTAGAATATAACAACGACATTAATGCCTAGCCCAGAAATATGGGCGTTACAATTCTCTCCACCATAGAATGATTCCGTCCCTAGAATCACACATCAACAAACAAATGCGGATAGTTACTCATCATGTCACTCTCCGTTTCCCAGGTGAGATTTGGCCCATTCGTATGTTTCCAACGGACAAGCACCAATTGGACCATCTTACGTCGTAATTTCTTAGTCTTTCGGTCAACGATTGCCTCCGGTTCTTCAATTAACCTTTTGTTCTTATCAATACTTAACTCAGAAATTGGAATTATATCGGGAACTTCTCCCGTGAACTTCCTCAAATAACACACATGGAAAGTGTTATGAATTCCATTCAGTTCTTCGGGTATTTCGAGCTTGTAAGCTTGGTTCCCAATCCTCTGAAGAACTTTAAACGGTCCAATAAACCTTGGACTTAACTTTCCCCTTTTGCCAAACCTTATAAGTCCCTTCCACGGTGAGACTTTAAGCAAAACCGAATCTCCAACTTCAAAAGTCATCGGTCGTCTTTTCTTGTCAGCATAGCTCTTTTGACGATCCTGAGCTGCTAACATTCTTTCCTTGATTATTTTCAGCTTTTCAGCAGTTTGATGGACTATCTCCGGTCCCATAAACTGCTTTTCCCCAGCCTCAAGCCAACAAGACGGCGTACGACACTTCTGTCCGTACAAAGCTTGATAAGGTGCCATCTTTATGCTCGAGTGGAAACTATTATTGTAGGAAAATTCCACGAAAGGTAAATGTTCGTCCCAGTTACCTTGGAATTCCAGGGTACATGCTCTCAGCATATCTTCAAGTGTTTGTATCGTTCGTTCGCTCTGACCATCAATCTGTGGATGGTAAGCTGTACTCAAATACAACTTGGTACCCAATTCCTCTTGTAGACGTTTCCAAAATCGCGAGGTGAAATGGCTGTCACGATCTGACACAATCGTTAACGGAACACCGTGAAGCCTCATAATTTCCTTCACGTAAGAATTCGCACGCTTATCCATAGACCATTTCTCATTGGCTGCTATGAAGTGCGCACTCTTCCTGAAGCGATCAACGACCACCCAAATCATGTCGTGACCATTTTTCGTTCTGGGTAGTTTAGTGACAAAATCCATAGTGATGTCTTCCCACTTACCCATAGGCACAGGTAAAGGTTCTAAACTCCCGTATGGTTTCTGATGTTGTGCCTTGACTCTCGCACAGGTCACACACTCCGCCACATACTTCGCAATGTGGAGCTTCATCGTCGGCCACCAGTAATAGGGTTTTAGGTCCCTATACATTTTAGTGCTGCCAGGATGAATTGAGTACATGGTTTTGTGAGCTTCTTCCATCAGAAGATTTCTTATTCCTCCTGACTTAGGTACCCAAATACGATCTTGGAATACCTTCAGTCCATGACTGTTTGTACCAAACACTAACGTTTTGCCCAAACGTTCCTCCTTTCGGTCATTCTTTTCTGAAGCTTCCTCTTGAGCTTTCTTTATACTCTCCACAATTATCGAGACAACTTCTATTCTCAACGCTCTTGGCCTTTTTCTTTCAAGATTGACTTTCCGACTGAGAGCATCAGTAACAACATTGGCTTTACCGGGGTAGTAAAGTATCTCACAGTCGTAGTCCTTAAGTAATTCTAGCCAGCGTCGTTGCCTCATATTTAATTCCTTCTGATTAAAGAGATATTGGAGACTCTTATGATCAGTGAAAAGTTTGCACTTCGAGCCATAGAGGTAATGCCTCCATATCTTTAGAGAAAATACTACCGCTGCCAACTCCAAATCATGAGTGGGGTAGTTCTTTTCATGCTCTTTCATCTGTCGAGACGCATATGCTATCACCTTTTCTCTTTGGGTCAAAACACAACCCAACCCAACACCAGAAGCATCGCTATAGATAACGGAGTCTTCAACTCCATAGGGTAGAGAAAGAATTGGTGTCTCACATAGCTTCTTCTTTAGCAACTCGAATGCTTATTTGTGCTTATCAATTCAAGCATAAGTAGCTCCTTTGTGAGTCAAAGCTGTTAATGGAGTAGCGATCGAAGAAAAGCCTTGGATAAACCTTCGTTAATATCCGGCTAATCCTAAAAAGCTTCGGATCTCCGTGGGACTTTTCGGTTGTTCCCACTTCATCACAACTTCAATCTTAGCTGGATCAACCATTATCCCTTCTTGGTTGACCACGTGACCCAAGAATTGGACTTCTCGAATCCAAAAATCACATTTGGAGAACTTAGCATACAACTTCTCCTTCTTCAAGACTTCCAACACTTCTCGCAAGTGTCTGCCATGCTCCTCTTGGCTTTTTGAATAAATCAGAATGTCGTCTATGAACACTATCACAGATTTATCAAGGAACGGATTGCAAACTATGTTCATTAAATCCATGAATGCTGCGGGAGCATTGGTTAGTCCAAACGACATAACCAAAAACTCGTAGTGTCCATATCGCGTTCGGAATGCAGTCTTCTCGATGTCCTGCTCTCTCACCTTCAGCTGATGATATCATGACCTTAGGTCGATCTTTGAAAAATAACTTGAACCTTGTAGTTAATCGAACATGTCATCAGTCCTCGGCAATGGATATCTATTCTTTATCGTTGCCTTATTCAACTCTCTGTAATCAATGCACATTCTCATACTCCCGTCTTTCTTCTTCACGAATAACACCGGAGCTCCTTAGGGTGATGAACTAGGTCTTATGAAACCTTTGTCCAATAACTCCTGAAGCTGCATCACCATCTCCTTAATCTCCGTGCTAATCGATAAGGTGCTTTTTCTATTGGCGTCGTTCCTGGTAACAAGTCAATACGGAATTCTACTTGTCGATCAAGCGGTAATCCAGGAAGATCTTCGGGAAATACTTCCGGATACTCACACACGACAGGAATGCTCTGCATCTCCTTTTTCTCCTTCTTTGCGTCAATCACGAATGCCAAATATGATGTACATCCTTTGGCCAAACACTTTCTGGCTTTCATTAGAGAAATGATTCCAAAATTTACCCTGTGTTTGTCCCCATACACCATAAATGACTCCTTCCTTGGCGGGTTTACTTTTACTATCTTCTTCTTGCATAATATCTCGGCATCATTGGCGCTAAGCCAATCCATTCCCAGCACGATGTCGAAACCATTTAACTCAATGGGCAATAATTCTTCGTGGAACTTATTCCCATTCAAATCAATTAAGATGTTTTTCATACGATGGCTAACAGGTACAAACTTGGCACTAGCAACTTCGACTAATAAAGCATTATCTAGTCTATCGACAGGCAAAGCTAGCTTTCTCCCAAATTCATGCGAAATAAAGGAGTAGTTGGCTCCAGAATCAAATGAAATTTGGGCAGGAAATTCGTTTACGAGAAAGGTACCTGAAGCGACATCAGCTTCTTCTTTAGCAGCTTCCAGTGTCATCTGAAAGGCTCTCGCCTTCGGCTTTGGTGGAATGCTGGGTCTTGCTGCTTCCTTCCTTTTCGGACAATCCCTCGAGATGTTGTTGGGTTTTAGTATACTACAACATCCTATGGTGCACATATAACCCTAAATACCTTGGATCTATGTTTTCTCTGTTATACATGCAAATGGTTTCCAAGGCATTAAACCTATAACTAGCATGCATTTGACATAAACCATATAATATACTAGTTAGGGAAACATACCTTTTATGTGGCTTGAAGTCTTGATGTATTTGGCCTTAAGAGCTTAGCACCAATAGTATGAAATGCCTCAAATGGAATCACAACACACCTAGGACAAAGGTGGCTCTTGAGAGAGAATTCCATGCACCAAAACACCTCCATATTTCTCTAAGAAAAGAAGTGGTGATTTTGGCTATGGAGTAACCTATTTATATGTAGGATTCCAAGGGTCATGGGTATAACCCATAATCCATACCCATGGGTTTTATGATCCATGGTTCATGTGGCCCAACTCTTTATGTATCCATACATAAACTTGGTCCAACATGGATCATAAGCCCAACACATATAAATATAACTAATTATCATAATTAGTCCCCATAGATTTAATTAGTCTCTTTTGATCACTAAATTAATTCCAAATTAATTCTTGATCGATACTAATTAAAACATATGATTTCATATTAATATATTATAACTTATAATATATTAATAAACCATAAATAACCTTCTCTCAAAAGTCCATCCTAACAAATTGTCCTGATGATATGCAACCCAAATGGAACATGCTACTCTCGGGTCAAGTACATACCAATAATAGTTATGAGCTTAGACATCTAATCCAACAGTCTCCCACTTGGATAAGTCTAAAACTATTATTGCAAGTACGACTTCATAACCCGACTAGCAATCATAGCTCTTAAAGCCGCTGTCGAACTCTGAACAAATCAATGACGCGTCCATTAGATAAGGGATCATATATTCCTCCATTCTAGATATCATATGGACTGAGACATGGATTATAATAATTCTCTCTGTCCATTTGTTGTTTCCTGATTTTCGATTTATGATGACTGACTGATTGAACAAATCAAATCAGTCCTGGCTTGGCCAAGCACTCACATGTGTCATCGCTAAATCATCGAGGGGCCCACAGATATCGCTTTTATCCCGAAGGTAAAAGGAATGGATAAACTTCGACTCATATGGCTTGTTCTACTACTTGTTGAATCATACACAAAGGCACCTTTTATAACATCGAGTTACCAAATGCGTTTTCGTGCAATCAATGTATAACCAACTCATAGTAACAACTCATATCTCTAGGTTTGAAGAATATAAGATATTATCGTCTCATGATCACTCGTGATAAAATCCATGAAGTGATTCAAATGGGTGCGGGTTGAATCCAATACTCAGAACTTATGAGCACTCATGAGTGTTGTAGCACCACTTTGTCCACCAACTTGGACCACTACAAACCAACCCATGACAGTCTTGATTCATATCTACTTCCAACATATGACCGACTGTGGATGGTTTGAATAACTTAATCATTCAGGAAGAGCGACTTAGTTATTCTGGAAGTCAAAACATGCAAAGTGAAACACAAGAATAAATGAATAAAATATGGTATCAAACCTTATGAATATAAATAAACACCTTTATTTATCACCATACTGATTACTCATTATTCATTGTTTCGGTTTTATCAACTTTATACTTGAATTAAAAACACTAGTTGTCCCATGCTCCAAGCATGTACACTATGTTTTTCTTAAACAATAGCTTTGCCATACACCAAGTATGCACTCTATGTTTGTCTATGATCCTTACTTTGTGAACTAGATTGATTGAACGTAATTTCAATGATTCTCTTTTCACACTCCCAAATCGTTATCGAAAAAATGTAAGAATTTCAAATTCCTATCATTTATCGAAATCTGTTTAGATTTTAAACTTATATGCACTGACCCTCTTGTAATGAATGTGTACAAAGTCACAAAACTTGTCAACAGTCATTACAGGGCATTCCAATGAAGATCAACTTCATGGAAATTAAGTCTCATATTCAAAGTACATAGCTTTGAACATGCTTCTTGCATTAAGTTTTTATAATATTACACATATAACTTCCACCTATGGAGACAACTCCATATTCCCATTTTGACTACCACTTCTGAACAAGAGATGCCTCTTTTCAGAATATGTCAATATGGTCCTTCCAAAATTAGCACTATACTTCCAACTGTCCCTGAGCAACCAATCTTTGGTAAACCTCAGATTGTCCTCGACAATTGCTTAATCATTTTAGTCATATCCAATTCTAGACCTTTTCCCTTCTTAATGCCTCTAGGCATTTGGAAAAATTTAGAAATGACAAATATTATAGCACATGCAATCGATCCTGTACCCAAAGCAAATGGTACACGATTCATGATGTTTCACATAAAGACATGATTCTAGACCAGTCTTTTGCTACAATATTTTTTATTTGCCATGTTCTCAAGATTTGACTATGAACAGGGATGCCGTAATCATAATCGAATTTTGAGAACGCAATATATAGAATTTCCTTAAGTTGAACCAATCCAACATGAAATTCATATATATATTCTTGACTAAAGATGATTAAAATCTCAATCTAAGCTTAAAATCTCACTCTAAGCCTTTTAGAATTGACATGAAGTATAATATCCTCTCCCTTAATTATAGCAAAACAACTTTTTCAACCCCTGCAACCTCACGAATTGAAACTTTTGTTTTCTATAATTAACATTGCTAACTTGCAACACTAACAATAATTATCATGCTCCCACTAACATGATGATTATTAGCATAACACTTATGCTCCCACTAGCTTTGACATGTACTCAGAAATCAGCTGGACTTCTAAAAATCAATACTTTATTGACTTTTTTACCAAAGTTCAGATTTCTGATACGAGATGCTTTGATAAAACTTTATCAAAATCATACACCTTTCCTTAGATAACAAGCATGTGTGTCTAAACAATTTCAGAACTATGAAAAGGGATGCCGTAATCATAGTCTCAATTGTTTAGACCTTTTGCCATCTGCTTCAAATCTACTTGGTGGAAGTGTTTCCTCACCATCATTTTCATGAATCGGAGAGAAACCTTATGACCCTTAGATTTTATGGTGTATGTGTTATTATCCATGTGAATCATCAAAACCATAGTCACAAGACAAGGATAATGACAAATCCAAACTCATATGGACTGAACTTATGCAATCTTAACTTCTTGCCACATGGCAGTATAGGGCCTGCCATTGCTTCCAAGTTGTTATGCAACCAATTGAGAACTTTCAGAACTCCTATGCAAAGCCAAATTTAACTGGAATGGGCACAAAATATGTCAACACGATAGGTTATAAACCTCAAGTCGTCTGCTAGTGAAGAACCTCAGGTTTTATTCTTGATTAGTTCTTGAAATTCTTTTTAGGATCTTTAAGACTCCCACTATCCTCTTGACATATAAGACTATCTTGCCAAATATTCAAGAGATAGTGCGGATTCTTTATCAAGACAAACACTTCACACAATTGGCCTTAGTTGGTCTTTGTTTTATCCAAAACATCACAACTTACCAATTTCAAATGTACAAGAGTAGGACACTTTTACTCTTACATTTGACAAGTGTTTTAAAGCTTTCTTTAAGATATGTCACTCAAGTTACAATCTTGGCGTATGACTCTAAGAATTGTTTTGGAATGAAGTATGACTCATCTTCCTGATCTAACCATTTCAACAACTCATGACTCCTCTTCTTAGTCATAAGAATGCACTAAGATGTCCTTTAGAGGACTAATTGTGATATGATTTCTAAATCATTAAGATGATCACAGACATGATACTAAAGTACTCTCCCATCTTTTCAGATTTGAGAAACTTTTATCTTTCTGCCTAATTTGATTCTTCCCATTCGTTCTGCCATACATTGAGACTTTTCCAATGTTTCAGAATTATACTTAAACTTGTAAGTATAACCATATTTACTAAACTTTAGTAAATCAAATAATCTTAACGAGCTTTGTGGTGGACATGACCAGTGCACAAGAATGTGTATTCGATCCCTTTAGTCCTTCACTTGACTCACACATCCATGTGAACAAGTAATTAGTCTTGATTTTCCAATGCTTGAAAGTTCTCATTCATCATACTATTCAACTTGCATGATTCCAAGTTTCGGTCCAATTGAAACTTGGGTGATGAGGAACTTTCCTGATTTGGTAAATTTAGACACTACCACAAATGAAAGAATCAAATCCATTTTCCAATATTGCTGTCAGTGGAATCATATAAGCAACAATTTTCCACAAATGTCATTGTAAGGATACTTCAAATAAATAAAATTAAACAATTTTCTTTTATTTTAAAAGTTTGCGGAAAAACTTATCCTTACAATCCACATGGAAAATTGTTGTTATCTATTCCTTAGCAATATATCATAACTTCTTAAGCAACTGCTCAAAATTCTGATGCGATCGAAATCCACCTTCGCGATCAGAATCAGCATATACTTCCTTTAAGATTTCTCTCTATTCTTTGATTCTTAAAACATCAACATGTGACCCAGTCACATCATGTAATGAGGATCTCAAAATAGAACTTAACAGAGTTAGATAATGGGCTCTACCTGATGTAGAGTCAAACTTATTGACTTTAACATCCTTAGGTAAATTTGGCAGCTTTGCAATCAACGCCCCTTCCTTTGGCAAAATAAACATATGGACCCTTTGGTAATGGGACTATCTCAGACTTAGCTTTTCTCTTTACCATTTGGTCAACCAGGTTGACTATGGCCAATCCCTTTCCATTGGGAAGAGAATGCTTTTTCTGGATTTCCAGTGTCACCATTGTCACTGTCCATAAAGTTTTTGGGAAGTTGATCTTCTAATCAAATTTGCTTTACTATCGTTCCAAATCATTGCTGATTCAGCAGCACCAAGCAAATAGATATGATCATTAAGGTTCATGTCATAGTCTGTTTCATAGTAGTCCCAAAGGAACTCACTATGTGACTTAGAAAGTGATTGAACATCCAACTTTCTCAAGACTTTGACACCCAACTCTCCCGGCTTGTCAATATGTGACTTCATCTCTAAGATGTGATCACACATAGACCTTGCTTGCCATTAGGGCTTGAGTGACCTTGAACTTGTGGGTTAGGGAGAATAATTGGAGGAGGTGGAGGAAGAGAAGTACGACTTCCATGAGCCAAACTCGGGAAGTCATATTCATTAGGAAAGCTTGGTTTGGGAAGATCATTGTTGTCTAAACCAGACATCAACAATGGGAGAAATTCACGTAAAGTTGATTTAAGTCCTTAATATAACTCCCAATATGATATATTAAGGCTAGGACCCAACAAACTATTTTATAACTTGGAAGAGGGATGCCGTAATCCAAGCTATAAAATATTTTAAGGTAGGTGAATGACGATTCACCAATTTCCACCAAGATAAACGAAATGTAGTATTAGGTTTTAATTGGTTTTAAAACTCCTAGATTCTTTTGAGATTCATTGAACTTTTCAATGGCATGTTTCAATCTCGAGTGTGCCCTTCAGGTTTTGTGACTGGGATGCCGAGGATCACAAAACAAGGTGTGAAGTAACCATGCAAATATACTTGGTACCCTTAATATTTACCCCTCAATCGATGTGCCGGTTAACCACACACGCTCCAACGATACTATGATAAACATTAAGTTACCCTTTGCCTACCTTGTTAAGTCCAGGTTAGTGTGCCGGTTAACCACACACGCTCCACTAATAGCTTAAACAAAGTGCAAAGTGTAATTTCACGGATTAGCACCTTATTCACATTTTCCTAAGTAACTAAGATTGGGAATTTATAAGTGTTTAGTTACTTAGTATTTATCATTATACTTATAATGTAGGGAGAATTATAGTCCTTGTCCTACCCGTTCGGCTAACGACCCTCCACCGGTCAAGGAAGCGGTGAGTGAGAGTGGACACCCATTAAACTGCCATTTTATAGGCAGTAACCTTATACCCCCCTTATAGACCGGCTTCGTGAATGAGGCCTACTAATGGTAAGACGACTTTATCTTATACATATCTATATAATTAAAATTATAATAATAGTATAAGGGTTGAATTTTAAACTTTTAAAATTCTAAGGTCTAGTTTGGAATTAAAGTATACATGGGGGGTAACTTTACAAATTCCAAAACTTGAGGACAAGTTTTGAAACCTTTCAAAACTCTTGGATTTTTCATAACTTATGAGTTTAATTAAGGTTTAATGAAAAAAAAAATTCAAGTTCCATAACTTGAGGACAAGTTATGGAAGACATTAAATCATTTAATGATGACATTAAAAATAGTGTCTCTTCTATTTTCATAACCCATGACACTTAATGACACTTTAAAAAGAAAAAATCTTCACTTTCCATAACTTGAGGACAAGTTATGGAGTTCATAAAAACCATTAAGATCAAATATTCCAATTAACACAATAATCAAATAATTTTTCTATGATCTAGATTAAACTCATAAGTAAAGATAATTCACATCAACAATTTTCAAGAAATTAGATAATCATATAAACTAATACAAATCTTGAAACTTTGACAATTATCCTTTGATGACTCTTGGAATTCATAACTAAAGAGTTAATAAATGAGACATTTCACATCCATAACTTATGGAAGTTTCAAAACTCTTAAGATCATAACTTAAAAAAAAACTTTTGAGTTCCAAAATTTTATGACAAAATTTGTAACTCTTTAAAACCATTTAGATCAAACTTTTAAAACAAATAAAATAATCATATCATTCTATCTTTTAATAAATTGACCTAATTCAACTCTTGTAGTAAAGTGACTCAATTTTTATAAATAATTAGTTTTTAACAAAACAAGTAATTATCTTAAAATTTGACAAACGTCATGTTTTTTTTTTCCTTTTTTTTCAACTTGAAAATAAAACATTTGCATCAATATAACAGAAAACAACCAGTCTCTGATACCACTGTTGGGTTTTAGTATACTACAACATCCTATGGTGCACATACAACCCTAAATACCTTGGATCTATGTTTTCTCTATTATACATGAAAATGGTTTCCAAGGCATTAAACCTATAACTAGCATGCATTTGACATAAACCATATAATATACTAGTTAGGGAAACATACATTTTATGTGGCTTGAAGTCTTGATGTATTTGGCCTTAAGAGCTTAGCACCAATAGTATGAAATGTCTCAAATGGAATCACAACACACCTAGGACAAAGGTGGCTCTTGAGAGAGAATTCCATGCACCAAAACACATCCATATTTCTCTAAGAAAAGAAGTGGTGATTTTGGCTATGGAGTAACCTATTTATATGTAGGATTCCAAGGGTCATGGGTATAACCCATAATCCATACCCATGGGTTTTATGATCCATGGTTCATGTGGCCCAACTCTTTATGTATCCATACATAAACTTGGTCCAACATGGATCATAAGCCCAACACATATAAATATAACTAATTATCATAATTAGTCCCCATAGATTTAATTAGTCTCTTTTGATCACTAAATTAATTCCAAATTAATTCTTGATCGATACTAATTAAAACATATGATTTCATATTAATATATTATAACTTATAATATATTAATAAACCATAAATAACCTTCTCTCAAAAGTCCATCCTAACAAATTGTCCTGATGATATGCAACCCAAATGGACCATGCTACTCTCGGGTCAAGTACATACCAATAATAGTTATGGGCTTAGACATCTAATCCAACAGATGTGCCCCTCCTCCCCACACCCATAACAAACTTTCTTGGTGAGGGTGCATTCGTTGACATAGTGCCTTGACTTTCCACATTTGAAGCAGGTGATTTCCCCGTCACATTTCCCATGATGCTTCTTCTTGCATTTGTCGCACCACTTCGCTTCGCCTCCTCCTTGTCTCGAACTAGACTTCGAGAATTTCTTTTTCTTGTTGGACCCTGAAGGCCCATCAAACTTCCTCTTCTCACCACCCTCTGATCTCTCCAAACCCTTCTCCCTGATCTGAGTCTAAACATTCTTAGCAGCCCAGATGGCGGCTTTTAATGTGGTTGCTTGCTTAACCATTGGACCAAAATCCGCTGGTAATTTGAGGGCAAACTTATTGACCTTTGAGAGTTCTGTTGGAACTAGGTATGGGATAAGCTTCATCTTTTCTGTGAAACTTGCAGCGTATTCAGTAACACTCATTTTTCCCTTCTTCAAATTCTGAAATTCATTATTGATTTCCAGAAGGTCCTGCTCGGAGCAGTATTGCAGTTTCAGTTGTTCCACAAAGTCTTCCCAACACATCTTGCTTGCTTCTCCCTTGGGCATAGATTCAGCTAACAGCTTCCACCAACTCAACACACCAGATTTTAACAAAGGGTTCGCAAGAGCGGTCTTCTGCCTGTTGCTGCATTCGCAACTTTCAAACATTTTCTCCATTTCGGAGATCCAATCCATAATTTGCACCGGCGTCGGGCTTCCGGATAGACACGGTGGCTTAGATGCCATAAAATCCTTGTATTTACATCCTCTTCCATCATTTCCTCCATCACGATTGTTTTGTCTAACAATCGGTGGGTTGGCTTGACCAACAGTCCTACTGAAGTTACCTTCTTCCGACGACCCTCCATTCACTTCGGGCTCTTCAACTTGAATTGAAAGTTCTTCACGATTTTGTTGAAGCAGACGTCTAGTTTCTTCCATCTGACGATCCAACATCGTCTGAATCATCAATTGTACACCAGCCATTGTCACCGTCTCAGGTGTTGCTGCTACCACAGGTATTTGCTCAATTACTGGTGGTTGATTCCTGTTTTCGTTCGCGTTTCCAACTCCGCTTCTTGTTCTTTCCATTCTTGATCTATACACCGAATAAGGTGAATTTAGATCTTCAATCACGATAGATAATCAAATCATCCTTATCACGCCGAAACATTTACATGCTAGTTCTAATACCGTCGTCATACGCTTAGAATCCTAAACACATAAGGTTTCCAGATCCGGTTGGCAACAAACCATAGATCCGAACAAATAATATCATATATGGCAAACATATAACATTTAGCACATAAAATCATTTTAGGCAACTTTCCTAAAATAAACTAGTGCTCGTGTCTAAAATATAACAGACACCCATCTCAAAATCTTCACTTAACATTCTAAGTTTAAGTCTAGAAATCCTACAAATTCGTAGTTCGCTTAAACTAATGCTCTGATACCAACTGTGACATCCCCAAAATCACGGCCAGAAAAGACCGGTTTAATTTATGCTTTTAAATAAAATCAAAGTAATCATTTGATTAAAAGAGTTACGAAATTTGTTCCCAAAACAAAATATGATAAGAATTCATTAAAGCATTTCATTAAAGAAATGTATTTTCATTATATAACAAAACCTCGGGATGTCATGTTCCGATACAGACCAAAAGCATAAACAATACAAAATAGACCTTACAACATTTACATATAACTACTGGTCTATAATCCAAAAATATCTTGACAATGTCATCCGACTTATGCTCTCGTGCCACTACCTGTAATACAAAGAAAAACTGAGTGGGTCAGGCTTGGGAGCCTGGTGAGCATATAGGGTTTTCAACCCACAATAAATAATTATATTTAGTTCATCAACCAACAATAACTCGATTACCCATTCCCGTTATCCTCACTTTATGTCCCGTAAAACAACTATCACAAGGGACCTAGTCTAAGGATTTTCATCGGGGTGGACATTACTGCGAAGGGGTTTCCTCCACAATAATGTCCTAAAGGCAACCATGAGGGGGATAGATTACACTGGTGAACACATCGTTCACAACACCTACAGGTTATGAGCTTGCTAGCGTTCCACTCAACTGTTTAGAAAGAGTTCGTGGTCGTCATCCATACTCCGCTAGATGACTAGATCAACAACATCGAGGCCTCTCATCATTTTATTTCATCACACACCAACTGTCTACCCATGTTCTACCCAACATATTAGTAGATAAAATACACACATTTATATACAGCTTAAAACCTATACAAAACATCCATTCAATAACTAGTTCAAATAAACAAATAATATATAAACACATAGCACGTATTTTATAAAGAATACTTCATATCTATGTGTTAGAAGAAAACGAAAATACACTCACTTGATACGGTGATTGATCGGACAACACCTCGTCTATTAAAACAATAATCTTCGATGAAACCGGGATGTTTTCTCCAAAACCGGGCTTTACGCGGGCAGAGTTACGGCTCGGAAACTTTTCTTCTCGGGATCCTCGGGGCTTCGGGACTTGCTTCGGGTCTCGGGAATGATACCGGTGCTTCGGGGTATAAGTTGCACGCAAAACGAGGCAATAATGAGAGAGAGAGAAGAATTGAGCAACAAAACTTGGCTGCCCTTGAGTTCTATTTATAGGGGCTGAAACCCCGATTTACGCTGGGCGTAATGCCTCTACAAGCAGTATGCTGGGTGTACGAAGATCTACGTGGGGCGTAGTTCGGATAAGCTTTGGTATGCGTGCCTCGAACTTCAAAAATTCATAACTTTCGCATACGAGCTCCATTTTCGACGTTATTTATATCCACACGTAGGTAAGACTATGCTCTACAACTTTCATTTAGACTCCGTCGGCTAATTTTGAATTTATTTTTATTATATTATTTTTAGTAGGCCGGGACAGGAAAACTCCGTCATAAAATCATAACTTCTTCATCCGACATCCGTTTCGTCTGTCTTTTTACCGTTGGACTACTAACGATGAGATCTTCGATTCTCGTTTAGAGTTTTTTGGCTAAAAGTCACTCGATCTCATATTCGAGTTTCGGGCTGCATACCGCTAAGTCGAAACTTAGAAAAATCATAATTTCCTCATACGAAGTCAGATTTAGACGTTCTTTTTATGCACGATCTCGGTTTAACGAACTCTTCGACTTCCGTTTAGAGCACTAAGGCTAAATATCGCTTTATCTTAAATTCGTATTTTACGTCATACAGTGCCGTGTCGGTTCTGTCGCGAAACTTCGACAGGTCATAACTTCTTCGTTATAACTCGGATTTCGGCATTCTTTATATATCCGGAAACCTTGCCACGACCACTATAACTTCCTTCATAGATATCGGGCTTATCTAATATTTTATTTTATCGCTTATTTTTATCCTTAATTCATTTAAATCACACAATTAATCAATAAACATATAATACTCAAATAATACATTCTTATTATTTCAAAATGAGTTACAAAGGTTAACCTAGACTATTACAGTGACATTAATGCCTAGCCCAGAAACACGGGCGTTACAGAAGCAGCATGAAATCAGGAAGAGTTGGAATTTGGGGTTTGATATATAACCCTTCTCCAATAATCTCTTCAGTTTTTTGGTGATAAACTATGAAACTAATTTCTATTACCACTCCTCTTTATCTCTCTCAAAACCAATTCATATTTTTCTAATTTGAATTTTAAAAGTTGAAATCTGCAAAATGTGGTCTCTCTCTCTCTCTCTCTCTCTCTCTCTTCTCTCTCTCTATCTATCTCTATCTCTCTTCTTGATGAACAAGCCTTGGTCGTCCGCTTCACATTAGTTGTTGAAATCCTCCAATATCGGTATGTATCTCCTTATTTCGCCCTTCCGTATATCGCTATGTTTCAAATAGTTGTTTTCATACTTCTCTGTTGAGCTACTCAAATCCCTGAAACATAAAATACAAGTCGCTGATTTCGAGGTTTATAATGGCATCCCAATGAATATCACAGATCAGGATAACTAATAGGGTATGTGTTTTCCTTCAAAATATTTTTTAAACGTTACACAATCACAACAATATCTTTTTTTAATGTCGGCCGTTCCCGCTCCTCCAGTCTCCACTACAAAAGGGTTTGTGTTTGCAGTTTCATATGAATTTTGTTAGTTTATTTCTTCCTTTCATCAGTTTCCTGCATCATTTTATGTTTCTAATTTATATCATTTTTTGCATCTTGTACACATCTTAAGTTCAAATTACATGAATGTTGGAAAAATGGGAGTTTGGGTTTGGATTTGGTTTGAATCCTATTCTTAGTTCAGATTACAGGAATGCAAGAGAAAGTCTCTTTGGATAATCTAGGATTTGAAGGTCTCAAGCAAGAATAGAATAAGATGTTACATTGGCTTAATCTATTAGTTAAGATTTTGGTATCTGATTTTATTATGGTGTCCCAGTCTCTTTTTCCTACAAATTGTTTGATGTTGATGATTACAAATTTGATTATTTTGTAACAGTCCATGGTAAACTCATGGATTCATCAAGTGACCTAAAGGTAGTGTAAGAGCTACAAGTAAGTCATAGATGGTAGTCCAAAAACTATAAGTTAAATGTGAAAATCCTTCCTACTATTGATTTTACCTTCTACATAACTATGGTATTAGTACTACAGTCTTATAGTTAGTAGACTGGTTCTAATGATGTTTTGCTGCATTGTAGTGGATCCTAAACAATTGAAAATGTTTGCATCAAGATTCTTAATTGGGTTTTACTTCTAAACCATCATTTGTTTTGGGAATTTTACTTCTAAACCATCGGTCTTTTTGGCACGGCTTTTAGGGTTTAGAGAACATGTCCCAGATGGAAGTCCAAGATGCTTAATTTACAGCCAAACTAGCTAAGCTTTAACATCATGAAATTCCAATATTATAAATTTTATGGTATTTTTCTTTTTTTATAGGGATAAATCTAAAAAACAACCTACTTTCCTATATGTAAAAATGCAATATCTAGCAACCCACAATCATTTATTTGTCTAATATTGCATCTTACTTTATTTTTTAAATTGTAATTCTAATTTTTTTTTCTGATTTAAGTATTCTACTTTATATTGTGTCATTGTGTTTGTATGTATGTATGTGTATATATGTATTAGAACATTACACACACAAAATCATATGCACAGTAACACACACAAAATCATACGCATAGTAACACACACATACTATGTGTTGATGTGTGTGGCGATGATGGTTTCTTTCTCGTTGCTATGTATTGTGTGTCCAATCAATTTGATCAGAACTTGGGACTCCACTAAAATCCCCAAAGGTAAATCAACCATAAATCATTAAAACTAATTTTATCATATACTACTTTTTTTTTTAATTTTGCTATTTGTAAAACAAAAAAAACTTACCATTTGTTATTCTAACATTTCTTAAAAAAATTACTATTTTTTATTTTTTTTTATGAAAATAAGTTATATTGATAAATATATTTAAATATAGCTTATATTTTTAAAAGACTTATCATCAAAAAATAAATAAGGATATTATTTTAATACGTTTAATATTAAATATATATATTTATATTAAAATTTTTAATTATGCAAAATGCAAGTTACACAATCTTCTTCCTAATTCATAAGTTATATTTTCAAAACATAAATCAAAAGTAATTTACTATTATATAGTTTTGTAGATTAAGTTTACCCAAATAAAACAACTTATTTATATTTTTAAAAATAATAAACAAACTTGAAAGGGCCCTTGGTGTGAGGTGGTCAGAGGTTAGACTCGAATCTTAATCTTAAGTCACATAAAAGATGATTTGGTATTTTTTGATAATATGAGTATCTAAAAAGGTATTAACCTGATACGGGTGTTAAAAAACATCGGATTTTGAATAATCTAATTCAAATTATCTAATATTTCGAATATGCGAATATGTCAAATAAAAGGAATTAAGTGCATCCTAATTGTTCACTATCCATGACGAGGTTTATTGATTCATTAATCATCGACGATGGAAATTGATAAACGAATATCTTACCCTATCATACTTTAGAGATTAGAAAGTGGATTTAAATTGAATGAAAATTAGATCGGTTTTTAAGAATGGGGTTCGTTTTGGACAAATGCAATTAGATAATCACATCATGCTTTAGAGATTGGAAAGTGGATAACTGAAACATGTTACCAATGAACCGATAAAAAAAGTAGAATAGTAATTGGAATATATGTATAAAAGGGCATCTACAATTTTCTAAATACTTTCATCACTTAATGTAGATCATACGATCTCCATACTTAACTCGCCATCTAGGATCACACCTTTAACAATTATACAACTAATTTTGGTCAAACTCTTAACCTAAAATTGAAAATCGAAAACCTAAAACCCTTAAGGAAACTATTTTCCAAAATAACATACAATATGTGTTCTCTATAATATGTCATGTTTCCTAAACAAAACTATTTATAGAAAAGAAACTCTTCGCCGAATGAACTAATTGCCGAAACAACCTATTCGCCGCCGCCGCTATACGCGGGTAACGACTAGTGTGTGTATATATATATATATATATATATATATATATATATATATATATATAATTAAAATTGAAACGACATTCGGACAAATAATGCTACCCTAAGCCCACATCCAAACAAGGAAAATGAAATAAAGCGAATTATTAATCCTAAGCCCTTTAAATCTTATTTATATAAACATACATATATAAATATGATTTTGGCAAAATATAAGTTTAAAGGAGTTTGACAATATTTAAAAGAGTTTCCGTAACTTGAAGTCGTTTTAGAAATATTCAGAAATCATTTAATTGTAAACACAATATTCTTGTGTTAGACTTGTATTCCCCCCCCCCTCCTAAAACCGTGAAAAATAGTAAAAACGCAGGGGTATAAACTCACCTTTTGTGAGTTTCCGGTTAAAGATACGATATAGTAGAGCTAAATCCACAAGTTAGAACTCGTGACAAAAACCGAATCGTAATTTATATTAACATCATATTAAATATAAATTAGATAATCTAGTAATGTTTAAAGTGTTAAACAATGCTTAATTATTGTAAGAAAGCTTACAATAATCTTTAGAAGAGTGTGAGGGTGTTTTTGGTATTCTTCGTGTTCTTCGTGAAAACTAGTGTAGTTTGGTGTTTTCGGCCCAATATAAGAAGATTGGAAGGTGTTTTGGGGTGATATCAAGCACAATAGTTGATACTTGCAAGATTCTAAGAAGAATCAAGGGATTTTCGCATGATGATCAAGAAGATTGAGAGGTTTCACATGTTCTTGAGAGGAGAGAGGAGATTTTGGTTGATGTTCTTGAGAGAAAAGGTGAAGTTTTCAACTGAATCTTGTAAGAATGAGGAATGTTTTCGGTCCATGCATATATATAGGGGTATATTGTGGCGGTTTTAACATAAATATCTAGATATTATGTGTTGGGATTAAAACCCTAATTGTGATTTGATGAACAAGATGCGGAAAATAAGAACAAACACAAATATGAAGATATGTCGAATGATCACTCGATTTATTCAAAACATGAGGAATAAATTACACTTTAAGAATAGACTAAATAATCTAACTCTACATAAGAAACCTCACAAAGTGGCAGCTACATTTTGCCTCACTCTTAACCCTAATTATGAATAATATATGACTATTTATAGGGAAAAGACAAGTCTTGGGCTTTTAACCTACACTTCATCAAGGGGGCCCATTGCCATCATCCATGAAGTACTTTGAAACCCTACAATCTCCCCTCAAAGTATGGAATGGATGACAATGCTTTAACTTCCAAAACAAGTATCTAGCAAATAAGAAAAGATCTTGCAACGAGGAATATTTGATGCAATCCACGAATCTTGATTCTTCAATAGTCTTCAACCATGGGTTCTAGGGTATATATAAAAACTAAGCACTGAAGTAATGTTTTTAAACTTCATTTTCTGATGTAATCCCAAAGATATTCAATAAAGCCAAACCCGCCATAAAAACCCATTTCAGAATTAAGAAACCAAATCACTTCTTGTCTTTGAAGAGTTCCCCCTCCAAGTCACAATGATCTTCAAATAAGCTAATGATATAAGCCACCAAAAATTATCATGTAACAACACAAATTTTAAGATTCGTAACGCCACTTGATCGAGAAAATACTAGAAGTCGGAGATATAACAAGTCCTTAGAAGAGCTCGATGAAGAACTGCTACTGTAAAGGATACTTCTCTGCAAAAGCTTTAGAAGAGCTCGATGAAGAACTGCTACTGTAAAAGCTACATTCATAATTCTACCACAAGCTTTATCAAAAATCTTCAAATTTGAAAAGTCACAAATCCAATTTCGAATGGCCATACAAAATTCTCCCTCGATTTATAATAAAAAACGTGATTATAAAGCCTTCAAATGGTCATGAGAATGATCTTGAATGGATAAATAATTATTGTGCTCCCCCGTGACAAAATGATATATACAATGAAGTATAAAATCCGAAAAAGTCGTGAAAATTTGACGTTATCACGAAAAACGACTTTCCGAACCGCCAAGACTTGATGGAATCCATAATTTGCTGTTCATGAAAAAATATGTTCATTAAAGAATTCAAAACTGTTCACCAGCCCTCAAATTTGTAAACTTTTCGAAAAATGGGCTGAAATTGTCACTTTGCAGAAATTCTGGGACTGGAATTGTAATTCTCCATCAATATTCCCCTTTATTTGTAACAAAATATGGAAATAGTCCATAATCGTCAAGCCACGAAAAATACAGGGACCAGAATTGACAAATCGCGGATGTTGCAGGGAAAAAAAAGAAACATTATGTCATCTTCCCCAATTTATATTCCACGACTGGAACTCACGAATGAACAACGAATCCAAGAAATCAACAACCTCCAAGATACACTTTCGTTCCGAGAATAAAGAAGCGAATCTGAGACATTCGTAGTCGATTGCAATCCTGATCACCACTACGAACCCGAGCAAAATTGTAACAGTTCGCTGCGAACCAATGTTAAAAACGAATCCAAAGCACCGAACGATCGTGGGTGAAAGCGAGTGTAATCCCATATTTCCATTCCCGATTTCTAAACCTTTCGCTCCGAATCAACCCAATGCGAATCTCCAGTAAAACCGAATCCAATCGTAGGTTCGTTTTTCTTCTTCCGTTCGTTTTTCTGATACCGAGAACTTTCGCAGGAGAATCCATTCGTTCCAATTTTGACTTTTTCTTGTTTGATTATACCATTCCGACTCAGTTTTATCACAGATTGCGAATTCAATTTCATTTGAACCGATGTCTTAAGCCCCGAATGTGATACCACTTGGCTACAAGATTCCAAACACAGCCATTTTTGATCAGAAAACTGAGTTCAATTCCAAGATTGAGTTCCGATTTCATTCGCAGGTAAGGATATTCATAGCGATTTTGACTTTTCTGTTGACTAGCAATTGTGAACAGATACACAAACACATTCTGCTTGCAGGACCATTACACCAACTACAAACCATCAAACTTCTTCCCAATTGAAGTCCTTCCCAGTCACAATCATACCAAACCATCTTCCCATTGACATCCAAGTGGTTAGTTCTCAGATCTTGAAACCTAATAACGAATCGGTAGCTTCCCAGAATTGATTCTCAATAATGAACCCTTCATGTCAAATTTAATTGGAAACAAGATTCGACCTTTAACACCATTTTGACTTTATGAAATCATGGAATCAATTGATAAAATAATAATTGATCTTGATAATGGCTTTATTCATGGTAATCGACTTAGGAATGGATGAGCAATAGATTTGACAATCATAGATAAGCTTTATTGATTGCAGTCCACAATTACAAAGAACACGATAAAGGGACAAAAACACCACCGATGAGCTGTACAAGAAATCGGGAATCTTTGATTTACAAATGACGATAAGCCATACACTCAGAGAAATCGTCGATTATTGGATTTGACAAACAAGAATTCAAGTGTACAGAAACCCAATATAACATAAGGGTCAAAGAATGAAAACTGGATTATCACGCCTCATGAACAGTGATGGATGAATTATTGGGCCAAAACAAAATTGAATACGAACTGATCCGATTGGCTTAAAATAAAGGAATAAGATCAATTGATTTGGGATTCAGCAAATGATCTGATCCAATATGAAGAGAAAAATGAACCAGATTAAAAAATACCAGATGAATAGTGGATGAACAACATAAATCTCCATGAATAGTAACTTGAACAGAATTTTGATTCCAAGACGCCAAAACACCAATAATCTTCAATAACTTGTGCAGAAAATCATCAAACCAAGAATCGATACTTCAAAAATCAATAGATCTTCAAATACCCGCTCTGATACCACTTGTTGGGATTAAAACCCTTGTTGTGATTTGATGAATATAATGCGGAATTTAAGAACAAACACAAATATGAAGATATGTCGAATGATCACTCGATTTATTCAATTATGAGGAACAGATTACACTTTAAGAATAAGAATCTAACTCTACAAGAAACCTCACAATGTGGCGGCTACATTTTGCCTCACTCTTAACCCTAATAATGAATAATACATGACTATTTATAGGTAAAAGACCTGTCTTGGGCTTTTAACCTACACTTCATCAAGGGGGCCCATTGCCATCATCCATGGAGTACTTTGAAACTCTACAGTTGACTTTGTTTGACTTTTACAAGAGTGAAAAATAACAGGTTGTCACATTATCCCCACGTTAAAGGGAATTTCGTCCCAAAATTAAGACTATAGAGATACCCTATGACTAGGGAAAAATATGTGGATACTTTTGTTTCATTTGATCCTCCCGCTCCCAAGTGAATTCAGGTCCTCACTTTGCATTCCAGCGAACCTTCACTATCGGGATACGGATTTGTTTAGTTCTCTTGACTTCCCTATCTAGGATGTCTACTGGTTCTTCCACGAAGTTGAAGCTCTCATTTATCTCGATTTCATCGAGTGGGATAACAAGATTCTCCTCGGATAAGCACTTATTTAGGTTAGACACGTGAAAGGTAGGATGTATGTTACTGAGTTCTTGAGGTAGTTTGAGTTTGTAAGCTACTGGACCGATTCTAGCAAGAATTTCAAACGGTCCGATGTACCTTGGATTTAGTTTTCCACGCTTTCCGAAGCATATCATGCCCTTCCAGGGTGAGACCTTCAACATGACGCGGTCACCAACATGGAATTCCAAGGGTTTTCTTCTCTTATCTGTGTAGCTTTTCTGTCTGTCTCTGGAAGCTTGAAGTCGTTCTCGGATTTGTACTATCTTCTTAGTAGTTTCTCGAATGATCTCCAGACCAGTGAGAGTGTTGTCAGGAATTTGACCTCTAGCCAGTTGCGTGTCACCCATTTCAGCCCAACACAGAGGTGATCTGCACTTGCGACCATAGAGGGCTTCGATTGGAGCAATCTTAATGCTAGTACGGTAACTATTATTGTATGAGAAATCGAATAGTGGTAAATGGGTATCCCATGCTTTACCAAAGTTGATCACACATGCTCTCAGCATGTCTTCTAACGTTTGAATCGTTCTTTCACTCTGCCCGTCGGTTTGAGGATGGTAGGCTGTACTCATGTCCAGCCTAGTTCCCAGAGATTTCTGCAGTGACTGCCAGAATCATGAGGTGAATCTGCTATCTCGGTCAGAGATAATAGATATTGGTACACCGTGCAGTCTAACTATATCTCTGATGTATGTTCTAGTTAACTTCTCCATCCTGTCTGTTTCCTTTATTGGTGGGAAGTGCGTGGATTTGGTTAATCTGTCGACGATTACCCAAATGGTATCATGACCACCCCTTGTCTTGGGTAACTTAGTTATGAAATCCATTGTACTCCATTCCCACTTCCATTCAGGGATTTCTGGTTGATGCAGTAGACCCGAAGGCTTTTGGTATTCTACCTTGACTTTGGCACAAGTAAGACACTTGCCCACAAAGGTAGCAATCTCAGCTTTCATGTTAGGCCACCAATAAAGTTTCTTAAGGTCCATATACATCTTGTCTAAACCCGGGTGAACGGAGTATCGTGTCTTGTGTGCTTCATTCATGACAACCTCTCTATAACCACCAAACGTTGGTGTCTAGATCCGGTTCATGAGATATCGGGTTCCATCACCTTTGATTTCTAAGTTCTTGTCCATTCCTCTTAAAGTCTCACCTGCCACATTCTCGGGTTTCAAGGCCTCAAGTTGAGCCTCTTTGATCTGTGTGGACAGGTGTGAATGGATAGTCATGGTCAACGACTTTACTCGACGTCCCGAGTATTCTTTTCTGCTGAGGGCATCAGCTACTACATTGGCTTTGTGGGGATGATAATGAATCTCACATTCGTAATCATTAAGTAGCTCTACCCAACGTCGTTGTCTCATGTTCAGTTCTTTCTGGTCGAAGATATGCTGAAGACTTTTATGGTCTGTGTATATTGTGCATTTAGTGCCATACAAGTAATGTCTCCAGATCTTCAGAGCAAATATAACTACTCGCAGTTCGAGGTCGTGAGTTGTATAGTTGACCTCATGTGTCTTAAGCTGTCTCGAGGCATATGATATAACAATTCCTCGCTGCATAAGAACACAACCTAGCCCTTGGTTAGACGCATCGCAGTATACTACGAAGTCTTCTGTCCCTTCTGGTAGAGACAAGATAGGTACGCTACACAGGGCTCGCTTTAGCCTTTGGAACGTTGTTTCTTGTTTCTCTCCCCAGCTAAAAGTTACACCCTTTTGTGTCAGGGTGGTAAGTGGCTTAGCAACTCGGGAGAAATTCTGAATGAATCTGCGATAGTAGCCAGCAAGGCCTAAGAATTGATGGATTTCCATTGGTGTTTTGGGTGCTGACCAGTTCTCGATTGCCTTTATTTTGGAAGGGTCCACGTGTATTCCCTCTTCACTGATCACGTGACCCAGGAAATCCACTTTCCTAATCCAAAGCTCGCACTTTGAGAACTTCGCATATAACTTCTCTGTTCTCAGTGTTTCCAAGACTTGTCGAAGATGTTGGCTATGCTCATCCTTACTTCGTGAATAGATAAGGATATCATCTATGAAGACTATCACAAATTTATCTAGGTATGGTCGGCGCACCCTGTTCATTAAGTCCATGAACACTGCGGGCGCATTTGTTAGTCCGAAGGGAATTGCTACAAACTCGTAGTGACCATAACGAGTTCAGAATGCTATTTTGGGAACATCCTCCTCCAGAACTCATAACTGGTGATACCCAAATCTTAAGTCAATCTTTGAAAAGTAACGTGCACCTTGTAGTTGGTTGAACAGATCATCAATACGAGGTAAAGGGTATCGGTTCTTGATGGTAAGTTTATTTAGCTCGCGGTAGTCTATGCATATGTGGAAAGATCCATCCTTCTACTTCATGAACAAGACCGGTGCTCCCCAAGGTGAGAAGCTTGGTCTAATGAAACCTTTGCTAAGAAGTTCGTTTAGCTGGCTGGATAGTTCCTGCATTTCTGTTGGTGCAAGACGATAAGGTGATTTGGCTACGGGGGTAGCTCCAGGGATTAAGTCGATTCTGAATTCGACTTGTCGTTCTGGAGGTACTCCCGGAAGATCGTCGGGGAATATGTCGGGGAAATTACAGACTTCGGGGATGTTCTCGATGTCTTTCACCTCTTGTTTCTTGTCTACCACATGAGCTAGAAAAGCACAGTACTCGTCATGAAGATACTTTTATGCCTTGATACAGGAAATGATCTGTAGGTTTGTATCGAGTTTGTCGCCGTAGATGATAAGGGCTTCGTTACTCGGCAGGTTAAGGCGAATGGCTTTCTCGTAACATAGGATGCCGACACGATTAGGACTTAACCAATCCATACCAATGACGACGTCGAAACTTTTTATGGAGACCGGCATAAGGTCGATTGGGAAGGAAAAGTTATTTAGAGTAAGGGTACATCATATGTATATATTGTTAGTGCTCTCGGTTTTCCCGTTGGCCATTTCTACAGTGAAGGTATCTTTTAGTGGTTGGGAATTTTGTTTTAGTAGGTGTTCAAATTTATGGCTCACGAAGCTTTTCTCCGCACCACTATCAAATAGAATGCATGCGTATGAATTGTTGAGAAGAAACGTACCTGTGACCAAAGTAGGATCTACAACGGCTTCCCCGTGACCGATAGCCAGTATTCTTCCCACACCACTGGCATTCTTCGCCTTTGGACAATCCCTTTTGAAGTGTCCAGTTTCACCGCACTCATAACATGCCCGATTTAGTCCAACGCCAGAAACTTGAGTGATTGGTTGTGCATGTGACCTACAGAAACGGGCAGTATGCCCCTTTCTGTTGCAGTTCTTGCAGTGCATTTCACGAAAATTTCCTGTGTGATGGAAATTACACTTGTTGCACTTCGGCAGATTCCCAGCATATTGCTTTGCTGGGGTGGGGGTAACAGGAACAGTAGTAGGAACAGTAGCAGTGTGAACGACCACTATCTGCTGTTTCTTGGAGGGTTCTTGGGAAGATTGACCCTTCCTTTTGTTCTAGGACTTTTTATTGCTGTTGTTGTTGTTTGTTTTGGGTTGTTCTGGAACAATAGTCATGAAGCCTTGACGAACTCCACGATCTATTAGTGATTGTGCTAGTTGTTTGGCACTATCAAATGTAACAGGCTTTGAAGCTAACACACTCCCTTGGATCTCAGGTGATAGTCCCCAAATATACCTTTCGATTTTCTTGCTCTCTAGGGCGACCATTCCAGGACATAGGATCGCTAGATCACTAAATATATTGGTGTAAGTTGCTATGTCTGAACCTGTCATGGTAAGGCCCCAAAGCTCTTGCTCGAGCTTTTGTACTTCACCCCTCGGGTAGTACTCTTGCATCATCATCGATTTCAGATTTTCCCAGCTCATCGAATTAGCCACTATAAGAGTTAGTGACTTTACACGGCCATTCCACCATATGAGAGCTCGGTCAGAAAAGGTGCAGGCAGCAAATTTCACTTTGCTCCCTTCAGGGCACGAGCAGATCTCAAAGACTGCTTCGGTTTTCTCTATCCATTGAGTTAGAGCCATGACTCCCCCAGTCTCATTAAAGGTTCTAGGTTTGCCATTTGTGAAGTCCTTATTAGAACACTCCCGTGGGTGTCCATGACTTTCACCATGATTGGAGGGATGAGCACCACTCCCAGATCCACTGGCACCGATTGTATTTATGTATGACGTGGCGGCTGCCACAACTGCAGTGACCGCTGCCTGAAACATAGCAGCATCAAACTGTGGAGGTGGTGGCGGAGGTGGAGGTGGTTTCGGTGCTGCATTGACATTGATACGTCTTGGGTTTCTTCTTAGAGGCATCTTTTTCTTTAAGATTTAAAAGATGAAAATGTAGTAAGACATCAATAGTGATTATAAATCAGGTGTCCTTGAACTAATTACACTAGTTCAACATGTATATGATAGGAAGTTATAATAGAAGTCTACCACCAGAAATAACTTGTAAAGCGATCATATGAAATAGAATAGTGATTTTCCAAAGGAAATGAGATGCCTATCAATTTCATTGGTATATTAGATGTATAGTGTTCGGAAAATTTGACCTTGCAGCAGGTCTACAATATACCAACTTAACGGAAAACTTTAACAGCATACCGACCTACCGAAAAGTGAAATTTCGAGGTCGTACTATGAACATGAAAACATCACTAGTGTATATACGTATACTTAATCTATATCCAAAAGAGTGAGTAGAGTATGCTCTACTCGCGAGGAGTGTTGTTTGGTTTCCTACTAGTTTCAGCCCTGGATTTAGCCAACTGACGTTTTGTTTCAAACATGCGCCTTTCCAATTACACTTGGCGTTCCCGAAGTTCTCTGAATTCAGCTCAGGTTCCTGAACATCCTCCTCATCCTCTTCTTCGAAGTCTTCTTCTTCTATTGGAGCTACAGGGTCGTTCTATGGTTCCTCTTCGATCCAACCTTCGTTTCCTTGATTGGGAAAGTACGGGTCTCCCAGCAGATGAAATCCAGCCATGATATCTACGCGAGAATAGGGGTGTAAGAGACATCTAATAAACTTATTAAAGGCAAGTAAACAATTTCAAGTTTCCATATAAGAAACTTATAGTTAATCAGTTAATGTATTCCGTATGGTATGACTCATACTGGGTCCTTCTATAACCACATAGTGAATACTAATTATATATAACTCGGGTCGAATAAACCTTCGAATAAATGATCCAACACCATATCCACATCCAAACAAGGAAAAGGAAGTAAAGCTAAACCACACATTCTAAGTCTATAAAACCTTAATTATATATAACCGCAATGTATGCACTTAGTACTTATAGATCTACCAGCAAGGGTCTCTTTGTCTTCATATAGTTGGTTCTTAGTATTATAGTGCCTAAAATACTCCTATAATATTTTAACTTTATGTTCTGTTCTAGAGTTCTTCTGTATATGTAGAGTTGGTAAGTTTTAGACTTGTCGCAACACTACCATCACTCCCAAACACATGTTGGTCGTATCTCAAATAAATATAGTTGATCAGGCTATATTTATCCCAGATATGATTACATAACTGTCCAGGTTTAACTGCAGTGTCCAACATCCAAATACTTTTACGCAGTTATGACTGTGATGATGTTCTTGTATGTATGAGTGTTAGTATATTTCTTATATAATAATTTTATTTTAAAAGTATACTTGTAGTCAGATCTCTTTAGCCCCAATGTATTTATAGTTGTATATCTATTGTGAATTGATATACTGAGTTCACTATAAACAATGCTCTGATACCAATCTGTCACACCCCCAAACCTGAACGACGGAAACGTCCGGGGGTGGATGACTTCATGTTAAGTATCACAACACATGCATCATAGTAATCAAAGTACAACAACCATTGCATTAATAATGTATAAGTTTTACATAGTGTCCAAGTCATTGAATATGACATCAAAAGTAGATATAGCAAAAGACAAAAGACGCAATTCAATACTGCTCCGTCTTCTCAAAATACTGGGAATGTACCTGTCTACTGGTTCCCTGAGAATACAAGTATTTTGGAAAAGAGAGTATCAACATTTAAGTTGGCGAGTTCATAAGTATTTATGTTTAGAAGTTTTTTTTATATGTTCCTTGAAATAGTGAGTATGTTTACTGTGACACCAGTCAAATTTTGGTCAAAAATAAATTGATCAATAATCGTAATTGGGATGAACCAAGTGGTAGAGTGATGCAGCGCAAAAAAACAACACAAAGATAACCAAGAATGAACCTGTTGATTCTAAAAGAATAGCCAGGACAATCTCTTCAAAACCACGTTGATTCTACGAATACCGTGGGATTGGCTTCAAAATCTGGGTTAACACGCACAGAATTTGGGAGAAAATCGAAAGTTCATAAAATTGATGATCGACCATCCAAATTACATCAAAAACAGTTAAATAAGAAGCAGAAATTAAAATGAAACCCTAAAAGTCCATGGGCCAAATACAAACCCAAAAACAAAACCCAAAAATTAAGGAAAAATAACAAAATTGTTCATAACTCCATTTAGAAAGCGATTTCTGGACTCAAAAATGGGTAAGTCCCCTTCGGGTACTTATGTAGACGTGCTCCTTGCTCCAAGCTTCGATTTGACTGGTCGTAGGCCCAAAACGGAGATTCGTAGCCAAAGTTATGGCCATTTCCGTGAAGCCCCTTTAGTCACACGATGGTGGGCCTCTAGGAACGCAAGGGCCCGATCCTCCACACTAAGGCCCGCATCATAGAGTTTGTAACAAGGTTTCAAAAAACATAAAGAACACTGAAATCCGAGTTATAACGAAGAAGTTATGACCAATCGAAAATCCGCGATAAAACCGGCAAAACATTGTTCAGTGTAAAAAGCGAATTTTCGATAAAAGACTTTTTAGCCTTAAAAATCTAAATGAAAGTTGTTGAATATGTTAAACCGAGAATGTTCATAAAAAGAACGTCAAAATCTGACTTCGTATGAGGAAGTTATGATTTTTCGAAGTTTCGGTTCAGCCGTAGACAACTAAAAATTCGAAATATAAATCGATCGATATTTAGCCAATGCAAATTAAACGAGAATCGAAGGTCTCGTCAAAAGTAGCACAACGGTAAAAAGGCAGACGAAAACGGACGTCGGATGAAGAATTTATGAATTTTTAACGGATTTCCTGTCCCGGTCTGTTAAAAATAATAATATTATAAATAAATCAAAACCAGCCGACAAAGTCTAAACGAAAGTCGTAGAGTATAATTTTACCTACGCGTGCATATAAAGAACGCCAAAAACGGAGCTCGTATGCGAAAGTTATGATTTTTGCAAGTTTTTGGCACGAAAATCAAGAAAATCTTGAAAACCGGGCAAATTCGCATAGCTGGCTTCGGACACGTCACCCTTCGCATGCGAGGCCTCCACGTGTTCGCTTCTCATTGGACCGCAGCCTCGCGTGGCATCTCCTGATTGGTCCGAAGTCGTCACCCTCTTTCCCCATTGGACCGAAGTCCGGTCCAATTAGAAGACTCCACCTGTCCGAAGCACGTGCCTCGCACCGGGTCCGAAATCTGCACCGCCTTAGACTTCGCACGTGGCCTTCGCAGGAGCTGCCACGTAGCTGCTGACTCACCTCCTCGCCTCGCCACGTAGCTGCTGACTCTTCCGCGCCTTCGCCAGCTGTCACCTTCGGACCGCACCCTCGCACCCCTATATAAAGGGTGCGAGCCTTCTCGGATGGAAGGAGTTTTCACCCCAAATTTCCCCATTTTGCACCATTTCACCCCCTCGACTATCTCACGACCCCCCAAGGCCCCGGTATCGTGTCTAAAGCCCGAAGCAAGCCCCAGAGCCTCAGAATTCTCGAGAAGTTATCCTCTCTCCTGTCGAAACTCTGCCCGATTGGAGCCGGTTTTTCGTCAAACAAACTCTTTTCCGGGAAACGAAAAGCTGCTCGAATCACCGCTTATCAAAGTGAGTTCATACCCCTATAATTTACCTTTTCAATGGTTTTTAAATGCTTTTTAGGGGGGGGGGGGGGAATACAAGTTTAACATAATATTAAATTGTGTTAATAAATGTATGTGATAATAATCACACAAAGATTTTCCGTATGCTTTTAAGAATTACCAAATACTTTCAAAATGACTTGAAGCCATGTTAAAACTTTAAAGTCTTGTAAACTCCGTTAAATTCTTTGAAAAATGATTTATAAGCTATTTCAAAGTATAAATGCCAAAATCATCTTTATATATGTATAAATATATAAATAAGATTTGAAGGGCTTAGGACTAATGAATTATCTTATTTCCTTTTCCTTGTTTGGATGTGGAATTAAGGTTGTATTATTTGTCCGAAGGTCGTTTCCTTCTTAATTATATATATATATATATATATATATATATATATATATATATATATATATATATTATACATATATGAGTATAAAAGGTTACTTCTTTTAGTATCAATACCTTTGTATCAGGCTGAGCAAAGGTGTTCATCCATGAGAAATCATGCTAATCAGATAGAACATATAAATTATAATAGGTATAATTTATGATTCAAAACTAAATATACAAGTATGATTCACGACTGTATACTTTCCAAGGAAATTACCAAAATTCATTCACCTATACCAAGATATGTATAATACCTTTAATATACGAACAACATATTAAAGAAGTAAAGATACATCATTCCAGGTTTGCATTAGCAATGGTACTATACAGAGTACCAGAGTTAGCAAACACGAGGTAATAATACATCATTCCGGGTTTGCATTAGCAATGGTACTATACAGAGTACCAGAGTTAGAAAACACGAGGTAATAATACATAATACCGGGTTTGCATTAGCAATGGTACTATACAGAGTACCAGAGTTAGCAAACACGAGGTAATAATACATCATACTGGGTTTGCATTAACCAAGGGTACGATACAAAGTACCAGAGTTAGCATTCACAGGGTAATAATAATACATCGTAAATCTCGTTGAAACAATAAATTTGTGAGACCCTTCACGGTGTACTTATCTAAGTACGACTTTTAAGTCCTGACCTATTAGCCAGAATCTCTTGTGTGGAGAGCGTGAATTTGTGTATAGATCTATATGGGACTGACAATCCCGCACCTCTACTGTTCGCTACAGTTTGGCCGGCAGGCCTAGGGTGTCAAATATCATACCATTCCGACGCCTGAAGAACGTCGCTGCAAGCATATCAGTCATATTAGTATGGTTAATAGAACTCACATGGATAAAACAACGAGTGAATTACAAAGTAATATACCTCTCTTATAACAGTAAGAAAAGTTAATTACATCCCGACCAGATATACCTTCAGTAGTTTTTACTTATAGCAAAAGCTACGTATCATGAAATCAAGTATTGTACTTCTGGTTTTGAACATTTAAAACCACAAGGCAGTATTATGGATAATACAATATTTTCCAGGATTAATACTAAGGTTTTTACTATAGAACAGATATAACTAAGAACACTTTTACAAATGAAACGGTTTATGGGATTAAACCACGTTTACAAATGAAATGGTTTATGAGATTAAACCACTTATACAAAGGAAACGGTTTATGGGATTAAACCACTTATCAAATGAAACTTAGTCATTTAATCTTTGTAAACTAGTATAACATAAAAGACCTTTAGTGGTTAATTATATAATTCCTTAGTTATTACAGCAGAGTTGTACATAAGTAATATCCGATTGACAGTGAAATGTGTGACTTCCGCCTTACTTCCTGTTCCTTGTTTGGTTGTGGGCTTAGGGCAGATACACCCATTTAACTGTCCATTCGATATTGGGTTATATATAATCAGTATAAACTAAGTAATTACAGAGGGAAACCATTGAGGTTATCAGTTAATCACCTCAGGAAATATAGGATTTCCTGGAGAAACCAGTGAACTTATCCAAGGAACTTAGGGTATACTTAACAAAACTAAAATACTTATGAACTCACCAGCTTAAATGCTGATCTACTCTTTCCAAATAACTTGTATTCTCAGGAATCCAGTAGACAGGTACACTCCCGAAGCTTTTGAGAAGACTACCTAGTACCGTACCGCGACTCTTGTCTTCTACTGTACCTACTTTAGTGTTTGAATATGTAATGTTTGAACACTTATGTAAAACTTATACTTATTAATGCAATGGTTGTTTGTACTTTGATTACTATATTGCATGTGTTGTGATACTTACCTAAAGTCCTCCGCCCCCGAACGTTTCCGCCGTTCTGGTTTGGGGGTGCGACATTTACTGTTCCAGAAAATCCAATATTTTCTAAAATAACTGAAAGTAGTTTTAATACCATAAAACCGTTCTGTGTAAGTGTTGTTGTACTATGAAATAGTGTAACATATTTTTAATTCACAATAAAACTATAAAAAGAATGCTTTATGCATTGTTATGTTTTCCTTTGTTATAAACTAGTATGCTGTATTTGTACTCTTTGAAAAAACCCTGTAATTGTGAGTGTGCCTGGCTCCACCAGCTGTAATTGTAAGTTGTAATCTAATACTGTAATTCGTATTATTGTAAAACCCGTACGTTGTATTTGTACTCCTTTGTTTAATTATTCATACACTAATCATATTGTTAATATCTTTTTGTGAGTTATTATAACCATACTAAGACTAGTAAGCCTGATACGACATTTTGTAAGCGCCAGACTGTAGCGACATTTGTCACTCCCAGGCGTACACGCATAACTGTAGCTAACAGTTTGAGTGCGGGATTGTCAATCCCGTATAGATCTATACACACTTGTCTCGCTCTCTGTTTGGAGATTTTGGTTATAATCATCAGGACTTTAATACTATTGCCTAAATGAATAAGCGACTGAACATTTTCTCACAAAAATCATGTTGATGCTTATGTGTATAATAATGATGAACAATCATTCTGAAATAAATGAACTAATAGTATGTTCCTTTTCTAGTATACTTGAAGTGTAAAGTATTGTACGAGAGTATATAGTTAAACTTTGAATACTTGACTAGTGAAAATAGTATGAGAGTTCCATAAATTTTACCTATTATAATTTATATTGTATTTTGTTTGATATGATTTGTTGGTGAAAGTACCCCCTTTGCTCGGCATATTACAAAGGGTAATGAAACTGATTGAAGTACTTTTTATATTCATATATATATATATATATATATATATATATATATATATATATATATATATATATATATATATATACTTATATAATTAAAATTGAAACGACATTCGGACAAATAATGCTACCCTAAGCCCACATCCAAACAAGGGAAAGGAAATAAAGCGAATTATTAGCCCTAAGCCCTTTAAATCTTATTTATATAAACGTACATATATAAATATGTGAGTTTATTTTATTTCCTTCTTTTTATTAGTTTATTTAGATTTTTAGGTCTTTTTATCAATATTGCATTGTATTTCATTTATTTTCTTTATCACGGATCATATCGGGGACTTTCTATTTTGCATGAGATATTTTACAGTGTTTTGGAGCTCATTGCGGTTGTGGTTTGATTGGAGTTGGGCTTTGCGGATCTATTAAAGGAGATTTGGGCTTTAAAAAGTTGAAGGCTTGGATGAACTGGGCTTGTGTAGATGGGTCATGGATTGTTATTTTGGGCTTGGAGCATCCATATTTGAAGCTTAAAAGTGATTGGCCAATTTGAAATCATATGAGTCATGGAGGGGACCAAGGGAATCTTGGGTAGTGGAGAGGAATGGACCAATAGCATTCCAGCAACAGTTGGGAGGGTGGAATCTCAGGCGTGTAGGTACCCGCGCAACTGCAAACTTTTGGGCATTTTGGTCATTTTGTTTACCATTTACCTTGGGGGTGGGATCTTTCAGCAACAACTTCGATTTTCCACCATTGGAGACTAGAAGAGGCGATCTTTGGAGCTTGAGACTCATTTCTTCTCATCTTTCTAATCAATTGGTAGTTTCTTGATGGAATTAGACTTTTTTGATTGTTATTTTGTTGCCATGAGTGACTAATTTCTCTATTTTTGTCAACCTTGGCTAACACCTTTGAATGTTTGTGGGTTTTTGAAGGATTCATGCTTATTTATCATTTATCTTATGTTTATGATTCTAATTCATATTTCTTATGCTTGTTTAATACTTTGATCATGAGCTTGGTACTTGAATGAGCAATTGTTGGTTTATTTCTTTGGTTTAGCATTGAATCATTGAATTTACTTAGAACAAGAGCTTTATGATGGTAGAAATCATCTCTAGCTTATGAATCATAGCTCCTTTATGGATGTGTAAGCAGTGTCATCCTCTAGGAATTGGGGATTCCTTCATTCTTAAGGCTATTCAATTTCTTGGGTTCAATTGCTTCAATTGGATCCACCTCACAATCTTAACCCAAACCCAAACAATCAAGATGCCAATACCCCAACCCAACAACCAAGACAACAACAACCACAACACCAAGGACATCTCATAGATATGCCACCTTGGAATCAACCCCTCATCAACCAAATCAACCCAATTATCAACAACCACAACCACAAAACCAAAACTTACATCAAAACAACCAACCTCAAAACAATGATTTTCATGTTCAACAACAACAAGCACATCAACCAAATCAACCTAATTACCCACAACCTCTAATGTACCAACACCCAATGTATCCACAACAACAACCTCCCTACAACTAATACCCTAACTACCAACCTTATCCACCATAAATGTACAATCACCAACAATACCCATACCCACCTTACCAACAAGTTCCCAATTACATGCAACAATATCCCAATAACCCCAATCCACCCAACCCCCCTTAAGAGTTGACACTTAGACAAATGATGGAGACAGATGTTACTCACACACCTCTTGGTATTGTTTATCCCACAAACCGCCGAGAGATTGAATTGAGTCAAGTTTCATATATCAACTCACCAAGTTCCATGGTTTGGATAGAGAAGATCCTCAAAGGCATTTTAAGTCCTTTCATATGATATGTGTTAGCATGTTGCCCGAACATGTGACATTGGATGATTTCAAGCTAACCGCCTTCCCGCTTACCTTGGAAGATAAATCTAGAGAGTGGTTATTCAACTTACCACCAAGATCTATTCACACATGGGAGGAGTTACTCAAAGTCTTAAATAGCAAGTTTTATCCCACCTCCCGGATATCAAGTCAAAGAAGTGACATTTTGGGGATTCGTCAACGGGAGAATGAGACTTTTTATAATTTTTGGGAGCGATTCATCAACTTGTGTACAATTTGTCCTCAACACAACTGTAACGCCTGTGTTTCTGGGCTTGTCATTAATGTTGATATAGTAGTCTAGGGTAACCTTTGTAACTCATTTTGAAATAATAGAAGTGTATTATTTGAGTATTATGTGTTTTGTGCTTAATTGTGTGTCTTAATTAAATTAAGAATAAAAATAAGCGTCAAAATGAAATGTTAGATAAGCTCGATATCTAGGGATAATGTTGTAGTAGTTGAAACGAGGTTTCCGAATATATAAAGAATGCCGAAATCCGAATTATAACGAAGAAGTTATGATATGTCGAAGTTTCGCGACAGAACCGGCACGACGCTGAGTGACGTAAAAAGTGAATTTACGATGGAGTGATATTTAACCTTAGTGATCTAAACGAAAGTCGTATAATTCGTTAAACCGAGAGCGTGCATAAAAAGAATGCCCAAATCTGACTTCGTATGAGGAAGTTATGATTTTTCTAAGTTTCAGCTTAGTAGTATGCAGCCCGAAACTCGAATTCGAGATCGAGTGATTGTTGGTCAAAACAATCTAAACGAGAATCGAAGATCTCGTTGATAGTAGTGCATTGGTGAAAAGACAGACGAAAACGGACGTCAGGTGAAGAAGTTATGAATTTATAACAGAGTTTTCCTGTCCCGGCCTACTAAAAATAAATAATAAAAAATAAAGTCAAAGTTAGCCGACGGAGTCTAAACGAAAGTTGTAGAGCGTAGTCTCACCTACGCGTGGAAATAAAGAACGTCGAAAACGGAGTTCGTATGAAGAAGATATGAATTTCTGAAGTTTTTAAATAATTAATATTTATTATTTAATCTTTAATTCGGATGGATATCCGAAGGAGTCACCGATCTGATCCGAACTACGCCCAGCGTAGTTGAGTACGCCCAGCGTACACCGAAGCGTGACCCGCCTCGCACTCGAGTGCTCCGATGACGCATGCAGTGACGATCCGAAGCGTACGCCCCGCGTACTGCGCATTACGCCCAGCGTAATGCGAGGCTTCAGCCTCTATAAAAGGCATGCGAGGGCAGCCGAGATCTTTTGCTCCATTCTTCCTTCCTCTCGTGTTTTTACCCCGTTTTACGTGCAAGAAATATCCCGAAGCCCCAGTATCATTCCCAAGCCCCGAAGCAAGTCCCGATGCCCCGAAGATCCCGAGAAGTGCAATTCCCGAGCCGAAGCTCTGCCCGCGAGAAGCCTGGTTTTTGTGAAGATCTTCCAGATCTACCAAAGAATACTACTTCTACAAGCCGTAGTGCTGTCCGATCATCTTCTGATCAAGTGAGTGTGTAGTTACTTTCTTCTAACGCATAATTATGAAGTATTTTATACAAAATACGTGTTATGTGTATATTTTGTTGTTATATGTGTGAATGTATATTCACTTTCTTCTATCTCATAGATATGATTTATTCTCTATGAAATACGTGTTATGTGTATGTGTCTCATCTGTTGTTTGGAATATGTATTGAATGAGAATTCTATACAGGTTTTAAACTATGTATAAAAATATATGTTTTTATCTACTAATATGTTGGGTAGAATATGGGTAGATAGTTGATGTGTGATAAACAGATGAGAGGCCTCGATGTTGTTGTTGTTGATCTAGTTATTCAGCGGAGTATAGATAACGACCACAGACTCTTTCTGGACAGTCATGCGGAACGCTAGCAGGCTCATAACCTGTAGGTGTTGTGAACGATGTGTTCACCGGTGTACTCTATCCCCCTCATGGTTGCCTTTAGGACATCTACTGTCGAGGAAACCCCTTTTGTAGTAATGTCCGTCCCGATGAAAATCCTAGATTAGGTCCCTTGAGATAGATGTTGTTTTAGGGACGTAAAGTGAGGATAACGGGAATGGGTCATCGGGTTATTGTTGGTTGGCGAAATTAGATATAATTATTTATTGCGGGTTGAAAACCCTATATGCTCACCAGGCTCCCAAGCCTGACCCACTCAGGTTTGTTGTATTACAGGTAGTGGCGCGAGAGCATAAGATGGATGAATCATCAAGATCTTTTGATATTAGACCAGTTGTTATATGTAACTGTTGTATGGTCTATCTTTTGTTGTTTATGCTTTTGGTCTGTTTATCAGAACATGACATCCCGAATATTGTTATATAATGAAAATGCATCTCTTGATGAAATGCTTTGATAAACTTTATTTTTTCATAGTTTGTTTTGGGAACAAATTCCGCAACTCTTTTAAATCAAAGGATTTACTCTGAAATTATTTAAAAGCATAAATGAAACCGGTCTTTTCTGGCCGTGATTTTGGGGATGTCACAGTTGGTATCAGAGCATTAGTTTAAGCGAACTAGGAATTTGTAGGATTTCTAGACTTAAACTTAGAATGCTAAGTGGAGATTGTGAGATGTGTGTCTGTTATATTATAGACACGAGCACTAGTATATTTTAGGAAGCTGCCTAAAATGCTTTTATGTGCTAAATGTTATATGTTGCCATATATGATATTATTTGTTCGGATCTATGGTCTGTTGCCGACCGGATCTGGAAACCTTATGTGTTTAGGATTCTAAGCGTATAACGACGGTATTAGAACTAGCATGTAAACGTTTCGGAGTGATAAGGATGATTTAATTATTTATCATGGATGAGGATCTAATTTCACCTTATTCGGTGTATAGATCAAAATGGTAAGAACCAGGAGTGGCGTTGGAAACGCGGACGAGAACAGGAATCAACCGCCTGTGATTGAACAAGTAGCTGTTGAAGGTGCTGCACCAGAACAGATCACCATGGGTGGAGTGCAAGCCATGATTCGGGCTATGTTAGCAGAACAAAGGGAAGAAATGCGACAAATGTTACATGAAAATAGGGATGAACCAATCATACCCATTGCGGAACCCGAACTGATTCCCGAACAATCGGAGGAAGGAAACAATAGTCGCGCTGTGAGTCAAGTTGGGACTCAAGGAGAACGAAGGAATGACCCGGAAAGGGGAAACAACAAGGATGGGCGAATGTATAAGAATTTCTTGGGCGCCAAGCCGCCAAGTCTTTCTGGGAGCCCAAATCCTGTTGAGATTATGGATTGGATCTCCAAAATGGAGATGGTATTTGAAAGTTGCGACTGTAGCAACAAATAGAAGACTGTCTTACAGTTAGACAACTGAAGACTGGAGTATTGAGCTGGTGGAAGTTGTTGGCAGATACTATTCCACGAGGAGAAGCCCTGAAAATGTCATGGGAGGAGTTCTTGGAACAACTAAGGGCGCAGTACTGTTCAGAGATAGATCTGATTGATCTGAACAATGAGTTCCAAAAGTTGAAGAAGGGGAGGATGAGCATAGATGACTATGCTACTGCATTTACTGAGAAAATGAAGTTATTTCCGTACCTAGTGCCAACAGAACTCTCGAAGATCGAGAGGTTCGCTAATGGACTGTCTGCCGACTTTGGCCCGACAGTCAAGATGGCAACTACTCTGAAAACAGCTGTTCGAGCAGCTAAGAATGTGGAGGCCCAGCAGAAGGAAAAGGGCCTGGAAAGAATAGAGGTTGGTGAGAAAAGGAAGTTCGATGGACCTTCAGGGTCCAACAAGAAAAACAAGTTCTCGAAGTCTAGTTCGAGAGGAGGAGGAGGAGGAAGCGAAGCCAAATGGTGCGACAAATGTAAGAAGAAGCATCATGGAAAATGTGAAGTAGTGGCCACATGTTTTAAATGTGGAAAGCCAAGGCACTATGCCAATGAATGCACTCTCACCAAGAAAGTTTGTTATGGTTGTGGTGAGGAGGGGCACATCTCAAGGGATTGTCCGAAGAAGAAGGAGGCATCAAAACCCAATATTCCCCCAAAGCCGAAGGCGAGAGCCTTCCAGATGACATTGGAAGCTGCAAAAGATGAAGCTGATGTCGCTTCAGGTACCTTTCTCGTAAACACTTTTGCCTGCCCAAATTTTATTTGATTCTGGAGCCAACTACTCATTTATTTCGCATGAATTTGGTAGAAAACTAGCTTTGCCTGTCGATAGACTAGATAATGCTTTATTAGTCGAAGTTGCTAGTGGCAAGTTTGTACCTGTTAGCCATCGTATGAACAACATCTTAATCGACCTAAATGGGAATAAGTTCCACGAGGAATTATTGCCTATCGAACTTAACGGTTTCGACATCGTGCTTGGAATGGATTGGCTTAGCGCCAATGACGCCGAGATATTGTGCAAGAAGAAGATAGTCAAAGTAAACCCGCCAGGGAAAGAGTCATTTATGGTGTATGGGGACAAATGCAGAGTAAATTCTGGAATCATTTCGCTAATGAAAGCCAGAAGGTGTTTGGCCAAAGGATGTACATCATATTTAGCATTCGTGATCGATGCTAAGAAGGAGAAAAAGGAGATGCAGAGCATTCCTGTCGTGTGTGATTATCCGGAAGTATTTCCGGAAGATCTTCCCGGATTACCGCCTGATAGACAAGTGGAGTTTAGAATAGACTTATTACCAGGGACGACGCCAATAGCAAAGGCACCTTACCGATTAGCATCGACGAAGATGAAGGAGATGATGATGCAACTTCAGGAGTTATTGGACAAAGGTTTCATTAGACCTAGTTCATCACCCTGGGGAGCTCCGGTGTTATTCGTGAAGAAGAAAGATGGAAGTATGAGAATGTGCATCGATTACAGAGAGCTGAACAAGGCAACAATAAAGAATAGATATCCGTTGCCGAGGATTGATGACCTGTTCGATCAACTACAAGGTTCGAGTTATTTCTCGAAGATCGATCTTAGGTCAGGATATCATCAGCTGGAAGTAAGAGAGATAGATATACAGAAGACTGCATTCAGAACACGATATGGACACTACGAGTTTTTGGTTATGTCGTTTGGACTAACCAATGCTCCATCAGCATTCATGGATTTAATGAACAGGGTTTGTAATCCGTTCCTAGATAAATCTGTGATAGTGTTCATAGATGACATTCTGATTTATTCGAAAAGCCAAGAGGAGCGTGGCAGACACTTGCGAGAAGTGTTAGAAGTCTTGAAGAAGGAGAAGCTGTATGCTAAGTTCTCCAAATGTGATTTTTAGATTCGAGAAGTCCAATTCTTGGGTCATGTGGTCAACCAAGAAGGGATAATGGTAGATCCAGCAAAAAATTGAAGCTGTGATGAAGTGGGAACAACCGAAAAGTCCCACGGAGATCCGAAGGTTTTTAGGATTAGCCGGATATTACCGAAGGTTTATCCAAAGCTTTTCTTCGATCGCTACTCCATTAACAACTTTGACCCACAAAGGAGCTACTTATTCTTGGAGTGATAAGCATAAAGAAGCATTCGAGAAGCTAAAGAAGAAACTATGCGAGGCACCGATACTTTCTCTACCCGATGGAGTTGAAGACTTCGCTGTTTATAGCGATGCGTCAGGTGTTGGGTTGGGTTGTGTTTTGACCCAAAGGGAAAAGGTGATCGCATATGCGTCTCGACAGTTGAAAGAGCATGAAAAGAACTACCCGACTCATGAATTGGAGTTGGCGGCGGTAGTTTTCGCTCTAAAGATATGGAGGCATTACCTCTGTGGCACGAAGTGCAAACTTTTCACTGATCATAAGAGTCTCCAATATCTCTTTAATCAGAAAGAATTGAATATGAGGCAACGACGCTGGCTAGAATTACTCAAGGACTACGACTATGAGATACTTTACCACCCCGATAAAGAAAATGTTGTTGCTGATGCTCTCAGTCGGAAAGTCAATCTTGAAAGGAAGAGGCCAAGAGCGTTGAGAATTGAAGTTGTCTCGACAATAGTGGAAAGTATAAAGAAAGATCAAGAGGAAGCTTCTGAGAAGAATGACCGAAAGGAAGAACGTTTGGGCAAAACGTTGGTGTTCGGTATAAACAGTCATGGACTGAAGGTGTTCCAAGATCGGATTTGGATACCTAAGACAGGAGGAGTCAGAGATCTTCTGATGGAAGAAGCTCACAAAACCATGTACTCGATTCATCCCGGTAGCACTAAAATGTATAGGGACCTGAAACCCTACTACTGGTGGCCGATGATGAAGCTTGATGTTGCAAAGTATGTGGCCGAGTGTGTGACTTGTGCGAGAGTCAAGACACAACATCAGAAACCATATGGGAGTTTAGAACCTTTGCCTATGGGTAAATAGGAAGACATTGCTATGGATTTTGTCACTAAACTACCCAGAACAAAGAATGGTCACTAAGAGTGCGCATTTCATAGAAGCCAAGGAGAAATGGTCTATGGATAAGCTTGCGAATTCTTACGTGAAGGAAATGGTGAGGCTTCACGGTGTTCCGTTAACGATTGTGTCAGATCGTGATAGCCGTTTCACCTCACGATTTTGGAAAAGTCTACAAGAGGAATTGGGTACCAAGTTGTGTTTGAGTACAGCTTACCATCCACAGACTGATGGTCAGAGCGAAAGAACGATACAAACACTTGAAGATATGTTGAGAGCATGTACCCTGGAATTGCAAGGTAATTGGGATGAACATTTACCTTTGGTAGAATTTTCCTACAATAATAGTTTCCACTCGAGCATTAAGATGACACCTTATCAAGCTTTGTACGGACAGAAGTGTTGTACGCCGTCTTGTTGGCTTGAGGCTGGGGAAAAGCAGTTTATGGGACCAGAGATAGTCCATCAAACTGCTGAAAAGTTGAAAATAATTAGGGAGAGAATGTTAGCAGCTCAGGATCGTCAAAAGAGCTATGCTGACAACAAGTGAAGACCGATGACTTTTGAAGTTGGAGATTCGGTTTTGCTTAAAGTCTCGCCGTGGAAGGGACTTATAAGATTTGGTAAAAGGGGAAAATTAAGTCCAAGGTTTATTGGACCGTTTAAAGTTCTTAAGAGGATTGGGAACCAAGCTTACAAGCTCGAACTACCAGAAGAACTGAATGGAATTCATAACACTTTCCATGTGTGTTATTTGAGGAAGTTCACGGGAGAAGTTCCCGACATGATTCCACTTTCGGAGTTGAGAATCGATGAGAACAAAAGGTTGATTGAAGAACCAGAGGCAATCGTTGACCAAAAGACTAAGAAGTTGCGACGCAAGATGGTCGAGTTAGTGCTTGTCCGATGGAAACACACGAATGGGCCGAATCTCACCTGGGAGACGGAGAGTGACATGATGAGTCGCTATCCGCATTTGTTTGTTGATGTGTGATTCCGTGGACGGAATCATTCTAAGGTGGAGAGAATTGTAACGCTTGTGTTTCTGGGCTTGTCATTAATGTTGATATAGTAGTCTAGGTTAACCTTTGTAACTCATTTTGAAATAATAGAAGTGTATTATTTAAGTATTATGTGTTTTGTGCTTAATTGTGTGTCTTAATTGAATTAAGAATAAAAATAAGCGTCAAAATGAAATGTTAGATAAGCTCGATATCTAGGGATAATGTTGTAGTAGTTGAAACGAGGTTTCCGAATATATAAAGAATGCCTAATATCCGAATTATAACGAAGAAGTTATGATCTGTCGAAGTTTCGCGACAGAACCGGCACGATGCTGAGTGACGTAAAAAGTGAATTTACGATGGAGTGATATTTAACCTTAGTGATCTAAATGAAAGTCGTAGAGTTCGTTAAACCGAGAGCGTGCATAAAAAGAATGCCCAAATCTGACTTCGTATGAGGAAGTTATGATTTTTCTAAGTTTCAGCCTAGCAGTATGCAGCCTGAAACTCGAATTCGAGATCGAGTGATTGTTGGTCGAAACAATCTAAACGAGAATCGAAGATCTCGTTGATAGTAGTGCATTGGTGAAAAGACAGACGAAAACGGACGTCAGATGAAGAAGTTATGAATTTATAACGGAGTTTTCCTGTCCCGGCCTACTAAAAATAAATAATAAAAAATAAAGTCAAAATTAGACGACGGAGTCTAAACGAAAGTTGTAGAGCGTAGTCTCACCTATGTGTGGAAATAAAGAACGTCGAAAACGGAGTTCGTATGAAGAAGATATGAATTTCTGAAGTTTTTAAATAATTAATATTTATTATTTAATCTTTAATTCGGATGGATATCCGAAGGAGTCACCGATCTGATCCGAACTACGTCCAGCGTAGTTGAGTACGCCCAGCGTACACCGAAGCGTGACCCGCCTCGCACTCGAGTGCTCCGATGACGCATGCAGTGACGATCCGAAGCGTACGCCCCGCGTACTGAGCATTACGCCCAGAGTAATGCGAGGCTTCAACCTCTATAAAAGGCATGCAAGGGCAGCCGAGATCTTTTGATCCATTCTTCCTTCCTCTCGCGTTTTTACCCCGTTTTACGTGCAAGAAATATCCCGAAGCCCCGGTATCATTCCCGAGCCCCGAAGCAAGTCCCGAAGCCCCAAAGATCCCGAGAAGTGCAATTCCCAAGCCGAAGCTCTGCCCGCGAGAAGCCCGGTTTTTGTGAAGATCTTCCAGATCTACCGAAGAATACAACTTCTACAAGCCGTAGTGCTGTCCGATCATCTTCTGATCAAGTGAGTGTGTAGTTACTTTCTTTTAACGCATAATTATGAAGTATTTTATACAAAATACGTGTTATGTGTATATTTTGTTGTTATATGTGTGAATGTATATTCACTTTCTTCTATCTCATAGATATGATTTATTCTCTATGAAATACGTGTTATGTGTATCTGTCTCATCTGTTGTTTGGAATATGTATTGAATGAGAATGCTATACAGGTTTTAAAATATGTATAAAAATATATATTTTTATCTACTAATATGTTGGGTAGAACATGGGTAGATAGTTGATGTGTGATAGACAGATGAGAGGCCTCGATGTTGTTGTTGTTGATCTAGTTATTCAGCGGAGTATGGATAACGACCACAGACTCTTTCTAGACAGTCCTGTGGAACGCTAGCATGCTCATAACCTGTAGGTGTTGTGAACGATGTATTCACCGGTGTACTCTATCCCCCTCATAGTTGCCTTTAGGACATCTACTGTCGAGGAAACCCCTTTTGCAGTAATGTCCGTCCCGATGAAAATCCTAGATTAGGTCCCTTGAGATAGATGTTGTTTTAGGGACGTAAAGTGAGGATAACGGGAATGGGTAATCGGGTTATTGTTGGTTGGTGAAATTAGATATAATTATTTATTGCGGGTTGAAAACCCTATATGCTCACCAGGCTCCCAAGCCTGACCCACTCAGTTTTGTTGTATTGTAATGGCGCGAGAGCATAAGATGGATGAATCATCAAGATCTTTTGATATTAGACCAGTTGTTATATGTAACTGTTGTATGGTCTATCTTTTGTTGTTTATGCTTTTGGTCTGTTTATCGGAACATGACATCCCGAATATTGTTATATAATGAAAATGCATCTCTTGATGAAATGCTTTGATAAACTTTATTTTATCATATTTTGTTTTGGGAACAAATTCCACAACTCTTTTAAATCAAAGGATTTACTCTGAAATTATTTAAAAGCATAAATGAAACCGGTCTTTTCTGGCCGTGATTTTGGGGATGTCACAACAACATACCCGAACACCTACTTCTTCAACAATTTTATGAGGATATGAATGAAAAAGATCAAAGGATGATTGATGCTTCAAGTGGTGGTGACATCTTCAACAAAACTCCTTAAGAGATAAGATCACTTTTTGGAACCATTTCTCAAAATCAAAGGAACTTTGGGACTGAAAATGAAATGAAGAGAAACTCTCCACAAGTGGTTGGTGAAGTTAGCAACACCCAACACTTGGAATCAAAGCTCTTGGATTTGACTAATGTGTTAAGTCAAATGGTGGTGGGAAGTGGTCAACAATTGATGGTGTGTGGTATTTGTGCAATGACAGGGATTATCGGATAAGTGTCCCACACTTGGTAGTGAGCCGGAGGACGTTAATGCAATGGGAGGATATCAAGGTCAACCAAAACCCATGGGGTTTCAAAACACTTACAACCCAAATTGGAGGAATAACCCAACCAACCCATACCCACCAAAGGAAAACCCACCACATGTTATGATAAGACCCCAATTTTCTCAATACCCATCACAAAAACCTCCATATCCCCAAACATCTGATCCCACTCCAAATTACCAACAACCTCCACAACAAGGCCAATCAAGTGGCAACCATCAAATGAGCCTTCAAGAACTCTTCACTTCTCTTGCTCAAAGCTAAACCCAATTTCAACAAGAGACTAAGAACACTTTCTCCAATATTCAAGCACAAATTAGAGACTTGGCCACCGCTCTCAACAAGATGGAACAAAGGGGTAAACTTCCTTCTCAAACCGAGAAGAACCCCAATGTGAGTGCAATAACCTTGAGAAGTGAGAAAACACTTGGAGAAAGCAACCCTAAAAGAGTTTCAAGAGAAGAAGAAGATGAAGTTATTATTGTTGAACTTTAAAAAGTTGTAGCTACTCCAAAGGACCCGGTTGTGCCAAACATTGATCAACCCGAATCTTCCAACAAGACCATCAAGCCATTGCTCATACCAACACCTTTTCCCTCCCGGTTGGCTCCCTCAAAGAAACAAGAGGAAGAGAAAGAGTTTCTTCAGACTTTTCGCAAGGTCCAAATCAACATTCCACTATTGGATGCCATAAAACAAATTCCGCGCTATGCCAAGTTTCTTAAAGATTTGTGCACCAATAAGAGGAAATTTAAGGTGAATGAAAAGATTTAAGTCAATGCAATTATGTCCGCGGTCATCCAAAAGAAGTTACCACCCAAATGCAAGGACCCGGGAATGTTTGCTATCCCTTGCACTATTGGTGATTTGCATGTTGAAAGTGCCATGCTAGATCTTGGAGCCTCGATCAATGTGATGCCATACTCGGTTTTTCAATCTCTCAATGTTGGACCTTTGGAAGAAACCAGAGTAATCATTCAATTAGCAAACAAGTCAAGTGTATTTCCAAGAGGAGTGTTGGAGGATGTACTAGTGCAAGTCAATCAACTCGTATTTCCCACAGACTTCTATGTCATTGACCTTGAAGAGAAGAATCCTTCCAAGTCATCTATGATCCTTCTTGGAAGACCCTTCATGAATACCGCTCATACAATTATTGATGTCCATAATGGGAAAATCACCATGGAGTTTGATGGAGAGACCATTCACTTCAACATCTTTGAAGCAATGAGATACCCTAACAACATTTCTCCATTGTATCGGGTTGATGTGATTGAGCAAATCACCCAAGAACTATTCGAGTTATCACATGGAGACATTTTGAAGATGGTGCTCAACATGAGTCTTGATTGTGAAAGTTTGAAGAAAACATTGGATATGTATACATTGGACTGCGAAGTTGAAGAGATTGTGAAGACTTTAGAAGTTAACAATTCAACAAAGAAGGATGTTTCTCAAGTTGCCCTATCTCATTCTCCAAACAAGATGCCCCCTTCCATAATCCAACCACCCACAATTGAATTGAAAGTCTTACCTAGCCATTTAAAGTATGTTTATCTAGGTAAAGACAAAACTATCCCAATGATCACCTCCTATCAATTGAAAGACTTTGAAGAAGATCAATTGGTTGAAGTTTTGAAAGATCATAAAGAGGCCATGGGGTGGAAAATAGCAGACATCAAGGGGATAAGTCCTAATGTATGCACTCACAAAATCCTCATGGAAGACGATTGTAAGCCTATAAGGGAAGCTCAAAGACGATTAAATCCCCTTATGATGGAAGTTGTTAAGAAAGAGATAATCAAGCTCCTTGATGCAGACATGATTTACCCCATTTCCGACTCCAAATGGGTTAGTCCGGTTCAAGTGGTTCCCAAGAAAACGGGAATCATAGTTATTGAGAATAACAAAGGCGTCATGGTTCCCACTCGAATTCAAAATGGATGGAGGGTGTGCATTGATTATCGAAAGTTGAATTCAAGCACACGATAAGACCATTTTCCTCTTCCTTTCATCGACCAAATGCTCGAAAGATTGGCGGGCAAATCGCATTATTGTTGCCTCGATGGATACTCGGGTTTTCACCAAATACCCGTTGCCCCCGAAGATCAATACAAGACGACTTTTACATGCCCTTTCGACACGTTTTCCTACAAGTGGATGCGATTTGGATTATGCAATGCCCCCGCCATATTCCAATGATGTATAGTAAGCATCTTCTCCAAGTATTTTGAGAATATAATTCAAGTGTTCATGGATGACTTCACCGTGTATGGCAATTCGTTTGATGAATGCTTGGATAACCTTAAGAAGATTCTGAAACGGTGCATTGAGAAGAAGTTGGTGTTAAACTTTGAGAAGTGCCACTTCATGGTCAATCAAGGCATCATCTTGGGACACATCGTCTACAAAAAGGGAATTGAAGTTGATAAAGCCAAAACTGATGTCATACAAACCCTTCCTTACCCAACATGTGTTAGAGAAGTGAGATCTTTCTTGGGCCATGCGAGATTCTATAAGAAATTTATCAAAGATTTCTCGAAGATCACGAGACCGATGTGCCTCCTTCTCCAAAAAGATGTTGACTTTGATTTCAATGTAGCAGATCAAGAGGCCTTTGACAAACTTAAAGACTTGCTCACCTCCGCTCCAATAATCCAACCTCCAAATTGGGAGCTTCCTTTTGAAATTATGTGTGATGCAAGCAATTTTGCCATTGGAGCGGTTTTAGGTCAAAAGGAGGGCAAAGCATCACATGTTATCTACTATGCCTCCAAAACCTTGGATAATGCTCAAGCCAATTATTCCACCACCGAGAAGGAACTTCTAGTCATTGTCTTCGCCTTGGAGAAATTCCAGCAATACCTTCTTGGAACAAAAGTGATTGTATACTTTGACCATGCGGCCTTCAAGTATCTAATGACCAAGAAAGATGCCAACCCACGGTTAATTCGGTGGATTCTTCTTTTACAGGAGTTCGATCTTGAGATAAAGGACAAAAGTGGTACCAAAAACCTAGTTGCGGACCATTTAAGTCGGTTGAATATTGGTGGTTCTTCTTCTTCCATTCTAGATGAATTTCCGGATGAACACCTCTTCTACATTTCAAACACCATTCCTTGGTATGCGGATATTGTCAATTACTTGGTTACTAAAGAAATTCCACACGCATTTACCAAGTACCAAAAGGCCAAGTTGAAGATTGATTCCAAATACTACGTGTCGGACGACCCTTATCTTTGGAAACATTGTCCGGGTCAACTAATACGGAGGTGTTTTCACCAAAATGAAGTCGAATCAATCTTGAAGTTTTGCCACGAGTATGCATGCGGAGGACATTTTGGTCAAAACAAAACCATGCGAAAGGTGCTAGAATGTGGAATCTATTGGCCAACAATGTCAAGAGACACCTATCTATTTTGCAAGAGTTGTGATAGATGTCAAAGAATGGGAACCGTATCCATGAAGAACGAAATGATTCAAAGCTCTATCCTCATTTGTGAGATCTTTGATGTATGGGAAATTGATTTCATGGTCCCATTCCCCATCTCTTTCGGTTATACTTATATACTCTTGGCGGTTGATTACATATCAACGTGGGTGGAAGCAAAGGCTACAAGGCATGATGATTCTAAAACTGTAATTGACTTCTTGAAGTCCAATATTTTTGCAAGATATGGTGTACCGAGAGCCTTGGTGAGTGAGAGGTTGCAACAAAATGATGGAAGCCATGATGAAGAGATATGGTGTCACACACCGGATTTCAATCGCCCATCATCCACAAACAAACGGCCAAGTCGAAGTGTCAAATCGATAAGTCAAACAAATTCTTGAAAAGACGGTCAACACCACACGAAAAGATTGGAGCTTGAAGTTAGAAGATGCATTGTAGGCGTATCAGACTGCCTATAAAACTTCAATTGACATGTCTCCATTCCGCCTCGTCTATGGAAAGTCTTGTCATTTACCGGTGGAATTGGAACACAAAGCATATTGGGCGGTTAAAAAGTGTAATTTCAATATTGAAGAAATCGGGAAGCACCGAAAGATGCAACTTCAAGAAATCGAAGAGTTGAGGAACGAGTCTTATGAAAATGCAAGCATCTACAAAAAACAAGACAAAAGCATTTCACGACAAGCACATCACTCGAAAACATTTTATTCTGGGCCAAAAAGTTCTTCTTTATCATTCATGATTAAAGCTATTCCCAGGAAAGTTGCGATCTTGATGGCATGGACCTTTTATCGTTATAAAAGTGTTTGATCACGGTGTGGTTGAAATTAAGAGTTTGGAAGCGAATCAAATATTCAAAGTGAATGGGCACCGTTTGAAACCATTTTATGAACGCTTTGACACGAGAAAGATCGATAACGTAACATTGGAAACTCCGATTTACGAAGGTTAACGGAAGCAGGGCTATGTCTTGGCAAAGACGTTAAATAAATGCATAATAAAAAAAAAGTTGTGTGGGTACCCGCGCAAGCGTTGCACGATCCAGACCCAGCCGTGCAAATTCTGAGCTCCAAATTATCCTCACATGGGATGCCATCTGATTGTTGCACACGACCTGACTCCACCCTCGCAGCTACTTGCGCGGCCAAGAGCAAAATTCCATTTTCCTTTGCGCAACCAGTACCTTAGCCATATAACTCAATACCCGATCCGTACCCACCCGCATACCCAATCCAGGCCCGACCCTACCTACAAACCTACTCGATAACCTGACCTATCTAAAAACCACCCTTATAACTCCATTAACCCGTCGGACCCCTCCTTCCCCCTTTTTTGACTCCCGTCTGCAAAGAATGGTGAACACAATGCTCCTAACTCCCGTCTGCCACCGATTCCGGCTAGCCGTCGCAATCCAAGCCGCTGCCTCCAGCTGTCGCCACCGGTCGGCGCTGCCGTCCTCGTCGACCTCCGCTGCTCACCATCCACCTACCTCTTTCTTCTCCAGCCACAACCCGCCAACGGTACCTCCCCTTCACCGGCAGAAACCCGATTCAACCCTCCTCCCTTGCTGTTATCGCAGATTACACCCCACCACCCTACTTCCCTACTAATTCCGACCAAACAGCACCACTTCTCCACCGGGAACAGCTAGCTCCGCCACCACCCTCTAACTCGCCGGAAAATCAGAAAAACCTTCATTCCGCCACCACCTTCAATCAAAATTAAAAATTTCTTGGGGTATTCTTCGCCAAATACTTTCGGGCACACCGATCTATAGTACATTTGGCCAAATTCGATCGCCGGAAAACCTAGCACCGCCACCGGCACCGCCTGCCGGCATGCCGACCGCCGCCACTAATTTTGACCAAAAATTTTCAAATTTTTTTTTCTCACCGGAGACTCAAAAGACTTAACCTTACAGGTCCAATTCAAGCTTAGGGTGCGGTTTTAGCGGTTTTATTTTCGGGTTTCGACACTCGAATTTGGTACATCTCTTTTAATTTTATTGCATTTCATTTCTAATAAACTAGACTTATGCTAGGCATTAGAGTGATTAGAATTGAATTGCTTTGAATTGATTGGATTACATTTCCTTGAATTGTGCCAAATTGGAAGTTTGGAATATTTGCCCAGTTTATACTTTTATTTTTGTTTGAATTGATTGGATTGGTGTGAGGGATAATTTTGGCCAAGTTTTTGTCTTTGCTAGGTGCTATTTACAGGTACAATGGGAAAGAACAAAACATTCATGCGTCTCATGGTTCTTCCCGTGAAGGTTAATCATCGTGATCAACAAAAAAAGTGTCCACCGACCATGTCGATCGTGATAGTAACCTTGTTCCCACTAGTGCACAAATCAAGCAATTCAAGTCCAACCTCCAAAAACGTGCGATCCGAGCCACAAAATTTTACCACCAGGAGTCGATGACCCACCTTGGCCTTGACGATTTCTTGCAACAACTGTTCTTCAACATAGGTTGGCACGATTACCTAGCTCTTTCCGCGCGCACATATAAGCAACCCACACTTGAGTTCCTCTCCACTTATGCGCGGAATGACATGGAGAAGGTGCTCACATTTAGGTGTTGTTTGTTTTTTCTGAGGCAAAATGTCTGCAGTCTGCGGACCATATCTGTAGACCTCTGCAGTATAAGAGGTGGACCAAACGTCTGCAGTATGAAAAAAAGAAGACTGTTTGATTTTTTAACATCTGCGGGCTACTAAAATAAACTGAAATCTAAATAAACTGGTTTTTTTAAACTTCAAAGTGATTTTTTAATATTTTTATGAATTTGTTATAAATAATAAACGAATCTAGATCGACTTTTATGTATTATTATATAAAAAATAAAAATAAAAATGGTATGAATTAACGTATATATTTGATAAAAACCAACAACTTTGGTTGCAAAGTTATAACTAACCATTATGATTAGCGATCAAAGAATTTGATACATAAATTGATGCAAATAAACTTCGATATTTTCAATTAAATCCATTAAAAACCTACCATAAATATTTTCTCGAGAAATTGACGATACTGTATTAAATAATGTTTTACAAAATTTGGCAAAAAAATATAAGAATATATTATGAATTTTTTCATATTTATATAAACAACTTCAACGGCTATTATTGTAATAAATATTTATTTATAAATTTGTCAAAAATATCATGTATTTATCGTCGAACGTTTTTTTTTTTAAAGTTTCGTAATTTTTTTTTCAAATTGTTTATCATTAATAAAGTTGGAAAAAATATAAATTAAAAAAAAAACTTAAAAAAAAACAAAGATATATATGTTTTTTTAGGCTAGAAGATGTCTGAAGATGTTAGAAGACTTTGGTCCACATCTGCGCCAAGAAGAGGGCGTGCATACATTTTTAGGTCTGCAGACTTTAAAAAAACAAACAGTCTGCGAAGGCTAATATCTGCGCGTGGTCTGTGCGACGCAGACAGAAGAGGCCACGCAGATCTGCAGACAAAAAACAAACACTACCTTAGACTCCAGGGTCGGCAGCACCGACTCACATACGACACCCTCAACACTATCATGGGCACATACGATATGCACAACACCGATATCTATAGTTATCAATGGACCTAATTCAAGAGCAGGCCCAAAGTAGAGTTTTGGACTTAGATCACTAGTCTTCCAAACTTCAATCCAAGTCGACAAAAAGATCCTTACATCATCCATCCTTGTTGGAGAATCGCTCACCGGATCCTTTCCACTTCAATCTTTGGTCGTCACGAGCCAGGACAAATAAACACAGTCGAGCTATATTTCCTCTATTTCCTGACTAGCCGCCGTTGGTCTTGCCCCGGTTTCGCCACTTTTTTCTTGGATAAATGTGATAGCATACGCACGAAGACCACTGGCGACATTTGCATTGGAGGTCTCATTACCCTAATTGGATTGGGTATAGGCCTTTAATTTCCCGAGTCTGAGTATGTGCTAGTAGATGACCCACCTCTCTACCTCCTCGACTGCTTTGCTCTCACCCGGATGGAATTATTGGTACCTATCAACAATCGTCAGTACTCTTGGCTCAATCATGCCAAGGAATCAGTTTACACTTTACCTAATATCATCATATCTGCCTTTACCACCAGCGACCCGGAAACTTGGTTCTTGCCCGAAGAGTTACATGATGTTGATTTAGGAGATGATGATGACATGCAGGTAGACACTGGCCATGCTGGTAGCCTATTTGAGGCCGAAGACCATTATGACCTCCCAATCCGACAATTTCCGCCACCCTCTTATGCTCAGCCTATGGGAGCACACTTCGAGCCACAACATGAGTACCAGTCCTATCAACAACACAACGAGCCCGAACCTGAGTATCCTCTTGATATATATACAGTCAGATTGCGGCCTTGTGCCTCCAAGGCAACCGAAATACAGCAACCATTCGACGCATCGAGGAGAAGCAAGCTCGCACCAATAACTACATATAGGATCTTTGGCATCATTTTCAGTCTGAAGGCGGTTACCGTCCTCGCGGGCCTCCTCCACCTTGATCCTGTTACGATCCTTCCTTACTCTCATCCTAAGTATTAAGGACACTGCTTAATTTTAAGCTTGGGGTGAGGTATTCTTATATTTTATTTTTTATTGCATTTAGGTTGTGTATAGTTGCATTTAGAGTAAGTCATTTAGGTCATTCATTATAATTGCATAAAAATTCAAAAATATTGCATATTTTGTTTCTTTCTTTTCTAATTTTCATACTTTTTAGATGCATTCTAGTTTAAGTTCATGCATTTTTGTTCTCTCTTGTCTTCTCATCCTTATAGGTACCATAGCGCCGAGTCATAAGTATTGAATCATAGATTGGTCCCGGGTCTTGATATGGAATTCCTTGTATTGGATAAATGGGACACGTTTTGAGTCTCACAGACCACTTTGAGACCACTTGTGTGGGGGTCATATGCAGGTAGCTTGATTGGGTCTAGGCGCGGAGGGATGTGGTTGGTCAAACCGATGTGTGCGAGCAAAGATTAGCCCGGTAAGGTATTTTGAATACATTGAAGACTCACATCTTGATTTTGGGGGGAGTACCCCTTAGTATTCCCGAGTCTCGTCCGAGCCTTGCTTAGTTAGATTCTCACCACCTTTTTAGGATAGGTCATCATTTTTCTAGGGGTCTAGAATAGATAGTTAGATAGATTTTGTTTATCACACCTTGCATTGAGATGCTTGATGAACTTTGAAGTGGGTCCCCTAATTCACATCTTTTGGGACTAAGTCTTTTCGGTAACACCCATTTTTGAGTCATTCCCCATCCTCTTTAGTAGATCTTGACACATTGTCAATGATCATTAGGTGTTCATGTTAGCCTCCATCTATTACTCCATTTTCATTATTAGAGTCATATGTTACTTGGTGAAATTCCTTAGACCTTCCAAGAAGAAAAGACAAGAAGAAAACACAAAAAAAAAGAATAAAGAAGATTAAATAAAAGCAACAAAAACAAAGAAGAAAAATGAAGAAAAAGAGCAACAAAAAAAGAAGAACAAGAATTCAAGTTCAAGACTTCTCTTCAATTGCCAAAAAAAATCGAGCTACAAAGAGGCTGAAGACCAAATAATAGAAGTTCAAGATTGAAGATTTAAGTTGTTAGGTTTAGGTTTAGGTTAAGTAGAATTTTTATTATTTTATTTTTATTTTTGATTTTTGGTGAGAAAAGGCTATGACGACGAGACGGTAGATTTTAAAGGACAGTACAAGGGAGAAGCCTCTCAAACCAGATGTTTGCCCGGAGGCCGTGCTACAAAAACCCTATTTCGTTACTATACACTTTAGCCTGACAAATGTAGGAATCATAGTGTGTGAAAAGGTGCCTTTCCGTCATGCATTATGGTCTGCATTGGTGATTTATAGTGCCCCCACTGGGCGCATCCTCTGTTTCCTTTATCTTACACACCGCGACTACATCCAAATGTGATCATTCGCCCTTTAAGTGGTCTGAGAATGTGGTTTATGGCTCTAAAGTGGGTAACATTTTGAAGATACGTAGGGTCCGTGAAAGACTGATTCAGACCATGTTGACTGATGTTGACCAAGTTCTATGGTATCTTTCTTTTTCTCTTTTAGCTTAGCTCATCCCTAGCGCATTTTAGTCGTGTTCTAACTTGAGGACAAGTTAGGTTTAAGCTTGGGGTGATTTGATAGTTTATTTTATTTCCTTCTTTTTATTAGCTTATTTTAAATTTTTAGGTCTTTTTATCAATATTGCATTGTATTTTATTTATTTTCTTTATCATCGATCATACCGAGGATTTTCTATTTTGCATGAGATATTTTACAGGGTTTTGGAGCTCATTGCGGTTGTGGTTTGACTGGAGTTGCGCTTAGTGGGCTTCTCGATTCACTATTGAGCTTTGCGGATCCATCAAAGGAGATTTGGGCTTTAAAAACTTGAAGGCTTGGATGAAGTGCGCTTGTGAAGATGGGTCATGGATTGTTATTTTGGGCTTGGAGCATCCATATTTGAAGCTTAAAGGTGATTGGCCAATTTCAAATCATATGAGTCATGGAGGGGACCAAGGGAATCTTGAGTACTGGAATGGTTAGTGGAGAGGAAAGGACCAATAGCATTCCAACAACACTTGCGAGGGTAGAATCTCAGGCGCGCGGGTACCCATGTAGCTGCACACTTTTGGGCATTTTGGTCATTTTGTTTACCATTTACCTTGGGGGTGGGATCTTTCAGCAACAACTTCGATTTTTCACCATTGGAGACCAGAAGAGGCGATCTTTGGAGCTTGAGACTCATTTCTTCTCATCTTTCTAAGCAATTGGTAGTTTCTTGATGCAATTATACTTTTGTGATTGTTATTTTGTTGCCATGAGTAGCTAATTTCTCTATTTTGGTCAACCTTAGCTAAAACATTTGAATGTTTGTGGGTTTTTGAAGTATTCATGCTTATTTATCATTTATCTTATGTTTATGATTCTAGTTCATATTTATTATGCTTGTTTAATACTTTGATCATGAGATTGGTACTTGAATGAGCAATTGTTGGTTTATTTCTTTGGTTTATCATTGAATCATTGAATTTACTTAGAACAAGAGCTTTATGATGGTAGAAATCATCTCTAGCTTATGAATCATAGCTCCTTTATGAATGTGTAAGCATTGACATCCTCTAGAAATTGGGGATTCCTTCATTCTTAGGTTCAATTGCTTTAATTGGATCCTTGATTTTGATTAAGAAGGTGTGTTGTGGGCTTCCCCAACTTCCATACTACCTATGAGGAATCTTGGCGTATCATTCTTCATGATTGTTATAACCAATTTGGGATGAATGATAAGCTTCATATTGAATCCTAATGATAAACACACAAATGTTCATTGTGTTTAATTGCCTTGGTTAGCCAATTATCCCCAATATTTGAGCATCTCATCATCTTGCTTAATTGCAAGCTTTTTAGTTATTCAAGTCTTTTAGTTATCAAGCAATCAAAACCCCCCTTTTAGTTTAATTGTAGTTAGGTAGTTTATTTACACTAGTTCTATTATATTGCATTGGTGATTATATACAACCATTTCCCCGAGGATCGATACTCCTTTTTACCATTATATTACGTTTTATTTGCAAACAAATGGTGTAATTTGCTTGGTGGACTTGACAACCCACCAATATGATTTTGGCAAAATATAAGTTTAAAGGAGTTTTTAAGACATTTAAAGGAGTTTGACAACATTTAAAATAGTTTCCGTAACTTGAAGTTGTAACATCCCAAGTCCATGTATACCTTGTAAACCTTGATCTATTGAGCATTTGTCAATTTTGGCCCTTTTTAGAGAAAAGGTGGTAAATGAGTACACGGGGCGTACTAGAGTGTAAGCTCAGCATACCCATATGCATGCATTCGACGTGGAGACCACCTAGTACGCTGGGTGTACTAGGCCCAGAGTAGAAACCCTAATTTGGGGTGTGACCCTATATAAAGGATATGATGGCCTCATTCCTGGCCACCATTCCCAGACACCAAACCATCCTAACCCTAAAGGTTCGTTTTTATAACTTGTGAGTGCAATTGAGAGCTTGTGAGTGTAATCTTGTGTTCTTGGGGTGGAGAAGAAGCTTTAGAGAAGAAGAAGTAAGAATTCAGGCTTTTGGATCTGTGCTTAGCTGTGTGGAAAGCTTCACATAGAGGTATAAAGCTTCAAGCTTTCCCACTCTTTTGATTTGTACATTTATATGGAGTATTTTAGGGTTTTGTCCCAAAAGATGGAGACTTTATGAGATAATGAGCTCCAGAGACCTTGATCTACCCCGTTTTAGTGTATTTTGTAGAGTAAAGTCATAAAAATCCAATCTTTGACGTTAGGAGTAAGCCATGCATGAGATATGATCTTAATGAGGAAAGAGGATGAGTATTTTGAGCATTTGTGACCTAATCAGCCATGCAAAGGCTTAAAGTCACTGACTTTATCGATTAAGAGATATTAAGGGGTCCAGATCTTTGGTATAAGCCAAGGTCTTAACGGATTAAGACCAAAAATGTGAGAAGAGTGAAACCGGGACGTACGCTGGGCGTAGTCCCAGTACGCACAGCGTAGGGGTGGAGCATCCCCGATACTTGCATGGCAGTCGAGTACGCCCAGCATAGAGAGTTGGTACGTGCAGCGTACTCCCTGCCGTTGACTTTCAGTTGACTTTTAGGGTTTGGTCAAATTGTGGACTATAAGGCCATGGAGGGGTAAAATGGTCTTTTTCCTTTCTGTGAGTTTGTAGAAGGGTTAGTTTAGCTTCAGGGAGAGCCTTATTAATTAGGGATTATTATCTTTGTGTTAGGATGAGGCTAGACCGGTGATTTGAGTTCGAGATTATCCAAGTTCTTACGAGGTGAGTCTTCTCACTATACTTACCTTGAGTGGTAATCTACGTGTGACCGGAGGGTCTTATGTGCATATACTGTGTATTGAGATATCCTGCTTATTTGTCTTTGTGATATGTATGTTGTGTTTATTGAGCTACTGAGTTGAGGGACCGGAGGGTCCGTCTGAGTTGTGAGATCAGAGGATCCCACTGAGACACATTGACCGGAGGGACTTGCAGAGCTATAGCCTCGAGTGGCTAATTCTTTTGTGCATGGTATTTTGGGGAACTCACTATTCTTCGTGTTTACCGTGTTACGTGTTATGTGTTTCAGGTACTTCCGAGGATTGCGGGAAGGCCCTGGCTTGATTGTGCACACACACTTGTATTGGAGATATGTATTGGAGGATCCTGGATTGTGATAAACAATTTTTGAAAAATGTGTTAATGTTTGATACTTGAGATTTTTGAGAAATGTGACATGTGTTATTATGTGTTGAAAAATGAAAATTTTGATTTGAAAAACTTACGTCGTTACAGAAGTCGTTTTAGAAATATTTAGAAATCATTTGATTATGAACACAATATTCTTGTGTTAGTGTAAGTCCCAAATTTTTCTTGACGTATCAATCAGATCCAATTGATGGTGCGGAATTCCAATCTATTGGATGATGCAAGATCAAAATGGAGAAGAAGAAGAAGAAGAAGAAGAAAAAGAAGATGAACTTGGTGAATCTTCAATGTTTATATGATTAGAATGATGTTCCAACACAAGATTCACACACACATATACAAGTTCTCTCTAGTTTCTCTCTCTGACTTTCTCTCTCTAGCACATGATATGAATGAATGCTCCTCTCTAGCCGTGTACTCTCACACATGCACTCCTCACCCTTATATCTATTTATAGTGGACATGGCCCGCAAATGGGTTCACGGCCGTGAACACCTTACAATCGTAAACACAACCGCAAACACATATTACATGACCGGAAACTATTAAAGCCTAGAAAAGTAAAGTATAAACCATATTTTTGACCCAACAATCTCCCCCTTGGTTTATAGCTTTCTTTTATAATTGACCCAACAAACTCCCCCTAAAAATGTAGCTTCCTTTTCTTGTCAATCTTCATTTGGAGTTTGGCTATTTTATCTTCAGTTTCTTTACAGCTTCAAGATGAATTTGATGAATCTTCAATAAATGACTTCATCTTGAGCAGTTGGGCTTTTCTTCAAGATTTGACTCTGAACGCACATTGGGTGAGGAAGCTTCTTGTAGAGATTCTTGAAAATTAGCGCTTTCAGCTTGAGAATCTTCAGAGAGAATGACAGAGATACCTAATCTTCTGGATCTCTTCAGCAGGTACAAGATAGCAGCAAATTGATTGAGGAGGCTTCAATGAAATCTGTCACATAATCTTCAAGAACATCTTCACCTTGCTTCTGGGGTTGAAACATTGAATGTTGAAAGAATAATCTTCATCTCTTGTTCCTTCGAATGAGAATTCTTCAATGATCACGGACGAAGCCTTGGCTCAGAAAATCTCGATACAGTCTCCATGAGTTTCATCTACATCTGAATTCACTTTTCAAAACAAAACAAAATTTGATATAAAAACAAAACTAAAAACAAAGTTAGCACATAATATTTTTGGATTTTTTATATTTTCTGAAAAATAAAATAGAACCAAAAATATTTTTGGATTTTTGATTTTAGATTTTTCTGAACAAGAAATAAAACAGAAATAACACTATTTTTGGAATTTTGATTTTCTGATTTTTGTTTGATTTTTGGAACAAATTTAACAAAAACAAAAAATATTTGGGATCAAAGTTTTTAGACAGCCTCAATCTGCTTATCGGTACCTCCCCCTTCATGAATAGATCTAGTCAATCGTTGGTATAGTGGTCCACTTAAGCACGAAAGATTGTGACAAATTTTGGACACGCTATAAGTGACAAAACATTTGACCCTATGTTCCTAGATAATATTCCTAAACGACCATTCAGCTGACGACGACCAAGAATATAGTTGTCCACCTAAATTGAGCAGCGAGATCTACAGACAACCTATTAATTGTTCAGTTTTAGATGTACTAGAACATGTTTCCCTCTTCCTGATATACCCCAATAATCAGGGACTTCCAAAATACTCCTTACTTTAGATGAGCAGACAGTTATTATGGGAGAAGACAGATTTAGAATGCATATGTTGTACACCCAGGTCGGATCTCTTCCAATCACGCAGAGGGTGAAACATATGACTAACCAGATTTAGAAGGATTGAGAAGTAGAATGGTGCATATGTTGTGTACCAGGTCGGATGTATTTCAATCACGCAGAGGAGACAACATATGGCTAACAGACAGGAAGAATTGCATAAATAGAAGATGGAGAGATAGAATTGCATATGTTGCAGTCCAGGTCGGATGTATTTCAATCATGCTGAGGAGGCAACATATGACGAACAGAAAGAAAGCAAGAAAATAACCTTCTACAGACCTAATTTATTGGAATTCCCCAGTCGCCCCGTCAATACCGGAATTAAGGACAGAGTCCGCACATCGAGGAAAAGTTAAACCACGGTTCTAGATACAGATTATTTAGCGTAATCCGCAGATTCCCATGTATATCTCCCTGCTCAACCTACCCGTGCATCGTATTGTCAGGTTAAACGGATCTATCTAGGTCAAGATTTGTCAAGTCTCTAGATTCCTTAAGTTCATTTGTACCTTGTCAAGTCCATTTAAATCTTTCGTGCCTACCAGCGCATCGAACACAGAGCCTAGACAATTTAACTTTGGTACCTTACATAGATTTAAATTGCCTGTTATCACATATTTATATCACTTCCCAACACATCACCTACAGACCAACTAATTTTGGATTTTCTAATTTTTTTTATTTTTGAATTTTCTAATTTTTTTTGTTTATATTTTTCTCCCTAAATTTGTGCATAGGAGAGAACGAGGATGTTAAGTATGAGGGATATAACCTTAGGAAAGGCCAGAGACCATTAAAAGAAAAATTAGAGGCCAAGACTAGGGATTTTAGGCAGTTGCAGGAAGATTACAACAACAAGTGTGAGAATTATAATTTCATTAAGAAACAACTTGTTGTTGTAACTGAAGAACTTGACACACTGAAAATCCGTTTTGAAAATGCTGATTTTAATTTCAAGAAATACGATGTGTCAAGTGAAAAAGTGGCAACAATAATTGAAAAGCAAATCAAGTGGAAGGACCAAAATCAAGTAGGAATAGGTTATGAGAGTGTCCCTCCCCTATTCAATCACAATTATACTGCTAAACCTTTGACTCAGGAGGAGATTGACCGAGACCCATCTATGGTTTATGATAAACCATCTGCTGAACAGGCAACAGAATGTAGTGCTATGGATTTTGATACTAACGTTTCTACTTCCCATGCAGATTTGTCAATAAGCAAGGGAAAGTAGGAGAATGGAAAGATTGAGTCTGATCATAATTTTGTGTCAAAATTTGGTGTTCCTATTTTGAACAGTGATGAGTCTGTGTCTGTTAAAACTGATTTGATTTGTGATGATTTGGTGTCAAACTCTAATGTTTTTGATAAATGTGGTGTTGTCTTTGTGAAATCTGCTGAATCTGACACTAGCACATCCACACCTTCTACACCTATCACACAATCTGACTCTTGCACTTGCACGTGTGGGAAAGTTAGAAGAGTCAAAAAGAGCACAAAATCTGATAAAGGCGGTACCAGTTCTAATGATAAAAAGCAAATATGTTTCAACTTTGGTACTGCCGGCCACATTGCTCGCAACTGTCCTAATAGGGCATTTGTACATTTTTTAACACCTAAAAGAGAAAACGAGTCTCGAGGAAGGTCTCTAACGAGAAAGTCCTCGAAATCACGTCTTCGTGATGATGATCGGAAAGTTCATAATGATAAGAAAAGGGCTGATTTTAAAACGAACAAACAGGTTTTCACTAAACCAGCCACATGTGCTTTGCTGAAATCGAATGCGGCTGAGCCAAGGTCGATTTCGTCAAAGGGTGCGGCTGGATCTTCGACTAATCTTATCCGAAAATCTAAACGCTCAAAGCAAAAGAAAAATATTTCTAAATCACCTATGAATTATTCAAAACCAAATTATCAGTGGGTGCCCAAATCTACACTTGTCTAATCATCTTCCTCTTCTGACGGTGCATCTGATTGTAGTTCAAAATTGAAAAATCAAAAGGATAAATTTGTGAACCCATTTTCGGCCCATGTCCACTATAAATAGATGTAAGGGTGAGGAGTGCATGTGTGAGAGTACACGGCCTAGAGGAGAGATAGAGTGGAGAGCATATTGTAGAGAGAGAAAGTTAGAGATAAGAAGAGTGTGTGTGGAAGAATCTTATGTGTTGGAGCATCAATCTTATTGAATACATTATAGATTCATCTTCTTCTTCTTCTTCTCCTTCTTCTCTATTTTGATCTAGCATCATCCAGTTGATTGGGATTCCGCACCATCAATTGGATCTGATTGATACACAAGCAAATTTGGGACTTTACATTTGGTATCAGAGCAAATCTAGTGTCAAACTCGTTTTTGGTGTTTACGGCTCAAGTTTTCTCTTCATTTTCGTGGTTGATTCGTGTTTGGTTGCTGGATATCTGCATTTGTTCGAGATTTCAAGGCTAAAGGAATAGAATTCTGCTTAAAAACTATTGTTCTTAGTGTTTACGGTAGCAATTTGTTGAAGCTTTTACGGACGTGATCTAGTATACGGCCGTGAACCATTCAAAGTTATTGACCGAGAACTGAATATTTGACCGTGATTCATCCTTTGACCATGAAACCTTCATCCTTTGACCAAGAAACATTCATCTTTAAGTATACGGTCGTGAACTGCCTTGTGTACGGCCGTGAAAAATTGTTTGACCGTATTCAACTCTTGGATTGTGAATCAACTTGTGTGTACGACCGTGATCAAGTGTACGACCGTGAACAAGTGTACGACCGTGAACACTATACGATCGTGAACTCATTTGGTCAATGAACTATTTCCGTTTGCTATTGTACTTTCCTTGTTAGTTAGTTTGTTTAATCAATTAAAAAAAACAAAAACAAAAATGGATTCACAAAGCTCAACAGTTCATCAAGAATTAGACTCGATCATGGGAACCACTACTTGAATTCCTCGCTTACTGTCCGCTGAAGGTTTCCCAGAATGGACATATCGAATGGAAAAGTACATCAAAATGAAGGAATTCAAAATCTGGTGTAACATCTTGAGAGGACCAATTCGAATCACTGCTACACTAGAAAATGGAACAGTCATCGATAAGGCATTTGAGAACTACACTGATCAAGACTTTGAAAAATTAAAGAACAAGAGAAAACACTAGCTACACTCACAATGGCTTTATCCCCACAGATTGCTCAGGGTTTCTGAGAATATACTTCTGCAAAAGCTCTATGGGAGGCACTGATCGAGGTTTATGAAGGTAATGAAGACATGAAGCAGAGTCGCCAGGATACGCTGAGACAAAAGTTCAATATGTTCAACTACATTCTTAGAGAAACCTTGGAAACTCAACTTCAACGATTCATCACATTGACCAATAAAATGAGTTCGGATGGGATCTCTGTACCAAGATCTGAAATCAACAAGAAGCTGTTGAATTCCCTCCCAAAGGCATGGGATATGAATGTTGTTGTCATCAAGAAAACAAAAGATCTTAACCGACTTAGTCTGGCTGAAACCATGGCCATCATCAAAGCATGTGATCTTGATGACAAACAGAGGGAAATTAATCATGTGAACTCGTACTCAACTGCAAATCTCGGGATTTCTACAAACAATGCTTTTTCATCCTTTACCACTCCTCAAAGTCAAGCTTTCACTATTCCACAACCACAAAGTCAAATGTTTACTACCCCACAAGTTCAACCTTTTGATGCTCCTCAACCACCATCTTATGCCACTTCAGCAATGCAAAGCGTCCAATCGTCAATGTCTTATCCACAAGCTGCATCTTCCTCAAAAGCATCTGCTCCAGCTCCTGCTCCCAAAGAAAGTGATGAAAACATGGCTTTAGCTACTGGCCTTATCAACTGTTACAATGCTTTCGTAGTTGGCGAGCTACCTCCTCAACTATCCTTTGCTGACTTGGATCAAATACATCCAGAGGATGTTGAGGAGATGAATATCACTTGTCAGATCTCTATGGCAATGTTCAGAGCAAAGCAATTCTCCAAGAAGACAGAGTCCGCACACCAAGGAAAAGTTAAACCACGGTTCTAGATACAGATTATTGAGTGTAATCCGTAGATTCCCATGTATATCTCCCTGCTCAACCTACTCGAGCGTCGTATTATCAAGCTAAACGGATCTATCTAGGTCAAGATTTTTCAAGTCATTTGATTCCTTAAGTTCATCTATTCCTAGTCAAGTCCATTTTAAATCTTTCGTGCCTACCAGCGCATTGAACACAGAGCCTAGACAATTCAGATTCAGTACCTTACACTGGTTTAGACTGCCCGTTATCACTTTCTTGATATCACTTCCCAACAAACATATAAGAAAATAAAAAATTGTCTTCAACACGAATCAGTTTAAGATAAACTCAGGAGTATCGAGAAGAAAACTCAAACCGTAAGTCACCGATTGAATTTGCATCCAGAAGGTCTGAGAACAACACGCATAATCTCAAAACAGATCCGAAAATTCTTCATATCTTTAAGCACAAAATCCCATGTGATCCTCTCATTTCTTCCTTTCCCGCAAAGGACACATACTCTCAAACAAAGTTCTGAGTGTTGTACAGTTGAGAGATGCCTCCTATCATGTGCCTGGAACAACCACTATCAACTAACTGAAGTTTGATGATATGCCTCCATAGTTGTTCCGACACAGAGTGGGAACAGTTGGTATTTGGAACCCAATCAATTTTGAAACTGGGTTGACCTTTGTCATTAGCGCACGGTACTCTCTCCCATGACATATCCTGCTTATCACATACAGAAAGCAAAGAAATGTTAGAATCATTAGACGATTTGCGAGATTGAACCTTTGGTACCCATCTGTAGTTGGGCTTAACCCATTTCTTTTTCGAGCGGATGGGTGCCTCGGTACTTGTTTTTGAACTTGAAGTCGGCTGCCGAGATGACTTTGACCAAACCGGTCTTGGCTTCACCGGAGCATCTTTTGGATTCGGCTTCTTGGCCGGCATTCCCTTCTTGTTCTTGGGAGTTTGATTCTTGGCATTGGGAGTTGAATTCTTGCTCTTCTTGGCATTCCAGTTGCCATTTCCTGATTGTGATCTCGAATGATTTCCTTTGGAGAATCTCCCTCTTGGCGCGTTCTGCCAACCTTGTGCATAGTAGGGAACGTATGCGCGATTTGGGCAGTTTCGGGCAATGTGTCCAGGTGTTCCACAGTGACAACATGTCTTTTTCTTCACTGGGAAGTTGATTCTTCCTGCCCCTGGTGGCGTGCCCTTGTCTCGCTTCTGGTTGTTCCCACATGCACACATACAACAAGCCGTCGGTTTCGCTTGTTTTGGTGGCTTGTATTTCTTATCAACAGGTTTGTTAGGAGTAACTGAGTTAGAAGCAATAGATTCAGAGTTCAAGGAGACATTGGTTTGTTCAATTGTGTCCTCCTTGTTCTCATATTTTGCTACTTTACCTGCACACGAAGTAGAAGCATCAATATTCTTCACCTCAATACCCTCAGTTGTCCCTGATTGTTCAGTCTTAACTGAAGCTGGAGCTGGTTCAGGGAGTGGGCCAAACTGAGTAGGTGTCTCTTCCTCACTGGTCTCAAGGGGTGGGTTATAGTTGTCATTAAAGGGAGGTGGAACACTGTGGTGCCCTAGACCCTTGTTTTCATTATCTTTGAATTTTAGTTTTTTTTCAATCATGGAAGCAACTACCTCACTTAAAACATCAAACTTTTTAAAGTTAAATTCAACATCTTTATATTTAGTTTTTAATGCATCAAGTTTGGTAGTTAATTTGGCAAGTTGTCTCTTAACATATGTATAATTTTCACATTTGTTATTGTATTCCTCTTGAAGGGTTCTAAAGTCATTTGTTTTGGCCTCTAATTGAGCTTTTAGGGGGTTTTGACCTTTCCTTAGTGTATATCCTTCGTATTTAAGGTCCTCATTTTCCCTTTTTAACAAATCAATTTGTTCGCGAAGAAATTTAATAGTAGTTTCACAAGATTGAGAGCATGAAACTTCATTGACCGGGATGTTTAAGGAACTCATTGTTTAAAAAAAATTCCCTTTGACTAAAAACTCAAAAGTCAAATTTAAAAAGTCGAACTTAAAAGTCAAACTTGAAAAGTCAAACTTAAAAGTCAAACCGAAAAGCCAAATTTCAAAATTTGAAAGTTAAACGAGAAAGTCAAAGTTTAAAGTCAAAGGTCACACTTTAAAGTCAAAGTCAATTTTTGAGGTCAAAGGTCAATTTAGAAATTCAAAAATTAAAAGTTAAAAACTTTGGGTTGATAGTGAAATTTTAAGATTTAAAAAAATTGAATTTTGGCCAAAAAGTGTCAATATTGCGAAATTGGGAGCGAAGGATTAATATTGAGTTAAATTGTGAAGGCTTGTAATAAGTTCCTTGGTAGATCAAATGGTAAGGCGCCTGGTTGATGAGGCAGGAGACCCGGGTTCGATCCCTGGCCGTGAACACTGCTTCTGTGGCCGAGAACCCTTCTTCGTATCGCGAAAAATCGGCGTTTTTCACCCTTTTTTGCTACAAAACTCGATAAAAAACTCGTTTTTATGAAAAACTCAAAGAATAAACCCCCACTATTTTGCCAAGATCTATCCAAAAATGCAAAAATCCTTCACGAAACAGATCAAATACGCTCCAGATCTGGCCAAAATGATTGATAAAGACCAAGCTCTGATACCAACTATAAGTCCCAAATTTGCTTGACGTATCAATAAGATCCAATTAATGATGCGGAATCCTAATCAATTGGATGATGCAAGATCAAATGAAGAAGAAAAATATTGACCTAGATAGATCCGTTTAGCTTGATAATACGACGCTCGGGTAGGTTGAGCAGGGAGATATACATGGGAATCTACGGATTACACTAAATAATCTATATCTAGAACCGTGGTTTAACTTTTCCTCGATGTGCGGACTCTGTCCTTAATTCCGGTATTGACGGGGCGACTGGGGAATTCCGATAAATTAGGTTTGTAGAAGGTTATTTTCTTGCTTTCTTTCTGTTAGTCATATGTTGCCTCCTCTGCGTGATTGAAATACATCCGACCTGGACTGCAACATATGCAATTCTATCTCTCTTCATCTTCTATCTATGCAATTCTTCCTGTCTGTTAGCCATATGTTGTCTCCTCTGCGTGATTGAAATACATTCGACCTGGTACACAACATATGCATCATTCAACTTCTCAATCCCTCTAAATCTGGTTAGTCATATGTTTCATCCTCTGCGAGATTGGAAGAGATCCGACTTGGGTGTACAACATATGCATTCTAAATCTGTCTTCTCCCATAATAATTATCTGCTCATCTAAAGTAAGGAGTATTTTGGATGTCCCTGATTATTGGGGTATATCAGGAAGCGGGAGACATGTTCTAGTACATCTAAAACTGAACAATTAATAGGTTGTCCGTAGATCTCGCTGCTCAATTTAGGTGGACAAAAATATCCTTGGCCGTCGTCAGCTGAATGGTCGTTTAGGAATATTATCTAGGAACATAGGGTCAAATGTCTTGTCACTTATAATGTGTCCAAAGTTTGTCATAATCTTTCGTGCTTAAGTGGACCACAATACCGGTGATTGACCAAATCTATTCGTGAAGGGGGAGGTACCGATAAACAGATTGAGGTTGTCTAAAAACTTTGATCCCAAATATTTTTTGTTTTTGTTAAATTTGTTCATAGTTTTACTTTATGCACAAATTTAGTGGGAGAATTTAAAAATTCCAAAAATCAAACAAAAATCATAATATTAAAAATCCAAAAATAGTGTTATTTCTATTTTATTTTTTTGTTCAGAAAAATCAAAAATCCAAAAATATTTTTGTTTCTATTTTATTTTTCAGAAAATATGAAAAATTCAAAAATATTGTGTGCTAAGTTTTCTTTTAGTTTTGTTTTATCTTGAAAAGTGAATTCAGATGTAGATGAGACTCATGGAGACTGTATCGAGATTTTCTGAGCCAAGGCTTCGTCTGTGATCATCGAAGAATTCTCATTCGAAGGAACAAAAAATGAACATTATTCTTTCAACATACAATCTTCCAACCCCAGAAACAAAGTGAAGCTGTACTTGAAGATTATGTGACAGATTGCATTGAAGCCTCCTCAATCAATTTGCTGCTATCTATGAACCTGCTGAAGTGATCTAGAAGATTAGCTCTCTCTGTTGTTCTCTCTGAAGATTTTCAAGCTGAAAGCGCCATTTTTCAAGAATCTTTACAAGGTGCCTCCACATCCAACGTGCATTCAGAGTCAAATTTTGATGAAATGCCCAACTGCTCAAGATGAAGTCATTTATTGAAGAGTCATCAAGTTCATCTTGAAGCTGTGAAGAAGATTAATGCTGAAGCCAAGCTCCAACTGAAGATCGACAAGAAAAGCCAGCTACTTTTTAGGGGGAGTTTGTTGGGTCAATTAGAAAAGAAAGCTATAAACCAAGGGGGAGATTGTTGGGTCAAAAATATGGTTTATACTTTACTTTTCTAGGCTTTAATAGTTTTCAGTCATGTAATATGTGTTTGCGGTTGTGTTTACGATTGTAAGGGGTTCACGACCGTGAACTGGTTCACGGCCGTGAACCCATTTGCGGCGCATGTCCACTATAAATAGATGTAAGGGTGAGGAGTTCATGTGTGAGAGTGTACTCGACTAGAGAGAGCAAGTAGAGAGAAGGTGCAAGTGTGTGTGTGAATCTCCTGTAAGGAACATAATTCTAATCATCAATACATTAGATTCATCTTATTCTTCTTCTCCTTCTTATTTTGATCTTGTATCATCCAATTGATTAGGATTCCGCACAATCAATTGGATCTGATTGATACATCAAGCAATTTTGGGACTTACAGTTAGACTTGTATTCCCCCCTAAAACCGTGAAAAGCTGTAAAAATGCAGGGGTATGAACTCACCTTTTGTGAGTTTCCGGTTGAAGATACGGTGTAGTAGAGCTAAATCCACAAGTTAGAACTCGTGACAAAAACCGAATCCTAATTAATATTAACATCATATTAAATATAAATTAGATAATCTAGTAATGTTTAAAGTGTTAAACAACGCTTAATTATTGTAAGAAAGCTTACAATAATCTTTAGAAGAGTGTGAGGGTGTTTTTGGTGTTCTTCGTGAAAACTAGTGTAGTTTGGTGTTTTCGGCCCAATATAAGAAGATTGGAAGGTGTTTTTGGGTGATATCAAACACAATAGTTGATACTTGCAAGATTCTAAGAAGAAACAAGGGATTTTCTCATGATGATCAAGAAGATTGAGAGGTTTCGCATGTTCTTGAGAGGAGAGAGGAGATTTTGGTTGATGTTCTTGAGAGAAAAGGTGAAGTTTTCGGCTGAATCTTGTAAGAATGAGGAAGGTTTTCGGTCCATGTATATATATAGGGGTATTTTGTGGCGGTTTTAACATAAATATCTAGATAAATATCTAGATATTATGTGTTTTCGGCCAGGAACACAAACCGAGGAAGGGGTTCTCGGTCAGGAACTCTACCCGAGAAGCTTCGTTTGCGGTCAGAAGAGGTTAAGGTTTGCAAGGATAAACGATTTACGCTCCATTCGGGTTTGCGATCCGAAGTGAGTTTTCGGTCCGAGGAGACACGCAGTCCGAGGGTTTTCGGTCTAGGCGAGATTCATCAGATTTTTGTGCATTTCTCTTCTAATGTTTGTAACACTTTTACTAAAAGGGGGTTATGCATACCAACATTATTAAGTTAACTTTATTAAATTATCAAAACAATAAATTTGACTTTTATTAGATATGTTTGACTTTTGTTGACTTTGTTTGACTTTTACAAGATTGAAAAATAACGGGTTGTCACAATATTTGTCTCCGGTTGAGTAACAAACTTGAACCTTCTTATTCCCGTTCTCATTCAAGCGGCAATATTTGGTTAAATGAGGACCATTGCATTTTTCACAACCAACTCGAATCATATGGATGGATTGGTCCATCTTTGTCATCCTTCGGTCCATAGTATTTAGCATAGCTAAAACAACAAGCATATCTTCAAAAGTGTCACCCCCAATTCCCTTTGCTCCATCATGTCTAGGATTGTGATATTCACACGAATGCTTGGAAAATTTTCTCAATCAATTCCTTGATTTCTGCTGGATTTTTCTTGGTTAGCGGTCCTTGAGAATCAAGGAGTTTCCTTGTCATGACGTTAACCCCATCTTACAAGATTGATACTTCTTGTTTCTCATTCAAATCATTTTGGGAACAGTTCGTTATCGATCCTTTGTAGCGTTTCCATGCTTCGTAAAGTGACTCACCTGGTTGTTTCTCGAAATTTGCTATGGCTTTCTTGAGTTTAGCAACTTTTGAAAGTGGGCAAAAGTGTTCTAGAAATTTCTAACGCATCTGCGCCCAAGTAGTAATTGCACCGGGTAGAAGTGCCTTCAACCAATCCTTTGTAGCTCCCTTGAATGTGATAGGTAGCATTCTAAGTAGAACTGTAGTGCGTGGAACATTTGGGATGTTGAAGTAATCAATAATGGCATTTACTTCATCAAGGTTTTTGTAAGCATCCTCATGATTTTTCCCTGAAAATGGAACTTCCTTAAGCGCGGACAGAATGTGTCCCTTCAGCTCGAATGTTGTTGCAGCTGGAATTGCAGGTTGCACTAGACCGGGACCGGTGTCCTCTCGGATTCTCTTTTTATATGCCTCCATAGACATATTCGCAATGTTTGCCATCTAGTTTTTCGGCTCGTCTTCGGTTTCGCTTCCTTCTTTATCGGTTTTCTGTTTCAGAATCAAATTTGTGAAGATTCAGATTTTTCTCAGAGCTTTCTAATTTGCTTTCATTCTTCGAGGAATTACTTGATTCACCCACGTTCTTCCCCTTCTTCTTTCCGAAAACTGATTTAAGGTCTTTGAAAGGTGACTTCTTCGCTGGGTAGGTTTCTCCTACGTTTTTATCCGTCTTTTTGTGAAGGGTTGACTCTGGATGTTCAAGCGGTGGTATCAAAGGTGTGTTGGATCCACGGGTCATGAACTGCTGAAAAAAACAAAAATAAAAACGTAAAAACGAACAAAAACTATTTAAAATTCCTACTGACTATTCACCACGACGTGGTAAAGAGGACCACCTCGTGTTGTCGCAAAAAATCTAAACAGAAACAAAAATTAAAAAAACGTGAAATTACTGACTTCACGTCGTGAGCTTAAGGCCCACGTCGTGACTTCAGTAAAAAACTAATGCTAGAATGTAACCTTGTACAGGTTTTACCCCACAAAAGGATCTATTAATCTAAAGCAAATAAATTTTAAACTAATAGCCGTTCCCCGACAACGACGCCAAAAACTTGATGTCGATAATGCGACACCTAATTTTACTTACTATCCAACTAGCTATTCGACCAAGGCAGTGTACCTTTTCACAAATAGTATAGCACAAACAGTCGGGTATCGATCACGGGGAACAGTTTAAGCTAACTAAAATTATCTACTAAAAATTAACGACTTAGAATAATAGATGTTTGTAAGGTCTAGGTTATTTCCGTTTATGCTTATGTACTATATTGACGATGGGCTCCCAATTTTTTTTAATAAAATTAAAATACATTTCTTCGGAAATGCTTTGATAATATCTTTATCATATTTGGGAACAAATTCCACAATATTATCCTTCAAAAGGATACTCTGATTTTAAATAAAGCATAAACATGAGGAGCACTTGCGAGAGGTTCTAGAGACTTTTAGGATGGAGAGACTTTATGCAAAGTTCTCCAAATGTGACTTTCAGTTGCACGAGTGTTAGGCATGTCAAACCCAACAAATAATAGGGGTATATAGGACTTCAAATACACTGCTTTAATGCACTAAAAAGTAGTACACGGCAAGCAGAGTCAAACCACAGAGACACAACATAAAAGTCTATACCTCTTTGCGCAAGGTACTTTGATCACAAAAGGGGGTTTTGTTTGCAAAAGTAAAATAATAAAATAACAGTCTACTTTAAAAACATGCAGAAAATGAAACAAACATGTAAACAGTTAGATTGAATGGTTCTAGTTCTAGTTTTCAATGTTGTTGTTCAAATTGATTATGACTTGATGTAATTCATGATTGCTATTCTAAGTTGGCACTGAAAGATATTAACACGCTCTAATACCTCTCGCTTGTCAAATTGTCTAACCAAAACATGCTCTTTGACTAGACCTAGCTTTACTAATTCAACCTAAACACGCTCTTAGATTGTATTGAAAAACCGCATTAAGTTTTGTACAAGCTTCCCAACAATGTTCATTTTTTCTCATACGCTCGGAAGTGTGAAAACATGTGATATATGTTTTACAATAAGAAAACTTATTATTTGTTACAAAATGTTAACTTAATAGTACAATTAGGTGCCCTAAAAGTTAATTAACTACACACAAATTCAATTCATGAAAGTGGCCAATCAAACAAAAATCAAATTCAAGGATTCTAGTTTAAACAATAACATAATCACTATAATAGAAACACAAATCAAACATCAAATCATATGCTTCAAGTCAATCAATAACATGTTTTGAACAAGAACTATAAATTAGGGTTTCTTAGCTACGCATGGCTAAGAACAAATCAATCAATAAGAAAGATTGAATTAGAAATGTTTAATGCTTACAAAAGGAAATCCAAAGTGTTTGCAATGATTAATAGCCTTCAAGAATTCCCAAAATCTCTCAAAATCGCCAGAAGTTGCTCCAAAAACCGTCTCTCTGAAAAGTCTGGCGACCTCCCTTGTTTTATTAATTGCTCACGTACTTGCCATAAGAGCATGCCTTTTTAGCATCGCCATGCCTTCTGCCCATGTGTTTTTGGCATGGCCATGTGTCTTGACCATGTGTTTTTAGCATGGCACATTCTTTTTGCCAAAGTCTTTAGTGTTGACTCCTTCTCCAGTCTAGATTCACCACGAGTCATGTTGCTTAAATATAAGATGAGAAAGGACAAACACGACTCGTGTCGGTGTGACACGAACCGTGTTTCAAATGTTATCGTTTGCTATGATCATAACGCAACAAGGACTCGGGTTATGTCTTCATGTTTTCTTCCATGCCGTGACCGGTCCATCTTCTATTCATGCTCCAAAGCTCCATGCTCCATGCTCCAAGCTCCAAGCTCCATAATTCCAGCAAAATAAATAAAAAATAGTGAAGTACCAGGCATTCTTGTTGAAATATGCAATTGCCCAAATAATTAACAAAAAGCCAGAATTATGAAGTAGAATGCTATGAAAGGACGGAATAAAACAAGCAAAATAGGTGCATAAAATGCAGCTATCAAACCTTCCCAAGCTTAGACCTTTCTTGTCCTCAAGAAAGAACAAAATGAAGAATCACTCTAGAGAAGACGAAAGGTGACTAAAGAAAAACTAATGAAAATAACATATGTATAGAAAGATTAACAAAGCTTCAAAGATATTTTTTCAAACATTAATGCAATAAACAAAACAAAACGAAGAAATTCAATCCAATTAACCTCATCGTGTCATACAGTCGAAGGTGTATCTGTCATGCCTTAAGATAACTTGGCATTAACCCCACAAAGATATATAACATTTAAAACAAGATTTTTAGTCACTCCCTAACACAACTCAACAAAATCAAAAGTTACAACACTTTTTCACTTTTGCAGGTACTAGGTTAACACATGGAACAAATTATGGTCTTACTCTCGTGAAAACATGTGATGAAAAATATGCTCAATCATTTTCATTTTACAAAGCATGAGAATGGACCGACTCCAGCTATTTGTTGACTAACAACAATCTTTTTCTAAAAAATATTTTCTAAAAATTCCCTAATATTTACCAAGATTGGTTACATGTTTCAAACCTCTTACACCAGTCAAAGTAGTTCACAGTCAGTCCCGATGTCATAAGTTCAAGTTCAACTCCAAGGAGATATTTTGACAGCCAAGCTTATTTCCTAGTTGTGTTCATTTATGCAACTCAAGTGTTGTGGAATTGTCCACTTATTGAATCTTGACTCAAAACTTGTAGAATTGTCCACTTACTGACTCTTTTTTTAATTGTTTTTACTCTTTTTTTCCTTTTTTTTGACCCATTTATTTTTTTTGTTTTTCCTTTTTTTAACGCGACATAAACAGAGGACTGCGGTTGTGAGGGGAGAATATCATATCTACACGTTTAAGTTATTTGCTCGGCCTAATTCTGTATATTTTTGTCCTTGGCTCTTTCTATTGTTGGGACATCTCACGGTCTATTACCGTGAGAGACTTCTAAGACAATTTTTGGGGGACTGATGTAAACACGCAAAGACCCGTAAGTATAGTTGGAAACAATGTCCCCAAGCAGAATATTTAGAAGGGAATAGGTAGAAATGACTTTTTAGAGTGCTAGAAGATTCGAGTCACTGAAAATTTTATATTCATTTATGGTTATTTTGAATTTGGAGTTTTGATGTGATTGAACACTTACTACTCATAAGACTGGTCGTGTGTTCCAAGGGCTAACCTATACATGTTGTTATGCTTTGGTGTTGATAACCTCATCATTTTATGTTTTGCACGAGTAGCTTCGGGAGACGTGTTCGTGTATGATTAAATTGCTTCAAGATTTTTTTAATGAAAAATGAACAAGTTCTAATCTCAAGCCACAACTCATTTAACACTTCAACGAATTCAAGAAGATTAAGTTCCTTTAGATTGATTTTTTTATAGCAAAAAGATAAAAATGCTAAAAACAAAAAATATTTTTAGAATTTTTTAAAAATGTAAACTAATAAATAGTTGAAAACAAAATCTTTTTGTATTTTTTTTTGTGATTAACAATGTGAAATGCAAAGAAATTGAGAAAAAGAAAAAAAATTTAGAAAATAATTTTTTTGTGAATTTTTTGGAATGCTTTGAAATGAGTGCACGAAAAATGAAAATAAGAAAAGTAAAGTCTTTTTGGATTTTTTTTAATTGTTTTTGATGAAATGCATGTGGAAAGTAGAACCTAATGTACAACGACCCCTCCCCAAGCTTAAGATTAAGCATCGTCCTCGATGCTCGAAGAGGGTAGGACAACCTATTGATCGGAAAAAGGATGAGGAGGAGGTGGACTGTAGGGGCTCCAAGTCCTCAAGATTTCTAACAGTTTTAGTCAAACAAATTGGATATATAAGAAATGAAGCATGGAACGAATATACCAGAAAAAAGCTTGAACTTGTTGGTGTTTGCTTGGTTTTTTTACATCATCTTCAACCTCGAGATAAGTTGAGCTATTTAATGGTGGAATTCGAAATGGAGGTAAAATCTTCCCATCTTATTTGCAATTCCTTTTCCAATATTAGTATTGAAACCCTACAAAAAGAATCAAGTCAAACTTTGCAAAACAAAAACATTTTTAGCCACCAACGGGAAATCGACCATGAGGATGAAGAAGATGAAGTTAGGGAAGCAAATTTTCATACCTTTTTGGGCTTAATATTAAAGAACTTGAAGAAAAAATGAAGTTTTATGTGATTTTGGAGGGTACCCATTGTTTTTTTTTTCAGGCCAAAAGGCACGAGCATAAAGCAGACCATGCGTTTTTTATGTTTGCCCGTGCGTTTTGATGTTTGCCCATGTGTTTTTTTTAAAGTTGCGATGACACACATGGGGTGAGTTCAAACCATGCATTTTCGAAGATTTCCCGTGCGTTTTTTAAGCATGGCCCATGCGTTTTTAGAGATAGCCTGTGCTTTTTTTTTTCCTTTGAAAGTTGCGATAGCGACACATGGTTCAAGATGGACCATGCGTTTTCTGTCCCAAGCCCATGCGTTTTCGTCTTTGCCCGTGTGTTTTAGAGTGTAGCCAATGCGAAATATTTTTTTTCTTTGAAACCTCAATAGCCTTGCATGGTCTAAAATCAGGCCATGCATTTTTTTTCTAGCCCATGCGTTTTTTTGTTTATCGTGGCTCTTTCTCGATCTTTTAGATATAAAAATTGTTTTGTATGGAACTCGCAAAAAGACTAAAAAACATTGAAACACAACAAAAATAAAGTAAATAAAAGGAAAAGTGGAAAGAAAATACTCCTGAGTTGCCTCTCGATTAGCCACCATTGTTTCAAGTCTTTGGGTCGACTTGGCCCCTAGAATATGTTATTCTTTGAATGTTGGGGCTCTCCGACTCAGTAAACTTCTTACTACTTCCTCAAATGGGACACTTATCTTGTACCTAACTTTCTTTTTGCTTAGGAACCATACTGGACTTTGACCCTTAATGACAACAATCATCCAACTGACCCTTTTCATGTACTTGTCCAATAAGGTGGTCAACACTTCCTTCTTTGATAGGGTGGTTGAGTTGATGACCGATCGGGTGTCTTCCTTCTCGGGATATGTATCCTTTAAAGGGTCCGATATATTTATCGTTTCTAGCTCGAGTGGTTGGTCTACCAGTGAAATGATTTTCTCATTGGTAGTGGGTGGCTCAGACTCTCTTTCGTCAACCTCCAACACCTCCTTTACAGCTTCCATGTCAGCGTTCTTAATTTATACTTCTTCCTTGACAACCTTCTCCACTTCTACTTCTTCCTCCCCTTCCATGTCTTCAAATTACAATCTTGGGTCATCAAATTTTTTCCCATCACTCAAGGTGATGGCAGAAACGGTATGCCTTGGGTCCTCTTCAGTATGCGATGGTAATTTGCCTTAAGTTTTTAATATACTCACAGATTGAGCAAGTTGTTCCTCTAAGCTTTTGAGGCTATTGTTGGTTGTTTCCTGGAAGATTTGAATATTACTGGCAATGCTTTTCACAATGTCTTCCATGGACATGCTCAACATTTCATTTTATTGAGGAGGTGGAGGATATGGTTGTTGTAACTGTGGAATTGGTTGGTATTGGTCATTTCCCCAACCTAGGGTTTGGTTGTTTCGCCAAGCTTGGTTGTTGTCCCTCAATTGATCATGTTGAGGTTGATCATAACTCCATTGGTTTGGCCAGTAGCAGCTTCCCATTTCTTGCGCTTCTTCGCATTCTCCTTGTAAATATGGACACATATCGGTTAGTTGTCCCACTTGAGTGCAGATACCACATGGACGGGGTGTAGGTCGTACACATTTGTCATTTCCAATCATCATAACTAACTGCGATAGCTTAGAAAGTTAGTCCTTAATGTAAGGACTATTCATTTCTGAGCCATACATTTTGTTTTTTTTGCTTTTTTTTTGTTTTTTTTTATAGAGATATACCTGCTCACAAAAATCTTGGAATAAATAATTAGTAACACCGTATCCCCCGCAACGGCGCCAATTTGTTAGGCGTGTCAAACCAAACAAATAATAGCGGTATAGCAAACTCCAAAAACACTACTTTAATGTACTAAAAAGTAGTACAAGGCAAGCAGGGTCGAACCACAGAGACACGAGATAAAAGTCTACACCTCTTTGCGCAAGGTACTTTGATCACAAAAGGGGGTTTGTTTGCAAAAGTAAAATAATAAAATAACAATCTACTTTAAAAGTATGCAAAAAATGAAATAAACTTGTAAACAATTTGACTGAATGGTTCTAGTTCTAGTTCTTAATGTTGTTGTTCAACTTGAGATTCGGAGCTTCTTGGGTTTGTCAGGGTATTCTCGGAGATTCATCTACGATTTATCCAAAATCGCAGTTCCTTTGACCCGATTAACGAAGAAGTACGTCGCTTTTCGATGGGAGCCTGAGCAACATGCAACGTTTCAGACCTTGAGGCAGATACTGTGCGAGGCTCCGGTACTAATCCTTCTCGAGGGTATGTATGATTTTGTGATCTATTGTGATGAATCGATTTTGGGGGTTGGTTGTAGTGCTTATGTAAAGGTTCGTGTGATTGCTTACGCTTTGAGGTAGTTGAAGCCCCATTAGGCGAATTATCCTACTCATTATATGGAGTTAGGGGTTGTAGTTTTCGCCTTCAAGAGTCTAAGGTATTTGATGGATCACCCAAACCTGAATATGAGGCAGCGCAGATGGTTAGATGTGGTGAAGGATTATAACTCTGAGATTTTGTAACATACTGGGAAGGCCAACATGGCCGATTCCTTGAGTCGCAAGGTGACCGATACTCCTATCAGATACATATGTTTGAGGATGACTATCACTTCACCATTGTTAGATTTGATCAAGAAGGCACATGTTGAGGGGTCGAAGAAGGAGAATTAGAAGGAAGAAAGGATCAGGGGTCAGATCCCTTTATTTGTGAGAGATAGTCGAGGCTTGTCGACTTAGTGCGATAGGGTATGTGTTCCTGTTTTTTGTGGGGTTAAGAAGACAGTATTGGAGGAAGCTCACAAGTCGAAGTTTTCTATCCATCCATGGGCCACTGAGATGTATAAAGACCTGAGACTTATCTATTGCTTTTTCTATATGAAAAGGGAGATAGCGTGGTACGTTGAGCGGTGCTTGATTTGCAGGAAAGTCAAGGTCGAACATCAGAGACCCAACGACAAGATACAGTCATTGCCCATTCCCATATGGAAGTAGGAGGATATCACTATGGTTTTCATTACCAAGTTGCCAAGGACGACATGTGGGGTCGATTCTATATGGCTTATTGTTAACCGATTGACCAAGAGCGTCCACTTCATCCCGATTCAGGTGAGTTCTTCAGCTGAGAAGCTAGCCAAGATTTACATAAAGGATGTGGTTGCATGTCATGGGGTTCATGTTTCAGTAGTTTCAGATCGTGATGCCCTTGAATTTCAGGTGGGAGATCTCGTGCTTCTGAAGGTGTCGCCTTAGAAGGGTTTCATATGGTTTTGGAAGCGGATCAAGTTAGGCTCCAAATTCATTAGACGTTTCCAAGTTATCGCCCAGGTGGGCAAGGTTGCGTATCATTTCGATATACTCGTCGAGCTTAGCCAGATTCACAACACATTTCATGTCTCTCAGCTGCGAAGTGTTTGGGCAATGATTTCTTAGTAGTTTATGTTGATGACATTTAGGTTGATGAGTGTCTAACTATGAGGAGAGATCATTTGTTGTTTTAGACAGAAAGATGAAGAACTTGCACAACAAGGATTGGTGAAGGTGCAATGGCAGCACCAGAAGCGTTCTGAGTGGACTTCGGAACCAGATAAGGAGATGGGGGAGCATTACCCTGAGCTATTTTTAGTGGCCAACTTTGAGGACGAAGTCTGATTCAAGTGGGGGAGAGATGTAATGCCTAGTTTCAGGTATAAATTCCACTTTGGAAAAGTTAAGGTTTCAGTCGGCCAAGACATGGTGAAGGGATCACCACGACGCGACAATTTGCATGAAATGCGTGATTCATTTATTGACTCCACGACATGGCAGAATACTGACCACAATATGTGTCACACCCCAAAACCGGAACGGCGGAATCGTTCGGGGGTGGAGGACGTCATGTTTAGTATCACGAGATATGTATATGGTAAGCAAGTAATGAACAACCATTTCATTTCGAAAGAAAGTGTTTACAATGTGTTTGTTCACAAAACATAGAATTCATAAACAAATAACAAAACAAGACTTGAAGCTATAATGCTCCATCTTCTGAATTCCCAGCACGAGCACTTGTCTAATAGTCTCCTGAGAATACAAGTTATTTGAAAGAGTTGATCAGCAATTAAGCTGGTGAGTTCATAAGATTATAGTGATGTGAGTAAGCTGTAAAGTGTTGTTAAAAATGTAGATGTAAAATGATGTAAGTTGTGAGTTCTGTTTTGAAAAGATCGCCTGTTCCTCTAGAAAATCCTATATTTCCTACTTTGATGGAAGTTTAAGTAAAATAACACTACAATCCTTTCTATGGGTACTAAGCGGATACGAGTTATGTAAGTCTCAGAGTAAACAAACAATCGGTTGTGCGCATCTGCCCTAAGTTCACAACCAAACGAGGAACAAAAATTAAGGCGGATAGCACACATCCCATTGGTTGTTAGATCATTGTCGTATATAACCCTAGTGAAAACACTTGTTACTCATGGAGTTAATTGTAATGGTTCCTTTGTATCTAATGAAAAGTTCTTTAAGAAAACCCTTATTTATTATAATAAAATAGTGACCATGGTGACTACTTTTATAATAACTTAGTTTATACTGCTATATATAATCTAATATCAGATAGAAAGTTAATTGAGTGAATCTGCCCTAAGCCCACAACCAAACGAGGAACAGGGAGTAAGGCGGAAAGCACACATCCAACTACCTATTGGGTATTAGTTTTATATATAAACATAATGTATAAACTAAGGTATTATAGAGTTACTCACCTAAGGTCCTTTAAATTGTACTGGTTTAACAAAATGGATTAAACCCTTTACCGGGAAGTTTCTAGTTTTGTATACCAAAAGTACTGATTTTGGAAAGTATGTTTTGTACTAGAAAACTGTGCTTTGACTCTGTGTCCTATAGCCTGACCCATACCTGGTACCCTTATGATGACTTAATGTATACTAAGCAATCATATATATATAATCGGGTAGAAAATAGATTGGGTGAATTCGTTCCAAGCCCACAACCAAACAAGGAACAGGAAATGAAGCGGAGAGCACACATCCTATTACCTATCGGACTCTATTAGTATATATATATATATATATCCTGTGATGTATACATTAAGGAATCATAAGACTAGCATTATGGTCCTTTCTCTTAAAAGTAGCCTTCTACCAAGGCATCTTCTGTGATGTGCTACACTCGACTGTTCCGTTTGTCGTTTGTAAAAATGTATATTTTCCCTAGTTTATAACTATCTTAGCTCGAAAATAGTTCGACTTTCAAGTGGTACTGTCACTTTATGAAAGTAATGGGCAATGTAAGTACACAGTTGTCGTTTATAATGACATGCGGATGTACTAATAACCTAAAAACATATTTGTTTTATTACGGTTATAATGTGAAGGCTAGAACCCCTGCTATACGCTCTCCATGTCAAGAGATTTAGGGAACCAAACGCGACCTCTGCAAATTCTTGCAAGCCGTGTAATTCACATTAAAGTATATGATCATGTATACCCAATATAACTATCACCTTTTGTTTAAAACAATGAGTTAGTGATTCATTGGTATAGTTAGATCCTGTATGTGTTCTCATGCTATAGCAACCTAACTTGTTTGTTTTGTACTGTATGTTATACGTTCTATTTTGTTTCTAGTAATTGTGTGTTCTCTCTGTATGGTATTGTTTGATTCTCTTCACTATCTGTTCTGTATGGTATTGACTCTTTATGTGCTTCATTGTACTAGAAGTAATCAATAGCATTCTCCTAAACTATACCTATTATAGCTTACTAATGTTCTACTTGGACTGTTACTGGAAAGACTCGTTTATTTACTAAGTTATATTTGTACTTTAAAAACAGAGTTTTGTATAACTATAAAGTAACATAACTTTAAAAGAGTTTTTGAAATGTTTTGACGACTTATAAATGACATAAGTAACAGTTTGAAAGATGTTTATAACAAACATTTACACAATTATCATTTTGTTCAACTTGTATTCCCCCCCTTAAAACAGTTAAAACAGTTAAAAGATTCATTACGGGGTATGAACTTACCTGATGTGGGTGATTCAAACGGGTATGAGTGTAAGGATGAGAAGTTCCACGAATGAAGTCCCGAGACACAATAAGTCCTAAGTGACATATAAGGACACATATTGACATAAATAAAGTGTTTAGAAGCAACCAAATGCAAGGAAACACCTTACGGGACTAGGAAACAGTTTGTCCAAGTGTTGGAATCACATGTGATTCACTAAATGGGAGTGTACGGCCATATTGATGGGTGTGCGGCCATGGGTGTGCGGCCAGGGGAGTGTACGGCCGCACACTCATGGTAAAGTGTGCACAAAACGTTTTCCAAATGGCGGGGAGGCTTGTAGGACTGATGCTCATCAAGTGTTGAAGCTAGAAAGACACTTTGGAAGCCCTAAACAACCAAACAAAGGGGTGTACGGCCACATGAGTGTGTGCGGCCGCACACTCCTTGATGAACATGTTTTGGACGTTTTCTAAGGCTCTTATCTAGTAAGCAACAAGCTTAGGGGATGACACTTACAATATGGAAGCCTTTTGGGGTGTTTGAAGGGTGTTTTGAGGGTTTTTGAGGGGTGTACGACCACATGAGTGTGTGCGGCCGCACACACCATAAGATCACGAGTTCTGGGCATTTCTAAGAGCTTAAACAAGTGTTCTTAACAAGATTCAAGCATTGGGAAGAAGTACTTACGATCCGGAAGCTCGAGAAGGCTCAAAATCACCAAGAACAAGTGTGTTTTCTTGGTGTAACTGGAAGATCTAGACAAAACATGATTTTTAATGGATGAAATGAAGGGATGTAACTAGTTTATGAAGATTAACAACGATTCGGGAGAAGAACACTTACCAACTCGAAGATCTAAGCTTAAAATCGGATGGTAGTTGAGAGCAAAATCGAGTTCTAAGCTTGGGAGGGTGAAAAGTGATGAAAGGAGGCTGGGTCTACCCATTGTACACGTGAGTGTGCTGCCAGGAGAGGGGTGCGTGGCCGCACAGCCAGTGTGTGGCCGTACACTCCTGATGTTGGAGTGTAAGGCCCGGTTTTGATGCTAAAAGTGCACGCGATCCATTTCTATGTTCAAAGCTTGGATGTACTGACCTTTGGACCTTTAAACAGACTCCAAATGAAGTTAAATGATGGCAGGAATGTGTCTGAGCTTTACCAGGCAAAAATTTAAAATTTTTTGGGTTGTCACATCATCCCCCGTTAGATGGAATTTCGTCCCTAAATTAGCTTTCTTAGCCGTACTACTGGGGTTGCGCTCCTCGGATTGGCAGAATACCCACTCGTAGACCTGGCAGCTTTGCCGTAATGTCCATGATAGGATTCATACTTGGTCCATCTATCATTACTTCTTGTATACAAGTCGTATATAATTAGGATTAGTAAGACGGTCGGATGTGCGACTCTGCCCCAGGTCCACAACCAAACAAGGAACAGGAGATAGGGCGGAAACACACATACTAAATCTGCGTAATCATAATCATATACCACCCTTGCGTATACACTGAATAGTGATAGGTGGGTTGTATTCGTCCATAGCCTCTGTGCTCGAACTTGGTCTGCTAGACGAGTGGTATTTCGTGACAGTCTGCGGACATCTGACGGTAAGGCTTCAGAGGACAAAGTACTCCTCGCACGAGTACTATGGGGGTTTAGAATACGAAAGATAAAGCTGAGGTTTAGGTCGGACTTTCGATACGAATGACGAAAGTTTCGAGAACTTGCCGATCGAGGCGATAGAAACATATGAACTTAGTATGGTGAGGACCACGCCAACTCATGACGAATGAAAGCAACAGACTCTTTACCGAACAAAGTTTTGGTCAAATGAAAGAAACGTCAGATATACACCAATGTATCCCTTGTATGATCGATACTGTGCTCCTAGTGTGTTCGACAATGTACTCCTAGTATGTTCGAAAATGTACTCTTTGTAACTGTTCCCGTGTTTCCTATTTTCTATTTGAAGTTAACACTCCTACGTATCATACCGCTATGTGCACATACATACAAACAAAAGTGCTCTACTAACTGGTGCGGATACTTTATATCATAATCCTCCTTGGTACCACTACCATCGCCTGCCATATACAAGTTATGAATATTTAAGATGAACCAGGTAGTCGACTGAGTAACCCTGCCTCAAATCCTCAACCAATTAAGGAATGGGAACCTAAGCGGAGTCACTCACTCAAAGTCTGCAACATCTTAGTTGTTCACAACCTTGATGTATATGGTAAGCCATAATAGCTTCTCAAAACGGATCTTTTAGTAATCTTGAATACTGTGACCTATTTCAACATGTGAGTTATTATAATTACTTTTAGGTGTTATCCCCAAATTTTAATCTTATATGAATATAAATTAATTTTAAAAGTAATTACCATTTCGAAAACGTACCGCTACTTGTTGACGACCCCGGGGTTGATTCTCCTGCGCTGATCATCAGAATGCGTCCATCCGCGCCTGAGTTCCTTATTATCGGGCAGCCCCTCTGATTGTGTCCAGTCTCACCACAGCCATAGCAGGCTTGGTTTTCTTCAGCTCCGGGGACTTGGGAGATCGGTTGAGCCGGTGCCCTGCAGAAACGGACTGTATGTCCCTTTCTGCGGCAGTTCAGACACTGCATTTCCCGGCATACTCCGGTGTGGTGAAAGTTGCACTTTCCACACTTCGGGAGGTTTCCAGTATATCGACTGGCAGGTGCTGAAGCAGTAGGTGTCGTAGCGGCGTGCGTAGTACTCTCTCATTGCTCTTGCGGGGTGTCTTGTGTTGTTCGCTTCTTCTTCCTCTTGTTCCCCGACTCCTGATTATAGTCCCCTTCCCTCGATGGCTCGGGAAAAGGGACTTTTACACCATGGCGGACTCCATGGTCGATGAGTCGCTGTGCCAGGCGTTTAGCACTATCGAACGTGGCTGGGTTAGAAGACAACACATTTCCTTGGGTCGGAGCAGTCAGACCCAAATGTATCTTTCTATCTTCTTGCTCTCCGAGGTAATCATCCCGGGGCATAGAGCTGCTAGTTCGCTGAACCGGTCAGTGAGGTCACTATGTCTAAGCCGACCATAGTGAGATCCCACAGCTCTTGTTCTAGTTTTTGAATCTCGCCTAACAGGCAGTATTCCTCCCGCATTAACTCTTTTAGGTTTTCCCTACCTATTGAGTTAGCCACTGATAGGGTCAGTGACTTAACATGGCTGTTCCACCATGTTAGGGCCTTGCTAGAGAAGGTGCAGGCAGCAAACTTCGCTTTGCTTCTTTCTGGGCATAAACAGATTTCGAAGATCGACTCTGTTTTCTCGAACCATTGCATGAGGGCAATGACTCCTTCAGTCCCATTAAAGGACAATGGTTGGCAATTGGTGAAGTCCTTGTAGGAGAACTCTCTCCGGCACACGAGGACCTCAACTCGACTAGAATCAGTAGGCGTTTCACCTCCACCGGTACTGATGGAGTGATATTGAGCCATGGCTGTTGCCACAGCCGTAGCCACTGCAGCGTTTATAGCTGCCATATCAATTTGTGAAGGAGGCAGCGTTGGAGTTATCGGAGTAGCACGTCTGTTAGATCTGCGAGGAGGCATCTTTGCTAAAAGAAAACAAAGATGAGACAGAATAAGTCTAAAGCAATTGACACAAGTCGAAAGCTGAAAAGACATGGTTATCCTAGTTCTGGATGTATCGGGTCCTGACTTCCACAGGGTTCTAGAAACAATTCATAAAAGATTCTATACCTAATAAACTCTATGAATTTGAAATAACTATCCTCGAATGAATATCTGTTGCCTGAATAACTGTTACCAGCTGCATGTAAGAAAATAATCCTAACATATATAATGTGAGCAGTGTTTCCACTCGCTCATTAAATTAACCAGATTATTATTTATTAGTGTGACGTGTAAGACGTTTTGGTTACTTCGGCTGATCCTTGTTTGCAAACTTCTCATGAACTTGTTCTTGTTCCTCCTGGACTCTTCTGTTGTCTACTATGAGGAAGTGGTTACATCTATCTGGGCTTGTCGTGCGAGACTGAAAGTGACTAAAGAATCTATGAGCTTTAAGGTAACTTTATGGGGTGATCCTGACGGAGTCCTCCTATAATTGTACAAGGTACACAAGTTGGTATATATTTGAAGATTAAATAGACCTTCGAATAAGTGACCCTACCCCAACACTACACCCTTAAGAGGAATGGATAGCGAAGCGTAGACCACAGATTCTAAGTCTATAAGATCTTGATTATATATAAAACTTTAGGAATATACTTTGCAAGATTATAGACCTATCTGCAAGGGTCTTTTAAGTTCTCACATAAGTTATTTATCTGGACTAAAATACTCCTATAGTATTCTAACTCTAAATGTACTTGTTCTGGTGTTTTGGTAAGTTTTAACACTGTTGCAACACCACATCATTCCCAAACACATGTCGGTCACATCTAGAATGAATATAGTTGATCAGTCTATATTGATCCTAGCTATAATTACATAACTGTTCAGGTTGACGATAGTGCCCAACCTTTAAATACTTTAGTTCTGTTCTCCTCGTGATACTAGTTCTATTATGTACATGTATAAGCAAGTAGGTATATTTTTATAACTCGTAGTTATACTCTAAAATATATCATTATCCAGAGCACTTAAGCCCCATTGTATTTATAGCCGTATATCTTTTATCGGTTGATATACTTAGTTCACTATAAACAATGCTCTGATACCAATCTGTCACACCCCAAAACCGGAACGGCGGAATCGTTCGGGGGAGGAGGACGTCATGTTTAGTATCACGAGATATGTATATGGTAAGCAAGTAATGAACAACCATTTCATTTCAAAAGAAAGTGTTTACAACGTGTGTGTTCACAAAACATAGAATTCATAAACAAATAACAAAACAAGACTTGAAGCTATAATGCTCCATCTTCTGAATTCCCAGCATAAGCACCTGTCTAATAGTCTCCTGAGAATACAAGTTATTTGAAAGAGTTGATCAGCAATTAAGCTGGTGAGTTCATAAGATTATAGTGATGTGAGTAAGCTGTAAAGTGTTGTTAAAAATGTAGATGTAAAATGATGTAAGTTGTGAGTTCTGTTTTGAAAAGATCACATGTTCCTCTATAAAATCCTATATTTCCTACTTTGATGGAGGTTTAAGTAAAATAACACTACAATCCTTTCTATGGGTACTAAGCGGATACGAGTTATGTAAGTCTCAGAGTAAACAAACAATCGGTTGTGCGCATCTGCCCTAAGTTCACAACCAAACGAGGAACAAAAATTAAGGCGGATAGCACACATCCCATTGGTTGTTAGATCATTGTCGTATATAACCCTAGTGAAAACACTTGTTACTCATGGAGTTAATTGTAATGGTTGCTTTGTATCTAATGAAAAGTTCTTTAAGAAAACCCTTATTTATTATAATAAAATAGTGACCATGGTGACTACTTTTATAATAACTTAGTTTATACTGCTATATATAATCTAATATCAGATAGAAAGTTAATTGAGTGAATCTGCCCTAAGCCCACAACCAAACGAGGAACAGGGAGTAAGGCGGAAAGCACACATCCAACTACCTATTGGGTATTAGTTTTATATATAAACATAATGTATAAACTAAGGTATTATAGAGTTACTCACCTAAGGTCCTTTAAATTGTACTGGTTTAACAAAATGGATTAAACCCTTTACCGGGAAGTTTCTAGTTTTGTATACCAAAAGTACTGATTTTGGAAAGTATGTTTTGTACTAGAAAACTGTGCTTTGACTCTGTGTCCTATAGCCTGACCCATACCTGGTACCCTTATGATGACTTAATGTATACTAAGCAATCATATATATATATAATCGGGTAGAAAATAGATTGGGTGAATTCGTTCCAAGCCCACAACCAAACAAGGAACAGGAAATGAAGCGGAGAGCACACATCCTATTACCTATCGGACTCTATTAGTATATATATATATATATATATATATATATATATATATATATCCTGTGATGTATACGTTAAGGAATCATAAGACTAGCATTATGGTCCTTTCTCTTAAAAGTAGCCTTCTACCAAGGCATCTTCTGTGATGTGCTACACTCGACTGTTCCGTTTGTCGTTTGTAAAAATGTATATTTTCCCTAGTTTATAACTATCTTAGCTCGAAAATAGTTCGACTTTCAAGTGGTACTGTCACTTTATGAAAGTAATGGGCAATGTAAGTACACAGTTGTCGTTTATAATGACATGCGGATGTACTAATAACCTAAAAACATATTTGTTTTATTACGGTTATAATGTGAAGGCTAGAACCCCTGCTATACGCTCTCCATGTCAAGAGATTTAGGGAACCAAACGCGACCTCTGCAAATTCTTGCAAGCCGTGTAATTCACATTAAAGTATATGATCATGTATACCCAATATAACTATCACCTTTTGTTTAAAACAATGAGTTAGTGATTCATTGGTATAGTTAGATCCTGTATGTGTTCTCATGCTATAGCAACCTAACTTGTTTGTTTTGTACTGTATGTTATACGTTCTATTTTGTTTCTAGTAATTGTGTGTTCTCTCTGTATGGTATTGTTTGATTCTCTTCACTATCTGTTCTGTATGGTATTGACTCTTTATGTGCTTCATTGTACTAGAAGTAATCAATAGCATTCTCCTAAACTATACCTATTATAGCTTACTAATGTTCTACTTGGACTGTTACTAGAAAGACTCGTTTATTTACTAAGTTATATTTGTACTTTAAAAACAGAGTTTTGTATAACTATAAAGTAACATAACTTTAAAAGAGTTTTTGAAATGTTTTGACGACTTATAAATGACATAAGTAACAGTTTGAAAGATGTTTATAACAAACATTTACACAATTATCATTTTGTTCAACTTGTATTCCCCCCCTTAAAACAGTTAAAACAGTTAAAAGATTCATTACGGGGTATGAACTCACCTGATGTGGGTGATTCAAACGGGTATGAGTGTAAGGATGAGAAGTTCCACGAATGAAGTCCCGAGACACAATAAGTCCTAAGTGACATATAAGGACACATATTGACATAAATAAAGTGTTTAGAAGCAACCAAATGCAAGGAAACACCTTACGGGACTAGGAAACAGTTTGTCCAAGTGTTGGAATCACATGTGATTCACTAAATGGGAGTGTACGGCCATATTGATGGGTGTGCGGCCATGGGTGTGCGGCCAGGGGAGTGTACGGCCGCACACTCATGGTAAAGTGTGCACAAAACGTTTTCCAAATGGCGGGGAGGCTTGTAGGACTGATGCTCATCAAGTGTTGAAGCTAGAAAGACACTTTGGAAGCCCTAAACAACCAAACAAAGGGGTGTACGGCCACATGAGTGTGTGCGGCCGCACACTCCTTGATGAACATGTTTTGGACGTTTTCTAAGGCTCTTATCTAGTAAGCAACAAGCTTAGGGGATGACACTTACAATATGGAAGCCTTTTGGGGTGTTTGAAGGGTGTTTTGAGGGTTTTTGAGGGGTGTACGACCACATGAGTGTGTGCGGCCGCACACACCATAAGATCACGAGTTCTGGGCATTTCTAAGAGCTTAAACAAGTGTTCTTAACAAGATTCAAGCATTGGGAAGAAGTACTTACGATCCGGAAGCTCGAGAAGGCTCAAAATCACCAAGAACAAGTGTGTGTTCTTGGTGTTCTTGGTGTAACTTGAAGATCTAGACAAAACATGATTTTTAATGGATGAAATGAAGGGATGTAACTAGTTTATGAAGATTAACAACGATTCGGGAGAAGAACACTTACCAACTCGAAGATCTAAGCTTAAAATCGGATGGTAGTTGAGAGCAAAATCGAGTTCTAAGCTTGGGAGGGTGAAAAGTGATGAAAGGAGGCTGAGTCTACCCTTTGTACACGTGAGTGTGCTGCCAGGAGAGGGGTGTGCGGCCGCACACCCAGTGTGCGGCCGTACACTCCTGATGTTGGAGTGTAAGGCCCAGTTTTGATGCTAAAAGTGCACGCGATCCATTTCTATGTTCAAAGCTTGGATGTACTGACCTTTGGACCTTTAAACGGACTCCAAATGAAGCTAAATGTTGGCAGGAATGTGTCTAAGCTTTACCAGGCAAAAATTTAAAATTTTTCGGGTTGTCACAATATGGAGAGGATAGATAGTGTAAACCCTAATTTCCGGGCTTAGGGTCCTATTTGAAGGAAGTGATGGATAGGGTTTCCTCCACCCTCAACCTCCTTCACTTCTAAAACACTTTTGTTAAACCCTAGCCTCCCTCCTTAAGTTCGTAGCTCATTGTGGTGTTTTTGGTGTCTCAAAGAAGAAAAAGAATGTGCCTTAGAGCATTTATCCAAAACGCAAATCACCTCTTCACCATCTTATATATATTCTAGATTATTGTAAGTCCTTAAGTTCAAACCTTTATGTGATATGCTTTTAGATATAGGCTTTTTATGTACTTTCTCCATGATTAGGAGACTTTGAGTGGATGAATTCCATAAATTTGGCAACTTTATGGATCCTTGATGTCCCTTGTGGTTATATGTTTCAGATCTGAAGTTTGGTAGAGTTTTGATCCCATACATAAGTTTTAAGCCACTTTTCTCATGTTTTGACCTAGATGCTGAAGGACATCATGGATCATGCATGTCCATAAAGTTTCGATTTTTATGGACTATTAGGGTCCCTAAAAGCATTCTGGAAATTTTGAGCAAAGGACATAAAACCATTAGGAGCTTAAGCAAATAAGCTGTTTTTAGCCAGTTGCCATGATGTGGCCAGTTGGGTGCCAAGACGTGGTGAAAATGGAATTGGCGATTGATTGGAATGGACTCTGCCAAGGCGTCGTGGCATTCGTGCTAAGACGTGGTAGTGGATTTTTGATCGGGATCAAGTTAGATGGCCACGACGTGGAGGGTAGCTAGAGTTGACTTTGACCGTTGACTTTTGACATGCTTTGAGTTTTAGTAAAAAGGCTAGTTTTAGAAGGTAGACTAAGATTTTACCTTGTATGATTAGTTAGGAGGCGTGTAGCGCCTGCTTCTTGACTGTATGAGACGATTAGCTGTCGACTACGTTTGTGAGGTGGGTCTTCTCACAATATTATGTAGGCTGCTAGACTGTCTTTGTGACTTTAGCATGGAAGACCATGGAAGGACCATGTCATTTGTATGAAAGACCATGGGAGGACCATGTCACCTGTATGGAAGACCAATGGAGGACGATGGCAGCCGTACGGAAGTGTAACATCCCGTTTTAAAAAGAATAATTAAAATAATAAACCCGGAACCCCAAGAAGTAATTTTATTATTATTTTATATTATTATAGCCCAAAATCAAATAATAATTATTGGAGTGTTGGTTTCGGGAAGCCAAATGGCATGATTTAGAGTTTCGGGGGTTAAAGTGTAATTTCAAGACTTATTTTATAAAGATTTTTAGTATTCAGGGGGCGTTTGGTATCATTTGGACTTAATATAAAAGAATTTATGCAAACAGGGGTTAAAGAGTAAATATCGGACGTAAATTGAAAGGTTTTTGGATGGCTGGGGCAAAAAGGGTAAATTAGGTACCTAAGCTGAAAAGAAATTGTCATGCAGGGGCCATTTGGTAAATATTGGATCAAGTTGAAAGGATTTGAAGGAGTTAGGGGCGAAATGGTAATTTCTGGATCGAATAAGAAAGGAAAAGGAGAAGAAGGGATCGTTTTTGTCATTATGGATAATAGTTTTGAAGGGAGCGGGTATAACACTGTTACATTGCCAAACCCTAACCCTAAAGGAGATTCAGCCGTCACCCCACTCCCTCTTTATCCTCCAGCCGTCACTCTCCCTCCTATCTCCGGCGCCACCATCCTTCATTCCCGACTCACTTGCTGTTCCGACCAATCAAAGACCACCGACTGCCGCCGCCTCCTTACCTGCTGAAGCCAGAGCATCCTTAGTCACCAACGTTGTAGGAGTCAGAGAACCCCCCAGTCAAACAGTCGTGGGCGCTGTTTAATTACCGGAGAAGAAATGAGACGCAACCCCGACGTATGGCAGTCGAGGTGGTCGGGGGGGGGGGGGGGGGAGTTTCATGGTTCGCGAATATTTTTGCGTTCACTGCGGTTCTGATCGTCCCCGTTCCTTCCGTTGTCTCTCGTTACACAGCTCGTGTCGCCGGCTACCGCCGCAAGCTACCGTGAAGAACGATTGGGTCGAGTTTCACCGTCGGGGGGGGGGGGGGGGGGGGAGTGTTTGTCGTTGAGGATGTCGGGATGAGTGTGTATGGGTTCGTTTGGCCTGAAAAATCCGAGAAGAAAACCACCATGGTGGCTGTCGCCGTTAGCCGCTGCTGCTGCCAGCCACTCCGAGTCGCCACTGCCGTTAGTTATGGTTGTGGCCATTAGGGCTGCTGCCGTCATCATCACGCGACAAAAGAGTGTGTGTCATGTGTGTGTGGATGTCTTGGCCGGAGTCACAAGAGGGCCACCACCACCACCGTGAGGTGGTAGCTGCAACTCTCTACCACCGTCTGCCGCCATAAGGTGGTTGTGGGTGTAATTATTGGAGGTTTATTTTGTTCCATTGTGTGTATTATTCTAAATTGTAACCGGAATAATAATAGAAAAACCTATAACCGCCGTGTTGGGTGGCGGTGTGCCTTGTTTGTGTTTGGACTTGTTTGGGATGCTTGGACAACGTGGGCCCAATAAAACCCTAGTGGGCCCAAAGAAACCCTAATGGGCCCATTAAAGCCCAATTTGACCTGAAAGCCCAACCATTTGATTAATGGGCTAGTATTTGAGTTGGAAACCCTAATTAGGGTTTGGAAAACCCTAATGTCTGGAAACCCTAATTTTGGTAATTGATCGGGACACACACGGGAATTATTTAATAAACTTGAAATATTAAATAATAATCATTGGAAAATTAACCTAAGGTAATATTGGACTTAATTGATTAAGTCATTGATGGGTTAAGTAAGAAAACACTTAACCCTAATCGTCATATCATGTGGAAACCCTAATTTTACTTGGGCCTTGGTCGTTGGACTATTGACAGGTTATCTAAGAACAAGTAAATGGACCAAAATAATTGGATGAGTTTTAGGGTAAGGCCCATGTGAAGGACTTGGGCCCAATTTGGAAAATTGGGCCATAGGTGGGCCATAATTGGGCCTTTATGATTATGTTATATTGGGCCATAGGAATACCAAAAGTTTGGACTAGAATAATTGGATGGGCCTTGAGGAAAGACGACGTAGAGGTGTAGGCCCAATTTGGAAAGTTGGGCCATATGTTGGGTTTTGGCCCATTACTAACTATTGAGCCTTTGGAGTGTGAGTTGGACCTTGGGCTTGGAACCCAATTATTAATTGGCTGTTGTTTGATGTTGGCAGTTCAGGAATTTTTCAACCAGTAGCTGGAGTTTCATCTGTGGGACTTCAGCAGTGCCATGTGAGTTCTCCTCACTATATCAATAGGGTCTAAGGCACCAATGCCGACCCTTTATGGATTTGTATCCAGATTACGGCATGATATGTTTATTGATTACATCATGGTAGTTAGGATGGTGATATGCTTATGCTTAGTGAGCTGGTTAGGTCGGTGTCCTAGTTATAGTATGATGCTATGTTAGTGACCGGTTAGGTCTGTATCCCGGTTATTGGGATGTTGCTATGATTAGAGATCTGTTAGATCGGTTTGACTGTTATATGATATGAGCTAGCGTATGATATTTATGTGCACATTTTTGTTTGGTTGGGGGTTGGGTTAAGGCAGTCAAGCTTTGTGATGTAGGCTAACATACCCGGCGAGCGGTCCGGATAGGCTGTAGGCCCTGCGAGGCGGTCCAGTCATGCCGAAGGCTCGGGAGCGGTCCAGATAGGCTGTAGGCCAGCGAGGCGGTCCAGTCAGGCTGAAGGCTCATTATGCATGTTATCCCGTATTTGTTATATGATATGGTTATATTTGTATGGCGTTGGTATTTTGGGGAAAACTCATTAAGCTTCGGGCTTATAGTTGTTGATTTTGTTTCAGGTACTTCTGGTGATCGCAGGAAGGCGAAGGCGTGATCGTGCACCTCCTCATATTTTCATGATTGATTCTGGGGATACTCTGATGTTTAAACTATTTTGAAAACAAACTGTAATAACTGAATGGTTTTAAATGATTTAAAAAGTTTTAAATTGGCTCGAATTTTATGGATGTTACAAGTCGGTATCAGAGCCTTGGTTTGAGTGGATTGGAGGAACATTCGTGTGAATCCAGTCTCAAATCAAGGAAAGGTTTTCAAAATGATTTCTAAAATGGTTTTCAAAATAAGTAAAGGAGGATGCAGAGTGTACGATCAGCCGGAGCTAGTAAGTAAACCCCAAAATACCCTACAGTTATTTGATTACGTGATTGGTTAGAACAGCATGCTAGTGCTAGGCTAGGGATCTTCAGGAATTTCATGATAGTATTGCCTCATTACATGATGCCTGCTAGCCTAGGGTTTTCTTTATATGAGATTGAGATCATTACTGTAGTTGCTTAGTGTATGCATCACGATTATACATAATTAAGATCTTATAGCCTGAGAATGTTTGATTTGACCTTATGTTCTGTTCTTGTTTGATTAGGAACTTAGGGTAGGATTAGATATTCGAAAGTCTGTGACATCCGCCTAAAATGGATTCGGGTCAACCCAACCCAATTGGAAATTAAATAAACCCTACTCAAGATTACTTGACGCTAATAGGATCAAAACCCATACACTACGATATAAATTGACGTTAATAGCAACATAGTATAGTACAACGTTATAACTATAATCAAATTAAATTATGATACCATATTAAAATCAAATCAAAGTATAATGCTCTAATTAAATTAAAAGAATCAAACTTGAATGCTATAATTAAACTTCAAATCAAAGTAGATTGTTATAATCAAATAATAACCTATCTTTTATAAAACTCCCTTTTTATAAACTTTACATTAAATTTTATAAAACTCTATTTTTATAAACTTTACATTAAATTTTATAAAACTCTTATATTAATTATGTAAAAGATGCTTGTGTTAGTGGGAAATTATGAAGACCACCAAAAGCAAAAAGATTATTCCCATGGTCTCCCACTCACACCTCTCATCCACTTCCCTTTCCTTTTTCTCCCAACACATTATTCTCTTCACCACTTAAACCTTCTCTATTCTTTCTCTCACTCTCAATATCGAAATTCATCCAAGAAATACTCATATTCCAGCCAAGAACAATCTATTATACTCCAATCTTCATCCCTCTTGAAGCATTCATCAAGGTATGTTGTTAAAAGTTTCAAATTCATACAAGAAACAAATTAAATCCACCAAACTATCTAAACCTCATTTTATGCATAAACCTGATTTTTCTCAGAATCCCATCAATAAAATAAGAAGTTCTGGAAATTTTCAGAAAATAACTTATTTTTATTGAATTACTATAATTATTGCAATAAAGTAGGGCAATAATTCACATAAAATACTTTTTGCATTCAATAAATTCTGAGAAAATTCTCGGATGACCTATATATTGATTAAACATAATTTATGAAGTTTCATGCATTTATATTACTGTTTACTATTATTTATGATTTGGTTGATTAATTAATAATGAAATATATAAAAAATACTTCCCATAGTCACAAATATCCGAAACTTATACAATGGGCTCTATATCATATTATAAAACTATGGTTAATTTTACTGAATTTGTGGGAATCATTTATTATTTTTTCCGGATTTTGTTGTTGTTTAATCATTAAAGTATTAAATAAATACTAAAACAGTTCAGAAAAATATAAAAATTTTACAGTAATTAATATTGTATGAAATAATGATTTTCTAATAATTTCATAATTTTTCAATACTGTTTACTATTTAAAAACATTTTCCTAATTATTTAAGCATGTAAAAATGCATTTTAATGATTATTTCATATAAATAATTGTTAAAATCTGTAAATAATTATAATTGGGCAAGTTATTATTTTAATAAGAAATTATTAAAATCTGGCCTAAATTGAAAATATAAATTAATTATGCAAAGTAATTAATTCAATTTAAAATTCATTTAACAAATGAATATCTTAATATTCTAATCAAAATGAATTATTGTTAATTCATCTAATATAAGAATATGTGTTTAATTATTTGTATTAATACTCCATTCTCGTTTAGCAGTTCCTAAACCAAAACTATTAATTATATTAGGTTCTACGCCATTTTGACCCGAACCGTCTATCGTACGACACACGCATTTCGTTTTGGGACTAAAGTGAGTAATCTACCCCGTATTTTATAATTTTCAATACTTTTGGGGTGTATCATGTGGTTCTAATATGTTCCAACTTCATTTTATTGTTTTATCACAATTGAGACATTGTTGGGACATTTATACGTGAGTCATTAATTGTATAACTACTGTTTGTTTACGCTACATGTACTTGTAGTGCATTACCATTTTTAGTCTAATCTCCATGACTATGCCCGTATTCTTGAGGTTACGTTATGGACAATAATAGCGCTATTGGGTTGACTACCCCGCCTTGGGATGCTAAGGTGATTGATCGCACGTGGTTGAGTGTGTTTGATGATTAGATGCTCCATCCTATATATGTATATATATATACATATGTATATATATATAGGGTGAGGACTTATTGTTGTTGTTATCATTTGTTAATCAATTTTTGATTTATAAACCGTTATCTCAAATACAATTGTTTGCCGACTTCAAAAGAAAACAAATTTCAAATTATAAATGTTTCAACTTCACAATTTTCTCTACTAAAATTAGATTACTCACCAACTCTCGTAGTTGACCTGTTTTTACCCATGATGCAGATTTGAAGAATGAAGTTGATGAAAAATAGGTTGTGCCTTAGAAATCCACAAGACTATTTAAATTTGATGTAATAAATGTTGTTCGTATTTGGATTTGTATTTGTATGTTGTGGATCTTGTTTGCATACTTAGTACTTAATTGAATCTAATCATATTATAACATAGTTGTCATGAGACTTTGAACAATATATCACGCCTTGATCGATTCCGACAAGGACCGGGGTGTGACAGATTGGTATCAGAGCCCTTGACTATAGGGAATTAGGTTAATTGCCTTGACCTAGTCTATAGCCTCTAGGGTCCTCTCGTATGCTAGTTTATAAAATGCACACACAACTGCATGCAATTCACACTTAGAAAATCCTAGGAATACCTTTGTGTGTTAATTGCTCCCTTAAGTGCATACGTATTACTCCTGACACTTATATGTGTGCATACACTGGTGAATATTCTCCTCTTTCTCTGAAAATCACACACATATTCAAGTGGTTTTAAAAAAAATGTATATACATATATATTCCTTAGAGCTCATAGGAAATTCAAAGTCATCCACTCTACTTGGGTAGGATCATAGTAATGGACGCGTAGTAACTGGAAGGGGGAGGTGCCGGTAGCCTGAAAGTCCTGACTAGGCAAGAATTCGTATACATCCCAATCAACCGAGGGACCAGTTTGCTTATCTGGGGACCAAAGGCGAGAGTTCCCAAACCTATAGGCCAAAGCGCGTCATTCACATTACTTTTGAGCCATCAAAATACCCGACCTTATCAAACGTATCCGAAAGGATACACTCCAAAATGGCCAACTCATTGGACTATTAAGTTCCCTAATAGGCCTAGTAGTGGGAAAGACATGTGAAAACTTAGTTTTGTGGGGGCCCACGCAAGTGCTACATGTTTCACATTTAGTAACCATGGAAAGCCCAAAAGGTGCCCAACACTCCTAACCATGGCCCAACAAGTTCTTTACAATTATTTTACCCAACAATGTCTAAAAACTTTATTTCCATAATCAATTTACAAATAACTCACAAGTCCATATGCGTGATTCTCGTAGATGGCATTACGACCCCCATACGCTGCTCGCAACAACCGAAGGCTAGCTGCCCGTATCGCCAAGGAGGTAGCAAACGTCATCCCAACAATTGCAACCCAACTTCATTCTCTTCAGCCACAAGCTCCAGCAACCACTCCTCGTTGCTCGTTCAAGCACTTTCGTAACTGCAATCCGCCTTACTTCAAAGGCATCGATGGTGCCACCGCACTCCTCACATGGATTGAAGAAATGGAGAGTACTTTCATCCATAGCGAGTGTCCTGAGGACCTGATGGTCCGTCATGCTACAGGGTGCCTCCAAGGTCATGCTCTCACATGGTGGAACCTAGAAAAACGGGCAAAGGGAGAGGTTGTTGCCTTGGGAATGACCTGGTCAAAACTAAAGGAACGCATGATGGAGAAGTTCTGCCCTGACAGCGAATTGCAAACTCTCGAGGATGAATTATGGAATCTGAAACAGGTGGGAGGCGACAACGCGACCTACACCAATAGATTCCATGATCTCTCGAGACTCCTACCTCACATGGTTCAACCTATGAAAACTGCAATACGCCGCTACATCAAAGGGTTACTACGCCAGATCCGTGATTCGGTGACCAGCAGCAGGCCATCTACCCTAGAATCCGCTATTGAAATAGCAGGTCACCTCAACGAGGACAATATGAACGATGGTGTCCTCCCACGCAAGGGTTCAAAGATGTCAACTGAAAAGCCGACCCCTGAGACCCCCCTAATTGTCAAGTCTGAGTCCTCCCACCGACATGACAAAAAGAAGCGGAAAAGTCATCACCACAACCATGCTGTTATTACCCCTGGTACTCCTATCACCCAAGTCACCCCACAAGCCCAACCGAATAAAAAGCCGTATAACGGACCTCACCCCCTCTGTAACCACTGTAACTATCACCATATGACCACCAGCCCGTGTCGCCTCTGTACGAATTGTGGTCGCTATGGCCACTTGGCGGACACATGTCGTGCACCAAAAACTCAACGACCACTCTATCTACCCTCAAATCAGCAAACACAAACCCGATATCCAACTGGAACATGCTTTAACTGTGGTGAACCCACCCATTTCAGAAACGCGTATCCTAGGCTAGTCAATATCATCAACACCCAAGCCTAGGAAAATCCAACAATGTAGGTTCTAGATCCCAAAGGTCGAGCCTTTGTCATTACCGCAACCCAAGCAAAGACCGATAACAAGGTCGTAAATGGTATGTTTCTCATAAATGACTGCTACGCGTCAGTACTTTTTGATTCAGGTGCCGATAAAAGTTTTGTGTCTTTGGAATTTGAGCCCACACTTCACACATCTCGCACGATTCTTGATGAGTACTTTACCATAGAAGTCGCCGATGGAAAATACGTTTCACTCAATGCAGTCATCCAAGATTGCACTTTCGATTTTTGCGGTCATAAATGTTCTGTCAATTTAGTTCCTATGGAACTTGGTAGCTTCGACATCATAGTAGGAATGGACTGGCTATCCCAAAACCATGCTGAAATAGTATGTTACGATAAGTTCATTCGTATTCCTCTCGCCGACGGTCAAAGTCTTCGTATTTATGGCGAAACTCATTCGAAAAAGCTTAGTCTTATGTCATGTACTCAAGCTCGATTATATCTACGAAAAAAATATATGGCTTTCTTAGCCCATGTGGTGGAAACAAAGGTTAAAGAAAAGAAGATCGAAGATATTCCGATAGTACGAGACTTTCCCGACATCTTTCCTGATGATGTATCTGGACTCCCTCCAGTACGTGAGCTAGAGTTCCGCATCGATCTTGTTCCTGAGGCTACTCCCATAGCCAAGTCTCCATATCGGTTGGCTCCAGCCGAGATGCAAGAATTGGCAAGTCAGCTCCAAGAATTAACCGATAAGGGATTTATCCGCCCTAGTACTTCACCCTGGGGAGCCCCGGTTCTCTTCATCAAAAAGAAAGATGGTTCGTTTCGTATGTGTATCGATTATCGGGAGTTAAATAAATTAACCATCAAGAACCGATATCCGTTACCTCGGATCGACGACCTTTTTGATCAGCTTCAAGGAGCTTCATGCTTCTCCAAAATTGACCTTCGCTCGGGTTATCACCAACTTCGAGTACGGGAAGAAGACATCCCCAAAACCGCTTTCCGAACCCGCTATGGTCATTACGAGTTCACTGTTATGCCTTTCGGCCTAACAAATGCCCCTGCCGTATTCATGGACTTGATGAATCGGGTATTTAAACCTTATCTCGACCGTTTTGTTATCGTCTTTATTGATGACATCCTCATTTACTCCAAGACAAAGGCAGAGCATGAAAGACACCTTCGCCTAACTCTCCAAACGTTGCAAGGAAATCGGCTCTACGCCAAATTTTCGAAATGCGAGTTTTGGTTAAATGAGGTACAATTCCTTGGTCATATTGTAAGTGACAAGGGTATTTTAGTCGATCCCGCAAAAGTTGAAGCAGTCCAGAATTGGAAAGCCCCACGTACCCCCAAGGAAATTCGGTCCTTCCTCGGTTTAGCCGGTTATTACCGGCGTTTCATTTCAAATTTCTCAAAGATTGCTTTACCGGTTACTTCTCTCACTTGCAAGGGTACACCATTTGATTGGGGACCCAAGCAGGAATATGATTTCCAAACCCTTAAACAAAGTTTGTGTAACGCTCCGATTCTTACACTCCCTGAAGGATCCGAAGATTTCGTGGTATTCTGCGATGCCTCCAATCTCGGTCTAGGTTGTGTTTTGATGCAAAAGGGAAAGGTTATAGCTTACGCATCACGACAACTCAAAATCCACGAAAGAAATTATACGACTCATGATTTGGAGCTCGGTGCCGTGGTTTTCGCTCTTAAAATTTGGAGGCATTACCTTTACGGCACTAAATGCGTAATTTTCACCGACCACAAGAGCTTGCAACATATTCTTAATCAAAAGGAACTCAATATGAGGCAAAGACGATGGGTCGAGCTCCTAAATGATTACGAGTGTGAAATACGCTATCATCCGGGCAAGGCAAACGTCGTAGCCGACGCGTTAAGCCGAAAAGAACATGCCCATGCATTTCATCTAATATGTTCTCCTATCTTGTCCAATCTCAGCGACCGAATTCGAGGAGCCCAACACTCGGCAATTACCGAAAATGACATGCCCACGGGAATTGATGGGGAGTTGGAAACTAAATCTGATGGTATTTTCTATTATCAAGATCGCATCTGGATCCCAGATCGTGACAATCTTCGTATATTCCTGATGGAAGAAATCCATAAAACCCGATATTCCATTCATCCGGGCACTGACAAGATGTATCATGGCCTGAGAACCAATTATTGGTGGTCGGGAATGAAAAAGGATATTGCCTTATTCGTGGCCAAGTCTTACATGTTCCAGGGTCAAAGTAGAACATCAACGACCCTCTGGACTATTGGTCCAACCAGAAATCCCCAGGTGGAAATGGGAAGCGATCGCCATGGATTTCGTAACCAAACTTCCCCGTACTACAAAAGGACACGACAGCATTTGGATAATCATTGACCGTTTGACCAAATCCGCTCATTTCCTTCCCATCCGTGAAAATTTCAAAGTCGAAAAACTTGCTCGGATTTACATCAACGAGATAGTTAGTCGGCATGGCATTCCTCTCAGCATCATTTCAGATCGTGATGGGAGATTTCTCTCTCGGTTTTGGCAATCACTTCAAACAGCCATGGGAACCCGCCTCGATCTCAGTACCGCCTATCATCCTCAGACCGATGGTCAATCTGAGAGGACAATTCAAACACTCGAAGATATGTTGAGGGCGTGTGTCTTGGATTTCGGAGGAAATTGGGACTCTCATTTACCGTTGGTGGAATTCTCCTATAATAACAGTTATCATTCTAGCATCAAGATGCCACCATTTGAGGCATTGTATGGCCGTAAATGCCGATCTCCTATTTGCTGGCATGAAATTGGTGAGTCCCATGTGATTCGCGCAACAGTGGATTCTCCAATCGTTGGTCCTGAGCTTATCCAGGAAACAATCGACAAAATCACTCAGATTCGCGATAACCTTCTCGCAGCTCGTAGCCGACAAAAGAGTTATGTCGACAAGCGACGCAAACCGCTTGAATTTACCCTGGGTGACATGGTCATGTTAAAAGTGTCTCCATGGAAAGGTGTGGTTCGATTTGGACGCAAGGGTAAATTGGCACCACGCTACGTAGGCCCGTTTAAGATCATAAAAAGGATCGGACCAGTAGCCTACGAGTTGGATCTACCAACAGAGCTTAAGAAAGTTCACCCAGTATTTCATATAGCCAACCTCAAGAAGTGTTTAGCAGACGAGAACCTTCATGTTCCTCTCGAGGATATCCAAATCGACGAGACAATGCAATTTATCGAGAAACCCTTGGAAATTGCCGACCGAAAGGAAAAGCAACTCAAAAGAAGTCGCATTCCCCTGGTTAAGGTCAGGTGGCAGTCGGCACGTGGACCTGAGTATACATGGGAGCGTGAGGATCATATGCGTACTAAATACCCACAACTTTTCTCTTAAGGTACTCTCTTCTTAAATTTCGGGACAAAATTTCCTAAAGTAGGGGAGACTGTGACATCCGCCTAAAATGGATTCGGGTCAACCCAACCCAATTGGAAATTTAATAAACCCTACTCAAGATTACTTGACGCTAATAGGATCAAAACCCATACACTACGATATAAATTGACGTTAATAGCAACATAGTATAGTACAACGTTATAACTATAATCAAATTAAATTATGATACCATATTAAAATCAAATCAAAGTATAATGCTCTAATTAAATTAAAAGAATCAAACTTGAATGCTATAATTAAACTTCAAATCAAAGTAGATTGTTATAATCAAATAATAACCTATCTTTTATAAAACTCCCTTTTTATAAACTTTACATTAAATTTTATAAAACTCTATTTTTATAAACTTTACATTAAATTTTATAAAACTCTTATATTAATTATGTAAAAGATGCTTGTGTTAGTGGGAAATTATGAAGACCACCAAAAGCAAAAAGATTATTCCCATGGTCTCCCACTCACACCTCTCATCCACTTTCCTTTGTTTTTTCTCCCAACACATTATTCTCTTCACCACTTAAACCTTCTCTATTCTTTCTCTCACTCTCAATCTCGAAATTCATCCAAGAAATACTCATATTCCAGCCAAGAACAATCTATTATACTCCAATCTTCATCCCTCTTGAAGCATTCATCAAGGTATGTTGTTAAAAGTTTCAAATTCATACAAGAAACAAATTAAATCCACCAAACTATCTAAACCTCATTTTATGCATAAACCTGATTTTTCTCAGAATCCCATCAATAAAATAAGAAGTTCTGGAAATTTTCAGAAAATAACTTATTTTTATTGAATTACTATAATTATTGCAATAAAGTAGGGCAATAATTCACATAAAATACTTTTTGCATTCAATAAATTCTGAGAAAATTCTCGGATGACCTATATATTGATTAAACATAATTTATGAAGTTTCATGCATTTATATTACTGTTTACTATTATTTATGATTTTATTGATTAATTAATAATGAAATATATAAAAAATACTTCCCATAGTCACAAATATCCGAAACTTATACAATGGGCTCTATATCATGTTATAAAACTATGGTTAATTTTACTGAATTTGTGGGAATTATTTATTATTTTTCCCGGATTTTGTTGTTGTTTAATCATTAAAGTATTAAATAAATACTAAAACAGTTCAGAAAAATATAAAAATTTTACAGTAATTAATATTGTATGAAATAATGATTTCCTAATAATTTCATAATTTTTCAATACTGTTTACTATTTAAAACCATTTTCCTAAGTATTTAAGCATGTAAAAATGCATTTTAATGATTATTTCATATAAATAATTGTTAAAATCTGTAAATAATTATAATTGGGCAAGTTATTATTTTAATAAGAAATTATTAAAATCTGGCCTAAATTGAAAATATAAATTAATTATGCAAAGTAATTAATTCAATTTAATATTCATTTAACAAATGAGTATCTTAATATTCTAATCAAAATGAATTATTGTTAATTCATCTAATATAAGAATATGTGTTTAATTATTTGTATTAATACTCCATTCTCGTTTAGCAGTTCCTAAACCAAAACTATTAATTATATTAGGTTCTACGCCATTTTGACCCGAACCGTCTATCGTACGACACACGCATTTCGTTTTGGGACTAAAGTGAGTAATCTACCCCATATTTTATAATTTTCAATACTTTTGGGGTGTATCATGTGGTTCTAATATGTTCCAACTTCATTTTATTGTTTTATCACAATTGAGACATTGTTGGGACATTTATACGTGAGTCATTAATTGTATAACTACTGTTTGTTTACGCTACATGTACTTGTAGTGCATTACCATTTTTAGTCTAATCTCCATGACTATGCCCGTATTCTTGAGGTACGTTATGGACAATAATAGCGCTATTGGGTTGACCACCCCGCCTTGGGACGCTAAGGTGATTGATCGCACGTGGTTGAGTGTGTTTGATGATTAGATGCTCCATCCTATATATGTATATATATATACATATGTATATATATAGGGTGAGGACTTATTGTTGTTGTTATCATTTGTTAATCAATTTTTGATTTATAAACCGTTATCTCAAATACAATTGTTTGCCGACTTCAAAAGAAAACAAATTTCAAATTATAAATGTTTCAACTTCACAATTTTCTCTACTAAAATTAGATTACTCACCAACTCTCGTAGTCGACCTGTTTTTACCCATGATGCAGATTTGAAGAATGAAGTTGATGAAAAATAGGTTGTGCCTTAGAAATCCACAAAACTATTTAAATTTTATGTAATAAATGTTGTTCGTATTTGGATTTGTATTTGTATGTTGTGGATCTTGTTTGCATACTTAGTACTTAATTGAATCTAATCATATTATAACATAGTTGTCATGAGACTTTGAACAATATATCACGCGTTGATCGATTCCGACAAGGATCGGGGTGTGACAAAGTCTATGTGGTCCAGCGTTATGTATGGCTAGCATACACTAGTGCTGCAGGGTTGGTGGAAGTTTCATGGATGGGTGGGTTGTGTGAGGCCGGGAGGCCAGTTATGAGATATTTAGCATTCCTCTAGGAGTGAGGATTGAGCGATCGCCATGTATATGTATATTTTTAGGGTGTTGTGGTGATACTTGAGAAAAATATGGCTAGGTGTGGAAGGTTACGCGTAGCAAGGAAGTCACAACCCCTGGGTTTGGTTGGGAGTTGGTTCTTTGTCCTTATATGGGTTATCGAAGATCTTTCTGAGGTATTATCATAATTGTGGTTACGAGACGTCTTGAGACCGGATCCGGGTCAGGATCGGGAGCTGGAAGCTAGGATAGGCCAGCATTGATAGAGGACTGTGTCAGGGAGATCATCCGGGAGGAAGTGATTGAGATTGTCCAGGGTCAGATTCCGGAGATGCTTGGGTCTAATGAGATCGCCATGGTTGAGTATTTTGATGAGCGCTATGCAGCCTTGCTGATACGACTTCCGCAGTAGCTACAACAGCTGTAACGACGGCAGGGGGAGGAGCTGGCCGAGCTTTCCAATACCGGGACTTGTTACTGGGACATATTCTGATGAACAGAGGGCTGTAGTTATTTGTGATTAGGGAGATGTTCTGTTCTAGTTACATTCCACGGGTTGAGCGGGAGAAGCTAGCACAGGAGTTTCTAGATTGAGGCTTCGGGGGTTTTGCTCGAGGCCGGAATGTGAGTCGCGGGGACTCCGGAGGGGAGTGATGATTATGTTCAGCTGGAGTTTTGCAGCTGGAAGTAGAATGGTTAATTGATGGATTGGAATGTCATTTTATAGGGCAAGGATTGTGCCCTTTCAGTTTTCGAGCTTCAAGGAGTGAGCAGGCTTGTGACCCCATGATTAGGTTGTATTCCAGCTCGAGGTCAGCTAGTCGCAGGGGTTGGCGACAGTATTTCAGCGCTGGTGAGCGCAGGTGGTTCGATGTGGCATGAGTATCTTGTGAGCCATACGCGATTACCGTTCCGACCCATAGGAGCTATGCTCCGATTCACCTTGGATCTCTTGCATCTGACGGTAAGGATTGATTGTGCGATCTATTGCACTTCTGGGGATTGAAGACGATGTCTTGGGAGTAGTTTGTGTCCGGTTTATGGCAGAGGTTGTTTCAGCTACTGCAGTTCAGCTGTGGATGATCGAGCTGGTGAGTGTGTCAGGGTGCGAGACCCTGAATGATATAATTTCTAGAGCTGAGAGCAGGAGATTTGTTGGAGCACCTTGGGAAGAAGGGTATTATATGGGAGGTCTGTAGACAGGGTCCCACAGGATGGTTATTCGGCATTGTCAGGATTCAGTAATTCAGTAACCGTTATTGGTTGGCGGAGGAAAACGCCAAGGGAAGTAGCTCGTTGCTGAGATGTTAGTTGGAGCATCTATCTTTCGGACTTCAAGATTTGAGTGTGGGATCATTCAAGTATTAGGGACTGTTGGTTTCCCTGGGATTCAGGAAGTGTTCATCTAGTTATTAGAAGTGTGTGATCATTTGGGGTTGGCTAGTAAAGGAGTACTAGTTGGAAAGGTCTGGTTGTCATCAGATCGTTCGTTGGAAAGTAAGAAGGATTGGGAATTCTTAAATTTCCATGTATTGTGAAGACTTAGTTGAATCTAAGTGGGGGAGAATCGACCCGGAATGCAGAAGCAGGATCGGTTTTGAAAATGGGATAAGTTTTGAATCGTTGTCAGGAAGGAAGACAACCCTAGTGGCTGTTTGGTTTGAGGGTTGTGTAAGTTGGGAGTTCGGTAAAACTCCCCAGCATGGGAATCGAGTCTTCTCGGTGCTTGATAGCAGAATTTGGGAAATCAGGTTGGGATTCTAGCCATGAATTAAGTTCAGTTGTATGTTAGGTCGAGTGCGTGTTCGACCGGTATGGAAAGTGTTATAAGACTGTGGGGGTAGCCGTAGCATTCACTAGCGATCAGGTAGTATGGGAAGTGTTTTAAGACTGTGAGGGTAGCCATAGCATTCACCGGGTTGGCAGATAGTGTGAGAAGTGTTGTAAGTCTGCGGGTGTAGCCGTAGCATTCACAAGGTTAGCAGATAAGTGCTAGAGTGATGTAAGTCTGTGGGTGTAGACACAACATTCACTAGGTTGGTAGATAGTATGAGCGCGTTGTTAGGATGTGGAAGGGACAGTAGTACCCACCAGTTCGGGTGTAGCAGTGAGGATATGAAAATCCACGGATGGGTTTATGGGTTTCCCCAGAGGGAGTAGACATGGTTAAGCCAGTGATAAGACTGTAGGAACGTCACTACAATTATGAAACCAAGGAAGCAATGGATTGCTTAAGGTTGCTAGTGATGTAAGGCTACCATTGGTCATGTAGCAATCGCTTTTAGCCATGGATTTGGTAACGAAGGGATTCGACGCATGGATCCGATCGGTTGGATCAGGAGGTTGTTAGAGTCGCAGTGGCATGATAACTAGTGGCAACTAGTACCAGGGAAGGATTTCGTGCGGAAGTCGTGTGAGGCAACTATGTGGGAGTCCTTTAGCTCCGCGACCGGGCCGGAACCCGGTATGTCAGATGATTGGTGAACAAATTGAGACCAGGGAGATCTCGGTAGATTTTGGAAAGCATGCATGTGGCATCATACTGCTTCAGGCAGATCAGTGTTCAAATAATTTCCGTGTTTAGTTTGTATTGACGAACTGGGTCTTCGGGTGTATGAGAAGTATCTAGATGTTGGAACCCCATATATCAGGAGTTCAATAGTTAGATGACAGAGAAGCGGACTAGGCTTAACAATATCGATTTGGTATGAGAGGTCTGTCATGGAGCAAGACCATCTCGAGACTTCAGGTTTCAAATCTAGTAAATGTGATCATATTGCAAGGGATTCGTTTATTTTCAGGTTTTAGAACCCTGCAAGGGTTGGTTACGGTTGCCTTGGAAAGGTTAGGATATGCTTGTAGTTACGGCCATGTAGTTCAAGTTGTATGGCGTGTAAGGAATGATAAGAAACGATTTCGAGGACGAAATCAAATTTAAGTGGGGGAGAATTGTAACATCCCGTTTTAAAATGAATAATTAAAATAATAAACCCGGGACCCCGAGAAGTAATTTTATTATTATTTTATATTATTATAGCCCAAAATCGAATAATAATTACTGGAGTGTTGGTTTCGGGAAGCCAAATGGCATGATTTAGAGTTTCAGGGGTTAAAGTGTAATTTCGAGACTTATTTTGTAAAGATTTTTAGTAGTCAGGGGGCGTTTGGTATCATTTGGACTTAATATAAAATAATTTATGCAAACAGGGGTTAAAGAGTAAATATCGGACATAAATTGAAAGGGTTTTGGATGGCTGGGGCAAAAAGGGTAAATTAGGTACCTAAGCTGAAAAGAAATTGTCATGCAGGGGCCATTTGGTAAATATTGGATCAAGTTGAAAGGATTTGAAGGATTCAGGGGCAAAATGGTAATTTCTGGATCGAATATGAAAGGAAAAGGAGAATGAGGGATCGGTTTTGTCATTATCGATCATAGTTTTGAAGGGAGTGGGTGTAAGACTGTTACATTGCCAAACCCTAACCATAAAGGAGATTCAGCCGTCACCCCACTCCCTCTTTATCCTCCAGCCGTCACTCTCCCTTCTATCTTCGGCGCCACCATCCTTCACACCCGACTCACTTGCTGTTCTGACCAACCAAAGACCACCAGCTGCCGCCGCCTCCTTACCTGCTGAAGCCGGAGCATCCTTAGTCGCCAACGTTGTAGGAGTCGGAGAACCCCCCAGTCAAACAGTCGTCGGCGTTGTTTAATTACCAGAGAAGAAATGAGACGCAATGTGACACCAGTAAAATTTTGGTCAAAAATAAATTGATCAATAATCGTAATTTGGATGAACCAAGTGGCAGAGTTTGTAACAAGGTTTCCAAAAACATGAAGAACAGTGAAATCCGAGTTATAACGAAGAAGTTGTGACCAATCGAAAATCCACGATAAAACCGACAAAACACTGTTCAGTGTAAAAAGCGAATTTTCGATAAAAGGCTTTTTAGCCTTAACAATCTAAATGAAAGTTGTTGAATATGTTAAACCGAGAACGTTCATAAAAAGAACGTCAAAATCTGACTTTGTATGAGGAAGTTATGATTTTTCGAAGTTTCGGTTTAGCAGTAGATAGCTAAAAATTCGAAATATAAATCGATCGATATTTAGCCGATGTAACTTAAATGAGAATCGAAGGTCTCATCAAAAGTAGCACAACGGTAAAAAGACAGACGAAAACGGACGTCGGATGAAGAAGTTATAAATTTTTAACGGATTTCCTGTCCCGGTCTGTTAAAAATAATAATATTAAAAATAATGTCAAAACCAGCCGACAAAGTCTAAACGAAAGTCGTAGAGTATAATTTTACCTACGCGTGCATATAAATAACGCCAAAAATGGAGCTCGTATGCGAAAGTTATGATTTTCGCAAGTTTTTGGCACGAAAATCAAGAAAATCTTGAAAACCGGGCAAATTCGCATAGCTGGCTTCGGACACGTCACCCTTTGCATGCGAGGCCTCCACGTGTTCGCTTCTCATTGGACAGCAGCTTCGCGTGGCATATCCTGATTGGTCCGAAGTCGTCACCCTCTTTGCCCATTGGACTGAAGTCCTGTCCACTTAGAAGACTCCACCTGTCCGAAGCACGTGCCTCGCACCGGGTCCGAAATCTGCACCGCCTTAGACTTCGCACGTGGCCTTCGCAGGAGCTGCCATATAGTTGCTGAATCACCTCCTCGCCTCGCCACGTAGCTGCTGACTCTTCCGCGCCTTCGCCAGCTGTCACCTTCGGACCGCACCCTCACACCCCTATATAAAGGGTGCGAGCCTTCTCGGATGGAAGGAGTTTTTCACCCCAAATTTCCCCATTTTGCACCATTTCACCCCCTCGACTTTCTCACGACCCCCCAAGGCCCCGGTATCGTGTCTAAAGCCCGAAGCAAGCCCCGAAGCCCCGGAATTCTCGAGAAGTTATCCTCTCTCCTGTCGAAACTCTGCCCGATTGGAGCCGGTTTTTCGTCAAACAAACTCTTTTCCGGGAAATGAAACGCTGTGAGTTCATACCCCTATAATTTACCTTTTCAATGGTTTTTAAATGCTTTTTAGGGGGGAATACAAGTTTAACACAATATTAAATTGTGTTGATAACTGTATGTGATAATAATCACACAAAGATTTTCCGTATGCTTTTAAGAATTACCAAATACTTTCAAAATGACTTGAAGCCATGTTAAATCTTTAAAGTCTTGTAAACTCCGTTAAATTCTTTGAAAAATGTTTTATAAGCGATTTCAAAGTATAAATGCCAAAATCATGTTTATATATGTATAAATATATAAATAAGATTTGAAGGGCTTAGGACTAATGAATTATCTTATTTCCTTTTCCTTGTTTGGATGTGGAATTAAGGTTGTATTATTTGTCTGAAGGTCGTTTCCTTCTTAATTATATATATATTATACATATATGAGTATAAAAGGTTACTCCTTTTAGTATCAATACCTTTGTATCAGGCTGAGCAAAGGTGTTCATCCATGAAAAATCATGTTAATCAGATAGAACATATAAGTTATAATAGGTATAATTTATGATTCAAAACTAAAATACAAGTATGATTCACGACTGTATACTTTCCAAGGAAATTACAAAAATTCATTCAACTATACCAAGATATGTATAATACCTTTAATATACGAACAACATATTAAAGAAGTAAAGATACATCATTCCGGGTTTGCATTAGCAATGGTACTATACAGAGTACCAGAGTTAGCAAACACGAGGTAATAATACATCATTCCGGATTTGCATTAGCAATGGTACTATACAGAGTACCAGAGTTAGCAAACACGAGGTAATAATACATAATATCGGGTTTGCATTAGCAATGGTACTATACAGAGTACCAGAGTTAGCAAACACGAGGTAATAATACATAATATCGGGTTTGCATTAGCAATGGTACTATACAGAGTACCAAAGTTAGCAAACACGAGGTAATAATACATCATACCGAGTTTGCATTAACCAAGGGTACAATACAAAGTACCAGAGTTAGCATTCATAGGGTAATAATAATACATCGTAAATCTCGTTGAAACAATAAATTTGTGAGACCCTTCACGGTGTACTTATCTAAGTACGACTTTTAAGTCCTGACCTATTAGCCAGAATCTCTTGTGTGGGGAGCGTGAATTTGTGTATAGATCTATATGGGACTGACAATCCCGCACCTCTACTGTTCGCTGCAGTTAGGCCGGCAGGCCTAGGGTGTCAAATATCATACCATTCCAATGCCTGAAGAACATCGTCGCAGGCATATCAGTCATATTAGTATGGTTAATAGAACTCACATGGATAAAACAACGAGTGACTTACAAAGTAATATACTTCTCTTATAACAGTAAGAAAAGTTAATTACATCCCGACAAGATATACCTTAAGTAGTTTTACTTACAGTAAAAGCTACGTATCATGAAATCTAGTATTGTACTTCTGGTTTTGAAGATTTCAAACCACAAGGCAGTATTATGGATAATACAATATTTGTCACAACTAGGAATTCTAATGCTTTGTAAACATTAAACAAGGATAACATTGTAACTAAAACTTGAAAGCAACGTATGATGCTTATTCAATGACAACCAAATTCCATCAAACACTCTATTCAAAACACTCAAATAGTCAACAACAGGTTGGAAACCCTAAAAATCCCGGTTTAAGTCCATTATGGACTAGGATTTCTTTATTGGGCCTAATGGGCCAATAAACCTCCAATGTGACTATCTTGGGCTTAGAACTCTTAAATGGGCTCTAATTGGACCCACTCTCATAAGACTTAACCTTTTTGGGCTTTATAAGTCTAAAATGGACTAGTTTACCGTTAATGGGCCTTATTGGGCCATAAAAATCCAATAAGCCCTAAAAAGCCACAAATCCATTCTTGCATGCACGTTTGGGCCGTAACCCACTCCAAAGGACCAAATGGGCCGAAAATTATTAATTTGGGCTCCATATTTTGGACTCTAACACCAAGGCCCAAATCTTTTCTCTCCTCTCTCTCTCTCTCTCGGCCCAAGTAAAACAAAAAAATAATAATAATAATAAAAGAGTGGATAAGGGAGGGTTGACTTTCCATGGTGTCACCTCATAATTACCCATGGGATATCCATGCATCAAATCCCATACTTCCATGCACCATCACCTCAAGACTCTCCCCTCTCTCTTCTCTTCTTGTTTCGGCCGAGGATCACCAAACACACACACACATCTTCAAACTCTCCATCCTAAACACTCTCAAGCACATCCTATTCTCCATCCAAAATTTCGAGATCTTGGAGCATTTCAAGGAGATTCTTCCACAAGAATCATCATCTTAGGTAAGTTAAATGCTTGGATCTATAATCTAGTCTCTTTATTGCATCAAGAATCTTTCTAAACTTACACAAACTCATGATCATCATCCTAGAGAACTCTAAGTTCGAGATCCACCCAAGAAGGCTTACTAGGACCAAAACTCTTCCATTTCCTTCTTCAAAACCGAACCCACAAACCTAAGGTGAGTTCATACCCCTCTATTTTCGGGTTTCATATGTTTTATGGGGGAGAATGCAAGTAAAATGTGAAGATCTATGTGTATTTGTATGTTATGTGTGATTTCTTGTGATTTTGTGATATACTTGTGCTAAAAATGAAAGATATTTAGACATCTATAGTCCAAAAAGGAAGAATATGTGATCTAGTTCACATTTCACTCAACATGTCAAGATAAACTAATATACAAGCTTTAAATTAACATACTACAACATCAAACTCATTTTTGGACTATTTTTGTCAAATAAGTAAAAGTTTGGGAAAAAGTTGTCATTTGCGGTTTTTACAAGGTTCAAAATGTCAAAACAGTTAAAATAGAAGTTTCTATGAACATTATGTTTTTCAAAGGACTAAAAATGAAATTTTATGACTTATTGGGCTAAATTTTGGGCTTTTCGGCCCATAAGCCCAAAGTTGCGAAAAACATGTTTCTTAAGGGGCTGAAATGGAAATTTCTCAAAACAGTAGGTAGAAAGGTAAATAAATCAATTTCTGGGGTTTAAAATGATCATATTTGTTAAAAAGGATTTAAAATGCAAAGAATTTGGATTTTGGGTAAAAAGTGTAAAAGTTGCGAAAAAGGTGGGCTAAAATGCAAATCTTTTAACTAAAGGGGTTGAAACTTTCAGAAAGTCACTTTTGGGCTTAAAACATTATTTAAATAAGTGTTTGGGTCAAAGATGTCAAGAAAAAATGGTTCAAGGACCTAAAATGTCATTTTTTTATAAAGGGCAAAAATTGCCAACTTTACAAAATAAGGGGGGCTGAATAGGTCAAATTAATGTTTTCGGTCAATTATGTTAATAATAATAATAATCGGGCCAAAATATACAAAACTTTATAACTTATGGGTTTTAAATAGAAAAATAACTATTTTATAAATCTATAAATCGTTATAAAACAATTTAGTGATTTTTACGACATATCGATTAAACAACCCGCAACAATAGTACTATACAAAACAAGTAAACGTTCAAATGGTTGGGCTTGAGAGATTCTAATCATGCTTAATGAGCCTTCGTGACTCATTAACATGGCTTTTGAGCCCAACTTAAAAAATACATGTTATTGGGCCTCCTGTGACCCAATTACATGCTTAATGGACCCTCAATGGTTTTTACATGCTATTGGGCCTCAATGGCCCATTAGCATTACTAGTAAGGTCCAAATAAATTATATGCGAAATGGGCCAACGCGCTTTTCGTATACTCGACAGTCTTAAATAACATACGAAATTAGTAGGGCCTAGTAGTCCTCTTCTCCTCGTCTGTTAGGCTTACCTTCTTTTCATGTAAAATAAAATTCGATCATTAATCAAGGTTAATCAAATTCATGTGGATTGAGTGAGTAATAATGGGTGACACCAATAAGTGTCGGTCGTAGTCTGTAGTTGTAATCAAAGTCTCCTGGAGGGAGAGCGAGAGTTTGTGTATAGATCTATACGTGGGTGACTCCCCCACACCTAAGTTGTTCGCTACAGTTAGACTCGACCAGTCTACGATGACAAAGTCTTAAGATCAAATTTCGGTGTTCATTAGAATACCAAGACAGACGAACTAGTCATTATCATGCATGGTTATAACGACTCACGTAGAAATCCGACATCATTAATCAGGGGAAATCATTGATCAAAGGAAGATCATTAATCAAGGGAAAACATATTCATTCGATGTAACGATTCAATAAAGCAAAAACAATCATAACCTTTATTCGGAAGACATCGGGTTTTCCGGGGAAAAATCAATCTTACTCACTTGTACTTTCAAACATTATAATGCAAAACTTCTCATTTATTCATGTTTTAAAATCATTCACGCATATACTTACAGGATCATCACAATATTTTCAAGAAAAGTTTTATTACAGAAAATATCGGATTTTCTGGGTTTTACCAATGACATAAACTACTTTACCTCAAACACACTTATGAACTCACCAACATTATATATGTTGACCGTTTTCAAAAATACTTGTATTCTCAGGTAATCATTAGACAAGGAAGCATCCGGTGTGTTGAAAGTTTTTTTTTGTAGTAGCTAATCACCAAACACTTTATATTTTGAAATCATGTAATGTAAACCTTGTACTTGATGTAAACAACGCCAGTTGTACTATGTAATGGGTGGTGATGCATGTGTTATGTTTCATATATATTCATTGTGACGATATTTCAATTTAAGTCACGAGAGCCCTCAGACGTTTTCGCCGTCTGGTTCGGGGGTGTGACAGGTTGGTATCAGAGCTCTGTTTATAGTGAACTAGCATATCTAACCACACATTAATATGCAACTATAAACCCAATCAGGGACTAAATATCTCTGAACAAAACAAATAAAATATACCAATAAACACTCTTATTTGTGCGACTTAGAAAAATGAACACAATAACAAATCGAATAAGACGATTAGGAGAACCTGACATCCCGGTTAAGCCAGGACTGTTCACAGTTGTATTAGGGATGAATGTAGCCTGATCAACTACATTTCTTCATAATACAACTATCACATGCCCTGGAACGATCATGATGGTCAGTAAACCCAAGGCATACCCTATTGTTAAACAAGAGGAGTGCATCAACCCAATTTTTATAACAACTAAAATATTTTAGGATTAATAATAGCTTATTTATATACCTCATTATGTCCCCCTCACAACCCATGGAAGAAGAGGAACCGGAAGAGGAAATCGAAGAAGGACCTGCAGAACCTGTGGCAGACATGGAAGAGGAAGAGTCGGGTGGCGACAACAGCGATGATTCGGACACTGAGTTTGTAGTCATCAACCCCCCATACCCAGTGAGGGTGCCAGCTCACCGGATGGGCCCTAACGGCCCTACCCCTCCCTGGGATATCGACATTTGGAGATGGAGCAGACAACATGGACATCGACCCCCGTTTGGCATGGCTCGCCAGTTCTATGACTTGAGGGAGGGAGGACCGGCTGACCGAGCACTTCCTGTCATGGTGAGACGATTATGGAACACTGGCGACCTGGCCCAGGACACGGCCAAGCAACTGAATCAGATGCGAGCCGTAGTGGCCCGAGCGGAGCGAGAAACTCAAGAGGTAATCCATAACTTTCAAGTACGTCAAGCGATGTGGGAGGATCGACTACGAGCCACAGAACGTCAGGTGGCGCGTCTTCAGGGCGCATCCACATCATCAGCCCCACCACCCGATGCATCTCAGAGCACTTCGGACCAGTAGACTTCCCTACTAGTGCTAGGTTCTCTATGTTCGCTATATTATGTATTACCGACTCCATGTTTAAGTGATTACACTACTCATAGAGTCGTTATGCTGCTGAACTTTGTACCTCTATGTATGCTCTTTCGAGCAAATTTTCATGTATCAAAGTACGGATGTTATTAGTGAAAAATATTATGTGTTTTATGGTGATGTTGTAACCTGCTATGTGCATTATACTATCATTGTTTGGTGTGAATTCATGGGAACAATTAGATACAAAAAAAATAAAAATCGATTCACGAAATTCTCAACTTAAAAACAATTCATACTCAACATCTTTCTGTTCCGTAACAGCAAGATGCCTCAGAGACCAAACCGCGGAAATAACCAACCACCGACACCACCGGAAGTTAACTTATCCGCGTTTCAAGCCGCTGTATCTGCTGCAGTCACAGCAGCCATGGCGCAAATCCACCAGGGGAACAATGGCGGAGGAAACGGGCAGGGAGCTGGAAGTTCAAACAATGGAATAAATCAAGAACCTAGCAAAACATGCTCTTACAAAGACTTCACCAACGCCAAGCCACGAACCTTTAATGGAATGGGAGGTGTCATAACCCTAAAGAGGTGGATTGAGAAAATCGAATCCGTCTTTGAAATTTGCGGGTGTCCAGATGGGTGCAAGGTCAAGTTCGCAGCATGTACCTTTGTTGATCAAGCTCTTTCATGGTGGAATGGTCACATTGAAGCCATGACCCTTCCAGTGGCAAACGCGATGCCCTGGGAAGAACTGAAGGAAATGATGTTGGCAGAGTACTGTCCTCGAGGTGAGATACAAAAGATGGAACAAGAATTGTGGAACTTGACAGTTCAGAACTCCAACATCGAAGCATACATATCCAGGTTTAGCGAGCTATCCCTTCTGTGTCCGGGTATGATCACCTCAGAAGGAAAAAAGATTGAGATGTTCATCTGGGGATTGACTGCACCTATCCAAGGGAATGTCATTGCGGAAAAACCTGAGACGTTTGATAGCGCCAAAAGATTGGCCAAGAAACTGTATGATCATGGCAACAAGAAGAGTGTTAAGATCGTGGAAGCGGATGTTAAGAAGGAAGAAGAGAAAAGAAAGGAAAGAGTAACAAGAGAAGAGGTCAACAGAACTCAGAGTCATCTAAGAAGCAACAGACAGTGACTGTCCATGCAGCAACCCAAGCTACCCCAGCACCACATGCTCCAGCCTCATCCACGCCGAATACTCCGAGGCAGTACACAGGGAATCTTCCCAAGTGTAATAAGTGTAACTACCATAACCTCGGGGAATGCAGAGAGATGATGTGCACAAGATGCAACAGGAAGGGCCATATAGCAAAATATTGTAAGGCCCAGTTTCCACAAAACCAGATGCACAACAACAACAACACCAAGGACGGAGCCAGTTATACCAGTTATGGGTGCGGGAAGACTGCACATTTCAGACGAAATTTTCCCAATGCAAACACCCAGGCGACAGGAGCAGCAGGAAGGGTGCTGACTATGGGGCAAGGAGAAGCGGTTCAGGATCCCGCTGTCGTCACCGGTACGTTTCTCCTTAACCACTCATATGCATGCATCCTGTTTGATACCGGAGCAGAGCGAAGCTTTGTGAGTAACAAATTCAAACACTTGCTAAAACAACAACCCCAAAGGATTAATGAAACCTTTACGGTGGAAATGGCTAATGGGAAAACAGAATCAGCTGGGGAAATCTATGTAGGATGTACCCTAACTTTAAATCAGCATACCTTTCAAATAAACTTGATGCCTGTAACTATTAGGAGTTTTGATGTGATTATCGGCATGGACTGGTTAAGCCCCCATCATGCCGAAATTTTGTGTCGCGAGAAGGTCGTTCGCCTTCATCTCCCTAATCACGAAACCCTAATTATATACGGAGACAAACCTAGTACGAACCTTCGTCTTATCTCTTGCATTAAGGCACAAAAGTGTCTTCAAAAGAAGGACTTGGCGTTTCTGGCGCACATAGTGGATAAGTCCAAGGAAGAGGTCAATATTCAAGACATCCCAGTGGCTTGCGACTTCCCGGACGTCTTTCCCGAAGATCTTCCGGGGATACCCTCGGAAAGACAAGTCGAGTTCCGAATTAACCTGGTACCAGGAGCTACGCCAATGGCCAAATCACCCTATAGGGTTGCTCCTGCGGAGATGCAAGAACTGTCAAGCCAACTCAGCGAGCTCTTGAGTAAAGGATTCATCCGACCTAGCTTCTCACCCTGGGGAGCTCCGGTCCTTTTTGTTAAGAAGAAGGACGGATCATTTAGGATGTGTATAGATTATAGAGAGCTGAATAAGCTCACTATCAAGAATCGCTACCCACTTCCACGAATCGACGACCTGTTCGACCAGCTCCAGGGAGCAAATTACTTCTCTAAGATAGATCTACGGTCCGGCTACCACCAGCTCAAGGTCCGGGAAGAGGATATCCCCAAAACCGCTTTCCGAACCCGCTATGGACATTATGAATTCGTTGTGATGCCCTTCGGTCTAACGACTGCCCCTACCGCATTCATGGACCTAATGAATCGAGTATGCCGACCATTCCTCGACAACTTTGTCATCGTTTTCATCGACGATATTCTAGTCTATTTCTCGAAGCGAAGAGGAGCATGGCCGACATCTCCGGCAAACCATGGAAACCCTACGAACTGAAAAGTTATACGTAAAACTCTCTAAATGCGAGTTCTGGCTCCGTAGCGTAAACTTTTTAGGTCATGTTGTCAGCCAAGAAGGGATACATGTGGACCCCTCTAAGATCAAAGCCATTGAAGGATGGGCAGTCCCAGCGACACCCACAGAAATTCGTCAATTTTTAGGTCTCGTAGGCTATTACAGGAGATTCATTCAGAACTTCTCCAAAACAGCCAAGCCACTTACCATGCTTACACAGAAGGGAAAGCTAAACCCACGGTACATTGGACCCTTCGAGATTGTTGGCCGAATCGGTCCGGTGGCTTATAGACTACAACTACCTGCCGAACTCAGCAGCGTACACCCAGTGTTTCACGTTTCCAATTTGAAGAAGTGCTTATCCAACGGGACTCTCGTCATCCCGTTAGAAGAAATCTAAATCAACGAGAATCTCCTGTTCATCGAGGAACCCGTCGAAATCATGGACAGGGAGGTGAAGCGTACTAAGCAAAGCCACATTCCAATAGTGAAGGTTCGGTGGAACACAAAGCGTGGACCGGAATTCACTTGGGAACGCGAAGACCAGATGAAGCAAAAGTACCCTCACTCATTCTCGCATTCTTAAATCTAGTTTCAAAAAGAATTTCGGGACGAAATTCCCTCTAACGGGGGGATAATGTCACAACTAGGAATTCTAATGCTTTGTAAACATTAAACAAGGATAACATTGTAACTAAAACTTGAAAGCAACGTATGATGCTTATTCAATGACAACCAAATTCCATCAAACACTCTATTCAAAACACTCAAATAGTCAACAAAAGGTTGGAAACCCTAGAAATCCCGGTTTAAGTCCATTATGGACTAGGATTTCTTTATTGGGCCTAATGGGCCAATAAACCTCCAATGTGACTATCTTGGGCTTAGAACTCTTAAATGGGCTCTAATTGGATCCACTCTCATAAGACTTAACCTTTTTGGGCTTTATAAGTCTAAAATAGACTAGTTTACCTTTAATGGGCCTTATTGGGCCATAACAATCCAATAAGCCCTAAAAAGCCACAAATCCATTCTTGCATGCACGTTTGGGCCGTAACCCACTCCAAAGGCCCAAATGGGACGAAAACTATTAATTTGGGCTCCATATTTTGGACTCTAACACCAAGGCCCAAATCTTTTCTCTCCTCTCTCTCTTTCTCTCTCTCTCTCTCTCTCCCCAAGTAAAACAAAACAAAAAAAAAATAATAAAAGAGTGGATAAGGGAGGGTTGACTTTCCATGGTGTCACCTCATAATTACCCATGGGATATCCATGCATCAAATCCCATACTTCCATGCACCATCACCTCAAGACTCTCCCCTCTCTCTTCTCTTCTTGTTTCGGCCGAGGATCACCAAACACACACACACACATCTTCAAACTCTCCATCCTAAACACTCTCAAGCACATCCTATTCTCCATCCAAAATTTCGAGATCTTGGAGCATTTCAAGGAGATTCTTCCACAAGAATCATCATCTTAGGTAAGTTAAATGCTTGGATCTATCATTTAGTCTCTTTATTGCATCAAGAATCTTTCTAAACTTACACAAACTCATGATCATCATCCTAGAGAACTCTAAGTTCGAGATCCACCCAAGAAGGCTTACTAGGACCAAAACTCTTCCATTTCCTTCTTCAAAACCGAACCCACAAACCTAAGGTGAGTTCATACCCCTCTATTTTCGGGTTTCATATGTTTTATGGGGGAGAATGCAAGTAAAATGTGAAGATCTATGTGTATTTGTATGTTATGTGTGATTTCTTGTGATTTTGTGATATATTTGTGCTAAAAATGAAAGATATTTCGACATCTATAGTCCAAAAAGGAAGAATATGTGATCTAGTTCACATTTCACTCAACATGTCAAGATAAACTAATATACAAGCTTTAAATTAACATACTACAACATCAAACTCATTTTTGGACTATTTTTGTCAAATAAGTAAAAGTTTGAGAAAAAGTTGTCATTTGCGATTTTTAGAAGGTTCAAAATGTCAAAACAGTTAAAATCGAAGATTCTATGAACATTATGTTTTTCAAAGGACTAAAAATGAAATTTTATGACTTATTGGGCTAAATTTTGGGCTTTTCGGCCCATAAGCCCAAAGTTGCGAAAAACATGTTTCTTAAGGGGATGAAATGGAAATTTCTCAAAACAGTGGGTATAAAGGTAAATAAATCAATTTCTGGGGTTTAAAATGATCATATTTGTTAAAAAGGATTTAAAATGCAAAGAATTTGGATTTTGGGTAAAAAGTGTAAAAGTTGAGAAAAAGGTGGGCTAAAATGCAAATCTTTTAACTAAAGGGGTTGAAGCTTTCAAAAAGTCACTTTTGGGCTTAAAACATTAGTTAAATAAGTGTTTGGGTCAAAGATGTCAATAAAAAATGGTTCAAGGACCTAAAATGTCATTTTATTTATAAAGGGCAAAAATTGCCAACTTTACAAAATAAGGGGGGCTGAATAGGTCAAATTAATGTTTTCGGTCAATTATGTTAATAATAATAATAATCGGGCCAAAATATACAAAACTTTATAACTTATGGGTTTTCAATAGAAAAATAACTATTTTATAAATCTATAAATCGTTATAAAACAATTTCGTGATTTTTACAACATATCGATTAAACAACCCGCAACATTAGTACTATACAAAACAAGTAAACGTTCAAATGGTTGGGCTTGAGAGATTCTAATCATGCTTCTGGGTTTTACCAATGACATAAACTACTTTACCTCAAACACACTTATGAACTCACCAACATTATATATGTTGACCGTTTTCAAAAATAGTTGTATTCTCCGGTAATCATTAGACAAGGAAGCATCCGATGTGTTGAAAGTTTTCTTTTGTAGTAGCTAATCACCAAACACTTTATATTTTGAAATCATGTAATGTAAACCTTGTACTTGATGTAAACAATGCCAGTTGTACTATGTAATGGTTGGTGAGGCATGTGTTATGTTTCATATATATTCATTGTGACAATATTTCAATTTAAGTCACGCGAGCCCTCAGACGTTTCCGCCGTCTGATCGGGGGTGTGACAAGTTGGTATCAGATCTCTGTTTATAGTGAACTAGCATATCTAACCACACATTGATATGCAACTATAAACCCAATGAGGGACTAAATAACTCTGAACAAAACAAATAAAATATACCAATAAACACTCTTATTTGTGCGACTTAGAAAAATGAACACAATAACAAATCGAATAAGGCGATTAGGAGAACCTGACATCCCGGTTAAGCCAGGACTGTTCACAGTTGTATTAGGGATGAATGTAGCCTAATCAACTACATTTCTTCGTAATACAACTATCATATGCCCTGGAACGACCGTGATCGTCAGTAAACCCAAGGCATACCCTATTGTTAAACAAGAGGAATGCATCAACCCAAATTTTATAACAACTAAAAATATTTTAGGATTAATAATAGCTTATTTATATACCTCATTACGTCCCCCTCACAGCCCATGGAAGAAGAGGAACTGGAAGAGGAAATCGAAGAAGGACCTGCAGAACCTGTGGCAGACATGGAAGAGGAAGAGTCGGGTGGCGACAGCAGTGATGATTCGGACAATGAGTCTGTAGTCATCAACCCCCCATACCTAGTGAGGGTGCCAGCTCACCGGATGGGCCCTAACGGCCCTACCCCTCCCTAGGGTATCGACATTTGGAGATGGAGCAGACAACATGGACAGCGACCCCCGTTTGGCATGGCTCGCCAGTTCTATGAGTTGAGGGAGGGAGGACCGGCTGACCGAGCACTTCCTGTCATGGTGAGACGATTATGGAACACTGGCGACCTGGCCCAGGACACGGCCGAGCAACTGAATCAGATGCGAGCCGCAGTTGCCTGGGCGGAGCGAGAAACTCAAGAGGTAATCCATAACTTTCAAGTACGTCAAGCGATGTGGGAGGATCGACTACGAGCCACAGAACGTCAGGTGGCGCGTCTTCAGGGCGCATCCATATCATCAGGCCCACCACCCGATGCATCTCAGAGCACTTCGGACCAATAGACTTCCCTACTAGTGCTAGGTTCTCCATGTTCGCTATATTATGTATTACCGACTCCATGTTTAAGTGATTACACTACTCATAGAGTCGTTATGCTGCCGAACTTTGTACCTCTATGTATTCTCTTTCGAGCAAATTTTCATGTATCAAAGTACGGATGTTATTAGTGAAAAATATTATGTGTTTTGTGGTGATGTTGTGACCTGCTATGTGCATTATACTATCATTGTTTGGTGTGAATTCATGGGAACAATTAGATACAAAAAAAAATCGATTCACAAAATTCTCAACTTAAAAACAATTCATACTCAACATCTTTCTGTTCCGTAACAGCAAGATGCCTTAGAGACCAAACCGCGGAAATAACCAACCACCGACACCACCGAAAGTCAACTCAGCCGCGTTTCAAGCCGTTGTATCTGCTCCAGTCACAGCAGCCATGACGCAAATCCACCAGGGGAACAATGGCGGAGGAAACGGGCAGGGAGGTGGAAGTTCAAACAATGGAATAAATCAAGGACCTACCAAAACATGCTCTTACAAAGACTTCACCAACGCCAAGCCACGAACCTTTAATGGAACGGGAGGTGTCATAACCCTAAAGAGATGGATTGAGAAAATCGAATCCGTCTTTGAAATTTGCGGGTGTCCAGATGGGTGCAAGGTCAAGTTCGTAGCATGTACCTTTGTTGATCAAGCTCTTTCATGGTGGAATGGTCACATTGAAGCCATGACCCTTCCAGTGGCAAACGCGATGCCCTGGGAAGAACTGAAGGAAATGATGTTGGCAGAGTACTGTCCTCGAGGCGAGATACAAAAGATGGAACAAGAATTGTGGAACTTGACAGTTCAGAACTCCAACATCGAAGCATACATATCCAGGTTTAGCGAGCTATCCCTTCTGTGTCCGGGTATGATCACCTCAGAAGGAAAAAAGATTGAGAGGTTCATCTGGGGATTGACTGCACCTATCCAAGGGAATGTCATTGCGGAAAAACCTGAGACGTTTGATAGCGCCAAAAGATTGGCCAAGAAACTGTATGATCATGGCAACAAGAAGAGTGTTAAGATCGTGGAAGCGGATGTTAAGAAGGAAGAAGAGAAAAGAAAGCAAAGAGTAACAAGAGAAGAGGTCAACAGAACTCAGAGTCATCTAAGAAGCAACAGACAGTGACTGTCCATGCAGCAACCCAAGCTACCCCAGCACCACATGCTCCAGCCTCATCCACGCCGAATACTCCGAGGCAGTACACAGGGAATCTTCCCAAGTGTAATAAGTGTAACTACCATAACCTCGGGGAATGCAGAGAGATGATGTGCACAAGATGCAACAGGAAGGGCCATATAGCAAAATATTGTAAGGCCCAGTTTCCACAAAACCAGATGCACAACAACAACAACACCAAGGACGGAGCCAGTTATACCAGTTATGGGTGCGGGAAGACTGCACATTTCAGACGAAATTTTCCCAATGCAAACACCCAGGCGACAGGAGCAGCAGAAAGGGTGCTGACTATGGGGCAAGGAGAAGCGGTTCAGGATCCCGCTGTCGTCACCGGTACGTTTCTCCTTAACCACTCATATGCATGCATCCTGTTTGATACCGGAGCAGAGCGAAGCTTTGTGAGTAACAAATTCAAACACTTGCTAAAACAACAACCCCAAAGGCTTAATGAAACCTTTACGGTGGAAATGGCTAATGGGAAAACAGAATCAGCTGGGGAAATCTATGTAGGATGTACCCTAACTTTAAATCAGCATACCTTTCAAATAAACTTGATGCCTGTAACTATTAGGAGTTTTGATGTGATTATCGGCATGGACTGGTTAAGCCCCCATCATGCCGAAATTTTGTGTCGCGAGAAGGCCGTTCGCCTTCATCTCCCTAATCACGAAACCCTAATTATATACGGAGACAAACCTAGTACGAACCTTCGTCTTATCTCTTGCATTAAGGCACAAAAGTGTCTTCAAAAGAAGGACTTGGCGTTTCTGGCGCACATAGTGGATAAGTCCAAGGAAGAGGTCAATATTTGAGACATCCTAGTGGCTTGCGACTTCTTGGACGTCTTTCCCGAAGATCTTCCGGGGATACCCCCGGAAAGACAAGTCGAGTTCCGAATTGACCTGGTACCGGGAGCTACGCCAATGGCCAAATCACCCTATAGGTTGGCTCCTGCGGAGATGCAAGAACTGTCAAGCCAACTCAACGAGCTCTTGAGTAAAGGATTCATCCGACCTAGCTTCTCACCCTGGGGAGCTCCGGTCCTTTTTGTTAAGAAGAAGGACGGATCATTTAGGATGTGTATCGATTATAGAGAGCTGAATAAGCTCACTATCAAGAATCGCTACCCACTTCCACGAATCGACGACCTGTTCAACCAGCTCCAGGGAGCAAATTACTTCTCTAAGATAGATCTACGGTCCTGCTACCACCAGCTCAAGGTCCGGGAAGAGGATATCCCCAAAACTGCTTTCCGAACCCGCTATGGACATTATGAATTCGTTGTGATGCCCTTCGGTCTAACGAATCCCCCTGCCGCATTCATGGACCTAATGAATCGAGTATGCCGACCATTCCTCGACAACTTTGTCATCGTTTTCATCGACGATATTTTAGTCTATTCTCGAAGGGAAGAGGAGCATAGCCGACATCTCCAGCAAACCTTGGAAACCCTACGAACTGAAAAGTTATACGCAAAACTCTCTAAATGCGAGTTCTGGCTTCGTAGCGTAAACTTTTTAGGTCATGTTGTCAGCCAAGAAGGGATACATGTGGACCCCTCTAAGATCAAAGCCATTGAAGGATGGGCAGTCCCAGCGACACCCACAGAAATTCGTCAATTTTTAGGTCTCGCAGGGTATTACAGGAGATTCATTTAGAACTTCTCCAAAACAGCCAAGCCACTTACCATGCTTACACAGAAGGGTGTACCCTTTAAATGGACAGAAAAGCAGGAGATTGCCTTCTGAACTCTGAAGCGAGCTCTCTGTAGTGCACCAGTATTATCACTACCAGAGGGAACAGAGGACTTCGTAGTTTACTACGATGCTTCGAATCAGGGTTTAGGCTATGTACTCATGCAACGTGGTAAGGTGATAGCTTATGCATCCCCACAAATGAAAACACATGAGGTGAATTATACCACCGATGATCTCGAATTGGGAGCTATGGTCTTTGCCTTGAAAATTTGGAGCACTACCTTTATGGTACCAAGTGCACCATTTTCACCGACCACAAGAGTCTCCAGCATATTTTAAATTAAAAGGAGCTGAACATGAGGCAGCGAAGATGGATTGAGCTGCTAAACGAGTATGAGTGTGAAATCAAGTACCACCCAGGCAAGGCTAACGTGGTAGCTGATGCCTTGAGTCGGAAAGAATACTCCAATCGTCGTGTGAAGACTCTTTCAATAACCATCCAATCTCATCTATCCTCACAAATCAAAGCAGCCCAGTTCGACGCCATGAAGATAGAAAAGAGAACGAGCGAAGCGTTACGTGGGATGAAAAAGAACTTCGAAGTCAAGGAGGATGGAACATATTATTTCATGAAACGAATTTGGGTCCCTAAACTTGAAGGATTCAAAGATGTAGTCATGAATGAAGCTCATAAGACACGATACTCCATCCATCGAGGGTCAGATAAAATGTACCTGGATGTCAAGAAATGTTATTGGTGGCCTAACATGAAGGCAGAGATTGCCACTTACGTCAGCAAATGCCTCACTTGTGCTAAAGTGAAGGTAGAGTATCAAAAGCCCTCGGGACTATTACAACAGCCGGTAATACCCGGGTGGAAATGGGAAAGGATTACTATGGACTTTGTGACCAAATTACCCAAGACAACAGATGGATTGGATACCATATGGGTGATAGTCGACAGGTTGACAAAATCCGCTCATTTCCTGCCAATAAAGGAGACATACAAGATGGAGCGACTAACAAGGATCTACATCAAGGAAATTGTGAGACTCCACAGAGTACCAATATCTATCATCTCAGATCGAGATAGTAGGTTCACTTCACGCTTTTGGCAATCGCTACAGAAGGCTATGGGGACACAACTCGACATGAGCACTGCTTACCACCCCCAGACGGATGGTCAAAGTGAACGAACCATCCAAACGCTTGAGGATATGCTTCGAGCATGTGAGATAGACTTTGGAAGGTCGTGGGATACCCACTTACCTTTAATTGAGTTTCCATACAACAACAGTTATCACACAAGCATCAAAGTTGCTCCTTTCGAAGCATTATATGGTCGTAAATGTAGATAACCGTTGTGTTGGACAGAGGTAGGCGACACTCAGCTGGCAAGAGGGCAGACACCAAGCAATGCACTGACAGGACCAGAAATCATACGCGAAACGACAGAGAAGATAGCTCAAATCAAAGCTCGACTTCAAGCATCACGCGACCGACAGAAGAGCTACGCCGATAAGCGGCGAAATCCTTTGGAATTTCAAGTCGGGGATCGAGTGTTGTTAAAGGTCTCCCCCTGGAAAGGGGTGATCCGTTTTGGGAAATGGGGAAAGCTAAACCCACGGTACATTGGACCCTTCGAGATTCTTGCCCGAATCGGTCCGGTGGCTTATAGACTGCAACTACCTGCCGAACTCAGCAGCGTACACCCAGTGTTTCACGTTTCCAATTTGAAGAAGTGCTAATCCGATGAGACTCTCGTCATCCCGTTAGAAGAAATCGAAATCAACGAGAATCTCCTGTTCATCGAGGAACCCGTCGAAATCATGGACAGGGAGGTGAAGCGTACTAAGCAAAGCCGCATTCCAATAGTGAAGGTTCGGTGGAACGCAAAGCGTGAACCAGAATTCACTTGGAAACGCGAAGACCAGTTGAAGTAACAGTACCCTCACTTATTCTCGCATTCTTAAATCTAGATTCAAAAAGAATTTCGGGACGAAATTCCCTCTAACGGGGGGATGATGTCACAACTAGGAATTCTAATGCTTTGTAAACATTAAACAAGGATAACATTGTAACTAAAACTTGAAAGCAATGTATGATGCTTATTTAATGACAACCAAATTCCATCAAACACTCTATTCAAAACACTCAAATAGTCAACAAAAGGTTGGAAACCCTAGAAATCCCGGTTTTGAGTCCATTATGGACTAGGATTTCTTTATTGGGCCTAATGGGCCAATAAACCTCCAATGTGACTATCTTGGGCTTAGAACTCTTAAATGGGCTCTAATTGGACCCACTCTCATAAGACTTAACCTTTTTGGGCTTTATAAGTCTAAAATGGACTAGTTTACCTTTAATGGGACTTATTGGCCCATAACAATCCAATAAGCCCTAAAAAGCCACAAATCCATTCTTGCATGCACGTTTGGGCCGTAACCCACTCCAAAGGCCCAAATGGGCCGAAAACTATTAATTTGGGCTCCATATTTTGGACTCTAACACCAAGGCCCAAATCTTTTCTCTCCTCTCTCTCTCTCTCTCGGCCCAAGTAAAACAAAACAAAAAATAATAATAATAAAAGAGTGGATAAGGGAGGATTGACTTTCCATAGTGCCACCTCATAATTACCCATGGGATATCCATGCATCAAATCCCATACTTCCATGCACCATCACCTCAAGACTCTCCCCTCTCTCTTCTCTTCTGGTTTCGGCCGAGGATCACCAAACACACACACACATCTTCAAACTCTCATCCTAAACACTCTCAAGCACATCCTATTCTCCATCCAAATTTTCAAGATCTTGGAGCATTTGAAGGAGATTCTTCCACAAGAATCATCATCTTAGGTAAGTTAAATGCTTGGATCTATAATCTAGTCTCTTTATTGCATCAAGAATCTTTCTAAACTTACACAAACTCATGAACATCATCCTAGAGAACTCTAAGTTCGAGATCCACCCAAGAAGGCTTACTAGGACCAAAACTCTTCCATTTCCTTCTTCAAAACCGAACCCACAAACCTAAGGTGAGTTCATACCCCTCTATTTTCGGTTTTAATATGTTTTATGGGGGAGAATGCAAGTAAAATGTGAAGATTTATGTGTATTTGTATGTTATGTGTGATTTCTTGTGATTTTGTGATATATTTGTGCTAAAAATGAAAGATATTTCGAGATCTATAGTCCAAAAAGGAAGAATATGTGATCTAGTTCACATTTCACTCAACATGTCAAGATAAACTAATATACAAGCTTTAAATTAACATACTACAACATCAAACTCATTTTTGGACTATTTTTGTCAAATAAGTAAAAGTTTGGGAAAAAGTTGTCATTTGCGGTTTTTACAAGGTTCAAAATGTCAAAACAGTTAAAATAGAAGTTTCTATGAACATTATGTTTTTCAAAGGACTAAAAATGAAATTTTATGACTTATTGGGCTAAATTTTGGGCTTTTCGGCCCATAAGCCCAAAATTGCGAAAAATATGTTTCTTAAGGGGCTGAAATGGAAATTTCTCAAAACGGTGGGTAGAAAGGTAAATAAATCAATTTCTGGGGTTTAAAATGATCATATTTGTTAAAAAGGATTCAAAATGCAAAGAATTTGGATTTTGGGTAAAAAGTGTAAAAGTTGCGAAAAAGGTGGGCTAAAATGCAAATCTTTTAACTAAAGGGGTTGAAACTTTCAAAAAGTCACTTTTGGGCTTAAAACATTATTTAAATAAGTGTTTGGGTCAAAGATGTCAAGAAAAAATGGTTCAAGGACCTAAAATGTCATTTTTTTATAAAGGGCAAAAATTGCAAACTTTACAAAATAAGGGGGGCTGAATAGGTCAAATTAATGTTTTCGGTCAATTATGTTAATAATAATAATAATCGGGCCAAAATATACAAAACTTTATAACTTATGAGTTTTAAATAGAAAAATAACTATTTTATAAATCTATAAATCGTTATAAAACAATTTCGTGATTTTTACGACATATCGATTAAACAACCCGCAACATTAGTACTATACAAAACAAGTAAACGTTCAAATGGTTGGGCTTGAGAGATTCTAATCATGCTTAATGGGCCTTCGTGACTCATTAACATGACTTTTGGGCCCAACTTAAATAATACATGTTATTGGGCCTCCTGTGACCCAATTACATGCTTAATGGACCCTCAATGGTTTTTACATGCTATTGGGCCTCAGTGGCCCATTAGCATTACTAGTAAGGTCCAAATAAAATATATGCGAAATGGGCCAACGCGCTTTTCGTATACTCGACAGTCTTAAATAACATACGAAATTAGTAGGGCCTAGTAGTCATCTTCTCCTCGTCTTTTAGGCTTACCTTCTTTTCATGTAAAATAAAATTCGATCATTAATCAAGGTTAATCAAATTCATGTGGATTGAGTGAGTAATAACGGGTGACACCAATAAGTGTCGGTCGTAGTCTGTAGTTGTAATCAAAGTCTCCTGGAGGGAGAGCGAGAGTTTGTGTATAGATCTATACGGGGGTGACTCCCCCACACCTAAGTTGTTCGCTACAGTTAGACTCGGCCAGTCTAGGGTGACAAAGTCTTAAGATCAAATTTCGGTGTTCATTAGAATACCAAGACAGACGAACTAGTCATTATCATGCATGGTTATAACGACTCACGTAGAATCCGACATCATTAATCAGGGGAAATCATTGATCAAAGGAAGATCATTAATCAAGGGAAAACATATTCATTCGATGTAACGATTCAATAAAGCAAAAACAATAATAACCTTCATTCAGAAGACATCGGGTTTACCAGGGAAAAATCAATCTTACTCACTTGTACTTTCAAACATTATAATGCAAAACTTCTCATTTATTCATGTTTTAAAATCATTCACGCATATACTTACAGGATCATCACAATATTTTCAAGAAAAGTTTTATTACAGAAAATATCGGATTTTCTGGGTTTTACCAATGACATAAACTACTTTACCTCAAACACACTTATGAACTCACCAACATTATATATGTTGACCGTTTTCAAAAATACTTGTATTCTCAGGTAATCATTAGACAAGGAAGCATCCGGTGTGTTGAAAGTTTTCTTTCGTAGTATCTAATCACCAAACACTTTATATTTTGAAATTATGTAATGTAAACCTTGTACTTGATGTAAACAATGCCAGTTGTACTATGTAATGGTTGGTGATGCATGTGTTATGTTTCATATATATTCATTGTGACAATATTTCAATTTAAGTCACGCGAGCCCTCGGACGTTTCCGCCGTCTGGTTCGGGTGACAATATTTTCCAGGATTAATACTAAGGTTTTTACTATAGAATAGATATATAACTAAGAACACTTTTACAAATGAAACGGTTTATGGGATTAAACCACTTTTACAAATGAAATGGTTTATGGGATTTGTTGAGAGAAAAACTTTGAGACACACTTGAACAAACCTTAGAACAAGTATATTGCAGAATAGTTAATCTCGAAGGATCTAAAAGCTCAACAATAATATTAATAAGATAGAGTTAGATAGTTATAGAGTTAGTTGCGGAAAAGTAAAGAAATGGAAATGACAACAATTGTTATATCAAGTAAACACATAAGTTGATTCATAACAAGGAATGCATTCAAGCCAAGTTAGTAAGTGAGATCAAACTTAGTGATTAAGTCACAAGAGACTTGCTCCGAAGAGAGATTGTAATCGGTTAGAAGAGATGTGTAGAGAGATAGACAAGATAACTTTAGAGATGTGTATTCAGAATGATAGATTGATTCCTTTCTGAAACAATGAGAATGAGCTCTATTTATAGAGACTCAAGAAGTTATATTTGATTCACTCTCTAAGAGTAGCCATGCAAGGCATACTGGACAATAGAGAAAATTACAGAAAGACAAATAAATTAAGTAAAGTTAGAGTGACTGTGGTTGGCTTTGATGACTTCGGATGCTGAAGAGGGAGCTTGACTGAGGTAGCTCGTTGACTGCGGTAGCTGAAGTTTAAGAGGGTCACTTTTCATGATTCAACAATTTCCCCCTAAGTGACCTCTTTAACTTTTTGTTCAGCTATCAAGTTTAAGAAACTTGATCAGGATCCACCAAAACTTCCTGATGCTTTCCAACCAAGTGATTCTCCTTAAAATCCCGAACTTGACTTCGGCAGTTGTATGCTTTGATCTTTCGACTGCGGTTCGGCAGATTTCAAGTTGCTTCCTGGTGAGGCTATTCATGCAGTCATAGGAATAAAGTATTTGACTTTATCGGTCTTCCTTTTGAAAATGACTCCGAGTTCAGGGAAGTTGGTTGCACCTAAGGATCTTTCTTGATAGCCTTTGGTAGGCATTGGTGCAGGATCGAGTGGTGGTAGATCAAACTTCTTGGCAATGGTGGGGTAGATGTCTGCGTCGATTTTAGCAAAATCACAGACAGACTCTTTTAAAAACATACTAGCTCTTTCAAGAGCTATCTTCATCTTCGGGTGTTTCTCCGACTTGTTCTGGAACACCTTTGCTATGAGAAAGACTTCTTTAGGATTCATGCAGGGGAAGTCAGCTTGGGTGCGGACATAGTCGTGTTCCCTTCTAGTGAGAGTGTATTGGATGAAGTCAGCCTTCATGAACTTCCGAGGCTTGTAGTTTTTGACTGCGGATGGTCTGTCGTTAGACCATATTTTCTCAATGGGAGAGGAATGCTTAGCATAAAAATGGTTAAGTCTCTCGAATTCCATTGGCAGTCTTTTGTGGTCTGGAAGGCTGCGGTCAAACGGCTCAAACACTGTGAAGTATTTAGCATTTGGGGAGATTGGAACATCCCAGTAGCCATCCGAGGGGGGTTCAGCATATGTGAGGTATGGCTTGTAGTCATCATCCAACAGTCTGCCGTGAGGATTGATCCAGGAGTTTATCAAGGATTCATCCATGATAGTGCCAAAACCGCATTCTCTCCATATAAGCTCAGCAAGTTTAGCTGCTTTCCAATCTTTTTTCCTTTGGGTAGTGGCAGGGGAGTCGTTTGAGCTTGGAGAGTACATGTGATCCACCAGATTTTTGAAGTGAGGAGGGGTCTCTGGTTTCTCAGGAGTGATCTCCTTTTGTGGTGGAGTATGATGAGATGGTTGCGGTGAGGGTTGGGGTGTAGGAATTTTTTCTGTAATGATGGGGGGGCTTTGATGTTGGGAGAGGCTTTTGGAGTGCTTGGAGTGATGGTCTTCTTCTTCTTCACTTCCCCCTCTTGAGGAATGCAACCCAGGAGCTTCCTCAAGCCATTTTCGAAGGCCATCAATTTTGGCAAAAACTTCCTGAAATTGGGCTTTAAGGGCATCTGCCAACTGTTGATTGTTGGGGATGGTGGAGTTGAAGAGCAGCCTGTGAATTTCTTTGGTGAGTTGAAGGATTTCAGGACCATGGAATTTGGTTGACAAGGAGCGTTGCAATCGGTTGATAGTAGCTTGAAGGACTGAGATAGTAGACTCATATGCAGTGTGAGTCTCAGCTATCAGCTTTTGAGATTGCGTGGCTTGATCCGCAATGGCTGCTTGTAGATCTTTCTTGATTGCGGTCACCTCAGAGATGAGGCGTTCCGCAGCAGCCATGAAGTCCTTGTGATCTGCTTGTCGATTGTTGTCAAGGGACCGGATTCCCATTTCAACTTTGAGGGAGATACGCTCAGCAGCCAATCTCTCACGAGTTTCCAAGCGTTCGATTCTTTCGATCAATAACTGTGGTCCGGGTGTGTCTTCTGATTGCGGTTGAGTTGGTTTGACCGCAGCAAGAATTTGATCGACCTTTGCTTGCAAGCTCAAAAATTCCTTTCTTGTGACAACATTCTTCTTCTTTTTCTTCTTCTCTTTGGGTTTGGAAGTTGAATGGTGAGAGCCACTGGATTCTTCTTATTCATCAAACATCATAAGATCATCATCAGAGGGAGAGAGTTTATTTACCTCTTGTACATCAACATCATCAAAACCGAAGGTGGGAGCAGAGCTGACTTCTACTGCGGTTCCTTCGTCTTGTGATTCTTGAACAGTGGGAGTTGGAGGGACTTTGGAAGCATTTTGATCAGCAGTTGCTTCTTGAGCCTTGTGGAGAGTTTCTGCCATATCAGACATCCAGTCTTGAACTTTCAGTATGGTGGCTACGGTATTGGCATTGTTAATTGCATCTGCCCAATACTTAGCCACATAATGGATTTCCTGTTCCTTCTGCTGCTGTTGCTTGATTTGCTGTTCTTTGCATGCTTAGAATGCCCTACGGAAAGCGGCATATTTCTTGATGTCTGCCTCAGATACCGGAGTATAGTTTAACCATGAGTCATTAGAGTCTTCACCGTCAAATCCTTTGAATCGCACCGAAGTGTCCTTCGGGTCCACGGATCCTGGCACATTTGTGCTCACCGTGCCTAAACCACCTATTACTGATGTAAGCAGAGTAGGATTTCCTGAGCTTCCTCGGTCTCCTTGACCCGTAGTCAAGTTTGGCCTCGGCTCAGTTCCGGCAAGGGCAGAAGAAGTGCACTGCGGTTGGGAAGGTGTTTGAAGTGTTTGAGTTACATTCAAGAGGATGGAGTTCAACTCCTCAGGAGAAAAGAAATGCAGTCGGGAAGCCCTGGAGATCTTAGGTCGAGAACCAGTGTTATCCTCTTGGGAATGAACTGGGGGGGAGTATCCACGAGGTGATGAAACAGACTCACTTTCTGAGCCTGAGTGGTATTCGATGGTGGTGTTGAATGGGCTGCGGCCACCCCAAGGACTACCGGAGCCTTTTGAGAGGCTGAGGTATTAGTCTGGTCACGCATATGGCCAGTGGGATTGTTTTTTCTTTTCTTAAGGATGGCAATTGGTTGCGCATCCTTATCAGAGTCACTGTCATGTGTGGGTGCGGTTGATTTTGTTTTGCTTTTCTTTGAGGGTGCAGATGGCTTGGGAACATCTTTCTTTGGGGTTCTTTGCTTCTTGGAGACATTGCGGGGGCCTTGACGGGTTGAGGCCAGTTTCTTTCTTCTTTGAGAAAGATTGGAGAGAGTAGTAGAGGAAGGGACTGCGGTACTTCCAGGGGTAATGATTGCGGATGGGGTTGGAAGAGGCGGGGTAGGAGGGTATGGGGCAATACCTTCCGTAGCCTCAATATGATCTGAGACATCAGCAGTCTCGAGACCAAGAGTGGGGAGAATATGGGTTGGAAGTCTTCTAATAGGTCCAAAAACAGATTGATCAGATGAGGGATTGTACCTTTTAAGATCCTTGGTGACAAAGAAGTCGATGTCGTTGCCCATGCTTATTCCTGCATCCGCATGGAGGTCTGAAATGCAGAGGGACCAGAACCTTGCAAAAGTGAGTTCGGTAGGCTTCTCCCTTGGGCTCTCCTTGGGAATGTATTGCAGAAAATCATCCCATAGAATCTGACCGTAGTTCACGTCGTGGCCAGTGAAAATACTCCATACCAACTCTAGGCGTTTGAGTCCCATATTATCCGTGCCTCCGGTTCTGTCGGATAGACTGCGGATGACAAAATGGCAAACTAATTGCCAGACCGCAGGCATTTGGTTTTTCTTCAATTCTCCAATGCCTTTGATTTTCTTCTGATAACCCATTTGGTAAAGTGCAGAAGTGATGTCCGCCATGGATGGAGTAAAAATCTTGATGGAAGGATGAACAAGAAGGTTAATGGTAGAAAGAAACTTTTCTTTAGACAGAATGACTAAAGAATCGTTAACTAGGTTTAGATGCACTTCTTGTGGGTTCTCGACTGGTCGATAGGCTGAAAAGGCACATTTGAAAAGGGTTGAAAGGGGAACAATGTCTGTAAACGAATCGAATGGGCCAAACAGGGGGTGATTGTTCAAGAACTTGATCATTAGCTTGATCGGAGTATTGTAGGATGAATGGTCTTCGAATATAGCTCTAAAATTGCTTGATGTTATCGTAGGAGTGGGATGTCTTGAAGCAGAGTCTGAACCAGTAGGGTTCACTGATCCAGAAGCTTTTGATTGATTCTTGGATACACCGGATTTCACCATTGTAGCAGTTTGAGAGAAAGTGTAGAAAACAGAGTACGATAATGGAGAAAGGATTCAATGTTCAGAGAGCGTAAACTGTTCTTGGGGAAGAAGAAGGGTTTTTATAGGGGCTTAAGGGAGCGGGAAACGTTTTTACCCTAGGTGAAAAAGGATAAGGTAAAAGTAAAGGTTTGGGGGTTCTATTGCTTTTGGGAGGTGAAATCTCAGCCACAAGATATGAAACGGTTTATTTTTTTGAGATTTTACCAAAAAGGGTTTGCATTTAATGAAAAATCAGACGTACAACATCACGTCTGGTGATCGTGTGGTGAGGGGAAAAGAAGTTGTAACGGATGGGACGTGCTGGGTAAGAGGAAAAGACAGATTAATGATTTGTTTATGGAAAAACGTTCTTTTTTTCATCATTCCTAAAATAGGTCTGACACAAGGTTTATTCAAAAAGGAGATGGGACAGTTTCTCAAGGAATGTTTTTATTTAAAGTTTTTCTTATTTAATGAAGGATCATTAAATAGCACACCATGATTCAAAAAGTAATGAAACAGTTGAGAAAACTATCAATGTGGTTGCAGATGGAAACTTCATTATGGATGGATCCTTTGTTATTGCGGATGGATCATTTGTCATTGCGGATGGGTAGATGTATGACTGCAGTAGAATAGCTGAGGAGAGCACTTGTACAATAAGTTAGTAATAACATACAATAAGGACCAGTGAAGGATAAATATGATATATGGTTGCTATACATAGACTGCGGTACACAAAATATACCAAAACCATCTGTCATAGGTATCTTTCAGTTAGGACCGCATCAGAGACCAAGGATGGTCTGCGGTACCTATCAATTCAAGAAGAATTGTGGATCCGGATTCATCATTCCTAACATTTGTAAGAAGGTGTTGAGCTTTGTAGAGTCAAGTGCCTTTGTGAACACATCAGCAATCTCTTCATGAGTATGGACAAAGATGAGTTCAATGTTACCTTTCAGGATGTGGTCTTTGATGAAGTGATACCGTAGTTCAATATGCTTGGTCTTGGAGTGCTGAATAGGATTGTGAGAGATCGCTATAGTACTTTCAGAGTCACAGTAAATTGGTATCTGCAACATTCTGTATCCGTAGTCCATAAGTTGTGTCTTCATCCATAGGACTTGTGAACAACAGCTGGTTGCGGCCACATATTCAGCTTCTGCGGTGGACAGAGATACACAACTTTGTTTCCTTGAAGACCAGCTGACGAGTCTTCCACCCAGAAATTGACATCCACCTGAAGTGCTTTTTCGATCTAGTCTGCATCCGGCGTGATCCGCATCTTTGAATGCTTGAAGACTGAAATCATTGCCTGCGGGGTACCATAATCCAAGAGACTTGCTTCCTTTCAGGTACCGTAGTATTTGTTTGGCTGTGGTCATGTGTGACATTTTTGGGTCAGCCTGATACCTTGCGCATACACCAGTTGCAAAGACAATGTCTGGTCGGCTTGCGGTGAGGTACATCAAAGAGCCTATGATACCTCTATAAGTCTTGTGATCTACAGATTCGCCTGAGGGATCAGCAGAGATCTTATATTCGAAGGCCATGGGGACCTTAGCCGAAGAACAGTTGTCCATAGAATATTTCTTTGACAGTTCAGTGGTGTATTTCTCCTGATGAATGAATATCCCTTGCGGAACTTGTTTCACTTGAAGTCCTAGAAAGAATTTAATCTCTCTATTCATGCTCATTTTGAACTTGTTGGTCATGAGCTTAGTAAATTCATCCACCATTCCTTGATCAGTTGATCCGAAGATGATATCATCCACATATATTTGTACAAGCATGAGGTGATCACCATTTGCTTTTCTAAATAAAGTGGGATCAATCACTTCTCTTTTGTATCCGGATGAGACAAGAAATTCAGAGAGAGTCTCGTACCACGCTCTTGGGGCTTTCTTCAGACCGTAGACTGCTTTTTCAAGTTTGTAGCAGTGGTCTGGGAATTCAATACTTTCAAAGCCTGGAGGTTGCTGAAGGTAAACCTCTTATTTTAATTCCCCATTGAGAAATGCACTCTTAATGTCCATTTGGTGTACCTTGACGTTCTTGTGGGCTGCGTATTCTAAGAAGATTCGGATGGCTTCCATTCGTGCCACCGGAGCATACGTTTCATCATAGTCAATACCTTCAATTTGACTATAGCCCTTTGCAACTAACCTTGCCTTGTTTCTGACTACCGCACCAGACTCATCCAGCTTGTTTTTGAATACCCATCTAGTACCAACAATGGTGTGACCATGTGGCTTTGGGATGAGCTGCCACACTTTGTTTCTTTTGAATTCTTCAAGCTCTTCTTGCATTGCTGATATCCAATCAGGTTCTAGTAATGCTTCTTTGATCGTTTGAGGCTCGACCGAGGACATAAATGTTGCGTAGTGACAATGATCAGATAAGTCCTTGGAAGATCAAGTCTGGATACCTATATATGGGTTGCCAATGATTTGTCCTGGTGGGTGGTCCTTCGTCCATACGTGTAGACGGGGTTCTAGATGATCAGCAGCTGCGGTAGAGGGAATGTCTTCAATATCAGAAGATTATGCGGTTGGAGATGGCAGTTCCCCCTCGATTTGAGAACATCCTGCGGAATCATCTTGGTTTGTTGGAATCAGAATGGAATTTTATTGAGCAGTTGGAAGAGGTTCCCCCTGGATTGCTGATGGGAGTTCCTCTGGAACCTGAGAAGGTTCCCCCTGGACTGCGGATGGAAAAGTGATAATCCTAGAGTTTGTTCTTGTGTCAATGTTCTCTATGTTTTCATCATCCGAGTCCGAAGAGACGTTTGATGGTAATGATTCTCTGCGGATGGGAACTTGAGCTATATCAAGTACTGGAACCTCGATGGTTGTTGCTTGATCTGGAGTAGAGCTTTCCCCCTCAACCAGCGAGGTGGAAGTATTGAGAGATGCTACTTCAGATAATGAAGGACCAGATACATCAGCGTGCTGCTGTTGAGCTTCTTGAGACACAAGGACTTCAGATAATTTGGCTGTTTCGACAGGGTCGAAGAGATCGTCATAGTTGACTTCAACAAGATTTAATGGACCCGAAGAGGCAGGGATATCACTTTCCAGGATTGATGTGGTTTCAGTGGATGGAGGGGTGTTGCGGATGTGATAGTCATCAAATTTCACATCAAATCTTTCAATGATCAATCTTGTGCGTCTAATGAGAACTCGATAAGCAACCTTGTTAGTGTAGTAGCAAAGGAAGATGCCTTCATCAGACTTCGGTGCAAACTTGTTAAGCTGATCTATGTTGTTGATCACGAAACATCTACACCCAAAGATTTGAAAGAAGAGAACATTTGGCTTGCGGTTGTTAAGGCCCTCATATGGTGTTTTATTGAGACGTTTTCACACAATGCTTCGGTTCTATACAAAGCATGCGGTTGCTACTGCGTCAGCCCAGAAGTAGAGAGGAAGGTGTGCGAAGTTGAGCATGGATCTGGCTGCTTCTACTAGAGTGCGGTTCCTTCTCTCTACTACCCCATTCTGTTGCGGTGTGTAGGGAGCTGAGAAGTTGTGAGTGATACCTTTGGTCACCAAAAAGCTGTTGAGAAGATGATTAGTAACTCGGTTCCATTATCACTGTGGATACGTCGTACTGGCAGCTTGATCTGAAGTTCTATTTCCTTTATGAAGTTGATGAGAATCTGCGGTGTTTCTGACTTGAGTCGGAGGAAGAAAACCCATGTGAAACGTGTGAAGTCATCTACTATAACCAGTATGTATTTTTTGTGATGGAGACTGGCTATGTGGAAGGACTGCAGAGATCAATGTGCAGGAGCTCAAGTGGTTCAGAGATTGAAGAGTCAATCACCATGGGGTGACTTGCTTTGGATTGCTTCCCACACTCACATGTAGGGTAGAGAGTGTCATTGCTGAACTTGAGAATAGGGAGTCCTCTGACTAGTTCTCCAGTGACCAAATTGTTGATGTATCTGAAGTTGAGATGAGCTAGCTTGCGGTGCCATAGCCAGCTGACTTCGGATACAACTTTGGATAGGAAACATAACTACGGTTTGCCTATGATTAGAGAGACATCCATAGGATACATAGTACCTTCGGATCGAGACTTGATCAAACATGTGCTCCTATCACTTGTCATTACATAACAAAATTGATCATCAAATTCAACTCGATGGCCTGCGTTACATAGTTGTCCAACACTGATGAGATTGTGTTTAAGGCTCTCTACATAAGCAATCTTTTGAATAGAGAAGTTCCCCGTAGTGAGTACACCATAACCTTGGATGATCCCATTCGCATTGTTTCCGAATGTAACATTTTCACCGTTGCAAATTGGCCTGAAATCCCGAAGGTATTCTAACCTTCCGGTCATGTGCAAGGAGCAGGCACTGTCGATTAACCATTCTTCTTCTTGTTCCTCCTTGCACAAAGCCTGAGAATTACACGGTTAGTTTAGGCATCCAAACTAGTTTGGAGCCTGGGACAACAGATGAGTTTCTGAATGATGCAGGGACTGGTTTCTTGTCAACTTTTAATCCTAGTCCTGGGTGTTTGTGCAGTTTTGGAGTGTTGTATGTTTTTGAAAAATTACGAGGTTTCTGACTCCAACTAGATTTGACATAGGATAAATCTTTTTGACAGCTACATTGACATTGACAGGTTGATATTTTGCCTTTTGTTCTGACACCACGTTTGGTCAGCGGTCTAAAAGATGAGTTAGGCTTGAGACCGGTCTGAGGTTGGTCATTTCTGACATGAGTGTTGTTGGGCTTTGAAAAAGTTTGTTTTGTAAAAGGTTTAGCACGTATAGATCTTTGTGTCCTTTTTGTTGGATTTGGTAGAATACCCTTCCATTTGTTAAAATTTTGATGTGATTTTAAAAGTGTTGGAGTGGGTAAGATACCTTTCCATTTTGGATCATGTGAGGAATAGACTTGAAAACCATTGTTTCGAAAAGACTTTACACTCTTTTGGGTTGTGTCAGATGAATTAGGAATGACTGTTGAAACTGTACATTCCTTTTTGTATGTTTTCTTGATGGGAGAGTTTTTCGAAAAATAGTGTGAGAAAACAAATTTTTCTGGACTTTTGGACTTTGGAAATCTGACATGCTTCTTGTTTTTCGAAAAAGTTTGTCTATTTTGCCTCGGGAGCGAATTTCCTCTTTGAAAGCCTTTTTTGCTAAAGTTTTTGGGGAACCGCAGTCCTTGATGTTCAACTGCGATTTCCTGGAATTCTTAGAAAAACTTTGAAAACGTGGGCTTGAGTCGTCCGAACTTGAAGATTCAGGGGTCTGAGAGCATTGACCCACTTCAAAGTTCTCTATGGGTAATTCATGATGAATAGGCTGAATAGTCACAGTTCCTTTTACTGAGGACTACGGTAGGGATGATTTGACTACCGCAGAGTAAGTCTGAATTGGGACTTCAGTGGGACTTTTGTGGGACTTCTGACTACAGTGAGAGACACTATGGTCTGAGGACAGAGATGGAAAGTCTCTAGAGACTTCGGGGCCCTCAATGACAATTTCTTCATCAACTATGGATGAGGTTTGAGAATTTGAGTAAATGGTGCCACAGATAGGAATTTGATCACATGTGTGACCCGAAACTTCAGGCACAATTTCCTCAATGACACAATTATTGCTTAGATTATGAAGTCTACTGAAGTGAGTTTTGATGTCTTCGGGAAAGGTCTTGTCATTGACTGGGAAATGAAATTCTCGGTCTGGAGGGACATACAGTCTATCTTTGTTGAACCGGGATGAGGAATCCATTGCGGTAGGATATCCATTTGACCAACCCCAATTGTATGTATTGTCCACGGTTCCATTATTTACCAAATTTTCAATAGCTTCACTTTCATTGAACAATTTTTCGATTAAGAGATTTAAACGTACAATTTCACTCTGAGCTAAATCTCTCTGGTTTAAAGTTATCTCTAATTGTGTTTCACTCAACATTCTTGCATCTTTTTCTAACTCTAGGTCCTTTTCTAACATAGCCATTTTGATTCTTTTGTTATCCAGTCGTCCTCTCACATGGAACATCTCCTGGGACGCAATATTCTTCTCATCTAAGGCTTTGTTATAGTCTGTAAGGACGGCAGCACAAGTGTCATTAAGCTCATCTATGTAGGGTTGACAGTCATGCATGCTGTAGTTTAGAGTTTGGATCATGAGTTTTACATGTTCAACGATGCTTAGAGTTCCATCCTTTGCCACGTAGCAGTAGTTCTTTTCCAGCTTTGTAGACCTATCATCATCCGCAGTTGCCAGCATGCAAATTTTTCCTTTTCCTTTGACACTGCTGATGGCTTCATCTTCATCTCCGGATGACCAAACTTGATGGTCTCTTTTGACATGGGCTACATATGCTCTTGCCTTTTCCTTATCTTCCAACTCTTGAGTCATTCTAAGGTAGAATGTTTTGTCTTTTACAACATTGGCCTTACAATCTCTTGCAAAATGATTCTCTTTGTTGCATTTGTGGCAAATCACAACATCAGTCTTGTCTTTTGAGGTAGTACCGGAGTCAGTGGTTTGAGTAGACTGCGGTGCTTCCTTCGGTTGAGTATTTTGAGATTGCGGTGGTGGATAAGAACTTTTGGGATATCAAGGATGGTTATTCTGCATGTTGAAGCTACGATTGAATGGAGGTTTGTTGAACTGTTGATTCTTGCGGAAGGAGGGAGGTGGTAGACGGTTGAACTGTTGGCTAACCAGAGCAATAGCCTTCTGAAATTCTTCTTCATCATCATACTCTGAGTTAGCTTCGTATGACTGCGGTGGAGTGTCATACGAGGGAGAGTAAGATTGATTATGTGGAGCTTGTGCTACGAGGGCAAGTGGTCCTCCGAAGTCAGCACAGTCTTTGAGTACGTTGGATTCTTGTGCTTGTAGTTCCCCATAGAGCTTGTAGAGTGACAAAGAATGAATCTTTCTATCTCCTTGGACTATCATCTTAGCCGTAGTCCAATGTCTTCCCAAACCATTAAGAAACTGAAGATTTGTTTCATGGTTACTGCGGATGGTGCCCGCATTGGATAACTTGGTGACTATCAGGTTGAACCTTTTGAAGGAGTCTTCCAAACATTCGCCAGTATGAGCTTTGAAGTTGTTGAACTCGTTGAGTGTGGTTGTAAGCTTCTTGTCTTGTGCTTGTTCTGAGCCTTCGTACAGATTCTTGAGAACTTCCCAGATCTCTTTTGCTGATTTGCAATTTATGATAATATCGAAGTTGTCAGGAGCAACTCCACAGGAGATTTCATAAAAAGCAACAGCATCATTTTCCATTTTATCGAGATCATCCTTGGTGGGACGGTTCATGACTGGTTGACCTCCTCCTAGTCTGGTTGTAGCGCCGTCAGTTTGGACTGGTGTAAGAACTGGGACATGTGGTCCTTCTTCTACGGATCGCCATACATCTCTACCAAGTCTCCTTAAGTATCTTTCCATTCTCTGGGACCAGTGATGATATTCATTTGCAACCAATATTGGGGCTCGATTAGAACCACCAACACTGTTGGAAACATTCAGAGATAACGATTGAGCCATATTTCCTTGTTTTTTTTGAAGTTTTTTTTTAAGAAATGAGCTTCAGTGGTATAGAAGGCCCTTTGAAAATCAGAGTTCCGTTTTTTAAAAAGCAACCACTATGGCTCTGATACCAATTGTTGAGAGAAAAACTTTGAGATACACTTGAACAAACGTTAGAACGAGTATATTGCGGAATAGTTAATCTCGAAGGATCTAAAAGCTCAACAATAATATTAATAAGATAGAGTTAGATAGTTATAGAGTTAGTTGCGGAAAAGTAAAGAAATGGAAATGACAACAATTGTAATATCAAGTAAACACGTAAGTTGATTCATAACAAGGAATGCATTCAAGCCAAGTTAGTAAGTCAGATCAAACTTAGTGATTAAGTCACAAGAGACTGGCTCCGAAGAGAGATTGTAATCGGTTAGAAGAGATGTGTAGAGAGATAGACAAGATAACTTTAGAGATGTGTATTCAGAATGATAGATTGATTCCTTTCTGAAACAATGAGAATGAGCTCTATTTATAGAGACTCAAGAAGTTACATTTGATTCACTCTCTAAGACTAGCCATGCAAGGCATACTGGACAATAGAGAGAATTACAGAAAGACAAATAAATTAAGTAAAGTTAGAGTGACTGCGGTTGGCTTTGATGACTTCGGATGCTGAAGAGGGAGCTTGACTGAGGTAGCTCGTTGACTGCGGTAGCTGAAGTTTAAGAGGGTCACTTTTCATGATTCAACAGGATTAAACCACTTATACAAAGGAAACGGTTTATGGGATTAAACCACTTATCAAATGAAACTTAGTCATTCAATCTTTGTAAACTAGTATAACATAAAAGACCTTTAGTGGTTAATTCTATAATTCCTTAGTTATTACATCAGAGTTGTACATAAGTAATATCCGATTGACAGTGAAATGTGTGACTTCCGCCTTAATTCATGTTCCTTGTTTGGTTGTGGGCTTAGGGCAGATACACCCACTTAACTGTCCATTCGATATTGGGTTATATATAATCAGTATAAACTAAGTAATTACAGAGGGAAACTATTGATGTTATCAGTTAATCACCTCAGGAAATATAGGATTTCCTGGAGAAACCAGTGAACTTATCCAAACAACTTAGGGTATACTTAACAGAACTAAAATACTTATGAACTCATCAGCTTAAATGTTGATCTACTCTTTCCAAATAACTTGTATTCTCAGGAATCCAGTAGACAGGTACACTCCCGAAGCTTTTGAGAAGACTACCTAGTACCGTACCGCGACTCTTGTCTTCTACTGTACCTACTTTAGTGTTTGAATATGTAATGTTTGAACACTTATGTAAAACTTATACTTATTAACGCAATGGTTGTTTGTACATTGATTACTATATTGCATGTGTTGTGATACTTACCTAAAGTCCTTCACCCCCGAACGTTTCCGCCGTTCTGGTTTGGGGGTGCGACAGATTGGTATCAGAGTAGTGTTTATAGTGAACTCAGTATCTCAGTCATAAAAGATATACAACTATAAAGCCATTGGGATAAAAACACTCTGACCAAGAGTTATACTTTAAAAATATATCAATATTTTATAAAAGTATAAGTACATGCAGAGTATATATACTAAAATGAGTATCACAAGAAGAACAAAACAAAAGTATTTGGATGTTGGACATTGCAGTTAAACCTAGACAGTGACGTAATCATATCTGGGACCAATATATTCTGATCATCTATATTCATCCGAGATATGACCAACATGTGTTTGGGGAGTGATTGTAGTGTTGCAACCGGTCTAAAACTTACCTAAGTACCAGAAGAATTCTAGAACCAAACATAAAGACTAAAATACTATGGGAGTATTTTAGGATGCTATAACAAGAAAACTGAAAACTTGTCAAGTTCTTATATCTAGAAGTCCAAGAATCAAACTCATAACTAAAATAACATGGAGGTATTTTACATACCTTTGGGGAAATGTTAAAAATATCTTTTCTGATAAGTCTATAATTACTAAGTGGATACGTTAAGGTTATATATAGCCGAGATTTTATAGACTTAGAATATGTGATTTTCACTCTACTTCCTTTTCCTTGTTTGGATGTGGTTTTAGAGTAGGATTACTTATTCAAAGGTCTATTTGATTTGGATTATATATAATCGGTACACACCATGTGTTTATAGGAGGACCAGGAAGGATCACCTTCGTAAAAATTCAAATTTTCTCATAAATTCTTTAGACATTCCCATTCTCGTATAAACCCGTTAGATAAACATAGTTACTCCAGAAATCAATAGAAGAGTCAAGGAGGATCCAACAGAATTTCATTAGGAGAATCCCGAGAAAGAAACAGATGACAAGTAAATAAACTATAGAAATCATTTAGTGCCCTTACCTTATTAAGGACACCAATGAGAGATTCACATGAACTTCCGAGATTCAAAATCTTCATTACGAAGTAATGGGGACAAGTGTCAGAATCGGAAGTAAGACAGCTCAGGAATTCAATATACCTATAGAGGAGAAGGACACCCTATAGATACCAGGAGGAAACAAATCATTACCACCCAGAATAGAACAGAGAACAAAGGAAAACCACGCATGATTCATGTGAAGCGTTTGAGCACCTTTTCATCTAAGTAATAACTAGTAAATCGGTTCAACCTAGTGAGTTAGTGATTTCATTACTCACATTAGGTTTGGAGCTTATCCTCTTTTCCTGTCATGGCTAATAACAATAAATCAGATCACGGAATCTTAATTGATAGTGATTACTTCTCAAATTCATAAGTCTATTTTATGTAGACACTGTTATGAATTGTTTTCGAATATTTTCGAAAATTGGGAAACGATATCCACCAAACGAAGGTAACTTAGTTCGGATGATACTCGGTTCCTAACCATTCTAGAAACTTAATTATGTTCCTTACCAAGACTGCATCATAGGGATGCAGGTCGAATCATTGAGAACAAAATAACAAAACGAAAGATTTATACATAGATACAAATGGTTAGAATACATCTAGAGACACGATAGTCGCTCACGACCTCATTTTCGTATCATGTAACAAAATCATGCCTCCAAAGAAATGTAACCAACCCACCAGCGAAACACCAATCCTTCAAATAGATGCGGTTAAGTTTCAAGCTGCGGTCACAGCAGCTGTAGCAGCTGTCATGGCACACCTTAATGCTAACAATGCAAATGTTAGTAGTAATGCTATCGGTGACCCCGATCGTGGTGATGGCCAAGTACAGCAACGAGCACCTACTTGTAAGGACACCTCGAACCTTAAGCCTAATATCCTTAAACGAAAGTTCGAGAACATGAAAGGGAGTTGTTCAACTCAAGAACCTAACAGAGGGCAACGAACTGGGGCAGTCAATACCCCCATCAGCCCTGTTATTCTAGCATTGACTAAGCCGTATTTAGGAAACCTCCCACACTGCAGCAAGTACAACTACCATCATCATGGAGTTTCCCGAGAGCTGCATTGCAATAGATGCAACATGAAGGGGCATACCGCCCGCATCTGTAGAACTCCAATTGAGTTCATCACTTCAACTACCGATGTTGGAACCATTCCCATATGTCACCTTTATGGTGAAATAGGACATTACAAGAGGGATTGTCCAACAGAGAAGAACGACGGGGGAGCAGGAGGATTTTGACCCCAATACATGGGAAAGCATCAAAGAACCCTGCTATATTTTGGTACGCTTCCAAACCCCGATAATTATCTATAATTATGATTACTCTTTCGTTCAAATTAAATCACAACAATTATATAAAATTTGAAACCCTAACAGGTAATCTATGATGACTTAGTGTATACATAGTGGTCATTTATAATTAAGATTTGTAAACTTAGAGTGAGTAATCCCGCCTCATTTCATGTTCCTTGTTTGGTTGTGGATTTAGGGCAGGGTTGCTCAGTCAAAGGTCTTACCAATCTTAATTATACATGACTTGTATACACCAAGCGATTATAGAGAGACCTAGTAAGGATCGTTTCATGAAAGTTCATAATTTCAAATTATCAGAACCCTCATATTGGTAGTACCCGCCAATCTCGAATCAAAAAAGGGGTTCGTAGTGATAATAACAGAATAAAACTAGAAGCGCTGAAAACTTAGGTACATAGGATATCATCCTAGTAATCATTCGTCCCAGAACGACTTAATATCTATTTCATCGAGAAAATTCTGACATCCTCATTCGACATGGTTTGGCCTGGCCCATACCATGTGAAAATTCTTATGCTGTATAAGAGAACTTTTTCCTTAATCAGCTGTAAGATGAAATTCTTCCAATCATTAACGTAAAACTCGTAGTTTGTCTCTCATTTCAAAACTTCAGAAGTACCCATGTGAAGAATACCATGCCATTCTAGCCTACTCAGTAGATAGGAAACTTCAAACGAAAAGCACCGAAGTAGTCTTAGAAGTCAGTAACTACCGAAGTACCTCAATAGATCTCATAGAAAAATCATTGTACCGTAGGTCGAGTTCAAGAATATAGAGTAAGAACTCATTAAGTTAATCTATCGCTGCTAAGTGTATACACGAGAGTGGTATATAAGTTAGACTTAACAAGATTAAGGATGTGTGATTCCGCCCTATCTCTTGTTCCTTGTTTTGTTGTGGACCTGGGGCAGGGTCACCCATCCGAACGTTTTGTGAAATCTAAATTATATACGAATTGTATACACGAAGTAATGGTGGATGAGCCAAGTATGAGTCTGATCATGAACTTCGGAGCAAAAGTCAGCATCATGTATTCTACCAGGTGGAATTCAACATGACACCACGACAATGGGTCGAGCTACTAAATGACTACGAATTCGAAATTCGTTATCATCTCGACAAAGCCAATATAGTAGCTAACACCCTAAGTCGGAAAGAGTACCCAGGTCATAGTGCCAATCATTGACTATGATAACCCATTCAAATCTCTCCACACAAAGTAAGGAGGCTCAACAGGAAGCCTTGAAACCTGAAAATGTGGCAAGTAGAGAAGATAACTAGAACGTGTGAGTGCACGGTATTCCAATGTCTGTTATCTCCACTGAGATAATAGAATCATCTCCCAGTTCAGGCAGTCACTCAAAAATCTCTAAGAACGAGAGTAGTCGTGAGCCTATGTGATCGACTATGGTAAAGAATGGGATACCTATTTACCAATTAGTCGAGTCCTTTATCACGCTAGCATTTAAGTTGCTCCATTCAAAACCTTCTGCAGTCATAAGTGCATATCCTATCTGCACTGGACTAAATTAGGTAATACGCTACTAGCTAGAGATCCAATTTCCACACAGCACTCTCGCTGATCTGGAATTCATCCGAGAAACTACCAAAAACAAAATATGAATCAGGAAGCGACATAAAGCTTCCAGAGTTAATCAGAGAAGCTACGGCTTCGATAAAAGAAAACCCTTGGAATTCCAGGATTTATGACCTTGTCATATGAAGGTCTCGCCCTGGAAGGACAAGATACGCTTGAGAAAGCGTGGAATACAAAATTCAACGTACATAGGACCATTTGAGATTCTTACCAGAATCGGTCTTGTACTTTTAAACTTAAACCACCAAAAAAACTTAATAACATTCATCCCATCTTTCACATATCTAATCTAAAGAGGTGTCTATCCGATAAAACACTTGTTATTTCACTCAATGAAATCAAGTTAAATAAAAGTCTACACTCTGTAGAAGAACCAATAAAAACCATGGACAGGGAAATCAAAAGAACCACGCTAAGTCTCATCCCGTTAGTGAAGGTTCGTTGGATTACATACCAGGGACCTGAATTCACTTGGGAAAGGAAAGATTAGACCTAGTCCATGAGTATCAATTTAGACTTAATTTCGGGACGAAATTCCCTCTAACGGGGGGATAATATGACACCAGTCAAATTTTGGTCAAAAATAAATTGATCAATAATCGTAATTGGGATGAACCAAGTGGTAGAGTTTGTAACAAGGTTTCCAAAAACATAAAGAACACTGAAATCCGAGTTATAACAAAGAAGTTATGACTAATCGAAAATCCGCGATAAAACCGGCAAAACACTGTTCAGTGTAAAAAACGAATTTTCGATAAAAGGCTTTTTAGCCTTAACAATCTAAATGAAAGTTGTTGAATATGTTAAACCGAGAACGTTCATAAAAAGAACGTCAAAATCTGACTTCGTATGAGGAAGTTATGATTTTTCGAAGTTTCGGTTTAGCAGTAGACAACTAAAAATTCGAAATATAAATCGATCGATATTTAGCCGATGCAACTTAAACGAGAATTGAAGGTCTCGTCAAAAGTAGCACAACGGTAAAAAGACAGACGAAAACGGACGTCGGATGAAGAAGTTATGAATTTTTAACGGATTTCCTGTCCCGGTCTGTTAAAAATAATAATATTATAAATAATGTCAAAACTAGCCGACGAAGTCTAAACGAAAGTCGTAGAGTATAATTTTACCTACGCGTGCATATATAGAACGCCAAAAACGGAGCTCGTATGCGAAAGTTATGATTTTCGCAAGTTTTTGGCACGAAAATCAAGAAAATCTTGAAAACCGGGCAAATTCGCATAGCTGGCTTCGGACACGTCACCCTTCGCTTGCAAGGCCTCCATGTGTTCGCTTCTCATTGGACCGCAGCCTCGCGTGGCATCTCCTGATTGGTCCGAAGTCGTCACCCTCTTTCCCCATTGGACCGAAGTCCGGTCCACTTAGAAGACTCCACCTGTCCGAAGCACGTGCCTCGCACCGGGTCCGAAATCTGCACCGCCTTAGACTTCGCACGTGGCCTTCGTAGGAGCTGCTACGTAGCTGCTGACTCACCTCCTCCCCTCGCCACGTAGCTGCTGACTCTTCCGCGCCTTCGCCAGCTGTCACCTTCGGACCGCATCCTCGCACCCCTATATAAAGGGTGCGAGCCTTCTCGGATGGAAGGAGTTTTTCACCCCAAATTTCCCCATTTTGCACCATTTCACCCCCTCGACTTTCTCACGACCCCCAAGGCCCCGGTATCGTGTCTAAAGCCCGAAGCAAGCCCCGGAGCCCCGAAATTCTCGAGAAGTTATCCTCTCTCCTGTCGAAACTCTGTCCGATTGGAGCTGGTTTTTCGTCAAACAAACTCTTTTCCGGGAAACGAAACGTTGCCCGAATCACCACTTATCAAAGTGAGTTCATACCCCTATAATTTACCTTTTCAATGGTTTTTAAATGCTTTTTAGGGGGGGGGGAATACAAGTTTAACACAATATTAAATTGTGTTAATAAATGTATGTGATAATAATCACACAAAGATTTTCCGTATGCTTTTAAGAATTACCAAATACTTTCAAAATGACTTGAAGCCATGTTAAATCTTTAAAGTCTTGTAAACTCCGTTAAATTCTTTGAAAAATGTTTTATAAGCTATTTCAAAGTATAAATGCAAAAATCATGTTTATATATGTATAAATATATAAATAAGATTTGAAGGGCTTAGGACTAATGAATAATCTTATTTCCTTTTCCTTGTTTGGATGTGGAATTAAGGTTGTATTATTTGTCCGAAGGTCGTTTCCTTCTTATATATATATATATATATATATATATATATATATATATATATATATATATATATATATATATATATATATATATATATATAATATACATATATGAGTATAAAAGGTTACTCCTTTTAGTATCAATACCTTTGTATCAGGCTAAGCAAAGGTGTTCATCCATGAGAAATCATGCTAATCAGATAGAAGATATAAATTATAATAGGTATAATTTATGATTCAAAACTAAATATACAAGTATGATTCGCGACTGTATACTTTCCAAGGAAATTACCAAAATTCATTCAACTATACCAAGATATGTATAATACCTTTAATATACGAACAACATATTAAAGAAGTAAAGATACATCATTCCGGGTTTGCATTAGCAATTGTACTATACTGAGTACCAGAGTTAGCAAACACGTGGTAATAATACATCATTCCGGGTTTGCATTAGCAATGGTACTATACAGAGTACCAGAGTTAGCAAACACGAGGTAATAATACATCATTCCGGGTTTGCATTAGCAATGGTACTATACAGAGTACCAGAGTTAGAAAACACGAGGTAATAATACATAATACCGGGTTTGCATTAGCAATGGTACTATACAGAGTACCAGAGTTAGTAAACACGAGGTAATAATACATCATACCGGGTTTGCATTAACCAAGGGTACGATACAAAGTACCAGAGTTAGCATTCACAGGGTAATAATAATACATCGTAAATCTCGTTGAAACAATAAATTTGTGAGACCCTTCACGGTGTACTTATCTAAGTACGACTTTTAAGTCCTGACCTATTAGCCAGAATCTCTTGTGTGGAGAGCGTGAATTTGTGTATAGATCTATATGGGACTGATAATCCTGCACCTCTACTGTTCGCTACAGTTTGGCCGGCAGGCCTAGGGTGTCAAATATCATACCATTCCGACGCCTGAAGAACGTCGCCGCAGGCATATCAGTCATATTAGTATGGTTAATAGAACTCACATGGATAAAACAAAGAGTGAATTACAAAGTAATATACTTCTCTTATAACAGTAAGAAAAGTTAATTACATCCCGACCAGATATACTTTCAGTAGTTTTTACTTACAGCAAAAGCTACGTATCATGAAATCAAGTATTGTACTTCTGGTTTTGAACATTTAAAACCACAAGGCAGTATTATGGATAATACAATATTTTCCAGGATTAATACTAAGGTTTTTACTATAGAACAGATATAACTAAGAACACTTTTACAAATGAAACGGTTTATGGGATTAAACCACTTTTACAAATGAAATGGTTTATGGGATTAAACCACTTATACAAAGGAAACGGTTTATGGGATTAAACCACTTATCAAATGAAACTTAGTCATTCAATCTTTGTAAAATAGTATAACTTAAAAGACCTTTAGTAGTTAATTCTATAATTCCTTAGTTATTACATCATCGTTGTACATAAGTAATATCCGATTGACAGTGAAATGTGTGACTTCCGCCTTACTTCCTGTTCCTTGTTTGGTTGTGGGCTTAGGGCAGATACACCCATTTAACTGTCCATTCGATATTGGGTTATATATAATCAGTATAAACTAAGTAACTACAGAGGGAAACTATTGAGATTATCAGTTAATCACCTCAAGAAATATAGGATTTCCTGGAGAAACCAGTGAACTTATCCAAAGAACTTAGGGTATACTTAACATAACTAAAATACTTATGAACTCACCAGCTTAAATGTTGATCTACTCTTTCCAAATAACTTGTATTCTCAGGAATGCAGTAGACAGGTACACTCCCGAAGCTTTTGAGAAGACTACCTAGTACCGTACCGCGACTCTTGTCTTCTACTGTACCTACTTTAGTGTTTGAATATGTAATGTTTGAACACTTATGTAAAACTTATACTTATTAATGCAATGGTTGTTTGTACTTTGATTACTATATTGCATGTGTTGTGATACTTACCTAAAGTCCTCCGCCCCCGAACGTTTCCGTCGTGCGACACGCAACCCCGACGTATGGCAGTAGAGGTGGTCGGGGGGGGGGGGGGGGGGGGGGTTTCATGGTTCACGAATATTGTTGCGTTCACTGCGGTTCTGATCGTCCCCGTTCCTTCCGTTGTCTCTCGTTACACAACTCGTGTCGCCGGCTACCGCCGCAAGCTACCGTGAAGAACGACTGGGTCGAGTTTCACCGTCGGGGGGAGGGGGGGGGTTGTTTGTCGTTGAGGAAGTCGAGATGAGTGTGTATGGGTTCGTTTGGCCAGAAAAATCTGAGAAGAAAACCACCATGGCTGCCGGCCATGGTGGCTGTCGCCGTTAGCCGCTGCTGCTGCCATTAGTTATGGTTGTGGCCATTAGGGCTGTTGCCGCCATCATCACGCTCCACCAGGTGGGTGGCTGGGCTTATCTCATAACATAAGAGTGTGTTTCATGTGTGTGTGGTTGTCTTGGCCGGAGTCACAAGAGGGCCACCACCACCATCGTGAGGTGGTGGCTGCCACTCTCTACCACCGTCTGCCGCCACAAGATGGTTGTGGGTGTAATTGTTGGAGGCTTATTTTGGGCCATTGTGTGTATTATTGTAAATTGTAACCGGAATACTAATAGAAAAACCTATAACCACCACCTTAAGGTGGTGGCTGCCGCCACCAACCGCCGTGTTGGGTGGCGGTGTGCCTTGTTTGTGTTTAGACTTGTTTGGGATGCTTGGACAACGTGGGCCTAATGAAACCCTAGTGGGCCCAAAGAAACCCTAATGGGCCCAATGAAGCCCAAATGGACCTGTAAGCCCAACCATTTGATTTATGGGCTAGTATTTGAGTTGGAAACCCTAATTAGGGTTTGGAAAACCCTAATGTCTGGAAACCCTAATTTGGGGAATTGATCGGGACACACACGTGAATTATTTAATAAACTTGAAATATTAAACAATAATCATTGGCAAATTAACCTAAGGTAATATTGGACTTAATGGATTAAGTCATTGATGGGCTAAGTAAGAAAACACTTAACCCTAATCGTCATATCATGTCGAGACCCTAATTTCATTTGGGCCTTTCTGTTGGGCCTTGGTGGTTGGACTATTGACGGGATATCTAAGAACAAGTAAATGGACCAAAAAAATCTGAGAAGAAAACCACCATGGCTGCCGGCCATGGTGGCTGTCGCCGTTAGCCGCTGCTGCTGCCATTAGTTATGGTTGTGGCCATTAGGGCTGTTGCCGCCATCATCACGCTCCACCAGGTGGGTGGCTGGGCTTATCTCATAACATAAGAGTGTGTTTCATGTGTGTGTGGTTGTCTTGGCCGGAGTCACAAGAGGGCCACCACCACCATCGTGAGGTGGTGGCTGCCACTCTCTACCACCGTCTGCCGCCACAAGATGGTTGTGGGTGTAATTGTTGGAGGCTTATTTTGGGCCATTGTGTGTATTATTGTAAATTGTAACCGGAATACTAATAGAAAAACCTATAACCACCACCTTAAGGTGGTGGCTGCCGCCACCAACCGCCGTGTTGGGTGGCGGTGTGCCTTGTTTGTGTTTAGACTTGTTTGGGATGCTTGGACAACGTGGGCCTAATGAAACCCTAGTGGGCCCAAAGAAACCCTAATGGGCCCAATGAAGCCCAAATGGACCTGTAAGCCCAACCATTTGATTTATGGGCTAGTATTTGAGTTGGAAACCCTAATTAGGGTTTGGAAAACCCTAATGTCTGGAAACCCTAATTTGGGGAATTGATCGGGACACACACGTGAATTATTTAATAAACTTGAAATATTAAACAATAATCATTGGCAAATTAACCTAAGGTAATATTGGACTTAATGGATTAAGTCATTGATGGGCTAAGTAAGAAAACACTTAACCCTAATCGTCATATCATGTCGAGACCCTAATTTCATTTGGGCCTTTCTGTTGGGCCTTGGTGGTTGGACTATTGACGGGATATCTAAGAACAAGTAAATGGACCAAAAAAATCTGAGAAGAAAACCACCATGGCTGCCGGCCATGGTGGCTGTCGCCGTTAGCCGCTGCTGCTGCCATTAGTTATGGTTGTGGCCATTAGGGCTGTTGCCGCCATCATCACGCTCCACCAGGTGGGTGGCTGGGCTTATCTCATAACATAAGAGTGTGTGTCATGTGTGTGTGGTTGTCTTGGCCGGAGTCACAAGAGGGCCACCACCACCATCGTGAGGTGGTGGCTGCCACTCTCTACCACCGTCTGCCGCCACAAGATGGTTGTGGGTGTAATTGTTCGAGGCTTATTTTGGGCCATTGTGTGTATTATTGTAAATTGTAACCGGAATACTAATAGAAAAACCTATAACCACCACCTTAAGGTGGTGGCTGCCGCCACCAACCGCCGTGTTGGGTGGCGGTGTGCCTTGTTTGTGTTTAGACTTGTTTGGGATGCTTGGACAACGTGGGCCTAATGAAACCCTAGTGGGCCCAAAGAAACCCTAATGGGCCCAATGAAGCCCAAATGGACCTGTAAGCCCAACCATTTGATTTATGGGCTAGTATTTGAGTTGGAAACCCTAATTAGGGTTTGGAAAACCCTAATGTCTGGAAACCCTAATTTGGGGAATTGATCGGGACACACACGTGAATTATTTAATAAACTTGAAATATTAAACAATAATCATTGGCAAATTAACCTAAGGTAATATTGGACTTAATGGATTAAGTCATTGATGGGCTAAGTAAGAAAACACTTAACCCTAATCGTCATATCATGTCGAGACCCTAATTTCATTTGGGCCTTTCTGTTGGGCCTTGGTGGTTGGACTATTGACGGGATATCTAAGAACAAGTAAATGGACCAAAAAAATCTGAGAAGAAAACCACCATGGCTGCCGGCCATGGTGGCTGTCGCCGTTAGCCGCTGCTGCTGCCATTAGTTATGGTTGTGGCCATTAGGGCTGTTGCCGCCATCATCACGCTCCACCAGGTGGGTGGCTGGGCTTATCTCATAACATAAGAGTGTGTGTCATGTGTGTGTGGTTGTCTTGGCCGGAGTCACAAGAGGGCCACCACCACCATCGTGAGGTGGTGGCTGCCACTCTCTACCACCGTCTGCCGCCACAAGATGGTTGTGGGTGTAATTGTTCGAGGCTTATTTTGGGCCATTGTGTGTATTATTGTAAATTGTAACCGGAATACTAATAGAAAAACCTATAACCACCACCTTAAGGTGGTGGCTGCCGCCACCAACCGCCGTGTTGGGTGGCGGTATGCCTTGTTTGTGTTTAGACTTGTTTGGGATGCTTGGACAACGTGGGCCTAATGAAACCCTAGTGGGCCCAAAGAAACCCTAATGGGCCCAATGAAGCCCAAATGGACCTGTAAGCCCAACCATTTGATTTATGGGCTAGTATTTGAGTTGGAAACCCTAATTAGGGTTTGGAAAACCCTAATGTCTGGAAACCCTAATTTGGGGAATTGATCGGGACACACAAGTGAATTATTTAATAAACTTGAAATATTAAACAATAATCATTGGCAAATTAACCTAAGGTAATATTGGACTTAATGGATTAAGTCATTGATGGGCTAAGTAAGAAAACACTTAACCCTAATCGTCATATCATGTCGAGACCCTAATTTCATTTGGGCCATGGGAATACCAAAAATTTGGACTAGAATAATTGGATGGGCCTTGAGGAAAGACCATGTAGAGGTCTGGGCCCAATTTGGAAAGTTGGGCTATATGTTGGGCTTTGGACCATTACTAACTATTGAGCCTTTGGAGTGTGAGTTGGACCTTGGGCTTGGAACCCAATTATTAATTGGCTGTTGTTTCATGTTGGCAGTTCGAGAATCTGTCAACCAGCAGCTGGAGTTTCATCCGCGGGACTTTAGCAGTGCCAGGTGAGTTCTCCTCACTATATCAATAGGGTCTAAGGCACCAATGCCGGCCCTTTATGGATTTGTATCCAGATTACGGCATGATATGTTTATTTATTACATCCTGGTAGTTAGGATGGTGATATGTTTATGCTTAGTGACCTGGTTACGTCGGTGTCCTGGTTATAGGATGATGCTATGTTAGTGACCGGTTAGGTCTGTATCCCGGTTATTGGGATGTTGCTATGATTAGAGATCTGTTAGATCGGTCTGACTATTATATTATATGAGCTAGCGTATGCTATTTATGTGCACATGGGTTTTTGTTGGGGGTTAGGTTGAGGCAGTCCTGCTTTGTGCTGTAGGCCAACATACCCGGCGAGCGGTCCGGATAGGCTGTAGGCCCTGCGAGGCGGTCCAGTCATGCCGAAGGCTCGGGAGCGGTCCAGATAGGTTGTAGGCCTGCAAGGCGGTCCAGTCAGGCTGAAGGCTCATTATGCATGCTATCCCGTGATTGTTATATGATATGGTTCTATTTGTATGGCGTTGGTATTTTGGGGAAAACTCACTAAGCTTCGGGCTTACAGTTGTTGATTTTGTTTCAGGTACTTCTGGTGATCTCGGGAAGGCGAAGGCGTGATCGTGCACCTCCTCATATTTTCATGATTGATTATGGGGATACTCTGATGTTTAAAATATTTTGAAAACAAACTGTAATAACTGAATGGTTTTAAATGATTTAAAAAGTTTTAAATTGGCTCGAATTTTATGGATGTTACAGGAAGACTATGAGAGGACCATAGTAATAAAGAAGACTATATGAGGAATGCAATAGTGAGTGATTGTAAGACTATGGGAGGACTATAACATTCACACGTTATGTATGTTATGTATGATATATTGTATTTTAGAGAACTCACTAAGCTTTGTGCTTACAGTTTTTTGCTTAAATGTCTCAGGTACTCCTGGTTCCAAAGGAATGGGTCTGACATGATTGTATCACATCCACTAGAGATTCCACATTTATGATTGTGTTTTACTCTTATGTTATTGTGAAACACCTTTCGATACTTTGATTGTCTTTTGGGAAGTAGTGAATGAATGATTTAGTTGATTTAAAAAAGAAAATTTTACCTTGTATTTTGGAAACGTTATAGTTTTTTTTAAAAGTGACTTAAGACATTAAGTCGGTCATATAGAAGTGCATTCGTAATAAAAAAAATCTTGAAAAAATGTGCACATATGAATAGTGTATATATGCACAAACGTCGGAAATACATATGTTCGTCAAAAATAACTTTCATGTGTCTAATTTTTTGAGTTTTTTTAGAGAATGCGCTTCTATATGACTGACATAATGTCTTAAGTCATTTTAAAAAAAAAAATAATGTGAAAATTTTGGTTCTCAAAAGATGCTGAAAGAGCCAGTGTTTTAAAAAAAATTCACTACGTACAACCACCACTACAAGAAACTATGCCTTTAGTGGCGACACAATTACCGGCGACAAGGCCTTTTAGCGGCGACTCTACCATTTGTCGCCGCTAAAAGCCTTCGTCGCCGGTAATTGTGTCGCCGCTAAAGGCTTCTCACCCGAATCCGCGTTTTCCCCCTCTAACAGATCTCAGCCGTTCGATCGAGTATCTAATCCAACGGTTGGGGCCTCTTATCCGCACAAACCTAATACCAGCGACATTCGTGTCGCCGCTAAAAGTCTAAAAAGTCAACGCTAATAGTGGTCTAAAAAAAGACGTGGTACCCTTCCCTCCAGATAGTTGCCGCTGTTGATTCGTGTCGCCGGTAAAGCCTAAATTGTCGCCGCTAAAAGCTTCGCCGCTAAAGGCTATCGCAGATAAAAAAGAAAAATTGTCGCATTCTGCTCTTTTGCTTCCTGTTTTCCGTCTGCTTCCTGTGACGCTGCTGCTCTTCCAATTGGTGCCCCATTTTGCTATCGATTCCTTGATTCCAACAAGATATCTCCCCACATTGTGAGATTAGGGATCAAGGGTGGTTAGGGCTTCAATTAAACGGGTTAAGTCGCGATTTCTAGCTCCATCTCGGGAAGAAAGGTAAGTTGAAGTTCTTATATCTCTTTGTCTTTATATGTTAACTTCGATTTCTAGCTACATTTGATGATTAATTGCAAATTATTTTTCAATTTCAGTGTTTTTGATAGTGTTGTCTTTGGGTTTACGGGTGAAGACCAATTTTTCCGGCGACATATTCGTTGATTTCCGCCACTACAGGTTCTATTATTTCAATTTATTGTGAAATTTGAGTTTAATTGCAAGCTATGTATAGTTGTATCAATTATGTGAAAATTGTCATATGTATGTAAATTTGATATTTGTATGAATCTAGGTGAATTTGGTGTATATATGCAAATGTATGTGTGTTTGATGTATATGTGGTATATGAGTATTTGGTAGAAGTATATATGATGTTATTATCTATATATGTGAAATTATATGTGTTTGTTATAAGTAGGATGTTATTGGTGTGTATGTGAATGTATGTATGTTTGTTGTAAATGTGGTAAATGAATGTGAAATTTGTGTATTTGGTATAAATAGGATGTTATTATCTTTATATGTGAAAGTATGTGTATTTGGTTTAAGTAGGATGTAATTATGTGTGTATGTGAATGTATTTGTATTTGGTGTATATGTGGTATATGTATGTGAAAGTATGTGAATTTCATGCTCTTATGTATTATGTGAAACTATGTGGTTTTGGTATAAGTAGGATGCTATAATTGAAAAAAAATAAAAATAAATTATTGTTATAATTGAAAAAAAACAAAAAAAAAATGTTATAAAATTGTTTAAAAACTTATATACGAATACTAGAAAGTTTCTAGTTTGTTCACAAGCTAACCCCAAATTAACCAATAAGTTCTATACTTAACTTATAATCTTCAAATTAACTTATAATCTTGCAACATATTTATACAATGTTATAAATAATATATATATATATATATATATATATATATATATATATATATATATATATATATATATATATATATATATATTTAATCTCGACGGTAAAAAGAACAACACAACAACATACTATAATTGTTTAAAGTACAATACTATAATTGAAAAAAAAAACAAAAAATGTTATAAATAAAAAAAATATAAAAAGGTACAATAGTAAGAAATTTTTTTTTATGGATATACCAAATTATTAATTTTTCTTTATTTAATATTTTATTCATTAAAAACTAATTGCTAAACATATTAAAAGAAACAAACAATTTTTTTTTCAATAATCATGGGTATATTTGTACATCTACTATAAATAAAACAAACGTGTGGAAAACATTGATTCGTTGGAACTTTGACCCTTTTATTTAATGCTTACAACTTTTGCCTATATAAACTACAAGTAATTGTAATTAAAATTAATTAAAAAAACGCATAAATAAAAAATTTTAATTTTAATTTTTTTATTTTTTAATTTTTAGTTTTTTTATTTTTTTTAATTGTAAAAACAATGTGGATTGTAAATAAAACAATGCTAATTCTGTATACTAAACTCTAAACCCAAAATTATGTTTCAGTAACATCATGTCTATTGATAAAAGCTGGACTACTAATCCATATCGAAACCATCCTGAGTTCCAAGCAGGACTCAAAGCTTTTATCGAGAAGTCCAAGTCACACCTTGATAGTAATGGTAAAATCAGATGTGCGTGTGAAAAATGTGATAACCGTTACTTCAAGTACCCGACTGCAGTGAAACGCCATATATTTATAAATGGTTTCAGTAAGTCGTACAAAATTTGGATCTATCATGGTGAATCTTTTATTCCTCCAGTCGTCTTGCCAAGTAACGAAATGGCCGATTTAATCGACGATGTGATGTGGGAGTCGAGAGAAAATGATACCAACCTTGATGAAGGAACCTCAAATACAAGGGGTAGCGATGTGGATGATGATTTTGCACAGTTGTTGGAAGAAGTGGAAACTAAATTGTATCCTGGTTGCATCTTTTCTTCCCTTGAGTTTCTAGCAAAGTTAATGCATATCAAGGTGAACAACAAATGGACTGATAGTTCATTTGATCAACTCCTTGAGTTGTTGCAATTAGCATTTCCCAAAGGCAACAAGGTTCCCATTTCACATTATCTATCCAAAAAGAAACTGAAGTCTATTGGTCTGGGGTATGAGTCAGTACATGTGTGCAAAAACGATTGTTGTCTCTTTTGGAAAGAACACGATTCATTGCAAGTTTGTCCCGTTTGTAAAGAGAGCCGATGGATTGATAAAAACACCAAGGGTAAGAAAGTAGATCATAAGGTGTTACGGTACTTTCCTGTGACCCCTAGACTACGACATTTATATTGTTCGAGGCACACTGCCAAAAATATGATTTGGCATAGTACCGGACATTCAGAAGATGGTGTGATGTGTCATCCTGTTAATGGGGAACATTGGCAAGATTTTGATAAAAAAAAAATACCCCGACTTCTCGAGTGAACCCTGTAACATACGCCTAGGTCTTTCAGATGACGGTTTCAATCCATTTGGAAACATGTGTAATCCACATATCACATGGCCGGTCATACTCACCACATACAATATGCCAGCCTGGCTTTGTATGAAAGAGTCATCATTCTTGTTGACTTTGTTGATTCCCGACCCGAAAGTTCCTGGTAAGGATATGGATGTTTTCCTTAGGCCATTGGTGGAAGAGCTTAAACATTTGTGGAACTCAGGCGTACGTATTAATGATGCGGCGACAAACACATTCTTCACGATGAGAGCTATGTTGTTGTGGACAATAAACGACTGGCCAGGTCATAGTAGTCTATCAGGTTGGAGTGGGCAAGGGTATAGAGCCTGTTCTACTTGCAATGAAGACAGTCCTTCGTACCGTGCAACAAACAAAGTCGTATATATCGGTCATCTTCATTTCATAGATGCTAATGATCCATTAAGAAAGCGGTTGGACTTTAACGGGATGGAAGAGACAAGATCCGCTCCGAGACACTTTAGTAATGACGACATACAAGAGCAACTAGGTCGTCTACTAACTCGTAAACCAGGTAAACATCCTGAGCATGGAGGTGGGGAGCCAAAGCGGCAAGATTACGAGTTGAACTGGTCGAAACAAAGCATTTTCTTCGAACTCGAGTATTGGTATTCTCTACATTTGAAACACAACATAGATCTCATGCATATCCATAAAAATGTGGACGAGAGTTTGTTAGGTACTCTTCTAATGAACGATAAAAGTAAAGACACATCAAATGCACGAGAGGACTTGATAATTCTAAACATTCGGAGAAATGAATGGTTGCAAAAAAATGGTGACAAGTTTCATAGACCCCATGCAAGGTACTCTTTCATGAAATCTAGTTGACAACTCTTTTGTCAATTTATAAAAGATGTTAAACTGTTGGATAGGTTTGGTTCTAACATCAGTAAGAAAGTGAACGATACCAATACTAACATTATTGGGTTGAAAGCGCATGACCACCACATTCTTATGCAACGGTTGATACCGATTGGAGTAAGAGGGTTGTTAGACAAAGACACTTATACACCTATTATAGACCTTTGTACGTTTTTCAAGCAACTTTGTTCCAGAACATTGAAGGTGGAGGATATGAGGAAAGCAAAAGTAGACATTATTGCAATCTTGTGCAAGTTAGAATTGATTTATCCTCCAGCGTTTTTTGACATTATGGTTCATTTACTTTTGCATTTACCTGATGAAGCAATTGCCGGAGGTCTGGTATGTATGAGATGGATGTATCCCTTCGAAAGGTATATGAAAAAACTAAAAAACTATGTCAGAAACAAGGCGAGGCCGGAAGGTTCTATAGTTGAGGGTTATGTTGCTGAAGAAGCTTTTTCATTTTGTTCGATGTACCTTCGAGATGTAAAGAATCAATTCAATCGTCCGGAAAGAAATGAAGATGTTGTCATTGAAAAAACAAAGTTTTGGATGTTTGAGTCTAAATGTCGACCAACCAGCACAACTCAAATCAAAACTCTTAATTTAACGGAAATGCGTAAAATGGAATGGTTTGTATTGAATAGCTGTGAAGAAGTCACACAGTATATCAAGTAACTAATCTTATCTCTAACTTTCATCCTTAATTTTTTTTAATCTTTTTAAATCTATATATTTTGGTCATCAACATAGGAAATTCAAATCTGAACATCCCCAAAGTGATGAAAAGAGAGAATTTCGTAATTGGTTTCTTGAAAAGGTAATATAAATTAATAAACAAATTTGTTTCATTGATCTAACGAATACATAATACATATTACTTTATAATTGCTAGGTTCATCAAATGAAAATAGAAAACTCTCCAGAATTCCACAAAGAGTTGTCGGCTCTTGCAATGGGTCTGCAAATGAATCCTTATTCTTCCACCGCATGCATAGTCAACGATGTTAGGTTTATGGTACTTAGTCGTGACGCACAACGCACAACACAAAAATCTTGGGTTTTAGCGGTGGGTGAGAAAGGCAAGAAATATTATGGCCAGTTAGAAGAGATTATAGAGTTGAGGTATACACATGATTATTCAAGTGTACTATTTCGTTGCAAGTGGTTTGATACTCGAACATGAGTTATTTCTAGTGATAATTTCACAAGTATCGACACACGACGCGAAGCATACAAAGATGATCAACTCATATATGCTTCACAAGCCAAACAAGTGTTCTACATCAGAGAGCCAAACAATAACCATCGGTGTGTTGTCGAGCATGTTAATCATCGAAGTATTTGGGATCTACCATCGAACGATGATCGTGTCCAAAATGTTGACAATGGCTCACACGAAAATGTAGATAATGTCGATGTACTTCAAAATATCTCTTCATCCGATGCTCCACTTTTTATCGATTTTAGCATGTACTTTCAAAACATTCCTAGAGTCATTGTTGATGTAGAAAGTGCAACTGAAGTTCCTCCGCCAACTGGTAGAGTCAATGATGTTTCTAATTGCCAGACTGATTACGATGAGACCAAATCTGATTATGATACCGAAGAAGACACTTAAGGATATGAGGAAGATTCTAATTAGAATAGTTCTTATGTAACACGTGTTTGTAATATGAACTTTATTTGGATTTCTATTTTAAATATAAATGTTTATTCCTATGTAAATGTTTATTTCTATGTAATGTGTATTTGTAATAAAAATTGTATTTGTATATCTTATAATTTTTCAGGAAATGATGTCAATATGGATTTTGTTTGTGTATACCATGGCTGCTGTTATGGGTCGTGGACACGAGGGTGATGGAGCTGAGGACCCACCTCTCCCAGGTGGTAGAAGTGCTGGTCATCACGAGCAGGACCGTAAGTCTTATTATGAATTTTTATTTACTATTTTTATTCAGTTATTATAAATTAAATACCGTTTCTAATAATTTTTAGTTACTTTTGTAGTTGAGCAACGTGCACGTAGGAAAGTTCGAGGTAAAGCCAAAAATATAAAGCTTGAAAGAGCGATCTTACGGAATCGGGGTAAACCAATTAGCATGGAATATGACAGGGATATAACATTTGATCCCGTAGGAGAGCCGAAAGACATGTTTTCACGAGAAGTTGGAAAAAAAATGTGGCAAATGGTCCCTTTTGATAAATGGACTTGGAAAAAAGTTTCCCCTGCAATAAAGGACACCGTATTACAACATTTAGGGGTAATTATTTATTTAAAAATATTTTATATGGTTAACTATAACTGGTTTTTACTTGGTTAACTTTTTTTTGTAGACAAAGTTTGATTTGGATCAGATGTATCAGGATGTACAAGCTAATATGTTGACAGAGAGTTTTCAAGCAGCTTTGTTAAAAGGTTATCGAGAACGTAAAGCTGACGCAAAAGAATATTTTATGTTAGTCGGAGGGTATGAAGATATCCCGAGAGCATTAGCCAACCTCCAGAGGGTATGGAAGTTGATAACTGGAAGAAAGCAGTTGAGTATTTCCAAAGGGACGAACACAGAATTGCTTCAGACAGGAACAAAAAAGTCTATGAAAAGCAAACAAATGTGAATCGTGGGGGGTCGAGCTCGTATAGCAGTATAAGAAGGTAACGTACGATACATGTAATTATTTATTTAAAATATTATCTAATTTTTAAAGTTAAACAGAACCTTAAGAGAGTGGAAACATTTCGCAAAGCTCATACCGATATGGATGGTGTATTTGTTACTGCTGAGGCGGAACAACAATATATAAGTATTTAATTATAATTTTATCATATAATTAAATGTTTATTTATACTTAATTGTTACGCACTTTTGGGAGTTACAGAATCGGTTAGTAGAAGAGCTCTTAGAACAAACCCAAGGTGAAAGTGAGTTAACACCCGCTCAAGAAAGAGCTGCTTTTGAGAAAGTATTAGGAGGGCGACGTGGTCATATCAGAGGCATCGGTCGTAAACCTTCTGCTCTCCCGCCGATTTCGCAACCATCGCAACCATCACCACAACCATCACAACCATCACAGGTAAAACAATCTACTTTAGTTTTTGGTGGTGATTATTTGCAAAAAGCTTTGGTAATTAGGATTTTGTCCCAAGTGCAAGAAATAGCAATGTACTTTGGTTTTTTGTCTTAGTTTAAAAATAGCAATCTACTTTTGCATCATAAAATGCATGTTAATTTGGTAATTTTGGTTTTGTGGTGATTATTTGCTAAAAGCATTGATAAATGAGTTTTTGTCCCAAGTGCAAGAAATAACAATGTACTTTGGTTTTTTGTCTTAGTTTTAAAAATAGCAGTCTACTTCGGCATCATAAAATGCATGTTGATTTGGTAATTTTGGTTTTGTGGTGATTATTTGCTAAAAACTTTGGTAATTAGGTTTTTGTCCCAAGTGCAAAAAATAACAACGTACTTTGGTTTTTTGTCTTAGTTTAAAAATAACAATATACTTTAGCATCATAAAATGCATGTTGATTTCGTAATTTTGGTTTTGTGGTGATTATTTGCTAAAAACTTTGGTAATTAGGTTTTTGTCCCAAATGCAAAAAATAACAACGTACTTTGGTTTTTTGTCTTACTTTAAAAATAGCAATCTACTTTAGCATCATAAAATGCATGTTGCTTTGGTAATTTTGGTTTGTGGTGATTGTTTGCTAAAAACTTTGGTAATTGGGTTTTTGTCCAAAGTGCAAGAAATAGCAATGTACTTTGGCTTTTTGTCTTAATTTAAAAATAACAATGTACTTTGATAGTTTTTGTTTATGTTTGATAATTTAACTTATAAGTTTATATATGTTGTTATTAATTATGTAGTTGGAAAATCTTCGTGCAATGCTCAACGACCCGACATGTAGGGATGAGTTTTATTCGTTTTTTCAATCCCAAAATAATCGAGGAAACGATGGGAACGAAGATGATGGTATGTAGGGATGAGTTTTATTTGCATATTACACTTGTTGTCACGCTTTGCTACTTGTTAGATTGTAAAAGTTTTGGTTGTTTTCTGTAATTACCGGCGACACTATTACCGGCGACATTATTAATTTTTATATTTAATCGGATGTTATGTAATTACCGGGCGACACTATTATCAGCAACATTATTACTTTTTATATTTAATCGGATGTGCATGTGATTACTGGCGACACTATTACTTTTGATATTTAATCAGATGTTTGTTTTGTAATTAGCGTCGACACTATTATTTTTGATATTTAATCGAATGTTGTTACGTAATTATTGGCGACATTATTACCGGCAACCAAAATAGTTGATTAAAAAAAATAAAAAAATGAAAATTGTTATTACCAACGACATTATCATTACCGACGACATCATCATTAGCGGCGACGACACTCTTTACCGGCGACAAGCTCATTAGCGGCGACAATTCTCATTATATAGCGACAAGTTGATCAATAACGACGAAGAAGTAGCGGCGACTTATTACCGACGACGTGTCGCTGCTATTACTATTACCGGTGACAATTTGACTTTTTAGCGACGATTTTTGTCGCCGCTAATTATCTTTTTCCTTGTACTGCACTGACGGCTACATTTTCTTATTTTTTTTTTCTCGGACACTTTTGAATTTTTTAAAAAACATAAAGGGATTTCAAGTAAACTTTGGAAATTTTGGGCGTTTATGTGTAATTTTTTTTTTGCCATCGGTGCGTGCGTCCCACTCCCAAAGCATTGCATCTCCACTACATACAACCACATTTTTCACGCACAATCTTGCAATCTAGCATGATATGACAATGGGTCGAATCAGTGGCGGTCCTGCAGTGGGAGCAATTGCCCCCACAACAAAAAAAATTCATTAAAAACTAGGTTTTTTAAAAAATATATATATTTTAACCCTTCAAAATTATATATTTTTACTCATCAAAAAAATTTGCCCCCTTTAAAAAGTTATAAATTTTTTTTGCCTCCTCTTCGGAAAATTCTTGGGTCCGCCCCTGGTCCAATAGACTCGAAAAAATTTAATAAAAACCAGTAAATTCATCAAACTTGGGCCAGGAAAGCTGGCTGAATGGACTGGACGGACAGCGACGCTTGAACACACATGTTTATGATATTTCGAAATGAATCTACAGTTACTTATTATTATACGTGTTTCTTGTAAATGAATCGTGTCGTCAAGTAACACCGTGCAGTTCTCTTTGCAACATTATTTATTTGGGGAAAATATAAAGCCATATACAAGGCTGAAAATTTCCATCAGATTTTAATAAAATATATATGTACAACAACATATCAACCGTCCAAAATGTAGAAAATATATAAAAAAGGAAAATATACATAATAATCAAGAGTGCAGGTGGGATTAGTCTTCCATTGCAACTCCATAAGCAAACTTTCTTCCTTGCTAATCTGCTCGATTTCTTGTGTCTTCTTCTTCTTCTTCTTCTTCTTCTTCTTCTTCTTCTTCTTCAAAGATATGGACAACCTGTATGTCTATGTGGGGATTATTGGTACATTATTTCTTTTTAATCTTTGATAATTCAACATGTACACATACCAGCAAATTAACGTACAATGGTTTCTTTTTGCAGGCAACATCATCTCTGTTTTGATGTTTCTCTCCCCAGTGTAAGTATATAATGTGTTGTCCGGCTTAGAATATCTCATCCCATTAATTCCTTTTAGTCGTCAAATGAAAATGGTGATGTGTTGGTGCAGGAAGACGTTTTGGAGAATAGTGCAGAAAGGATCAACAGAAGAGTTTCAGAGCCTTCCCTACATTTGCACTTTGCTGAATTCAAGTTTATGGACATATTATGGAATCACGAAACCAGGAAGTTATCTGGTCGCAACTGTTAATGGTTTTGGCATTGTTGTAGAGATTCTTTATATTTCCTTGTTCCTCATTTATGCATCTCCAGCAACGAGGGTAAGTGTGTAACGTAATTAATCATTATATGTGTTTATATGTGTTATTATGATTGATGTGAGTATATATTAATTATGAGAATATGATCATTCAGGCAAAAACGGCGAAGCTAGCTGGGATTGTGGATGTGGTTGCCTTTGCGGTGGCTGTTTTGGTTACTCAGTTGTTGATGGAAGGAGACTTGAGGATTGATGTGATAGGTTTGTTGGGTGCTGGCCTTAATATTGTCATGTATGCTTCTCCTCTCTCAACTATGGTAAGTGGATCTCGATCCAACCCTATACAAAAATATAAAAAAAATACATGATGACTTTTTAGTATTATTATTTTTTTCCATTTTTAATAAATATTGAAAAAAAAGACTTAAAAATATTATTACTATTCTAATAATAAAGAAATATAGCTGTTGTTATTTAAAAAACAGACAACAAAAATGTATACTTTTGGACTTTGGTTATTACTTAGTTCTAGATAATACCTAGTGAAAACTTGTTACAATGGAAATGATAAATTTTTTACATTAATTACATGGATAATTTTCTTTTAATTTGCTGTTGTGGGTGGATAGAGTTGACAATGTCTACATATTTATAGAAAAAATTAGTCGATTTCGAATTATACTTTATCGTCAATCGTAATGTTCCATTAATTTATTTTAATAACGAATATTATATATAGTCAAACCTCTTTATTCAATGAGTTTGTGATTGTTTAATAATGCAGAGATTAGTGGTGACAACTAAAAGTGTTAAGTATATGCCATTTCTTCTTTCCCTCTTCCTCTTTCTCAATGGTGGGGTGTGGACTTTGTACGCGTTTCTTGTAAACGACTGGTTCCTCGGAGTATGCTCTCTCTCTCTCTCTCTCTCTCTCTCTCTCTCTCTCTCTCTCTCTCTCTCTCTCTCTCTCTCTCTCTCATTTGTTTTTATTTAATCAAGCAGTTGATGCATGAATTATAATAACTAATCAAATAATATATATCATTCAGCCATAGGCCCAGAGCCAGAGGAAGTTTTGTTATCTAACGTGACGAATAATATTAAGTATATATATAGATATGAGGCTTGAATAAAGCCATCTGATGATAAGGTCAACTTTTGTGGCACCTACTCACACATTTTGAAAAAAAATCTTTGGAGTGTCCCAGTTGTGATATGCTGCATGCTTTTCTTTCCACAATAAGACACCTCCTTGATAAGTATCAAGTAATCAAATAATATCATTTGGTACAACTTTTTTTCTTATTATATACGGTCTATCCATTACATTTTCTCAAACTAGTAAAATCGATACAAGCATCTTAAAATCAGAATTCAATGGATGTCACTATTTATGAAAGAAAAAAACAAGTATCATTTTAACATATATACAACGTCAACTCAAACTAGCGTGTTCGACAAAACTAGTTGTTAGCGGATAGCGGATAGCTGATATCTAGTAGCGTTTTCTTAACTGCTAAGTGATATAACTTTTAGATTTTAAGCGTTTTGTTTAAACTAAACGCTAAAAGTCTATAGTATCAAATGAGACATTTTGTTCAAAACATAGCATTTTGTCAAATGCTAGAAACTCCCAAACGCTTTGTGTCAAACACACCCTAAGTGAGAAGTGCATTACTTGTAAGTGCAACAATTTGATATTTCATCGTCTCACTTGAATTAATACTTCATAAGCACTCACAATACAAACACTGTACTTGCTTTTATCTTTGATTGAGATTAAACGAAATATTCCAAACTTAAGATCAAGGTAAACTGAAAATAACTTGAGAGGGTGGGAGTCACAAGTTGATGGTTGGATCGGGCATCATAATGAAAAAATCAAAGACCTTAAGCGTATTAATGCGTCAACATTTTTTTCACAAACTTTCTATGTGCGTTGGAAGTGTGAGACCAGTAGAAGTTGTTCTAAATTTAGTGGATGCTTGTAGACGTCTACGTAGCAAAGAAAGTCAATAAATCTAGGAAAAAGTTCAGTTCTGTTAATTATATCTTTGAATAGGTGATCTTTATGGGCATGCCAAACCGTTTTTTCAATATGAAGATTAGATCGATCCATTTAAGATGAAGCGGGTCATGGACGTTAGGGTTTCGTTAGATCTAGATACTGAAACATGAAAAAGAAGGATGGGCTACCACGAAACTCAACCATTAATTCTACAGACACTAGTTGATGTTCTTTCATAATGTGTGAATGGTGGGAAGTTGTTAAATATGATGGAGAATGGGAGGTTAAAGGAAGTGAAAAGGATTTTGTTCATTCCATGGTCAATCACTCAATCTTAATTCAAAAGTGCATAACTTTGTTATCCACGACCTCATTCCACACAAGTGGGAGAAGCGAAGGCTATCCACTACATAAAGAAATTAGAAGTATTCATTGACATGTCTATTAAGTACGTTTTAGATTGGTGGATGTTGATTTCCTTACCACTATCTTTGAATAAAGAAGCTTTCATAACAAGTGGTGGAACCTAATCTTGGATCTCCAAGATAGTTCCATGGTCTGAAGATGTCATGATTGAGGATCACATTGCTTGGGTAGACATTAAAATTGTTGGTTAGGAGGGGATTAGTATGTTGATGGTGGAGAACATGATTCCTTATGGATCATGTATGATCACTTTCCGAGTTGATATTTCCACCCTATGTCTGGAATACGGGAAATACAATCTAGGATAATCCAAAAGGACACTCATGAATCTGGGCACAGAAACGTAAGCCAAATTACCATAAAATTATGAGATTGTTTCATATATATATATATATATATATATATATATATATATATATATATATATATATATATATATATATAGAGAGAGAGAGAGAGAGAGAGAGAGAGCTCTGAAGGGTTCTGATCACGGCTCATTAGAAGGGTCATATTTATGCTTTAACAGATTAGGGTTTCTATCTTCTAAATTAGTTAGCAGAATCATGAATTTAATGGCTTAATCAAGAGGGACCACCACCAGGGGATCTGCCCCTTAGACCCCACTAGGGGTGCTGCCCCCAGGACCCTGCAAGGTGGCGCGACCCCCTTGAACCCCCGTCATTCTGTCGTACCAGCTTATAATTCGATCTTATATATGCATGTATTCCACATTCATCGAAAATATAATATAGAGTACAAATAATAAGCCCATAACTCAAATTTTAGTTCCAATTACCTAAAATGTCTAATAACACTAAATCACCAACAAAAAGCTCTATATGAGTATTTGGAACCCATACTCATTTATTCTTATTGTGAAGGAACGGGGAAACATTTTGGTGACATAAACTTGTGCAATGGATAAAAGAAGTCGTTTACTAGGAAGAGTTTACACTAAAATGATATGTAAATAAATTTGGTGATTTTTTAATGTTTCTTATGGTTGATAAGGAAAAGAGTTAAAATCACAAGAATTAAGGAAGTAGTGTGGGAAAAGGTGATCGAAGATGAAAAGGTACATGTAATACAACATTCAAAGATGAATGATCATATATGGTCTTATCGGAAATTCAATTACAATTATGATGACCATCTTAGGGATAGGAAGATGAAGAATTCCAGAAAATGTTGCTCAAAATTTATAAAATTTAATAAACTCAAATCATGTCAAGTCCTAAAGTGATCATTTTCGGTAAGAAATATCGATATGGTTGGTGGCTCAATCATAGGATACTTTTCCCGAAATATGCTAAAAAAATTGAAGGAGTTAAAAATATGCATATATTGTTGGAGGGAGTGGTGCCACAGAAACCAAACTTCCTCATATGCCACGTAGACGCCACAAAGACTCCATGTCAACTTTACCACAAAAAGTGTGGTTATTTTCCACACACTAGGTGTGGTGTACTAAAAAAAGAAGGAAGAAGAAAAGAGGGAAAAAAGAGAGTCTGTAGAAGAAAGAGGAGTGAAATAGATAGATAGATAGATAAATATATATATATATATATATATATATATATATATATATATATATATATATATATATATATATATATATATATATATATATATATATAGAGAGAGAGAGAGAGAGAGAGAGCGGCTAGATATTACTGCGTGCAGCCAAACCACATCCCAAGTCGCACATTGGATGTTGTGTTCCTTTTTGACAATGTGGCAAAACTATGGTAGAACTGCTGCCACTCCATTTAGTCTAATTCTTATTATTTAAAACGTAAGTGAATTAAAAAAATAAAGAAGGATTAGGTAAGTTGTTTGTGTGATGAAAATCTAACTGGGTTCATGGGTATGCAAAAGACATGGGAGAGTTGTTTTGATGTGTTTGATAGGTTCTTAGGTCATCAGTAATAGTCTCCACGAAAATGGTTGTAGAGAGCTTCTAGATTAGCCACCACGAGCCACCATAAAACCATGGAGTACTCTCCACGGTTAATAAGAGACGAACACACACACACACACATAGAGAAAAAGAGGGAGGGAGAAGAAGAAGGTTGAGGCCTGAGAGAGAAGAAGAATCGTGGTCCTCTACTGTCCTCACCACAAATCAACATGATCACGCCCGGCCACGAAGGTCCGGGCTGGTGTGCATGGACAACATTCGTGGCCACGTAGACCACAAACCCCTTCATTGAAGGTATTGTTGATGGCCTTATAGGGATCATTCTATTGCTTCCAACTTGAAGGATGACTTAAAAATATTGCTTTTCATGTGAAAGTATTTAAACAATAATCCTTCAATGATATAAGAATTTAAAATTAATTTTTGCCCAATTAAGATGTACAAAAACCTGTTTGGAATTAGAAGATTTCAACGATGTGATTGTCAACTTTAGGGAATGAGGATACGCGAGTCCAAAACTTGATCACATTGTATTCCTAAAAAAATAAAATACAAAGATGAAAAAATGGTCTTGACTATGATGAAAAAGAAACAAGCTAGAGACAACATAGCTCAAATCATTAAAATCTAAGGTCATCCACATCAATGTAATGTCATTCATCTTTCAAACATGTCACATTAGTTTTTTATAATTACTTCTACATCATTACAATGCTACTCATCTTTTAAAAGTAGTCACACTATCGTATCAACAACTACTTTATATATTTTAACATATATTTTAAATATTTAAACATTAATAATTACTCAATAATAAATACATATAAATTTAATTATATATAATTAAAATAATATTTTAATATATAAAATAACAAAATAATATTAAATATTAAATTTATTTTTCTTTATTAAATATTCAAATATTAAGATGTTACAAAAGAATGAATCATAAAACAAATAATACAATATTAATCTTCATTTTCTTCGCCTCCAAATCTCTTCAATCAAATCTAGTTGTAGTTGATAATTTTTGGATTTGTTACATATTTTTGCATTACCCCAAAGATAAATGTCATATGTGGGAAATTAATATAAATTGATTCATCAACATTGTTAAAACGACAAAAACAAATAATATGTAATGCAACTCGATATGTTATTAAAGAGGAAAAAATGTTATTTTTACGTATTTTATTGACTACGTTTAAATCAAATCATCGTATTCCTTCTAATTTAATATGTTTATAATTATATTCTTTTTAAGGAAGTCATAGTTAATAATATTTGTTAATCAAATAATAATTAAATTTATAATTAAAGTTAAGTGTATTAAACATATAAAAGAACACAAAAGAAAACCAAAACTGGAAAACAAATAAACAATGCTTATTATTATTATTATTATTATTATATATATATATATATATATATATATATATATATATATATATATATATATATATATATATATATATATATTAAAGTTATAAAAGATTTTAACAGTAAAGTGGCATCTTTTTTGTCAATTTTGCTCCTCCAACTTACAACATTGACCCTTCATCTTTATGCTTTTGTTCACAAACAACCCTTTCACTTTGGTTTGAGTTTTTCATAACCCTCGTCTTTTATTATATATTATTAGTATTTAGTCTTTTGGCAGAAATGGTCCCTCATCATTATTATTATTATTGTTAGACAAAATTACACGATTGGTACCTGTGGTTTACCAGATTTAACATTCTCTTTTTGGTTTTAAATTAATGTTTTATTTATTAGAAAATACACACCCAATACCATAAACCCACCCACCATCTGCCATCACCACCACCACCACCACCAAAATTACATAAATGGTCCATATGGTTTACCCATGGTGACAAATTCAGTCCCTACTACCTGAAAAGACCAAATTACCCTCACATTAACGGACAAAAAGCAACCAACATGTTACTTTACTTTACAAAGCAATACCTTCCGACCCCGGCAACGCCGGATAATCTTTTCTAGTATATATATATATATATATATATATATATATATATATATTAAAATGTTAATATAATAAAAAGATCATCTTAAAATAGAAACATTATTTTAATATTAAGTATCATCTACAAGCCTTTCAAATATTGAAAGGAGTTAATCTATGTGGCTAACAAAATAAAATACGTGGCATTGCAAAAATTGTTGACAGCCGGCGATGTGGGTAGTCTAAGAACATTAGTGATATCGAAGTTAAAATTAATAATTGTAGGGCCTTGCATTATATGCGAGTGTAGTAAACAAAGAGGGTAAGATGCATTAAAATGAAAAAGCCCTAATGTATCAAACAACCCAAAAATCCGAATCACGAGAACAATATTAGTTCAAGTAGAATAGGACTAAGATATCAAACCACAATCAATCGTATGCAATGTAAAATACCAAGCAAAAAAAGTAAATCAAAAGAGACACATAGATTTACGTGGAAAACCCAAAACGGAAAAAACCACGGGCGGAAGAAGCCAAGAACCAATCCACTAAAATATTATAGTGTATATAGAGTTTGATCAAAGAGATTACAATGAGCTATAAATGATTTGGTGATAAAGGAGAAAAACCCTAGAAAATGTCGCTCAAGAAAAGAAGAAGAAGAATTCTTCAAAACTCTCTCCGTTTTGATAAAAAAATCATGCGTCCAGTGAGGTTAAAAGGCAAAGAGGTTTGACCAATTTGGCTAATTTGGTCCTTCAAGAATGGAGTAAATATATTTCAGAAACAAACCCATTTTAGACCTGAAGACAACCATTTTAGACTTGTTGCCCTTTTTAGACCTGATACACCTATTTTACACCTAGATTGATGGAAAGACAATATAGTCCTTGAACTAAGCAGAACTTGTCAATTTTGGAAGTCATATTTTCACAATCTCCACCTTGACTTCAAAATAGACAATGAAAACAACAACTTGTTCAACAATAACCCAAGAACATTAAACACCAACAACTCATCAAACTCCAAAACTTTATAAGAACCTGTAATCACCATTTAGAGAAAAAATGATTCCGAAAGATAATATACTTCCTCCACCACGAGCCCATCAGGCTCAATTGCGATCAGAAACACTCACCAAGTCCAAACATAATTTGAACTTGGCTATAGGAAGACTCTTAGTGAACATATCAACGGGATTATAATTTGTATCAATCTTTTCCATGTCACAATCACCTTTTTCAATGATATTTCGCACAAAATGGAAATGGATATCAATGTGCTTTGTTCGGTCTTGAAACATTTAATCTTTACTCAAGAAGATAACACTTTGATTGTCACAAAATACCGTGGTAACCTTTAATCTATCATCGAGTTCACTAAATAAACCCCTCAACCAGATGTCTTCCTTAATTGTTGTAATCGACACATACTCTTCCTCAGTAGATGACACATCAACTATAGAATGCAATTGGGCTTTCCAACTAATAGCACAACCATGCAAAGTAAACACATACCCTGTAATCGATCTTCATTTATCCAAGTCTTTTCCATAAACTGAATCAACATATCCAAGCACCCCATTGTTAGATTTACCCAAGTATAAACACATAGAAGACGTACCATGCAAATAACGAAAGATCTACTACACTGCTTTCCGATGATCTTTTCATGGGTTCGTCATATATCTACTAACCATGCAAACAACATAAGCCAAATCAGGGCGCGTGCAAATCATATCATACATCAAGGATCCGACAACACTAGAGTATGGTACGTGTGCCATATAAGCCATATCAGTCTCAGTAGTAGGACTAAAATGGGATGATAACTTGAAATGAGCTGCAAAAGGTGTGTTAACAGGTTTTGCTTCATGCATATTGAAGCGTCTTAGGATATTCCCAATGTAACTTTTCTGAGAAAGATGCAAGATCCTAGATTTCTTGTCACGCATAATTTCTATACCTAAAATCTTTTTGGCAGCTCCTAAGTCCTTCATTTCAAAATCAACTTTCAACTGGTCTTTCAATTTCTGAATCTCCTTCATATCTTTCGTTGTGATCAACATGTTATCCACGTAAAAGAGTAAGTAGATCATTGAACCATCATCGTTGTTTTTGTAATAAACACAGCTATCACGAGCGTACCTCTTGAACTCATTACTGGTCATGAACAAATCAAACCTCTAATACCATTGTCTAGGACACTTCTTGAGTCCATAAAGAGATTTATTTAATTTACATACATATTCCTCGTTGCCAGGAACTACAAAACCCTCAGGTTGTTGCATAAAAATCCCTTCCTCGAGCACACCATTTAAGAAAGTTGTAGTAACATCAAGTTGCTCTAATTCATAATCGTTAGAAACAACCAATCCCAACAATACATGAATAGAAGTATGTTTGACAAATAGGGAATAAATTTCAGTGTAATCAATGCTAGGAATCTGACTATAGCCTTTAGCTACTAACCGATCTTTGTACCTTGTTTTATCATCCGAGTGGACAGGTTCCTTGAGCGTGTAAACTCACTTGCATTTAATTGGTCTTTTGCCTTTCGGAATAGGAACTAAATCCTAAGTACCATTTCTTTGCAAGGACTCCATCTCATTTTGCATTGCAATCATCCATTCACTTGAGTCTTTAGACTTAATAGCTTCATTATAATTCATAGGCTCCATTCCAAACTTAATATCATCAGCAACAATAAAGGCATAAACAACAAGATCAACTTCAGCATACATCTTTAGAGGTACAACTACTCTTCTCGGTCTATCCATTGCAATGCATGGAGTAGTAGCTCGTGGTGGTGAAGAAGTTGACTCTTCAACAACAATGGGATCATCAGACGTGGAAGACTATTGATTTTCTATTAAGCTTTGAACAGAAGTGGAAGGTGAAATAGGAAGCTTCACCTCCAATTTGATCTTTCTCTTTACTTACTTCAGTTGATGCATGTAATGAACATGTACCATTTGAAGAGTCTCAATACTGGTTGAATCATACCAAACTCATCAAAACTAACATCTCTTGAGATAATGACTTTCTTCAGATCAAAGCTCTACAACTTGTGCCCTTTAACACCTAGATTGTACCCAAGAAAAACACATTTGATTGCTCTCGGTTCTAACTTCCCATTCTCAACTCGTGCATAAGTTGGACATCCAAAAGGTTTTAAATTTGTATAATCAGCAGGTTTCCCAGACCATAACTCAAACGGAGTTTTCTTATCAATTGCTCGTGACAGTGATCGGTTGATAACATAGCAAGCAGTCGAGGCAGCCACCGCCCAAAAGGACTTTGGCAATTTGGAATAGAAAGCATACACCAGACCTTCTCTATAGTGGCGCGATTCATTCTTTCAGCTACACCATTTTGTTGAGGTGTATGGACTACCGTGCGATGTCGAGTGACGTGTTCCTTTCGGAAGTAGGCATTAAAATCTTCTAAGCAAAACTCAAGTCCATTATATGTGCGAAGATACTTTACCACCAATCCTGATTGCTTTTCAACTTATACTTACCAGTTTCTAAAGGTAGAAAAAATGTCTCTCTAATGTTTCAAGAAGAAAGACCACACCTTCTTGGAGAAATCATCAATGATAGTGAGCATATAAACAACTTCACATTTTCGATGCAACTCTAACCGATCCCCACAAATCTGAGTGTACATAGTCAAAAGGTCCTTTCGTTGTACGAATACCACTCATAAATCTCACTCGTTTTGCCTTGCCATATACATAGTCTTCATAGAACTCTAGATCAACAATATTTTGTTCACTAAGTAATCCTCTTCGACATAATTCAGACATGCCTTGAAAACTCATGGCCGAGTTGAAGGTGCCAAAGATGGGACTGATCTGTATCAGAAAGAGACTTTGAAACAACAACAACAACATCACTCAAAATTGTTTGTCCATCAAGAAAGTATAGATCTGAGGTTTTGCACTTGGCTCTCAGTATGTTAGAACCATCTTTGAATACCTTGAGAACTTCACCTTTACCAGCAAACTTATATCCCTTTTTATCAAAGGAACTAAGAGATAACAAGTCTCTTATGAGGTCAGGAACATACCTAACTTGCCTAATGGTTTGATAAGCCCGTCAAACATACATATTCTGATTGAGTCATGTCCAACAACTGGACATGTAAAGTTGTTACCCATCAGAACATAGCCTTGGTTAACCTTTACAAAAGTGTAAAACCAACTTCTGTTGTGACACATATGAAAAGTACAACCACAATCGAGTATCTATTCACCACTGTAATCAAGTTTATCTGAATAAACTATGAGAATTTCTCCAATACAACCAGCCTCTGCTACATTGGCTTCACCCGAAGTGTTAGCTTGTTTGCCATTTTCTATTTCTTTCTCTTTATTCTTCAAATTGAAGCAGTCATCAATCGTATGTCCCTTCTTATGATAGTAATTACAAAACTTTCGTTTGCTTTTAGACTTGGATCTGGTCATGTTGGAAGATTGAGGATTTTTACCTCTATCTGTTGTTCTTCCTTGGGCATTTAAACCTTCAACTTTCGCATCACTTGAACCACCACCGATAATATGCTTCATATTCTCTTTTGAATCCAAAGCTGTAAAAACTTCATCTAAGACAAAAATGTCACGACTTTAGATGATAGTATCATGAAAATAGTTGTAGGATTCGGGTAACGACGACAACAAGAATAAAGCTAAATCATCAGCTTCATACTGAACATCCATATTCTCTAAGTTACTCACTAACTCTTTGAATGTGGATAAATGTTCAGCTAAAGAATCTCCTTCATTCATTTTAAGATTGAACAACCGCTGCTTTAAATGCAACTTGTTTGGTAGGCAATTCGTCATCAACAATTGCTCCATTTTTAACTATAAAGCATCCGCTGAAATTTCTTGCAAAATGTCATTTGACAAATGCAAACAAATCTAGGATTGAGCTTTTAAATCTTTTGTCTCTTTTTCTTCTTCCATACACGAAGCGGACTTCTTCTCGGAACCCAGAAGCACCTTGTGTAAATCCATCTGAATAAGAACATCTTTCATCTTAACTTGCCACATGGGAAATATGGTGTTTCGATCCAACAACAAAATATCGTACTTCATCGAAGACATGATCAATCACTTGATAAAATGATCCAAATAAACTAATATTAAAACCCAGAAGCTTTGATACATATTGTAATAAACAAAGAGGGTAAGAAACACTAAAATGAAAAAGCCCTAATGCATCAAACAACCCAGAAATCCAAATCACGAGAACAATATTAGTTCAAGCGGAATAGGACTAAGATATGAATCCACAATCATCACATGCAATGAAAAATACCAAGCACAAAGTAAATCAAAAGAGACACAGAGATTTACGTGGAAAACCCAAATCGGGAAAAACCACAGGCGGAGGAAGCCGATAACCAATCCACTAAAATATTTCAGTGTTTACAGAGCTTGATCAAAGAGACTACAATGAGCTATAATGAGTTTGTGATAAATGGGAAAACCCTATAAAATGTCGCTCAAGAAGAAGACGAAGAAGAAGAAGAAGAAGAAGAAGAAGTCTTCAAAACTCTCTCCCTTTTGATAAAAATCTTGCGTTCAATGAGGTTAAAAGGCAAAAAGGTTTGACCAATTTGGTCCTTCAAGAACGGAGTAAATACATTTCAGGAACAAGCCCCTTTTAGACCTGAAGACAACAATTTTAGATCTGGTGCCCTTTTTAGACCTGATACACCAATTTTAGATCTGGATTGTTGGAAAGACAATATAGTCCTTGAACTAAGCAAAAGTTGTCAATTTTAGAAATCATATTTCCACAGGAAGAATAGGAGATGTTGAACCTCCAAAGTACCTTGAAGCTTAGGAATCGTTGACTGCTGTGAATTTGCACAAAAAAAAATTGTATTCTCTGGCGACATAAAAACACCAAAATGTTCCATTAGTATGTGAACAAGAACTAAATACATAAAGCTATTAACGGAGTAGTGGTGGATGATGATTTGATCATGAAACCTAAGATATTGAAGTGTAGTTTAAGTTCAATGTTCAAGTCCCTTATGAAATTGGAATCGATGGTTTTCGACGCTTACATTTTAACAAACGAGATAAAGTTGGAAAGCATGGGCTTCGAAACATTACTTGGAATGAGTTTTTCATTGATTGTTTGAGAAATTCTGGCCTATCATGAAAGAATGTGTCACAGGGGATGTGAAAGAGTTTGAAAGTACAATTATCATCCGAAATGGCTGCAATGAGTAATTTATTGCTTCTCAGTCTACAATATCCTTTGACAACAACCAAGTATGATGGAATCGATCTTGTTAGTATTGTTTACAAAATAATATAGAAAAACTTGTGAAACATTTTTACACAAGTTATAGGTAATTTTTCAGTAAAATATAGAATGCTTTTGTTAAAGATTAGTAGTTGATTGATTTTTTCCTCATTTAAAATGAAATCTTCAATTTGGCTAAATATACATACAAGAAATGAATAATTTTTAAAATATATATAGAAAAGTATTATAAATCCCTTTCTTGTGATTATTTTCACAAATGTATGCTCTCCATAGGTTTCAATTATTATATTTTTCATGAATAAAAGAGTGTCCATGGTTGGCCGTATCCAGCGGCGGAACTAGAAAGTTTTGTTAGGGGTAGCACAATGATATTCTTGATAAATGATAATAAGTATTTTTTTTTTAAATATGATTGCATTAGATATATCAAACTAGTCCAAAAGTTTTATATTTTAAAGTTGACATCTTTGTTTATCTATTTTTCGAATACACTCCACCACTTTTATCATTAATACCATTGTCAACATCCAATTTTCTTTTAAAAAGATTTCCAATAAAACCCTACAAACAAAATAACTCATTAGCTAATTTTTTATTTTGATTTGAACAACCAACTTAAACTAAAATAAAAAACATTAAAAATCAATATAAACTAATTAATAAATGATGCCTATTTCATTTTGGAAAAACAGAAACCAAGCCAAATAAGCGATTAGCCTAGCCTAGCCGTGAGATATTAGGAAAAAGAAGCCTAGATGCAAAATAAGCTCTTTGTGTTGTCCATGTATTTTTTCCTTTGCAGAAATATTATATGCATTCCACCGCCAAGTGGGCTGTTCCATTAATTTAGTGGTCATTCATTAACCGGAAATAGTTTAGAGCTTTGAAGTTTTTACTTAAACTAGGAGCACTATTAAATTTATCAGTACATTATATGTATATATAATAAAAATCCAATTTTTAACATATGTAGAGAGAAATGAGGGGTAGTACGTGCTACCCCTGCCAACCAATTGGATCCGCCATTGGCCGTATCCTCGGTCCATATTAATATGTGTCCCATAGATATTTCATTTTCAAGAGAGGTCTATGCCAACTGCCAACGGGTATGTCCCATTTCTTATATTTATTATCTATAGAGGGGTTGAATATGGCTTTGTAAGATACAATGAAGAATGTATAATATAATATCTTCAATATTAGGGATGGACCCTCTATAAATTTACAATTTTTTTTTTTTTTTTTTTTTTTTTTTTTTTTTTTTGCTGGTGATGCTACTATGGTAGGTGAGTGGTCGACTGCCAAAATTTTGAATTAAGCTTGTATATCGGGGTGATTCCATATAGTTCCGAAATAAGGTGAATGATTAAAAAAGACCATTTTGGTATATGGATCAATGAAAGAGAGGTCGATACATGGCCAATCTTTTGAATTGTAAATCTTCCCAGTTGTCAAGTATCTTTTTGGGTAATCTAATTGGATATCAATTGCAAAGAGTTAGGAAATGGTAATTTTGGTGAATAATTTTTAGAAAGAAGCTATGACAGTGGAATGCAAAAAATCCCTTTAAATTTGGAGGCATAACAACTTGTCCACATTCATTATTGGAATGCTGGGGATATTTCTCTTCTCTATGTTAAAGTCCATAAAAGGTCCTTAAAGTTGTTAGAGAGAATTGGTTAGAAATTGTATTAGAGTGGGAGCATATGACATAAAACCGTAATATGGATTTCACGGAAGAAGGCCGTTATGGAAAAGTAGTGTGGATGCCATGTTATGGAAAGCCATTTCATACCCAAACGATCTATTCTATATAATTGGTTTGGAGATTCCTTATGGAAGGTAATTGTTGTGTTATTAAAGCAATCCATGACAATACAAGTTTTCTTAAGTGAGATAGTTAATTTTAATCGTGATTAAAAGAATAGTGTAGCTTATGTTTCCAACCTTAAAGAAATTAATATTAACATAAACATGTCATTTGAAAGAAAAAATGGTGATGAAAATAGGAACCACTTCTTTTTGCGTAAGTAAGGAATCAACGACTAAAGGATTGCTTCTCGAGAGAGTTTGGAAAGATGGTATATGGGTATGGAATTGGAAAATGCATTTTGATCAATGGAGGACTTAAGATGACCTGTAAACTATTCTCTAGATCTTCAATTAAAGACCCATCCCTTTCTAACATCGTAAATAGTTGGTAGTGAGTGTTTATATATGGACAACATTTCCACGGTTGTCTCACATAGAAATACCACATACAAAATCACTTTGATAGTTGAGCCTAAAAAATACGAAATGGAATAAGTGGATTCCACAATGTTTTAAAAACTGATTTTTTAGTTGAACCGGTATGGTGACCGGTTCACGGTTCAACCGGTTTAACCGGTTCGACCGCCGGGTGAACCGGTTTTTCTATTTTTCATGTCTTTTTCTATTTTCCTACACATACATTCCTATATAAATTATGAATTTGATGTTTACATGTTCAAACATTTAAAATACACATAATTTTTTTTTAAATGAATCCAAATACATTAAAATAACTATAATCATAAGTTTTAGTGTTTATATAAACCATATATGTCAAAAAGAAAATAAAATATAATACCGAAACGAAATATAGTTTTAGATAAATACAACCAAATCAAAAAACTTTATAACGTTAATGATATGTTTTTATCTAGAGAAAACTCAATAGATTTGAAAAAAAAATCACAAAAGTTTATTATATAAATGGTTTTTTTTCATGTGTTTTTATTCGGTTTAACCGGTTTATTTTGACCGGTTCAACCGGGTTTTTCTAAAAACCGGCCGATTCAATCCGGTTCAGAAATCAATGTAAAACCGGTGATAATTGAACCGCTCCCTCCCCCGGTTTCCGGTCCAACCGGTTCGATCCGCCGGTTCAAACCGATTTTTAAAACATTGGGATTCGTATTAAAGAAAATGTTCTCTCTCGGAGACTTGCATAAATAAGGGTAACTACTAATCATTCACAGCGAGAGGATCGATTGGTAATCACATATTTGTCTATGTTGGTAAAAAGTAAGTGGATTTGGGAGATCACATTTATGCCAAATGTGATGTTGCGTTTGACATTTAGAAGAAAATTTTCACATGGTGGAGATTTTCGATATCCTAGCCTTTTAACGCTAAAATGGTGTGCTCTTTAGAAGATTCGTACAACTTCATTCATATTTCTAAAATCTACTTGTATGGTGCAATTTAGACAATTTAGGTGGCTTTACAGTAGTTCCATAACGGTTTCATTTTCAATGATAATAAACTTAATTCTGAGTATTTGTTCGAGTTATCGAAGTCTAACGTGCTTGATTAAGTGTGGAGTAAGCAATGTTTTAAAAACCGGTTTGAACCGGCCGGTCGAACCGGTTGGACCGGGAACCGGAGGAAGGAGCGGTTCAATTATCACTGGTTTTACATTGATTTCTGAACCGGATTGAACCGGCCGGTTTTTAGAAAAACCCGGTTGAACCGGTCAAAATAAACCGGTTGAACAGGTTAAACCGAATAAAAACACATGAAAAAAAACCATTTATATAATAAACTTTGGTGATTTTTTTTCAAATCTATTGAGTTTTCTCTAGATAAAAACATATCATTAACGTTATAAAGTTTTTTGATTTGGTTGTATTCATCTAAAACTATATTTCGTTTCGGTATTATATTTTATTTTCTTTTTGACGTATATGGTTTATATAAACACTAAAACTTATGATTATAGTTATTTTAATGTATTTGGATTCATTAAAAAAAAAATTATGTGTATTTTAAATGTTTGAACATGTAAACATCAAATTCATAATTTATATAAGAATGTATGTATAGGAAAATAGAAAAAGACATGAAAAATAGAAAAACTGGTTCACCCGGCGGTCGAACCGGTTGAACCGTGAACCGGTCACCACACCGGTTCAACTAAAAAACCGGTTTTTAAAACATTGGGAGTAAGTGTATAAAGTATAAATTAGCTTCTTGCTTGCCCCTTAATCTACTTTTGTTAAAAAAAACTAAGTACTTGGTACACAAAATTTTTAACTAACGAATATAAGTTTATTAAAAAAATATGAACTTAGTGTTTTTCATCTTGAAAAGTGTACGTGACTTGGAACAGTAACTATCTTAAAACGAAATTTTCGTAACTTTTGATCAAATGTTTATGTCATAATTATTAGTAAGTTGGAGCTTTATCTAGTTGTGCATATCACTTCCATATTTTATTTGATTGGATTGTGGTCATATTGTTGTCTCGGTGTCTATATATGTTTGAATTGCTTTGCTTTGAATTTTAACAAATGTCAAGATGAATAAATCTTACATGGTCTCAAGGTTGTCTCAGTTAGTTGTTTTATTTTTATTACATAAATTGAAAGAATAATAGATTTTGTTGTATAAGTGATCAATTCCAAAAATAAAGCACTATATGTTTAACAATGTTACATCGTCAACATTAATATCAATATGTGAATTATCGTTGAAAAGATCTAATATGATAACTAATGAAACATTTCTATAAAATTATACAAAATACAAAATGTCTCTTATTTTGTTGATGTGGTTTTATCTATCATGCTCACTTTAACCATTTATTCGTTAGGTACCAAATGGGACTGGATTTTTTCTTGGATTTGCACAACTTGCAGTTTATTCAATTTACATGAATTCTTCTAAACCATCTAAGATTGTCATCGATGAGCTTCATGATGGAAGTCAACACCAACACCTCCTCCCATCTTCCACTTCCAATCTCACAGAGCCAATTTAATATATATTCTATGCATGGAAAATAAAAAAGGATTATATATATATATATATATATATATATATATATATATATATATATATATATATATATATATATATATATATATATATATATATATATATATATATATATATGGGATTGGGTTTGTAAAATATGTTTTTTAAAAGTGTTCTTTATTTTGTTACATAAGTAGGGAAAAACAATCATTGTAACTTTCAATATGTCCAAAAGAAATTTCATATGTACCCTCTAATTGCTTTGTGTACGTCCCAATATAAATGTAATAATGCTTGTGTACCTCCGATGATGTGACGATTTATATGAGCGAGGGGTACATATAGTAGCACTCGATGTCCAACTATTGGAAGAAAATTAAAGTCACTAACCTTCAAATGCTTTTTAGCAAGTCGTGGTTTAGAAATAAAATTGTGTATTTCGCAAGTGTTGTTTTCTCCTATTAAAATTTTGTATAAAATATTAAAAATAAAAACTAGAATGTATTATCCTTTTTAAATGAGGAAAGGAACTAGATTAAGAACATAAAAGTAGCACGATTTTAGGGGTACTAAACCAAAATACAATCGTGAAGGGGAGTATATAACGTATTATACAAATTAAGGGTGCATTTGATACACAAAAATTGAATTGACGTAAAGAATGGAAATATAGAGAAATATAATTAATCCATACAAAAATAATTGATTCCACTCTTTAGTATAACATCTTTGGTGTAACACATAAAAATCATAAAGAAATATACTTGAGAACTAGAAAGGTTTCCCGCGCGTTGCACGGGCGGAAAGTGTTAGTTTTGCGTGTATGTTCATGTGTTTCATACATTACTATTATCTAAAGTACACTGCCCGAATGGTATCCATAGTAAAGTACGTTGCTATTCAGTGTAATTTGCCATAAATCGGATGAAAGAAACTTATCGTTAGTGGCTAGCAAAACAACATCAATAGTTCAATACCACCATGAACTTTCTTAGCATACAATAAAGCAGAAAATAAGAAATGCAACGGTAAATCATGGTAGTAATAAACACATGCACATCAATATTGATATTAAAAAAAAAACTCTTACTTAAAAACATTGAATATGTAGTGTAAGAAGGAACCTGATAAAGATATTATCTCAAATCTAGCCTGAAATATATATGAAAACATTAATTATGGAAAAAGTCTATTAAATTAAAAAAGGAAAAATAAGAAAATATTAAGCAACCTCATAACTTACAGTGCCACCAGAGGTTGCAAGGTTGCAGGCTGGCGATGAGTGTCATAATTGTTGAGGCTATTAAGCAACCTCATAACTTACAGTGCCACCAGAGGTTGCAAGGTTGCAGGCTGGCGATGAGTGTCATAATTGTTGAGGCTATATCCTGCTAATTAATGTCAACATAATAAAAAAAAATCAACATAATTTGAGTATCTTCAATATAGAGGAAATAATGTAAGAGCCCAAATTAGGTACACCTGTGGTAGTATTTAGAATCTCTTTATTAAGATTCAATTATTATGAAAAAACACATCAAATTAGATAAGACCGATTACCTAAAGCATCCAATTGCCTCTTCCCAGAACCCGCTGGCCTTCCTCTGTTTTTCTTAGCAGATGAATCCGCATTTGGGGTTCCACCGCTGCCATCATTTGAAGAATCCAAACAAATCGTCTCCTACCAAAAGTTGTTTAAACCATTCAGGAATTCTTACCCTTTCAATCATTCCAATATGTCTACCTTTCAAGAGTTCCGTAGTGAGCACACAAAACGAATAACTCAGAAAAAATCAGTGTCTAAGGATTAAAATCATAACATATAGAATATCAATAATTTAACTATAATTTAAACTTATACCTTAAGTATGTAATACAAAAACTATACCAGGTCCTTCGTGAAGGTGATGTTAATATTTGGGCCATTCTTAGAATTCCATTGATTTTAGAAGTCATGAACATTGAATATCTGAAACGTCAGCAAATCAAAATATGTAAAATATTAGAAAATAGATTCATCAGACTTGATTGGATTTATTCAAAAAAATCAAAGACTTAAAAAAACATTATAAAACAAATACTTACATGTTAGTTGTTGCATTAAACAGACCATCCACAAACCGTAGAAAAAGGAAATGGAGTACTAAGTCAATATGTCATGAAATCAAATGATCCTTGTGTAGGAACTTTCTTTTCACCTTCTTTATAGGATTTTTGACTTAGCTGTAGAATAATAGTTCACATAATCACTTTTCCCTCTAATCATAAATAAATAAATAAAAAACCCGAGGCAAAACAACTTGGCCCACTTCAAACTCATTTTCTAACCCAACATCATGCCCACATGTTCCAAATTCGATTATTAAATAATACTACTTTCCTATTAAAAACATCATAAAATCCAACGATTGAAATCCTAATTCCTACCCTCTATCCCTACCCTTTTCCCCTTTGCTTCAAAACTAATTCATTATCACATTCACTATTCCAAATCTACCCTTAAGTCCTTAACTCGAATAATCTAGTACTAACATTCATCTAAAAAAAATGTACCTTTTTCCAATTTATTACCACAAATAAAAGTACACAAATGAAATTTTTTTTTTTAAAAAGTTAATCAGATAAGTTCAAAGCGTGACTAAAAACCTGTAATTAGGGTTTGAAGATTTGGAGATCTGCAACGAAGGCCAGCAGTGTACTGTTTCTCGAAGTCCATCTAAAAATCTTTCTGCTTCTCTGCAACAGTGGCGTTTGGAGCATCTGGTTTTGGATCCACTTATAGACCCTACAATTGGGCATATGTACCAATACAACCTCAAACTCTAAAACATGTGTCAATAGCAGCAAACAACTATTGTGTTGTGCAACTGCAGTGACCGGATAAATAATAAAAAGAACACAAGTAAAAGTACTATGAGTTTCTTGAACTTCTATTGTCGTTCCTGGTCAGAGAACATTAAATGAAGTTTTCAATCCCAACCCTATCATAGTTTTATTGAAAATGCCAAACATAGTAATGAAGCTTTCAATCGCAACCCTATCATAGTTTTAAGGCATTTTTGCTTCCGAGTAACTATTCGATTTCATATTCCTCCATGATTGATTAATAATACAAAATCAAATAAAAGGTTGTCAAATTATTATTCAATTTAAATATTTATGACAATATATTCAAAAAACATAAGAAATTGAAATTGTCTTACATATTATATATACAACTTGTTTAGGTAGCCATCATCTTGTTCAGATAGCCATCTTCTAGTATAATTGATCTTGCCTTCAATGAAAAACACATTTTTGTTTATGTTATGTATTATAAATAATAAATATCTTATTTGTACCCGACTTTAACATCAAATGACTTTACCTCTTGGAAATTCCTTCATTATAAGTACATTAGGTTTCATGTAGTGGATAAAATAGTCCTCCTGATAGATATCTTAAAAATGAATACAAAAAAAAAATGACTATCACTATAATATTATCTTTAATTTTGGGAAGAAATACATGTGTTTGGACTTTGGTTACGAAATCATTATTTCTAAGTGACTGTATATTATGCTTCATCAGAATACTTCTGATGGATGATAGAATGTCAAAAGCTCAACATATAATCAACATAGTATACCTCTTCGGTAGCTGTGCTCTTCTTACTCCCCCATAACAACTTCTTCTTTTGGTCAGTTGACATGATGCCCGTTCCAATCAGGTTTCTCTTCACTAATCAACAAATAATCAAATTGGGCTTCCGCCCAAGTCGGCCACGTACTGGGCCGACTGTTGTACAGTTAAATTGCCATAGAGAAGATTCACCTGATTGAAGAAATCAACAGCTGAAAAACGCTATAAACATTTAGAGTAAATTACAAAAAATAGACCATTTTTTGTGAGCAAAGAAATGGTTGAAGAGACATCTGATAACATTGACTGGATAGCATCAGAAGCGCACAACTGTAACACAAGAACAATAAAAACAGAAGAGCCAACAAACAAAATCAGAATTTAAAAATAAAAATGGCTACATTATAACAGCTACATCATTATTAAAAATATGTCTAACAAAATTAGTTAAAACAACTGTTGTTTAGCCATGTACGGTGTAGTGTCTCACAAATAAGTTGCAAACACAATGATTTTAAGCAAGATAAAGTATGGCATTATAAGCTTATAGGAGCTCCAATTGCAAAATGAGCCGATTGCCAGCATGATTTTGTTCACTGCTGTGAAAACGCTCTCTTTCTGTTACTTCTATGTTTCTCTCATCTTTTACATCTTTCACTAGATTGGAAGCAGGACAATGAAAAAAATATCAAATAAGCCAATTGAAATTATGATAGGCGATCAAAATATTAAAATCACCACAAAAATACCTAATTAATTGAAAAAATGACCAAAAAAGGAACGGATGAAAGCTAGGGTTACAGAAAATGAAAATACATGTAAGTAATTAGTTGATTAGATGAAAAATCTACTGATTAGGAGAAGGAATCAGTTTATGGTGTCGAACACACATGTGGATGTAGTCAACTCCTTCCGTCACGGTCTTCTTTCCTGCCTTGTCCATCATCTTACTTCTCTCTGGAATAGCTTCTAAATCCGACGAATCAGTTTCTCGGTTCCATATTCGAAATATGAATTTTGGGTTTGTTCTTCGGTCCATTCCAACCAAATACCCTAAATATTCTTTTCCTATGTTCAATAAGCTTCTAGCCCGTCATCGTTTCTGATTTTTCAAACACACACACCCACTAAATGAGTTTAAATCAAAAAATACTTGAAATCGGTTACATACCTGGAACAATAATCCCTAAATCGATGGTTTCAGATCGATGGGAAGTCGAACCGAAGAAGTAGATGAAGCGGAGGAGACATGAAGATGGCCGCAGTGGAGAAAGTGTAGAGTGAAAGCAAGAAACCGTAACTTTCTTCGATTCAAATCTTCCTAGGCCCGTGGCGATATTCCTGGTGAACGTATTGGTAGATACATGCAGATGATGTTGTTGTTAACTCTCTTTTATCGGCCTCTAAGCTGACGCGAATTGAAGGTTTTGTGGTGCAATCCACGTTCCAAATGAATAGCAAGAGCGGTGAGGTGAGCGGTGGAAATTTGGAGCAGCAGTGGTAGAAGGATCGGGAAGTAACACCCTAACCACTGTGGTCACCCGAGGAACAGTACCCTGGTCAGGTACTGTTCCTAACTTTCATTTCCTTAATATATATATATATATATATATATATATATATATATATATATATATATATATATATATATATATATATATATATATAAGTTCCAGTGTTTGGAACAATAGACAATTCACCATTGAAATATACATGTGGGTTGAGAATCTATTACAATATTATTTAATTTTTTTTCTAAAAGCAATATATAGCAATGTATTTTAATTTTTCCATTGTATTGCAACATTAAACTTTCATTTTTTTTCTTTCTATTACAACATATAACTTTCAATTTTTTACTTTATATATAACATTGATCTTCAAATTAAAAACCCAAAAGATAACGGTTGGTTATAAGCTCCATGATTACAAATACAATGTTATCTTTTACGAAACTTAGAGCCTTGACCACCTTTAATCCGGCACCCATGTTGGTGTTATCACCAAAGGTCAATATGTTTTTAGCCAACAAAACGACAATTTTTTCTTCATTTTACAATAAGTCGATTAAATCCAGGAATAGTCTTCATCCCTATCCTTAATAAAAAATTTGACTTTTTATCTTCCTCTATTCGGATACTTCCTATCCAAGGAGTAAAATAATAGAAATATAAGAAGATGTGAGTTAACTGTTAACTACTCAATTATACAAAGTAACTCAAAAGAAGAAACATAACTTGGTTATTAGCAATCGAGGCAATAAGAAAATCCATTCATGAGCTCAATAAATTGTGAACAACGCTGGTGGAAATTGGTAAACCGTCATTTACCTACCTTCAAATATTTTGCAATTGGATTACGACATCCCTCTTCCGCATTGTAGAATATTGTGTTGGGTCCTAGCCTTTATATTTCATTTGATTGTTATATTAAGGATTAAATCAACTAACTTGAATTTCTCCCTTTTTGTAGATGTCTAATTCTAACAACTATGGTCTTCCTGAATCTTTTGGAAAAAGCTTTCCACATGAAGATGATGTTCCACGATTAGATCATGGAAATGGACATCATACTTCACTTGCTCCACCTCCTCCAATAATTCTCCCTGACCCATGTGTTCGAAGGCTTGAAAAGTTCAAGTTCACTCAAGCCCTATTGGCAAGCAAACACGAAGATGGAAAGTCTGTATGTGCTCACGTCTTAGAGATGAAGTTGCATATTGACAGGCTGAGAATGTTGGGTGTCGATGTCTCTAGGAAGCTGGCTGTTGACTTGGTTCTTCAGTCACTTCCTAAGTCATATAGTGGGTTCATTAAGGACTACTATATGGAAGACCACGACTTGACCCTCATTGATCTAACCTATTTGCTTATTGTTGTTGAATCAGCAATGATTTAGCATACTGGTAAAGCAAATTTGATTGGTAGATCTACTTCCCAAACTTCCATGGATATTGACAATGGCAACATTGGAAGTCCAGAAAGCTTTTCTCTTCCCAATGGAAAGGGATCGGCGTTTGACCAAATGGTAAAGAGAAAGGCTAAGTCTGAGATTGTCCCGTGTACCATTCTAAAAGAGTCTGTTTGTTTCTATTGCCAAGAGAAGGGGAATTGGATGTGAAGTTGCCATATCTACCTGAAGGATCGCAAGGATGGTAAAGTCAAAATGTATGACTCTACTTCAGGTAAGTCCACTATCTAACTCTATTAAGTTCCTATTTATAGATTCTTAATACATGATGTGATAAGATTGCATTTTGATGTTTTGTAGGATCGAAAAAAAGAAAGGAAGCTTAGAGGAAGAGTGAGCTAAGTCTGGTCGCGAAGAGATGGATTTCGATCGCTTGGTTCGATGATCAGATTTTTGTGCTGCTACTAAGGAGTTATGATAGATTGCTTAGGAATATTTAGAAACATATTTTCCATGTGTATTTTCATTGTGAGGACAAGTTTTCCGCATTTTTTATAAATAAAGAAAAATTTTAATTTTGTCTTATTTTATGATATCCTTGCAATGGCATTAGTGAAAATTGGTGTTTATATATTATTAACAATGTTGGGAATAAATTTGATTCTTGGTTATATCATTTGTGGTAATGTCGTAACTTACCAAATAAGGAAGGATTTTCATCACCCAAGTTTCAATTGGACAGAAACTTGGAATCATGCAACTTGTATTGTGTGATGTATGAAAACCTTCATCTTTGGGAAACTAAGACTAATTCCTTGTTCACATATGTATGTGAGTCAAGTGAAAGACTGAAGGATCTAGTGCACATTGATGTGTACAAGTCAGATCCACCACAATGAATGATAAAGGCTATTCGTCATGATTTACTAATGGTTCAGTAAATATGGTTATGCTTACGAGTTTAAGTATAATTCTAATACCTTGAAAAGGTTCAGAGTATAAGCAGAACGAATAAGAAGAATCAATTAGGCAGAAAGATAAAAGTTTCTCCAATATGAAAGGAAAGGAGAGTACTTTAGTATCGTGTTTTATGATCATCCTAATGATTATGGAACCATGTCACAATTGATCCTCTAAGGACACCTTAGTACATTTGTATGGCTAAGAAGAGGAATCGAGAATTGTTGAAATGGTTGAATCAAAAAGGGTGAGTCATACTTCATTTCAAAATCGAGTCTTAGAGTCATACTCGAAGATTGCGCCTTGAGTGACATATCTAAAGTAGGTTTATAACACCTCATGAAATGTGGAGTAGAAATGTTTCTTACTCTTGCACATTTGAAATTGGTAGTTGTGATGTATTGGATAAGACAAATACCAACTAAGACCAATTATATGAAGTGTTTTTCTTGATAAGAATCCGTACTAACACTTGAATATTTGTTTGTCGAGGAATGTTTCTTGACAGAGAATCTTATATGTCAAGATGTCAGTGGGAGTCATAAAGGTCTTGAAAAGTTTCAAGAACTAATCAAGAATAAATGTAACGCCCAATTCTCAGGTATCGATTTTATATAAGAATCATCTTGATTTCAAGGTCTACTCGACGAGTTGGTTGCCCTACTCGTCGAGTAGCAGTGGATTGGTTCGCGTGTTTTAGTGACCTACTCACCGAGTCCGAGAAGGGACTCGACGAGTAGGAGCTGGCAGATGAAACCCTAAATTCCGGGGTATTGCACCCTATTTAAAGGATCATTGGCCTCCCCCAGCCTCTGTCACACCCCAAAACCGGAATGGCGGAAACGTTCGGGGGCGGAGGACGTCATGTACAGTATCACAACAATGCATAATAGTAAACAAGCAACAACATCATCTATTGCATTAATAGTATAATTTTAATACAAGTGCGTTATGTAGTTTATAAGACACCAAAAATGAACAATCAAAATAAAGGCGAGTCTTGAAAGCTCCGTCTTCTCAAAACCTGGTCATCGGTACCTGTCTACTGGTGACTTGAGAATACAAGTTATTTTGAAAGCATAGATCAGCATTAAAGCTGGTGAGTTCATAAGTATTTTAGTGTCATTGTTTGTATAAGTTTGAAGAAAGTGTTTGTAAATGTTTGATGTAAAAGTTTGTGAGTGTTTGATGTAAATGTTTGTAAACTTCCTAGAAAATCCTATATTTTCTACTAAAGTAGTCTTCTACCAAGACCCAACTGTTCTTTATGTTTGTTCTTTTGTAAAAGTGAGTATTTTCCAAAAGTATGACTATCATTACCAAAATATAGTTTTCATTACCGTTTATGTGAGAAGATCACAATGTGAATGAAATGGGAAAAATAAAGATGTACTGTAGTTTTATCTAAGTAACTACCAATGTACTAACTACCTTAAACTTGTTTGATTAATTAAGGTAAAATGTGATAAGATTGTAACCATACTTGATCGACTAGTATAACACGACGTTCGAGACGTCGAAATGATATGACATTCGTCACCCATAAACCTGTAGTTCCCACTGTAGCTAGCAGAAAGGTGTAGGATGGTCAGTGCCGTATAGATCTATACACAAATTCACGGTCTCCCTCCAGGAGACTCTGGGTACAACACGTGACGCAGCAGTTTATTGCCGAGCCATGAAGTAGTATCTCACATTAATGTTATAGTATTCTTGTATTTGTATGATATGTTCCTTCTGTCTAGTGTGTAGTATGTTCTATCTGTTTCTCTTTATAGTGAGTATTGTCTCTCGTTATAGTATGTTCTCTAGGGTATTGTGTGTAGTATGTTTCAACTGACTCATGTATGAACTGACTCTTGTATGTTTCATTGTTCTAGAAATAGTATTAGTGACTTCCTAAACTATACCTATTATAGTTTACTAGCAATGTTGTTTGTATGAATGAACATGTTTGTACACCTTTGCTACCCAAAGGTATTGAACTGAACGAATAACTTTTATATCTATATACATATACATAATATATAACTAAGATTCAAACGACCTTCGGACAAACAACCGGTACCCTAAGTCCACAACCAAACAAGGAACAGGAAATAAGGCGAGTTATCAGTCCTAAGTCCTTTCAATCCTTCTTATATAACTATATCCATATAGACATGATTTGACAAAGTATAAGTTTAAAAAGAGTTTGATAAAGGGGTTTTGCATAATAAAGAGTTTGTAAAACTATTTAAGCAAATTGTTTGAAAACACAGTTTGTAGTATAAGAATCTATCTGTTTGATAGTTATTAATCACATGTGATTGATCTAATAACCATAATGTTTCTACTTGTATTCTCCCCCATTAAAGCATTTAAAATCATTTAAAAGATAAGTTAAGGGGTATGAACTCACCTGCAGTGAGTTATACGAATGTAAGATCGGTTGTAGGATGCTAAGTGTCAAGTGAAGACTCGAGCACTACGAATCCTAATAAGCATATATTGACACACATATATGTATATAATTAGTGTTTATACAACTAATCATGTAAGGAAAACACCTTAGGACTTAGGAAACACTTAGATTGAAGTGTTACAAGTACAAAGGGTTGCATAAACTGGGTTTACGGCCACACAATAGAGTTTACGGCCATTGTGTTTACGGCCTAGGGACTATACGGCCAGGTGTGTACGGCCATAGAGTTTACGGCCGTACACTCCTTGAAGAACTTGTAAAAAAGTGTGGTTCAAGGCTCTATCATGCATCCTCTAAGTGCTCTTGATCTTGTGAAGGAGTATAACATGAGTTTGAGGCCAAAACATGCACCAAACAAGGGTTTACGGCCAAGGGAGATGCTCATGGCCGTAAACTCTTGGAGTTCATGCATTAGATGATGATTCAAGGCTAGGAATCAAGAGTTTAACAAGACTAACTAGGAGATAGAAGATATACTCACGTTTTTGAAGCTTGGGAGGGGGTTAACAGTCCAAGAACTAGTAGGTGTTCTTGGTGAAAATGAAGAACACTTGAAGATCTAACCAAAAGAAGAATTTCATGGATGAAATCATGAATCTTTACTAGATTTAGAAGGATATCAACTTGAAAATGGAAAGATTACTTACAAGATTGAAGATCAAGATGAAAGTTCTTGATGATACTTGAGAGAAAAGATCGAGTTCTTGAGGTGGAAGTGTGAGAAATGAATAAAAGTGAAGGGATATCACACATAAAGGCATGAGTTTACGGCCACCTTGAGTTTACGACCGTACACTCATGTTTACGGCCGTAAACTCCTCTTGATGGAGCTTTTGGCCATTTTGGTAAAGTGGTGAACTTTGGGAACTCAATTCTAAACCCTAACTTTGAAGGTGCTGGGCTTAGAACACTCAAACAGACTCTAAACCATGCCAAATGATAGCAGAACGAGTCTGACTTTGATTGAATTGAACGGTTGCATAAGATAGAAATTTCAGGTTGTCACATCATCCCCCCGTTAGAGAGAATTTCGTCCCGAAATTAGAGTTTAAACAACTAAGCTATTACAAATAACAAAACGAAAAGATGAGGATATTACAGTTTCATTTGATCCTCACACTCCCAAGTGAATTCAGGTCCTCGCTTGGTATTCCAGCGAACCTTCATTATCAGGATATGGCTTTTCTTCGTTTGTTTGACCTCTCGGTCCATGATCTCTACAGGTTCTTCCACGAAGTTGAGGCTCTCGTTGTTCTCGATCTCGTCGAGTGGGATTACAAGAGTCTCGTCGGACAGACACTTTTTCAAGTTTGAGACGTGGAAAGTAGAATGTACGTTACTGAGTTCGCGAGGTAGTTTGAGTTTGTAAGCTATAGGGACGATTCTAGCGAGAATCTCGAAAGGCCATACTTATCTTGGATTTCACTTTCCACGCTTTCCGAAGCGTATCAAGCCCTTCCAGGATGAGACCTTCAATAGAACACGATCGCCCACCTGGAATTCCAACGGTTTCCTTTGCTTGTCTGCGTAGCTTTTCTGTCGGTCTCTAGAGGCTTTCAATCGTTCACGAATCTGAACGATCTTCTCTGTCGTTTCCCGAATGATTTTCGGACCCATGAGAGTGCTATCAGCAACTCGTCCTTTAGCTAACTGAGTGTCGCCCACCTCAGCCCAGGACAGAGGGGATCTGCACTTACGGCCATAGAGGGCTTCAAATGGAGCAGCCTTTATGCTCGTGTGATAACTATTGTTGTAGGAAAACTCGACAAGGGGTAAATGACTATCCCATGCCTTCCCAAAGTCTATCACACAGGCTCGCAATATATCTTCCAAAGTTTGAATAGTCCTCTCACTTTGTTCGTCGGTTTGCGGATGGTATGCTGTACTCATGTCTAGCCTAGTTCCTAGGGAACTTTGTAGCGACTGCCAGAACCTCGAAGTGAATCTACTATCTCTATCAGAGATAATGGATATGGGAACACCATGCAGTCGTACGATCTCCCTAATGTATGTTCTAGTGAGTTTCTCCATCTTGTCAATCTCTTTGATAGGCAGGAAGTGTGCGGACTTTGTTAACCTGTCTACAATCACCCATATGGTATCGAGGCCACCCGTTGTCTTGGGCAACTTGGTTATGAAGTCCATTGTGATCCGCTCCCACTTCCATTTAGGTATCTCCGGTTGCTGAAGTAAACCTAATGGTTTCTGGTATTCGACCTTAACCTTGGCGCAAGGAAGGCATTTACTCACGAAGGTAGCAATCTCTTCTTTCATGTTAGGCCACCAGTATAACTTTTTAAGATCCAGATACATCTTATCTGAACCTGGGTGGACGAAATATCGAGTGTTGTGCGCTTTGGTCATGACCAAGTCTCTGAAACCACCGTGTTTCGGTGTCCAGATCCGATCCATGAGATAAAAGGCCCTGCCACCCTTGACTACCAAGTTCTTATCCATCCCCCTTAGGGATTCACCTGTCACATTTTCAGGCTTCAAGGCTTCTAGCTGAGCCTCGTTAATTTGTGTGGACAAGTGTGAATGGATAGTCATAGTCATAGATTTGACTCTACGATCAGAGTATTCTTTCCGGCTTAGGGCATCAGCGACTACGTTGGCCTTGTCGGGATGATAACGAATTTCGCATTTGTAATCACTGAGTAGCTCGACCCACCGTCGTTGTGTCATGTTGAGCTCCTTCTGATCGAATATGTGTTCTAGGCTTTTGTGGTCTGTAAAGATAGTGCTTTTTGTACCATACAGGTAGTGTCTCCAGATCTTCAGAGCAAACAATACTGCTCCTAACTGAAGATCATGTGTGGTGTAGTTGACCTCGTGTGTCTTCAGCTGTCTTGAGGCATAGGCGATGACCTTACCTCGTTGCATCAGAACACAGCCGAGCCCCTAGTTGGATGCATCGCAATAAACCACGAAGTCTTCTATCCCTTCTGGGAGGGATAGTGTAACAACTGGATTTTCAGGGACATTATTATGTATGTTAGTCTTGAGATTTGAGGAAGGACTCGACGAGTTGAGGGACCAACTCGCCGAGTCGAGTCTAGATTGCCGCGTGGATTTAATGAATGGACTCGACGAGTCAGAGGAGGGACTCGCCGAGTAGGTGCTGGGCAGAGAAACCCTAATTTCCCGGGTTTGGGACCTATTTAAAGGCATTTATTGCCTCATTTGCGGCTACCTTCCCTTGAGAGCAAACCCTAATTGCTATTGGAGCTAGAGAGTGAGAGAGAAGCTCATATTGTGGTTCTTGGTGCATTTCTATGAAGAAGGATGAAGAGCTTCATGATGGGGAACAAAGGAAGGCAGTGGATCTGTGGTATTGAGTGTTCCAGCTGCTAAGAGAAGGTACAAAGTCCTCATCTTGTTCATTCCTTGTGCTAGATCTCATTTTGGGAGTTTTAGGGCTTTGCTTCCATCCTTTTGAATCTATGAGTTGAATGAGACATGGTTGTGGTTGGAAACCTCATATCTGGACCTCCTAAGGTCCTTAGAGTCTAGATGTCCCAACTTTAGTCGTTCAAATGAGGGTTGATGAGCTAAATCCTTCATGAAAGGCATGTATTAGCATTTTGGAGCAATAATCTCATGTATGAACGTAAAGATCGAAGCTTTACGTGATTATTGAGCCTTGGGATGATAGATCTAGTGTTTGGAGTAATAGATCTGATTGAAATCATCTGAATGAACATTTGGCCCGAATGAACTCGTCGAGTCAATGAGCCGACTCGACGAGTTGGTTAGGGTTTGTCCCAAAGAATTGAATCATGCGACAGCTCGACGAGTTGGGGGCCAACTCGACGAGCTGAGCTGGACTGTCACGAGGCTTCTGAGGAAAATAAGTGGACTCGACGAGTCGCAAGGGTGCACTCGGCGAGTCGGGTCAAACATGGACCGTTGACTGGAGTTGACTTCAGTTGACCTTAGGGTTTGGTCAAACTGATTAAGAGGGGTCAAGGGGGGTAGTATGGTCTTCTACCCATTCTCTAGAGAAGAGGATGTAAAGAGAGTATTGATCAGAATTATTATCATTGTGCTAGGCGGAGGCTAGATCGAGGATATCGAGCACGAGAGTTTACTAGACATCATACGAGGTGAGTCTTCTCACTATACATTACCTAGAGTGGTATCTATGTGCAGACCGGAGGGTCTTATGTGTTATATGTATGTTGAGATTATGTGCATTATGATATATGTATGCTATGTGTTATATAGACCGGACCGGAGGGTCCAACGACTTACGAGGCCAGAGGGTCCTCTAGTAGACCGGACCGGAGGGTCCAACGATTCAGACCGGACCGGAGGGTCCAACGAGCTAGACCGAACCGGAGGGTCCAACGAGCTACGGGACTGGAGGGTCCCACCGAGACACATCGACCGGAGGGTCGTACCGAGTTATACCGTCGAGTGGCGTATGCGCTGTATGTGGTATTTTGGGGAACTCACTAAGCTTCGTGCTTACCGTGTTATGTGTTATGTGTTTCAGGTATCTCAGAGGATCGCGGGAAGGCACCGGCTTGATTGTACACACCAGAGAAAGAGGTATGTCTTGAGGATCCTGGATTGTTAATGGAGTTGTGTTTTGTAAATTGAATAAACGAGATTTCTATACAATATGTTATGAAAAGTATGCGATTTTTAAATGAAAATTTTGTTTGAAAAATTACGGTGTTACAAGTTGGTATCAGAGCCTTGGTTTGAGGGATTCGAATGCACCTTCGGGTGCGTTTGAACTCAAGCTGAGGATTTGAGAAAGATTTTCAAAAGAGATAATTTTTTCTAAAAATGAGAACGAGTTTAAGGGAAATGAGTTGGAGCAGTGTATACAATCAGCCAGAGCCCGAACGGTGATTTCCCAAAATACCCTTATGTTTGTATTATGAGATATGCTATGAGATATTATGCTTGTTAGAGATAGGCTAGGTATTACATATGTTAGGACTAGAGTGGCCTGATTTGTGATGCCTTAGCCTAGGAGTTACTATTACCTGTGATGTTCTTACGAGCATGTGCTGGGTAAGAGTATCCAGTAGGAATCCTCTTAGAGAGGGATGTGAGTAGAGGAGTAATCTAGGAGAGATACCTAGATGAGCATTTGAGGAGTCTACTGAGAGAGTAGTTAGATGCCCGCATGGGGTAAAGTTGCTTGAGTTCGGTGGTATTCTTTAAGTATGAGGAGAGCAAGTGGGTAATAACCTAGAGTGGTTTTACATGTTAGTAGAGATTATTCGATGCCCGAATGCTGCTTGCTTCGTGCTATGTGGAACTCTTGATGATGAGAGTCAGCTACTAAGTGAATATGATGATATTCAGGAGGTAGATGGCTGGCATCATAAGGAGTTCTTCGGCAGCTGATGGCGGAGAAGTGTGAGAACCTAGGAAGAGCCTAGGAAAGGGTGACCCTAGTCAGATGAGTACGCTGACAGAGTAGGATATTTCGCAGAGGAGCGAACACGCATGACGGGGTCGGTGAATGAGAAGGTCGAGCAGCTACTTAGGAACTCGGGGATGGTCCGTGTGGAAAGTATGGGTAGATGTGGCAGGTAGTATGGGCCCGTACTACTGAAAGCAAAGGACCCATACTCGATACAGGGAACATTCCTGAGGTTTTAAGTAGCAGATCGAGAGGTGATTTCATGGTTCGAGTACCATGATTTGTAGCAGATCGAGAGGTGATTTCATGGTTCGAGTACCATGATTTGTAGCAGATCGAGAGGTGATTTCATGGTTCGAGTACCATGATTTGTAGCAGATCGAGAGGTGATGTCATGGTTCGAGTACCATGATTCGTAGCGGATTGAGAAGAGATAACATGGTTCGGGTACCATGATTCATAGCAGATCGAGAGGTGGCCACATGGTTCGAGTACCATGACCCGTGGCGGTTAGTATTACTGGTTCCACCAGTTATTCCGTTGTGATTAGTTAGACTGAGATCAGATGTGAAAGAGTATGGGGCCAGAGGGCCATGATGAACGAGTTTTAGTGGAGCATCCCTTGAGAGGGAAATCGAGTTAGCTCCGAGGGATTTTTGGTAAGATGTCAGATGAAGTCGCAAGGATGAATAGAGATGGCGGTTATGGAGGATTGTGGCATGAGTTGAGCAATCAGCCGATAGTGGAGATGTCACCTTCTGTGACATGGATGGTATTATTTCCGTTTCCTGTGGGAAACATAAGAGGTGTTGAGAATTCGGTTTCTGAGCTTGGGGGTAAAACCCTGCGGGTTAGCATTGATGGCGACCTTCCATCAGGGTATTTGGGCAGTATGTCTGCCGAGAGGTAATGTTAGAGCATGAGCAGGTTGTCAGTGGGGACTGAGACGGTTAAGGACAAGGATACACCCTATTTGAGCATAGTAGGGCATGTATTAGCTGCAGAGGCAGAAGATCAAGAAGAGGATATTGGGGCGGCAGCTCTTATTGTCTATGATGGGTATCGAGTGTGGTAATGAGGTCTCCGCTCTTATTACAACCCACGTGATGGAACGTTGGTTGAGGAGTCGAGAAGGATGAGTATGATAGTTCATTATTTCAGATTAAGGGTCAGAGTTACTACTGGACAGTTGAGATGTCCGGTAATGGGATGGTATGAGATTCTGTATGATCAAAGGCAATCATGATGAGAAGTTTCTGAGGATTTCATCTGAGATTCGGGGTATTTGGAGTTTTGGGGTCTCTATCGGGGGGGGGGGGGGGACCACCGAGCATTGCGTAGTACCTTCCAAGAGTAAGTGTGATGTTCCTGGTGGAAACAGTCTGTGGAATAGATTTTTGGTGCGCCAATCGGTGATGGTTCGAACCCTGAGTGGGGGAGAACCAGGTATTCTATCGAGAGGATCAGAGATAATGCATGTTGTACGTGTTAAGGAAAGGATGAGTGTCTCCACGGCAAGTGGCCGTCGGTTGAAGACCGTGTGGTGGCTAGTAAGGATAATTTCGTCGGCTGGGAATTTCTGGCTTAAGGTATGGGATTCTGAGCAATAGAGGAGGGAATTTCGGATGTTCGTCAACATGTTCTGAGTCGTTGACAATTCTTCCGTGTTTTAATCGAGAGTTGGAAGATTCCGAAGATACGTGATGTGTGGCATGAAGATTAGTTGTGAATCCTGAAGGAACGCATTGTTGTATCTGTGTATGATGCTGTAAGCAGGAGATCAGTGGTTGAGACAGGACATCATGAGGTTCTGTGATGGTGAGCCGAGGTATCCGAGTATGATGTTCTAAATTTCGGATTATTTTGAGACTTGAGTTATGGGATGACGAGTGGTGTATCAGGTATTTACGGTTCCAGTGGGGGCCCTTTCAGCTAATTGACATCAAGCGGGATTATTCGAGAATGTGGATTGCAGTAGGGAAAGGTGTTTTGTTATGGCGGATGTCATTAGAAATAGCAATGCATAATTTGGGTAAGTGTGTACACCTATGGTTGGTCCGCAAGGCCTGAGTTAATGATCGCAGTGTGGCATCGGCTTGAGGATGAGATTGTGAAGTGGTAAGAGCAAGGGCGGTAAGACTACGGGGAGCCGTAGTACTCACTATTCAGTGAGAGGTTGTGGTGATGCTACGGGGGGCCGTAGTACTGACTATTCAGTGAGAGGTTGTGGTGATGCTACGGGGAGCCGTAGTACTCAATATTCAGTGAGAGGTTGTGGTGATGCTACGGGGAGCCGTAGTACTCACTATTCAGTGAGAGGTTGTGGTGATGCTACGGGGAGCTGTAGTACTCACTATTCAGTGAGAGGTTGTGGTGATGCTACGGGGAGCCGTAGTACTCACTAATCAGTGAGAGATTGTTGTGATGCTGCGGGGAGCCATAGTACTCACTATTCAGTGAGAGGTCGTTGTGATACTGCGGAAAGCCGTAGTACCCACTAGTCAGCGAGAGAATGTTGTGATGAAGTACTTTCTGACCAGAGCATGACGCAGAAGAGTTTTAGGCTTGGGTAGCCCTAATATTTGAGTTTGTGGGAGCCTGGTGGTCGAACCAGGGGCGAGACTGGGGTCTCCATATTTGTCGGGAGTCGTTATATTCTGATTTGAGTAGTGGTTGTCGCAACCAAAGGGAAGTGGATAAGCGAGGAACGCATGGGTTACGGGTCATGAGTCATGAGTTGAGTGGTTCATTGGGACGAGTGGTTCCAACTCTGTGCCGGACCAGACTCTCGAGTTGAGTTCGATTCTAGTGGTGTATTGAGTAGGCAGAATGAGATTCAGGATTCAGAAATGAATTTCGTTTGGAAGGGGGTATTGGTTCCATCTGGTGTCTTAGACCTGAGTGGGTCAATTCGTTGGTATGAGAAAACCGCGAAACGCACGGAACTAATGAGCAGCAGACGCCAGAGGTCGAGAGTGAGTCGAATTCCGTATTCGCTTGAGGTGAAGCGAACTTCGTGACTTGTGTGTCACATAGGGCCGAGATAGTTGCATGGATAAGGAAGTCAGTGATACGTTTTGGTACACGCAATGGGTAACCTTTGGAGGTTCAATTGCTGGGTCGGGAGATGACCTGGTGCTCAGTCTTGAAAGGGATATTGAGAAGGGAGCTGAGGTTTATGTTTGTCAGATGTCGGGGGACGCTTCTGAACAAGCATGGTCATTGTTCGTGTCTAAGGACAGGGTGTTGAGGGTTCGTTGTTCAGAAGGGTTGTGATTGCAGTACAATGGATGAGTCCCTGGTGTGATGTGATCCTTCCATTCCTTGGTATATGATCTGGATTGTTTATCATGTTTGGGACGAGTGATCGGTAGCCAGTTTTGGGCATGGACTTGTTTTATCGGTTCCCACTAGAGAATCAGAGGGGCAGTGAGCTATCGGGGTTTGTTATTCGAGGAGCGAATAACGTGGTGACATCTGGAGAGGGCGGTCTGGCTGTAAGTAAGGCTACTAGAGTTCCAGATTCTTGAGAGTTAGAAGGGGTAGCATAGTGGCAGATGGGTCTGTCCTTTTCCAGGGAGGACTTCCTGTTTGGATTCAGGAGTCCAGAGAGGAAGATAGTTGTGTGGTATGAGACCCTTTCGATGGTGCTGTTTTGTTATTGGATTAGATCTATATGTTGTGGAGGAGCGAATTGGAGGGCGAATCTAATTCAAGTGGGGGAGAATTGTAACAACCGGATTTTCAGGGACATTATTATGTATGTTAATCTTGAGATTTGAGGAGGGGCTCGACGAGTTGAGGGACCAACTCGCCGAGTCGAGTCGAGATTGCCGTGTGGATTTAATGAATGGACTCGACGAGTCAGAGGAGGGACTCGCCGAGTAGGAGCTGGGCAGAGAAACCCTAATTTCCCGGGTTTGGGACCTATTTAAAGGCATTTATAGCCTCAATTGTGGCTACCTTCCCCTGAGATCAAACCCTAATTGCTATTGGAGCTAGAGAGTGAGAGAGAAGCTCATATTGTGGTTCTTGGTGCATTTCTATGAAGAAGGATGAAGAGCTTCATGATGGGGAACAAAGGAAGGCAGTGGATCTGTAGTATTGAGTGTTCCAGCTGCTAAGAGAAGGTACAAAGTCCTCATCTTGTTAATTCCTTGTACTAGATCTCATTTTGGGAGTTTTAGGGCTTTGCTTCCATCCTTTTGAATCTATGAGTTGAATGAGACATGGTTGTGGTTGGAAACCTCAGATCTGGACCTCCTAAGGTCCTTAGAGTCTTGATGTCCCAGCTTTAGTCCTTCAAATGAGGGTTGATGAGCTAAATCCTTCATGAAAGGCTTGTATTAGCATTTTGGAGCAATAATCTCATGTATGAACGTAAAGATCGAAGCTTTACGTGATTATTGTGTAACATCCCAAAAATCAGGTCCAAAAATTTCTTTTAAAAACATTACTAATTCATAGCGTTAAGTCATTCAAACATACTAAAAGGGTTTATATGACAAATCATAGTTTCATTTCCAAAACACCTGTTTAATTATCAGAGTAAACATCCCAGGCTAACTTGTCATGGTGTGTGCACTGCAACCCTCCCGAGCTCCTCTTCTGAAAACTGAATACCTGAAACCAAAACTGAAAACCGTAAGCACGAAGCTTAGTGAGTTCCCCAACCTACCGCATACCATACATATCTACTGATCCATACATGCCATACATAATACTGAGCACATAACCACATACTGGGCTCTCGCCCGCTGCATTGGGCCTCGCCCGCTATCGGACCCCATCCGCCACCAGGCCCCGCCTGGCCCAGGCCCCACCTGGCTTCGAGCCCCGCTCGGCGTACAGATCTGTTTTCCTTAGGCCCCGCCTGTCTCCGGGCCCCGCTAACATATACTAGCATACAATCATATCACAACACATAACTAACATATTCTACTGGATTACTGTGCTAAGGCCTCGCCTATCTTGGGCCTCGCCCCTATCCTGCTACTGATGAATCAAGGAACCCCGTCCACGCTCCTACTGATAGTGAGATACGGGCCCAGCCCACACTCATTCTTTTCCTAACTTGGGCCTCGCCCCTGCTCTGCTTCTAATGAGGTATGGAACACCGTCCACACTCTGCTATTGGTGAGATACGGGACCTCGCCCACACTCACCTCCCTACCAGGCACATACATGTATCACACAGACAACAAGTATAACTATCATACAAACCATTCCTTGGGCACCCGCCCGCTGACATTGGACCTTAGTCCCGAATGTCATACTAGCATACTGTGCCTAGGGCTAACCCCCGGGTCTTCCTACTCATAACTACATGGGCCGGCATTGTGGCCGTAGACCCATTCACACAAAGGGAAACTCACCTCCTACTGCTGAAGCTGAACCACGAATGCAGAATCCCGAATTACTGCTCCAAACTCCAACACCTAAAGCCATCAATGAACCACTGACATAAATATCCAAATTACCATAATACCCTTGAAGTCAATCGGTCAAAGTCAAAGTCCTGGCCAAAGTCAACCTTCCTGATTGACTCTACTCGCCGAGTCAACCCATAGACTTGCCGAGTTATTAAACTCAGAAACTCTCATAATACGACTCAACTCGCCGAGTCACCCCAAGACTCGTCGAGTTCAATGATCTCTGAGTCCCATCCTGTCCAACTCACCGAGTCACCACTCAACTCACTAATCTGTGCCTTAACCAGAAGAGATTGGGGGGTCTGCGACCTGACTTGTCGAGTCCAAGAACAGACTCGTCGAGTCCACGACAATCTTCAACAGACTCGCCGAGTTGTTCTTCCAACTCGTCTAGTCCCTGCCCATCATCATACAACTCGCCGAGTTCACCCATGTGACTCGTCGAGTCTCTTCAGTCCTTAATCCATACAGTGGCTTTTCGAGCCATGCAGGGGCTCCAACCCATAGATCCACTCTTCTAAAGTCTAACCCCCACGTAAAGTTGCAAACTTTACGTGAAACCAAGGAGCTAAAGACCCAAAACACTCTAGGGCTAGGGTTTAAGACAAAGGGGCTTCACCAACAATTCATTGACTGCTGCTTTAAGACATTCTGGACCATTACAACCCTAGATCTGAAGTAGCAACCTCAGATCTAAGCCCCAAACCCGAAATAGATCTCAATCTTACCAAAATAGCCCCAAAATCTCATTCAAGAATAGATCTAGATGCAAAAAGGGTGAAGGTAACAGCTTATTACCTCCAAGATGACCTCCCACTGAAGAATAATCCAAATCTTTGTAAATCCCCTTGATCCAAGCTTCTTGATCTTCAAGATCTCTTCACAAAAACCACTTATCTAAGCTCCAAATTGCTCCCAAGGACTCTCACTCACGATTTAGGGTTTCTGGATCTCAAAAGGGTGGTAAAGAGGCTGAGGGAGGGATATGATGTTCTTTATATAGGGTGCAAACCCTAAGATTGGGGTTTTTCTCGCCCATACCAGACTCGCCGAGTCCACTTGCCGACTCGCCGAGTTGGTCACTTACTCTATGACCCGGATCCCGCTCCGACTCGTCGAGTTCTTCCTTGGACTCGACGAGTTGACCCCTTTGACTTAGGGTTTTCCTTTCCTTTCTTGGCCTTTCTGATTCTGGGTGTTACAACTCTCCCCCACTTAAACTAGACTTCGTCCTCGAAGTCCACCACAGTTAACGTCCTTACAAACCACATACCACTACCACTACTTCCGAGTATAACACTTTCACCCAACCGGTAACCCTACCGGCACTCCCAGTACACTTTCACTGATACACAAGGGGTTCACCCCCTTTTGCCGCACTGATACACAAGGGGTTCACCCCCTTTTCCCGCACTGACACTGGCCTTTCCAAAGCACATCCCACAAGCAAACAACCTTTCCGATCTCGATCAATGAAAAACCTTCTGATGAAACCGCAATCCCGACCACTCTCAATGTTGGCCACCACACCAACACTCACGACTTACTTCCTTCGAGTAGCAGATCCCTCTCTGCTACCGATAAGACTCAACCGGAAACTACACCACAGAGTCCATACAATTGCTCTGAGATTACCTGATCTCCCCGTGAGCAACTTAGCATTACCCGATCAGCTCACTGCTCTCCGCCCTAAGTCCCTTAACATCATTCTTGACTGAAGTCCTCCTGACTTCCATCCACTTACCGGATGAACCGAGACCATCCTGGTCCCAACCGATCTACCATTACCGAAAATAAAATACCGGTTCCCCACCGGTTACCGAATGCAAGAACATGCCCACAGCCGCTCTCAACGACTTAAGAAGATACCGCAACTACTTGAACTGCTCTACCAACCTATCCACTCTGGCTCTAGAAGATCTGGGATCCTCAATCCCCTACCTTACGCTAAGGTCTCTACCAGGTCCCACCTGCTGCTATAAAAACACGGGCCTCATCCACGGGTCTCACCCAACTACACTTCGGAGTGGCCTCTCCCAAAGGTCTCACCTATCCAGGGCTATGCAGGCCCACTCCTCCTCTAATCTCATCTTGCTAAACTTCCTGACTCTTATCATACTAACTCGGAGATACGGGCCCCTGCCCACACTCCGCTAACTCAGCTGCTAATGAACGCTACGGCTTACCCGCAGTCTTACGACACTTTCCTCATGACTCGCTGCTGGGGAATGCTGCAGCTAACCCACAGTCTTATATCCCGCCTAAACTCGTACCTGGCTAATGCTCTGCGACCTGGTTTCCCCGAACCAGTCATCAGCTAAACATGAATACACAAACTCAAGGTTGGAAAGTTTCTCCAACTCCCAACCAACCTGATCCTCAATCCAATCAGCCACTTGAGCTGCTTCCCTCCTTACCAAGACTGCGAAACCACCCCAGTCTTGTACTTACTTCTATCCTTGACCACACGGATGGCTCTCCCCCACTTCGACTTGACTAGCTTCTCACAGCTCACAGCTCAGAAGAATTTCCAATTCTTCCTACCATCCCCTGGTCACTCCGCTGAAAACCCGACTTACCATAGCTGGGGATCTAACCGCTCCATTTCCAATCGACACCTTCCCGAACTAGCGAGGCACTACCAAGCCCCTCACAAGCATGCTACAGATAATGCATCCTAAGTAACCCAGTCTAAAGGAGACGACCTCCAACTATCATTCTAACATCCAAGGTATGCAGATGGCATATAAATTAATCACAAGCAGACCGCAAAATTACGAAATATCATTATCAATACCGATGCAGAACCATAACAATAAGACCATAACATAAGCTGATGGAGAAATGAAAGAAGATATGTACCTGACACATCGGGCTGCTCACACCTCATCTGAAACCAACTGATACGCCCTGCTCCTCGCTGCAGGCGTCTCTGCCTGGCCCTGACGGCCGTTGGTGATCCTCATGGTTGCAGGGGCAGGTGCTATCACCTGTCCTGTTGAATGCAAACTCGGACATTGGGCCTTCTTGTGGCCCCTCTGACTGCAATGGAAACATAACAGGTCTGATCCCTAGGTGGTGGTAGCGATTCAATCTCTGCTGAAATGACCAATCCGGCCGCACTTGAAGCAACCAGAATCACCACCGCTGCCACTCCTACACGCACCCTTGTGCGTCCTGCCGCACTTGCCACAGCGGCTCCGATCCTGAGGACCTCTCGATCTAGAGTCTGATGTCTTGGGCCTCTTGCCCGATCCCATAGATACCTGAACTTCCTCCGGCTTCCTCTTCCCGAGGTGCTCCAGATCGATCTCCCTTTCCCTGGCCCGAGCAATCATATCCTCCAGCGTCTTGCAGCTGGACCGACTCACAAACTCTCTGATGTCGTCTCTCAGCATATCGTGATATCGGGCCTTCTTCATCTCCTCATCCGCAACATACTGCGGAACAAGAAGAGCCCTCTCCCTGAACTTGGCGGTGATCTCCGCCACCGTCTCGGTCGTCTGTTGTAGATCCTGGAACTCCCGGGCTAACTAATGCACCTCAATAATCGGTGCAAACTCGGCCTTGAACCTGGCCGAGAAATCACTCCATGTCATCGCGTCCAACGCGACATCATCCCCGATAGCATGACCAACCTCCTCCCACCAATCCCGTGCTCTGTCCTTCAGAAGACAGGAGGCGAGTCGAACCTTGTCCCCCTCGGGACACCGGCTAGAACGAAAAGCATTGGCGACATCAGCCAACCATCTGCCACTAGCAATGGGGTCTCTAGCCCCATGATAATCTGGATCTCCACAAGCCCTGAACTCCCTAAATGTCAAAGTACGCGCTCCCATCATAGCCATCATCTCTGTGCGAAAGGCTCCAAACCTCTCATCCAAAATCTCCAGCAAACCCTCCTTGACCGTGCCAAAGATCACAGGAGTCTGATCAAGAATACCGCACGTAATCTCAGTTGATACAAACTCTCTCATCCGCTCCTCGAGTTGCTCGATCCCTGAACCCGAGCCTGACCCCTCTCTGACACCTGATCCATCCACTCGTCCATCTTGCAATGTCGCCATACTGAAAGCATGCCATAACAAATCATCAAAATACACATCATTGCTGAGGGACCTCACACGCATTGCAAGTTTCCTGGTTTTGTCTCGGCCCCTCTTGAATCGAGTACGGATCCTCTGCTTTCAGTAGTACGGGCCCATACTACATTCCACATCTATCCGTACTTTCCTCAAGAGTTTCCTCGACTCCACCAAGTCCCTTGTAAGACTACTACTGCTGCTCCCAACACTAAACTCATCCTAGGCCTACCCTAGGGAAATCTCTGACCCAAACCAGTCCTCAGCTGCTGAAGGTCTCTTTGTAATGCCAATTAGCCATCACCTGAATACCATCACATGTAACGAGGCTCAGATAATCCTTCGAGTAAAGGACTCATCCCTACAACGGTTGGACTTAGACAAGAGCTGCGCAATAGGGCCAAATCCAGCACTCTGAGATTATTCAACCCTGGTCACATGTGACTTAACGCATTCACCTAATAGCTAACTCCCATCACTTAGAGTCCCACAAAGCACAAAGCAGGCAGCATTCAGACCAAAGGAAAATCTAACCAGAACATAATTAAGCAGTTCTATCAAAATACAAGAATCTGTACTAGCATGCAATATATAAGCTCACATAATCAGGCATAACCTAAACAGGCTATCCTACCACTGTCTAACCAATGCTAGCGTATAGCTCAATAAGCGTATATAACAGGCACATAAGGCATCCTCCTAGATCCTTAGCCCTAAATCTAGCATGTTGATCACATAATCATATCATAACATAAACTTGTATGGGTAATGTGGGAGAACTTACTTGAGCTCGGCTGATTGCATGCACCACACCCTTTTCTCTTTTCAAAGTTCCTTTTGCTTTTTCTAAAACCCTTTTCTTTCCTCAAAATCCTTTTATAAAACTGTCTTTTCCCTTTGAAAATTTCTATACCAATTCCTTAGTTTGAGTTCAAACACACCCGAGAGTATGTCCGAATCTCTCAAACCAAGGCTCTGATACCAACTTGTAACATCCCAAAAATCGGGTCCAAAAATTTCTTTTAAAAACATTACTAATTCATAGCGTTAAGTCATTCAAACATACTAAAAGGGTTTATATGACAAATCATAGTTTCATTTCCAAAACACCTGTTTAATTATCAGAGTAAACATCCCAGGCTAACTTGTCATGGTGTGTGCACTGCAACCCTCCCGAGCTCCTCTTCTGAAAACTGAATACCTGAAACCAAAACTGAAAACCACGAAGCTTAGTGAGTTCCCCAACCTACCGCATACCATACATATCTACTGATCCATACATGCCATACATAATACTGAGCACATAACCACATACTGGGCTCCCGCCCGCTGCATTGGGCCTCGCCCGCTATCGGACCCCATCCGCCACCAGGCCCCGCCTGGCCCAGGCCCCACCTGGCTTCGAGCCCTGCTCGGCGTACATATCTGTTTTCCTTAGGCCCCGCCTGTCTCCGGGCCCCGCTAACATATAATAGCATACAATCATATCACAACACATAACTAACATATTCTACTGGATTACTGTGCTAAGGCCTCGCCTATCTTGGGCCTCACCCCTGTCCTGCTACTGATGAATCATGGAACCCCGTCCACGCTCCTACTAATAGTGAGATACGGGCCCAGCCCACACTCATTCTTTTCCTAACTTGGGCCTCGCCCCTGCTCTGCTTCTAATGAGGTATGGAACACCGTCCACACTCTGCTATTGGTGAGATACGGGACCTCGCCCACACTCACCTCCCTACCAGGCACATACATGTATCACACAGACGACAAGTATAACTATCATACAAACCATTCCTTGGGCACCCACCCGCTAACATTGGACCTTAGTCCCGAATGTCATACTAGCATACTGTGCCTAGGGCTAACCCCCGGGTCTTCCTACTCATAACTACACGGGCCGGCATTGTGGCCGTAGACCCATTCACACAAAGGGAAACTCACCTCGTACTGCTGAAGCTGAACCACAAATGCACAAGCCCGAATTACTGCTCCAAACTCCAACACCTAAAGCCATCAATGAACCACTGACATAAATATCCAAATTACCATAATACCCTTGAAGTCAATCGGTCAAAGTCGAAGTCCTGGCCAAAGTCAACCTTCCTGATTGACTCTACTCGCCGAGTCAACCCATAGACTTGCCGAGTTATTAAACTCAGAAACTCTCATAATACGACTCAACTCGCCGAGTCACCCCAAGACTCGTCGAGTTCAACGATCTTTGAGTCCCATCCTGTCCAACTCACTGAGTCACCACTCAACTCAGTAATCTGTGCCTTAACCAGAAGAGGTTGGGGGGTCTGCGACCTGACTCGTCGAGTCCAAGAACAGACTTGTCGAGTCCACGACAATCTTCAACAGACTCGCCGAGTTGTTCTTCCAACTCGTCGAGTCCCTGCTCATCATCATACAACTCGCCGAGTTCACCCATGTGACTCGTCGAGTCTCTTCAGTCCTTAATCCATACAGTGGCTTTTCGAGCCATGCAGGGGCTCCAACCCATAGATCCACTCTTCTAAAGTCTAACCCCCACGTAAAGTTGCAAACTTTACGTGAAACCAAGGAGCTAAAGACCCAAAACACTCTAGGGCTAGGGTTTAAGACAAAGGGGCTTCACCAACAATTCATTGACTGCTGCTTTAAGACATTCTGGACCATCACAACCCTATATCTGAAGTAGCAACCTCAGATCTAAGCCCCAAACCCGAAATAGATCTCAATCTTACCAAAATAGCCCCAAAATCTCATTCAAGAATAGATCTAGATGCAAAAAGGGTGAAGGTAACAGCTTATTACCTCCAAGATGACCTCCCACTGAAGAATAATCCAAATCTCTATAAATCCCCTTGATCCAAGCTTCTTGATCTTCAAGATCTCTTCACAAAAACCACTTATCTAAGCTCCAAATTGCTCCCAAGGACTCTCACTCACGATTTAGGGTTTCTGGATCTGAAAAGGGTGGTAAAGAGGCTGAGGGAGGGATATGATGTTCTTTATATAGGGTGCAAACCCTAAGATTGGGGTTTTTTTCGCCCAGACCCGACTCGCAGAGTCCACTTGCCGACTCGCCGAGTCGGTCACTTACTCTATGACCCTGATCCCGCTCCGACTCATCGAGTTCTTCCTTGGACTCGACGAGTTGACCCCTTTGACTTAGGGTTTTCCTTTCCTTTCTTGGCCTTTCTGATTCTGGGTGTTACATATTGAGCCTTGGGATGATAGATCTAGTGTTTGGAGTAATAGATCTGATTGAAATCGTCTGAATGAACATTTGGCCTGAATGAACTCGTCGAGTCAATGAGCCGACTCGACGAGTTGGTTAGGGTTTGTCCCAAAGGATTGAATCATGCGACAGCTCGACGAGTTAGGGGCCAACTCGACGAGCTGAGCTGGACTGTCACGAGGCTTCTGAGGAAAATAAGTGGGCTCGACGAGTCGCAAGGGTGCACTCGGCGAGTCGGGTCAAACATGGACCGTTGACTGGAGTTCACTTCAGTTGACCTTAGGGTTTGGTCAAACTGATTAAGAGGGGTCAAGGGGGGTAGGATGGTCTTCTACCCATTCTCTAGAGAAGAGGATGTAAAGAGAGTATTGATCAGAATTATTATCATTGTGCTAGGCGGAGGCTAGATCGAGGATATCGAGCACGAGAGTTTACTAGACATCATACGAGGTGAGTCTTCTCACTATACATTACGTAGAGTGGTATCTATGTGCAGACCGGAGGGTCTTATGTGTTGTATGTTGAGATTATGTGCATTATGATATATGTATGCTATGTGTTATATAGACTGGACCGGAGGGTCCAACGACTTACGAGGCCAGAGGGTCCTCAAGTAGACCGGACCGGAGGGTCCAACGATTCTGTCCGGACCAGAGGGTCCAACGATTCCGACCGGACCGGAGGGTCCAACGAGCTAGACCGGACCGGAGGGTCCAACGAGCTACGGGACTGGAGGGTCCCGCTGAGACACATCGACTGGAGGGTTGTACCGAGTTATAGCCTTGAGTGGCGTATGCACTGTATGTGGTATTTTGGGGAACTCACTAAGCTTCGTGCTTACCGTGTTATGTGTTATGTGTTTCAGGTATCTCAGAGGATCGCGGGAAGGCACCGAATTGATTGTACACACCAGAGAAAGAGTTATGTCTTGAGGATCCTGGATTGTTAATGGAGTTGTGTTTTGTAAATTGAATAAACGAGATTTCTATACAATATGTTATGAAAAGTATGCGATTTTTAAATGAAAATTTTGTTTGAAAAATTACGGTGTTACAGATAGTGTTAGTCAATCCGAACGGCATCACTACAAACTCGTAGTGTCCATAACGAGTTCGGAAGGCTGTCTTCGGGACATCCTCCTCTAGCACTCGTAGCTGGTGATACCCGAATCTCAGATCTATCTTTGAAAAGTAATTCGCCCCTTGCAGTTGGTCGAACAAATCGTCTATGCGAGGCAGAGGGTAACGATTTTTGACAGTCAGTTTGTTCAGTTGTCTGTAGTTGATGCACATACGGAACGATTCGTCTTTCTTCTTGACGAACAAGACCGGTGCTCCCCAGGGTGAGAAACTTGGTCTAATAAAGCCCTTGCTGAGCAGTTCGTTAAGTTGACTGGATAGTTCCTACATCTCAGCTGGTGCTAGACGATAGGGTGATTTGGCTACTGGGGTAGCCCCTGGAACTAAGTCGATTCTGAACTCGACTTGACGCTGTGGAGGTAATCCTGGGAGTTCTTCTGGAAAGATGTCGGGAAAATCGCGTACCACTGGGATGTTCTTAATGTCCTTCGTCTCTTGGCTCATATCTACAACATGAGTGTGACAACCGTCAAAATTCGATTCGATTCTAGATTTGACTATACTTAGTTGCACATATAGGCACAACACATACTAGACTTAGTAACTAGAAGCTAAGTTATAACCTACTAGAAACTTGGAAACAAGTAGGATCGAAGGATAGTGTACTTAGATTTCACATTGGTATGTGAATTCTACAATTACTTAACTGTAATGACTATCCATATTCGGGTCATTCTTTGACTCGAACACCTTTTCATGAATCCTATACACACATTATACACTTGACCTAGTTGTACAAATTAGGTCAAAGTCTCATAGAAACTTAAGTCAAAATTGAAGACTAGGACTAGTATACTTGATTCCTCAATTTCGCTTAAATCTTGGAATCACTACATAGAATGCCAATAAAACGGTAAAAATAAATTATAAATATTGTTTCTAACTTGAATAAGAGTTATGAAACTCTAAAATAGTTTGAAGTCTCAAAATTTAATTAATTTTGATATCCAAAGACTTACAAACTCTCAAAAACCCTAAATGCCCTAAAAACTCACATTTATAAACTTTAACATTAAAAATTCTATAAAAATAATTATGAAGCTTCTAATATTATCTTATAATAATTAAAATTATGAAAATGCATTTAAGGAAATAAAATTTAACTCATTAACATTTACCCTTAATTTATAAACCAAAAATCAACACTTTTATGCATAAAAACTTGGTTAAGTTGCATCTTTTATAAATATTTGATATTTTTATAAAACATTTAAAATTTATAAAGACAAATGAAAGAGAGAGGGATATTATACCCTCAAAAGTCGGATTTCTCTCTCTCTCTCTCTCTCTCTCTCTCTCTCTCTCTCTCTCTCTCCTCTTCCCAACACACTCAATCACTTTCCCAACACACCCACTTTATCTCTTTCTCTCTCACACTCCCTCACTTCATTTTCTCTCTATTCTCTCTTCCTCTCTCCCTCAACCACGGAATTATCCAGAAAATGGGTCATAGAACACACCTTGAACTCTAAATCTTAATCATCTTGAGGTCTTCTTAAAGGTAAACCCGAAAATCATTCATTTTCCTTCTCTCTTCCTTCAAGTTTTACTTGTTTTTCATGGATTTTCTCCATCTTCTACTCCATTCTATTGTAAAATCATGAACACTTGCACCTACTCACGGTTTTGATGATGATGGTGGTAGGATTTCACCCAAAAACAACATGCATGTTGTAAATGGTGAAATCCAAGGACCTAAACCTAAGTCAAAATCAAGGAAATGCAATTTTCTACATGTTTTGGTGGAAAAACACCACATGCACCCTATGTTTTCTATCAAAAATGATTTTTGAACATTTCAAACTCATGAATAGTCTTCAAACCAACATGCATGTGATGATCTTCAAGCTTAGATGCTTGATGATCAAAGTTTGTTGTTAAAAGCTTTCAAATATGTTCATGAATGATTTATTTCCAAATAAATATCTAAAACTCATTTTCTGACCAAATCCGATTTTTCCCAGATTCCCATCAACAAAATAAGATGATCTGTAAACTTCTAGAAAATAATACATTTTTCTCGAATTACTATAATTAATGCAAGAAAATAGGGCAATAAATCATATAAAATACTTTTATAGGTGTATAAATCCTAGATAAATTCGTGGATGACCGCTATGGTAAGTAATGAACTCTCATTAAGTTTCATCGATTTTTGTTACTGTTTAGTATGATTTTTAATTTTCTTTTTTTTAGTCACAAAAAATCATAAAACCACTTTAGAGAATGTGAAAATGATATATAACAATTTTTGCAGCTTCTACCAGAGGTGTAAGACTCAGAAAAATAATTTCCTAATTTTTCATAATGCGTTCCTATTTTTCCCCGATTTTTGAATTTATAATGACCTAAAAACAGAAAAAATAGTTCTGCTCATCCAAAATTCATGACAATTTACCAGAACACCTGTAGTACATTAGGATGCTACATAAAAGTTTTGATGATTTTTCTCTTCTGTATGCTATTTTTCTTCTATTTTCCCAAGATTAAATACACTTAAACCCATTTTTATTAGAATAAATGTACAAAAATCATAAAATTGGGTTAAACAGTTTAGAAATCTATTTTTATATTTTTCCCAACTTAATAATGTTTAATAACAGTAATACAAAGAGTTTGTGTATTTTTGGAAACTGTTTTCTATTTATCTCAATTATTATTAGAATAAATGCACAAAAATCATAAAATTTGGTTAAACAGTTTAGAAACCCATTTTTATATTTTTCCTAGCTTAAGTATATGTAATGGCAGTATTATAAAAAGTTTGGGGAATTTTCTTAACTGATTGCTATTTTTCATGAATTTTTATCTATTTAGGGAATTAAATACAATAAAAATGGTTATACATATCTATAATCCATGAAAATTTATCTGGAAGTCTTTTAATGTGTTGGGAACCAAAATATGAAGTTTGGTAATTTTTATTAACTGTTTTGTATTTTTCTTGATTTTATGGTTATTCAAGAAACTAAAATGGTGAAAAATAGTTAGACAAATCAAAAATTCAAGAAAATTTATCTTGAGGTCTTTGACTTCAATTAAAACTGAAATGCAACGTTTGGGAAATTTTAGAGCTTAATTGATTTAGTTTTTGAATATTTGATCATTGGAACACCTCTTAAAATGTTAAATATTAGCATTTCAATAATGAGAATTTTCCACTTAAATTGTTATATAACAATTGATTCATTGAAATTTAATTTTCACAGAAAAATGTTTGTAACTTATCAATATTAAATTTTGACACACTATTAGCATAATTCTATTATAGTAGTAAGTATACTAGTATTAGATTTCAATTAGAGACTAATTAGTGTGTCACGTCGTTGTAGGAAAACGATAGTAGTACGAGTGGAGCGTAGATCAAGGCATCATTTGCATCATCTCAATGCATTGTGAGTATTCACGACTTCCCCTATTTTTGGTTTTTAAATGTTTTGGGGTGGAAAAGCATGTCCTAAAATATTTATGTTCGTTGTATTTAATTGACTCGTATAAACTTGGTTGCTATATTTTGCATATTGTGAGTATTCACGCACTCCCCTATTTTCAGTTTTTATGTTTTGGGGTGGAAAAGCATGTCCGAAAATCTATTTATTGTTCGTTGTATTTAAATTGATTTGTATCAAAATTGATTGCTATATTTTGCTATGTATGTTTATGAAACTTGAAACATGAGGCCTTATCGTCTTAAGTCCCTTCCCTTATACTTTAATCCAACCATTAACTCTTTGAGCCAATGGTCATTATGGATAGCGCTATTAGTAATTGACAACTCCTCACTCACCCGATTGCTGGAGTGCATGATACCATATAATCTATGGAACGATAAGCATAGATCTTGATAGGGCATCAGTTATAGGCTTGGTTGTGAACTCATTGTTTGTTCATACACATACAATCTCGTTATTTATTATAGCAATAAATTTTGTTTCTCATTATAACAATGTTCTTGAATTTATGGAAAGTTTTATACCCAATCTTGATTTTATAAATTTGTGAGTACTCACCAACTATTTTTATAGTTGACGCTCGTTTTACATGCTTTTTCAGGAATCATCGAGTAAGTGGCACTTAGGGACACATCACTTTTAGGAGCATTCGCATGTGTTGTATTTCAATTTTCATTGTAATTTCTTTTAAAAGTTGTTCAAACCCATTGTAAATTTGTAATGATTTTTAATACTATGGTTGGTGTTGTCTTTTAACTTTTGCTATGAAACCCTTTATACTGCCACGCCTCGTGTTTCCGCTTTAGCGGGGTGTGACAATGAGCAAGGAATGCACGACATTCCTTTCGTAAGTACTTCTGGGCTTGTATGCTCGAGATGATACGAAGGTTCGTGCCGCGTTTGTCGCCGTAGATAATTAGGGTTTCGCGAGACGGTAGATTAAGGCGAACAACCTTCTCATAACACATGATGTCGGCACGATGAGAACTCAACCAATCCATGCCGATTATGACGTCAAAACTTTTAATTGAGACCGACATGAGGTCGATTGGAAATGAATGGCTATCTAGAGTTAGTGTACATCCTATGTATATGCAGCTAGTGTTCTTTGTGTTTCCGCTAGCCATTTCTACAGTGAACGGTTCTTTAACTGCACGTGATTTTTGTTTAAGCAAGTGAGCAAATTTCTGATTCACGAAACTCCTCTCCGCTCCACTATCAAACAATATGCAGGCATATGAGTTATCGAGGAGAAACGTACCAGTGACCACTGTAGGGTCGGCAACTGCTTCCTCGTGGCCTATAGCCAAACCTCTTCCCACTCCGCCGGCATTCCCTGCCTTCGGGCAGTTCCTTTTGTAGTGGCCCACCTCACCACAACCATAGCAAGCCTGGCCCACACCAGCACCGGGGACTTGGGTGATTGGTCTTGCCTGAGCCTTGCAGAAACGGGCAGTGTGCCCCTTTCTGTTGCAGTTAGTGCACTGCATTTCCCGCCAGGGTCTGTTGTGGTGGAAGCTGCATTTGTTGCACTTCGGCAAGCTTCCAGCATACTGATTTACTGGCATAGCAGTAGTAGGTGCTATTGCACCATGAACAGCTACGACCTGCTGCTTTTTGGCAGCTTTCTGCGCAATGTTCTTCTTCTTGTCATCCCAGAACTTTCGCTTGTTGTCAGCGACTTTGGAGGGTTCTGAGATGGCTAGGGTTGTTGTTGTTGACGGGGTACGAACCCCATGGTCAATGAGCCGTTGTGCTAATCGCTTGGCACTATCGAAGGTAGTGGGGTTGGAAGCTAGGACATTCCCCTGAAATGGAGGCATCAGCCCCTAGATGTACCTCTCCACCTTATTTGCTTCAGAAGGGACCATTCCCGGACATAGCGCTACCAGATCACTAAATCTGGCAGTGTAGGAGACTATGTCGAAGCCCTTCATGGTTAGGCTCTAGAGTTCCTGCTCAAGCTTTTGAACCTCGCCCCTCGGGCAGTATTCCTCGATCATGAGCTCCTTAAGAGCTTCCCAGCCCATGGCATTTGCCACTATCAGAGTTAGTGACTTGACATGGCTATTCCACCATGTCAGGGATCGGTCCGCGAAGGTGCAAGCAGCGAACTTAACTTTGATTCCTTCCGGACAGGAACAAATCTTGAAGATCGATTTCGTCTTCTCGAACCATTGCAAGAGGGAAATGATTCCGCCAGTCCCATTGAAGGACCTGGGCTTGCAGTTGGTGAAGTTCTTATACGAGCAATCCCTAGAGAGGACTGGAGCTTCGACTGTAGTGGGAGGCACGCTAGGGCTGCCGTAACAGTCGCATTTACTGCAGCTTGGATAGCTGCTGGGTTGTATTGAGGAGGAGGAGGAGTTTGATTTGGAGTTATTGGAGTAGTGCGTCTCGCTCATCGATGTGGAGGCAACTTGTAGCTATAAGATCACAAAGATGAAGATATTGGTAAGAATTCAATAGAGAGAATGATGAGAGTGACTCATGGACTAACTCTCCATAGCCCAACAACACAATTGAAAGTATGATTGAATATAGATCTAGTAATAGAAAGATGAAAGCATTTGGATAATAATTTCCATGTGATTAGATATCTGTCAATAATATTGGTATTACAGATGTAACAAGTTCGGGAAAAATGACCTAAGAGTAGGTCTTACATCAAACCAGGATAGGAAAATTTTGACAGAACTAAGACCTAATCGACTGAAAGTTCAAGGTCTTAAGATAAACAGGAAATTACACGGAAAAAGTGCTACTTAGAGCATAGATAAGAAGGCTAATCCTTAGACAAAAGGAAATTTGAGCAGAGCATTCCCTACCGGCGACGAGAACCCCTTGGGCGAACCCTTAAGTCATCCAGTTGACCCTCCAGGTCAAGAAGGCGTCGCTCGTACACACACTGACGCACACGATGTTCTATGACTTCAGCTCGAGTCACAGCTAGCTCTTGTAATAGAGACTCATTGTCCCTTGCAGCTCTCTCGCGAGCATCTTCCGGACGACGAATGTGGATGGTGTTGACCCCCGCATTGGCATCAACTTCCGCAATTCGATTGAGGACTGTCCTACCCTGTATTTCGTTCCGAGCAACCCTGCGGACCAGAATAGGTAGGACTCTGTCCGCTGAGCCTCCTTCGCTCACGCTGTAGAAACTTCTGTCTCCATTGTATGGAATGGGTTGACCCTGGTCCTGACTCCATGTCTCCAAACTTTCCACCCACAGAGGCGTCAGGCCTTGAAAAGCCGGACGAGGGTTAGGATTTGGGTTTGGAGCTACCAGGGGTTGATCATTGACTTCTGGCTCGGAGTCAGAATCCTCCGGGAAGTTCTCGGCAAAGTCATCGTCCAATGGAATTGCAGGTTCCTCTTCTGGCTCATCATCGAGCCATCCTCCGTTACCTTGGTTGGGAAAGTACGGTCGTTGGGGATATGGAATCCAACCATGTTATCTACGCGAGAATAGGAGTAAAAGAAATAATTAATAGACGTACTAATTAAGATAATGATAAGACGATCCTTACCAGTTGCTCCAACACTTGCGTAGTGCATACAAGTCATACGTAACCAAAATAGGATAGACCTTCGAATAAGTGATCCTAACTCTAAGTCCACAACTAAACAAGGAATAGGAAGTAAAGCAAAGATCACAGATTCTAAGTCTATAACACCCTAGTCACATATAACCTTAGCGCATCCACTCAGTAACTATTGGCATACTAATAAAGACCCTTTTAGTTTGCACATAAGTAATTATAGTAACAGAAAATACTCCTATAGTATTTTAAGTTTATGTTCTGTTCTAATGTTGTCATTGTAGTAGTGTTGGAAAGTTTTTAGACTTGCTGCAATGCCACAACCATTCCTAGGCACATGCAATCACTTCTCGGAAAGATATAGTTGATCAGGCTATATCACTCCCAGATCTGATTATATGTCCCCAAGCCTACTTGTGCTGTCTAACAATCGTAATACTTTTGTTCTGTCCTAGTGACACTGATTTTAGTATGAATGCAGGTATGTATACTTTGGTTAAATATTTTATTATTTAAAAGTATAAACTCTTGGTCAGAGTATTTTAATCCCGATGTGTTTATAGTTGTATATCTTTTATGGGTTGATATACTCAATTCACTATAAACAAAGCTCTGATACCAATCTATCACACCCCAAAACCGGAACGGCGGAAACGTTCGGGGGCGGAGGACGTCATGTACAGTATCACAACAATGCATAATAGTAAACAACAAACAACATCATCCATTGCATTAATAGTATAATTTTAATACAAGTGTGTTCAGTAGTTTATAAGACACCAAAAATGAACAATCAAACTAAAGACAAGTCTTGAAAGCTTCGTCTTCTCAAAACCTGGTCATCGGTACCTGTCTACTGGTGACCTGAGAATACAAGTAATTTTGAAAGCATAGATCAGCATTAAAGCTGGTGAGTTCATAAGTATTTTAGTGTCATTGTTTGTATAAGTTTGAAGAAAGTGTTTGTAAATGTTTGATGTAAAAGTTTGTGAGTGTTTGATGTAAATGTTTGTAAACTTCCTAGAAAATCCTATATTTTCTACTAAAGTAGTCTTCTACCAAGACCCAACTGTTCTTTATGTTTGTTCTTTTGTAAAAGTGAGTGTTTTCCCAAAGTATGACTATCATTACCAAAATATAGTTTTCATTACCGTTTATGTGAGAAGATCACAATGTGAATGAAATGTGATAATATTGTAACCATACCTGATCGACTAGTATAACACGACGTTCGAGACGTCGAAATGATATGACATTCGTCACCCGTAGACCTGCAGGTCCCACTGTAGCTAGCAGCAAGGTGTAGGATGGTCAGTGCCGTATAGATCTATACACAAATTCACCGTCTCCCGCCATGAGACTCTGGGTACAAAACGTGACGCATCAGTATATTGTCGAGCCATGAAGTAGTATCTCACATTAATGTTATAGTATTCTTGTATTTGTATAGTATGTTCCCTCTGTCTAGTGTGTAGTATGTTCTATCTGTTTCACTTTATAATGAGTATTGTCTCTCGTTATAGTATGTTCCCTAGGGTATTTTGTGTAGTATGTTTCAACTGACTCATGTATGAACTGACTCTTGTATGTTTCATTATTCTAGAAATAGTATTAGTGACTTCCTAAACTATACCTATTATAGTTTACTAGCAATGTTGTTTGTATGAATGAACATGTTTGTACACCTTTGCTACCCAGAGGTATTGAACTGAACGAAGAACTTTTATATCTATATACATATACATAATATATAACTAAGATTCAAACGAACTTCGGACAAACAACCGATACCCTAAGTCCACAACCAAACAAGGAACAGGAAATAAGGCGAGTTATCAGTCCTAAGTCCTTTCAATCCTTCTTATATAACTATATCCATATAGACATGATTTGACAAAGTATAAGTTTAAAAAGAGTTTGATAAAGGGGTTTTGCATAATAAAGAATTTGTAAAACGACTTAAGCAAATTGTTTGAAAACACAGTTTGAAGTATAAGAATCTATTTGTTTGATAGTTATTAATCACATGTGATTGATCTAATAACCATAATGTTTCTACTTGTATTCTCCCCCATTAAAGCATTTAAAATCATTTAAAAGATAAGTTAAGGGGTATGAACTCACCTGCAGTGAGTTATACGAATGTAAGATCGGTTGTAGGATGCTAAGTGTCAAGTGAAGACTCGAGCACTACGGATCCTAATAAGCATATATTGCACACATATATGTATATAATTAGTGTTTATACAACTAATCATGAAAGGAAAATACCTTAGGACTTAGGAAACACTTAGATTGAAGTGTTACAAGTACAAAGGGTTGCATAAACTGGGTTTACGGCCACACAATGTGTGACAACCGTCAAATTTCGGTCAAGTCAAAGTCAAACAAAGTCAACAAGTCAAACCGGTCAACTCCAATAACCCTTGTATGTTAGGGTTTACGTTATGTAATCACTATACAATTCGCTATTTTAATGAGAAATCATCATTTGGAAAGTTCATGTGTTTGATTTTCCTTAGCCTTAACAGTGCTAAACAACGAACCAAAGCGATAAAACACTATTGCACAATCATCGGGATTGTGTACGACACTAAAACACGGTTTAACGGGGTTTACGAACCTTGCGTTGTGAAGCCGGACACTCAAATTAATCACAAACGAAACCTCTCTAAATCGTTTTCACTCTATCTCTTTCTATTTGAAATCTCTCCCAAATCTCTCTCAAAAGTTACTTTAACTTTTTGTAATCATTTGGGTCATATCGACCCTTAACCGGGTCAAAAATCGCTTGAAACGGGGTAAAAACGGGTAAAATAGCCTTAAGGACCTGGAACTGAAGCTTCAGGACCGAAGCCTCTCATCTGAGGCCTCGGATCCGAAGCCTCTCATCAGGACCGAAGCTGAAGCCTCTCAGGAGACCGAATCTGAAGCCATCAAACAGCAGCCTCGCATGCGAGGGTCCGAATCCGGCCTCCATGCGAGAGGTCTCGCAGACGGCCCCTTATTACCGGTTTTTCGACTACGACTTCGTTTTAACTCCGTTTTTCATTATTTTAACGTGGGATTTTCACCCAAAACTTTATTTTATAAACTAAGGCCCCAAAATATATAAATCTCCAGGGTTTTTATAAAAATGTATTAAAAGAATTGGTGGTTGGACTAATTATTGAGGGAATATTTGCTTTTCCTTATTTTATGACAAAAGCAAGCCACCACCACCTCACTCTATGATCAGCCACTCTTTCCCACTACTCCTTGTCACCTTAGTGGACCTTTACACCCAATCTCCAGCTCTTCCCACGTTCTAAGAGCTGGAGGATTGATCCTCTGTCCTCATTCTCCATAAAGTTCTTTCATTCTACACTTAGCAACCAAAGGACACTCTCCAAAATTCTCTCATCTTTTCTCTCAACTTCAAGAACTTCAAGGCTTTCTTCAGGGATTTCTTTCTTCAATTAGTAAGTATCTTCATCATTCATATAATTATTACACTCCATTCTACTCAAATCATTGATATCTTACACAAATTCCATCTTATTCGATGTTAGATTCTCGAATCATCAAGACATCTTCTTAGTGTTCTTGGGTTGAACACTTCCTCTCTCTCACTTTCATCTACTGAAACCACATAGGGTGAGTTCATACCCCTACATTTACATGTTTTTATTAAGTTTTAAGGGGGGAATACAAGTAAAATCATCAAGAACACAATTAAACTTTTTCTATCAGATTACATCAGAAAAGATGAACTTCGATCACGGACTGTTTTGGTCAACTTAAATAATTTAGTTTTCAAACCTGTTCCAGGTGCAAGTAGTTCGAACTCTTAGCTTTAAAATGGCTACTTGCACATCTCCATATGATGTTTCTACAATTTATGGTGATTTTTACAAAACTGCCTATCATTTCAAAGGCAAACCCGGACCAGTCTGTGATTATGAACATTTTCACCTCTGTTAGAGATCACTAAAAATCATGATAAAATTTACGAACAAACTAGACTCATATTCCAAAGTCTCAGAATTTGCGGATTTGGATTTAGATCTTTGATGATTTTTCTATAAATTTTCTAAGAACAGTAACATAAACTGTATACAACAAAAAGTTGCTGTCAATTTTATTTCACCTTGTAACATGTTGAGCAAGGTGTATATCTTTATGTGATTATATGTTATTGCAATATATGACATTTTATCTTAATATTTAGACACACATCAGTTTAAAAATGGATTTGGACATATAAAATATAAAGAATAACAAGTGATTATAATCAAAGTACAACCGATACATTCAAACATTTAATAAACTATTTTGAATATAGTTTGCATACATTACTACGTACTACCCTTGGTTGATAAACTATAATAGGTATAGTTTATGATACATTACATAATACATACATTTAAAAAGGGTACATTTATACAAAGGATATTTTCATTAAGCAAGGTACGGCCATACGGTACCAAGTTTTCATAACACGTAATTCCGTTAATGACTTTATGAAACATTACATAACACATACATTTAAAAAGGGTACATTTATACAAAGGATATTTTCATTAAGCAAGGTACGGCCATACGGTACCAAGTTTTCATTACACTACACGTAAATTCGTTAATGACTTCTGTGAGACATTCGATTCAATTTACAAATAAGTCCTGTATTATAACCAGAGTCTCCTCGAGGGAGAGCGTGATACTTGTGTATAGATCTATATTGGGTCTGACAAACCCACACCTTAGCTGCATGCAACAGCTAGACCGACAGGTCTGGGGTGACAAATGTCATAACATTTCCGACGCCTGAAGAACGTCGTTTCAGGCCAACTAGGTCATAGCATGGTTATAATAACTCACATGTGGTATTAACAAACATAGAATTTACGGGGATTTCACTAAAATCAAACGAGTTTATGTCGATTTAAACTTGCATTGTTTTACTATAAGGAACGAACACTACTTGTACATTTCGGTCTTTGGGTTTTAAGACTACATTTACACATTAAGGAAAATATTGGATTTTCTGGAACGAACACTACTTTTACAAGAAAAGGCTTTAATAAACTCACATAAAGTATTAATGAATATTGGAATTTACGGGAACTTCATTAAAATTTAACGAGTTTATGTCGATTTAAACTTACATTATTTATTATAAGTAAGAAAAGTTACTTATACATTCCGGTCTTTGAATTTAAGACTACATATACATTTTAAGGAAAATATTGGATTTTCTAACACAAATACTACTTTTACAAACGAAAGGCTTTTAATAATACCAAACAAAAGCTTATGAACTCACCAACCTTTGTGTTGACACTCTTTCAAAACAACTTGTATTCTCAGGAAATCATTAAACAGGTAACCAAGTGCTTTTGAGGATGGGGCGCTAAGGCGTCTACTATTTCATATTTTGTCAACATATTGTAATTGATTCGTAAACATGTAATTCATACAATGATGTAACTTTTTCAATTATATATATGTTGGTTGTGTTTGCTTCAATTACTATTACAATTGTTGTTATGATACTATACATGAAGTCCTCCACCCCTGGACGTTTCCGCCATCCTTGGTTTGGGGGTGTGACATGTTAGGTCTGTATCCCGGTTAATGGGATATTGCTATGATTAGTGATCTGTTAGATCGGTTTGACTGTTATATGATAGGAGCTAGCGTATGATATTTATGTGCACATGTTTGTTTGATTGGGGGTTGGGTTGAGGCGGTCATGCTTTATGCTGTAGGCCAACATACCCGGTGAGCGGTCCAGATAGGCTGTAGGCCCTGCGAGGCGGTCCAGTCATGCCGAAGGCTCGGGAGTGGTCCAGATAGGCTGTAGGCCCTGTATGGCAGTCCAGTCAGGCTGAAGGTTCATTATGCATGCTATTCCGTAATTGTTATATGATGTGGTTATATTTATATGGCGTTGGTATTTTGGGGGAAACTCACTAAGCTTTCGGGCTTACAGTTTCAGTTTATTGTTTCAGGTACATCAGGGGATCACGGCAAGGCGAAGGCATGATTGTACAGCTCCTCATGATTCGTTTATGTTTCTGGGAAAACTATGATATTAGATATTTTGAAAACAAACTTTGTAATGATGAATGGTTTTAAATGTTTTGCAAAAGTTTTAATTTGGCATGAAATTTTTGGGTGTTACAATAAACCTATTGTTCAATACTAGCATAGGACATGAGGTTTGTAACCTATCGTGTTGTCATATTCTTGTTTCTGTTCCATTCCATTTAAGTTGATTATGCATGTGAGTTCTATGAGTTCTAAATTGTTTACATAAGGCAAATCACCTGATCAGTGAAAGTTCATTGATTAGTAAGGGTGATCTGCTCAACAACTTGGAAGCAATGGTTGGACCTTATACTACTAAATGGCAAGAAATTAATATTGAACAAATTTAGTCCATATGAGTTTGGATTTGTCAAAAACCCCATCTTGTAGTTATGGTTATGACAAATTCACATGGATAGGAACACATACACCATAAAATCTAATTGACATAAGGTTTCTCTCCGCTTCATGAAAATGATTGTGAGGAAACGCTTTCACTAAGTGGATTTTAAGGAGATGGCAGTTGTGTAAATTGCATTCTCAAATTTGGGTAGGATTACGGCATCCCTCTTCATAGTTCGAATTATGAGAAGTGGCAAATAGTCTGAACATTCGAGACTTATTGTTGTAAATTCTGAAATTGTTTAGACACACATATGAGCCTTCTAATGAAAGGTGTATGGGCTTGAGAAGCGTAGATCTTATCGAAGCATCCCGTATCAGAAATCTGAACTTTGGAAAGAAAGTCAAATAAGTAGTGATTTCTAGAAGTCCAGTTTATTTTTGGATACATGTCAAAGCTAGTGGCAGCATAAGTGTCATGTTGATAAAAGGTAATTATTATGCTTGTGGGAGCACAATTATTACGTTAAGTATTGCGAGTTAGTAATACTAATTATAGGAAATAAAGTTTTGATTTGCAAAGTTGCAGAGATTGAAAAGTTGTTTTGCTATAGTAAGGGAGAGGATACTTATACTTTATTTCGAATCTAAAAGCTTAGATTGAAGTATTAATCATACTTAGTCATGAACATATATGAATATCATGTTGAAATGTTTCAACATTGAAAATTCTATATATATGGAAATATTATAACAAGAGACTGGCAAAGTATCACGTCTTTGGTGCTATGAAATTACAAAAGGATCATCGCTTAAAGTGTTAGAATCTAACACATTCTAATAGTGGCAAGAATTTAGTATTCTTACACTTGTGATAAGGATTTGGAATTGTGAAATGAGCATCATTGGAAATGTTTTCAATTGATCTATTTCACAAAGAAAGGACCATAGATAAACATAGAGTGCATGCTTGGAGCATGGGATAACTATTTTTTAATTCAAGTATTAAGTTGATTATTCGAAACATTATGCAACGAATAATGTGTAATCAATATGGTGATTAAATAATAAGTGTTTTATTTATACTCAAAAGTGTTGAGACCATATTGGATTCGATTATTCTTGTGTTTCACTTCGCATGTTTTGACTTCCCGAATAATAAGATTATTCAAACATCCACAGTCAATCATACTTTCGAAGTAGGTAATGAGGTAAGACTGTCATGAATCCGAGTGTAGATTATCTGAAGTGTTGAGACATAGCAAAAGTCTGTTGCAGTGTTCATGAGTACTCCTGAAATAAGATTTGAGTATTGGATCAAACCCACGCTCACGTGAATCACTTCATGGATTTTATCACGAGTGATTGTGAGACGATAATATCTTATATTCTTGGAACAGAGACATATGAGTTGTTGTTTACAAGTCGGTTGCGCATTGAATATACGTAAACGCATCAGTAACTTGATGTTATAAAACGTATTGTTGTGTGTGATTTGATGAGTAAATAGTACAAGCATATGAGTCGAATTTTATCCATTCCTTTTACCCAGTGTGGGATAAAAGCGATGTCTGTGGGCCCCTTAATGATTTAGTGATGACAACCCTAAAGCGCTTGGCCAAGCCTCGACTGATTTGATTTGTTTAATTAGTCAGTCGTCATAAATCCGAAATCGGGAGACAACACATGAACAGAGAGAATGATTATAATCCATGTCTCAGTTCATACGATATCTTGTAGAATGGAGGAATATATGATCCCTTATCTAAAGGACGCGTTACTGATAAGATCAAAGTTTGACAGCGGCTTTTGAGAGCTACGATTGCTAATCGGATTTTGAAGTCATACTTGCAATAATAGTTATTAGACTTATCCAACTGGTAGACTGTTGGATTAGGTGTCTAAGCCCATAACTATTTTTGGTATGTACTTGATTTGATTATGAGCATGGTCCTTTTGGGTTGCCTTCACTCATGCAACTTGATAGGATGACAAGTGGAGAAAGAGTAGGATTTATTATATGAATAATAAATTGGTACTCATAATGATTTTATTAATATATTAATAGATTAATATATTATTTGGAAATCATATTATTAATTAGTAATTGATCAGAAATTAATTTGATATCAATTTTGGGATTAATGGAACTGATTAATAATGGAGGGACTGATTATGTAAATCAGTAATAGTTGTAGTTTGGGCTAATGGACCTTATTGATAAGAGGTGGACGAAAATCTGTGGAAAGCCCATAGAATTTTCGTCCAAGGGCTTTCCATATGGGGGTCCATGGATGCTTAAGGCTTAAGTAAGGAAATTAGGGTTTCCACCTTAAAACCCTTATAAGCCTCAACTATAAATATACCCTCTACATAGGATTTTCGGCCCTATGAATTTTTGTGTGAAACCCTAGCCGAAATCCTTCCCTCTCCAAGTCATCCTTTGCAAGAGTGTTTGTGACTCCATTAGAGGTGCAACGATTGGGGCACTAAGCGTTCAAAGGTCAAGGAGTTCATGTTATTGCTACATAACAAGTGAGGTAATGTTCCAAACCCTATTTTACATATGAATTTCGAAATTGGTATGCTAGTTATTAGGGTTTATGCTTTGGATGATTATTTGCATGTATAACTTGAGAAAAACATAGATCCAGAGCATTACGGTTGCATGTACACCATATGAATGTTGTAGTGCTCAAAACTCATTACAAAAAACATGGGCAAGCCTTTACTTGACATTGTTTGGAGCATCTTCACTGGCAATCCAGTAAACTACGAGCACATCCTCTGGGAGGATTTTCTTCAGTACGTATCCAAAGGAGCCCCGAAGGAAGGAATGACTGAACTCACTTTTTCAAGGTTTTGGTCTTTATGCTTGGTGGATCTTCACAAGGATGCCAACCTCAGTCTTGGAAATGTCACGAATTTCTTCTCTGGAAGAGACCTCAAAAGGTACAATCCTTCTAAGGACCAATCTGTCTTCGGTCCTATTCGTCGTATTCCCATGTACATTCTTGAATCAATTGGACTTTCGGACATTGAGGTAGCTGACCACATTTTGGCTACGAGTGATATTGCCCCATATCACTCTTCCCTGCCAAGGCCCCTTCTGATGGGTTTTGAGCAAAAGAACAATCCTATGTGCTCATGAAAAACCCTAAAGCTTGGATCTAGGTTTATCTATTGTATATGTAATTCATCCAATACTTGAATACCCTAATCTAGCATACTACAAAACTTGAGATCTATATAAATAACCAAGTATGAATATTACCTCTTGATCGTAGTATGGAACTTGAATCTTCAAGGCTTATGAGAACCAAGCACCTCAAATGTGATGCCTCTAATGGCTTACAAACACCAAGGCGATATGATGATGTTTAAGAGAGAGGATGAGAGGCTAGAAATCGGCTCCAAGCTTCCAAGGGATCAAGTGGCCGATTTCCAATGCCTTAGGGGTCCTTTTATACTTGAACTACTAGGGTTTCAGCCAAAACCCTAATTGGATAGCTTAGGTCTTAAGCAGTCCACAGAACCTTCCAAAATAAGGCCCCCTTGGACGAATTCAAGATGGTCTTCACCTTAATTTCGTCCAAGCCTTAATCCATAAGGATTCTCAGCCTAAAATCAATTATCTTATAATTGTAGTTCCAGTCGCCTTTATTTAATTCTTAATTAATTATTCAACTAATATTAATTAAGCAAATATGATTTCTCTTTTAATATATTATTCGTATAATATATTAATAAACCATAATATCCTCTTTCTTCATAAATCATCCTGTCAAGTTGCTTTGGTGAAGGCAACCCAAAAGGACCATGCTCAACCGGGTCAAGTGCATACCAAATATAGTTATGGACTTAGACACTAATCCAACAGTCTCCCACTTGGATAAGTCTAATAACTAAATTTGCAAGTATGACTTCAGGATCCGATTAGCAATCGTAGCTCTCATAAGCCGCTGTCAACTCTGATCAGTAATTTTTCCTTTAGATAAGGGATCGTATAGTCCTCCGTTCTAGATATCATGCGGACAATTACATGGAACATAGTCATACTAATTGTCCAGCAGTTTGTTTATCGATCTCTGATTTGTCTGACATAGAACTTTATTGAACACATCAATTCAGTCCTGACCGAGCCCGACACATAAGTCAAACCAAATCATCGAGGGGCCCATATATCACTTTTATCCTCTTAGGATAAAAGGAACAGATAAACTTCGACTTATATGCATTTAGTATTCACTCATCGAATCATGCACAACAATGCATTTTATAACATCAGGGTTACTGATGCGTTTGTGCATTATCAATGCACAACCAACTTGCAAACAATAAACCATATATCTAGGTTTAAAGACTATATGATATTATCGTCTTGCGATCACTCGTGATATATTCCATGAAGTGATGCCAGTAAGCGTGGGTTTAATCCAATGCTCAAATCTTATTCATAAGCACTCATGAACGTTGCAGCAAACCTTTGCTATGTCTAATACACTTTAGACAGTCTACAACCAAATTCATGACAGTCTTCTTTCATACATACTTATAAAGTATAAGCGACTGTGGACTGTTCGAATAATCTTATTATTCAGGAAGTCAAAAGATGCAAAGTGAAACAATAGGTAAATAATTAACGTAAGACAGTAACTTTACTCATAAATAATACTCTTTTATTTAATCATCAAATGTTAAATACAATTTATCTATTACACGTTGCTAAGCTATCTAATCTAAACTAATATCGTCCTTCAGCCCAATGCTACTAGCGTGCTGCAAGTGCTTAACCCTACCCAGTCCCTTCGTAATGGGACCTGCTGGGTTATCCTCTGACGATACCCTCATCACTACGAGGATTCCCTCTTCCACCCGGTGTCGAATAAAATGATATTTCCTGTCGATATGTCGAGATTTGCCATGATCCCTCGGTTCATTGGTCAAGGCAACCGCATCTTCGTTATCACATAAAATTTCCATAGGCTCCTATACGGTTGGAACAACTCCAAGGTCTCCGATGGAGTTCTTCAACCATATTTCCTCCTTTGACGCTTCGCTCGCTGTTATGTACTCTGATTCGCATGTTGAATCAGCTACGTTCTCCTGCTTGGAACTTTTCCAAGTTACTGCTCCTCCATTTAGGGTAAAGACCCAGCCTGACTGAGATCGATAATTATCTCGGTCTGTCTGAAAACTGGCGTCACTATACCCTCGCACCCTTAAGTCATCACTCCCACTGAGGACTAGAAACCATTCTTTGGTCCTCCGAAGGTACTTAAGAATATTCTTGACTGCGGTCCAATGTGCTCTACCAGGGTTCCCTTGATATCTGCTGACCATGCTCAAAGTGAAGGCCACATCAGGGCGAGTACAAGTCATAGCATACATGATCGAGCCAAATGCGGAAGCGTAAGGTACTCGAATCATTTCTGCTATCTCAGTCTCGGTACTCGGACTTTGAGTCTTACTCAACTTGGTATTGCTTTGGATCGGTAACTCCCTCTTCTTGGAATTCTCCATACTACAACACTTTAGTATATTGTCTAAGTAAGTATTCTGACTAAGTCCTATTAGTCTTTTACTCCTGTTTCTCACTATCCTTATTCCCAAAATATAGGCAGCCTCTCTGAGGTCCTTCATAGCGAAACACTTCCCATGCCAGGACTTAACCTCCTGCAGGGTCAGGATTTCGTTTCCTATGAGCAGTATGTCATCGACGTAGAATACGAGGAAGCTAACTATACTCCCACTGGCTTTGACATATACACATGATTCATCCTTGCTTCGTAGAAAACCAAACTCTTTGACTTTCTCGTCGAAACAAAGATTCCATCTGCGAGACGCTTGTTTCAATCCATAAATGGATTTCTCAAGCTTACACACTCTATTGGGATGCTTTGCATCGACAAAACCCACTGGCTGACTCATGTAAACATCCTCAGCCAACTTTCCATTAAGGAAAGTGGTTTTGACATCCATTTGCCATATCTCATAGTCATGAAATGCAACAATGGCTAACATCACCCTAATAGACTTTATCTTCGCAACCGGTGAAAAGGTCTCATCATAGTCAACTCCAGGAGTTTGAGTAAAGCCCTTCGCAACCAATCGCACCTTATAAGTGTGTACTTTCCCATCCATGCCGGTCTTCTTCTTGAAGATCCACTTGCACCCGACCATCTTACGACCTGGCATATTGTCAACTAAATTCCAAACTTGGTTGTCATACATGGACCGAATCTCGCTGTCCATAGCCTCTTTCCATTTTGCATACTACGGGCCTACCATGGCTTCCTTATAGCTGTTAGGTTCATCCAAATTTACTATTGTACTATCACTAATAAACGTATCACCCTCACTTGTTATATGAAAACCATATAACACAGGCGGAACACTATCTCTACTGGAACGTCTGAGAGGTAATGACTCGTCAATCGGTTCAACAAGAGTTTCCTCCTCAAGTTGAGCGCCAGTGTCAGAGGTTCCTTCATCGTTCGATTCTTGAAGCTCTTCAAGATCGATTTTCCTCTCACTGTCCCCTTGGCTTATGATTTCTCGCTCTCGGAAAACCCCTATCCCCGCAACGAAGAAAACATTATCACTCTGTCTATATAAGAGATATCCAAAGGAATTCTGCGGATAGCCGATGAAAATACACCGCTCACTATGAGGTTCGAGCTTATCCTTAGTCTCTCGTCTTACGAAAGTCTTGCAACCCCAACCCTTGTTATGTGCCAACGAGGGAGCTTTCCCTATCAATATCTCGTGAGGTGTTTTGGCAACCTTCTTTGTAGGGACTAAGTTAAGGATATGGGCGGCAGTTTCTAAGGCATACCTCCAGAATAAGATAGGTAGCGAAGCACGACTCATCATGGAACGAACCATGTCGAGCAAGGTTCGATTGCGCCTCTCAGCCACACCATTCAACTTCGGTGTCTTAGGTTGCGTCAATTGAGAAACGATTCCGCATTCCTTGAGGTAGTCGTGGAATTCAAGACTAAGGTACTCTCCACCTCGATCAAATCGAAGCATCTTGATTTTCCTGCCCAACTAATTCTCCACTTCCTGCTTAAACTCTTTGAAATTTTCAAAGGTTTTTGACTTGTGCTTGATTAAGTAGATATACCCATATCTGCTATAATGACGGAGAGTCGAAAACCGGGAGCCTAGTCGGGTTACTTGTGGCCCAAACGGAGGTGATCCTTGATTTGTGAGGGTGTTGGAGATCGGAACACGGTGCATGTGCCTGGTGGATTGTCGGCTATCAGGCGTGTAGTTAGGCTTCCCCCTGAGGGCAACGCATTTTGAATCTGGTAGGTGTTGGTTACGAAACTTGTACTTGCATGGTCAATATTTTATTACTAGGTATGTCTACTCAAAGAGTATTTACATTGGGTGCTTACGTATCTTGGGAGGAAGGGGGGGGGGGTGGGGTGAAGGTTTCTTGCCCACCCTTGATAGGGTAGGACTCGCTGAGAATTTCTCCAGCGTCTTCATCTTTGTCCGGTTCTTTATCAGACTCCTCCCCCTTCTTAGTCCCTTTCTTGGTGTTCTTCAAGATTCACTTCTAGGCTCTCCTCAATCCCCCCGTTGGTTAGCACGGTAGGGTGGTAGAGGTCTTTGGTGAGGAACTTCAGCTATGTTGTTTGTGGGATCATAGAGGTATGAGGGCTACGTGGAGGATTTAAGATTGGGAGGTTCTATAGGGTCCTAAAATGCTCCTATAGCATTTTAATTGTTTATGTTCGATTCCAGAGTTTCCTTTCCTAGGTATTAGACTCGTTGTTCTATGGGCCTACCCGTAGTTTTCAATTCATCACTACTTTTATAACATACTTATTATGACACTGCTCCTAACACGTACGCATGTAGGTATACTTTTATACTTAATTTTAGAAAAAGTATAATTTAGTCAGAGTGTTTAGTCCCGTTGTATTTATAGTTGTATATCTTGTATGGTTCGATATACTAGCTCACTATAAACAATGCTCTGATACCAATTTGTCACACCCCCGAACCGAAGCGGTGGAAACGTCCGGGGGCAGATGACGTCATTGTGCAGTATCATAACAATTGAATATAAATGAAACATAGCAAATCCAAGCATCATACATGGAGATAACATACTTACATTGTTTACATATTGTATTTGTTCTCAAATTACATCAAAGAGACATTAGTAAGTAACTTCCAATCGAAAGCAAAATAGTCCATATTCTGCGATCCGTAACCTGCTTACTGATTTCCTGAGAATACAAGTCGTTTTGAAAAAGTGTCAACATAAATTATGTTGGTGAGTTCATAAGCATTTTTGTATCAGGATTTGCGATAGCTTAGAAAACCAGAAAATCCAATATTTTCTGGTCAAAATAGTTGAGAGTCTTGTTCCAATTAAGTGTAGTTGCATGTGTGTTTAGTTTATCATTTTCGATGTCGTATAAAATCGTTTTCTCCCCAGAAAATCCTATATTTTCTGATGCAAAAATAGTTGTCTTAAAACCCCAAGACTTGTGTGATAAAGATTCATACAAGATTGTCAAAATCATAATTGATTATAAACAAACAAAAAAAGACAAAGTAATCAGTGTAAATTGTGTAATCATTTATGAGCTTAAAACCCTAAAAACTGGAGTTGTGTGAGAAATTAACGGGTATTTATGGACAATCTGCACGATGCATGTGGAAAATCAACGCAACGAATGCGGACAATCAATACCATGCATGGGGACGATCGACATAATGTGCTACTGCTTGGAAGATGTTTCCCCCGTAAATCTCAAAATAATATTGTTCGTAAGGTGTTCGCACGTAAATTTCAAAAATATTTTTGTTATATTCTAGTGAGTCATTATAACCATACTAATATGACGGAGTGTCTGTCTTAACATTATTCAGGCGTCAGTGTCAACCCCGTATAGATCTCTACACAAATTCCCGCTCTTCCTCCAGGCGACTCTGGTTATAACTCTTACATGACTTAAAATACACACTAATATATATATATATATATATATATATATATATATATATATATATATATATATATATATATATATATATATATATATAGGTACAGTGAAGATGCGTCTGACTAGAATATTAACAGATATTTGTGCAAATCGTTGAAATCCGTTATTTATTAAATTAATAACAATAGTTATACCCGTTGACTAGATGTTTCATTTTGTTTCATAGCTTTAGTTGTGCTCGTTGACTAGGTGTTTCGTTTCGTTTCATAACCTTAGTTGTACTTGTTGACTAGGTGTTTCGTTTCGCTTCGTAACCTTAATTGTACTCGTTGACTAGGTGTTTCGTTTCGTTTCGTAACCTTAGTTGCACTCGTTGACTAGGTGTTTCGTTTCATTTCGCATATTGAAAATAACCCACTTTAAATCATCTAAATCAAAAAATGACTCAACACTATCGATGTTGGCAAAAGTGGGCCTTCTTTTTATAAATTCTCATTTGAGAAACATATTTGTCAAAAAGTATTATGAGTGACCCAAAAATACAAGTATTGTTGAAAATAGCCCATTCTTTCTAAAATACTCATTTTAGGCTCGTATTTAAGAAAATGTCCAAAATGGCCCTTGTTTATTAAATAATTCCACTCGGTTACTAGGTGTTTCGTTTCGTTTCGTAACCTTAGTTGTACTCGTTGACTAGGTGTTTCGTTTCGTTTCGTAACCTTTGTTGTACTTGTTGACTAGGTGTTTCGTTTCGCTTCGTAACCTTAGTTGTACTCGTTGACTAGGTGTTTCGTTTCGTTTCGTAACCTTAGTTGCACTCGTTGACTAGGTGTTTCGTTTCATTTCTCTTATTGAAAATAACTCACTTTAAATCATATAAATCAAAAAATGACTCAACAATATCGATGTTGGAAAAAGTGGCCCTTCTTTTTATAAATTCTCATTTGAGAAACATATTTGTCAAAAAGTATTATGAGTGATCCAAAAATACAAGTATTGTTGAAAATAGCCCATTCTTTCTAAAATACTCATTTTAGGCTCGTATTTAAGAAAATGTCCAAAATGGCCCTTGTTTATTAAATAATTCCACTTTTGGTCCATTTTAATCAAAATGTTCGATAACAACTCAAATTTATCCAATATTTCAAAAATGACTTTTATGTATATTTTTGGCCGAAAATAGTCCAAAATAGTATAATTTCCATGACTTATATCTTCCCAAAATTTTAAGCCAACAACTTTGTTTAAGCAAAATTTTGAAGCAAAACCTTATGATTCTTGACATAACAATTTATGAATTATATTTCATAAACATACTAGTTTTTGTTCCTAACACATAATTTGTGATATATGGTTCAACTCTTGAGACTTGCTCAAAATCTTGAGTTTTTGGGCTATTCATATTGAGTTTCATAACTATGAACACACGTAAAGCATAACTTGCATGCATAATCAAGCAATGATACTAAGATTTCACAAGACCCTTGACTTGTATCCTCCCCCAAAAACAATGAAAAACTCAAAAGAGGGGTATGAAGCTCACCTTGATTCGGTTGATGAGTTGATTGGAGTGATGAGGTGAAGATCTCAAGCCTAAATTCTTAGATGAGAGGATGAACTTCCTTGGAGGTGATTTTATCCTAAGGATTTAACACATTTTATTGTTTGTAAATAGGATGACATGAACATGAAAAATGTATTCAATCACTAGGGATTTACGAAATACTCACCAAAGATTAGAGTGAGGTTGAAGACTTTAACTCCTTTTAAAGCTTGAAGTTACTCTTGAGAGAAAATGGGAGTGGGCAGTAGGTAAAATGACAAGAAATGGTGGGGCCTTTTGGAAGGAAATCATCCAAATATAGGGAGTAGGAAATTTTGATGTGATATTTACTTGGGAATCCGTTGGTTAATTTCATGGATACATGTTGAATATTAAAATATAGAGGGAAATGAGGAAAAGTGTCTAATCAACAAAGTCAACACTCCTATCCTTATCTTATTCACATCTTATGTTTTAAAATAATACCTTTAGAAATCCTAAATATTATTTTATGTAAATGTGTTTTAAATACTCAAATTTGGCATAAAATAGGGGTTTAAGGGGTCTAAGTCATGAAAAATACTAGTTTGGTGGGATTCCCGACGTCAACCTCTCTTAAAATAATGAAATGGTCCAAAATGGTCTAAAATACGGAGTCAAATGTTGAGTTCCGGAGTCAATCCTCAAATTCCGGAGTCAAGCATTAGTTCCGAAGTCCCTTTTTAGTTTCCGGAGTCACACAACAGTTTCCGAGCTCAAGGGTTGCGAAGTCAGCTCCTATCCGGAGTCATTTCCTTCCGAGGCTGCGAGGTCTCCGAGGCAGCGAAGGTTTCCGGTCCGTAGTGCGAGATCTTCCGGAGTGGTGCGAATCTTTCCGAAGTCGGCAGTTCCGGATCAGCAGATGTCTAGAGCGAAATTGTCCGCTGGGAGGGTCCAAAGTCACTTAAGGGGTTCCGAACTGAGCTTTCTCTTTCAAGTTTTCTCCTTTCGTTTTGAGTTGGTTTCGACTAAGGAAACTACATAGGGAGATTTGAGAGAGATTTAAGATACATAGAGAGATTTGGGAGAGATAGAGAGACATGTATGCTTTGCATTATAACAATACATGGTTCATTAGGAACCATAATGTAAACCTGAACGTTTTAGCACAAGTCTTACAATAGTTGATGTTTACATGAGGACATAATTTCCTAGCCAAAAATGCTAGTTGTGACATCACCCCCCTCCCCCCCCCTGTTAGAGGGAATTTCGTCCCAAAATTCTAATTCTCAGGGGAACATCAAAGGTTGAGCAAAGTTATGTGTACTTTCGTTTCTTTTGATCTTTACACGGCGTTCCAACGGATTTTCGTTATTAGTGTTTGACCTTGTTCCTTTGATTTCCCGATCTATGATCCCCACATGCTCCTCTTCGGGGTATGCATTCTCGTTTACTTAATCTTGTGGAGTGGAGTTTGCTAGAGCTTCGGTGGTCAGACACTCATTAGTGTTGAATACGCGGAAGGTGAAATGTATGAAACTTTGTTTCTTATAATAACCAAAGGCCGTAGGTTACTGGACTTATCCTGGCGTGGATCTCGAATGGTCTTCTAAGGATCGTGCTCCTGGTGTCCTAGAAGTAGAGTTCATAGGCCTTATGGGTTGGCACTATTGTTACCAAGGTTGAGGTTGTGTGTGGTGTAGCTGACCTTATGAGTCTTAGGTTACCTTGGGAGTTTTCTTCCTATGGGGTCCCGAGCTAGAGGTAGGTCGTCCTCTGCCTGTTTCTTTGATGTTGGTTGAACAAGTCTCTGATTCGGGGTAGGGAGTATCGGTCCTTGAGGATGGGTTTGTTTGGCTCCTTAGTACTTAGTGGTTCTATGGGCAATTCTCCTTTCCCCCTTATGAGTCATATGGGTGCTTCCTGTGGTTAGAGGCTTGGTCTGATGTTTTCCTTACCTATTATATTGTTCTTGCGATCAGACACTATCTGTTTTCGTGACGATGTTAAGTGACATCGGAGGTTTGGTTATTGGGATGGTTCCAGGACTCGAGTCGATTCCAACCTCGACTTAGCACATGGTTGAGGTTTCCAAAGGGATTTAGGGAATATCTGGGGGAAGTTATAAGCCTCTGGGATTCTCTTGCATGTCTTCTTTTTTTCTTGTTTCCATCTTTATTGTGGGGGTTAGGAAGGAGTGTGATGTTTCTTACCTAAGTACTTATGTGCCTGAATGCTGGGGGTTTGTCGTTATAGGGTGAAACAGTTTTGTTAATCGAATGGGTAAGGCGGAAAGTCTCTTTGTAGTGTTTGAAATTAGTATGGTGAGGATCAACCAGTCTGTAACAAGTGACGACGTTAGACTTCTTATTATAACAGATTTTACGTCGATTGGGAAGGGGTGGTGGTTAGGAATGATAGTGTGTTCTACGTTCGTGTTCTTATCATAACCAGTTCCGTCTCCTATTTTTACTACTGCATCTAATTTATTACTGCTTTTTAGATGTACTGGTACTACGAGTGCTTTGACACAAAACGATGGAATTTGTAGTTTGATTTCTACTAGGTTTTTCAATGATAACTGGGTGTAACCTAACCGTATATAATTAGGATCGAAAGGACAGTCGACTGAGTGGCTCTGCCCTATTCGAAAATCAGGCCATGGCAGAAAATGAGGCGGGATCACTCACTCCTAGTTCGTAGAATCTTAATCATATCTGACTCTAATGTTTATACGAAACCACCCTGGTTCACCTGCAAGGATCTCTATTTTCTCTGTGATTGATATGATTTGCTTGGAGGAGGAAATAATTTTTGATTATGTTTTTAATTGACAAAACCTCTTTGTGAAAACAATTTGATGCATAAAGTTTATCATTTGGGAACGTAAAAAAATCTCGATAGGGTTCCTTGTTGCTCCTTCATGTCTAGTTGTCAAACTCCTCCGGAGCCTCCGTCATTCTTTTCCGTTGGACACTCCCTTTTGAAATGCCCTGTTTCACCGCATGCATAGCATAATGAGTTTACTTTAACATTGGGGGTTGGAGTGATGCATTGGGCCGGAGCTCTACAGAAACAGACGAGGTGTCCTTTCTTGTTGCACCTATTGCAGTGTAATTTCCGACGGTCTCCCTTATGATGGATGCTACACTTGTTGCATTTTGGGAGGTTTCCCATATAGGGTTTCCTTGGTGTTGATGTAGTAGGATCAATAGGGGTGAGGGCTTCTAAAGCTTGTTGCCTTTTGGTAGGTCCTTGAGTTGAGCAGTTCCTTTCCTTTTTCTGGGACTTTCATTTCTTGTTCTTAGATTTATGGGTTGGGATATCCATGTAAGCAGCCATTTGTTAGTGTCCTTGGTTACTACTATGGTTGGGATTGTTGCCACTATTCCCATTTCCGTCAAGGTGGTTAGCATGGAGTTGTGCCATGACGGCTGTCACGTCAGCTGTGACCGCGGCTTGAAATGTGGCAGAGTCTATCTGTAGAATCGGTGCTTCACTGGGGTGCTAGTTTTCCTCATGAGAGGACATGATTCTGTTTCATGGTGAGGGACGAAGTTGTAAGAAACCATAGTCATCCTTAGTCATTTACATTTACATATAACTTTCACGTGTCATTGTATGATTCTCTTGGTTTCAACTTACATCCCTATGATGTACTTACGATAGAGAGTAGAATTAAGCATTGCACAAATATTGTGTTTTATCGGGATAAGGTATAACCACCTATACAATGATTGGATTTAGATTACAAGGGTTCTTGGAGGGCGTACCTCTCTTGGTTTACTATTTCTGGTTGCGGTTTAAGACATTATAAACCTAAGGCGAATAGTGTGGTGATTCTCCTATGCTGAAATGGCGCACAAAGTGCTTGGCCATTTCACTTATGTTATGAGTGCCCTTTTTGTTCTTTACTCCGCTAAGGCTGTCCTAGCCTCGATTACAATGAGTTGTGGTCTCCAGATGACCACTTCCTCCTTCAAGGAGTGTAGATGGTCCGCATAGTTTCCTGGTCCTATTTGTGGGTTTCATAGGGCTTTGGAATGGTGTTCTTGTCACTTGTGGGGGTCGGATTTACATTGTGGTATATCAGGATTTGTCTACAGTCTCCATTACTCCATGACGGAGAGTCGAAAACCGGGAGTCTGGTCAGGTTACTTGTGGCCCAAACGGAGGTGATGCTCGGTTTGTGAAGGTGTTGGAGATCGGAACACGATGCATGTCTATGGTGGATTGTCGCCTATCAGGCGTGTAGTTGGGTTTCCCCCTGAGGGCAACACATTTTGAATCTGGTAGGTGTTGGTTACGAAACTTGTACTTGCATGGTCAATATTTTATTACTAGGTATGTCTACTCCAAGAGTATTTACATTGGGTGCTTACGTATCTTGGGAGGAAGGGGGGGGGGAGGGTGAAGGGTTTCTTGCCCGCGCTTGATAGGGTAGGACTTGCTGAGAATATCTCTAGCGTCTTCATCTTTGTTCGGTTCTTTATCAGACTCCTCCCCCTTCTTAGTCCCTTTCTTGGTGTTCTTCAAGATTCACTTCTAGGCTCTCTTCAATCCCCCTGTTGGTTAGTGCGGTAGTGTGGTAGAGGTCTTTGGTGAGGAACTTCAGCTATGTTGTTTGTGGGATCATAGAGGTATGAGGGCTACGTGGAGGTTTTAAGTGTGGGAGGGTCTATCGGGTCCTAAAATGATCCTATAGCATTTTAATTGTTTATGTTCGATTCCGGAGTTTCCTTTGGTAGGTATTAGACTCGTTGTTCACCACGACTATTTCCCAGCAGATGCTATTTACACCTCAGATAAATGTAGTTGATCAGGCTACATTTATTCAAAGTCTAATTACATATTCTGGGGCCTACCCTTAGTGTTCAACTCATCACTACTTTTATAACATACTTATTATGACACTGCTCCTAACACGTACGCATGTAGGTATACTTTTATACTTAATTTTAGAAAAAGTATAATTTTAGTTAGAGTGTTTTAGTCCCGTTGTATTTATGGTTGTATATCTTGTATGGTTCGATATACTAGCTCACTATAAACAATGCTCTGATACCAATCTGTCACACCCCCGAACCGGAGCGGCGGAAACGTCCGGGGGCGGATGACGTCATTTTGCAGTATCATAACAATTGAATATAAATGAAATATAGAAAATCCAAACATCATACATTGAGATAACATACTTACATTGTTTACATATTGAATTTGTTCTCAAATTACATCAAAGAGACATTAGTAAGTAACTTCCAAACGAAAGCAAAATAGTCCAGATTCTGCGATCCGTAACCTGCTTAGTGATTTCCTGAGAATACAAGTCGTTTTGAAAAAGCGTCAACATAAATTATGTTGGTGAGTTCATAAGCATTTTTGTATAAGGATTTGCGATAGTTTAGAAACCCATAAAATCCAATATTTTATTGTCAAAATAGTTGAGAGTCTTGTTCCAATTAAGTATAGTTGCATGTGAGTTTAGTTTATCATTTTCGATGTCGTATAAAATCGTTTTCTCCCTAGAAAATCCTATATTTTATGATACAAAAATAGTAGTCTTAAAACCCCAAGACTTGTGTGATAAAGATTCATTCAAGATTGTCAAAATCATAATTGATTATAAACAAACAAAAAAAATACAAAGTAATCAGTGTAAATTGTGTAATCGTTTATGAGCTTAAAACCCTAAAACCGGAGTTGTGTGAGAAATTAATGGGTATTTATGGACAATCCACACGATGCATGTGGACAATCAACGCAACCAATGCGGACAATCAATAACATGCATGGGGACGATCGACACAATGTGCTACTGTTTGGAAGGTGTTTCCCCCGTAAATCTCAAAATAATATTGTTCGTAAGGTGTTCGCATGTAAATCTCAAAAATATTTTTGTTATATTCAAGTGAGTCGTTATAACCATACTAATATGACAGAGTGTCTGTCTTAACGTTCTTCAGGTGTCAGTTTCGTTTAAGACGTTTTTCACCCTAGACTGGCCGGTCTAGCTGTAGCGAACATCGAAGGTGCGGGGTGTCAACCCCGTATAGATCTATACAAAAATTCCCGCTCTCCCACTAGGAGACTCTGGTTATAACTCTTACAGGACTTAAAATGTACACTAATATATATATATATATATATATATATATATATATATATATATATATATATATATATATATATATATATATATATATATATATATATATATATATATATATATATATATATATATATATAACAGATATTTGTGCAAATCGTTGAAATCCGTTATTTATTAAATAAATAACAATAGTTATACTCGTTGACTAGATGTTTCGTTTTGCTTCATAGCTTTAGTTGTGCTCGTTGACTAGGTGTTTCATTTTGTTTCATAACCTTAGTTGTACTCGGTTACTAGGTGTTTCGTTTCGTTTCGTAACCTTAGTTGTACTCGTTGACTAGGTGTTTCGTTTCGTTTCGTAACCTTTGTTGTACTTGTTGACTAGGTGTTTCGTTTCGCTTCGTAACCTTAGTTGTACTCGTTGACTAGGTGTTTCGTTTCGTTTCGTAACCTTAGTTGCACTCGTTGACTAGGTGTTTCGTTTCATTTCTCTTATTGAAAATAACTCACTTTAAATCATATAAATCAAAAAATGACTCAACAATATCGATGTTGGAAAAAGTGGCCCTTCTTTTTATAAATTCTCATTTGAGAAACATATTTGTCAAAAAGTATTATGAGTGACCCAAAAATACAAGTATTGTTGAAAATAGCCCATTCTTTCTAAAATACTCATTTTAGGCTCGTATTTAAGAAAATGTCCAAAATGGCCCTTGTTTATTAAATAATTCCACTTTTGGTCCATTTTAATCAAAATGTTCGATAACAACTCAAATTTATCCAATATTTCAAAAATGACTTTTATGTATATTTTTGGCCGAAAATAGTCCAAAATAGTATAATTTCCATGACTTATATCTTCCCAAAATTTTAAGCCAACAACTTTGTTTAAGCAAAATTTTGAAGCAAAACCTTATGATTCTTGACATAACAATTTATGAATTATATTTCATAAACATACTAGTTTTTGTTCCTAACACATAATTTGTGATATATGGTTCAACTCTTGAGACTTGCTCAAAATCTTGAGTTTTTGGGCTATTCATATTGAGTTTCATAACTATGAACACACGTAAAGCATAACTTGCATGCATAATCAAGCAATGATACTAAGATTTCACAAGACCCTTGACTTGTATCCTCCCCCAAAAACAATGAAAAACTCAAAAGAGGGGTATGAAGCTCACCTTGATTCGGTTGATGAGTTGATTGGAGTGATGAGGTGAAGATCTCAAGCCTAAATTCTTGGATGAGAGGATGAACTTCCTTGGAGGTGATTTTATCCTAAGGATTTAACACATTTTATTGTTTGTAAATAGGATGACATGAACATGAAAAATGTATTCAATCACTAGGGATTTACGAAATACTCACCAAAGATTAGAGTGAGGTTGAAGACTTTAACTCCTTTTAAAGCTTGAAGTTACTCTTGAGAGAAAATGGGAGTGGGCAGTAGGTAAAATGACAAGAAATGGTGGGGCCTTTTGGAAGGAAATCATCCAAATATAGGGAGTAGGAAATTTTGATGTGATATTTACTTGGGAATCCGTTGGTTAATTTCATGGATACATGTTGAATATTAAAATATAGAGGGAAATGAGGAAAAGTGTCTAATCAACAAAGTCAACACTCCTATCCTTATCTTATTCACATCTTATGTTTTAAAATAATACCTTTAGAAATCCTAAATATTATTTTATGTAAATGTGTTTTAAATACTCAAATTTGGCATAAAATAGGGGTTTAAGGGGTCTAAGTCATGAAAAATACTAGTTTGGTGGGATTCCCGACGTCAACCTCTCTTAAAATAATGAAATGGTCCAAAATGGTCTAAAATACGGAGTCAAATGTTGAGTTCCGGAGTCAATCCTCAAATTCCGGAGTCAAGCATTAGTTCCGAAGTCCCTTTTTAGTTTCCGGAGTCACACAACAGTTTCCGAGCTCAAGGGTTGCGAAGTCAGCTCCTATCCGGAGTCATTTCCTTCCGAGGCTGCGAGGTCTCCGAGGCAGCGAAGGTTTCCGGTCCGTAGTGCGAGATCTTCCGGAGTGGTGCGAATCTTTCCGAAGTCGGCAGTTCCGGATCAGCAGATGTCTAGAGCGAAATTGTCCGCTGGGAGGGTCCGAAGTCACTTAAGGGGTTCCGAACTGAGCTTGCTCTTTCAAGTTTTCTCCTTTCGTTTTGAGTTGGTTCCGACTAAGGAAACTACATAGGGAGATTTGAGAGAGATTTAAGATACATAGAGATATTTGGGAGAGATAGAGAGATGTATGCTTTGCATTATAGCAATACATGGTTCATTAGGAACCATAATGTAAACTTTAACGTTTTAGCACAAGTCTTACAATAGTTGATGTTTACATGAGGACATAATTTCCTAGCCAAAAATGCTAGTTGTGACAAAAGAAATGATGTTTCTTTCCATATCTGGAGAATAGCAACAATTATTCAAATCTAGTCCTAATCTATTACTAAGCACTAAAGAGTAAACTCCAATCCTGGTGACAGGCGACGATCTTCTGTTCCCCATGATCAAGTTTATCTTCCCATGCTCCACATCCCTATTTCTTTTTAGGCCCTGCAAATCAGAACAAATGTGAAAACCACATCCTGTCTCAAGTACCCAAGAAATAGCATGTGATAAATCATTAGATTGAATAGTGAAAATACCTGCGAAGGACGGCTTGATCTTCCCATCCTTGATATCTGGCAATTACTTCGGGCAGCTTCGTTTGAAATGACCTACGTCGTGGCAGTGATAGCACTCTGCATCCTTTGGGTATGAGGTGGGTGCAGCGGGACCAACCTTGGTTCCACTAGAAGAGGTGCCATCTCGGGACTTTCCCTTATGGTGGCTCTTTGAAGGAGCCTTCCTCTTCTTACCCATCCCTTGCCCAATAGCCAAAACTGGGGCAGCAGTAGGAGTTGATGCAACAGATTTATCCTTGAGGTTGCTGTCAGTAGTCCTCAACAACCCTTGAAGCTTGCTCAACGTGACCTCCTCTTTGTTCATGTGGTATGTCAGGCGGAACTGGTTGTAGCACGGTGGTAAGGAGTGAAGAATTATGTCAATTGCCAGCTCCTTATTGAAGTCCACATTTAAATTCTGCAGGTGATCTACTAATCTTTGCATCTTCTGGAGATGAGCAGTGACAGACTCTCCGTCTCACATCTTGGTCGTGATCTTCGAAGTGATGATCTCGTACCTCTCCTGTCTCGCTCTTTGATGGTACCTATCCATCAAATCTTGATGCATCTTTTAGGGGTAGAAGTCCTCGTAGGACTTTTGGAGTTCTGCGGTCATGGTGGCGAGCTTGATGTAATGGACTTTCGTAGCATCACGCTTGTGGGTTTCATAAGCACCAATCTCCTCGGGAGTAGCAGTTTCGAGGTTTATCTCCTTCATCTCCTTGTCGAGGACATATTCCTTGTCCTCGTAGCGGGTAACCATCCTTATGTTGCAGATCCAATCATTGAAATTTTTTCCGTCGAAGATTACCCTCCCACACAAATTCATGAGTGAGAATGATTCGGAAGAGTTCGAGCCTTGAGTGTTGTTCGAGTTCGACATCTGAAAAGGAAAAGAGAAAAAGTTTGATTAGATAAGAATCCCCAATTAAACACCCAAATGAGAAATTAGGGCTAGGATGTGACATCCCCATTTTTCCTCGGCCAGAAAAGACTGATTTTGTTTATGCTTTATAAAAATTAGACTACTTCTTTTAATAAAAATGTTGCGGAATTTGTTCCCAGAAAAACATGATAACTATATTATCAAAGCATTTCCGAAGAAATGCATTTTTATTCATTTTAAAACATTTGGGATGTCATCGTCAATACAGAAACATAAGCATAAACAGAACTTAAATTCATTATCACTAGTGATTTATATCTCCTTAATCTCTCAGTGTAATGTAACTTCATATCGACACCTGTGATTCAAATAAACTGAGTGGGTCAGGTTGGGAAACCTGGTGAGTACATAGGGTTTTCAACCCACAATAATATAATTATTATGTTTAAACATCAAACAATCAACCCAATTACCCATCCCCATTATCTACTTTACTCTTAAGGATCTACCCTAAGAATCAGCTATTCCTCGTTCATTAATTCCTAAGGATCATCCTAAGGAATCGGCACGAAATCCATCGTTGCCACGGTTTACACAACTGGCACTAAGTCTGCATAGTCGCCAGGGTTAAGGCACCAAGTCTGCATGGTCGCCAGGGTTTAGGCACCAAGTCTGCATGGTCGCCAAGGTTTAGGCACCAAGTCTGCATCTTCGTCAGGGTTTAGGCACCAAGTCCGCATGATCGCCAATGTTTAGGCACCAAGTCCGCATGATCGCCAGGGTTTACAGTTTAAATCATTTAAAACATGTATAAAATATTTCATTCAGCATAGACATCAAGTATTCAGACAATATGCACACATAGCACATAATTTATATAAAATACTTCATATCTATGTGTAAGATGAAAGTAACTATGCACTAACCTGATAAGGTGGTCAGTCGGTACTCGGACAACGCTTCGTTAATCTTAAAACAATTTCCCTCGGACAAAACCTAGTATCATTACCACTAGAGTTTAGTCTAATGTTTGACGAGACTAATTAATAGTTTTGCTATTATTACTATTATATAAGCTAAACAATATTCTTCACCCACTATGTACAGACAGGGGCCAGACATAAAACACCGGAGGGCATGACCATTTTGGCATATAGCACTTCTGAAATCCAACAACCCTATGCGGCCCTTTAAACCAGATTCCCCGTACCGCGAGTGGTTAAAAAGATATTATAACGACTCTTATATAACTCATAATAATAGACCAAATAATTACTATAAGGTCCTAATAACGTTACTATAATTAATTAAAAGCTATATTAAAAATAGCGTAGGCGTAGCTCACTTACAGCGAGTTTTCTCGAAAACCGTACTCCGCCGGATCAGAGTTTCTGAGTAGAAAGGCTCTTTTCTCGGGGCTTCGGGGCTTCGGGTTCTAGGGGGTTTACCTAGACTTTAGGGGGGGGGGGGGTTGGGGCTTTAGAGAGAGAAAGTAGAGAGACAGAGAAGAGTTTGGATGTGTGAAGAATGAGGGAACCCGACACCTCTATTTATAGGCTGAAAAACTGATCGACTCGCCGAGTCGAAGTACTGACTCGCCGAGTCCATGCCACATGTCAGCTTTCTGGTGGCCAAACGTGTGTGGCCTGTATTGTGCCACGTCACCCCTTTTGCAGCAGCACTCTGCCGACTTCTAAACCCCGTAACTTTCGCATACGAGCTTCGGTTTCGAAGTTTTTTTTCACGCGTAGGTAAAAACAAGATCTACAACTTTCATTTAGACTCCGTCGGCTAATTCTCGACCGATCTTAAATTTAACAGTAGGATGAGATTAGACTGTTAAATGACCGCGAAGAATTCGTAACTCCTTCATACGGACTTCGTTTTCGTCTGTCTTTTTACCGTTGAGTTCCTATTAATGAGATCTTCAACTCTCATTTAGGTCGCGTAAGTGAAAAACCGCTTGAACTAAAATTCGAGTTTCGGGTCGTGCACTGCTAAGCCGAATCTTAGAAAAATCGCAACTTCCTCATACGAAGTCAGATTTGGGCGTTCTTTTTATGGATGTTGTCGGTTTAACATATGCTACAACTTTTGTTTAGATCACTAAGGCTAAAAACTCCTCTATTGCAAATTCACTATTTAAGTCTCTCGGTGTCGTGCCGGTTTTGCCGAAAAACTTCAACAGGCCATAACTTGTTCATTATAACTCGGATTTCGGCGTTCTTTATATGTACGGAACCCTTGAGACATATTCTACAACTTGGTTAAGATTATTTATTCTAAATAATCTTTTGTCGAAAAGTTGTTTTCGACCCCTATTATCTCTAAATTGACTAGCCCGGATCTACGGGCGTTACAACTATCTCCCCCTTAGGATGATTATGTCCCGGAATCATCAACGAAACAGGGCTCACATGATGACTCCATACATTATCTCTTCATCCTAAGTAATAACTGTAACTTTTATGTTTCTTCGAACAAGTATCTAACTCTAAGACTTCCTGACTGCAGGCGGTGCTCGATCTTGCACCTGCTCCCTATCTCACGTTAGACTCCAAATTATGACCTTCAAGTCATAATCTCGATCCTTACTGGATACTGCTTCTTCTTCTTAACAATCTTAAGTTCAGTTATTCGATTTTCACAATAGACCGATGGGTCGCGTTCTAATGACCTCTCAACGTATGTTGCAATGCTTAGACTCAGGTCTCTTAGAGTCAAATTCCGGAATGGAATATACTTTTCTTCATGTTCTAATGTGATATAACAACATTTCAACATTTAGCATTTCTAGCTACCAACTTCTTTAACTATGAGCACGATACTGCTTCGATTATCTTTTACTTCAATCTTCTTGGCTTAAGTCAGATGCCATATCGAGCTTGGTTCTCTGAACCACGTAACATACTCATCGTAGTCGGACTCAATTTGATATGACCACTAAGGTCGGAATAACAATCATCTTCTTAGTCATTACCGAAACGATGGTAACGACAGACATGAACAAAACAGAATCAGTTACTAGTGCCTTGGTAACCTTGTGACTTTCCCTGATCCAAGCGTGAGTCCTGTGCTTCCGGTAGTATAGGCCTCTACTACCATTCACACCTACTCATACTCGTCCCAAGTATTGTATCGCAGTTTTCCAAGTCATCATACAAGAAAATCACATAACAACTTAACACACCGGATAACAAAATGAAGGTTTTATATTATTCCTTGAAACGATTACATAGGTGTTCAAGTTCACCCAAGACTATGCCTCTAATAGGCTACACCATACGATACTATCCACACGGCAACTGCATAACTAGATCTTTGGATATGAAGTCCTCATCATCGATTCCTCGCGTTGTTTTCTGCTTCGACGAGGATCATGTGGAATGCCCTTGGCGTTGGTGGTGTGTTTGGCCTTGCTGCCTCATTTTTCTTTGGGCAGTCTCTAGAAATATGCCCTTCTTTGTTACATCCGTAGCACACCTTCTTGTTGGACGCGCACTTGCTGGCGTAATGTCCTGTCTTTCCACATTTGTAGCGAGTCACTTCCTCGCTACATTTCCCGAAGTGTTTCTTTTTACACTTCTCGCACCACTTAGCTTCACCTCCTCCTCCTCCTTCAGACTTTGAGAATTTTCTTTCTTTGTTGGATTTTGAAGATCCTTCAAACTTCCTCTTTTCTCCCGCCTTATCCTTTTCTAGACCCTTTTCTCTTATCTTGGTCTCTACATTCTTAGGTGCTCTAATGGCTGACTTTAAAGTAGTTTCCATTTTAATCGTTGGGCCAAAGTCTATTGGCAGTCCGTTAGCAAACCTATCTATCTTGGAGAGTTTAGTAGGCACCAAGTAGGGAAACAGCTTCATCCTCTCGGTGAATGCGGTGACATACTCATCGACACTCATATTCCCTTTCTTCAGGTTCTGAAACTCGTTGTTTAGGTCTATCAGATCTATCTCTGAGCAGTACTGCATTTTCAGCTGCTCCATGAAATCTTCCCAAGACATCTTTCTTGCTTCTCCTTTGGGCATCGTATCTGCCAATAACTTCCACCAGCTCAATACTCCGGTCTTCAGTTGTCTGACCGCAAAACGGTTTTCTGCTTGTTGCTACAGTCGCAACTCTCAAACACCATCTCCATTTCGGAGATCCAGTCCATAATCTCAACAGGCTTCAGGCTTCCGGAAAGGCTTGGTGGCTTGGCACCCAAGAAGCTCTTATACATTCGCCCATCCTTGTCATTTCCCCTCTCTGGGCCATTCCTTCGTTCTCCTTGAGTCCCAACTTGACTCACAGGGCGGCTATAGTTCCCTTCCTCCGATTGCTCGGGAATCAGCTCAGGTTGCTCAATGGGCATGGTAGGTTCGTCCCTATTTTCATGCAACATCCTCCTCATTTCTTCCCTTTGTTCAGCTAACATAGCCCGAATCATGGCTTGTACTCCAGCCATGGTGATTGGTTCAGGTGCAGCTTCTATTACAACAGGTATTTGCTCAATCACTGGGGGTTGATTCCTGTTTCCGTTCCCATTCCCGACTCCGCTTCGGGTTCTTTCCATTTCGATCTATACACCAAATCAGACATTCGGTGTAATGACGATAATTAAGATAGGAAAGATTCGACGTGTAATTCTCCCTATCACTCCGAAAAGTTACATGCCAGTTCTAATACCGTAATCAAACGTTTAGAAATCTGAACATATAAAATTTCCAGATCCGGTCGGCAACAGACCATAGATCCGATCATATAACGCATATCATAAACCATTTAGAACATAAAAGCATGTTAGGCATTTTCCCTAAATAAGCTAGTGCTTGTGTCTCTTCAGGTGTACTACCTAAAATATATTAGACACATTCCTCACAATCATCGCTTAGCATTCTAAGTTTAAGTCCATAAATAAATCCTTATTCCTAGTTCGCTTTAACTAATGCTCTGATACCAACTGTGACATCCCCATTTTTCCTCGGCCAGAAAAGACCGATTTTGTTTATGCTTTATAAAAATTAGAGTACATCTTATAATAAAAATGTTGCGGAATTTGTTCCCAGAAAAACATGAAAATATATTATCAAATCATTTCCAAAGAAATGTATTTTTATTCATTTTAAATCATTTGGGATGTCATCGTCAATACAGAAACATAAGCATAAACAGAACTTACATTTATTATCACTAGTGATTTATATCTCCTTAATCTCTCAGTGTAATGTAACTTCATATCGACACCTGTGATTCAAATAAACCGAGTGGGTCAGGTTGGGAAACCTGGTGAGTACATAGGGTTTTCAACCAACAATAATATAATTATTATGTTTAAACATCAAACAATCAACCCAATTACCCATCCCTATTATCTTCTTTACTCTTAAGGATCTACCCTAAAAATCAGCTATTACTCGTTCATTCATTCCTAAGGATCATCCTAAGGAATTGGCACGAAGTCCATCGTTGCCACGGTTTACACAACGGGCACTATGTTTGCATAGTCGCCAGGGTTAAGGCACCAAGTCTGCATGCTCACCAGGGTTTAGGCACCAAGTCTGCATGGTCACCAAGGTTTAGGCACCAAGTCTGCATGGTCTCCAGGGTTTAGGCACCAAGTCCGCATGATCTCCAAGGTTTAGGCACCAAGTCCGCATGATCGCCAGGGTTTAGAGTACACCGGGTGAACACATCGTTCACAACACCTAAAGATTGCAAGCCTGCTAGTGTTCCACTGGACTGTCTAGAATAGTCCATGGTTGTCATCCATACTCTGCTAGATGACGGGGCCACGCTTGGGTAAAAGGCTTCTTTCATTGTTCACCTCTCACCCTTATCTCATGGTCTATATCACCTCTTATCTCAACATTCAATTCATATTTCATCTACCCATGTTTACCCAACATATTTTATAGATATAAAATACATATACAGTTTAAATCATTTAAAACATGTATAAACTCTTTCATTCAGCATAGACAGCAGATATTCAGACAATATGCACACATAGCACGTAATTTATATAAAATACTTCATATCTATGTGTAAGATGAAAGTAACTATGCACTCACCTGATAAGGTGGTCACTCGGTACTTGGACAACGCTTCGTTAATCTTAAAACAATTTCCCTCGGACAAAACCTAATATCATTACCACTAGAGTTTAGTCTAATGTTTGACGAGACTAATTAATAGTTTTGCTATTATTACTGTTATATAAGCTAAACAATATTCTTCACCCACTATGTACAGACAGGGGCCAGACATAAAACACCGGAGGGCGTGACCATTTTGGCATATAGCACTTCTGAAATCCAACAACCCTATGCGGCCCTTTAAACCAGATTCCCCGTACCGCGAGTGGTTAAAAAGATATTATAACGACTCTTATATAACTCATAATAATAGCCCAAATAATTATTATAAGGTCCTAATAACGTTACTATAATTAATTAAAAGCTATATTAAAAATAGCGTAGGTGTAGCTCACTTACAGCGGGTTTTCTGGAAAACCGTACTCCGTCGGAGCAAGTTTCTGAACCGAAAGGCTCTTTTGTCGGGGCTTCGGGAGCCTCGGGGCTTTGTTCGGGTGCTAGGGGGTTTACCTAGACTTTAGGGTGGGGGGGGGGGGGGTGGGGCTTTAAAGAGAGAAAGTATTGAGAGAGAAGAGTTTGGATGGTGTGAAGAATGAGGGAACCCAGCACCTATATTTATAGGCTGAATTCATGATCGACTCGCCGAGTCGAAGTACTGACTCGCCGAGTCCATGCCACATGTCAGCTTTCTGGTGGCCAAACGTGTGTGGCCTGTATTGTGCCACGTCACCCTTTTTGCAGCAGCACTCTGCCGACTTCTAAACCCCGTAACTTTCGCATACGAGCTGCGTTTTCGACGCTTTTTTTTTCCACGTGTAGGTAAAAACAAGATCTACAACTTTCATTTAGACTCCGCCGGCTAATTCTTGACCGATCTTAAATTTAACAGTAGGATGAGATTAGACTGTTAAATGACCGCGAAGATTTCGTAACTCCTTCATACGGACTCCATTTTCGTCTGTCTTTTTACCGTTTAGTTCCTATTAATGAGATCTTCAACTCTCATTTAGGTCGCGTAAGCCAAAAACCGCTCGAACTAAAATTCGAGTTTCGGGCCGCGCACTGCTAAGCCGAATCTTAAAAAAATCGTAACTTCCTCATACGAAGTCAGATTTGGGCGTTCTTTTTATGGATGTTCTCGGTTTAACATATACTACAACTTTTGTTTAGATCACGAAGGCTAAAAAGTCCTCTATCGTAAATTCACTATTTACATCTCCCGGTGTCGTGCCGATTTTGCCGAAAAACTTCGACAGGCCATAACTTCTTCGTTATAACTCGGATTTCGACGTTCTTTACATGTACGGAACCCTTGAGACATATTCTAAAATTTGGTTAAGATTATTTATTCTAAATAATCTTTTGTCGGAAAGTCGTTTTCGACCCCTATTATCTCTAAATTGACTAGCCCGGATCTATGGGCGTTACATAGGATCCAACAACATTATTTACAACTTAAAAGAGGGATGTCGTAATTTAAATTGTAAATAATTTGAAGGTAAGTGAATGATGATTCACTAATTTCCACCATGAAAAACGAAAACAATTAAGTTTTAAATGTATTGAAACTCCTAGATCTTTTGAGATTCATTGTAATTTTCAATGGCATGTTTAAATCTCGATATGCCCTTCAAGTTTGTGATTGGGATACCGAGGATTACAAACAAGGTGTGAATAACCATGCGAATGTACTTGGTGCCCTCGATGTTACAGTCAGCTAATCAATGTGCCAGTTAGTCACACACGCTCCATTGATCTATGACAAACAACGAGTCACCTTTGCCACCTTTGCTTAGAGCCAAATTAGTGTGCCGATTAACCACACACGCTCCACTAACGTCTTAGCAAGGGTACAAAGTGTAATTCCATGGAATAGCATCAAATTCACATTTTCCTAAAAGTAACTAAGATTGGGAATTTTATAAAAAAATTTAGTTACTTTATTAATCATTATACTTTTAATGAGGAATTAGGTTTCTCTATCCTACCCGTTCGGCTAACGACCCTCCACCAGTCAAGAAAGCGGTGGGTGAGAGTGGACACCCATTAAACGACCATTTTATAGGCCATAACCTTATACCCCCTTATAGATCGGCTTCGTGAATGAGGCCTACTAACGGTAAGACTAACATTTAACTTATACATATATAATAGTTATTCTTATAATATTATAATAGTATATGGTTGAATTTTAAACTTGTAAAATTCTAAGGTTTGGAATTTAATTATCTCAAAATTAAATTTTAATCAAAAATTTAAATTCCAAAACTTGAGGGCAAGTTTTGAAACATTTCAAAAACATCTAGATCAAAATTCAAATAAACAATTAAACAATTAATTTGGTGATTATCTAATTTTGACCTAATCCAATTGCATGCATGATAATTGATCAAGTAATTCAAATAAATAACATTTATCAAATAAGGTAATAATTATTCAATTAAATAACCAAAATCTTTTATTTTGACAGAGATAATCATATATAATCAATAAAATTCGGATTTTATCAATTAGAAACACTTATGGTAATTATCCCAAGTCAAAATAAGCAAAAGTCCCGAAATTCCCTCTGTCTGACTGTCAGACAGAAAGCCAAAAAATCGAATTCAAGAAATGAACAATCATACAATGCATCAAATACAATATAAACCAACCAATGATTTGATACCACTGATGGGTTTTGAGTAAAAGAACAATCTTATATGCTCATGCAAAACCCTAAAGCTTGGATCTAGGTTTCTCTATTGTACATGCAATTCATCCAAGACTTGAATACCCTAATCTAGCATACTAGAAAACTTGAGATCTATATAAATAACCAAGTAAGAATATTACCTCATGATTGTAGTATGGAACTTGAATCTTCAAGGCTTACGAGAACCAAGCACCTCAAATGTGATGCCTCTAATGGCTTACTAACACCAAGGCAAGAGGATAATGTTTAAGAGAGAGGATGAGAGGCTAGAAATCAGCTCCAAGCTTCCAAGGGATCAAGTGGCCGATTTCCAATGCCTTAGGGGTCCTTTTATACTTGAATTGCTAGGGTTTCAGCTAAAACCCTAATTGGATAGCTTAGGCCATAAGCAGTCCATAGAACCTTTCAGAATAAGGCCCCCTTAGATGAATTCAAGATGAACTTCACCTTAAATTCGTCCAAGCCTTAATCCATAAGAATTCTCAGCCCAAAATCAATTATCTTATAATTGCAGTTCCAGTCCCTTTTATTTAATCAATCTATTTTAGTAGCAATAATTAATTCTTAATTAATTATTCAACTAATATTAATTAAACAAATATGATTTCTCTTTTAATATATTATTCTTATAATATATTAATAAACCATAATATCCTCTTTCTTCATAAATCATCCTGTCAAGATGCTTTGGTGAAGACAACCCAAAAGGATCATGCTTAACCGGGTCTAGTGCATACCAAATATAGTTATGGACTTACACACTAATCCAACACCTTCAACCTATAGAAGACCAAGCCTCGCAACCTAAGCCAAAAAGGGTCAAATACTTGGTTGTATCAAAATAAACACCCGCAACCATTTTCATTAAGGGTGTGGGTGCTTCAAAGAAGAGAAAAACCAAAACCGTAGAGTCCACTCCTCAGGTTCAACATTCTCTATCCAAGGCTCATGATTCTCCAGTAAATGTTATCGATGAAAGTTTAAATGAGCCTTCGGAGTCCGGAGATGTATTTAGGAGAAAAACGTTGAAGCTTACCCTTAGTCAAAGCCAAAAGAGAACCGAGGCAAATGTCGGAGTCTCAAAAAAGACTCCCGCAGCCGTTCGAGTCCCCGCTGACGCACCTGCAGTTACCCAATCTAACCACTTTGATACAGTAAGTGTATCAGTTTCATCACAACATGGAGACAAAAACCAATTTTGACTCCAAGTGAATCCAGATGTTGATGTCCGCCCTAAGGTCTCCAAAGCTTCACGTTTACATTCTCTCTCTCTCTCTCTCTCTCTCTCTCTCTCTCTCTCTCTCTCTCTCTCTCTCTCTCTCTCTCTCTCTCTCTCTCTCTCTCTCTCTCTCTCTCTCTCTCTCTCTCTCTCTCTCTCTCTCTCTCTCTCTCTCTCTCTCTCTCTCTCTCTCTCTCTCTCTCTCTCTCTCTCTTCTTATTCGTGTCACACAAACGGAACAAACAAAAGTTGCACTGTAGGGTCCTTTCTCAGAGGCCCGAGCCAGAATAGAGCCATGTCCTAACTTGGTTTTAGACCAAGGAGACCGAGGAAGCTCTGGAAATCCTATTCCGCCAACATTGCATAAAAGAGGTTTAGGCATGGTGAGCACAAATGTGCAAGGATCCATGAACCCGAGGGCACCTCGGTGCGACAAGGATTTGATGGATATGCATCTGATGACCCATGGTCTCGTTACCGCCCAACAACAGAATATGGGCTGAGGAAATTTGAAGCCTTCAAAATGGATCTTCAGGCAAGGAAAACTCAACAAGTGCAACAACAACAACAGAAAGAAGAATCCCATCTCCAAGTGGAGAAGTATTCGGCCACTATGATTAACAACGCGAAAATGGTGCATGATATCCTTTCAGTTCAGTAATGAATGTCAGATATGGAAAACACCATGCAAAAGGTTTAAGAGATGGAAAATATTGCTGCTCCTTCAAAGCCTCTTCCAAACAACGAAGTTCATGATTCAAATGAAGATGGCACTGCCATTGACATCAGTTCTTCTCCAACCTTTGGCTTAGATGAAAACAACGATGAAGTTCAATAGCCTCTCCCTTCAATTGACTTCATCATGGTTCTATATAACGAAGAGTGAAGTGGTTCCCATCATTCCACTTCTAAGCCTAAACGGAAGAAGAAAAAGAAGCTAGTTATATCAAGAAAGGAATTCCTCGACCTGCAATCTAAAGTAGATCAGATTTTGGCCGTAGTCTCTTCTGCCACATCGCAAACTGCTGATTCCACCTCAAAACAATCTCTTCTTGATCAAATTGAAATCTTGGAAACTAAGGAGAAACTCACTGCAGAGAGGGTTCTTCTACGTATAGATATTGTGTATCAGACAACTCGATAATCAACGGACGTCTGATCACAAGGAATTTCTCTCCAAGGCAGAAGATCTCATCAAAGAAGTGAAAGAGCTCATAACCGAACTCCAAAAAACCTTACAAACTCAAGAAAGCAAATCAAAGCAACTCATTGAGTAAACTCATACTGCCTATGAATCAGGGTTTTCGGTTCTTCAGGAAACAATCAAAGGGTTGCGGCGATCCTTTTCTGCCAAAGCAAGTGTTGATGAAATTTTCCGTCTCACAACACTTTATCAAGCACTTTCCAGCCTGCAGATTCCTACCAACAAAGTGGTGTGTGCCCAAATGGAAAAACAATTCAACACGACTTTTCAAAAGCCATATTATTTGAAGTTTAGTTTGAGGAGCAGGCAGAGCCTGCTTCCTCAAAAGGGGGAAGTGATCTGAACAAAGGGATAAGGAACGAAACCATTTCGTCCTCTAAATCTTCTAGGACCAAAACTTCCTATGTTCAAAATCTCCAAACTCCTCCTCGGCACCAACCATCCACAGAGCTCATCAAAGATCCAACTCCTCAGGATTCTCCTCGACAATCAACTCCTCCTCACCTCAAGGATCTGGAAGAAGAAATATCATCAGATCATAGTGATGACTCCCTCTCAAGAGCTTAAAAGAAACAAGACTGGAGGGGTGCGAAATTCGCAGACAAGATTTAGAGAGCACCCTAATCAACTCATGGGTAAACCCTGTTGGGTTTTTGAGCATTCTAACACTCCTAAGTGTACATGCAACCCTAAATACCTTGGATCTATGTTTTCTCTATTATACATAAAAATATGAATATTCCAAGGTATTACCCTATCTAGCATACAATCCTTGATACTTGGGTAATATAACAAGTTAGAATACATACCTTTTAATGAAGCTTGAAGTCTTGAACTTTAAGAGCTTAGCCCCAATAGTGTGGAAGCCTCAAGTGGAATCACAAATCACCAAAACACCTTGGAAAACCTTTAGAGAATATGGATACTTGGCTCACACTTATGAAATCGGTTATTGCCCTCTTTAGTGTATCCACACTAGCCACTAGCCTAATTTCATGAACCATAAGAACCTTTATATAGTGTGGAGGATTAGGGTTAAACCCTAATACCCATGACCTTTCATTTCCTAGGATCCATGGGTTAAAGCTCCATGGACTATCCATGAAGACTTAGCCCAACCTAAATGAACTTGGCCCACTACACATATATATCTAGTAGTCCATATTTAATTAGTTCCTTTTGATCACTTAATTAATTATAAATTAATTCTTGATCAATACTAATTAAATAATATGATTATATATTAATATATTAGAACTTGTAATATATTAATATAAATCATAAATATACTATTCTCAAAAAACTATCCATATAAATTGTGCCGGTGAAGTGCAACCCAAATGGACCATGCCGGGTCGGGTCAAGTACATACCAAATATAGTTATAGACTTAGACATTAATCCAACAGTCTCCCACTTGGATAAGTCTAAAACTATTATTGAGTATGACTTCAAAAACCAACTGGCAATCGTAGCTCTTAAAGCCGCTGTCGAACTCTGATCTTGTCAACGAACTCTGACCTTTGTCAATGACTTGTCCATTAGATAAGGGATCATATATTCCTCCATTCTAGATATCATATGGACTGAGACATGGATTATAATCATTCTCTTTGTCCATTTGTTGTTTCCTGATTTTCGATTTATGATGACTGACTGATTGAACAAATCAAATCAGTCCTGGCTTGGCCAAGCACTCACATGTGTCATCGCTAAATCATCGAGGGGCCCACATATATCGCTTTTATCCCGAAGGTAAAAGGAATGGATAAACTTCGACTTATATGGCTTGTTTTACTACTTGCTGAATCATACACAAAGGCACGTTTTATAACATCGAGTTACCAATGCGTTTTCGTGCAATCAATGTATAACCAACTCATAGTAACAACTCATATCTCTAGGTTTTAAGAATATAAGATATTATCGTCTCATGATCACTCGTGATAAAATCCATGAAGTGATTCAAATGAGCGTGGGTTGAATCCAATACTCAGAACTTATGAGCACTCATGAGTGTTGCAGCACCACTTTGTCCACCAACTTGGACCTCTACAAACCAACCCATGACAGTCTTCATTCATATCTACTTCCAACATATGACCGACTGTGGATGGTTTGAGTAACTTAATCATTCAGGAAGAGCGACTTAGTTATTCTGGAAGTCAAAACATGCAAAGTGAAACACAAGAATAAATGAATCAAATATGGTATCAAACCCTATGAATATAAATAAACACTTTTATTTATCACCATACTGATTACTCATTATTCATTGTTTCGGTTTTATCAGCTTTATACTTGAATTAAAAACACTAGTTGTCCCATGCTCCAAGCATGTACACTATGTTTTTCTTAAACAATAGCTTTGCCATACACCAATTATGCACTCTATGTTTGTCTATGATCCTTACTTTGTGAAATAAACCAATTGAACATAATTTCAATGATTCTAATTTCACACTCCCAAATCCTTATCGAAAAATGTGAGAATTTCAAATTCCTATCATTTATCGAAATCTGTTTAGATTTTAAACTTATATGCACTGACCCTTCTGTAATGAATATGTACAAAGTCATAAAGACTTGTCAACAGTCATTATAAGGTATTCCAATGGAGATCAACTCCATGGAAACTAAGTCTCATATTCAAAGTACATTGCTTTGGACATGCTTCTTGCATTAAGTTTTCTAATCTTACATAGATAACTTCCACCTATGGAGACAACTCCATATTCTCATTTTGACTATCACTTCTGAATAAGAGATGCCTCTTTTTAGAATATGTCAATATGGTCCTTCCAAAATTAGCACTATACTTCCAACTGTCCCTGAGCAACCAATCTTCGGTAAACCTCAGATTGTCCTCGACAATTGCTTAATCATTTTAGTCATATCTAATTCTAGACCTTTTCCCTTCTTAATGCCTCTGGGCATTTGGAAAAATTTAGAAATGACAAATATTATAGCACATGCAATCGATCCTGTACCCAAAGCAAATGGTACACGATTCATGATGTCTCACATAAAGACATGATTCTAGACCAGTCTTTTGCTACAATATTTTTATTTGCCATGTTTTCAAAATTTGACTATGAAGAGGGATGTCGTAATCATAATCGAATTTTGAGAACGCAATATATAGAATTTCCTTAAGTTGAACCAATCCAACATGAAATTCATATATATATTCTTGACTAAAGATGATTAAGGTCTCAATCTAAGCCTTTAGAACTGAAATGAAGTATATCCTCTCCCTTAATTATAGCAAAACAACTTTTTCAATCCCTGCAGCCTCACGAATTGAAACTTTTGTTTTCTATAATTAACATTGCTAACTTGCAACACTAACAATAATTATCATGCTCCCACTAACATGATGATTATTAGCATAACACTTATGCTCCCACTAGCTTTGACATGTACTCAGAAATCAGCTGGACTTCTAGAAATCAATACTTTATTGACTTTCTTACCAAAGTTCAGATTTCTGATACGAGATGCTTTCATAAAACTTTATCAAAATCATATACCTTTCCTTAGATAGCATGCATGTGTGTCTAAACAATTTCAGAACTATGAACATGGATGCCGTAATCATAGTCTCAATTGTTTAGACCTTTTGCCATCTGCTTCAAATCTACTTGGTGGAAGTGTTTCTTCACCATCATTTTCATGAATCGGAGAGAAACCTTATGACCCTTAGATTTTATGGTGTATGTGTTCTTATCCATGTGAGTGGTCAAAACCATAGTCACAAGACAAGGATAATGACAAATCCAAACTCATATCGACTGAACTTATGCAATCTTAACTTCTTGCCACCTGGCAGTACAGGGCCTGCCATTGCTTCCAAGTTGTTATGCAACCAATTGAGAACTTTCAGAACTCCTATGCAAAGCCAACTTTAACTGGAATGGGCACATAATATGTCAACACGATAGGTTATAAACCTCAAGTCGTGTGCTAGTGAAGAACCTCAGGTTTTATTCTTGATTAGTTCTTGATATTCTTTTTAGGATCTTTAAGACTCCTACTATCCTCTTGACATATAAGACTATCTTGCCAAATATTCAAGAGATAGTGCGGATTCTTTATCAAGACAAACACTTCACACAATTCGCCTTAGTTGGTCTTTGTTTTATCCAAAACATCACAACTTACCAATTTCAAATGTACAAGAGTAGGATACTTTTACTCTTACATTTGACAAGTGTTTTAAACCTTTCTTTAAGATATGTCACTCAAGTTACAATCTTGGAGTATGACTCTAAGAATTGTTTTGGAACGAAGTATGACTCATCTTCCTGATCTAACCATTTCAACAATTCATGACTCCTCTTCTTAGTCATAAGAATGCACTAAGATGACCTTTAGAGGACTAATTGTGATATGATTTCTAAATCATTAAGATGATCACAAACATGATACTAAAGTACTCTCCCATCTTTTCAGATTTGAGAAACTTTTATCTTTCTGCCTAATTTGATTCTTCCCATTCGTTCTGCCATACATTGAGACTTTTCCAATGTTTCAGAATTATACTTAAACTTGTAAGTATAACCATATTTACTAAACTTTAGTAAATCAAATAGTCTTAACGAGCTTTGTGGTGGACATGACCAGTGCACAAGAATGTGTACTCGACCCCTTTAGTCCTTCACTTGACTCACACATCCATGTGAACAAGTAATTAGTCTTGATTTTCCAATGCTTGAAAGTTCTCATTCATCATACTATTCAACTTGCATGATTCCAAGTTTCGGTCCAATTGAAACTTGGGCGATGAGGAACTTTCCTGATTTGGTAAATTTAGACACTACCACAAATGAAAGAATCAAATCCATTTTCCAATATTGCTGTCAGTGGAATCATATAAGCAACAATTTTCCACAAATGCCATTGTAAGGATACTTCAAATAAATAAAATTAAACAATTTTCTTTTATTTTAAAACTTTGCGGAAAAACTTATCCTTACAATCCACATGGAAAATTGTTGTTATCTATTCCTTAGCAATATATCATAACTTCTTAAGCAACTGCTCAAAATTCTGATGCGATCGAAATCCATCTTCGCGATCAGAATCAGCATATACTTCCTTTAAGTTTCTTCACTTTTCTTTGATTCTTAAAACATCAACATGTGACCCAGTCACATCATGTAACAAGAATCTCAGAATAGAAATTTAACAGAGTTAGATAGTGGACTTTACCTGAAGTAGAGTCAATCTTCTTGACTTGATCAGCCATATGATCTTTCAGGTAAATAGGCTGCTTCGCAATCAATGCCCCTTCCTTTGGCAAGAGAAACATAGGGACTCTTTGGGAATGGTACATGGGACTAGCGCAGACTTAGCCTTTCTCTTTACCATTTGGTCAACCTAGTTGACTATGGTCAATCCCTTTCCTTGGGAAGAGAAGGCTTTTCTAGATATCCAATGTTACCATTGTTAATGTCCATGGTAGCTTGGGAAGTTGATATACTAATCAAATTTGCTCTCCCAGTGCTCCAAATTATTGCTGATTCAGTAGCACCAAGCAAATAGATAAGATCGTTAAGGGTCATGTCATAGTCTGTTTCATAGTAGTCCCAAAGGAATGCACTATGTGACTTAGAAAGTGATTGAACCACCAACTTTCTCAAGAGTTTGACACCCAACTCTCCTGGCTTGTCAATATGTGACTTCATCTCCAAGATGCGATCACACATAGACCTTGCTTGCCAATAGGGCTTGAGTGACCTTGAACTTGTGGGTTAGGGAGAATAATTGGAGGAGGTGGAGGAAGTGAAGTTCCAAGAGATTTGGGAGGATCATAAATGTCTGAACCAGACATCTTTTTTTTGGGAGATATTCAAGATAGTTGATCTAAAGTCCTTAATATAACACCCAATATGAAATATTAAGGCTAGGACCCAACAACCTATTTTATAACTTGGAAGAGGGATGTCGTAATCCAAGCTATAAAATATTTGAAGGTAGGTGAATGACGATTCACCAATTTCCACCAAGATAAAAGAAATGTATTATTAGGTTTTAATTGGTTTTGAAACTCCTAGATTCTTTTGAGATTCATTGAACTTTTCAAAGGCATGTTTCAATCTCGAGTGCGCCCTTCATGTTTTGTGACTGGGATGCCGAGGATCACAAAACAAGGTGTGAATAACCATGCAAATATACTTGGTACCCTTATTATTTACCCCTCAATCGATGTGTCGGTTAACCACACACGCTCCACCGATACTATGATAAACATTAAGTTACCCTTTGCCTACCTTGTTAAATCAAGCTAGTGTGCCGGTTAACCACACACGCTCCACTAACTGACGTAAGCAAAGTGCAAAGTGTAATTTCATGGGTTAACACCAAATTCACATTTTCCTAAGTAACTAAGATTGGGTATTATTAAGAGTTTAGTTACTTAGTATTTATCATTAATACTTTTAATGAAGGGAGAATTATAGTCCTTGTCCTAACCGTTCGGCTAACGACCCTCCACCGGTCAAGGAAGCGGTGGGTGAGAGTGGACACCCATTAAACTGCCATTTTATAGGCAGTAACCTTATACCCCCCTTATAGATCGGCTTCGTAAATGAGGCCTACTAATGGTAAGACGACTTTACTCTTATACATATATATATAAATATTATTAACTTATAATATTATAAAGTATAAGGGTTGAATTTTAACTTTTAAAATTCTAAGGGCTTAACTTGGAATTAAAGTATTCATAAGTGAAAACTTTACAAATTCCAAAACTTGAGGGCAAGTTTTTGAAACTATTCAAAACTTTTCATTTCATAACTTATGAGTTTAATGGTTCATTAAAATGAAGACTCTTCATTTTTTATGTAACCTCTTATTCTTTAATAACACTTTTAAAGAAGTGACTCTTAAACATCCATAACTTGAGGACAAGTTATGGAGTAATAATACTATTTAATGAAAAAGACTCTTCATTTTTTTTATGTAACCTATGGCACTTTTATGAGTTTTAAGATTCATAAATGTGACCTTTTATGTAACTTGAGGACAAGTTACAAAAACACATTTTATGAACTACCTCTAGATTAACTAAGATTGAAAACAACTAAAACACAAGTTTTTTTTCCATTAATCTAAACTAACTCATAAATCAAGGAAACATAAACACTTTTGGTAATCCATAACTTATGGAGTTAAATGCTTGTTTTATGATGAAACTTTTCATGTTCCACAACTTAAGAATAAGTTATGGAATTCTTTAAAACATTAACACCAAATTTTGTAACTCCATAAAAACTTTGAATCAATTTTTTTAAAACCTTTTCATATCCATAACTTATGGAGGTTTCAAAACACTTAAGATCACAACTTTAAAAAAACTTTTGATCTCCAAAATTTTATGACAAAATTTGTAACTCCTTAAAACATTTAGATCAAACTTTTAAAACTAATAAAGTAATCATATCATTTTATCTTTTACTAAATGTGACCTAATTCAAATCATATAACAAATGATTCAAATTTTACGAATAATTAGTTTTTCACAAAACAAGTAATTATCTTAAAATTTGACAAACTTCATGTTTTTTTTTCTTTTTTTTCAACTTTGAAAATCAAACATTTGCATGAATATAACATAAAACAACCCATGGCTCTGATACCACTGTTGGGTTTTTGAGCATTCTAACACTCCTAAGTGTACATGCAACCCTAAATACCTTGGATCTATGTTTTCTCTATTATACATGCAAATATGAATATTCCAAGGTATTACCCTATCTAGCATACAATCCTTGATACTTGGGTAATATAACAAGTTAGAATACATACCTTTTAATGAAGCTTGAAGTCTTGAACTTTAAGAGCTTAGCCCCAATAGTGTGGAAGCCTCAAGTGGAATCACAAGTCACCAAAACACCTTGGAAAACCTTTAGAGAATATGGATACTTGGCTCACACTTATGAAATCGGTTATTGCCCTCTTTAGTGTATCCACACTAGCCACTAGCCTAATTTCATGAACCATAAGACCCTTTATATAGTGTGGAGGTTTAGGGTTAAACCCTAATACCCATGACCTTTCATTTCCTAGGATCCATGGGTTAAAGCTCCATGGACTATCCATGAAGACTTAGCCCAACCTAAATGAACTTGGCCCACTACACATATATATCTAAGAGTCCATATTTAATTAGTTCATTTTGATCACTTAATTAATTATAAATTAATTCTTGATCAATACTAATTAAATAATATGATTATATATTAATATATTAGAACTTATAATATATTAATATAAATCATAAATATCCTATTCTCAAAAGACTATCCATATAAATTGTGCCGGTGAAGTGCAACCCAAATGGACCATGTCGGGTCGGGTCAAGTACATACCAAATATAGTTATGGACTTAGACTTTAATCCAACAAACCCTACCCGGAGACTCCTAGACTCCGACTACATTCCAGTTCTTTGGTATGCTGAACCACCTTCTGATGGATAATGGGATATTCCAATTTCTCCAAACTCCACATATTTCCCAGTATTCCAATCCTTTGAACTCACCATACCCGAAGACAAAAGGCTCCCCACGAAGTTTGAGCGTCTGAGTCTTTTCCATGCCAAGCACGTCGGAAAATTCAAAGACATCTGGTCCAATGACAGACCGGAAGAGGTGAAAAACTACAAGATCAGGAAATTCATGAAAAGTGAATTCTTTCAATACACCCTGACCCGGAGATGATGTGAGTATGTCAGATCTCAAGCAGACTTCGTTTGCATGAATCCTAAAGAGATCTTCCTGATTGCTCGGGTGTTCCAGCTAAAGGCAAAAAAATATCCAAATATGAAAGTTGCCTTCGAAAGGGATTTTGAATTCCTGAAGGCCCTGGGGTGTGATTTTGGAAAGATATATGTAGAGATTCATCCTGTTCTTGCTAAAAAGTTTGATTTTCCTCCCTTCCATCACGTTCCAACCATCAGTGAAGGATTTCAATAGATGAACATTGGTGTAACAAGCTTTCCAGAGCTCAGGATAGTATACAAGACATTTCAAGATAGTCCGAAATTCTTCATTCCAGTTACAGCACTTCATCGTTTAACCAAGAAGCAACTGGAGATCACCTTAAGCTCGGTGAAAAAGTCCAAACACACCTCTGAAGAAGTAAAGTTTGAAACTTCAAGGAGGATTAAATGGCTTTTGAAGTCAGTAAGTCTTGGTGGATCATCATCAAGTTCCTCAAGATGAATCAATGAAGAACTTAGCTGAGAGGTCACTTTGGGGGAAATTGTTGAAACAAGAAATCGACCCTCTTCAGCTAAGATGGACTGAAGACCCCTTTGCCTAAGTGAACCCGAAGAGAGCTACCCGGAGACTACTTTTGTCATCTTGTGAACCCGAAGTCGTGAAGATGACCCACATATGAACCTTACATGAAGACTGTCATAAGTTACCTTTTACTGACTTTGCTTGTAATCATTGTAATATCCGATGTACCATTCAAGGTCACCGAAGTCAGTTTCTTTATGTAATTTATTATTTTAGTGTAACTTTTGGGACTCTGTAAATAGAGCTTCCCACTTCATGTATTTTTACCACTTCAGAGCTTAATAATATAAGCTAGTTCATCTCTAAATATCAAGTTATCTTTACTGATACTTAAATCGAGTCCCTCTTGTGACAACCCGGAACTTTTATCCTGTACAATTGATCTTTACATTCATATTAAATTCGATTTTTATCACCATTTTACGCTATTTAAGGGTCCGTTTAAGTGTTCTAAGCTTGAGTACAGTTAGGAATGAGTTTAGGAACGAGTCAACATGTCTTTTGGAAGCAAAACCGGGCCATACACCCTCCTAAGAGGTGTGTACGGCCGCACACCCACCTCCAGCCGCACACTCCCCCTTATGTATATAAGGAGACCCCCTTCACTCATTCCTATCCTTTGGCTGCACTCTACTTTCTCTCACTACTTTCTCTCTCTAAAAACTTCATCCAAGAACACTCAAAAGGCCTCAAAAACATGAACTACTCCATCATTCAGCTGGTTATAGTGGTAAGACACCTGAATCTAAGCCTGAAACTTATAGTGTTCTTCGTGTTCTTCATCCTTTGAAGGTGTACGGCCGCACACCTTCATAAGGTGGCCGCACACACCTTAAAACTCTCCAAAGTGAAGAGTTTGGCCTTCATTCACTAGTAGGACTTGGTATTAGCACAAGAACACCTCGAAAACACCTCAAAATCGACATTTCGGACACCAATGAGGAGTGTACGGCCGCACACACCCTCTGTACGGCCGCACACTTCTGTGTGCAACCGCACACACACCCTGGCCGCACACACATAAAAGTCGAGTTTGGTGGCCTTACACTCAATTCTAAAGCCCTACACTCATTTGGGGACTTCAATAGGTGTTTGTAACACCTAATTCTAAGCGTTTTCACGTCCCTAAGACGTGTCCATGTGTCTAATAGAGGCTATATACCCTAAATGTAATCATATATGTGTTATCACATGTTAATAGGATCCACTTGCATACGAACCATCGGTTGACACTCAACACTCGTAACAAATTGTGCTTTCGGATTCTACGATAAACAGTGAGTTCATACCCCTACATTTTCTGTGTTTTTAATGTTTTCAGGGGGGAATACACGCCAAACTCAAAGTATTTTATTAAGTTTTAAACTTATTAATGCAGTCCAATGATTTCCACATTAATAACATATTCAGATATTTTATCTCTTTTTGTAATATGTTGAGCATAAGAGAAACTACTATTTTGGAAATCTAATTTCATAGCTTTCAGAAAGGTTTTTACAAAGCAGCTCTATATCAACTCTAATAAACTATAACGGGTATAGTTTGGGATAACCCTCTAGGCATCTCTACCTAATCAGATTTCATAAATGAATATATATAAACTATGGCAGATTTAGTTTATGTTATATATTTTCTCAGGAGTATAAATTACTATTATTCAAGGATAATTATTGTTTTATACTGTTTCTCGCTAGTAAAGTAGATTATACATAATTGTGAGGCTCTACTTCAATACTGTACCCTTAGGTGTATAGTGATAAATCCTATCCCAGTATAACCAGAGTCTCCTGGAGGGAGAGCGTGAGATTTGTGAATAGATCCATTCGGGACTGACAATCCCACACCTGAACTGCTAGCTACAGTTAGGCGGGCACGCCTGGGGTGAACAAATGTCATTTAGCTTAACGCCTGAAGAACGTTATAAAGGTCTCTCGGTCATACCAAGTATGGTTATACGACTCACAAATAAGTATAAACTAACTTTGTTTACGGACTCTACCCTTCATGAGTTTTATTTTGGTTAATAAAACTACTTATATATGCAGATAGTATTCAGGGATTTCTAAACTGGCATCTCTACCTCTAGGACGGATAACATGATTTCTAAAACTGATGGTTTATCTTTTACTAATAGATACTTTTTCAACACTACCTTTCATAAGAAAATATAGGATTTTCTTGAGGAACACTTTTCAAAAGAATCAAAGAACATTTTTCCCTAAAAACTACATGCTTATGAACTCACCAGCTTTATGCTGATATTTTTCAAACTGCTTGTATTCTCAGGGAATTAGTAGACAGGTACTTCCAGGAATTCGGTGAAGCCGGAGCAATAAGAGTCATGTTTTCTATAGTATACATACTTTTGATGTATTTAAAACAAGTTTCAAACTGATGTAAACATTTTTCATATTTGTATTAATTGTTATCAATCAATGAGTGTAATGCTTTAGATTTGAGTGTAAGACCATAAAAGTTTACAGCATATCTTCGATCAGAAGGAGTTGAATATGAGACAACGGCGATGGGTTGAGCTACTCAGCGATTACGAGTGCGAAATCCGCTACCATCCCGGCAAGGCCAATGTGGTAGCAGATGTCCTCAGCCGGAAGGAGTACTCAGGTCGTAAAGTGAAGGCACTGACCATGACTATCCATTCCCGCTTATCCGCGCAAATCAAGGAGGCTCAGTTGGAAGCCTTAAAACCAGAAAACATGTCGGGTGAAGCACTGAGGGGAATGGAAAAGAACCTAGAAATCAAGGGAGACGGAGTCTACTACTTCATGGATCGGATCTGGACCCCAAAGTTTGGTGGTTACAGAGAGGTTATAATGAACAAAGCCCACATGACCAGATACTCCGTTCACCCAGGTTCGGACAAGGTGTACCTCGATCTCAAGAAACTGTATTGGTGGCCGAACATGAAAGCAGAGATCGCTACCTTCGTGGGCAAGTACCTGACTTACGCCAAGGTGAAGGTCGAATATCAGAAGCCCTCTGGTCTACTCCAACAACTAGAGATACCTGAATGGAAGTGGGAGAGGATTACTATGGATTTCATCACCAAATTACCCAAATCTTCGAGTGGGTACGACTCCATCTGGGTAATAGTCGACCGACTAACTAAATCCTCTCACTTCCTGCCGATCAAGGAAAATTTCAAAATGGAGAGACTCACACGAATTACATCCAAGAGATAGTCTGACTGCACGGTGTGCCTGTGTCCATTATCTCCGATCGAGATAGCAGGTTCACTTCGAGATTCTGGCAGTCCCTACAGAAAGCTCTTGGAACTAAGTTGGACATGAGTACAGCTTATCACCCTCAGACAGATGGACAAAGTGAGAGGACCATTCAGACTTTGGAAGACATGTTGAGAGCATGTGTCATCGATTTCGATAAGTCATGGGACATCCATTTGCCTTTGGTTGAGTTTTCCTACAACAACAGTTACCATACCAGCATCAAGGCTGCACCTTTCGAAGTTCTCTATGGCCGCAAGTGCAGATCCCCTCGGTACTGGGCTGAGGTGGGCGACACACAGCTAGCCAAAGGGCAAGTCCCAGATATCACTCTCACTGGTCCAAAAATCATCCGTGAAACAACCGAAAAGATCGTAGAAATCCGAGAACAACTGAAAGCCTCGCGCGATAGACAAAAGAGCTACGCCGATAAACGACGAAAACCCTTGGAATTCCAGGTTGGAGATCGTGTCCTGCTAAAAGTCTCGCCCTGGAAAGGCATGATACGCTTTGGAAAGCGTGGAAAGCTAAATCCAAGATACATAGGACCTTTTGAAATCCTTGCTAGGATCGGTCCCGTAGCATACAAACTTCGTTTACCGCAAGAACTTAGCAACATTCATCCTGTATTCCACGTCTCGAACCTTAAAAACTGCTTATCCGACGAGACTCTTACTATTCCTCTCGATGAGATTGAAATAAACGAGAATCTAAACTTTCTGGAAGAACCAATCGAAATCATGGATAGAGAGATCAAACGAACGAAACAAAGTCGCATCCCGATAGTGAAGGTTCGCTGGAATGCCAAGCGAGGACCTGAATTCACTTGGGAACGCAAAGATCAGATGAAACAGAAGTATCCGCATCTCTTTCCCTAGTTCATGATTTGTATTCTATATTCGAATTTCGGGACGAAATTCCCTCTAACGGGGGGGATGATGTGACAACCCGGAACTTTTATCCTGTACAATTGATCTTTACATTCATATTAAATTCGATTTTTATCACCATTTTATGCTATTTAAGGGTCTGTTTAAGTGTTCTAAGCTTGAGTACAGTTGGGAATGAGCTTAGGAACGAGTCAACATGTCGTTTGGAAGCAAAACCGGGCCATAAACCCTCCTAAGAGGTGTGTACGGCCACACACATGGGTGTGCGGTCGCACACCCACCTCCAGCCGCACACTCCCCCTTATGTATATAAGGAGACCCCCCTTAACTCATTCCTATCCTTTGGCTGCACTCTACTTTCTCTCACTACTTTCTGTCTCTAAAAACTTCATCCAAGAACACTCAAAAGGCCTCAAAAACGTGAACTACTCCATCATTCAGCTTCTTATAGTGGTAAGACACCTGAATCTAAGCCTAAAACTCATAGTGTTCTTCGTGTTCTTCATCCTTTGAAGGTGTACGGCCGCACACCTTCATAAGGTGGCCGCACACACCTTGAAACTCTCCAAAGTGAAGAGTTTGGCCTTCATTCACTAGTAGGACTTGGTATTAGCACAAGAACACCTCGAAACCACCTCAAAATCGACATTTCGGACACCAATGAGGAGTGTACGGCCGCACACACCCTCTGTACGGCCGCACACTCCTGTGTGCAACCGCACACACAGCCTGGCCGCACACCCTGGCCGCACACCTGGCCACACACACATAAAAGTCGAGTTTGGTGGCCTTACACTCAATTCTAAAGCCCTACACTCATTTGGGGACTTCAATAGGTGTTTGTAACACCTAATTCCCTCTAGGCAGTCTCTACTTAATCAGATTTCATAAATGAATATATATAAACTATGGCAGATTTAGTTTATGTTATATGTTTTCTCAGAAGTATAAAGTACATTTATTCAAGTATAGTTTGGCTGCACTCTACTTTCTCTCACTACTTTCTCTCTCTAAAAAATTCATCCAAGAACACTCAAAAGGCCTCAAAAACGTGAACTACTCCATCATTCAGCTGGTTATAGTGGTAAGACACCTGAATCTAAGCCTGAAACTTATAGTGTTCTTCGTGTTCTTCATCCTTTGAAGGTGTAGGGCCGCACACCTTCATAAGGTGGCCGCACACACCTTAAAACTCTCCAAAGTGAAGAGTTTGTCCTTCATTCACTAGTAGGACTTGGTATTAGCACAAGAACACCTCGAAAACACCTCAAAATCGACATTTCAGACACCAATGAGGAGTGTACGGCCGCACACTCCTGGGTACGGCCGCACACACCCTCTGTACGGCCGTACAATTCTGTGTGCACCCGCACACACAGCCTGGCCGCACAGCCTGGCCGCACACATATAAAAGTCGAGTTTGGTGGCCTTACACTCAATTCTAAATCCCTACACTCATTTGGGGACTTCAATAGGTGTTTGTAACACCTAATTCTAAGCGTTTTCACGTTCCTAAGACGTGTCCATGTGTCTAATAGAGGCTATATACCCTAAATGTAATCATATATGTGTTATCACATGTTAATAGGATCCACTTGCGTACGAACCATCGGTTAACACTCAACACTCGTAACAAATTGTGCTTTCGGATCCTACGATAAACAGTGAGTTCATACCCCTACATTTTCTGTGTTTTTAATGTTTTCAGGGGGGGAATACAAGCCAAACTCAAAGTATTTTATTAAGTTTTAAAATTATTAATGCAGTCCAACGATTTCCACATTAATAACATATTCATATATTTTATCTCTTTTTGTATTATGTTGAGCATCAGAGAAACTACTATTTTGGAAATCTAATTTCATAGCTTTCAGAAAGGTTTTTACAAAGCAGCTCTATATCAACTCTAATAAACTAGAACGGGTATAGTTTGGGATAACCCTCTAGGCATCTCTACCTAATCAGATTTCATAAATGAATATATATAAACTATGCCAGATTTAGTTTATGTTATATATTTTCTCAGGAGTATAAATTACTATTATTCAAGGATAATTATTGTTTTATACTGTTTCTCGCTAGTAAACTAGATTATACAGAATTGTGAGGCTCTACTTCAATACTGTACCCTTAGGTGTATAGTGATAAATCCAATCCCAGTATAACCAGAGTCTCCTGGAGGGAGAGCGTGAGATTTATGAATAGATCTATTCGGGAATGACAATCCCACACCTGAACTGCTAGCTACAGTTAGGCGGGCACGCCTGGGGTGAACAAATGTCATTTAGCTGAGCGCCTGAAGAACGTTATAAAGGTCTCTCGGTCATATCAAGTATGGTTATACGACTCGCAAATAAGTATAAACTAACTTTGTTTACGGACTCTACCCTTCATGAGTTTTATTTTGATTAATAAAACTACTTATATATGCAGATAGTATTCAGGGATTTCTAAACTGGCATCTCTACCTCTAGGACGGATAACATGATTTCTAAAACTGATGGTTTATCTTTTACTAATAGATACTTTTTCAACACTACCTTTCATAAGAAAATATAGGATTTTCTTGAGGAACACTTTTCAAAAGAATCAAAGAACATTTTTCCCTAAAAACAACATGCTTATGAACTCACCAGCTTTATGCTGATATTTTTCAAACTGCTTGTATTCTCAGGGAATTAGTACACAGGTACTTCTAGGAATTCGGTGAAGTCGGAGCAATAAGAGTCATGTTTTCTATAGTATACATACTTTTGATGTATTTAAAACAAGTTTCAAACTGATGTAAACATTTTTCATATTTTTATTCAATGTTTGGTTGTGTTTACTATGCTTGCTATACAAATGTTGTGATACTACGCATGACGTCACTCCGCCCCGGAACGTTTCTGCCATTGGTTTCGGGGTGTGACAGATTGGTATCAGAGCCCTTGTTTATAGCGAACTAAGTATACCGAACCTTACATGGTATACAACTATAAATATTAAGGGGCCTAAGTGCTCTAAACTAAAAGTATACTTTCAAAAAATACAAGTAATATAAGTATACCCGAGTATCAGAATCCGTGTCGTAAGTAGAACAAAATAAAAGTATTTGGATGTTGGACACTGGGGTTAAACCTGGGCAGTTATGTAATCATGTCAAGGGTGAATATAGCCTGATCAACTATATTCAGTCGAGACATGACCAACATGTGGTTGGGAGTGACTGTGGTGTTACAGCATGCCTAAAACTTACCAAAAACATCCCGCATAAAATACTATAGGAGTATTTTAGCTAGAGCCAAACTCAGTATATATAATCATTCCAAGTGTTGCTACCTCTTCTTTCTTAAGCGATAACTTACTTGCATTAGTAACCTTCCTGTGCTTATCGCTTGGTAAAACACTTTTATTATCAGGATGAGATATATCTTGTTTCATATATCTTGAGGACTTACCATCCTCTTCTTCCTGATTGTTTATAGAAGAAGATGCCTCCTCGACCAAGACCCAACAGAAGGGACAACACTCCACCACCGCCACCACCTCCCCAGTTCGACCCCGTCATGTTCCAGGCAGCAGTTACCGCTGCTGTAACCGCAGCAATGGCACAAGTGAACTCTGGTGGGGCTGGAGGTGGAACCGACCCTCAACGGCAAGATGGAAGTCAGGGACATCAAAAAGAGTGTTCCTACAAAGACTTCATGACTGCAAAACCCAAATCCTTCGACGAAAATGGAGGTGTCATCGCTTTGACTCGATGGTTCGACAAGATCGAATCCATCTTCGAAATTTGCGTCTGTTCTGAAGCAAACAAGGTGAAGTTCGCCGCCTGCACCTTCACCAACAGAGCGTTGACCTGGTGGAATGGTCGAGTCAAAACCCTAACCCTGCCAATGGCTAATGTCATGGGTTGGGAAAGACTGAAGGAACTCATGCTTGCGGAATACTGCCTGAGGGGCGAAGTGCAAAAGTTGGAGCACGAACTCTGGAACTTGAAGATGAAGGGTTCCGACATCGCTGCCTACACCGCTAGATTCTGTGATCTGGCTCTCCTCTGTCTGGGAATGGTCACCCTGGAAAGCAAGAAAATCGAGAGGTACAGAGGGGATCTGCACTTGCGGCCATAGAGAACTTCGAAAGGTGCAGCCTTGATGCTGGTATGGTAACTGTTGTTGTAGGAAAACTCAACCAAAGGCAAATGGATGTCCCATGACTTACCGAAATCGATGACACATGCTCTCAACATGTCTTCCAAAGTCTGAATGGTCCTCTCACTTTGTCCATCTGTCTGAGGGTGATAAGCTGTACTCATGTCCAACTTAGTTCCAAGAGCTTTCTGTAGGGACTGCCAGAATCTTGAAGTGAACCTGCTATCTCGATCGGAGATAATGGACACAGGCACACCGTGCAGTCGGACTATCTCTTGGATGTACATTCGTGTGAGTCTCTCTATTTTGAAATTTTCCTTGATCGGCAGGAAGTGAGAGGATTTAGTTAGTCGGTCGACTATTACCCAGATGGAGTCGTACCCACTCGAAGATTTGGGTAATTTGGTGATGAAATCCATAGTAATCCTCTCCCACTTCCATTCAGGTATCTCTAGTTGTTGGAGTAGACCAGAGGGCTTCTGATATTCGACCTTCACCTTGGCGCAAGTCAGGTACTTGCCCACGAAGGTAGCGATCTCTGCTTTCATGTTCGGCCACCAATACAGTTTCTTGAGATCGAGGTACACCTTGTCCGAACCTGGGTGAACGGAGTATCTGGTCATGTGGGCTTCGTTCATTATAACCTCTCTGTAACCACCAAACTTTGGGGTCCAGATCCGATCCATGAAGTAGTAGACTCCGTCTCCCTTGATTTCTAGGTTCTTTTCCATTCCCCTCAGGGCTTCACCCGGCATGTTTTCTGGTTTTAGGGCTTCCAACTGAGCCTCCTTGATTTGCGCGGATAAGCGGGAATGGATAGTCATGGTTAGTGCCTTCACTTTACGACCTGAGTACTCCTTCCGGCTGAGGGCATCTGCTACCATATTGGCCTTGCCGGGATGGTAGCGGATTTCGCACTCGTAATCGCTGAGTAGCTCAACCCATCGCCGTTGTCTCATATTCAGCTCCTTCCGATCGAAGATATGCTGCAAACTTTTATGGTCGGTGAAGATAGTGCACTTGGTTCCGTAAAGATAATGCCTCCATATTTTCAATGCGAAGACCACTGCTCCCAATTCTAGGTCGTGCGTTGTGTAGTTGACTTCGTGTGCTTTCAGCTGTCTTGAGGCATAAGCAATGACTTTTCCCCGTTGCATGAGCACACAGCCTAGGCCCTGATTGGATGCATCACAGTAGACAACGAAGTCCTCCGTCCCTTCAGGCAGAGACAAGATAGGTGTGCTGCATAGGGCCTGCTTTAACGTTTGGAACGCAGTGTCTTGCTTTTTCACTCCAACAAAAGGGTACTCCTTCTTAGTCAGCGTGGTTAAGGGTTTGGCAATTCGAGAGAAATTCTGGATGAATCTTCGATAGTAGCCAGCGAGACCCAAGAATTGACGGATTTCTGTGGGTGTCTTCGGTGCTGACCAGTTCTCTATCGCTTTGATTTTGGAGGGGTCCACGTGTATGCCTTCTTCGCTTACCACATGACCTAGGAAGGTTACCTTTCGAATCCAGAATTCGCACTTGGAGAATTTTGCGTACAGCTTCTCCGACCTTAGGGTTTCCAGTACTGCTCTCAAGTGTTGTCGATGATCTTCCTCACTTCTAGAATAGACAAGTATATCATCGATGAACATGATGACGAACTTGTCTAGGAAAGGACGGCACACCCGGTTCATCAGGTCCATGAACACAGCCGGTGCGTTGGTTAGACAAAAGGGCATTACTACAAATTCGTAGTGTCCATAACGAGTTCGGAATGCTGTCTTGGGCACATCACTCTCGTGAACTCGCAACTGATGGTACTCTGATCTTAGGTCTATTTTGGAAAAGTAACTGGCTCCCTGAAGTTGGTCGAAGAGATCATCGATTCGAGGAAGAGGGTAACGGTTTTTGACAGTGAGCTTGTTCAGCTCTCGATAGTCAATGCACATTCGAAAGGATCCATCCTTCTTTTTCACAAACAAGATCGGGGCTCCCCAGGGTGAGGAACTCGGTCTGATGAATCCTTTGCTGAGCAGCTCATTGAGCTGACTAGATAGCTCCTGCATTTCTGCTGGTGCTAGGCGATATGGAGATTTAGCTACTGGAGTAGCTCCGGGGACTAAGTCAATGCGAAACTCAACATGGCGTTCGGGAGGGATTCGCGGGAGATCTTCGAGAAAAACATCAGGAAAGTTGCAGACTTCGGGGATGCTCTCGAGGTCTTTAACTTCCTGCTTCTCGTTAATAACGTGGGCTAGGAATGCATAACACTCCTTCCGCAGGAGTTTCTGGGCTTTGATGCACGAAATGATGCGAAGGTTTGAACTGAGTTTATCACCATAAATCATAAGGGCTTTGCCAAAGGGAAGGTTGAGGCGAATAGCTTTTTCGAAACAAAGGATATCAGCATGATTGGGGCTCAACCAATCCATACTGATAATGACATCGAAGCTCTTAATAGATACAGACATAAGATCGATAGGAAAGGAATGATTTCCTAAGGTAAGAGTACAGCCTATGAATATATCGTTCGCGCTCTCTTTCTTTCCATTAGCCATCTCGACAGTGAACGTTTCGGTTAAAGGTTGGGATTTACATTTGATTAGATGTTTGAATGCATGGCTAACAAAACTCCTCTCCGCACCAGAATCGAAAAGAATGCATGCATGAGAGTTGTCAAGGAGGAACGTACCCGTAACAACGGTAGGATCAACGACCGCTTCCTCCTTGCCCATTGCCAGCACCCTTCCTGCATTGCCACCTGTTGTCGATTTGGGGCAGTTTCTTTTGAAATGCCCAACTTCTCCACATCCATAGTAGGCTTGGCTGGCACCCGCTCCAGGAGTCGGATTGGTTGGTTGGGCTGGTGCTCTGCAGTATCGGGTCGTGTGTCCCTTCCTTCCACAATTGTTGTAATTCAAATCACGGCAGGGTCCGTGATGGTGAAAAGTACACTTGTTGCACAGAGGTAGTTTCCCTGAATAACCACCGGTAGGAGCTTGGGTGGTTAGAACAGCAGTGGGAGTTGCAGTAGGAGTAGTAGCAGCGTGGACTGCCACTGTTTGTTGCTTCTTGGAGGGCTCCTGAGGAGGTTGGCCCTTACGCTTGTTCCAAAATTACTTCTTCTTCTCACCACTCTCCTTTTGTGACTCGGCGACCGCTGATGCCTCATCCAGATCGATTCCATGATCGATCACAGTCTGTGCCAGATCCTTGGCGCTCTCAAATGTGGCCGGTCTAGCAGCCAAGACATTTCCCTTGGTTGGCTGTGTCAGTCCCCAGATGTACCTGTCGATTTTATGAAAGTGTTCCTCAAGAAAATCCTCATTCGGGATTAGCTCTGATAGGTACGCACACCCTGATACCAATCTGTCAGAAACTTATTAATAAAGCAATTTTCAAGAGCTTGCATATATGACATTTAGGGGCCCATAACCCACAGGTCCCAGGATCGAAACCTGGCTCTAATACCAACTTGTAACGACGTAAATTTTCAAAACAATTTTTCATTTTTAAATCATACTTTCAATCACACGATAATCATAAAACATAATGTATTCACTGTGTCATAACAAAACATGTCCCAGAATCTCAATAACATAAACTCCATAAGTGTGTACGGATCATGCCGGCGCCTTCCCGCGATCCTCGCTAGTACCTGAAACACATATCATAACAACTATAAGCATAAATGCTTAGTGAGTTCCCCAAAATACCACATACCACACATACGCCTTTCCAGGCCATTACTCTGTAGGATCTTCCGATCCATGTGTCTCAGGGGACTTCCGTCCCGAATCTCGGTAGACCTTCCGGTCCTACCCGTATCGACCTTCCGGTCCATAATCTCTTGACCTTCCGGTCCATATCATCTTGAACTTCCGGTCCTTATCATACATAACATACATAGCACATACATATCACATAACCGCATATAGCACATACATCTCATAGCATACAAGACCTTCTGGTCGCACATAGGTACCCTTCCAGGTACAGTATAGTGAGAAGACTCACCTCAATGAAGTCAGATAAACTCTCGCGCTCAACGTCCAGACTTAGGCTCCTCCTATTATTCAAATAACATCCCCGATCAATATTCTCTCATGATCTCATCTCTACAGATTGGGTAGAAGGCCATTCTACCCTTCCCTGAACTCTCCTGAATCAGCCTTGACCAGAACCCTAAAGTCAACGAAAGTCAATGGTCAACTTTGACCCGACTCGTCGAGTTCACAAGGGCGACTCGGCGAGTCCATGCGGGTCCTTTGAATCTTTTCAGCCTCTCTTGGCTCGTCGAGTCATCCTTCGACTCGACGGGTTACACCTGTCACGAATCGCGGGGCAACCCCGACTCGACTCATCGAGTCCACTATGGACTTGGCGAGTTGCTCCCATAACAGCTCTCAAATGACCTTCTGAGGTCAGATCTGCTTCTCTAAACTATAGATCTGGCCTTCAAGTGCTCAAATGTCACGTAAAGGTGCAACCTTTACGTGTATGCAACCCACATCAAGTCATAAACGGAGAAATAACTCTAAAAATGGCAACCTAGTATCCAATCCTCCATGAACAAGCATAAAGCAGAATGGGAAAGGTTATGTGGACCTCTATGGGTCCAGATCTGAGGTCTAACCCAGCAAGGGACCATAAACTCAACCTTTCAAGCCTTAAAAGATTTATAGAAAACCCTAAATCATAGATCTTAACCCGAAACAGAAGGGAAGTTCGAATTGATACCTCAATAGTGTAGATCTGAACTTGAAAACTCTGGATCCACAGCTCCCTTGACCTCCTCTTGTTGGAAACTACTTCTCCTTTGCTAAAACACACAAGAAATGGTTATTTAGCCTTCCTCTTGCACCACAAACTTTCTCTCTCTCTCTCTCTCTAGGGTTTCTCAGGGGTGAAGTGGCCGCAATGGGGGCTATAAAGGCCTTTAAATAGGGCTCAGGCCCCGAGAATTAGGGTTTTACTTAACAGCACGGACTCACCGAGTCCACGCATCGACTCGTCGAGTCCTTCATTAAATCAGACCAGAAATGCACGATCCCACTCGGCGAGTCTGAGCGCCTACTCGCCGAGTCCCTCTCTAAAATTCAATATAAATACTTAAAATAACATACCTGAGAATCCGAATGTTACAATTCAACTTGTAACGACGTAAATTTTCAAAACAATTTTTCATTTTTAAATCATACTTTCAATCACACGATAATCATAAAACATAATGTATTCACTGTGTCATAACAAAACATGTCCCAGAATCTCAATAACATAAACTCCATAAGTGTGTACGGATCATGCCGGCGCCTTCCCGCGATCCTCGCTAGTACCTGAAACACATATCATAACAACTGTAAGCATAAATGCTTAGTGAGTTCCCCAAAATACCACATACCACACATACGCCTTTCCAGGCCATTACTCTATAGGATCTTCTGATCCATGTGTCTCAGGGGACTTCCGTCCCGAATCCCGGTAGACCTTCCGGTCCTACCCGTATCGACCTTCCGGTCCGTAATCTCTTGACCTTCCGGTCCATATCATCCTGACCTTCCGGTCCTTATCATACATAACATACATAGCACATACATATCACATAACCGCATATAGCACTTACATCTCATAGCATACAAGACCTTCCGGTCGCACATAGGTACCCTTCCAGGTACAGTATAGTGAGAAGACTCACCTCAATGAAGTCAGATAAACTCTCGCGCTCAACGTCCAGACTTAGGCTCCTCCTATTATTCAAATAACATCCCCGATCAATATTCTCTCATGATCTCATCTCTACAGATTGGGTAGAAGGCCATTCTACCCTTCCCTGAACTCTCCTGAATCAGCCTTGACCAGAACCCTAAAGTCAACGAAAGTCAATGGTCAACTTTGACCCGACTTGTCGAGTGCACAAGGGTGACTCGGTGAGTCCATGCGGGTCCTCTGAATCCTTTCAGCCTCTCTTGGCTCGTCGAGTCATCCTTCCACTCGACGGGTTACACCTGTCACGAATCGCGGGGCAACCCCGACTCGACTCGTCGAGTCCACTATGGACTCGGCGAGTTGCTCCCATAACAGCTCTCAAATGACCTTCTGAGGTCAGATCTGCTTCTCTAAACTATAGATATGGCCTTCAAGTGCTCAAATGTCATGTAAAGGTGCAACCTTTACGTGTATGCAACCCACATCAAGTCATAAATGGAGAAATAATTCTAAAAATGGCAACCTAGTCTCCAATCCTCCATGAACAAGCATAAAGCAGAATGGGAAAGGTTCTCTGGACCTCTATAGGTCCAGATCTTAGGTCTAACCCAGCAAGGGACCATAAACTCAACCTTTCAAGCCTTAAAAGTTTTATAGAAAACCCTAAATCATAGATCTTAACCCAAAACAGAAGGGAAGTTCGATTTGATACCTCAATAGTGTAGATATGAACTTGAAAAGTCTGGATCCACAGCTCCCTTGACCTCCTCTTGTTGGAAACTACTTCTCCTTTGCTAAAACACACAAGAAATGGTGATTTAGCCTTCCTCTTGCACCATAAACGTTCTCTCTCTCTCTCTCTCTCTCTCTCTCTCTCTCTCTCTCTCTCTCTAGGGTTTCTTAGGGGTGAAGTGGCCGCAATGGAGGCTATAAAGGCCTGTAAATAGGGCACAGGCCCCAAGAATTAGGGTTTCACTTAACAGCGTGGACTCGCCGATTCCACGCATCGACTCGTCGTGTCCTTCATTAAATCAAACCAGAAATGCGCGATCCCACTCGGCGAGTCTGAGCGCCTACTCGCCGAGTCCCTCTCTAAAATTCAATATAAATACTTAAAATAAGATACCTAGGGAATCCGGATGTTACAATTCTCCCCCACTAGAATCAGACTTCGCCCTCGAAGTCCTGCTCGGCAAACAACTCTGGATGTTGCTCCCGCATCTCCAACTCCGACTCCCAGGTCAGCTTGGACCCTTTCCGATGTTGCCACTGGACCTGCACCAGTGACACCTCCTTGTTCCTCAGAACCTTGATCTTCCGATCCCGGATCGCGATTGGCCTCTCTGCATAATTCAGGCACGCATCCACCTGAATATCCTCCAGTGGTACCACCGCCGACTCGTCGGCTATACACTTCTTTAACTGAGACATGTGGAAGGTATCATAAATCTGGCTCAACTCCGCAGGTAGCTCCAACCGATATGCTACCCTGCCCACCATCGCGGTCACCCTGAACGGACCGATGTTCTGGGGCCCCAGCTTGCCCCTCTTCCTGAATCGGATCACTCCTTTCCAAGGAGATACTTTCAGGAGTACGAAGTCCCCCTCTTGGAACTCCAGCTCGGATCGTCGCCGGTCAGCATAACTCTTCTGACGACTCTGAGCCGTCAGTAACCTCTGTCTAACCTGTTGTATCTGCTCTGTCGTCTGAAGCACTATCTCAGTGCTACCCATCACACGCTTCCCTACCTCTCCCCAGCAAATGGGAGTCCGACACCTCCTCCCATACAATAACTCGAAAGGAGGCATACCAATACTCGAATGGTGGCTGTTGTTGTAGGAAAACTCAGCCAAAGGCAAGTACGTGTCCCAACTTCCTCCGAAGTCCAACACACATGCTCGAAGCATGTCCTCGAGCGTCTGAATCGTCCGCTCACTCTGCCCGTCCGTCTGTGGGTGGTAGGCGGTACGGAAATGCAACCTCGTACCCAACTCCTCGTGGAACTTCTTCCAGAACCTGGAAGTGAAACGTACATCTCGATCTGACACAATCAAGATCGGTACTCCATGACGCGATACCACCTCCCTCACGTACAACTCTGCCAACCTCTCAGCAGAAGAGCTTTCACTGATAGCAAAAAAATGTGCGCTCTTCGTCAACCGGTCGACGATCACCCAAATTACATCGACACCCCTCGCGGTCCTCGGCAATTTGGTGATGAAATCCATGGAAATCTGTTCCCATTTCCACTGGGGAACCTCAAGCGGCTGCAACTTGCCATGCGGACGCTGGTGCTCGGCCTTAACCTTGCGACAGGTCAAGCACCTTTCGACAAACCAAGCGACATCCCTCTTCAAACAGGGCCACCAATAATCTTTCTTCAGGTCCAAATACATCTTTGTGGCCCCGGGATGGATCGAGAACCTCGATCTATGCGCCTCCTCCATCAGAATGGTACGTGCCCCGCCTGCATACGACACCCAAATCCGACCTTGAAAGGTCATCAACCCTCGACTATCGGTAACGAACTCGGACACCTGCCCGATCACCCGCTCCCTCTTGCGGTTCTTCGGTATCACGGCCTTTGCCTGGGCCTCCCGAATGGTATCCAACACCGGAGTCATCACTGTCAGACGCATACAAATGTCTCGAATTAGGGCACTCTCTGCCCTACGGCTCAGTGCATCAGCTACAACATTAGCTTTGCCCGGGTGGTACAGGATCTCACAATCGTAATCCTTTACCACGTCCAACCATCTCCTCTGGCGCATATTCATATTCGACTGATCCATCAAATACTTCAAGCTCTTGTGGTCCGTGTATATGGTACACCGAACCCCATATAAATAATGACGCCATATCTTGAGGGCGAACACCACTGCCCCCAACTCTAGATCGTGGGTGGGATATCTCGTCTCATGAGGCTTCAGCTGCCTTGATGCATATGCTATCATATGCCCTCTCTGCATAAGCATCGCACCCAACCCCGATATCGATGCGTCACAATACACCACCAAATCCTCCATCCCTTCTGGGAGGGCTAACACCGGGGCTTCGCATAATCTCTGGCAAAGTGTCTCAAACGAGGTCTGCTGCTCCGGACCCCATGAAAAAGCAACACCCTTCCGGGTCAACCTGGTGAGAGGCACGACGATCTTGGAGAAGTCTCTGATAAATCTCCGATAGTAGCCGGCCAACCCCAGAAAACTCCTGATCTCGGTGGGAGATCTTGGCACCTCCCAACTCATCACTGCCTCATTCTTGGCCGGATCGACCAAAATCCCCTCCTGGTTGACGAGATGCCCCAAGAACTGGACCTCTCGTAACCAGAACTCGCACTTGGAGAATTTGGCATAAAGCCTCTCCGTCCTCAATACCCCGAGAATCTCTCTCAGATGCTCCTCGTGCTGCTCTCTAGACCTCGAATACACCAGTATATCGTCGATGAACACGATCACCGAACGATCCAACATCGGTCTACACACCCTGTTCATGAGATCCATGAACGCTGCTGGCGCATTGGTGAGCCCGAAAGGCATCACCACGAACTCGTAATGCCCATAACTAGTCTTGAACGCCGTCTTCTGGATATCCTCATCGCGCACTCTCATCTGATGATATCCAGATCTCAAATCAATCTTGGAGAACCAAGACGCTCCCTGCAACTGATCGAACAAATCGTCGATCCCGGTAATGGATAACGGTTCTTGACCGTCAACTTGTTCAACTCCCGGTAATCAATACACATCCGGTGTGAACCATCCTTTTTCTTGACAAAAAGGATTGGTGCTCCCCAAGGGGAACTACTCGTTCTAATAAACCCCTTTCCCAGCAGCTCCTGAAGCTGCGAGTTTCCATAGCTGACGAGAGGCGCCGCCAGAGATGCTGGAGTTATCCTCGCAGCTTCAGGAGCTGTTGGGAAAGGGGTTTATTAGAACGAGTAGTTCCCCTTGGGGAGCACCGATCCTTTTTGTCAAGAAAAAGGATGGTTCACAACGGATGTGTATTGATTACCGGGAGTTGAACAAGTTGACGGTCAAGAACCGTTATCCATTACCGAGGATCGACGATTTGTTCGATCAGTTGCAGGGAGCGTCTTGGTTCTCCAAGATTGATTTGAGATCTGGATATCATCAGATGAGAGTGCGCGATGAGGATATCCAGAAGACGGCGTTCAGGACTCGTTTTGGGCACTACGAGTTCGTGGTGATGCCTTTCGGGCTCACCAATGCACCAGCAGCGTTCATGGATCTCATGAACAGGGTGTGTAGACCGATGTTGGATCGTTCGATGATCATGTTCATCGACGATATACTGGTGTATTCGAGGTCTAGAGAGCAGCACGAGGAGCATCTGAGAGAGATTCTCGGGGTATTGAGGACGGAGAGGCTTTATGCCAAATTCTCCAAGTGCGAGTTCTGGTTACGAGAGGTCCAGTTCTTGGGGCATCTTGTCAACCAGGAGGGGATTTTGGTCGATCCGGCCAAGATTGAGGCAGTGATGAGTTGGGAGGTGCCAAGATCTCCCACCGAGATCAGGAGTTTTCTGGGGTTGGCCGGCTACTATCGGAGATTTATCAGAGACTTCTCCAAGATCACCGTGCCTCTCACCAGGTTGACCCGGAAGGGTGTTGCTTTTTCATGGGGTCCAGAGCAGCAGACCTCGTTTGAGACACTTTGCCAGAGATTATGCGAAGCCCCGGTGTTAGCCCTCCCAGAAGGGATGGAGGATATGGTGGTGTATAGTGACGCATCGATATCGGGGTTGGGTGCGGTGCTTATGCAGAGAGGGCATGTGATAGCGTATGCATCAAGGCAGCTGAAGCCTCATGAGACGAAATATCCCACCCACAATCTGGAGTTGGGGGCAGTGGTGTTCGTCCTCAAGATATGGCGTCATTATTTATATGGGGTTCGGTGTACCATATACACGGACCACAAGAGCTTGAAGTATTTGATGGATCAGCCGAATCTGAATATGCGCCAGAGGAGATGGTTGGACGTGGTAAAGGATTACGATTGTGAGATCCTGTACCACCCGGGCAAAGCTAATGTTGTAGCTGATGCACTAAGCCGTAGGGCAGAGAGTGCCCCAATTCGAGACATTTGTATGCGTCTGACAGTGATGACTCCGGTGTTGGATACCATTCGGGAGGCCCAGGTAAAGGCCGTGATACCGGAGAACCGCAAGAGGGAGCGGGTGATCGGGCAGGTGTCCGAGTTCGTTACCGATAGTCGAGGGTTGATGACCTTTCAAGGTCGGATTTGGGTGTCGTATGCAGGCGGGGCACGTACCATTCTGATGGAGGAGGCGCATAGATCGAGGTTCTCGATCCATCCCGGGGCCACTAAGATGTATTTGGACCTGAAGAAAGATTATTGGTGGCCCTGTTTGAAGAGGGATGTCGCGTGGTTTGTCGAAAGGTGCTTGACCTGTCGCAAGGTTAAGGCCGAGCACCAGCGTCCGCATGGCAATTTGCAGCCGATTGAGGTTCCCTAGTGGAAATGGTAACAGATTTCCATGGATTTCATCACCAAATTGCCGAGGACAGCGAGGGGTGTCGATGCAATTTGGGTGATCGTCGACCGGTTGACGAAAAGCGCACATTTTTTTGCTATCAGTGAGAGCTCTTCTGCTGACAGGTTGGCAGAGTTGTACGTGAGGGAGGTGGTATCGCGTCATGGAGTACCGATCTCGATTGTGTCAGATCGAGATGTACGTTTCACTTCCAGGTTCTGGAAGAAGTTCCACGAGGAGTTAGGTACGAGGTTGCATTTCCGTACCGCCTACCACCCATAGACGGACGGGCAGAGTGAGCGGACGATTCAGACGCTCGAGGACATGCTTCGAGCATGTGTGTTGGACTTCGGAGGAAGTTGGGACACGTACTTGCCTTTGGCTGAGTTTTCCTACAACAACAGCCACCATTCGAGTATTGGTAAGCCTCCTTTCGAGTTGTTGTATGGGAGGAGGTGTCGAACTCCCATTTGCTGGGGAGAGGTAGCGCAGCGTGTGATGGGTAGCACTGAGATAGTGCTTCAGACGACAAAGCAGATACAACAGGTTAGACAGAGGTTATTGACGGCTCAGAGTCGTCAGAAGAGTTATGCGGACCGGCGACGATCCGAGCTGGAGTTCCAAGAGGGGGACTTCGTACTCCTGAAAGTATCTCCTTGGAAAGGAGTGATCCGATTCAGGAAGAGGGGCAAGCTGGGGCCCCGGTACATCGGTCCGTTTAGGGTGACCGCGATGGTGGGCAGGGTAGCATATCGGTTGGAGCTACCTGTTGAGTTGAGCCACATTTATGATACCTTCCACGTGTCTCAGTTAAGGAAGTGTATAGCCGACGAGTCGGCGGTGGTACCACTGGAGGATATTCAGGTGGATACGAGCCTGAATTATGCGGAGAGGCCAATCGCGATCCGGGATCGGAAGATCAAGGTTCTGAGGAACAAGGAGGTGTCACTGGTGCAGGTCCAGTGGCAACATCAGAAAGGGTCCGAGCTGACCTGGGAGTCGGAGTTGGAGATGCGGGAGCAGCATCCAGAGTTGTTTGCCGAGCAGGACTTCGAGGGCGAAGTCTGATTCTAGTGGGGGAGAATTGTAACATCCGGATTCCCAAGTATCTGATTTTAAGTATTTAGATTGAATTTTAGAGAGGGGCTCGGCGAGTAGGCGCTCAGACTCGCCGAGTGGGATCGCGCATTTCTGGTCTGATTTAATGAAGGACTTGACGAGTCGATGCGTGGACTCGGCGAGTCCGCGCTGTTAAGTGAAACGCTAATTCTCGGGGCTTGTGCCCTATTTAAAGGCCTTTATAGCCTCCATTGCGGCCACTTCACCCCTGAGAAACCCTAGATAGAGAGAGAGATAGAACGTTTGTGGTGCAAGAGGAAGGCTAAATCACCATTTCTTGTGTGTTTTAGCAAAGGAGAAGTAGTTTCCAACAAGAGGAGGTCAAGGGAGCTGTGGATCCAGAGTTTTCAAGTTCAGATCTACACTATTGAGGTATCAAATCGAACTTCCCTTCTGTTTTGGGTTAAGATCTATGATTTAGGGTTTTCTATAAACCTTTTAAGGCTTGAATGGTTGAGTTTATGGTCCCTTGCTGGGTTAGACCTCAGATCTGGACCCATAGAGGTCCACATAACCTTTCCCATTCTGCTTTATGCTTGTTCATGGAGGATTGGATACTAGGTTGCCATTTTTAGAGTTATTTCTCCGTTTATGACTTGATGTGGGTTGCATACACGTAAAGGTTGCACCTTTACGTGACATTTGAGCACTTGAAGGCCAGATCTATAGTTTAGAGAAGCAGATCTGACCTCAGAAGGTCATTTGAGAGCTGTTATGGGAGCAACTCGCCGAGTCCATAGTGGACTCGACGAGTCGAGTCGGGGTTGCGCCGCGATTCGTGACAGGCGTAACCCGTCGAGTGGAAGGATGACTCGACGAGCCAAGAGAGGCTGAAAGGATTCAGAGGACCCGCTTGGACTCGCCGAGTCGCCCTTGTGCACTCGACGAGTCGGTTCAAAGTTGGCCATTGACTTTCGTTGAATTTAGGGTTCTGGTCAAGGCTGATTCAGGAGAGTTCAGGGAAGGGTAGAATAGCCTTCTACCCAATCTGTAGAGATGAGATCATAAGAGAATATTGATCGGGGATGTTATTTGAATAATAGGAGGAGGCTAAGTCGGGACGTTGAGCACGAGAGTTTATCCGACTTCATTGAGGTGAGTATTCTCACTATACTGTACCTGGAAGGGTACCTATGTTTTTGTAACTTCGTCTTCTCCACAGATTTATATGATCATATAACTTCTTGTGGTGATTACCCGAAACCAGAGATGGCGGAATCGTTCCGGGGTGGAGGACGTCATGTGTAGTATCACAACAATTGTATCATAGCAAGCATAGTAAACACAACCAGACATTGAATACATATGTGAAAAAATGGTTTACATTGTTTAATACATAGTTTTATTCATATCAGAAGTAAAATAGACAGACGCGACTCTAACGCTTCGTCTTATCCGAACTCCTGGAAGTACATGTTTACTAATTCCCTGAGAATACAAGCATTTTTGAAAGAATATCAGCATAAAGCTGGTGAGTTCATAAGCATTTAGTTTTAGTGAGAAAATGTTCTTTGAATCCATTTGAAAAGTGTTCTTCAAGAAAATCCTGTATTTTCTTATGAAAAGAGGTCTTGAAAGAGTGTCTATTAGTAGAAAATAAACCATCAGTTTTAGAAAACATGTTATCCGTCCTAGAGGTAGAGATGCCAGTTTAGAAGTCCTTGATTACTATCAGCATATATAAAAGTAGTTTTATTACTTAAAATAAAACAAATAAAGAATAGAGTCCGTAAACAAAGTTAGTTTATACTTATTTGCGAGTCGTATAACCATACTTGATATGACCGAGAGACCTTTATAACGTTCTTCGGGCGTTAAGCTAAATGGCATTTGTTCACCCCAGGCGTGCCCGCCTAACTGTAGCTAGCAGTTCAGGTGTGGGATTGTCAGTCCCGAATAGATCTATTCACAAATCTCACGCTCTCCCTCCAGGAGACTCTGGTTATACTGAGATAAGATTTATCGCTATACACCTAAGGGTACAGTATTGAAGTAGAGCCTCACAATTCTGTATAATCTAGTTTACCAGCGAGAAATCAGTATAAAACAGTAATTATCCTTGAATAAATGTACTTTATACTTCTGAGAAAACATATAACATAAACTAAATCTGCCATAGTTTATATATATTCATTTACGAAATCTAATTAAGTAGAGACTTCCTAGAGGGTTATCCCAAACTATACCCGTTATAGTTTATTAGAGTTGATATAGAGCTGCTTTGTAAAAACCTTTCTGAAAGCTATGAAGTTAGATTTCCAAAATAGTAGTTTCCCTTATGCTCAACATATTATAAAAAGAGATAAAATATCTGAATATGTTATTAAACGTGGAAATCGTTGGACTGCCTTAATAAGTTTAAAACTTAATAAAATTCTTTGAATTTGGCTTGTATTCCCCCCCCCCCCCTGAAAACATTAAAAACACGGAAAATGTAGGGGTATGAACTCACTGTTTGACGGATGATTCGACCGGATGATCGGTTACGAGTGTTGAGTGTCGATTGAGGTTTTGCACTCAAGTGGATCCTAGTAACATATAATAGCACATATATGTATTAGAATTAGGGTGTTTCGTGAATAAACATGACAGGAAACTACCCTAAAGACTTGGAAATGCTTGTCGGGACCCTATACGATCAAATAAGGGAGGTGTACGGCCATTTGTGTGAGTGTGTGGCCAGGGTGTGCGGCCAGGCGGTGTGTGCGGTTGCACACATGGGTGTGCGGTCGTACAGGGGGTGTGTGCGGCCGTACACAGGAGTGTACGGCCGTACACTCCTCATTTGTGCCCGAAATGTTGATTTTGGGGTGTTCTAGTGCTAATACTAAGTCCAACTAGTAAATGGAGGCCAAACTCTTCACTTTGGAGAGCCTTTAAGGGGTGTGCGGCCACCTTATCAATGGATGAAGAACACGAAGAACACTATGAGTTTTAGGCTTAGATTTAGGTGTCTTACCACTATAACAAGTTGGATGATGGAGTAATTCACGTTCTTGAGGCCCTTAGAGTGTTCTTGGATGATGTTTCTAGAGAGAGAAAGTAGTGAGAGAAAGTAGAGTGCAACCAAAAGAGGAAAAGAGTGAATGAAGGGGGGTCTCCTCCAATATATAGGGTCGGGTGTGAGGCTGGAGGGTGTGTGCGGTTGGGTATGCGGCTGGCTGGCCGCACACGTGGGTATGCGGCCGCACACACCATGCTGGGTGTGTTTGGCTCGATTTATTGATGTTACACACATTCTAACCCTTCCTAAGACTCATATCTAGGTGGTACCAAGCTTAGAACACTCATATAGACCCGCAACTTCATTATAAATTAGCAAAACGAGGCTAACTCTGATAAAATGAAAAGCGTACAAGTTAGAAATTTCGGGTTGTCACATCATCCCCCCGTTAGAGGGAATTTCGTCCCGAAATTCAAGAATAGAGGTATAACTTATAGACTTGGAAAAGATGGAGGTACTTAAGGTTCATGGAACTCTCGTCTAACTCGAGGTTGTCGAGGGGAAATCGTAGGTGTCTCATCGGACGGACACTCATTTTTGGTTTGACACGAGAAAGACGGGATGGACTTTGTCGAGTTCTCGGGGTAACATTGAGTTTGTATGCTTACAGGACTGATCCTAGCAAGGATCCTGGACAGTCCAACGTATCCTGATTTTAGCTTTCACGCCTTCCGAAGCATATCAAGACTTTTCCGGGGCGAGACCTGCAAAAGACACATCCACCAATCTGGAACTCCAATGGTTTTTGTCTCTCATCGGCGTAGCCTTTTCGTACGATCTTTTCAGTCGTCCTACGGATGGTTTTAGGACTCGTGCGAGTGCTGTTGGGGACTTGACTCTTGACTATTTGTGAGTCGCCCACCTCACCCCAGCACAGATGGGGTCTGTACTTATGGTTGTAGAGCGCTTCGAACAGCGCAGCCTTGCTACTGGAAAGGTCGCCGTTGTTACAAGAAAGTTCATTTAAGAGTAGATGTGTGTCCCACGACGCATATCCATTGGTCCGGATGGTTCCCTTACTTTGTCCTTCTCTTTGTGGATGATACTCTTCGTATGAATACTTTCGGGTTTCAAAGAGACATGAATTTTTCGAAGTTCGCATCTAGTTTGTCATCACGAGCGACGGGAGTTTCGCGATTCGAACGATTTAAGACAAAAGGGTTTGGTATAACATAGACTCGGTAGAAACTAGACAGGATGGTGTCGTAGAATCGCACGTTAAGTTAGTCCGGGAGGATCGTTTTGCTAGCACCTTGGTATCCCTAGATGAACGTCTCTGGTGTTTTCTGTGTTTGATATTGGATTTGGTAGGTACTACTACTAGTGTGAGGGTCTCGATGTTTTGAAACCATGAACTCTCGATGGAATGATTCTCACTAGACTTTCCTATGATTGCTTGGCGCATACAAGTCATGTATAAACACAACTGACTCTAATGTATACACTAGGCTACCATAATTTTTACCCCTTAGGGCATCAACTTTTAAGAGTACGTCGTGATTAAATTTAGACGAGAAAGAAATCACGATTATGAATTAGTCATTGAGGTTTTTGAAAACGTACCAAAACAAGGCAGGGTCCTTCGATGCTTCCTCCTTTACTGAGGTCAGACTCCTCCAGTTTCTTCATTGTTCCTTTCTGTTGGGTTGTGAAGTGTCCCATTTCGCCACATGTACCGCACACTTGAACTATGCTAGCATCGGTAGTGGAAGTGATGTGTTGAGTTAGGGGGTCTTTGCGAGGCGAGCTTCCTGGCCATCCTCAGCCCCTGGACAATTTCTTTTGAAATGTCCGGGTTCGCCACAATTGTAGCAAACCTGGCCCATCTTTACACCAGTAATCGAGGCGTTTGGCTGTGCCGGTGCTCTGCAGTAACGAACACAAATAGCCGTACACCTCCCTTATTTGATCGTATAGGGTCCCGACAAGCATTTCCAAGTCTTTAGGGTAGTTTCCCGTCATGTTTAGTCATGAAACACCCTAATTCTAATACATATATGTGCTATTATATGTTACTAGGATCCACTTGAGTGCAAAACCTCAATCGACACTCAACACTCGTAACCGATCATCCGCTCGAATCATCCGACAAACAGTGAGTTCATACCCCTACATTTTCTGTGTTTTTAATGTATTCAGGGGGGGAATACAAGCCAAACTCAAAGTATTTTATTAAGTTTTAAACTTATTAATGCAGTCCAACGATTTCCACATTAATAACATATTCAGATATTTTATCTCTTTTTGTAATATGTTGAGCGTAAGGGAAACTACTATTTTGGAAATCTAACTTCATAGCCTTCAGAAAGGTTTTTACAAAGCAGCTCTATATCAACTCTAATAAACTATAATGGGTATAGTTTGGGATAACCCTCTAGGCATCTCTACCTAATCAGATTTCATAAATGAATATATATAAACTATGGCAGATTTAGTTTATGTTATATATTTTCTCAGAAGTATAAATTACTATTATTCAAGGATAATTATTGTTTTATACTGTTTCTCGCTAGTAAACTAGATTATACAGAATTGTGAGGCTCTACTTCAATACTGTACCCTTAGGTGTATAGTGATAAATCCTATCCCAGTATAACCAGAGTCTCCTGGAGGGAGAGTGTGAGATTTGTGAATAGATCTATTCGGGAATGACAATCCCACACCTGAACTGCTAGCTACAGTTAGGCGGGCACGCCTGGGGTGAACAAATGTCATTTAGCTTAACGCCTGAAGAACGTTATAAAGGTCTCTCGGTCATATCAAGTATGGTTATACGACTCGCAAATAAGTATAAACTAACTTTGTTTACGGACTCTATTCTTCATTTGTTTTATTTTAAGTAATAAAACTACTTTTATATATGCTGATAGTAATCAAGGACTTCTAAACTGGCATCTCTACCTCTAGGACGGATAACATGTTTTCTAAAACTGATGGTTTATTTTCTACTAATAGACACTCTTTCAAGACCGCTTTTCATAAGAAAATATAGGATTTTCTTGAAGAACACTTTTCAAATGGATTCAAAGAACATTTTCTCACTAAAACTAAATGCTTATGAACTCACCAGCTTTATGCTGATATTCTTTCAAAACTGCTTGTATTCTCAGGGAATTAGTAAACAGGTACTTCCAGGAGTTCGGAGAAGACGAAGCGTTACAGTCGCGTCAGTCTATTTTACTTCTGATATGAATAAAACTATGTATTAAACAATGTAAGCCTTTTTTTCACATATGTATTCAATGTCTGGTTGTGTTTACTATGCTTGCTATGATACAATTGTTGTGATACTACGCATGACGTCCTCCACCCCGGAACGATTCCGCCATCTCTGGTTTCGGGGTGTGACAGATTGGTATCAGATCCCTTGTTTATAGCGAACTAAGTATACCGAACCTTACATGGTATACAACTATAAACATTAAGGGGCCTAAGTGCTCTAAGCTAAAAGTATACTTTCAAAAATACAAGTATTTTATAAAAGTATATAAGCATACCCGAGTATCGGAATCCGTGTCGTAAGTGGAACAAAACAAAAGTATTTGGATGTTGGACATCACGGTTAAACTTGGGCAGTTATGTAATCATGTCTAGGGTGAATATAGCCTGATCAACTATATTCAGTCGAGACATGACCAACATGTGCTTGGGAGTGACTATGGTGTTACAGCAAGTCTAAAACTTACCTAGATACTAGAGGAGTTCTAGAGCCAAACATAAGGATTAAAATACTATAGGAGTATTTTAGGATGCTATAACGACTAAGCCGAAAACTTACCCAAGGATCCATCTTTCAAGAATCAATTATATAGCTATAATACATTGGAAGTATTATTAGATCCGATGCCTATTAACAATTCCTTTACCCTCACCTCGCGTAGATAGCATGGCTGGATTCCATCTTCCTGGCGACCCGTACTTTCCCAACCAAGGAGATGGTGGATGGATCGAACCAGAGCCAGAAGGAAACCATGAAATCCCTTTCGACGATGGCATTGCCGAACCATTTCCTGAAGAGACTGACTCGGAACCAGAAGTCGAGAACTTACCCCCAGTGGCCCCAATACCAAATCCCAACCCTCAGCTTGAACTCGAAGGCCCAACGCCTATGTGGGTCGGAAGCCTGGATAGGTGGAGTCACGAACAAGGCCAACCCCGCCCCTACAACGGGGATCGCCGCTTCTATAATGTGGACGGAGGAGGCTCCGCAGATAGAGCCCTTGCAATCATAATCCGCCGAGTGGCCCGCAATGTCGAAATGAACGTGGCGGCCATTCAACGAACTATGGAACTCGAGGCAGACTCGGATGCCAACACAAACCACATTCGCAGTCTCGAGGTTGCTTATGAGAGGATTTTGAGAGACAACGAAGCCCAGCAGCAAGAGCTAGCTGCAACTCGAGCTAAGGTCGTAGAGCTCCGAGCACGCCAATCAGTATACGAGAGCCGCCTGCTTGACATGGAGCGCAAGTTGACTAACCTAAGGTTCCGCCCGAGGAGTGCCCGTCGCCAGTAGGAAATATTCTACTTGTCCTTCCTTTTGGTTTAAAGAATAGCTTTCCTATTTATGTTCTAAGTAGCTCCTTTCTATGTAGACATTCTGGTCTTGCAAGTACCGATTCACTAGTTCTTTATGTTGTCAAATTGTTCCTCTTTTGGTATGTGGTAGACCTACTCCTAGGTCAAGTTTTCCAAACTTTGTGTAATCTCGATATCGACAATGGTGGCAACTATCATATTTCAGTTAAAGATTTTCATTGTCAAAAGTATACCTTAGATCGATAGCATGAAAAGTAAGCAACTTTATCAAGGTCCCATCACTGTTTTGTCCTCAAAACGTGAATCATAAGATGTATTTTGATGATTATTCCTTTCCCCCATCAATTTCGTATCAGTTTCGATATCCTAATCGACATGAAATGGTTAAGCCTCAAATCGTGCTGATATCCTTTGCTTCGAGAAAGCGATTTGTCTCAATCTTCCCTTCAACGAAATCCTCACTGGTTTCAGTAATAAAAATTTTCGAACCTTCGTATCATTTCCTGCGTCAAGCCTAGGAACGTCTACGGAAGGAATGCTATGCATTCCTGGCTCATGTTGACAATGAGACACAAGAAGTTAAGGACCTCGAGAGCATCTTCGAAGTCTGCAACTTTCCCGATGTCTTCCCCAAAGACATTCCAGGGATTTCTTCCGAGTGCCAAGTTGAATCCCATATCGACTTGATCCTCGTAACTACCCTTATAGCCAAATCTCCATATCATCAAGAGCCGACAGAAAAATGCGAGAGTTACTCAGCCAGCCCGATGAGCTGAGCAACCAGGAGTTCATAAACTTATTATATGTGAACTTTGTGTGCTCAAATCTTTTCTATCATTGCTAAGACCACATCATGGGGATGTGGGTCGAATCACTGAGAGTCAGATAGCAAAACGGGAATTTTCAATGCATAGATAAACATTTAGGATACATCCAGGGGCAACCTTTGTTGCTCACAAACTTCTTTTCTTGACATGTAGCAGAATCATGCCTCCGAAGGAACGTACCCAACCCACCAATAAGACACCAGTTCTTCAAATGGACTCAGCTACGTTCCAAGCTACTGTCACAGCAGCCGTAGCAGCCGCCCTAGCTGTTCTCAATGCTAACAACCCAAAGGGGAATGGGAATAGTTTCCACATCTCGAACTGTAGCAACACATCAGGAAACCAACAAGGGCTTATCCAGGAGGACACTCCAACTCCTAAACCTAAGAGCGCCAAACGAAAATTTTGGAACAAGAGGGAGCGCAAGTCGTGTCAGAAACTTGCCAAGAGACAACAACCCGTGACAGCTCCTACAGCCACAACATCCGCCAAACCAGTGCCAACACCAACGCGGCGATATGCTGGAAAACTTCCAAATTGCGAGGAATACAACTTCCACCACATAGGGAAATGCTGTGAATCGCAATGTAAGAACTGCAACATGCAAGGGCACACCGCTCGTTACTGCAGAGCACCGGCACAGCCAAACGCCTCGATTACTGGTGTAAGGATGGGCCAGGTTTGCTACAATTGTGGCGAACCCGGACATTTCAAAAGAAATTGTCCAGGGGCTGAGGATGGCCAGGAAGCTTGCCTCGCAAAGACCCCGACTCAACACATCACTTCCACTACCGATGCTAGCATAGTTCAAGTGTGCGGTACATGTGGCGAAATGGGACACTTCACAACAGACTGCGCAACAGAAAGGAACAATGAAGAAACCGGAGGAGTCTGACCTCAGTAAAGGAGGAAGCATCGAAGGACCCTGCCTTGTTTTGGTACGTTTTCAAAAACCTCAATGACTAATTCATAATCATGATTTCTTTCTCGTCCAAATTTAATCACGACGTACTCTTAAAAGTTGATGCCCTAAGGGGTAAAAATAATGGTAGCCTAGTGTATACATTAGAGTCAGTTGTGTTTATACATGACTTGTATGCGCCAAGAAATCATAGGAAAGTCTAGTGAGAATCATTCCATCGAGAGTTCATGGTTTCAAAACATCGAGACCCTCGCACTAGTAGTAGTACCTACCAAGTCCAATATCAAACACAGAAAACACCAGAGACGTTCATCTGGGGATACCAATGTGCTAGCAAAACGATCCTCCCGGAATAACTTAACGCGCGATTCTACGACACCATCCTGTCTAGTTTCTACCGAGTCTATGTTATACCAAACCCTTTTGTCTTAAATCGTTCGAATCGCGAAACTCCCATCGCTCGTGATGACAAACTAGATGCGAACTTCGAAAAATTCATGTCTCTTTGAAACCCGAAAGTATTCATACGAAGAGTATCATCCACAAAGAGAAAGACAAAGTAAGCGAACCATCCGGACCAATGGAGATTCGTCGTGGGACACACATCTACTCTTAAATGAAGTTTCTTGTAACAACGGCGACCTTTCCAGTAGCAAGGCTGCGCTGTTCGAAGCCCTCTACAACCATAAGTACAGACCCCATCTGTGTTGGGCTGAGGCGGGCGACACGCAAATATTCAAGAGTCAAGTCCCCGACAGCACTCGCACGAGTCCTAAAACCATCCGTAGGACGACTGAAAAGATCGTACGAAAAGGCTATGCCGATGAGAGACAAAAACCATTGGAGTTCTAGATTGGTAGATGTGTCTTTTGCAGGTCTCGCCCCGTAAAAGGCTTGATATGCTTCGGAAGGCGTGAAAGCTAAAATCAGTGTCCGTCTGATGAGACTCCTACGATTTCCCGTCTTTCTCGTGTCAAACCAAAAATAAGTGTCCGTCCGATGAGACACCTACGATTTCCCCTCGACAACCTCGAGTTAGACGAGAGTTCCATGAACCTTAAGTACCTCCATCTTTTCCAAGTCTATAAGTTATACCTCTATTCTTGAATTTCGGGACGAAATTCCCTCTAACGGGGGGATGATGTGACAACCCGAAATTTCTAACTTGTACGCTTTTCATTTTATCAAAGTTAGCCTCGTTTTGCTAATTTATAATGAAGTTGCGGGTCTATATGAGTGTTCTAAGCTTGGTACCACCTAGATATGAGTCTTAGGAAGGGTTAGAATGTGTGTAACATCAATAAATCGAGCCAAACACACCCAGCATGGTGTGTGCGGCCGCATACCCACGTGTGCGGCCATCCAGCCGCACACCCAACCGCACACACCCTCCAGCCTCACACCCGACCCTAGATATTGGAGGAGACCCCCCTTCATTCACTTTTTTCCTCTTTTGGCTGCACTCTACTTTCTCTCACTACTTTCTCTCTCTAGAAACATCATCCAAGAACACTCTAAGGGCCTCAAGAACGTGAATTACTCCATCATCCAACTTGTTATAGTGGTAAGACACCTAAATCTAAGCCTAAAACTCATAGTGTTCTTCGTGTTCTTCATCCTTTGAAGGTGTACGGTCGCACACCTTCATAAGGTGGCCGCACACCCCTTAAAGGCTCTCCAAAGTGAAGAGTTTGGCCTCCATTTACTAGTTGGACTTAGTATTAGCACTAGAACACCCCAAAATCAACATTTCGGGCACAACTGAGGAGTATACGGCCGCACACTCTTGTGTACGGCCTCACACACCCCCTGTATGGCCGCACACCCATGTGTGCAACCGCACACACCGCCTGGCCGCACACCCTGGCCGCACACTCACACAAATGGCCGTACACCTCCCTTATTTGATCGTATAGGGTCCCGACAAGCATTTCCAAGTCTTTAGGGTAGTTTCTCGTCATGTTTAGTCATGAAACACCCTAATTATAATACATATATGTGCTATTATATGTTACTAGGATCCACTTGAGTGCAAAACCTCAATCGACACTCAACACTCGTAACCGATCATCCGCTCGAATCATCCGTCAAACAGTGGGTTCATACCCCTACATTTTCCGTGTTTTTAATGTTTTCAGGGGGGGAATACAAGCCAAATTCAAAGTACTTTATTAAGTTTTAAACTTATTAAGGCAGTCCAACGATTTCCACGTTTAATAACATATTCGGATATTTTATCTCTTTTTATAATATGTTGAGCATAAGGGAAACTACTATTTTGGAAATCTAACTTCATAGCTTTCAGAAAGGTTTTTACAAAGCAGCTCTATATCAACTCTAATAAACTATAACGGGTATAGTTTGGGATAACCCTCTAGGCAGTCTCTACTTAATCAGATTTCATAAATGAATATATATAAACAATGGCAGATTTAGTTTATGTCATATGTTTTCTCAGAAGTATAAAGTACATTTATTCAAGGATAATTACTGTTTTATAATGATTTCTCGCTAGTAAACTAGATTATACATAATTGTGAGGCTCTACTTCAATACTGTACCCTTAGGTGTATAGTGATAAATCCTATCTCAGTATAACCAGAGTCTCTTGGAGGGAGAGCGTGAGATTTGTGAATAGATCTATTCGGGACTGACAATCCCACACCTGAACTACTAGCTACAGTTAAGCGGGCACGCCTGGGGTGAACAAATGTCATTTAGCTTAACGCCTGAAGAACGTTATAAAGGTCTCTCGGTCATATCAAGTATGGTTATACGACTCGCAAATAAGTATAAACTAACTTTGTTTACGGACTCTATTCTTCATTTGTTTTATTTTAAGTAATAAAACTACTTTTATATATGCTGGTAGTAATCAAGGACTTCTAAACTGGCATCTCTACCTCTAGGATGGATAACATGTTTTCTAAAACTGATGGTTTATTTTCTACTAATAGACACTCTTTCAAGACCGCTTTTCATAAGAAAATACAGGATTTTCTTGAAGAACACTTTTCAAATGGATTCAAAGAACATTTTCTCACTAAAACTAAATGCTTATGAACTCACCAGCTTTATGCTGATATTCTTTCAAAACTGCTTGTATTCTCAGGGAATTAGTAAACAGGTACTTCCAGAAGTTCGGAGAAGATGAAGCGTTAGAGTCGCGTCTGTCTATTTTACTTCTGATATGAATAAAACTATGTATTAAACAATGTAAAACTTTTTTTCACATATGTATTCAATGTCTGGTTGTGTTTACTATGCTTGCTATGATACAATTGTTGTGATACTACGCATGACGTCCTCCACCCCGGAACGATTCCGCCATCTCTGGTTTCGAGGTGTGACAGATTGGTATCAGATCCCTTGTTTATAGCGTACTAAGTATACCGAACCTTACATGGTATACAACTATAAACATTAAGGGGCCTAAGTGCTCTAAGCTAAAAGTATTCTTTCAAAAATACAAGTATTTTATAAAAGTATGTAAGCATACCCCGAGTATTGGAATCTGTGTCGTAAGTGGAACAAAACAAAAGTATTTGGATGTTGGACATCAATAAGAGTCATGTTTTCTATAGTATACATACTTTTGATGTATTTAAAACAAGTTTCAAACTGATGTAAACATTTTTCATATTTGTATTAAATGTTTGGTTGTGTTTACTATGCTTGCTATACAAATGTTGTGATACTACGCATGACGTCACTCCGCCCCGGAACGTTTCCGCCATCGGTTTCGAGGTGTGACACCTCTTCACTTGTGTTGTTCATCATATACTAACTTGTGTTTGTATGCAAACCATGTTACAATTTAACTAAGTGTCTACTTGTTTAACGCTTATTGATATAAATTTGCTGCTATTTATGTTCCTTATATTTCCACAATCTAACTTATCTAGCTTATTATTGTTGAGCTAACAAGATCCATTGATATTAACTTATTATTCCACAACTTAATATCTCGTTACTAACGTTTATCAAGTTTTTCTCTCAACGGTACAAGTTTCCTAGATTTGGTGAACATATGTCCTTATGAAAGTTATAAATAGATGTTTATTCTGTTGAACCTTTAATTATCTAAGGAATCTCATAACCCAACAATAGTAATTGTATTTCTACTGATAAGCATATTACTCAGTTCATTTATCTATTATTATTATATAGTTTAACTCCATATCCTTATTATATTCCTCACCATAGCCGATCAAAAGGAGTCAAAAATTGGCTTGTTTCAAACCATACATAGCCTTATCCAATTTGTAGTAATGAAGCGGAAAATCTTGATTTACAAAACCTGGACGTTGCTATAGGTATAACTCTTCTTTCAATTCGCAATTATGAAATGTGCTTTTGACATCCTTTTGATACACCTTAATGCTTTTATGAGCAACATATGCAAGAAAAATGTGAATGATTTCTAGATGAGCAATAGGTGCATAATTCTCCTCATAATCAATGACTTCAAGTTGAGAAAAACATTGAGTAAAAAAGTCTTTCCTTGTTACGAATGATGGCTCTAGAGTCATCAACCATGTTTCTAAATGCCTACCTAGTTCAACCTACTATTTGATTTCTTCATTTAAGAACAAAGGTCTAGACTTTGTTTCTTTTAAATTCTACAAATTTTTCTTGAATAGTTATGAGTTCTTAGGTTCTATCTTGGAAAGGAAGGAAGCAAAGTGACATTTATCCAGACTATCTTTGGCGGAACAAGTTTGTACGCCTATGTGTGGACTACCAATGATTTAATTTGGTGGGTGACTCTTTGTCCAGATGTGAAGTCTTGGAGGATCTCGCTCTTTAGATGTAGTTCAAAGAATGGCGGTTGTTTCATTTTGTTGAATGATAGTGATTTCTTGTGTTGGTTGCATATCATCATGGGAGCAATCCACAAATGATTCTTTATGGGATTGATGAAATGGTGATCAACATACGCATCCGTAACATGATTAAAATATGCATCCGTAAGTGGATCAACATCCACACCGTACATGGATTATCATTCACACTGTTTATATAAAGGCCCGCATTACCAACATTGTCATTAAACGTGGGAAAAGTTCTTGTACAACATACTCTCCCTCGAAAGTAGCAGTGCTACCTTGTTGCTCTCACTCAACAATTGTTAAAATATGATTTAAACTTGAATTCTCTCCCTTAACTGATAGGGAAGGAGCATCAGCAGTAGGAGTGCTAGAAGAAATTAAAGTCGAGGGAGCAGTTTATATAATGTCCCTTAATCATTGAAGATGACTATTATGAAAAGCAAATCTCTCAGCATCGATTGTAGTTTCAGTGGGTCCAAACAACGATCCAAAATCTACTTCAATAATGGGAGTTGCAACATTCGGAGGGATATAACTTTCAAGAATTTATGATACTTATGTGTTGCTAACATCTTGCCTTATATGATGATCATCAAATTCAACATTGAAGCTTTCTGTAACACCCTGTTTATTTAATAGATAAATAGATAAAATTTATGAAAGAGTAGTAGCCCTAAAATTCATAATGTTCAGTGAGATGTTGGTTCAGGGAGCCAAATGTTATACATTGGATTATCCGGGATTTATTTTGTAAAGATTTTTAGAAGTCGGGGGTTAAAATGTAAGTTTCGGGTTAGTTTCGTAAATATTTATGAAGGTAGGGACTAATTGGTGAATTATTGGGACTCAATTGAAGAGATTTTGGAAGCTTAGGGGCTGGTTGGTAAATTCCGGACCTTATTTGTAAGGATTTCAGAAGATGGGGTTTAAAGGGTAAATTATTGACTTAATTTGAAAGGAATTAGGATGGAGGGGCTGTTAATGTAATTATGGGATAGATGCTCATAACTGGATATATAACCTCATTATCGGTCAAACCCTAACCCTAAACCCCCCTTATGTTACAGCCGTCACCCCATCTCCCTCCAGACGCCACCATTCAGCTCCTTCTTCATCTCCGATCCGGCGCCGCCATCATCTACTTCGTTCGTTTTTCCGCCGCCTAGCATCATCGGGTAGCCCTCGTCACCGTCAACATCGGAGACCGACTAGGGGTGGAAGACAGCCTCCAGACGCTGCTGCTTCGTCGAAGTTTCATTGCTTCCGGCGACACCATGAACGACAGGGACCACCGAGACCGGGTTTTTGCGCTGTGAGCGGCGAAGTGTGACCTGCGAAGTCAATGTCCAGTCACGGGCAGTGGAGGTTCGAGATAGCCTGGTCGTTGCTGTTGTTCGGATGTCGGACGACCACCTCCCTACCGTATTCTTCTTATCCTTCTCCATTTATTTCTGGTGTTGCGACGTTGTTGTGGTTCCGATGAGTATTGCGTAGCTGCTTGTCCGTTCGACTGCTTCACGCCACCGTAGGGGTGGCCGAGACTGGTGTGTTTCCAGCGATGGTTATGCATGTTCTGATGTTATGTGCGTGTTATTATTTTGGTGTGTGTGTGTATTGTGATGGTATAAGGTTGTAGGAGTGCATCTTGGCCGAAGATCCGAAGAGAACCACCACCACAGTGAGGTGGTGGCTGCCACCATTTACCACCACCGGCCACCACAAGGTGACCGTGTGTGTGTGTGTGTGTTTATTTTGTTTAGTGTGTGTTTATTTTGGGATTAAAGCCTTGTAAAATGTAATTAGAAAGTGGATTAATGAAAAGAAAACTAAAACCACCACCGTAGGGTGGTGGCTGCCGCCTCCTGCCGCCACCGGCCGCCGCGTCGGGTGGCGGTGTGCCTTGTTTGGTTTGTGACTCGTTTGGATGTTTGGACAAAGGGACTAAAACCCTAATGGGCCTAATGAATCTTAATTGATAAAAAGACCTAGCTATTGGGCCTATTGGGCTAAGATGGGGTTGGAAACCCTAATTAGGGTTTAGAAAACCCTAATATTGGATTTATGGGCTTGGACTTATCGTGACCCACATTTGGGCCATTGGAATGGAATTGTGTATTAAGCCCAATCACACCATATGATTTATTTATAAGAATGATGGACTTAATGGATTAAGTCCTTAATGGGTTAAGTGAGAAACACTTAACCTTAATCGTCATTTTATGTGAAACCCTAATTTCACTTGGGTTTATTGTTGGGCATTTCTATTGGGCCTTGATGATTGGGTTATTAATGGTCTATCCAAGATCAAGCAAATGGACTAGAATAATTAATGGGCTCTGAGGTAAGGCCCATATGAGGAGTTGGGCCCAATTTGGAAAATTGGGCCATAGTTTGGGCCTTTATGATTATGTGATATTGGGCCATTAGAATGTTGAATGTTGGACTGGACTAAATGGTTGGGCCTTATGGTAAGACCTTGTAAAGTTTTGGGCCCAATTTGGAAAATTGGGCCATATGTTGGGCTTTGACTCATAGTTGACTTTTGGGCCTTCTGATTGGGCCGTGGGCTTGAATAAAGCTAAGTTAGGGGTAAAGTAGTATTTACCCCCAAGTATGTATTTATGGGTATGTGTTGGAACCCAATTATTAATTGGGTGATGTTTTGACATTGACAGTTCGGGAATCTGTCATCCAACAGCTGGGGGTTGTGTCTACGGGACTTCAGCAGTGTGAGGTGAGTTCTCTTCCAGTAGGAACGGGTCTAAGGCCACAATTCCGGCTCGTTTAGTTATTAGTAGTTCCGGACTATGGTCCGATTCCGGGGCGGTCCCGAGAATAGTATATGTATGCTTGATGTCTTTGTGATTCATGCATGTTATGTGTCATGTGTTCCGGGGCAAGCCCGATGTATGCTAGTGTATCTATTATATGTTATGTGTTCCGGGGTAAGCCCGATGTCGGGGCAAGCCCGATGTATGTTAGCTTATATGTTATGTGTTATGTGATCCGGGGTAAGCCCGATGTATGTTATATGCTTATGTTATATGTTTATGATATATGTTGTGTATGCCGGGGTAAGCCCGATGTCGGGGCAAGCCCGATGTCGGGGTGAGCCCAATGCCAGACGTGGTCTGATGCCGGGGTGAGCCTAATGCCAGGCAGGACTCCGATGTCGGGTAAGCCGATGACGGGTTCGTCCCGATGCAGCTGGGCGGTGTCCCAAAGTTATGTTTATGTTATGTGTTTATGTTATATGCATTGTTGATATGTTTATATGAGTAGCAGATTACGGTCCGATGTCGGGCGGGGCCCGAGGTAGTGGGTTAGGCCTAAGTTATGTGGTTATGTGTATGGTAGGTGGTAGTTTGGGGAGACTCACTAAGCTTCGTGCTTACAGTTTTCAGTTTTTGTTTCAGGAACTCCAACTTTCAAAAGATGAGCTCAGGATGATTGATGTGCACACACCATTTGTTTAGCCTGGCATGTTTATACTCTGATATATTTTGACATGTGACTTTGATACATGAATTATGATTTTTATATGATGAGGATATTTATGGTTTTATTAATGGTTTAAAACGAAATTTTTGGGCTGTATTTTTGGGATGTTTCACTTTTCCTTAATAATTCGAATGCGACGATTAAGCACTCGATAACTTCACCAACTCTGGATTGAAACATTGTCAAATGGTCTTAGTTGTTCTTCACAAAACATCTACAACCAAAACCCTAAATAATTTTACATTTGGTTTGTGATTGTTCATACCTTCGTATGGAGTTTTATTAAGGCGTTTCTTGATGATGCTTCTAGTTTGGAGAAATCATGCGGTAGATGCCCAAAAATATAGTGACAAATAGGCAAACTTTAACATTGAATGAGTAGCTTCTGCTAGAGTTATATTGTATCTCTCAACCACACCATTTTGTTGTGGTGTGTATGAAGAATGTAGATTATGTTCTATACTTTTTGAAACAAGAAATTCAATTAATGTTAAGTTAATGAATTTCGTTCCATTGTCTTTGCGTATTCTCCTAACTGGAAGGTTGACATTAAGTTTCACATTCTTTATGAAGTTTATCAATTCCTATGCAGTCTTTGATTTTAACCTAAGAAAGAATACCTTGTAAAGCGGGTATAGTCATCGATAATAAACATAATGTATTTCTTCTTAGATAAACATTGAATTGCGGATGGACCATGTAGATCGATATCAAGCAACTAAAGAGGTTCAGTAATGGTAGAGTACAGAACAATTGAATATTTCTTTTTAGCTTGCTTTCCACACTCACATGCAGGGCATAGAGTGTAATGAAATAAGGTAAATTAATATATATACACTATATAATATAAAGAGTACAAATGTAAGAATCAAGTAAAAGATCAAACTATGGATAAAAGTGAATGAACAAAAAAAACTCAATAGTTTTGTCTAGTGCTTCGAGTGATAAAAGAAAAAAAAAAGACATTTTGTCCTTTCTCTATTCCACTCAAATGCTGGTTTGCATGTGTTTGCCCAACAAAAAAGAGTATGGAGTCGTTCCTCTTAAGAGCCCTTACTCTTACATGTCTCCATCCAACTATAGTGTTCTCTGTGATTAGCTCTGACCACATAAAAAACGAACCAACTCCACTTCCTCTTAATTTGAGTATTAGGTTTGGTAAAAAGTCGATGAACGGTGTTGGGTTGGTGATGGTGATATGGCATGTGGATGGCGGGAACCGAAGGTAGAAGATGATGATGGTTGTTATTATCGTTGGTGTGGAGAAGTTGTTGGATTGAAGTATAATGCCAAGTCGATGAACTGATTTAAGTGGAGATGTTGGTGTGTTGTTTTGTTGTGCCGAAAAAGATTGATAAGAACAAAGGCTCTAGAGGCGAGTGTGATTATAGTTAAGGAACAAGTGCATATGGCTTGAACGGTGGGAGACATTGTTGTGTTGCGTGGATAAAGAAAGAGAAATCGAGCCCTAATAAAAGGCAACATTTTGTTAAAACGTGACGCCAATGCACTGTCTTAAAGCTATGCCGAATTTTTTAGAACCTTGATAATAATAATAATAATAACATTTATAGTTAACGTTAATTAGATTTATTATATAATTAGTCATATGTAAAAAACAATAAAAAAATAAAAATAAAAATATTGTATATAAGAAACTAAGAAATAACTAATTAGTTTTGTATGATTTAATTCTACCTAAGAAAATAATTTATTTTTATATGATTTAATTTATGCTACACAAATAGAAACACTAATTGACGTAAAATATTTGTCTATTGGATTTATACATAAAATTAACCAAAATTTGATACGATCATATTTTATATTTTAAAAATATGTTTCTTATGCCAAAGTCCCGTTTGATATTTGGTGGATATCAACCATACCCTGTAGCTAGTATTAAGAAAATCCAATATCCCCGATACGTCGATAGAAAAGCAAACCATGATGTTACAAGCGCCATATATAGATTATAGGCGTACAACAACATAAACTTAACCAAACACCACCGAACGTCAAAGACAACTCCCGAGCATACATATGATATTATTAATTATACAACCACGTAGACACATACACCAAACGCCTGCCTGAAGTGAAACATAACGGAGCCCGAGCCTGGAAACAGGAAAGTTGTGAGGTGAGTATTATTAGTATTATCAAATCTCAGAGCTCGTAAGGAGGACGAGGGCTCCTGCTTCCAATTCCACTTGCCTTCTCAAAAGCATCTGATGCTGATTTCCTCCGAAACCTGAACGCCTCGCTTCCTGAAATACATCAATTCATTAAATACGTTTGACCAATTAATTAGGAAAACATAATCTAAACCAATGCTTAAATGCATGTATTTGCTGACAAGGACATACATATAATTTTATTTAGATATCCATTAAACATCATCCATTAAACATCTATACAACGTCACCCACAGCCTATTAAACATCTATTAAATCTATACAACGCCGCCCACAACCCATTAAACATCTATTAAATCATAATATCATTTTATTCCTTCTATTGAATCATTCAATTCGATAGAGTTCAATGGATTGACACATCATCCATTAAACATCTATACAACGACACCACAACCCATTAAACATCTATTAAATCATAATATCATTTTATTCCTTCTATTGAATCATTCAATTCGATAGAGTTCAATGGATTGACACATCATCCATTAAACATCTATACGACGCCACCCACAACCCATTAAACATCTACTGAATCATTCAATTGAATAATCATTTAAATCATCCATTCAACTCTATTCTATGTAAACACTCCATTGACTCTTATTCAATTCCATTGACTCTTATTCAATCATCCTATTCAACTCTCAACTCTTATCCTATTCAACTCTCACCTCTTATGCTCTTATTTATATAATTCCTTCAAATTATAAGTATAACTCATTTAATATTGTATATTTGTCGTTGGACATCAACAGGAATCAAGCAGAGAAACATATATGCTTATAATCCAACATTTCGCAAACGAACACAAATATACTAGCTTTATCTTTACGGATCCTTCAAGAATTTAGACTACCACCACCTTTGGAAGGCCGGATCAGCCATTTGTCATTCACCCACTCCAAATGTAATAAGTGGGTGCGATAAACTTACAGCTTACCGGCAAAAGGAGATACCGGAGGTGTAGATCCGGCAGGAGAGGCCGGCGGTGTATCGCTCAGATTTCTCTCAGGTTTTACAATCATGATACTCCGTGTTACTTTCATCGAAGGATACTCCACTGCTGTATTCCCCGCCGTTTCCGATTCTGTTTCAGAAAGGAGATGATTATTTTCAGGATGTATAAAAGATCTTCTAATTAATTTTATGTTTAACGTCATCGTTTTACTTGTCCTTCTGCTGATGTACAGTCTCAATAAAAGAAACTACACGTGTTTGAGGGATCTGACGATCATAACTATTTGTTGTCGCTATATATATCAACCCAGATCCAAAGTCACGTTTCAATTATGCTGATGTAGAGAAAAATAGGAGAGAGAAGACGAAAACCTAACAAAGTGGGTAACTATTAAAACTATATCAATTATATTGTTATAGATATGACATAAACATATGCCAAAAAGACAACTTTTATGATCACGATAAGCAAATGAGTGATTATTGATCGACTATACATAAGAACATGAGTTATGAACTAGACGTAGTTGATGAAAAAAATTTATTGTTAAAAAGTAGACAGGTAATGGCGTACCCTTGTCTGAGTTCAACGATCGGAAACTTAGATTAGATTGTTTTCGCAGCTTTCCAAGTCCTTTATCCGGTGGAGGGCCAGCGATGGTGTCGTCCCAGAGCTTGTTGAGTAAGCTCATGGCTCAGTGTAGAGCAAAGCGCACGACTAGTAATAAAAGAATCTAAGGGATCGGAGAGGCCCAGTAATGGTTATTTATGGAAATATCGAGGAAGTAAATATCGAACAAGTGAGTTGGACTTAGATTGAACGATAGGCGTCGATTACAGATCTGGTTAATCCGAAAAGGAACCAACGGCTGATCATGAAGCACGTAGATAAGATAAGGCTCATGGTGACGAAGCAAAATTTCAGATTAGATTGTCACGTGTCGCATCGAGCAGACTAGAGGGCCCTCTCACGTGATGGCGATACTCTCTAGAAGTAAGGTTGACAAAGACCCATATTATTGCTCCTTCAAATAAAGAAACTTAAAGCTGAACCTTGCCCTTTCCTTTATTATATAGCCTCCAAGTTATTAGGAATTAGAGGGAATTACAAAATTGGGTTACTAAATGGTAGCGCTGTCGAGGTTCAAATTCAATATAATAAAGTTGGAAACTTGATCTAACGGTCGACATGAATGAACTTTTTCGATCAATGTGTGAACCAAAAACCAAACGAAGAAAAATATTAACTAAGCAATCAAGGACAAACAATAAGTAAGAAAATAAGACTTTAAGTGGTTGTGTTGGAGATGTTGCAACACCTTGCTTTTGCATCAATTATGGTTAATTGCTTGAGTATTTTCATACATGGCAAACGTATTTATATAGAAAGTTTCTTAAACAACAACAACAACAAAACTTCGAAGTCCTATGAAGATAGGATATGGGGAGGTAAGATGGTTGAGAGTCTTATCTTTTTTCAAATAAGACATTCAATTAAAAATATAGTTAAAGAAAAAAAAAAGTCATAGCTTAATTGATGATCTACAATCTCGTGGAAGGTTTCCTACAGCTACCATGCATAATGTTGGCTTCCAAAAGCTACCCTGGCATTACCGTTCTAATATAAGATAATTTTGTTTTGAAATCTAAGCAATCTCATAAATGTGTCTATCACTAATTAATAGCCTTAACAGTCGTAGCTAGATGTGCTTGAATGCTAAGATTTACTCGAAAATCACCAAGCAAGAGGTGTGATTAACCATTTGTGAAAATATCGGGAAGTTGGTGTGGTGATGGAGTATGTAAGACGTGAACTTCGCCACATGCTACCATTTATCATCACAGTTATATCGAGAGATGGAACTTATTTACAAGACAAGTAGGAGAAATAAAGCATGAGGTTGCTTAAAGGTGTGCATAGAAGGTGTATTAATGTTTAGTTGTGATGTAGAAGGAGAATATGAAGAACTTATAAGTAGACTGCTTTTTCTGGAAAGGCGTGACACGCCCTTCTATTGATGCGGTAAGTCGGGTCAAATATTGGTCAACAAGTCAAGGTCAAACTTGTGGTCAACGAAAGTTAATGATAAGGTCACGAGGCTTGAGTTAGGTTCACTACAAGAAAAAGGAGTTTATGTGACTAAATTATCAGAAACTGATTAATCAGTCTTGGATACCATGTCTCTGGGACTAATGAACAGATACTATCTATGACTAATTTTAATGTGTAAATCATTAGAGACTGACCAAACTTATTCGAGACTAAAATTTACTCCCTAACCAGTTTGCGCTAGTTTAGGTTTGGTAGGAAACAAATTGGGGACTGAAATTTAGTCTCGAATAGTATAACATTAGTTGTTAGTTTGGAAAGAAAGTTATGAGGGACTAAATTTTAGTCCCTCATAGTCTTGTGCCAATTTTGATTGTGTAAGGAACTTATTATGGACTGAATTTTAGTCATTGATATAATTGCATTAATTTGTTGTACGGACGTGAAACTTTCTAAAGGCTGAATTTTAGTCCCTAATAGAAATGCAACATTTGACATTCGAATAAACACTTATAATTGGTTGGATCTTAGTATATAAGACTAATTATCCGGTCACATATACCATATATCAAAGTCGGATGAATCAATCATAAATACTATTTTGAAGGAACATCATTAAGGACTGAATTTTAGTCTTTGATACAGGATTTTAGTCTTTGACACAAGTTATTTAATCATATAGGTAAGGATAGGTATGAGAATGGGTGGATGCTGCTATGGGTATAAGTGAAGGTATGATGTGGCGGCGGTGGGTGCATGTGGATGGGTGGGTATGGGTTTGGGAGAATATACGATGTTATAAAAGACATTTTCAATCATGAAATAAAAAATATCGTTATCGAACATGCCATACTTCAACGACATTTAAGAAAACACTATATTAAAATCTATATAAATTACATATATAGTTGTTCCCTTTTGATATGTGCCAAAAAAGGAACCATAATTTAAATAAAAATGAAATACATATAAATGATGAAACTTTAGGGTTAAACATGTAATTTTTCAAAAAAGAAACAAATTTGATAGTTTGTGAATAATAAATGATAATTAAGGGGCCATTCTTTTAAATTGAATTTATTTTGTATAGGTTAGTAGAATGAGATAGTGTAGTCATTGCCAATTCCGCTCCAATTGTATGTATAACCGAATCGATATTTTTTTATTTTTTCTGCTAATTTCACTTCCCCATTACAAATTAAAAATAAAGTTTTTCCCTCCCAGGTTTTTTTCATTTCCCCCTTAATTCCACACGAAAATTTTAACTTAGTTTCTTCTTCACAAATCAAGACCCTTCTCCATACACTTTCATAACCTAAATTTAAACGCTCGCCATCAACATTCAACATCGCCGGCTTTCTCCTTCCTTCTGAGTTAGATTCCAGCCGCCCCCATCCCTAACATCGTCGATTACGCACACTCTCACCCCAATGTCGAGAGACTAAAAGGGGGCGCACTTCTGGTTTCTCATTTCTTCCAGATTTGATTCATTTGTTCCATTTCTCTATTTAGCTTTCTTTTTTCTTTGATTAGGTTATAAACAAAGACCGAAGGAGATCTTTGTTCCAACATCACCGATTGCACCCATTAAGGTTCTTCATCACATGCTCGCACCCAAGTTTTCATTTTGAAAATTTTGATTTATAATAAAGGCTTGAATTTGTATATTGCATCCATGGTCGAAACCTCTAGAAAAACTACACGTAACGATGTCAGATTATGAATCTATGTTGTTGTCAAAATAACCATGACATAGGTACCAATTTGTGAAAATTTATCAAGTATACTTGTATTTTAATAAGTTATCATTTACTTTTGAGCTACTACTTTTGTGGTTTTTTCATGTGTTTTGGTACTGATAATGCAAAAAGATAGAAGAAAAGAATATGCGTAAAAAATAGGATAGTTTACGCCTTTCATCGTTTTGGCAATTTATTTTTACATTTTGTTTCGTGATCAGGTTCATAAATTTTATGTAATTTCATCTTATATGTGCTTTAATCTGATTCAGATCAATAGGCAACATGTTCAAGCAACTCATAGCTTCCAACACAGGTAGCAATTTGGTATTTCATTGTCATTTTGATATTTTGTGACACATAAACTTAACTAGTTCCATAAGATTTTGTTCTCTTGATTTAGGTTCACCAAGTTCGCCTTTTTTAATCAATATCTCAACAAAGTTCAATTCAGGTTTCCTTTGATGATTTTATGTCTTGAATCTCATTCGTACATATGTCTCCAAGTTTTTTTCGGATCTTAGTTTAGGTTACATTTTGAACTGTTTGCTAATTACAATATGTGAATTCTAGAACACTCCTAGTTCACATATTAATTTAACAAAATCATGGTGTTTCTGATAACATAAATGACAGAAGAATTAGGAATATATTAAGCAGGAGAAACTACTTCAATTTTCTTCTCCATGTGTATACGATTGGCCAAGGTATTTTTTACAATCTTGCAATTTATATGTATAGTTTGGTGGATTTTAAATATGGTAGTTGCCACATACTCGTTTTATTAATGTGCAACATTGCATATTGGCCTTAATTATGTATAATATAATGCTTAGTAAAAAGTATATTGAAAGTACAATGCTGCAATAGAAAGCCAAATGATATGGTAATTGTCACATATTCGGTTTATTGTTTTGCAAGGATGTTTGTTGTTGTTTTGCAGTTATTTATATTTTTTTTTCAAGTTGAAAGTATGTTGCTATTAATTGTTTATAATTTTTTGTTCAAGTTGAAAGTATGTTTGCTATTATATCTTCATAGTTCATTATATAAGTAGAAAGTATGTTGATATTAATTGAATGATACTACTTGATGTTTAATTAGTTGTAAACTTGATTATTGTTCCATTGTAGGGTATTGGTTATCAAATCCATGAGGAGATGAAAGAAGAGATTTATGGGGAATATGAAGAAAGTGAGGCCAAAAAACAAGAAATTGCTAAGATGTATAACGAAATCATAAAGTTTTCCCAAGGAAATAACCCACCCAACAAATTAGACTTTGATATTTTTATTTTTTTTATTTAGTTTCAATACTTTTGAAATCAAATATGATTCTTCATTTTGCTAGTCGAATATTAATACTTATTTTTGTAGTCGAATGTTAATGTTTTGATTTTGAGGTATAAAATTTGATGTTCATTTTGCTAATTGAATATTAGAGATTGAATGAAATTGTATCCTATTGAAAACTCATATTAGCGATTGAATGACATTGTATTTGAGATTGATATTCAGTTTTTGAAAAATTAGGTTAAAGACCGAATGACATTGTATCTGAGACTGCTATTCGATCACTGAAAAATTAGGTTAGATACTAAAGGAAACATATTGGAGACTGAACATAATAATGTCAAAGACTAATATTTAGTCCTTGAAATACATACGATATAAAATAGAGATTTCAATGAATCATATTAAAGATTCAATGTTGTATTATAAGAGGCTGATATTCAGTCCTTAAAAGCTAGTATTAGGGACTGATACGAGATAAAATCGAGGATTTGAAAAAAAAAATTAGAGACTGAATGAGATATTACCAAAGACTGATTTTCAGTCATTGATATTTTGATGTATTGGAGACAGATTTTCAGTCCCAGATACATAAAAAATCGACTTTCTAAGACTAGGTCTCTGGGACTAGATGGGGACTAGCTAAATCAGTCCCTGATTCTCATCAAAGACTGATTATTGACCATCGGAGACTAATTACGTCAGTCTTCGATACCCTTTTTTCTTGTAGTGGTTTCGTGGCGCGTCGAGGTGTCCAGGCGGCGGACAAGTGTCGAGAGATTGACCCACATGGCGAGTGGGTGAAACACATGGCAACATGAGACGACATGTAATACCCAACCAATCAGGTAATTTCCTTTTTGCTTCAAAGTATTAAAGTATTGCAAAAATGGTCCTTATGTCATGCGTACCTCGGGCGTATGCAGGGCGTAAGCCCTTAATGTTGGACGCGGATACATGTGAGTACGCAGGGCGTAATCATGGGTACGTAGGGTGTACTCATCAGATGAGCAAACCTAAATTTTTAGCGTTTGGGCCCTATATAGTGTAATTATCAGCCTTGAGACCCTCCCACCTTCAACCTCTATTCTCCCATTCGACTCCTTGCAAACCCTAACCATCATTTGTGAAATATCGATCTCCTTTTCGTGTTTGGTGTTCATCTTGGAAGGAAGAAATTGATTGGAAAGCTAGTGAGAAGTTTCAAGCCTTGTGGATATGAGTTTTCACCTTTTAAGTAACCTTCAGAAGGTGTAAAGTTCTGAACTTGACGAATGCTTCATTAGATCTTGCTAGTTCTTGAGTTTTTGTGCCTTTTGGTCCCATAATCTTGGTATATATGAGTATGGCCTACTCTAGACCAAATAAGATGTCCTTTCAGATGTTTTTGAGTGTTTGTAGTCATAAAATTGTGGTCTTGGTCCCTTTCTCCCATCCATGCAAGAGTTATGAAGCTTAGGTTTTGGGTAGTAAGTTAGGGTTTGGATTTTTAGCACTTCTAGCCATGCAAAGTCATAAAGTTAGAAACTTTACAATTTAGGGGGTTACTTAGGACTAGATCTGAGTTCTAGACATGAGGTCTTAATAGAATAAGCACTTAATGAGGAGAGTGAGAACTAGTCGGGTATTCAGGGCGTACCCTGTGGTACTCAGAACGTATTAGGTTAAGGCCCCGTAATTTGGAGAGGAACTTATTATGCCATGCATAGTGGTACAATACCCTATGGTACGCAACACGTAATGGGCGTACACAGCCTGTGGAGGACCTTTGCCTTTTGATCTTTGACCGATGACCATGAATTTGACCAAGTTGGCCTTAAGGGCATTTTGGGTAATTTTAATTATAGCTTTAGATTGGGTCCCTATTATTTGCATATGTGATCTGTAGAGGCAGTATTTGGAGCTATGATTTGTTCAGCTATTTTCAAACTGAGATGTGAGTTCTTCTCACTGTACTCGTGTGTCGAAGGCACCAATGTCGGGCCCCTAGGTTATGTATCCTGGTATATAGGAAGTTGTTATGCGATAGTGACTTGTTAGATTGGTAGATCTATATGATTGTCTTTAATTGTTGATTATTGTTTATTTGTTGCATATGTCGACATACTGGTGGTTGGGTTGAGGTACTGCTTCGTGCGGTGGACCAACAAACGCGGATGGTTGGGTTAAGACTCTGTGTCAACAAACCTGGATGGTTGGGTTGAGACACTGTGTCAACAAACCCGAATGGTTGGGTTGAGACTCTGTGTCAACAAACCTGGATGGTTAGGTTGAGGCCCTGGCCAATAAACCCTATATGCTTGTATTGTAATTGTTATTCTATTTTGTATGTGGTTTTTAGGGTAACTCACTACTCTTTGGCTTACAGTTTGATTTTTATGGTTTTAGGTACTTCAGAGGATTGGGAAACGAGAAGGCTTGATCATGCACATCATCCAGGATTTTATGTGTTTTGATAATTTTGGGATACTCTGATTCATGGAAGTGACTTTTGTGAACTTGTTTTGTAAAACTCATGGATTTTAGAATGGTTTTGAAGTGAAAAATTTTCCTTGATTTTTGGGATGTTACACGACACATGGTAAGTCAAGGCTCCACAAGAGCACGTTGCGCCCCCTCAGATTTGTGGTGTATATTAAGAGAGTGTTGTTGTTTATCTGGAGAATTTTGAAAAAATGAAAGTAGAAGAGAGCTGAAGAGATTAGTTCTCGGGATTTGATTAGAGGGTCGGTGCTAGGATGTAGGGATACGTGTTATTGATCAGGATAAGGTATCCTCTTATTATGTTATTACGTTATCATTTTTATAACATAATTACGATGGGTTGTTGGAACCCAATTTAGTTGTTATAAGTCATAATTGCTATTATGAATTACATTGTAAATCTAACAGGTGAATTCCATGGAGTGGTTAATGTGGGTTATAAACCCTAACTTGTGGAATAGTTGGAATTATGAGATTTAGCTAATAGCTTACAAGGTTAAGTTAGTTAACAATTATATTGTAGGGTTTAATTAGTTTAGTGGAAAATGGTCATGGATTTTATCTCATAGTAGATTGTGACATGTTTTGAGGAACTTGTTATTTGTTGAATATGTGTTGGTAAAGTGGTAAGCTGAGAGACAACGGTTATCGGAGACCAAAACAATAGTTTGTGTTACTAAGTATCCATTTGAGTAACTCAACTCTAAAACGGATTTTATTGATGTGTGTTGTTACACAATATGTGGCTTAGATATATTTTGACATTGTTAGATTTGTTACACAATATGTGGCTTAGATATATTTTGATATTGTTATATTGTGCATTATTGAGGTGATGATATATTGTAGTCTGCTGAAATAAGTTCAGTTGATAGTATATACAAAGTAAATGATAAATTTAGTGTATTTACTTTGGACGGAGTATATCTAAAGGAGTGTATTATGGTAATGATGAGTCATTGGTTAAACTTAACGCTATTACAAGGAGATAACCATTATGGTGAACTAATAATAGTAGCTCTCATAAGGAGTCATTAGACAATAACTAGTTGGCGAAATTCAATTTGGTATATTTGATGTGGCGTATGCTGTTGGTGATAAGTTGATTTATATATGATGATATATGTTGTTATGTTCTTGTATTGGTATTCACCAATCCTTTGGATTATGGTGTTCTATTGTTGTTGTGTTGCAGGTTAGGCTGTTATAGGGCCCGACTTGGATCATTTACTTGATGACAATACGAATTTTGGTGATAACTCATTGTATTCTAGTGCCAAGTTGGTTTTCAAATTCCTTTTGGAATTCTTTGAACACTTGAAATGTGTCAGAATTATGCTTCATTAAGTAAATATAACCAAACCTACAAAAATCATCAGTAAAAGTCATAAAGTATCGTTCACTATGCCTTGTGGCAGATCTGAACGGTCTACATACATTATGTTGGATAAGGTTCAACATATCCTTTCCTCTTTCACATTTTCCTCTAAAAGGAGCTTTTATTATCTTGCCAAGTAAGCAAGACTCACACACATCAGTAGACTTCGTGTCAAATGATTCCAAGATCCCATCCTTTAAGAGCTTAGCGATGCATTTCTGGTTTATATGCCCAAAACGACAATGCCATAAGCACGATTTGTCCAATACATTATTTGAAGAACCAACATTTAATATTATATTTGTTAGGCGTGTTAAACTCAACAAATAAAGGGGTACGATATACTCCAAAAGAACACAACTATATTGCACTAAAAGGTAGTACAAGGCAAGTTGGGTCAATCCACAGAGACACGGGACAATCAGTCTATACCTCTTTGCGCAAGGTACTTTGGTCACCAACAGTAAGGAGGGGGGTTTTGAATGCAATGATTAGAAGAAATAATTAAAGACACAAGTAATCGACTAAATAAGTGACTTAAATTCATAAATCGTAAGGACTCTAACTCTATGTATGACAACTTAGCAATGCGATTCAAAGATGGCTAGATATTTGCTCAATTCTGTCTAAGTTGCTAGTTGCTACTTGAAAGTGTTAACAAGATCTAACAATTCCCATTCACTACATTATTTAACCAAAACAAGCTCTTTGATTAACCCTAACCTTACTAACCTTATCTAAACAAGCTCTTAGAATTAGATCAAAAGATTGCATCAAACTTTATGTAAATATTCCCAACAACACCCAATACTCCTCACAAGCTCGGGAGTGTAAGAGTGTGTGAATAAGATTTACACTAAATTTGTTCAATGGAAATCAGTTTAGTGCTTGTTACTTAGTCAATTCACAAAACAATTACGGATTTTGCAATTAGATAACTTGAATGACATAACCCTAATTCAAATGGCCAATAAGAATCACAATTAGAATCAAACATTATATTGAAGCAAAATCAAATTCACTAGATAGAGTTAAAAGCAAACATGAAGTCATATGATTGAAATCACAACCAAGAAGACAAAACATGAAGTTGGAGAAACTAGGGTTCTAGCCACACATGGCTAGAACAAGATCACAAGTCAAAAGTTGGAAATAGTGTGAAATTACAACTTACAAATAAGAGAAATAATGTTTCCAAATGATAAATGATCGAATCCTTGCAAAAGCCATCGAAATCCCCTCACCAATAGTGCTCTGATATCATGTGTGTGTAAAAACGACCCAATTCCCGTGATACGAAAAATAGGAAAAAGTACCAAAAGTTTGTTTTAGGGTCGAACACGCCCCGTGTCAGCTGGGCCGACACGGCCCGTGTCAAAATGGGCTAAACTGACACGGGTCGTGTTCAGCAAGGTCAACATTTTCTTTTCTGGTCAAACACGACCCGTTCCCACTTTGTAGAGTAAATCCAACATGACCCATGTCCTCTTCTGACTCCGAATCCAAAATTGATTTTTCCAACTTTTCCGTTCTTCGCCCGATCATCTCGAAATCCTCACCAATTCTTCCCGACACCTCCCAAAGTGCATTACAACCTCTAGTTTACCTGAAAAGAACATGAAAGTGTGCAAATAAGGTTGTTCTATAGACCAACATGAATACGATGAAATGCAAGAAAAATAAAGAACAACTGTGCTAAATAGATGCATAAAAAGGGACTAAAAGGTGTGCAAAAAGGTGCACAAAATGCACCTAACAATATTATTTGAGTTGCCAACACAAACAACACTTTCATACATGTCATTGCAAGGAATAACTTTGGAAAGAAAATAACCATTTTTGTAAACCAAAATGTCACCATTATTATTATCTAGTGTTGCCGAAATCGGCCTTGGCGGTCGATTAATCGTTTCGCAGTTTTGAACCGATTAGAATTAAGGTATTTGGCGGAAATTGGTTAAAATCAATCAAACTCGAGCTTCGCGGTCCTCGGCAGTCATAGGCGGGAAATATTTTGAAAATTCAATTTTTTTAATTTTCAGCATTACGCCAAAATTTTATTTTCAAATTTTCATGTTTTCAAATTTTGAAATTTTAAAATATCATACCAAAGTTTTTTAATTTTTTAATTTTCAAATACTTATATTTTTAGGATTTAATACTTTTTTAAATAATTTTGTTAATAATTAAGGGTCCCAATTAATCTCCGCCTAGTCCGTTAGTTTTATTTAGTTTATCGTAATTGTTTGATTAAAGATCCACATTTATCTCATTGATATCTTTATGGCCTACAGCTAAGTTAATAGAGTTTAGATGACCAATTTGTTGATCCCCTTCAACATATTTAACAAGTAACAATATGCAAGTAATAAGAACAACTTTGAATACTTTGAAACTAAACTTTATTAAAAGGAATAGTTTTGTTAAACCTAGAGTTGACTAGAGAACATACTCTAATTACAAATACACTCTGGATTGATGACGCTTTACACATAAGTGTATTAATATATATCATAGAAGACAAAAGATCCTATCTTAACATACAAAATACATACTAAAGGAAACACAATCCTACACAAAGTGGGAGTCTTTTTTTATATGGAAGTCTATCTTCAGAATGATCCTTATTTGAATAAGGAATGTATATCTTCAATTCTTGAATTTTGTCCACCGCTAGATCTTTATTAGGGTTCCTGATGACATCAACGGCGTTGATGCTCATCAGTGGCAATGTCAGCTGCAACATAACTTTAACATATCAATTAAGAGGGGTCCTAACAATCTCCCCCTATCTGATGATGTCATCACTAACTATACTAAAACAAAACTCTTTATAGAATACATAGCATTTTACATAAGTCTAAAGTTAAAAAAAATACTGAAGCCTAAGTGATGTGTTTAACAGTCCCTCTTACAAAATTAACATCTTTATGTAAGATCTCCAGCTTCACAAAGATATAATTATTTAGTAACTTTTTTCTTTGCTTGCTCAGCTCCACTTATAGGGTAACATGATAGTTTAATTCAACTTCTTTGTCTTTGATCAAGTCCCTCAGACTAATCAAATACAACGTTGGAGCTCTGGGAAGATCACAATGTCTTTGAAAGCACATGTTCCCTTTCTTATCTTGATTGAACACTCCAAGCATTAGTTTATCAACGAATTCATAATGTTCAGGAGGAATACTAGGTGGAAAACTATTATTGATCAGATGGATAAGCAAAGGGAAGCAATCCACTAAGAGATTCATCAACAAATCTGTTTCTTTTTCTTCTTCTTCTTTGTTTGAGAGTAGGTTGATGACTTAGAGTTGGAGCAACAAAATTTAGTTACTCAACTTTCTCCATAAGATTGCTCACAACATTCCATAAATCCTGATAAAATGCACTTTTACAATTGGAGATTGGTTGCATATTCTCCTCCAACTTAGAGTATCCATAATTGGTAAGCTATTTTTTCTGGGAAAATATATGAACCACCATCTCTTGTTATGTTGATAATAAGAACCCTGTTATTTTAGTGTTTGGATCACCTGACTTTAACAACCTTCCCAGGATGGATCCTACTGGTGGCTACATCACCATATATATATTGGTTAGCTCTTTGATTAATCGGTTACAACTTTTCTCTCCTTGCTACCACTTGAAGAATATAGTGTTGAATAACATGTTATTGTTGAAAATTTTCGGAGTAACGATATCATGCAACATTTCTTCATATTACTTTAATACAATATCATTCATTTTATTCATGTTATGCTCTTTAAAAAACAAGGTGGCTTCTACAATGGAATAGTTTAGTTCAACTACAAACATAAGAATGTATTCTTCACTTAAAAACCCATCATCATTTTGCTTTGGTCTTTTAGATGATGAGAGTAGGAAAGGATTAGAATCTATTCTTTTCTTCAGTATGAAGCTAATGGGAACATGATCATTATCAATAGAAGACTCTTTAGTGGAGACCTTGGCTTCTCCAAATGGAGGACCTGAACCTGGAGTATTTACACTTAGAATGGAGATAATACTAGTGGATGGTGTGACAAGTGAAGGGTTTTGAGCATTTACTCCTATGGTGTACATGCAACCCTATAAACCTTGGATCTATGTTTTCTCTATTATACATGCAGATAATTGATATTCCAAGTTTTCTTCCTAACTAGCATAATATAAAGCAACTATACTACAAGAATCTAGTAGAATGACATACCTTTTGATGTTGTAGATTGATTCCATGGAGCTTAAGAGCCTAATGCCTCAAATGTGACACATCAAATGGTTCACACAACACCACCAAGAACTTGGAATAACTTGAGAGAGAAGTTCTTATGCTCAAATCGGCTAGCCCTCATGTGTACACACCTTAGTGCCAATTTCTTGAGGCATGGGGTCCTTATATATTGTGGCTATTAGGGTTACACCATGTAACTCATGTCTTTCCATATTCTTCATGCTCCATGGGTTAAAACCTCCATGGAGTATCCATGGGTTACTCCATGGGTTTAGCCCAACATGAAGAACTATGGATCATAAGCCCACATATATAAGAATTAATGATTTACACAATCAATCCCCATATATTTAATTTGTCTCCTTTTGATCACAAACTTAATTCCAAATTAATTCTTGATCAATACTAATTAAATAATATGATTTCATATTAATATATTAGAACTTATAATATATTAACAAATCATAAATATCCTTTTCTCACAAAAGTATATCCAAATTGTTCCGATGCGATGCAACCCAAATGGACCATGCCAAATCAGGTCAAGTACATATCAATTATAGTTATGGGCTTAGACACTAATCCAACAGTCTACCACTTGGATAAGTCTAAAACTATTATTGTGTATGACTCCAAAACCCGACTAGCAATTATAGCTCTTAAAAGCCGCTGTCGAACTCTGAACAAATCAATGACGCGTCCATTAGATAAGGGATCATATATTCCTCCATTCTAGATATCATATGGACTGAGACATGGATTATAATCATTCTCTCTGTCCATTTGTTGTGTCCTGATTTCCGATTTATAACGACCGACTAATTGAACAAATCAAATCAGTCCAGGCTTGGCCAAGCACTTCAGGGTGTCATCACTAAATCATCGAGGGGCCCACAAATATCGCTTTTATCCCTTCAAGGGTAAAAGGAATGGATAAACTTCGACTCATATGCTTGTTCTACTACTTATTGAATCATACACAAAGGCACGTTTTATAACATCGAGTTACCAATGCGTTTTCGTACAATCAATGTATAACCAACTCATAGGCAACAACTCATATCTCTAGGTTTGAAGAATATAAGATATTATTGTCTCATGATCACTCGTGATAAAATCCATGAAGTGAGTCAAATGAGCGTGGGTTTAATCCAATACTCAGAACTTATGAGCACTCATGAATGTTGTAGCAACTCTTGCTATGTCTAATACCTTGGACATCTACAAACCAACTTCATGACAGTCTTGCCTTAATACCTACTTCCAACGTATTATCGACTGTGGATGGTTTGAATAACTTAGTCATTCAGGAAGAACGACCTAGTTATTCTGGAAGTCAAAACATGCAAAGTGAAACACAAGAATAATCGAATCCAATATGGTCTCAGAACTTATGAATATAAATAGAACACCTTTTATTTATCACCATATTGATTACACATTATTCATTGCATACTGTTTCAAATTTATTAGCTTAATACTTGATTTAAAACAATAGTTGTCCCATGCTCCAAGCATGTACACTATGTTTTCTAAACACTAGTCATGCCATACACCAAGTATGCACACTACGTTTTTCCAAACATTAGTTATGCCATACACCAAGTATGCACACTAAGTTTGTCTTTGATATTTACTTTGTGGAATAGATCGATTGAACATAATTCCAATGATTCTCATTTCACAATCCCAAATCCTTACCGCAAATGAAAGAATTCCAAATTCCTGCCATTTACCGAAATTTGTTAGATTTTAAACTTATATGCACTGATCCTCTTGCAATGATTATGAACAAAGTCACAAAGACTTGTCAACAGTCATTACAGAGTATTCCAATGGAGATCATTCCATTGAAACGAAGTCTCAAATTCAAAGTACATTGCTTTAAACATCCTTCTTGCATTAAGTTTGCTAATCTTACACAGATTTAATGAATAACTTCCACTTATGGGAATATTTCCATATTCTCATTTTTGACTATCACTTCTGAACAAGAGTTGCCTCTTTTCAGAATATGTCAAGATGGTCCTCTCCAAAAATTTACACCATTCTTCCAACTGTCCCTAAGCAACCAATCTTTAGTAAACCTTAGATTGTCCTCGACAATTGCTTAATCAAATTAGTCATATCCAGTTCTAGTACTTTTTCCCTCTTAATGCTCTAGGCATTTGGAAAAATTTAGAACATATGAATATTATAGCACATGCAATCGATCCTATATCTGAAGCATATGGGACACAATTCATGATGTCTCACATAAAGACATGATACTAGACCAGTCTTTTGCTATAATATTTCTATTTCTATTTGCCATGTTCTCAAAATTCAGATTATGAAAAGGGATGTCGTAATCATAATCGAATTTTAGAACGCAAATAATGTTCCCATATATAGAATTTCCTTATGTTGAACCATTCCAACATAACATTCATATATATATATATATATATATATATATATATATATATATATATATATATATACTTGACTAAATTTGATTAAAATCTCACGATCTAAGCTTTTAGAATTGAAATGAAGTACAATTTCCTCTCCCTTAATTATAACAAAACAACCTTTTCCCAATTGAAACTTTTGTTTTCTATAATTAACATTGCTAACTTTCAACACTTATCATAATTATCATGCTCCCACTAACATGATGATTATTAGCATAACACTTATGCTCCCACTAGCTTTGACATGTCCTTAGAAATCAGCTAGACTTCTAGAAATCAATACTTTATTGACTTTCTTACCGAGATGCTTTGATAAAACTTTATCAAAATCATACACCTTTTACTTAGATAGCTCACATGTGTGTCTAAACAATTTTAGAACTATGCAAAGGGATGTTGTAATCATAGTCTCAATTTTTTAGACCTTTGCCATTCCTCACAAGTCCATGTTAGTGTGTCGGTTAACCACACACGCTCCACTAACGACTTTGAGAATGCAAATATCACAATTGCTATCTACTTAAAATCTACTTAGTGAAAGCGTTTCCTCACCATCATTTTCTTGAATCGGAGAGAAACCTTATGACACTTAGATTTTATGGTGTATGTGTTCCTATCCATGTTAATTTGTCAAAACCATAATCACAAGACAAGGTTAGTGACAAATCCAAACTCATATGGACTGAACTTGTGCAGCCTTTACTTCTTGCCACCTGGCAGCACAAGGGCCTACCATTGCTTCCAAGTTGTTATGCAACCAATTGAGAACCCTCAGAACTCATATGCAAAGCCAACTTTAACTAGAATGGGCACAAAAATAGGAGTATGTCAACACGATAGGTTATAAACCTCAAGTCGTGTGCTAGTGATAAATTACAGGTTTTTATTCTTGATTAGTTCTTGAAACGTTTCCAGGGTCTTTTCGACTCCCACTGTCCTCTTGACATATAAGACTCTCTTGCCAAGAACCATTCCTTAACAAAACAAATATTCAAGAGATAGTGCGGATTCTTATCAGGACAAACACTTCACACAATTGGCCTTAGTTGGTCTTTGTTTTATCCAAAACATCACAACTTACCAATTTCAAATGTACATGAGTAGAACACATTATACTCTTACATTTGACAAGTGTTATAAACCTTCCTTTAAGATATGTCACTCAAGTTCCAATCTTGGAGTATGACTCTAAGAATTGTTTTGGAACGAAGTATGACTCATCTTCTTGATTTAACCACTTCAACAATTCATGACTCCTCTTCTTAGCCATAAGAATGCACTAAGATGTCCTTAGAGGATGAATTGTGATATGGTCTCACAATCATTAAGATGATCATAAAACATGATACTAAAGTACTCTCCCATCTTTTCAGATTTGAGGAACTAATTTGATTCTTCTCATCCGTTCTGCCATACATCAAAACTTTTCCAATGTTCCAGAATTATACTTAAACTTGTAAGTATAACCATATTTACTAAACTTTAGTAAATCATGAAGAATGGTCTTATCGATCTTTTGCGGTGGACTTGACCAGTGCACAAGAATCTGTACTCGATCCCTTAGTCCTTCACTTGACTCACATATACATGTGAACAAGGAATTAGTCTTAATTTTCCAAAGATGAAAATTCTCATTCATCATACGACTTGCATGATTCCAAGTTTCGGTCCAATTGAAACTTGGGTGATGAGAATCTTTCCTTATTTGGTAAATTTAGACACTACCACAATTGAAAGAATCAATTTCATATTTCCATTATTGCTAGAAACATAGAAACATAGAAACATCAATTTTCCATAAATGTCATTGCAAGGAGATATAAAATAAAACAAAATTTTATTTATTTATAAATGCGGAAAAACTTTTTCCTTACAATGCAACTTGTCACACCCCCGAACCAGACGACGGAAACGTCCGAGGGCTCGTGTGACTTAAATTGAAATATCATCACAATGAATATACATGAAACATAACATAAACATCCCCATGCATTAATACATTTCAACCGTCATTGTTCATATCTAGTACATTGTTTACATTACATAATCCATAGCATAAATTGTTTGAGAGTCACAAAACATAACATCCTAACACACTTGGCAATTTTCTTCAGCTTATCTGTTACCTGAGAATACAAGTTATTTTGAAAACGGTCAACATATATAATGTTGGTGAGTTCATAAGCATGTTTGATATGAAAATGTTTTGTGTAGTTTGTAAAACCCAGAAAATCCGATATTTTCTGAAAAGACAATTGTTTACGAAATAGGTGATGATCCATAAGTATATACGTGAATGATTTCAAACATGTAAAAGTAGTATGAATTCTTGCATTGTAGTTATCGAAAGTGAAGGCGAATAATGTTGTTCCCCCGGAAAACCCGATGTCTTTTGATATAAATAGCATGATTGTTTTGTATTATTGTATCGACACAGTGAATAAATATGATTTCCCATGATTACTTAGATGGTATTTGGATCTCTATGTGAGTCGTTATAACCATGCATAATAATGACTATTTCGTCTGTCTTGGCATTCTAGTGAAAGCCGGTATTGAATTTAAGATTTTGTCACCCTAGACTGGCCGAGTCTAACTGTAGCGAACAACTTAGGTGTGGGGGAGTCACCTCCGTATAGATCTATACACAAACTCTCGCTCTCTGTCCAGGAGACTTTGGTTATAACTACAAACTACGACCGACACTTTTTGGTGTCACCCGTTATTACTCACTAAATCCAAATTGAATAACCTTGTTTAACGACCTGAATTATGATTACTTGAATAAGAGGTAAGCCTAACAGACGAAGAGAAGAGGACTACGTGGTCCCACTAATCACGCATGTTATTAAAGGCTGTCGAGTGTGCGACGGACACGTTAGCCCATCACACATATGATTGATTTGGACCTTACTAGCAATGCAAATGGGCCACTACGGCCCAATAGCATGTAAAAGCCATTGAGGGTCCATTAGGCATGTAATTGGGTCACCTGAGGCCCAATAAACATGTCTTATTTATGTTGGGCCCAATAGTCATGTTAATGGGTCACGTATGCCCAATAAGCATGATTAGGAGTATTAAAGCCCAACCGATATAATGTTTACTTGTTTTGTATAGTATTAATGTCGTAAGGATTGTTTCACACGAATTGTTTAATCGAAAAGTCACCATATTCGCCAACTTGTCTTATAATGATATTTAGATTTATATATAAAATGTATTTATATTCTTTCTATTTAAATCCATATGTTATTAAAATTTATGTATTTTTGACCCAATTATCTTAATATTAACATAATTGACCCAGAAATAACTGTTTGACCAATTCAGCCCCTTTTCTAGTAAAAATGACAAATTTTTACCTTTTTTATGAAAAAATGACATTTTTGGTCCTTCGATTATGTTTCTTGACATTTTCGGCCCAACACTTATTTAAATCATGATTTCAGCCCAAAATAAGGTTTTGGACAGTTTCAGCCCTTTAATTAAAAAGATTTACACTTGAAATCCCAATTTTTCGCAATTCTTACAATTTTTGCCCAAAAATCCAAAAACTTTGCATTTTTAGTCCTATTTGATAAGAAAGACATTTTCAGCCCCTGAAATTTGTTTACTCATGTTTTTAACTCATATTTTGATAAACGTACAATTTCAGTCCCTTAAGTTTCCCATTTTTCGCAAATTGGGCCTAAAAGCCGAAAAGCCCAACTTTAGCCCATTAGGCTAAAACTTACACTTTTAGTCCTTTAAAAACCGTGATCTTCATAATGACTCATATTTTAAGTGATTTGACCCTTTTGATCCTTATAAAAACCGTAATGACATCATTTCCTCCATCTTTTGCTTATTTGTCAAAAATGGTTCATAAATAGAATTTGTGTTTTGTTTTACTTAGTTTGAACTTGTATAATACTTTTGCCTTGATAATAATATCTATAAGATATCTTAGGTAACATATTTCCTTAAAAAGGTTAAGAATCTCGAATAGATCAAGTTTCTAACACATAATCATCAAATAAATTCAAGAAATCACACATATCATACCAAAAACAAGGGGTATGAACTCACCTTGCTTAGTTTTTTCGGTTTTGAAGAAGATGTGAAGAAGATTTTTGGTCCTAGCAAGCCTCCTAGAGTTGATTTCGAATTTAAGAAGCTTCTAAGGAGTAGATCACGAAAATTGTATGAGTTAGGAAGAGGTTTTGATGAAATAAAGAAACTAGGTTATGGATCTAAACAACAACTTACCAAAGATGATGATTCTTATGGAAGAACCTCCTTGAAATGTTCTAAAATCTCGAAAATTTGGATGGAGAAGAGGATGTGTTTGAGAGTGTTTGAGATGAAAGTTTGAAGATGTGTGTGTGTTTGGGTGGTTCTCGGCCGAGAGGAAGAAAAAGAGAGAGGGAAAGAGAGATGTGAAATGACTTGCATGGATGTATGGGAACTCTTTCATGGATACATGATGGATTTTATTGAGGTGGCATCTCCAAGTCAACTCTCTTCTATCCAATTCATTTTACATTTTTTTTTTGTTGTTGTTGGGCCGAAATGGGCTAAGGAAGAGGAAAGGAATCATCTTAGGCCCATTCTAAGTCTTGCTCCAAATTATGAGGTTAAATAACTATTTTTCGGCCCATTGGGCTTCTAGGGGTGTTCACGGCCCAATTTTGTATAAAAGAATAGATTTAAGGTCCATGAAAGCTAATTGAATTAATTATGGCCTAATAAGGCCCATTAACGTAAACCAATTCATTTTGGATTCATTTTGGCCCAAAATGTTAAGTTTCATGAGAGTGGGTCCAATTAGGGCCCATTTAAGGGTCCTAAGCCCAAAATAGTCAAACTGGAAGCTTATTGGTCCATTAGGCCCAATAAGGAAATCCTAGTCCATAATGGACTTAAACCGGGATTTTTAGGGTTTCCAATCTTTTGTTGACCATTTGAAGTGTTTGTATAGAGTGTTTGATGAGATCTTGGTGTCATTGAATGATCATCATGCATACTTTCCAAACTTTAGTTCGAATGTTATCATTGTTAATGTTTACAGAAGCATTAGAATTTCTAGTTGTGACACAAATTTAAATGAAAACTATGTTATTACATATTTTCTAGCAATCTATCATAACTCCTAAGTAGTAGCTCAAGAATCCGATCTTCGAACCATGCGATTGAAATCCATCTTCGCGATCAGATTCAGCATACTCTTCTTTTTGATGGGTTTTTAAGCATAAGAACAATCCTATGTGCTCATACAAACCCTAATGCTTGGATCTAGGTTTCTCTATTGTACATGCAATGAATCCAAGACTTACAAACCCTAGATCTATCAAATAAGAACTGAAATAAGGGTTTAGTAATTACCTTTGATTGTTATATAGCAATAAAAATCAATCCTTGCTTTGATTGGCTTCAGAAAGCTTAGTGCCTCAAGTGTTGCACCTCTAATGGAGTCACAAACACCACTAAGCAACTTGGATGAAGATGGAGGAGAGAGGAGGCACCAAAAACGACTGGAAACCCTAACGGATTACTTGTCCACGTTTTTGGGGCTTAAGGGTCCTTTATATACATGTAGGCTATTAGGGTTTACAACTAGGAAACCCTAATCTGGCTGCTTAAGCCCTAAGCAGTCCAATGGACCATTCCAGAAGGCCCTTGGACGATTTCTTTATGGTCCTCCATATAGAATTCGTCCATTGCCATCTAATGGATCCTAAGCCCAACTTTGTAACTATCTTATAATTACAATATCAGTCCCCTTAATATAATTAATCTCTTTTAGTCACAAAATTAATTCTTAATTAATTCTTGACTAATATTAATTAAACAATATGATTTCTCCTTTAATATATTATTCTTATAATATATTAATAAATCATAATTAAACCTTTCTCTCCTTAATTCATCCTACATATTGCTATGGTGAAGGCAACCCAAAAGGACCATACTCATAATCGGGTCAAGTACATACCAAAATAGTTATGGACTTAGACACTAATCCAACACTTTTAAGCTTCCTTCCCTTTGCTTGATCCTGCCATACATCAAAATGTATTAAGAACCTCCAAATAGGAACTTAAAAGAGTTAGATAGTGGATTTACCTGAAGCAGAGTCAAACTTTTTGACTTGACCTTCTCTCAGATCTTTTAGATAGTTAGGGCAGCTTCGCAACCAATGCCCTTTCCTTTGGCAATATAAACATATGGACCCTTTGGTAATGGTACATGTAACTATCTCAGACTTAGCCTTTCTCTTTACCACTTGGTCAACCGAGTTGACTATGGCCGATCCCTTTCCATTGGGAAGAGAAAGCTTTTCTGGATATCCAATGTTACCATTGTGAATGTCCGTGGAAGTTGATCTTCTAATCAAATTTGCTTTACCAGTGCTCTAAATCATTGCTGATTCAGCAGCACCAAGCAAATAAATAAGAACATTAAGGGTTATGTCATGGTCTGTTACATAGTAGTCCCAAAGGAAACTCACTATGTGACTTAGAGAGTGATTGAAGACCCTAGTCAACAACCAACTTCCTCAAGAGTTTGACACCCAACTCTCCCGGCTTGTCAATATGTGACTTTATCTCCAAGATGTGTGCACACATAGACCTTGCTTTCTAATAGGGCTTGAGTGACCTTGAACTATTCAAGAACTTGTGGGTTGGGGAGAATAATTGGAGGAGTTGGAGGAAGAGAAGTATGTTTTCCATGAGATTTGGGAAGATCATAGTTGTCTAAACCAGACATCAACACTGGGAGAAATTCAAGTTAGTTGATTTAAAGTCCTTAATATAACACCCAATATGAAATATTAAGGCTAGGACCCAACACAATATTTTATAACTTGGAAGAGGGATGCCGTAATTCAAGCTACAAAATATTTGAAGGTAGGTGAATGACGAGTCACCAATTTCCACCATGAAAAGCAAAATAATATATTAGGTTTTTAATTGGATTTGAAACTCCTAGATCTTTTGAGATTCATTGAACTTTTCAACGGCATGTTTCAATCTCGATTGTGCCCTATCAAGTTTTGTGACTGGGATGCCGAGGATCACAAAACAAGGTGTGAATAACCATGCAAATATACTTGGTACCCTTAATATTTATCACTTAATCGATGTGCCTGTTAACCACACACGCTCCACCGATCCTATGATAAACACTAAGTTACCCTTTGCCTACCTTGTTAAATCCAAGTTATTATGCCGGTTAACCACACACGCTCCACTAACGACTTAAGCAAAGTGCAAAGTGTAATTTCATGGGTTAGCACCAAATTCACATTTTCCTAAGTAACTAAGATTGGGAATTCATAAGTGTTTAGTTACTTAGTATTTATCATTAATGCTTTTAATGAAGGGAGAATTATAGTCCTGTCAAACTCGTTCGGCTAACGACCCTCTACCAGTCAAGGAAGCGGTGGGTGAGAGTGGAAACCCATTAAACTGCCATTTTATAGGTAGTAACCTTATACCCCCTTATAGACCGGTTTCGTGAATGAGGCCTACTAACGGTAAGACTGACTTTGTTCTTATACATATATATATTATTAACTTATAATACTATAAAGTATAAGAGTTGAATTTTAACTTTTAAAATTCTAAGGGTTTAAATTGGAATTAAAGTAATCATGAGGGGAAACTTTACAAATTCCAAAACTTGAGGGAATGTTTTGAAATATTCAAAAACTTTTGGATTCTCATAACTTATGAGTTTAATTAAGGTTTTAAAAACTTTAATGAAGAGACTCTTGAACATCCATAACTTGAGGACAAGTTATGGAGTTCATAAAACAGAAAGACTCTTCAATTTTGTAACCTATGACTTTTAATGGATCTTTAAAAGAAATGACTTTTGGTGATCCATATGTGACATCCCCATTTTCACGGCCAGAAAAGACCGAGTTTGTTTATGCTTTATAAAAATCAGAGTACCTCTTTTAATAAAAATGTTGCGGAATTTGTTCCCAGAAAACATGATAAATACGTTATCAAAGCATTTCCGAAGAAATGTATTTTTATCCATTTTAAAACATTTGGAATGTCATCGTCAATATAGAAACATAAGCATAAATAGAACTTACATTCATTATCACTAGTGATTTATATCTCCTTAATCTCTCAGTGTAATGTAACTTCATATCGACACCTGTGATACAAATAAACTGAGTGGGTCAGGTTGGGAAACCTGGTGAGTACATAGGGTTTTCTACACAAAATAATATAATTATTAAGTTTAAACATCCAACAATCAACCCAATTACCCATCCCCATTATCATCTTTACTCTTAAGGATCTACCCTAAGAATTCGCTATTCCTCGTTCATTCATTCCTAAGGATCATCCTAAGGAATGGGCACAAAATCCATCGTTGTCAGGGTTTACTCTACAGGCACTAAGTCGCATAGTCGCCAGGATATAGGCACTAAGTCTCATAGTCGCCAGGGTTTATACAACGAGCACTACGTCACATAGTCGCCAGGGTTTATAGAATAGGCACTACGTCGCATAGTCGCCAGGGTTCAGGCACTAAGTCTCATAGTCGCCATAGTTATCTCGTTTATCGACATTATCGTTTCCGAGAATCCACTCGCAATACGTGTCAATGGGGTTTTAGAGTATAGCTGGTCAATACACAGTTCAAATACACCTACAGGTTGCGAGCCTGGTAGTGTTCCACTGGACTGTCTAGAATAGTCCGTGGTTGTCATCCATACTCTGCTAGATAACGGGGCCAACACTTGGGTAAAAGGCTTCTCTCATGGTTCACCTCTCACCCTTATCTCATTGTCTATATCATCTCGAATCATTTTATTTTTGTCACACAATAACTATTTCATCCACCCATGTTTTACCCAAGAGATTTTGTAGATATAAAATACACATTCTTTTTAAATCATTTAAAACATGTATAAAAATCTTTCACCCAGCATAGACGGTAAGTATACAGACAATATGCACACGTAGCATGTAATTTATATTAAATACTTCATATCTATGTGTATGATGAAAGTAACTATGCACTCACTTGAAAAGGCGGTGACTCGGTACTCGGACAACACTTCGTTATCTCAAAACAATTTTCCCTTGACAAAACCTAGTATCAATAACACTAGGGTTTAGTCTAACGTTAACCGCGACTAATTAATAGTCTAGCTATTATTATTATTATTATATAAGCGTTAAACAACACTCTATATAACTCATAATAATAGCCCAAATAATTATTTTAAGGTCCTCATAATGTTACTATAATTATTTAAAAGCTATATTAAAAATTGCATAGGCGTAGCTCACTTACAGTGAGTTTTATAGAAAACCGGGCATCGCTTGGAGCAGCATTTCCGAACCGAAAGGCCCCTTTTGTCTCGGAACTCCGGGAGCCTCGGGGCTTCCTTCGGGTGCTAGAAGGTTTACCTAGGCTTAGGGGGGGTTAGGAACCTTTAGAGAGAGAAAGAAGTTAGAGAGAGAGTGAGTTTTTGGGGTGAGAAAGAAGGCATCCGCGCACTTCTATTTATAGTGCCTAGACCTCGGATTACGCTGGGCGTAACTCCGAAGTACGCTGGGCGTAGTCCGGATAAGAGTGCCAACGAGTTTCGTACGAGCCACGTGTTGGATAAGGACCGAAGCTACGCGGCTGCTTGTGGACCGAGGGATACAACTGTACGCTGCACGTATCGAGCTTCGGACGTTGGGAGTAATGCGAGGGGTGGTGTGTAGGTGGGAACGTACACTACAAATTTTGTTTAGACTCCGCAAATTGCCCCCTTAACTTCTAAAATTCGTATCTTCCTCGTACGAGCTCCGTTTTCGACGTTCTTTATATCGATGTGTAGGCGGGAACGTACACTACAACTTTGTTTAGATTCCGTCGGCTAATTTTGAATTTATTTTAAAAGTTATATTATTAACAGGCCGGGATAGGGTTGGTCCGTTAAAAATTCATAACTTCTTCATCCGACGTCCGTTTTCGTCTGTCTTTTTATCGTTACACTACTATTAATGAGATCTTCGATTCTTGTTTAGGTTGTGTCGGCTAAAACCGCTCGATCTAATATTCGAACTTCGGGTTGTACACTACTAAGTCGAAACTTCGAAAAAACTTAACTTCCTCATACGAAGTCAGATTTGGGCGTTCTTTTTATGGACGCTCTCGGTTTAACGTATTCTACGACTTTCGTTTAGGTCGCTAAGGATAAAAGTCGCTCTATCGTAAATTCACTATTTACACTTCCCGGTGTCGTGCCAGTTCTGTCGCGAAACTTCGACGGGTCATAACTTCTTCGTTATAACTCGGATTTCGGCGTTCTTTATATGTACGGAACCCTTGATACATATTCTACAACTTGGTTAAGATTATTTATTCTAAATAATCTTTTGTCGAAAAGTCGTTTTCGACCCCTATTATCTCTAAATTGACTAGCCCGGATCTACGGGCGTTACAATTATCTCGCCCTTAGGATGATTACGTCCCGGAATCATCAACAAAACAGGGTTGTATAATGACTCCATACGTTATCTCTTCATCCGAAGTAATAATTGTAACTTCTATGTTGCTTTGAACGAGTATTTAACTCTTGGACTCCTTGACTGCAGGCGCTGCTCGATCTTGCCCCTGCTCCGTTAGACTCCAAATTATGGCCTTCAAGTCACAATCTCGATCCTTACTGGAGACTCCTTCTTCTTTTTAAGATAAGTTCTTTTATTACTACAATGGATAGATGTGTCATATTCTAATGACCTATCATCGTAGGTTACAACGCTTAGACTCAGGTCTCTTAGAGTTAAATTCCAGAACAAACTATACCTTCCTTCATGTTCTAATGTGATATAATCACAACTTAAAAGGTAGCATTCCTAGCTACAAGCAAATATCGTGATACCTCTACTGATCGCTTTGATTGTCTTTCACTTCAAGTTTGTAGCTTAAGTCAGATGCTACATCGGACTTGGTTCTCTGAACCATTTAACATACTCGTCTTAGTCGGACTTAATTTGATATGACCGCTAGGGTCGGAATAACAACAATCTTCTTAGTCATTACCGAAACAATGGTAACGACATACTTGAATAAAATGGTATCAATTACTAGATTCTTGGTAACCTTGTGACTTTCCCTGATCCAAGTGTGAGTCCTGTGCTTCCGGTAGTATAGGCCTCTACTACCATTCACACCTACTCATACTCGTCCCAAGTATTGTCTCGTAGTTCACCCAAGTCACCATACGAGAAAATCACATAACAACTTGACACATCAGATAACAAAACGAAGGTTTTATATTATTCCCTGAAATGATTACATAGGTGTTCAAGTTCAACCTATATTATGCCTCTAATAGGCTACATCATATGAAACTACGGCTACTGCATAACCCGATCTTCGGATGAGAAATCCTCATCCTTGATTCCTCGCGTTGTTGTCTGCTTCATCGAGGATCATGTGGAATGCCCTTGGTTTTGGCGGTGCCTCTGGCCTTGCTGCTTCATTTTTCTTTGGGTAATCTCTAGAAATATGTCCTTCTTTGTTACATCCGTAGCACACCTTCTTGTTGGACGTGCAGTTATTGGCGTAATGCCCTATCTTTCCACATTTGTAGCAAGTCATCTCCTCGCTACACTTTCCGAAGTGTTTCTCTTACACTTCTCGCACCACTTAACTTCACATTCTCCTCCAAATTTTGAGATTTTGCGTTCTTTGTTGGTCTTTGAAGATCCCTCATGCTTCCTTTTCTTGCCAACTTCGACCTTGTTGGCGGCTCTACTCTTGATCATCTCTTCTATAGACTTAGCAGCCCAGATAGCTGCCTCCAGAGTGTGTGCCTGAAGTACCGGCACCGCATACCCCCATGGGAGTCCCTTGGCATACTTGTCGATTTTCGTTAATTCATCCGGCACAAGACGCAAGGCAAAGTCCATATTTTCTGTGAAGTTGTTGGTGTACTCATCAATCGACATGCTTCCTTTCTTCAGGGTCAGGAACTAGTTCTCTAGCTCGAGCAGGTTTTGGGCTGAGCAGTACTTGCGTTTGAATTACACCAAAAAATCTGCCCATGTTAGTTGTAATGGCTCATTGGGGCTCAAAGTCTTTCCCAGGGTGTTCCACCAACGAAACGCGCCTCCTCGGAACTGACGCACTGCAAATGTGGTCTGTAGTTTGCCTCTACAACCACACGTCATAAAAGCCAACTCCATCTCTGAGATCCAATCCATAACTCCGATCGGATCTTCCTTCCCGGTGAAGTTTGATGGCTTGCAAGTCAGAAAATCTTTGTACTTGCATCCGTTCCCCTTGAATCCGTCATCTTGATTGTTCCTCCTAATTACTGGCGGATCAGCTTGACCAACGGTCCCACTGTAGTTCCCTCCTTCCGACTGCCCATCATTCAGTTCGAGTTGTTCGATTGGTATTGTAGCTTCCTCCTGATTCTGTTGAAGCAAACGTCTGGTTTCCTCCATTTGACGATCCAACATCATTTGGATCATCGCCTGTACTCCGGCCATTGTGATGGGCTCAGGAGTGGCTACCACAACAGGTATTTGCTCAATCACTGGAGGTTGATTCCTATTTCCGTTCGCGTTCCCGAATCCACTTCGGGTTCTTGCCATTTCGATCTATACACCAATTCAGACGTTCGGTGTGTAATGACGAGAATTAAGATAGGAAAGATTTTATTTACGATCGATGTGTAAATCTCCCTATCACTCCGAAAAGTTATATGCCAGTTCTAATACAGTAATTGAACGTTTAGAAACCTGAACACATAAAGTTTCCAGATCCGGTCGGCAATAGACCATAGATCCGATCATATAATGCATATCATAAATCATTTAACACATAAAAGCATGTTAGGTATTTTCCTAAATAAGCTAGTGCTTGTGTCTATTCAGGTGTATTACCTAAATTTTAGTAGACACACTCCTCACAGTCATTGCTTAGCATTCTAAGTTTAAGTCTAGAAATAAATCCATATTCCTAGTTCGCTTAAACTAATGCTCTGATACCAACTGTGACATCCCCATTTTCACGGCCAGAAAAGACCGATTTTGTTTATGCTTTATAAAAATCAGAGTACCTCTTTTAATAAAAATGTTGTGGAATTTGTTCCCAGAAAACATGATAAATACGTTATCAAAGCATTTCAGAAGAAATATATTTTTATCCATTCTAAAACATTTGGAATGTCATCGTCAATACAGAAACATAAGCATAAACAGAACTTACATTCATCATCACTAGTGATTTATATTTCCTTAATCTCTCAGTGTAATGTAACTTCATATCGACACCTGTGATACAAATAAACTGAGTGGGTCAGGTTGGGAAACCTGGTGAGTACATAGGGTTTTCTACACAAAATAATATAATTATTAAGTTTAAACATCCAACAATCAACCCAATTACCCATCCCCATTATCATCTTTACTCTTAAGGATCTACCCTAAGAATTCGCTATTCCTCGTTCATTCATTCCTAAGGATCATCCTAAGGAATGGGCACAAAATCCATCGTTGTCAGGGTTTACTCTACAGGCACTAAGTCGCATAGTCGCCAGGATATAGGCACTAAGTCTCATAGTCGCCAGGGTTTATACAACGAGCACTACGTCGCATAGTCGCCAGGGTTTATAGAACATGCACTACGTCGCATAGTCGCCAGGGTTTAGGCACTAAGTCTCATAGTCGCCATAGTTATCTCGTTTATCGACATTATCGTTTCCGAGAATCCACTCGCAATACGTGTCAATGGGGTTTTAGAGTATAGCTGGTCAATACACAGTTCAAATACACCTACAGGTTGCGAGCCTGGTAGTGTTCCACTGGACTGTCTAGAATAGTCCGTGGTTGTCATCCATACTCTGCTAGATAACGGGGCCAACACTTGGGTAAAAGGCTTCTCTCATGGTTCACCTCTCACCCTTATCTCATTGTCTATATCATCTCGAATCATTTTATTTTTGTCACACAACAACTATTTCATCCACCCATGTTTTACCCAAGAGATTTTGTAGATATAAAATACACATACTTTTTAAATCATTTAAAACATGTATAAAAATCTTTCACCCAGCATAGACGGCAAGTATACAGACAATATGCACACGTAGCATGTAATTTATATTAAATACTTCATATCTATCTGTAAGATGAAAGTAACTATGCACTCACTTGAAAATGTGGTGACTCGGTACTCGGACAGCACTTCGTTATCTCAAAACAAATTTCCCTTGACAAAACCTAGTATCAATACCACTAGGGTTTAGTCTAACGTTATCCGCGACTAATTAATAGTCTAGCTATTATTATTATTATATAAGCGTTAAACAACACTCTATATAACTCATAAAATAGCCCAAATAATTATTTTAAGGTCCTAATAATGTTACTATAATTATTTAAAAGCTATATTAAAAATTGCATAGGCTTAGCTCACTTACAGCGGGTTTTATAGAAAACCGGGCTTCGCTTGGAGCAGCGTTTCCGAACCGAAAGAACCCTTTTTCTCTGGACTCCAGGAGCCTCGGGGCTTCCTTCGGGTGCTAGGAGGTTTACCTAGGCTTAGGGGGGGGGGGGGGGTTAGGAACCTTTAAAGAGAGAAAGAAGTTAGAGAGAGAGTGAGTTTTTGGGGTGAGAAAGAAGACAGCCTCGCACTTCTATTTATAGTGCCCAGACCTCGGATTATGCTGGGCGTAACTCCGAAGTACGCTCGGCGTAGTCCGGATAAGATTACCAGCGAGCTTCGTACGATCCACGTGTTGGATAAGGACCGGAGCTACGCGGCTTCTTGTGGACCGAGGGATACAGCTGTACGCTGCATGTATCGAGCTTCGGACGCTGGGCGTAATGCGAGGGGTGGCGTGTTATAATCCGGAGCGAGCTCATCGGACGGCTGGGACTTAGGCCACATCATCAATCCATGCATCAACTTCGCAAATTGCCCCCTTAACTTCTAAAATTCGTATTTTCCTCGTACGAGCTCCATTTTCGACGTTCTTTATATCCACGCGTAGGCGGGAATGTACTCTACAACTTTTGTTTAGACTCCATCGGCTAATTTTGATTTATTTTAAAAGTTATATTATTAACATGCCGGGACAGGATTGGTCCGTTAAAAATTCATAACTTCTTCATCCGACGTCCGTTTTCGTCTGTGTTTTTATCGTTACGCTACTATTAACGAGATCTTCGATTCTTGTTTAGGTTGTGTCGGCTAAAACCGCTCGATCTAATATTCGAACTTTGGGCTGTATACTGCTAAGTCGAAACTTCGAAAAATCATAACTTCCTCATACGAAGTCAGATTTGGGCATTCTTTTTATGGACGCTCTCAGTTTTTACGTATTCTACGACTTTCGCTTAGGTCGCTAAGGCTAAAAGTTGCTCTATCGTAAATTTACTATTTACGCTTCCCGGTGTCGTGCCAGTTCCGTCGCGAAACTTCGACGGGTCATAACTTCTTCGTTATAACTAGGATTTCGGCGTTCTTTATATGTACGGAACCCTTGAGACATATTCTACAACTTGGTTAAGATTATTTATTCTAAATAATCTTTTGTCGAAATGTCGTTTTCGACCCCTATTATCTCTAAATTGACTAGCCCGGATCTACGGGCGTTACAATTATCTCCCCCTTAGGATGATTACGTCCCGGAATCATCAACAAAACAGGGTTGTATAATGACTCCATACGTTATCTCTTCATCCGAAGTAATAATTGTAACTTCTATGTTGCTTTGAACGAGTATTTAACTCTTGGACTCCTTGACTGCAGGCGGTGCTCGATCTTGCACCTGCTCCGTTAGACTCCAAATTATGGCCTTCAAGTCACAATCTCGATCCTTACTGGAGACTCCTTCTTCTTCTTAAGATAAGTTCTTTTATTACTACAATGGATCGATGTGTCATATTCTAATGACATATCATCGTAGGTTACAATGCTTAGACTCAGGTCTCTTAGAGTTAAATTCCAGAACAAACTATACCTTCCTTCATGTTCTAATGTGATATAATCACAACTTAAAAGGTAGCATTCCTAGCTACAAGCAACTATCGTGATACCTCTACTGATCGCTTTGATTGTCTTTCACTTCAAGTTTGTAGCTTAAGTCAGATGCTACATCGGACTTGGTTCTCTGAACCATTTAACATACTCGTCTTAGTCGGACTTAATTTGATATGACCGCTAGGGTCGGAATAACAACAATCTTCTTAGTCATTACCGAAACAATGGTAACGACATACTTGAATAAAATGGTATCAATTACTAGTTTCTTGGTAACCTTGTGACTTTCCCTGATCCAAGTGTCAGTCATGTGCTTCCGGTAGTATAGGCCTCTACTACCATTCACACCTACTCATACTCGTCCCAAGTATTGTCTCGTAGTTCACCCAGGTCACCATACGAGAAAATCACATAACAACTTGACACATCGGATAACAAAACGAAGGTTTTATATTATTCCCTGAAATGATTACATAGGTGTTCAAGTTCAACCTATATTATGCCTCTAATAGGCTACATCATATGAAACTACGGCTACTGCATAACCCGATCTTCGGATGAGAAATCCTCATCCTTGATTCCTCGCGTTGTTGTCTGCTTCATCGAGGATCATGTGGAATGCCCTTGGTTTTGGCGGTGCCTCTGGCCTTGCTGCTTCATTTTTCTTTGGGCAATCTTTAGAAATATCTCCTTCTTTGTTACATCCGTAGCACACCTTCTTGTTGGACGTGCAGTTGTTGGCGTAATGCCCTATCTTTCCACATTTGTAGCAAGTCATCTCCTCGCTACACTTTCCGAAGTGTTTCTTGTTACACTTCTCGCACCACTTAGCTTCACCTTCTCCTCCAAATTTTGAGATTTTGCGTGCTTTGTTGGTCTTTGAAGATCCCTCATGCTTCCTTTTCTTGCCAACTTCGACCTTGTTGGATAAGGACCGGAGCTACGCGGCTGCTTGTGGACCGAGGGATACAGCTGTACGCTGCATGTACTGAGCTTCGGATGTTGGGCGTAATGCGAGGGGTGGCGTATCACAATCCGGAGCGAGCTCATCGGACGGCTGGGACTTAGGCCACATCATCAATCCATGCATCAACTTCGCAAATTGCCCCCTTAACTTCTAAAATTTGTATTATCCTTGTACGAGCTCCGTTTTCGATGTTCTTTATATCTACGCGTAGGCGGGAACGTACTCTACAACTTTTGTTTAGACTCCGTCAGCTAATTTTGACTTTATTTTAAATGTTATATTATTAACATGCCGGGACAGGATTGGTCTGTTAAAAATTCATAACTTCTTCATCCGACGTCCGTTTTCGTCTGTGTTTTTATCGTTATGCTACTATTAACGAGATCTTCGATTCTTGTTTAGGTTGTGTTGGCTAAAACCGCCCGATCTAATATTCAAACTTTGGGCTGTACACTGCTAAGTCGAAACTTCGAAAAATCATAACTTCCTCATACGAAGTCAGATTTAGGCGTTCTTTTTATGGACGCTCTCGGTTTTTACGTATTCTACGACTTTCGTTTAGGTTGCTAAGGCTAAAAGTCGCTCTATCGTAAATTTACTATTTACGCTTCCCGGTGTCGTGCCAGTTCCGTCGCGAAACTTCGACGGGTCATAACTTCTTCGTTATAACTCGGATTTCGGCGTTCTTTATATGTACGGAACCCTTGAGACATATTCTACAACTTGGTTAAGATTATTTATTCTAAATAATCTTTTGTCGAAAAGTCGTTTTCGACCCCTATTATCTCTAAATTGACTAGCCCGGATCTACGAGCGTTACACTATAACTTGAGGACAAATTATGGACTCCATTAAAATAAATTTAGATCAAGAATTAACTAACAAAAATTTGCAAATAATTCCTATGATCTACCAAAACTCATAAGTGTATGAACAATCATATCAACAATTTCAAGAATTACATAAACACACATAAAACTTGAAATTTTGATAACAACCTTGAAATTGGTTTAACATAATCATTACCACATCAAAAACAGGTTTTATAAGTCCAAAATAGTTTAAGGTAATGATTCTAGACCAATTCCAGCCTTAAAACTCGAAGATATGCTGTTAGGGGGTCCAACTCGTCGAGTGCATGAACCAACTCGACGAGTTGGATGAATTTAGGCATGGGTCATCGAGTCACTAAATGGACTCGGTGATTTAGCTGTCCAGACAACATACTAACTTCGATTTTCAGCAATTTGCATCAAGTATAAAAGAAAACAAGCCTAGGATCTGATACCACTAAAGGGTTTTGAGCATTCTAACACTCCTATGGTGTACATGCAACCCTATAAACCTTGGATCTATGTTTTCTCTATTATACATGCAAATAATTGATATTCCAAGGTTTCATCCTAACTAGCATAATATAAAGCAACTATACTACAAGAATCTAGTAGAATGGCATACCTTTTGATGTTGTAGATTGATTTCATGGAGCTTAAGAGCCTAGTGCCTCAAATGTGACACCTTAAATGGTTCTCACAACACCACCAACAACTTCGAATAACTTGAGAGAGAAGTTCTTATGCTCAAATCGGCTAGCCCTCATGTGTACACACCTTAGTGCCAATTTCTTGAGCCATGGGGTCCTTATATATTGTGGCTATTAGGGTTACACCATGTACCTCATGGCTTTCCATATTCTTCATGCTCCATTGGTTAAAACCTCCATGGAGTATCCATGGGTTACTCCATGGGTTTATCCCAACATGAAAACTATGGATCATAAACCCACATATATAAGAATGAATGATTTACACAATCAATCCCCATATATTTAATTAGTCTCCTTTTGATCACAAAATTAATTCCAAATTAATTCTTGATCAATACAAATTAAATAATATGATTTCATATTAATATATAAGATCTTATAATATATTAACAAATCATAAATATCCTTTTCTCACAAAAGTCTATCCAAATTGTTCCAATGCCATGCAACCCAAATGGACCATGCCAAATAGGGTCAAGTACATACCAATTATAGTTATGGGCTTAGACACTAATCCAACAACAAGAGCCTTTATTGTAGCAACTTTCATGCCTATATGATCTACCATTTGGTTGGGTTTTGCAACCAAGTTTGTGACAGCCGTAGACATGGTAGTGATCACCTCCAAAATCTAGGACAATGTAACTGGAGGAATAGCCTTAGGTTGAGGTTGATTCCTTAGCAACTGCTCACAATTAGCAGTAAAAAACCTAGGTTGGGTTATAGGGATTTAGGTAATGGTATTTATGGGATAAGTGTGTGAGATATTTAGTGGTTTAGTATCCCCTGAGTTTTCCTAAAGTGAGTCTGGGATAATTAAAGGTATGGTTGAAGGAGTAAGTGAATTTGGTGAAGGAATAAGAGTTGGAGATCTAACATCTTGCACAACGTTGTGCATGATCTCATCAGATGGGTCAAGGGATAAGAGTTGGAGATCTAACATCTTCCCTTAGATAAATGTATATAATTACAAGGGCATGATCTCGTGGAGTTATTGGAAAGGATTCATACCTTGGGCTTTGTGATCTAAGATATTCTCATGTTGATGATTTGGTTGACCCTTGTGACTGATCGTGCTAGTCCTCCAACAGATGAATTTCAATATCATCATAAACATTAAAGTAAAAATGTTGATTAATTCATGGAGGAATGTACATTGAGGCATCATCTACAGCAATAGGGACCATAGGTGGAACTGGTTCAAATTACATCCATATCTCAAGCTTAATTTGACCTATGATGGGCATCAACATCATCATCATCATTATTTCCATAATAATATTCATTATTTGCATCATCATCCTTGTCAATTACTGTATTTAGCTACTGGTGGAATTGGTTGGAAGGGATGAGGTAGTAACCGACTCATTAAAAGAGTGAGGGTAGGATTAGTAATCGTTGGATCCATTTCAGAAATTTTGTGACTAAGTAGTTTAGATATTACAACTGGTTCTGGAAGTGCTTCATATGTGGGTAGGCATATGTTCGATTAGGTGTCTAAGCCCATAACTATAATTGGTATAAAATTGAATTGATAGCAGCACAGTCCATTTAGGTTGCCCTCAAACCAAGCAATAAACAGGACATTTTTGGAGAGAGAGAATAATTTATTATTTTATTAATAAATTGACATAAATAATTTATCAATATATTATGGAAATAATATATTAATTAGAAATAGTAATCTTAATATTAAATTAGAAATTAATTGGAATTAATTTGGTGATTAAAAGAATTAATTGAAAGTGTAGGGACTGAAGTGCAATTGTTCAATAGTTGAACAAGAGGCATTCTGGAACCCTTCTTGAGGATATGGACGGTTTTAAGGAGCCTTTAGGGTTTCTAGAATTATCCTTGGTGGATAATTAGTAAGCTACATAATTACCTGGTTCAAGATAATAATATTATATTCAGTTTGGGCTTATCTAGGGTTTCCTAACTGCACTATATAAATGTCCATAGGGCTATGATTTTTGGCCACTCACACCTTGGAAGAGTTAGGCCGAAATTCTGATCTCCTTCCCCTCTCTCCTCAAAATCCTTCTTGCTTGTGTTGGGTGTGAACCATGAGATGCACGACATTTGTGGTGCTTGCTACCAAAATCTTTGAAGAAGGAATTCAAGATTTTTTGCTACAACAATCATCAAGGTAGGTTTCCATCCTTATGAATTAGGTTTAACTACATTTTCCAATAGTGGTATCACAGACTATGGCTATATTTCATGTATTTGAACATTGGTGAATCGATCAAATGAAAAGAAACTTCTTATTCTTATTTTTCGTAGACGTCAGCATGGATGTTCACGACGTGAACTCAATCAGATCCGAATTTTCAATGCTTATCTGCCTAATCTGCTTATATGTGATAATTATCTGCTATATTTATTTTGCTAAATGCAATTTTACTGAATATATCATGATAAAATAAAAGCCTAGAAGTAAGGAGATAAGGATTTGAGTTGATTCATTATTTTGATTATTAATATGATTGATTTTTTTAAGTGTATAAATAAATAATTTAGATATTAATGGAACTTAATAATTAATGTCAAATATTATTTGGTTTATTTTCAAATTTAAATTAATTGTTTGATTTTTTTAAATTAAAATATAAACTAGTTTTTGAAAAAGTTTTAAAAGATACACATTATACGATATGAGAATTAAATGTTTAATTATTACTATATGTATAAGACTAAGTTAGTCAAACTGCTAGTACGTCTCATGCACGAAGCCGATCAATAAGGGGGTATAAGGAAACTGCCTATAAAATGGTAGTTGAATAGGTGTCCACTCTCACCCACCACTTCCTTGATTAATGGAGGGTCGTTAGCCGAACGGTTTTGATAAGACAGTTAATTCTCATTAATAAGTATAATGCGATTAAAAGTACTAAACATTTTTATTTTACATCCCAATCTTAGTTACTTAAGGAAAGTGTGAATTTGTATGCTAACCCATTAAATTGCACATTATACTTTATAGTAGTTAGTGGAGCGTGTGTAGTTAACCGACACACTAATAGTGACTATAAAAAGTCATAGTGGGCATCTCGAAAATTATCATTGATTAATGGAGCATGTTTGGTTAACCGACACATTAAAATAAGAAAGTAAATGACATCGAGAGTGCCAAGCTAATTTGCATGGTTATTCACATCTTGTTTGTGATCATCGGTATCCCAGTCACAAATGGAAGAGCATAATCTGAGATTAAACATGCCATTGAATAGTTTTAGTGAGTCTCAAAAGATCTAGGAATTTCACTTAACTTAATTTTCCTCAAATTTTGTTTTTCGATGGTGGAATTGGTAAATCTTCATTTACCTACCATTATATAATTACAATTAGATTAGGGCATCCCTTTTCTAAGTTGTGAATTATCTAGTTGGATCTTATCCTTACTATTTCATTTTGGGAGTTATATTGACGATTATTCTTTTCTAATTAAAATTATCTTTCTTTTACAGATGTCTACTCCAAATGATGCTTCAGTTTCCTCCTCATCCTCCTCCCAGAATTTTTCCTTGTTGAACATATGCTCCAAGCTACAATTGGATGGAACCAACTACAATGACTGGATGCGCAACATAAAGATGGCCCTTCGTTTCGAGGATAGGGAGTATGTCCTTGAGAGTCCATTGGATGAGATCGACGAAGAAAAGGCCACTCCTGAAGAAATGGTTGCCTACAAAAAACACTACAATGATACGACAAAAGTTGTTTGCATCATGGTGGCCACAATGACTCCTGAATTGTAGAGATACTATGAGGATTATCGGCCGTACGAGATGAACAAGGTCTTTATGGAGAAGTACCATAAGAGAGCTCGTCAGGAAAAGTACGAGGTGGTAAAGTCCCTCATATCTAGCAAGATGAAAGAGGGAGAATCTGTTAGCAGCCATGTAAAGAGAATGAAACGATACGTGGATAGGCTTGTCGAGCTTAATGTGAATTTTAATGAAGAGTTGGCAATCGACATAGTGTTGAACTCGTTTCCAAGTTTTTATGATCCGTTCATCTTGACATATCATTTGAACAACAATGAAACTACTTTTTTTGAATTGCACAACCTCATGCGAACAACTAAAGCAGGAATGAAGGGAAAAAGTGTTGCCTCCACTCCTCCTAGTTCTCTCGTTCTGGCCATTGGTCAAGGGAAAAGGGAAAAAGGAAAGGTCCTCCTAAGAAAAACTGGAAGGGTAAGTCTCAAGCTGGGTCGTCAAGCAACGGACCCAAAGGAAAATCCAGTTTCGATGCTCCCCATGTCCCTAATTCCAAAGAGGCCACTTGCTTCTACTGCAACGACAAAGGGAACTGAAAAACGAAGCTGCCCAAAGTATCTGCAAGACATCAAAGATGACAAGGTGAAGCTGACTTCTGCAGGTATTGTGACATCCCTTTTTTCACGGCCAGAAAGACCGATTTCGTTTATGCTTTTAAAATAAAATCAGAGTAATCTTTCAAAAGGTGTTGCGGAATTTGTCCTCAAAACAAAATATGATAAAAATTTATCAAAGCATTTCTTAAATAAATGTATTTTTCATTTAGTTACAAAAATCGGGATGTCCACATCGATACAGACCAAAAGCATAAACAGTACAATATAGGCCGTACAACAGTAATTTATATCTACTGGCCTATAATCCAAAATCCCTCGTCATCGTTCAACTATGCTCTTGTTCCACTACCTGTAATATAGAAAACTGAGTGGGTCAGGCTTGGGAGCCTGGTGTGCACATAGGGTTTTCAACCCACAATAAATAAATTTATTAAGTTTATTCATCAAACAATCAACCCAATTTCCCATCCCAATTATCTTCTTTATTCTTAAAGATCTTAAGAATCATCTGTCCTTCATTCATTCATTCCTAAGGATTATCGTAAAGAATAGGCACGAAGTTCATCGCTGCCAGGGTTCTTAAATTACAACTGATGAACATGTAGTTTAAAATATCTGGTAAACACTCAGTTCAAAAAATACCTAATGAACACCTAGTTCAAAAACACCTATTGAACACTCAGTTCAAAAACAACTAATGAGCACATAGTTCAAAAATATCTGATGATCACATAGTTCAAAATAACACCGTATGAACATATAGTTCAAAAATACCTACAGATTACGAGCCTGTTAACGTTCCACTGGACTGTCTATAAAAAATCTGTGGTCGTCATCTATATTCCGCTAGATGACTGGAACATCGTCAACATCGAGACCTCTCATCATTTTATTTCATCACACATCAACTATTTCATCTACCCATGTTGTACCCAACATATTTGTAGATAAAAATACATATACAATTTAAATCATTCTAAACATGTATAAAACATTCATTCAACATCCATCTCACATAAACAAACAATATATATATATATATATATATATATATATATATATATATATATATATATATATATATACATAGCATGTATTTTATATAAAATACTTCATATCTATGTGTAAGATGAAAGTGACTATACACTCACTTGATAAAACGGTGATTGGACAGCACTTCGTCCCTTAAAACAATCTTTTTCGATGAAACCGGGATGTTTTATCAAAAACCAGGCTCTGCGCGGGCAGAGTTTTGACTTGAAAAACTCTTTTTCTCTTGGTCTTCGGGGTCTCCGGGGCTTTCTTATGATGCTAAGAAGGTATTATAGGCTTGGGGGTATTTAGTGTAGGTAAACAGAAAGTAGAAGGTGAAAAAGGGCAAATTTTGTGAACACTTTCGGGGCAGCCTCGCATCCTATTTATAGTGGCCGAAGCCTCAGGTTACGCTGGGCGTAATCTTCATGTACGCGGGGCGTACTGCCTTGCGAGGCTCTACGCTGGGTGTAGACCGAGTATGCTAGGCGTACCGTGATATGTCGCTCCGGACGTGTCAAGTGTGCGAGATACGTGTTGCATGCAAGAGAATAGGCGACGTGGCAAACTTCGGACCGTGAACACGAGTACGCTGGGCGTACTCCGATTTTTCAAACTTCAAAAATTCGTAACTTTCGCATACGAACTCCGTTTTTGACGTTCTTTATATTCACGTGTAGGTGAGACCGTGCTCTACAACTTTCGTTTAGACTCCGTCGGATAATTTTGATTTATTTTTAAAGTTATATTTTTAACAGGCCGGGATAGGAAAAGTCCGTTAAAAATTCATAACTTCTTCATCCCAAATCCGTTTCGTCTGTCTTTTTACCGTTAAACTACTATCGACGAGATCTTTGATTCTCGTTTAGGTTGTGTCGGCTAAAAATCGCTCGATCTATAATTCGAATTCCGGGCTGCATACCGTTATACCAACTCTTAGAAAAAAACACAAATCCTCATACGAAGTCAGATTTGGACATTCTTTTTATGCACGCTCTCGGTTTAACGTATACTACGACTTTCATTTAGATCGATAAGGATAAAAAACACTTTATTGTAAATTCACTTTTTACGTCACACAGCGTTATGCCGATTCTGTCGCGAAACTTCGACAGGTCATAACTTCTTCGTTATAACTCGGATTTCGGTGTTCTTTATATCTCCGGAATCCTTGTTTCGACCACTACAACTTTCTTCATAGATATCGGCTTTATCTAACATTTTACATTCGACGCTTATATATAATTTTTTTATCCTTAATTTATTATATCATCATAACTAAATATAAGGCACATAAATTCACATAATTCATTGTTATTACTTCAAAACACGTTGCAATAGTTGACCTAGACTATTACTTCGTCTTTAATGCTTAGCCCAGAAACACGGGCGTTACAGGTATATACATTATCTTATCTAAAAAGTCATCTTCTTCTCGTTCTTCGGTCCTTGATACAGGATGTGGATTTCACATTTGTTCTGATTTGCAGGGGCTAAGAAGAAGTGAGGACGTGGAGCATGGTAGAATAAACTTGATCATGGGGAATAGGTGATCTTCACCTGTCACCAAGATTGGAGTTTTCCAGGTGAGATTTGGCATAATCGTATGTTTCCATCGCATAAGCACTAACTCGACCATCTTGCGTCGCAACTTCTTAGTCTTACAATCAACGATTGCCTCTGGTTCTTCAATTAACCTGTTGCTTTCATCCATCCTTAACTCAGAAATTGGAATTATGTTGGGAACTTCTCCCGTGAACTTTCTCAAATAACACACGTGGAAAGTATTATGAATACCCTCTACTTCTTCTGGTAGTTCTAGCTTTTAATCTTGGTTCCCAATCCTCTGAAGAACTTTAAACGGTCCAATAAACCTTGGACTCAAGTTTTCCCGAACAACGTAACATACTCATCTTAGTCGGAATCGATTCGATATGACCTCTAGGGTCGGAATATCAATCATCTTCTTAGTCATTACCGAAACGATGGTAACGACATACATGAACAAAAATGAAATCAATTACTAGGTTCTTGGTAACCTTATGACTTTCCCTGATCCAATATTGAGTTCTGTACTTCCATTAGTATAGGCATCTACTAGTATTCACACCTACTCATACTCGTCCCAAGTATTGTCTCGCAGTTTTCCAAGTCACCATTCAAAAAATTTCACATAATCATTTGACACATCAGGTAACAAAAAGAAGGTTTATATTATTTGTTGAAACGATTACAAATATGTTCTAGTTTAACCTATACTATGCCTTTTATAGGCTACACTACTAGATTCTATTGACTACTTCATATCTTGATCTTAGGATATAAAGTCCTTACTCCTAATTCCTTGCATTGTTATTTGGTTCATCGAGGATCATTTGGAATGCCTTTGGATTTGGTGGTGGATTTGGCCATGCTGCTTCATTCTTCTTTGGGCAATTCTTCGAAATATGCCCTCCTTCTTTACATTCGTAACACACCTTCTTGTTGGATATACACTCATTAGTGCAATGCCCAGACTTTCCACATTTGAAACATGTCACCTCCTCGCCACATTTTCCAAAGTGTTTCTTTTTGCACTTATCACACCATCTAGATTCACCTCCTCCTCCTCCAGACTTCAAGAATTTTCTTTTCTCGTTGGACCCTGAAGTTCCTTCCAACTTTCTTTTCTCGCCAACTTCAACCTTGCTGGTGGCTCTTCCCTTGATCATCTCTTCAACAGACTTGGCAGCCCAGATAGCTGCCTCCAAAGTAAGTTCCTGACGCATTGGCACCGTATACTCCCATGGAAGTCCCTTTTCGTACCTGTCAATTTTTTTCAGCTCGTATGGGACAATACACAAAGCAGACTCCATTTTATCTGTGAAGTTATTAGTGTATTCATCGATGGACATGCTTCCCTTCTCTAATGTCAGAAATTGGTTCTCTAGCTCAAGCAGATTTTGGGCCGAGCAGTACTTGCGCTTGAAATGCACCAAGAACGCTGTCCAAGTCAGTTGTAGTGGCTCATTAGGGCTTAGGGTCTTCCCCAGAGTGTTCCACCAGCGAACAACTCCACCTCTGAACTGACGCACTGCAAATATGGTTTGTAACTTGCCTTGACAACCACATGTCACGAAGGCTAATTCCATCTCCGAGATCCAATCCATTACTCCGACGGAATCTTCCTTTCAAGTGAAAGTTGACAGCTTGCAAGTCATAAAGTCTTTGTACTTGCATCCATTTCTCTCGACTTTGTCCTCTTTTTTATTCCTCATAACCACAAGCGGTTCAGTTTGACCAATAGATCTACTGTAATTTCCTTCCTCTGACTGACTGTCATTTAATTCAGGTTGTTCAACATGCATTGAAGGTTCATTCCCGTTGTTCAGCAATAGTTGTCTCATTTCTTCCCTTTGTTCAGCCATCATAGCCTGAATCATGGCTTGTACTCCAACCATTGTGATTGGTTCTGGTGCAGCTTCTACCACCGGCAGCTACTGAATCACTTGGGGTTGAGGTTGCTGATTCCTATTTTCATTTCCAGCTCCACTTCGGGTTCTTGCCATTATGATATATATACCAAATTAGGCGAATTTAGATCTCTATTCACAATAGATATTTAAATTCTCCTTATCACTCCGAAACGCTTACATGTTAGTTCTATATCATAGTCATACGCTTAGAATCTTGAACACATAATGTTTCCAGATCCGGTCGTCAACAAACCATAGATCCGAACAAATAATATCATATATGGCAAACATATAGCATTTAGCACATAAAAGCATTTTAGGCATCTTTCCTAAAATATACTAGTGTTCATGTCTAAAATATGGTAGACACTCATCTCACGATCACAACTTAGCATTCTAAGTTTAAGTCTAGAAATACTAGAAATTCCTAGTTCGCTTAAACTAAAGCTCTAATACCAACCGTGACATCCCCTTTTTCACGGCCAGAAAAGACCGATTTCGTTTATACTTTTAAAATAAAATCAGAGTAATCTTTCAAAAGGTGTTGCGGAATTTGTCCCCAGAACAAAATATGATAAAAGTTTATCAAAGCATTTCTTAAAGAAATGTATTTTTCATTTCATTACAAAACTTGGGATGTCCACATCGATACATACCAAAAGCATAAACAGTACAATATAGGCCTTACAACAGTTATTTATATCTACTGGCCTATAATCCAAAATCCCTCGTCATCGTTCAACTATGCTCTTGTTCCACTACCTGTAATATAGAAAACTGAGTGGGTCAGGCTTGGGAGCCTGGTGTGCACATAGGGTTTTCAACCCACAATAAATAAATTTATTAAGTTTATTCATCAAACAATCAACCCAATTTCCCATCCCAATTATCTTCTTTATTCTTAAAGATCTTAAGAATCATCTGTCCTTCATTCATTCATTCCTAAGGATTATCCTAAGGAATAGGCACGAAGTTCATCGCTGCCAGGGCTCTTAAATTACAACTGGTGAACATGTAGTTTAAAATATCTGGTAGACACTCAGTTCAAAAATATTTAATGAACACCTATTTCAAAAACACCTATTGAACACTCAGTTCAAAAACAGCTAATGAGCACATAGTTAAAAAATATTTGATGATCACATAGTTCAAAATAACACCGGATGAACACATAGTTCAAAAATACCTACAGATTACGAGCCTGTTAATGTTACATCGGACTGTCTAGAAAATTCTGTGGTCGTCATCTATATTCCGCTAGATGACTGGAACATCATCAACATCGAGACCTCTCATCATTTTATTTCACCACACATCAACTATTTCATCTACCCATGTTATACCTAACATATTTGTAGATAAAAATACATATACACTTTAAATCATTCTAAACATGTATAAAACATTCATTCAACATCCATCTCACATCCATCTCACATAAACAAACAATATATATACACATAGCATGTATTTTATATAAAATACTTCATATCTATGTGTAAGATGAAAGTGACTATAATACTCACTTGATAAGATGGTGATTGGACAACACTTTGTCCCTTAAAGCAATCTTTTTCGATGAAACCGTGATGTTTTCTCAAAAACTGGGTTCTGCACGAGCAGAGTTTCGACTTGAAAAACTCTTTTTCTTTGGGTCTTTTGGCTCTCCGGGGCTTTCTTATGATGCTAGGAAGGTATTCTAGGATTGGGGATATTTAGTGTGGGTAAAAAGAAAGTATAAGGTGAAAAAGGGCAAATTTTGTAAACACTTTCGGGGCAGCCTCGCATCCTATTTATAGTGGCCGAAGCCTCAGGTTACGTTGGGCGTAATGTTCATGTACGCGGGGCGTACTGCCTTGCGAGGCTCTACGCTGAGCGTAGACCGAGTACGCTGGGCGTACCGTGATACGTGGCTCCGGACGTGTCAAGTGTGCGAGATACGTGTTGCATGCGAGAGAATAGGCGACATGGCAAACTTCGGATCGTGAACACGAGTACGCTGGGCGTACTCCGATTTTTCAAACTTCAAAAGTTCGTAACTTTCTCATACAAACTGCGTTTTTGATGTTCTTTATATCCACGCGTAGGTGAGACCGTGCTCTACAACTTTCGTTTAGACTCCGTCGGCTAATTTTGAATTTATTTTTAAAGCTATATTTTTAACAGGCCGGGACAGGAAAAGTCCGTTAAAAATTCATAACTTCTTCATTCGACATCCGTTTGGTCTGTCTTTTTACTGTTAAACTACTATCGACGAGATCTTCGATTCTCGTTTAGGTTGTGTCGGCCAAAATCGCTCGATCTATAATTCGAATTCCAGGCTGCATACTGTTATACCAAATCTTAGAAATTTCATAACTTCCACATACGAAGTCAGATTTGGACATTGTTTTTATCGACACTCTCAGTTTAACGTATACTACAATTTTCATTTAGATCCCTAAGGCTAAAAAGTACTTTATTGTAAATTCACTTTTTACGTCACACAGCGTTATGCCGGTTCTGTTGCGAAACTTCGACAGGTCATAACTTCTTCTTTATAACTCGGATTTCGGTATTCTTTATATCTCTGGAGTCCTTGTTTTAACCACTACAACTTTCTTCATAGATATTGGCTTTATCTAAAATTTTACTTTCGACGCTTATATATATATATATATATATATATATATATATATATATATATATATATATATCCTTAATTTATTATATCATCATAATTAAATATAAGGCACATAAATTCACATAATTCATTCTTATTACTTCAAAACACGTTACAATAGTTGACCTAGACTATTACATCGTCTTTAATGCTTAGCCCAGAAACACGGGCGTTATAGGTATATATATACTATCTTATCTAAAAAGTCATCTTCTTCTCGTTCTAAGGTCCTTGATACAGGATGTGGATTTCACATTTGTTCTGATTGGCAGGGGCTAAGAAGAACTGAGGACGTGGAGCATGGTAGAATAAACTTGATCATGGGGAATAGGTGATCTTCACCTGTCACCAAGATTGGAGTTTATAGTCTAGTGCTTAGTGATGGAGTTAGTTAGGTTTATTGAATTTTTGCTACTCATCAGAAATGACATGAAACATTATTTCCTTTCATGCATTGTTTAAACAAGGTTTTAGATACACTTTTAATGATGAGAATGGTCTTATTTTTGCTTATAAAAATGGTGTTTTTTATTTCAAAGCTTTACCTTGTGATTGTGTGTATGAAAATGTGATGTGTGTAGACAATTTAGGTAATAGTGTATTTAATATTCATTCATCTAATGGCATAGACAAAGCGTGCTTGTGGCATTGTCGTCTTGGACACATTAACAAGAAACGCATCGCCCAACTCCAAAAGGATGGAGTGTCAGAATCATTTGACCTAAGGTGAAATGATGAATACGAATCTTGCCTTTTGGGTATGATGACAAAATCACCTTTCGCTAGTTCTTCTGAAAGAGGTGAAGGTTTGTTGCATCTTATACACACAGATGTGTGTGGGCCCTTCATATCCACCACAAGGGATGCTAATCAATTCTATGTGACCTTTACTGATGATTATAGAATATATGGATATATCTACTTAATCAAGCATAAGTCAGAAACCTTTAAAAAGTTCATAGAGTTTAAAAAAGAAGTCGAGAATCAATTGGGTAGGAAGATAAAGATGCTAAAATCCGATAGAGGCGGTGAGAGTCTTAGTATCGAGTTCTAGGACTACCTCAAGGAATGTGGAATACTTTCACAATTGACACCTCCTAGGACACCACAACTTAATGGGGTGGCTAAGAGGCGCAATCGAACCTTGTTGGACATGGTTCATTCAATGATGAGATGAGCTTGTCTTCCAATTTCATTATGTGTGTATGCCTTAGAGACAGTCGCCCACATTCTTAATCTTGTCCCAACTAAGAAGGTTGCCAAAACACCTCACGAGATGTGGACATGGAAGGTTCCCTCGTTAGCACATATCAAGGTTTGGTGTTGTGTAGCTTTCGTTTGACGAGAGACTCAATACAAGCTTGAGCCTCGAAGTGAGAGATGTATTTTCATCGGCTATCCATAGTAGTCCTTTGGATATTTGTTGTACAGACCTAGTTAGAACGTGGTCTTTATAGAACGAAGAGGAGTCTTTCGCGAGAGAGAGCTCATATGTAAAGAGGATAGTTGGAGTACAATTGATCTGGAAGAGATTCAATAATCAAACGATGAAGGAACCTCTGAAGTTGTTAAGGTTCAACCAAAGGAAGAAATTCTAGTTGAACCAGTTGACGAGTCATTACCTCTTAGGCGTTCCACTAGAGTTATAATGCAACCAGAGTTATATGGTTTCCATATTACTGCAGAAGGTTATACGTTTATCAATTATAGTACACTGGTAAATTTGAATGAACCGGCTAACTACAAGGAAGCAATGGCGGGCCCTGAGGCTGCCAAATGGAAAGAGCCAATGGACAGAGAAATAAAGTCCATATATGACAACCAAGTTTGGAATTTGGTTGATAATGTACCAGGTCGTAAGACAGTCGGGCCCAAATGGATCTTCAAGAAGAATATCGACATGGATGGAAAGGTACACACTTTCAGGGCTCGACTGGTTGTGAAGGGTTTACTCAAACCCCTTGGGTTGACTATGGTGAGACCTTCTCACCAGTAGCTAATATTAAATCTATTAGGGTAATGCTCATCATAGTTATATTTCATGACTACGAAATTTGGCAAATGGATGTCAAAACCGCTTTCCTTAATGGAATGTTGGCTAAGGATGTTTACATGAGTCAGCCATAGGGTTTTGTAGATGCAAAGTATCCAAATAAAGTGTGTAAGCTTGAGAAATCAATCTATGGATTAAAACAAGTTTCTCGCACATGGAATCTTTGTTTTGACGATTAAGTCAAAGAATTTAGCTTCTATAGAAGTGAAGATGAATCTTGTGTATATTTCAAAGCTAGTGGGAGTGTAGTAACCTTCCTGGTATTGTATGTGATGACATACTTCTTATAGGAAACGACATTTGAACTTTGCAAGAGGTTAAGTCTTGCTTGGAAAGTGTTTCGCTATGAAGGATCTGGGAGAGGCTTCTTATATTCAAGGGATAAGGATTTTGAAATACAGGAGTAATAGACTAATTGGACTTAGTCAAAGTACATACTTGGAAAAGGTGTTAAAACATTTTATCATGGAAAATTCCAAGAACGGCGAACTGCCTATATAGAGTAATACCAAATTGAGTAAGACTTAGAGCCCGAGCATCGATACAGAGAAAGCAAAAATGAGTAGAGTTCCATATGCTTCTGCCGTTGGAACTATCATGTATGCTATGACATGTACTCGTCTTGATGTAACTTTTGCTTTGTGCATGGTTAGTCGTTATCAAGGAAATCCAGGTAGAGCTCATTGAAGAGCAGTTAAGAATATTCTCCAATATCTGTAAAGAACTAAGGACTGTGTCCTTGTGCTTTGTGGTAGTGATACGTTAAGAGTAACTGGGTATAGTTACGCCAGCTTTCAAACAGACAGAGACAACTTTCGTTCTTAGTCTGGATGGGTGTTTTCTTTAAATGGAGGAGCGGTAACCTGGAAAAGTTCCAAACAAGAGACAGTGGCTGATTCTACCTGTGAATCAGAGTATATAGCGGAGAGCGAAGCATCAAAGGAGGCAATTTGGTTGAAGAACTTCATTGGAGACCTTTGAGTTGTTCCAGCCATCAAGGAGCCAATGGAAATTTTATGTGATAAAAAAAGGAGCGGTTGCCTTAACTAAGCATCCAAGAGATCATGGAAGATCTAGACATATCGACTGAAAATACCATTTCAGCAAACATATGGTAGAAGAAAGTCACCTTGTCGTGAAGAGGTTATCATTAGAAGAGAATCTTGCAGATCCCCTCAAAAAGGGTTTGAGTAGGGTCAAACACATTCAGCACGCTAGGAGCATTGGTCTGAAAGATGATATTAGTTTTCATAGTTAGATAGTTAGTTGAAACTTGTAACAAAGTAAATGTAATTTACTTTTGGTGATTAAATAATAGATAATTATTTATGTGTTTGTTTACTACCTTTTATCAATTGTTTATTATTGTGTTTCATTTTGCATGTTTTACTTTCCAAATAATTAGATTATTCAAAACTCCACAGTCAATCATACTTTTGGAAGTAAGTAGTGAATTAAGATTGTCATAATTAGATTTTAGATTGTCTAAAGAGTTTTAGACGTATCAATGGTATTGGTGCAATGTTCATGATTACTTTGAAATGGAGATTTAAGTATTCGATTAACCCACGCTCAGATAATTACTTCATGGAATTTATCACAAGTAATTCTGAGACGATAATATCTTATAATCTTTAAATAGAGATATATGAGTTGTGGTTTACAAATCAGTTGTGCATTGATAATACGTAAATGCATTAGTAACTTGATGTTATAAAACGTATTGTTGTGAATGATTTGATGAGTAAATGGTGCAATCATATAAGTCAAAGTTTATCTATTCCTTTGGCCCCCTCGGTGATTTGGGCCCCTCAGTGATTTGGTGTTGGCTTATAGTGTCGGGCCAAGACAGGACTTAATTGGTGTGTTGGATTAGAAGTTCTATGTCATTACATGTCACACCCCAAAACCGGAGTGGCGGAAATGTTGTGGGGTGGAGGACGTCATGTGTAGTATCACAACCATTGTATCATAGCAATCATAGTAAACACAACCAAACATTGAATACATATATGAAAAAGGTTTACATTGACTTAATACATAGTTTTGTTCATATCAAAAGTAAAATAGAAGGACGTGACTCTAACGCTTCGACTTCTCCGAACTCCTGGAAGTACCTGTCTACTAATTCCCTGTGAATACATGCAGTTTTGAAAGAGTATCAGCATAAAGCTGGTGAGTGCATAAGCATTTAGTTTTTGAGAAAGATGTTCTTTGATCCTTTTGAAAAATGTTGCTCAAGAAAATCCCAAATTTTCTTATGAAAAGTATAGTTTAAAACCCATTCCTTCCATGACTTCCCGGTTCGTAATAGATATGCACAATCCAAGGAGTCATCGAATGAACATGAATATCCATTAGTTGAATGATAAACCATCAGTTTATAAAGCATTGTGTTATCCTAGGAAAATCCTATATTTTCCCTAAAAGTAGGTTATTGGTTATCCGTTCTAAACTGAAGAGTATAAGTATCTTCCATACTTATATTGTTAAAGCATAGTTTCTTTTGAAAAACCCTGGTTACTCCCAGTGAGGTATATTAGTCTTATTACATAAATAAAACTAATTAAAAACATGGTGATCTAAATCCTGAAGGTATTGTTAATACCCTCCCGTAATCAGTTGGTTATTAACTCTGAAGTTAGTTCGTTTGATCTATTATTACGCAAGTAAATCGTTGTTATCTACGTTGTGAGTGATATGACCGTACTTAAACTTGATATGGCGCGAATCGGGCACCAGTACCCTTTTATGACTTTGTCGCCCGTAGACCTACCGGTCCTAATGTAGCTAGCAGCAAGGTGTGGGATAGTCAGTCCCGTATAGATCTATACACAACAGTCACACTCTCCTTCGTGGAGATTCTGATCATAAGTGCTAGTCCTTCACTCAGTTAAGTTTGTGAGTGTTACCAAGGACGTGTCTCCAACTAGACTAACAAATTTACAAGTAATAATGTTGAAAACCCTTTTTGTGATTAACATGAGTCTTTTAGAAAATGATATCTTTTACTTCATGATTCATAAGTTCGTTTTTCCTTAGTTTTGAAAACTACTTTTGCAAGTTGGTTTGTTAACCCATTTGGTAAAACTGATTTCCATATTCGAAGTATATTTAAAATATATTTATCTTAGACAGAATAATATATTTTGAGCACAAGATTGCTTGTGATTTTGCTTGTAGTCCCCCCCGTGAAAACATGAAAAACTCAGAAAAGCGTAGGGGTATGAACTCACCTCGAGTGGATGGTTTGAATGAAAGATCGGTATGAGATGCTGAGTGTCTAATGAAACCTCGAACACAACTAGATCCCATTCAACATGTAATAACACATATAGGAGTCAAATGAAGTTATTTCACTACTAGATATGATACGAAACCACTCTAGGGACTTGGAATCACTTGCACTAAGTGTTAGAACCTTATAGGATTGAGTGACGGGGGTGTATGGCCACTTTATAGGTGTGTGCGGCCATGGGTGTGCGGCTCATGAGGTGTGCAGTCGTACACTCATGATGGAAGGTGTCTTTGAGGTGTTTTCAAGGTTCACACTAGCATCCATGAAGTGTTCTAAGTCCATACTTAGTTGTAGTGCAAGTTTGAGGTCAATAAGGTCATAGAAGTGGGTTTGCGGCCCTAAGGTGTGTGTGCGGCTGTACACAGGGGTGTGTGGCTGTATACCCTTCATGCATATGCCCAAAATGTCGACTTTAAGATGCAATAAGGCTAGGGTCATGTCCAACTTGAAGATGGGGGTCAAACTCTCACTTTGGAGGCTCTTTTAGGAGTGTGCGGCCATCTTATGGGGGTGTGCGGCCACACTCTCTTCTAAACATGAAAAACATGACAAATATTTCAGTCTCAAGGCTTAGATAGAGTGGTCTTTCAAGGATATCAAGTTAGAGGGTGAATTACTCACGTTCTTGAAGCTTTGGAGGGTTCACGGTTGAAGAACTTGATAGAGAAGAAGTAGTGTGCGGCCAAGGAGTGAAAGGAATGAAAGGAAAGGGGTCTACCCTTTATATAGGGGTGGGTGTGTGGCCATGAGTGGTGTGTACGGCCGTACACCCATGTGTGTGGCCGCACACTCCACCAAAAGGGGTGTATGGCCTGATTTTGTCACTATACGACCTGCTGACCCATTCCTAATCTCGACCTTGGTTGTACTCAAGCTTAGAACGCTTAAATGAACCCTTAAACAGTGCTAGAAGTTAACAGAAACGAGTTTCACATTGATTAAATTGACTAGATGTACAATGTAGATGTTTCGGGTTGTCACATCATCCCCCCGTTAGAGGGAATTCTGTCCCGAAATTCAAACATAGAATACGAAGTATGGGTTCAGGAAAAAGATGTGGACATTTTTGTTTCATAGAATCCTCACGCTTCCAAGTGAATTTAGGTCCTCGCTTGGTATCCCAGTGAACCTTCACTATCCGGATACGATGTTTGTTTTGTGCGCTGGACTTCCTGATCCATGATTTTAAATGATTCCTCCATGAAGTGTAGGCTCTCGTCTAGCTTCCCATCGTCGAGGGGAATCACAAGTGTCTCATCGGACGGACACTTCTTTAGGTTCGACACATGGAAGACGGGATGGACGTTGCTAAGTTCTCAAGGTAAACCTTCTAACCCGGTCGGAGTTAATGGATACAGGTACTTCATGAAAGCGGATTACTTCTCGAAGGTATACTCAGGTGAGTCTCTCCATTTTGTATTCAGACTCTCGCTGGATGTTTCAGTGGATTTCCGCTGTTGTCTCTGCTGTTCCGATTCATACTCTTCGCATGAATACTCTCGGGTTTCGAAGTGAGACGATATCTGAAGTTAGCATCCAGTTTGTCGTAACAAGTGACGAGAGTTTTGCGATCTAGCGATTTAAGACAAAATGGTCTTCGTGGGTACAAGTGGTTTTGGTATGACGTAGACTCAGTCGTACTAAGCAGGATGACGTCGTAGAATCGCGTGTTGAGTTAGTCCGGAAGGAACATTTTGTTAGCACATTGGTGCCCCTAGGTGAATGTTTCTGGTATTTTCTATTTTTGATTCGAAATTGGCGGGTACTACTAATACGAGGGTTTTGATACTTTGAAATTATGAACTTTTTATGAAATGGTTCTTACTAGATCTCTCTATAATCGCTTGGTGTATACAAGTCATGTATAACTACAACTGACTCTAACGTATACACTAAGCCATCATAATTTACCTATTAGGGCTTTAAATTTTATAGGAATGTCGTGATTTAATGTGGACGAGAAAGTAATCATAATTATAATCGATTATTGGGGTTTCGAAAGCGTACCAAAATATAGCAGAGTTCTTTGATGCTTCCCCTTTCTCTGAGGTCAAACTCCTCCTGCTTCCCCGCTGTTCTTCTATGTTGGGCAGTCTCTTTTGAAATGTCTTACCCCACCACAGAGGTGACATGTTGGACTAGTCCCTACTTTGGTAGTCGTAGTGATGAACTCGAATGGGGTCCTACAGTTGTGGGCGGTGTGTCCCTTCCTGTTGCATCTAGTGCAATGCGACACTCGGCAGATTCCATAATGATGGTAGTTGCATTTGCTGCAGTGCGGGAGGTTTCCTGAGTAGGGTGTGGTTGGTGTTGGAACAGCAGGGCTGACTGGGGTATTGACAGCCCCAGTTCGCCGCCTTTCAGTAGGTCCTTGGGTTGAACAACTCCCTCTCTCATTCTCAAACTTTCGTTTCAGGATGTTAGGTTTGAAAATCAGGTGTGTCCTTTCTAGTGGGCACTTGTTGTCGAAATTGGTAATCACCGAGATCCGGATTGCCATTAACACTTCCACCCCCAATTGCGTTGTTAGTGTTAAGGACAGCTAGGGCGGCTGCTACGGCTGCTGTGACAGTAGCTTGGAACGTAGCTGAATCCATCTGAAGGACTGGTGTCTTATTGGTGGGTTGGTTACGTTTCTTTGGAGGCATGATCTGCTACATGTCAAGAAAAGAAGCTTGTGAGCAACAATGGTTTCCTCTGGATGTATGCTAAATGTTTATATATATGCATTAAAATTTCCCATTTTTCTATCTGGTTCTCATTGATTCGACCCACATTACCATGATGTGGTCCTAGAAAGAATAGAAGTAACTTTCTAGAATAGTTAAGGACTGAGTGTCATCCGAATTAAGTTACCTTCGATTGGTGGATATCGGTTTCCAGCTTTCGAAAAGATTTGAACACAATAAGGTTCGCATACAATAAGCTTACGAACTCTTTGCTGCTCAGCTCATTGAGCTGGCTGGATAACTCTTACATTTTCGTCGGCGCTAAACGATATGGAGACTTAGCTATAAGGGTAGCTCCGGGGATCAAGTCGATACGGGACTTAACTTGGCACTCGGGAGGAATTCCCCGGAATGTCTTCGGGGAAGACATCGGGAAAGTTGCAGACTTCAGAGATGCCCTCGAGGTCCTTAACTACTTGGGTTTCATTATTAACGTGAGCCAGGGATGCATGGCATTCCTTCCGCAGATACTTCTGAGCTTTGACTCATGAAGTGATACGGAGGTTCGAACTAAGTTAATCACTGTAAACAGTGAGGGCTTCATCAGAGAGAAGATTGAGACGAATAACTTTCCCGAAGCAAAGGATATCAGCACGATATAGGGCTCAACCATGCCATGCCGATAATGACATCGAATCCTTTTTACGGAGACTGATATGAGGTCGATGGGAGAAAGGAATGATCGTCTAGGGTAAGAGTACAGCCTATGTTTAATGTCCCAAAGGTGAAACAGTGGCATGACTTTGATAAATTGCTTAGTATACTTTTGGCAATGATAATCTTTAACTGAAATATGATTGTTGTCACTATTGTTGGTATTGAGATTACATAGAGTTCGGGAAATTTGACCTAGGAGTAGGTCTACAACATACCAACAGAGGAACAATTTGACAACACAAAGAACTAGTAAATCAGTACTTGCAAGACATGAATGTTTACAGGGAAAAGAGTTACTTAGAGCATAGGTATGAAAGCTAAACCAAAGGAAGGATGAGTAGAATATTTCCTACTGGCTACGGGCACTCCTCGGACGGATCCTTAAGTAAGCCAGCTGGTGCTCCATGTCAAGCAGGCGGCTCTCGTATACTGACTGGCGTGCTCGGAGCTCTATGACCTCAGCTCGAGTTGCAGCTAGCTCTCGCTGCAGAGCTTCATTGTCTCTCATAGTTCTCCCATGAGCAACTTTGAGATTGCGAATGCAGTTTGTGTTGGCATCCGAGTCTGCCTCAAGTTCCACAGTTCGCTGAATGGCCTCCACGTTTAGTTCAACATTGCGGGCCACTCGGCAGACTATGATTGGAAGGGCTCTTTCTGCCGAGCCTCCCTCGTTCACATTGTAGAAGCAGCGATCCCCATCGTACGGGTGGGGTTGGCCTTGTTCGTGACTCCACCTATCAAGGCTTCCGACCCACATAGGCGTTGGGCCTTCGAACTCAAGTCGAGGGTTAGGATTTGGTATCGGGGCTACTTGAGGTAGGTTCTCGACTTCAGGTTCTGAGTCGGCCTCTTTGGGGAATTGTTCTGCGAAGTCATCGTCCAAGGGAATTTCATTATTTTCTTCTGGCTCTTCCTCGAGCCATCCATCATTTCCTTGGTTGGGAAAGTACGGGTCGCCAGTGAGATGGAATCCGGCCATGCTATCTACGCGAGATAGTGGTAAAGGGATAGTTAATAGGCATCGAATCTAATAATACTTCCAATGTATTATAGTTACCTGATTGATTCTTGAGGAATGGATTTTTGGGTAAGTTTCCGGTTCGGTCGTTATAGTACCTTAAAATACTCCTATAGTATTTTAACCCTTATGTTCGGTTCTAGAACTCTTCTGGTATCTAGGAAAGTTTTAGGCTAGCTGCAACACCACAGTCACTCCCAAGCACATGTTGGTCATGTCTCAAATGAATATAGTTGATCAGGCTATATTGACCCTAGACATGATTACATAACTGCCCAGGTTTAACCGCGATGTCCAACATCCAAATACTTTTGTTTTGTTCTACTTATGACACTGATTCAGGTACTTAGGTATACTTGTATACTTTTTATAAAAATACTTATATTTTGAATGTATACTTTTAGTTTAGAGGACTTAGGCCCCTTAGTGTTTATAATTGTATACCATGTAAGGTTCGGTATACTTAGTTCACTATAAAAAAGGGATCTGATACCAATCTGTCACATCCCAAAACTGGAGTGGCGGAAACGTTCTGGGGCGGAGGACGTCATGTGTAGTATCACAACCATTGTATCATAGCAATCATAGTAAACACAACCAAACATTGAATACATATATGAAAAAGGTTTACATTGACTTAATACATAGTTTTGTTCATATCAAAAGTAAAATAGAAGGACGTGACTCTAACGCTTCGACTTCTCCGAACTCCTGGAAGTAGCTGTCTACTAATTCCCTGAGAATACAAGTAGTTTTGAAAGAGTATCAGCATAAAGCCGGTGAGTTCATAAGCATTTAGTTTTGGAGAAAGATGTTCTTTGATCCTTTTGAAAAATGTTCCTCAAGAAAATCCCATATTTTCTTATGAAAAGTATAGTTTAAAACCCATTCCTTCCATGACGTCCCGGTTCGTAATAGATATGCACAATCCAAGGAGTCATGGAATGAACATGAGTATCCGTTAGTTGAATGATAAACCATCAGTTTATAAAGCATCGTGTTATCCTGGGAAAATCCTATATTTTCCCTAAAAGTAGGTTATTGGTTATCCGTTCTAAACTGAAGAGTATACGTATCTTCCATACTTATATTGTTAAAGCATAGTTTCTTTTGTAAAACCCTGGTTACTCCCAGTGAGGTATATTAGTCTTATTACATAAATAAATCTAATTAAAAACGTGGTGATCTAAATCCTGAAGGTATTGTTAATACCCTCTCGTAATCACTTGGTTATTAACTCTGAAGTTAGTTCGGTTGATCTATTATTACGCAAGTAAATCGTTGTTATCTACGTTGTGAGTGATATGACCGTACCTAAACTTGATATGGCGCGAATCGGGCACCAGTACCCTTTTATGACTTTGTCACCCGTAGACCTGCCGGTCCTACTGTAGCTAGCAGCAAGGTGCGGGATAGTCAGTCACGTATAGATCTATACACAATAGTCACGCTCTCCTTCGCGGAGATTCTGATCGTAAGTGCTAGTCCTTCACTCAGTTAAGTTTGTGAGTGTTACCAAGGACGTGTCTCCAACTAGACTAACCAATTTACAAGTAATAATGCTGAAAACCCTTTTTGTGATTAACATGAATCTTTTAGAAAATGATATCTTTTACTTCATGATTCATAAGTTCGTTTTTCCTTAGTTTTGAAAACTACTTTTGCAAGTTGGTTTGTTAAACCATTTGGTAAAACTGATTTCCATATTCGAAGTATATTTAAAATATATTTATCTTAGACAAAATAATATACTTTGAGCACAAGATTGCTTGTGCTTTTGCTTGTATTCCCCCCGTGAAAACATGAAAAACTCGGAAAAGCGTAGGGGTATGAACTCACCTCGAGTGGATGGTTGGAATGAAAGATCGGTATGAGATGCTGAGTGTCTAATGAAACCTCGAACACAACTAGATCCCATTCAACATGTAATAACACATATAGGAGTCAAATGAAGGTATTTCACTACTAGATATGATACGAAACCACTCTAGGGACTTGGAATCACTTGCAGTAATTGTTAGAACCTTATAGGATTGCGTGAGGGGGGGTGTATGGCCACCTTATAGGTGTGTGCAACTCATGAGGTGTGCGGCCGTACACTCATGATGGAAGGTGTCTTTGAGGTGTTTTCAAGGTTCACACTAGCATCCATGAAGTGTTCTAAGTCCATACTTAGTTGTAGTGCAAGTTTGAGGTCAATAAGGTCATAGAAGTGGGTTTGTGGCCCTAAGGTGTGTGTGCGGCCATACACAGGGGTGTGTGGCCGTACACCCTTCATTCATATGCCCAAAATGTCGACTTTAAGATGAAATAAGGCTAGGGTCATGTCCAACTTGAAGATGGGGGTCAAACTCTCACTTTGGAGGGTCTTTTAGGGGTGTGCGGCCATCTTATGGGGGTGTGCGGCCGCACTCTCTTCTAAACATGAAAAGCATGACGAATATTGCAGTCTTAAGGCTTAGATAGAGTGGTCTTTCAAGGATATCAAGTTAGAGGATGAATTACACACGCTCTTGAAGCTTTGGAGGGTTCACGGTTGAAGAACTTGAGAGATAAGAAGTTGTGTGCGGCCACGGAGTGAAAGGAATGAAAGTAATGGGGTCAAACCTTTATATAGGGGTGGGTGTGTGGCCATGAGGGGTGTATCACAACACATGCAATATAGTAATCAAAGTACAACACATGCAATATAGTAATCAAAGTACAAACAACCATTGCATTAAAACGTTCGGGGGCGGAGGACTTCAGGTAAGTATCACAACACATGCAATATAGTAATCAAAGTACAAACAACCATTGCATTAATATGTATAAGTTTTACATAAGTGTTTAAACATTACGTATTCAAACACCAAAGTAGGTACAGTAGAAGACAAGAGTCGCGGTACGGTACTAGGTAGTCTTCTCAAAAGCTTCGGGAGTGTACATATCTACTGGATTCCTGAGAATACAAGTTATTTGGAAAGAGTAGATCAACATTTAAGCTGGTGAGTTCATAAGTATTTTAGTTCTGTTAAGTATACCCTAAGTTCTTTGGATAAGTTCACTGGTTCCTCCAGAAAATCCTATATTTCCTGAGGTGATAGATTGATAACCTCAATAGTTTCCCTCTGTAATTACTTAGTTTATACTGATTGTATATAACCAAATATCGAATGGACAGTTATATGGGTGTATCTGCCCTAAGCCCACAACCAAACAAGGAACAGGAAGTAAGGCGGAAGTCACACATTTCACTGTCAATCGGATATTACTTATGTATAACTCTGATGTAAAAAACTAAGGAATTATAGAATTAACCACTAAAGGTCCTTTATGTTATACTAGTTTACAGAAAGTGAATGACTAAGTTCCCATTTGTAAAAGTGGTTTAATCCCATAAACCGTTTCATTTGTAAAGTGGTTTAATCCCGTAAACCGTTTCTTTTGTAAAAGTGGTTTAATCCCATAAATTGTTTCTTTTGTAAAAGTAGCTTAATTCCGTAAACCGTTTCATTTGTAAATGTGGTTTAATCCCATAAACCGTTTCATTTGTAAGAGTGGTTTAATTCCATAAACCGTTTCATTTGCAAGAGTGGTTTAATTCCATAAACCGTTTCCTTTGTCAAAGTATTCTTAGTTCTATCTGTTCTATAGTAAAAACCTTAGTATTAATCCTGGAAAATATTATATTATCCGTAATACTGACTTGTGGTTTTAAATGTTCAAAACCAGAAGTACAAGTATATTTACCATACTTGACTTCATGATACATAACTTTTACTGTAAGTAAAAACTAACAGAAGGTATATTTGGTCAGGAGGTAATTATCTTTTCTTACTATTTTAAGAGAAGTATATTACTTAGTAATTCACTCGTTGTTTTATCCATGTGAGTTCTATTAACCATACTAATATGACTGATATGCCTGCGGCGATGTTCTTTAGGCGTCGGAAATGGTATGATATTTGACACCCTAGGCCTGCCGGCCAAACTGTAGCGAACAGTAAAGGTGCGAGATTGTCAGTCCCATATAGATCTATACACAAATTCATGCTCTCCCTACAAGAGATTCTGGTTAATAAGTCAGGACTTAAGGTCGTACTTAGATAAGTACACCATGAAGAGTCTCACAAATTTATTGTTTCAACAAGATTTACGATGTATTATTACCCCGTGATTGCGAACCCTGGTAATCTGTATCGTACCTTTGTTAATGCAAACCCGGTATGATGTATTATTACCCCGTGATTGCTAACCCTGGTACTCTGTATAGTACCTTTGTTAATGCAAACCAGGTATGATGTATTATTACCCCGTGATTGCTAACCCTGGTACTCTGTATAGTACCTTTGTTAATGCAAACCCGGTATAATGTATTATTACTTCTTTAATATATTATCCTTATATTAAAAGTATTATACATATCTTGGTATACATAAATGAATTGTTGGTAATTTCCTTGGAAAGTATACAATCGTGAATCATACTTGTGTATTTAGTTCTGAATCATAAATTATACCTATTATAATTTATATGTTCTATCTGATTAGCATGATTTCTCATGGATGAACACCTTTGCTCAGCATGATACAAAGGTAATGATACCGAAAGGAGTAAACTTATATACTCATATATGTATAATATATATATAATTAAGAAGGAAACGACCTTCGGTCAACTAACACAACCTTAATTCCACATCCAAACAAGGAAACAAAAATAAGATAATTCATTAGTCCTAAGCCCTTCAAATCTTATTTATATATTTATACATATATAAACATGATATTGGCATTTATAATTTGAAATAGTTTATAAGACCCTTTTCAAAGAGTTTTACGGAGTTTACATGACTTTAAAGATTTAACATGGCTTTAAGTCACTTTGGAAGTATTTGGTAATTCTTAAAAGCATACGGAAACCCTTTGTGTGATTATTATCACATACAGTTATTAACATAATTTATTATTGTGTTAAACTTGTATCCCCCCCCCCCCTAAAAAGCATTTAAAAACCATTAAAAAGGTAAATTATAGGGGTATGAACTCACTTTGATAAGTGGTGATTCGGGCAGCGTTTCGTTTCTATTGATGATCTTTCTCGAAGAAACCACGAGTTTTGAGTAAAAACCGACTTTATGCGGGCAACACTTCGACTAGAAAGAGCTTATCTTCTCGAGAATTCCGGGGCTACGGGGCTTGCTTCGGGTTTTAGACACGATACTGGGGCCTTGGGGGGTCGTGAGAAACTTTACGGGGGTGGAAAATGTGAAAAAGGGTGAAAAATGGGGTGAAAATGGTGAAGTAGCCGGGAAGTCTCGCATGCCTTATATAGGTCGCAGCCTCGGATCCGAAGCAAGGAGGGTGTGACGCATGTCTCGGACAGGTGGCGAGGGAGAAGGCAGGTGGCAGCTTCGCATGCGAGGGGGAGGCTTCAGTTCGGACATCTGGCATTGTGCGTCGGATCAGCAGTGGGCCGAACCTCGGTCCAATCAGGAGATGCCACGAGGGTCCGAGGGTGTCTCCTGCAAAGATGTCCGAAGGTGAGTGGACCGCGACTTTGGTCGAATCATGTCACACCCCCAAACCAGAACGATGGAAACGTTCGGGGGCAGAGGACGTCATATTCAGTATCATAACAATTGAATAGTAAAGAAAGTACTCACCACCATAACATATATTTGAAAAGTTTATATGATTGTATCTATTACATGTTTAAAAGTCAAATACAGAATGATGAATTCCAAAAGATGATCTTAACGCAAGAGCGTTAATCTCCAAAAGTAGTTGTTAACCCTGTTTAGCGGTTTCCTGAGAATACAAGTTATTTCAAGAAAAAGTGTCAACAATTAAGTTGGTGAGTTCATAAATATATATTTGTATAAATGTATGCCATTCGAAAGTTCGTGTTTGTCTTCCAGAAAATCCGATATTTTCTCATAAAAGGATTTATGAATTTTTGTTTGTATAGAATGAAGGTATCGAACCAGGAAAAACCTATATTTTCCTAACAGTGAGGAGTAGTCTCAAATGTCCAAGACTATGATTTTATAAGTAAATATGTCATACTTAAAATAATGATGCATAGTTTTAGTAGTAAACAAAACTATAAGAAGTTTGTAATTTCGCGTAAAGATAATTGTAATATTACTTTTCCCGCAAAAACATAAATACCATAATAATTGTCTATCTTGTGAGTTTTCATAACCGTACTATGATGGATTTTCCTGCGGCGACGTTCTTCAGGCGTCGAAGCGATATGATATTTGTCACCCCGCAGACTGTAGCTAACAGTCAGGGCGCGGGATCATCAGTCTCGTATAGATCTATACACATGTATCACGTTCTCACAACAGAGACTCTGGTTATAAAATAGGGCTTTCTAGTGGTACCTTGACAGGTATGGTGAAGACGATCGACTCACATATTCTCAATTAAGTGACGTATTTTGAAATATATATGAATGATTTCTGAAAAGATTACCCCTTCTACAGTGTTAACAAAGGCATAATAATTAGTTGTATTTTCTTGTATAAACATGATGTTATAGTTGAAATGGTTACCCTTAGTAGGATGTAGTATGTAGATATATAAATAAAACATATTTTTTATTTATAAAACATATTATATCCCATGAGGGTAAGGTTGCGATGTGTGATGTTTTATATGTTAACAACTTCATATAATAGTTATAACAATAGTAAGATAAGTATAGCAAAAGATTGATGTTTTTCACCCGAGTTTAACCGTGTGTTTACTTGTATTCCCCCCCCCCCCAAAAAAAAGCATTTAAAAAGGTATTTAAAAACGTAGTGATAGGGGTATGAACTCACTTGGTAGCTTGAAGAAGGTGAGACAAAAATCGATCAGAACTTTGACTGGAGCATAAAACTCCCTTCGGAACTTGGATATGAAAACCGAGGCTTCGGGATGGCTTCGAGGGGTTAAACGCAGAGCAAAAGCACTGTAATGAGAAGAATTGAGCAAAAGAACTCAGCAGCCTCGCATGCCCTTTTATTGGGGATGAACCTCGCACGTACGATGCGCGTACGAAGCTCTACGCGGGTCGTAGTTCGGATCAGACCTCCAGGTGGCGAGCTCCGGATGGTGCAACGTGGTCGCTTCTAGGCCGAGGAAAGCAGATGCACGCTGCACGTAGCTATCTCGTACGCAGGGCGTAGCTCGGTGTCGACATGTACGCGGGGCGTACTCCTCGGTACGCTGGGCGTACCCTTCGGATCAGATCGGACTCGTCAGCACTTCGGATATTATCCGAATAAATAATTAAATTTATATATTTTAATTATTTAAAAACTTCAGAAAATCATAACTCTTGCATACGATCTCCGTTTTCAACGTTCTTTATATCCACGCGTAGGTGAGACCATGCTCTACAACTTTCATTTAGACCCCGTCGGCAAATTTTGATTTTATTTTTATTATATTATTTTGAGTAGGCCGGGACAGGAAAACTCCGTTATAATCATCATAACTTCCTCATACGAAGTCAGATTTAGACATTCTTTTTATGCACATTCATGGTTTAATGATGTCTACGACTTAGTATACTCAAACTGAGCTTTTTGAACATTTCATTTTTGACGCTATTTATTATTTCACAAAAAGATTACAACATTTGACTCTCAGTCATTACATTGATTGGAAAAATAACAGGTTGTTACATCATCCCCCCGATAGAGGGAATTTCGTCCCGAAATTAATTACAAAGTAAATGTTTATGGACTAGGGAAAAGATGCGGGTACTTTTGTTGCAATTGATCTTCTCGCTTCCAAGTGAATTCGGGTCCCCGCTTAGCATTCCAGCGAACCTTCACTATTGGTATGCGACTCTGCTTAGTTCGTTTGATTTCCCTATCCATGATCTCGACGGGTTCTTCCACAAAGTGAAGATTTTCATTCAATTCGATTTCCTCGAGTGGAATCACGAGAGTTTCGTCGGACAGACACTTCTTCAGGTTAGATACATGAAACACTGGATGTACTTTGCTAAGTTCGATTGGAACCTAAAGTCTATACGCTACTGGATCAATCCTTGCAGTAATTTCGAAGGGTCCAATGTACCTTGGGTTTAGTTTTCCGCGCTTCCCGAAGCGTATCATGCCCTTCCAGGGTGAGACCTTCAGAAGAACGCGGTTACCAACCTGAAATTCCAAGGGTTTTCGTCTTTTGTCGGCATAACTCTTTTGTCTATCTCTTGAGGCTTTCAGTCGTTCTCGAATTTAAACGATCTTTTCAGTCGTTTCCCTTATGATTTCCGGACCAGTGAGAGTGCTATCAGGGACTAGACCTTTCGCCAACTGCGTGTCGCCCACTTCCGCCCAGCACAAAGGTGATCTGCACTTACGGCCGTAAAGGGCTTCGAATGGAGCAGTCTTGATGCTAGTGTGATAACTGTTGTTATAAGAGAACTCAACCAATGGCAAGTGGCTGTCCCATGCTTTACCGAAGTCGATTACATAGGCTCGCAACATGTCTTCTAGGGTTTGGATCGTTCTCTCACTCTTCCCGTCAGTTTGTGGGTGATAGGCTGTACTCATATCTAGCTTAGTACCTAAGTCCTTCTGTAGCGTTTGCCAGAACTTTGAAGTGAACCTACTGTCTCTATATGAGATGATAGATATCGGTACACCATGAAGTCGCACGATCTCTCGGATGTAGGTTCTTGTTACTTTCTCTATCTTATCGGTATCTTTGATTGGCATGAAGTGGGAAGATTTGGTTAACCTGTCGACGATCAACCAAATGGTATCGTGACCACCCTGCGTCTTAGGTGGTTTGGTTATGAAATCCATGGAAATCTGCTCCCACTTCCACTCAGGTATTTCGGGCTGATGGAGTAGACCTGAGGGCTTCTGATGTTCTACCTTGACTTTGGCACAAGTCAAGCACTTGCCCACATAGGTAGCAATTTCTTCTTTCATGTTTGGCCACCAGTAGAGTTGTTTGAGATTCAGATACATCTTATCTGAACCTGGGTACACGGAGTATCGGGTCTTGTGTGCTTCGTTCATAACTATCTCTCTGAATCCACCGAACTTCGGTGTCCAGATTCGGTTCATGAGGTAACGAACTCCGTCACTCTTGATCTCAAAATTCTTGTCCATCCCTCTAAGTGCTTCACCTGTCAGTTTTTCGGGTTTCAAGGCTTCCAGTTGAGCTTCCTTGATTTGCGTTGACAGGCGTGAATGGATCATCATGGTTAGTGACTTCACTCTTCGACCAGAGCACTCCTTACGACTAAGGGCATCTGCCACCACATTGGCTTTTCCCTGATGATAACGAATCTCACATTCGTAGTCGTTGAGTACCTCAACCCAACGTATTTGCCTCATATTGAGCTCTTTCTGATCGAATATATGTTGAAGGCTCTTGTGGTCTGTGAAGATGGTGCACTTTGTACCGTACAGGTAGTGCCTTTAGATTTTTAGGGCGAACACCACTGCTCCAAGTTCTAAGTCGTGAGTGGTGTAGTTGACCTCGTGCGTTTTTAGTTGTCATGAGGCGTACGCAATAACCTTTCCTCGATGCATTAGTACACAACCCAACCCTTGATTGGATGCATCGCAGTATACTACAAAGTCTTCTGTCCCCTCTAGAAGAGACAAAATGGGTGCACTGCACAGGGCTTGCTGCAAGGTTTGGAATGCAATATCTTGCTTTTCCCCCCAGTTGTAGGTTACACCCTTCTGAGTTAGGGAGGTAAGAGGTTTTGCAATGCTGGAGAAGTTCTGTATGAACCTGCGATAATAGCCAGCAAGGCCTAGAAATTAGCGAATTTTGGTTGGCGTTGTTGGCGCAGACCAATTCTGGATAGCCTTGATCTTGGAAGGGTCCACGTGGATTCCGTCTTCGCTGACCACGTGACCTAGGAAGTCCACCTTCCTAATCCAAAACTCTCATTTTGAGAATTTCGCGTAAAGCTTCTCAGTTCTTAGCGTCTCTAAGACTTGTCTCAGGTGCTGACCATGTTCCTCTTTACTTTTTGAATAGATGAGTATGTCATCTATGAATACTATCACAAATTCGTCCAGGAACGAACGACATACCCGATTCATTAAGTCCATGAACACGGCGGGTGCATTGGTTAGTCCAAACGGCATCACTACAAATTTGTAGTGACCGTATCTAGTTCGGAAGGATGTCTTAGGAATATCGCTCTCTAGGACTCTTAACTGGTGATATCTTGATCTCAGATCGATCTTGGAAAAGTAGTTTGCTCCTTGGAGTTGATCGAACAAATCGTCTATTTGTGGTAGGGGGTACCGGTTCTTAATGGTAAGTTTGTTGAGTTCTCGGTAGTCGATGCACATTCTGAACAATCCGTCTTTCTTTTTCACGAAAAGCACTGGTGCTCCCCAAGGTGAGAAGCTTGGTCGGATGAATTCTTTGCTGAGTAGTTCATTCAGTTGACTGGATAGTTCTTGCATCTCTGCTGGGGCTAAACGATACGACGCTTTGGCCACAGGGTTGGCTCCAGGAATTAAGTCGATTCTGAATTCGACTTGTCTTGCAGGCGGTACTCCTGGAAGATCCTCAGGAAAGACATTAGGAAAGTCACAGACGTCAGGCACGCCCTTGATGTCTTCTACTCCTCGTTTCACATCCACTACATGTGCCAAGAACGCGTGACATTCCTTGCGTAGATATTTTTAAGCCTTGATGCAAGAGATGATATGAAGAGGGGTGCTAGGTTTGTCGCCATAAATAACGAGGGCTTCGCCATTTGGCAGATTAAGGCGAGCGGCCTTATCGTAACATAAAATGTCCGCACGATGAGAACTTAGCCAATCTATGCCTATGATAACGTTGAAACTTTTTATCGAGACTGGCATGAGGTCGATTGGAAAGGATTTATTGTTTAGTTAGAGGGTATAATTTAGGTATATTTCCTTAGCACCTTCTGTTTTCCCGTTAGCCATTTCTACTATAAAAGTTTTACTTAATGATTGAGGGATTTGTTTGAGTAGATTTTTAAAACTATGGCTTACGAAACTCCTCTCCGCTCCACTATCAAATAACATGTATGCATATGAGTTATCGAGGAGAAAAGTACCCGTAACAACAGTGGGGTCTGCAACGGCTTCCTCCTAGCCCATTGCGAATACTCGGACACTTCCCCCGGCATTCCTGTTGTTTGCCTTCGGGCAGTCCCTTCGGAAGTGCCCGGTTGCTCCGCACTCGTAGCAGGTACGGCCTACTCCGACATTCGCAGCTGGAGCGGCTGGTTGGGCTGGTTCTTTGCAGAAGCGGACGGTGTGTCCCTTCCTGTTGCACCTAGTGCAATGCATTTCACGGCAGGGTCCGTGTTGATGGAAGTTGCATTTACTGCACTTCGGTAGGTTGCCGATGTATGGCTTTGTTGGTGCTGGGGCAGTCGGGACAGTAACAGCGTGTGCAGCCACCATTTGTTGTTTCTTAGGGTTTTCCTGCATGGTTTGCCCCTTTCTCTTGCTCAAGGGTTTCCTTCGGTCCTCTACCTCCTTCGGTGGGTCAGTAGCAATTGTGATGGTACCCTGTTTAATCCCGTGATCGATTAATCGTTGTGCCAGGCGCTTCACGCTGTTGAATGTAAGTGGGTTGGAAGCCAAAACATGCCCTTGAATCTAGGGCAACATCCCTGTTGGGTTATGAGCATTCTAACACTCCTAAGCGTACATGCAACCCTAAATACCTTGGATCTATGTTTTCTCTATTATACATACAATTATGAACATCCAAGGTATTATCCTAATCTAGCATACAAAATAATAAATATAACAAGATAGAATACATACCTCTTTGATGTAGAATGTCTTCATGAAGCTTGAGTGCCTAGTGCCCCAAGTGTGACACCTCAAATGGTTCACACAACATCAAATACACTTAGAATAACTTGAGAGAAACTTGAACACTCCTTGAAATCGTCTAGCCCTCACACTCACACATTAGTGCACGATTTCTTAAGCCATGGGATTCTTTTATATGGTGGCTATTAGGGTTACACCATGTAACTCATGACTTTACCCATTCCTTATGCTCCATGGATTTTAACCTCCATGGAGTATCCATGGGTCACCCCATGGACTTAGTCCAACATAAGGAATCTTGGATCACAAGCCCACATATATAAGAATGAATGATTTACACAATCAACCCATATATTTAATTAGTCTCCTTTTGATCACTTAATTAATTCCAAATTAATTCTTGATCAATACTAATTAAATAACCTTATTAATATATTATAACTTATAATATATTAACCAACCTTAAGTGTTATTTCTCTCATTATAGTCTATCCAAATGCATGATGCCATGCAACCCAAATGGACCATGCCGGGTCGGGTCAAGTCTTACCAATTATAGTTATGGACTTAGACATTAATCCAACAGTCTCCCACTTGGATAAGTCTAAAACTATTATTGCGTATGACTTTAGGAACCGATCAGCAATCGTAGCTCTCAAAAGCTTCTGTCGAACTCTGACCATGTCGATGAACTCTGACCTTTGTCAATGACTTGTCCATTAGATAAGGGATCATATATTCCTCCATTCTAGATATCATATGGACTGAGACATGGATTATAATCATTCTCGCTGTCCATTTGTTGTTTCCCAATTTCCGATTTATGACGACCGACTAATTGAACAAATCAAATCAGTCCAGGCTTGGCCAAGCACTTAGGGTGTCATCACTAAAATTCGACTCATATGGCTTGTTCTACTACTTGTTGAATCATACACAAAGGCACGTTTTATAACATCGAGTTACCAATGCGTTTTTGTGCAATCAATGTATAACCAACTCATAGAAACAACTCATATCTCTAGGTTTTAAGAATATAAGATATTATCGTCTCATAATCACTCGTGATAAAATCCATGAAGTGATTCAAATGAGCGTGGGTTGAATCCAATACTCAGAACTTATGAGCACTCATGAGTGTTGTAGTACCACTTCGTCCACCAACTTGGACCTCTACAAACCAACCCATGACAATCTTGATTCATATCTACTTCCAACATATGACCGACTGTGGATGGTTTGAATAACTTAATCATTCAGGAAGAGCGACTTAGTTATTCTGGAAGTCAAAACATGCAAAGTGAAACACAAGAATAAATGAATCAAATATGGTATCAAACCCTATGAATATAAATAAACACTTTTATTTATCACCATACTGATTACTCATTATTCATTGTTTCGGTTTTATCAACTTTATACTTGAATTAAAAACACTAGTTGTCCCATGCTCCAAGCATGTACACTATGTTTTTCTTAAACAATAGCTTTGCCATACACCAAGTATGCACTCTATGTTTGTCTATGATCCTTACTTTGTGAAATAAACCAATTGAACATAATTTCAATGATTCTAATTTCACACTCCCAAATCCTTATCGAAAAATGTGAGAATTTCAAATTCCTATCATTTATCGAAATCTGTTTAGATTTTAAACTCATATGCATTGATCCTCTTAATGATTATGCACAAAGTCAGAAAGACTTGACAACAATCATTACAGAGCATTCCAAAGGAGATCAGCTCCTTGGAAACATCCTTCTTTCATTAAGTTTCCTAATCTTACACATATTGAATAATTTCTAACTTTGAAACATTTCCATATTCTATTTTGACTATCACTTCTGAACAAGAGTTGCCTCCTTACAGATTATGTCAATATGGTCCTTCCAGAATTAACATTATACTTCCAACTGTCCTTGAGTAACCAATCTTTGGTAAACCTTAGATTGTCCTCGACAATTGCTTAATCATTTTAGTCATATCCAATTCTAGACCTTTTCCCTTCATAATGCCCCAGGCATTTGGAAAATTTTAGAAAGGATGAATATAGCACATGTAGTCGATCCTATATCTGAAGCATATGGGACACGATTCATGATGTCTCACATAAAGACTAAACCAGTCTTTTGCTATAATATTTCCATTTCAATTTGCCAAGTTCTCAAAATTTAGATTATGAAAAGGGATGTCGTAATCATAATCGAATTTTAGAACGCAAATAATGGACCCATATATAGAATTTCCTTGTGTTGAGCCATTCCAACATGAAATTCATATATATATCCTTGATTAAATACGATTAAAATCTCAATCTAAGCTTTTAGAATTGAAATGAAGTATAATTTCCTCTCCCTTAATTATTGCAAAACAACTTTTTCAACCCCTGCAACCTCACGAATTGAAGCTTTTGTTTTCTATAATTAACATTGCTAACTTGCAACCTTTGTCATAATTATCATGCTCCCACTAACATGATGATTATTAGCATAACACTTATGCTCCCACTAGCTTTGACATGTACTCAGAAATCAGCTGACTTTCTTACCAAAGTTCAGATTTCTGATACTAGATTGTTTTGATAAAACTTTATCAAAATCATACACCTCTCTTAGATAGCTCACACGTGTGTCTAAACAATTTTAGAACTATGAAAAGGGATGCCGTAATCATAGTCTCAATTGTTTAGACCTTTGCCACTTCTCACAAGTCCATGTTAGTGTGCCGGTAAACCACACACGCTCCACTAATGACTTTGAGAATGCAAATATCACAATTGCTATCTAGCTAAAATCTACTTAGTGAAAGTGTTTCCTCACCATCATTTTCATGAATCGGAGAGAAACCTTATGACACTTAGATTTAATAGTGTATGTGTTCTTAGCCATGTGAATTTGTCAAAACCATAATCACAAGAAAAGGTTAGTGACAAATCCAAACTCATATTGATTAAACTTGTGCAATCTTAAATTCTTGCCATTTGGCAGCTCAGGTGCCTGCCATTGCTTCCAAGTAGTTGTGCAACCAATTGGGAACTCTCAGAACTCCTATGCAAAGCCAACTTGAATAGTCACAAAAATTTCAACACGATAGGTTATAAACCTCAAGTCGTGTGCTAGTGAAGGACTTTAGGTTTTATTCTTGATTAAGTCTTGAAACTTTCAAGAGCTTTAAGACTCCCACTGTCCTCTTGACATATAAGACTCCCTTGTCAAATATTCAAGAGATAGTGCGGATTCTTTATCAAGACTAACACTTTACACAATTGGCCTAAGTTGGTCTCTGTTTTATCCAAAACATCACAACTTACCAATTTCAAATGTACAAGAGTAGATAACCTTTTACTCTTACATTTGACTAGTGTTAACAAACCCTCTTTAAGATATGTCACTCAAGTTACAATCTTGGAGTATGACTCTAAGAATTGTTTTGGAACGAAGTATGACTCATCTTTTTGATTTAACCATTTCAACAATTCATGACTCCTCTTCTTAGTCATAAGAATGCACTAAGATGACTTTAGAGGACCAATTGTGATATGGTATCTTAATCATTAAGATGATCATAAACATGATACTAAAGTACTCTCCCATCTTTTCAGATTTGAGAAACTTTTATCTTTCTGCCATACTTTGATTCTTCTTATTCGTTCTGTCTCACATTGAAACTTCTCCAATGCTACAAACTTATACTTAAACTTATAAGTATCACCATATTTACTGAACTTAAGTAAATCATGACGAATAGTCTTCTTGATCTTTTGTGGTGGACTTGACCAGTGCACAAGAATGTGTACTCGATCCCTTAGTCCTTTCCTTATTCACATAAGGAATTAGTCTTAATTTTCCAAGCTGAAAGTTCTCATTCATCATACTATACAATTTGCATGATTCCAAGTTTCGGTCCAATTGAACCTTGGATGATGAGAATCTTTCCTTATTTGGTAATATTAGACACTACCACAACCGAAAGAATCAAATCCATTTTTCCAATATTGCTATCAATGGAATCTTATAAGCAACAACTTTTCACAAATGCCATTGTAAGGATACTTAAAATAAATAAAATCAAAACCTTTTTCTTTTATTTTAAAACTTTGCGGAAAAACTTATCCTTACAATCTATATGAAAAGCTTGTTGTTATCTATTCCTAAGTAATATAAATATCATAACTCTTAAGTAATAGCCCAAAATTCTGATCACCGAACCATGCGATTGAAATCCATCTTCGCGATCAGAATCAGCATGTACTTAATAGAGTTAGACAATGGACTTTACCTGAAGTAGAGCCAAACTTATTGACTTTAACATCCTTAGGTAAATTTGGCAGCTTTGTAACCAATGCCCCTTCCTTTGGCAATAGTTACCTATGGACCCTTGATAATGGGACTATCTCAGACTTCGCCTCTCTCTTTACCATTGGGTCAACCGAGTTGACTATGGCCGATCCCTTTCCATTGGGAAGAGAGAGCTTTACTGGATATCCAATGTCATCATTGTTAATGTCCATAGTGTTTTAGGAAGTTGATCTTAGCAAATAGATATGATCATTAAGGGTCTTGTCTTAGTCTGTTTCATAGGATTCCCAAAAGAACTCACTATGTGACTTAGAAAGTAGTTGAGCCACCAACTTTCTCAAGACTTTGACACCCAACTCTCCCGGGTTGTCAATATGTGACTACATCTCCAAGATGTGATCACACCTAGACCTTACCTTGCCAATAGGGCTTGAGTGACCTTAAACTTTTTAGGAACTTGTGGGTTAGGGAGAATAATTGGAGGAGGTGAAAGAAGTATGATATCCATGGGACATCATCTTCATTTAGGAAAGCTTGTTTCAAGAGATTTGGGAAGATCATAAATGTCTAGACCAGACATCTTTTTGGGAGATATTCAAGATAGTTGATTTAAAGTCCTTAATATGACACCCAATATGAAATATTAAGGCTAGGACCCAACAAACTATTTTATAACTTAGAAGAGGGATGCCGTAATCCAAGCTATAAAATATTTGAAGGTAGGTGAATGACGATTCACCAATTTCCACCATGAAAAACGAAATAATTTATTAGGTTTTAATTGGATTTGAAAGTCCTAGATCTTTGAGATTCATTGAACTGTTCAAAGACATGTTTCAATCTCGAGTGTGCCCTTCAGGTTTTGTGACTGGGATGCTGAGGATCACAAAACAAGGTGTGAATAACCATGCAAATATACTTGGTACCCTTAATATTTACCCCTTAATCAGTGTGCCGTTTAACCACACACGCTCCACCGATACTATGATAAATATTAAGTTACCCTTTGCCTACCTTGTTAAGTCCAGGTTAGTGTGCCGGTTAACCACACACGCTCCACTAACGACTTAAGCAAAGTGCAAAGTGTAATTTCATGGGTTAGCACCAAATTCACATTTTCCTAAGTAACTAAGATTGGGTATTAATAAGAGTTTAGTTACTTAGTATTTATCATTAATACTTTTAATGAAAGGAGAATTATAGTCCTTGTCCTACCCGTTCGGCTAACGACCCTCCACCAGTCAAGGAAGCGGTGGGTGAGAGTGGACACCCATTAAACTGCCATTTTATAGGCAGTAACCTTATACCCCCCTTATAGACCGGCTTCGTGAATGAGGCCTACTAACGGTAAGACTGACTTTACTCTTATACATATATATAAATATTATTAACTTATAATATTATAAAATATAAGGGTTGAATTTTAACTTTTAAAATTCTAAGGGCTAACTTGGAATTAAAGTATTCATAAGTGAAAACTTTTCAAATTCTAAAACTTGAGGGCAAGTTTTGAAACTATTCAAAACTAATTAATTCCATAACTTATGAGTTTAAAGTAGTTTTAATTAAAAAAAAAAAACTCTTCAAGTTCCATAACTTGAGGACAAGTTATGGAAGACTTTAAACTAATTAATAAAAAAAATAACTTTTTTTATTGTAACTTATGGAATAATTAAGGTTACACTTTTTTTTTTAATTTAATGAAGAGACTCTTGAACCTCCATAACTTGAGGACAAGTTATGGAGTCATAAAACCATTTAATTAGAACTAGACTCTTCATTTTGTAACCTTTGCCAACTTTTATGAGTTTTATGATTATTAAATGTGACTTTTCATATAACTTGAGGACAAGTTACAAAAACACACTTTGGAATCAACTCTTAGATTAATATGGATTGAAAACAACTATTTCACACAACTTTTCTATTAATCTAAGAACCTCATAAGAACAAGATAATTCAAATCATCAATCTTCAAGAAATTAGCATGAACATACAAACTAATACAAATCTTGAAATTATGACAATTATCTTAGAAATTGGATTAGGATGAACATTACCACATCAAAAACAAGTTTATAAGTCCAAAAACATCTTAGGGTAATGTTCCTAGTCCAATTCCAGCCAAAACAATCGAATATATGCATCCAACTCGATTTTTCAGCTACTTTTGCAAGTATAACAAGAAAACAAGCCTAGGCTCTGATACCACTGTTGGGTTATGAGCATTCTAACACTCCTAAGTGTACATGCAACCCTAAATACCTTGGATCTATGTTTTCTCTATTATACATACAATTATGAGCATCCAAGGTATTATCCTAATCTAGCATACAAAATAATAAATATAACAAGATAGAATACATACCTCTTTGATGTAGAATGTCTTCATGAAGCTTGAGTGCCTAGTGCCCCAAGTGTGACACCTCAAATGGTTCACACAACACCAAATACACTTGGAATAACTTGAGAGAAACTTGAACACTCCTTGAAATCATCTAGCCCTCACACTCACACATTAGTGCATGATTTCTTGAGCCATGGGATTCTTTTATATGGTGGCTATTAGGGTTACACCATGTAACTCATGACTTTACCCATTCCTTATGCTCCATGGATTTTAACCTCCATGGAGTATCCATGGGTCACCCCATGGACTTAGTCCAACATAAGGAATCTTGGATCACAAGCCCACATATATAAGAATGAATGATTTACACAATCAACCCATATATTTAATTAGTCTCCTTTTGATCACTTAATTAATTCCAAATTAATTCTTGATCAATACTAATTAAATAACCTTATTAATATATTAGAACTTATAATATATTAACCAACCTTAAGTGTTATTTCTCTCATTATAGTCTATCCAAATGCATGATGCCATGCAACCCAAATGGACCATGCCGGGTCGGGTCAAGTCTTACCAATTATAGTTATGGACTTAGACATTAATCCAACAATCCCCCAAATGTATCTTTCCACTTTCTTTGGTTCTGGGTTGACCATGCCCGGGCACAGGGCTGACAAATCGCTAAACCTGGCCGTGTAGGTGGCTAGGTCAGAACCAACCATTTTTAGGTTCCATAGCTCCTGCTCCAGTTTTTGAATTTCGCCCGTCGGGCAGTATTCTTCTAACAGTAGGACTTTCAAGTCTTCCCAGCTCATGGCGTTGGTGACTGGAAGAGATACGAATTTCACATGCCCCTTCCACCATGTGAGGGCTCGGTCCGTGAAGGTGCAAGTAGCAAACTTGACCTTGCTTGTTTCTTGTCATGCACATATCTCAAAGACTGTTTTGGTCTTTTCGAACCATTGCATAAGTGCAATGACCCCTCCAGTGTCGTTGAACATTTTCGGCTTTGCGTTCGAGAATTCTTTGTAGGTGCATTCCCTAACATGACCATGACCAGTGTCATGGTTATGATGATTTGTACTGCTTCCGGCCCCTCCAGCTCCGTTAGAGTTTATTTGGGATAGTGCAGCTGCTACTGCTATGGTGATAGCAGCCTGTACCATAGCGGGATCGAAAGTTGGAGGTGGTGGCGGTGGCGTTGGTGTCGCATTTCGACGAGCTGACCTACGAGGAGGCATTTAGCTGCCAAAGAAATAACAATGAAGACAATAAGTCTTTGATGATTGAGATTCGTGTGATAATGAGTCAGTTATTTTCAATATATCCTGAATTAGATTCGACCTAAACAAGGTTTTTGAGTTTGATTCATAAGCAAAGCTTATATATTAAACATATATTTGGTTACATTCCGAAGTCAGGAAAATTCGACCTTTCTAAAGGTCTCTGATTACAAAAAGTTAAAGACAAGTAAGACTTTTAGCCGAGGTCCTAATCTATAACAAAATTTTAGGAGTTGGGCAAGTACTACTTGTGACGCGGGTTGCGCTTGGAGCTTGACTCCGCGTCTGATTGCTTTACTCCCATGAAATGCCTATCAAATATGGCTTGCTGCTCCCTCATTTCTCTTATCTCGGAAAGGGCTGCATTCATTTGGTCCTGGAGTGTGTCGGTGTGAAGTTGGGCATCTTCCTGCAACCTGTCCAGGCGACGGATATCAGCTGCGTTACCTTGTACCTCGACGTTGGCTTCGTGAATCCGGTTCGCTTGGACTCCTGATTGGTAGGACTGGTTGGCTATTTTGCCCACCATAACTGGGAGAGCCCGGTCAGCTGAACTTCCACCACTGACGTCGTAGAAGTCTCAACACATGCCGTGGGGAGGGCGCAATCCTTGCTGTTGACTCCAATGGTGAATGCGACTTCCCCAGACGGGAGTTGGTCCCTAAAAACCTCTTCGAACCGCAGGAGGTTGGATGGTTGGTGGATTGATTACTTCTGGTTCTGAGTCTGTCCCATCAGAGCCTTCCTCTTCCTCCTCTTCCAAGGGTTCCTCATCCTCTTCTGGGTCGTCTTCCTCCCATCCCCCGTTGCCTTGATTGGGGTAGTAGGGGTCTCCGAGTAGATGGAATCCAGCCATTGTGTCTATACGAGAAGAGGGGGGGGGGAGTTAAGAATTGACTATTAACTAAAGCACATACTGAAGTATCAAAGTTTAAACTTATTGCATTTACCAAATACTCCTATAGTATTCTAAATGTTATGTTTGATTCAAAAAGGTTATTCGGCTCTTGGACAAATATAGTTGATCTTGGACAAATATAGTTAGTCGGCTCTTGGACAAATATAGTTGATCAGGCTATATTCATCCCAGTTCCGATTACATGTTCCAAGCCATACCTGCACTGCACAACTCCTCTATAATACTTCTATATTGTTTTCAATATGATACCGACCCTGTTATGCAATGTATGCATGTGTACTTCATAAAAATTTCATTTTGAAAGTAAAACTCTCAATCAGAGTGTTTTTGCCCATTTGTGTTTACAGTTGTATATAAAAAAATGGTTTTGATATACTTAGTTCACTATAAACAAAGCTCTGATACTAATCTGTCACACCCCCAAACCAGAACGGCGGAAACGTTCGGGGGTGGAGGACGTCATATTCAGTATCATAACAATTGAATAGTAAAGAAAGTACTCACCACCATAACATATATTTGAAAAGTTTACATGATTGTATCTATTACATGTTTAAAAGTCAAATACAGAATGATGAATTCCAAAAGTTGATGTTAACGCAAGAGCGTTAATCTCCAAAAGTAGTTGTTAACCCTGCTTAGCGGTTTCCTGAGAATACAAGTTATTTCAAGAAAAAGTGTCAACAATTAAGTTGGTGAGTTCATAAATATATATTTGTATAAATGTATGCCATTCGAAAGTTCGTGTTTGTCTTCCAGAAAATGCGATATTTTCTCGTGAAAGGATTTATGAATTTTTGTTTGTATAGAATGAAGGTATCGAACCAGGAAAAACCTATATTTTCCTAACAGTGAGGAGTAGTCTCAAATGTCCAAGACTATGATTTTATAAGTAAATATGTCATACTTAAAATAATGATGCATAGTTTTATTAGTAAACAAAACTATAAGAAGTTTGTAATTTCGCGTAAAGATAATTGTAATATTACTTTTCCCGCAAAAACATAAATACCAAAATAATTGTCTATCCTGTGAGTTTTCATAACCGTATTATGATGGATTTGCCTGCGGCGACGTTCTTCAGGCGTCGAAGCGATATGATATTTGTCACCCCGCGGACTGTAGCTAACAGTCAGGGCGCAGGATCATCAGTCCCGTATAGATCTATACACACGTATCACGTTCTCACAACAGAGACTCTGGTTATAAAACAGGGCTTTCTAGTGGTACCTTGACAGGTATGGTAAAGACGATGGACTCACATATTCTCAATTAAGTCACGTATTTTGGAATATATATGAATGAATTCTGAAAAGATTACCCCTTCTACAGTGTTAACAAAGGCATAATAATGAGTTGTATTTTCTTGTATAAACATGATGTTATAGTTGAAATGGTTACCGTTAGTAGGATGTAGTATGTAGATATATAAATAAAACATATTTCTATTTATAAAACTTATTGTATCCCATGAGGGTAAGGTTGCGATGTGTGATGTTTTATATGTTAACAACTTCATATAATAGTTATAACAATAGTAATAAGTATAGCAAAAGATTTATGTTTTTCACCCGAGTTTAACCGTGTGTTTACTTGTATTCCCCCCTTAAAAGCATTTAAAAATGTATTTAAAAACGTAGTGATAGGGGTATGAACTCACTTGGTAGCTTGAAGAAGGTGAGACAAAAATCGATCAGAACTTCGACTGGAGAAAGCTGATTTCTCAGGATTCTCGGGAATCTCGGGAGCGTAAAACTCCCTTCGGAACTTAGATATGAAAATCGAGGCTTCAGGATGGCTTCGAGGGGTTAAACGCAGAGCAAAAGCACGGGAATGAGAAGAATTGAGCAAAAGAACTCGGCAGCCTCGCATGCCCTTTTATTGGGGATGAAACTCGCACGTACGCTGGGCGTACAAAGCTCTACGCGGGGCGTAGTTCGGATCAGACCTCCAGGTGGTGAGCTCCGGATGGTGCAACGTGGTCGCTTCTGGGCCAAGGAAAGCAGCTGCACGCTTCCCGTAGCTATCTCGTACGCAGGGCGTACCTCGGTGTCGACATGTACGCGGGGCGTACTCCTCGGTACGTTGGGCGTACCCTTCGGATCAAATCGGACTCGTCAGCACTTCGGATATTATCCGAATAAATAATTAAATTTATATATTTTAATTATTTAAAAACTTCAGAAAATCATAACTCTTGCATACGATCTCCGTTTTCGACGTTCTTTATATCCACGCGTACGTGAGACCATGCTCTACAACTTTCATTTAGACCCCGTCGGCAAATTTTTATTTTATTTTTATTATATTATTTTGAGTAGGCCGGGACAGGAAAACTCCGTTATAAACAACATAACTTCCTCATACGAAGTCAGATTTAGACATTCTTTTTATGCACGTTCATGGTTTAATGATATCTATGACTTAGTATACTCAAACTGAGCGTTTTGAACATTTCATTTTTGACGCTAATTATTATTTCACAAAAAGATTACAACATTTGACTCTCAGTCATTACATTGATTGGAAAAATAACGGGATGTTACAAATTAGAAGGCACCACGCGATACTGCGGTCCAATCAGAAAACGCCACGTGGAGGCCTCGTATGCGAGGTGACGTGGCCGAAGAGGGTCCTTGCGAAATTTCCCGGTTTTCTAGATTTTTCGATTTTCGTGCCAAAAACTTGCAGAATTCATAACTTTCGCATACGAGCTTCGTTTTTGGGGTTCTTTATATGCACGCGTAGGTAAGATTATACTCTACGATTTTTATTTATACTTCGTTGGCTTATTCTGAATTTATTTTTAATATTATTATTTTTAACAGACAAGGACTGGAAATCCGTTAAAAATTCATAACTTCTTCATCCGACGTCCGTTTTCGTCTGTCTTTTTACCGTTGTGCTACTTTTGACGAGACCTTCGATTCTCGTTCAAGTTGCGTCGGCTAAATATCGATCGATTTATATTTCGATTTTTTAGTTGTCTACTGCTAAACCGAAACTTAGAAAAATCATAACTTCCTCATACGAAGTCAGATTTTTACGTTCTTTTTACGAACGTTCTCGGTTTAACATATTCTACAACTTTCATTTAGATTTTTAAGGATAAAAAGCCTTTTATCGAAAATTCACTTTTTACACTGAACAATGTTTTGCCGGTTTGTCGTGGATTTTCGATTGGTCATAACTTCTTCGTTATAACTCTGATTTCAGTGTTCTTTATATTTTTGAAAACCTTGTTACAATCTCTACCACTTGGTTCATCCCAATTACGATTATTGATCAATTTATTTTTGACCAAATTTCACTGGTGTCACATGTACGGCCGTACACCCATGTGTGCGGCCGCACACTCCTCCAAAAGGGGTGTATGGCCTGATTTTGTCACTATACGACTTGCTGACTCATTCCTAATCTCGACCTTGGTTGTACTCAAGCTTAGAACGCTTAAATGAACCCTTAAATAGTGCTAGAAGTTAACAGAAACGAGTTTAACATTGATTAAATTGACTAGATGTACAAGGTAGATGTTTCGGGTTGTCACATTACAAATCAAAAATCGGGAAACAAAGTATTAGACAATGAGATTGATTATATTCCGTGTATCATGTCCGAATGATATTTTGCAAAATAGATATTGATTATATTCCATGTATTAGTTTAGAAGTTATACTGGTAATTATAGTTACAAACTTATCGAAGTGGGAGACTGTTGGATTAGGTTTCTAAGCCCATAACTATAAATGGTATAAACTTGAATTGATAGTAGGACAGTCCTTTTGGGTTTCCCTTAAACCTATCATTGGACATGATATTTTTGGAGAGAGAGAATGATTTATTATTTTACTAATAAATTGAAATAAATAATTTGTTAATATATATTATAGAAATAATATATTAATTATAAATAGTAATATTTAATCAGAAATTAGTTGGAATTAATTTGGTGATTAAAAGAATTAATTGAAAGTCCAAGGACTGGAGTGCAATTGTTCAATAGTTGAACAAGATGCATCCTAGAACCCTCCTTGAGGCTATGGACGGTTTTAAGGAGCCTTTAGGGTTTCTAGAATTATCCTTGGTGGATAATTAGAAAGTTGGATAATTACCTAGTTCAAGATAATATTATTATATTGAGTTTGGGTTTATCTAGGGTTTCCTGGCTGCATTATACAAAGGCCCCTAGGGATATAATTTTCAGCCACTCATACGTTAGAAGTGTTAGGCCGAAATTCTAATCTCCTTCCCCTCTCTCCTCAATATCCTTCTTGCTTGTGTTGGGTGTGAACCATCAGAGGCACGACATTTCTGGTGCTTGCTACCAAAAGCTTTGAAGAAGGAATTCAAGATTGTTTGCTACAATAATCATCAAGGTAAGTTTTCATCCTTATATTTTAGGTTTCATATACAAAAGTTTTGTACGATGATAGTTCATATTATGTTGCCTTTACGTGAAAGACATAGATCCTTCATATGTTTCATGATCCCTAATCATTTAATTGTTAAATGTTTTTCCGCTTAGTGCATAGAATTTTGTAACCTATGTTTTCCATCAGCATATACCTTGTTCCATTGCCAATGTGAAGTATACGGGAAAGGGCACATGCGATTGTCTATTGGGAAATTTCTTTATGATCTTGAAAAATTGACCATAATTTTTTTATTTGAGAAATCCATGTTACACACATTGTACACGGTATATAAGATGTCCATCTCCATAGAATTCAATTGTTCCCAACCACTGGTCTTATGAGTAAGGTACACTGAGATAGTTCTAGTTATGAATTTCCACGATGTGAGCAAACATTGCTTTTTGATGATGTTAGACCTTTTTGCATGTATGCTGATATCATACCCAATTGTTGGAAGAATTAAACATAATGCTTCATGATCTTCAAGTGGATACCACAGATAATAAATCGGTGGTTAAAGAGCAACCCTAAGATGATCAATGTTGATTCTAACTTCATGTATCCCCCCATTAACAGTACAAATCATTCATGTAATGTCTTCATCATAATCAACTATGAACAATAATTCACATAAGGAATTAGCTTAAATACCATTAGATTGCAAAGTCAAGGCTGGTGTGAGATGAAATATTTGAAAATATTGAAAAGGATCTTCATTTCCAGCTCCAACAAATCGAGTAGGAATTTCAAAATTTGTGATTTTGTTTGAAACTTTGTTGGTGATCGGAGCAATTAAAGCAGTGGAAATGGGAACAAGAGCCAACTCGGGATGGAAAGTTATGGCCAAGATTATAGGATGTGATGACGGAGGAATTAGGGTTCCCAAGATTATAGGATTAATATCTGTTGTTGAAGTAGTAGATTAGCCACCCAAGTAGATAATCATTACCAGTTGTAACGTGACATCTATTAAGAATGATTTTAAATTCACCCACCTAAATGGAACTCAAAGGTCACCTTTTTTTTCAGTTGATAATGACATTAGAAATTGAAGCATCATTGATGCTTAGTAGTAAGAAACTCATTAATGGTTGTAGTTTAACTAAGGAATTGATAATGATCAATCGGTGGAGATAAATGTATCAACTGATGAGTATCAGTGGTTGAAGATTCGTGGCTATAGACAAACACATCTACTGATAATGACCAGTGGCTTTCCTTTTTTATTCAAAGAGAGGAAGTTGGTGTCTCACATAAACTATGTTTCCAATAAAATAATCACTGAAACCCAAAGGGAAAAGTTTTTGATGTCTCGCATAAACTAATTTGCGAACAGAGCAGATCACTGACATTGAGAGAATTTTAGAATCTTACATAAACTATGTTTCTATAGAAAATATCACTTACACCAACGGAAGTGGATTTTGGTATCTCGCATAAACTATGCAAAGAATAGTAAATATGACTGATACGGAGTATGACATTTGTGTATTAAGTTGTTTTAAAATTGATATATTGAAAATTCATGCAAGGTAATGAGGGCTTTTGGAAATTTAAAACACATGAATGAGTACAAGGTTTTCTTATGCATCATTGCCTTATGAAAAAATTTCATTAGGACCAGACATAATTCTCTTAGCCAATCAATAAACATAGGTTATTATATCTGTTTTTGAGAAGGGCGGATCATTTAGTTTCTGTTGATAAGTGTGACTCATGGGTTAGAGGTTTTTGAGAAGAAACCACGTTAAGTCATTTCAATTGAGAGATTTAGAGACTTTGAACATGCAACAGTATGGTTCTAGAATCGAGATATGTCAAGAGTAACAATCTAGAACACTTAGTTCTCCATTAGTTCAAGGTACAAGTGTGACATCCCTTATTTTATAGAACCAAAAAAAAAATCTTTAACTTTCAAAACTGTATTATCTTTGTTTGCGGAAATTCTTAGTACAATAAAACATTTTACAGAAATTGTCCCGTTTTATCAAAATATCTTGAGTAAAGATGTTGTTTTAAATTACAAAACTCTAAGGATGTCCTAATCAATATAGTACATGAATTACATCGTAAAGACCTAAGGGTCCTGAACTATATTGCATGTCTTCTCTTTTACCACGCAACATCCTATTCAAGTCTCCAACAATCTTAACATCGCTACCTGTGATGCATATAAATTTAGTGGGTGAGGTTTGGGAAAACTTGGTGAGACACATATGGTTTTCAATCGCATAATATTATTATGATAATAATCTATATTCAATAAAACTGCAAAACTAACTGTTACTAAACACTATAGATATATACTCCAATGAAGATATCTATAAAACAATATATCCTTCCCTATCCCGCCCAGTTGATTCTCACGAATCCTAAATAACGATCATCGAGAATAATTTCCTTACCTGACGAATCATTTAAAGAAACGGTTTGACTGCACAGCTACGGGATTCCTTGGTCGGTGTAAGAACTAAAAACGCAACCATGAGGGGGTGGAGTACTCGAACGAACACATAAACCATACTCCCAGATAGTATTATTCATTAACACCTACATGTAATGAGTTTGCTAGTGTCCTACCAGACGATGTAGAATGGTTAGTGGTCCTCACCTTAATCTGCAAGTAATTTGTAGAGAAACTGATCACGGGCTCGTGATAGTGGCACGAAAACAGAACAGTCCTCTATGTTCAAATCTCACACACACCCCTAAATATGACTACCCAATATCCAACTTCTCAGGTGACTCTAGTACGTAACCCGTACCCCGGAAAGTGATAGCGCCATAGACCATAGCTCTACTCTCTGTTCCAATCTCACATACATTCCTTGTATTTTTACTACTCAATTATTCAACTTACTTTAAACTAAGCATCCTTTATAAGTCTTACTTTACCACTAGACAAGACTATGATGTAGGTAAATAACTTCCAAAACCCTTTTCCTATTTTATAAAATACTTCCATCCTACAGGTATTTATGATCAACACATAATTCAACCCGTAAGTATACGCTATACCTTAAATCTTTTTAATTAATAATACTTGTAATAAGATTTTCATGGGGTATAACCAAGAATACTATTAGCTCTTATATAATTATATATGCTTCACACAAAGTGTTACGTAGTATTATCAATTATACATTTAACATCTATTCCAGATAATAAACATTTATGTAATGGCGTAAATCTTAAAACAATTTTTTTCATTTTTCCACATAATAAAACTCATATAATATTCTCAAAATCTCATGTATCAAATGTCATCATAATAAAACATATCCCAGAATCTCAAAACATAATCCTCTGCCAGTGTGTACAAATCATGCCGGCGCCTTCCCACGATCCTCGCTGGTACCTGAAACACATATCACATAACACGGTAAGCATAAATGCTTAGTGCGTTCCCCAAAATACCACATACAACACATAAGCCACTCGAGGCTATAACTCGGTATGACCCTCCGGTTAATGTGTCTCAGCGGGACCCTCCAGTACCGTAGCTCGTTGGACCCTCCAGTCTGGTCTAGCTCGTTGGACCCTCCGGTCCGGTCTAAATCGTTGGACCCTCTGGTCTGGTCTAAATCGTAGGACCCTCCGGTCCGGTCTATATAACAAATAGCATACATATATCACAAATCACATAAACTCAACATACACATAACACATAAGACCCTCCGGTCTGCACATAGTTACCACTCTAGGTAAGGTATAATGAGAAGACTCACATCGGGTAATATCGGAAGGTCTCGAACTCGAATATCTGATCTAGTCTCCGCCTAATCATACAAAGTAATTATCTCTAATTAAAACGGCTCTCAAAGGCTAGACTAGTCCCTCCCTATATTCTCTCAGAAGGGGAAAAGACCATTTTACCCCTCCAATGGTCTAATGTCCCAATATTGACCAAACCCTAAAAGTCAACCCCAGTCAACGGTCCAACTTTGACCAGACTCGTCGAGTGCACTCGGCTGACTCGGCGAGTCCATATGTGTCCTCTGAATCCTTTTAAGGCCTCACTCGACTCGTCGAGTTAACCTTTCTCTCGATGGGTTACCACTGATCATGAATCGTGGTGCAACACGATCCGACTCGTCGAGTCCGCTCATGGACTCAACGAGTTTCTTCCATGAGAATGCTCAAACGACCTTCTGATGTCAGATCTGTTTCTCTAACCTATAGATCTGGCCTTCTAACACTCAAAAGTTACGTAAAGGTCCAAACTTTATGCTCATGCAACACTCATATGGCTCTATTTGATGAATTAGCCCTAATATGACAACCATGTTTCAAAAACCCCAAAAGGGACTGCATAAAGCTGGATGCTTGGGGCTCTTTGGACCTCTCAAGGTCTAGATCTAAGGTCTATTTCACAATGGGACCTCTCATGCTCTTATTCCAACTCAAGAAAGGGTAAAGAAACCCTTGATTCAAGAAGCCTACACAATAAAGAAGAAAAGAGCCGAATTGCTACCTCAAAGTGAAGCCTCCTTGCTTGAAAGTCTCAGAACAACAACCTCCTTTGGTCCTTCTTGCTGGATCACTTCTCCTCCTTAGCAAAATCACAATAAATGGTTCAAGATGGTTCTCTCTCTCACTACACACGCTCAAAATATGCTAGGGTTCATTTCTCTGAAAGGGTGGCCACAAATGAAGGCCATAAGGACCCTTAAATAGGGCACATGCCCAAAGATTTAGGGTTTCTGTCCACAGCGCGGACTCGTCGAGTCGACTGTCCGACTCATCGAGTCCATTCATTAATCCTAGTCAGCAGTCACGATCCTACTCGACGAGTCTAGGCGTCAACTCGTCGAGTCCCACTCCTTGACTCAAAAATAAATACTTAATTTATGATACCTGGAAATCCGGATGTTACAATTCTCCCCCACTAGAATCAGACTTCGCCCTCGAAGTCTCACTCTGCACACAACTCTGGATGTTGCTCCCGCATCTCTATCTCCGGCTCCCAGGTCAGCTCGGACCCTCTCCGATGTTTCCACTGGACCTGAACCAGGGGCACCTCCTTGTTCCTCAGAACCTTGATCTTCCGATCTAAGATCACGATCAGCCTCTCAATGTAATTCAAACTCGCGTCCACCTGAATATCCTCTAGCAGCACAACCGCCGTCTCATCGGCTATACACTTCCTCAACTGGGATACATGGAAGGTATCATGGATTTGACTCAACTCCTCGTGTAGCTCCAGACGGTATGCTACCTTACCCACCCTCGCGGTCACCCTGAACGGACCAATGTATCGGGGCCCCAGCTTGCCCCTCTTCCTGAATCGGATCACTCCTTTCCAAGGAGATACCTTCAGGAGTACGAAGTCTCCAACGTGGAACTAGAGCTCGGATCGCCGCCTATCCGCATAACTCTTCTGACGGCTCTGGGCTGTCAGTAACCTCTGTCTGACCTGCTGTATCTGCTCAGTCGTCTTAAGCACTATCTCAGTGCTACCTATCACTCGTTGCCCTACCTCTCCCCAACAGATGGGAGCTCGACACCTCCTCCCATAAAGAAGCTCAAAGGGAGGCATACCAATACTCGAATGGTGGCTGTTGTGGTAAGAAAACTCAGCCAAAGGTAGGTATGTGTTCCAACTTCCACCGAAGTCCAGAACACATGCCCGAAGCATGTCCTCGAGTGTCTGTATCTTCCGCTCACTCTGTCCATCCGTCTGGGGGTGGTAAGCAGTGCTGAAGTGAAATCTCGTACCCAAATCCTCATGGAACTTCTTCCAGAACCTGCAAGTGAAACGTACATCTCAGTCTGACACAATCTAGATCGGCACTCCATGCCGCGGCACCACCTCTCTCACATATGTCTCTGCCAGCCTCTCCGCAGAAGAGCTCTCACTGATAGCAAGGAAGTGAGCGCTCTTCGTCAGCCGGTCCATAATCACCCAAATTGCATCAACACCCCTTGCGGTCCTTGGCAATTTCGTGATAAAATTCATAGAAATTTGTTCCCACTTCCACTGGGGAACCTCTAGTGGCTGCAACTTGCCATGCAGACGCTGGTGCTCGGACTTAACCCGGCGACAGGTCAAGCACCTATCTACTACCCATGCAACATCCCTCTTCATACAGGGCCACCAATAGTCTCTCTTTGGGTCCAAATACAACTTCGTGGCCCCGGGATGGATTGAGAATCTCGATCTATGCGCCTCCTCCATCAGAGTGCTACGTGTCCCGCCCGTATACGGCACCCAAATCCGACCACGAAAGGTCATGAGCCCTCGGCTATCCGTCACAAACTCGGACACCTATCCAATCACCCGCTCCCTTTTGCGGTTCTCCGGTCTCACAGCCTCTGCCTGGGCCTCTCGAATAGTATCCAACACCGGAGTCATCACTGTCATCCTCATACATATGTCTCGAATCGGGGCACTCTCCGCCCTACAGCTTAGAGCATCGGCTACCACATTAGCCTTGCCCGAGTGGTACAGGATCTCGCAGTCGTAATCCTTTACCACATCCAACCATCTCCTCTGGCGCATATTCAGGTTGGGCTGATCCATCAGATACTTCAAACTCTTGTGGTCCGTGTATACAGTACACCGAACCCTATACAAATAATGATGCCATATCTTAAGGGCGAACACTACTGCCCCCAACTCCAATCCGTGGGTGGGATACCTCGTCTCCTGAGGCTTCAGCTGCCTCGATGCGTATGCTAACACGTGCCCTCTCTGCATAAGCACCGCACCCAACCCTGATATAGACACATCACTGTAAACCACAAAATCCTCCATTCCCTCCGGAAGGGCTAACACTGGGGCTTCGCATAGTCTCTGGGGAAGGGTCTCAAACGAGGTCTGCTACTCTGGACCCCAAGAAAAAGCAACACCCTTCCGGGTCAATCTGGTGAGGGGAACGTCAATCTTTAAGAAATCCCGGATAAATCTCCGATAGTAGTCGGCCAACCCCAGAAAACTCCTGATCTCGGTGGGGGATCTCGGCACCTCCCAACTCATGACAGCCTTGATCTTGGCCGGATCGACCAATATCCCATTCTGATTAACGAGATGTCCCAAGAACTGGACCTCTCGTAACCAAAAATCACACTTGGAGAATTTGGCATATAGCCTCTCCGATCTCAATACTCCAAGGATCTCCCTCAGATGATCCTCATGCTGCTCTCTGGATCTCGAATACACTAGAATATCGTCGATGAACACAATCACCGATCGATCCAACATCGGCCTGCATACTCGGTTCATGAGGTCCATGAACGCCGCTGGTGCATTGGTGAGCCTAAAAGGCATCACCACGAACTCGTAATGCCCATAACGAGTCCTAAATGATGTTTTCTGGATATCCTCATCACGTACCCTCATATGGTGATATCCAAACCTCAAGTCTATCTTGGAAAACCAAGACGCACCCTGCAACTGATCGACCAGATCGTCGATCCTTGGCAATGGATAACGGTTCTTGACCGTTAATTTGTTCAACTCCCGGTAATCAATGCACATCCGGTGTGAACCACCCTTTTTCTTAAAAAAAAGGATCTGCGCTCCCCACGGCGAGCTACTCGGTCGGATGAATCCCTTCCCCAGCAGCTCCTAAAGCTGCGTGGATAAATCCTGCATCTCTGGTGGCGCAAGGCGATAGGGTGCCTTGGCAATAGGTGCTGCCCCCGAAATCAAATCAACGTGAAACTCCACCTGCCTCTCGGGAGGCACACCCGGCAACTCCTTGGGGAAAACATCCGGAAACTCCCGCACTATCGGTACCTCATCGACAGAACTCTGCCTCTCTGTGGCAACTCGTGTATCCATCACGTAGGCTACAAACCCTCTACAACCCTGCTGTAGACTCTGTCTCGCTCTGGCAGCCGAACAAAATGCTGACCCAGATTGGGTACCCTCGCCATATACCGTCAGCACTCCCCCACTAGGGTCTAGGATGGTCACCAACTGCCGCTCGCAGTCTATAACAGATCCAAATCGGCACAACCAGTCCATGCTTACGATTACACAGACATCACCCATCGCAATCGATACCAGATCTATCGGGAACTCAACACCGAAAATATCGAGCACACATCCTCGAATCACATCAGTAGCTTAAACCGCTCGCTCGTCAGCTATGTAAACTCGTAGAGGTAGACTCAACGCCTCTCGTCGGGTACTGATGTGCTGGCTAAACGCTAATGACACGAAAGATTGACTCGCACCCGAGTCAAATAACACCAAAGCAGGTACAGAACTCACAAGAAAAGTACCTATGTATACCACATAATAAGCACAATATTTCAAACTCAGCATAAGTAAATAAAAGAATACATACCAGCCACGACATCGGGCACTACGCGGACCTCCTCCGCTGTCAATTGAAAGGCTCTCCCGCGAGCCTTCGGTGCCTCGGCCTTCGTTGGCCGGACCTCGGTAGCTCTAGCAGCAGGTGCAGATCCCTGTGCTGATCCCTGGAGTAAATGCGGGCACTCGGCCTTCCGATGGCCTGTCTGGTTGCAGTGAAAGCAAACCGAAAATCCCTTGGGACAATCCCTCGCGATATGCCCCTCCTTCCCACACTTGTATCACACACCTGCTCTGCACACCCCATCATCGCTCTTGCCGCACTTCCCGCAAGTGTGGCCCTTCGGACCTCCAGATCTCGAATCAGCGGGCTTGGCCCGCTTGGCTGCCGGCTGAGACTGTACCGGCCGCCTATCCCTCCTCTGAGACTCGGCCTCCTCCCTGGCCTGAGTCTCTAATTCAATCTCCCTCTTCCGGGCATTCGCCTGGAGCTCGGCAAATGTCCGGTATGTCGAGTTCGCCACAAACTCACGAATGTCCCTCCTCAGTATGCTCAGATATCGGCTCATACGCGCATGCTCGGTAGACACGTGCTCAGGGAAAAACAACGCCCTCTCATGAAACATCCGTGTAATCACAGTCACAGACTCCGTCCCCTGCTTGAGGGACAAGAACTCCTGTGCCAACCGTTCCCTCTCCACTGGGGGAACATACTCATCTCGGAACATGGTGGTGAACCTCTCCCAGGTCACCGTTGTAATCTCTGCAGGAGTGAAGTCTTCCGTAACAAACTCCACCAGTCCTTCGCTCCCAAGCGAAGCTGGTTCAGCGCGAACCAAACTCTCAGATGCTCTGGACAATAACAGGTGTAGAAGCATCCCTCAATGTCAGAGATCCACCTCATCACGGCTATCGGATCCTAAGTCCCATCAAACTCTGGTGGCTTCGTGTTTCTGGACTTTCGGTACAGCAACGAGTCACCCCCCTGTGGCCTGGCAGCGGGGACGGCTGCGGTGGCTGCAGCAACAGAAGCATCGGTAAGAGAAGCATACCGCTCATCAAACGTCTCAATAAAAGTGGTCTTGATAGACCCAAACATATCAGGAATCTCCGCTCGTATGGCTGCGGCCACCTCCTCGTGAATCAACCTACAGATCTCCTCATCACTGGTACCACTGGTACCACTGCCTCCTGGGTGGTGGCGCGTCCCAACCATGATTTCTTTGAAATACAACATAAAAGAAGTCAGAGATTCGCTCGACCATACTCGCACTCGATACTCAACCCTACTTGTTCTTTAGTACCCTATGGATTCTTACTTGGACTGCTCACCGATTCGGTGTTTCCAGTAGTACGGGCCCTATACTACCTTCCACAACGCATCGGTATTCACCCCAAGTCCTCCTCCTAGGATCCCAGATCACAAGTACTCTATATCTCACTAACTCAGGCTACCCTCCAGTAGACCACTCGTAAGCTCCTCACTGCTACCTACTCACTCTCGAAGTATCTCATAGCAGCAGTAACTCCTAGGCTAAGGCATCACAAATTAGGCCCACTCTAGTCCTAACTATGAATACCTAGCCTACTCGAGCATGCATAACATATCACATAATATCTCCTAACACATAATGTAAGGGTATTTTGGGAAATCACCGTTCGGGCGTTGGCTGATCGTACACACTGCTTCGTTTTGCGTTTCTCAAAAATATTTTGCTCTTTTTAGAAAAACTGTTTCTTTTATGAAATTTTTTCTCAAATCCTCTAATTCGAGTTCAGATACGCCCGAAGGTGCATCCGAATCCCTCAAACCAAGGCTCTGATACCAACTTGTAACGGCGTAAATTTTAAAACAATTTTTTTCATTTTTCCACATAATAAAACTCATATAATATTCTCAAAATCTCATGTATAAAATGTCATCATAATAAAACATATCCCAGAATCTCAAAACATAATCCTCTGCCAGTGTGTACAAATCATGCCGGCGCCTTCCCGCGATCCTCGCTGGTACCTGAAACACATATCACATAACACGGTAAGCATAAATGCTTAGTGGGTTCCCCAAAATACCATATACAACACATAAGCCACTCGAGGCTATAACTCGGTATGACCCTCCGGTCAATGTGTCTCAGCGGGACCCTCCAGTCCCGTAGCTCGTTGGACCCTCCAGTCCGGTCTAGCTCGTTTGACCCTTCGGTCCGGTCTAAATCGTTGGACCCTCTGGTCCGGTCTAAATCGTAGGACCCTCCGGTCCGGTCTATATAACACATAGCATACATATATCACAAAGCACATAAACTCAACATACACATAACACATAAGACCCTCCGTTCTGCACATAGTTACCACTCTAGGTAAGGTATAATGAGAAGACTCACCTCGGGTAATCTCGGAAGGTCTCGAACTCGAATATCTGATCTAGCCTCCGCCTAATCACATAGAGTAATTATCTCTAATTAAAACGACTCTCAAAGGCTAGACTAGTCCCTCCCTATATTCTCTCAGAAGGGGAAAAGACCATTTTACCCCTCCAATGGTCCAATGTCCCAATATTGACCAAACCCTAAAAGTCAACCCCAGTCAACGGTCGAACTTTGACCAGACTCGTCGAGTGCACTCGGCTAACTCGACGAGTCCATACGTGTCCTCTGAATCCTTCCAAGGCCTCACTCGACTCGTCGAGTTAACCTTTCTCTCGATGGGTTACCACTGATCACGAATCATGGTGTAACACGATCCGACTCGTCGAGTCCGCTCATGGACTCGACGAGTCTGCCTCAAGTTCCATAGTTCGCTGAATGGCCGCCACGTTTAGTTCAACATTGCGGGCCACTCGGCAGACTATGATTGGAAGGGCTCTTTCTGCCGAGCCTCCCTCGTTCACATGGTAGAAGCAGCGATCCCCATCGTACGGGTGGGGTTGGCCTTGTTCGTGACTCCGCCTATCAAGGCTTCCGACCCACATAGGCGTTGGGCCTTCGAACTCAAGTCGAGGGTTAGGATTTGGTATCGGGGCTACTTGAGGTAGGTTCTCGACTTCAGGTTCTGAGTCGGCCTCTTCGGGGAATTGTTCTGTGAAGTCATCGCCCAAGGGAATTTCATTATTTTCTTCTGGCTCTTCCTCGAGCCATCCATCATTTCCTTGGTTGGGAAAGTACGGGCCGCCAGGGAGATGGAATCCGGCCATGCTATCTACGCGAGATAGTGGTAAAGGGATAGTTAATAGGCATCGAATCTAATAATACTTCCAATGTATTATAGTTACCTGATTGATTCTTGAGGAATGGATTTTTGGGTAAGTTTTCGGTTCGGTCGTTATAGTACCTTAAAATACTCCTATAGTATTTTAACCCTTATGTTTGGTTCTAGAACTCTTCTGGTATCTAGGAAAGTTTTAGGCTAGCTGCAACACCACAGTCACTCCCACGCACATGTTGGTCATGTCTCAAATGAATATAGTTGATCAGGCTATATTGACCCTAGACATGATTACATAACTGCCCAGGTTTAACCGCGATGTCCAACATCCAAATACTTTTGTTTTGTTCTACTTATGACACTGATTCAGGTACTTAGGTATACTTGTATACTTTTTATAAAAATACTTATATTTTGAAAGTATACTTTTAGTTTAGAGGACTTAGGCCCCTTAGTGTGTATAGTTGTATACCATGTAAGGTTCGGTATACTTAGTTCACTATAAAAAAGGGATCTGATACCAATCTGTCACATCCCAAAACTGGAGTGGCGGAAACGTTCTGGGGCGAAGGACGTCATGTGTAGTATAACAACCATTGTATCATAGCAATCATAGTAAACACAACCAAACATTGAATACATATATGAAAAAGGTTTACATTGACTTAATACATAGTTTTGTTGATATCAAAAGTAAAATAGAAGGACGTGACTCTAACGCTTCGACTTCTACGAACTCCTGGAAGTACCTGTCTACTAATTCCCTGAGAATACAAGCAGTTTTGAAAGAGTATCAGCATAAAGCTGGTGAGTTCATAAGCATTTAATTTTGGAGAAAGATGTTTTTTGATCCTTTTGAAAAATGTTCCTCAAGAAAATCCCATATTTTCGTATGAAAAGTATAGTTTAAAACCCATTCCTTCCATGACTTCCCGGTTCGTAATAGATATGCACAATCCAAGGAGTCATGGAATGAACATGAGTATCCGTTAGTTGAATGATAAACCATCAGTTTATAAAGCATCGTGTTATCCTGGGAAAATCCTATATTTTCCCTAAAAGTAGGTTATTGGTTATCCGTTCTAAACTGAAGAGTATAAGTATCTTCCATACTTATATTGTTAAAGCATAGTTTCTTTTGAAAAACCCTGGTTACTCCCAGTGAGGTATATTAGTCTTATTACATAAATAAAACTAATTAAAAACGTGGTGATCTAAATCCTGAATGTATTTTTAATACCCTCCCGTAATCACTTGGTTATTAACTCTGAAGTTAGTTCGTTTGATCGATTATTACGCAAGTAAATCGTTGTTATCTACGTTGTGAGTGATATGACCGTACTTAAACTTGATATGGCGCGAATCGGGCACCAGTACCCTTTTATGACTTTGTCACCCGTAGACCTGCCGGTCCTACTGTAGCTAGCAGCAAGGTGCGGGATAGTCAGTCACGTATAGATCTATACACAACAGTCACGCTCTCCTTCGCGGAGATTCTGATCATAAGTGCTAGTCCTTCACTCAGTTAAGTTTGTGAGTGTTACCAAGGACATGTCTCCAACTAGACTAACCAATTTACAAGTAATAATGCTGAAAACCCTTTTTGTGATTAACATGAATCTTTTATAAAATGATATATTTTACTTCATGATTCATAAGTTTGTTTTTCCTTAGTTTTGAAAACTACTTTTGCAAGTTGGTTTGTTAAACCATTTGGTAAAACTGATTTCCATATTCGAAGTATATTTAAAATATATTTATCTTAGACAAAATAATATATTTTGAGCACAAGATTGCTTGTGCTTTTGCTTGTATTCCACCCGTGAAAACATGAAAAACTCGGAAAAGCGTAGGGGTATGAACTCACCTCGAGTGGATAGTTGGAATGAAAGATCGGTATGAGATGCTGAGTGTCTAATGAAACCTCGAACACAACTTGATCCCATTCAACATGTAATAACACATATAGGAGTCAAATGAAGGTATTTCACTACTAGATATGATACGAAACCACTCTAGGGACTTGGAATCACTTGCACTAATTGTTAGAACCTTATAGGATTGCGTGAGGGGGGTGTATGGCCACCTTATAGGTGTGTGCGGCTCATGAAGTGTGCGGCCGTACACTCATGATGGAAGGTGTCTTTGAGGTGTTTTCAAGGTTCACACTAGCATCCATGAAGTGTTCTAAGTCCATACTTAGTTGTAGTGCAAGTTTGAGGTCAATAAGGTCATAGAAGTGGGTTTGTGGCCCTAAGGTGTGTGTGCGGCCGTACACAGGGGTGTGTGGCCGTACACCCTTCATTCATATGCCCAAAATGTCGACTTTAAGATGAAATAAGGCTAGGGTCATGTCCAACTTGAAGATGGGGGTCAAACTCTCACTTTGGAGGGTCTTTTAGGGGTGTGCGGCCATCTTATGGGGGTGTGCGGCCGCACTCTCTTCTAAACATGAAAAGCATGACGAATATTGCAGTCTTAAGGCTTAGATAGAGTGGTCTTTCAAGGATATCAAGTGAGAGGATGAATTACACACGTTCTTGAAGCTTTGGTGGGTTCACGGTTGAAGAACTTGAGAGAGAAGAAGTAGTGTGCGGCCACGGAGTGAAAGGAATGAAAGGAATGGGGTCAAACCTTTATATAGGGGTGGGTGTGTGGCCATGAGGGGTGTGTACTGTCACACCCCCAAACCAGAACGGCGGAAACGTTCGGGGGCGGAGGCCTTCAGGTAAGTATCACAACACATGCAATATAGTAATCAAAGTACAAACAACCATTGCATTAATATGTATAAGTTTTACATAAGTGTTTAAACATTACATATTCAAACACCAAAGTAGGTACAGTAGAAGACAAGAGTCGCGGTACGGTACTAGGTAGTCTTCTCAAAAGCTTCGGGAGTGTACATGTCTACTGGATTCCTTAGAATACAAGTTATTTGGAAAGAGTAGATCAACATTTAAGCTGGTGAGTTCATAAGTATTTTAGTTCTGTTAAGTATACCCTAAGTTCTTTGGATAAGTTCACTGGTTCCTCCAGAAAATCCTATATTTCCTGAGGTGATAGATTGATAACCACAATAGTTTCCCTCTGTAATTACTTATTTTATACTGATTGTATATAACCAAATATCGAATGGACAGTTAAATGGGTGTATCTGCCCTAAGCCCACAACCAAACAAGGAACAGGAAGTAAGGCGGAAGTCACACATTTCACTGTCAATTGGATATTACTTATGTATAACTCTGATGTAAAAAACTAAGGAATTATAGAATTAACCACTAAAGGTCCTTTATGTTATACTAGTTTACAGAAAGTGAATGACTAAGTTCCCATTTGTAAAAGTGGTTTAATCCCATAAACCTTTTCATTTGTAAAAGTGGTTTAATCCCGTAAACCATTTCCTTTGTAAAAGTGGTTTAATCCCATAAATCGTTTCTTTTGTAAAAGTAGCTTAATTCCATAAACCGTTTCATTTGTAAATGTGGTTTAATCCCATAAACCGTTTCATTTGTAAGAGTGGTTTAATTCCATAAACTGTTTCATTTGCAAGAGTGGTTTAATTCCATAAACCGTTTCCTTTGTAAAAGTATTCTTAGTTATATCTGTTCTATAGTAAAAACCTTAGTATTAATCCTGGAAAATATTATATTATCCGTAATACTGCCTTGTGGTTTTAAATGTTCAAAACCAAAAGTACAAGTATATTTACCATACTTGATTTCATGATACATAGCTTTTACCGTAAGTAAAAACTAACAGAAGGTATCTTTGGTCAGGAGGTAATTATCTTTTCTTACTGTTTTAAGAGAAGTATATTACTTAGTAATTCACTCGTTGTTTTATCCATGTGAGTTCTATTAACCATACTAATATGACTGATATGCCTGCGGCGATGTTCTTTAGGCATCGGAAATGGTATGATATTTGACACCCTAGGCCTGCCGGCCAAACTGTAGCGAACAGTAAAGGTGCGGGATTGTCAGTCCCATATAGATCTATACACAAATTCATGATCTCCCTACAAGAGATTCTGGTTAATAAGTCAGGACTTAAGGTCGTACTTAGATAAGTACACCATGAAGAGTCTCACAAATTTATTGTTTCAACAAGATTTACGATGTATTATTACCCCGTGATTGCTAACCCTGGTAATCTGTATCGTACCTTTGTTAATGCAAACCCGGTATGATGTATTATTACCCCGTGATTGCTAACCCTGGTACTCTGTATAGTACCTTTGTTAATGCAAACCAGGTATGATGTATTATTACCCCGTGATTGCTAACCCTGGTACTCTGTATAGTACCTTTGTTAATGCAAACCCGGTATAATGTATTATTACTTCTTTTATATATTATCCTTATATTAAAAGTATTATACATATCTTGGTATACATAAATGAATTGTTGGTAATTTCCTTGGAAAGTATACAATCGTGAATCATACTTGTGTATTTAGTTCTGAATCATAAATTATACCTATTATAATTTATATGTTCTATCTGATTAGCATGATTTCTCATGGATGAACACCTTTGCTCAGCATGATACAAAGGTAATGATACCGAAAGGAGTAACCTTATATACTCATATATGTATAATATATATATAATTAAGAAGGAAACGACCTTCGGTCAACTAACACACCCTTAATTCCACATCCAAACAAGGAAACAGAAATAAGATAATTCATTAGTCCTAAGCCCTTCAAATCTTATTTATATATTTATACATATATAAACATGATATTGGCATTTATAATTTGAAATAGTTTATAAAACCCTTTTCAAAGAGTTTTACGGAGTTTACATGACTTTAAAGATTTAACATGGCTTTAAGTCACTTTGGAAGTATTTGGTAATTCTTAAAAGCATACGGAAACCCTTTGTGTGATTATTATCACATACAGTTATTAACATAATTTATTATTGTGTTAAACTTGTATCCCCCCCTAAAAAGCATTTAAAAACCATTAAAAAGGTAAATTATAGGGGTATGAACTCACTTTGATAAGTGGTGATTCGGGCAGCGTTTCGTTTCTATTGATGATCTTTCTCGAAGAAACCGCGAGTTTTTGAGTAAAAACCGACTTTATGCGGGCAGCACTTCGACTAGAAAGAGCTTATCTTCTCGAGAATTCTGGGGCTACGGGGCTTGCTTCGGGTTTTAGACACGATACTGGGGCCTTGGGGGGTCGTGAGAAACTTTACGGGGGTGGAAAATGTGAAAAGGGTGAAAATGGTGAAGTAGCCGGGAAGTCTCGCATGCCTTATATAGGTCGCAGCCTCAGATCCGAAGCAAGGAGGGTGCGACGCGTGTCTCGGACAGGTGGCGAGGGAGAAGGCAGGTGGCAGCTTCGCATGCGAGGGGGAGGCTTCGGTTCGGACACCTGGCATCGCGAGTCGGATCAGCAGTGGACCGAACCTCGGTCCAATCAGGAGATGCCACGAGGGTTCGAGGGTGTCTCCTGCAAAGATGTCCGAAGGTGAGTGGACCGCGACTTTAGTCGAATCATGTCACACCCCCAAACCAGAACGATGGAAACGTTCGGGGGCGGAGGACGTCATATTCAGTATCATAACAATTGAATAGTAAAGAAAGTACTCACCACCATAACATATATTTGAAAAGTTTACATGATTGTATCTATTACATGTTTAAAAGTCAAATACATAATGATGAATTCCAAAAGATGATCTTAACGCAAGAGCGTTAATATCCAAAAGTAGTTGTTAACCCTGCTTAGCGGTTTCCTGAGAATACAAGTTATTTCAAGAAAAAGTGTCAACAATTAAGTTGGTGAGTTCATAAATATATATTTGTATAAATGTATACCATTCGAAAGTTCGTGTTTGTCTTCCAGAAAATCCGATATTTTCTCATAAAAGGAGTTATGAATTTTTCTTTGTATAGAATGAAGGTATCGAACCAGGAAAAACCTATATTTTCCTAACAGTGAGGAGTAGTCTTAAATGTCCAAGACTATGATTTTGTAAGTAAATATGTCATACTTAAAATAATGATGCATAGTTTTATTAGTAAACAAAACTATAAGAAGTTTGTAATTTCGCGTAAAGATAATTGTAATATTACTTTTCCCGCAAAAACATAAATACCATAATAATTGTCTATCTTGTGAGTTTTCATAACCGTACTATGATGGATTTGCCTGCGGCGACGTTCTTCAGGCGTCGAAGCGATATGATATTTGTCACCCCGCAGACTGTAGCTAACAGTCAGGCCGCGGGATCATCAGTCCCGTATAGATCTATACACACGTATCACGTTCTCACAACAGAGACTCTAGTTATAAAATAGGGCTTTCTAGTGGTACCTTGACAGGTATGGTGAAGACGATCGACTCACATATTCTCAATTAAGTGACGTATTTTGAAATATATATGAATGATTTCTGAAAAGATTACCCCTTCTACAGTGTTAACAAAGGCATAATAATGAGTTGTATTTTCTTGTATAAACATGATGTTATAGTTGAAATGGTTACCCTTAGTAGGATGTAGTATGTAGATATATAAATAAAACATATTTTTTATTTATAAAACATATTGTATCCCATGAGGGTAAGGTTGCGATATGTGATGTTTTATATGTTAACAACTTCATATAATAGTTATAACAATAGTAAGATAAGTATAGCAAAAGATTGATGTTTTTCACCCGATTTTAACCATGTGTTTACTTGTATTCCCCTCCCCCCCCCCCCCCAAAAAAAAAGCATTTAAAAAGGTATTTAAAAACGTAGTGATAGGGGTATGAACTCACTTGGTAGCTTCAAGAAGGTGAGACAAAAATCGATCAGAACTTCGACTCGAGAAAGCTGATTTCTCAGGATTCTCGGGAATCTCGGGAGCGTAAAACTCCCTTTAGAACTTGGATATGAAAACCGAGGCTTCGGGATGGCTTCGAGGGGTTAAACGCAGAGCAAAAGCACGGGGATGAGAAGAATTGAGCAAAAGAACTCAGCAGCCTCGCATGCCCTTTTATTGGGGATGAACCTCGAACGTACGTTGCGCGTACGAAGCTCTACGCGGGGCATAGTTCGGATCAGACCTCCAGGTGGCGAGCTCCGGATGGTGCAACGTAGTCGCTTCTGGGCCGAGGAAAGCAGCTGCACGCTGCGCGTAGCTATCTCGTACGCAGGGCGTAGCTCAGTGTCGACATATACGCGGGGCGTACTCCTCGGTGCGCTGGGCGTACCCTTCGGATCAGATCGGACTCGTCAACACTTCGGATATTATCCGAATAAATAATTAAATTTATATATTTTAATTATTTAAAAACTTCAGAAAATCATAACTCTTGCATACGATCTCCGTTTTCAACGTTCTTTATATCCACACGTAGGTGAGACCATGCTCTACAACTTTCATTTAGACCCCGTCGGCAAATTTTGATTTTATTTTTATTATATTATTTTGAGTAGGCCGGGACAGGAAAACTCCGTTATAATCATCATAACTTCCTCATACGAAGTCAGATTTAGACATTCTTTTTATGCACATTCATGGTTTAATGATGTCTACGACTTAGTATACTCAAACTGAGCTTTTTGAACATTTCATTTTTGACGCTAATTATTATTTCACAAAAAGATTACAACATTTGACTCTCAGTCATTACATTGATTGGAAAAATAGCGGGTTGTTACATCATCCCCTCGATAGAGGGAATTTCGTCCCGAAATTAATTACAAAGTAAATGTTTATGGACTTGGGAAAAGATGCGGGTACTTTTGTTGCATCTGATCATCTCGCTCCCAAGTGAATTCGGGTCCCCGCTTAGCATTCCAGCAAACCTTCACTATTGGTATGCGACTCTGCTTAGTTCGTTTGATTTCCCTATCCATGATCTCGACGGGTTCTTCCACAAAGTTAAGATTTTCATTCAATTCGATTTCCTCGAGTGGAATCACGAGAGTTTCGTCGGACAGACACTTCTTCAGGTTAGATACATGAAACACCGGATGTACTTTGCTAAGTTCGATTGGAAGCTGAAGTCTATACGCTACTGGACCAATCCTTGTAGTAATTTCGAAGGGTCCAATGTACCTTGGGTTTAGTTTTCCACGCTTCCCGAAGCGTATCATGCCCTTCCAGGGTGAGACCTTCAGAAGAACGCGGTTACCAACCTGAAATTCTAAGGGTTTTCGTCTTTTGTCGGCATAACTCTTTTGTCTATCTCTTGAGGCTTTCAGTCGTTCTCGAATTTAAACGATCTTTTCAGTCGTTTCCCTTATGATTTCCGGACCAGTGAGAGTGCTATCAGGGACTAGACCTTTCGCCAACTGCGTGTCGCCCACTTCCGCCCAGCACAAAGGTGATCTGCACTTGCGGACGTAAAGGGCTTCGAATGGAGCAGTCTTGATGCTAGTGTGATAACTGTTGTTATAAGAGAACTCAACCAATGGCAAGTGGCTGTCCCATGCTTTACCGAAGTCGATTACATAGGCTCGCAACATGTCTTCTAGGGTTTGGATCGTTCTCTCACTCTTCCCGTCAGTTTGTGGGTGATAGGTTGTACTCATATCTAGCTTAGTACCTAAGGCCTTCTGTAGCGTTTGCCAGAACCTTGAAGTGAACCTACTGTCTCTATCCGAGATGATAGATATCGGTACACCATGAAGTCGCACGATCTCTCGGATGTAGGTTCTTGTTAGTTTCTCCATCTTATCGGTATCTTTGATTGGCAAGAAGTGGGAAGATTTGGTTAACCTGTCGACGATCAACCAAATGGTATCGTGACCACCCTGCGTCTTGGGTGGTTTGGTTATGAAATCCACGGAAATCTGCTCCCACTTCCACTCAGGTATTTCGGGCTGATGGAGTAGACCTGAGGGCTTCTGATGTTCTACCTTGACTTTGGCACAAGTCAAGCACTTGCCCACATAGGTAGCAATTTCTTCTTTCATGTTTGGCCACCAGTAGAGTTGTTTGAGATCCAGATACATCTTATCTGAACCTGGGTGCACGGAGTATCGGGTCTTGTGTGCTTCGTTCATAACTATCTCTCTGAATCCACCGAACTTCGGTGTCCAGATTCGGTTCATGAGGTAACGAACTCCGTCACTCTTGATCTCAAAATTCTTGTCCATCCCTCTAAGTGCTTCACCTGTCAGTTTTTCGGGTTTCAAGGCTTCCAGTTGAGCTTCCTTGATTTGCGTTGACATGTGTGAATGGATCGTCATGGTTAGTGACTTCACTCTTCGACCAGAGCACTCCTTACGACTAAGGGCATCTGCCACCACATTGGCTTTTCCCTGATGATAACGAATCTCACATTCGTAGTCGTTGAGTAGCTCAACCCAACGTATTTGCCTCATATTGAGCTCTTTCTAATCGAATATATGTTGAAGGCTCTTGTGGTTTTTGAAGATGGTGCACTTTGTACCGTACATGTAGTGCCTCCAGATTTTTAGGGCGAACACCACTGCTCCAAGTTCTAAGTCGTGAGTGGTGTAGTTGACCTCGTGCGTTTTTAGTTGTCATGAGGCGTACGCAATAACCTTTCCTCGCTGCATTAGTACACAACCCAGCCCTTGATTGGATGCATCGCAGTATACTACAAAGTCTTCTATCCCCTCTGGAAGAGACAAAATGGGTGCACTGCACAGGGCTTGCTGCAAGGTTTGGAATGCAATATCTTGCTTTTCCCCCCAGTTGTAGGTTACACCCTTCTGAGTCAGGGAGGTAAGAGGTTTTGCAATGCTGGAGAAGTTCTGTATGAACCTGCGATAATAGCCAGCAAGGCCTAGAAATTGGCGAATTTTGGTTGGCGTTGTTGGCGCAGACCAATTCTGGATAGCCTTGATCTTGGAAGGGTCCACGTGGATTCCCTCTTCGCTGACCACGTGACCTAGGAAGTCCACCTTCCTAATCCAAAACTCTCATTTTGAAAATTTCGCATAAAGCTTCTCAGTTCTTAGCATCTCTAAGACTTGTCTCAGGTGCTGACCATGTTCCTCTTTACTTTTTGAATAGATGAGTATGTCATCTATGAATACTATCACAAATTCGTCTAGGAACGAACGACATACCCGATTCATTAAGTCCATGAACACGGCGGGTGCATTGGTTAGTCCAAACGGCATCACTACAAATTCGTAGTGACCGTATCTAGTTCGGAAGGATGTCTTAGGAATATCGCTCTCTAGGACTCTCAGCCGGTGATATCTTCATCTCAGATCGATCTTGGAAAAGTAGTTTGCTCCTTGGAGTTGATCGAACAAATCGTCTATTCGTGGTAGGGGGTACCGGTTCTTAATGGTAAGTTTATTGAGTTCTCGGTAGTCGATGCACATTCTGAACAATCCGTGTTTCTTTTTCACGAAAAGCACTGGTGCTCCCCAAGTTGAGAAGCTTGGTCGGATGAATTCTTTGCTGAGTAGTTCATTCAGTTGACTGGATAGTTCTTGCATCTCTGCTGGGGCTAAGCGATACGGCGCTTTGGCCACAGGGTTGGCTCCAGGAATTAAGTCGATTCTGAATGCGACTTGTCTTGCAGGCGGTACTCCTGGAAGATCCTCAGGAAAGACATCAGGAAAGTCACAGACGTCAGGTACGCCCTTGATGTCTTCTACTCCTCGTTTCACATCCACTACATGTGCCAAGAACGCGTGGCATTCCTTGCGTAGATATTTTTGAGCCTTGATGCAAGAGATGATATGAAGAGGGGTGCTAGGTTTGTCAACATAAATAACGAGGGCTTCGTCATTTGGCAGATTAAGGCGAACGGCCTTATTGTAACATAAAATGTCCGCACGATGAGAACTTAGCCAATCTATGCCTATGATAACGTTGAAACTTTTTATCGAGACTGGCATGAGGTCGATTGGAAAGGATTGATTGTTTAGTTAGAGGGTATAATTTAGGTATATTTCCTTAGCACCTTCTGTTTTCCCGTTAGCCATTTCTACTATAAAAGTTTTACTTAATGATTGAGGGATTTGTTTGAGTAGATTTTTAAAACTATGGCTTACGAAACTCCTCTCCGCTCCACTATCAAATAACATGTATGCATATGAGTTATCGAGGAGAAAAGTACCTGTAACAACAGTGGGGTCTGCAACGGCTTCCTCCTAGCCAATTGCGAATACTCTGACACTTCCCCGGGCATTCCTGTTGTTTTCCTTCGGGCAGTCCCTTCGGAAGTGCCCGGTTGCTCCGCACTCGTAGCAGGTACGACCTACTCCGACATTCGCAGCTGGAGCGGCTGGTTGGGCTGGTTCTTTGCAGAAGCGGACGGTGTGTCCCTTCCTGTTGCACCTAGTGCAATGCATTTCACGGCAGGGTCCGTGGTGATGGAAGTTGCATTTACTGCACTTCGGTAGGTTGCCGATGTATGGCTTTGTTGGTGCTGGGGCAGTCGGGACAGTAACAGCGTGAGCAGCCACCATTTGTTGTTTCTTAGGGTTTTCCTGCGTTGTCTGCCCCTTTCTCTTGCTCCAGGGTTTCCTTCGGTCATCTACCTCCTTCGGTGGGTCAGCAGCAATTGTGATGGTACCCTGTTTAATCCCGTGATCGATTAATCATTGTGCCAGGCGCTTCACGCTGTTGAATGTAAGTGGGTTGGAAGCCAAAACATGCCCTTGAATCTAGGGCGACATCCCCCAAATGTATCTTTCCACTTTCTTTGCTTCTGGGTTGACCATGCCCGGGCACATGGCTGACAAATCGCTAAACCTGGCCGTGTAGGTGGCTAGGTCAGAACCAACCATTTTTAGGTTCCATAGCTCCTGCTCCAGTTTTTGAATTTCGCCCGTCGGTCAGTATTCTTCTAACAGTAGGACTTTCAAGCCTTCCCAGCTCATGGCGTTGGCGACTGGAAAAGATACGGATTTCACATGGCCCTTCCACCATGTGAGGGCTCGGTCCGTGAAGGTGCAAGTAGCAAACTTGACCTTGCTTGTTTCTTGGCATGCACAGATCTCAAAGACTGTTTCGGTCTTTTCGAACCATTGCATAAGTGCAATGACCCCTCCAGTGCCGTTGAACATTTTCGGCTTTGCGTTCGAGAATTCTTTGTAGGTGCATTCCCTAACATGACCATGACCAGTGTCATGGTTATGATGATTTGTACTGCTTCCGGCCCCTCGAGCTCCGTTAGATTTTATTTGGGATAGTGCAGCTGCTACTGCTGTGGTGATAGCAGCCTGTACCATAGCAGGATCGAAAGTTGGAGGTGGTGGCGGTGGCGTTGGTGTCGCATTTCGGCGAGCTGACCTACGAGGAGGCATTTAGCTGCCTAAGAAATAACAATGAAGACAATAAGTCTTTGATGATTGATATTCGTGTGATAATGAGTCAGTTATTTTCAATATATCTTGAATTAGATTCGACCTAAACAAGGTTTTTGAGTTTGATTCATAAGCAGAGCTTATATATTAAACATATATTTGGTTACATTCCGAAGTCAGGAAAATTCGACATTTCTAAAGGTCTCTGATTACAAAAAGTTAAAGACAAGTAAGACTTTTAGCCGAGGTCCTAATCTATAACAAAATTTTAGGAGTTGGGCAAGTACTACTTGTGACGCGGGTTGTGCTTGGAGCTTGACTCCGCGTCTGATTGCTTTACTCCCATGAAACGCCTATCAAAGATGGCTTGGTGCTCCCTCATTTCTCTTATCTAGGAAAGGGCTGCATTCATTTGGTCCTGGAGTGTGTCGGTGTGAAGTTGGGCATCTTCCTGCAACCTGTCCAGGCGACGGATATCAGCTGCGTTACCTTGTACCTCGACGTTGGCTTCGTGAATCCCGTTCGCTTGGACTCCTGATTGGTAGGACTGGTTGGCTATTTTGCCCACCATAACTGGGAGAGCCCGGTCAGCTGAACTTCCACCACTGACGTCGTAGAAGTCCCGACACATGCCGTGGGGAGGGCGCAATCCTTGCTGTTGACTCCAATGGTGAATGTGACTTCCCCATACGGGAGTTGGTCCCTGAAAACCTCTTCGAACCGCAGGAGGTCGGATGGCTGGTGGATTGATTACTTCTGGTTCTGAGTCTGTCCCATCAGAGCCTTCCTCTTCCTCCTCTTCCAAGGGTTCCTCATCCTCTTCTGGGTCGTCTTCCTCCCATCCCCCGTTGCCTTGATTGGGGTTGTAAGGGTCTCCGAGTAGATGGAATCCAACCATTGTGTCTATACGAGAAGGGGGGGGGTTAAGAATTGACTATTAACTAAAGCACATACTGAAGTATCAAAGTTTAAACTTATTGCATTTACCAAATACTCCTATAGTATTCTAAATGTTATGTTTGATTCAAAAAGGTTATGCTTTTGGTAAGTTTTTAGACTTGTTGTCCACTGCAGCTACTCCTTGGCATACGTTAGTCGGCTCTTGGACAAATATAGTTGATCAGGCTATATTCATCCCAGTTCCGATTACATGTTCCAAGGCATACCTGCACTGCACAACTCCTCTATAATACTTCTATATTGTTTTCAATATGATATCGGCCTTGTTATGCAATGTATGCATGTGTACTTCATAAAAATTTCATTTTGAAAGTAAAACTCTCAATCAGAGTGTTTTTGCCCAGTTGTGTTTACAGTTGTATATAAAAAAAATGGTTTTGATATACTTAGTTCACTATAAACAAAGCTCTAATACCAATCTGTCACGCCCCCAAACCAGAACGGCGGAAACGTTCGGGGGCGGAGGACGTCATATTTAGTATCATAACAATTGAATAGTAAAGAAAGTACTCACCACCATAACATATATTTGAAAAGTTTATAGGATTGTATCTATTACATGTTTAAAAGTCAAATATAGAATGATGAATTCCAAAAGATGATGTTAACGCAAGAGCGTTAATCTCCAAAAGTAGTTGTTAACCCTGCTTAGCGGTTTTCTGAGAATACAAGTTATTTCAAGAAAAAGTGTCAACAATTAAGTTGGTGAGTTCATAAATATATATTTGTATAAATGTATGCCATTCGAAAGTTCGTGTTTGTCTTCCAGAAAATCCGATATTTTCTCATAAAAGGATTTATGAATTTTTGTTTGTATAGAATGAAGGTATCGAACCAGGAAAAACCTATATTTTCCTAACAGTGAGGAGTAGTCTCAAATGTCCAACACTATGATTTTATAAGTAAATATGTCATACTTAAAATAATGATGCATAGTTTTATTAGTAAACAAAACTATAAGAAGTTTATAATTTCGCGTAAAGATAATTGTAATATTACTTTTCCCGCAAAAACATAAATACCATAATAATTGTCTATCCTGTGAGTTTTCATAACCGTACTATGATGGATTTGCCTGCGGCGACGTTCTTCAGGCGTCGAAGCGATATGATATTTGTCACCCCGCGGACTGTAGCTAACAGTCAGGGCGCAGGATCATCAGTCCCGTATAGATCTATACACACGTATCACGTTCTCACAACAGATACTCTGGTTATAAAACAGGGCTTTCTAGTGGTTCCTTGATAGGTATGGTGAAGACGATGGACTCACATATTCTCAATTAAGTCAAGTATTTTGAAATATATATGAATGATTTCTGAAAAGATTACCCCTTCTATAGTGTTAACAAAGGCATAATAATGAGTTGTATTTTCTTGTATAAACATGATGTTATAGTTGAAATGGTTACCCTTAGTAGGATGTAGTATGTAGATATATAAATAAAACATACTTCTATTTATAAAACATATTGTATCCCATGAGGGTAAGGTTGCGATGTGTGATGTTTTATATGTTAACAACTTCATATTCCCCCCTTAAAACATATTTCTATTTATAAAACATATTTCTATTTATAAAACTTAACCGTGTGTTTACTTGTATTCCCCCCTTAAAAGCATTTAAAAAGGTATTTAAAAACGTAGTGATAGGGGTATGAACTCACTTGGTAGCTTGAAGAAGGTGAGACAAAAATCGATCAGAACTTCGACTGGAGAAAGCTGATTTCTCAGGATTCTCGGGAATCTCGGGAGCGTAAAACTCCCTTCGGAACTTAGATATGAAAACCGAGGCTTCGGGATGGCTTCGAGGGGTTAAATGCAGAGCAAAAGCACGGGAATGAGAAGAATTGAGCAAAAGAACTCGGCAGCCTCGCATGCCCTTTTATTGGGGATGAACGTCGCACGTACGCTGGGCGTACGAAGCTCTACGCGGGGCGTAGTTCGGATCAGACCTCCAGGTGGTGAGCTCCGGATGGTGCAACGTGGTCGCTTCTGGGCCAAGGAAAGCAGTTGCACGCTGCGCGTAGCTATCTCGTACGCAGGGCGTACTCCTTGGTACGCTGGGCGTACCCTTCGGATCAGATCGGACTCGTCAGCACTTCGGATATTATCCGAATAAATAATTAAATTTATATATTTTAATTATTTAAAAACTTCAGAAAATCATAACTCTTGCATACGATCTCCGTTTTCGACGTTCTTTATATCCACGCGTAGGTGAGATCATGCTCTACAACTTTCATTTAGACCCCGTCGCCAAATTTTGATTTTATTTTTATTATATTATTTTGAGTAGGCCGGGACAGGAAAACTCCGTTATAAACATCATAACTTCCTCATACGAAGTCAGATTTAGACATTCTTTTTATGCACGTTCATGATTTACAGATATCTACGACTTAGTATACTCAAACTGAGCGTTTTGAACATTTCATTTTTGACGCTAATTATTATTTCACAAAAAGATTACAACATTTGACTCTCAGTCATTACATTGATTGGAAAAATAACGGGTTGTTACAAATCAGAAGGCGCCACACGATACTGCGGTCCAATCAGAAGACGCCACGTGGAGGCCTCGTATGCGAGGTGACGTGGCCGAAGAGGGTCCTTGCGAAATTTCCCGGTTTTCTAGATTTTTCGATTTTCGTGCCAAAAACTTGCGAAATTCATAACTTTCGCATACGAGCTTCGTTTTTGGCGTTCTTTATATGCACGCGTAGGTAAGATTATACTCTACGATTTTTATTTATACGTTGTCGGCTTATTTTGAATTTATTTTTAATATTATTATTTTTAACAGACCGGGACTGGAAATCCGTTAAAAATTCATAACTTCTTCATCCGACGTCCGTTTCCGTCTGTCTTTTTACCGTTGTGCTACTTTTGACGAGACCTTCGATTCTCGTTCAAGTTGCGTCGGCTAAATATCGATCAATTTATATTTCGAATTTTTAGCTGTCTACTGCTAAACCGAAACTTAGAAAAATCATAACTTCCTCATACGAAGTCAGATTTTTACGTTCTTTTTATGAACGTTCTCGGTTTAACATATTCTACAACTTTCATTTAGATTGTTAAGGATAAAAAGCCTTTTATCGAAAATTCACTTTTTACACTGAACAATGTTTTGTCGGTTTGTCGTGGATTTTCGATTGGTCATAACTTCTTCGTTATAACTCGGATTTCAGTGTTCTTTATAATTTTGAAAACCTTGTTACAATCTCTACCACTTGGTTCATCCCAATTACGATTATTGATCAATTTATTTTTGACCAAATTTGACTGGTGTCACATGTACGGCCGTACACCCATATGTGTGGCCGCACACTCCTCCAAAAGGGGTGTATGGCCTGATTTTGTCACTATACGACTTGCTGACTCATTCCTAATCTCGACCTTGGTTGTACTCAAGCTTAGAACGCTTAAATGAACCCTTAAATAGTGCTAGAAGTTAACAGAAACGAGTTTAACATTGATTAAATTGACTAGATGTACAAGGTAGATGTTTCGGGTTGTCACATTACAAATCAAAAATCGGGAAACAAAGTATTAGACAATGAGATTGATTCTGTTCCATGTATCATGTCCGAATGATATTTTGCAAAATAGATATTGATTATATTCCATGTATTAGTTTAGAAGTTATACTGGTAATTATAGTTACAAACTTATCGAAGTGGGAGACTGTTGGATTAGGTTTCTAAGCCCATAACTATAAATGGTATAAACTTGAATTGATAGTAGGACAGTCCTTTTGGGTTTCCCTCAAACCTATCATTGGACATGATATTTTTGGAGAGAGAGAATGATTTATTATTTGATTAATAAATTGAAATAAATAATTTGTTAATATATATTATAGAAATAATATATTAATTATAAATAGTAATATTTAATCAGAAATTAGTTGGAATTAATTTGGTGATTAAAAGAATTAATTGAAAGTCCAAGGACTGGAGTGCAATTGTTCAATAGTTGAACAAGATGCATCCTAGAACCCTCCTTGAGGCTATGGACGGTTTTAAGGAGCCTTTAGAGTTTCTAGAATTATCCTTGGTGGATAATTAGAAAGTTGGATAATTACCTAGTTCAAGATAATATTATTATATTGAGTTTGGGTTTATCTAGGGTTTCCTGGCTGCATTATATAAAGGCCCCTAGGGATATAATTTTCAGCCACTCATACGTTAGAAGTGTTAGGCCGAAATTCTAATCTCCTTCCCCTCTTTCCTCAATATCCTTCTTGCTTGTGTTGGGTGTGAACCATCAGAGGCACGACATTTCTGGTGCTTGCTACCAAAAGCTTTGAAGAAGGAATTCAAGATTGTTTGCTACAACAATCATCAAGGTAAGTTTTCATCCTTATATTTTAGGTTTCATATACAAAAATTTTGTACGATGATAGTTCATATTATGTTGCCTTTACGTGAAAGACATAGATCCTTCATATGTTTCATGATCCCTAATCATTTAATTGTTAAATGTTTTTCCGCTTAGTGCATAGAATTTTGTAACCTATGTTGTCCATCAGCATATACCTTGTTCCATTGCCAATGTGAAGTATACGGGAAAGGGCACATGCGATTGTCTATTGGGAAATTTCTTTAGGATCTTGAAAAATTGACCATAATTTTTTTATTTGAGAAATCCATGTTACACTCATTGTACACGGTATGTAAGATGTCCATCTCCATAGAATTCAATTGATCCCAACCAATGGTCTTATGAGTAAGGTACATTGAGATAGTTCTAGTTATGAATTTCCACGATGTGAGCAAACATTGCTTTTTGATGACGTTAGACCTTTTTCCATGTATGCTGATATCATACCCAATTGTTGGAAGAATTAAACATAATGCTTCATGATCTTCAAGTGGATACCACAGATAATAAATCGGTGGTTAAAGAGCAACCCTAAGATGATCAATGTTGATTCTAACTTCATGTATCCCCCCATTAACAGTACAAATCATTCATGTAATGTCTTCATCATAATCAACTATGAGCAATAATTCACATAAGGAATTAGCTTAAATACCATTAGATTGCAAAGTCAAGGCTGGTGTGAGATGAAATAATTGAAAATATTGAAAAGGATCTTCATTTCCAGCTCCAACAAATCAAGTAGGAATTTCAAAATTTGTGATTTTGTTTGAAACTTTGTTGGTGATCGGAGCAATTGAAGCAGTGGAAATGGGAACAAGAGCCAACTCGGGATGGAAAGTTATGGCCATCATTGGTTAGGCTAAGAGTTCTTGAAAGAAATCACAAAATTTGATTAAGGGTTTGTAAAAAAGGTAAATCTTCAAACCTTCCCCGATATAAAGGATGTGATGACGGAGGAATTAGGGTTCCCAAGATTATAGGATTAATATCTGTTGTTGAAGTAGTAGATTAGACACCCAAGTAGATAATCATTACCAGTTGTAACGTAACATCTATTAAGAATGATTTTAAATTCACCCACCTAAATGGAACTCAAAGGTCACCTTTTTTTTCAGTTGATAATGACATTAGAAATTGAAGCATCATCGATGCTTAGTAGTAAGAAACTCATTAATGGTTGTAGTTGAACTTAGGAATTGATAATGATCAATCGGTGGAGATAAATGTATCAACTGATGAGTATCAGTGGTTGAAGATCCGTGGCTGTAGACAAACACATCTACTGATAATGACCAGTGGCTTTCCTTTTTTATTCAAAGAGAGGAAGTTGGTGTCTCACATAAACTATTTTTCCAATAAAATAATCACTGAAACCCAAAGGGAAAAGTTTTTGATGTCTCGCATAAACTAATTTGCCAACAGAGCAGATCACTGACATTGAGAGAATTTTAGAATCTTACATAAACTATGTTTCTATAGAAAATATCACTTACACCAACGGAAGTGGATTTTGGTATCTCGCATAAACTATGCAAAGAATAGTAAATATGACTGATACGGAGTATGACATTTGTGTATTAAGTTGTTTTAAAATTGATATATTGAAAATTCATGCAAGGTAATGAGGGCTTTTGGAAATTTAAAACACATGAATGAGTACAAGGTTTTCTTATGCATCATTGCCTTATGAAAAAATTTCATTAGGACCAGACATAATTCTCTTAGCAAATCAATAAACATAGGTTATTATATCTGTTTTTGAGAAGGGTGGATCATTTAGTTTATGTTGATAAGTGTGACTCATGGGTTAGAGGTTTTTGAGAAGAAACCACGTTAAGTCATTTCAATTGAGAGATTTATAGACTTTGAACATGCAACAGTATGGTTCTAGAATCGAGATATGTCAAGAGTAACAATCTAGAACACTTAGTTCTCCATTAGTTCAAGGTACAAGTGTGACATCCCTTATTTTATAGAACCAAAAAAAAAATCTTTAACTTTCAAAACTGTATTATCTTTGTTTGCGGAAATTCTTAGTACAATAAAACATTTTACGGAAATTGTCCCGTTTTATCAAAATATCTTGAGTAAAGATGTTGTTTTAAATTACAAAACTCTAAGGATGTCCTTGTTGGATTAGGTGTCTAAGCCCATAACTATAATTGGTATGTACTTGAATTGATAGCAGCACAGTCCTTTTGGGTTGCCCTCAACCTAGCAACTGGACAAGGAAATTATAAAAGGAGAGATATTAATTTATAAGATTAATAAATTAATATATATAAATAATTTATTAATATGTTAAAAGATTAATATATTAATTAGAAATCATTATGTTTAATTAATAGTTAGCCAGAAATTGATCATAATTAATTTTGGGGTTAAAAGAATTAATTATAAAGTGCAGGGACTAGTTTGCAATTAACTAATAGTTGAGTGGAAGGATCCATAACCCCCTTGGAAGGAGGTGGAAGAAATCCATAGGGGAACCCTAGAGATTTCGTCCAAGGGGTCCAGATAAGGCCCTTGGGTTTTGCTTAGGCCCTAAGCAAAGGATAATTAGGGTTTTCCCTAAACCCTAGATCCCTCAGCTATTTAAGGAGCCTCCTGGCTCACATTTTAGGTCACTTGTTCTTTGGAAGAAACCCTGGCCGAAATTGCATACTCCCTCCCCTCTCTCCTCTTCTACTTTCCTTCTTGCTAGTTCTTGGGTGTGATTCCATTAGAGGCATTACATTTGTGGTGTTAAGCTTCCAAGAAGATCAAGATCAAGATCAAGGGAATTATCAATTGTTTACAATAACAATTGAAAGGTATGTAACTCCTATACCCTAGTTTGTTAATTTCGAAATTAGCCTCCTCCTCTAGGGTTCTTTTTTTTGCAATTCAAAGTTATATGTTCAATAGTTAAAACATAGATCCAAAGTAGGTTGCATGTGAACTTAGGAATTGTTTTTCTAGTTTATTTGTTTTACCTAAAACCCATCAGTCCTAATCCATATAGTACATGAATTACATCGTAAAGACCTAAGGGTCCTGAACTATATTGCATGTCTTCTCTTTTACCACGCAACATCCTATTCAAGTCTCCAACAATCTTAACATCGCTACCTGTGATGCATATAAATTTAGTGGGTGAGGTTTGGGAAAACTTGGTGAGACACATATGGTTTTCAATCGCATAATATTATTATGATAATAATCTATATTCAATAAAACTGCAAAACTAACTGTTACTAAACACTATAGATATATACTCCAATGAAGATATCTATAAAACAATATACCCTTCCCTATCCCGCCCAGTTGATTCTCACGAATCCTAAATAACGATCATCGAGAATAATTTCCTTACCTGGCGAATCATTTAAAGAAACGGTTTGACTGCACAGCTACGGGATTCCTTGGTCGGTGTAAGAAGTAAAAACGCAACCATGAGGGGGTGGAGTACTCGAACGAACACATAAACCATACTCCCAGATAGTATTATTCATTAACACCTACATGTAATGAGTTTGCTAGTGTCCTACCAGACGATGTAGAATGGTTAGTGGTCCTCACCTTAATCTGCAAGTAATTTGTAGAGAAACTGATCACGGGCTCGTGATAGTGGCACGAAAACAGAACAGTCCTCTCTGTTCAAATCTCACACACACCCCTAAATGTGAGTACCCAATATCCAACTTCTCAGGTGACTCTAGTACGTAACCCGTACCCCGGAAAGTGATAGCGCCATAGACCATAGCTCTACTCTCTGTTCCAATCTCACATACATTCCTTGTATTTTTACTACTCAATTATTCAACTTACTTTAAACTAAGCATCCTTTATAAGTCTTACTTTACCACTAGACAAGACTATGATGTAGGTAAATAACTTCCAAAACCCTTTTCCTATTTTATAAAATACTTCCATCCTACATGTATTTATGATCCACACATAATTCAACCCGTAAGTATACGCTATACCTTAAATCTTTTTAATTAATAATACTTGTAATAAGATTTTCATGGGGTATAACCAAGAATACTATTAGCTCTTATATAATTATATATGCTTCACACAAAGTGTTACGTAGTATTATCAATTATACATTTAACATCTATTCCAGATAATAAACATTTATGTAACGGCGTAAATTTTAAAACAATTTTTTTCATTTTTCCACATAATAAAACTCATATAATATTCTCAAAATCTCATGTATCAAATGTCATCATAATAAAACATATCCCAGAATCTCAAAACATAATCCTCTGCCAGTGTGTACAAATCATGCCGGCGCCTTCCCACGATCCTCGCTGGTACCTGAAACACATATCACATAACACGGTAAGCATAAATGCTTAGTGCGTTCCCCAAAATACCACATACAACACATAAGCCACTCGAGGCTATAACTCGGTATGACCCTCCGGTTAATGTGTCTCAGCGGGACCCTCCAGTACCGTAGCTCGTTGGACCCTCCAGTCCGGTCTAGCTCGTTGGACCCTCCGGTCCGGTCTAAATCGTTGGACCCTCTGGTCTGGTCTAAATCGTAGGACCCTCCGGTCCGGTCTATATAACAAATAGCATACATATATCACAAATCACATAAACTCAACATACACATAACACATAAGACCCTCCGGTCTGCACATAGTTACCACTCTAGGTAAGGTATAGTGAGAAGACTCACATCGGGTAATATCGGAAGGTCTCGAACTCGAATATCTGATCTAGTCTCCGCCTAATCATACAAAGTAATTATCTCTAATTAAAACGGCTCTCAAAGGCTAGACTAGTCCCTCCCTATATTCTCTCAGAAGGGGAAAAGACCATTTTACCCCTCCAATGGTCCAATGTCCCAATATTGACCAAACCCTAAAAGTCAACCCCAGTCAACGGTCCAACTTTGACCAGACTCGTCGAGTGCACTCGGCTGACTCGGCGAGTCCATATGTGTCCTCTGAATCCTTCTAAGGCCTCACTCGACTCGTCGAGTTAACATTTCTCTCGATGGGTTACCACTGATCATGAATCGTGGTGCAACACGATCCGACTCGTCGAGTCCCCTCATGGACTCAACGAGTTTCTTCCATAAGAATGCTCAAACGACCTTCTGATGTCAGATCTGTTTCTCTAACCTATAGATATGGCCTTCTAACACTCAACAGTTACGTAAAGGTCCAAACTTTATGCTCATGCAACACTCATATGGCTCTATTTGATGAATTAGCCCTAATATGACAACCATGTTTCAAAAACCCCAAAAGGGACTGCATAAAGCTGAATGCTTGGGGCTCTCTGGACCTCTCAAGGTCCAGATCTAAGGTCTATTTCACATTGGGACCTCTCATGCTCTTATTCCAACTCAAGAAAGGGTAAAGAAACCCTTGATTCAAGAAGCCTACACAATAAAGAAGAAAAGGGCCGAATTGCTACCTCAAAGTGAAGCCTCCTTGCTTGAAAGTCTCAGAACAACAACTTCCTTTGGTCCTTCTTGCTGGATCACTTCTCCTCCTTAGCAAAATCACAACAAATGGTTCAAGATGGTTCTCTCTCTCACTACACACGCTCAAAATATGCTAGGGTTCTTTTCTCTGAAAGGGTGGCCGCAAATGAAGGCCATAAGGACCCTTAAATAGGGCAAAGCCCAAAGATTTAGGGTTTCTGTCCACAGCGCGGACTCGTCGAGTCGACCGTCCGACTCATCGAGTCCATTCATTAATCCTAGTCAGCAGTCGCGAGCCTACTCGACGAGTCTAGGCGTCACCTCGTCGAGTCCCTCTCCTTGACTCAAAAATAAATACTCAATTTATGATACCTGGAAATCCGGATGTTACAATTCTCCCCCACTAGAATCAGACTTCGCCCTCGAAGTCTCACTCTGCAAACAACTCTGGATGTTGCTCCCGCATCTCCATCTCCGGCTCCCAGGTCAGCTCGGACCCTCTCCGATGTTGCCACTGGACCTGAACCAAGGGCACCTCCTTGTTCCTCAGAACCTTGATCTTCCGATCTATGATCACGATCAGCCTCTCAATGTAATTCAAACTCGCGTCCACCTGAATATCCTCTAACAGCACAACCGCCGTCTCATCGGCTATACACTTCCTTAACTGGGATACATGGAAGGTATCATGGATTTGACTCAACTCCTCGTGTAGCTCCAGACTGTATGCTACCTTACCCACCCTCGCGGTCACCCTGAACGGACCAATGTATCGGGGCCCCAGCTTGCCCCTCTTCCTGAATCGGATCACTCCTTTCCAAGGAGATACCTTCAGGAGTACGAAGTCTCTAACGTGGAACTAGAGCTCGGATCGCCGCCTATCCGCATAACTCTTCTGACGGCTCTGGGCTGTCAGTAACCTCTGTCTGACCTCCTGTATCTGCTCAGTCGTCTTAAGCACTATCTCAGTGCTACCTATCACTCGTTGCCCTACCTCTCCCCAACAGATGGGAGCTCGACACCTCCTCCCATAAAGAAGCTTAAAGGGAGGCATACCAATACTCGAATGGTGGCTGTTGTGGTAAGAAAACTCAGCCAAAGGTAGGTATGTGTCCCAACTTCCACCGAAGTCCAGAACACATGCCCGAAGAATGTCCTCGAGTGTCTGTATCGTCCGCTCACTCTGTCCATCCGTCTGGGGGTTGTAAGCAGTGCTGAAGTGCAATCTCGTACCCAACTCCTCATGGAACTTCTTCCAGAACTTGCAAGTGAAACATACATCTCAGTCTGACACAATCCAGATCGGCACTCCATGCCGCGACACCACCTCTCTCACATATGTCTCTGCCAGCCTCTCCGCAGAAGAGCTCTTACTGATAGCAAGGAAGTGAGCGCTCTTCGTCAGCCGGTCCACAATCACCCAAATTGCATCAACACCCCTTGCGGTCGTTGGCAATTTCGTGATAAAATCCATAGAAATCTGTTCCCACTTCCACTGGGGAACCTCTAGTGGCTGCAACTTGCCATGCAGACGCTGGTGCTCGGACTTAACCCGGCGACAGGTCAAGCACCTATCTACTACCCATGCAACATCCCTCTTCATACAGGGCCACCAATAGTATCTCTTCGGGTCCAAATACAACTTCGTGGCCCCGGGATGGATCGAGAATCTCGATCTATGCGCCTCCTCTATCAGAGTGCTACGTGCCCCGCCCGTATACGGCACCCAAATCCGACCACGAAAGGTCATGAGCCCTCGGCTATCCGTCACAAACTCGGACACCTATCCAATCACCCGCTCCCTTTTGCGGTTCTCCGATCTCACAGCCTCTGCCTGAGCCTCTCGAATAGTATCCAACACCGGAGTCATCACCGTCATCCTCATACATATGTCTCGAATCGGGGCACTCTCCGCCCTACAGCTTAGAGCATCGGCTACCACGTTAGCCTTGCCCGGGTGGTACAGGATCTCGCAGTCGTAATCCTTTACCACATCCAACCATCTCCTCTGGCGCATATTCAGGTTGGGCTGATCCCTCAGATACTTCAAACTCTTGTGGTCCGTGTATACAGTACACCGAACCCTATACAAATAATGATGCCATATCTTAAGGGCGAACACTACTACCCCCAACTCCAATCCGTGGGTGGGATACCTCGTCTCATGAAGCTTCAGCTGCCTCGATGCGTATGCTATCACGTGCCCTCTCTGCATAAGCACCGCACCCAACCCTGATATAGACACATCACTGTAAACCACAAAATGCTCCATTTCCCTCCGGAAGGGCTAACACTGGGGCTTCGCATAGTCTCTGGGGAAGGGTCTCAAACGAGGTCTGCTACTCTGGACCCCAAGAAAAAGCAACGCCCTTCCGGGTCAATCTGGTGAGGGGAACGGCAATCTTGGAGAAATCCCGGATAAATCTCCGATAGTAGCCGGCCAACCCCAGAAAACTCCTGATCTCGGTGGGGGATCTCGGCACCTCCCAACTCATGACAGCCTCGATCTTGGCCGGATCGACCAATATCCCATTCTGATTAACGAGATGTCCCAAGAACTGGACCTCTCGTAACCAGAAATCACACTTGGAGAATTTGGCATATAGCCTCTCCGATCTTAATACTCCAAGGATCTCCCTCAGATGATCCTCATGCTGCTCTCTGGATCTCGAATATACTAGAATATCGTCGATGAACACAATCACCGATCGATCCAACATCGGCCTACATACTCGGTTCATGAGGTCCATGAACGTCGCTGGTGCATTGGTGAGCCCAAAAGGCATCACCACGAACTCGTAATGCCCATAACGAGTCCTAAATGTTGTCTTCTGGATATCCTCATCACGCACCCTCATCTGGTGATATCCAAACCTCAAGTCTATCTTGGAAAACCAAGATGCACCCTGCAACTGATCGAACAGATCGTCGATCCTCGGCAATGGATAACGGTTCTTGAACGTTAATTTGTTCAACTCCCGGTAATCAATGCACATCCGGTGTGAACCATCCTTTTTCTTAACAAAAAGGATCTGCGCTCCCCACGGCGAGGTACTCGGTCGGATGAATCCCTTCCCCAGCAGCTCCTGAAGCTGCGAGGATAAATCCTGCATCTCCGGTGGCGCAAGGCGATAGGGTGCCTTGGCAATAGGTGCTGCCCCCGAAATCAAATCAATGCGAAACTCCACCTGCCTCTCGGGAGGCACACCCGGCAACTCCTTGGGGAAAACATCCGGAAACTCCCGCACTATCGGTACCTCATCGACAGAACTCGGCCTCTCTGTGGCAACTCGTGTATCCATCACGTACGCTACAAACCCTCTACAACCCTGCTGTAGACTTTGTCTCGCTCTGGCAGCCGAACAAAATGCTGACCCAGATTGGGTACCCTCGCCATATACCGTCAGCACTCCCCCACTAGGGTCTCGGATGGTCACCAACTGCCGCTCGCAGTCTATAACAGATCCAAATCGGGTCAACCAGTCCATGCCCACGATTACACAGACATCACCCATCGCAATCGGTACCAAATCTATCGGGAACTCAACACCGAAAATATCGAGCACACATCCTCGAATCACATCAGTAGCATAAACCGCTCGCTCGTCAACTATAGAAACTCGTAGAGGTCGACTCAGCGCCTCTCGTCGGGTACTGATGTGCTGGCTAAACGCTAATGACACGAAAGATTGACTCGCACCCGAGTCAAATAACACCAAAGCAGGTACAGAACTCACAAGAAAAGTACCTATGCATACCACCGAATAAGCACAATATTTCAAACTCTGCATAAGTAAATAAAAGAATACATACCAGCCACGACATCGGACACTATGCGGACCTCCTCCGCTGTCAACTGAAAGGCTCTCCCGCGAGCCTTCGGTGCCTCGGCCTTCGTTGGCCGGACCTCGGTAGCTCTAGCAGCAGGTGCAGATCCCTGTGCTGATCCCTGGAGTAAATGCGGGCACTCGGCCTTCCGATGGCCTGTCTGGTTGCAGTGAAAGCAAACCGAAAATCCCTTGGGACAATCCCTCGCGATATGCCCCTCCTTCCCACACTTGTATCACACACCTGGTCTGCACACCCCATCATGGCTCTTGCCGCACTTCCCGCAAGTGCGGCCCTTCGGACCTCCAGATCTCGAATCAGCGGGCTTTGCCCGCTTGGTTGCCTGCTGAGACTGTACCGGCCGCCTATCCCTCCTCTAAGACTCGGCCTCCTCCCTGGCCTGAGTCTCTAATTCAATCTCCCTCTTCCGGGCATTCGCCTGGAGCTCGGCAAATGTCCGGTATGTCGAGTTCGCCACAAACTCACGAATGTCCCTCCTCAGTATGCTCAGATATCGGCTCATACGCGCATAATCGGTAGACACGTGCTCAGGGAAAAACAACGCCCTCTCATGAAACATCTGTGTAATCACAGTCACGGACTCCGTCCCCTACTTGAGGGACAAGAACTCCTGTGCCAACCGTTCCCTCTCCACTGGGGGAACATACTCATCTCGGAACATGGTGGTGAACCTCTCCCAGGTCACCGCTGTAATCTCTGCAGGAGTGAAGTCTGTCGTAACAAACTCCACCAGTCCTTCGCTCCCAAGCGAAGCTGGTTCAGCGCGAACCAAACTCTCAGATGCTCCGGACAAGAACAGGTGTAGAAGCATCCCTCAATGTCAGAGATCCACCTCATCGCGGCTATCGGATCCTGAGTCCCATCAAACTCTGGTGGCTTCGTGTTTCTGGACTTTCGGTACAGCAACGAGTCACCCCCCTGTGGCCTGGCAGCGGGGACGGCTGCAGCAACAGAAGCCTCGGTAAGAAAAGCATACTGCTCATCAAACGTCTCAATCAAAGTGGTCTTGATAGACCCAAACATCTCAGGAATCTCCGCTCGTATGGCTGCGGCCACCTCCTCGTGAATCAACCTACAGATCTCCTCATCACTGGTACCACTGCCTCCTGGGTGGTGGCGCGTCCCAACCATGATGTCTCTAAAATACAACATAAAAGAATTCAGAGATTCGCTCGAGTATACTCGCACTCGATACTCAACCCTACTTGTTCTTTAGTACCCTATGGATTCTTACTTGGACTGCTCACCGATTCGGTGTTTCCAGTAGTACGGGCCCTATACTACCTTCCACAACGCATCGGTATTCACCCTAAGTCCTCCTCCTAGGATCCCAGATCACAAGTACTCTATATCTCACTAACTCAGGCTACCCTCCAGTAGACCACTCGTAAGCTCCTCACTGCTACCTACTCACTCTCGAAGTATCTCATAGCAGCAGTAACTCCTAGGCTAAGGCATCACAAATTAGGCCCACTCTAGTCCTAACTATGAATACCTAGCCTACTCTAGCATGCATAACATATCACATAATATCTCATAACATATAATGTAAGGGTATTTTGGGAAATCACCGTTCGGGCGTTGGCTGATCGTACACACTGCTTCGTTTTGCGTTTCTCAAAAATATTTTGCTCTTTTTAGAAAAATTGTTTCTTTTATGAAAAAATTTCTCAAGTCCTCTAATTTGAGTTCAGATACGCCCGAAGGTGCATCCGAATCCCTCAAACCAAGGCTCTGATACCAACTTGTAACGGCTTAAATTTTAAAACAATTTTTTTCATTTTTCCACATAATAAAACTCATATAATATTCTCAAAATCTCATGTGTAAAATGTCATCATAATAAAACATATCCCAAAATCTCAAAACATAATCCTCTGCCAGTGTGTACAAATCATGCCGGCGCCTTCCCGCGATCCTCGCTGGTACCTGAAACACATATCACATAACACGGTAAGCATAAATGCTTAGTGGGTTCCCCAAAATACCATATACAACACATAAGCCACTCGATGCTATAACTCGGTATGACCCTCCGGTCAATGTGTCTCAGCGGGACCCTCCAGTCCCGTAGCTCGTCGGACCCTCCAGTCCGGTCTAGCTCGTTTGACCCTCCGGTCCGGTCTAAATCGTTGGACCCTCTGGTCCGGTCTAAATCGTAGGACCCTCCGGTCCGGTCTATATAACACATAGCATACATATATCACAAAGCACATAAACTCAACATACACATAACACATAAGACCCTCCGTTCTGCACATAGTTACCACTCTAGGTAAGGTATAGTGAGAAGACTCACCTCGGGTAATCTCGGAAGGTCTCGAACTCGAATATCTGATCTAGCCTCCGCCTAATCACATAAAGTAATTATCTCTAATTAAAACGACTCTCAAAGGCTAGACTAGTCCCTCCCTATATTTTCTCAGAAGGGGAAAAGACCATTTTACCCCTCCAATTGTCCAATGTCCCAATATTGACCAAACCCTAAAAGTCAACCCCAGTCAACGGTCCAACTTTGACCAGACTCGTCGAGTGCACTCGGCTCACTCGGCGAGTCCATACGTGTCCTCTGAATCCTTCTAAGGCCTCACTCGACTCGTCGAGTTAATCTTTCTCTCGATGGGTTACCACTGATCACGAATCGTGGTGTAACACGATCCGACTCGTCGAGTCCGCTCATGGACTCGACGAGTTTCTTCCGTGAGAATGCTCAAACGACCTTCTGAGGTCAGATCTGTTTCTCTAACCTATAGATCTGGCCTTCTAACACTCAAAAGTTACGTAAAGGTCCAAACTTTATGCTCATGCAACACTCATATGGCTCTATTTGATGAATTAGCCCTAATATGACAACCATGTTTGAAAAACCCAAAAAGGGACTGCATAAAGCTGGATGCTTGGGACTCTCTGGACCTCTCAAGGTCCAGATCTAAGGTCTATTTCACATTGGGACCTCTCATGCTCTTATTCCAACTCAAGAAAGGGTAAAGGAACCCTTGATTCAAGAGGCCTACACAATAAAGAAGAAAAGGGCAGAATTGCTACCTCAAAGTGAAGCCTCCTTGCTTGAAAGTCTCAGAACAACAACCTCCTTTGGTCCTTCTTGCTGGATCACTTTTCCTCCTTCGAAAAATCACAAGAAATTGTTCAAGATGGCTCTCTCTCTCACTACACACGCTCAAAATATGCTAGGGTTCTTTTCTCTGAAAGGGTGGCCGCAAATGAAGGCCATAAGGACCCTTAAATAGGGCACATGCCCAAAGATTTAGGGTTTCTGTCCACAACGCGGACTCGTCGAGTCGACCCTCCGACTCGTCGAGTCCATTCATTAATCCTAGTCAGCAGTCGCGATCCTACTCGACGAGTCTAGGCGTCAACTCGTCGAGTCCCTCTCCTTGACTCAAAAATAAATACTCAATTTATGATACCTGGAAATCCGGGTGTTACAATTTAATTCACATATAAATTATAATATCAACATAGAAAACAAGAAAATAAACTTTCAACATATATTTAATTCTTTAAGTATTCAATACTTATATTAAATTGTGCTCATGAAACTAACTATGCACTCATATGATTAAGGTGGAAGACCCACTATTAGGCCAACTCATTGCCTAATACTTCAGCTTTTCTCTTTTAAACAACATAAATTTCTAGAAAAAGATCGAAAAGTCGTGGGCCGAATGTCGATTCTAAACATTTCTTTCTATCGGGCATTCTGTCGTTGCAGCGCTTCGCTATGCAAAACTTTAGAACCCCGAAAGTTGGCCCTCACGAATGACAGTTCGTCTGCGAGAGATTTAGAGTATAGATGTGAGTAAATGACCTGATTTTTCGAACTATTTATAGGTTGCCATACAGGACGCATCGTGCCGTAGCAACACACACGTCATGTTACGGCGACGTTCATCCTACATGTTTATGCCACGTGTTGAGAAATTGTTGGGCCACGTCATCTAGGTCGGTTGAAGGAGCCACCTTCTGCCATTCCACATGGCACATTCTCGTTCATCCATGTCATCCTACAAAGGTAAATTCTCGAATCTTCGAAAAAACATATCATTTACATATGTGCTCCATTTTTGACGTTCTTTATATTGCCGGTTTCGTATCAACAAGTACTACAACTCTCATTTACGCTCTTCGGCTAATTGACATTCTGTTTTTAATGAACGCAAAACTTCGAAAATAAACCAATATCCAATTTAATTTTTATGACACACATTGTTGTCTCTCAATGAATGTGAAACTTCGAAAAATCATAACATCTTCACATGAAGTCAGATTTAGGCATTCTTTATATCTACAACATCGTCATCACGACTACTACAACTTTCGTCAAGACTACTTATCCTAAATAATATTTTACTCTTTAAACGTTTATTTAGTGTAATTTATTAAATTTAAAATATGATTTTATACAAATATTAAAAGCCCAAAATATTTGTCCATAAAACATGTAGGTAATATATAAATATCACTTATATAACCTGTATCGCATACAAAAGATTCTTATTTATTTATATTTATCCTATTCGAGGATTTAATTATTCGATAAAGCAAATATTTATAACTTATAAACCTTAAAAGTCTAGCCTGAATTCTTGGGCGTTACAACAAGTCTTCAGTGGATGGTGCTTCTGATAAGTGGAACTTGCCATTGATACATAAGATACAGATTAATGCAATTTGGATTCTTGAAATAAATGCTACTTACACTGAAGAGTTTCTTGGAACTCAAAGAGATGGTGAATTGTCATTCCGGTGAAAAAGATGTTACCTTCTCAAGATGTAGTAGTTACTTTATGGAGTTTGAGTTGCAAAAGAAAACAATAGAAGACGATAGAAGAACCTTAAGATCATAATTTCCGGGCTACATATCACACTCCCAAACCAGAACGGTGGAAACGTTCGGGGGAGGAGGACTTCATGTTCAGTATCATAACAATGCACAATAGTAAAAATAAGCGACAACATCATCCATTGCATTAATAGTATAATTTAATACAAGTGTGCTCTGTGTAAAGTTTAAAAGACACCAAAATATGAATCAAAATAAAAGATGAGTCTTGAACATGCTCCGTCTTCTAAAAAACCTGGTCATCGGTACCTGCCTACTGGTGACCTGAGAATACAAGTTATTTTGAAAGAGTAGATCAGCATTTAAGCTGGCGAGTTCATAAGTATTTTAGTGTCAAATGTTTGTATAAGTTTGATGAAAGTGTTTGTAAGTGTTTGATGTAAAGTTTGTAAGTGTTTGATGTAAATGTTTGTATACTTCCTAGAAAATCCTATATTTTCTACTAACAATGGAAAGTAGTCTTTTACCAAGACCCGACAGTTCTGTATGTTTGTTCTTTTGTAAAAGTGAGTATTTTCCTAAGTGTATGGCTATCTTTATCAGAAAATAGTTTACATTACCGTTTATGTGAGAAGATCACTTAAAAGATAAGTTTAGGGGTATGAACTCACCTGTAGTGAGTGATTTGAATGAAAGATCGATTAGGATGCTAAGTATGCCAAGTGAAGTCTCGAGCACAAACGAATCCTATTAAGCATATAATGACACATATATGTATATGATTTGTGGCAACCCGCAAATTTTTATCTTATAAATCCAGCCAATCAACCAAAATTCAGACTTAATTCCATTGCCTTCTAGCCCTGTTAAGAGTCATTCTAATGAATTCTAAGCCTAGTACACTCAAGGGTTGAGTGTTAGGGAGAATTAACTCGAGATTAGAAGGCTGCACCCGAACCAGAGAACCAAACATTTGAGGTTCACGGCCGCAAACCTTGTTCACGACCGTGAACTCTTTTTTGGCCGTGATCTATCCCTATTATGTATAGATTTCCCTAATTTCTTCATCATTCTTCACAATCCCAACTCAACAACATCCATTCTCTCTCAAGTATCATCAAGAATTACTTCCATTTCTCGTCCAAATCGTAAGTGATTCTTCCATTTGTTCCTTGATATCCTTCTTGATCTAGTACAACCCTATGATTTCATCCATGAATTCAGCACTTTCGTCTAGATCTTCAAGATCATCATCTTTCAGCAAGAACACCAAGAACACACACTTGTTCTTGGTGGCCGTGAACTCCCAAGGGATCCCAAATCGTAAGTGTTTCATCATTTATCTTTTTGTACTTGAAAGACTACTAGATCCTAGCCGTGATTCTTCAAAACTCATCACCATATTCATGAACTTGAGGTGTTCAAGGCCGTGAACCCTTCATAAGGCCGTGAACCCCTCATGAATTCATACATGGCCGTGAACCATTCATCCATTTCGGTCGTGAACACTTTCCTTTGGCCGTAAACTCCCTTTGATCAATCACATGTGATTTTAACACTTCATTTCAAGTGTTTCCTGGTCCCTAAGGTAGTTTCCTTGCATGTTAGTTGTTTTAAACACTAATTTCATGCCTATATATGCCATCATATGTCATTTAGGACTCGTTTGGGTCTCAGGAATTCATTCGTGGAACTTCTCATCCTTACACGAACCTTCAATTGAATCACACACATAAGGTGAGTTCATACCCCTATAATCAATCTTTTAAATGTTTTAAATTCTTTTAAGGGGGGGGGGAATACAATTTGAACACAATGATAATTGTGTATATGTTATTTGTGATAGCCATCACATTAAAACATTTCTTATGCTTTTATAAGTGATCAAATCATTTCAAAAACTCTTCTAAAGTTATATTACTTTGTTGTTTATAAACTCTGTTTTTAAAGTACAATCATAACTCAGTAGATAAATGAGTATTTTCTTCAAGTTAGTAACAGTTCAAGTAAACTTACTAGTAAACTATAATAGGTATAGTTTAGGGGTACAGTTCATACTACAACTAGTACCGGGAGGAACATACTACAACTAGTACAGGGAGGAACATATTATAACTAGTACAGGGAGGAACATACTATAACAGAAGAACAAATCATGATTTACACACTTATACTAATTATTCCCAATAACCTAGGAAGGGAACGTATCAATAACTCATTGTTCTAAACAAAAGATGACAATAAACAAGGTATAAGGATTATATATATGGTGCATCTACAAAATGCCATGATTTATATATATATGGGGTACATCTACAAAGTACCGGAGTAATATATGGGGTACATCTACAAAGTACCGGATTTATTTATAAAGGGTACATCTACAAAGTACCGGACAATAATAAATAAAACACATAACTTACTCGTAACATGAATATTCAGTTAGAAGGGGGCCTATAATTCTAACTTTATGATTCCTCGGTAGATACATCAGGGATATATGTCACACCCCAAAATCGAGAACGGCGGAATACGTTCTGGGGTGGAGGACGTCATGTATAGTATCATAACAATGCATAATAGTAAAGACAAGCAACAACATCCATTGCATTAATATAATAATTGTAATACAAGCGTGTTCTGTACAGTTTGTTAGACACCAAAAGTATAATCAAAATAAATAGGAGCCTTGTATATGCTCCATCTTCTCAAAAGCTGCATCTGTACCTGTCTACTGATGACCTGAGAATACAAGTTATTTTGAAAGCGAGTATCAGCATAAAGCTGGTGAGTTCATAAGTATTTAGTGTCATTGCTTTTATAAAAAGGTTCACAACAATGTGGTATAATAACTGGTTTCAGTGTTTGAAAATAGTACACTCCCTAGAAACCCTATGTTTTCCAGTAAAAAGTAGCCTTCTACCAAGACTCAATTGTTTGTATATTTGTTCTGTTATAAATGTAGAGATTTTCCCAGTGAAACTATTAACATGAAAATATAGTTTTTGACCTCATTAATGTAAAGAATGGGAAAAATAATGTTTCACCCCAGCAGTGTCACTGCTGGCTGAAAGTAATGAAAATGCAGACTCCAGGTGGTATTAAATGTACAATACACCTCGGGGAGTCTGTTTTGCCTTTAATTCTTAAAGTGTTAATTAAAGGTCTGAATGTGAACTCGTATGTAACCATATTGATTAACGATCGAATAACTGATGACCCTCCAGGTCACACGTAGTATGGTGACATTTTGTCACCCGTGGGCCTAGTCGGCTCGGACTGTAGCTAACAGTCAGGATGTGGGAGTGTCTGTCCCGTATAGATATATACACATAATGCCCGCTCTCCCTCCAGGAGACTCTGGTTACACGGTGATAGCACAATGAAGTGTCGTATCGAGAAGTAGTATGTCACATTCTGTTTTAGTATATTCTCTAGTATATTGTATAATGTATTTTATGGTATAATGTATAGAGTGTTCTCTTGGATAGCATATAGTATTCTCTTTGTATAGTATTTATCATGTATTAACTCATAACTGTACTGACTCTGGTAGATGTCATTGTAATAGGACTAATGAGTAATATTCCTTAACTATACCTATTATAGTTAAATAGTAATGTTGGTTGCATGCCTTTGTTACTCAAAGGTACTGAACTGAAGTGAAGACTTTTATATCCAACACAAATATATATGGTATATAACTAAGAATTCAATGACAGTCGGACAAATAACAAAATACCCTAAGTCCACAACCAAACAAGGAACAGGAAATAAGGTGAGCTATCAGTCCTAAGTCCTTCAAGTCTTACTTATATAAATATATTAGTATAGATATGGTTTTGAAGATAAAACAAGTTTAAAAGAGTTTGAAAACAGTTTTAGCATTTAAAGAATTTGATAAAAGGGTTGAAACACTTGAAAACCCAAAGTTTGATGGAAATCTGAAAGTAGCAACAAATTATGTAGTCTGTTCTAGTTATTAATCATATGTGATTTATACAATAACTATAACAGTTCAACTTGTATCCCCCCCCCCCAATAAAAGCATTTAAAATCATTTAAAAGGATGATTTAGGGGTATGAACTCACCTGTAGTGAGTGGATTTGATGGAAGTGTCGGGTAGGATGCTAGGTGTCAAGTGAGGACTTGAACACACACACGGATCCTATGTAACATGTAGTGATACATAAATGTATCTAATTAGTTAATTAATCACTAATTAAGTAAGTAAAGACACTCTAATGCATGAAAACACTTTGTTTCAAGTGCTAGGAGTGCTAAGGGTTGCTTCTAAGGAGTGTATGGCCTCACTATGGAGTTTACACTTCAAATACTCACCCTATATGAGTTTACGGTTGATGGACCATTCCCCCCATGAGTTTACGGCCGTAAAATCATGGGAATGGTGCATTTTAGTGTTTCAAGGTCTCATGTTTCTCAAAGAGGTGTCCTAGGGTTGAATCAAAGGCTTAGGAAGTGGTTAGGGCTCGAAATGGCACTCCCTTGGAGTTTACGGTCCTTGGACCACTCCTTGGGAGTTTACGGTCGTAAACCCTAGAGTTTACGGCCGTAAACCCTTGGCCACTTCATCCTTTTCGTGTTTTGTGGTTCTTAGTTCATGCATGCAAGTTTCTAGCCTCTTGTCCAAGCATTAGAAGGTGTTAGGGGCATCAAAACACCCTTTGGGGGTGTTTACGGTTTTGGGAGATCCCCAAACCGTAAACACATGTTCTTGGGGATTTTTGGTGTTCATTCCATGGATTAGCAAGCACACTAAGCAAATAACTAGTTAGGAAGAGTATACTTACTTATAGGAAGCTTGTAAGAGTGTTTAGGACCCAAGAACACTAGTGTGTGTTCTTGGTGTTCTTGGTGTTTTGAAGAACACTTGAAGATCTATGTAAAACTTGAAAATCCATGGATGAAATGATGTATAAACACTAGATTAAGTGTTGTATGAACGAATCTAGGAAGGAAAACTTACATTTTTGACGGATTTGGAAGAAGTGTGTGATGATACTTGAGAGAAAAAGCTTGGTGTTCTTGAGTGGGAAGTGGAAAAATGAGGACAAGTGTGTAAACTCTTGCTATATGCATGAGTTATTGGAAAATTGGTGTTTACGGCCCAAACACCACTTGTTTGGCCGTAAACTCCTAGCTAATGTGTTGATTGTTTTGTTTGTTACACCTCACTAATAACGACACTTCCTTTTATTAAATCGTTTGACGAATAATAAAATAAAAACACCAAACGTACTTAAACCGGCCAAAAATGTGCTGAAATGTTTTTGACTAATATTTGAAGTGTTTGACTTGTAGAAATTATACAAATGAAAATTTCGGGTTGTCATATCATCCCCCCGTTAGAGGGAATTTCGTCCCGAAATTAGAGTTCAAGCAACTAAGTTATTACACAATAACTAAGTAAAAAGATGAGGATATTTAAGTTTCATTTGATCCTCGCGCTCCCAAGTGAACTCCGGTCCTCGCTTGGCGTTCCAGCGAACCTTCACAATTGGGATGCGGCTTTGTTTCGTTCGTTTGACCTCTCGGTCCATAATCTCTACCGGTTCTTCCACGAAGTTGAGGCTCTCGTTGATCTCGATCTCGTCGAGTGGGATTACGAGAGTCTCGTCGGATAGGCACTTTTTCAAGTTCGAGACGTGGAAGGTAGGATGTACGTTACTAAGCTCGCGGGGTAGATTGAGTTTGTAAGCTACGGGGCCGATTCTAGCGAGAATCTCGAAAGGCCCTATGTATCTTGGATTCAGCTTTCCACGCTTTCCAAAGCGTATCAAGACTTTCCAGGGTGATACTTTCAAAAGGACTCGGTCTCCCACTTGGAATTCCAAGGGTTTCCTTCGTTTGTCTGCGTAGCTCTTCTGTCGGTCTCTAGACGCTTTCAATCGTTCACAAATCTGAACGATCTTCTCTGTCGTTTCCCGAATGATCTCCGGACCCGTGAGAGCGCTGTCAGGAACTCGTCCTTTAGCTAACTGAGTGTCACCCACTTCAGCCCAGCGCAGAGGGGACCTGCACTTTCGGCCGTAGAGGGCTTCGAATGGAGCAGCTTTGATGCTCGTGTGATAACTATTGTTGTAGGAAAACTCGACTAGGGGTAAGTGGGTATCCCATGCCTTACCAAAGTCGATCACACAGGCTCGCAGCATATCTTCCAGAGTTTGGATGGTTCTCTCACTCTGTCCGTCGGTCTATGGATGGTAGGCTGTACTCATGTCCAGCCTCGTTCCTAAGGAATGTTGTAATGACTGCCAGAACCTCGAAGTGAATCTACTATCTCTATCGGAGATAATAGATATAGGAACACCATGCAGTCGTACGATCTCCCTAATGTAGGTTCTAGTGAGCTTCTCCATCTTGCCTGTTTCTTTGATGGGAAGGAAGTGTGCGGACTTGGTCAATCTGTCGACGATGACCCATATGGTATCAAGTCCACCCGTTGTCTTGGGTAGCTTGGTTATGAAGTCCATGGTGTTCCGCTCCCACTTCCACTCAGGTATCTTCGGTTGCTGGAGTAGACCTGATGGTTTCTGGTATTCGACCTTGACCTTGGCGCAAGTAAGGCATTTACTCACGAAGGTAGCGATCTCCGTTTTCATGTTAGGCCACCAGTATGATTTCTTGAGATCCAGATACATCTTATCTGAACCTGGGTGGACGGAATATCGATTGTTGTGCGCTTCCTTCATGACTAAGTCTCTGAAGCCACCGTGTCGCGGTGTCCAGATCCGGTTCATGAGATATGAGGCTCCGTCACCCTTAACCTCTAGGTTCTTATCCATTCCTCGTAGGGATTCTCCCGCTACATTTTCAGGTTTCAAAGCTTCGAGCTGAGCTTCCTTAATTTGTGAGGATAGATGCGAATGGATAGTCATTGTTAATGACTTGACTTTTCGACCAGAATATTCTTTCCGACTTAGGGCGTCTGCTACCACATTGGCTTTACCCGGATGATAACGAATTTCGCATTTGTAGTCATTGAGTAGCTCGACCCACCGTCGTTGTCTCATGTTGAGCTCTTTCTGGTTGAATATGTGTTGGAGGCTCTTGTGGTCGGTAAAGATAGTGCTCTTCGTACCGTACAGGTAGTGTCTCCAGATCTTTAGGGCGAACAAGACCGCTCCTAGCTCGAGGTCGTGTGTGGGGTAGTTGACCTCGTGTGTCTTCAGCTGTCTTGAGGCGTAGGCGATGACCTTACCTCGTTGCATCCGAACACATTCGAGCCCCTGGTTGGATGCATCGCAGTATACCACGAAGTCGTCTATCCCTTCGGGGAGGGATAGTATTGGTGCAGTGCATAAGGGTCGTTTCAGGGTTTGGAATGCCTTCTCTTGTTTCTCTTCCCAGTCAAAGGCCACGCCTCTCTGGGTCAATGTTGTAAGAGGTTTTGCGATTCGAGAGAAGTTCTGTATGAACCTGCGGTAGTAGCCAGCGAGACCTAGAAATTGGCGAATTTTCGTAGGCGTCTTCGGTGCTAACCAGTTCTCAATAGCTTTAATCTTGGATGGGTCCACGTGGATTCCTTCTTCGCTAACCACGTGTCCTAAGAATTCGACTCTTCGGATCCAAAATTCACATTTAGAGAACTTCGCGTATAGCTTCTCCGATCGTAGGGTTTCCAGGACTTGTCGTAGATGATCGTTATGCTCCTCCTTACTTCGAGAGTAGATAAGAATATCATCAATGAAGACGATGACGAACTGATCCAAGTAAGGACGGCACACCCTATTCATTAAGTCCATGAATACTGCGGGCGCATTGGTCAGTCCGAACGGCATCACCACGAACTCGTAGTGTCCGTATTGAGTTCGGAAGGCTGTTTTCGGAACATCCTCCTCGAGCACTAGTAACTGGTGATACCCAGACCTTAGATCAATCTTGGAAAAGTAACTTTCCCCTTGCAGTTGGTCGAATAAATCGTCTATGCGAGGAAGAGGGTAACGATTCTTGACCGTCAGTTTGTTGAGTTCTCAGTAATCGATGCACATACGGAACGATCCGTCTTTCTTCTTCACGAACAAGACCGGCGCTCCCCAGGGTGAGAAGCTTGGTCTTATAAAGCCCTTGCTGAGCAGTTCGTTAAAATGACCGGACAGTTCTTGCATCTCAGCAGGCGCTAGACGGTAAGGCAATTTGGCTACGGGGCTAGCTCCTGGAATTAAGTCGATTCGGAACTCGACTTGACGTTGCGGAGGTAAGCCCGGTAGTTCTTCCGGAAAGACGTCGGGGAAGTCGCGTACTACGGGGAAGTCTTTTAGGTCTTTTGTTTTCTGGGTCGTATCGACGACGTATGCAAGGAATGCATGATATTCCTTACGCAAGTACTTTTGGGCTTGAATACTTGAGATGATACGAAGGCTCATACTGGGTTTGTCTCCGTAGATCAACAAGGGTTCGTTATTCGGTAGATTCAGGCGGACTGCTTTTTCGAAGCACAGAATGTCGGCACGATAAAGACTCATCCAGTCCATGCCTATGATGACGTCGAAACTCTGGATAGCTACTGGTATGAGGTCGATTGGAAACGAATGATTATTTAGTGTGAGGGAACAACCTATGTAAATCTCGTTAGAACTCTCTGTCTTTCCGTTAGCCATTTCTACGACGAAGGTTTCTTTTAGTGGTTGCGGTGATTGTTTAAGTAAGTCTTTCAATTTTTTGTTAACGAAGCTTCTTTCTGCTCCACCATCGAATAGGATACAAGCATAAGAGTTATCGAGAAGGAACGTACCCGTGACTACAGTGGGGTCTGCCACGGCCTCATTGTGGCCAATAGCAAGTAGTCATCCTGCTCCTCCCGCGTTTCCAGCTTTCGGACAGTTTCTTTTGAAATGTCCTGTCTCGCCGCACCCGTAGCAGGCCTGGCTTAGTCCTGCACTAGGGACCTGGGAGATAGGTTTGGGTTGAGCTCTGTAAACCGGGCGGTATGGCCCTTCCGGTCGCAGTTAGTGTAGTGCTTCTCACGGCAGGGGCCGTTATGATGGAAAGAGCACTTTGTGTACTTGGGTAAGTTCCCTGCATATGTTTTGGCCGGTACAGGGGCAGCTGGAGTAGTGGCAGCATGGACAGCCACCGTCTGTTGGTTCTTGGAGGAGGATTGATTTGATTTTCCCCTCCTTCGGTCTCCGAGCTTCCTTTTGTTGTCGGTCGCGTAGGATTGTGTTGCGGTAGTGGTTGTAGTTGTTGATGGAGTAGAAGGAACTTCATGATCAATCAGCCTTTGGGCCAATTCCTTGGCACTATCAAAGGTTGTAGGGTTTGAAGCTAGAACGTTCCCACGATACGGGGGCACCAAACCCCAGATGTATCTCTCAATATTTTTGTTTTCGGTGGGGACCATGTTTGGACATAGAGCCACCAGGTCACAGAACCTGGCTGTATAAGCCACTATGTCGGAACCCTGCATTTTGAGGTTCCATAGTTCCTCCTCGAGATTCTGAATTTCGCCCATCGGGCAGTACTCCCTTGTCATAAGGTCCTTCAGTGTGTCCCAGCCCATGGCGTTAGCAGTTACCAGGGAGAGTGATTTGACATGGCCATTCCACCATGTCAGGGCTCTTTGGGTGAAGGTGCAAGTAGCAAATTTTATTTTGCTTCCTTCAGGACATGAGCACATCTCGAAGATGGCTTCTGTCCTTTCGATCCATTGAGATAGTGCAAGGATCCCTCCAGTCCTATTGAAGAATGTTGGTTTGCAGCTGATGAAATCTTTATAGGTGCACTCCCGTGCACGCGGATGGATTTCACCTTGGCTGGAGTTTGTGCCAGTCCCCGTTCCACTAACACCACCAGAGTTTACTTGAGCCATGGCGGCGGTCACAGCTGCGGTTACAGCTGCTTGAAACATCACCGGATCGAACTGCGGTGGGGGTGGTGGTGGAGTTTGATTGGCGGGTGTGTTTCTGGTTGGACGCTTGCGAGGCGGCATCTTTTACTGAAAATTCATAAAGATGACGATAATGGTAAGAATCGATTGTAAGTATGATGAAAGTGTCCCATGGACTAAATCGCCATAGTCCAAATACCAGATAGGATCATAACAATAGAGTAGGGAAATATGAAAGTTCAGGTTTCCCATAGATTAGACCACTGCCAATATTTCTGGTATTAATGATGTAACATGAGTTCAGGAAAAGTGACCTAACAGTAGGTCTTACATCAAACCATAAAGGAAAAATGTTGACAGTTTAGAAGCCTAGTTAGAGTATTTTCAAAGTTAGGAATGTTTACAGACAAGTGCTCTACCGAGCATAGAAAAGAAAAGGCTATTCCTTAATCAAAAGAGAAGGATGAGTTGACATCTCCTACTAGCGACGGGTTTCCCTTGGGCGAACTCTAAGATCAGCCAGTTGTCATACAACTTCCTGAAGATGTCGCTCATGCGCCCTCTGACGCACTCGGAGTTCCATGACTTCAGCTCGGGATGCAGCTAGTTGTTGCTGCAGAGCCTCATTGGTCCTCCTAGTCCTATCCATAGCTTCTTCAAGTTGGCGGATACGGACAGTGTTAAGGTTAGAGTTGGCGTTAATTTCCACAACTCTGCCGATGGCTGCATGACTTTGTTCGACGTTCCTAGCAATCCTACAGACCATGATGGGCAAGACTCGGTCAGCTGAACCTCCCTCGCTTATGTTGTAAAAGCTTCGGTCTCCGTTGAAAGGTAAAGGCTGACCCTGTTCATCACTCCATCGATTCAAGGTTGATGCCCACATGGGAGTGGGACCTTGAAATGCCGGACGGGGGTTGGGGTTTGGAGCTACTGGGGGTAGGTTGTTGACTTCTGCTTCGGAGTCGGAGCTATCCGAAAAGCCTTCTGCACGGTGATCATCCAAAGGGATCAGGTGATCATCTTCTGGCTCTTCATCAGGCCATCCTTCAATGCCTTGGTTCGGATAGTACGGATCTTCGGGAAGGTGTAAGCCAGCCATGCTATCTACGCGAGAATGGGGAAAGAATAGTTAATAGACGTTCCAATCTAAGATACTTATAAGATGATCTTTACCAGTTACTTCGATACTTGCATAGTGCATACCAATTACATGTAATCAAGACAAGATAGACCTTCGAATAAGTGACCCTAACTCTAAATCCACAACCAAACAAGGAACAGGAAGTAAAGCAAAGGTCACAGATTCTGAGTCTATAGCGTCTTAGTTGCATGTAACCTTAGCGTATCCACTTAGCAACTATCGCCCTACTAGTAAAGACCTTTTTAGTTCTCACTTATGTAAACTACAGTAATGCAGAATACTCCTATAGTATTCTTGTTCTAATGTTCTTGTAGTAGTGTTGGTAAGTTTTTAGACTTGTTGCAACACCACAATCATTCTTAGGCACATGCTAGTCACTCCTAAAAAAAATGTAGTTGATCAGGCTACATCTACCCAGATTTGACTATATGTCTCTAAGCCTAATTGTGTTCTTCAACAATCTTAATACTTTTGTTCTGTTTTAGTATGATACAGACTCTTTGTATGAATGGATGTATATATATACTTAGTTAAATATTTTATTATTTAAAAGTATATATTCTTGGTCAGAGTGTTTTAATCCCGATGTGTTTATAGTTCGTACATCTTTTATGGGTTGATATACTTGATTCACTATAAAAAATGCTCTGATACCAATCTGTCACACCCCAAAACCGAGAACGGCGGAATACGTTCTGGGGTGGAGGACGTCATGTACAGTATCATAACAATGCATAATAGTAAATACAAGCAACAACATCCATTGCATTAATATAATAATTGTAACACAAGCGTGTTCTGTACAGTTTGTTAGACACCAAAAGTATAATCAAAATAAATAGGAGCCTTGTATATGCTCCATCTTCTCAAAAGCTGCATTTGTACCTGTCTACTGATGACCTGAGAATACAAGTTATTTTGAAAGCGAGTATCAGCATAAAGCTGGTGAGTTCATAAGTATTTAGTGTCATTGCTTTTATAAAAAGGTTCACAACAATGTGGTATAATAACTGGTTTCAGTGTTTGAAAATAGTACACTCCCTAGAAAACCCTATATTTTCCAGTAAAAAGTAGCCTTCTACCAAGACTCAATTGTTTGTATATTTGTTCTGTTATAAATGTAGACATTTTCCCAGTGAAACTATTAACATGAAAATATAGTTTTTGACCTCATTAATGTAAAGAATGGGAAAAATAATGTTTCACCCCAGCAGTGTCACTACCGGCTGAAAGTAATGAAAATGCAGACTCCAGGTGGTATTAAATGTACAATACACCTCGGGGAGTCTGTTTTGCCTTTAATTCTTAAAGTGTTAATTAAAGGTCTGAATGTGAACTCGTATGTAACCATGCTGATTGACGATCGAATAACTGATGACCCTCCAGGTCACACGTAGTATGGTGACATTTTGTCACCCGTGGGCCTAGTCGGCTCGGACTGTAGCTACCAGTCAGGATGTGGGAGTGTCTGTCCCGTATAGATCTATACACATAATGCCCGCTCTCCCTCCAGGAGACTCTGGTTACACGGTGATAGCACAATGAAGTGTCGTATCGAGAAGTAGTATGTCACATTCTGTTTTAGTATATTCTCTTGTATATTGTATAATGTATTTTCTTGTATAATGTATAGAGTGTTCTCTTGGATAGCATATAGTATTCTCTTTGTATATTATTTATCATGTATTAACTCATAACTGTACTGACTCTGGTAGATGTCATTGTAATAGGAGTAATGAGTAATATTCCTTAACTATACCTATTATAGTTAAATAGTAATGTTGGTTGCATGCCTTTGTTACTCAAAGGTACTGAACTGAAGTGAAGACTTTTATATCCAACACAAATATATATGGTATATAACTAAGAATTCAATGACAGTCGGACAAATAACAGAATACCCTAAGTCCACAACCAAACAAGGAACAGGAAATAAGGTGAGCTATCAGTCCTAAGTCCTTCAAGTCTTACTTATATAAATATATTAGTATAGATATGGTTTTGAAGGTAAAACAAGTTTAAAAGAGTTTGAAAACAGTTTTAGCATTTAAAGAATTTGATAAAAGGTTTGAAACACTTGAAAACCCAAAGTTTGATGGAAATATGAAAGTAGCAATAAATTATGTAGTGTGTTCTAGTTATTAATCACATGTGATTTATACAATAACTATAACAGTTCAACTTGTATTCCCCCTCCCCCCCCCCCCCCCATAAAAGCATTTAAAATCATTTAAAAGGTTGATTTAGGGGTATGAACTCACCTGTAGTGAGTGGATTTGATGGAAGTGTCAGGTAGGATGCTAGGTGTCAAGTGAGGACTTGAACACACACACGGATCCTATGTAACATGTAGTGATATATAAATGTATCTGATTAGTTAATTAATCACTAATTAAGTAAGTAAAGACACTCTAATGCATGAAAACACTTTGTTTCAAGTGCTAGGAGTGCTAAGGGTTGCTTCTAAGCAGTGTATGGCCTCACTATGGAGTTTACACTTCAAATGCTCACCCTATATGAGTTTACGGTTGATGGACCATTCCCCCCATGAGTTTACGGCCATAAACTCATGGGAATGGTGCATTTGAGTGTTTCAAGGTCTCATGTTTCACAAAGAGGTGTCCTAGGGTTGAATCAAAGGCTTAGGAAGTGGTTAGGGCTCGAAATGGCACTCCCTTGGAGTTTACGGTCCTTGGACCACTCCTTGGGAGTTTACGGTCGTAAACCCTAGAGTTTACGGCCGTAAACCCTTGGCCACTTCATCCTTTTCGTGTTTTGTGGTTCTTAGTTCATGCATGCAAGTTTCTAGCCTCTTGTCCAAGCATTAGAAGGTGTTAGGGGCATCAAAACACCCTTTGGGGGTGTTTACGGTTTTGGGAGATCCCCAAACCGTAAACACATGTTCTTGGGGATTTTTGGTGTTCATTCCATGGATTAGCAAGCACACTAAGCAAATAACTAGTTAGGAAGAGTATACTTACTTATAGGAAGCTTGTAAGAGTGTTTAGGACCCAAGAACACTAGTGTGTGTTCTTGGTGTTCTTGGTGTTTTGAAGAACACTTGAAGATCTATGTAAAAATTGAAAATCCATGGATGAAATGATGTATAAACACTAGATTAAGTGTTGCATGAACGAATCTAGGAAGGAAAACCTACATTTTTGACGGATTTGGAAGAAGTGTGTGATGATACTCTAGAGAAAAAGCTTGGTGTTCTTGAGTGGGATGTGGAAAAATGAGGACAAGTGTGTAAACTCATGCTATATGCATGAGTTCTTGGAAAATTGGTGTTTACGGCCCAAACACCACTTGTTTGGCCGTAAACTCCTAGCTAATGTGTTGATTGTTTTGTTTGTTACACCTCACTAATAACGACACTTCCTTTTATTAAATTGTTTGACGAATAATAAAATAAAAACACCAAACGGACTTAAACCGGCCAAAAATGTGCTGAAATGTTTTTGACTAATATTTGAAGTGTTTGACTTGTAGAAATTATACAAATGAAAATTTCGGGTTGTCATATCATCCCCCCGTTAGAGGGAATTTCGTCCCGAAATTAGAGTTCAAGCAACTAAGTTATTACACAATAACTAAGTAAAAAGATGAGGATATTTAAGTTTCATTTGATCCTCGCGCTCCCAAGTGAACTCCGGTCCTCGCTTGGCGTTCCAGAGAACCTTCACAATTGGGATGCGGCTTTGTTTCGTTCGTTTGACCTCTCGGTCCATAATCTCTACCGGTTCTTCCACGAAGTTGAGGCTCTCGTTGATCTCGATCTCGTCGAGTGGGATTACGAGAGTCTCGTCGGATAGGCACTTTTTCAAGTTCAAGACGTGGAAGGTAGGATGTACGTTACTAAGCTCGCGGGGTAGATTGAGTTTGTAAGCTACGGGGCCGATTCTAGCGAGAATCTCGAAAGGCCCTATGTATCTTGGATTCATCTTTCCACGCTTTCCGAAGCGTATCAAGCCTTTTCAGGGTGATACTTTCAAAAGGACTCGGTCTCCCACCTGGAATTCCAAGGGTTTCCTTCGTTTGTCTGCGTAGCTCTTCTGTCGGTCTCTAGACGCTTTCAATCGTTCACGAATCTGAACGATCTTCTCTGTCGTTTCCCGAATGATCTCCGGACCCGTGAGAGCGCGGTCAGGAACTCGTCCTTTAGCTAACTGAGTGTCACCCACTTCAGCCCAGCACAGAGGGGACCTGCACTTTCGGCCGTAGAGGGCTTCGAATGGAGCAGCTTTGATGCTCGTGTGATAACTATTGTTGTAGGAAAACTCGACTAGGGGTAAGTGGGTATCCCATGCCTTACCAAAGTCGATCACACAGGCTCGCAGCATATCTTCCAGAGTGTGGATGGTTCGCTCACTCTGTCCGTCGGTCTGTGGATGGTAGGCTGTACTCATGTCCAGCCTCGTTCCTAAGGAATGTTGTAATGACTGCCAGAACCTCGAAGTGAATCTACTATCTCTATCGGAGATAATAGATATAGGAACACCATGCAGTCGTTTGTTACTTTGATTACCATGATGCATGGGTTGTGATACTAAACATGACGTCCTCCGCCCCCGAACGTTTCCGCCATTCCGGTTTGAGGGGTGTGACAAATTGGTATCAGAGCATTGTTTATAGTGAACCAAGTATATCAACCTATAAAAGATATACAACTATAAATGCAATGGGGCCAAAGTGCTCTGAATAATAATATATTTTAAAAATATAACAATACTTTATAAAAGTATACATACTTGCTTATACATATATACATACTAGAACAAATATCACAAGAAGAACATAACAAATGTATTTAAAGGTTGAACATTGCGGTCAAACCTGGACAATTATGTAATCATATATGGGATCAATATAGCCTGATCAACCATATTCATTTGAGATGTGACCGACATGTGTTTGGGAGTGATGTAGTGTTGCAACAGTCCTAAAACTTACCTAACTCTATACACAAGGGATTTCTAGATCAGAACATGAAAGTTAAAATACTATAGCAGTATTTTATGATACTACAAGACAACAACAAGTTTAAAACATACCAAGTTCATTACATTAAAATACTATAGGAGTATTTTAGGTACTATAAATAACCTATGTGAAAATTTAAAAGACCCTTCTGGTAGTTCTATGATTCCGGAGTGTATACTTCCAAGGTTTTATATAATTGAGATTTTATGGACTTAGAATTTGTGATCTATGATTCACCTCCTATTCCTTATTTGGTTGTGGTTTTGGAGTAGGATCACTTATTCGAAGGTCTATTTAATCTTAAATTATATACAACTTGTATACATTGCACAATTATAGGAGGACCCGGGAAGGATCACCTCATAATGTTACACTTAATCTCATAGATTCTTTAGACACTTCCATTCTCGTACGACAAACCCAGATAGATGTAACCACTTCCTCATAGCTGTCAACAGTAGAGTCAAGGAGGAACAAGAGCAGGTTCATGAGAAGTTTTCAAAGAAGGATCAGCCGAAGAAACAAAACGTCTTATGTGTCACGCTAATAAATAATAACCTTGATTGACTTAGTGAGCCAGTGGATACACTGCTCACATTATGTGTTAAGATTATTTCTTTTTCGTGCAACTAGTATCAGTTATTCAATTCACAGATATTCATTCGAGGTTAGCCACTCCTGATTCATGAAGTTTATTTGATATAGACTCCCTTTATGAATTATTTCCAGAACCCTATGAAAGTCAGAACCAGATACACTCAAAACTAGGATAACTTAGTCTTTCAGCTTTCGGCTTATATCCACTGCTATATACTCATTTCCATCTCATCTTTGTATTATTTTTAGCAAGATGCCTCCACGTCGATCAGCGAGACGCACTACTATGATACCTCCAACTCAAACTCCACTACCTCCTCCACAATTCGATCCTGCTGCTCTCCAAGCAGCGATATCAGCTGCTCTAACTCAAATCAGCGAAAGTGGTACCAACGGAACTAGTAGCGGTACCCACTTAACAAACCCCGGAGTTACCCACGGACACCCACAGGAGTGTTCGTACAAGGACTTCATGAACTGAAAACTCAAATCCTTTAATGGAAATGGTGGAGTCATTGCTCTGATGCGATGGTTCGAGAAAACAGATTCGGTCTTCGCAATCTGTTCGTGCCCAGAAGGGAGCAAAGTTAAGTTTGATGCCTGCACCTTCTCCGACAGAGCCCTAACATGGTGGAATAGCCATGTTAAGTCACTGACTCTATCAGTGGCTAACTCAATAGGTAGGGAAAACCTAAAAGAGTTGATGTGGGAAGAATACTGCCCAAGTGGCGAAGTTCAAAAGCTGGAACAAGAGTTATGGGAGCATACCATGATCGGCTCAGACATAGTGACCTATACTGACAGGTTTAGCGACCTGACAGCATTATGCCATGAGATGGTTACCCCGGAAAATAAGAAGATAGAAAGGTACATCGGGGTTTTATCTACCCCGATTCAAGGAGATGTATTGTCTTCTAACCCAACTACATTCCATAGCGCCAAACGCCTGGCCCAGCGACTCATTGACCATGGAGTCTGCCAAGGCGTGGTGGTCCCCGTTCCTGAGCCATCAAAGGGAGGGGACTATAAACGAAAGTCGGGGAAAGAGAGGAAAGATCGAACAACACAAGAAACCCCACATGAGCAACAAATGGTTACTGCATATGCCGCCACAACACCGGCTACTCCAGCATCTGGCAGTCGATATGTTGGAACTCTCCCGAAGTGTGATGGGTGTAACTACCAACACACCGGAGTATGTCGGGAAATGCAATGCCTGAATTGCCATAGGAAGGGGCACACTGCCCGGTTCTGCAGGGCACCAGCACAACCGATCTCCCAAGTCCCCGGAGTAGAAGTAAACCATGCCTGCTATGGCTGTGGTGAGACAGGGCACTACTAGAGGGACTACCCGATAACGAAGAACTCAGGCGCGGATGGACGAATTCTGATGATCACCACAGGAGAAACTACCCCGGAGTCCCCAGCGACCAGCGGTACGTCTTCGAAATAAGAATTGCTTTAAAATTTAATTTATATCTCTATAAGATTAAAACTTGGGGAAAACATTTAAAAGTAATTATAATAACTCACTCATATGAACAAGTCACAACATTCAGGAGAGAACTAAAGATCCGTTCAGGGAAGCTATGATGGCTTAGTATGTACATCAGGGTTGTGCATAGCTAAGATTTTGCAGACTTAGAGTGAGTGATTCCACCTTAATTCCTGTTCCTTGTTTGGTTGTGGATTTAGGGCAGAGCCACTCAGTCGACCGTCTTATTCATCTTAATTATACATAACTTGTATATGCTAGGCGATCATAGAGGTACCGAGGAGGATCATAATATAGAGTATCGAGACTAGTTATCAAAACACTTTCACTGTTAGTACTCGCTTATCGCGGTAGGATTTGTGACAGTGGTTTTATCAAGGAGGAAAACAGAAAGCACTAGAAAGTCTACACATGGTACATTGTCGAGCACACTCGGGATACACCATCGTATAACAAACGTTTCTTTCAAATCGGCCTAACATTTGTTTCTGTAAAGAGTCTGTTGTCATCATTCGCCATGGATTGGCGTTGTCCTCACCATACAAAGTTCATATGTTTCCATCGCCTTAACCGTCAAATCAACAAAACCCTCGTCATTCGTAACGACAACCTGACCTAGACCTCAGTATTGTCTCTTGTCTTCTAAAACCCCAAAGTACTCAGGAGAGGAGTACTTGCCCTCCGAAACCTTGTCGTCGTATACTCCGCAGACCTTCCCAAACTACCACTCATCCAGCAGATCAAGTTCAAGCACAAAGGCTAAGGACTAATACAGCCCACCTATCACTATTAAGTGTATACGCAAGGGTGGTATATAATTATGATTATGCGGATTTAGTATGTGTGTTTCCTCCCTATCTCCTGTTCCTTGTTTGGTTGTGGACATGGGGCAGAGTCGCACATCCGACCGTCTTACTAATCTTAGTTATTTACGACTTGTATTCACAAGGTAACGATAGATGGACCAGGTATGAATCCTATCATGAGCATTAGGGCAAAGTTGCCCAGGTCTACGAGTGGGTATTCTGGCATTCAGAGGAGCACAACCCCAGGAGTACTGCTAAGATAGCTAATTTCGGGACAAAATTCCATCTAACGGGGGGATGATGTGGCAACCTGAAAATTTTTATCTTGTAAATCCAGCCAATCAACCAAAAGTCAAACTTAATTCCATTGCCTTCTAGCCTTGTTAAGAGTCATTCTAATGAATTCTAAGCCTAGTACACTCAAGGGTTGAGTGTTATGGAGTATTAACTCGAGATCAGAAGGCTGCACCCGAACCATAGAACCAAACATTTGAGGTTCACGGCCGCAAACCTAGTTCACGACCGTGAGCTCTCTTCTGGCCATGATCTATCCCCATTATGTATAGATTTCCCACATTTCTTCATCATTCTTCACAATCCCAACTCAAGAACTTCCATTCTCTCTCAAGTATCATCAAGAATTACTTCCATTTCTCGTCCAAATCGTAAGTGATTCTTCCATTTGTTCCTTGATATCCTTCTTGATCTAGTACAACCCTATGATTTCATCCATGAATTCAGCACTTTTGTCTTGATCTTCAAGATCATCATCTTTCAGCAAGAACACCAAGAACACACACTTGTTCTTGGTGGCCGTGAACTCCCAAGGGATCCCAAATCGTAAGTGTTTCATCATTTATCTTGTTATACTTGAAAGACTACTAGATCCTAGCCTTGATTCTTCAAAATTCATCACCATATTCTTGAACTTGAGGTGTTCACGGCCGTGAACCCTTCATAGGGCCATGAACCCTTCATGAATTCATACATGGCCGTGAACCATTCATCGATTTGGGCCGTGAACACTTTCCTTTGGCCGTAAACTCCCTTTGATCAATCACATGTGATTTTAACACTTCATTTCAAGTGTTTCCTGGTCCCTAAGGTAGTTTCCTTGCATGTTAGTTGTTTTAAACACAAATTTCATGCCTATATATGCCATCATATGTCATTTAGGACTCGTTTGTGTCTCGGTAATTCATTCGTGGAACTTCTGATCCTTACACGAATCTTCAATTGAATCACCCACATAAGGTGAGTTCATAACCCTGTAATCAATCTTTTAAATGTTTTAAATGCTTTTAAGGGGGGGGGGGGAATACAAGTTGAACACAATGATAATTATGTAAATGTTATTTGTGATAGCCATCGCATTAAAAGATTTCTTATGCTTTTATAAGTGATCAAATCATTTCAAAAACTCTTCTAAAGTTATATTACTTTGTTGTTTATAAACTATGTTTTTAAAAGTACAATCATAACTCAGTAGATAAATGAGTCTTTTCTTCAAGTAAACTTACTAGTAAATTATAATAGGTATAGTTTAGGGGTTCAGTTCATACTACAACTAGTACAGGGAGGAACATACTACAACTAGTACAGGGACGAACATACTATAACAGAAGAACAAATCATGATTTACACACTTATACTAATTATTCCCAGTAACCTAGGAAGGGAACGTATCATTAACTCATTGTTCTAAACAAAAGATGATAATAAACAGGGTATAAGGATTATATATATATGGTGCATCTACAAAATGCCATGATTTATATAAATATATGGGGTACATCTACTAAGTCCTGGAGTTATATATGGGGTACATCTACGAAGTACCGGATTTATTTATAAAGGGTACATCTACAAAAGTACCGGACAATAATAAATAAAACACATAACTTACTCGTAACATGAACATTTAGTTAGAAGGGGGCCTATAATGCTAACTTTATGATTCCTCGGTAGATACATCAGGGATATATATTAATCGGGTCCGACAGACAGTAGGATGTGTGCTTTCCGCTTCATTTCCTATTCCTTGTTTGGTTGTGGGCTTAGAGCAGATGCACCAGTCTACTATCTATTCGATCTTAGCTATATATATATATATATATATATATATATATATATATATATATATATATATATATATATTCCGTATACACCAAGTAATCATAAGGAGTACCAGGTATGGGCCAGGTCATAGTATACAAGTTCAATATACCGTTTTCTAGTACAAAAACATACTTTTCAGATAGAACATTTAGTAGGCTAAACTAGAAACTTATCAGAAAAAGGGTTTAATCCATTTTTATTAAACCAGTTTAACTCAAAGGACCTTTAGTGGTTAATTCTATAATACCTTAGTTTATACATCAGGGTTATATATAATTAATATCCGATAGGTAGTTGGATGTGCGCTTCCGCCTTACTTCCTGTTCCTTGTTTGGTAGTGAGCTTAGGACATATTCACACAATTAACTATCCGTTCGATATTAGATTATATATAGCTAGTATAAACTAAGTGATTATAGAAGGAACTATTGTGTTTATCATTTTTACTAAAGGAAATAAGGGTTTTTCTTAAAGAATGTTTTCATCAAATATAAAGGAATTATTACAGTCAACTCCATGAGTACCAAATTAATACGCCAGGGTTATATACAATGAAGATCTAACAAACAATGGGATGTGTGATTTCCCCCTCATTCCTTGTTCCTTGTTTGGTTGTAGGCTTAGGGCAGATTCACACAATCGATTGTCTTTTTACTCTAAATTGTATCTAACTTGTATCCATTTAGTACTCATAGAAGGAATTGTAGAGTCATTTTTACTTTCAATCATCACATCAGAAGATATAGGATTTTTTGAAGGAACAGACGAACTTTTCTAAAAAGAACTTTCAGTTTACTTTACATCACTAAAATACTTATGAACTCACCAGCTTAAATGCTGATCTACTCTTTCAAAATAACTTGTATTCTCAGGAAACTAGTAGACAGGTACGCACACTGGGATTCAGAAGATAGAGCATAGTAGCTTCATGTCTTGTTTTGTTATTTACTTTTGGAGTTAATCTTTTGTGAATCACATACTTTGTAAACACTTTCATATTAATGCAATGGTTGTTTGTTACTTTGATTACTATGATGCACGGGTTGTGATACTAAACATGACCTCCTCGGCCTCCGAACGTTTCCGCCGTTCCAGTTTGGGGGTGTGACATGATTAGTGTATATAACAATTAATCATGCAAGGGAACAACCTTAGGTACTAGGAAACACTTGGAATGAAGTGTTGTAATCACATATGATTGTATGAAAGGGTTTTCACGGCCACACTATAAGTGTTTACGACCATAGGGGAGTTTACGGCCACACATGAAGTGTTTACGTCCCAAAGCTTGATCTTATGAAGGGTCTACGACCATGAGTTGAAGGGTTCACGGCCACCATATGATCTTTAGAAGGGTTTACGGCCACCATATGATCTTATGAAGGGTTTACGGCCCAATGAAGGGTTTATAGCCGTAAACTCTTGAAGATCATGCATGATATGGTTGTTTCTTGGTTGGAAATGAAGAACTTCGAATAGATAACAAGTATATGGAAGAGATACTTACGAAATGGAAGCCTTGAAGGTGTTTACGGCCCCAAGAACAAGTGTGTGTTCTTGGTGTAAAGATGATGATTTGAAGATCTAAACCCAAAAGAGATGAATTCATGGATGAAATTATAGGGTTTCACTTGAATAAGAAGGATATCAAGAAAGAATGGAAGAATCACTTACACTTTTGAAGATCAAAGAGGATATCATTGATGCTACTTGAGAGAGAAATGAGAGTTCTTGACTTGAAGATGAGAGAAATGAATAATAATGAAGGATCTTCATACTAATGAAGAGGGGTTCACAGCCAACATGGGTTTACGGCCGTAAACCCTAGTTTGTGGCCTTGAACTCCTTGTGAAGGTGGTTCCGGCTCAATTGCAACTCAATGAACTCAAGTAAATACTTCCTAACACCCAAACCTTGAGTGTATTAAGCTTAGAACTCTCAAACAGACCTTTAACAAAGCTAAAAGTTAATAGAAACTACTCTGACATTTGATTGAATTGAATGGCTTTACAAGATAGAAATTTCGGGTTGTCACATCATCCCCCCCCCCCCCCCCCGTTAAAGGAAATTTCGTCCCGAAATTAAAGTTTAAGCAAATACAGATAACTAAGGGAAAAGATGAGTATATTTCATATTCATTTGATCCTCCCGCTCCAAAGTGAATTCAGGTCCCCGCTTGGCATTCCAGCGAACCTTCACTATCGGGATACAGCTTTGCTTCGTTTGCTTGACCTCACGGTCCATGATCTCTACTGGTTCTTCCACGAAGTTGAGGCTCTCGTTGATCTCGATTTCTTCGAGTGGGATTACAAGAGTCTCATCGGATAGACACTTTTTCAGGTTCGAAACGTGGAAAGTAGGGTGTACGTTACTAAGTTCTTGAGGTAGTTTGAGCTTGTAAGCTACAGGGCCGATTCTAGCGAGAATCTCGAAATGCCCTACGTATCTTGGATTTAGCTTCCCACGCTTTCCAAAGCGTATCAAGCCCTTCCAGGGTGAGACCTTCAATAGAACACGGTCACCAACCTGGAATTCCAAAGGTTTCCTTCTCTTGTCTACGTAGCTTTTCTGTCGGTCTCTAGAGGCTTTCAATCGTTCACGAATCTGAAAGATCTTCTGTGTCATTTCCCGAATGATTTCCGGACCTCTGAGAGTGCTGTCAGGAACTCGTCCTTTAGCTAACTGGGTGTCACCCACCTCATCCCAGCACAGAGGGGATCTGCACTTCCGGCCATAGAGGGCTTCAAATGGAGCAGCCTTTATTGTTTTGTGATAACTGTTATTGTAGGAGAACTTGACAAGGGGTAAATGAGTATCCCATGCCTTCCCAAAGTCTATCACACAGGCTCGCAACATATCTTCCAATGTTTGAATAGTCCTCTCACTTTTTCCGTCGGTTTGCGGATGGTAGGCTGTACTCTTGTCCAGCCTACTTCCTAGAGAACATTGTAGCGACTGCCAGAACCTTGAAGTGAATCTAATGTCTCTATCAGATATAATGGATATGGGAACACCATCCAGTCGTACGATCTCCCTAATGTAGATTCTCATTAGTTTCTCCATCTTGTCAGTTTCTTTGATAGGCACGAAGTGTACGAACTTTGTTAACCTGTCTACGCTCATCCAAATGGTATCGAGACCACCTGTTGTCTTGAGCAACTTGGTTATGAAGTCCATTGTGATCCGCTCCCACTTCCATTCCGGTATCTCCGGTTGTTGTAGTAAACCTGAGGGTTTCTGGTATTCGACCTTAACCTTGTCGCAAGTAATACACTTACTCACGAAGGTAGCAATCTCTGCTTTCATGTTAGGCCACCAGTATAACTTTTTGAGATCCAGATACATCTTATCTGAACCTGGGTGGACTGAATATCGCGTGATGTGCACTTCGGTCATGACCAAGTCTCTGAAACCACCGTGCCTCGGTGTCCAGATCCGATCCATGAGATATAAGGCTCCGCCACCCTTAACTTCCAAGTTTTTATCCATCCCTCTCAGGGATTCACCTGCCACATTTTCATGTTTCAAGGCTTCTAGCTGAGCCTCCTTAATTTATGTGGACAAATGTGAATGGATAGTCATAGTCAATGATTTGACTCTATGACCATAGTATTCTTTCCGACTTAGGGCGTCAGCTACTACGTTGGCTTTACTGGGATGATAACGAATTTCGCATTCGTAGTCATTGAGTAGCTCGACCCACCGTCGTTGTCTCATGTTTAGCTCCTTCTGGTCGAATATATGTTGAAGGCTCTTCTGGTCTGTAAAGATAGTTTTTTTCGTACCATACAGGTAGTGTCTCCAGATCTTCAGAGCAAATACCACTGCTCCTAACTCAATATCATGTGTGGTGTAGTTGACTTCGTGTGTCTCTAGATCTCTTGAGGCGTAGGCGATGACCTTACCTCGTTGCATAAGAACACAGCCAAGCCCTTGGTTGGATGCATCGCAATAAACCACGAAGTCTTCTATCCCTTCTGGGAGGGATAGTATCGGTGCGCTGCATAAGGCCTGCTTCAGTGTTTGGAACGCATTTTCTTGTTTCACTTCCCAGTCAAAGTCCACGCCCTTCTGGCTCAATGTAGTAAGCGGTTTCGCGATCCTAGAGAAGTTCTGAATGAACCTGCGATAGTAGCCAGCGAGGCCTAGAAATTGATGAATTTATGTAGGCGTCATCGGTGCTGAAAAGTTCTCAATGGCCTTTATTTTGGAAGGGTCCACATGAATTCTCTCTTCGTTAACCACGTGACCCAAGAATTTGACTCTTCGAATCCAAAATTCGCATTTAGAGAACTTCGCGTAGAGCTTCTCCGATCGTAGTGTTTCTAAGACCTGACGTAGATGTTGACTATGCTCCTCCTTACTTCGAGAGTAGATAAGTATGTCATCGATGAATACAATGATGAACTGATCCAAGTAAGGACGGCACACTCTATTCATTAAGTCTATGAATACTACAGGCGCATTGGTCAATCCGAATGGCATCACTACAAACTCGTAGTGTCCATAACGAGTTTGGAAGGCTGTCTTGGGAACATCTTCCTCTAACAGTCGTAACCTGTGATACCCGGATCTCAGATCAATCTTTGAAAAGTAATTCGCCCCTTGAAGTTGGTCGAACAAGTCGTCTATGCGAGGTAGAGGGTAACGATTCTTGACGGTAAGTGTGTTTAGTTCTCCGTAGTCGATGCACATACGAAACAATCCGTCTTTATTCTTCACGAACAAGACCGGTGCTCCCCACGGTGAGAAGCTTGGTCTAATAAATCCATTGTTGAGCAGTTCGTTAAGTTGACCGGATAGCTCCTGCATCTCAGCTGGTGCTAGACGATAGGGCGATTTGGCTACTGGGGTAGCCCCTGGAACTAAGTCGATTCTGAACTTGACTTGACGTTGTGGTGGTAATCCTAGTAGTTCTTCTGGAAAGATGTCGGGAAGGTCGCGTACTTCTTGGATGTTATTTACGTCTTTCATCTCTTGGCTCATATCGACCACATGAGCAAGGAATGCATGACATTCCTTTCGTAAGTACTTCTGGGCTTGTATACTCGAGATGATACGAAGGTTTGTGTCGGGTTTGTCGTCGTAGATAACTAGAGTTTCGTTAGATGGTAGATTAAGACGAACGGCCTTCTCATAACACATGATGTCATCACGATGAAGACTCAACCAATCCATGCTAATAATGACGTCGAGACTTTTAATTTAGACCGGCATGAGGTCAATTGGAAATGAATGGCTATCTAGTGTTAGGGTACAACCTATGTATATACAACTAGTACTCTCAGTCTTTCCGTTAGCCATTTCTATAGTGAATGATTCTTTAAGTGCACGTGGTTTTTGCTTAAGTATGTGTGCAAATTTCTGGTTCACGAAACTCCTATCCGCTCCACTATCAAACAGTATGCATGCATAAGAGTTATCGATGAGAAACGTATCAGTGACCACTGTAGGGTCTGCTACCGCTTCCTCGTGGCCTAAAGCCAAAACTCATCCTACTCCGCCCGTATTCCCTGCCTTCGGGCAGTTCCTTTTAAAGTGGCCCACCTCGCCACATTCGTAGCAAGCCTGGCCCACACCAACTTCGGGGACTTGGGTGATTGGCCTAGCCGGAGACTTGCAGAAACGGGCAGTGTGCCCCTTCCTTTTGTAGTTAGCACACTGCATTTCCCAACAGGGTCCATTATGGTGGAAGCTGCACTTGTTTCACTTTGGCAAGCTTCCCGCATACTGCTTCATCGGCGCAGTGGCAGTAGGTGCTATAGCGGCATGAACAACCACGACCTGCTGCTTCTTGGCAGAGTTCTGCGTCGCGTTGTTCTTCTTCTTGTTGTCCCAAAACATCCGCTTGTTGTCAGCGGCTTTGGGTGGTTCTGAGATGGCAATGGTTGTTGTTGTCGGTGTGCGGACTCCATGATCAATGAGCCGCTGTGACAATCGTTTGGCACTATCGAAGGTAGTGGCGTTTGAAGTTAAGACATTCCCACTAAAATGGAGGCACCAGCCCCCAGATATACCTCTCGACATTCTTTCCCTCAGTAGCGACCATTCCCGGGCATAGAGCAACCAGATCGTTGAACCTAGCGGTGTAGGCAACTATGTCGGAGCCCTTCATGGTTGGGCTCCAAAGTTCTTGTTTAAGTTTCAGAACCTCGCCCCTCGGGCAGTACTCCTCAATCATGAGCTCCTTCAGAGCTTCCCACCCCATTGCATTAGCCACTATCAGGGTTAGTGACTTTACATGGCTATTCCACCATGTCAGGGCTCTGTCCGCGAAGGTGCAGACAGCAAATTTTAGTTTGCTTCCTTCTAGACAGGAGCAGATCTCGAAGATCGACTCAGACTTTTCGAACCATTGCGAGAGGGCAATGATTCCACCGCTGCCATTGAAGGCTCTGGGTTTGCTGTTGGTGAAATCCTTATACGAGCACTCTCTAGAGTGCAGGGGAGCATCATTTTGAGTGGAATGCACAGTTGTTCCACTCCCGCTAGTACCGGTGGTGTTGAATTGAGCTAGGGCTGCCGTAACAGCCGCATCCACTGCAGCTTGGATAGCTGTTGGATTGTCTTGTGGAGGAGGCAGTGGTGGTTGAATTGGAGTTATTGGAGGATTATTTCTTGGTGATCGACGTGGAGGCATCTTTCAACTAAAAGATTATAAAGATGAGAATGATAGTAAGAATTCAATTGTGAGAAATATGAGAGTGATCCATGGACTAAATCACCATAGCCCAACAAAACAGATGAGAGTATGCTTGTACTAGAAGTCTAACAACAAAATGATGAAGGCATTGGTATAACGATTTCCCTTAAGATTACATGTCTGTCAATAACATTGGCATTAAAGATGTAACAAGTTCGGGAAAAATGACCTAGGAGTAGGTCTTACATCAAACCAGAATGAGAAAATTTTGACAGCATAAAGACCTAAAGAAATAGTACTTGCAGTACAGGAATATTTACAGGGAAAAGTGCTACTAGAGCATAGATAAGAAGGATATTCCTTAAACCAAAAGAAATGATGAGTAGAGCATCTCCTACTAGCGACGGGCACCCTCAGACGAACCCTTAATTCGGCCAGCTGACACTCCACAACAAGAAGGTGTCTTTCATACACTTTCTGGCGTGCTCGGAGCTCTATGACTTTAGCTCGAGTTGTAGCTAGCTCTTGCTGCAGAGTCTCATTTTCTCTCATAGCTCTCCCATGAGCAAATTCAATATTGCGAATACGATCCGTATTGGCGTTTGTGTCCGCATCAAGCTCCACGGTTTTTTGAATGGCTTTCGTTCCTAGCTCAACATTTCGAGCCACTCGGCGAACCAAGATGGGAAGAATTATTTCTCATGAGCCTCCCTCACTCAGATTGTAGAAGCTTTGGTCTCCGTTGTAGGGTAAGGGTTGACCCTGCTCTTGACTCCATCTACCCAAGTTCTCAGCCCACAAAGGCATCGAGCCTTGAAAAGTCGGACGAGGGTTAGGATTTGGGATTGGAGCCACTAGGGGTAGATCATTGACTTTTGGCTCGGAGTCAGAATGCTCGGGGAAGTTTTCTGCAAAGTCATCATCTAAAGGAATTTCATGATTCTCTTCTGGCTCTGCATCGAGCCATCCACCATTTCCTTGTTTGGGAAAGTACGGGTCGCCGGGGAGATGGAATCCAGCCATGTTATCTACGCGAGAATATGGGTAAAACAATTAGTTAATAGACGTACTACTTAAGATAATTATAGGATGATCCTTACCAGTTACTCAATACTTATGTAGTGCATACCAGTCATATGTAACCGAAACAGAATAGACCTTCGAATAAGTGACCCTAACTCTAAGTCCACAACCAAACAAGGAACAGGAAATAAAGCAAAGATCACATATTCTAAGTCTATGACACCCTAGTCACATATCCCCTTGGCGTATCCACTCAGCAACTATTGACCTACTAATAAAGACCTTTTAGGTCTCAAATAAGTATTTATAGTAACACAAAATACTCCTATAGTATTTTAAGTTTATGTTTTGTTCTAAAGTTTTCATTGTAGTAGTGTTGGTAAGTTTTTAGACTTACTGCAACACCACAACCATTCCTAGGCACATGCTAATCACTTCTTCGAAAAAGATATAGTTGATCAGGCTATATCACTCCCAGATCTGATCATATGTCCCCAAGCCTACTTGTGTAGTCCAACAACCGCAATACTTTTGTTTTGTTCTAGTATGACACTGATTTTAGTATGAATGCATGTATGTATACTTTAGTTAAATATTTTATTACTTAAAAAGTATAAACTCTTGGTCAGAGTATTTTAATCCCATTGTGTTTATAGTTGTATATATTTTATGGGTTGATATACTCAATTCACTATAAACAGAGCTCTGATACCAATCTGTCAAACCCCCAAACCAGAACGGCGGAAACGTTCGGGGGCGGAGGACGTCATGTTCAGTATCATAACAATGCATAATAGTAAACATAAGCGACAACATCATCCATTGCATTAATAATATAGTTTAATACAAGTGTGTTCTGTCTAAAGTTTGAAAGACACCAAAATATGAATCAAAACAAAAGACGAGTCTTGAACATGCTCCGTCTTCTAAAAACCTGGTCATCAGTACCTGTCTACTGGTGATCTGTGAATATAAGTTAGTTTGAAAGAGTAGATCAGCATTTATGTTGGTGAGTTCATAAGTATTTTAGTGTCAAATGTTTGTATAAGTTTGATGAAAGTGTTTGTAAGTGTTCGATGTGAAGTTTGTAAGTGTTTGATGTAAATGTTTGTATACTTCCTAGAAAATCCTATATTTTCTACTAAAAATGGAAAGTAGTCTTTTACCAAGACCCGACTGTTCTGTATGTTTGTTCTTTTGTAAAAAAGAGTATTTTCCTAAGTGTATGACTATTTTTATCAGAAAATAGTTTACATTACCGTTTATGTGAGAAGATCACTATATGAATGTAATGGGAAAATGAAGATGTACAGTAGTATTATATAAAGAACTACTGATGTACTAACTACCTTAAACCAATTGTTTAATTAAGGTAAAATGTAATGAGATTATAACCATGCTTGATTGACTAGTATAAAACACGACATTCCAAAGACATCGAAATGGTATGACATTTGTCACCCGTAGACCTGCAGGTCCCACTATAGCTTGCAGCAAGGTGTAGGATGGTCAATCCCATATAGATCTATAAACAAACTCACGCTCTCCCTCCAGGAGACTCTGGTTACAAAACGTGACACAGCAGCATATTGCCAATGTCATGAAGTAGTGGCTCACATTAATGTTATATTGTTCTTGTATTAGTGTAGTATGTTCCTTCTGTTCTAGTGTATAGTATGTTCCTTCTGTTCTAGTGTATAGTATGTTCCTTCTGTTCTTGTTATAGTATGTTCCTTCTTGTTCTAGTTATAGTATGTTTGAACTGACTCATGTATGAACTGACTCTTGAAGTTTCAATGTTCTAGAAATAGTAAGTAGTAATCCTCTAAACTATATCTATTATAGTTTACTAGTATTGTTGTTTGAGTGACTGATCATGTTTATACACCTTTGCTACCCAAAGGTATTGAACTGATTGGAAGAACTTTTATATCTACATACATATACAAAATATATAACTAAGATTTAAACGAAACTCGGACAAACAACTGATACCTTAAGTCCACAACCAAATAAGGAACAGGAAATAAAGCGAGTTATCAGTCCTAAGCCCTTTCAACCTTATTTATATAACTATATCTATATAGACATGATTTTGACAATATATACTTTTAAAAGAGTTTTGTAAAACGATAAAGATTTTATCACATAAAAGAGTTTTAACCATTTGAATGGTTATTTATGACTTGATGTCAGTTTATAAATGATTTGAAACATTTTGTTTGATAACACAGTTTTGAAGTCTAAGAAATCCTTTTGTTTGATAGTTATAAATCACATGTGATTGATACTATAAGTATAATGTTTTCTACTTGTATTCCCCCCCCCCATAAAAGCATTTAAAATCATTTAAAAGATATGTTTAGGGGTATGAACTCACCTGTAGTGAGTGATTCAAATGAAAGATCGATTAGGATGCTAAGTATGCCAAGTGAAGTCTCGAGCACAAACGGATCCTATTAATCATATAATGACACATATATGTATATGATTAGTGTATATAACAACTAATCATGCAAGCGAAGAACCTTAGGTACTAGGAAACACTTGAAATGAAGTGTTACAATCACATATGATTGTATGAAAGGGTGTTCACGACCACACTATAAGTGTTTACGGCCACACATGAAGTGTTTACGGCCCTAGGCTTGATCCTATGAACAGTTTACGGCCATGGGTTGAAGGGTTCACGGCCACCATATGATCTTATTATTGGAGATAGTGTCTAAGTCCATAACTATATTTGGTATGTACTTGACCCGACCCGGCATGGTCCATTTGGGTTGCACTTCACCCGAACAATTTACGGATAATCTTTTGAGAATAGTATAAGTTATGATTTATTAATATATTATATGTTCTAATATATTAATATAAAATCATATTATTTAATTAGTGTTGATCTATAATTAATTTAGAATTAATTTAGAGATCAAAAGTATGACTAATTAAATATGGGCTCTTGTATTTATATAGTGTGGGCTAATGCTTATTTGGAATGGGCTAGGCTTGCATGGAAAGTCCATGGATACTCCATGGAGCTTTAACCCATGGATCTCATGGAAATGAAAATACATGGGTATTAGGGTTTAGATGGATGTAACCCTAATCCACCACACTATATAAAGGAGGCTTTGGTTCTTGAAATTGCACTAGTTGATGTGTGTAAACTAAGAGGGCCGATTTCAAGAAGTTTGTGACTATTCTCTCAAGTTTCCAAGTTTGTGGTGATTTGTGACTTCCATTTAAGGCATCCACATTATTGGTGCTAGGCTCTCAAACTCCAAGCAATCAACTACTACTACAAGGTAAGTAATTCTACTAGTTTTATTTGATTCAAGTACCCCGTGTCATGCTAGTTAGGATAAGAACCTTGGAAAAATAATTATTTGCATGTATCTTAGTCAAACATAGATCCAATGTTTCTAGGGTTGCATGTACACCATAGGAGTGTTAGAATGCTGAAAACCCATCAGTGGTATCAGAGCTTGGTTTGTTTATTTGATACTTGATGCAAAAAAAAAAAAAAAAAAAAAAAAAAAAAAAAAAACTTGAAAATCGAAGTTTTGTTCAAAAAACTCGTATCAAAATTTCAAGTTTTGTATATGTACTTACGATTCTTGAAATTTTTGATATGAACATTCATAAACATATGAGTTTAGAAGATCATAGAAATTATGTGCTAATAATTGATTAGATTAATTCTTGATCTTTATGTGTTTTAATGGAGTCCATAACTAGTTCTTAAGTTATGGATAACCAAAAGTCACATTTATAAATAACCATTAAAAGAACACATAGGTTACAAAAAAATGAAGAGTCTTCATTTTTAATAACCATTAACTCATAAGTTATGAGAAATGAAAATTTTTGAAAGTTTACAAAACTTGCCCTCAAGTTTTGGAACATGTAAAGTCATATTAAAAACTTTAGTTCCAACCCCTAGAATTTTAAAAAGTTAAAATTCAACTCTTATACTTTATAAGATTATAAGTTTAATAATATTTATATATGTATAAGATCAAGTCGTCTTACCGCTAGTACGCCTCATTCACAAAGCTGGTCTATAAGGGGGTATAAGGTTGTTGCCTATAAAATGGCAACTTAATGGGTGTCCACTCTCACCCACCGCTTCCTTGATCAGTGGAGGGTCGTTAGCCAAAGGGGTAGGACAAGGACTTATAAATTCTCATTAAAAGTATAATAATAATACTAAAGTAACTAAACTTTATTGAATTCCCAATCTTAGTTATTTTAGGAAAATGTGAATAAGGTGCTAATCCATGAAATTACACTTTACACTTTGTTTAAGTCGTTAGTGGAGCGTGTGTGGTTAACCAACACACTAAATTGAACTTAACAAGGTAGGTAAAGGGTGACTTAATGTTTATCATAGTATCGATGGAGCGTGTGTGGTTAACCGGCACATCGATTGAGGGGTAATACATTAAGGGTACCAAGTAATTTGCATGGTTACTTCACACCTTGTTTTGTGATCCTCGGCATCCCAGTCACAAAACTTGAAGGGCACACTCGAGATTGAAACATTCCATTGAAGAAAGTTCAATGAATCTCAAAGAATCTAGGAGTTTCTAAACCAATTAAAACCTAATTAAATATTTCATTTTTCATGGTGGAAATTGGTGAATCGTCATTCACCTACCTTCAAATATCTTATAGCTTAGATTACGGCAATCCTCTTCTAAGTTATAAAATATTGTGTTGGGTCCTAGCCTTAATATTACATTTGGGTGTTTTGTTAAGGACTATCTCTATATCTAATCTAATCTATTCCCTCTTCTTTTCAGATGTCTTCCAATAACAATGCTTCTGGCTCAAACCCTACTAGCCCCTTCTCTCTCATGAATCTTTGTGGGAGAGTCATCTTTGATGGGTCCAACTTTACAGATTGGATCAGAAACATCAGGATGGTCACTCGGTATGAGAACAAAGAATATGTTCTCGACAAGGAGCTGAAGGTACCCGAGCCAACTGCTACTCCTGAAGAGCTTGCTGAATATAAGGTACATGAAAGAGATGCTACAAAAGTGGCATGCATCATGATGGCCACCATGACAGCCGAGCTCCAAAAGTCCTATGAGGACTATTATCCTTTTGAGATGCACCAGGACTTGATGGACCACTACCATCAAAGTGCTCGTCAAGAGCGATATGAAATAATCTCCTCCATGATAACAACCCGAATGAAGGATGGTGAACCCATCACGGGCCACATGCAGAAAATGCAAAGGTATGTGGACCGTTTACTGAAGCTGAATGTGAACTTCCCTAAGGAGTTAGCAATAGACATAATTTTGCACTCCTTTCCATCGTGTTATGATCAATTCCGCATGACATATCACATGAACAAGGAAGAAGTCACCCTCAGCAAACTTCAAGGACTCTTGAAGACCGCCGAAAGTGGTCTAAAGGGTAAGTCGGTTGTTACTACTCCTACTCCTACTCCAACTGCGGCCAATGTCTTGGCAATCGGGCATGGCAAAGGGAAGAAGATAAAGAACCCTTCTAAGGGTACCAAGGGTAAGACCCTTGAAGGCTCCTCTTCAAGCAAAACCAAGAAAGGTTTTGTCACTCCTTCTGCTAACCCTAATGAGGCTGAATGCTTCTATTGCCATGAAAAGTCGCACTGGAAGCGAAACTGCCCAAAGTACCAGCAAGATTTGAAGGATGGGAAAGTAAAACCCAACCATGCAGGTATATACACAATATTGTCTAATAACTCACCTCATTCTAAGTCTTGGGTCCTTGATACAGGTTGTGGTATTCACATATGTTGTGATTTGCAGGGACTAAAAAGAAGCGAGAATGTGGAGCAGGGAAAGATAAACTTGATCATGGGAAACAGGAAAGCTTCACCTGTCACCAAGATAGGAGTTTATTCCTTAGTGCTAAATAGTGAGTTTACATTAGATTTGAATAAATGTTATTATTCGCCAGAAATGGCAAGAAATGTTATTTCCTTTCATGCATTGTATAAACAAGGTTTTACCTTTTATTTTGATAATAATAATGGTAGTATTGATGCTTTCTTTAATAATGTTCTTTATTTTAAAGCATTACCTTGTGATGGCGTGTATGAAACTGTATATGTTGTAGATAATCTAGGAAATAATGTATTGTGTATTAACTCTTCCACTAGCTTAGATAAAGCATCCTTATGGCATTGTCGTCTTGGACATGTAAGCAAGAAACGCATAGGCCAACTCCAAAAGGATGGAGTCTTGGAGTCATTTGACCTAAAGTCAGATGATAGTTGTGAATCTTGTTTGCTTGGTAAAATGACAAAGTCACCTTTTACTGGCACTTGTGCTAGGGGTGAAGGTTTGTTGGACCTCATACACACGGATGTGTGTGGACCCTTCAGAACCGCCACAAGAGATGCTAATCGGTTCTATATGACTTTTACTGATGATTTTAGTAGATATGGATATGTCTACCTAATCAAGCATAAGTCAGAAACCTTTGAGAAATTCAAAGAGTTTAAGCAAGAAGTGGAGAATCAGTTGGGCAGGAACATTAAGATGCTTCGATCCGATCGTGGTGGTGAGTATCTTAGTACTGAGTTCCTTGACTATCTTAAGGAATGTGGGATTGTCTCACAATTGACACCTCCTACGACACCACAGTTGAATGGTGTAGCTGAGAGGCGCAATCGGACCTTGTTGGGCATGGTTCTTTCCATGATGAGTCGAGCTTCGCTACCAATCTCATTTTGGGGGTATGCCTTAGAGACTGCCACCCATATCCTTAATCTAGTCCCTACAAAGAAGGTTGCCAAAACACCTCACGAGGTGTGGACTGGAAAAGTTCCCAATCTAGACCACATCAAGATTTGGGGTTGAGAGGCTTTCGTGAGATGTGAGACTCACGATAAGCTCGAACCCCGAAGCGAAAGGTGTATTTTCATCGACTACCCACAGAAATCCTTTGGTTACATCTTCTACAGACCCAGTGATAATGTGGTCTTTGTAGCAAGAAGAGGACTCTTTCGAGAGAGAGAATTCATGAGCCAAGGAGACAGTGGGAGGCAAATTGACCTTGAGGAAATTCAAGAGTCAAGTGGTGAAGGAACCTCAAACCCTAGCCCTCAACCTGAGGAGGAAACTCCTGTTGAGCTGACTGAAGAATCTATACCTCTGAGGCGTTCCACCAGAGTTAGGAATGCACCTGAGCATTATTATGGTTTTCATATTACTACAGAAGGTGAGACACTTATCAGTGATAACACACTGGTAAATCTGGATGAGCCTAACAGCTACACGGAAGCCATGGCAGGCCCTGAGGCTGCTAAATGGAAAGAGGCTATGGATAGCGAGATACAGTCCATGTATGACAATCAAGTTTGGAACTTGGTTGACAATGTACCTGATCGTAAGATAGTTGGGTGCAAATGGATCTTCAAGAAGAAGACCGACATGGATGGTAATGTACACACTTATAAGGCACGACTGGTTGCAAAGGGTTATTCTCAAACTCCGGGAGTTGATTATGATGAGACCTTTTCACCAGTGGCCAAGATTAAGTCTATTAGGGTTCTGTTAGCCATTGCTGCATTTCATGATTATGAAATATGGCAAATGGATGTCAAAACCGCTTTCCTTAATGGAAAGTTGGCTGAAGATGTTTACATAGTTCAGCCAGAGGGTTTTGTCAGTACAGAGTACCCCAGTAGAGTGTGTAAGCTCGAGAAATCCATTTATGGATTAAAACAGGCACCTCGTAGATGGAATCTTTGCTTTGATGAGAAAGTCAAAGAATTTGGCTTTTCAAGGAGTGAAGATGAATCTTGTGTCTATATCAAGGCTAGTGGGAGTATAGTCAGCTTTTTGGTACTGTATGTGGATGACATACTACTCATAGGAAACGACATCCCAACCCTGCAGGAAGTAAAGTCCTGGCTTGGGAAGTGTTTCGCTATGAAGGACCTTGGAGAAGCTGCCTATATCCTAGGGATAAGGATTTTGAGAAACAGGAGTAAAAGACTAATTGGACTTAGTCAAAGCACCTATGTGGACAAAGTGTTGAAAAGGTTCAACATGCATAACTCCAAGAAAGGAGAGTTACCCATCCAGAGTAACGCCAGATTGAGTAAGACACAAAGCCCTAGTACTGAGGCTGAGATAGCAGAAATGAGTCGCATACCTTATGCTTCAGCTGTAGGATCGATCATGTATGCTATGACGTGTACTCGACCTGATGTAGCCTTTTCTTTGAGCATGGTTAGCAGGTATCAGGGGAACCCTGGCAAGGCACACTGGACTGCGGTAAAGAATATACTCAAGTACCTACGGAGGACTAAGGACTGGGTCCTTACCCTCGGTGGCAGTGAGGACTTGAGAGTTGTAGGGTACAGTGATGCTAGCTTTCAGACTGACAGGGATAATTTCCGCTCTTAGTCGGGCTGGGTCTTTACTCTAAACGGAGGGGCAATTACTTCGAAAAGTTCCAAGCAGGAGACAGTGGCTGATTCCACTTGTGAATCAGAGTATATAGCAGCAAGCGAGACAGCAAAGGAGGCTATATGGCTAAAGAACTTCATCGGAGACCTTGGAGTTGTACCAGCTATAAAGGAGCCAATGGAGATTTTCTGTGATAGCAATAGTGCGGTTGCCTTAGCCAAGGAACCAAGAGATCATGGGAGATCCAGACACATTGACAGAAAATATCACTTCATCAGACATCGAATAGAAGAAGGAACCCTCGTGGCAAAGTGGGTATCATCGGATGAGAACCCATCAGATCCCCTCACGAAGGGACTGACTCGGGCTAAGCATCTCCAGCATGCTCGGAGCATAAGGCTGAAGGATGATATTAGTTTTAGTAGTTAGATAATCTTAAAATTTGTAAAATGTAATTGACATTTGATGATAAATAAAAGCTGTTATTTATGAGTAAAGTGTTGCTATCTCTTGTCAATCGTTTACTATTATTTCTTTTTGCATGTTTTGACTTCCAGAATAAATATGTTATGGTTTATATCATATTATTCAAACTCTCCACAGTCGGTCATATGTTGGAAGTAGATATGAATCAAGACTGTCATGGGTTGGCTTGTAGAGGTCTAAGATGTTAGACAAAGTGGGGCTACAACACTCATGAGTACTCATAAGTTCTGAGTATTGGATTCAACCCACGCTCACTTGTATCACTTCATGGAATTTATCTCGAGTGATCGTGAGACGGTAATATCATATAAGTCTTCAAACCTAGAGATATGATTTGTTGCCTATGAGTTGGTTATGCATTGATTGCACGAAAACGCATTGGTAAATCGATGTTATAAACCGTGCCTTTGTGTGTAGTTCAACAAGTAGTAGAGCAAACATATGAGTCGAAGTTTATCTGTTCCTTCTAGGATTAGAAGCGATATCTGGGCCCCTCGATGATTTTGTTTTGACCTATGTACCGGGCCCGGTCAGAACTAAATTGATGTGTTCAGTTAAGTTCTATGTCAAACAAATCAGAAATCGGGAAACAAATGTTGGACAATAAGCAAGACCATGTTCCATGTATTTGTCCGACTGATATCTAGAACAGAGGATTATATGATCACTTATCTAAAATGGCGCTTCATAGTTCAACAGAGTTTTAAGAGCTACGATTGCTGATCGGTTCCTGAAGTCATACTTGCAACTATAGTTATTAGAGTTATCCAAGTGGGAGACTGTTGGAGATAGTGTCTAAGTCCATAACTATATTTGGTATGTACTTGACCCGACTCGGCATGGTCCATTTGGGTTGCACTTCACCCGAACAATTTACGGATAATCTTTTGAGAATAGTATAAGTTATGATTTATTAATATATTATAAGTTCTAATATATTAATATAAAATCATATTATTTAATTAGTGTTGATCTATAATTAATTTAGAATTAATTTAGAGATCAAAAGTATGACTAATTAAATATGGGCTCTTGTATTTATATAGTGTGGGCTAATGCTTATTTGGAATGGGCTAGGCTTGCATGGAAAGTCCATGGATACTCCATGGAGCTTTAACCCATGGATCTCATGGAAATGAAAAGACATGGGTATTAGGGTTTAGATGGATGTAACCCTAATCCACCACACTATATAAAGGAGGCTTTGGTTCTTGAAATTGCACTAGTTGATGTGTGTAAACTAAGAGGGCCGATTTCAAGAAGTTTGTGACTATTCTCTCAAGTTTCCAAGTTTGTGGTGATTTGTGACTTCCATTTGAGGCATCCACATTATTGGTGCTAGGCTCTCAAACTCCAAGCAATCAACTACTACTACAAGGTATGTAATTCTACTAGTTTTATTTGATTCAAGTACCCCATGCCATGCTAGTTAGGATAAGAACCTTGGAAAAATAATTATTTGCATGTATCTTAGTCAAACATAGATCCAAGGTTTCTAGGGTTGCATGTACACCATAGGAGTGTTAGAATGCTGAAAACCCATCACTTATGAAGGGTTTACGGCCACCATATGATCTTATGAAGGGTTTACGGCCCAATAAAGGGTTTACGGCCGTAAACTCTTGAAGATCATGCATAATGTGGTTGTTTCTAGGTTGGAAATCAAGAGCTTCTAATGGATAACAAGTATATGGAAGAGATACTTACGAAATGGAAGCCTTGAAGGTGTTTACGGCCCCAAGAACAAGTGTGTGTTCTTGGTGTAAAGATGATGACTTGAAGATATAAACTCAAAAGAGATGAATTCATGGATGAAATCATAGGGTTTCACTTTAATAAGAAGGATTTCAAGAAAGAATGGAAGAATCAATTACACTTTTGAAGATCAAAGAGGATATCCTTGATGATACTTGAGAGAGAAATGAGAGTTCTTGACTTGAAGATGAGAGAAATGAAGAATAATGAAGGTAATTCATACTAATGAAGAGGGGTTCATGGCCAACATGGGTTTATGACCGTAAACCCTAGTTTGCGGTCGTGAACTCCTTTTGAAGGTGGTTCCGGCTCAATTTGAACTCAATGAACTCAAGTAAATACTTCCTAACACCCAAACCTTGAGTGTACTAAGCTTAGAACTCTCAAACAGACCCTTAACAAAGCTAAAAGTTAACAGAAACTAGTCTGACTTTTGATTGAATTGAATGACTTTACAAGATAGAAATTTCGGGTTGTCACACTACACAACTAAAAATTATAAGGGATCATTTCTTGTTCGTGGGATATAAAACATCATATAATTCTAACAACATCTAAATGATGGTCTCATTCTACCCAAATCATTTCAATCTCCGCCTACCACATATTCACTTTTATACCTCTTTTATTCTTTTTATTAGTACCAGCTACCGATTTTTTCATTTCCTTCACATGTGTTGGTATAATGTTTGCAAGTTCATTAAGTATCTGACTCTTTTTGAGTCAATATAGTTAAATTCTTTAGCTCGCATCATTTCATTGAATATATATATATATATATATATATATATATATATATATATATATATATATATATATATATATATATATATATATATATATATATATATATATATATATATATATATATATATATATATATATATATATATCATGCATCTTGCTTTGTAGCATCTTACAAATCAACAAAAAATAGGTTAATATCAAAACAAATATAAACATTCTTCATTTTCCCTATGTCAAACACCACCATATTATAAACTCTTTTAAGTAAATAAGAGACCAATTGTACTAAAACAATCGATATAGTACTCAATTAAGATCTAGGTGGACGGGAAATATTTTTAAGTGAGCTCATATTTATGGTGGAAAGTTAATATTCTTAGGTGAATAAGAAACTCAATAATATACAATTTGCGGTTTGGAATGTGACTAATTACATATCTCATATCTGAAATATACATATGTATAAATTCGTTGTTCGATATTTCATAAAATACTCCATATTTTTTTTATATATTCCATATTTACTTAATAAAACATTAAACTCGATTGCATAAAAAGTAACTATCGTTATTGATAATTGTAATCTAAATATAAATTATTCATTTACAAACAAAACAAGGGAATGTATGTTAATACATCTTAGCGGTAACACGACCATCAATTCTTTCATCATTTCCTATTTATGTGGAGGCGGTAGAGGATGCACCATTATCCTTATGTATGCAACTCGATACATTGCACACAACAAATAAATAGATACCAAATGGAAACTGTCTGACATGTTTGTTGATCTCGTTCTCTCTGTAGCATGACCACAAGTTATACAACAACTTCTTAATTTTCCACATGTACTTGTATTGTTACTTACATATACAGTACCATTATGCATGTTATCTATTACATTAAACATAAAGTTGGGACATCTTCTTCGCACTAAGTTACGGACTTACACATCCTCTTTTGAAGCATTATCCCTCTTGTAAGTGGTGATTTTACAAGCAAGTACATCGACAAATCGACAAATAATATTAGGATTCTTATCATTCAGTGGAATAAAATAGTTATATATAATATAAATAACAATATATATATATATATATATATATATATATATATATATATATATATATATATATAGGTTTAGGTTTAGGTTCTATAGAAAACAAAAAAACCCTAAAAAAACCCTAAAAATCATAAAAATGCATAAAAAAAATACTTAGAGATCACAAATTTTTTTTTTGAATTTTTTTTATAAAAAATCGCAGGTTTTTGTTAAAATTCGCTGAAAAAAAAAAATAAAAAATCGAATTTTTTTTTTTTTTTTGTAAGAAAAAAAAATTTTCAAAATTTTTTTAACCGATTTTGTATAAAAAGCTGCGATTTTTTCAAAAAAATTTTCAAAATAAAAGTTTTGTGATCTCTAAGTATTTTTTTTATGCATTTTTATGATTTTTAGGGTTTTTTTGTTTTCCAAATAACCCTTTTATATATATATATATATATATATATATATATATATATATATATATATACACCTCCTATGGTAATGCATTAAATACACATGAGTTAAATCGTCTCATAGATAACCCTATTTTTTTTTATTTTTTTTTATTATTTCTTTTTTTTGAAACGGCAAATCTAATCTATTCATAAACTATACTTTAAATTCACCTATGTCCACGACGGGACTTGAACCCTCAACCTCAAAGAGAGAGGTCAACACCGGATACCGCTCATTATAATTAAATAGATGTTACCAAAAAAAGCATTGGCTCATTTCACATGGCGAATATTGTCTAGCCAACTATCTATGCATATGATTAGTTGTTGTAGCTTAGCTAATTTTTCTTTGAAACCAAACATGTTTTAAGATTTGTATACTTTCCTGAACAAACCTTCGACTGCTAAAGATTCCTAGTCCCATATAACAAATTCATAAACGAATTATGATAGGAATACCTACAATATGAATCTAGGAAGACATGTCTTTAAGGGAATGTCAGTGTAATATGACATATTGGTAATGAAGAATACTTCCCTAACTCTCCTGATAAATTCATTTAACCTTATCACGAATTAACGCTAAGATATGACACTTTTTGTCATGCCAAAACGGGCCCAAACGTCAGGCTTTGTGCATGATTTGATGGTTTATGTCCACAGAAACTACTATGAATATTATGCATTATATTATTGAACTTTGACATAATAGTTTGTGCACTAAACTTATATACAAATACTCAACTATTTTGAAAAATATTATTCAATAGCATCTACCTGCTGCTTGCTTATAAATAAAACTAAATATAATTCTCGATTTGGTGTTATTTTTAACAATTATTATGAATGATTATTTTTAAATTTTAAGTAACGCCCTGTTCCGAATCGTTTCCTATGTGGGGTTGGCGACCCGAAGACTGAGTATCATCAGGCTTAGGGCCTTTGAGGAAAAAAGATTTAGACCCATTCGGGTGTGGGTAATGTAATTTTGATGATCCGAGATTTCGGTCTGTGTTTTGGTGCCAAAGGGTATTTCGGTGAAGTGTCAGTTCGGGGTTTTATGAGTTTTGGATTTTTCTTTGGAAAGTTTTAAGGAAAGGATGAGTTGATAGAAGTGTAGAGCTACTCGTTACCTTTCCGTGGATATAAAGAATGTCAAAATCGGAGTTATAACGAAGAAGTTATACCCGTTCGAAGTTTGGTCAGTTTTGGGTTATGATGAGTAAGTTGGGCGTACAGAGGGGAGTACGTTGGGCGTACTCAGGCACCCTGAGTACGTTGGGCATACCAGGAGTACGCTGGGCATACGTAATCAGTGCCCAAACCCTATTTTCGTGGATTCGGCCATATTTAAGCTCCTTAACTCCCCCAAACCCACTCCATTCTCACCCTCTACCCCTTCCATGAAACTCTAACCCTCGTTGAGCTTTATATGCTAAAATAAGGTGTTATTGAGTGCTTTGGAGTATTCATGGTGCACCTTGGAGTAGAATGAACTTCTTGGAGAAGTGTTGGTTGCATTAGAGCTTGTAGATCTGGACTTTGTTCACCTTGATCTATCTTCTGGAGGTATAAAGTTTGAATCGATGACGCATTTGTTAAATCTAACTAGTTTTGGATGTTATGAGCTTTTGGTCATTTTAGTGCATGAAGTTTAGATATTGAATTATTGTGACTTTGTTATTGATAAAGTTGGAAACTTTATCCATCTAAACATCATTTTGATTCAGATCTGAAAGTTGGAGACTTGTACTTAATGGATTAAGTTATAAAAGATGAACTTTTGGGTCCATTTAAGACTTAAAGACTAGATCTTGTTTGTTGGGACCATTCTAACGGATAAAGTTGGAAATAGGGGATAAAAGGGCTAAGATCACATTTTTATAGTTCATAATAGCTTTATAATGGATAAAGTTGGAAACTTTATCCATTATAAAGCTATTATGAACTATAAAAATGTGATCTTAGCCCTTATATCCCCTCCATGCAAGAGTTATGATGTCTTATTGGGTTAAGAACTTAGGGTTTTGGACATTAAGCACTTTATAGCCATGAAAAGTCATCAATTTGGAAAATTTATAACTTAGGACATCATTTTGGGAGTAGATCTAACTTTTGGATGTAAGAACTTAATTAAATATGCTCTTAATGGAGTTTTAGGACTGGGCTATGTACGCTGGGCATACCTGGTGGTGCTCTTGGTACGTAGGGCGTACTCTTCTGGGAAGAAATATTGACTTTTGGACCTTGACCGTTCACTTTGACTTTGACCAGGACTGACCAAGTTTAACCTAAGGGTATTTTGGGTTATCAGGTTTATTAATAATTAACATTGTATTTATTGTTAGTTGGCACGAGGTTATCCGGTTCGACGGTCTGAGCAGTTATTTGATTATCAGCAGATTGAGGTGAGTCTTCCTCACTGTACTTTTAGGTCGAAGGCATCAAGGTCGGCCCATTATATTGTTATCATGGTTTATCGCATGTTGGTATGTTGTAGTGATCTGTTAGATCTGTATCCTGGTATATAGGATATGTTATGCTTAGTTCTCTATAAGATCTGCCTGATTGTCTGTTGACTGGTTATATGTTTAGTTGTGTATATGTCGTCGTGGTGTGGGTGGCTTGATACTGTACTGCTTTGTGCTTTCAGTCAACAAACCGGGTAATTTTTATATCGATATGTTGTTATGGTTTACTAAGCTTATATGTATTTTGGATATGTATATGTTGACATGTTGTTTGTGGTTGGGTTGAGGCGACCTAATATGTGCTGAAGGCCAAGAGACCCTCGGTGTCCCGGATAGACTGTGGACCTGAGGGGTGTACCAGTCAGGCCGAAGGCCCGAAGAACGTTCCAGATAGGCTGAAGGTCCGATGAGATGTACCAGTCATGCTGAAGGTTCTGTGAGCGTACCAGATAGACTGTAGGCTAGTGTGGCGTTCCAGTCAGGCTGAAGGCTCTGTGAGCGTACCAGAAAGATTGTAGGACGTTGGGGTGTTCCAGTCAGGTTGAAGGCTTTGTATGCATGTTGTTTGTTGTTGTTTGTTATATGTATGTGGTGGTACTTTAGGGCAACTCACTAAGCTTTGTGCTTACAGTTTCAGTTTATTGTTTCGGGTACTTCAGAGGACCGTGGCAAGGTGAAGGCGTGATTGTATACATCCTTGGTTTTACAATTGATTGGATCTTGGGAGATTCTGATTTTAAATCATGTTTTGGAAACGATGGTTTTGTAAACACTTTTATTAGTAAATGGGTGGTTACGAAAAGTTTTAAATTTGTTAAAATTTTTGGGATGTTACAAGTTGGTATCAGAACCTTGGTTTGAATGAATTGGAGGAACACTAGTGTAAATCCAGTCTCAAACTAAGGAAATGAAAAGGTTTTAAAAATGATTTTCAAAATTGTTTTCAAAATATTCAAGAAAGGATGCGATGTGTACGATCAGCCGGAGCCAGTAAGTTGATCCCAAATTACCAAACTGTTATTTGATACTGTGATATGTTATAACAGCATGTTAGTGACAGGCTAAGGATCTTCAGGAATTGCATGATAAAATTTCCTGATTATATGATGCCTGATAGCCTATGTTTCTTTCTTATATGACATTGATATCATTACAGTAGTTGCTTGGTGTATGCATCATAGTTGTACATAACTAAGATTCTATTGTCTGAGAATGTTTGGTTTGGCCTTATTTGTTGTTCTTGTTTGATGAAGGGCTTAGGGTAGAATCACTATTCGACTGTCTATAAGATCCAGTGTTATGTATGATTAGCATACATGAGTGATGCAGGGTTAGTGGAAGTTTCATGAGTGAGTGCAGTTCATGGCCAGATAGCGCGTAGAATGATTAGCCTCTCTTGAGAGAGTAAGGGCAGGGCGAAGGTGCATCCGAGATGCTGGGAGTTAGCGATCGAGAATTTCGTATGAGGATCTGCCTGATTTTCTAGTATCTTAGTGCCAGTCGTATTCATTGCTTGAATGCTGCTTACTTTGTGCTTTGTAGGGATCACATTGATATGAGCCAACTATCAAATGAATACATTAACTTACATGTAATGGAGGTTAAGTAATCTTAGAGTGAAGGATTTGGCCCTATTGCGCAGCTCTCGTTTGAGTCTAACCGTTGTAGGGTTGGGTACTTTAGTTGAAGGATTATTTAAGTTTTGTTGAATGTAATTGTATTCATGAAGTGGTTGGCTGACATTTATTGTAGCCCTTCACCAGCTAATGGCAGGGGAGGTGGGGAAATCCTAGGAGAACCTAGGAAGTATTTTAGTGCGGTTGTTTCGCTGTTGAGTAGGTATCTGGAGGATATTTTTTAGTAGGTCTTAGAGGACATGATATGATTCTTGAGGAAAGTATGGATAGGTATGGGAGGTAGTATTGGGCCCGTACTACTAAAAGCACATGATCCATACTCGAATTGAGGAGAGTTTCGAGGATTCTAAGGGCTGGTCGGGAGAGATAACATGTTTTGATACCATGATTCATGGCAGTAGTTCCGTATATATCGATCTTATGGTAGGGTTGCTTGGGTCGTGCATTCGAGTCGCGGGGCTCAAGAAGTAAATGGTTGTTATGATCGGCTAGAGTGCAACTGGAAGTGGGTGGTTGATTAATGGTTTGGATTGCGGCCATCTGTGGCAAGGGTGATTGCCTTTCAGTTCTCCGAGTTTGGAGAAGGAGTGAGTAGGCTTGCGACTTTTAGAGTTAGTATGTAAACCCAACATGGGGTTTGTTGGTCGTAGTGTTTGGCGACAATATGTCAGTGCAGGAGTGTGCGGGTGGATAGATGTGTTATGTATGCTTTGTGATGTGATCATGGGTCCGTGTTCTTGGGATATAGGCAGGTCAGGTATTGGATTGGTGGTTGGGAATGCAGGCTAGGAGGGCATGTATTGGATCGTAAGTCGGTGTTGGCTTGTGCTCTTGCAAGGAATCCTTAATGTTAAAGTGGACATGATTGGGGAAATTTCAGAGATCTTCAGCTGAAATTCACGAATTCTCTTGGGATTTGTTTGATCCTTATCTGGAAGATCATCCTGCGTGTGTTATTCATTCCAAGTTCGTGGATGGTTGTACCTGGTTAATCCGATTTTAGTTATGGTTTGGTTTCAACACCAGTAGGTGGTAGTTCGAACCCTAAGTGGGGGAGAACTGGATATTCTTCTTGGAGGATCATCGATCTGTTCAAGTTTGTAGTATTGAGAGAATAGTTCCTAGGGATCTACGGTGCGGGTATGTAGGATCTCGGTTCATGATTTGGTTAAGGCAAGGGTGTATAGTAGGTGGAGATCAGATGTATGTGTTCAGGAGACACATGAGTTGTCCCTCAGCAGGAAGTGGTTGGTCAAGGAGCTCGTTGCAGCTATTGGGTTATTGTGGGGGTGCCAAAGAATAAATGAGGAGCCACTGGGACCACTCAAGTTGAGTATTGTTTTCGGAGGGAATTTTTCAGCTCGTTGCATGGATTTCTAATTATAGTCTACCTTGTTCAGAGGTCAATCAGGGAATCAACTTCAGAATTAGGTAAGATCAGCTCCGTACGGGTTTTAGATCATTTGATCTAATTTCAATGAGTACTCGATTTCTGGTTGCATTGTTCATCATTCATCAAAGGTTCTCCAAAAGTTTCAAGTTGTGACAGTTGAAGTTCAATGGATGTGTGAACCTATTACCAATTTCAGTGTGTTTTATGTTCCTTCGGTCTCTGGTTATGTTTACCCTCAATGATGGTGGTGTTGAATTTTGGTTCATAGCCGGCTTAGGTTTTGGTAGCATTCAGGGTCACCTAAGAAGTCTTCACGAGCTGGTTGCGTATTGGTCGAATCTGTACAGTCTCAACCAAGTTATGGGGTCTTGTTCCGATCATTCATGGGGATATATTATGTTAGTGATTGAGGTTTTTCGTTCGATAGAACTCTGGTATTTCTCTCCTTTTTGGATGATGTTATAGGTTCTCTATGGATGTGCATTGGGGTAATTCATTATATGTATTGTCGATAGGGGTGTATACGACTAAACAATATAGCATTGGAGCACTTGGTTTGAATTATGTGCATGGTTCTTTTGGGTTATGGCCTTTGAATTGGATCAAGAATAAGACCGCTTATCCTATTATCGGGTCGTGTACGGCCATGATTTCATCGTATTTTTCATTGATAGCATCATGTTCTGTGAAAGGAATTGTGTGTGGTAAGACCATGGGCGGTGACCATGGTGGGATAAACGTGTCGTAACACTGCGGGGTGGCCATAGCATTCACTGGATTGGCAGATAGTATGGAAGGGTTGTAAGTCTGTGATGCGATCATAGCATTCACTAGATTGAGGTAGACCATCGTTGGGGTTGTTGGAGGATCAGCTCATGCCTTGCGCAAGGCGGGGAGTGGGGTCGGAGAGCATATCTCTATTATGGGAATATGACCATTGGGGTCCGAGACAAGTTGGTCCTATGTAGCTCTCGCTGGGTGAGACCCATGGGCAAGGCCCGTATGATTATGGCAATGCAGGTGAGACCTGGTAAAGACCGGCTAGGTCAAGGAATTGGATTATGGTTTAAATAGGATGATTATGTGGCCAGGGAGTGGCTTAGAGTGGTGCATATGATAGAATAGAATTATATGTTGGACTCTCAAGAACCTGGTGGCTAGACTAGGTGTGAGACTGGCAGTCTCAGCGGTAGTTTGGGGATTTTATATCCCGATATAGGGAATGGTTTCCATGAATCAGAAGAGTTCGGGTGAAACGCAAGTGTAAAACCTTGGATCTCAGGTTATGGGTTATATAACGAGTTGGCTCTTGGTTGAGATTTGCATCGAGATTCGTTAGTGTATAAGTGCAAAATTTGTATCTCAGCAAGTTTTGGGCTTAGGAATCTGTATATCGGGTTATCAGTTGCAAGGTTTAGGTTCAAAAGTATGTTTCAATTCTGATGGTAGGAGGAGACCCTTGTTATTGTGTTTCAGAATGGTTCTACCTGTGCGGAGGTCAGGCAAGTTATGGGGCTTTGGAATTATAGAAGTAGCATTTTGGATCGACAATTATGGGTTCAGTGATTTGTTCAGCACTAGAAGGTATTATTTGGAGCATTGGTTCTCAGGAGGGTGGTAAGGAGCGATTTCGAGGACGAAATCTAATTTAAGTGGGGGAGAGTTGTAATGCCCTGTTCCGAATCATTTTCTATGTGGGGGTGGTGACCCAAAGACCGAGTATCATCATGCTTAGGGTCTTTGAGGAAAAGAGATTTAGACCCATTTGGGTGTGGGTAATGTAATTTGGATGATCCGGGAGTTCGGTCTATGTTTCGGCGCCAAGGGGTAGTATTTCGGTAAAGTGTCAGTTCGGGCTTTTATGAATTTTGGTTTTTTTTTGGGAAAGTTTTAAGCCAAGGATGAGTTAATAGAAGTGTATAGTTTCTCGTTACCTTTCTGTGGATATAAAGAACGTCAAAATCGGAGTTAGAACAAAGAAGTTATACTTGTTTGAAGTTTGGTCGGTTTTGGGTTATGCTGAGTACGTTGGGCGTACATAGGGGAGTACGTTGGCCGTACTGAGGCACCCTGAGTATGTTGGGCATATCAGGAGTACGCTGGGCATACACAATCAGTGCCCAAACCCTATTTTTGTGGATTGCGCCATATTTAAGCTCCTTAACTCCCCCAAACTCACTCCATTCTCAACCTTCACCCCTCCAACACCCCTTCCATGAAACCCTAACCCTAGTTGAGCTTTATGTGCTAAAAGAAGGTGTTTTTGAGTGCTTTGGAGTATGGATGGTGCACCTTCGAGAAGAAGGAACTTCTTGGAGAAGTGTTGGTTGCATTGGAGCTTGTAGATCTGGACTTTGTTCACCTTGATCTATTTTCTAGAGGTATAAAGTTTGAATTTTGATGATGCATTTGTTAGATCTAACTAGTTTTGGATGTTATGAGCTTTTGGTCATTTTAGTGCATAAATTTCAGATCTTGAAATTTTGTGAAACATCCATAAAAATCATGCCAAATTTAAACTTTTAAAAATATTCCAAAACCATTGATTATTATAAAACTTGTTTCCAAAACAGTTCAGTGTCAAAATATCCCATAATCAAATCGTAAACAACAGGAGGTGTATGATCATGCCTTCACCTTCCCGTGATCATCAGAGGTACCTGAAACAAAATCAACAACTGTAAGCCCGACGCTTAGTGAGTTTCCCCCAAAAATACCCATATACACATCAACATACATATAACACAAACAACATACTATGGGTCAAATCAACCATCGGGTTGGAATACCCCAGGCCCTCAACCATCCGGTTGGAATGCCAATAATACTATAGGTCCAGTCATCCTCGGGATGGAATACCCCAGGCCCACAACCATCGGGTTGGAATGCCCTCATACTTCGAGTCCAATCATCCTCGGGATGGAATACTCACGGCCCACAACCATCGGGTTGGAATGCCCAGGTCAGTTGGCTCTCGCACAAAGCAGATGAGCCTCAACCACCAATCAACATGTGCACATATATCAGATCATCACATCACAGTCCATAGAAAAACAAATCGATCTAACCGATCATACTAGCATAACATCATCCTATCTACCAGAATACTGATCTAAAGATCATAGCAACATAATATCATCCTATCTACCAGGATACTAATCTAACAGCTCATACTAGCATAACATACCAGAATAACAATAAAAAAGGATTGGCCTTGGTGCCTTAGACCCTTGAGCATAGTGAGGAAACTCACCTTGCAATGTCGATCTGAACTGAAGAATCAAATTCCCAACTCACTGTCTCACCAAGAATCCCGAACTATTCCAAAATAACGAATAATAAGTCAATAATTGGGAATATCAATCTTGACCAAGAGTCCCACATATAATCATAGTCCATTTTTCCTTTTCTGTAATTTGGGCCAAGGCCCAATTACCAAATCCATGATCCACAAGTTCACATATACAAGGCCCATCATTGGCCCAATGTTTCAAATTGGGCCCAACTCCCTAATTGGGCCTTATTTTAAGATCCAAATCTGGCCCAAAACACCATTATTCAGAAAACCCAGCAAGGCCCAAGTCGAATGAGTCCAAAAGCGGCCCAATCCCGAAGCCCAATTCGTCAAAAGCCCAACAGAGGGCGTACGCGGGGCGTACTCCTCTGGTACGTTGGGCGTACTTCCGGTTTGCGTTGACCACCATCGGGGCGGTTGACTCAGTACGCTGGGCGTACAAAACTTACGCGGGGCGTACGCGAGGTTTTGCCAAAACCCTAATAAGTGCTTAATGGCTTAAGCACTTAAGCCCAAATTCGAGATCCATCGACCAAATGTGTCTTTGAACCATAAAGTCTCGAACTTTAAGACTTTGGATGTCCAGAAAGTTCTTAAAACATGGTCTTAACCCATTAAGACCTTCCTACTCCCATGCATGAGACACATTTAGCTATTGGGACATCATTTTTATCACTTGGGACCTCTTCAAGGGTCTGAAAGGACAGCTTATCTCGTCCAACTCATATCATGCACCAACGTGAGGACTTTGGGACAAGAAATGGTTCCATAAAGCTAACATGGCAAGATCTATATCATACAAGCATAAAGTTTGAAGCTTTTTACCTTCTGGAGCTTCTAGGGCACAAAGAAATTTCAGATCTACAAGCTTGTCCTCCTTCTCCAACTCCTTGATGCAACACCTTCTTCTCTAACTACTCAAAACACACTCTATAAGCTCACACACTCAAGGAAAGGAATAGGGTTTGGGGAAAACGGCTCAAAACTATGGAGGCTGAGGTAAGGGGGGGTTTTGAGCTCATAAGGTTGTTTATATAGCACTCAAACCCTAAATATTAGGGTTTGCATCTGACACGAGTACGCTTAGCATACACAAGTGTACGCTGAGCGTTCCTTATGTACGCTTAGCATACTAGTCTTGTTCCCAATCTTGCAACTTTAGCCCTTAGGCTTCTCATGGGTCGACTCTTCTAACCCAGGGACTACAAATGACAAAATAATAATAAAAGAGTGGATTCGGAAATACCTGCAAAATCTCGGGATGTTACATTTTGTGACCTTGCTATGGATAAAGTTGGAAACTTTATCCATCTAAACATCATTTTGATTCAGATCTGAAAGTTGGAGACTTGTAGTTAATGGATTAAGTTGAAAAAGATGAACTTTTAGGTCCCTTTGAGACTTAAAGACTAGATCTTGTTTGTTGGGACCATTCTAATGGATAAATTTGGAAACTTTATCCATTATAAAACTATTATGAACTATAAAAATATGATCTTGGCCCTTTTATCCCTTCCATGCAAGAGTTGTGATGTCTTATTGGGTTAAGAACTTAGGGTTTTGGACATTAAGCACTTTATAGCCATGCAAAGTCATAAAGTTGGAACCTTTATGACTTAGAACATCATTTTGGGCTTGGATCTGAGTTTTGGATTTAAGAACTTAATCGAATAAGCTCTTAATTGAATTTTGGGACTAGATTAAGTACGTTGGGCGTACTTGGTGGTACGTTGCGCGTACGCGGTCAACGCCCTGCTATTAGTAAACATCAGAGTACGATGGGCGTACCCTCTTTGTACGCAGGGTGTACTCCGCTGGGAAGAAATATTGACTTTTTTGACCTTGACCGTTGACTTTTACTTTGACGAGGGTTGACCAAGTTTGACCTAAGGGTATTTTGGGTTATCGGGTTAATTATTGATTAAGATTGTATTTATTGTTAGTTAGCGCAAGGTTATCCGGTTCGGCGGTCCGAGCAGTTATTTGATTATCAGCGAATTGAGGTGAGTCTTCCTCACTGTACTTTTGGGTTGAAAGCACCAAGGCCGTCCCATTGGATTGTTATCATGGTTTATCATATGTTGGTATGATTTAGTGATCTGTTAGATCTGTATCCTGGTATATAGGATGATGTTATGCTTAGTGCTCTGTACGATTTGTCTGATTGTCTGTTGACTGGTTATATGTTTAGCTGTGTATATGTCATCATGGTGTGGGTCAGTTGAGACTGTACTACTTTGTGCTGTTAGTCAACAAACCCGGTAATGTTTATATCAATATGTTGTTATGGTTTACTGAGCTTATATGTGTTTTGGATATGTGTATATTGACATGTTGTGTGTGGTTGGGTTGAGGCGGTCCAACTATGTGTTGAAGGCTAAGAGACCCAGGGCGTCCCGGATAGACTGCAGGCCTAAGGGGCATACCAGTCAGGCCAAAGGCCCGGAGAAAGTTCCAGATATGCTAAAGGCCCGATGAGGCGTACCAGTCATGCTGAAGGGTCTGTGAGCGAACCAGATAGACAGTAGGCCGGTAGGACATTGCAATCAGGCTGAAGGCTCTGTGAGCGTACCATATAGACTGTAGGTCGATGGGGCGTTCTAGTCAGGTTGAAGGCTTTGTATGCATGTTGTTTGTTGTTGTTTTCTATATGTATGTGGTGGTACTTTGAGGGAACTCACTAAGCTTTGTGCTTACAATTTCAGTTTATTGTTTCAGGTACTTTAGAGGACCGTGGCAAGTTGAAGACTTGACCGTACACATCCTTGGTTTACAACTGATTGGATCTTGAGAGACTCTGATTTTAAATCATGTATTTGGAAACGATGGTTTTATAAACATTTTTATTAGTAAATGAGTTGTTTTGAAAAGTTTTAAATTTGTTAAAATTTTTGGGATGTTACATTTTACTTATACGACAATCTTTAATTTCAGTCAATATGTTTATTTATAGTATAATTTGTTTTTAGGTAACATTATGTAATTTAAAATTTGATGTTATCATTATTTATAATTATTGTTCATTAATTTTAAAATCATTTATTATTATTATTATTATTATTATTATTATTATGTTAAAGAATACTTTTTAAAATCTACTTATTATTATTATTAAACTATTAAATATAACTAAAATATAACGTCATATATGATAGAAGATTTGCATTTTAAAATAGATTTGTATGAGAAATATGACATATCAATGACTTTTAGTTGATTATTTTTTTGAAACAACACAAAACAACCGGTCATATATAACATAGTTAATTAAACACTATTTACATCACCCTACATAATCGGTAACATGTATGGATGTAATCTACTTTGTTTTTACTTTCCTTTAATAATCCTTTAATAAGACTAATATATAAAGCCAAGAAACATCTTTTAATTTTATTTTTATAACATCCAATAAGCTTTTTTAAAAAGAAAAGAATAAATAGGTATTTGGTGTGAGATTGTTTTCCAGGGAATTGTAATGTTTCAATAGATTTGTGTTTGAAATGATTTTAAACTAATATTCCTCGTATATAGACTCTAATCATAAAATATGAATATATTGTAATAAAGTTATTATATTATACTTTTAATAAATAATTAGCTACAACAATATTTTTTTAAAATTCAAAATGAATTAAATTTTTATCAAGTTAATTTATAGATGCACTTTACTAAATTACGAAATAAAATATCGTAAAACATTAAAAAATATTAACAATCATATTTAGAAGTTTATTACATGACACAAACTACAAAAATAAATAAATTGAGAGAGAGAATTTTCAATTGCAAAGAAGATCATGCATCACAACATATTTTATCATTGAAATATGTTTTTAGTCATCAAACAACTACAAATTTGTTCTTGGTTTTCAAATAATCTATATAAGAAAAAAGAAAAAAGAAGAAAAGAAAATATGAATAATCTAATAATGAAGTACAATATGCTTATATAAGCAAAATATTACAATTAATCATTCAATTAAGCTGAATAAGTTGACATTTTTTGAAGTTACAAAAAAATATGATTTATATATATATATATATATATATATATATATATATATATATATATTACCATGTAAAACCTAAAATATATGAATAAGGTCAACATGACTTAATGTGTTTCATTTCTTTTTCAGTTTTCATTATCTATTAGGATTAGCCTAAAATATATTCATTTTTTATTAAAACTGTAAATCTACACTACTCCTAAATTACACCTAATACCACCTATGTCTCCAATGAGACTTGAACCCTCAACCTCTAGAAGGGAGGGCAATACCCGGTACCGTTGGGCTAGAAGCCCTTTTTTCATTGATTACAGAATACAAATGTTCAATTGTCAAATGTTGAATATTTTTGTGTAGATTTTGCCTTTCGAATTTCCAAATTTTGGTTGGAACGAACTCAAGAAAACAGTCAACGAGTCAAGGTTGTCAAACAACTGGTATATCCATTAATCCATTACTTTCAGTATTTTGTTAACTCCGCCATTTATAAAAATTTAGTTTATAATTGCCGGTCTCATACGTGGATAACTAAAGAGAGTAGTATAATAAAGACTAAAGGGCCTTATATTTTTTATTCGTTTAGAGCCCCAAACTTATGGTGTTTTTTGGTTTTTGGTTAGCATTATTGCTATGTGTACGAAATCTTTTGAAGCTTTTGTTAAAATGCTTTAACATATGAGGTACCCATGTAATGATGAAGGAGGCGATAGCCATGCGGTGGCACATGATCCCATTCAGTGGAATGTTGAATAATGTTGAGCACAGAGGTAAACAAATGAATTTTATAGAGCACTTTTAGAAGGTGCAGCAGATGGTGGAATACTGGAGTTCCAGATGTCCGTGAAACCAGCTTCTAAATTATTGATACCAGCTATAGACCATATATATAATAAAATGACCCGACAATAAAAATAGGTTTCATTTTAAGTTGCATATTTTGACAAACTTTATAAAATACTAATAATAAGCGATTCCTGAAATTAAATAAGTTATGTGGCATAAGTCAAAGATCAAACTCATGACCCATCCGATTGCTTGTGCATTGACTGCCACATCAGCAGGCCATGATCGAAGTAGGAGTTATATGTATTTTCTTCTTTTTTATATAATTTTATTTTATTAACTATCAGTTGGGACCCAACAGGTGGTGATCCATAAACACACATTTTACTGAAAGAGGCCTCTCGCCCGTAGTCTGTGTTGGAAGTTTTGATTTCAATGCATGTCTTGATAAAAATAATATTAAATATTTATAATAAATAATTCCTAAATATAAAATAGACTTGACAATTTAACAAGCCTTAACAACTAAAAACGACACATCTTCTTTTAAATAAGTATAAATTGCTAATAATATTAACTTTTAACTATATATTACAAATTTTATAACTGAGAAAGTCTCAACGTATTTATATGATATAGAAAAGAATTAATAAATAAGAAATAAATAAAATGACATAAGTAAAAAAAAAATTTATTATTAATTAACTTATAGTTAAAATATTAACATAAAATATATAAAAAATTATACTCCGTATAACTATAGTAAAGGGTGTAGTTACTGCATAGGACGGGGTTATCAGTTTACAAATCACCGTTATTATATGATTGCAAGTTATTTTCAAGAAATTACAATTAGTCAACACGAGTTTGCTACAACTTTACATGAAAATAGATAGCTAGCTGGAGTTTGAAATTGGAAAAGGGTACATATGCATTAAGCAATAAGTGAGTTTCAAAACTTCGTCATCAAGAGTTTCTTGAATTTATAGCCGCTCTGCCTGTAGCTGGAGGACAATCACTGATCTTTCCGACGAGGCAGCTAATGGCGTACGTGCTTCGGTTCTTGTAAGAACTAATTATCACCTACTTAATTGCCTGCCGCCAATCTTCTGATGATAAACCCATTTTAAAAGCTATTAAGTTCAGATTAAAAAAAAAAAAAAAAAAAAAACCACTCTCGTAGAAATTAAAACTTTTTGTCGACCGAAAGGTTCGTAATTTTATATAAATTAGATGGAATCATCGAATAAAATGGTTACCAACGAGTACACCAAGAATTTGTGGTTAAGTTATTTTTCATGTACCCTTCACAATGAACTATTAGCAAAATTTGGTTGCTAAAACAGAGTGACAATTTGCCTTTGTCTGTGTAATATATAACAACGGATTTTGTCATTTCGGATTTAACTAATATATACATTATTGATTTTAAATCAAACCAGATAAGTTTCTTCCTACTTTGAACAAGATATACAGTTGTTCATCTCAAATCTCAAATTAAGAAATTTACCTATGATTAAAAATCATTATTACAAACAAATCTACTTCGCTAAAATACAGCCTAAAACTTTCCTTCTATTCTAACTATTTCCAATAGTGATTGTGTGCTTGTAGGAGGCAAGTAAGCAGATGCAGACCGGAAAGAGAACAGCACGACCGATCGAATTAAAGGCATTGCTATCAAAGGGACGGGACCGTATGTGGTCAACACTTGAAATAAGCACGAACACCATCTGAAAAAAGCTGTTGCTAAAAAATAGCTAGGTTCGTTATCTTTATAAAAATAGTTGAAAATGTGTAATAAAATATTTAGATCGTTGCTAAGTGAAGAGTAGATACGAACTTGCTTCCTACCTTCCAACACAACAAACAGAAATGCTGAATTTGCAGAGAGTGAAAAAGTGATGTTGGAGAAGGGGAGCACGTGCACAAGTGTAAGTCAGTAAGTGTATGTATGGCTTTGCACGTACCCTGCTTCTCCAACGACACCTTCTCCCCTGATGTTCTTCATGGTGTTTCTTGGTTTCTTGTTTTGAGTATGAAAGTAAAGAAGAAGCTTATACTTGGTATTTATAGACCACACATCCACTGCTCTCTCTCTCTCTCTCTCTCTCTCTCTCTCTCTCTCTCTCTCTCTCTCTCTCTCTCTCTCTCTCTCTCTCTCTCTCTCTCTCTCTCTCTCTCTCTCTCTCTCTCTCTCTCTCTCATTAACAAGAGATTGAGTATACGAATGGACATTCTTTAATGACACCCCATCCTCCATGGGAGAAGTAAATAAGTACACATGCATTTTTAACACTCTCATCAACTTGGTAAATGAAACTATGTACTTTTATCATACGGTAAAAAAATTAGTCCACTCATAAACTCATTTATATGCCAGTTGGATCAAATTTCATGAATTTTGCTAATGTTAATATAATAAAAACTAATGTCACAAACTTAAACATGGTTTGATAATTAATGTTTGAAAATAATAATTTTCCGCATATATTTCTCGTGATTATCCTTTAAACTATCATTTTTTAATTAACGGATCGACATTTATTGTTGATTGAACTTATATTATATTTGATAATCAGAACAATTTGAGTAAATATAAAACCCTAGTTTGTGGTCTCATATAAATGTCTTAATACGAAACTATTCATTCAATTATTATCCCATAATGTGGATTTCAAGTAACCCTGAGTCATATGGTTGAAATATCATATTCGGAAAATAATCACTGTTATGCGTGGAAATTCTAACTGAATCTTACGTTGGATTCGGAGTAGCAAACTGATCAGGATAATGACCAACATCTTGATCAAGATTCTAAAAATTTACTAACAACCACATTTGCTTCTTATTTGTTTATCTCTTTGATCGATGTCTAGAATATGTCAAGAGAGACCTGGTCAATGTAGAATTGCTATTGAAAACGTGCAAAAAAGACTAAGTCTCCAAGATTTCTTGGATAAAAGAGATCTGATAACAAGGATTTCAGATGGGATGATTATGCCAAGATTCTTGGTTTTTCATTTATAGCCATTAGCAATCTTTTGTATAAATAGGCAGACATAATCAAAAAAACATACACGATGCAACATCCTAAAATTTTCAGGTAAAAATTTTCAGTTCAAACATCGAATAGCCATGTCAAAACAACCAAAAGTGAATAATAATGAAAATATTATCAGAGTACAAATCCCAAAATCACATAATGCGAAAAAACATGGGCGGATGCGGTACGATCAAGTCGGACCCGTCCTTTTTGAGCTGGAAGTACGTGAAACACAAACTGAAAACCATAAGTACAAAGCTTAGTGAGTTTCCCCAAAATATTGTTGGATTAATGTCTAAGTCCATAACTATATTTGGTATGTACTTGACCCGACCCGGCATGGTCCATTTGGGTTGCACTTCACCGGCACAATTTATATGGATAGTCTTTTGAGAATAGTATATTTATGATTTATATTAATATATTATAAGTTCTAATATATTAATATGGAATCATATTATTTAATTAGTATTGATCAAGAATTAATTTAGAATTAATTAAGTGATCAAAAAGAACTAATTAAATATGGACTCTTATATATATGGAATGGGCCAAGTTCATTTAGGTTGGGTGAAGCTTTCATGGATGGTCCATGGAGCTTTTAACCCATGGATCCTATGTAAATGAAAGGTCATGGGTATTAGGGTTTACATGGATGTAACCCTAATCCTCCATACTATATAAAGGGGTCCTTGCCTCACAAAATTAGCACAAGTGTGTGAAAATAAGAGTGGGCCGATTTTAGTGTGCATACATATTCTCTCAAGTTCTTCCAAGGTGTTTTGGTGATTTGTGATTCCATTTGAGGCTTCCACACTATTGGGGCTAAGCTCTTAAAGCTTGAAGACATCAAGCTACATCAAAAGGTATGTCATCTAACTAGAACATTGTAGTATAGGTGCTTCATAATATGCTAGTTAGGATGAAACCTTGGAATAGTTAATATTTGCATGTATAATAGAGAAAACATAGATTCAAGGTTTATAGGGTTGCATGTACACCATAGGAGTGTTAGAATGCTCAAAACCCAACAGTGGTATCAGAGCCATGGGTTGTTTTCTGTTATATTGATGCAAATGTTTTATTATCAAGTTGGAAAAAAAAAGGAAAAAAAAACATGACGTTTGTCAAATTTTAAGATAATTACTTGTTTTGTGAAAAACGAATTATTTGTAAAATTTGAATCATTTGTTATATGAGTTGAATTAGGTCAAATTTAGTAAAAGATAAAATGATATGATTATTTTATTAGTTTTAAAAGTTTGATCGAAATGTTTTAAGGAGTTACAAATTTTGTCATAAAATTTTGGAGCTCAAAAGTTTTTTTTAAAGTTGTGATTTTAAGGGTTTTTGAAACTTCCATAAGTTATGGATATGAAAGTTTTTTTTTTAAAAAAAAAATTTGATTCCAAGTTTTTATGGAGTTACAAAATTTGGTGTTAATGTTTTAAAGAATTCCATAACTTGTTCTTAAGTTATGGAACATGGAAAGTTTCATCATAAAATACCATTAATTCCATAAGTTATGGAATCCAAAGGTTTTCAAGAATTACAAAACTTGCCCTCAAGTTTTGGAATTTGAGAAAAGTTTTTTATGAAAAAAAGAATTGAATTCTAAAACTCTTGGGTTCATAACTTAAACAATTAATTAAATGGTTTAAATTTTGAGTTTAATAATTTGAATTATGATGTTTTGTTGAATAGTTCAAATTAACTCTTATGGACTTTATTAATAGTTAATTAAAGCGTTTAATTAAAAGAGTATTATTAAATCCATAAATATATGGTTTGAGTTTAATTAAATTAAAAGTCTAGTTTAATTAATAGATTAAACCATCAAGTATTTTAAATGTCTAAAATACACCCTTATACTATTATAATATTAAAAGTTTAATATATTATATGTATAAGAGCAAGTCGTCTTACCATTAGTAGGCCTCATTCACGAAGCCGGTCTATAAGGGGGGTATAAGGTTGTTGCCTATAAAATGGCAGCTTAATGGGTGTCCACTCTCACCCACCGCTTCCTTGACTGGTGGAGGGTCGTTAGCCGAACAGGTAGGACAAGGACTATAATTCTCCCTTCATTAAAAGTATTAATGATAAATACTAAGTAACTAAACCTTTTATTAATTCCCAATCTTAGTTACTTAGGAAAATGTGAATAAGGTGCTAATCCATGAAATTACACTTTGCACTTTGTTTAAGCCGTTAGTGGAGCGTGTGTGGTTAACCGGCACACTAACCTGGATTTAACAAGGTAGGCAAAGGGTAACTTAATATTTATCATTGTATCGGTGGAGCGTGTGTGGTTAACCGGCACATCGATTGAGGGGTAAATGTTAAGGGTACCAAGTATATTTTCATGGTTACTTCACACCTTGTTTTGTGATCCTCGGCATCCCAGTCACAAAACCTGAAGGGCACACTCGAGATTGAAACATGCCATTGAAAAGTTCAATGAATCTCAAAAGAATCTAGGAGTTTCAAAACCAATTAAAACCTAATAATACATTTCGTTTATCTTGGTGGAAATTGGTGAATCGTCATTCACCTACCTTCAAATATTTTATAGCTTGGATTACGGCATCCCTCTTCCAAGTTATAAAATAGTTTGTTGGGTCCTAGCCTTAATATATCATATTGGGTGTTATATTAAGGACTTAAATCAACTTTACGTGAATTTCTCCCATTGTTGATGTCTGGTTTAGACAACAATGATCTTCCCAAACCAAGCTTTCCTAATGAATATGACTTCCCGAGTTTGGCTCATGGAAGTCATACTTCTCTTCCTCCACCTCCTCCAATTATTCTCCCTGACCCACAAGCTTAAAGACTTGAAAAGTTCAAGATCACTCAATCCCTACTCACAATAAAACATCAAATTGGAAGTCCTGTGTGCACTCATGTCTTAGGACTGAAGTCACACAGTGACAGGTTAAGAATGTTGGGTGTCGTTGTCCCAAGGAAGTTGGCTATTGATTGGGTGTTTCAGTCACTTCCTGAGTCATATAGAAAGACTACTATGTGACAGATCACGACATGACCCTAATGGATCTTTCTTATTTTCTTATTGCTGCTGAATCAGAAATGATTTGGTGCAATAGTCAAGCAAATATGGATGGAAGGTCTATTTCTCAAACTTCCATGGACATGGAAAATGGTAACATTGGAAGTCTAGAAAAGCTTTCTCTTCCCAATGGAAAGGGCTCGGCCTTGGTCAACCCGGTTGACCGGAAGGTAAAGTGAAAGTCTAAGTCTGGAATAGCCTTTTGTACAATTCCCAAAGAGTCTATATGTTTTCAGTGTGAAGAAAAGGGGCATTGGAAGCGAAGCTGCCCAAGCTACCTGAAAGAAAGAAGAATCAACAGTTTGACTCTGCTTCAGGTAGGTCCACTATCTAACTCTATTAAGTTACCAGTTGGTGATTCTTAATACAAAATGTGACTTGGTTGCATTTTGATATTTAGTAGGATCAAGCAAAGGGAAGGAAACTTAAAGAAAAGAGTATGCTGAATCTGATCGCGAATATGGATTTCTATCGCTTGGTTGAACATCGGATTCTTGAGCTACTTCTTAGGAGTTATGATAGATTGCTAGGAAACATGTAATAGCATAGTTTTCATTTCAAGTTGCATTATAAGGAAAAGTTTTTCCGCATTTTTATAAATAAATAAAAGTCTTACTTTATTTTATATCTCCTTGCAATGGCATTTATGAAAATTTAATGTTTGTATGTTTCTAGCAACATTGGAAAAATGAATTTGATTCTTTCATTTGTGGTAGTGTCTAAATTTACCAAGTAAGGAAAGATTCTCATCACCCAAGTTTCAATTGGACCGAAACTTGGAATCATGCAAGTTGTATAGTATGATGAATGAGAAGTTTCATTTTTGGAAAAATTTAAGACTAGTTCCTTGTTCACATGTATATGTGAGTCAAGTGAAGGACTAAGGGATCAAGTACACATCCTTGTGCACTGATCAGAGTCCACCACAAAAGATCGATAAGACTACTCGTCATGATTTACTAACTTTTAGTAAATATGATTATACTTACAAGCCTAAGTATAATTCTGAGACATTGGAAAAGTTCCAAATGTATGGCAGAGCGAATAAGAAGAATGAAATTAGGCAGAAAGATAAAAGTTTCTCAAATCTAAAAAGATGGGAGAGTACTTTAGTATCATGTTTGTGATCATCTTAATGATTTAGAAATCATATCACAATTAGTCCTCTAAAGGTCATCTTAGTGCATTCTTATGACTAAGAAGAGGAGTCATGAATTGTTGAAATGGTTAGATCAGGAAGATGAGTCATACTTCGTTCCAAAACAATTCTTAGAGTCATACTCCAAGATTGTAACTTGAGTGACATATCTTAAAGAAAGGTTTAAAACACTTGTCAAATGTAAGAGTAAAAGTGTCCTACTCTTGTACATTTGAAATTGGTAAGTTGTGATGTTTTAGATAAAACAAAGACCAACTAAGGCCAATTGTGTGAAGTGTTTGTCTTGATAAAGAATCTGCACTATCTCTTGAATATTTGGCAAGATAGTCTTATATGTCAAGAGGATAGTGGGAGTCTTAAAGATCCTAAAAAGAATTTTAAGAACTAATCAAGAATAAAACCTGAGGTTCTTCACTAGCACACGACTTGAGGTTTATAACCTATCGTGTTGACATATTCTGTGCCCATTCCAGTTAAAGTTGGCTTTGCATAGGAGTTCTGAAAGTTCTCAATTGGTTGCATAACAACTTGGAAGCAATGGCAGGACCTGTACTGCGAGGTGGCAAGAAGTTAAGATTGCATAAGTTCAGTCCATATGAGTTTGGATTTGTCATTATCCTTGTCTTGTGACTATGGTTTTGACGATTCACATGGATAAGAACACATACACCATAAAATCTAAGGGTCATAAGGTTTCTCTCCGATTCATGAAAATGATGGTGAGGAAACACTTCCACCAAGTAGACTTGAAGCAGATGGCAAAAGGTCTAAACAAATGAGACTATGATTACGACATCCCTTTTCATAGTTCTGAAATTGTTTAGACACACATGCATGCTATCTAAGGAAAGGTGTATGATTTTGATAAAGTTTTATCAAAGCATCTCGTATCAGAAATCTGAACTTTGGTAAGAAAGTCAATAAAGTATTGATTTCTAGAAGTCCAGCTGATTTCTGAGTACATGTCAAAGCTAGTGGGAGCATAAGTGTTATGCTAATAATCATCATGTTAGTGGGAGCATGATAATTATTGTTAGTGTTGCAAGTTAGCAATGTTAATTATAGAAAACAAAAGTTTCAATTCGTGAGGCTGCAGGGATTGACAAAGTTGTTTTGCTATAATTAAGGGAGAGGATATACTTCATTTCAGTTCTAAAGGCTTAGATTGAGACCTTAATCATCTTTAGTCAAGAATATATATATGAATTTCATGTTGGATTGGTTCAACTTAAGGAAATTCTATATATTGCGTTCTCAAAATTCGATTATGATTACGGCATCCCTCTTCATAGTCAAATTTTGAAAACATGGCAAATAAAAATATTGTAGCAAAAGACTGGTCTAGAATCATGTATTTATGTGAGACATCATGAATCATGTACCATTTGCTTTGGGTACAGGATCGATTGCATGTGCTATAATATTTGTCATTTATAAATTTTTCCAAATGCCCAGAGGCATTAAGAAGGGAAAAGGTCTAGAATTGGATATGACTAAAATGATTAAGCAATTGTCGAGGACAATCTGAGGTTTACCAAAGATTCGTTGCTCAGGGACAGTTGGAAGTATAGTGCTAATTTTGGAAGGACCATATTGACATATTCTGAAAAGAGGCATCTCTTATTCAGAAGTGATAGTCAAAATGAGAATATGGAGTTGTCTCCATAGGTGGAAGTTATCTGTGTAAGATTAGAAAACTTAATGCAAGAAGCATGTCCAAAGCAATGTACTTTGAATATGAGACTTAGTTTCCATGGAGTTGATCTCCATTAGAATACCTTATAATGACTGTTGACAAGTCTTTGTGACTTTGTACATATTCATTACAGGAGGGTCAGTGCATATAAGTTTAAAATCTAAACAGATTTCGATAAATGATAGGAATTTGAAATTCTCACATTTTTCAATAAGGATTTGGGAGTGTGAAATTAGAATCATTGAAATTATGTTCAATTCATTTATTTCACAAAGTAAGGATCATAGACAAACATAGAGTGCATACTTGGTGTATGGCAAAGCTATTGTTTAAGAAAAACATAGTGTACATGCTTGGAGCATGGGACAACTAGTGTTTTTAATTCAAGTATAAAGTTGATAAAACCGAAACAATGAATAATGAGTAATCAGTATGGTGATAAATAAAAGTGTTTATTTATATTCATAGGGTTTGATACCATATTTGATTAATTTATTCTTGTGTTTCACTTTGCATGTTTTGACTTCCAGAATAACTAAGTCGCTCTTCCTGAATGATTAAGTTATTCAAACCATCCACAATCGGTCATATGTTGGAAGTAGATATGAATCAAGACTGTCATGGGTTGGTTTGCAGAGGTCCAAGTTGGTGGACAAAGTGGTGCTACAACACTCATGAGTGCTCATAAGTTCTGAGTATTGGATTCAACCCGCGCTCATTTGAATCACTTCATGGATTTTATCACGAGTGATCATGAGACGATAATATCTTATATTCTTCAAACCTAGAGATATGAGTTGTTACTATGAGTTGGTTATACATTGATTGCACGAAAACGCATTTGGTAACTCGATGTTATAAAACGTGCCTTTGTGTATGATTCAACAAGTAGTAGAACAAGCCATATGAGTCGAAGTTTATCCATTCCTTTTACCTTCGGGATAAAAGCGATATCTGTGGGCCCCTCGATGATTTAGCGATGACACATGTGAGTGCTTGGCCAAGCCAGGACTGATTTGATTTGTTCAATCAGTCAGTCATCATAAATCGAAAATCGGGAAACAACAAATGGACAGAGAGAATGATTATAATCCATGTCTCAGTCCATATGATATCTAGAATGGAGGAATATATGATCCCTTATCTAATGGACAAGTCATTGACAATGTGAGAGTTCGACAGCGACTTTAAGAGCTACGATTGCCAGTTAGGTTTTGAAGTCATACTCAATAATAGTTTTAGACTTATCCAAGTGGGAGACTGTTGGATTAATGTCTAAGTCCATAACTATATTTGGTATGTACTTGACCCGACCCGGCATGGTCCATTTGGGTTGCACTTCACCGGCACAATTTATATGGATAGTCTTTTGAGAATAGTATATTTATGATTTATATTAATATATTATAAGTTCTAATATATTAATATGGAATCATATTATTTAATTAGTATTGATCAAGAATTAATTTAGAATTAATTAAGTGATTAAAAAGAACTAATTAAATATGGACTCTTATATATATGGAATGGGCCAAGTTCATTTAGGTTGGGCTAAGCTTTCATGGATGGTCCATGGAGCTTTTAACCCATGGATCCTATGTAAATGAAAGGTCATGGGTATTAGGGTTTACATGGATGTAACCCTAATGCTCCATAATATATAAAGGGGTCCTTGGCTCACAAAATTGGCACAAGTGTGTGAAAATAAGAGTGGGCCGATTTTAGTGTGCATACATATTCTCTCGAGTTCTTCCAATGTGTTTTGGTGATTTGTGATTCCATTTGAGGCTTCCACACTATTGGGGCTAAGCTCTTAAAGCTTGAAGACATCAAGCTACATCAAAAGGTATGTCATCTAACTAGAACTTTGTAGTATAGGTGCTTCATAATATGCTAGTTAGGATGAAACCTTGGAATAGTTAATATTTGCATGTATAATAGAGAAAACATAGATCCAAGGTTTATAGGGTTGCATGTACACCATAGGAGTGTTAGAATGCTCAAAACCCAACAAATACCCCATACCATACATACATAACAGTCAAAGCATAATTGAGTCTATTTCAACCCCTCGGTCTCTTTCAACCGATACTGGGTATGTTTCAACCCCTACGGTCTCTTTCAACCGGTATTAGGTATATTTCAACCCCTTCGGTCTCTTCCAAACGGTATTGGGTATATTTCAACCTCTTCGGTCTCTTTCAACTGGTATCGGGTCTATTTCACCCCTACATATTGCATATAATCATAACAGTAAGAGTCGTAGAGACATCAAGCATATACAGGCATAACAGGTATTTCTCACGAAGACAATCATCATCCTACAAACATAATATAGTGGGCCGACATTGGTGCCTTTGACCCACGAATATAGAGAAGGAAAATCAGCTCAGACTGAAGATATCAAATCACACTCGAGCTGCTAAATCGTGAAAATCCCCGCGCTAATCAATCAAATAAAACCCCAATCAATAATTGGGCCATAAACCATAATTGAGAATCTAGTTCATTTGTCTAACACCTAGGGTAAACAACCATTTTACCCTTTCCTTGTTTGGCCCAATAATCGAAGCCCAACCCAAAGGCACCAAAAGCCCAATATGGCCCAAAATCAGAAAGACTAGTGGCCCACAATGCCCAAAACCCTAATAGTCCAAATATGGCCCAAATCACAAAACTCAACGAAAGTCAATAGATGCTGAGTACGCCCACCATACTTAGACTTACGCCCAGTGTACTCCACCTTTGGCCAATACGTGTTGTGTACGAGCTGGGTACGCCGAACGTACTCCACAAGAAGCCCAACTCACCATTAAGTGCCTAATTGGTTAAGCCACTAAGTTCACTTCTCATATCTGATCCTAAATGATCTCTTAACATCTAAGGTTGGAAACTTTACTCCTTTGCATGTCTTAATGGGACCCAATACTTATATTTTACCATAATAAGAGCCCTAACTCATGCATGGTCCAATATAACACCTCAAAATTGCATTTTATACACAAGGGACCTCAAAAATGCTAAGATCTATCATCCCTAGCTTCTAGAGTAGCTCATACTCTCAAGCATGACTTAGAAGACCATAAAAAGCACAAAAACAATCCCTAGCTCAATCTATCAAAATGAACCATCAAGTTAAGAGCTTTATACCTCCAAAAGCTTTCCAAGTTGGTGATGATTCTAGATCCACAAGCTCCAACCACACCAATGCAACTTCGAAGAGTTCTTCTTCATTCAAGATCACCAAAAACCCTCCCAAAGATCACTTCCAAGCTCAAAACACTCGAAAGGCAATTAGGGTTTTGTTCTCAAGGTTTGGAGAGTTGGAGGTTGGTCATAAACCCTAAAAATTGGGGATTGTCCCAGACGTCTGTACGCCCACCGTATGTCATTGCATTTCGTGATGAAGTTTGAGCCTTTTACGCCTAGCATACTCCTTGTACGCTCAGCGTACTCGGCTTAGCCCAATATCCTCGTAACGTCAAACGGTCATAACTTCTTCATTCCAACTCTGATTTCGACATTCTTAATATTCACTGAAAAGTAATGAGAAGCTCTACAATCCTATCAACTCTCTTTTGCCTTAAAACTTTCCAAACTTAAATACAAAATTCAAGAAAATCCCATACCACCACTTTACCGATATGCCCTTGGGCTCCAAAACATAAACCGAACACTAGGTATCCAGAACCTGCATTATCCACCACCAAATGGGTCTAACCCTCTCATTCCCAAGGCCCGAAGCCTTATGATACTAGATCCTTGTCACACCCCCAAACCGGAACGGCGGAAACGTTCGAGGGTGGAGGACGTCATATACGGTATCACAACAATTGTATTATAGTAATCAAAGCAACAACAACCATTGTATTAATAACATAGTATTTACATTGTTTTCAAAACATTACTTGTTTAACATTAAAACTACAGTAAAAGGTAAGACGTAATGCGACTATGCTTCGTCTTCGTAACGCCTGAGAGAGTACCTGTCTAATAACGATCCTGAGAATAAAAATGGTTTGAAAAAGTGTCAACATTAAAGTTGGTGAGTTCATAAGTATTTTTGTTATAAAAGTATACTATTTGTTCTTTGGAAAATTTCACCTGTTCCTCCAGAAAATCCTATATTTTCTGCTGTGATGAATGATAAGTAAAATGACTCGTACTAGTTCCTTCTACGAGTACTTAGTGTATACAAGTTATATACAATCCAGATCGAACAGACAATCGATTGTGTGATTCTGCCCCAAGCCCACAACTAAACAAGGAACAGGAAATGAGGCAGAAATCACACATCCCATTGTTTGTGGGATCCTCATTGTGTATAACCCTGACGTATTCACTAGGTACTTACAGAGTTAACTGTAATAGCTCTTTGAGGTATAATGAAAGTGTTCCTTAAGAAAATCCTATATCTTCTTAATGCGTAATATGACCGTGTCTGTTCCTTCTGCGATCATTTAGTGAATACAAATTATATATAATAAAGATCGAATAGACAGTTGAATGTGTGGATCTACCCTAAGCCCACAACCAAATAAGGAACAGGAAGTAAGGCGAAAATCACACATTTCACTGCCTATCAGATCTTCATTATATATAATTCTAACGTATTTACTAAGTAAGCGCAGAATTAACATTAATGATTCTTAGTAAAATGGTGACCACAATAGTTTTTTCTAAAACCACTTTATTCTTACTAGTTATATATAAACTAATATCAAACGGACAATTGAATGTGTAAATCTGCCCTAAGTCCATAAGCAAACAAGGAACATGAAGTAAGGCGGAAGTCACACAGTCTACTGCCTATCGGATATTATTTATATATAACTCTGACGTATAAACTAAGGAATTATAGAATTTACCATTACAGGTTCTTTATGTTATACTATTTTGTAAATACGTGTTGAACCTTTTGCAAATATGTTTGCTTGTAAAAATAATGATGTTTATCCCGGAAAATCTTATATTTTCCATAAAACTGATTTGTAGTCTTTATCGTTCTAAGACCGAAAAGCACAAGTATAATTACCATACTTAGTTTAATGATACCTAGTTTTATCTATAAGTAAAACTAGCTGAAGATGTGTTCGCCCTGAAAACTCGATACGACGATACTATCCTCCTATGATCACTTAGTACATACGAGTTGTATATAACCGACATCGAACAGACAGTTGAATGGGTGAATCTGCCCTAAGCCCACAACCAAACAAGGAACAGGAAGTAAAGCGGAAGTCACACATTCCACTGGCTATCGGACTTCAATTTTATATAACCCTATTGTAAATACTGAGTAATTACATAGTTAATATCCTTTAAGACTGTTTAAGAAAAAGTATATTACTACGTAAATATATCGTTGTTTTCTCCTTCTGAGTTCTTATAACCATACTGATGGACATTAAACCCTACGAAATATTACAGACGTCGTAAACACTAATGATGTCTGTCACCCTCAGACCTGCCGGTCAACTGTAGCTAATAATCAGGGTGCGAGATTGTCAGTCCCGTATAGATCTACACACAAACTCACGCTCTGCATCTAGGAGACTCTAGTTCACAAGGCTAGACTTCCATTGGTACTTAGGTAAGTACACGAAGACGTGTCTCACAATTAGCTTCAACAAATTTACAAGTAATAATGCGAAAACCATTTTACAAATAACAAGTAATTTTTTAAAAGGATCTTTAAACTATACCTATTATAGTTTATAAGTTTATTTCCATGTTTTAACCTAGACTTTGTAAAATAGTTCATATGATCCATAAACTATACCTATTATAGTTATTTCCATATTTTAACGAGTTTCACGTTTAACTACATATTAATGGTAAGGAAAACATAAAAAATAAATTATGTTTTTAAACACAAAATTTCTTGCGTTTTACTTGTATTCCCCCCTAAAAACATTGAAAAATCTTAGAAAAATATAGGGGGTATGAACTCACCAGATAAGTGGTGATTTGGGCAGCTTTTCGTTTCTAGGAATGATTTTTCTTGAAGAAATTGCAAGTTTCTGATGAAAAACCGGGCTCTACGCGGACAGAGTTTCGACTGGAAAATATTATTTTCCCGAGGACTTCGGGGCTCCGGGCTTTCTTCGGGTGTTAGGGGTGTTCCCGAGGCTTCGTGGGGTTAAAAGTAGCTAAAAAGGGTATTTAGAATGAAAGGAGAATTGATTTTTTTAAACCAAACCCGGAGACCTCGCATCCCTTTTATAGTGGTCCGAAGCACCTGACTACGTTGGGCGTACTTCGGTATGCACAACGGACCTTCGTACGTTGCGCGTAGCTACATGTCTTCTGATGGGTATCCGAGCTTCGGACGTGGCACAACTAGGACACGCATCCATCATGCGAAGGCGCTAGGTGGCTGATACGTGTCTACATGCGAAGGAGGGCAACATGGCTGGCTGCTGACCTTGTTTCCGAGTACGCTGGGCGTACTCCTCCGGTCCAGTCTCGGAATTTGTGCCTCAAACTTCAAAAATTCATATCTTTTGCATACAAATTCCGTTTTTGACGTTCTTTATATCCACACGTAGGTGAGATTATACTGTATAACTTTCATTTAGATTCTGTTGGCTAATTTTGACTTTATTTTTAATGTTATATTTTTAACAGGCCGGGACAGGAAAAGTCCGTTAAAAATTAATAACTTCTTCATCCGACATCCGTTTCCGTCTGTGTTTTTACCGTTGGACTACTATTGATGAGATCTTAGATTTCTCTTTAGGTTGTGTCGCCTAAAAATCACTCGATCTTTAATTTGATTTTTGGGTTGTATACTGTTGTGCCGAATCTTATAAAAATCATAACTTCTTCATACGAAGTCAGATTTGGGCGTTCTTTTTATGTACGTTCACGATTTTACGAATTCTACGACTTTCATTTTGATTGTTAAGCAAAAAAGCGTTTTATTGTAAACTCACTTTTTATGACACACAGTGTCGTGCCGGTTCTGTCGCGAAACTTCAATATGTCATAACTTCTTCGTTATAACTCAGATTTCAGTATTCTTTATATCTTCAGAATCCTTGTAATGATTGCTATCACTTTATTCCTTGATATTGGGTTTATTTAATATTTTATTTTTGACTTGAAATAATGGGTTCTTACATTATCCCCTGTTAGAGGGAATTTCATCCCGAAATTCGAATTCTGAGTGGCTACTAGGAATTAGAAAAGAGGTAGGTACTTCGGTTCTATCTGATCTTGTGTTCTGATTGGTTGAGAGTGTGCGAGTTTGGCTTACTTGACTACGTTTATCGAATTGGTAGGATGTCCACTCGTAGCTCTCGGAAGCTTTTGTCTTGAAGTTAATGGTAGAACTCATACCTGGTCTATCCATCATCGTCTCGTATATAAAAGTCGTGTATAATTAAGATTTGAAAAGACTGTCGGATGGGTGACTCTACCCCAAGTCAACAACCAGACAAGGAATATGAGATAGGGCGAAATCATACATCCTAAATCTATAAAATCTTAATTATATACCACCCTCGCGTATACATTTAATAGTGATAGGTTAACCGCATGGGTTATTAGTCTCTATTCTCGACCTTGACTTGCTGTACGAGTGGTATTCCTGGGAGATCTACTGGGGATACCTCGGGAGGGTTAGGGACTTTCAGAATATCCTCGGTGTGTTTCACTTTAAGTTTCTTGTGTACGGGGTAAGCTAGAAAAGCGTGGTACCCCTCACATAGGTACTTCTGAGTTTTGAAGAGAGAGACGATAAAAAGGTTTGCATTAAGTTTGTCGTTATAGATTGAAAGGATTTCGTTAGACGGTCGTTTAAGGAGAAGGTTCTTTACGTAGCATAGGAAATTGGTATGGTGAGGACCAAGTCAATCCATTTCTAAAGACGACATCGAACCTTCTTATCGTAACAAATATTAAATCGATTTGGAAGAAGTGATTATTAGAACGATGAACTATTTTATGTATATGTTTTCGGTGCTTTTAGTTTTATCCTTGCTATTACTATTGCGAACTTTTGTACCGCATTTAGCGAGTACTAGCAGCACGAGTGTTCTGATAATTGAAAATGATGAACTTTCTTAAAAAAAAAAAAATCCCTAACAGGTCTTTCTATACTCTCTTGGTGTATACGAGTCATGTATAATTAAGATTGGAAAGACAGTCGACTGAGTGACTCTGCCCTAAATCCACAACCAGACAAGGAACATGAAATAATGCGGAATCACTCACTCTAAGCCTACAAATCGTAATTATAAATGACCCTAGTGTATACACTAAGCCATCATAGCTCACCTGTAAGGATCCTTAGTTTTTATACGAATGATATGTTAATTTATGATTTTTATTTAATTGTCAAAAACTTTTATGAAAATTCGATGCTTAATTATTTTTATTTGGAAAACGTACCAAAATCCAAGTAGGTTCCTCGTTACTTCTTTATGTCTTGTCATTAAACTTCTCCCTCTCATCCGTCATTTCTCTCTATTGGACAATCTCTCTTGAAATGTCCCGTTTCACCACATGCATGGCATACTTGAATTGTACTATCATCGGTGGTTGAAGTGATGTGTTGGGTCGGAGTCCGACAGAAACGAGCTTCTTCGTCATTCCTATTTTTTAGACAATCTCTTTTAAAATGTCTAGATTCGCCGCATCCATAACAAGCCTGGCTTACTCCAACGCCGGGAACTTGGGTGGTTCGTGGTACCAGTGATCTACAGAAACGAGTGGTGTGTCCTTTTCTATTGCAGTTCTTACAATTCACTTTGCGGCATTTTCCTGTGTGATGGAAATTGCATTTCTTGCAATCCGGTAGGTTTCCAACATATTGTCGTACTGGCATTGGTACTGGACTGGCAGATGTTATGGCTACAGGGGTTGCCATAGGTTGCTATCTCTTGGCAAGTATTTGAGATAATTATAACTGCTTTTTGTTCCAGAACTTTCGTTTATTATTTTCAGGTTTGTGAGCTGGGGCATCATTATAGGTAAGCACTTGTCGGTTTCCTTGGTTGTTACTACGATTTGAATTGTCGAAACTGTTTCCATTTTCGTCTGCGTTGTTAGCGTTGAATTGTGCCATGACAGCTGTCACGACAGCTGTTACGGCGGCTTGGAATGTAGCAGATTCTATATGTAGAATCGGGGTTTCGTCGTTGGCCGGTTATTTTCATGTGAAGACATGATTCTTTTACAAAATGTGAAGCGAGTTCGTTAATAACTATGATCGTTGCTAGTTGTACTCTATATATATATATATATATATATATATATATATATATATATATATATATATATTGTTGTACAATTCTCAATGTTTCGACCTACATCCCTATGATGTATTTCTGGTAGAGAGTAGAAATAGCTATCTTATTAAAGTTAACTTTAACCAAATAGAGTATAGATATTGAAATCTTAAGTTGATCGGGTTTCATGGGTTTTTGAAGGAAGTATCTCTCTTGATTTTACTGTTACTAGTTTTTACGAAAGGTATGGTAAACTTAACACATAGTGTGAGTAGTGTAATCACTAACTCACTAAGTTATATTAGTTTCTTAGTTATTAGTGTGACGCATACGGTGCTCTCTAGTTTGTTCCTGATAAGGTAAGGTTTGTTAATGGTCTCTTTAGTGCCTTTCTCTTCATTCGGTCCTTTCTCAGAATCCTTTTCATGAACCCTCTTTTGGTTCTTTCTCAACTCCTTTGTTGACTATTTTAGTGGTTACATCTACCTATGTTGTTCGTGCGATAATGGGAGTGTCTAAAGAATCTACGAGATTAATAAAACATTTCTATTAAAATAAATATTTACGAGGATGATCCTTACCGGGTCTTTCTATAATCACGTAGTGTATACAGATTATATATAATCAAGATCAAATAGACCTTCGAATAAATGACCCTACTCTAAGACCACAACCAAACAAGGAACAAGAAGTAGAGTGAAAATCACAAATTCTAAGTCTATAAAATCTCAACTATATATAACCTTAATGTACATACTTAGTAATTATAGACCTACCAGTAAGGGTTTTTTAGTTTTCACATAAGTTATTTACAGTACCTAAAATACTCCTATAGTATTTTAAACTTTATGTTTGGTTCTAGTATTTTTTTGTATATAGGTTTGGTAAGTTTTAGACTTGCTGCAACACCACTATCACTCCCAAACACATCTTGGCCGTATCTCAAAGTTGATGAGACTATATTTATCCCAGATATGATTATATAACTGTTTACGTTTGACTGTAGTATCCAACATCTAAATACTTTTATTTTGTTCTTCTTGTGATACTTGTTCTACTATATATATATATATATATATATATATATATATATATATATATATATATATATATATATATATATATATATATATATATATATATATATATATGCATGTATGTATACTTTTATAAAATACTGTTATATATTTTAAAGTATAATTCTTGGTCAGAGTGTTTTAGTCCCATTGTATTTATAGTTTTATATCTTTAATAGGTTGATATACTTAGTTCACTATAAACAATGCTCTGATACCAATCTGTCACACCCCCAAACCGGAACGGCGGAAACGTTCTGAGGCGGAGGACGTCATGTATAGTATCACAACAATTGTATAATAGTAATCAAAGAAACAACAACCATTGTATTAATAACATAGTATTTACATTGTTTTCAAAACATTACATGTTTAACATTAAAATTATAGTAAAAGGTAAGACGTAATGCTACTATGCTCCGTCTTCGTAACGCCTGAGAGAGTACCTATCTAATAACGATCCTGAGAATACAAGTGGTTTGAAAAAGTGTCAACATTAAAGTTGGTGAGTTCATAAGTATTTTTGTTATAAAAGTATACTCTTTGTTCTTTGGAAAAATTCGCCTATTCCTCCAGAAAATCCTATATTTTATGCTGTGATGAATGATAAGTAAAATGACTCTTACTAGTTCCTTCTACGAGTACTTAGTGTATACAAGTTATATACAATCCAGATTGAACAGACAATCGATTGTGTGATTCTGCCCCAATCACACAACCAAACAAGGAACAGGAAATGAGGCGGAAATCACACATCCCATTGTTTGTCGGATCCTCATTGTATATAACCCTGACGTATTCACTAGGTACTTATAGAGCTAACTGTAATAGCTCTTTGAGGTATAATGAAAGTGTTCCTTAAGAAAATCCTATATTTTCTTAATGTGTAATATGACCGTGTCTGTTCCTTCTGCAATCAGTTAGTGAATACAAATTATATATAATACAGATCGAATAGACAGTTGAATGTGTGGATCTGCCCTAAGACCACACCAAATAAGGAACAGTAAGCAAGGCAAAAATCACACATTGCACTACCTATCGGATCTTCATTATATATAATTCTAATGTATTTACTAAGTAAACACAAAATTAACATTAATGATTCTTAGTAAAATGGTGACCACAATAGTTCCTTCTACAACCACTTTATTCTTACTAGTTATATATAAACTAATATCGAACAGACAATTGAATGTGTAAATCTGACCGAAGCCCACAACCAAACAAGGAACACAAAGTAAGGCGGTAGTTACAAATTCCACTGCCTATCGAATATTATTTATATATAACTCTGACGTATAAACTAAGGAATTATAGAATTTACCATTATAGGTCCTTTATGTTATACTAGTTTGTAAATAAGTGTTGAACCTTTTGTAACTATGTTTGCTTGTAAAAATAACGATGTTTATCCCAGAAAATCTTATATTTTCCATAAAACTGATTTGTAGTCTTAATCGTTCTAATACCGAAAAGCACAAGTATAATTACCATACTTAGTTTAATGATACCTAGTTTTATCTATAAGTAAAACTAGCTGAAGATGTGTTCGCCCTGAAAACTCGATACGACGATACTACCCTCCTATGGGTGAATCTGCCCTAAGCCCACAACCAAACAAGGAACAGGAAGTAAGGCAGAAGTCACACATTCCACTGGCTATCGGATTTCAATTTTATATAACCCTATTGTAAATACTGAGTAATTACATAGTTAATATCCTTTAAGACTGTTTAAGAAAAAGTATAATACTACGTAAATATATCGTTGTTTTCTCCTTGTGAGTTCTTATAACCATACGGATGGACGTTAAACCCTACGATGTATTGCGGATGTCGTAAACATTAATGACGTTTGTCACCCGCAGACCTGCCGGTCAACTGTAGCTAATAGTTAGGGTGTGGGATTGTCAGTCCCGCATAGATCTATACACAAACTCACGCTCTGCATCCAGGAGACTCTGGTTCATAAGGCTAGACTTCCATTGGTACTTAGGTAAGTACACGAAGACGCGTCTCACAATTAGCTTCAACAAATTTACAAGTAATAATGCGAAAACCTTTTTATAAATAACAAGTAATTTTGTAAAAAGATCTTTAAACTATACCTATTATAGTTTATAAGTTTATTTCCATGTTTTAACCTAGACTTTGTTAAATAGTTCATATGATCCATAAACTATACCTATTATAGTTTATTTCCATGTTTTAACAAGTTTCACGTTTAAATACATATTAATGGTAAGGAAAAGATAATAAATAAATTATGTTTTTAAACACAAAATTTATTGTGTTTTACTTGTATTCCCCCCCGCCCCTAAAAACATTGAAAAAGCTTAGAAAAATATGGGGGGTATGAACTCACCTGATAAGTGGTGATTTGGGCAGCGTTTCGTTTCTAGGAATGATTTTTCTTGACGAAATTGCAAGTTTCTGATGAAAAACCGGGCTCTACGCGGGCAGAGTTTCGACTGGAAAATATTATTTTCCCGAGGACTTCGGGGCTCCGGGCTTTCTTCGGGTGTTAGGGGTCTTCCCGAGGCTTCGTGGGGTTAAAAGTAGCTAAAAAGGGTATTTAGAATGAAAGGAGAATTGAATTTTGTAAACCAAACCCGGAGACCTCGCATACTTTTTATAGTGGTCCGAAGCACTTGATTACGCTAGGCATACCTCGGTACGCTGGGCGTACTTCGGTATGAACAGCGGACCTTTGTACGCTGCGCGTAGCTACGTGTCTTCTGATGGGTAGCCGAGCTTCGGACGTGGCACAGCTAGGACACGTGTCCATCATGCGAAGGCGCTAGGTGGCTGATACGTGTCTACATGCGAAGGAGGGCGACGTGGCCGGCTGCTGACCTTGTTTCCGAATACGCGGGGTGTACTTCTAGTACACGGGGCGTACTCTTCCGGTCCAGTCTTGGAATTCGTGCCTCAAACTTAAAAAATTCACATCTTTTGCATACAAATTCCGTTTTTGAAGTTGTTTATATCCACGCGTAGGTAAGATTATACTCTACAACTTTCTTTAAGATTCCGTTGGCTAATTTTGACTTTATTTTTAATGTTATATTTTTAACAGGCCGAGACAGGAAAAGTTCGTTAAAAATTCATAACTTCTTCATCCGACATCCGTTTTCGTCTATGTTTTTACCGTTGGACTATTTATGATGAGATCTTCGATTTATATTTAGGCTGTGTCGCCTAAAAATCGCTCGATCTTTAATTTGATTTTTGGGTTGTATACTATTGTGCCGCATCTTAGAAAAATCATAACTTCTTTATACGAAGTCAGATTTGGGCGTTCTTTTTAAGTACGTTCACGGTTTTACGAATTCTACGACTTTCATTTTGATTGTTAAGGCTAAAAAGCGTTTTATTATAAACTCACTTTTTATGACACACAGTGTCGTGCCGGTTCTGTTGCGAAACATCAATAGGTCATAACTTCTTCGTTATAACACAGATTTTAGTATTCTCTATATCTTCAAAATCCTTGTAATGACTGCTATCACTTTATTCCTTGATATTGGGTTTATTTAATATTTTATTTTTGACTTGAAATAATGGGTTGTTACAATCCTCGGGTCACAACTCCCAATTATGCAACGACCCGAGACAGGGTGTTACACACGGACACTCTTTTCAATTTATATTTTGCAATATTACATCCATTACTTATACTCATTCAATTTCTTCAATAAAATTATTAAAGGCATCCGGATATTTCTGGCTCCTGAGGTTTTGTATTGGTGATTTCTTTCGAGATCAAGGACTTTCCTTGTAATAATTGTGCCTTGCACCTCGGAATGTAGAATAAGATTTTGAATATAATACCACAAACCTTACTAAGTTGGTTGATTATTGCATTGCATGTTTTTAACTAAAATAGTTTGACACCCACCGTGGGGTCGTGGTGTTACATTTTCCTCAAGTCCTAATTCCTTAGATCATTTCTCGAAGCCATGTCTACAGTTCCTATCATATCCTCGACCTCTATGTTGTTGAACTCTCCGGAATGACTCTTGTATCTGCATTACTAGCTATGAATCCTTAGACTAGGATTTTAGAATCCATCCCAATATCTTCATTATCCTCTATCGGGAATGCTGCCCAACATCCTGATAGAGGAACTGCTCAATAGGATAATCGTAAATGAATAATAATCCTTCGTACGCGATGATATTTATATGTTGTGTACATGTTTTATGGATCAATATTATGGGCTTATAATATTTATATAAACCTTATAATAAATTTAACAAATTACGTTAAATAAACATTTAAAAATAAAAGATTATTTAGGATAAATAGTCTTGACTAAAGTCGTAGTATTCGTTTTCACGAGCCTGTGGGTATAAAGAACGCCTAGATCTGACTTCGTATGTAGAAGTTATGATTTTTCAAAGTTTCGCGTTCAACCCTAGAAAACAATGTGTGTCATAAAAAGTGAAATGGAGATCGGTTTCTTTTTAACCAAAACAATGTAAAAGAGAGTTGATGTACTAAAAAATATGAATCGTCGATATAAAGAACGACGAGAACGGATTTCATATGAAGGAGTTATGCTTTTTGGAAAGTCTTTTTGCTTCCTTGCACCACAATGAACTTCGTTCTTCCTCAAGCTTCACAAAACAAAGAAAATATACTCTAAACTCATGTATGGAGGGTAGGATTTATGAGGGTAACATTTTCTGACGATGGGGGCTGCCAAATAAGGCAACCCTAGAAGTTACAACCTTCAATTGAGCTCAAGGCTTGAGATTGGTTAATGTATTTCTTATAGACTGTAAAATAAAAATAGAATGTGAATTAGCCGACGAAGTCTAAATGAAAGATTTATTACTCATCGATACAAAATCAGGGATATAAAGAACATCGAAAACGAAGCTTGTATGCAAAATGTATGATTTTCCGAAGATTCGAGAATTTACCCGGCACAAGCGATGCAACTCCTATGACAAGTATGCATTTCTTGTTGACCACGATGACACGTTGCGCCTAGGACATGGGTACGACACACCCTCCCATCAGGCTCATATAAATAACATGTAACTCCTCCATTTTTCCTTGCAACTTTTCATTTTGGGTTTCTCTATCTAGAAGCCCCTTTCTCTCTAAAAATTAGACTTGTTGAGTCTTGAAGTGTTTGCAATGAGGCGCTATAGAAACAGAAATCCTGATAGAAAGAAGTGTTCGATATTAAAGTTTTGTCCGTAATTTTCCGAACTTTTGCTAGAAATTTCTGTAAGTTAAGCTACACTTACTATGTTTTAATTGTAACTTATATTTATATTCATAGTCATTATTATGAACCTATAAACAAGATTTATCAGTAATTCCAGTCATAATATTGATCGATCTACTTATGGGAGTGATGTCTAGGCTAGATCTACTGAGGTGTTTAAAGTGGAATTTCCAAATAGTATACTATGTATACCAAATGGATCCTACCTCGGATATGATCCTACATGGTTATTACTTATTTGATAGAACTCAATATTTCTTGGGATTATTAAAGAATCTGAAATAATTGACTTAACCTTAAAAATACAAACGAATATTGAGACGTAGTAATATTAGTATTTAGGTCGTTTAAAAAGGGAAAGTTGAATTGTTGGTTGAGAAGCTAACTTTCTCGTAAATCTTCCACATATAGTCAGGTGAGTGCATAGTTACTTTCATGAGCATAATTTTAATTCAAGTATTTATTAAAAGTATTAAAGATTAAATATATGTTGAAATTTTATATGTGAATTGAGTGCTTGATATTTGGAATATGTGTTAAATGTATATTTGATAATATATAATGTGCGAACCAGATATGGTTATATATGTGTTAAAGTGTATATATGATATTATTACATGATAATCTTGGTAGAAGTATTACTATTAAAAAATATTAATGTATATTAAATACTCGATACTCTATGTTAAATATATACACTGAATTATGATATTGTTGTCTAAACAGGGTTAGTATTGAAAGTTGATTTCAGGGATTATAGTCTTGTCTAAGTTTTAAACTAAGACATATAAAGGATATTTAGTCCCAAGTAAGTTGAATAAGGATATAGTCATACCATATAGTATTGCATGATCAGGAAAACTGGATTAAAAGGGAATTACAAGTATTGTAATTTGGTCTTTATAAAATAAAGTTTATCAATGATGCTTTGATCAAAAGTAAGTTGAATGAGTGTTAGTTATACCTTGTATTGTAATGATATTGCATAAGAAGGAAATTGGTGTTGGAGATTGATTATAGGTTCAGTAGTCTCGCGTTGTTATAAACTCATACTTGAAAGGAATTCTTAGTTCAATTAAGCTAGATTTTGGGTAGTTTTATACGGGGGTGTGTAAGATATTGGAATAGATATTAGAGCTCTGTTCTATAACGATGTTGTGTGTTAGGGTACATGTTACGTATCGGAGTACTACACTAGTATTTTGCCCTTCTTTTTAGATAACCAGAAATGGTGTGTCTGTATTTGATAGCCATAAATTGTGGGTCAATATCAGGCAGCCATTAGGTTCCTTGTCATCTGCTAAAGTGGGATGAAAACCACTGACTAACTTTCTTGTAGAAATGCTATCAGGCTTGTAGTATGTAAGTGTTAAAAAATTATATTTATCTAGAGAAAAGGATTATATGTTCACTTCATGCACTCTATCCCCCGTTGTTGTCTTTATTGACTTCTACTAGCAAGGAGTCCCCAAAGGAATATACTCAACTCGTTGCTTATAGTGATCCTTTAGGATAGATCTTCTAAGATTACTTTTACAGGATCATTACGTGAGAATCGACGAGCTGGGTAACTAAGTGTAGATTGTCTTAGAGTTATATATGTTATATATTTATGTTGTATTGTTTGGTAATAGTTAGATTTAAAGGATTATAAATTATGGGTTATTATTACAATAACATTGTGGGATTGAAAACCTATTGAAAAGATGAGAAAAATTCAGTAAACCTATCTAGAAGAGTCCAAGTCTTGAGAATACTGAAACAGAGTTTAAGAATCGTCAAGTGGCAAGTAATGCGAAAATAAAGAGTTATGAATCACCAAGTGCCTGAAGATGCTCCAAGTTCTTGAACGTGCTCCAATGTTCTTGAACATGCTCCAAGTTCTTGAACATGCTCTAATGTTCTTAAACATGTTCTAAGTTAGTGAAGATGCTTCAAGATGGACCAAGTGACTTCCAGTTGATCCAAGGTAATAGAGATGGTCCATGATGGTCCAAGTGATCAAGTTGATGAAGATGGTCCAAGATGCCTTAAGATGATCAAGTTTGTGAAGTTTCTCCAAAGTACTTCTAGTTGGTCCAAGTTAATGAAGTTGCTCCAAGAGAATCTAAGATGCTCCAAGTTGAATGCAGTTGCTCCAAATTTGGTCCATGTACCTAAAGTTGTTCCATGTTGGACCAAGTGTATGAAGTTGCTCCAAGATGTTTCCAGTTGGTCCAAGATGGTTCACAATTGGCTTTTAAAGCTTTTGATCTTTTCCTTCTTCACTATATACGAGAATGTTCCATGAACCAAGACAAGTACATATGGTTTTCTTAAAGAGGATGGCCCACTTTTCGTTAGATGCTCCACTTAGCTAAGGATGTTCCATGCTTAAGTAAGTGATATTCTCTTTCTAACTTAGCTGCTTTATCTAGATTCTAAGACATGATTTAAAGCAAAATTATGAAAATGCAAACACTAAATAATATATCTTTTATGGTGATGTGTGTGCATGTGAATAGAGAATCTGAGAAGGAAATAGTAAAATGTGGTGAAGTGTGTGCATGTGAATAGAGAATATGAGAAGGAAATAATAAAATGTGGTGAAGTGTGTGCAAGTGAATAGTGAATCTGAGAAGGAAATAGTAACATGCGGTGAAGTGTGTGCATGTGGAATAAATAATCTTAAGGAAACATTAAAACTTAGAAGGATGACTGATTTAGAAGGATTGTGGATTATCTTGTTGTCACTTACAGATTTTGAAAGGTCTAATATGCTCAAGAGTCATATTAAAGTGATATTGCTAATTAACATATGATACTAATGGGTCATACTAACAACAACTTGATATAATTTATTATTTATTAGAAATTGGTTTTAATAAATATTCAATAAAACTCTTATAATTAAATTGGAAATTATTTATTTCATGGAAATAATAATTTTCATTAGCAAGTAACATTATATAGTTCAATTGGTATGAGTTAATAAGTCATGTACAACATTTTAGACTAGGTAAGCCTTTTGTCTTTTAGCAAAAGAAAAAGTTTATATCTTATAAACTTTGAGTTTATAAAATACAAACTCAACTTTTCTCTTTTTAAAAGGCATGGCCGGTTTTGAAGAGCAAGAAAAGAGGTATGGCTTTCCAAATTGTTTAATCAAAAGTAATGAAGCATGGTGCATGCATGGGGACAAGGTTGTTAAAGGTCTTAATGGTTAAAGACCTTTAGATAATGTGCATGCTTTAAATAGCTAAAGTCTTGCACTCTTGGGGTTGTTCTTTTCTACTAATTGCCAAGAGCATCTTCCTTCTCCTCTTCTCTTCTCTTGCTTTGAACACTTGAAGATTTGATGCTTGCATTTTGCTCTCTTTGAACCATACTTGGGTTTGGTTCAAAGCTTAAGAGTTTTATACAAAGAACTAGCATTCTACATCAAGTTAAGTCATGGTTGGTGTCTCAAAGGTTCCACATTCTTCATCAACTTCCAAGCCTCCCAAGAGGATCCAAAGAACAACAAAGGTTGTTATTTCTTCATCCTTTCTATGGTCGGTATTTTATCTTTCTATAACTTGCAAGGAGATACTTGGTGGGTATAAAATGTTATGTTATATTCAAAATTTAAAGTCTTCCGTTGCCATAATTTTTCTAGTTTATGAAACTATTTTTGAACTAAAACCTAACAATTGGTATCAGATCCACCTTGCAAGTTTGGTTAGATTTTTTTGATTTTTGGAAATCTTAGTTTTTGGAGAATATGAATAACTTGTTTTGTATAAAAATAAGTTCATACATATTTTCTATGACAACTTTATATTTGTTATTTTATGTGATAAAAGTTTCATGCATCTTTTGTCATTTACAGTTGTCTTAGAAAAACAAAGGTTGTTTTATGTGTATGTTGATGTATATGATGTGCATAAACTAGCCAATGACCATTATGATTGTTGCGTTGTTGTGTTTGTTGTTTTTATTATAAAATGGTTGTAATAATTTATTTATTTATTCATATGGTATGTAATAATTAAATAGATTAGTTTTTCTTGTTTATTTTTGTAAAGTAATAGATTGGTTTTTAGAAATAATTTATTTGTAACGAGATGTAACAAGAAATGAAGTTGGAGCCATTTTTGAAGACAAAAGAGCAATTTTCGAGTCTAAAAGGTGTGCAGGATTTTCAGTGATATTTTCTGAAAAGTGTCACTAATGCTGTTTACAAATGGTTGTTGGACTTTTAGTGACAGATGCTGAATTTTAGTCTTCCAAAAGTTTTTCCAATCTTTTGCAAGCAATGGATGTTTACTCAAGTGGGAGCTTCTACAACAACATTACAAGAAGTTTTTTGGTCCCATTAAATGTCCCTTTAGGAATGGACTTGACATTTTTTGTGTTGGCTCACAAAAAAATTGTCAGTAGTTGGTTATGTTTATGCACATATATTTTTATGCATGTTTGTGTTGTTTATTTTATGCAATTATTATGTGTGGTTGATAAATTAATTTTTCATATGCTAAAATAATTTTGGACAAAATAAATATCACATGGAGTTTGGTTTTTCAAAATTAGACATAAGATGTAACAAGTTATTATTTTAAAAATAAAACCCGGTTTTATAAAATCGTTAATAACGACGAATTTTGAAATACTCCATTATAAGTTTTAAAATGGTGATTTTGTAACTTATACAAACTCCAAATATATAAGTAATAAAATGAGCTTTTATTAAATATATAAAAGGTTCAAATGCACTCAAACTTAATACCGGTTATTAAAATTGAATTGCGTCGAATTATATAAAAACTAGCTTTTTATATAGAACCTTTAAAATGTGATTTTATTTTGAAAATTGATACCATGGTCTATTATATGCATGTAATAACCATGATATCATATGTTTTTAAACTAGAATTACAAAACATATAAAGACCCTTATTTTACAAACCTCAAATCTATGCAATCATTTTGAAAAACACCCGCACATCTCTTGTATGCACTAGTAGGATAAAGGATACCTAACCGCTTAGTGTTGTCTTTTAATGGTCGGGGTATATTTGCAATTTATATAACCAAGTTATAGGCCGGTTACACAAGTTTTTCAAATTGGATGATTTGATCAGAAATCTTTTGTGATAAAGGATACCTAAGCAAGAGACTTCTGATGCATAGATGGGATCAAAGATGTCTAATTAAATTTGTTATTAGCGATTCCATAAATCTAGGAATTATATAGTGAGGTATAATTGATAATCGATATCTACCGGGTTGAATTCAAATGGATGGGATAAAGGATACCTAACCATTTATTTGTTTTGCAACTTGGATCCTAGACTTTGATAATTAATGTTTTTGGAAACTAAAAGGGTATTAATTATTAAAGATTAAATATTGAAAATACTAAATAATTTTGTTAAAATTTTGTAGTTAAATAATGCATTCTCGTTATCATGAATTGTCATTTTCTTTAATAACTTAATGAAACAATAACATTCAATAGATACAAATTTAATGAATGGGTTCATGTCTTAAGAGACAATCTCGTGAGAGATATGAAATTGTATACACTTAAAGGTCCTAGTCCTAAACTATTTGCTTTGAGCAATAAACCTGAACATAATACCTAGTAAAGGCATCATTATGATGCTAAAGATGCTTGTAACATCAAGCTAGGAATAGTTATTCATGACTTGTAGGAAGTCTTAGATAATTTAAACATATATATCTGATGATATAACCGGTCAAGAAATATTCTAATAAATACAATGATATTTTATTTAAAGCTAGTTTAAACATTAGAATGATGCAAGGCTAAAAGAGTCACTAAGTGTGATCCAAGAGGCCCATGTTTTATGGACAGAGCACCTTTAAGCCTAAGAAATTTACTAAATCCCACATAGATAGATCTTGTTTCTTTTGTGAAGAAACTGGACACTGGAAGAGGATTTACTCCTCTTATTCGGAAAGGAAGTCTGGAAGAGACTAGTACTTCTTGTATCTACTAGATAGAACTCATAGTTTTTATGTAACACATAGGTACTTGGTACTTAAATGTTAATCTAATATTTGTAAATGGTTTGTAGATATTTATTAAAGAGTAACCAGTTGAGCTCAACCAAGTTGGAACTACACTCTCAGAGTTTAGTTTATTTATGCTTAGAACATAAAGTACTTGTAATGTAAAACAATATTTGTTTTGGAACAGTGTATGTTTTAATTTAGCATGTCTAAATTTATGTCTCAATTATTTTTTTCAAATGTCTGATAATTTACTCAATCCTTTTTCATAACGATGATATTCATATTTTGAAATGATTAACTTCTATTTGTGAGACTAGATCTCTTAACAAAATGGTGAAGTAAATATCAACATTTCATGAATAAAATTAAGTTCTATATGCAAACATTTTAACTTAAACTTGTTTTAAATAAAACTCATCTTTGACATTGTTATCTTTATTATATAAATGGCATTCACATATTCCAACTTCAATAAAGGGATCATTGAAGGCAAATAATGTTGTTTATTTGACATATGTGAACCTTATTTATATGTAAAGGATTCATAATGATATTTTCACTAAAGTGTAGAGAAAATAATTAAGGAATTATACACTTTGGTTTAAGACTTCCTTTCAAATGAATGTCTGAGATAAAGCACAAGATACCAAATCAACTTTATTAAAAACTATAGTAGTTTTAATTATATTTTACGTGGTAAAGCATAATTGTGAAATCTTTGTTGAAGGTTTCAAAACCTGAGATACAAACCGGTAAGAACCATCTAAGGCCTTAATGATAAAAGATGAATTAAATCTTACATGGTATGATTTACTTTTTAATCGGTAGAAATATCATCCTACTTCAATCACTATTAATTGTATCTTGAATACAAATACCAACTAATAACTAGATTAAACGCTTTATATGATTTAGTATGGAAATGCTCCATCCTCATCTTACTTAATGTTTTGTAGATTTGAAGTCGATGTTGGACTAAAGCTTCTAAACCCAAAATATACTAAACACATATTTGTGTAATACTCTAAATGTGGCTTAGATTATGATATGAAAACCCACCAAGAATAAGTTCTTTTATTATTGCGAAAGCTAACTCAGTAGAAAGCAAGCTTCTAATGACAAAGCAAGTGGGAGGTACATGGAACTTGATGCGGCTCAAGAACCATAACCTTATGTAGTAATAGTTGGTACTAGTTTTAACAAGGATTGTTAAACTTGAACTATAGCTATTCACAAACATAAATTATTCTCATTAGTGGTAGAAATCATCTATGACTTGAGAAATGTGGAATCTCTCATTGATGAGCTTTTATTGATGGTTTTTGGAAAATCCATCAAATTCTAGGATGCTATGTCAGATCTCGAATCTGATAGATGACTTATAGTCATGAACATGAGATGTAATCCATGTATGAGAATCGAGTGTGGGCTTGATTAAAATTTATCCCTATATCAAGGTTAGAATTAGTAAATAATTCTTCTAGAAAGAATAAATTACATGGATAACCATACACATTTAAAGAAAGACTTGTTATAAAGAATTTTCTCATACTCATGTCATTGACTATTGTCCTCATCATACTTATGACATTGACTGTGATCAAACCTTTTTGACAAGTTGCTATGACTAGATCAATAAGGATATTGTTTACTATAAATTCATATTCTTAATATGAGATATAGTAAATAGATTTCAAGAAAGACTGTTTTTTCTTAATATACATCTACTAGAAGATATCTATATAGCTTAGCCTGGAGGTTTTCTTAATCCATGTTATCCTAAACAAAATGTCTATAGCTTAAGATCATGTAACATCCCGTTTAAAATAAAATAACTAAATAATAAACCCGGAATCCCGAGAAGTAATTTTTATTATTAATTTAAATTATTATAGCCCAAAATCAAATAATAATTAGCGGGGTGTTGGTTTCGGGAAGCCAAATGACATGATTTAGAGTTTCGGGGCTGAGAGTGTAATTTCGGGATTTATTTTGTAAAGATTTTTAGAAGATATGGGGTGTTTGGTATCATTTGGATTTATTATGAAATGATTTATGGAAACAGGGGCTGAAGAGTAAATTTTGGACCTAAGTTGAAAAGGTTTTGTAGAGGAGGGTCCATTTGGTAACAAATGGACTTCAGTTGAAAATAATTTATAGAGGGAGGGGCTGTATGGTAATTATTGGGACTTAAGTTGAAGGGTTTTTGGATGGCTGGGGTTAAAAAGGTAAAATATGGGCTGAGTTTTAAAGAAAAAGGGAAAGGAAGGACCATTTTCGCCATTATGGAAATTAGTTTAAGGGGACCAGGTATATAAACCCGTCACCCTTCCGGAACCCTAACCCTAACCCATTGTTGCAGCCGCCATCGTCGGAAGTTCTCCAGCCGCCACGCTTTCTTCGTGGTTCCAATCAGACGAGTCCGACGAGCATGCCGTTTCCATCCGACGCCACCAGCCCCCGTGTCGAGTGTTGCTGCTGCTACCTCTCCGTGGTGGCTGAAGACGGAGATCGACGAGGGATTGTGTCATTTCAGTCGTGAGTGATGAAGAGTCCACCACAGCCGCCCTGTCGTTGCGGTTGCTGCCGCTCGGAGACGCGCCCATAATCAGACGCTATGCCATTGTTGTTGTTCCCGATGATGGCGAACCGCCACCAACCTTCTTCACTTCTCACGTTAGCTGCCGCTGTTAGCCACCGCTGTGGCCGGTAGTGTTGCTGCTGCCGTCATCATGCACCACCAGGTGGGTGGTTGCGTCCAGATCTCCGAGCTAGGGTGTGTAGGTGTGGGTTGTGTAGTCATTCCTTCGTTGGTGTGGCTGCTTGACCGGGAACCAAAGAGAAACCACCGCCACCACCATGAGGTGGTGGCTGCCATCGTAAAACCGTCGCTGCCGTCGCCGTGAGCCACCAAGTGGGTGGTTGGGTCCTTTGTACAAATCAGAATCGCTTGTATGTGTTGTAGGTGGTGTTTGATGGCTAAAAAACGGAGAAGATACCCACTTTGGCCGCCAGCCATGGTGGCTGCCACCATGTGCCACCGTCGGCCACCACAAGGGTGGCTATGTGTGTGTACTTCTATTAGTGTGTGTGTGTATTATTTGGGATTTCGCATTGTAATGTTGTAATCAGTGCTAGAATAATGAAAAGAAAACTCATAACCACCACCAGCCGCTGTGTCGGGTGGCGATGTGCTTTTGCTTGCGTAAAGTTGCTTTTGGGATGCTTGGACAAAAATGGACTAGAACCATAACCACCACCATGAGGTGGTGGCCGCCGCCATGAGCCGCCGTTGACCACCACTAGCCGAGGTGGTAGTGGGTGGTACCCGACTAATGAAACCCTAGTGGGCCTACTGAAACCATAATGGATATAAGGAGTTAGCTATTGGGCCTATTGGGTTGTGATTGGGTTGGAAACCCTAATTAGGGTTTGGAAAACCCTAATGTCATGAAACCCTAATTTTGGGAATTTGATCGGGACCCGCACTGGAATTATTTATTAGACTGAAAATGTTAATTAATAATCATTTGCAATTAACCTAAGGCAATACTAGACTTAATGGATTAAGTCCTTAATGGGTTAAGTAGAAACACTTAACCCTAATCGTCATTTCATGTGAAAACCCTAATTTCACTTGGGCCTTGAGTTGGGCCTTTCTATTGGGCTTTGGTGATTGGGCTACTGATGGGCTATCCAAGAACAAGTAAATGGACTAAAATATTTGGATGGGCTTTAAGGTAAGGCCCATGTGAGGGTTTTGGCCTAATTTGGAAAATTAGGCCATAACTGGGCCTTGAGGATTATGAGAGGTTGGACCAACTGAAATGCCAAATGTTTGGACTGGACTAAATGGTTGGGCCTTAAGGTAAGACCATGTAGAGGTCTGGGCCCAATTTGTAAAATTGGGCCATATGTTGGGCTTTGGTCCATTGGTTGACTATTGGGCCTTTGGAGTGTGAGTTGGATCTTGGGCTTGGAACCCAATTATTAATTGGGTGTTGTTTTGATGTTGACAGCTCGGGAATCTGTCAACCAGCAGCTAGAATTTTATCCGCGGGACTTCAATAATGTGAGGTGAGTTTTCCTCACTATACCCAAGGCACCAAGGCCAGCCCTTTTGGATTGCTATCCTGATATATTATATGCTCGAGTATTGTATGATCCATTAGATCGGTATCCCGGTAGATAGGATGTTATATGTTGCTATGATCCATTAGATCAGTATCCTGGTAGATAGGATGTTACTATGCTTGTATGATCTGTTAGATCGGTTTGTCTGTCTATAGACTGTTATGTGATTAGCTGATATATGTGTACATGTTTGACTAGTGGTTGAGGCTTATCTTCTTTGTGCGAGAGCCAACAGACCTGGGCATTCCAACCCGATGGTTGTGGGCCGTGAGCATTCCATCCTGAGGATGATTGGACTCGTAGTATGTGGGCATTCCAACCTGATGGTTGTGGCTCGTCGGTATTCCGTCCCGAGGATGACTGCACCTGTTATATATATATATATATATATATATATATATATATATATATATATATATATATATATATATATATATATATATATATATATATATATTGGCATTCCAACCTGGGGTATTCCGTCCGAATGGATGACTGGACCCGGAGGTTGATTGGGCCTGGGGTATTCCAACCTGATGGTTGATTGGACCCGACATATGTGTCATTGTATACAGTGAGACTAGGCTGCTTCGTGCGTCAGTCAACAGGCCTGGGGTATTCCATCCCGATGGATGATTGGACCCATAGTATGTTGGTATTCCAACCCGATGGTTGATTGGACCCATAGTATGATGTATGTGATTATATGTGTATTGTTCTGTGTATGGGTATTTTGGGGGAACTCACTAAGCTTTGTGCTTACGGTTTCAGTTTATTGTTTCAGGTGCTTCAGATATCTCGGCAAGGCGAAGGCGTGACCGTACACATCCTCGTGTTTTGGACTTATGGTTTCTGGGATACTCTGATATGAAACTATTTTGAAAATATTTTGTAATAACTAATGGCTTTTGGATGTTTGAAAAAGTTTTAAATTGGCTTGATTTTTATGTGAGAGAATTAGAAGATGTTGATTTCTAAACAGATATAAATAATTGTGAATTATAATTGGATTTTGACTTCATTATGGAATGAAAAGTAAGTTTTGTTGGAATGAGGTCCAATAAAAACATAATGACACAATCTAGTACAAAATAAGAATACAAGACCTTAGAAGTTGAATTCAAATATGATTGGATGAATGGGATCATTGAAAAACTATGTTGATTTCTGCCATTCAAGGATCACATAGAAATCTTTGTGACTTTGAGAGTATACTTAATCAAGCTAAGATACTCTATGTCACGAAAGAACACCAATCATATTCTCCAAGATATTTAACTACACTTAGAGTAAAGTTTAGTATGGAGATGATAGTATTCACAGAATTCACACAGATTAAATTTTGTCAGATCCATTGATAAGGTCATTCTTTTGAGCTAAGTATGAATGGTCACACTTCAACTATAAGACTTTATTATTCTAGAAATGCATTTTTTATTTGGATTTAGTATTTGGATGTCGAAACATTATAACAACAACTATTAGATAATGTTATGATATATTAGGATATAGTCATCACATAAATATGTGTTGTGTTCTATACTAACATGTTTAATTCATGAATAATGTTATTATTCTAAAGGGTCATAGTCGGTTATAATTGTGGGAGCAATTATGAAGTAAGACTAATATGAATTAGATTGGTTGACTCTCACTAGTTGAAAGTAGGCTAGTGGTTGTAACCAGGTTTCATAGGTACTTGTCCGAGAACTAGTATTGACTTAACCCGCATCAAGATCATCTCATGGATCGCTATCATGAATGATACTTGATTAAAAGGTACTATATATGTATCCTTAACACCTAAGATAGATAGTGGGACTTAGGTGTAGGGAGTACTATGCTTTGATATGGTCAAATGTTGTTCCTTAACCGGGCAGTTATAAAAGTCATTTTCAGGTATGGTGTGCACTATGCAAGAGGCTTATGTAGTTAAGATGGGATTTTTTTCCTCTTATGTGTTGAGAGTTAGACATCTAAGGTGCCTTACCAAAAGTTGAACAACCAATGAGATTGATCGTAATCTGTATCTCATGTTCAACATGATGTCTGTAGCAAAGGGATAACTGATAAACTTACCTTATACAACAATTGTATCTTTGATCTTTTTGGGAATTGAGCGTTGATAGAATGGCACAAAGTCGTATGTTATTGGGGACAGTGAAATGTTGCTAGACGTTCACCACTGTCTAAATCAGTCTAATATGAATCTTGCGCAAGTGGGAGATTGGAAGGTCACACTAACAACAACTTGATATAACTGATTATTTATTAGAAATTAGTTTTAATAAATTTTCAATAAAACTCTTATAATTACATTGGAAATTATTTATTTCATGGAAATAATAATTTTCATTAGCAAGTAACATTACATAATTCATATGGTATGAGTTAATAAGTCATGTACAACATTTTGGACTAGGTAAGCCTTTTGTCTTTTAGCAAACGACAAAGTTTATATCTTATAAACTTTGAGTTTATAAAATATAAACTCAAAATTTCTCTTTTTAAAAGGCATGACCGATTTTGAGGAGAAAGAAAAGAGGTATGGCTTTCCAAATTATTTAATCAAAACTAATGAAACATGGTGCATGCATGGGGACAAGGTTGTCTAAAGGTCTTAATGGTTAAAGACCTTTAGATCATGTGCATGCTTTATATAGCTAAAGTCTTGCACTCTTGGGATTGTTCTTTTCTAGCAATTTTCGAGAGCATCTTCCCTCTCCTCTTCTATTCTCTTAGTTTGAACACTTGAAGATTTGATGCTTGCATTTTGCTCTCTTTGAACCATACTTGGGTTTGGTTCAAAGCTTAAGATTTTTATACAAAGAACTAGCATTCTACATCAAGTTGAGTCATTGTTGGTGTCTTAAAGGTTACACATTCTTCATCAACTTCCAAGCCTCCCAAGAGGATCCAAAGAACAAAAAAGTTTGTTATTTCTTCATCCTTTCTATGGTTGGTATTTTATCTTTCTATAACTTGCAAGGAGATCCTTGGTAGGTATAAAATGTTATGTTATGTTCAAAATTTTAAGTCTTCCTTAGCCATTATTTTTTAGTTTATGAAACTATTTTTGAACAAAAACCCAACAGATTTATCAATCAACTAAATTTTGTGTATGATCCTTCACTTCGCATTGTAAATAATTTCCTTGGTTGATTATTAATTTTGAACTCATTAACACCACACAGAATAACCCGATTTGTACTCACCCATTATGTCTCACCGCAATGCATATATTTGTGTGTAATGCTTAGTTACTTCCCAAACCCTGAATACTGACAATCCTCATAAATTTTCCTCACTTATTTTGAACAATATTCATTTTTGGCATTCCTACAACGTGTACCCTTTTATTTACCCCTTTCTTTTTAAAAGGTATTACCAAATTCCAAGTAACACGACTTTAAAAGAAAAATAATATATATAATAATTGACCTAAGAATATAACTACAATTTTTTTGTAGAACTCTTTTTATTATTAAATCTTTTCTTATAACTCTAAGTTTGACAAAGTACACAAGCAAATAATTCCTAGCTTTATTTCTGGTTGTACTTTAGTTCGTGACTTTCTAAGAAATTCATTGAGTGCTTGGAATCGCTTAGGTCACTAATGGAGTTTATGAATTTTTATGCAACCCTTTTAAACAATATTTTTTTCCCATCCATCCATGATTTTATAATTAGGTGGATAGATATAAATTTATCCCGGGGGGAATACTCATCGAGTCCCAGGATCACAAATTGACTCCACTCCTGAACTATAACTTATTGAATATATAAATAGACTCAAAGAGCAGAAATTAAACAAATCAACTTGGAACTTGACTTGGTTTGTTTTAATGAAGAAGCTTTTTATTAGGTATAGATATTCACAAAGCAAAACTTTTTATGTCCCTCAAACTACATAAGTTCGTGTTTTTGGCTCATGGGTTTACTAGGAGAGGGAAGCCACAAATATACTATAACACATTGGTTTAACTAAACCTTATAGTTCGCCTTAAATTAGCCCACATAACATTAGTACTTGATGTATGTTATATCTCTAAGTAGAGTATAACAATGAAGCTTGTTAATGGTAACGAAAGTACCAATATTAGTTGTGTATTGAAGTAACCTGAAGAACCACATAATTTAGTATCTTGAAAATTCATTAAAGTGTGGAGTAACTAACCTTCTTCATTTGCATAGTTATGATAACAACTTGAATTATAAAAAAAAATGAAAGATAAAATCTTTTTGGTATATATATATATTTTTTGTTCAAAGTAAAGACAAAAGTCAGAAAATAAAATCTTTTTGTTGTTTTCTCTTGTGTAAAGTAAAAATGAAAGTAAAATCTTTTTGGAGTTTTCTTTTGTGTAAAATAAAAAAAAAGTAAAATCTTTTTGGGATTTTTTTTTAAAAAAAATTGTAAAATAAAAATGAAAGTAAAATATTTTTGGAGTTTTCTTAAAAAACAACTTTTTGTACAAAAAAAAGACTTCAAATGCCTAGAGAATCAGGATTAAGCATGCCAAGTTGTCTTAGAAAGTGTAAGAACCTGGATTCATACAGAGCTTTTATGAACACATCTGCAGTCTCTTCATCTGTAGGAACAAAATGAAGCTCAATATGACATTTCGGAATATTATCTTTTAGGAAGTGACACCTGATATCAATGTGATTGGTCATTGAGTGGTTGACTTGATTGTGAGAGATTGCAATTGCACTCTTAGAGTCACAATACATTGGGATCTATTGCATTTTGAATCCATAATCTTTCAGTTGTTTGCATCCAGAGCACTTAAGAACAACAACTAGCCGCAGCAACATATTCAGCTTCAACAGTAGAGGTTGAAAAACATGTTTGCTTTTTTGAAGTCCACCTAACCAATCTGCCTCCTAAGAATTGACAGCTACCGGAAGTGCTCTTTTTGTCGAGCTTGCATCCTCCATAATCTGGTTTAGTAATGGATTGTAGATAGAAGTTTCTTTAGCAGGATAGAATAGACCCAGAGAAGCAGTTCCTTTAAGATATTTGAAAATTCTTTTGACTGCCATGAGGTGTGATTACTTTGAATTGGCTTGAAAGCGTGCACACAGACATGTTGAAAACAAGATGTCTGGTCGACTAGCTATAAGATACAGTAATGAGCCAATCATTCCTCTGTAGTTCTTCTGATCTATAGATTTCCCATCAAGGTCTGAATCAAGTTTGTAGTATGTAGATATTAGTATCTTTGTAGTTGATGCATTCTCCATGGAGTATCTCTTTAACAGGTTTTTGATTACTTCACTTGACCAATAAAGATTCCCTTACGAGATTGACAAACTTGTAGACCTAGGAAGTAGTTGAGCTCACCCATCATACTCATCTTAAACTTGCTTTTCATCAACTTTGCAAACTCATCACTGAGTTCTTTGCTAGTTGAACCGAATATGATATCTTCAATGTAGATTTGCACAACGATCATATGGTTGTTGTGGATTTTCCTAAAGAGAGTGGGATCGATAGAACCTCTTTGAAATTTGGAATCTTCCAAGAATTTGGACAGTTTTCCATACCATGCTCTTGGAGCTTGCTTCAATCCATAGACAACCTTTTAAAGCTTATAGCAATGGTTGGGGAACTTTGGATCTTTGAATTTAGGAGGTTGTTAAACATAGACGTACCTATCAATTTCGCTGTTTAAGAATGCACACTGCACATCCATTTGGTAAACCTTAAAGCTCTTGTATGCAGAAAATACCAAGAAAATCCTAATGGCTTCTATTCTTGCAAAAGGTGCAAAGGTTTCATCATGGTCTATTCCTTCTTGTTGTGAGTATCCTTTAACAACCAATCTGGTTTTGTTCTTCATGATGACTCCATCTTCATCACTATTGTTCTTGTAAATCCATCTTGAACCAACTACTGATACTCCTTCTGGTGTTGGCACTAAGTCCCATACGTTGTTGCGTTCAAATTCAACTAACTCTTCTTGCATTGATTTTACCCAATCTGCATCTTGTAGAGCCTCTTTGATTCCTTTGGGCTCTATCATGGATAGAGAGCTTGCATATAAGAATTCATTCTTGGTTGTTGAATGAGTCACTACTTCAGAATCTAGATCACCTATGATTTGTTCGGCTAGATGATCCTCTGTCCATTTTGTGAGACGAGTTTCCTTAAGAATTTGAGGGGTGCAAACTGTCTCATATTGTTCATTTGGACAAGGTGGGCAGTAAGAAGTGAATGTCCCTTAAAAAAGATCGTCTTGAAATATTTTGGAACTGCCTGAAACAAGTGGTTCTCCCTAGGTGACAGTTGGTTCATTTTATCAAATTGTACTGCCATTTGAGGACCAAAGTGGTTTACATCCAGAAACCTCACATAGCTTTCGTCAAATGTGACATCACTGCTTTCCTCTATCACCTTGGTTCGCTTATTCAGAACTCTATAGGTTGCAACATGAAGGCAATATCCAAGAAAGATACATTCATCAGCCTTGGGTGTAAATTTTCCTAGTTGATCCTTATTATTCTTGATGTAGCAACAACAGCCAAAGATGTGAAAGCATTTGACATTGGGCTTCCTCTTGTTCATTGCTTCATAGGGAGCCACTTCAAGCCTGTTGTTGATTAGTGATCTGTTTTGAGTGAAACAGGCGGCTGCAGTGGCTTCGACCCAGAAGTATTTTGGTAGGTTTGCGGAGATCAACATGGATCGAGCAGCTTCACAAAGTGTCTGGTTCTTCCTTTAAACTACACCATTTTGTTGTGGAGTGCAGGGTGCAGAAAAGTTATGCTCGATGCCTTTGGAAACAAGAAAGATATATGGGGTGTTGTTCTTCAATTCCCCACCATTGTCATTTCTCAGCCTTCTAAGTGGCTTGCATACCCTAGCTTCTATGTAGCGAGTGAAGTTAATCAGCTCATGGGTGGTTTCATATTTGTTGTGCAGAAAGTACACCCAAGTGAATTTTGTGTGGTCATCCACAATCACAAGAATGTATTTCTTACCACTTAAGCTAGGAACTGTAGTGGGACCACACAGATCGATATGTATAAGCTGAAGAGCTTCAGATACACTATGTTCTATTATACTTTTGTGAGGAGATTTGGAAATTTTGCATTGTTCAAAGCCAGCACAAATTATATCATTGTCAAGTTTTAACAAAGGTAGTCCTCTCCCACGATCCTTTCCAATGAGTTTGTTGATATAACCAAAGTTGAGGTGAGAGAGTCTTCTATACCACAACCAACTAATGCCAGAAGCAACTTTAGAAAGAAGATAAATATTTGGGGTTCCCTCTATTTGTTCAATATAAAGATGATACATGTTCCCATTTCGTGGGGGAATCAACAAGGATGCGCTTGTTGGTATCCATAATCAAACTCTTGGTTTTGGTGAACAAAACCTCATGATCATTGTCACACAATTGTGCAAAACTGATAAGGTTATGTTTAAGACCATCTACATATCCTACATGTTTAATGATAAAGTTCTCGTTCAATATGTTTCCATGTCGTATAACTTCTCCCTTCATGTTATTGCCGAAAGTAACATACTGACCTGGCATTGTGATCTTGAAATATCTGATATATCCTTTATGCCCGATCATGTGCCTATAGCATCCATCGTTAATGTACCATGTATCGTTGTGTGGTACCTCGGCATAAAAATCCTGCATTTAGAGAGATGGTTTAGGTACCCATGTTTGTTTGGGTCCTTGACTGTTAGCTTTCTTCGGACTTGTTGCAGTTGGGACAGCCTTTTCTTGTTTTGCATCAACCTATTTGGGTTTTCCTTGGTTTTTAGAGACCTTGTTTTTGGCATTCTTAGCGGTCTGTATGATGGGTGGAAAGTTGGTGAACTGAGTAGGAATTCCTAAAGAGGGAAATCAAAAGTTCACAGGCATTCCAAAATGACCAAACATGGGAAACTAGGTATTTCCCCCAAACTGATTGATCATTGGAAAACCCAGAGTATCCCCCAAACATGTGGTTCCCTCCTATGGATAGATTAAAACCACAATATGGACCAAGAATAGAATTTATAGGGTAATTACTATTATAATACATGAAAGGGTTGGTTGGAACAAGTCTTGGTCTCATCATTTCAGACAAATCAGGAAGATTGTTAGCTCTGAAACTATTCTGATAGTTGATTCCAGTTTTGTTTGGAAATTCAAAATCTGAGAAACCATGATTTGAAGGAGAGGTTCTTTGATTCTTTGAAGTTTTGGGGGGACTGGTATGTCTGGTCTTCCCTTGGCTTCGCTTAGCCATTGGTACTCTCTTGTTCTTTCTATCCTTGTCATTACCCTTGGCATTATTTGTAGTCTTCACCACTTTGGCGTTTGAAGGATGGACTACAGTTGGACCTTGTTCTTTAGAGACATTAACTTTCTCTTTTCCTTTATCTTTAGAGACATTAGTTGGCTTTACAGTAGTCTCTTGGTTTTTGGGACTGGATAAAATGATTTTTATTGGAACGAAAGGTCTCTTGAGTATTTGAACAACATTTTTCTCATCACTCACAGTCTTCAAGGTTTCACCCTTTTTGACTTGAATTGGAGATTTCCTAGTCTATTGTTTCTTAGAATAATTACATCCTAAGTCCTTTGTTCTAGACACTGAAGCATTAAGAGACGGAAATGTTTCTTGACTGAGGAATTCAATGGGTCCAGTCTTGGAATATCCTACTGGCTCATATGATTTGGGTTGTTTATCACTAGATTTTGAGCCAGAGATATTTGATTTTTCAGAAGTGGCATCTTTTGAATTGGAACTTTCCATGGTGGGACATTCAAGAGAAAATTCAACTGGAGAGTCAGACTTAGTGTCCAAGTCTGGAAGATTATGGGATGATGTGACTTCGAATGGGATGTGTGAGAATGAAGTGGTAGTTACATCAAGATTGCAAGTTACCACCTCTTCCTGATCCTCATTGTCTCCAGTGAAGAGACTTGGATCATATGGCAACAACTCTAGTTGAGTATTGAGACCCATGATTTGCTTGTTCATTTCATTATAACCAAGACTATATTTGATCCATGATGGTTTTGGTCCATTGAGAATGGCATGTGAGTTCAGTTCAAGAAGGGTTTTAGATGCCTTATAACTATTGATTTTTGTGTTGATTTGGGCGTACATCTCATGATTGTCTTTTTCAATAATGTCACGTTGATTCAATACAATTTCATATTGTTCAACTAACGTAAGATTTGCCTCACTTTTGATTGCAAGGTCATTCTCTAACTTAGCCATATTACATCTCAATTCTTCAAATCTAAACTGAGTGGCGGTCAATTCATCTTTGTAGTAACTGACATGATGATCAGCGTTGGTGACATATTATTTGATTATTCGAGAAATATGGTCAATGTCATCAAGAAAAGGATCAATCGTTAAATTATTATCACGAACCATGAAGTGTACCTTCTCAACAACTTGTTGATAGGGAGGAGAAGGCTCTTTTTCATCATCGGCCATGAAGTAGAAGTAGTTTTTGTAGGCTTTTGTTTCTTCTTCCTGATCCACTTCATCATCTGTTTCCCAGACTTCCACATTTGGAGTTTCCATGACCATGAAAGCTTTATTTTTTTACTGCTTCTTGATCTGCTCCACCTTTTGAAGGTAGTACGCTTCATCTTTGATCTTCTTGGTCTTCATTTTGAAATCCTTGGCAAAATGATTTTCATCTTGACAGTTGTGGCACCTGATTACTTCATTATCATCGTAGGACTTCGACTTGTTATCTTTAACCCTTGTGTTCATCCTCTGAGAGTTATAACTTTCAGAATTTCAATTATGAGAGTTGAAGCTTTTTTGACTGTTGCTTCCTCCTTGGAAGTTTCCAGAGTTCCGATGACAGTGTTGGGGTTGTTGATAACTTTGTGCTATGAAGTTCCCAGTTGGCTTGTTCATAAACTTCTTGAAATTTGGATTGAACTTAGTCAGGAGTGCCAAGCATTCTGCATACTCATTTTCCTTATTGACTTGAGGAGATTCCATTGTGGTTCTAATGAAAGCTTGATGATTTGGCATGTACCCATTTGCTATTTGAAGAGGTTGTTGAGTTGGAATGTAGGGATTCTGATTGTACTGGTGAGCCATACTTGAACTTTTATAAGGATACACTACAGATCCTTGGTTGGCAAACTGGTCAGCAAAGTGGTTTGGAATTGGATTAGGATGTGCAATCAATTTTTGAGAATTATTTGCCATGGGTGTTGAATTTCCCAAGGCAGGTCCTTGATTATCAAAGGGAGTTACTTGAGCTAGCTTGTTGACTTTTGGCTCATGTTGTTGCAGTTCAGCATACAGATCAAACAAAGACATGGTGTCTAAATTGGTTGTAGTTTGCAGTATAATCATGTGTACTGTATCCTATTTAGGAGATAGACTGCTCATGAATTTCATATTGAAATCCTTTTGTGATCTTTCACCTTTAAGCGTCTTCACCCTATTGATAACAATGTTGTACCTAGAATATGCATCAAAGAGAGTTTCATGAGGTAACATTTTGAAGTTGTCCATATCTATCAATGCGACTTTCTTCCTGTTTGCAAGAATCTTGTCAGTTCCCTCGAATTGTTTCTTGAGTGCATTCCAGACGTTGAAGGGTGAACTCTTTTCTTCATCAGGAAGTTGCTAATAGATGTCATGAGGAATTCCAGATAAGAGCTCTTGCGTTGCCTTAGCCTCAAAATTCGTGATTATCCTCTCACGAAGTTTAGCAATAGTAGAAACAGATCCAGAAGTAACTTTGGAGGTTTCAGGAGATACATCGGCTTCCGGAACTCTGATATCCTTCAAAAATTATCTAGTGTGTTTCCCAGTGGAAATGAAGGTCCATATGTCAGAGTCATGACCTTCCAGGTAGTACTTGATGCGATCTGTCCATGAAGTGTATTCACTAGGCACAACGATAGGTGCACGATTTCCTGCTCCAAGACTGTTTGCAACTGAAATTAAATAAAGAACATTTGGTTTTGATTCACACTTGCCATTGAGAACAAGTAATACTAGTTTGAAACTTGAAGAAAAAAAAATATTTTTGTGAAAAATTTTCTAAGTCTCAAAGTCGATCACACGAGCTCTGATACTGTCACACCCCAAAACCGGAACGGCGGAATCATTCGGGGGTGGAGGACGTCATGTTCAGTATCACAACAATGCAAAGTAGTAAACAAGCAACAACATCATCCATTGCATTAATAATATAATTTAATACAAGTGTGTTCTGTCAAGTTTAATAGACACCAAAACATAAATCAAAATAAAAGATGAGTCTTGCACGAGCTCCATCTTCTCAAAACCTGGCACCGGTACCTGTCTACTGGTGACCTGAGAATACAAGTTATTTTGAAAGAGTTTATCAGCTTTAAAGCTGGTGAGATCATAAGTATTTTAGTGTCTGTATTTGTATGAAAGTGTTTGTAAGTATGTAATGTATAAGTTTGTAAAAGTTTGTAATTGTTTGAACTCCCCTAGAAAACCCTATGTTTCCTACTAAAAGTAGCCTTCTACCAAGGCATCTAGTATCTGTGTGTGTGTCTCTTGTAAGAGTATGTATTTTCCCAAATCTGACTATCATTAACCAAAAATATAGTTTTTACATTATTGTTTATTGTGTGAAGATCACAAAGTGAATGTAATGGGAAAATGATATAGTACTGTAGTGTTGTATTAAGTGACTACTGCTGTAGTAACTACCTTAAACCAATTGTTATTTAAAGTACCATGTGATCGGCCTGTACCCTGCTACCGACTATAGAAAAACGACGATGTAAGACGTCGTAAGAAATGACATTTGGCACCCATAGACTTGCAAGTCCCACTGTAGCGAGCAACAAGGTGTAGGATAGTCAATACAGGATAGATCTATACAGAAACTCATACGCTCCCCACTTAAGGAGATTCTGGATACAAAACGGTCATGGCAGATAGTGCCATGCCCCGTTACGTGGCTCACATAACTGTAGTAATGTATATGTAATGTATGTGCTAACTGTATTGTGTGTTCTTCCTCTGTCTAACCTGTATGTATGTTCTCTCTGTATGGTATTGTTTGTTTCTCATCACTATGTATTATGTTTGTTTCTCATCACTATGTATTATGTTTGTTTCTCATCACTATGTATTATGTTTGTTTCTCATCACTATGTACTACTCATGAATGAACAGACTCTTTGTGTGTTTCATTTTTCTAGTAATAGTATTAGTATCTCCCTAAACTATACTTATTATAGCTTACTAGTAATGTTGTTTGAATGTATGAACATGTGTGTATACCCTTGCTACCCAAAGGTATTGAACTGGATGAAAGAAAGAACCTTTTATATCTATATACATATACATAATATATAACTAGGATTCAAACGACCTTCGGACAAATAACCGGAATACCCTAAGTCCACAACCAAACAAGGAACAGGAAGTAAGGTGTGCTATCAGTCCTAAGTCCTTTCAATCCTACTTATATAACTATATCTATATAGATACACATTTAACATAATATAAGTTTAAAAGAGTTTAAGTAACAGTATTTGACATGTAAAAGAGTTTGTAAAACAGTTTGAAGTAAAACAGTTTGATAACACAGTTTAAAAAGTAAGAAATCCACTTGTTTGGTAGTTATTAATCGCATGTGATTGATATAATAACTATAATTGTTCAACTTGTATTCCCCCCCCTATAAAAGCATTTAAAAACATTTAAAAGGTTAATTAAGGGGTATGAACTCACCTGTAGTGAGTGGTTTGGATGAACGGAATGTATAGGATGCTAAGTGCAAGTGAAGACTTGAACACACACAATGATCCTAGTTAACATATAATAACACATATATGTATCCAATTAGTCATAAAACAACTAGTTAACCAAGTTTAAGACATCCTAAGACATGTAAAACACTTGATTTAAGTGCTATAAGTCCTAAGGATTGCATCTAAGGGTGGTAGGACCTTGTAATTGAGTTTAGGGTTCAAGGGTAAACTCCTTTGGAGTTTACGGTTTTGTGACCAACTCTAATTGAGTTTAAGGTCGTAAACCCATGAGTTTACGGCCGTAAACTCATGGTACTTTTACCATGTTGAGTTTTGAAGCCTATAAAGTGAAAAGAAGCATTCCTACTTCATATCAAAGCCTTTGGAAGTGATTAGGGCACCATTTCACTCCTTTGTGGAGTTTACGGTCCTTGGACCACTTCTCCTTGGGTTTACGGCCGTAAACCTAAATGGTTTATGGTCTTTTTGATGTTTTAAGTCCTAAGCACATGAAGGATGGTATCTAGACTAGTATTGAAGGCTTGGTAAGGGACTAGGGCACACTTTGGCCCCTTTATTAGGGTTTACGGTCCAAGAACATCTTGGACCGTAAACACCTTTGATCTTGTGTTTCCTTGGTGTTTTCTAGATGATTATAAGTGTAACAAGTCTTATAATACACTAGGGTAAGAGTACTTACTATGTAGAAGCTTGAAAGGGTGTTAAAAGTCCAAGAACACTAGTGTATGTTCTTGGTGTTCTTGGTGAAACTTGAAGATCTACACATATGGAATGATTTCACGGATGGAATCACTTAAGATCACTAGATTAAGTAAGATATCAACTTATTACGGTAAGAAACACTTACAAAGTTGAAGATCAAGAAGGGAATTCGGATGCTACTTGAGAGGATTTGAGTTTCTAGTTCTTGAAAAGTGAAAAAGTGATAAAAATGGCTAAGTGCCATATTTATACCTCTTGGGGTTTACGGCCATAAACACCATGTTTAGGCCGTAAACACCATGTTTAGGCCGTAAACTCCAAACTCTTGGAGTTTTGGGACCTTATTGTTGCACAATAAACCCTAGGGCATCCTCTCTCCTGTTATCTCCTAAAGTACTAGGCTTTAGAACACTCATATTGACTCTACACAGCTCAAAAGTTAGGAGAAACTGTTCTGACTTCTATTGAAGTGAAGGGTTGTACATAATAGAAATTTCGGGTTGTCACATCATCCCCCCGTTAGAAGGAATTTCGTCCCGAAATTAGAGTTTAAGCAAATAAGTAGTTATAAATAACTAAGTAAAAAGACGAGGATATTTCAGTTTCATCTGATCCTCTCGCTCCCAAGTGAATTCAGGTCCTCGCTTGGCGTTCCAGTGAACCTTCACTATCGGGATACGGCTTTGTTTCGTTTGCTTGACCTCCCGATCCATGATCTCTACAGGTTCTTCCACGAAGTTGAGGCTCTCGTTGATCTCGATCTCGTCGAGTGGGATTACAAGAGTCTCGTCGGACAGACACTTTTTCAAGTTCGAGACGTGGAAAGTAGAATGTACGTTATTGAGTTCGCGTGGTAAGTTAAGTTTGTAAGCTACAGGGCCGATTCTGGCAAGAATCTCGAAAGGCCCTATGTATCTTGGATTTAGCTTTCCATGCTTTCCGAAGCGTATCAAGCCTTTACAAGGTGAGACCTTCAATAGAACACGGTCGCCCACCTGGAATTCCAACGGTTTCCTTCGTTTATCAGCGTAGCTTTTCTGTCGGTCTCTACAGGCTTTCAATCGTTCACGAATCTGAACGATCTTCTCTGTCATTTCCCGTATGATCTCCGGACCCATGAGAGTGCTTTCAGGAACTCGTCCCTTAGCTAACTGGGTATCACCCACCTCAGCCCAGCACAGAGGGGATCTGCACTTTCGGCCATAGAGGGCCTCGAATGGAGCAGCCTTTAAGCTCGTGTGATAACTGTTGTTGTAGGAAAATTCGACAAGGGGTAAATGAGTATCCCATGCTTTCCCAAAGTCGATCACACAGGCTCGCAACATATCTTCCAAGGTTTGGATAGTCCTCTTACTCTGTCCGTCGGTCTGTGGATGGTAGGCTGTACTCATGTCCAGCCTAGTTCCTAGGGAACTTTGTAGCGACTGCCAGAACCTCGAAGTGAACCTACTATCTCTGTCCGAGATAATGGATATGGGAACACCGTGCAGTCGTACAATCTCCCTAATGTAAGTTCTTGTAAGCTTCTCCATCTTGTCTGTTTCTTTGATAGGCAGGAAGTGTGCGGACTTGGTCAATTTGTCGACGATGATCCATATGGTATCAAGTCCACCCGTCGTCTTGGGCAACTTGGTTATGAAGTCCATAGTGATCCGCTCCCACTTCCATTCAGGTATCTCCGGTTGCTGGAGTAACCCTGACGGTTTCTGGTATTCGACCTTGACCTTGGCGCAAGTAAGGCATTTACTCACGAAGGTAACAATCTCTGCTTTCATGTTAGGCCACCAGTATAGCTTTTTAAGATCCAGATACATCTTATCTGAACCTGGGTGGACGGAATAACGAGTGTTGTGTGCCTCAGTCATGACCAAGTCTCTGAAACCACCATGTTTCGGTGTCCAGATCCGATCCATGAGATATAAGGCTCAGCCACCCTTGACTTCCAAGTTCTTATCCATCCCTCTTAAGGATTCACTCGCCACATTTTCAGGTTTCAAAGCGTCGAGCTGAGCCTCCTTAATTTGTGTGGACAAGTGTGAATGGATAGCCATAGTCAATGATTTAACCCTACGACCAGAGTATTCTTTCCGACTTAGGGCGTCAGCTACTACATTGGCTTTACCCGGATGATAACGAATTTCACATTCGTAATCACTGAGTAGCTCGACCCACCGTTGTTGTCTCATGTTGAGCTCTTTCTGGTCGAATATGTGTTGTAGGCTTTTGTGGTCTGTAAAGATAGTGCTTTTCGTACCATACAGGTAGTGTCTCCAGATCTTCAGAGCAAACACAACTGCTCCTAGCTCAAGATCGTGTGTGGTGTAGTTGACCTCGTGTGTCTTCAGCTGTCTCGAGGGATAGGCGATGACCTTACCTCGCTGCATCAGAACACATCCGAGCCCTTGATTTGACTCATCGGAATAGACAACGAAGTCTTCTATCCCTTCGGGGAGGGATAGTATTGGTGCGGTGCACAAGGCTCGCTTGAGTGTTTCGAACGCTCTCTCTTGCTTCTCTTCCCAGTCAAAGGCCACGCCCTTCTGGGTCAGTGTTCTAAGAGGTTTCGCGGTGCGGGAGAAGTTCTGAATGAACCTGCGATAGTAGCCAGCGAGGCCTAGAAATTGACGAATTTCTGTAGGCGTCTTTGGTGCTGACCAGCTCTCAATGGCTTTGATTTTGGAAGGGTCCACGTGTATTCCCTCTTCGCTAACCACGTGCCCTAAGAATTCGACTCTTCGGATCCAAAATTCGCATTTCGAGAACTTCGCATAGAGCTTCTCCGAACGCAGTGTTTCTAAGACTAGTCGAAGATGTTGACTATGCTCCTCCTTACTACGAGAATATATAAGTATGTCATCGATAAAGACGATGACGAACTGATCCAAGTAAGGACGACACACCCTATTCATTAAATCCATGAATACTGCGGGCGCGTTTGTTAATCCGAACGGTATCACTACGAATTCGTAGTGCCCATAACGAGTTTGGAAGGCTGTCTTCGGAGCATCCTCCCCTAGTACTCGTAATTGGTGATATCCGGATCTTAAGTCGATTTTTGAAAAGAAGTTCGCCCCCTGAAGTTGGTCAAATAAATCGTCAATACGAGGCAAAGGATAACGATTTTTGACTGTAAGTTTGTTGAGCTCCCTGTAGTCGATGCACATTCGAAACGATCCGTCTTTCTTCTTGACGAACAAGACTGGAGCTCCCCAGGGTGAGAAGCTTGGTCTTATAAAGCCCTTGCTGAGTAGTTCGTTAAGTTGACAGGACAGTTCTTGCATCTCTGCAGGTGCTAGACGATAGGGTGATTTGGCTACGGGGGTAGCCCCTGGAATTAAGTCGATTTTGAACTCGACTTGACGTTGCGGAGGTAATCCTGGGAGTTCTTCTGGAAAGATGTCGGGAAAGTCGCGTACTACTAGAATGTTCTGAATGTCTTTCGTTTCTTGGCTCACATCGACCACATGAGCAAGGAATGCGCAACATTCCTTTCGCAAGAATTTCTGAGCTTGAATGCTCGAGATGATACGAAGGTTCGTGCCGGGTTTGTCGCCATAAACTACTAGGGTTTCCCCAGACGGTAGATTAAGGCGTACAGCCTTTTCGTAACACATGATGTCAGCACGATGAAGAGTCAACCAATCCATGCCGATAATGACATCGAAACTTTTAATTGAGACCGGCATGAGGTCGATCGAGAATGAATGGCTATCTAGTGCTAGGGTACACCCTATGTATGTACTGCTAGTGCTCTCCGTCTTTCCATTATCCATTTCTACAGTGAAAGGTTCTTTAAGTGCTCGTGATTTTTGCTTAAGTAAATGAGCAAATTTTTGGTTCACGAAACTCCTCTCCGCTCCACTATCAAACAGTATGCATGCATAAGAGTTATCGAGGAGAAACGTACCAGTGACCACTGTGGGGTCGGCAACCGCTTCCTCATGGCCTATGGCCAAAACCCTTCCTACTCCACCAACATTCCTTGCCTTAGGGCAGTCCCTTTTATAGTGGCCGGCTTCGCCACAATTGTAGCAAGCTTGGCCCACTCCTGTGTCGGGGACTTGGTTGATTGGCCTCGTCGGAGCTTTGCAGAAACGGGCAGTGTGCCCCTTCCTGTTGCAGTTCAAGCACTGCATTTCCCGACAGGCTCCCGTGTGGTGGAAGTTGCACTTGTTGCACTTGGGCAAACTCCCAACGTACTGCTTTACCGGAGCAGCAGCGGCAGGTGCTATCGCAGCATGAACTGCCACGACCTGCTGCTTTTTGGCAGCCTTTTTCTTCTTTTTGTCATCCCAGAACTTCCGCTTGGAATCAGTGGTTCTGGCGGGTTCTGAGATGGCCAGGGTTGTTATTGCGGCCGGGGTACGAATCCCATGGTCTATAACCCGCTGTGCCAATCGCTTGGCACTATCGAATGTAGTGGGGTTTGAAGCCAAAACATTTCCCTGGAATGGAGGCACCAGCCCCCATATATATCTTTCAATCTTCTTTCCCTCTGTATGAACCATGTTGGGACAGAGGGCCACTAGCTCACAGAACCTGGCGGTGTAGGAGACTATGTCGGAGCCCTTCATGGTTAGGCTCCACAGTTCCTCCTCCAGTTTTTGGATCTCGCCCCTCGGGCAGTACTCTTCGATCATTAGCTCTCTCAGAGCTTCCCATCCCATAGCATTAGCCACTATTAGAGATAGTGACTTGACATGGCTATTCCACCATGTTAGGGCTTTATCCTCAAAGGTACAAGCAGCGAACTTGACCTTGCTCCCTTCTGGACTAGAGCAGATTTCGAAAACCGATTCGGTCTTCTCGAACCATTGCGAGAGGGCAATGACTCCGCCAGTCCCTCTAAAGGACTTGGGCTTGCAGTTAGTGAAGTCCTTATAGGAGCACTCTCTCAAGCGCATAGGAGCTTCACTATGAGTAGATTGAACAGGGGTTCCTCCTCCAGTGGAACCAGAAGAATGATATTGTGCCATGGCTGTAGCCACAGCCGCAGCTACAACAACATTTAGTGCTACCGTATCGATTTGAGGAGCAGGGGGTGTCACGATTATCGGAGGATCGCGTCTTGTTGATCGATGTGGAGGCATCTTTCAACTATAAGTTTAGAAAGAAGAAGATATTGATAAGAATTTAACAGGGAAATTGGTGAGAATGACTCATGGACTAACCCTCCATAGTCCAACAGCACAATTTAATAGTATGATTGATTATAGATGAAAGCATTTGGATATAATTTCCATGAGATTAGATATCTGTCAATAATACTGGAATTACAGATGTAACAAGTTTGGGAAAAATGGCCTAAAAGTAGGCCTTACATCAACCAAGATGGGAAAATTTTGACAAAACTATGACCTAATCAAGACCTAACAGGTCTAAGATTTACAAAGATAGGAAATTTGACCAGAGTTTTTAGATAAACTAGGTTATATCCAAAAGAGAAGTCGATGAGACTCTATCGGCGACGAGAACTACTAGAGTGAGTTCTTGATTCCGACAGAAGGCGTTCTATGTCCCTCACCCGCCTGTCAGATCTTACTTCCTGAGCTCGAAGTTCCCTGACTTCAACTTGAGTTTCAGTAAGTTCTCTCTGCAGAGCTGCATTGTGGACCAGAGTCCTTTCATGAGCAGACTCTAGTTAGCGAATGCGGACTGTGTTAACGCCGGAGTTGGCGTCATCTCCACGACTCGGTCGATAGCTGCTCGACCCTGTTCGGTGTTCTGGGAAATCCTACGAACCATGATGGGTAGGACCCTGTCAGCTGAACCTCCCTCAGTGAGGTTGTGGAAGCTTCTGTCTCCATTGAAGGGAATGGGTTGACCCTGTTCCTGACTCCATCTATTCAGGTAGCCCACAGAGGTGTGGGTCCTTGAAATGTTGGACGAAGGTTAGGATTCGGGTTTTGAGCAGCTGGAGGTAGGTTGTTGACTTCCGGCTCTGAGTCAGAACTATCAGAAAAGCCCTCAGCTTCGTGATCATCCAATGGGATTGGGTGATCATCTTCTGGCTCTTCTTCAAGTCATCCAGCATTGTCGTGGTTGGGATAGTACGGATCTCCGGGGATATGGAATCCAGCCATGTTATCTACGCGAGAAAAGGGTATAAGAAATAACTAAATAGGCGAACTAATTAGATAATTATAAGATGATCTTTATCAGTTACTTCAACATTTGCGTAGTGCATACCAGTCATATATAACCAAGACAGGATAGACCTTCGAATAAGTGACCCTAAATCTAAGCCCACAACCAAAGAAGGAACAGGAAGTAAAGCAAAGATCACAGATTCTGAGTCTATGATATCCTAGATACATATAACCTTAGTGTATCCACTCAGCAACTATTGATATACTAATAAAGACCTTTAGTTCTCAGATAAGTAATTATAGTAACACAAAATACTCCTATAGTATTTTAAGTTTATGTTCTATTCTAATGTTTCCTTTGTAGTAGTGTTGGTAAGTTTTTAGACTTGTTGCAACCTCAGAACCACACTTAGGCACATGCTAGTCACTCCTCGGATAATATAGTTGATCATGCTATATCTTCCCAGGGTTGACCATATGTCTCTAAATCTACTTGTGCTGCCCAACAATCATAATACTTTTGTTCTGTCCTAGTGACACTGATTTTAGTATGAATGCAGGTCTGTATACTTGGTTAAATATTTTATTATTTAAAAGTATAAACTCTTTATCAGAGTATTTTAATCCCGCTGTGTTTATAGTTCGTATATCTTTTATGGGTTGATACACTCGATTCACTATAAACAATGCTCTGATACCAATCGGTCACACCCGAAAACTGGAACGGCGGAATAGTTCGGGGGTGGAGGACGTCATGTTCAGTATCACAACAATGCAAAGTAGTAAACAAGCAACAACATCATCCATTGCATTAATAATATAATTTAATACAAGTGTGTTCTGTCAAGTTTAATAGACACCAAAACATAAATCAAAATAAAAGATGAGTCTTGCACGAGCTCCATCTTCTCAAAACCTGGCACCGGTACCTGTCTACTGGTGACCTGAGAATACAAGTTATTTTGAAAGATTTTATCAGCTTTAAAGCTGGTGAGATCATAAGTATTTTAGTGTCTGTATTTGTATGAAAGTGTTTGTAGGTATGTAATGTATAAGTTTGTAAAAGTTTGTAATTGTTTGAACTCCCCTAAAAAACCCTATGTTTCCTACTAAAAGTAGCCTTCTACCAAGGCATCTAGTATCTGTGTGTGTGTCTCTTGTAAGAGTATGTATTTTCCCAAATCTGACTATCATTAACCAAAAATATAGTTTTTACATTATTGTTTATTGTGTGAAGATCACAAAGTGAATGTAATGGGAAAATGATATAGTACTGTAGTGTTGTATTAAGTAACTACTGCTGTACTAACTACCTTAAACCAATTGTTATTTAAAGTACCATGTGATCGGCCTGTACCCTGCTACCGACTATAGAAAAATGATGATGTAAGACGTCGTAAGAAATGACATTTGACACCCGTAGACTTGCAAGTCCCACTGTAGTGAGCAGCAAGGTGTAAGATAGTCAATCCAGTATAGATCTATACACAAACTCATACGCTCCCCACTTAAGGAGATTCTGGATACAAAACGGTCATGGCAGATAGTGCCATGCCCCGTTACGTGGCTCACATAACTGTAGTAATGTATATGTAATGTATGTGCTAACTGTATTGTGTGTTCTTCCTCTGTCTAACCTGTATGTATGTTCTCTCTGTATGGTATTGTTTGTTTCTCATCACTATGTATTATGTTTGTTTCTCATCACTATGTATTATGTTTGTTTCTCATCACTATGTACTACTCATGAATGAACTGACTCTTTGTATGTTTCATTTTTCTAGTAATAGTATTAGTATCTCCCTAAACTATACCTATTATAGCTTACTAGTAATGTTGTTTGAATGTATGAACATGTGTGTATACCCTTGCTACCCAAAGGTATTGAACTGGATGAAAGAAAGAACCTTTTATATCAATATACATATACATAATATATAACTAGGATTCAAACGACCTTCGGACAAATAACCGGAATACCCTAAGTCCACAACCAAACAAGGAACATGAAGTAAGGTGAGCTATCAGTCCTAAGTCCTTTCAATCCTACTTATATAACTATATCTATATAGATACACATTTAACAGAATATAAGTTTAAAAGAGTTTAAGTAACAGTATTTGACATGTAAAAGAGTTTGTAAAACAGTTTGAAGTAAAACAGTTTGGTAACACAGTTTAAAAAGTAAGAAATCCACTTGTTTGCTAGTTATTAATCGCATGTGATTGATATAATAACTATAATTGTTCAACTTGTATTCCCCCCATAAAAGCATTTAAAAATATTTAAAAGGTTAATTAAGGGGTATGAACTCACCTGTAGTGAGTGGTTTGGATGAACGGAATGTATAGGATGCTAAGTGTAAGTGAAGACTTGAACACACACAATGATCCTAGTTAACATATAATAACACATATATGTATCCAATTAGTCATAAAACAACTAATTAACCAAGTTTAACACATCCTAAGACATGTAAAACACTTGATTTAAGTGCTATAAGTCCTAAGGATTGCATCTAAGGGTGGTAGGACCTTGTAATTGAGTTTAGGGTTCAAGGGTAAACTCCTTTGGAGTTTACGGTTTTGTGACCAACTCTAATTGAGTTTACGGCCATAAACTCATGGTAGTTTTACCATGTTGAGTTTTGAAGCCTATAAAGTCATAAGAAGCATTCCTACTTCATATCAAAGCCTTTGGAAGTGATTAGGGCACCATTTCACTCCTTTGTGGAGTTTACGGTCCTTGGATCACTTCTCCTTGGGTTTACGGCCGTAAACCCAAATGGTTTATGGTCTTTTTGATGTTTTAAGTCCTAATCACATGAAGGATGGTATCTAGACTAGTATCCAAGTCTTGGTAAGGGACTAGGGCACACTTTGGCCCCTTTATTAGGGTTTACGGTCCAAGAACATCTTGGACCGTAAACACCTTTGATTTTGTGTTTCCTTGGTGTTTTCTAGATGATTAGAAGTGTAACAAGTCTTATAATACACTAGGGTAAGAGTACTTACTATGTAGAAGCTTGAAAGGGTGTTAAAAGTCCAAGAACACTAGTGTGTGTTCTTGGTGTTCTTGGTGAAACTTGAAGATCTACACATATGGAATGATTTCACGGATGGAATCACTTAAGATCACTAGATTAAGTAAGATATCAACTTATTAGGGTAAGAAACACTTACAAAGTTGAAGATCAAGAAGGAAATTCGGATGCTACTTGAGAGGATTTGAGTTTCTAGTTCTTGAAAAGTGAAAAAGTGATAAAAATGGCTAAGTGCCATATTTATACCTCTTGGGGTTTACGGCCGTAAACACCATGTTTAGGCCGTAAACTCCAAACTCTTGGAATTTTGGGACCTTATTGTTGCACAACAAACCCTAGGGCATCCTCTCTCCTGTTATCTCCTAAAGTACTAGGCTTTAGAACACTCATATTGACTCTACACAGCTCAAAGTTAGCATAAACTGTTCTGACTTCTATTGAAGTGAAGGGTTGTACAGTATAGAAATTTCAGGTTGTCACAGATACTAGCTGAAGAAATGAGAAAATTCAGTAAACTTTACACTAGTAGAATAGTCCAAGTGTTGAAAATACTGAAACAGAGTTTCAGAATCGTCAAGTGGCAAGTAATGCGGAAAATAAAGAGTTGTGAATCAACCAAGTTAATAACAAAATGTTTTTTATGTTCAAGATCAATGATTCAAAAGTGTCTCATATTCATAAAGATTTAGTTACAAGTGCTTGAATGATAAACACACTAAAACACTCAAATGACTCTCTGAAAACTAGTCTAAACAACAATTGTGCAGAATGAATAGGAAATGAGCAGAATGATCAGAATTGAGCAACTTTATAATGGATCCCAAGGTAGCTATTTATAGGCTTTGGAAAAGCCCATGAAATGGCTTGACCAATCAGGTGTTGACACATCATCATGACATAGGCATCTGTTGACACCTTTTCCAAACTTAACGGAGAATGGATGAAATATTCCAATTCCGTCAGTATTTCATTAGGGTTCCATCCAAGTTTTGTTTCTTCATATTTCTTGAGCCTTCTTGATCAACATTGAAAGTATGATGAGAAACATGAGTATCTCGTTGCTCCATTGTCTTCTAAGATGTCATCAACTTCGAGAAATATCATTGATCAAGTTGAGTTGTTTCTTGAATGTTGGAATGTATCTTGAACTTAAAGATGTACAACCACGTGTTCATTATGGACCATGAACGAACTACATGTGCCATTAAGTATTTGGACGTGCCTTCATTGTACATGATGTGCCATGTGCAATCTTTTGAGCCATCAATGTGATCATGTTGATCCATTGACTTCAGATGAGCCACCAAGTATTCATGTTGATCCATCAACATCTTATTGATCCATAGAGTTGTGGATGAGCCAACAATGTTTCTGATGAGCCATCAATATTATAGATTATCTACCAATATCTTGATGCTCCACATATGATCTAGACATGCCATTCGAGATCATCATGGTCCAACTTGCTTTCAGCAAGTGCTCCATGTAAACTGCAAGTGCTCCATGTAAATTGCAAGTGCTCCATATTCAACAAGTGCTCCAACATTTGATTCTTCAAACAGTTGTTGAATCTTCAGGATCTTTCCAACCTGAAACATTCTAATAATGTTTATTAGAAAATGTAAATCAATACTCAACTTATTTCAAGTGACAATCACATAAAAATATTTCCAACACTTATGTGTCTCACTTGTTTTTCCCAAACCTGGTCAGCTTAATCTATATGCATCACAAGTAACGGTGTAAAGGCTGTTGAATCTTCCAATATATGTCGAGTGGTTAAAGAGACAAGCCTACAATATAGTTAAGGAACGCTAGGTTTTTACGATGTAATTTATGTATTGTATTTATTATGACATCCTTAGGGTTTTGTATTTTTGAAAAAAACATCTTTAATTAAGATATTTTAATAAAACAAAATAGTTCCCGCAACATGTTTTATTGTATTGGGATTTACCGCAAGCAAAGATAATATGATTTTTAAAGTGTAAAGAAAAGTTTTTTCTTTTATGGAAAATAGGGGATGCCACATTTTCCGAAGATGAAAGAGTGAAAACATCCTAGATCCTCATCATGATGGATTGGTGTTGACCCTATAAATTTAAAATCACTATGTTAACAGAATCCTGGTGGATGGAGGAAGCTCTGGCAACATAACCTTCAGAGTAACCGTATAGAAAATGAACATCCCATAGTTACAAATCCTATGAAGATCCTCAGTACTAGTCGGATTCGGTGGTGAAACAAAGAACACCTTGGTGAAATTAATTTGTCGATCTATGTAGGAGGAATAAACTCAATGCAATGATTATGTGTCATGAATTCTTTATCCTGCTACAATGTCATCTTGGGCTAATGTCACACCCCCGACCGAGGCGGCGGAACATGCCGGGATGTGCGACTAAGTTCATGGATCACAGGTATACTGAATATATAGCACTAGTACAACAATAAACAAAACAACATTTTTATTCCATCTTTAAGTTTGAATATAGGGTTCTTACAGATAATAATGGTACATGAATTGCCTTAACAGGCAGGTAGACGTAACAAAAACTAGTAAACTAGATTACCTGAAATCCATGATTGTCCGTCGTTTGAATGCTTGAATTACTGATTCCCTGAGAATACATGTAGTTTTGAGGGTCAACACAAGATTGGTGAGAGTTACAGGTTTTCCGCTAACAGGAGTGATACTTTTAAAAAGTCGAAAAATTATATTCTTTGTAAGTATATAACCATACTTCAAACAGTATTTGTAAAGTGACTTTGAATAAGTTTTGAAACAACCAAGCCCATGGTTTCTACTAAGAGAAAGAGACTCTAGTTAATGTTTATAGTGAGTCCCATAACCGAGCTAAGTAACTGAATGTACCCCCTATAATGCTTCATTGTACATAATGGTAATGATAGTAGATACTTATCACCCTCTTCGATTGATCGGTCGAGGTTATAGCTAGCAACCGCAGGTGGGGATGTCAACCCCGTATAGATCTATATATACGTATCTCACTCCGAAGATTAACGATTATAGTAGTGTGGGTATGCTAAGTGTTTAGACTTAGCTAATGAATATAGTCTCACTAAAAATCCCTTAACTAAGGTATATGAATAGCTCTCAGCCCTAACTTATAAGTGGATAAGTTACTAGGCATAATGAATTGTATAGAGTTTATAAAAGACGAGCATAACTGGTATGCATGTATAGTATAAGGTACTTGCTTTTATTACAAAGTATGTTTCAAGAAATGTTCATGTATAAACATTGCACATATATATGTATAGCCTAAATCCTTAGAAATACTACAAAGTTTTATGACATGCTTTTCATGACATACAATGTCACATAAAATCATATGGTTTTGTAGTAAAAAGACATATGTTATTTTTATTAGTTGTATCATTTTAACAACATAGCATATGAAAATATTGAGGTTTAAAACTAGTTTATGTGTTTATAACATATTAATGTCAAACTAATCTTTTATAAACTGGTTATAGTTTTTACATAAAATAATAATATTTTATGTGTATTTTTGTGTAAACTAGTACAATTAAGCACATGTATTCTCCTCCAACACATATAAAAATATAAAAGAGGGACCGTAACACTCACCTTAAATACGTGAATTCAAGAACTAAGTTTTTTGAGGTGAAGTGTGACGTGAGAAATCACAACTCAACACTTCTTGAATTTATAACAAACCATCGGGACTATATTCATTACCGAATTAACCAAATGGTATCGTAGGCATTATTTAATAAGTATGGGGTAGATTTGGTAAAATATTCAATAATTGGGACTTATGTTGTAATTATATTCCATGAAGGGTTTTAAATAATTAATTGAAATCAAGGTTTTGAAATATGAGGCTTAATTTGTAATAGATTTTCATTGAAGATTAAATGTAATTAAAATGGAATGAAGTTTGGAAATGTGGGTTTTTGGTTTGGAATGGTTATTGTGAATGAGTTTTCTTTGTGCATGGGGTTATTAACCACATAAAATCTTAAAAATGGTTTTGTTCCTTTAGTATAATCGATCAACACAAAACAAACCAATGTATGAGACTAATTTTGTAAAACCATTTCTAAGGAGGGTAGAAATAAATCGTTTGAAATGAAGGTTTAATTTTGGGTTTTGAATCTTACTGTGAACAAATGGTCGAATGGTTGTTTGAGAAACAAAAACAAATACAAATGAGAAGCTTTGTTTTCTTGGCCAAAATACATGCACTTTTAACAAACCAAAAATGGTTTGTTCTTCCTTGGCAAGCCACGATTGATAACAACCAAAGGAAGACAAAATATTTGTTTTGAGCTACTGTGAGAAACACACATATATAGAGGATAAAAAGGTTGAACTTTATATTACATTGGATTTTAACAAGTAATACCAAACAAATGGTTATTTTTTCTAGACCTATTTCGATGGGAACAAGAAAAAAACCAGGTAACGAGGATTGTAGCTTATAGTGGAGGGAGGCAGCAGGATGCCGAGATGGTGGGAGGTTGGTGGTGGCTGGAATGCTTCACACGACGGCAGGGTGGCTATGGGTGGTAGCCCCTTTGTTGCCCCGTTTTCTTGCTGCTTTCGGCTTCAAATCGATGAGATGGAGAGAGGGAAGAGAGTTAGGTTGTGATGGAGTGAGTGAGGTGGTGTTTAGGAGTGATTTTCGATCAACAAGATGGTAAGAAGTGGTGGAATACAGTGTTGTTGTGGTGGTGTATTTGAACCGAGAATGAGAGAGAGGTTTAGAGAGATTGATAGAGTGATATAATTGGAGATGAAGGTTGTGATTTGGTGTGATAAATGAGGAAGAGAAGCCTCTTATTTATAGCTAAAAGAGACACACACAACCTTGGGAGGACCTTACTTCAAAGCCTAAGTCAACACTCTTTGCATCCATACCTTGTACTAGATGATAAGTTTGTATATAATGAGGTATGGCAAGAAAAAAAACATGGGCATGCAAGAGGAAAGAAATTGGTTGCACCAATTCCTCACACACACGTTTAGTGGACCCTAGTGAGGTCATACCCTGGTAAAATGCCAAAAACTCACTTAGAAATGCAAATACGAGATCCCGACGTCAGATATTTTTTAGAATGTTTCTTATGGTAGAGGGAAATTCAAGGATTCGAGAAACATGGATCAATTAATATTTCGAGTTGTAGAACTCCAGGAAATCGCATTTGAAAATTAGCGTTGAAAATGACTAAAAACGTCAGTTTTCGCGACTTTCGTAAACATTTTCGCTAAGAATATTCTAATTATGAAATCAAATATTAGATCATGGTCTGAGTACAAAAATGTTCTCGGAAATCCCATATGAGGTGCACAAGTGCATCAACGGATCGATTCTTTTTTTTTTCGCAGTTTAAAGAAAATCAATATTTAACTGATTTGTTTTCTTATAACTGTCGTATCTTTTGCATATGAACTCCGTTTTGGATGTTATTTATATTTTTGGAAACAGGGGAACATGTACTATGAGATTAAAATGTTTTCTTTGCTCATAAGTACTTAATACGAATTTTCAGTTTTTCAGATGCATTAACTAGGGTTGTAGTTTGAGTTGTTTGATTCGTTTGCCGGTTTACACGTTTGGAAGTAAGATACCATCTGGTATCTTATAATAGTTGAAATGAACTCATTTATTTTACATAAGATGCCATACAACTTAATGAGTCAAATTACAAATAGATTCAATCTGAATTGACCGCTCACATTCTTTGACCTAAATTCCAGGATGTCACATTACCTCCCGGTTAAGGGAATTTCGTCCTGAAATTATTTTGTTGTAGGCTAGTTTGTTCTACAATTATATCGTTCCACTTGTGGAGGGAGCATTGTTAAATAGTTATGTATAGTTTTGTTTCATTTGATCCTCACGTTCCCAAGTAAACTATGGCCCTCTACGAGAGTTCCATTGGACTTTTACTCTTGGTATGCGACTTTATTTGAGGCTTTTGATTTCTTGATCCATGATCTCCATTGGTTCTTCCATGAAGTGAAGTTCAGTGTTTACCTGGATCTCAGCGAGTGGAATGACGAGGTTCTCTTTAGAGAGACACTTTTTAAGATTATGCACGTGGAAGGTATCGTGAACTTTGCTGAGTTCTTAAGATAACTTGAGTTTGTAAGCCAACACTGTTGAGTTTTGAGCATTCTAACACTCCTATGGTGTACATGCAACCCTATAAACCTTGGATCTAAGTTTTCTCTATTATACATGCAAATATTAACTATTCCAAGGTTTCATCCTAACTAGCATATTATGAAGCACCTATACTACAAAGTTCTAGTTAGATGACATACCTTTTGATGTAGCTTGATGTCTTCAAGCTTTAAGAGCTTAGCCCCAATAGTGTGGAAGCCTCAAATGGAATCACAAATCACCAAAACACCTTGGAAGAACTTGAGAGAATATGTATGCACACTAAAATCGGCCCACTCTTATTTTCACACACTTGTTACAATTTTGTGAGCCAAGGACCCCTTTATATATTATGGAGGATTAGGGTTACATCCATGTAAACCCTAATACCCATGACCTTTCATTTACATAGGATCCATGGGTTAAAAGCTCCATGGACCATCCATGAAAGCTTAGCCCAACCTAAATGAACTTGGCCCATTCCATATATATAAGAGTCCATATTTAATTAGTTCTTTTTGATCACTTAATTAATTCTAAATTAATTCTTGATCAATACTAATTAAATAATATGATTCCATATTAATATTTTAGAACTTATAATATATTAATATAAATCATAAATATACTATTCTCAAAAGACTATCCATATAAATTATGCCGGTGAAGTGCAACCCAAATGGACCATGCCGGGTCGGGTCAAGTACATACCAAATATAGTTATGGACTTAGACATTAATCCAACAGTCTCCCACTTGGATAAGTCTAAAACTATTATTGAGTATAACTTCAAAACCTAACTGGCAATCGTAGCTCTTAAAGCCGCTGTCGAACTCTCACCTTGTCAATGACTTGTCCATTAGATAAGGGATCATATATTCCTCCATTCTAGATATCATATGGACTGAGACATGGATTATAATCATTCTCTATGTCCATTTGTTGTTTCCCGATTTTCGATTTATGATGACTGACTGATTGAACAAATCAAATCAGTCCTGGCTTGGCCAAGCACTCACATGTGTCATCGCTAAATCATCGAGGGGCCCACAGATATCGCTTTTATCCCGAAGGTAAAAGGAATGGATAAACTTCGACTCATATGGCTTGTTCTACTACTTGTTGAATCATACACAAAGGCACGTTTTATAACATCGAGTTACCAAATGCGTTTTCGTGCAATCAATGTATAACCAACTCATATCTCTACGTTTGAAGAATATAATATATTATCGTCTCATGATCACTCGTGATAAAATCCATGAAGTGATTCAAATGAGCGCGGGTTGAATCCAATACTCAGAACTTATGAGCACTCATGAGTGTTGTAGCACCACTTTGTCCACCAACTTGGACCTCTACAAACCAACCCATGACAGTCTTGATTCATATCTACTTCCAACATATGACCGACTGTGGATGGTTTGAATAACTTAATCATTCAGGAAGAGCGACTTAGTTATTCTGGAAGTCAAAACATGCAAAGTGAAACACAAGAATAAATGAATCAAATATGGTATCAAACCCTATGAATATAAATAAACACTTTTATTTATCACCATACTGATTACTCATTATTCATTGTTTCGGTTTTATCAACTTTATACTTGAATTAAAAACACTAGTTGTCCCATGCTCCAAGCATGTACACTATGTTTTTCTTAAACAATAGCTTTGCCATACACCAAGTATGCACTCTATGTTTGTCTATGATCCTTACTTTGTGAAATAAACGAATTGAACATAATTTCAATGATTCTAATTTCACACTCCCAAATCCTTATCGAAAAATGTGAGAATTTTAAATTCCTATCATTTATCGAAATCTGTTTAGATTTGAAACTTATATGCACTGACCCTCCTGTAATGAATATGTACAAAGTCACAAAGACTTGTCAACAGTCATTATAAGGTATTCCAATGGAGATCAACTCCACGGAAACTAAGTCTCATATTCAAAGTACATTGCTTTGGACATGCTTCTTGCATTAAGTTTTCTAATCTTACACAGATAACTTCCACCTATGGAGACAACTCCATATTCTCATTTTGACTATCACTTGTGAATAAGAGATGCCTCTTTTCAGAATATGTCAATATGGTCCTTCCAAAATTAGCACTATACTTCCAACTGTCCCTGAGCAACCAATCTTTGGTAAACCTCAGATTGTCCTCGACAATTGCTTAATCATTTTAGTCATATCCAATTCTAGACCTTTTCCCTTCTTAATGCCTCTGGGCATTTGGAAAAATTTAGAAATGACAAATATTATAGCACATGCAATCGATCCTGTACCCAAAGCAAATGGTACACGATTCATGATGTCTCACATAAAGACATGATTCTAGACCAGTCTTTTGCTACAATATTTTTATTTGCCATGTTTTCAAAATTTGACTATGAAGAGGGATGTCGTAATCATAATCGAATTTTGAGAACGCAACATATAGAATTTCCTTAAGTTGAACCAATCCAACATGAAATTCATATATATATTCTTGACTAAACATGATTAAGGTCTCAATCTAAGCCTTTAGAACTGAAATGAAGTATATCATCTCCCTTAATTATAGCAAAACAACTTTTTCAATCCCTGCAGCCTCACGAATTGAAACTTTTGTTTTCTATAATTAACATTGCTAACTTGCAACACTAACAATAATTATCATGCTCTCACTAACATGATGATTATTAGCATAACACTTATGCTCCCACTAGCTTTGACATGTACTCAGAAATCAGCTGGACTTCTAGAAATCAATACTTTATTGACTTTCTTACCAAAGTTCAGATTTCTAATACGAGATGCTTTGATAAAACTTTATCAAAATCATACACCTTTCCTTAGATAGCATGCATGTGTGTCTAAACAATTTCAGAACTATGAAAAGGGATGCCGTAATCATAGTCTCAATTGTTTAGACCTTTTGCCATCTACTTCAAATCTACTTGGTGGAAGTGTTTCCTCACCATCATTTTCATGAATCGGAGAGAAACCTTATGACCCTTAGATTTTATGGTGTATGTGTTCTTATCCATGTGAATCGTCAAAACCATAGTCACAAGACAAGGATAATGACAAATCCAAACTCATATGGACTGAACTTATGCAATCTTAACTTCTTGCCACCTGGAGGTACAAGGCCTGCCATTGCTTCCAAGTTGTTATGCAACCATTTGAGAACTTTCAGAACTCCTATGCAAAGCCAACTTTAACTGGAATGGGCACAAAATATGTCAACACGATAGGTTATAAACCTCAAGTCGTGTGCTAGTGAAGAACCTCGGGTTTTATTCTTGATTAGTTCTTGAAATTCCTTTTAGGATCTTTAAGACTCCCACTGTCCTCTTGACATATAAGACTATCTTGCCAAATATTCAAGAGATAGTGCGGATTCTTTATCAAGACAAACACTTCACACAATTGGCCTTAGTTGGTCTTTGTTTTATCCAAAACATCACAACTTACCAATTTCAAATGTACAAGAGTAGGACACTTTTACTCTTACATTTGACAAGTGTTTTAAACCTTTCTTTAAGATATGTCACTCAAGTTACACTCTTGGAGTATGACTCTAAGAATTGTTTTGGAACGAAGTATGACTCATCTTCCTGATCTAACCATTTCAACAATTCATGACTCCTCTTCTTAGTCATAAGAATGCACTAAGATGGCCTTTAGAGGACTAAGTGTGATATGATTTCTGAATCATTAAGATGATCACAAACATGATACTAAAGTACTCTCCCATCTTTTCAGATTTGAGAAACTTTTATCTTTCTGCCTAATTTGATTCTTCCCATTCGTTCTGCCATACATTGAGACTTTTCCAATGTTTTAGAATTATACTTAAACTTGTAAGTATAACCATATTTACTAAACTTTAGTAAATCAAATAGTCTTAACGAGCTTAAGAAAGTGCAAAGTGTAATTTCATGGGTTAGCACCAAATTCACATTTTCCTAAGTAACTAAGATTGGGAATTTATAAATGTTTAGTTACTTAGTATTTGTCATTAATACTTTTAATGAAGGGAGAATTATAGTCCTCGTCCTACCTGTTCGGCTAACGACCCTCCACCGGTGAAGGAAGCGGTGCGTGAGAGTGGACACCCATTAAACTGCCATTTTATAGGCAGTAACCTTATACCCCCCTTATAGACCGGCTTCGTGAATGAGGCCTACTAATGGTAAGACGAATTGCTCTTATACATATATATAAATATTATTAACTTATAATATTATAAAGTATAAGGGTTGGATTTTAACTTTTAAAATTCTAAGGGCTTAACTTGGAATTAAAGTATTCATGGGAAAACTTTACAAATTCCAAAACTCGAGGGCAAGTTTTTGAAATTATTAAAAAAATTTCATTTCATAACTTATGAGTTTAATGGTTCATTAAAATGAAGACTCTTCATTTTTTATGTAACCTCTTATTCTTTAATAACACTTTTAAAGAAGTGACTCTTAAACATCCATAACTTGAGGACAAGTTATGGAGTCATAATACTATTTAATGAAAAAGACTCTTCATTTTTTTTATGTAACCTATGACACTTTTATGAGTTTTAGGATTCATAAATGTGACATTTTATGTAACTTGAGGACAAGTTACAAAAACACATTTTATGAACTACCTCTAGATTAATTAGGATTGAAAACAACTAAAACACATTTTTTTCCATTAATCTAAACTAACTCATAAATCAAGGAAACACAAAAAAAAATAATAACTTTTGGATTCCATAACTTATGGAGTTTAATGTTTTGTTTTATGATGAAACTTTTCATGTTCCATAACTTAAGAACAAGTTATGGAATTCTTTAAAACATTAAGACCAAGTTTTGTAACTACATAAAAAATTTTGAATCAATTTTTTTTAAACCTTTTCATAGCCATAACTTATGGAGGTTTCAAAAAGCTCTTTAGATCAAACTTTTAAAACTAATAAAATAATCATATCATTTTATCTTTTACTAAATTTGACCTAATTCAACTCATATAGCAAATGATTCAAATTTTACAAATAATTAGTTTTTCACAAAAACAAGTAATTATCTTAAAATTTGACAAACGTCATGTTTTTTTCCTTTTTTTTCAACTTTGAAAATAAAACATTTGCATCAATATAACAGAAACTCATGGCTCTGATACCACTGTTGGGTTTTGAGCATTCTAACACTCCTATGGTGTACATGCAACCCTATAAACCTTGGATCTATGTTTTCTCTATTATACATGCAAATATTAACTATTCCAAGGTTTCATCCTAACTAGCATATTATGAAGCACCTATAGTACAAAGTTCTAGTTAGATGACATACCTTTTGATGTAGCTTGATGTCTTCAAGCTTTAAGAGCTTAGCCCCAATAGTGTGGAAGCCTCAAATGGAATCACAAATCACCAAAACACCTTGGAAGAACTTGAGAGAATATGTATAGTACAAAGTTCTAGTTAGATGACATACCTTTTGATGTAGCTTGATGTCTTCAAGCTTTAAGAGCTTAGCCCCAATAGTGTGGAAGCCTCAAATGGAATCACAAATCACCAAAACACCTTGGAAGAACTTGAGAGAATATGTATGCACACTAAAATCGGCCCACTCTTATTTTCACACACTTGTTACAATTTTGTGAGCCAAGGACCCCTTTATATATTATGGAGGATTAGGGTTACATCCATGTAAACCCTAATACCCATGACCTTTCATTTACATAGGATCCATGGGTTAAAAGCTCCATGGACCATCCATGAAAGCTTAGCCCAACCTAAATGAACTTGGCCCATTCCATATATATAAGAGTCCATATTTAATTAGTTCTTTTTGATCACTTAATTAATTCTAAATTAATTCTTGATCAATACTAATTAAATAATATGATTCCATATTAATATATTAGAACTTATAATATATTAATATAAATCATAAATATACTATTCTCAAAAGACTATCCATATAAATTGTGCCAGTGAAGTGCAACCCAAATGGACCATGCCGGGTCTGGTCAAGTACATACCAAATATAGTTATGGACTTAGACATTAATCCAACAAACACACCAATCGTTGCCAGGATTTTGAAAGGTCCGATGTAACGAGGGTTTACTTTACCTCGTTTTCCAAATCTGATGACACCCTTCAATGGAGCAACCTTTAGCAAGACACAGTCTCCTACTTTGAATTCTAATGGCTTGCCTCTTATATCAACATAGCTTTTCTGTCGACTACGTGTGACTTTTGATCATTCTTTATCTGAACAATATTTTTGTCATTTCATGAATGACCTTGAGACCACCGAGTATAGTGTCTCCAACATGCTTTTTAGGTAGTTGAGTATCTCCAACTTCTGCCTAGCATATTGGAGAATGAAATCTTCGCCCATACAAGGCATATTGGATGACACATTGGAGAACGACATCTCGCCCATACAAGGCATACTGTGATAACTATTGTTATATGAAAATTTGACTAATGACAAGTGAGTGTCCAATGTATTACTAAAGTCTATCACACAAGAACGGAGAATATCTTCCAGAGTTTGTATTGTTCTTTCGCTCTGACCATCAGTTTGAAGATGGTAAGTTGTACTCATATCGAGTTTGGTTCCTAGGGACCTTTGCAGTGATTGCCAAAATTTGGAAGTGAATCTGTTATCTCAGTCCGAGATGATAAATATTGGCACACCATGCAGTCAGACTATCTCCGTAAGATTGGTCATGGTGAGTTTCTCCATCTTGTCGATTGCTTTGATGGCTAAGAAATAGGCATACTTGGTCAAACGGTCAACCACTACGCAGATGGTTTCATAACCTCTTGATGTTTTTTGCATCTTTGTTATGACGACCATGTTTATTTGTTCCCACTTCCATTCCAGGATTGTTGGTTGTTGTAGTAGACTAGACGGTTTTTGGTACTCTGCTTTGACCTTGGAGCAAGTCAAGCATTTACTAACATAAGTGGTATTCTCTTCCTTCATACTGGGCCACCAATAAATATTTTTGAGATCGAGATACATCTTATCTGATCTAGGATATATTGAGTAACTCGATTTATGAGCTTCGTTTAAAACTAAACTCTCGACTTCACCAAACTTTGGGGTCCAACTTTGGTTTATGAAATATCGTGTTCCATCTTCCTTGAGGTCGAACTGTTTGTCCATACCTCACAAGCTTTCTTCCATGATATTCTCTACCTTCAAGGTTAATGTAGTTTGTCTCGTTTGGCTTAAGTTCTCAAGATGCATATGCATCGACTTTATTCCTTTGCATCAGTACACATCCTAACCATTGGTGTGAGGTGTCGCAGAACACTATAAAGTCTTCTATTCCCTTTGGAAGAAAAAAAATTGGTGCACTTCATAATAATTGTTTCAATTTCTGGAAGGAAGACTCTTGTCTGTCTCCCCAATCAAACTTTTTGTATTTTTGGGTTTGTGTGGTGAGAGGCTAGGCTATCTTGGAGAATTTCTCGATGAATCTTCAATAGTATCCCCCCAGCCCTATGAATTGGTGTACTTAGGTTGGTGTCGTTGGTGCTTTCCAATCCTTAATCGCTTTGATCTTTGCGGGATCGACATGAATCCATTTACTACTGACCACATGGCCGAAGAAATTCACTTCGTTAATCCAAAATTCACATTTAGAGAACTTTGCATAAAATTTCTCTTTTCTGAACAATTCTAGAATTAAACGCAAGTGTTCGCCATGTTCTTCCTTGGTTTGTGAAATCGCATTTGAAAATTAATGTTGAAAATTGACTGAAAACATCCGTTTTCACGGCTTTCGCGAATATTTTTGCAAAAAAAAAATCCTATTATGAAATCAAATATTAGACCATGGTCGATTCATTTTTTTTGCAGTTTAAAGAAAATTAGTATTTTACTTATTTGTTATCTTATAATTGTGGTATATTTTGCATACAAACTCTTTTTTGGACGTTCTTTATATTTTTGGAAATATTGGAACATGTACCGTGAGATTAAAATGTTTGCTTTGCTCAACACTGCTTAATACGAATTTTTAGATTTTTAGATGCATTAACTATGGTTGCAGTTTGAGCTGTTTGATTCGCTTGTTAGTTTACACATTTGGAAGTAAGATACCATATGGTATCTTATAATAGTTAAAATGAACTCATTTATTTCACATAAGATGGAATAAAACTCAATGAGTCAAATTGTATCATCTTGTTTTGAGGCACTTTCATTATTGACCCTTGTATTGAGATTTATTGCTTATTGGTCCCTAAGTAAAAGAAAGACTGCAAGGACCCTTAGTGGCATTTTGGTAATTTTGGACTTTGGGGAGTATGATGAGCGTATGTGTGTACGCTAAGTGTACTAGGGCGTGCCTTAGTATGCTGGACGTACACCTCGTATGCAGGGCGTACGTGAGGTTCATGCAAACCATAATTTTTAGGGTTTAGATCATATTTAAGCATCATTTTAGCCTCATGTCTCTTTCTTATTCAGCCTCTTTCTATGAAATCGACCCCCAAGCAAACCCTAAGAAAAAGAGAGCATTTTGGAACCTTTAGAGCGTTTAGAAGTGTTCTTGAAGAAAGAAGAAGGTGTTGAGAAGATCTTAGAGCTTGAGAGCACTTTGGATCTGAGATTTCCTTCTTGTTGGCAAGCTCCAGAAGGTAAAAAGCTTGCAACTTTACCACTCCATCTTGTAGATCTAGACTTTTGCTCTTTTAAGTCAATTTTTGGTCCCAAAATGGTGAATCGTGAGCATGGCATGTTCTTGATGGGTTTTGTGCATAAAAACATTCCTATGGTGTACATGCAACCTAATTGCTTCGGATCTAAGTTTTTATCTATTGAACATACAACTATGAACTCCAAAGCAATAACCATATGGACTAGCATACACAATTCGAAATTGACATATAAACTAGAGTTAGAAGCTTACCTTTCCTGTTATGTAGCAATAACAAGTATAATCCTTCCAGGTATTGACTTCTGAAAGCCTAGTGCCCCAAGTGTTGCACCTCTAATGGATTCACAAACACCCAATGCAACAAGATGACTTAGGACAGAGGTGGAATTCGGCTAGGGCAACTCCATGAAGCATGCATAGGCTGAAATCCATAGTAGAGGGTTCCTTATATAGCTGTAGCTACTAGGGTTTTCAGGTGGAAACCCTAATACCTTACTTAGGCAACAAGCAGCCCATGGACACCTCTTTAAGAGGCCTTAGACGAAATCTATAGGGCCTCCTATAGGATTTCGTCCACTCCACAATTAAGAAGTCCAATCAGCCCAATTCTGCAACTATCAATGATTTGCAGAACAGTCCCTCAATTATTAATCAGTTCCTTTAATCTCAAAATTAATATTAAATTAATTTCTGATTAATTACTAATTAATAATACGATTTCCAAATAATATGTTAATCTTGTAATATATTAATAAAACCATTATGAGTACCAATTTATTATTCATATAATAAATCCTACTTTCTCTCTCTCTCTCTCTCTCTCTCTCTCTCTCTCTCTCTCTCTCTCCACATGTCATCCTATCAAGTTGCATGAGTGAAGGCAACCTAAAAGGACCATGCTCATAATCAAATCAAGTACATACCAAAAATAGTTATGGGCTTAGACACCTAATCCAACAGTCTCCCACTTGGATAAGTCTAATAACTATTATTACAAGTACGACTTCAAAATCCGATTAGCAATCATAGCTCTCAAAACCCGCTGTCAAACTCTGATCTTATCAGTAACGCGTCCTTTAGATAAGGGATCATATATTCCTCCATCCTTCAAGATATCGTATGGACATGAGACATGGATTATAATCATTCTCTCTGTCCATGTGTTGTTTCCTGATTTCTGATTTATGACGACTGACTACAGACTACAATTGAACACATCAACTTAGTCCAGGATTGGCCAAGCGCTTGGGGTGTCATCGCTAAATCATCGAGGCCACAGATATCGCTTTTATCCCACTTTGGGTAAAAGGAACGGATAAACTTCAACTCACATGCTTGTACTATTTACTCTTCAAATCACACACAACAATACGTTTTATAACATCAAGTTACTGATGCATTTACGTATTATCAATGCGCAACCGACTTGGAAACAACAACTCATATGTCTTCATTTCAAGAACATAAGATATTATCGTCTCACAATCACTCGTGATAAAATCCATGAAGTGATTCACGTGAGCGTGGGTTTAATCCAATACTCAAATCTTATTTCAAGAGCACTCATGAACACTGCAACAAACTTTTGCTATGTCTAAACACTTTAGACAATCTATAGTCGGATTCATAACAGCCTTACCTCATTACTTACTTCCAAAGTATGATTGACTGTGGATGTTTGAATAACCTAGTTATTCGGGAAGTAAAACATGCGAAGTGAAACACAATAATAATCGAATCCAATATGATCTCAAAACTTTTGAGTATAAATAAAACACTTATTATTTAATCACCATATTGATTACACATTATTCATTGTATAATGTTTCGACTAATCAACTTAATACTTGAATTAAAACAATAGTTATCCCATGCTCCAAGTATGCAAACTATGTTTACCTATCATCCTTACTTTGTGAAATAGATCAATTAAACACATTTCCAATGATGCTCATTTCACAATTCCAAATCTTTATCATAAGTGTAAGAATACCAAATTCTTGTCACTATTAGAATGTGTTAGATTCTAATCTTTTATGCAATGATCCTTTTGTAACGTCATAGCACCAAAGTCACAAAGACTTTGCCAATGATATTACAAAGAGTTTCATTGGAGATTGTTATAATGACAATTCCATAGATACAAAGTCTCACATTCAATGTACATTCCTTTGAACATCCTTCTTTCATAAAAGTTTCTACACATAGATTCTTAATATGCAACTCCCATTATGGAAACATTTCCATATTTTCCATATGAAAACTCATTCTTAATAGAATCCCATCTATTCATAATTATTTCAATATGGTCTATCCATTACTATACTTCGTACTGCCCACAAGCGACCGATCCTTAGCGAATCTTAGATCGTCCTTGACAGTTGTTTAATTACTTTAGTCATATCAAGTTCTATTCCTTTTTCCCTCTTAATTCCCTAGGCATTTGGAAAGTTAGAGCACGTGAATATTATAGCATAGGTAATCGATCCTATATCCGAAGCATATGGAACACGATTCATAATGTCTTACATAAAGACATGATACTTGACCAGTCTTTTGCCATAATATTTCCATATATAGGATTTCCAATGTTGAAATATTTCAACATGGTATTCATATATATCCATGACTAAGTTTGATTAATACTTCAATCTAAACTTTTAGATTCGAAATAAAGTATAAGTATCCTCTCCCTTACTATAGCGAAACAACTTTTCAACCTTTGCAACATTGCAAATTAGAACTTTGTTTCCTATAAATAGTATTGTTAACTCGCAACACTTACCATCATAATTATGCTCCCACTAGCATAACAATTATTTTGTTAATAGCATAACATTTATGCTCCCACTAGCTTTGACATATATCCAAAATCAGCTGAACTTCTAGAAATCAATACTTTATTGACTTTCTTATCAAAGTTCAGATTTATGATATGAGATGCTTCGGTAAGCCTTTATCTAAGATCATACACCTTTTATAAGAAAGAGCATATGTGTGTCTAAACTATTTCAGAACTCACAGCAATAAGTTCTGAATGTTTAAACCTTTTTCCATTTCTCACAATTCGAACTATGAAGAGGGATGACGTAATCATAATCGAATTTGAAAACGCAATTAACACAACTGCTATCTTCTCAAAATCTTCTTAGTGAAAGCGTTTCATCACAATCATTTTATGAAGCGGAGAGAAACCTTTTCCACTTAGATTTTATGGTGTATGTATTCCTATCCATGTGAATTTGTTATAACCATAATCACAAGACAAGGTTTGTAACAAATCCAAACTCATATGGACTGAACTTGTTCAATCTTAATTTGTTGCCACTTGGCAGCACAAAGGCCTACCATGTCTTCCACGTTGTTAAGCAGCTCACCTATACAGATCAATGAACTTTCACTGATCAAGGTCCTTCACCCTATGAAAACAATTGAGAACTCATAGAACTCACATGCATAGTCAAGACCTTTAAGACTCCCACTAAATTTTTGACATATAAGATTCTCTTGTCAAGAAACATTCCTTGACAAACAAATATTCAAGAGTTACTGTGGATTCTTATCGAGAAAAAATACTTCATATAATTGGTCTTAGTTGGTCTTTGTCTTGTCCAAGACATCACAACTACCAATTTCAAATGTGCAAGAGTAAGAAACATTTTTACTTCACATTTCATGATGTGTTATAAACCTACTTTAGATATGTCACTCAAGGCGCAATCTTGGAGTACAACTCTAAGAATCGATTTTGAAACAAAGTATGACTCATCCTTTTTTATTCAACCATTTCAACAATTCCCGATTCCTCTTCTTAGCCATACAAGTGCATTAAGGTGTCCTTAGAGGATCAATTGTGATATGGTTTTCATAATCATTAAGATGATCATAAAACACGATACTAAAGTACTTTCATTTCCTTTCAGATTGGAGAAACTTTTATCTTTCTGCCTATTTGATTCTTCTTATTCGTTCTGCTATACATTGACACTTTTTCAATGTTTCAGAATTACACTTAAACTTGTAAGCATAACCATATTTACTAAAGTTTTAGTAAATCATGACGAATAGTCTTATCAATCTTTGTGGTGGACCTGACCAGTGCACAGCAAAATGTACTAGATCCCCTAGTCCTTCTCTTGACTCACATCTATATGTGAATAAGGAATTAGTCTTAATTTCCCAAATACCAAGATTTTCACTCATCACATGATTCAAATCATATGATTCCAAGTTTCTATCCAATTGAAACTTTAGTGATGATAATCTTTCTTTACTTAGAAAATTACGACACTACCACAATTAACATAACTAAGAATCAATCATTTAAAATATTGCTATTAAATATATGAACACTAGTTTTCACAAATGCCATTGTAAGGAAATATAAAATAAGATCAAATCAAAATTTTCTTTATTTATAAAATTACGGAAAAACTTGTCCTTACAATGCAATTACAAATGAAAACTATGTTACTAATATTCCTAAGCAATCTATCATAACTCCTAAGAAGCTCAAAAAATCTGGTCATCAAACCATGCGATCGAAATCCATCTCTTCGCAACCAGACTCAGCTTACTCTTCCTTTAAGCTTCCTTTCTTTTTTTCGATCCTACAAAACATCAAAATGCAATCTTATCACATCATGTATTAAGAGTCTATAAATAGGAACTTAATAGAGTTAGATAGTGGACTTACCTGAAGTAGAGTCATACATTTTGACTTTTCCATCCTTGCGATCTTTCAGGTAAATATGGTAGCTTCGCATCCAATGCCCCTACTCTTGGCAATAGAAACAAACAGAATCTTTTGGAATGATACACGGGACAATCTCAGACTTAGGCTTTCTCTTTACCATTTCGTCAAATGGTTTGACCTTGGTTGATCCCTTTCCATTGTGAAGAGAAGACTTTTCTGGATTTCCAATGTTGCCATTGTAAGTGTCCATGGAAGTTTGGGAGATTGATCTTCCAGACAATTTTGCTTGACTAGTGCGCCAAAGCACTGTTGATTCAGCAGCAATTAGCAAATAGGTAAGATTGATAAGGGTCACGTCGTGGTCTCCCATATAGTATTCCTTAACGAACCCGCTATATGACTTAGGAAGTGATTGAAGAACCAAGTCAACAGCCAGCTTCCGTGAGACATCGACACCCAACATTCCCAACTTGTCAATATGCAACTTCATCTCTAAGTCGTGAACACATATAGATTTTCCATCTTCGTGTTTGCTTGCCAATAGGGCTTGAGTGACCATGAAGTTTTCAAGTCAATGAACACGTGGGTTAGGGAGAACTATTGGGGGAGGTGGAGAAAGTGAAGAATGATTTCCATTTCCATGATCCAATCGTGGAACATCATCTTCATGTGGAAATATTTTTCCAAAAGATTCAGGAAGACCATAGTTGTTAGAATTAGACATCTTCAAAAGGGAGAAATTCAAGTTAGTTGATTTAATCCTTAATATAACACCCAAATGAAATATTAAGGCTAGGACCCAACACAATATTCTACAATTCGGAAGAGGGATGCCGTAATCCAATTGCAAAATATTTGAAGGTAGGTAAATGACGATTTACCAATTTCCACCATGAAAAACGAAAATGAACATTAGGTTTTAAATGAATTGAAATTCCTAGATTCTTTGATATTAATTGAAATTTTCAATGGCATGTTTAATCTCGATTATTCCCTTCAAGTTTGTGACTGGGATACCGAGGACCACAAACAAGGTGAGAATAACCATGCAAATTAGCTTGGTACTCTCGAAGACGTTTATCACCTAATCAATGTGCCGGTTAACCACACACACTCCATTGATCTATGATAATCTACGAGCTACCCATTGCCATCCTTTATTAGTCCCATATTAGTGTGCCGGTTAACCACACACGCTCCACTAATGACCAACAAGGTGTAATGTGCAATTTCATGGATTAGCACCAAATTCACATTTTTCCTAAAGTAACTAAGATTTGGGAATTTATAACAGTGTTTAGTTACTTTGTATTTTATTATACTTATAATGGAAGTTTTTGTCCTATCCTACCCGTTCGGCTAACGACCCTCCACTAGTCAAGGGTGCGGTGGGTAAGAGTGGATACCCAATGACGGTCATTTTACAGGCCGCTTCCTTAAACACCCTTTATAGACCAACTTTGTGAATGAGGCCTACCAACGGTAAGACTGACTTTTTACTTATACATATATAATATATTAGACCTTTAATTTTATATACTATAAGGGTGTATTTTATACATTTAAAAGAGAAAGTGGTTTAATCTATTAATAAATTAGACTTTTAATTTGATTAAACTTAAACCATATTATTATGGATTTATTAATTCTCTCTTTTAATTAAACACTTAATTAATTTAATAAAATCCATAAGGATGTAAATTGAACTTTTCAAAGTACTAGGGTTTTAGAATTTAATATTTCAAAATTAAAACCTTTTAATCAAATTTTAAATTCCAAAACTTGAGGGCAAATTTTAAAAATTTTCAAAATATTAGGGTTTAACTATTTAAATTTTTTTATTTTTTTTAAAACTAAAACTTTTAATTTCAAATTTAAACAATAAAACCAAAAGGGTGTAATTTAAAACTTTTTCAAAATTACTACGTTAAATATTTGAATAAAAATAATCCTATATTATCCATATTTAACCAAATCCATCAATTTTGATAAGGATATCTCATACCAATCATAAAAATCGAATTTAGGCAATAAAAACGAGTTATGGTAATTATTCAAATCAAAATCTGGCCAAAAAATCGAAAAATTCGGCAGCAGATCAGACGACTCATCGAGTTCATGCAACTCGTCGAGTCCATACATGGACTCGTCGAGTTCAGAAGTCAGACAACAAAAATTCTGATTTCTTGATCTTTTGGCGGTTCACTTTTGCATCTATTCAATTGAAAAACGACCTAGGCTTTGATACCACTAATGGATTTTTTGCATAACAACATTTCTATGGTGTACATGCAACCCTAATTGCTTCAGATCTAATTTTTTCTCTATTGAACATACAACTATGAACTCCAAAGCAATAACCCTATGTACTAGCATACACAATTCGAAATTGACATATAAACTTGGGTTAGAAGCTTACCTTTCTTGTTATGTAGCAATAACAAGTATAATCCTTCTTGATCTTGACTTCTGAAAGCCTAGTCCCCAAGTGTTGCACCTATAATGGAGTCACAAACACCCAATGCAACAAGATGACTTAGGAGAGAGGTGCACTTCGGCTAGGGCAACTCCAATAAGCATGCATAAGCCGAAAATCCATAGTAGAGGGTTCCTTATATAGTTGTGGCTGCTAGGGTTTTCAGGTGGAACCTAATCCCTTACTTAGGCAACAAACAGCCGATTGACACCTCCTTAAGAGGCCTTGGACGAAATCTATAGGGACTCCTATATGATTTTGTCCACTCCATGATTAAGGAATCCAATCAGCCCAATTTTGCAACTATCAATGATTTGCAGAACAGTCCCTCAATTATTAATCAGTTCCTTTAATCTCAAAATTAATATTAAATTAATTTCTGATTAATTACTAATTAATAATATGATTTCCAAATAATATATTAATCTTGTAATATATTAATAAAACCATTATGAGTACCAATTTATTATTCATATAATAAATCCTACAATCTCTCTCTCCACATGTCATCCTATCAAGTTGCATGAGTGAAGGCAACCCAAAGGACCATGCTCATAATCAAATCAAGTACATACCAAAAATAGTTATGGGCTTAGACACCTAATCCAACAGTTCTTGATCCATTAAGCCGTCCTTTCAGACCTTAGGAAGGGTCTTGAGCCATAAAAGTGTGGGCTTAATGGTTGGTTTTGCTCCATGCATTCTATAGAAGGTCTTAATGTATTAAGATATTGAGCTAAGCATTTAATGTACATGCAAAGTCGTAAAGTTGGAAACCTTATGACTCGTGAGGATGATTTAGCCTTGGATCTAGAAGTCGGACGTAAGAGCTTAATACATTAAGCTCTTAATGAAGTTTTGAGAAGACTCGGCGTATGCCCTACATATCTTTGGAGTACGCCCCACATATGTGTTCTATATCGACTCGGTTGATTTGACTCAACTCGGTTGACTTGGTTGGGTTGACTCAGTTGACTTGTTGAATTTGACCAATTTGACTTTGACTTTGACCAAGTTTGACTTCAGGGTATTTTGGATTATGGTTGAGAATTGGTCATTTGGATGGATAGGTGACGATTAGAGATGAGATTCGGAGTCAGGACCTGATCAACTATTGTTCAGATCAAGAGGTGAGTTTTCCTCACTGTACTTTCGGGTCAAAGACACCAAGGCTGACCCATTGGATTGATATCATGATAGAGATATCGAGTATGGGATAGATCTGCATGATTATATGCTAGCTACTGATATGCCTAAACTGGTAGATCTGTACGACTACCTGTGATTCCTATCTGCATGATTTTTTGTTTGTTTCTCATGTTTGTTATCTGTTATATGTCGACATATTGTGATGGGTTGATGTTGTACTGCTTTGTGTTCTAGCCAACATACTCGCGAGCATTCCAGATATGAGCTGAGGGCCGTTTGGCATGCCAGATTCATAATGAGGGATCGCGGCATTACATATATGATTTGAGGGACGTTTAGCATGCCACTCTCGTACTGAGGGCTCGGGGGCATTCCAGATATGAGTTGAGGGCCGATTGGCATGCCAGAATCATATTGCGGGCCTTAGGGTATTGTAGTTCGATGACTGAGTGGACCTATTATATATTGGCATTCCAACCTGGGGTATTCCGTCCCGAGGATGACTGGACCCAGAGGTTAACTGGGCCTAGGGTATTCCAACCCGTTGGTTGATTGGACTCGACATGTTGTTATATGTGTTAGCTGTTTGTGTGGTGGTACTCTGAGGACCGTGGCAAGGCGAAGGCGTGACCGTACACATCCTTGGTTTTACGACTGATTATATCTTAGGGACTCTTATTTTAAATAATTTTTTGAAAACAATGGTTTTTTAAATACTTTTTTTAGTAAATGGGTTGTTTTGAAAAGTTTAAATTTGCTGTGATTTTTGGGATGTTACAAGTTGGTATCAGAGCCTTGGTTTGAGTGAATTGGAGGAGCAATCGTGTGAATCCCCTCTCAAACTAAGGAAATGAAAAGGTTATAAAAATGGTCTTCAAAATTTGTTTTGAAAAATAATCAAAAAAAGGATGTGATGTGTACGATCAGTTGGAGCAAGTAAGTTCACCCCAAATTACCACACTATTATTTGATATTATTATATGTTAGAACAGCATGCTGGTGAGAGGCTAGGGATCTTAAGGAATCGCATGATAGAATTGCCTGATTATATGATGCCTGATAGCCTAGGATATTCGTTTTATGAAATTGACATCATTATTGTGGTTTCTTAGTGTGTGCATCATAGTTGTACATAAAAAAGATTCTATATCTTGAGAAAGTTTGATTTAGCTTTACATCTTATTCTTGTCTGAGTAGGGGCTTAGAGTACAGTCAAGTATTCGACTGTCTATGGGATCCAACGTTATGTACGATTAACATGCACGAGTGGCTGCAGGGTTGGTGGAAGTTTTATGAGTGGGTGCAGTTCATAGCGGCTCAACGTGAGGAATGATAGCCACTCTTGAGAGAGTGAGGTCAGGACGAAGGTGTATCCGAGATTCTGGGATTTAGAGATCGAGAATTTTGTATAAGGATCTGCCTGATTTTAGTGTGTTTTAGTTCTAGTCGACTCCTTTGCTCGAACGATGCTTGCTTTGTGCTTTGTGGGATCGATATTGATAAGAGTTAACCATCAAATAAACATGTTAAATTACACACTATGAAGGTTAAATAATCTTAGAATGAAGGACTTAGACCTATTGCGCAGCTCTTGTCTAAGTCCAACCATTGTAGGGTTAAGTCCCTTAGTCGAAAGATTATTTAAGCTTTGTTTCATGTAATTGTATTCATGAAGTGGTTAGCTGACATCAGTATGGGTCCTTCAGCAGCTGATGGAAGGGGAGGTGGGGGGAGTCCTAGGGGAGCCTAGGAAGTATTTTACTGCGGTTGTTAAGTTGTTAAACATGTATTGGTTCTATTATTTCGAGTAGGTGTCTTGGAGGACCCGAGATGATTCTTAAGGAAAGTATGGATAGGTGTGGAAGGTAGTATTGGGCCTGGACTACTGAAAGCATAGGATCCATACTCAAATCGATGAAAATTTCAGGGATTCTAAGGGCTGGTCGGGGAAGATAGCATGGTTTGATACCATGATTCGTGGCAGTGGTTCCGTATCTGTCGATCTTTTGGTTATGGATGCTTGGGCATGAGGATGAGTCTGGTGATTGTTTGGGGCCTCAGTGGTGATGTTTTTTTGGGTGGAATGGTGCAGACCTAGATCAGTATGTTGGTTTTGAGGTATCGAGGGTTTTATTCGAGGACGTGCATTGAGTCGCGGGACTCAAGAAGGAAACGATTGTTATGATCAGCTTGAGGATTTTAGCTGGAATCTGAGTGGTTGAGTGATGGATTAGAATGTCGCTATCTATAACGAGCACCATGTCCTTTTAGTTTTCTGAGTTCGGAGAAGGAGTAAACTGACTTGTGATTTATAGAGTTAGGATGTAAACCCAGCATGGAGCTAGTTAGCGGCGGGGTTTGGCGAGAATGCGTCAGCGTGGGAGTGCGCAGGAGGATTGATGTGGTATGGATGCTTAGTGATGCGATCAATGGTCTGTGGTCTTTTGATATAGGCAGGTTAGGTACCGGATTGACGCTCGGGATTGCAAGCGAAGAATGTATGTTTTGGACAGTAAGTTGGTGTTTTGCTTATGCAGTTGCATGAATTCCTTAATGTTAAAGGTATTTGTGATTGGAAAGTTTCTTAGGTCTTCATCTGAAATTCAAAATTCTCCTTGGATTTGCTTGGTCCTTATCTGGAAGGTCATACTGCGTGTTTTATACATTTCCAGAGTCAGGTACGGTTTGTACTTGGTTGAGCCAGTTTGAGATATGGTTTGGTTACAAAACCAGTGGGTGGTAGTTCGAACCCTAAGTGGGGGAGAACTAGGTATTCAGCTTGGAGTGATCATCGATCTGATCGAGTTCGTGATATTGGAAAAATGGTTCATAGCCATCTGCGGTGCGAGTATGCGGGATCTTGGTTCAAGATTTAGTCAAGTTAGGGGCGTAGAGCAAGCAGCTATCGGATGTAGGTGTTCAGGAGGTACACGATTTGCCTCTTAGCAGGAAGTAGTTGTTCAAGGAGCTCGTTGTAGTCATTGATTCCTTTTAGGATGATAATTAATAGATGAATAGCCAATGGGATCACTCAGGTTGAGTATCGGTTGTTGAGGGATTTGTCAGATCGTTGTTTGGATTGTTATTTTCAGTATAGAGTGGGCAGATGTCGATCGGTAAATCAGTTCCAGAGACAAGTATGTTCAGCTCCGCATGGGTTTTGGTTCTCTGGATTAAGTGTCAATGTGTTCTCAGCGATTGGTCATTTCATGCATCATCAAAGCGGAGATTGAAGTTTGGGCTGTATCAGTTGAAGTTCATTGGATTCATCGACCTATTGTCAAGTTCGGCTCGAGTTTGGACGATGTTCTTGGTTATTGGGATTCCAGAATTTGGGGTTAGTATTTGGATGGACCTAACTAGAGGCTTAGCATCATTTCTGGATAACCTTCAAAGTTTTAGCGATATACTTGCGTATTGATGGGGTCTGTTCAGTCTCAATCAAGGTAAGGGATCTTGTTTCAATCGATCATGAGAATGCCTTATGTTAATGATTAAGGTTTGTCGTTTCGATAGAACTCCAGCACTCCACCCCTTTTGTGTAAGGTTATGGTTTCCCTAAGGGGTTGTATTGTGGTAAGTTCATTAGATATTGTCGTGAGGGTGTGTGTGGGCTGGACAAGATAGCAATGGAGCACTTGGTTCGAATTATATGCATGGGTCCTTTTTTTGGGTTATCGCCTTTGAATTGGAACAAGAGGACGATCGTTTATCCTATTCTCAGGTCACATGCAACCATGATTTCGTCGAGTTTTGCATTGGTAGCAGATTGTTCTGTCAAGGAATGGTGTATGGTAAAAGAGTATGGCATTGTTGCCCTCGGTTAGCGTTGAGAGGTATGTTTATTAGGTCTCTGGAAGGCGGTGGAATGAGGTGACTATCTTTTGGTCCCCGCGGTGCTGGTCGTGAGTTTCCAGGCGAATGATGGAATGTCGACAAGATCGATGTAATACCGGGAGCATTCCATACATAGGCTGAGGGTCGGGTAGGGCATTCAAACTCATGTTGTGGGCTCGGAGGAAAAACTGACCTATGTTGAGGACCTTGTAGGGGCATTCCAGAAATAGGTTGTGGGCCCAGTGATCATGATTGTTCATATCTTCTGCTTGTGGTACCTTCGATGTTGGCGCATTGATGAAAGTCGGGAGACTCACGAATCAGCTAGTTTGGATAAAGTGAGCAGTTAGGAGCTGTTGGGAGTATCAGTTGTACATTAGAAAGTCGTTGTGGAGTGTTTGTGTCACACCCTGCTAAAGCGGAAACACGGTGCGTGGCAGTACAAAGGGTCTCATAGCAAAAGTTAAAAGACAACACCAACCATAGTATTAAAAAGAATTACAATTTACAATGAGTTTGAACAACTTTTCAAAATAAATTACAATGTATCTGAAATATAACACATGAAAATGCTCCTACAAGTGATGTGTCTCTAGGTGCCTCTTACTAGATGATTCCTGAAAAAGCATGTAAAACGAGCATCAACTATAAAAATAATTGGTGCGTTCACAGATTAAAAATAATATTGGGTTCATAAATCGAAATCAAAATTTTGATAAAAGTTTCCATGAATAAAAATATATTGCTAAAATTAGTAAATAAGTTTGCATAAACAAAGTTCGTTGTCATCATGAGAAATAAAGTACGTTGCCCAAATGAGATGCAACGTTCATATCCTCATGGGAAATAAAGTCCGTTGCTAAAACGAGTAAACAAGTTTCATTGCTATAATGAGCAAACAAGTTCGTTGCTACAAGGAGCAAACAAATTCTTTGTTAAGACAAGTAAATAAGTTTCCAGTAATAAAAGTTCGTTGCTATAATGAGAAACAAAGTTTATTGCTATAATAAGTAAACAAGTTTGTATGTATATGAGCAAACAATGAGTTCACAACCAAGCCTATGACTGATGACCTATCAAGATCTATGCTTATCTTTCCATATATTAATATGGTATGATACACTCAAGCAATCAGGTGAGTGAGGAGTTGTCAATTCCTAATAACGCTATCCATAATGACCATTGGCTCAAAGAGTTAATGGTTGGAGTAAAGTGGAAGGGACTTAAGACGATAAGGCCTCATGTTTCAAATTGCATAAACATACATAGCAAAATGTAGCAATCAAGTTTCATACAAATCAATTTAAATACAACGAACAATATATGGTTTTTGGACATGCTTTTCCATCCCAAACATAAAAAGCGAAAATAGGGGGAGTCGTGAATACTCACAAGGCTTTGAGATTATGCAAATGATGCCTTGAACTAAGTTCCACTAGTACCACTACCGATTCCTACAACGATGTTACACACTAATGAGTCTCTAATCGAAATCTAATACTAGTATACTTAACTTCTACAATAGAATTATGCCAATATTGTGTCAAAGTTAGGTTTTGTATAAGTTGCAAATACTTTTCTGAAAATTCAGATTTCCATATACCAATTGACTTATTAACATTTGCAAGTGACAAATCCCATTTTTTGTTATTGTTTGTAATGCATTTTAGCACTTTTGGAAGGGCTTTACAAGCTAAAAATCCAAAACTAAATCAAATCAGTTCCAAAAAGTTCCAAACTTTTACATTTCAGTTCTAACTATAATTTAGAACCCTCTTGTTATTTTTCATGATTTTTAAATATGTTTAACCATTTTTCCACTATTTAATTCCTTGAAAACATCATAAAATCGTGCAAAATAATAAACAGTTAATAAAAATTCTCAATCTTTTTATAAAACTGTTATACAATGTATATAAACTGGGAAAAATACTCAAATTGATTTTCAAATAGGTTAACCCGATTTTATGATTTTTGTGTATTTATTATAGAAAAAATCAAAATAAATAGGAATCAGTTCATAAAATTCTCCAAACATTTTGTGCCACTGTTATTTAACATATATAAGCTGGAAAAAATATCAAAGCTAGTTTTCAAACAGTTTAACTATTTTTCTTTGTTTTATTCATTTAAATAATCATTAATTCGTGAAAAATTATTAAACAGTAGGTAAAATTCACTAAACTTTTTATTTATGATTTATATGTAATATAAGAAATTATGATGACGTTTCATAATTTTTGGATAAGTATAGCTATTTTTCATCAATTTAATCCCTCAAACATTCATTAAATCGGGAAAAAATAATAAATTGTCTTGGAAAAATCTAGGAAATTTTTCATGGAATCTTTATGATGTCTAGAAGTTCCGAAAATTATCAAATATGGCTGTGGACATGAATAACTTTATTTTTCTATTTATTTCTTTTCAACAAAGATAAATTAGAAATCAACTGAAAACTGCCTTAGAAATACATACAACTTCATGAAATGTTTTCAATCAGTGCATAGGTGATACCAGACTTTTACCAGAATTTATTAACCATTAAAAGTATTTTATAGGAATTATTGCTCTATTTTGTTTTGCAAAAACTACAATAAATCGAGAAAAACGATTTATTTTCTAAACATTTCTAGATCATCTTATTTTGTTGCTTGGATTCTAGGAAAAATCATATTTGAGCAGAAAAGAAGTTTTAGATATTTTTTTATGAATAAATCTTTTATGAGCATTCTTAACAATGTACTTTGATAATCAAGCCTTTAAGCTTGATGTTCATCACATGCATTATGATTTGAAGACCATGAATAAACTTATTCTGTTCAAAACTATGTTTCTAAATGAAAAACTTGAATTCATGTGGTTTTGGATCTTTAGAACTTCTAAAACTCAAGTTGATGGATTTGATTTAGGTTTTGATCATTGGATTTCACCTTCTAACAACATGCATGTTGTTTTAGGGTGAAATCCTACCACCTTCATCATCAAATTCGACATGCATGAACATGCACGTGAATAATCTCAAAGAAAAGTGTAGAAGAGGGAGAAAAATGCAAGAAAACATGAAATTTTGAAAGAAAATATAAGGAAATAAATGTTACCTTCAATATCAACTTCAAATGATGAAGTTTTTTGAGTAAAATGAGGGATATTTTCTGGAAATTTCGTGTGTTTTGGAGGTATATCATAGAGGTGTAGTGGTGATAAATCAAGTATATGAAACTAGAACATAGTATATGATGAAATATGAACACGAGATGTAAATATGATCTGTATGGCTCGATTACGCTTTGACAAGATACAGAGAGAAAAATATAGAGTACAAGTCGAAGACTCCAAGAACTAATCTAACTCTATTACTCATCCCATATTTATAGGGATAACAAAAGCGAACAAAAAATATAAGGGACTAAACATTACAGTTTCAAAACTAACATTGCCCTTATAATAAACAATCAAACAAACTTTCGACACTAATACAGACTCAGACAAAATTCAACAGCTCACAATAACTTTCGAACTCAACATTCTCCCCATTTTTGAGAAGTGTCGAATCTAAGTCATCAGCATCTGAGCTGCTTGATGTATTACCCTACAAATTTTTCCATACCAATTAACCACCTTGCGAATTTTAGCTTTGTCACCTTCATTGTTCTTTGCACAACTATTCAATCGAACAATAAGGTTTGTGTAATGAGATGAGGTATATCTTTCAACATCACATGCTTGAAACAGAAACTTCATAATCTTCCCTTCTTATTCTTTTTAACAAACACAATGTAAGGGTCGAATTGTTGTAATTAGTCGAAATGTATTTTGAACTCTTCGAATGTTTTGTAATGTATTTTACTAGGGCGCTTTTATTCGAAGCTTAAGTGTCTATGCCTTAGTATATTTTTTTTGTACGCTTTTGGTTCCCTATAAATAGGGTTATTTACTAGAGTTAGACAAGTGTTGTTTACAGACCTGTCTTTGTTCTCTGTAAAACATTCGAAAGCGTAATAGAGCTAAAACAATATCATATTTACATTCGGTGTTCAATTTCGCATTCATACTTGAATTCATACTCTGATTAATTCAATACTCGATTCTTTGATTCTTCATTTGGTATCAGAGCAGGAATCACTCCTATGATCTAATTTTCATCTATTCAAAAAGTTTTTGAATCAACTTTTTGGTTCAAAAGTTTCCGCACTTTTTGATAGTGAAAAATTGTCTAGATCTTAGTTTGTGATTTGATTCTGCATTTGAATTGTTGAATCGAATGTTCTTCTTGTAATTCTGATCTGATTCAACTAGTTTGTTTTCAGATCTCCAAATTTTCTTAAAATTTTTCAAAATCAACTTCCGTACAAAAATGGCGAGCTTCAATCTCAATTCGATGACTTCGTTTTCTCATCTGTTAGGATCATCGACCAAAATTCCAATGCTAATACCTGAATATTATGATCAGTGGGCTGATCGGATGCAGGATTATCTGAATGGTCTTGATGAAGAATTATGGACATGTATCACTGGAAGTGTCAATGTTCCAGTGAATGTTCAAGCAATCAGATCTTCTTCTACAAGTTCTGATATTGATAATCAATCTGATCGTCTGAAGAAACTGGAGAAGAGGTGTATGAGGGAACTGCGGGGTGCTTTACCTCCAGTTGTGTACAATTACGTTAGGAGTTGTACAACTGCAAAGGAGGTCTGGAACAATCTGAAAGATAAGTTTCAAGGAAGTGAGAAGACGAAAATCAATTCAGTCAAACAGTGTTTGGTCGAGCTGAAAGATTTCAAACAAAAAGAAGGAGACACAATTGAAGTTTACTATGATCGTCTGAACGAGTTAACCTATCGTTGCAATCGCTATGGAATTACCAGGACTTCAATGGAATTTAATCTCATCTTTGTGATGGGTCTTCGAAAAGAATGGAGAAGCGTGAGTATGATGGTGAAGAATCAGCAAAGTTTCGATACATCAACTCTCAATGATTTGTACAATCAGTTGAAGACACACGAAATTGAGGTAAATGAAATTGTTGAGGAATCGAAGCTGAATTTGGGAGGTCCATTAGCTCTTGTGTCAAAGATTTCTGAGAAAGAAGCAGAAAATGGTGATTCAGAGGAAGAAGAAGGATTCATCATGAATTCGGATGATGAAGCAATAGCATTTTACTCAAATAATCGTGTTAAGAAGTTTTTCAAAAAACCGTTCAATTCGAAGACAAAGCTTGCTGAGGTGAAAGGAAGTGCTATGAGTAAAAATGTTGTTGAGGAGAAAAAGAAAGTTGAGAAGAAAGATTCGAAAATGTCTGAAGGAAAGATTGAGAAAAAGCTGAAAGGTGATGCTGAAATAGATTGTCACTATTGCAACGGTGCTAATCATCTTGCGACTGACTGTATGCTTCGAAAGAAGGAAGAGAGGAAGAATAAAGTCAAGGATGAGGCGTACTATGCAGAGAGGCTTGAGGAGGTTCGTGCGAAAGCCAAGAAATTGTCATTGGCTGCAAAGGGTGAACATGTGGATGAAGATGGAACTTATCAAATCTGGTCATCCGGATCAGACGATGAAGAAATGATGAATCCAACACATGGAGCAATGTATGCGAAAATGGAGGAGGACTCAGATGACGAGGAATTCGAAGTAAAAGGACGATGCTTCGTATCCAAGACAGCAGACAAATCTCCAATGACAACAAAGGTACGTAAAATTCTCAAATCTTTTAATATTCCTACACATGCTTATGATTCTGAACTAATATCTTTTGATGAGACGATTTCTTATTTTGATTCAATTGTTGTGTCTGCTAGAAATGAGGCCAACAAATTGTCCATGGAGTTATTAGAGACGAAAAAGAGATTAGACTTGAAAATAAGCAAAATTGATTGTTTGGAATTACAAATAACAAATATTATGTGTGATAGGGATACTTTAACGAGTGAAGTCAAACTTTTGCTAGCACAAAGAAACATTTATTGTAATTCTGCTAAAAGACTTTATGGCAAATTAACTGATTTACATCATTCAAGTGACATAAGTAAAGAGCAACATAAAAATTTACTACCGTTTCTAGCATTCGAAAGAGCTAAGGTAGATAATATTTCGTATGATTGTGAGCAAATAATAGCTGATTTTGACAAAGTTCCTGATGAAAGATATAAATATTGAATTGTCAATATTGATGAATGTCTTGATGCGAATGAATTAGTTAACATAGTGAATGATACTTTGACTAAATCTGAACAAATTCAAATTTTGAAAAAGACTGAGAATTCAACATCTGATTCTCAATCTAATTTTGTTGATATTGAAGATAATTCTGACAATATTAGTGAAATTAGTTAACTTGAAGATGTTGATTGTTCTCAGTTGACTGTTGTTAATGTTGCATCAACATTTAAAGGGAAAGAAAAAGTTAAGGATTTGATGGTTGAGAAAGAAACTGATATACCCTCAACTTCGAAAGTTTGTGATATGAACTTCGTGGATCTCAAAGACAGTCAAACTGATGATAGTGATGATGAAGATGAAGAGACAATTTCGAAGGAAAAGAAATCTTCAAAGGAAGAAGAAACCCCTCGAATAGTGGTTGATCAAGTGTATGGTGATACACAAAAGTTCGAAAAAGTAAAGAATGAAAAAGGTGAACACTATCTTGAAACGAATACAGTAGTTTATCCAATTTTCAAGTGTACAAATGATGTCATTTTTCCAAATCAAGTATTCGTAACTACTGGAAATGTTGAGAAAATCAAACCAGAATTAAAGAAGTTAGTTGAAGAGGATAATTCAAAAACAACTGATGAAGGTTTTTTCGCAAATCAAAGCACAGTTGAAAACAACTTAACAAAGAATTCGTATGTGTTCCAACGTCAAAAACCGCAAAGAAAATGGGTTTAAAAATCAAAAATTGAAAAAGAGAATTCAAAACAAGTTGAAAAGGAAAATGAAAAAGTTGTCAAACTAAACTCTAAGGAATTTAAAGATCAAATTGACAAATTTTCAAAGGAAAACAATATTTCAAAAAGACAAGCTAGGAAGAAAATATTTTGGCAGAATATTGAGTCTAAAAAGATGTCTGAATCACAATCAACCAAAAATGTTTTCAAAGCTAAAAATTCCTCTTTTTCAATAAATAATCAACATTCATCACAATCAAATCATTCAAGGTCTGAAGTGAATAAACAACCAAGGTTTTCGAAAGTTTCAGAAACTAATAATTTAAGAACATTTTCAAATAAATCAAATCCAAATCAAAAATTCTTTCAACGTCAACATTTTAAATCAACAGTTGATACATCATATGCTCAATCTTTTCTAACAAATCCAAAAGTTGATTTTGTTCCTCAAAAGCCAAATTTTCCTAATCATACAAAGAAAGAAACTATGAAAATTTCACGTGAAAAAGGAATGACATCAAGGAAGAATATTGATCATTGGCTTGAAGGCAAAGGAAAGATGTATCAGTCGAATACATTTTCAAAGGAGCAAATTCACGAAGCATATGAGAAGTATGTGAATACTTCATCAAACGGCAGTTCATCTTCTAAGGATTCGAACATATCAGTCAAAGCTTGGAAACCAGTATTAAAAACAAAGAATGTCCAGTCACAAACTCAAAATTCGAAGGGTAATGTCAGTGAACATTCGAAACCATCAAAATCTTATGTTTCGGTTCCTTTAAATGAAGAAGTGAACTTAATTGATAGTCTCAAAACAAAAGTTTGTGATTGGGTTAAAAGTTCTTCATTACATTCGAAATTGAAATCTAATTTCCAAGGACCCAAAAAGCCTTGGGTACCTAAATTTTTCCACTGATTGTAGGTACTATGTGACGATCAATATGATAACAAATGGTACATTGATAGTGGTTGCTCTCGTCACATGACTGGGAAGAAGGAGAATTTACATGATTTTCGAAGCCTAAAAAATGTTGGAGTTGTGAAGTTTGGGAACAATAAAAAATGTCAAGTCAAAGGATATGGGAAGATCCCGAATGGACAATTCACAGTGAATCGTGTTGCATATGTTGAAGGTCTTCAACATAACTTGATAAGTGTTTCTCAACTAGTTGTGGGCACTAGCAATCAAGTTCTTTTTAATGAAAAAGGAAGTATTATTTCAAATGTCAACATTAAAGAAGTATTACTGAAATCCAAAAGGAAAGGTGACATGTTCACTTTGGATATCAATCCGATAGTAGGGAAACCTGCTATATGTCTTCTTTCGAAAGCAACATCAGACTTAAGTTGGCTATGGCATTGAAGACTTTCTCATCTCAATTTTCGAAACATCAATAAACTTGTGGTACAAGATCTGGTAAGAGGTTTACCTGTACTTAAATTTGACAATGATTCTTTATGTGCAGCTTGTGAAGTTGGCAAGCAACATAAACAAGGTCATCCAATTACGATAGATTCGAAAATTGTCGCACCTTTGGAGCTCTTACATATTGATCTGTGAGGTCCTTCGACAGTTTCAACTCTCAACAAGAAAAGTTACATTTTAGTTATTGTTGATGACTTTTCCAGATTTACGTGGGTTTATTTTCTCAGGCTTAAATCCGAAGTTGCACAAATCATGATTGACTTTATCAAAAAGATGGAAACATCATTGAAGAAGATTGTATGAAAAAATTAAGAGTGATCATGGAACTGAGTTTAAGAACAATGTGTTGGATAAGGTGTCTAAGTCCATAACAATATTTGAGATGTACTTGACCCGACCCGGCATGGTCCATTTGGGTTGCACTTCACCCGAACAATTTATTTGGATAATCTTTTGAGAATAGTATGTTCATGCTTTATTAATATATTATAAGTTATAATATATTAATATTAAATCATATTATTTAATTAGTATTGGTCATAAATTAATTTAGAATTAATTTGGTGATCAAAAAGGTGACTAATTAAATATGGGCTCTTGTATTTTATGTAGTGTGGGCTAATACTCATTTGGAATGGGCTTGGCATGCATGGGAATCCATGGATAGTCCATGGAGCTTTTAACCCATGGATCCTTGGAAAGGAAGAGTCATGGGTATTAGGGTTTACATGGATGTAACCCTAATCCTCCACACTATATATAAAGGAGCTTATGATGCTTGAAATGACTAGTTGTGTGTGAACAAGAGTGGTGGCCTAATTTCTAGAGCACATATATTATTCTCTCAAGGTTCCAAGGTTTGTGGTGATTTGTGATTCCACTTGCGGCATTCACATTATTGGTACTAGGCTCTCAAACTCCAAGCAATCAATCACTATCAAAAGGTATGTCATTCTTCTAGTGTTTTATGATTCTAGTTCTTCATGCCATGCTAGTTAGGATGTAAACCTTGGAAATTATTATTTGCATGTATTTTATAGAAAACATAGATCCAAGGTTTATTAGGGTTGCATGTACACTTAGGAGTGTTAGAATGCTCAAAACCCAACACAATGTTCTTGATTCATTTTTGGTGGACAAAGGGATTTCGCATAATTTTTCATCTCCATACACACCACAACAAAATGGTGTTGTTGAACGAAGAAATAGGTCTCTATGCGAAGCAGCAAGGACTATGCTGGCATATGCGAATATTCCACAATACCTTTGGGCTGAAGCCGTATCCACCGCATGTTTTACTCAAAACAGATCTTTCATTCATCGTCGTTTTAACATTACTCCATATGAAATTCTCAACAATCGAAAACCTAACGTCAAATTTTTTCATGTTTTCGGATGTAGGTGCTTCATTATGAATCTCAAGGATAATCTTACGAAATTTCAAGCAAAAGCAGATGAAGGGATTTTCTTGGGATATTCGCATAATTCAGTCGCATATCGTGTGTTGAATAAAAGAAAACGAAAAATTGAAGAAACTTTTAATCTAACATTTGATGATTATTACATTAAACAAACAACATCACAGTTCGAAAATCATCCTATTCTGAAAAACATACAAGATGAATATGAATCCTTACAAACCTTAGATATTGATTATGATTCAATTTTTGGAATTTCAGATCATGCTATAGATGCTGAAATAACTGCAAATGATAATCATTTCTCTGAACTAATGAAGCTTACTGATGATTCAACATCAACTTCTCCAGAAAAAGGTGAAAGTATGCAAAACAATCCAGTGGAGGGGGAGCACTTAGATTCGAATACTTTAGATGAGGGAGAGCAGTCTTTCGAGGGGGAGAAAGAAAGATTGAATGATGATGTTGAGGGGGAGCATAATGTTGAGGGGGAGCATTTAGAAAACATTGAGAATAATAATATATTGATGATGTTTGTTTGATTGCAGGTTCAGAAAATGATGATATATACGAAGATGCACCTTTGGAATTTGATCCAGCATATCCGCCAATGGAAAAGTGGACAAGAGATCATCCGAAGGATCAAGTAATTGGGAATCCACAAGAGAGAGTTTTAACAAGAGCTCAAATTCGTGCAAAAAATGAGGTATTGAATACTCATCAAGAATTTTGCATGTTCAATGTTTTCATCTCTAAAATTGAACCAAAAACAGTTAAGGTTGCAATGGAACACTCAGATTGGGTTGTTGCAATGCAATCTGAATTGTCTGAATTTGAACGAAACAAGGTTTGGAGATTAATTCCTAAACCTGAAAATGTTTCGATTGTCGGGATAAAATGGATTTTTAAAAATAAAACCGACAAAGATGGAAATATTGTTCGAAACAAAGCCAGACTTGTTGTAAAAGGATATTCATAACAAGAAGGAATCGACTATGAAGAAACTTTTGCCCCTGTCGCAAGACTCGAGGCTGTTCGTATATTTTTGGCTTATGCAGCTCACAAAGACTTTGATGTTTATCAAATGGACGTAAAGTGTGCATTTTTAAATGGAGAACTTGAAGAAACAGTTTATATGGAACAACCTCCAGGTTTTATTAATGAGGAATTTCCATATCATGTTTATATTTTAGATAAGGCAGTTTATGGTTTGAAACAAGCACCACGAGCATGGTATGCAACTCTTACTTCATTTTTGAAACAATCTAAATTTAAACAAGGATCTGTTGACCCCACATTATTTCGAAAGAAAGTTGGGAATCATCTAATGCTTGTTCAAATTTATGTTGATGATATTATTTTTGGCTCAACTGACCCTGCTATATCTAGAGAATTCGAAGATTTGATGAAAAGTAAGTTCGAAATGAGCATGATGGGAAAAATCAACAATTTTCTTGGATTGAATATTCGTCAAAGCAGAGAAGGAATTTTTATTAATCAAGAAAAATATACGAAGAATCTACAAGAAAATTTTGGATTGACGAATAGCACAAAGTTACGAGTTCCAATGGCAACGGGAATAAAGTTAACACCTTTGTTAGATAAACCTGCAGTTGACATAACTCTTTATAGGAGCATGATTGGTTCATTACTTTATCTTACAGCAAGTAGACCTGATATCATGTTTTATGTTTGTAATTGTGCAGGGTATCAGTCAAATCCACGAGAAACCCATCTCACTGCTGTGAAGAATATATTTCGTTATCTTAAAGGAACAATTTCGTTAGGATTGTGGTATCCTTCGAAAACTGGGTTCTTTGTACAAGCTTATTCGGATGCAGACTTGGGTGGATATAATCTTGATAGAAATATCACAAGTGGTGGATGTCAATTTCTCGATGGCAAATTGGTGAGCTGGCAGTCGAAAAAGCAAACATGTGTCTCAATTTCAACAGCTGAAGCAGAATATGTGGCTGCTGCTGCTTGTACTTCACAAATTATATGGATTCAAAGTCAATTGCGTGATTATGCAATCAATATGAAAAAGATTCCATTATATTGTGATTCTCAAAGTGCAACAAGAATTTGTCATAATCCTGTGCAGCATTCGAAGACTAAACATATAGCACTTCGTTATCATTTCATCAAGGATCACGTGGAGGATGGAAATATTGAAGTACATTTCGTGAAAACAACTGATCAGTTAGCTGATATTTTCACGAAACCTTTAGATGAAAAATCCCTTATGAAAATTATAGAAGGGTTTGGAATGATTGATGGAAATTCTGTTCCATGCGAAAAAGGAGAATGATGGTTGACCAGGAATGAATCAGAGGCGCTGAATAAAAGACAATGCAAATTCATTCAGCATTCAGAGCTTACTGTTCATAGTCAACGCTTCGACCCCTTCGAATTCGTACATTTGTCACTTATCAGGGGATGACCAAATTTTGTGTTTTTGCAACAAGTACAGTATATTTTCATTTTCGAAAATTCAAAAATCCAAAAAGATTTTCGTTTGTTTTGTCATTTAATGTTCGAAAAATCAAAAATCCAAAAAGATTTTCATTTGTTTTTGTCTTGTCATTCAATTTTCGAAAATTCAAAAATCCAAAAAGATTTTCGTTTGTTTTGTCATTTAATTTTCGAAAAATCAAAAATCCAAAAAGATTTTCATTTGTTTTTGTCTTGTCATTCAATTTTCGAAAATTCAAAAATCCAAAAAGATTTTCGTTTGTTCTGTCTTTACTTTCGAAAAATCAAAACAACAAAAATATTTTGATTCTTATTTCTTTTTAGTATTTTGTTGCAGATAATCATGAAGATACAGAGTGGATTATACTTGCAGTTCTAGGGTCAGGTACATTTTTCGTATGAATTGATAAATTGTTCATCATTTGAACTAGTTAAGTTGTCCCTAGAAGCATGCTGCTGCATGTTGTCCAAAGTCTCCAATGACTCAATGTGTGTGTATGAAAGCCTTAATGAAATTTTTCATACGAAAATTTCTTCCCAATCAGACTTATATTCACATTAGTCTCTGAGCTACATGACTCTTCTCAACATGAGTTAAGAGTTTACTGTTTTGTCCAAAAATAACAGAGATACCTCTCATATCTTACATCAATCTTTTTCACCCATAAAGTTCTTACACAATCACACACGAAGACATATGTCCGAGAGGTCTCTGATCAAACCCATCGAGACTTAGACATATCAAAAATCTGTGTTTATGATCTGACATCATGAGACCGTGATGAAAGTGAAACCCAATTTTCAATACATTTTTAAGGAATTGACGGGGAACAATGTTCCAGATTTTCACGAAACATTTGTTTCAGTACCAAAATTTGAAACTCCAAATCATATTCATTTCGAATGAGTGGTCTTGATCAAACATTCAAAACCCATGATGTTTATTACCCAACAAGATACAGCATAAATTCTTGTTCTTGAATATGATTTCCGTGTGAGTTTCATTCGAATGTCAATGTCATTTCAAATTTATCAAAGCAAACTTGTCACTGACTACACTGGTCAAACAAGTAATTTCGGTTACAGTTTATCACCTTATGTTTAGGTTGACATGTAACGAAATTTTTGAACTACCCACAAAGCTTTCTAAAAGAAGCCCTTCGATACTTATCAACAAGTATTCGATTGTAATTCACGGGAACCTACACAAGCTATTGATCATTTCTCTTAATGATTAATGAAGTAATCTTTGCCCGGGATTTCATCTGCTTTTGTGTCAAATTGATATTTTGACATCACAATATCCCAAATTTTTATTATGTTTGTTTCTCGTCTACATTCTTTGGAACACTGCACTCACGAAATCCTTGAGGTTCTGAGTAATACCAACTCAGGCTGATGATTTCAAACTTCTGGCATATGACTTCGCTTTTCATCCCAAAAGTGAAAGAGCCTTGCTTCCATTCGAAAGGTTCTGATGGTTACAATATTCTTGGGGATAACAATACAGGCTGTTTATAAATGACGTATGGTATTCTGTCCGGTTTTCAAGGTGATGTGACAGCTACTTTTTGACGCATGGCTACTTTTACGCATTAATGGTCCAACTTTCAAGGTGCCACGTCGGATAACATTAAATACATATCCCGCTTCAAATTCAAACTTCAGGGTTACATATAAAAGGGGATTCAAGGGTTCATTATCAGTTTACGCAATCAAAAAGCAAAAATTCCCCAAAATTCTCTGATCTTCAAAATCTTCAAACCCTAACAATGGCGACTTCTGTTCATGTTGATGCTGATCCTTCTTAAACCACAGAAGATGTCTCTTCAGTACCAATAATGAAGATTCAAGCAACTAACTATTACTTGGAGGGTGCTGTTTCTCAATACCCGGAAGAATTGAAGATGCTGATCGTAGCATTGAAGAGCTCTGTTTTATCTAAGGCGATGTTCAGTTCATTCTCTGTTCCAATGTCCTGGCTTTCTCAAGCAGGATCAACCGCTACTTACAACAAAGCTTCTGATACAATTACTTTTCATCTGCTGAATGACAAAAAGGTCAGGTTATCCAAGAAACTCTTTTGTCAAATTCTTGACATTCCGAATTCGCCTCCATATGTTGCTTTCACGTTCCCTCAAATCGTTAACATGTTTAATGAGATGGGATATCAGCCTCCACTGTCCAAGATTAGTGATTTTAAGAAGTCTGGTCTTCCACGAATCTGGAATTTCTTATTTGGTATTTTTCTAAGATGTTTAACTGGGCGAACAGTTGGTCTTGATAAAGGAAGAATGGAGGTTTATGCCATGGTTGCTGGCATCTATTATGATCTTCAAGTGGATTATTCTACACAATTATGGAAGGAATTCCAAAAGAGTGTAGAACATACGAATTCTATTCATGGTATTTCGTGTGCAAGATACTGGAGCTTGATTTTGCAATATTTTTATAACAAGGAAGGGATTTTGGTACCCAATGATGAGGAAAAAGTTGCTTTTCAATCATACCACTATCCAAAGGAAGTCACAGATAGTGCTGATGATTTTCCAACTGTTGCTCCTATTCCAGATGCGATGCTCAAAAGAGTTGATCCTACGAATTCAGTCTTAGTAGCATATTGGCAAACAATTGATTCTTCTGTTCAGACTGGGAAATTGTTGCCAAGGGAAGAAAAGAAGTCTAAACGATCAAAGAAGTCTGAACCTGATTCTTCTGAAAAGCAAACCAAGGATTCGAAATCTTCGAAATCTCCAAAGAAGAAGCCAGTTACAGTTGAAGAGTGTGTAGTTCATGAGGTATCAATAGCAGAGACTCAAATTATTGAACCTGTTGTTACTGAGTCTCAAAAGAAAGTGGTTATTCCTTCAAAGACTAGTATGTTTCGAAGAATTAAAAAGATGTCTTTGCATCTACGCAAGTCTCCAACATCTCAAGTGGTACAAAAGCCTCAGGTTACTCATCAGGGAGTTTTGATTCATGAAATTCCAGCGCCTGTTTCTCCATTATCAAAGAAACGAAGGGCTACTAAAATGGCAAAACGTATATCGAAGAAGAAGAAGAAGAAGCATTCACGAAAACTTTTGCTTACAAATGAGTCCACAGAAGATAAAGCTGAAAAAGTTCCAGAAACACCAGAAACAAATATTCATCACGAAAATTTATCTGTTGAGCAGCCGATTATCATACCACTCGAAGTTTCGGTTGCTAAATCAGTTTCTGAGGAGGTCCAAACTTCACGCATCCCTACAAACGTATCTGATATGGATGCAAATGTCAATATGGGTGAAGGAGGTTCGAAAAATGACGCTCAAGGTCAATCTACTTCTGCTCCTTTCGAAAGTATTGTTTCTTTACCATCATCCACTACTTCTTTTAATTCAACCACTGATTCTCCTACATTCGAACACATTCTCAATCAACCCTTTACTTCTATTTTTTCTTCTCAATCTACTGAAACACCCAAACCAACTTCAAATGTTCAAGAAACCATTCTTATGGAAACAGAAACTGGTACTGGGGGGTTTGGAGGCATGTTTGAGGAATTGGAATTTCATGAAGAAGAAGAGCAGTTTCCAGATCATATGCTGATGACCATGAAGCAATTTAAAATTCTGAATCAAAAGTTGAATTCGATAATTCAATCTCAAGCTGATCTGGGGGGTGGTTCATCTATTTCAAGTTTGGAGGTTGATACTATGTTGAAGATGTCCGAAGCCAGAATTGTGAGCAAAGTATCTGGAATGCTTACTGACTCTAAATCATGAATTCTGGAGAAGATTGATCTCAGTGATCAAAACAATGAAATTCGAATCAATTCTCAAAATTCGAAGTTTGCTGGAGATCTAAAAGAGTTGAAGAATGTCACAAAGGAAAGGCATGTTCTTTTTGTTCAAGAAGTGAAGAAAGTCAGGGAGGATGTAAATTTGCAGATTCAAGAACTTCGTGAAGATATGCAAAAAGAAGTTGCTACTGTTCAACAAGATTATGCATCCTTGAATCAAAAGGTTGATATAATTTGTGATGCTGTCACCAAATGTTTCAAATTGTATGAATGATTGAGTCCTCAACTTACTCAACTTTCAACAATTGAAAGTGCAAACTTTGAGGAAGTGATTACTTTGCTCAAGGAGTTAAAAGAAATTTCTGACAAGCCGGTTTCTTCTTCCCTGATTACTCCTGCATTTTTATCTCAAAAGTTTATCCAATTCGAAGCAATTCTCAACAAGCAACTTGCTTCTCTCTTTCGCATATCAAGCCTTCTTCCAACAACAATTGCCCCGCCTGTTTTCACAGGGGTGCAAGGGGGAGAAAGAAAAACTAGTGAGTCGAAGGCTAGTGGTGAAGATGCGAAAGTTGTGGGAAAAGTATTTTCTTCAAAATCCCAACAACAAAACCAGTTATAATTTCTGCTGGATTGGTTACTTCAACAGTTATAACAACGATGTCAATTGCAAAACCAATTTCAAAAGGAATTGTGATTGGTAAATCTACGGAGACTGGTGGAAGTGGTTCGAAACCAAAAGAGGCAATTGACAATCCAGTCTTGAAAGATAAAGGGAAATCGATTGTTGTGGAAAAGTCGAAAGAAGAAAAGAAGGCTTAAGCTGAAGCTGAGATCGAAAAACTGAGGGTTATTCAAAGCATTATGACTCAGCGTGCTAGTGATCCGAAGGGAATGAACAAAGGTGATCCATCCAAACACTACAATTACGAAACTATTGAGGCCAAGGTAGCGTATAATCACATGTATTCGTTTGAGAAGAAACCAAAACAAAGTTATTTGGTCACGAATACTGATACAAGCCAGCTGGATTTTCCAATAAATGAAATGATGTTCATCATGCCTCAGTTCAAAGCTGAAGGAAATTTTAAAGAAAAGGATGAAGGTACACACATGAAAATTCATTTTCATGTTGTTCTTGCAAAAGCCCCTGAGGAAGTTTGGTCTTTAATAAAAATCAAGAAAGTCATAAGTATGAAAAAGGATGTGATATTCGAAAACACAGTCCAGAACGTTAAGTATGTGGTTGCCAGGGCAAATGGAAATATTTGCGAATTTACGATTGCTGATTTTCCATTAGTGAACTTGTATGATCTTATACAAGTTGAATTGCTTTTGAAAGATAAATCATTTTCGTTTCTTCAAAACACTGAACCGTATGAATTCAAGCTTGGGGTTGCTCACATCAAGATTTTCATCGAAAACTATTATGAGTGCTTGGCACTAACAGATGTGGAATTAGCTACTGCCAAAGGAATGGAAATAAAAGCACCAATGGCTCCAACGAAGACTCAAGCAGAATTGAAAAAATATGCTGATGGTGAAATCTGCTTGAAGCCTTTTGGAATGGTATTCGCAGGAAAAGACAAAGCTGGAAAAGCTAAACGGTTCTTATTCCAAGCATGCGAAGTGGAGAGATACTCAACGTCTCAATATACGAACTTAATTGTTCGTATGAATTATTGCAAGAAGAACAATGAAGGAGATAAGAAAGAGCTGAAGAAGATTATCTCCTGGTACACGGAGATTCGAAGAGTGATGTTGTATTCCATCCAGCTTCTTACAAATTGAGTACTTCGACTATGATTACAAAGGGGGAGATTGTAAGGGTCGAATTGTTGTAATTAGTCGAAATGTATTTTGAACTCTTCGAATGTTTTGTAATGTATTTTACTAGGGCGCTTTTATTCGAAGCTTAAGTATCTATGCCTTAGTATATTTTTTTTGTACGCTTTCGGTTCCCTATAAATAGGGTTATTTACTAGAGTTAGACAAGTGTTGTTTACAGACCTGTCTTTGTTCTCTGTAAAACATTCGAAAGCGTAATAGAGATGAAACAAGATCATATTTACATTCGGTGCTCAATTTCGCATTCATACTTGAATTCATACTCTGATTAATTCAATACTCGATTCTTTGATTCTTCACACAATCCCTAAAGTCTTCAAACAAATCTCCCATCTTCATAGCTCTTAAAACTAGCTTGACTTTTCAACATCGATTGAGGCACAGTGATTTCTTTACCAATAGCCAACGCTAATTCGACATCAGCTAAAGCAAGATATTCATAGTAATTGTCTATGAACAACTTGATGGGAATAAAGAAGTGATTGGTTGATTGATGATGTTATCAAAAGTCAGAGAATTTGTAGATAGTGCTAATGTCGTGGAAATGGTAGAATCGAATGGTGGTAAAGAAGTATTGGTTGAAATGGTAGATATTTCGAAGGAAGATGATATTATAATACTAGAAGTACAGTGGGCTTCGTTGGTCGATACTCCATCACCCATGTTGACATTTACGTCCATATTAGATATGTGCGTAGTGATGCCTGAAGTCCGAACCTCCTCAGAAACTGATTCGGTATGCGAAACTTCGGGTGGTGTGACATTAGTCTTCTCATGAGTAGATACTTTCGAAGGGTCACCTTGATTAGTGGTTGTGTCCACATTAGATGTTTTCACAGAGCCACCAGGACCTCTAGTCTCCTCGATATTTGACTTGATTGGAGAGCCCCTCGAAGGTGATGGAAAGCCCATATTATCATCCTGTCGTGGAGAAGGAGATTTTTCAAAATCAGTGTCAGGAACCACCTCTTCCCGAGAATCAATAATCTTCTTCTTCTTCTGAATCTTCGACACTATGTCTTGAGCTCTTCGCTTCTTAGAAGCTGGAGAATCAGGAGCTAGAATCTCACGAAAAACGACTCCCTTGCGATTAACTTGAGGCTTATGAATCTTCTTGGAAATAGAATCATGACGTTCAGGTGAATGACGAGGTATGTGAGCCATTTTCTTTAACTTCTTAAGTATCCCATACTTCGAAGGCATGGTTTCCTTGGCTGGAATAGATGTCTCTTCAACAATCAACTTAGCAACTAGCTTTTCAACTTTCTTTGGAGAAACAGAAACAACATTCTCAACTGGCTCAATATTAGGCTTCAAATGACTAGCCTTAACTTCCTTATTAGATCCTTTGCTCTTTTTCGATCGACCACCAGCAGTTTTTGGTAACAATATTCCAGTTTCAATCGAAGGATTGATAGTTGTAAGATACGCCACCAAAACAAGATTTGTATGATCAACTTTTCGAAGCATAACATCAAGAATGCATGAAATCGATGGAAACTCAGTCGGATTATCCTCCACCGCCTTTGGATGATGATATAAAGAAAATCCAGCCTTAGGTTCATCTTCAGGAACATCAATTCCTTCCTTGTCATACGCATACTGCAAGATTAGACTCCAATATCGAGCACACGAAATTCCATTCACCACATTCGTGTTACTGATGCTTTTTACAATTTCGTCCCACAATTGTGTCGCATAATCAACCTGTAAATCATAATAAATCCCTGCTACCATGGTATGTATCTTCAGTTTTGCCTTATCCAATCCAACACTTCGACCCGTCAGGCATCAAAGAAAAATACCAAACAAGAAATTCCAGATGCAGGGTAAAGAAGATTTCTTGAAATCACTTATCTTGGTTAAAGTTGGTTGATAACCCATCTCATTGAACATGTGAAGCACTTGTTCATTCGAGACCTCATAGAAAGGGCCGACATTGCGAATTTTCAGAATTTGAGCAAACGTATTCTTGGTTAACGTGAACTTCTTCTCCGTAGTCAATTGAATGGTAACGACCTTGATTGTCTTGTTGTACACCGCAGTGGAACCAACAAGTGACAACCATGTCATTGGTACAGAAAAAGATGCCGATATTGCGGTAGACAAAACAAAGAGGTTCAAAGCAACTATGAGCATCTACAATTCCTCAGGATACTGGGTAACATCTAGTTGAACTTGGTAACTAGTGCTTTGAATCTTCATTAAAGGTTGAGAAGTAACATCGTCTGTTGTTTGAGATGGATCAACATGATCATGAACAAGCGTCATTGTTAGGGTTTGAAAGAACTTTACAGAAAAGAACGTATTGGGCAAGAAAATATTTGGGAAATTTGATCGCGTAAAGTTGGAAAGAGGTATCCCAAAACCATTTTATACGTAAACCCCAATTTGAATTTGAAGCGGTTTAAACATTAAATGCAAGCCACGTGTCACCTTGAAAAGCAGACCAGTAGCCGGAAAAGTAGCCACGTCTGAAGAGTGATGATCATTTTTTGCTTGAAAACCGCAAGGTAACCAGAACGTCACATCAACAGTTTGCTCGTTTTCCCCAATAAGATAAGAACTGTCAGTAACCCTTCGGCATGGAGGCAAGGCTCTTTCGCTTTTGGGTTGAGAAGCGAAGTCATACGCCAGACGTTTCGAAATCATCAACTTGAGTTGGTAGTACTCAGAACCTCAAGGATTTTGTGAGTGCATATGTGTGTCAAAGAATAAGATAAGAAACAAATAAAAGAAAATTTTGGTTTTGTGATGTCAAATAAAATTCGACATAAATGCAGATAGATCTGGGGCAAATATCACTTCACGGAACATCAAGAGAGATGTTGAACAGCTTGTGTGGTTTCTCGTGAATTACAATCGAATACTTATAGAGAAGTATCGAAGGACTTCTTTTATAAAACTTCACGGGTGGAAAAAAATTTCGTTACATATCACAACTCAACATAAATGTGAGAAATTGTAAACGAAATTACCCGTTTCACCAGTGTAGTCAGTGACAAGTATGCTTGGAAAAATTTTCAAGTAACTAAGTATCAAACTGATATTCAGACGAGAATCATATTCAAAAAACTAAGACCTTGATCTTTTTGGGTAAAAATGTCGTGGGTATCAAGCATTTTAGCAAGACCACGCAAAAAGTAAGAATATGATTTTGAATATCGGAGTGAGGTACTGAAACAAACGTTTCGTTACAGTCTAGAACAAAAGTTCCCCGTCAATTCCTTAAATGTTTCGAAATAGTGGGTTTCACCTTCATCACGTTCTCATGAATCCATATCATAAACACAAATTGTTTACATACCTATAACCTGGTTGGTTTGGACCAGAGATGTCTTGGGTATGTGTCTTTGTGTGTGATCATGTAAGAATAGTTGATGAAAAATATTGATTAGAGAATCGAAAGTACCTCTTCTATTAGTGGACCAAGAAGGAAACTCTTAACTCATTTGAGAAGAGTAAGGTAGCTCAGGGACTAATGTGAATATAGCCTGAATGGAAAGGAATTTGCGTGATGTGAAATCCATTAAGGCTTCGAAACACACTGAGTCATGGAGGCTTGGGTCGACATGCTGCAGCATGCTTCTAGGGACACCTAACTAGTGCAAAGTATCGAATATATACCTTTCCCTAGAGCTGCAAAACCATGTACCACTAAAGATCTTCGCTAGAAAGATTCACAATCATGTTAACCAAACAAAATAACAAAAAATATATTTTTGGCTTTTCGATTTTTGAATGAAAATAACAAAAATAAGAAAATCTTTTTGATATTTTTGATTTTTGAATTAAAATAACAAAAATAAGAAAATCTTTTTGATATTTTTGAATTTTGAATTAAAAGAACAAAAATACGAAAATCTTTTTGATATTTTGATTTTTGAATGAAAAGAACAAAAATAAGAATATATGTATATATTTTAATTTTTGAATTAAAAGAACAAAAAAAAGTACCAGACTTGCAAAGTGTAAAGTATCGACATAATGAATGAAAGTATCGACATTACAGTGGGAATGAAGTAGCGAAGCGTATGCTGAATCGTTCAGATGAATGTCGAATGCGAAGCGTGTCAAAGCGTTGAATGTGAACAGTAACCTCTAAATGAATTATCAATTTATCGACACAATTGGAGTTTATGACGAATTCAGACCAGGAACAGCATTCCTATCTAACATGCCTAAGCCCGATAAAATTCTAAGAAAACTCTTTTCATCCAATGGTTTTGTAAAGATATCATCAAGCTGATCGGTTGTCTTTACAAAATGAACTTCAATGTTGCCATCATCAACATGATCTTTGATAAAGTGATAACATAGTGCAATGTGTTTTGTCTTCGAATGTTGCACAGGGTTATGGCAGATGCGAATAGCACTTTGTGAGTCACAATACAACAAAATTTTCTTCATGTTGATTGCATAATCACGCAGTTGACTTTGAATCCAAATGTTTTGAGAGGTGCAAGCTGCAGCAACAACATATTCTGCTTCTGCCGTGGAAAACGAAACACATGTTTGTTTCTTCGATTGCTAGCTCACAAGCTTCCCATCCAAAAGTTGACATCCACCACTTGTGCTTTTACGATCAAGTTGACAACCTCCCAAGTCTGCATCTGAAAATGCTTGAATGAAAAACCCTGTTTTCGAAGGATACCATAATCCTAATGAAATTGTGCCTTTGAGATAGCAAAAAATGTTCTTCACAGCTGTGAGATGAGATTCCCTGAGATTCGATTGGTACCTAGCACAATTACAACCTGCAAACATTATATCTGGTCGTCTAGCTGTTAAATATAATAATGAACCAATCATGTTTCAGTATAAGGTGAGATTGACAGTCGGCTTATCCAACGAAGGACCAAGTCTCGTTCCTACTTCCATTGGTACTCTCAACTTTGAGCTATTCGTCATTCCAAACCTGTCAAGCAAAGTTCGAGAGTATTTCTCTTGATTGATAAAGTTTCCTTCTCTGCTTTGACGAATGTTTAATCCAAGAAAATTATTGATTTTCCCCATCATGCTCATCTCAAATTGACTCTTCATTAGATTCTCAAATTCACTTGATAAAGAAAGGTCAGGTGAGCCAAAAATAATATCATCAACATAAATTTGAACAAGCATGAGATGATTCCCAACTTTCTTTCAGAAGAGAGTAGGATCAACTGATCCTTGTTTAAATTTTAATGATTTTAAGAAATTAATAAGAGTGGCATACCATGCTCGTGGAGCTTGTTTAAGTCCATAAATAACCTTATCTAAAATATAACAATGATCAGGATATTGAAAATTAACAAAACCTGGAGGTTGCTCGACATACACCGTCTCGTCAAGTTCACCATTTGAAAATGCACACTTGATATCCATTTGATAGACATCGAAATCCTTGTGTGTTGCATAGGATAAAAAGATTCGAACAGCCTTGAGTCTTGTGACAGGGGCGAAAGTTTCTTCATAATCTATACCTTCTTGTTGCGAATACCCTTTTACTACCAGCCTAGCCTTATTTCGAACAATGTTCCCTTTTTTATCAGTTTTATTTTTGAAAATCCATTTTAAACCAATTACTGATACATCTTTAGGTTTCGGAACAAGTCTCCAAACTTTATTTTGTTCAAACTCAGCCAATTCCGATTGAATGGATACAATCCAATCAGGATCATCCATAACAGTCTCGACTAACTTTGGTTCGATTTTAGAAATAAACACGTTGAACATACAAAACTCTTGATTAGCATTGAGTACCTCATTCTTCGCACGTAGCTGAGCTCTCGTCAAAACTCCAGCTTGAGGATCACCAAGAATTTGTTTGTGTGGATGACTTCGTGTCCATCTATCCATTCGAGGATAGGGAGGATCAAAATCTAATGGTGCATCTTCGAATATTTCTTTATTTTCTAATCCTTCCCGTGCATTCGACATATTATCAGGTAAGTCATGTAAGACATCAGATTGAACATTTATGGGCTTAAACGTTCCATTATGATTGGATATGAAGTTTAGACTTGATATATTTAGCCATTAAGTCATTGGTTTTGAATTTGGTGAACAGTAAGCAAACGCTAGGCGTTTGCATGTGAACGCCAGCGTTGGGACGCAAGGCATTTGCATGTAAACGCTCAGCGTTCGGACGCCAGGCATCAAAGTGAGGAACATCAGACGTTCTGTGCAGAAGCCCAATGGGTTGATTTTGGGCCTTGGGCCGTTAGGATATTGGGCTTTCGACTAGCATGTTGGGCTTCCTTGGATTTTAGGCCCATGATGGGTTCGGGACCAATTTTGAAGCTTAGGCCACATATATATTGGGCTTTAGGATTTAGGCCCTTGTATGGTTGATTTGGGCCTTGGTTTTGGGCCAAGTTAGATAAAGGGTAAATTGGTCTTTTACCCTAGCTTAGACTCTTAGATATGGGTTGGAATCCAATTATTAACTGGATGTGTTTTATGATGAAAACGCGGGGATTTGCCGGACCAGCAGACATAGATTTATTTGGGTTATTCAGCAGCTTGAGGTGGGTTTCCTCACTGTATTTAGCGGGTCGAAGGCACCAATATCGGCCCATAGTTTTTTATGTAAGGATGCTAGATGTCTGCGTGACTCTTGCATATGTATGTGCTAGTATGCTTACTGGGCGGGGCCCGATGCTTATTCTGTAAGCCATTACTTGTTATACTTGTATGTTTGTATGTTGGCGGGGCCCGTTATGCTCAGTGGGCGGGGCCCGTTATGAGAGTTAGGGCGAGGCTCGTTATACTCAGTGGGTGGGGGCCGTTATCAGAGTTAGGGCGAGGCTCGTTAGACTCATCAGGCGGGGCCCGTTATGTGATTGATATGTGTGATATGTGGTATTTTGGAGAACTCACTAAGCTTCGTGCTTACGGTTTTTAGTTTGTGTTTCAGGTACTTGTGGTGCAAATGGGAAGAGCTCGGGGTGATTGCAGTGCACACACTTTTTTGTTCTGCATTCTTATGATTACTATGATGTTTTATGATCGAGATGATACATTTGATTTTCCATGATTGATGATGATGCTTGGATAACAATTTTGTTAATTTAATAATCGAAATTTTTGGTCTATATTTTTGGGGCGTTACAATATATATATATATATATATATATATATATATATATATATATATATATATATATATATATATATATATATATATATATATATATATGTATATATATATATGTATATATATATATATATATATATATATATATATAACAACTTTTATATCAAATTAAATAAAAAAAACATTTTATATTTTTATGCTAACCTTGTAGGTAAAATTTTGAGATATGTGCCACATAGCTAGTCTATGTCGTGCACTTTTGAATACTGCTGGTACTACTTGTAAAATGACAACGTCTTGATCTATGACAATTACATTTGGCTATTTGACAAATGATTTTTTGAAAGCATGTAATAGTCATGAGTAAGATTCAATGTTGTCACTTGAAAGTAACCCGACTCCAAAAGTTATATATCGTTTATGATTATCTATACCAATAAATGGTACATAAATCATCATATATCTGTAAAACAAAGAAATATATGTACATTAAAGATTCACTTACTTTTTTAATCTTTTATTTTAAAATTTACATTCAAACTAATATGATCCATATAATTATTTATATAGAAATTTAAAAATATAATTCTTAGGTTACTAGAGATTCAAAAATTAAGGATACAACATTGCTCTAATTAAAAATAATGATACACTATTGTAATGATTGTAAATATAATAATTCAAAAATATAAGTACATTATAGAGTCACTTACTTGTTTGTTCGGTAAGTTGCATCGAAATCAACATCTCCAAAGGAAAAAAGTTTTGTGTTGTTTCTTCATCTGCCCAAAACAATCCAGTCAATTCTCCATTACTTCCAACACTATAGTTAAACAAAACTTCTTGTAAATAATCCTTTTTCCTTCTCAAATAGTCTATCACAAAATCTGCATCTTTTTCTCCAATAAATTCATTCCAACCCCGTTTGAAATTTTGTGTATTTGTTCCTATAGCTCCAATATTATTAAAACCACCTCTGGACTCGTTCATGTATTTATATGCAGTATTTGGTCCCATGTTAACATTTAACATATCATATATGATTTTCTTTTGTGAATATGTGAGTCTTCTTTCAGAATTTAGAAAAAAATTATATTCTTCGTGAACAATATATGTGTGTGCTCTTCTTTAAGCTCATATATATGTCATACTTTATCCTTATTAACCTTCATTCTCACATATACTTCGTAGTTTACTCTAATAGAAGGTCTTCTGCGTTTTTTGTTGTTTGGTTCTTTTATAGTATCATATGCAACTTTCTTTTTAGATCATTGCCTATTGCATACTATGTATCTTCTTCCATAACCTTGTACTCCTTTTATTGTCTTTGTAGATGCTAATATTGTTTCAAATCCACTTTTCCTAGCACATTCTTTATAAAAATTTGAACAATATTCAAATGTAGGAAAAGTTGTCCTTTATAAGGTCTGTTATCTACATCTCGAGTCTAATATGTTTTTCCATCAATTATACTCACAATTGGATCACATTTAAAAGATTATGAAGATGCAATATTTCCTAATGAAGATCCAATATTTGCTGTCATAGAACCATTTTTTCAGTTCAAAAAACATTGTTTCTTAATATATGTTGTACAAAAAAAATTACCTTAATTATTACTTTTTGAATATGTTGTTTTCTTGTTTACACTTTCTTCATCATCAATATGCATGCTAGATTCTATATTTATTGAATGTTTATCCATAACTGATGCTTCTTTTATAAAATAAACAAATATAAAATGTTTTTGACCTAATTATGAACATGGAACCTGATATTAACATGTTTCTTATATATTACATTGTTGGTTTTTTATTAGCATATAGTATTAGTCAATTCCGATATCACTCAACATTTTATCAATAAAAATTTGAAAACTGAGGTTTTTCATACATTAATTGCAATGATTTAAAGTTTTTTATGTATAAAAAATTTATGTTTAACCTAATCCTAAAATAGAGCCGTATATGAACAAATTTTGTTATAAATCATATTTTTTTCAATCACAATATATTTAAATAACGAAGAATATAGATTTAAATTGAAGTTTTTACCATAAACTAGAGATAAACCTATCAATTTCGTAAATAATTTCATTAAAATCGTAAATGATTATTCGTGTTTTGATATAGAACATGACAATCGACAGTAAGTATCTTTTTCGAGTTTCGAATCTAAACTAATTTTGTGTTATTTTCGAAATTGTACATTTTTTTTTCAATTTATTGATGATCAAAGTAGATTTCAATTTGTTTCACTTTTCTTCTATTTTTATTGATGATCAAAGCAAATTATACGTTTTTTGAAACATAATTTCATCATTAACAGTAAAATATAAGTTTTTAATGCAAATCTAACTTCATTTCTTGTGAATTCAATGGAATATTTGACGATTTTAGCATAAGTAATATGGATTTCTTCGGTTTTCTGCGTACTTGTATGATGATTGGATAAGTCAACAACGAGTACAGAGAAGTCGACAATAACGTCAGAATAAAAATGCTTCAGCCCAATGATTTTTTATTAGCTTAGCTTGCCATCATTCTTTTAAATTTTATTGCAGCCAATTTATTTTATTGTTGGAGTTTAAATACCTTTAATGAGTACGATTGGTCAGTGTTGTCATCGAAGTCCGCACCAGAGTCGGAGAATATATATATATATATATATATATATATATGAAAAAAATAAGAAATATATTATCAATATCGATTTATAAAAAATTAAAAGTTTGATTTCCTACACATCGATACCAAGTATTGTTGTAAGGCCACTCAGAATACAAAGCACGAGATGGCTTGTGGTATACATGGACCACGGCCACGAACGTGCACACCATCCCGGTCGGTCGTGGTCGATTGTGGTCGTGATGTTTCGTTGTGTGTTCCACGAAATCAAACGGAAATAACTATTGGTCGATGCTTTGCAATGGCTAGATTCTTTGTAACGTTTTTTTACCTTTCAAACATATTAAACTTCTTCTATAAATACCACACTTATATTAAACATAGTCACATAATTTCTTCTTTCTTTTCTCACAAAATCACGCACTTCTTTTGCATTCTTCCAAAACCAATGCTCCTAAAAGGATGAATTGGTCAGAAAATGAAGAAGAGAACTTAGCACGAGCATGGGTAGCGGCTTCAGAAGACCCGGTAACGCCTCCTAATTTTTGGATAAAAGTTGGAAACGTTTTCCATGATTTAATGGGTTGCCAAAATCGTAGTCTTGATGAAATATATTTGAAGTATCGTGATATGAGGGTTAAATGCCTTGAATTCAATGATATTTATAACATTGTTATAAACAACATACACGAAGATGACCTGTTTGTTGTGGAGATGCACCAATATGAAGACACGAAACACATACCGTTTAAATACGTCAAAGCTTGGTGAAAATTAAGAGAGTGCCCAAAATTTAGTGATTAAAAATACGGTTTAAAAACTAGTTTAAGTTGTTTGTGGTTGCATTTTTAAGGTTTTTTTATGTTTTTTTATGTTGATTGTTTTAAATTAATGTAATCTTGTTCAATGAATAAAAAATCTAGTTTAAAAAAATATATGTTTTATTGTGTTTTTGAATTAAATTTAATTAAAAAAATATGTGTTATTGTGTTTTAATGTATTGTTGAATTAAATTAAAATAAGAAAAAATGAGGTGGAGTGACATGTTTAGTGGTAGGTATCACATGTTAGTGATAGAGAAATATAGTGCTGATGTCGCATCCACCACATATATGCTATGTAGTGGGTATAACGGATGATCTAATTAAAAACTAAATCTGTCTTAATATAGTAAATAAGTTTTACAACGACTATTTTTAAGTTAAAAACCATTTTATTATACGTAATAATAATAATTATAATAATAATATATTTATATCGTGTTCCAAAAAAAATATAATAAAATAATAATAATAATAATAATATATTTATATGTTATTATAAATAATTTGTAAAATAATAATAATAATGAAATGGTAATTCTGACGTATTGTGAGCGCGTGAGAGCAAGTGGTTATGGCAAATTGGAATAATAATAGATTTGACAGCATATAAGTAACAGGAAATCTTATACTTGCTGCTTTTGTTCAACTGTTACTTTATCCCCCGGCTTACTCGAACTCTTTGTCCCTTCACTAATTATATTGACTATTCTCGATATTTTAAATTAAGGTCTAATCATGAAAATTAACGAAATAATCCCTGGTTGCTAAAAACTTTAAGATCTTTTATGAAAAAATTTATAAAAAATTTATTAGGATCTATTTTAAGTTTTTAACCGATATTTATATTAGAATTTTAAGACCTGACTAGGATTTTAATTTCTTTATACAAACTTATCATAGTTTTTAGTATGTATTACATAGTTGATGTATGGCTTATGAATTCGGATTAGACATTTAACGGATTACCGTTATTATTATTTATTTTTATTGAATAATTAAAATCATATAATAGGATAATTACAAATAAATAAAAAAAATTTAACATGTGATATGTGTTTATATAAATTCTATTTGTATATATTTATTACATGTTATACGGATAAGTATTGTGATGATATAATTTTTATATAAAATATTGCTATAAGCTTATCAAATAGTGATAAGTAACATTTATAATTAAAATATTATTTACGATAAATAATCTATATGAAAGTTGTAGTAATCATGATTACAAACTCGTGAGTATAAAGAACGCCAAAATCTGACGCCATATAAAGAAGTTATGATTTTTCAAAGTTGTGCATTCGACAAAGTGCATAAGTATTTGCTGTAAAATACGAAACGAAAACCGATTACTTGTTAGTCAAAGTAATGTAAACGAAAGTTGATGTCTACGTAATTACGGAATCGATGATATAAAGAACGTCGAAAATGGAGTTCGTATGAAGAAGTAAGTTAAAATATAATGTGAATTAGCTGTTGAAATCTAAAAAAGTTGTAGTACACGGAAATACGAATCTATGGATATAAAGAACGTCAAAAAATGAGCTCGTATGCGAGAGATAGGATTTTTCAAAAAATACGTGAAATCACATGCGAAAGGTGACGTGACACCATCCAACAAGTGACATGTGACATCAGCTGAACCCACTTCCCCTACCAAACTCTTTATAATGTGGTCCAACAGAAAGGTGCACCGTAGGCAGGGCGCGACGTGCTTTTCGCATAGTGCTATAAATAGTCTGGTTTTTTTGCCTCTTTCAACCAGCACCTTCTTCCAACTTTCTCTCTAAAGTCTCCGGATTTGATTTCAGAATTTTCGATCATTTTAGCAGGGCGCTGCGACGTCTGAAAGCTCGATAGAAAGAAGTATTCAGCGTCAAAGTTCAGCCCCCGAAGTTTCCGAGTTTTCGCTAGAAAACCTATAAGTTAAGTTGCACTTACTACGCTTGTTAAGTGTAACTTATATTTAAGTTTATTATCGTTATGTCGAACCTATAAATAAGATTTATTAGTAACTGCCGTTATAATATGATTAATCTACTTATAGTACTATGTCTAAACAAGATCTTAGTGAGGTGTTTTCAAGTGGATTTTTCAAATAATATATTTATATACCAAACAAATCTCATCTCTAATATGATCTTACATGATCATTCATTATTTGATAGAACTTTGTATTTTTTGGGATTAATGAAGAATCTAGGAAATTGTAGATATAACCTTATAAATATGAACGAATATTGAAGTGTAGTAATATTCATATTTAAGTTGTTTAAAAGAGAAAAACTTAAAGTTAGACGAGGACCTAACTTACCCGAAAGTCTTCCACTTCAATCAGGTGAATGCATGGTCACTTTCATGAACACGATTTTAATATAAGTATTTATTAATGGTATGTCTGATATGTGAGTGCATAGTTACTTCCATGAACATAATGCTAATAAAAGTATTTGTTATTTAAAAAGATTAATTGTATATCTTGTGAGGCTATGGTTACTTTCAAGAGCATGATTTTTATAAAAGTATCTATTACTTAAAAGGGATATATACACTAAAGCCCCAATATTTTCAACGATTTGACAAGAAAGTTCTAAACCTTATTTTTTTGACAGTAAAGTCGTTAATACCGACAATTTTTGACATACTTACCCTTTTTTGTCGGTTAGCCAGTAATTAAAACTTTACTGTCAAAAAAATAAAGTTTATGACTTTCTTGTCAAATCGTAATTTAGGACTTTACTATCAAAAAAATAAAGTTTAAGACTTTCAATCATTGAAAATATTGAGACTTTAGTGTATATATTCTTTTTTTTCTTGTTACAAATTTAATGGTCTGATAGTCTTTAAGCATAAAAGTTATTGGAACTTGCTCTGGTGAGCTAGATCTTATTAAAATCCTTAAGGTTTGCTTCTTGTTAAATATATTTTTTAATCTCAACAAACCGACATTGAAAAATGGAGATAATCAAGAAAAAAAGAAAGAACCAGAGTTGTGTTGGTTTTTTGCAATCCTAAAAATGGAGAACTAATAAACTAGAAAATACAAAATTGTCCTTCTTACTTCTTCTCCACATTTACACATTTTGACTAGGCTTGTGTTGTTTGTGTTTGTACAATATGTCCCCTCTTTTTAGTTCAAGATTTGGAGGCGAACCAAGAAGAAAGCTTTACAAGTCTTCTAACCCTCTCTCGCTCTTTCTTTTGCATCTGTTTCCCCTGATCAAGATTGTAGCAGGGAAAAGACGATGTTGGTAAGAAAAAAATAGTGGTGCTACGACAAAAATCACAATTAAAAGTTATTGGGCTATAAATTGGGTCTCACGAGGTTGATAAAATTATATGCTTATAGGGAAACCAAGACTATACACTAAAGTCTCAATATTTGTAACATCCGAAAATTCAAGACCAAAAATTTCATTTTTAATTTAAATATTCATAAAACAGATTACTGAAAATGCCATCAATGTTATCTCATATCATGAAAAACCATAAGTCAACTATCTCAAAAACATATCATAGGAAAATAATGTCAGAGTACAAATCCCAAGAATCTCATGTGCGGAAAATCATGGTGTGATGCGCTGCTATCGTGTCGGCTCCTTTCCATTCGAAGAAGAAGGACCTGAAAGAAAAATTGTAAATCGTAAGCACTAAGCTTAGTGAGTTCCCCCATCATACTACATACCATATAATAAACATACTGTCTAACATGTCCGGGTACTGGACTACCCTTCAGGTCTCTTTCAACCGGTAACCGCCTAGCATATCAGGGTGTCGGCCTACCCCTTCGGTCTCTTTCAACCGGTAACTTGCTTAGCACATCAGGGTGCTGGCCTACCCCTTCGATCCTTTTGACCGGTACCTCGCTTAGCATATCAGGGTACTGGCTTACCCCTTCGGTCCTTTCAACCGGTACCGGGGACTATTTCACGCCTACTTTTACCATATAACATCCTAGTACATAAACACATAAGTCACATACTGCCTAGCATATCGGGGTGCTGGCCTACCCCTTCGGTCCTTCCGACCAGTACTGGGGCCTATCCTACCCCTCTTACCACAATCACATAATATCATAGCATACTAGTACATAAAGCATAACAGATAATGGCATACCAGGTAATTATCACAAAGATAATCATCTCTACTATAACTCTTACTAGTGGGCCGACATTGGTGCCTTCGACCCACTTCTACGGGAAGGTAACTCACCTCGATAACTAGGAAATAGCTGCAATGGCTCCTGCTCTGAAATCAACCCTTCTCCGACTCCTACACATAATCATTTCCTTTAATTACCCTTTTCATACTCATAACCCCTTTAAGGGTCAACTCTAGAGGCACCACTGCAGACTCATCCACCAAGCACTTCCACAGCTGGGAGACATGAAAAGTGTTGTGGATCTGCCTAAGCTCGGCTGGCAGATCCAACCTATACGCCACCTTGCCCACTCGTGCTATAAACCTGAAAGGTCCGATATACTTGGGGCCTAGCTTGCCCCGCTTTATGAAGCGGATGACACCTTTCCAAGGTGACACCTTTAGAAGGACCATATCACCAACCTAGAACTCCAGGTCCGATCTGTGTCTGTCGGCTTAGCTCTTCTGCCGACTCTAGGCTGTCTGGAGTCTACTCCGGACCTGCTAGATCCTCTCTGTCGTCTTGAGTACCACTTCGGCACTCCCCATGACCCTCTGTTGAACCTCACCCCAACATATCGGGGTTCTGCACTTCCTCCCATAAAGCATATCAAAGGGAGGACGATCGATGCTGGCGTGGTAGCTATTATTGTAGGAAAACTCTGCCAACGGAAGGTAGGTATCCCAGCTACCACCGAAGTCTAATACACATGCCCATAGCATGTCCTCTAAGGTCTGGATTGTCTGCTCACTCTGACCATCCGTCTGTGGGTGAAAAGTCGTGCTAAATTGCAGACGAGTACCCAAATCGTCATGAAATTTCTTCCAAAATTTGGAAGTAAACCGCACGTCTCGGTCAGAAATCACGGAACCTGTCACTCTGTGTCGAGCTACTACCTCTTTGATGTAGATGTCGACCAACTTCTCAGCTATGCTCTCCTAGATCGGGATGAAGTGGGCACTCTTGGTCAACCGATCCACGATGACCCAAATCGAATCCACTCCTCGTGCGGTCCTGTGACAACCCGAATTTTTTTTACTTTTAAAGCCCAGTCAATCAACTCAACTGAGTGTCAAACTCATTAGTACTAAGTTCTAGCCCGGTTAAAGGTCATTCTAAGGAGTTTTGAGCCTAATACACTTAAGGAATAAGTGTTAGAAAGTACCTGCTAGAACCACAGTGTAGCAAATCAAACCATAACCTCATCAAAATGAGTTCACGGCCACAAGACCATGAGTTTACGGCCGTAAACTCATGTGGCCGTAAACTCAAGGGTATATAGATGATACTTGGTCATTTTTCTCATTCTTTCCTTCATTGGCCGATTTTCCTTCAAATCCTCTCAAGTATCATCAAGATTTCCTTCCAAGATCTTCATATAAGTAAGTATTCTTCCAAGATTTGTTGATACATCTCTTAATCTAGTATCCTTCCATGATTTCATCCATAGAAAATCACTCTTTTCTTAGATCTTCAAGTTTCACCAAGAACACACACTAGTGTTCTTGGCCAAAACCAACCATTTCAAGCTTCTAGATCGTAAGTACTCTTCCCTATACTTCTTATCTAGTTAGTATCCATACTTAGAGACTTGAAAACATCAAGAACACAAGGAAAAAAGGAGTTTATGGCCAAGCCATCTCCCAAGGCCGTAAACCCCTTTAAGGTTGCCATATTGGCCATAAACCCTCCTAGATGCAAAGTTAGTGACCCAGGACCCTTCATGGATGAGATTAGGACCTTAAACTACTCTCAAGTGCACAATGACCATCAGTTTACGGTCGTAAACTCCTTTGGGCCGTAAACTCATCAAAAGCCTCAATGAAGGTGGTCTTTCTCATCCAAGTGTAGAACAAAAGCCCCTAAAGTTTCCATAGCTTTGAAACCAACATTAGGCATGTTTGACCATGAGTTTACGCCCGTAAACTCCCTTGGGCCGTAAACCCATGGCCGTAAACTCATGTGAGTGTCATTCTACCTTCCTTTGTTGAATCACATGTGATTCCAACACTTGGCCAAAGTGTTTCCTAGACCCGGCAGGTGTTTCCTTTCATATAGTTGTTTATAAACACTATATTCATGTCAATATGTGTCCTTATATGTCATTTAGGACCTATTGTGTCTCGGGACTTCATTCGTGGAACTTCTCATCCTTACACGCATACCCGTTTGAATCACCCACATCAGGTGAGTTCATACCCCGTAATGAATCTTTTAACTGTTTTAAGGGGGGGAATACATGTTGAACACAATGATAATTGTGTAAATTTTTGTTATAAACATCTTTCAAAATGTTACTTATGTCATTTATAAGTTGTCAAAACATTTCAAAAACTCTTTTAAAGTTATGTTACTTTATAGTTATACAAAACTCCGTTTTTAAAGTACAAACATAACTTAGTAGATAAACGAGTCTTTTCAGTAACAGTCCAAGTAGAACATTAGTAAACTATAATAAGTATAGTTTAGGGGAATGCTATTCATTACTTCTAGTACAATGAAGCACACAAAGAGTCAGTTCTTACATGAGTCAAATACACAGTGAAGAGAAACAAACAATACCATACAGAAGCTACAGTGAAGAGAAACAAACAATACCATACAGAACATACAGTGAAGAGAAACAAACAATACCATACAGAGAGAACACACAATTATGAGAAACAAACACAACGTACAATATACAGTACAAAACAAACAATTTAGGTTGCTATAGCATGAGAACATACATGATCTAATTATACCAATGAATCACTAACTCATTGTTATAAACAAAAGGTGATAGTTATATTGGGTATACATGATCATATAAATTGAATGTGAATTACACGGCTTGCAAGAATTTGCAGAGGTCGCGTTTGGTTCCCTTAATCTCTAGACAGGGAGAGCGTTTAGTAGGGGTACTAGCCTTCAAATTTTGACCATAATAAAACAAACATGTTTTAGGTCATCAGTACATCCGCATGTCATTATAAACGACAATCGTGTACTTACATTTCCCATTACTTTCATAAAGTGACAGTACCACTTGAAAGTCAAACTCAAACTACTTTCGAGTTAAGATAGTTATAAACTAGGGAAAACATACATTTTTACAAACGACAAACGGAACAGTCGAGTCTAGCACATAACAGTAGATGCCTTGGTAGAAGGCTACATTTAATAGAAAGGACCATAATGCTAACCTTAAGATTCCTTAATATATACAACATAGGATATATATATATACCAATAGGATCTGACAGGTAATAGGATGTGTGCTCTTCGCTTCATTTCCTGTTCCTTGTTTGGTTGTGGGCTTGGAACGAATTCACCCAATCTATTTTCTATTCGATTCTAGATATATATATGCTTAGTATATATTAAGACATCATAAGGGTACCAGGTATGGGTCAAGTTATAAGACACAAAGTCAATGCACAACTTTCTAGTACAAAACATACTTTCCAAATCAGAACTTTTGGTATACAAAACTAGAAACTTAACCAGTAAAGGGTTTAATCCATTTTATTAAACCAGTATAAACTTAAAGGAACTTAGGTGATTAACTCTATAATACTTTAGTTTATACATCATGGATATATATAATTAATACCCAATAGGTAGTTGGATGTGTGCTTTCCGCTTCATTTCCTGTTCCTTGTTTGGTTGTGGGCTTAGGGCAGATTCACCCAGTTAACTTTCTATCCGATATTAGATCATATATATCCAGTATAAACTAAGTTATTATAAAAGTAATCACTGTGGTCATCATTTTATTATAAGAAATAAGGGTTTTCTTAAAGGATCTTTGCATCAAATATAAAGGAACTATTACAGTTAACTCCGTGAGTATCGAGTGAATACGCAGGGGTTATATACAACGATGATCTAACAAACAATGGGATATGTATCTTCCGCCTCATTTCTTGTTCCTTGTTTGGTTGTGGGCTTAGGGCAGATACACACAACCGATTGTTTGTTTACTCTGGGTTTTATATAACTTGTATCCATTTAATACTCATAGAAGGGATTGTAGAGTCATTTTTACTTATCTTTCATAAAAGCAGGAAATATAGGATTTTCTGGAGGGACAAGCAAACGTTTCTAAACAGAACTTACTACAACTTACTACATTTTTCAACAACTTTCTACAACTTACTTACATCACTAAAATCTTATGAACTCACCAGCTTAATTGCTGATAAACTCTTTCAAATAACTTGTATTCTTACGAGACTAATAGACATGTACTCGTGCTGGGAATTTAGAAGATGGAGCATAATAGCTTCAAGTCTTGTTTTGTTATTTGCTTATGAATTCTATGTTTTGTGAACACACACATTGTAAACACTTTCTTTCTAAATGAAATGGTTGTTCATTACTTGCTTACTGTATACATATCTTGTGATACTAAACATGACGTCCTCCACCCATGAACGATTACGCCGTTCCGGTTTTGGGGTGTGACAGATTGGTATCAGAGCACTGTTTATAGTGAACTAAGTATATCAACCGATAAAAGATATACAACTATAAATACAATGGGGCTTAAGTGCTCTGGATAATGATATATTTTAAGAGTATAACGACAAGTTATAAAATATACCTACTTGCTTATACATGTACTTACTAGAACAAGTATCACAAGAAGAACAGAACTAAAGTATTTAAAGGTTGAACACTGTCGTCAAACCTAAACAGTTATGTAATCATAGCTAGGATCAATATAACCTGATCAACTATATTCATTCGAGATGTGACCGACATGTGTTTGGGAGTGATGTGGTGTTGCAACAGTCTTAAAACTTACCTGAACACCGGTCAAGAGAACACTAGAACAAGTACATTTGAGTTAGAATACTATAGGAGTATTCTATGATACTATAACGCGATAACAAGTTTGAAACATACCAAGAAGATTACATTTAAAATACTATAGGAGTATTTTAGGCTCTATATAAACAACTTACCTGATAACATAAAAGACCCTTGCGGATAGGTCTATGATTTCACAATGTATGCTTCCAAGGTTATATATAATTGAGAATTTATAGACTTAGAATTTGGGATCTACGCTTCACTACCTGTTCCTTGTTTGGTTGTGGTTTTGGAGTAGGATCACTTATTCGAAGGTCTATTTAATCTTAAGTTATATACAACTTGTATACATTGTACAATTATAGGAGGACTCCATAAGGATGACCCCATAAAGTTACCTTAAAGCTCATACATTCTTTAGTCACTTTCATTCTCGCACGACAAGCCCAGATAGATGTAACCACTTCCTCATAGTAGACAACAGAAGAGTCCAGGAGGAACAAGAACAAGTTCATGAGAAGTTTTCAAAGAGGGATCAGTCGAAGTAACCAAAACGTCTTACACGTCACACTATTAAATAATAATCTTGTTAAATGAGCGAGTGGAAACACTGCCCACATGATATGTTAAGATTATTTTCTTACATGCAGCTGGTAACAGTTATTCAGGAAACAGATATTCATTCGAGGATAGTTATTTCAAATTCATAGAGTTTATTAGGTATAGACTCTTTTATGAATTGTTTCTAGAACCCTGTGGAAGTCAGGACCCGATACATCCAGACCTAGGATAACCTTGTCTTTTCAGCTTTCGGCTTGTGTCCATTGCTTTAGACTTATTTTGTCTCATCTTTGTATTCTTTTAGCAAAGATGCCTCCTCGCAGATCTAACAGACGCACTACTCCGATAACTCCAACGCCGCCTCCTTCGCAAATTGATATGGCAGCTATAAATGTTGCAGTAGCTGCGGCTGTGGCAATAGCCATGGCTCAATATCACTCCATCAGTACCAGCGGAGGTGAAACGCCTACTGATTCTACTCAAGGTGAGGTCCCTGGGCGCTCGAGAGAGTTCTCCTACAAGGACTTCACCAAATGCCAGCCATTGTCCTTTAATAGGACTGAAGGAATCATTGCCCTCTTGCAATGGTTCGAGAAAACAGAGTCGATCTTCGAAATCTGTTTATGCCCAGAAGGAAGCAATGTGAAGTTTGCTGCCTGCAACTTCTCTGGCAAGGCCCTAACATGGTGGAATAGCCATGTTAAGTCACTGACTCTATCAGTGGCTAACTCATTAGGTTGGGAAAACTTAAAAGAGTTAATGCGGGAGGAATACTGCCCGTTAGGCGAAATTCAAAAACTAGAACAAGAACTGTGGGATCTCACTATGGTCGGATCAGACATAGTGACCTACACTGACCGGTTCAGCGAGCTAGCAGCTCTATGCCCCGGGATGGTTACCCCGGAGAGCAAGAAGATAGAAAGATACATTTGGGGTCTGACTGCTCCGACCCAAGGAAATGTGTTGTCTTCTAACCCAGCCACGTTCGATAGTGCTAAACGCCTGGCTCAGTGACTCATCGACCACAAAGTCCGCCATGGTGTAAAAGTCCCTATTCCCGAGCCACCGAGGGAAGGGGACTATAATCAGAAGTCGGGGAACAAGAGGAAGAAGAAGCGAACAACACAGGACACCCCGCAAGGGCAACGAGCGAGTACTATGTACACCGCTACTACGCCTACTGTTCCAGCACCTGCCAGTCGATATGCTGGAAACCTCCCGAAGTGTGGAAAATGCAACTTTCGCCACACCGGAGTATGCCGGGAAATGCAGTGTCTGAACTGCCACAGAAAGGGACACACAGTCCGTTTCTGCAGGGCACCGGCTTAACCGATCTCCCAAGTCCCCGGAGCTGAAGAAAACCAAGCCTGCTATGGTTGTGGTGAGACTGGACACTATCAGAGGGACTGCCCAATAATAAGGAACTCAGGCGCGGATGGACGCATTCTGATGATCACCGCAGGAGAATTTACCCCGGAGTCGTTAACGAGTAGCGGTTTATATTCATATAAGATCAAAATTTGGGAATAACACCTAAAAGTAATTATAATAACTCACATGTTGAAATAGGTCACAGTATTTAAGAGAACTAAAAGATCCGTTTAGAGAAGCTATTATGGCTTACCATATACATCAGGGTTGTGCACAACTAAGATGTTGCAGACTTAGAGTGAGTGACTCCGCTTAGGTCCGCATTCCTTAATTGGTTGAGGATTTGAGGCAGAGTTACTCAGTCGACTGCCTGTTTCATCTTAAATATTCATAACTTGTATATGGCAGGTGATTGTAGTGGTACCAAAGAGGATCATGATATAAAGTATCCCCACTAGTTATTAGAGCACTTTCGTTTGTATGTATGCGCACATAGTGGTACGATACGTAGGAGTGTTAACATCAAAGAGAAATCAGGAAATACAGGAACATTTACAAAGAGTATATTTTCGAACATACTAGGAGTACATTGTCGAACATACTAGGAGTACAGTATCGATCATACAAGGGATACATCGTCGTATAGCAGACGTTTCTTTCATTTGACCAAAACTTTGTTCAGTAAAGAGTCCGTTGCTTTCATTCGTCATGAGTTGGCGTGGTCCTCACCATACTGAGTTCATATGTTCTATCGCCTCGATCGGCAAGTTCTCGAAACTTTCTTCATTTGTAACAACAGTCCGACCTAAACCTCAGTTTTATCTTTCGTGTTCTAAACCCCGAAGTACTCATGCGAGGAGTACTTTGTCCTCCGAAGCCTTATCGTCAGATGTCCGCAGAGCGTCAAGAAATACCACTCGTCAAACAGACCAAGTTCGAGCACAAAAGATATGGACAAATACAGCCCACCTATTACTATTTAGGGTATACGCAAGGGTGGTATATGATTATGATTACGCAGATTTAGTATGTGTGTTTCCGCCCTATCTCCTGTTCCTTGTTTGGTAGTGTACCTGGGGCAGAGTCGCACATCCGACTGTCTTACTAATCCTAATTATATACGACTTGTATACACGAGGTAATGATAGATGGACCAAGTATGAATCCTATCATGAACAGAAGGGCAAAGTTGCCAGCTCTACGAGTAGGTATTCTGCCAATCAGAGGAGCGTAACCCCAATAGTAATGCTAAGAAAGCTAATTTCGGGACGAAATTCCATCTAACGGGGGGATGATGTGACAACTCGAAATTTTTTTACTTTTAAAGCCCAATCAATCAACTCAACTGAGTGTCAAACTCATTAGTACTGAGTTCTAGCCCGGTTAAAGGTCATTCTAAAGAGTTTTGAGCCTAATACACTTAAGGAGTAAGTGTTAGAAAGTACCTGCTAGAACCACAGTGTAGCAAATCAAACCATAACCTCATCAAAATGAGTTCACGGCCACAAGACCATGAGTTTACGGCCGTAAACTCATGTGGCCGTAAACTCAAGGGTATATTGATGATACTTGGTCATTTTTCTCATTCTTTCCTTCATTGGCCGATTTTCCTTCAAATCCTCTCAAGTATCATCAAGATTTCCTTCCAAGATCTTCATATAAGTAAGTATTCTTCCTAGATTTGTTGATACATCTCTTAATCTAGTATCCTTCCATGATTTCATCCATAGAAATCACTCTTTTCTTAGATCTTCAAGTTTCACCAAGAACACACACTAGTGTTCTTGGCCAAAACCAACCATTTCAAGCTTCTAGATCGTAAGTACTCTTCCCTATACTTCTTATCTAGTTAGTATCCATACTTAGAGACTTGAAAACATCAAGAACACAAGGACAAAAGGAGTTTATGGCCAAGCCATCTCCCAAGGCCGTAAACCCCCTTAAGGTTGCCATATTGGCCATAAACCCTCCTAGATGCAAAGCTAGTGACCCAGGACCCTTCATGGATGAGATTAGGACCTTAAACTACTCTCAAGTGCACAATGACCATCAGTTTACGGTCGTAAACTCCTTTGGGCCGTAAACTCATCAAAAGCCTCAATGAAGGTGGTCTTTCTCATCCAAGTGTAGAACAAAAGCCCCTAAAGTTTCCATAGCTTTGAAACCAACATTAGGCATGTTTGACCATGAGTTTACGCCCGTAAACTCCCTTGGGCCATAAACCCATGGCCGTAAACTCATGTGAGTGTCATTCTACCTTCCTTTGTTGAATCACATGTGATTCCAACACTTGGCCAAAGTGTTTCCTAGACCCGGCAGGTGTTTCCTTTCATATAGTTGTTTATAAACACTATATTCATGTCAATATGTGTCCTTATATGTCATTTAGGACCTATTGTGTCTCGGGACTTCATTCGTGGAACTTCTCATCCTTACACGCATACCCGTTTGAATCACCCACATCAGGTGAGTTCATACCCCGTAATGAATCTTTTAACTGTTTTAAGGGGGGGGAATACATGTTGAACACAATGATAATTGTGTAAATGTTTGTTATAAACATCTTTCAAAATGTTACTTATGTCATTTATAAGTTGTCAAAACATTTCAAAAACTCTTTTAAAGTTATGTTACTTTATAGTTATACAAAACTCCGTTTTTAAAGTACAAACATAACTTAGTAGATAAACGAGTCTTTTCAGTAACAGTCCAAGTAGAACATTAGTAAAATATAATAGGTATAGTTTAGGGGAATGCTATTCATTACTTCTAGTACAATGAAGCACACAAAGAGTCAGTTCTTACATGAGTCAAATACACAGTGAAGAGAAACAAACAATACCATACAGAAGCTACAGTGAAGAGAAACAAACAATACCATACAGAACATACAGTGAAGAGAAACAAACAATACCATACAGAGAGAACACACAATTATGAGAAACAAACAGAACATACAATATACAGTACAAAACAAACAATTTAGGTTGCTATAGCATGAGAACATACATGATCTAATTATACCAATGAATCACTAACTCATTGTTATAAACAAAAGGTGATAGTTATATTTGGTATACATGATCATATAAATTGAATGTGAATTACACGGCTTGCAAGAATTTGCAGAGGTCGCGTTTGGTTCCCTTAATCTCTAGACAGGGAGAGCGTTTAGTAGGGGTACTAGCCTTCACATTTTGACCATAATAAAACAAACATGTTTTAGGTCATCAGTACATCCGCATGTCATTATAAACGACAACCGTGTACTTACATTTCCCATTACTTTCATAAAGTGACAGTACCACTTGAAAGTCAAACTCAAACTATTTTCGAGTTAAGATAGTTATAAACTAGGGAAAACATATATTTTTACAAACGACAAACGGAATAGTCGAGTCTAGCACATAACAGTAGATGCCTTGGTAGAAGGCTACATTTAATAGAAAGGACCATAATGCTAACCTTAAGATTCCTTAATATATACAACATAGGATATATATATATATACCAATAGGATCTGACAGGTAATAGGATGTGTGCTCTTCGCTTCATTTCCTGTTCCTTGTTTGGATGTGGGCTTGGAACGAATTCACCCAATCTATTTTCTATTCGATTCTAGATATATATATGCTTAGTATATATTAAGACATCATAAGGGTACCAGGTATGGGTCAAGTTATAAGACACAAAGTCAATGCACAACTTTCTAGTACAAAACATACTTTCAAAATCAGAACTTTTGGTATACAAAACTAGAAACTTAACCAGTAAAGGGTTTAATCCATTTTATTAAACCAGTATAAACTTAAATGACCTTAGGTGATTAACTCTATAATAGTTTAGTTTATACATCATGGATATATATAATTAATACCCAATAGGTAGTTGGATGTGTGCTTTCCGCTTCATTTCCTGTTCCTTGTTTGGTTGTGGGCTTAGGGCAGATTCACCCAATTAACTTTCTATTCTATATTAGATCATATATATCCAGTATAAACTAAGTTATTATAAAATTAATCACTGTGGTCATCATTTTATTATAAGAAATAAGGGTTTTCTTAAAGGATCTTTGCATCAAATATAAAGGAACTATTACAGTTAACTCCGTGAGTATCGAGTGAATACGCAGGGGTTATATACAACGATGATCTAACAAACAATGGGATGTGTGTCTTCTGCCTCATTTCCTGTTCGTTGTTTGGTTGTGGGCTTAGGGCAGATACACACAACCGATTGTTTGTTTACTCTGGGTTTTATATAACTTGTATCCATTTAATACTCATAGAAAGGACTGTAGAGTCATTTTTACTTATCTTTCATCAAAGTAGGAAATATAGGATTTTCTGGAGGGACAAGCAAACTTTTCTAAACAGAACTTACTACAACTTACTACATTTTTCAACAACTTTCTACAACTTACTTACATCACTAAAATCTTATGAAGTCACCAGCTTAATTGTTGATCAACTCTTTCAAATAACTTGTATTCTCAAGAGACTAATAGACTGGTAGACTCGTGCTGGGAATTTAGAAGATGGAGCATAATAGCTTCAAGTCTTGTTTTGTTATTTGCTTATGAATTATATGTTTTGTGAACACACACATTGTAAACACTTTCTTTCTAAATGAAATGGGTGTTCATTACTTGCTTACTGTATACATATCTTGTGATACTAAACATGACGTCATCCACCCCTGAACGATTCCGCCGTTCCGGTTTTGGGGTGTGACAGGTCCTGGGAAGCTTCGTGATGAAATCCATAATACTATCCTCCCATTTCCACACAAGGGATATCCAACGGCTGCGTCTTGTTGTGAGGTCTCCGGTGCTCGACCTTAACCTTCCTGCAGGTCAAGCACCTCTCAACGTACCAGGATACATCCCGCTTCATGCAGGGCCACCAGTAATCAGGACGAAGATCTCTATACATCTTCATCGCCCCGGGATGGATGGAAAATCTTGACTTGTGCGCCTCCTCCATCAGGATCTGGCGTACACCTCCTGCGTACGGAACCCACACTCTGCGGTGAAGTGTTAACAGCCTGCGGCTATCATAGTCGAAGGAGGAAATATGTCCCACTATACACTCACTCTTCCGGTGTTCCTCCTTCATGGACTCCTGCTATACTCTCGGGGCTGTGAATGCCTTGCGGCTAAGTGCATCGGCCACAACATTGGCCTTCCCCGAGTGGTAGAGGATCTCACAGTCGTAATCATTCACCACATCTAACCACCGATGCTGCCTCATATTCAGATTCGGCTGATCCATGAGGTACCTCAAGATCTTTTTGATCCGTGTAAATGGTACAACGGACCCCATAGAGGTAGTATTTCCAAATCTTGAGGGCAAAAACAACCGCTCCCAACTCTAGATCGTACGTCGGGTAGTTCGCCTCGTGAGGCTTTAGCTGCCTCGAGGAGTAGGCGATGACGTGCCCTCTCTGTATCAACACTGTGCCCAAACCCAAAATGGACGCATCGCAGTATACTACAAAATCCTCCATGCCCTCTGGCAGGGCTAAAATCGGCGCCTCGCACAATCTCTGCCTCAATGTATCGAATGTTGCCTGCTGCTCAGGCCCCCAACAAAATACAACAGCCTTCTTCGTCAGCCGGGTCAAGGGTACTCCTATCTTGGAGAAATCATATATGAATCTCCGGTAATAGCCTGCTAACCCAAGGAAACTCCGAATCTCAGATGGAGACTTCGGAACCTCCCATCTCATGACGGCCTCCACTTTGTCCGGGTCGACCAAAATTTCGTTTTGGTTGACAAGGTGTCCCAGAAATTGCATTTCGCGCAACCAGAACTCGCACTTGGAGAACTTGGCGTAGAAGCTCTCCCTCCTCAGGGTATCAGACACCTCCCGCAAGTGCTCATCGTTCTGCTCCTGCGTCTTGGAGTAAACCAATATTTCATCAATAAAGACTATCACAGACCGATCTAACATCGGTCTGCATACGCAGTTCATGAGGTCCATGAACACGGCAGGGGCATTGGTGAGACCAAAGGGCATCACCACGAACTCATAGTGGCCATTGTGAGTCCGGAAAGCAGTCTTATGTACATCCTCATCTCTGACTCGCATCTGGTGGTAGCCTAAAAACAAATCTATCTTGGAAAACCAAGATGACCCCTGTAGCTGGTCGAAGAGATCATCAATCCTCGGGAGTGGGTAATGGTTATGTTACCTTGTTCAGCTCCCTGTAGTCTATGCACATCCGATGCGACCCATCCTTCTTCTTCACAAACAGGATCGGGGCTCCCCAAGGAGAACTACTCGGCCTGATAAATCCCTTGTCTAACAGCTCCTGTAGCTGTGTAGACAACTCCTACATCTCGGGAGGAGCCTGATGGGTTATGAGCATTCTAACACTCCTAAGTGTACATGCAAGCCTAAATACCTTGGATCTATGTTTTCTCTATTATACATACAATTATGAACATCCAAGGTATTATCCTAATCTAGCATACAAAATAATAAATATAACAAGATAGAATACATACCTCTTTGATGTAGAATGTCTTCATGAAGCTTGAGTACCTAGTGCCCCAAGTGTGACACCTCAAATGGTTCACACAACACCAAATGCACATGGAATGACTTGAGAGAAAATGAATCACTCCTTGAAATCGTCTAGCCCTCATATTCACACATTAGTGCACGATTTCTTGAGCCATGGGATTCTTTTATATGGTGGCTATTAGGGTTACACTATGTAACTCATAACTTTACCCATTCCTTATGCTCCATGGATTTTAACCTCCATGGAGTATCCATGGGTCACCCCATGGACTTAGTCCAACATAAGGAATCTTGGATCACAATCCCACATATAAAAGAATGAATGATTTACACAATCAACCCATCCTTTTGATCACTTAATTAATTCCAAATTAATTCTTGATCAATACTAATTAAATAACCTTATTAATATATTAGAACTTATAATATATTAACGAACCTTAAGTGTTATTTCTCTCATTATAGTCTATCCAAATGCATGATGTCATGCAACCCAAATGGACCATGCCGGGTCGGGTCAAGTCTTACCAATTATAGTTATGGACTTAGACATTAATCCAACAGTCTCCCACTTGGATAAGTCTAAAACTATTATTGCAAGTATGACTTCAAGAACCGACTGGCAATCGTAGCTCTCAAAAGCTTCTGTCGAACTCTGACCTTGCCGATGATCTCTGACCTTTGTCAATGACTTGTCCATTAGATAAGGGATCATATATTCCTCCATTCAAGATATCATATGGACTGAGACATGGATTATAATGGACTGAGACATGGATTATAATCATTCTCTCTGTCCATTTGTTGTTTCCCGATTTTCCGATTTATGACGACTGACTAATTGAACAAATCAAATCAGTCCAGGCCCGGCCGAGCACTTACATTTGTCATCACTAAATCATCGAGGGGCCCACAGATATCGCTTTTATCCCGAAGGTAAAAGGAATGGATAAACTTCGACTCATATGGCTTGTTCTACTACTTGTTGAATCATACACAAAGGCACGTTTTATAACATCGAGTTACAATGCGTTTTCGTGCAATCAATGTATAACCAACTCATAGTAACAACTCATATCTCTAGGTTTGAAGAATATAAGATATTATCATCTCATGATCACTCGTGATAAAATCCATGAAGTGATTCAAATGAGCGCGGGTTGAATCCAATACTCAGAACTTATGAGCACTCATGAGTGTTGTAACACCACTTTGTCCACCAACTTGGACCTCTACAAACCAACCCATGACAGTCTTGATTCATATCTACTTCCAACATATGACCGACTGTGGATGGTTTGAATAACTTAATCATTCAGGAAGAGCGACTTAGTTATTCTGGAAGTCAAAACATGCAAAGTGAGACACAAGAATAAATTAATCAAATATGGTATCAAACCCTATGAATATAAATAAACACTTTTATTTATCACCATACTGATTACTCATTATTCATTGTTTCGGTTTTATCAACTTTATACTTGAATTTAAAACAATAGTTGTCCCATGCTCCAAGCATGTACACTATGTTTTCTAAACACTAGTCATGCCATACACCAAGTATGCATACTATGTTTGTCTATGATCTTTACTTTGTAAAATAGATCAATTGAACATCACTCCAATGATCCTCTTTTCACAGTCCCAAATCCTTACTGCAAATGCAAGAATTCCAAATTCATGTCATTTACTGAAATCTGTTAGATTCTAAACTTATATGCATTGATCCTCTTAATGATTATGCACGAAGTCAGAAAGACTTGACAACAATCATTACAGAGCATTCCAAAGGAGATCAGCTCCTTGAAAACATCCTTCTTTCATTAAGTTTCCTAATCTTACACAGATTGAATAATTTCTAACTTTGAAACATTTCCATATTCCATTTTGACTATCACTTCTGAACAAGAGTTGCCTCCTTACAAATTATGTCAATATGGTCCTTCCAGAATTAACATTATACTTCCAACTGTCCTTGAGCAACCAATCTTTGGTAAACCTTAGATTGTCCTCGATAATTGCTTAATTATTTTAGTCATATCCAATTCTAGACCTTTTCCCTTCATAATGCCCCAGACATTTGGAAAATTTTAGAAAGGATGAATATAGCACATGTAATCGATCCTATAACTGAAGCATATGGGACACGATTCATGATGTCTCACATAAAGACTAAACCAGTGTTTTGCTATAATATTTCCATTTCAATTTGCCAAGTTCTCAAAATTCAGATTATGAAAAGGGATGTCGTAATCATAATCGAATTTTAGAACGCAAATAATGGACCCATATATAGAATTTCCTTATGTTGAGCCATTCCAACATGAAATTCATATATATATCCTTGATTAAATACGATTAAAATCTCAATCTAAGCTTTCAGAATTGAAATGAAGTATAATTTCCTCTCCCTTAATTATAGCAAAACAACTTTTTCAACCCCTGCAACCTCACGAATTGAAACTTTTGTTTTCTATAATTAACATTGCTAACTTGCAACCTTTGTCATAATTATCATGCTCCCACTAACATGATGATTATTAGCATAACACTTATGCTCCCACTAGCTTTGACATGTACTCAGAAATCAGCTGACTTTCTTACCAAAGTTCAGATTTCTGATACTAGACTGTTTTGATAAAACTTTATCAAAATCATACACCTCTCTTAGATAGCTCACATGTGTGTCTAAACAATTTTAGAACTATGAAAAAGGATGCCGTAATCATAGTCTCAATTGTTTAGACCTTTGCCACTTCTCACAACTCCATGTTAGTGTGCCGGTAAACCACACACGCTCCACTAACGACTTTGAGAATGCAAATATCACAATTGCTATCTAGCTAAAATCTACTTAGTGAAAGTGTTTCCTCACCATCATTTTCATGAATCGGAGAGAAACCTTATGACACTTAGATTCAATAGTGTATGTGTTCTTATCCATGTGGATTTGTCAAAACCATAATCACAAGACAAGGTTAGTGACAAATCCAAACTCATATTGATTAAACTTGTGCAATCTTAAATTCTTGCCATTTGGCAGCTCAGGTGCCTGCCATTGCTTCCAAGTAGTTGTGCAACCAATTGAGAACTCTCAGAACTCCTATGCAAAGCCAACTTGAATAGGCACAAAAATTTCAACACGATAGGTTATAAACCTCAAGTCGTGTGCTAGTGAAGGACTTTAGGTTTTATTCTTGATTAAGTCTTGAAACTTTCAAGAGCTTTAAGACTCCCACTGTCCTCTTGACATATAAGATTCCCTTGTCAAATATTCAAGAGATAGTGCGGATTCTTTATCAAGACTAACACTTTACACAATTGGCCTAAGTTGGTCTCTGTTTTATCCAAAACATCACAACTTACCAATTTCAAATGTACAAGAGTAGATAACCTTTTACTCTTACATTTGACTAGTGTTAACAAACCCTCTTTAAGATATGTCACTCAAGTTACAATCTTGGAGTATGACTCTAAGAATTGTTTTGGAACGAAGTATGACTCATCTTTTTGATTTAACCATTTCAACAATTCATGACTCCTCTTCTTAGTCATAAGAATGCACTAAGATGACTTTAGAGGACCAATTGTGATATGGTATCTTAATCATTAAGATGATCATAAACATGATACTAAAGTACTCTCCCATCTTTTCAGATTTGAGAAACTTTTATCTTTCTGCCATTCTTTGATTCTTCTTATTCGTTCTGTCTCACATTGAAACTTCTCCAATGCTATAGACTTATACTTAAACTTATAAGTATAACCATATTTACTGAACTTAAGTAAATCATGACGAATAGTGTTCTTGATCTTTTGTGGTGGACTTGACCAGTGCACAAGAATGTGTACTCGATCCCTTAGTCCTTTCCTTATTCACATAAGGAGTTAGTCTTAATTTTCCAAGCTGAAAGTTCTCATTCATCATACTATACAACTTGCATGATTCCAAGTTTCGGTCAAATTGAACCTTGGGTGATGAGAATCTTTCCTTATTTGGTAATATTAGACACTACCACAACCGAAAGAATCAAATCCATTTTTCCAATATTGCTATCAATGGAATCTTATAAGCAACAACTTTTCACAAATTCCATTGTAAGGATACTTAAAATAAATAAAATCAAAACCTTTTTCTTTTATTTTAAAACTTTGCGGAAAAACTTATCCTTACAATCCATATGAAAACCTTGTTGTTATCTATTCCTAAGCAATATAAATATCATAACTCTTAAGTAATAGCCCAAAATTCTGATCACCGAACCATGCGATTGAAATCCATCTTTGCGATCAGAATCAGCATGTACTTAATAGAGTTAGACAATGGACTTTACCTGAAGTAGAGCCAAACTTATTGACTTTAACATCCTTAGGTAAATTTTGCAGCTTCGTAACCAATGCCCCTTCCTTTGGCAATAGTTAGCTATGGACCCTTGATAATGGGACTATCTCAGACTTCGCCTCTCTCTTTACCATTGGGTCAACCGAGTTGACTATGGCCGATCCCTTTCCATTGGGAAGAGAGAGCTTTACTGGATATCCAATGTCATCATTGTCAATGTCCATAGCGTTTTAGGAAGTTGATCTTAGCAAATAGATAAGATCATTAAGGGTCTTGTCTTAGTCTGTTTCATAGGATTCCCAAAAGAACTCATTATGTGACTTAGAAAGTAGTTGAGCCACCAACTTTCTCAAGACTTTGACACCCAACTCTCCCGGCTTGTCAATATGTGACTACATCTCCAAGATGTGATAACACCTAGACCTTGCCTTGCGAATAGGTATTGAGTGACCTTAAACTTTTTAGGAACTTGTGGGTTAGGGAGAATAATTGGAGGAGGTGAAAGAAGTATGATATCCATGGGACATCATCTTCATTTAGGAAAGCTTGTTTCAAGAGATTTGGGAAGATCATAAATGTCTAGACCAGACATCTTTTTGGGAGATATTCAAGATAGTTGATTTAAAGTCCTTAATATGACACCCAATATGAAATATTAAGGCTAGGACCCAACAAACTATTTTATAACTTAGAAGAGGGATGCCGTAATCCAAGCTATAAAATATTTGAAGGTAGGTGAATGACGATTCACCAATTTCCACCATGAAAAACGAAATAATTTATTAGGTTTTAATTGGATTTGAAAGTCCTAGATCTTTGAGATTCATTGAACTGTTCAAAGGCATGTTTCAATCTCGAGTGTGCCCTTCAGGTTTTGTGACTGGGATGCCGAGGATCACAAAACAACGTGTGAATAACCATGCAAATATACTTGGTACCCTTAATATTTACCCCTTAATCAGTGTGCCGGTTAACCACACACGCTCCACCGATACAAATATACTTGATAAATATTAAGTTACCCTTTGCCTACCTTGTTAAGTCCAGGTTAGTGTGCCGGTTAACCACACACGCTCCACTAACGACTTAAGCAAAGTGCAAAGTGTAATTTCATGGATTAGCACCTTATTCACATTTTCCTAAGTAACTAAGATTGGGTATTAATAAGAGTTTAGTTACTTAGTATTTATCATTAATACTTTTAATGAAAGGAGAATTATAGTCCTTGTCCTACCCGTTCGGCTAACGACCCTCCACCAGTCAAGGAAGCGGTGAGTGAGAGTGGACACCCATTAAACTGCCATTTTATAGGCAGTAACCTTATACCCCCTTATAGACCGGCTTCATGAATGAGGCCTACTAACGGTAAGACTGACTTTACTCTTATACATATATATATATATATAAATATTATTAACTTATAATATTATAAAGTATAAGGGTTGAATTTTAACTTTTAAAATTCTAAGGGCTAACTTGGAATGTATTCATAAGTGAAAACTTTTCAAATTCCAAAACTTGAGGGCAAGTTTTGAAACTATTCAAAACTAATTAATTCCATAACTTATGAGTTTAAAGTAGTTTTAATTAAAAAAAAAAAAAAAAAAAAAAAAAAAAAAAAAAAACTCTTCAAGTTCCATAACTTGAGGACAAGTTATGGAAGACTTTAAACTAATTAATAAAAAAAAATAACTTTTTTTTATTGTAACTTATGGAACTAATTAAGGTTACACTTTTTTTTTAATTTAATGAAGAGACTCTTGAACCTCCATAACTTGAGGACAAGTTATGGAGTCATAAAACCATTTAATTAGAACTAGACTCTTCATTTTGTAACATTTGCCAACTTTTATGAGTTTTATGATTCTTAAATGTGACTTTTCATATAACTTGAGGACAAGTTACAAAAACACACTTTGGAATCAACTCTTAGATTAAAATGGATTGAAAACAACTATTTCACACAACTTTTCTATTAATCTAAGAACCTCATAAGAACAAGATAATTCAAATCATCAATCTTCAAGAAGTTAGCAAGAACATACAAACTAATACAAATCTTGAAATTATGACAATTATCTTAGAAATTGGATTAGCATGAACATTACCACATCAAAAACAAGTTTATAAGTCCAAAAACATCTTAGGGTAATGTTCCTAGTCCAATTCCAGCCAAAACAATCGAATATATGCATCCAACTCGATTTTTCAGCTACTTTTGCAAGTATAACAAGAAAACAAGCCTAGGCTCTGATACCACTGATGGGTTATGAGCATTCTAACACTCCTAAGTGTACATGCAACCCTAAATACCTTGGATCTATGTTTTCTCTATTATACATACAATTATGAACATCCAAGGTATTATCCTAATCTAGCATACAAAATAATAAATATAACAAGATAGAATACATACCTCTTTGATGTAGAATGTCTTGATGAAGCTTGAGTGCCTAGTGCCCCAAGTGTGACACCTCAAATGGTTCACACAACACCAAATGCACATGGAATGACTTGAGAGAAAATGAATCACTCCTTGAAATCGTCTAGCCCTCATATTCACACATTAGTGCACGATTTCTTGAGCCATGGGATTCTTTTATATGGTGGCTATTAGGGTTACACTATGTAACTCATAACTTTACCCATTCCTTATGCTCCATGGATTTTAACCTCCATGGAGTATCCATGGGTCACCTCATGGACTTAGTCCAACATAAGGAATCTTGGATCACAAGCCCACATATAAAAGAATGAATGATTTACACAATCAACCCATCCTTTTGATCACTTAATTAATTCCAAATTAATTCTTGATCAATACTAATTAAATAACCTTATTAATATATTAGAACTTATAATATATTAACCAACCTTAAGTGTTATTTCTCTCATTATAGTCTATCCAAATGCATGATGTCATGCAACCCAAATGGACCATGCCGGGTCGGGTCAAGTCTTACCAATTATAGTTATGGACTTAGACATTAATCCAACAGAGCCAACCTATACGGTTCCTTGGCTATCGAAGCCGCACCAGGGACTAGGTCGATCCTGAACTCTACCTGTCTCTCTGGAGGTATCCCAGACAAATCCTCTGGAAATACGTCCGAGTACTCTCGCACAACTGGCACATCACTCACGGTCTCCTTACCCGCCTCCCGGGTATCCATAACGTAGGCGACATACCCTGCGCAACCCTGCTGAAGGTAGCGCCTATCCCTCGCTGCTGAGCACAAAGTTGGTCCATGCTGCGGCCTCTCGTCCTGAATCACAAACTCTCCCCCACTTGGGGTCCTGACACGAACCAACTGCTGCTCACAGTCGATCACTGCTCCATTAGGGCTCAGTCAATCCATGCCTATAATAACCTTGTTCTCACGCAAAGGTATAGGAACCAAATCCACAAGGTAATGCTTGTTATATATCATCAAAACGCAATCTCTGTAAACCTTAGATGCCCGGAAAGATCGGTCGTCACCAATCTCAACCTATAAAGGGCATTCCAACATGCCTGAAAACTCAGCAAACCTCTTGCTGAGGGCAAGAGAGACAAATGATCGGGTAGCTGCCGAATCAAATAACACCTGTATTGGGATACCGTTCACATGGAACGATCCTAAATGAAACACGTAAAACATAGAACGTAAATGTCATAACCGACATATAATAAGAGTTAGGAAGAAGAAAATATACTCGTCACCACATCCGGTGCGGCACGCGCCTCCTCGGTGGTCAGATGGAAGGCTCGAATCCTCACCACTGGAGCATCTGTCTTGCCCTGTCAGCCATCCGTGATCCGCATGGTCGCTTGAGCTGGCGCCGCCATTGGCGCTCCTGATGTCAATCTCGGGCAGTTGGCCTTGTTATGGACCTTCTGATTGCAATGAAAGAAAATCAGGTCTGATGTCTGAAGGGTGGGGGTATGGGCAGTACAATCCCTGCCAAAGTTCCTAAGCTTGCCGCACTTATAGCAGCCCGACGACCCTAATCTCCAAACTCCCTCATGCGTCTTGCCGCCTTTCCCACAACGGCTCCGTCCCTGCTGGCCCTTCGACCTCGAGTCACCTGCCCGACCTCCGCCTCCCTCTTCCGGATGTGCTCTATATCAATCTCCATCTTTCTCGCCCTGGCTATCATATCCTCCAAAGTGGGGCATGCTGAGTAGCTGACATGTTTCCGGATGTCAGCTCTCAACATATTGTAGTACCGGGTCTTTCTTATCTCCTCATCACCCGCGTACTGAGGCACCAGTAAGGCGCTCTCCCTGAACTTGGCAATAATCTCCGCCACTGACTCAGTCGTCCGTCTCATATCAAGAAACCCACTGGCTAGCTGCTGAATCTCTACAGATGGCGCAAACTCAACCCTAAACCAACGTGTCACTGACTGCCCCCACTAGTCTCTAGCCCTGTCTCTCAAACATCCCGCAACATACCGGACCTTCGACCCCTCAAGGCAGAAGCTCGTCAACTGTGCAGACTCGATGTCTGCAATCCATCTCCTGGCCACAATGGGGTCTTTCAGCCCGTGAAAGTCTGGCGCACCACATCCCCTGAAATCCTTGAAGGAGAGTGTGCGCGTCCCTGACTGGCCAGATGCCATGTCACTCCGGAATGGCCTCAGGCGATCCTCTATCAGCTCAATGATCCCTTCCTTGATCGTCCCGAAAATCACCGGGGTCACCTCAAGGATGCCTCTCGTAATCTCAGATGCGATGAACTTGTGTAGTCCGTCTTCAACCGGCTCGGAACCTGCACCTGAACCTGAACCTGAACCTGACCCAAACCCTGAACCTCCTGCTCCGTGACATGTCACCACCATTCTGAAACAAAACACATAATCGTCAGGGTCATACATAACCTCGAGAGGTCTCACACACTCTACAAGTTCCTTGGTTCTATCTCAGCCCATCCTTGAATCGAGTACGGATCCTCTGCTTTCAGTTGTATGGGCACATACTACCTTCCACATCTATATGTACTTCCCTCAAGGATTGCCTTGACTTCACCAAGTCCCTTTCACTACTACTGCTCGTTGTACTAATCTCATCCTAGGCTTAACCTAGGGTAACCTCCAACCCACTCTCCGCCATCAGCTGCATAAGAAGTCCCTGCTACCTCTCCCTAACTAGCTCGCGAATACCATTACATATTACTAAGACTATATAATTCTTCGAATGATAGGTCCTACCCTACAACGGTTGGACTCAGACAAGAGCTGCGAAATAGGGCTAGAACTAACCTTCTGAAATTATTTAGTCCTTGTAATATGTAACTTAACGTATTCATGTACTAGTTAATTAAAGATGACTAGAACTCCTAAAAGCACAAAGCAATCAACATTTAGACATTGAGTAACCAAACCAAACATATCCTATTCAGGCCATCATCTCACTGACTAATCAATTCTAACATGTAATTCCATAAGCACGTCATGCATCTTCCAGATCCTTAGCCCTAATCTAGCATACAGTTCTTATACACATACAATAGGCATATAAATCATCCTTCCTAGATCCTTAGCCCTAATCTAGCATGCAGTTCTCATAATCATATAATATATCATAACAAACATGTATGGGTATCTTGGTAAAAACTTACTTAAGCTCAGCCAATTGCATGCATCATACACCTTGTTCTTTCTCAAAAACTCTTTTCTCTTTTCAAATTCTTTTCTTTTTTCAAAATTCTTTTTATAAGAATGATTTTATTTTGAAAATTTTCATACCAAGTCCTCATTTGAGTTCAGACACACCCAAGAGTGTGCCCGAATCCCTCAAACCAAGGCTCTGATACCAACTTGTAACATCCCAAAATTCAAGACCAAAAATTTCATGTTTAATTTAAAGATTCATAAAACAGATTACTGAAAATGCCATCAATGTTATCTAATATCATGAAATACCATAAGTCAACTATCTCAAAAACATATCATAGGAAAATAATGTCAGAGTACAAATCGGAAGAATCTCATGTGCGGAAAATCGTGGTGTGATGCGCTGCTATCTTGTCGGCTCCTTTCCCTTAGAAGAAGAAGGACCTGAAACAAAAACTGTAATCCGTAAGCAATAAGCTTAGTGAGTTCCTCCATCATACCACATACCATACAATAAACATACTGTCTAACATGTCCGGGTACTGGACTACCCCTTCGGTCTCTTTCAACCGGCAATCGCCTAGCATATCAGGGTGTCGGCCTACCCCTTCGGTCCATTTGAACCGGTAACTTGCCTAGCATATCAGGGTGTTGGCCTACCCCTTCGGTCCTTTCGACCGGTACCTTGCCTATCATAGCAGGGTGCTGGCCTACCCCTTCGGTCCTTTCGACTGATACCGGAGACTATTTCACCCCCTACTTCTACCATATAACATCCTAGTACATAAACATGTAAGTCACATACTACCTAGCATATCAGGGTGCTGGCCTACCCCTTCGGTACTTTCGACCGGTACTGGGGCCTATCCTACCCCTCCAACCATAATCACATAATATCATAGCATACTGGCCCATAAAGCATAACAAATAGTAGCATACCAGATAATTATCACAAATACAATCATCTCTACTACAACTCTTACTAGTGGGTCAGCATTGGTGCCTTCGACCCACTTCTACTGGAAGGTAACTCACCTCGATAACTAGGAAATAGTTGCAAAGGCTCCTGCTCTGAAATCAACCCTTCTCAGACTCCTACACATAAGCATTTCCTTTAATTACTGTTTTCATACTCATAACCCCTTTAAGGATCAACTTTGGTCAAGGTCAAAGTCAAAGTCAACATCCTGGTTGACTCAACTCGCAGAGTTGGTCCATCAGCTCGTCGAGTTCCATGAATCAAGAACCCTGAATTGGGATCCAACTCGTCGAGTTCCTCCTGTCCATACAATCGTGACTTCTTCAATAACCTCGTCGAGTCATCCTTGAACTCGTCGAGTTTTTCCCCTTTACAGACTCGGGATACTTCGACCCAACTCGTCGAGTTCCTCTATGGACTCGACGAGTTCTTCAGTCTGTTGAGCAATAGATTAAGCTCCTATCCTTCAGATCTGGACTCCAAACTTCTTCTACACACTGAAAATGTCCTTTTAAGGGTAAAGTTTCCAACTTTACCCGTTAATAGCCCTTCTTAATGGGTTTAGCTCAAACCCTAATTCTTTAAGACCTAAATCTTGACCCAAAAGCCATAATACTTCACACTAAAGCATAACAACTGAGATCTAGGACCTAGACACCATATGAATACGTAAAGTCCCTGACTTTCCCTCCATGCATGGCCTCTTGGAGCTTAAAAGGCCAAAATGACACCTTATAGCTTGCATGGGGCTTCCATGGCCATAAAGTTTGCACCTTTATGCCATTAAACCCCTCCTATACCCCAGATTTGAAAGAGCAATCACTTGGGACGTCCAAATCTCAAAAGCTAACATTCTTGGACCAAAAACCCCATAAAAGTGAAATGAAGAGATCTAAGAAATCATTGAGCAAGTTTGAGACTTGCTTACCCGAAAATGCTGCAAATGAAGTGAAGTTACTAGATCTACTCTCTTCTTCTTGAGTCCTCTAACTTCTTCTTCTTCCACAAGCTTCTAACGCACAATTTTTCTCTAAAAAATGTCTCATAAGCGCACACAAGGCTCTAGGGTTTCGTGGCTAGGGTTTTGGGACTTGGAGGCTGTAAATGTGGCTAGCCTTTAGGGATTAATGTGTTTAAATAGGGTGTAAAACCCTGAAATTAGGGTTTCAATCTGCCATCCCTACTCATCGAGTTGGGACTCTCAACTCGTCGAGTAGGTTTCTTCACCCGCGTACCAAAATAATTCCTACTCGACGAGTTTGGGGTCTCCAACTCATCGAGTTCTCATATAAAAGTGAATAAATTTATTTAAAATACATACCAGGAACCGGACGTTACAATATTTTCAACAAGTTGACAAGAAAAAAATAAACTTTATTTTTTTGACAGTAAAGTCCTAATTATCGGCTAACCGGAAAAAATAGGTACGCGTGTAAAAAATTGATGGTAGGTAGGACTTTAGTGTCAAAGTTTAGGAATTTCTTGTCAAATTGTTGAAAATATTGGTACTTTAGTGTATATATTCCTACTTAAAAAGATTAAATATATGCTAAAATCTTGCTATCCGTATTCTATGCAAAATATATACCTTGTACATAAGTACATGGTTACTTTCATAAGTATGATTTTTAATAAAAGTATTTAACATCAATTAAATGCTTATATGTGAAATGAATGCATATTATATGGAATATGTGTTAAGTGTATACACGGTATTACCATATGACAATCTTAATGGAAGTATTATTACTTAAAAGATTAAATGTACACATAATGCCTAATATGCTTGTGGTAAATGTATACACTGTATTATGATAGTATTGTATGAATAGGGATTTATTGTTGAGTTTTTATTCAAAAATCCGGTTTCACAACCGGTAAAAAATGACAACGGAAGCTTTAAAATGTTGAATAAAACTAAAACTATTTTACCCACCAAGGATCATTTTGCAAGAGTTAGAAAGATTAAAACAACCATAGAATGGAAAACATAACAACCTTTGAAGACTTTGATCCTCATGGGAGGTTGGAAGTTGATGAAGTGTGGCATGAAACTCTAAAACTAGAGTTCTCTACAAGTATCCACCAAGCAAGAGTAGAACCATCAAAACATCCTAGTATTCACTTGTAATTTGTTTTTCATAAGCCTTTGAAATGTATACCAAATATATGTTCAAAGGTGAAGCAACAAAGGGGCTTTGTCTAACATCAAAATGCAAGAGAATGGAGGAAGAGAAGAGCTTGCAAAGCTCAAAATTTGGCAACCCGTTAGAGCCTCTCATGCTCACGGTTTTGACTCCAAAGAAGAAGGAGAATGAGGCTTTCAAGAAGTGTGTCAAAACCCTTCCATGCTCTCTCTTATATAATGGCCAAAAAGTGAAAGGGAGACCATAAAGAAAAAGCATGGACAACTTTGTTCCAAGAATGGCATGAATTGATTAAACAACTCAAAAGTGAGCCATGCTTGGTCTCCTCTTCTATTTTCGAAAAAGCTAGGCGCAAAAGAAGACATAAGTTGTCTCATGGCTAGTTTATATACACATACATGTTATATTTATAAAAATCAATCATTTTTATAAATAATTCCCAGCATATATATATATATATATATATATATATATATATATATATATATATATATATATAATTAGTCATATATAAATATCTTATTTTATATAAAACTATCTTTTATAAATTGTAACTAGCTTATTTTATATAAAACTATCTTTTATATAAATTAAAATAGTTTATTAAGATATAAATATAACTTATAAATAATCATACTTTATGATATATTTCATAAGTTGTTATTTCTCCAATAAATATTATTTCCACAAATAAGAAATTCCCAATTAGTAAAATATTATTTCCATGAAATAATAATTTTACAATTAAATACAAGTGTTGATATATTTATTAATAGTCAAATTATACTAATAAATAATCAATTGACGGTAACTTGCTATATGGTGTGACCCTATAGGATCATATATTATTAGCAATATCATTCTATAATGACTTTTGGGTATACTAGATCTTTCATTTATATTGGAATTTGATTACATGTATTTCAATATTGTCTAGTTTTAAACTAAGATTTATAGGGGATGCTTAGTTCAAGGTAAGTTGAATAATTGGATAGTATCATACTAGGGGTGCATGTGAGATTGGAATAGAGAGTAGAGCTTTGTTCTAAGGCGCTATCACATGCCGACGTATGGGTTATGTACCAGAGTTAGTGGTTAAATTTATATTTTAATGTGAAGGGGTGTGAAATATAAAATAGTGGTGTGAGGCTATGACAAAAATTGTACTATTATACTATCAGGACAACTCATATGCCAAAGTAAGATGACGACAACTGACTATTCTAGACAATCTTGTGGAACACTAGAAATCTCATTTCCTGTAGGTGTTAATGATCATACTTTTTAGGGAAAAGGAAAGGTGTTCATTCAGGTACTCCATCCCCACATGGTTATCTTTATTGACTTACATTGATAAGGAATCAAATAATGTCCCATATTGCAAAATAAAATTTTCATTTTAAGAATAGAATAAACACCCATTTTTATAAAGTTACATTCAAGTCCAAACCATTTGTTCATAAACCATAATTGAAAATCAGAGCTATAAGGAAAAGAATACGGAATCTCGAAAAATAAAGTTGTTGATGTGTGTGTACAGTCTCGCCTTCACAATCCGATAAGTACCTGAAAAACATTTAATCCACAACTATAAGCACAAAGCTTAGTGTGTTCCCGAAAATATCACTTACAACAAAACATAATAATCAACTATGGTTTATCAGCAACCCCATGACTATCAACAGTCATGAGGAATATAAGAAGTCCTAAATATCACATACAACACAAAAATATAAACAACTATGGGTTATCAACAACCCTAGGACTATCAACAGTCCTACGGGATCATAGTAGCCCTATGGGTTATCAGCAACCTTGTGGGTTATCAGCAACCCTACGGACCATCAGCAGTCCTGGAGTTATCAGCAACTCAAATACACATATAACAACAATCAACAAATAAGACCCAACTATTCTGGCATACACACACATAATGATATAGGTAATATAATGAGAAGACTCACCTAAACGAAGAGATGAAATCCATTACTCAAAGTCCCAGAGAATCAGCTACACGAACCTCCTAAACCAATCACAAGGTAAACCTCAGACTATAGCTCAACACCTCTCCAAGTTTGACCAAAAGTGAAACTGGTTAAAAAGTCAACGGTCAAAGTCATCCCCAGCTGACCTCCACATCGTGGACACCCATAGGTCACGTTCTGGCAGCTATACGACAAAACAGTCGTGGTGACACTAGCCTCCACGTTGTGGCGAGCAACATACCACGCCATGGGAACTGATCCCAAGAACTTAATGGGTTAACACTTAACCCCTTAAACCCAAGCTTCCAACTTTTCATATTTTTGTACCTAATAGCTTCGTAATGGATAAAGTTTTCAACTTTATCCATTAGGATGGTCCAGACAACCAATAATCTAAACTTTAAGTCTCAAAGGGGCCAAAAATGAATCTTTCTCACTTAATCCATTAAGTCCAAGTCCCCAACCCTCTGATCTGAATCAACATGATGTTTAAATGGATAAAGTTTCCAACTTTATCCATAATGATGCTAGAAACTTTCAAAATCTAAACTTTAATACACCAAAAATGACCTAAAGGACCAATAAAACTTGCATGCGTAAACGAAAGGCAAAAGACCATAATGTTTCTAGCCCATGAGGTCCAAGATGAATTTCAAACTCATAAAAAGTGTTTAGAGTCTAATCAACTGATGGGTTTTAGCCAAAAGAACATCCTATGTGCTCATGCAAACCCTAAAGCTTGGATCTAGGTTTCTCTATTGTACATGCAATTCATCCAAGACTTACAAACCATAGATCTAATGATATATTTCGAAATAGACATAAGAATACAGATCTAGATGATTACCTCTTCTTCAATGGCTTGAATCTTCTTGTCTTTGGAGCTTAGAGTCACAAGTGTCACTCCTCTAATGGCTTACAAACACCACAAGCAAGAGGATGACTAAAGAGAAGGAGGAGAAGCACCAAAACTCGTCCTAGGGTTCTTCAAAGAGAGTTCCACACGTTTTTGGGGCTATAGGGGTCTTTATATAGTGAGGCCATTAGGCCCTAAGCAGCCCATGGACTCCCTTTAGAACACCCCTTGGACGAATTCCTTATGGGCTTCCCATAGAATTTGTCCAACCTATGTTCCAAGATGATCCATAGCCCAATTGCAACTATTTTATAATTACAATTCCAGTCACCTTAGTTTAATTAATGTCTTTTAGTCACAAAACTAATTCTTAATTAATTCTTGACTAATATTAATTAAACAATATGATTTCTCCTTTAATATATTATTCATATAATATATTAATAAATCATAATTAAGCCTCTTTCTACATAAATCATCCTATCAAGTTGCTTTGGTGAAGGCAACCTAAAAGGACCATGCACAACTGGGTCAAGTACATACCAAATATAGTTACGGGCTTAGACACTAATCCAACAGTCTCCCACTTGGATAAGTCTAGTAACTATAATGTAAGTACAATCCGATTAACAATCCTAGCTCTCAAAGACGCTGTCGAACTCTGATCTTATCTGCAACTTGTCCTTTAGATAAGGGATCATATATTCCTCCATTCTAGATATCGTATAGACGTGAGACATGGATTGAAATCATTCTCTCAGTCTATGTGTTGTTTCTCGACTTCCAATTTATGACGACTGACAACAGATTACAATTGAACACATCAACTTAGTCCTGGCTTGGCCAAGCGCTTAGGGTGTCATCACTAAATCATCGAGGAGCCCACATATATCGGTTTTATCCCACTTTGGGTAAAAGGAGCGGATAAACTTCGACTCAATGCTCGCTTGTACTCACTCACCGAATCACACACAATAATACGTTTTAACACCAAGTTGTTGGTGCATTTACATGTTATCAATGTGTAACCGACTCACAAGATACAGCTTACACATCTCGGTTTCAAGAATATAAGATATTATCGTCTCACCAATCACTCGTGATAAAATCCATGAAGCGATCCAAGTGAGCATGGGTTTAATCCAATACTCTAATCTTATAGCAGCACTCATGAACCCTGAAGCAAACTTTTGCTATGTCTAAAACACTTTAGACAATCGACAGTCAGATTCATGACAATCTTCTTTCATACCTACTTCCAAAGTATGAGCGACTGTGGAGAGTTTGAATAATCTTATTATTCAGGAAGTCAAAACATGCAAAGTGAAACACAAAAATAATACTAATACTATATGGCCTCAAACCTTTGAGTATAAATAAAACATTTTATTTAAATACCATATTGATTACTCATTATTTGTTGTTTCGGGTAATCAACTTCTTACTTGAATTATTCAACAATTTACCATGCTCTTAGCATGCACACTATGTTTACCTATGGTCCCTACTTTGTGAAATAGATCAAATGAACACATTTCCAATGGTGCTTATTTCATAATTCCTAATCCATTAGTGTAAGAATACAAAATTCTCGCAACTACTAGAATATGTTAGATTCTAACATTTTATGCAACGGTCCTTTCGTAATATCACAGCGCCAAAGTCACCAAGACCATGCCAATAAAATTACAAAATGCTCTATTGGAGATTGTTACAAGACAATTCCATAGATGTGAAGTCTCACATTCAAAGAACATTCCTTTGAACATCCTTCTTGCATAAAAGTTTCTAATCTAGACATTGATTCTCGATATCCAACTCTCAATATGGAAACATTTCCATATTTGCCATATGACAACTCATTCTACATAGAATCATATCTAATCATAATAATGACATTATGGTCCATTCGTTACTATACTTCCAACTGCCCCCAAGCGACCAATCCTTAGCGAAGCTTAGATTGTCCTGGACAGTTGTTTAATTATTTTAGTCAAATCCGGTTCTATTCCCTTTTTCCTTCTAAATGCCCTAGGCATTTGAAAAAAAATTTAGAACGGTCGAATATTACAGCATATGCAATCGATCCTATACCCGAAGCGTATGGGATACGATTCATAATGAAAAACGTGATACTTTACCAGGTTCTTGCTATAATATTGTCATAATATTTCTATTTGTCGTGTTCTCAAAATTCAAACTATGAAGAGGGATGCTGTAATCATAATCGAACTTTGAGAATGCAAATAATAAATATATCCTTGACTAAATTCAATTAAAATTTCTCGATCTAAGCTTTTAGATTGGAAACGAAGTATAACATTCTCTCCCTTAATTATAGCAAAAACGACTTTTCAACCCCTGCAACTTTGCAAATTGAAACTTTTGTTTTTCTATACTTAAACAATAATCATGCTCCCACTAACATGATGATTATATCCATTCCAGCATAACATTTATACTCCCACTAGCTTTGACACGTATTCAGAAAACAGTTGGACTTCTAGAAGACAATAGTTATTGACTTCCAAAGTTCATATTTCCAATACAATGTGCTTCGATAAGCCTTTATCTAAGCTTCTCAAACTCACACACCTTTCCTTAGACAGCTCACATGTGTGTCTAAACTAATTCAGAACTTATATTACTAAGTCCCAAATGTTCAGACTAATTACCAAATATCACAATTCGAACTATGAAGAGGGATGCCGTAATAATAATCGAATTTGAGAATGTAATTTACATAATCGCTATCTCCTTAAAATCTATCTTAGTGAAAAGTGTTTCCTCACAATCATTTTCATGAAGGAGAGAAACCTTATGACACTTAGATTTTATGGTGCATGTGTTTCTATCCATGCAAATTTGTCATAAGCATAATCATAAGATAATGTTTGTGACGAATTCAAATTCTTATGGACAAAACTTGTTCATTTTTGATTCTTTGCCATCAAGGGTCCCACCATTGCTTCCAAGTTATTTAGCAGCTCACCTATGCCAGTCAATGTACTTTCATTAAACAAGGTGCTTGTCTTATGCAGTCTATTGAGAACTCGTAGAACTCATATGCATAATCAACTCAACTGGATTGGCACAGAAACAAGAATACGTCAACACGATAGGTTACAATCCTCAAGTCGTGTGCTAGTGTTTAATAGGTTTAATTCTTGATTTGTTCTTGAAACTTTTCAAGATCTTTAGACTCCCACTGACGTCTTGACATATTAGATTCTCTTATCAAGAAACATTTCTTGACAAAAACAAATATCCAAGAGTTATTGTGTGTCTATATCAAGACAAAACCTACACGTAATTCGGTACTAGTTGGTCTTTGTCTTATTCAAGACATCACAACTTACCAAAATGTGCAAGTGTAAGAACATTCCTACTTAAGATTATGTCACTCAAGTCACAATCTTGGAGTACTGATTCTAAGACTTTATTTTGGAACGAAGTACGATACATATTATTGACTTAACCATTTCTACAATTCACCATTCCTCTTCTTAGCCAAACCAGTGCACTAAGGTATCCTTAGAGGATGAATTGTAATATGGTTCCTACAATTACCAAGACGATCATAAAACACGATACAAAAGTACTCTCCCTTCTTCTTAGATTGGAGAAACTTTTTATCTTTCTGCCTTCATTGATTCTACTTATTCGTTCTGCCATTAATTGAAACTTTTCAATGATTTAGAATTACACTTAATCTTGTAAGTATAACCACATTTACTAGACTTTTAGTAAATCGTGACGAATAATGTTATTGTTATTTATGGTGTACTTGACTAGTGCACAATATTGTTTACTAGTTCCTTTAGTCCTTCACTTGACTCACATACTTATGTGAACAAGGAATTAGTCTTAATTACTTAAGTACCAAGATTTCCATACATCATACAACACAAGTTGTGTGATTCTAAGTTTCTGTCCAATTGAAACTTGGGCGATGAGAATATTTCCTTACTTAGAGAAATTTGACACTTCCGTAAATAACATAACTACGAATCACATCCACTTATAGAAATACAAAAACAACAATTTTTCACAACGATTTCATTGCAAGGATATATATAATTAAGAGAAAAAACTTATTTTATTCATAAAAGCAGCGAAAAACATGTCCTTACAATGCAAAATCAACTGAAAAACTATGTAATCAAATATTCCTAACAAATCTATCATAACTTTCTAAGCTCAAAATCTGATCTTCGAATCCATGCGATCGTGATCCATTTCTTCGTGATCAGACTCATCTTGCTCTTCCATCAAGCTTCCTCTCTTTTCTCTGATCCTGCAAAACATTCAAATGTAATCTTATCACATTATGTATTAAGAATGAATGAATAGGAACTTAACAGGGTTAGATAATGGATTTTACCTAAAGAAGAGCCATACGTCTTGACTCTCCCATCTCTTAGATCTCTTAGGTAGACAGGATAACTTCATCTCCAATGCCCCTTCTCTTGGCAATAAAAGCAAATTGACTCTTTTGGAACAGCACACAGAACTACTTCAGACTTTGCCTTTCTCTTATGATCAAACTTTTCGACCATGTCATGCCTTTCGTTGCCATTGCCTATGTCCATAGAGGCTTGGAAGGCAGATCCACCAATAAACTTTGCTTCTCCAGTGTGCCAAATCATTGTTGATTCAGCAGCAATAAGCAAATAGGTGAGATCGATGAGGGTCACGTCGTGGTCTATCATATAGTATTATCTTACGAACTCACTATATGAGTCAAGAAGCGACTGAAGAACCCAGTCAACAGCCAACTCCTCACAGACAACGACTCCTAACATTCTTAACCTATCAATGTGTGACTTCATCTCTAAGACGTGTGCACACACTGACTTTCCTTCTTCATGTTTACTTTCCAAAAGGGCTTGAGTGAGCTTGAACTTTTCAAGCCTTTGAACTTGTGGGTTAGGGAGAACAATAGAAGGAGGTGGAGGAAGTGAAGTATGATCTCTTGTTCCTCGATCGAATCATGGAATATCATCTTCATATGGAAGGCTTGTTCCATGGGATTTGGGAAGACCATAGTTGTCATACTTTGATATCTACAAAACAGGAGAAAATTCAAGTTAGTTGATTAATTGAGTCCTTAATAAAACACCCAAATGAGATACTAAGGCTAGGACCCAACACAATACTCTACAACTTGGGAGAGGGATGCTGTAACCCAAATTGCAGAACATTTGAAGGTAAGTGAATGACGATTCACTAATTTTCCACCATGAAAAACGAAAAAGAGATTAAGTTTTAAATGTATTGAAAACTCCTAGATCCTTTGAGGTTCATTGAACTTTTCAATGGCATGTTTAAATCTCGATATGCCCCTCGATTTGTGACTGGGATACCGAGGATCACAAAACAGGGTGTGAATAACCATGCAAACTTATATGGTGCACCCAATGTTACAGTCACCTATTCGATGTGTCGGTTAACCACACACGCTCCACCGAACTATGACAAACATTGAGTCACCCTTTGCTACCTTTGCTTAGAACCCATTTAGTGTGCCGGTTAACCACACACGCTCCACTAACGTCTTAGCAAGGGTACAAAGTGTAATTTCATGGAATTGCATCAAATTCACTTTTTCCTAAAGTAACTAAGATTGGGAATTTTGTAAAAAACATTTAGTTACTTTATAATTCATTATACTTTTAATGGAAAGGGTTTGCCCTATCCTACCCGTTCGGCTAACGACCCTCCACCAATCAAGGAAGCGGTGGGTGAGAGTGGACACCCATTAAACGGCCATTTTATAGGCCATAACCTTATACCCCCTTATAGATCGGCTTCGTGAATGAGGCCTACTTACGGTAAGACTAGCAGTTTAAGTTATGCATATATAATATTAGACTTTTAATGTTATATATACTATAAGGGTGTATTTTACACTTTTAAAATACTAGGTGGTCTAATTTAGTAAATTATACTTTTAATTTAAATATAAACCATATCACTATGGATTTATTAACTCTCTTTTAATTATACACTTAACTAATTTAATAAAACCATAAGGGTGCAAAATGAAACTTTTTCAAAAAATTAGGGTTTTAGAATTTAACATTTTAAAATTAAACTTTTAATTAAAATTTAAATTCCAAAACTTGAGGGCAAGTTTTGAAACATTTCAAATCATTAGGTTTAGAATTTAAATATTTCAAAATTAAACTTTTTAATCAAACATTTAAATTCCAAAACTTGAGGGCAAGTTTTGAAACTTTTCAAAACACAAAGGATCAAATAGCAAATAATTTTAAATTAAACAATTAATTTAATGAATATTTAAATTTGACATAATCAAGATTATTTACAAGATAATTTACCAAATAATTTAAATAATCGACTTTTATCATATAAGGAAATTATTATTCAAACAATTTGAAATTATCTTTCATTTTGGCAAGGATAATCATCCAATATCAATAAAATTCATAATTTATTATTAAAAAACGATTTGACAATTATCCCACAGCAAAATAGGCATGAAATCCCGAGAATCCATCTTTCTGGCAGCATGACTCGCCAAGTTCCCATAGAGACTCGCCGAGTTCATCCTACTCGACGAGTTCACTTTGGGACTCGACGAGTTTGTCTGTCAGAGGAGCAAAAAATCGATTTTCTAAGCATGAATGAAACACAAAGCATCAATACAATAGAAACCAATCAAGGCTCTGATACCACTGATGAGTTTTAGCCAAAAGAACATCCTCTATGCTCATGCAAACCCTAAAGCTTGGATCTAGGTTTCTCTATTGTACATGCAATTCATCCAAGACTTACAAACCCTAGATCTAGTGATATATTTCGAAATAGACATAAGAATACAGATCTAGATGATTACCTCTTCTTCAATGGCTTGAATCTTCTTGTCTTTGGAGCTTAGAGTCACACGTGTCACTCCTCTAATGGCTTACAAACACCACAAGCAAGAGGATGACTAAAGAGAAGGAGGAGAAGCACCAAAAACCATCCTAGGGTTCTTCCAAGAGAGTTCCACACGTTTTTGGGGCTATATGGGTCTTTATATAGTGAGGCCATTAGGGTTATCAGCTAGGAAACCCTAATTTGACTGCTTAGGTCCTAAGCAGCCCATGGACTCCCTTTAGAACACCCCTTGGACGAATTCCTTATGGGCTTCCCATAGAATTCGTCCAACCTATTTTCCAAGATGATCCATAGCCCAATTGCAACTATCTTATAATTACAATTCCAGTCCCCTTATTTTAATTAATGTCTTTTAGTCACAAAACTAATTCTTAATTAATTCTTGACTGATATTAATTAAACCATATAATTTCTCCTTTAATATATTATTCATATAATATATTAATAAATCATAATTAATCCTCTTTCTCCATAAATCATCCTATCAAGTTGCTTTGGTGAAGGGAACCCAAAAGAACCATGCACAACCGGGTCAAGTACATACCAAATATAGTTACGGGCTTAGACACTAATCCAACATCAACTCCATAATCACCCACAAATGGACTAAAAGTGTCAAAAATCATGAATGACAAGATCTAATGAACTAAAGAGCAAGACATGAACTTTATACTCACAATAGTCCAGAAATGAAGTGACTTTGATAGAATCAAACTTGAAACAACCTTCCTTGCAATAAAAAGTACTATCGTGATTTTCAAGCTTCATTAAATGACCACCAAAAGCACCCAAAAGAGGTTCAATGAGAGAGAAGGGGCTCAAATAATGAAGAGCGAGGCTAGGTTTTCCCTCAAGGAGTTCTAGATGTGATGGTGGGTGGTAAAATGCCCTAAACCAAGAATCCTTACCTTTAAATATGTTGAAATCCGTAAAAAAAATCATAGGCTTGGGCTGCCCAGCTTCTGCTCCGTGTAAAACAGTTCTCCGCTCCTTGGTGATTACCACACCGTAGAGACCCACTCTCCACCTTGTGGAGACAAGTTTTCACCCAAATTCATTCCAACTTCAAACAATCATAACTTCTTCGTTTCTATTCCATTCTCATCGATCTTTATATGCACGTGAAGGTATTCCATTCTCATCAATCATTACTTTTATCTAAAAACATACCAAACTAAAATCATTAATTCATTCAAGAATCCCGAAATATCACCTTTCGTGGTTTACCCTTTTGCTTCAAAGCATAATGCGAGGGATTTAATCACTTAACCAATATTAGTAATATCTGATAGGGTCTAAACTCTATTCCCTTTGAAGCCCAATAACTTTACTCGATCAAATTATGGCCCGCTATCGCGAAATTTCAAACATCATCAAAACTAGGTGTTACAATTCTTCCCCACTTAAATTGGATTTCGTGCATGAAATCTGACTCAGTTAGAATTCTTGGAAAATGTACCAACACAATTCATATGCTCCCTCCAATCACTTCGTAACATCAACACATCCAAACTAAAAACTCAAGAGACCATGCAGAACCCAACTGATGCCAACAAACAATCCAAACAATTGAAAACATTCAACCGCAACAACTACCTCCCTCCCCCCTCCCCCAACGGTACAGCCCCACTCATAGTGAAACTACTCAAACCAGGAAAAATCTCGAAGCTGTGACTAAACCGATTCATACTTCACAAAATTGGGAATCCATAACTTAAAACTTCAGGGACATACATAATGGCTGAAGATCATCCAGTCGTCATACTTACCCTAAGTCCCTGACCAGGAACACCATTATACCATGCAGAACGAATACTTAGGCCAATCCAATCGAGAATTCCCACCAATTGCAAGTCTAGAAATTACGCCTAAAAGACCTCAAATGTACACTTGATTTTTGAAAAGTCCTCACTTATCCATCGCCCCTAAGAGCGCAACAATGGTCAATCTAGAAGAAAATCATGGGCAACAACCACACTCATATACCCCCAGGGTACAACCATGTAACTGTTGGGTTTTGAGCACTATAACACTCCTATGGTGCACATGTAACCCTAGATGCTTTGGATCTAAGTTTTCTTTAATTATACATACAATTTCAATTTTCCAAAGCATACACCATAACTAGCATGCAATTGAAGATATACAACATAAAATGAAGCTAGATGAATACCTCTTAGTGTAGCTTGTAGTGCTTGGCCTTTAAAAGCTTTAACACCTCAAATGTGATGCCTCTAATGTGTCACAAACACCAAATGCAAGAGGAGGCTTATTAGAAGAGGCTAGGTAGCACCAAAATCGGTTATGGTTCTTCTTTACAATGCATGGGGGCCGATTTTAGGGATTAAGGGGTTGCTTTTATAGTGTGGCAAAGACTAGGGTTTCATCCATGCAAACCCTAATTCACCATGACCCTTCATATTTCTTAGGCCTTATGGGTTAAACCTTCATGGACTATCAAATAGGTTTAGCCCATCCCTAATCAACCGTGGATCATTGGCCCATACTATAAGTATTACTGATTTACTTAATCAGTCCCCGTAAATTTAATGAATCTCTTTTGATCACTAAATTAATTCCAAATTAATTATTAATCAATACTAATTAAATAATATGATTTCTCAATTAATATATTATACATATAATATATTAATAAATCACAAATAACCTCTTTCTCAAAAGTCAATCCTATCGAATTGCTCTGGTGAAGGCAACCCAAAAGGACCATGCTACTATCGGGTCAAGTACATATCAATTATAGTTATGGGCTTAGACACATAATCCAATAGTAACAACTCATCCAAGATTCCTACAACGAGCTCCATCACTAACAACTCAACTCACCCGCAATTTTTTGCGCAACAGCGAATAAGGATCCACTAAGAAAACTCTACGAGGAAGTGCCGATAAACAATCGTGACTTTTCCAAGAAGTCAAAATCCTAAAGATGTCTGAGATAAACTGAAGGTCACTGAGCCACCAGTGACAACACCATACCACTCAAACACCCGACTATGCCAAATGGCTAACGAACCAACACACGGGTCTCCACTACAAAATTGTCAGGTCCAACTCACATAAGTGAAATCCACAATGGTCCATGATACTCCGTGACACCATCCAACCATGGGAATGAGAAGCTCATGATTCCTTAGTGCTCTTGCCATCAGCCAAACACATACATGATGATTGTCAACAAACACTAAGTGGGCCTATAGGCAGACGGACATGATCCCACCGACCTATAGCAACCCAATCAACATCCCACTCAACACTTACCAAAAACCACAAGAGCCATACGATTCTATAACGCATAACCTTTCCATAATCTAAGTTGACACAGATGCATGATCAGACGAAAACATGGCCACACGTAACTAGAAAAAGATAGATAGTTGAACGCTTGCTCCAACTTGAAAACACAACATTTTACACTCCCCATACACCCCTCACGAAAATGTTTGTTGAACTGCCAACATTTCAAACTCTCTAGGAGAAAACACAACAATCCTTAGGGCAATTGTGTTCCTTCTTTAACATAATGTTACCCAAGGGTGAAGTACCAACCGATCGAACGAAACAACGAACCTTATTCATTATTAGAAACACCCTCCTAACAACCAAAGAAGGTCCCACACCTTAAATGAAGCTAAATAGATTCAACTAATTTGTAAATAGACCAATAAAACTTCTAAATTCGGAGAAGAATTCCAAAATTATCCAGAAATGTTGCGAAAGCCTACGTCGAATCAAGCCAAAACCCAACCGACACAACATGACAAAACTAGACTCTATGTAGGCCATGAGAACACCTGAAAGCCTGAACAATATTACTCCAACATCGGAACTCCCAATAACTAAAGACAACTGCTAACTCAAGCCTACTAGAAACAACGAATTCACAACCAAGAAGTCATTAGTACACATATACAGAGACCAAGATATACTTCTTACAAAACTTGATGAAGGGTTGATGCAACAATTACACATATAACTAGTACTGCTCAAAGACCCTCAAAAGACTCGCATATGCTGATAAGGAATAAAATGACCAATCAATTGGAAATTTATCGAAAATAAAACCCAATGATCCCACATATATAAGGGTTGGCAAAAATATACCATGGAAAACCAACCAACATGTTACCTACCGAATAAGTGAATATTATAGCATATGTGACTGATCCTATATCTGACGCATATGGGACTCGACTCATTATTTCCAATACAAGGATTTGATATATGTTCAATCTATTGCTATTATATTTCTATATATCAAATTTCCTATGTTGAATGATTTCAACTTGCTATTCATATATGTCGTCGAATAAGTTCCATTAAACAACTCGATCTACACGTTTAGATTCCAAATCAAGTATGAGTGCCCTTTCCCCTTTAGTCGACTATATCAAAACATTTTTTCTGAACTTTACAACTTGAAAAAATAGAGAGACATTGTTTCCTACAAATAGTATTGTCAACATGTAACACTAGCATAACAATTATGCTCCCACTAGCTTTAACTTGTATTCAGAAATCAAATGGACTTCAAGAAATCAATACCCTTTCACTTTCTTAAGGAAGAGAAGATTTCTATTACGCGATGCTTTGATAAGTCTCCAAAAAGACTTCTTAAGCTTATACAACTTAGTTGGGTAATGTGTGTATGTATGCGTGTTTAAACCTTTTTCATGACTGATAGATATATCTCTTGAAAGTTCAAACAATTCCTTGCCATTTATCATAATTCGAAATATAAAGAGGGACGTCGTAATGATATTGTGAATGAAAACATGCAATATACACTATTAATAAACATACAAATAAGATCTTCAAAATCTATCAGCGAATGTATTTCCTCATAATCATTTTCATGAGTTAGACCAAAAACTTTGCCACTTAGATTTCAAGGTGCACACGTTCCTATCCATGTGAATCTATCATTTCCAACCTGTAGTAAGAATTCAAGGTTTAGGACAAACCAAATTCAAATTCATCTCTACTTCATGGACTGAACTTTGCTATTTAATTTCTTGCCTTCGGGTAACTTAAGGGCCTACCAATGCTTCCAAGTCGTTAGCAGCTCACCTATATTGATCAGTGTACTTTCACTGACCAACGCGCTTTGCTTTTGAATTTAAATGAAAACCATAGAAATCAAAAGTATTGCGAACTCAACTTGAAGTACACATAAATAAGAATATGTCAACTAAAACACAACAAGTTTTCAACCTCAGGTTGCATACTAGTGATAACTAAAAGGATCATTGTCGGTTGACTCTTGTAACTCTCAAGATTAATAAGACTCTCACTGAATTCTTGACATGTAAGTTTCTATCTCAAGGAACATTCCTTGAGGAACTAAGACAAATATTCAAAAGTTTTGCAGATTTCCAACAAGAAAACACTTCATAGAATTGGTCTCAGTTTATCTTTTGTCTTTCGATTAACGAAAACATCACAAATCCAATTCTAAATGTGCTAGAGTAAGAAAAAATTATTACTCCACATATTATGAGGTTTTCTCTATAACTTGATTGGAAGAAGGAATGACTCATCTCTGATCGAACCATTTTCAACAATGTTCGATTCCTCTTGTTAGTCATACAATTGCACTAAGATGATCTTTGATGATTAATTATGATACAATTCCACAAATACCAAGATGATCATAAAACATGTACTAGATCCTATATTTATTCACTTGTCACACATAAACATGTGAACAATGAATCAATCATAATTTTCCAATGAACAAGATTCTCATGCATTATGCAATTCGAATGGTATGACTCTAAGTTTCTGTCCAATTGAAACTTGGTGATGAGATTTCTTTTCACTTTCTCAAATCTGACAACACCACAAGTACGATGTCATAAGAATCAAATTTGCACAATTAATATTGCTACTATTAGAAAAATAATCAACACACTTATCAATGCCATTACAAGGAAATAAGGGAACTTCATAAACCACAACTTCTTTTTATTGCTAAAAAGAAAGTTGGAACTTGCCCTTAAAATGTATAATACATAAAACTATATTTCTAGACATCTATAAAGAATAGAAATCTATTAAAACTATCCTAACTCCTTAGTAGTAGCTCCAAATTATGACCATCGAACCATGCGACAAAAGTCCATCTCTCACAATCAGAATTCGCTCACTTTACTCAGGCTTCTTTCTTTTTTTAGATCCTGCAATACCATTAAAATATGATCATCACATCATGTATCAAGAATATGAAGAATAGGAACCTGTATGGAGTTAGATAATGGATGTACCTGAAGTAAATTCATACGACTTAACTTTACCATCTTTAAGATCATTCATGTATTTTCGACAGCTTTGCTTCCAATGTCCCTTCAATTGGTAGTAGAAACAAATGGACTCATTGCGGTCAACATTGGGAATGATCGTAGAACAAGCCTTTCTCTTTACCATATGATCAAATGATTTTACCTCGGTCAATCCGTTTCGATTGGGAAGAGAAATATTTCCTAGATCACCAATGTTTCCATTATCAATGTCCATGGAAACCTTGCGATTAGACCCCAAAAGCATTTCTGCTCCAGCTGTGTTCTTAAGCATTTTTGCTTCAACAACTATCAACATTTGGTTCAGATCAATTAGGGTCACATCGAGATTCCTCACATCAAAGTTCTCAATGAACTGACCATATGACTTAGGAAGCGAAAAAAGAAGGAAATCAATGGCTTGCTCCTTTGGGAATATGACACCCATTATTTCTAATTTGTAAATGTACAGTTTCATTTTTAAAACATAAAAACACACACACACACACATAATTTTCATCTTCATGTTTACATGCCAATAGGGATTGAGTACTTTATATATTTCAACTTGAGAAAAACATGACGTTGGGAGAGTCATAGGAGGAAGAGGAAGAGTTGAAGAGAGTCGATGTCTAGTTCCAACATTTCCTAAGGAAGGGAAGACAAATTCACCTTGACTTGAATATGGAAGACCATCTCCAGAAGAATGAGGAAAACATTTCCAAAAGAAAGAGGAAGACCATTTCTATCTTCATAAGACATCTAAAGCGGGGAAAGAGAGAATTCAAGTTAGTTGATTAAAGGATTGAAATTGTGATATGTTTCTACCTACCTAAAATAGTTTTGTGATATGAATACGAAATCCCTCTTCATATTATGAACTAAAAATATGGATCCTAGCCTTAATCTAATTTTTGGGTTAATAAGTATGGACGTGAAACTCATCGATCTTTTGAGGTTCATTGAATCTTATCAATAACATGTTTAATGTTAGATTATGCTCTTACCAATTTTGACTGGGATGCCGAGGATCACAATTAAGATGTGAACAACCATACAAACCTACTTAAACACCCCCACTCAATTTATAATCTCTCATTGATGTGCCAGTTAACCAAACACACTCCATCAACAATTATAACATGAGTTGTTTCACCTTTTCATCTTTATAGTCCCACATTAGTGTGTTGGTTAACCACACACGCTCCACTAATGACTCATAAAGAAATGATGTGCGTTTTCATGGAGTATCATACATTTCACATTTTTCCTAAAGTAACTAGAGTGGTGTAACACCCATCTTGGCAGGTTAATCTCTTTGCTAGTTATTTCAAGTATTAACCATGGTCTAGCATGAGTGTGTTGGGCGTACCCATGCGTACGCAGGGCGTGCTCAAGCCAGAAGCAAACCCTAAAAATTAGGGTTTCCACCCTATTTAAGCTCATTAAGTCCATCAAGTTCATCACCTTATGAGCCTATTTTGGTTCTTGAGCCATATATCGAAACCCTAATCCATTTTCTCTAAAGTTTGAGCTTATGTGTGTGTGTGTGTTTTGGGTGTATGCGGTACTTAGTGAAGAAGAAGAAGATTTGGACCAGAAAGAGCTTGTGGATCCATAGTTTTCTCATTATTTCTAGCTTATTGGAGGTAAAAAGCTTCTACCGTGATGGCTCCATGTGTTAGTTTTTAGTTTAGGGCTTATTTCATCATAAAATGATCCTTAAGGTGTTTCTTAAGACAATGAGCTACTATAGAAGGTTATAATGTTAGATCCTAGTTTTTTTTAACATCCCTTGAGAAAAAAAATGGAGTCTTGATGGATTAAGTTCAATCATGTAGGGATTGAAAGTGGTTTCATGAAGATAATGTGGTTAAATCCAAGATTTTCCCCATTAAGTCATGCAAAAGCATAAAGTTGGCAACTTTATGGCTTAATACACTTAATAAGCCTTGATATAAAATTGGACGTTAGGTCTTAACTGATTAAAACCTTGAAAGTAGTTTTTGGCCAGTTGCAACATACGTCGGGCGTACCTAGACATTCGTTACGCGTATGCTCATGAAGTCCTGATGATGTGAGGGTTGTTATTATGATGGGCGTATTGATTGGTACGCTGAGCGCACTCATCAGAGTGGGCTTTGGGATTATTTCGATCCATTTGTAGGACTTAGGGACTTTGGACCCTTGTTGGGTCATAAGCTTTTCTGTGATGGGCCTTTGGGCTTGGGCCCATTTAGGACATAGATTATCTTTTGGTCTATGTGACTAGTAGCATTTGGGCCTTGATGGGTTAGGCCCAATAAGGCAAGGAATAAGTAACTTTTTCCCTTAAGGCCATGATTTAGGGTTTGGACTCGCGGGTTGGACTATTGACCTAAGTTCTAATTTGTGTTTTATTTCATTGTGATTTAGTGGGGATTTTATGGTTCAGTAGCCTGGTTATTTGTTTGATTGTCAGCAGACTGAGGTGAGTTTTCTCACTATACTCTAGGAAACTAGGATTGAATGTGCTTGTAGTCTTTATGACTCCTGGTATATGTACGTATGCCTATGTGCCTGTTTTCTAGATGTATGTGAGATGAAATAGAACCGGGGGTGAACAAGACTTGGTACAGCCTTGTCCTAACATATGAGTTGAAATAGACTCGGGGGTGAAATAGACCTGGTGGTGAAATAGACCCGGTACGACCTCGGGCCGACACATGAGTTGAAATAGACTCAGAGGCGAAATTGGCCCGAGGGTGAAATAGACCCGGTCCAGCCTTGAGCTGGCAGATATGTATGTTATGCGGTATTTTTGGGAACTCGCTAAGCTTCATGCTTACAATTTTCAATTTATGTTTCAGGTACTTCCCAATCGAAGGTGAATGGCTCGGGAGGATTGCATCACATACACGATGTTGTTCTGCATTTTATTGACTTGATGTATTTGGATGACTATTGCTATACTCTGATTTTCTTTTATGGTTTTATGAAAACATTTTGGATGATGGTTTTATAATTAAGGAAATGAAAATTTTGGTCTTAAATTTTGAGACATTACAAGTTGGTATCAAAGCCTTGGTTTGAGGGAATCGGGCATACTCTCGCGTGTGTCTGAACTCAAACTAAGGATTTGGTAGATTTTTGAAAAAAGGAAATGTTTTATAAAAAGAGTTTTCTAATAAAAGAAACGGGTGTCGTGCATGCAATCGACCGAACTCAAGTAAGTTTTCCTAATATACCCATATATGTTTTATGATATGCTTTGAATTGTGAATCTATGACTCACATGCTTGATTAGGGCTAAGGATCTGCTCAAAATTACATGATAGAATGCTAGGAGATATGCCTTTGTATGCCTGATGCATGAGCTTATAGACTTACATGCTTGTATTGATCAGTCAGTGATAGGATGACCTGTTTAGGTTATGCTTGTTTCCGATTACTTGATGCTTGAATGCTGCTTGCTTTGTGATTTTAGAAGTTCCCATTAACTCCAACAAACTAGTAATCGAATATGCAAAGTTACATATTATTAAGACTAGATAATTTTAGAAGGTTACCCTATTGTGCAGATCTTGTCTGAGTCCAACCGTTGTAGTGTGAGACCTTTCATTCGAAGAATTATCTAATGTAAATACTATGTAACTGTATTCATGAGCTAGTTAGAGGGTGTTAGAGGGAGTTCCTTCTGTAGCTGATGGCGGAGAGTAGTGTGGGTTTTCCCTAGGAAGACCTAGGAGGTGATTTAGTGCTGAGAGCCTTGTCATATTGATAATCGTTGGGTTGATAAGAAATTGACTTGGAGGACTCGGGGCGATCCTTGAGGAAAGTACAGATAGATGTGGAAGGTAGTATGTGCCCATACAACTGAAAGCAGAGGATCCGTACTCGAGTCAAAAAAAGCCACGACGATACCAGGAAGCTTGTAGAGTATGGGATTCCTCGTTGTATATATATTTGTGTGTTACTGATGGTTTGAATGGTCTATTTTTCGTATGGTTGTCAATCGAGGAGGATTTAGTAGTGGTTCTGGTGCTAGTGAGGGTTTGGGCTCTGGAGCCGGACATATGGATGATCAGATGTGGGAGTTCATTTCATTAGGGTTTACCCGTAGTATTCTTGGGCAAATTCTTGTGATCTTCGGTAGGGTCAAGGAGCGTATTCTGGAGATTCTGGATGAGCGCTTGGGCACTTTTCGTTCTAAGATGATGGAGATGGTGGGAGCCCGCACTTTGACTTTCCGCGAGTTTCGGGCATGTGGGGCTCCAGACTTGTTTGGAAAGAAGGATCCAATTGCGAGTAGGTGTTGGTTGGCAGACGTCGGTAACGTCTTCCAATCTTGTATTTGTGCTGAGGAGGCAAAGGCCAGACTTGCATCCTGTCTTCTAAAAGACAGAGCTCGAGACTGCTGGGAGGAGGTCGGGCACGCCTTAGGAGGCGAGGCGATTGAGTCCATGAATTGGGAGGAATTTGTGACAACGTTTCGGGCTAAGTTTGCACCTGCGATTGAGGTCCACCAGTTTCTGAGGGATTTTCAAGACCTTCACCGGAGTACTGAGATGGTGGCGGAGATCACTACTATGTTTAGTGAGAGTGAATTATTGGTTTCGTAGTATGTGGCGGACGAGGAGACGAATAAGGAGAGGTGTCATGAGATATTGAGGAGCAATATTAGGTAGTCTGTGAGCCGATCCATTTGCAAGATACTAGAGGATATGATAGTGCGCGCCAGGGAGAGGGAGATTGACTTTGAGACGGAGAGGAATAGGAAGTCGGATCACGTTTAGGGTTCAGAGGGTTCGGGCAAGAGGCCTAAGGTATTTGATTCGAGATCGATAGGCCAACAGGGCTGGGGCTGTTGTGGCAAGTGTGGCAAGATGCACGATGGAGCTTGCAGGGGTGGTGGTGGTTCAAGATGATATATGTGCGGCCAGACTAGGCATTTTAGTCGGGATTGCACCGCCACTACCTAGGAATCGTGCCTGATTTGCTTCCATTGCAATCAGAAGGGCCATAAAACGGTCGCTTGCCCGAGTCTAGCAGCGGCAGGACCGCTTGCAGCTCCAGCCCTGACAATTTCAAGGATTACAGATGGCCGCCAGGGCAAGGCGGATGCACCTGTTGTGAGGAGCATGGCTTTTCAGCTGACGGCAGAGGAGGCTCGTGTAACACCTGATGTCGTAACAGGTATGTATCTTTTCCTTATCTATTTATTATGTCAATTTTTCTGCTTTCATATGTATGTTTTGTTTTAGGATCGTTCCTTGTGAATGATATCTCCTCTTTTGTATTGTTTGATTCGGCGGCTACCCGGTCTTTTGTATCTCTTGCGCTCAGCAAGTGGTTTGCTGATGTTCCGGGGGAGCTAGATTGTCCGCTAGAGGTTGAGATTGTCGATGATCGTAATATACAAGTATCTAGGGTTCATCGGGGTTGTGTTCTAGAGTTTTTTGGTGAGCGGTATCCGATCGATTTGGTTCCTATTTCCCTGCGTGGGAGCAAGGTTATAGTGGGGATGGATTTCCTGAACCCCAATGGGGAAATGATTGATTGCGAGAAGCAGTTGGTGCATAACCGAGCCCAACTGGGGGGGAGTTGGTGATTCAGGGAAAGGGTGTTCAACGCATGCCAATTTTATGTTTAGTAGCTAGGGCTAGGCGCTATCTTCAGTAGGGTTGTTATGGATTTGTCGCCTATGTTATGGATACCTGAGAGAAGGGTAAGGCGAATGTGGATGATGTACCGGTTGTTCGGGAATATCTGAATGTGTTTCTGGATCACTTCCTTGGAGTGCATCCGGAGAGGCAAGTGGAGTTCCGGATTGACATCGTTCCCGGTGTGGCTCCGATAGCCAAATCACCTTATCCATTAGCACCTCCAGAGATACAGGAGTTGTCTACACAGTTGTAGTAGCTGTTAGAGAAAGGATTCATTCGGCCGAGTAGTTCACCATGGGGGCACCGATCCTGTTATTGAAGAATAAGGATAGGTCACATCGGATGTGCATCGACTATCCAGAGCTGAATAAGCTAACGGTGAAGAACCGTTATCCACTCCCGAGGATTGACGATTTGTTTGACCAACTTCAGGGTGCATCTTAGTTTTCCAAGATCGATCTACATTCGGTTATCATCAGGTGATGGTTAGAGAGCAAGATGTGCAGAAGATGACATTCCCGACTTGATATGGTCATTACGAGTTCGTAGTGATGCCCTTTGGTCTCACCAATGGTCCAGCCGCATTCATAGACCTCATGAATCGTGTATGCATGCCTATGTTGGATCGGTCTATGATTATGTTTATTGATGACATTCTGGTCTATTCCAAGACCCAGGAGCTGCATAAGGAGAATTTAAGGGAGGTATTGGAGACTCTGAGGAGGGAGAGATTGTATGCGAAGTTCTCTAAGTGCGACATCTAGTTACACGAGGTGCAGTTTCTGTTGGATTAGGTGTCTAAGCCCATAACCACAATTGTTATGTACTTGACCCGATAATAGCGTTTCTGTTGGATTAGGTGTCTAAGCCCATAACCACAATTGTTATGTACTTGACCCGATAATAGCATGGTCATTTTGGGTTGCCTTCACCATAGCAATTTGATAGGATGGATATTTGAGAAAGAGGTTATTTGTGATTTATTAATCTATTATAAGAATAATATATTAATTGAGAAATCATATTATTTAATTAGTATTGATCATATATTAATTTGGAATTAATTTGGTGATCAAAAGAGACTAATTAAATTAATGGGGACTGATTAGGTAAATCAGTAATACATATAGTTTGGGCTAATAATCCATGTTGGTTAGGGATGGACTAATTCAAATTGAGAGTCCATGTAGAGTTAGTCTAAAAGGCTATCAAATGAGTTATTGGATTAAAGGCCAAAGTGAATAATTTGGGTTTACAAGTGAAACCCTAGGAATTCCACACTATAAATGTAACACCTAACACTCTTAAAATGGACCCCAAGAGTTCCAAGATGAACCCTAGCCGTTTTTGGTGCCTCCTAGCCTCTCTCTCATTATCCTCCATTGTTTTGGTGTTTGTGACTTATTAGACGTATCACATTTGAGGTACTAAGCTCTTGAAAGGCCAAGTTCTACAAGCAATAATAAAGATGTATTCATCTAACTTGTTTTTATGTTGCAAATCTCAAAATTGTATGCTAGTTAAGGTTCATTCTTTGGATAAATCAAAATTTCATGAATAACTTGAGAAAACTTAGATCCAAAGCATTAGGGTTGTATGTGCACCATAGGAAGGTTTAGTGCTTAAAACCCATTAGTGGTATCAGAGACTAGGGTGTTTTCTGTTATATTGATGCATTGGTTAATTGTCCAAAGTTGAAGCAAATTGAAATCTGCTCTCTACATGAAGAACTCTAAGAGTCCATAAGGAACTCGACGAGTCCATTGCCTGAATCGTCGAGTTGGATAGTCTGTTGGCAGATTTTCGGGTTTTTTTGGCCATAATTGGATTAGGATAATTGCCATAAATTGTTTTGTATCATAAAATCCTATTTTTCTTATATGGTAGTGATTATCCTTAGCCAATTAAAAGATAAATTGTCAAATTTTAAGATAATTACTAGATTATTAATATTTGCATTATTTGATTTGAATTATCTTGCTATATGAGTCAGATTAGGTCAAATTGGTAAATGATAAAATTATATGATTATTTTATTAGTTTAAAATTTGATCTAAAAGGTTTTGAAAAGTTTAAATTTTTCCCTCAAGTTTTGGAATTTAATATTTAAGTAAAAGTTTTAATTTTGAAATATTAAATTCTTAAACCCTATTAATTTGAAAAGTCTCAACAATGCACCTCATGGTTTTGAAATTTAATATTTGATTGAATAGCTTTAATTTTGAAGTCTTAAATTTAGAACCTTGATATTTTGAATAGTTCAAATTACACCCCTATGGATTTTATTAATTTAATTAAGGGTATAATTAAAAGAGAGAATTAATAAATCCATAATGACAATATGGTTTAAATTTAATTAAATTAAAAGTCTAATTTATTAATAAATTATACCACCTAGTATTTTAAAAGTGTAAAATACACCCTTATACTGTATAAAATTAAAAGTCTAATATATTATATATGTACAAGTAAAAGGTCAGTCTTTCCATTAGTAGGTCTCATTCACGAAGCTGGTCTATAAGGGGTGTTTAAGGAAGCGACCTGTAAAATGAACGCCATTGGGTATCCACTGTTACCCACTGCACCCTTGACCAGTGGAGGGTCGTTAGCCGAACGGGTTTGATAGGACACTTAAATCCTCATTAAAAGTATAATGAAATATAAAGTAAGTAAATCGTTTATAAATTCCCAGTCTTAGTTAGTTTAGGAAAAATGTGAATTTGATGCTAACCCATGAAATTGCACATTGCACCTTATTGGTCGTTAGTGGATCGTGTGTGGTTAACTGACACACTAATATGGGAGTAATGAAGGATGACAATGGGTAGCTCGTGAATTATCATTGATCGATGGAGCGTGTGTGGTTAACCGGCACATTGATTAGGTGATTAATGACATCGAGAGTACTAAGCTAATTTGCATGGTTATTCACACCTTGTTTGTGATCCTCGGTATCCCAGTCACAAACTTGAAGGGCATAATCGAGATTAAACATGCCATTGGAAAAGTTCAATGAATCTCAAAAGATCTAGGAATTTCATTTAAAACCTAATTCGTTTAAAATTTCGTTTTTGTGGTGGAATTGGTAAATCGTCATTTACCTACCTTCAAATAATTTGCAATTGGATTACGGCAGCCCTCTTCCGAATTGTAAGTTATTGTGTTGGGTCCTAACCTTAATATTTCATTTGGATGTTATATTAAGGACTATATCAACTAACTTGAATTTCTCCATTTGTAGATGTCTGGTTCTGACAACTATGGTCTTCCTCAATCCTTTGGAAAAAGATTTCCATTCGAATATGATATTCCACATGTCGATCAAGGTGAAAGATCATTCCCTTCTTCATGCAAAGGTGGATCTAGAAATCATACTTCTCTTCCTCCACCTCCTCCAGTAATTCTCCCTGACCCATTTTTTCGTCAACTTGAAAAGTTCAAGGTTACTCAAGACCTATTGGCAAGCAAACATAAAGATGGAAACTCTGTATGTGGACATGTAATAAACATGAAGTCGCACCTTGATAGAATGGGAATGTTAGGTGTCGTTTTCCCGAGGGAACTCGCTGTTGACTTGGTTCTTCAGTCACTTCCTGATTCTTATGGTCAATTTGTTAAGAAGTACTATATGACAGATCACGACGTGACCCTTATTAATCTGGCAGAATTGCTTATTGCTGCTGAAGCAGAAATGCTGAAGAGCACTGGTCAAGGAAAAGAGTCTGAAGGATCAATCTCCTAAAGTTCCATGGACGTTTGACAGTGGCAACATTTGAAGTCCAGAAAAGCTTTCTCTTCCTAGTAGAAAGAGAAAGGCTGATTCTGAGATAGTCCCATGTACCATTCCAAAAGAGTCCACTTGTTTCTATTGCCAAAAGAAGGGACATTGGATGCGGAGCTGCCATATGTACCTGACAGATCGCAAGGATGGTAAAGTCAAATTGTATGACTCTGGTTCGGGTATATCCACTATCTAACTTCGTTAAGTTCCTATTTATAGATTCATAATACATGATGTGATAAGATTGCATTTTGATGTTTTGTAGGATCGAAGAAAAGAAAGGAAGCTTAAAGGAAGATTGAGCTGAGTCTGATCGTGAAGAAATGGATTTCGATCGCATGGTTCGATGATCAGATTTTTGAGCTGCTGCTTAGGAGTTATGATAGATTGCTTAGGAATATTTAGTAACATAGTGCTCATTTGTATTTTCATTGTAAGGACAAGTTTTCTGCAATTTTATAAATAAATAAAATATTGCTTTTGTTTTATTATATGTTAGTAGTAATTGGTGTTTATATATTGTTAGCAATATTGGAAATGAATTTAATTGTATCGTTTGTGGTAATTTACCAAATAAGGAAGGTTTCTCATCACCCAAGGTTCGATTGGACAGAAACTTGGAATCGTACAACTTGTATTGTGTGATGAATGAGAACTTTCATCTTTGGGAAATTAAGACTAATCCCTTGTTCACATGTGTATGTGAGTCAAGTGAAGGGGTTAGAAGATCAAGTACACATTGTTGTGCGCTGGTCAGGTCCACCACAAAGAACGATAAGACTATTCGTCATGATTTACTAAAGGTTTAGTAAATATGGTTATACTTACAAGATTAAGTATAATTTTGAACCATTGAAAAGTTTCAATGTATTGCAGAACGGATAAGAAGAATCTATTAGGCAAAAAGATAAAAGGTTTCTCCAATCTGAAAGGAAAGGAGTGTACTTCAGTATCATGTTTTATGATCATCCTAAATGATTATAGGACAATATCACAATTGATCCTCTAAGGACATCTTAGTACACTTGTATGACTAAGAAGAGGAATCGGGAATTATTGAAATGGTTAAATCAAGAAGATGAGTCATACTTCGTTCCAAAATCGAGTCTTAGAGTCACACTCCAAGATTGTGACTTGAGTGGCATATCTTAATTAGGTTTATAACACATCATGAAATGTGGAGTAGAAATGTTTTCTAACTCTTGCATATTTCAAATTGGTAGTTGTGATGTTTTGGCTAAATCAAAGACCAACTAAGACCAATTGTGTGAAGTGTTTTACTTGATTAGAATCTGCACTAACTCTTGAATATTTGTTTGTCGAAGAATGCTTCTTGACATAAAATCTTATATGTCAAGAGGGCAGTGGGAGTCTTAATGATCTTGAATTGTTTCAAGAACTAATCAAGAATAAACCTATTGGTCATCACTAGCACACGACTTGAGGTTTATAACCTATTGTGTTGACATATTCTTGATTATGTGCTCATTCCATTTAAGTTGACTATGCGTGTGAGTTCTATGTGTTCTCATTTGATTGCATAAGGCAAAGCACCTTGATCAATGAAGGTGCATTGACTAGTATAGGTGAGCTGCTCAACAACGTGGAAGCAATGGTAGGCCTTGTGCTACTAAATGGCAAGAAATTAAGATTGAACAAGTCCAGTCCATATGAGTTTTGATTCGTCATAGACCTTATCTTATGATAGTGGTTGGAAATGACAAATTCACATGGATAGGAACACATACACCATAAAATCTATGTGGAATAAGGTTTCTCTCCTTCATGAAAGTGATTGTGAGGAAATGCTTTTACCAAGTAGATTTTGAGGGGATAGCAGTTGTGTAAAATGCGTTCTCAAATTCAATTATGATTACGACATCCCTATTCATAATTCGAATTGTGAGAAATGGCAAAAGGTTTGAACATTCTGGACTTATTGTTGTAAGTTATGTAAATGTTTAGACACACATATGAGCTTTCTAAACGTGTATGATCTAGAGAAGTTTAGATAAAGCTTATCGAAGCATCTCGTGTCTGGAATATGAACTTTGGTAAGAAAGTCAGTAACTATTGATTTCTAGAAGTCCAGCTGATTTCTGAGTACATGTCAAAGCTAGTGGGAACATAAATGTTATGCTAGTAAGAAGTAATTATTATGCTAGTGGAGGCATAATTATTATGGTAATTGTTGCAAGTTAGCAATGCTATTTATAGGGAAAAAAATTGATTTGAAAAGTTGCAGAGTTTGAATAGTTTTTTTGCTATAAGGGAGAGGATGTTGGATTAGGTGTCTAAGCCCATAACTATAATTGGTATGTACTTGACCCGATAGTAACATGGTTCATTTTGGGTTGCCTTCACCAGAACAATTTGATAGGATGGATATTTGAGAAAGAGGGTATTTTTGATTTATTAATACATTATAAGTATAATATTATAATTGAGAAATCATATTATTTAATTAGTATTGATCAAGATTTAAATTGGAATTAATTTAGTGATCAAAAGAGACTAATTAAATTAACGGGGACTGATTATGTAAATCAGTGATACATATGGTTTGGGCTATTGATCCATGATGGACTAAGTTTATGTGAAAGTCCATGAAGAGTTAGTCCATGTGAGTTATTTGATCATAAGCCTAAGTGTAAGAATTAGGGTTTACATATGACTCTTGACATTCTGCACTATATATGTATTCCCTAAACCCTAAAATCGTCACTTGTGTATTCCATGAAGAGTATAGCCGATTTTTGGTGTGTCTAATCACTCTCTCAAAGTCCTACATTTGTTCATGTGGTTTGTGAACCATTTGAGGCATCACACTTGAGGTGCTAAGCTCTTGAAGGGCCAAAACTCTACAAGCTACAATATAGAGGTATTCATCTAACTTGATTTTATGTTTCAAATATCAAATTATATGCTAGTTGTAGGCTTCATGCTTTGGATAAATTTATTGCATGTATAACTAGATAAAACTTAGATCCAAAGCATTAGGGTTGTATGTGCACCATAGGGATGTTAGAGTACATAAAACAAACAGGGATATAAGAGCCATGGGTTGTTTTCTGTTATATAAATGCATTGGTTAATTTTCAAAGATGAAAAATTTCAATTTTTTGCTGTCTGACTGCTGGATCGACGAGTCCCATGATTGGACTCGCCGAGTTGGATCATATGGGGATGAACTCGTCGAGTCCATGCCCTGAGTCGACGAGTTGGGCAGTCTGTTGGCAGAATTTTTCGAGTTTTTGGCCTGTTTTGGATTAGGATCATTACCACAAACTGTTTTGGTTCATAAAATTTGATTTTGTTGGTATGGTAATGATTATCCCCATCCAATAACATGATGATTGCCAAATTTTAAGATAATTACTTGATTTTGTGAAGAACTAATTATTTGTAAAATTTGAATAATTTTGCTACAAGAGTTGAATTAGATCAATTTAGTAAAAGATAAAATGATATGGTTATTTGATTAGCATAAAGTTTGATCTAAATGTTTCTTGAAGAGTTTCATAACTTGTCCTCAAGTTAGGGAACTTGAAAAATCTCATTCATGAAACAAATTATGTAACACCGAAATTTTCAAACCAAAATTTTCATTTTAAAATATAATAAAACACATGTCTCATTTTCTCAGAAATCACAAGTATCAATTTATCAATACATGTTTCAAAATTGTTTATTACAAATCCAGGATCCTCCAAAAACATATATCCAGTGCAGATGTGTGTACAATCAAGCCGATGCCTTCCCGCGATTATGTGAAGTACCTGAAACGCATAACACGTTACACGGTAAGCATGAAGCTTAGTAAGTTCCCCAAAATACCACACATATCACTGATGGGTTTTGAGCATTCTAACACTTCCTAAGTGTACATGCAACCCTAATAACCTTGAATCTATGTTTTCTCTATATACATGCAAATTTCTTTTTCAAGGTTATTTCCTAACTAGCATGGCATGGGGATTACATAGAACATAAAACTAGTACAAATACATACCTTGTTGTTGCTTGGATTCCTTCAAGACTTTGTGAGCCTAGCACCCCAAATGTTGTGCCTCAAATGCTTCACACAACACCACAAGACTTGGAATAACTTGAGAGAATACTTCTAGCACTCAAAATCAGTTATGCCCTCTCTAGTAACACTAGGTCCACTAGGTCATGATTTTGCTAGCCATAGGGTTCCTTTTATAGTGTTGTCACAATTAGGGTTTACACATGAATGCCCTTAATTGTCATGACTCTTGATTTCTCATGACCCATGGGTTTGTAACTCCCATAGACTATCCATGGAGCTCCATATGGTTATAACCAAACCCATAAACCATGGATCATTAATCCACCATAAAAGAATTGATGATTGTCATAATCAACCCTATATATTTAATTAGTCTCACTTTGATCACCAAATTAATACTAGATTAATACTTGATCAATACTAATTAAATAATACTATTATTAATATCTTAGAACTTATAATATATTAATAATCATAAGTGCCTTATTCTCTCATTTAGTCTATCCAAGTATTGCAATGCCATGCAACCCAAATGGACCATGCCGGGTCGGGTCAAGTACATACCAAATAAAGTTATGGACTTAGACACTATATCCAACAGTCTCCCACTTGGATAAGTCTAATAACTATATTTGCAAATATGACTTCAAAATCCGACTAGCAATCGTAGCTCTTTCAAAGTCTCTCGGAACTGAGATGATGATGATACGCCATTTAAGATAAGTGATCATATAATCCTCTGTTCTCATGATATCAGCCGGACAAACACATGGAACATGGTCTTACTTATTGTCCAGCATTTGTTTCTCGATCTCTGATTTGTTTCGACATAGAACTAAATTGAACACATCAATTAGGTTCTGACCGGGCCCGGTACATAGGTCAAAACCAAATCATCGAGGGGCCCAGATATCGCTTCTATTTCTAGAAGGAACAGATAAACTTCGACTGATATGCTTGTACTAACTACTTGTTGAATTACTCACAAAGGCACGTTTTATGACATCGAGTTACCAATGCGTTTTCGTGCAATCAATGAATAACCAACTCATAGTCAACAACTAATATCTCTAGGTTTGAAGATTTATATGATATTACCATCTCACGATCACTCGAGATAAATTCCATGAAGTGATGCAAGTGAGCGTGGGTTGGATCCAATACTCAGCCCTTATGAGTACTCATGAATGTTGTAGCAACCATTGCATTGTCCAAAGCACTTTTAGACAAATCATACAAGCCAAATTCATGACAGTCTTAAATCAATACTTACTTCCAAAGTTTGACTGACTGTGGATGGTTCGAATAATAACATAATTATTCTGGAAGTAAAAACATGCAAAATTGAAACATAGTAAACAATCAACACAAGATAGTAACACCTTACTCATAAATAAATAACAACTTTTATTTATCATCAAATGTCAATTACATTTTACAAGTTTCAGGAATCTAATTATTGAAACTAATATCATCCTTCAGCCCAATGCGCCTCGCATGCTGTAAATGCTTAACCCTGCTCAGTCCCTTCGTGAGGGGATCTGCCGGGTTCTCATCTGATGATACCCTCTTAGCCACGAGGAGTCCTTCTTCTATTCGATGTCTGATGAAATGGTATTTTCTGTCAATGTGCCTAGATCTCCCGTGATCTCTCGGTTCCTTAGCCAAAGCAACCGCACTTTCGTTGTCACAGAAAATTTCCATTGGCTCCTTTATAGCTGGTACAACTCCAAGGTCTCCGATGAAGTTCTTTAGCCATATCGCCTCCTTAGCTGCTTCACTTGCTGCTATGTACTCTGATTCACAAGTAGAATCAGCTACTGTCTCCTGCTTGGAACTTTTCCAAGTAATTGCCCCTCCATTTAGGATAAAGACCCAGCCTGACTGAGAGCAGAAATTATCCCTATCAGTCTGGAAGCTAGCATCGCTATATCCTTCCACTCTCAAGTCATCACTGCCTCCGAGGGTAAGGACCCAATCCTTAGTCCTCCGTAGATACTTGAGAATGTTCTTTACCGCTGTCCAGTGTGCCTTTCCAGGGTTCCCTTGATATCTACTGACCATGCTCAAAGCAAAGGCCACATCAGGGCGAGTAGAAGTCATAGCATACATGATCGAGCCCACAACGGAAGCATATGGTATATGACTCATTTCAGCTATCTCAGCCTCTGTACTCGGACTCTGAGTCTTACTCAGCTTGGCATTACTCTGGATTGGTAATTCTCCTTTCTTGGAATCTTGCATACTGAACCTCTTCAGTACCTTATCCACATAAGTACTTTGACTAAGTCCAATTAGTCTCTTACTCCTATCTCTCAATATCCTTATCCCTAGAATATAGGCAGCTTCCCCAAGGTCCTTCATAGCGAAACACTTCCCAAGCCAGGACTTAACCTCCTGCAAGGTTGGGACGTCGTTTCCTATGAGAAGTATGTCATCCACATACAACACCAAGAAGCTAACTATGCTCCCACTAGCCCTGACATACACACAATACTCATCCTCACTCCTAGAAAAGCCAAACTCTTTGACTTTCTCATCAAAGCAAAGATTCCATCTGCGAGATGCTTGTTTCAATCCATAAATGGATTTATCAAGCTTACACACTCTATTAGGGTATCTTGTATCGACAAAACCCTCTGGTTGAGCCATGTAAACATCCTCAGCCAACTTTCCATTAAGGAAAGCGGTTTTGACATCCATTTTCCATATTTCATAATCATGAAATGCAGCTATGGCTAACAATACTCTAATAGACTTAATCTTAGCTACTGGTGAGAAGGTCTCATCATAGTCAACTCCCGGAGTTTGAGTAAAGCCCTTCGCAACCAGTCGCGCTTTGTAAGTATGTACCTTCCCATCCATGTCGGTCTTCTTCTTGAAGATCCATTTGTACCCAACTGTCTTACGACCTGGTACATTGTCAACCAAGTTCCAAACTTGATTGTCATACATGGACTGAATCTCGCTGTCCATAGCCTCCTTCCATTTAGCAGACTCAGGGCCTGCCATGGCTTCCCTGTAATTATTAGGTTCATCCAAATCTATTAGTGTACTATCACTAATAAATGTATCACCTTCAGTGGTGATGTGATAACCATAATAAAAGTCAGGTGTGTTCCTCACCCTAGTGGAACGTCTTGGAGGTACAGACTCATCTATCGGATCAACAGGAGTTTCCTCCTCAGGTTGGTCGATAGCATTTGAGGTTCCTTCACCACTTGACTCTTGAAGCTCTTCAAGGTCAATTTGCCTCCCACTGTCCCCTTGGCTTATGAATTCTCTCTCACGAAAGACTCCTGTTCTTGCCACAAAGACCACATTATCACTGGGTCTGTAGAAGAGGTAACCAAAGGATCTCTGTGGGTAGCCGATGAAAATACACCTCTCACTTCGAGGCTCAAGCTTATCATGAGTCTCACGCCTCACGAAAGCTTCACAACCCCAAATCTTGATGTGGTCCAAATTGGGAACTTTCCCAGTCCACATCTCGTGAGGTGTTTTGGCAACCTTTTTAGTAGGGACTAGATTAAGGATATGGGCGGCAGTCTCTAAGGCATACCCCCAGAAAGAGATTGGTAACGAAGCTCGACTCATCATGGAACGAACCATATCCAACAAGGTTCGATTGCGCCTCTCAGCTACACCATTCAACTGTGGTGTTCTGGGAGGTGTCAATTGTGAGACAATCCCACATTCCTTAAGATAGTCAAGGAACTCAATGCTAAGATACTCTCCTCCCCGATCGGATCGGAGCATCTTGATGTTCCTGCCCAATTGATTCTCCACTTCCTGCTTAAACTCTTTGAACTTTTCAAAGGTTTCTGACTTATGCTTGATTAAGTAAATATATCCATATCTACTGTAATCATCAGTGAAAGTCACATAATAGCGATTAGCATCCCTTGTAGCAACTCTGAAGGGCCCACACACATCCGTGTGTACAAGGTCCAACAAACCTTCACCCCTATCACAAGTACCTATGAAGGGTGACTTTGTCATTTTTCCAAGTAAACAAGACTCGCAACTATCATCTGACTTGAGGTCAAATGATTCCAAGACTCCAGCCTTTTGGAGTTGGCCTATGCACTTCTTGTTAACATGTCCAAGACGACAATGCCACAAGGATGCTTTATCCAAGCTATCTGAAGAATCAATATACAACACATTATTTCCTAGATTGTCTACAACATTCACAGCTTCATATACACCATCACAAGGTAATGCTTTAAAGTAAAATACATCATTGTAATAAACATTAATAGCACCATTTTTATTATCAAATGAAAATGAAAAACCTTGTTTGTACAAGCCATGAAAGGAAATAATATTTCTCGCCATTTCGGGCGAGTAACAACACTTATTCAAATCTAACATTAACCCATTATTAAGCAATACAGAATAAACTCCTATCTTGGTAACAGGTGATGCTTTCCTGTTGCCCATGACTAAGTTTATCTTCCCGTGCTCCACTTGCTCACTTCTTCTTAGTGCCTGAAAATCAATACAAATGTGAATACCACACCCTGTATCAAGCACCCAAGAATTAGCATTAGATGAGTTATTAGACAATATTGTGTAAATACCTGCATGGGTGGGTTTAACCTTCCCATCCTTTAGATCTTGCAGATATTTGGGGCAGCTTCGCTTGAAGTGTCCCTTATCCTGGCAATAGAAGCACTGTGCTTCCTTTGGGTTTGAAGAAGGAGTAATGGGACCTTTCTTTGTCCCACTTGAAGAGGAACCATCAAGAGTCTTACCCTTGGTACCCTTCGAAGGGTTTTTCCTCTTCTTACCCTTTCCCTGCCCAATAGCCAGAACAGGGGCTGTTGAAGGAGTAGAAGTAGCAACCGCTTTACCCTTAAGGCCATTTTCAGCTGTCCTTAAGAGTCCTTGAAGTTTGCTAAGTGTGACTTCCTCCTTGTTCATATGATAAGTCATACGAAACTGATCATAACTTGGAGGTAAAGAATGGAGAATGATGTCAATCGTCATTTCCTCAGGAAAGTCAACATTTAGCTTCAGCAACCGGTCAACGAACCTTTGCATCTTCTGCAAGTGACCGGTGATGGGTTCACCATCCTTCATCCTTGCGGTTATCATGGAGGAGATGATTTCATACCTCTCCTGACGCGCGCTCTGATGGTACCTTTCCATCAGATCCAGGTGCATCTCATAGGGGTAGAAATCTTCATAGGATTTTTGAAGTTCAGGAGTCATGGTGGCCATCATGATGCATGCTACTTTAGTAGCATCCTTTTCATGTGCAACAAACTCCGCAAACTCTTCAGGAGTAGCAGTGGCTTCACTCACAACCTTAAGCTCCCTATCGAGGACATATTCTTTGTCCTCATAGCGGGTAATCATTCTGATGTTTCTGATCCACTCATTGAAATTGGATCCATCAAAGATGACCTTACCACACAAGTTCATAAGGGAAAAGGAGCCTGTTGGGTTTGAGCCAGAAGCATTGTTGGAAGACATCTGAAAGGAAAGAAAGACAAGTTTCATTAGATTAGGAATCCTTAATAATTCACCCAAATGAAATATTAAGGCTAGGATCCAACAAACTATTTATAGTTGGAAGAGGGATGCCGTAATCCATACTATAAAATATTTGAAGGTAGGTAAATGACGATTTACCAATTTCCACCATAAGAACGAAATATTTTATTATTAGGTTTTATTGGTTTTGAAACTCCTAGATCTTTTGAGATACATTGAACTTTTCAATGGCATGTTTGAAGTTCAATGGCATGTTTGAATCTCGATTGTGCCCTCTCAAGTTTGTGACTGGGATGCCGAAGATCACAAACAAGGTGTGAATAACCATACAAATTGACTTGGTACCCTCAACAATATTACCTAATCGATGTGCCGGTTAACCACACACGCTCCACCGATCTATAATAAAGTTAAGTTACCCTTTGCCACTCTTACTAGTCCATGTTAGTGTGCCGGTTAACCACACACGCTCCACTAACGACTTGGTAAGGTACAAAGTGTAATTTTATGGGCTAGCACCAATTTCACATTTTCCTAAAGTAACTAAGATTGGGAATTTATAATGTATAGTTACTTTATAATTCATTATACTTTTAACAAGTATTTAAAGTCGTATCCTACACGTTCGGCTAACGACCCTCCACCGATCAAGGAAGCGGTGGGTGAGAGTGGACACCCATTAAGTCACCATTTTATAGGCAACAACCTTATACCCCCCTTATAGACCGGCTTCGTGAATGAGGCCTACTAACGGTAAGAATGACATATTCTTATACATATCTATATAATAAAATTATAATAATAGTATAAGTGTTGATTTTTAAACTTTTTTAAAAATCTAAGGTTTAATTTGGAATTAAAGTATTAAAGTGTAAGACTTTTCAAATTCCAAAACTTGAGGGCAAGATTTGAAACTATTCCAAGTCTCTTCAATTTGTAACTTATGAGTTTTAATGGTTCATAAAAATGAAGACTCTTCATTTTATGAAACCTCTTTAGTTCTTTAATCATAATTAAAAGAAGTGACTTTTGGTTATCCATAACTTGAGGACAAGTTATGGACACCATCATAGCCATTAAGATCATGAATTAAACACACATGGAGGTTACACATAATTCCTATGATCTTCTAAAAACTCATAAGAACACAAATTCATGTCAAGCAATTTCAAGAAATCATATAAACATATACAATACTTGAAAATTGATAAAAGTCATGTAAAATGGGTTAACATAATCATTATCATTTTGAAAAACAGATTTTACAAGTCCAAAACATATTGGGATAATGATCTTAATCCATTTCCAGCAACAAAACTCGAAAAAACTGCCCAGCACGCTCCTACTCGCCGAGTGCACTATTCTACTCGGCGAGTAGAATGAATTTGTTCATGGACTCGGCGAGTCCTCCCCATGGACTCGGCGAGTCCAGTCGTCAGAGTGCAGAATTTTTGATTTTTAAGCAGTTTTGCATCAACTATACAGAAAACAATCCTAGGCTCTGATACCACTGATGGGTTTTGAGCATTCTTACACTTCCTAAGTGTACATGCAACCCTAATAACCTTGAATCTATGTTTTCTCTATATACATGCAAATTTCTTTTTCAAGGTTATTTCCTAACTAGCATGGCATGGGGATTACATAGAACATAAAACTAGTAGAAATACATACCTTGTTGTTGCTTGGATTCCTTCAAGACTTTGTGAGCCTAGCACCCCAAATGTTGTGCCTCAAATGCTTCACACAACACCACAAGACTTGGAATAACTTGAGAGAATACTTCTAGCACTCAAAATCGGTTATGCCCTCTCTAGTAACACTAGGTCCACTAGGTCATGATTTTGCTAGCCATAGGGTTCCTTTTATAGTGTTGTCACAATTAGGGTTTACACATGAATGCCCTTAATTGTCATGACTCTTGATTTCTCATGACCCATGGGTTTGTAACTCCCATAGACTATCCATGGAGCTCCATATGGTTATAACCAAACCCATAAACCATGGATCATTAATCCACCATAAAAGAATTGATGATTGTCATAATCAACCCTATATATTTAATTAGTCTCACTTTGATCACCAAATTAATACTTGATCAATACTAATTAAATAATACTATTATTAATATATTAGAAACTATAATATATTAATAATCATAAGTGCCTTATTCTCTCATTTAGTCTATCCAAGTATTGCAATGCCATGCAACCCAAATGGACCATACCGGGTCGGGTCAAGTACATACCAAATAAAGTTATGGACTTAGACACTATATCCAACAATCACATTAGCCTCTCGTAGTTATACTCAGATAAGACCCTTCGGTCAGTGTGTCTCAGTGGGACCCTCCGGTCCCAAAACTCGGGTGGACGCTCCGGTCCTAACTCAATAAGCTCATAATAATAATACTCAGCATAAATCACAAAGACATAATGTAGAATATCATAATACACAGGTAAACACATAATACATCACAGTCACAAAAAGATACCACTCATGGTAAGTACAGTGAGAAGACTCACCTTGTAAGAATCGGATAACCTCGAACTCGAATAACCGGTCTAGCCTCCGCCTAACACATACAATAATTATCCCTATTTAATAACGACTCTCAACAGGCTAGATTAACCCTTCTACAAAGTCACAGAAGGGTAAAAGACCATTTTACCTCTCCTGGGTCTTAATAGTCCACAAATTGACCAAACCCTAAAAGTCAGCCAAAAGTCAACGGCAGAGCGTACGCTGTGCGTACCAGCTCTCTACGCTGGGTGTACTCTGCTGCCATGCAGGCATCAGAGATGATCGACTACGCTCAACGTACGTCCCAGTTTCACTCTTTCTACTCCTTTGGTCTTAATCAGTTAAGACCTTGGCTCATATCACAGATCGAGACTCCCTAACAGCTCTTACTCCATAAAGTTAGTGACTTTAAGCCTTTACATGGCTGATAAGGTCACAAACACAAAAAACTCTCACTCTTTTATCTCAAAATGCTCATATCTGATGCATGGCTTGATTCCAACGTCCAAGTCTTGATTTTTATCACACTACACCACTAAATACACTCAAAAGGGTTGATCATAGTCTCTGGAGCTCAATATATCATAAAGTCTCCAACATTTGGGACACAAACCCAAAAATACTCTACTATGATGCACAAATCAAAAGAATGAGAAAGTTTGAAGCTTTATACCTCTATATGAAGCTCCCAACACAGATATGCTTAGATCCAAGGGCCTGGAATCTCACTTCTTCTTCTCCAAAGCTTCTTCTTTACTCCAAGAACACACAAAATCACTCAAAGGATCTCAAATGCACTCACAAGCTCTTTGATTGACGGATTAGGGTTTAAGAGGGTTTATTGTCTGAGAATGATGGGCAGGAATGAGGCCATCATATCCTTTATATACGGACACACCCAAAATTAGGGTTTTCACTCTGGGCCTAGTATGCCCAGCGTACCCTCTGGTATGCCCAGTGTACTAAGTGGCTTCTGCGTCAAAAGCACGCACATAAGTACGCTAAGCGTACGCCCCACGTACTCATTTGCCACCTTTTTCTCTATAAGGGCTAAACTCGACAAGTACCAAAAGAACAAGGTTATATAAGGTAAACCTGGACTTGGGATGTTACAATTATCCCCCAATAGAATCAGACTTCGTCCTCAAAGTCAGGCTCCGAAAATAACTCTGGATACTGCTCGCGCATCTCGGACTCCGGTTCCCAAGTGCACTCGGAACCCTTCCGATGTTGCCATTGGACCTGAACCAGAGGCACCTCCTTGTTCCTCATAACCTTCACCTTCCGATCCAGAATTGCAATCGGTCTCTCAATATAATTCAAGCTCGCATCAACCTGAATATCCTCTAATGGTACCACTGCCGGCTCATTGGCTACACACTTCCTCAACTGGAACACGTGGAAGTTGTTAAGAATCTGGCTCAACTCTGCTGGTAGCTCTAACCGATAGGCTACCATACCTACTCTGGCGATCACTTTGAAAGGACCAATGTATCGGGGCCCCAGATTGCCCCGTTTCCTGAATCGGATCACCCCTTTCCATGGGGATACCTTCAGGAGGACAAAATCTCCAACCTGAAACTCTAGCTTGGATCGTCGCCTGTCTGCATAACTCTTTTGGCGACTCTGGGCCGTCAGTAACCTTTGTCTGACCTGTTGAATCTGCTCAGTCATCTTCAGCACTATCTCAGTGCCGCCCATCACTCCCTGCCCTACTTCTCCCCAACAAATGGGAGTCTGACACCTCCTCCCGTATAGAAGCTTAAAGGGAGGCATACCGATGATGGAATGGTGGCTGTTGTTGTAAGAAAACTCAGCCAAGGGAAAATAAGTGGCCCAACTTGCTCCGAAGTCCATCACACATGCTCGCAGCATATCCTCTAGCATCTGAATCGTCCGTTCGCTCTGCCTATCTGTCTGCAGATGGTATGCGGTACTGAAATGCAGACGTGTGCCCAACTCCTCATGAAATTTCTTCCAGAACCTGGAAGTAAAACGCACGTCTTGGTCTGACACTATCGAGGTCGGCACTCCATGCCGTGCTACCACCTCTCTCAAATAAATCTTGGCCAGTCTCTCTGCAAAAGAGCTCTCACTAATAGCAAGGAAGTGAGCACTCTTCGTCAGCTGGTCCACAATCACCCATATCACGTCAACCCCACGCGCAGTCCTCGGTAGCTTGGTGATAAAGTCCATAGAAATATGTTCCCACTTCCACTGGGGAATCTCTAAAGGCTGCAAAGGACCATGTGGACGCTAGTGCTCTGCTTTAACCCGACGACAGGTCAAGCACCTCTCTACAACCCATGCCACGTCCCTCTTCATGCAGGGCCACCGATAGTCTCTCTTTAGGTCCAAATACATCTTAGTGGCCCCTGGATGGATCGAGAATCTCGATCTATGTGCCTCCTCAAACAATACACGACAAGCTCCACCTGTATAGGGCACCCAAATCCGCCCATGGAAGGTCATAAGCCCACGACTGTCCATCATAAACTTGGAAACCTGCCCAATCACACGCTCTCTCTTGCGGTTCTCCGGTCTCACAGCCTCCACCTGAGCCTCTCGGATGGTATCTAAGACTGGAGTATTCACCGTCATCCTCATACACACATCCCAAATGTGAGCGCTCTCGGCTTTGCGACTCAAGGCATCGGCTACCAGATTAGCCTTCCCTGGGTGATATAAGATCTCACAGTCGTAGTCCTTCACTACATCCAACCATCTCCTCTGTCTCATATTCAGGTTGGGCTGATCCATCAGGTACTTCAAGCTCTTATGGCCCGTGTATATGGTACACCGGACACCATAAAGATAGTGGCGCCAAATCTTGAGGGAGAACTCCACCGCCCCTAACTCCAAATCATGGCTGTGGTACCTCATCTCATGAGGATTCAACTGCCTTGACGCATAAGCTATCACGTGACCCCTCTACATCAACACTGCACCCATCCCTGAAATAGACGCATCACAATAGACCACGAAGTCCTCCACTCCCTCCGGAAGGGCTAACACCAGAGCTTCGCACAATATGTAGTGAAGAGTATCGAATGATGCCTGCTTCTTAGGCCCCCAAACAAAAGTAACACCCTTTCGGGTCAATCTGGTGAGAGGAACCTCAATCTTGGAGAAATCCTTGATAAATCTCTGATAGTAGCCGGCCAATCCCAGAAAACTCCTGATCTCGGATGGGGATCTCGGCACCTCCCATCGCATAATTGTCGCAATCTTGCCCGGATCGTCCAATATCCCATTCTAATTAATGAGGTGTCCCAGGAACTGGACCTATCGTAACTAGAAATCACACTTGGAGAATTTGGCATACAGCCTCTCCGACCTCAATATCCCAAGAACCTCCCGCAAATGCTCCTCATGCTGATCTCTGGTCCTCGAAAACACCAAGATGTCATCGATGAACACGATCACCGACCGGTCCAACATACACCTGCACATCCGGTTCATGAGATCCATGAACACTGCCGGTGTGTTGGTGAGCCCGAAAGGCATCACCACAAACTCGTAATGCCCATAACGAGTTTTAAAGGCCGTCTTCTGAATATCCTCCTCGAATACTCTCACCCAGTGATATCCAAATCTCAAATCAATCTTGGAAAACCAAGATGCCCCCTGCAGCTGACCGAATAAATCGTCGATCCTCAGAAGTGGATAACGGTTATTGACCGTCAACTTGTTCAACTATCGGTAATCAACACACATCCGGTGTGAACTATCCTTTTTCTTGACAAAAAGGATCGGCGCTCCCCACGGTGAGCTACTCGGTTTGATAAAACCCTTTCCCAACAGCTCCTAGAGCTAGGAGGATAACTCCTGCATCTCTCGTGGCGCAAGGCGATAAGGTGCCTTGGAAATTGGCGTCGCGCCCGGACCTAAATCAACCCGGAACTCCACCTGCCACTCGGGAGGCACACCTGGCAACTCCTCGGGAAAAACATCAGGAAACTCGCACATTATCGGAACCTCGGCGATAGAACTCGGCCGCTCTGTGGCAACCCGTGTATCCATCACATACGCTAAAAAGCCCACACAACCCTGCTGTAGACTCTGCCTCGCCCTGACAGCAGAGCAGAAAGCTGACCATGATCTAGTATCATCGCCGTACACTGTAAGCGCTCCCCCACTAGGGTCTCGTATAGTCACCAACTGACGGTCGCATTCAATCACTACTCCAAAACGGCTCAACCAATCCATGCCCACAATGACACAGACATCACCCATCGCAATTGGTACCAGATCAATCGGAAACTCGACACCAAAAATCTCTAACACACATCCTCGGAATACATCAATAGCAAAAACCGCATGCTCATCAGCTATAGAAACCCTCAGAGGTCGACTCAACGCCTCACGTCGGATACTGATGTGACGACTAAAAGTTAAAGACACAAAGGATCGACTCGCACCCGAGTCAAATAACTCTAAAGCAGGTACAAAACTCACAAGAAATGTACCTAAATATGGCACAACATAAGCACAATAAATCTCAAAATAAATAAATACGAAATTACGTACCAGCCACGACATCAGGTGCTGCGCGGACCTCCTCCGCTGTCAACTGAAAAGCTCTCCCACGAGCCCTCGGAGCCTCGACCTTCACCGGCCGACTATCAATCGCACGCAAAACTGCAGGAGTGGAACCTTGGGCTGATGCCTAAACAAGCCGAGGGCACTCGACCTTCCGATGGCCGGTCTGATTGCAGTGAAAACAGAATGCAAATCCCTTGCGGCAATCTTTCGCCATATGCCCCTCTTTGCCACTAATGTAGCAATCCCTGCCCGACATGTCCCCTCACGACTCTTGCCGCACTTCCCACAAGTGCAAACCTTCTGGCCTCCTGACCTTTTATCAGTGGGCTTAGCCCGCTTGGCTGTCGGCTACGACTGCACCGGTCGCCGGTCTCTCCCGTGAGACTCCGAATCCTCCCTGGCGTAAGTCTCCAGCTCGATCTCCCTCCTCCTGGCATTTGCCTAAAGCTCAGCAAATGACCGATAAGACGAGTTCTCCACGAAATCTCGAATATCCCTCCTCAGAATGATCAAATACCGGCTCATGCGTGCCTTCTCAGTCGACACATGCTCAGGGCAGAACAACACCCTCTGGTGAAACATCCGTGTAATCTCAGTCACCGACTCTGTCTTCTGCTTGAGAGACAGAAACTCCTGGATCAAACGTTCCCTGTCCACCGGGGGAACATACTCATCTTGGAACATCAAAACAAACGTCTCCCAAGTCACTGCAGTATGCTTTGCAAGAGTAAAACTAGCTATCACAAACTTCCACCAGTCCTTCGCTCCCAAGTCACTGCAGTATGCTTTGCAAGAGTATAACTAGCTGGTTCAATGCGAACCGAACCCTCAAATGCTCTGGGCATGAACACGTGTAAAACATCCTTCGATATCAGAGATCCACCTCATAGCAACAATTGGATCCTGAGTCCCATAAAACTGTGGTGGCTTCGTGTTGCTGAACTCTCGATACAACAACGAGTCACCTCCTTGTGGCCTGGCAGCAGCGACAACTGCGGTGGCTGCAGCAGTAGCCGCCTCAGAAACAGCAGCATATCGCTCATCAAATGTCTCAATCAGAGTGGTCTTAATAGACCCAAGCATCTCAGGAGTCGCCTCTCGAATGGCTGCGGCCACCTCATCATGAATCGTCCTGCGAATCTCATCATCGCTAGTCCCACTGCTCTCGGGGTTGTGGTGTGTACCCACCATGATGTCTCTGAAACACAACACAAAATCATCAGAGATTCACTCGAGCATACTCACACTCGACCACTCATCATTACTTGTTCCTTAGCATCCTAAGGATTCTTACTTGGATTGCATACAGACCTGGTGCTTTCAGTAGTATGGGCCCAATACTACCTTCCACACCTAACCTGTAGACACCCCAAGTCCTCCTCCTAGGATTCTAATTCACAAGTACTCTATCTCTCACAATATTAGACTACTCTCTCAGTAGGCTACTCGCATGCTCATCTAAGTATCTCTCCTAGATTACCCCTCAACTCAGCACATACTCAGGGAAAATAAAAGATAACACTGATCCATAGCATCTCCTAGGCTAAGGCATCACAAATCAGGCAACTCTAGCACTAGAATATGAAATACCTAGCCTATTCTCTAGCATGCATTTCTAATATCTCATAAATATCTCATAACACAAATAAGTAAGGGTATTTTGGGAAATCACCGTTCGGGATGTGGCTGATTGTACACACTGCTCCAACTCGTTTTCTCTTAAAACTCTTTCTCGTTTTAGAAAAATCATTTCTTTTGAAAAGTTTTCTCAAATCCTCAGTTTGAGTCCAAACACACCCGGGGTGCATCTGAATCCCTCAAACCAAGGCTCTGATACCAACTTGTAACACCGAAATTTTCAAACCAAAATTTTCATTTTAAAACGTAATAAAACACATGTCTCATTTTCTCAGAAATCACAAGCATCAATTTATCAACACATATTTCAAAATAGTTTATTACAAATCCAGGATCCTCCAAAAACATATCTGCAGTGCAGATGTGTGTACAATGAAGCTGGTGCCTTCCCGCGATCCTGATAAGTACCTAAAACACATAACACGTAACACGGTAAGCACGAAGCTTTGTGAGTTCCCCAAAATACCACACATATCACATTAGCCTCTCATGGCTATACTCAAATAAGACCCTCCGGTCAGTGTGTCTCAGTAGGACCCTCCGGTCCCAAAACTCGGGTGGACCCTCCAGTCCTAACTCAATAAGCTCATAATAATAATACTCAACATAAATCACAAAGACATAATGCAGAATATCACAATACACAGGTAAATACATAATACATCACGGTCACACAAAGATACCACTCATGGTAAGTATAGTGAGAAGACTCACCTCGTAAGAATCGCATAACCTCGAACTCGAATCACCAGTCTAGCCTCCACCTAACACATACGATAATTATCCCTAATTAATAACGGCTATCAAGAGGCTAGATTAACCCTTCTACAAACTCACAGAAGGGTAAAACACCATTTTACCCCTCCTTGGCCTTAATAGTCCACGAATTGACCAAACCCTAAAAGTCAACCAAAAGTCAACGACATAGCGTACGCTGCGCGTACCAGCTCTCTACATTGGGCGTACTCTACTGCCATGCAGGCATCGGGGATGCTCGACCCCTATGCGGCGTGTACTAAGATTACGCTCATCGTACGTCCCAGTTTCACTCTTTCTACTCCTTTGGTCTTAATCAGTTAAGACTTTGGCTTATATCACAGATCTGGACTCCCTAATAGCTCTTACTCCATAAATTCAGTGACTTTAAGCCGTTGCATGGCTGATAAGGTCACAAACACACAAAACTCTCACTCTCTTATCTGAAAATGCTCATATCTCATGCATGGCTTGATTCCAACGTTCAAGTCTTGATTTTTATCACACTACACCACTAAATACACTAAAAGGGGTTGATCATAGTCTCTGGAGCTCAATATCTCATAAAGTTTCCAACTTTTGGGACACAAACCCTAAAATACTCTACTATGATGCACAAATCAAAAGACTGTGAAAGCTTGAAGATTTATACCTCTATATGAAGCTCCCAACACAGATTTGCTCAGATCCAAGGGCCTGGGCTCTCACTCCTTCTTCTCCAAAGCTTGTTCTTCACCCCAAGAACACAAAATAACTCAAAGGCTCTCAAATACACTCACAAGCTCTATGAACGAAGAATTAGGGTTTAATAGGGTTTGTTGTCTGAGAATGGTGGCTGTGAATGAGGCCATCATATCCTTTATATAGGGACACACCCAAAATTAGGGTTTTCACTTTGGGCCTAGTACGCCCAGCGTACCCTCTGGTACGCCTAGCGTACTAGGTGGCTTCTGCGTCAAGAGCACGCACATGTGTACGCTCAGCGTACACTCGCGTACTCATTTGCCACCTTTTTCTCTATAAGGGCTAAACTTGAAAAGTACCAAAAGAACAAGGGTTTATAAGGTAAACCTGGAATTGGGATGTTATGAATTAACTCCTTAAGTTATGGAATTCAAGAGTCTTGAAAGGTTGCAAAACTTGCCATCATGTTTAGGAATCTAAAAGGTTTTGAAGAGTATCAAAACGTGCCCTCAAGTTTTGGAATTTAAAATTTGATTAAAAGTAGGGACCTTCCGAGTTAAAAAAATAAGTTAGGGACCAAACGTGTAAATTACCCTAAACCATAGGGACCATTCGTGTAATTTACTCAATATTAAATTCTAAACCTTTTGGCTTCATAACTTAAATTTAGACTTAATAGTTTAATTATGGCTTTGTTGATAATTAATTAAAAGAGTATTAATAAATCCATAATTATATGGTTTGAGTTTAATTAAATTAAATGTCTAGTTTAATTAATAGATTAAACCACCTAGTATTTTAAATGTATAAAATACACCCTTATACAATATATAATTAAAAGTTTAATATGTTATATATGTATAAGTAAAAGGTCAGTCCTACCATTAGTAGGCCTCATTCACGAAGCTAGTCTTTAAGGGGTGTTTAAGGAAATTGCCTATAAAATGGCGATTGAATGGGTATCCACTCTTACCCACCACACTCTTGACTAGTGGAAGGTTGTTAGCCGTACGGGAAGGATAGGATGCAAACTTCCTTTAAAAGTATAATGAAAAATACAAGGTAACTAAACACTTTATAAATTCCCAATTTTAGTTACTTTAGGAAAAATGTGAATTTGATGCTAACGCATGAAATTTCACATTGCACCTTGTTGGTCAGTTAGTGGAGCGTGTGTGGTTATCCGGCACACTAATGTGGACTAATGAAGGATGGTAATGGGTTTCTCGTAAATTATCATTGATCAATGGAGCGTGTGTGGTTAAGCGGCACATTGATTAGGTGATTAATGACATCGAGAGTACCAAGCTAATTTGCATGGTTATTCACACCTTGTTTGTGATCCTCGGTATCCCAGTCACAAACTTGAATGGCATAATCGAGATTAAACATGCCATTGAAAATTTCAATGAATCTCAAAAGAATCTAGGAATTTCAATTCATTTAAAACTTAATATTTATTTTCGTTTTTCATGGTGGAAATTGGTAAATCATCATTACCTACCTTCAAATATTTTGCAATTGGAATACGACATCCCTCTTCCGAATTTCAGAATATTGTGTTGAGTCCTAGCCTTAATATTTCATTTGGGTGTTATATTAAGGACTTAAATCAATTAACTTGAATTTCTCCCTTGTAGATGTCTAGTTCTGACAACTATGGTTTTCTCGAATATTATGGAAAAAGCTTTCCTCATGAAGATGATGTTCCCAGAAATCATACTTCACTTCCTCCACCTCCTCCAATTATTCTCCCTGACCCACAAACTGGAAATGTTAGGTGTCGTTGTCTCGAGGAAGTTGGTTGCTGACTTGTTTCTTCAATCACTTCGTAAGTCGTAATGTGAGTCCATTAGAGATTACTATATGACAGATCGCGACGTGACCCTTATTGATCTTACGTATTTGCTAATTGTTGTTGAATCAGAATTGATTTGGTGCACTAGTAATGCAAATTTGATTGGAAGATCTACTTCCCAAACTTCCATGGACATTGACGATGGAAACAGTGGAAGTCTAGAAAAGTCTTTTTTTCTCAATGGAAAGGGATCAGCCATGGTCGAACCATTAGACCAAATGGTAAAGAGAAAGGCTAAGTCTGAGATTGTCCTGTGTGCCATTCCAAAAGAGTATGTTTGTTACTACTCCCAAGAGAAGGGGCATTGGTAGCGAAGCTGCCTTATTTACCCGAAGGATTACAAGGATAGTAAAGTCAAAGTGTTTGAATCTGCTTCAGGTAAGTCCACTATCTATCTCTATTAATTTCCTATTTGTAGATTCTTAATACATGATGTGATAAGATCGCTTTTTGATGTTTTGTAGGATCGAAGAAAAGAAAGGAAGCTTAAGGAAAGAGCAGGATGAGTCTGATCGCGAAGAGATGGACTTCGATCACATGGTTCGATGATCAAAATTGTGAGCTGCTACTTAGGAGTTATGATAGATTGCTTAGAAATATGTAGTAACGTAGTTTTCATTTGTAATTGCATTGTAAGGACAAGATTTTCCGCAATTTTATAAATAACGAAAATTTTGATTTTATCTTGTTTCATATTTCCTTTCAATGGCATTTATGAAAATTGATGTTTATATATTGTTAGAAATATTGGAAAATGGATTTGAATTTTTCATTTGTGGTAGTGTCAAAAAATTTACCAAATACGGAAAGATTCTCATCACCAAAGTTTCAATTGGATAGAAACTTGGAATCATGCGACTTGTATTATGTGATGAATGAGAACTTTCGTCTTTGGGAAATTAAGACTAATTCCCTGTTCACATGTATATGTGAGTCAAGTGAATGACTAGGGGATCGGGTACACTTGGTTGTGCACTGGTCAGGTCCACCACAAAGAACGATAAGACTATTCGTCATGATTTGCTAAAAGTTTAGTAAATATGGTTATGCTTACAAAATTAAGTGTAATTCTGAATCATTGAAAAAGTTCCAATGTATGGCGGAACGAATAAGAAGAATCAAATTAGGCAGAAAGATAAAAGTTTCTCCAATCTGAAATGAAAGGAGAGTACTTGAGTATCATGTTTTATGATCATCCTAATGATTATGGAACCATATCACAATTGATCCTCTAAGGACATCTTAGTGCATTTGTATGGCTAAGAAGAGGAATCGTGAATTGTTGAAATGGTTAAACCAAGAAGATGAGTCATACTTCGTTCCAAAATCAAGTCTTAGAGTCATATTCCAAGATTGTGACTTGAGTGACATAATCTTAAGAAGGTTTATAACACATCATGAAATGTGGAGTAGAAAAGTGTTTTCTTACTCTTGCGCATTTCAAATTGGTAGTTGTGATCCTTTTAATAAAACAAACACCAATTAAGACCAATTGTATGAAGTGTTTTTCCTTGAGGAGAATCTGTGATAACTCTTGAATATTTGTTTTGTCGACGAATATTTCTTGATAAGAGAATATTATATGTAAAGAGATCAGTGGGAGTCTTAAAAATCTTTAAAAGTTTTAGGAACTAATCAAGAAAAAACCTATTGTGTATCACTCTCTCACGGCTTGAGGTTTGTAACCTATCGTGTTGACATATGCTTGTTTTTGTGCCCATTCCAGTTAAAAGTTGACTATGCGTGTGAGTTCTATGAGATCTTAATTGTTAGCATAAGGCGAGGAACCTTGATCAGTGAAAGTACATTGATTTGTATATGTGAGCTTCTTAACAACTTGGAAGACATGGTAGGCCCTTGTGCTGCCAAGTGGAAAGAAATTAAGATTGAACAAGTTCAGTCCATATGAGGTTGAGTTTGTCATAGACCTTGTCTTATGATAATGGTTTGGAATGACAGATTCACATGGATAGGAACACATACCCCATAAAATCTAAGTGTCATAAGGTTTCTCTCCAATTCATGAAAATGATTGTGGGGAAACACTTTCACTAAGTAGATTTTAAGGAGATAGCAGTTATGTTAATTGCGTTCTCAAATTCGATTATGATTACGACATCCCTATTCATAGTTCGAATTGTGAGAAATGGCAAATAGTTTGAACATTCGGAACTTATTGTTGTGAGTTCTGAAATAGTTTAGACACACATATGAGCTTTCTAATAAAAAGTGTATGAGCTTAGATAAAGGCTTATCGAAGCATCTCATATCAGAAATCTGAACTTTGGTAAGAAAGTCAATAAAGTATTGATTTCTAAAAGTCCAGCTGATTTTGGATACATGTCAAATGTGACAACTCGAAATTTCTATCTTGTAAAGCCAATCAATTCAATCAAAAGTCAGACTTGTTTCTGTTGACTTTTAGCTTTGTTAAAGGTCTGTTTGAGAGTTCTAAGCCTAGTACACTCAAGTATTGGGTGTTAGGAAGTATTACTTGAGTTCATTGAGTTGTAATTGAGTTGGAACCACCTTCACCAGGAGTTCACGGCCGAGAACTCATGTTGGCCGTGAACCCCTCTTCATTAGTATGAAGATCCTTCATTATTCTTCATTTCTCACATCTTCAAGTCAAGAACTCTCATTTCTCTCTCAAGTATCATCAAGGATATCCTCCTTGATCTTCGAAAGTGTAAGTGATTCTTACCTTCTTACTTGATATCATTCTTATTCAAGTGAAACCCTTTGATTTCATCCATGAATTCAACTCTTTTGGGTTTAGATCTTTAAATCATCATCTTTACACCAAGAACACCAAGAACACACACTTGTTCTTGGGGCCGTAAACACCTTCAAGACTTTCATTAAGTAAGTATCCTTTCCATACAATTCTAACCGTTAGAAGATCTTGATTTCCAACCAAGAAACAACCACTTTATGCATGATCTTTAAGAGTTTACGACCGTAAACACTTCATTGGTCCGTAAACCCTTCATATATCATATGGTGGCCGTAAACCCTTCCACCCATGGCCGTAAACCCTTCATAGGATCAAAGCCTAGGGCCGTAAGCACTTCATGTGTGGCCGTAAACTCTCCTATGGCCGTAAACACTTATAGTGTGGCCGTAAACACTTATAGTGTGGTCGTAAACACCCTTTCATACAATCATATATGATTGTAACACTTCATTCCAAGTGTTTCCTAGCACCTAAGGTTGTTCCCTTGCATGATTAGTTGTTATATGCACTAATTATATACATATATGTGTCATTATGTGCTTAATAGGATCCGTTTGTGATCGAGACTTCACTTGGCGTACTTAGCATCCTAATCGATCTTTCATTCGAATCACTCACTACATGTGAGTTCATACCCCTAAACTTATCTTTTAGTGATTTTAAATTCTTTTATGGGGGGAATACAAGTAGAAAACATTATAGTTATAATATCAATCACATGTGATTTATAACTATCAAACAAAAGGATTTCTTAGACTTCAAAACTGTGTTATCAAACAAACTGTTTCAAATCATTTTATAAACTGACATCAAGTCATCAATAACCATTCAAATGGTTAAAACTCTTTTTATATGATAAACTCTTTATTGTTTTACAAAACTCTTTTAAACTTATATATGGTCAAAATCATGTATATATAGATATAGTTATATAAATAAGGTTGAAGGGGCTTAGGACTGATAACTCGCTTTATTTCCTGTTCCTTGTTTGGTTGTGGACTTAGGGTATCGGTTGTTTTTCCGAGTGTCGTTTAAATCTTAGTTATATATTATGTATATGTATGTAGATATAAAAGTTCTTCCAATCCGTTCAATACCTTTGGGTAGCAAAGGTGTACAAACATGATCAGTCATTCAAACAAGAATACTAGTAAACTATAATAGGTATAGTTTAGAGGGTTACTACTTACTATTTCTAGAACATTGAAACTTCAAGAGTCAGTTCATAATTGAGTCAGTTCAAACATACTATAACTAGAAAAAGAAGGAACATACTATAACTAGAACAAGAAGGAACATATTATAACAAGAACAGAAAGAACATACTATACACTAGTACAGAAGGAACATACTACACTAATACAAGAACAATATAACATTAATGTGAGCCACTACTTCATGACATTGGCAATATACTGCTGTGTCACGTTTTGTAACCAGAGTCTCCGGTAGGGAGAGCGTGAGTTTGTGTATAGATCTATATGGGATTGACCATCCTACACCTTGCTGCTAGCTATAGTGGGACCTCCAGGTCTACGGGAGACAAATGTCATACCATTTCGATGTCTTTGGAACGTCGTGTTTTATACTAGTCAATCAAGCATGGTTATAACCTCATCACATTTTACCTTAATTAAACAAGTTGGTTTTAAGGTAGTTAGTACATCTTCATTTTCCCATTACATTCATATAGTGATCTTCTCACATAAACGGTAATGTAAAGTATTTTCAGGTAATGAAATTCATATACTTGGGAAAACACTCACTTTTACAAAAGAACAAACATACAGAACAGTCGGGTCTTCGTAGGAGACTACTCTCCATTTTAGTAGAAAATATAGGATTTTCTAGGAAGTATACAATCATTTACATCAAACACTTACAAACTTTATATCAAACATTTAAAAACACTTTCATCAACTTATACAAACATTTGACACTAAAATACTTATGAACTCACCAGCTTAAATGCTGATCTACTTCTTCAAAATAACTTGTATTCTCAGGTCACCAGTAGACAGGTACACTGGACCAGGTTTTTGAGAAAACGGAGCATGTTCAAGACTCGTCTTTTATTTTTATTCATATTTTGGTGTCGTTCAAACTTTACTCAGAACACACTTGTATTAATCTATATTATTAATGCAATGGATGATGTTGTTGCTTGTTTTACTATTGTGCATTGTTATGATACTGTACATGACGTCCTCCGCCCCCGAACGTTTCCTTCGTTCTGGTTTAGGGGTGTGACATCAAAGCTAGTGGGAGCATAAATGTTATGCTAGTAACAAAATAATTGTTATGCTAGTGGGAGCATAATTATTATGGTAAGTGTTGCGAGTTAGCAATACTCTTTATAGGAAACAAAGTTCTAATTTGCAAAGTTGCAAAGGTTGAAAAGTTGTTTCGCTATAGTAAGGGAAAGGATACTTATACTTTATTTCGAATCTAAAAGTTTAGATTGAAGTATTAATCAAACTTAGTCATGGATATATATAAATACCATGTTGAAATATTTCAACATTGGAAATTCTATATATGGAAATATTATAGCAAAAGACTGGTCAAGTATCATGTCTTTATGTAAGACATTATGAATTGTGTCCCATATGTTTCGGATATAGGAGCGATTGCATATGATATAATATTCACGTGTTCTAATTTTCCAAATGCCTAGGGCATTAAGAGGGAAAAAGGACTAGAATCGTATATGACTAAAGTGGTTAAACAACCGTCAAGGACGATCTAAGGTTCGCTAAGGATTGATCGCTTATAGTTGGAAGTATAGTAATGGATGGACCATATTGACATTATTATGAATAGACATGATTCTATTAATAATGATTTTTCATATGGCATATATGGAAATATTTCCATAATGGGAGATGGATATTAAGAATCTATTTGTGCAACAAGGATGTTCAAATGAATGTACTTTGAATTTGAGACTTCGCTTCCTTGGAATTGTTTAGTTATCAATCTCCAAAGAAATACTTTGTAATATCATTAGCTGTGACTTTGGTACCATCACATTACAAAAGGAATCATTGCATGATAGTTTAGAATCTAACACTTGTGATAAAGATTTGGAATTGTGAAATGAGTTTCATTGGAAATGTCTTCTATTGATCTATTTCACAAAGAAAGGACCATAGGTGAACATAGTGTGCATACTTGGAGCATGGGATAACTATTGTATTAATTCAAGTATTAAGTTGATTAATCGAAACATTATACAACGAATAATGTGTAATCAATATGGTAATTAAATAAAAAGGTGTTTTATTTATATTCAAAAGTTTTGAACCATATTTAATTCAATTATTCTTGTGTTTCACTTTGCATGTTTTGACTTCCCGAATAATAGGATTATTCAAACTATCCACAGTCAATCATACTTTGGAAGCAGGTATTGAGGTAAGACTGTCATGAATCCGTCTGTAGATTGTCAAAAGTGTTTAGACATAGCACAAGTTTGTTGTAGTGTTCATGAGTACTCCTGTAATAAGATTTGAGTATTAGATTAAACCCACGCTCATCTGAATCACTTCATGTATTTTATCACGAGTGATTAGTGAGACGATAATATCTTATATTCTTGAAATGGAGATATATAGTTGCAGTTTACAAGTCGATTACACATTGATGATGTGTAAATGCACCCGTAACTTGGTGTTATAAAACGCATTATTGTGTGTGATTTGATGAGTAAATAGAGCAAGCATATGAGTCGAAGTTTATTCGTTCCTTTTACCCTAAGAGGGATAAAAGTGATATCTATGGGCCGCTCGATGATTTAGTGATGACAATCCTAAGCGCTTGGCTATGCCTGGACTGATTTGCTTTGTTCAATTAGTCAGTCGTCATAAATCGGAAATCGGGAAACAACACATGAACAGGGATAATGATTATAATCCATGTCTCATTTCATACAATATCTAGAATAGAGGAATATATGATCCCTTATCTAATGGACGTATTATTGATCAGAGTTGACAGCGACTTTTGAGATTTACGATTGCTAATTGGATTTTGGAGTCGTACTTGCAATAATAGTTATTAGACTTATCCAATTGGGAGACTGTTGGATTAGGTGTCTATGCCCATAACTGTAATTGGTATGTACCTGACCCGATAGTAGCATGGTCCATTTTAGGTTGCCTTCACCAGAACAATTTGATAGGATGGATATTTGAGAAAGAGGTTATTTGTGATTTATTAATACATTATAAGTATAATATATTAATTAATAAATCATATTATTTAATTAGTATTGATCAAGAATTAATTTGGAATTAATTTAGTGATCAAAAAAGACTAATTAAATTAACGGGGATTGATTATGTAAATCTGTGATACAAATTGTTTGGGCTATTGATCCATGATGGACTAAGTTTATGTGAATGTCCATGAAGAGTTAGTCCATGTGAGTTATTGGATCATAAGCCTAAGTGTAAAAATTAGGATTTACATATGACTCTTGGAATTCTACACTATATATGTATTCCCTAAACCCTAAAATCGGCACTTGTGTATTCCATGAAGAGTATAGCCGATTTTTGGTGTGCCTAACCTCTCTTTCAAAGTCCTCCATTTGTTCATGGTGGTTATGAACCATTTGAGGCATCACACTTGAGGTGCTAAGCTCTTGAAAGTCCAAAACTCTACAAGCTACAATATAGAGGTATTCATCTAACTTGATTTTATGTTTTAAATATCAAATTGTATGTTAGTTATAGGCTTCATGCTTTGGATAATTTTATTGCATGTATAACTAGAGAAAACTTAGATCCAAAGCACTAGGATTGTATGTGCACCATAGAGATGTTAGAGTACATAAAACCTAACAGAGGATACTTATACTTCATTTCAAATCAAAAAGTTTAAATTGAAGTTTTAATCAAACTTAGTCATTAGTATATATGAATATCAGGTTGAAATGTTTCAACATTGAAAAATTCTATATATGGAAATATTATAGTAAGGGACTGGTCAAATATCATGTCTTTATGTAAGACATTATGAATCGCATCCCATATGCTTCGGGTATAGGATCGATTGCATATGTTGTAATATTCACGTGTTCAAATTTTCCAAATGCCTAACGTATTAAGAGGGAAAAAGGACTAGAACCAGATATGCCAAAGTAGTTAAACAACTGTCAAGGATAATCTAAGGTTCGCTGAGGATTGGTCGCTTGTAGACAGTTGGAAGTATAGTAATAGATGGACCATATTGTCATTATTATGAATAGATAGGATTCTATTAAGAATGAGTTGACATACGGGAAATATGGAAATGTTTCCATGATGGGAGTTGGATATTAAGAATCTATGTGTAAGTTAGAAACTTTTATGCAAGAAAGATGTTCAAAGGAATGAACTTTAAATATCAGACTTTGTATCCATGGAATTGTTTAGTAACAAATCTCCAATGGAATAATTTGTAATATCATTGTCCAAGTCTCTGTGACATCCGTGCATTGACTTTACAAGAGAATCATTGCATTTAATTTTAGACTCTAACACATTCTAAAAGTGACAAGAATTTGGAATTCTCACACTTATAACAAGGATTTGGAAATGTGAAATGAGTATCATTAGAAATGTTTCTAATTGATATGTTTCACAAAGCTAGGACCATAGGTAAACATAGTGTGTGTGCTTGGAGCATGGCATAGCTATTGTTTCAATTCAAGTAGTAAGTTGATTGCTTGAAACATTATACAATGAATAAGATCTAATTAATATGGTGATTAAATAATAAGTGTTTTATTCATATTCAAAAGTTTGAGACCATATTGGATTAGGTTATTCATGTGTTTCGCTTCGCGTGTTTTACTTCCCGAATAACTAGGTTATTCAAACATCCACAGTCAATCATACTTTGGGAGTAAGTAATGAAATAAGACTGTCATGAATCTGATTATAGACTCTCTAAGTGTTTAGACATAGCAAAAGTTTGTTGTAGTGTTCATGAGTACTCGTGTAATAAGATTTGAGTATTGGATTAAACCCACGCTCACGTAATCACTTCATGGATTTTAGCACGAGTGATTGTGAGACGATAAAATCTTATATTCTTGAAACAGAGACATATGAGTTCTTGTTTACAAATCGGTTGCACATTGACAATATGTAAACGCATCAATAACTTGATGTTATAAAATGTATTGTTGTGTGTGATTTGATGAATAAATAGTACAAGCATATGAGTCGAAGTTTATCCGTTCCTTTTACCCTAAGAGGGATAAAAGCGATATATGTGGGCCCCTCGATGATTTAGTGATGACACCCTAAAGCGCTTGGCTAAACCTGGACTGATTTGATATGTTCAGTTAGTTGGTCGTCAAAAATCGGAAATCGGGAAACAACACATGGACTAAGAGAGTGATTATAATCCATGTATCATGTCCATACAATATCTTCTAGAATGGAGGAATATATGATCCCTTATCTAAAGGGCACGTTACTGATAAGATTAGAGTTTGACAGCGGCTTTTTGAGAGCTACGATTGCTAATCGAATTTTGAAGTTGCATTGGCAGTTATAATTATTAGACTTATCCAAGTGGGAGACTTTTGCATTAGGTGTCTAAGCCCATAACTATAATTGGTATATACTTGACCCAATAGTAGCATGGTCCTTTTGGGTTGCCTTCACCATAGCAATTTGATAGGATGGATATTTGAGAAAGAGGTTATTTGTGATTTATTAATATATTATACGAATAATATATTAATTGAGAAATTATATTATTTAATTAATATTGATCATATATTAATTTGGTGATCAAAAGAGACTAATTAAATTAATGGGGACTGATTAGGTAAATCAGTAGTACATATAGTTTGGGCTGATAATCCATGTTGATTTGGGATGGACTAATTCTAATTGAGAGTCCATGAAGAGTTAGTCCAAAAGGCTATCAAATGAGTTATTGGATTAGAGGCCCAAGTGAATGAATTAGGGTTTACAAGTGAAACCCTATGATTTCCACACTATAAATGTAACCCCTAGCACTCCTAAAATGGCCCCCAATAATTCCAAGATGAACCCAAGCCGTTTTTGGTGGCTCCTAGCCTCTCTCTCATTATCCCCCATTGTTTTGGTATTTATGACTTATTAGAGGTATAACATTTGAGGTACTAAGCTCTTGAAAGGCCAAGTTCTACAAGCTACTATAAAGAGGTATTCATCTAACTTGTTTTTATGTTGCAAATCTCAAAATTGTATGCTAGTTACGGTTCATGCTTTGGATAAATGAAAATTGCATGTATAACTTGAGAAAACTTAAATCCAAAGCGTTAGGCTTGTATGTGCACCATAGGAATGTTATAGTGCTTAAAACCCATCAGTTTCTGGGGCACCTTGTCAACCGAAACAATATTCTGGTCGACCCAACAAAGGTCGAGGCGGTGATGAGGTGGGAGGCTCTGAGGTTTCCATCTGAGATTTGGAGTTTCCTTGGATTAGTAGGCTACTATCAAAGATTCATTTAGGATTTCTCCAAGATATCAGTTCCCCTGACTCGGTTGACGAAGAATACAGGCACGTTTCGTTGAGGCCTAAGAAGCAGGCCGCTTTTGAGACTCTGAGTCGGCGATTATGCGAGGCTCCAATTCTGACCCTACCTGAGGGTGTTGAGGATTTTGTGGGTTATTGTGATGTTTCGATCACCGGTTTGGGAGCAGTGTTGATGTAGCGGGGTTGTGTTATTGCTTACACTTTGAGGCATATGAAGACTCATGAGGTGAAATATCCTACGTAGGATTTGGAGCTGGGTGATATAGTGTTTGCCCTCAAGATTTGGCGACATTACCTCTATGGGGTCTGTTGTACTATCTGTTGGGTTATGAGCATTCTAACACTCCTAAGTGTACATGCAACCCTAAATACCTTGGATCTATGTTTTCTCTATTATACATACAATTATGAACATCCAAGGTATTATCCTAATCTAGCATACAAAATAATAAATATAACAAGATAGAATACATACCTCTTTGATGTAGAATGTCTTCATGAAGCTTGAGTGCCTAGTGCCCCAAGTGTGACACCTCAAATGGTTCACACAACACCAAATACGCTTGGAATAACTTGAGAGAAACTTGAACACTCCTTGAAATCGTCTAGCCCTCACACTCACACATTAGTGCACGATTTCCTGAGCCATGGGATTCTTTTATATGGTGGCTATTAGGGTTACACCATGTAACTCATAACTTTACCCATTCCTTATGCTCCATGGATTTTAACCTCCATGGAGTATCCATGGGTCACCCCATGGACTTAGTCCAACATAAGGAATCTTGGATCACAAGCCCACATATATAAGAATGAATGATTTACACAATCAACCCATATATTTAATTAGTCTCCTTTTGATCACTTAATTAATTCCAAATTAATTCTTGATCAATACTAATTAAATAACCTTATTAATATATTAGAACTTATAATATATTAACCAACCTTAAGTTTTATTTCTCTCATTATAGTCTATCCAAATGCATGATGTCATGCAACCCAAATGGACCATGACGGGTCGGGTCAAGTCTTACCAATTATAGTTATGGACTTAGACATTAATCCAACACTATCTACACAGATCACAAGAGCTTAAGGTATTTGATGGACCAGCCGAATCTAAACATGAGGCAGCATACGTGGTTGGATGTAGTGAAGGATTATGATTGTGAGATACTTTATCATCCGGGGAAGGCCAACGTGGTGGCCGATACTCTCGGTCGTAAGGCGGTCGCGGCTCCGATTAGGGATATGTGTTTTAGGATGACGGTGATTACTCCACTCTTGGAGCAGATCCAGGAGGCTCAGATTAAGGCTTTGAAGGAAGAGTACTGAAAGAGTGAGCACGTTGTTGGTCAGGTGGCTCCCTTTGATTATGACAGCCAGGGGTTATTGACCCTCCATCGGAGGGTGTGGGTTCCGTATTGGGGTGGTGCGAGACAGGTATTGATGGAAGAGGCGCACAAGTCGAGATTCTCTATTCATTCCGGAGCGACAAAGATGTATAGAGACCTTCGTCCCGATTATTGGTGGCCATGTATAAAGCGGTGGCATGGTATGTGGAGAGGTGCATGACTTCCAGGAAAGTCAAGGCCAGCATCAACGACTTTAGAGGACCAATTGTGATATGGTATCTTAATCATTAAGATGATCATAAACATGATACTAAAGTACTCTCCCATCTTTTCAGATTTGAGAAACTTTTATCTTTCTGCCATACTTTGATTCTTCTTATTCGTTCTGTCTCACATTGAAACTTCTCCAATGCTACATAGTTATACTTAAACTTATATGTATAACCATATTTACTGAACTTAAGTAAATCATGACGAATAGTCTTCTTGATCTTTTGTGGTGGACTTGACCAGTGCACAAGAATGTGTACTCGATCCCTTAGTCCTTTCCTTATTCACATAAGGAATTAGTCTTAATTTTCCAAGCTGAAAGTTCTCATTCATCATACTATACAACTTGCATGATTCCAAGTTTCGGTCCAATTGAACCTTGGGTGATGAGAATCTTTCCTTATTTGGTAATATTAGACACTACCACAACCGAAAGAATCAAATCCATTTTTCCAATATTGCTATCAATGGAATCTTATAAGCAACAACTTTTCACAAATGCCATTGTAAGGATACTTAAAATAAATAAAATCAAAACCTTTTTCTTTTATTTTAAAACTTTGCGGAAAAACTTATCCTTACAATCCATATGAAAACCTTGTTGTTATCTATTCCAAAGCAATATAAATATCATAACTCTTAAGTAATAGCCCAAAATTCTGATCACCGAACCATGCGATTGAAATCCATCTTCGCGATCAGAATCAGCATGTACTTAATAGAGTTAGACAATGGACTTTACCTGAAGTAGAGCCAAACTTATTGACTTTAACATCCTTAGGTAAATTTGGAAGCTTCGTAACCAATGCCCCCTTCCTTTGGCAATAGTTACCTATGGACCCTTGATAATGGGACTATCTCAGACTTCGCCTCTCTCTTTACCATTGGGTCAACCGAGTTGACTATGGCCGATCCCTTTCCATTGGGAAGAGAGAGCTTTACTGGATATCCAATGTCATCATTGTCAATGTCCATAGCGTTTTAGGAAGTTGATCTTAGCAAATAGATAAGATCATTAAGGGTCTTGTCTTAGTCTGTTTCATAGGATTCCCAAAAGAACTCACTATGTGACTTAGAAAGTAGTTGAGCCACCAACTTTCTCAAGACTTTGACACCCAACTCTCCCGGCTTGTCAATATGTGACTATATCTCCAAGATGTGATCACACTTAGACCTTGCCTTGCTAATAGGGCTTGAGTGACCTTAAACTTTTTAGGAACTTGTGGGTTAGGGAGAATAATTGGAGGAGGTGAAAGAAGTATGATATCCATGGGACATCATCTTCATTTAGGAAAGCTTGTTTTAAGAGATTTGGGAAGATCATAAATGTCTAGACCAGACATCTTTTTTGGGAGATATTCAAGATAGTTGATTTAAAGTCCTTAATATGACACCCAATATGAAATATTAAGGCTAGGACCCAACAAACTATTTTATAACTTAGAAGAGGGATGTCGTAATCCAAGCTATAAAATATTTGAAGGTAGGTGAATGACGATTCACCAATTTCCACCATGAAAAACGAAATAATTTATTAGGTTTTAATTGGATTTGAAAGTCCTAGATCTTTGAGATTCATTGAACTGTTCAAAGGCATGTTTCAATCTCGAGTGTGCCCTTCAGGTTTTGTGACTGGGATGCCGAGGATCACAAAACATGGTGTGAATAACCATGCAAATATACTTGGTACCCTTAATATTTACCCCTTAATCAGTGTGCCGGTTAACCACACACGCTCCACCGATACTATGATAAATATTAAGTTACCCTTTGCCTACCTTGTTAAGTCCAGGTTAGTGTGCCGGTTAACCACACACGCTCCACTAACGACTTAAGCAAAGTGCAAAGTGTAATTTCATGGGTTAGCACCAAATTCACATTTTCCTAAGTAACTAAGATTGGGTATTAATAAGAGTTTAGTTATTTAGTATTCATCATTAATACTTTTAATGAAAGGAGAATTATAGTCCTTGTCCTACCCGTTCGGCTAACGACCCTCCACCAGTCAAGGAAGCGGTGGGTGAGAGTGGACACCCATTAAACTGCCATTTTATAGGCAGTAACCTTATACCCCCCTTATAGACCGGCTTCGTGAATGAGGCCTACTAACGTTAAGACTGACTTTGCTCTTATACATATATATAAATATTATTAACTTATAATATTATAAAGTATAAGGGTTGAATTTTAACTTTTAAAATTCTAAGGGCTAACTTGGAATTAAAGTATTCATAAGTGAAAACTTTTCAAATTCCAAAACTTGAGGGCAAGTTTTGAAACTATTCAAAACTAATTAATTTCATAACTTATGAGTTTAAAGTAGTTTTAATTAAAAAAAAAACTCTTCAAGTTCCATAACTTGAGGACAAGTTATGGAAGACTTTAAACTAATTAATAAAAAAAAATAACTTTTTTTTATTGTAACTTATGGAACTAATTAAGGTTACACTTTTTTTTAATTTAATGAAGAGACTCTTGAACCTCCATAACTTGAGGACAAGTTATGGAGTCATAAAACCATTTAATTAGAACTAGACTCTTCATTTTGTAACCTTTGCCAACTTTTATGAGTTTTATGATTCTTAAATGTGACTTTTCATATAACTTGAGGACAAGTTACAAAAACACACTTTGGAATCAACTCGTAGATTAAAATGGATTGAATACAAATATTTCACACAACTTTTCTATTAATCTAAGAACCTCATAAGAACAAGATAATTCAAATCATCAATCTTCAAGAAATTAGCATGAACATACAAACTAATACAAATCTTGAAATTATGACAATTATCTTAGAAATTGGATTAGCATGAACATTATCACATCAAAAACAAGTTTATAAGTCCAAAAACATCTTAGGGTAATGTTCCTAGTCCAATTCCAGCCAAAACAATCGAATATATGCATTCAACTCGATTTTTCAGCTACTTTTGCAAGTATAACAAGAAAACAAGCCTAGGCTCTGACACCACTGTTGGGTTATGAGCATTCTAACACTCCTAAGTGTACATGCAACCCTAAATACCTTGGATCTATGTTTTCTCTATTATACATACAATTATGAACATCCAAGGTATTATCCTAATCTAGCATACAAAATAATAAATATAACAAGATAGAATACATACCTCTTTGATATAGAATGTCTTCATGAAGCTTGAGTGCCTAGTGCCCCAAGTGTGACACCTCAAATGGTTCACACAACACCAAATACACTTGGAATAACTTGAGAGAAACTTGAACACTCCTTGAAATCGTCTAGCTCTCACACTCACACATTAGTGCACGATTTCTTGAGCCATGGGATTCTTTTATATGGTGGCTATTAGGGTTACACCATGTAACTCATAACTTTACCCATTCCTTATGCTCCATGGATTTTAACCTCCATGGAGTATCCATGGGTCACCCCATGGACTTAGTCCAACATACGGAATCTTGGATCACAAGCCCACATATATAAGAATGAATGATTTACACAATCAACCCATATATTTAATTAGTCTCCTTTTGATCACTTAATTAATTCCAAATTAATTATTGATCAATACTAATTAAATAACCTTATTAATATATTAGAACTTATAATATATTAACCAACCTTAAGTGTTATTTCTCTCATTATAGTCTATCCAAATGCATGATGCCATGCAACCCAAATGGACCATGCCGGGTCGGGTCAAGTCTTACCAATTATAGTTATGGACTTAGACATTAATCCAACACTATCTACACAGATCACAAGAGCTTAAGGTATTTGATAGACCAGCCGAATCTAAACATGAGGCAGCATAGGTGGTTGGATGTAGTGAAGGATTATGATTGTGAGATACTTTATCATCCGGGGAAGGCCAACGTGGTGGCCGATACTCTCGGTCGTAAGGCGGTCGCGGCTCCGATTAGGGATATGTGTTTGAGGATGACGGTGATTACTCCACTCTTGGAGCAGATCCAGGAGGCTCAGATTAAGGCTTTGAAGGAAGAGTACTGAAAGAGTGAGCACGTTGTTGGTCAGGTGGCTCCCTTTGTTTATGACAGCCAGGGGTTATTGAGCCTCCATCGGAGGGTGTGGGTTCCGTATTGGGGTGGTGCGAGACAGGTATTGATGGAAGAGGCGCACAAGTCGAGATTCTCTATTCATTCCGGAGCGACAAAGATGTATAGAGACCTTCGTCCCGATTATTGGTGGCCATGTATAAAGCGGTGGCATCAACGACCTCATGGCAAGATGCAGCCGTTAGACATTCCCATTTGGAAATGTGAATAAATTACCATGGATTTCATCATGAAGTTGCCACGGATTGCACGCAGAGTGCATTCGATATGGGTCATCGTGAATTGATTGACCAAGAGCGCGCATTTCATTCCGATTCAGGAGAGTATCTCTGCGGAGAAGTTGGCTGACATCTACATCAGGGAGGTTGTGGCACGACATGGCATGCTAGTTTTAGTGGTTTTAGACAGGGATGTTCGGTTTAGTTCCAGATTCTAGAAGATATTCCACGAGGAGTTGGATACTTATTTGCACTTCAACACGAATTTTCACCCGCAGACGGGTGGTCAGAGTGAGCGGACCATCCAGACATTGGAGGATATGCTGCGGGCATGCGTTATATATTTCGGTGGCAGTTGGGATACGTATCTTCCGTTAGCGGGATTTTCATGTAACGACAATTATCATGCCAGCATCGATCGCCTCCATTTGAGATGCTCTATGGGAGGAAGTGTAGGACCCCGATATGTTGGGGTGAGGTCGGTCAGTGGGTCATGGGGAGTATCGAGGTGGTACTTAAGACGGCCGAGATGATTCAGCGGGTTTAGGGTAGACTTCAGACAACGTAGAGTCAACAGAATCTACGCAGATAGACGCCGGTCAAACTTGGAGTTCCACTTCAGGGATATGGTACTCCTGAAGGTGTCACCTTGGAAAGGTGTCATCTGATTCCAAAAGCAGGGCAAGCTACACCCTATATATATATATTGGTCATTTTAGAGTTTTAGGTCGGGTGGGCAGGGTGGCATATCGTTTACATCTTCTGGCGGAGCTCAGTAATAATCGCAGTACTTTTCACGTCTCTCAGTTGCGAATGTGTTCTGTTAATGATTATGCAGTAGTTCCATTGGAGGATATTCAAATCGATGACCGCCTGAACTACATTGAGAGACCGGTGGTGATACTTGACCCCATGACGAGAACCTTGAGGAACAAGGCTGTGGGATTCGTGAAGGTGCAATGGCAACACCACAAGGATTCTGAGTAGACTTGGGAGCTTGAGGAAGAGATGATGGAGCATTACCTGGGGTTATTTGCGGAAATAGACTTCAAGGAAGAAGAAATGGGGGAGAATTGTAATACCCGTCTTGGCAGGTTAATCTCTTTGGTAGTTATTTCAAGTATTATTCATGGTCTAGACATGAGTACGCTAGGCATACACTAGGTACGCACGGCGTACTCCTATGTATGTGCAAATCGTGGTGACCCCTACGTACGATGAGCGTACCCATGCGCACGCCAGGGCATACTCAAGCCAAAGTAAAACCCTAAAAATTAGGGTTTGCACCCTATTTAAGCTCATTAACGCCTTCAAGTTCATCACCTTATCACCCTGCTTTGCCTCTTAAGCCATCTATCGAAACCCTAATCAATTTTCCCTAAAGTTTGATCTTGTGTGTTTTGGGTGTGTGTGGTGCTTATTGAAGAAGAAGATTTGGACCAGAAATAGCTTGTAGATCTAGAGGTTTCTCATCATTTCTAGCTTAATGGAGGTAAAAAGCTTCTACCTTGATGGCTCCATGAGTTAGTTTTTAGTTTAGGGATTATTTCATCATAAAATGGTCCTTAAGGTGTTTCTTGAGAGTATGAGGTACTCCAAAAGGCTATTATGTTAGATCCTAGTGTTTCTAACGTCCCTTGAGCATAAAGATGGAGTCTTGATGGATTAAGTTCAATCATGCAAGGATTGAAGGTGGTTTCATGAAGATAATGTGGTTAAATCCAAGATTTTCCCCATTAAGTTATGTAAAAGCCTAGATCTAAAATTGGACATTTGGTATTAACTGATTAAGACCTTGAAAGTAGTTTTTGGCCAACTGCAGCATACACCAGGAGTACCTAGACATACGTTGCGCGTACGCTCATGAAGTCCCAATGATGTGAGGGTCGTAAGTACACCGGGCGTACTGATTGGTATGATTATCGTACACATCAGAGTAAGGTTTGGGCTAATTTTGGGCCATTTGTGGGACTTAAGGACTGTGGGCCCTTGTTGGGTCGTAACCTATTTGTGATGGGCCTTTGGGCTTAGGCCCATTTTGGACATAAATTATCTTTCAGCCTACGTGACTAGTAGCATTTGGGCCTTGATGGGTTAGGCCCAATAAGGTAAGGAATAAGTAACTTTTTCCCTTAAGGCCACGATTTACGGTTTCGTCTCGCAAGTTGGACTGTTAACCTAATTTCTAATTAGGATTTCTTTACTTGTGATTTAGTAGGGATTTTTCGGTTCATCAACCCGATCATTTGTTTGATTGTGAGTAGATTGAGGTGATTTTGCTCACTATACTGTAGGACACTAGGATTTTATGTGCTTGTAGTCTTTGTGACTCCTGCTGTATGTATGTATGCCTATGTGCTTGTTTGCTATATGTATGTGGGGTGAAATAGACCCGAGGGTGAAATAGACTTGGTACAGGCTTGTTCTGACATATGAGTTGAAATAGAAACGGGGGTGAAATAGACCCGGGGGTGAAATAGACCCGATACGGCCTTAGGCCGAAACATGAGTTGAAATAGACTCGGGGGTGAAATGGAACCGGGGGTGAAATAGACCCGGCCCAGCCTTGAGCTGGCAAATATGTATGGTATGTGGTATTTTGGGGAACTCACTCAGCTTCGTGCTTATGGTTTTCAGTTTATGTTTCAGGTACTTCCGGATCGAAGGGGAAGGGCTCGATATGATTGCATCGCACACAACATGTTGTTCTTCATTTTATTGACTTGATCTATTTTGATGATCATTGCAATAATATGACTTTCTTTTATGGTTTTATGAAAACATTTTAGATGATAGTGTTATTATTATAAAAAGGAAATTTTTGGTCTGAAATTTTGGGACGTTACAAGTGGGATTTTAAAGAATGTTCTAGTACTTTATAGATTATACTTTTAATCTATATGTCCTATCAAACTCGTTCGTCTAACAACCGTGCACCACACAGGGGAGCGGTGGGTGAAAAGGACACACATTCAATGATCGTTTTATAGGCCGTTTCCTTATATCCTCTTAATAACATGGCTTCGTGAATGAGACCTACTATTGATCGACTGGCTTTTCTTATACATATAGTATTAGACGTTTATATATATATATATATATATATATATATATATATATATATATATATATATATATATATATATGTGTGTGTGTGTGTGTGTGTATATATATATATATATATATATATATATATATATATATATATATACAGTGTATTTTAAACTTTTTAAAACACAAGGTTTAAATATTAATTATCTAAATTAACATATAATTAAATAATCAATTTAAAACAATATTGATTTAATGTTTATCTTTTAATTAAATAATTAATTAATTTAATTTAATCATTTAGGAATTAAATAATTATCTTTAATTATACATTTAATTAAATAATTCAAATTTAATCCTTATCTTCTAATTTTCGAAAATTAGGTTTATGGTTACCAAGTTTCAATTGTTTAATTTTTAAGGCATTTAAAATAACAACATAAGGAAACTAGAAATCCTAGGAACCATAGGAAAATTTCGAAAATAAGGCAAGGAGGCTAGGGTTTCAAGAAACCCTAGCACTAGTCGAAATTTACAAGGACAGGGGTTTATTGTCTATAAGCCCTAGCTTGATTAATTCACCTCATGCACAATCAAATGTGAGACTATGTATCTGATACCATCGATGAGTTTAGTAGGTTATAAATACATGTACAATGCAAAAAAACACTTAACAATTAAGAGGGCACATGCAACCTATAAGGATCTATGTCTTCACAAATGAATGCAACATACTATGAAAATTAAAAATCCTACAGGAACCCTACTATATTAAAAATTAGTAGAACTAGGGTTACATACCTTTGAATAGTTATGGTAAACAATTCCTTGAATCCATTCCTTTGTAGATATTGGAAAACAAGCACCAAAAGTATGGCTGCCTCTAATGGTTCACACCCAAAACCCTAGAAACCTTTGAGTGAAAAGGATAGAGAGGAGGGAGGAAGATATTTCGGATATATGCCTCTTGGAAGAGATTAAACGAAATTTCTAGTCCATGTGGTACTATTTATAGCTAGGGGATCACAAGGATAAAACCTGATTTCAATTTAAAATAATAATATGTTAATCTAATTCAAATCCTTATCCCTATCAGCTATCATGAATATTCCATAAACCCTATAATATATCCCAAAACCGTCCAAACCTAGGATCCTTCTAGAATAGTCTCTTTTGTTCAACTATTGAAAAACTACAATTCAACCCTTGCAGTTTTAAGTAATTCCAATTAATACTAGATTAATTCTGATTAATAATTAGTTAAATCCAAATATTTCTAATTAATTTATTAATCATATACTAAATTAACAAATCAATTATTTGACTGTTGATCTCATATTAATTTATTAATCACATAATAAATTAAGAAATAAATTTTATATTCATAATTAATATATTAATCACATAATATATTAACAAACCATTTTTCCCGTAATTTCTAATTAGTTTATTAATCATATAATAATCTAATAAATTATCCTTCTCTCTCCTAGTATCATTTCTAGCTATTTTTGGCTATGAGGGCAACTTAAAAAGGACTTTGGTTTTAACTACAATAGTATACCAATTTAGTTATGAGCTTAGACACCTTAATCCAACAATAACAACATGACTCTCTATCTGCCGGTGGTGCCTCACCATGCACCCGCTCATCAACCTCGTACTGGTTCTACACCTCAAATCCGAAATCACTTGCCCGTTTCCTCTTCCCTTAAAATGTGGTATACTGGAGAAACATAACCATGACGTACAAAATGACATCCAATGCCATCTGCCGATCACCCAACCTCATGATGCAGTCTTCAAGGCCTCGAGATCATTGAATCAACTAACTCATACATGTCTTCACTAATCAGAACCAATCTACCATGGCCAATAATGAGCGACAATAACCAAAACGCCTTCATCCTAAACGACCATCACTGACAGACCGAAAATGACAGGGACGACTACAATCAACGCTCGAGCTATACCATACTATCTACCCACCACCAACTCCTTAAAAATATTTTTGAAACATCATGATCTCCATATAGATCATGTGATTTATGTAGTACGTGCCCATACTACTTTCCATAATTAGCCATGCGTGCTCGAGAATTGGCTCAAAGTTCTTAAGTCATTACACACGACCACTACCAATTTTTCTAATCACATATACATGTACCCGAATGAGTACATACCATTAATCTTCCTAGATTGTCCCTCTAGGATCTCTCTTATGCAAGTGCCCACACTAGCACATTATAACATTCTTCCTAGGTCATTACGAATTCCCAACCACTCTACTATCAACCGTGGAAGAAACATATATCAATGTCAACTAACTATCTTACAAATACAATCACATGCAACAAAAATTGAACAATCTTTGGACTGAAAGGTCATGCACTACAATGGTTGGACTCAAACAAGAGTTGCATAATAGAACCAAATCAAGCATTCTAAAAATATTTAATCTTTGTGGTATGCAATCTAACGTATTCACTTAGGAGTTAATTAACATCAATATAGGTTTCACACATCACAAAGCAAGCAACATTCAAGCAACATAACCAACATGCAATAAGGCATCATAAAGATCAGGAAAATCTTAACACACAATTCTTGAAGATCCTTAGCCTACTCATTATCATGAATCTATAACAGTCCATATATCAGGCATAAAAGGCATCTCTCCTAAGCAAGCAATCTAGCATGAAAACTTGAGCAAATCATTTGCCTACTTCTAGCATGCAATTCATACTTATAACATCAATATCATATCCAACATGTACGGATATTTTCAGAAGCACTTACTTGAGCTCCGGTTGACTGTACACATCACATCCTCTTTTTTCTCTTTTTTTAATTATTCTTTTCAAAAGACTTGTTAAAATCCTTAGATCCTTACTTTAAGTTTCAAATCATACGGGTGTTCATCCTAATCCCTCAAACCAGGGCTTTGATGCCAACTATAACATCCTGAATTCCAGAATAACATTTTCATTTTTAAAATAAAATAAACACCCATTTTTATAAAGTTACGTTCAAGTCAAACCAATTTTCCATAAACCATAATTCAAAATCAGAGTTATAAGGAAGACAATGCAGAATTTTGAATCATAAAATTGTTGATGTGTGTGTACAGTCTCACCTTCATAATCCGATAAGTACCTGAAAAACATTTAATCCATAATTGTAAGCACAAAGCTTAGCGAGTTCCCCAAAATATCACATACAACACAAAATAAAAATATGCTGTCTTCAGAACCATGGGCTTAGAACGACCCTATAGGTTATTAGAAATCTTGAGGACCATGGGCTTAAAACGGACCTATAGGTTATTAGCAGTCTTGAAGACCATGGGCTTAGACTATCAGCAGTCTTGAGGACCATCATCAATCCTATATATCACATACAATACAACAATATAAAAAATGATGGGTTATTAGCAACCCATGGACTATCAGCAGTCCTATGGGCTTAGAACGGCCCTATAGGTTATCAGTAACCTTGCGGACTATCAGTAGTCCTGGAGCTATTACCAACTCATATACATATATAATAGCAATCAAAAAATAAGACCCAACTGGTCTGACATGCACACACTATGATATAGGTAATACAATGAGAAGACTCACATGAATGAAGAGCTAAAATCCACAACTAAAAGTCCCACATAATCAACTAAATGAACCTCCGAAACTAATCAAAAGCTAAACCTCAAACTATAGCTCAACACCTCTCTAAGTTTGACCAAAAGTTAAACTAGTCAAAAAGTCAATGGTCAAAGTCAGCCCCAGCAGATCCCCACACCGTTGACACCCATAGGCCATGTCATGGCGGCTATATGTCAAAACAATTATGGTGACACCAGCCACCACGATGTGCTGAGCAACATGTCACGTCGTGGGAACTGGTCCAAACAACTTAATGGATTAAGCACTTAACCCTTAAACCCAAGCTACCAACTTTTCAGATCTGGTACCTAATAGCTTCATACTGGATAAATTTCCAACCTTATCTATTAGGATGGTCGAAAGAACAAAGAATCTAAACTTTAACTCTCTAAGGGACCAAGAATGCATCTTTCTCACTTAATCCATTAAGTCTAAGTCTCCAACCCTCAGATCTGAATCAACATCATGTTTAGATGGATAAAGTTTCCAACTATATCCATAATGGTGCCATAAACTTTCAAGATCTAAACTTTAGTACACAAAAATAACCTAAAGGACCAAGATAACTTGTATGGATTAAAAGGAAGGCAATATATCATAAATTTTGTAGTCCATGAGGTCTAAGAATCATTCTAAACTCATTAAAAGATGTTGGAGTCCACTCAACTCCAAATTTTCCCATAAAATGGACCAAAATTTCTAGAAACCACAATTAACAAGATCTAATGAACTAAAGAGCAAGATGTGAAGTTTATACTCATAATAGTCCAGAAATGGAGTAACTTTGATAGATCTAAACTTAAAACAACCTTCCTTGCAACCAAAAGAACTATCTTGATCTTCAAGCTTCATCAAATGACCACCAAAAGCACCCAAAAGAGGCTCAATGAGAGAGAAGGAGCTCAAATCATGAAGGGGAGGATAGGGTTGCTCTCAAGTAGTTCTAGATGTGATGGAGGCTAAGAAAATTTCCTAAAACATTAATCATTACCTTTATATATGTTGAAAACCCTAATAAAATCATTCTCTTGGGCCTGTCCAACTTCCGCTCTGTAGAAAATAATTATCCGCTCCTTGGTGATTACCATGTCGTGGAGACCTGCTCTCCACCCTGTGAGACGGTTTTTGACCAAAATCCATTCTAGGTTCAAACAGTCATAACGTCTTCCTTTCTACTTCGTTTCCAGCGATCTTTATATGCACGTAAAGGTATTGACGAGCCCCACAGTTGTATCTAATTATTTTTGAATAAAGACATGTTGAATGAAAATCATTGATTCATTTAAGAAGCACGAATCCTATAGGGTCTAAACTCTATTCCTTTGAAGCCCAAGACCTTTACTCGATCAAATTACAGTTCGTTATCTCAAAATTAGAAACATCATGGAAACTAGGTGTTACAAATCCGTAAATGAATATAGTTTACTTGTTGTTTATAGTGTTCCATCAAGGTAGATCTCAAGGGATAATTGTTATAGGATCAGTATGTAAGAATCAATAGACTGGGTAACTAAGAGTAAAGGGTATAGTGTCTAATATATAATTATGTTGTGGGTTATTGTTGGGTCATAATTAATGGTTTATATTGGGCTTATAATTTATTTGGGCTTAGATATGTTATGTTAGTGGGTTTATTGAGTTTTCGGTTTAGGGGACCGAAATCAATTTGGTGATTTCGTTCAGCTTTGGGCTTGGGCTTTTATGGTCTTGTACTTGGCATATATATTTTGTATTCAGCCGTATAGGAAAAAGTAGTTCATTCATATTATTTTCAGCTGTGAGAAGACTCTTATGTACCAGACGATTAATGATAATAGAATTGTGTACATTTGAAGTGTTTTTGTGTGTTCTTGAATCATTGCTTGATTAACATTCAACATTCTTTAAACAATTAAGATTGATATTGTAAAGATTCATAGTTTTGGGACTTACAATTGCTCGTGTGTTCTTGAATCATTGCTTGATTAATATTCTACATTCTTTAAGCAATTAAGATTGGTATTGTAAAGATTCATAGTTTTGGGACTTACAGATGATCAGACGTGGAAGTTCATTTTATCTGAGATTACCCGCAGCATACTTGAGTAGACTTTTATGATCTTTGATACGATTAAGGAGGGTATCATGGAGGTGTTGGAGGTGCACTTGGGCTCATTCCATTCTGAGATGGTGGATTTCATTGGGGTACGTTCACTGACCTTTAGGGAGTTCCAGAAATGTGGGGCTCCTGATTTCTACAGGGAGAAGGACCGGATCGCGAGCAGGCGTTGGTTAGTAGATGTCGCTAACACCTTCCACACTAGTAGTTGTCCCGATGGGGGCAAATGTAAGGCTTGCTTCCCGTCGTATGAAATACAGAGTTTGAGACTGGTGAGAGGAGGTTGGGTGCTCCATTGTTGATGAGGGTGTTGATTCAATGACATGGAATGATTTTACGACCAGGTTTCGAGCTGAATTAGCACCAGTGATCGAGGTGCAACAGTTAGCGAGGGAGTTCCAGGAACTTAGCCAGATTACGGAGACGGTGGATGAGATCATCACTATGTTTTCTGAGAGAGCACTATTGGTTCCACAGTATATGGCGGACGAGGAGATGAAGAAGGCAAGATACCATCCGATGCTGAGGAGCGACATTTAGTAGTTTGTGAGTCGATCCAGTGGCAGGACACGGGAGGATATGATCGCGAGAGCTAGAGAGAGGGAGATTAATCTTGAGATGGAAAGGAAGAGGAAGCCATATCAGGCTCAGATTTCATGGGTTCGGGCAAAAGGCCCAAGGTATTTGATTCCAGGTCGAGAGGCCAGCAGGGCTGGAACCGCTGTGGTAAGTACAACAAGACGCACGATGGGGCGTTCAGGGTGGGTGGTTCTGGCTGCTTCAATTGCGGTCGGATGGGTCATTTTAGCAGAGATTGTACTGCTACTACTATTACCACCACTCCAACATCTGATCTGATTTGCTTCCATTGCAATAAGAGGGGCCACAAGAAGGCCTATTGTCCGAGTTTGGCAGCAGCAGGACCAGTGGTAGCACCTACTCCAGCAACACTAAAAATTACTGATGGACGCCAGGGATAGGCAGATGCATCTGTGGGGAAGAGCAGGGCTTTTTAGCTGACGGTCGTGGAGGCTCGCACAACACCTGATGTGGTGACGGGTATGTATCTTCTCCTTATCTCTTTATATATATTGAACTGTCTGCTTATATTTATGTGTTTTATTTTAGGATCATTCCTTGTGAACGGTATTTCTGCCTTAATATTATTTGATTCGGGGGCTACTCGATCTTTTGTATCGCTTGCGCTTAGCAAGAGATTTGTTGGAGCTCTGGGGGAGCTGAATTGTCCTTTAGACGTCGAGATTGTAGGTGATCGATCTATCCGGGTATCGAGGATTCATCACGGGTTACGTCCTTCAGATGATCAACGAGTAGTATCCGATTGATTTGGTTCCCATTCCTCTGCGCAGGAACAAGGTTATCGTAAGGATGTAGTGGTTGAGCCCCAATGGGGCGGTGATTGATTGTGAGCATCAGGTGGTGCATACCCAGACCCCAAGTGGGGGAGAGTCGGTGATTCAGGGAGAAAGAGCTCATTATGGCCGATTCTATGTTCGGCGGCTAGGGTCAGACGCTATCTTCATCAGGGTTGTTCCGGATTTCTCGCCTATGTTATGGATACCCGGGATAAGGGTAAGGCGACCATGGAGGATGTGTCGATTTTACGGGAGTACCCGGATGTTTTTCCGGAGGATTTGTCTGGGGTGCCTCCAGAGAGGCAGGTGGGGTTTAGGATCGACTTGGTTCCTGGTACGGCTCCGATAGCCAAAGCACCGTATCGTTTGGCCCCTCCCGTGACGCAGGAGTTGTCTACACAGCTGCAGGATATGTTAGACAAGGGTTTCATTCGACCAAGCAGTTCTCCATGGGGAACACCGATCTTGTTTGTGAAGAAGAAGGACGGATCTCATCGGATGTGTATTAGTCCATGGAGAACTACCAAATCCAATGACTTTGATTTGTTCGTACCATTCTATCATCGATCACTGCTGGGTCGGTTGATGATATCTTGTTGTCGTTCTTCTCTCTTTCCTGTGTGCGTTACCTATAATAGAAGAAAATAAGGAATCGAGTCATTTCTCTTGTGAAGCTCTCTCTTGTCTAGCGAAATCTTCTTTTGCTGCCCATGGATCTGTCTTCTCTTGAATTTGTTCACAGACGATTTATGAACACTTAAAAAAAAACTTTTTTAGATTCTTCCGAACAGATTTGTCCATCAGTAATGGGGATCACATTAGTAGAAATATAGGTTGATACGTCTCCAGCTTGTGTTTCAATGACGGGTAAGGCGGTCAAGCTACCTGCGCCTGTCTGGTCCGATCGTTTAGCTGCTCTTCTAAGAGACGGAAATGTAAATAGAAAACATCCCATGGGAAAGCCTCACGACCTGGTGGTCGTCCTTATCTAGGTAGAAAAAGGACATTACGGGATATCTCTAAAATTCGATGTACTTCGTGCAGGACACATCTTATGTTTGCCGAATCTAAAAACCATCGCCTTTGGTTAGTCACGGACCTCTTAGGTTTTTTCAGAAAGAACAAAAAAATTATCGTTAAGGTCCCATAGATAGAACCTGATACGAAGTAATGAACATAAGACTTATGTAAGGGAGTCAGTCCTACTCATAAAGGTGAAGGACCAAGCACTAGATCGTTGAAAACAAAAAGAAAGACTGACTTTTAGATAACTTATTTAGGAAGGAGCCATCACAACTGCTCGCCCCCTTATTTTAAGAAATCAGTCGGCTTTTTCCCTAGCATTTCTTAGTAGTTGTTGTTGCCTATATGAATTTCTGTAGTAAGCTTAGCCACTTCAGTCGTGTTCGTCGTTTCTTGAAAGTATCATTTTTCTCAGAACATGGTCAACCAGAAATTCTTAAAATCTTTACTAAACTATGACCGGCCATCATATTAGCAAATAAACGTATTTCTAAGCTTAATGCGCGAAAAAAATAAGAAATTAGCTCAAGGAGTACTAAAAAAGGTGCTTGCAATGCCGACTCTTCGCCTTTAGTTAGAAGTAGAAGTAGAGGGTGTCATTTCCCTTGAGGTTTTATCCTTTTCATGTATAGATAGATCATTTATTCCAAAACCCAATCAACCTGGGAAGCTACGCCACCGCACTAATGCTGGAGGATGGTGTCTCCCGAAGAGCTTGCCAGGATGGCATGGTAAGCAAGCAAGCAGTTATGTAGGCGCCAACTCCTTGGCTGAATATTGATCCAGTTTAGGCAGCTTTCAGTCTCTATAAACTTGATGGAATATCTCTTACACAAGGAAAAAGACTTGTATCAATCAATGGCATGAAGGAGTTGAATTAGGAACATAATTTCAAAGCCAAAGCAAAGGCATTCATTTAGCAGGAGTTTACGCTGCAAAGACGATGGGAACAGCCATCTGATGGAAAACGACTTTCACGTTCGGTTCAAAGAGCACTTTTTTCGTTGAGAATTCCTCGTTCCCTCTTGATAGACCAGCGGCGAAATCAAAACTTGTGGGGCCCTATCTATTCCATCTCTCGGCCTAGCTAACGTGCCCTTTATTGAAAAGTCAAGGATATTGAATGATCGATATGAGAAAGAAGCGCTCAAGCTCTGAATCCCGTTTGTTCCTTTGTTGGGTCAAGGAGCAATTTCAAACATTTCCATTTTGATATTGGATTTCCCTTTTCAAGAAGTCAGCTAAAAAGTATGAGAATCTCCACTGTTCAATCAACAACAACAGGGAGGGACGCCCCCGAGGGCACTCTTCTCGGATGATAAGTCGAGCTAACCTATTCATAAGGTGAGCTAACCTATCTCGATTCTACTGTGTTTTTTTTTTAACTTGACTGGGTGGACAGTTGACCGGAAGAGAACTTAGATTCGCCCGGCCAGCAGGCGGGCGACGTGCTTATCGCTAATCCCTTTTACAGCAAAGTCCCAACAGGCTACCTCATCGGGAAATCTAAATTCTTTCACCGAACCAGGGGGGCACGATGAATATATTGATTATTTGGGTCCGATCGTCGCTAGAGGCCCGTCGAAGGTATACAGTTCAATAGATTGGTATTGAAGTGAGATATTCAATCCTCTTTCTATTTGATGGTATTTCACTGCCTTTCATGTACAGCTCCGTTAGCACCTTAAGGCTGTCTTTATCCTGAGAACCCTCGGGAATATTCAGAGACTCGGTTAATGCGTTTAGGTCCACATTCGGAGACAGACCAAGCACCTCTCGCTCCCGTTCATAATTTTGCTACAGATGATACATGAGGAATCTTTTATGGTGGTTCTTCCTTCTACGATTAGCTACGTTCCAATGAAGCAAATTCCAATAATTACCTAGCCCGGTAGGCTATCCTTTTCATTTTTGCAGTGAAATCTATAACAATAGGATTTCAATGATCTTCTTTACTTAGGTTTTATACTAACATATCAATTTGTTTTCTGCTAGCATATCATCCGCAAAGACATTCCTCAAGCATAGAATATCAGGATTTGAGCCCTTGAACCCCGACTGTCAGCTGTTGGCTCTCTCCATCTCTCCTAAACTTCCCCGGGTTTCGGCCCGAGTTGTATGAGGTAGAAACTCGTCCCACGTATGGTTCGGAGGCCGAGCCCCACCCCAGTCAGTTCTGCTTCCAACTACCGAGCTTGGACGTATAGCAAGATTGAATAAGAGATATGGCATACGGGAATAGTATATGAAATCACAAAGGCTGGAAAGAGACTGGAGAGCGAATGGCTCTTCTAGGCGGGCATCTGTGTGCCAATACTACAGAGAAAGCGGCAGAAAAATGCCCTACGAGAGAGAGTGATTCGTATCTACGACCTCCTCTTGGTTTTGCTTTGCCCCCTGTTTCCGAGAGCCCCTCTAGCATCAAGGTGGTGCAACAATAGTAGAAGCTGGAGATGCAACACTTCAGCCCCTTTTTGCTCATCCAGAATAAATAAGTTAACGGTGAAGAACCGTTTTCCACTCTCGAGGATGATGATTTTGTTTGACCTACATCAGGGTGCATCTTGGTTTTCCAAGATTCATCTATGTTCAAGTTACCAGCAGATGAGGGTTGGAGAGGAGGATGTGCAGAAGACGGCCTTCCGGACTCGTTATGGTCATTACGAGTTCCTGGTGATGCCCTTCGGGCTCACCAATGCTTCAGCTACGTTCATGGAACTCATGAACCACGTATGCAGACCGATATTGGATCGGTTTGTGATTTTATTCATTGATGACATCCTGGTCTACTCCAAGACCCAGGAGCAACACGAAGAGCACCTGAGGGAGGTATTGGAGACTTTGAGGAGGGAGAGAGTTTATGCAAAGTTCTCCAAGTGTGAGGTCTAGTTGTGTGAGGTGCATTTTCTGGCACACCTTGTCAACCGGTACGATATTCTGGTTGATCCGACCAAGGTCGAGGCCGTGATCAGATGGGAGGTTTCGAGGTCTCCATCTGAGGTTCAGAGTTTCCTTGGGTTAGCAGGTTACTATCGGAGATTCATCTAGGTCTTCTCCAAGATAGCGGTTCATCTGACTCGGTTGATGAAGAATACCGTTACTTTTCGTTGGGGGCCTGATCAGCAGGCAACTTTTGAGACCCTAAGGCAGAGATTGTGCAAGGCGCCGATTTTGACCCTGCCGAAGGGTGTTGAGGACTTCATGGTTTATTGTGATGCTTCGATCACGAGTTTGGGGGCAATTCTGATGAAGAGGGGTTACATGATCGCATACGCTTCGAGGCAGCTGAAGCCTAATGAGGTGAATTATCCGACGCATGATTTGGAGTTGGGGGTTGTGGTTTTCTCCCTTAACATTTGGCGTCATTACCTATATTGGATCCATTGTACCATTTACACGGATCACAAGAGCCTAAGGTATCTGATGGATCAGCCAAATATGAATATGAGGCGGCGTTAGTGGTTGGATATGGTGAAGGATTATGATTGTGAGATCCTTTACCATTGGGGGAAGGCCAATGTGGTGGCCGATGCTCTCATTCGTAACACGGTCGTGGCTCCGATCAGGGGTATTTGTTTGAGGATGACCGTGATCACTTCGCTTTTGGAGCGGATCTGTGAGGCTCAGATTGAGGCTATAAAGGAAGAGCACCGAAAGAATGAGCGCATAGTGGGTCAGGTGGCTTCTTTTGATTATGATAGTCGAGGGTTATTGACTCTTCATCGGAGAGTATGGGTTCCGTACTGGGGTGGTGTGCGTCATGTTTTAATGGAGGAGGCGCACAAATCGAGGTTCTCCATTCATCTCGGGGTGACAAAAATATATAAACATCTTCGTCCTGATTATTGGTGGCCCTGCATGATGCGGGATGTGGCTTGGTATGTGGAGAAGTGCTTGAGTTGTAGGAAAGTCAAAGCCGAACACCAGCGACCTCACGGCAAGATGCAACCATTGGATATTCCCGTTTGGAAATTGGAGGAGATTACCATGGATTTCATTAAGAAGTTGCCTCGGACTATGCATGGAGTGGATTCGATTTGGGTCATCGTGGATTGATTGACCAAGAGCGTGCATTTTATCCAAGTTTTGGAGAGTATCTCTTCGGAGAAGCTGGTTGAGGTATACATCAGGGAGGTAGTAGCACGACATGGGGTGTCGGTCTCGGTGGTTTCAGACAGGGACGTCCGGTTCACTTCCAGATTTTGGAAGAGGTTCCACGACGATTTGGGTACTCGTCTCTATTTCAGCACGACATTCCTGTTGGTTTTTGAGCAGTATAACACTTCCTAAGTGCACATGCAACCCTAAATGATTTGGATCTATGTTTTCTCTAATTATACATGCATTTTCTTTTTCCAAAGCATTCACCCTAGCTAGCATATAGCTGAAGCTATCTATAATCAAAACATAGTTAGGATGCTTACCTCTTGAGTAGGATAGAGTTCTTGACCTTTGGAAACTTGAGCACCTCAATTGTGATGCCTCTAATGGTTCATAAACACCAATATGCAAGAGGAGGTTCTAAGAGAATAAGTTATTTGTCTATATGGTTGGTGCAACCGATTTTGGTACATGGAGAGGGCTATTTATAGTTGTGGCAAGTGCTAGGTTTACACTTTGCAAACCCTAATGATCCATGACTTTCCACATTCTTGTGATCCACGGGTTTAACCTCCATGGACTATCCATGGGTTATATTATTGGTTTAGCCCACTTACATAATCATGGATCTCTTAGCCAATACTATAAATATCATTGATTTACATAATCAATCCCTCCATATTTAATTAGTCTCTTTTGACCACAAAATTAATTCAAAATTAATTCTTGGACAATACTAATTAAATAACCACATTAATATATTATACTTATAATATATTAATAAATCGTAAATAACCTTATTCTCATAAAACCATCCTATCAAATTGCACTGGTGAAGGCAACCCAAAAGGACCATGCTACTATAGGGTCAAGTACATACCAATTATAGTTATGGGCTTAGACACCAAATCCAACAGTCTCCCACTTGGATAAGTCTAATAACTATAGCTGCCTATGCACTTCAGGATCCGACCTAGCAATCGTAAGCTTCCAAAAGCCGCTGTCAACTCTGACCCAGTCAATGACGCATCCTTTAGATAAGGGATCATATAAACCTCTGTTCTCAAGATATCAGCCGGAAAAATACATGGAATAATGTCATACTTATTGTCCGGCAGTTTGTTTCCCGATTTCTGATTTGTATGACATAGAACACAACTGAACACATCAATTTAGTTCTGACCGGGCCCGGCACATAAGTCAAAACAAAATAATCAAGGGGCCCAAGATATCGCTTTTAATCCTCTTAGGATAAAAGGGAACATATAAACTTCGACTCATATGCTTATACTAACTATTCATTGAATTATACACAACAACACGTTTTATAACATCGAGTTACCGATGCGTTTTCGTACTATCAATGTACAACCAATTCATTGTCAACAACTCATATATCTAGGTTTAAAAATTTATATGATATTATCGTCTCACGATCACTCGTGATAAATTCTATGAAGTGATTCAAGTGAGCGCGGATTGAATCCAATACTCAAATCTTATTTTAGAAGGACTCATGAATGGTGTAGCAAACCTATTGCTATTCCTAACTCCTTAGACAATCATACAAGCCAACTCATGACAGTCTTCTTTCATACCTACTTTGAAAGTATGATCGACTGTGGATAGTTTGAATAATCTTATTATTCGGGAAGTCAAAACATGCAAAGTGAAACACAAGAATAATACTAATCCTATATGGCCCCAAAACTTGTGGGCGTAAATAAAATACCTTTTATTTAATCACCATATTGATTACTCATTATTCATTGTATAATGTTTCGAATGATCAACTTAATCCTTGAATTAAAACAATACTTATCCCATGCTCTTAGCATGCATACTATGTTTACCTATGGTCCTTACTTTGTGAAATAAATCAATTTGATTTCGAAATAAACTCATTTCACAATTCCAAACCTTTAAGTGTAAGAATACCAAATTCTTGACACTATTAGAATGGTTAGTTCTCAACTATTATGCAAATATTCCTTTGGAGATTGTTACAAGACAATTCCATGGAGATGAAGTCTCAAATTCAAAGTACATTCCTTTGAACATCCTTCTTTGCATAAAAGTTTCTAACTTTCTCAATATCCAACTTCCAATATGGAGACTTTTCCATAACTGCCATATGACTATCTATTCAGAATCTTATCTATTCAAAATTATATCAATATGGTCCATTCATTACTATACTTCCAATTATACATAAGCAACCAATCCTTAGTGAACTTTATATTGTCCTTGATAGTTGTTTAACCACTTTAGTCGTATCTGGTTCTAATCCTTTTTCCCTCTTAATGCCCTAGGCATTTGGAAAACTAGAAAACGTGAATATTATAACATATGCAATCGATCCTATATCCTAAGCATATGGGACACGATTCATAATGTCTTACATAAAGACATGATACTTGATTAGTCTTTTGCTATAGTATTTATATTTTCCATGTTCTCACAATTTGAACTATGAAGAGGGATGTCATATTCATAATCAAATTTTGAGAACGCAATTAACATTTCCATATATAGAATTTCCTTATGTCGAATCATTTCAACATAACATTCATATATATCTTTGACTAAATTTCATTAAAATCTCACAATCTAAGCTTTTAGATTTGAAATGAAGCATAAGTTTCTCTCCCTTAATTATAGCAAAACAACTTGTTAAACCCTGCAACTTTCCTAATTGAAACCTTTGTTTTCTATAATTAACATTGCTAACTTGCAACACTTACCATAATTAATTATGCCCTCACTAGCATAACAATTATTTTTTTGTTATTAGCATAACTTCTATGCTCTCACAAGCCTTGACATGTATCCAAAATCATCTGAACTTCTAGAAATCAATACTTATTGATTTTCTTACTAAAGTTCAGATTTTTTATATGATATGCTTCGATAAACCTATATCGAAGCTCATACACCTTTTATTAGAAAGCTCATATGTGTGTCTAAACTATTTCAGAACTTACAGCAAAAAGTTCCGAATGTCCAAACTTTATTTTCCATTTATCACAATCCGAACTATGAAGAGGGATGCCGTAATCATAAATGAATTTGAGAATGAAAATATTACAATTGCTAACTCTTAAAATCTACTTAGTGAATGCATTTTCTCACAATCATTTTCATGAGTTGGAGAGAAACCTTATGATACTTAGATTTTATGGTGTATGTGTTCCTATCCATATGAATTTGTCATAACCATAATCACAAGACAAGGTTAGTGACAAAAGCTACCTCATATGGACTGAACTTACTCAATCTTAATTTCTTGCTACTTGGCAGCGCAAGGGCCTACCATGTCTTCCAAGTTGTTCAGCAGATCACTCTTACTGTTCAATGAACTTTCACTGACTAAGGTGCTTTGCCCTCTGCAAACAATTGAGAACTCATAGAACTCACATGCACAGTTTACAAACCTCAAGTCGTGTGCTAGTGATTAACAATATGTTTATTCTTGATTAGTTCTTGAAACTTGTCAAGATCTTTAAGACTCCCACTGAACTCTTGACATATAAGTTCCTCTCTGTCAAGACACAATCTTGACAAATAAATATTCAAGAGTTAGTGCAGATTCTTATCAAGAATAACACTTCACACAATTGGCCTTAGTTGGTCTTTGTCCTTACAAAGACATCACAACTTACCAATTTCAAATGTACAAGAGTAAGAAACATTTTACTCTACATTTGATGAGTGTCTTAAACCTTCTTAAGATGTGTCACTCAAGTCACAATTTTGGAGTATGACTCTAAGACTTGTTTTGGAACGAAGTATGATTCACCTTAATTGATTTAACCATTTTAACAATTTTCCGATTCTTCTTCTTAGTCATACGAGTGCGCTAAGATGTCCTAGAGAGGATCAATTGTGATATGGTTTTCATAATCATTAAGATGATCACAAAACACGATACTCAAGTAGTCTCCCATCCTTTCAGATTGGAGAAACTTTTATCTTTCTGCCTAATTTGATTCTTCTTATTCGTCATGCTATACATTGAAACTTTTTTAATGATTCAGAATTATACTTAATCTTGTAAGCGTAACCATATTTACTAAGCTTTAGTAAATCATGACGAATAGTCTTATCGTTCTTTGTGGTGGACCTGGGCCAGTGCACAACAAAGTGTACCTGATCCCCTAGTCCTTCTCATTACTCTCATATACATGTGAACAAGAAATTAGTCTTAATTTACCAAAGATGAAAGTTCTCATTCATCATGCAATACCAGTTGCATGATTCCAAGTTTTTATCCAATTGAAACTTGGGTGATGAGAATCTTTCCTTATTTGGTAAATTTTGACACTACCACAAATGAAATAATCAAATCCATATTGCCAGAATATACATAAACATAAATTTTTCATAAATGCGATTGCAAGGAGATATAAAATAAGATAAAAACAAAATTTCATTTATTTATAAAATGCGGAAAACGTTTCCTTACAATGCAATTACAAATGAAAACTATGCTATTACAAATTTCTAAGCAATCTATCATAACTCCTAAGCAGCATCTCAAAAATCCGATGATCGAACCATGCGATTGAAATCCATCCTCGCGATCAGATTCAACATACTCTTATTTCAAGCTTCCTTTCTTTTCTTCGATCCTACAAAACATCAAAATACGACCCCGTCACATCATGTATTAAGAATCTCCAAATAGGAATTTAATAGAGTTAGAAAGCGGATTTACCTGCAGCAGAATCAAACTTTTTTATTTTACCTTCTCTTAGATCTTTCAGGTAGTCTGGGCAGATTCGTAACAAATTCCCCTTCTCTTGGCAATGGAAACATATGGACTCTTTGGGAATAGTACACAGGACTATCTCAGACATACCCTTTCTCTTTACCTTTTGGTCAATTGACTTGACCATGGCCGATCCCTTTCCATTGGGAAGAGAAAGCTTTTTTGGACTTCCAATGTTACCATTGTCAATGTCCATGGAAGTTTGGGGTTAGATCATCCAATCAAGTTTGTTTTACCATTGTGCCAAATCATTTCTGATTCAGCCGCAATTAGCAAATTGATAAGATCAATAAGGGTCATGTCGCGATCTGTCATATAGTAATCTTTACTGAACTCACTATATGACTCAGCAAGTGATTGAAGAACCCAGTCAACAGCCAACTTCCTCGAGACAACGACACCCAATACTCTCAGCCTGTCAATGTGTGACTTCATCTCCAAGACATGAGTACACACACACCTTCCATCTGGATGTTTCATTGCAAGTAGGGCTTGAGTGAACTTGAACATTTCAAGTCTTTGAACTTGTGGGTTAGGGAGAATTATTGGAGGAGGTGGAGGAAGTGAAGTATGATATTGTGGAATATCATCTTCATGTGGAAAGCTTTTTCCAACAGATTCGGGAAGACCATAGTTGTCTAAACTAGACATCTACAAGGGAGAAATTCAAGTTAGCTGATTTAAGTCCTTAATATAACACCCAAAATTGAAATATTAAGGCTAGGACCCAACACAATATTTTACAATTGCGAAGAGGGATGCCGTAATCCAATTGTAAAATATTTGAAGGTAGGTAAATGACGATTTACCAATTTCCACCATGAAAAACGAAATGGATTATTAAGTTTTAATTGGTTTGAAACTCCTAGATCTTTGAGATTCATTGAACTTTTCAATGGCATGTTTAAATCTCGAGTGTGCCCTTCAAGTTTGTGACTGGGATGCCGAGGATCACAAACAATGAGTGAATAACCATGCAAATTAGCTTGGTACACCCAATGTTACAAATCACCTAATCAATGTGCTGGTTAACCACACACGCTCCATTGATCTATGATTAACATCAAGCTACCCTTTGCCACGCACTGTCAGTCCCACATTAGTGTGCCGGTCAACCACACACGCTCCACTAATGACTTACCAGGGTGCAAAGTGCAATTTCATGGATTAGCACCATTTTCACATTTTCCTAAAGTAACTAAGATTGGGAATTTAATAAAAGTTTAGTTACTTTATATTTTTATCATTATACTTTTAATGAGGGAGAATTAATGTCTTATCTTACCCGGTCAGCTAATGACCCTCCACCAGTCAAGGAAGCGGTGGGTGAGAGTGGACACCCATTAAACTGCCATTTTATAGGCAGTAACCTTATACCCCCCTTATAGACTAGCTTCGTAAATGAGGCCTACTAACGGTAAGACTGACTTGTCTTATATATATATATATATATATATATATATATATATATATATACATATATATATATATATATATATATATATATATATATATATAAGTATTAAACTTTAATATTATAATAGTATAAGGGTAGAATTTTACTTTTAAAACTCTAGGGTTTTATTTGGAATTAAAGTATTCAAAGGTGAGACTTTATAAATTCCAAAACTTGAGGGCAAGTTTTGAACTATTCAAAAAACTTTTGGAATCCATAACATATGAGTTTAATATAGGTTTTAATGAAAAGACTCTTGAAAATCCATAACTTGAGGACAAGTTATGGAGTTCATAAAACTATATATGGGAAAAAGACTCTTCAAATACATAACCTATGACTTTAATGGTTTTTTTTTAAAAGAAAACATTTCATTTTCCATAACTTGAGGACAAGTTATGGAGTACATTAAAGGCCATAAAGATCATCAAATAAACTAACAAGCATGTCAAATAATGTCGATGATCTAGATTAAAATCATATGTACAAGATAATTCATATCAAACAAATTTCATGTAATTAGCATAATCATATAAACAAATACAAAACATGAAACTTTGATAATTATCTTCTAAATTGGATAATCATGATCATTACCACATCAAAAACAGGTTTATAAGTCCAAAAACAGTTTAGGGTAATTATCCTAGTCCAGTATTAGCCTTAAAATTCGAAAAACTACACACTGGAGCACCAAATCGTCGAGTGCAAGAACAAACTCGGCGAGTTGGTTGCATTTGTGCTTGGACTCGGGGAGTCCATCAGTGGACTCGGCGAGCCCATTGTCCAGATAGACAAAAAATCAATTTTTAAAGGATAAACAACAAGTAGCATCAAGTATAATTGAAAACAACCCTAGGCTCTGATACCACTGTTGGGTTTTGAGCACTATAACACTTCCTAAGTGAACATGCAACCCTAAATGCTTTTGATATATGTTTTCTCTAATTATACATGCATTTTCGTTTTCCAAAGCATTCACCCTAGCTAGCATACAATTGAAGCTATATATAATCAAAACATAGTTAGGATGCTTACCTCTTGAGTAGGGTAGAGTTCTTGACCTTTGGAAACTTTAGCACCTCAAGTGTGATGCCTCTAATGGTTCACAAACACCAATATGCAAGAGGAGGTTCTAAGAGAATAAGTTATTTGTCTCTATGGTTGGTGCAACCGATTTTGGTACATGGAGGGGGCTATTTATAGTTGTGGCAAGTGCTAGGGTTACACTTTGCAAACCCTAATGATCCACGACCTTCCACATTCCTGTGATCAATGGGTTTAACCTCCATGGACTATCCATGGGTTATATTATTGGTTTAGCCCACTTAGATAATCATGGATCTCTTAGCCCATACTATAAATATCATTGATTTACATAATCAATCCCTCCATATTTAATTAGTCTCTTTTGACCACAAAATTAATAACAAATTAATTCTTGGACAATACTAATTAAATAACCATATTAATATATTATACTTATAATATATTAATAAATGGTAAATAACCTTATTCTCATAAAACCATTCTATCAAATTGCACTGGTGAAGGCAACCCAAAAGGATCATGCTACTATCAGGTCAAGTACATACCAGTTATAGTTATGGGCTTAGACACCAAATCCAATAATTCCATCCGCAAACTGACGGTTAGAGCGAGCGGACTATTCATACATTCGAGGATATGATTCGACCATGCCTTTTGGACTTCGGTGGGAGTTGGGATACGTGTCTTCTGTTAGCAGAATTTTCGTATAACAACAGCTATCACTGATGGGTTTTGAGCAGTTTAACACTCCTATGGTGTACATGCAACCCTAGAAACCTTGGACCTATGTTTTACTAAGATACATGCAAATTTGCTTTTCCAAGGTTCTTAACCTAACTGGCATGGCATGGGGAACTTTGAAACATAATAAGCTAGTAGAGTTACATACCTTAGTTGTGGTTGATTGATTGGAGTTTGAGAGCCTAGCACCAATAATGTAGATGACTCAAATGGACGTCACAAATCACCACAAACCATGGAAACTTGAGATAATAGTAAAACACTTCTAGAAATCGGCCACCCTTAGTTCTCACACCAAAAACTAGTTCCATTTCAAGTGTCAAGGACTCCTTTATATAGTGTGGTGGATTAGGGTTACATCCATGTAAACCCTAATACCCATGACCTTTCATTTCCATGAGATCCATGGGTTAAAGCTCCATGGACTATCCATGGACTTACCATGCAAGCCAAGCCCATTCTAAATAATCATTAGCCCACACTATATAAATACAATAGTCCATATTTAATTAGTCACACTTTTGATAAATAAATTAATTCTAAATTAATTTTAGATCAATACTAATTAAATAATATGATTTCTTATTAATATATTAGAACTTATAATATATTAATAAATCATTATTTATACTATTCTCAAATGATTATCCATATAAATTGTTCGGGTGAAGTGCAACCCAAATGGACCATGTCGGGTCGGGTCAAGTACATCTCAAATATAGTTATGGACTTAGACACCTTATCCAACAGTCTCCCACTTGGATAAGTCTAATAACTATAGTTGCAATTATGACTTCAGGAACCGACCGACAATCGTAGCTCTTAAAACTCTGTTGAACTATGAAGCGCCATTTTAGATAAGGGATCATATAGTCCTCTGTTGTAGATATCAACTGGACAAATACATGGAACAATGTCTTACTTATTGTCCAGTAGTTTGTTTCTGATTTCCGATTTGTTTGACATAGAACTTCATTGAACACATCAATTTTGTTCTGACCAGGCCCGGTACATGGGTCAACACAAAATCATCAAGGGGCCCAGATATCGCTTCTAATCCAAGAAGGAACATATAAACTTCGACTCATATGCTTGTTCTACTACTTGTTGAATCATACACAAAGGCACGTTTTATAACATCGAGTTACCAATGCGTTTTCGTACAATCAATGTATAACCAACTCATAGGCAACAACTCATATCTCTAGGTTTGAAGACTTATATGATATTACCGTCTCACGATCACTCGAGATAATTTCCATGAAGTGATACAAGTGACTGTGGGTTGAATCCAATACTGAGAACTTATGAGCACTCATGAGTGTTGTAGCAACACTTTGCTATGTCCAACATCTTAGACATCTACAAGCCAACTCATGATAGTCTTGATTCATATCTACTTCCAACATATGACCGACTGTGGAGAATTTGAATAATATGAAATACCAGAACATAATTATTCTGGAAGTCAAAACATGCAAAATGAAACGATAGTAAACGATTGACAAGAGATAGCAACACTTTACTCATAAATAAACAACAACTTTTATTCATCATCAAATGTCAATTACACTTTACAAATTTCAAAGCTATCTAATTGCTAAAACTAATATCATCCTTTAGCCCTATGCGCCTTGAATGTTGGAGATGCTTAACCCTACTCAGTCCCTTCGTGAGGGGATCTGCTGGGTTCTCATCCGATGATACCCTCTTTTCCACGAGGAGTCCTTCTTCTATTCGATGTCTAATGAACTGATATTTTCTATCAATGTGTCTGGATCTGCCATGATCTCTCGGTTCCTTGGCTAAGGCAACCGCACTATTGTTGTCACAGAAAATCTCCATAGGCTCCTTTATAGCTGGTACAACCCCAAGGTCTCCAATGAAGTTCTTCAGCCATATAGCCTCCTTTGCTGCCTCGCTTGCCGCTATATACTCTGATTCGCAAGTTGAATCAGCCACTGTCTCCTGCTTGGAACTTTTCCAAGAAATTGCTCCTCCGTTCAAGGTAAAGACCTAGCCTGACTAAGAGCGGAAATTATCCCTATCATTCTGGAAGCTAGCATCACTATACCCTACTACTCTTAAGTCATCACTCCCACCGAGGGTTAGGACCCAGTCCTTAGTCCTCCGCATGTACTTGAGAATGTTCTTTACCGCAGTCCAATGATCCGTGTCAGGATTCCCCTGATATCTGTTGACCATGCTCAATGCAAAGGCCACATCAGGACGAGTACAAGTCATATCATACATGATCGAGCCTACAGCGGAAGCATACGAAACTCGACTCATCTCTGCTATTTCAGCCTCTGTACTCGTGCTCCGAGTCTTACTCAGTCTGGCGTTACTCTGGATCGGTAACTCACCTTTCTTGGAGTTCTGCATGTTGAACCTTTTCAACACTTTGTCCACATAGGTGCTGTGACTCAGTCCAATTAGTCTTTTACTCCTGTCTCTCAAAATCCTTATCCCTAGGATATAGGCAGCTTCACCAAGGTCCTTCATAGCGAAACACTTCCCAAGCCAGGACTTCACTTCCGGTAGAGTTGGGATGTCATTTCCTATGAGTAGTATGTCATCCACATACAATACCAAAAAGCTAACTATACTCCCACTAGCCTTGACATATACACAGGACTCATCTTCGCTCCTTGAAAAGCCATACTCTTTGACTTTCTCATCGAAACAAAGATTCCGTCTGCGAGGTGCTTGTTTCAATCCATAGATGGATTTCTCAAGCTTACACACTCTATTAGGGTTCTCTGCGCTGACAAAACCCTCTGGCTGACTCATGTAAACATCCTCACCCAACTTCCCATTAAGGAAAGCGGTTTTGACATCCATTTACCATATTTCATAGTCATGAAATGCAGCAATGGCTAACATAACCCTAATAGACTTAATCTTTGCTACTGGTGAAAAGGTCTCATCATAATCAACTCCCGGAGTTTGAGAAAAGCCCTTTTCAACCAGTTGCGCCTTATAAGTGTGTAGAGTACCATCTGTGTCGGTCTTCTTCTTGAAGATCCATTTGCACCCGACTGTCTTACGACCTGGTACATTGTCAACCAAGTTCCAAACTTGATTGTAATACATGGACTATATCTCGTTGTCCATAGCCTCTTTCCATTTAGCAGCGTCAGGGCCTGCCATGGCTTCCATGTAGCTGTTAGGTTCATCCAGACTTACCAGTGTGCTATCACTGATAAGTGTACCACCTTCTGCAGTAATATGGAAAACATAGTAATGCTCAGGTGCATTCCTAACTCTCGTGGAACGCCTCAAAGGTACGTACTCATCTGTCGGATCAACAGGAGTTTCCTCCTCAGGTTGTTTGCTAGGGTTTGAGGTTCCTTCACCACTTGACTCTTGAATTTATTCAAGGTCAATTTTCCTCCCACTATTTCCTTGCCTCATGAACTCTCTCTCGCGAAAGACTCCTCTTCTGCTACAAAGACCACATCAACACTGGGTCTGTAAAAGAGGTAACCAAAGGATTTTTGTGGGTAGTCGATGAAAATACACCTCTCACTTCGAGGTTCGAGCTTATCATGAGTCTCGCGTCTCACGAAAGCCTCGCAACCCCAGATCTTGATGTGGTCTAGATTGGGAACTTTTCCAGTCCACTTCTCATGAGGTGTTTTGGCAACCTTTTTGCTAGGGACTAGATTAAGGATATGGGCGGCAGTCTCTAAGGCATACCCCCAAAATGAGATTGGTAGCAAAGCTCGACTCATCATGGAACGAACCATATGCAACAAGGTTCTATTGCGATACAATCCCACATTCCTTAAGATAGTCAAGGAACTCTGTACCAAGATACTCACCACCTCGATCGGATCGAAGCATCTTAATGTTCCTGCCCAACTGATTCTCCACTTCCTGTTTAAACTCCTTGAACTTTGCAAAGGTTTCTGACTTATGCTTGATTAATTAGACATATCCATATCTACTAAAATCATCAGTAAAAGTCACATAGAAGCGGTTAGCATCCCTTGTGGCGGTTTTGAAGGGTCCACACACATCTGTGTGTACAAGATCCAACAAACCTTCACCCCTAGCACAAGTACAAGTGAAGGGTGACTTTATCATTTTTCCAAGTAAACAAGATTCACAACTATCATCCAACTTTAGGTCAAATGACTCCAAGACTCCATCCTTTTGGAGTTTGCCTATGCGTTTCTTGCTTACATGTCCAAGACGACAATGCCATACTGATGCTTTATCCAAGCTAGTGGAAGAATCGATACACAACACATTATTTCCTAGGTTATCTACAACCGACACAGTTTCATACACACCATCACAAGGTAATGCTTTAAAATAAAGAACATTATTAAAGAAAGCATTAATACCACCACATTCATTATCAAACGAAAAGGTAAAACCTTTTTTGTACAAACCATGAAAAGAAATAATATTACTCGCCATTTCAGACGAGTAACAACACTTATTCAAATCTAACACTAACCCACTACTTAGCAACAAAGAATAAACTCCAATCTTGGTGACAGGTGAAGCTTTCCTATTCCCCATGATTAAGTTTATCTTCCCATGCTCCAATCTTGGTGACAGTGCGACTTTTCATGGCAATAGAAGCATTCAGCCTCTTTAGGGTTAGCAGAAGGAGTGACGAAACCTTTTTTGGTTCCACTTGAAGAGGAGCCATCAAGGGAATTTCCCTTGGTACCCTTTGAAGGTCTCTTCCTCTTCTTTCCTTTGCCTTGCCCGATTTCCAAGACAGGGGCCACGGTAGGAGTAGGAGTAGTAACAACCGACTTACATTTAAAACCACTTTCCACGGTCTTCAAGAGTCCTTCAAGTTTGCTTAGTGTAACTTCCTCCTTGTTCATGTGGTATGTCATTCGGAATTTGATCATAACACGAAGGTAAGGAGTGCAAAATAATGTCAATTGCCAACTCCTCGGGGAAGTTCACATTCAGTTTCTGAAAACGGTCCACATACCTTTACATTTTATGCATGTGGCCCATGATGGGTTCACCATCCTTCATCCGGGTTGTTATCATGGAGGAGATGATTTCATACCGCTCTTGACGAGCACTCTGATAGTAGCGGTCCATCAAATCCTGGTGTATCTCAAAAGGGTAGTAGTCCTCATAGGACTTTTGGAGCTCGGCTTGATGGGTTTTGAGCATTCTAACACTCCTATGGTGTACATGCAACCCTAGAAACCTTGGATCTATGTTTGACTATGATACATGCAAATAATTATTTTTCCACGGTTCTTATCCTATCTAGCATGGCATGGGGAACTTGAATCAAATAAAGCTAGTAGAATTACTTACCTTGTAGTTGTAGTTGATTTCTTGGAGTTTTAGAGCCTAGCACCAATAGTGTGGATGCCCTAAATGGAAATCACAAATCACCACAAACTTGGAACTTTGAGAGAATAGTAATCACCTTCTTGAAATCGGCCCTCTTACTTTACTCACCACAACTCATGTGATTTCAAGAACCAAAGCCTCCTTTATATAGTGTGGTGGATTAGGGTTACATTCATGTAAACCCTAATACCCATGTCTTTTCATTTCCATGAGATCCATGGGTTAAAGCTCCATGGAGTATCCATGGACTTTCCATGCAAGCCTAGCCCATTCCAAATAAGCATTAGCCCACACTATATAAATACAAGAGCCCATATTTAATTAGTCATACTTTTGATCTAAATTAATTATAGATTAATTATAGATCAATACTAATTAAATAATATGATTTTATATTAATATATTAGGACTTATAATATATTAATAAATCATAACTTATACTATTCTCAAACGATTATCCATAAATTGTTCGGGTGAAGTGCAACCCAAATGGACCATGCCGGGTCGGGTCAAGTACATACCAAATATAGTTATGGACTTAGACACTATATCGAACAGTCTCCCACTTCGATAAGTCTAATAACTATAGTTGCAAGTATGACTTCAGGAACCGATCAACAATCGTAGCTCTTTAAACTCTGTTGAACTATGAAGCACCATTTTAGATAAGTGATCATATAATCCTGTGTTCTAGATATCAGCCGGACAAATACATGGAACATGGTCTTGCTTATTGTCCAGCATTTGTTTCCCGATTTCCGATTTGTTTGACATAGAACTTAACTGAACACATCAATTTAGTTCTGACCGGGCCCGGTACATAGGTCAAAACAAAATCATCGAGGGGCCCAGATATCGCTTCTAATCCTAGAAGGGACAGATAAACTTCGACTCATATGTTTGCTCTACTACTTGTTGAATTACACACAAAAGCACGGTTTATAACATCGAGTTACCAATGCGTTTTCGTGCAATCAATGCATAACCAACTCATAGGCAACAACTCATATCTCTAGGTTTGAAGACTTATATGATATTACCGTCTCACGATCACTCGAGATAAATTCCATGAAGTGATACAAGTGAGTGTGGGTTGAATCCAATACTCAGAACTTATGAGCACTCGTGAGTGTTGTAGCCCCGCTTTGTCTAACATCTTAGACCTCTACAAGCCAACCCATGACAGTCTTGATTCATATCTACTTCCAACATATGACCGAGTGTGGAGAGTTTGAATAATATGATATAAACCATAACATAATTATTTTGGAAGTCAAAACATGCAAAAAGAAATAATAGTAAACGATTGACAAGAGATAGCGACACTTTACTCATAAATAACAGCTTTTATTTAACATCAAATGTCAATTACATTTTACAAATTTCAAGATTATCTAACTACTAAAACTAATATCATCCTTCAGCCCTATGCTCCGAGCATGCTGGAGATGCTTAGCCCGAGTCAGTCCCTTCGTGAGGGGATGTGCTGGGTTCTCATCCGATGATACCCTCTTTGCCACGAGGATTCCTTCTTCTATTCGATGTCTAATGAAGTGATATTTTCTGTCAATGTGTCTGGATCTCCCATGATCTCTTGGTTCCTTGGCTAAGGCAACCGCACTATTGCTGTCATAGAAAATCTCCATTGGCTCCTTTATAACTGGTACAACTCCGAGGTCTCCGATGAAGTTCTTTAGCCATATAGCCTCCTTTGCTGCCTCGCTTGCTGCTATATACTCTGATTCACAAGTGGAATCAGCCACTATCTCCTGCTTGGAACTTTTCCAAGTAATTGCCCCTCCGTTTAGAGTAAAGACCCAGCCCGACTGAGAGCGGAAATTATCCCTGTCAGTCTGAAAGCTAGCATCACTGTACCCTACAACTCTCAAGTCCTCACTGCCACCGAGGGTAAGGACCCAGTCCTTAGTCCTCCGTAGGTACTTGAGGATATTCTTTACCGCAGTCCAGTGTGCCTTGCCAGGGTTCCCCTTATACCTGCTAACCATGCTCAAAGCAAAGGCTACATCAGGTCGAGTACACGTCATAGCATCCATGATCGATCCTACAGCTGAAGCATAAGGTATTCGACTCATTTCTGCTATCTCAGTCTCAGTACTAGGGCTTTGTGTCTTACTCAATCTGGCGTTACTCTGGATGGGTAACTCTCCTTTCTTGGAGTTATGCATGTTGAACCTTTTCAACACTTTGTCCACATAGGTGCTTTGACTAAGTCCAATTAGTCTTTTACTCCTGTTTCTCAAAATCCTTATCCCTAGGATATATGCAGCTTCTCCAAGGTCCTTCATAGCGAAACACTTCCCAAGCCAGGACTTTACTTCCTGCAGGGTTGGGATGTCATTTCCTATGAGTAGTATGTCATCTACATACACTACCAAAAAGCTGACTATACTCCCACTAGCCTTGATATAGACACAAGATTCATCTTCACTCCTTGAAAAGCCAAATTCTTTGGCTTTCTCATCAAAGCAAAGATTCCATCTGCGAGGTGCCTGTTTTAATCCATAAATGGATTTCTCGAGCATACACACTCTACTGGGGTACTCTGTACTGACAAAACCCTCTGGCTGAACCATGTAAACATCTTCAGCCAACGTTCCATTAAGGAAAGCGGTTTTGACATCCATTTGCCATATTTCATAATCATGAAATGCAGCAATGGCTAACAGAAACCTAATAGACTTAATCTTGGCCACTGGTGAAAAGGTCTCATCATAATCAACTCCCGGAGTTTGAGAATAACCCTTTGCAACCAGTCGTGCCTTATAAGTGTGTACATTACCATCCATGTCGGTCTTCTTCTTGAAGATCCATTTGCACCCAACTATCTTACGATTAGGTACATTGTTAACCAAGTTCCAAACTTGATTGTCATACATGGACTGTATCTCGCTATCCATAGCCTCTTTCCATTTACCAGCCTCAGGGCCTGCCATGGCTTCCGTGTAGCTGTTAGGCTCATCCATATTTACCAGTGTGTTATCACTAATAAGTGTCTCACCTTCTGCAGTAATATGAAAACCATAATAATGCTCAGGTGCATTCCTAACTCTGGTGGAACGCCTCAGAGGTATAGATTCTTCAGTCGGCTCAACAGGAGTTCCCTCCTCAGGTTGAGGGCCAGGGTTTGAGGTTCCTTCACCACTTGACTCTTAAATTTCCTCAAGGTCAATTTGCTTCCCACTGTCTCCTTGGCTCATGAATTCTCTCTCTCGAAAGAATCCTCTTCTTGCTACAAAGACCACATTATCACTGGGTCTGTAGAAGATGTAACCAAAGGATTTATGTGGGTAGCCGATGAAAATACACCTTTCGCTTCGGGGTTCGAGCTTATCATGAGTCTCGCGTCTCACGAAAGCCTCGCAACCCCAAATCTTGATGTGGTCTAGATTGGGAGCTTTTCCAGTCCACACCTCGTGAGGTGTTTTGGCAACCTTCTTTCTAGGGACTAGATTAAGGATATGGGCGGCAGTCTCTAAGGCATACCCCCAAAATGAGATTGGTAGCGAAGCTCGACTCATCATGGAACGAACCATGTCCAACAAGGTCCGATTGCGCCTCTCAGCTACACCATTCAACTGTGGTGTCCTAGGAGGTGTCAATTTTGAGACAATCCCACATTCCTTAAGATAGTCAAGGAACTCAGTACTAAGATACTCACCACCACGATCGGATCGAAGCATCTTAATGTTCCTGCCCAACTGATTCTCCACTTCTTGCTTAAACTCTTTGAATTTCTCAATGGTTTCTGACTTATGCTTGATTAGGTAGACATATCCATATCTACTAAAGTCATCAGTAAAAGTCACATTGAACCGATTAGCATCTCTTGTGGCGGTTCTGAAGGGTCCACACACATCCATGTGTATGAGGTCCAACAAACCTTCACCCCTAGCACAAGTGCTAGTAAAAGGTGACTTTGTCATTTTACCAAGCAAACAAGATTCACAACTATCATCTGACTTTAGGTCAAATGACTCCAAGACTCCATCCTTTTGGAGTTGGCCTATGCGTTTCTTGCTTACATGTCCAAGACGACAATGCCATAAGGATGCTTTATCTAAGCTAGTGGAAGAGTTAATACACAATACATTATTTCCTAGATTATCTACAACAGATATAGTTTCATACACGCCATCACAAGGTAATGCTTTAAAATAAAGAACATTATTATAGAAAGCATCAATACTACCATTATTATTATCAAAATAATAGGTAAAACCTTGTTTATACAATGCATGAAAGGAAATAACATTTCTTACCATTTCTGGCGAATAATAACATTTATTCAAATCTAATGTAAACCCACTATTTAGCACTAAGGAATAAACTCCTATCTTGGTGACAGGTGAAGCTTTCCTGTTTCCCATGATCAAGTTTATCTTTCCCTGCTCCACATTCTCACTTCTTTTTAGTCCCTGCAAATCACAACATATGTGAATACCACAACCCGTATCAAGGACCCAAGACTTAGAATGAGGTGATTTATTAGACAATATAGTGTATATACCTGCATGGTTGGGTTTTACTTTCCCATCCTTCAAATCTTGCTGGTACTTTGGGCAGTTTCGCTTCCAGTGCGACTTTTCATGGCAATAGAAGCATTCAGCCTCATTAGGGTTAGCAGAAGGAGTGACAAAACCTTTCTTGGTTTTGCTTGAAGAGGAGCCTTCAAGGGTCTTACCCTTGGTACCCTTAGAAGGGTTCTTTCTCTTCTTCCCTTTGCCATGCCCGATTTCCAAGACATTGGCCGCAGTTGGAGTAGGAGTAGGAGTAGTAACAACCGAATTACCCTTTAGACCACTTTCGGCGGTCTTCAAGAGTCCTTGAAGTTTGCTGAGGGTGACTTCTTCCTTGTTCATGTGATATGTCATGCGGAATTGATCATAACACGATGGCAAGGAGTGCAAAATGATGTCTATTGCTAACTCCTCAGGGAAGTTCACATTCAGCTTCAGTAAACGGTCCGCATACCTTTGCATTTTCTACATGTGGCCCGTGATGGGTTCACCATCCTTCATTCGGGTTGTTATCATGGAGGAGATTATTTCATATCGCTCTTGACGAGCACTTTGATGGTAGCGGTCCATCAAGTCCTGGTGCATCTCAAAAGGATAATAGTCCTCATAGGACTTTTGGCGCTCGGCTGTCATGGTGGCCATCAGGATGCATGCCACTTTTGTAGCATCTCTTTCATGTACCTCATATTCAGCAAGCTCTTCAGGAGTAGCAGTTGGCTCGGGTACCTTCAGCTCCTTCTCGAGAACATATTCTTTGTTCTCATACCGAGTGACCGTCCTGATGTTTCTGATCCAATCTATAAAGTTGGACCCATCAAAGATGACTCTCCCACAAAGATTCATGAGAGAGAAGGAGCTAGTAGGGTTTGAGCCAGAAGCAATGTTATTGGAAGACATCTGAAAAGAAGAGGGAATAGATTAGATTAGATATAGACATAGTCCTTAACAAAACACCTAAATGTAATATTAAGGCTAGGACCCAACACAATATTTTATAACTTAGAAGGGGGATGTCGTAATCTAAGCTATAAGATATATGAAGGTAGGTGAATGACGATTCACCAAATTCCACCATGAAAAACGAAATATTTAATTAGGTTTTAATTGGTTTAGAAACTCCTAGATTCTTTGAGATTCATTGAACTTTCTTCAATGGCATGTTTCAATCTCGAGTGTGCCCTTCAAGTTTTGTGACTGGGATGCCGAGGATCACAAAACAAGGTGTGAAGTAACCATGCAAATTACTTGGTACCCTTAATGTATTACCCCTCAATCGATGTGCCGGTTAACCACACACGCTCCATCGATACTATGATAAACATTAAGTCACCCTTTACCTACCTTGTTAAGTTCAAGTTAGTGTACCGGTTAACCACACACGCTCCACTAACGACTTAAACAAAGTGTAAAGTGTAATTTCATGGATTAGCACCTTATTCACATTTTCCTAAAATAACTAAGATTGGGAATTCTATAAAGTTTAGTTACTTTAGTATTATCATTATACTTTTAATGAGAATTTATAAGTCCTTGTCCTACCCGTTCGGCTAACGACCCTCCACCGATCAAGGAAGCGGTGGGTGAGAGTGGACACCAATTAAGTTGCCATTTTATAGGCAACAACCTTATACCCCCTTTATAGACCGGCTTCGTGAATGAGGCGTACTAGCGGTAAGACGACTTGATCTTATACATATATAAATATTATTAAACTTATAATATTATAAAGTATAAGGGTTAAATTTTAACTTTTAAAATTCTAGGGGTTGGAACTAAAGTTTTTAATATGACTTTACATGTTCCAAAACTTGAGGGCAAGTTTTGTAAACTTTCAAAACTTTTCATTTCTCATAACTTATGAGTTAATGGTTATTAAAAATGAAGACTCTTCATTTTTTGTAACCTATGTGTTCTTTTAATGGTTATTTATAAATGTGACTTTTGGTTATCCATAACTTAAGAACTAGTTATGGACTCCATTAAAACACATAAAGATCAAGAATTAATCTAATCAATTATTAGCACATAATTTATATGATCTTCTAAACTCATATGTTTATGAATGTTCATATCAAAAATTTGAAGAATCGTAAGTACATATACAAAACTTGAAATTTTGATACGAGCTTTTGAACAAAACTTCGATTTTCAAGTTTTTTTCTTTTTTGCATCAAGTATCAAATAAAACAAACCAGGCTCTGATACCACTGATGGGTTTTGAGCATTCTAACACTCCTATGGTGTACATGCAACCCTAGAAACCTTGGATCTATGTTTGACTATGATACATGCAAATAATTATTTTTCCAAGGTTCTTATCCTATCTAGCATGGCATGGGGAACTTGAATCAAATAAAGCTAGTAGAATTACTTACCTTGTAGTTGTAGTTGATTGTTTGGAGTTTTAGAACCTAGCACCAATAGTGTGGATGCCTCAAATGGAAATCACAAATCACCACAAACTTGGAACTTTGAGAGAATAGTAATCACCTTCTTGAAATCGGCCCTCTTACTTTACTCACCACAACTCATGTGATTTCAAGAACCAAAGCCTCCTTTATATAGTGTGGTGGATTACGGTTACATTCATGTAAACCCTAATACCCATGTCTTTTCATTTCCATGAGATCCATGGGTTAAAGCTCCATGGAGTATCCACGGACTTTCCATGCAAGCCTAGCCTATTCCAAATAAGCATTAGCCCACACTATATAAATACAAGAGCCCATATTTAATTAGTCATACTTTTGATCTCTAAATTAATTCTAGATTAATTATAGATCAATACTAATTAAATAATATGATTTTATATTAATATATTAGGACTTACAACATATTAATAAATCATAACTTATACTATTCTCAAACGATTATCCATAAATTGTTCGGGTGAAGTGCAACCCAAATGGACCATGTCGGGTCGGGTCAAGTACATACCAAATATAGTTATGGACTTAGACACTATATCCAACACGGCTGTCATTGTGGCCAACATGATACATGCCACTTTGGTAGCATCTCTCTCTTGTGCCTGGTATTCATCGATCTCTTTAGGAGTAGCAGACGACTCAAGTTCCTTAAGCTCCTTGTCGAGGAGGTATTCCTTGTCCTCATACCGAGTGACCATCCTGATGTTCCTGATCCAATCCATAAAGGTGGATCCATCAAAGATGACTCTCCCACAAAGGTTCATGAGAGAGAAGGAGCCGGTAGGGTTTGAGCCAGAAGCAGCATTGTTGGAAGACATCTGAAAAAAAAAAGACAAGTTTAGATTAGATATAAAGATAGTCCTTAATAAGACACCCAAATGTAATATAAAGGCTAGGACCCAACACAATATTTTATAACTTAGAAGAGGGATGCCGTAATCCAAGCTATAGAATATTTGAAGGTAGGTGAATGACGATTCACCAATTTCCACCATGAAAAACGAAATAAATTATTAGGTTTTAATTGGTTTTGAAACTCCTAGATTCTTTGAGATTCATTGAACTTATCAATGGCATGTTTCAATGTCGAGTGTGCCTTTTAAGTTTTGTGACTGGGATGCCGAGGATCACAAAACAAGGTGTGAAGTAACCATGCAAATTACTTGGTACTCGATGTACCGGTTAACCACACGCGCTCCACCGATCTATGATAAACCTTAAGCCACCCTTTTCCTACCTTGTTAAGTCCGGGTTAGTGTGACAGTTAAACACACACGCTCCATTAACAACTTATGCAGAGTGCAAAGTGTAATTTCATGGGTTAGCACCTTATTCACATTTTCCTAAAGTAACTAAGATTGGTAATTTATAAAAACATTTAGTTACTTTATAATCATCATACTTTTAATGAGGATTAAAGTCATTGTCCTACCCGTTCGGCTAACGACCCTCCACCAGTCAAGGAAGCGGTGAGTGAGAGTGGACACCCATTAAGCTGCCATTTTATAGGCAACAACCTTATACCCCCCCTTATAGACCGGCTTCGTGAATGAGGATTACTAAAAAGGGTAAAACGACTTGTTCTTATACATATATAATTATTATTAAACTTATAATATTATAAAATATAAGGGTTGAATTTTAACTTTTAAAATGCTAGGGGTTGGAACCAAAGTTTACTAACATGTGTGAGATTTTACATGTTCCAAAACTTAAGGGCAAGTTTTGTAACTTTCAAAACTTTTCATCTTTCATAACTTATGAGTTAATGGTTTATTAAAATGAGAGACTTTTCATTTTATGTAACCTATGTGTTTTTTTTAATGGACTTTAAAAGGATGACTTTTGGTAATCCATAACTTGAGGACAAATTATGGATTCCATTAAAACGCATAATAATCAAGAATTAAACTAACAAGCAAGTTGCAAATAATTCATATGATCTTCTAAACTCATAAGTTCATGAACATACATATCAACAATTTCAAGAGTCATAAATAAATCATACAAAACTTGAAATTTTGATAATAGCCATTGAAAATGGATTAGCATAACCATTACACCATCTCAAACAAGTTTTATAAGACCAAAACAGTTTAGGCTAATGTTTCTAGTCCATTTCCAGCAGCAAAACTCTAAAATCTGCATTCTGGGGCTCCTACTCGTCGAGTGCAAGAACCTACTCGACGAGTAGGATGAATTACTACATGGACTCGTCGAGTCCCCCCATGGACTCGGCGAGTTCATGCTGCAGAATGCAAAAAACTTGAGTTTTTTCAACAATTTGCATCAAGTATCAAGAAAACAAGCATAGGCTCTGATACCACTGATGGGTTTCCAACATTCTAACACTCCTATGGTGTACATGCAACCCTAGAAACCTTGGATCTATGTTTTACTAAGATACATGCAAATTTGCTTTTCCAAGGTTCTTAACCTAACTAGCATGGCATGGGGAACTTTGAAACATAATAAGATAGTAGAGTTACATACCTTAGTTGTGGTTGATTTTTTGAAGTTTGAGAGCTTAGAACCACTAATGTGGATGCCTCAAATGGAAGTTACAAATCACCACAAACCTTGGAAACTTGAGAGAATAGTAGAACACTTCTATAAATCGGCCACCCTTATTTCTCACACCAAAAACTAGTGTCATTTCAAGTGCCAAGGACTCCTTTATATAGTGTGGTGGATTAGGGGTACATCCATGTAAACCCTAATAACCATGACCTTTCATTTCCATGAGATACATGGGTTAAACCTCCATGGACTATCCATGGACTTACCATGCAAGCCAAGCCCATTCTACATAAGCATTAGCCCACACTATATAAATACAAGAGTCCATATTTAATTAGTCACACTTTTGATCACTAAATTAATTTTAGATCAATACTAATTATATAATATGATTTCTTATTAATATATTAGAACTTATAATATATTAATAAATCATAACTTATACTATTCTCAAAAGATTATCCATATAAATTGTTCTTGTGAAGTGCAACCCAAATGGACCATGTCGGGTCGGGTCAAGTACATCTCAAATATAGTTAGACTTAGACACCTTATCCAACAATCACGCCATTATTGATCGACCTCTTTTTGAAATGCTCTATGGGAGGAAATGCAGGACCTCGATTTGTTGGGGTGAGGTCGGTCAGCAGGTCATGGGGAGTACCGAGGTGGTACTCAACACTACTGAGTTGATACAACATTTTCGGAGTAGACTCTAGACAGCTCAGAGTCGGAAAAAGAGTTATGCCGACAAGCACTGATCAGATCTTGAGCTCCAGGTTGGTGACATGGTTCTCCTGAAACTGTCACCTTGTAAAGTTTTCATCCGATTCAGGAAGAGGGGCAAATTGGGCCGCATGTATTACGGTCATTTCATGGTTTTGGCCCGGGTGGGCCAGGTTACTTATCGGTCTGATCTTCCCGAGGAGCCCAGTCAGATCCACAACACATTTCACGTCTCTCAGTTGCGGAAATGTTTAGTGGATGATTTCGTGGTGGTTCCATTGGAGGATATTCTGGTGGATGACCCCCTAAATTACATCGAGAGATTGTAGCGATTCTTGACCGAAAGACAAAAACCTTGAGGAACAAGGTTCTCGAGTTGGTGAAAGTATGGTGCCAGCATCACAATGGTTCATAATGGACGTGGGAAGTAGAGGAAGACATGATGGAGAACTACCTAGAGTTATTTTAGGCAGCGGACTTCGCGGACGAAGTCTGATTCAAGTGGGGAAGATTTGTAACACTCGATTCCAGGTATGAAATTATTTTCGATTGTGTATGATATTTTCTGTTGAAGGCCATGACATGGTGAAGCCTCACCACGACGTGTCGATATGCTTATGGGTCGCAAGAGTTTAATGAACCACCACGACGTGGTGGCTGCTATTGGAGAAAACCCTAAATTTTAAGGTTTGAGCCCTATTTAAACTCCTTAACCTTTCATAGCCTCCCTCCCATCAACCTCCATCTCTCCAAATCGTCCCTTACAAACCCTAGATTCCTTGTGTGAGTTTTTAGCCTTAAAGTGTGAGTGTTTGGTGCTTGTGAAGCAATAAGGTGGTGGAAGATCATGTTGGGAGTCCAAAGCAACGTAGATCCATGATTTTATCTTCCTCAAGCATCTCAAGGAGGTATAAAGTCTTCATCTTGATGAGTTAGTTGATAGATCTATGCATTTTGTCCACTTTTCTCTATGCCTTATTGATTTCGAAGGTTGAATGTCATAAAGCTTGCAACTTTATGAATCTCCAAACCATTTGGAGCATTTGACTCTTTGGATCTGATTTAGATTTGAGTTTTGAGGCCAAGCATGGAATCCTGACCCTTTTTCCCTAAATTTACCTAATAAGAGTTCAAGACATGCATTGGACATGCATCTCTGAAAAACACATACTTTTATGATGTGTTTAGTTTTAGAAACTCTTTTGGAGCTTTTAGATAAGTAACCCTAAAGATTGAGTGATTATTGATTAAGCCATGTAGTGTTTTGGACCTTAAAGTTGAAACCCTATTATGGACCAGATCTGAGTTGGAGACCCTTTAGAATCGAAGAAAATGGCTAAATACGTTAAGTTTAAGAAAACCAAGTTACCACGACGTGGCAAGGCCACCAAGACGTGATGACGGGGCTGGTCGCAACTATTTTGTCGTATTCGACGCTACGAAGTGGTAAAGGGCTACCACGACGTGGAGGCCAGCTGGGTTGACTCTTCTTGACTTTTTGATTGTTTAACCTAGTTTGACCCAAGGGGGTATTGTGGGTATTTTGGATTATGTTTGAGAACTGGTTTTGATGGTTAGGTGCCGGTTAGAGCTGAGATTCGGAGTCGGGACCTCATCAGCTATTGTTCAGATTCATAGCTGAGTTTCCTCACTGTGTTTAGAGGGTTGAAGGCACTAATGCCGACCCATGACTTGTTATGTTAGGATGCTAGAGGTCTGCATGACTCTTGTATGTGTTATGTGCTTGTATGCTTACCAGGCGGGGCCCGATGTCGGGCGAGGCCCGATGTCGGGCGAGGCCCGATGACCATTCTGTATGCTATTTTTCTTTGTGATTATTGCATTTGTTACGTGTTTTTTTGTTTATATGTTAATATATATACCGGGCGGGGCCCGATGATTGACATATTTGTATACCGAGCGGGGCTCGATGCCGAGCGGGGCCCGTTATGTGTTTATTATGTATGGCATGTAGTATTTTGGGGAACTCACTAAGCTTTGTGCTTACGGTTTTTAGTTTATGTTTCAGGTACTTTTGGTTCGAAAGGGAAGATACCGGGATGATTGTAGAGCACACACCACCTCATTCCGCATTTTTATTATTACTCTGATGTTTGTGATGCATTTAATACACTTTGTTTGTAACACCGGTCAAATTTAGGTCAAAATTAAACTTTTCTAAAATCTTATTTGGGATGAATAAAGTAGTAGATATCGTAGCAAGGTTTTCGGAAATATAAAGAACACTAACATCCGAGTTATAACGAAGAAGTTACGACCAATCAACGATCCGCAACGATACCGGTAAAACATTGTTAAGCGTAAAACATGAATTTCAATAAAATACTTTTTAGCCTTAGGTATCTAAATGAAAGTCGTAAATATCATTAAACCGTAAAATTACATAAAAAGAACGTCCAAATCAGACTTCGTATGAGGAAGTTATGATTTTTCTAAGTTTCGGATATACCAGTAGACAGCTAAAAACTCGAAATAAAGATCAAACGACTTTTAGCCGACACAACCTAAACCAGAATTGAAGATCTCGACAATAGTAGTACAACAGTAAAAAGACAGACGAAAACGGACGTCAGATGAAGGAGTTATGAATTTTTAACAGACTTTTCCTGTCCCGGCCTGTTAAAAATATAATATTAAAAATAAATTCAAAACTAGCCGACGGAGTCTAAATGAAAGTTGTAGAGTATAATCTCACCTACGTGTGGATATAAAGAACGTCGAAATCGGAACTCGTATGCGAGAGATATGAATTTTCGAAGTTCGGGACACGAATTCCAACACTGTCAGAAAACTCACGACGTAAGCAAGAAGCTAACGACGTGAGCCAGTGATTGATGGGTTCCAGAGTCGGGCTATCAGACGTCGAGTCAGTGGATGGATAAGAACCAAACTCACGACATGAACAACCTCATGTTCACGACGTGAAGCTCAAAATACACCCTTTAAATAGAAACCGAAGGTCTCGGGTTTGGGCTGCTCAATTCTATTCTCCTTTCTACTTTTACTTTGTGTTAAGCCTCTCGAGACTACCCCGACGCCCCGGCTACATGTCCAAACTCAGACGGAAGCCCGAAGCCCCGAAACTCCGGAGAAATTAGCCTCGTTCCAGTCGAAGTGTTGCCCGCGTGAAGCCCGGTTCTTCACCACAAAGTCGTGGTTACGTCAAGAAAGCTCATTCCAAGAAACGAAACGCTGTCCAAATCACAATTATCAAGTAAGTTCATACCCCTACACTTTTAAATGATTTTTATACGTTTTAAAGGGGGGGGGATACAAGTATAACACAAGAAAACTTGTGTTAAAATACAAATCGTTGATTATACTTTCTTATACTTTGTGTAACTATTACGTGAAATCATCAAAATTCGAAACAACGTTATTGCTAAATTTATATCTTTTAAAAGTTGTTAAAACAAAAAGGTTTTTATTTTATAAATTCCATTCATATAAACTATAATAGGTATAGTTTACGAAAATTCCAGATTATATTACTTAGTAGGAGAAACGATATGAAAGAAAATATATATATCAAATTATATCAGGTATACTTTATAGGTCAGTTCAAAATATTTATCGTTATAAATAGGTTTAAATAAAAATTATTGTATTTTTATTTACTAAAATGTTTTCACCGTATTACTCGTGAACTCGTTGTTAGCCGTATATGTCACACCCCCAAACCAGACGGCGGAAACTTCCGGGGATGGAGGACTTCAATTGTAGTATCACAACACATGCATCATAGCAATCAAAGTACAAACAACCATTGTATTTAAAAAGTATAAGTATTTACAAGTGTTCAATCATTTTATATTGAACCAAAATAGTTATACAAAAGAAGATATGACTCAACATAGCTCAATCTTCTCAAAAAGCTCGGGGAGTACCTGTCTATTATTTCCCTGAGAATACAAGTAATTTAAAAAGAGAGTATCAACATAAAGTTGAGTGAGTGCATAAGTGTTTATGTTTAATAGAGTATCTTTGTATCTTGTATATGTAAGCTGTTCCAGAAAATCCTATATTTTCTGTTGTATATGTAAAGTAGTTTTATTCCCATAAAAACGTTCTCTTTGTATCAATGTTTTGTATTTGTATTCCTTTATGAAAACTTGTAACTGAGAGTGTGCCTGGCTCCACCAGCTGTTATTGAAAACTATATTGAACCATTGTAGTTTGTATTCTGTAAACTGGTACTTTGAAGGTGTACTTTCGTTTAGTGGTTTATACATTAACGTATTGTTAATATCTTTTTAATGAGTTATTATAACCATACTATAACGGATGGACTGAAACAAACACTTTTTGGGCGTTTAAACTGTTGATAACAATAGCCACTCATTGGCGTGTACGCCTGACTGTAGCTAGCAGCCTGAGTGCGGGGTTGTCAATCCCAATATAGATCTACACACAACTTGTTTCGATCCACGGGCTGGAGATTTTGGTTATAATGTCAGGGCTTTACCTTGGTTGTCTAAAAGGAAATTAAACAACCTGAATTGAATGTCTCATAAAAAGAATATAAACGTTACATGTATACTAGTTATGAAAACCCAATCATTCTGAAATAAATGATCGACAGTATGTTCTTGAATTAGTATTCCGAACATGTATTTGATAAGTGTAAACCCTTGATTTGTTTTGAATCAAAACCCTTGTTTCTTGTAAAACAGTTTATTGTAGTATACTTGAATCATCTATTATTGTTCTATGTATAAATTATACCTATTATAATTTATATGTACTTTCTGAATCGATATTTAACTATGTTTGCATGTAATCCCTTGATCAACATGTTACAAAGGTATTTGAATTGATGAAATAACTTTTATATTTATATACATATACAATTTAATATATAAGTAAAATTTAAACGACACTCGGACAAATAACCGGTACTATAAGCCCACATCCAAACAAGGCAAAAGACCCAGAATGAGTTATCAGTCCTAAGCCTTTTAAATCTTATATATATATATATATATATATATATATATATATATATATATATATATATATATATATATACAAATATGAATTTTGGGGAAAAATATAAGTTTATAAAAGAGTTTAATGTTTTGAGTATTTTTGATGATTTAATGTCGTTTTATCATGATTTTATAACACAAAGTTCTTGTGGTATGCTTGTATTCCCCCCCCCCCCCCTTAAAACAGTAGAAATTATGAAAATACGGGGGTATGAACTAACTTGTTAGATGGTGATTCGGACAGCGTTTCGTTTCACGAAAAGGAGTTTGTTTGACGAAAAACCGGCTCAAATCGGGCAAAGTTTTGACTGGAGAGAGGTGAACTTCTCGGGAATCTTGGGACTTCGAGGCTTGCTTAGGGTTTGAAATAAGATACCAGGGCTTTAGGGGTTGTATATAAGTTTGTGGAAGTGAAAAATATGAAAGAGTGTGAAATTTGGGGTGAAAAGTGTAAATAATTCGGAAGCCTCCGCATGCCTTATATAGGCCGAACCCTCGGATCCGAGGCTATGTGAGGTTGTGCGAAGCTGCCACGTGTTCGGACAGGTGGCGAAGGAAGTACACGCGTCGGTATTGAGAAGGGTACACGGGGCGAGGCTTCAGATGTTGCTCGCAGGTGCTAGCTTCGGACTGGACCCAACTTCGGTCCAATGGGAAGGCTCCACGAAGGTCCGAGGGGTGTCCGAGGGGTGTCCGGGGGTGTCTCATGCGAAGGTGTCGACTGCTTAGTGGACCTCGGCTACGGTCCAATCAGATGGTGACACACGAGACTTCGGTCTAATCCAATGGTGCCACGTGGAGGCTCGCATGCGAGGGTGACGTGTCCGAGGGTCACCCATGCGAAAATGCCCGGTTTTCAATTTTTCTTGGTTTTTGTGCCAAAAACTTGCAAAAATCATAACGTTCGCATACGAGCTCCGTTTTCGACGTTCTTTATATGCACGCGTAGGTAAAATTATTCTCTACGACTTTCATTTAGACTTTGTCGGATGATTTTGAATTTATTTTTAATATTATTATTTTTAACAGACCGGGACAAGAAACCCATTAAAAATTCATAACTTCTTCATCCGACGTCCGTTTTTGTCTGTCTTTTTACCGTTGTACTACTATTGACGAGACCTTCAATTCTCGTTTAGGTTGTGTCGGCTAAATATCACTCGATCTTAATTTCTAGTTTTTAGCTATACACTACTATACTGAAACTTAGAAAATTATAACTTCCTCATACGAAGTCAGATTTTGCCGATCTTTTTATGAAAGTTCTCGGTTTAACATAAACTACAACTTTCATTTAGATTGTTAAGGATAAAAATCCTTTTATTGAAAATTCAGTTTTTACACTGAACAGTGTTTTGCCAGTTTTGTCGCGGATCTTCGATTGGTCATAACTTCTTCGTTATAACTCGGATTTTAGTGTTCTTTATGTTTTTGGAAACCTTGTTACAATCTCTACCACTTGGTTCATCCCAATCGAGATTGTTTAATAATTTATTTTTGAGGGTCAATTATGTAAATATACACAGTATGCTAAAATTTATCTTTATTATTTTAAAAAGAAATACAAATTGATCTACATTATTACATAGGTTTGAAATAATGGTTTGTTACATTATCCCCCGTTAGAGAGAATTTCGTCCCGAAATTAGCATTACAGATAGACTAGGGAAAAAGATGTGGATATTTCTGTTTCATGTGATCCTCCCGTTCCCAAGTGAATTCAGGTCCCCGTTTTGCATTCCAGCGAACCTTCACTATCGGGATACGGCTTTGTTTAGTTTTCTAAACATCCCTGTCTAGAATTTCTATGGGTTCTTCCACAAATTTGAGGCTCTCGTTTAACTCGATTTCCTCGAGTGGGATTACAAGAGTCTCGTCGGATAGACACTTTTTCATGTTCGAAACGTGGAAGGTAGGATGAATGTTATTTAGTTCTTGGGGTAGTCGAAGTTTGTAAGCTACAGGACCAACTCTAGCAAAAATTTCGAAGGGTCCTATGTACCTTGGATTCAATTTGTCACGCTTTCCAAAGCGTATCATGCCCTTCCAGGGTGAGATCTTTAACAAGACGCGGTCACCAACCTGGAATTCCAAGGGTTTTTTCCGTTTGTCAGCGTAGCTTTTCTGTCTATCTCTGGAAGCTTTAAGTCGCTCCCGAATTTGTACGATTTGTCTGTGGTTTCTCGAAGAATTTCCGGACCAGTGAGAGCACTGTCAGGAGTTTGACCTCTAGCTAGCTGCGTGTCACCCACTTCAGCCTAGCACAGAGGGGATCTGCACTTGCGGCCATAGAGGGCTTCGAATGGAGCAGCCTTTATGCTAGTGTGATAACTATTGTTATAAGAGAATTCAACAAGGGGTAAATGAATATCCCATGCCTTTCCAAAGTCTATCACGCAAGCTCGCGACATGTCTTCTAATGTTTGAATCGTCCTCTCACTTTTACCGTCGGTTTGTGGATGGTAGGTTGTACTCATGTCCAGCCTAGTTCCCAAAGAGTTTTGTAAAGACTGCCAGAAACGAGAGGTGAATCTACTATCTCGGTCCGAAATAATAGATATTGGTACACCATGTAGTCTAACAATATCCCTGAGGTAAGTTCTGGTTAGTTTCTCCATCTTGTCGGTTTCTTTTATTGGCAAGAAGTGTGCGGATTTGGTTAATCTGTCGACGATTACCCAAATAGTATCATAACTACCCGAAGTCTTGGGTAATTTGGTTATGAAATCCATTGTAATCCGCTCCCACTTCCATTCAGGGATTTCAGGTTGTTGTAATAAACCTGAAGGTTTCTGGTACTCTACCTTGACTTTGGCACAAGTAAGGCACTTGCCCACAAAGGTAGCGATTTCGGCCTTCATGTTAGGCCACCAGTATAGTTTCTTAAGGTCCAGATACATCTTGTCTGAACCTGGATGAATGGAGTATTGGGTTTTGTGTGCTTCATTCATAACCACGTCTCTGTAACCACCGAACTTTGGTGTCCAGATCCGGTTCATGAAATAATAGACTCCATCATCCCTGACTTCGAAGTTCTTATCCATTCCTCTCAGAGTTTCACCTGCCACGTTTTCGGGTTTCAAGGCTTCAAGTTGAGCTTCTTTGATCTATGTGGACAGATGTAAATGGATTGTCATGGTCAACGACTTTACTCGGCGTCCCGAGTATTCTTTTCTGCTAAGGGCGTCAGCTACTACGTTTGCTTTACCAGGGTGATAAAGAATTTCACATTCGTAGTCGTTCAGTAGCTCCACCCATCGTCGTTGTCTCATGTTCAGCTCTTTCTGATCGAAGATGTGCTGGAGACTTTTATGGTCCATGAATATTGTGCATTTCGTGCCATATAGGTAATGTCTCCAGATCTTCAGAGCAAACACCACCGCTCCTAGTTCAAGGTCGTGTGATGTATAGTTGACTTTATGCCTCTTAAGTTGTCGTGAGGCGTAGGAAATAACCTTTCCTCTTTGCATAAGTACACACCCAAGCCCTTGATTTGAAGCATCACAGTACACTATAAAGTCTTCTGTCCCTTCGGGTAGAGACAAGATCGGTGCACTGCACAAGGCTTGTTTGAGCGTTTGGAATGCTGCTTCTTGATTCTCTCCCCAACTAAAAGTTACACCCTTTTGCGTCAGGGTGGTAAGTGGTTTAGCGATTTGGGAGAAATTTTGGATGAATCTGCGATAGTAGCCAGCAAGACCTAAGAATTGACGGATTTCTGTAGGTGTTTTGGGTGCTGGCCAGTTTTCAATTGCTTTGATTTTGGAAGGGTCCACGTGTATTCCTTCCGAACTGACCACGTGACCTAGGAATTCAACCTTCCTAATCCAAAACTCGCACTTTGAAAACTTCGCATAGAGTTTTTCTGTCCTAAGGGTTTGTAATACTTGACGAAGATGTTGGCCATGTTCCTCTTTGCTTCTTGAGTAGATAAGGATGTCGTCGATGAAGACTATGACGAATTTTTCCAGGAATGGACGACACACTCTGTTCATTAGATCCATGAACACAACAGGTGCATTCGTCAATCCGAATCGCATCACTATAAACTCGTAATGACCATAACGAGTTCTAAACGCGGTCTTGGGAATGTCTTCCTCCAAAATCCGTAACTGGTGATACCCGGATCTTAAGTCTATTTTCGAGAAGTAGTTCGCACCTTGAAGTTGGTCGAACAGATCGTCAATACGAGGCAAAGGATATCGATTTTTGATGGTAAGTTTATTCAGCTCGCGGTAGTCTATGCACATGCGGAATGATCCATCCTTCTTCTTTACGAACAAAACCGGTGCTCCCCACGGTGAGAAGCTTGGTCTTATGAAACCTTTACTAAGGAGTTCGTTAAGCTGGTTGGATAATTCTTGCATTTCAGAAGGTGCAAGACGATAGGGGGATTTGGCTACAAGGGTAGCTCCATGGATTAGGTCGATTCGGAATTCGACTTGTCGTTCGGGAGGTACTACTGGAAGATCATAGGGAAAGATATCGGGAAAGTTGCAAACCTCTGGAATGCTCGCGATATCTTTCACTTCTTTCTTTTTGTCTACGACGTGAGCTAAGAAAGCACAGTACTCTTTGCGAAGGTACTTCTATGCCTTGATGCAAGAAATGATCCGAAGGTTCGTTCCGGGTTTGTCGCCATAGATAATAAGAGTTTCATTAGTTGGCAAATTCAAACAAATAGCTCTTTCATAACATAGGATGTCGGCATGGTTGGGGCACAACCAATCCATACCTATTATGATGTCAAAACTTTTGATAGAGACCGGCATAAGGTCTATTGGGAAAGACAAGTCATTCAAGGTAAGGATGTTTAAAATTATGGCTCACGAAGCTCCTCTCAGCACCACAATCAAATAGAATGCATGCATAAGTATTGTTGAGAAGGAACGTACCCGTGACCACTGCAGGGTCTGCCACCGCTTCTTCATGACCCAGTGCTAAAATCCTCCCAACTCCACCGACATTTCCAGCTTTTGGACAATCTTTCTTGAAATGCCCCACATCACCGCATTGGTAGCATGCTCGGCCTACTCCAGCGGCAGGTACTTGGTTAAGTGGTCAGGGTGGTATTCTACAGAATCGGGCAGTATGCCCTTTCCTGTTGCAGTTATGGCACTGCATTTCTTGGAAATTTCCGTTGTGGTGAAAATTGCACTTGTTGCATTTAGGGAGGGTACCAGTATAGGGCTTAGTTGATACAAGGTTATTATGGACAACAACAGGTACAGTAGCGGGTATGGTAACAGGTACAGTAGTACCATGGACTGCCACTACTTATTGCTTCTTTGTAGGTTCCAGAGGAGATTTGCCCTTCCTCTTGTTCCAACCCTTCTTCTTGCTGTTGTTGTTGTTCTCCTTGGGTTGTTCTGGAGCAGAAACCACAGAGTTTTGACAGGCTCCGTGGTCGATAAGAGATTGTGCCAGCTCTTTGGCACTGTCAAAAGTAATAGGCTTTGAAGCTAAAACACTTGACTGAATTTGGGGCGACATACCCCAAATATATCTCTCAATCTTTTTGCTCTCCATAGGAACCATATCCGGACAAAGAATTTCCAGATCACATAACCTACTGGTATAGGTTGATATTTCAGAACCAACCATTGTAAGAGCCCTTAGTTCTTGCTCCAGTTTCTGTATTTCTCCTCGCGGACAGTATTCCCGCATTAACATGGCTTTTAGGCTCTCCCAGCTGATGGAGTTAGCCACTACTAAAGTAAGTTACTTAATGTGGCCATTCCACCACGTTAGGGCCCTATCTGAAAAAGTACAGGTAGCAAATTTAACTTTGCTACCATCCGGACAGGAGCAAATTTCGAAAATTGCTTCTGTCTTCTCTATCCACTGCCTTAGTGCCATAACTCCCCCAGTCCCATTAAAGGTCCTGGGTTTGGCATTAGAAAAATCCTTATAAGTGCACTCTCGTGAATGCCCATGACTTTCGCCATGGTTAGAAGGATGTGCACCAACTCCCGACCCACTAACACCAGGAGTATGGATATGAGACATGGCAGCCGTTACAGCCGCCATAACCGCCGCTTGAAACATAGCGGGGTCGAATTGAGGAGGTGGTGGTGGGGGTGGCGTCGGTGCTTCATTGTTACGTTGTGGATTTCTACGAGGAGGCATCTTTTTCTATAAAAGTCAATAGATAAAAAGATAGTGAGATATCAAGAATGAATATGAATTTGATATCTCTAAACTAAACACTTAATTCAACATGAATTTCGTAAAGAATTGGAAATAGAAATCCACTGCAAGTACAACTTGCAACAGGATAATATGAAATTGAGTGGTTATTTTTCAAAGAGTATGAATGTACATGTCGACTGTATTGGTATATTAAGTGTATGTAATCTGGAACACTTGACCTTAAAGCAGGTCTATAATATACCACAATACTGAGGAAGTGTCGACATCAAACTGACCTACTGAAAATAAAATTTCGCGGTCGTATTGAAAGCATGAAAAATAACACTGGAACATTTCTGTGATCCAAAACTTTGGAATAGGATGTTTATGAGAATTGTACTAACTCTTGTTGAATTAAAGTGCTTATTGTTTTATTGATACTCGGTTTTGTACATATCGTGAAAAGTAGTATATACACTCGATATAGAAAGTAGAAAGTAGAAGTAGTGCGAACACTACTTGCGGCGTTTGCTATGACGGTTGCTAGGTTCCGCATCATCTTGTGCTTTCCAGCGCCTTTCTTGGGCAACTTGATGCTCTCTCAACTCCCTTATCTCGGATTGAGCAGCATAGAATTTACCTCTGAAGGGCTTCTGTATGGTGCTGGATGTCATCCTGTATTTCATCAAGACGAAGGATATTTGCAGTGTTCGCCTGCGCAACCGTATTTACTTCTAGGATTCGATTGATCGACATACTTGATTGATCGAATTGTCGGGCTATTCGCTTTACTATAACTAGAAGAGCTCTATCGGCTGTTCCTCCTCTCGAGATGTTATAGAAACCTCGTGCCATTCCGTAAGGAGGGCGTTGGCCGTCTTGTCGACTCCAATAGTTTATGTATTGGCCCCACTCGGGTATGGGTTCTGCTTCCTCTTGCCTCAGGGGACGCTCCCCAGGGTTGCAGACTTGTGGCTCTGTATCCGTACCACTTGATTCGATGTCCTCAAAGGGTTCTTCATCTGAGTCTAAGATACATCCTGCATTTTGTGGATTGTAGGGGTCTCCGGTAAATTGTGTTCAGCCATAGGTTCTGTATTAGTAATAAGGTTAGTAAAATACTCTCCGTAGTATTTTAATCTTTATGTTCTGTTCTATAGTTCTTCTGAATATGTATGGTAAGTTTTAGACATGTCGCAACACCACTATCACTCCCAAACACATGTTGGTCATATCTCAAATCAATATAGTTGATCAGGCTATATTAATTCCAGATATGATTACATAACTGCCCAGGTTTGACTATAGTGTTCAACATCCAAATACTTTTAAGTTCTTATGACTATGATATTGTACTTGTAGGTATGAGTGTTAGTATACTTCTTGTAAAAATACTTAAATCTTTAAAAAGTATACTTGTGGTCAAAGCTCCTAGCCCCAATGTATTTATAGTTTGTATATCTTTTATGGATTGATATACTGAGTTCACTATAAACAATGCTCTGATACCAATCTGTCACACCCCCAAACAAGACGGCGGAAACGTCCGGGGTGGAGTACTTGAATTGTAGTATCACAACAAATGCATCATAGCAATCAAAGTACAAACAACCATTGTATTTAAAAAGTATAAGTATTAACAAGTGTTCAATCATTGTATATTGAACCAAAATAGTTATACAAAAGAAGATATTACTCAACATAGCTCAATCTTCTCAAAAGGCTCGGGGAGTACCTATATACTATTTCCTTGAGAATACAAGTAACTTGAAAAGAGAGTATCAACATAAAGTTGAGTGAGTGCATAAGTGTTTATGTTTGAAAGTGTATCTTTGTATCTTGTATATGTAAAATGTTCCAGAAAATCCTATATTTTTTGTTGTATATGTAAAGTGGTTTTATTCCCATAAAAACCGTTCTCTTTGTATCAATGTTTTGTATTTGTATTCCTTTATGAAAACTTGTAACTGAGAGTGTGCCTGGCTCCACCAGCTGTTATTGAAAACTATATTGAACCATTGTAGTTTGTATTCTGTAAATTGGTACTTTGAAGGTGTACTTTCGTTTAGTTGTTTATACATTAACGTATTGTTAATATCTTTTTAATGAGTTATTATAACCATACTATGACGGCTGGCCTGAAACAAACGCTTTGTGGGCATTTAAACTGTTGATAACAATTGCCACTCATTGGCGTGTATGCCTGACTGTAGCTAGCAGCCTGAGTGCGGGGTTGTCAATCCCGATATAGATCTACACACAACTTGTTTCGATCCCCGGGTTGGAGATTCTGGTTATAATGTTAGGGCTTTACCTTCGTTGTCTAAAATGAATTAAACAACCTGAATTGAATGTTTCATAAAAAGCATATAAACGTTACATGTATATTAGTTATGAAAACCCAATCATTCCGAAATAAATGACTGACAGTATGTTCTTGAATTAGTATTCCAAACATGTATGTTCTTGAATCAAAACCCAATCATTCTGAAATAAATGATTGACAGTATGTTCTTGAATTAGTATTCCGAACATATATTTGATAAGTGTAAACCCTTGATTTGTTCTGAATCAAAACCCTTGTTTCTTGTAAAACAATGTATTCTAGTATATACTTGAATCATGTATTATTGTTCTATGTATAAATTATACCTATTATAATTTATATGTCCTTTCTAAATCGGTATTTAACTATGTTTGCATGTAATCCCTTGCTCAACATGTTACAAAGGTATTTGAATTGATGAAATAACTTTTATATTTATATACATAAACAATTTAATATATAAGTAAATTTAAACGACACTCGGACAAATAACCGGTACTATAAGCCCACATCCAAACAAGGAAAAGGACCCAAAATAAGTTATCAGTCCTAAGCCTTTTAAATCTTATTATATATATATATATATATATATATATATATATATATATATATATATATATATATATATATACAAATATGAATTTTGGGGAAAAATATAAGTTTATAAAATAGTTTAATGTTTTGAATATTTTTGATGATTTAAGGTCGTTTTATCATGATTTGAAATCATGATTTTATAACACAAAGTTCTTGTGTTATGCTTGTAATCCCCCCCCCCCCTTAAAACAATAGAAATTATGAAAATACAGGGGTATGAACTCACTTGTTAGATGGTGATTCGGACAGCGTTTCGTTTCACGAAAAGGAGTTTGTTTGACGAAAAACCGCCTCAAATCGGGCAGAGTTTTGACTAGAGAGAGGTGAACTTCTCGGGAATCTCGGGACTTCGAGGCTAACTTAGGGTTTGAAATAAGATATCGGGGCATTAAGGGTTGTATATAAGTTTGTGGAAGTGAAAAATATGAAAGAGTGTGAAATTTGGGGTGAAAAGTGTAAATATTTCGGAAGCCTTCGCATACCTTATATAGGCCGAAGCCTCGGATCCAAGGCTATGCAAGGCTGTGCGAAGCTGCCACGTGTTCGGACAGGTGGCGAAGGAAGTACACGTGTCGGTCTTGCAATGGGTACACGGGGCGAGGCTTCGGATGTGGCTCGCAGGTGCTAGCTTCAGACTGGAACCAACTTCGGTCCAATGGGAAGGCTCCACGAAGGTCCGAGGGGTGTCCGGGGGTGTCTCATGCGAAGGTGTCGACTGCTTAGTGGACCTCGGCTGCAGTCCAATCAGATGGTGACACACGAGACTTCGTTCCAATCCAATGGTGCCACGTGGAGGCTCGCATGCGAGGGTGACGTGTCCAAGGGTCACCCATGCGAAAATGCCCGGTTTTCAATTTTTCTTGGTTTTTGTGCCAAAAACTTGCGAAAATCATAACTTTCGCATACGAGCTATGTTTTCGACGTTCTTTATATGCACGCGTAGGTAAAATTATACTCTACGACTTCCGTTTAGACTTCCTCGGCTGTTTTGACTTTATTTTTAATATTATTATTTTTAACAGACCGGGACATGAAATCCGTTAAAAATTCTTACCTTCTTCATCCGACGTCCGTTTTTGTCTGTCTTTTTACCGTTGTACTACTATTGACGAGACCTTAAATTCTCGTTTAGGTTGTGTCGGCTAAATATCACTCGATCTTTATTTCGAGTTCTTAGTTGTACACTACTATACTGAAACTTAGAAAAATCATAACTTCCTCATACGAAGTCAGATTTTGCCGATCTTTTGATGAAAGTTCTCGGTTTAACATAAACTACAACTTTCATTTAGATTGTTAAGGCTAAAAAGCCTTTTATTGAAAATTCAGTTTTTACACTGAACAGTGTTTTGCCGGTTTTGTCGCGGATCTTCGATTGGTCATAACTTCTTCGTTATAACTCAAATTTTAGTGTTCTTTATGTTTTTGGAAACCTTGTTACAATCTCTACCACTTGGTTCATCCCAATCGAGATTGTTTAATAATTTATTTTTGAGGGTCAATTATGTAAATATACACAGTATGCTAAAATTTCTCTTTATTATTTTAAAAAGAAATACAAATTGACCTACATTATTACATAAGTTTGAAATAACGGTTTGTTACAGTATATTTGTGAGACAATGGCTTTGTTTAGTATCCAACGAAAGTCCCCACTTATAACCAGAGTCTCCTGGAGGGAGAGCGTAGAATTTGTGCATAGATCTATACGGGACTGACGATTCCGCACCCTGACTGTTAGCTACAGTCCCCGGGGTGACAAATGTCAACATCGGTACTGACGTCTAGTATGGTTATAAGAACTCGCACGCGGAAACAATGATTCATGCACGTAGTAATATGCTTCTCAAATAAACTTAAGGGGTAGTATCTTTATGGTTACTTTTTATATAACTCGTTTGTACCAAGTAATCATAGTAGGATATTATTATTACATTCAGAATCTAGAGTAAACACATCTTCAGCTAGCTTTATTTAACTATAAAACTATAAGTTATTCAAGCTAAGTATGACATATTTACTTACGCTCTTCGGTCTTGATTCACATTAGACTACACTCCCATTTTAAGGAAAATATAAGATTTTCCAGGAAACACGCCAGTATTTTACAAGCAATCGAATAAACAACTATACGAGGACTTTTACGTAAAAACATATCTTTTCAAATAGTTTTATAAACGAATAAAACTACATATTATTAATCTAAGTTTGGTAATATACTTATACTTTTCAGTCTTGATTTATAATAGACTACAACTCGATTTATGGAAAATATAGGATTTTCTGGGATAAATACAATTACTCAACAAACAAATGATTTAAAATTTAACTTTCTGGAAACGAATAAGATCTCTTATTTCAAAGTCTCATTCTTTAAGAATAAAGAACGTATTTTTCAAACACAAAAATGCTTATGAACTCACCAACTTAAATGTTGATACACTTTCAAAATCACTTGTATTCTCAGGAAAAACAGCGGACATGTACTTCCTCAGGCGTTTTGAAGACGGAGCATAGTAGTATCACGTCTTATCTTTTGCTATAGTTTTAATGTAATTCATGTAATGTTTTGAACTCAATGTAAAATATATATTTTATCAATACAATGGTTGTTGTTGCTTTGATTACTATTTTACATTTGTTATGATACTGTACATGACGTCCTCCTCCCCCAAACGTTTCTGTCGTTTAGGTTTAGGGGTGTGACAGATTGGTATCAGAGCATTGTTTATAGTGAACTAAGTATATCAACTTATAAAAGATATACAACTATAAATACAATGGTACTAAAGCACTCAGACCAAGAGTTATACTTTTAAATATAAAAATATTTTTATAAAAGTATACACGCGTACATATATACAAGAATAGTATCATAATAAGAACAAAACAAAAAGTATTAAGATTTTTGAATAGCACGAGTAGACCTTGGGATATATAATCAGGTCTGGTGTGAATGTAGCCTGATCAACTATATTTATTCGAGAGGTGATTAGCATATGCCTAGGAATGGTCGTGGTGTTGCAACAAGGTCTAAAACTTACCAACCCTTCATACAAAGAAACTCAGGAACCAAACATAAGATTTAAAATACTATAGGAGTATTTTACGATGCAATACAATAACAACAAGTCTGAAAGCTTATAAACTTCGTATACCAAGAAAACCCTAGAGACAAACATAAAGTTAAAATACTATAGGAGTATTTTAAGTGCAATAAAATAACTTATGAGAAAAATAAAAGACCCTTATTGGCAGGTCTACACTTGCGGAGTGTATACCCCAAGGTTATATATGTTTAAGACTTCATAGACTTAGAATTTGTGGTCTTCGCTCTCCTACATGTTCCTTGTCTGGTTGTGGTTTTAGAGTAGGATCACTTATTCGAACCTCTATTTAATCTCAATTATATACAACTGGTATACACTGCATAATTATAGGAGGACCCAAAAAGGATCACCATAAAAAATAAAAAATAAATAAAAAAAAATAAAAAAAAAACTTTTAATATTCTTTAGACATCCCCATTCTCGCACGAACAACATAGTTAGATATAACCACTCCACTACATCTGTCAACAGAGGAGTCAAGAAAGATCAGAAAGAGATTCATAAGGAGAATTTCGAGAAGGAAACAGACGAGGATCAAAGAAATAGAGAAATCATCAAGGACCTTTAACCTATCAAGAGAAGATGTGAGAAGCTCACCCAAACATTCAGATTCAAACCCTCCATTATGAAGTAATAGGGATCAATGTCAAAACCTGAAGAATGACAGAACAGAGATTCAACATGCCTGAGAAGATCAATGACACCATGTAGATACCAGGAGATAACAAATCATTACCACCAAGAATAGGACAGAGAACAGAGGAAACCACTCGTGAGACATGTGAGGTGGTAGAGAACCCGATGCGTGATACTAATAACAAGAATTGATATTACCTAGTGAATTGGTAATTATATTACTCACGCTATGTGATAAGTATATCACATCTTTCTTCATAACTAGTAGTAGTAAAAATGAAGAGAGATACTCCCTTCCAAAACCCATGAAACCAGATCAACTTGAGATTTCAACATCTATACTCTATTTTGCTAAAACTTAACTTTGGTACAATACCTATTTTAACTCCCTACTATAAATACATCATAAGGATGTAGGTTGAAACATTAAAAACCGAATAACAAAATGAAAAAGTTGTATTTATAGAGCCCAACTAACAACGATCATAGTTATCTAACCAACTCATTTTACATCATGTTGCAGAATCATGTCTTCACATGGAAATAACCCGCCAACCAACGACACACCATTTCTACAGATAGACTCAACTACTTTTCAAGCTGCGGTCACAGCCGCCGTGATAGCCATCATGGCACATCACAATGCAAGTAACGCTAGTAAAAATGGAAATGGTGTCGACAATTCAAAATCTTAGTAACAACCAAGGAAACCAACGAGTGTCTACCTACAAGAATACTCCAACCCACAAACCTAAAAACATGAAACGAAAGTTCTGGAACAAAAAGGGGAGCAGTTCGACTCAAGGGCCTATCAAAAGACAACAAGAGGTAGCAATCCCTACCCCCACTGGCCCTACTCCCTCAACATCGACAACACCATATTTAGGAAACCTCCCACAATGCAAAAGGTGCAACTACCATCATTACGGAGCCTGTCGGGAGATGTATTGTGATAGGTGCAAGAAGAAAGGGCACACCAACGATCACTGTAGGACTCCAACCCAACGCATCACTCCAGTCCCCAATGCTGGAATAAATCCAGTATGTTATTTATGCGGTGAAACGGGGCACTTTAAGAGAGATTGCCCGACAGAGAAGAACGATTGAGGAACGAAGGGAGTTTAAGGACAAGACATAAAGAAACAACAAGGAACCTACTCGAATTTTGGTACGTTTTCCAAATAACAATAAATAAGCATCAATTTTTCATAAAAGTTTTAGAAAATTAAATCAAAATCATAAATTAAAACATTAGTCATATAAAGATTTAGGATCCTTGCGGGTGAGCTATAATCGCTTAGTGTAACATCTGAGTCATACATAGTTAAGATTTTGCAGACTTAGAGTGAGTAATTCCGCCTTAATTCCTGTTTCTTGTTTGATTTTGGATTTAGGGTAGAGTTGCTCAGTCGACTATCTTTTCAAATCTTAACTATATACGATTTGTTTACACTAAACGATTATAGAGGGACTTAGTAGGGATCATATTGCGAGATTCCACCAGTAATTACCAAAGTAGTCCTCCTACCCATACTCGGTATAAATGTGGTACAAATATTCGCAACAGTAATAACAAGAATAAAACAGAAGGCACTAAAGACACATACATAGAAGATGACATCACTCTAAACAATCGATTTAACGCCCGTTACGATAAGAAGTTCCCAAGTAGCTACTAGAAATGGATTGGCTTGGTCCTCACTATACCAGCTCCATGTGTTACGGAAAGACCCTTCGCTTTAGCCCTCGACTAACGAAACTCTTTCGATCTATAACGACAAACCCGACACAACTCCCAAATCGTCTTTCATTTCAAAATCCCGAGGTACTTATGTGAAGAGTGCAATATCTTTTGAAACCTTCCCGAAGTATTACCGACAGACCATTTAGGAATAGCACGTGTACAACGAGTCAAGATAAAGCACAGAGGCTAGGAATGAAAACGGTTAACCTATCACTACAAAGTGTATATACGACTTGTATACACAAGGAGGTGATGAATGAACCAGTATGAATTCAACCATGAACTTCAAGACAAAGCTGCCCTATACTACGAGCGAACATGCTAACATTTAAATGAACATAGGCAAATAAACCCAAATCCACACGACCTATACCGATCAAAACAACAGACAGTACAATGAAGGTCTGCTGGAACACCCACGCTAGGATCTGGATTCACTAGATAACAAGAAGATCAAATGGAACAGAAATACACACATCTTTCCTTAAACATTGATGTCTCATTCAAATGCGAATTTCGGGACGAAATTCTCTCTAACGGGGGGATAATGTAACACCAGTCAAATTTAGGTCAAAATTAAACTTTTCTAAAATCTTATTTGGGATGAATAAAGTAGTAGATATCGTAGCAAGGTTTTCGGAAATATAAAGAACACTAACATCCGAGTTATAACGAAGAAGTTACGACCAATCAAAGATCCGCAACGATACGGGTAAAACACTGTTAAGCGTAAAACGCGAAATTTCAATAAAATACTTTTTAGCCATAGGTATCTAAATGAAAGTCGTGAATATCATTAAACCGTAAACATACATAAAAAGAACGTCCAAATCAGACTTCGTATGAGGAAGTTATGATTTTTCTAAGTTTCGGATATAGCAGTAGACAGCTAAAAACTCGAAATAAAGATCAAGCGACTTTTAGCCAACACAACCTAAACGAGAATTGAAGATCTCGACAATAGTAGTACAACAGTAAAAAGACAGATGAAAACGGAGGTCAGATGAAGGAGTTATGAATTTTTAACGGACTTTTCCAGTCCCGGCCTGTTAAAAATATAATATAAAAAATAAATTCAAAACTAGCCGACGGAGTCTAAACGAAAGTTGTAGAGCATAATCTCACCTACTTGTGGATATAAAGAACATCGAAATCGGAACTCGTATGCGAGAGATAGGAATTTTCGAAGTTCGGGACACGAATTCCAACACTGTCAGAAAACTCACGACGTGAGCCAGTGATTGATGGGTTCCAGAGTCGGGCTATCAGATGTCGAGTCAGTGGATGGATAAGAACCAAACTCACAACATGAACAACCTCATGTTCACGACGTGAAGCTCAAAATACACCCTATAAATAGAAACCGAAGGTCGGGTTTAGGCTGCTCAATTCGATTCTCCTTTCTACTTTTACTCTGTGTTAAGACCCTCGAGACTACCCCGACGCCCCGGCTACATGTCCAAACTCTGACGGAAGCCCGAAGCCCCGAAACTCCCGAGAAATTAGCCTCGTTCCAGTCGAAGTGTTGCCCGCGTGAAGCCCTAGTTCTTCACCAGAAAGTCGTGGTTACGTCAAGAAAGCTCATTCCAAGAAACGAAACGCTGTCCAAATCACAATTATCAAGTTATTTCATACCCCTACACTTTTAAATGATTTTTATACGTTTTAAAGGGGGGGGATACAAGTATAACACAAGAAAACTTGTGTTAAAATACAAATCGTTGATTATACTTTCTTATACTTTGTGTAACTATTACGTGAAATCATCAAAATGTGAAACAACGTTATTGCTAAATTTATATCTTTTAAAAGTTGTTAAAATAGCAAGGTTTTTATTTTATAAATTACATTCATATAAACTATAATAGGTATAGTTTACGGAAATTCCAGATTATATTACTAAGTAGGAGAAACGATATGAAAGAAAATATATATAAATTATATCAGGTATACTTTATAGGTCAGTTCAAAATATTTATCGTTATAAATAGGTTTAAATAAAAATTATTGTATTTTTATTTACTAAAATGTTTTCACCGTATTACTCGTGAACTCGTTGTTAGCAGTATATTTGTGAGACAATGACTTTGTTTAGTATCCAACGAAAGTCCCCACTTATAAGCAGAGTCTCCTGGAAGGAGAACGTAGAATTTGTGTATAGATCTATACGGGACTGACGATTTCGCACCCTGACTGTTAGCTACAGTCCCCGGGGTGACAAATGTCAACATCGGTACTGACGTCTAGTATGGTTATAAGAACTCACACGCGGAAACAATGATTCATGCACGTAGTAATATGCTTCTCAAATAAACCTAAGGGGTAGTATCTTTATGGTTACTTTTTATATAACTCGTTTGTACTAAGTAATCATAGTAGGATATTATTATTACATTCAGAATCTAGAGTAAACACATCTTCAGCTAGCTTTATTTAACTATAAAACTACAAGTTATTCAAGCTAAGTATGGCATATTTACTTACGCTACTCGGTCTTGATTCACATTAGACTAGACTCCCATTTTAAGGAAAATATAGGATTTTCCAGGAAAAACGCCAGTATTTTACAAGCAATCGAATAAACAACTATACGAGGACTTTTACGTAGAAACATATCTTTTCAAATAGTTTTATAAACGAATAAAACTACATATTATTAATCTAAGTACGTTAATATACTTATACTTTTCAGTCTTGATTTATAATAGACTACAACTCGATTTATGGAAAATATAGGATTTTATGGGATAAATACAATTACTCAACAAACAAATGATTTAAAATTTAACTTTCTGGAAACGAATAAGATCTCTTATTTCAAAGTCTCATTCTTTAAGAATAAAGAACGTATTTTTCAAACAGAAAAATGTTTATGAGCTCGGCAACTTAAATGTTGATACACTTTCAAAATCACTTGTATTCTCAGGAAAAACAGTAGACAGGTACTTCCTCAGGCGTTTTGAAGACGGAGCATAGTAGTATCACGTCTTATCTTTTGCTATAGTTTTAATGTAATTCATGTAATGTTTTGAACTCAATGTAAATTATATATTTTATCAATACAATGGTTGTTGTTACTTTGATTACTATTTTACATTTGTTATGATACTGTACATGACGTCCTCCGCCCCCGAACGTTTCTGTCGTTCAGGTTTGGGGGTGTGACATTGTTTCACCATGATTTTATGTTGATATTTTGGGATTATGGTTTTATAAATTTAAAAACGAAACTTTTTTGTCTTAATTTTTGGGACGTTACAGAACTATATTGTTTTGAGGTGTTCTCAGGAGATTACATATTGATGTTATTCTTCTTTCGGATGGTGCTATTCGACACATTGGAATAGATGGTGTGTGCTTATTAAGGTCAACATTTTTCTTTGTTGTCTTGTTCTTAATAAACTTTTAATACGTGCTAATTCAGAAATGAGAGATATTGACTTGGATTGTACTCTTTGTCTGATATGTTTTATGCATCTAAAGGAAGTGAATCATGTCTTTTTTTAATTGTGTTATGGTAGTGGAAATATGACAGCGGGCGCGGGTATGGATGAAGATTGATTTTTCATTTGTTTGTGTTCGTCACAGATATGTTTTAGTGGATTAACTCGTTTTCTGTAACTCAAGTAAAGCATGGTATCTTCGAATCGAATCTTATGACATTTCTTTGGGGGTTTTTATCGATTCGAAACGCTTTGATTTTCCGATAACAATCTTTTTCGAGAATTGATTTTTTTTATAACATGTTCGAGTTCTCTTTTAATTGGTTTAGTTATAGAAATGCTAAAGTTAATTATAATTAGAATGTGTGGGTTAAAAATCCCATTATGTAATTTTAAACTGTCATTTGTTTTGCTAACCTCCATCAAGATTTTTTATAATATTCTATCGTTCCAAAAAAATATCAAATCCATATATAATAAATAACTAATGAACAATAATAATAGTATAGTTGAAAAAATCACTAAACAATATGGCAGTAAGTTTATTTGCATTATTTTGGTAAATATACTCCTATATCAATTATCACTTATAAAAGAAAAAAATTGTAAAATCGATGCTTGTGGTTTGCAAAAATATAGGATTGGATGAGTGGCGAGTCTAAAACCTAAAACTACATGGTTCACTATTTAAATTAAATAGACAAAAAAATATCAAAAAAAAATCTATTGCGGGTTCGGATCGGGTTGATTTATATAAGTAAAAAAAAAGATTTAAAGTTATTACAATTGTACCCGACGAGGTCTTATAGCTTGATACAATTTCACAATCGTGTCATCACTAATACTTCCTAAAACATTTTTTTCAATATATGACACCAAACTATCACTTAAAAATTGATCACCCATTTTGTTGCGTACATCAGTCTTTACCAGCTTCATTGCTGAAAATGCGCGTTCCACACTCGCTGTTGCAACGGGTAAGATCAATGCATGTTTCAAGAGAATATAAACCTTAGGATATATTATATGCTTCTATACTTAGACCATCTTTTTGACAAGTTCCCCAACGTTCTTCAATTGATTAAATCTTTCATCTTCTCGCACATCCTTAATGTAATTTTTAAGTTCAACTTCAAGAATTTGAAGATCATATTCTGTTCGAAACTCTTGCTGATAAAGTGTAGCCATTTCCATTAGTTTATCCAAATCAAAGGCTTTGAAAGACTCACGTGGACACAAACAAGCTATGCAAAGAAGTAATTTCGTATTGGCTTCATTAAAGCGATGGTTAAGCTCTTGAAGTTGCATATCAATCACCGTCTTAAATACATCAACATGATAGTGGTGCAAGTTATTAACCTGAAAATAAAATGAATCTTTAATATGCAAATGAGAAAAAACAATAAATAAATCAAGTTGGTAATATCAAATGTTACTAACATGTGAACCTCTTCGACGACTGAATCTGTCATAATATTCATCTTCCATATCCATGATTCTAACATCGTGTTTATCACAAAATAAAGTAACATTCCTTAAAAGTGGTTCCCATCCTAAATCTCTAATTTCTTGAATTGCTTTTTTAGAGCTACTTACTTGATTCATGGCATTTACGATATCTTGATCTTTTCTATGTAATGTTGTGTTCAAATGATCTGTGACTCCCAAGATATCAACCATCAAGTGTAGACAAAACACAAAATCATAGGACTTTAATAACCTTAAGATGCGAATTGCTTCAGCTTTACGATCACGATCACTATTATCTTTACCAAGGTCTTCAAGTACTTCACAAATGGAAGAATATATGTTCTTGATATTCAATAGAGATGAAAAATGAGAACCCCATCGAGTATCAAATGGTCGTTTGATACCCACTTCTTGATTCAAACCGGTACCACTCTCAAGTTCACCTAAAATTTCCCATATAAATAATTAATTAGCATAACATAAATACAAAATATTTTAATAATAAATTTAGTACAATTATAAAGCAAACCTTCAACCAATGCTTCCATAACTTTATCTGCTTGTTTTTTTCTTAAATTATCTCGTCGCTTGTAAGAAGATCCAATAATGTTTAACAGCCGAGAAACCGCATCAAAGAAATCATTAACCTTCGTGTGATTTTTTGCAATAAACATTAGGGCTAACTGTAACTGGTGAGCAAAACAATGAATAAAGTATGTAGATTTTGTTTCATTCATAATCAAAGTCTTCAATCCATTAAATGCACCACTCATGTTACTAGCACCATCATAGCCTTGCCCTCTAATGCTAGTAGGACTCAAATTCCACTTTGAGAGCATATCATAAATAGTAGCCTTTAGTGTCAAAGCTGAAGTGTCACTAACATGTCTAAGGCCAACAAACATTTCTACAACTTCCCCCTTTTTATTTACAAACCTCAATACTAATGCCAATTGTTCTTTACAAGAAACATCACGTGACTCGTCTACTAGAATTGCAAAAAAAAAATCCAAGATCTTCCTTAATAACATTCATAAGTGCATCTGAACATGCCTGCACGATATCTTTTTGGATATCACTGCATTTCAATTGTCTATTTTTTGGAGCATTATTTAACACAACACGATCTACCACATCACATCGATCAGCTAACCATTGTAAGAGTCCAAGAAAGTTACCTTTATTATCTGAGTCGTCCTTCTCTTCATGACCACGAAAGATGTAGAGCATAATCTCACATACGCGTGGATATAAAGAACGTCAAAATCGGAGCTCGTATGCGAAAGATATGAATTTTTGAAGTTCGGGACACGAATTCCAACAGCTGTCAGAGACTCACGACATGAGCCAGAAGCTCACGACGTGAGCCAGCGATTGATGTGTGTCAGAGTCGTGCTATCAGACGTCGAGTCTACGGAAGGGATAAGAACCAAAGTCACGACGTGAACAACTTCATGTTCACTACGTGAGATCAAAAAATGCACCCTATAAATAGAAACTGAGGGCTTCGGTTTTGGCTGCTCAATTCTTTCATCTCTCCTACATTTACTCAGTGTTAAGCCTCTCGAGACTATCCCGACTCCTTGGTTACGTATCCCAGCTCTGACGGAAGCCCGAAGCCCCGAAACTCCCTAGAAGTTAACCTCGTTCCAGTCGAAGTGTTGCTCGAGTATAACCTAGCTTTTCAGCAGATCATCACTCTTACCAAGTGAGTTCATACCCCTATCATTACACTTTTAAATGCTTTTTAAACACTTTTAGGGGGGAATACAAGTAAACAAACGGTTAAAATCGTGTTAAAATATCAATCTTTTGCTATGAGTTTCTTGTTGTTGTTATAACTATCATACGAAAATATTAGCATGCAAAACATCTCACGATACCATTCTACCCTCTCGGGATAAAATATGTTTATATATCAAAATATGTTTTATTTATATGTTTGTATAACATATCATAACAACGGTAACCATTTCACTATAACTTTATTCATTCCGAAAATACGTGATTTAGTTGAGAATCTATGAGTCATTCGTCTTCCTAGTACCTATCAAGGTATACAAGAAAGCCCTGTTTTATAACCAGAGCCTCCGTCCGGAGAACATGATAAGCATGTATAGATCTATACGTGACTGATGATCCCGCACCCTGGCTGTTAGCTACAGCCCGACCGCCAGGTTATGCGTGACAAATGTCATAACATTTTGATACCTGAAGAACGTCGCTACAGGCAAACCCATCTTAGTACGGTTATGAAAACTCACATGATAGACGACTCTTATGGTATTAAATCTTCCGTAAAAAGTAATAATACAACTGTTTTTACGTGAAAATGCAAATCTTCAGATAGTTTTCTTTACTAGTAAAACTATATTTTATCAAGCTAAGTATGACATATTTACTTACAAATTACGGTCTTGGAGTATTAAGACTGCTTCTCAATTTTTAGGAAGATATAGGATTTTTCGGGTTCAATACATCCATTTTATACAGCATCAAATCATAATTCATTTTATTGAAAATATCGGATTTTCTGGAAACAAACATGAACTTACGAATGGCATGTATTTATTCAAATAACTACTTATGAACTCACCAACTTAGTTGTTGACACTTTTTCTTCAAAATAACTTGTATTCTAAGGAATTCGCTAAATCAGGTTGTCAACTACTTTTGAAGATTGACGCTCAGGCGTTAATGAAATCTTTTGAACATCATATTGTAATTGACTTTTGGAACATGTAATACTTATAATCATGTAAACTTTTCAATTATTTATATGATAGTTGTGTGTACTTTCTTTACTATTCAATTGTTATGATACTGTACATAACGTCCTCCGCCCCCGAATGTTTCCGCCGTTCAGGTTTGGGGGTGTGACAGATTGGTATCAGAGCATTGTTTATAGTGAACTAAGTATATCAAACCATTTTTGATATACAACTATAAATACAACTGGGCAAAAACACTCTGATAAAGAGTCATACTTTTTAAATAAAAATGTTATAAAAGTATTCATGCATACATTATACACCAGCAGGAGTGTCGTAATAAAAACAGTATAGAAGTATTATAGATTAGTTGTGCACTGCAAGTACGCCTTGGGATATGAAATCGGGTCTGGGATAAATATAGCCTGATCAACTATATTTATCCGAGAGCCGACTAGCATATGCCTGGAAATAGTTGCAGCGGACAACAAGTCTAAAACTTACCAAACTTATAAACATATGAATCAAACATAAAAAAAATTTAAAATACTGTAGGAGTATTTTATAAATGCAATAGTTCAATTTCGAGGTTTAATTGTTATATGCTTTAGTTTTTCATGAAATTCTCATATCCCTATTCTAGTACAGACACAATGGTCGGGTTTCATATACCAGGGGACCTTTACTTCCCGAACCAAGGCAATGGAGGATGGATAGAAGACGATCCGGAAGAGGATCCAGAAGAAATTGTGGATGAGGAGGAAGAAGAAGAGGAACCCATGGAAGAAGAAGAAGAGGAACCTATGGAGGAAGAAGAAGAAGACGAAGAGTCAGAGGGTACCGATACAGAACCCGAAGTGTACAATCCCCCACCAGCCATCCCACCTCCTGCAATCAGGAGAGGTTTTCAAGGACCGACGCCAATGTGGGGAAATCTCATACATCACTAGAGCCAACAACAAGGACTGCGCCCTCTATATGGAATGTGTCGAGACTTTTACAACGTTAGTAACGGAGGTTCAGCTGACAGAGCACTCCCTGTCATCGTGGATAAGATAGCTCGCCAAACCGATTAGGCGAGAATTTCGATAAACCGGATTCTGGAAGTCAATGCGACGACACAAATCAACACTGCAGATATACATTGTCTGGACGAGTTACATGATGAAACCCAAACCCACACCGAGGCGCTACAACGCCAAATGAGTGCAGTCCTCACTGAAATGAGAGAGTTGAGGGAGAATCAAACTAACTTGGAAAGGCAGTTGATGGGAACCAAACACCAAGAAGCAGAGTCTAGTACTCGGCGCAGTACGTGTCGCAAGAAGTACTTGAACTACTTCCAAATTTTGTTATAGAGTAGGACTTCGGCTAAATGTTTTACTTTCATTAACTTTCTGTACTGTAGACCTTTAGAAGGTCTAATTTTCCCAACATCACGATGTATCCAATATATATATATATATATATATATATATATATATATATATATATATATATATATATATATATATATATATATATATATATATATATATATATATATATCTATATAATTATATTAAAGTATTTGCTTTGTATTATACTTCGTTACATATCCCTCGAAATTCATAAGTTGATCTTTTATATAAACTCTTATTATGAATTGAATACAAATCACATCTTAAAGTCGAATCTTAATACATGAACAATCCAAAATGGTTAACTTACTAACACTCGACTTCCAAATTATCAAGGACTTATTGTCTTTCATTATTAATTCTTTGGCAGAAAGATGCCTCCTCGTAGATCTGGTAGACGCGTCAACAATGCAACACCGCCACCACCTCCCCAATATGACCCCGTTATGGTACAAGCTGCTATAACTGCAGCAGTTGCGGCTGCTTTGACACAGATAAACTCTAATGGCACAGGTGGAGCAGGAAGTAGTACCAACCACTTAAACCATGGTACTGGTCATGGTCATTCCAGAGAATGCACATACAAAGATTTTACAAATGCGAAACCAACAAATTTTAATGGAATCGGAGGAGTCATTGCATTTATGCAGTGGTTCGAGAAGACCGAAACGGTCTTCGAAATCTGTGTATGTCCGGAAGCAAGTAAAGTCAAGTTCGCTGCTTGTACTTTCTCTGATCGAGCCCACACTTGGTGGAAGGGCCATGTGAAAGCCTTATCTCTCCCGGTTGCTAATGCCATGAGCTGGGAGGATCTAAAAATCTTAATGCTGGCGGAGTATTGCCCAAGGGGCGAAATTCAGAAGTTAGAGCAAGAGTTGTGGAATCTAAAGATGACTGGATCTGATCTTGCCGCATACACGGCCAGGTTCAGTGATTCAGCTGCCTTGTGTCCAGGGATGGTGAGTCCGGAACAGAAGAAGGTAGAGAGATATATATGGGGACTGTCGCCCCAGATCCAAGGGCATGTCCTAGCATCTAACCCGATCACGTTTGATAGCGCAAAGCGCTTGGCTCAACGACTGATTGACCATGGGGTTCGCCGGGGCACAATCGCAATCACTTCCGATCCACCAAAAGAGAGTGAAAACCGAAGGAAACCCTGGAACAAAAGAAAGGGGCAAACAACACAGGAAAACCCAAAAAGACAACAAATAGTGGCAGCTCACACTGTCACTGTCCCTACCACCCCAGCACCAACAAAGTCGTACTCCGAAAACCTGCCGAAGTGCAATAAATGCAGTATTCATCATCACGGACCCTGCCGTGAAATGCACTGCACGAGGTGCAATAAAAAAGGACATACTGTCCATTTTTTCAAGGAACCGATCCAACCAGCCGCTCCAGCCACAAATGTCGGAGTGGGCCGCACTTGTTATGAATGCGGTGAAGTGAGGCACTTCAGGAGGGACTGGCCGAAGGCAAATAATAGGAATGCTGATGGAGGAGGCAGAGTTTTCGCAATGGGACAAAAGGAATCCATTGCAGATCCCACGGTGGTTACGGGTATGTTTCTACTCGATAACTCTTATGCATGAATTCTATTTGATAGTGGAGCGGAGAGGAGTTTCGTGAGTCACAAGTTTAAAAATCTACTCAAACAAACACCCCAACCATTAAACGAAACATTCATAGTAGAAATGGTTACCAGAAAAACAGAAGGCGCCAAAGAAATATACCGAAACTGTACTCTCACACTAAACAACAATTCTTTTTCCATCCACCTCATGCCGGTTTCAATAAAAGTTTCGACGTTATCATAGGCATGGATTGGTTGAGTTCTCATCGTGCGGACATTTTATGTTACGAAAAGGCCGTTCGCCTTAATCTGCCAAATGGCGAAACCCTCGTTATTTATGGCGATAAACTCAGTACAAATCTTCGTATCATCTCTTGCGTCAAATCTCAAAAATATTTACGAAAGGAATGTCATGCATTCTTGGCACACGTCGTGGATGGAAAGCGAGAAGTAGAAGATATCAAGAGCGTTCCTGATGTCTGTGTTTTTCCCGACGTATTTCCCGAAGATCTTCCAGGAGTACCACCAAAAAGACAAGTTGAATTCAGAATTGACTTAATTCCTGGAGCCACCCCCGTAGCCAAAGCACCATATCGTTTAGCCCCAGCATAGATGCAAGAATTATCCAGTCAACTAAACGAACTGCTCAACAAAGGATTTATCAGACCAAGCTACTCACCTTGGGGAGCACCAGTCCTGTTCGTGAAGAAGAAAGATGGGTCGTTCAGAATGTGCATCGACTACCGCGAGCTAAACAAACTCACCATAAAGAACTGATACCCTTTGTCACGAATAGACGATCTGTTCGATCAACTCCAAGGAGCAAATTACTTCTCAAAAATCGACCTAAGATTCGGATATCATCAACTTCGAGTCCTGGAAAGTGATGTTCCCAAAACGGCATTCCGAACTAGATATGGTCACTACGAATTTGTAGTGATGCCTTTTGGACTAACTAATGCACCCTCCGTGTTCATGGACTTAATGAATCGGGTATGTCGTTCCTTCATGTACAAATTTGTGATCTTGTTCATAGATGATATACTCATCTATTCAAGGAGTAAAGAAGAACATGGTCAGCATCTTAGACAAGTCTTGGAGACACTACGAATAGAAAAGCTATACGCAAAGTTCTCAAAGTGCGAGTTTTGGATTAGGAAAGTAGATTTCCTAGGTCACGTGGTCAGCGAAGAAGGAATTCACGTGGACCCTTCCAAAATCAAAGCAATCAAGAATTGGTCAGCACCAAAGACGCCAAACGAAATCCGCCAATTTTTAGGCCTTGCTGGCTATTACCGTAGATTCATACAAAACTTTTCCAGCATCGCCAAACCCCTTACTACCCTGACTCAGAAGGGCGTAACCTTCAAATGGGGAGAAAAACAAGATGTTGCATTTCAAACTCTAAAGCAAGCCCTATGCAGAGCACCCATTTTGTCTCTTCCAGAAGGGACAGAAGACTTTGTAGTATACTGTGATGCGTCCAATCAAGGGTTGGGTTGTATGTTGATGCAATGAGGGAAGGTTATTGATTACGCCTCACGACAATTAAAAACCCATGAGGTTAACTACACTACCCACGACCTGGAACTTGGAGCTGTAGTGTTCGCTCTAAAAATTTGGAGACACTACTTATACGACACAAAATGCACCATCTTCACAGACCACAAGAGCCTTCAGCATATATTCGATCAGAAGGAGCTAAATATGAGGCAACGGCGATGGGTAGAACTACTCAATGACTACGAATGCGAAATTCGTTATCATCCCAGAAAAGCCAATGTAGTGGCAGATGCCCTCAGTCGAAAGGAGTACTCTGGTCGAAGAGTAAAAGCGTTAACCATGACAATCCATTCACACCTGTCGACACAAATCAAGGAAGCTCAACAAGAAGCCTTGAAACCAGAAAACGTGACAGGTGAATCACTTAGAGGAATGGACAAGAATCTTGAAATTAAAAGTGATGGAGTTCGTTATCTCATGAATCGAATCTGGACACCGAAATTTGGTGGATTCAGAGAAGTGGTTATGAATGAAGCACATAAGACTCGATACTACGTACATCCAAGTTCAGATAAGATGTATCTGGATCTCAAACAACTCTATTGGTGGCCAAACATGAAAGCAGAGATTTCTACCTACGTGAGCAAATGCTTAACTTGTGCCAAGATCAAAGTAGAACATCAAAAACCCTCAGGTCTACTACAACAGCCCGAAATACCTGAGTGGAACTGGGAGCAGATTGTCATGGATTTCATAACCAAACTATCCAAGATGCAAAGTGGTCACGATACCATATGGGTGATCGTTGACAGATTAACCAAGTCTGCCTATTTCCTGCCAATCAAGGAGACCGATAAGATGGAGAAGCTGACAAGAACTTACATCAGGGAGATCGTAAGACTTCATGGAGTACCGATGTCTATTATCTCAGACAGAGATAGCAGATTCACTTCACGGTTCTGGCAATCACTATAGAAATCCTTGGGAACTAGGCTAGACATTAGTACAACCTATCACACTAGCATCAAGACTGCTCCATTTGAAGCCCTCTACGACCTCAAGTGCAGGTCACCTCTGTGCTCGGCGGAAGTGGGTGACACACAGTTGGCAAGAGGCCTAGTCCCTGATAGCACTCTCACTGGCCGGGAAATCATTAGAGAAACGACTGAGAAGATTGTCCAAATCCGCGAACGACTAAAAGCCTCACTAGACAGGCAAAAGAGCTACGCAGACAAGAGATGAAAACCCTTGGAATTCCAGGTTGGTGACCGTGTTCTACTGAAAGTCTCACCCTGGAAGGGCATGATACGCTTTGGAAAGCGTGGAAAACTAAATCCGAGGTACATTGGACCCTTTGAAATTATGGCAAGGATTGGTCCAGTAGCCTATAGACTCCAACTACCACTCGAACTTAACAACGTACATCCTGTGTTTCACGTGTCTAATCTGAAGAAGTGTCTATCTGATGAAACTCTTGTAATTCCACTCGAGGAGATCGAATTGAACGAAAATCTTACCTTTGTGGAAGAACCCGTCGAAATCATGGATAGTCAAACGAACAAAGCAAAGTCGCATACCAATAGTGAAGGTTCGCTGGAACGCTAAGCGGGGACCTGAATTCACTTGGGAGCGAGAAGATCAGATGCAACAAAAGTACCTGCATCTCTTCCCTAGTCCATAAACACTTACTTTGTAAATAATTTCGGGACGAAATTTCCTCTAACGGGGGGATGATGTAACAACCCGATATTTCAAGTCAATGTAATGATCAAGAGTCAAGTAGTGTAACCTATTTTGAAATGATAATAATAGCGTCAAAAATAAAATATTCACAAATCTCAATTGGTAAGTATAAGTTGATAGATATCGTAACAAGGTTTTCAGAAATATAAAGAACACTAAAATCCGAGGTATAACGAAGAAGTTATAACCAATCAAAGATCTGCAACAAAACCAGTAAAACACTGTTAAGTGTAAAACGCGAAATTTCAATAGCCTTAGGTATCTAAATGAAAGTCGTAGATATCATTAAACCGTAAACGTACATAAAAAGAACGTCCAAATCTGACTCCGTAGGAGGAAGTTATGATTTTTCTATGTTTCGGATATAGCAGTAGACAGCTAAAAACTCGAAATAGAGATCGAGCGACTTTTAGTCGACGTAACCTAAACGAGAATTGAAAATCTCAACAATATTAGTATAACGGTAAAAAGACAGACGGAAACGGACGTCGGATGAAGGAGTTATGAATTTTTAACGGACTTTTCCTGTCCCGGCCTGTTAAAAATATAATATTAAAAATAAAATCAAAATTTGCCGACGGAGTCTAAATGAAAGTTGTAGAGCATAATCTCACCTAGGCGTGGATATAAAGAACGTCAAAATCGGAGCTCGTATGCGAAAGATATTAATTTTTGAAGTTCGGGACACACATTCCAACAACTGTCAGAGACTCACGACGTGAGCCAGAAGCTCACGACGTGAGCCAGCGATTGATGTGTGTCAGAGTCATGCTATCAGACGTCGATTCTGCGGAATGGATAAGAACCAAAGTCACGACGTGAACAACTTCATGTTCACGACGTGAACTCAAAAAATACACCCTATAAATAGAAACCGAGGGCTTCGGTTTTCGCGGCTCAATTCTATCATCTCTCCAACATTTACTCAGTGTTAAGCCTCTCGATACTACCCCGATGCCCCGGTTACGTATCCCAGCTCTGACGGAAGCCCGAAGCCCCGAAACTCCCGACAAACTAACCTCGTTCCAGTCGAAGTGCTGCCCGAGTATAACCTAGCTTTTCAGCAGATCATCCCTCTTACCAAGTGAGTTCATACCCCTATCACTACACATTTAAATGCTTTTTAAACACTTTTAGGGGGGGGGGGATACAAGTAAACACACGGTTAAATCGTGTTAAAATATCAATCTTTTGCTATGAGTTTCTTGTTGTTGTTATGACTATCATACGAAAATGTTAGCATGCAAAACATCTCACGATACCATTCTACCCTCTCGGGATAAAATATGTTTATATATCAAAATATGTTTTATTTATATGTTTGTATAACATATCATAACAACGGTAACCATTTCACTATAACTTTATTCATTCCGAAAATACGTGATTTAGTTGAGAATCTGTGAGTCATTCGTCTTCCTAGTACCTATCAAGGTATACAAGAAAGCCCTATTTTATAACCAGAGCCTTCGTCCGGAGAACATGATAAGTGTGTATAGATCTATACGGGACTGATGATCCCGCACCCTGGCTGTTAGCTACAGCCCGACCGCCAGGTTAAGCGTGACAAATGTCATAACATTTCGATACCTGAAGAACGTCGCTACAGGCAAACCCATCTTAGTACGGTTATGAAAACTCACATGATAGACGACTCTTATGGTATTAAATCTTCCGTAAAAAGTAATAATACAACTGTTTTTACGTGAAAATGCAAATCTTCAGATAGTTTTATTTACTAGTAAAACTATATTTTATCAAGCTAAGTATGGCATATTTACTTACAAATTACGGTCTTGGAGTATTAAGACTGCTTCTCAATTTTTAGGAAGATATAGGATTTTCCGGGTTCAATACATCCATTTTATACAGCATCAAATCATAATTCATTTTATAGAAAATTTCGGATTTTCTGGAAACAAACATGAACTTACGAATGGCATGCATTTATTCAAATAACTACTTATGAACTCACCAACTTAGTTGTTGACACTTTTTCTTTGAAATAACTTGTATTCTAAGGAATTCACTAAATCAGGTTGTCAACTATTTTTGAAGATTGACGCTCAGGCGTTAATGAAATCTTTTGAACATCATATTGTAATTGACTTTTAGAACATGTAATACTTATAATCATGTAAACTTTTCAATTATTTATATGATGGTTGTGTGTACTTTCTTTACTATTCAATTGTTATGATACTGTACATGACGTCCTCCGTCCCCGAATGTTTCCGCCGTTTAGGTTTGGGGGTGTGACATAATCCTTGATGCAATAGGAATCTAACACAATCAATTGAAGCATTCAAACGGATACGATATTCTTTTTCTTGTAAAGTGGTTTGTTTCTCAAAAGCTGATGTTCTGGATTGCCTTTGGTTCATTAAATTTTGACACTTTTGGACAGCAATATTGTGTGGAGTTCCAGCTTTATGATCATCTAGTCCTGATTTCCTATTCCAAGCTTTGAATCCAGATTTCACAAAATGATCTGATCCACCTTGGTTTGGTATATCGGATTTGAATAGATAACAACATAAGCAAAAGGCGGCGTTCTCTTTTATACTATATTCTAACCAATATTTGTTGTCATCAAACCAAGATATATTGAATCTTCGTTGTTTACCTCCAAAAGCACTTTGTGGAAACTTGTAGTTTTGAGGTTGGACAAGACCTTTTTGCAAGTATGCCATTCTAATTTCATCTCTTTGATTTACATGATAACATTACATACCCGGTCGTTCTGACGGATCAACAGGTAGTGAACTTAAATCAACTCTCATATGCTTATGTTGCTCATTATCGTCTTCAACTGTTTTTTTATCATTCTTTTGAAAAAACTTGAATAAAGACATCCTTGATTTTAATTTCTAAAAGAAACAAAAATCAAATAATCAAACAAATTAACAACAATCAAATAATCATATCACATTAACAGTATTAAGAGTATGTAACAATATATATTAAAAAAAACCTAAATTATATACATTTGAACGGCCAAACAGTGAATAAAAATTATCATTACGAATATTGTGGTTTTAGATGAAAAAGGAATTGGAAATACAATTCCTTCATATTTTATTGTTTAGACAAAGATGAATAGTTACCTATTGTGTTGTGAGGCTACAGGCTTAGTAGGATATCCCAAATTCCCAATTCCCAAAAGTGCTTGAATGAAAGAAAAACTTAAACTCTTCTGTGAATGGAATGCCGCCGATCTTGACTCAATTTTTTTTTTAATTTAATTTGTATTAGATTATGTATATTAAAATATACCGTAAATAAAAATATTGGGCTATTAACTTATAGGATATGGGCTTTAAAATCTTATTCATATTTTTTTTTCTTTACTAAAAATAATAAAGTGGTTCATTTAATTTTTATATGATAGGTCACTAAAAACTATTATATATAACTTGTTGAAAAAAATGTGGGTCAAGTGACCCACCATAGTTGTATGTAAATTCCAACCGGATAGAATCCAAAAAGTTCATAACTTGCATAGAATATCTAAAATCATGAATTTCCCATGGATTTGTTTCTTCATAAATTTAAATGAATTATTTGCCCTTATTATTTCATTTTTGCATTTTCTAATTACTAATATCTGTATCCTTTTAATTAAGAATAGAACAAGGCCCAAAAACACCCACCATGCCCCTTCCCAACTCCCTTTCTCCGTGACTCTCTCTTTGAGTCGCTAGTTTATCTTTCTCTTTCTCTCTCTCCTTGCACCCCTTCGTATATGTACCTTTGCTCCTGTATACCCAACACCTACACCTCTAACATCCCCATGTCACGGGACATGTCCAAAATAACCATCACCATGCCAACCGCTCAAATGCATTTCCTTCACTATAAAAAAAATCATAGTTCATCTCTCCGATGGATTGAATGTTTATTTTCCTCTTTTCACTTTTTTTCTCTCAAATACATCATTGGCCTCGTTTCCGTAATTTGTATTCTCCTGGAACAATAATCTTTGCATCAATATTTTTCCCGCTTTTAATAACTTGTTCCTCCCTTTATGGACACCATATCTATCTTCTCTTGGATCACCAATATTACAAAGAAAATTGAAGAAGAAGCTTTTGGAAAGATGCATTCCAAATGAGCCAAGTCTTCCATAGTTCAAGAGCCATTAGTGTAACTTTGCTTTATATATATTTTCAAATCATACCTGATTTGTATAGTGTGAAGAAATTACAACAATTCCTTTTATTTTGCACCAAGCAAGAAAGACGGCTACAACAGTAAAGGGTTTTAACCCTAATCTTCAAATCACCGTTAAAGCTCATTGTAATCTCTATTTTCCCAAGCTCTGTAACATTGCAAGTTATAGTGGATTATTTCTCGGCTTCTTCCGCCCTTGGTTTTTTCCCTTTATTGGTTTTCCACGTAAATCTTTGTGTCTCTTTTATTTATTGCATCGTTATTCTTGTTGGTGGTTGTTTAAGTTTAATATCTTAATTCTATTCCGCTTGACCTAATATTATTCTTTGTTATTCGGATTCTTGGCATGTTTTTCCATTCACATTTACTACAATTGGTATCAGAGCTTCTGGGTTTTAGTAGTAGTTTGTTAGAATTATTTTATCAATTGGTTGATCATGTCTACGATGAAGTACAATATTCCGTTGTTGGATCGAAACACTAGGTTTCCTTTGTGGAAAGTAAAGATGAGAGGCAGTGGCGGACCTTAGTGGAGCATTGGGGGTCCCGGGCCACTGCTCAATTTCCAGCACGTAGTGTATTTTTTTTTTCTATTAAGTGCACCGGCTTGAAGTACAAGGGACACCCCTACTAAAAGGGTATGCGTCCGCCGCTGATGAGAGATATACTCAAACAAATGGATTCACACAAGACACTTTTGGGTTTTGATAAGATGTTCGCTGCATGGTCAGAAGAAGAAAAAGAGATGAAAGCTTTAAAAGCTTTATCCCAAATTCGTTTGTACTTGTCAAACGATGTCTTGCTTTTTCAACGGCTTCTTTATGACTAAAGTTGGAGCAACTATTGATGACTAAAAGCTTCCAAACAAGTTGCACCTTGTGTTTATTTTATTTTTTTGTCTTGTTGGTGGTTTTTTACGTTTGATATCTTAGTTTTATTCCGCTTGAACTAATATTATTTTTAGTTATTCAGATTCTTGGCGTGTTTTTCCATTCATGTTTTCTACAAAGCTCCCTATCACACATACACACACTCGTTAGGTCATATTGAATTCTAATAATAAGGTTAAATATCTCATCGACGGTTATATAGAAATGATAATTTTGTCTTTAAAAACAGATTGAATCTAAACAAGAACTAATTTTTTTTTTTGGTTCCACAATGAAGAAATGATAATTTTGGTTTGTATTAGTTAAAGAATATTTTAATACATCAAGAAAGGGATGCCATTCAATAATAATAAAATAAAATATATTATGTTATTTTTTTTATCAACTTAACCTAGGTACCAATTTTTATTGAATGGTGTAACTCGATTTTTTATGTAGGAACTCGGCAATGTGATGAGATAGAGTTGAAGGTGGGGTGGTTGCGTGTTAGACGGCACAAATGATGAAATTACATATATATGATGAGGGTAAATATGAAGGTGGAAATGATTATTAGCAGAGGGAGTGGCAGTAGGAGTAGCAGATAGTTTACTTGTTAATCTGACCTTTCTTCTTCTACCCCCATGGACTAAGCTGCTTTTTCCCTTTTTTTGATTTCCCCATCCTGCGTCATCTTCTCTGCCTTTGTCTTCTCATTCGACTACAACATCATAACTTTTTTCCAGTTTCTTGCGGATAACTAGTTCCTTCTTCCTTAGTCAACATGCACCATAAATAACCTTGAGCACATGACTCCCATTCTTTCACTCAACCCCTATATATATATATATATATATATATATATATATATATATATATATATATATATATATATATATAATGTTATTTTTTTGATTTTAAAGTCATACATGAATATATATATATATATATATATATATATATATATATATATATATATATATTAGGTTATAACCCGTGGAATCCACGGTTGACAAAGTAAATAATATATACATTATAAAAATAGTAAAATCTTATATATGTAAACTTTTATTTTGGTACAAATTTTGATGTGTTAACCGTAACTGTATTATCATTATTTTAAATTAATATATGATCATATTGTACAATAAAATAGAGAATTAATAAACTGGAAAAATAACAAAGACAAACAATCATGAAAATAAATATTAGTATTAAAATAATGTATATTAATTTCTTCGTAGGTTCAATACAAGAAATAATAATATATTTTCATATATAGTGAATTATAACATCACACTTATATTGCGTTTAATAGTTATTGGTTTACCCATATATTGTAAGAATCTTTCTTGACAATAATTTTTATTTACCCTCTTCCTCCAAATGACCATTTGACCTTTCTCACTTTGCTGTAGCAAAGTTATAAAAAAAATAAAAAATATAAAAATAAATAAATAAATAACAAACAAACAAATTTGGGTGAATGGCAGCTTTGTCATGGATTTTAACTTTATCATATTACATCCAATTAACCTTCGTTAATTACCAAATTTCTTGTGTAGCAATTATAAAAATTAAATTAATCCAAACTGAAACTCCATTGACCAATTTTGTTTGAAGTATTATAAAAAATACCAACATTAAACATAGCTAAAATATAATTTTCCTTCAAGTAATAAAAGGTTAGGTAATCGTCAACTATAGGGAAATCATTATAATTTCACATTCAAGTTTCTGACTTTCCTTTTATTTCTGGTGTACATCTACGTAATCATCTTTGCTCACTTGCTCTACATGATATTTGTTACATGAAACCTTATAACCATACAAAAACACAATAGGACAAAAGCATAATATAATGTAATTTATCTTTTCTATAGTGGTACAAAAAGATCCTTTACATCTTAAATTTCTTGGACAATGTATCGATCTTGACAATATTAACGCCTAAAAATATCGATATTAAACCTTAATAATTTTCAAAACAATCTTGAAATGTGACACTAACCCCCGAAAATTTTCATTGCTTGTAACCTCAATTCTATCCAACAACCTTCAAAAAACCTGAAAACAAAGAAATTAAAATGAGAATCAGAAGATGTTAGAGGTTGACTTGAGATCTAAAGATATGTAGCTAAAAAAATGTTGAAAAAAAACTATAAATTTTTTTTGATGATTAATAGTCTAAATCATTTAAAAATGAATTTCATGAAAAAGAATATTATAAATTAAAAAGATCGATCTCATATTAAGTAATCACAATATTTGGTCTTGATCCATAAATTGTACTTGAAAAAAAACTTGATGATTAAATTTCAACGTCTAATATTTCTTAACTCAAGCAGTCAACCAAACTAAACAAACACAAACACTTATAAACAAATATTGTAGTCTTTTGGAACAAAATTATCAACACAACCTCAAGTGCTTCAATTACTACAAAGCATAGTTACCCATAAATGAAGTTGTATTTACTGTCATATATGTTTCCAACAAACAACATAACATGCAATCAACAACAGTTCTGTGATTACATATAATTGATCATATTCATCAACAAACAATGAATATGTGTTTAATGAAAAAAATATTAAAACACATCATGACATTTTTTGTATATTGACTTTCGACAGAGTTTGAATGAAAGAAAGAAAATTCTTATTTAATTGATACCAAAGTTTAGAAAAGATGAAGGAAATTTAGTCATTTTTTGTTAGAAAAACTTTATGTGTTTTCATAATTATGAGATCTCACATATGCCAACAATTATAGGAACTAAGATAAGACATATAGAAGATGCATACACACAACAACACAACACAACACATAGAGGCATCAACACATACACATATAGGTTTGATAAATATTTAGAAAATGGAAGCAAAGAATAAAATTTTAAAAAATGTGTATGTGATTGTTTGTGAGTGTAAATCAGTGTTTGATAACAAAAAAAATTCACATTGACATTTTATCAAACACCTAGAGATCAATATGAAGGAAGAAAAAAGAAACATCATAACTGGCACATCTAAAATCGACAATATAAAGTAAACATAACCATCATGAAGAATTATTGTATTACTATCAAAAACTATTTAATTCAGAGTATATTTATTCTTAAAACATGACAACTCGAAAGCTTAAAATAAAGAAGAGTACACACCGCTTGTAGATACACGTTATGGTTTAAAATTTCCAATTGCACAAGGAGAACCTCTGTATCGATGAACAGTGGAATCAAGAAAGAAAAAGTGGGTTAAGAAGGATGGTTGTGGAATCGCATAGTATAAATAGAGACCGAAAAACAAACCTGGAAACGATCAGCTCCATGATTTCGTGAGATTATGCTAATCACCTCCTAATTTCTAGGATTTGTAGTTAGAAATATTATCTTGTTCCAAGCTGTATGATTGTGGTCTAATATGTTTCAAGTGAAAGGTATAATCGGAAAATTGGTAGAAAAATGAGCGGGAAAAAACGAAAGCAGAAGGTCTACAGAAGGTACACGTCCTTTCCTTTTTTGTAGGGATTCGAATGGATCGAGTGCAGGTAAATTAGGATAGTCAATTAATACAACGTGAAAGCTGATATTTCGGAATTGAATGTGATTGAACGATGAAAATCATTGGGCGGGAAAATGAGAGAGCAGAACGATGGTGGAAGGACATGTGGCATAAGACAGTGCTAAAAAGATGACACGTGGCTGGTTTAGGAGTGTTTTATTAAGCATGGATATATATATATATATATATATATATATATATATATATATATATATATATATAGAGAGAGAGAGAGAGAGAGAGAGAGAGGTTCAAATGTGGATTAACAAATATTGTGTGGATGTAGAGATTAATATGGGCAAAGTATTATTTAATTTTAATAAATAATTATTTAAATCATCTACCCTTTACTTTAGGTAAATTATTTTATTAAAAACCCTATTGTTTCTTCCATCGACACCCACAAAAGCGTATCCCTCCCGCTTCCATCGAGATTTATTGAACCACCTCCGGCTAGCATCTCCTCTCTCCTGTGAAGCTACGATGTGAGGGACTCCGCCACTTTGTGTGGTAGCTGATTTTTTCTTTGCGTGGTCAGCGACAGTAAACGATGAGTTCGGGATTTCCATATCGTCTGTAGTAGATCTGGTGGGTTTGGATTAGCATCGATTTCATCTGGTGGGTTTGGATTAGCATCGAAATCGATACTTTAGCTGCAATCCCAGTTTCAGGTAATTTTCTTAATCGCGTCAAGATTCTTCTATTACGAGATTTTTCTTTTGAAGTCGATCAAAGTTTTATCTATTGCTTTGAATTTCCTAATCAGTTATCTTTTTTTCATTTGAATTTGATATGAAAAGATATATTCTTGTATATAGAGAGATGATGTATATTGTGTTTTAAATGAATCAAGAAAACAATCCTTACTTACCGGTCCGTGAAATTTTTTTGTTAGAAATCTCCGAAAAATAACGAGATTTGCATAAAGGATTTAGTAAAGGAAGAAAATTTTAGTTTAGATACTGATTCTATAATCGAAAAAGTAAACAATGAATTTGTGTAGTTCAAAAGGCATCGAAATTTAGATTTATTAAACATTCATTTTAAAGTTTCTTATTGGTTTCAACATGCAGTGGCTTCTTGCAATACAATTATGGCTACAATTGTTGATACATCAGATCCCATTGAGAAATTAAGAAATCATTAAAGTTGTTAATTTTCATTCCAATTATCTTTGTTTTTCATTTGATCATCTGAATGAATGGAAAATTACAATATATATCATTTTAGTTCATCTAATTTTTAATGACATCGACCATTATGTTGTTTTGGTAATCCATAACAGTATAACTCAAGCATTATTTATGTTTTTGTAAATTTGTCGATTCTATTAGAAATTTTTAATATTTGAAAGTTGATTATGTTTCTTTGTGGGCTTAGGTTTTGAAGAGGGTGTCATTAATGTGGAAAAGAAAGAAAACATGGAAACGGGAGGTTATTCTAGCAGAATAAATTATGCCAAAATGTATCAAACGATTCTTAGCAATAATAATCTAATTAACACTACTAGAAAAACAGCCTTTTACGACGCGCAATGCGTGTCGTAAAACGCTCAGACGACGCGCAAATGCGTGTCAAGGAAGGCCCTGTCATAACGAGAGACAACGCGCATTTACGACACACATTTACGATGCTCATTTACGACACACAATGCGTATCAAGGAAGGCCCTTTCATAAAGGAAGATGACATGCATTTGGTGTCGTAACTTTACGATTCACATTTACGACTCGCATTGCGCATCATTAAAGCCCCTGTCAAGAAAGGTCATGTCATAAATGAAGATGACACACATTTTTGCGTATCGTAATTTTAAATGTTTAAAAAAAATATTATTTATAGATTTACTAATTTTCAAATTAAATTTGCATTTAATATCTCATAATAGAAAATAAAATATCATATACAAAAAATACAATCCATTGCATAAAATTTAATGTCATACAAATAATCGTTGCACGGAAATATAAAACAAATCAATATAAGTTGTAACATAAATTTTCAAACTAATTAGATATAAGAAATATGAAAAACTTGAAATCCTTGAGATTAATAGTTCTAATAGAAGCTTCACGTGAGATACATACAGTTGGACCAGTAAGCAAGGATGTTCCCGAATCCACAATAGCATCACAAGAACACGTACACGATATCTTTTGCTAGAAGGTGTCGATCCAAAACTACTATTGAAGGTTGCAATGATACCTGTTAAGAGTTAAACATAACAAGAAACCAATCAGTAACTATAAGAAGTTAGATAGCGACAAATCCAACTTCTCAAAATTATCACAATGATAAATAAAAAATGGCACCAAAGGTCTCCCGTTTAGCATTTGGAACATCCCTAATTACAACAGTAAAAAATGTACCTTATGAGAGCAGCAGCAAGACTTTCGGCATTTGGAACATCTAAATTGGTGGTTGGTTCATCAAGTGCAAGTATTGTAACATCCATAAAATTCGAGCCAATTTAAAACTTTTTAAATCATTTAAAACCATTTAGTCATTACAATTTGTTTTCAAAATAGTTTAAACATCAGAGTTCCCAGAAATCCTAATCATCAATCGAGGAGGTGTACGGTCACGCCTTTCGCCTTCCCGCGGCCATCCGCTGAACCTAAAACAATAAACTGAAACTGTAAGCCCGAAAGCTTAGTGAGTTACCCCAAAATACCCATACCCACAACAATACACATATAATCATAAGCAGCATACTATGGGTCCAATCATCCATCGGGATGGAATACCCCAGGCCCTCAACCATTGGGTTGGAATGCCAACATACCGATACACTTCACGTAACACATATACAAATAACAGCATGTACTGGGTCTACATCTTTACAGACTGGATTACCCCTGGGCCTACATTGTGAGTCTGGATTGCCTTCTGGGCCCACAGCTCGCATCTGGATTGCCATTGAGCCCACGATACAAGTCTCCTTCAGCTCGTATCTGGAATGCTCCCGGGTTTGTTGGTTACCGCATGGAGCAGTTTCACCTCAACCCATCTCACATAATATGTCGACATATAATCCAAATAATTCACATACAGATAATCACATAATACTACAGGTAGTCCTACAGATCTACCTAACTGGCATAACAACTAGCATGCAGACAGTCAGAACAACTATAGGTCACTAAGCATAACCAGATCCGATCTACCATGATACCGATCTAACAGATCATACTAGCATATAACCATCCTATATACCAGGATACCGAACTAACATATCACAACAGTAATAATCCCAATAACAAAACAAAGGGCCGGCCTTGGTGCCTTAGACCCTTGAGTATAGTGAGGGATAACTCACCTCGAATGCAGAAGCTTCCTGAAAGAAATCCTTAGTTGCTGCCCTGACCACTTCCTGAGCTATCAATACCGATCAATATACCCAATTGGCAATTGGTTCCCATACTATAATCCTTAATCCATGCATGGGGTGAAATGACCATTCCACCCCTGACCCAGAATGATCCCAAAACTAAGGCCCAACTCAAACAAAAGCCCAACACTATAATGTCCATAAATCCATCAATGGCCCAATTTTCCAAATTGGGACCAAACCTCTACATGGGTCTTGCCATGAGGCCCAAATCCTTCTTTTCAGTCAAACCCACCTAGCAGTCCGATGGTCCAATAATAATCCAAACACTTAAGCCCAAAATGCTAAAAAACACTTGTGGCCCAAACCATGGCCCAAGTTTCTAAATTGGGACCAAATCCTTCAGGGGCCTTTTCCCACATCATTAACAACCCACAACCATATGACCCAACGGGCCCACGATAAACAAGCCCAAAAGTTGGCCTACATCGAAGCCCAATAAGTGAAACCCATTCTGAATGAGTACGCAGGGCGTACACAGCTGTACGCAGCGCGTACTTGGTTCGTGACTTGTACGCTGCGCGTACCAGCTTGTACGCCCAGCGTACTCCTCTGTTAAGTCCTTTTTGCTATTAATAACTTAATGCTTCAAACCAAGGGACCAAATTACAGATCTGAGTTCTACTTAACGTCTTAATCCATAAGGTCACCGACTTGGTGACTTATATTACCCACATGAACCCAATACTCAAAGTATAGCAATCTACTTCCATGAAAAAGGCCATAACTCTTGCAAGAACCCATTAAGACCTCCAAGATGGCAACTTTCTGCCTTAGGGACTCAAATAGCACCAAGGGTGGCAACCCTAAGCCTAAGAAACGGATTTAAACCACAAAGCTTCATATTTGCGACCAAAAAGGGACCAAAACCCATAAGTGGTAGATCTAAGAGTTGAATGATAAAGTTCCAAGCTTTATACCTTCATTAAGCTGAAAATGAGTCACAAAAGCCAGATCCATAAGCTTCTCCTTGATCCCCCATCTTTGCATCAACTCCACCTTCTTGGAAATGGACCAAATACTCCAAAAATGGACTCCATGAGCTCCAAAATGTCACCATGGATGATTAAGGACGATTTATAGGGTTTAGAGGGGTGGAGGCTGAAGATATTAGGGTTAGGTTATGAGATAAGGTGTTTAAATAGGGTCCAAGACCCTAAAATAGGGTTCTGATCTGATTGGCGTACGCCCAGCGTACTCCAAAGAACATTTGCGACCATCCTGGTCAGTACGCCTAGCGTACTGCCTTCTTCACTAGTATGCCCCGCGTACACTTTTTTTACGCCTCGCGTACTCGGCTAAGCCTGAAAACCACGAAACCTCCGAAGGCCATAACTTCTTCGTTATAAATGCGATTCCGACGATCCTTATGTCCACGGAAAGGTAAAGAGAAGCCCCACACTTCTATAAAACTTTATTTAACCTGAAACCCAACCGAACTAAAATCCAAAATTCATAAAAGAGGTCTGAAATACAACATTCCCGTTTTACCTTTGACCCCAAAGTGCAAACCGAGCTATTGGGTCACATACCTACATTACCCACATCCAAATGGGCCTAAATCTTATATTTATAAAGGTCCTAATCCTTATGATGATCGCTCTTCGGGCCACAGCCTCGAATTAGTACTTTATTCGAAACAGGGCGTTACAATTCTCCCCCACTTAAATTTGATTTTGTCCTTGAAATCGTTTTTTACCAATCCTGGCAACCCGAAATCCCGAGGGGCACATTCACAACCATAACGTATGACGATCTTCTAGGGAGGCTAACTCCACAGAAAATTCCAACCCGAAGAAAATAAATACATATTCCCAAGCATAACCCCAGCCATTCCAAGGCAACCATAACAAACACTCGCAGGGTTCTAAACCTGAAGATAAACGAATCCCTTGCAATATAATCACATTTACTCAATCCGAAATTAGAAGTCTTGAGAGGGTCTGGCTTCTTGACAGACCGCCCCCACTGGATCGTTGCAGAATTCATTGCACTTAACTCCCAACTGGCTACTCAACTATTGATAACCTAAGGTCCTTACCAGAGTAGAAAACCATAGATCTTACTCTACTGCCGATAACTCTTTTCTGGACAAAAGAGACTCGATAATCCTTCCGGAGAAAGCTAATTTTGATGACAAATTTTCCAAGGAGACAAATTTAGAGGTGAACCCTTAAGTGCCGACAAGACAGTGCTTCCTTTAACTCCCGAACCATCATACATATAACAATCATCTCACAAGCACGAACACTCATACCTGGCCCAATCGGCCTCGGGCTGGAATACTAGGCATGTCTACAACGGGTCCAGTCATCCCTAGGATGGAATACCCTCGTATCACGTTCATGTTTGGCCCAATCAACCCTCAGGTTGGAATACCAAACACGTCAGGTCCACTCAATCGTAGGGTCTGGTCATCCTCACGATGGAATACCCTTGATTGTAATACCACTATATACATAACTCGGGTCTAACCCATAACTTGAAATCCAAGGACCTATCCTTGCATCTCATCCAAAATCCTCTGATTCGTCACAACCGAGTAACACTCATCTTAACCTTAACAATGTGTCAATTCCGACAGCGATCCAACAGAAGAAGTGAACTACTTAGATCACTAGGCCCACAGCCTATGACTGGAATACCCCTACGAGGTCCTTAGCATAGGTTTGGGTTGTCTCTGAGCCCACAGCATGAGTCTGGTTTGCCCTCTCCGGCCCTCAGCTCATGACTGGAATGCTCCCGATAACCTATCGATACTTACGTCGTCACTTCAGTTGTCCAGCACTCCATCCTGGAGGTACTCACCTCCCTCATTGCCCAAGAAGGCCTAATCAATGTCCTTCACCACACCAACAAGTGTCACAGTGCTGAAACCTCACCCTACACTATCCACTTGTAGAACAAGTTGCTACCCCATAACACATATATACTCAGAACCTGATCATATAACTAACAGAACCCATACAAAGTCTTCAACATACTCAATCACCATGTTTAAAACTTGGGGACAGACCTACTGATTGCTATAGCATAGCAGCATACCCAATACCCGCACACGGATCTATAAACTCATATGGAGTCTTCAGCATGACTGGACCGCCTCACCAGGTCTTCAGTCTATCCGGACTGCTCTATACTGTTGAGCATCTCCCTGGACCACCCCTTCTGGTGATCATTCCCCTGTCGACTGTTCTCACCCACATGGGGTTCCAAACTCCTGATCCATTCCGTGGACTCTAACCCCGGCCTAACCCTAGGCCTCATGTTGATCGTCCACCCTCTCGGAAATCCGTGCTGTTCCCTGACCTGCGTATCTACCACATAAGCTAAATAACCTGCACCCCATGCTAAAAGTATTGCCGAGCCCTAGCAGCTAATAAACCCTCAATCTATCTATCCGAAAACCATTAGAGTCGAGCATACCCTCGACCGAATACTCGAACTGAAGTCAATTCATAACTAGAACTCCAACCTGATTCCCCAACTTCTGTTATCAACAACTGACATGACGTGATACACATGCTGGGGAGTTTTACCGAACTCCCAACCCACACAAATGCTCAAACCAAACAGCCACTTGGGTTGTCTTCCTTCCTGACCACGATGCGAGACTTATCCCCTTTTCAATACCGCTCCTCCTTCTGTATCTCGGGACGATTCTCCCCCACTTAGATTCGACTAAGTCTTCACAATACATGAAAATTGGAGAATTCCCAACCTTTCTCCCTTTTCAACGATCGATCCGATAATAACCAACTCTTCTAACTAGCGCTCCATTACTAGCCAATCCCAAATGATCACACACTTCTAAGAACCAGATGAACACTTCCTGAATCCCAGTAAAACCGACAGTCCCTAATGCTTGAATGATCCCACACTCAAATCTTGAAGACCAAAAGACAGATACTCCATCTATTACCTCAGCGCCGAGCTACTTCCTTTGGCGTCTTCATTCGCCAATCAATAACGGTTACTAAAACCACTGATTCCTAACAATGCTGAATAACCATCCTGTGGAACCCGATCCGCAGACCTCCCACCTAATACCCTTCTTCCCAAGGTGCTCCCAACAAGTCTCCCGCTATCGGGCTCTAGAAATCATTCCATTCAAGGTTCGCACCCGGACTCACTCACCCGCTCAAACGTCCACAACTGAACTGCAGTAACTGAAGCAATATCTGCCCTATACCGGGCTACAACTACTCCCCAAACATAGTCTACAATCCCAACAGTGCAATAGGTCGCACAATCAATCCTTACTTCCCGATACAAGAGATCCAATGCAAACCGAACCTCACAAAATACTTATGCCACATCGACCCACCTACGCTCACCGGCGCTGAAATAATGTTGCCTATCCCTGCAACCAACTGACCCCGAGCTGAAATACAACCGGATCCTGGGTCATAAGCCTGCTCACTCCTTTCCGGAGTCCCCGCGACTCCCATTCCGGCATCGAGCAAAATCCCGAAGCCTCAAGTCTATAACTCATGTGCTTGCCTCTCCCGCTCAGCCCGCGGAATGCAACGAGTACAGATAATCTCCCTGATCCCAGATAACTGCAGCCCTTTGCTCATCATAAAATGTACCTGTAACGAGTCTTGATACTGGAAATCTCGACCAGCTCCTCTCCCTGCCATCGTTACAGCTGTTAAAACTGATGCGACAGCCGTCTCAGCAATGGCTGCATAGCGCTCGTAGAAATACTCAACCATGGCGGTCTTGACAGACCCAAACATCTCCGGCAATTTTCCCCGGACAATCCTGATCACCTCCTCTCGGATGATCTCACTGATACGATCCTATGAAAATGCTAGCCTATCCTGGCCGCCAGCTCCCAATCCCAACCTAGATCCGGTCTCAAAATGTCTCACAACCACCATTCTAGTAAGGCACCAGAAGACCTCTGATAATTCATATAATGACAAGGGACCAACTCCTAACCCAACCCTAGGGGTTGTGACTTCCTTGCTACGCGTATGGGTCTTGTGCTTTCAGTAGTACGGGCCCATACTACCTTCCACACCTACCCATATTTGTCTCAAGTATCATCACAACGCCCTAACAATATACATAATCGTAGCGAGCGCTCAATCCTCACTCCTAGAGGAATGCTAAATATCTCGTAACTGGACTACCGGCCTCACACTACTCACTCACCCATGAAAGTTCCACCAACCCTGCAGCACTAGTGTATGCCAGCCATACATAACGTTGGACCCTATAGACTTTTGAATATCTGATCCTACCCTAAGCACCTAATCAACAAGAACAGAACATAAGGCCAAATCAAACATTCTCAGGCTATAAGATCTTAATTATGTACAATCGTGATGCATACACAAGCAACTACAGTAATGATGTCAATCTCATATATGGAAAACCCTAGGCTAGCAGGCATCATGTAATCAGGCAATTCTATCATGCAATTCCTGAAGATCCCTAGCCTAGTACTAGCATCATGTTCTACCATATCACAATATCCAATAACCATATGGTATTTTGGGGTCTACTTACTGGCTCCGGCTGATCGTACACTTCGCATCATCTTTTACTTATTTTGAAAATCATTTAAAATCATTTTGAAAATCCTTCCTTGATTTGAGACTGGATTCACACGAGTGTTCCTCCAATTCACTCAAACCAAGGCTCTGATACCTACTTGTAACTGTTGGATTAGGTGTCTAAGTTCATAACTATTTCTGGAATGTACTTGACCCGATTAGCATGGTCCATTTGGGTTGCATGGCATCATGCATTTGGATAGACCAAAATGAGAGAAATAACACTTAAGGTTTATTAATATATTATAAGTTCTAATATATTAATAATGTTATTTAATTAGTATTGATCAAGAATTAATTTGAAATTAATTAAGTGATCAAAAGGAGACTAATTAAATATATGGGTTGATTGTGGAAATCACCCATACTTGTATAGTGGGCTAATGCTCCATGGATTATCAAGTTGGGCTAAAACCCATAGGATGCTCCATGGATGCTCCATGGTGTCTTTGAACCCATGGATCATGGAAATGAAGAGCCAAGTCAAGTTAGGGTTTACATGGTGTAACCATACTTATGACACACTATAAAAGGAATATGTGAGCAACCAAAATCGGCACTAGTGTGAGAACAAGAGGGCATAGCCGATTTTAGAAGTGTTCCATTTCTCTCAAGGTTATTCCAAATGTATTTGGTGTTGTGTGAGACATTTGAGGCATCACACTTGAGGTGTTAGGCTCATAAGGTTCTCAAGGAATCCAAGCAGCTAAAGGTATGTATTTCTTACTATTTTTTATGTTTAAAAGTTCCCCATGTATGCTAGATAGGTTAAGAACCTTGGAAAATCAATTTTGCATGTATCATAGATAAAACATAGATCCAAGGTTTCTAGGGTTGCATGTACACCATAGGAGTGTTAGAATGCTCAAAACCCAACAGTAGTATCAGAGCCTAGGCTTGTTTGCTTTATATTTGATGCAAAATTGTGAAAAAAGCTGAAAAACTTGTTGTCTGGACAGTGGACTCGCCGAGTCCATGGGGGGACTCGACGAGTCCAAGCACAAACTCATCCTACTCGTCGAGTTGGTTCATGCACTCGACGAGTAGGAGCCCCAAAATGCAGTTTTTCGACTTTTGCTGCTGGAAATGGACTAGAAACATTACCCTAAACTGTTTTGGTCTTATAAAACCTGTTTTCGATGGTGTAATGGTTATGTGAATCCATTTTCAATAGCTATTATCAAAATTTCAAGTTTTATATGGTTAATTTTATGATTCTTGAAATTGTTGATATGCATGTTCATGAACTTATGAGTTTAGAAGATCATAGTAATTATTTGTAACTTACTTGTTAGTTTAATTCTTGATCATTATGTGTTTTAATTGAATCCATAATTTGTCCTCAAGTTATGGATTACCAAAAGTCATTCTTTTAAAGTCCATTATTAAACACATAGGTTACATAAAATGAAAAGTCACTGATTTTATTAAACCATTAACTCATAAGTTATGAAAGATGAAAAGTTTTGAAAGTTACAAAACTTGCCCTCAAGTTTTGGAACATGTAAAGTCACTTTAAAAACTTTAGTTCCAATCCCTAGAATTTTAAAAGTTAAAAATCAACCCTTATACTTTATAATATTATAAGTTAATAATATATATATATATATATATATATATATATATATATATATATATATATATATATATATAAGAGCAAGTCAGTCTTACCGTTAGTAGACATCATTCACGAAGCCGGTCTATAAGGGGGTATAAGGTTGCTGCCTATTAAATGACAGCTTAATGGGTGTCCACTCTCACCCACCGCTTCCTTGATCGGTGGAGGGTCGTTAGCCGAACGGGTAGGACAAGGACTAGAATTCTCCCTTCATTAAAAGTATTAATGATGAATATAAAGTAACTAAACCTTTTATAAATTCCCAATCTTAGTTAATTTAGGAAAAAGTGAATAAGGTGCTAACCCATGAAATTACACTTTGCACTTTGCTTAAGTCGGTTAGGGGAGCGCGTGTGGTTAACCGGCACACTAGTTGGACTTAAGAAGGTAGGCAAAGGGTAACTTAATGTTTATCATAGTATCGATGGAGCGCGTGTGGGTAACCGGCACATCGATTGAGGGGTAATAAATTAAGGGTACCAAGTAATTTGCATGGTTACTTCACACCTTGTTTTGTGATCCTCGGCATCCCAGTCACAAAACCTGAAGGGCACACTCGAGATTGAAACATGCCATTGAAAGTTCAATGAATCTCAAAAGATATAGGAGTTTCAAAACCAATTAAAACCTAATAAATTATTTCGTTTTTCATGGTGGAAATTGGTGAATCGGCATTCGCCTACCTTCAAATATTTTATAGCTTGGATTACGGCATCTCTCTTCCAAGTTATAAAATATTGTGTTGGGTCCTATCCTTAATATTTCATATTGGGTGTTATATTAAGGACTTTAAATCAACTATCCTGAATATCTCCCAAAAGATGCCTGTTTCAGACAATTATGATCTTCCCAAAACTCTTGAATAAGCTTTCCTAATGAAGATTATGTCCCGTGACTGGATCATGGAAATCATACTTCAATTCCTCCACCTCCTCCAATTATTCTCCCTAACCCACAAGTTCAAGGTCACTCAAGCCCTTTTGGCAAGCAAGGTCTGTGTGTGATCACATCTTGGAGATGAAGTCACATATTGACAAGCCGGGAGAGTTGGGTGTCAAAGTCTTGAGAAAGTTGGTTGTTCAATCACTTTCTAAGTCACATAGTGAGTGTCCTTTGGGACTACTATGTAAAAGACTATGACATGACCCTTAATGATTTTATCTATTTGCTTGGTGCTGCTGAATCAGAAATGATTTGGAGCTCTGGTAAAGCAAATTTGATTAGTAGATCAACTTCCCAAACTACCATGGACATTGACAAATTGGTGACATTGGAAATCCAGAAAGCTTTCTCTTCCCAATGGAAAGGGATCGGCCATAGTCAACTCGGTTGACTAGATGGTAAAGAGAAAGGCTAAGTCTGAGATAGTCCTGTGTACCATTCCCAAAGGGTCCATATGGTTCTATTGCCAAAAAGGAAGGGGTATTGGTTGCAAAGCTGTCCTAACTACCTGAAAGATCCGAGAGATGTTCTAGTCAGAAAGTTTGATTCTGCTTCAGGTAAGTCCACTATCTAACTCTGTTAAATTCCTTATTGATGATTCTTAATACAAAATGTGACTCGGTTACATTTTGGTGTTTGGCAGAATCAAGCAAAGGGAAGGACACTTAAAGAAAGAGTATGCTGAATCTGATCGCGAAGATGGATTTCAATCGCATGGTTCGAAGATCGGATTCTTGAGCTACTACTTAGGAGTTATGATAGATTGCTAGGAAATATGTAAAGCATAGTTTTCATTTAAAGTTGCATTGTAAGGAAAAAGTTTTTTCCGCGTTTTATAAATAAATAAAATTTTGATTTTATTTTAGTTTATATCTCCTTGCAATGGGTTTTATGGAAAATTGATGTTTATATGTTTCTAGCAATAATGGAAATGTGAATTTGATTCTTTCATTTGTGGTAGTGTCTAAATTTATCAAATAAGGAAAGATTCTCATCACCCAAGGTTTCAATTGGACCGAAACTTGGAATCATGCAAGTTGTATAGTATGATGAATGAGAACTTTCAACTTTGGAAAATTAAGACTAATTCCTTGTTTACATGTATATGTGAGTCAAGTGAAGGACTAAGGGATCGAGTACACATTCTTGTGCACTGGTCAAGTTCACCACAAAAGATCGATAAGATTATTCGTCATGATTTACTAAAGTTTAGTAAATATGGTTATACTTACCAGTTAAAGTATAATTCTGAAACATTGGAAAAGTTTCAATGTTTTGCAGGACGAATGAGAAGAATCAAATCAGGCAGAAAGATAAAAGTTTCTCAAATCTGAAAAGATGGGAGAGTACTTTAGTATCATGTTTTGTGATCATCTTAATGATTAAGAAACCATATTACAATTGGTCCTCTAAGGACATCTTAGTGCATTCTTATGGCTAAGAAGAGGAATCATGAATTGTTGAAGTGGTTAAATCAAGAAGATGAGTCATCCTACGTTCCAAAAACAAATCTTAGAGTCATACTCCAAGATTGTAACTTGAGTGACATATCTTCAAGAAAGGTTTATAACACTTGTCAAATGTAAGAGTAAAATGTATCCTACTCTTGTACATTTGAAATTGGTAAGTTGTGATGTTTTGGATAAAACAAAGACCAACTAAGGCCAATTGTGTGAAGTGTTTGTATTGATAAAGAATCCGCACTATCTCTTGAATATTTTGCAAGTGATTCTTATATGTCAAGAAGACAGTAGGAGTCTTAAAGATCTTGAAAAGGCTTCTAGATCTAATCAAGAAGAAAAACCTATAGTTTATCACTAGCACACGACTTGAGGTTTATAACCTATCGTGTTGACATGTTCCTATTTATGTGCCCATTCCAGTTAAAGTTGGCTTTGCATATGAGCTCTGAGAGTTCTCAATTGGTTGCATAATAACTTGGAAGCAATGGCAGGCCCTTGAGCTGCCAGGTGGCAAGAAGTTAAGACTGCACAAGTTCAATCCATAAGAGTTTGGATTTGTCACTAACCTTGTCTTGTGATTATGGTTTTGACAAATTCACATGGATAGGAACACTTACACCATAAAATCTAAAGTGTCATAAGTTTTCTCTCCGATTCATGAAAATGATGGTGAGGAAACGCTTTCACTTAGTAGATTTTAGGTAGATAGCAAGTGTGATATTTGCATTCTCAAAGTCGTTAGTGGAGCGTGTGTGGTTAACCGGCACACTAACATGGACTTGTGAAGAATGTCAAAGGTCAAAACAATTGAGACTATGATTATGGCATCCCTCTTCATAGTTCTGAAATTGTTTAGACACACATGTGTGCTATCTAAGGAAAGGTGTATGATTTTGATAAAGTTTTATCAAAGCATCTCGTAACAGAAATATGAACTTTGGTAAAAAGGTCAATAAAGTATTGATTTCTAGAAGTCCAGCTGATTTCTGAGTACATGTCAAAGCTAGTGGGAGCATAAGTTTTATGATAATAATCATCATGCAAGTGGGAGCATGATAATTATAATAAGTGTTGCAAGTTAGCAATGTTAATTATAGAAAACAAAAGGTTTCAATTGGGAAAAATGTTGTTTTGCTATAATTAAGGGAGAGGAAATTATACTTCATTTCAATTCTAAAAGCTTAGATTGAGTTTTTAATCATCTATAGTTAAGGATATATATATGAATTTTATGTTGGAATGGCTCAACATAAGGAAATTCTATATATGTGTCCATTATTTGCGTTCTAAAAATTCGATTATGATTACGACATCCCTCTTCATAATCTGAATTATGAGAACTTGGCAAATAGAAATAGAAGTATTATAGCAAAAGACTGGTCCAGTATCATGTCTTTATGAATCGTGTCCCATATGCTTCGGATATAGGATCGATTGCATGTGCTATAATATTCATCTATTCTAAATTTTTCCAAATGCCCAGAGCATTAAGAGGTAAAAAGTACTAGAACTAGATATGACTAATTTGATTAAGCAACTGTTGAGGACAATCTAAGGTTTATCAAATATTGGGTGCTCAGGGACAGTTGGAAGTATAGTGTTAATTTTGGAAGGACCATATTGACATATTCTGAAAAGAGGCAACTCTTGTTCAGGAGTAATAGTCAAAAGGGGAATATGGAAATATTCCCATAGGTGGAAGTTATTCACTAAATCTGTGTAAGATTAGGAAACTTAATGCAAGAAGAATGTTTAAAGGCAATGAACTTTGAATATGAGACTTCGTTTCCATGGAGGTGATCTCCATTGGAATACTCTGTAATGTCTGTTGACAAGTCTTTGTGACTTTGTGCATAATCATTACAAGAGGACCAATGCATATAAGTTTAGAATCTAACAGATTTAGGTAAATGGCAGGAATTTGGAATTCTTGCATTTGCGGTAAGGATTTGGGATTGTGAAATGAGTATCATTGGAATTATGTTCAATCGATCTATTTCACAGAATAAAGATCATAGACAAACTTAGTGTGCATACTTGGTGTATGGCATAACTAATGTTTAGACAAACATAGCGTGCAAACTTGGTGTATGTCATGACTAGTGTTTAGAAAACATAGTGTACATGCTCGGAGCATGGGACATCTATTGTTTTAATTCAAGTATAAACTTGATAGTTTGAAACAGTATACAATGAATAATGTGTAATCAATATGGTGATAAATAAAAGGTGTTTTTATTTATATTCATAAGTTCTGAGACCATATTTGATTCGATTATTCTTGTGTTTCACTTTGCATGTTTTGACTTCCAGAATAACTAAGTCGCTCTTCCTGAATGACTAAGTTATTCAAACCATCCACAGTCGGTCATATGTTGGAAGTAGATATGAATCAAGACTGTCATGAAGCTGGATTGTATATGTCCAATGTATGGGACATAGCAAGAGTTGCTGCAACATTCATGAGTGCTCATAAGTTCTGAGTATTGGATTTAACCCACGCTCACTGGTATCACTTCATGGAATTTATCTCGAGTGATCGTGAGACGGTAATATCATATAAGTCTTCAAACCTAGAGATATGACTTGTTGCCTATGAGTTGGTTATACATTGATTGTACGTAAACGCATTGGTAACTCGATGTTATAAAACGTGCCTTTGTGTATGATTCAACAAGTAGTAGAACAAGCATATGAGTCGAAGTTTATCTGTTCCTTCTTGGATTAGAAACGATATCTGGGCCCCTCGATGATTTTGTGTTGACCCATGTACCGGGCCCGGTCAGAACTAAGATTGATTTGTTCAATTAAGTTCTATGTCAAACAAATCGGAAATCGGGAAACAAACTGCTGGATAATAAGTAAGACATTGTTCCATGTATTTGTCCGGCTGATATCTAGAACAGAGGATTATATGATCACTTATCTTAAATGGAGTATCATCATCGTCTCAGTTCCGCGAGACCTTGAAAGAGCTACGATTGCTGATCGGTTCCTGAAGTTATTTTTGCAGATATAGTTATTAGACTTATCCAAGTGGGAGATTGTTGGATTAGGTGTCTAAGTTCATAACTATTTCTGGAATGTACTTGACCCGATTAGCATGGTCCATTTGGGTTGCATGGCATCATGCATTTGGATAGACCAAAATGAGAGAAATAACACTTAAGGTTTATTAATATATTATAAGTTCTAATATATTAATAATGTTATTTAATTAGTATTGATCAAGAATTAATTTGGAATTAATTAAGTGATCAAAAGGAGACTAATTAAATATATGACATGCATTTGCGTATCAAGGAAGGCCCTGTCATAAAGGAAGATGACATGCATTTGCGTGTCGTAACCTTACGACGTGCATTTACGACTCGTATTGTGTATCATTAAAGCCCCTGTCAAGAAAGGCCATGTCATAAATGAAGATGACACACATTTTTGCGTATCGTAATTTTAAATGTTTAAAAAAAATATTATTTATAGATTTACTAATTTTCAAATTAAATTTGCATTTAATATCTCATAATAGAAAATAAAATATCATATACAAAAAATACAATCCATTGCATAAAATTTAATGTCATACAAATAATCGTTGCACGGAAAGATAAAACAAATCAATATAAGTTGTAACATAAAATTTTAAACTAATTAGATACAAGAAATATGAAAAACTTGAAATCCTTGAGATTAATAGTTCTAATAGAAGCTTCACGTGAGATACATACAGTTGGACCAGTAAGCAAGGATGTTCCCGAATCCACAATAGCATCACAAGAACACGTACACGATATCTTCTGCTAGAAGGTGTCGATCCAAAACTACTATTGAAGGTTGCAATGATACCTGTTAAGAGTTAAACATAACAGGAAACCAATCAGTAACTATAAGAAGTTAGATAGCGACAAATCCAACTTCTCAAAATTATCACAATGATAAATAAAAAATGGCACCAAAGGTCTCCCGTTTAGCATTTGAAACATCCCTAATTACAACAGTAAAAAATGTACCTTACGAGAGCAGCATCAAAACTTTTGACATTTGGAACATCTAAATTGGTGGGTTGTTCATCAAGTGCAAGTATTGTAACATCCATAAAATTTGAGCCAATTTAAAACTTTTTAAACCATTTAAAACCATTCAGTCATTACAATTTGTTTTCAAAATAATTTAAACATCAGAGTTCCCAGAAATCCTAATCATCAATCAAGGAAGTGTATGGTCATGCCTTCGCCTTCCCGCGGCCATTCGCTGAACCTGAAACAATAAACTGAAACTGTAAGCCCGAAAGCTTAGTGAGTTACCCCAAAATACCCATACCGACAACAATACACATATAATCATAAGCAGCATACTATGGGTCCGATCATCCATCGTGATGGAATACCCCAGGCCCTCAACCATTGGGTTGGAATGCCAACATACTGATACACTTCACGTAACACATATACAAATAACAGCATGTACTGGGTCTACAGCTTTACAGACTGGATTACCCCTAGGCCCACAGTGTGAGTCTGGATTGCCTTCTGGGCCCACAGCTCGCATCTGGATTGCCATCGAGCCCACGATACAAGTCTCCCTCAGCTCGTATCTGGAATGCTCCTGGGTTTGTTGGTTACCGCATGGAGCAGTTTCATCTCAACCCATCCCACATAATATGTCGACATATAATCCAAATAATTCACATACAAATAATCACATAATACTACAAGTAATCCTACAGATCTACCTAACTGACATAACAACTAGCATGCAAACAGTCAGAACAACTATAGGTCACTAAGCATAACCACATCCGATCTACCATGATACTGATCTAACAGATCATACTAGCATATAACCATCCTATATACCAGGATACCGAACTAACATATCACAACAGTAATAATCCCAATAACAAAACAAAGGGCCGGCCTTGGTGCCTTAGATCCTTGAGTATAGTGAGGATAACTCACCTCGAATGCAGAAGCTTCCTGAAAGAAATCCTTAGCTGCTGCCCTGACCACTTCCTGAGCTATCAATACCGATCAATATACCCAATTGGAAATTGGTTCCCATACTATAATCCTTAATCAATGCATGGGGTGAAATTATCATTCCACCCCTGACCCAGAATGATCCCAAAACTAAGGCCCAACTCAAACAAAAGCCCAACACTATAATGTCCATAAATCCATCAATGGCCTAATTTTCCAAATTGGGCCCAAACCTCTACATGGGTCTTTCCATCAGGCCAAAATCCTTCTTTTTAGTCAAACCCACCTAGCATCTCGATGGTCCAATAATAATCCAAACACTTAAGCCCAAAATGCTAAAAAAACACTTGTGGCCTAAACCATGGCCCAAGTTTCTAAATTGGGAACAAATCCTTACGGGGCCTTTTCCCACATCATTAACAACCCACAACCTGATGACCCAATGGGCCCAAGATAAACAAGCCCAACAGTTGGCCTACACCGAAGCCCAATAAGCGAAACCCATTTTGACTGAGTACGCAGGGCGTACTCAGTTGTACGCAGCGCGTACTAGGTTCGTGACTTGTATGCTGCACGTACCAGCTTGTACGCCCAGCGTACTCCTCTGTTAAGTCCTTTTTGCTATAAAGAACTTAATGCTTCAAACCAAGGGACCAAATTACAGATCTGATTTCTACTTAACGTCTTAATCCATAAAGTCACTGACTTGGTGACTTATATGACCCACATGAACCCAATACTCAAAGTATAGCTATCTACTTCCATGAAAAAGGCCATAACTCTTGCATGAACCCATTAAGACCTCCAAGATGGCAACTTTCTGCCTTAGGGACTCAAATAGCACCAAGGGTGCAATCCTAAGCCTAAGAATCAGATTTGAACCAAAAAGCTTCATCTTTGGGACCAAAAAGGGACCAAAACCCATAAGTGGTAGATATAAGAGATGAATGATAAAGTTCCAAGCTTTATACCTTCATTAAGCTGAAAATGAGTCACAAAAGCCAGATCCATAAGCTTCTCCTTGATCCCCCCATCTTAGCATCAACTCCACCTTCTTGGAAATGGACCAAATACTCCAAAAATGGACTCCATGAGCTCCAAAATGTCACCATAGATGATTAAGGACAATTTATAGCGTTTAGAGGGGTGGAGGTTGAAGATATTAGGGTTAGGTTATGAAATAAGGTGTTTAAATAGGGTCCAAGACCCTAAAATAGGGTTCTGATCTGATTGGTGTACGCCCAGCGTACTCCAAAGAACATTCGCGACCATCCTGGTCAGTACGCGCAACGTACTGCCTTCTTCAGTAGTACGCCCCGTGTACTCGGCTAAGCCTGAAAACCACGAAACTTCCGAAGGCCATAACTTCTTCTTTATAAATCCGATTCCGACGATCTTTATATCCACGGAAAGGTAACGAGAAGCCCCACACTTCAATAAGCTTTATGTAACCTAAAACCCAACCGAACTAAAATCCAAAATTCATAAAAGAGGTCTCAAATACAACATTCTCGTTTTACCCTTGACCCCAAAGTGCAAACCGAGCTATTGGGTCACATACCTACATTACCCACATCCAAATGGGCCTAAATCTTATCTTTATAAAGGTCCTAATCCTTATGATGATCGCTCTTCGGGCCACAGCCTCGAATTAGGACTTTATTCGAAACAGGGCGTTACAAGTATTCCACAGTTAAGGCAGAAGGTTTCTGCTAATGCCAATCTAATGATAAGTGAAGCAAGCACCTGAGATCAATTGAAAATGGATTTGTGAAATTCCTTCAATCAAAAATACAATGGGAATGGGAAATTAGAGATGATGGCATACCCTTTTACCTGCACTGCACCTTCCTCGTATTTCAAGCTCAGCATAACAACCTGAACTTACAATCAACCATAAACATTAGGGTTGGGTTAAAATGTGAGATTGCTGCAGTGAACTAAAACCGGTTTATGTATAAAAATCACCAAAATGACCATGGTTTTAAAGTACACAATTGGTCCACAAAACAAACATGTGGTGATTGGTGAGCTATAATATTCCACAAACTATACTAAACTATATTTTAATATTTTTATTAAATCATACCTTGTCACTTTTTCTATATGATACTTGTCATGCCACCCACATATATTACAAAAGCATTCTTTCTCCTACCATACATGATTACAGTGAAAATTTTTAAAAACTCTTAACTTTATTTCTTATGCAACATATCCTTATATTTTTTTTCACATATTCATTTAAGTAAAACATATAGTTTTACCAAATACCAACCAGCACAGTTTATGTGGAAGTTGCAATAGAATGGTAGTCATCCTCACTTTGCCTTTGTCTCCTATAAGAAACAACAAGAGCTGCAAAAATTGCCAATCCAAACACAGCTACACGCCAAAAGAAGATTGGTATTGGTACCACGTAATCTTGATGAATCTGCAAGATAGTAACCTACTTATTATATTATTTACCATGTATAGCAACATACTTAAAGGGCTGTTTTGGGATTTAGAAAATCTTACTTGAACTGAAGCATCCAAAGTAGAAGAAGAATCTGCAACAATAATATAGAAGAGCCCAATAACTCCCGTATGGCTCTTTTCACTGTTGTAATTAGACTCCAAATTTAAAACTTCATCTTTGGTTATCTTTATAGAACCTGGATTAGGGTAACATGTGGTCATTCCTACAATATATCCAACTTCATTTCCTGCTTCATTTCCTTCTCCATATATAGCTCTAGATGAGAAAATTACACGTCCATCCTGAATAAAGTTCATAAATTTTGATCTTTATACACAAATCAAGATTAAAAAAATAAACAACACCCAACTCCAAAAAAGTTAAAATATTCACCCCTCCATATAAAGCATAACCTATTCCACCACTATGCAGATGTGCAACACCATAGACAACATCACCAGAAATTAGGAAACTTGCTTTTGATTTTTTTATGTTGGTGAAGTCATTAGTTGCACTTCCATTTTCACTTTTTTCAACATTAAACTCAATCTGTAAGAGTGTAAGATTCAAAATTTTAGTAAAAAGGTGTAAAATTTTGGTTTCATTTTAGTTACCACTTACCAAGCAACCATGGATTCCAGTGTTCTCCCAAGTATCTGTGACATCAAATAGATATTAACAGGTATTATGGAGTCACTCCAATCAAACCACTCAACGGTGTACTTTAGGTAAAGGTTTCTTTTCACACTTTCAACTCCATTTTTCACTTTGCATTGTGTTCCATCATAGCAACATAATAAACCTACCACATAATTTGGTTTCAAAGGTCGACCATATTCATCTTCTGTCACATTATACAACTTACATCTGCATCACCAAGTCCAAAACAAAAAAACTCATCAAAATCTTTGAAAGATAAGTAAATGGGTTGTTTCTTTTGAAATACATGATATATATATATATATATATATATATATATATATATATATATATATATATACACCTGCATTCATGTATTTTACCTTATGTTAGGATTGATTAGATAAAAATAATCGATTTCACTAAAAAAACTTTTACATAGAAATTTTGTCCAATATTAAAGTGAAACTAAAATTACGCTAAATTGCCTTGATAGTTCGTTAGTGTGCAGTATGTTGGCCAGCTTTGATTGTCCATATTCTAATTCCTTTACCCAAACATTATGATAACCACATACCAAAATGGTTGGTTGACAATTGGGTTCCCATATGAACCAAATTCTTTGTTCTTCAAATATCTCTAGTGAAATCAAAATCCATATGTACCTGATTTCATTAAAAAAAAATATGAATCGTACATATCAAAGCATTTATGAGAAGAAAACAACAAATAAAAGGTAAAAGAATTTGTTGACAAACCTAAACAACTATGTGTTGCCCGTTAATCAAGATTTGTCTGCGGTGTGTGAGTGGTGTAAGAAAGAAAAAGAAAACCCTTTCTAGCAGGTGTCGGTAGAGTAGAAACCTTGGCCACAATTGATTACAATTGATTTCCATTGTAGACTTTTGTTACCAGAGTATGTCGAGTGCGAGGAAGAAGAAACCTTGTATCACCAGGAAACATAAGTCGGTGCCATCTAGGGATCGAATGGTTCATAAAAAACTGATGTAAGCTTGAATGAAAGTAGAATCGATGAGAATGTAGAGATCCCAAATTAAAACCTTGTCCAGTAGAATCGATTTGAGAGTGAGTATTGGATTTATTGCTTCCCTTTCCTGGTTCACTTACCCTTTGGTTACCCTAGGCGATCGATTCAAAATTTCACGAAAAAACCCTAGGTCGCGACCGATAGAGACAAGAAGGATTGGTCGAAGGTAGGATTGGATCCGATTTCAAAGAGTAACAGTAGATTTCACTGAAAAAACCCTTTCCCCGTTCGTTTGACCTTTGGTTACCTCAGTCGATCGATTCAAGCTTTCAATAAAAACCCTAGGTAGCGACCGAGAGAGACAAGAAGGCTTGGGCGATGGTAGGATTGGATCTGATTTCAAATAGTAACAATAGATTTCAAAGCGGACTTGGAAATCACAGAGCTTGAATAATTAGGTCAAAATATGGAAAGACAGCCGGTGGAAACAATGGAGAGGAGAACATGAGGCGGGGTTTTTAATTTTTTGGGAATTCATTTCCCCTTAGCTGTTAAAAATGAAGAACGCGCGTTTAATGAAAAAATTATAAAACGACATTCTTAGACGACTGGATTTTATGATAGGTGTCCTCCATGTTTTTTATTTTTATTTTTTTGACACTAAATTTAGGGCATGCAAAAATGCGTGTCCTGAATCCTTCAAATTTTGGGAGAGATGACATTATTTTTAGGACACACACTATTGTGTATCGTAAAACAGTGCATGTCATGGATTGCATGTCGTAAAAGGCTGTTTTTCTAGTAGTTGAAGTAGTGTTTTTGTTAGATTTTGATTTTTTTTAACCGTTCTTAGTTTTAATCTTTAAGAATAAATGTAATTCTTAACCATTATTAGTCATATTTTTTTTTCAAGAATGTATGTAGTTATTGTTTATAGCGTTATTCTTTAAGAATTAATGCAACTAGTGATTCTTAAAGAATATAATCAGTTTCATAAAATGTGTATTCTTTAGAAAATGTTATTATTGATAATATATGTTGTAGTATTATTTAAGCATGCTAATTATAAAAAATGTTCATTCAATCAGAATATGTATTATTCTATTTGAATATGTATTTTAAACTCTTGGACCACATTCTTTCCTACATTCACACAATACTTACCATCCACACTATAACCTAGCCCCACACACACACACACACACACACATATATATATATATATATATATATATATATATATATATATATATATATATATATATGATTTTGTTCGTAACATCATAGAATACAACATAAAAATACATTATCTTATGTTAAAATCTTCGTTTTTTATATGATTTTTTCATCGTTTTATAATTTTTACTACATTTTTGTAAAGTTATATTTTTTATTATAACGTTTTTTAATCGTCATTTTTGAATCATAACATTTGAATTATAATATTTTGGATCATTTCATTTTGTTCATTTCATTTTAGATCATCTTAGGATGATAATATTTTCAACTAAATGAATTTTGGAATCATAAGAGATTAAGATTCATAACATTTCTTATCCATAATGTTTTTGGACACAAAATAAAGATCATAAACTTTTTGAATCATAACTTTTTTTGGAGAAAATCTTTTACAAATGTTAATGATTCAAATGGTTTATGATCCAAAAAATATGTAGTGTTTATATATCCAAAATATAAGAGGAATAAAAAGGTTTTGGATCATAACTACGATCCATAACTTAATATGATCCAAACGTTTTATGATTATTTAAGATGAACAATTCATATAATATGCATCATAAAGGTTTTCATCATAACTATTAATAATTGAAATTTAGTTAAGAGGTAAACTTTTTATGCTGTAAGAAGTCAATGATCAAAAACTTTTGGATCACGACTACGATCCATAACTTAATATGTTCCAAACGTTTTCTGATTATTTATGCTGGACAATTCATATAATATGCATCATAAAGGTTTCTCTTGTAAGTATTAATAATTGAATTTTAATTAAGAGACAAACTTTTATGTTGCAAGAAGTCTATTAAACTATGATCAATAGTTTCTATGATCGAAAGCATTTTTATTACGATGGCCAATTTATATAAGACCGATCATCAAAATTCCAGCGATAACTATTAATAACTACCGTTTAAGATCCAAAGTTATTACATATGATATAACTTCTATGATTAAAAAATGAGACATGAATCATAAAGTAACTTTTGGATCATGATATGATCCAAAATTATATAACCCATAAAACTATTTTTATAAAATAACATAAGATGATGGATTATAGAACTTTCTATAGGATGGAGATTTTCTATAAGTTGGGAAATTTCCATAAGATAGACAAAAACATGATCCAAATTACTCATCATAATCCATAAACTTTCAATAAGATGGAAAATTTCTATAAAATGGAACATAAAACTTTATAACATGAATCATAAACATACAAACTACTATCTTTCATATCCAAATTCACATATTAGTAAAAACTAACAATGTACCTTACTTGAGTTCATAACAACCCTAATATTTACAAATTAAAGGATAAAAACTAAAACATCAAAGATGTTGCCAAAGAAATCACTTTAACTTAAACATACTGCTCCATAAAGTTGTGTACAAATCATTCAAAGTTGTGATTCCTTCTTTTTTTCCATACCAATTAGTGTCCATAATTGCAAACTAAACTCCAAATCTAAATTATATAAAAGAGGAATCATGTAATATAGATGCATAAATATTATTTTCAATAAAAAGGTGACATGTAAAACAATATGAAAATCAACACAGAAAAAGTATAATGATCATAACCTGAAGAACATTCTCATTTTCACTATTGAGGAGACTTTGAAAAATATCTTTGATACAATCTTTCACGTTCATGTAAATCTAATTAACCGCATCATCCTAAAGCCCTGTCAATTTATGTTACCAAGCTGTAAAACTTCAGGGATTTTATCATATTTATGAACTGATAATAAAAACTTCAGTTAACTTTCAACCAAGATTTACCATCAATAATGCATTTAAACTCTGAGAAGAACAAAAGATGAAACAAAAAATACCAACACAAAAGCCAAAAATTATTTCAGAAACTTGGGTTTCAAACAAAAAGAACGCTATAAATAAAACACAAATAATCATGGAAAAAGTGTTCAAATCGAGTTTACTTGATTCCATTAACTTAGAAACCATACCACAAATGTGTAATCGTTCTCAAAGTTTGATGATATTAAAAGAACATAAGCTTAAATACTAAGCTCAGATTAATTTTTGAACAAATCAAGTAAGTTCAAGTAAAAGAAGATCAAAGATGAAATGGAAAGTAACAAAAACCCCAAAAACACTTCTAAAACTAGGGTTTCAAACAAAAAAACGAAGTAACATTTTAAAAACATAATTAATCAGAGAAAAGGTACTCAAATCAAGTTTACCTGGTTACATTGACTTCAAATGTATAACCCAAATGTTCAGCAAGTCTCAGTATTCGAAGAAATTGAAAGAAAAAAGATAAAATACGAAGATCTAGACTAATTTCCATAATACACATCGATTTCCATAATACACATCGATTTCATATGAGTTTACGAGATTTGAAACGAAATTTAGACTACAATATAAGATTCAGTAATACATTTGAGAGAGGCTGAGGAGAAAAGAAGGAAGATGTCAATCAAGAAATTTTTGCTGAAGAACATGAACTTGGGTTTTGTAATGCATTATTGACAAGTTTGTCCTCAAGTACTTTGCCCTTAAGAAGAAAAGCAAAAAACATTCTCAGAAATTTCAAAATTGCCACCGCGAATTTTAAATGAAAAGGAAAAATCTGATTTATCGCAGCTACACATATTTCAAAATTAATGGTAAAAAGTGTCCTCGTGGTTCCTACTGGTTTTTTAGGTTCCTATTCGATCCTACTTTTATTTATATATATATATATATATATATATATATATATATATATATATATATATATATATATATATATATATATATATATATTTCCAATTCGTCTATTAGATCTTTATTTCCTAAATTAAAATTTCCTTGAACAAAACTAATATTTGAATAATTTCTTGTGAATATTCAATTGTTTCTCTTTTAAAACATAATAAACTAATCTTTTCTTGAAATTTGTTATTTTTAATTCGTTCAATATGTATGATTATATTTTTAATGATTTTCCATCTTTATTTAATTAAATTATGCCAAAAAAATATTCGAAACTTAGCAAATAATTTTTATTTTAGAACTCATAAACTTAACACGTATATTTTGTTAGACTTATAGAGTATCTACTTATTGATTTATTAAAGTTTTTTATTATTGTTTTATTAAAACTTACGGCTCTTCTTAGTTGTCCAAGCTTGACAAATTAACTAGCTTTTGAAAATTTTAAAATATTTTTAAAGTAATATTGATTATTTTTAATTGTTAAAAACAATTTTTTTTTCTTGATCTTCTTTTTCTTTTAAATTTATTGTAGTTTCTTTTACTAGTCTCCATAGATTTTCGAGTGACGTGACAAAATATTGATTTTTAGAATTACAATTTATTTGAACTTTATTACTTATAATTGTTGTTTATAATTTTGAAGTTCTTATATAAAATCAGATTTGGTGGGACTAGGTAAACTAGTTTCACTATTTTGTTCATCTTGATAAAGCGGTTTTAGAATAGAATTAGTATAATGAACATATTTTGGTTTTAAAGACCTTGATTTTGAAAACGTAGGTTTTGAGGTGCTAACTTCTAGAATTGAACTTGTTGAAAAACGTGACAATAGAACATTTATACAAGAAAAATTTACATCAACTGATCCATCATTATGTTCAACCATTTTAGAAATTTGCTTTGAATAATCTAAAGCCTTTGGCTCAACAACGTTTTGTAAATTCCAATTACATGATTGAGTAATTTCTGACCATTTAAGCCTTATTATGATTTGTATTTGCTTTAAAAACATGATAGATTATTGCTAAATTTATTTTTTCTACCGTTAAAACCAAGGTATCTAATATATTTTTATCAAATAATCATACATAAATATTTGGATAACAATTAAAATAAATTGGACTGTTTGCAATATTTGTTTCTGCCATAACTAAAATAGAATTTTGAAAATTTTTATGTCTTTAATCTCTTAAATTTAGGAGAACGGGAGCATGAATATCAATTCTAAATAAAAGTTTAATATCAAATTGTACTAAGCCTATATGAAGAAATTTATATTTTTTTGTCTATGTTCTAAAATGGATTTTAATGATAATAGATTTAAATTTTGTTGATTTTGCTAATAGATAGAGTTTGTTCTGTCATTTTGATTGAGTAACCATGAAAGTAATCAAAGGTTCCTCTTTTTTATATTGTATCCAGTGTTGTAAAACTCGCCGAGTTGGCCGATTACTCGACCGAGTACTCCCTACTCGGCCCCTTACCGAGACGAGTTATATAATCCGAGTATTCCCCGATCGGCCCCTTACTGAAGTGAACAGTGTTGTAAAACTCGGCCAACTCAGTGATTAATATATACAATATACTTAATGATTTATTATTTAACACACACATATGTGATTATTACTACATATATATATCTTAAATTTTCCGTAATTATTCACGAAGTGAGACCATTGTGTGTTTTTCAGTTTTTATGTATTCACATGTATCTTATTTTGTTATATATTTCAATCAATTTATAGTTTTAACTTATGATTTTGACATGTATTATTTCCCTAAAAATATTTCTACATGAATTACCGAATCCGAGTACTCCCGAGTACTCGCTACTCGGTAGTCGGCTGAACAGGTACCGAGTAGCGAGTTCTACAACCATGATTGTATCTATATTTGTTTTTAGTATTGTCCAATCATTTAAACTTTGTTCTATGCCATCAATAGTTTCTTCTATATAATTTATTTAATTATTATCATAATCTTGTTATTCATTCATATTTTTACCATAAACATATCTTTAGGATAATAAGCGTGAAAACTTACTCATATCTAATTAATTTTATTTTAAGATTTTATAAGAAAGCTTACTTGCATTAATACTGATGAACAGAGGGGAATCATCCCGACCATGATTGTGGTCCGACACTGCGACTTATATCCTTATCCACACGTCTTAAGCTAATCCAACCAATAACTGGTATTGACTCTGAATCATACTTATTAAAACTCATATTTTTCTTAAAAAAATTTAACCCAAAATTAATTAAATTTGAAATAAAATTATCACATATAACCACCCAAAAATCTTTCTTGGCTCCGATACCATAATGCGGAAACGGGGTTATAACAATAAGTTTGCTATACAAATATTTAATAAAATATTTTATAGGAGAAATAAATTCAAGAAAATAACGACATAACAAGAATTGAACAAAGTATTTTAAATAGTACTTTTTTTTATTAAACTCAACGTACAATCAGTACATACATTTGGAGAAAGAATGATCTCGAAATCAAAAGACTTTGAATATCATGAGATAGATAGAGAAACTCTAGCGGTTTTCTTAGACATAAACTAAACATTTGAGAGAATGAAAATTTTGAATGCTTAAAACAGAAAGTTCAACTCTCTCTCTCTCTCTCTCTCTCTCTCTCTCTCTCTCTATATATATATATATATATATATATATATATATATAAAATCAGGTTTTGCATTTATAAATCCTTAATTAACCTAACTACATGGTAAGACACTAACGACTAGTGGACCCGAACGTGTATATAACTGTATAATTTTGATAAACAAGGATATTGAAGTCTTGAGGAACGAGTATGAATTGATTTAGATATAGGAGCAATTAATTATCCTAAAAACAGGTTGTTTAACTTATTAAATTTCATTTCTAACCAAATAAAATCAAATGAAAGCAAATAACTTGATTTAAATAATCGATTTAAAGTATTTCCATTTAGATATCGAATCCTCCTATTTTCCTATGGTTGATTTTTTAAAGTATAATGGATTAACAAGTTGATTACTGATTATATATATATATATATATATATATATATATATATATATATATATATATATATATATATATATATATATATAATAAAATTCTCCATCCTTAGCTACAGTAAATCTGCTAAGGATTTGACAGAAATGGTCCCCTGATTATGGATGATGTTACAATTCTGTCTATTTTCTTTTACCATTCAAGTTTGCCATAAGATAGCGTCTCTTCACCGACTTTTTTTTTTTACTACGTGTCCTCAACCGCCAACATCACCCAATAGCTACGCACCGCCATTTAGTCTTCCGGGGTTAAAATCCATCCACCGATCATCCACCACATCCTCCTTCTTCCAGTTCCTTCCATGTACTTCCTACCTTCGACTTCTTTCAACCAAATATCCTCAATCTCCTTTTCCATTAATTCGCTTCAATCCCGTCATCGGTTCTGATTTTATGAACAAATACACAGTGACTAAATGGGTTTAAATCCACAGACGTTTCAAATCGGTTATGTACCTTGAGCAATAAGCCCTATCGATTGTTGCGGGCGGATGAGAAACTCAAAGCCGACGTGTATTCTGTTACCCATCGTATCCTGTTACCGCCTTTCCAAAACCCACTGTCTCTCTCTAAACGCATCGACATCCAAGAACCACCGGAGAGTGTAGCCTCGATTTTGGATCAGTTTTTGATCACCATCAACGACGAGCAGGAGGAGCAACAGCCGCCGTCACTGCAATTCCTCTTCTATTGTCTGCGACTCATTGATCTTGCGTTTTCCGGCTTTTCTCATGCCCTAGCTGTCGCTCTATGCAATTCTGATTTTGAAGTTTTCGTATTTTTTGAATGATAGATCAAGTTGGGGATTTTTTTTTATCTGACCCTTGATTTATTGTTTGTCACATACTCTGGCGTATGAGAAGCAGCATCCAACCGCGGGCACCATCACATCTTCTTCAACCAAACAATATCCGTTCTTCAAAACTTAGGTACATATTCACCCTTTAATTAATTATAAATAAGTTTTTATCATCAGTTAGTACTCTTCTTTTTGTTTAATGTTAGGTTAGTTTTGATTTTACCCAAAGATATTTTTATGAATTTCTAATTAGTGATAACAATTTCTTTACATTAAAAATGGTGTTACCCTATTTGTCTGTTTAACATATAGATGGGTTTTTTTACTATGAATACTAAGTGTTTGGTTAAATGTCTCAATGAACAAACAAAACTTAAAGTGTGCTTCAATTTGCAGTTCAGTTTGAAGTGGTATGTTATCGGTTGTGCACTTTATTGTGCACGTGTCAGATTAAAATTAAGAGATTGTCTGTCCAAAATTCAATTTCACATCCAGGTATCTTCTTTTATGTTCCAGCTAAAGTGTGCTAATCACATATTTTTTTAATATATTATTATTATCATCTCATTTTGAGATATTTTTTCAGCTTTCTCATATCTCCGCTGCACAATCAACCTCCTTTAAGCTGCTGCACCACCACCGGCCATAAGCCTCTGTCTCTGTTCGCCCCTGCAACTGGTACTCTTTTTTTTCTTTATCTTTTGTTACAAGCACTGTTTAAAGCTATAACATCTATTCTTGATTATTTCCGACTCTACAATTGTATGATTGCTATGGTCATTGACAATCATCTAGGCGGCACGTATACTAAAGCATTTCTGTAGATTATACTTTATAGTTCCATCTACCAAATTGCTCAACTATGTAACCTAACCATGGTAAAGATTCACCAAACAATCCATTCAATATTTTGATAGTTTGATCAAGCATCACTTACCATGACAGACCCTTAAATGGGTTTCTCTATAGTTATTTTTGTAATGTTAATTGAGGAAATGGTTTGTTGATTTTTTGTTTGTTACTATTAATTATTTATTTGTTTAGTTTTCTTTTTAAAAATTTTTGTAGTGTTATTTGAGGGAATGCTTTGTTGAAAACCCTACTGTGAGTTGTTATTTGTTATTTGTCAGTATTTAGTATTTTGTTAAGATGTGTTACATAATGAAATACAATTATTAGGGAAAATTATAATTTAAGTTAGATATAGTTTTCAAAACAGAAGAAATTATCAGCGGGTATGTGGTATTTTTCTATCTTCTTAAGCATTGTTATGTATTTCAAATACATGAAACTTCAATAAGATAAACTATGGAATGAAATAAAATTTTATTCTGTCCACCACACTTTCAATATGTTCTTAATGTCTTCGCTTCTTACTTTTCAGGGACTTTCAAAGGATTCCATGTTTACAAATTTCATCAATTTGAAGAAATTCTTTCGCCGTCGCATGAGTTAATGTTATCAACAATGAACATAATGACAAGCCCCATGATTTCTTTGTATGTTTGCTTCATTAAAAGTTAACTGTAAGCACACTGACTCTATTTTGTTTATTTTGGTTATGCTTTTTATGACTAAAAATGTAAAATATTTTATTTGCTTTTACTATAGGAATGCATTGTAGGAACCTTAGATGGAGAATTCAGTTTCTATGACATCATTGGTATAAGGTGTGGGACTTAGTATATTCAAAGGATGGTTCAGTGAAAGATGTGACATGAGTTAAGCAACTTATTTATATCTATTTTTCTATTATATCATCTTACTTTGATGAATATTGTTTTATATTTATATGTTGAAATGAGAAAGTGATGTGGATTTATTTCTCTAGGTCTGTGCAGTAAGGCAAAGAGACTGAAAGGATATTAGTACTATGTGATTACAGTTTCCGTTTGAACTAATGGATTCAATTTGATAATTACTCCTTTCTTAGTCATTGTGAACTTGTATGTATATATGAATGATTTATATTCATTAAAAACTATTAATATTACAAAACATGATAACTAAGCCTCTGGATTTTTTTTAACCGAATTAGTTGTTGAGTGTCTTGGTGAGATAGTGGCTAACATAAGAGAAAGCATGAGAATTTTTGTTCTGAAATCTTTGTTAATGTATGATGAACAGCTGGCAATTTTTTTTTCAGTTTCGAACAGTTTTGTTCTATATATTACACCTAAAAGTAAAAAAAAAATTATAAAAAAAGTAGCTTGCCATTTCCTACATTTAGCTCATACTTGGGCTAAATACAAAAATAACATTCTCTGCCCCATGCAAAGCATGGGTTTCCATCTAGTTATTATAATGACTAGTTATCTTAAACCGATGAACTAATATAAATAATTAAAAAAGAAAATGACATAATGATCATGTGATTAGTTAACTAAATAACCAATTAAATAATCAAATTGTGAATGAATTGATCTAGCGATTTATTATAATTGATCATGACAATTAATCTTCCATAGCGTTGATATCTAATATTTCTTATATTTTCAAGTTAACAATTATATTATCTAAAAACCTTAAGATTTGGTCAATCTTTAGTCCTAATAGTTTATGGTAAAAAATATTAAGATACAAGTTATATATATATATATATATATATATATATATATATATATATATATATATATATATATATATATATATATATATATATATAGAGAGGTTCAAATATGGATCCATATCTATTGTGTCGATATAGCGATCAATTTGGACCATGATATTAAAAAACAATAGATAAATATATATTAGTAATTTTCTTTTTTTATTTATGGTAAAATTTTAAATTAATTAATAACCTTAAATAGAAAATCATTTTTAATTTACACCTAATCCATCTTCATCAGCAAACCACATGATCAACATTCATCGCCATCTTCCTAATTAAAATTCATCTTCATCTTTATTCATCTTCATGCTTAAAATTTTATTCTTTTTAGAATATATCCACACAAATCAACATTCTGTTAGTTGTTCGTTCTAATAGAATATTCATTCTTACAGAATTACTAATCAACGTTTTCAACAGAACAACATTCTCTAAGATTTTCCAACATAATTTCATTATTCCAGAATTATAAATCCATGTTTTCACAATAACAACATTCTTTAAGAACAAAAAATATGAACACCTTCGTCAATTATCTTGAACGCCTTCATTCTATTCTTTTAGAATCCTATGTTCTTCATGCAACACCATTCCTAAAATCATGCTTATTCCTACGATATAATGCTTAATTTTGTAAGATAAGAAGCAATTTAAATTTCAATTTGGAAGGTTTGATCGTGTCCAAGAATTAAGGGATATTTATCTTCAAATTTGCAACATTCCTTATCTGATGTATATGCTTTTGCCTTGTACACGTTAATAAGGTGTACAACTAATTAATATAGTATTTATTTGAATTTTAGTATATACGAGAATGTGGGGTGTTGGCAAATTTGTATGTGATGCAATTTAAGATTATTACTTTTATTAATACATTTCATTTAATAAGAATGATATTTCTTATATTTTATTTTAATTAAAAATATAATTTTTTTTAAATAGCTTAAACTCTTGGTTCACATTTATCCCTATATCCACACAATATATAATCCACGTTGTAACCTAACCCTATATATATATATATATATATATATATATATATATATATATATATATATATATAGAGAGAGAGAGAGAGAGAGAGAGAGAGAGAGAGAGAGCTAGGTTCATTTGTTTAAAGTAAGTATTGTGTTATTGTATACATAAATGCGGGCCAATCAAAATTAAACAAAAAATTAAAAAATTAATTAAATAAGTAAGGGTAATTTAGTAATTTGTTTAGTAACTTCCAAAATTAATCCCTATAATCATGGTATTGACCTAATCTCTCCAATTTAAATCTCGTTCCCGATCTGCAAAATTAGAATGGACTACAAAATCGATCTTGAGTTCCCTCCCCTACGTGTTTTGCTACCAGACCAGTCAAGAGGCGGCATGAAACAACCCATCGCCACCACTGCCTTTGCCTTCTCCTTCTTAAAAAAATTTCAGGCACTAGAGGTGCTTTTCCGATCCTTCCCGTCGCTGTTTCCATTATTCTTCATCCTTTCCGTTGACTATATCAGCCAAATGCCCCCCTGAATCATCAACCACCGCTGCTGTCATTCCCGATCGGTGGTTGTCGATGACAAAATCATGAGGCCTAGGAAGAATCGACGGCCTTGACGACCCCTTCTCCCTCTTCTCCACGATGGAATTCCCTCATAGAGCCATCCGATTCGCCTCTGAATTCCTCTTCCCTCCGCTCGACAGATGAGCCATTGGAGGAGTTTGTCTACTTCATTCGTGTTTCTTTTGTTCATCTGTTCCTCTTCCCTGATCAAACCCAAGGTTCGATTTCATTTCTTTCTTTTAGTCGTTCAATTCTTTTCTGCTATTTTGCCTTTTGTTTTAGCACCTTCGATTAGATCCGCTTAGAATTGTTATTATCAGACACATTTATGGCTTCAAAAATCCAAATACTTGATGTATAGTATAATCTGAAAAGGGTCCAATGAAAGAACACATATATACTAGTAAACAATATAGTTCTGACTTAACTCTTAATTCTTAAGGCATTTGCTTTTGCTATCAAAAGGTGTATTGCTAATTCCAATGTAATGCTCTGTGTTACTAATTTAGTCATTTTACTTGGAAGATCTTTTCTTTAATCTTAGATTTTGATTGGTAATTATGTTAGGCATTTGCTTTGTGACTCTTTGTGACTCTTTAGGGCACCCCTAGTGAATTGCTTCAACCCTAACTCTCCCCCTTTCAACAGATTGTGTTTTGCTTTTTTGGATTTTAATATATCTGCTATAAAATTCTTTTTTTATTTGTTTCATTTGCAGGTTTCAAAGAACTGAGAGGGACGAGGAAGAGTTTTGTTTCAATTTTAGGTTGATTTAGTGAATTGAAAGACAGTGTTAGGTTTCATTGAAATTTGATTGTTTATTTTGTTTAATTTTGTTAATGATATTTGTTGCTTCTGCTTATTTTAGGGCTTGATTCACTACCCAACTGATCAGTTTGATTTTCCAATGGGGTTGTACAAGACTATAAGTTCCAATTCTGTTGGAATCACAAATTCCAATTCTGTTGGAATCACAAATTTTTCCTCATGATCTGCTGGAATCACAAATTCCAATTCTGTTGGAATCACAAATTCCAAATAGTTATCAATTCTGTTGGAATGGAATGACGAATTCCAATTCTGTTGGAATCACAGAAGTTGATGCTTGAAGAACAGACCACAAAATTGAAAGTGATTCTAATCAACATTATTCTTTTAGAATGTATTAGTGTCGTTGTTACATTTTGATGTTTTCTTACGCGTTTTGAAAGTTTTTGTAGTTTTATTCTTTAACAATAAATGTAATTCTTAACAATTGTTTCTCGTATTCTATAAGAAATAATGTATTTTTTGTTTTTATTATTCAATTGATTGTTCAAGAATTTGTTATTCTACAAGAAGTTTTTAAAGTCACGATCAAGAAATAGGTTCAAAAATATTTTTATTATATATGGTTCAATAATATTTTTATTTTTGAATATACCCATAAACATATTCTGTCAGAATGTCCGAATTAAAAGAATTATAATTCGTAAAAGCGGATTTTAAAATTAATAGAATCTATGATTCCTTAAAAAAATGCAATTTTCCTTTATTAAATCTATATTAATTGACTAAAATACCCTTGCAACTAATTAAGATGATATTTTTCAATTATATTTAATTCAATAATATATATTAATCACTTTCTTAAAATAAGTAAATTTGATTGACCCACATTTATGTATACAATAACACAATAATTACTTTGAATAGAATAACCTAAGCCTATATATATATATATATATATATATATATATATATATATATATATATATATATATATATATGGTTAGGTTCATGTGAGACGACTTAATTTTGTGAGACCGTGAGACGCAATCATAGCCACTCATTTAGTAGATAAAACAAAAACATTTTTAAAAAGCAAAATAATTGAAAATTTTCAATATTTTTTTTTCCAATATCATTTTCGGAATATATATTTTCCAAAAAAAAAAATAAATAAATACCAAAAAAAATAAAAAATAAATACAAAAAAAATACATTTTTTTACATATTTTAGTAGAATATTTAGAATATTCTACATATCTGGCAAATCTAGTAGAATATTCTAAACATTCTAAAAATCATATTAGAAATGTATAGTGTAATATTCTATTAGAATATTTCACGTATTTTAAAAAAAAAACGGTAATTTTATTTTATTTTATTTTATTTATTTTTTATTTTTTTTAGTTAAATAAAGTTCCGAAAATAAGAATTAAAAACAGAATTTTTGGATTTTTCCTTTTATTTTTGCATTTTAAAATTATTTTTAGATTTGGTCTCACGGTCTCACAAAATTAGCATGGTCTCAAATTAACCTGAACCTATATATATATATATATATATATATATATATATATATATATATATATATATATATATATATATATATATATATATATGGGTCAGGATCCTTTACGAACCCATACTTACCCTCAAACTACTTTTAAAATACGAATTTTTTTGTGTGATTTGTTTTTAAAAAAAAGACATGAGGCACAAAATCAGTTTTATAGAAGCATATACGCAAAAAAAAAAAATCAAAAAATGTACATATACAACAGGTGCATATGTGTATTTTTTACAAACTTTTGAATTTCCGATGTTTGTGCACATATGCACCTGTCGTATATGCACATTTTTTCGAGAGTTTTTTTTTGAATATGCTTCTATATGAGCGATTTGGTGATTTATGTTACTTTTTTTTAAAAAAAAATAGCATACTAAGAATGGTTCACGTTAAATAGCATACTAACCGTTACCCGCTTCAAACGAAGGATACAAATAGTAATAATTATGGGAAATACTTAAATATAGAGGGTGTCAGGTCAAGATAGATGATGAGAGAGAAGCGAATGGGGAGATGGCAAACAAATGATCAAAACATCGTTCGCACCTATGAAAAATCTAAGATCGTGAGTCAAGTTTTAACAAAAATAAAATAATATGAAAAAAGTTATAACTTTGCTACCTAAATGATCATTTTTCAAAAAGAAATTAAATATCCTCCTACATTTTATTCCTACCAATCCTCCTACCCATTTAAATGATGACATGTGTCATATTAATATCCTAAAATATCATTAAATTTCATTAAATGAGCATTAAATGTTACACATGTCATCATTTTATTGGGTAGGAGGATATGTAGGAACAAAAAGTAGAAGAATATTTAATTTCTCTTTTTCAAATACATTACCCTAAAAAAAAGTTAGTAACTTTTCCATACTAACTATTTTTAAAATTAATTACTATAAAAAAAAGATTTTTTTTATATCTTTAGCTAACATTGAACATAAAGTAATCAAGTTACACATTTAGTTAAATAAACATTTTTTATAGAATAACTTAAAATAAAATAAAAACTACTAACTGGTAATTAACCTTACTCTAGGAGATATATTTTTTTACATAACTCAAACCCTTCAATAATCCTCTCTAATAAATGAAATTTTTTTTTGCCACTTGTCAAATTCTCAAGAGTTTTGCCACATGTAATTTTGTAACACCCAATTTTTCAAAACAATTTTTCATTTCAAAACATACTTTCCACCACATAAAAATCACAAAATCATAATAAATCTCTGTATCATCACAAAACATGTCCCAAGATCTCATATAAATAAATCCTCTCTCGTATGTACGAATCATGCCGGCGCCTTCCCGTGATCCTCACTAGTACCTGAAACACATCACACAACAACTGTAAGCATAAAAGCTTAGTGAGTTGCCCAATATACCACATACAACACATACGCCACTCGAGGCTACAATACGACCTTCCGATCCGATGTGTCTCAGCGGGACCCTCCAGTCCCGTAGCTCGTTGGACCCTCTGGTCCGGTCATAGCTCGTTGGACCCTTCGGTCCGGTCTGTATCGTTGGACCCTTCGGTCCGGTCTATATCGTTGGACCCTTCGGTTCGATCTATATCTTTGGACCCTCCGGTCCGGTCTATACAAAACATAGCATACATATAACACAATGCACATAATCTCATACATACACATAGCATACAAGACCCTCTGGTCTACACATAAATACCACTCTAGGTAATGTATAGTGAGAAGACTCACCTCGGATGTCTCAAATAATATCCCGCCCGTGTATATACTGATCTAGCCTCTGCCTATACACATAACATAATCATCTCAATCAATCACGACTCTCTAGGCTAGACTAGACTCTCACATGTCCTCTAAGAAGGCTAAAAGGCTATTTTACCCTTCACACAGTCCACAAGTTCCATTGTTGACCAAACCCAAAAAGTCAACAAAAGTCAACGGTCAACCCTTGACCAGACTCGCCGAGTGCACAAATGTGACTCGGCAAGTTCAGTCGTGAACTCGAGTCCTCTATCCCCCTTCTGACTCACTGAGTCATTCCCCCAATTCGGCAAGTCACTCACTGTGTGATCCACGGGAAACCCTAACCCTACTCGCCGAGTCTGCCCTTGGACTCGGCGAGTTCATGTCATGCACAAACTCAATTGACCTCCTGAGGTCAGATCTGTTCCTTAGAACCATAGATCTGACCTTCCCAAGCCTGATAATCACGTAAAGCTTGGATCTTGACACTCATGTGACGCCTAGGAGGCTTTACTTGGTGATTTAGCCCCAAAAACAACAACCTGAGCTCATTGCCTCCATAGCTCAACATAAAGCAAGCTGGAATAAGCTCTTTAGACCACTATGGGTCCAGATCCGAAGTCTCAAAGTGAATAGGGGCCATATTCTCACAACTCCTTCCAATAAAAGACATAAAAACTCTACATCTATGGATTCCTTCAACAAAACAGATAAAGGGGCGACATAATACCTCAAAGATGAAGTCTTTTGCTCGAATTCCCCAGATGCACAACCTCCTTAGTCCCGTCCAAGCTGGAATCACCTCCTTCTTGTAAGAATCAATCACAAAGATCAAGAAATGGCTCCTTTCCTCTCACAAACGCTCTAGCTCTTTTAGGGTTTCTCTATGGGGTTTGGTAGCCGCAAGTGACGGCCCTAAGGGCCTTTAAATAGGTCCCAAACCCAAGAAATTAGGGTTTCATTAAACAGCGTGGACTCGCCGAGTCCACGTATGGACTCGCCGAGTCCCTCTCCAAAACTAAAAAATAATTAGATAAATACAGTACCTAGAAATCCGGATGTTACAATTCTCCCCCACTAGAATCAGACTTCGCCCTCGAAGTCTCTCTCAGCAAATAACTCTGGGTACTGTTCACGCATCTCTAACTCCGGCTCCCAAGTCAGCTCGGACCCCTTCCGATGTTGCCACTGGAGCTGAACCAATGACACCTCCTTGTTCCTCAAAACCTTGATCCTCCTATCCCGAATCGCGATCGGCCTCTCAACATAGTTCAGGCTCGCATCCACCTGAATGTCCTCAAGGGGAACCACTGCCGACTCATCGGCGATACACTTCCTCAATTGAGATACGTGGAAGGTATCATGAATCTGACTCAACTCCACAGGTAGTTCCAAACGATACGCTACTCTGCCCACCCTGGCGATCACCCTGAAAGGACCAATATACCGAGGCCCCAACTTGCCTCTCTTCCTGAATCGGATCACTCCTTTCCAAGGAGATACCTTCAGGAGGACGAAGTCACCAACCTGAAATTCGAGCTCGGACCGTCGTTTATCCGCATAACTCTTCTGACGGCTCTGGGCCGTCAGTAACCTCTGCCTGACCTGCTGAATTTGCTCGGTCGTCTGAAGCACAATCTCCGTACTACCCATCACACGTTGCCCGACCTCACCCCAGCAAATGGGAGTCCGACACCTCCTCCCATACAACAGCTCAAAAGGTGGCATACCGATGCTCGAATGATGGCTGTTGTTGTAGGAAAACTCTGCCAAGGGTAAATATGTGTCCCAACTCCCTCCAAAGTCCAATACACATGCCCGAAGCATGTCCTCGAGCGTCTGAATCGTCCACTCACTCTGCCCGTCTGTCTGTGGGTGGTATGCGGTACTAAAATGCAGCCTCGTACCCAACTCCTCATGAAACGTCTTCTAGAATCTGGAAGTGAAACGCACATCTCGATCTGAGACGATCGAGATCGGCACTCCATGCCGTGATACCACCTCCCTCACGTACAACTCTGCCAACCTCTCAGCGGAAAAGCTCTCACTGATAGCAAGGAAGTGAGCGCTCTTCGTCAACCTGTCCACAATCACCCAAATTGCATCGACGCCCCTAGCAGTCCTCGGCAATTTGGTGATAAAATCCATGGTAATCTGTTCCCATTTCCATTCGGGAACCTCCAACGGCTGCAATTTACCATGCGGTCTCTGGTGCTCAGCCTTAACTCTGCGACAGGTCAAGCACCTCTCTACGAACCATGCAACATCCCTCTTCATACAGGGCCACCAATACTCTCTCTTCAGGTCCAAATACATCTTAGTGGCCCCGGGATGGATCGAGAACCTCGATCTATGCGCCTCCTCCATCAAGATGGTACGCGTTCCACCCACGAACGGTACCCAAATCCGACCCTGAAAGGTCATAAGTCCTCGACCATCGGTAACGAACTCCGATACCTGTCCGATAACCCGCTCTCTCTTCCGGTTCTCCGGTCTAATGGCCTCAGCCTGCGCCCCTCGAATGGTGTCCAACACCGGAGTCATCACTGTCAATCTCATACAAACATCTCGTATCGGGGCACTCTCCGCCCTGCGACTCAGGGCATCAGCTACAACATTAGCTTTGCCCGGGTGGTACAGGATCTCGCAATCATAGTCCTTCACCATATCCAACCATCTCCTCTGACGCATGTTCAGGTTGCGCTGATCCATCAAATACTTCAAGCTCTTATGGTCCGTGTATATGGTACACCGAACCCCGTACATGTAGTGACGCCAGATCTTGAGGGCGAACACTACTGCCCCCAGCTCCAGATCGTGGGTAGGATACCTCGCCTTGTGAGGCTTCAGCTGTCTCGATGCGTATGCTATCACATGCCCTCTCTGCATTAGCACCGCTCCCAGCCCCGATATCGATGCGTCACAATACTCCACAAAGTCCTCCATTCCCTCCGGAAGGGCTAACACTGGGGCTTCACACAGTCTCTGGCGAAGTGTCTCGAAGGAGGCCTGCTGCTCTGGGCCCCATGAAAAAGCAACACCCTTCCGGGTCAATCTGGTGAGTGGCACGGCGATCTTGGAGAAATCCCTGATAAATCTCCTATAATAGCCGGCCAACCCGAGGAAACTCCTGATCTCGGTGGGGGATCTCGGCACCTCCAACTCATCACTGCCTCAATCTTGGCCGGATCGACCAAAATCCCATTCTGGTTAACGAGGTGCCCTAGGAACCGGACCTCTCGTAACCAGAAATCACACTTGGAGAATTTGGCATAAAGCCTCTCCGATCTCAAAACTCCAAGTAACTCTCTCAAATGCTCCTCATGCTGCTCTCTGGATCTCGAATACACCAATATGTCATCGATGAACACGATCACCGAACGATCCAACATCGGTCTGCATACTCTGTTCATGAGATCCATGAATGCCGCCGGTGCATTGGTGAGCCCGAAAGGCATCACCACGAACTCGTATTGCCCGTAACGAGTCCTGAATGCTGTCTTCTGGATATCCTCATCTCGTACTCTCATCTGATGATATCCAGACCTCAAGTCGATCTTGGAAAACCAAGACGCTCCCTGCAACTGATCGAATAAATCGTCGATCCTCGGTAAGGGGTAACGGTTCTTGACCGTCAGTTTGTTAAGTTCCCGGTAATCAATGCACATCCGGTGTGAACCATCCTTTTTCTTGACAAAAAGGATCGGCGTTCCCCACGGCGAGCTACTCGGCAGTATAAACCCCTTCCCCAGCAGCTCCTGAAGCTGCGAGGATAACTCCTGCATCTCTGGTGGCGCAAGGCGATAGGGCGCCTTGGCGATAGGCGCTGCCCCCGGAACCAAGTCAATACGGAACTCTACCTGCCTCTCGGGAGGTACACCCGGCAACTCCTCGGGGAAAACATCCGGGAACTCACGCACTATCGGAACCTCATCGACCGACCTCGGTCTCTCTACATCTACTCTCGTATCCACCACATAAGCCACAAACCCACTACAGCCCTGCTGTAGACTCTGCCTCGCTCTAGCGGCCGAAGAAAATGCTGAGCCAGAACGGGTACCCTCGCCGTACAGCGTAAGTACTCCCCCACTGGGGTCTCGTATCGTCACCAACTGTCGCTCGTAGTCTATCACAGCCCCAAATCGGCTCAACCAATCCATGCCTACTATGACACATACGTCCCCCATAGCAATCGGGACCAGATCTATCGGGAACTCGACACCGAAGATCTCGAGTACACATCCTCGAATCACATCAGTAGCATACACTGCTCGCTTGTCGGCTATAGAAACTCGTAGAGGTCGACTCAACGCCTCTCGCTGAACACTGATGTGTCGACTAAACGCTATCGATACAAATGACCGACTCGCACCCGAGTCAAACAACACCAAACCAGGTACAGAACACACAAGAAATGTACCTATGCATACCTCAAAATAAGCATAATATCACAAACTCAATATAAACCGAGGAAAGAATACATACCAGCTACCACATCGGGTGCTGCGCGGACCTCCTCCGCTGTCAACTGGAAGGCTCTCCCGCGAGCCTTCGACGCCTCGGCCTTCGCCGGCCGACTCTCTGTAGCTCGAACAGCAGGCGCAGATCCCTGCGCTGATCTCTGCAGTAGCTGTGGGCACTCGGCCTTCCGATGGCCGGTCTGGTTGCAATGAAAGCAAACCGTGAATCCCTTGGGGCAGTCCCTCGCATAATGCCCCTCCTTCCCATACTTATAACACACCCCAGCTCTGCATGTTCCCTCGTGGCTCTTGCCGCACTTTCCACAAGTGCGGCCCTTCGGACCCCCAGATCTCGAATCAGCGGGCTTTGCCCGCTTGGCTGCCGGCTGAGACTGTGCCGGTTGCCGATCCACCCTCTGAGACTCGGCCTCCTCCCTGGCCTGCGTCTCCAGCTCAATCTCCCTCTTCCAGGCATTTTCCTGGAGCTCAGCAAATGTCCGATAATTCGAGTTCGACACGAACTCCCGTATATCCCTCCTCAAAACACCCAAGTACTGGCTCATACGTGCCTGCTCAGTAGACACCTGCTCAGGGCAGAACATCGCCCTCTCATGAAACTTCCGGGTAACCACAGTAACCGAATCAGTACCCTGTTTGAGGGTCAAGAACTCCTGAGCCAATCGCTCCCTCTCCACCGGAGGAACATACTCATCTCGAAACATTGTGGTGAACCTCTCCCAGGTCACCGCAGTCAGCTCTGCAGTAGTGAAGTCTGCCGTCACAAACTTCCACCAGTCCTTCGCTCCCAAGCGAAGCTGGTTCAGTGCAAACCGAACCCTCAGATGCTCTGGACACGAGCAGGTATAGAAACAACCCTCAACATCGGTAATCCATCTCATAGCAGCAATCGGATACTGCGTCCCATCAAACTCTGGTGGCTTCGTGTTGCTGAACTCTCTGTACAGCAACGAGTCACCCCCCTGCGGCCTGGCAGCAGCAACGGCTGCGGTGGCCGCAACAACAGCTGCACCAGTAAGAGCGGCGTACCGCTCATCAAAAGCCTCCATCATCGTGGTCTTGATAGACCCGAACATCTCTGGAATCTCAGCGCGGATGGCAGCAGCCACCTCATCATGAATCATCTGGCGGAGCTCCTCATCGCTCACAACCCCCTCGCTGGTCCCTGGCCGGTGGCGCGTCCCAACCATGATGTCTCTCTGAGATACAACACAAGATATCAGAGACTCGCTCGAGTATACTCGCACTCGATAACTCAACCCTACTTGCTCCTTAGTACCCAATGGATTCTTACTGAGGGTGCACACTGCTCTGGTGTCTTTAGTAGTACGGGCCCTATACTACCGTCCACACCGCATCAGCATTCACTTTAAGTCCTCCTCCTTGGATTCCAGATCACAAGTACACTACATCTCACTGGCATAGGCTACCCTTCGGTAGGCCTCCCAACAGCTCCTCACTGCTACCTATTCGCTCTCAAGCATCATATAGCAGCAAAATCATTCCTAGGCTAAGGCATCACAGATCAGGCCACTCTAGTCCTAATATGATCACCTAGCCTACTCTAGCATGCATAATATCTCATAATATCTCATAACACATAAGGTAAGGGTATTTTGGGAAATCACCGTTCGGGCGCTGGCTGATCGTACACACTGCTTCCTTCTGCCTTTCTCAAAATCTTTTATTCTGTTAGAAAAATTGTTTATTTTATGAAAACTTTCTCATCTCCTCAGTTTGAGTTCGGATTCATCCGAAGATGCACCCGAATCCCTCAAACCAAGGCTCTGATACCAACTTGTAACACCCAATTTTTCAAAACAATTTTTCATTTCAAAACATACTTTCCACCACATAAAAATCACAAAATCATAATAAATCTCTGTATCATCACAAAACATGTCCCAAGATCTCATATAAATAAATCCTCTCTCGTGTGTACGAATCATGCCGGCGCCTTCCCGCGATCCTCACTAGTACCTGAAACACATCACACAACAACTGTAAGCATAAAAGCTTAGTGAGTTGCCCAATATACCACATACAACACATACGCCACTCGAGGCTACAATACGACCCTCCGGTCCGATGTGTCTCAGCGGGACCCTCCAGTCCCGTAGCTCGTTGGACCCTCTGGTCCGGTCATAGCTCGTTGGACCCTTCGGTCCGGTCTGTATCGTTGGAGAATCATTATATTAATTTGATAATAAAGTCTCATAAATGTTCTAAATAATATTTGATTTCTTTTATAAATGTTTCAAAAGATTACATTATGTAAAAGTGTTATTTTATAAAATATTTAATGTTAAATATTGATATTAAATTTTTATTTTTAATAAACCCGTGTAGTACACGGGTCTCACACCTAGTAAATATAATAAATATTAACCATCGATTTGAACTTTCAAACCTTACTCTATGTGATGCAAATTTTTTTTTTTCACATAACTCAAACCCTTCAATAATAAATATTAACCATCGATTTGAACTTTCAAACCTTATTTGAATCCTTAAAATCATAAAACTCCAAAAATTCAAACCCTTAAAATCACAAAAATTCAAACTACATTTGAACATTCAAAAAATCAATTATTAACATCATTATATATTTATATTTAAGAAACTAACAATTCAATGTACTCCTGAATTTATGCATACCAAAATTCCTATACTTACCAATAATGACCGAACTACCCTTTACAATCAAAACTTCCACAACCATCTCAAATCAATTCTCAAATTAAGAAAAAACCTAACAAAATTCATTTTGTCCAAAACAAATTTATTATGATGTCAAAGGCCTTACCGATACCCTCGTACATTTTATCTTTCTTTAGTCCCTAACTTGTTTCACAACTTTCCAATAACAACCTTATGAAGGTCAAATGTGTCAAGTGGGATAGTTGCAAAACATTGGGAGTCTATGTCATGATGTATAAAAAGGCCATTTGATGCGATACAGGCGCAAAGTTGGGTAGAATGTAAGCGAATTTGTAGAGGGTTATAGATGGCCACATCCATATGGAGAGGGTGGATGGTTGCACTGGTGTCAAATTCTGTATACCTAATGCTTTCCTGAACAAAAATAAAATACAAATCAAATAAACAACCAAATAATAAAAGATCATTAGTTAGTAAAAGGACAAAGAGGAAATAGGGCAAATTATGACAGTCAATTAGCTGCTTCGCAAAAATGTTGCCATTTCCTTTTAATAAAAAAGATCGGATAGTAAACTATAAAATGTTCTGGTAAATGCGACACACACACACATAAAATCCATACCATGAAATATACCGAGATATTAAAGATGACAATCTTGAACTGCACAAGAGATTGATCCTATCATAATTAGAAGTTAGATAAATTAAGGAACATAAATAATAGGAAATAAAAAAAAAGCAAGGAGAAAGTTCTAAGCACTATAAAAGTAAAAAGAAAAGGCAACATAACTTTCTTGTTTGTCCATAACAACATCCTACTTCGAAACTAATAAAAAATATTAAAATTTAGGGTTCATTCTATCAGTAGCCTCAAAATGAAAGAATTATAACATTTTTAATTTCTTTTAGCTGATTTTTCTAATTTCTTTTCTTATCAACACACCATACTTAAAATTAGGGTTCACTACTGTAAATAGAAAGTCTCTTGCAATTATAATGTCCTAAGATAATAATGAAAACTACAATGTTATATCATTATAACATTGTGATAGAAAGAAACCAAACCAGGAAGCTATATACAATTCACAAATAATCCAACCTACGGAGATATTTATTGCATTTAACACCAAAATTTGGGTTTTCGGAAGGGAATTTCTATCATTTCTATAAATATATTAAAATAATCATCGTGTTCATACATTCCAAAGAAACCTTCACATGGGTATTAAAGGTCTACACATATTAAAAGAAAAAGAAAAAAAAACACTTCAATTTTATATGAAAAATTATTGTATATAAATTATCATGGAAAAAAAGAAATAAAGGGTACCAGATCCCTAATGTAGTGGTGGGTGATAAGCAGTATCTATAATTGTTATTCTTTGTGCTAATGTACTCCATAGAGCCACTTCTACCACTGTGTGTGTAAACTACTTGCCAATAAAAATGCACATTGCTATTTTATTTAATTCAACGTATTAAGAGAATGAAATTTATTACGTAACAATTGATAGGCCTAACAAATCCCCAAAATGTGGAACTACCACGATGATGCATCAATGCCAACTTATGCAATACATCAGCCTAATGAAAGAAAATTATCACTAAAAGAAAGTATAAAAAAATAAAAGGAAAGAACTGTGGAACCGTAGTTCCACCAATCTTCCATTTGATTAGTTGTTGATGTACTTGTATGAGCATATTTAATTCCATAGGACATACTTGTATAAGTAAAGGATCACAAAACAACTTATGATGATGGTTGTGGTGCGATTGTGGTTGAGATAAGCAAAATTGTATATACAAAATATGATAAAAACCGAGATCCAACATACCTAAACAGTGAACAATATACTTTTTGTTGAGGTTGCTAATGGGACTATTGAATGGTAGACCAAACAGACACTAGAGGAGCCACCAGCCAGCCATCATCTGCATGTTTACTTTTCCCAGTTTTCTATCTCTTCTCCAATGAATGCAACTAACCATAATGGAATTGCATAAGATACATGATTCTATGAGAAAGTCTCGGCCTCATCTTTCACATCAGATACATGATTTTTCATCAAGTTCACATGTCGTTAACATTTTATATAAACATATTATAAAAAACGAATTCAAAAACTAAATATATCAAACTAATTTTAAACAAACTTACATTGATATCCTTGACCATGCTACTTCGATGTGTGTGTGTGTGTGCATGTGATAAGAAGCTAACCAACCTACACTTTCATCCTATCTCGCACAAAGACAAATAAACCATTATCATAAATTCATTTGGCATTTAATGAGAATCAGTACTGAACATTTCTAATTTTTAGTGTTCAGATTATAATACCTATAATCTTGTAATCCTCGCCAAGGTTCTCTTTTAAAACCAAGCAAATGCTGCAAAACACATAAAGCATACACACATAAGAGAACCATAACCAAATATTAAACTGGTAACATATATGAAGGTGACATTTTTTCCATTTGCACAAAAATACAGAAAATATTGGAAGCAGCAGAAGCGAGTGGTTTACTATGAAGTCTACTTTACCAATTTTCTTACCTTTTCTTACCTGTAGGAATTGTTTCATCAGAAGCTCATGTATTACAAGCACCATAATATCCCTCCTGTATCTAAACAAACCAAGTCTAATGTTTTAAAATTAGACTTTAATTGTAATAATTATCAATCAACGGTGAAGTAGATGCATACCGAGTGAAACTAATAAAAAATAGAAAACATAAATGATTAAAGTTACACACTAAATATTCTAGTAACATAAAAAAAAGTTTGAGTTGGAAAATAAGATTAGATGCAATGAGATAGGGACAAGATTTTTGTTGTTCTTACCTAGGTCTGGTGGTCGGAAACATAAAAGGTAGTTGAATAGTGGTGTGATGAAGGTGTACATGTGCAATGGTGATTTGGTGGTAGCGACGAGTAGTTTGATGATGACGATGGTTGGAGTTGGAGAAAACCTAGATTGAGGACAGAGAAAAGGAAAAGTGAGGTGTTTCTCTATAAACGAAGAGAAACGAGAGAGAAAAGGGACTCAAATCCCCTATTTTAAGCATCTTCACACGAAACAGGTTGTGAATAAGTCTTCATTTTGACCGATTTAGCTTGATGAATGTGAGTTAGGTGGATATATTTAAGGGATAAAATAAAAGTGACTTAAATTTTAGTGTTTGATAATTTGACTTTGGTTGAACAAATAAGTTTTTTCAATTCATAAAATGATTATAAATATTGTAGTAAAGGGTTGTACCTCTTAAAATTCAGCCTTTGATCAAATATGCATATTAAGGTATAATATATATATATATATATATATATATATATATATATATATATATATATATATATATATATATATATATATATATATATATATATATATATATAGGGTGGTTGAATTGAGAAAATAAAACGGTTGAGAATGAGGAAATCAATTTCAACAACACATGTATTTTACCGCAAAACATTTAGGTGTACCGGCGGAAATGGGCAAAGGATACACAAAGTGCTATCAAACCAAACATGTTTCCTTAAACTATGCTAATACTTACCTTAATATATATACAAAAACATAGTTTTTTTTAAATCTTTCAGAAGCTATTTTTATCCAAAAATTATCTTAAATATATCAAAATTCATAATTTTTTATTCTCAATAAATATAGATCCATATTGATATAGTTTTAAGATAAAATAAAATTTTTATTTTTTTATAGTTCAGCTCTCGTTATCTATAAGTGAATAAAAATACATCCAATTTTATTACTGTACATTCTTTATTCACTTATATATAAAACATACACTTATTATTATTATTATTAATATTATTATTATTATTATTATTATTATTATTATTATTATTATTTACAGTTTACATGTCATTCATATATGAATATAACACATAATAAAGTTTTCTTACCCAAAATATTTTTTTTACACCATCTTTCGTCATATGGTATATTCATATATGAATAAAACGTGTATTAGCTCGTCCTATGTTATATTCATATATGAATAAAGTATTTATCAGATTTTGGTTACAGTTCATTTGTGATTCATATATGAATAAAGAGTATGTGAATAAAAGAAGAAGTGTTTTGAAAATTCGAACTCCTTATATATATATATATATATATATATATATATATATATATATATATATATATATATATATATATATATATATATATATATATATAACAAATGAACTGTAACAAAATTTTGATAAATGTGTTATTCATATATGAATATAATTTGTGAGAATAGCTAATACACGTTTTATTCATATGTGAAAATAACATGTGACGAGAGCGATGTAAACTATAAAAAGTTTATTACATGTTATATTCATATATGAATGATACTTAAACTGTAAAAAAATTAAACCTACTTTTTATTTATAAGTGATTAACGAATGTACTGTAATAAAAATCTGATACATTTTTATTCACTTATTGTTGTGACAGGTCTTCGGCTTAAGTATGTATCTTTGATGGATGGGATGGAGTGCCTGAGAATCACATCGACGGAAACAAGACCGTCAGTCCTCATCCGGGAGGAAGTCCCGGAACGAAGCCCCGACGACCAAGTTAGTTTATTTCTTAGAGAGAAGGTGAAGGTTTTATAAAAGGGCTAGGAGATTTTTTTCTTCGGTCCTTTCTCTTGGAGGAACGGTTATACACTTCCTCTTCCCATAATCTGCGGTCCCATCCTCTATTGTCATTTCTTCTTTCACCCATATTTTTTTCTCTCTGATTCTTGATGGCCTCTACTAGATCTGGAGTCGCTCCTACACCCGAGGAGTTTGAGTCCCTTCAATTCCGATCTCGGTTCATGCCTGAGCATGGGGTTCAATTCCATCAGAAGGGTCTACCATATATTAACCATCGGCCAGGAAAATGGGTATTCCGATGGCGATCTTCGAGGCCGGGTTTCGGCTTCCCGTTTCTTTGATATGGTTATGTGAGAATACGGTTTCTCTGTCCACGAATTGACCCCAAACGATGTGAACAAATAGTTTGGTTTGAATTACAGTGTCGAGCAATGAGGGTGCTTCCCAATCTTCAAGCATTCCAGTCTTTCTTCAATTCGTCTACTCATTCGGGCGTTCACACTTTCTCTCAACGCCGTAACACACATTCCTATATAGTTAACCAAAAAACGCCTCAGAAGAACTGGCACGATCGGTCGCTGTGGGTTAACAGTGATTTGGTCGGGGTCGGCTATCCTCGTGTGCCCAAGGCTTTGGATCGGGCACCCCAACTATCAGGGATTGGTTTGTCAGTGGCTCTCACGTTAAGAGGAATTTGTTTCAACGACGAACACTGGCCGGACTATGTATTGGCGGCAGCCGGAATGAGTGCTGCTTGGCGGTCACGTGGAAAAATGCCTCAGTTTTTTTGTGGACAATGATGGTAAGTGTTACCTTTCCCCCTCTCTCCCTCTTTTGCTTTCCTTTGCTTGATATTTTGTTTCTGTTTCTAAGAAAAAAGAGGGTTTTGCGTTGTTTGCCGTTGCAGGTAGCGAGAGGTTTCTATCTCTTGAGCAAGTGCTACGGGGGGATTTTGTAGGGCACCTGCAGTATCACGAAGTTCCTCAAGTGGAGACGCTACTGAATCCAGCCAGATTTGGCCCTGTTCTTGAGGGCGATGTCCCTCCTGTCGAGGCGAGGGTCCGCGGATCAGGTGTGGCTAGTGGTAAAGTCGTCTCCCGTCGTCAGTCTGCTATTGTGGATTACGCCCTCGAGGAAGATGTCGGTGGCAGTTCTATTAGCCGACATTTACGTCGGAAACACAACATTGATCCTCTATTTTCTAAGTCCCATGTTGTTATTGAGATTGCTGATACTGACGATCCGCAAGCGGTGGAGGCAGCGGATCTGCGTCGGCCGGGGGAGCTAGGCGTTGTGGGTACTTACTCGGCATCTCCATCTATTCCCGGTGATGCCCCATCGGCAACGAGTCCTTCGTCTTTGGGCGCTACTGGTGTGTATCTCCCTCGGTAGAGAGTCTCACATCCAGTTCTCTTTTTTCGGAATAGGGACCTTCCTTTGAATGGTGTTGGCATGCGTTTCTTCCGGCTACCCTGGAGGCTTTCGACGCTCTTTCTTATTCTCGCATGGCGAACGATATTCAATATGCCGCTTCTCAGGTTGCTCCCTACTTGGTGGCGGCTACTGGTCGTCTTCGTTACATAAGGGTTGATTTAGCGGAGCTGGATGCTGTTAAATGCGAGCGTGACGAGCTTGCAGAAAACTTTTGGCTTCTCGAAGAGGAGCAATACAAGTTTGATGACTGCTACCTCGTGCTGTCCGGGGAGAAGAATGATGTGGAAGCTCAGGTGGCAACTCTGGATGAGGAGGTGAATCTCTTATCCCAGCAGGTCCAAAATTTGGTATCGGAGAAAGAAGTATTGGCGGAGCGTTTGACACTGCTAGACGATCAGTTCGCCGTTGAGGTCTTGAGGAGAAAACTCTTGGAGGCTGATTTAGCGTGGGTTCTCCAGAAGGGAGTGGTTCTGGTGGTGGACCGTGTTGTTGAAAGTATTGAGTTCGTGCTTGGGATACGTCGCGTGAAGGCCGCATGTGTGGCTGCTGGTGTAGAGAAGGGAAAGTAGGTGGCACGAGCGTGGTCAGCTGGTAATGGCCCTGACTTGTCTGATCCGGACGTTGTGGCACAATATGTTGATGCATTGCATGCTGCCATAAGGGCTTTTACCGAGACGGATTTTACGTCCTACCTTCGTTTGGGTGAGCTCAGCCTTGCTGATCTTTGCCAATTGTGCTTTGAGGAGGAGCAACACGTGCCAAACGGTGGCGTTGGGGGCACTGCTTCGACTCAACCTCTCCGGGGTTAATTCTCATTTATTTTTGTATGTTTTTTGTTTTATTTCTCATTTTTTGTATGTACTTTGGCTCTTAACTGAGTGGCCAATTGCCTCTCTTTTGTGGTCGCTTAAGGTGAGCCGAGGTCGTCACCTCTAGGCACCCTGGAATCGTATGTGTTAAATTGTCACGGGAAGGTTATGATCCTTCAGACCCTTTGGGCACGTTTGGTTTGAGAGCCTGGAGGCTTTATTGCTTGTTTAACCCGAAGTTTACGTTGGGGGATTATCTCTTTCTGAGATTTGTGGTTTCATGTGTTTTGCTCAAACAATGTGAGTGATCAACCTGTGTTGTCGTTTGGCAAGCTCGTGTACCCCCCTTTTTTTGTTCTTTGCGTTTGTATTTATGCTTTACATACGCATGTGCGTATATTGACTAGTAAGGCTAGTCTACTATCTTGTGAAAGTTTATTAATCAGAAAGTTCTAAGGACAACTTAAACATCTTCTTGTAAAACGTTTGACCAAAGTGTGGCTTTTAGGCCGGAGGTCCGAGAGTCACTAACCCCTCATTTGGTTATGCCCCTTGCCGGTTGTTTTTATGAATAAAAGTGGCGCAGGTTGTGTGCGTTCCGTGTTCGGGGTATCGATCTCCCGTATTTTGCTTCTAGTGTATATGCTCCATCCTGATGTACCCCCATTATTTTGTAGGGTCCTTCCCAGGCTACACTTAGCTTCCCCAATGGCTCCGAGTGGCTAGCCTCGTTCTTCCTCAGCACCCATTCTCCTACCTTGAAGTTCTTTACATGTACCCATTTATTGTAAAAGTTTTATGTACAGGATTTGTAGGGTGCTTTTCGTAGTATGGCAGCTTGGCGTTTCTCGTCTAACATGTCCAAGTCTTGTCGTCGCCCGTCCTCGTTCAGGGCTTCATCGAAGCTAGTTACCCGCAACGATTCACTCAGAATCTCGAGTAGGAGCACCGCTTCCGTGCCATATGTTTGGCTGAAGGGTGTCTCTCCTGTCCCTGACCTTGCGGTAGTGCAGTATGACCACATTACTGTTGGCAGCTCTTCTGTCAAGACACCTTTTGTTTTCATCAGGCGTTTCTTGATCCCATTCATGATGGTCCTGTTTGATACTTCAGTCTGGCCGCTTTCCTGGGGGTGTGTGTAACACCAGTCAAAATAGGTCAAGAACAATCACATATGATTATGCTAATCATGTAATGTGACAAACTTACTATGTAATTCATGATAAATGCTAATACAAGTATGAACTTGCATACATACTTTATGATACAAATCAAAGTATACGTCCATATGATTCCAAAATGTATAAAACGTTTAAATCTTACTTCGCATGAAGGAGTTATGATAAATTCTAACGCTATAAACCCTTATAACAAAAGGAATTTACAATAGACTTAGAATTAGCTATTAGATTCTAAAAAAAAGTTGTAGCGTACGTCTCCACCTACGCGTGGATATAAAGAACGTCAAAAACGGAGCTTGTATGCAAAAGTTATGACCTTCCGAATATACACTTGTCTAAGAGCATGACACGTGTCAGAAACCCTAATCTGACTGGACTCACGACGTGAGTATTAATTCTCACGATGTGAGGAGTCAAAACGGCACTTTTCAAGCCTAGAATGCAGATGTCAAGTCTACGTTTAAGGCTCACGACGTGAGGAGTTAAAAGGACACTAATCGATGCTAGAAAACAACTGGGAAGCCTACAAGATGACTCATGAAAGCTCAGAATGTGAGCATGTGAGGCTCACGACCTAAGAGACCAACAATCAGCCTATAAATAACCATTTCGACCCCAAGGCTCATTACATCTAAATCTCTTCTCTCTATCTCGTTTGATGAGGCCGTTTCGCTTCTCGAGCCCGACGTTCACGAACCGCTGACCGTTTCTAGTTAGATTCTAACCGCAATCACACACAAGGTGAGGTCATACCCCTACGTTTTCACGATTTTTCAATTGTTTTAGGGGGGGGGGAATACAAATAAAACACAAGAAATCTTGTGTTTAAAAATATAAATTGCTTATTATGTTATCTTACCGTTAATATGCATTTAAACATGAAATTTATTAAATACGCAAAACATCGTTAATATCAAATTTAGAAACATTTACAAAACATGTTCAGACGCAACGGTTTCATATCAACGGAAACAAAGATATAAACTATAATAGGTGTAGTTTATGGAACGTACGTACTATTTTACAAAGTTTAGGTAGAATATGGAAACAAACATATAAACTATAATAGGTATAGTTTATGAAACACACATACAGTTTATTCAATACAAACTTAAATTTCATTTACTAAAGGGTATTACATTTCATTTACTAAAAGGGTTTTCAGTTTATTACTCGTAAACTCGTTGAAGCAATTTGTGAGATGCCTTCAAGTACTTATCTAAGTGCCAACGAAAGTCCTGTATTATAACCAGAGTCTCTTGTAGGGAGAGCGAGATATTTGTGTATAGATCTATACGGGAATGAGAATCCCGCACCTTAACTGTTAGCTACATTTAGGTCGGCAGACCTTGGGTGAAAAATGTCGTTAACATTCCGACGCCTGAAGAACGTCGCAATTAGGCCATCTTAGGTCATAGTATGGTTATAAGAACTTACATGGAGAAAACAACGACACATTTACGTAGTAATATATTTTCAGACAGTTTCATTGAACATTAACTAAAACATATGGTTTACTGGACAAACATAAACTTCGATGGTTTTATTCGAATAATAAAACTATATTGCATTATCTTTAAGCACAATATTCATACACATCGGTTAGGACAACGAAGAATCATATTTTCGTCTATGATTGCTTAGTGTATATGCCAGGGTTATATAAAATTAAGACCCGATCAACTTAGAATTGGTGGGTCCGCCTTACTTCCTGTTCCTTGTTTGGTTGTGGGCTTAGGGCATACCCATTATATTCAATGGCCTATTAAATCTTGATTTTATATAACTTGTATACGCTAAGGGATTATAGAAGAAAGCTATGGGATTTCTAGAAGTACGCACTGTTATACCACAAGTAATACATTATACTACTTACTAATACGATACGATTATCATTTCAGGGAAACATACATACAAATACCACCATAGAACACTATTTGCTCGTACAGTACAACTCACATTTCTGAAAGGATCATTATTGTTAACTCTATGATTACTTAAGGTATACGTTAGGTTATATACAATGAAGGCTCGATAGGCAGTGGAATGTGTGATTTCCGCCTTATTTCCTGTTCCTTGTTTGGTTGTGGGTTTAGGGCAGATACACACATTCGACTGTCCGTTTGATCTGAATTATATATAACTTGTATACACTAAGTAATCGTAGAAGGAACTAGTATGGGTCATATTACTTACATTTCATTTACTAAGAAAATATTGGATTTTCTGGAGGAATACACTAATACTTTCAAGGAACAAAGAACACACTCTTTTCATAACAAAATACTTATGAAATCACCAACTTAAATGTTGATACACTTTCAAAATCACTTGTATTCTCAGGAAACTAGTAGACAGGTACACACACAGGTTTCGATAAGACGGAGCATAGTAGCGTCACGTCTTAGTTTTTGCTGCATACTGTTGGAGTCAGATATAATATGATTCGAATACAATGTAAGCTCTATGTTATCAATACAATGGTTGTGTTTGCTTTTATTACTATTATACAATTGTTGTGATACTATACATGAAGTCATTCGCCCCCGAACGTTTCCGCCGTTTTACCGGTTTGGGTGTGTGACAGTGTTCAACCGAGGTAAAGCGATGATGGATCCACTTTTCCTCGCACCATTCTTTCAAGGGGCTTCCCTAGAACTGTGTGACATTAACGCTTATCAGGACCATAGGGGTGCTAAACCGGATTAGGATGTTTGTCCACATGAATTGGATCATCTGCCTGCCCGTGACCATGACTAGGGATTCTGCCTCGATCCACTTTGTGAAGTAGTCAACTGCGACCAGCAGGAACTACAATCCCCCTGGAGCCGTCGGGAATGATCCTACGATTTCGATTCCCCATTGGTGGAAAGGTCATGGGTTGCTAATGCTATCATGGTTGTTGTAGGCTGATTCTGGAACGGGGCGAACGCCTGACATTCCGGGCATTTTCTTGTGACCCTCGTCACGTCTTTGTACACGCTGGGCCAATATACCCCTAAACATAGTATCTTGCCAGTGAGTGCTCGTGCTCCCTCATGTGCTCCAACTTCGCCTGAGTGGCTCTCCTATTGATGGACTTGGCCTTCCTCGTGTGAGATGCATCTGAGCCAAGGCGCTAGGTAGCCTCTCTTATACAGTTGCATACCTTTTTCGGCAAATTGGGGGGGGCTTGATTTTTATCTACTTAGCGTCTTCTGGGTCATCTGGAAGGACCCCATGGTGCAAATAGTCTAGGTATGGCTTGGTCCAGTCTGGCGATTCTGTGATGGCATCGACTTGCTTGTTGTCGATGCTTCTTTCTCCCCGAACCTCTACTAGTATTTTTTGGTTAAGTGGTCAAACGATGCCGAGGCCAACTTGCTAAGAGCGTCGACCCTTGTATTATCCCCCTGGGTATTTGTTTGATTTCGAAGCTATTGATCGAATGTGCCAACTGTCACATCTTTTCCAGGTATTTTTGCCGCCTCGTTGTTCGAAACTTGAAAGTCGAATCTCAAGGAGTATGTGATTTGGTCTCCCTTGGGGTTTTTGAGGATAAGGCCTACACCCGAGCCCTCCATACTTGCTGTGCCGTCAGTGTGTAGTTCCCATATTTCTTTGCTTGCATTAGGCTCTAGCAGATCTGCTGGTAAGGCCTTTGGTATTCCTCTAACTGCATCTGGTATTTCTACCAAAAAGTTTGCTAGTGCTTGCGCATTGATACTATTCTAGGGGCGGTAATCTATATCGTGCTCCTCCAACTCTATCGCCCATTTCACTAGTCGTCATGACTTTTCGGGCCATATCAGGACCTATTTTATTGGGAAGCTGGCCAGCGCTCCAATTTTATGTGCTTGAAAATAGAGCCGCATGCGTCTGGCCGTGTAGATTAAGGCCAACACCAATTTTTCCAGGACTGGGTAGTTGATTTCAGGGCCTTGTAATTGTTAAAACATGAAAAATGAACCTCTAGCAATCACAATTATGATGATCCAAATTCAGCAGCTTCTGAGATTAATGAAGTCCGAGATTAATGGTGTCCGAAATGAAGATCAGTCCTAGGAAAAGTAAAGATCCGAGATCAGTCAGTCTGTCTGAACATTTATTGTTTCTTGTCTTATTCATGATGTAACGTTTCATAGGACTTATCTTTTTGTATCTTTTAGATAATCGGTTGTGAGTAGCTGATTATTAACCAGTCCGAGGAATGTCTCTTAAGTTTGTACGATGTACTTCCTTAGTCGATTTAAGGAGTGTTTTGAATGACAAGAAACATGGTAATTTGTTACTGCAAAGATAGCAAAATTTCTATTTAATTCACTTCCACTTTTCTCTCATTGTCAATATCTTTCATTACATTCTTCTTGTTCATTTAAATTCTTTACATTGGTTATACTCCTAGTTTAATTCATTTAATATTGAGTACTTTGTTGAATATTACATTCAAGTCTTGATTGGTACTACCAGACTCGACTGGAAGATCTAATTAAGAGTAGACATTGATGTTAAAGATTAACTCAAGGTTTGAGTTTTCGAATCTTGTCCTTGCGCATTGATTTAGTACTCACAATTGGTATTAGAGCTTGAGTGGTTGTCCTTTGAATCCATAAGAACATATTATAGTTGATTCGAAATTACCTTGGTATTTTGATCATTTCTGTGTTCAGGATAAAAGTTCTTCTATATACCACTTCTTCTCTAATATCTTAACTTCGATGGTTGATCCTAATTCTCAACAAATGTATTCAATGCAAATAGAAAATTGAGTAGGTTGCCCTTCTCATGCCCCATTGCTAATTGTTGAAGAGTATGATCAAAGTCAGAATGGAAAGATTTTTACTTGGTAAAGAAAAAGGTGAAGCTATCTGGAGATCTGTAAAAGAAGGTCCACATGTTCCTGTAAGACAAACTATAAGAGATGTTGCTACAACTCTCATGGGACAGGAAGAACAACGTCAAGCACCTCTCACTGCTGATGACATCGAGAAATTGCATGTAGATCAAATTGCTTTTTCCAAAATGGTGCTTGGTGTTCCTCCTTCTCTCTTTGAGCACATTAAGTTGTGTAAATCTGCTAAAGAGATTTGGGACACACTCCAAGACCTGCTCGAAGGATCAGAAAACATGAAGGATAAGCGTTTGACTTCTGTTGTCAACGAGTTCGATACTTTCACCACAACTCCAGGTGAATCAGTTGCCTCGGCCTCTAACAGATACCGAATCGTCGTCAACAACATGACAACTCATGGGATTGTCCGAACTCCACTAGAATACAATCTCAAGTTCATCAATAGTCTTGGTAAAGGATGGGGAAACGTGAAATCGTGTCTTCATAGTAGTGGATCTATGAAGAATTTGAAGCTTTACCAGCTATTTGATGAACTTCAAGGTCATGAATCAAATGTTGCAGAAACCTTAAAAGAACTCTGCGGAGGTCCTCTTGCTCTTGTTAGCTCTTTCAATCCTCATGTGTCGAACCCTTCTGTTTTGGAACCCTTCAAATCTGTTATCCCAACTATCCCACTTGTTCAACCCTCTCCACCAACTTTACCTGCTCCTACTAGTTAAAACTATCAGTTTGATGGAGACCTCGACCCTAAAGCAATGGATCTCGAACTACGCTTTCAATAAGGGTTTTCTTTGCTTTCCATGAAATATAAGCGTACCTTCAATCCCACTCACAAACCATATGACAACCGTTTCCAAGCTCCTCATCAAAGTAATCCCCAACCATTTCCTAAACCTTTAGAAAATCCACTTGTTTATAAACCCAACATCTCTACACCAAACCATACCTCAGAATCTCACGAGACTCCAAAGTAAGAAAAACCAAAGATCGTTTGTCACAAGTGTGGTCATGCAAATCACTATGCCAAAGACTGCTTGGCTGAAGCACTACAAAAACGCAAGATCAAGGACTCTACATACTATGCACGTCGAGCTCATGAAAATGGATGCTAGTGAAAAAGCATTTATTATCACCGTGTCGAGAGATGTGGAAGGATATTGGTCATCTGGTGATGAAGATGATGTGAGTACCGGTAGAAACATGTGTCTTATGGCAAGACATACAATTGAATGTGATGAAGGCTACTGGTAATCTAGATCAGAGGAAGATTATGATGATGCTGAACCGAACTACTGCTACATGGCGACCAACGACCCACCCGGTAGAAGCATCGTTCAACATGTAAAATCTATGATTACTGATAATAATTTTGATTTATCTCTCTGTGAACCATATCTAACTCAGATCCAATCATATATAAACATCATTTATAAAGCCTATGAGTCTGCGATTGAAGCTAGTGAGAAGATGGAGAGTGAACTAAGTCGTCTTAGATTACGTTTCGAGGATAAGAAGCTTAAGATAGAGTCTTTAGAACATGAACTTGTAATGTCAAAAGATGAATGTATCATTCTTAAGGAAAAATGTGAAATCACTTATTCTGAAAGAAATATTTTAATTTTTGATAACAAACATCTCAATGCCAAAGTAGATGCTTTGCATAATTCCATAGATATTCTTGAAGCAAATGAACGGATGACTCATAATTTTTGTCATCCTTGGTCTAAAGCACCTGGTTTCGTAAGCGAGTTTCCAAAACCTATTGCTAATCCCTTGAAGGAGTTATAAAATTTAACTTTTATGGGAGACATTCTGAACCACAAATATTCAGATACCCCTGTCTCGCCATTGTCACCCCTTCCAGAGACTTCAGTCCGATTATCATCCCCGATTCCTGAGTTTTAGCTAATAGTAGTCAAATGTCCCGATTCCACGTCTCTTCCGCCTTTGATACCCCTGAACCTGAATCAGACCTCAGAATTCTTCCCTAGCATTCCCAACACTGTAGTTAAAATTCTGAACCACAGTCCTCCTCACAGTTGTCTTGTTGAAGAAATTTGTTCCAGAGACAACTGGACCTGACTCGGATAAATCAGATTTTTTCTGGGCATCTTTTGATAGTGACGTTGAAGAAGAAATCGTAGTAGAATATTTATCTGATTCTTGTGTTTCTGATTCTCAAATGATTTCAAAAACCAATTTAATGCAATTAAACCCATGTTTAACAACCCATCTGCTGGCCAAACTTCCAAGTAATCATCTGAATCCAGGAAGAAACCTTCGTTGAATAGGAGAGATGTCGTTGATCCTAAGATATAAGCCAAATATGACCATAGAATGGTGTTGAGTTTAATTGTGTTGCGTCATGGGCTTTATGTTTTGTATCCGGATTGGGCCTGTCCATCCGTGATTATCTAGTAGGGTTATAGTATAAGTATACATGCATGTATGCATTATACGCTGTCGATTATTACGTTTATTGTTTTGTAACCCTAAACACCTCTACAGTCGAAGTTCTTAATCGAGCTCTTCTGAGGTGTTGAAGCTTTAATCATACGACATATTCAAAGCCATACTCGTGTTCATATTTACGTTCATAATTGTTTGATTGCATAGAATCTAACGATCCTAATTGAACTTAGTTCTAACAATCGGTATCAGAGCAGGAGACTGTGTGATCAATACACATTCCTTCTATATTCAAAATTCTTTAGGGTTTCCGCTTTTATCGTATAAATAGAAGCCATCTTCTTTGTATCGACGGCAACTCTGTTTCAGATAAAACCCTAATCTCAAGTTTACAGGTTTGATTCTAGTAGCTCACCATGTCTCACGAAGATTCACAAACAAATCCCATCAACATCTCAAACAACATTGGATCTACAACCAGGATACCCATTCTTTACACTCAAGACTATGAAGTATGGGTGCATCACTTTGAAGACTACGTGGTTGGATCTGAAGATAATGGCTATCTCATCTGGGAAGCTATCACACTTGGGCCGTTTGTTCACTCAGGAACGAACACAACTGTTAAGTCCCAAAAGGAATATAACAAGCTGGTCGTGGATATAGATAAGATGCCACAGGACGAGGAAGACAAGTTGCTGTGTAATGTGAAGGCTATGAGAATGATCAGATTCGCCTTACAATCTGACACTTTTCGGTTGGTTGGTTCATGCACGACGGCCAAAGAAATCTGGGATAGGTTGAAAGAACTTTATTCAACTGATGAAGATCTAGAATACTCCATTCAAACCTTGCTGCTGTCAGAATTTGGAGTTTTCGAATAGAAACCGGAGGAGAAACTCATACAAACTTTCGATCGGTTCAATCATCTCCTAAGTAAGATGATCAAGCATGGAATAGAAAGAAAGTTGATCGAGCAGAAGGTGACCTTCATGAACGGACTGAGACCGGAATGGATGGCTGTGGTTTCAACCGTGAAAGCACACGAACAATTTAAGTCTTACTCAGTGGCGAAACTTGTGGGAATACTTAAGTCCCATGAGAGTGTAGTAACCAAGGAAGCGAATGTAGTTTCTGGTGTGGGATCGCTGGCCCTTGTCTCAAAAGGATAAAGCATTGCAGAAGAAGAAGAAGAGTCTGATATGTCTGAGTGTGATCTTACAAGCGAAGAGTACGCTATGATGGTCACCAATCCAAAGAAGTTTGCGCGAAGAAAATTTCCTGTCAACAAGAACCGAAACTGGCAAGGAAGTTATAGTTCTGAGAAGGTGAAGGATGAAGCGAAAATCTCTTCTCAAAAGGATGAAGACAAGAAGGAGAGCAAGCTTGCAGGAGACTCTGGGTTCGACTGCAATTACTGTCACGGCAAAAATCACTTTTCCAAAGATTGCATGCTGAGGAAAATGGCTGAGAAAAGAGATGGTGAAGATGATGAGGCGTACTATATGCGCAAGTTGGAAGAGATCAAGAAAAAGAAGGCAACTAACAGTTCTATGAATGCCTTGATTGTACAGGAGAATGCAGATGAAGATGAGTTCGGTGGCGTTGAAGTTTGGTCAACCGACTCTGAAGATGAAGAGGTAAGAAAGCCCACTCATGGAAAGGCTTATGTGGCAAAGGAAGTAGGTTCGGCTGGAAAGTGCTTAATTGTCACAGCTGGTTCATCAACCGAAAGTGCAAATGAGGAACCGAACCTGACTGAGGACAAGTGTTTTGCAGCCAAGCCTGTTAGTGAGAAGATCAACGACTGCGATCGGTTGATCAAAAAGGTACAATCCATCCTTGAATCACTTAAAGTTCCAATAACAGATTATGAAGAAGAATTAAATGAATTAAAATTTGAATTTTCTAACTTAAGTGGTAGTCTCATGCAAACTCGCTTAGCGAATTCTAACCTAACTGACCAACTCAGCAGGGTGTCTTCAAAAAGTGAGGAGAGAAGGATGTGGATTGAGCTGAAGGAGGCGGAGTTAATTAGGGCTAGGGATGAAAGTATTTATTTGCAAAGAGACAATTTAAAGTTTTTAAAACAAAGGAATGTTTTTTGTTTAATTGCTAAGCGTTTATACACTAATATTGCTCAATTGCATTTAAGCTGTGAGATAGGAAAGAAGATTCATAAGATGATCTTACCCTTCCTTGAATTTAAGGAGGATGAGGTCATAGCAGAATGTAAATCAGTAGTGTCATCAGAAGAGACATCCATGTCTTACAAAATTGGACTGGAGAAGATAGAAACCTTCATTGATTCTAAGGAACACAAATGTATGCTCAAAGATATTTTAGATGAAAACGATAGGTTGAAAATTAAGTCAGACACTATTCAATCATTTGACCTGTCTAATGCCAAATTAACTTCAGAAAATAAAATGAACTTAGAAAATACGTCTGAATTTGATGAGGAAAGTGAGATGAGTGAAATCTCAGTAGAAGACGTAGTTGATTGCTCTGAGTTTATGAAGAGCGAAACCGAGAATGAGAAACCCCTCATTTATGAAAATTCGGTTGAGTTCGCTCGCATGTCAAAAGACAAGCAACAAAAACTCAAAGAAAAAGCTATGGTTTATCAAAAGGTTCAAACTGTCCCAAATCAGGTCTATGCAGTTACAGGGGTCACTACAAAACAAACGACAAAATTAAGAGTCTTGGTTGACAAAGACAATGCTGAAGGGTGCGACGATTACTTCTGGTCTTCCCCTATTGACAACGCAGACGAAACCATAGGCTTATCTGAGCAAACTTCATGGAGGGTTAAAGGAAGATACGTTGCTGAACCCATCAACAAACCCTCGAGTTTCGACAAACCAAGCACAAGTGGAACCAAAGAAACTCCTAAAGAACCAATGAAAGAACTGAGAGTTCCAACTAAGACAACCGAAACTCAAAAGGAGAAGCCAAAGACTAGCTTCAACATCCACAAGTCGCAGAAGGAGTTAGCTGAACAGAAACGCTTAAGAAATCAAAGATACGCAAAGAATCTGAATGAGCGAAAAAGTCACTGGCAATATCAAAATCCCAACTACGTCCCTCCTAAGAAAGAATCAACGGACAAAGGAAAGGAAAAACTAAAGGAAAATTTCAGTCCAAATTCCTACTATTCCAAAACTAAGAACCGAAACTCTAGTTTCGGTCCGAACATCACGGTTAACAATCGACAGCCAAGTTTCGGTCCTAAGTCTAGTTTCGGTCCTAAGTCTAGTTTCGGTCCTAAGTCTAGTTTTGGTTCTAAATCCTGTTTCGGTCCTTCCAAGTCCCAATGCAGTACAAATTCAGTAAAGGACATCAAAGGAAAGGGAAAGCTCGCATCTGATTCTGAGTTCTATAATAAGAAAAAGTCAGCTAACCCTAGGATTCAAACGAAAATTCCTAAACCATCTAACATCACACCATCTAATACACCAAAGTTTAAACAAGAGAAAACAAAAATCAAGGTGTATACCATCAAAAGAAAAGATCAATCCACTCTAGTAAAACGAACATATTTGGTTGATATTTCTAATGTAATTCCTTTTTCTGTGAAAAACTCACCAGGACCCAAGAAACTTTGGGTTCCTAAATCCGCTTGAATGTGCAGGTGATACGTGACGAGCAGTTCGATGATGAATGGTATATAGACAGTGGCTACTCGCGTCACATGACAGGAAGGAAGGAAGAGCTGAGGGAGTTTCGGTCCCTTAAGGATGGTGGTTCTGTGAAGTATGGCAATAACTCGTGTGGAACAATCAAAGGATATGGGATGATAACCAATGGAGACTTTTCAATTCGAAAGGTAGCGCATGTAGAAGGATTGCAGCATAACCTCATCAGTGTGTCACAATTAGTTGTGGGCACAGGTTTGAAGGTTTCATTTGATGATGAGGGCTCTGAGATAATTGAGAAACAATCTAAAAAGGTTCTGTTGAATTCTGAACGCAAGGGAGAGATGTATCCTTTAAATGTCAATCAAATACGAGGAAAACCAGTAATATGTCTGCTGTCAAAGGCAAATACTGATGAAAGCTGGTTGTGGCATCGACGTCTATCGCATCTGAACTTCAAAGACGTCAATAAGTTGGTGCTTGGTGATCACATTCGAGGCCTCCATCTTCTCAAGTTTGACAAGGAACATCTGTGTGCATCATGTGAGATGGGCAAACAAAGCAGAAAGAGCCACCCTACACGAATCAATACAAATATTGTTGAAGCTCTTGAACTATTGCAGATTGACTTATGTGGACCTTCAGCTATCGAGAGCATCGGTGGTAGTAAGTACATTCTTGTCATTGTAGATGATTTTTCATGCTTCACCTGGGTTTTCTTTCTTAAACAGATATCAGACGCAACTCCCAAGTTAAAGACATTTATCAAGCAAGTGGAAGTGCAGTTGAGAAAGACGGTGAGGAATATCAGAAGTGACAATGGGCTGGAATTCAAGAATAAAGATTTTGAGGACTTTCTGGTTGATAAGGGGATAACTCACAACTTTTCGGCCCCTTATACACCACAACAGAATGGGATTGTTGAAAGACGAAACCGTTCTCTATGTGAGGCAGCCAGAACCATGCTCAGTTTCGCTTCCCTTCCGTTATACTTCTGGGCTGATGCTGTTGCAACTGCGTGCTACACTCAGAACCGATCCTTGCTCAACAAAAGATTCTCAATCACTCCATATGAGATTATGAACAATAGAAAGCCCAACGTCAAATTTTTCCACGTATTCGGTTCACGGTGCTTTATTTTAAATTCTAAAGAAAACCGAAACAAGTTTGATGTCAAAGCCGATGAGGGAATTTTTCTTGGTTATTCACTCTCTTCAAAAGCTTACATAGTTTTGAATAAACGCTCCAAACGGATTGAAGAAACGTATTACGTAACCTTTGATGATAATTACATGAAGAAAGTTCAAAGGAGCGAAAGTGACTTAGGGGAAATTTTTCCTGAATCAGGACAAGTCTCGGTTCCCATATCCAACTTGTTCGAAGAGTAAATTCGGTTATTTGATGAACCAGAGAAAGCGGCACACTCAGAGGCGAAAGCAGCTGATAACAAAATTTATAATCTTAAAAAGATCATCGATGAAGCTGCAAAAGAAATGGAAAGTGAACCTCCTAAAACCACAGGCGCTCAACCCTCAACTGACTCTCCAATCAATGGCTCAATGTTCGAGGGGGAGAGCTCATCAGCACCAAAGATAACCCAAGTGCCTTTCGAGGGGGAGAATCCAATTCGATCTCCAATTCATAAAGGTCCAAGCGAGGAGAAGCATATAGCTACAAACCCACCCAATAGTAGTCCGATCGAGGGGGAGAATCCAACTCCCACAGAGGATGAAAACTCTGATGCTACCACCAGTAACACTTCGCCAGTCGAGGGGGAGAAAGAGAATGCAACTGACGAAGGTGATGACGAAGGTGATGATGTTCAATCAGAATTTGAAGAGGAAGTGAATGTTGAATTGGATCCAGCATATGACCCAAATTATCCTCCGTTAGTCAAATGGACCAAGGATCATCCCAAAGCTCAAATTATTGGAGAATCATCTGAGAAAGTACTCACTCGTTCACAGTTGAAAGTGAAACAAACTGCATTATTCTCTAAAGTTGAATTTTGTATGTTTAATTCGTTTATTTCCAAGGTTGAGCCGAAAACTGTAAATGATGCACTTGATCATTCTGATTGGGATCAAGCAATGCAAGATGAGCTCCATGAGTTTGAACGCAACCGAGTTTGGAGGTTGATTCCCACACCAAAGGATGCTTCAGTGGTCGGCTTGAAATGGGTCTTCAGAAATAAGTTAGATAAAGAGGGGAATGTCATTCGCAACAAGGCTCGGTTGGTGGTGAAAGGATATTGCCAAGAGGAAGGGATAGATTATGAGGAAACCTTCGCTCCGGTAGCAAGATTGGAATCTGTTAGGATTTTTCTGGCATATGCTGCTGATAAAAACTTCGAAGTTTTCCAAATGGACGTAAAATGCGCCTTCTTAAATGGAGAACTAGAAGAAACAGTTTATGTTGAGCAACCTCCCGGGTTCGTGAACGAGAAATTCCCTGATCATTGCTATGTGCTGGATAAAGCAGTCTATGGATTAAAGCAAGCACCGAGAGCCTGGTATGAAACTTTAACACGCTTTCTGAAAATGTCGAAATTTAAGCAAGGTTCGGTTGACCCAACCTTCTTCCGAAAGAAAGAAGGCGAACATCTGATGATAGTTCAGATTTATGTCGATGACATCATCTTCGGCTCTACAAATCCTAGCTTAACAGCTGAATTCAGGAAGTTGATGGAGACTAAATTTGAAATGAGTGCAATGGGTCCGATTAACTTTATCAATCAGGAGGCTATACAAAGAACTTGCTGGCGAAATTCGGCATGATGAGAGATTCGAAAGTGAAGGTTCCTATGGCATTTGGAACGAAGTTAACACCTTCTCTGGAAAAACCTGCTGTTAACATAACACTATATCGACAAATGATAGGGTCCCTTATGTATCTAACAGCTAGTAGACCGGACATAATGTTTTCTGTTTGTTATTGTGCCAGGTTTCAAGCTAATCCAAGAGAACCTCACATGGTAGCTGTGAAAAATATTTTCCGTTACCTGAAGCGAACCTCATCTCTCGGTCTTTGGTACTCTGCTAGATCTGGATTCTTCATTCAAGCCTTTTCTGATGCTGATCTTGGAGGATGTGGTCTAGACCGAAAGAGCACAACAGGTGGATGCCAATTCCTTGATGGTAAACTTGTTTGCTGGCAGTCCAAGAAGCAAACCTGTGTGTCACTTTCAACAGCCGAAGCTGAGTATATAGCTGCAACATATTGCACTTCTCAAGTAATATGGATTCAAAGCCAACTGAGAGATTACGGGCTGAGTATGAAGAAGATTCCTCTCTATTGTGACTCAGAAAGTGCAATAAGGATTTGTCACAATCCAGTGCAACACTCAAAGACTAAGCACATTGCACTTAGATATCATTTCATCAAAGATCATGTAGAAGACGGGAACGTGGAAGCACATTTTTTTCGATCGACTGATCAATTGGCTGACATATTCACTAAAGCCTTGCCGGAAGCAAGCTTCAATAAAATTTTACAAGTCCTGGCAATGATGGAAGTAGAGTCGGTACCGAATCCTCAAATCTCTCACTAAAAATTAGACAAGCGAAATGGAGCGAACGCTCGGTCTATTTCGGCTCCAAAATTTTCGGGAACCGAAATGAACCGAACACTCGTTCTATTTCGGCTTTGGAATTTTAAGGAACCGAAATGAACCGAACGCTCGGTCTATTTCGGCTCCATAATTTTCGGGAACCGAAATGAACCGACCGCTCGGTCTATTTCGGCTCTGGAATTTTAAGGAACTGAAATGAACCGAACGCTCGGTCTATTTCGCTTCGCTCATTTAAGATAAGGTTTCGGTTGTGAATTTTGTAAATTCTTTTATCTCAATTTCTTTTAAACTGTGTTTTATGCTTCTTTATTTTCTTTTTCTGTTTTTATTATTTTTCAGAAAACTTCAAAAATCCAAAAATATTTTCTTTTTCTGTTTTTATTATTTTTCAGAAAACTTCAAAAATCCAAAAATATTTTCTTTTTCTGTTTTTATTATTTTTCAGAAAATTTCAAATCTTCAATATATATATATATATTTTTTGTGTGTGGTGTGTTTGTTTGTTTGTTCTTTTAATTAGGTCACAAGTGTCCAGTACAATAGAATTTGGAGCTAAGGCAGGTACAATCATTTTCATAAGAACTACTTAAGGGTCCCTAGAAGCATGCTGCTGCATGTTGACCAACGCCTCTACGACTTAGAGCAAGGCCTTAATGATTCGATCTATACCCATCGTTTCTTCCCAATCAGGCTGTTAAAATCAACTCGGTCTAGAGCTACCTTACTCTTCTCATATGAGTTAAGAGTTTTTCTGCTTAGTCACGTCATTATCGCAGAAGGTACTTTCGGTTCTTTAGCCATCCTCCTTACATTCTCCATCAACTTTCGGTTCACCACTGTAACCCTTGAGACTCTCGGTCCTTACCACTGAGGTTTATGGTTGCATAAAATCTGTGTTTGTGATCTTAGCTACGTATACCACGTGCTGAGTGAAACCCAAAGTCCAATACCTACAATGCATTGAGGGTGAATTGTTCTATTCAAGATCTTACTGTGTACCTATTGAAATCCCTTTTATTTTTGAGTGGTCTTTTATGAAATCGTCTAATACCAAGGCCTTTCTTCCCAAAAAGATCCAGTTTATTTTTTTTGGATTTCTATCACTTCTTTAGTCACTATAACCTATATCCAACCTACTTGTTCAACAGACCACATCGGTCTCACAAGTACTTCTTCCAACGTTCGGTCTTATGTTAAGACTCGATGTTCGGTTGAAGATAAGCTACCCTTAGCCTAACAATTAAAAGATGCCTTTCAATGTTTCTCAACAAACACTTGATCGTATTTTTCGGGAAACCACACAAGCACTTCAAGTCTCTCTTGACTTTGAAGGAAGCGATTCTTGCCCGGAATCATCTGCTTTATGTCTTCTAATAGACATCACTAACATCCTATACACATTTTGCTTTATTTCTCTATCTTTTGTCACCCTATTGCACGGAATTTTTTATTTTCCCACTTTCTGGTTACTAATTGGTTTGATTTATGTTCATCTATTGAAGCTTCAGGGGTTCTCCTGAATTTTGGAACGATGTTGAATTTCAAACGACGATTGAGGATAAGATTTTGGGCGCGTGAATTTGAAAAGTCCCTAAACCCACGCGTGCTGACGTAGACATGGGTATAACCAACCTGTCACATCGCGCTTTTTCAGGCGACATATTCGTGACCGCGTCATTATTATGGAGATTATTTCTCTCTCTCCTGGCAACGGTATATAAAGGGTTTTTCATCTTATTTGTCTTTTACCAGCAACAAAACTCCCTCTATATACACGGCGATTTACAACTGTTCATCTTCTTCCTTCGATAAACAATGGCGACTTCTTCTTCAGTTCAAGATCAAACTGCTTCATCAACATTGCTCACGATTAAGCCAAATCAGAATATGATCATCGAACTCAACCCGTTTCTGTACGATTCATATATGCTGCACGTGTTTGAATGTTTGAAGTATTCACCACTGGTTGTAGCCTTAACGAAGGTGGAAGCTGTCCCGATGTCACTTCTATCTCAGGTTTACTCTACGACCACATATGACAAGAACAAGGAACGAATCTACTTTCAAATCCATTCTAAAAAGGCTTCTATTTCGAAAGGGAGATTTTGTTCGTTGTTACATCTTGCCGTCGATTCATTTGTCATCTCACCAGACTTCATCACTAAAACTCAATTGTTCTCGATGCTCTACGAGATGGGTTATACGGATGTGCTCACCACCGTTACAAAGGTTAAGAAGTCGTGTTTACCGTCTTAGTGGAATGGTTTGCTTACTCTTCTTATTAAGAGTTTGGCGGAGATGAGTGGTAGTTCTGATGGCACCAGCAAGGGTTTTCTAACCCTTCTATACGGTCTTTACAATGGTATCAATCTCGACTATGGGTCGATCATCTGGTCCCAAGTGGTGCAGAGCCTTAACACTTCTACGAGGCATTCAGAAATTTCGTGTGGTCGCTTCTGGACCCTTATTACACGAAGGGCGATTAATTCTTTGGAAATTCCAGTCATGAAGGATGCCCTGCTTGCGTCAATTGCTACGTTGCACACCAAGAAGATCATCATTTCTGATCCAACAATGTTCCCACATAATGGCTCTATTCTTGAGTCTATGTATCGATGTGTCACAGCCGAGAGTCATGTTATGGATGATTACCGCAAGCTTACTCCTAAAGGACCGAGAGTCCTATCTCCTGAACAACAGGCTGCCTTGGATACTGTGGACAAGCCTGGAAACCGAGGGAAAAGGGCTTCTACCAAAAAGGAGACAACAGAGGAGGATAAGTCTAAGCCTCCTAACTCAAAGAAGCGAAAGTCTGATCAAGGAGATTCTTCTAAGCCAAAGAAGATTAAAAAGATGGCGAAGAGATCCAAGAGTCCTACTCCTCCCAGTTCAGAAAGTGATAAGGAGAATGAAGAAGAGGAAATTCATCATACATCACCGAGAGGTAATACTCCTCCCCGATCCCCAACCCCAACCGAACCCATTCATGACAAAATTCCTACCCCACCTCCATCACCGAAACAGACTATTCCAGTTTCGGTTGCTGTTATACCACCTTTCACCACATCTCAAGTAACAACTTCTATACCACCACCTCCACCAGTTACTTCTACTCCTATTTCTACAACTCCCTTACCACCTCCTATAATTTCCCAATCCACTACCACTATTATTCCTGAACCGACAGTAGGAGTCAACGTATCTGATACGGGGGCAACTACTGAAACCGAAGCTCCAGTCATCACTAAACCTCTTTCACCCACCCATTCAACCGATTCTGGTGCCACTCTCGGTGGAGCTAATGATGAGTATGATTCTACATACTTCAGTCCCTGTAGGCTTCCTACTGATGAGGATGATGACACTCCAATCACAAGCCAACACTTGCAGAGCATTCATGAGAAATTGGATAAATTGCTTGATGATAGCAAGTCCTATAGTGGTGTTGTGCTAAAAGCCTTTTTGGACACTGCCCTTAAGCAATACACTGACTCCATTGACAAATCAACTAAGGCTGTTAATGAATCTACTTCTTCCTGTCAAAAGGCCTCTGCTGATGTTGCAGACATTGTTCATACTACTTAGATTTTTCTCGAGTCTCTTAAAGGGCATGCTGATACAAGTGCAGCCAAGGTGCAAGCCTCTGTGGATTCGTTTTCCAAGTCCCTTCAAGAAGAGCACACCAAGTTTGAAGATGTTCATTCTTCCATCCAAGCAGAGAACACTTCACTTATTAGTTCAGTGTCTTCTAGGCTGGAATCTCTTCACGCTGATCTCGCAAAAGAAAGTGCTCTGAAAGAAGAACTTGCTCGACAAGCCTCCACGATTGAAGTTCAGAAGGTTCAGCTAGCTCAAGATGAAAAAGAAATTGGTTTGTTGAAGACAGAGAGAGCTGTTTTTCGCAGCTGTGCAGGGGATGTGAAGGATATGCTCACCAACATTCTTGGTGCTCATGATCCTATCCTCACTTTGACCATTCAGAATCATCTCACTACCAAACTTCTTCCTGCCCTTGCATTGTTACACGAGATGAAGGGTTTTTCGGAGAGATTTATTGCTCCAAAACAAGGGTGAGAGGGTGCTCATCAATCGAAGGTTAAATCTGAAACTGATTTTGCTTAACTGAAGGTTAAAGTTACAACCGAACTGAAGGATAATGTAGCTTCAGGTTCTGGTTCACAAGCCAAGCGAAAGGAGATTCATGATAATAGCGATGATGAATCTGGGGAAACTATTGCTGAGGCTCTTAAGCGAAAGAAGAGGGATAAAGAGCTGGATGGAAACTTGAAGGTTGCAAGGGAAGCAGAGGAGAGGGAAAGGAGAAACAAGGAAGAAGAAGAAGCCTTGAACTGCAAGAAGGCCTTGTTTCCCTTATGGACAAAAGAGGCACTTATCAATCAAGCTATAGAGTTTCCAAGTGTTTATTGGTTGGAACCTGGTGCTTCGTTTGACTGTGACAATTCCAAGGACTCGCAGTTCGACATGCCAATAACACGAAAGGCATTCACGTTTCACTGCTTTGATTCGACTGCCGAGGTTCCTTTTCCTCATCCAAAGGTTGACCGAGAGCTTATTGATTTCTATCTGAAGTATGGGCAACCTCAGTACTTGACATGGAGCGCACAGAAGATAATCACTGTCAAGGTACTGAAACCTACGTCTGCTGGGACATTTGTAAATGTCAATTTCAAAATCACATGAGGATCTGCAAACTCGGTGTCGATTATCTCCCTAGCAGATCTTCCAAATCTAAATCCTCACGACTAGATTCTTTTGTTTAATATTCTGCTCACAAATCCGAGGGAATGTGAGCCGATATTGGAGCACTTGAAGAGGATGTTGGCTTTTTACATCCATGAGGTTGCAGCTATGGATCAAGAGATAGCGAGAGTGATGAATAAGAAACCGACCATCAAGCCAACACCGAAACCAAGAGATGTAAATAAGATGAAGATGGGCAAAATAGATTCAACACATCTCCCTGTGATGTTTACCAAAGGCGAAGCTCACATATTTTTATTCGCTCTTGTTGATAAACATTTATTTTCAACTGACTGCTTGGAGCACATCATCAACATTATTCATCGGTGCAAGCAGAACTCGGAAGCAGACAAAAAGAACTTCACGGACATGCTTCGGTGGTACATAACGTTCCGTCATCATCTTTTGGCTATCATTCCGAAGGTGTTCAAAACAATAAAGAAGTCTTTCGCAGCTCAACCGAAGTGAGCTTTCGGTTCCATTGACGCAAAGGGGGAGATTATTGAGTTTAATTGTGTTGCGTCATGGGCTTTATGTTTTGTATCCGGATTGGGCCTATCCATCCGTAATTATCTAGTAGGGTTATAGTATAAGTATGCATGCATGTATGCATTATACGCTGTCGATTATTACATTTATTGTTTTGTAACCCTAAACACCTCTACAGTCGAAGTTCTTAATCGAGCTCTTCTGAGGTGTTGAAGCTTTAATCATACGACATATTCAAAGCCATACTCGTGTTCATATTTACGTTCATAATTGTTTGCTTGCATAGAATCTAACGATCCTAATTGAACTTAGTTATAACAAATGGGAATTAGGTCAAGACATGACTCCAGGTTCATTGAAAATTCCAAAAAGAAAGTCTCTTCGACTGTAAGCTTGACCACTAGGAACCATAACATATTTGCGCCTATTAAGATTCTTAAAAGGCCATCCATTCCTGCTAGCTCGGTAGTTCAAAACAAAGTTGTCAGTTCCATTCCGAAAAAATCTATTGATACTTGTCCCATAAGAAATAACTCTCCTCTGACTATTTCCTCTGTTTTTATTGCTAAATCTGATGGTATGGTTTTTAAACCACAACAGCTTTCAAAACCAAATGTACCATCAACAGCAGCAAACAAAGAACGATTTGTTAAAAACATTGTCACTCAAAAATTTTCAAAGAATTCAAAACAAAAGGTTGAATGGAGAGCTAAAAGTGTTGAAAAATATTTTTCAACTTCAAGTAACACTGTGATTCCTACAGCTCAAAAAACAGTTGTACGTGCCCAAAAACTAAGAACCCAACTAGCGATCAACTCAAAGAACAAGCTCAAATGATAAAACAAGAAGGAGTAGAAGTAAGAACGATCCAATTTGCTCATGTTTATATTGGATGCAAATGTCTGGTACAATGGACTCGAAAACACACACAAACGACTGTAAACTGGTACAGTTCTCTGACATCTACTGACACTATATATAGGGAACAGTGGGTGCAAACACATTTACAACCGTAAACATATTTACAGCCGTAAACGACTTTACAGCCGCAAACACACCCAACCGGAAACACCAACCCAACCATAAACCCTTACAAATACATGAAAAAACACACACGCATCCTATACACAAGAATGCCTAGCTCAAACCAACAAAATATGACCTAACAGTCTCCCCTTGGTTTGAGGCTAGCATGAACTCAGTCTTTCTCAGTGATCAACACGTCGGATCTGCCCATAGCTCCTAACCACATATTTTTGTTTATAATCTCAATGATCATACCTGTAAACTCTTTAGCGGCAAGCTCGGAAATCTCATTCTTCACCACGATTTGATGTTGAGCCAAAGTGAGAATGTAACGTTCATTAAACTGTAGTAGATCCTTCGCCTCAACAACACGAAAGACACCAGTTGGGAATTTGATTACAGCAGTGGCTGTGGCCTCGTCGAATACCCAATACTCCATATCGTGAAGAGATCCATCTCAGAAATGTTGAAGAATGGGAATTTCTTTCATTTGTTTTGTAGGAGGCCACATCACAGTTCTCATGGCCTTGTTGGTTTTTGGGTTCAAAAACATCTCTAGCTTTCTTCACAAAGGATTCTCTAAGAAGAGTTTGAAGTCACTCCCTCGAGGATCATTTGATGGATTGTAGAAGGGAGCTTTGGCAAGTTCAGTAAGATCCACTCTTGTCCAAGAACTAAAATCATTCTTGTGCTTATAGTGTTCTGTGTTTTTGCTTTTCCTTTTAACCACCCAAATATTTAGTTTATCATGAAATCCTTACATCAGTATTCCTGACCGGTCGCCATATTTAGTTCCGAACCGCTTCTTTTGAATATCAGTCACAGTCAATTGAGGCTGGTCTCCACGAACATTCTTGTCAGAATTCTTCATGAAGAGCCATTTCCCTTTCTTTTTACTACAGACTCGTTTCTGGGCTAGCTTCACAGTAACTCTGGGATTAGCTTGAGCAGGTTCAACTTCAAAGCGATCAACAATACGAGTGGTTCTCACGGGTGGAGGATCATCAAGTGGATCTTGTTGGGATGATTGGGCAGGGGCACTGGGAGAAGTCTCGACTGCACTGGTCTCTCCGCTGGATGTTTTGAATTTGTCTCCAAATTCACTAATCTACTTGTTCTTTAAATCAAAGTATCCAACATATAGAGTTCCAAGATTGAGTTGCAGAGCTGAAATTTGTGCAGATTTTTCAAGATTTTTGTTTTCAAGATCAGAAACTCTAACGTCCAGAGTTCCTATCAAAATATCATTCTTGATAATCATCTGGTTTAAGATTCCAATCTCTGCACGAAGCTCAGAAATTAATGGATCAACTCCCCTGGAACTCCTTACACAATAGATACTCCTTTTCTTCGGGGTGCAGGGTCAGAAACTTGTTGAGCTAAAAACCAGGAAAGCCTCTCTGATGGAAAGCCTCTCTGATGGAGTAGCATCTGCTCGGGGAGGAATCCTTACAGAAGAATCCAAATTAGCAATAACCTCGACCATCTGATCAGTTGTTGGAGGTGGTACTTTAGGAACGTTAACATCTCCCCCTGTCTCCGTTGAAGGACTTACAACATCATTGATGTCATCAAAAAACGAATGGACGCCATCATTGTTTGGCTCGAAATCAATATTTTGTTCGAAATCAAAGTTCAGATCATCATTGTCAAAACCTGATAGATCATCACCTTGAAACATTTCAGTTCCATCATCATCATCCTCATCATCATCAAAAACTAAGACATCATCCTCTAGACCCATCTCATCATCACCTTCATCATCCTCATCATCATCATTGTCATCTTCATTGGTTACAGGAACATGTTCTTCTGCAATAATTGCAACAGGAAGAACAACATCTTCTTCATGATCAGAAATAGTGACCTCATCATCTTCATCATTGGAGGAAGTTTCTGATTCAGAAGCTTCACCAATCTCAGTAAATTGACCAAATTTCTCCAATGGGTACTTTCCTTCATTAAAACAAACGTGTTTGCACCCAAAATTTTCAAATCCAAGGAATCACCTTTCCTTTCTAAGTCCATATATTTACTGTCAATGATCATCTGAAGAAATCTTGGATACCTCAAAAATTTATCCTTCCTTTTCCCTTGTAAGTTGTTCTTCATCTCGTTCAACACATATCTTGAAATATTAAATTCAATATCCATGATTAATGCAGTTATGGCACCAGTGTTTAGAAGGGAAATCTCATCAGCACTTGTTTTCCTGCCGGAGATGCTAATTACAAAGGAGTGAGCAAGAAAACATCAATACGGAGGTAAAAGCTTCTTCATTGTGGGAGGGAACACTCCTTCATAACCCATTCTTTCAAGAACCTCTTCAGTCTTTTCAACAGGAATTTCAGTCGGAAATCTTGGTTGGTCCTCGATTTAAAGCACATCGCGAATAGTCTGTACTGACACAACAATCTTTCTTCCTTGTATAATAGATTCCACTATGCTTTCTCCATTTTCTCCTTCACTGATTGAAGCCTTGTCCCAAAACTGCATAACTAACTCTTGATAAATGACTGGATTCTTTTGATAAGCATGAGCAAGTCTGCAAGTTCTAAGTCCATGAATCATGGACCTAAACTCTTGATGTCCTGCTGAAGGATCGGACAAGTAAGCGTCAATGTTGTGACTTTCCGAAAAGTTCAAGTTAGCCATTTGATCTACATCAAAACGAGCCAAGTGAGAAAATAAAAAATTTAAGCAATTTAATTTTTTTTCTCAATTACAAGTTGATTTGGCCTTAAATTAATTTTTGATTCAAATGAAACATAAGTATATAGCTGGAAACGGGTTTACAGCTGTAAACATGTTTACGGCTGTAAACGCGTTTACGACTCTAAACAATTTAACGACGATAAACTCTTTTGTGGCTGTAAACGGTTTAAACGACAATAAATAGGTCTATGGCGGTAAACACTTCCAGATCGATGATGAACACCTTTTGGAATCTATAACCCTGCAAAATACAATCAATCAAGTTAGATTTAGCATTATGGGTGTCGCAATGACTATACTTGTGACCAGAAAAGACCAATTTAATATATGCTTTTAAAATAAAATCAGGGTAATCCTTTGATTAAAAGAGTTGCGGAATTTGTTCCCAAAACAAAATATGATAAAATAAAATTTATCAAAGCATTTCTTAAAGAAATGTATTTTCATATATAACAAAACTCAGGATGTCATGTTCCGATACAGACCAAAAGCATAAACGGCACATTATAAGCCTTACAACAGTTATATACAACTATAGGACAATAAACAAAATAGCTTCATGATTCATCCAACTTATGCTCTCGCGCCACTACCTGTAATACAAATAAAACTGAGTGGGTCACGCTTGGGAGCCTGGTGAGCATATAGGGTTTTCAACCCACAATAAATAATTATATTTATTTCAATCATCAACAATCAACCCAATTACCCACCCCATTATCTCCTTTTATTTATTAGAGATTTACCCTAAGAATAAACTATTCCTCGTTCATTTATTCCTAAGGATTATCCTAAGGAATCGGCACGAAATCCATCGTTGCCAGGGTTTTCTCAACAGGCACTAAATCCATAGTTACCAAGGTTTTCTCAACAGGCACTAAATCCATAGTTACCATGGTTCATCTACACAGTACTAAATCCATAGCTACCATTGTATTTATATAAGGCACTAAATATATAGCTGCCAGGGTTTTTATAGAACACCGGTGAACATCAAGTCCACAACACCTGCAAGTTTCGAGCCTGCTAGTGTTCCACTGGACTGTCGAGAATCGTCCGTGGTTGTCATCCCTACTCTGCTGAATGACAGGACCATCGTTTGGGTAAAGGTTTCACTCATTTTTCACCTGTAACCCTCATCTCATGATCTATATCATCTTTCTACTCATCCTCAAAATCATCTTTCCTCACACACCAACTATTTCATCTACCCATGTTCTACCCAACATATTTGTAGATATAAAATACATATGGTTTAAATCATTTAAAAACCTGTATAAACATTCATTCAACATCCTTCTCAAGTAAACAAACAACGTATAAACACATAGCACGTATTTCATAGCAACTTCATATCTATGCGGTAGAAGAAAGTAACTACACACTCACTTGTTAAGACGATTGTCGGACAACACTACGGCTCTTCAAGTAGAAGTTCTTCTATGAAACCAGGATATCTTCACACACCGGGCTTCTCGCGGGCAGAGCTTCAGCTTGAAACTCTTTTCTCCTCGGGATCTTTGGGGCTTCGGGACTCGCTTCGGGTGTCGGGATGATACCAGGGCTTCGGGGGTACATCAAGCGGGCTAGATAGGGTATCGGGAGTGAGAGAGTGAAGGAATTAGCAACTATGGCCCGCTGCCCTTCGGTTTCTATTTATAGGGCCATTTTTCTGGATTCACCTCGTGAATCTCAAAATTCACGTGGTCAGTTCAGTAGTAATCAGGTGCGTCATCGCAACTTGGGTCTGTCAGGCTTCAGAAGACATTAATACTGAGTTCACGTCGTGAACACTGTGTTCACGTCGTGAACTCTGACACAGTTTCGGGGTTCACGCCCCGAACTTCAGAAATTCATATATTTCGCATACAAGCTCCGTTTTCGACGTTCTTTACATGTACGCATAGGTGAGATTAGGCTCTACAACTCTCGTTTAGACCCCGTCGGCTAATTTTGACTTTAACTTTTATTATATTATTTTTAGTAGGTCGGGACAGGAAAACTCCGTTAGGAATTCACAACTCCTTTATCTGACGTCCGTTTTCATCTGTCTTTTTACCGTTGGACTACTATCAACTAGATATTCGATTCTCGTTTAGATTGTTTCGGCTAGAAAGCACTCGATCTCATATTTGAACTTTGGGCTGCATACCGCTAAGTCGAAACTTTGAAAAATCATAACTTCCTCATACGAATTCAGATTTAGACGTTGTTTTTATGCACGCTCTCGGTTTAACGTATTCTACAACTTTTATTTAGATCACTAAGGCTAAATATCGCTCTATCGTAAATTCACTATTTACGTCCTACAGCGTCGTGCCGAATCTGTCGCGAAACTTCGATAGGTCATAACTTCTTCGTTGTAACTCGGATTTCAGCGTTCTTTATATGTATGGAAACCTTGTGACATGTACTACAACTTGGTTAAGATTATTTATTCTAAACACTCTTCTATCAAAAAGTCATTTTTGACGCTTATCATCTCTAAATTGACTAGCCTGGATCTACGTGCGTTACAATTATCTCCCCCTTAGGATGATTACGTCTCGGAGTCATCAACGAAAATAGGGCTTGTATAATGATTCAGTGCGTTATATTTTCATCCTAGGTAATAATTGTAACTTCTATGTTTCTTCGAATGAGTATCTAACTCTTGGACTTCTTTACCGCAGGTGATGCTCAATCTTTCACCTGCCCTTCGTACTATGTTGTACTTTCAATCGTAACCTACGAGTTACAAAATAAATCTTTATTGAGGACTCCTTCTTCTTTTTAGGATAAGTACTTTCCTTTATCTATTGTAACAGATCGATGGGTCATGTTCTAATGACCTTTCATCGGATGATGCAACGCTTAGACTCAAGTCTCTTAGAGTCAAATTCCAGAATGGAATATACCTTCCTTCATATTCTAATGTGATATAATCACATTTTAGCATGTAGCATTTCTAGCTACAAGCTTCTTTAACAACGAGCGCGATGCTATTGATCGCATTGATTTCAATCTTCTGACTTAAGTCAGATGTTACATCGAACTTGGTTCTCTGAACCACGTTACAAACTCATCGTAGTCGGACTCAATTTGATATAACCACTAGGGTCGGAATAACAATAATCTCATTAGTCCTCACCGAAACAATGGTAACGACATACTTGAATAAAAACAGAATCAATCACCAGCTTCTTGGTAACCTTGTGACTTTCCCTGATCCAAGCGTGAGTCCTATGCTTCCAGTAGTATAGATCTCTACTACTATTCACACATACTCATATTCGTCACAAGTATTGTCTTGCAGTCAACCAAGTCACCATACAAAATCACACAATCATTCAACACATCAGATAACAAAACTAGGGTTTATATTATTTCTTGAAACGATTACACAAAGGTTCAAGTTCACCCTATACTATGCCTCTAATAGGCTACACCACATGTTACTATTCACATTGCTACTTCATAACTTGATCTTTGGATATGAAATCCTTATTCCTGATTCCTCGCGTTATTGTCTGCTTCGTCGAGGATCATGTGGAATGCCCTTGGCTTTGGCGGTGCCTCTAGCCTTCCTGCTCCATTTTTCTTTGGTCAGTCTCTATACATGTGCCCATTGCCTCCGCATCCGTAACATACCTTATCATTTTGTGTACAATTCGTGGAATAGTGGCCAATTCTTCCACATTTGTAATAGGTTACTTCTTCGTTGCATGTTCCAAAGTTCTTCTTCCTGCACTTTTCGCACCACTTGGCTCCATACCTTTGGTCATCCAGGTTAGACTTTGCGAACTTTCCCTTATTATCAGGTCTTGAGGATCCTTCAAGCTTCCTCTTCTGGCCAACTTCAGATTTCTCCATACCCTTTTCCCTTATTTGGGTCTCAACATTCTTGGCTGCCCAGATGGCGGCTTTCAAAGTGGTTGCTTGCTTGACCATTGGACCAAATTCCGCTGGTAATCCATTGGCAAACTTGTTGACCTTGGAAAGTTCCGTTGGAATTAGGTAGGGAATAAGCTTCATCTTTTCCGTAAAACTAGTAGCGTACTCGGTGACGCTTAATCTTCCCTTCTTCAGATTCTGGAACTCATTGTTGATTTCAAGAAGATCCTGCTCAGAGCAGTATTGCATCTTCAGTTGCACCACAAAATCTTCCTAAGACATCTTGCTAGCTTCTCCCTTGGGAATCGAACCAGCTAGTAGCTTCCACCAGTTCAACACTCCAGACTTTAACAGAGGGATCGCGAGAGCGGTCTTCTGTCTGTTGCTGCATTCATAACTCTCAAACATTGTCTCCATTTCGGAGATCCAATCCATAACTTCCACTGGCGTCGGGCTTCTAGATAGACACAGTGGTTTGGATGCCATGAAGTCCTCGTACTTGCATCCACGTCTGTCGTTTCCTCCATCCTGGTTGTTCTGCCCAACTAACTGTGGTTCGGCTTGACCAATAATCCCACTTAAGTTTCCTCCTTCTGACTGCCCTCCATTCACTTCAGGCTCTTCAACTTGTATTAAAAGTTCTTCACGATTCTGCCGAAGCAGTCGTCTAGTTTCTTCCATCTGACGATCCAACATCGTTTGAATCATCAATTGTACTCGAACCATTGTCATCGGCTCAGGTGCTGTTGCTGCAACAACTACTTGCTCAATCACAGGTGGTGGATTCCTGTTCTCGTTCACGTTTCCAGCTCCACTCCTGGTTCTTGCCATTTTTGATCTATACACCGAATAAGGCGATTTTTAGATCCTCATTCACGGTAGATATCTAAATCATCCATATCTCTTCGAAACGTTTACATGCAAGTTCTAATACCGTAGTCATACGCTTAGAATCCTAAACACATAAGGTTTCCAGATCTGGTCGGCAACAGACCATAGATCTGAACAAACAATATCATATATAACAAACATATAGCATTTAGCACATAAAGCATTTTAGGCATCTTTCCGAAAATACACTAGTGCTCGTGTCTAAAATATGGTAGACACCCATCTCACAATCATCGCTTAGCATTCTAAGTTTAAGTCTAGAAATGCTACAAAATTCCTAGTTCGCTTAAACTAATGCTCTGATACCAACTGTGACATCCCCATTTTCACGGCCATAAAATACCAATTTAATTTATGCTTTTAAAATAAAATCAGAGTAATCCTTTGATTAAAAGAGTTTCGGAATTTGTTCCCAAAACAAAATATGATAAAATAAAATTTATCAAAGCATTTATTAAAGAAATGTCTTTTCATATATAACAAAACTCGGGATGTCATGTTCCGATACATACCAAAAGCATAAACGGCACATTATAAGCCTTACAATAATTATATACAACTACAAGCCTATAAACAAAATAGCTTGATGATTCATCCAACTTATGCTCTCGCTCCACTACCTGTAATACAAATAACACTGAGTGGTTCAGGCTTGGGAGCCTGGTGAGCATATAGGGTTTTCAACCCACAATAAATAATTATATTAATTTCAATCATCAACAATCAACCCAATTACCCACCCCCATTATCTCCTTATATTTCTTAGAGATTTACCCTAAGAATCAGCTATTCCTCGTTCATTTATTCCTAAGGATTATCCTAAGGAATCGACACGAAATCCATCGTTGCCAGGGTTTTCTCAACAGACACTAAATCCATAGTTACCAAGGTTTTCTCAACAGGCACTAAATCCATAGTTACCAAGGTTTTCTCAACAGGCAATAAATCCATAGTTACGAAGGTTCATCTACACAGTACTAAATCCATATCTACCATTGTATTTATATAAGGCACTAAATCTATAGCTGCCAGGGGTTTTAGAGTACACCGGTGAACATCAAGTCCACAACACCTACAAGTTGCGAGCCTGCTAGTGTTCCACTGGACTGTCTAGAATTCTCCGTGGTTGTCATCCCTACTCTGCTGAATGACGGGGCCATCGTTTGGGTAAAGGTTTCACCCATTTTTCACCTGTCACCCTCATCTCATGATCTATATCATCTTTCGTCTCATCCTCAAACTCATCTTTCCTCACACACCAACTATTTCATCTACCCATGTTCTACCCAACATATTTGTAGATATAAATTACATATAGTTTAAATCATTTAAAAACCTGTATAAAACATTCATTCAACATCCATCTCAACTAAACAAACAACGTATAAACACATAGCACGTATTTCATAGCAAATACTTCATATCTATGCGGTAGAACAAAGTAACTACACACTCACTTGTTAAGACGATTGTCGGACAGCACTACGGCTCTTCAAGTAAAAGTTCTTCTATGAAACCAGGATATCTTCACACACCAGGCTTCTCGCGGGCAGAGCTTCAGCTTGAAACTCTTTTCTCCTCGGGATCTTTGTGGCTTCGGGACTCGCTTCGGGTGTCGGGATAATACCGGGGCTTCGGGGGTACTTCAAGCGGGCTAGATAGGGTATCGGGAGTGAGAGAGTGAAGGAATTAGAGAACGTCTGAATCTGAAATGTAGAGAACGTCTGAATCTGACTTCGCGTGAAGAAGTTATGATAAACCGAACACTATAAATCTCTATAATAAGAGGAATTTAAAATAGACTTAGAATTAGCTATTTAATTCAAAAATAGAGTTGTAGTAGTCGGAATTACCTACGCGTGCATATAAAGAACGTCAAAAACGGAGTTCGTATGCAAAAGTTATGGCTTTCCGAAGATGTCGCTGTCAGAAACCCTAATTTGACTGAACTCACGACGTGAGCATAAAAACTCACGACGTGAGGAGTCAAACCGCCATATTTCGGATCTAGAAGGTGTGACGAGGCTGCGAGGGGATAAGATCCAAACTCATGACGTGAACAAGGCATTTTTCACGTCGTGAGGGCTCATTTTGCCACCTTCGGAAGCTAGAAGACGGATGGCAAGTCTACGAAGAGATAAGATCCAAACTCACGACGTGAACAATGAGTTTTTCACGTCGTGAGGGCCAAAAATCTTACTATAAATAGCACGATCGACCCCAACCATTCTTACACCTGAACTTCTTTCTCCTCTCTCCTTTGCTGAAGCCCCCTTGCATCCTGAGCCCCGACGACCTCGTACGCTGACCGTTTCTGCTTAGACTACACAAAATCACGCTATTAAGGTGAGTTTCACGGCCCCACTTTCTAATATTTCGGGGGAAAACGCATGCTAAATATTATATATACGTTATTATTATATCTTTATGATAATATATTAGTATCAACGTAGATAGTTATAATAAACGGGATATAGTTATTTCGTATCTGAAAGTATACAACTATCGTAAAGTTATTAGCATGTTATTGTTATAGTAGTATACTAATGTAGATCTTGAGTTATCCTTAGGATTCTATGTATATGTGTTGTGTGCGATATAGTTCCAGAGTTATACTCGGAAGTTCTATATGTTAATTGATAAGTATGTTGTTATTGTTGGTTTTATGTCAAGATAAAACCAGGTATGTTACATGTTGTTGTTATTGGTTTTATGTCAAGATAAAACCTGGTTTAAATTCTAATTATAGTTGTTGTACTACCGCAAGGTGTGATCCTTGTACTACCGCAAGGTGAAATCCTTGTACTACCGCAAGATGTATTCCTTGTACTACCGCAAGATGTGATCCTTGTACTACCGCAAGGTGTGATCCTTGTACTACCGCAATGTGTGATCCTTGTAATAATAATAAGAGGTATAAAACTAAGTCATACAGTCGCAGCTATAGACTCATGGTAGCACAATTTTAGAAGCATTATACTTTGTTGATATACAAGTATGAATGTTAATTATAAGTTTCCCAAAGACTTATACTCTAAGTATAAGAATCTAGTAGGTATGTTATTTGTATATTAAGTAGACCACTATACCTATTCTACTTACTCGTATAGAATTGAAATAGATTTATACGTAGCGGTTTTACTCGTATAGAATTGAAATAGATTTATACGTAGCAACTTTCGTTTGTATGGAATTACAAACACTTATAATCATAGTATATGAGACTTATAGGTAACCTACTTATTTGGTAAGTAAACTTTTATATCTAGGATATATATACTAAACGATGGAGAGTTAAAATGATACTTTCAAAACTATACTTTTGAACTTGGAAAATGTATTATTTTTATATGGAGTCAAAACCTGTGGACTCACCAACTTTATGTTGACGTATTTTTAAATGCATGTGTTTTCAGGAAGTTGATAACTATGATACGAGAAATGACGTTACACTGCCCGGTGTTTCCGTCGACGGCCGGGGTGTGACAGATTGGTATCAGAGCTATTAACTATAGTGAACTAGTACTTTCTTAGGAAAGCACGACTATAGTTTAGGGCTTACTCTGTTAGGTTTAGGTATATCCCTTAGCCTAGAAATATAAAGTATTATTAATTATTCTACTGAAGGACTACTTACGGGAGCGGTGACAAGTATAGACATGTCGATTTGGGTTGCTGGATTTCAGAACAACTATATGCTAAAATGATCCTGCCCTTCGACTGCCCTGACTGGACGGTGCCTTATCAGCTAGACCTGAAGTAACAAACAATAATTAATAGAGCATGAATACAACAAATAATAAATATAGAGTCATATATGAAGACTCAGACCCACGATGATAATACACCAAAATACCCGTAATGTTTTTGATCTCAAGGATTTAGATCAGATATTCAAACTAAAGTTCATATGTGCATAGATCTTATCACAACTAGGTGTAGGTGTACAACTATATTTTATTATGATCAGATCAAATGAACTATTTAAATTGGGAGTAATATTTGATAGACTAAACACTTGGTGATCCAAAATGTATAGGAACTAAACAAAATGCCTAGAAGAAGTAGCGCTCGGCTAAACCTTAACCAACGACCAGCACCACAACAACAACAACCGCAACCACCACCACGAGAAACAAACCCTCCAATAAGTTCAGCAGAACTTGAAGAAATCATAGCCCAGAGAATCGCTACAGCTCTTGCTAATGTCACAAGAGGAGGAGTTAGAAATGAAGGTAATGTAGGGACCGCTAGAATGTGTACCTACAAGGATTTTATGAATTGGAAACCTAAGAGATTCCATGGAACGGAAGGGGTTGTTAGCTTAACCCGCTGGATTGAAAAGATAGAATCAGTATTTCAAATAAGCTTCTGTCCGGACGAATGTAAGGTATGATTTGCTGCGTGTACCTTCGCTAATGCAGCACTTACATGGTGGAACAGCCATGTGAATACCACGGGTATTGATGCTGCCAATTCCATGCAATGGGAAGAGCTGAAGAGGATGCTAGTAGAGGAGTATTGTCCCACGGAGGAAATACATAAGCTGGAACAAGAATTGTGGACCCTAACCATGAAGGGTTCAGAGATAAAAGATTATACCGCTAGATTCAACAATCTTGCGGTGATGTGTCCGACACTTTTAACCCCAGAATACAAGAAGATTGAGCGATATATCTAGGGTCTAGCATCGCAAATCAAAAGAATGGTGATCGCATCGAAGCCTACAACATATGACAGTGCAAAGCGTATAGCTCATTAGCTAACCAGCACAGAAATCCAAGTGGGATTTATAGCTGAGTCTCCCGAATCTGGAACAAACAAGCGCAAATTTAATGGGAAGAATCCCATACAATCATCTGAGGAAAGACAAGATGTGGCAACTAATTATGCAGCCACAACAACAATACCCATGCAACCAAGGAAGTATGCTGGAAAACTCCCATGGTGCACCCAATGTAGTCGACATCATCTAGGTAACTCTTCATGGTGCAGTCAATGCAACCATCAGCACGCAGGTGACTGTTATATTTGCATGAAGTGCAAAAAGAAGGGACACACTGCGAATTACTGCAGGAGCACAACACCTACAACAGAAAATCAAGGAACAAACATTGGAACAGGCTATGATGGAGGAAGAGCGTGTTTTAAGTGTGGTGAAATTGGACATATCAAGAAGGAATGTTCAAAGTTAAGGAGTCAAGGAGATTAGGTCGTGGCAGGGCATTCGTAATAGAAAGAAGGGAAGCTATCCAGGACCTTCCGGTGGTACCTGGTACAAAATAAATTTCGGGACGAAATTTCTTTAACGGGGGGAGAATGTAACACCCGTCAAAAATAGGTCAACAACAATCACATGTGATTATATGAATCATGTAATGTGATCTTGTTAAAACTAGTAATGTAGTAAACTCACTATGTATTTCATGATAATTCTAATATAAATATGAACTTTCATACATATTTTATGATACAACTAAAAGTATACGTCCATACGATTCAAAAAATGTAGAGAACGTCTAAATCTGACTTCGCGTGAAGAAGTTATGATAAACCGAACACTATAAATCTCTATAATAAAAGGAATATAAAATAGACTTAGAATTAGCTATTTAATTCAAAAACAGAGTTGTAGTACTCGGAATTACCTACGCGTCCATATAAAGAACGTCAAAAACGGAGTTCGTATGCAAAAGTCAATCGCCGTCGGGGGGAGGGGTGGTTGGATCCGTTTGCTAGAAAGAAAGCGGGTGGGTGTTTGGTTATGCTATAGGGTTTTTAGTTATTGGCTGGGAAATTAAAAAGGGGCCACCACCACCACCGTGAGGTGGTGGCTGCCACCCTCTACCACCACCGGCCGCCATGGTGCGCCTGTGTGTGTGTGTGTGTTTAGCTTAGCTTAGTGTATGTTCATTTTTTGGATTTCGCGTTGTAAACTGTAATTAGAAATTGAATAGTGAAAAGAAACCCTAACCACCACCGTGAGGTGGTGGTTGCCGCCTCCTGCCTCCACCGGCCGCCGTGTCGGGTGGCGGTGTGCTTTGATTGCGTTTGGACCTCGTTTGGATGTTTAGACAAAGGGCTACTAAACCCTAATGGGCCAAAAGAAACCTTAGTGGGCCCAAAGAGACCCCAATGGATCTAATAAAACCCTAATGGGCCCAATAAGGCCCAAAGTGACCTAGAAGCTCAACCAATTGACTAATGGGCTAGTATTGGGGTTGGAAAACCCTAATTAGGGTTTGGAAAACCCTAAGAGCATAAAACCCAAATTGTGGAAATTGTTTGGGACATACACGAGAATTAATTATTAAACTTAAAATAATAATTAATAATCATTGGCAACTAACTTAGCAATAATGGACTTAATGGATTAAGTCCTTAATGGATTAAGTCTTTAAGGGGTTAAGTAAGAAACACTTAACCCTAATCATCATTTCATATGAAAGCCCTAATCTCACTCGGGCCTTGAATTGGGCCTTCCTATTGGGCTTTGTCGATTAGACTATTGATGGGCCATCCAAGAACAAGTTAATGGACCAAAGTAATTAGATAGGCTTTAGGATAAGGCCCATGTGAGGACTTGGGCCCAATTTGGAAAATTGGGCCATAGATGGGCCATAATTGAGCCTTTATGACTATGTGATAATGGGCCATGGGAATTGGATTGGAATAATTGAATGGGCCTTAAGGAAAGACCATGTAGAGGTCTGGGCCCAATTTGGAAAATTGGGCCATATGTTGGGCTTTGGCCCATTATTTTACTTTTGGGCTTTTGTAGTGTAAGTTGGACGTTAGGCTTGGAACCCAATTATTAATTGGGTATTGTTTGATGTTGACAGTTCGGGAACCTGTCAACCAGCAGCTGGAGTTTTATCTGCGGGACTTCAGCAATGCCAGGTGAGTTATCCTCACTATACTAAGGGGTCTAAGGCACCAAGGCCGGCCCATTGGATATGATATCCTAGTAGTTGTATTATGTTGAGTATGAGTTATGTTATGCATGCTAGTTTGATATGCTAGAGGGTAGGTATGTAGGACTACCTGTGATACTGATTGATTACCTGTATGTGCATTTATCTGTTACATGTCGACATGTTAAGTGGGATGGGTTGAGGTTGTACTGCTCCGTGCGGTAGCCAACAAACCCTATAGTATTCCAGATACGAGCTGAGGGCCCGGTAGGCATTCCAGACTCATACTGAGGACTTGGTAGCATTCCAGATACGAGCTGAGGGCCCGATAGGCATTCCAGACTCGTACTGAGGGCTCGGTGGCAATCCAGATGTCAGCTGAGGGCCCGATAGGCATTCCAGACTCACACTGTGGGCCCAGGGGTATTCCAGTTTGTAAAGTTGTGGACCCGTTACATGCTGTTCTGTTCAGTTTGTTATGTTATGATGTTGCTGACATGGTTATGTGGACTGTATGTGTATCGGTATTTTGGGGGTAACTCACTTAGCTTTCGGGCTTACAGTTTCAGTTTATTGTTTCAGGTACATCAGGGGATCGTGGCAAGGCAAAGGCATGATCGTACAGTTCCTCACTTTTTATGACTATGTTTCTGGGATACTCTGATATTATACATTTTGAAAACAAGTTTGTAATAACTAATGGTTTTTGGATTGTTTAAAAAGTTTTAAATTGGCTTGAATTTTTGGGTGTTACAACTGGTCACAAGTTTCCAACCACATCCCTCGGACCGTTGACAAAGTACAGTTTCTGGATAAATGAGAAAAACCTCTCTTTTCGTGTTTACCCACTAAAAATGTCACGACCAACCCAACCTCGTAACACCCCAAAATTTGTGAAACACCTTGGACTAGGTTCAAAACCTGAAAAGCAATATGTTCCTAAGTCACACGTGCATTCATCTATTACTAAAATTTCTCATGTGACCACGGGCTCCAAATTTGTTTGGGTGCGCAAACTAACAAATTAATTTTCAGGCAATGTGCAAGGAAGAAGAACAAGAGGAGTGGTTAATTGATAGTGCCTGCTCCTTGTACATGACCGGAAGGTTAGAATACCTTCGCGACTTCAGGCCAATATGTAATGGTGGACACGTCATGTTTGGAAACAATACAAATGGAATCATCAGGGGTTATGGTGTACTAACCACAGGAAGTTTCTCAATTCAAAAGGTCACTTACGTAGAAGGCCTCAAGCATGACTTGATCAACGTGGGCCAACTATGCAAAGCTGGTCATCAGGTTGAATTTGATAGTGAATATTGTTGGATAAGGTGTCTAAGTCCATAACTATATTTGGTATGTACTTGACCCGAGAGTAGCATGGTCCATTTGGGTTGCATTTCACCAGAACAATTTGTAAGGATGGATTTTTGAGAAGAGGTTATTTATGATTTATTAATATATTATAAGTTCTAAGATATTAATATGAAATCATATTATTTAATTAGTATTGATCAAGATTAATTTGGAATTAATTTAGCAATCAAAAAAGACTAATAAAATGTAAGGGGTTGATTTGGTAAATCAATGATTCTTATAGTGTGGGCCTATGGTTATTTAGGTTGGGCTAAACCAACATGGTAGTCCTTGGATAGTCCATGGAGGTTTAACTCATGGAGCCTAAGTAAGATGAAAGGCCCTGCACATTAGGGTTTACATGGATGTAACCCTAATCCTTGCCACACTATATAAGAAGCCCCTTAGCACATGAAATCGGCCACTAGTGATCTTTGGAAGAGAATAGCCGATTTTGTGTGCAAGATATTCTCTCTCAAGTCCTTCATTGTTGGTGGTGTTGTGTGAAGCATTTGAGGCATCACATTTAGGGTGCTAGGCTCTTAAAAGTCCAAGGAAACAAGCTACAAGAAAGGTATGTCATCTAACTAATTTTTTTATACAAGTACCCATGTTTTGTATGCTACTTAGGATAATGCTTTGGAAAATCAAATTGCATGTATAATTAGAGAAAACATAGATCCAAAGCATTTAGGGTTGTATGTGCACCTTAAGTTTGTTAGAGTGCTCAAAACTGTAACACCCGTCAAAATTAGGTCAATAACAATCACATGTGATTATGCCAATCATGTAATGTGATTTTGTTAAACTAGTAATGTGATAAACTTAATATGTAATTCATGTTAAAGTTTGAACTTTCATGATATAACTCAAAGTATACGTCCATACGATTCGAAAAATATAGAGAACATCTAAATCTGACTTCGCGTGAAGAAGTTATGATAAATTCTAACGCTATAATGCCTTATGACAAGATGGATTTAAAATAGACTTAGAATTAGCGATTAGAGTCTAAAAGAAAGTCGTAGTACTCAGAATTACCTACGCGTGCATATAAAGAATCCCGAAAATGGAGTTCGTATGCAAAAGTTATGGCCTTCCGAAGATGCAGCTGTCAGAAACCCTAATTTGACTGAACTCACGACGTTAGCATCAAAAATTCACGACGTGAGGAGTCAACAGACACTAATCGGAGCTAGAAAACATGCGTTAAGGCTATGGGGTGACTCATGGAAGTTCACAAGGTGAACCTATCATGTTCACGACGTGAATGGCCCCAGAACACCCTATAAATAGCGATCAAAGCTCATTCAATCCTTACACCTTCTCCTTTCGATCTCTCTTGTTTCCGAAGGCCGTTTTCCCTTCTCGAGCCTGACAACGACGAGCCTCTGACGATTCTATAATCACGCTACTAAGGTGAGTTTCACGGCCCCACTTTCTAATATTTTCGGGGGAAAACACATGCTAAATATTATATATACGTTATTATTATGTCTATATGATAGTATATTAGTATCAACGTAGATAGTTATAATAACCGGGATATAGTTATTTCGTATCTAAAAACATAAAACTATCGTAAAGTTGTTAGCATGTTATTGTTATAGTAGTATACTCATGTAGATCTTGAGTTATACTTAGGATTCTATATATATGTGTTGTGTGTGATATAGTTCCAGAGTTATACTCGGAAGTTCTATATGTTAATTGATAAGTATGTTGTTATTGTTGGTTTTATGTCAAGATAAAATCAGGTATGTTATATGTTGTTGTTATTGGTTTTATGTCAAGATAAAACCTGGTTTAAATTCTAATTATAGTTGTTGTACTACCGCAAGGTGTGATCCTTGTACTACCGCAAGGTGAGATCCTTGTACTACCGCAAGGTGAAATCCTTGTACTACCGCAAGATGTATTCCTTGTACTACCGCAAGATGTGATCCTTGTACTACCGCAAGGTGTGATCCTTGTACTACCGCAATGTGTGATCCTTGTAATAATAATAAGAGGTATAAAACTAAGTCATACAGTCGCAGCTATAGACTCATGGTAGCACAATTTTAGAAGCATTATACTTTGTTGATATACAAGTATGAATGTTAAGTATAAGTTTCCCAAAGACTTATACTCTAAGTATAAGAATCTAGTAGGTATGTTATTTGTATATTAAGTAGACCACTATACCTATTCTACTTACTCGTATAGAATTGAAATAGATTTATACATAGCAGTTTTACTCGTATAGAATTGAAATAGATTTATACGTAGCAACTTTCGTTTGTATGGAATTACAAACACTTATAATCATAGTATATGAGACTTATAGGTAAACTACTTATTTGGTAAGTAAACTTTTATATCTAGGATATATATACTAAACGTTGGAGAGTTAAAATGATACTTTCAAAACTATACTTTTGAACTTGGAAAATGTATTATTTTTATATGGAGTCAAAACCTGTGGACTCACCAACTTTATGTTGACGTATTTTTAAATGCATGTGTTTTCAGGAAGTTGATAACTATGATACGAGAAATGACGTTACACTGCCCGGTGTTTCCGCCGACGGCCGGGGTGTGACATCTTCACACACCGGGCTTCTCGCGGGCAGAGCTTCAGCTTGAAACTCTTTTGTCCTTGGGATCTTCGAGGCTTCGGGACTCGCTTCGGGTGTCGGGATGATACGGGGGCTTCGGGGGTACTTCAAGAGGGCTAGATAGGGTATCGGGAGTAAGAGAGTGAAGGAATTAGCAACTATGGCCGGCTGCCCTTCGGTTTCTATTTATCTGGGTCATCGTAACTTGGGTATGTCAGGCTCCAGAAGACATTAATATTGAGTTCACGTCGTGAACACTGTGTTCACGTCGTGAACTCTGACACAGTTTCGGGGTTCGCGCCCCGAACTTCAAAAATTCATATCTTTCACATACGAGCTCCGTTTTCGACGTTGTTTATATGCATGCGTATGTGAGATTAGGCTCTACAACTCTTGTTTAGACCCCGTCGGCTAATTTGACTTTAACTTTTATTATATTATTTTTAGTAGGCCGGGACAGGAAAACTCCGTTAGGAATTCACAACTCCTTCATCTGACGTTTGTTTTCGTCTGTCCTTTTACCGTTGGACTACTATCGACGAGATCTTTGATTCTCGTTTAGATTTTTTCGGCTAGAAACCACTCGATCTCTTATTCAAACTTTGAGCTGCATACCGCGAAGTCGAAACTTCGAAAAAACATAACTTCCTCATACGAAGTCAGATTTAGACGTTCTTTTTATGCACTCTCTCGGTTTAACGTATTCTACGACTTTCGTTTAGATCACTAAGGCTAAATATCGCTCTATCGTAAAATCACTATTTACGTCCTATAGCGTTGTGCCGAATCTGTCGCGAAACTTCGACAGGTCATAACTTCTTCGTTATAACTCGGATTTCAGCGTTCTTTATATGTATGGAAACCTTGTGACATATACTACAACTTGGTTAGGATTATTTATTCTAAACACTCTTCTATCAAAAAGTCATTTTGACACTTATCATCTCAAAATTGACTAGCCCGGATCTACGGGTGTTACAATACCTTGCTGAATCGATGTTCAATTTCAGAGAAACGCACAAACAAAAGATGAATCAAAATCAGAAGATGAGAGAGAAAAGGAAGAGACGTTTGCAGCTGTAAACAGATTTATGAGGAAAGTGGGGTTTGCAGCCACAAACCCTCCCTTTTATCCCTAATACCAGATCCAGCCCAAAACCCATGGGCTGCAAACCAAAAGCCTTAAATTCAAAACCCAATACATCCAATTCTTAATAAAAATGAAAAACATTCTGAAGACATAAAAAATAAAAATAAAAATAAAAATAAAATAAAATAAAATCTAAAAACTTAAATTCAAACTAATATTTTTTAAATTTTTAATTTTTAAAAAAATAAAAATAAAATAAAATAAAATAACTCTCATAGCATTTCACCACTTTAAATCTTATAATTTTGGGATCAAAGTTTTGAGACAACCTTAACCTGTTTTTCAGTACCTTCACCTTCAAGAATAGATCTGGTCAACTTAAACACGAAAGATTGTGACAGTATTTGACATATTATAAGTGACAAGACTTTTGACCCTATATACCTAAATAATATTCCTAAAGGGTCCATTTGGCTGACGACGACCAAGGATATTGTTGTCCACCTAAATTTAGCAGCGAGATCTATAGACAACCTATTAAATGTTCAATTTTAGATGTACTAGAATGTGTTTCCCACTTCCTGATATACACCGGTAATCAAGAACTTCCAAAGTACTCCTTAATTTAGATGAGCAGACAATTATTAACGAAGAAGATAGATTTAGAAATACATGTCTTATTCCCAGGTCGAATCTCTTCCAATCACGTAGAGGGATTAACATATGACTAGTTGAATTAGAGGGATTGAGAAATAGAATGTTTCATGTGCTGTGTTCCAGGTCGGATAAAATCTTATCACGCAAAGGAGACAACATATGACTAACAAACAGAAAGAATTGCATATAGAAGGAGATGCATAGAGATAGAGTTGCATATGTTGCAGTCCAGGTCGGATCTCTTCCAATCACGGAGAGGAGGCAACATATGACTGACAGAAAGAAAGCAAGAAAATAATCTTCTACATAGCTACTTTATCGGAATTCCCCTGTCGCCCTATCAGTACCGGAATTAAGGACATGAGACCATACATCCAGGAAAAGCTAATCCACAATTCTAGATACATATTACTTTAGTGTATCCAACAGGTTCCCATGTATATCTCACTGCTCAATCTACCTGAGCGTCGTATTGTCAGACCAAACAGAACTAACTAGGTCCTCAAAGTCAAGTCCTTTCAATTGTCAATCTATGTCAAGTTCTTATAAATCTTTCGTGCCTACCAACGCATTGAACACAGAGCCTAGACTATTCAGATTCAGTACTTTACACATGTTAAAATTTCCTGCTATCAGTTGCTTGATATCACTTCCCAAATAGCACTTGCAAACAAACCATCATGAGACAATATTTATGGGTTTTTGTTTTTATAATTTTTTTGTGTTTTTATTTCTCCCCCGAAATTTATGCATGGGAAAGAAAAGAAATAAAACTAAAGTCTATCCTAAAAAGATTAGTCTTCAAAACAGATCATTTTTAGAAAGCTCACAAGCACATCGAATCGAGCTTTATTGAAAGGTTTGGTAAACAAATCTGCCACATTGTTATCAGTGTGGATCTGTTCCAAACGAATGAGCGAGCGCTCATAACAATCTTGAATAAAATGAACCTTGATGTCGATGTGCTTGGTTTTGGAGTGGTGGACTGGATTTTTAGCAATTTGGATAGCAGCATCATTGTCACAAAATATTGGAGTTTCAAGAAAACTCAAACCATAATCGAGAAGTTGATGCTGAATCCAGATGACTTGGGAGCAACAGGCAGAAGCAACAACATATTCAGCCTCAGCTGTGGATGTTGACACTACTTGTTGTTTCTTACACTGCCAAGATACCAACCGGTCTCCCAAAAATTGACATCCTCCCGATGTTGATTTCCTGTCAAGCTCACATCCTCCATAGTTACTGTCAGCAAATGCATATAAATCGAAATCGGGATTTTTAGGATACCAAAGACCCAATTTAGGGCTACCTTTAAGATACCTAAAAATCCTTTTGACAACAATTAAATGAGAAAGTTTAGGATTAGCCTGATAACGCGCGCATTGACAGACAACAAACATGATGTCGGGTCTGCTGGCCGTTAGATACATCAGGGAACCAATCATCGAACGGTAGTATGTCTGGTCAATAGGCTCCCCCTCTGGGTCAGGAGACAACAGCGGTCTTTCAGCCATTGGAGTCAGTGCGATCTTTGAATCTTTAAATCCAAACTTATCCAACATGTCTTCAACGTATTTGCCTTGATGTAATAAGATTCCAGTTGAATCTTGTCGAACTTGAAGCCCTAAAAAAATAGTCATTTCACCCAACGAACTCATCTCAAATCTTTTCTTCATGACAGTCTCGAACTCTTTGCACAACTGGGAACTTGTGGACGCGAAAATGATGTCGTCCACATAGATTTGTACAAGAATCAGGTCTGCACCCACATGCTTGATGAATAAGGTCTGATCGATCGTTCCTCGTGTGTACCCATGCGCAAGCAAGTCCTCTGTAAGAGTTGCATACCAAGCTCTGGGATCCTAATGTAACCCATATAGAGCCTTGTCCAACTTGTAGACATGATTCGGAAACTTGGAATTGAAAAACCCAGGAGGCTGATCAACATAAATTTCTTCTTTCACAGCGCCGTACAAGAAGGCGGTCTTGACATCCATTTGATAAACAATAAAGTTCATGTATGAAGCATATGAAAGGAATATACGGATGGCTTCCAAACGTGCAACCAAAGCATATACTTCTGTGTATTCTAGACCCTCGATCTGCCTGAATCCACGAACGACCAATCTATCCTTATTGCGCACAATCACCCCGAAATCTTCTTGATTATTTCTAAACACCCAGCGCATGTATAAAGACTTCTTGCCCTTCGGTAACTCAACCAACTTCAAAACACCCAGTTTTTCAAATTGATTTAGCTCTTCGTGCATCACATCAACCCAACTTGGTTCATTTAACACCATTTCCACATTTTTGGGCTCAATCTGAGAGATAAAACAAGAAGAGAGACATGTATTGACATCTCTACTCTAACTTCTCGTTTTAACGCCTTCTCCCAGTGGGCCGATGAGATTTTCAATCGGATGATCGCATTGAATTCTTGTTGGGATTTCATGGCTGATATCATCTACTGAGACTGGAAGTGTGTTGATATTGAAGAATCTATCTTCAGCTGAATCACTCGCCTCAGACGATCTAGGATCATGAGAGGTACTTGCCAAGTATTCATTTGAAAATGGTTCAGGAAAGAGAAGTTCCATGAATGATTGAGTAGTAGCGGAAGTCTCCCTGAACATGACTTCTCTTTTAGTAGGAGTAAGAGGAGTGGCTTCAGCATTAGAACATATTCGTTGACTTGAAGAACTTGAGGAAGTACTCGGAGCAGCTTCATTCACTCTAGGAGACGTGGGAGTCACCAGGGGTGGTCTGTACACAACATCTTCCTCTTCATCTTCAACAACTATACTTGAGCATGAGCAAGAACCTAAGACATTATCAGAATACACATTAAAGGATTTAAACAATGATGCATAATCAAATAACTAGTCAGGTCAAACTATCGCATCTGTCTCATTCTCCTCCAGCCAACGCACGTCATAAGATTCCACAATTTTCTTGGTGGCTTTGTTGTATACTCGATAATCCGTGCGTGCGGCGTATCCCACAAAATAGTAGTCATCGGCCTTTGCGTTGAACTTGGGGTTGGATTCGAGGTGAAGAAGGGTGTAAGGACATCAAAATATTCTGAAATGAGCAACCGATGGCTTGTGATTGTATAATATCTCGTACGGGGTCTTCATCTGAGCTTTGTTTATCAGGACTCGATTTTAAACGTAACAATCCGTGTTGATCACCTCAGCCCAAAAGAAGACCGGTAATTTGGAATCACAAAGCATCGTCCTTGCAGCGTCCATCAGAGTACGATTTCTCCGTTCTGCAACACCGTTTTGTTGTGGTGTCCGAACAGAACTGTATTGACCCAAGATTCCCTTTGCTGCACAGAAGTAATCCAAAACTGCATTCTTGAATTCTGTGCCATTATCAGTTCGAAGCACCTTCACCTTTTCATTCATCTGATTCTCAATCATCACAATGAACTTCTTGATCAAGTCAACAATCACACTCTTGTTGGATAGAAAGAAAACCCATGTGAAGCGAGAGTAATCAACAATCACAACAAGACAATAAGAGTTTTTTTTGATGCTGAGAACGTTGACTGGACCAAACAAATCCATATGCAACAATTGAAGAACCTTGCTGAGTGAATTGACCGTCTTTGGCGAAAGTGGCTTGCGATGATGCTTGCCCTGAGCACATGCCACACACTTTTCAAAGGTTATGAAGTCCTTGACTGGAAGAGCACGCAGAATCTCATGTTTAGCAAGACGATTGAGGTTCTTGGCATTAGCATGGCCGAGACGACGGTGCCAAATCATGGCATTGTGTTCTGAGACTTTAGAGAAAAGACAAGTGACTTGTTCGGGAATGTTATGATTCATGTCAATAACATAGGAATTCCTTTCTCTTTTAGATCGAACCAAAATCTATTGTTCAGGTATGATGATTCCTGGCTTCAAAATGAGACACTCCTTGTTCGTAAAGTGAGTCAAATAGCCTTTATCACAGATCTGAGATACGCTCAATAGACTGTGTTTCATCTCAGGAGCATAGTTAACGTTTTCAAAGCTAAGCACACCGTTTGTCACTGTACCCTTCTGAGTGATCTTTCCTCCTTCTCCTCCCACAAAGGAAACAAACCCCCCGTTAAAATTCTGAATGTCTTGCAATTGGGAGATATCTCCTGTCATGTGCCTGGAACAACCACTATCTGTTGGATTAATGTCTAAGTCCATAACTATATTTGGTATGTACTTGACCTGACCCGGCATGGTCCATTTGGGTTGCACTTCATCGGCACAATTTATATGGATAGTATTTTGAGAATAGTATATTTATGATTTATATTAATATATTATAAGTTCTAATATATTAATATGGAATCATATTATTTAATTAGTATTGATCAAGAATTAATTTAGAATTAATTAAGTGATCAAAAAGAACTAATTAAATATGGACTCTTATATATATATATGGAATGGGCCAAGTTCATTTAGGTTGGGCTAAGCTTTCATGGATGGTCCATGGAGCTTTTAACCCATGGATCCTATGTAAATGAAAGGTCATGGGTATTAGGGTTTACATGGATGTAACCCTAATCCTCCATAATATATAAAGGGGTCCTTGACTCACAAAATTGGCACAAGTGTGTGAAAATAAGAGTTGGCCGATTTTAATGTGCATACATATTCTCTCAGGTTCTTCCAAGGTGTTTTGGTGATTTGTGATTCCATTTGAGGCTTCCACACTATTGGGGCTAAGCTCTTAAAGCTTGAAGACATCAAGCTACATCAAAAGGTATGTCATCTAACAAGAACTTTGTAGTATAGGTGCTTCATAATATGCTAGTTAGGATGAAACTGTGGAATAGTTAATATTTGCATGTATAATAGAGAAAACATAGATCCAAGGTTTATAGGGTTGCATGTACACCATAGGAGTGTTAGAATGCTGAAAACCCAACAGTGGTATTAGAGCCATGGGTTGTTTTCTGTTATATTGATGCAAATGTTTTATTTTCAAAGTTGGAAAAAAAGGAAAAAAACATGACGTTTGTCAAATTTTAAGATAATTACTTGTTTTTGTGAAAAACTAATTATTTGTAAAATTTGAATCATTTGCTATATGAGTTGAATTAGGTCAAATTTAGTAAAAGATAAAATGATATGATTATTTTATTAGTTTTAAAAGTTTGATCTAAAGAGTTTTTTGAAACCTCCATAAGTTATGGATATGAAAAGGTTTTAAAAAAATTGATTCAAAGTTTTTTATGGAGTTACAAAACTTAGTGTTAATGTTTTAAAGAATTCCATAACTTGTTCTTAAGTTATGGAACATGAAAAGTTTCATCATAAAACAAGTATTTAACTCCATAAGTTATGGAATCCAAAAGTTTTCAAGAGTTACAAAACTTGCCCTCAAGTTTCGGAATTTGGAAAAAGTTTTTTTATGATAAAAAAAAAGAATTGAATTCTAAAACTCTTGGGTTCATAACTTAAACAATTAATTAAATGGTTTTAATTTTGAATTTAATAATTGGAATTATGATGTTTTTATTGAATAATTCAATTAACTCTTTATGGACTTTATTAATAGATAATTAAAGTGTTTAATTAAAAGAGAATTAATAATTCCATAATGACATGGTTTAAATTTAATTAAATTAAGAGTATAGTTTAATTAATAGATTAAACCACCAAGTATTTTAAATGTCTAAAATACACCCTTATACTATTATAATATTAAAAGTTTAATATATTATATGTATAAGAGCAAGTCGTCTTACCATTAGTAGGCCTCATTCACGAAGTCGGTCTATAAGGGGGGTATAAGGTTACTGCCTATAAAATGGTAGTTTAATGGGTGTCCACTCTCACCCACCGCTTCCTTGACTGGTGGAGGGTCGTTAGCCGAACAGGTAGGACAATGACTATAATTCTCCCTTCATTAAAAGTATTAATGATAAATACTAAGTAACTAAACCTTTTATACATTCCCAATCTTAGTTACTTAGGAAAATGTGAATAAGGTGCTAATCCATGAAATTACACTTTGCACTTTGTTTAAGCTGTTAGTGGAGCGTGTGTGGTTAACCGGCACACTAACCTGGACTTAACAAGGTAGGCAAAGGGTAACTTAATGTTTATCATAGTATCGTTGGAGCGTGTGTGGTTAACCGGCACATCGATTGAGGGGTAAATATTAAGGGTACCAAGTATATTTGCATGGTTACTTCACACCTTGTTTTGTGATCGTCGGCATCCCAGTCACAAAACCTGAAGGGCACACTCGAGATTGAAACATGCCATTGAAAAGTTCAATGAATCTCAAAAGAATCTAGGAGTTTCAAAACCAATTAAAACCTAATAATACATTTCGTTTATCTTGGTGGAAATTGGTGAATCGTCATTCACCTACCTTCAAATATTTTATAGCTTGGATTACGGCATCCCTATTCCAAGTTATAAAATAGTTTGTTGGGTCCTAGCCTTAATATATCATATTGGGTGTTATATTAAGGACTTAAATCAACTTTACGTGGATTTCTCCCATTGTTGGTGTCTAGTTTAGACAACAATGATCTTCCCAAACCAAGCTTTCCTAAAGAATATGACTTCCCGAGTTTGGCTCATGGAAGTCATACTTCTCTTCCTCCACCTCCTCCAATTATTCTCCCTAACCCACAAGTTCAAGGTCACTCAAGCCCTAATGCCAAGCAAGGTCTATGTGTGATCACATCTTAGAGATGAAGTCACATATTGACAAGCCGGGAGAGTTGGGTGTCAATGTCTTGAGAAAGTTGGATGTTCAATCACTTTCTAAGTCACATAGTGAGTTCCTTTGGGACTACTATGAAACAGACTATGACATGAACCTTAATGATCATATCTATTTGCTTGGTGCTGCTGAATCAGCAATGATTTGGAACGATAGTAAAGCAAATTTGATTAGAAGATCAACTTCCAAAAAACTTTATGGACAGTGACAATGGTGACACTGGAAATCCAAAAAAAGCATTCTCTTCCCAATGGAAAGGGATTGGCCATAGTCAACCCGATTGACCAAATGGTAAAGAGAAAGGCTAAGTCTGAGATAGTCTCATTACCAAAGGGTCCATATGTTTATTTTGCCAAAGAAAGGGGCGTTGATTGCAAAGCTGCCAAATTTACCTAAGGATGTTAAAGTCAATAAGTTTGACTCTACATCAGGTAGAGCCCATTATCTAATTCTGTTAAGTTCTATTTGGAGATCCTCATTACATGATGTGACTGGGTCACATTTTGATGTTTTAAGAATCAAAGAATAGAGAGAAATCTTAAAGGAAGTATATGCTGATTCTGATCGCGAAGGTGGATTTCGATCGCATCAGAATTTTGAGCAGTTGCTTAAGAAGTTATGATATATTGCTAAGGAATAGATAACAACAATTTTCCATGTGGATTGTAAGGATAAGTTTTTCCGCAAAGTTTTAAAATAAAATAAAATTGTTTAATTTTATTTATTTGAAGTATCCTTACAATGGCATTTGTGGAAAATTGTTGCTTATATGATTCCACTGACAGCAATATTGGAAAATGGATTCGATTCTTTCATTTGTGGTAGTGTCTGAATTTACCAAATCAAGAAAGTTCCTCATCACCCAAGTTTCAATTGGACCGAAACTTGGAATCATGCAAGTTGAATAGTATGATGAATGAGAACTTTCAAGCATTGGAAAATCAAGACTAATTACTTGTTCACATGGATGTGTGAGTCAAGTGAAGGACTAAAGGGATCGAGTACACATTCTTGTGCACTGGTCATGTCCACCACAACGCTCGTTAAGACTATTTGATTTACTAAAGTTTAGTAAATATGGTTATACTTACAAGTTTAAGTATAATTCTGAAACATTGGAAAAGTCTCAATGTATGGCAGAACGAATGGGAAGAATCAAATTAGGCAGAAAGATAAAAGTTTCTCAAATCTGAAAAGATGGGAGAGTACTTTAGTATCATGTTTGTGATCATCTTAATGATTTAGAAATCATATCACAATTAGTCCTCTAAAGGTCATCTTAGTGCATTCTTATGATTAAGAAGAGGAGTCATGAATTGTTGAAATGAGTCATACTTCATTCCAAAACAATTCTTAGAGTCATACTCCAAGATTGTAACTTGAGTGACATATCTTAAAGAAAGGTTTAAAACACTTGTCAAATGTAAGAGTAAAAGTGTCCTACTCTTGTACATTTGAAATTGGTAAGTTGTGATGTTTTGGATAAAACAAAGACAAACTAAGGCCAATTGTGTGAAGTGTTTGTCTTGATAAAGAATCCGCACTATCTCTTGAATATTTGGCAAGATAGTCTTATATGTCAAGAGGATAGTGGGAGTCTTAAAGATCCTAAAAAGAATTTCAAGAACTAATCAAGAATAAAACCTGAGGTTCTTTACTAGCACACGACTTGAGGTTTATAACCTATCGTGTTGACATATTCTGTGCCCATTCCAGTTAAAGTTGGCTTTGCATAGGAGTTCTGAAAGTTCTTAATTGGTTGCATAACAACTTGGAAGCAATGGCAGGCCCTGTACTGCCAGGTGGCAAGAAGTTAAGATTGCATAAGTTCAGTCCATATGAGTTTGAATTTGTCATTATCCTTGTCTTGTGACTATGGTTTTGACGATTCATATGGATAAGAACACATACACCATAAAATCTAAGGGTCATAAGGTTTCTCTCCGATTCATGAAAATGAAGGTGAGGAAACACTTCCACCAAGTAGATTTGAAGCAGATGGCAAAAGGTCTAAACAATTGAGACTATGATTACGACATCCCTTTTCATAGTTCTGAAATTGTTTAGACACACATGCATGCTATCTAAGGAAAGGTGTATGATTTTGATAAAGTTTTATCAAAGCATCTCGTATCAGAAATCTGAACTTTGGTAAGAAAGTCAATAAAGTATTGATTTCTAGAAGTCCAGCTGATTTCTGAGTACATGTCAAAGCTAGTGGGAGCATAAGTGTTATGCTAATAATCATCATGTTAGTGGGAGCATGATAATTATTGTTAGTGTTGCAAGTTAGCAATGTTAATTATAGAAAACAAAAGTTTCAATTCGTGAGGCTGCAGGGATTTAAAAAGTTGTTTTGCTATAATTAAGGGAGAGGATATACTTCATTTCAGTTCTAAAGGCTTAGATTGAGACCTTAATCATCTTTAGTCAAGAATATATATATGAATTTCATGTTGGATTGGTTTAACTTAAGGAAATTCTATATATTGCGTTCTCAAAATTCGATTATGATTACGGCATCCCTCTTCATAGTCAAATTTTGAAAACATGGCAAATAAAAATATTGTAGCAAAAGACTGGTCTAGAATCATGTCTTTATGTGAGACATCATGAATCGTGTACCATTTGCTTTGGGTACAGGATCGATTGCATGTGTTATAATATTTGAACATGGCAAATAAAAATATTGTAGCAAAAGACTGGTCTAGAATCATGTCTTTATGTGAGACATCATGAATCGTGTACCATTTGCTTTGGGTACAGGATCGATTGCATGTGCTATAACATTTGTCATTTCTAAATTTTTCCAAATGCCCAGAGGCATTAAGAAGGGAAAAGGTCTAGAATTGGATATGACTAAAATGATTAAGCAATTGTCGAGGACAATCTGAGGTTTACCAAAGACTGGTTGCTCAGGGACAGTTGGAAGTATAGTGCTGATTTTGGAAGGACCATATTGACATATTCTGAAAAGAGGCATCTCTTATTCAGAAGTGATAGTCAAAATGAGAATATGGAGTTGTCTCCATAGGTGGAAGTTATCTGTGTAAGATTTGAAAACTTAATGCAAGAAGCATGTCCAAAGCAATGTACTTTGAATATGAGACTTAGTTTCCATGGAGTTGATCTCCATTGGAATACCTTATAATGACTGTTGACAAGTCTTTGTGACTTTATACATATTCATTACAGGAGGGTCAGTGCATATAAGTTTAAAATCTAAACAGATTTCGATAAATGATAGGAATTTGAAATTCTCACATTTTTCGATAAGGATTTGGGAGTGTGAAATTAGAATCATTGAAATTATGTTCAATTGGTTTATTTCACAAAGTAAGGATCATAGACAAACATAGAGTGCATACTTGGTGTATGGCAAAGCTATTGTTTAAGAAAAACATAGTGTACATGCTTGGAGCATGGGACAACTAGTGTTTTTAATTCAAGTATAAAGTTGATAAAACCGAAACAATGAATAATGAGTAATCAGTATGGTGATAAATAAAAGTGTTTATTTATATTCATAGGGTTTGATACCATATTTGATTCATTTATTCTTGTGTTTCACTTTGCATGTTTTGAATTCCAGAATAACTAAGTCGCTCTTCCTGAATGATTAAGTTATTCAAACCATCCACAGTCGGTCATATGTTGGAAGTAGATATGAATCAAGACTATCATGGGTTGGTTTGTAGAGGTCCAAGTTGGTGGACAAAATGGTGCTACAACACTCATGAGTGCTCATAAGTTCTGAGTATTGGATTCAACCCGCGCTCATTTGAATCACTTCATGGATTTTATCACGAGTGATCATGAGACGATAATATCTTATATTCTTCAAACCTAGAGATATGAGTTGTTACTATGAGTTGGTTATACATTGATTGCACGAAAACGCATTTGGTAACTCGATGTTATAAAACGTGCCTTTGTGTATGATTCAACAAGTAGTAGAATAAGCTATATGAGTCGAAGTTTATCCATTCCTTTTACCTTCGGGATAAAAGCGATATGTGTGGGCCCCTCGATGATTTAGCGATGACACATGTGAGTGCTTGGCCAAGCCAGGACTGATTTGATTTGTTCAATCAGTCAGTCATCATAAATCGAAAATCAGAAAACAACAAATGGACAGAGAGAATGATTATAATCCATGTCTCAGTCCATATGATATCTAGAATGGAGGAATATATGATCCCTTATCTAATGGACAAGTCATTGACAAGGTCAGAGTTCGACAGCGGCTTTAAGAGCTACGATTGCCAGTTAGGTTTTGAAGTCATACTCAATAATAGTTTTAGACTTATCCAAGTGGGAGACTGTTGGATTAATGTCTAAGTCCATAACTATATTTGGTATGTACTTGACCCGACCCGGCATGGTCCATTTGGGTTGCACTTCACCGGCACAATTTATATGGATAGTCTTTTGAGAATAGTATATTTATGATTTATATTAATATATTAGAAGTTCTAATATATTAATATGGAATCATATTATTTAATTAGTATTGATCAAGAATTAATTTAGAATTAATTAAGTGATCAAAAAGAACTAATTAAATATGGACTCTTATATATATGGAATGGGCCAAGTTCATTTAGGTTGGGCTAAGCTTTCATGGATGGTCCATGGAGCTTTTAACCCATGGATCCTATGTAAATGAAAGGTCATGGGTATTAGGGTTTACATGGATGTAACCCCTAATCCTCCATAATATATAAAGGGGTCCTTGACTCACAAAATTGGCACAAGTGTGTGAAAATAAGAGTTGGCCGATTTTAATGTGCATACATATTCTCTCAGGTTCTTCCAAGGTGTTTTGGTGATTTGTGATTCCATTTGAGGCTTCCACACTATTGGGGCTAAGCTCTTAAAGCTTGAAGACATCAAGCTACATCAAAAGGTATGTCATCTAACTAGAACTTTGTAGTATAGGTGCTTCATAATATGCTAGTTAGGATGAAACTTTGAAATAGTTAATATTTGCATGTATAATAGAGAAAACATAGATCCAAGGTTTATAGGGTTGCATGTACACCATAGGAGTGTTAGAATGCTGAAAACCCAACACTATCGACATACCAAGGTCTGACGATATTCCTCCGTAGTTGTTCCTGCACGATGTGCGAGATTAATTAGATTTGGGAACCCAGGTCATAGAAACACTGGGTTTTCCTTTGTAAGAAACAGAATTACTTTTTCATTTGACAAAACATATTTATCACCAAATGCACACACAAAACGTTGAGGTGATTGGGCATTTGAAATTTTGGGCACTCATTTATAGTTAGGTTTAGAAACATTAACATGTGTTTTTGAAATGTTTTTCTTTGGTTTTGATCGTTTGGATTTCCGTCTAAGATTATCCGAAGACCCAGACGATGACTTTGACGATACCGCATTTCACTTAACCACATTCGGTCTCGTTAAAGTACCTGTAGAATTTTTGTTTATAAACCGTTTGTTCTTTTCAAGATCAACCCATTTTCTTTCTTTATTAATGTTCCGATCACCATAAACTGAATGAGATCTCGGGGATTTTCTCTTAAGAGGTCTTCCTCGTGACTCATTCACTCCCCTTTGAGTATAAAAAGGAACAAATGCACGGTCTTCCTCTTAAGAGGTTTGCCATATTCTAAATGTGCCTCTCTGTCCATTTCTTCGTGAGTCATAGGGATAGACAAATAATTGTGATTAAAAGGAGGAGGAACACTATCATTCCCTAGACCTTTTTTATGATTATCCTTAAACTTCAATTGTTTTTCAATCATGGTCTCGACTTTCTTGCTTGACACATCAAACTTTCTGAAATGAAAGTCTGCATTTTCAAACTTGTTTTTCAATGTGTCAAGTTCAGCTGTCAAGCTATCAAGTTGTTCCTTAACATATTTATAATTTGCACATTTATTGTTATATTCTTCTTGAAGTTTCCTAAAGTCTTTAGTTTTAGCCTCTAATTGTTCTTTCAGGGGTTTCTGACCTTTCCTAAGGGTATAGCCTTCGTATTTAAGGTCCTTATTCTCTCTACGCAATAAATCAATTTGATCATTCAAAAACTTAACAGTATCAATACATTTTTGAGAACAAGAATTGCCACTGACCACTTTCTTCTCGGGCTCAGAAGTGGTAGATACCATGAAGGCAAACTGTAGCTGCATCTTTTCGGCTTCAGGATAAGCTTCAACATTTTCTTCAAGAGATTCACTAATCTGTGCCAGGTGAGCATTCTCAGGTCTTGAAATGTTCAATGCTTGAATTTGATCTTCCCATCCAAATGTCTGAGCCACTACTGTTAAATTTGTAGTTTCACTATTGGATGTTGTTCCTCTGTTGTTCATCACTAGTACCATTGTTCTGTCATGGTTTTCTTTTCTATCTGGCTTAGAACAATCACGAGCAAAGTGCCCTGGCTCGTGACAATTGAAACATCTTAGCTTTCGTTTGTTAAACACAACCTTCTTATCAACATTCATTCCCCAGTTGTTTTTCCCTGTCTTCTTGGCAAACTGCTTAGCCCAGAAAACCGCCATTGCAATCTGCGAGGTAATGTCCATTTCCTCCACATCCTCAGGGTGAATTTCGTCAAGATCAGCAAATGGAATTTGGGGAGGCAAGTCTCTAGCTACGAAGGCATTGTAGCAATTTAGTAGACCAGAGGCTAGAGCCATATTCTCTTCAGCTTCCTTAGGAGTGGATTCAGAAGGAAGAGCTTTTGAAGAAGATGATGAATGAGAAACAACATGGGTTTCTGCATAAGGCATGGATGATGGTATGGCATGAGTTTGTGGTACCAAAAAAGCCTGAGTTTGTGGAACAGTGAAGGATGAGAATGCATTGTTCGATGAAATTCCCAGATTGGCTGTTGAGTAGGAGTTCACATGGTTTATCTCTCTTTGCTTAGGATCCAAATCGCAAGCCTTAATGACAGCCATTGTTTCCGCCAGAGTGATTCGGTCGAGATCTTTGGTTTTCTTGATGACAGAGACGTTCATGCCACTTGAATTACGAAAAGAATTCAACGGTTTCTTGTTAATCTCAGATCGTGGCACAGAAATTCCAACTATGCTCATTTCAGTGGTGAGTGTAATGAATTGTTGGAGTTGAGCCTCAAGAGATTCTCCAAGAACATGGTTAAACTGATGGGTTTTGTATACTACAACATCCTATGATGCACATACAACCCTAAATACCTTGGATCTATGTTTTCACTAATTATACATGCAAATGAGTTTCCAAGGCATTAAACCTATAACTAGCATGCAGTTTTGACATAAACACTACAAGATACTAGTTTGAGTAACATACCTTTTTATCTGGCTTGAAGTCTTGATGTATTTGGTGTTGCTAGAAAGACTTTGGCCTTTAAGAACTTAGTGCCCCAAGTGTTGCACCTCAAATGGAATCACAACTCACCTAGGACAAAGGTAACTCTTGAGAGAGAATTCCATGCACCAAAACACCTCCATATTTCTCTGAGAAAAGAAGCAACATTAAAATGGCGTTTTTAGGACATGGAGTATGTATTTATATGTAGGATTCCAAGAGTCGTGGGTATAACCCAAATCCATGCCCATGGGTTTTATGACCCATGGTTCATGTGACCGAACTCTTTATGTGTCCATACATAAACTTGGTCCAACATGGATCATAAGCCCAACACATATAAATATAACTAATTACCATAATTAGTCTCCATAGATTTAATTAGTCTCTTTTGATCACTAAATTAATTCCAAATTAATTCTCGATCAATACTAATTAAAACATATGATTTCATATTAATATATTATATATAACCTTCTCTCAAGAGTCCATCCTAACAAATTGTCGTGGTGTTATGCAACCCAAATGGACCATGCTATCTTTGAGTACATACAAATAATAGTTATGGGCTTAGACATCTAATCCAACAGTCTCCCACTTGGATAATTCGAAAACTATTAATGCAAGTATGACTCAAAAACCAGACTAGCAATCGTACCTCGTAAAAGCTGCTGTCGAACTCTGACCTAGTCAATGACGTGTCCATAAGATAAGGGATCATGTATTCCTCCATTCTAGATATCATATGGACTGAGACACGAATTATAATCATTCTCTCTGTCCATTTGTTGTTTCCCGATTTCCGATTTATGACGACCGACTAATTGAACAAATCAAATCAATCGAGGCCCGGCCGAGCACTTACGTTTGTCATCACCAAATCATCGAGCGCCCCACAGATATCACTTTTATCCCTCCAAGGGTAAAAGGAATGGATAGACTTCGACCCAAATGTTCGCTTGCACTTACTCATCAAATTACACACAATGATATTTTTTATAACAACCAAGTTACTAGTTGCGTTTACATATGTCAATGTGCAACTGACGCGCAACTACAATGCACACGTCTTCGTTTGAAGAATATAATATATTATCGTCTCCTGATCACTCATGATGAAATCCATGAAGTGATTCAAATGATCGTGGGTTTAATCCAATAATCGAATCTCATTCTAGGAGCACTCATGAATGTTGCAACAACTTTTACTATGTCTAAACACTTTAGACATCTAGAAGCCCAATTCATGACAGTCTTGATTCATACCTACTTCAAACGTATGCTTGAATGTGGAGAGTTTGAATAACCTAGTTATTCGGGAAGTCAAAACATGCAAAGTGAAACATAAGGATAATCGAATCCACTATGGTCTCAGAACATATGAATATAAATAAAACACCTTTTATTTATCACCATATTGATTACACATTATTCATTATATAAGGTTTCGATTTATCAACCTAATACTTGAATTAAAACAATAGTCATGCCATGCTCCAAGCATGCACGCTATGTTTGTCCAAAACAATAGTTATGCCATACTCCAAGTATGCACACTATGTTTGTCTATGATCCTTACTTTGTGAAATAGCTCAATTGAACATGATTCCAATTATGCTCATTTCACAATCCCAAATCCTTACCGCAAATGTAAGAATTGATAGGCTATACTTTTGTGGTTTGGGCTAGGCATTCAAATGTATAGGTCTTGGCAGGTTGTTAGAGTGTGTTGTGGTGGTTGTAACTTGTTAGTGGGTGTGTGCTGCCATATATGTGTTGGGTTTTGAGCGTTCTAACACTTCCTAAGTGTACATGCAACCCTAATAAACCTTGGATCTATGTTTGTCTAAGGTACATGCAAAATATTAATTTCCAAGGTTTATAACCTATCTAGCATGGCATGAGGTACTTTTAAACATAAAAGAACTAGATGAATTACATACCTTTTGTTGATTGCTGATTCCTTGGAGTTTGAGAGCCAAGCACCAATAATGTGAATGCCTCAAATGGAAATCACAAATCACCACAAACTTGGAAAATGTATGAGAGAGTATACTAACACTTAGAAATCGGCCACCACTATTACACACACACTAGGGTCTCATTTCATGCACCACAAGCTTGTTTATATAGTGCACATGATTAGGGTAAACCCTAATAACCCATGTCTTTTCCTTTCCAAGGATCCATTGGTTAAGAGCTCCATGGATCATCCATGGACTCCCATATAAGCTTAGCCCATTACCATAATGAGTGTTAGCCCACACTATATAAATATAATAGCCCATGTTTAATTAGTCACCATTTGATCACTAAATTAATTCATAATTAATTTAAGACGAATACTAATTAAATAATACAATTTCATATTAATATATTATAATTTATAATATATTAATAAGCCGCAAATATACTCTTCTCATAATGTTATCCATATAAATAGTTCGGGTGAAGTGCAACCCAAATGGACCATGCCGGGTCGGGTCAAGTATATACCAAATAAGTTATGGACTTAGACACCTTATCCAACAGTCTCCCACTTGGATAAGTCTAATAACTATATTTGCCTATATGACTTCAGGAACCCACCGGCAATCGTAGCTCTCGAAAACTCTGTTGAACTATGAAACGCCATGTTAGATAAGTGATCATATAATCCTCTGCTCTCATGATATCAGCCGGACAAATACATGGAACAATGTCTTACTTATTGTACAGCAATTTGTTTCCCGATTTCCGATTTGTTTGACAAAGAACTTAATCGAACACATCAATTTAGTTCTGACCGGGCCCGGTACATAGGTAAAAACAAAATCATCGAGGCGCCCAGATATCGCTTCTAATCCTCCAAGGACTAGAAGGAACAGATAAACTTCGACTCATATACTTATTTCTATTACTTGTTGAATTATACACAAAGGCACATTTTATAACATCAAGTTACTGATGCGTTTTCGTGCAATCAATGTACAACCAACTCATAGGTAACAACTCATATCTCTAGGTTTGAAGACTTATATGATATTACCGTCTCACGATCACTCGAGATAAATTCCATGAAGTGATGCAAGTGAGCGTGGGTTGAATCCAATACTCATAACTTATGAGCACTCATGAGTGTTGTAGCCATGTCCAACATCTTAGACCTCTACAACCAACTCATGACAGTCTTGATTCATATCTACTTCCAACATATGACCGACTGTGGATGGTTTGAATAACTTAATCATTCGAAAAGAATAACCTAGTTATTATGGAAGTCAAAACATGCAAAGTGAAACACAAGAATAATTGAATCCAATATGGTCTCAGCCCTTATGAATATAAATAAAACACCTTTTATTCATCACCATATTGATTCCACATTATTCTGTTTCGATTTATCAACTTAACACTTGAATTAAAACAATAGTTGTCCCATGCTCCAAGCATGTACACTATGTTTTCTAAACAATAGTCATGCCATACACCAAGTGTGCACACTATGTTTGTCTATGATCTTTACTTTGTGAAGTAGATCAATTGAACATGATTCCAATGATGCTCATTTCACAGTCCCAAATCCTTACCGTAAATGAAAGAATACCAAATTCTTGTCATTTACTGTAATCTGTTAGATTCCAAACTTATATGCATTGATCCTCTTGTAATGACTATGCACAAAAGTTTACAAAACTTGTCAACAATCATTACAGAGTATTCCAAAGGAGGTCACTTCTATGGAAACGAACTCTCATATTCAAAGTACATTGCTTTGAACATCCTTCTTGCATAAAAGTTTCTAACTTTCTCATAGATTCTTAATATCCAACTCCCAATATGGAAAATTTCCATATTCCCATCTTAATTATCATATCTGAACAAGAGCTACCTCTTTTCAGAATATATCCATATGGTCCTTCCAAAATTTAACACTATACTTCCAACTGTCCCTGAGCAATCTTTGGTGAACCTTAGATTGTCCTCGACAATTGCTTAATCATTTTAGTCTTATCTAATTCTAGACTTTTCCCTTCTTAATGCTCTGAGCATTTGGAAAATTTAGAAAGGATGAATATTATAGCACATGTGACCGATCCTATACCCGAAGCATATGGGACACGATTCATGATGTCTCACATAAAACTCATATATATGTCCTTGACTAATGATGATTAAAATCTCAATCTAAATTTTTTAGGATTGAAATGAAGTATAATCTCCTCTCCCTTAATTATAGCAAAACAACCTTTTCCAAATGAAAATCTTGTTTTCTATAATTAACAATACTCATCATAATTGATTATGCTCCCACTAGCATAATAATTATTTAGCACAACAATTATGCTCCCACTAGCTTTGACATGTACTCAGAAATCGACTTCTAGAAATCAATACTTTATTGACTTTCATCACCAAAGTTCAGACTTCTGATACGAGATGCTTCGAAAAAACTTTATCTAAGCTTCTCAGACTCATACATCTTTCTTTAGATAGCTCACATGTGTGTCTAAACAATTATGAAGAGGGATGCCGTAATCATAATGTTTAGACCTGTTTGCCATTTCTCACAAGTCCATGTTAGTGTGCCGGTTAACCACACAAGCTCCACTAACGACTTTGAGAATGCAAACAACACAATTGCTATCTACTTAAAATCTACTTAGTGAAAGCGTTTCCTCACCATCATTTTCATGAATCAGAAAAAACCTTATGACACTTAGATTTTATGATGTATGTGTTCCTATCCATATGAATTTGTCAAAACCGTAATCAAAAGACAAGGTTAGTGACAAACTCAAAACATATGGATTGAACTTGTTCAATCTTGATTTATTGCCTCTTGGTAGCCCAAGGGCCCACCATTGCTTCCAAGTTGTTATGCACACAATTGAGAACTCACAGAACTCACATACATAGTCAACTTTACCGGAATAGGCACAAGAACAAGAATTATGTCAACACGATAGGTTACAAACCTCAAGTCGTGTGCTAGCGATAAACTATAGGTTTTATCCTTGATTAGCTCTTGAAATCCTTTCAGGATCTTAAAGACTCCCACTGTCCTCTTGACATATAAGTTTCCCTAGTCAAGGACCATTCCTTGACAAAACAAATATTCAAGGAATAGTGCGGACTCTTATCAAGATAAACACTTCACACAATTGGTCTTAGTTGGTCTTTGTCTTATCCAAGACATCACAACTTACCAATTTCAAATGTACAGGAGTAGAAAATATTTTACACTACATTTGATAAGTGTTTTAAACCTTACTTTATGTCACTCAATGTTACAATCTTGGAGTATGACTCTAAGAGTTGTTTTTGGAACGAAGTATGATCCATCTTCTTGATTTTAACCATTCCAACAATTCACGACCCCTCATCTTAGTCATAACAATGCACTAAGATGTCCTTAGAGTATGAATTTGTGATATGGTTTCATAATCATTAAGATGATCATAAAACATGATACTAAAGTACTCTCCCATCTTTTCAGATTTGAGAAACTTTTTATCTCTCTGCCAAATTTGATTCTTCTCATCCGTTCTGCCATACATTGAAACTTTTCCAATGTTACAGAATTATACTTAACCTTATAAGTATAACCATATTTACTAATCTGTAGTAAATCATGACGAATCGATCTTTGTGGTGGACCTTGACCAACACACACCCAGTGTGACTAACTCCTTAGTCCTTCAATTGGCTCACATATGCATGTGATCAATGAATTAGTCTCAATTTTACAAAGATGAGAATTCTCATTCATCATACAATACAACTTGTATGATTCCATGTTTCTGTCTAACTGAAGCTTGGGTGATGAGAACCTTTCCTCATTTGGTAAATTCAGACACTACCACAAATGAGAGAATCAAACTCATATTTCCAATATTGCTAGAAACATACAAACATTAATTTTCCATAAATGCCATTGTAAGGGGATATAATATAAAATAAACTAAACAAAACTTTTATTTCTTTATAAAATGCGGAAAAATATTCCTTACAATGCATCTTCAAATGAAAACTATGATATTACATATTTCCTAGCAATCTATCATAACTTTTAAGTAGTAGCTCAAAAATCCGATCCTCGAACCATGCGATAGAAATCCATCTTCGTGATCAGATTCAGCACACTCTTATTTTAACCTTCCTTTTGCTCGATCCTGCTAAACATCAAGATGCAACCTAGTCACATCATGTAATAAGAATCAACAATTAGGAATTTTAACAAAGTTAGATAATGGACTTACCTGAAGCCGAGTCAAACATTTTTTCTCTACTTGCTTTCAAACATTTCAGGTATTCAGGACAGCTTCGCTTCCAATGTCCCTTTTCATGACAATAAAAACATATAGACTCTTTGGGAATGGTACATGAGACAATCACAGACTTAGCCTTTCCCTTTACCTTTTGGTCAACCGGGTTGACCAAGGCCGATCCCTTTTCATTTGGAAGAGAAAGCTTTTCTGGACTTCCAATGTTACCATTGTCCATGTCCATGGAAGTTTGAGAATTAGACCTTCCATCAATATTTGCTTGACCATTGCGCCAAATCATTGCTGATTTAGCAGCAACAAGCAAATAAGAAAGATCTATTAGGGTTATGGCAGGATTTGTCATATGGTAGTCTTTAATAAACTCACCATACGACTCAGGAAGTGACTGAAGAACCCAGTCAACATCGAACTTCCTTGAAATAACAGCACCCAACATTCTCAACCTGTCAATGTGTGACTTCATTCCTAAGACATGAGTGCACACAGGTCTTCCATCTTTATGTTTCATTTCTAGTAGAGCTTGAGTGACCTTGAACCTTTCAAGTCTTCGGGCTTGTGGGTCAGGGAGAATAAATGGAGGAGGTGGAGGGAGTGAAGCATGATGTTGAGGGACATCATCTTCAAGAGGAAAGCTTGTTCCAAGCGATTTGGGAAGATCATAGTTGTCTGAACCAGACATCTACGATGGGAGAAAATCAAGTTAGTTGATTCAAGTCCTTAATATAACACCCAATATGAAATATTAAGGCTAGGAGCCAACACAATATTTTATAACTTGGAAGAGGGATGCCGTAATCCAAGCTATAAAATATTTGAAGGTAGGCGAATGACGATTCACCAATTTCCACCATGAAAAACGAAATAATTTATTAGGTTTTAATTGGATTTGAAACTCCTAGATCTTTTGAGATTCATTGAACTTTTCAATGGCATGTTTCAATCTCGATTGTGCCCTCTCAAGTTTTGTGACTGGGATGCCGAGGATCACAAAACAAGGTGTGAATAACCATGCAAACTCACTAGGTACCCTTAATATTATCACCTAATCGATGTGCCGGTTAACCACACACGCTCCACCGATCTATGATAAACATTAAGTCACCCTTCGTGATCCTTACTAGTCCAAGTTAGTGTGCCGGTTAACCACACACGCTCCCCCAACGACTTGGTAAGGTACAAAGTGTGAATTCCATGGACTAGCACCAAGTTCACATTTTTCCTAAAGTAACTAAGATTAGGAATTAAAATATTTAGTTACTTTATAATAATCATTATACTTTTAATGAGGATTTAAAGTCATTGTCCTACCCGTTCGGCTAACGACCCTCCACCGATCAAGGAAGCGGTGGGTGAGAGTGGACACCCATTAAGCTGCCATTTTATAGGCAACAACCTTATACCCCCCTTATAGACCGGCTTCGTGAATGAGGTCTAGTAACGGAAGAACGACTTATTCTTATACATATATATAATAATTAACAATTAATGTTATAAATAGTATAAGTGTTGAATTTTAACTATTAAAACTCTAAGGGTTGGAATTAAAGTTTATTAAAGTGTGTGTAAATTTACAAATTCCAAAACTTGAGGACAAGTTTTGAAACTATTCAAAACTTTTCATTTCATAACTTATGAATTAAAGGTTCATAAAAATGAAGACTCTTCATTTCCATGTAACTTATGTGTTTTAAGTGTGTGTTTAAAAGAAGTGACCTTTGGATATCCATAACTTGAGGACAAATTATGGACTCCATTAAAACACATAAATGATCAAGAATTAATCCTAAACAATTCGGCAAATAATTCCTATCATCCTCTAAATTCATAAGAACATGAACATGATCATCAAAGTTTCAAGAACTATATGAACACATACAAAGCATGAAATTTTGATATAAGCTATTGTAAATGGATTAGAACAACCATTACACCAACTAAAACAAGTTTTAAAACACCAAAACAGTTTAGGGTAATGTTTCTAGTCCATTTCCAGCAGCAAAAGTCGAAAATCTGCATTCTGAGGCTCCTACTCGCCGAGTGCACGAACCTACTCGGCGAGTAGGATGAGTTTAGTCATGGACTCGGCGAGTCCCCCCATGGAATCGGCGAGTTCATCATGCAGACAACAAGAAAATCGACTTTTTCCACTATTTTGCATCAAGTATCAAACAAACAAACCTGGCTCTGATACCACTGTTGGGTTTTGAGCATTCTAACACTTCCTAAGTGTACATGCAACCCTAATAAACATTGGATCTATGTTTGTCTAAGGTACATGCAAAATATTAATTTCCAAGGTTTATAACCTATCTAGCATGGCATGGGGTACTTTTAAACATAAAAGAACTAGATGAATTACATACCTTTTGTTGATTGCTGATTCCTTGGAGTTTGAGAGCCAAGCACCAATAATGTGAATGCCTCAAATGGAAATCACAAATCACCACAAACTTGGAAAATATATGAGAGAGTATACTAACACTTAGAAATCGGCCACCACTATTACACACACACTAGGGTCTCATTTCATGCATCACAAGCTTGTTTATATAGTGCACATGATTTGGGTAAACCCTAATAACCCATGCCTTTTCCTTTCCAAGAATCCATGGGTTAAGAGCTCCATGGATCATCCATGGACTCCCATATAAGCTTAGCCCATTACCATAATGAGTGTTAGCCCACACTATATAAATATAATAGCCCATGTTTAATTAGTCACCATTTGATCACTAAATTAATTCATAATTAATTTAAGACGAATACTAATTAAATAATACAATTTCATATTAATATATTATAACTTATAATATATTAATAAGCCGCAAATATACTCTTCTCATAATGTTATCCATATAAATAGTTCGAGTGAAGTGCAACCCAAATGGACCATGCCGGGTCGGGTCAAGTATATCCCAAATAAGTTATGGACTTAGACACCTTATCCAACAATATGTGTGTGCGGCCGCACACGTTGTGTGCGGCCGTACACGTGTGTGTGGCTACACTCTTGTGTGCTGTTTCATGTGGTATAAATCGACTGTGTCAGTGTGTCAGAAAAAGTGACGTATGTGTGCGTGTTTTTCAAGGTGTACCTGACATTTATACGTTATAGATGTGTGCATGCTTGGCTTTATTCTCCTTCTACTCATTCTACACTCTGTTTGATTGTTTGCAATTCATTGATTACTGATTTGGATCTATAGATCGGGACTTACAATTGGTATCAGAGTTAATTCAGTGTCAATATTGAAGAATCATAAGAGTGTGCGGTTGAAGATTGTTGTGGTTTTTGAGTATTTTTGGGTGTGCGGTTGGAACTTTGAAGGTGTGCGGCTAAGACTTTAAAGGTGTGCGGTTAGAACTTTGAAGGTGTACGGTTAAGACTTTGAAGGTGTACGGTTGAACGAGTGCTGCCAAGTGTACGGTTAGGAGTGTTGCCCTGTGTGCTGTCAGTGTGTGCGGTTGAGTGTGCTGTCAGTGTGTGCGGTTGAGTGTGTTGTAAGTGTGTACGGTTGGAGTGTGCGGCCACACTCATATTAATTAACGAAACTTTTGTTGTTCAAAAAAATGGAATCTCAAAGCATGTCTGCTCATCATGAATTGGATGCTATTATGGGTACCACTTCTCGCATTCCCCGGTTGTTGTCAGCTGAAGGATTTCCTGAATAGAAATATCGGATTGAGAAATACATCAAAATGAAGGATTTTAAAATTTGGAGAAGTATTCTGAGAGGTCCAATTCGTATCACAACAACATTGGAAGATGGCACAATAATGGATAAGCAAATTGAAAATTACACTGATGATGATTTCGAGAGAGTCGAGGAGCAGGAAAAGGCTCTTGCCACACTTACCATGGCATTATCTCCGGAAATTGCTCAAGGTTTCCATGATTACACTTCAGCAAAGGCCTTATGGGAAGCACTGATTGAAGTCTATGAAGGCAATGAAGACATGAAACAGAGTCGCCAAGACATGCTGCGAAAAAAGTTCAACATGTTTAACCATGTCTTGGGAGAAACACTTGAGAATCAGTTGCAAAGGTTTATCACACTTACCACAGAAATGAGTTCTGCTGGTGTGATGGTTACAAGATCGGAAAACAAAAAGCTGCTAAACTCTCTGCCAAAATCCTAGGATATGAATGTCTCAGTGATTAAAAAGACCAAAGATTTAAACAGGTTGAGTTTGGCGGAAACATATGGCGATCATTAAGGCTTGCGATCTTGATGATAAGTAAAGGGAGATTAATCATGTTAATTCATACTCCACAGCAAATCTTGGGATCCAAACCACTAACAACACTGCTTTTACAAGCTTTACTAACTCTCAAGTTCCTCCAGTTTCTGATGTTCCACAAGTTCAACCCTATGTGACTCATCATCCTAACTCATACGTGATCCCTCAAACGCAACACATTCAAGTTCCTCAACCTCAAACTTTAGCTCAACAAGTTGGTTCTATTGTTGGTTCATCCACAGCTGCACCCATTCAATCTCATGGAATCAGTTCTCAAGCTTCATCTTTGAAAGAAAAGGAAGAAAATCTGGCCCTCGCCACTGGTTTGGTAAATTGCTACAATGCCTTTGTGGCCGGAGAGCTTTCCCCACAATTATCTTTTGCTGACCTAGACCAGATCCATCCAGAGGATGTGGAGGAGATGGACATCACTTGGCAAATGGCCATGGCTGTTTTTAGGGCAAAACAATTCTCCAAGAAAACCGGAAAGAACAATTGGAGTGTGAATTCAGACAAGAAAGTGGGGTTCAACAAAGGGAAGCTGAGATGCTACAATTGTCATGAACCTGGTCACTTTGCTCGAGAATGTCCAAAGCCAGATCGAAGGGAGAATTTTGAGCGAACCATGGTGCCGGTGACCTATGTCAACAAGGGATCTTCTTCAAGCAATCAGACTGCTAACTTGGCGATGGTGGCCCAATCCTTTGATTGGGAAGATCAAATTCAGGCTCTGAATATTTCAGGACCTAAAAATGCGCATCTTGCTCAAATCAAGGATTGTGTGGAGGAAGAAACAGAGAAAGACCCTGAAGAAGAGATGATGAATCTTCAGTTTGCGTTCATGGTGCAAACTACTCCTGAGCCAGCCAAACCCGAGGTCAGTGAATTTGGTTGCTCTCAATCTTGCATTAAAACTGTTAAATTCTTACGTGACCAAATTGAATTAATCAAGAGAGAGAACGAGGACCTTAAGTATGAGGGTTACACACTTAGGAAAAATCAAAAGCCTTTAAAAACACAACAAGAAAATAAAACAAAGGACTTTAAGAAACTGCAAGAAGATTACAGCAACAAATGCGAGAACTATGATCATCTCAAAAGAAAATTTACTGCTGTGACCGCTGAACTTGATTCATTGAAAAATCGTCTTGAAAATACTGAATTTATTTTTAACAAATTCGATGGGTCAAGTGAAGTAGTTGCAAAAATGATTGAGAAACAAATGAAATGGAAGGACATTACCTGTGGAAACCAAAAGAAAGTAGGATTAGGCCTTGAGAGTGTCCCTCCTCCATTCAATCATACTTACACTTTTACTCCTCTATCTCAAGAAGAAATTGACAGGGAACCTTTCATGGTTTATGGGAAATCAGCTTTTGAACAAGCAACATGGTCTAATGATAAAATTTTGGATACTAACATTTCTACCTCAAGTGCAGATGTGTCAGTAGTTCAGGGGAAGCATGAAGATGAAAAGTCTGACTCGAATAATTCAGTGTCAAAATTTGGTGTTGAGTTTTGTGATGAGTCTGTTTTAAATTCTAAAACTGATGTTTTTGTTTCTGGTGGTGTGTTATTTCAGAATGATAAAATTGAAAATAATGATGTTGTTTATGATAAAGTTGCTAAATCTGATTCAAGTGCTTCTATATCTTCTACGTTTGCTACACAATCTAGTGCTTGTTCTTGCAAATGTGAAAATGCTAGAAAAGATAATAAACGCAAGAATTCTGACAAGAGCAGTACCATTTCTAATGATAATAAACAAATTTGTTTCAACTGTGGTACTGCTGGTCATATTGCCAGAAATTGTTTAAATCGAATGTTTGTGCATCACAGGTCTAAAAGAGGAGAGAATGAGTCTAGAGGACGATCTTTAATTAGAAAATCCTTCAGAACTCGCTCTCGAGATGATGACTGGAAAACAAATCAAAACAAGAAAATGACAGGTTTTCTAAAGAACAGACAAGTTTTCAATAAATTCACAAACAGTTTGCCAAAATCGAACCAAGCTAAGCCAAAGTCGATTTCGTCAAAGAGTAGGTCTGGATCTTCAAACTCTTCGAGTAGAAAATCCATCGGCTCAAAGCAAACTGAGAAGAAAGCAATCTCAAAACCTAATTTTCAATGGTTGCCAAAATTAAAATCTGATCAGTCATCATCCTCCTCTGTATTTGTTGAAAAAGAAAAATCAAAAGAAAAATTGAAAATTGAATCTGTGAAAGTTAAGGGTCAACCCAGGACTGTAATAACCTGGGTCCCCAAATCTAAATGATTCCGCTCATCGTGCAGGGACAATTACGGAGGAATGTCGTCAGACCGTGGTATGTCGACAGCGACTGCTCCCGACACATGACTGGAGATATCTACCAACTGCTCGACATTCAGACATTTAATGGGGGATATGTCTCCTTCGCGGGCGGAGAAGGCGGAAAGATAACGCAAAAACGAATGGTGACGAACGGAGTGCTTAGTTTTGAGAATGTCAACTATGCTCCTGAGCTGAAGCACAGTCTACTGAGCGTTTCTCAAATCTGTGACAAGGGTTACTCGACGCACTTCACCGATAAAGAATGTCTAATCTTAAAGCCAGGCATTGTCATTCCGGAGGAGTGGATTCTAGTCAAATCTAAGCGGGATGGGAATGCCTATATTATTGACATGAACAACAATGTACCCGATGAAGTGACTTGTCTCTTTTCCAAAGTCTCCAAACAAAACGCAATGTTGTGGCATCGTCGACTTGGCCATGCAAATGCAAAGAACCTGAACCGGCTTGCTAAGAACGAAATGGTCCGCGGTCTGCCTGTCAGAGATTTTATTACTTTTGAAAAATGTGTTTCTTTTGCTCAAGGCAAACACCATCGGAAACCACATCTGCCAAAGCAGGTCAACTCCATCAACCAGGTGCTCCAGTTGTTGCACATGGATTTGTTTGGTCCGGTCAACGTCCTCATCGTCAACCGAAATTTGTATTGTCTTGTTGTGATAGACGATTTCTCTTGCTTCACGTGGGTCTTCTTTCTGTCCAACAAAGCTGGGATCGCTGACCTCATCAAGAAGTTCATTGTAATGATCGAGAACCAAACCAACCACCAAGTGAAGGCACTACGCACAGATAATGGAAGACGCAGTTCTTGATCATTTTTGCGCTGAGAAAGGGATCGTGCGTCAATATAGCTCTATTCGGACACCACAACAAAACGGTGTTGCTGAGCGGAGGAATCATACATTACAAGACGCCGCAAGGACGATGATTTGTGATTCTAAACTTCCAGTTTTCTTTTGGGCGGAGGCGATCAATACAGCTTGTTACGTTTAAAATCGTGTCCTGATCAACAAAGCCCAAATGAAAACCCCATACGAGATTCTCTATGGACACAAGCCATCTGTCAGCCATTTCCGAGTATTTGGTTGCCCTTGCACCCTTCTCCACTTGGAATCCAACCCAAAATTCAATGCAAAAGCCGATGATTGTTACTTTGTCGGTTACGCTGCTCGTACTGCTTACCGGGTATACAACAAGAAGACGAAACAAATAGTGGAGTCTTTCAATGTTCGCTGGCTTGAAGAGAATGAAACGGACGTTATGGTGGGTCCGGATTGGCTCTTTGACTACACATCGCTATTCAAATCTTTTAGTGTGTCGTCTGATAACCAAGCTGGGTCTACCTTTGCTCTAAGACTATTATTGAAGATGAAGATGAAGAGGTTGTCTACAGACCACCATTGGTTTCTGCTACTGATCCTCCGATGGAGTCTACTGTTCCAATTGCTTCTCCTGAGTCCTCAACACAACAATCTGCTCCAGATGCTGATGCTACTCCTCTAACTCCGGTCGAAAGAGAGTTCTTGAATCAAGATGCTTCCGCTGTCACTCAGAATCTGATGGACCTTCTCTTTCCCGATCAAATCGCTGATGAGTTTGTAGCAAATATACCAAACGAAGCTGGTACATCTACCGTGGATTCTTCAGCACATGAAGGAGCTATTAATATTCATACTCTTCCCGTTTCACTCAATGACATCAGTCACGAAATCCCCTCTCGCATACAGCGCGATCACCCGATAGAGACCGTTATTGGCCAGCTGGGCGACGGAGTTCAAACGAGAAGCCAGAGTGGAGACGTCAACACATGTATCTATTCTTGCTTCATTTCTCAAATAGAGCCCCAAAATGTCGAAATGGGTTTGAGTGAGCCCAGCTGGGTGGATGACATGCATGACGAGCTCAATCAATTCGAGAAGCTCGGGGTTTGGAAGTTGGTGGAGTTGCCTAAAGGCAAGAAATCTCTCGACACCAGATGGGTGTTTCGTAACAAGCAGGATGATTCCGGTGTCATTGTACGTAATAAGGCGAGATTGGTAGTCCGTGGGTTCAGGAAAATTGAGGGTCTTGATTATACAGAAGTCTACGCTCCGGTGGCGCGCTTGGAGGCTATTCGTATCTTCCATGCCTATGCTTCCTACATGAACTTTACTGTCTATCAAATGGACGTCAAGACGGCTTTCTTGTATGGCAAAGTGAAGGAGGAGATTTATGTTGACCAACCTACTGGGTTTGTTAACTCAAAACTTCCCAACCATGTCTACAAGTTAGACAAGGCTTTGTATGGGCTGCATCAAGCTCCTAGAGCCTGGTATGCCACCCTAACACAACACTTGCTCAATCATGGCTACTCACGTGGCACTATTGATCAGACCCTATTCATCAAGCATGTCAGTCCAGATCAAATTCTCGTTCAAATCTATGTAGACGACATCATTTTCAGGTCGACGAGTCCTCAGCTATGCAAGGAGTTCGAGGACGTCATGAAAAAGCGGTTCGAGATGAGTTCATTGGGGGAAATGACCGTGTTTTTGGGGCTTCAGGTCAAACAATGTTCATCCGGAATCCTGATTCATCAAGCCAAATATGTGGATGATATGCTCGAGAAGTTCGGGTTCAGAGACGCCAAACCTGCTTTGACGCCCATGGCGGAGAGACCACTGCTGACTCCTGATCTTGAAGGCGAATCTGTAGATCAAACGTACTATAGATCGATGATCGGATCACTGATGTATCTGACTGCAACTCGCCCAGACATTATGTTTGCGGTCTGTCAATGCGCGCGATACCAGGCTAATCCTAAACTGTCTCATTTTATTGCTGTTAAAAGAATTTTTTGGTACCTCAAAGGCAGCCCAAAACTGGGTCTTTGGTATCCGAAAAATTCCGAATTTGATATTTATGCTTTTGCAGACAGCAATTACGGAGGCTGCGAGATTGACCAGAAATCGACTTCAGGCGGATGTCAATATCTCGGAGATAGGCTGGTGTCTTGGCAATGCAAGAAGCAGCATACTGTCTCGACCTCAACAGCAGAAGCAGAATACGTAGCTGCGTCTGCCTGTTGTTCTCAAGTCATATGGATCCAACATCAGCTGTTGGATTACGGTTTGAACTTTGAAGAAACCCCTATATTCTGTGATAATGAGGCTGCGATCCAAATTGCTAAAAATCCGGTCCAACACTCAAAAACCAAGCACATCGACATCAAAGTTTATTTTATCAGAGATTGTTATGAGCCCTCGCTCATTCGTCTAGAACAGGTTCCCAGTACTAATAATGTGGCAGATTTGTTCACAAAGCCGTTTAACAAGGCTCGATTCAATGTGCAGGTAAACCTTTTAAAAATGATTCGTTTTGAGGATTAATTTTTGTTTAGATTAGTTTAAATTTGCGCATTTTTATTTCATTCTCACCCATGCACAAATTTAGGGGGAGAAATAAACAAAAATCCAAAAACATTAGAAAATCAGAAAATCCAAAAACATTAGAAAATTTGAAAATCAAAAACTTGTTGCTGATAGTTTGTTGTTTGTTGGTGATGTGTTGGGAAGTGATATCAGCTTGTGATAACAGACAATCTGATTCTGTGTAAAGTACCAAAGCTGAATTGTCTAGGCTTTGTGTTCGATGCGCTGGTAGGCACGAAAAATTCAATGGACTTGACTAGGTGCAGATGAACTTAAGGAATCTAGAGATTTGATAAAGTCTGACCTAGATAGTTCCATTTAGCCTGACAATACGACGCTTGGGTAGGTTGAGCAGGGAGATATACATGAGAATCCACCAGTCACATTAAAGAACCCGTATCTAGAACTGTGATTTAACTTTTCCTTGATGTATGGATTATGTCCTTAATTCTGGTACTGACGGGGCGACTGGGGAATTCCAATAAATTAGGTCTGTAGGAAATTATTTTCTTTCTTTCCTACTGTTAGACATATGTTGCCTCCTCTGTGTGATCGAAAGATCCGACCTGGACTGCAGCATATGCAACTCTATTTCTTTGCATCTTCTATCTATCCTATTCTTCCTATCTGTTAGACATATGCTGTCTCCTTTCCGTGACTAACAATCCGACCTGGTACACAGCATATGCAACCTTCTACTTCTCAATCCCTCTGAAATTCTAGTCAGTCATATGTTTCACTCTCTGCGTGATTGAAAGATCCGACCTGAGTGTACATCATATGCATTCTACATCTATCCTTTCTATGAATAATAGTCTGCTCACCTAAAGTAAGGAGTATCTTGGAAGTTCTTGATTATCGGGGTATGTCAGGAAGCGGGAAACATGTTCTAGTACACATAAAAAAATTGAACAATTCTAGATTGTCTGTAGATCTCGCTGCTCAATTTAGGTGGACAACAATATCCTTGGTCGTCGTCAGATAAATGGTCCTTAGGTATTTTTATCTAGTAACTTAGGATCAATCTGTCCTGTCACTGATAACATTCCTAAAATTTGTCAAAATTTTTTGTGCTTAAGTGGATCACAATACCGGCGATCGACCAGATCTATTCATTAAAGGAGAGGTACTGACAAATGGAAAATGATTGTCTAACAACTTTGATCCCAAAATCTCAAAAGGTTTTTAATTTCAGTTAGAGGTGGAATTTAGGTTAAATTCAATTTTTAATATCATTTTATTTTTATTTTATTTTATTTTTATTTTTATTTTCATTTTAGGATTGGTAATTCTTAGAAAATATTTTATTTTATTTTTTATTTTTACTTTTATTTTATTTTATTTTTATTTTACTTTGTACTTAATCCTCAAAAGGTTTTATTTTTAAATACTTTTGAGTATTGGGCCTCTATTTTTAGATGGTGAATAGCAGCCCAAGTTTAAGGGATGTATAAAAGGAGGGTGTGCGGTCAAAGCAATCACTTTTCCGCCTAAGTTCAACCGCACACAGCTCCCACTCCGCTCTCTCTAAAATCCTCAAAAAAACCCTCGTTTTTCGAGAAATCGAAGCCTCATAATCGTAAGAACTGTGAAATCGACTCCAATAATGTAGTTTTTGAGCAAAATCGATCTTGATTCGTTGGTCAATTGATGGATTTCGATCTCGACTGTGTGTGTGCGGCCGCACACGCCGTGTGCAGCTGGCCCCGTATGCGGCTGCACACCCCCGTGTGTGGCTGCATACCCCTCGTGTGCAGCTGGACTCGTGTGCGGCTAGCACTGTACCGTTGGAACCCATGTACGGTTGTACACCGTGTGCGGCCGCACACATTATGTGTGTGTGGCTAGATCTAGGTGTATGGTTGTATACCTAAAATTTACTTAAAATTTTGATTAATGGGAAATCTCTTAATTTTTCTAATGCTTTAAATTTATGCTTGCGTTTTTTAGAACATCATGGGTGATCTTGAGTTCGCAAAAGTGCACAATTTAGCCATTTTTTTAGAAGATCCTCCAGTGGCCCACAACGATCTCAAATTCATTGTCGATGGTCTAAGGAAATGTTGCTTGGTCTCTGCTTTCACCTTGAGTCCAGTGATTTATCAAAGTTTGATTAAAGAATTTTGGAGAAGCGCATCTGTGAAAAAAAACAATAACAATGACAAGTATCTTGAGGCGTGTATACAAGGAAAGAAAGTGTTAGTTTCTGAAGACATCATTCGAGGAACCCTAAAAATTGGTGATAAGCATGAATATCCAAAGGAAATTGATATTGACCAGATTCAAGGAGTTCTAGGTCAAATGGGTTATGAAGGAACCTTTCCACCTACTCAGAAGAAGTTATTGCCACCATGTTGGAAATATCTGGCCCACGCTTTTGTGAGTTGCATCTTAGGACGAAGATCCGGTGCAAATGAGATATCCTTGGTCAATACTAGTGCTATTGCTGCCTTGGCCTCTGGAGTAGACTTTAATTTTTCAAAATTTATCTTGCATGAGATAATTTTGAATATTGAAGGAAACAAAAGGGACAAGTTTCTGATGTATCCAAGGTTTATTCAACTGAATATCATGCTTCCTGAGATTGAAAGGAAAGGAGAGACCCTGGACATCAAGTTAGTTGGCTCAAGTGCCTTTGGTTTAATGAAAAAAAGCGATTAGGAAAGCTCAACTTTGAAGGAAAACATCCATTAATCAGATTTGGTATTTTTGCTGAGGAGAGTGATCAGTCTGAACCCATCGAATCTTCTTGTCCTACGGAGACCGACGATGTAGTCATCTCTTCTTCTGAACATGAAACTGAGGAAGGGTTAATCTCTCTTGTGGCAAGGGTTGCATCGGAACATGAAATGCTACAAAATGTGGAAGTTGAGAGTGAGTTTGATCAAGAGGGAGATAAAGGAGATCATGATGGAAATGACGAGTTTCTACATGATATGGATTTCTCAGGCCTCGACAATGTTGCCATTCCTCTAAACTTCGATTTTGAACAAGAATGTAGACTTGACACATGTCTGGATCTCTCTGACAGGTTCTTCGAAAAGGTCGATGAAGTTGCTCAAACTACAACTGAGACTAGGGCTGCGGAGAAGACTCTTAAAACTATGCCTCCTTCGTCTACCTCAATGGAAGAAAATTTAAGCCAACAGGGTTGAGATTATAGGATTCCTCCCCTTGATTCTGTTATTCCTACATCATTTCCATTTACAAGTGACCCGACACAGACACAGACCTCTCTGCCTCCTGGAGAAGGAAGGCATCAAAATTTGAGGCAGGGTGTGTCCATTCAAGGCCAAACACCACCAGTTTCAGCTACAGTCATCACCACAACGGTTACAACACCACCTCTCCAATCTAATGAAGGTCCAAGTATCGTGCTTGAGACAGGCGGACTGTCTTCTGTTCCAGAATATTCCCCAACAAGACAGTTGCTAGATGAGGCTTCTATCAGACTCGCTAAGCACTTGTCTCAACATAGCCCAGAATCTTCCTCCCGTGGAAAGGGAATATCTTTCGAGGAAGGTCACTCAGCGGATGAAAATACTTTTGTGTCCAAACATCAAGAAGAAATTGGTATTCTGAAACAACAGAACATTGAAAAGGACATCATGCTTGAACAACACGGTAACCTCATCGCTGAGCTCCAGGCACAAAATGCTTCAAAGACAAAACAGATTACTGATCTGCAAACCAATCTTGGATCAGTAACTGCCTTTTACTTCGATTTAAAGAACAAGCTATTTGACGCCTTTGGGGATAAGCTCAAAACTTTGTTTCAACAGCCTCATGGTATAGAAGACTCGCCCACTGCTTCCGCACAGCCTTCAGAAAGCGACTTTCATGTTGATCCACCTCCTCCAAGAACAACAACCATTATAGATCGTTTTGACAAAGAGCCTGACAATGCAAGATCACAGATCATAATCAAACACGGAAAAAGGACCGTCACTGCTAAGAAGAATGAAGGATTACTTTTCATGAAGAGTTCGAACGAAAATCACAAAGCAAAAGATCCTGTATTGACAGTGACGGATCTTAAAAAGAGAAAGTTTGGTGACGAGTATGGTGATCGCTCAGGGATCAAAATGTGGGCCTTTGATCATGAGTTGAACATGTGGGTTGTAAAGAGAAACTCTGGAACTTCTGAATACTACCAGAGCATTCATGAATTCAACTCATGGACGAAAGTTGATCTTGCCGAACATTCAAGGGCCCCATTTCACAATTATTCACAGGATCCCAGTGCGTTCAACTTCAAACTATTTCTAGACAGGCAGGTCAAAGAAAACTTCTCAAAGATGAAAACTGCAAAAGCCCTGTACAGAAAAGATGCGGATGTTATTGATCCTGAATCTGGTGAGCCAATGAAGATCATACTATGGCCAGCAACAAAACAACTGAAAGAAATTCCTATCCCTCAACACTTCCATGAAGGATTTCTTGACGACCTGGAATTTTGGGCATATGATGATGAAACTGCTACTGCTGCCTTCAAGCTCAAGAGTAGCGAAAAAGTGATAAGGCTTCTCAGTGCAAAAGATCTTCTCAGATTCAGAGAAAGAGACATCCGTACCTTGGCTCGTCACCAAATCATTTGCAGAAAAGAAGTCATGGAGGCTGCTGCCAAGGAATTCACTGGAATGGTCGCCACTATCATCAATGGAAAGCTATGGATGGGATCCATGGGAAAATCCGACTTGAAGCTATTCAAGAAACCTGGAGAATGAAGACCAAGTCTATGCTAGCCACAAACCAAGGGGGAGATTGATAGGCTATACTTTTGTGGTTTGGGCTAGGCATTCAAATCTATAGGTCTTGGCAGGTTGTTAGAGTGTGTTGTGGTGGTTGTAACTTGTTAGTGGGTGTGTGTTGCCATACATGTGTGTGCGGCTGCACACGCTGTGTGCGGCCGAACACGCTGTGTGCAGCCGTACACGTGTGTGTGGCTGCACTTTTGTGTGCTGTTTCATGTGGTATAAATAGATTGTGTTAGTGTGTCAGAAAAAGTTACGTATGTGTGCATGTTTTTCAAGGTGTACCTGACATTTATACGTTATAGATGTGTGCATGCTTGGATTTATTCTCCTTCTACTCCTTCTACACTTTGTTTGATTGTTTGCAATTCATTGATTACTGATTTGGATCTATAGACCGGGACTTACAAGAATACAAGATTCTTTGCCATTTACTGAAATCTGTTAGATTCTAATCTTATATGCATTGATCCTCTTGTAATGACTATGCACAAAAGCCACAAAGATTTGGCAACATACATTTACAAAGTGTGACAACCCGAAATTGTTTTACTTTTAAAGCCCAGTCAATGAACTCAACTGAGTGTCAAACTCATTAGTACTGAGTTCTAGCCCGGCTAGAGGTCATTCTAAGGAGTTTTGAGCCTAGTACACTTAAGGAATAAGTGTTGGAATTTATCTGCTAAAGGCCACAGTACAAGATTCAAGCCCTAAACTCCATCCTATGGAGTTTACGACCGTAAACATGGAGTTTACGGCCATAAACTCCTCCATATAAGTCCATATCCTTCAACTTTTCTTCATTCTTTCACTTACACCTCAAGAACACATGAGTTTTCTCTCAAGTATCATCCCGATCTTCATACTTGATGTTTAAAAATCGTAAGTGTTCTTTCTCTAGTTAGTTGTTAATCCTTCTTAACTAGCTTCATCCTCATGATTCATCCATGGAAATCATGTTTTCTTAGATCTTCAAGTTTCACCAAGAACACCAAGAACACACACTAGTGTTCTTGGCCAATATCAACCATTTCAAGCTTCTAGATCGTAAGTACACTTCCCTATACTTCTTATCTAGTTAGTATCCATGCTTAGATACTTGAAAACATCAAGAACACAAGGACAAAAGGAGTTTACGGTCAAACCATCTCCCAAGGCCGTAAACCCCTTTAAGGTTGCGATTTTGGCCATAAACCTATAAGATGCAAAACTACTGACCCAGAACCTTTCCTTGATGATTGAAGGACCTTAAAATTCACTCAAATACATAAAAGATTATGAGTTTACGGCCGTAAACACCTTTGGGCCGTAAACTCATCAAAGACCTTCAATGGGTTGGTCTTTTTCATACTAGTGTAGAACAAAAGTCCCTAAACACCTTTGGGCCGTAAACTCATCAAAGACCGGGAAATGCAGTGTCTGAACTGCCACAGAAAGGGACACACAGTTCGTTTCTGCAGGGCACCGGCTCAACCGATCTCCCAAGTCCCCGGAGCTGAAGAAAACCAAGCCTGCTATGGCTGTGGTGAGACTGGACATTTTCAGAAGGACTGGCCGATAGTAAAGAACTCAGCCGCGGATGGACGCATTCTGATGATCACTGCAAGAGAATCTACCCCGGAGTCGTCGACGAGTAGCGGTACGTTTTCGAAATTGTAATTACTTTTAAAATTAATTTATATTCATATAAGATTAAAATTTGGGATAACACCTAAAAGTAATTATAATAACTCACATGTTGAAATAGGTCACAGTATTCAAGAGAACTAAAAGATCCGTTTAGAGAAGCTATTATGGCTTACCATATACATCAGGGTTGTGCACAACTAAGATGTTGCAGACTTAGAGTGTGTGACTCCGCTTAGGTCTCCATTCCTTATTTAGTTGAGGATTTGAGGCAGAGTTACTCAGTCGACTGCCTGTTTCATCTTAAATATTCATAACTTGTATATGGCAGGTGATTGTAGTGGTACCAAAGAGGATCATGATATAAAGTATGCCCACCAGTTATTAGAGCACTTTTGTTTGTATGTATGCACACATAGCGATACGCTATGTAGGAGTGTTAACATCAAAGAGAAAACAGGAAACTCGGGAACATTTACAAAGAGTACATTTTCGAACATACTAGGAGTACATTTTCGAACATACTAGGAGTACATTTTCGAACATACTAGGAGTACATTGTCGAACATACTAGGAGTACAGTATCGATCATACAAGGAATACATCATCGTATAGCAGACATTTCTTTCATTTGACCAAAACTTTGTTCAGTAAAGAGTCCGTTACTATCTTCGTCATGAGTTGGCGTGGTCCTCACCATACCGAGTTCATATGTTTCTATCGCCTCGATCGGCAAGTTCTCGAAACTTTCGTCATTCGTATCGAAAGTCCGACCTAAACCTCAGTTTTATCTTTCATATTCTAAACCCCTGAAGTACTCGTGCGAAGAGTACTTTGTCCTCCGAAGCCTTATCGTCAGATGTCCGCAGACCGTCACGAAATACCGCTCGTCCAGCAGACCAAGTTCGAGCACAGAGGCTAAGGACGAACACAGCCCACCTATCACTATTCAGTGTATATGCGAGGGTGGTATATGATTATGATTACGCAGATTTAGTATGTGTGCTTCCGCCCTATCTCCTGTTCCTTGTTTGGTTGTGGACCTGGGGCAGAGTCGCACATCCAACCGTCTTACTAACCCTAATTATATACAACTTGTATACACGAGGTAGTGATAGATGGACCAAGTACGAACCCTATCAGGAACACCAGGGCAAAGTCGCCAGGTTTACGAGTGGGTATTCTGCCAATTAGAGAAGCGCAACCCCAGTAGTAATGCTAAGAAAGCTAATTTCCGGACAAAATTCCATCTAACGGGGGGATGATGTGACAACCCGAAATTTTTTTACTTTTAAAGCCAGTCAATCAACTCAACTGAGTGTCAAACTCATTAGTACTGAGTTCTAGCTCGGTTAAAGGTCATTCTAAGGAGTTTTGAGCCTAGTACACTTAAGGAATAAGTGTTGCAATTTATCTGCTAAAGGCCACAGTACAAGATTCAAGCCCTAAACTCCATCCTGTGGAGTTTACGACCGTAAACATGGAGTTTACGACCGTAAACTCATGTAGGCCGTAAACTCCTCCATATAAGTCCATATCCTTTAACTTTTCTTCATTCTTTCACTTACACCTCAAGAACACATGAGTTTTCTCTCAAGTATCATCCCGATCTTCATACTTGATCTTCAAAAATCGTAAGTGTTCTTTCTCTAGTTAGTTGTTAATCCTTCTTAACTAGCTTCATCCTCATGATTCATCCATGGAAATCATGTTTTCATAGATCTTGAAGTTTCACCAAGAACACACACTAGTGTTCTTGGCTAATATAAACCATTTCAAGCTTCTAGATCGTAAGTACACTTCCCTATACTTCTTATCTAGTTACTATCCATGCTTAGAGACTTGAAAACATCAAGAACACAAGGAAAAAAGGAGTTTACGGCCAAGCCATCTCCCAAGGCCGTAAACCCCTTTAAGGTTGCCATTTTGGCCATAAACCCTATAAGATGCAAAGCTAGTGACCCAGAACCTTTCCTTGATGATTGAAGGACCTTAAACTTCACTCAAATACATAAAAGATTGTGAGTTTACAGCCGTAAACACCTTTGGGCCGTAAACTCATTAAAGGCCTTCAATGGGTTGGTCTTTTTCATACTAGTGTAGAACAAAAGTCCCTAAAGTTTCCCTAGCCTTCAAACTTGCACTTAGCCATGTTTGACCATGAGTTTATGGCCGTAAACTCCCTTGGGGCGTAAACCCATGACCATACACTAATGTGAGTGCCATTCTACCTTCCTTTCTTGAATCACATGTGATTCCAACACTTGGTCAAGGTGTTTCCTAGTCCCGGAAGGTGTTTCCTTTCATATAGTTGTTTATAAACACTATATTCATGTCAATATGTGTCCTTATATGTCATTTAGGAACTATTGTGTCTAGGGACTTCATTCGTGGAACTTCTCATCCTTACACGCATACCCGTTTGAATCACCCACATCAGGTGAGTTCATACCCCGTAATGAATCTTTTAACTGTTTTAACTGTTTAAGGGGGGAATACAAGTTGAACACAATGATAATTGTGTAAATGTTTGTTATAAACATCTTTCAAAATGTTACTTATGTCATTTATAAGTTGTCAAAACATTTCAAAACTCTTTAAAGTTATGTTACTTTATAGTTATACAAAACTCCGTTTTTAAAGTACAAACATAACTTAGTAGATAAATGAGTCTTTTCAGTAACAGTCCGAGTAGAACATTAGTAAACTATAATAGGTATAGTTTAGGAGAATGCTATTCATTACTTCTAGTACAATGAAGCACACAAAGAGTCAGTTCATACATGAGTCAAACACACAGTGAAGAGAAACAAACAATACCATACAGAACATATAGTGAAGAGAATCAAACAATACCATACAGAGAGAACACACAATTACAAGAAACAAACAGAACATACAATATATAGTACAAAACCAACAAGTTAGGTTGCTATAGCATGAGAACACATACATGATCTAATTATACCAATGAATCACTAACTCATTGTTTTAAACAAAAGGTGATAGTTATATTGGGTATACATGATCATATACTTTAATGTGAATTACACGGCTTGCAAGAATTTGCAGAGGTCGCGTTTGGTTGCCTTAATCTCTTGACAGGGAGAGTGTTTAGTAGGGGTTCTAGCTTTCACATTATAACCGTAATAAAACAAATATGTTTTTAGGTTATTAGTACATCCGCATGTCATTATAAATGATAACTGTGTACTTACATTTCCCATTACTTTCATAAAGTGACAGTTCCACTTGAAAGTCAAACTCAAAGTATTTTCGAGTCAAGATAGTTATAAACTAGGGAAAATATACATTTTTACAAACGACAAACGGAACAGTCGAGTCTAGCACATAACAGAAGATGCCTTGGTAGAAGGCTACGTTTGAAAAAAAGGACCATAATGCTAGTCTTATGATTCCTTAATGTATACATCACAAGATATATATATACTAATAGAGTCCGATAGGTAATAGGATGTGTGCTCTCTGCTTCATTTCCTGTTCCTTGTTTGGTTGTGGGCTTGGAACGAATTCACCCAATCTATTTTCTACCCGATTCTATATATATGTATGCTTAGTATACATTAAGTCATCATAAGGGTACCAGGTATGGGTCAGGTTATAGGACACAGAGTCAAAGCACAGTTTTCTAGTACAAAACATACTTTCCAAAATCAGTACTTTTGGTATGAAAAACTAGGAACTTCCCAGTAAAGGGTTTAATCCATTTTATTAAACCAACACAATTTAAAGGACCTTAGGTGAGTAACTCTATAATACCTTAGTTTATAAATCATGTTTATATATAAAACTAATACCCAATAGGTAGTTGGATGTGTGCTTTCCGCCTTACTTCCTGTTCCTTGTCTGGTTGTGGGCTTAGGGCAGATTCACCCAATTAACTTTCTATCCGAGATTAGATTATATATATCAGTATAAACTAAGCTATTATAAAAGTAGTCACTGTGGTCACCATTTTACTATAAGAAATATGGGTTTTCTTAAAGAACTTTTTCATTAGATATAAAGGAACCATTACAATTAACTCCACGAGTAACAAGTGTTTACACTAGGGTTATATACGACGATGATCTAACAACCAATGGGATGTGTGCTATCCGCCTTAATTTCTGTTCCACGTTTGGTTGTGAGCTTAGGGCAGATGCGCACAATCGATTGTTTGTTTACTCTGAATCTTATATAACTCGTATCCGCTTAGTACCCATAGAAAAGGTTGTAATGTCATTTTACTTAAACTTCCATCAAAGTAGGAAATATAGGATTTTCTAGAGGAACAGGCGAACTTTTCAAAACAGAACTTACAACTTACAACATTTTGCAACTACATGTTGCAACTACATTTTCAACACCATTTTACATCTACATTTTCAACAAACACTTTACAACTTACTCACATCACTAAAATCTTATGAACTCACCAGCTTAATTGCTGATCAACTCTTTCAAATAAGTTGTATTCTCAGGAGACTATTAGACAGGTGCTCGTGCTGGGGATTTAGAAGATGGAACATTATAGCTTCAAGTCTTGTTTTGTTATTGGTTTATGAATTCTATGTTTTGTGAACACACACATTGTAAACACTTTCTTTCGAAATGAAATGGTTGTTCATTACTTGCTTACCATATACATATCTCGTGATTCAAAACATGACGTCCTCCACCCCCGAACAATTCCGCCGTTCTAGTTTTGGGGTGTAACAGATTGGTCTCAGAGCATTGTTTATAGTGAACTAAGTATATCAACCGATAAAAGATATACAACTATAAATACAATGGGGCTTAAGTGCTCTGGATAATGATATATTTTTAGAGTATAACTACAAGTTATAAAAATATACCTACTTGCTTATACATGTACCTAATAGAACTAGTGTCACGAGGAGAACAGAACTAAAGTATTTAAAGGTTGGGCACTGTCGTCAACCTGAACAATTATGTAATCATAGCTAGGATCAATATAGCCTGATCAACTATATTCATTCGAGATGTGACCGACATGTGTTTGGGAATGATGTGGTGTTGCAACAGTGTTAAAACTTACCTGAACACCAGTCAAGAGAACACCAGAACAAGTACATTTAGAGTTAGAATACTATAGGAGTATTCTATGATACGATAACGCGATAACGAGTTTAGAACATACCAAGTACATTACATTAAAATACTATAGGAGTATTTTAGTCCATATAAATAACTTATGTGATAACTTAAAAGACCCTTACGGATAGGTCTATAATCTTGCAATGTTTATTCCTAAAGTTTTATATATAATCAAGATCTTATAAACTTAGAATCTGTGGTCTACGCTTCGCTATCCATTCCTCTTAAGGGTGTAGTTTTGAGGTAGGATCACTTATTCGAAGGTTTATTTAATCTTCAATTATATACAAACTTGTATACATGGTACAATTATAGGAGGACTCCGTAAGGATCACCCCATAAAGTTACCTTAAAGCTCATAGATTCTTTAGTCACTTTCATTCTCGCACGACAAGTCCAGATAGATGTAACCATTTCCTCATAATAGCCAACAGAAGAGTCCAGGAGGAACAAGAACAGGTTCATGAGAAGTTTTCAAGGAGAGATCAGCCGAAGTAACCAAAACGTCTTACACGTCACACTAATAAATAATAATCTTGTTAATTTATTGAGAGAGTGGAAACACTACTCACATTATATGTTAAGATTATTTTCTTACATGCAGCTGGTAACAGTTATTCAGGAAACAGATATTCATTCGAGGATAGTTATTTCAAATTCATAGAGTTTATTCGGTATAGACTCTTTTATGAATTGTTTCTAGAACCCTGTGGAAGTCAGGACCCGATACACCCAGAACTAGGATAACCTTGTCTTTTCAGCTTTCGGCTTGTGTCCATTGCTTTAGACTTATTCCGTCTCATCTTTGTATCCTTTTAGCAAAGATGCCTCCTCGCAGATCTAACAGACGCACTACTCCGATAACTCTAATACCACCTCCTTCGCAAATCGATATGGCAGCTATAAACGCTGCAGTGGTTGCGGCTGTGGCAACATCCATGGCTCAATATCACTCCATCAGTACCAGCGGAGATGAAACGCCTACTGATTCTACTCGAGGTGAGGTCCTCGTGCGCTCGAGAGAGTTCTCCTACAAGGACTTCACCAAATGCCAACCATTGTCCTTTAATGGGACTGAAGGAATCATTTCCCTCTTGCAATGGTTCGAGAAATCAGAGTCGATCTTTGAAATCTGTTTATGCCCAGAAGGAAGCAAAGTGAATTTTGCTGCCTGCACCTTCTCTGGCAAGGCCCTAACATGGTGGAACAGCCATGTTAAGTCACTGACTCTATCAGTGGCTAACTCATTAGGTTGGGAAAACTTAAAAGAGTTAATGCGGGAGGAATACTGCCCGTTAGGTGAAATTCAAAAACTAGAACAAGAACTGTGGGATCTCACTATGGTCGGATAAGACATAGTGACCTACACTGACCGGTTCAGCGAGCTAGCAGCTCTATGCCCCGGGATGGTTACCCCGGAGAGCAAGAAGATAGAAAGATACATTTGGGGTCTGACTGCTCTAACCCAAGGAAATGTGGTTTCTTCTAACCCAGCCACGTTCGATAGTGCTAAACGCCTGGCTCAGCGACTCATCGACCACGGAGTCCGCCACGGTGTAAAAGTCCCTATTCCCGATCCACCGAGGGAAGAGAACTATAATCAGAAGTCGGGGAACAAGAGGAAGAAGAAGCGAACAACACAGGACACCTCGCAAGAGCAACGAGCGAGTACTATGTACGCCGCTACGACCCCTACTGCTTCAGCACCTACCAGTCGATACGCTGGAAACCTTCCGAAGTGTGGAAAGTGCAACTTTCACCACACCGGAGTATGCCGGGAAATGCAGTGTCTGAACTGCCACAGAAAGGGACACACAGTTCGTTTCTGCAGGGCACCGGCTCAACCGATCTCCCAAGTCCCCGGAGCTGAAGAAAACCAAGCCTGCTATGGCTGTGGTGAGACTGGACATTTTCAGAAGGACTGGCCGATAGTAAAGAACTCAGCCGCGGATGGACGCATTCTGATGATCACTGCAAGAGAATCTACCCCGGAGTCGTCGACGAGTAGCGGTACGTTTTCGAAATTGTAATTACTTTTAAAATTAATTTATATTCATATAAGATTAAAATTTGGGATAACACCTAAAAGTAATTATAATAACTCACATGTTGAAATAGGTCACAGTATTCAAGAGAACTAAAAGATCCGTTTAGAGAAGCTATTTTGGCTTACCATATACATCAGGGTTGTGCACAACTAAGATGTTGCAGACTTAGAGTGTGTGACTCCGCTTAGGTCTCCATTCCTTAATTAGTTGAGGATTTGAGGCAGAGTTACTCAGTCGACTGCCTGTTTCATCTTAAATATTCATAACTTGTATATGGCAGGTGATTGTAGTGGTACCAAAGAGGATCATGATATAAAGTATGCCCACCAGTTATTAGAGCACTTTTGTTTGTATGTATGCACATATAGCGATACGCTACGTAGGAGTGTTAACATCAAAGAGAAAACAGGAAACTCGGGAACATTTACAAAGAGTACATTTTCGAACATACTAGGAGTACATTTTCGAACATACTAGGAGTACATTTTCGAACATACTAGGAGTACATTGTCGAACATACTAGGAGTACAGTATCGATCATACAAGGAATACATCATCGTATAGCAGACATTTCTTTCATTTGACCAAAACTTTGTTCAGTAAAGAGTCCGTTACTATCTTCGTCATGAGTTGGCGTGGTCCTCACCATACCGAGTTCATATGTTTCTATCGCCTCGATCGGCAAGTTCTCGAAACTTTCGTCATTCGTATCGAAAGTCCGACCTAAACCTCAGTTTTATCTTTCATATTCTAAACCCCTGAAGTACTCGTGCGAAGAGTACTTTGTCCTCCGAAGCCTTATCGTCAGATGTCCGCAGACCGTCACGAAATACCGCTCGTCCAGCAGACCAAGTTCGAGCACAGAGGCTAAGGACGAACACAGCCCACCTATCACTATTCAGTGTATATGCGAGGGTGGTATATGATTATGATTACGCAGATTTAGTATGTGTGCTTCCGCCCTATCTCCTGTTCCTTGTTTGGTTGTGGACCTGGGGCAGAGTCGCACATCCAACCGTCTTACTAACCCTAATTATATACAACTTGTATACACGAGGTAGTGATAGATGGACCAAGTACGAACCCTATCAGGAACACCAGGGCAAAGTCGCCAGGTTTACGAGTGGGTATTCTGCCAATTAGAGAAGCGCAACCCCAGTAGTAATGCTAAGAAAGCTAATTTCCGGACAAATTTCCATCTAACGGGGGGATGATGTGACAACCCGAAATTTTTTTACTTTTAAAGCCAGTCAATCAACTCAACTGAGTGTCAAACTCATTAGTACTGAGTTCTAGCTCGGTTAAAGGTCATTCTAAGGAGTTTTGAGCCTAGTACACTTAAGGAATAAGTGTTGCAATTTATCTGCTAAAGGCCACAGTACAAGATTCAAGCCCTAAACTCCATCCTGTGGAGTTTACGACCGTAAACATGGAGTTTACGACCGTAAACTCATGTAGGCCATAAACTCCTCCATATAAGTCCATATCCTTTAACTTTTCTTCATTCTTTCACTTACACCTCAAGAACACATGAGTTTTCTCTCAAGTATCATCCCGATCTTCATACTTGATCTTCAAAAATCGTAAGTGTTCTTTCTCTAGTTAGTTGTTAATCCTTCTTAACTAGCTTCATCCTCATGATTCATCCATGGAAATCATGTTTTCATAGATCTTGAAGTTTCACCAAGAACACACACTAGTGTTCTTGGCTAATATAAACCATTTCAAGCTTCTAGATCGTAAGTACACTTCCCTATACTTCTTATCTAGTTACTATCCATGCTTAGAGACTTGAAAACATCAAGAACACAAGGAAAAAAGGAGTTTACGGCCAAGCCATCTCCCAAGGCCGTAAACCCCTTTAAGGTTGCCATTTTGGCCATAAACCCTATAAGATGCAAAGCTAGTGACCCAGAACCTTTCCTTGATGATTGAAGGACCTTAAACTTCACTCAAATACATAAAAGATTGTGAGTTTACAGCCGTAAACACCTTTGGGCCGTAAACTCATTAAAGGCCTTCAATGGGTTGGTCTTTTTCATACTAGTGTAGAACAAAAGTCCCTAAAGTTTCCCTAGCCTTCAAACTTGCACTTAGCCATGTTTGACCATGAGTTTATGGCCGTAAACTCCCTTGGGGCGTAAACCCATGACCATACACTAATGTGAGTGCCATTCTACCTTCCTTTCTTGAATCACATGTGATTCCAACACTTGGTCAAGGTGTTTCCTAGTCCCGGAAGGTGTTTCCTTTCATATAGTTGTTTATAAACACTATATTCATGTCAATATGTGTCCTTATATGTCATTTAGGAACTATTGTGTCTAGGGACTTCATTCGTGGAACTTCTCATCCTTACACGCATACCCGTTTGAATCACCCACATCAGGTGAGTTCATACCCCGTAATGAATCTTTTAACTGTTTTAACTGTTTAAGGGGGGAATACAAGTTGAACACAATGATAATTGTGTAAATGTTTGTTATAAACATCTTTCAAAATGTTACTTATGTCATTTATAAGTTGTCAAAACATTTCAAAACTCTTTAAAGTTATGTTACTTTATAGTTATACAAAACTCCGTTTTTAAAGTACAAACATAACTTAGTAGATAAATGAGTCTTTTCAGTAACAGTCCGAGTAGAACATTAGTAAACTATAATAGGTATAGTTTAGGAGAATGCTATTCATTACTTCTAGTACAATGAAGCACACAAAGAGTCAGTTCATACATGAGTCAAACACACGGTGAAGAGAAACAAACAATACCATACTGAACATATAGTGAAGAGAATCAAACAATACCATACAGAGAGAACACACAATTACAAGAAACAAACAGAACATACAATATACAGTACAAAACAAACAAGTTAGGTTGCTATAGCATGAGAACACATACAGGATCTAATTATACCAATGAATCACTAACTCATTGTTTTAAACAAAAGGTGATAGTTATATTGGGTATACATGATCATATACTTTAATGTGAATTACACGGCTTGCAAGAATTTGCAGAGGTCGCGTTTAGTAGGGGTTCTAGCTTTCACATTATAACCGTAATATAACAAATATGTTTTTAGGTTATTAGTACATCCGCATGTCATTATAAACGACAACTGTGTACTTATATTTCCTATTACTTTCATAAAGTGACAGTACCACTTGAAAGTCAAACTCAAACTATTTTCGAGTCAAGATAGTTATAAACTAGGGAAAATATACATTTTTACAAACGACAAACAGAACAGTCGAGTCTAGCACATAACAGAAGATGCCTTGGTAGAAGGCTACGTTTGAAAGAAAGGACCATAATGCTAGTCTTATGATTCCTTAATGTATATATCACAGGATATATATATACTAATAGAGTCCGACAGGTAATAGGATGTGTGCTCTCCACTTCATTTCCTGTTCCTTGTTTGGTTGTGGGCTTGGAACGAATTCTCCCAATCTATTTTCTACCTGATTCTATATATATGTATGCTTAGTATACATTAAGTCATCATAAGGGTACCAGGTATGGGTCAGGTAATAGGACACAGAGTCAAAGCACAGTTTTCTAGTACAAAAAATACTTTCCAAAATCAGTACTTTTGGTATGAAAAACTAGGAACTTCCCAGTAAAGGGTTTAATCCATTTTATTAAACCAGTACAATTTAAAGGACCTTAGGTGAGTAACTCTATAATACCTTAGTTTATACATCATGTTTATATATAAAACTAATACCCAATAGGTAGTTGGATGTGTGCTTTCCGCCTTACTTCCTGTTCCTTGTCTAGTTGTGGGCTTAGGGCAGATTCACCCAATTAACTTTCTATCCGATATTAGATTATATATAAGTATAAACTAAGCTATTACAAAAGTAGTCACTATGGTCACCATTTTACTATAAGAAATATGGGTTTTCTTAAAGAACTTTTTCATTAGATATAAAGGAACCATTACAATTACCTCCATGAGTAACAAGTGTTTACACTAGGGTTATATACGACGATGATCTAACAACCAATGGGATGTGTGCTATCCGCCTTAATTTCTGTTCCTCGTTTGGTTGTGAGCTTAGTGCAGATGCGCACAATCGATTGTTTGTTTTCTCTGAGTCTTATATAACTCGTATCCGCTTAGTACCCATAGAAAAGGTTGTAGTGTCATTTTACTTAAACTTCCATCAAAGTAGGAAATATAGGATTTTCTAGAGGAACAGGCGAACTTTTCAAAACAGAACTTACAACTTACAACATTTTGCAACTACATGTTACAACTACATTTTCAACACCATTTTACATCTACATTTTCAACAAACACTTTACAACTTACTCACATCACTAAAATCTTATGAACTCACCAGCTTAATTGCTGATCAACTCTTTCAAATAACTTGTATTCTCAGGAGACTATTAGACAGGTGCTCGTGCTGGGGATTCAGAAGATGGAGCATTATAGCTTCAAGTCTTGTTTTGTTATTGGTTTATGAATTCTATGTTTTGTGAACACACACATTGTAAACACTTTCTTTCGAAATGAAATGGTTGTTCATTACTTGCTTACCATATACATATCTCGTGATACTAAACATGACGTCCTCCACCCCCGAACGATTCCGCCGTTCCGGTTTTGGGGTGTGACACAAAGTATTCCAATGGAGAGCAATTCCATGGAAACGAAGTCTCAAATTCAAAGTACATTCCTTTGAAAATGCTTCTTGCATTAAGTTTTCTAATCTTACACATATTTAATGAATAACTTCCACCTACAGAAACATTTCCACATTTCCATTTTGACCATCACTTCTGAACAAGAGTTGCCTCCTTTCAGAATATGTCAATATGGTCCTTCTAAAATTAACACTCTACTTCTAATTGTCCATGAGCAACCAATCTTTGGTAAACCTCAGATTGTCCTCGACAATTGCTTAATCATTTTAGTCATATCCAGTTCTAGTATTTTTTTTTCCTCTTAATGCCCTAGGAATTTGGAAAAATTTAGAAAGGATAAATATTATAGCACATGTAATCGATCCTATACCCGAAGCATATGGGATATGATTCATGATGTCTCACATAAAGACATGATCCTAGACCAGTCTTTTGCTACAAGGTACTGGAACCATGTATGAGTATTATAGCACATGTAATTGATCTTATACCCGAAGCATATGGGATACGATTCTTGATGTCTCACATAAAGACATGATCCTAGACCAGTCTTTTGCTACAATATTTTGTATTTCCCATGTTTTCATAATACGACTATGAAGAGGGATGCCGTAATCATAATCGAATTTTGAGAACGCAATATATATAGAATTTCCTTATGTTGAACCATTCCAATGTAAATATCATATATATATCCTTGAATAAAGATGATTAAAATCTCAATCTAAGCTTTTAGAATTGAAATGAAGTATAATTTCCTCTCCCTTAATTATAGCAAAACAGCTTTTCAAACCCTGCAAAGTCACGAATTCAGACTTTAGTTTTCTATAATTAACACCTAACAAAATAATCATGCTCCCACTAATATAATAATTATTAGCATAACACTTATGCTCCCACTAGCTTTGACATGTATCCAGAAATCAGCTGGACTTCTAGAAATCAATACTTTATTGACTTTCTTAACAAAGTTCAGATTTCTGATACGAGATGCTTTGATAAGAGTTTATCAAAATCATACACCTTTCCTTAGATAGCTCACATGTGTCTAAAAATTTTTTAGAACTATGAAAAGGGATGCCGTAATCGTAGTCTCAATTGTTTAGACCTTTTCCATTTCTCACAAGTCCATGTTAGTATGCCGGTTAACCACACATGCTCCACTAACGACTTTGAGAATGCAAATATCAGAATTGCTATCTACTTATATCTACTTAGTGAAAGCGTTCCCTCACCATCATTTTCATGAATCGGAGAGAAACCTTATGACACTTAGATTTTTATGGTGTATTTGTTCCTATCCATGTGAATTTTTCAAAACCATAATCACAAGACAAGGTTAGTGACAAATCCAAACTAATATGGACTGAACTTGTCCAATCTTAACTTCTTGGCACCTGGCAGCACAAGGGACTACCATTGCTTCCAAGTAGTTATGCAAACAACTGAGAAATCATAGAACTCACATGAATAGTCAACTTTAACTGGAATGGGCACAGAAACAAGAATATGTCAACACGATAGGTCACAAACCTCAAATTGTGTGCTAGTGATAAATAACAGGTTTTATTCTTGATTAATTCTTGAAACTTTTTCAAGATCTGTAAGACTCCCACCGACCTCTTGACATATAAGATTCACATGTCAAGAACCATTCCCTGACATAACAAATATTCAAGAGTTAGTGCGGATACTTATCAAGATAAACACTTCACACAACTGGTCTTAGTTGGTATTTGTTTTATCCAAAATATCGCAACTTACCAATTTTAAATGTACAAGAGTAAGAAAACATTTTACTCTACATTTGAAAAATGTTATAAACCTTGTAAGGATTATGTCACTCAAGTTACAATCTTGGAGTATGACTCTAAGACTTGTTTTGGAACGAAGTATGATTCATCCTTTTGATTTTAACCATTTCAACAAATCTCGATTCCTCTTCTTAGTCAAACAAATGCACTAAGATATCCTTAGAGGATCAATTGTGATATGATTTCATAATCACTAAGATAATCATAAAACAAGTCACCCAAGTACTCTCCCATTGAAACTTTTCCAATGTTTCAGAATTATACTTAAACTTGTAAGCACAACCATATTCATTGAACTTTTGTAAATCATGACAAATAGTCTTATCGTTCTTTGTGGTGGACCTAACCAACACACACCCAAGTGTACCCGATCTCCTAGTCCTTCACTTGACTCACATATACATGTGATCAAGGAATTAGTCTTAATTTCCCAAAGATGAAAATTCTCATTCATCATACAATACAAGTTGCATGATTCCAAGTTTCTATCCAACTGAAACTTGGGTGATGAGAATCTTTCCTTATTTGGTAAATTATGACACCACCACAAATGAAAGAATCAAATCCATTTTCCAATATTGCGATAAATGGAATCATATAAACAACAATTTTTCACAAATGCCATTGTAAGGATATTTAAAATAAATAAAATTAAAACTTTTTCTTTTATTTTAAAACTTGCAGAAAAAACTTATCCTTACAATGCAAATGCATATGAAAACAATGTTGTTATTTATTCCTAGGCAATCTATCCCAACTCTTAAGCAATAGCTCAAAATTCTGATCACCGAACCATGCGATCGAAATCCATCTTCGCAATCAGAATCAACATATTCCTCCTTTAAGCTTCCTCTCTTTTCTTTGATTCTTAAAACATCAAAATGTAACCTAGTCACATCATGTAATAAGAATCTCAAAATAGGAACTTAATAGAGTTAGATAGTGGACTTTACCCGAAGTAGAGTCAAACTTTTTGACTTTACCATCCTTATGATCTTTCAGGTAAATAGGGCAGCTTCGCAACCAATGCCCCTTCCTTTGGCAATATAAACATATGGACTCTTTGGGAATGGTACACGGGACTATCTCAGACTTAGCCTTTCTCTTCACCATTTCGTAAACCGAGTTGACTAAGGCCGAATTCTTTCCATTGGGAAGAGAAAGCTTTTCTGGATTTCCAATGTTACCATTGTCAATGTCCATGAAAGTTTTGGGAAGTAGATCTTCTAATCAAATTTGCTTTACCAGTGCTCCAAATCATTGCTGATTCAGTAGTATCAAGCAAATACGTAAGACCACTAAGGGTCATGTCATGGTCTTTCATATAGTAGTCCTAAAGGAACTCACTATGTGACTTAGGAAGTGATTGAAGAACCTAGTAAAGAACCAACTTCCTCAAGACTTTGACACCCCACTCTCTCGGCTTGTCAATATGTGACTTCATCTCCAAGATGTGAGCATACATAGGCTTTGCTTGCCAATAGGGATTGAGTGACCTTGAACTTGTGGGTTAGGGAGTATTATTGGAGGAGGTAGAAGAAGATAAGTATGATTTCAATGATCCAACCACGGGACATCATCTTCATTAGGAAAGCTTGTTCCAAGCGATTTGGGAAGATTATAGTTGTCTGAACCAGACATCAACAATGGTAGAAATTCAAGTTAGTTGATTTAAGTCCTTAATAGAACACCTAATATGAAATATTAAAGCTAGGATCCAACACAATATTTTATAACTTGGAAGAGGGATGCCGTAATCCAAGCTATAAAATATTTGAAGGTAGGCGAATGACGATTCACCAATTTCCACCATGAAAAACCTAATAGGGTATTGGGTTTTAATTGGATTGAAACTCCTAGATCCTTTGAGATTCATTGAACTATTCAATGGCATGTTTAAATCTCGATTGTGCCCTCTCAGGTTTGTGACTGGGATGCCGAGGATCACAAACAAGGTGTTAATAACCATGCAAATTAACTTGATACCCTTAATCTTTATCACTTAATGAATGTGCCGGTTACCCACACGTGCTCCACCGATCTATGATAAAAATTAGGTCACCCTTTGCCACACTTACTAGTCCATGTTAGTGTGTCGGATACCCACACACGCTCCACCAACGACTTGGTAAGGTACAAAGTGTAATTTCATGGGTTAGCACCAAATTCACATTTTCCTAAGTAACTAAGATTGAGAATTTATAGGTGTTTAGTTACTTAGTATTTATCATTATACCTTTAATGAAGGGAGAATTAATGTCCTGTCAAACCCGTTCGGTTAACGACCCTCTACCAGTCAAGGAAGTGGTGGGTGAGAGTGGACATCCATTAAACTGTCATTTTATAGGCAGTAACCTTATACCCTCCTTATAGACTGACTTCGTGAATGAGGCCTACTAACGGTAAGACTGACATACTCTTATACATATATATAAATATTAAACCTATAATATTATAATAGTATAAGGGTTGAATTTTAACTTTTAAAATTCTAAGGGTTTAACTTGGAATTAAAGTATTCATGGGGGGAAACTTTACAAATTCCAAAACTTGAGGGCAAGTTTTGAACAATTGAAAAACTTTTGGTTTCCATAACTTATGAGTTTAAAGTAGTTTTAATGAAAAAACTCTTCAAGTTCCATAACTTGAGGACAAATTATGGAAGACTTTAAAACATTTAAAAATGAGACTTTTCATATAACTTCAGGACAAATTACAAAAACACATTTTATGAACAACTTTTAGATTAATTTGGATTGAAAACAAATTATCACATAATTTTTCTATTAATCTAAACCAACTCATATGAACAAGATAATTCATATCATCAATCTTCAAGAAATTAGCATGAACATAAAAACTAATACAAATCTTGAAATTATGACAATTATCTTTGAAATTGGATTAGCATGAACATTACCACATCAAAAACAAGTTTATAAGTTCAAAAACAGCTTAGGGTAATGTTCCTAGTCCAATTCCAGCCAAAAAACTCAAAAATCTGCTGTCAGGGGCTCCAACTCGCCGAGTGCAAGAACAAACTCGACGAGTTGGATGAGTTTGTACATGGACTCGTCGAGTCCCCTATCTACACAGCAAAAAACTTCGATTTTTCAGCATTTTCAGCAAGTATAACTTGAAAACAACCCATGGATCTGATACCACTGATGGGTTTTGTATACTACAACATCCTATGGTGCACATACAACCCTAAATACCTTGGATCTATTTTTTCACTAATTATACATGCAAAGGAGTTTCCAAGGCATTAAACCTATAACTAGCATGCAATTTTAACATAAACAATACAAGATACTAGTTAGAGTAACATACCTTTTTATGTGGCTTGAAGTCTTGATGTATTTGGCGTTGCTAGAAAGACTTTGGCCTTTAAGAACTTAGTTCCCCAAGTGTTGCACCTCAAATGGAATCACAACTCACCTACGACAAAGGTGACTCTTGAGAGAGAATTCCATGCACCAAAACACCTCCATATTTCTCTAAGAAAAGAAGCACTATTAAAAATGGCGTTTTTCGGTCATGGAGTATGTATTTATATGTAGGATTCCAAGAGTCATGGGTATAACCCAAATCCATGCCCATGGGTTTTATGATCCATGGTTCATGTGGCCCAACTCTTTATGTGTCCACACATAAACTTGGTCCAACATGGATCATAAGCCCAACACATATAAATATAACTAATTACCATAATTAGTCCCCATAGATTTAATTAGTCTCTTTTGATCACTAAATTAATTCCAAATTAATTCTTGATGAATACTAATTAAAACATATGATTTCATATTAATATATTATAACTTATAATATATTAACAAATCATATATAACCTTCACTCAAGAGTCCATCCTAACAAATTGTCCTGGTGTTATGCAACGCAAATGGACCATGCTACTCTCGGGTCGAATACATACCAATAATTGTTATGGGATTAGACATCTAATCCAACATAAACAAGTTGAACTTTTGACGAAGCATGTCTTGTCTGCTTTGTTTCATATCTTCATTTCCTTAATAGACCTCTATCAGTGCTTCCCAAAGTGCTTTGACAGAAGTATATTCCCTGAATCCTTGAGCGATGTCAGGGGATAAAGCCATTGTGAGAGTTGCCAAAGCCTTTTCCCGTTCTTCAATTTTTTCAAAATCCTCATCCGTGTAGTCTTCAAACTCTTTGTCAATTACATTTCCATTTTCAAGAGTAGTAGTGATTCTAATTGGACCCTGAAGAATGCTGCGCCCAATCTTGAAATCTTTCATTTTGATGTATTTTTCGATTCTGTATTTCCATTTAGGAAATCCTTCGGCAGACAGTAGACGTGGAATTCTTGTGGTAGTTCCCATGATTGAATCTAACTCCTGATGAATTGCATTGTTATGTGGTTCCAGTTTTAATTTTTTTTAATTTAAATAAAAAATAAACTTGTTCAAAAATCAAAGAGAATCCCAACCGAGAAAGGTTTACAGCTGTGAAAGGTTTACAACCGTAAAGGGTTTACAGCCGTAAAGAGTTTACACCTGAGAGGTGTACCGCCAATGAGGGTTTACTGCCAATGAGGGTTTACGGCCTTAAACAAGTTTACAGCCAGAAATGGTTTGCAACTAAAAACGAGGGTTTATAGCCGTGAATACTAAGAGTTTACAACCGTGAATTAGTTTGCAGCTGTAAACTGATGAACAAACTTCATCCGCAAACGATCAGATTTTTGACAATAACATAGATTTTGATTCTTTTAGCCGTGAATTCACAATCAGTAGCAGAAACCAAGCAACAACAGCAGCAACAATGAAGATTTGCAATAAGAAGCCTGAACAGTCACCGAAACTGGATGCGTTTACAGCCGTAAACAGGTATATGGCTGTAAACAAAGCTTGATCAGATTTGACACTAGATTGGCTCTGATACCAATTGTAAGTCCCCAAAAACTAAGAACCCACCTAGTGATCAACTCAAAGAACAAGCTCAAATGATAAAACAAGAAGGAGTAGAAGTAAGAACGATCCAAATAACACACGTTTATATTGGCTGCAAACGTCTGGTACAATGGACTCGAAAACACATAGAAACGACTGTAAACTGCTACAGTGTTCTGACACTATATATAAGGAACAGTTGCTACAACTACGTTTACATCCGTAAACATGTTTACATCCGCAAACGAGTTTACAGCCGCAAACACCAACCCAACTGCCAACCCTTACAAATACATGAAAAAATACACACACAACCTATACAAAAGAATGCCTAGCTCAAACCAACAAAATATGACCTAATAACAGTATGTCCGAGAAAAGTTGTTCCGAAACACCCTGTTGTTGAATATGATTTCTGGATCAATGAAAAGACTTTTGCATTTTGCGTCTTTCCCAAAGGATATCGGAACAAGCCTTCCGAGACACCTGTTGCTCAAAAGTCACAATCCAAGTCCAAAGCTCGTGCCCAAGTCCTAAAATCTAACTCGGAGCCTAAAAACTCCAAAATTCACTAATCCTTGCAGACACTTTGTGCTTCGGAACAAGATACAATATGGTATATTTATAGTGCTTGTTCCATGCACATGACGGGGTGGAAATATTTTGTGCGTGTTCTCAAACTCTCACAAAATGCTGGCTATGTGACATATAGAAACAACTCCAACTCTCAAATCTGAGGTTATGGCGTCCTCACAATTGGAAACTTTTATGTGTCAAATGTGGCATACATAGATGATTTGAAGCATAATCTAATTAGTGTGGCTTAACTTACTGATGCAAATCGTCGAGTTGAATTATGCAAGAAACACTGCTATGTCATGACTGAAGACCAAAAATAATGTCTAATCAAGTCAAATCGCAACAAGAACATGTATCATCCTGACATCAATATGATCATTGGAAAACCTTAACTCTTTCTACTCTCAAAGGCAGTTCCTGATGTCAGTTGGTTATGGCATCAAAGGCTTGCTCATCTAAATTTTCGATATATAAATGATCTTGTTTCCGGTGAAATGGTCAGAGGTCTGCCTCTCCTCAAGTTTGAAAACGATCATCTCTATGCTGGCTGTGAATGTGGGAAGCGATCGAAGAAAGGTCATCCTGTCATCATTGAAAAATAATCTCGGAATCGTTAGAGCTACTTCTTATAGATCTGTGTGGACCCTCCACTATAGAAAGTCTACATCACAAGAAATACATTTTTGTGATTGTGGATGATTTTACAAGGTTCACATGGGTTTTCTTCCTTAGGCTCAGGTAAGAAACAACCTCGGAACTTATCAACTTTATCAAAGGAATTGAAGTTCTCGTCAAACTGCCTGTTCGACGAATCCATAGTGATAATGGTTCAGAGTTTACCAATGTCACCATTGAGAAATACCTATCCGAGAAAGGTATTGACCACAATTTCTCAGCTCCCTACACTCCTCAACAAAATGGTGCGGTTGAAAGACAAAACAGAACCCTCAATGTAGCTGCTCGATCGATGCTTAACTTTGCAAAATCAAAAGCTTACCGAGTTCTGAATCGTCGAACTCGTGTTCTTGAAGAAAGCTTTGATGTCACCTTCGATGACAACTATGTTTAGAATTATAGCCCAATCCATGTCACAACCCACATCATGGAGTCCGATGCTCAATCTCCAGGATGTTCGAATCCTCAAATAATTCATAAAATCAATTTTGTACCTGTTCGAACCATCTGAAAAAGCTCTTGAATTGGAATCTCGATCAGGACAATCCTCATCAACTGTAGCTCCAATATCACAAAATGTTTCATTTCTGAAACCCACATTTCCTCCATTTGATTCTGACCCGATTCAACCTTCTCAGGTTGAGGGGGAGAATGGTTTTCCCTATCTTGAATCAAATGCTGAAGGATTCCAAGATGCAGCGGATCAATTTGTTGAATTCGATCCTATTCCAAACAACAATGACGACAATGTCAACTTCTTCGACTTTCGGGACGAAAATGACGCTGATATCTCCGATTCAAATGTTCAAGAGAAGCATGATCCTCAAATTCAAGTTGCTCAGTAGGAGCAACACAACCCCATTATTGATGTCGGATCATCTGCTGCAGAATAGCTTCCAAGACTGCACATCTGGACCAAGGATCATCCTCCAAACCAAGTTATTGGAAATCTAAACGCCTGTATTGAAACTCGTTCTGCCACCAACATCCAAAATGAATGTCATTTCTGTTGGATATAGTGTCTAAGTCTATAACTATATTTGGTATGTACCTGACCCGACCCGGCATGGTCCATTTGGGTTGCATTCTAAATCTATCCTTTCTATGAATAATAGTCTGCTCACCTAAAGTAAGGAGTATCTTGGAAGTTCTTGATTATCGGGGTATGTCAGGAAGCGGGAAACATGTTCTAGTACACATAAAAAAATTGAACAATTCTAGATTGTCTGTAGATCTCGCTGCTCAATTTAGGTGGACAACAATATCCTTGGTCGTCGTCAGATAAATGGTCCTTAGGTATTTTTATCTAGTAACTTAGGATCAATCTGTCCTGTCACTGATAACATTCCTAAAATTTGTCAAAATTTTTTGTGCTTAAGTGGATCACAATACCGGCGATCGACCAGATCTATTCATTAAAGGAGAGGTACTGACAAATGGAAAATGATTGTCTAACAACTTTGATCCCAAAATCTCAAAAGGTTTTTAATTTCAGTTAGAGGTGGAATTTAGGTTAAATTCAATTTTTAATATCATTTTATTTTTATTTTATTTTATTTTTATTTTTATTTTCATTTTAGGATTGGTAATTCTTAGAAAATATTTTATTTTATTTTTTATTTTTACTTTTATTTTATTTTATTTTTATTTTACTTTGTACTTAATCCTCAAAAGGTTTTATTTTTAAATACTTTTGAGTATTGGGCCTCTATTTTTAGATGGTGAATAGCAGCCCAAGTTTAAGGGATGTATAAAAGGAGGGTGTGCGGTCAAAGCAATCACTTTTCCGCCTAAGTTCAACCGCACACAGCTCCCACTCCGCTCTCTCTAAAATCCTCAAAAAAACCCTCGTTTTTCGAGAAATCGAAGCCTCATAATCGTAAGAACTGTGAAATCGACTCCAATAATGTAGTTTTTGAGCAAAATCGATCTTGATTCGTTGGTCAATTGATGGATTTCGATCTCGACTGTGTGTGTGCGGCCGCACACGCCGTGTGCAGCTGGCCCCGTATGCGGCTGCACACCCCCGTGTGTGGCTGCATACCCCTCGTGTGCAGCTGGACTCGTGTGCGGCTAGCACTGTACCGTTGGAACCCATGTACGGTTGTACACCGTGTGCGGCCGCACACATTATGTGTGTGTGGCTAGATCTAGGTGTATGGTTGTATACCTAAAATTTACTTAAAATTTTGATTAATGGGAAATCTCTTAATTTTTCTAATGCTTTAAATTTATGCTTGCGTTTTTTAGAACATCATGGGTGATCTTGAGTTCGCAAAAGTGCACAATTTAGCCATTTTTTTAGAAGATCCTCCAGTGGCCCACAACGATCTCAAATTCATTGTCGATGGTCTAAGGAAATGTTGCTTGGTCTCTGCTTTCACCTTGAGTCCAGTGATTTATCAAAGTTTGATTAAAGAATTTTGGAGAAGCGCATCTGTGAAAAAAAACAATAACAATGACAAGTATCTTGAGGCGTGTATACAAGGAAAGAAAGTGTTAGTCTCTGAAGACATCATTCGAGGAACCCTAAAAATTGGTGATAAGCATGAATATCCAAAGGAAATTGATATTGACCAGATTCAAGGAGTTCTAGGTCAAATGGGTTATGAAGGAACCTTTCCACCTACTCAGAAGAAGTTATTGCCACCATGTTGGAAATATCTGGCCCACGCTTTTGTGAGTTGCATCTTAGGACGAAGATCCGGTGCAAATGAGATATCCTTGGTCAATACTGGTGCTATTGCTGCCTTGGCCTCTGGAGTAGACTTTAATTTTTCAAAATTTATCTTGCATGAGATAATTTTGAATATTGAAGGAAACAAAAGGGACAAGTTTCTGATGTATCCAAGGTTTATTCAACTGAATATCATGCTTCCTGAGATTGAAAGGAAAGGAGAGACCCTGGACATCAAGTTAGTTGGCTCAAGTGCCTTTGGTTTAATGAAAAAAAGCGATTAGGAAAGCTCAACTTTGAAGGAAAACATCCATTAATCAGATTTGGTATTTTTGCTGAGGAGAGTGATCAGTCTGAACCCATCGAATCTTCTTGTCCTACGGAGACCGACGATGTAGTCATCTCTTCTTCTGAACATGAAACTGAGGAAGGGTTAATCTCTCTTGTGGCAAGGGTTGCATCGGAACATGAAATGCTACAAAATGTGGAAGTTGAGAGTGAGTTTGATCAAGAGGGAGATAAAGGAGATCATGATGGAAATGACGAGTTTCTACATGATATGGATTTCTCAGGCCTCGACAATGTTGCCATTCCTCTAAACTTCGATTTTGAACAAGAATGTAGACTTGACACATGTCTGGATCTCTCTGACAGGTTCTTCGAAAAGGTCGATGAAGTTGCTCAAACTACAACTGAGACTAGGGCTGCGGAGAAGACTCTTAAAACTATGCCTCCTTCGTCTACCTCAATGGAAGAAAATTTAAGCCAACAGGGTTGAGATTATAGGATTCCTCCCCTTGATTCTGTTATTCCTACATCATTTCCATTTACAAGTGACCCGACACAGACACAGACCTCTCTGCCTCCTGGAGAAGGAAGGCATCAAAATTTGAGGCAGGGTGTGTCCATTCAAGGCCAAACACCACCAGTTTCAGCTACAGTCATCACCACAACGGTTACAACACCACCTCTCCAATCTAATGAAGGTCCAAGTATCGTGCTTGAGACAGGCGGACTGTCTTCTGTTCCAGAATATTCCCCAACAAGACAGTTGCTAGATGAGGCTTCTATCAGACTCGCTAAGCACTTGTCTCAACATAGCCCAGAATCTTCCTCCCGTGGAAAGGGAATATCTTTCGAGGAAGGTCACTCAGTGGATGAAAATACTTTTGTGTCCAAACATCAAGAAGAAATTGGTATTCTGAAACAACAGAACATTGAAAAGGACATCATGCTTGAACAACACGGTAACCTCATCGCTGAGCTCCAGGCACAAAATGCTTCAAAGACAAAACAGATTACTGATCTGCAAACCAATCTTGGATCAGTAACTGCCTTTTACTTCGATTTAAAGAACAAGCTATTTGACGCCTTTGGGGATAAGCTCAAAACTTTGTTTCAACAGCCTCATGGTATAGAAGACTCGCCCACTGCTTCCGCACAGCCTTCAGAAAGCGACTTTCATGTTGATCCACCTCCTCCAAGAACAACAACCATTATAGATCGTTTTGACAAAGAGCCTGACAATGCAAGATCACAGATCATAATCAAACACGGAAAAAGGACCGTCACTGCTAAGAAGAATGAAGGATTACTTTTCATGAAGAGTTCGAACGAAAATCACAAAGCAAAAGATCCTGTATTGACAGTGACGGATCTTAAAAAGAGAAAGTTTGGTGACGAGTATGGTGATCGCTCAGGGATCAAAATGTGGGCCTTTGATCATGAGTTGAACATGTGGGTTGTAAAGAGAAACTCTGGAACTTCTGAATACTACCAGAGCATTCATGAATTCAACTCATGGACGAAAGTTGATCTTGCCGAACATTCAAGGGCCCCATTTCACAATTATTCACAGGATCCCAGTGCGTTCAACTTCAAACTATTTCTAGACAGGCAGGTCAAAGAAAACTTCTCAAAGATGAAAACTGCAAAAGCCCTGTACAGAAAAGATGCGGATGTTATTGATCCTGAATCTGGTGAGCCAATGAAGATCATACTATGGCCAGCAACAAAACAACTGAAAGAAATTCCTATCCCTCAACACTTCCATGAAGGATTTCTTGACGACCTGGAATTTTGGGCATATGATGATGAAACTGCTACTGCTGCCTTCAAGCTCAAGAGTAGCGAAAAAGTGATAAGGCTTCTCAGTGCAAAAGATCTTCTCAGATTCAGAGAAAGAGACATCCGTACCTTGGCTCGTCACCAAATCATTTGCAGAAAAGAAGTCATGGAGGCTGCTGCCAAGGAATTCACTGGAATGGTCGCCACTATCATCAATGGAAAGCTATGGATGGGATCCATGGGAAAATCCGACTTGAAGCTATTCAAGAAACCTGGAGAATGAAGACCAAGTCTATGCTAGCCACAAACCAAGGGGGAGATTGATAGGCTATACTTTTGTGGTTTGGGCTAGGCATTCAAATCTATAGGTCTTGGCAGGTTGTTAGAGTGTGTTGTGGTGGTTGTAACTTGTTAGTGGGTGTGTGTTGCCATACATGTGTGTGCGGCTGCACACGCTGTGTGCGGCCGAACACGCTGTGTGCAGCCGTACACGTGTGTGTGGCTGCACTTTTGTGTGCTGTTTCATGTGGTATAAATAGATTGTGTTAGTGTGTCAGAAAAAGTTACGTATGTGTGCATGTTTTTCAAGGTGTACCTGACATTTATACGTTATAGATGTGTGCATGCTTGGATTTATTCTCCTTCTACTCCTTCTACACTTTGTTTGATTGTTTGCAATTCATTGATTACTGATTTGGATCTATAGACCGGGACTTACAAGAATACAAGATTCTTTGCCATTTACTGAAATCTGTTAGATTCTAATCTTATATGCATTGATCCTCTTGTAATGACTATGCACAAAAGCCACAAAGATTTGGCAACATACATTTACAAAGTGTGACAACCCGAAATTGTTTTACTTTTAAAGCCCAGTCAATGAACTCAACTGAGTGTCAAACTCATTAGTACTGAGTTCTAGCCCGGCTAGAGGTCATTCTAAGGAGTTTTGAGCCTAGTACACTTAAGGAATAAGTGTTGGAATTTATCTGCTAAAGGCCACAGTACAAGATTCAAGCCCTAAACTCCATCCTATGGAGTTTACGACCGTAAACATGGAGTTTACGGCCATAAACTCCTCCATATAAGTCCATATCCTTCAACTTTTCTTCATTCTTTCACTTACACCTCAAGAACACATGAGTTTTCTCTCAAGTATCATCCCGATCTTCATACTTGATGTTTAAAAATCGTAAGTGTTCTTTCTCTAGTTAGTTGTTAATCCTTCTTAACTAGCTTCATCCTCATGATTCATCCATGGAAATCATGTTTTCTTAGATCTTCAAGTTTCACCAAGAACACCAAGAACACACACTAGTGTTCTTGGCCAATATCAACCATTTCAAGCTTCTAGATCGTAAGTACACTTCCCTATACTTCTTATCTAGTTAGTATCCATGCTTAGATACTTGAAAACATCAAGAACACAAGGACAAAAGGAGTTTACGGTCAAACCATCTCCCAAGGCCGTAAACCCCTTTATGGTTGCGATTTTGGCCATAAACCTATAAGATGCAAAACTACTGACCCAGAACCTTTCCTTGATGATTGAAGGACCTTAAAATTCACTCAAATACATAAAAGATTATGAGTTTACGGCCGTAAACACCTTTGGGCCGTAAACTCATCAAAGACCTTCAATGGGTTGGTCTTTTTCATACTAGTGTAGAACAAAAGTCCCTAAACACCTTTGGGCCGTAAACTCATCAAAGACCGGGAAATGCAGTGTCTGAACTGCCACAGAAAGGGACACACAGTTCGTTTCTGCAGGGCACCGGCTCAACCGATCTCCCAAGTCCCCGGAGCTGAAGAAAACCAAGCCTGCTATGGCTGTGGTGAGACTGGACATTTTCAGAAGGACTGGCCGATAGTAAAGAACTCAGCCGCGGATGGACGCATTCTGATGATCACTGCAAGAGAATCTACCCCGGAGTCGTCGACGAGTAGCGGTACGTTTTCGAAATTGTAATTACTTTTAAAATTAATTTATATTCATATAAGATTAAAATTTGGGATAACACCTAAAAGTAATTATAATAACTCACATGTTGAAATAGGTCACAGTATTCAAGAGAACTAAAAGATCCGTTTAGAGAAGCTATTATGGCTTACCATATACATCAGGGTTGTGCACAACTAAGATGTTGCAGACTTAGAGTGTGTGACTCCGCTTAGGTCTCCATTCCTTAATTAGTTGAGGATTTGAGGCAGAGTTACTCAGTCGACTGCCTGTTTCATCTTAAATATTCATAACTTGTATATGGCAGGTGATTGTAGTGGTACCAAAGAGGATCATGATATAAAGTATGCCCACCAGTTATTAGAGCACTTTTGTTTGTATGTATGCACACATAGCGATACGCTATGTAGGAGTGTTAACATCAAAGAGAAAACAGGAAACTCGGGAACATTTACAAAGAGTACATTTTCGAACATACTAGGAGTACATTTTCGAACATACTAGGAGTACATTTTCGAACATACTAGGAGTACATTGTCGAACATACTAGGAGTACAGTATCGATCATACAAGGAATACATCATCGTATAGCAGACATTTCTTTCATTTGACCAAAACTTTGTTCAGTAAAGAGTCCGTTACTATCTTCGTCATGAGTTGGCGTGGTCCTCACCATACCGAGTTCATATGTTTCTATCGCCTCGATCGGCAAGTTCTCGAAACTTTCGTCATTCGTATCGAAAGTCCGACCTAAACCTCAGTTTTATCTTTCATATTCTAAACCCCTGAAGTACTCGTGCGAAGAGTACTTTGTCCTCCGAAGCCTTATCGTCAGATGTCCGCAGACCGTCACGAAATACCGCTCGTCCAGCAGACCAAGTTCGAGCACAGAGGCTAAGGACGAACACAGCCCACCTATCACTATTCAGTGTATATGCGAGGGTGGTATATGATTATGATTACGCAGATTTAGTATGTGTGCTTCCGCCCTATCTCATGTTCCTTGTTTGGTTGTGGACCTGGGGCAGAGTCGCACATCCAACCGTCTTACTAACCCTAATTATATACAACTTGTATACACGAGGTAGTGATAGATGGACCAAGTACGAACACTATCAGGAACACCAGGGCAAAGTCGCCAGGTTTACGAGTGGGTATTCTGCCAATTAGAGAAGCGCAACCCCAGTAGTAATGCTAAGAAAGCTAATTTCCGGACAAAATTCCATCTAACGGGGGGATGATGTGACAACCCGAAATTTTTTTACTTTTAAAGCCAGTCAATCAACTCAACTGAGTGTCAAACTCATTAGTATTGAGTTCTAGCTCGGTTAAAGGTCATTCTAAGGAGTTTTGAGCCTAGTACACTTAAGGAATAAGTGTTGCAATTTATCTGCTAAAGGCCACAGTACAAGATTCAAGCCCTAAACTCCATCCTGTGGAGTTTACGACCGTAAACATGGAGTTTACGACCGTAAACTCATGTAGGCCGTAAACTCCTCCATATAAGTCCATATCCTTTAACTTTTCTTCATTCTTTCACTTACACCTCAAGAACACATGAGTTTTCTCTCAAGTATCATCCCGATCTTCATACTTGATCTTCAAAAATCGTAAGTGTTCTTTCTCTAGTTAGTTGTTAATCCTTCTTAACTAGCTTCATCCTCATGATTCATCCATGGAAATCATGTTTTCATAGATCTTGAAGTTTCACCAAGAACACACACTAGTGTTCTTGGCTAATATAAACCATTTCAAGCTTCTAGATCGTAAGTACACTTCCCTATACTTCTTATCTAGTTACTATCCATGCTTAGAGACTTGAAAACATCAAGAACACAAGGAAAAAAGGAGTTTACGGCCAAGCCATCTCCCAAGGCCGTAAACCCCTTTAAGGTTGCCATTTTGGCCATAAACCCTATAAGATGCAAAGCTAGTGACCCAGAACCTTTCCTTGATGATTGAAGGACCTTAAACTTCACTCAAATACATAAAAGATTGTGAGTTTACAGCCGTAAACACCTTTGGGCCGTAAACTCATTAAAGGCCTTCAATGGGTTGGTCTTTTTCATACTAGTGTAGAACAAAAGTCCCTAAAGTTTCCCTAGCCTTCAAACTTGCACTTAGCCATGTTTGACCATGAGTTTATGGCCGTAAACTCCCTTGGGGCGTAAACCCATGACCATACACTAATGTGAGTGCCATTCTACCTTCCTTTCTTGAATCACATGTGATTCCAACACTTGGTCAAGGTGTTTCCTAGTCCCGGAAGGTGTTTCCTTTCATATAGTTGTTTATAAACACTATATTCATGTCAATATGTGTCCTTATATGTCATTTAGGAACTATTGTGTCTAGGGACTTCATTCATGGAACTTCTCATCCTTACACGCATACCCGTTTGAATCACCCACATCAGGTGAGTTCATACCCCGTAATGAATCTTTTAACTGTTTTAACTGTTTAAGGGGGGAATACAAGTTGAACACAATGATAATTGTGTAAATGTTTGTTATAAACATCTTTCAAAATGTTACTTATGTCATTTATAAGTTGTCAAAACATTTCAAAACTCTTTAAAGTTATGTTACTTTATAGTTATACAAAACTCCGTTTTTAAAGTACAAACATAACTTAGTAGATAAATGAGTCTTTTCAGTAACAGTCCGAGTAGAACATTAGTAAACTATAATAGGTATAGTTTAGGAGAATGCTATTCATTACTTCTAGTACAATGAAGCACACAAAGAGTCAGTTCATACATGAGTCAAACACACAGTGAAGAGAAACAAACAATACCATACAGAACATATAGTGAAGAGAATCAAACAATACCATACAGAGAGAACACACAATTACAAGAAACAAACAGAACATACAATATATAGTACAAAACCAACAAGTTAGGTTGCTATAGCATGAGAACACATACATGATCTAATTATACCAATGAATCACTAACTCATTGTTTTAAACAAAAGGTGATAGTTATATTGGGTATACATGATCATATACTTTAATGTGAATTACACGGCTTGCAAGAATTTGCAGAGGTCGCGTTTGGTTGCCTTAATCTCTTGACAGGGAGAGTGTTTAGTAGGGGTTCTAGCTTTCACATTATAACCGTAATAAAACAAATATGTTTTTAGGTTATTAGTACATCCGCATGTCATTATAAATGATAACTGTGTACTTACATTTCCCATTACTTTCATAAAGTGACAGTTCCACTTGAAAGTCAAACTCAAAGTATTTTCGAGTCAAGATAGTTATAAACTAGGGAAAATATACATTTTTACAAACGACAAACGGAACAGTCGAGTCTAGCACATAACAGAAGATGCCTTGGTAGAAGGCTACGTTTGAAAAAAAGGACCATAATGCTAGTCTTATGATTCCTTAATGTATACATCACAAGATATATATATACTAATAGAGTTCGATAGGTAATAGGATGTGTGCTCTCTGCTTCATTTCCTGTTCCTTGTTTGGTTGTGGGCTTGGAACGAATTCACCCAATCTATTTTCTACCCGATTCTATATATATGTATGCTTAGTATACATTAAGTCATCATAAGGGTACCAGGTATGGGTCAGGTTATAGGACACAGAGTCAAAGCACAGTTTTCTAGTACAAAACATACTTTCCAAAATCAGTACTTTTGGTATGAAAAACTAGGAACTTCCCAGTAAAGGGTTTAATCCATTTTATTAAACCAACACAATTTAAAGGACCTTAGGTGAGTAACTCTATAATACCTTAGTTTATAAATCATGTTTATATATAAAACTAATACCCAATAGGTAGTTGGATGTGTGCTTTCCGCCTTACTTCCTGTTCCTTGTCTGGTTGTGGGCTTAGGGCAGATTCACCCAATTAACTTTCTATCCGAGATTAGATTATATATATCAGTATAAACTAAGCTATTATAAAAGTAGTCACTGTGGTCACCATTTTACTATAAGAAATATGGGTTTTCTTAAAGAACTTTTTCATTAGATATAAAGGAACCATTACAATTAACTCCACGAGTAACAAGTGTTTACACTAGGGTTATATACGACGATGATCTAACAACCAATGGGATGTGTGCTATCCGCCTTAATTTCTGTTCCACGTTTGGTTGTGAGCTTAGGGCAGATGCGCACAATCGATTGTTTGTTTACTCTGAATCTTATATAACTCGTATCCGCTTAGTACCCATAGAAAAGGTTGTAATGTCATTTTACTTAAACTTGCATCAAAGTAGGAAATATAGGATTTTCTAGAGGAACAGGCGAACTTTTCAAAACAGAACTTACAACTTAAAACATTTTGCAACTACATGTTGCAACTACATTTTCAACACCATTTTACATCTACATTTTCAACAAACACTTTACAACTTACTCACATCACTAAAATCTTATGAACTCACCAGCTTAATTGCTGATCAACTCTTTCAAATAAGTTGTATTCTCAGGAGACTATTAGACAGGTGCTCGTGCTGGGGATTTAGAAGATGGAACATTATAGCTTCAAGTCTTGTTTTGTTATTGGTTTATGAATTCTATGTTTTGTGAACACACACATTGTAAACACTTTCTTTCGAAATGAAATGGTTGTTCATTACTTGCTTACCATATACATATCTCGTGATTCAAAACATGACGTCCTCCACCCCCGAACAATTCCGCCGTTCTAGTTTTGGGGTGTAACAGATTGGTCTCAGAGCATTGTTTATAGTGAACTAAGTATATCAACCGATAAAAGATATACAACTATAAATACAATGGGGCTTAAGTGCTCTGGATAATGATATATTTTTAGAGTATAACTACAAGTTATAAAAATATACCTACTTGCTTATACATGTACCTAATAGAACTAGTGTCACGAGGAGAATAGAACTAAAGTATTTAAAGGTTGGGCACTGTCGTCAACCTGAACAATTATGTAATCATAGCTAGGATCAATATAGCCTGATCAACTATATTCATTCGAGATGTGACCGACATGTGTTTGGGAATGATGTGGTGTTGCAACAGTGTTAAAACTTACCTGAACACCAGTCAAGAGAACACCAGAACAAGTACATTTAGAGTTAGAATACTATAGGAGTATTCTATGATACGATAACGCGATAACGAGTTTAGAACATACCAAGTACATTACATTAAAATACTATAGGAGTATTTTAGTCCATATAAATAACTTATGTGATAACTTAAAAGACCCTTACGGATAGGTCTATAATCTTGCAATGTTTATTCCTAAAGTTTTATATATAATCAAGATCTTATAAACTTAGAATCTGTGGTCTACGCTTCGCTATCCATTCCTCTTAAGGGTGTAGTTTTGAGGTAGGATCACTTATTCGAAGGTTTATTTAATCTTCAATTATATACAAACTTGTATACATGGTACAATTATAGGAGGACTCCGTAAGGATCACCCCATAAAGTTACCTTAAAGCTCATAGATTCTTTAGTCACTTTCATTCTCGCACGACAAGTCCAGATAGATGTAACCATTTCCTCATAATAGCCAACAGAAGAGTCCAGGAGGAACAAGAACAGGTTCATGAGAAGTTTTCAAGGAGAGATCAGCCGAAGTAACCAAAACGTCTTACACGTCACACTAATAAATAATAATCTTGTTAATTTATTGAGAGAGTGGAAACACTACTCACATTATATGTTAAGATTATTTTCTTACATGCAGCTGGTAACAGTTATTCAGGAAACAGATATTCATTCGAGGATAGTTATTTCAAATTCATAGAGTTTATTCGGTATAGACTCTTTTATGAATTGTTTCTAGAACCCTGTGGAAGTCAGGACCCGATACACCCAGAACTAGGATAACCTTGTCTTTTCAGCTTTCGGCTTGTGTCCATTGCTTTAGACTTATTCCGTCTCATCTTTGTATCCTTTTAGCAAAGATGCCTCCTCGCAGATCTAACAGACGCACTACTCCGATAACTCTAATACCACCTCCTTCGCAAATCGATATGGCAGCTATAAACGCTGCAGTGGTTGCGGCTGTGGCAACATCCATGGCTCAATATCACTCCATCAGTACCAGCGGAGATGAAACGCCTACTGATTCTACTCGAGGTGAGGTCCTCGTGCGCTCGAGAGAGTTCTCCTACAAGGACTTCACCAAATGCCAACCATTGTCCTTTAATGGGACTGAAGGAATCATTTCCCTCTTGCAATGGTTCGAGAAATCAGAGTCGATCTTTGAAATCTGTTTATGCCCAGAAGGAAGCAAAGTGAATTTTGCTGCCTGCACCTTCTCTGGCAAGGCCCTAACATGGTGGAACAGCCATGTTAAGTCACTGACTCTATCAGTGGCTAACTCATTAGGTTGGGAAAACTTAAAAGAGTTAATGCGGGAGGAATACTGCCCGTTAGGTGAAATTCAAAAACTAGAACAAGAACTGTGGGATCTCACTATGGTCGGATAAGACATAGTGACCTACACTGACCGGTTCAGCGAGCTAGCAGCTCTATGCCCCGGGATGGTTACCCCGGAGAGCAAGAAGATAGAAAGATACATTTGGGGTCTGACTGCTCTAACCCAAGGAAATGTGGTTTCTTCTAACCCAGCCACGTTCGATAGTGCTAAACGCCTGGCTCAGCGACTCATCGACCACGGAGTCCGCCACGGTGTAAAAGTCCTTATTCCCGATCCACCGAGGGAAGAGAACTATAATCAGAAGTCGGGGAACAAGAGGAAGAAGAAGCGAACAACACAGGACACCTCGCAAGAGCAACGAGCGAGTACTATGTACGCCGCTACGACCCCTACTGCTTCAGCACCTACCAGTCGATACGCTGGAAACCTTCCGAAGTGTGGAAAGTGCAACTTTCACCACACCGGAGTATGTCGGGAAATGCAGTGTCTGAACTGCCACAGAAAGGGACACACAGTTCGTTTCTGCAGGGCACCGGCTCAACCGATCTCCCAAGTCCCCGGAGCTGAAGAAAACCAAGCCTGCTATGGCTGTGGTGAGACTGGACATTTTCAGAAGGACTGGCCGATAGTAAAGAACTCAGCCGCGGATGGACGCATTCTGATGATCACTGCAAGAGAATCTACCCCGGAGTCGTCGATGAGTAGCGGTACGTTTTCGAAATTGTAATTACTTTTAAAATTAATTTATATTCATATAAGATTAAAATTTGGGATAACACCTAAAAGTAATTATAATAACTCACATGTTGAAATAGGTCACAGTATTCAAGAGAACTAAAAGATCCGTTTAGAGAAGCTATTATGGCTTACCATATACATCAGGGTTGTGCACAACTAAGATGTTGCAGACTTAGAGTGTGTGACTCCGCTTAGGTCTCCATTCCTTAATTAGTTGAGGATTTGAGGCAGAGTTACTCAGTCGACTGCCTGTTTCATCTTAAATATTCATAACTTGTATATGGCAGGTGATTGTAGTGGTACCAAAGAGGATCATGATATAAAGTATGCCCACCAGTTATTAGAGCACTTTTGTTTGTATGTATGCACACATAGCGATACGCTACGTAGGAGTGTTAACATCAAAGAGAAAACAGGAAACTCGGGAACATTTACAAAGAGTACATTTTCGAACATACTAGGAGTACATTTTCGAACATACTAGGAGTACATTTTCGAACATACTAGGAGTACATTGTCGAACATACTAGGAGTACAGTATCGATCATACAAGGAATACATCATCGTATAGCAGACATTTCTTTCATTTGACCAAAACTTTGTTCAGTAAAGAGTCCGTTACTATCTTCGTCATGAGTTGGCGTGGTCCTCACCATACCGAGTTCATATGTTTCTATCGCCTCGATCGGCAAGTTCTCGAAACTTTCGTCATTCGTATCGAAAGTCCGACCTAAACCTCAGTTTTATCTTTCATATTCTAAACCCCTGAAGTACTCGTGCGAAGAGTACTTTGTCCTCCGAAGCCTTATCGTCCGATGTCCGCAGACCGTCACGAAATACCGCTCGTCCAGCAGACCAAGTTCGAGCACAGAGGCTAAGGACAAACACAGCCCACCTATCACTATTCAGTGTATATGCGAGGGTGGTATATGATTATGATTACGCAGATTTAGTATGTGTGCTTCCGCCCTATCTCCTGTTCCTTGTTTGGTTGTGGACCTGGGGCAGAGTCGCACATCCAACCGTCTTACTAACCCTAATTATATACAACTTGTATACACGAGGTAGTGATAGATGGACCAAGTACGAACCCTATCAGGAACACCAGGGCAAAGTCGCCAGGTTTACGAGTGGGTATTCTGCCAATTAGAGAAGCGCAACCCCAGTAGTAATGCTAAGAAAGCTAATTTCCGGACAAAATTCCATCTAACGGGGGGATGATGTGACAACCCGAAATTTTTTTACTTTTAAAGCCAGTCAATCAACTCAACTGAGTGTCAAACTCATTAGTACTGAGTTCTAGCTCGGTTAAAGGTCATTCTAAGGAGTTTTGAGCCTAGTACACTTAAGGAATAAGTGTTGCAATTTATCTGCTAAAGGCCACAGTACAAGATTCAAGCCCTAAACTCCATCCTGTGGAGTTTACGACCGTAAACATGGAGTTTACGACCGTAAACTCATGTAGGCCGTAAACTCCTCCATATAAGTCCATATCCTTTAACTTTTCTTCATTCTTTCACTTACACCTCAAGAACACATGAGTTTTCTCTCAAGTATCATCCCGATCTTCATACTTGATCTTCAAAAATCGTAAGTGTTCTTTCTCTAGTTAGTTGTTAATCCTTCTTAACTAGCTTCATCCTCATGATTCATCCATGGAAATCATGTTTTCATAGATCTTGAAGTTTCACCAAGAACACACACTAGTGTTCTTGGCTAATATAAACCATTTCAAGCTTCTAGATCGTAAGTACACTTCCCTATACTTCTTATCTAGTTACTATCCATGCTTAGAGACTTGAAAACATCAAGAACACAAGGAAAAAAGGAGTTTACGGCCAAGCCATCTCCCAAGGCCGTAAACCCCTTTAAGGTTGCCATTTTGGCCATAAACCCTATAAGATGCAAAGCTAGTGACCCAGAACCTTTCCTTGATGATTGAAGGACCTTAAACTTCACTCAAATACATAAAAGATTGTGAGTTTACAGCCGTAAACACCTTTGGGCCGTAAACTCATTAAAGGCCTTCAATGGGTTGGTCTTTTTCATACTAGTGTAGAACAAAAGTCCCTAAAGTTTCCCTAGCCTTCAAACTTGCACTTAGCCATGTTTGACCATGAGTTTATGGCCGTAAACTCCCTTGGGGCGTAAACCCATGACCATACACTAATGTGAGTGCCATTCTACCTTCCTTTCTTGAATCACATGTGATTCCAACACTTGGTCAAGGTGTTTCCTAGTCCCGGAAGGTGTTTCCTTTCATATAGTTGTTTATAAACACTATATTCATGTCAATATGTGTCCTTATATGTCATTTAGGAACTATTGTGTCTAGGGACTTCATTCGTGGAACTTCTCATCCTTACACGCATACCCGTTTGAATCACCCACATCAGGTGAGTTCATACCCCGTAATGAATCTTTTAACTGTTTTAACTGTTTAAGGGGGGAATACAAGTTGAACACAATGATAATTGTGTAAATGTTTGTTATAAACATCTTTCAAAATGTTACTTATGTCATTTATAAGTTGTCAAAACATTTCAAAACTCTTTAAAGTTATGTTACTTTATAGTTATACAAAACTCCGTTTTTAAAGTACAAACATAACTTAGTAGATAAATGAGTCTTTTCAGTAACAGTCCGAGTAGAACATTAGTAAACTATAATAGGTATAGTTTAGGAGAATGCTATTCATTACTTCTAGTACAATGAAGCACACAAAGAGTCAGTTCATACATGAGTCAAACACACAGTGAAGAGAAACAAACAATACCATACTGAACATATAGTGAAGAGAATCAAACAATACCATACAGAGAGAACACACAATTACAAGAAACAAACAGAACATACAATATACAGTACAAAACAAACAAGTTAGGTTGTTATAGCATGAGAACACATACAGGATCTAATTATACCAATGAATCACTAACTCATTGTTTTAAACAAAAGGTGATAGTTATATTGGGTATACATGATCATATACTTTAATGTGAATTACACGGCTTGCAAGAATTTGCAGAGGTCGCGTTTAGTAGGGGTTCTAGCTTTCACATTATAACCGTAATATAACAAATATGTTTTTAGGTTATTAGTACATCCGCATGTCATTATAAACGACAACTGTGTACTTATATTTCCTATTACTTTCATAAAGTGACAGTACCACTTGAAAGTCAAACTCAAACTATTTTCGAGTCAAGATAGTTATAAACTAGGGAAAATATACATTTTTACAAACGACAAACAGAACAGTCGAGTCTAGCACATAACAGAAGATGCCTTGGTAGAAGGCTACGTTTGAAAGAAAGGACCATAATGCTAGTCTTATGATTCCTTAATGTATATATCACAGGATATATATATACTAATAGAGTCCGACAGGTAATAGGATGTGTGCTCTCCACTTCATTTCCTGTTCCTTGTTTGGTTGTGGGCTTGGAACGAATTCTCCCAATCTATTTTTTACCTGATTCTATATATATGTATGCTTAGTATACATTAAGTCATCATAAGGGTACCAGGTATGGGTCAGGTAATAGGACACAGAGTCAAAGCACAGTTTTCTAGTACAAAAAATACTTTCCAAAATCAGTACTTTTGGTATGAAAAACTAGGAACTTCCCAGTAAAGGGTTTAATCCATTTTATTAAACCAGTACAATTTAAAGGACCTTAGGTGAGTAACTCTATAATACCTTAGTTTATACATCATGTTTATATATAAAACTAATACCCAATAGGTAGTTGGATGTGTGCTTTCCGCCTTACTTCCTGTTCCTTGTCTAGTTGTGGGCTTAGGGCAGATTCACCCAATTAACTTTCTATCCGATATTAGATTATATATAAGTATAAACTAAGCTATTACAAAAGTAGTCACTATGGTCACCATTTTACTATAAGAAATATGGGTTTTCTTAAAGAACTTTTTCATTAGATATAAAGGAACCATTACAATTACCTCCATGAGTAACAAGTGTTTACACTAGGGTTATATACGACGATGATCTAACAACCAATGGGATGTGTGCTATCCGCCTTAATTTCTGTTCCTCGTTTGGTTGTGAGCTTAGTGCAGATGCGCACAATCGATTGTTTGTTTTCTCTGAGTCTTATATAACTCGTATCCGCTTAGTACCCATAGAAAAGGTTGTAGTGTCATTTTACTTAAACTTCCATCAAAGTAGGAAATATAGGATTTTCTAGAGGAACATGCGAACTTTTCAAAACAGAACTTACAACTTACAACATTTTGCAACTACATGTTACAACTACATTTTCAACACCATTTTACATCTACATTTTCAACAAACACTTTACAACTTACTCACATCACTAAAATCTTATGAACTCACCAGCTTAATTGCTGATCAACTCTTTCAAATTACTTGTATTCTCAGGAGACTATTAGACAGGTGCTCGTGCTGGGGATTCAGAAGATGGAGCATTATAGCTTCAAGTCTTGTTTTGTTATTGGTTTCTGAATTCTATGTTTTGTGAACACACACATTGTAAACACTTTCTTTCGAAATGAAATGGTTGTTTATTACTTGCTTACCATATACATATCTCGTGATACTAAACATGACGTCCTCCACCCCCGAACGATTCCGCCGTTCCGGTTTTGGGGTGTGACACAAAGTATTCCAATGGAGAGCAATTCCATGGAAACGAAGTCTCAAATTCAAAGTACATTCCTTTGAAAATGCTTCTTGCATTAAGTTTTCTAATCTTACACATATTTAATGAATAACTTCCACCTACAGAAACATTTCCACATTTCCATTTTGACCATCACTTCTGAACAAGAGTTGCCTCCTTTCAGAATATGTCAATATGGTCCTTCTAAAATTAACACTCTACTTCTAATTGTCCATGAGCAACCAATCTTTGGTAAACCTCAGATTGTCCTCGACAATTGCTTAATCATTTTAGTCATATCCAGTTCTAGTATTTTTTTTTCCTCTTAATGCCCTAGGAATTTGGAAAAATTTAGAAAGGATAAATATTATAGCACATGTAATCGATCCTATACCCGAAGCATATGGGATATGATTCATGATGTCTCACATAAAGACATGATCCTAGACCAGTCTTTTGCTACAAGGTACTGGAACCATGTATGAGTATTATAGCACATGTAATTGATCTTATACCCGAAGCATATGGGATACGATTCTTGATGTCTCACATAAAGACATGATCCTAGACCAGTCTTTTGCTACAATATTTTGTATTTCCCATGTTTTCATAATACGACTATGAAGAGGGATGCCGTAATCATAATCGAATTTTGAGAACGCAATATATATAGAATTTCCTTATGTTGAACCATTCCAATGTAAATATCATATATATATCCTTGAATAAAGATGATTAAAATCTCAATCTAAGCTTTTAGAATTGAAATGAAGTATAATTTCCTCTCCCTTAATTATAGCAAAACAGCTTTTCAAACCCTGCAAAGTCACGAATTCAGACGTTAGTTTTCTATAATTAACACCTAACAAAATAATCATGCTCCCACTAATATAATAATTATTAGCATAACACTTATGCTCCCACTAGCTTTGACATGTATCCAGAAATCAGCTGGACTTCTAGAAATCAATACTTTATTGACTTTCTTAACAAAGTTCAGATTTCTGATACGAGATGCTTTGATAAGAGTTTATCAAAATCATACACCTTTCCTTAGATAGCTCACATGTGTCTAAAAATTTTTTAGAACTATGAAAAGGGATGCCGTAATCGTAGTCTCAATTGTTTAGACCTTTTCCATTTCTCACAAGTCCATGTTAGTATGCCGGTTAACCACACATGCTCCACTAACGACTTTGAGAATGCAAATATCAGAATTGCTATCTACTTAAAATCTACTTAGTGAAAGCGTTCCCTCACCATCATTTTCATGAATCGGAGAGAAACCTTATGACACTTAGATTTTTATGGTGTATTTGTTCCTATCCATGTGAATTTTTCAAAACCATAATCACAAGACAAGGTTAGTGACAAATCCAAACTAATATGGACTGAACTTGTCCAATCTTAACTTCTTGCCACCTGGCAGCACAAGGGACTACCATTGCTTCCAAGTAGTTATGCAAACAACTGAGAAATCATAGAACTCACATGAATAGTCAACTTTAACTGGAATGGGCACAGAAACAAGAATATGTCAACACGATAGGTCACAAACCTCAAGTTGTGTGCTAGTGATAAATAACAGGTTTTATTCTTGATTAATTCTTGAAACTTTTTCAAGATCTGTAAGACTCCCACCGACCTCTTGACATATAAGATTCACATGTCAAGAACCATTCCCTGACAAAACAAATATTCAAGAGTTAGTGCGGATACTTATCAAGATAAACACTTCACACAACTGGTCTTAGTTGGTATTTGTTTTATCCAAAATATCGCAACTTACCAATTTTAAATGTACAAGAGTAAGAAAACATTTTACTCTACATTTGAAAAATGTTATAAACCTTGTAAGGATTATGTCACTCAAGTTACAATCTTGGAGTATGACTCTAAGACTTGTTTTGGAACGAAGTATGATTCATCCTTTTGATTTTAACCATTTCAACAAATCTCGATTCCTCTTCTTAGTCAAACAAATGCACTAAGATGTCCTTAGAGGATCAATTATGATATGATTTCATAATTACTAAGATAATCATAAAACAAGTCACCCAAGTACTCTCCCATTGAAACTTTTCCAATGTTTCAGAATTATACTTAAACTTGTAAGCACAACCATATTCATTGAACTTTTGTAAATCATGACAAATAGTCTTATCGTTCTTTGTGGTGGACCTAACCAACACACACCCAAGTGTACCCGATCTCCTAGTCCTTCACTTGACTCACATATACATGTGATCAAGGAATTAGTCTTAATTTCCCAAAGATGAAAATTCTCATTCATCATACAATACAAGTTGCATGATTCCAAGTTTCTATCCAACTGAAACTTGGGTGATGAGAATCTTTCCTTATTTGGTAAATTATGACACCACCACAAATGAAAGAATCAAATCCATTTTCCAATATTGCGATAAATGGAATCATATAAACAACAATTTTTCACAAATGCCATTGTAAGGATATTTAAAATAAATAAAATTAAAACTTTTTCTTTTATTTTAAAACTTGCAGAAAAAACTTATCCTTACAATGCAAATGCATATGAAAACAATGTTGTTATTTATTCCTAGGCAATCTATCCCAACTCTTAAGCAATAGCTCAAAATTCTGATCACCGAACCATGCGATCGAAATCCATCTTCGCAATCAGAATCAACATATTCCTCCTTTAAGCTTCCTCTCTTTTCTTTGATTCTTAAAACATCAAAATGTAACCTAGTCACATCATGTAATAAGAATCTCAAAATAGGAACTTAATAGAGTTAGATAGTGGACTTTACCCGAAGTAGAGTCAAACTTTTTGACTTTACCATCCTTATGATCTTTCAGGTAAATAGGGCAGCTTCGCAACCAATGCCCCTTCCTTTGGCAATATAAACATATGGACTCTTTGGGAATGGTACACGGGACTATCTCAGACTTAGCCTTTCTCTTCACCATTTCGTAAACCGAGTTGACTAAGGCCGAATTCTTTCCATTGGGAAGAGAAAGCTTTTCTGGATTTCCAATGTTACCATTGTCAATGTCCATGAAAGTTTTGGGAAGTAGATCTTCTAATCAAATTTGCTTTACCAGTGCTCCAAATCATTGCTGATTCAGTAGTATCAAGCAAATACGTAAGACCACTAAGGGTCATGTCATGGTCTTTCATATAGTAGTCCTAAAGGAACTCACTATGTGACTTAGGAAGTGATTGAAGAACCTAGTAAAGAACCAACTTCCTCAAGACTTTGACACCCCACTCTCTCGGCTTGTCAATATGTGACTTCATCTCCAAGATGTGAGCATACATAGGCTTTGCTTGCCAATAGGGATTGAGTGACCTTGAACTTGTGGGTTAGGGAGTATTATTGGAGGAGGTAGAAGAAGATAAGTATGATTTCAATGATCCAACCACGGGACATCATCTTCATTAGGAAAGCTTGTTCCAAGCGATTTGGGAAGATTATAGTTGTCTGAACCAGACATCAACAATGGTAGAAATTCAAGTTAGTTGATTTAAGTCCTTAATAGAACACCTAATATGAAATATTAAAGCTAGGATCCAACACAATATTTTATAACTTGGAAGAGGGATGCCGTAATCCAAGCTATAAAATATTTGAAGGTAGGCGAATGACGATTCACCAATTTCCACCATGAAAAACCTAATAGGGTATTGGGTTTTAATTGGATTGAAACTCCTAGATCCTTTGAGATTCATTGAACTATTCAATGGCATGTTTAAATCTCGATTGTGCCCTCTCAGGTTTGTGACTGGGATGCCGAGGATCACAAACAAGGTGTTAATAACCATGCAAATTAACTTGATACCCTTAATCTTTATCACTTAATGAATGTGCCGGTTACCCACACGTGCTCCACCGATCTATGATAAAAATTAGGTCACCCTTTGCCACACTTACTAGTCCATGTTAGTGTGTCGGATACCCACACACGCTCCACCAATGACTTGGTAAGGTACAAAGTGTAATTTCATGGGTTAGCACCAAATTCACATTTTCCTAAGTAACTAAGATTGAGAATTTATAGGTGTTTAGTTACTTAGTATTTATCATTATACCTTTAATGAAGGGAGAATTAATGTCCTGTCAAACCCGTTCGGTTAACGACCCTCTACCAGTCAAGGAAGTGGTGGGTGAGAGTGGACATCCATTAAACTGCCATTTTATAGGCAGTAACCTTATACCCTCCTTATAGACTGACTTCGTGAATGAGGCCTACTAACGGTAAGACTGACATACTCTTATACATATATATAAATATTAAACCTATAATATTATAATAGTATAAGGGTTGAATTTTAACTTTTAAAATTCTAAGGGTTTAACTTGGAATTAAAGTATTCATGGGGGGAAACTTTACAAATTCCAAAACTTGAGGGCAAGTTTTGAACAATTGAAAAACTTTTGGTTTCCATAACTTATGAGTTTAAAGTAGTTTTAATGAAAAAACTCTTCAAGTTCCATAACTTGAGGACAAATTATGGAAGACTTTAAAACATTTAAAAATGAGACTTTTCATATAACTTCAGGACAAATTACAAAAACACATTTTATGAACAACTTTTAGATCAATTTGGATTGAAAACAAATTATCACATAATTTTTCTATTAATCTAAACCAACTCATATGAACAAGATAATTCATATCATCAATCTTCAAGAAATTAGCATGAACATAAAAACTAATACAAATCTTGAAATTATGACAATTATCTTTGAAATTGGATTAGCATGAACATTACCACATCAAAAACAAGTTTATAAGTTCAAAAACAGCTTAGGGTAATGTTCCTAGTCCAATTCCAGCCAAAAAACTCAAAAATCTGCTGTCAGGGGCTCCAACTCGCCGAGTGCAAGAACAAACTCGACGAGTTGGATGAGTTTGTACATGGACTCGTCGAGTCCCCTATCTACACAGCAAAAAACTTCGATTTTTCAGCATTTTCAGCAAGTATAACTTGAAAACAACCCATGGATCTGATACCACTGATGGGTTTTGTATACTACAACATCCTATGGTGCACATACAACCCTAAATACCTTGGATCTATTTTTTCACTAATTATACATGCAAAGGAGTTTCCAAGGCATTAAACCTATAACTAGCATGCAATTTTAACATAAACAATACAAGATACTAGTTAGAGTAACATACCTTTTTATGTGGCTTGAAGTCTTGATGTATTTGGCGTTGCTAGAAAGACTTTGGCCTTTAAGAACTTAGTTCCCCAAGTGTTGCACCTCAAATGGAATCACAACTCACCTACGACAAAGGTGACTCTTGAGAGAGAATTCCATGCACCAAAACACCTCCATATTTCTCTAAGAAAAGAAGCACTATTAAAAATGGCATTTTTCGGTCATGGAGTATGTATTTATATGTAGGATTCCAAGAGTCATGGGTATAACCCAAATCCATGCCCATGGGTTTTATGATCCATGGTTCATGTGGCCCAACTCTTTATGTGTCCACACATAAACTTGGTCCAACATGGATCATAAGCCCAACACATATAAATATAACTAATTACCATAATTAGTCCCCATAGATTTAATTAGTCTCTTTTGATCACTAAATTAATTCCAAATTAATTCTTGATGAATACTAATTAAAACATATGATTTCATATTAATATATTATAACTTATAATATATTAACAAATCATATATAACCTTCACTCAAGAGTCCATCCTAACAAATTGTCCTGGTGTTATGCAACGCAAATGGACCATGCTACTCTCGGGTCGAATACATACCAATAATTGTTATGGGATTAGACATCTAATCCAACATAAACAAGTTGAACTTTTGACGAAGCATGTCTTGTCTGCTTTGTTTCATATCTTCATTTCCTTAATAGACCTCTATCAGTGCTTCCCAAAGTGCTTTGACAGAAGTATATTCCCTGAATCCTTGAGCGATGTCAGGGGATAAAGCCATTGTGAGAGTTGCCAAAGCCTTTTCCCGTTCTTCAATTTTTTCAAAATCCTCATCCGTGTAGTCTTCAAACTCTTTGTCAATTACATTTCCATTTTCAAGAGTAGTAGTGATTCTAATTGGACCCTGAAGAATGTTGCGCCCAATCTTGAAATCTTTCATTTTGATGTATTTTTCGATTCTGTATTTCCATTTAGGAAATCCTTCGGCAGACAGTAGACGTGGAATTCTTGTGGTAGTTCCCATGATTGAATCTAACTCCTGATGAATTGCATTGTTATGTGGTTCCAATTTTAATTTTTTTTAATTTAAATAAAAAATAAACTTGTTCAAAAATCAAAGAGAATCCTAACCGAGAAAGGTTTACAGCTGTGAAAGGTTTACAACCGTAAAGGGTTTACAGCCGTAAAGAGTTTACACCTGAGAGGTGTACCGCCAATGAGGGTTTACTGCCAATGAGGGTTTACGGCCTTAAACAAGTTTACAGCCAGAAATGGTTTGCAACTAAAAACGAGGGTTTATAGCCGTGAATACTAAGAGTTTACAACCGTGAATTAGTTTGCAGCTGTAAACTGATGAACAAACTTCATCCGCAAACGATCAGATTTTTGACAATAACATAGATTTTGATTCTTTTAGCCGTGAATTCACAATCAGTAGCAGAAACCAAGCAACAACAGCAGCAACAATGAAGATTTGCAATAAGAAGCCTGAACAGTCACCGAAACTGGATGCGTTTACAGCCGTAAACAGGTATATGGCTGTAAACAAAGCTTGATCAGATTTGACACTAGATTGGCTCTGATACCAATTGTAAGTCCCCAAAAACTAAGAACCCACCTAGTGATCAACTCAAAGAACAAGCTCAAATGATAAAACAAGAAGGAGTAGAAGTAAGAACGATCCAAATAACACACGTTTATATTGGCTGCAAACGTCTGGTACAATGGACTCGAAAACACATAGAAACGACTGTAAACTGCTACAGTGTTCTGACACTATATATAAGGAACAGTTGCTACAACTACGTTTACATCCGTAAACATGTTTACATCCGCAAACGAGTTTACAGCCGCAAACACCAACCCAACTGCCAACCCTTACAAATACATGAAAAAATACACACACAACCTATACAAAAGAATGCCTAGCTCAAACCAACAAAATATGACCTAATAACAGTATGTCCGAGAAAAGTTGTTCCGAAACACCCTGTTGTTGAATATGATTTCTGGATCAATGAAAAGACTTTTGCATTTTGCGTCTTTCCCAAAGGATATCGGAACAAGCCTTCCGAGACACCTGTTGCTCAAAAGTCACAATCCAAGTCCAAAGCTCGTGCCCAAGTCCTAAAATCTAACTCGGAGCCTAAAAACTCCAAAATTCACTAATCCTTGCAGACACTTTGTGCTTCGGAACAAGATACAATATGGTATATTTATAGTGCTTGTTCCATGCACATGACGGGGTGGAAATATTTTGTGCGTGTTCTCAAACTCTCACAAAATGCTGGCTATGTGACATATAGAAACAACTCCAACTCTCAAATCTGAGGTTATGGCGTCCTCACAATTGGAAACTTTTATGTGTCAAATGTGGCATACATAGATGATTTGAAGCATAATCTAATTAGTGTGGCTTAACTTACTGATGCAAATCGTCGAGTTGAATTATGCAAGAAACACTGCTATGTCATGACTGAAGACCAAAAATAATGTCTAATCAAGTCAAATCGCAACAAGAACATGTATCATCCTGACATCAATATGATCATTGGAAAACCTTAACTCTTTCTACTCTCAAAGGCAGTTCCTGATGTCAGTTGGTTATGGCATCAAAGGCTTGCTCATCTAAATTTTCGATATATAAATGATCTTGTTTCCGGTGAAATGGTCAGAGGTCTGCCTCTCCTCAAGTTTGAAAACGATCATCTCTATGCTGGCTGTGAATGTGGGAAGCGATCGAAGAAAGGTCATCCTGTCATCATTGAAAAATAATCTCGGAATCGTTAGAGCTACTTCTTATAGATCTGTGTGGACCCTCCACTATAGAAAGTCTACATCACAAGAAATACATTTTTGTGATTGTGGATGATTTTACAAGGTTCACATGGGTTTTCTTCCTTAGGCTCAGGTAAGAAACAACCTCGGAACTTATCAACTTTATCAAAGGAATTGAAGTTCTCGTCAAACTGCCTGTTCGACGAATCCATAGTGATAATGGTTCAGAGTTTACCAATGTCACCATTGAGAAATACCTATCCGAGAAAGGTATTGACCACAATTTCTCAGCTCCCTACACTCCTCAACAAAATGGTGCGGTTGAAAGACAAAACAGAACCCTCAATGTAGCTGCTCGATCGATGCTTAACTTTGCAAAATCAAAAGCTTACCGAGTTCTGAATCGTCGAACTCGTGTTCTTGAAGAAAGCTTTGATGTCACCTTCGATGACAACTATGTTTAGAATTATAGCCCAATCCATGTCACAACCCACATCATGGAGTCCGATGCTCAATCTCCAGGATGTTCGAATCCTCAAATAATTCATAAAATCAATTTTGTACCTGTTCGAACCATCTGAAAAAGCTCTTGAATTGGAATCTCGATCAGGACAATCCTCATCAACTGTAGCTCCAATATCACAAAATGTTTCATTTCTGAAACCCACATTTCCTCCATTTGATTCTGACCCGATTCAACCTTCTCAGGTTGAGGGGGAGAATGGTTTTCCCTATCTTGAATCAAATGCTGAAGGATTCCAAGATGCAGCGGATCAATTTGTTGAATTCGATCCTATTCCAAACAACAATGACGACAATGTCAACTTCTTCGACTTTCGGGACGAAAATGACGCTGATATCTCCGATTCAAATGTTCAAGAGAAGCATGATCCTCAAATTCAAGTTGCTCAGTAGGAGCAACACAACCCCATTATTGATGTCGGATCATCTGCTGCAGAATAGCTTCCAAGACTGCACATCTGGACCAAGGATCATCCTCCAAACCAAGTTATTGGAAATCTAAACGCCTGTATTGAAACTCGTTCTGCCACCAACATCCAAAATGAATGTCATTTCTGTTGGATATAGTGTCTAAGTCTATAACTATATTTGGTATGTACCTGACCCGACCCGGCATGGTCCATTTGGGTTGCACTTCACCCGAACAATTTATGGATAATCGTTTGAGAATAGTATAAGTTATGATTTATTAATATATTATAAGTCCTAATATATTAATATAAAATCATATTATTTAATTAGTATTGATCTATAATTAATTTAGAATTAATTTAGAGATCAAAAGTATAAATAATTAAATATGGGCTCTTGTATTTATATAGTGTGGGCTAATGCTTATTTGGAATGGGCTAGGCTTGCATGGAAAGTCCATGGATACTCCATGGAGCTTTAACCCATGGATCTCATGGAAATGAAAAGACATGGGTATTATGGTTTACATGGATGTAACCCTAATCCACCACACTATATAAAGGAGGCTTTGGTTCTTGAAATTGCACTAGTTGATGTGTGTAAACCAAGAGGGCCGATTTCAAGAAGTTTGTGACTATTCTCTCAAGTTTGCAAGTTTGTGGTGATTTGTGACTTCCATTTGAGGCATCCACATTATTTGTGCTAGGCTCTCAAACTCCAAGCAATCAACTACTACTACAAGGTAAGTAATTCTACTAGTTTTATTTGATTCAAGTATCCCATGCCATGCTAGTTAGGATAAGAACATTGGAAAAATAATTATTTGCATGTATCTTAGTCAAACATAGATCCAAGGTTTCTAGGGTTGCATGTACACCATAGGAGTGTTAGAATGCTCAAAACCCATCAGTGGTATCAGAGCCTAGGCTTGTTTATTTGATACTTGATGCAAAAAAAAAAAGAAAAAAAAAAAACTTGAAAATCGAAGTTTTGTTCAAAAGCTCCTATCAAAATTTCAAGTTTTGTATATGTACTTACGATTCTTGAAATTTTTGATATGAACATTCATAAACATATGAGTTTACAAGATCATAGAAATTATGTGCTAATAAGTGGTTAGATTAATTCTTGATCTTTATGTGTTTTAATGGAGTTTATAACTAGTTCTTAAGTTATGGACAACCAAAAGTCACATTTATAAATAACCATTAAAAGAACACATAGGTTACAAAAAAATAAAGAGTCTTCATTTTTAATAACCATTAACTCATAAGTTATGAGAAATGAAAAGTTTTGAAAGTTTACAAAACTTGCCCTCAAGTTTTGGAACATGTAAAGTCATATTAAAAACTTTAGTTCCAACCCCTAGAATTTTAAAAGTTAAAATTCAACCCTTATACTTTATAATATTATAAGTTTAATAATATTTATATATGTATAAGATCAAGTCGTCTTACCGCTAGTACGTCTCATTCACGAAGTCGGTCTATAAGGGGGGTATAAGGTTGTTGCCTATAAAATGGAAACTTAATGGGTGTCCACTCTCACCCACCGCTTCCTTGATCGGTGGAGGGTCGTTAGCCGAACGGGTAGGACAAGGACTTATAAATTCTCATTAAAAGTATAATGATAATACTAAAGTAACTAAACTTTATTGAATTCTCAATCTTAGTTATTTTAGGAAAATGTGAATAAGGTGCTAATCCATGAAATTACACTTTACACTTTGTTTAACTCGTTAGTGGAGCGTGTGTGGTTAACCGGCACACTAACTTGAACTTAACAAGGTAGGTAAAGGGTGATTTAATGTTTATCATAGTATCGATGGAGCGTGTGTGGTTAACCGGCACATCGATTGAGGGGTAATACATTAAGGGTACCAAGTAATTTGCATGGTTACTTCACACCTTGTTTTGTGTTCCTCGGCATCCCAGTCACAAAACTTGAAGGGCACACTAGAGATTGAAACATGCCATTGAAGAAAGTTCAATGAATCTCAAAGAATCTAGGAGTTTCTAAACCAATTAAACCTAATTAAATATTTCGTTTTTCATGGTGGAAATTGGTGAATCGTCATTCACCTACCTTCAAATATCTTATAGCTTAGATTACGGCATCCCTCTTCTAAGTTGTAAAATATTGTGTTGGGTCCTAGCCTTAATATTACATTTGGGTGTTTTATTAAGGACTATCTCAAAATCTAATCTAATCTATTCCCTCTTCTTTTCAGATGTCTTCCAATAACAATGCTTCTGTCTCAAACCCTACTAGCTCCTTCTCTCTCATAAATCTTTGTGGGAGAGTCATCTTTGATGGGTCCAACTTTACTGATTGGATCAGAAACATCAGGATGGTCACTCGGTATGAGAACAAAGAATATGTTCTCGACAAGGAGCTGAAGGTACCCGAGCCAACTGCTACTCCTGGAGACCTTGCTGAATATGAGGTACATGAAAGAGATGCTACAAAAGTGGCATGCATCATGATGGCCACCATGACAGCCGAGCTCTAAAAGTCCTATGAGGACTATTATCCTTTTGAGATGCACCAGGACTTGATGGACCACTACCATCAAAGTGCTCGTCAAGAGCGATATGAAATAATCTCCTCCATGATAACAACCCGAATGAAGGATGGTGAACCCATCACGGGCCACATGCAGAAAATGCAAAGTTATGTGGACCGTTTACTGAAGCTAAATGTGAACTTCCCTGAGGAGTTAGCAATAGACATCATTTTGCACTCCTTGCCATCGTGTTATGATCAATTCCGCATGACATATCACATGAACAAGGAAGAAGTCACCCTCAGCAAACTTCAAGGACTCTTGAAGACCGCCGAAAGTGGTCTAAAGGGTAAGTCGGTTGTTACTACTCCTACTCCTACTCCCACTACGGCCAATGTCTTGGCAATCGCGCATGGCAAAGGGAAGAAGAGAAAGAACCCTTCTAAGGGCACCAAGGGTAAGACCCTTGAAGGCTCCTCTTCAAGCAAAAGCAAGAAAGGTTTTGTCACTCCTTCTGCTAACCCTAATGAGGCTGAATGCTTCTATTGCCATGAAAAGTCGCACTGGAAGCGAAACTGCCCAAAGTACCAGCAAGATTTGAAGGATGGGAAAGTAAAACCCAACCATTGAGGTATATACACTATATTGTCTAATAACTCACCTCATAATAAGTCTTGGGTCCTTGATACAGGTTGTGGTATTCACATATGTTGTGATTTGGAGGGACTAAAAAGAAGTGAGAATGTGGAGCAGTGAAAGATAAACTTGATCATGGGAAACAGGAAAGCTTCACCTGTCACCAAGATAGGAGTTTATTCCTTAGTGCTAAATAGTGGGTTTACATTAGATTTGAATAAATGTTATTATTCGCCAGAAATGGCAAGAAATGTTATTTCCTTTCATGCATTGTATAAACAAGGTTTTACCTTTTATTTTGATAATAATAATGGTAGTATTGATGCTTTCTTTAATAATGTTCTTTATTTTAAAGCATTACCTTGTGATGGCGTGTATGAAACTGTATCTGTTGTAGATAATCTAGGAAATAATGTATTGTGTATTAACTCTTCCAATAGCTTAGATAAAGCATCCTTATGGCATTGTCGTCTTGGACATGTAAGAAAGAAACACATAGGCCAACACCAAAAGTATGGAGTCTTGGAGTCATTTGACCTAAAGTCAGATGATAGTTGTGAATCTTGTTTGCTTGGTAAAATGACTAAGTCACCTTTTACTGGCACTTGTGCTAGGGGTGAAGGTTTGTTGGACCTCATACACACGGATGTGTGTGGCCCTTCAGAACCGCCACAAGAGATGCTAATCGGTTCTATGTGACTTTTACTGATGATTTTAGTAGATATGGATATGTCTACCTAATCAAGCATAAGTCAGAAACCTTTGAGAAATTCAAAGAGTTTAAGCAAGAAGTGGAGAATCAGTTAGGAAGGAACATTAAGATGCTTCGATCCGATCGTGGTGGTGAGTATCTTAGTACTGAGTTCCTTGACTATCTTAAGGAATGTGGGATTGTCTCACAATTGACACCTCCTAGGACACCACAGTTGAATGGAGTTGCTGAGAGGCGCAATCGGACCTTGTTGGACATGGTTCGTTCCATGTTGAGTGGAGCTTCGCTACCAATCTCATTTTGGGGGTATGCCTTAGAGACTGCCGCCCATATCCTTAATCTAGTCCCTACAAAGAAGGTTGCCAAAACACCTCACGAGTGTGGACTGGAAAAGTTCCCAATCTAGACCACATCAAGATTTGGGGTTGCGAGGCCTTCGTGAGACGCGAGACTCACGATAAGCTCGAACCCCGAAGTGAAAGGTGTATTTTCATCGGCTACCCACAGAAATCCTTTGGTTACATCTTCTACAGACCCAGTGATAATGTGGTCTTTGTAGCAAGAAGAGGATTCTTTCGAGAGAGAGAATTCATGAGCCAAGGAGACAGTGGGAGGCAAATTGACCTTGAGGAAATTCAAGAGTCAAGTGGTGAAGGAACCTCAAACCCAAGCCCTCAACCTCAGGAGGAAACTCCTGTTGAGCCGACTGAAGAATCTATACCTCTGAGGCGTTCCACCAGAGTTAGGAATGCACCTGAGCATTGTTATGGTTTTCATATTACTACAGAAGGTGAGACACTTATCATTGATAACACACTGGTAAATCTGGATGAGCCTAACAGCTACACGGAAGCCATGGCAGGCCCTGAGGCTGCTAAATGGAAAGAGGCTATGGATAACGATATACAGTCCATGTATGACAATCAAGTTTGGAACTTGGTTGAAAATGTACATGATCGTAAGATAGTTGGGTGCAAATGGATCTTCAAGAAGAAGACCGACATGGATGGTAATGTACACACTTATAAGGCACGACTGGTTGCAAAGGGTTATTCTCAAACTCTGGGAGTTGATTATGATGAGACCTTTTCACCAGTGGGCAAGATTAAGTCTATTAGGGTTCTGTTAGCCATTGCTGCATTTCATGATTATGAAATATGGCAAATGGATGTCAAAACCGTTTTCCTTAATGGAAAGTTGGCTAAAGATGTTTACATGGTTCAGCCAGAGGGTTTTGTCAGTACAGAGTACCCCAGTAGAGTGTGTAAGCTCGAGAAATCCATTTATGGATTAAAACAGGCACCTCGCAGATGGAATCTTTGCTTTGGTGAGAAAGTCAAAGAATTTGGATTTTCAAGGAGTGAAGATGAATCTTGTGTCTATATCAAGGCTAGTGGGAGTATAGTCAGCTTTTTGGTACTGTATGTGGATGACATACTACTCATAGGAAATGACATCCCAACCCTGCAGGAAGTAAAGTCCTGGCTTGGGAAGTGTTTCGCTATGATGGACCTTGGAGAAGCTCCCTATATCCTAGGGATAAGAATTTTGAGAAACAGGAGTAAAAGACTAATTGGACTTAGTCAAAGCACCTATGTGGACAAAGTGTTGAAAAGGTTCAACATGCATAACTCCAAGAAAGGAGAGTTACCCATCAAGAGTAACGCCAGATTGAGTAAGACACAAAGCCCTAGTACTGAGGCTGAGATAGCAGAAATGAGTCGAATACCTTATGCTTCAGCTGTAGGATCGATCATGTATGCTATGACGTGTACTCGACCTGATGTAGCCTTTGCTTTGAGCATGGTTAGCAGGTATCAGGGGAACCCTGGCAAGGCACACTGGACTGCGGTAAAGAATATCCTTAAGTACCTACGGAGGACTAAGGACTGGGTCCTTACCCTCGGTGGCAGTGAGGACTTGAGAGTTGTAGGGTACAATGATGCTAGCTTTCAGACTGACAGGGATAATTTCCGCTCTCAGTCGGGCTGGGTCTTTACTCTAAACGGAGGGGCAATTACTTTGAAAAGTTCCAAGCAGGAGACAGTGGCTGATTCCACTTGTGAATCAGAGTATATAGCAGCAAGCGAGGCAGCAAAGGAGGCTATATGCCTAAAGAACTTCATCGGAGACCTTGGAGTTGTACCAGCTATAAAGGAGCCAATGGATATTTTCTGTGACAGCAATAGTGCGGTTGCCTTAGCCACGGAACCAAGAGATCATGGGAGATCCAGACACATTGACAGAAAATATCACTTCATCAGACATCGAATAGAAGAAGGAATCTTCGTGGCAAAGAGGGTATCATCGGATGAGAACCCAACAGATCCCCTCACGAAGGGACTGACTCGGGCTATGCATCTCCAGCATGCTCGGAGCATAGGGCTGAAGGATGATATTAGTTTTAGTAGTTAGATAATCTTGAAATTTGTAAAATGTAAATGACATTTGATGATAAATAAAAGTTGTTATTTATGAGTAAAGTGTTGCTATCTCTTGTCAATCGTTTACTATTATTTCTTTTTGCATGTTTTGACTTCCAGAATAATTATGTTATGGTTTATATCATATTATTCAAACTCTCCATAGTCGGTCATATGTTGGAAGTAGATATGAATCAAGACTGTTATGGGTTGGCTTGTAGAGGTCTAAGATGTTAGACAAAGCGGGGCTACAACACTCATGAGTGATCATAAGTTTTGACTATTGGATTCAACCCACGCTCACTTGTATCACTTCATGGAATTTATATCGAGTGATCGCGAGACGGTAATATCATATAAGTCTTCAAACCTAGAGATATGATTTGTTGCCTATGAGTTGGTTATGCATTGATTGCACGAAAACGCATTGGTAACTCGATGTTATAAACCGTGCCTTTGTGTGTAGTTCAACAAGTAGTAGAGCAAACATATGAGTCGAAGTTTATCTGTTCCTTCTAGGATTAGAAGCGATATCTGGGCCCCTCGATGATTTTGTTTTGACCTATGTACCGGGCCCGGTCAGAACTAAATTGATGTGTTCAGTTAAGTTCTATGTCAAACAAATCGGAAATCGGGAAACAAATGCTGGACAATAAGCAAGACCATGTTCCATGTATTTGTTCGGCTGATATCTAGAACAGAGGATTATATGATCACTTATCTAAAATGGCGCTTCATAGTTCAACAGAGTTTAAAGAGCTACGATTGTTGATCGGTTCCTGAAGTCATACTTGCAACTATAGTTATTAGACTTATCCAAGTGGGAGACTGTTGGATATAGTGTCTAAGTCCATAACTATATTTGGTATGTACCTGACCCGACCCGGCATGGTCCATTTGGGTTGCACTTCACCCGAACAATTTATGGATAATCGTTTGAGAATAGTATAAGTTATGATTTATTAATATATTATAAATCCTAATATATTAATATAAAATCATATTATTTAATTAGTATTCATCTATAATTAATTTAGAATTAATTTAGAGATCAAAAGTATAAATAATTAAATATGGGCTCTTGTATTTATATAGTGTGGGCTAATGCTTATTTGGAATGGGCTAGGCTTGCATGGAAAGTCCAGGGATACTCCATGGAGCTTTAACCCATGGATCTCATGGAAATGAAAAGACATGGGTATTAGGGTTTACATGGATGTAACCCTAATCCACCACACTATATAAAGGAGGCTTTGGTTCTTGAAATTGCACTAGTTGATGTGTGTAAACCAAGAGGGCCGATTTCAAGAAGTTTGTGACTATTCTCTCAAGTTTCCAAGTTTGTGGTGATTTGTGACTTCCATTTGAGGCATCCACATTATTGGTGCTAGGCTCTCAAACTCCAAGCAATCAACTACTACTACAAGGTAAGTAATTCTACTAGTTTTATTTGATTCAAGTATCCCATGCCATGCTAGTTAGGATAAGAACCTTGGAAAAATAATTATTTGCATGTATCTTAGTCAAACATAGGTCCAAGGTTTCTAGGGTTGCATGTACACCATAGGAGTGTTAGAATGCTCAAAACCCATCAATTTCTCGGCATTTATTTCAATGATTGAACCAAAATCCTTCAAGAAGCACTTGAAAATGCTGACTAGATTACAACCATGCAAGAAGAATTGACAGAATTTAACTAAAATGAAGTATGGACTCTCGTTCCTCCTCCTCAGGATCATCCCATTATAGGTACGAGATGGGTGTTTCGAAACATGCTAGATGACGTAGGAGTTATCATTTGAAACAAAGCAAGACTGGTGGTCAAAGGATTCACACAGATTGAGGGACTTGACTATGACGAGACCTTTGTCCCTGTTGCCCATCTTGAAGTCATCATAATTTTTCTTGCTTATGCAGCTCACAAAAGGCTTTAAATTTTACCAAATGGACGTCAAAAGTGCTTTTCTTAATGGTGAACTACTCACTGAAGTGTATCTTCAACAGCCTCCCGGTTTTGTCAATCCATTTTATCCAAATTATTGCTACAAACTCCGAAAAGCTGTTTATGGTATCAAACAAGCGTCTCACGCCTGGTACGAGACTCTCACCGACTTTCTTAACCGTTCTAGTTTTTAGAGAGGAATTATCGATACTACCATGTTCCGAAGATCAAATGGACAAAATCTCATGTTGGTTCGAATCTATGTGGATGATATTATTTTTGGGTCCACCGATCCATCAATGGTTCCTGATTTTGCCAAATTAGTGGTTAGTCGATCCCAAATGAGTATGAATCGTGAACTAAGTTTCTTCCTCGGTCTCCAAGTAAAACAAACCAACAGAGGAATCCTTATTCACCAGGAGAAATACATTTCTGGGCTCCTCAAGAAATACTTAATGGAAGCATGTGCCTCTACAAAGGTACCTACGGGTTTCGGACACAAGATATTTTCAGACCCATCAGGTGTTGCTGTAGATGAAAAGAAGTATAGAGGAATGATTGGATCGCTACTCTACCTAACAGGAAGTCGTCCATACATCATGTTTTCTACATGTTTGTGTGCCAGATTTCAGGTCAATCCAAAGATGTCTCATCTTTTGGCGGTCAAGCAAATATTCTGATACCTCAAAGGTACAAAAAGTCTCGGAATCTGGTACCCAGCAAATGAGAGTTTCCTTCTTCAAGCATACTCCGATTCGAACTATGGCGGTCTTCAATTGGACAGAAAAAGCATCTCTGGTGGCTGTCAATTTTTGGGTGGAAGAATGGTTAGCTAGTCATCTAAGCAACAAAACTACATTGCACTATCAACAGCCGAAGCTGAATACATTGCTGCTGCTAGTTGCACCTCTAAAGTTCTTTGGCTGAAATCAAGGCTCTTAGATTATGGTTACCAGTTCCAACAAATTCACATATATTGTGATTCTCAAAGTGCCATTTCGATTTCACACAACCAAATTCAGCACACCATGACGAAGCACAATGATATACAGTACCATTTCATTAAAGATCATGTTTTAAAAGGAAACATCGAACTTATTTTTGTTCCATCTGACGATGAAATTGCTGATCTCATTACTAAGACATTAGAAGAAACCAAACTCAATGGTTTTCTGAACAAAATGGCTACGATGTTGTCTGATCCTCAATTCTTTCAAGAGGCTAGCACTCTCAGATATTATCATTAGAAAGTTAAACAATTTCGAAGTCAAAGTTATTCTTCATCTCGGAATCGTTTCCTCTCGGAATAAATAGGATTGTTTTACGTGTCTTTTTTATCTAACCTCTTCTTCTAGTTTAAGTTGTTCAGTTCACTCAATCTTTTGAAGTTCTTGTCTAATATTGTCACATTGGTATTTTGGTTGATCTCACCTTGTAATCTATCTCAAATAGTGTGTTATGAAGCTCATCTCGGAATTCAAGTCTGTAATGGTAATGTGTGTTCACCTCTTACCTTTGTTCGAGATATGTTCCTTCATATCTCGGATTCTTAAAATTTATTTAAATATGTCCTCTAAGATCTTCTCTCCTTTTACCTCTGATATTCAGTCTGAGTCTGTACAATCTCGAACTCTATATCATGTACAAGTATTTTCATTCTCATCTCGGAAGTATCTTATGAAAATCCATCTTGGAACTTTCATGCTCCGAGATCTTTATAAAAAATCATCTCAGAACTTCCTTGCTATGAGATCACTTTCTATGAAAGAAGTTCAAAAGGTTTTTCATTGTTAATTCTGAAACGTTTTTCTTAATAACTCAAACATTTATTTTTTAATGATGATTATCCCTTAATCCTTGAAAATCTTACTTTTGCACATGTCTCAATAAAGTAAACATCCTATCAATCAAATGACGGTTTTCATTTTGCACATCTTGCCATAGTATTCTTTCATCCATGCAGGTCAACTCATTCCAAATGTGGCAACACATTTAATGCGCTCCATATCCGTATCCGGGTTTCATCTTTAAACCTTTTTAACCCGACCCACTTTCATCCAACCTATAAAAGGATCCCCAAAACCCATTTGATCCTTTACGCACTCATAACTCATAACTCTCATATCTCTCTACAATTTTTTTTGAAGCACTCATAACCTGCACTAATGGTTTCTTCTCAAACCACCCCCAAAATAACCAAAACTGCTCCCAAGAAGAAATCCTCCAAGGGTTCCGCCTCATCGTCTTCGACTGAACCGTTCCTCAGAGACACCACTCAACTATTCTCCTTGGATCCCATGGACTATGGCGAGTCCATCCAGGTTATGATCGATTTCATATTCTGCCATCCCATCTCAGTTCCTCTCATAAAAATCCCTACTCCAAACATTCCACTTCGTCTTCTTCACACCGCCTTTGACAAAATCAAGATCGAAGACGGAGTTCTTGAGATTAGGATTACTGGTGATTGTATTGTACTAGTTTAAAAGTAAACATTCTTAAGGCCTATTGGGATTCTAGAAAATGCTAAGGGTTTCACAGTTCAAGAACCATCGTCTGAAGAGTTTCAGACCTTTCTCAACCACATAGGGTATGTTGAAGAGTTTAAAGCTAAGTAGTTCAAGAAATATGCACTTCCTGGGCTGTGGACAGTTCGCATGCATCTCATCCTTCGAGGTATGTCTGGGAAACATGGAGGAACAGACACTATGATCACAGATTGGCTCTATGTCGTCTAGAGTATCTACTCCGGAAAGATGAATGCTATCGACTTGACCGAAGTCTTGTGGCAAGACTTTAGGAAATTTGCTGTGAAGAGAAAGCCTCTGGAGATATCGAGTCCGAGATTCTAGGCTCTTACCATCCAACAACTCTACCGAGAGAGGCGTGAAGCAATTCTAGTCGACACAATTCCGAAAGAGGTATTTCTAACTTTCAAAGCTATTAAGACTTATCGCCTTTCGAACCGGGCATCTTTCGGACCCATTTGTAGATTGCCTGAACATATGTTGGCCACCTTACCATCCGAGTCCCTTCACTTGAAACATCATTTGGAGACTTCGATTGTGTATAGCCCTACACAGTCTACCCCTGTATGCATTGAGCCCACCTCAGATGTGGCCAAGCCAGTCTCCACTAGCGGAAAGAAAAAGAAGGCTGCCAAAAGAAAGACCTCTCCCTCTAAACAAAAGCCAAAAAGAGAGCCAAATTGGATACTTCCTCTCAAAAGGAATCTATCAAAGATATTCAGATTGACTCTGGTCATCCTCTCACCCCACCTACCAACTCTTCCGAAGTACCCTTCGGAGTTTCAAAACCACGTACACACACTGACGGGGAGTCTCCACATAATCCACCCTCACCTTCTCAACAAGGTGATGTAGGTGTTGAAAAAAGTTCCTTGCACCCCCTGGCACACTCACGTGTCATCTCAGATATCCCTCCTTCTTCTTCTGCACATGCATAATTCGAGACCCCTGTCTCGGATCCTGAGCTTTCCGAAGCTGGGGTTGTCCCTCCAACCTCGGAAGCGACAACTGGTCTGATACTTGGCTCAGGTAAAGGACAACCAGGTACTGACGATCCCGATTGGATAGAATTTGTTAGCAGGGCTCACACCAGGCATCCAAAGCTCACTCGATCTCAAGTGGAATCAACTCTCATTTCTATGAGATATCGAGCAACTTAGAGCAACAAACCTTTTGTTCCTCCATCAGACGATGTCACTGACCAAGAGTTCGCATCAAGAGAAATCCATCAAGCCAACATTCCGAAGTCCTCCCTCCATGATGCATTACATCCAAGTCTTGATGAAGAGGATTCCGTTAGAATTCATGTTCGATGATGATATTGTGTCGATTGCTGCTCCTACAGTCTTCTCAACTTTTTACATTTCCCAGAGCCTGTTGATGAAGAAATCAAAGTTGATGACCACATTCAACACACTCTCGGAGGTGAAATGGAAACTAATCCTCCTAAGGATGATCAAACCACCACCAGGACCAAAATTGGCCCTTCCGAACCTCCAGTCCATCATGAGAGTGACAAAGCCAAGTCTAAGAGTTCCACCTCGGACACAAAATCATCAACTGAAAACTATGCTGATCCTTTTGCCTTGTGGGAACTCCGAGACAACGTGTCTACTGTAGTCTCCAAATTTGAACCGTTAGACAAGTCGGTTGCCCAACTTGACTCAAAACTTGTTGCTAAAGTGTCTGCTCTTGACGCTAAGCTCGATGCAATTTCCTCTCCCTCTTGGAAGTTAAGAAACAACAACCCTCGGATGAAGAAAGGGCTCAATAGCTGGATCAACTCATCTCCCTCTGACTCAAGCACACCAGTGAGGAGGTTGAGCAAATAACAACTCAAGTCTTGATCACTACCTCGACACCATCACCACCATGCTGAAAGTTCATGATGACATGATCAGTACCACCAATAAGCTGATCAAACAAACGCATGCCGGGTATGAAAAGCAGATTCAAAGGATGGAGAAGGAGATAAGGCAGAAAGACGAGGTGAAACTTATCATGAAAGAAGTACTCATCAAACTCCTCTGAGCCTGCTGGAATATAGTGGATGTTTCGAATAATAAGTTCAATGAAATGCTTTCCATCCTTGCCACTTTATTCGACCACCTCAAAGTTCAGGCTCCGACTACTGAAGCCTATGATGCCCTTACCTTGTAGATGAACACTAGTTTTTCAAAGGTGTTTGATCTTCTCTTGGAGTTTCAACATTTAACTCTACTTGCCTCGGTTGCCAGGCCATCCGATGCATGAGGGGGGGGGGGGAGAAGGCCTAAGTAACAGATATCACTCTATCTCTTGCAAGCTCGCCTCAGAGTTCAAACTCTGAGATGAGTCTTACGATGATTCTGTTCAAATCATTCCTATAGTTATTCCATCTGATGATGATGCTGATGAAGATGAAAAGTACATCATAAATGATGTGATAGGAATTCAAGCACCAAGGAAGTTCCGTGTGAAAGTTCTTTCCGAGGAAGAGGAAAGGATATGGTATTTTTTCTCATGGCCATGACATGGCTAAGGCAAAGACCAAGCTGGAAATTGAAGCTTTCTGAGCCACCCAGTCAATGTCGCCCCTAGTTGCCTTGCCAAGAATAGCTCCAATAGATGAAGGTTCTCCACTTCGGAAACCTAAAAATTTTCCGGAAGAGCCCCTGATCCTCCACCTCCAGAGTTTACCATTGATGAGAACATGAAACATGTGATTTCTGTTCTCAACAAGCAACAAGACAAAGGAAAAAAGCTTATCTCAGAATTCCATAGCTCTAAACAGACCACTAGTAAGTCTGAAGGTTGGTCCCAAGCTCAAATAGATCAGGCCATGGAAGACAATATTTAGATCCAAGCTCTCAAAGATAATCCCAATCCTATACTAGGGCTTTACCCTCTCTATCGTAAAGGAATAATCGATGACTTAGACATAGTGTCATTCATGGATTATGATCTACCAACCAGGACTCGGACCAACTCGATCTTCCCATCTACCCATACGTCAAGTTCTACATCAAATTTGCTCATCTCCACCTAGAAGATGATCCTCAAATGATCATCAGAACCGAAAGTGAATGATTGAAGACTTTATACTCCTTGAACGTCCATTCCCAAAAAGAAGTGTGTTCTCGGAAGAGAATAACGAAGATATCTGGGTTCCGAAGGAAGGTTTTGAAAAAAATTGACTTAGACTGTCTATTGCATCGCTACTACGTCTATCAGAACAAGTCAACACAGCTCACAATCACGGATGCCAACTTCCCCTTAATTAATCCGAACGACATCCTGAGCATTGCAGCCCATTTCCGAACTCGTCAAGATCATTAGATGCGCATTGCTGCCTACAGTGCTGCAATGAATTACTTGAAGGCTTATGTCGTTGAGTTTTGCACATGTGACTTCAAATTGGCTCATTTGTTCGGAACTGAAAATTTCTTGGCAAAGATAGACTACAAACTGCCTGAAGCTGAAATCTTGGCAGAAGGGCCAATTGATGAACCGGTGTTGGGATACGTCTACTTGCAAAAGAATACAATCAAGAAGGACTTCTTCTGAGTCACAGACAAGCACCTCGTACCCTCCAGAGTTCTTTCAGAAGTTTATCACAAATGCAGCAAAGTCAGAAGCTCCAGAGCATGTGAAGACAAAATTCATCAGTCAACTTCAGTGGTATCTTGAAGTATGAAGTTGGTTGTATAGAGCTCATGTGTTCATCCAAGAAGAAGCCAACTGAGTTGACCAGATTGTTAAGCTCACTTAGGGGGAGATTGTTGAAACATGAAAAGTGAACCTCTATCAATCACAAGTATGAAGATCCGAATTCAGCAACCTCCGAGAATAATGAAGTACGAGATTAATGGAGTCTGAAATGAAGATCAGTCTGAGGGAAAGTAAAGATCCGAGATCAATTTGTCTGTTTGAACATTTATTGTTTCTTGTCTTATTCATGATGTAACGTTTCATAGGACTTATCTTTTTGTATCTTTTAAATAATCAATTGTCAGTAGCTAATTATTAACCAGTCCTAGGAATGTCTCTTAAGTTTGTACGATGTACCTCTTTAGTCTATTTAAGGAATGTTTTGAATGACAAGAAACATGGTAATTTGTTACTCCAAAGATAGCAAAAATTCTATTTAATTCACTTTCACTTTTCTCTCAAAGTCAAAATCTTTCACAACATTCTTCTTGTTAATTTAATGTCTTTACATTGGTTATACCCCTAGTTTACTTCATTTAATAATGAGTACTTTGTTGAATATTACATTCAAGTCTTGACTGGTACTCCAAACTCGACTGCAACATCTAATTAAGAGCAGACATTTATCTTAAATATTAACTCAAGGTTTGAGTTTTCAAACCTTGTCCTTGCGCATTGATTCTAGTACTCACAGTAATGCCCTGCTTACGAAATGTATTGGTAACTGTTTGTTTCTTTCTACTGTTAACACCGATGAAATGGTTTCATCGGCCGTTACAAGGTATATTTGTAAGGTTTCACTAGGGAGGGGGCTCGCCATTGTTGGTAGCTAGCGAAGGGCTTCCTTTAGGAATTGGAAAGCTGCATCTGCTTATTTCGTCCATTTGAAGTGACTCTTGTCGACACACCCTTTCAGGGTTTGGAAGAGTGGTAGAGCTTTCTCTGCCGATTTGGCGATAAACCGGCCTAGCACATTCAGCCTCCCGTTGAATTCCTTGACCCCTTTTATGTTGTGTGGGGTTTTAGAATCGAGGAATTCCTGAATCTTGACTTGGTTTGGTTTGATCCCTTCTTTACATATTCGATATCCCAAGAACTGGCCTTCTTCTACTCCGAAAGTGTATTTTCACGGGTTGAGTTTCATCAGTGCTCGCACCAGGGTTTGGAAGGTCTCCTTGACGTCTTGGAGCAACGTTGCTTCGCTGCGACTTTTAATGACCATGACGTCGACATATACTTCCTCGTTCTTTCTAATCTTCTCTGCAATGAGTTTATCCAGCAAGCGCTGGTATGTCGCACCGATGTTTTTAAGGCCGGATGGCAATTTATGGTAGAAAAATGTGCCTCGATCTGTATGGAAGGCTGTCTTTTCCTCGTCTTCCCGACGCATCTGGACTTGATGATAGCCTTTGTAGGCGTCAAGAAAACATTTGAGTTGGAAACCTTCCAAATATTCGACCTTCTGGTTTATTTTCGGAGTGGACAATGGTCTTTTCGGCATGCATTATTGAGGTCGGAATAATCGATGCACATTCGTCACGAGCCGTAGTGTTTCTTTACCATTACCGAGTTTGCAATCCATGTAGAGAACATTGCCTCTTGAAGGACGCCTACGTTTACGAGCTTCGAGACCTCGTCATGGATTTCCTTGTTTTTATCACTTGTCTGCCCCCTCCTTTTTTGCTTTATCGGAGCAATGCCCGGGATGATGTTTAGGCTGTGTTCGATGATTGTTTGGTCTACTCCAGTCATGTCTGCAGGTTTCCATGGTAATACCCCTACGAAGCGTGTTAGCAGCGCGACTAGTCGAACTTTGTTTTCCACCAGTAGGTCAAATCCGATGTTTATTGCATGGTCAGGGTGTGCGACGTGTATTACGTGTTTTTCTAGTGGGTGGTCTTTTTTCGATTTCTTAGGGTCGATGATCAGGTCGGGTGCTGCCATTATTTGGTGACACGTCCTCCTATGCGGGGTGTCGGCAACATTGGTAGCTGAGCCGAGCTGTGTGCCAAATTTTAGTGTCTCGTGAATTGAAGACGGAACAAATTGTAGCTCGAAAAGTTCCTGGTGCCCTAACAATATGTTTTGTTCTGCTGGGTGGCGTATTACGGAGAATTCAATTGTTTGTGTTCTGCTCTCTCTTCCGTTGTGACTGACTAGAGTTAATGGGAGATGTATTTTTCCAAGGGGCCATAGGTTGTGTCCCATGAAGCCGACCAGAGGTCCACCTGTCGGGGGATTCAATTATGCTTTCCAGGACTCTGGTAGTTTTCCGAAACAATGTTCGTATAGGATATTCATGCTGCTTCCATTATCTGTGTAGACTCGATGGATTTGTTTGTGGTGTATGCACGCAGTTATGAGGAGTGGGTCCCTGGGGTTCAAACCTTGCGGTTTCAGGTCCTCGGTGGAGGTGTTGATGTTGTTGGCCTGTCTGGTCAATGCTTTGACGCTGTAGGTTGCCTCATGTCGCTCACGTTTCTTGTATGGTCTATTGATCGTAAACACTCCATGCCGACAATGTTGTTTTTCTGATGTCGGCTTTTTGTTGGCCATAAAGGTGGTCAGCGGGTATCCTATACTCGTCGCAAATTCTATGACGGTGCTAGTCAGTAGAACGCTTGGCGCTAGATAGATAATTATGCTGGCTGGTGACATTTTCCTCGTGGAACCGGTGCTATCGTTTTATGGTGCTACGAGCTTTGTGATTTTCATCATAGACATGTTTTGTTGTTTATCAGGTTGTGTCGTACTGAGTGCACGTCCGGATGGTGCCAACTGTTGTGACATGTCTCCGACTTAACTCCGTCTATTTGATGGCTGGGATGGAGTGCCTGAGAATCAAAGTAAAGGAAACAAACCCGTCAGTCGTCGTCCGGGAGGAAGTCCCCGAACGAAGCTTCGACGACCATGTTAGTCGATTTCTTAGAGAGAAGGTGAAGGTTTTATGATAGGGCTAGGAGATATTTTTCTTCGGTCCTTTCACTTGGAGGAGAAAGTACCCTTTTATACCTGCGATCAGGGGAATAAATCCCTGATAGAATCTTTTACCTTTTCAGAAGTGGCAGGGGAAGACGGTCCTGAATTGGTAGGTCGTGCTCCGCGCGTAGTTGCTTATCATTGGTGCATGGCTTCCAGAAGCGACGTTCTAAGTGGCCTACCTTTCACTCAGGGAGACAGATAATACTATTTTGTATCGACACTGGCTTTGATGCTTGGGCGCCAAGGAATGAGTTTGGGATCGCAAGAATGAGGGCGAGAGAGGGTCCCGATGTTAGACGTACAACGGTCTTTGCTCAAACTCTCTGACGGTTCTGTTATATTAGACGTATTCTGAAAGGTCTAGTATGTTCAAGAGTCGTATTAAAGTGCTATTGCTAAATAACATATGATACTAATGGGTCACACTCACTACAAGTTGATATAATTGATTATTTATTAGAAATAAATTTTAATAAATATTCAATAAAACTCTTATAATTAAATTGGAACTTATTTATTTCATGGAAATATTAATTTTCATTAGTAACATAATAAATCATATGATATGATTTATAAGTCATGTACATTATTTTGGACTATAAAGACTTTTGTCTTTTAGCCAAAAGCCAAACTTTATAACTTATAAAAGAGCTTGTGAGTTTTTATAAAAGTTTGACTTCTTTTATATCTTAAAACTGTGATATGCTTCTAGGAAGCATGTTATGGGATTTTGATTATTTAAAAGAACATAATTGCATGCCTAGAGAAGCATGGGATACATTCATGACATAGGGACATGTTTGCTTAAAGTGTTAAGACCTAATGGTTAATACTTTCACTTTATGCATATAAAATGAAGAGGCTTGCGTTCATTCTTTTCTTCTTGAGGCAATTGTCGAAACCTCTTCTCTCCCTCTCATTCTCTCTTAATTAGTTATGAACACTTGAAGTTACTTGCGTCTTTATGCCCTCTTTAAGTTCATATTGGTTATGAACTTAAAGGTTAAGGGTTTAAGAGTTTATGGACTAGCATCTACATCAAGTTGAGTCATTATTGGTGTCTCAAAGGTTCCACATTCTTCATCGACTTCCAAGCGTCCCCTTGAGGATTCAAAGACTACAAAGTTTGTTATTTCTTCATAGTTTCTATGATTGGTATTTTATCTTTCTATAACTTGCAAGGCGATCCTTGGTGGGTAAAAAACGTTATGTTATGTTCAAAATTCTAAGTCTTTCGTTGCCATATTTTTCAAGTTTATGAAACCGTTTTTGAATTAAAACCCAACATATTCTTGGTGGGATACGTCAACACTTATGAATAACAAAAGCTGAAATTATAAAACAAAAAATTTATCTTAAAACTATATCAATATGGATGTCTATTTATAAACAATAAAAATTATGAATTTTGATATATTTAAAATAGTTTTTCGATAAAAATAGCTCCTTAAAAATTTAAAAAACAAAAAAACTATGTTTTTGTATATATATTAAGGTAAGGATTATCATAATTTAAGGAAACATGTTTGGTTGAAAAACATACTTGTATTCATCTCCCCTTTCCACCGGAACGATGGAGGGTTTTGCGGAACAAAATAAATGATTGACTGAGAATGATTCCTCAATTATCAACCTTTTTTATTTTGTCAATTGAACTTACTTATGTAGATGAATGATCGTTTTACTTATGTAATAAAGTTTCAAATTTTATTATCAAAATCTGAGTTTATTGTAATTTAGAGGACCAATATATATATATATATATATATATATATATATATATATATATATATATATATATATATATATATATATATATATATATATATATATATATATATATTGTTTCTCTAAATTACAATAAACTCAGATTTTGATAATAAAACTCGAATATTTATTACATAAGTACAACAATCAATCATCTACATTGCTTATAGCTAAGACTTTACTGAAAAATAGAAAATAATCATTGATTATAGCTAAACATGATATCTAAGACAAGGTGAATGATGATTCATTAATATTTCGTAGCTTTGATGTTCAAAGCGATGTTCCTATCATGTTCTTCATCCTTCAAAACGACCAAAAAATGTTCTTGGACGTGTATTTTTCATACCAAATGTTTCCCCTTGTTGCACACCGATTTAGGGTTGAAAAATAAGATGTTTGTAGAATCAACATCATAACGACTAGAAGGGTAAGATTAAGCTATCCTAACGCTAATCACTCTCCGAGTCGGTATTGATCTAGTCGATGTACCAATCCAAAACTTTTGATATTTTGGCAGGGCACGACAGGCCTTGTAAAGGGCACGACGCGTCTTTCCGATTTTCTGGTGTGTTTCCGTTTTTCCTCTTTTTGAGCTCCATTTGTTCCTCTTGCTCCAAACCACGAAATTTCCTATATTTATATATATTTCAAAGCATTTTAAGTATCTTTTATCTTTACTTATATAAATTATGCTCTAAATCTTAAGATAAATAGCCTAAAATATATGACTAATTTAGACAATATCAAAATACCGCACACTTATTCTTTGCTTTCTCTCAAGCAAACTTAGATTTATTTTAAGTCTTATTATAGTTTCAAAGCTCCTAGATTCAATTTAAAAAGAAAAAGAACAAAGAAACAAAAATTAAGATACTCATAGTTTCGAGCTCATACCCACCAAATATTTGTCTTATTATTAATTATTCTCAATTTTTCTTATTGATTTTTTTTTTGTATTTTTCAATTTTTTTTCCTTTCCAGAAATTATTTATATATATATATATATATATATATATATATATATATATATATATATATTAACTAACTCTTTATACTTTAAGAAAAATAAAAAACTAATGCTCGAAAATTTAGCAAAAATATTTAAATTAGACCCAAATTTTTATCTTGTAAGCATTGAATGCAAAATAAGAGAGAGAAAAAGAACAAACTCCCCTTGGGTATGTAGTGGTAAGATTGAACAATTGTCATGAGTTGTTTATTGATACAATGCTTGAATCATTTTGGCAGAAGTTTTTTGTAAACTAACCATCATTTGTTGACAACAGACACTATGTATTTAAATTGGTAGACACTTGCTTGAAATACGAAGTGTTGATGGATCTTGAGAATGTTTGCGTCGCGAATCTTCAACAATACTCCAAATAATTTTCCATTTGGTAAATGCACCCCACACTTCAATGTTGTCATGCTCTAATATTTTCTTACCGTATCCCTTTTTCTCTGAAATATTTCAAATCTAGAAAAACATATGAAAGCATCATCGGATAATCAAAATGGAAAATTATAATAATAAAAAGCTAAAAATCAAAATAAAACCAGAATTTACAAATAAAACGCAAACCAAAGGTTGGGTTGCCTCCCGCCAAACACTTCTTTTTGTTGAGTCATGAGCTCGACTCCACTCCGCACTTATGTTTTTAAATGATTTGGAGGGGCATCTCCTTCTTTTTCTTTAGCTTGAGTTTCTTTCTTTTGTAATTAACAACTTTTTTTTTATATTCTTTCTTTTTCTCAGTTTTCTTCGAACATTCCCCCGGTTCAACCTTCTTGTAATCTTTTTGTTTCACTGGTTGTTTTACCTTTATTTTTCCTTTAACCACGTCACCCTTTCTAGTAAAAGCCTTTTCTTTTACCTTTACTTTGCCTAAGTTTTTCCTCTTTGTACAATGCTCTTTCATATCACCCTGATCAACCACTAATCTTTATTTGCAGCTTTCCGGCTTCAAGGATTCATTCGCGATGCGGTCTATGTGAACGTCGCGTCGCGAATCATAAATTGTATCAACATTACTTCACAGTTAATCTTCTAACCGTGACGCGTAATTGGCTTGCTTGCAATGCGAATTCTAGTCTGAATTCATTATTTTCATCTCGTTTTCTATTAGCTCCTCAAGCTCCAAAATTTCTTCACTAGCATTAAAACTATCTAGTTTGTGCTACTTTGACTCCTCCTTTAATAAATTATTGATAATGTCCATTAAGAACTTGTAGAATCGATAGAGTAGTTGATATGATTAAATTCATGTTTGAATTTAAGAAATGATAACACGGAACAATAAAAATATTGTGATTTGATTTAGAGTAAGAAAGATCAATTACAACAGTTGAGTGTAAGAACTCACAAATAGCTTACTCTACATTCTAATTAACATCCTTATTTATATGTTCACAAAAGGGAGTCACTTAGAGAATAATCAATAAGGTTACTACACCAAGGCAATGACATGTTGTAAACCAGTTACACAACATTCACTACGAAACCTAAGGTGTACAAAACTCTTAAACCAAAACTATTATCAGAACAATACAAAGAAGAGTTAAAATATTACAATACTAACTTTTGCAACAGACTCAAACACAACATACATTTAGACTATGAGACGTAATAATATCCCCCTTTGTGTCGAGTCGCGAAATAAGTATTCAAGTACATTCATCCAAAATTTTAGGAGTCAAGCCAAGAACTACCATTCGAACAGTCATCCACCACAAAACATATCAGACACAAGCTTAATTTCATTCTTTGAGTTTATTTTGCATAATTCAACTTTCAAAAAAATGTCATTCAACATTAAAGTCCTATAGCAATGCTTGTCTTGTATATACATCGTCTGATTCTTCAAAAATCTATTCACTAAAGTTTTGTATACCACTTGCCATTAACATTTTTGTATATGTTTTTCCTTCATACTCGGACTCCTATCAGGTTGATCACAAGGACTCATAGATGTCTTCTTCATAAAAAAACCAACTATCTCAACATCCATCTTGAAAATCTCCAATAAATAAAATTTGATCATCTTTTTCAAATGAAAATCTCAACATGAACTATTCATGAGGGTTCATCAGTGGTAGATCAGCAAAGGAAAACATTAACTCCTCGTTGTTACTTCCTCTCACAGCCTTGACCTTGTAGTTTACAAACTCATCATTCAAACACGCTTAAGCTTAGAAATCAAAAATGGAAAATATTTTCTTCATGCTCTAAACTTCATACTGAGGCCTTGACTCCAAATAGCTTTCTTATTCATAAATCCATTGTTCATAGGAAACCCATATAGATTCGTAAAAATCCTCCACAAAAATGCCTTCGGAGTTAAGGGAAAATCCAACTGAAAATCAATTGTTCCCAATATAAATGATGATATGGGATTGAGAAAATACTGTTCAACATGCTTGATTGCAAAGTCCATCATCAATCCCTTCCATAGTCCATTCTAGCCATAGAGCTTTCATAGTGAGTTTTGTAGCCTCTTTCTCTCTTTGCTCATCCACCTACCTTATCACAATCTTTAACTTTCTCATCTTTTCTAATTCTTCACCATTCTTAGCTTAATCATCTTCAGGTCTCTCTTTTGGTGGATTAAATATTATAAGAGTACCATATATTGATGGTTTAGTTTGAACAACATTTTCCAACTACGTTTCTAACGGTTTAAAACCAACAATTATTCTTCTATCTGTAGCAGGCTTCTTAGTCATCATAGGTGATGGGTTTTAGTATACTACAACATCCTATGGTGCACATACAACCCTTAATACCTTCGATCTATGTTTTCACTAAATATACATGCAAATGATTTCCAAGGCATTAAACCTATAACTTGCATGCAATTTGTCATAAACAATACAAGATGCTAGTTAGAGTAACATACCTTTGGTGTGGCTTGAAGTCTTGATGTATTTGATGTTGCTTGAAACACTTTGGCCTTTAAGAACTTAGTTCCCCAAGTGTTGCACCTAAAATGTAATCATAACTCACCTAGGACAAAGGTGACTTTGAGAGAGAATTCCATGAACCAAAAATACCTCCAAGGACTCCAAGAACTTCTAGTGGCGTTTTTAGGCAATGGACCACATATTTATATGTGGGATTTCAAGAGTCATGGATATAACCCAAATCCATACCCATGGGTATTATGATCCATGGTTCATGTGGCCCAACTCTTTATGTATCCACACATAAACTTGGTCCAACATGGATCATAAGCCCAACAAAAATAAATATAACTAATTACCATAATTAGTCCCCATAGATTTAATTAGTCTCTTTTTGATCACTAAATTAATTCCAAATTAATTCTTGATCAATACTAATTAAAATATTTGATTTCATATTAATATATTAAAACTTATAATATATTAACAAATCATATATAACCTTCTCTCAAAAGTCCATCCTAACAAATTGTCCTGGTGTTATGCAACCCAAATGGACCATGCTACTCTCGGGTCGAGTACATACCAATAATTGTTATTGGCTTAGACACCTAATCCAACAGTCTCCCACTTGGATAAGTCTAAAACTATTATTGCGTATGACTCCAAGATCCCGACTAGCAATCGTAGCTCTTAGAAGGCGCTGTCGAACTCTGACCTAGTCAATGAATTGTCCAATAGATAAGGGATCATATATTCCTCCATTCTAGATATCCTATGGACTGAGACAAGGATTATAATCATTCTCTTTATCCATTTGTTGTTTCCTGATTTCCGATTTATGACGACTGACTAATTGAACAAATCAAATCAGTCCAGGACTGGCCAAGCACTTACGTTTTTCATCACCAAATAATCGAGGGGCCCACATATATCTCTTTTATCCCTCCAAGGGTAAAAGGAATGGATAAACTTCGACCCAAATCTTCGCTTGTACTTACTGATCAAATTACACACAACGATATGTTTTATAACAACCAAGTTGCTAGTTGCGTTTTTCATATGTCAATGTGGAACCGATGTGCAACTACACCTCACACGTCTACGTTTGAAGAATATAAGATATTATCGGCTCATGATCACTCGTGATAAAATCCATGAAGTGGTTCAAATGAGCGTGGGTTTAATCTAATACTCGAATCTCATTCCAGGAGCACTCATGAATGTTGCAGCAACTTTTGCTATGTATAAACACTTTAGACATCTACAAACCCAATTCATGAAGGTCTTGATTCATACCTACTTCCAACGTATGATTGATTGTGGAGAGTTTGAATAACCTAGTTATTCGGGAATTCAAAACATGCAAAGTGAAACACAAGAATAATACTAATCCTATATGGCCCCAAGCACCTTTGAGAGTAAATAAAACACCTTTTATTTAAAGACCATACTGATTACTCACTATTCATTGTATAATGTTTCAAATAATTAACTTTATACTTGAATCAAAACAGTAGTCATGCCATGGTCCAAGCATGCACACTATGCTTTTCCAAACAATAGTTATGCCATACTCCAAGAATTCACACTATGTTTGTCTATGATCCTTACTCTGTGAAATATACCAATTGAACATGATTCCAATTATGCTCATTTCACAATCCCAAATCCTTACCGCAAATGTAAGAATACCAAATTCTTGCCATTTACCGAAATTTGTTAGATTCTAAACTTATATGCATTGATCCTCTTGTAATGACTATGCACAAAAGTCACAAAGACTTGGCAACATACATTACAAAGTATTCCAATGGAGAGCAATTCCATGGAAACGAAATCTCAAATTCAAAGTACATTCCTTTGAACAGCCTTCTTGCATTAAGTTTTCTAATCTTACATAGATTTAATAACTTCCACCTATGGAAACAATTCCATATTCCTATTTTGACTATCACTTCTGAACAATAGTTGCCTCTTTTCAGAATATGTCAATATGGTCCTTCCAAAATTAACATTATACTTCCAATTGTCCATGAGCAACCAATCTTTGGTAAACGTCAGATTGTCCTCGACAATTGGTTAATCATTTTAGTCATATCCAGTTCTAGTACTTTTTCACTCTTAATGCCCTAGTCATTTGGAAAAATTTAGAACAGATGAATATTACAGCACATTTAATTGTTCCTATATCTGAAACATATGGGACACGATTCATGATGTCTCACATAAAGACATGATACTAGACTAGTCTTTTGCTATAACATTTCTATTTCTATTTGCCATGTTCTCATAATTCAAATTATGAAAAAGGATGCCGTAATCATAATCGAATTTTAGAATGCAAATCATGTAATTATGACTAAATTTGATTAAAAACTCACAATCTAAGTTTTTAGAATTGGAATGAAGTATAATTTCCTCTCCCTTAATTATAGCAAACAACTTTTCAAACCCTGCAACTTTGCGAATTGAAACTTTTGTTTTCTATAAGTATCATTGCTAACTTGCAACACCTAACATAATAATCATGCTCCCACTAACATGATAATTATTAGCATAACACTTATGCTACCACTAGCTTTGACATGTATCCATAAATCAGCTGGACTTCTAGAAATCAATACTCTATTGACTTTTCTTACCAAAGTTCATATTTATGATACGAGATGCTTTGATAAGACCTTATCTAAGCTTCCCAAAATCATACACCTTTTCTTAGATAACTCACATGTGTGTCTAAACAATTTTTAGAACTATGAAAAAGGGATGCCGTAATCATAGTCTCAATTGTTTAGACCTTTGCCATTTCTCACAAGTCCATGTTAGTGTGCCAGTTAACCACACACGCTCAACTAACGACTTTGAGAATGCAAATATCACAATTGCTATCTACTTAAATCTACTTAGTGAAAGCGTTTCCTCACCATCATTTTCATGAATCAGAGAGAAACCTTATGACACTTAGATTTTATGGTGTATGTGTTCCTATCCATGTGAATTTCTCAAAACCATAATCACAGGACAAGGTTAGTGATAAATCCAAACTCATATGGACTGAGCTTATGCAGTCATAACTTCTTGCCACTTGGCAGCACAAGGGCCTACCATTGCTTCCAAGTAGTTATGCAAACAATTAAGAACTTGTAGAACTCAGATGCATAGTCAACTTTTGTAACATCCAGATTTTCAGGGATATTATTGTGTATGTTAATCTTGAGATTGAAGGAGAGACTCGACGAGTTGAGGGTCCAACTCGCCGAGTCGAATCGAGTTGCTCGCGTGGATTTAATGAATGGACTCGACGAGTCAGAGGAGGGACTCGCCGAGTAGGTGTTGGGCAGAGAAACCCTAATTTCTCGGGTTTGGGACCTATTTAAAGGAACTTATAGCCTCATTTCCGGCTACCCTTCCTTGAGAGCAAACCCTAAACGTGTATAGAGAGCCATGAGAGTCTTGGAAGCTAAAACTTGAAGTAGACTAGTGCATCTCTTGAGGAGAAGAGGAGAGCATCCAACAAGGAAGCTTGAGAATTAGTGGATCTGGTGTAACTCCGTGCAAGGGCTTGGGTAAGAGGTAAATGCTCGCATCTTTCTTGTTATTTTGCTTAGATCTTGTATATATGGAAGATTAGGGTTTCTTCCACCATTGTTGGGACTTTGTATGCACAAGGTCTCTCTTGAGGCCTAGACTTCAGATCTGGACCTTGTGAGGTCCAGAGAGTCCAAAGATTATAGCTTTAGTTAACCATAGAAGAGTTATTGTGGTTAATCATCCCTCTTAGAGTTTTATTGGCATTATGAGGTTTATATGCCATGTTTGAACGTAAAGCTTGTAGCTTTATGTGACAATCGACCCTTAGGATGGTAGATCTAGTGTTTCGGGTGATGGATCTGCCTTAAATCGTTTGAACGAGGATCTAATCGAAAGGACTCGCCGAGTCCATGGCCTGACTCGACGAGTCGGTGAGGGTTTGTCCTGATGGGATGATCGACTGATAACTCGGGGATTTGGGTGTCAACTCGACGAGTTGAGCTAAACTTCTTAGACTTATGAGGATACGAGGGGACTCAACGAGTCGCAAGAGTGCACTCGACGATTCGGGTCAAACTTGGACTGTTGACTCGAGTGTTGACTTCTGTTGACTCTGGGGTTCTGGTCAACATGAGTAATAAGGACCATGGAGGGGTAAAATGGTCTTTTATCCACTTCAAAGAGTTAGAAAGAGAATGAATAGTCTTCGATTGTTTGAATTGTAAAAAGAGTATTAATTAGTGATATTCATCCCTTGTGTTAGGCGGAGGCCAGTTCGAGATTCAGGTGCGAGGTTATTTACTTGTGCTTGTCAGGTGAGTCTTCTCACTATACATTACCTAGAGTGGTATCTATGAGCAGACCGGAGGGTCTTATGTGTTATTTGTATGATTGAGATTGTATGTATTGCGATATATGTATGCTACATGTTATATAGACCGGACCGGAGGGTCCAACGACTCACGAGGCCAGAGGGTCCTCGAGTAGACCGGACCGGAGAGTCCAACGATTTAGACCAGACCAGAGGGTCCAACGAGCTAGACCGGACCGGAGGGTCCAATGAGCTAGAACGGACTGGAGGGTCCAACGAGCTACGGGACTGGAGGGTCCCGCTGAGACACATTGACCAGAGGGTCATACCGAGTTATAGCCTCGAGTGGCTTATGTGCTGTATGTGGTATTTTGGGGAACTCACTAAGCTTCGTGCTTACCGTGTTATGTGTGATGTCTTATGTGTTTCAGGTATCTCTGAGGATCGCGGGAAGGCACCGGCTTGATTATACACACCAGAAAAAGAGTTATGTTTTGAGGATCCTGGATTATTAATGGAGTTGTGTTTTGTAATTTGAATAAACGAGATCTCTATACAATATGTTATGAAAAGTATGCGATTTTAAAATGAAAAATCTGTTTGAAAAATTACGATGTTACAAGTTGGTATCGGAGCCTTGGTTTGTGGGATTCGGATGCACCTTCGGGTAAATCTGGACTCAAACTGAGGATTTGAGAAAAATTTTCAAGGAAATGATTTTTCTAAAACAAGCAAGAGTTTCTAAAAATATGAGTTGGAGCAGTGTGTGCAACTTATATTTATGAGGTATGCTATGAGATATTATGCATGCTAGAGATAGGCTCGGTATTTCATATGTTAGGACCAGAGTGGCCTGATTTGTGATGCCTTAACCTAGGAGTTACTGTTATCTGTGATGTGCTTTCGAGCATGTGCTGAGTAAGAGTATCCAGCATGAATCCTTTTAGAGAGGGATTTGAGTAGAGGAGTAATCTAGGAGAGATACCTAGATGAGCATTTGCGGAGCCTATTGAGAGAGTAGTTAGATACCCGCGAGGGGTAGAGTTGTTGAGTTCGGTGATATCTTTTGAGTATGAGTAGAACAACTGGAGTTATCACCTAGAGTGGGTTTTACGTGTTTATTTGATGCCCGAATGCTGCTTGCTTCGTGCTTTGTGAAACTCCCGATGATGGGGGTCAGCTACCAAGCGAATGTGATGATATTAGGAGGTAGATGACTAGCATCATAAGGAGTTTCTCAGCAGCTGATGGCGGAGGAGTGTGAGAACCTAGGAAGAGCCTAGGCAGTGACTTTAGTCAGATGAGTACGCTGATAGAGTAGAGCGTTTCGCTGGGAAGCGAGCTCGTGTGTCGGGATTGGTGATTGAGATGGTTGAGCAACTACTTAGGGACTCTGGGATGGTCTGTGCAGAAAGCATGGGTAGATGTGGCAGGTAGTATGGGCCCGTACTACTGAAAGCAGAGGACCCATACTCGATGCATGGAGTATTCCTGAGAATATAAGTAGCAGATCGAGAAGTGATGTCATGGTTCGGGTACCATGATTTGTAGCAGATCGAGAGGTGATGTCATGGTTTGAGTACCATGCTAAGTGACAGAATTATTGGTGATGCCGTAGTTCGAGTACGATGCTTTGTAGCGGATTGAGAAGAGACAACATGGTTCGAGTACCATGATCCGTAGTAGATTAAGATGAGATAACATGGATCGATTACCATGGTTTATAACAGATCGAGAGGTGGCCACATGGTTCGAGTACCATGACCCATGACGGTTAGTGTTATTGGTTCTACCAGTTATTCCATTGTGATTGGTTAGACCGAGATCGGATACGATAGAGTATGAGGTCAGCGGGTCATGTGGAACAAGTTCCAGCGAAGCATCCCTTGTGAGGGAAGTCGAGATGATTCCAAGGTATTTTTGGTGAGATGTCAGATGAAGTCGCAAGGCTTAAGGATGAGTAGAGATGGCATTTATGGAGGCTTGCGACCTGAGCTGAGCAATCAACCGATAGTGGAGATTTCACCTTCTGTGACCTGGGTGGTATTATTTCCGTTTCCTGTGGGGAGCATAAGAAGTGTTGAGATTTCGGTTTTTGAGCTTGGGGGTAAAACCCTGCGGATTAGCATTGATGGCGACCTTCCATCAGAGTATTTGGGCAGTATGTCTGCCGAGAGGTAATGTTAGAGCATGAGCAGGTTGTCAGTGGGGACTGAGATGGTTAAGGACAAGGATACACCCGATTTGAGCATAGTAGGGCATGTATTAGATGCAGCGGCAGACGATCAAGAAGAGGATATTGGGGCGGGGGCTCTTATTGTCTATGATGAGCATCGAGTGTGGTAATGAGGACTCCGCTCTTATTCAAACCCACGTGATGGAACATTGGTTGAAGAGTCGAGGATGAGGAGTATGATAGTTCATTATTTCAGATTAAGAGTCAGAGTTACTACTGGACAGTTGAGATGTCCGGTAATGGGATGGTATGAGATTCTGTATGATTAGAGGCAATCATGATGAGAAGTTTATGAGAATTTCATTTGAGATTCGGGGCATTTGGAGTTGCGGTGTCTCTATCGGGGAGACCACCGAGCACTGCATAGTGCCTTCCAAGAGTAAGTGTGATGTTCCTGGTGGAAACACTCTGTGGAATAGATTATTGGTGCGCCAATTGGTGATGGCTCGAACCCCGATTGGGGGAGAACCGGGCATTTTATTGAGAGGATTATAGATTTGTTCAAGAGCGGTTAGGGAGCTGGATAGAGACATGCACTATGGATTCATGAGACCAGGGTTATTGGTGTTGGGTTTTGAGCATTCTAACACTCCTAAGTGTACATGCAACCCTAAATACCTTGGATCTATGTTTTCTCTATTATACATGCAAATATGAATATTCCAAGGTATTATCCTAACTAGCATACAATCATATGTACTAGGACAACAAAACTAGATAGAATACATACCTCTTTGTTGTAGCTTGATTCCATGGAGCTTAAGAGCCAAGTGCCCCAAGTGTAACACCTCAAATGGTTCACACAACACCATGAACATCTTGGAATAACCATGAGAGAGGACACTTGACTCATAGTGTGACAACCGTCACTTTCTGGTCAAGTCAAAGTCAAAGAAAGTCAATGAGTCAAACTGGTCAACTCAACTAGTGCTAATATGTTAGGGATTACCTTATGCTTTCTAATGTGTAACTCTAAATCTTAATGCAAAGTAACACTTGAAAGTTTCAAATGTTCAAAATCATGAACCCTAATCAGTTTGTGGGAAGTAACAACTCTATAAAACACTATTATGTACCCTTCGGGGGCATATAACACTCAAAATGGGTTGTAACTAAGCCTACGACCTTTGATCTGCGAAGAAAAACATTAATAAAGGTCCCCGACAAAGTCTCTCTCAATCTATCCCATTGTATCCAAACCTCTCCCAAATCACTCCGAGTATGTGAAATCTCTCCCAAATGTCTCCAGGTATGTGAAATCTCTACCAAATCTCTCTAAGTATGATAAATCTCTCCCAAATCTCTCCAAGTATGTGAAATCTCTCCCAAATCTCTCTAAGTATGAGAAATCTCTCCAAGTATGTGAAATCTCTCCCAAATCTCTCCAGGTATGTGAAATCTCTCCCAAATCTCTCTAAGTATGAGAAATCTCTCCCAAATCTCTCCAAGTATGTGAAATCTCTCCCAAATCTCTCTAAGTATGAGAAATCTCTCCAAGTATGTGAAATCTCTCCCAAATCTCTCTAAGTATGGGAAATCTCTCCCAAATCTCTCCAAGTATGTGAAATCTCTCCCAAATCTCTCTATGTACCTTCCTCAGTCGAAAACAGCCCAAAAGGACCCTCTTAGTCCGAAACCCTCTTGGTCCGGAACCCCCTTGGTCTGGAACCCCCTTGGTCTGGATTATCCTCCTGCTTCGGAACCTCCTTCTGACTCCGGAACATATGGGGCGGATCGGACCTCCAAGCTGAACCAGACAAACTCGCTTCTAACCTCGGATCCAAGAAGAAAGCTTCGGACCTCGCCCAACGTCTCCGGAATTCCCTGTTTACCCACTTAGGACCCTCGCAATCCTAAACCTCTCCTCCGGAAATTGGGTTATGGCTCCGGAATGCTTAGGGGAGCTTCGGAATTTTGCTGTGACTCCGGATTTCACCCCTTCACTCCGGATTTTTATCAATTTCGGACTTTTTAGTGATTTTAAGTGATTTTTGCACCGGAAATTTCCTCAGACTTTTATTTTTCAAATTCTAAACACTCCAAACTTATATTTTTATATATAAGACCCTATATTATCATATTTTAAACCATATTTTGGGAAAGGATCGTAAACCAAGGACAATATCTATTGGGTGAGATATTATGTTAGAGTATTGATTTTCCATTGAGTGTGACACAAGCTATCTTCCATACCCACATAGGACAACCCTCAGTCACTATTCATCCATATATTTCTTCCAACACTCCACCAGATCCTCTTCAACAAACATACTCAGTAGATTTTCAACCTTCACCTATAAAACTCACCCCTATCCTTCAAAGGAACACTTTCCCTCCTACCACCTTTCTCTCTAGAATTTGAGATCATTCCCAGGAAGCAACTGTTCCTACTTCACTCTTGGTAAGTTCTCCCTCACTACTCTTAAATATTCTCCACTTCTACATCCAAATCTCGGATTTCTCATTTAAAAGTAATCCTAATGGTACTTAGGATCTTCAAGTCCGCAAGCTTTCTCCAAATGTTCTTGACTTGGAAACCTCATTCCTCCAACATCCACCTCAGGTAACCACTCAAGGTGAGTTCATACCCCTACATTTTCATGTTTTCTTCAAATTTTAGGTGAGGAATACAAGTTAAAACATCATAATATAACTTAAACTCAAACTCCAGCTTTCACCAAGAAAGTTTAGTTCCATTCACGGACTATTTTGAACATCTTAAACATTTTAGTTTTCAAAACTGTATTAGATGGAAATAGTTCAGGTTTATACCTTTAAAATGACTACTTGCACATCTCGATATGATTTTTCTACGATTTATGGTAATTTTTACAAAACTGCCTATCTTTTCAGAAACGAATTCGGACCAGTCTATGAATATGAACGTTTTCACACAAGTTAAAGACTTCTAAAATTATAATAAAAATAATGAATAAACTAGACACATGTTATGAACTTTCAGAGTTTACAGATTTAGTTTTCGACTTCGTATGATTTTTCAATGATTTTTCTAAGACAGTGCAGAGAGGCTAAAAACTAGTTAACAACTTACAACTTTCATAACACTTTGTAACATGTTGAGCAAAGTGCATAACAACGAGTTTCTAAATGTTGAATGTATTTCTTGTTATTTTATCATCATAAATACAAATTAGCCATTCATGATAAGGAAAATATTGGATTTTCTTTGGAATCATATTTCTATTAACACTCCATTTCATCTAGGATTGTTAGACTTCAGCTATAATTGCTAAGTGTACATGTCAGGGTTATATAAGAATCTAGTCACAATCAACTTAGAATTGGTGGGCCCGCTTCATTTCCTGTTACTTGTTTGGTTGTGGACCTAGGGCAGACCCATTATATTCGACGGTTTATTTAACTTAAATTTTATATAACTCATATACACTGGGTGATTATAGAAGGAATCTACGGGTCTTTCTAGGGTACATTATCGCATAACATAGGAGCATTCATTTCACACTTAATAAAGAATATATTGGTCTATCGCTCTAACAAGGAAAATGGTTTCTTCCTCAAACAACACTCTTATGAACTCACCAACTTAATTGTTGACACTTTTCAAAACTACTTGTATTCTCAGGAAATTAGTGAAACTGGAAACCAACAGCATTTTGAGGATGGGACCTTAAATCGTCAAACAGTTTATTTTGTCATCATAATATAATTGATTTTGAAACATGTAAACATATACTATGGTGTAACCTTTTGAATTATATTTATGATGGTTGTACTTACTTTGAGCACTATTATACTCGTTGTTATGATACTATACATTAAGTCCTCCACCCCGGACGTTTCCGCCATCCATGGTTTGGGGGTGTGACAGATTGGTATTAGAGCATTGTTTATAGTGAACTAAGTATATCGAACCACATAAGATATACAAACTATAATTGCATCGGGACTAAAAACCTCTGAGTAAACATTTTCAAATAACTATACTTTCGGAAATAAAAAGTTTCTTGTTATAAGTATACATGCATGCATACATACTAAGGTCAGCATCATACTAGAACAAAACAAAACTGGTGATTGTTGAACGACACAAGTAGGCTTGGGGATGTATAGTCAGGTCTAGGAATGACATAGCCTGATCAACTATGTCTACCCCAGAAGTGATTAACATATGCCCGGGAATGGTTGTGGCGTTGCAACATGTCTAAAAACTTACCAACTCTATCTACAAAGAAGCATTGAAAACAAAAGACAAACATTAAAATACTATAGGAGTATTTGGTGATACTATAAACAACTTATGTGAAAACTAAAGACCCCTATTAGTAGGTCTATAATGACTGAGTGTATACGCTAAGGTTATACATAATTAAAGATATTATAGACTCAGAATCTATGGCTATTGCTCTACTTCCTGTTCCTTGTTTGGTTGTGGACTTAGAGTAGAGTCGTTTCTTCGAAGGTCTATTCTATCTCAGGTTATGTATAATTGGTATGCACTATGCGATTATAGACGTGACTAATAAGTATCACCCCCTATAAGTAATTATAGGATTAAACGCCTATTAATTATCTCTTCTACCCCTATTCTCGCACAAGCAACGTTACGGGAGCTCAACTACCAAGAGACCCTATTCTTTCTAACCAGGAAAATGGTGGTTGGATCAGAGAGAAATTCGAAGAGGATCCCGAAGAAACAATAGAGGAAGACCCCGAAGACAATTCGGAAGAGGAGCGAGAGGAAGAGAAACCGAAGGAAAACGAAGAAGAAATGGGAGAAGTTCCCGACGAGAATTCCATGGTCCGACGCCTCGATAGGCCGTAGATTTACAGATACAGAGTTAGGAACAAGGTTAACACACCCCCTATGACATAGATGAGGCTTCTACAACCTCAGCAGAGGAGGATTAGTACACAGGGCTCTCCTTGTCATAATACGCCGCATCACTCACTTGAGCGTACCAACACGAGCAATGGTTAGCCGAAAGCATGGAGGTTGGCACTACCACTAAGATCACCTCAATTCGCCTTCGTCACCTGGGTGGAGGCCATGAATAGATCAGAAACCACATCAAAGCCTTCAGAGGGAAGTGACCACAACTCGAGCCGAGATTAGAGAGTATCGGGAACGTCAAACAGCGTTCGAGAAAACGCGTGGTAAAAGCAGGACATCGAATAATAGGAGCCAGTGCCGAGGATAATGCAGACTTTCATGTCTTCATTCTATGGCCGACGAAACATAGCCCGCCACGAGTAGTGTACACTACTGACATACCATTACAGACTCAAACTCCTGGCGTGCGTTTGAACACTGCCCCATCATATACATAAATTCGACCTTCAAATGTAGAGACTACACTATTGAAGGGGATCGTGCCGCCATCAAAGTTTTTCCTTACATTAACGAAATATAGACCTAATATAAGGGTCAAACTTTCCCGAACTCTATGAACTAGAGTATATCAATAAAATTGGCATGCATTTTATTTCATTGGGAGTTTACCACATATTTCATAACCTGGTATTACAAACGATGTGCTTATGGTGACTCTAAGATTGCTTAATGTTTACCTCAAGATTATGTGTAGTTAAGAGACGATCGACTTAGAAATGATGAGTCCGCCTCAGGTCCTGTTCCTTGTTTGGTTGTGGACCTAGGGCAGACTCATTAAGTTCAACGGCCTATTGGACCTTAATTATACACAACTGGTATATGCCAAGTGATCTTGGGAGTGGATCAGGCGTGGAACAAAGATTACAAGATTACATTCGAGTCATTTTTACTAAATCCATAAGTTTATTTATATAAACCTCTGCTATGAATTGTTTGCCACATTCGAAAAATCGGGAAATACTATACTTGAAAACTAATAACCTAGTTTTACGACGCCCGACTAATAACCATTACTAAAAGACTTATACTCATTTCATCTTTGAAATTCTATAACAGAAAGATGCCGCCTCATAGGTCTGCTAGACGCACTAGCGGAACGCAAACAAATCGATCACCGCTGCCTCCCCAATATGATCTTGTTATGTTCCAAGCTGCGGTCACGGCCGCGGTAACAGCTGCTATGTCCCAAATCAGCACTGATGGTGCCAGGAGGACAGGGAACGGTGCTAATAACTCCACTCAAGGAGATAGCCAAGGGCGTTCGAGAGAGTGTTCCTTTAAGGACTTCACTAATGGCAAACCCGATTCGTTCAATGGTAGCGGGGGAGTCATCGATTTGATGCAATGGTTCGAGAAGACCGAATCTGTCTTCGAGATCTGTGCGTGCCCCGAAGCGAACAAAGTCAAATTCGCAGCTCGCACTTTCTCCGGCCGGGCCCTTACTTGGTGGAACGGCCACGTTAAGTCACTCACGCTTACATTGGCTAACTCGATAAGCTGGGAGGACTTGAAGGCAATGATCCTGAAAGAGCATTGCCCAAGGGGCGAAGTGCAAAAGCTAGAGGAAGAACTGTGGAACCTCAAGATGACAGGCTCTGACCTTGCAACATATACCGCCCGATTCTGTGACCTAGCACTCCTTTGTCCCGCTATGGTCACCCCGGAAGACAAAAAGTTGGAGCGATACCTCTGGGGATTGTCCTCCCAAATTTAAGATAGTGTGTTGGCCTCAAGACCAACTACCTTCGACAGTGCCAAGGAGTTGGCACAACAACTCATCGACCACAGGGCCAGCCATGACACCGTGACAACCACCCCTGAGCAGGCAAGAGGGGAAAACAACAAAAGAAAGTTTTGGAACAACAAGAAGGGCCAACCGGCTCAGGACTACCCTAAGAAACAACAGATCGTTGCTGTTCATGCTGCCACAGCCCATGCCACACCAGCAACCATAAATCGATACGTTGGAACCCTTTCAAAATGCAAAAAGTGTAACTTCCATCACACTGGGGTTTGCCAGTGATGCATTGCAAAAATTGCAACAGGAAGGGGCACATTGTCCGTTTCTGTAAGGCACCGACACAACCCATCACCCAGGTCCCTGACACTGGAGTAAGCCCAGCCTGTTATGAGTGCGGCGAAATGGGGCACTTTAAAAGAGACTGCCCAAGAGCAAGGAATGCTGGTGATGGTGGAAGGGTGCTTATGATCACCGCAGGAGAGACCACCCCGGAACCGCCCGTAAATATCGGTACATGTTCTAACATCAACGTTTAAAATTTTTATTTTTTTTTTACTAAAACTAATGTCAAGTTAAGGTTTATCAACCATGGATCTAGAGAACACGACAAAACCTGAATAAGTCTTACCATCTATATAAAAATGTAGGGTTTTTACTAGTGAATCTTGATGGGTTTTGAGCATTCTAACACTCCTATGGTGTACATGCAACCCTAGAAACCTTGGATCTATGTTTGACTAAGATACATGCAAATAATTATTTTTCCAAGGTTCTTATCCTAACTAGCATGGCATGGGATACTTGAATCAAATAAAACTAGTAGAATTACTTACCTTGTAGTAGTAGTTGATTGCTTGGAGTTTGAGAGCCTAGCACCAATAATGTGGATGCCTCAAATGAAAGTCACAAATCACCACAAACTTGGAAACTTGAGAGAATAGTCACAAACTTCTTGAAATCGGCCCTCTTGGTTTACACACATCAACTAGTGCAATTTCAAGAACCAAACCCTCCTTTATATAGTGTGGTGGATTAGGGTTACATCCATGTAAACCCTAATACCCATGTCTTTTCATTTCCATGAGGTCCATGGGTTAAAGCTCCATGGAGTATTCATGGACTTTCCATGCAAGCCTAGCCCATTCCAAATAAGCATTAGCCCACACTATATAAATACAAGAGTCCATATTTAATTATTTATACTTTTGATCTCTAAATTAATTATAGATCAATACTAATTAAATAATATGATTTTATATTAATATATTAGGACTTATAATATATTAATAAATCATAACTTATACTATTCTCAAACGATTATCCATAAATTGTTCGGGTGAAGTGCAACCCAAATGGACCATGCCGGGTCGGGTCAGGTACATACCAAATATAGTTATGGACTTAGACACTATATCCAACAGTCTCCCACTTGGATAAGTCTAATAACTATAGTTGCAAGTATGACTTCAGGAACCGATCAGCAATCGTAGCTCTTTAAACTCTATGGAACTATGAAGCGCCATTTTAGATAAGTGATCATATAATCCTCTGTTCTAGATATCAGTCGGACAAATACATGGAACATGGTCTTGCTTATTGTCCATCATTTGTTTCCCGGTTTCCGATTTGTTTGACATAGAACTTAACTGAACATATCAATTTAGTTCTGAGCGGGCCCGATACATACATCAAAACAAAATCATCGAGGGGCCCAGATATCGCTTCTAATCCTAGAAGGAACAGATAAACTTCGACTCATATGTTTTCTCTACTACTTGTTGAATTACACACAAAAGCACGGTTTATAACATCGAGTTACCAATGCGTTTTCGTGCAATCAATGCATAACCAACTCATAGGAAACAAATCATATCTCTAGGTTTGAAGACTTATATGATATTACTGTCTCACGATCACTCGAGATAAATTCCATGAAGTGATACAAGTGAGCGTGGGTTGAATCCAATACTCAGAACTTATGAGCACTCATGAGTGTTGTAACCCCGCTTTGTCTAACATCTTAAACCTCTACAAGCCAACCCATGACAGTCTTGATTCATATCTACTTCCAATATATGACCGACTGTGGAGAGTTTGAATAATATGATATAAACCATAACATAATTATTCTGGAAATCAAAACATGCAAAAAGAAATAATAGTAAACGATTGACAAGAGATAGTAACACTTTACTCATAAATAACAGCTTTTATTTATCATCAAATGTCAATTCCATTTTACAAATTTCAAGATTATCTAACTACTAAAACTAATATCATCCTTTCAGCCCTATGCTCTGAGCATGCTGGAGATGCTTAGCCCGAGTCAGTCCCTTCGTGAGGGGATCTGCTGGGTTCTCATCCGATGATACCCTCTTTGCCACGAGGATTCCTTCTTCTATTCGATGTCTAATGAAGTGATATTTTCTGTCAATGTGTCTGGATCTCCCATGATCTCTTGGTTCCTTGGCTAAGGCAACCGCACTATTGCTGTCATGGAAAATCTCCATTGGCTCCTTTATAGCTGGTACAACTCCAAGGTCTCCGATGAAGTTCTTTAGCCATATAGCCTCCTTTTCTGCCTCGCTAGCAGCTATATACTCTGATTCACAAGTGGAATCAGCCACTGTCTCCTGCTTGGAACTTTTCCAAGTAATTGCCCCTCCATTTAGAGTAAAGACCCAGCCCGACTGAGAGCGGAAATTATCCCTGTCAGTCTGAAAGCTAGCATCATTGTACCCTATAACTCTCAAGTCCTCACTGCCACCGAGGGTAAGGACCCAGTCCTTAGTCCTCCGTAGGTACTTGAGGATATTCTTTACCGCAGTCCAGTGTGCCTTGCCAGGGTTCCCCTGATACCTGCTAACCATGCTCAAAGAAAAGGCTACATCAGGTCGAGTACACGTCATAGCATACATGATCAATCCTACAGCTGAAGCATAAGGTATTTGACTCATTTCTGCTATCTCAGCCTCAGTACTAGGGCTTTGTGTCTTACTCAATCTGGCGTTACTCTGGATGGGTAACTCTCCTTTCTTGGAGTTATGCATTTTGATCCTTTTCAACACTTTGTCCACATAGGTGCTTTGACTAAGTCCAATTAGTCTTTTACTCCTATTTCTCAAAATCCTTATCCCTAGGATATAGGCAGCTTCTCCAAGGTCCTTCATAGCGAAACACTTCCCAAGCCAGGACATTACTTCCTGTAGGGTTGGGATGTCATTTCCTATGAGTAGTATGTCATCCACATACAGTACCAAAAAGCTGACTATACTCCCTACTAGCCTTGATATAGACACAAGATTCATCTTCACTCCTTGAAAAGCCAAATTCTTTGACTTTCTCATCAAAGCAAAGATTCCATCTGCGAGGTGCCTGTATTAATCCATAAATGGATTTCTCGAGCTTACACACTCTACTGGGGTACTCTGTACTGACAAAACCCTCTGGCTGAACCATGTAAACATCTTTAGCCAACTTTCCATTAAGGAAAGCGGTTTTGACATCCATTTGCCATATTTCATAATCATGAAATGCAGCAATGGCTAATAGAACCCTAATAGACTTAATCTTGCCCACTAGTGAAAAGGTCTCATCATAATCAACTCCCGGAGTTTGAGAATAACCCTTTGCAACCAGTCGTGCCTTATAAGTGTGTACATTACCATCCATGTCGGTCTTCTTCTTGAAGATCCATTTGCACCCAACTATCTTACGATCATGTACATTGTCAACCAAGTTCCAAACTTGATTGTCATACATGGACTGTATCTCGCTATCCATAGCCTCTTTCCATTTAGCAGCCTCAGGGCCTGCCATGGCTTCCGTGTAGCTGTTAGACTCATCCAGATTTACCAGTGTGTTATCACTGATAAGTGTCTCACCTTCTGCAGTAATATGAAAACCATAATAATGCTCAGGTGCATTCCTAACTCTGGTGGAACGCCTCAGAGGTATAGATTCTTCAGTCGGCTCAACAGGAGTTTCCTCCTCAGGTTGAGGGCTAGGGTTTGAGGTTCCTTCACCACTTGAATCTTGAATTTCCTCAAGGTCAATTTTCCTCCCACTTTCTCCTTGGCTTATGAATTCTCTCTCTCGAAAGAATCCCCTTCTTGCTACAAAGACCACATTATCACTAGGTCTGTAGAAGATGTAACCAAATGATTTCTGTGGGTAGCCGATGAAAATACACCTTTCGTTTCGGGGTTCGAGCTTATCGTGAGTCTCGCGTCTCACGAAAGCCTCGCAACCCCAAATCTTGATGTGGTCTAGATTGGGAACTTTTCCAGTCCACACCTCGTGAGGTGTTTTGGAAACCTTCTTTGTATGGACTAGATTAAGGATATGGGCGGCAGTCTCTAAGGCATACCCCCAAAATGAGATTGGTAGCGAAGCTCGACTCATCATGGAACGAACCATGTCCAACAAGGTCCGATTGCGCCTCTCAGCTACACCATTCAACTGTGGTGTCCTAGGAGGTGTCAATTGTGAGACAATCCCACATTCCTTAAGATAGTCAAGGAACTCAGTACTAAGATACTCACCACCACGATCGGATCGAAGCATCTTAATGTTCCTGCCCAACTGATTCTCCACTTCTTGCTTAAACTCTTTGAATTTCTCAAAGGTTTCTGACTTATGCTTGATTAGGTAGACATATCCATATCTACTAAAATCATCAGTAAAAGTCACATAGAACCGATTAGCATCTCTTGTGGCAGTTCTGAAGGGTCCACATACATCCGTGTGTATGAGGTCCAACAAACCTTCACCCCTAGCACAAGGTTCAGTAAAAGGTGACTTTGTCATTTTACCAAGCAAAGAAGATTCACAACTATCATCTGACTTTAGGTCAAATGACTCCAAGACTCCATCCTTTTGGAGTTGGCCTATGCGTTTCTTGCTTACATGTCCAAGACGACAATGCCATAAGGATGCTTTATCTAAGCTAGTGGAAGAGTTAATACACAATACATTATTTCCTAGATTATCTACAACAGATACAGTTTCATACACGCCATCACAAGGTAATGCTTTAAAATAAAGAACATTATTAAAGAAAGCATCAATACTACCATTATTATTATCAAAATAAATGTAAAACCTTGTTTATACAATGCATGAAAGGAAATAACATTTCTTGCCATTTCTGGCGAATAATATCATTTATTCAAATGTAATGTAAACCCACTATTTAGCACTAAGGAATAAACTCCTATCTTGGTGACAGGTGAAGCTTTCCTGTTTCCCATGATCAAGTTTATCTTTCCCTGCTCCACATTCTCACTTTTTTTTAGTCCCTGCAAATCACAACATATGTGAATACCACAACCTGTATCAAGGACCCAAGACTTAGAATGAGATGAGTTATTAGACAATATAGTGTATATACCTGCATGGTTGGGTTTTACTTTCCCATCCTTCAAATCTTGCTGGTACTTTGGGCAGTTTCGCTTCCAGTGTGACTTTTCATGGCAATAGAAGCATTCAGCCTCATTAGGGTTAGCAGAAGGAGTGACAAAACCTTTCTTGGTTTTGCTTGAAGAGGAGCCTTCAAGGGTCTTACCCTTGGTACCCTTAGAAGGGTTCTTTCTCTTCTTCCCTTTGCCATGCCCGATTGCCAAGACATTGGCCGTAGTTGGAGTAGGAGTAGGAGTAGTAGCAACTGACTTACCCTTTAGACCACTTTCGGCGGTCTTCAAGAGTGCTTGAAGTTTGCTGAGGGTGACTTCTTCCTTGTTCATGTGATATGTCATGCGCAATTGATCATAACACGATGGCAAGGAGTGCAAAATGATGTCTATTGCTAACTCCTCAGGGAAGTTCACATTTAGCTTCAGTAAACGGTCCACATACCTTTGCATTTTCTGCATGTGGCCCGTGATGGGTTCAACATCCTTCATTCGGGTTGTTATCATGGAGGAGATTATTTCATATCGCTCTTGACGAGCACTTTGATGGTAGCGGTCCATCAAGTCCTGGTGCATCTCAAAAGGATAATAGTCCTCATAGGACTTTTGGCGCTCGGCTGTCATGGTGGCCATCATGATGCATGCCACTTTTGTAGCATCTCTTTCATGTACCTCATATTCAGCAAGCTCTTCAGGGGTAGCAGTTGGCTCGGGTACCTTCAGCTGCTTGTCGAGAACATATTCTTTGTTCTCATACCGAGTGACCATCCTGATGTTTCTGATCCAATCTGTAAAGTTGGACCCATCAAAGATGACTCTCCCACAAAGATTCATGAGAGAGAAGGAGCTAGTAGGGTTTGAGCCAGAAGCATTGTTATTGGAAGACATCTGAAGAGAAGAGGGAATAGATTAGGTTAGATATAGAGATAGTCCTTAACAAAACACCCAAATGTAATATTAAGGCTATGACCCAACACAATATTTTATAACTTAGAAGAGGGATGCCGTAATCTAAGCTATAAGATATTTGAAGGTAGGTGAATGACGATTCACCAATTTCCACCATGAAAAACGAAATATTTAATTAGGTTTTAATTGGTTTAGAAACTCCTAGATTCTTTGAGATTCATTGAACTTTCTTCAATGACATGTTTCAATCTCGAGTGTGCCCTTCAAGTTTTGTGACTGGGATGCCGAGGATCACAAAACAAGGTGTGAAGTAACCATGCAAATTACTTGGTACCCTTAATGTATTACCCCTCAATCGATGTGCCGGTTAACCACACACGCTCCATCGATACTATGATAAACATTAAGTCACCCTTTACCTACCTTGTTAAGTTCAAGTTAGTGTGCCGGTTAACCACACACGCTCCACTAACAACTTAAACAAAGTGTAAAGTGTAATTTCATGGATTGGCACCTTATTCACATTTTCCTAAAATAACTAAGATTGGGAATTCAATAAAGTTTAGTTATTTTAGTTTTATCATTATACTTTTAATGAGAATTTATAAGTCCTTGTCCTACCCGTTCGGCTAACGACCTCCACCGATCAAGGAAGCGGTGGTTGAGAGTGGACACCCATTAAGTTGCCATTTTATAGGCAACAACCTTATACCCCCCTTATAGACCGGCTTCGTGAATGAGGCCTACTAGCGGTAAGACGACTTGATCTTATACATATATAAATATTATTAAACTTATAATATTATAAAGTATAAGGGTTGAATTTTAACTTTTAAAATTCTAGGGGTTGGAACTAAAGTTTTTAATATGACTTTACATGTTCCAAAACTTGAGGGCAAGTTTTGTAAACTTTCAAAACATTTCATTTCTCATAACTTATGAGTTAATGGTTATTAAAAATGAAGACTCTTCATTTTTTGTAACCTATGTGTTCTTTTAATGGTTATTTATAAATGTGACTTTTGGTTATCCATAACTTAAGAACTAGTTATGGACTCCATTAAAACACATAAAGATCAAGAATTAATCTAATCAATTATTAGCACATAATTTCTATGATCTTCTAAACTCATATGTTTATGAATGTTCATATCAAAAATTTCAAGAATCGTAAGTACATATACAAAACTTGAAATTTTGATACGAGCTTTTGAACAAAACTTCGATTTTCAAGTTTTTTTTTATTTTTTGCATCAACTATCAAATAAACAAACCTGGCTCTGACACCACTGATGGGTTTTGAGCATTCTAACACTCCTATGGTGTACATGCAACCCTAGAAACCTTGGATCTATGTTTGACTAAGATACATGCAAATAATTATTTTTCCAATGTTCTTATCCTAACTATCATGGCATGGGATACTTGAATCAAATAAAACTAGTAGAATTACTTACCTTGTAGTAGTAGTTGATTGCTTGGAGTTTGAGAGCCTAACACCAATAATGTGGATGCCTCAAATGGAAGTCACAAATCACCACAAACTTGGAAACTTGAGAGAATAGTCACAAACTTCTTGAAATCGGCCCTCTTGGTTTACACACATCAACTAGTGCAATTTCAAGAACCAAAGCCTCCTTTATATAGTGTGGTGGATTAGGGTTACATCCATGTAAACCCTAATACCCATGTCTTTTCATTTCCATGAGATCCATGGGTTAAAGCTCCATGGAGTATCCATGGACTTTCCATGCAAGCCTAGCCCATTCCAAATAAGCATTAGCCCACACTATATAAATACAAGAGCCCATATTTAATTAGTCATACTTTTGATCTCTAAATTAATTCTAAATTAATTATAGATCAATACTTATTAAATAATATGATTTTATATTAATATATTAGGACTTATAATATATTAATAAATCATAACTTATACTATTCTCAAACGATTATCCATAAATTGTTCGGGTGAAGTGCAACCCAAATGGACCATGCCGGGTCGGGTCAAGTACATACCAAATATAGTTATGGACTTAGACACTATATCCAACAAATCTATGATGGCTAGTGTAAACATTATGGCCATATACCATTAAGATTCTATGGACTTAGAATGTATGATTCCGCCTTACTTCCTGTTCCTTGTTTGGTTGTGGGCTTAAGATGAAGTCACTCATTCGACCGCCCTTGCAATCTTAATGATATACGACTAGTTTACACCAAGCGATTATAGAAGATCTGGTGGGACTTATATTGCAAATTTCATCACAAATTGTTGAAGCACTCGTGATACTAAAACTCACTAATTACATTATAAAATATTCAGAGTAGTAAAACCAAGAATAAGACGGAGAGCATAAAGGCATATTCGTAGAATGCACCGTCACCCCAAAACAATCACTTGTAGTTTTAATCGACCTAGCACCAGTTACAATCAGATGTCCAAACGTCGCCAATTAACGTAAGATGGCTTGGTCCTTACCATATCAATTACATGTACTACGAAAAGTACCCACATCTTTTCCCCAAACTCTCATAGTCCCAGTGAAAACGCAAATTTCGGGATGAAAATCCTTCTAACGGGGGGATGATGTGACAACCGTCACTTTCTGGTCAAGTCAAAGTCAAAGAAAGTCAATGAGTCAAACTGGTCAACTCAACTAGTGCTAATATGTTAGAGATTACCTTATGTTTTCTAATGTGTAACTCTAAATCTTAATGCAAAGTAACACTTGAAAGTTTCAAATGTTCAAAATCCTAAACCCTAATCAATTTGTGGGAAGTAACAACTCTATAAAACACTATTACGTACCCTTCGGGGGCGTATAACACTCAAAATGGGTTGTAACTAAGCCTACGACCTTTGATCTACGAAGAAAAACATTAATAAAGGCCCCCGACAAAGTCTCTCTCAATCTATCCCATTGTATCCAAATCTCTCCCAAATCTCTCCAAGTATGTGACATCTCTCCCAAATCTCTCCAAGTATGTGAAATCTCTCCCAAATCTCTCTAAGTATGAGAAATCTCTCCCAAATCTCTCCAAGTATGTGAAATCTCTCCCAAATCTCTCTAAGTATGAGAAATCTCTCCAAGTATGTGAAATCTCTCCCAAATCTCTCTAAGTATGAGAAATCTCTCCAAGTATGTGAAATCTCTCCCAAATCTCTCCAAGTATGTGAAATCTCTCCCAAATCTCTCTAAGTATGAGAAATTTCTCCCAAATTTCTCCAAGTATGTGAAAGCTCTCCCAAATCTCTCTAAGTATGAGAAATCTCTCCAAGTATGTGAAATCTCTCCCAAATCTCTCTAAGTATGTGAAATCTCTCCCAAATCTCTCCAAGTATGTGAAATCTCTCCCAAATCTCTCCAAGTATGTGAAATCTCTCCCAAATCTCTCTATGTACCTTCCTTAGTCTAAAACAGCCCAAAAGGACCCTCTTAGTCTGGAACCCTCTTGGTCCGGAACCCGCTTGGTCCGGAACCCTCTTAGTCCGGAACCCTCTTGGTCCGGAACCCCCTTAGTCCGGACTATCCTCCTGCTTCGGAACCTCCTTCTGACTCCGGAACATATGGGGCGGATCGGACCTCCCAGCTGAACCGGACAAACTCGCTCCTGACCTTAGATCCGAGAAGAAAGCTTCGGACCTCGCCCAGCGCCTCCGGAATTCCCTGTTTACCCACTTCAGACCCTCGCAGTCCTAAACCTCTCCTCCGAAAATTAGGTTATGGCTCCGGAATGCTTTGGGGAGCTTCGAAATTTTGCTGTGACTCCGGATTTCACCCCTTCACTCCGGATTTTTATCAATTTCGGAATTTTTAGTGATTTTAAGTGATTTTTGCTCCGGAAATTTCCTTAGACTTTTATTTTTCAAAATTTAAACACTCTAAACTTATATTTTTATATATAAGACCCTATATATTGGGTGAGATATTATGTTAGAGTATTGATTTTCCATAGAGTGTGACACAAGTTATCTCCCATACCCACATAGGACAACCCTCAATCACTATTCATCTATATCTTTCTTCCAACACTCCACCAGATCCTCTTCAACAAACATACTCAGTAGATTTTCAACCTTCACCTATAAAACTCACCCATATCCTTCAAAGGAACACTTTCCCTCCTACCACCTTTCTCTCTAGAATTTGAGATCATTCCCAGGAAGCAACTGTTCCTACTTCACTCTTGGTAAGTTCTCCCTCACTACTCTTAAATATTCTCCACTTCTACATCCAAATCTCGGATTTCTCATTTAAAAGTAATCCTAATGGTACTTAGGATCTTTAAGTCCGCAAGCTTTCTACAAATGTTCTTGACTTGGAAACCTCATTCCTCCAACATCCACCTCAGGTAACCACTCAAGGTGAGTTCATACCCCTACATTTTCATGTTTTCTTCAAATTTTAGGTGAGGAATACAAGTTAAAACATCATAATATAACTTAAACTCAAACTCCAGCTTTCACCAAGAAAGTTTAGTTCCATTCACGGACTGTTTTGAACATCTTAAACATTTTAGTTTTCAAAACTGTATTAGATGCAAATAGTTCAGGTTTATACCTTTAAAATGACTAGTTAGCAACTTACAACTTTCATAACACTTTGTAACATGTTAGCAAAGTGCATAACAACGAGTTTCTAAATGTTGAATGTATTTCTTGTTAGTTTATCATCATAAATAGAAATTAGCCATTCATGATAAGGTTTTTCATTCATTTCGAACCCATATAATAAACTACGATAAGTATAGTTTATGGATTTTACGATAAAAGCACACTACATGAAAAAGGTCTTACTCTAAAAAAATGGGTTTTTCATATACTACTTGATAAACTATAATAGTAATAGTTTATGGATTCATATCACTAAGTTATTTTCATAAAAGGTGATTTCACTTCCACCACGGAAGGGGTTTAATACTCAAACTATATGTAAACTAGTTAACGTAAGTTGTGAGACAATTCTCTCCCTGTACTCTTAGAGTACAGGATTCCAATTCCTGTAAGTTATAACCAGAGTCTCTTGTAGGGAGAGCGTGATAATTGTGTATAGATCTTTATTGGGATTGACACCCCACACCTCGCTGCTAGCTACAGCAGACCGGCAGGTCTACGGGTGACAAGAGTCATAGGATCTTGACGTCTGAAAAACGTTGTTGCAGGTTATTTCTCGTTATAGTATGGTTATAATGACTCACATAGGGAGTTAACAATCTTTCAAGTTTACAAGGAAAATTCTTCTTTGAAAAGGGGTTTTATCTATTTAAAACTACAAACACGTTATAAGTATAAAACACACTCATACTCTCGGTCCTGGGATTTAGGACTACATGACTTTTATAAGTAAAATATTGGATTTTCTTTGGAATCATATTTCTATTAACACTACATTTCATCTAGGATTGTTAGACTTCAGCTATAATTGCTAAGTGTACATGTCAGAGTTATATAAGAATCTAGTCACAATCGACTTAGAATTGGTGGGCACGATTCATTTCATGTTCCTTGTTTTGTTGTGGACCTAGGGCAGACCCATTATATTCGACGGTTTATTTAACTTAAATTTTATATAACTCATATACACTGGGTGATTATAGAAGGAATCTACGGGTCTTTCTAGGGTACATTATCGCATAACATAGGAGCATTCATTTCACACTTAATAAAGAATATATTGGATTTTCTGAAATCATACTCTGTCGCTCTTACAAGGAAAATGGTTTCTTCCTTAAACAAAACTCTTATGAACTCACCAACTTAATTGTTGACACTTATCAAAACTACTTGTATTCTCAGGAAATCAGTGAAACAGGAAACCAACAGCATTTTGAGGATGGGACGTTAAATCGTCAAACAGTTCATTTTGTCATCATAATGTAATTGATTTTGAAACATGTACACATATTCTATGGTGTAACCTTTTCAATTATATTTATGATGCTTGTATTTACTTTGAGCACTATTATACTCGTTGTTATGATACTATACATGAAGTCCTCCACCCCCGGACGTTTCCGCCATCCTTGGTTTGGGGGTGTGACACATAGAAATCGGCTTGCCCTCTTGTGTATTCACTAGTGCCAATTTCACCAACCAATGGGGTCTTTATATAGTGTGCCTATTAGGGTTACACCATGACTTTACACATTCCTTATGCTCCCTGGGTTTTAACCTCCATGGAGTATCCATGGATCACCACATGGGTTAAACCCAACATAAGGAATCATGGATCATAAGCCTACATATACAAGAATCAATGATTTACACAATCAATCCCCATATATTTAATTAGTCTCTTTTAATCACTAAATTAATTCCAAATTAATTCTTGATCAATACTAATTAAATAATATGATTTCATATTAATGTATTAGAACTTATAATATATTAATATGTCACAAATATCCTCTTCTCACAAAAGGTCTATCCAAACGTCCCGATGCCATGCAACCCAAATGGACCATGTCGGGTCGGGTCAAGTATATACCAATTATAGTTATGGACATAGATACTAATCCAACAGTCTCCCACTTGGATAAGTGTAATAACTATTATTACAAGTATGACTTCATAACCCGACTAGCAATCGTAGCTCTTAAAGCCGCTGTCGAACTCTGAACAAATCAATGACGCGTCCATTAGATAAGTGATAATATATTCCTCCATTCTAGATATCATATGGACTGAGACATGGATTATAACCATTCTCTCTGTCCATTTGTTGTTTCCCGATTTCTGATTTATGACGACCGACTAATTGAACAAATCAAATCAGTCCAGGCTTGGCCAAGCACTTAGGGGAGTCATCACAAAATCATCGAGGGGCCCACAGATATCGCTTTTCATCCCTTTACGGCTAAAAGGAATGAAAAAACTTTGACTCATATTCTTGTACTAACTACTTGTTGAATCATACACAAAGGCACGTTTTATAACATCGAGTTACCAATGCGTTTTCGTGCAATCAATGTATAACCAACTCTTAGTCAACAACTCATATCTCTAGGTTTGAAGAATATATGATATTATCGTCTCATGATTCACTCGTGATAAAATCCATGAAGTGATTCACATGAGCGTGGGTTTAATTAAATACTCAGAACTTATGAGCACTCATGAATGTTGCAGCAACTCTTGCTATGTCCCATACCTTGGACATCTACAATCCAACTTCATGGTAGTCTTGATTCATATCTACTTCCAACAAATGACCGACTGTGGATGCTTTGAATAACTTAGTCATTCGGTAAGAATGACCTAAATATTCTGGAAGTCAAAACATGCAAAGTGAAACACAAGAATAGTACTAATCCTATATGGCCCCAACACTTTGAGTGTAAATAAAAACACCTTTTATCTAAGCACCATATTGATTACTCATTATTCAATGTTTCGATTCATCAACTTAATACATGAATTAAAACAACAGTCATGCCATGCTCCAAGCATGCACACTATGTTTGTCCAAACACTAGCTATGCCATACTCCAAGTATGCACACTATGTTTTTCTATGATCCTTACTTTGTGAAACAGATCGATTGACAATATTTCAATGATACTCATTTCTCAATCCCAATCCTCTCTTTGTAAATGTAAGAATACCAAATTCTTGCCATTCACCGTAATCTATTAGATTCTAAACTTATATGCAATGATCCCCTCATAATGACTATGCCCAAGTCACAAAGACTTGGCAACAAACATTACAAAGTATTCCAATGGAGAACAATTCCATGGAAACGAAGTCTCACATTCAAGGTACATTCCTTTGAACACCCTTCTTGCATTAAGTTCTCTAATATTACACAGATTCAAAGAATAACTTCCACATATGGAGACAATTCCATATGCCCATTTTATATATCACTTGTGAACAAGAGTTGCCTCTTTTCATAGTATGTCAATATGGTCCTAACTATATACTTCCAAATGTCCATGAGCAACCAATCTTTGGTAAATCTCAGATTGTCCTCGACAATTGCTTAATCATTTTAGTCATATCCAGTTCTATTCCTTTTTCCCTCTTAATGCCCTAGGCATTTGGAAAATTTAGAATGGATAAATATCATAGCACATGTAATCGAACCTATACTCGAAGCATATGGGACACGATTCATGCTATAAATTTTTTTATTTGCCATGTTCTCAAAATTCGTACTATGAAGAGGGATGCCGTAATCATAAACGAATTTCGAGAATGCAACATATATAGAATTTCCTCATGTTGAACCATTCCAACATAACATTGATATATATTTTTGACTAAATTTGATTAAAATCTCAATCTAAGCTTGTAGAAATGAAATGAAGTATAAAATCCTCTCCCTTAATTATAGCAAAACAACTTTTCAAAGCGAACTGAAACTTTTGTTTTCTATAATTAACATTGCTAACTTGCAACACTAACCATAATAATCATGATCCCACTAGCATAATGATTATTATCTTACTAGCATAACACTTATGCTCCCACTAGCTCTGACATGTACCCAGAAATCAACTGGACTTCTAGAAATCAATACTTTATTGACTTTGTTACCAAAGTTCAGATTTCTGATACGAGATGCTTTTATAAGTCTTTATCAAAATCATACACCTTTCCTTAGAAAGCACACATGTGTGTCTAAACAATTATGAAGAGGGATGCCATAATCATAACGTTTAGACATTTTTCCATTCTCATAAGTCCATGTCAGTGTGCCGGTTAACCACACGCGCTCCACTAATGACTTTGAGAATGAAAATATCACAATTTCTATCTACCTGAAATCTACTTATTGAAAGCGTTTCCTTACCATCATTTTCATGAATCGAAGAGAAACCTTATGACACTTAGATTTTTTATGGTGTATGTGTTCCTATCCATGTGAATTTGTCATAGTCATAATCACAAGACAAGGTTAGTGACAAATCCAAACTCATATGGACTGAACCTGCCCAATCTCATTTTTCTTGCAACCCGGCAGCTCAAGGGCCTACCATCGCTTCCAGGTTCTTATGCAAACAATTGAGAACTTACAGAACTCACAAGCATAGTCAACTTAAACTGGAATGAGCACGGAAACAGAAATATGTCAACACAATGGGTTACAAACCTCAAGTCGTGGGCTAGTGATTAACAATACTCTTGATTAGTTCTTGAAACCATCTCAAGATTTTTTAAAGACTCCCACTGACCTCTTGACATATAAGATTCTCTTTTTTCAAGAATCATTCCTTGACGAAACAAATATTCAAGAGTTAGTGCGGATTCTTATCAAGTTAAACACTTCTCACAATTGGTCTTAGTTGGTCTTTGTTTTATCCAAAACATCACAACTAACCAACTTCAGTTGTACAAGAATAGGAAACATCTTACTCTACATTTGATAAGTGTTATAAAACTTTTCTTAATATTATGTCACTCGTGTTACAATCTTGGAGTATGACTCTAAGAGTTGATTTTGGAACGAAGTATGATTTATCTTTTGATTTAACCATTTCAACAATTCATGATTCCTCTCCTCAGTCAAACACATGCACTAAGGTGTCCTTAGAGGATCAATTGTGATATGGTTTCATAATCACTAAGATAATCATAAAACAAGATACCCAAGTACTCTCCCATCTCTTCAGAATGGAGAAACTTTTATCTTTCTGCCTTATTTGATTCTTTTTATCCGTCCTGCCATAGATTGAAACTTTTCCAATGTTTCAGATTTACACTTAGACTTGTAAGCATAACCATATTTACTAAACTTTAGTAAATCATAACGAATAATCTTGTCATTCCTTGTGGTGGACTTGACCAGCACACAACCAAGTGTACCCAATCCTTTAGTCCTTCACTTGACTCACACATACATGTGAACAAGGACTTAGTCTTAATTTCCCAAAGATGAAAATTCTCATTCATCACAAAATACAACTTGCAGGATTCCAAGTTTCTATCCAACTGAAACTTGGGTGATGAGAATCTTTCCTTATTTGGTAAATTATGACACTACCACAAATGAAAGAATCAAATCCATTTTCTAATATTTCTTATCAATGGAAACATATAAACAACAATTTTTTTTCCACAAATGCCATTGTAAGGATACTTAAAATAAATAAAATCAAAATTTCCTTTTATTTTTAAACTTTGCGGAAAAAACATATCCTTACAAGGCAAATATATATGAAAAACATGTTGTTATCTATTCCTAAGCAACATATCACAACTCTTAAGCAACAGCTCAAAATTATGATCATCGAACCATGTGATCGAAATCCATCTTCGCGATCAGAATCAGCACACTCTTTCTTTAAGCTTCCTTTGATTCATCTGAAACATCAAAATGTAATTACATTACATCATGTATTAAGAATCTCCAAAAGAGACTTCATAGAGTTAGATAATGGACATTAACCTGAAGCAAAGTCAAACCTTTTTGACTTTTACCATCCTTATGAACTTTCAGGTAAATTCGGCAGCTTCGCAACCAATGCCCTTCTTTTGGCAAAAGAAACATATGGACTATTTGGAAATGGTACATTTGATTGTCTCAGACTTAGCCTTTCTCTTTACCACTGGTCAAATGACTTGACCATGGCCAATCCCTTTCTATTGGGAAGAGAAAGCTTTTATGGACTTCCAATGTCACCATTGTCAATGTCCAAATAGGTTTGGGAAGTAGATCTTCCAATCTAATTTGCTTTACCAATGCTCCAAATCATTGCTGATTTAGCAGCATCAAGCAAATAGGTAAGATCACTAAGGGTCATGTCGTGACCTGTCATCAGGGAGTGACTGAAGAACCAAGTCAACAATCAGTTACCTCGAGACTTCGACTCCCGACTCTCCTGGCTTGCCAATATGTGACTTAACCTCCAATATGTAACCACATATAGTCTTTGCTTGCCAATAGGGATTGAGTGACTTAGAACTTTTCAAGTCCTGAAACTTGTCGGATAGGGAGAATTATTGGAAAACGTGGAGGAAGTGAAGCATGATTTCCAGTCCCATTAATGCACAACAAGGGATTAATCTTTCACCTTGATTGCCATGTGGGATATCATCTTCATTAGTAAGTCTTGTTCCTAAAGATTTGGGAAGATCATAGTTGTCTTGACTAGACATCTATAATGGGAGAAATTCAATTTTAGTTGATTTAAAGTCCTTAATATAACACCCAATATGAAATATTAAGGCTAGGACCCAACAAACTACTTATAAGTGGAAGAGGGATGCCGTAATCCAAGTTATAAAATAGTTGAAGGTAGGTAAATGACGATTTGCCAATTTCCACCATGAAAAACGAAATTTAATTAAGTTTTAATTGGATTTGAAACTCCTATATCTTTTGAGATACATTGAACTTTTAATGGCATGTTTGAATCTCAATTGTGACCTCTCAAATTTGTGACTGGGATGCCGAGGATCACAAACAAGGTGTGAATAACCATGCAAATTGACTTGATACCCTCAACTTTATCACCTAATTGATGTGCCGGTTAACCACACACGCTTCACCAATCTATGATAAACTTAAGTTACCCTTCGCCACACATTGTCAGTCCCATGTTAGTGTGCCGGTTAACCACACACGCTCCACTAACGACTTAACAAAGGTGCAAAGTGTAATTTCATGGGTTAGCACCTTTTCACATTTTCCTAAGTAACTAAGATTGGGAATTTATAAGAGTTTAGTTACTTAGTATTTATCATTATACTTTTAATGAAGGGAGAATTATAGTCTTTATCCTACCCGTTCGGCTAACGACCCTCCGCCAGTCAAGGAAGCGGTGGATGAGAGTGGACACCCATTAAACTGTCATTTTATAGGCAGTAACCTTATACCCCCTTATGGACCGGCTTCATAAATGAGGCCTTCTAACGGTAAGATTGACTTTATCTTATACATATATATATATATATATATATATATATAATTAAAATTATAATAATAGTATAAGGGTTGAATTTTAAACTTTTAAAATTATAGGGTTTGATTTGGAATTAAAGCATTCATAAGGGGGAAACTTTACACATTCCAAAAATTGAGGGCAAGTATTGAAACTATTAAAAAACTTTTCAATTCCATAACTTATGTGTTTAAAGTAGTTTTTAATGAAAAACTTTTCAAGTTCCATAACTTGAGGACAAGTTATGGAAGACTTTAAAGCATTTAAAAAATGAGACTCTTCACTTTCATAACTTATGGAAATCTTATGAGTGTTTAAAAAACATAAATGTGACTTTTCATATAAGTTGAGGACAAGTTACAAAAACACATTTTATGAATAACTTTTAGATCAATATGGATTGAAAACACATTATCTCATAATTTTTCTATTAATCTAAGCTAACTCATAAGAACAAGATAATTCAAATCATCAATCTTCAAGAAATTAGCATGAACATAAAACTAATATAAATCTCGAAATTATGATAATTATCTTTGAAATTGGATTAGCATGAACATTACCACATCAAAAACAGGTTTATACGTTCAAAAACAGCTTAGGGTAATGTTCCTAGTCCAATTCAAGCCTTAAAAGTCGAAAATATGCTGTCAGGGGCTTCTACTCGTCGAGTGTATGACCCTACTCGACGAGTAGGATGAATTTCCTCATGGACTCGGCGAGTTCATCAGTGGACTCGGCGAGTCCAGTGCCCAGACAGCCAGAAAATTGACTTTTTCAGCTTTTTTCAGCAGTTTGCATCAAGCATAATTGAAAACAAGCCTAGGCTCTGATACCACTGTTGGCTTTTGAGCATTCTAACACTCCTAAGTGTACATGCAACCCTAAATATCTTGGATCTATGTTTTCTCTATTATACATGCAAATATGAATATTCCAAGGTATTATCCTCACTAGCATACAATCATATGTACTAGGACAACAAAACTAGATAGAATACATACCTCTTTGTTGTAGCTTGATTCCATGGAGCTTAAGAGCCTAGTGCCCCAAGTGTGACACCTCAAACGGTTCACACAACACCATAAACATCTTGGAATAACCATGAGAGAGGATACTTGACTCATAGAAATCGGCTTGCCCTCTTGTGTATTCACTAGTGCCAATTTCACCAACCAATGGGGTCTTTATATAGTGTGGCTATTAGGGTTACACCATGACTTTACCCATTCCTTATGCTCCATGGGTTTTAACCTCCATGGAGTATCCATGGATCACCACATTGGTTAAACCCAACATAAGGAATCACGGATCATAAGCCCACATATACAAGAATCAATGATTTACACAATCAATCCCCATATATTTAATTAGTCTCTTTTGATCACTAAATTAATTCCAAATTAATTCTTGAACAATACTAATTAAATAATATGATTTCACCAACCAATGGGGTCTTTATATAGTGTGCCTATTAGGGTCACACCATGACTTTACACATTCCTTATGCTCCCTGGGTTTTAACCTCCATGGAGTATCCATGGATCACCACATGGGTTAAACCCAACATAAGGAATCATGGATCGTAAGCCTACATATACAATAATCAATGATTTACACAATCAATCCCCATATATTTAATTAGTCTCTTTTGATCACTAAATTAATTCCAAATTAATTCTTGATCAATACTAATTAAATAATATGATTTCAGATTAATATATTAGAACTTATAATATATTAATATGTCACAAATATCCTCTTCTCACAAAAGGTCTATCCAAACGTCCCGATGCCATGCAACCCAAATGGACCATGCCGGGTTGGGTCAAGTATATACCAATTATAGTTATGGACTTAGACACTAGTCCAACAATTGGTGGTCGAGGTGAGTTACAGAGGGAGTTAGTGCATGATGTACACGTTCCAGAAAGGATGAGTGTCTGCACGGCACGTGGCCGTTAGTTAGAGGCCTTGTGGTCGATAAGAATTTTTCGAGGTGGTTGGTTCGATGAATGGATTATTCTATGCTCTTTGGAAAGGGTAAGAGATGATCGTGCAATCAGCTTCAGAGTCGGTGTGAATATTCTTGCAGAGGTTTGAGCAACAGAGGAGGGAGTTTAGGATTGTCGACATCGTGTTCTTAGTCATCGACGATTTCTCTGTGTTTCAAGTTGAGGATTGGGATTTTTGAAGTTATAATATGTGTGAGAGGAAGATCAGTTGTGAGATTCTGACAGAGTACATTGCGGTATCTGAGTATGATGTCGTGAGTAGGGGATCAGTGGTGTGGCCAAGACATCATGAGATTCTGTGATGGTGTGCCGAGGCATCCGGGTATGATGTCCTAAATTTCAGTTTATTTCGAGTCTTGAGTTATGAGATGACGAGTGGTGTATCAAGTGTCTATGGTTCCGTTGGCGGCCCTTCAGCTAATTGACATCAAATGGATTTATCTGAGAATGTGAATTGCAGCGAGAAAAAGAGGTTTTGTCACGACGGTGGTCGTCCGAAGTAGTGATGCTTAGCCTGGATGGGTGTGTGTGTACCTATCTATGCTGGGCCGCAGAGCATGAGTTAATGATCGCAGTGTGGTGTCGACCTAAGGATGAGATTGTGAAGTGGTAAGAGTAAGTGCAGTAAGACTGTGGGGAGCTGCAGTTTCAATAAATTAGTACAGAGAGGTTGTGGTGATGCTACGGGAAGCCGTAGAACTCACTATTCAGTGAGAGGTTGTGGTGATGCTACGGGGAGCCGTAGTACTCACTATTCAGTGAGAGGTTGTGGTGATGCTACGGGGAGCCGTAGTACTCACTATTCAGTGAGAGGTCATTGTGATACTGCGGGGAGCCGTAGTACCCACTAGTCAGCGAGGGAATGTTGTGATGAAGTGCTTGTTGGATTAATGTCTAAGTCCATAACTATATTTGGTATGTACTTGACCCGACCCGGCATGGTTCATTTGGGTTGCACTTCACCGGCATAATTTATATGGATAGTCTTTTGAGAATAGTATATTTATGATTTATATTAATATATTATAAGTTCTAATATATTAATATGGAATCATATTATTTAATTAGTATTGATCAAGAATTAATTTAGAATTAATTAAGTGATCAAAAAGAACTAATTAAATATGGACTCTTATATATATGGAATGGGACAAGTTCATTTAGGTTGGGCTAAGCTTTCATGGATGGTCCATGGAGCTTTTAACCCATGGATCCTATGTAAATGAAAGGTCATGGGTATTAGGGTTTACATGGATGTAACCCTAATCATCCATAATATATAAAGGGGTCCTTGGCTCACAAAATTGGCACAAGTGTGTGAAAATAAGAGTGGGCCGATTTTAGTGTGCATACATATTCTCTCAAGTTCTTCCAAGGTGTTTTGGTGATTTGTGATTCCATTTGAGGCTTCCACACTATTGGGGCTAAGCTCTTAAAGCTTGAAGACATCAAGCTACATCAAAAGGTATGTCATCTAACTAGAACTTTGTAGTATAGGTGCTTCATAATATGCTAGTTAGGATGAAACCTTGGAATAGTTAATATTTACATGTATAATAGAGAAAACATAGATCCAAGGCTTATAGGGTTGCATGTACACCATAGGAGTGTTAGAATGCTGAAAACCCAACAGTGGTATCAGAGGCATGAGTTGTTTTCTGTTATATTGATGCAAAGTTTTATTTTCAAGTTGGAAAAAAAAGGAAAAAAAAAACATGACGTTTGTCAAATTTTAAGATAATTACTTGTTTTATGAATAACGAATTATTTGTAAAATTTGAATCATTTGTTATATGAGTTGAATTAGGTCAAATTTAGTAAAAGATAAAATGATATGATTATTTTATTAGTTTTAAAAGTTTGATCTAAATGTTTTAAGGAGTTACATATTTTGTCATAAAATTTTGGAGCTCAAAAGTTTTTTTTAATGTTGTGATCTTAAGGGTTTTTGAAACTTCCATAAGTTATGGATATGAAAGTTTTTTAAAAAAAAAAAATTTGATTCAAAGTTTTTATGGAGTTACAAAATTTGGTGTTAATGTTTTAAAGAATTCCATAACTTGTTCTTAAGTTATGGAACATGGAAAGTTTCATCATAAAACACCATTAATTCCATAACTTATGGAATCCAAAGGTTTTCAAGAATTACAAAACTTGCCCTCAAGTTTTGGAATTTGAGAAAAGTTTTCTATGAAAAAAAGAATTGAATTCTAAAACTCTTGGGTTCATAACTTAAACAATTAATTAAATGGTTTTAATTTTGAGTTTAATAATTGGAATTATTATGTTTTGTTGAATAGTTCAAATTAACTCTTATGGACTTTATTAATAGTTAATTAAAGCGTTTAATTAAAAGAGTATTATTAAATCCATAAATATATGGTTTGAGTTTAATTAAATTAAAAGTCTAGTTTAATTAATAGATTAAACCACCAAGTATTTTAAATGTCTAAAATACACCCTTATACTATTATAATATTAAAAGTTTAATATATTATATGTATAAGAGCAAGTCGTCTTACCATTAGTAGGCCTCATTCACGAAGCCGGTCTATAAGGGGGGTATAAGGTTACTGCCTATAAAATGGCAGTTTAATGGGTTTCCACTCTCACTCACCGCTTCCTTGACCGGTGGAGGGTCGTTAGCCGAACAGGTAGGACAAGGACTATAATTCTCCCTTCATTATAAGTATAATGATAAATACTAAGTAACTAAGCACTTATAAATTCCCAATCTTAGTTACTTAGGAAAATGTGAATAAGGTGCTAATCCATGAAATTACACTTTGCACTTTGTTTAAGCTGTTAGTGGAGCGTGTGTGGTTAACCGGCACACTAACCTGGACTTAACAAGGTAGGCAAAGGGTAACTTAATGTTTATCATAGTATCGTTGGAGCGTGTGTGGTTAACCGGCACATCGATTGAGGGGTAAATATTAAGGGTACCAAGTATATTTGCATGGTTACTTCACACCTTGTTTTGTGATCCTCGGCATCCCAGTCACAAAACCTGAAGGGCACACTCGAGATTGAAACATGCCATTGAAAAGTTCAATGAATCTCAAAAGAATCTAGGAGTTTCAAAACCAATTAAAACCTAATAATACATTTCGTTTATCTTGGTGGAAATTGGTGAATCGTCATTCACCTACCTTCAAATATTTTATAGCTTGGATTACGGCATCCCTCTTCCAAGTTATAAAATAGTTTGTTGGTACCTAGCCTTAATATATCATATTGGGTGTTATATTAAGGACTTAAATCAACTTTACGTGAATTTCTCCCATTGTTGATGTCTGGTTTAGACAACAATGATCTTCCCAAACCAAGCTTTCCTAATGAATATGACTTCCCGAGTTTGGCTCATGGAAGTCATACTTCTCTTCCTCCACCTCCCCCAATTATTCTCCCTAACCCACAAGTTCAAGGTCACTCAAGCCCTTATGGCAAGCAAGGTCTATGTGTGATCACATCTTAGAGATGAAGTCACTGTTGGATATAGTGTCTAAGTCCATAACTTTATTTGGTATGTACTTGACCCGACCCGGCATGGTCCATTTGGGTTGCATGGCATTGCAATACTTGGATAGACTAAATGAGAGAATAAGGCACTTATGATTATTAATATATTATAAGTTCTAATATATTAATAATAGTATTATTTAATTAGTATTGATCAAGTATTAATCTAGTATTAATCTAGTGATCAAAGTGAGACTAATTAAATATATAGGGTTGATTATGACAATCATCAATTCTTTTATGGTGGATTAATGATCCATGGTTTATGGGTTTGGTTATAACCATATGGAGCTCCATGGATAGTCCATGGGAGTTACAAACCCATGGGTCATGAGAAATCAAGAGTCATGACAATTAAGGGCATTCATGTGTAAACCCTAATTGTGACAACACTATAAAAGGAACCCTATGGCTAGCAAAATCGTGACCTAGTGTTACTAGAGAGGGCATAACCGATTTTGAGGCTAAGTGACATTCTCTCAAGTTATTCCAAGTCTTGTGGTGTTGTGTGAAGCATTTGAGGCACAACATTTGGGGTGCTAGGCTCACAAAGTCTTGAAGGAATCCAAGCAACAACAAGGTATGTATTTCTACTAGTTTTTATGTTTTATGTAATCCCCATGCCATGCTAGTTAGGAAATAACCTTGAAAAAGAAATTTGCATGTATATAGAGAAAACATAGATTCAAGGTTATTAGGGTTGCATGTACACTTAGGAAGTGTTAGAATGCTCAAAAACCCATCAGTGGTATCAGAGCCTAGGATTGTTTTCTGTATACTTGATGCAAAACTGCTTAAAAATCGAAAATTCTACACTCTGACGACTGGACTCGCCGAGTCCATGGGGAGGACTCGCCGAGTCCATGAACAAATTCATCCTACTCGACGAGTAGAATAGTGCACTCGGCGAGTAGGAGGGTGCTGGGCAGTTTTTTCGAGTTTTGTTGCTGGAAATGGATTAAGATCATTATCCCAATCTGTTTTGGACTTGTAAAATCTGTTTTTCAAAATGATAATGATTATGTTAACCCATTTTACATGACTTTTATCAATTTTCAAGTATTGTATATGTTTATATGATTTTCTTGAAATTGCTTGACATGAATTTGTGTTCATATGAGTTTAGAAGATCATAGGAATTATGTGTAACCTCCATGTGTGTTTAATTCATGATCTTAATGGCTATGATGGTGTCCATAACTTGTCCTCAAGTTATGGATAACCAAAAGTCACTTCTTTAAATTGTGATTAAAGAACTAAAGAGGTTTCATAAAATGAAGAGTCTTCATTTTTATGAACCATTAAAACTCATAAGTTACAAATTGAAGAGACTTGGAATACTTTCAAATCTTGCCCTCAAGTTTTGGAATTTGAAAAGTCTTACACTTTAATACTTTAATTCCAAATTAAACCTTAGATTTTTAAAAAGTTTAAAAATCAACACTTATACTATTATTATAATTTTATTATATAGATATGTATAAGAATATGTCATTCTTACCGTTAGTAGGCCTCATTCACGAAGCCGGTCTATAAGGGGGGTATAAGGTTGTTGCCTATAAAATGGTGACTTAATGGGTGTCCACTCTCACCCACCGCTTCCTTGATCGGTGGAGGGTCGTTAGCCGAACGGGTAGGATACGACTTTAAATACTTGTTAAAAGTATGATGAATTATAAAGTAACTATACATTATAAATTCCCAATCTTAGTTACTTTAGAAAATGTGAAATTGGTGCTAGCCCATAAAATTACACTTTGTACCTTACCAAGTCGTTAGTGGAGCGTGTGTGGTTAACCGGCACACTAACATGGACTAGTAAGAGTGGCAAAGGGTAACTTGACCTTATTATAGATCGGTGGAGCGTGTGTGGTTAACCGACACATCGATTAGGTAATATTGTTGAGGGTACCAAGTCAATTTGTATGGTTATTCACACCTTGTTTGTGATCCTCGGCATCCCAGTCACAAACTTGAGAGGGCACAATCGAGATTCAAACATGCCATTGAAAAGTTCAATGTATCTCAAAAGATCTTGGAGTTTCAAAACCAATAAAACCTAATAATAAAATATTTCGTTCTTATGGTGGAAATTGGTAAATCGTCATTTACCTACCTTCAAATATTTTATAGTATGGATTACGACATCCCTCTTCCAACTATAAATAGTTTGTTGGATCCTAGCCTTAATATTTCATTTGGGTGAATTATTAAGGATTCCTAATCTAATGAAACTTGTCTTTCTTTCCTTTCAGATGTCTTCCAACAATGCTTCTGGCTCAAACCCAACAGGCTCCTTTTCCCTTATGAACTTGTGTGGTAAGGTCATCTTTGATGGATCCAATTTCAATGAGTGGATCAGAAACATCAGAATGATTACCCGCTATGAGGACAAAGAATATGTCCTCGATAGGGAGCTTAAGGTTGTGAGTGAAGCCACTGCTACTCCTGAAGAGTTTGCGGAGTTTGTTGCACATGAAAAGGATGCTACTAAAGTAGCATGCATCATGATGGCCACCATGACTTCTGAACTTCAAAAATCCTATGAAGATTTCTACCCCTATGAGATGCACCTGGATCTGATGGAAAGGTATCATCAGAGCGCGCGTCAGGAGAGGTATGAAATCATCTCCTCCATGATAACCGCAAGGATGAAGGATGGTGAACCCATCACCGGTCACTTGCAGAAGATGCAAAGGTTCGTTGACCGGTTGCTGAAGCTAAATGTTGACTTTCCTGAGGAAATGGCGATTGACATCATTCTCCATTCCTTACCTCCAAGTTATGATCAGTTTCGTATGACTTATCATATGAACAAGGAGGAAGTCACACTTAGCGAACTTCAAGGACTCTTAAGGACAGCTGAAAATGGCCTTAAGGGTAAAGCGGTTGCTACTTCTACTCCATCGACAGCCCCTGTTCTGGCTATTGGGCAGGGAAAGGGTAAGAAGAGGAAAAGCCCTTCGAAGGGTACCAAGGGTAAGACTCTTGATGGTTCCTCTTCAAGTGGGACAAAGAAAGGTCCCATTACTCCTTCTTCAAACCCAAAGGAAGCACAGTGCTTCTATTGCCAGGATAAGGGACACTTCAAGCGAAGCTGCCCTAAATATCTGCAAGATGTAAAGGATGGGAAGGTTAAACCCACCCATGCAGGTATTTACACAATATTGTCTAATAACTCATCTAATGCTAATTCTTGGGTGCTTGATACAGGTTGTGGTATTCACATCTGTACTGATTTGCAGGCACTAAGAAGAAGTGAGCAAGTGGAGCACGGGAAGATAAACTTAGTCATGGGCAACAGGAAAGCATCACCTGTTACCAAGAAAGGAGTTTATTCTTTATTGCTTAATAATGGGTTAATGTTAGATTTGAATAAGTGTTGTTACTCGCCCGAAATGGCGAGAAATATTATTTCTTTTCATGGCTTGTACAAACAAGGTTTTTCATTTTCATTTGATAATAAAAATGATGCTATTAACGTTTATTACAATGATGTATTTTACTTTAAAGCATTACCTTGTGATGGTGTATATGAAGCCGTGAATGTTGTAGACAATCTAGGAAATAATGTGTTGTATATTGATTCTACAGATAGCTTGGATAAAGCATCCTTGTGGCATTGTCGTCTTGGACATGTTAACAAGAAGCGCATAGGCCAACTCCAAAAGGCTGGAGTCTTGGAATCATTTGACCTCAAGTCGGATGATAGTTGCGAGTCTTGTTTACTTGGAAAAATGACAAAGTCACCCTTCACAGGTACTTGTGATAGGGGTGAAGGTTTGTTGGACCTTGTACACACGGATGTGTGTGGGCCCTTCAGAGTTGCTACAAGGGATGCTAATCGCTATTATGTGACTTTTACTGATGATTACAGTAGATATGGATATATTTACTTAATCAAGCATAAGTCAGAAACCTTTGAAAAGTTCAAAGAGTTTAAGCAGGAAGTGGAGAATCAATTGGGCAGGAACATCAAGATGCTCCGATCCGATCGAGGAGGAGAGTATCTTAGCATTGAGTTCCTTGACTATCTTAAGGAATGTGGGATTGTCTCACAATTGACACCTCCCAGAACACCACAGTTGAATGGTGTAGCTGAGAGGCGCAATTGAACCTTGTTAGATATGGTTCGTTCCATGATGAGTCGAGCTTCGTTACCAATCTCTTTCTGGGGGTATGCCTTAGAGACTGCCGCCCATATCCTTAATCTAGTCCCTACTAAAAAGGTTGCCAAAACACCTCACGAGATGTGGACTGGGAAAGTTCCCAATTTGGACCACATCAAGATTTTTGGTTGTGAAGCTTTCGTGAGGCGTGAGACTCATGATAAGCTTGAACCTCAAAGTGAGAGGTGTATTTTCATCGGCTACCCACAGAGATCCTTTGGTTACCTCTTCTACAGACCCAGTGATGATGTGGTTTTTGTAGCAAGAAGAGGAGTCTTTCGTGAGAGAGAATTCATAAGCCAAGGGGACAGTGGGAGGCAAATTGACCTTGAAGAGCTTCAAGAGTCAAGTGGTGAAGGAACCTCAAATGCTATCGACCAACCTGAGGAGGACACTCCTGTTGATCCGATAGATGAGTCTGTACCTCCAAGACGTTCCACTAGGGTGAGGAACACACCTGATTTTTATTATGGTTATCACATCACCACTAAAGGTGATACATTTATTAGTGATAGTACACTAATAATAATTACAGGGAAGCCATGGCAGGCCCTGAGTCTGCTAAATGGAAGGAGGCTATGGACAGCGAGATTCAATCCATGTATGACAATCAAGTTTGGAACTTGGTTGACAATGTACCAGGTCGTAAGACAGTTGGGTGCAAATGGATCTTCAAGAAGAAGACCGACATGGATGGGAAGGTACACACTTACAAAGCGCGACTGGTTGCGAAGGGCTTTACTCAAACTCCGGGAGTTGACTATGATGAGACCTTCTCACCAGTAGCTAAGATTAAGTCTATTAGAGTATTGTTAGCCATAGCTACATTTCATGATTATGAAATATGGCAAATGGATGTCAAAACCGCTTTCCTTAATGGAAAGTTGGCTGAGGATGTTTACATGGCTCAACCAGAGGGTTTTGTCGATACAAGATACCCTAATAGAGTGTGTAAGCTTGATAAATCCATTTATGGATTGAAACAAGCATCTCGCAGATGGAATCTTTGCTTTGATGAGAAAGTCAGAGAGTTTGGCTTTTCTAGGAGTGAGGATGAGTCTTGTGTGTATGTCAGGGCTAGTGGGAGCATAGTTAGCTTCTTGGTGTTGTATGTGGATGACATACTTCTCATAGGAAACGACGTCCCAACCTTGCAGGAGGTTAAGTCCTGCCTTGGGAAGTGTTTCGATATGAAGGACCTTGGGGAAGCTGCCTATATCCTAGGAATAAGGATGGTGAGAGATAGGAGTAAGAGACTAATTGGACTTAGTCAAAGTACTTACTTGGATAAGGTGCTGAAGAGGTTCAGTATGCAAGATTCCAAGAAAGGAGAATTACCAATCCAGAGTAATGCCAAGCTGAGTAAGACTCAGAGTCCGAGTATAGAGGCTGAGATAGCTGAAATGAGTCATATACCATATGCTTCCGCTGTGGGCTCGATCATGTATGCTATGACTTGTACTCGCCCTGATGTGGCTTTTGCTTTGAGCATGGTCAGTAGATATCAAGGGAACCTTGGGAAAGCACACTGGACAGCGGTAAAGAACATTCTCAAGTATCTGCAGAGGACTAAAGATTGGGTCCTTACCCTCGAAGGCAGTGACGACTTGAGAGTGGAAGGATATAGCGATGCTAGCTTCCAGACTGATAGGGATAATTTCCGCTCTCAGTCAGGCTGGGTCTTTATCCTAAATGGAGGGGCAATTACTTGGAAAAGTTCCAAGCAGGAGACAGTAGCTGATTCTACTTGTGAATCAGAGTACATAGCAGCAAGTGAAGCAGCTAAGGAGGCGATATGGCTAAAGAACTTCATCGGAGACCTTGGAGTTGTACCAGCTATAAAGGAGCCAATGGAAATTTTCTGTGACAGCGAAAGTGCGGTTGCTTTGGCTAAGGAACCGAGAGATCACGGGAGATCTAGGCACATTGACAGAAAATACCATTTCATCATACATCGAATAGAAGAAGGACTCCTCGTGGCTAAGAGGGTATCATCAGATGAGAACCCGGCAGATCCCCTGACGAAGGGACTGAGCAGGGTTAAGCATTTACAGCATACGAGGCGCATTGGGCTGAAGGATGATATTAGTTTCAATAATTAGATTCCTGAAACTTGTAAAATGTAATTGACATTTGATGATAAATAAAAGTTGTTATTTATTTATGAGTAAGGTGTTACTATCTTGTGTTGATTATTTACTATGTTTCAATTTTGCATGTTTTTACTTCCAGAATAATTATGTTATTATTCAAACCATCCACAGTCAATCAAACTTTGGAAGTAAGTATTGATTTAAGACTGTCATGAATTTGGCTTGTATGATTTGTCTAAAAGTGCTTTGGACAATGCAATGGTTGCTACAACATTCATGAGTACTCATAAGGGCTGAGTATTGGATCCAACCCACGCTCACTTGCATCACTTCATGGAATTTATCTCGAGTGATCGTGAGACGGTAATATCATATAAATCTTCAAGCCTAGAGATATGAGTTGTTGACTATGAGTCGGTTATTCATTGATTGCACGAAAACGTATTGGTAACTCGATGTCATAAAACGTGCCTTTGTGAATAATTCAACAAGTGGTTAGTACAAGCATATCAGTCGAAGTTTATCTATTCCTTCTAGAAATAGAAGCGATATCTGGGCCCCTCGATGATTTGGTTTTGACCTATGTACCGGGCCCGGTCAGAACCTAATTGATGTGTTCAATTTAGTTCTATGTCGAAACAAATCAGAGATCGAGAAACAAATGCTGGACAATAAGTAAGACCATGTTCCATGTGTTTGTCCGGCTGATATCATGAGAACAGAGGATTATATGATCACTTATCTTAAATGGCGTATCATCATCATCTCAGTTCCGAGAGACTTTGAAAGAGCTACGATTGCTAGTCGGATTTTGAAGTCATATTTGCAAATATAGTTATTAGACTTATCCAAGTGGGAGACTGTGGATATAGTGTCTAAGTCCATAACTTTATTTGGTATGTACTTGACCCGACCCGGCATGGTCCATTTGGGTTGCATGGCATTGCAATACTTGGATAGACTAAATGAGAGAATAAGGCACTTATGATTATTAATATATTATAAGTTCTAATATATTAATAATAGTATTATTTAATTAGTATTGATCAAGTATTAATCTAGTATTAATCTAGTGATCAAAGTGAGACTAATTAAATATATAGGGTTGATTATGACAATCATCAATTCTTTTATGGTGGATTAATGATCCATGGTTTATGGGTTTGGTTATAACCATATGGAGCTCCATGGATAGTCCATGGGAGTTACAAACCCATGGGTCATGAGAAATCAAGAGTCATGACAATTAAGGGCATTCATGTGTAAACCCTAATTGTGACAACACTATAAAAGGAACCCTATGGCTAGCAAAATCGTGACCTAGTGTTACTAGAGAGGGCATAACCGATTTTGAGGCTAAGTGACATTCTCTCAAGTTATTCCAAGTCTTGTGGTGTTGTGTGAAGCATTTGAGGCACAACATTTGGGGTGCTAGGCTCACAAAGTCTTGAAGGAATCCAAGCAACAACAAGGTATGTATTTCTACTAGTTTTTATGTTTTATGTAATCCCCATGCCATGCTAGTTAGGAAATAACCTTGAAAAAGAAATTTGCATGTATATAGAGAAAACATAGATTCAAGGTTATTAGGGTTGCATGTACACTTAGGAAGTGTTAGAATGCTCAAAAACCCATCAGTCACATATTGACAAGCCGGGAGAGTTGGGTGTCAAAGTCTTGAGAAAGTTGGATGCTCAATCACTTTCTAAGTCACATAGTGAGTTCCTTTGGGACTTTATGAAACAGACTATGACATGAACCTTAATGATCATATCTATTTGCTTGGTGCTGCTGAATCAGCAATGATTTGAACGATAGTAAAGCAAATTTGATTAGAAGATCAACTTCCCAAAAACTTTATGGACAGTGACAATGGTGACACTGGAAATCCAGAAAAAGCATTCTCTTCCCAATGGAAAGGGATTGGCCATAGTCAACCCGGTTGACCAAATGGTAAAGAGAAAGGCTAAGTCTGAGATAGTCCCATTACCAAAGGGTCCATATGTTTATTTTGCCAAAGGAAGGGGCGTTGATTGCAAAGCTGCCAACTTTACCTAAGGATATTAAAGTCAATAAGTTTGACTCTACATCAGGTAGAGCCCATTATCTAACTCTGTTAAGTTCTATTCTGAGATCCTCATTACATGATGTGACTGGGTCACATGTTCATGTTTTAAGAATCAAAGAATAGAGAGAACTCTTAAAGGAAGTATATGATGATTCTGATCGCGAAGGTGGATTTCGATCGCATCAGAATTTTGAGCAGTTGCTTAAGAAGTTATGATATATTGCTAAGGAATAGATAACACATTATTGTGCACTGGTCATGTCCACCACAAAGCTCGTTAAGACTATTTGATTTACTAAAGTTTAGTAAATATGGTTATACTTACAAGTTTAAGTATAATTCTGAAACATTGGAAAAGTCTCAATGTATGGCAGAACGAATGGGAAGAATCAAATTAGGCAGAAAGACAAAAGTTTCTCAAATCTGAAAAGATGGGAGAGTACTTTAGTATCATGTTTGTGATCATCTTAATGATTTAGAAATCATATCACAATTAGTCCTCTAAAGGTCATCTTAGTGTATTCTTATGACTAAGAAGAGGAGTCATGAATTGTTGAAATGGTTAGATCAGGAAGATGAGTCATACTTCGTTCCAAAACAATTCTTAGAGTCATACTCCAAGATTGTAACTTGAGTGACATATCTTAAAGAAAGGTTTAAAACACTTGTCAAATGTAAGAGTAAAAGTGTCCTACTCTTGTACATTTGAAATTGGTAAGTTGTGATGTTTTGGATAAAACAAAGACCAACTAAGGCCAATTGTGTGAAGTGTTTGTCTTGATAAAGAATCCGCACTATCTCTTGAATATTTGGCAAGATAGTCTTATATGTCAAGAGGATAGTGGGAGTCTTAAAGATCCTAAAAAGAATTTCAAGAACTAATCAAGAATAAAACCTGAGGTTCTTCACTAGCACACGACTTGAGGTTTATAACCTATCGTGTTGACATATTCTGTGCCCATTCCAGTTAAAGTTGGCTTTGCATAGGAGTTCTGAAAGTTCTCAATTGGTTGCGTAACAACTTGGAAGCAATGGCAGGCCCTGTACTGCTAGGTGGCAAGAAGTTAAGATTGCATAAGTTCAGTCCATATGAGTTTGTATTTGTCATTATCCTTGTCTTGTGACTATGGTTTTGACGATTCACATGGATAAGAACACATATACCATAAAATCTAAGGGTCATAAGGTTTCTCTCCGATTCATGAAAATGATGGTGAGGAAACACTTCCACCAAGTAGATTTGAAACAGATGGCAAAAGGTCTAAACAATTGAGACTATGATTACGTCATCCCTTTTCATAGTTCTGAAATTGTTTAGACACACATGCATGCTATCTAAGGAAAGGTGTATGATTTTGATAAAGTTTTATGAAAGCATCTCGTATCAGAAATCTGAACTTTGGTAAGAAAGTCAATAAAGTATTGATTTCTAGAAGTCCAGCTGATTTCTGAGTACATGTCAAAGCTAGTGGGAGCATAAGTGTTATGCTAATAATCATCATGTTAGTGGGAGCATGATAATTATTGTTAGTGTTGCAAGTTAGCAATGTTAATTATAGAAAACAAAAGTTTCAATTCGTGAGGCTGCAGGGATTGAAAAAGTTGTTTTGCTATAATTAAGGGAGAGGATATACTTCATTTCAGTTCTAAAGGCTTAGATTGAGACCTTAATCATCTTTAGTCAAGAATATATATATGAATTTCATGTTGGATTGGTTTAACTTAAGGAAATTCTATGTATTGCGTTCTCAAAATTCGATTATGATTACGACATCCCTCTTCATAGTCAAATTTTGAAAACATGGCAAATAAAAATATTGTAGCAAAAGATTGGTCTAGAATCATGTCTTTATGTGAGACATCATGAATCGTGTATCATTTGCTTTGGGTATAGGATCGATTGCATGTGCTATAATATTTGTCATTTCTAAATTTTTCCAAATGCCCAGAGGCATTAAGAAGGGAAAAGGTCTAGAATTGGATATGACTAAAATGATTAAGCAATTGTCGAGGACAATCTGAGGTTTACCAAATATTGGTTGCCCAGGGACAGTTGGAAGTATAGTGCTAATTTTGGAAGGACCATATTGACATATTCTAAAAAGAGGCATCTCTTATTCAGAAGTGATAGTCAAAATGAGAATATGGAGTTGTCTCCATAGGTGGAAGTTATATGTGTAAGATTAGAAAACTTAATGCAAGAAGCATGTCTAAAGCAATGTACTTTGAATATGAGACTTAGTTTCCATGGAGTTGATCTCCATTGGAATACCTTATAATGACTGTTGACAAGTCTTTGTGACTTTGTACATATTCATTACAGGAGGGTCAGTGCATATAAGTTTAAAATCTAAACAGATTTCGATAAATGATAGGAATTTGAAATTCTCACATTTTTCGATAAGGATTTGGGAGTGTGAAATTAGAATCATTGAAATTATGTTCAATTGGTTTATTTCACAAATTAAGGATCATAGACAAACATAGAGTGCATACTTGGTGTATGGCAATGCTATTGTTTAAGAAAAAGATCGTGTACATGCTTGGAGCATGGGACAACTAGTGTTTTTAATTCAAGTATAAAGTTGATAAAACCGAAACAATGAATAATGAGTAATCAGTATGGTGATAAATAAAAGTGTTTATTTATATTCATAGGGTTTGATACCATATTTGATTCATTTATTCTTGTGTTTCACTTTGCATGTTTTGACTTCCAGAATAACTAAGTCGCTCTTCCTGAATGATTAAGTTATTCAAACCATCCACAGTCGGTCATATGTTGGAAGTAGATATGAATCAAGACTGTCATGGGTTGGTTTGTAGAGGTCCAAGTTGGTGGACAAAGTGGTGCTACAACACTCATGAGTGCTCATAAGTTCTCAGTATTGGATTCAACCCGCACTCATTTGAATCACTTCATGGATTTTATCACGAGTGATCATGAGACGATAATATTTTATATTCTTCAAACCTAGAGATATGAGTTGTTACTATGAGTTGGTTATACATTGATTGCACGAAAACGCATTTGGTAACTCGATGTTATAAAACGTGCCTTTGTGTATGATTCAACAAGTAGTAGAACAAGCCATATGAGTCGAAGTTTATCCATTCCTTTTACCTTCGGGATAAAAGCGATATCTGTGGGCCCCTCGATGATTTAGCCATATGAGTGCTTGGCCAAGCCAGGACTGATTTGATTTGTTTAATCAGTCAGTCATCATAAATCGAAAATCGGGAAACAACAAATGGACAGAGAGAATGATTATAATCCATGTCTCAGTCCATATGATATCTAGAATGGAGGAATATATGATCCCTTATCTAATGGACTAGTCATTGACAAGGTCAGAGTTCGACAGCGGCTTTAGGAGCTACGATTGCCAGTTAGGTTTTGAAGTCATACTCAATAATAGTTTTAGACTTATCCAAGTGGGAGACTGTTGGATTAATGTCTAAGTCCATAACTATATTTGGTATGTACTTGACCCGACCCGGCATGGTCCATTTGGGTTGCACTTCACCAACACAATTTATATGGATAGTCTTTTGAGAATAGTATATTTATGATTTATATTAATATATTATAAGTTCTAATATATTAATATGGAATCATATTATTTATTTAGTATTGATCAAGAATTAATTTAGAATTAATTAAGTGATCAAAAAGAACTAATTAAATATGGACTCTTATATATATGGAATGGGCCAAGTTCATTTAGGTTGGGCTAAGCTTTCATGGATGGTCCATGGAGCTTTTAACCCATGGATCCTATGTAAATGAAAGGTCATGGGTATTAGGGTTTACATGGATGTAACCCTAATCCTCCATAATATTTAAAGGGGTCCTTGGCTCACAAAATTGGCACAAGTGTGTGAAAATAAGAGTGGGCCGATTTTAGTGTGCATACATATTCTCTCAAGTTCTTCCAAGGTATTTTGGTGATTTGTGATTCCATTTGAGGCTTCCACACTATTGGGGCTAAGCTCTTAAAGCTTGAAGACATCAAGCTACATCAAAAGGTATGTCATCTAACTAGAACTTTGTAGTATAGGTGCTTCATAATATGCTAGTTAGGATGAAACCTTGGAATAGTTAATATTTGCATGTATAATAAAGAAAACATAGATCCAAGGTTTATAGGGTTGCATGTAAACCATAGGAGTGTTAGAATGCTGAAAACCCAACAGTGCTCTCTGATCAGAGCTTGATGCAGAAGAGTTCTAGGCTTGGGTAGCCATAATATTTGAATTTGTGGGAGCCTGGTGGTCGAACCAGGGGCGAGACTGGGGTCTCCATGTTTGTCGGGAGTCGTTATATTCTGGATTGAGTAGTGGTTTTCGTGACCAAAGGGAAGTGGATCAGTGAGGTACGCATGAGTTGCGGGTCATGGGTCATGAGTTGAGTGGTTCATTGGGGCGAGTAGTTCCAGCTCTGGGTCAGATCAAACTCTCGAGTTTGAGTTTGGCTCTGGTAGTGCGTTGAGTAGGCAGAATGAGATTCCGGATTCATAACTGAATTTCATTTGGAAGGGGGTATTGTTTCCATCTGGTGTCTTAAACCTGAGTGGGTCAATTCGTTGGTGTGAGAAAACCGCGAAACACATCGAACTAAGGAGTAGTAGACGACAGAGGTCGAGGGTGAAACGAGATCCATATTCGCTTGAGGAAAAGCGAACTTCGTAACTTGTGTGTCACACTGGGTTGAGATAGCTAGTGTGGGAAGGAAGTCCATGAGACATGTTGAGGTATGTAATGGGTAACCCTTGTAGGTTCAACTGCTAGGTCGGTAGATTACCTGGTGCTCAGTGCTGAAATGGATATTGGAGAAGGGAGTTGGGGTTTGTTTGCAGTACAATGGATGGGTCCCTGGTGTGATGTGACCCTTTCATTCTTTGGAGTATGATCTGAATTGTTTAACATGTATGGTTTGAGTGATCGGTACTCAATTTTTGGGCATTCACTTGTTTTATCAGTCGCAAAAAGGGAATCAGAGGGGCAGTGAGTTGTCAGGGTTGTTATTCGAGGAGCGAATAGCATGGTGATATCTTGAGAAGGCGGTCTGGCAGTGATACAGGCCACTAAAGTTTCCAGATTCTGGAGAGTCAGAAGGGTTATCGTAGCAGCAGAAGGGTCTGTCCTTTTCTGGGTGGGAGTTCTTGTTCGGATTTAGGTGTCCATGGAGGGAGATAGTTTTCTGGTATGAGATCCTCTCGGTGGTACCGTTCGGTTATTGGATTAGATCTATTTGTTGATGAGGAGCGATTTCATGGGCGAAATCGAATTCAAGTGGGGGAGAATTGTAACATCCAGATTTTCAGGGATATTATTGTGTATGTTAATCATGATATTGAAGGAGATACTCGACGAGTTGAGGGTCCAACTCGCCGAGTCGAATCGAGTTGCTCGCGTGGATTTAATGAATGGACTCGACGAGTCAGAGAAGGGACTCGCCGAGTAGGTGTTGGGCAGAGAAACCCTAATTTCCCAGGTTTGGGACCTATTTAAAGGAACTTATAGCCTCATTTCCGGCTACCCTTCCTTGAGAGCAAACCCTAAACGTGTATAGAGAGCCATGACAGTCTTGGAAGCTAAAACTTGAAGTAGACTAGTGCATCTCTTGAGGAGAAGAGGAGATCATCCAACAAGGAAGCTAGAGAATCAGTACATCTGGTGTAACTTCGTGCAAGGGCTTGGGTAAGAGGTAAAAGCTTGCATCTTTCTTGTTATTTTGCTTAGACCTTTTAAATATGGAAGATTAGGGTTTCTTCCACCATTGTTGGGACTTTGTATGCATAAGGTCTCTCTTGAGGCCTAGACTTCAGATCTAGACCTTGTGAGGTCCAGAGAGTCCAAAGATTATAGCTTTAGTTAACCATAGAAGAGTTATTGTGGTTAATCATCCTTGTTAGAGTTATATTGGCATTATGAGCTTTATATGCCATGTTTGAACGTAAAGCTTGCAGCTTTACGTGACAATCGACCCCTAGGATGGTAGACCTAGTGTTTGGGGTGATGGATCTGCCTTAAATCGTTTGAATGAGGAAGCTGATCGAAAGGAGTCACCGAGTCCATGGCCTGACTCGACGAGTCGGTGAGGGTTTGTCCCGATGGGATGATTGAGTGATAACTCGGCGATTTGGGTGTCAACTCGACGAGTTGAGCTCGACTTCTGAGACTTATGAGGATACGAGGGGACTCGACGAGTCGCAAGAGTGCACTCGACGAGTCGGGTTAAATTTGGACTGTTGACTCGAGTGTTGACTTCTGTTGACTTTGGGGTTCTGGTCAACATGACTTCTGTTGACTATGGGGTTCTGGTCAACATGGAGGGATAAAATGGTCTTTTATCCACTTCAAAGAGTTAGAAAGAGAATGAATAGTCTTCGATTGTTTGAATTGTGAAAAGAGTATTAATTAGTAATATTCATCCCTTGTGTTAGGCGAACGCCAGTTCGAGATTCGGGTGCGAGGTTATTTACTTGTGCATGTCAGGTGAGTCTTCTCACTATACATTACCTAGAGTGGTATCTATGTGCAGACCGGAGGGTCTTATGTGTTATGTGTATGATTGTGATTATGTGTATTGTGATATATGTATGCTACGTGTTATATAGACCGGAACGGAGGGTCCTACGGCTCACGAGGCCAGAGGGTCCTCGAGTAGACCGGACCGGAGGGTCCAACGAGCTAGACCGGACTGGAGGGTCCAACGAGCTACGTGACTGGAGGGTCCCGCTGAGACACATTAACCAGAGGGTCATACCAAGTTATAGCCTCGAGTGGCTTATGTGCTGTATGTGGTATTTTGGGGAACTCACTAAGCTTCGTGCTTACCGTGTTATGTGTTATGTGTTTCAGGTATCTCGAAGGATCGCGAGAAGGGCCCGGCTTGATTGTACACACCAGAGAAAGAGTTATGTTTTGAGGATCCTGGGTTATTAATGGAGTTGTGTTTTGTAATTTGAATAAACGAGATCTCTATACAATATGTTATGAAAAGTATGCGATTTTAAAATGAAAAATCTGTTTGAAAAATTACGTTGTTACAACTTTAACTGGAATGAGTACATAAATAAGAATATCTCAACACGATAGGTTACAAACCTCAAGTCGTGTGCTAGTGATAAACAACAGGTTTTATTCTTCATTAGTTCTTGAAAATTTTCAAGATCTTTAAGACTCCCACTGACCTCTTGACATATAAGACTGTCTTGTCAAGAACCATTCATTGACAAAACAAATATGCAAGAGTTAGTGCGGATTCTTATCAAGACAAACACTTCACTCAATTGGTCTTACTTGGTCTTTGTTTTATCCAAAAACATCACAACTTACCAATTTCAAATGTACAAGAGTAGAAAACATTTTACTCTATATTTGATAAGTGTTTTAAACCTTCTAAGGTTTATGTCACTCAAGTTACAATCTTGGAGTATGACTCTAAGACTTGTTTTGGAACGATGTATGACTCATCTTCTTGATTTAACCATTTCAACTATTCACAGTCCCTCTTCTTAGTCATACAAATGCACTAAGATGTCCTAAGAGGATCAATTGTGATATGGTATCTTAATCACTAACATAATCATAAAACATGATGCTCAAGTACTCTCTCATGTTTTCAGATTGGAGAAACTTTTATCTTTCTGCCTAATTTGATTCTTCTTGTTCGTTCTGCCTTACATTGAAACTTTTCCAATGTTTCAGAATTACACTTAAACTGGTAAGTATAACCATATTCACTAAACTTTAGTAAATAATGACGAATATTCTTATTGATCTTTGTTGTGGACTTTGACCGGCACACACGCAAGTGTACCCGATCCCCTTATCGTTCACTTAACTCACATATACATGTGATCAAGGAATTAGTCTTAATTTCCCGAAGATGAAAATTCTCATTCATCATACAATACAAGTTGCATGTTTCCAAGTTTCTATCCAACTGAAACTTAGGTGATGAGAATCTGTCCTTATTTGGTAAATTATGACACTACCATAAACGAAAGAATCAAATCCATTTTCCAATATTGCCATCAATGGAATCATATAAACAACAATTTTTTCACAAATGCCATTGTAAGGATATTTAAAATAAATACAATTAAAACCTTTTCTTTTATTTTAAAACTTGCGGAAAAAAATTATACTTACAATGCAAATGCATATGAAAACAATGTTGTTATTTATTCCTAGGCAATCTATCACAACTCTTAAGAAACAGCTTAGAATTCTGATCACCGAACCAGGCGATCAAAATCCATCTTCGCGATGAGAATCAGCATATTCTTCCTTTAAGATTCGTCTATTTTCTTTGATTTTTTAAAGCATCAAAATGCGACCTAGTCATATCATGTAATAAGAATCTAAAAAGAAGAACTTAATAGAGTTAGATAGTGGACTTTACCCAAAGTAGAGTTAAACTTTTTGACTTTACCATCCTTATGATCTTTCAGTTAAATAGGGCAGCTTCGCAACCAATGCCCCTTCTTTTGGCAATAGTAACATATGGACTTTTTGGGAATGGTATACGAGACTATCTCAGACGTAGCCTTTCTCTTTACCGTTTGGTCAACCGAGTTGACTATGGTTGATCCCTTTCCATTGGGAAGAGAAATCTTTTATGGATTTCCAATGTTACCATTGTCAATGTCCATAGAAGTTTGGGAAGTCGATATTCCAATCAAATTTACTTTACCAGTGCTCCAAATCATTGATGATTCAGCAGCATCAAGGAAATAGGTAAGATCATTAAGGGTCATGTCATGGTCCGTCACATAGTAGTCCTTAAAGAACTCCCTATGTGACTCAGAAAGTGATTGAAGAACCTAGTCAACAACCAACTTCCACAATACTTTGACACCCAACTCTCCCGTCTTGTCAATATGTGACTTCATCTCCAAGATGTGAGCACACACAGACTTTGCTTGCCAATAGGGCTTGAGTGACCTTGAACTTGTGGGTTAGGGAGAATAATTGGAGAAGGTGGAGGAAGTGAAGTATGATTTCCATGATCCAACCACAGGACATCATCTTCATTAGGAAAGCTTGTTTCAAGAAATTTGGAAAGATCATAGTTGTCTTAACTAGACATCTATGCGGGAGATATTCAAGTTTAGTTGATTTAAGTCCTTGATATAACACCTAATATGAAATATTAAGACTAGGATCCAACACAATATTTTATAACTTGGAAGAGGGATGCCGTAATCCAAGCTATAAAATATTTGAAGGTAGGCGAATGACGATTCACCAATTTCCACCATGAAAAACCTAATAGGGTATTGGGTTTTAATTGGATTGAAACTCCTAGATCCTTTGAGATTCATTGTACTATTCAATGGCATGTTTAAATCTCGATTGTGCCCTCTCAAGTTTGTGACTGGGATGCCGAGGATCACAAACAAGGTATGGATAACCATGCAAATTAACTTGGTACCCTTAATCTTTATCAACTAATCAATGTGCCGGTTACCCACACGTGCTCCACCGATCTATGATAAACATTAAGTCACCCTTTTCCACTCTTACTAGTCCATGTTTGTGTGCTGGTTACCTACACACGCTCCACCAACGACTTGGTAAGCTACAAAGTGTAATTTCATCGGTTAGCACCAAATTCACATTTTCCTAAGTAACTAATATTGGTAATTTATAAGTGTTTAGTTACTTAGTATTTATCATTATACTTTTAGTGAAGGGAGGATTAATGTCCAGTCAAATCCGTTCGGCTAACGACCCCCACCAGTCAAGGAAGCAGTGGGTGAGAGTGGACATCCATTAAACTGCCATTTTATAGGCAATAACCTTATACCCCTCTTATAGACCGGATTCGTGAATGAGGCCTACTAACGGTAAGACTGAGTTTGTTCTTATACATATACATAACTATTAACTATTAATATTATAATAGTATAAGGGTTGAATTTTAACTTTTAAAATTCTAATGGTTTAACTTGGAATTAAAGTATTCATGGGGGGAAACTTTACAAATTCCAAAACTTGAGGGTAAGTTTTGAACAATTCAAAAAACTTTTGGTTTCCATAACTTATGAGTTTAAAGTAGTTTTAATGAAAAAACTCTTCAAGTTCCATAACTTGAGGACATGTTATGGAAGACTTTAAACATTTAAAAAATGAGACTCTTCATTTTCATAACTTATGGAAATCTTATGAGTTTTAAAAATCATAAATGAGACTTTTCATATAACTTGAGGACAAGTTACAATACATTTTATGAACAACTTTTAGATCAATTTCGATAGAAAACAAATTATCACATAATTTTTCTATTAATCTAAATCAACACATAAGAACAGGATAATAAATATCATCAATCTTCAAGAAATTATAATGAACATATAAACTAATATAAATCTTGAAATTATGACAATTATCTTTGAAATTGGATTAGCATGAACATTACCCCATGAAAAACAGGTTTATAAGTTCAAAAACAGCTTAGAGTAATGTTCCTAGTCCAATTCGAGCCAAAAAAACTCGAAAATCTGCTGTCAGGGGCTCCAACTCACCGAGTGCAAGAACAAACTCGACAAGTTGGATGAGTTTGTACATGGACTCGTCGAGTCCCCTGTCCAGACAGCAAAAAACTTCGATTTTTTCAGCTTTTTCAGCAATTTGCATCAAGTATAATTGAAAACAGGCCTTGGCTCTGATACCACTAATGGGTTTTAGTATACTACAACATCCTATGGTGCAAATACAACCCTAAATACCTTGGATCTATGTTTTCACTAAGTATACATGCAAATGGTTTCCAAGGCATTAAACCTATAACTAGCATGCAATTTGTCATAAACAATACAAGATGCTAGTTAGAGTAACATACATTTGGTGTGGCTTGAAGTCTTGATGTATTTGATGTTGCTTGAAACACTTTGGCCTTTAAGAACATAGTGCCCAAAGTGTTGCACCTAAAATGGAATCACAACTCACCTAGGACAAAGGTGACTCTTGAGAGAGAATTCCATACACCAAAAACACCTCCAAGGACTCCAAGAACTTCTAGTGGCGTTTTTAGGCAATGGACTACATATTTATATGTGGGATTTCAAGAGTCATGAATATAACCCAAATCCATACCCATGGGTATTATGATCCATGGTTCATGTGGCCCAACTCTTTATGTATCCATACATAAACTTGGTCCAACATGGATCATAAGCCCAACACATATAAATATAACTAATTACCATAATTAGTCCCCATAGATTTCATTACTCTCTTTTTTATCACTAAATTAATTCTTGATCAATACTTATTAAAACATATGATTTCATATTAATATATTATAACTTATAATATATTAACAAATCATATATAACCTTCTCTCAAGAGTCCATCCTAACAAATTGTCCTGGTGTTATGCAACCCAAAGGGACCACGCTACTCTCGGGTCAAGTACATACCAATAATACTTATGGGCTTAGACACCTAATCCAAAAATAGGTACGACATAAGGACTTACAATATTCACCAATTATCCCCCTTGTTGCGAACTAGCACAGTGTGACATCCCCTATTTTCTAGAACTGAAAACAACCTTTTCTTTATGCTTTAAAAAACCATGTTATCTTTGTTTGCGGTAAATCCCAATATATTAAAACATTTTGAGTACAAATGATTGTTTCAAAATAAATAAACCATAAGGATGTCATAAACAATACACAACATAAGTTACAACATAAAGACCTAACAATCCTAAATATTATTAAATGTCTTCTCTTTAATCACTCAACATCCTATTCAAGTTTCAGCATCCTTAACATCAATATCTGTGATGTATATAAATTTAGTGGGTCAGGTTGGGAAACTTGATGGGATATATAGGGTTTTCAGTCCCCCAATGTTATTATGACAATAATCCATAATCAATAAACCTAAAAAACCATCCATATATAAATAATTCAATGAAGATATCTATTGTCGATACATAAAAGTGAACCTCTAGCAATCTGAACCAAACCAGATCCGAAGTCAGTGCAATCCGAGATGAAAAGAGAATTCCAAAGTCAGTCTTCTTCCGAGATGAAGACATTTCCGAGACATTCGTAGTTTATTGATGTGATAGAGTATGTATAAGCATTAAATGCTCCTTGTTGTATTATTGAGTGAACAGTTCATAGGGCAAAATCAAGTAAATCTTGTGTGTCAGATTTGTTAAGTTCTCTGTTTTATCTAGTCCATATAATGTTCATGGTTTGTACTATGTCTCTCATTTACTGTTTAAGGAGATGATATTTCATGCATTGTAACTTGGATGTAGGAATAATCTCTTCACATTAATTACAAAATCTATTGCAAGTCAAATCTCATTCACCATCATTCTTCTTGTTCTTCAGTTGTCCTTACCTTGCGCATACTTATTTTACTTTACTCCAATATTATTTTGAATACTTTGTTGATCTTCATACTTCAAGACATGACTGGTTTACTAGACTTGACTGGACCAAAATATTAGCACTAGACATTGATCTTAAGTTAATTCAAGGTATGAGTTTTCAAACCTTGTCCGCGCACTAATTCTTGTACTTTCAAGTGGTATCATAGCTTGAGTAGTTGTCCTTTGAATCCATAAGACAAGAGTATAGTCGATTTGAGATTACATTGGTATCTAAGTCATTTCTGTGTTCAGGATAAAAGTTCTTTTATATACCGCCTCTGCTCCAATACTTTAACTTCAATGACTACTCCTAGTCATCAAACTAACAAATATATTCGATAAATAATAGCAAATACGGTGGGTTGCCCTTCACATGCCCTATTGCTAATTGTTGGAGAGTATGATAACTGGAAAGGTAGGATGGGAAGATTTTTACTTGGTAAAGAAAAAGGTGAAGAAATATGGAGATCTGTGAAAGAAGGTCCTCATGTTCTAGTTAGTCAAATGGTGAAAGATGTTGCTGCTACTGTCATAGGCCAAGGAAAACAACATCTGTCACCTCTTATTGCTTGAGACATCGAAAAGCTTCATGCAAACTAGATTACATTTTTAGAGATGGTGTTTGGTGTTCCCCCGTCTCTCTTTGAGCACATTAAGTTGTGCAAATATGCAAAATAGATTTGGGACACTCTTCAAGACTTGTTCGAAGGGTCCGGGAACATGAAGGATAAGCGTCTGAATTCGGTTGTCAACGATTTTGATACCTTCACCATAACTCCAGGTGAATCTATAGCATCGACTTCAAATAGGTACATAATTGTTGTGAGCAATATGATTGAACACGGTAAAGTTAGAACTCCTCTTGAGTACAATCTGAAGTTTATCAATAGCCTCTAGAAAAGGATGGGGGAACATCAAGTCATGTCTTTAGAGTAACAGATCTGTGAAGAAATTGAAGCTTTATTGTGAGAACCCAAACTATTTGGATCAGGCAAGGTCTAAATTGTAACCCTATTACCATAGGAACCTTGAAAACCATGAGAGCATAAGTGCATGTATAAGGAAGTATACACTTTGAAAGTTGCACATAAGGTAATCTCTTAGAAAAATAAAAAAGTTAAGCAAGACAAAGTGGTGCAAATAAATTGGGAATTCAATCTACAATGCAATCAAACAAAGATCACATGGTGTAGACACAAGAGCTTGAAATTATGTCACAGTTTGAACACCTGAATTATAAGGACAATATATTTGAGTTTACTATTAACTAAGGCTATAAACACTTCCATAGGACCCACCTAAGACCATGAACACCTTAAGAAACATCAATGACCGTGAACTACTACCAAGGAGGCACTTAGGCCGTGAACACCTTCAAATGGTGGAATCTTGGCCGTGAACTACTTTCAATAAGCCACTTTGGCCGTAAACCCCTTCACATGATCACCTTTGACCATAAACTCCATTGTGGGACATCAATTGGCGGTAAACCCTAGTGAGAATTCAATTAGACCGTGAAATCCTTTCCCATTTCAAGGGTGTTTATGGACTATGAGCTGTAAATGGTTATTTCCAATATGAATCTCAGTAATTCATGCATTATCCATCAGTAAACCAAGCAACTATCAAATCGTCCTCCTATCCTTCCCTTATGAGCGTAAACCCATTCCTCATCCCACCAAAAACTCGTTTCACATTCTGTGAAGTCTTAAACTACTCTCTAACGTATGCAAGCTCCAAGTCTCATTTTCTTCAAGCAATTTCCTAATCCTTGTAAGTGTTTCAAGTCTTGGTTAGTAATTCTCCTTATTATCTTGTTTAAATTCCTCATAGTTACACATGAAGTATGTGTTAATATTCTTAGGAAGATCAAACGTTCAAAGAGTTATCAAACTCTTCAAGTGTTAGGACTTGAAACTTCTCATCACCTCTCCAAAATCACCCACGAAATCAAACCAATGTGAGCTTCATACCCCTATATTTTGAGTTTTTCATTGTTTTTGAGGGAGAATACAAGTCAAGGGTCTTGTGAAATTTTAGTATAATTGCTTGTTTATGCATGTATGTTATGATTTATGTGCTTAAAGTTATGAACCCTATATATTGGTTCAAGAACTCGAGATTCTTAGCTAGTCTCAAGGTTTTGAACTATATATCACAAAGTAGATGTTAGAAACAAAAACTAATATGTTTATGAAATATAAATCATAAATTGTTATATCAAGAATCATAAGGTTTTGCTTCAAAAATTGTTTCAGCAAATTGTTAAACATAATATTTTGGAAATGGTTAAATTAGGGACCATTTTTGGCCACATATATATAAGGACCATTTTGGAAAATGGAATAAAATTAAAGAATTATTGAACATCTCAATTTTTAAAGAACCAAAAATGAAATTTTTGGATAAACAAGGGCCTTTTTGAATATTTTCATAAATATAAGTCTAAAATGAACATTTTAGAAGAAATGGGCCATTTTTAATAATTCACCTAGTTTTGAACCACTTATGACACCTTTTGACAAATATGGGTCTTATTTGACGATTTATAAAAAGAAGGGCCATTTTTTCCAATATCGATAATATTGGATCATTTTTGATAAATATGATTCAATGTGGATTATTTTTCAATAAACAAAACAAAGCGATATACCTACTTAATGAGCACAATTATTGTTATTTATTAAATAACGAATTTCATCGATTAGCACAAATCTCTATTAGTATTCTAGTCAGACGCATCTCCAAAGTACCTATATATATATATATATATATATATATATATATATATATATATATATATATATTAGTGTACGTTTAAAGTCCTGTAAAGAGTTGCAACCCGAGTCTCCTGGAGGGAGAGCGGGAATTTGTGTATAGATCTATACGGGGTTGACACCCCGCACCTTCGCTGTTCGTTACAGCTAGACCGGCCAGTCTAGGGTGACAAATGTCTTTAGTCGATTTGGGCGCCTGAGAAACGCCAAGACAGGCATCCGTCATATTAGTATGGTTATAATGGCTCACTAGAATATAATAATGTATTTAGAAACTTATGTAAGGAAAACCTTAAAAATAAATTATCACATTGTGTTGACCGCCCCTATGCCTGGTAGTGATTGTCCACATTCGTTGTGTTGATCGTCCACTTGCGTTGTGCGGAATGTCCACAATCGCCTGTTGATTTCTCACACTTCACCAGTCTTAGGGTTTTAGGACCACCATTTTGTATATCAGAAAATATAGGATTTTCTGGAGTAAACGATTTTATATGATTTCGAAGACGATAAACTAAAACACACACATGTAACCACACTCAATTGGAAGCAGAACTTACGATTATTTTATACAAGAAAATATAAGATTTTCTGGAGAAAACGATTTCACAATTTTGAAAGATGATAAACTAAAACAAACACATGCAACTGTACTAGATAGAAAACAAGACTTAGAACTGTTTTGATAAGAAAACACTGGAATTTTCTGGATTTCTAATCTATCACAAAGTTTTATATGAAAATGCTTATGAACTCACCAACTTTTAAGTTGACGCTTTTCAAAACCACTTGTATTCTCAGGGATCTAGTAAGCAGGTAGTCACCACGACCGAGGACTGTCGTCGCTGCATTATGTTACTACTACTTTTGATATTTCATGTTTAACTTTTAAAAAGAACAAGTATTTTAAACAATGTAAGTTTATTACCTTAATGTATGATGTTTGGATTTTCTATGTTTCATTTATATTCAATTGTTATGATACTGCACAACGAAGTCACCCGTCTCCGAACATTTCCGCCGTCTGGTCCGGGGGTGTGACAGATTGGTATCAGAGCATTGTTTATAGTGAACAAGTATATCTAGCCACACAAGATATACAACTATAAATACAATTGGACTAAAACACTCTGACTAAAAGTATACTTTAAAGATATAAGTATTTTATAAAAGTATACATACTTACTAGCATGGTATCATAACGAGAAGAAAACAAAAGTAACTAAACGTTGAACACTACAGTCAAACCTAGGATGCTATGTAATCATATCTGGGATAAATATAGCCTGATCAACTATATTTATTTGAGATATGACCAACATGTGATTGGGAGTGATGGTGGTGTTGCAACAAACCTAAAACCTACCAACTATACAAGTAAGAGAACATCAGAATCGAACATCAAGTTTAAAATACTATAGGAGTATTTTAGGATACCATAAACCCCCCCCCCCACACCTAAATAATCACCGTATTTCTCATATCCATATCCTCGCAGAAAAACCATAGCTGAAATTCCTCACAAAGACATCTACTACCCTGTCTCGGTAACTTGCGGATTATGAAAGGGAGGATTCCGACTAAGAGGTCCATGTGTAAAACCCAGAGGGGAATCCTAAGGAATGCCAAGAGATGAATTATGAAAGGGTGGATTCCGACTAAGAGCCAAGCAAGGATGAAAGCGCCAAGGAAACCCTTAGCGAGCTTCACCCAATTGGGAGTAGACAAGAGACCCTTTCACCTCTTTCTTCCCAGATACGTAAACACCCAATATAAGTGCCCCTGGAATAGACGTACCTAGTAACAAAACAATACCCACATAAAGACAAGCTTAGTGATTGACACCTACCACGTTCAGGATGCATTCCCACAAAAGACAATCCCATCCACAATCGATGTGCACTGTGCTCCGATACCCAACACCCTCACAATTCAAGCACCACCCCCATTTGGGCCACAAGTGACCCGTCTAGACCCTCAGTTTACGACTCTCCATCGTGGACTAATGGATACCGAAGGCGAAGTTTGATATACGACAATATAAATCCGACACCCCAAGAATAACAAGAACACCATTCCAAAGCCTTATGGAACCAACAAGTAGAACTAGAGAACCGTACGAACCGTCTACATTCCATAAAGGAGGAAGTGACCACCCTGAGACGACATCCGATTACAGCTGGGACTAGGACAGATTTAGCAGAACAAAGAGCGGAAGGGGTCGCTCATGAAATGAGTAAAATGGTCGAGCACTTTGTGTGCCATTTCGGCATAGGAAAATCACCACACTACTCGCCTTAGATTTATAATGTCTTAAACCACAACCAGTACTAGTAAGCCAATAGAAGTACGCCCTCCAAGAACCCATGTGATATAAATCTAATCATTGTATAAATGACTATACCACATCCCAATAAAACATAACATTCATGCGATGCTTAATTCTACTCTCAATCGTAAATACATCATGGGGATGTAGGTCCAAAGAACGAGAAACGTATAACGAAACCTGTGATTTGTATGCGTACATGCATAAGTTCATACCTATAATCATAGAGAAGATATGACTAGAAATAACCATAGTGTAACGCCCGTAGATCAGGGCTAGTCAATTTAGAGACGATAAGCGTCAAAAATGACTTTTTGATAGAAGATTATTTAGGATGAATAATCTTAACTAAGTTGTAGTATATGTTACAAGGATTCCGTACATATAAAGAACGCCGAAATCCGAGTTATAACGAAGAAGTTATGACCTGTCGTAGTTTCACGACAGAACCGACACGACACAGCTCGACGTAAATAGTGAATTTACATTAGAACGATATTTGGCCTTAGCGATCTAAATGAAAGTCGTAGAATACATTAAACCGAGAGCGTGCATGAAAAGAACGCCCAAATCTGACTTCGTATGAGGAAGTTATGATTTTCCGAAGTTTCGACTTAGCAGTATGTAGCCCGAATAATCGATTTGAGATCGAGCGGTTTTTAGCCGAAATAATCTAAACGAGAATCAAAGATCTCGTTGATAGTAGTCCAACGGTAAAAAGACAGACGAAAACGGACGTCAGATGAAGAAGTTATGAATTTATAACGGAGTTTTCCTGTCCCGGCCTACTAAAATAAAATGATAAAAATAAATTCAAAATTAGCCGACGGAGTCTAAACAAAAGTTATAGAGCGTAGTCTCACCTACGCGTGGATATAAAGAACGTCGAAAACAGAGTTCGTATGAGGAAGATATGAATTTTTGAAGTTTATTAAATAATTAAAATATATATTTAATCTTTAATTTGGATGTATATCCGAAGGAGTCATTGATCTTATCCGAAGTACGCCCATCGTACCCCGGTGCATGAACCCCTCGGACTCGAGTGCCTCGCATACATAAGCGATGACGTTTTTGGTCGCGTACGCCCAGCGTACCTAGTACACCCAGCGTACTCCGAAATTACGCCCAGCATAACCCCGAAGTTCAGCCCCTATAAATACCTTGCGAGGGCAGCCGGCCTTCTTGCTCATTTTCTCTTCTCTCTCTCCCGTTTAACCTCGATTTTCATGCAAGAAATATCCCGAAGCCCCGGTATCATTCCCGAGCCCCGAAGCAAGTCCTGAAGCCCCGAAGATCCCGAGAAGTAAAATTCCCGAGTAGAAGCTTTGCCCGCGGGAAGCCAATTTTTATGAAGATCTTCCAGATCTACCGAAGAATACTACTTCTACAATCCGTAGTGTTGTCTGATCATCTTCTAATCAAGTGAGTGTATAGTCCCTTTCATAAACACGATAATAATACAAGTATTGTTTGAATGTATTAAGTATATTGTTGTTTATATGTGTGAGTGTGTGGATACTTTCTTCTAACACATAAATATGAAGTATCTGCTTCGAAATACGTGTTATGTGTTTATATATTGTGGTTTATTTGAGATAAGCGTGGAATGGATGTTTTATATAGGTTTTAAATGAGTTAAACTGTATATGTATTTTATATCTACAAATATGTCGGGTAGACGAAATAGTTGGTGTGTGATGAAGGATAAGTTTGAGGATGAGACGAAAGATAAACCTCGATAGCTATGGATTTAGTACTGTATAGATGAACCTTGGTAGCTATGGATTTAGTACCGTATAGACGAACGCTGGTAGCTATGGATTTAGTACTGTTAGATAAACGATGATAGTTATGGACTTAGTACCTGTTAGATAAACGTTGGTAGATATGGACTTAGTACCTACACTGGTAGCTATGGATTTAGTACCCAATGAATGAACCATAGCAGCTATGGAATTAGTGCTTTACGAAAGAACCTTGGCAGCTATTGTCTTAGTGCCTAATAAAGAATCCTGGCAACTATTGTCTTAGTGCCTAATACGGAGTGAACGAATAGATGACTCTTAGGGTAGACCCTTAAGAGTAAGGAAGATAATAGGGATGGGTAATTGGAATGATCGTTTGATGATAGAATATATATATATATATATATATATATATATATATATATATATATATATAAAAGATATAATATTGTGGGTTGAAAACCCTATATGCTCACGAGGCTCCCAAGCCTGACCCACTCAGTTTTTCTGTATTACAGGTAGTACAAAAAGAGCATAGTTGGATGATGACGAGGGATTTTGGATTATAGATCAGTAGTTATAAATAACTATTGTAAGGTCTATGTTGTTCTGTTTATGCTTTTGGTATGTATAGAACATGACATCCCGAGATTTTGTTATATAATGAAAATACATTTCTTTAAAGAAATGCTTTGATAAATTCTTATCATATTTTGTTTTGGGAACAAATTCCGCAACTGTTTTCCTGTAAAAGATTACTCTGATTTTATAAAACAAAGCATAAACAAATCGGTCTTTTCTGGCCGAGAAATTGGGGATGTCACAGTTGGTATCAGAGCATTAGTTTAAGCGAACTAGGAATTTGTAGGAAATTTCTAGACTTAAACTTAGAATGCTAAGTGATGATCGTGAGGAGTGTGTCTAAAATATGTTAGGTAGTACACCTAAATTGACACAAGCACTAGTTTATTTTAGGAATGATGCCTAAAATTCTTTTATGTGCTAAATGTTTTGTGTGATAGCTATATTGATGCTATTATTTGTTCGGATCTATGGTCTGTTGCCGACCGGATTTGGAAACCTTATGTGTGTAGGATTCTAAGCGTATGACTACGATATTAGAACTAGCATGTAAACGTTTCGGGGTGATAAGGAGATTTATATGTTTATCATAATTAAAGCTTTCTTATCTTAAATTCTCGCTTGGTACACCGAATGTATGCTTGGATGTACAAGAGGTCATGGTGAAGACTCGTAGAGAAATTGAGTAAATGGAGGAAATGAAGAAGGCTTATGGTAGTGGATGACACCTATCAGAAGATATCGTAAGAGTGGTATCTTGCCTTTAGAGTATGTCTTATGAAATAACAGTATGTTTAGAGGAGTACGGTACGTCTGAAGTACACCTTCGATTGGCAGGATGATGGAACGATTGATGAAATTCTTGAAGTTGTCTCATCGTCTGGTATTTCCATCACCAATCGAGTTGAAGTAGAGTTGATGAGTGAAGATTGAGCAATGAAGAAGTCCTAGTAGAGTCTAGGGAAATTGTTTATGATTATTTGGACACATTCGTATGTGTTAAATTCTTTTGTGATTTTTTTATATGGTGACTTGGTCGACTGCGGGACAATACTTGGGACGAGTATGAGTAGGTGTGAAAGGTAGTAGATGCATATACTACTGAAAGCACAGGACTCGCACTTAGATCAGGGAAAGTCACAAGGTTACCAAGAAGCTAGTGATTGATTCCGTTTTATTCGGGTATGTCATTACCATTGTTTCGGTAGTGACTAGTAAGATGGTTGTTGTTCCGACCCTAGTGGTCATATCCAATTGGAGTCCGACTACGGTGAGTATGTTACGTGGTTCGAAGAACCAAGTTCGAAGTAACATCTGACGTAAGTCAGAAGATTGAAGTCAATGCGATCATTGGTATCGCACTCGTTGTTCATAAAGTTTGTAGCTAGAGATGCTACATGCTGAAATGTGATTATATCACATTAGAATATGAAGGAAGGTATATTCCATGCTGGAATTTAACTTTAAATAGACCGAGTCTAAGCGTCGCATCGTGCGATGAGAGGTCAGTAGAGCACGACCCATCGGTCTGTTACAATAGATAAAGGAAAGTATTTATCCTAAGAAGAAGAAAGAGTCCACAATAAGGACTTATTTGGTAACTCGAAGGTTACGATTGAAAGTACAACAAAGTACGATAAGCAGATGCAAGATTGGGCATCGTCTGCGGTCAAGAAAGCCATACAGTTAAATACTCTTTCGAGGAAACATAGAAGTTACGGTTATTACCTAGGATGAAGAAATAACGTGTGGAATCATTATGCAAGTCCTATTTCGTTGATGATTCCGGGACGTAATCATCCTAAGGGGGAGATAATTGTAACGCCCGTAGATCAGGGATAGCCAATTTAGAGACGATAAGCATCAAAAATGACTTTTTGATAGAAGATTATTTATGATGAATAATCTTAACTAAGTTGTAGTATATGTTACAAGGATTCCGTACATATAAAGAACGCCGAAATCCGAGTTATAACGAAGAAGTTATGACCTGTCGAAGTTTCACGACAGAACCGGCACGACACAGCTCGACGTAAATAGTGAATTTACGTTAGAGCGATATTTGGCTTTAGCGATCTAAATGAAAGTCGTAGAATACATTAAACCGAGAGCGTGCATGAAAAGAACGCCCAAATCTGACTTCGAATGAGGAAGTTATGATTTTCCGAAGTTTCGACTTAGCATTATGCAGCCCGAATACTCGATTTGAGATCGAGCGGTTTTTAGCCGAAACAATCTAAACGAGAATCGAAGATCTCGTTGATAGTAGTCCAATGGTAAAAAGACAGATGAAAACGGACGTCGGATGAAGAAGTTATGAATTTATAACGGAGTTTTCCTATCCCGGCCTACTAAAATAAAATAATAAAAATAAATTCAAAATTAGCCGACGGAGTCTAAACGAAAGTTGTAGAGCGTAGTCTCACCTACACGTGGACATAAAGAACGTCGAAAACGGAGTTCGTATGAGGAAGATATGAGTTTTTGAAGTTTATTAAATAATTAAAATATATATTTAATCTTTAATTTGGATGTATATCCGAAGGAGTCAATGATCTTATCCGAAGTACGCCCAACGTACCGCGGTGCATGAACCCCTCGGACTCGAGTGCCTGGCATACGTAAGCGATGACGTTTTTGGTCGCGTACGCCCAGCGTAGGGCTTAGTACGCCTAGCGTACCGACTACGCCCAGCGTACTCCGAAATTACGCCCAGCGTAACCCCGAAGTTCAGCCCCTATAAATACCTTGCGAGGGCAGCCGGCCTTCTTGCTCATTTTCTCTTCTCTCTCTCCCGTTTTGCCTCGATTTTCATGCAAGAAATATCCCGAAGCCCCGATATCATTCCCTAGCCCCGAAGCAAGTCCCGAAGCCCCGAAGATCCCGAGAAGTAAAATTCCCGAGCAGAAGCTCTGCCCGCGGGAAGCCAATTTTTGTGAAGATCTACCGAATAATACTACTTCTACAAGCCGTAGTGCTGTCCGGTCATCTTCTGATCAAGTGAGTGTATAGTCCCTTTGATAAACACGATAATAATACAAGTATTATTTGAATGTATTAAGTATATTGTTGTTTATATGTGTGAGTGTGTGGATACTTTCTTCTAACACATAAATATGAAGTATTTGCTTCGAAATACGTGTTATGTGTTTATATATTGTGTTTTATTTGAGATAAGCGTGGAATGGATGTTTTATATAGGTTTTAAATGAGTTAAACTGTATATGTATTTTATATCTACAAATATGTTGGGTAGACGAAATAGTTGGTGTGTGATGAAGGATAAGTTTGAGGATGAGACGAAAGATAAACCTCGGTAGCTATGGATTTAGTACTGTATAGATGAACCTTGGTAGCTATGGATTTAGTACCGTATAGATGAACGCTGGTAGCTATGAATTTAGTACTGTTAGATAGACGATGATAGCTATGGACTTAGTACCTGTTAGATAAACGTCGGTAGCTATGGACTTAGTACCTACACTGGTAGCTATGGATTTAGTACCCGATGAATGAACCATAGCAGCTATGGAATTAGTGCTTTACGAAAGAACCTTGGCAGCTATTGTCTTAGTGCCTAATAAAGAATCCTGGCAGCTATTGTCTTAGTGCCTAATACGAAGTGAACGAATAGATAACTCTTAGGGTAGACCCTTAAGAGTAAGGAAGATAATGGGGATGGGTAATTGGAATGATCGTTTGATGATTGAATATATATATATATATATATATATATATATATATATATATATATATATATATATATATATATATATATAAGATATAATATTGTGGGTTGAAAACCCTATATGCTCACCAGGCTCCCAAGCCTGACCCACTCAGTTTTTCTGTATTACAGGTAGTACAAAAAGAGCATAGTTGGACGATGACGAGGGATTTTGGATTATAGATTAGTAGTTATAAATAACTGTTGTAAGGTCTATGTTGTTCTGTTTATGCTTTTGGTCTGTATAGAACTTGACATCCCGAGATTTTGTTATATAATGAAAATACATTTCTTTAAAGAAATGCTTTGATAAATTCTTATCATATTTTGTTTTGGGAACAAATTCCGCAACTGTTTTCCTGTAAAAGATTACTCTGATTTAATAAAACAAAGCATAAACAAATCGGTCTTTTCTGGCCGAGAAATTGGGGATGTCACACATAGTTACTCACAAACCTGTTTTCTGATCATGCAACAAAATCATGTCTTCCCATGGAAACAACCAGCTAGCCGGCGAAACACCAATTCTGCATATGGACCCCACAACCTTCCAAACCGCTGTAACAGCTGCCGTGACAGCTGTCATGGCACACCTCAATGCCAACAACACAAATGAAAATGGAAGCGGCGCCGATATATTCAACCGTAATAATAACCAAGGAAACCAATAAAGGACGACTTACCATGACACCCCAAACTCCAAACATAAGGTCATGAAGCGAAAGTTTGGGAACAAAGAAGGAGGCAGTTCGACCCAGAGACTTACCAAAAGGAAACAAGCGGGAGCAGTCCCTACCCATATTAACCCTACTCCTTCCACACCGAGAAAATCATATCTTGGAAACTTTCCACACTGCAACAAATGCAATTACCATCATCTCGGAGTCCGCAGAGAATTACATTGCAATAGGTGCAACAAGAAGAGACACCTCGCCTGTTACTGTAGGACCCCAGTCCAATACGTCATTCCAACTCCCAATGCCGGAATAAGTCCAGTATGTCACAAATGCGGTGCAGCAGGACATTTCAAGAAGGATTGTCCAACAGAGAAGCATGACGGAGAGCCGGAAGAATTTGGCAATTAAGATATGATTAAGCGACAAGAATCCCTACCGAGAAATTTTGGTACGTTTCAAACAACAAAATTTAAGCATCAAATAGTTTTTAGAAAAAGGTTTTGTCAATTAAAAACATAATCAAAAACTATTTCCTCATCCGAGCAAATCGTGTAAATCACGGAGAAACTAGAGAACTCTGTGAATGGACCAGGATGGTGTCGTATAAACATTAGCATCATATATAGTTAGGATTCTACAAACTAAGAGGGTGATCCCGCCTTATTTTCCCTGTTCCTTGTCTGAATGTTGATTAGGGCAGAACCACGCAGTCAATTATCTTTTTAAAATCCTAAGTATGTATGGTTAGGTTACACCCATCTATAGTAGAAAAACCTAGCAGAATTCGGATTACGAATTCCCTTGCTTTATATCAGCGCTGACGTGTTACTAGAACACCTATCACGCAGGAACAAAGTAGACGCAATAGTAATAACAAAAAAACGAAACTAGTAGTGACAAGAACATGAATGTAGAACACCCTCTCATTCCTAACAACCCTTCCTTCCCAATCGACATGACATCTGTTATAATAAGGAGTCCAACGTCATCAATTAGCACGGACTGGCTTGATTCTCACCTTACAAACTTCGAGCACTGCAAGGAGACTTCTGTCTTACACAACCGAATAATAAAAACTCTTCCAGCCTGTAACGACAAATCCCTAGCATCCAGACCCATGAGCTCCCATGTAAGAGATGCCACGCTCTTTCCTAGCCGCAATAAAGAGTAAGAGCAAGAAATAAAAGACATCAAGGGAATCGGAAAGGCTTCCGACCTCCCCTAGATATTCCTTAAATCCCTTTAGAAACCTCAACCATGTGCTAAGACGAGTTGGAATCGACTCGACTCTTGGAACCATCTCAATAACCAAACCCTCGACACCACCTAGCACCAACACAAGAACAAATATTGTCCGATCAATAGAACGACCTAATAAGAAAGGAATTTATCAGACCAAGCCCCTGACCTCAGTAGACACCCGCCTGACTTAAGAGAAGGGAAAACGGATTGCCCATAAGGTCACTAACTACTAATAGGTCAAACAAACCCATCCTCAAGGATGGATACTCCCTACCCCAAATCAGAGACTTGTTCAACCAACAACAAGGAACTGGCAGAGGTCGACCCATCTTTAGCTCGGAACACCATAGGAAGAGAACTCCCAAAGTAACCTTAGACTCATAAGGTCAGCTACACCACACGCAACATCAACTTTGGCGATAATGGTGCAAACTCTTGAGGCCTAGAAAATTCTACTTCTAGGACACCAGGAGCACGATCCCTAGTAGACCATTCGAAAGTCCTCGCCATAATAGGTCTGGTAACCTATGGCCTTTGGTTACCATAAGAACCCAGTTTCATACATTTCACATTCCACGTATTCAACACTCATAAGCGTCTAACCCCCGAATCTCTAGGAATCCCCCTTGACATGATCAAGGTAAACAAGAACCCACACCCCAAAGAGAAGCATGTGTAATGGACATTGGCAAAGCTTGGGATACCCACTTGCTTCTAATCGAGTACTCATATAACAACATCTACCACTCGAGCATAGGAGTTACACCCTTTGAGGCCTTGTATGGCCGGAAGTGCAGATCGCCCCTCTGTTGGGCTGAGGTGGGAGACACCTAGCTGGAAAATGGGAAAACGCCCACCATCACACTCATTGGACCCGAGATTATTCGAGAAACCACGGAAAAGATAGTCCAAATTCAAGCACGACTCCAAGCATCACGGGACCGACAAAAGAGTTATGCATATAAAAGGCGAAAGCCTCTGGAACTCCAGGTGGGTGATCGAGTGCTATTAAAAGTCTCCCCAATACATCGGACCATTCGAGGTCCTTGCCCGGATCGGTCAGGTAGCCTACAAACTCCAACTACCCTCAGAACTCAGTAATGTACACCGCGTATTCCATGAGTCGAACCTAAGGAAGTGTCTATCAGACACAACCCCCCAGTTCCACTAGACGGAATTGAAGTGAACGAGAACTTTCTATTTGTTGAGTAGTCTATCGAAATTATGGATTGAAAAGTTAAGTGCACGAAACATAGCCGCATCCCCACTATTAAGGTTAGATGGAATGCCAAACGCATACCTGCATTCACATGGGAACGCGAGAATCAAATGATGCAAAAGTACCCTCACCTTTTCGCTAGTCCGAAAGAATAACTTTCAAAGAATTTCGGGACGAAATTCCCTCTAACGGGGGGATGATGTGACAACCCAAACTATTTGGGCCAGGCAAGGTCTAAATTCTAACCCTATTACCATAAGAACCTTGAAAACCATGAGAGCATAAGTGCATGTATAAGGAAGTATACACTTTGAAAGTTCCACATAAGGTAATCTCTTAGAAAAATAAACAAGTTAAGCAAGACAAAGTGGTGCATATAAATTGGGAATTCAATCTACAATGCAATCAAACAAAGATCACATGGTGTAGACACAAGAGATTGAAATTATGTCACACTTTGAACACTTGAATTATAAGGACAATATACTTGAGTTTACTATTAGCTAATGCCATAAACACTTCCATAGGACCCACCTAAGACCATGAACACCTTAAGAAACATCCATGACCGTGAACTACTACCAAGGAGGCACTTAGGCCGTGGACACCTTCAAATGGAGGAATCTTGGCGGTGAACTACTTTCAATAAGCCACTTTGGACGTAAACCCCTTCACATGATCACCTTTGACCATGAACTCCATGGTGGGACGCCAATTGGCCGTAAACCCTAGTGAGAACTCAATTAGACCGTGAAACCCTTTCCCATTTCAAGGGTGTTTACGGACAATGAGCTGTAAATGGTTATTTCCAATACGAATCTTAGTAATTCATGCATTATCCATCAGTAAACCAAGCAACTATCAAATCATCCTCCTATCCTTCCCTTATGAGCGTAAACCCATTCCTCATCCCACCAAAAACTCATTTCACATTTTGTGAAGTCTTAAACTACTCGCTAACGTATGCAAGCTCCAAGTCTCATTTTCTTCAAGAAATTTCCTAATCCTTGTAAGTGTTTCAAGTCTTGGTTAGTAATTCTCCATATTATCTTCTTTAAATTCCTCATAGTTACACATGAAGTATGTGTTAATATTCTTAGGAAGATCCAAGGTTCAAAGAGTTATCAAACTCTTCAAGTGTTAGGACTTGAAACTTCTCATCACCTCTCCAAATCAAACCAAGGTGAGCTTCATACCCCTATCTTTTGAGTTTTTAATTGTTTTTGGGGGAGAATACAAGTCAAGGGTTTTGTGAAATTTTAGTATAATTGCTTGTTTATGCATGTATGTTATGATTTATGTGCTTCAAGTTATGAACCCTATATATTGGTTCAAGAACTCGAGATTTTTAGCAAGTCTCAAGGTTTTCAACTATATATCACAAAGTAGATGTTAGAAACAAAAACAAATATGTTTATGAAATATAAATCATAAATTGTTATATCAAGAATCATAAGGTTTTGCTTCAAAAATAGTTTAAACAAATTGTTAAACATAATATTTTGGAAATGGTTAAATTGGGGTATTAATAATATTTTGGGGACCATTTTCGGCCACATATATATATATATATATAAGGACCATTTTGGAAAATGGAATAAAATTGAAGAGTTATTGAACATCTCAATTTTTAAAGGACCCTAAAGTACATTGCTATTTTCAAAATTGGAGAAGGGTTAATAGAAAACATACCTTTTAGTTTATTATTGTAAATAAACTTGAATTTATTCTTTGTAGAATTTCAGAATGCCAACACCAGAATTCTCGTGGCTCTGACGGCTCACACCTAAACCCTAGTAGTTGGAGGCTATTGAAAAGAGAGGGGAAAGGAGGGAATTTTTGGAATTCCTTTGAGAGGTACGATTTTGAAAAACATGAGACCCAAGGAGGGTTTATATAGGTGACTAGATGGGCTTGGATAAGGCACGTTTCCTTGGATAAGCCTTATCCCTTTAGCTTTCCCCCCCCCCCCCAAGTCTCCTTAAAGACAAAGAAAAGCTCTAGAAACTATCTAGAACCACTCTAGAATTCATCCAACCCTAAGGGAGGTTCTAAATTGGTCAATGCTCAATCTATTGAACATTGTCAGATTTATTCCTTCCACTTTTAATTATTCGAATTAATCCCAAAATTAATTCCAATTATTTTTTGATTAATTTATAATTAAACATTGTAATTTCAAATTAATTTATTTTTATCTCACAACATATTAATAAATTATTTATTTTTATTTCTAATTAATTTATGAATCATATAATAAATTAATAAATCAGTGTCTCTCTCCAAATAGCATTCCAGTCTCTTACTACGTTTGAGGACAACCAAAAAGGACTTTGCTAATAATTTAAGTTTATAATACTCTAGTTAATGGCTTAGACACCTAATCCAAAAGTCTCATACTTGCATAAGTCTATAACTAAATTACTACTTCCAAATTAGAATGCAAAGTGTTCTTTCTGAAGCAACTGCCAAACTCTGATCTAAACAGACATTGGTCCTCAGATAAGTGATCAATGATTCCTCCATTCTACTAGATATCATATAGACATGATACATGGATTAGAATCAATCTCATTGTCCAATTTTTTTTCCTTATTTCTGATTTGTGATGGCGACATAAGATTTCAACTTGAACACATCAACTGAGTCCTAGTTGGGCCCAACACTATAAGTGAACACCAATCACCGAAGAGCCCAAAGATATTTCTTTTCCCGTTAGGGAAAAAGGAACAAATAAACTTTGACTTATATGCTTGTATCCTTTACTCACCAAATCATACATGATACCGTGTTTTATAACATCATGTTATTGATGCGGTTTCACAGTACCAATGCACAGACGACTTGAAAATTACAACTCATTTTTTTTTTCAAGAATATAAGATATTACCGTCTTAGAATTACCCGTGATATAGTCCATGAAGTAATTCTATGAGCATAGGTTTATCCAATACTTAAATATCCATTTCTAAGTACTCATGAATATTGTAGCAATACAATTTCTATGTCTAACTACCTTACACAATCTATAATTAAATTCATGATAGTCTTATTTCACTACTTACTCCCAAAGTAAGAGTGACTGTGAAATTTAAATAATTAAATTATTCTAGAAGTAATACATGCAAAATCAAACAAAAGAATAAATAATTGACAAAGGCAGTAAACAAGTTTCAAACTAATCATCCAAATACTAAAACTAATATCATATCTCAAACCAATGCTCCTAGCATGTTGATTGTGCTTAACCATACTGAGAGCCTTTGTCAAAGGATCTGCATGATTCTCTTCTGATGATACCCTCTTCACGATAAGATGATCTTCTTTTACTCTATGTCTGATATAATGGTACTTTCTGTCGATATGTATTGATTTTCCATGATATCTGATGAAGTTCCAAAACCAAGCTGCTTCATTTGATGCTTCACTTGCCGCTATGTACTCTGATTCGCAAGTAGAATAAGCCACTGTGTCTTGCTTGGAACTATTCTAAATAACTGCTCCACCATTTAATAGAAACACCTAGCCTGACTGAGAACGAAAGTTGTCCATGTCTGTGTGAAATCTGGCGTCACTGTACCCATTCACTCTCAATGTATCACTGTCTCCAAGTACTAGATTCATATCCTTTGTCCATCACAGATACGCCTGAATTTTCTTAACTACTATCTAATGAGCTCTGCCAGGATTTACCTGATAGCGACTGACCATGCTTAAAGCAAAAGAAACATCAGGACGATTACATGTCATAGCGTACATGATCGGTCCTACAGCCGAAGCGTAAGGGAATCAACTCATATTAGATTTCTCTTCATCCGCACTTGGGCTATGAGTCTCACTCAATTTGAAATTCATTTGAATAGGTAGCTCTCCTTTCTTGGAATTTTCCATACTAAACCGTCTTAGTACTTTATCCAAGTATGCACTTTGACTAAGTCCAATTAGTCTTCTCTCTCTATCTCTCAAAATTCTTATCTTGAGAATATAGGATGCCTCTCCTAGATCCTTCATAGTGAAACACTTTCCAAGCCTAGATTTCACTTCTTGCAAAGTTGGAATATTGTTTCCGATGAGCAGTATGCCATCAAACTCTTTGACCTTTTCCATGGAAACAAAGATTCTAGATACGAGACACTTGTTTCAATCCATAGATGTATTTCTCAAGCTTACACACACTATTGGGAAACTTGGCATCAACAAAACCCTCTGGTTAACTCTTGTAAACATTTTCAGCCAACGTCCCATTAAGGAATGTGGTTTTGACTTCCATCTGCCAAATCTCATAATCATGAAAGGAAGCTACGACGAGCATTATCCTAATAGATTTTATCTTGGCCACTTGTGAGAAGGTCTCATCATAGTCTATCCCTGGGAGTTGAGTCAAGCCTTCGCAGCCAGTCGTGCTTTGGATGTATGCACATTTCCATTCATGTCGGTCTTCTTATTGAAGATCCATTTGCAACCAACTGTCTTTCGACTAGGTTCTTGATCAACCAAATTCCAAACTTAGTTGTCGTACATGGACTTGATATCGCTATCCATTGCCTCTTTCCTCTTTGAAGCCATAGGGCCTGCCATCGCTTCCTTGTAGTTAGTAGGGTTGTCCAAATTTACTAGTTTTTATCACTGATAAACTTATCACCATCTGTCTTTATATGGAAACCATAGAACGTAGGTGGCATGCTAACTCTACTGGAAAGAAGAATAGGTAACAAATTGTCAATTGGCTCAACTGTAATTTCTTCCTCCGGTTGAGTGCTAGTATCTTCTAAGGTTCCTTCATTGGTTGACTCTTGAATTTCTTCAAGGTCAATAGTACTCCCATTGTCCTCTTTGGATATGAGCTCTCTCTCTCACTCTCTCTCTCTCTCTCTCTCTCTCCATCTCTCTCTCTCGCATAAGACTCCTCTTTGTGCTACAAATACCATGTTTTTACTTGGTCTGTAGAGCAAGTATCTAAAGGAATTTTGTGGGTAGCCAATGAAAATTCATCTCTCACTTTTGGCTTCTAGTTTTTCATGAGTCTCTCCTCTAACGAAAGCTTCACAACCCCAGACTTTGATATGTGCTAACGAGGGAACTTTGCCTGTCCACATCTCGTGAGGTGTTTTGGATACCTTATTAGTAGGGACAACATTGAGGATATGGGCGGATGTCTCTAAGGTATACCCCCAAAAGGAAATGGGAAGAGTGGCTCGACTCATCATTGAGCGAACCATGTCTAACATGGTCTGATTACGCCTCCCAGCCCCACCATTAAGTTGTGGTGTTCTAGGAGGAATCGAGTGTGAAACTATTCCACATTCATTGAGGTAGTCGTGGAACTCGATACTGTGGTACTCTCCTCCTCTGTCCGATCATAGCATCTTTATCTTCCTACCTAATTAATTCTTGACTTCATGTTTAAACTCTTTGAACTTTTCAAAGGTTTCTGATTTATGTTTGACCAAGTAGATATAACCATATGTACTATAATCATCTATAAACGTTACATAAAACCAATTAGCATCTATTGTGATTAATCTAAAGGGTCCGCACACATCTGCGTGTAAGAGGTCCAACAAACCCTCACCTCTTTCACAAGATCCTGTGAAAGGTGATTTTGTCATCTTGCCCAAAAGACAAGATTCACATTCATCATTTGGCCTTAGGTCAAATGATTCCAACACTCCATCCTTTTGGAGTTGGGCAATGGGTTTCTTTTCAATGTGAAATACAAAATTGCCTAAGCTATCAACACAAGTCACTATTTCATACACACCCTTACAAGGTAAGGCTTTAAATATAAAAATACCATTTTTATAAACCAAAAATGAACCAGTCAAATCATTAAACGAGTAACGAAAACCTTGTCTGAACAATGCATGAAATGAAATAATGTTTCGTGTCATTTTTGATGAATAGTAACAATTAATCAAATCTAAACTAACATCGATAATAAGCACTCGATGGTAAGTTCAAATCTCGATAACCGGAGAAGATCGCCTATTTCCCATGATCAAATTCATCCTCCCATGCTCCACCTCTCCACGTTCTTTTATCCCTTGCATTTAAGAACAAATGTGAAACCCACATCCTGTATCAAGGACCCACGAATGAGTAGATGGTGAGTTATTAGTTTGAATAGTGTATATACCTATCAACGATGGCTTCACCTTTCTATCCTTGATGTCTTGCAAGTACTTGGGGAAGCTCCTCTTCCAATTGCCCTTGTCATTGCAATAGTAACAAGTGGACTCTTTGGGGTAACTAACAACTACAATGTATGAGTTTTACTTTGCCTTTGGGTCATTGCTAAATGACCCAACAATGGCCTTTTTCTTCCAGTTAGCTTTGGGAGCGGCCTTCCTTTTCTTTCCTTTTCCTTGTGTAATGGCGAGAGTCGGAACATTTGTGGAAGGGGTCGAATTTGTTCCCTTAACTCGCGACTCAGTAGTCTATTGCAAGTTATGGAGTTGGGCCAATGTTTTTTATGTGTTGTTCAAATCATAAGCCAATATGAACTGATCATCATAGCTTTACAAACAAGACCATGTCAATGGTCCACTCCTCATCAAAATGCACATTGAGCCTAACAAGGCATTCCACATATCTTTGCATTCTCTCCACGTGGTTGCATACAGACTCTACCTATTTCATCTTGCAACCCATTAGGGACTTCACCACTTCTTATTTTTCTTGACAAGCTCTCTTGTGGTACTTTCCACAAGGTCATTGTTCATCTCATATGACCAGTAGCCCTCACAGAACCTTTGCAATTCGGGAGCCATTGTAGCGACCATGATGCAAGCAACTTTTGTTGGATCGTCGTACTCTTTCTTGTAGCAGGCTAGTTGTTCAGGAGTAGCATTGGCTTCATCGATTTCAGTGAGTTTTCCTTCAAGGACATATTCTTTGCAATCAGATCGAAGAGCCATGTTGATGTACGCATCCAATCATTATAGTTGGTGCAATAAAGAGTAGGGAGAAACCCGAGTGGTGGGTAATGACGATGAAGCAGAAGCATCAGCTGGAGTAGACATCTTTAAAGAAGGAAGGGTTTTAGTTAGATTGCAATAATCCTTAATACTTAACCCATAATAAAAGATTAAGGCTAGGATCCAAAATAACAATTCACAACTAAGAAGATAGATGTCGTAATCTTATAAACGAATTTATGAAGGTAGGTAAAAGGAATTTACCAATTAAAATCAAAATGAAATTCCTAGATCTTTTGATATTCATTGAATCTATCAATGGCATGTTTAATCTCAAATTATGCTCTATTCTTTGTAACTGGGATACCGAGGATCACAAACAAGATGTGAATAACCATACAAATAAGCTTGGCACTCTCGATGTCATTTATCATCTCATATTAATGTGCCGGTTAACCACACGTGCTCCATTAATCAATGATAATTTTCGAGATGTTCATTATTACTCTTTATAGTAATTATTAGTGTGCCAGTTAACCATACACGCTCAACTAACTACAATAAAGTATAATGTATAATTTTATGGATTTGCATACTTTTCACATTTTTTCTAAAGTAACTAAGAGTGGAATTTAATAAATGGTGTTTTAGTTACTTTAATATCATTATACTTTTAATGAAGCGAATGTCATATCAAATTCGTTCTGCTAACGACCCTCGAACAAACAAGGAAGCGGCGGGTGAGAGTGGACATCCATTTAACTACCTTTTTATAGACAGTTTCCTTATACCCTCTTATACATATAGTAATTAACTTTTAATACTATATATATATATATATATATATATATATATATAAGGTGTATTTTAAAACTTTTTTAAAAATACTAAGTTTAATTACAAATTTGAAATTAATAAAAAATAATTTAATTCAAATTAAATCAACAAGGATTAAACAATTTATTTTCTATTAATCAATTAATAAAATAAATTTTAATCCTAATCCAATACCCTCTAATTTTGAAATTAGTGTTTGGATTTACCAAATTAATAATTATCCAATTTCATGGCATTTAAAACTAATAATTATAAAAAACCAGTAAACCCTACAAGAACCATATCAATTTCAAAAATGAAGAAGGAAGCTAGGGTTTCTAAAACCCTTGCCCAAATCGAAAACCATCAAAAGAGATTTTGATCTTAGTTAACTTTGTGCAAGATCACAGAGAACATACGCTCTTACACCACTAATGAGTTTTATATATAACAATAATCATATTTTTGGCGGAAAAAAAAACCTATGTTTGCATTCACCGTAAAGGATTTACGTGCTCACTATGATATGCAAACAACAACTTGAATTCAAGAACCGTAAGGTACATTCTTATTTTCGAAATTGAAGAAGGGTTAATAGAAATCATACCATTTACTTCATTAATCTAAATAAACTTGAATTCCTTCTTTGTAGAACTTCAGAAAGCCAGCACCAGAAATCGAATGCCTTTGATGGCTCACACGCACACCCTAGCAATTGAAGTCTATTGAAGAGAGAGGGTAGAGGACGGAATTTTTGGAATTCCTTTGAGAGGTATGATTGCCGGAAATATGAGAACCAAGGAGGGTTTATATAGGTGACTAGAGGGGCTTGGATAAGGCATGTTTCCTTGGATAAGCCTCATCGCTTTTGCTTTCCCCCTAAATTTCCTTAAAGCCCAAGAAAAGCTCTATAAACTATCTAGAACCAATATAGAATTCGTTCAACCCTAAGGGAGGTTCTAGAATTGGTCAATGCTCAATTTTTTGAACATTGTCACCTTTAGTCCTTCCATTTTTAATTATTCCAATTAATCCCAAAATTAATTCCAATTAAATTCTGATTAATTTATAATTCAACAATGTAATTTCGAATTAATATATTTTTCTCAAAAGATATTAATAAATTATTTATTTTGATTTATAATTAATTCATTAATCATATAATAAATTAATAAGTCAGTCTCTCCTCCAAATAGCATTCCAGTCTCTTACTAGGTTTGATGGCAAGCCAAAAAGACTTTGCTAATAATTGAAGTTTATAATAATTTAGTTAATGGCTTAGACACCTAATCTAATAGGATTATGACCGTAAGATCTTATCATCTATTGACACAAAAAGTGACCCTCTTTAGCTAAGGAACCGCAGTCGGGATTGTAGTCGATACCGCAGTTGGAGTTGATGTCGCAGTAGAAGTGAACTACAGGAGTTGAAGAAGACGTTTAGTGAACCGCAGTGAACCGCAACCACTACCGCAGAGATGATCTGAACATGAAGACCCCAATGATACTTTTCTGACTTAGCGTATTCACATTGTTTTGTCCAGTGAACCTTGCATTGTCACTAAAGTCAGTACTTTAGTATTAGTTTATTTCTTATGTAACTTTTTGGGACTCTAGAAATAGAGACTCCCTATTCATGTAATCTTACCAACTTTTAAGATCTTTCTGAACTTTCATTCAAATACAAAAGATCATTATTCTCTATCTTGTTGTCTTCTAATATTGGAGATCCTCTTCACCATAAGCTGATCACACATACTAACTTGTGTTTGAGTGCAAACCTTGTTATGAACCGGTTCGGTGTATACTTGCTATAACTTGTTGTCATTTATATTTCCTTTACATTTCCGCAATTAACAATCTAACACTTCTAACTTATTATTGTTGAGCTAACTTGAAACTTGAGATTAACTTATTCCGCACTATTATCTTGTACAAACGTTTGTTCAAGTGTTTCTCAAAAGTTTTTCTCACAACAATTGGTATCGGAGCCAAAGTGGTTGCTTTTTAAACAAAACTATGATTTTGAAAAGCCATCTATACCACTAAAGCTCGTTATTGAAAATCAAACAAAATAATCAAAACAAAGGAAATATGGCACAAGCTTTATCATTGTACGTTTTGAACAGTGTTGGAGGTTCGAATAGAGCTCCAATACTCGTTGCAAATGAGTACCACCATTGGTCCCAAAGAATGGAAAGGTATCTCAAGAGGCTCGGTAGAGATGTATGGAGGTCTGTGGAAGAAGGACCCCATGTCCTTGTTGTGACAACCCGAAATTTCTATTCTGTACAACCATTCACTTCAATAGAAGTCAGAACCATTTCTGCTAACTTTCAAGCTTTCTGGAGTCAGTTTGAGTGTTTTAAAGTTAGTACTTCAAGAGGTATCAGGAGAGAGGATGCTCTAGGGTTTATTGTGCAACAATAATGTCCCATAACTCCAAGAATTTGGAGTTTACGGCCTAAACTAGGTGTTTACGGCCGTAAACCCCAAGAGTATAAAAGTGACACTTAGTCATTTTTAACACTTTTTCACAATTTCAAAGCTAGAACTCAAATCCTCTCAAGTATCATCCGATTTTTCCTTCTTGATCTTCAACTTTGTAAGTGTTTCTTACCCTAATAAGTTGATATATACCTTAAACTAGTGATCTTACATGATTCCATCCGTGAAATCATTGCAAATGTGTAGATCTTCAAGTTTCACCAAGAACACCAAGAACACACACTAGTGTTCTTGGACTTTTAGCACCTTTTCAAGCTTCTACATAGTAAGTACTCTTACCCTAGTGTATTGTAAGGCTTGTTACACTTCTTAATCATCTAGAAAACACAAGTAAACACAAGATCAAAGGTGTTTATGGTCCAAGAACACCTTGGACCGTAAACCCTAATAAGGGTGCCAAAAGTGCCCTAGTCCCTTACCAAGCCTTGGATACTAGTCTAGAACACATCCTTGATGTGCATAGGACCTTAAACACCAAAAACACCACAAACCATATGGTTTTACAACCGTAAACCCAAGGAGAAATGGTCTTTGGACCGTAAACTCCATAAAGGAGTGAAATGGTGCCCTAAACACTTCCTAAGGCTTAAACATGAAGTATGAATGCTTCTTAAGACCTTTAATGCTTCAAAACACAACATGGTATAAGTACCATGTGTTTACGGCTGTAAACTCATGCGTTTACGACCATAAAATCAATAAGGGTTGGTCACAAAACCGTAAACTCCAAAGGAGTTTACCCTTGAACCCTAAATTCTATTACAAGGTCCTACCACCCTTAGATGCAATCCTTTGGACTTATAGCACTTAAAACAAGTGTTTTACATGTCTTAGGATGTCTTAACATGGTTAATTAGTTGCTTAAATGACTAATTGGATACATATATGTGTGATTATATGTTAACTAGGATCCTTGTGTGTGCTCAAGTCTTCACTTGACACTTAGCATCCTTTAACATCCATTCATCCAAACCACCCACTACAGGTGAGTTCATACCCCTTAATCAATCTTTTAAATGATTTTAAATGCTTTCATGGGGGGGGGGGAATACAAGTAGAAAACAGGAAGTTATAGAATCAATCATATGTGATTTATAACTGTGTTTTCAATCATCTAATTTCACATACTTCAAAATGTGTTAAATACAAAGGTTTTCAGTTATTTTATACTTTGTTATCAAACAAATTACTTTTGAATCCTGTTGAAAACTGACATCAAGTCATTATTATTTATTGTTCAAAATTCTTAAATGTATTACAAAACCTCTTTCAACTCATTATTAAAAACTATATCTGTACACTTATGTTTCATGTATATATGTATTGATATGAGAGTTTTCATTCTTTCTTCAGTTCCAACACTCTTGTGTAGCAAGGGTGTATAAACCTACTTGGACCTTCAGTCTACATTCCAGTAAACTATTATGGGTATAGTTTAGGAGATACGGATTACTATTCCTAGTAAAGGAATTACACAAGAGTCAGTTCATTCATGAGTCTATACTAATATACTTAATACTATATGAAGACATACTATTACATGTTATAAAGAGAGAAATACTATATCTATATAGAGAGATACTTTATATATATACTATACATAGAGAAATACTATATACCTTACGAGAGTAACCATCCTACACCTGGCTGCTAGCTACAACGGGACCTGTTCATCGACGGAGTTCTCGGTTATACTGTACGGCGAGTTTCCACGCCGTGTTTATCGTAGTACCAAAGGATACGATTTCAATGATTATATTATTTTCCCTATTACTTTTATTTTGTGACACATTCACATAAACGATGAGGTAGACTATATTTTTATAATAATAGTCGTTCAGGGGAAAAACCTTCATTGATACAGAAATGCAAACCTTCATAGCATTCGGGTCTTGGTAGAAGACTACCTTTTATACTAGTAGGAAATATGGGATTTTCTAGGGTTTTCACACTTATACTAAATGTTTCTTTAAACATTTACATGTCTTTCATAACAGCTTTATAAATCAATGACACTAAAATACTTATGAATTCACCAGCTTTATGCTGATCTACACTTTCAAAATAACTTGTATTCTCAGGTCACCAGTAGACAGGTACGATGACCAGGTTTTGAGAAGACGGAGCACAGACAAGACTCGTCTTTTATTTTGATTACATATTTTGGTGTCTTATTACTATGAAAGAACACTCATGTATTAAAACTTTACTTTTAATGCAATGGATGATGTTGTTGCTTGTTTACTACTTTGCACTGTTATGATACTTTACATGATGTCCTCCACCCATGAACGTTTCCGCCGTTCTTGGTTTTGGGGTGTGACAGATTTGTTGGATGTAGTGTCTAAGTCCATAACTATATTTGGTATGTACTTGACCCGACCCGGCATGGTCCATTTGGGTTGCACTTCACCTGAACAATTTATGGATAATCGTTTGAGAATAGTATAAGTTATGATTTATTAATATATTATAAGTCCTAATATATATTAATATAAAATCATATTATTTAATTAGTATTGATCTATAATTAATTTAGAATTAATTTAGAGATCAAAAGTATGACTAATTAAATATGGGCTCTTGTATTTATATAGTGTGGGCTAATGCTTATTTGGAATGGGCTAGGCTTGCATGGAAAGTCCATGGATACTCCATGGAGCTTTAACCCATGGATCTCATGGAAATGAAAAGACATGTGTATTAGGGTTTACATGGATGTAACCCTAATCCACCACACCATATAAAGGAGGCTTTGGTTCTTGAAATTGGACTAGTTAATGTGTGTAAACTAAGAGGGCCGATTTCAAGAAGTTTGTGACTATTCTCTCAAGTTTCCAAGTTTGTGGTGATTTGTGACTTCCATTTGAGGCATCCACATTATTGGTGCTAGGCTCTCAAACTCCAAGCAATCAACTACTACTACAAGGTAAGTAATTCTACTAGTATTATTTGATTCAAGTATCCCATGCCATGATAGTTAGGATAAGAACATTGGAAAAATAATTATTTGCATGTATCTTAGTCAAACATAGATCCAAGGTTTCTAGGGTTGCATGTACACCATAGGAGTGTTAGAATGCTCAAAACCCATCAGTGGTGTCAGAGCCAGGTTTGTTTATTTGATAGTTGATGCAAAAAATAAAAAAAAAACTTGAAAATCGAAGTTTTGTTCAAAAGCTCGTATCAAAATTTCAAGTTTTGTATATGTACTTACGATTCTTGAAATTTTTGATATGAACATTCATAAACATATGAGTTTAGAAGATCATAGAAATTATGTGCTAATAATTGATTAGATTAATTCTTGATCTTTATGTGTTTTAATGGAGTCCATAACTAGTTCTTAAGTTATGGATAACCAAAAGTCACATTTATAAATAACCATTAAAAGAACACATAGGTTACAAAAAATGAAGAGTCTTCATTTTTAATAACCATTAACTCATAAGTTATGAGAAATGAAATGTTTTGAAAGTTTACAAAACTTGCCCTCAAGTTTTGGAACATGTAAAGTCATATTAAAAACTTTAGTTCCAACCCCTAGAATTTTAAAAGTTAAAATTCAACCCTTATACTTTATAATATTATAAGTTTAATAATATTTATATATGTATAAGATCAAGTCGTCTTACCGCTAGTACGCCTCATTCACGAAGCCGGTCTATAAGGGGGGTATAAGGTTGTTGCCTATAAAATGGCAACTTAATGGGTGTCCACTCTCACCCACCGCTTCCTTGATCGGTGGAGGGTCGTTAGCCGAACAGGTAGGACAAGGACTTATAAATTCTCATTAAAAGTATAATGATAATGCTAAAGTAACTAAACTTTATTGAATTCCCAATATTAGTTATTTTAGGAAAATGTGAATAAGGTGCTAATCCATGAAATTACACTTTACACTTTGTTTAAGTAGTTAGTGGAGCGTGTGTGGTTAACCGGCACACTAACTTGAACTTAACGAGGTAGGTAAAGGGTGACTTAATATTTATCATAGTATCGATGGAGCGTGTGTGGTTAACCGGCACATCGATTGAGGGGTAATACATTAAGGGTACCAAGTAATTTGCATGGTTAGTTCACACCTTGTTTTGTGATCCTCGGCATCCCAGTCACAAAACTTGAAGGGCACACTCTAGATTGAAACATGCCATTGAAGAAAGTTCAATGAATCTCAAAGAATCTAGGAGTTTCTAAACCAATTAAAACCTAATAAAATATTTCTTTTTTCATGGTGGAAATTGGTGAATCGTCATTCACCTACCTTCTAATATCTTATAGCTTAGATTACAACATCCCTCTTCTAAGTCATAAAATATTGTGTTGGGTCCTAGCCTTAATATTACATTTGGGTGTTTTGTTAAGGACTATCTCTATATCTAATCTAATCTATTCCCTCTTCTTTTCAGATGTCTTCCAATAACAATGCTTCTGGCTTAAACCCTACTAGCTCCTTCTCTCTCATGAATCTTTGTGGGAGAGTCATCTTTGATGGGTCCAACTTTACAGATTGGATCAGAAACATTAGGATGGTCACTCTGTATGAGAACAAAGAATATGTTCTCGATAAGGAGCTGAAGGTACCCGAGCCAACTGCTACTCTTGAAGAGCTTGCTGAATATGAGGTACATGAAAGAGATGCTACAAAAGTGGCATGCATCATGATGGCCACCATGACAGCCGAGCTCCAAAAGTCCTATGAGGACTATTATCCTTTTGAGATGCACCAGGACTTGATGGACCGCTACCATCAAAGTGCTCGTCAAGAGCGATATGAAATAATCTCCTCCATGATAACAACCCAAATGAAGGATGTTGAACCCATCATGGGCCACATGCAGAAAATGCAAAGGTATGTGGACCGTTTACTGAAGCTGAATGTGAACTTCCCTGAGGAGTTAGCAATAGACATCATTTTGCACTCCTTGCCATCGTGTTATGATCAATTCTGCATGACATATCACATGAACAAGGAAGAAGTCACCCTCAGCAAACTTCAAGGACTCTTGAGGACCACCGAAAGTGGTCTAAAGGGTAAGTAGGTTGTTACTACTCCTACTCCTACTCCAACTGCGGCCAATGTCTTGGCAATCGGGCATGGCAAAGGGAAGAAGAGAAAGAACCCTTCTAAGGGTACCAAGGGTAAGACCCTTGAAGGCTCCTCTTCAAGCAAAACCAAGAAAGGTTTTGTCACTCCTTCTGCTAACCCTAATAAGGCTGAATGCTTCTATTGCCATGAAAAGTCGCACTGGAAGCGAAACTGCCCAAAGTACCAGCAAGATTTGAAGGATGGGAAAGTAAAACCCAACCATGCAGGTATATACACTATATTGTCTAATAACTCACCTCATTCTAAGTCTTGGGTCTTTGATACAGGTTGTGGTATTCACATATGTTGTGATTTGCAGGGACTAAAAAGAAGTTAGAATGTGGAGCAGGGAAAGATAAACTTGATCATGGGAAACAAGAAAGCTTCACCTGTCACCAAGATAGGAGTTTATTCCTTAGTGCTAAATAGTGGGTTTACATTAGATTTGAATAGATGTTATTATTCGCTAGAAATGGCAAGAAATGCTATTTCCTTTCATGCATTGTATAAACAAGGTTTTACCTTTTATTTTGATAATAATAATGGTAGTATTGATGCTTTCTTTAATAATGTCCTTTATTTTAAAGCATTACCTTGTGATGGCGTGTATGAAACTGTATCTGTTGTAGATAATCTAGGAAATAATGTATTGTGTATTAACTCTTACACTAGCTTAGATAAAGCATCCTTATGGCATTGTCGTCTTGGACATGTAAGCAAGAAACGCATAGGCCAACTCCAAAAGGATGGAGTCTTGGAGTCATTTGACCTAAAGTCAGATGATAGTTGTGAATCTTGTTTGCTTGGTAAAATGGCAAAGTCACCTTTTACTGGCACTTGTGCTAGGGGTGAAGGTTTTTTGGACCTCATACAGACGGATGTGTGTGGACCCTTCAGAACCGCCACAAGAGATGCTAATCGGTTCTATGTGACTTTTACTGATGATTTTAGTAGATATGGATATGTCTACCTAATCAAGCATAAGTCAGAAACCTTTGATAAATTCAAAGAGTTTAAGCAAGAAGTGGAGAATCAGTTGGGCAGGAACATTAAGATGCTTCGATCCGATCGTGGTGGTGAGTATCTTAGTACTGAGTTCCTTGACTATCTTAAGGAATGTGGGATTGTTTCACAATTGACAACTCCTAGGACACCACAGTTGAATGGTGTAGCTGAGAGGCGCAATCGGACCTTGTTGGACATGGTTCGTTCCATGATGAGTCGAGCTTTGCTACCAATCTCATTTTGGGGGTATGCCTTAGAGACTGCCGCCCATATCCTTAATCTAGTCCCTACAAAAAAGGTTGCCAAAACACCTCACGAGGTGTGGACTGGAAAAGTTCCCAATCTAGACCACATCAAGATTTGGGGTTGCGAGGCTTTCGTGAGACGCGAGACTGACGATAACCTCGAACCCCGAAGTGAAAGGTGTATTTTCATCGGTTACCCACAGAAATCCTTTGGTTACATCTTCTATAGACCCAGTGATAATGTGGTCTTTGTAGCAAGAAGAGGATTCTTTCGAGAGAGAGAATTCATGAGCCAAGGAGACAGTGGGAGGCAAATTGACCTTGTGGAAATTCAAGAGTCAAGTGGTGAAGGAACCTCAACCCCTAGCCCTCAACCTGAGGAGGAAACTCCTGTTGAGCCGACTGAAGAATCTATACCTCTGAGGCGTTCCACCAGAGTTAGGAATGCACCAGAGCATTATTATGGTTTTCATATTACTGCAGAAGGTGAGACACTTATCAGTGATGGCAGGCCATGGCAGGCCCTGAGGCTGCTAAATGGAAAGAGGCTATGGATAGCGAGATACAATCCATGTATGACAATTAAGTTTGGAACTTGGTTGACAATGTACCTGATCGTAAGATAGTTAGGTGCAAATGGATCTTCAAGAAGAAGACCGACATGGATGGTAATGTACACACTTATAAGGCACGACTGGTTGCAAAGGGTTATTCTCAAACTCCGGGAGTTGATTATGATGAGACCTTTTCACCAGTGGCCAAGATTAAGTCTATTAGGGTTCTGTTAGCCATTGCTGCATTTCATGATTATTAAATATGGCAAATGGATGTCAAAACCGCTTTCCTTAATGGAAAGTTGGTTGAAGATGTTTACATGGTTCAGCCAGAGGGTTTTGTTACTACAGAGTACCCCAGTAGAGTGTGTAAGCTCGAGAAATCCATTTATGGATTAAAACAAGCACCTCGCAGATGGAATCTTTGCTTTGATGAGAAAGTCAAAGAATTTGGCTTTTCAAGGAGTGAAGATGAATCTTGTGTCTATATCAAGGCTAGTGGGAGTATAGTCAGCTTTTTGGTAATGTATGTGGATGACATACTACTCATAAGAAATGACATCCCAACCCTGCAGGAAGTAAAGTCCTATCTTGGGAAGTGTTTCGCTCTGAAGGACCTTAGAGAAGCTGCCTATATCCTAGGGATAAGGATTTTGAGAAATAGGAGTAAAAGACTAATTGGACTTAGTCAAAGCACCTATGTGGACAAAGTGTTGAAAAGGTTCAACATGCATAACTCCAAGAAAGGAGAGTTACCCATCCAGAGTAACGCCAGATTGAGTAAGACACAAAGCCCTAGTACTGAGGCTGAGATAGCAGAAATGAGTCGAATACCTTATGCTTCAGCTGTAGGATCGATCATGTATGCTATGACGTGTACTCGACCTGATGTAGCCTTTGCTTTGAGCATGGTTAGCAGGTATCAGGGGAACCCTGGCAAGGCACACTGGACTGTGGTAAAGAATATCCGCAAGTATCTACGGAGGACTAAGGACTGGGTCCATACCCTCGGTGGCAGTGAGGACTTGAGAGTTGTAGGGTACAGTGATGCTAGCTTTTAGACTGACAGGGATAATTTCCGCTCTCAGTCGGGCTGGGTCTTTACTCTAAACGGAGGGGCAATTACTTGGAAAAGTTCCAAGCAGGAGACAGTGGCTGATTCCACTTGTGAATCAGAGTATATAGCAGCAAGCGAGGCAGCAAAGGACGCTATATGGCTAAAGAACTTCATCGGAGACCTTGGAGTTGTACCAGCTATAAAGGAGCCAATGGAGATTTTCTATGACAGCAATAGTGCGGTTGCCTTAGCCAAGGAACCAAGAGATCATGGGAGATCCAGACACATTGACAGAAAATATCACTTCATCAGACATCGAATAGAAGAAGGAATCCTCGTGGCAAAGAGGGTATCATCGGATGAGAACCCAGCAGATCCCTTCACGAAGGGACTGACTCAGGCTAAGCATCTCCAGCATGCTCAGAGCATAGGGCTGAAGGATGATATTTGTTTTAGTAGTTAGATAATCTTGAAATTTGTAAAATGTAATTGACATTTGATGATAAATAAAAGTTGTTATTTATGAGTAAAGTGTTGCTATCTCTTGTCAATCGTTTACTATTATTTCTTTTTGCATGTTTTGACTTCCAGAATAATTATGTTATGGTTTATATCATATTATTCAAACTCTCCACAGTCGGTCATATGTTGGAAGTAGATATGAATCAAGACTGTCATGGGTTGGCTTGTAGAGGTCTAAGATGTTAGACAAAGCGGGGCTACAGCACTCATGAGTGCTCATAAGTTTTGAGTATTGGATTCAACCCACACTCACTTGTATCACTTCATGGAATTTATCTCGAGTGATCGTGAGACGGTAATATCATATAAGTCTTCAAACCTAGAGATATGATTTGTTGCCTATGAGTTGGTTATGCATTGATTGCACAAAAACGCATTGGTAACTCGATGTTATAAACCGTGCCTTTGTGTGTAGTTCAACAAGTAGTAGAGCAAACATATGAGTCGAAGTTTATCTGTTCCTTCTAGGATTAGAAGCAATATCTGGGCCCCTCGATGATTTTGTTTTGACCTATGTACCAGGCCCGGTCAGAACTAAATTGATGTGTTCAGTTAAGTTCTATGTCAAACAAATCGGAAATCGGGAAACAAATGTTGGACAATAAGCAAGACCATGTTCCATGTATTTGTCCGGCTGATATCTAGAACAGAGGATTATATGATCACTTATCTAAAATGGCACTTCATAGTTCAACAGAGTTTAAAGAGCTACGATTGCTGATCGGTTCCTGAAGTCATACTTCCAACTATAGTTATTAGACTTATCCAAGTGGGAGACTGTTGGATATAGTGTCTAAGTCCATAACTATATTTGGTATGTACTTGACCCGACCCGGCATGGTCCATTTGGGTTGCACTTCACCTGAACAATTTATGGATAATCGTTTGAGAATAGTATAAGTTATGATTTATTAATATATTATAAGTACTAATATATATTAATATAAAATCATATTATTTAATTAGTATTGATCTATAAGTAATTTAGAATTAATTTAGAGATCAAATGTATGACTAATTAAATATGGGCTCTTGTATTTATATAGTGTGGGCTAATGCTTATTTGGAATGGGCTAGGCTTGCATGGAAAGTCCATGGATACTCCATGGAGCTTTAACCCATGGATCTCATGGAAATGAAAAGACATGGGTATTAGGGTTTACATGGATGTAACCCTAATCCACCACACTATATAAAGGAGGCTTTGGTTCTTGAAATTGGACTAGTTGATGTGTGTAAACTAAGAGCGATGATTTCAAGAAGTTTGTGACTATTCTCTCAAGTTTCCAAGTTTGTGTTGATTTGTGACTTCCATTTAAGGCATCCACGTTATTGGTGCTAGGCTCTCAAACTCCAAGCAATCAACTACTACTACAAGGTAAGTAATTCTACTAGTTTTATTTGATTCAAGTATCCCATGCCATGCTAGTTAGGATAAGAACCTTGGAAAAATAATTATTTGCATGTATCTTAGTCAAACATAGATCCAAGGTTTCTAGGGTTGCATGTACACCATAGGAGTGTTAGAATGCTCAAAACCCATCAAGATTGGTATCAGAGCTTTGTTTATAGTGAATTGAGTATATCAACCCATAAAAGATATACTAACTATAAATACAATGGGATTAAAATACTCTGAACAAGAGTTTAATACTTTTAAATAATAAAATATTTAACTAAGTATACATGCCTGCATTCATACTAAAATCAGTGTCACACTGACAAAGACAAAAGTATTACGATTGTTGAATATCACAGGTGAGCTTGGGGATGTATGGTCAGTCCTGGGAGTGGCATAGCCTGATTAACTATGCTGGTCCGAGGAATGATTAGCATATGCCCAAGAATGGTTATGATATGGCAACAAGTCTAAAAACTTACCAACACTTCCACAATAAAATACCATAGGGGTATTTGGTGTTACTATAATTACTTGTTTGCGAATTAAAAAGGGTCTTTAGCAGTAGGTCAATAGTTGCTTAGTGGATACGCTAAGCTTATATGTATCTAGGACGTCATAGACTTAGAATCTGTGAATCTTTGCTTTACTTCCTGTTCCTTGTTTGGTTGTGGGCTTAGAGTTAGGGTCGCTTATTCGAAGGTCTATCCTGTCTTAGTTACATATAACTGGTATGCAGTAAACAAGTATTGAAATAACTTATAAAGATCATCTTATAATTATCTAATTAGTTCGTCTATTTAGTTATTTCTTATCCATTTTCTCGCGTAGATATCATGGCTGGATTCCATCCCCACGGCGACCCGTGCTATCCCAACCACGGCAATGCTGGATGGCTCGGAGAAGAGCCAGAGAATGATCACCCAATCCCATTGGATGATCACGAAGCTGAAGGATTTTCTGATGGGTCTGACTCAGAACCGGAAGTCAACGACCTACCTCCAGCTGCTCAAAACCCAAACCCTCGCCCATCATTACAAGGACCCACGCCTCTGTGGGCCACAAACTTGAATAGATGGAGTCAGGAACAGGGTCAACCCATCCCCTACAATGGCGACAGAAGCTACTACAACCTCACTGAGAGAGGTTCAGCTGACAGGGTCCTACCCATCATGGTTCGTAGGATTTCCCGAAACACAGAACAAGGTCGAGCAGCAATCGACCGAGTCGTGGAGATTGACGCCAACTCTGGCGTTAACACAGTCCGCATTCGCCAACTAGAGTCTGCTCATGAAAGGACTCTGGTCCATAATGCAGCTCTGCAGATAGAACTTGCCGGAACCCAAGCTGAAGTCAGGGAACTTCAAGCTCAGCAAGTAAGATTTGACAGGCGTGTGAGGGACATAGAATGCCTTCTGTCGGAATCAAGAGCTCACTCTAGTAGTTCTCGTCGCCGATAGAATCTCATCGACTTCTCTTTCGGATATAACCTAGTTTATGTAAAAACTCTGGTCTAATTTCCTATCTTTGTAAATCTTAGACCTGTTAGGTCTTGATTTAGTTGTAGTTCTGTCAAAATTTTCCCATCTTGGTTGATGTAAGGCCTACTTCTAGGTCATTTTTCCCGAACATATTACATCTGTAATCCTAGAATTTTTGACAGATATCTAATCTTATGGAAATTATTATCCAAATGCTATCATCTTCCAGTACTATATCTTCATTCAAACTTACTATTCAGTTGTGTTGTTGGACTACGGAGAGTTAGTCCATGAGTCACTCTCATCAATTTCTTTATTCTTATCAGTATTGCCATCTTTGTAATTTTATAGTTAAAAGATGCCGCCTCGCAGAAATCCAAGGCGTAACAATAATAACGAAACACCGATACCACCACCACCTCCAGCACCTGCTCAGTTCGACGCTGCTATGTTCCAAGCGGCTGTCACGACAGCCGTAGCGGCTGCCATGTCACACATCAATACTCTTGTCCCTAGTAGATCGAGAACTGGGGCACCTCCTTCCAACCATGGCGAGAGTCATGGGCAACCCCGAGAGTGCACCTACAAGGATTTTACGAATGCCAAACCCAGAAATTTCAATGGAACTGGAGGGGTTATGATCTTGAGGCAGTGGATAGAAAAGACAGAAGCAGTCTTTGAAATCTGTGCCTGCCCAGAGAGCAATAAGGTCAAGTTTGCTAATTGTACCTTTTCTGACAGGGCTTTAACTTGGTGGAATGGCCACGTTAAGTCTCTGACTCTAATAGTGGCAAATTCGATCAGCTGGGAGAACTTGAAAGCCATGCTGATGAGAGAGTAGTGTCCACGAGGGGAAATTCAAAAACTCGAGCAGGAACTCTGGGGTCTTGTAATGGTTGGTTCCGACATATCAACCTATACAAATAGATTCTGTGATCTGGCAATTCTTTGCCCTGATATGGTTGCTTTTGAGAGTAAGAAAATAGAGAGATATATTTGGGGACTGTCGCCCCAGATACAGTCAAGTGTGTTAGCTTCAAGGCCTGTTACTTTTGACAGCACTAAGGAGCTGGCACAATCTCTCATAGATCACGGAAACTACCAGAACCCAACGATTATTACACCGGAGCAACAAAAGGGAAACAGCAACAACAACAACAAGAAAAAGGGGTGGAACAAGAGGAAAAACTGGACTTCACAAGAATCCTCAAAGAGACAACAGCTAGTTATAATCAATGCTGCTACAGTAACTCCTGTTGTCCCGGCTAATCCTTTACCAGCTAAACCTTATGCCGGTAATCTTCCGAAGTGCAACTAATGCACCTTCCACCACAATGGACCTTGCCAGGAAATGCAGTGCACTAACTGCAACAGAAGGGGGCATACTACCCGTTTATGCAAGACTCCAACAAGGCCGACCGCTCAAGTTCCTAACGCCGGTGTGGGCCAAAATTGCTAGAATTATGGCGAAGTGGGCCACTACAAGAGGAACTGCCCCAAGGCAGGGATAGCTGGCGGAGTAGGAAGAGTTATGGTTATAGGCCACGAGGAAGCCGTAGCTGATCCTATGATAGTTACTGGTACGTTTCTCGTCGATAACTCATATGCATGCATACTCTTCGACAGCGGAGCGGAGAGAAGCTTCGTAAACCAGAAATTTACACACTTACTTAAACAAAAACCACGTGCACCTGATAAATCATTCACTGTAGAAATGACAAACAGAAAACGGAAAGTACTAACTGCATATACGTAGGTTGTACTCTAACTTTAGATGGCCATACTTTTAAGATAGATCTCATGCCAGTCCCAATTAAAAATTTCGACGTCATAATCGGCATGGATTGGTTAAGTCATTGTCGCGCCGACATCATGTGCTTTGAGAAAGCAGTTCGTCTTAACCTCCCTAACAGCGAAACTCTAGTTATCTACGGCGACAAACCTAGTACGAACCTTCATATCATTTCGTGTATCCAAGCTCAGAAATGCTTAAGAAAGGAAAATCATACATTCCTTGCACACATCGTCGATACGAGCCAAGAAGTGAAGGACATTCAGAACATCCCAGAAGTACGCGACTTTCCCGACATGTTTCCAGAAGAACTACCGGGATTACCAGCTCAACGCCAAGTCGAGTTTAGAATCGACTTAGTGCCAGGGGCTACTCCAGTAGCCAAATCTCCATATCGACTGGCACCAGCAGAGATGCAGGAACTTTCCAGTCAGCTTAATGAACTTCTCAAGAAGGGATTCATTAGGCCAAGCTTCTCACCATGGGGAGCACCGGGCTTGTTCGTCAGGAAGAAAGACGGATCGTTTCGTATGTGCATCGACTACAGGGAACTCAACAAGCTTACCATTAAAAATCATTATCCTCTACCCCGCATAGACGATTTATTCGATCAACTTCAAGGAGCCAACTACTTCTCGAAGATCGATCTACGATCCGGCTATCACCAACTACGAGTGTTAGAGGAGGATGTTGCCAAGACAGCCTTCCGAACTCGTTATGGGCACTACGAGTTCGTAGTGATGTCATTCGGATTAACTAATCCGCCCGCAATATTCATGGATTTAATGAATAGGGTGTGTCGTCCTTACTTGGATCAGTTCGTCATTGTCTTCATCGATGACATACTTATCTACTCTCGAAGTAAGGAGGAACATAGCCAACACCTACGAAGAGTCTTAGAAACATTACGATCGAAGAAGCTCTATGCGAAGTTCTCTAAGTGCGAATTTTGGATCCGGCGAGTCGAATTCTTAGGTCACGTGGTTAGCAAAGAGGGAATACACGTGGACCCTTCCAAAATCAAGGCCATTGAGAACTGGTCAGCACCGAGAACACCTACGTAAATTCGTCAATTTCTAGGTCTCGCTGGCTACTATCGCAGGTTCATTCAGAACTTCTCCCGCATTGCAAAACCTCTTACAACACTGACCCAGAAAGGCGTGGCCTTGGACTGGGAAGAGAAGCAGGAAAGAGCGTTCCAAACGCTCAAACGAGCCTTGTGCACCGCACCAATACTATCCCTCCCCGAAGGGATAGAAGACTTCGTTGTCTATTGCGATGCATCAAATCAAGGGCTCAGATGTGTTCTGATGCAACGAGGTAAGGTCATCGCCTATGCCTCGAGACAGCTGAAGACACACGAGATTAACTACACCACTCACGATCTTGAGCTAGGAGCAGTTGTATTTGCTCTGAAGATCTGGAGACACTACCTGTATGGTACAAAAAGCACGATCTTTACAGACCACAAAAGCCTACAACATATATTCCACCAGAAGGAGCTCAACATGAGACAACGACGGTGGGTCGAGCTACTCAGTGACTACGAATGCGAAATTCGTTATCATCCGGGTAAAGCCAACGTAGTAGCTGACGCCCTAAGTCGGAAAGAATACTCTGGTCGTAGAGTCAAATCTTTGACTCTAACTATCCATTCACACTTGTCCACACAAATTAAGGAGGCTCAGCTCGACGCTTTGAAACCTGAAAATTTGGGTGGTGAATCCCTGAGAGGGATGGATAAGAACTTGGAAGTCAAGGGTGGCGGAGCCTTATATCTCATGGATCGGATCTGGACCCCGAAACACGGTGGTTTCAGAGACTTGATCATGACCGAGGCACACAACACTCCTTATTCCGTCCACCCAGGTTCAGATAAGATGTATCTGGATCTTAAAAAGTTATAATGGTGGCCTAACATGAAAGCAGAAATTGCTACCTTCGTAAGTAAATGCCTTACTTGCGCCAAGGTCAAGGTCGAATACCAGAAACCCTCAGGTCTACTACAACAACCTGAGATACCAGAATGGAAGTGGGAGCGGATCACTATGGACTTCATAACCAAGTTGCCCAAGACAACGGGTGGACTTGATACCATATGGGTCATCGTCGACAGATTGACCAAGTTCGCACACTTCCTGTCTATCAAAGAAACAGACAAGATGGAGAAGCTTACAAGAACCTACTTACGGGAGATTGTATGACTGCACGGTGTTCCCATATCCATTATCTCAGACAGAGATAGTAGATTCACTTCGAGGTTCTGGCAGTCGCTACAAAGTTCCCTAGGAACTAGGCTGGACATGAGTACAGCCTACCATCCATAGACCGACGGGCAAAGTGAGAGGACTATCCAAACCTTGGAAGATATGTTGCGAGCCTGTGTGATCGACTTCGGAAAAGCATAGGATACTCATTTACCCCTTGTTGAATTTTCCTACAACAATAGCTATCACACGAGCATAAAGGCTGCTCCATTCGAGGCCCTCTATGGCCAAAAGTGCAGATCCCCTCTGTGCTGGGCTGAAGTGGGGGATACCCAGTTAGCTAAAGGACGAGTTCCTGAAAGCACTCTCACGGGTCCGGAAATCATTCGGGAAACGACAGAGAAGATCGTTCAGATTCGTGAACGATTGAAAGCCTCTAGAGACCGACAGAAAAGCTACACAGATAAACGAAGGAAACCATTGGAATTCTAGGTGGGCGAACGTGTTCTGCTGAAGGTCTCACCCTGGAAAGGCTTAATACGCTTCGGAAAGCATGGAAAGCTAAATCCAAGATACATAGGGCCTTTCGAGATTCTCGCTAGAATCGGCCCCGTAGCTTACAAACTTAACTTACCTCGTGAACTCAGTAACGTACACTCTACTTTCCACGTCTCAAACTTGAAAAAGTGTCTGTCCGACGAGACTCTTGCAATCCCACTCGACGAGATCGAGATCAATGAAAGCCTCAACTTCGTGGAAGAACCTGTAGAGATCATGGACCGAGAGGTCAAGCAAATAAAGCAAAGCCGTATCCCGATAGTGAAGGTCCGCTGGAACGCCAAGCGAGGACTTCAATTCACTTGGGAGCGAGAGGATCAGATGAATTTGAAATATCCTCATCTTTTTACTTAGTTATTTGTAACTACGTATTTGCCTAAACTCTAATTTCGGGACGAAATTCCTTCTAACGGGGGGATGATGTGAAAACCCGAAATTTCTATTCTGTACAACCATTTAATTCAATAGAAGTCAGAACCATTTCTGCTAACTTTCAAGCTTTCTGGAGTCAGTTTGAGTGTTTTAAAGTTAGTACTTCAAGAGGTATCAGGAGAGAGGATGCGCTAGGGTTTATTGTGCAACAATAATGTCCCACAACTCCAAGAATTTGGAGTTTACGGCCTAAACTTGGTGTTTACGGCCGTAAACCCCAAGAGTATAAAAGTGACACTTAGTCATTTTTAACACTTTTTCACAATTTCAAAGCTAGAACTCAAATCCTCTCAAGTATCATCCGATTTTTCCTTCTTGATCTTCAACTTTGTAAGTGTTTCTTACCCTAATAAGTTGATATCTACCTTAAACTAGTGATCTTACATGATTCCATCCGTGAAATCATTGCAAATGTGTAGATCTTCAAGTTTCACCAAGAACACCAAGAACACAAACTAGTGTTCTTGGACTCTTAGCACCTTTTCAAGCTTCTACATAGTAAGTACTCTTACCAAAGTGTATTGTAAGGCTTCTTACACTTCTTAATCATCTAGAAAACACAAGTAAACACAAGATCAAAGGTGTTTACGGTCCAAGAACACCTTGGACCGTAAACCCTAATAAGGGTGCCAAAAGTGCCCTAGTCCCTTACCAGGCCTTGGATACTAGTCTAGAACACATCGTTGATGTGCATAGGACCTTAAACACCAAAAACACCACAAAACATATGGGTTTACAGCCGTAAACCCAAGGAGAAATGGTCTTTGGACCGTAAACTCCATAAAGGAGTGAAATGGTGCCCTAAACACTTCCTAATGCTTAAACATGAAGTAGGAATGCTTCTTAAGACCTTTAATGCTTCAAAACACAACATGGTATAAGTACCATGTGTTTACGGCCGTAAACTCATGGGTTTACGACCGTAAACTCAATAAGGGTTGGTCACAAAACCGTAAACTCCAAAGGAGTTTACCCTTGAACCCTAAACTCTATTACAAGGTCCTACCATCCTTAGATGTAATCCTTTGGACTTATAGCACTTAAAACAAGTGTTTTACATGTCGTAGGATGTCTTAACATGGTTAATTAGTTGTTTAAATGACTAATTGGATACATATATGTGTGATTATATGTTAACTAGGATCCTTGTGTGTGCTCAAGTCTTCACTTGACACTTAGCATCCTTTAACATCCATTCATCCAAACCACCCACTACAGGTGACTTCATACCCCTTACTCAATATTTTAAATGATTTTAAATGCTTTCATGGGGGGGGGGAATACAAGTAGAAAACAGGAAGTTATAGAATCAATCATATGTGATTTATAACTGTGTTTTCAACCATCTGATTTCACATACTTCAAAATGTGTTAAATACAAAGGTTTTCAGTTATTTTATACTTTGTTATCAAACAAATTACTTTTGAATCCTATTGAAAACTGACATCAAGTCATTATTATTTATTGTTCAAAATTCTTAAATGTATTACAAAACCTCTTTCAACTCATTATTAAAAACTATATCTATACACTTATGTTTCATGTATATATGTATTGATATGAGATTTTTCATTCTTTCTTCAATTCCAACACTCTTGTGTAGCAAGGGTGTATAAACCTACTTGGACCTTCAGTCTACATTCCAGTAAACTATTATGGGTATAGTTTAGGAGATATGGATTACTATTCCTAGTACAAGGAATTACACAAGAGTCAGTTCATTCATGAGTCTATACTAATATACTTAATACTATATGAAGACATACTATTACATGTTATACAAAGAGAAATACTATATCTATACAGAGAGAAACTTTATATATATACTATACAGAGAGAAATAATGTATACCTTACGGGACTAACCATCCTACACCTGGCTGCTAGCTACAGCGGGACCTGTTCATCGACGGATGTTCTCGGTTATACTGTACGGCGAGTTTCCACGTCGTGTTTATCCTAGTCCCAAAGGATACGATTTCAATGATTATATTATTTTCCCTATTACTTTTATTTTGTGACACATTCACATAAACGATGAGGTAGACTATATTTTTATAATAATAGTCGTTCAGGGGAAAAACCTTCATTGATACAGAAATGCAAACCTTCATAGCATTCGGGTCTTGGTAGAAGACTACCTTTTATACTAGTAGGAAATATGGGATTTTCTAGGGTTTTCACACTTATACTAAATGTTTCTTTAAACATTTACCTGTCTTTCATAACAACTTTATAAATCAATGACACTAAAATACTTATGAATTCACAAACTTTATGCTGATCTACACTTCCAAAATAACTTGTATTCTCAGGTCACCAGTAGACAGGTACGATGACTAGGTTTTGAGAAGACGGAGCACAGACAAGACTCGTCTTTTATTTTGATTACATATTTTGGTGTCTTATTGCTATGAAAGAACACTCATGTGTTAAAACTTTACTTTTAATGCAATGGATGATGTTGTTGCTTGTTTACTACTTTGCACTGTTATGATACTTTACATGACGTCCTCCACCCTTGAACGTTTCTGCCGTTCTTGGTTTTGGGGTGTGACACTTGTTCTTACTCCTGTTCAAGCAGATGGTCCTCAAGCACGACTGGGTGGAGGTCCGGCCGCAATGAATTAACCAACCAAAGATGATCTCGACAAAATGGAGAATGATGTTTTATCAAATCTCTTGCGGTGTTGCTCTAGATAATTTTGACATCATCATCAACTACAAATCTGCTAAGGAGATCTGGGATGTCGTTAAGAATCTCTATCAACGGTCAGAACAAGCTCAATATAAGAAACTCACTACAACTCTCAATGATTTTAACAACTTTAAAGCTCTTCCCGATGAAAGTCTTGACGGCTCGTTCAAACGATTCAATCTCATCATCAGAAGTTATCAAATGCCGGTACAGTTCGAAGTAACCATGAAACAAACATGCAATTTCTGAATGATTTGGGAAGACATTGGTCTACCGCAAAGATGATTGTGCAAGAGGAGAGAAAGATTCATACTTTATCCTTGTTCAAGTTATATGGAGAACTTCAAACACAAGAATCAACTATGCTAAAATATTGTGCAGACCTCGGTGGACCACTTGCCCTGATAGCTCAAACCCCACAAGTCAAAACTCCACAGTATTCATATCCCACAGAATCATCCAACCCACTTTTATATGATAACCCACCGCAGTCATATGAAGCTGATGCCGAAATCGATGACGAAGAAGAGTTTCAAAATGCCATCACCTTGGTTAGCCAACAATTCAACATGCTATCACAACCATCATTTCATAAAAATCAGCATTTTACAAAACCACCTTTTAATCGCAACTTCAACCCACAGAATAATCACTCAAGATATTCCCGAAAGCCTCACCATCCACCGCAACCACAAAATGCACATCATTCGAAAGAGGCACCCAAGTCCAACAAACCATCAGACTCTGGTAGCTCAACTGAAGAGAAAAATGAAGTCATTATCTGTCACAAGTGCCATAAAGAGAATCATTTTGCCAAAGATTGCAAAGAAAATGTGGTTAAGGACAAGGCATTCTTCCTTAGAATGGCCCAAGAGATGGAGGAGAAAGAAAAATCAAGAGCGTATGTTGCTCAAGTGAAGAGGGATCATCAAGTGTGGTCATCCGGAGATGAGGATGAAGAGTTTGACAACAACAAGAGAAAAGGGAAGATCTGCATGGTTGCAACCGCTGAAGAGGACGGATTGACGAATTTGGAGAGGAATTACTGCTACATGGCCAAAGATGGCACTCTCAGCATCGTCGAACAGGTAAAAATCATGATCCATTCTAATAATTTCAGCATGCATGTTTGTGAACCATACTTAGAAAGACTTAATGAAACGTGTGTTGTCGTCCTTTCAGACTACAACAAAGCACTAGATGAAAAGACTATAGTGTCCCAAGAGCTATATTTGCTGGGTCTAAAATATTGGTTTATACTTTGCTTTTCTAGGCAATTGGTTTTTTTGTAATGTAATATACATTTGCGGCTTTGTTCACGGCCAAGTGAGTGTTTACAGCCGTAAACCAGTTCACAGCCGTAAACCTACTCACGGCTGTGAACTTTAAGGTCCTTGATGGAAGGATCTATACCAATGATCAACCAAACAATTCTAATTAAGAAGAAGAAGAGTAGAAGATGAAATAAAACTGAGCTTGCATACGATTAAACACACGAAATCGTATAATACAACTCAATGGACCGAAAACTAGCAATGAACAACTGTAGATCGACTACTCACTACTGACAGCCTGACAACCTATATATACCAAACTGGACCAAAAACAGGTTTCGGTCAGGCTGACCGAACCCTGTTTTCGGTCACTCCCTAACCGAAAGCTCATCTAGACCGAAAACGTCAAACACACACAAAAGACTCCAAAATACATTGACAAATGCCCTAACTCATATATACATTGTTGCCTAGCCCAAACCATATATATTGGCCCTTCAATCTCCCCCTTGGTTTGGGGCTAGCATGATTCAGTCTTTATCAACCACCAGCACGTCTGACTTTCCCATGGCTCCATTCCACATCTCCTTTTGAATAATATTAGCAACCATGCCAGTGTATTCCTTAGCAGCAGACTCAAAAAGGTCTTCAGCCACCTCGATCTGATGAAGAAAAAGTTGATGTATATCCTGATGGGTTTTGCGCATTCTAACACTCCTAAGTGTACATGCAACCCTAAATACCTTGGATCTATGTTTTCTCTATTATACATGCAATTATGAACTTTCCAAGGTATTACCCTATCTAGCATACAATACTTGATACTTGGGTAATCAAATGGATATAATACATACCTTTGTTTGATGTAGATTGTCTCCATGAAGCTTGAGTGCCTAGTGCCCCAAGTGTGACACCTCAAATGGTTCACACAACACCAAATGCACATGGAATGACTTGAGAGAAATGGAACACTCCTTGAAATCGTCTAGCCCTCATATTCACACATTAGTACCCGATTTCTTGAGCCATGAGATTCTTTTATATGGTGGCTATTAGGGTTACACCATGTAACTCATAACTTTACCCATTACTTATGCTCCATGGATTTTAACCTCCATGGAGTATCCATGGGTCACCCCATGGACTTAGTCCAACATAAGGAATCTTGGATCACAAGCCCACATATATAAGAATGAATGATTTACACAATCAACCCATATATTTAATTAGTCTCCTTTTGATCACTTAATTAATTCCAAATTAATTCTTGATCAATACTAATTAAATAACCTTATTAATATATTAGAACTTATAATATATTAACCAACCTTAAGTGTTATTTCTCTCATTATAGTCTATCCAAATGCATGATGCCATGCAACCCAAATGGACCATGCCGGGTCGGGTCAAGTCTTACCAATTATAGTTATGGACTTAGACATTAATCCAACAGTCTCCCACTTGGATAAGTCTAAAACTATTATTGCGTATGACTTCAGGAACCGATCAGCAATCGTAGCTCTCAAAAGCTTCTGTCGAACTCTGACCTTGTCGATGAACTCTGACCATTAGATAAGGGATCATATATTCCTCCATTCTAGATATCATATGGACTGAGACATGGATTATCAATCATTCTCTCTGTCCATTTGTTGTTTCCCGATTTTCGATTCATGATGACTGACTGATTGAACAAATCAAATCACTCCTGGCTTGGCCAAGCACTCACATGTATCATCTTTAAATCATCGAGGGGCCCACAGATATCGCTTTTATCCCGAAGGTAAAAGGAATGGATAAACTTCGACTCATATGGCTTGTTCTACTACTTGTTGAATCATACACAAAGGCACGTTTTATAACATCGAGTCACCAATGCGTTTTCGTGCAATCAATGTATAACCAACTCATAGTAACAACTCATATCTCTAGGTTTGAAGAATATAAGATATTATCGTCTCATGATCACTCGTGATAAAATCCATGAAGTGATTCAAATGAGCGCGGGTTGAATCCAATACTCAGAACTTATGAGCACTCATGAGTGTTGTAGCACCACTTTGTCCACCAACTTGGACCTCTACAAACCAACCCATGACAGTCTTGATTCATATCTACTTCCAACATATGACCGACTGTGGATGGTTTGAATAACTTAATCATTTAGGAAGAGCGACTTAGTTATTCTGGAAGTCAAAACATGCAAAGTGAAACACAAGAATAAATGAATCAAATATGGTATCAAACCCTATGAATATAAATAAACACTTTTATTTATCACCATACTGATTACTCATTATTCATTGTTTCGGTTTTATCAACTTTATACTTGAATTAAAAACACTAGTTGTCCCATGCTCCAAGCATGTACACTATGTTTTTCTTAAACAATAGCTTTGGCATACACCAAGTATGCACTCTATGTTTGTCTATGATCCTTACTTTGTGAAATAAACCAATTGAACATAATTTCAATGATTCTAATTTCACACTCCCAAATCCTTATCGAAAAATGTGAGAATGTCAAATTCCTATCATTTATCAAAATATGTTTAGATTTTAAACTTATATGCACTGACCCTCCTGTAATGAATATGTACAAAGTCACAAAGACTTGTCAACAGTCATTATAAGGTATTCCAATGGAGATCAACTCCATGGAAACTAAGTCTCATATTCAAAGTACATTGCTTTGGACATGCTTCTTGCATTAAGTTTTCTAATCTTACACAGATAACTTCCACCTATGGAGACAACTCCATATTCTCATTTTGACTATCACTTCTGAATAAGAGATGCCTCTTTTCAGCATATCTCAATATGGTCCTTCCAAAATTAGCACTATACTTCCAACTGTCCCTGAGCAACCAATCTTTGGTAAACCTCAGATTGTCCTCGACAATTGCTTAATCATTTTAGTCATATCCAATTCTATACCTTTTCCCTTCTTAATGCCTCTGGGCATTTGGAAAAATTTAGAAATGACAAATATTATAGCACATGCAATCGATCCTGTACCCAAAGCAAATGGTACACGATTCATGATGTCTCACATAAAGACATGATTCTAGACCAGTCTTTTGCTACAATATTTTTATTTGCCATGTTTTCAAAATTTGACTATGAAGAGGGATGCCGTAATCATAATCGAATTTTGAGAACGCAATATATAGAATTTCATTAAGTTGAACCAATCCAACATGAAATTCATATAAATATTCTTGACTAAAGATGATTAAGGTCTCAATCTAAGCCTTTAGAACTGAAATGAAGTATATCCTCTCCCTTAATTATAGCAAAACAACTTTTTCAATCCCTACAGCCTCACGAATTGAAACTTTTGTTTTCTATAATTAACATTGCTAACTTGCAACACTAACAATAATTATCATGCTCCCACTAACATGATGATTATTAGCATAACACTTATGCTCCCACTAGCTTTGACATGTACTCAGAAATCAGCTGGACTTCTAGAAATCAATACTTTATTGACTTTCTTACCAAAGTTCAGATTTCTGATACGAGATGCTTTCATAAAACTTTATCAAAATCATACACCTTTCCTTAGATAGCATGCATGTGTGTCTAAACAATTTCAGAACTATGAAAAGGGATGCCGTAATCATAGTCTCAATTGTTTATACCTTTTGCCATCTGCTTCAAATCTACTTGGTGGAAGTGTTTCCTCACCATCATTTTCATGAATCGGAGAGAAACCTTATGACCCTTAGATTTTATGGTGTATGTGTTCTTATCCATGTGAATCGTCAAAACCATAGTCACAAGACAAGGATAATGACAAATCCAAACTCATATGGACTGAACTTATGCAATCTTAACTTCTTGCCACCTGGCAGTACAGGGCCTGCCATTGCTTCCAAGTTGTTACGCAACCAATTGAGAACTTTCAGAACTCCTATGCAAAGCCAACTTTAACTGGAATGGGCACAGAATATGTCAACACGATAGGTTATAAACCTCAAGTCGTGTGCTAGTGAAGAACCTCAGGTTTTATTCTTGATTAGTTCTTGAAATTCTTTTTAGGATCTTTAAGACTCCCACTATCCTCTTGACATATAAGTCCATCTTGCCAAATATTCAAGAGATAGTGCAGATTCTTTATCAAGACAAACACTTCACACAATTGGACTTAGTTGGTCTTTGTTTTATCCAAAACATCACAACTTACCAATTTCAAATGTACAAGAGTAGGACACTTTTACTCTTACATTTGACAAGTGTTTTAAACCTTTCTTTAAGATATGTCACTCAAGTTACAATCTTGGAGTATGACTCTAAGAATTGTTTTGGAACGAAGTATGACTCATCTTCCTGATCTAACCATTTCAACAATTCATGACTACTCTTCTCAGTCATAAGAATGCACTAAGATGACCTTTAGAGGACTAACTGTGATATGATTTCTAAATCATTAAGATGATCACAAACATGATACTAAAGTACTCTCCCATCTTTTCAGATTTGAGAAACTTTTATCTTTCTGCCTAATTTGATTCTTCCCATTCGTTCTGCCATACATTGAGACTTTTCCAATGTTTCAGAATTATACTTAAACTTGTAAGTATATAACCATATTTACTAAACTTTAGTAAATCAAATAGTCTTAACGAGCTTTGTGGTGGACATGACCAGTGCACAAGAATGTGTACTCGATCCCTTTAGTCCTTCATTTGACTCACACATCCATGTGAACAAGTAATTAGTCTTGATTTTCCAATGCTTGAAAGTTCTCATTCATCATACTATTCAACTTGCATGATTCCAAGTTTCGGTCCAATTGAAACTTGGGTGATGTGGAACTTTCCTGATTTGGTAAATTTAGACACTACCACAAATGAAAGAATCAAATCCATTTTCCAATATTGTTGTCAGTGGAATCATATAAGCAACAATTTTCCACAAATGCCATTGTAAGGATACTTCAAATAAATAAAATTAAACAATTTTCTTTTATTTTAAAACTTTGCGGAAAAACTTATCCTTACAATCCACATGGAAAATTGTTGTTATCTATTCCTTGCTCAAAATTCTGATGCGATCGAAATCCACCTTCGCGATCAGAATCAACATATACTTCCTTTAAGATTTCTCTCTATTCTTTGATTCTTAAAACATCAACATGTGACCCAGTCACATCATGTAATGAGGATCTCAGAATAGAACTTAACAGAGTTAGATAATGGGCTCTACCTGATGTAGAGTCAAACTTATTGACTTTAACATCCTTAGGTAAATTTGGCAGCTTTGCAATCAACGCCCCTTCCTTTGGCAAAATAAACATATGGACCCTTTGGTAACGGGACTATCTCAGACTTAGCCTTTCTCTTTACCATTTGGTCAACCGGGTTGACTATGGCCAATCCCTTTCCATTGGGAAGAGAATGCTTTTTCTGGATTTCCAGTGTCACCATTGTCACTGTCCATAAAGTTTTTGGGAAGTTGATCTTCTAATCAAATTTGCTTTACTATCGTTCCAAATCATTGCTGATTCAGCAGCACCAAGCAAATAGATATGATCATTAAGGTTCATGTCATAGTCTGTTTCATAGTAGTCCCAAAGGAACTCACTATGTGACTTAGAAAGTGATTGAACATCCAACTTTCTCAAGACTTTAACACCCAACTCTCCCAACTAGTCAATATGTGACTTCATCTCTAAGATGTGATCACACATAGACCTTGCTTGCCATTAGGGCTTGAGTGACCTTGAACTTGTGGGTTAGGGAGAATAATTGGAGGAGGTGGAGGAAGTAAAGTTCCAAGAGATTTGGGAAGATCATAGATGTCTGAACTAGACATCTTTTGGGAGATATTCAAGATAGTTGATCTAAAGTCCTTAATATAACACCCAATATGAAATATTAAGGCTAGGTTATAAAATAGTTGAAGATAGTTGATCTAAAGTCCTTAATATAAGTCCTTAATATAACACCCAATATGAAATATTTATAACTGGAAGAGGGATGCCGTAATCCGAGTTATAAAATAGTTGAAGGTAGGTAAATGACGATTTACCAATTTCCACCATGAAAAACGAAATATTGTAATTAGGTTTTTAATTGGATTTGAAACTCCTAGATCTTTAGAGATTCATTGAACTTTTCAATGGCATGTTTCAATCTCGAGTGTGCCCTTCAGGTTTTGTGACTGGGATGTCGAGGATCACAAAACAAGGTGTGAAGTAACCATGCAAATATACTTGGTACCCTTAATATTTACCCCTCAATCGATGTGCCGGTTAACCACACGAGCTCCACCGATACTATGATAAATATTAAGTTACCCTTTTCCTACTTTGTTAAATCCAGGTTAGTGTGTCGATTAACCACACACGCTCCACTAACGGTTTAAACAAAGTGCAAAGTGTAATTTCATGGATTAGCACCTTATTCACATTTTCCTAAGTAACTAAGATTGGGAATTTATAAGTGTTTAGTTACTAGTATTTATCATTAATACTTTTAATGAAGGGAGAATTATAGTCCTTGTCCTACCCGTTCGGCTAACGACCCTCCACCAGTCAAGGAAGCGGTGGGTGAGAGTGGACACGCATTAAACGGCCATTTTATAGGCAGTAACCTTATACCCCCCTTATAGACCGGCTTCGTGAATGAGGCCTACTAACGGTAAGCCTGACTTGCTCTTATACATATATTTATTATTAACTTATAATACTATAAAGTATAAGGGTTGAATTTTAACTTTTAAAATTCTAAGGGCTAACTTGGAATTAAAGTATTCATGGGGAAAACTTTACAAATTCCAAAAATTGAGGGCAAGTTTTGAAAATATTCAAAACTAATTAATTCTATAACTTATGTGTTTAAAGTAGTTTTAACTAAAAACTCTTCAAGTTCCATAACTTGAGGACAAGTTATGGAAGACTTTAAACTAATAAAAGAATGTAACTTTTCTTTATTTTTGTAACTTATGGAACTAATTAAGGTTACACATTTTATCATTTAATGAAGTGACTCTTGAACCTCCATAACTTGAGGACAAGTTATGGAGTCATAAAACCATTTAATGAGGACATGACTCTTCATTTTTGTAACCATTGCCAACTTTTTATGAGTTTTATGAAACTTAAATGTGACTTTTCATATAACTTGAGGACAAGTTACAAAAACACATTTTAGAATCAACTCTTAGATTAAAATGGATTGAAAACACATAATCAATTAACTTTTCTATCAATCTAATAAACTCATATGAACAAAGATAATTCACATTAATTTTTTTTTCAAGTAATTAGCATAACTTTTAAACTAATACAATTCGATTTTTCAGCTAATTTTGCAAGTATAACAAGAAAACAAGCCTTGGCTTTGATACCACTGATGGGTTTTGCGCATTCTAACACTCCTATGTGTACATGCAACCCTAAATACCTTGGATCGATGTTTTCTCTATTATACATGTAATTATGAAGTTTCCAAGGTATTACCCCATCTAGCATACAATACTTGATACTTGGGTAATAAAATGGATAGAATACATACCTTTGTTTGATGTAGCTTGTCTCCATGAAGCTTGAGTGCCTAGTGCCCCAAGTGTGACACCTCAAATGGTTCACACAACACCAAATGCACATGGAATGACTTGAGAGAAATGGAACACTCCTTGAAATCGTCTAGCCCTCATATTCACACATTAGTACCCGATTTCTTGAGCCATGAGATTCTTTTATATGGTGGCTATTAGGGTTACACCATGTAACTCATAACTTTACCCATTCCTTATGCTCCATGGATTTTAACCTCCATGGAGTATCCATGGGTCACCCCATGGACTTAGTCCAACATAAGGAATCTTGGATCACAAGCCCACATATATAAGAATGAATGATTTACACAATCAACCCATATATTTAATTAGTCTCCTTTTGATCACTTAATTAATTCCAAATTAATTCTTGATCAATACTAATTAAATAACCTTATTAATATATTAGAACTTATAATATATTAACCAACCTTAAGTGTTATTTCTCTCATTATAGTCTATCCAAATGCATGATGCCATGCAACCCAAATGGACCATGCCGGGTCGGGTCAAGTCTTACCAATTATAGTTATGGACTTAGACATTAATCCAACATATCCCACCTTCCAAACTGTAGTAGATCCCTCTTTTCATAAAAACGAATACATCCATGTTCAAGTTTGATGACAGTGGAAGTTGTAGTTTCATCAAACACCCAGTATTGCATGGATCGTAGAGATCCATCTGGATGGTTCTGAAGGATAGGAATCTGCTTTACTTGATTAGTAGCGGGCCACATCACAGACCGAAGAGGCTGACTGGTTTTGGGGTCAATGACACTCGGGTATATCTTGATAATATACTCTGCAGTCTTCATTGAGGGAAAGCCCTTTGCCACTTGATTTTCCAAAAATAACTTGAACTGTGTCACCTTGGGTTCATTTGACGGATTTGCAAAAGGAGCCTTAGATAACTCAGTGAGATCAACCCTGCTCCAAGAGTTGAAATCGTGAGCATCTTTATACAATTCGGTATTGCCATTCTTCCTTCTTACGATCCACATTTTCAGAGGGTCATGGAATCCCCATGAGATGATCCCTGACCTATCACCATAAACGTCTCTGAAGCGATTTTCTCCAAGATCCGTAAAGGTGATGTTTGGTTGATCCCCGGGAGCATTCTGATCCGAGCTCCTCTTGAACAAAAATTGACCCTTCTCAGCAGACTTGGCAAGTTTAGCACGTTTTAACGCCACGACATTTGGAGCCTGCGCTGGTTCTTTTTCAAAACGATTGACAATCGTGGTTGTTCTTGTAGGAGGTGGAACCACAGGAGCATCTTGATTGGGAAGATAGACCCTTGGCTCATCGACAGATGATTTGAATTTGTCACCAAATTCTTCTTCCAGCTTCTTCTTCAAATCATAATAGCTGGCGGTCAACAAACCAAACTGCGTCTGAAGATCAGTGATCTCCTTCGTCTTCAGAGCTTTATCTTCAAGAAGATCAGCAACTTGAATATTTAGCTTGGCGTTCTCAGTTTGAAGGTCTGCAGCCTTGATATCAAGCTCGATATTTTCTGGTTCAGCACACCAATCTCCTTTCTCAGCTCAGGCACTGAGGCATCATCATCTCCAGATATACCTTCCTCAAATGATATTCCTTTTCCGCGTGAGGAGTGAGTTGGACTTCATTGCTGGGCCAGATGAATGGCTAGTCTCTCAGAGACAACATCATGATAAGGCCTTGGAGGAGACGATCTCAGGCCAGCAGACGAACCACCAGCTTCATGGATAGAGCTGGGATTCTCTTGAATGGGCACAGATGAGGAAGGAGCAACTGTTGTAGATGGAGGAGTCTCTGTGGTTTGAGTTTGATCAGGAAAAATTACTCCCACACTTGGATCAATTTTGCGTCTCTTCATCGGGGATTGGGAGGTCAGGACTGTCTGGGTATCACTTGTAATTGGCTCGGATGTAGGAACCACATTATCAAGGGGAGGAATCCTGATGATGTGTCCATTTGAGTTGGAGAATCAGCCACTTGAACGGTAACCGGAGGCTCAACTTCTTGATCGTCAACTTTCTCCCTTATCTCCGGTGTTGAATTAGCACGATCATCGATATCTTTGAGGAAGTCATCGAGGTTTTCATTTGAAAATGGGTGCTCAAGTCCAGTAAAATGCATCAAAACATCATCTCTGTTGTAACCGGACAGATCAAGATTCTCATACTCATCCTCTCATTCTCCTTCGGTCTCAGTAAATTCTTCTGTTGTACCCTCGCGAAAATCACTCTGAACTGTCACATTCGTTAGGTCATGCTCCTCAACAACAATGGTGGACGGAGCAACATCTTCAATCTCATGGTCTGAAACGGTGATAACATCGTCATTCACATTTGCATGTTCTGACGATGCTTGATCAGTTGACATTTGTTCAGACGACCCATGGGATTCTGAAGAGTCTGACAGCTCAGCAAACTTTCCAAATTTCACGAGAGGGTACTTCCCTTGGAACATGATTTTCCCTTTACGGTTCTATTTGATTAGGTTCACATTGTTTGGTCCGAAGGCTTTCATGTCAAGAATCTCTCCTGTCTTGACCAAATCGGGAAATAGGCTGTTGATGAAGATCTGTATAAATCTTGGATAGAGTAGGAATTGATCCTTCGACTTCTTGTTAGCATTAGTAACCATCTCCTCCAAGATGCACCTAGAAAAATTGAAGTCAATCCCTGCAGGCAATGCGACGATCGCCTGAGTATTTCTCGATGATATTTCGTCTGAACCACCCTTCCTCCCAGATATGCAGTTAACGAACACGTGAGCTAGAAACCTCCAGTAAGGAGGTAACAGCTTCTTTAGGGTTGGTGGAAAGACTCCTTCGTATCCCATCTTCTCGAGATACTCATCAACAATTCTTAGATCGATGTCAGTCGGGCAAGCAGCTTGGTCATCAATCTTCAAGATATCTCTGATGAATTGCTCAGAGATAACAATTTTGCATCCCCTGACAGAAGCTTCAATTGTCACTGATCCATTGTCTCCATTCTTGACACTTGCAGATCTCCAGAATTCGTTGATCAGGTTCAGATAAACAATGGGGTTCCAGGTAAGTGCGGTTGAGATGCAGCATTCCCTTAGCCTGTACATCATTGATTTGAACTCATTGTGTGCTACTGGAGGATCATCAAGAAGAATGGACACGTTGTGACTGTCTGCAACTTTGAGACTTGCCATTTTTATCTGCACAAAACAGGCCAGGTGAGAAAACATTTGATTAAAACAAATTAAGATTATTTTCTCAATTATATCAATTATTTTGGCCATTTCATTTGAATTATATTAGTCAAACATGGGTTTTCGGTCAAGACAGTTAGACCGAAAGCTCATGGACCGAACACTAGTTTGGCCGAAAGCCAATTTGAACCGAAAAGGCTTAAATGAGCCGATTTGACCGAACACGGCTTCGACCGAAATCTGTCTAAGCCGGCTTGACCGAAAATGGCTTGGCTTGTCCGAAAGCCGGTTAGCCGATGGACCAAAAATGACTTTGACCGAAAGTTTGCCGACAGTTCTTGTTTTCACGATTTGGCCACAATTTCACGATCGATTCTCGGTAAAAATTACATGGGCATGGTCGGAATCTTCACACCTTCAAGAAAAACAAGTCGATTTGAAGAAATAACACAAAAAAAAATTTCGAGGGTTGAGAGGATTCTTGGAAGCTTTCAGTCAGAGAGAATGAAAAGAGGGAAGAAACTGATTTCGGAATCCCCATTCCCTTATATACCTGGTCCGTATCCGGTTCATATCCGGATTCATAACCGGATCCATAATCGATGGGCTCCACCCTTTTTTTAAAATTAGGAGGCCCAATACCCAAAACCTTTTAAAGAATAATAAAATAAAAACATTTTCTAAAATTTATCAATCCTAAAAAAATGAAAATAAAATAAAATAAAATAAAAATACCAAAATTTTAATTCAAACTAATTTTAATCCTCTATCTTGAAAATGATAAACTTTTGTGATATGGGATCAAAGTTGTTAGACAATCATTTTCCATTTATCAGTACCTCTCATTTCATGAATATATCTGGTCGATCGCCAGTATTGTGGTCCACTTAAGCACGAAAAATTGTGACAAATTTTAGGAATGCTATCAGTGACAGGACAGATTCATCCTAAGTTACTAGATAAAAATACCTAAGGACCATTTATCTGACGACGACCAAGGATATTGTTGTCCACCCAAATTGAGCAGCGAGATCTACAGACAATCTAGAATTGTTCAATTTTAAGTATACTAGAACATGTTTCCCGCTTCCTGACATACCCCAATAATCAAGAACTTCCGAGATACTCCTTACTTTAGGTGAGCAGACTATTATTCATAGAGAGGATAGATTTAGAATGCATATGCCGTACACTCAGGTCAGAGCTTTCAATGACGCAGAGAGTGAAACGTATGACTGACTAGAATTTCAGAGGGATTGAGAAGTAGAAGGTTACATATGCTGTGTACCAGGTCGGATTGTTAATCACGCAAAGGAGACAGCATATGGCTAACAGATAGGAAGAATTGCATAGATAGAAGATGCAGAGAAATAGAGTTGCATATGCTGCAGTCCAGGTCGGATCTGTCAATCACACAGAGGAGGCAACATATGACTAACAGTAGGAGAGAAACAAAATAATTTCCTACAGACCTACTTTATCGGAATTCCCCAGTCGCCCCATCAATACCGGAATTAAGGACATAATCCGTACATCGAGGAAAAGTTAAACCACAGTTCTAGATACGGGTTCTTTTAATGTGACCGGTAGATTCTCATGTATATCTCCCTGCTCAACCTACCCAAGCGTCTATTGTCAGGCTAAACGGAACTATCTAGGTCAAGATTGATCAAGTCTCTAGATTCCTTAAGTTCATCTGCACCTAGACAAGTCCATTAAATTTTTCGTGCCTACCAGCGCATCGAACACAGAGCCTAGACAATTTTGCTTTGGTACTTTACACAAACTCAGATTTCCTGTTATCACAAGCCGATATCACTTCCCATCACATCACTTCTTAGAAATATTTTTGATTTTTCTTTTTTTTAATGTTTTTGGATTTTCTGATTTTCTATTGTTTTTGGATTTTTTTAATTTTCTAATTTTTGTTTGGTTTTTGTTTATTTCTCCCCGTAAATTTGTGCATGGGTGAGAATGAAATAAAAATGCGCAAATTTAAACTAACCTAAACAAAAATTAATCCTCAAAGCGAATAATTTTCAAAAAGTTTACCAGCACATCGAATCGAGCTTTGTTAAACGGCTTGGTGAACATGTCTGCCACATTATTATCAGTGTGAACCTGTTCTAGCCGAATGATAGAGCGCTTATAACAATCTCTGATAAAATGAACTTTGATGTCGATGTACTTGGTTTTTGAGTGCTGGACCGGATTTTTAGCAATTTGGATCGCAGCCTCATTATCACAAAATATAGGGGTTTCTTGAAAGTTCAAACAGTAATCCAACACCTGATGTTGGATCCATATGACTTGAGAACAACAGGCAGACGCAGCTACGTATTCTGCTTCTGCTGTTGAGGTCGAGACAATATTCTGCTTCTTGCATTGCCAAGACACCAGCCTATCTCCGAGAAATTGACATCCGCCTGAAGTCGATTTCCTGTCAAGCTCGCAGCCTCTGTAATTGTTGTCTGCAAAAGCATAAAGATCAAATTCGGAATTTTTCAGATACCAAAGACCCAGTTTTGGGCTGCCTTTGAGGTACCGAAAAATCCTTTTAACAGCAATAAGATGAGACATTTTAGGATTAGCCTGGTAGCGCGCGCATTGACAGACTGCAAACATAATGTCTGGGCGACTTGCAGTCAGATACATCAGCGATCCGATCATCGATCTGTAGTACGTTTGATCTACGGATTCGCCTTCAAGATCAGGAGTCAGCAGTGGTCTCTCCGCCATGGGCGTCAAGTCAGGTTTAGTGTCTCTGAACCCGAACTTCTCGAGCATATCATCCACATATTTAGCTTGATGAATCAGGATTCCGGCTGAACATTGTTTGACCTGAAGCCCCAAAAACATGGTCATTTCCCCCAAAGAACTCATCTCGAACCGCTTTTTCATAACGTCCTCGAACTCCTTGCATAGCTGAGACTCGTCGACCCGAAAATGATATCGTCCACATAAATTTGGACAAGAATAGGGTCTGATCGATAGTGCCGCGGGAATAGCCATGGTTGAGCAAGTGTTGTGCTAGGGTAGCATACCAGGCTCTGGAAGCTTGATGCAGCCCATACAAAGCCTTGTCTAACTTGTAGACATGGTTGGGAAGTTTGAGTTAACAAACCCAGGAGGTTAGTCAACATAAATCTCCTCCTTCACCTTACCGTACAAGAAAGCCGTCTTGACGTCCATTTGATAGACGGTGAAGTTCATGAAGGAAGCATAGGCGAGGAAGATACGAATAGCCTCCAAGCGTGCCACCGGAGCATAGAGCTCTGTATAATCAAGACCCTTTATTTCTCTGAACCCACGGACCACCAATCTCGCCTTATTACGTACAATTACACCCGAATCATCTTGCTTGTTCGGAAACACCCATCTAGTGTCGAGAGATTTCTTGCCTTTAGGCAGCGCCACCAACTTCCAAACCCCGAGCTTTTCGAATTGATTGAGCCCGTCATGCATAGCATCCACCCAGCTAGGCTCATTCAAAGCCATTTCGACGTTCTTGGGCTCTATTTGAGAAATGAAGCAAGAATAAAGACATGTGTTGACGTCTCCACTCTGGCTTCTCGTTTGAACTCCGTCGCCCAGCTGGCCAATGACGTTTTCTATCGGATGATCGCGTTGTATGCGAGAGGGGATTTCGTGACTGATGTCATTGATTGAGACGGGAAGATTATGGATATTAATAGCTCTGTCATGTGCTGAAGAATCCACGGTAGATGTACCAGCTTCATTTGATGGATTTGCTACAAATTTATCAGCGATTTGTTCGGGAAAGAGAAGTTCCATCAGATTCTGAGTGACAGCGGAAGCATCTTGGTTCATGAACTCTCTTTCGACCGGAGTTAGAGGAGTAGCATCAGCATCTGGAGCATGTTGTTGTGTTGAGGATTCAGGAGAAGCGATTAGAACAGTAGACTCCACCGGAGGATCAGTAGAAACCAATGGTGGTCTTTAGACAAACTCTTCATCTTCGTCTTCAATGATAGTCTTCAAGCCAGAGGTAGACCCAGCTTGGTTATCAGACGACACACTAAAGGATTTGAATAGCGATGTGTAGTCAAATTGCCAATCAGGACCCACCCTAGCGTCTGTCTCATTCTCTTCAAGCCAGCGAACATCGAAAGACTCCACGATTTGTTTCGGCTTCTTGTTGTATACCCGATAAGCAGTACGAGCAGCGTATCCGACAAAGTAGCAATCATCAGCTTTTGCATTGAACTTTGGGTTGGATTCCAAGTGGAGAAGGGTGCAAGGGCAGCCAAATACACGGAAATGGCTGACAGATGGCTTGTGTCCATAGAGAATCTCGTACGGTGTTTTCATCTGGGCTTTGTTGATTAGGACACGATTTTGAACGTAACAAGCTGTGTTGATCGCCTCCCCCCAAAAGAAAACTGGAAGTTTAGAATCACAAAGCATCGTCCTTGCGGCGTCTTGTAATGTCCGATTCCTCCGCTCAGCAACACCGTTTTTTTGTGGTGTTCGAACAGAGCTAAATTGACGCACGATCCTTTCTCAGTGCAAAAATGATCAAGAACAGCGTTCTTGAACTCTGTTCCATTGTCTGTACGAAGCGCTTTCACTCGGTTGTTGGTTTGGTTCTCGTTCATTACAATGAACTTCTTGATGAGGTCAGCAATCCCTGCTTTGTTGGACAGAAAGAAGACCCACGTGAAACGAGAGAAGTCATCTATAACAACGAGGCAGTACGAATTTCGATTGATGCTGAGAACGTTGACCGGACCAAACAAGTCCATGAGCAACAACTGGAGCACCTGATTGATGGAGTTGAGCACAGGAAACACATTTTTCAAAAGTAACAAAATCTCTGACAGGCAGACCGCGGACCATTTCGTTCTTAACAAGACGGTTCAGATTCTTTGCATTTGCATGGCCAAGTCGATGATGCCACAACATTGCATTTTGTTCTGAGACTTTGGAAAAGAGACAAGTGACTTCATCGGGTACATTGTTGTTCATGTCGATAATATAGGCATTCCCATCCCGCTTTGATTTTACGAGAATCCACTCCTCCGGGATGACAATGCCTGGCTTTAAGATTAGACATTCTTTATCGGTGAAGTGTGTCGAGTAACCCTTGTCACAGATTTGAGAAACGCTCAGCAGACTGTGCTTCAGCTCAGGAGCATAGTTGACATTCTCAAAACTGAGCAATCCGTTCGTCACCGTTCCTTTCTGCGTTATCTTTCCGCCTTCTCCGCCCGCAAAGGAGACATATCCCTCATTAAATGTTTGGATGTCATGCAGTTGGGTGATATCTCATGTCATGTGCTGGGAGCAGCCGCTGTCGACATACCACGGTGTGACGACATTCCTCTGCAACTGTCCCTGCACGATGAGCGGAATCATTTAGATTTGGGGACCCAAGTCATCACAGTCCTGGGTTGACTCTTAACTTTCACAGATTCATCTTTCAATTTCTCTTTTGATTTTTCTTTTTCAACAGATACAGAGGAGGATAATGACTGGTCAGATTTTAATTTTGGTATCCACTGATATTTAGGTTTTGAAACAACTTTCTTTTCAGTTTGCTTCGAGCCGGTGGATTTTCTACTTGAAGAGTTTGAAGATCCAGACCTACTCTTTGACGAAATCGACTTTGGCTTAGCTTGGGTCGATTTTGGCAAACTGTTTGTGAATTTATTGAAAACCTGTTTGTTCTTTTGAAAACCTGCCATTTTCTTGTTTTGATTTGTTTTCTAGTCATCATCTCGAGAGCGAGTTCTGGAGGATTTTCTAATTAAAGATCGTCCTCTAGACTCATTCTCTCCCCTTTTTGACATGTGATGCACAAACATCCGGTTTAGACAATTTTCTGGAAATATGACCAGCAGTACCATAGTTGAAACAAATTTGTTTGTTATCATTGGAAATGGTACTGCTCTTGTCAGATTTCTTGCGTTTATTAACATTTCTAGCATTTTCACATTTGCAAGAACAAGCACAATATTGTGAAGCAAACGTAGAAGATGTAGAAGCATTTGAATCAGATTTAGCAACTTTATCAGAAACAACACCATTATTTTCAATTTTATCAGTCTAAAACAACACACCACCAGAAACAAATACATTAGTGTTTGAGTTTAACACAGACTCATCACAAAATTCAACACCAAATTTAGACACAGAATTATTCGACTCAGACTTTTCAGCTTCTTGCTCCCCCTGAACTACTGACGTATCTGCACTTGAGGTAGAAATGTTAGTATCCAAAATTTTATCATTAGCCTGTGTTGCTTGTTCAGAAGCTGATTTCCCATCAACCATGAAAGGTTCTATGTCAATTTCTTCTTGAGATAGAGGAATAACAGTGTAAGTATGATTGAATGGAGGAGGGACACTCTCAAAACCTAATCCTACTTTCTTTTGGTTTCCACATGTAATGTCCTTCCACTGCATCTGTCCCTCTATCATTTTTGCAACTACTTCACTTGATCCATCGAATTTGTTAAACATAAATTCAGCATTTTCAAGACGATTTTTCAATGAGTCAAGTTCAGCGGTCACATCAGCAAATTTTCTTTTGAGATGATCATAGTTCTCGCATTTGTTGCTGTAATCCTCTTGCAATTTCTTAAAGTCCTTTATTTTATTTTCTAATTGTGTCTTTAAAGGCTTTTGATTTTTCCTAAGAGTGTATCCCTCATATTTAAGGTCCTCGTTCTCTCTCTTGATTAATTAAATTTGTTCACGTAAGAATTTAACAGTCTTAATGCAAGATTGAGAGCAACCAAATTCACTGACCTCGGGTTTGACAGGCTCAGGAGTAGTTTGCACCATGAACGCAAACTGAAGATTCATCATCTCTTCTTCTAGGTTTCTCTCTACTTCTTCCTCCACACAATCCTTGATTTGAGCAAGATGCGCATTTTCAGGTCCTGAAATATTCAGAGCCTGAATTTGATCTTCCCAATCAAAGGATTGGGCCACCATCGCCAAGTTAGCAGTCTGATTGCTTGAAGAAGATCCCTTGTTGACATAGGTCAACGGCACCATGGTTCGTTCAGAATTCTCTCTTCGATCTGGCTTTGGACATTCCCTTGCAAAATGACCAGGCTCATGGCAGTTGTAACATCGCAACTTCCCTTTGTTGAACCCCACTTTCTTGTCAGAGTTCACGCTCCAGTTGTTTTTCCCAGTTTTCTTGGAGAACTGCTTTGCCCTAAAAACAGCCATGGCCATTTTCCAGGTGATGTCCATCTCTTCCACATCTTCTGGATGGATCTGGTCTAGGTCAGCAAAAGAGAGTTGTGGGGAGAGTTCTCCGGCCACAAAACCAGTGGCGAGGGCCAGATTTTCTTCCTTTTCTTTTAAAGATGAAGCCTGAGGACTGATTCCATGAGATTGAACGGGTGCAGATGTTGATGAACCAACACTAAAACCAACTTGTTGAGGTAAAGTTTGAGGTTGAGGAACTTGAATGTGTTGCATTTGAGGGATCACGTATGAGGTAGGCTGATGAGTCACATAGGGTTGAACTTGTGGAACATGAGAAACTGGAGGAGCTTGAGGAGTTGAAAAGCTTGAGAAAGAAGTGTTGTTGGTGGTTTGGATCCCAAGATTTGCTGTGGAGTATGAATTAACATGATTAATCTCCCTTTGCTTATCATCGAGATTGTAAGCCTTAATGATCGCCATCGTTTCAGCCAAACTCAAACGGTTCAAATCTTTGGTCTTCTTAATCACTGAGACATTCATATCCCAAGATTTTGGTAGAGAATTCAGCAACTTCGTGTTGATCTCAGATCTTGTAACCTTTGCAACTGATTCTCAAGTGCTTCTCCCAAGACATGGTTAAACATATTGAACTTCTGTCGCAACATGTCTTGGCGACTCTGTTTCATGTCTTCATTACCTTCATAGACTTCAATCAGTGCTTCCCAGAAGGCCTTTGCTGATGTATACTCACGGAAACCTTGAGCAATTTCCGGAGATAATGCCATGGTAAGTGTAGCAAGAGCCTTTTCCTGCTCCTCGACTCTCTCAAAATCATCATCCGTGTAATTTTCAACTTGCTTATCCATTATTGTGCCATCTTCCAACGTTGTTGTGATGCGGATTGGACCTCTTAAAATACTTCGCCATATCTTGAAATCTTTCATTTTGATGTACTTTTCGATCCGATATTTCCATTCTGGAAATCCTTCTGCGGATAAAAGTCGTGGAATTCGAGAAGTGGTTCCCATAATCGCATCCAATTCATGGTGAGCTGACATGCTTTGAGATTCCTTTTTTTTTGTTTTTGATTTTTGTTGTTTTTGTTTTTTTTTAATTTTTAAAAAAATTAACTTGAAAAACAAAGAAAAGGATCAAAAAAATAGGATTTTCGGTTGAGTGGTGATGACCGAAAACAAGGAATTCGGTTGAAAGGAGAAACAAGATAAAAAGGGTTTTCGGTTTAAGGTTTTCAGTTTAAGAAGATTCAAAGGAACTTTGGATTTTCGGTTTATGAAGGTCAAGGGTGTTCGGTTTATGAAGATTAAGGAGGTTTTCGGTTTCTGAAGGTTAAGAGGTTTCGGTTGAAGAACAGTTTTCGGTTTCTGAAGATTCAAGAGATTTCGGTTGAAGAATAGTTTTCGGTTTCTAAAGATTCAAGAGATTTCGGTTGAAGAACAGTTTTCGGTTTCTGAAGATTGAACCGAAAACTAACAATTTTCAATGAAAAACTTAGATTTTCGATCCGATTTTGATTTCCACACACTGAAACCTTTAACACAGCTTCCAAACAGCTTAGATCTGGACAGAAATCAATTGAAGATATGTTTTCGGTTGATGAAGATCAAACCGAAAATAATAAGATTTCAACTGAAATGCTGAAATCCAAGCAGACCTCGATTCCACACCATGCAAATTATGATCTGATCTTCAAAACTCGAGCAAAAACAGGCTTCTAGTGACCGAGAACGTGAAGAACACGACTGTGAAACAGAAAACTGAATAATAAGCTTGATTGACACCGGTTTGAGCTCTGATACCAATTGTAAGGTCCTTGATGGAAGGATCTATACCAATGATCAATCAAACAATTGTAATTAAGAAGAAGAAGAGTAGAAGATGAAATGAAACTGAGCTTGCATACGATTAAACACACGAAATCGTCTGATACAACTCAATGGACCGAAAACTAGCAATGAACAACTGTAGATCGACTACTCACTACTGACAGCCTGACAACCTATATATACCAAACTGGACCGAAAACAGGTTTCGGTCAGGCTGACCGAAAGCCTGTTTTCGGTCACACCCTAACCGAAAGCTCATCTAGACCGAAAACGTCAAACACCCACAAAAGACTCCAAAATACATTGACAAATGCCCTAACTCATCTATACATTGTTGCCTAGCCCAAACCATATATATTGGCCCTTCATGAACCCATCTACGGCCCATGTTCCCCAAGTATATATATATATATATATATATATATATATATATATATATATATATATATATATATATATATATATATATATATATATATATATATGTTAGGTGGGTGAGGAGTGGTTGATGAGCAGGAAAGAGTGAACGGCGAACAGAGAGAGAAAGCAGCTTAAGTGTGTGTAAGTGTGTGAATCTTGTGTAAGGAACTTCATTCATATCATCAATACATTCAAGATTCATATTATTCTTCTTCTCCTTCTCTTCTACTTTGATCTGGCATCATCCGTTTGATAGGGATTCCGCACCATCAAACGGATCTGATTGATACACAAGCAGATTAGGGACTTACAGTTGGTATCAGAGCTTGGATTGTATCAATCAATTTTTCCAGATCTGGAGCGTATTTGATCTTATTTTTGAAGGATTTTTGCGTTTTTGGATAGATCTTTGAAAAATAAGGGGGGTTTGTTCGTCGCGTTTTTCATAAAAACGCGTTTTGGATCGAGTTTTGGAGCAAAAATGGTGAAAAACGTTGTTTTTCTTCTCATATGTTGTAGGGTGTACGGCCCAAGAAGGGTTCACGGCCCGAAGTTCGTTTACGACCCTCGGAGTTTAGGGCCAGCCTCGCACGTGTTCGTTCGGGGTTCACGGTCCTCGGTGTACGGCTCAGCATCCTTGCAATTGTTCGGTCACGTGTTCGGTCAGGCGGGTTTACGGGTCAGCAGTCTACGGTCCTCGGAGTTCACGGCTCAGCCTCGTCCTCGCATCGCAATCTCGGCTAGCAGTTGTCTTCGCATCAGCTTCTTAAAAAATTGGGGGTGCCGGGGATCGAACCTGGGTCTCCCATTCTTTCCTCCTTCGCGTCTTACCAGTTGGGCTAGGCTGAATCTTGTTAAAAGCCTTCGAAATTTAACTCAAATATTATACCTTCGGTTCGTACTTTCGCATTTTTAACACTTTTAGCCCAAAAACCAATTTCTTTTATTTTTAAATTTCATTTTCAACCCAAAATTTTAGTTTTTATTTTTTGACTTTCTAAATTGACTTTTGACTTAAAAATTGACTTTGACTTCCAAAATTTGACCTTTGACTTTCTCATTTAACTTTCAAATTTTCAAATTTAGCTTTTTGGTTTGACTTTTAAGTTTGACTTTTTAAGTTTGACTTTTTAAATTTGACTTTTAAGGTTGACTTTTGAGTATTTAAGTCAAAGGGCATATTTAAAAATAAATAAAATTAAAATAAATTTAAAAAATTAAAATTAAAAAAAATTAAAAAAATAAAAATTAAAAAAATGAGTTCCTCAAACATCAATATCAATGAAATTTCCTTGGAGAATTTACGCATGCATTACGAATTACTACGTAGAGGGAACAATGATCTAAAATATGAGAGGTACACTATTAGGAAAGAACAAAAACCATTAAAAGAAAAATTAGAGTCCAAAATTAAAGATTTCAAGAAACTGGAAGAAGATTACAGCAACAAGTGTGAGAATTATGATCACATCAAAAATAAACTTGCTGCTGTAACCAAAGAACTTGACACATTGAAAATTCGTTTTAAAAATGCAGATTTTAATTTTAGAAAATATGATGTGTCAAGTGAGGTAGTTGCCTCGATGATTGAGAAGCAATTAAAATTCAAAGATAATCAAAACAAGGGTTTAGGGTATCATAGTGTGCCACCTCCTTTTAATGACAACTATAACCCACCCCTTGAGACCAATGAGGAAGAAACGCCTGCTCAGTATGGCCAAACCCCTGCTCCAGCTTCAGTTAAGACTGAAAAGGGCCAACTGAGGGTGTTGAGATGAAAGATACTAATGTTTCTACTTCCTGTGCAAGTAAAGCAGTAGAGGATGAGAACAAGGAGAAAACTATTGAACAATCCAATGACTCCTTGAAATCTGAATCTGTTGCTTCGAATTCTGTTGGTTTTAATTCTGTTACTCCTAACAAGCCTGCTGTTAAGAAATACAGGCCACCAATTCAAGCTAATCAGAGTGCCTGTTGCAAGTGTGCTTGTGAGAACAATAAGAGACAAGGCAAGGGCACGCCACCAGGGGCAGGAAGAAACAACTTCCCAGTGAAGAAAAAGACATGTTTTCACTGTGGAACTCCTGGATACGTTGCCCGAAATTGTCCTAATCGCGCATACATTCCCTACTACGCATAAGGCTGGCATAACGCGCCAGGAAGGAGATTTTCCAAAAGAAACCCCTCAAGGTCACGATCAGACAATGGCGAATAGAATGCCAAGAAGGTCAAGAATTCAACTCCCAAGGCCAAGCATCCGACCCCCAAGAACAAGAAGTGAATGTTTTCCAAGAAGTCCAATCCACGAGATGCTCCAGTGAAATCAAGACCGGTTAGGTCACAATCATCTCGACGATCGGCTTCAAGTTCAAAATCAAGTACCGAGGCACCCATCGGATCGAAAAATAAATGGGTTAAACCCAACTACAGATGGGTACCAAAGGTTCAATCTCCCAAATCACCCAATGACTCTAATATTTCTTCATCTTCTGTTTGTGATAAACAGGATATGTCATGGGAGAGAGTACCATGCAAGGATGACAAAGGTCAACCTAGTTTCAAAATGGACTGGGTTCCAAAGACCAACTGATCCCACTCTGTACTGGAGTAGCTATGGAGGCATATCATTATTCTTCGGTTTGTAGGTAGTGGTTATTCCAGGCACATGATAGGGGACATCTTTCAGCTAGGCAAAACTCAGAACGTTTTTTGAGAGTATGTGTCCTTTGCGGGAAAGGAAGTAAGGAAGGAGAGGATCACAAATGGGGTTATGTGCTTAATGACATGAAGAATTTTTAGATGTGTTCTGAGATATACATGCTGTTCTCAGACCTTCTGGATGAAAATTCAATCGGTGACTTACGGTTTGATTTTTCTTCTCAATACTCCTGAGTTTATCTTACACTGATTCGTTTTGAAGACAATTAATTTCTTTCTTATAGTTTTTCTTTAGTAGGTATTGTTTGGGAAGTGATATCAAGATAAAGTGATAACGGGCAGTCTAAAACATGTGTAAGGAACTAAATCTGAATTGTCTAGACTCTGTGTTCAATGTGCTGGTAGGCACGAAGGATTTGACAGTGTGGATTTAGATAGGATTGTTTGGACAGACCATACGACGCTTGGGTAGATTGAGCAGTGAGATAAACACGGGAACCCATGGGATACACTAAATTAATACGCATCTAGAACAGTGGTTCAATTTTTCCTCGATGTACGGACTTATATCCTTAATTCTGGTTCTGATAGAGCAACTAGGGGGTTCTGATAAAGTAGGTCTGTAGAAATTATTTTCTTGCTTTCTATCTGTCAGTCATATGTTGCTTCCTCTGCGTGATTGGAAGAGATCCGACCTGGATTGCAACATATGCAACTCTATTTCTACGCACCTCCTTATCTATGAAATTCTTTCTATCTGTTAGCCATATGTTGTCCCCTCTGCGTGATCGGAAGATCTGACCTGGGACACAACATATGCAACATTCTACCTCTCAATCCCTCTATCTCTGTTAGTCATATGTTGTCCCCTTTGCGTGATTGAAAGAGATCCGACCTGGGACACAACATATGCACCTATTTCTAAATCTGACTTCCTCCTTAATAATTACTCACCTAAAGTAAGGAGTTCTTTGGAAGTTCTTGATAACCAGGGTATATCGGGAAGTGGAGAACACGTTCTAGTGCAAGTAATATTAAACCATTTAGAGGTTGTCTATAGATCTCGCTGCTTAATTTAAGTGGACAACAATACATGTGGTCGTCGTCAGCTAAATGGTTTATTTAGAAAAGTTTGTCAATACTCTTCGTGTTTAAGTGGACCACAATACCGACAATTGACTAGATCTATTCATGAAGGTGAAGGTACTGATAAACAAAGTTAAGACTGTCTCACAACTTTGATCCCAATTATTTTTGTTTTTGTTAAATTTGTTCATAGTTTTCCTCTATGCACAAATTTAGGGGGAGAATTAAAAAAAATTCAAAAATCAAACAAAAATCAAACAAAAATCAGAAAATTAAAAATCCAAAAATAGTGTTATTTCTGTTTTATTTCTTGTTCAGAAAAAATAAAAAATCCAAAAATATTTTTGTTTCTGTTTTTGAAAATATGAAAAATACAAAAATATTGTGTGCTAAGTTTTCTTTTAGTTTTTGCTTTGTCTTGAAAAGTGAATTCAGATGTAGATGAGACTCATGGAGACTGTATCAAGATTTTCTGAGCCAAGGCTTCGTCCGTGATCATCGAAGAATTCTCATTCGAAGGAGCAAGAAATGAAGATTATTCTTTCAACATTCAATTTTTCAACCCCAGAAACTAGGTGTAGCTGCAATTGAAGATTATGTGACAGATTGCATTGAAGCCTCCTCAATCAATCTGTTGCTATCTATGAACCTGCCGAAGTGATCCATAAGATTAGATCTCTCTATTGTTCTGTCTGAATATTCTCTAGCTGAAAGCGCCATCTTTCAAGAATCTTTTCAAGAAGCCTCCTCACCCAATGTGCGTTCAAAGTCAAATTTTGAAGAAAAGCCCAATTTCTCAAGATGAAGTCATTCATTGAAGATGCATATGTTCATCTTGAATTCATGAAGATATCGAAGATTAAAGCTGAAGCCAAACTCCCAATGAAGATTGACAAGAAAAGCCAGCTACTTTTTAGGGGGAGCTTGTTGGGTCAATTAGAAAAGAAAGCTATAAACCAAGGGGGAGATTGTTGGGTCAAAAATATTAGTTTATGCTTTGCTTTTCTAGGCAATTGGTTTTTCTGTAATGTAATATACATTTGTGGCTGTGTTCACGGCCAAGTGAGTGTTTACGGCCGTAAACCAGTTCACGACCGTAAACTTGTTCACGACCATGAACCCATCTACGGCCCATGTTCCCCAAGTATATATTTATAGGTGTTAGGTGGGTGAGGAGTGGTTGATGAACATGAGAGAGTGTATGGCCAAAAGAGAGAGAACGGATTTTAAGTGTGGGTAAGTGTGTGAATCTTATGTAAGGAACTTCATTCATATCATCAATGCATTCAATATTCATATTATTCTTCTTCTCATTCGCTTCTATTTTGATCTGGCATCATCCGTTTGATTGGGATTCCGCACCATCAAATGGATCTGATTGATACACAAGCACATTGGGGACTTACAATATCACCTGAGAGGAAGACTTGAGGATAAGAGACTTAAGGTTGCCATGCTAGAAAAAGATTTGTTGTTAGAAAAGGACGTTAGGATGTTGAATGAGACTCAGTTAGATATTGCTTTAAATCAACGGGATCTTTCCCAAAAAGAAATTGTATGTTTGAAACAATTAATAGAAAAGATTTTTAATGAAACTGAAGCAATTGAAAACTTAGTTAACAGTGGGACCGTAGAAAACACTTATAAGTAGGGATGGTCTAATGGGTATTCAACCGATGAGAACTCTAATATCCGGTTCAATGTTGATCGTCCATATGTCCTACCAGATCGTGAAGATGACTGAGAATCGGGACAAAGGATGGGAAATTTACAACTAATTCTGGTCCTTCCAGAATGATTTCTTCATCTACATCTGAAGATGACTGAGAATTGGGACAAACGATAGCAATGATGGGTAATTGATCACTTGGATTACCCGAGGATTTGGGAAGAATTATCCAGTCAATGACAAAACGTTCCCCGAAGACATAAGGTGTCATTTCGGTAGACTTCATGAACTGAGTAACAATTGTGTCATTGGGGAAATTCTTCCCGAATCCTTGGCTAATCCAAGTGATCAATTACCCATCATTGGCACAATTTGTCCCGATTCTTAGTCATCTTCAGATGTAGATGAAGAATTATGGAAGGACTAGAAATAGTTGTAAATTGCCCATCCTTGCCTTCCATAAAATGTCCCAACAAAAATCATCCTTGACAGACTCTACGGTAGTACAATCTTCTGGACCGCAGACCCCCGTCAAAAGCACAGTAACTATTCAGCCCATTCTTCATGAATTACCAATTGAAAATTTTGAAGTTGGCCAATGTTCCAGGAGTCTTGAACCCTCTAGTTCGGATGAATCAAGTATCGTTTTTGAACTCATTCTAAGGTTTTAAAGAAACCGCAGTTAAATATTTCTGATTGTGTTTCTCAAAAAACTCAAGAAAAAATTTGCTTTCAAAGAGGAACTCAGATCCTGAGGTAAAAAGCGGGATACTGATCTCAAAAACAAAACTTTCAAACAAAGCCAAGTTTTCAAATCAAAAGAATTTCGTAAAACTCATTGCTGCCAAAAATCTTTCAAAAAATACGACAATCAAAGGATCAAACAAAATGGAATCTACTGTGACAAAATCTTTTTCAAACAATCCTGCAAAATTCCAAAAGCAAGTTACATCTTTTCAACAATATTCCCTAAATGATCCAAAGTGGAAAGGTCTTTTGCCGACTCCTGAACACTCAAAATCACATCAATCCGTCATCAGGTAAAAACCTAGGAGTGGTTCACATGCCAAAACGTTTTCAAGTCCCAAGGGCACTGTAGCCAAACATCACCCAAGGACTGGTGTAACATCCCGTTTAAAGTAGAATAATTAAATAATAAATCTGGAACCTCGAGATATGATTTTATTATTATTATATAGCCAAAACCAAATAATAATTAGTGGGGTGTTGGTGTCGGGGTGCCATATGAGATACTTTTGATTTCCAAGGGTTAAAGTGTAAGTGCGGGACTTATATTGAAAGGATTTTATGGAGCCAGGGGCTGAAGTGTAAGTTTCGGACCTGATTTGAAAAGGGTTTTAGGAGGGAGGGTTTAAATGGTAGGTTATGGGCCTCATTTGTAAGGAATTAAGTGGGAGGGGCTGATGATGTAATTATGGGAAAATTATTTAAATCCGGGTATATATCCTCCCCATCGTTTAAACCCTAACCCTAAACATATTCATTGACCGTCATCTCTCCCAACAGCCGCCACCTTGTCCCTTTTGCCACCGGCCGCCGCCACCAGCCACCCAGATGCTCTCCGACCACCTTGCAGCTATCAAGCGATGTTGAAGACCGAGTGGGAGGGGAACGAAGCTGCACCAGTGGAGATAAGAGGAGTGGCGTTGTGATGGTCGTCGTTCGTGACTCTCCAGCCGTTGCCGCCATCGATGTCGAGCAAGGAAGACCACCGGGGATAAGTTGTCGCCATTCCTGCCGTGGCCGAGGCCGGGGACCAGTCCATGGCGTCGTTCAGTCGGAAACACCGACGCCACCCTTGTTCCGCAACTACGCCTCTGCCGCTTCTTTTCTTCTGTTACGTTTCTGATGCTACTTCGCCACCCAAACGCCACAGTTGTTGCCTGTGACATCGCGGGCGTCCGAGGGAAGAAACAGTCGAAGATCCAGAGAAGGGTTTTACGCCGCTGATGCCGCTAGGTTGTTGTTGCCGTCGTCGATCGCCGTAGGGGGGGGGGAGGGGTGGTTGGATCCGTTTGCTAGAAAGAAAGCGGGTGGGTGTTTGGTTCTGCTATAGGGTTTGTAGTTATTGTCTTGGAAATCAATAAGGGGCACCACCACCACCGTGAGGTGGTGGCTGCCACCCTCTACCACCATCGGCCGCCATGGTGTGGCTGTGTGTGTGTGTGTTTAGCTTAACTTAGTGTATGTTCATTTTTTGGATTTCGCGTTGTAAACTGTAATTAGAAATTGAATAGTGAAAAGAAACCCTACCACCACCGTGAGGTGGTGGTTGCCGCCTCCTGCCAGCACCGGCCGCCGTGTCGGGTGGCGGTGTGCTTTGATTGCGTTTGGACCTCGTTTGGATGTTTGGACAAGGGGCTACTAAACCCTAATGGGCCAAAAGAAACCCTCGTGGGCCCAAAGAGACCCCAATGGATCTAATAAAACCCTAATGGGCCCAATAACGCCCAAAGTGACCTAGAAGCTCAACCAATTGACTAATGGGCTAGTATTGGGTTGGAAAACCCTAATTAGGGTTTGGAAAACCCTAAGAGCATAAAACCCAAATTGTGGAAATTGTTTGGGACACACACGAGAATTAATTATTAAACTTAAAATAATAATTAATAATCATTGGCAACTAACTTAGCAATAATGGACTTAATGGATTAAGTCCTTAATGGATTAAGTCTTTAAGGGGTTAAGTAAGAAACACTTAACCCTAATCATCATTTCATGTGAAAGCCCTAATCTCACTCGGGCCTTGAATTGGGCCTTCCTATTGGGCTTTGGCGATTGGACTATTGATGGGCCATCCAAGAACAAGTTAATGAAACCAAAGTAATTAGAAGGGCTTAAGGATATGGCCCATGTGAGGACTTGGGCCCAATTTGGAAAATTGGGCCATAGATGGGCCATAATTGAGCCTTTATGACTATGTGATAATGGGCCATGGGAATTGGATTGGAATAATCGAATGGGCCTTAAGGAAAGACCATGTAGAGGTCTGGGCCCAATTTGGAAAATTGGGCCATATGTTGGGCTTTGGCCCATTATTTTACTTTTGGGCTTTTGTAGTGTAAGTTGGACCTTGGGCTTGGAACCCAATTATTAATTGGGTATTGTTTGATGTTGACAGTTCGGGAACCTGTCTACCAGCAGCTGGAGTTTTATCTGCGGGACTTCAGCAATTCTAGGTGAGTTATCCTCACTATACTAAGGGGTCTAAGGCACCAAGGCCGGCCCATTGGATATGATATCCTAGTAGTTGTATTATGTTGAGTATGAGTGAGGTTATGCATGCTAGTTTGATATGCTAGAGGGTAGGTCTGTAGGACTACCTGTGATACTGATTGATTACATGTATGTACATTTATCTGTTACATGTCGACATGTTAAGTGGGATGGGTTGAGGTTGTACTACTCTGTGTGGTAGCCAACAAACCCTATAGTATTCCAGATATGAGTTGAGGGCCCGGTAGGCATTCCAGAATCATACTGAGGACTTGGGATCATTCCAGATACGAGCTGAGGGCCCGGTAGGCATTCCAGACTCGTACTGAGGGCTCGGTGGCAATCTAGATGTAAGTTGAGGGCCCGATAGGCATTCCAGACTCACACTGTGGGCCAAGGGGTATTCCAGTATGTAAAGCTGTGGACCCGTTACATGCTGTTATGTTCAGTTTGTTATGTTATGATGTTGCTGACATGGTTATGTGGACTGTATGTGTATCGGTATTTTAGGGGTAACTCACTAAGCTTTCGGGCATACAGTTTCAGTTTATTGTTTCAGGTACATCAGGGGATCGTGGCTAGGCAAAGGCGTGATCGTACAGATCCTCACTTTTTATGACTATGTTACTGGGATACTCTGATATTATACATTTTGAAAACAAGTTTGTAATAACTAATGGTTTTTGGGTTGTTTAAAAAGTTTTAAATTGGCTTGAATTTTTGGGTGTTACAAGTTGGCATTAGAGCCTTGGTTTGAGTGAATTGGAGGAACACTCGTGTAACTCCAGTCTCAAATCAAGGAAAGGATTTTCAAAATGATTTTTCAAAAAGGTTTTCAAATGAGTAAAGGAGGATGTAGGGTGTACGATCAGCCGAAGCCAGTAAGTAGACCCCAAAATACCATACCAGTTATTTGATTAGGAGATATGTTAGAACAACATGTTAGTACTAGGCTAGGGATCTTCAGGAATTGCATGATAGAATTGCCTGATTACATGATGCCTGCTAGCCTATCTGACATCCCCAAAATCACGGCCAGAAAAGACCGGTTTCATTTATGCTTTTAAAATAGTTTCAGAGTAAATCCATTGATTTAAAAGAGTTGCGGAATTTGTTCCCAAAACAAAATATGATAAAATAAAGTTTATCAAAGCATTTCATCAAGAGATGCATTTTCATTATATAACAATATTCGGGATGTCATGTTCCGATAAACAGACCAAAAGCATAAACAACAAAAGATAGACCATAGAACAGTTACATATAACAACTGGTCTAATATCAAAAGATCTTGATAAGTCATCCAACTTATGCTCTCGCGCCACTACCTGTAATACAACAAAACTGAGTGGGTCAGGCTTGGGAGCCTGGTGAGCATATAGGGTTTTCAACCCACAATAAATAATTATATTTAATTTCACCAACCAACAATAACCCGATTACCCATTCCCGTTATCCTCACTTTACGTCCCTAAAACAACATCTATCTCAAGGGACCTAATCTAGGATTTTTCATCGGGACGGACATTACTGCACGGGGTTTCCTCAACAATAGATGTCCTAAAGGCAACCATGAGGGGGATAGAGTACACCGGTGAACACATCGTTCACAACACCTATAGGTTATGAACCTTCTAGCGTTCCACAGGACTGTCTAGAAAGAGTCTGTGGTCGTTATCCATACTCCGCTGAATAACTAGATCAACAACAACAACATCGAGGCCTCTCATCTGTTTATCACACATCAACTATCTACCCATGTTCTACCCAACATATTAGTAGATAAAAATATATATTTATATACATAGTTTAAAACCTGTATAGCATTCTCATTCAATACATATTCCAAACAACAGATGAGACACATACACATAACACGTATTTCATAGAGAATAAATCATATCTATGAGATAGAAGAAATTGAATATACATTCACACATATAACAACAAAATATACACATAACACGTATTTCGTATAAAATACTTCATAATTATGCGTTAGAAGAAAGTAACTACACACTCACTTGATCAGAAGATGATCGGACAGCACTACGGCTTGTAGAAGTAGTATTCTTCGGTAGATCTGGAAGATCTTCACAAAAATTGGCTTCTCGCGGGCAGAGCTTCGCCTGGGGAATTGCACTTCTCGGGATGTTCGGGACTTTGGGATTTGCTTCGGGGCTCGGGATTAATACGGGGGCTTCGGGGTATCTCTGGCACGCAAAACGAGGCAAAACGGGAGAGAGAGAAGACAAAACGAGCAAAAAGGCCGGCTGCCCTCGCAAGGTATTTATAGGGCTGGAACCCTCGCATTACGCTTGGCGTAATGCTCCGGTACGCGGGGCGTACGCTTCGGATTCGTCACTGCATGCGTCATCGGAGCACTTGAGTGCGAGGCGGGTCACGCTTCGGTGTACGCTGGGCGTACTCAACTACGCTGGGCGCACTTCGGATAAGATCGGTGACTCCTTCGGATATCCATCCGAATTAAAGATTAAATAATAAATATTAATTATTTAAAAACTTCAGAAATTCACATCTTCTTCATACGAACTCCGTTTTTGACGTTCTTTATATCCACGCGTAGGTGAGACTACTCTCTACAACTTTCGTTTAGACTCCGTCGGCTAATTTTGAATTTATTTTTATTATTTATTTTTAGTAGGCCGGGACAGGAAAACTCCGTTATAAATTCATAACTTCTTCATCCGGCGTCCGTTTTCGTCTGTCTTTTCACCAATGCACTACTTTCAACGAGATCTTCGATCCTCGTTTAGATTGTTTCGACCAACAATCACTCGATCTCAAATTCGAGTTTCGGGCTGCATATTGCTAAGCTGAAACTTAGAAAAATCATAACTTCCTCATACGAAGTCAGATTTGGGCATTCTTTTTATGCACGCTCTCGGTTTAACGAACTCTACAACATTCGTTTAGATCACTAAGGATAAATATCGCTCTAACGTAAATTCACTTTTTACGTCATTCAACGTCGTGCCGGTTCTGTCGCGAATCTTCGACAGGTCATAACTCCTTCGTTATAACTCGGATTTCGTCATTCTTTATATATTCGGAAACCTCGTTTCAACTACTACAACATTATCCATAGATATTGGCTTTATCTAATATTTCATTTTGACGCTTATTTTTATTCTTAATTAAATTAAGACACACAATTAAGCACATAACACATAACACATAATACTCAAATAATATACTTCTATTATTTCAAAACGGGTTACAAAGGTTAACCTAGACTATTATATCAACATTAATGACAAGCCCAGAAACACAGGCATTACAATTCTCTCCACCTTAGAATGATTCCGTCCCCGGAATCACACACCAACAAACAAATGCGGATAGCGACCCATCATGTCACTCTCCGTCGCCCAGGTGAGATTCGGCCCATTCGTGTGTTTCCATCGGACAAGCACTAACTCGACCATCTTGCGTCGCAACTTCTTAGTCTTTCGGTCAACGATTGCCTCTGGTTCTTCAATCAACCTTTTGTTCTCATCGATTCTCAACTCCGAAAGTGGAATCATGTCGGGAACTTCTCCCGTGAACTTCCTCAAATAACACACATGGAAAGTGTTATGAATTCCATTCAGTTCTTCTGGGAGTTCGAGCTTGTAAGCTTCGTTCCCAATCCTCTGAAGCACTTTAAACGGTCCAATAAACCTTGGACTTAATTTTCCCCTTTTACCAAATCTTATAAGTCCCTTCCACGGTGAGATTTTAAGCAAAACCGAATCTCCAACTTCAAAAGTCATCGGTCTTTGCTTGTTGTCAGCATAGCTCTTTTGACGATCCTGAGCTGCTAACATTCTCTCCCTAATTATTTTCAACTTTTCAGCAGTTTGATGAACTATCTCCGGTCCCATAAACTGCTTTTCCCCAGCCTCAAGCCAACAAGACGGCGTACGACATTTTTGTCCGTACATATCTTGATAAGGTACCATCTTAATGCTCGAGTGGAAACTATTATTGTAGGAGAATTCTACCAAAGGTAAATGTTCATCCCAGTTACCTTGGAATTCCAGGGTACATGCTCTCAGCATATCTTCAAGTGTTTGTATCGTCCATTCGCTCTGACCATCAGTCTGTGGATGGTAAGCTGTACTCAAACACAACTTGGTACCCAATTCCTCTTGTAGACTTTTCCAAAATCGTGAGGTGAAACGGCTGTCACGATCTGACACAATCGTTAACGGAACACCGTGAAGCCTCACAATTTCCTTCACGTAAGAATTTGCAAGCTTATCCATTGACCATTTCTCCTTGGCTGCTATGAAATGCGCACTCATAGTGAATCGATCAACGACCACCCAAATCATGTCGTGACCATTCTTTGTTCTGGGTAGTTTAGTGACAAAATCCATAGCAATGTCTTCCCATTTACCCATAGGCACAGGTAAAGGTTCTAAACTCCCATATGGTTTCTGATGTTGTGTCTTGACTCTCGCACAAGTCACACACTCGGCCACGTACTTTGCAATATCAAGCTTCATCGTCGGCCACTAGTAATAGGGTTTCAGGTCCCTATACATTTTAGTGCTGCCAGGATGAATTGAGTACATGGTTTTGTGAGCTTCTTCCATCAGAAGATCTCTTATTCCTCCTGACTTAGGTACCCAAATACGATCTTGGAATACCTTCAGTCCGTGAATGTTTACACCGAACACCAACGTTTTGCCCAAACGTTCTTCCTTTCGGTCATTCTTCTCAGAAGCTTCCTCTTGAGCTTTCTTTATACTTTCCACTATTGTCGAGACAACTTCAATTCTCAACGCTCTTGGCCTCTTCCTTTCAAGATTGACTTTCCGACCGAGAGCATCAGCAACAACATTTGCTTTACCGGGGTGGTAAAGTATCTCACAGTCGTAGTCCTTGAGTAATTCTAGCCAGCGTCGTTGCCTCATATTCAATTCTTTCTGATTAAAGAGATATTGGAGACTCTTATGATCAGTGAAAAGTTTGCACTTCGTGCCATAGTGGTAATGCCTCCATATCTTTAGAGCGAAAACTTCCGCCGCCAACTCCAAGTCATGAGTCGGGTAGTTCTTTTCATGCTCTTTCAACTGTCGAGACGCATATGCGATCACCTTTTCCCTTTGGGTCAAAACACAACCCAACCCAACACCTGACGCGTCGCTATAAAGAGTAGAGAAAGTATCGGTGCCTTGCATAGTTTCTTCTTTAGCTTGTCGAATGCTCCTTTATGCTTATCACTCCAAGCATAAGTAGCTCCTTTGTGGGTCAAAGCTGTTAATGGAGTAGCGATCGAAGAAAAGCCTTGGATAAACCTTCGGTAATATCCGGCTAATCCTAAAAAGCTTCGGATCTCCATGGGACTTTTAGGTTGTTCCCACTTCATCACAGCATCGATCTTTGTTGGATCAACCATTATCCCTTCTTGGTTGACCACGTGACCCAAGAATTGGACTTCTCGAATCCAAAAATCACATTTGGAGAACTTAGCATACAGTTTCTCCTTCTTCAAGACTTCTAACACTTCTCGTAAGTGTCTGCCATGCTCCTCTTGGATTTTTGAATAAATCAGAATGTCATCTATGAACACTATCACAGATTTATCAAGCAACGGAATACAAACCCTGATCATTAAATCCATGAATGCTGCTGGAGCATTGGTTAGTCCAAATGACATAACCAAAAACTCGTAGTGTCCATATCGTGTTCTGAATGCAGTCTTCTCTATATCCTGCTCTCTTACTTTCAACTGATGATATCCTGACCTCAGGTTGATCTTTGAAAAATAACTTGAACCTTGTAGTTGATCGAACAGGTCATTAATCCTCGGCAATGGATATCTATTCTTTATCGTTGCCTTATTCAGCTCTCTGTAGTCAATGCACATTCTCATTCTTCCATCTTTCTTCTTTACGAATAACACCGGACCTCCCCAGGGTGATGAACTAGGTCTTATGAAACCTTTATCCAATAACTCCTGAAGTTGGATCATAAGCTCCTTCATCTCGGTCGGTGCTAATCGGTAAGGTGCCTTTGCTATTGGTGTCGTCCCTGGTAACAAGTCTATTCTAAACTCCACTTGTCTATCAGGCGGTAATCCGGGAAGATCTTCGGGAAATACTTCCGGATAATCACACACGACAGGAATGCTCTGCATCTCCTTTTTCTCCTTCTTAGCATCGATGACAAATGCTAAATATGATGTACATCCTTTGGCCAAACATCTTCTGGCTTTCATTAGCGAAATGATTCCAGAATTTACTCTGCGTTTGTCCCCATACACCATAAATGACTATTTCCCTGGCGGGTTTACTTTTACTATCTTTTTCTTGCATAAAATCTCGGCATCGTTGGCGCTAAGCCAATCCATTCCAAGCACGATGTCGAAACCGTTAAGTTCGATAGGCAATAATTCCTTGTGGAACTTATTCCCATTTAGGTCGATTAAGATGTTTTTCATACGACGGCTAACAAGTACAAACTTGCCACTAGCAACTTCGACTAATAAAGCATTATCTAGTCTATCAACAGGCAAAGCTAGTTTTCTACCAAATTCATGCGAAATAAAGGAGTAGTTGGCTCCAGAATCAAATAAAATTTAGGCAGCCAAATTGTTTACGAGAAAGGTACCTGAAGCGACATCAACTTCATCTTTTGCAGCTTCCAATGTCATCTGGAAGGCTCTCGCCTTCGGATTTGGGGGAATATTGGGTTTTGATGCCTCCTTTTTCTTCGAACAATCCCTTGAGATGTGCCCCTCCTCACCACAACCATAACAAACTTTCTTGGTGAGAGTGCATTCATTGGCATAGTGCCCTGGCTTTCCACATTTAAAACATGTGGCCACTACTTCACATTTTCCATGATGCTTCTTCTTACATTTGTTGCACCATTTGGCTTCACTTCCTCCTCCTCCTCCTCTTGAACTAGACTTCAAGAACTTGTTTTTCTTGTTGGACCCTGAAGGTCCATCGAACTTTCTTTTCTCACCAACCTCTATTATCTCCAGACCCTTTTCCTTCTGCTGGGCCTCCACATTCTTAGCTACTCGAACAACTGTTTTCAGAGTAGTCGCCATCTTGACTGTCGGGCCAAAGTCGGCAGGTAGTCCATTAGCGAACCTCTCAATCTTGGAGAGTTCTGTTGGCACTAGGTAAGGAAATAACTTCATTTTCTCAGTGAATGCAGTAACATAGTCATATATACTCATCCTCCCCTTCTTCAAGTTTTGGAACTCATTGTTCAGATCAATCAGATCAATCTCTGAACAGTACTCCACCCTTAGTTGTTCCAAGAACTCCTCCCATGACATTTTCAGGGCTTCTCCTCATGGCATAGTATCTGCCAAGAACTTCCACCAGCTCAAGACTCCAGTCTTCAGTTGTCTAACTGCAAAGACAGTCTTCTGTTTGGTGCTACAGTCGCAACTTTCAAATACCATCTCCATTTCGGAGATCCAATCCATAATCTCAACATGCTTTGGGCTCCCAGAAAAACTTGGCGGCTTAGCGCCCAAGAAATTCTTGTACATTCGCCAATCCTTGTTGTTTCCCCTTTCCGGGTCGTTCCTTCGTTCTCCTTGAGTCCCAACTTGACTCACAGCGCGACTATTATTTCCTTCCTCCGATTGTTTGGGAATCGGCTCAATGGGTATGATAGGTTCTTCCCTATTCCCATGCAACATCTGTCGCATTTCTTCCCTTTGTTCGGCTAACATAGCCCGAATCATGGCTTGCACTCCAACCATAGTGATCTGTTCTGGTGCAGCAGCAACTACTTGTTCAATCACAGGCGGTCGATTCCTGTTTTCATCCGCTTTTCCAACACCACTCCTGGTTCTTACCATTTTTGATCTATACACCGAATAAGGTGAAATTAGATCCTCATCCATGATAGATAATTAAATCCTCCTTATCACTCCGAAACGTTTACATGCTAGTTCTAATACCGTCGTCATACGCTTAGAATCCTAAACACATAAGGTTTCCAGATCCAGTTGACAACAGACCATAGATCCAAACAAATAATATCATATATGGCAACATATAACATTTAGCACATAAAATCATTTTAGGCAGCTTCCTAAAATATACTAGTGCTCGTGTCTATAATATAACAGACACACATCTCACACTCTCCACTTTGCATTCTAAGTTTAAGTCTAAAAATCCTACAAATTCCAAGTTCGCATAAACTAATGCTCTGATACCAACTGTGACATCCCTAAAATCACGGCCAGAAAAGATCGGTTTCATTTATGCTTTTAAAATAGTTTCAGAGTAAATCCATTGATTTAAAAGAGTTGCGGAATTTGTTCCCAAAACAAAATATGATAAAATAAAGTTTCTCGAAGCATTTCATCAAGAGATGCATTTTCATTATATAACAATATTCGGGATGTCATGTTCCGATAAACAGACCAAAAGCATAAACAACAAAAGATAGACCATACAACAGTTACATATAACAACTGGTCTAATATCAAAAGATCTTGATAAGTCATCCAACTTATGCTCTCGCGCCACTACCTGTAATACAACAAAACTGAGTGGGTCAGGCTTGGGAGCCTGGTGAGCATATAGGGTTTTCAACCCACAATAAATAATTATATTTAATTTCACCAACCAACAATAACCCGATTACCCATTCCCGTTATCCTCACTTTACGTCCCTAAAACAACATCTATCTCAAGGGACCTAATCTAGGATTTTTCATCGGGACGGACATTACTGCACGGGGTTTCCTCAACAATAGATGTCCTAAAGGCAACCATGAGGGGGATAGAGTACACCGGTGAACACATCGTTCACAACACCTACAGGTTATGAACCTGCTAGCGTTCCACAGGACTGTCTAGAAAGAGTCTGTGGTCGTTATCCATACTCCGCTGAATAACTAGATCAACAACAACAACATCGAGGCCTCTCATCTGTTTATCACACATCAACTATCTACCCATGTTCTACCCAACATATTAGTAGATAAAAATATATATTTTTATACATAGTTTAAAACATGTATAGCATTCTCATACAATACATATTCCAAACAACAGATGAGACACATACATATAACACGTATTTCATAGAGAATAAATCATATCTATGAGATAGAAGAAAGTGAATATACATTCACACATATAACAACAAAATATACACATAACACGTATTTCGTATACAATACTTCATAATTATGCGTTAGAAGAAAGTAACTACACACTCACTTGATCAGAAGATGATCGGACAGCACTACGGCTTGTAGAAGTAGTATTCTTTGGTAGATCTGGAAGAGCTTTACAAAAATTGGCTTCTTGCGGGCAGAGCTTCGGCTCGGGAATTGCACTTCTCGGGATCTTCGGGGCTTTGGGACTTGCTTCGGGGCTCGGGATTAATACCGGGGCTTCGGGGTATCTCTGGCACGCAAAACGAGGCAAAACGGGAGAGAGAGAAGAGAAAAGGAGCAAAAAGGCCGGCTGCCCTCGCAGGGTATTTATAGGGCTGGAACCCTCGCATTATGCTGGGCGTAATGCTCCGGTACGCGGGGCGTACGCTTCGGTTCGTCACTGCATGCGTCATCGGAGCACTTGAGTGCGAGGCGGGTCACGCTTCGGTGTACGCTGGGCGTACTTCGGATAAGATCGGTTACTCCTTCGGATATCCATCCGCATTAAAGATTAAATAATAAATATTAATTATTTAAAAACTTCAGAAATTCATATCTTCTTCATCAAAACTCAGTTTTCGACGTTCTTTATATCCACGCGTAGGTGAGACTACGCTCTACAACTTTCGTTTAGACTCCGTTGGCTAATTTTGAATTTATTTTTATTATTTATTTTTAGTAGGTCGGGACAGGAAAACTCCGTTATAAATTCATAACTTCTTCATCTGACGTCCGTTTTCGTCTGCCTTTTCACCAATGAACTACTATCAACGAGATCTTCGATTCTCATTTAGATTGTTTCGACCAACAATCACTCGATCTCGAATTCGAGTTTTGGGCTGCATACTCCTAAGCTGAAACTTAGAAAAATCATAACTTCATCATACGAAGTCAGATTTGGGCATTATTTTTATGCACGCTCTCGGTTTAACGAACTCTACAACATTCGTTTAGATAACTAAGGATAAATATTGCTCAAACGTAAATTCACTTTTTACGTCATTCAACGTCGTGCCGGTTCTGTCGCGAAACTTCGACAGGTCATAACTCCTTCGTTATAACTCGGATTTCGGCATTCTTTATGTATTCAGAAACCTCGTTTCAACTACTACAACATTATCCATATATATCGGCTTTATCTAATATTTCATTTTGACGCTTATTTTTATTCTTAATTAAATTAAGACACACAATTAAGCACATAACACATAATACTCAAATAATACACTTCTATTATTTCAAAACGGGTTACAAAGGTTAACCTAGACTATTATATCAAAATTAATGACAAGCCCAGAAACACAGGCGATACAGCCTAGGGTTTCCTTTATATGAGATTGACATCATTACTGTAGTTGCTTAGTGTATGTATCACGGTTATACATAATTAAGATCTTATAGCCTGAGAATGTTTGATTTGGCCTTATGTTCTGTTCTTGTTTGATTGGGAGCTTAGGGTAGGATTGGATATTCGAAAATCTATAGGGTCCAGCGTTATGTATGGCTAGCATACACTAGTACTGCATGGTTGGTGGAAGTTTCATGGATGGGTGGGTTGTGTGAGGCCGGGAGGCAAGTTATGTGATATTTAGCATTCCTCTAGGAGTGAGGCCGGGAGGCTCGCCATATTGTGTATAGTGTTAGGGTGTTGTGGTGATACTTGAGACAAATATGGGTAGGTGTGGAAGGTAGTAGGGGCCCATACTACTGAAAGCACAGGACCCATACGCGTGTCAAGTAAGTCACAATCCCTAGGGTTGGGTTGGGAGTTGGTCCCCTGTCATTATATGGATTATCATAGATCTTTCTGGTGTCTTACCATAATGGTGGTTACGAGACGGCTTGAGACCGGATCCAGGTTAGGATCGGGAGCTGGCAGCCAGGATAGGCCAACATTGTCAAAGGACCGCGTCAGTAAGATCATCCGGGAGGAGGTGGTCGAGTTTGTTTGGGGACAGTTACTGGAGATGTTAGGGTCTATTAAGACCGCCATGGTTGAGTACTTCGATGAGCGCTACACAGCCATTGCTGAGATGGCTGCCGCAGCAGCTTTAACAGCTGTAACGACAGCAAGGGTAGGAATTGATCGAGCTTTCCAGTACCGGGACTTGTTACTGGGACATATTCTGATGAGCAGAGGGCTACAGTTACTTGGGACCAGGGAGATGTTTTGTACTTGTTACATTCCGCAGGTTAAGCGGGAGAGTCTAGCACATGAGTTTCTAGATTTGAGGCTTCGGGGGTTTACTCGAGGCCGGAATGTGAGTCGCGGGGACTCCAGAACGGAGTAATGATTATATTCAGCTGGAGTTATGCAGCTGGAATTAGAATGGTTAATTGATAGGATTGGAATGTTGTTTTCCAGGGCAAGGATTGTACCCTTTCAGTTTACGAGTTCGAAGGATTGAGCAGGCTTGTGACCCAGGATCAGGTTGTATTCCAGCTCGGGTCAGTTAGTCGCAGGGGTTGGCGACAGTATTTCAGCGCTGGTAAGCGCAGGTGGGTCGATATGGCATAAGTATTTTGTGAGGTTCGGTTCGCCTTTGATCTCTTGTATCAGGTGGTAAGGATTGATTGTGTGATCTATTGCACCTCAGGATTAGAGACTAAGTTATGGGAGTAGTTTGTAGCCCGGTTAGAGCAGAGGTTGCTTCAGTTACTGCAGTTCAATTATGGATGATTGAGCTGGTAAGTGAGTCAGGGTGCGAGACCCTAAATGATATGATTTCTAAAGCTCGAAAGCAAGAGATTTGTTTAGAGCACTTGGGAAGAAGGGTATTATATGGGAGGTTGCAGACAGAGTCCCATAGGATGGTTATTCGGCATTGTCAGGGTTCAGCGGTGTTAGTAATCGTTAGTGATTGGCGCATGAGAGCGCCAAGGGAAATCGCTTGTTGCTGAAGTATTAGTAGAGCATCTACCTTTGGACTTCAAGATTTGGGTGTGGGATCATTCAAGCATCAAGGAGTGTCAGCTAGGTTATGTCGGGTTCCACACCAGTGGGTATGGTTAATTTTCTAAGTGGGGGAGAACTATCAGGAGATTCAGAAGCATGAGCAGTTTTGAAAGTGGGATAAGTTTTGCATCGTTGTCAGGAAGGAAGACAACCCAAGTGGCTGATTGGTTTGAGGTTTGTGTGAGTTGGGAGTTTGGTAAAACTCCCCAGCGTGTGAATCATGTCATCTCGGTGCTTGATAGCAGAATTAGGAATTTTCAGGTTGAGCGTCAGCCATTGAAAGTTTTGTCTGTTGTTGTTCAGATTGCGGTTTCAAGAAGGGTCGGACAGGCGTTAATCGGTGAACCTCCCAGAAAGCAGGAAATTCTCCAAAGGAAATTCAAGAGGCGACAGTTGAGGAGCTAGGAACGCGTCAACAATTTACTTGTGCAGTGTGCTTACATTTCCTAAGTCTTTGGGGTATGTTTCCCCTCAGTAGTGGAATAAACTTTTGATTCTTATTGGACTCGGATTTTCGGTAACCTTGGGAATAATTGTGGAGTTTTTCTTGGACTAGTTATGGTATTAGTAGAATCGGATCAGTCTCGATCCAATTTGGGCTTTGTGGCGAGTGAATGTGGAGTTAGGGATTCGCAATTATGTACATGGTAGAGATTCTTCATGTGTATCGGCGGGTATTCATAGTGGCAATAAGGTTGGTTCGACTTACGTGCTTGATCAGGTTTGGGATGTAATTTGCAATTGGATTCAGAGTTCAACTATCATACTATTCTAGGGTAATGTGCGACCATGAGTTGTAGTAGTCTGCTTGGATAGCAACTTATTATATAGGTGAATCGTGCATAGTGGGATTTCAACATGGTAGCATAGGTTGGTGTTGTGAAGAACGTTGTTTAGGCCTTTCTGTTGGATAAGGTTGATAATTTATCAGGAGCATTCCAGTCATGAGCTGAGGGCCAGGTAGGGCATACCAGACTCATGCTGTGGGCTCAGAGGCAATCCAGACCTATGCCGAGGGCCTTGTAGGGATATTCCAGTCATAGGCTCGTTGGGTTTTGAGCATTCTAACACTCCTATGGTGTACATGCAACCCTATAAACCTTGGATCTATGTTTTCTCTATTATACATGCAAATATTAACTATTCCAAGGTTTCATCCTAACTAGCATATTATGAAGCACCTATACTACAAAGTTCTAGTTAGATGACATATCTTTTGATGTAGCTTGATGTCTTCAAGCTTTAAGAGCTTAGCCCAAATAGTGTGGAAGCCTCAAATGGAATCACAAATCACCAAAACACCTTGGAAGAACTTGAGAGAATATGTATGCACACTAAAATCGGCCCACTCTTATTTTCACACACTTGCGCCAATTTTGTGAGCCAAGAACCCCTTTATATATTATGGAGGATTAGGGTTACATCCATGTAAACCCTAATACCCATGACATTTCATTTACATAGGATACATGGGTTAAAAGCTCCATGGACCATCCATGAAAGCTTAGCACAACCTAAATGAACTTGGCCCATTCCATATATATAAGAGTCCATATTTAGTTAGTTCTTTTTGATCACTTAATTAATTCTAAATTAATTCTTGATCAATACTAATTAAATAATATGATTCCATATTAATATATTAGAACTTATAATATATTAATATAAATCATAAATATACTATTCTCAAAAGACTATCCATATAAATTGTGCCGGTGAAGTGTAACCCAAATGGACCATGCCGGGTCGGGTCAAGTACATACCAAATATAGTTATGGACTTAGACATTAATCCAACAGTCTCCCACTTGGATAAGTCTAAAACTATTATTGATTATGACTTCAAAACCTAACTGGTAATCGTAGCTCTTAAAGCCGATGTCGAACTCTGACCTTGTCAATGACTTGTCCATTAGATAAGGGATCATATATTCCTCCATTCTAGATATCATATGGACTGAGACATGGATTATAATCATTCTCTCTGCCCATTTGTTGTTTCCCGATTTTCGATTTATGATGACTGACTGATTGAACAAATCAAATCAGTCCTGGTTTGGCCAAGCACTCACATGTGTCATCGCTAAATCATCGAGGGGCCCACAGATATCGCTTTTATCCCGAAGGTAAAAGGAATGGATAAACTTCGACTCATATGGCTTGTTCTACTACTTGTTGAATCATACACAAAGGCACGTTTTATAACATCGAGTTACCAAATGCGTTTTCGTGCAATCAATGTATAACCAAATCATAGTAACAACTCATATCTCTAGGTTTGAAGAATATAAGATATTATCGTCTCATGATCACTCGTGATAAAATCCATGAAGTGATTCAAATGAGCACGGGTTGAATCCAATACTCAGAACTTATGAGCACTCATGAGTGTTGTAGCACCACTTTGTCCACCAACTTGGACCTCTACAAACCAACCCATGACAGTCTTGATTCATATCTACTTCCAACATATGACCGACTGTGGATGGTTTGAATAACTTAATCATTCAGGAAGAGCGACTTAGTTATTCTGGAAGTCAAAACATGCAAAGTGAGGCACAAGAATAAATGAATCAAATATGGTATCAACCCCTATGAATATAAATAAACACTTTTATTTATCACCATACTGATTACTCATTATTCATTGTTTCGGTTTTATCAACTTTATACTTGAATTAAAAACATTAGTTGTCCCATGCTCCAAGCATGTACACTATGTTTTTCTTAAACAATAGCTTTGCCATACACCAAGTATGCACTCTATGTTTGTCTATGATCCTTACTTTGTGAAATAAACCAATTGAACATAATTTCAATGATTCTAATTTCACACTCCCAAATCCTTATTGAAAAATGTGAGAATTTCAAATTCCTATCATTTATCGAAATCTGTTTAGATTTTAAACTTATATGCACTGACCCTCCTGTAATGAATATGTACAAAGTCACAAAGACTTGTCAACAGTCATTATAAGGTATTCCAATGGAGATCAACTCCATGGAAACTAAGTCTCATATTCAAAGTACATTGCTTTGGACATGCTTCTTGCATTAATTTTTCTAATCTTACACAGATAACTTCCACCTATGAAGACAACTCCATATTCTCATTTTGACTATCACTTCTGAATAAGAGATGCCTCTTTTCAGAATATGTCAATATGGTCCTTCCAAAATTAGCACTATACTTCCAACAGTCCCTGAGCAACCAATCTTTGGTAAACCTCAGATTGTCCTCGACAATTGCTTAATCATTTTAGTCATATCCAATTCTAGACCTTTTCCCTTCTTAATGCCTCTGGGCATTTGGAAAAATTTAGAAATGACAAATATTATAGCACATGTAATCGATCCTGTACCCAAAGCAAACGTTACACGATTCATGATGTCTCACATAAAGACATGATTCTAGACCAGTCTTTTGCTACAATATTTTTATTTCCCATGTTTTCAAAATTTGACTATGAAGAGGGATGCCGTAATCATAATCGAATTTGGAGAACGCAATATATAGAATTTCCTTAAGTTGAACCAATCCAACATGAAATTCATATATATATTCTTGACTAAAGATGATTAAGGTCTCAATCTAAGCTTAAAATCTCACTCTAAGCCTTTTAGAATTGACATGAAGTATAATATCATCTCCCTTAATTATAGCAGAACAACTTTTTCAACCCCTGCAACCTCACGAATTGAAACTTTTGTTTTCTATAATTAACATTGCTAACTTGCAATACTTATCATAATTATCATGCTCCCACTAACATGATGATTATTAGCATAACACTCATGCTCCCACTAGCTTTGACATGTATCTAGAAAACAGCTGGACTTCTAGAAGTCAATACTTTATTGACTTTCTTACCAAAGTTCAGATTTCTGATACTAGATTGCTTTGATAAGACTTTATCAAAATCATAAACCTTATTTTAGACAACTCACAGGTGTGTCTAAACAATTTCAGAACTATGAAAAGGGATGTCGTAATCATAGTCTCAAGTGTTTATATATTTGCCATTTCTCATAAGTCCATGTTAGTGTGTCGGATAACCATGCACTCTCCACTTAACGACTTTGAGAATGCAAAGATTACAATTGCTATCTTACTTAAAATCTACTTGGTGGAAGTGTTTCCTCACCATCATTTTCATGAATCGGAGAGAAACCTTATGACCCTTAGATTTTATGGTGTATGTGTTCTTATCCATTTGAATCGTCAAAACCATAGTCACAAGACAAGGATAATGACAAATCCAAACTCATATGGACTGAACTTATGCAATCTTAACTTCTTGCCACCTGGCAGTACAGGGCCTGCCATTGCTTCCAAGTTGTTATGCAACCAATTCAGAACTTTCAGAACTCCTATGCAAAGCCAACTTTAACTGGAATGGGCACAGAATATGTCAACACGATAGGTTATAAACCTCAAGTCGTGTGCTAGTGAAGAACCTCAGGTTTTATTCTTGATTAGTTCTTGAAATTCTTTTTAGGATCTTTAAGACTCCCACTGTCCTCTTGACATATAAGACTATCTTGCCAAATATTCAAGAGATAGTGCGGATTCTTTATCAAGACAAACACTTCACACAATTGGCCTTAGTTGGTCTTTGTTTTATCCACAACATCACAACTTACCAATTTCAAATGTACAAGAGTAGAAAACTTTTACTCTTACATTTGACAAGTGTTATAAACGTTCTTTAAGATGTGTCACTCAAATTACAATCTTGGAGTATGTCTCTAAGATTTGTTTTGGAACGAAGTATGACTCATCTTCTTGATTTGACCATTTCAACAATTCATGACTTTTCTTCTTAGCTATCAGAATGCACTTAGAGGATGAATTGTGATATGGTCTCATAATCTTTAAGATGACCATTAAACATGATACTAAAGTACTCTCCCATCTTTTCAGATTTGAGAAACTTTTATCCTTCTGCCTAATTTGATTCTTCTTATTCGTTCTGCTATAAATTGGAACTTTTCCAATGTCTCAGACTTATACTTAAGCTTGTAAGTATAACCATATTTACTAAAATTTAGTAAATCATGACGAGTAGTCTTATCGATCTTTTGTGGTTGACTCTGATTAGTGCACAAGGATGTGTACTTAATCCCTTAGTCCTTTACTTGACTCACATATACATGTGAACGAAGGAACTAGTCTTAAATTTTCCAATGCTTGAAAGTTCTCATTCATCATACTATTCAACTTACATGATTCCAAGTTTCGGTCCAATTGAAACTTGGGTGATGAGGAACTTTCCTGATTTGGTAAATTTAGACACTACCACAAATGAAAGAATCAAATCCATTTTCCAATATTGCTGTCAGTGGAATCATATAAGCAACAATTTTCCACAAATGCCATTGTAAGGATACTTCAAATAAATAAAATTAAACAATTTTCTTTTATTTTAAAACTTTGCGGAAAAACTTATCCTTACAATCCACATGGAAAATTGTTGTTATCTATTCCTTAGCAATATATCATAACTTCTTAACCAACTGCTCAAAATTCTGATGCGATCGAAATCCACCTTCGCGATCAGAATCAGCATATACTTCCTTTAAGATTTCTCTCTATTCTTTGATTCTTAAAACATCAACATGTGACCCAGTCACATCATGTAATGAGGATCTCAGAATAGAACTTAACAGAGTTAGATAATAGGCTCTACCTGATGTAGAGTCAAACTTATTGACTTTAACATCCTTAGGTAAATTTGGTAGGTTTGCAATCAACGCCCCTTCCTTTGGCAAAATAAACATATGGACCTTTTGGTAATGGGACTATCTCAGACTTAGCCTTTCTCTTTACCATTTGGTCAACCGGGTTGACTATGGCCAATCCCTTTCCATTGGGAAGAGAATGCTTTTTCTGGATTTCCAGTGTCACCATTGTCACTGTCCATAAAGTTTTTGGGAAGTTGATCTTCTAATCAAATTTGCTTTACTATCGTTCCAAATCATTGCTGATTCAGCAGCACCAAGCAAATAGATATGATCATTAAGGTTCATGTCATAGTCTGTTTCATAGTAGTCCCAAAGGAACTCACTATGTGACTTAGAAAGTGATTGAACATCCAACTTTCTCAAGACTTTGACACCCAACTCTCCCGGCTTGTCAATATGTGACTTCATCTCTAAGATGTGATCACACATAGACCTTGCTTGCCATTAGGGCTTGAGTGACCTTGAACTTGTGGGTTAGGGAGAATAATTGGGGGAGGTGGAGGAAGAGAAGTATGACTTCCATGAGCCAAACTCGGGAAGTCATATTCATTAGGAAAGCTTGGTTTGGGAAGATCATTGTTGTCTAAACCAGACATCAACAATGGGAGAAATTCACGTAAAGTTGATTTAAGTCCTTAATATAACACCCAATATGATATATTAAGGCTAGGTACCAACAAACTATTTTATAACTTGGAAGAGGGATACCGTAATCCAAGCTATAAAATATTTGAAGGTAGGTGAATGACGATTCACCAATTTCCACCAAGATAAACGAAATGTATTATTAGGTTTTAATTGGTTTTGAAACTCCTAGATTCTTTTGAGATTCATTGAACTTTTCAATGGCATGTTTCAATCTCGAGTGTGCCCTTCAGGTTTTGTGACTGGGATGCCGAGGATCACAAAACAAGGTGTGAAGTAACCATGCAAATATACTTGGTACCCTTAATATTTACCGCTCAAATGACGTGTCGGTTAACCACACACGCTCCAACGATACTATGATAAACATTAAGTTACCCTTTGCCTACCTTGTTAAGTCCAGGTTAGTGTGCCGGTTAACCACACACGCTCCACTAACAGCTTAAACAAAGTGCAAAGTGTAATTTCATGGATTAGCACCTTATTCACATTTTCCTAAGTAACTAAGATTGGGAATTTATAAGTGTTTAGATACTTAGTATTTATCATTATACTTATAATGAAGGGAGAATTATAGTCCTTGTCCTACCTGTTCGGCTAACGACCCTCCACTGGTCAAGGAAGCGGTGAGTGAGAGTGGACACCCATTAAACTGCCATTTTATAGGCAGTAACCTTATACCCCCCTTATAGACCGGCTTCGTGAATGAGGCATACTAATGGTAAGACGACTTGCTCTTATACATATAATATATTAAACTTTTAATATTATAATAATATAAGGGTGTATTTTAGACATTTAAAATACTTGGTGGTTTAATCTATCAATTAAACTAGACTTTTAATTTAATTAAACTCAAAACATATATTTATGGATTTAATAATACTCTTTTAATTAAACGCTTTAATTAACTATTAATAAAGTCCATAAGAGTTAATTTGAACTATTCAACAAAACATCATAATTCCAATTATTAAACTCAAAATTAAAACCATTTAATTAATTGTTTAAGTTATGAACCCAAGAGTTTTAGAATTCAATTCTTTTTTTCATAAAAAACTTTTCTCAAATTCCAAAACTTGAGGGAAAATTTTGTAATTCTTGAAAACCTTTGGATTCCATAACTTATGGAATTAATGGTGTTTTATGATGAAACATTTTTTATGTTCCATAACTTAAGAACAAGTTATGGAATTCTTTAAAACATTAACACCAAACTTTGTAACTCCATAAAAACTTTGAATCAAATTTTTTTTTTTTAAAAAAAACTTTCATATCCATAACTTATGGAAGTTTCAAAAACCCTTAAGATCACAACTTTAAAAAAAACTTTTGAGCTCCAAAATTTTATGACAAAATTTGTAACTCCTTAAAACATTTAGATCAAACTTTTAAAACTAATAAAATAATCATATCATTTTATCTTTTACTAAATTTGACCTAATTCAACTCATATAACAAATGATTCAAATTTTACAAATAATTCGTTTTTCACAAAACAAGTAATTATCTTAAAATTTGACAAACGTCATGTTTTTTTTTTCCTTTTTTTCCATGTTGAAAATAAAACATTTGCATCAATATAACAGAAAACAACCCATGGCTCTGACACCACTATTGGGTTTTGAGCATTCTAACACTCCTACGGTGTACATGCAACCCTATAAACCTTGGATCTATGTTTTCTCTATTATACATGCAAATATTAGCTATTCCAAGGCTTCATCCTAACTAGCATATTATGAAGCACCTATACTACAAAGTTCTAGTTAGATGACATATCTTTTGATGTAGCTTGATGTCTTTAAGCTTTAAGAGCTTACCCCCAATAGTGTGGAAGTCTCAAATGGAATCACAAATCACCAAAACACCTTGGAAGAACTTGAGAGAATATGTATGCACACTAAAATCGGCCCACTCTTATTTTCACACACTTGCGCCAATTTTGTGAGCCAAGGACCCCTTTATATATTATGGAGGATTAGGGTTACATCCATGTAAACCCTAATACCCATGACCTTTCATTTACATAGGATCCATGGGTTAAAAGCTCCATGGACCATCCATGAAAGCTTAGCCCAACCTAAATGAACTTGGCCCATTCCATATATATAAGAGTCCATATTTAATTAGTTCTTTTTGATCACTTAATTAATTCTAAATTAATTCTTGATCAATACTAATTAAATAATATGATTCCATATTAATATATTAGAACTTATAATATATTAATATAAATCATAAATATACTATTCTCAAAAGACTATCCATATAAATTGTGCCGGTGAAGTGCAACCCAAATGGACCATGCCGGGTCGGGTCAAGTACATACCAAATATAGTTATGGACTTAGACATTAATCCAACAAGGCTGTGGGCCTAGTGATCTTAGAAGTTTATTTCTTTTGTTGGAGCACTTTCGGAATGGACACAGTGTTGAGACTCGGGTGAGCCGTAATCGGCTGCGAGGAATCGGAAGACTTAGTGCGAAATACAAGGGTAGGTCCCTGAACCTCAAGTTGTGAGTCTATACCTGAGTTCGTGTATAGTGGTATTCTGATCTAGGGTATTCCATCCCGAGGATGACCGGACCCTATGATTGATTAGACATCACATGTTTTGGTATGCCAACCTGAGGGTTGATTGGGCCAAACATGTGCAGGATACGAGGATACACCATCCTGAGGATGACTGGACTTGTGGTAGGCATGCCTAGTATTCCAGCCCGAGGCTGATTGGGCCAGGTATGAGTGTTTGTGCTTATGAGCCGATGATTATATGTACGTGGTTCGGGAACGAAAGGAAACGTTGTTTTGTTGATCCAAGAGGGTTCATCACCCAACTTGCATCTCGTTGTTCATTATATCGCTAGGAATTGGTTATCAGAACGAAATTATCTTGAAGGAGTACCTAATCTCTTGTCAAGAAGGGAATTACAGGTAGCAGTGTGGGAGTTATGATTCTGTTATCGGGTGGGAACCCCAGGTTCTTAGCAGTTGAGTAGCCAATTGGGAGTTAAGTGCAAGGAATTCCATCTCAAGAATTCAGATTTCAGATTGAGTACATGTGATCATAGTGCAAGGGATTCGTTTATTTCCAGGTTTTGGAACCCTGCGAGGGTTGGTTGTGGTTGCCTTGGAAAGGCTAGGGTTATATTCGGGATTGTAGTTCAAGTTGTTGGCGTGTAAGGAATGAGAAGAAACGATTTCGAGGACGAAATCAATTTTTAAGTGGGGGAGAGTTGTAACATCCCGTTTAAAGTAGAATAATTAAATAATAAATCTGGAACCCCAAGATATGATTTTATTATTATTATATAGCCAAAATCAAATAATAATTAGTAGGGTGTTGGTTTCGGTGTGCCAAATGAGATACTTTTGATTTCCGAGGGTTAAAGTGTAAGTGCGAGACTTATATTGAAAGGATTTTATGGAGCCAGGGGCTAAAGTGTAAGTTTCGGACCTGATTTGAAAAGGGTTTTAGGAGGGAGGATTTAAATGGTAAGTTATGGGCTTCATTTGTAAGGAATTAAGTGGGAGGGGCTGATGATGTAATTATGGGAAACTTATTTAAATTCGGGTATATATCCTCCCCATTGTTTAAACCCTAACCCTAAACATATTCATTGACCGTCATCTCTCCTAACAGCCGCCACCTTGTCCCTTTTGCCACCGGCCGCCGCCACCAGCCACCCAGACGCTCTCCGACCACCTTGCAGCTATCGAGCGACGTTGAAGACCGAGTGGGAGGGGAACGAAGTTGCAGCAGTGGAGATCAGAGGAGTGGCGTTGTGATGGTCGTCGTTCGTGACTCTCCAGCCGCTGCCGCCATCGATGTCGAGCAAGGAAGACCACCGGGGATAAGTTGTCGCCATTCCTGTCGTGGCCGAGGCCGGGGACCAGTCCATGGCGTCGTTTCAGTCGCAAACACCGACGCCACCCTTGTTATGCAACTACGCCTCCGCCGCTTCTTTTCTTCTGTTACGTTTCTGATGCTACTTCGCCACCCAAACGCCACAGCCGTTGCCTGTGACGTTGCGAGCGGCCGAGGGAAGAAACAGTCGAAAAGGGGTCACCACCACCACCGTGAGGTGGTGGCTGCCACCCTCTACCACCACCGGCCGCCATGGTGCGCCTGTGTGTGTGTGTGTGTGTTTAGCTTAGCTTAGTGTATGTTCATTTTTTGGATTTCGCGTTGTAAACTGTAATTAGAAATTGAATAGTGAAAAGAAACCCTAACCACCGTGAGGTGGTGGTTGCCGCCTCCTGCCTCCACCGGCCGCCGTGTCGGGTGGCGGTATGCTTTGATTGCGTTTGGATCTCGTTTGGATGTTTAGACAAAGGGCTACTAAACCCTAATGGACCAAAAGAAACCTTAGTGGGCCCAAAGAGACCCCAATGGATCTAATAAAACCCTAATGGGCCCAATAAGGCCCAAAGTGACCTAGAAGCTCAACCAATTGACTAATGGGCTAGTATTGGGTTGGAAAACCCTAATTAGGGTTTGGAAAACCCTAAGAGCATAAAACCCAAATTGTAGAAATTGTTTGGGACATACACGAGAATTAATTATTAAACTTAAAATAATAATTAATAATCATTGGCAACTAACTTAGCAATAATGGACTTAGTGGATTATGTCCTTAATGGATTAAGTCTTTAAGGGGTTAAGTAAGAAACACTTAACCCTAATCATCATTTCATATGAAAGCCCTAACCTCACTCGGGCCTTGAATTGGGCCTTCCTATTGGGCTTTGTCGATTAGACTATTGATGGGCCATCCAAGAACAAGTTAATGGACCAAAGTAATTAGATAGGCTTTAGGATAAGGCCCATGTGAGGACTTGGGCCCAATTTGGAAAATTGGGCCATAGATGGGCCATAATTGAGCCTTTATGACTATGTGATAATGGGCCATGGGAATTGGATTGGAATAATTGAATGGGCCTTAAGGAAAGACCATGTAGAGGTCTGGGCCCAATTTGGAAAATTGGGCCATATGTTGGGCTTTGGCCCATTATTTTACTTTTGGGCTTTTGTAGTGTAAGTTGGACCTTGGGCTTGGAACCCAATTATTAATTGGGTATTGTTTGATGTTGACAGTTCGGGAACCTGTCAACCAGCAGCTGGAGTTTTATCTGCGGGACTTCAGCAATGCCAGGTGAGTTATCCTCACTATACTAAGGGGTCTAAGGCACCAAGGCCGGCCCATTGGATATGATATCCTAGTAGTTGTATTATGTTGAGTATGAGTTATGTTATGCATGCTAGTTTGATATGCTAGAGGGTAGGTCTGTAGGACTACCTGTGATACTGATTGATTACCTGTATGTGCATTTATCTGTTACATGTCGACATGTTAAGTGGGATGGGTTGAGGTTGTACTGAGGACTTGGTAGCATTCCAGATACGAGCTGAGGGCCCGATAGGCATTCCAGACTCGTACTGAGGGCTCGGTGGCAATCCAGATGTGAGCTGAGGGCCCGATAGGCATTCCAGACTCACACTGTGGGCCCAGGGGTATTCCAGTATGTAAAGCTGTGGACCCGTTACATGCTGTTCTGTTCAGTTTGTTATGTTATGATGTTGCTGACATGGTTATGTGGACTGTATGTGTATCGGTATTTTGGGGGTAACTCACTAAGCTTTCGGGCTTACAGTTTCAGTTTATTGTTTCAGGTACATCAGGGGATCGTGGCAAGGCAAAGGTGTGATCGTACAGATCCTCACTTTTTATGACTATGTTTCTGGGATACTCTGATATTATACATTTTGAAAACAAGTTTGTAATAACTAATGGTTTTTGGGTTGTTTAAAAAGTTTTAAATTGGCTTGAATTTTTGGGTGTTACAACTGGTCACAAGTTTCCAACCACATCCCTCGGACCGTTGACAAAGTATAGTTTCTGGATAAATGAGAAAACCTCTCTTTTCGTGTTTACCCACTAAAAATGTCATGACCAACCCAACCTCATAACACCCCAAAATTTGTGAAACACCCTGGACTAGGTTCAAAACCTGAAAAGCAATATGTTCCTAAGTCACACGTGCATTCATCCATTACTAAAATTTCTCATGTGACCACGGGCTCCAAATTTGTTTGGGTGCGCAAACTAACAAATTAATTTTCAGGCAATGTGCAAGGAAGAAGAAAAAGAGGAGTGGTTAATTGATAGTGCCTGCTCCTTATACATGACCGGAAGGTTTGAATACCTTCGCGACTTCAGGCCAATATGTAATGGTGGACACATCATGTTTGGAAACAATACAAATGGAATCATCAGGGGTTATGGTGTACTAACCACGGGAAGTTTCTCAATTCAAAAGGTCACTTACGTAGAAGGCCTCAAGCATGACTTGATCAACGTGGGCCAACTATGCAAAGCTGGTCATCAGGTTGAATTTGATAGTGAATATTGTTGGATAAGGTGTCTAAGTCCATAACTATATTTGGTATGTACTTGACCCGAGAGTAGCATGGTCCATTTGGGTTGCATTTCACCAGAACAATTTGTAAGGATGGATTTTTGAGAAGAGGTTATTTATGATTTATTAATATATTATAAGTTCTAAGATATTAATATGAAATCATATTATTTAATTAGTATTGATCAAGATTAATTTGGAATTAATTTAGCGATCAAAAGAGACTAATAAAATGTAAGGGGTTGATTTGGTAAATCAATGATTCTTATAGTGTGGGCCTATGGTTATTTAGGTTGGGCTAAACCAACATGGTAGTCCTTGGATAGTCCATGGAGGTTTAACTCATGGAGCCTAAGTAAGATGAAAGGCCCTGCACATTAGGGTTTACATGGATGTAACCCTAATCCTTGCCACACTATATAAGAAGCCCCTTAGCACATGAAATCGGCCACTAGTGATCTTTGGAAGAGAATAGTCGATTTTGTGTGCAAGATATTCTCTCTCAAGTCCTTCATTGTTGGTGGTGTTGTGTGAAGCATTTGAGGCATCACATTTAGGGTGCTAGGCTCTTAAAAGTCCAAGGAAACAAGCTACAAGAAAGGTATGTCATCTAACTAGTTTTTTTATACAAGTACCCATGTTTTGTATGCTACTTAGGATAATGCTTTGGAAAATCAAATTGCATGTATAATTAGAGAAAACATAGATCCAAAGTATTTAGGGTCGTATGTGCACCTTAAGTTTGTTAGAGTGCTCAAAACTGTAACACCCATCAAAATTAGGTCAATAACAATCACATGTGATTATGCCAATCATGTAATGTGATTTTGTTAAACTAGTAATGTGATAAACTTAATATGTAATTCATGTTAAAGTATGAACTTTCATGATATAACTCAAAGAATACGTCCATACGATTCGAAAAATATAGAGAACATCTAAATCTGACTTCGCGTGAAGAAGTTATGATAAATTCTAACGCTATAATGCCTTATAACAAGATGGATTTAAAATAGACTTAGAATTAGCTATTAGAGTCTAAAAGTAAGTCGTAGTACTCAGAATTACCTACGCGTGCATATAAAGAATCCCGAAAATGGAGTTCGTATGCAAAAGTTATGGCCTTCCGAAGATGCAGCTGTCAGAAACCCTAATTTGACTGAACTCACGACGTTAGCATCAAAAATTCACGACGTGAGGAGTCAACAGACACTAATCGGAGCTAGAACACACGCGTTACGGCTATGGGGTGACTCATGGAATTTCACGACGTGAACCTATCATGTTCACGACGTGAATGGCCCCAGAACACCCTATAAATAGCGATCAAAGCTTATTCAATCCTTACACCTTCTCCTTTCATTCTCTCTTGTTTCCGAAGGCCGTTTTCCCTTCTCGAACCTGACAACGACGAGCCTCTGACGATTCTATAATCACGCTACTAAGGTGAGTTTCACGGCCCCACTTTCTAATATTTTCGGGGGAAAACACATGCTAAATATTATATATACGTTATTATTATGTCTATATGATAGTATATTAGTATCAACGTAGATAGTTATTATAACCGGGATATAGTTATTTCATATCTAAAAATATAAAACTATCGTAAAGTTGTTAGCATGTTATTGTTATAGTAGTATACTAATGTAGATCTTGAGTTATACTTAGGATTCTATATATATGTTGTGTGCGATATAGTTCCAGAGTTATACTCGGAAGTTCTATATGTTAATTGATATGTACGTTGTTATTATTGGTTTTATGTCAAGATAAAACTAGGAACGCTATATGATGTTATTATTGGTTTTATGTCAAGATAAAACTAGGAACGTTATATGTTGTTATTATTGATTTTTTGTTAAGATAAAACCTGGTTTTAATTCTAATTATAGTTGTTGTACTTCCGCAAGATGTACTCCTTGTACTACCGCAAGGTGTAATTCTTGTACTACCGCAAGATGTATTCCTTGTACTACCGCAAGTTGTAATCCTTGTACTACCGCAAGATGTACTCCTTGTACTACCGCAAGGTGTGATCCTTGTACTACCGCAAGGTGTGATCCTTGTACTACCGCAATGTGTGATCCTTGTAATAATAATAAGAGGTATAAAACTAAGTCATACAGTCGCAGCTACAGACTCATGGTAGCACAACTTTAGAAGCATTATACTTTGTCGATATACAAGTATGAATGTTAAGTATAAGTTCCCCAAAGACTTATACTCTAAGTATAAGAATCTAGTACGTATATTACTTGTATATTAAGTAGACCACTACACCTATCCTACTTACTCGTATAGAATTGAAATAGATTTATACGTAGAGGTTTTACTCGTATAGAATTAAAATAAGATTTATACGTAGCAACTTAGTTCGTATGGAATTACAAACATTTATATTTATAATATATGAGACTTATAGGTATATACTTATTTGGTAAGTAAACCATTATACCTAGGATATATATACTAAATGTTGGAGAGTCAAAATGATACTTTCAAAACTATACTTTTGAAAATGGAAAATGTATTATTTTATAGAGTCAAAACCTGTGAACTCACCAACTTTATGTTGACGTATTTTTAAATTGCATGTGTTTTCAGGAAGTTGATAACTATGATACGAGAAATGACGTTACACTGCCCGGTGTTTCCGCCGACGGCCGGGGTGTGACAAAAACCCATCACTGGTATTAGAGCCTAGGATTGTTTTCTATTATACTTGATGTTTATTGGTTATTAAAGTTTAAAAAATCGAATTTCTGCATCCTGACTGGTGAACTCGCCGAGTCCACTCAGAAATGGACCAACTCGACGAGTCCAGTTTTCTTGTACTCGCCGAGTTGGTGGTCCAGTGTGCAGAATTTCGAGTTTTGGCCAGAAATTGGATTAGGATCATTACCCCAAACTGTTTTTTGAACCATGAAATCTGTTTTTTCATAAGGTAATGATCATGCATGTCCAATAAAAAGATAATTGTCATAATTTCAAGATTTGTATTAGTTTATATGATTAGGCTAATTTCTTGAAGATTAATGATATGAATTATCATGTTCTTATTAGTTTAATTAGATCATGTTTGTATTATTTGATTATTGTGTTAATTAAAATAATGATCTAAATGGATTTAATGGACTCCATAACTTGTCCTCAAGTTATGGAAAACCAAAAGTCTTTTCTTTAAAAGTCATTAAACTCATAAGTTATGGAAATGAAAAGTTTTGAATGGTTTCAAAACTTGCCCTCAAGTTTTGGAATTTGTAAAGTCACACTTATGAATACTTTAATTCCAAACCCTAGAATTTCAAAAAGTTTAAAATTCAACACTTATACTATTATAATATTATAAGTTTAATAATTATATATATATATATATATATATATATATATAAGACAAGTCAGTCTTACCGTTAGTAGGCCTCATTCACGAAGCCGGTCTATATGGGTGTCCACTCTCACCCACCGCTTCCTTGACTGGTGGAGGGTCGTTAGCCGAACAGGTAGGATAGGACACTAATTCTCATTAAAAGTATAATGATAATTATAAAGTAACTAAATGTTTTATTAAATTCCCAATCTTAGTTACTTTAGGAAAATGTGAAATTGATGCTAATCCATGAAATTGCACTTTGCACCTTGCCAAGTCGTTAATGGAGCGTGTGTGGTTAACCGGCACATTAACTTGGACTAGTAAGGGTGGAAAAGGGTAGCTTGATGTTTGTCATAGATCAGTGAAGCGTGTGTGGTTAACCGACACATCGATTAGGTGATAAATGACATCAAGTGTACCAAGTTAATTTGCATGGTTAATCACACCTTGTTTGTGATCCTCGGTATCCCAATCACAAACTTGAAGGGCATAATCGAGATTTAAACATGCCATTAAAAAGTTCAATGAATCTAAAAAGAATCTAGGAGTTTCAATCCAATTAAAACTTAATAACAATTTCATTTTTCATGGTGGAAATTGGTAAATGTTCATTTACCTACCTTCAAATATTTTGCAAGTTGGATTACGGCATCCCTCTTCCAAAAATGTAAAATATTGTGTTAGGTCCTAGTCTTAATATTTCATTTGGGTGTTATGTTAAGGGCTCTTATCTAATCTAAACATTGTCTTTCTTTCTTTTCAGATGTCTTCCAACACTGCTTCTGTCTCAAACCCTGCTAGCTCCTTCTCTCTCTCTTGAACTTGTATGGGAGAGTCATCTTTGATGGTTCCAACTTCAATGACCGGATTAGGAACATCAGGATAGTCACTCGATTTGAGGACAAGGAATATATCCTCGATAAGGATCTTAAGGAAATCGATGAGTCCTCTGCTACTCCTGAGGAGATCGCTGAGTTTGGGATTCATGAGAAGGATGCCACCAAGGTGTCTTGTATCATGTTGGCTACTATGAGAGTTGAACTCCAAAAGTCCTATGAGGACTTCTACCCTTTTGAGATGCACCAAGACCTGATGAAAAGATACCATCAGAGTGCTCGTCAAGAGAGGTATGAAATCATCTCTTCCATGATAACAACTAAGATGAAGGATGATGAACCCATCACGGCCCACTTGCAGAAAATGCAAAGGTTTGTGGACCGTTTGCTAAAGTTGAATGTGAACTTCTATGAGGAGTTTACTATAGATATCATTCTACACTCCTTACCTCCATGTTATGATCAGTTCCGCATGACCTATCATATGAACAAGGAGGAGGTCACACTTAGCAAACTTCAAGGGCTTTTGAGGACTGTTGAAAGTAGTATCAAAGGTAAATCGGTTGTTACTACTCCTACCACCACCCATGTTCTGGCAATTGGACAACAGAAGGGGAAGAAGAGGAAGGCTCCCTCTAAGAGCCACAAGGGAAAGTCTTTTGATGGATACTCTTCAAGTGGCACCAAGGCTGGTACTGCTGCTCCCTCTGTCATTCCTAAGGAAGCAGAGTGTTTCTATTGTCATGAGAAAGGGCACTAGAAGCGAAGATGCCCCAAATACTTGCAGGATGTCAAAGATGGGAAGGTTAAGGCCACGCATGCAGGTATTTATACTATTCTATCTAATAACTCATCACATTCTTGTTCTTGGGTCCTTGATACAGGTTGTAGATTTCACATTTGTTCTGATGCGCAGGGACTAAAAAGAAGTAAGGATGTGGAGCACGGGAAGATAAACTTGATCATGGGGAATAGGAAGGTTTCACATGTCACCAAGATTGGACTTTACTCTTTATTGTTTAGTAGTGGGTTAGAATTGGATTTGAATAATTGTTGCTACTCGTCTGAAATGGCGAGAAATATTATTTCCTTTCATCATTTGTACAAACAAGGTTTTAGTTTGTCATTTGATAATGAAATTGGTGCTATTAATGCTTTTTATATTGGTGTTTTTTATTTTAAAGCATTACCTTGTAATGGTGTATATAAAATTGTGATGGTTGTAGACAACTTAGGAAATAATGTGTTGCACATTGATTCTTCCAATGAATTGGATAAGGCATGCTTGTGGCATTGTCGTCTTGGACATGTCAGCAAGAAGTGCATAGGCCAACTCCAAATGGCTGGAGTTTTGGAGTCATTCGACTTAAGGTCGGATGACACTTGTGAATCTAGGTTACTTGGAAAGATGACCAAGTCACGCTTCACTGGTAGTTGTGAAAGGAGTGAAGGTTTGTTGGATCTCATACACACCGATGGGTGTGAGCCCTTCAGAACCGCCACAAGGGATGCTAACCGCTTCTATGTGACTTTTACTGATGATTACAGTAGATATGGCTATGTCTACTTAATCAAGCATAAGTTAGAAACCTTTGAAATATTCAAAGAGTTTAAACAAAAAGCGGAGAATCAACAGGGTAGGAAGATAAAGATGCTCCGATCCGATCGGGGTGGTGAGTATCTTAGTATCGAGTTCCTTGACTATCTTAAGGAATGTGGAATTGTTTCACAATTGACGCCACCTAGGACACCATAACTTAATGGTGTGGCTCAAAGGCACAATCGAACCTTATTGGACATGGTTCGTTCCATGATGAATCGAGCTTCGTTACCTATCTCATTATGGGGCTATGACTTAGAGACAGTCATGCATATCCTTAATCGAGTCCCAACTAAGAAGGTTGCCAAAACACCTCACGAGATGTGGACAGGGAAAGTTCCCTCATTAGCACACATCAAGGTTTTGGGTTGCACGGATTTCGTGAGACGCGAGACTCACGATAAGCTCAAACCTCGAAGTGAGCAGTGTATTTTCATCGGCTACCCACAGAAATCCTTTGGTTATCTTTTCTACAGACCGAGTGACAATGTGGTCTTTGCTGCGAGGAGAGGGATCTTTCGCAAGAGAGAAATCATAGGCCAAGGAGACAGTAGGAGGCAAATTGACCTTGAAGAGCTTCAAGAGTCAAGCGATGAAGGAACCTCAAACACTAGCGATCAACCTGAGCAGGAAACTCCTATTGAGCCGATTGATGAGTCCGTACCTCTGAGGTGTTCCAGTAGAGTTAGGGTTCCACCTGAGTTTTATGGCTTTCATATTACTGCAAAAGGTGATACATTTATCAGTGATAGCACAATGGTAAATTTGGATGAACCTAAAAACTACAAGGAAGCCATGGCAGGCCCCGAGTTTGCTAAATGGAAAGAGGCGATGGACTGCGAGATTCGGTCCATGTATGACAATCAAGTTTGGAACTTGGTTGACAATGTACCGAGTTGTAAGATAGTCGGGTGCAAATGGATCTTCAAGAAGAATACCTTATAAGGCGCGACTGGTTCCGAAGGGATTTACTCAAACTCCGGGAGTTGACTATGATGAGACATTCTCGCTAATAGCGAAGATTAAGTCTATTAGGGTTATGCTAGCCATAGTTGAATTTCATGATTATGAAATATGGCAAATGGATGTCAAAACTACTTTCCTTAATGGAAAGTTGGCTGAGGATGTTTACATGAGTCATCCAGAGGGTTTTGTCGATGCAAAGTACCCTAATAAAGTGTGTAAGCTTGAGAAATCCATTTATGGACTGAAACATGCATCTCGCAGATGGAATCTTTGTTTCGATGAGAAAGTCAAAGTGTTTGGATTTTCGAGAAGCGAGGATGAGTCCTGTATATATTTCAAGGCTAGTGAGAGCATAGTTAGATTTTTGGTTTTGTATGTGGATGACATACTTCTCATAGGAAACGACATCCCAACTTTGCAGGAGGTTAAGTCCTGGCTTAGGACCTCGGAGAAGCTGCCTATATTCTTGGGATAAGGATATTGAGAGACAGGAGTAAGAGACTAATTGGACTTAGTCAAAGTACCTACTTGGAAAAGGTGTTGAAAAGATTCAACATGATGGATTCCAAGAAAGGTGACCTACCAATCTAGAGCAATGCCAAACTGAGTAAAACTCAGAGTCCGAGTACAGAGGCTGAGATAGCTGAGATGAGTTGAATACCATATGCTTCCGCAGTTGGGTCGATCATGTATGTGATGACTTGTACTCACCCTGATGTGGCCTTTGCTTTGAGCATGGTCATCAGATATCAAGGGAATCCTGGTAAGGCTCACTTGACTGCGGTAAAGAACATTCTCAAGTACCTGTGCAGCAATAAGGACTGGGTCCTTACCCTCTGTGGGAGTGATGACTTGAGAGTGGTGGGGTCTTTACCCTGAATGGAAGAGCAATAACTTGGAAAAGTTCCAAGCAGGAGGCAGTAGCTGATTTAACATGCGAATCAGAGTACCTAGCAGCAAGCGAAGCGGCGAAGGAAGCGATATGGCTGAAGAACATCATCGGAGACCTTGGAGTTGTACCAGCTATAAAGGAGCCTATGGAGATTTTCTATGATAGCGAGAGTGCGGTTGCGTTAGCCAATGAACCAAGGGATCATGGCAGATCCAGGCACATCGACAGGAAATATCACTTCATAAAATGTCGGATAGAAGAAGGACTCCTCGTAGGAAAGAGGGTTTCGTCAGAGGAGAACTCAACAGATCCCTTCACGAAGGGACGGAGTAGGGTTAAGCACTTACAGCTTGCGAGGCGCATCCGACTGAAGGATGATATTAGCTTTAATGATTAGATAGTTGTTTTTGAAACTTGTAATAGTTGAAATGTAATTGATATTGATGATTAAATAAAAGTTGTTTTTTATTTATAAGTACTGTTACTATCTTGTGTCAATCATTTACTATTGTTTCACTTTGTCTGTTTTGACTTCCAGAATAATTATATTATTCAAGCTGTCCACAGTCGATCATACTTTGGAAGTAGCCATTGAGGCAAGACTGTCATGAATTTGGCTTGTAGATTGTCTGAAGTGTATTAGACATAGCAAAGGATTGCTACAACATTCATGGGTGCTCATAAGGTCTGACTAATGGATTAAACCCACACTCACTTGTATCACTTCATGGAATTTATCTCGAGTGATCGTGAGACGATAATATCATACAAGTCTTCAAGGCAAGATATATGAGTCGTTGACTATGAGTTGGTTGTACATTGATAGTGCGAAACTGTATTAGTATCATGATGTCATAAAACACACTATTGTGTATAATTTAACAAGTAGTTAGTACAAGCATATACTGTCGAAGTTTATCTATTCCTTTTAGTCCTTGGAGGATTAAAAGCGATATATTGGGCCCCTCGATGATTTTGTTTTGACTTATGTGTCGGGTCCGGCCAGAACTCAACTGATGTGTTCGATTAAGTTCTATGTCAAACGAATCAGAAATCGAGAAACAACTGTTGGACAATAAGTATGACGTTGTTCCATGTATTTGTCCGACTGATATCTTGAGAACAGAGGATTATATGATCCCTTATCTAAAATGGCACGTCACAGGTCGATAAAGGCTTTTAAGAGCTACAATTGCTATTCGGTTCCTGAAGTCGTACTTGCAGCTATAGTTATTAGACTTATCCAAGTGGGAGATTGTTGGATAAGGTGTCTAAGTCCATAACTATATTTGGTATGTACTTGAACCGAGAGTAGCATGGTCCATTTGGGTTGCATTTCACCAGAATAATTTGTAAGGATGGATTTTTGAGAAGAGGTTATTTATGATTTATTAATATATTATAAGTTCTAATATATTATTATGAAATCATATTATTTAATTAGTATTGATCAAGATTAATTTGGAATTAATTTAGTGATCAAAAGAGACTAATTAAATGTAAGGGGTTGATTTGGTAAATCAATGATTCTTATAGTCTGGGCCTATGGTTATTTAGGTTGGGCTAAACCAACATGGTAGTCGATGGATAGTCCATGGAGGTTTAACCCATGCAGCCTAAGTAAGATGAAAGTTCATACATATTAGGGTTTACATGGATGTAACCCTAATCCTTGCCACACTATATAAGAAGCCCCTTAGCACATGAAATCAGCCACTAGTGATCTTTGGAAGAGCATAGTCGATTTTTTGTGCAAGATATTTTCTCTCAAGTCCTCCATTGTTGGTGGTGTTGTGTGAAGCAATTGAGGCATCACATTTGGGGTGATAGGCTCTTAAAGGTCCAAAGAAACAAGCTACAAGAAAGGTATGTCATCTAACTAGTTTTTTTTATACAAGTACCCACGTTTTGTATGCTAATTAGGATAATGCTTTGCAAAATCAAATTGCATGTATAATTAGAGAAAACATAGATCCAAAGCATTTAGGGTTGTATGCGCACCTTAAGGCTGTTAGAGTGCTCAAAACCCATCAAATATTGCTACATAATGACAAATGATAGAGACACCTGCTTGATCAAATCCAAAGTCGAAGGGACAATGTATCCTTTGGATGTCTCACTGATCATTGGCAAACTGCAGTTGTGGTTCCTATCATAAGCAGTATAGGAAGTAATCTGGTTATGGCACCGCAAACTAGCTCATATCAACTTTAGATACATCAACAACATGGTCACCATAGAACCGGTCTGTGGTCTCCCCATCTTGAAATACAGTAATAATACACTATGCCCAATTTGTGAGTGTGGAAAACAAACAAAGGGAAGTCATCCTCTGATTGCCGATTCTTCAATCATTGAACCTTTAGAGCTACTTCATATTGACCTCTACGTTCCATATACCGTAGCTAGTCTTCATCACAAAAAATACATTCTGGTTATACTTGATGACTTTACTCGCTTCACTTGAGTCTTTTTCTTCAGTAGTTTCAGCTCCCTACACACCGCAACAAAATGGAGTAGTAGAGCGATGAAATCGCACATCGGTCGGAGCAGCTAGATCGATGTTGAACTTTGCCAATGTCTTAACAAGACTCCTTATGAGGGTCTCAACAACCACAAACCCAATGTTCGATTCTTCCATATTTTTGGTTGCAGATGTTTTGTGATCAACAACAAGGATCACCTTAACAAATTTTCACTGAAATCGGATGAAGGCATTTTTCTTGGCTACTCTACCAACAAAGTGGCATACAAGGTTCTCATTGGACGTACAAGACGTGTAGTCGAAAGCTTCGATGTCAAATTTGATGACTATTATGTCCGCAACACTACTCCTTCAACGGAAACAAAATCTATCCTGGAAAGTGATATCCTAGCCTCTTCAGGTCCACTAAACATAGTTGAAATCAATACTTCCACCTCGCCGGTTGATGGGGAAAGTTCAACTTTGGTTCTTGTGACAACCATCGAGGTTCCAGTACTAGAAGATACAGCTCCGGTTTCTACCCGCAGAGTTACTATTCAATAAAATGTTTCTAAAGACTCGGAGGATGAAGAAATTGAGAACATTGAGACAAGATCAGATTCAAGAGTTATCACTCACTCATCAATCCAGGGGGAACCGATTTCTTCGGTTCAAAGGGAACCGTATTCAGTTCAGGGGGAACTCCCATCCTCAATTCAAAGGGAACATCCTTCTACACCTGTAGTTCAATCTCCTACAGTCCAAGATACTTCTGCGGGCTGCTCCCAAGTCGAGGGGGAACTACCTTCTTCAACCGCAGAGTCCTCTGACGTTGAAGATATTCCTTCAACCGCAGCCGCAGATCACTAACAAAATCATCTTCACATTTAGACGAAGGATCACCCACCGGTTCAAATCATTGAAAACCCATCCGCATGTATTCAAACTCGATCCTATAATGATTTAACTGACCATTGTCACTATGCAACATTCATGTCCTCAGTCGAGCCTCGAACCATAAAAGAAGCACTCATGGAGCCCGACTGGATCACCACAATGCAAGAGGAGTTAGCTGAGTTTCAGAGAAATAAAGTGTGGAAACTTGTACCGAAGCCAAAAGGCCACACAATCATCATTACAAGATGGGTATATAAAAACAAGCTAGATGAGTCTGGTACGGTGGTGAGAAAGAAAGCCCGACTAGTTGCTAAGGGGTACAATCAGCTTGAAGGCGTTGACTATGATGAAACATATGCCCCCGTAGCCAGAATTGAAGCAATACACATTTTCTTATCGTATGCGGCACACAAAAACATCAAAGTACATCCAATCGACGTGAAATGTGCCTTTCTGAATGGAGACTGAAGGAAGAAGTTTACCTACAACAGCTTCCAGGCTTTGAGAGTCTAGAATTTCCAAACCATTGCTACAAGTTGGGGAAAGCAGTATACGGTCTGAAGCAAGCTCCATGGGCATGGTATGAGACTATCTCTGAGTTTCTTGTCACGTCGGGATATAAAAGTGGTGTGATTAATCCCACATTATTTAGAAGGGAAAATGGTAATCACTTGATGCTTGTCTAAATATATGTGGATGATATCATTTTTGGATCAACAGATCAGGGTCTGGTGAATGACTTTGCAAAGCTCATGACAAGTAAATTTCAAATGAGCATGAGTAGAGAGATCAACTTCTTTCTAGGACTTTAAGTGAAACAAGTCCCTCAAGGGATATTCATTCATCAAGAAAAGTATATCACTGAGTTGTTGAAGAAATTTTCAATGAACAATTGCTCCTCAGCTAACGTTGCGATGGCCTTTAGATACAAGATTTCAGCTGACCCTACCTGAGAGTCAGTTGACCACAAAACGTACCGAGGAATGATTGGGTCGTTGATGTACCACACCACAAGTCGACCGGATATTGTCTTCGCAACAGGATTTTATGCTCGGTACCAAGCTCACCCTAAAGTATCTCATTTGACCGTAGTCAAGAAAATCCTCAAATATCTAAAGGGAAGTAAAGTGTTAGGCCTCTGGTACCCTACGGAAAATGACTTCAGCCTTCAGGCGTTCGCAGGTGCAGATCATGCAGGATTCAAACTAGATCGTAAAAGCACTTCAGGTGGATGTCGGTTCTTAGGAGGAAGATTGGTTAGCTGGTCTTCAAGGAAGCATAATTGTGTCTCTTTGTCTACCGCAGAGGATGAATATGTTCCTGCATCCAACAGTTGTTCCCAAGTCCTTTGGATGAAGATTCAACTTATGGACTACGGTTAGAGGATGCTGTGGGTGCCAATTTACTGTGATTCAGAGAGTGCCATAACGATTTCTCATATTCCTATTCATCACTCTAAGAGGAATCACATTGAACTATGGTTCCATTTCATTAAAGACCATATCCTCAAAGGCAACATCGAACTCATTTTTGTGCCCACTCTCGAAGAAATAGGTGATGTTTTTACTATGGCACTCGATGCTACAAAGCTAAATGGGTTTTTGGAAATGTTAGGAATGATAAACCCAGACCCGCAATTCTTTTTGAATTGATAAGTACCGCATACCACATCTGGTCTCCAAGGGTGAAGGAATTGCTTCTTTTCTTTTCAAATTAAAACTCTTGAAGCATTCTCCACTGCGGTTCTAGAATAATATATTCATCATATTTTTTAGTATATATCCAGTATACCACAATCATATATGAACAATATATTCTTTGGTTCTTTTATTTCTTTTATTTCTAATCTTCATGATCAAGTGTTCTTTCAGCAAACTACCACAGTCATACTGCATGCTACTACAATCACCTAAATCCAATCGTAGTTCCATTGAATGATCCTACAGTCATAACTTCATAACCGTATTGAATAATGGTGTGTGCTATTCAATGGACTTTAATATAAAACATTCTTTAAAACATTCATTTTGTCGCACATAACATTCTCAGTCTTATTCAAAGTAACTTTCCTCAGTCAGATCCCTTTTTCGGATAAAAAACAAATGAATAGTTTTTCCCATAAAAGAAATCTTTTAATAAATCTTTTCCCCAACGACTCATATCACCCAGCCATTCGATGTCAAATCCGTTTCCACTTCCCCATTTTTCACAACGGATAAAACGACTCTCAACCCCACGTTCAGACGGCGTGTGATCATGGTACTGTTAATGCAATAAATGCTCCTCTTTTCCCGCAAACATTTTAATTTTTGATTTATTTTTAATTGTGGTTGATAATGGTAAAAACCCAAGGGTTTTTAACTTTAACAACTGTAATTAAAGTAATAACAATGATTTTTGAAATCCGGAGGTATAAAACCGCCAATTCTTTCCAAGATAGCCTTTGCGCTATCTGAATCCTTACGACGATCTTCATCTTCTCCACCCTTTTTACTAAAACCTTTTCTGCAAGTTGTCAAAAACTTTTATGTGTAACAATGGTGAAATCCGGTGTTTCAAGGAAGTAATCCAAAGCTTCAGACTTTGTTCGTCCTACTGGTTCTGAATCAACCATCAAATATCAAACTCCATCCATTACTTCAAGCAACTTCACAGCCGTCTTTGGAGATCATCCTTCTTACAACGAAGCGATAAAGTTGATGATCAAGTTTATCCCAAACACATTTACTGTATGGCGCTTTAAATTCCTTCACAGAAGCAGTTCCAATGGCAGTCTTATTCAAATGTGCCTTCTCAGCTTTTCGGCCAAGCAACAATCTGCAAGAGTTTCATCTGAACCTGGTGAATGAATCTCTGGCGGTGTTGACGAAGGAGAACTTCTTGAAAGCAATCAATCTGAGGGTTCTACCAAAAACAAAGTTCTTTTCTCATATCACAAATGATGTTTTCACTACCCTCTATCAAATGGGGTACCAGAAGAAGCTGAAAGGGGTAGGTGAATTCAAAAAGAACCAGCTTCTAGCTGTTTGGCAGTTTGTGTGCCATTTCATTATCAGAAGTCTCTCTGGCAGGACTGGTGGAACGGATAACATGGGAATCAAACTCTTGAAAATCATTTACAGTATCTACACGGCCTATATGCGAACCACGAATCATACTGTAGTCTCTCAAAAGACTCTGGTAGTTATTGGAGTCGCCGTAGACTCACCCACTCACACCCCATCTCACCAATCAGATACAAAAAGTGTATATGTTTCATCTCATCATGACGACACTCCCTCAGTTGGATCCCAAGTGGACCCAATTGTTTCGAGTCGCCCTACGGTCTCCAGGGCATCACACTTACACGTATTTGATCCTGAGGAATTGAACTCCATATTGCTTCGTGTCACACAAACACTCAATACACCTATCGCACCGCAGGGCACTTCTTCAGCCCTAGCTAGAACTGACCCGATGCCAAACTTGACTTTAGGGCAAGAAGACCGAGGAAGCTCAGGAAATCCTATTCCATCAACTTTACTTGCAAGTTGTCTAGGCGTGGCGAGCACCAAAGTGAAAGGAACCACGAACCCAAGGGACACCTCGGTGCAACAAGGATTTGACAGATACGATTCTGATGATTCTTGGACTCGATTCCGCCCAAGTACAGAGTCCGGAATCAGGAAGTTTGAAGCATTTCAAAGAGCATTGAAAGCAAGGAGGGCACAACAACAACAACAACAACAACAACAACAACAACAACAACAACAACAAAAGGATGATGCCCTTCAATCTGTGGCAAAGTATTAGGCATACACTTTCAGCAATGCCAAACCAGTTCATGACATCTTGAAGATTCATGAATAGATGTCCCAGATGGAAGCAACTGTGTAACATGCCCAAGTCGTGGAAGGTAGTGTTGGTCCCTCAAAACCCCTCCAAATGCCGAAGATCACAACTCGAACGACAAAGAAACCGCGATTGAGATAAGTTCAGCCCCAATGTTTGGATTTGATGAAGACAATTATGAAGATGTTCAGCAACCTCCTCTCTCAGATTATTTCTTAGTGTTTCTTGATGAAGACGAATCAAGTGGTTCACAACATTCCACTTCCAAACCCAAGGAAAAGAAGAAAAAGAAGATAGCGGTATCCAGAAAAGAGTTTCTCAGTCTACAATCCAAAATCGACCAAATCTTGGCCGCAGTCGCCACCAATCAACCGCAGAACACTGACTTTGCTACACCGCAGTCACTTCTTGATCGACTGGAACAATTGGAAACAAGGGAGCGCATGTCCGCATAGAGTATTATTATTAGGGTGAAAAATTCAAGCACTAGATAATAGCCGCATCGCAGATCACAAGGAGTTCCTTTCAACAGCTGAAAACCTCGTCAAGGAGGTAACTGCACTGAAGGATGAGATCAAGAACACTCTTGAAAAACAAGCAGCTCACACCAAAAAGCTTGTTGAAAAAACCCACAATAGCTATGAATCCAGGCTTGTGGTCCTTCAATCTACCATTAATGGCTTAAGGTGTTCACTAACCGGAAACTCAAGTGTTGATGAAATCCTTCGACTTACCAAGGAAATCTATCAACTTCTTTTCAATAAAAAAATCTCCAATAATCTTCAACTCTGCAAGCAGATGAAGTCTCAATTCAACGAAACTTTTTATAAAATTGATGGACTCAAGTAGTGGTTTGAGGATCAACAAGTGGTCGCTTCCTCAAAATGGGGAAGTGAAAGCCCTCCTAGAACTAATTAACAACAAGATCCCTCAAGATCAAAGTCTAAGTCTCCTTCGGTTCATCAACAAAAAACTCATCCACAAGTTCAACATCCTCCTACCGCAGAACACAACAAATCACCAACTCCACGTCCTTCACCGCAACCATCTCCACAACAAACTCCACCGCAACAAGATCCTCAACAGACTTCTTCACAATAGACTCCCCCTCAATTCAAGAACTTAGCACCCACAATGCCTTTTGATCACTCCAATGATCCCCAACCACTCTTTAAAGGAAAGCAGACTGGAGGGATGCAAAATTTGCTGAACAAATCTGGAGAGCACCTGGGTTCGATACAGCAATTGATGAATCCTTAGTCAATTCCTGGGAAAGCCCTACCTGCAGTCTATTGGACGATGACTATAGACCCATTCTTACATATGCAGAACCTCCCTCAGACGGCTATTGTGATATTCCTATCTCCCCAAACTCCAAGCTCTTTCCTGTGTTTGAACCTTTTGATTTAAGTCTCCCAGATGCAAAGAGACTTCCAATGGAATTTGGGCTCCTAAACCTCTTCCATGCAAAGCACAGCACCGTATTTGAAAATATTTGGTCTAATGATAGACCAGATGGGGTCAAAAACTACAAAGCAAGAATATTCATGAAGGCTGATTTCTTTCAATACACGTGGACCCGGAGAGGAGATGAATACACTCGGACTCAGGCGGATTTTATGAACATGAATCCTGAGGAAATCTTCTTCATATCTCGAGTAGTTCAAGTAAAATCTGAAATGCATCCGAAGATGATGATTGATTGTCAAAGAGCCTGTGATTTCCTTAAATCCCTGGTCTGCGACTTCGGTAAAATCGATGTCGAAATTCATCAAGTTCTAGCCTAGAAATTTAACTTCCCTGAACTTGAACCTGTTCCAGCATACACAAACGGGTTTCAAGAGATGTCACTTGGCGCAACCAACTATCTACAACTTGGAGTCGTGTACAAAAGGGTTGATGACGGTCCAAAATACTTCATTCCAGTGACCGCAATCCACAAACTCACCAAGAAGCAACTCAACACCACTCTGGATTCAGTGTAGCGATCAAATCACACTACTGATGAAGTTAAGTTTCAAATTACAAGGAGAATCCAATGGTTGTTCGAAGTTAGAAAATTTTGGTGGATTCTCATTCGGTTCCTCAAACTGCGGAAATGAATATGATAGCTAAGAGGCCACTTTGGGGGAAATTGTTGATATAAAAAGTGACCATCTTTAGCTAAGGAACCGCAGTCTGGATTGTAGTCGATATCGCAGCTAGAGTTGATGTCGTAGTAGTGAACTACCGAATTTGAAGAAGACATTTAGTGAACCGCAGTGAACCGCAACCACTACCGCAGAGATGATCTGAACATGAAGACCCCGATGATACTTTTCTGACTTAGCGTATATACATTGTTTTGTCTGGTTAACCTTGTGTGGTTACTAAAGTCAGTAAATTAGTATTAGTTTATTTCTTATGTAACTTTTCGGGACTCTATAAATAGAGACTAACTCTTCATGTAATCTTACCAACTTTTAAGATCTTTCTGAACTTTCATTGAAATACAAGAGATCATTCTTCTCTATCTTGTTATCTTCTAATATCCGAGATCCTCTTCACCTTATGCTGATCACACATACTAACTTGTGTTTGAGTGCAAACCTTGTTATGAATCGGCTTGGTGTACACTTGATATAACTTGTTGTCATTTATATTTCCTTTACATTTCCGCAATTAACAATCTAATACTTCTAACTTATTATTGTTGAGTTAACTTGATCCTTGAGATTAACTTATTCCGCAACTATTATCTTGCACTAACGTTTTTTCAAGTGTTTCTCAAAAGTTTTTCTCTCAACATCATCCTCGGAAGGCCAATGTAGTGGCTGATGCGTTGAACCAGAAGGCTGATAGTAATTCCATCATAGATCTATGTATGAGGATGTTCATCATTTCACCACTATTATATTTAATCAAGGAAGATCTGGTTGAGGGTTTAAAGAGGGAGTATTATAAAGAAGAGAAAATCATGGGACATATTCCTTTATTTTCCAGAGATAGTTGAGGACTGCTGACTTGGTATGGTAGGGTATGGGTTCTGGTTTCTAGCGGGGTTAGGCAGACATTGTTGGAGGAAGCACACAAATCGAAGTTATCAATCCATCTCAAGGCCACAAAGATGTATAGAGACTTGAGATTGAGCAACTGGTGGTCGTTGTAGTGACAAAGAACATGGTTTGGCATGCGGAATTAAAGTTTGCACAATGAACATGGTGATTTGGGTGTTCAAGAGATGTATTGAATATGTATTGTGTTACAAAAAGGGACATAGATCTACATCTACATAAATAACACACACTCACACACTCACTTTTACATCTCCCAAGCACACCTCTACATGTGGTATGAACCCACTATTTATAGAGGTGTTTACATGTCTCTCTCTCACTCTCACTAACACATGTATCTAAAGGCTAATGCACCACATGCAAGTGGGCCTACATGAGTCAAACCATTTCAAATTCATACATGAAGAACTTTGCACCCCAACATTCTCCCCCTCAAAGTTAGGAATGGATGACCCACTTCAAATCTTCCAAATTCAAGCAACTACGCGGTTCGAGCCTCAAGCGTGACACATGTCGAAACGAACTTCAATCTTCAATTCTTCCATGATTCTTCAATTTGGGCTCTAGGATGTGAAACCATACAAACTGAGCAGCAACGAATGATTAACTCCAAATAATCACCCAAAAGTTGCGCTAAAAACACATCCCAAAAAATCTTCAATAATACCAAACCCATTTCAAAAATAAATCATTTCGAACTTCCAATTGCATCATCTCGTAAGCTTCAAAAATCAAGATCACTTCGGTCTTCAAGTTCGAATTTCCATATAAAACTTCTCCCCCTTTTTATAATCGAAAATTGATTATAAAACTCCCAAGGAAAAAGAACGTGCTCTATTCGGAATTTTTCGTGTCAAAACTCCCCCTTAACATGTGGCATAAACTATGTGCTTCAACCCGGAAAATCCAAAAAATATTGAATTTTTAGCTTCGTTCACGGATCGCCTTTGACAAAATTTCTCAAAAATGGGTAAAAATTGTCAATTTCAAAATTCTGCAGTGACCCGGTGCGCCCAAAACAACAAAATATGCAAAACTCTCCCCTTTTTCCAAAGCTGGGTAGAAAGCGTCAATTTGCACAAACTGCAGGGGCCTGAAATGTATTTTCTTCAATTTTCAGCAAAAACAGTCATTTTTCGAATTTGTGTATGAACCGCCAAACATTCGAAGCCTCAGGGACTATTTTCGAAAATTCTGCCATTTGCACCAAACATACGAAGAATCCCCAAAATATTCGAAATTTCAGAAAATATTCGAAATTGGGTGAAAAGTGTCAAACATTCGAAACTTCAAAAATTTTCGAATTTGGGTGAAAAGTGTCAAACATTCGAAACTTCAAAAATTTTCGAATTTGGGTGAAAAGTGTCAAACATTCGAAACTTCAATTATTTGTGGAGATTGCCAAATGTTCGAAAGTTTAAGGGCTGAATTCGAAAATTTTACTTTTTGATCAAAATATTCGAAGACTTGAACAAACATTCGAAGCCTTGCTTTTTCCCTTTGTTAAACAGTCAAATCTTGAGGGACTACATGCGAAACTTTTGGTTTTGCTTCCCAACATACGAACTTTTGCAACCCAACATACGAAATTTTCTGGTGACAAACATGCGAATTTTCACGGACCATTTTTGAAAATTTGTCTTTCTTTTTCATCAATTCACATGATCGCTTCGTACGTTTCTTATGAACGCTTCGTACGAAAATCTCAGAAACCAAACACACGAAAAATTTTCACCCAAACATACGAAGATTTTCCTTCTCTCTCCTCTTCGTATGAAAATCATCTTCCTAAAATTTTTCCTAAACACACGAATGTGAAGCATGCGAAGACTCTGAATGTACAGTAACCTCTTAATCGTCCCTCTGAATCGACTTTTCCAGTTCGTTCTTTCAACCCAGTTCATACAGTTCTTCATTCTTTCTCAAACACCAACTGTTCGTCAATCTATCGTCGACTCCAGTTCTTCGTTCTTTTCATTACAGGGACCCCAACATCGATTTCCTTTAGACACGAATGAGCACACATACAGGCACTAAATCAACCCCTTAAATCCAAAATTAACAATTTGCTTTTACAGATCATCGACTCCAATCATGCGAAATCCAGATTTCTTTAATCATTCATTCACAGCTCAAGGTTCGTTCATCCTCAAAACAAATCCAGTTTCTTTAATCGACCCAAATACACCTTCTTTCAAATCCCGATCACCCTTTGATCATTCGAATATCAAACCCAAAATACAGTCTTCGTTAATCAACATCACCCATTTCAATTCTTCGCATATGAAACCCAAGGAATTACACCGATTTCAATAACCAACACCAAATTATCCAAATTACCAGTCCAACCATTCGAATTCCAACCCAATCGACCATTTGTTCTAACCCAAAATCGACAATCGTCTTTACACATCAACAAACATTCGACTGTAAACCAAAGCTTCAACCATCGACTCCCAAAATTAATCTTCAATCGTTCAAACCTTTGATTTCATAGCCTTTGAAACACAGAAATTGACATACAAACCATGATTCGTATCCCAATGTTCCATCTTCCAAATAACGAACAACTGAGTTCGTGAATCTTAGTTCGTTCGTCATATATCAATTTTCAAGAAGTAAAATCAAAACAAAATCAAATCTTCAAACTTTTGAAAAATCGATGAAAAGCTTCTTGCAAGATCACACACGTCGATTTCAACATCAAAACTCAATTTCGACTTTCATGCGACCATTGAAATCGATATACACATTCACTGGATACGAAATATGCGAATTAAGATATCCGATTCAATCTAATTGACTTTGAATCGATGCTTCAGTTGATTAACAAAGAAACATGCGATTTGATTTTTAATCGATATACACATTCACTGGAGACAAACTCAGATCAAAATCACCAAGAACAGAAGAAGATTAAGATATCCGATGATTCAATGGTACAAGTAATTGATGCGTGAAACAAGATCTGGAACGATGTAAATGATTTTTGGGCTCACAAATGAATTAAGATCAATTATATCTTACTTGTTGGGCTTAAAACAACACTGAATAGTAATTTCGGGTTTTTGGGCTCAATGATACGATATGAACAGTATCGATCTTTTGTTTGGGTTTCATGAACAATAATTCTTGAATTTAAATTGATTTGGGCAAATGTAATTCAAATTGGGCTGAATCAAAGAAAATATGAGTTTTATCACCAACAATTAGGCACGAAACAAATATGATTGATCATTAAAAAACTAATTGGATCAACAATGGGGTTTTTCAAAAAGAATATGATCCAATGATTCAAATCGATCAAAATTCAAAAAAGCAACGCACGATTTAATGATTACGAGAGATCATAGAGAGAGACTCACCATAAATGCTCCAATTGTGACAGATTTTGCCAAACCGAGAATCGTTCTTCAAATATCACATTGATCTTGAAGACCCGCTCTGATACCAATTGTAGTGACAAAGAACATGGTTTGGCATGCGGAATTAAAGTTTGCACAATGAACATGGTGATTTGGGTGTTCAAGAGATGTATTGAATATGTATTGTGTTACAAAAAGCGACATAGATCCACATCTACATAAATAACACACACTCACACACTCACTTTTACATCTCTCAAGCACACCTCTACATGTGGTATGAACCCACTATTTATAGAGGTGTTTACATGTCTCTCTCTCACTCTCACTAACACATGTATCTAAAGGCTAATGCACCACATGCAAGTGGGTCTACATGAGTCAAACCATTACAAATTCATACATGAAGAACTTTGCACCCCAACAGTCGTACATAAAGAGGGAGATAGCGTTGAAGTGGAGAGGTGCTTGACTTTCTGGAAAGTGAAGGCCGAACATCCGAGGCCCCACGGCAAGATGCAACCATAACCTATTCCCATGTGGAAATGGGAGAACAAAACTATGGATTTCATCATGAAGTTGCCAATGATGACACGAAGGGTTGATTCTATATGGGTTATTGTTGACTATTTGACCAAGAGCGCCCACTTATCCCGATTTAGGAGAGTTCATCTGTAGAGAAATTAGCTAAGATCTACATCAAGGATGTGGTTGGATGACAACGGGTGCCGGTTTCAATTGTTTCCAATTGTGACATCCGCTTTACTTCTAGGTTTTGGAGGAAGTTTCACGAGGAGTTAGGTACTCAACTACTATTCAGTACCACTTACCACCCGTAGACTGATGGGCAGAGTGAAGGAACCATTCGTACTCTTGAGGATATGCTACGGGCATGCGTGTTGGATTTTTGTAACGCCCGTAGATCAAGGCTAGTCAATTAAGAGACAATAAGTGTTGAAAAAGATTTTTTGATAGAAGATTATTTAGAATGAATAGTCTTAATAAAAGTTGTAATATATGTTACAAGGATTTCGGATATATAAAGAATGCCGAAATCCGAGTTATAACGAAGAAGTTATGACCTGTCGAAGTTTCGCGACAGAACCGGCACGACACAGCGCGACGTAAATAGTGAATTTACGATAGAGCGATATTTGGCTTTAGCGATCTAAACGAAAGTCATAGAATACGTTAAACCGAGAGCGTGAATAAAGAAAACGCCCAAATCTGACTTCGTATGAGGAAGTTATGATTTTTGTAAGTTTCAGGTTAGCGGTATGCAGCCCAAATCTCGAAATTGAGATCGAGGGATCTTTGGCCGAACCAATCTAAACGAGAATCGAAGGTCTCGTTGATAGTACTTCAGCAGTAAAAAGACAGACGAAAACGGACGTCAGATGAAGAAGTTATGAATTTCTAACGGAGGTTTCCTGTCCCGGCCTACTAAAAATAATATAATAAAAATAAATCAAAATTAGCCGATGGAGTCTAAATAAAAGTTGTAGAGCATAACCTCACCTACGCGTGGATATGAAGAACATCAAAAACGGAGCTCGTATGCGATAGATATGAATTTATGAAGTTCGGGGCATGAACTTCCACCACTGTCAGAGTTCACGACGTGAATAGGTGATGGACGCTTCCAGAGCAAGTGGCCTGATGATGAACGCCATGACCTATGCAAAACCAAAATCACTACGTGAACATTTGAGGTTCACGACGTGAATTCATGATTTCGGCCCTATAAAGAGAAATCAAAGGGCGGCCCATTATGGTTGCTAATTCCTTCACTCTCTCACTCACTATACCCTCTCTAGCTGTCTTGAAGTATCCCGATAGCCCCGGTATCATCCCGACACCCGAAGCAAGTCCCGAAGCCCCGAATATCATGAGAAGAAAAGAGTTTTAAGCCGAAACTCTGCCCGCGAGAAGCCCGGTTTGTGAAGATATCCCGGTTTCATCAAAGAATACTACTTGAAGAGCCGTAGTGTTGTCCGATAATCGTCCTATCAAGTGAGTGTATAGTCACTTTCATCTTACACATAGATATGAAGTATTTTATAAAATACGTGCTATGTGTATATACATATATTGTTTGTTTATTAAGATAGATCAGACATACCCGATCCAGGAATATGGATTAGGTAAGGAGGTAAAATTTTTGATCCGGGAGTACGAATTATGTATTTTTGAACTATGTGTTCAATCGATAAGGTATCATGTGCATAGTCCCTTTCATGGACATGATTTTAATACTAGTATTGATTAAAGTATTAAATATATATGTCTGTGAAATATTTGTTATTGCCCGAAATATGTGTTAGATATATATTTGATGATATACAACATGTGGATCAGTCATGGTTCAATATGTGTAAAGATGTGTATATATGATATTATTACTTAAAACTCCATGTTAAGTATACACTAGTTAGCGTTTCCTAAACGGAGATAGTATCGAAAATTGATTATAAACATTGGAGGTTTGCCTATTGATGGGTTAAGATTTAAAAAGGGATGTTTAGTTCAATTAAGTTTGGACATTGGGTAGCCTCTTATTAAGAAGTATGTGTGTGGTGAGATGGATGATCGATGGAGTACGTCCTACGTACAGAAGTACATTTTATGTACGAAGTCCTTTTCAAAGCCATGTGTCTTAGGTGCTGCTTGTGCTGGGGTATTATTATGTTCTCGGGTACGAGTCCTACGCATACCAGAGTACTATAATGTGCCAGAAGTACTATCATGTACAAAGTCTTTTTGACACTATTGTGTGTCGGTTACGGGAGCATACGGGAGTACTCTATGAGTATTTCCCCATACTTGTTATTTTGAAAGAGCTTTGGAGTCATCGTTTCTTTTATGAAGTGATCGGACGAGCTTCATATGTCAGCGTTTCCTTTCACGAAGTAATTGAGGGAACTTCGTAGACTGCCTAATAAAGTGTGTCGGTAATAGACCACTACTAGGTATGTCTGGTGTTATATTGTAGGATAGGGTGAGTCTGGGGGTAAAATACCTCACGATATTCAGACCACTGCTAGGCAAAATTCGATGCTGGATAGGGTGAGTCTGGGGGTAAAATACCTCATGATATTCGGACCACGGCTAGGCATTGTTATCCAGATAACTACCCCTGATTTAATTGTCTTGTGGTTCTTTCTTTTACGAGCAAAGGTTCATGGTGAAACTTATTCCATTCCCCTCATTTGATGTCTTTATTGATCCTTGTTTGCTGCCATGGAATTTCCGAAGCAGCTTCGTCAGTTTGTTGATCATATCGATTTCTTAGGCTAGATCCCGTAAGATCATTGTATAGGGTCAGTATGTGGGGATCGACGGGATGGGATAGATTGTTCTAGAAATGTGATATATATGTGTTAATAATAATAGTGGTCTTGCAGGATTTAGATATACATTATTATCACATTGTTTTAACTAGGTGTTCATTAAGTATTTTCAAATGGAGTGTTTACCAAGTATTTTGATTTAAGTGTTCACTAGTTGTAATCTAAATATCCTGGAAGTTGTGCCTAAAGTATTATATTGGCAGCTATAGATTTAGTGCCTTATAGATGTACGTTGGAAGCTATGGATTTAGTGCCTTATTGATGTACGTGGAGAGTATGGATTTAGTATTGTATAGATGAATATTGGTAGCTATGGAATTAGTGTCTGTTGTATAAACCCTGGCGACGATGTACTTCGTGACTATATGACATAAATAATAGAGGAAAGCAATGTTGTCACCCCTTTGGTTGTCTATTCGACATAAATTACTGGGGAAAGCAATGTTGTCACTCCGATGGTTGCCCTATTTGACATAAATTGCTAAGGAAACCCCGAAGCAGTGTTGTCGCCCCATTGAAAAATCCTTAGACTAGGTCCCTTATAAATAGATACTTTAGGGACGTAAAGTGAGGAATACGGGAACGGGTAATCACCTTAGGAGAATCCTTAGGAATGAATGAATGGAGGACAGATGATTATTAAGATATTTAAGAATGAAGAAGATAGTGGGGATGGGAAAATTTGGTTAGTTGTTTGATGTTTAAACATAATAAATTTACTTATTGTGGGTTGAAAACCCTATATGCTCACCAGGCTCCCAAGCCTGACCCACTCAGTTTTTCTGTATTACAGGTAGTGGAACAAGAGCACAGTTGGACGATAATGAGGAATTTTGGATTATAGGCCAGTAGATATGAATAAATGTTGTAAGGCCTATATGGTACTGTTTATGCTTTTGGTCTGTATCTGAACATGACATCCCGAGGTTTTGTTATGAAATGGAAAATATATTTCTTTAAGAAATGATTTGATAAATTCTTATCATATTTTGTTTTGGGAACAAATTCCGCAACACTTTTAATCAAATGATTACACTGATTTTATTTTAAAAAGCATAAAGGAAATCGGTCTTTTCTGGCCGTGAAAATGGGGATGTCACAATTTTGGTGGGAGTTAGGATACCTACCTTCTCTTTGTCGAGTTCTCCTACAATAATAATTATCATGTCGGAAATGACATGCCTCCTTTTAAGTTGGTTTATGGGAGGAGATGTCAGACTCTGATTTGTTCGGGTGAGGTCAGTCAGCGGGCGATGATGAGCATCGGGGTATTGCTTAAAACCATTGAGCTGATTCATTAGGTGCACGAAAGGTTGCGTACTACACAGAGCAGACAGAAGAGTTACTCTGACCGACATTGCTCTGATTTATAAGTCCATTAAGAGTTATCGCCCGGGTGGGCAAGGTTGCATACCTATTAGATTTACCCGCCAAGATTAGTCAGATTCATGACACATTTCATTTCTATTAGCTGTGGAAGTGTTTAACCGATGATTTAATAGTGGTTCCTTTAGATGACATTCAGGTCGATGAGCGCTTAAATTATGTGGAGAGATCTATTGCGATTATTTTCAAGAAGACAAAGACCTTGTTCAACAAAGTAGTGAAATTTTTGAAGGTGCAATGGCAACACCGGAAGGGTTCTGAAAGGACTTGGGAACCCGGAGATGATATAAGGGAGTATTATCCTAAGTTATTTGCAACAACGGATTTTGAGCACGAAATCTGATTCAAGTGTGGGAGAGTTGTAACACCCGTTTCCTGGTATGTTTCGTATGAAATTAATTTCATTAATTAAGTTTTGGGATTTCATCTAGGCTACGACGTGGTGATGGAATGACCATGACGTGGCAATCCGGTTCAGGAAACATGAATCCCTGAACTCCACGACGTGTCAAGGTTTTAGCCACGATGTGGCCATTTCTAGGGTTCAACAACATATTTCGAGATTAGTTCACTATTTAAAGGCACTAACTCATTGGGTTGCCTCATTTGGCAGCCTCCATCCTCTAAAAATGATCCCCACCCGAACCAAAGCCTCCTTGTGTGTTTTTTCAGAGTGTGAAGGCATTTTTTGAAGCTTGGAAGAAGAATGAGTCCATATTGTGGTTTGGGAGCTTGGCTTTGGCTTGGATCTATCATATTTATCTCATTTATGATCTTGTGGAAGTATAAAGTCTCAACCTTGTTCATTGTACCTTTAGATCTTGTGTTAGGTCATTTATGAGATATTTAGTCATAATCTTCTTATCTTTGGAGTTTAGGTGAACTCCAGACCATTTGAGTGCATTATCTAGCTTCAAGACCATGGTGTTGGTTGGAAAGTGGTCTTGCATGACTTAGAGTGGTGTTCATGCAATTGGTGCAACCATTAAGAACTTAGTATTAGAGATCTTGACTTATTGGGGTGTGTTAATAGATAAAGTTGGAAACTTTATCCATGAATAGCTTAAGGAGATACAGGTCTGAGTTTTGGATCTCTAAGAGTAAATGGATAAGAGCTTAATCCACTATGTTGTTTGTGTTTAGTTCCCACGACGTGGTGGCATGCTTGCTACGACGTGGTGGCTTTCCTAGTCACGATTGTTTTGTCATAAGGCTCCCACGACATGGCCAATGGGTGGTCACAACATGGAGATCGCCTGGGGTGACTTTAAATGTTGCCTTTTGAGCATGTTGACTCTGGGCAATTGGTTACTACAGAGGGTAGAGTAAGGACTAATCTTGAATATCTCAATAGGTGGGTTGTAGCACCAGTTCCTTGATTTGTTTGAGTTGTGTTTGATCCTATTCGAGTATGAGGTAAGTCTTCTCACTATACTATGTACGATGCTAGTTGTCTTTGTGACTCTTGGATGTATGTTGGGCGAGGCCCGATATGCTAGACAGTGACAATTATGCTTGGAGAGGCGCATTACATGGGCGAGGCTTGATGTGATGTACGGTATGTGGTAGTTTGGGGAACTCATTAAACTTTGTGCTTACTGTTTTTGGTTTAAAAGTTTCAGGTATTTCTGGTTCCAAAGGGAAGGTCCCGACATGATCGCAAAACATCCGTTGAATTTTAATTTTTCATTTTTTATTTGATTCACTCTAATGTTGAGAGTATTTATACTTCCGTTGGTTTTAAAACAAATGGTTGTATCATTTTGGATGTTTTTAAAATGAATGTAACACCCCATTTTTGCATTCCAATAGAATTCAATATGAACCGTGGTTTATACAACTCGAAGTAGAGATATATTACTTTTAGCCAAATTAATCGTCATAAACATGTAGGAAACATCAATACAATTTCCGTATTTATATAGAACGCCTGAATCTGTCACTGTATGAAGAAGTTAAGCTACTTAGAAGTTTTGAAATTTAAAACAACATTGATATGCGTGTCGTAAAATACGAATTAGAGATAGATTAACTATTAGCCTAAGTAATTTAAACGAAATTCGTAGTAATCATAAAACCAAGATCGTACGTATAGAGAACGTCTAAATCTGACTTCGTATGAGGAAGTTATGACTTTTCCAAGTTTCAGCATAGCAGGTTGCAACATAGAAATCAAAATTAAGATCGATCAATTGTTAGGAAAAACAATATAAACAAGAATTGAAGATCTCATCGATATGATTCCATCGATAAGACAGTCGAGAATGAATTTCATATGAAAGAGTTATGAATTTTTCACGATCGTTAGCAATATAATCTTCATAGACTGTTAAATTTAAGTTGGACTAAGAATTAGTCGACATAATCTAAATGAATGTTTAATTAATCATCAATAGTTATATGTGGATATAAATAACGTCGTAAATAGAGCTCATATGCGAGAGGTACGATTTTTAGAGGATTTACAGTTTTACTCTGAATGGGTTGCACATGGGCTGCCACGTGGCTTCACCGGCAGCACCGAACCCACCTACCACAGGCCGTGATGCCTCCCCTTTTTCTTGCCTAAAAATAGGTTTCTCTTCCCCCTTCACTTCCTCACACCAATTCCTCTTCAAATCTCTTTCTAAAGCTCCAAATTTTTGAGGTATTTTCGACATTCTGGAGAATTCTAATTTAGCAAGGCTATAAGGTCGTATGGAGTCGAGCAGAAAGAAGTGTTCGGTATCGAAGTTCTACGTGTGAAGTTCCCAGTTTTCGCTAAAAACTCTCTGTAAATTAGGCTACACTTACAACGCTTAAATTGTAACTTATATCTATATTTGTAGTCGTTATTATGAATGTATAAATAAGATTTATCAGTAATTTTAGTTATATACTAATAGATCTACAAAGGGAGAGGTGTCTAGAATGGTCATGTTGGCTTGGCTGTTGGGTTTCAGAAAGGCTATATGCCGAAATGGTCTTGCCGCCCAATTGTGTGGCCTAATTGATCCATATTTGATAGAACTCTCAGTATCCATTGGGATGAATGAAGGATCTAATTTTGAATACTAGTTTGCCATAGGGATTAATAAGTAATAGTATTATAGGTTAATACTCGTTAGGCACGTTGCCCACCGATTAGATTTTCAGTAGGATCACTGAGATATATGTCAATCGTCTGAGTAAATGTCCAAGTGAGTTATCTCACTATACCATGTAGTATTATATATATATATATATATATATATATATATATATATATATATATATATATATATATATATATATATATATGCTTAAATAAAGTACAAAGCATAAGTGTGACTGTACTAGAAATATCTAGAGTGTAGTCTCTTTGTACGTAATTGTTGTGATATTAGAATTAGGTAGGGGATGATGGTGGAACGGATAAAGAGGTCCGGAGCCTATAGGTCTGTCTATTAACAAAATGGCATGAAGGTCATAAGTACACATAGACTCCTGTTATCGAAATGGCATGAAGGTCGTAAGAATGCATAGGCCCGCGTTAACGAAATGAAGTGAGGGTCGTAAGTACACATGGACTTGTGTTAGCGAAAATGAACGTAGGCCATAAGTACACGTATTATGGGTAGATCATGATCCATTGTTTGTATACATGTATATGTATTATTGTATATTGTATTTTAGGGAACTCACTAAGCTTCGTGCTTACCAAGTTGAATATAAATGTTTTCCAAGTACACACTCGCATTCACTACTTGTTTCTGCATAATGTAGTTATACTAGGATATATTTCAATAAATAAAAATGAAAAATTTTGGGTTGAAAATCGATACATTACAAGTTGGTATTAGAGCCCTGGTTGAGAGAATTGGATGAACATTCATGTGATTCCAGAATCAAATCGAGGATATGAATATTTGAACAAATCTTTTAAAGAAAAAGAACTTTTTTCAAAAGAAAAGAATGTGATGCTTACTGATAGCCAGAGCTCAGAAAGGAAAGTGATTCCCCAAATATATGTATTGTTATGATTGTTGGTATGTGGAATGTTAGAAATGCATGCTAGTATGTAAGCTATGGATCATTTCAGCAATCGTAGATTAAAATTTAATGATACTTAAGATCCTTAAAGCCTAGATGTTTGCTTGTTATTTTCACCTTACAACCTATATTAATATTAATTAGTTATTTGACAAGTACGTTAGGTTGCATACTCCCAAAATTAAGTAGTTTTAGATTGTCTGATTTGGCGCAATTACGCAACTCCCATTTGAGTCTAACCGTCATAGTGTCGGATCTTTCAGTCGACACTCTTTGATTTTAGAGCCATGCAATTATATTCGTTCGATAATTAGTTGATATTGGTAGAAATTATTCCTCGGGTAATCGTAGGGGGAAGTAAAAAGGAATCTTAGACGGAGAGTCTAGAAAATTTAATATATGCTTGATAGGGCATTATATTCGTAAGGTAGGGAATCAGTAAAGATGCAAAGTGCTAGTGGATTCTACGAAAACCTATTATATGATCTCATGGGATACATATGTACATATGTTTAATAACCATCGTATTTAGTATTGGAAGTGACTTGGAAACTGCGAGAAAACTTTTGGGACAAGTATGAGTAGGCGTGAAAGGTAGTAGAGGCCTATACCACCCGAAGCACTAGACTCACACATGGATCAAGAAAAGTCACAAAGTTGTTAAGGCACTGCTAGTTAGGTAGATAATATGGCTAACATTATAAAATCATTATGCGTTATTTCCATCATTACTAGTTGTACAGTGATGTTTAGGAGAATGACTCTAAGTTCGGGCCCAAGTGGCCACATAAGATCAAGTCTGATTTGCATAAGTGAGTTATGTTCTGAGAAACTTGCCCGACATAGTGTTGATTTTAGTCATGAGATTTAGGAAGGAATCGATCAAGATAATCAGAAGAAGAATTGAAGCCTTCGTTGGGGCGAAGCAAATAACGGTTAGTGTTGCTACTTGTTGTGGCTTAGATGTATTTCCACCCCCAAAAACTAAGGATACAAAGATGGAGTGAATACAACAACCATCATTGTTTCTATTAGTTCGACTATATTATTAATACCCCCTTTATACCAATTAGATATGTGTGTACGTTAGTACGTTTCTAGACAACGTTGTGCTTTGCTCGACCTTATCTTGTTTTGGCCAGCCTAGACAACGTAGTCATGCGATGATTGGAATATCGAAGGTCACTTAATATGAGAACCAAGAGGTTCTTCAAAGTCAAAAGGAGCTACAAGTCACATAGGCAAAGCCAACATAGACTTCGGCTATTTATGACCATCAGCAGATGATGGGTCAAACACAAGTGGGGGAGAACGACCCATAAGTAGAAAGTGCGAAAAGTGCTTTGACTTTCAATTTGACATCAAGGTCGAAGAAGAGTAGCAACACGAGTAGACCAAGGTTGTTAGTTTCTTTTTCGTTAAATGGATAACAAAATAAGGAAGTGTTCTATTAAATTACCCATAGGATATGAGTTTCTTGCTTCTCGAGGAAAGGTTGGTCTTTCCTTCCAAAATTTTTATGGGATTTAGGAAATTGTCAATTCCCAGTGCGGCTCAGATAGCCAAGAGAACCATTTAGGTTTGCACCTTCATGGATGAAGCATATATCCTCACAGCAAAGGATCGGGAATCAATAAGTGGTATAGTTTGCCATAGAGATCGTCAAGTACTCAAGGGATGCATCAGACTTAGAAAGGTTAGTTAAGCTCATACTAAGAGCTTTGCTTCCGTATGCCAGGAGACGGAAACCATAGGATCGAGGTCAAGGAGAAAGTTTTTATGTAGTACAAACGTTGCAATACATCATCTAATATACGTATAGAGACGCCTGAATAGGATCATTTGGGAAGAACCATGTGGATTAAGAGATGTGATAGTGCTTTACAAGGCTTGTAGATGTATCAATAGTATCCATAATAGGATTAATATACCAAGTTGTTGACCCAAGTTCAACCAAACGGTCTTGATGTTGTTAGTACCTATTTTGATTAACTATGAGTCCTTAGCCTAAAATGGCAAGAGTTCGATTCCAGGAGTGACTCAGTGTTAAAATTTTGTAAGAAGTAGTAGTTGTTAGAGATTTGGTTGTAAAGATGCCTCTTCAGATGTGGATAAAAGATAGACTTGCAAGGAAAAGATCTAAGGATTTCCTATGAGGTTTAGAACTACAGTAAGACGGTAGAATCTTGTCTATGAGCTCTTTAAGCTTTTAGGATGAAAATTTTAGTTGGTGATTAAGGATCATAAGTAATCATAAAACCGAGAGCTTACATATAGAGAACGTCAAAATCTGACTTCGTAAGAGGAAGTTATGATTTTTCCAAGTTTTAGCATAGCAGTGTGTGGGAGAGAAACCGAAACTTAGATCGTTCGATTATTAGGAAAAACAATCTAAATGACAATTAAAGATCTCTTCGTGATGATTTTGTCGATATAAAGACAGTCAAGAATGGAATTCGTATGAAAGAGTTATGAATTTTACATGGTCGTTAGCAGTATAACCTTTATAGACTGTCAAATTTAAGTTGGGTTGATAATTAGCTGATAGAGTCTAAACGAAGGTTGTAGTACTCATCAATAGCTACACGTGGATATAAAAAAATTAAAAAAGGAGCTCGTATGCGAGAGATACAATTTTTAGAAGATTTGTACTTTTACCCGACATGTGCGGCACAGGGGGCTGCCACGTGGCTTCAACGGTTCCACCCAACCCACCAACCACAGGTCAGAACACGTGTGGCAGGTAGGCATGGCGTGCGTCCCCCTTTTCTGTCACACCCCAAAACCGGAACGGCGGAAACGTTCGGGGGTGGAGGACGTCATGTTCAGTATCACAACAATGCAAAGTAGTAAACAAGCAACAACATCATCCATTGCATTAATAATATAATTTCATACAAGTGTCTTCTGTCAAGTTATATAGACACCAAAAATATACATCAAAATAAAAGATGAGTCTTGAACGAGCTCCATCTTCTCAAAAACCTGGCTCCGGTACCTGTCTACTGGCGACCTGAGAATACAAGTTATTTTGAAAGAGTTTATCAGCTTTAAAGCTGGTGAGATCATAGGTATATTAATGTCTGTGTTTGTATGAAAGTGTTTGTAAGTCTGTAATGTATAAGTTTTGTAAAAGTTTGTAATTGTTTGAACTCTCCTAGAAAAGCCTATGTTTCCTACTAAAAGTAGCCTTCTACCAAGGCATCTAGTATCTTTGTGTGTGTCTTTTGTAAGAGTGTGTATTTTCCCAAATCTGACTATCATTAACCAAAAATATAGTTTTTACATTATTGTTTATTGTATGAATATCACCAAGTAAATGTAAAGGGAAAATGAAATAGTATTGTAGTGTTGTATTAAGTAACTACTGCTGTACTAATTACTTTAAACTATTTGTTATTTAAAGTACCATGTGATCGGCCTGTATCCTGCTACCGACTCTATAGTAAAACGACGATGTAAGACGTCGTAAGAAATGACGTTGGCACCCGTAGACTTGCAAGTCCCACTGTAGCGAGCATCAAAGTGTAGGATAGTCAATCCAGTATAGATCTATACACAAACTCATACGCTCCCCAATTAAGGATATTCTGGATACAAAACGGGTCATGACAGGTAGTTCCATGCCCCCGTTAAGTGGCTCACATAAGTGACTGTAATGTATATGTATATGTATATGTATGTGCTAGCTGTATTGTGTGTTCTTTCTCTGTCGAGCCTGTATGTTTTGTTTCTCATCACTGTGTATTATGTTTGTTTCTCATCACTATGTATTATGTTTGTTTCTCATCACTATGTATTTATGTTTGTTTCTCATCACTATGTATTATGTTTGTTTCTCATCACTATGTATTATGTTTGTTTCTCATCACTATGTATTATGTTTGTTTCTCATCACTATGTATTACTCATGAATGAACTGACTCATTGTATGTTTCATTGTTCTAGTAATAGTATCTTCCTAAACTATACCTATTATAGTTTACTAGTAATGTTGTTTGTGTATATGAACATGTTTGTATACCTTTGCTACCCAAAGGTATTGAACTGAATGAAAGAAGTAACCTTTTATATCTACACACATATACATGATATATAACTAGGATTCAAACGACCTTCGGACAAATAACCTGAATACCCTAAGTCCACAACCAAACAAGGAACAGGAAGTAAGGTGAGCTATCAGTCCTAAGTCCTTTCAATCCTACTTATATAACTATATCTATATAAATACACAGAATATAAGTTAAAAGAGTTTATGTAAAAGTATTTAATCATGTAAAAGAGTTTGATAAAAGCATTTGGTATGTAAAAGAGTTTGTAAGACAGTTTGAAGTAAAACAGTTTGGTAACACAGTTTGAAAAGTAAGAAATCTATTTGTTTGGTAGTTATTAATCACATATGAATGATATAATAACTATAGTTGTTCAACTTGTATTCCCCCCCATAAAAGCATTTAAAAACATTTAAAAGGTTAATTAAGGGGTATGAACTCACCTGTAGTGAGTGGTTTTGATGAACGGAATGTATAGGATGCTAAGTGTCAAGTGAAGACTTGAGCACACACACGGATCCTATTTAACATATAATAACACATATATGTATCCAATTAGTCATTTAACAACTAATTAACCAAGTTAAGACACCCTAGGACATGGAAAACACTTTGATTCAAGTGCTAGAAGTACCAAGGGTTGCATCTAAGGGTTGTATAGCCACTTAAAGGAGTTTTCGGTCCAAGCAGTATGTTTCTTGAGGTTTTCGGCCCAAAGGGTTTTCAGTCCATATGGTTTTCGGTCCATATGGTTTTCGGTCCAAAGAGGTTTTCAGTCCATATTGTTTTCGGTCCAAAGTGGTTTTCGGTCTAAGGAGATGCACTAGACCGAAAACACTTTTTGTTCTTGGATAATGACGATTTCTAGGCCCTAAATCAAGTATCCTTACTAGATAACAAGTATAGGAGATAGATACTTACAATATGGAAGCAAAGAAGGGTGTTTTCGACCCAAAACACTAGTGTCTGTTCTTGGTGTTCTTGGTGAAATGAAGAACACTTGAAGATCTAAGAAAATGGAATGATTTCAGGGATGAAATAATGTAAGATCACTAGATAATAGAAGAGATCAACTAAACAAGGAAGGAAACACTTACAATCTTGAAGATCTTGACAAAATTTTCGGATGATACTTGAGAGAGAATGTTCTTGACTTGAAAATGGGAAAAAAGACTATAAATGACTAAGTGTCATTTATATACCCTTTAGGGTTTTCGGCCCAAACACTATTTTGGGCCGAAAACTCCAAACACTTGGAGTTTTGTGACTTAAATGTTGCACAAATAATCCTAAAGTATACTTACTCTAATTTGTTCTCTCAAGAAACTAAATATTAAAAATATCCAACCGGACTTTAAACCGAGCTAAAAATTAGCAAAAATGATTTTGACTGTTAATTGAAGTGAATGGTTGTACAAAATAGAAATTTCGGGTTATCACATCATCCCCCCGTTAGAAGGAATTTCGTCCCGAAATTAGAGTTTAAGAAAATAAGTAGTTACAAATAACTACGTAAAAAGAAGAGGATATTTCAGTTTCATCTGATCCTCTCGCTCCCAAGTGAATTCAGGTCCTCGCTTGGCGTTCCAGCGAACCTTCACTATCGGGATATGGCATTGTTTCGTTTGTTTGACCTCCCGGTCCATGATCTCTACAGGTTCTTCCACGAAGTTGAGGCTCTCGTTGATCTCGATCTCGTCGAGTGGGATTACAAGAGTCTCGTCGGACAGACACTTTTTCAAGTTCGAGACGTGGAAAGTAGAATGTACGTTACTGAGTTCGCGCGGTAAGTTAAGTTTGTAAGCCACAGGGCCGATTCTTGCGAGAATCTCGAAAGGCCCTATGTACCTTGGATTTAGCTTTCCACGCTTTCCGAAGCGTATCAAGCCCTTCCAGGGTGAGACCTTCAATAGAACGCGGTCGCCCACCTGGAATTCCAACGGTTTCCTTCGTTTATCAGCGTAGCTTTTCTGTCGGTCTCTAGAGGCTTTCAATCGTTCACGAATCTGAACGATCTTCTCTGTCGTTTCCCATATGATCTCCGGGCCCGTGAGAGTGCTTTCAGGAACTCGTCCTTTAGCTAACTGGGTATCACCCACCTCAGCCCAGCACAGAGGGGATCTGCACTTTTGGCCATAGAGGGCCTCGAATGGAGCAGCCTTTAAGCTCGTGTGATAACTGTTGTTGTAGGAAAATTCGACAAGGGGTAAATGAGTATCCCATGCTTTCCCAAAGTCGATCACACAGGCTCACAACATATCTTCCAAGGTTTGGATAGTCCTCTCACTTTGCCCGTCTGTCTGTGGATGGTAGGTTGTACTCATGTCCAGCCTAGTTCCTAGGGAACTTTGTAACGACTGCCAGAACCTCGAACTGAATCTACTATCTCTGTCTGAGATAATGGATATGGGGACACCGTGTAGTCGTACAATCTCCCTAATGTAAGTTCTTGTAAGCTTTTCCATCTTGTCTGTTTCCTTGATATGCAGGAAGTGTGCGGACTTGGTCAATCTGTCGACGATGACCCATATGGTATCAATTCCACCCGTTGCCTTGGGCAACTTGGTTATGAAATCCATAGTGATCCGCTCCTACTTCCATTCCGGTATCTCTGGCTGTTGTAGTAGACCGGAGGGTTTCTGGTATTCGACCTTGACCTTGGCGCAAGTAAGGCATTTACTCACGAAGGTAGCAATCTCTGCTTTCATGTTAGGCCACCAGTATAGCTTTTTAAGATCCAGATACATCTTATCTGAACCTGGGTGGATGGAATAACGAGTGTTGTGCGCCTCGTTCATGACCAAGTCTCTGAAACCACCAAGTTTCGGGGTCCAGATCCGATCCATGAAATAATAAGCTCTGCCACCCTTAACCTCCAAGTTCTTATCCATCCCTCTCAGGGATTCACCCGCCACATTCTCAGGTTTCAAAGCGTTGAGCTGAGCCTCCTTAATTTGCGTGGACAAGTGTGAATGGATAGTCATAGTCAATGACTTGACTCTACGACCAAAATATTCTTTCCGACTTAGGGCGTCAGCTACTACATTGGCCTTGCCGGGATGATAACGAATTTTACATTCGTAATCACTGAGTAGCTCGACCCACTGTCGTTATCTCATGTTGAGCTCTTTCCGGTCGAATATATGTTGTAGGCTTTTGTCGTCTGTAAAGATAGTGCTTTTTGTTCCGTACAGGCAGTGTCTCCAGATCTTCAGAGCAAACACAACTGCTCCTAGTTCAAGATCGTGGGTAGTGTAGTTGACCTCATGTGTCTTCAGCTGTCTCGAGGCATAGGCGATGACCTTATCTCGCTGCATCAGAACACATCCGAGTCCTTGATTTGACGCATCGCAATAGACAACGAAGTCTTCTATCCCTTCGGGGAGGGATAGTATTGGTGCGGTGCACAAGGCTCTTTTGAGCGTTTGGAGCACTCTCTCCTGCTTCTCTTCCTAGTCAAAGGCTACGCCTTTATGGGTCAGTGTTGTAAGAGGTTTCGCAATGCGGGAGAAGTTCTGAATGAACCTGCGATAGTAGCCAGCGAGACCTAGAAATTGACGAATTTCTGTAGGCGTCTTCGGTGCTGACCAGTTCTCAATGGCTTTAATTTTGGAAGGGTCCACGTGTATTCCCTCTTTGCTAACTACGTGCCCTAAGAATTCGACTCGTCGGATCCAAAATTCGCATTTCGAGAACTTCGCATAGAGCTTCTCCGAACGAAGGGTTTCTAAGACTAGTCGCATATGTTGACTATGCTCCTCCTCACTACGAGAGTAGATAAGTACGTCATCGATGAAGACGATGACGAACTGATCCAAGTAAGGACGACACACCCTATTCATTAAGTCCATGAATACAGCAGGTGCGTTTGTTAATCCGAACGGCATCACTACGAATTCGTAGTTCCCATAACGAGTTCAGAAGGCTGTCTTCGAAACATCCTCCCCTAGCACTCGTAGTTGGTGGTATCCGGACCTTAAGTCGATTTTTGAAAAGAAGTTTGCCCCTTGAAGTTGATCGAATAAATCATCAATCCAGGGCAAAGGATAACGATTTTTGATGGTCAGTTTGTTGAGCTCCCTGTAGTCGATGCACATACGAAACGATTTGTCTTTCTTCTTGACGAACAAGACTGGAGCTCCCCAGGGTGAGAAGTTTGGTCTTATAAAGCCCTTGCTGAGCAGTTCGTTAAGTTGACAGGACAGTTCTTGCATCTGCAGGTGCTAGACGATAGGGCAATTTGGCTACGGGGGTAGCCCCTGGAACTAAGTCGATTCTGAACTCGACTTGACGTTGCGGAGGTAATCCTGGGAGTTCTTCTAGAAAGATGTCGGGAAAGTCGCGTACTACTGGAATGTTCTAAATATCTTTCGTTTCTTGACTCACATCGACCACATGAGCAAGGAATGCGCGACATTCCTTTCGTAAGAATTTCTGAGCTTGAATGCTCGAGATGATACGAAGGTTCGTGCCGGGTTTGTCGCCATAAACTACTAGAGTTTCGCCAGACGGCAGATTAAGGCGTACAGCCTTTTCATAACACATGATGTCGGCACAATGAAGACTCAACCAATCCATTCCGATAATGACGTCGAAACTTTTAATTGAGACCGGCATGAGATCGATTGAAAAAGAATGGCTATCTAAAGTTAGGGTACACCCTATGTATATACTGCTAGTGCTCTCTGTCTTTCCGTTAGCCATTTCTACGGTGAACGATTCTTTAAGTGTTTGTGATTTTTGCTTAAGTAAATGAGCAAATTTTTGATTAACGAAACTCCTCTCCGCTCCACTATCAAACAGAATGCATGCATAAGAGTTATCGAGGAGAAACGTACCAGTGACCACTGTGGGGTCAGCAACTGCTTCCTCGTGGCCTATGGCCAGAACTCTTGCCACTCCACCGGCATTCCCTACCTTCGGGTAGTTCCTTTTGTAGTGGCCTACCTCGCCACAACCGTAGCAAGCTTGGCCCACTCCTGTGTCGGGGACTTGGTTGATTGGCCTAGCCGGAGCCTTGCAGAAACGGGCAGTGTGCCCCTTCCTGTTGCAGTTCAAACACTGCATTTCCCGGCAGGCATCTACGTGGTGGAAGTTGCATTTGTTGCACTTAGGCAAACTTCCAGCGTACTACTTTACCGGAGCAGCAGCGGCAGGTGCTATCGCAGCATGAACTGCCACGACCTGCTGCTTTTTGGCAGCCTTTATCTTTCTCTTGTCATCCCAAAACTTTCGCTTGGAATCAGCGGTTCTGACGGGTTCCGAGATGGCCAGGGTTGTTGTTGCGGCCGGGGTACGAACCCCATGGTCTATAAGCCGCTGTGCCAATCGCTTGGCACTATCGAATGTAGTGGGGTTTGAAGCCAAAACATTTCCCTGGAATGGAGGCACCAGCCCCCATATGTACCTTTCAATCTTCTTCCCCTCTGTAGGAATCATGTTGGGACAGAGGGCCACCAGTTCACAGAACCTGGCGGTGTAGGAGACTATGTTGGAGCCCTTCATGGTTAGGCTCCACAGTTCTTCCTCCAGCTTTTGGATTTCGCCCCTCGGGCAGTACTCCTCAACCATTAGCTCTCTCAGAGCTTCCCAGCCCATAGCATTTGCCACTATAAGAGATAGTGACTTGACATGGCTATTCCACCATGTCAGGGCTTTTGACTCGAAGGTGCAAGCAGCAAACTTGACCTTGCTTCCCTCCGGGCATGAGCAGATCTCAAAGACTGACTCTATCTTTTCGAACCATTGCGAGAGGGCAATGACTCCGCCAGTTCCCTTAAAGGACAATGGCTTGCAGTTTGTGAAGTCCTTGTAGGAGCACTCTCTCAAGCGCACAGGAACTTCACCATTAGTAGATAGGACAGGGGTTCCTCCTCCAGTGGAACCAGAATAATGATATTGTGCCATGGCTGTAGCCACAGCCGCAACTACAGCAGCATTCAGGGCTGCCGTGTCGAATTGAGGAGCAGGTGGTGTTGGTGCAGGAGGATCGCGTCTTGTAGATTTACGAGCAGGCATCTATCAACTATAAGTTTACAAAGACGAAGATATTGATAAGAATTTAATAGGAAATAGATAAGAATGACTCATGGACTAACCCTCCATAGTCCAACAACACATATGAATAACACGATTGATTGTAAACGAAAGCATTTGGATATAATTTCCATGAGATTAGATATCTGTCAATAATACTGGAATTACAGATGTAATGAGTTCGGGAAAAATGACCTAGAAGTAGGTCTTACATCAGCCAAGATGGAAAATTATGACAGATTACGACCTAATCAAGACCTAACGGGTCTAATATTTACAAAGATAGGAAATTAGACTAGAGTTTTTACACTAACTAGGTTACATCCAAAAGAGAAGTCGATGAGACTCTATGGGCGACGAGAACTACTAGAGTGAGTTCTTGAATCCGACAGAAGACGTTCTATGTCTCTCACGCGCCTATCAGATCTTGCTTGTTGAGCTCGAAGTTCCCTGACTTCAGCTTGGGTTTCAGCAAGTTCCCTCTGTAGAACTGCATTGCGGACCTGAGTCCTTTCATGAGCAGACTCTAGTTGGCGAATGCGGACAGCGTTAACGCCAGAGTTGGTGTCAATCTCCACTACTCGGTCAATAGCTGCTCGACCTTGCTCGGTGTTCCGAGCAATCCTACGAATCATGATGGGTAGGACCCTGTTAGCTGAACCTCCCTGGGTGAGGTTGTAGAAGCTCCTGTCTCCATTGTAGGGTATGGGTTGACCCTGTTCCTGACTCCATCTATTCAAGTTTGTGGCCCACAAAGGTGTGGGTCCTTGAAATGCTGGACGAGGATTCAGGTTTGGGTCTTGAGCAGCTGGGGGTAGGTTGTTGACTTCAGGCTCTGAGTCAGAACCATCAGAAAAGCCTTCAGCTTTGTGATCATCTAATGGGATTGGGTGATCATCTTCTGGCTCTTCTCCAAGCCATCCTGCATTGCCGTTGTTGGGTATTACGGGTCTCCGGGGATATGGAATCCAGCCATAAAATCTACGCGAGAAAAGGGATAAAGAAATAACTAAATAGACGAACTAATTAGATAATTATAAGATGATCTTTATCAGTTACTTCAATATTTGCGTAGTGCATACCAGTCATATATAACCAAGACAAGATAGACCTTCGAATAAGCGACCCTAACTCTAAGTCCACAACCAAACAAGGAACATGAAGTAAAGCAAAGATCACAGATTCTAAGTCTATGATATCCTAGACACATATAACCTTAGCGTATCTGCTCAGCAACTATTGATATACTAATAAAGACCTTTAGTTCTCAGATAAGTAATTAAAGTAACACAAAATACTCCTATAGTATTTTAAGTTTATGTTCTGTTCTACTGTTCTTGTTGTAGAAGTGTTGGTAAGTTTTTAGACTTGTTGCAACGTCACAACCATACTTAGGCACATGCTAATCACTCCTCGGATAATGTAGTTGATCAGGCTACATCTTCCCAGGGTTGACCATATGTCTCTAAGTCTACTTGTGCTGTCCAACAATCGTAATACTTTTGTTCTATCCTAGTGACACTGATTTTAGTATGAATGCAGGTATGTATACTTAGTTAAATATTTTATTATTTAAAAGTATAAACTCTTTATCAAAGTATTTTAATCCCGCTGCGTTTATAGTTCGTATATCTTTTATGGGTTGATACACTCGATTCACTATAAACAATGCTCTGATACCAATCTGTCACACCCCAAAACCGGAACGGCAGAAACGTTCGGGAGTGGAGGACGTCATGTTCAGTATCACAACAATGCAAAGTAGTAAAAAAGCAACAACATCATCCATTGCATTAATAATATAATTTCATACAAGTGTGTTCTGTCAAGTTATATAGACACCAAAAATATACATCAAAATAAAAGATGAGTCTTGAACGAGCTCCATCTTCTCAAAAACCTGGCTCCGGTACCTGTCTACTGGCGACCTGAGAATACAAGTTATTTTGAAAGAGTTTATCAGCTTTAAAGCTGGTGAGATCATAGGTATATTAATGTCTGTGTTTGTATGAAAGTGTTTGTAAGTCTGTAATGTATAAGTTTTGTAAAAGTTTGTAATTGTTTGAACTCTCCTAGAAAACCCTATGTTTCCTACTAAAAGTAGCCTTCTACCAAGGCATCTAGTATCTTTGTGTGTGTCTTTTGTAAGAGTGTGTATTTTCCCAAATCTGACTATCATTAACCAAAAATATAGTTTTTACATTATTGTTTATTGTATGAATGTCACCAAGTAAATGTAAAGGGAAAATGAAATAGTATTGTAGTGTTGTATTAAGTAACTACTGTTGTACTAATTACTTTAAACTATTTGTTATTTAAAGTACCATGTGATCGGCATGTATCCTGCTACCGACTCTATAGTAAAACGACGATGTAAGACGTCGTAAGAAATGACGTTTGGCACCCGTAGACTTGCAAGTCCCACTGTAGCGAGCATCAAAGTGTAGGATAGTCAATCCAGTATAGATCTATACACAAACTCATACGCTCCCCAATTAAGGAGATTCTGGATACAAAACGGGTCATGACAGGTAGTGTCATGCCCCCGTTAAGTGGCTCACATAATTGACTGTAATGTATATGTATATGTATATGTATGTGCTAGCTGTATTGTGTGTTCTTTCTCTGTCTAGCCTGTATGTTTCGTTTCTCATCACTGTGTATTATGTTTGTTTCTCATCACTATGTATTATGTTTGTTTCTCATCACTATGTATTTATGTTGCTTTCTCATCACTATGTATTATGTTTGTTTCTCATCACTATGTATTATGTTTGTTTCTCATCACTATGTATTACTCATGAATGAACTGACTCATTGTATGTTTCATTGTTCTAGTAATAGTATCTTCCTAAACTATACCTATTATAGTTTACTAGTAATGTTGTTTGTGTATATGAACATGTTTGTATACCTTTGCTACCCAAAGGCATTGAATTGAATGAAAGAAGTAACCTTTTATATCTACACACATATACATGATATATAACTAGGATTCAAACGACCTTTGGACAAATAACCTGAATACCCTAAGTCCACAACCAAACAAGGAACAGGAAGTAAGGTGAGCTATCAGTCCTAAGTCCTTTCAATCCTACTTATATAACTATATCTATATAGATACACAGAATATAAGTTAAAAGAGTTTAAGTAAAAGTATTTAATCATGTAAAAGAGTTTGATAAAATCATTTGGTATGTAAAAGAGTTTGTAAGACAGTTTGAAGTAAAACAGTTTGGTAACACAGTTTGAAAAGTAAGAAATCTATTTGTTTGGTAGTTATTAATCACATATGATTGATATAGTAACAATAGTTGTTCAACTTGTATTCCCCCCCCCCCCATAAAAGCATTTAAAAACATTTAAAAGGTTAATTAAGGGGTATGAACTCACCTGTAGTGAGTGGTTTGGATGAACGGAATGTATAGGATGCTAAGTGTCAAGTGAAGACTTGAGCACACACACGGATCCTATTTAACATATAATAACACATATATGTATCCAATTAGTCATTTAACAACTAATTAACCAAGTTAAGACACCCTAGGACATGGAAAACACTTTGATTCAAGTGCTAGAAGTACCAAGGGTTGCATCTAAGGGTTGTATAGCCAGTTAAAGGAGTTTTCGGTCCAAGCAGTATGTTTCTTGAGGTTTTCGGCCCAAAGGGTTTTCAGTCCATATGGTTTTCGGTCCATATGGTTTTCGGTCCAAAGAGGTTTTCGGTCCATATTGTTTTCGGTCCAAAGTGGTTTTCGGTCTAAGGAGATGCACTAGACCGAAAACACTTTTTGTTCTTGGATAATGACGATTTCTAGGCCCTAAATCAAGTATCCTTACTAGATAACAAGTATAGGAGATAGATACTTACAATATGGAAGCAAAGAAGGGTGTTTTTGACCCAAAACACTAGTGTGTGTTCTTGGTGTTCTTGGTGAAATGAAGAACACTTGAAGATCTAAGAAAATGGAATGATTTCACGGATGAAATCATGTAAGATCACTAGATAGTGGAAGAGATCAACTAAACAAGGAAGGAAACACTTACAATCTTGAAGATCTTGACAAAATTTTCGGATGATACTTGAGAGAGAATGTTCTTGACTTGAAAATGGGAAAAAAGACTATAAATGACTAAGTGTCATTTATATACCCTTTAGGGTTTTCGGCCCTAACACTATTTTGGGCCGAAAACTCCAAACTCTTGGAGTTTTGTGACTTAAATGTTGCACAAATAATCCTAAAGTATACTTACTCTAATTTGTTCTCTCAAGAAAATAAATATTAAAAATATCCAACCGGACTTTAAACCGAGCTAAAAATTAGTATAAATGAATTTGACTGTTAAGTTGAAGTGAATGGTTGTACAGAATAGAAATTTCGGGTTGTCACATTTTCTTTCCTATAAATAGATTGCTCATCGCTTTTTACTTCCTCAGATCAATTCCTCTTCAAATCTCTCTTTAAAGCTCCAAAAGTCTGAAGTATTTTCGGGATTCTGGAGAATTATTATGTAGCAAGTCTCTGAGGTCGCAGAGAGTCTAGCATAAAGAATTTCTCGGTATCAAAGTTCTACCTGCAAAATTCCCGATTTTTTATAAAAAAAAATCATGTAAGTTTGGCTACATTTACTACGCTTAAAGTGTAAGTTATGTTTATATTCATATTCGTTGTTATGAATGTATAAATAGGATTTATCAGTAATTCCAGTTATATACAGATTGATCTAATTATGGGAGAGGTGTCTAAAATTGTCATGTTGGCTTGGTTGTTGGACTTTAGAAAGGCTATATGTCAAAATGGTCCTACCTCCCAATTGTCCGACTTGGTTGATCCTTATTCTATAGAACTCTCAGTATTCATTGGGATTGGTTAAAGATCTAGCTTTCAGTACCAGACTGCCAAAGGGATTAATAAGTAATAGTATTATAAGTTAATACTTGTTAGGCTTGTTGCCCACCAGTTGGATCGCTAGTAGGCTCACCTAGATAACTATTAATCGTCTGAGTAATTGTCAGGTGAGTTATCTCACTATACTATGTAGTACAATATATATCCATGTATGTTAGTATAGAGAGCTAGTAGTGTAAGAACTAATAATATTATCTCTTTGTGCTTTAGTAGAGTAGAAAGTATAAATGTGTTTGTACTAGTAGAATCTAGAGTGTAATATCTATGTGCGTAATTGTTGTTATATTAGACTTAGGTAGGGGATGATGGTGGAATGGTTAAATAGGTCGGTAACCTATAGGGTCGCGTGTTAACGAAATGGTGTGAAGGCCGTAAGTACTCATAGACTCGTTTTAACAAAATATCGTGAAGGCCGAAAGTACACATAGACTTGTGTTAACGAAATGGTGTGAAAGCAAAAAAGTACACATAGACATGTGTTAACGAAGTGGCGTGAAGGTCGTAAGTACACATAGAGTTGTGTTAACGAAATGGCGTGAAGACCGTAAGTAAACATAGACATGTGTTAACGAAAACGCATGAAGGTCGTAAGTACTCATAGACATGTGTTAACAAAATGGCTTGAAGGCCGTAAGTACACATAAACCCGTGTTAAAGGAATGGCATGTAGACAGTATGTACACATATTATTGGCAGATCGTGAGCCATTGTTGGTATGCATGTATATGTATTTTGGTATATGGTATTTTGGGGAACTCACTAAGCTTCTTGCTTACCCAGTTGAATATAAATGTTTTCTAAGTACTTCATTAATCCGTGAGCAGGTCAATGTTCGATTTTACACACACACAATCACTACATGTTTCCCAATAATGTAATTGTACTCTGATATATTTCAATAAATAAAAATGAAAAAATTTGGGTTGAAAATCGGGTCGTTACAATGAAATGTTTACTAGTATTTTTGGGATGTTATATGGACCTTCAGGCCTAACTCTTGAGCCACAAACATTCATTGAAGGCTCCCCATCCTTCTCAAATTGGGTTGTAAACTCAACTCAAGATCAGGCCTTTAATTTGGTTATAGGAGCAGACTAAACAGTTACACTCTAATGACCTTCCATTGTACAACATAATATATAAACAATAAACTAAACCTTTGTCTCCACGAGACGAGAATTAACACAGAAAAATACTTCTATATCTCTTACTCATCCAGTTCTAACAACCTGATCCTTCCTCCTTTGACCTTGGGAAGTCGACTTACAACCACATCATAACTGGTAGCACTTGTAGCCATTGGCTGCTCATCCCCAATGAAGGTTGTAATCCACTTGTTGATCACTTTATCACCTCCTTTTTAAATCTCCTAACAAAAGCCGGTTACCACATCTGACAAAAATCTAAAAATAAATCAACTCACTAACACATATCTACATTACTCAGAATCGATCCTTCATGACCATTTGGGCCTAAACCAGAACCACTATTCCAAAACTTTACCATACCGCAGATTATAACAAAAACAGGCAAAACAAACTCCACTACCAGTTCCTTACTAACTACCCCTCGCATAGATTTTATTTCTATAATTATATAACCAACTTCTAGAATATCTACAATGTCTACAATGCCCAACTATATCCTCTCTCAGAGAATATCCTCCTCTCTATCCACAGTAAACTTAATCACATCATTATCTTCCACCACATTTTCACCATCAGTTGGATTTGATGGTGTTTTTTTTGGAATCTAACCCCTTGTATATTTTCTTCAAGACCTTAGTATCACTACCTTGCATCACACTTGTTTGAGTAGTACTAACATCTGCATTCATCATATGAACATCCTGCACCATTCCTTCTTCTACAGTATTAGCACCTTCTTGCATGACATTATCACCCACAGTAATGCATGCATGCTTCATATGATTATCCTACATCACACCTCCTTTCATATCACCCACACTAGGAACTTCTACATTAACATCACTTTCTTGCATCCCATTTTCACCCTCATCAGCAACTGGAACTTCTTAATTAGTAGCTGAAGTAGGATTATCATTCACACTTTCTTGAGTAACTACAATTGGAGTATTATTCCCACGTTTTACAGTACCAATCCTCCCACCACCTCTCCTTGTGCATAACTTCTTCCTACCTACATCAATACCACTCCTCCTCTGTGACATCCTCTAATTTTCAGAACCATTTAAAAATTTTCTCTACGCTTTTAAAATGATTTATTTATATTTGCGGAAAATCATTGTATAAAAGATCATTTTGATTACAAATGTTTGTTTCCAAAAAGTTAAAACCCTATGGATGTCATATTCAATACAAATACATAAGTTATAGCATAAAGACCTGATGGTCTTGAATTCTATTGTGGGTTGTCTCTTAATCACTCAGTGTCCTACTCAAGTTCCAGTAGCTTATGTCTTAATACCTTTGAAACATATAAATTGAGTGGGTTAGGTTAGGGAAACCTGGTAAGATACATAGGGATTTCAATCCCATGATATTGATATGATAATATTTTTTAATTATTAGAGCCGTAAAACCAACCGTTACCATACTAAATCCATATTGGCTTATATTCCTACATATCTATTCCTACCGATCCTCACAGATCCTAGTCCAAGATTATCAGGGAGAAATTATCTCGTCTGATGAACCGTTAAAATATTGACTACACAGAAAGGGGATTCCTTTTCCAGTGTAATTCATGAAGGCTTAAGGGATGTCAGAGTATTTGATGAATATGGTTTTTCAATTCATCTAAGTCTATGGGTAATGAGCTCATACAGGCAATGTAACTCACAAGACCATATTAAATGATCAATTGTTGTCACTTACTATGTGGGGTGACCAGACATACCGCTAACAATTTCCTGATCAGGACCTACCATTTCTGGTCATCCCGAACAGAGCTATCGTACATCGACACCTGATAGTGTCATGGAACAGAACTTTACACACTGTTCTGAGGTTACGCATATTCTCTTAATGAGACTATATAATATCAAACTTAATTGAGCTAGGTATCTTCCATGATTCCAAGTATATCCCTAGACTGGTTTATAGGGCCTATAACCAACTTTTAATACCAACTCTATTCGTGGGTGACACGAACCTATCTTAGTATATATCTTTTCCATAAGAGTATTAGGTATTATTAATTATTTATCTTCTAAAGAATTTTACTTTTAATATCATTATATAATATTATCAATTTATCCTAACATAAAATAGAATCATATCTAGCTCGTACGTAGCAGGTTATGTATATATATCCTACCATATAATCTAGGAAATAAGCACATAATTCATATACGACTTCCAACATATACTTATTATTATAATTAATACCTATATTAAATCATGTTCATTAAATAGACTATACACTCACTTGACAACGTGTCTGGTGATTGGTGAATTGGGCAGAGCTTCGCCTTACACCTCTTTCCAAAAGACCTAGATGTACATAATGCTAAGTCTTAGTCTAATTTCATACTTCATAGAAATATTATCCTAAGTGTTCGGATTTCTCAACAATCCCAAAGTCTACTTCAAGATCTAAATATGAAATAACCAGCTAGGATCATATCGGAGGTAGGGTCCGTTTGGTATACAGAGTATATTGTTTGGAAATCCCACTTTAAACACCTCACTAAATCCAACCTAAACATCACTCCCATAAGTAGATCAATCAGCTAACGACATGGAATTACTGATAAACCATAATTATAGATTCATAATAACGACTATGACTATAATTAAAAGTTACATTTAACATGAACTAAGTGTAGCTTAACTTACAGAGGTTCTTGATCTAAACCGGATTCTAAGTGGGCATAATACTGACTCTAGATCTCCTACCTGAAGGCTATTACTTAGATGAGTACTCATGGGTGTCGCAGGGCTTCGTCGCAGGTCAGAAACGAGAGAAAAATGGCTTAAAAGGTAAGATATTCGGAGAGAGAAAGTGTGTAGGGGTGTGGAGGTGAAATAATATATGAAGCCGACTAATTATAAGCAAGAAAAACATTGTGCACTGTGCACTAAGGCATGGGTGGCTCCATTAGGCTTCTGTCACTTGTTGCGTTGCCGTTCGTCCACCTTGCCCCCTTCTAAAAGGTGACATGTGTAATACTCTTATGCATCCACGTCTCGCGTTCTTGTGGGGCCACATCGACAAGTCTCTCGGAGGAAGAGGATCCCGACCATGTCACATGGCACCCTCTCGTGGTGCCACGTCATCAGTGCGTGCAAATTTTTTGATTTTGAAAATGTCCTAACTTCTTCATATGAGCACCTTTTTTGAAGTTCTTTATGTCCCCCTAAATCTCTCGACGAGATCTCCAACTTTCATTTAAATTTCATCGGCTAATTTTGACTTTATTTTTAAAGATATATTTTTAACAAGCTTAGATTGTTAAAGTCCGTTAAAAATTCATAACTTTCTCCTATGATATTCGTTCTCGACTGTCTTTGTATCGACAAAACCATATGTATGATATCTTCAAATCTCATTTAGATTGTTTTTCCTAACAATCAACCAATCTCTATTTCAGTTTTGAGTCGTATACTGTTACGCTGAAACTTCGAAAAATCATAACTCCCTTTTAGGAAGTCAAATTTGGACATTCTTTATATGCACACTCTCGGTTTAACGACTACTATGACTTTTGTTTAGATCACTTAGGCTAAAAAGTAATCTATCGAAAATTCACTTATTACGATATGCAAAGTCGTGCCGGTTTAATCGTGAAACTTCAAAGAAGCATAACTTTTTCATACGAAAGCGGATTTTAGCGTTCTTTATATGTACGGAACCATTTTCACATACAATATAACTTCGGTTAAGGCTATTTTTCCTAAATAATATTCTATTACAAAGTCATTTTTAACGCTAAATATGTCTTAATTGACCAGCCTGAATATGCGGGAGTTACATCCTCACTTTTTTAGAAGTTGATTACTGCTTAGGGATAATATCAGTTGATGTGGGAATGGGATGTTTTCTTAGACTCCTCATTAGTGTGTAAGAGCATGAAGGTTAACTTGGGACATTAGGTTGAGTATGGCATGTAGTAACTAGTATTTGGTTAAGAACAAATGCAGTTGAAAGCGGAATGGGATTTTTTTCTTAGCCTTCTTGTCTTCTTTGGTGGGCGAGGAACATATTCTTTTCTCTCATTCTTATATTCTCTCTTGTTATGACCATATCACAAACAATTGTCACAACAAGTAGTACTTGGAACCTTCACTTTTGTTACTGAAAACATGCTCTCTTTCTCAATGGCATGCCTCTTTTTATTGGTAGGAGGCCTACCAGGCATCCTCTTAGACATTGGAGGCAAGGGATTAATGTATTCAATCTAGGCACATGAACTTCTACCATTAACATGTTATATGTTTGTTGAGAAGCATTGCCTAAATTTGTCTTTGGAGAAGTATGCATTGATGTATCCATCAAGTGTTTGATAGATAAAATACATTGTTACATTTGCATGCACACAAGGGATCCCATACAAATCCCACAACCTACTGGAACAAGTCATAGCATCTAAGTCCACCATGTAACTATCACACCCTCTTCTAGCCTCAAACACATGTCCTTAACTATGAATTATAACCCAAAACCTACAATCAATATTTAGTTACTAACAGTCATTGTAATGATTAAGATAATTATTAGGAAGTATAAAACAGTACCTCATATTTTTTCCAAAGAGATTAATTTTACTCAAAATGGTTGGACGAACATTAGAATTCCATCTTTCACTTTCCTCATTCATGTGAGAAATTATCCATGATATAAATCTGTATCTCTTCAAGCATCGTGATCAAAGGTTTTTTCCTAGTATCCAATATTATTGAGTTGAAGCACTCTGAGATCCTATTCTCTACTGCTTCACATGCACAACCTGATCTGAAGAAGGCTCTACACCATGTCTTTGGTTCTTTTGACATCAAATACTCATATGCAGAAGGGCGTAAAATCTTAATTCTTTCCATATGCCTCTTGAAGACACCTTCCATACAACTCACAGAGGCAGCCCAAAACAACTTCTTGTACTCCAACCCTGTGAAGGCCTTTCTAAAATTGGCATAAATGCTCCTAGCACATTACTTGTGCTCAACATGAGACAATATATGTTTTATAGATTCAATTAGACCCTACAAGACAATGATTTAATTAGTTTAAGAGAGGATAAGGTTTTAATAAGATAATTATGCATATAAATAGAGGACACATATGTACACTTATACCTTGTGTTGGTCTGATATCACTATCAAACCTCTTCCACCATCAAGCTCTAAATCATCCCTCAAAAGCTCAAGAAATCATGTCCTTTTAGGCTTATTCTCAACATCCATAATAGCCCAAGCAATTGGGTAGACTTGATTATCCGCATCTCTACATATGGCTATCAACAACTCACATTTTACTGATCCCTTTAGAAAGCACCCATCTAAACCAATGAATCTTCTACACCCACTTTTCTAGCCTTAACATATACCTTTGAAACCAATATAAAACCTATGAAAATTGTTTTTCCCATCTGGATTGACAGTTACATACACCTTACATGTAGAGCCTGGATTGGATCTTAACAACTCTTGTGCATAATCCCATATTCTTGAATAAATTTCAGTCAATTTACCTTCAATTAGCTCCTTTGCCAATTTCTTTTCCCTACGACATTGGCGTATAGACACAGCACACCTAAACCTTTGTTTGATGTTCGTAATCAGCTCTTTCAGCTTCACCTTAGGTTTATTTGCAATTTCAGTTACATAGTGTCTACGTACCCATTCAGCAGTAACCATAGAGCCAATATAAAATTCCTACCAAAAACATGATTAGCTTCTAAACTCTTGATCTGAATAGATCTTTCATTGAACATCCAAGAGGTGTATAGTCTAAAAGGGTGAGCATTATTCTCATTTCTCTTCCCACGTCTTGCAAGTTTTCTGTTACTATTAATCTTTTCAAAGTACAGTTTATACCCATTGTGGAATGCATAGTTTTGGATACAAAACTTCATTGTGTAACAGTCTCAAAAATGTCGTCAAGCTTTGGTTCCATTTTGTTTTTGGATCAAGTATTGTGTACTTGCTTTTCAGCAGCTCCTGCTCGTCTTCATCACATTTCAAATTATTCCATGATACACTATGTTCAAACTACATCAGCAAAACGAGAGTTTCTAAGATTTTCATAAGTTAGTAGAACATTAAAATATATATCCTTACACTTGTCCAGTGGAGTAACGAACTCTTGCTCTGGTTCATGGTCCATGTATATTCCATGAAGCTCGAAATCCATCTCATTAAGACCAGAGAAAGGCTCGTGTCAACCAAAAAATGGGTATGTGTTTCCTTCGTCTGCTGAATCCAAATCCATCACAGCAACCTGAAAAAGTGCACACATTCACGTTCACCTCTCAAGAACAAAAAGATTACGAATGAACTGTAACAAATTACCTTGTGAAATCGTTAATAGGTTTTATAGGTTGCAAATATGTATATATATATATATATATATATATATATATATATATATATATATATATATATATATATATATATATGGCGGAAAAACTTAACCCTAAGTTCACATACAACCTATTGGATCTAATTTTTCTGTATTGATTGCAACAAACAATTAAACATCAAGAAACCTAGGAGTACTCTACTATTTTCGAAATTCAGAAAGGGATTAGGGTTAGCATACCTTTTGATTATTGTTGTAAATAATCAATAAAATCCTTCTTGAACAAGCTATAGAAAGAAAGCACCAGAAATCTCGTGCCTCTGATGGCTCACGCCCAGAACCCTGGAAACCCTTGAATGAATAGGAAAGAGAGGAAGGAGAAGGAAATTTCATTCCTAATACTCTTAGGAATGTCATCAACGAAAATTGATGGCCTTGGGGTCCTATTTATAGTTTACGTAACTTGCAGGCAAAGCAAGATTTCAATTGATTAAATAATAGATTTAATCCTAATTCAAATCATTTCCTTTTATGCAACCAGGAGGCTTCTGGAAACCCTAGAAAGACTTCCAATTTCGTTCACCCTTTGGATGATTCTAGAATTGCTTCTTTTGTTCAACTTTTAAATAATTACATTTCACGCCTTGCACCTTTAATTAATTCCAACTGATCCCAAATTAATTCCAGATTAATTATGATTAATAATTAATTAATTCTAATTGATTTCTATTAATTTATTAAGCATATAAATTAAAAAATCAATTATTTAACTATTGAACTCATGTTAATTTATTAATCACATAACAAATTAACATATCAATTATCTATTCCCAATTAGTATATATTAACATAATATTTCTCTTTCTCCGAATATCATTTCTACCTATTTCTGGTTATGAGGGCAACCCAAGAGGACTTTGCTTTTTAATTCAAGTATATACCAATTTAGTTATTGGCTGAGACACCTAAATCCAACAGTCTCGCACTTGGATAAGTCTATAACTACATTTGCAAGTATAACTTCTAAATTAAACAACAAAGAGTGCTTCCCAAAGCCACTTTCGAACTCTGATTTAATCAGAAATTGTCCCTATGATAAGTGATCAAATATTCCTTCATTGTACATGATATTAAATAGACATGATACATAGATTAGAATCAATCTAATAGTCTAAGATTCTATTTATCGATTTCCTAATTTATGATGACTGAATTCAGACTACTAATCGAACACATCAATTTAGTCCGGGCTTAGCGAAGCATTTCAAAAGTATGAGCGACTGTGGAATTTCGAATAGTCAAATCATTCAGGAAGTAAAACATGTAAAGTGAAACACAATGATAAACTAATTAACTATGGTCTCAAAACTATTTAATATAAATAATCTCTATTATTTAATCACCATAATAATTACGACTTTATTTATTGTATAATGTTTCGAGTAATCAACTAATCATGTGAATTAAACATTAGCCATGTTATGTTATGAACATGCATACTATGCCTCTCTATAGTCCTTCCTTTGTGAACATATCAACTGGACATTATTCCAATGATACTCATTTCACAAATCCAAATTCTTATCACTATCCAAGATGTGATGGAATTCCAATGTAAAGTGCATTAATCTCCTGTGATATCAAGATTCCAAATTCCCAAAGACTGAGTCTTTGATATTACAGAATATTCCATTTGAACATTGTTACTAGAAACTATTCCATGGTAATGAATGTTCTAATTCAACGTATACTCCTCGAACACTTCTCTTGCATTAAATTTTCCAACTCACATGTGAAATTTCCAAGTATTTCCCATTATGGAAACATTTCCTTATTTCCATATGACCATCAATTCTGATCAAGAACCATCTCAATCCAGAATCATGTCACTATGGTCCGTCCAAATTAATATCATACTTCTAACTGTCCACAAGAAACCAATATTTCGGTATAACCTTAGAATGTTCTTTTACAATTGTATAACAACTTTAGTCACACAAAATTCTAGTCCTTTTTTCACAATGCTTCTAACATCCCAGGTTTTTAAGTATTTTCAAATCCTTCCTTTGGTTTTAAAGTATGTCATTTTGGTCCTTGGATTATAAAGATGTAGCCCTAAGAAGCCTTAATCACAAAATGGTAATTTTGGGAGTAGGAGTTGTACGTTGGGCGAACATGTGAGTATGCTAAGCATACTAGTGCGCACCCTAGTACGCTGGGCGTACATACATGTACGCTATGCGTACTAATGTCCGGCTGAACCCCTATTTTTTAGGGTTTGAGGAGTATTTAAGCATCATTATAGATCATTTAGCCTCATCCTTTCATCCTCCAAGCCCTTGAGTCGTTCTTAGAAAACCCTAACCCCATAAGACAGTGTTTTAAGTTTAAAGTGTGCTCTTTGTGTGCTTAAAGGAGAAGGAATTGCATCAAAGAGTCTAGAAGGGAAAACAAGCTTGTGGATCTTGGATCATCATCTTGTTGGGAAGCTCCAGAAAGTAAAAAGTTGCTAACTTTATGCTTGGTTTGCTTAGATCTCATCTTGGTAGCTTCCTGATGTTCTTTTGTCCCAAAAAGTCCCATTGTTGTGCATGTTTGGTGTTGAACGTTTTGGGCTGTCCTTTCAGACCCTAGCAAGGGTTCTAAGCCATAAAAATGAGGTCCCTTTAGCTAGTTTGGCTCCATGTTTCTTGTGGAAGGTCTTAATGGATTAAGACCATGTATTAAGGTATTTTTGGATGTTTAAAGTCATAATGTTGGAGACTTTATGACTCTAAGGCCCATTTGGACCATGGATCTGAAGTTTGGGCTTAAGTGCTTAATCTATTAAGCACTTATTGAAGTTTTGGACTTTGCGAGGGTACTCCCCACGTAAGGGGGAGTACGACCTGCGTACTCGGTCAGCTACCCTATTGCGGATTAACGCGAGGCTCAGTGTATTCCCTACGTACCAAAGGTGTACGCCCTGTGTACACGAGGCTCGGTGTATTCCCTACGGAGTTTGGGCTTCGAGTTTTGGGCCACCTTTTGGGCTTGAATGCTTGGACCCTTATTGGTCTATCTGAGTATGAGTGTTTTGGGCCAAGTGAAGATTTGGACCTTAGGATAAGATCCAATAAGGAGTTTGGGCTGAATTTTGAAAACTGGGCCAATGATGGGCCTTGTGTAATTTTGGACTTTTAGGATCAAGAATTGGGCATGGGTTTTGGCTCAATTATAGATAGGGTTAGGTGGCCATTTACCCTAAGTTTGGGTTGTTAGTTAGGGACGGTAATCCAATTATTAATTGGAAGTTTGTTTTTTTGTGATAGTTCGGGATTTTAGTGGGCCAGCAGCCGGAGGTTTTCTGTGCGATTTGTCATTGTGAGGTGAGTGTTCCTCACTGTACTTTTGGGTCGGAGGCACCAAGACTGTCCCTTTTGGATTGTTATCCTGACTATTGCGTGATTGAGTATTGTAGTGATCTGTTAGAACTGTATCCTGGTTGATAGGATGATGCCATGCTTAGTGATTTGTAAGATTTGTTTGTTTTTTATTGGTTGATTAACTGAATGATTATATGTTATATATGTGCCGACACGGGGTATGAGTGGTTAAGTTCCGGTGGACCTGCTTTATGCTGAAAGGCCAACAGACCCAGGGCGTCCCAGATAGACTGAAGGCCAGTGGGGCATACCAGTGAGGTCGAAGGCCTGGAGAACGTTCCAGATAAGTTGGAGGCCTGAAGTAGCGTACCAGTCATGCTGAAGGTTCTATGAGCATACTCGATAGACTGTAGGCCGGTTGGGCGTTCCAGTCAGAGTGAAGGCTCTGTATGCATGTTGTTTATTGTATTATTCCAGTTTTGTGTTGTGTAGGTACTTTGGGGAAACTCACTACGATTTGCGCTTATAGATTTGGATTATGTTTCAGGTACCTTAGAGGATCGCGGAAAGGCGAAGGTGTGATCGTGCACCTCCTCATGTTGTGTTTTGAGATTTTGGGAATAACTCTAATGATGAACATGTTTTTAAAACTACAATGTAAAGAACTATGATTTTGGTTGGTTTGAAAAAGTTTAAATTTTTTTGAAATTTAATGAATGTTACAAGTTGGTATCAGAGCCTTGGTTTGAGTGAATTGGAGGAACACTCGTGTGATTCTAGTCTCAAACTAAGGAAAAGATTTTTAAAACAATTTTTGAATGGTTTTCAAAATAATAGAGGAGGATGCAAGGTGTACAATCAGTCGACGCCAGTAAATGACCCCAAATTACCACACATGTTATTTGAGATTATGTTTTTTATGATTAGAACAACATGCTAGTGACATGATAGGGATCCTCAGGAATCGTATAATAGAATTTCCTGATATTTGACGCCTTATCTTTTGTAGAGTACCCTATTGATTGTTATATGACTCTTTCATGTGTGAACTAACTATTGAATGAATGCGCTAAGTCGCATACATCATGGGCTAAATGGGCATGGGGTAGGGGAATTGGTCCTGGTGCGCAGCTCTTGTTTGAGTCCAACCGTTGTGGGATTGTATCCTTTAGCATAAGATTGTTTAGGTCATGTAGTATGTGATAGTATTCATGCATTAATTATATGGCACCAATGGAGGGTCGTGTGGCAGTTAGTGGTAGGATGAGTTATGTGGGGTCAGTCGGCCAGTCGATATGTGTAGCCTTCATTTAGGAAGTGAGGGTAGAGTATATGTGTATGCTATAGGGAATTTTATTGTTAGGGTTGTTGTGATGACCCTCTGAGAAAACTATGGGTAGTTGTGGAAGGTGGTATGGTCCCGTACTACTGAAAGCACAGGACTCGTACGCGTAGCAAGGAAGTCAAAACCCCTAGAGCATTGTTGGGAGCTGGTTCCCCGTTTTGGTTATATGTGTTATCTGATATCTCCATGGTGTATTTCAGTATGGTGACTACAAGGCGATTTGAGACAGGATCGGGTCGGGATCAGGAGCTAGTAGACAGATTGGAACTGATGAGTTGGATGCCAGGATTAGGAAGATTCTCCATGGGGAGGTTGCGGCCATCGTCCGGGATCATATACCAAAGTATTTGGGTCTATTAAGACCGTGATGATGGAGTTCTTTGATGAAAGATACGCACCCATTGTTGAGACTACTGCTACTGCAGCCTCCGCAGTCGTGGCAGCTGCAGGTGTTGGACCGGGTCGGGTTTTTTAGTATCGGGACTTCGATAATATGAAGCCCCTGACTTTCGATGGAGTTTAGGACCTGATAGTAGCCATGAGGTGGCTATCTGATGTTGGGATGCTCTTTCACCTGCTCTTGCCCAGCTGACCAGAAGGTCAGGTGAGCTCTGAACCTCTTAAGGTCCGGGGCGAATGGTTGGTGGAGACATGTTACGAGATCATATTCTACTAAGAAGAGGGTTGTGGTATATTGGGATAAGTTCCTGGAAATGTTTCGTACTCGATATGTGCCGCGGGTTGAGCGTGAAAGGTTGGCCCTGGAGTTTTTGGATCTGAGGCAGGGATCGGAGTGGGTAACAGAGATCACCCGGATGTTTACTAGAGAGGGCCATGTTTTGCCCTGAGTTTGTTTCAGAGCAGGCTCAGATGACCCATTATTTGAGCATGTTCAAGACGGATATCAGGCAGTTTGTTTCCACCTAGCAGTGTGATTCTTTGTTGGAGTTGCAGGAGGCCACCACACGGCATGAGCTTGAGATAGAACTACGCTTGAGGGAGCAGAGACCGGCCCCGACACAGTCGCAGCCGGCGCCAAAACGATTCAAAGCCGCTGTTTCTAGGTCTGGGGGTCAGCGAGGCCGCACTTGTGGGATGTGCGGAAAGGTTCATGACGGGGCTTGTTGATCTGGTGGTGTATGCCACAAGTATGGCAAGGAGGGGCACTATACGAGGGATTGCTGCCAGTTGGCCCCTGTCCAGAGTACCATGATTTTCTATCATTGTGATCAGGTTGGCCATGTGAAGGTAACATGTTCATTGCTCGCCGCCAAGTCGGCTTAGGCCCCCACGCCAGCTACTTACGGATCACAGATGGGCGCCAAGGGAAGGCGAAGCCCCCGAGGGCTCGAGGTTTCACTTTTCAAATCAGTGTCGAGGAGTACAGAGCAGCTCCAGATGTTATGACTGGTATGTTTCTATCCGTTGTCTTCTTGATTATGTTTGTGTTATGCTTATACATTTGTACCTTTGTTAGGTACGTTCCTAGTGAACTCCTTTCCTGCTTTATTGTTGTTTGACTCTAGTGCGAGTTGGTCCTTTGTTTCTCGGTCGTTTAGTGGGGAGTTTGTATGCGCCTAGGGGAGTTGGAGTGTCCGTTCCGAGTTTCTATCGCCAACGAACACGAGGTTTCTACGTCTTCAGTGTATCAGATTTCTGTTCTTGAGATCTTCGGGGTATCCTTTCCGATCGATTTGATCCCTATCCCCATAGGGGATGTCTGTGTGATTGTAGGTATGGATTGGTTGAGCTGTTTTGTTGCTATGATTGATTGCGAGGGCCAGTGGGCGTGGTAGTTCGAACCCCAAGTGGGGGAGAACTGGTTATCTATGGAGAGGGCACCAGGATGGGTTTAGGCTTTTGTTCTGTATCCAGGGCTCGGCAGTATATTCAGCACGGGTGTGTGAGTTATTTGGCTTATGTGGTGGATACGCGTGTTGGGGAGCAAGTTTCAGTATCAGAAGTCCCGGTGGTTAGGGATTTTTCGATGTATTTCCGGAGGAGTTACCCGGTGTGCCTCCTGAGAGGCAGGTCGAGTTCAAGATTGACTTCGATCCAGGTGTGGCCCCGATTGCCAAGGCGTCGTACCGTTTGGCACTGCCTGAGATGCGGGAGTTGTCATCTCAGTTGCAGGAGCTGCTAGACAAGCAGTTCATCAGACCGAGTAGTTCTCCATAAGGAGCGCCGATTTTATTCGTCAAGAAGAAGGATGGTTCACAACGGATGTGCATTGATTACCGGGAGTGGAACAAGCTAGCACTGAAGAACCGTTATCCCCTTCCGCTGATTGATGATCTCTTTGATCAGTTACAGGGTGCATCTTGGTTCTCCAAGATAGATCTGAGGTCCGGGAACCATCAAGTTTGGGTGAGAGAAGAGGATGTGGAGAAGACCGCGTTTCGGATTCGTTATGGGCATTGGTGAGTCCGTGGTGATGCCATTCGGGCTCACTAATGCGCCTGCAGTATTTATGGATTTGATGAATCGGGTACGCAAGCCGATGCTCGATCGTTTGGTTATCGTGTTTATTGATGTTATCTTGGTATATTCCATGACTGGAGAGCAGCATGAGGAGCATCTTCGCGAGCTTCTAGAGGTTTTGAGGCTAGAACGACTTTATTCTAAGTTCTCGAAGTGCGAGTTTTGGTTACGAGAGGTTAATTTCCTTGGACACCTCGTTAACCAATACCAGATATTGGTCGATCCGACCAAGATCGAGGCTGTGATGCAGTGGGAGGTTCCGAAATCTCCCTCGGACATCAGCTGTTTCTTGGTAGTAGTAGGGTACTATCAGAGATTCATTCAGGATTTCTCTAAGATTTCGGTACCCCTCACTCATCTGACGAGGAAGGGGGTGGATTTCCAGTGGGGCCTTAAGCAGCAGTCGGCATTCGGGACCCTTCGGCAGAGATTATGTGAGGCCCCGGTTTGAGCCTCCCATAAGGAATTGAGGATTTTGTGGTTTTCTATGATGCATCCATTACTGGTGTGGGGAAGGTCCTCATGCAGAGAGGATGGGTAAAGCGAATGTGGTGGCGGATGCCTTGATCCGCAAGTCAGCTGGGTCTTCCAGTGGGGAATCATGTTTGAGGATATAAGTGGATTCCCCGCTTTTGGGTGTGATTAGGGAGGATCAGGCTGAGGGTGTTAGGGAAGAAAATTAGAAGATTGAGAGGATCATGGATGAGATTGCCAGATTTGTTCCAAATAGTCGTGGTTTGTTGACTCATTGTGGTTGGGTAAGGGTTCCGATGTCTGGTGCGATTAGACAAATTGTGTTGGAGGAGGCTCATAAGTCTCACTTCTCTATCTATCCGGGCGCCACCAAGATGTATCGGGATCTAAGATTGAGCTATTGGTGGTCGTGTATGAAGAGGGAGATCGCCAGGTACGTTGAGAGGTGCTTGACCTGCAGGATGGTCAAGGTCGAGCATCAGAGGCCACGTGGCAAGCTACATCCTCTAGAGGTTCCCATGTAGAAATGGGAGCTGATTTCGATGGACTTCATCACCAAGTTGTCAAAGACGGAAAAGGGCATTGATGCTATTTGGGTCATCGTGGATCGATTGACCAAGAGCGCCCATTTCCTGGCGATTCGGGAGAGTTCTTTGGCCGAGAAGTTGCCCGATGTGTATATTCGCGAGATCGTTGTTCGCCATGGGGTTGCGGTCTCCATTGTTTCAGACTGTGATGTTCAGTTCACCTCCCATTTTTTGCAGTAGTTCCATGAGGAACTAGGCAGGAGGTTGCACTTTAGCACACCTTATCATCCGCAGACCGATGGCCAGAGTGAGCGGACGATACAGACCCTTGAGGATATGTTGCAGGTATGTGTCATTGATTTTGTTGGGAGCTAGGACTCCTACCTACATCTTGCAGAGTTCTCCTATAACAAAAGTTTTCACTCCAGCGTTGGTTCTCCTCCTTTTGAGCTATTGTATGGACGAAGATGTCGTACCCCGGTCTATTGGGGAGAGGTTGGTCACAGGGTTATGGGGCGGACCAAGGTGGTACTCCAGATTACGGAGATGATTCAGCAGATCAGGCAAAGAGTGCAGACTGCTCAGAGTCGGGAGAAAAGTTATGCCGACCTGTGCCGATTCGAGTTGAAGTTTCAGGTCGACGATATGGTTTTACTAAAGGTCTCACCTTGGAAAGGTGTGATTCGCTTCAGCAAGAGGGGGAAATTAGATCCCCGATACACTGGTCCTTTCCGGGTTATTTCTAGGGTTGGAAATTTTGCTTACAGATTGGATCTTACTAAGGAGCTCATTCAGATTCACAACACTTTCCACGTTTCGCAATTGTGAAAGTGTGTATTAGATGAGGATGCGGTAGTCTCCTGGGATGATATTAAGTTTGATGAGCGCATGAACTATGTTGAGAGGCTCATAGCTATTCTGGAGAGAAAGGTCAAGGTTTTGCGCAACAAGGAAGTACCTTTGGTAATGGTACAATGGCAGCATCGGAGGGGCACCGAGTGGACCTGGGAGCCGGAGGCTAAGATGCATGAGCATTACCCAAATTTTTTTGTTGCAGCAGACTTCGAGGACGAAGTCTAGTTCAAGTGGGGGAGAGTTGTAACAGCCAGGGTTTTCAGGTATTTTCAAATACTTCCTTTAGTTTTAAAGTATGTCACTTTGGTCCTTCGATTATAAAGATGTAGCCCTAAGAAGCCCTAGTGGCAAAATTGTAATTTTCGGAGCATGAGTTGTATGTTGGGCGTACATGTGAGTACGCTAAGCGTACTAGGGCGTTCCCTAGTACGTTGGGCATACATACATGTACGCTGGTCGTACTTATGTCCGGGTGAAACCCCAATTTTTAGGGTTTGAGGAGTATTTAAACACCTTTATTGATCATTTATCCTCATCCTTTCAGCGTCCAAGCCCTTGAGTCATTCTTAGCAAACCCTAACCCCATAAGAGAGTGTTTTTATATTAAAGTGTGTTCCTTGTGTGCGTAAAGGAGAAGGAATTGCATCAAGAAGTCTAGAAGGGAAAACAAGCTTGTGGATCTTGGATCATCATCTTCTTGGGAAGCTCCAGAAGGTAAAAAGTTGCTACATTGAAGCTTGGTTTGCTTAGATCTCACCTTGGTAGTTTTATGATGTTATTTCGTCCCAAAAGGTCCCATTGGTGTGCATGTTTAGTGTTGAACATTTTGGGTTGTCTTTTTCAGGCCCTAGGAACGGTTCTAAGCCATAAAAATGAGGTCCTTTTAGCTAGTTTGGCTCCATGCTTCTTGTGGAAGGTCTTAATGGATTAAGACCATGTATTAAGGAATTTTGTGGACGTCTAAAGTCATAAAGTTAGAGACTTTATGACTCTAAGGTGCATCTGGACCATGGATCTGAAGTTTGGGCTTAAGTGCATAAGCTATTAAGCACTTATTGAAGTTTTGGACTCTGTGAGGGTAAGCCCGGCGTAAGGGGGAGTACGCCCCGCATACTCGGTCAGCCACCCTGTTATGGTTCAATGTGAGGCTCTGTATACGCCCTGCGTACCGAAGGAGTACGCCCCGCGTACGCCTTCTGTTGGATTTAGGACTTTTGGGTTTGAGTTTTGGGCCACCTTTTGGGCTTGAATGCTTGGGCCCTTATTGGTCTATCTGAGTATGAGTGTTTTGGACCAAGTGAAGAGTTAGACCTTATGATAAGACCCAATAAGGAGTTTGGGCCCAATTTGGAAAACTAGGCCAATGATGGGCCTTGTATAATTTTGGGCTTTTTGGATCAAGAATTAGGTCAGGGTCTTGGCTCAATTATGAATAGGGTAAGGTGGCCATTTACCCTAAGTTTAGGTTATTAGTTAGGGACGGTAATCCAATTATTAATTGGATGTTTGTTTGTTGTGATAGTTTGGGATTTTAGTGGGCCAGCAGCCGGAGGTTTTCCGTGCGATTCGTCATTGTGAGGTGAGTGTTCCTCACTGTACTTTTGGGTAGAAGGCACCAAGGCCGGCCCTTTTGGATTGTTATCCTGACTATTGCATGATTGAGTATTGTAGTAATCTGTTAGATCTGTATCGTGGTAGATAGGATGATGCCATGCTTAGTGATCTGTAAGATATGTTTGCTTGTCATTGGCTGATTAACTGCATGATTATCTGTTATATATGTGAGGTTGAGGCGAACCTGCTTTGTGCTTAAAGGCCAGCAGAACCAGGGCGTCCTGGATAGACTGAAGGCCAGTAGGGCGTACCAGTCAGTCTGAAGGCACGGAGAACGTTCCATATAGGCTGAAGGACCAAAGTGGCGTACCATTCATGCTAAAGGTTCTGTGAGCGTACCAGATAGACTGTAGGCCGATGGGGCTTTCCAGACATACTGAAGGCTTTGTATGCATGTTGGTTATTGTATTATTGTAGTTTTGTGTTGTATTGGTACTTTGGGGGAAAGTCACTAAGCTTTGGGCTTACAGATTTGGATTATGTTTCAGGTACCTCGAAGGATGGCAGAAAGGAAAAGGCGTGATCATGCACCTCCTCATGTAATGTTTTGTGATTCTGGGAATAACTATGATGATGAACATGTTTTGAAAACTAAAATGTAAACAATTATGATTTTGGTTGGTTTGAAAAAGTTTAAGTTTTTTTTAAATTTTATGAATGTTACAACAATGCTCTGAGCAATTTGAAAAATTAGAATAATTGAATCTTATAGCATACATAATCGATCCTATATCTGAAGCATATGGGACTCGACTCATTATATCTTATATAAGGATCTGATATTTGTTCAATCTTTTTCTATAATATTTCCATATATTGAATTTCCAATGTTGAACCATTTCAACATGATATTCATATATATCTATGACTAAGTTCTATTAAACTATATAATCTAAACCTTTAGATTCGAAAAGAAGTATGAGTGCCATCTCCCTTAAGTCTACTATAGTTCAAACAATTCCTTGCCATTCCTTACAATTTGAAATATGAATAGGGATTCCATAATCATATTATAAATTTGAGAATGCAATTAACACAACCAATATCCATATTAACCTTTATCAAATCTATAAAATCTACTAGCGAAATTATTTCCTCATAATCATTCTCATGAATTAGAGTGAATCTTTTCCGCATAGATTTCAAGGTGCATACATTCCCATACATGTGAATCCATCATTTTCAACCTACAATCATAAGATAAGGTTTAGGACAAAACCAAATTCAAATTTAGCGTTCCTTCATGGACTGAACTTCGTTATTCTAAATTTCTTGCCTTCTGGCAGCATAAGGGCCTATCAATGCTTCCATGTTGTTAGCAAAAACAAATATTCAAATATTCAAAAGTTTTCTCCCACAGAACATTCCTTGATGAGCAAAAACAAATATTCAAAAGTTCATATGGATTCGCGACTAGAAAACACTTCATAAAATAGGTCCCTATTTATCTTTTGTTTCTCGTTTAACGGAAACATCATAATTCCAATTCTATATGTGCTAGAGTAAGAAAACATTTATACTCCACATATTCTGAGGTGTTTTCAACCTTTTTAGTTTGAAATGAGTTTCAAGAAATGATTCATAGTTACTAGAGCATGGCTCTACAACTTGATTTGGAATGAAGTATGACTCATTCTCTATTGAACTATTTCCAACAATATCAAATTCCTCTTCTTAGTCATACAATTACACTAAGATGTTCTTCGAGGATCAATTGTGATATAAATCCACAATCACTAAGATGATCATAAAACATGATACTAAAGTATTCTCCTTTCCTTTCATATTGGAGAAACTTTTATCTTTGTGCCTAATAGATTCTTCTTATTCATTATGCTACTCTTTCAAATTATCATAATTATGCTTCATCTTATAAACACAACCATATTTACTGAAACATCAGAAAATCATGACGAATAGAGTTATCGTCCGATCTGGTGGATCTGGATAGTGCATATCAACATGTACTAGATCCATTACTCCTTCACTTGACTTAGATAAACATGTGATCAACGTATTAGTTATAATTTTCCAATGAACAAGATTCTCATGCATCACACAATTCGAATCGTATGACTCCAATTTTTGTCCAATTTGAAACTTGGTGATGAAAATTCTTTTCACTTAGTTAATTATAGCAATACCACAAGCGATATCATAAGAATCAAATCCACAATTAATATTGCTATTACTAGAAATGTAATAAACACATTCATAAATTCCATTGCAAGGAAATATAAAACAAGCCAACCAGATAAACAAAAATTTCACTTTTAATGAAAATAAACAGAAGGTTGGAACTTGTCCTTACATTGCATAAAATGAAAAACTATATTTATAGACATCTCCTAAGAGTAATAGTAACCTATTAAATTATCCCAACTCCTTAAAAGTAGCTCCAAACTCTGATCTTCGAACCATGTGGCTAACGTCTATTTCTCATGATCAGACTTAGCTCACCTTTCTCAAGCTTCCTTCTTTCTCTTAGTTTCTTTAATATCATCAAAATCTGATCATCACATCATGTATTAAGAGTCTATGAATAGGAACTTATAAAACAATTGAGTCAAATAATGGATATACCTAAAGTAGAGTCACACAACTTGACTTTACTATCACTAAGATCTTTTAGTATTTTGGGCAGCTTCATTTCTAATGTCCCTTCAATTGGCAGTAAAAACAAATGCACTTTTTGGGATCAACACATGGAACAATACAAAAACTAGCCTTTATCTTTACCATATGAACAAACGGTTTGATCTTGGACAACCCTTTTCCATTGGGAAGATAAATCTTTTCTGGACCACCATTGTCAATGTTCATGGAAACCTTGGAATTAGACCCAATAAGCATCTTTGCTTTAGATGTGCTCTTAAGCATTTCTGCTTTAGCAACAATCAACATTTGGATTAGATCAATTAGGTTCACGTCAAGATGCCTCATACAAAAGTTCTCAATGAACTGATCATATGACTTTAGAAGCAAAAGATGAACCAAATCAATGGATTGCTCCCTTAGGAAAACGACACCCATTCTATCCAACTTGCCAATGTACAATTTCATTTGCAGAACATGCGCACATATAGAATTTCCATCTTGATGTCTACATGTTAATAGGGATTGAGTAGTCTCATACCTTTCAACTTGAGGGAAACGTGACGTTGGGAGAGTCACAAGAGGAGGAGGTGGAAGAGTTGAAGAGACATGATGTCTAGTTCCATTAATTCCTAAGGAAGGTAAAACATTTTTACATTGACGTGAAATTGGAAGACCATCTCCAGAAGAATGAGGAAAATCATTTCCATAAGAATAAGGAAGACCATTTCTATCTTCATAATCCATCTAGAAATGGAAGAAAAAAGAATCCAAGTTAGTTGATTTTAATCCTTAATTATTAATCCATAAATTTAAATTAAGGCATGGATCCATATTTTCGATTCGAAATTTGAATAGGGAAGTCGTAATCAAATTCGAATCTATTTTAGGTAGGTAAGGCTTTTACCATATAATATTATGAAACTCCTAGATCTTTTGAGATTAATTGAAACTTATCAATGGCATGTTTAATCTCGAATTATGCTCTCACTTTTGTGACTGGGACGCCGAGGATCACAAACGAGATGTGAATACCATGCAAACCCGTTTGACAACCTCGATGTCATTTATCATCTCACAGTCATGTGCCGGTTAACCACATACGCTCCATCAACAATGATAATTTTCGAGATGCCCATCATATCTCTTTATAGTCCGTATTAGTGTGTCGGTTAACCACACACGCTCCACTAACGACATATTAAAGCATGATGTGCATTTTCATGGATCAACATACTTTTCACATTTTTCATAAAGTAACTAGAGTGAGATTTTTAAAAGAATGTTCTAGTACTTTTATATGATTATACTTTTAACGATATTATATTCTATGAAATTTGTTCGACTAACTACCCTCCACCATACAAGGAGGTGGTGGGTGAGAATGGACACCCAATGACGGTCATTTTATAGGTCGCTTCCTTATACCCCCTTATAGTATGACTTCGTAAATGAGATGTACTAGCGATTTGACCGACTTGTCTTATACATATAGTATATTAACTTATAATAATAATATATAAGGTATATTTTAAAACCTTTTAAAATATTAGGCTCAAATATTAATTATTTAAATTAATCTTTTTAATTAATCAACATTAAACCATTTATGATTTATCTTTATCTTTTTAATTAAACAATTAATTAAATTAATTAAGTCATTTGTGGATTATATAATTATTGTCACATCCCCAAACCTGTGACAACCGGAATCTTTTTCCGTCAATGTTAGCCCGTTTCCGTTAATAAAATTTGAATTTTATTTAGTTCCGTCAAATTCTTATAATCATTTAGGTTATATAATTAAATTTACATGTGAGTCGGAACCAAAATCGCGCGAAAACCCGAGTTACTTAGAAAATCATCGAAAACCGGTCAGACTGGGGTTCTAGGCTGTAAACCCATTTACAACCGTAAACCCATTCACGGCTGTAAACCTGTTTACGGTTGGTGACAGGTGGCCCCCACCACCGACCATGCACACAGCCTATAAATACGTGATTCCTACCCTCATTTACACTTTTCTGGCCGAAAGCTCCTCAAGACTCTCTCAAGTTTCATCCAACAAAAGCCTTCTTTTCACCCCACCAAAGTAAGTAATTCATCCCTTTCACTTATTATTCATCTTATTCATGTGAAAGGCTTCATATTCATTCATTTGATTCATCACTTTCATCACCATCTTTATGCTCTTGAAGAGTTCACGGCCGTAAACCCTTCATATGGCCGTGAACCCTTCGTAAATGGGCCATAAACTCTTCAAATGTTCATGAGTGGGTCGTAAACCCTTCATGTATTCATAGGCCGTAAACACCTCATGAGCCGTAAACCCTTCATATATTCATAGGCAGTAAACACCTCATGGGCCGTGAACCCTTCATGTGTTCATGGGCCGTGAACACATCATGGGCCGTAAACCCATGGTGGTTGACCGTGAACTCCTTTTTGTCCCTTATGTTTTATTCTAACACTTCATTGTGAGTATTTCCTACATCCTAAGGGTATTTCCTATGCTTATTAGTGGTTTTAGACACTAATTGTGGGCCTATACATGTTAATACGTGCTTAATAGGACCGTACTGTGCTCGGGACTTCACTTAGCATAGCAAGCATCTTATCTTTGTCATTCATCCAAGTCACTCACAATCAGGTGAGTTCATACCCCCTATGCTTTTACTATTTTTAAGGTTTTCAGGGGGGGGGGGGGGAATACAAGCCAAACACAAATGATTTTTGTGAACTTATACAAAAGGATTTCAACAGGTTTAAAACTTATGCAATCGATACAACGAAAAGACTTTCCATGTTTTATAAAATATTTAGATAATTTATCCCTTTTGTAACATGCTGAGCATAAGGGACGTTTTCAACTTACAAGCGTAATTACATAGTTTTTCATATCAATACATAAATCAAAGTACATAACAAGCATACAAACTATAATAGGTATAGTTTGGGAATTCAATACATTGTTATACATACCAAGCATACAAACTATAATAGGTATAGTTTGGGAATTCAATATATGGTTATACATATACAAGCATACAAACTATAATAGGTATAGTTTGGGAATTCAATACATGATTATACATATACAAGCATACAAACTAGAATTGGTATAGTTTGGGAATTCATTAAACGGTTTTACAAATTTATCTTTTATAAACTTATCCATTATTTATAAAAAGGGTTTCCCGTATTATTACTTGTAAAGTCGTTAATCTAGTTTGAGAGACACGTCTTTGGGTACAATTACATGTACTAGTGGAAGACTACCCTTATGAGACAGAGTCTCCTCGAGGGAGAGCATGAGTTTGTGTATAGATCTATACGGGACTGAAAATCCCGCACCTTGTTGTTAGCTACAGTAGAACCGGCAGGTCTACGGGTGACAATGTCATAGAGGATATTGGCGTCCGATTCACGTCGTATTAGTTAGTATGGTCATAAAACTCGCAAGTAGATAACAACGATGTATTTATGTAGTAATATTATTTTACATGAACAATGCTTATTTAACATAATTATGTAAAAGACATGGTTTTATTTTGAGTAATGAAACTACTAGACATACTGGTGATAGTCAAGGTTTTTCTTATACAAGGGATTTTACATTCAAAACAATATAATACAATTCATCTAGTGCTAAACAGACATTCGAACTAATACTTTATGGAACATTGTAACAAACTCATAGGTTAGAAAGTATTGGATTTTCTTGGAAACATACAAACATTTTACAGATTCAATGACAGGTTTTCATTACAAAAACATGCTTATGAACTCACCAGCTTAATGCTGATACTCTTTTCAAAACCGCTTGTAATCTCAGGAAATCAGTAGACAGGTACCCCCGCAGCTTTTTAGAAGACGGAGCGTATAGAGTCACGTCTTTTACATTTTGCTATACTTTTGATGTATACAATTTATATATCAAACTAATGTAAATATTCTACTTATTCAATGTAATGGTTATGTTTACTTTGATTACTATGATGCAATTGTTATGATACTACACATGACGTCCTCCACCCCCCGAACGTTTCCGCCGTTCCGGTTTAGGGGTGTGACAGATTGGTATCATAGCTATTTTTTATAGTGAACTAAGTATACCGAACCTTTCATGGTATACAACTATAAACACTAAAAGACGGCCAAAGCGCTCTGAAATTGAAAGTTTGCTTTTAAAATATAAGTATTTTATAAGAAGTATACAAGTATATATACATACCAGGAACAGTATCACAGGAAGAACAAAACAAAAGTAGTTAGATGTTGGACACTGCGGTTAAACCCGAATAGTTATGTAGTCATATGTGGGGCCAATATAACCTGATCAACTATATTTGTCCGAGATATGACCAACATGTGTTTCGGAGTGACTGTGGTGTTGCAACGAGTCTAAAACTTACCAACTCTATCTGCAAATACAACATTAGAACATAAAACAAACATTTAAAATATTATAGGAGTGACTAATGAGGATCATTCCCTTATAAGTATTATTATATTAGACGTTTATTAACTATCTCTTTTACCCCTATTCCCGCGTAGATATCATGGCTAGATTCTATCCTCCTGAAGATCCGTACTTCCCTAACCAAGGGAATGGAGGATGGTTAGAGGCCGAACCGGAGGAGGAGTTTGAGGAAGAAATGCATGAAGTTGCCGACTCGGAGCCTGAATTTGAGAATTTACCCCTTGTTGCTCCAATTCCAAATCCTAACCCTCGACCGGTGTTTCGAGGCCCAACTCCTATGTGGGCTGAGAACTTGGGTAGGTAGAGCCATGAACAGGGTCAACCTCCACCGTACAATGGGGACCACACCTTCTACAATCTGAGCGAAGGAGGCTCAACAGACAGAGTTCTTCCCATCTTGGTTCGCCGAGTGGCTCGCAATGTTGAGCTAGGAATGGCAGCCATTCAACGAACCGTGGAGCTTGATGCGGACACAAACGCCAATACGGATCGTATTCTCAATCTTGAAATTGCTCATGGGAGAGCTATCAGAGACAATGAGGCTCTGCAGCAAGAGCTAGTTGGAACTCGAGCTGAAGTCATAGAGCTCCGAGCACGTCCAACAGTATATGAGAGACACCTACTTGATGTGGAGCGTCAGCTGGCTGAATTAAGGATTCGTCTGAGGGGTGCCCGTCGCCAGTAGGATATGCTCTACTCATCCTTTCTTTTGGTTTATGGAATAGCCTTAACACCTATGCTCTAAGTGTTGGATTAGATGTCTAAGCCCATAACTATTATTGGTATGTACTCGACCCGAGTGTAGCATGGTCCATTTGGGTTGCATATCATCAGGACAATTTGTTAGGATGGACTTTTGAGAGAAGGTAATTTATGGTTTATTAATATATTATAAGTTATAATATATTAATATGAAATCATATGTTTTAATTAGTATTGATCAAGAATTAATTTGGAATTAATTAAGTGATCAAAAGAGACTAATTAAATCTATGGGGACTAATTATGATAATTAGTTATATTTATATGTGTTGGGCTTATGATCCATGTTGGACCAAGTTTATGTATGGATACATAAAGAGTTGGGCCACATGAACATTGGATCATAAAACCCATGGGTATGGATTTGGGTTATACCCATGACCCTTGGAATCCACACATATAAATACATGCTCTTAGCCTCAAAAACGCCACTTGAGTCATTCTTGGAGTTCATGGGTGTTTTTGGGTGCATGGAATTCTCTCTCAAGTTCTACCTTTGTCCATGATGTGTTGTGACTTCATTTGAGGCTTCCACACTATTGGGACTAAGCTCTTTAAGGCCAAATACACCAAGACTTCAAGATCCATCAAAAGGTATGTTATCCTAACTAGTATCTTATATGGTTTATGTCAAATGTATGCTAGTTATAGGTTTAATGCCTTGGAAACCATTTGCATGTATAATTAGTGAAAACATAGATCCAAGGTATTTAGGGTTGTATGTGCACCATAGGATGTTGTATTATACCAAAAACCCAACAGTGGTATCAAAGTCAGGGGTTGTTTTCTATTATATTTGATGCAAATGTTTGATTTTCAAAGTTGAAAACAAAAAGAAAAAAACATGAAGTTTGTCAAATTTTAAGATAATTACTTGATTTTATGGAAAACTAATTATTTGTAAAATTTGAGTCATTTTACTACAAGAGTTGAATTAGGTCAACTTATTAAAAGATAGAATGATATAATTATTTTATTTGTTTTAAAAGTTTGATCAAAATTTTTTAAGGAGTTACAAATTTTGTCATAAAATTTTGGAACTCAAAAGTCTTTTTTAAAAATTATGATCTTAAGAGTTTTGAAACTTCCATAAGTTATGGATTATCAAAAGTTTTTTCGTGTTACCTTCTTTTATGAGTTAATTTAGATTAATGAAAAAACTTTGTGTTATTTGTTTTCAATCCAAATTAATCTACAAATTGTTCATAAAATGTATTTTTGCAACATGTCCTCAATTTATATGAAAAGACACATTTATGATTCTTAAAACTCATAAATAATGCCATAGGTTACAAAATGAAGAGTCTTTTTCTCATAAATAGTTTTTATGAACTCCATAAGTTATGAAAATCAAAGAGTTTTGAATAGTTTCAAAACTTGCCCTCAAGTTTTGGAATTTGTAAAGATTTACTTATGAATGCTTTAATTCCAAATCAAGCCCTAGAATTTTAAATGTTTAAAATTCAACCCTTATACTATTATTATAATTTTAATTATATAGATATGTATAAGATAAAGTCAGTCTTACCATTACTAGGCCTCATTCACGAAGCCAGTCCATAAGGGGGGTATAAGGTTACTGCCTATAAAATGGCAGTTTGATGGGTGTCCACTCTCACCCACCGCTTCCTTGACTGGTGGAGGTCGTTAGCCGAACGGGTAGGATAAAGACTATAATTCTCCCTTCATTAAAAGTATAATGATAAATACTAAGTAACTAAACACTTATAAATTCCCAATCTTAGTTACTTAGGAAAATGTGAAATGGTGCTAACCCATGAAATTACATTTTCCACCTTTGTTAAGTCGTTAGTGGAGCGTGTGTGGTTAACCGGCACACTAACATGGGACTGACAATGTGTGGCGAAGGGTAACTTATTTTATCATAGATTGGTGGAGCGTATGTGGTTAATCGGCACATCAATTAGGTGATAAAGTTGAGGGTACCAAGTCAATTTGCATGGTTATTCACACCTTGTTTGTGATCCTCGGAATCCCAGTCACAAACTTGAGAGGGCACAATCGAGATTCAAACATGCCATTGAAAGTTCAATGTATCTCAAAAGATCTAGGAGTTTCAAATCCAATTAAAACTTAATTATATTTCGTTTTCATTGTGGAAATTAGTAAATCGTCATTTACCTACCTTCAACTATTTTATAGCTTGGATTACGGCATCCCTCTTCCGGTTATAAATAGGTTGTTGGATCCTAGCCTTAATATTTCATATTGGGTGTTATATTAAGGACTTTAAATCAACTAAACTTGAATTTCTCCCAATATAGATGTCTAGTTAAGACAACTATGGTCTTCCCAAATCTTTAGGAACAAGCTTTCCTATTGAAGATGATATCCTACATGGCAATCAAGGTGAAAGATTAATCCCTTTGTTGTGCATTAATGTGACTGGAAATCATGCTTCACTTCCTCCACCTCCTCCAATTATTCTCCATATCCCACAAGTTCAAATACTTGAAAAGTTCAAGGTCACTCAATCCCTATTTGCAAGCCGGGAGAGTCGGGTGTCGAAGTCTCGAGGTAGCTGGCTGTTGAGTTGGTTCTTCAGTCACACCCTGATGACAGATCAAGACATGACCCTTAATGATCTTACCTATTTGCTTGATGCTGCTAAATAAGTAGTGATTTGGGGCACTGGTAAAGCAAAATTTGATTGGAAGATGAATTTCCCAAACTTCCATGGACATTGATAATGGTAACATTAAAAGTCCAGAAAAGCTTTCTCTTCCCAATAGAAAGGGATCGGCCATGGTCAAGTCATTTGACCTAATGGTAAAGAGAAAGGATAAGTCCGAGATAGTCTCATGTACCATTTCCAAAGAGTCCATATGTTTCTTTTGCCAAAAGAATGGGCATTGGTTGCGAAGCTGCCAGATTTACCTGAAAGATCTGGTAAAGTCAAAAGTTTGACTCTACTTCAGGTAAAGTCCATTATCTAACTCTATTAAGTATCTTTTGAAGATTCTTAATACATAATGTAATCTAATTACATTTTGATGTTTTAGAAAATCAAAGGAAGCTTAAAGAAAGAGTATGTTGATTCTGATCGCGAAAATGGTTCGGTTATCAGAATTTTGAGCAACTGCTTAAGAGTTATGATATATTGCTTAGGAATAGATATCAACATAGTTTTCATATGTATTTGCATTGTAAGGATAAGATTTTTCCGCAAGTTTTAAAATAAAAAAAATTGATTTATTTATTTTAAGTATCCTTACAATGGCATTTGTGAAAAATTGTTGTTTATATGTTTCCATTGAAAGCAATATTGGAAAATAAAATTTGATTCTTTCATTTATGGTAGTGTCATAATTTACCAAATAAGGAAAGACTCTCATCACGCAAATTTCAATTGGATAGAAACTTGGAATCATGCAAGTTGTATTGTGTGATGAATGAGAATTTTCATCTTTGGGAAATTAAGACTAAGACCTTGTTCACATGTATATGTGAGTCGAGTGAAGGACTAAAGGATTGGGTACACTTGGTTGTGCGCTGATCAGGTTCACCACAAAGGTCAATACGATTATTTGTTATGATTTACTAAAGTTTAGTAAATATGGTTATGCTTACAAGTTTAAGTGTAATTCTGAAACATTGGAAAAGTTTCAATGTATGGCAGAACGGAAGAAAAGAATCAAATAAGGCAGAAAGATAAAAGTTTCTCCAATCTGAAGAGATGGGAGAGTACTTGAGTATCTTGTTTTATGACTATCTTAGTGATTATGAAACCATATCACAATTGATTCTCTAAGGACACCTTAGTGCATTTGTTTGACTAAGGAGAGGAATCATGAATTGTTAAAATGGTTAAATCAAAAGATAAATCGTACTTCGTTCCAAAATCAAATTATAGAGTCATACTTTAAGATTGTAACTTGAGTGATATAATCTTAAGAAAGGTTTAAAACACTTGTCAAATGTAGAGTAAAATGTTTTCTTACTCTAGTATATTTTAAATTGGTAAGTTGTGATGTTTTGGATAAGACAAAGACCAACTAAGACCAATTGTGAGAAGTATTTAACTTGATAAGAATCCGCACTAACTCTTGAATATTTGTTTTGTCAAGGAATGATTCTTGAAAAAAAAGAATCTTATATGTCAAGAGGACAGTGGGAGTCTTAAAGATCTTGAATAGTTTCAAGAACTAATCAAGAGTAAACCTATTGTTAATCACTAGCACACAACTTGAGGTTTGTAACCTATTGTGTTGACATATTCTTGTGATTAAGGTTATGAAAAATTCACATGGATAGTAACACTTACACCATAAAAAATCTAAGTGTCATAAGGTTTCTCTTCGATTCATGAAAATGATGGTGAGGAAACGTTTTCACTAAGTAGATTTTAAGTAGATAGCAATTGTGATCTTTGCATTCTCAAAGTCGTTAGTGGAGCGTGCGTGGTTAACCGGCACACTAACATGGACTTCTGAGAAATGGAAAAGGTCTAAAAAATTGAGACTATGATTACAGCATCCCTTTTCATAGTTCTAAAATTGTTTAGACACACATGTGAGCTATCTAAGAAAAGGTGTATGATTTTGATAAACTGTTGTCAAAGCAATCTCGTATCAGAAATCTGAACTTTAGTAAGAAAGTCAATAAAGTATTGACTTCTAGAAGTCCAGCTGTTTTCTGATACATGTCAAAGCTAGTGGGAGCATAAGTGTTATGCTAATAATCATCATGTTAGTGGGAGCATGATAATTATGATAAGTATTGCAAGTTAGCAATGTTAATTATAGAAAACAAAGTTTCAATTCTTGAAGTTGCAGGGGTTGGAAAAGTTGTTTTGCTATAATTAAGGGAGAGGATATACTTCATTTCAATTCTAAAAGCTTAGATTGAGATTTTAATCACCTTTAGTCAAGGATATATATATATATATATATATATATATATATATATATATATATATATATATATATATATATATATATATATATATATATATATATATATATTAATTTTATGTTGGAATGGTTCAACATAAGAAAATTCTATATATTGCGTTCTCAAAATTCGATTATGATTACGGCATCCCTCCTCATAGTCAAATTTTCAGAACATGTCAAATAAAAATTTTATAGCATGAATCGTGTCCCATATGCTTCGGGTATAGGATCGATTACATGTGCTATAATATTTATCCTTTCTAAATTTTCCAAATGCCTGGGGCATTAACAAGGGAAAAGGTCTAGAATTGGATATGACTAAAATGATTAAACAATTATCGAGGACAATCTAAGGTTTACCAAAGATTGGTTGCTCAGGGACAATTGGAAGTATAGTGTTAATTTTGGAAGGACCATATTGACATATTCTAAAAAGAGGCAACTTTTGTTCAGAAGTGATAGTCAAAATGGGAATATGGAAATATTCTCATAGGTGGAAGTTATTCAATATGTGTAAGATTAGAAAACTTAATGCAAGAAGGATGTTCAAAGCAATGTACTTTGAATATGAGACTTCGTTTCCATGGAGTTGATCTCCATTGGAATACTCTGTAATGTCTGGTGACAAGTCTTTGTGACTTTGTGCATAATCATTACATAGGATCAGTGCATATAAGTTTAAAATCTAACAGATTTCGGTAAATGGCAGGAATTTGGAATTCTTACATTTTTCGATAAGGATTTGGGAGTGTGAAATGAGAATCATTGGAATTATGTTTAATCGATCTATTTCACAAAGTAAGGATCGTAAACAAACATCGTGTGCAAACTTTGTGTATGGCATAAATGGTGTTTAGAAAAACATACTGTACATGCTTGGAGCATGGGAGAACTAGTGTTTTTTAAAATTCAAGTAAAAAGTTGATAAAATCGAAACATTGAATAATGAGTAATCAATATGGTGCTTAGATAAAAGGTGTTTTATTTACTCTCAAAGTGTTGGGGCCATATACGATTAGTATTATTCTTATGTTTCACTTTGCATGTTTTGACTTCAAGAATAACTAGGTCATTCTTCCCGAATGGCTAAGTTATTCAAACCATCCACGGTCGTTAATACATTGGAAGTAGGTATTAAATCAAGACTGTCATGAGTTGGCTTGTAGATGTCTAAGATGTTGGACATGGCAAGAGTTGCTACAACACTCATGAGTACTCATAAGTTCTGAGTATTGGATTCAACCCACGCTCATTTGAATCACTTCATGGATTTTATCACGAGTGATCATGAGACGATAATATCCTATATTCTTCAAACCTAGAGATATGAGTTGTTACTATGAGTTGGTTATACATTGATTGCACGAAAACTCATTGGTAACTCGATGTTATAAAACGTGCCTTTGTGTATGATTCAACAAGTAGTAGAACAAGACATATGAGTCGAAGTTTATCCATTCCTCTTACCCTTAAAGGGATTAAAGCGATATCTGTGGGCCCCTCGATGATTTAATGATGACACTTGTGAGTGCTTGGCCAAGCCAGGACTGATTTGATTTGTTCAATCAGTCAGTCGTCATAAATCGAAAATCGGGAAAAACAAATGGACAGAGAGAATGATTATAATCCATGTCTTAGTCCATATGATATCTAGAATGGAGGAATATATGACCCCTTATCTAATGGACGCGTCATTGATTTGTTCAGAGTTCGACAGCGGCTTTAAGAGCTACGATTGCTAGTCGGGTTATGAAGTCGTACTTGCAATAATAGTTTTAGACTTATCCAAGTGGGAGACTGTTGGATTACATGTCTAAGCCCATAACTATTATTGGTATGTACTCGACCCGAGTGTAGCATGGTCTATTTGGGTTGCATATCATCAGGACAATTTGTTAGGATGGACTTTTGAGAGAAGGTAATTTATGGTTTATTAATATATTATAAGTTATAATATATTAATATGAAATCATATGTTTTAATTAGCATTGATCAAGAATTAATTTGGAATTAATTTAGTAATCAAAAGAGATTAATTAAATCTATGGGTACTAATTATGATAATTAGTTATATTTATATGTGTTGGGCTTATGATCCATGTTAGACCAAGTTTATGTATGGATACATAAAGTGTTGGGCCACATGAACCATGGATCATAAAACCCATGGGTATGGATTTGGGTTATACCCATGACCCTTGGAATCTACACATATAAATACATGTTCTTAGCCTCAAAAACGCCACTTGAGTCATTCTTGGAGTTCATGGGTGTTTTGGGTGCATGTAATTCTCTCTCAAGTTCTACCTTTGTCCATGATGTGTTGTGACTTCATTTGAGGCTTCCACACTGTTGGGGCTAAGCTCTTTAAGGCCAAATACACCAAGACTTCAAGCTCCATCCAATGGTATGTTATCCTAACTAGTATCTTATATGGTTTATGTCAAATGTATGCTAGTTATAGGTTTAATGCCTTGGAAACCATTTGCATGTATAATTAGTGAAAACATAGATCCAAGGTATTTAGGGTTGTATGTGCACCATAGGATGTTGTATTATACCAAAAACCTAACACTAAGTAGCACTTTTCCCTGTAAACATTCATGTTTTGCAAGTACTGTTTCACTAGTTATTTATGTTGTCAAGATTTCCCTCTGTCGGTATGTAGTAGACCTACTCCTAGGTCAAATTTTCTGAACTCTGTGTAGTCTCAATACCAAGTATAATGACAGTAATATTATTTCAGTTAAAGATCATCATTATCAAAATTTATTCTAGTTCAGTAGTGTGAAAACTGAGTAACTCTATCAAAGCCTTATCACTATTTTACCTTCGAAATTTATAAATGAAAGATGTCGCCTCACAAACGTCTCGTCAGAAATTTATTCAAGAATAGTCTCTTCAAATCCAAAAGTTTATTTCATATAGACTTCCTTTATGGATGGTTATCAGAACTCTACGGAAGTCTGATCATGATACTCTCGGAAACCGGTATAACTTAACTTAAATAACACTCATGCAATACCCACTTCCATAGAATACACTTCAGGAATGTTGTCAGAAACATTCAGGATAGTCCATCAAGGCGTGGAATTTATAAGTATATATAAATTGGTGAGATGCAACTACCAATGACCATCATTAGTCACAAGATCGTTTCTCGTCATGCCACAGAACCATGTCTTCACAAGGAGGTAACCAACCAACTGGCGAGACATCAGTTCTGCAGATAGACTTCACTACATTTCAGGCAGCGGTCACAACCCCCGTGACAGCTGTCATGGCGCAATTCAAAGCCAACAAGCCAAACGAGAATGGAAACAGTTTCAACAATTCAAACTGTACTAACACACAAGGAAACCGACAAGGGCCTAGCCATGATGATACTCCAGATCACAAACCTAAGAATAATAAACGAAAGTTCTGGAAAAAAAAGGAGCGCAAGTTATCTCAAAAACTTACCAAGAGACAACAACCTGTGGCAACCTATACAGCCACGACATCTGCCACTCCAGTACCAATGTCAGTACGACCATATGCTGGAAATCTACTGGATTGAAAGAAATGCAATTTCCACCACTTAGGGAAATGCCGCAAATTGCGGTGTAAGAACTACAACAGACAAGGACACACCACTTGTTTCTGCAGGATACCAGCACAACCAACCACTCAAGTCCTCTGCGTTGACTTAAGTCATGTCTGTTATAGGTGCCGCAAATCTGGACATTTCAAAATAGATTGTCCAAAGACTAAAAATGGCGAAGAAGCACGCTTCCGTAGGACTCCGACTCAACATATAACTTCAACTACCGATGCTAGTATAATTCAAGTATGCCATGCATGTGGTGAAATGGGGCATTTCAAAAGAGACTGTCCGACAGACACAAATGACGGAAGAGAAGGAGGAGTTTAACGGCACGACATATAAGAGCAACGAGGAACCCCCTTTTGAGATTTTGGTACGTCCTCTAAATAAATTTACTTTAAAGATTTAATTTATATTAATATTAAAACTCGAGGAAATTAAAAAGTAATTATAAATAACTCACTCGTCCGAACAAGTCACGACATTCATAAGAGAACTAAAGATCAGCACAGGTGAACTATGTTGGCTTAGTACGTACATCAGGGTTAAGCATAGCTAAGATTTTGCAGAATTAGAGTGAATGATTCCGCCTTAATTCCTGTTCCTTGTCTGGTTGTGGTATTAGGGCAGAGTCACTCAGTCGACCGTCTTATTCATCTTAATTATACATAACTTGTATATTCCAAGTGATCATAGAGGTACCGAAAATGAATCATAATATAAAGTATCGTCACTAGTTATCAAAGCACATTCACTGCCAGTATTCGTTTATTGCGATACAATTGGTGGCAGTGGTATTATCGAGAAAGCACTAGAAAGCCTACACATAATGCACTATCGAGCACACTCGGGGTACACCATCGTTATAATAGACATCTCTTTCAAAACGACTCAACACTTGTTTCTATAGAGAGTCATGGGTCGTCATTCGACGTAAATTGGCGTGGTCCTCACCATACCAAGTTCATGTGTTACGAAATCCCACCGCCTTAACCGACTGATGAACGAAACCCTCGTCACTCATAACGATAATCCAACCTAGGCCTCAAAATTTCCTTTTGTGTTATAAACCCCAAAGTACTGATAAGAAGAGTACTAAGACTTCCGAAACTTTGCTGACGTATATTCAGCAGATCTTCCAAGACCACCACTCACCCGACAGATTAAGTTCAAGCATAGAGACTAACACGAATCTACATTCTAGAGATAGTCCGTCTGCATGGTGTGCCTGTGTCCATTGTCTCCGATCAGGATAGCAGATTCGCCTCGAGATTTTGGCAGTTACTACAGAAGGCTCTTGGAACTAAGCTAGATATGAGCACAACTTACCATCCAAAGACCAATGGGCAGAGTGAGAGGACAATTCAAACATTGGAAGACATGCTGAGGACATGTGTCATAGATTTTTGCAAGTCATGGGATATCCATTTGCCCTTGGTTGAATTCTCCTACAACAACCGCTATCATACTAGCATCAAGGCTGCGCCGTTTGAAGCCCCCTATAGCCGTAAGTATAGATCCCCTCTGTGCTGGACTGAGGGGGGGTGACACGTAGCTAGCCAAAGGACAAGTCCCAGATAGCACTCTCATAGGCCCGGAAATCATCCGAGGAACTACAGAAAAGATAGTGCAAATCCGGGAACGACTAAAAGCTTCAAGAGATAGACAAAAGAGCTACGCCGATAAGAGACGAAAACCTTTGGAGTTTCAGGTTGGTGACCGTGTTCTTTTGAAGGTCTCACCCTGGAAAGGCATGATACGCTTTGGAAAGCGTGGAAAGCTGAATCCAATATACATAGGACCATTCAAGATCCTCGCTGGGATCAGTCCTGTATCTTACAAACTTCGTTTACCCCAAGAGCTTAGCGACATTCATTCTGTCTTCCACTTTTCGAACCTTAAAAAGCTTCTATCCAACGAAACACTTGTAATCCCTCTTGATATATCGATATCAATGAGAACCTTAATTTCATGGAAGAACCAGTCGAAATCATGGATCGAGAAGTCAAAAGAATGAAACAAAGTCGCATACCGATAGTGAAGGTCCGCTGGAATGCCAAGCGAGGACCTGAATTCACTTGGGAGCACGAAGACCAGATGAAACAGAAATACCCGCATCTTTTTCCGAGTCCATAATTTGTATTCTGTGTTTGAATTTCAGGACGAAATTCCCTTTATCGGGGGGATGATGTGACAACCTGAATCTTTTTCCGCCAATGTTAGCCCGATTCCGTTAATAAAATTTGAATTTTATTTAGTTCCGTCAACTTCTTATGATCATTTCGGTTATATAATTAAATTTATATGTGAGTCAGAACCAAAATCGCGCGAAAACCCGAGTTACTTAGAAAATCATCAAAAACCGGTCGGACTGGGGTTCTTGGCTGTAAACCCATTTACGGCCGTAAACCCATTCACGGCCGTAAACCTGTTTACGGTTGGTGACAGGTGGCCCCCACCACCGACCATGCACCCAGCCTTTAAATACGTGATTCCTATCCTCATTTACACTTTTCTGGCCGAAAGCTCCACAAGACTCTCTTAAGTTTCATCCAACAAAAGCCTTCTTTTCACCCCACAAAAGTAATTAATTCATCCCTTTCACTTGTTATTCATCTTATTCATGTGAAAGGCTTCATATTCATTCATTTGATTCATCACTTTCACCACCATCTTTATGCTCTTGAAGAGTTCATGGCCGTAAACCCTTCATAGGGCCGTGAACCCTTCGTAAATGGGTCGTAAACCCTTCAAATGTTCATGAGTGGGCCGTAAACCCTTCATGTAATCATAAGCCGTAAACACCTCATGGGCCGTAAACCCTTCATATATTCATAGGCCATAAACACCTCATGGGTCGTGAACCCTTCATGTGTTCATGGGCCGTGAACACATCATGGGCCATAAACCCATGGTGGTTGACCGTGAACTCCTTTTTGTCCCTCATTTTTTGTTCTAACACTTCATTGTGAGTGTTTCCTACATCATAAGGGTGTTTCCTATGCTTATTAGTGGTTTTAGACACTAATTGTGGGCCTATACATGTTAATATGTGCTTAATAGGACCGTACTGTGTTCGGGACTTCACTTAGCATACCAAGCATCTTATCTTTGTCATTCATCCAAGTCACTCACAATCAGGTGAGTTCATACCCCCTATGCTTTTACTATTTTTAAGGTTTTCAGGGGGGTAATACAAGCCAAACACAAATGATTTTTGTGAACTTATACAAAAGGATTTCAACAGGTTTAAAACTTATGCAATCGATACAACCAAAAGACTTTCCATGTTTTATAAAATATTTAGATATTTTATCCCTTTTGTAACATGCTGAGCATAAGGGACGTTTTCAACTTACAAGCGTAATTAAATAGTTTTTCATATCAATACATAAATCAAAGTACATAACAAGCATACAAACTATAATAGGTATAGTTTGGGAATTCTATACATGGTTATACATAACAAGCATACAAACTATAATAGGTATAGTTTGGGAATTCAATACATGGTTATACATATACAAGCATACAAACTATAATAGGTATAGTTTGGGAATTCAATACATGATTATACATATACAAGCATACAAACTATAATAGGTATAGTTTGGGAATTCATTAAACGGTTTTACAAACTTATCTTTTATAAACTTATATGTTATTTATAAAAAAGGGTTTCTCCTATTATTACTTGTAAAGTCGTTAATCTAGTTTGAGAGACACGTCTTTGGGTACAATTACATGTACTAGTGGAAGACTACCCTTATTAGCCAGAGTCTCCTCGAGGGAGAGCGTGAGTTTGTGTATAGATCTATACGGGACTGACAATCCCACACCTTGATGTTAGTTACAGTAGGACGGACAGGTCTACGGGTGACAAAGTCATAGAGGATATTGGCATCCAATTCACGTTGTATCAGTGAGTATGGTCTTAAACTCGCAAGTAGATAACAACGATGTATTTACGTAGTAATATTATTTTACATGAACAATGCTTATTTAACATAATTATGTAAAACACATGGTTTTATTTTGAGTAATGAAAGTACTATACATACTGGTGATAGCCAGGGTTTTTCTTATACAAGGGATTTTACATTCAAAACAGTATAATACAATTCATCTGGTGCTAAATAGACATTCGAACTAATACTTTATGGAACATTGTAACAAACTCATATGTTAGAAATTATTGGATTTTCTTGGAAACATACAAACATTTTACAGATTCAATGAAAGGTTTTCATTACAAAATCATGCTTATGAACTCACCAGCTTAGTGCTGACACTCTTTTCAAAACCGCTTGTATTTTCAGGAAATCAGTAGACAGGTACCCCCACAGCTTTTGAGAAGACGGAGCGTATAGAGTCACGTCTTTTACATTTTGCTATACTTTTGATGTATATAATTTATATATCAAACTAATGTAAATATTCTACTTATTCAATGCAATGGTTGTGTTTACTTTGATTAATATGATGCAACTGTTATGATACTACACATGACGTCCTCCACCCCCGAACGTTTCCGCCGTTCCGGTTTAGGGGTGTGACAAAACCGGAACGGCGGAAACGTTCGGGAGCGGAGGACGTCATATGTAGTATCACAACACATGCATCATAGTAATCAAAGTAACAAACAACCATTACATTAATATTTAAGTGTTTACAATGTATGTGATTCACAAAAGATAGACTCCAAAAGTAAATAACAAAACAAGACATGAAGCTACTATACTCCATCTACTGAATCCCAGTGCGCGTACCTGTCTACTAGTTTCCTGAGAATACTAGTTATTTTGAAAGAGTAGATCAGCATTTAAACTAGTGAGTTCATAAGTATTTTAGTTATGAAAAATAAACCGTAAGTTCTTTCGAAAAGTTCGCCTGTTCCTCCAGAAAGTCCTATATTTTATGATATGATGAATGAAAGTAAAAATGATTCTATAATTCCTTCTATGAATACTAAATGGATACAAGTTATATACAATTTAGAGTAAACAGACAATCGATTGTGTGAATTTGCCCTAAGCCCACAACCAAACAAGGAACATGAAATGAGGCGGAAGTCACACATCCCATTGTTTGTTAGGTCTTCAATGTATAATACCCTGGCATATTCATTTGGGACTTAGGAAGTTAACTGTAATAGTTCTTTATATTTGTTGAAAACATTCTTTAAGAAAATCATATATTTCCTTTAGTAAAAATGGTAACCACAATAGTTCCTTCTATAATCACTTAGTTTATACTAGCTATATATAATCTAATATCGAACGGACAGTTAAATGGGTGAATCCGCCCTAAGCCCACAACCAAACAAGGAACAGGAAGTAAGGAGAAAAGCACACATCCAACTGCCTATCGGATATTAATTATATATAACCCCGAAGTATAAACTAAGGTATTATAGAATTAACCACTAAAGGTCCTTTAAGTTATACTGGTTTAATAATGCGTATCAAACCCTTTTACAGATGAGTTTCTAGTTTATTCCACTTAATGTTCTATCTGAAATGTACGTTTTTGTACTAGAAAACGGTATACTGAATTTTCATGCAATGAACTGACCCATACTTGCTACTCCCTATGATTACTTGGTGTATACAAGATTCATATATAGCTAAGATCGAATAGATAGTAGACTGTGTGAATCTGCTCTAATCCCACAACAAAACAAGGAACATGAAATGAAGCGGAAAGCACACATCCTACTGTCTGTCGGATCCTATTAATATATATCCCTAATGTATCAACTAAGGAATCATAAAGTTAGCATTATAGGCCCCCTTCTAACTGAATGTTCATGTTACTAGGAAGTTATGTGGTGTTGTTCTATTTGTTAGGAAGACTACTAGAAGTAATGAAATCCTATACTCTAAACGCCTCAGTCGATATTGTTGTGAGTTTTGTATATATTAATATGTTTTATTTATTATTGTCCGGAACTTTGTAGATGTACCCTTTATAAATAAAATATGGTACTTTGTAGATGTACCCCATATATAACTCTGGTACTTTGTAGATGTACCCCATATATAACCTGGTACTTTGTAGATATACCCCATATATATCCTTATACCTTGTATAATATCATATTTTGTTATAAACAATGAGTTAATGATACGTTCCCTTCCTAGGTTACTGGGAGTGTAAAGTATAAGTTCGTAAATCATGATTTGTTCCTCTGTTCTAGAATATAGTATGTTCCTCCCTGTTCTAGTTATAGTATGAACTGAACCCCTAAACTATACCGATTATAGTTTACTAGTATGCTTGTTTGAACTGTCACTGACTTGAAGAAAATACTCAATTATCTACTGAATTAAGCGTGTACCTTAAAAACAGAGTTTTATAAACAATAAAGTAACATCTATTTAAAAGAGTTGTTGAATTGATTTGATCACTTACAAAAGCATAAGAAATCTCTTTAATGTGATGGTTATCACAAGTAAATCTTTACACAATATCATTGTGTTCAACTTGTATCCCCCCCCCCCTTAAAAGCATTTAAAACATTTAAAAGATTGATTATTGGGGTATGAACTCACTTTATATGGTTTATTCAATTGAAGATTCGAGTAAGGATTAGAAGTTCCACGAATGAAGTCCCGAGGCACAAACGCGTCCTAAACGACATATATTGATACATATATGTATATAATTAGTGTTTATAACAACTAACATGTAAGGGAAACAACCTTAGGGACTAGGGAACACTTGCAATGAAGTGTTACAATCACATGGGATTGATTGAAGGGAGGTCACGGCCACACAAGGAAGTGTTTACGGCCAAGAAGTGTTCACGGCCAAGGATGCTTGAAGTGTTTACAGCCCAAGCTTGGCCTTAAGAAGGGTTTACGGCCATGGATGAAGGGTTTACGGCCATATCATGATCCTATGAAGGGTTTACGGCCCAATGAAGGGTTCACGGCCGTGAAATCTTGAAGGATCATGCTTAAAAGGTGTTTGTTTCATGGGGATTCAAGAGCTTCTAATGGACAACAAGTATATGGATAGGATACTTACTAGCTGGAAGCCTTTAGGGAGTTTACGGCCCAAGAACAAGTATGTGTGTTCTTGGTGTTCTTGCTAAAAAGATGGTGATTTGAAGATCTAAACCAAAAGTGTTGAATTCATGGATGAAATCAAAGAGCTTCTTGTGAATAAGAAGGATATCAAGTAACAAGGGATGAATCACTTACGATTTTGAAGAGCAAGAAGAGTGTTCTTGATGATACTTGAGAGAGTTTTGAGAGTTCTTGACTTGAAGATGTGAGAAATGAAGAAATAATGAAGGAACTTCATACATATGAAGAGGGGTTCACGGCCAACATGGGTTCACGGCCGTGAACCCTATTTTGCGGCCGTGAACTCCTTGTGAAGGGGTTTCCGGCTAGAATTCAACTTAATGACCTCAAGTTAATACTTCCTAATACACAATCCTAGAGTATACTAGGCTTAGAACTCTCAAGCAGACCCTTAACAAAGCTAAACGTTAACAAAAACAAGTCTGACTTTTGATTGCTTGGATTGACTTTACAAGGTAGAAATTTTCGGGTTGTCACATCATCCCCCCGTTAGATGGAATTTTCTTCCCGAAATTAGCTTTATTAGCAGTACTCCTGGGGTCGTGCTCCTGTGAATGGAAGAAAACCCACTCGTAGACAAGGGCAACATTGCCCTTACGCTCATGATGAGATTCATACTTGGTCCATCTATCATCACTTCGTGCATACAAGTCGTATATAATTAAGATTAGTAAGACAGTCGGATGTGCGACTCTTCCCCAGGTCCACAACCAAACAAGGAATAGGAGATAGGGCGGAAACACACATACTAAATCCGCATAATCATAATTATATACCACCCACACGTCTACACTTAATAGTGATAGGTGGGTTGTATTCATCATTAGCTTTTGTGCTTGAACTTGATCTGCTGGACGAGTGGTAGTTCGGGAAGGTCTGTTGAGTATACGGTGGCAAGGTTTCGGAGGGCAAGGTAATCCTCGCAAGAGTACTTCGGGGTTTAGAAGACAAGAAACAATATTGAGTTATGGGTTGGTTTGTCGTTACGAATGACAAGGGTCTCATTAATTTGTCTGTTAAGGCGTTGGGTTTTCGAAACACAAGAACTTGGTATGGTGAGGACCACACCAATCCATGATGAATGATGAAAACGGACTCTTTACAGAAACAAATGTTAGGCCGATTTGAAAGAAATGTTTGTTACACGATGGTGTATCCCGAGTGTGCTCGACAATGTATTATGTGTAGGCTTTCTAGTGCTTTAAGTTTCCTCCTTGATAAAACCAATGTCACGAATCATACCGCGATGAGCGAGTATTAACAGTGAAAGTGCTTTGATAACTAGTGTCGATACTCTATATTATGATCCTCCTTGGTACCTCAATGATTGCCTGGCATATACAAGTTATGTACAATTAAGATGAATAAGACGGTCGAATGAGTGACTCTTCCCTAAATCCACAACCAAACAAGGAACAGGAATTAAGGCGGAATCACTCACTCTTTGCCTGCAACATCTTAGCTATGCATAACCCTGATGTACATAATAATCCATCATAGCTTACCTATACGGATCTTTAGTTCTCTTATAAATGTTGTGAGTTGTTCAGACGAGTGAGTTATTATAATTACTTTTAAATTTTCCCCAAGTTTTAATCTTATATTAAAGATAACTTAAAATTTTAAAGTAATTTTTATTTCGAAGACGTACCGCTGTTTGTTGGTGATTCCGGGGTATTTTCTCCTGCGGTGATCATCAGAATTCGTCCATCCGCTCCTGAGTTCTTCATTATCGGGCAATCCCTCTTGTAATGCCCAGTCTCACCACAACTATAGCAGGCCTGGTTTACTTCAACTCCGGGGATTTGGGAGATCGGTTGTGCCGGCGCCCTGCAGAAACGGGTAGTGTGCCCCTTCCTGCGTCAATTCAAGCATTGCATTTCCCGACATACCTCGGTGTGGTGGTAGTTACACTTTCCACACTTCGGGCGAGTTCCAGCATATCGACTGGCAGGTGCTGGATTAGCAGGTGTTGTGACGGCGTATACAGTAACCATTTGTTGTTCCTGCGGGGTTTCCTGTGTTGTTCGCTCCTTCCTCTTGCTCCCCGATTTTTGTTTATAGTCCCCTCCCTTTGATGGCCTGGGAACTGGGACCACCACGCCAAGGAGGACTCCATGGTGAATGAGTCTCTGGGGCAGGCGTTTGGCGCTCTCGACGGTTGTTGGGTTAGAAGACAGTACCCCCTGGATCGGGGTTGATAACCCCCAGATGTACTTTTCTATCTTCTTGCTCTCTTGGGTAACCATCCCGGGGCACAGTGCTGCCAGGTTGCTAAACTTGTCACTGTAGGTCACTATGTCTGATCCGACCATAGTATGCTCCCATAGCTCTTGTTCCAGCTTTTGAACTTCGCCTCTTGGGCAGTATTCTTCCAACATTATCTCTTTTAGGTTCTCCCAACCTATTGAGTTAGCCACTGATAGGGTCAGTAACTTAACATAGCTATTCCACCATGTTAGGGATCTGTCGGAGAGGGTACAGGCAGCAAACTTCACTTTGCTCCCTTCTGGGCACAGACAGATTTCGAAGACCGGCTCTGTTTTCTCGAACCATCGCATCAGAGCAATGACTCCCCCATTTCCATTAAAGGATTTGGGTTTGCAGTTCATGAAGTCCTTATACGAACACTCCCGTAGGTGTCCATGGGTAACTCCTGGTTAGTTAAGTGGATACCACTACCAGCTCCACTGGTACTACTTGCGCGAATGTAAGTTATAGCAGCTGTTACTGCGGCCGTTATCGCTGCTTGGAGAGCAGCCGGATCGAATTGTGATGGTGGATTCTCTGTTATGCTATTTACTACCCGCCTTACTGGTCTACCGCGAGGCATCTTTTGCTAAAAAGAATACAAAGATGAGATGGAAATAAGTCTATAGCAGAGGTTATAAGTCGAAAGCTGAATGACTAAATTATCCTAGTTCTGAGTGTATACGGTGCTGACTCTCATAGGGTTCTGGAAACAATTCATAAAGGGAGTCTATATAAAATAAACTTTATGAATCAGAAGTGGCTATCCTTGAATGAATCTCTGTGAATTGAATATCCGTTACTGGCTTCATGAAAAAGAAATAATCCTAAGACATAGTGTGAGTAGTGTATTCACTAGCTCATTAAGTCAATCAAGGTTATTATTTATTAGTGTGACGCATAGGACGTTTTGGTTCCTTCGGTTGATCCCTCCTTGGAAAACTCCTCTTGAATCTCTTTTTGTTCCTCCTTGACTCCTCTGCTGACTGCTATTACGGAGTGGTTACATCTATTTTGGTTTTTCGTGCGAGAATGGAAGTGTCTAATGAATCTACGAGATTAAGAGAAACATTATGGGGTGATTCTTACCGGGTCCTCCTATAATTGCGCAGTGTACACAAGATGTATATAATTTAAGATTAAATAGACCTTCGAATAGGTGATCTTACTCTAAAACCACAACCAAACAAGGAACAGGAAGTAAAGCATAGATCACAAATTCTAAGTCTATAAAATCTCAATTATATAAAACCTTGGGAGTACACACTCTGGAATTATAGACCTACCAGAAAGGTCTTTAAATTATCACATAAGTTATTTATAGTGCCTAAAATACTCCTATAGTATTTTACTGTAATGAGCTTGGTAAGTTTTAAACTTGTTGTTATCTTATACTATCATCAAATACTCCTATAGTATTTTAACTTTATGTTCTGATCTAGAAATCCCTTGAATAGAGTTAGGTAAGTTTTAAGATTGTTGCAACACCACATCACTCCCAAACACATGTTGGTTATATCTCAAATGAATATAGTTGATCAGGTTATAATGATCCCATATATGATTACATAACTGTCCAGGCTTGACCGTAGTGTCCAACCTTTAAATACTTTTGTTCTGTTCTTCTTGTGATACTTGTTCTAGTATGTATATGTACAAGCATGTATGTATACTTTTTATAAAATATTGTTATATTTTTAAATATACTTTTAGTCAGAGCACTTTGGCCCCATTGCATTTATAGTTATATATCTTTTATAGGTTGATATACTTAGTTCACTATAAACAATGCTGTGATCCCAATCTGTCACACCCCCAAACCGGAATGGCGGAAATGTTCGGGGGCGGAGGACGTCATATGTAGTATCACAACACATGCATCATAGTAATCAAAGTAACAAACAACCATTGCATTAATATTTAAGTGTTTACAATGTATGTGATTCACAAAAGATAGACTCCAAAAGTAAATAACAAAACAAGACATGAAGCTACTATACTCCATCTTCTGAATCCCAGTATGCGTACCTGTCTACTAGTTTCCTGAGAATACAAGTTATTTTGAAAGAATAGATCAGCATTTAAGTTAGTGAGTTCATAAGTATTTTAGTTATGAAAAGTAAACTGTAAGTTCTTTAGAAAAGTTCGCCTGTTCCTCCAGAAAATCCTATATTTTCTGATATGATGAATGAACGTAAAAATGACTCTACAATTCCTTCTATGAATACTAAATGGATACAAGTTATATACAATTTAGAGTAAACAGACAATCGATTGTGTGAATCTGCCCTAAGCCCACAACCAAACAAGGAACAGGAAATGAGGCGGAAGTCACACATCCCATTGTTTTTTAGGTCTTCACTGTGTATAACCTTGGCATACTCATTTGGTACTTACGGAGTTAACTGTAATAATTCTTTATATTTGTTGAAAACATTCTTTAAGAAAATCATATATTTCCTTTAGTAAAAGTGGTAACCATAATAGTTCCTTCTATAATCACTTAGTTTATACTAGCTATATATAATCTAATATCGAACGGACAGTTAAATGGGTGAATCCACCGTAAGCCCACAACCAAACAAGGAACAGGAAGTAAGGCGGAAAGGACACATCCAACTGCCTATCGGATATTAATTATATATAACCCTGAAGTATAAACTAAGGTATTATAGAATTAACCACTAAAGGTCCTTTAAGTTATACTGGTTTAATAATGCGTATCAAACCCTTTTACAGATGAGTTTCTAGTTTATTCCACTTAATGTTCTATCTGAAATGTACGTTTTTGTACTAGAAAACGGTATACTGAATTTTCATGCAATGAACTGACCCATACTTGCTACTCCCTATGATTACTTGGTGTATACAGGATTCATATATAGCTAAGATCGAATAGATAGTAGACTGTGTGAATCTGCTCTAATCCCACAACCAAACAAGGAACAGGAAATGAAGTGGAAAGCACACATCCTACTGCCTGTCGGATCCTATTAATATATATCCCTAATGTAATCACAAAGGAATCATAAAGTTAGCATTATAGGCCCTCTTCTAACTGAATGTTCATGTTCTAGGAAGTTATGTGGCGCTGTTCTATTTGTTAGGAAGACTACTAGAAGTAATGAAATCCTGTACTTTAAACGCCTCATTCGATACTGTTGTGAGTTTTGTATATATTAATATGTTTTATTTATTATTGTCCGATACTTTGTAGATGTACCCTTTATAAATAAATCTGGTACTTTGTAGATGTACCCCATATATAACTCTGGTACTTTGTAGATGTACCCCATATATAATCTGGTACTTTGTAGATGTACCCCATATATATCCTTATACCTTGTATATTATCATATTTTGTTATAAACAATGAGTTAATGATACGTTCCCTTCCTAGGTTACTGGGAGTGTAAAGTTTAAGTTCGTGAATCATGATTTGTTCCTCTGTTCTAGAATATAGTATGTTCCTCTGCATTCTAGTTATAGTATGAACTGAACCCCTAAACTATACCTATTATAGTTTACTAGTATGCTTGTTTGAACTGTCACTGACTTGAAGAAAAGACTCAATTATCTACTGAATTAAGCATGTACCTTAAAAACGGAGTTTTATCACAGGTAAATCTTTACACAATATCATTGTGTTCAACTTGTATTCCCCCCCCCCCTTAAAAGCATTTAAAACATTCCCGAGGCACAAACGAGTCCTAAACGACATATATTGATACATATATGTATATAATTAGTGTTTATAACAACTAACATGTAAGGGAAACAACCTTAGGGACTAGGGAACACTTGCAATGAAGTGTTACAATCACATGTGATTGATTGAAAGGAGTTCACGGCCACACAAGGAAGTGTTTACGGCCAAGAAGTGTTCACGGCCATGGATGCTTGAAGTGTTTACAGCCCTAGCTTGGCCTTAAGAAGGGTTTACGGCCATAGATGAAGGGTTTACGGCCATATCATGATCCTATGAAGGGTTTACGGCCCAATGAAGGGTTCACGGTCGTGAACTCTTGAAGGATCATGCCTAAAAGGTGTTTGTTTCATGGGGATTCAAGAGATTCTAATGGACAACAAGTATATGGATAGGATACTTACTAGTTGGAAGCCTTTAGGGAGTTTACGGTCCAAGAACAAGTGTGTGTGTGTGTTCTTGGTGTTCTTGGTGAAAAGATGGTGATTTGAAGATCTAAACCAAAAGTGTTGAATTCATGGATGAAATCAAAGAGCTTCTTGTGAATAACAAGGATATCAAGTAACATGGGATGAATCACTTACGATTTTGAAGAGAAAGAAGAATGTTCTTGATGATACTTGAGAGAGTTTGGAGAGTTGTCGACTTGAAGATGTGAGAAATGAAGAAATAATGAAGGAACTTCATACATATGAAGAGGGGTTCACGGCCAACATGGGTTCACGGCCGTGAACCTTAGTTTGCGGCCGTGAAATCCTTGTGAAGGGGTTTCCGACTCGAATTCAACTCAATGACCTCAAGTTAGTTCTTCCTAATACACAATCCTTGAGTGTACTAGGCTTAGAACTCTCAAGCAAACCCTTAACAAAGCTAAAAGTTAACAGAAACAAGTCTGACTTTTGATTGCTTGGATTGACTTTACAAGGTAGAAATTTTCGGGTTGTAACAATTATATCCTATTAACCAATTATTAAAATAAATCAAGTTTAATCCTAATACAAATCCCCTTAATTTTTTTAAAAATATGGTTTGGGTTTATCAGGTTTTAATTATTATATTTTAAGGATTTTAAAATAACAATTAAGGAAACTAGATAAGCCTTAAAAGGGCTCCCCAATTTTCAAAAATGGATAAGGAGGCTAGGGTTTCAAGAACCCTAGCAATTTTTGAAAAATGTCTCCCCTAGGGTTTAATTTCTGTAAACACCAATTTTGATCTATTCAACATTGTGCAAGATCAATTGAAAAACAATGGCTATGATACCACTAATAGGTTTTATAGGTTACAAATGCATATATATATATATATATATATATATATATATATATATATATATATATAGCCGAAAAACATAACCCTAAGTTCACATGCAACCTATTGGATCTAAGTTTTCTCTATTGATTGCAACAAACAATTGGACATCAAGAACCCTATGAGTACTCTACTATTTTCGAAATTCACAAAGGGATTAGGATTTACTTACCTTTTGATTATTATTGTAAATGATCAATAAACTCCTTCTTGAACAAGCTCTAGAAAGCAAGCACCAAAAATCTCGTGTCTCTGATGGCTCGCACCCAGAACCCTAGAAACCCTAGAATAAATAGGAGAGAGAGGATAAAGAAGGAAATTGCGTTCCTTATACTCTTAGGAAAATTGATGGTCTTGGGGTCCTATTTATAGTTTAGGTAACTTGCAGGTAAAGCAAGATTTTAATTGATTAAATAACTAGTTGTGAGACTCGTATGTTATATAGGTTGGGTAAAACAAAAAAATAAATATGAATGTTTAAACAAAAAACTTATTTAAATTAGAAATTTTAGATTTAAAATTTAAAATTTAAAATTTAAATTTAAAAGGAAACATATTAAAAACAATATATAAGTAGTAATATTGTAATTTATTGACAAATAGAAAAAAATCTATTCAAAAATACCAAAAAATGACATGTGTCCAAGTTAATGAGAGAGTGACATTTGGAAAAAAAAATCTTTATTTATTAGAGTAGATAGATTTAATCCTAATTCAAATCCTTTTCTTTTATGCAACCAAGAGGCCTCTGGAAACCCTAGAAAGACTCCAAATTTCTTTCACCCCTTGGATGATTCTATAATTGCTTCTTTTGTGCAAATTGAACAATTACATTTCATCCCTTGCACCTTTAATTATATCCAATTAATCCCAAATTAATCCTAGATTAATTATGATTAATAATTAATTAATTCTAATTGATTTCTTATTAATTTATTAACTATATAAATTAAAAAAATTAATTATCTAACTATTGATCTCATGTTAATTTATTAATCACATAACAAATTAACATATCAATTATCTATTCCAAATTAATATATATTAACAAAACATTTATCTCTCCTAATATCATTTCTAGCTATTTCTGGTTATGAGGGCAACCCAAAAGGACTTTGTTTTTTAATTTAAGTATATACCAAATTAGTTATTGGCTTAGACACTTTAAGCCGACAATCGTATCTCTGATAACCTCAAATTGCACATTTTAGAACACTTTTACAACGAAATCGAACTCTAGCCTTCTTCAAAAACCCTTTAATTTGAGATGGATGAGGTCGATTATCTAAACGTTTCTGAATGCAGATATACGTTTACGTGCAAAAAGGTGATGGTAGAGTGATGGGTTCACTACTCCAGGTAAACGGACGTAATCTCATTAACGTCGTTTTCCAACTCATTCGTTAAATGCCATGTAGCTAAAGGGTTACTGGTTACCTGCTCAAACTCAATAAATACACCATTTAATGAAAGTATCTGGCTTTATTAACCCATAAACTTCTCCATGGGTAAAGCCGACAATTACTGGAAAACTTAAGTGTTTTTATGTTATTCGCCCTTGTTGGTGTGTACCTTTCAGGTAGATTTATTAAAGAAGCAAGGAATGGTAGAAGAGAGATAGTGATGTCCGGCTCAGATCATTGTATTCTAAATTTCTTTGATGTGATCTTGTTGATAACTTCTTGTACTAGATTGTTGATACAAGCGTACACAAATGAAATTCAGAAATTTAAAAGGTCAAAATTGTGGGTGTACCTTGCATTAAAAAGTCGGGTGTTGCATTTCGTCTGCAAATCCTTCCATTTTAAGTTCAATTGATGTCTAGTTTCATCTGTAACATCCCGAATCCCAGGTATTTATTTAAAGCTTTCACATTCAAAATTTTGGACCTACTCGACAAGTTGGTTGCCCCCAACTCGTCATGTAGAAACTGATAAAGCCGCGTGGATTCTAGAATCTACTCGACGAGTTGGAGGGCCCAACTCGACGAGTAGAGGTTGTGCATGAAAACCCTAAATTTTAGGGTTTCCACCCTATTTAAAGGACCTTAAGTCCTTTCCCCCAGCCACCCTTGAGACTTTCACGACCAGAGAGCAAACCCTAAGCGAACTAAACCCTATTTGAGTGTGTGTGAGGCTAAAAGAGTGTGTTTGGTGCATTTCTTGAAAGAGGCTTGAAGATTTTGAGGCTTGGAACGGAAAGAAGCTTGTAGATCCAACATCTACATCCTGTGGGCACTCATTTGGAGGTAAAAAGTCTTTACCTTGGCTTTCCATCCCTTAGATCTCTTCATATACAAGTTTATGGGCATTTTGGTGCAAAATGGGGGTCATTCTCGGTTCGAGCTTGTCACAAGGATATGGCTTCCAATCTAGACTCCTCAAGGCCCTCTTTGACATAGAGCCTCAAGCTTTATGAAGCTTTGTCCCTTCTCCATGCCCTAAAACTCTTCCTAAGCTTACTATGGACGATTTTAGCCTCACCCTAGGAAGCCAGATCTGGAGTTTTATTAGCAACTTTACGTGTTAACTTCACCCTAGGAAGCCAGATCTGGAGTTAACTTCACCCTAGGAAGCCAGATCTGGAGTTTACGTGTTAACTTCACCCTAGGAAGCCAAATCTGGAGTTTGAAGCCATGAACTCAACTCGAATGAGCTGAATACGAAATGGCTGAAGGAACTCGACGAGTTGCGTAGTCAACTCGACGAGTTGGATGAGGGTTGCCCGCTTTCTGGATTCTGCATGGACACGACGAGTTAGCAAGGTGACTCGACGAGTTGGTTAGGGTTTTCCCGACATTTTGGACACTGCATGGACTCGATGAGTCGGCGAGTCAACTGGGGTTTTCATGATTCTATGAGTTCTGGAGGGACTGGACGAGTCAGTAAGCTACACTCGACGAGTTGGGTCAACATGGACTATTGACCATGACTGTTGACTTTGACTTTGACTAAGGGTTGACCAGTGGGACTTTTAAGGGTATCTTGGTAATTTGGGATTTTGATGGACATGGTCCTAGGGTGGTTATAGGCGGTGGAGGTCGTGGCTGTGATTCGGGAGTTTGATTTTATCAGTACAGATCGACATTGTGAGGTGAATTGTCCTCACTATACTATCAAGGTCGAAGGCATCAATGCCGGCCCTTTTCGGACTTGTATCCGAGTTTATTGCATGATCATATGCTTAGTGACATGTTATATCGGTGTCCTGGTATATAGGATGATGCTATGCTAGTGACATGTTAAGTCGGTATGATGGTATATAGGATGGCGTTATGATTAATGATCTGTTAGATCGGTCTAACTGTTTATATATGCTAGCATTTGATATTTATGTGTTGATTGTGTGATTGAGGACGGGTTGAGGCGGCCTTGCTTTGTGCTGAAGGCCAACAAACCCAGGGCGGACCGGATAGAATGCACACCCAGTAAGGGCGTACTAGTCAGACTGGAGGCCCGGCGAGCGGTCCGGAAAGGCTGAAAGCCCGCGAGGCGGTCCAGACGTGTCGATGGCTCGGAGAGCGGTCCAGATAGGCAGATGGCCCTGTGAGGCGGTCCAGTCAGGCTGATGGCTCAGTATGCATGTTGTTTGTTTATTTGGTATGATATGGCTATGATTTGTATGGCGTTGGTATTTTGGGGGAAACTCACTAAGCTTCGGGCTTACAGTTTTGGATTTTGTTTCAGGTACTTCAGATGATCGCGGGAAGGCGAAGGCGTGATCGTACATCTCCTCACATTATATGATTTTGATTTTTGGGATACTCTGATATGAACTATTTTGAAAACATTTTGAAATAAATAATGGTTTTTGAATGTTTGAAAAAGTTATAAATTTTCATGAATTGTATGGATGTTACATGATCCGTTCCCACAAAGTTGCACGGAGTTGTGAACTGAATAACTTTAGTACTCACTACAAAAATGAGTCTACTCGTTGATGATTTCCATGTTTGTTGTCTTCTGAACAACTGACATATGCCTTGTCAACGCCACTTCTTCTCTTTTCGACCATGGTCAACTTTTTAGCTGTTGGATAAAAAATTTGTGTTTCGGTTTGAGATTTGGGTTGGATTTCGTCGCTTGATTTAGTGTCTTGGTTTGGAGAGGTAGGTTGAATTTGGTTGGATAATTTGTTGTTTTCGCACTCAAGGAAGTACGATGTGTCAAGAACTTAGTATGGCATCGGGGTTTCGGAGATGGAATATGGAATTTTATTTTGTAGGAAATGTATTATTACTGAAGGTAGTCTTGAGAAATGCCAAGTTCATTACAAGATTGTTTCACTGCCGTTTGTTGATGTTGGTGTTTGATATGATGGGTATTGAGCATAATTTGGGATTCGGGTTTCGAGAATTAACATTTGGTAATCTTGCTAACAACCATCGTCTAGACATTTTCTTCTTTGGGTTGAACCAGTTTTTCGGATTACCCACGGCAAGGATCCATTTGAAATTGAAGAGAAAAAATATTGAAATGGAATTGGAGAGAATAAGAACATAATTAGAGATTATAGAAGTTTGATGTTGGTTTTGAAATAGTTGAGAGTGATATTATAGGAAAATGAAAATACTAAAAAAAAAACAATTAAATTTAGGTGTTCAACCGCTATATGTTTATCAGTTAGGATATCACGATAGCCTACCATCTGGCCAAACCCACACCTATGCAAGCCCTCGGCTTCTCGAAATACGGCGATACTGCCACCTCATCTATTACCACTCTGTGCACCCTAATTAGGCATTTTATACAATATTTTACAAAGTATTTTCTCCAAACACCTACCCATCACTTGATACTTGGTCAAAAAAACATGAGTAAATTACACGAATGGTCCTTCTGGTTTAAGGTAATTTGCATGGTTGGTCCCTAACATTTCTTTTTAACTCGGATGGTCCTTTAAATTCTATTTTATTGCGTTGTAAGTCCCTACTAAACATAAAAATACCATTGTGCCCTTATAAATTTTATTTTCAATTTTTTTACATTTATTTGTTATTTAGAAAATTGTTTAATAAAAAAAATGGCATATTGGTGAAAGGTCTAGTATGCTCAAGAGTCATATTAAAGTGATATTGTTAAATAACATAGGATACTAATGGATCACACTAACAACAACTTGATACAACTGACTATTTATTAGAAATTTATTTTAATAAATATTCAATAAAACTCTTATAATTAAATTGGAAATTATTTATTTCATGGAAATAATAATTTTCATTAGCAAGTGACATTAAATAATTCATATGGTATGAATTAATAAGTTGTGTACAAATTTTTGGACTAGTTAAAACCTTTTTGTCTTTTACTCAAAAGACAAAGTTTATATTTTATAAACATTGGGTTTAGAAAATTTAAACTAAATTTTCTCTTTTATATATAAATTTCGAAATTTGCATAAAAAGATGAAAAGTATGAGCTTTCCATTAGTTTATTCAAAAGTAATGAAGCATGGGAGACATGTTTATGACATGGGGACATATGAGCTTAAAGTGTTACGACCTAATGGTTAATACCTTCTTCCCTACTAGTGGCCGAAACAAGTTTCTTCCCTCTCATTCTCTCTAGTTTTGCTTTGAAGACTTGGAGATTACTTGCTTTCACATGCCCTCTTTAAGTTCATATTGGTTATGAACTTAAAGCTTAAGGGTTTAAGAGTTGTGGACTAGCATCTACATCAATTTGAGTCATTGTTGGTGTCTCAAAGGTTCCACATTCTTCATCAACTTCAAAGCCTACCAAGAGGACCCAAAGAACTACAAAGGTTGTTATTTCTTCACCTCTTCTTTTCTTGGTGTTTTAATCTTTCTATAACTTGCAAGAAGATCCTTGGTGGGTATAAAATGTTTATGTTATTTCAAAAATTAAAGTCTTCCGTTGCCATATTTTTCTAGTTTATGAAACTATTTTTGAACTAAAACCCAACAATTGGTATCAGAGCCATCTTGTAAGTTTGGTTAGATTTTTGATTTTTGGAAATCCTGGTTGTTGGAGAATATGGATAACTTGTTTTTGTATAAAAATAAGTTCATACATATTTTCTATGACAACTTTTTTTGTTATTTTATGTGACAAAAGTTTCATGCATCTTTTGTCATTTAAAGTTGTCTTAGAAAAACAAAGGTTGTTTTATGTGTAAGTTGATGTATATGATGTGCATAAAATAACCAAGGACCAATGTGTTGTTATGTTGTTGTGTTGGTTATTTTAGTTATAAAATGATTGTAATAATTTATTTATTCATATGGTATGTAATACTTAAATAGATTACATTTTCTTGGTTATTTTTGTAAAGTAATAGATTAGTATTAGTTTTTAGAATTAATTTATTTGTACAAAAATGGAACAACAAATCAAGTTGGAACCATTTTTGAAGACAAAAGAGCAATTTTCAAGTCTAAAAGGTGTGCAGGATTTTCAATGACATTTTCTGAAAAGTGTCGCTAATGCTGTTTACAAAGGGTTGTTGGACTTTTAGCGACAGTTGCTGAATTTTAGCCTTCAATAAGTTTTTCCTATCTTTTGCAAGCAATGGGTGTTTACTCAAATGGGAGCTTCTTCAACAACATTACAAGAAGATTTTTGGTCCCCATAAATGTCCCTTTAGGAATGGACTTGGCATTTTTGTGTTGGCTCAAAAATGTCATTATTTTGTGTGGTTGATAAAATTAGTTTTTCACATGCTAAAATAATTTTAAAAAAATAAACATCACATGGAGTTTGGGTTTTTTAAATTAGACATAAGATGTAACAAGTTATTAATTTTAAAATAAAACCTGTTTTTATAAAATCGTTACTAACGGCAAATTTTGAAATACTCCATTATAAGTTTAAAATGGTGATTTTTGTAACTTATACAAACTCAAAATATATAAGTAATAAAAATAAGTCCTATTAAAAATATAAAAGGTTCAAATGCATTCAAACTTAATACCCGTTATTAAAATTGAATTGCGTCAAATTATATAAGAACTAGTTTTTATATAGAACCTTTAAAAGTGATTTTCTTTTGAAAATTGGTACCATGGTTTATTATATGCATGTAATAACCATGATATCATATGTTTTTAAAAACTAGAATTATAAAACATATAAAGACCCTTTCTACAAACCTCAAATCTATGCAATCCTTTTGAAGAGCACTAGCACGTCTCTTGTATGCACCAGTAGGATAAAGGATACCTAACCGCTTAGTGTTATCTTTTGATGAGCGGGTGTCTTCGCGATTTCTATAACCAAGTTATAGGCCGATTACACAAGTTTTTCAAATTGGACGATTTGATCGGAAATCTTTTGTGATAAAGGATACCTACGCAAAAAAGTTCTGAGGCATATATGAGACCAAACATGTCTAATTAAATTTGTTAATTAGCGATCCCATAAATCTGGGATTATATAGTAAGATATAATTGATAACCGATATCTACCGAGTTGAATTCAAATGGATGGGATAAAGGATACCTAACCATTTATTTTTTTGCAACTTGGATCCTAGACTTTAATCATAAATGTTTGTGGAAACTAAAAGGGTATTAATTATTAAAGATTAAATATTAAAAATACTAAATGAATTTTGTTAACATTTTGTAGTTATATAATCCATTCTCATTATCATGAATTGTCATTTTCTTTAATGACTTAATGAAACAATAACATTCAATAGATACAACTTCAATGAATGGGTTAATGTCTAAAGAGACAATCTCGTAAGAGATATGAAATTGTATACACTTAAAGGTCCTAGTCCTAAACTATTTGCTTTGAGCAATGAACCTGAACATGATACCTAGTAAAGGCATCACCGTGATGGTTAAGATGCTTCTAACATCAAGGTAGGAATAGTTATTCATGAATTCTAGGAAGTCTTGGCTAATTTAAACATATATCTGATGATATAACAGGTTAGCAATATTCCAATAAATACGGTGATATTTTATTTAAAGCTAGTTTAAACAATGAAATAATGCAAGGCTAAAAGAGTCACCTAGTGTGATCTAAGAGGCCCATGTTTTATGGACTGGACACCTTTGAGCCCAAGAAATCTATTAAAGCCTACATAGATGGATCTTGTTTCTTTTGTGAAGAAACTGGACACTGGAAGAGGATTTACTCTTCTTATTTGGAAAGAAAGTTTGGAAGAGACTAGTACTTCTAGTACATACTAGATAGAACTCATACTTTTCATATAGCACTTAGGTACTTGGTACTTAAATGTTAATCATATATTTGTAAATGGCTTGCAAATATTTATTGAAGAGTAGTCAAGCTGAGCACAATCAAGTTGGAACTACACTCTAGGAGTTTAGTTTATTATGTATGCTTAGAACATAAATTACTTGTAATGTAAAACAGTATTTGTTTTGGAACAATGTATGTTTTAATTTAGCATGTCTAAATTTATGTCTCATTTATTTTATTCAAATGTTTGATAATTTACTTAATCGTTTTTCATAACGATAATATTCATATTCTGAAATGATTAACTTTTATTTATGAGACTAGATCTCTTAATAGAATTGTAAAGTAAATATCAACATTTTGTAAATAAAATTAAGTTCTATATGCAAGCACTTTTTGACTTAAACTTGTTTTAAGTCAAACTCGTCTTTGACATTGTTATCTTTATTATATAAATGACATTCACATATTCCAACTTCAAGAAAGAGATCTTTGAAGGAAAATAATGTAGTTTATTTGACATATGTGAAACTAATTTATATGTAAAGGATTCCTAATGATATTTTTACTAAGGTGTAGAGAAAATAATTAAGGAACTATACACTTTGGTGTATGACTTCCATTCTAATGAATGTCTGAAATTAAGCGTAAGATACCAAATCAACTTTATTAACAACTATAGTAATATTAATTATATTTTACGTGGTAAAACATAATTGTGAAATCTTTGTTGAAGGTTTCAAAAGTTGAGATTCAAACCGGTAATAACCACCTAAGGCCTTAATGATAATAAAGGATGAATTAAAGCTTACTTGGTATGATTTACTTTCTAAGCGGTAGAAATATCGTCCTTTAGTCTTTTTTTGGATAATACTTCAATCATTATTAATTATATCTAGAGTACAAACACCAAGTAATAAGTAGATTAAACACTTTATAAGAATTAGTATGGAAAGGCTCCATCCTCATCTTACTTAATGTTTTGTGGATTTGAAGTTGATGTTAGACTAAAGCTTCTGAACCCAAAATCTGCTAAACACATATTTGTATAATACTCTAAATGTGGCTTAGATTATTATATGCAAACCCGCCAAGAATAGGTCCTCTTATTCTTGTAAAAGCTAAGTTAGTAGAAAGCAAGCTTCTAATGACAAAGCGAGTAGGAGGTACATGGAACTTGAAGCAGATCAAGGACCATAACGTTATGTAGTATAGTTGGCACTAGTTTTAACAAGGATTGTTAAAATTGAATAATAGTTATTCACAAACACAAATTGTTCGCATTAGTGGTAGAAATCATCTATGACTTGATAAATGTGGAATCTCTCATTGATGAGCTTTTATTGATGGTTTCTGGAAAATCCATCAAATACCAAGATGTTATGTCAGATCATGAATCTGATAAATGACTTAGAGTCATGAACATGAGATATAACCCATGTATGAGAATCAAGTATGGGCTTGATTAAAATTTGTCCCTATAGCAAGGCTAGAAGGAGTAAATAATTCTTATAGAAAGAATAAATTACATGGATAACCATACACATTTAAAGCAAGACTTGCTATAAAAGGATTTTCTCATACTCATGTCATTGACTATGGTCCTCATCATACTCATGACATTGACTATGATCAAACCCTTTCCACAACTAGCTATGACTAGGTCAATAAGGATATTGTTTACTATAAATTCATATTCTTAATAGGAGATATGGTAAATAGATTTCAAGAAAGACCGCTTTTCTTAAGAGACATCTACTGGAAGATGTCTATATAGATTAGCCTGGAGGTTTTCTTAATCCAAGTTATCCTAACAAAATGTGTAGAGCTTGAGATCCACTTGTGGATATAAAGCAAACATCTCAATGTTACAATCATCATTTTAATGTAAAACCACAAGGTATGTTTTTATATCAAAATGAATAGAACATGTGTGTTTACTAAGAACTAGTGGGAGCATAGTGAAATTCCTAATCTTATATAAATGATACATATGTAATCATTTGAAATCACATTCGGACTAAGCAAGGTCGTTTTCACATTAACTCAGAAAGTGTTTCTAAAATGAAAGACTTAGGAAGGAGAAGATACATTCTTGGAATGTAAAATCTATAAGAGATAGATAAAATGAATGTTAAAAGGTTTCATGTCCTTATACATATATTGGCAATATCTTGAAATATATCAAGACACAAGATTCTTTTGGGGAATTCTTGGCATTGTCATATGGCACCATTTTGAGCTATCCTCAAAAGTACATATCTCATAGGTTTGAACTAGATGAAATGATTTATATTCTCTTTGCTTGGCAAATGAATTCATCATTTACGCCATATTATGCATAGGACATGACATTTGATCATGTTGTAAGCATGTCATAGGATACTAATTGAATACATGGTTAAGTCGCTGGATGACTATGAGAGCATTCTAATAGTACTTTAGAAGAACTAAGAGAATGCATATGAGACAATCAGTTTAGAAAGGATCTTTATGGAAAGAGCTACACAAGATGTTAATTTCTAAATAGATACAAATAATTATGAATTATAATTGGATTTTGACTTCATTATGGAATGAAGGGTAAGTCTTGTTGGAATAAGGTACAAGCAAAACATAATGACACAATCTACTACAAAATAAGAATACACGACTTTAGAAGTTGAATTCAAATATGATTGGATGAATGGAATCATTGAAAAACTATGTTGATGTAACGCCCGTGTTTTGGGGCTAAGCATTTGTAGATGATGTAATAGTCTAGGTCAATTGTTGTAACTCTTTTTGAAGTAATAAAGATGATTTATTTGAGTATTATGTGCATTATGTGAATTTATGTGCCTTATACTTAATTATAAAGGTATAATAAATAATGAATAAAAAATAAGCATCAAAATTAAAGTGTGAGATAAACCCGATATCTTTACATAAAGTTGTAGTGGTCGAAACAAGGATTCCAGATATATAAGGAACGCCGAAATCCGAGTTATAACAAAGAAGTTATGGCCTGTCGAAGTTTCGCGGCAAAACCGGCACGGCACTGGGAAACGTAAAAAGTGAATTTACGATAGATGACTTTTTGGCCTTAGAAATCTAAACAAAAATTGTAGAATATGTTAAACCGAGAGCATCCATAAAAAGAACGCCCAAATCTGACTTCGTATGAGTAAGTTGTGAATTTTCTAAGATTTGGCATAGCAGTGCACGTCCCGAAACTCGAATTTTAGATCGAGCAGTTTTTGGCCTACGCAACCTAAATCAGAGTTGAAGATCTCATTAATAGGAACTCAACGATAAAAAGACAGACGAAAACGGAGTCCGTATGTAGAAGTTATGATATTACGCGGACATTTAACATTATAATTTCCTCGTACTGTTAAATTTAAGATCGGTCGAGAATTAGCCGACTGAGTCTAAATGAAAGTTGTAGATCTTGTTTTTACCTACGCGTGGATATAAAGAACGTCGAAAACGGAGCTCGTATGCGAGAGTTATGATTTTTCTAAGTCGGGAGGCTGTTGTGCGAGTTTAGGTGGCGTGGCGTGATCATAGCCGTTGCTTTCTCTCCAAGGCAAGGCATCAGATGATGACACATGGCGCTGAATCGGCGAGTCAGTGACCCAACTCGGCGAGTCCATCAGCCTGGCAGCCTATAAATAGAGGTGTCGGGCATTGCCATTTCTTCACACCTCTCAAGCCTTCTTTCTCTCTCTAGAACCTCTCTCTAGCTCTCCTTAACCCCCTAAAGCCTAGGAAAACCCCCTAGCACCCGAAGGAAGCCCCGAGGCTCCGAGAAAAGAGCTTTTTGGTTCGGAAACTCTGCTCCAGCAAAGCCCGGTTTTTAATAAAAACTCGTTGTAAGTGAGATACGCCTACCATACTTTAAATATAGCTTATATATAAATATAATATCGTTATTGTGAATCTATAAATAAGATTTATCAGTGATTCAAAGTCGTTATACTGATTGATCTACTTACGGGAATGATGTCTAGGCTGTGATTTAGTGAGGTGTTTAAAGTGAGATTTCCAAACAGTATACTTCGTATACCAAACGGACCCTACCTCCGATATGGTCCTACCTGGTTGTTCCTTACTTAATAGATCATGAAGTAGACTTTGAGTTAATGATGAATCTAGACTAATAATTAGTCGTAATGAATATTAGACTAAAATCTAGTGGTAATGATACTAGGTTTCGTCGAAAGAAAATAAATTAATAGAAGCGAAGCGCTGTCTGAGTTCGGAATCACCACCTTAACAGGTGAGTGCATAGTTACTTTCATCTTACACATAGATATGAAATATTTAATATAAATTACGTGCTATGTGTACATATTATCTGTATACTTGCTATCTATGCTGGATGAACGATTTTATACATGTTTTAAATGATTTAAACTGTATATGTATTTTATATCTACAAAATGTGTTGGGTAAAACATGGGTAGATGAAATAGTTGTTGTGTGATAAAATAAAATAATGAGGGGCCTCGATGTTATTGATGATCTAGTCATCTAGCGGAGTATAGATGACGACCACGGACTATTCTAGACAGTCTAGTGGAACGCTAGCAGGCTCGCAACCTGTAGGTGTTTATTTGAATTGTGTGCTCACCAGCAGTACTCCATCCCCCACATGGTTGCCTTATTTGACATGAATTGCTGAGGAACCCCCAAAGCATGTGTTGTCGCCCCGATGAAAATCCTTAGGCTAGGTCCCTTATGTTAGATGTTCTAGGGACGTAAAGTGAGGATAACGGGAACGGATAATCGGGTTTGTTTGGTTGATGAAAATAATAAACTTACTTATTGTGGGTTGAAAACCCTATGTGCTCACCAGGCTCCCAAGCCTGACCCACTCAGTTTCTTGTATTACAGGTAGTGGCGTACGAGCATAGATATGATGTTTAGGATGAGAGATTACGGATATAGGCCTGTAGATATGAATAAATGTAGTAAGGCTTATATTGTACTGTTTATGCTTTTGATCTGTTTCGAACATGACATCCCGGGGTTTTTAATGAAATACATTTCTTTGGAAATGCTTTGATAAATATTTATCATATTTTATTTTGGGAACAAATTCCGCAACACTTTTACTTAAAATGTTACTCTGATTTTTAAACAAAGCATAAACAAAAATCGGTTTTTTCTGGCCGTGAAAAATGGGGATGTCACAGTTGATTTCTGCCATTCAAGTATCACATAGAAATCTTTGTGACTTCGAGAGTATACTTAATCAAGCTAAGAGACTCTATGTCACGAAAGAACACCAATCGTATTCTCCAAGATATTTAACTATACTTAGAGTAAAGTTAAGTGTGGAGATGATAGTATTCACAGAATTCACACAAATTAAATTTTGACAGATCCATTGATAAAGTCATTCTTTTGAGCTAAGTATGATTGGTCACACTTCAGCTATAAGACTTTATTATTCTAGAAATGGGTTTTTGATTTGGATTTAGTATTTGGCAAGGTTGCAGAAATCGCTCGACGTAGGCTAATCGGTGGACTGGGGTCAAATGATTAATCGGCTAGGCGGGGATTAATCGGGTACCATTAATTATTACAAAAATTATTAAAAAATTAATAAATATAACAGTAATCCTAAGAATATAAGTAAAAAAGTATAACAAGTTAATAAATATAACATTAATCCTAAGAATTAAAAAAATTATTACACAATTAAACTAACTAATCTAGTTTTTTGTTAAACAGGCGAACTTAGTAAACCTACATCAAGAATACAACAAACAACCTAAAATCAATGAAGTTGTGAAGCAATCAATTCCATGGTTCTATCACACAAGCATTTAATCGAGCACATGGTATGCATCAGCGCTTCTAACATTGTTTCGATTCAACAACTGTGTTGCTAATTCCAATTCTCCAACTTCGATAGATTCAACTGGTTTGGAATTCACATCGATAGATTCCAATTTCTCCTAATTTCAATTCTCCAACTTCATACACATTTCAACATTAACAAGAAAAAAGTAAAGACATTCATACAAATTTCAACTCCTGTGAATTTATTGAAAATCGATTTCAGATACACAACTATTATCGGATGCTGTTGTCGACAAGTTTGATGGTGGCCTGCAAAGGAGACTGCAACATGCGACGGTGGCGTAGGTAGAAAAGAAGTTGACGTACGATGGTGGCCTGCAAAGGAGATGTTGCTTCTTCGTTTTCATTCCAACCAACATCACCACCACTTCTGCCCTACATGTTACAACCTGCAACAACAGGGATCTTGGAGGTTCAATGGTGATAGAGCACAAGTCTTGGAGGTTCAATGGCGACGGAGATGGTCAAAGAGGAGCACAACTCTTGGAATTAATCGATTATGGTGTACAAGTCTTGGAATTGATCGAGTACAGTTGTTGGGTTTAGACACTGTAGCATTTTGAAGGAAACATAGGTCGACGGGGATGGGGCAGGGGTAGAAGGAAAATAGCGACTAGCAACATAGGGAAAAGAATGATGAAGGCAACGCAGGGAAGAAAAATAAGTTTCAGCATCCCACATCGCCAGTGGGAGCATTCTCTGAGGGGAAACATTTTCTATAAAAGGGAGCATGTATCTATCCACCTAATATAACCCAAGCCAAGTATATTTTAGGCAAGCGGCTCCTTTGAGCTGGCTGGTTTAAGCCATTTTGGTCCGATTTTGGGTCCGAGTTGGGCCGACTTAGTCCGATTTGGACCGATTTGGATCGTCTTTGACCGATGTTGACCAAGGCCGATTAATTAACCCTCTAACACCTGTTCGTAGGCGGTTAGAGGCCGGCAAGCGCCTAGGCGCCGATTAATCGACCGCCTAGACCGATTTTTGCAACACTGGTATTTGAATATTGGAACATTATAACAACAACTATTAGATAATGTTATGATGTATTAGGATATAGTCATCACATTAATACTTGTTGTGTTCTATATTAACATGTTTATTCCATGAATAATATTATTATTCTAAAAGTTCATAGTCGGTTATAATTGTGGGAGCAATTATGAAGTAAGACTAATATGAATTGGATTGGTCGACTCTCACTAGATGAAAGTAGGCAAGTGGTTGTAACCAAGTTTCATAGATACTTGTTAGAGAACTAATATTGAACTAACCCGCATCAAGATCATCTCATAGATCGCTATCATGAATGATACTTGATTAAAATGTACTATCTTTGTATCCTTAACACCTGAGATAAATAGTGGGACTTAAGTGTAGGGAGTAGAATGTTTTGATAATAGCCAAATGTTGTTCCTTAACCGGACAGTTATAAAAGCCATGTTTAGGTATGGTATGAACTACACAAGAGGCTTATGTAGTCAAGATGGCATTTGTTCCTCTTATGTGTTGAGAGTTAGACATCTAACGTGCCTTACCAAAAGTTGAACAACTAATGAGATTGATCGCGATCTAAATCTCATGTTCAACATGATGTCTGTAGCAAAGGGATAACTGATAAACTTACCTTATATACCAATTGTAGCTTTGAGCTTTTTGGGAATTGGGCGTTAATAGAATGGCACAAACAGTCATATGGTCTTAGGAGCAATGAAATGTTGCTAGACGTTCACCACTGTCTATATCAGTATAATATGAGTATTGCGCAAGTGGGAAATTGAAAGATCTAGTATGCTCAAGAGTCATATTAAAGTGATATTGCTAAATAACATATCATACTAATGGGTCACACTATCAACTTGATAAAATTGATTATTTATTAGAAATTTATTTTAATAAATATTCAATAAAACTCTTATAATTAAATTGGAAATTATTTATTTCATGGAAATAATAATTTTCATTAGCAAGTAACATTACATAATTCATATGGTATGAATTAATAAGTTGTGTACAACTTTTTGGACTAGTTGAAACTTTTTTGTCTTTTATTCAAAAGACAAAGTTTATATTTTATAAACCTTGAGTTTATAAAATTTAAACTAGCTTTTTTCTTTTATATATAAATTTCGAAATTTGCATAAAAAGATGAAAAGTATGGGCTTTCCATTAGTTTATTCAAAAGTAATGAAGCATGGGAGACATGTTTATGACATGGGGACATACGTGCTTAAAGTGTTAAGACCTAATGGTTAATACCTTCAGTTTATGCATATAAATAAGAGGCTTGCACTCTTGAATGATACACCATTCCTTCTTCCTTACTAGTGGCCGAAACTCATTCTCTCTAGTTTTGCTTTGAAGACTTGGAGATTACTTGCTTTCACATGCCCTCTTTAAGTTTATATTGGTTATGAACTTAAAACTTAAGGGTTTAAGAGTTTTGGACTAGCATCTACATCAAGTTGAGTCATTGTTCGTGTCTTAAAGGTTCTACATTCTTCATCAACTTCCAAGCATCCCAAGAGGACCCAAAGAACTACAAAGGTTGTTATTTCTTCACCTCTTATTTTGTTGGTGTTTTAATCTTTCTATAACTTGCAAGAAGATCCTTGGTGGGTATAAAATGTTTATGTTATTTCAAAAATTAAAGTCTTCCGTTGCCATATTTTTCTAGTTTATGAAACTATTTTTGAACTAAAACCCAACAATTGGTCCCACACACTCCTTTACTTTCCTCTCTAACCTTGGTTGGTCGACTGGTCATTCATCCTCATCGTTGATTACTTCCCCCATCCATAACCCTCCGTCGTCTTCTCTGTAGACTTGAAACTCCTCCTCCTCGATCTTCACCGTTGAGTGGCTCCTTCAACCTTTCGCCACTAGCCACCTCTTCATCACTAATAGAAACCCAACCTCAAAATTACCCCTTTGTGACCTAAATGTCGCTGCAAAACTGTTACTCACAACGACGACCTCGCCAATCCGACTGTCGCCTCTCTCTCTCTCTCTCTCTCTCTCTCTCTCTCTCTCTCTCTCTCTCTCTCTCTCTCTCTCTCTCTCTCTCTCTCTCTCTCTCTCTCGGCCATACATGACATACTATGCACCTCTCTGATGTTTTTGTGTGACAGTCTTACATGTAATCGATGCTTTATACCTCCGTTGGTCTGCATCATCAAGCAATTGTCACTAGCCTCCATTGTCACGCGACCGTCACCATCCATTGTCAATCTGACCGTCGATGGTCTCAGCTAAGTTCAATTTCAATTGCTCTGTATAAATTTATTTGTCTGATTTCAAGGCTTGTTTCATAAATCTGTGTAACTGAGTGTTTGATTTCTAGTTTTGATCTCAGATTTCATAATTGATTTGTGTTTCGATGTTTGAATCTGATGATGGGGTGGATGGTGGTGGTGAAGAAGACGGTAGATGGCTTTCTATGGACGAGAGGGGAGTGACAGACATGAAAAGGAAATGGAAGTTGCAGGTTTGGATTTGGATCCTACACTAGGTTCTCATCGGAAGTTGCAGGTTTGGATTTAGGTTTCTTTATATTCCAATTGTATATGTTCGTATCTCCATCGGTAAGTGTTTGGATTTTATCCCCATGTTGAACAAGTTTTCATCCTTAAGTTTTGCAATTTGGTTGTTCGCGAAGCCTTATCGAATGTTTAACTTTGTCAGCATTTATTTTTTTGTAATAAACTTGCATATGGGTTGTATTTAGGTTTTTTGCTTTTAGGATTGTAATTGTGTTTTGTTTTTTGTTAACAGAGGTTTGATTTATGTTTCGTGGAAGAGCTCGGTTTGAGCATGCTTGAGCACGTTTGAGCATTATTTATGGGTTTTTTAGAGTCGCAAGAAAGGAATCCAAGAAGGACGAGGGGGAAGGGGAAAGGAGAGAGGGTATGGGTGTGGGTGAGCCCTAAATATTATATAATAATATAAATAGTTATATACAAAAAAAATATAAAAAAAAAATAGATAAGGGTTGTATGGTCATTTCATATCTGGAAGGGACTAAATGTGAAACAAAACCTAAGGACAGAGATGTTTCGAGTTAAAAAAAAAAAAAAAAAGTTAGAGACTAAATGTGCAAACTAACTAAAACCACATGGATCATCTGCGTAATTTACTCAAGAAACATAATCAGATGAACCTTCCACCACCAATTTCTTATATCTATATCATAAAAGAGGTCTTGATTAGAGTAATGTAATTATGTATTGTTTTTTGCATCAAATTCCATAAAGAAGCGTGATTACAGTATGAATCCTGAAAGTTTGATTATTTTGTTATTACATGAAAACTCCATATTCAACATTTTGATGTGAATAATTACAATTAAACAATATGATTGCAAAAATCACCCAGACTTGCATTTAGTCTTTGTGGGAGTGGGAGTGGGAGTGGGAGTGGGAATATGATGAATCAATAGGAGGGAGGAACTTGGCATAGCGTTCTGACTTTGTGCCTGATTTGTGATCATAGTACTCCACAACTGCAGCTCCGGCTAATGCTGCCAATGTCAGAGCCTGTGCATGCAACCTAAATCAAAACCAAATCACACAGATTGGTGAACAATCAGGGATGCGATTTTAATTTCCAATCAAGTTTTATGATTCTGATTTCATGATTAATATGTAGTGTAGGGTAATTTCATTTGGATAATTAGGCAAGAAATCCTACACCCAAACCCCCCAAAATGTTTGATATGCTGCATTTAGATCCATGGAATTGAACTTGTAATACAAAAAATCAATTTAGAATGAAAAGTTCCAAGCAATTTGTCAGGTGTGCTAGAGCTAGGGTTTCGTTTCTTTAACCCCTAATCCCCTAATTTATAATTCATGTCCAAAATTAGGGCAAACCAGAAGGTTGATTGTTAGAAAGAATAAGTAAGATTACCTTGCGTGAATGATCCTAACGCTGGTTTTCATGCCGGGTTGAGACCAATTGTAAGCGATCGATCCAGCAATACCACTTAACCACAAAGACCCTATCAGATATCAAATCTAGCATAAGAATTTAACCGAAAAGCACCAAAACATAAGGAAGATAGAACGACGTGATCATCAAAGTTTGAAATAATTACCAACAGCTCGAAGCTTATGCTCAACGACCCATTCGCGCATGCTCTGAATTTTGGACTTGGTATTAGAATCCGACATATTCGTTTTGTTGCAGAGATCGATTATGGAGAGGGTATAGTGTAGATTGATTATGCAAAGAGATGATTAGAAAGAGGTTGAGGAAGAAATGTAATGTTATATATTATTCTTACAAGGAAAGAGAAAGAGAAAGAGAAAAGGAGTTTGATATCTACCACCCCACGAGACGGTGGGCGGGAGACCAAATGTTTAGCAGACGCCACCGACCTTTACTTTTAATAAAAAGACTAAATTACATTTTTTTTCTCCATACAGTTTCAATTTTTTATCTAAATTTTAAAAAATAACATGTATGGTCTTTCTGGGTTTAAAATGCTATCCTATTAGTTCTTTTGACGGTTACCGCAATAATAGTCTTTAACCAGGGGGTAAGATGATAAATTTACACCTTCTTTTATTTTTTACTTTTTGTTAATTTGTCTCTTTTTTACAAATTTTGGGGAACATTTTTTGTAAATTATATGAAAACTCATATATGAACCCTAATTTAGTAGATATGTTGTTTACACCTTCTTTTATTTTTTACTTTTTGTTAATTTGTCTCTAACTGTTCACTCCACCTCATCTCTTTGTCATTGTCGGCAACTCCAACAAAGACAATCAGGTCACCAACATGCGAACCCAACTCTGGCATTGAAGTAGATATGTTGTTTCGTTTCATGGTGATGGTGAATCACACGTAACCTATGTTTTTTCTGTCACCTCATATCCTGTGTTGTCAGCTCTTTGTTGTCTCTTCTCCTCTGCCACCCATATATTTACTATGTCATGTCTTAAATATGGTGCGATTGCGGCTACCTTTTAAGCCTTGCCTCATGTGCATCATTGTACATCCCATCCCTTCTATGTCCTTCCCTTTCAAGGCTAGGTTCAAGATCTGCTACCATTATGATTTAGGGTTAGGGATAGCTTGGGTGCAAGATCCTGATTTTGATTTGATCTTTAAGTTATAGAGTTTACCTTAGTTTTACTTTTATGTTGGGGATTTCAATTTGGTTTTGATTTTAGGTTAGATATTTGAATATTGTGGTGGCGGATAACAATTTTAGGTGGTGTTGGTGTGATGGGCGGCAGTATTAGATGGTGAAACTCTAGCCCCATTTGAGTGTCTTGGGAGATCTTGAGCCTTGAGTGGATTGTTGGTGAAGAAACGTAGCATTTGGTGCATTAAGGAGTTTGTTTCAGAGAAGATCCAATCTTCTACATTGTTTTCAGACCTCTATAAGTGATCAATATACTTGCTTTATGTGTTTTCATGCTAAGATCTAGAATGTAGATGTGTTCTTAATCTTTTTGGTCTTTCTGTTAGAAGATTTTGGAGTTTGGAGAACTCCAAAACATTAAACTTGTCATGCATGGATTTTTGGACATTTCTACGACCTTTAATGCATGTTTGGGGCTCCTTTGGAGCCATACAAGGAAGCAAGTCTTTTTGGAGCTCATTTTGAGTTAGGGTTTGAGTTTGTGAAAGATCGATCCTTGGATCTAGATAAAGTGGGAAGCTTTATCCATTATAATTCTTAGGAGATTCAGATCTGACGTTTTTGGCTCTGGACTTAATAGATTAAGAGCTTAATGAAATATTGATGTTCTAACCGAAATTAGCGACGCGACACTTAGGGTGTCACAACGCGAGTCGCGATAGCCAATCACGATTGTTTTGTCATTTAGCGTTAGCGACGCGACCAATAGATGGATCGTGAAGCGTTGAGCGTTGACTTTGTAACCAAATTGACTTTTGGTCAAATTTTGAGGGATTTAACTTATAGACTAGGGTTTGACCTCTAATTGTTATCTAGGTAGTTCGTGAGACCGATTCTGACGAGTGCACATATGTAGCTATTTTAACGTCCCAAAAACACTGAGTAAAAATTTCATTTTTAAATAAGTCAAACCATTCATTCACTGTTCCAAAAGACGATTGCAATCAAAGTATTCTCAAAACATTAGAGTAATATCATAAACAGTTAATGCAAAATAAATATCTAGGAGATGTCCTTCCTTTTGAAACCAGAAGTACCTGAAAATATTTAAAACATAAACCGTAAGCACAAAGCTTAGTGAGTTCCCCAAAATAACACACATTAAACATACATAACAAAACGAAGTTAAACTGTGTCTATTTCACCCCTGAGTCTATTTCAACTCCTTCGGTATCTTTCAACCGGTACTGGGTCTATTTCACCCCCTGAGTTTATTTCAACTCCTTCGGTATCTGAATCTATTTCCACTTCTTTGGTATATTTCAACCGGTATTGGGTCTATTTCACCCCTTGAGTCTATTTCAACTCTTTTAGTACCTTTCAACCGATATTGGGTCTATTTCACCCTATAGTTAAGCATACAGTCATATCAGCAAGAGTCATAAACACAACAAGCATATACAGGCATATCAACAAGTGTCACAAAGGCAACTATCACCCTACGAACATAATCTAGTGGGCCAGTATTGGTGTCATCGCCCCACGAGTACAGTGAAGAGCCTCACCTAAACTATTCAATAGAAACCCAACAACTACCTCACCAACAGAACAGCCAAACCAAGTTTTCTAAAGCCAAACCGAAACCAATCCTTAGTCAAAGCTAAGGTCAAAATTGCTAACTATAGCCCTCCACGTCGTGTCCTTCCTTGGCCACGTCGTGGGCACAAAACGCCAAAACAGTCGTTGATTCCCCAGTCCCCACGTCGTGGCAGCCTAAGGCCAAGCAGTGAGGACTGGTCTGAACAACTCAAACGATCTTAATCCATTTTCTTCTGATTTCAAGAGCTCCAAAGCTAAGATCTGATCCTATCCAAGGTTTTAATGGATAAAGTTTCTAACTCGCTCCATTATGATGGTCCAGACCACCAAGATCTCGACTTTAAGTCTCAAGGGGACCCAAAAATGCATCTTTCTTAACTTAATCTATTAAGTCCGAGTCTCCAACTTTTAGATCTAAATCAACAAGATGTCTAGATGGATAAAGTTTCCAAATTTATCCATTATAATGCCACAATATTTCAAGATCTAAATTTTAATACATCAAAATGGCCTAAAGGACCAAGATAACTAGCATGGAAAAAAGGGAAGGAAAAAAATTATAGCTTTCCTAGACCATGAGGTCTGTGAAGCATCCTAAACTGATCAAAAGATGTTGGAGTCCACTCAACTCCAGGATCACGAATAAAATGGACCAAAAGTGCCAAAAACCCCAAGTTAGCAAGATTGAGACTTTATACTTACAATAGTCCGGAAATGTAGTGTCTTTTATGGATCTAAACTTAAATCATCATTCCTTGCAACCAAAAGATCCTTCTTGATCTTTAACTTCATCAAAATATCATAAAAAGCACCCAAAAGAAGAGAGATGAGAGAAGAGAAGCTCAAATCTTGGAGTAAAAGGGTAAAATGGGAAAAGTGATGTTTCAGACTTCCTTCATGGATTATGGTTTTTAGTTCGACATGTGTTAAGCTAAAATTGACTAGATAGAAGTGTGGGTTCGTCAATACCTTTCTATGGATATAAAGTCTAAAATGGTGTTGAAACGAAGAAGTTATGCATGTTTGAAGTTGAGGTGGATTTGGGTGAAAACCGTCGCCACAGAGTGGGGATCAGAGCCCACGGCGTGGCAGTCGCCATGGAGTATGGATTAGAGCCCACGACATGGCAATCTGTTAGACCCAAACCCATGATTTTAGGTTTTTCAACGTATTTAAGCATAATGTTCCATATTTTTGGGCATTTTAGCAGCCTCCACCACCTCTAGGACCCTTTGGGTCTAACCATATCTCATCGAAGTTCAAAGCCTTTACTTGATCCATTTATTATCCACAATCCCGAAATAAGAAACTTCTCGAAACAGGATGTTACAACTCTCCCCCACTTAAACTAGATTTCGTCCTCGAAATCTTTATTGGTTAGGATATTTGAAAACAATGCCAACATATTCCACAAGCTCCTTCTAACCACTTTTAAATCAATGCATCAATACAGAGAAGTCAAAAGATCACTCGGAAACCCATGATTGTCAGGAAACCACCCAATAACTTGAAAAACACTCAACCGCAACCACTATCCTCCTATCCTTAACTATAAGATCCAACTTCCAGGTAGAGCCACTCAAACCAGGAACTCTCAAAACTACAACCACAAGCCACCCCATCAATATACTTCCTAGAACCGGGAACCCATTAGTCTAAACTTCAGAAACCATACCCTAAGACTGATGATCATCCATTTATCGTACCTACCCCTAGTTTCCTAACTAGGAACGCCACCAAAACCTGCAGAAAGAATACTCAAAATATTCTGATCATGAATTTCACCCAATCCTAAATCCGGAAATTGTGCCCAAAACCTTAATACACACTTGACTTCATGACAAGTCATCACCAACTCGCTGCTCCCACGAGCATAATGATGGTCAAACCAAAAAATATCACGTTGCACCCAAATCCCTCATCATCTCAGGTGTACATCCACCTAACAAATCACTCGAGACATTTATAATGAACCTCGTGACTCGATATTTCATAACCAATACCCAACATTGGTAATCAACTCCTAATAAACAACCCGCAAGCAAACGGGGGTACATAATGTAAAGATATAGCAAGAGAATCTAATGCATAATTAATACTCCCAACAACCTTTTACTATCTACATGATCCAAATCAGCTGGTCACTGAGTCTCTTGACTCCCAACAATACACTAACACCTGAACATGACAATAACACTAACGATCCAAGAACTAAGAGTCTCAATAAAATGACCACTGGTCCCTACTCACATGAATCATGAAAGCGTTGCTTTGTGATACACCGTGACACCCTCTAGCCACCAGAAAAATAAGCTCACGGTATCATGTCGATCTTGCCGTCGTTCCAACACTGTCCTGAGATCTCACGACCAGAACCACAGTAGCCTGTAGGTACTCAACCATCGACCCACCGACTTGCAGTATCCCAATAAATATCCCTCTTGACACAACACCATCCATACCTTCTATAACACACAATTCCTTTCACATTTCCGGCTGATACCAACACAAAACAGACGAAAACATGGTCGCACACAACCAGGGAATGAGATAGGCGGTTGTATTATTGTTCCAATTCAAAGGTTGTAACCCAAATAAGAACCATGCAAATAATTCGAGGCATGTGTTTTCATATTATCTTACTCAGTCCACATATACCTCCCTCATGACCAAATCTGATGAACTACCACAATGTACACCCCAAGGGAAACATGTAACCAAACTTAGATCTACTGCATTCCTTCTTCCTCAAAACCTTACCCAAAGGGTAAGATACCAGTAGATCTAATCGAAATGACGAACCTCAACCGCTGATAGAAACATCCTCAAGAATAACTGAAACAAAGATCCCACCCATTGATTGAAACTGAGCAGATCTTACCAATATGTAACTAGCTCGATAAAGCTTCCAAGGTTATCCAGAACCGGTGTTAAAACCCTGGTTGGGTCAATCCAAAAACCAACCCTATCGACACGAAATGCCAAAATTGGATGTTGCGAATATCCAAGGCCACACCTGAAAAACTAAACAACACCACTCCGACATCCGAACGCCCAATAACCAAGGACAATTGCCAAACCCTATCCCGCTATGAACTATACTTCCATAACCAGCAATCGAGAATATATTGAAAACTATTCCAATAACCCAATACACTACTTAACAAAGCCCATGTGGAACTAAACATACCAAACTATGAAGCTGAGTTACCAATCAACAACTGCCCAACCTAGCTATAGATAACAATCCACACAATGAGCTGAAAAATCCCTCAACAACCGATACTCAACCTGAGCGACCCAAACGCCTCTTGATCTATTCGTCAGCATTCCAGAAAGGAACCATTGGCTACAACGAGCTCCTAGTCCAATAGCTTCCTTCGACGAAGACAACTCATGCATTCCTGAGCACGTACATCTGATGGCAACTTGCTCTGCACCCCCGTATTGACCAAATATTGAACAAAAGTCTTGCATACCCAAACTGCAGATCCCTATGACCTATTCTTATGAAACCATAAACTCAATAGATCCATGATCCTCTAAGAAGAATACCTAGTTCTCCCCCAATTAGGGTTCAAACTACCATTAATTGGCATTGCAAACATACCAAATCTCAAATCGGCGCATCCATATACATAACATCCCTAACCCTTGGAATGTGTAACTCAATGCAATATGATCTTCCAGATAAAGAACAAGCAAAATTAAATAGATTCCGAATCTTAGATGGTGACCTCGGAAACTTCCCAATCATAACCGGTTCTAACATCAAGAATCCCATGTAGATGCACAAGCAATAATTCTAACAATCTATTCATATAACTGATTCTCTATCTAGAAACAAATGGATTACCACACACCTCGTCTACCAATCCCCAATAATCAATTCATCACGAGGATCATGCATAAACACATGAGGCATCATCCTCATAGTCGGGATACATCAGAGACAACAAAAGTTGTTGTTCCCGATTCACTTCCCTGATCACCTAAATCAATCAAATAGCACCCGACCTGCCTATATTCAAAGAGAGTAGACCCTTGATCTCATCTCAAGGCAACCACACCATAATAATTTTCTTGTGTATTCCCCCGCTGCCATACTTGCCACCAAAAACTGCAACTATCTAGACCCATGCTAGATCTACATCCCCACTAAGAAAGTCACATGTCTGCACTTTCTTTCTTCCGAACACGAAAAGCTGGAAGAACATAACCCCCGTCATAGATAGTGACATCCCAATCCATCTGCCAATCACTCAGCCTCAAGCTACAATCCTCGAGCCGATCCTAACAATTTCTTCCTTCTTGATTCTTGCGACTCAACTAGCACTACCTCAAGCAAGGCCCTTGAGACCTCAAAATCAACTAACTCACACAGTTCTGCACCATTCAAACTCAAACTGACATGGCCACTATGTAACATCCCCATTTTCACGGCCAGAAAAGACCGATTTTGTTTATGCTTGTTTGAAAATCAGAGTAACATTTTAAATAAAAGTGTTGCGGAATTTGTCCCAAAATAAAATATGATAAAGATTTATCAAAAGCATTTCCAAGGAAATGTATTTCATTAAAAGACTCGGGATGTCATGTTCGATATAGATCAAAAGCATAAACAGTACAATATAAGCCTTACTACATTATTTCATATCTACAGGCCTATATCAGTAATCCCTCATCCAAAACATCACATCTATGCTCGAGCGCCACTACCTGTAATACATGAAACTGAGTGGGTCAGGCTTGGGAGCCTGGTGAGCACATAGGGTTTTCAACCCACAATAAATAAGTTTATTAATTTCATCAACCAACAATAACCCGATTACCCGTTCCCGTTATCCTCACTTTATGTCCCTAAACACCTATCATAAGGGACCTAGCCTAAGGATCATCATCGGGATGGACACTACTGTTAAGGGGGTTCCTCAGCAATAAATGTCATAAAGGAAACCATGAGGGGGATGGAATACACCGGTGAACACATCGTTCACAAACACCTACAGGTTGCGAGCCTGCTAACGTTCCACTGGACTGTCTAGAAGAGTCTGTGGTCGTCATCTATACTCCACTAGATGACTGGATCACCAACAACATCGAGGCCTCTCATCATTTTATCACACATCGTCTTATTACATATACCCATGTTTTTATCCCAACATTTTTGTAGATATAAAATACATATACAGTTTAAATCATTTAAAACATGTATAAAAATCTTTCATCAGCATAGACAGCAAGTATTCAGATAATATGCACACATAGCACGTAATTTATATATAATACTTCATATCTATGTGTAAGATGAAAGTAACTATGCACTCACCTGATTAGGTGGTGACTCGGTACTTGAACAGCACTTCGTTATCTCAAAACAATTTTTCCTTGACCAAAACCTAGTATTAATACCACTAGAGTTTAGTTTTAACGTTAACCGCGACTAATTAACAGTCTAGCTATTACTATTATTATTATATAAGCGTTAAATAACACTCAATATAGCTCATAATAATAGCCCAAATAATTATTTTAAGGACGTAATAACATTACTATAATTATTTAAAAGTTATATTAAAAATTGCGTAGGCGTAGCTCACTTACAGCGAATTTTAAAGAAAACCGGGCTTTGCTCGGAGCAGCGTTTCCGAACCGAAAGACCCTTTTTCTCGGGACTTCGGGAGCCTCGGGGCTTCATTTGGGTGCTAAGGGTTTTTCCTAGGGTTTAGGGGGGTTAAAATGGGTTAGAGAGAGAAAGTAGTGAGAGAAAAAATGAGTTTTGGTGTGATTTCCTCGGCAGCCTTCGCAACCCTTTTATAGGCGCCAGCCTCGGACGTACGCGGGGCGTAGTCCTTGGCTTACGCGGGGCGTACTTCGGATAGGGTGCCAGCTTCGCACCAGATGGCTCGCACATCGGACACGGAAGGGATAAGGCTAACGGTACGCTGGGCGTTCCCAACCTCGGACGCGACGCGTATGCAAGGCGACGTGTCTCCATCCGAAGCGAAGCCTTGGGCAACAAGCAACGGCTCAGATCTTGCCACGTCACCACAGTTTCGCAAATTCGACTACAAACTTTAAAAATTCGTAACTTTCGCGTACGAGCTCCGTTTTCGACGTTCTTTATATCCACGCGTAGGCGGGAACGTACTCTACAACTTTCGTTGGACTCCGTCAGCTAATTTTGAATTTATTTTAAAAGTTATATTTTTAACAGGCCGGGACAGGATTGGTCCGTTAAAAATTCATAACTTCTTCATCCGACGTCCGTTTTCGTCTGTCTTTTTATCGTTATGCTGCTATTAACGAGATCTTCGATTCTCATTTAGGTTGTGTCGTCTAAAAACCGCTCGATCTAATATTCGAACTTCGGGCTGTACACTGCTAAGCCGAAACTTCGAAAAATCATAACTTCCTCACACGAAGTCAGATTTGGGCGTTCTTTTTATGGACGCTCTCGGTTTAACGTTTTCTACGACTTTCGTTTAGATCGCTAAGGCTAAAACTCGCTCTATCGTAAATTCACTATTTACGCTTCCCGGTATCGTGCCGGTTCCATCACGAAACTTCAACGGGTCATAACTTCTTCGTTATAACTCGGATTTCGGCGTTCTTTATATCTACGGAATCCTTGTTTCGACTACTACAACTTTATGTAAAGATATCCGGTTTATCTCGCACTTTAATTTTGTCGCTTATTTTTATTCTTTGTTAATTATACATTTATAATTAAATAATAAGCACATAAATTCACATAATTCACGAAATACTCAAATATTTCATCTTTATTACATCAAAAGAGTTACAATAGTTGACCTAGACTATTACATCGTCTAAAAATGCTTAGCCCCGAAACCCGGGCATTACAATTCTCTCCCCCTTAGGATGATTCCGTCCCGGAATCATACGTCAGCAAACAGATGCGGATAGCGACTCATCATGTCATCCTCTGTTTCCCAAGTGAGATTCGGCCCATTCGAATGTTTCCATTGGACTAGCACTAAGTCGACCATCTTGCTTCGTAACTTCTTAGTCTTACGGTCAACAATTGTCTCGGGCTCTTCAATCAGCCTCTTGTTTTCATCCATTCTTAGCTCTGAGATCGGAATTATGTCGGGAACTTCTCCCGTGAATTTCCTCAGATAACACACATGGAAGGTGTTATGAATACCATCGAGTTCTTCGGGCAATTCCAGCTTGTAAACTTTGTTCCCAATCTTCTGAAGAACTTTGAACGGTCCAATAAACCTTGGACTTAGCTTTCCTCGTTTTCCGAATCTTATAAGTCCCTTCCACGGTGAGACCTTAAGCAAAACCGAATCCCCAACTTCGAAGGACATCGGTCGTCTTTTCTTGTCAGCATAGCTATTCTGACGATCCTGAGCTGCTAACATTCTTTCCCTAATCACCTTCAGTTTCTCAGCAGTCTCATGGACTATCTCGGGGCCCATAAACTGCTTTTCTCCAGCCTCAAGCCAACAAGATGGCGTACGACACTTCTTTCCGTATAAAGCTTGATAGGGTGCCATCTTGATGCTCGAGTGGAAACTGTTGTTGTAGGAAAATTCTACCAGAGGTAAGTGCTCATCCCAGTTTCCTTGGAACTCCAGGGTACATGCTCTCAGCATATCTTCCAGTGTTTGAATTGTTCTTTCACTCTGACCATCGGTCTGCAGATGATAAGCTGTACTTAAACACAATTTCGTACCCAATTCTTCTTGTAGACTTCTCCAAAACCTTGACGTGAAACGACTATCACGATCCGATACAATCGTTAGAGGAACACCGTGAAGTCTTACTATCTCCTTCACGTAAGCATTTACGAGCTTATCCATAGACCACCTTTCATTGGCTGCTATGAAGTGTGCACTCTTAGTGAAACGATCCACGACCACCCAAATCATGTCGTGTCCGTTCTTCGTCCTGGGAAGTTTAGTCACACAATCCATGGTGATGTCTTCCCATTTACCCATGGGTACAGGTAAAGGTTCTAAATTCCCGTATGGTTTCTGATGTTGTGCCTTAACTCTCGCACACGTTACACACTCGGCCACATACTTCGCAACATCGAGCTTCATCGTCGGCCACCAGTAGTAGGGTTTTAGGTCCCTATACATTTTAGTGCTACCGGGATGAATCGAGTACATGGTCTTGTGAGGTTCTTCCATCAAAAGATCTCTTATTCCTCCCGTCTTAGGTACCCAAATCCGATCTTGGAATACCTTCAGTCCTTGACGGTTTGTACCGAACACCAACGTCTTTCCCAAACGTTCTTCTTTTCGGTCATTCTTTTCCGAAGTTTCTTCTTGAGCTTTCTTGATACTTTCCACAATTGTCGAGACAACTTCAATTCTCAACACTCTTGGCCTTTTTCTTTCAAGATTGACTTTCCGACTGAGAGCATCAACAACAACATTTGCTTTACCGGGGTGGTAAAGTATCTCACAGTCGTAGTCCTTGAGTAATTCCATCCAGCATCGTTGCCTCATGTTCAATTCTTTCTGATTAAAGAGATACTGGAGACTCTTATGATCAGTGAAAAGCTTGCACTTCGTGCCATAGAGGTAATGCCTCCATATTTTCAAGGCAAATACTACCGCTGCCAACTCCAAATCATGAGTGGGGTAGTTCTTTTCGTGCTCCTTCAATTGTCGAGATGCGTATGCTATCACCTTTTCTCTTTGGGTCAGAACACAACTCAACCCGACTCCAGATGCGTCACTATAGACCGCGAAGTCTTCAACTCCATCGGGTAGAGAAAGAATCGGTGCTTCACATAACTTCTTCTTTAGCTTCTCGAATGCCTCATCGTGTTTCTCACTCCATGAATATGTAGCTCCTTTGTGGGTCAACGCTGTCAATGGAGCAACTATCGAAGAAAAGCCTTGGATAAATCTACGGTAATATCCGACTAATCCTAGAAAGCTTCGAATCTCCATGGGACTCTTTGGACGTTCCCACTTCATTACAACTTCGATTTTTGCTGGGTCAACCATTATTCCCTCCTGGTTAACCACATGACCCAAGAATTGGACTTCTCGGATCCAAAAATCACACTTGGAGAACTTTGCATACAGCTTCTCCTTCTTCAAGACTTCCAACACTTCTCGTAGATGCTGGCCATGCTCCTCCTGGCTTTTCGAGTAGATGAGAATGTCATCTATGAACACTATTACGGACTTATCGAGGAATGGTTTACAAACCCTGTTCATCAAATCCATGAATGCTGCTGCAGCATTGGTTAGTCCAAACGACATAACCAAGAACTCGTAGTGTCCATATATTGTTCTGAATGCAGTCTTCTCGATATCCTGCTCTCTCACTTTCAACTGATGATATCCTGACCTAAGATCGATGTTTGAGAAATAGCTCGAACCTTGCAGCTGGTCGAATAGGTCATCAATCCTCGGTAATGGGTACTTGTTCTTCACTATTGCCTTGTTCAGCTCTCGGTAGTCTATACACATTCTCATGCTTCCGTCTTTCTTCTTCACAAATAGCACCGGAGCTCCCCAGGGTGATGAACTAGGTCGAATGAAACCGTTGTCCAATAACTCCTGAAGTTGCATCATAAGCTCTTTCATCTCCGTCGGTGCTAATCGGTACGGTGCCTTTGCTATCGGTGTTGTACCTGGTAACAAGTCTATCCGAAATTCCACTTGTCTATCAGGTGGTAATCCGGGAAGATCTTCGGGAAAGACTTTCGGATAATCACACATAACCGATATATTCTGCACCTCTTTCTTTTCCTTCTTAGCATCGATTACGAATGCCAAGTATGATGCACATCCCTTGGACAAACATTTTCTGGCTTTCATCAGGGAGATGATTCCAGAATTTACTCGGCATTTGTCCCCGTACACCATAAATGACTCTTTTCCGGGTGGGTTTACCCTTACTATCTTCTTTCGGCATTGAATCTCAGCATCGTTGGCGCTAAGCCAATCCATTCCCAGAACGATGTCGAAACCGTTCAATTCTATGGGTAACAGCTCCTCGTGGAATTCGTTTCCGTTCAGGTCGATGACGATGTTCCTAATACGGTCACTAATAGGTACGAACTTGCCACATGCAACTTCCACAATTAGGGCATTATCAAGTTTTTCTACAGGCAATGCTAATTTTCCTCCAAATCTATGCGATACAAAGGAATAGTTTGCTCCCGAATCAAATAGTATATTGGCAGGCAATCCATTTACAAGAAAGGTACCTGAAGCGACGTCTGCTGCCTCCTTTGCAGCCTCGAGCATCATCTGGAAGGCACTTGCCTTCGGCTTCGGTGGAATGTTGGGTCTTCATGCCTCCTTCTTCTTCGGACAGTCCCTCGAAATGTGCCCTTCCTCGTTGCACTCATAACAGACCTTCTTAGTGAACGTGCACTCGTTGGCATAGTGCCCAGGTTTTCCACATTTGAAACAAGTGACTCCTCCGTCACATTTCCCCTGGTGCTTCTTCTTGCACTTGTCGCACCATTTGGCTTCACCTCTTCCAGACTTCTGTGTACCAGACCTTGAGAACTTGCTTTTCTTGCTGAATTTCGATGACCCATCAAATTTCCTTTTCTCTCCCACCTCCGCTCTCTCCAGACCCTTCTCTCGTATCTGGGTCTCCACATTCTTAGCAGCCCAGATGGCGGCTTTCAGAGTGGTTATTTGCTTAACCATTGGACCGAAGTCCGATGGTAATCCGAGGGAAAACTTGTTAACCTTGGAGAGTTCAGTTGGGACGAGGTGAGGAACAAGCTTCATTTTCTCTGTAAAGCTTGCAGCGTAATCAATAACGCTTATTCTTCCCTTCTTTAGATTCTGGAACTCATTGTTGATCTCCAGAAGATCCTGCTCAGAGCAGTATTGCATCTTTAACTGCACCAGAAAATCCTCCCAAGACATCTTGCTAGCTTCACCCTTGGGCATTGAATCAACTAGTAGCTTCCACCAGCTTAGTACTCCAGATTTCAACAGAGGAACCGCGAGAGCGGTCTTCTGCCTGTTGCTACACTCGCAACTCTCAAACATCGTTTCCATCTCGGAGATCCAGTTCATGACTTCCACCGGCGTCGGGCTTCCAGATAGACACGGTGGTTTAGATGCCATGAAATCCTTGTATTTGCATCCACGTCCGTCATTTCCTCCATCCTGGTGGTTTTGCCTAACTATCGGTGGGTTGGCTTGACCAACAGTCCCACTGTAGTTTCCTCCTTCTGACTGCCCATCATTCAGCTCGGGCTCTACGATTGGTATGGTAGCTTCCTCGCGATTTTGTTGGAGCAAATGCCTGGTTTCCTCCATTTGAAGATCCAACATCATCTGGATCATCGCTTGCACTCCGGCCATCGTGATTGGCTCAGGAACATCTTCTACAACAGGTATTTGCTGAATAACTGGGGGTTGATTCCTATTCCCATTTGCATTCCCAGCTCCACTGCGGGTTCTTGCCATTTTGATCTATACACCGAATAAGGTGAATTTAGATCTTTATTCAGGATAGATGTTTAAATCATCCTTATCTCTCCGAAACGTTTACATGTTAGTTCTAATATCGTAGTCGTACGTTTAGATTCCTAAACACATAAGGTTTCCAGATCCGGTCGGAAACAGACCATAGATCCGAACAAATAACAACATATCAGGCACAAAGCATTTAGCACATAAAAGCATTTTAGGCATAATTCCTAAAATAAGCTAGTGCTCACACCTCACAATCATTGCTTAGCATTCTAAGTTTAAGTCTAGAAATCCTACAAATTCCTAGTTCGCTTAAACTAATGCTCTGATACCAACTGTAACATCCCCATTTTCACGGCCAGAAAAGACCAATTTTGTTTATGCTTGTTTGAAAATCAGAGTAACATTTTAAATAAAAGTGTTGCGGAATTTGTCCCAAAACAAAATATGATAAAGATTTATCAAAAGCATTTCCAAGGAAATGTATTTCATTAAAAGACTCGGGATGTCATGTTCGATACAAATCAAAAGCATAAACAGTACAATATAAGCCTTACTACATTATTTCATATCTACAGGCCTATATCCGTAATCCCTCATCCAAAACATCACATATATGCTCGAGCGCCACTACCTGTAATACATGAAACTGAGTGGGTCAGGCTTGGGAGCCTGGTGAGCACATAGGGTTTTCAACCCACAATAAATAAGTTTATTAATTTCATCAACCAACAATAACCCGATTACCCGTTCCCGTTATCCTCACTTTACGTCCCTAAACACCTATCGTAAGGGACCTAGCCTAAGGATCATCATCGGGATGGACACTACTGTTAAGGGGGTTCCTCAGCAATAAATGTCCTAAAGGAAACCATGAGGGGGATGGAGTACACCGGTGAACACATCGTTCACAAACACCTACAGGTTGCGAGCCTGCTAGCGTTCCACTGGACTGTCTAGAAGAGTCCGTGGTCGTCATCTATACTCCGCTAGATGACTGGATCACCAACAACATCGAGGCCTCTCATCATTTTATCACACATCGTCTTATTACATATACCCATGTTTTACCCCAACATTTTTGTAGATATAAAATACATACAGTTTAAATCATTTAAAACATGTATAAAAATCTTTCATCAGCATAGACAGCAAGTATTCAGATAATATGCACGCATAGCACGTAATTTATATATAATACTTCATATCTATGTGTAAGATGAAAGTAACTATGCACTCACCTGATTAGGTGGTGACTCGGTACTTGAACAGCACTTCGTTATCTCAAAACAATTTTTCCTTGACCAAAACCTAGTATTAATACCACTAGAGTTTAGTTTTAACGTTAACCGCGACTAATTAACAGTCTAGCTATTATTATTATTATTATATAAGTGTTAAATAACACTCAATATAGCTCATAATAATAGCCCAAATAATTATTTTAAGGACCTAATAACATTACTATAATTATTTAAAAGTTATATTAAAAATTGCGTAGGCGTAGCTCACTTACAGCGGATTTTAAAGAAAACCGGGCTTTGCTCGGAGCAGCGTTTCCGAACCGAAAGACCCTTTTTCTCGGGACTTCGGGAGCCTCGGGGCTTCCTTTGGGTGCTAAGGGTTTTTCCTAGGGTTTAGGGGGGTTAAAATGGGTTAGAGAGAGAAAGTAGTTAGAGAAAGAATGGGTTTTGGTGTGATTTCCTCGACAACCTTCGCAGCCCTTTTATAGGTGCCAGCCTCGGACGTACGCGGGGCGAAGTCCTTGGCTTACGCGGGGCGTACTTCGGATAGGGTGTCAGCTTCGCACCAGCTGGCTCGCACATCGGACACGGAAGGTATAAGGCTAATGGTACGCTGGGCGTTCCCAACCTCGGACGCGACGCATATGCGAGGCGACGTGTCTCCATCCGAAGCGAAGCCTTGGGCAACAAGCAACGGCTCAGATCTTGCCACGTCATCACAGTTTCGCAAATTCGACTACAAACTTTAAAAATTCGTAACTTTCGCGTACGAGCTCCGTTTTCCATGTTCTTTATATCCACGCGTAGGCGGGAACATACTCTACAACTTTCGTTTAGACTCCGTCAGCTAATTTTGAATTTATTTTAAAAGTTATATTTTTAACAGGCCGGGACAGGATTGGTTCGTTAAAAATTCATAACTTCTTCATCCGACGTCCGTTTTCGTCTGTCTTTTATCGTTATGCTGCTATTAACGAGATCTTCGATTCTCATTTAGGTTGTGTCGGCTAAAAACCGCTCGATCTAATATTCGAACTTCGGGCTGTACATTGCTAAGCCGAAACTTCGAAAAATCATAACTTCCTCATACAAAGTCAGATTTGGGCGTTGTTTTTATGGACGCTCTCGGTTTAACGTTTTCTACGACTTTTGTTTATATCGCTAAGGCTAAAACTCTCTCTATCGTAAATTCCTTATTTACGCTTCCCGGTATCGTGCCGGTTCCATCACGAAACTTCGACGGGTCATAACTTCCTCGTTATAACTCGGATTTCGGCGTTCTTTATATCTCCGGAATCCTTGTTTCGACTGCTACAACTTTATGTAAAGATATCGGGTTTATCTCACACTTTAATTTTGACGCTTATTTTTATTCTTTATTAATTATACATTTATAATTAAATAATAAGCACATAAATTCACATAATTCACGAAATACTCAAATATTTCATCTTTATTACATCAAAAGAGTTACAATAGTTGACCTAGACTATTACATCGTCTAAAAATGCTTAGCCCCGAAATTCGGGCGTTACACACTAAGGCCCAAACAATCACCAGACCCATCCTCAGCATGAACAAACATAACCGATAAATTGAATAATGCAGAAACACATTGCAATGAATCATGGTGCCAATCCATAAATTCTACCCTCAATGAGCTCCTTAGAGTCCCCAAAAGTTTCCTCCATTTGAGTACGGATCCTGTGCTTTTAGTAGTACAGGCTTAATACTGCCTTCCACACCTATCCGTACTTTCCTCAAGAATCATTTTAGATCCTCTAAGTAACTAATCATATCCACTATAGTCCAATCCAATCATATATACCCACTCTCAAACGAATATACATCGTTAAAACAACGTACCCATTCCTATAAGGCACGTCCTAGCTCTCCCAGGATTCCCACCTCACCCTGCTTTCAGCTACTGAAGAACCCCTGCTAATATCAACTAACCACTTCATGCATACAAATTACATGCAAGAAAACTTAAATAATCTCTCAAATAAAAGACCTAACCCTAGAACGGTTGGACTCAGACAAGAGTTGCACCATTGGGCCAAATCAGTCATTCTAAAACTATTTAACCGTTACAGCATGTAACTTAACTTATCCATTTAATAGTTAGCTCACATCAATATGAGTCCTAAAAAGCACAAAGAAAGCAACATTCTGGCAGTAATTACATTCTATAGGCCACAAAACATAAAAATGCATCCTCTAACTAACTTGCTTCTGTGATGCTAGGAACTTCTACCAACTCTGCTAATCTTCCTAGATTCTCCTTCTAGGTTCTCTCTTTCTCTCTCTCCCTCCCTCCCTCTCTCCCTCTCTCAGATGCTCACACAAGCACATTATGACATTCTTCCTAGGCTTTCCTAGGGTTCCCTTCACACCACTCTCTGCCATCAGCTGCAGAAGAGACCCCTTTCTAATAACTTCTAACTAGTATGGTTCATCCTTGAGTTTCTCCTTCTTTTCTTCTTTATTTCTGAGCATGCAGTCCTTTTCTAGATGGTTTGACCCATTGCAATAGTTACAATTGTAACCAGAGTCACCTTTTAGCTTCAAATCCTTCTTCTCAAGCAAGTTCTTTACTTCTTTCTTTTCCTCTTTCGACTCAACCTTCACATTCTTTCCAGTCGAACTGTTTCCCTTAAACTCATTGTTTTTCTTGAACTTCGGATTGAAAGGCTTCTTGAATAATTTCTTAACTTTGTTGTTTGAGTAGTAAGCCACTGATTCATCATTAGAATTAACCCAAAAGCCTTCTTCCTCAAGTTTATCTTCTTCCGCAGATTCGACATCAGAATCCTTGGTAGTCACTTGCAACATCGGTGCCAATGGTCCTCCCAAACTTAACATTCCTTCTTCATCAATTTCATTTATCTCACTTTCATGAGCTTTCAAAACATTATACAAATTTACCAACGAATAACCATTGAAACATTCATGAGTTTTGATTATCAAGCTTATGTTTCTCCACTCCTTTCTCAATCCCATCAGAAACGTGAGATTGGACTCCAGTGACGAACGAGTCACTATGTATCGAGAACATTTGAATATTAGTTAATTCAATCGATCATAGTAGGACTCGATTGATTTGTTGTCCTTCTGTTTGAACTCACCCAATTCTAACAAACACTAGTTCACGAAACTTTTCTTAGTCTTTTCATTGCCTTGATTTTTCTCTTTCAAGGTGTCCCAAATCTCCTTTGCAGTTTTACAACTTCGAACGTAATTGTAAACTACTGGTGGAAGAGCACCACGTAGTTGTGACAACCCAAAATTTCTACTCTGTACAACAATTCACTTCAATAGAAGTCAGAACAGTTTCTACTAACTTTCAAGCTTTCTGGAGTCAGTTTGAGTGTTTTAAAGTTAGTACTTCAATAGATATCAGGAGAGAGGATGCCCTAGGGTTTATTGTGCAACAATAATGTCCTAAAACTCTAAGAGTTTGGAGTTTACGGCCTAAACAAAGCTGTTTACGGCCGTAAACCCTAAAAGGGGGTATAAATATGACACTTAGTCATTATTTACCACTTTTCACATTTTCAAGATCCAAAACCCAATTCTCTCTCAAGTATCATCCAAAGTTCTTCAAAAATCTTCAAGAAAGTAAGTGTTTTCTTCCTTGTTTAGTTGATATCTACCTTAATCTAGTGACCTTACATGATTTCATCCATGAAATCATTCCATTTGTGTAGATCTTCAAGTTTCACCAAGAACACCAAGAACACACACTAGTGTTCTTGGACTTTTAGCACCTTTTCAAGCTTCTCTATTGTAAGTACTCTTACCCTAGTGTGCTGAAAGGCTTGTTACACTTCTTAATCATCTAGAAAACACAAAGAATCAAAGGATCAAAGGTGTTTACGGTCCAAGAACACCTTGGACCGTAAACCCTATCAAAGGGGCCAAAGTGGCCCTAGTCCCTTACCAAGCCTTGGAAACTAGCCTAGACCCCTTCCTTGATGTGCTTAGTACTTGAAAACATCAAAAAGACCACAAACCATTTGGGTTTACGGCCGTAAACCGAAGGAGAAATGGTCCAAGGACCGTAAAATCCACAAAGGAGTGAAATGGTGCTCTAAACACTTCCTAAGGCTTAAACATGAAGTAGGAATGCTTCTTATGCCCTTTAAAGCTTCAAAACACAACATGGTAGAAGTACCATGTGTTTACGGCCATAAACCCATGTGTTTACGACCGTAAACTCCAAAGGAGTTGGTCACAAAACCGTAAACTCCAATAGAGGGTCCCCTTGAACCCTAAACTCAATAGCCAAGTCCTACAACCCTTAGATGCAATCCTTTGGACTTATAGCACTTAAACCAAGTGTTTTACATGTCTTAGGATGTCTTAAACTTGGTTAATTAGTTGTTTTATAACTAATTGGATACATATATGTGTTATTATGTGTTAACTAGGATCATTGCGTGTTCAAGTCTTCACTTGACACTTAGCATCCTATACATTCCGTTCATCCAAACCACTCACTACAGGTGAGTTCATACCCCTTAATTAACCTTTTAAATGTTTTTAAATGATTTTATGAGGGGGGGGGGGGAATACAAGTTGGTCTATTTTAGTTATTATATCAATCACATGTGATTAATAACTACCAAACAAGTGGATTTCTTACTTTTCAAACTGTGTTATCAAACAAACTACTTTTCAAACTCTTTTACATGTCAATTACTTTAGTAAACTCTTTTAAATATCAAATACTTTTATCAAACTCTTTTACATGTCAATTACTCTTATTTAAACTCTTTTACACTTATATTCGATTAAATGTGTATCTTTATAGATATAGTTATATAAGTAGGATTGAAAGGACTTAGGACTGATAACTCACCTTACCTCCTGTTCCTCGTTTGGTTGTGGACTTAAGGTATCGGTTATTTGTCCGAAGGTCGTTTGAATCCTAGTTATATATTATGTATATGTATATAGATATAAAAGTTCCTTCTTTCTATTCAAAACCATTGGGTAGCAAAGGCATACATACATGTTTATACATTCAAATCATATTACTAGTAAGCTACTATAGGTGTAGTTTAGGGTATTACTAATACTATTACTAGAACAATGAAACATACAATGAGTCAGTTCATACATGAGTCAATACATGCTAGACAGAGAGAGAACACACAATACAGCTAGTACATACTATACATTACAATACATGCTAGACAGAGAGAGAACACACAATACAGGTAGCACATATATATACTAGGACATTACTACAGTTATGTGAGCCACATAACGGGGCATGGCATCACTTGTCATGGCCCGTTTTGTATCCAGAATCTCCTTAAATGGAGAGCGTATGAGTTTGTGTATAGATCTATACTGGATTGACTATCCTACACCTTGCTGCTCGCTACAGTGGGACTTGCAAGTCTACGGGTGCCAAATGTCATTTCTTACGACGTCTTACATCGTCGTTTTTCTATAGTCGGTAGCAGGGTACAGCCCGATCACATGGTACTTTAAATTACAATTGGTTTAAGGTAGTTAGTATAGCAGTAGTTACTTAATACAACACTACCGTACTATTTCATTTTCCCATTGCATTCACTTTGTGATCTTCACACAATATACAATAATGTAAAAGCTATATTTTTGGTTAATGATAGTCAGATTTGGGAAAATGCATACTCTTACAAGAGACACACACACGACCACTAGATGCCTTGGTAGAAGGCTACTTTTAGTGGGAAACATAGGGTTTTCTAGGATAGTTCAAAACATCTTACAAAACATCTTACAAAACAACTTAGAAAACATCTTACAAAACATCTTACAAATACTTTCTTATAAATACAAACATTAATATACTTATGATCTCACCAGCTTTAAAGCTGATACTCGCTTTCAAAATAACTTGTATTCTCAGGTCACCAGTAGATAGGTACTAGTACCAGGTTCTGAGAAGATGGAGTTCGTTCAAGACTCATCTTTTATTTTGATTTATATTTTGATGTCTATTTAACTTGACAGAACACACTTGTATCAAAATTATATTATTAATGCAATGGATGATGTTGTTGCTTGTTTACTACTTTGCACTGTTGTGATACTAAACATGACGTCCTCCACCCCCGAACGATTCCGCCGTTCTTGGTTTTGGGGTGTGACAGATTGGTATCAGAGCATTGTTTATAGTGAATTGAGTATATCAACCCATAAAAGATATACAGTCTATAAATACAATGGGATTAAAATACTCTGACAAAGAGTTTATACTTTTAAATAATAAAATATTTAATTAAGTATACGTGCCTGCATTCATACTAAAATCAGTGTCACTAGGACAGAACAAAAGAATTACGATTGTTGGGCAGCACAAGTAGACTTAGAGACATATGGTCAACCCTGGGAAGATACAGCCTGATCAACTTTATTATCCGAGGAGTGACTAGCATGTGCCTAAGTGTGGTTGTGAGGTTGCAACAAGTCTAAAATTTTACCCACAATACCACAATGAAAACAATAGAACATAAATCTAAAATACTATAGGGGTATTTTGTATTTCCATAATTGCTTATTTGAGAACTAAAGATCTTCATTAATAGGTTGATAGTTGCAAAGTGGATACATTAAGGTTATATGTAACTAGGATGACATAGGCTTAGACTCTGTGAAATTTTTCTTTACCCCTGTTCCTTGTGAATTTGGAGTTAACATCACTTATTCGAAGGCCTATCCTGTTTTGATTTCATATAACTGGTATGCACTTTACAAATATTGAAGTAACCAATGAAGATTATCATATAATTATCTAGTTAGCACGTCTAAGAAATTTTTCTTTATCCCTTTTCTCGCATAGATAACATGGCCGGATTCCATCCCCACGGTAACTTGTACATCCCTAACCAAGGTAATGGAGGAGGGTTTGAAGCAGAGCCAGAAAATGATCACCCAATCCCTGTGGATGATCACCAGGCTGAAGGCTTTGCAGATGGTTCTGACTCCGAGCCTGAAGTTGAGAACCTACCCCCAATGGCTCTTGTCCCAAATCCTAACCCTCGTCCTGCTTTTCAAGGCCCGACGCCTCTGTGGGTGGAAAGCTTGGAAACATGGAGCCAAGATCAGGATCAGCCCATACCATTCAACGGAGACCAAAGCTTTTATGACCTGAGCGAAGGAGGCTCAGCAGACAGAGTCTTGCCAATCCTGGTCCGCAGAGTGGCTCGAAACGAGATTCAGGGCAGGACAACTCTCCATCGAATCACGGAAGTTGTCAGCAATGCGAGAATGCATACCCTCCGTACCATTCGTCTGGAAGATACTCACGAGAGATTTAGGGGAGACCATGAGGCCCTACTGCAAGCACTAGCTGAAACTCGAGCCGAAGTTATAGAGCTCCGAGTACGCCAGAAGGTGTACGAAAGATACATGCTTGATATGGAGAGCCAGCTAGCTGAACTAAGGGTTCACCAGAGGGATGACCGTCCCCAGTAGGAGATATCCTACCTTTCTTTCCCTGGTTGAAAGAGTAATCTTCCTAGCTATGCTCTAAGTATTACCTTTCTAAGTAACTAACTTTGTACTGTAAGTACCTTCTAGTTAGGCCTGTATGCCGTCAAAACTTTTGTTACTTCAGATATGATGTAAGACCTACTCCAAGGTCATTTTCTCCCATCCTCTCATATTACATCTTAAATATCAAAGATATTGAAAGTCGGCAAATTTTTAGGCCAATCATTGTTCAAATACTTCTGTTTTGCTATCATTAGAATTCTATCTGAAACGTACTCTAGTCAAGTAATTGAGCTATGGTAATTTAGCTCAGAGATCACTTCCAATCGTTGTCAAAGGTTAGATAGTAATCGTCTTATAACCATCCTATGAACTTACTTCCATTCTTTACTAGGACTGTATCATAGGGATGTAGGTCAAACCCTCGAGAACTTACTCCTACTCTTTTCATAAATGGTCGAAATACTCCTAAGTTCAACAATAATCACTCACGAACTCATTTTCTTTTCCAAAGAAGAATCATGTCATCACCTAGAGGTAATCCGCCAAACGACACAACCCCAATCCTTCATATAGACGCTGCCACCTTCCAAGCAGCGGTATCAGCTGCCGTGACAGCTGTCCTTGCAAACCTCAACACTAGTAGCGAAAGCAAGGCTGAAAAAGGTGTTGATAGTTAGAATTGTGGTAACCAGCCGGGAAATCAACAAATAGTAACGTTCACGAACACCCAAATCCACAACTCAGAGTTTAAGAAACGAAAGCGTCAAGCCCAAGTGGAACGCAAGCGATTTCAAAGGCTTGCCAGACAACAACAACCAGTGGCGACCCCTGCCGCCTCAGCACCGGTCAAGCGATATGAGAGAACACTCCTGAAGTGTAACACGTGTAACTATCATCATAACGGAACTTGCCGGGTATTGCAATGCATCAAGTGCAACAAAATGGGGCACATTGCTCGTTTATGTAGAACCACCTCTACCACCGGAGCCAGCCAACTTTGCTATAGTTGTGGTGAGGCAGGACACTATCATAGGAATTGTCCAAAAGGGAAGATCCACGAAAGCAGCCGTGTCCACATAACTCCGACACGACACTTCACTTCTGCCACCGATGCTGGTGCTAACAAGATATGTCACCTATGCGGTGAGATAGGACATCTCGAGAAGGATTGTCCAATAACGAAGAACTCTGGTGTAGACGGGAAGATACTAAGGATCATAGCCGCAGGAGAGACTACTCCGGGATCACGTTGAAATACTAGGGCATTTCGTTATAGTAGACTTATAAACTGTTAAAAACTAGTGCAACTAGAGTTTAGTCTTTTGCGAGATCCCGTCAGTAAGGGACTCTCGTGCTGCGTGTACTCGCTTTTGTAGTATACCTTATTCGCAGCAGTGGTCTTATAGAAATCTTAAGTACTAAAACTCTGTTAAAAGTTGCACCGTTGTGTTTAGTTTGTAATACCTTTTTGAACTAAGTCTAATGCCTCTTATTCCGATGTAGTCCGACATTTACATATAACTTGAGCAAATCCTACCTTCACAATACCAGTCTCACGCGTAAATTCTTTTCTCCGGAATCGCCTTTCTAGCGAAGCCGTCATTCCATAACTCCGAGGTACTCTTACAGAGAGTACCTTATATTTCGTATCCTTCCCGAAGACACCTCAGCAAACCTCCCCAGAGTACCACTCGTACAGTACGTCAAGTTCAACCCGAAGACCCATACGGTTGATCTATCGCTGAAGAAGGTATACGCAAGGGTGGTATATAATCAAGGTTCTACAGGCTTAGAATTAATGATTCCGCTTTAACTTCTTTACCTTGTTTGGATGTGAGCTTAAAGAAGAATCATTTATTCGACTGCCTTTTCAGTCTTAATTATATACGACTCGTATACACAAAACTGTGATTGATGAACCAAATATGACTTCTGATATGAACTTTAGGACGGAGACTGCCCCAGACTACGAGTGATCGTACTGCCATAAGGATAAACATAGAAACCAATCAAATGCCTTCTCACTGATCGAGACGATAGATTCAGGTAGGACATAAAACTCCCGGGATTACCTCCGCAACGTCAAGTCGAGTTCAGAATTGATTTAGTTCCAGGGGCTACCCCCGTAGCCAAATCGCCCTATCGTCTAGCACCTGCAGAGATGCAAGAACTGTCCTGTCAACTTGACAAACTGCTCAGCAAGGGCTTTATAAGACCAAGCTTCTCACCCTGGGGAGCTCCAGTCTTGTTCGTCAAGAAGAAAGACAGATCGTTTCGTATGTGCATCGACTACAGGGAGCTCAACAAGCTAACCATCAATTATCAGTACTCTTTGCCTATCATAGACGAATTATATGATCAATAGAAGAAGGGCGAACTTCTTTTCAAAGGTCGATCCAAGATCCGGGCATCACCAGCTGCAAATTCATAGTGATGCCATTCGGATTAACAAACGCGCCGCATTATTCATTGATTTAATGAATAAGGTGTGTCGTCCTTACTTAGATCAATTCTTCATCATCTTCGTCGATGACATACTTATCTACCCACGTAGTAAGGAAGATCATAGTCAACAGCTTCAACAGGTAGTGGAAATTTTTCGATCAGGGAATCTCTATGCTAAATTCTCTTAAAATATGAGTTTTGATTAGAAGGGTCAAATTCCTGTGTCACTTTGTTAGTGAAGAGGGAATTCAAGTAGGCACTTCCAAATTCCAAGCCGTTGAGAATGGTCGAATCCGAAGACGCCTACAGAAACTGTAAAATTTCTAGGTCTCACAGACTACTATAGTAGATTCTTTCAGAACTTCTCACGATTCGCGAAGCGCTTACAACTCGGACCCAGAAATGCACGATGTGACAACCCGAAACAGGAGAGAGCGTTCCAAATGCTAAAACAATGCATTGTGCACCGCACCTTTGACTGGGAAGAGAAACAGGAGAGAGCGTTCCAAACGCTAAAACAATGCATTGTGCACCGCACCATTTCTATCCCTCCCCGAAGGGATAGAAGACTTCTTTGTCTATTTGGTTGCATCAAATCAAGGGCTCGGATGTGTTCTGATGCAGCGAGGTAAGGTCATTACCTAAGCCTCCCATCAGTGAGAAACGCTCAAATCTAGCTACGAAATGCACGATCTAGAGTTAGAGGACATCAATAGAGAGGATCGTTCAGTTTAGTGGGCGATTAAAAGCCTCTAGTGTCCGACTGAAAAGTTACGCAGGACATTTAGAGATTCTTGCCAGAATCGGCCCTGTAGCTTACAAACTTAACGTACCACGCAAACTCAGTAACGTACATTCTACTTTCCACGTCTCGAACTTGAAAAAGTGTCTGTCCGACGAGACTCTTGTAATCCCACTCGACGAGATCAAGATCAACGAGAGCCTCAACTTCGTGGAAGAACCTGTAGAGATCATGGACCGAGAGGTCAAGCAAACGAAACAAAGCCATATCCCGATAGTGAAGGTTCGCTGGAACGCCAAGCGAGGACCAGAATTCACTTGGGAGCGAGAGGATCAGATGAAACTGAAATATCCTCGCATTTTTACTTAGTTATTTGTAGCTACTTGTTTGCTTAAACCCTAATTTTGGGACGAAATTCCTTCTAACGGGGGGATGATGTGACAACCCGAAATTTCTACTCTGTACAACAATTCACTTCAATAGAAGTCAGAACTGTTTCTGCTAACATTCAAGCTTTCTGGCGTCAGTTTGACTGTTTTAAAGTTAGTACTTCAATAGATATCAGGAGAGAGGATGCCCTAGGGTTTATTGTGCAACAATAATGTCCCAAAACTCCAAGAGTTTGGAGTTTACGGCCTAAACAAAGGTGTTTACAGCCGTAAACCCTAAAAGGGGGTATAAATATGACACTTAGTCATTATTTACCACTTTTCACATTTTCAAGATCCAAAACCCAATTCTCTCTCAAGTATCATCCAAAGTTCTTCAAAAATCTTCAAGAAAGTAAGTGTTTTCTTCCTTGTTAATTGATATCTACCTTAATCTAGTGACCTTACATGATTTCATCCGTGAAATCATTCCATTTGTGTAGATCTTCAAGTTTCACCAAGAACACCAAGAACACACACTAGTGTTCTTGGACTTTTAGCACCTTTTCAATCTTCTCTATTGTAAGTACTCTTACCCTAGTGTGCTATAAGGCTTGTTACACTTCTTAATCATCTAGAAAACACAAAGAATCAAAGGATCAAAGGTGTTTATGGTCCAAGAACACCTTGGACCGTAAACCCTATCAAAGGGGCCAAAGTGGCCCTAGTCCCTTACCAAGCCTTGGAAACTAGCCTAGACCCCTTCCTTGATGTGCTTAGTACTTGAAAACATCAAAAAGACCACAAACCATTTGGGTTTACGGCCGTAAACCGAAGGAGAAATGGTCCAAGGACCGTAAACTCCACAAAGGAGTGAAATGGTGCTCTAAACACTTCCTAAGGCTTAAACATGAAGTAGGAATGCTTCTTATGACCTTTAAAGCTTCAAAACACAACATGGTAGAAGTACCATATGTTTACAGCCATAAACCCATGTGTTTACGACCGTAAACTCCAATGGAGTTGGTCACAAAACCGTAAACTCCAATAGAGGGTCCCCTTGAACCCTAAACTCAATAGCCAAGTCCTACAACCCTTAGATGCAATCCTTTGGACTTATAGCACTTAAACCAAGTGTTTTACATGTCGTAGGATGTCTTAAACTTGGTTAATTAGTTGTTTTATAACTAATTGGATACATATATGTGTTATTATGTGTTAACTAGGATCATTGTGTGTTCAAGTCTTCACTTGACACTTAGCATCCTATACATTCCGTTCATCCAAACCACTCACTACAGGTGAGTTCATACCCCTTAATTAACCTTTTAAATGTTTTTAAATGCTTTTATGGGGGGGGGGGGAATACAAGTTGGTCTATTTAAGTTATTATATCAATCACATGTGATTAATAACTACCAAACAAGTGGATTTCTTACTTTTCAAACTGTGTTATCAAACAAACTACTTTTCAAACTCTTTTACATGTCAATTACTTTAGTAAACTCTTTTACATATCAAATACTTTTATCAAACTCTTTTATATGTCAATTACTCTTATTTAAACTCTTTTACACTTATATTCGATTAAATGTGTATCTTTATAGATATAGTTATATAAGTAGGATTGAAAGGACTTAGGACTGATAACTCACCTTACCTCCTGTTCCTCGTTTGGTTGTGGACTTAAGGTATCGGTTATTTGTCCGAAGGTCGTTTGAATCCTAGTTATATATTATGTATATGTATATAGATATAAAAGTTCCTTCTTTCTATTCAAAACCTTTGGGTAGCAAAGGCATACATACATGTTTATACATTCAAATCATATTACTAGTAAGCTACTATAGGTGTAGTTTAGGGTATTACTAATACTATTACTAGAACAATGAAACATACAATGAGTCAGTTCATACATGAGTCAATACATGCTAGACAGAGAGAGAACACACAATACAGCTAGTACATACTATACATTACAATACATGCTAGACAGAGAGAGAACACACAATATAGCTAGTACATACTACACATTAGAATACATGCTAGACAGAGAGAGAACACACAATACAACTAGTACATACTACACATTACAATACATGCTAGACAGAGAGAGAACACACAATACAGCTAGTACATACTATACATTACAATATATGCTAGACAGAGAGAGAACACACAATACAGCTAGTACATACTATACATTATAATACATGCTAGACAGAGAGAGAACACACAATACAGCTAGCACATACATATACGAGGACATTACTACAGTTATGTGAGCCACGTAACGGGGCATGCCATCACCTGTCATGGCCCGTTTTGTATCCAGAATCTCCTTGAATGGAGAGCGTATGAGTTTGTGTATAGATCTATACTGGATTGACTAACCTACACCTTGCTGCTCGCTACAGTGGGACTTGCAAGTCTACGGGTGCCAAATGTCACTTCTTACGACGTCTTACATCATCGTTTTTCTATAGTCGGTAGCAGGGTACGGGCCGATCACATGGTACTTTAAATTACAATTGGTTTAAGGTAGTTAGTACAGCAGTAGTTACTTAATACAACACTACAGTACTATTTAATTTTCCCATTGCATTCACTTTGTGATCTTCACACAATATACAGTAATGTAAAAGCTATATATTTGGTTAATGATAGTCAGATTTGGGAAAATACATACTCTTACAAGAGACACACACACGACCACTAGATGCCTTGGTAGAAGGCTACTTTTAGTGGGAAACATAGGGTTTTCTAGGATAGTTCAAAACATCTTACAAAACATCTTACAAAACAACTTAGAAAACATCTTACAAAACATCTTACAAATACTTTCTTATAAATACAGACATTAATATACTTATGATCTCACCAGCTTTAAAGCTGATACTCGCTTTCAAAATAACTTGTATTCTCAGGTCACCAGTAGACAGGTACTAGTACCAGGTTCTGAGAAGATGGAGTTCGTTCAAGACTCATCTTTTATTTTGATTTATATTTTGATGTCTATTTAACTTGACAGAACACACTTGTATCAAAATTATATTATTAATGCAATGGATGATGTTGTTGCTTGTTTACTACTTTGCACTGTTGTGATACTAAACATGACGTCCTCCACCCCCGAACGATTCCGCCGTTCTTGGTTTTGGGGTGTGACAGTAGTTCACGTAGACATTTCATGTCCTTCTCCTTCATCTTCAATCCTTGAGTGATCATGTCTTCACTTGTAGCAGTTGTACCAATGTTGGTTAACATCGTTGGACTAGATTCTCTACTATTTATAGATCTCATCAGATCTTCATCAATTCTATTGATATATTATTCCATCCTACCAGCCCACTATTCGTAGTACTCGTGAATTAGCATCGGAATCTTAGTTGGTGATCCGAGCAAGTGAGAGAAGTTCATCATTGTGTTCATATTGAAGTTCGCCATTTTTTTTACAGATTTTTGAAGAAAGAGGATTTTTAGATTTAACACAAGATTTAAAAAGGTAATCAAACAAATATTGATTAGAAATCAATCAATCGAACACAAAAAGTGCAAAATCAATTCATAATAATTAATTGAATCAAGTTTTCTGATTCAAATTGCGGAAGTTTTTGAATCAGAAATATCGATTCAAAAAATATGAGAAACACGAGAAAACTCCAATTGATTGGATGAATCCTGCTCTGATACCAATTGATGTGTGCTAGATTTGATTACAAACACAATCGATTCAAGAAAAACAATTAATAACAAAAGATGTAAATATAATATGGTTGGCTCTTATTAAGTCTGTAGAGAGTACAAAGTATCGAGAGTGTTTTACAATCAGCAGTGCACAAAATTTACCCTCTACACTAGTACTTAACCTATTTATAGGGTACAACAGACTCAACAAAAAATACAAGGACTAAACATTCTAGCTTCGATTACTAACAGTGCCTTGCAAATACATAGGGAGTGGAAATTATTTGGATTTCGACTCCTTACAGAGTCTTACCATTTCGACTCCTCACTATAAACGTTTCGACCCCTACAAAAGGGTCGATAACAAATAGCAGAAAATAATTTAACTAATTATTGAAACTATTCTATGGTATCGGCGCCAAAAATTTGATATGTAATTTACATACTAATTTTATCGAACTAATTTAACTAACTATTAGGCCTAAGGCAGTATACCTAATCAAAAATAGAATTGCACAAAAAGTCGGGTATCGAACACAGGGAACAGTAATAATAGATTATATTATCTACTTAAGTTAATTAAATAACTATTAATTAAAAAGGGGGTTTTCTCTAGTTTTGAAAGACTAGAAACTTAAACACTTTATTAACACATAAAAAGAAAACAACTAGCAAACGTAAGAAAAAGTAGGAAAACAAGAAACAATTTTTACCAAGATAATTAAGAGATTTTCATTTAGATTTGATATACTTGATTTTATGGTTGATTTAATGGAAGTGTAAAGGATTAATGCTTCGTTGATTACCGATTCCTAAGATTACGAGATTAATGTTCACTAACCTAATCCTTTAGCAAATAAGTTCATTCATTCGGTGATCAAGCGGATAAACTAACAAATTTACTAGTGTTCGGTTAGAATTATGTGAGACTTATAACGAACTGATTTATTAGGTTAATTGAATCAATAGAATGTATAACTGGTCTTCATATATTAGCTCCTACAGTCACTTACCTACTTTTCTATTTAACCCTAGGTTTTTGGTCAAAACACTAGTCCTACAATTTTGTCAATCACAAGATCATAAGATTCAAGTCAATTCAGAATAATAAGTCATGGAAACTTAATTAAACTCAACAATAAACAGAAAAGTAGTTATCATGAATATAGAGAGATTCTTTAATAAGCTAACATAAAAAATAATCAACTTAGCATAATCCAATTCATAAATCAACTCATAATAATGCAAGCAATCTAGTATAAACGAAAGTTAGGGTGTTTAGCCCATATAACTTCAGCATACAAACATGTAAAAACAAGATTGACTTTGATAGTCATGATCAAACAAAGTAAAACAAGTAAAAAAAAGAGTAATGTTGCCTTAGTTCTCTAAAAAATAAGCTAATAACCGAAATCTGCACTCCAAAGCTTCCAAGGAACGTCTCTGGCATCCAAAAGTCGATAATTGCTTCTAGCATCCAACAGGTTTGAGAGAAAAATCAATCAATATATAGTTTTCTAACATCGGTGCACCACGGTACAGTAATGGCCTCCACGCCTTCGTTAGTGCAAGATTCGCATATCCGGCAAGGCATAAGGTAGTTGGGATTCTTCGAGCTACCACGTCGTGGTGAGGGTCACCATGTTATGGTTCTTCAGCTTTCCTTCTTCATTTAGTCTTAAACCAAATTCATAGCTTCTAGCTTCCAATTTGCTTCCTTTTTTATCCCGAGCATGTCTTTTATTGCTACAACACAATATATGACAAATTAAGTATCTTTCATCCTATTAATATGCATGATTATGGCTAAAAATATTAAGGTATGATAATATATATATATATATATATATATACACACACACATACGTATATATCCACATATCATGTACTTCATAGATATTGTTCAGAAATAAAATATTCCGAGAAGAGAATTCTCTCAAGATATACGATGTAACTATGTTGGACTGCACTTCAAATGATGAGGAATGCTGAAAAACTTGAGACTAGAAGAAAAAGGTTAGACAAAAAAGAAATATAATGATCCTTTATTTTCCGAGAAGAAACAATTCCGAGGAGAAAAAGTTTTAATTCGGAATTATTTGACTTTCTAATGTTTCCATTAGAGAGTGCAAACTTCTTGGAAGAATTGAGGATCAGGCATCATCATTCCCATTTTTTTTAGAAACCCAATAAATTTGGTTTCGTCTAATGCCTTAGTAAAGACATCAACAATTTCATCATCAGATGGAACAAAAAAAAGCTCAATGTTACCTTTTAGAACATGATCTTTAATAAACTAATACTGAATATCATTGTGCGTGGTCATGGAATACTGAATTGGGTTGTGAGAGATCGTAATTGCACTTTGAGAATCACAATAGATAGGAATCTGTTGAAATCAATAACCATAGTCCAAAAGCTGAGATTTCCTCCATAGAACTTGCGAGGTACAAATTGTAGCAATAATATATTCCGCTTCGGCTATTGAAAGAGTAATACAATTCTGTTTCTTGAATTACCAGGTAACCAATCTTCCACCCAAAAATTGCCAACCACCAGATGTGCTTTTACTATCAAGTTGAAGTCCTCCATATTTTGAGTCAAAATAGGCTTGAAGAAGGAAACTTTCATTTGCAGGGTACCAAGGTCTGAGGTGCTTAGTTCCTTTGAGATATCGAAAGATTTGCTTGACAACCAAAATATGAGACATCTTCGGATTAATCTGGAATCTATCACATATAAATATAGAGAACATGATGTACAGATGACTTGTAGTGATGTAGAGTAGCAATCCAATCATTCCCTTATACTTCTTCTGATCAACAGCAACACCTGATGGGTTAGAGAAGATCTTGTGTCTGAAACCCATTGGATCCTTTACAGAGGCATATGTGTCCATTGAATATTTCTTCAGAAGTTTGGAAATGTATTTCTCTTGATGAATGAAGATTCCTCTGTTGCTCTGTTTAACTTTCAGTCCAAGGAAGAAGCTCAATTCACGATTTATACTCATCTGGAATCGACTAACCATTAACTTTGCAAAATCAGCAACCATCGTTGGATCAGTTGATCCAAAGATGATGTCATCGAACTATATTTGAGATAACATGAGATGTTTTCCATTCAATCTTCGGAATAATGTGGGATCAAGAATTCCTCTTTGAAACTCGGAAGGCTTCATAATATCAGTGAGTGTCTCGTACCAGGCGCGTGTAGCTTGCTTGAGGCCATATATAGCTTTTTGGAGTTTGTAGTAGTAGTTCAAATATGAAAGATTTACAAACCCAGGAGGATGTTGAAGATATACTTCAGTATCAAGTTCACCGTTGAAAAAAGCGCTCTTGATGTCCGTTTGGTAACAATTAAAGCCTTTGTGAGCAGCATAAGCGAGAAAGATTCGGATAGCTTCAAGACAAGCAACAGGAGCAAAGTTCTCGTCGTAGTCGAGTCCTTTGATCTGAGTAAATCCTTTGGCTACCAATCTTACTTTGTTTCTGATTATGACTCCAGCGTCGTTGAGTTTTTTTGGAAGACCAATCTTGTACCAACAACAAGTGATACTGAAGAGGAGGGACAAGAATCCACACTTAATTTCTGTTAAATTCTGCTAGCTCTTCTTACATGGCTGTAATCTAATCAAAATGTTCTAATGCTTATTTGATGGATTTGGTTTCAACCATTGATATGAATGCCGAGAAGTGACACACGTTTTGAATATTAGCAATAGAGCGAGTTTGAAATCTAGCGTTAAGATTTCTTATTACTTGATTCGGAGGATGATCCTTTGTCCAGATATGCAATCTCGGAAGTTCTTGTGCAACAGATGATTCGACGTTAACAATGGGGTTATGTTGCTCCCCATGAGCATTTTGAGTTTGAGGATGATGCTCCCCATGAACTTCTGAGCCGGATATGTTAGCATCATCATCGTTCGGAAAGTCAAAGAAGTTGACATCATCTTCATTTTTGTTCAGAATAGGATCAAATTTAGCGAATTGATCTTTTGCATATTTAAATATGTCGACATTTGATTCGAGGTTGGATGACTATTATCCCCCTTAACCTGAGAAGGTTGAAGTGGATCGGAATCAAATGGAGGAAAGGTTGGGGTCGTACCAGACACATTTTAAGAAACCGGAGTGGCAGACGATGACAGTCTTGATCGAGATTCTGAATCAAGAGCAATTTCTATTGGTCCGAATAGACTTTCGAAATCAGCTTTATAGATAATTTGAGGATTAAGAAACCCAGGGGTGAAGCATCAGACTCCATGATATGTGTTGTAACATGAGTAGGATCTGAGTTCCAAACAAAATTATCATCAAAAGTGATATCAAAACTTTCTTCAATTACACGAGTTCAACGATTCAGAACCCTGTAAGCTTTAGATTTGGATGAGTATCCTAGAAAGATGGCTTCATCGGATTTTGGTTGAAACTTTGTGAGTTGGTCACGATTGTTCTTGATAAAGCATCTACACCCAAAAATATACAAGAACGAGATACTTAGTTTCCAAGCATTCATTGCTTCATACAGTGTTTTGTTGAGACGACAGTTGATGATACTTCGATTTTGAGTGAAGCAAGCTGTGGAGACAGCTTCGGCCCAAAGATAGAGAGGAAGGTTTGCAAGGTTGAACATCGACCGATCAGCTTCAACTAGAGTTTGATTTCTTCTTTTAACCACACCGTTTTGTTGTGGAGTGTAAGGAGCACAAAAGTTGGGTTTTCAATGCCTTTTCGGTGAGAAATTTCACAATGGTGGCATTTGTGAACTTGGATCCATGGTCACTTCGAATATTTCTGACAGGAAGTTTAGTCAGGACTTCAATGCTTTTTATGATGTTGATAAGCTCAGAAGCAGTTTTTGACATTAGCCTTAAGAAGAAAACCCATGTGAACCTCGTGTAGTCATCAACAATCACAAGAATGTACTTTTTGTGATGCAAAATTTCTATGGCAGATGCTCCACGGAGATCGATGTGAAGAATTTCCAGTTGTTCTAAAATGGATTTTTTTAATTAGAATAGGATGTCCTTTCTTTGATTGCTTCCCACATTCACACAGAATATAGAGATGATCAATTTTAAATTTGAGGAGCGGCAGACCTCGGACCATTTCACCAGAAACTAGATCATTCATATATCAGAAGTTGAGATGAGCAAACCTCTGATGCCATAGCCAACTGTCACAACTAGGAATTTTGATGCTTTGTAACTACAACAATTATATCAATTGTGAACCAACAATGTGAAAGCATGTATGATGCTTAGTCAATGACAACAAAACTTTCATCAAACACTTCATTCAAGCACTACAAATAGTCAACAAAGATTTGGAAGCCCTAGAAATCCCGGTTTAAGTCCATTTTGGACTAGGATTTCCTTATTGGGCCTAATGGACCAATAAGCTTCCAATTTAACTGTCTGGGGCATAGAACTCTCAAATGGGCCCTAATTGGACCCATATACATGAAACTTAATATCTTGGGCCTTACAAGCCTAAAATGAACTAGGTTAACTTTAATAGGCCTTATTGGGCCACAACAAATTTATATAGCCCTAATGGGTCATAAAAATCATTCCTTAATTTGTTTGGGCTGAAAATTACTTAATTGAATCATAATATGGGCTTAAACACAAAAAGCCCAATACTCTTTCTTTCCCCTCTCCTTTTCTCGGCGCAACTACACCTAAAGAGAAAGAGTTGACTTTCCATTGCCACCTCACCATTATTTCTTGGGTCTCCATGCATGCAACTCATGTTTCCAAGCAAACATCTCATCAACACTCTCTCTTCTCCTCTCTCTTTTTCTCTCGGCCGAAAACAACACAAACACACACACACACATTTCACTCAAACACTCTCAAAGAACTCTCTTCATCCTTCATCAAAATTTCGAGATTTAGGAAGCTTTTCAAGGAGATTATTCCACAAATTCATCATCTAAGGTAAGTTCATGCTTGGATCTATGATCTAGATTCTTTGTTTTATCAAAAATCTCTTCCTAATCTATTCAAACTCATGATCACCCTCTTAGAAACATCTAAGTTCGAGATTCTCCAAGAAGACTTGCTAGGATCGAATCTTCTTCATTTCTCTCTTCAAAAACCGAACCCACAACTCAAGGTGAGCTTCATACCCCTCTCTTTTTCGTTTTTATAAGTTTTATGGGGGAGAATACAAGAAAATGTGTAGATCTATGTGTATGTGTATGCTATGTATGATTTTATGCATGTATGTGTGATTTTATGTGTTTTTGTGATAAACATGTAACCAAAAAGGGGTGATATCTCGAGATCTATGACATGAGAAAGAAAACAAACATGATCTAAGTTATGTTACACTAAACAAGTCAAGAATAATAATTTATAAGATTGTGATGAACATATTTCAACATAAAACCCATTTTTGGGCTTAAATTGTCAAATATACAAAAATTGGGTTAAAGGTTGCCAATTCACGGTTTCTTAAGGGTTAAAAGACTCAAAAGAGTTACAATAACTGCTTTCCTGAATATTACGATTTTTAAAGGACTTAAAATGTAATTTCTAGCTTAATGGGCTAATTTTGGGCTTTTCGGCCCAACAAGCCCAAAATTGCGAAAAAAATGACATTTAAAGGGGATGAAATGGTAAACTCTTCAAAACAGGGGATAAAAAGTGTAATAAAACTATTTCAAGAGTTAAAAATGCTTTTCATTTCAAAAAAGGATCAAAAATGTAAAGTTTTTGGATTTTGGGCCAAAACTGTAAAAATTGCAAATAGTTGGGTTTTAACTGGAAAATACTATTCTGAAAGGGCTGAAACTATCAATAAAATAAGTTTTGAGTTAAAAATATCATCTCAACAAAACTATGGTGCAAAAGTGTCAAGAAAATGTTTTAAGGGTTTAAAATATCTTTTCTTTTATATAAAGGACTAAAATTGTTATTTTTGTAAAAAGAAAAGTGTTGAAAAGGCCAAACCACTATTCTTAAGTAAATTATTTTATTAAGTCAAAAATACTAAACTACGACTTACGAAAAATTGAAAGAGAAATACACGCATAACTCCAAATATCGTTATAACCAAATCGATCGGTCTCGTATCGATACAAATACAACGATCGTTCAATCGAACCCTCCAATAGATATGCGATACCTAAGACGAGTAAACATTCAAACTTTGGGCTTGAAAGTTTCAAATCATGCTTGTTGGACCTTGCAAGTCCATTTACATGATCTTTGGGCCCAAAGGGATAACGCTTATGTGTTATTGGGCCTCCTATGACCCAATTCCATGTAAAAGGACTTTCAATGGCTTTTATGTGCTATTGGACCCTAGTGGTCCATTAGTATTGCTAGTAAGGTCAAAGTAATCAAATGCGAGATGGGCCAACGTGTCCTTCGCATCCCCGACAGCCTAAAGTATTTACGATAGTAGCAGGACTTCGTACTCCTCTTCTCTTCGTTTGCTAAGGCTTATGAGTAATAAAAGTAGACGGACTTAGGACGTTATTCAACAGTAACCAAGGTGGTTTGGATTACGTGAGTAACAACGGACAACACCTCTATGGGTCGTTCGTAGTTGACAGTTATAACCAGTCTTTACCGGACCTCGTTATAACGACTCACTAGTAATGATAATATCCGACACCACCCGAGAAATCAAGGAAGAGTAATCAATATTCATTCGACGTGACGGTATAACAATTAGTAATCAAGTATATCTTTCGACATCGGAAAACATCGGGTTTTCCGGGGAAATCAACACCACTTGCTCGTAAATTCTATAACTATAATACAAAACACCCTTTTTATATATATGCTTTGAAATCATTCATGCATCAACTTATGGATCTTCACACTTTGATAAACTATTGTCTTTTCAGAAAATATCAGATTTTCTGGGTTTTACAAACTATACAAATCATTCTTATCACAACTTTGCTTATGAACTCACCAACATTCCATATGTTGACGTTTTTCCAAAATAACTTGTATTCTCAGGTAACAGGTAAGCGGAAGGGTAATACCAAGTATGTTAGGATGTTTTGTTTTGAAAACTCTGAAACATTTTGTGTTATGAATGTGTAATATTTAAAACAATGTACTGGATGTAAACAATATCAGTTGTAATGTATTGATGCATGGTGATGTTTATGTTATGATTCATGTATATTCACTGTGATGGTATTCAATTTAGTACATTTATACACTCTCGCAGACAGTATGGCCGGCTTCCATCACCCCGGAGATCCGTATTTCCCTAACCAGGGAAATAACGGATGGCTAGAAGAGGAACCCGAAGAAGACCCCGAGGAAGGGTCTGAAGAGGAACCTGAGGAGGAAGCCGAGGGTGGACCTGCCGAGCCGGTGGAGGTCCTGGAAGAAGAAGAAGCCAGAGAGGACTCCAAGGAAGAACCTGGCGATGATGTTGATTCGGACACAGAGTCCGAAGTCATCAACCCCCTTACCCGACTAGGGTGCCCGCTCACCGGATGGGCCCGACCGGCCCTACACCCCCCTGGGGTATCGAACTTTGGAGATGGAGCAGGCAGTAGGGACAGCGACCTCCCTTCGGCATGTCACGCGAGTTCTACGACTTGAGGGAGGGAGGACCAGCTGATCGCGCACTTCCGGTCATGGTGAGACGACTGCGGAACACTGGCGACCTGGCGCAGAGCACCGCCGATCAGATACACCAGATGCGGACTAGGGTTGAGCGTGCAGAACAGGAGACGCAAGAGGTTATTCGAGAGTTCCACATGAGGCAAGTGAGATGGGAGACTCGCCTCCGGGATGCGGAACGACAGGTGGCTCACCTTCAGGGAGCGTCCACTTCTTCAGCACCACCCCCTGGCGCATCCCACCATGACTAGGACTAGTCATATCTATCTTTAGTATTTTGCTTATGTGATCTATGCTATGTACCATCGACTCTATGTTTAAGTGATTACACTACTCATAGAGCCGTTACGCTGCCGAACTTGCACCACTTATGTATGCCCTTCTGAGCAAAATTTTCATGTATCAAAAATTCGGATAATATTAATGAAACGTTTTATGTGTTCTATTGTGATGTCGTGATCTGCTATGTGCTATATATACATGATTGTATGCTAATTTGTGAAACCACTTAAGTTAATGCAATACACCTAGTTTATAGGACCTCAATCTCACAAAAATCGTAGGCACTCAACATCTTTCCGTTTCATGACAGAAAGATGCCCCAACGACCAACTCGTGGAAACCCTGGACCAACCCCACCCGAAGTCAACTCAGCTGCATTCCAAGCAGCTGTATCTGCTGTAGTTACTGCAGCCATGGCACAAATCCAGCAAGGGAACAATGGTGGAGTCAATGGACAAGGGGATGGGAGTTCGAACAATGGAACAAATCACGGACCTACCAGAACATGTTCCTACAAGGACTTCACCAACGCCAAGCCACGAACCTTTAATGGCACGGGTGGAATGATAACCCTAAAGAGGTGGATGGAAAAAGTGGAATCGGTATTCGAGATATGTGAATGTCCCGAGGAGGTGAAAGTGAAGTTCGCCGCATGCACATTCGTTGACCAAGCTCTCACCTGGTGGAATGGACATATAGAGGCCATGAATCTCCCCGTAGCGAATGCTATGCCATGGACGGAGCTGAAAGAAATGCTAATGGCTGAGTACTGCCCTCGTGGCGAAATTCAGAAAATGGAGCAAGAGCTGTGGGATCTCACCGTCCGAAACTCTGATATTGATGCATACATATCAAGATTTAGCGAGCTGTCATTGTTGTGCCCTGGCATGATTACGTCAGAAGGAAAGAAAATCGAACGATTTATCTGGGGATTGACCTCCCCAATTCAAGGAAATGTAATCGCTGCAAATCCTGAAACCTTCGACAATGCCAAGAGGTTGGCCAAGAAACTGTACGACCACAACAAAAAAAGGGCGAGAAGCCAACATAAATTGAAGGAAAGAAGGAGAGTGACAACAAGAAGGGAAAGAACAACAAGAGAAAAGGGCGACAAGGCTCGGAGTCGACAAAGAAGCAACAAACAGTGACAGTCAACGCTGCAACCACCCAAGTACCCTCCACACCACATGCTCCAGCCTCAGCTAATCCAAGCACTCCTAAGCAGTATTCTGGAAATCTCCCAAAGTGCAACAAGTGCAATTTCCATCATAATGGCGAATGCAAGGAAATGCAATGCACCAGTTGCAATCGGAAGGGTCACACGGCAAGATATTGCAGGACCTATCCTCCCCAGAACCAACCACAAGGAAACAACAACAACAATAGCCGCAACAACAACAACAACACCAACAATAGCGGCAATAACACAGGATCAAGCCCCACCTGCTATGGATGTGGAAAGACTGGGCATATCCGTCGAAACTGCCCCAACACCAACAAACCTGGGAACGGAGGTACATGAAGGGTGCTAGCTATGGGTCAGGGAGAAGCGGTTCAGGATCCCGCTGTGGTTACCGGTACGTTTTTCCTAAACCACACTTATGCATGCACCCTATTTGATACCGGGGCAGAACGAAGTTTTATGAGCAATAAATTCAAACACTTATTAAAACAACAACCCCAGAAGCTTAATGAAACCTTCACGGTGTAAATGGCTAATGGTAAAACAGAATCCACTGGGGAAATCTACATCGGATGTACCTTGACCTTAAATCATCACGTCTTTCCAATAAACTTAATGCCTGTTTCCATTAGGAGTTTTGATGTGATTATCGGCATGGATTGGTTAAGCCCCCACCATGTTGAAATTATGTGTCACGAGAAGGCCGTTCGCCTTCATCTCCCAAATCACGAAACCCTAGTTATTTACGGAGACAAACCCAGCACGAACCTTCGTCTCGTCTCGTGCATTAAGGCACAAAAGTACCTACGAAGGAAGGACTTGACGTTTCTAGCTCATATAGTGGATAAGTCCAAAGAAGAGATCAATATTCGAAACATCCCTGTGGCTTGTGATTTCCCGGATGTCTTTCCAGAGGACCTTCCGGGGATACCCCCAGAAAGACAAGTCGAGTTCCGAATTGATCTAGTGCCAGGAGCTACTCCCATCGCCAAATCACCCTACAGATTGGCTCCTGCGGAGATGCAAGAGTTGTCCAGTCAACTCAGCGAGCTTTTGGACAAAGGATTCATCCGACCCAGTTTCTCACCTTGGGGAGCTCCGGTTCTCTTTGTCAAAAAGAAAGATGGTACCTTCAGGATGTGTATCGACTACAGAGAACTTAATAAGCTTACCATCAAAAACCGCTATCCACTTCCGCGAATCGACGATCTATTCGACCAGCTCCAAGGAGCTAGTTACTTTTCAAAGATAGATCTGCGATCTGGATACCACCAACTCAAGGTCCGGGAGGAGGATATTCCTAAAACCGCCTTCCGAACTCGTTACGGACATTATGAATTTGTCGTAATGCCCTTCGGTCTAATGAATGCTCCTGCCGCATTCATGGACTTAATGAATCGAATCTGCCGACCATTCCTCGATAACTTTGTCATCGTTTTCATCGACGACATCCTCGTCTATTCTCGAAGTGAGGAAGAACACGGACGACATCTCTGACAAATCCTGGAAACCCTGCGAACCGAAAAGTTATACGCAAAACTCTCTAAGTGCGAGTTTTGGCTCCGTAGTGTGAACTTTTTGGGACATGTTGTTAGTCAGGAAGGAATTCATGTGGATCCTTCTAAAATCCAAGCCATCAAAGGATGGGCGATCCCAACAACACCTACCGAAATTCGCCATTTTTTAGGCCTCGCAGGCTACTACAGGAGATTCATTCAAAACTTCTCCAAAACAGCAAAGCCACTTACCTCGCTTACACAAAAGGGTGTACCCTTCGAATGGACGGACAAGCAAGAAGCTGCATTCCGAACCCTGAAGCAAGCACTCTGCAGTGCGCCGGTGCTATCACTACCAGAAGGAACAGAAGACTTTATAGTTTACTGTGATGCGTCAAATCAGGGTTTAGGCTGTGTACTCATGCAGCGTGGAAAGGTGATAGCCTACGCGTCCCGACAACTAAAGACGCATGAGGTATATTACACCACTCATGATCTGGAACTGGGAGCAGTGGTCTTCGCCCTGAAGATTTGGAGGCACTACCTTTATGGTACTAAGTGCACCATCTTCACCGACCACAAGAGTCTCCAGCACATCTTGAATAAAAAAGAGCTGAACATGAGGCAACGAAGATGGGTTGAACTGCTGAACGACTATGAGTGCGAAATCAAGTACCACCCAGGCAAGGCTAACGTGGTAGCTGATGCCTTGAGTCGGAAAGAATACTCGAATCGTCGTTTGAAGACCCTCTCCATAACCATTCGATCTCACCTAACCTCTCAAATCAGGGCAGCCCAGTTCGATGCAATGAAGGCAGAAAACAAAATAAGTGAAGCGTTGTGTGGAATGGAGAAGAACTTCGAAGTGAAGGAGGACGGGACATGTTACTTCATGAACCGCATTTGGGTCCCTAAACTTGGGGGATTCAGAGAAGTAGTCATGAACGAAGCCCACAAGACGCGATACTCCATCCATCCGGGTTCAGATAAAATGTACTTGGATGTTAAGCAACATTATTGGTGGCTTTACATGAAGGCAGAGATTGCCACTTATGTTAGCAAGTGCCTCACATGTGCTAAAGTAAAGGTGGAATATCAGAAGCCCTCCGGATTACTACACCAACCAGTAATTCCCGAGTGGAAGTGGGAAAGGATTACCATGGATTTTGTGACCAAACTACCCAAATACCATATGGGTAATAGTTGATAGATTAACAAAATTCGCTTATTTCCTTCCAATAAAAGAATCATACAAGATGGAGCGCCTGACAAGAATCTACATCAAAGAAATCGTGAGACTCCACGGAGTGCCCATATTTATAATCTCAGATAATGACAGTAGGTTTACTTCATGCTTTTGGCAATCGCTTCAGAAAGCTATGGGAACGCAACTTGACATGAGCACTGCCTACCACCCACAAACGGATGGTCAAAGCGAGCGAACCATTCAAACGCTAGAAGATATGCTTCGCGTGTGTGTGAAAGACTTTGGAAAATCGTGGGATACCCACTTGCCTTTGATCGAGTTCTCATACAACAACAGTTATCACTCGAGCATTAAAGTCGCTCCTTTCGAAGCATTGTACGGGCGTAAGTGTAGATCACCGTTGTGTTGGACTGAGGTAGGGGACACCCAACTAGCAAGAGGGCAAACGCCAAACAATGCCTTAACGGGACCGGAAATCATACATGAGACGACCGAAAAGATAGTTCAGATCAGGGCCCGAATGCAACCATCACGAGACAGACAAAAGAGCTACGCCGACAAGAGGCAGGAGCCCTTGGAATTCAGAGTCGGAGATAGGGTGTTACTAAAAGTCTCTCCTTGGAAAGGAGTGATTCGTTTTGGAAAGCGGGGAAAACTAAACCCTCGATACATTGGACCCTTCGAGATTCTTGCACGAATCGGTCCAGTGGCTTATAGACTGCAGCTACCCGCTGAGCTCAGTAGTGTACACCCTGTGTTCCACGTTTCCAATTTGAAAAAGTGCTTATCCGACGAGACTCTCGTCATTCCATTGGAAGAAATCGAAATCAACGAGAATCTTATGTTCATCGAGGAACCAGTCGAAATCATGGACAGAGAGGTGAAGCGTACTAAGCAGAGCCGCATTCCGATTGTGAAGGTTCGATGGAACGCGCGACGCGGACCAGAATTCACATGGGAGCGCGAAGATCAAATGAAGCAGAAGTACCCTCACCTATTCTCGCATTCACAAATCTAGCTTTCAAAAGAATTTCGGGACGAAATTCCCTTAAACGGGGGGATGATGTCACAACTAGGAATTTTGATGCTTTGTAACTATAACAATTTTATCAATTGTGAACCAACAATGTGAAAGCATGTATGATGTTTAGTCAATGACAACAAAACTTTCATCAAACACTTCATTCAAGCACTACAAATAGTCAACAAAGAATTGGAAGCCCTAGAAATCCCGGTTTAAGTCCATTTTGGACTAGGATTTCCTTATTGGGCCTAATGGACCAATAAGCTTCCAATTTAACTGTCTGGGGCATAGAACTCTCAAATGGGCCCTAATTGGACCCATATACATGAAACTTAATATTTTGGGCCTTACAAGCCTAAAATGAACTAGGTGAACTTTAATGGGCCTTATTGGGCCAGAACAAATTTATATAGCCCTAATGGGTCATAAAAATCATTCCTTAATTTGTTTGGGCCGAAAATTACGTAATTGAATCATAATATGGGCTTAAACACAAAAAGTCCAATACTCTTTCTTTCCCCTCTCCTTTTCTCGGCGCAACTACACCAAAAGAGAAAGAGTTGACTTTCCATTGCCACCTCACCATTATTTCTTGGGTCTCCATGCATGCAACTCATGTTTCCAAGCAAACATCTCATCAACACTCTCTCTTCTCCTCTCTCTTTTTCTCTCGTCCGAAAACAACACAAACACACACACACATTTCACTCAAACACTCTCAAAGAACTCTCTTCATCCTTCATCAAAATTTCGAGATTTAGGAAGCTTTTCAAGGAGATTATTCCACAAATTCATCATCTAAGGTAAGTTCATCCTTGGATCTATGATCTAGATTCTTTGTTTTATCAAAAATCTCTTCCTAATCTATTCAAACTCATGATCACCCTCTTAGAAACATCTAAGTTCGAGATTCTCCAAGAAGACTTGCTAGGATCGAATCTTCTTCATTTCTCTCTTCAAAAACCGAACCCACAACTCAAGGTGAGATTCATACCCCTCTCTTTTTCGTTTTTATAAGTTTTATGGGGGAGAATACAAGAAAATGTGTAGATCTATGTATATGTGTATGCTATGTATGATTTTATGCATGTATGTGTGATTTTATGTGTTTTTGTGATAAACATGTAACCAAAAAGGGGTGATATCTCGAGATCTATGACATGAGAAAGAAAACAAACATGATCTAAGTTATGTTACACTAAACAAGTCAAGAATAATAATTTATAAGATTGTGATGAACATATTTCAACATAAAACCCATTTTTGGGCTTAAATTGTCAAATATACAAAACTTGGGTTAAAGGTTGCCAATTCACGGTTTCTTAAGGCTTAAAAGACTCAAAACAGTTACAATAACTGCTTTCCTGAATATTACGATTTTTAAAGGACTTAAAATGTAATTTCTAGCTTAATGGGCTAATTTTGGGCTTTTCGGCCCAACAAGCCCAAAATTGCGAAAAAAATGACATTTAAAGGGGATGAAATGGTAAACTCTTCAAAACAGGGGATAAAAAGTGTAATAAAACTATTTCAAGAGTTAAAAATGCTTTTCATTTCCAAAAAGGATAAAAAATGTAAAGTTTTTGGATTTTGGGCCAAAACTGTAAAAATTGCAAATAGTTGGGTTTTAACCGGAAAATACTATTCTGAAAGGGCTGAAACTATCAATAAAATAAGTTTTGAGTTAAAAATATCATCTCAACAAAACTATGGTGCAAAAGTGTCAAGAAATTTTTTTAAGGGTTTAAAATGTCTTTTCTTTTATATAAAGGACTAAAATTGTTATTTTTGTAAAAAGAAAAGTGTTGAAAAGGCCAAACCACTATTCTTAAGTACATTATTTTATTAAGTCAAAAATACTAAACTACGACTTACGAAAAATTGAAAGAGAAATACACGCATAACTCCAAATATCGTTATAACCAAATCGATCGGTCTCGTATCGATACAAATACAACGATCGTTCAATCGAACCCTCCAATAGATATGCGATACCTAAGACGAGTAAACATTCAAACTTTGGGCTTGAAAGTTTCAAATCATGCTTGTTGGACCTTGCAAGTCCATTTACATGATCTTTGGGCCCAAAGGGATAACGCTTATGTGTTATTGGGCCTCCTATGACCCAATTCCATGTAAAAGGACTTTCAATGGCTTTTATGTGCTATTGGACCCTAGTGGTCCATTAGTATTGCTAGTAAGGTCAAAGTAATCAAATGCGAGATGGGCCAACGTGTCCTTCGCATCCCCGACAGCCTAAAGTATTTACGATAGTAGCAGGACTTCGTACTCCTCTTCTCTTCGTTTGCTAAGGCTTATGAGTAATAAAAGTAGACGGACTTAGGACGTTATTCAACAGTAATCAAGGTGGTTTGGATTACGTGAGTAACAACGGACAACACCTCTATGGGTCGTTCGTAGTTGACAGTTATAACCAGTCTTTACCGGACCTCGTTATAACGACTCACTAGTAATGATAATATCCGACACCACCCGAGAAATCAAGGAAGAGTAATCAATATTCATTCGACGTGACGGTATAACAATTAGTAATCAAGTATATCTTTCGACATCGGAAAACATCGGGTTTTCCGAGGAAATCAACACCACTCGCTCGTAAATTCTATAACTATAATACAAAACACCCTTTTTATATATATGCTTTGAAATCATTCATGCATCAACTTAGGGATCTTAACACTTTGATAAACTATTGTCTTTTCAGAAAATATCGGATTTTCTGGGTTTTACAAACTATACAAATCATTCTTATCACAACTTTGCTTATGAACTCACCAACATTCCATATGTTGACGTTTTTCCAAAATAACTTGTATTCTCAGGTAACAGGTAAGCGGAAGGATAATACCAAGTATGTTAGGATGTTTTGTTTTGAAAACTCTGAAACATTTTGTGTTATGAATGTGTAATATTTAAAACAATGTACTGGATGTAAACAATATAAGTTGTAATGTATTGATGCATGGTGATGTTTATGTTATGATTCATGTATATTCATTGTGATGGTATTCAATTTAAGTCACGCAAGCCCCCGGACGTTTCCGCCGTCTGGTTTCGGGGGTGTGACACCAACTTACGTTAGGAACGACCTTTGAAAGAAGACAAAGTTGAGGATTTCTGATGATCATGTTGATGTCTAAAGGATACATATTTTTTATATGATTTGATTTGATAAGACATTCTTTCCAGTCTTATGTCATAACATAGATGTGCTTCTTTCAAAATTTACCTCTCTAATTTGCATCAATGAGTTGGGCCACACTGATCAAATTATGCTTGAGATTAGCTACGTACACCACATTAGAGAAAAATAAGTTTCCATTGGTCAAGACGCCACAAACTCAAATTTGAGAATTTGAATTATTGCCATAAGTAACATAGCCAGCATTTGGAGCAAGCTTCAGATCACGTAGAAAATCTTTCTAGCCAGTCATGTGCATGGAACATGCACTATCAATATACCATATTGTATCTTATTCTGAAGCACAAAAATCCTGGAAAATTAGTGAGTTTTGGAGTTTTTAGGCTCCGATTTAGATTTAGGGACTTTAGCATGGGCTTTGGACTTCGTTTGTGATTTCTGAGTAGCTGGTATCTCAGATGGCTTTTTCCGATATTCTTTTGGAAAGATGCAGAAATTTAGGGTCTTTTCATTTATCCAAAAATCATACTGAACCATTGGTTGTTTGGGCACTACTTTCCATGTAGGAACAGTTTTTCGAGATTTTACTAGAACAACTGTGTTCATAGGTGTTTCAGTTGAGTTTTCAGAAATTTTCACTTTCCATTCAAACTTTTGTTTTAAACCGTTAGAAGACTTATGAACAACAGTATTCCAAGCATCTTTTCCTTTGTTTGCTGCGTTTAAAGGCACATTAGATTTTGGATATTGTTTAGGTTTAAAAATCATGCCATCCGAGGTAGTAATAAACACAGGAGAAGAAATTGTCGAGGAGAGCCAGTTTTCTTAGATGAGGTCTCAACGGTAACATTTTTCACATAACTGTTTACAGATGTGTTCCGAACATCCGAACTAACAAGATTAGATGGCCTTTTAAGAATCTTAAGAGGTATGAAGGTATTATGATTCCTAGTAGCTTGACCAACTGTTTGTGATACTTTCTTCTCGGATCTCTTAAGAAACCTAGAGCATTCCCTAGACCTAGTTTCTTTTTCAAGAGCTTACCTAGCTTCGGTCTTTCGACGAACAATATCTTTCTTGTACAGCCACGATTTCTTCCGAGAGTCAGATGATGACTTGGAAGTTTGTCCAATCGATGGATTGTTGAAATGAGGCTTAATTAGCACTAGAGACGATTTTGAGACTACCTTAGAGATGGAGATATAGGAATTAGACGAGATGTCATCATCACTCTTAAGTTCTACATCACTATCAAGAGACGCCCAAAACTAATTGGATTGGTCCGAGTCATGTCCGTTTGTCTCAGGAATGATTTCCTTAATAACACAATTTTTCGGAGGACTTGAGTTCGGAAAATGAACTCCAGTACAGCCTGTGTTAGGTAAGGATTCTGAAGACTGATTCAGGTCCAAGGATATCAGAGGCAGAAGAGGCATGAAATCAAGACATTCAATAGTGATATCGGTCTGAGGTCTCATGAAGGGACTACAATGGTGAAACAGGGGTATCTGAATAGGTATGGTTTAGAATGTCTTCCATGAACATTAGGTTTTGGAGTTCCTTCAAGGGACGATCAGTAGGTTTCGGAAACTTGCTTCCGATACCTGGTGCTTTGGACCAAGGGTGATGAAAATTATGTGTCATTCCTTCATTAGCTTCAAGAACATGAATTGAATTATGCAAAGCATCAATTTTCTAATTAAGACGTTTATTATCAATAACCAAGATGTTTCTTTCACTAAGAGTAATTTTATATTTGTCATTCAAAATGATACATTCATCCTTATGAATTACAAGTTCTCTCTCTAATGATTCAATATTAAGCTTGTGGTATTCAAAACGTAGTCTAAGACGTGTCAACTCACTATCCAGCTTCTCACTAACTTCTATGGTAGATTCATAGGCTTTATAAATAATTGTCATATCTAATTGAATTTGAGTTAGATAAGGTTCACAAATAGACAAATCAAAATTATTATTAGTGATCATAGATTTTACCTGCTGGATGATGCTTCGGCCAGGTGGATCATTTGTTGCCATGTAGCAGTAGTTTGGCTCAACATCATCATCATCAGCTTCCGAACCAGAAGACCAATAACCTTCATCACACTCAATTGACTATCTAGCCACTAGACACAAGTTCCTGCAGATTTTTCTTCACCCTCATCACCAGACGACAATTACCAATCAACATTCCTTGAAACCGTGGTGACAAAATCCTTTTAACTTTCAGCAAGTTCTTGTGCTCTAAGAGCATTGTAGGCAGAGTCTTTTACCTTTGTTTTTTGAGGAACTTCAACCAAACAACCGTTTGAAAGTGGTTTCGGAATCCACATTTGTCACATAAAATCTTGGTCTTGGCTATGTTCGGAGCTTCCTAAGGTTCCGAGGAGTGATTTGGAATGTGGGGTCGATATGCCGGTAGATTTTCAGTGGGTTTAGGGTAATGTTGAGGACTTCTTTGGTGAGGAGATTGATATCAGTTTTGAGGTGGCTTTTTGTCACACCCCGCTAAAGCGGAAACACAGGGCGTGGCAGTACAAAGGGTTTCATAGCAAAAGTTAAAAGACAACACCAACCATAGTATTAAAAATCATTTCAATTTTACAATGGGTTTGAACAACTTTTAAAAGAAATTACAATGTAAATTGAAATACAACACATGCGAATGCTCCTAAAAGTGAAGTGTCCCTAAGTGCCACTTACTCGATGATTCCTGAAAAAGCATCTAAAACGAGCGTCAACTATAAAAATAGTTGGTGAGTACTCACAGATAAACAAAATAATATTGGTTCCATGAATTGAAATCAAAGTTTTGATAAAAGTTTCCAATAATAAAAGTATATTGTTAAAATGAGTAAATAAGTTTGTAAAAACAAAGTTCTTTGTCATCATGAGAGATAAAGTATGTTGCCCAAATAAGATGCAACATTCATATTCTCATGGAAGATAAAGTTCGTTACTCAAACAAGTAAACACGTTTCATTGCTAAAATGAGCAATCAATTTCGTTGCTACAAGGAGCAAACAATTTCATTGCTAAAACATGTATATAAGTTTTCAGTAATAAAAGTTCGTTGTTGTAATGAGAAACAAAGTTCATTTCTATAATTAATAACAAGTTTATTGCTATAACGAGAAATGAGTTTGTATGTGTATGAGCAAACAATGAGTCTCAACCAAACCTATGACTGAAGCCCTATCAAGATCTATGCTTATCGTTCCATAGATGAATATGGTATCATGCACTCCAGCAATAGGGCGAGTGAGGAGTTGTCAATTCCTAATAGCGCTATCCATAATGACCATTGGCTCAAAGAGTTAATGGTTAGAGATAAGGGAAGGGCCTTAGTACGATAAGTTCTCATGTTCCGTGTTGCATAGACATACATAGAGAGATATAGCAATAAAATAGCAATCATGTTTGATACAAATCAATTTAAATACAACATTCAAATAATAGTTTTTCGGGACATGCTTTTCCACCCCAAAACATAAAAACTGAAAATAGGGGAGTGCGTGAATACTCACAATATGCAAAATATAGTAATCAAGTTTATACGAGTGAACTACATATAACGAACATAAATAGTTTAGGGCATGCTTTTCCACCCCAAAACATTTAAAAACGGAAAATAGGGGAGTGGTGAATACTCACAGTATGCAAAATATAGTTATCAAGTTTATACGAGTCAACTAAATATAATGAACATAAATAGTTTAGGACATGCTTTTCCACCCCAAATCATAAAAACTGAAAATAGGGGAGTCGTGAATACTCACAATGCATTTAGACGATGCAAATGGTGCCTTGAACTACGTTCCACGTGTACCACTACCGATTCATACAATAATGGTATTCGCTAGTGAGTCTCTAATCGAAATCTAACACTAGTATACTTACTACTACAATAGAATTATGCCAATAATGTGTCAAAATTTAATATTGATAAGTTACAAATATTTTTCTGTGGAAATTAAGTTTCAAAGAATCAGTTGTTATATAACAATTTAAGTGGAAAATTTCCATTATTGAAATGTTAATATTTAACATTTTAAGAGGTGTTCCAATGATTAAATATTCAAAAACTAAGTTAATTTAGTTCTAAAATTTCCCAAAGTTTGCATTTTAGTTTTAATTGAAGTCAAAGACCTCAAGATAAATTTTCTTGAATTTTTGATTTGTCTGACTATTTTTCACGATTTTAGTTTCTTGAATAACCATAAAATCATGAAAAATACTAAACAGTTAATAAAAATTACCAAACTTTCAGATTTTGGTTCTAAATGTACTAAAAGACTTCTAGATAAATTTTCATGGATTATGAATATGTATAACCATTTTTCACATATTTAATTCTCTAAATAGATACAAATTCATGAAAAATAGAAATCAGTTACGAAAATACCCCAAACGTTTTATAACAATGTCATTACACATAATTAAGCTGGGAAAAATATAAAATGGGGTTTCTAAGCTGTTTAACCCAATTTTATGATTTTTGAGCATTTATTCTAATAAAAATTGAAATAAATAGAAAACAGTTTCCAAAATTGCCCAAAATTTTTGTAACACTTTTATTATACATGTAGAAGCTGTGAAAAATATAAAAGATATTTTTCAATTAGTCTTTCTATTTTTCTTTGTTTTAGCCTCTTAAATAATCATTAATTGGAGAATAATTATTAAACAGTTAAAGTAAATTACCAAAATTTTTGTACACTTCATTTACAGAGTAAATAATCTGGGAAAAATACCAAATGTGGTTTTTATATACTGAAATCCGATTTTGTATATTTAAGTGTATTTAATCTTAGAAAATAGGGGAAAAATAGTATACATAAGAGAAAAATCATCAACCATTTTATGTAGCATCCTAATGTACTACAAGGTGTTCTGGTAAATTGTTATGAATTTTGGATAAGCAGAACTACTTTTCCTATTTTTAGTCCATAATATACACAAAAATCGGGGAAAAATAGGAATACATTATGAAAAATTCTGAAAATATTTTTCTAAGTCTTCCACAGGCAGTATAAGCTGCGAAAATTATTATATAACCTTTTCAAATTATCTAAGGCGGTTTTATGATTTATTGGGGCTAAACAAAAGAAAATTAACAACCATATTAAACAGTAACAAAAATCGATGAAACATAATGAGGGATCATTATTTAGCATAGGGGTCGTCCACGAATTTAACTAGGATTTATAGACCCCAGAAAGTATTTTATATGATTTATTGCCCTATTTTCTTGCATTAATTATAATAATCCTAGAAAAATGAATTATTTTCTGGAAATTTAAAGATCATCTTATTTTGTTGATGGGAATCTAGGAAAAATCGGATTTGGTCATAAAAGGAGTTTTAGATATTTATTTGGAAATAAATCCTTCATGAACATATTTGAAAGCTTTTAACAACATACTTTGATGATCTAGCATATAAGCTTGAAGATCATCACATGCATGTTGGTTTGAAGATCATTCATGAGTTTGAAATGTTCAAAAATCGTTTTTGATAGAAAACATAGGGTGCATGTGGTGTTTTTCCACCAAAACATATAGAAAAGTGCATTTCCATGGTTTTGACTTAGGTTTAGGTCATGGATCTTCACCATTTTGTAACATGCAAGATGTTTATGGTGAAAATCTACCACCATCATCATCAAAACTGAAGTGAATGAATATTCACACAAATTTTCTAAGAGAAATGTGTAGAAGAAGAAGGAAATGCAAGAAAAACCTTGAAAACATGGAGGAAAATGAAAGGAAATCGTGTTCTACCTTAATGAACACCACTAGATGATGAAGATTTCGAGTTTGAGGTGTGTTCTTGGACTTATTCTCTGGAAATTTTCGTGGGTATAGAGAAATGAAGAGAGAAATGGAGTGGTGGTGATGAAGAGTGTGAGAGAGAATGAGGGGTAGAGTGAGAGAGAAGATGGAGTGGTAGAGTGAATAAGTGAGTGAACTGATTGAGTTTTGGGGAAGAGTGGTCTTGGGAGAGGGGAGGCCGAGATTTTGAGTGAGAGAGGCTCCCTCTCTCTTGTTTCTTTTATAAAAATTTAAATCTTTTATAAAAATATCAACTTTTATAAAATATACACTAAAATCAAGTTTTTATTCATAAAACCTTTATTTTTGATTTATAAATTAAGGGTAATGTTAATGAGTTAAATTTTATTTTCCTTGAATATATTATACTAATTTTTAATTATTATAAGATAATATTACAAGGTTTATAATTATTTTTATAGAATTTTTAAGGTTAAAGTTTGTAAATATGAGTTTTTACGGCATTTAGGGTTTTTGAGAGTTTGTAAATCTTTGGATATCAAAATTACTTGAATTTTGAGACTTCAAACTATTTTAGAGTTTCATAACTCTTATTCAAATTAGAAATATTGTTTGTAATTTATTTTTATTGATTTATTGGCATTCTATGTAGTGATTCCGAGATTCAAACGAAATTGAGGAATCAAGTATACTAGTCCTAGTTTTTAACTTTGACTTAAGTTTCTATGAGGCTCCAACCTAATTTCTACTACTAGGTCAAGTGCATAATGTGTGTATATGATTCATGAAAAAGTGTTCGAGTCAAAGAGTGACCTAAATATGGATATTCACTACAGTTACGTAGTTGTAGAATTCACATATCAATGTGAAATCTAAGTACACTATCATTCGATCCTACTTGTTTCCAAGTTTCTAGTAGGTTATAACTTAGCTTCTAGTTACTAAGTCTATTATGTGTCGTGTCTATATGTGCAACTAAGTTTATTCAAATCTAGAACCGACTCGAATTTTGACGGTTGTCACATTCTCCCCCGGTTAAAAGAATTTCGCCCCGAAATTCAATTTGTGACGTATTCTATTAGAACTCAGTCGAATACAATTATATAGCTGGAGAGTTGGTGACTTTCAGTGTTCTTTGATTATTTCGGGTTTATTTCCTCAAAGGAGGAACCCAATTCTTTAGCTATAGTCAAATTAATGTTTCCTTAATTCGAGTTCTACAATTTAGATTGCGAGAAATTAGGATCATGGAAATCATGATCCAAACATGGCGACCTAGTCGAAAAAGATCATCTAGTTAGATATTATCTGAATTAAGAGAGCTATAAGTTTTGCTTAAGCACTAACTGCACTGAGCGTTAAATCCGCATTGATCCTTAAGTCGCGTTCTAAATTAGCACTAAGTGTAAATTCGCCGCCTAATAAAGAAGAGATTAGGAATAATTTGTTCACTTCCGGGTTGGCTACTACATCTGGAAAAAATATATTTTGAAATAAGAAGGGGTAGCACGAATGAAAGAGATGCGATTGAGGGTAAGTTCCTAAAAATACGTACTAAGGGTAGGCAACGAAGTTTTGGTACATCTCGAATGTAAAGGCTAATTAAGTGTCGTCGACAAAATAAATTACGAAATGATTGAGCATCTCCGAGGCTATAATTACTACTACGGTTACTCTTACAATAATAAAACCTTATTCGAAGAATAAATATATTTAGAGAGTCATTGGTGCAAATGGAGGCGATGAAAATTTATGATAAATTAAATCATATTGTGTATATAGCATTTTAAGTGTTTAGAAGTGAAAAAAAAAATCTCACTGTTATTAAAATGTATGTTTAGAAATGATAATTAATCTTACTATTATCAAAATATGTAATAATTCCAAGATAACGAAAATACATGTGTGTCGATCAAACGAAGTAGTAAAATAATATAAAGATTAATTAAGGTTACAGGTTTAAGTCATCAATAAGGGAATTTATACGAAAATATTTTGATTACTCTTTTGAAAAATTGTCTAATTCTCTAAATCAGGACAAATTCGAGCTTATGAGTCAGAATATTTATAAAAACAAAGTTGAGAGTTTAGGAACTCACTGAAAATTACAAAGTAGAATGGTATTTTAAGAAATGTGTAAAAATATCGATCATTGAAAATAGTGGATTCTTAATTTAGTGTTTCTACAAAAACAATCATTTAGAGAATAGATAATCGTAAAATTCAAAACTTTTTGATGTATTTAAAAAAAAAAAAAACATAAGGAAACATATCCTTCACATATGTTTTATGGATTTAGAAAAATGATAAGAACAATGATATTCTTCTTGTGTATTAATTATAAGGAAAAATACAATGAAAATTGCATTTTATATCAAGTTTCTGAATTTAGAACGAAAGAGCAAATGTAAATAAGGATCACTTGTTTATAGAGATTTCAAAATAAAAACAAGATGTATATGATAAAAAGGCGTAATTGAATATATCAAAGTTGACTAAATAAAAATTATTCCTCACGGCTATACATGTATTAATTGCTCAAAACGAAAGGATAGACTTCTAGTATGTATGTGTACAAACGTGATACCAGGAGAAGCAAAATAGACAGAAACAAAGTTAGACAATGTATTATGTTACTATTATGGGTGTGCGAGATCTAAAGTCATAAGGAGAGCAAGAAATCAAGTGCGGGGGAAAGAAAAAGGAAGGTAGCGGCGGCAATGATTGTTATTGTTAAAATAATAAGGACAATACCTATAGGTAGATTAAAACCAGGTTGAGATATATTTCAAACTTTAATATTTGATGTATATTGATGATTAAATAGACATGTGGGAGTTTTAAAGTGTTTTCTAAAAATTTATGAGTTATCTATTAAGTTAAACTCCATTTGTGAAAAAGAAGAAACACTAAAACTTGTAATTGAAATTCCGACAGCTTTGACATTTTTGACTGGAGTCCAACAATGGTTAAAACGGATAAGGTAAAGACTTAACATATTTAGATGAATAATTGTGCATTGTCGAAAGTGCGCCACTGGAAATTTAAAAGTGAACACTAAGTTTTGCAATGCTTTATATTTTAGAATCTTTATAGATTATAAAACTATATTGAAGCAAAGTACACAAATAAGGTATGTTTTGAATTACAAGCGTTAGATATGTCTTATAAACATGTTTGAAGTAGACATTTGCATAAATATCATGTTGTGTTTTCGAGAAAACACATTAAAGTAAATTACAATTCCTAAATGAGAAAGCGGTTAAATGTGTCAAAGCAAAAGTGGTTTGGAAAATCCGAGGACGCTTTTACATATAATAGGACTTCAATGTTATATGTTTAAGTTTTATAGAATAGAGTTTAAACTCTTTTATAAAAGAAAATGTTTCTAAGTTTTTCGAAAACGTGTCAAAATGGTAAGCAAGGTTTAAAATGGTTTATATGCCCTTAAAAACACATCTATCCATTGAAATGGATTTGAAATAAAATTGAAATAGCAAGGTTAAAACCAATAACGGTTAAATTGAGTTTTGAAGAAAAGTGTTAAGTTAAAGCAAGTTGTCAGAAGATTTTTAGCGAGAATATGGCTTACATTGTTAAGAAATGTCTACTAAGTTGATTGAAGTGGTTATGAAATATTTTATCGATGATAAATAAAACCGATGAAGCGAAATAATTTTTCGATGGAAGATTAAGAAGTAAGGAATAATTATGTTAGTGTAGCTGATCGTACCTAAATACTAAGGCGAGTACAAGGCGAGTATAAGACGAGTACCGATGTCTTTTTCCCAAAGATAAAGGACAAGAAAAATTGTTTCAAAAACGTTTTATGGTGTCAATGTAGTTTACGACCTTTTATAGAGGTCAAAGGGACATCCTATGTTAAGTTTTAAGCTCAAGGTGGAAACAACGTAGAGCTAAATCGTAGCGTAGTAATAAGGTCTCACGTATGCGTTAAACCTCCGTGTCTCCTTGTGAGTCGAATCCGGAATGCCCACCAATGGTATCCAAGTGATTACTTAGAAACGACTCATCTACCTCCTTACGCGATGCTCCAATTTTCATCTGTGTCAGTATCAGAACGCTTTCCTAGTTGTAACTCTAGTACGAAGACGATGAAGAGGTATTGAAGAATAATTGGTATAGGTTTCGACTTAAGATTATTACTAGTGTATATCTAGCTACTAACCTTACATCTAAAGTCAATAGCTACCGAGGAATACCCATTATCAGTACTAAGTGCATTGCTCCTAGAGTGGCTAGTGATACAACCTAAGTGGTTAACCTATCACTTGATAAGGGATAAGAGTATTTCTAAATAAAGGCATTGTTATAAAAGTGCACTTAGTTTCTAAGTGTATCTAGATGAATGCCTATAATATGCAATGCCCGTACGCACACCGAAAAATTTTGTTTTTCAAAAGTTTAAGTTGAAAATTGTTTTGAACATAATTCTAGTATAATCGTTTCCCGCCTCACATTAACTTTCGTTAATTAAGCATAGTTGGCCAGGCTATACTTAATTAAAGTCCAATAATGCGTACTCGAATTAGTTATACAGTAGTATGTTCTATATTTTAAAAACGTTTAGAAATTTTTTGGCTATAGTTGTGGTTCTCCAAAGGAAAACCGGTATTCTCTATAACCTTCGGCTCTGATACCATTTCCTGTCACACCCCGCTAAAGCGGAAACACAGGGCGTGGCAATACAAAGGGTTTCATAGCAAAAGATAAAAGACAACACCAACCATAGTATTAAAAATCATTACAATTTTACAATGGGTTTGAACAACTTTTAAAAGAAATTACAATGTAAATTGAAATACAACACATGCGAATGCTCCTAAAAGTGAAGTGTCCCTAAGTGCCACTTACTCGATGATTCCTGAAAAAGCATGTAAAACGAGCGTCAACTATAAAAATAGTTGGTGAGTACTCACAGATAAACAAAATAATATTGGTTCCATGAATTGAAATCAAAGTTTTGATAAAAGTTTCCAATAATAAAAGTATATTGTTAAAATGAGTAAATAAGTTTGTAAAAACAAAGTTCTTTGTCATCATGAGAGATAAAGTATGTTGCCCAAATAAGATGCAACATTCATATTCTCATGGAAGATAAAGTTCGTTACTCAAACGAGTAAACAAGTTTCATTGCTAAAATGAGCAATCAATTTCGTTGCTACAAGGTGCAAACAATTTCATTGCTAAAACATGTATATAAGTTTTCAGTAATAAAAGTTCGTTGTTGTAATGAGAAACAAAGTTCATTGCTATAATTAATAACAAGTTTATTGCTATAACGAGAAACAAGTTTGTATGTGTATGAGCAAACAATGAGTCTCAACCAAACCTATGACTGAAGCCCTATCAAGATCTATGCTTATCGTTCCATAGATGAATATGGTATCATGCACTCCAGCAATAGGGCGAGTGAGGAGTTGTCAATTCCTAATAGCGCTATCCATAATGACCATTGGCTCAAAGAGTTAATGGTTAGAGATAAGGGAAGGGCCTTAGTACGATAAGTTCTCATGTTCTGTGTTGCATAGACATACATAGAGAGATATAGCAATAAAATAGCAATCATGTTTGATACAAATCAATTTAAATACAACATTCAAATAATAGTTTTTCGGGACATGCTTTTCCACCCCAAAACATAAAAACTGAAAATAGGGGAGTGCGTGAATACTCACAATATGCAAAATATAGTAATCAAGTTTATACGAGTCAACTAAATATAACGAACATAAATAGTTTAGGACATGCTTTTCCACCCCAAAACATTTAAAAACGGAAAATAGGGGAGTGGTGAATACTCACAATATGCAAAATATAGTTATCAAGTTTATACGAGTCAACTAAATATAATGAACATAAATAGTTTAGGACATGCTTTTCCACCCCAAAACATAAAAACTGAAAATAGGGGAGTCGTGAATACTCACAATGCATTTAGACGATGCAAATGGTGCCTTGAACTACGTTCCACGTGTACCACTACCGATTCCTACAATAATGGTATTCGCTAGTGAGTCTCTAATCGAAATCTAACACTAGTATACTTACTACTACAATAGAATTATGCCAATAATGTGTCAAAATTTAATATTGATAAGTTACAAATATTTTTCTGTGGAAATTAAGTTTCAAAGAATCAGTTGTTATATAACAATTTAAGTGGAAAATTTCCATTATTGAAATGTTAATATTTAACATTTTAAGAGGTGTTCCAATGATTAAATATTCAAAAACTAAATTAATTTAGTTCTAAAATTTCCCAAAGTTTGCATTTTAGTTTTAATTGAAGTCAAAGACCTCAAGATAAATTTTCTTGAATTTTTGATTTGTCTGACTATTTTTCACGATTTTAGTTTCTTGAATAACCATAAAATCATGAAAAATACTAAACAGTTAATAAAAATTACCAAACTTCAGATTTTGGTTCTAAATGTACTAAAAGACTTCTAGATAAATTTTCATGGATTATGAATATGTATAACCATTTTTCACATATTTAATTCTCTAAATAGATACAAATTCATGAAAAATAGAAATCAGTTACGAAAATACCCCAAACTTTTTATAACAATGTCATTACACATAATTAAGCTGGGAAAAATATAAAAAGGGGTTTCTAAGCTGTTTAACCCAATTTTATGATTTTTGAGCATTTATTCTAATAAAAATTGAAATAAATAGAAAACAGTTTCCAAAATTGCCCAAAATTTTTGTAACACTTTTATTATACATGTAGAAGCTGTGAAAAATATAAAAGATATTTTTAATTAGTCTTTCTATTTTTCTTTGTTTTATCCTCTTAAATAATCATTAATTGGAGAATAATTATTAAACAGTTAAAGTAAATTACCAAAATTTTTGTACACTTCATTTACAGAGTAAATAATCTGGGAAAAATACCAAATGTGGTTTTTATATACTGAAATCCGATTTTGTGTATTTAAGTGTATTTAATATTAGAAAATAGGAGAAAAATAGTATACAGAAGAGAAAAATCATCAACCATTTTATGTGGCATCCTAATGTACTACAAGGTGTTCAGGTAAATTTTTATGAATTTTGGATAAGCAAAACTATTTTTCCTGTTTTTAGTCCATAATATACACAAAAATCGGGGAAAAATAGGAATACATTATGAAAAATTCTGAAAATATTTTTCTAAGTCTTCCACAGAGAGTATAAGCTGCGAAAATTATTATATAACCTTTTCAAATTATCTAAAGCGGTTTTATGATTTATTGGGGCTAAACAAAAGAAAATTCACAACCATATTAAACAGTAACAAAAATCGATGAAACTTAATGAGGGATCATTACTTTGCATAGGGGTCGTCCACGAATTTAACTAGGATTTATAGACCCCAGAAAGTATTTTATATGATTTATTGCCCTATTTTCTTGCATTAATTATAATAATCCTAGAAAAATGAATTATTTTCTGGAAATTTACAGATCATCTTATTTTGTTGATGGGAATCTAGGAAAAATCGGATTTGGTTAGAAAAGGAGTTTTAAATATTTATTTGGAAATAAATCCTTCATGAACATATTTGAAAGCTTTTAACAACATACTTTGATGATCTAGCATATAAGCTTGAAGATCATCACATGCATGTTGGTTTGAAGATCATTCATGAGTTTGAAATGTTCAAAAATCGTTTTTGATAGAAAACATAGGGTGCATGTGGTGTTTTTCCACCAAAACATATAGAAAAGTGCATTTCCATGGTTTTGACTTAGGTTTAGGTCATGGATCTTCACCATTTTGTAACATGCAAGATGTTTTTGGTGAAAATATACCACCATCATCATCAAAACTGAAGTGAATGAATAATCACACAAATTTTCTAAGAGAAAGGTGTAGAAGAAGAAGGAAATGCAAGAAAAACCTTGAAAACATGAAGGAAAATGAAAGGAAATCGTGTTCTACCTTAATGAACACCACTAGATGATGAAGATTTCGAGTTTGAGGTGTGTTCTTGGACTTATTCTCTGGAAAATTTCGTGGGTATAGAGAAATGAAGAGAGAAAAGGAGTGGTGGTGATGAAGAGTGTGAGAGAGAATGAGGGTTAGAGTGAGAGAGAAGATGGAGTGGTAGAGTGAATAAGTGAGTGAATTGATTAAGTTTTGGGGAAGAGTGGTCTTGGGAGAGGGGAGGCCGAGATTTTGAGTGAGAGAGGCTCCCTCTCTCTTGTTTCTTTTATAAAAATTTAAATCTTTTATAAAAATATCAACTTTTATAAAATATACACTAAAATCAAGTTTTTATTCATAAAACCTTTATTTTTGATTTATAAATTAAGGGTAATGTTAATGAGTTAAATTTTATTTTCCTTGAATATATTATACTAATTTTTAATTATTATAAGATAATATTACAAGGTTTATAATTATTTTTATAGAGTTTTTAAGGTTAAAGTTTGTAAATATGAGTTTTTAGGGCATTTAGGGTTTTTGAGAGTTTGTAAATCTTTGGATATCAAAATTACTTGAATTTTGAGACTTCAAAATATTTTAGAGTTTCATAACTCTTATTCAAATTAGAAATATTGTTTGTAATTTATTTTTATTGATTTATTGGCATTCTATGTAGTGATTCCGAGATTCAAACGAAATTGAGGAATCAAGTATACTAGTCCTAGTTTTTAACTTTGACTTAAGTTTCTATGAGGCTCCAACCTAATTTCTACTACTAGGTCAAGTGCATAATGTGTGTATATGATTCATGAAAAGGTGTTCGAGTCAAAGAGTGACCTAAATATGGATATTCACTACAGTTACGTAGTTGTAGAATTCACATATCAATGTGAAATCTAAGTACGCTATCATTCGATCCTACTTGTTTCCAAGTTTCTAGTAGGTTATAACTTAGCTTCTAGTTACTAAGTCTATTATGTGTCGTGCCTATATGTGCAACTAAGTTTATTCAAATCTAGAACCGACTCGAATTTTGACGGTTGTCACATTTTTGATTGGGATTCCAAGGACATATGTACTTCATAGATAGAAGTGAAAACTCTTGATGGAAATGAAGTTCAGAATAAGAAGCTTTTGGATCAAGGTCTACATCGTACGGGTAGTTCGGAATCGGAGGAATAGGTATGACAGGTTTAGTGGGTCGTGTAGGTTGAACAGGTGGAACAGAGGGGATGACTCCAAAAGGATCCGAAATAGAGGGGTTCGGAATGAATGGATTGACCCAACTTACTAATGCGAGAGGACCTCCTGAGAGTTCTCTCAACGTTTGAGTAACATTGGATTCATGACGTTGTAGTTTGCAGTGTTGTAAAACTCGCCGAGTTGGTCGATTACTCCTCCGAGTACTCGCTACTCGGCCCTTTACCAAGGCGAGTTACAGAATCCCTGAGTACTCCCTGATCGGTCCCTTACTGAACTGAGTAGTGTTTTAAAACTCGGTCAAATCACTGATTAATATGTATAATATACTTAATGATTTATCATTTAACACACACACATGTGATTATTACTGAATATATATATCTTAATTTTCATTAATTATTCACGAAGTGAGACCATTATGTGTTTTTCAGCTTTTGTGTATTCACATTTATCTGATTTTGTTATATATTTCAATCAACTTATGATTTTGACATATATAATTTTCCTAAAAATATTTCTACATGAATTACCGAATCCGAGTACTCCCCGAGTACTCGCTACTCGGTAGTCGGCCGAACAGGTACCGAGTAACGAGTTCCACAACCTTGGTAGTTTGTCAAACAACTGATAGAGCTTCAGTTTCTTCAAAGATTCATTACTCTAAAGACAGGACTTAACATTTCCCAATCCTATCAAGGTTGTTGATGAACTTGAGATTATACTCGAGTGGATTTTGGACTACTCCATGTTTTTTCATGTTTTTCACAATGATCCTATACCGATTTGATACAGAGGCTACAGATTCACCAGGAGTTGGAGTGAAGGTGTCAAAGTCATTTACAACTAATATCAAATGCTTATCCTTCATGTTCTCAGACCTTTCAAACAAGTCTTGAAGTGTATCCCAAATCTCTTTGGCAGATTTGCACAACTTTATTTGCTCAAAGAGATAAGGAGGAACACCAAACACCATTTTTGAGAAAACGATTTGATCTGCATGAAGCTAGTTAAGGTCGGATGTAGTTAGTGGTGTTGTTCGTGCTTCTTCTTTACCTATGAGGGTGGAAACATTATCTCTAATCATTTGTCTTACGGGAACATAAGGACCTTCTTTCACTGATCTCCATATCTCTTCACCTTTTTCCTTACAAAGCAAAAATCTCTCCATTTAACTTTCCAATGATCATACTCTTCAACAACAAGCAATAGGGCATGCGTTGGGAAACCCATGCTATCTGCTATTTGCATTGAATATTTTTGATGAGATTGATTAGAAGTAGCAGAATGACATAGCCTCTTTTGAGATACCAAATTGTAGTTGATTTGTCTAGTTGTCTTTGGTATCTCAATCATTTTTGTGTTTAGAAGTGGCAATTGGACAAATCTGATAAAGTGCATGGACTAAAAGACAATTGAAGATCAACAGACTGACATAGCCTCTTTTGTTGATCTTGTCCCATGTACTATACTATCAAACAATAACTACAAAACAAAATAGTGCTTGGAACAATAAATGCACATTACAGACTCAAAATAACAAATAACAAAAGATGCATCTCGGACTGAACTTCACTTCAGAATTAACTCCACTTCGGAAGATTCTCACTTCAGACATGCTTTATCTCAGATTGCTGAAGGATCACTTTTGATGTATCAACATACCTTAGAAGGTGATAATGATCACCTTCCTTGTTGTGTTTATTAATCTCAAAGTAGGTTTACATAATGAAGATAATACGAGAACAAGTGAAATAGTAGGGATTTTTCTTTATGTAGTGTGCGAGTTACAAGTGTTATTTATAGTCTAAGCTAAATAACAAGAAGTCTGATATTTATGGGATCCTCCTTGAACAAGTATTTTCACATTGTGTGACTCGGTATTTCGTGGTCGGAAGCTTCGTTAAAGTGGTTCTCCATTAAGAATGGGTCTTATATTGACTAATTCTGCACAAGTGAGAAAAAGAAAGAAGAATATAGCCGTTAAAAGTGTTAGGAAATATTAATGATAATAATCAGGATCTTGTGATATGTTTAAGGATCCCGAGGCTTTAGAAATATTAAGGATACTGAATATGATTCTGGGATCCTGCCCGTAACAATTGCCCCAAATTATACTTGCAAAATGTTAAGTTTAATTTCCAAATATTTAAGGGTATAATTTCAAAAAATAAAAGAGATAAGGAATTGGAATTTCAAACCCTAATCGGATAGGATTTATCCGTTCCATAGGCATCATTATGCAGTCAACTCATACTCCCTCTCTCTTCTGTCATTTAGGTTAAATAGGGGTAACCGGCTTGACTTCCTTTACCTTCCCCAATATTTCCATTGATCATCTTCGGTCATCTTCACATGCATTTTCTTTCTCTTCTTTTCCTTTCGTTTTCCACTTTTTCTGATCATTGATAAGAAGGAAACTCCTTCCCGTGCCAACATTACCATCCCTTCCGAGAATGACTTCATTGACCATCATTGATCAGTAGATCCTGACCTATGATGAGTTCTTTTCCTTTAAATATGAAGACATGCAGTCCCTCAAAGCCGATGGAGCTTTTCCTTCTGATGTAATCTTCAGGTCCTTCAAGGCTTCTATTCAGCCTGATTTCGTTTCTTCTTCCATGGTATGCTTCCTTGAATATCCCTTTTCTTTGGGTCTCAAATACCCTTTTTCAGGTATTGTTTCTGATTTCTTCTAAGCCACCAACCTTTCATACATTCAAGTTATGCCCGTTATCTAGTGGATTTTATCTTGGATTGATCAAGTGAATCGCTCTCATAACCTAGACATAGGTCTTGCCGAGTTGGCTTATGTTTATGATCGTTCTACATTTGTGAATTCTCATTTTTTGCTCAAAGTTAAAACCAATAAATCTCCTCTTATCCTGAAATCAAAACACAATGATGGAGCCTGGAAAGAAAAATACTTTTTTTGTGAGGCGTCACTCCATTGCTAGTGGGGATCTCTTACGCAAATATTGGGTTAAAAATAGTAGGATTTATTTTTTGATATTGAAAATCCAAGGAGTTACCTTTATTATTTTGTTCGTTTTGATGTAGGTTTCAAGTCTGGAGAAGAATTTTTCGTTGATGTCGACACTGAGGATAAGATCACGAGTTTCCTTGCTTTACCTGTAGACGTCATATCATTCAAGTTTGAGTACCCTAGCCTTCAAGAAGGTTCATCTACCACAGCTTCAATGGCCACTGGTAAGAATCCTTCCTAGTGTATTTATCTGGTTTGACATTAGGATCCTAAACTTATGGGGATCCTTCTCACTATGAAAGATCTAAAGCTACTCGTTCTAGTGCTCGATTTACTTTATCAGATTTTAAAGATGACATATCGAGAAACTTGATTGTGGTGAAGAAGGAAAAGATACTTCCCTCTCTTCCTCCGAAGAGGACTCAACTTGATCTTTTGTGAAGACCCCAACACCTCGCAAGAGGAAATCATCTGATAGATGGGATCTAGAGAATCTTGGAACAGATGAGGCGCTAAAGAAGCTGATGTCCTTCTCCCAATACATAAGTATTCTTGTGTTCCGTTTAAATTTATTTATTATTTTTTATTTACCGTTGCTCTTTTTAGGTCGCTGATCACATCTCTCGCTCTAATGAGGATCTCAAGGCCAAGCTTTCTCAAAAGGAGCATTGAAGGGCCAATATATACGGTTTGGGCTAGGCAACAATGTATAGATGAGTTAGAGCATTTGACAATGTATTTTGAAGTCTATTATGTGTGTTTGACGTTTTCAGTCTAGGCAAGCTTTCGGTTGGGAAGTGACCAAAAACAGGTTTACGGTCTGCCTGACCGAAACCTGTTTTCGGTCCAGTTGGGTATATATAGTCTGGTCAGGTTGTCAGTAAAAGGTGGTTGATCCGCAGTTGATCATTTGGTGTTTTCGGTCCATTGAGTTGTATTAGACGATTTTCAGATCTAATCGTATGCAAGCTCAATTTTAATCATTCTTCTTATCATCTTCTTTATTATTTCATTTGCTTGATTGATCATTGGTATAGATCCTTCCATCAAGGACCTTACAATTGGTATCAGAGCTAAACCGGTGTCAATCAAGTGTGTTCTTCTGTTTTCGGTCTTCACAGATTCGTGTTCATCAAGTTCTCGGTCCTTGGAAGTGTACTGTTTGATCGAGTTTTGAAGATCAGATCAAAATTTGCATCGTGTGGAATAGAGATCTAATTGGAATTCAGATTTTCGGTTAAACTCTTATTGTTTTCGGTTGGATCTTCATCAACCGAAAACATATCTTAAATCGTTTTCTGTCAAGATCTAAGTTGTTTGGAAGCTGTGTTTGAAGTTTTCAGTGTGTGGAAATCATTTTAAGATCGAAAAACCAATTTTTATCATTGAAATTACTAGTTTTCGGTTCAATCTTCATAAACCGAAAACTGTTCTTCAAGTTCTTCAGAAACCGAAATCAGTTTTTCATCCGGAAAACTTCAAAGTTCTTCAACCAAATTCATTTTCTTTGAATCTTCAAGAACCGAAAACTCTTGAGTCGTAATCTTCATAAACCGAACACCCTTAACCTTCGTAAACCGAAAAGCCAAAGTTCCTTGATCCTTCTTAAACCGAAAACTCTTTAAACCGAAAATCCAAAATTCTTTGAATCCTCTTAAACCGAAAACCTTGTCAACCGAAAACCCCTTTTATCTTGTTTCTCCTTTCAACCGAATTCCTTGTTTTCGGTCACACCTAACCGAAATCAAGTCTCCTTTTGTTTGTTTTTCAAGTTAATTTTTATTAAAAATTTAAAAAAAATCATAAACAACAAAAATCAAAAACTAAAAATGGAATCTCAAAGCATGTCAGCTCACCATGAATTGGATGCGATTATGGGAACAACTTCTCGAATTCCCCGACTGTTATCCGCAGAAGGATTTCCTGAATGGAAATATCGGATTGAAAAGTACATTAAGATGAAGGATTTTAAAATTTGGAGAAGTATTTTGAGAGGTCCAATCCGTATCACAACCACATTGGAAGATGGCACTATAATTGATAAGCAAGTTGAAAACTACACCGATGATGATTTCGAGAGAGTCGAGGAACAGGAAAAGGCTCTTGCCACACTCACTATGGCATTATCCCTAGAAATTGCTCAAGGTTTCCGTGAGTACACTTCAGCAAAGGCATTATGGGAAGCATTGATCGAAGTTTACGAAGGAAATGAAGACATGAAACAAAGTCGCCAAGACATGTTGCGACAGAAGTTCAACATGTTTAACTATGTCTTGGGGGAGACTCTTGAGAATCAATTGCAAAGGTTTATCACACTCACAACTGAGATGAGTTCTGCTGGTGTTATGGTTACAAAATCTGAGATAAACAAGAAGCTGCTAAATTCTTTACCAAAATCTTGGGATATGAATGTTTCAGTGATAAAAAAGACCAAAGATTTGAACCGTTTGAGTTTGGTTGAAACAATGGCGATCATTAAGGCTTGCGATCTCGATGATAATCAAAGAGAGATTAATCATGTTAATTCATACTCATCTGCAAATTTTGGAATTCAAACCACCAACAACACTGCTTTCTCAAGTTTCTCTATTCCTCAAGTTTCTCAAGTATCTCATGTTTCTCAAGTTCAACCCTATGTGACTCATCATCCCACTTCATATGTTATCCCATCAATGCAAAATATTCAAGTTTCTCAACCTCAATCTTCTCTTCAACAAGTTGGTTCTGTTGTTGGTTCATCCTCAAATGCACGCATTCAGGCTCAAGGAAATAATCTTCAATCTTCATCATTGAAAGAAAAAGAAGAAAATCTGGCCCTCGCCACTGGTCTAGTGAACTGCTACAATGCTTTTGTGGCCGGAGAACTTTCCCCATAATTATCATTTGCTGACCTAGATCAGATCCATCCAGAGGATGTGGAGGAGATCGACATCACATGGCAAATGACTATGGCTGTTTTTAGGACAAAACAATTCTCCAAGAAAACTGGGAAGAACAACTGGAGTGTGAACTCTGACAAGAAAGTGGGGTTCAACAAAGGAAAGCTGAGGTGTTATAATTGCCATGAACCTGGACACTTTGCTCGAGAATGTCCAAAACCAGACCCAAGAGAGAATTCTGAGCGAGCTATGGTGCCAGCGAACAACAACAAGGGGTCCTCTGCAAACAATCAGCCTGCAAACTTGGCTATGGTGGCTCAATCCTTTGATTGGGAAGATCAAATTCAGGCTCTGAATATTTCAGGACCTGAAAATGCGCATCTTGCTCAAATCAAGGATTGTGTGGAGGAAGAAGTAGAGAAAGACCCTGAAGAAGAGATGATGAATCTTCAGTTTGCATTCATGGTGCAAATTACTCCTGAGCCAGCCAAACCCGAGGTCAGTGAATCTGGTTGTTCTCAATCTTGCATGAAAACTGTTAAATTCTTACGTGAGCAAATTGAATTAATCAAGAGAGAGAACGAGGACCTTAAGTATGAGGGTTACACATTTAGGAAAAATCAAAAGTCTTTAAAAACACAATTAGAGAATAAAACAAAGGACTTTAAGAAACTGCAAGAGGATTACAGCAACAAATGCGAGAACTATGATCATCTCAAAAGAAAATTTGCTGCTGTGACCGCTGGACTTGACTCATTGAAAAATCGTCTTGAAAATGCTGAATTTATTTTTAACAAATTCGATGGGTCAAGTGAAGTAGTTGCAAAAATGATAGAGGAACAAATGCAGTGGAAGGACATTACTTGTGGTAACCAGATAAAAGCAGGATTAGGATTTGAGAGTGTCCCTCCTCCCTTCAATCATAATTACACTGTTATTCCTTTATCTCAAGAAGAAATTGACAGAGAACCTTTCATGGTTTATGGGAAATCAGCTTCTTAACAAGCAACACGGTCTAATGATAAAATTTTGGGTACTAACATTTCTACCTCAAGTGCAGATATGTCAGTAGTTCAGGGGGAGCAAGAAGCTGAAAAGTCTGAGTCGAATAATTATGTGTCTAAATTTGGTGTTGAATTTTGTGATGAATCCGTGTTAAACTCAAACACTAATGTCTTTGTTTCTGGTGGTGTGTTGTTTCAGACTGATAATTTTGAAAATAATGATGTTGTTTCTGATAAAGTTGCCAAATCTGACTCAAATGCTTCTACATCTTCTACGTTTGCTTCACAATCTTGTGCTTGTTCTTGCAAATGTGAAAATGCTAGAAATGTTAATAAACGCAAGAAATCTGACAAGAGCAGTACCATTTCCAATGATAATAAACAAATTTGTTTCAACTGTGGTACTGCTGGTCATATTGCCAGAAATTGTCTAAACCGGATGTTTGTGCATCACATGTCAAAAAGGGGAGAGAATGAGTCTAGAGGACGATCTTTAATTAGAAAATCCTCCAGAACTCGCTCTCGAGATGATGACTGGAAAACAAATCAAAACAAGAAAATGGCAGGTTTTCAAAAGAACAAACAGGTTTTCAATAAATTCACAAATAGTTTGCCAAAATCGACCCAACCTAAGCCAAAGTCGATTTCGTCAAAGAGTAAGTCTGGATCTTCAAACTCTTCGAGTAGAAAATCCACTGGCTCGAAGCAAACTCAAACAAAAAATGTTTCAAAACCTAATTTTCAATGGGTGCCAAAATTAAAATCTGATCAGTCATCATCATCCTCTGTACCTATTGAAAAAGAGAAATCAAAGGAAAAATTTGTGAATGTTAAGGGTCAACCCAGGAATGTAATGACCTGGGTCCCCAAATCTAAATGATTCCGCTCATTGTGCAGGGTCAGTTGCGGAGGAATGTCGTCAGACACTGGTATGTCGACAGCGGTTGCTCCCGGCACATGAGAGGAGACATCTCCCAATTGAGCAACATTCAATCTTTTAATGGGGGCTATGTTTCCTTTGCGGGAAAGGATGAAAGGAAAGGATCACTCTTGGGGTTTTGTGCTGAATGACATGAAGAAGTTTCGGATCTGTTCTGAGATTACTCGTGCTATTCTCAGACCTTCTGGATGCAAATTCAATCGGGACTTACGGTTTGAGTTTTCTTCTCTATACTCCTGAGTTTTTCTTAAGCTGATTCGCTTTAAAGACTAATTTTTGTTTTCAGATAGTTTAAATTTGCGCATTTACTTTCGTTTCTCTCCTATGCATAAATTTGGGGGGAGAAATAAAAACAAAACAAAAATTAGAAAATTTTAAAAAATCCAAAAACATTAGAAAATCAGAAAATCAAAAATATGTTGCTGATAGTTTTTGTTTGTAGATGATGTTTTGGGAAGTGATATAATCATGTGATAACAGGCAATCTGAATCTGTGTAAGGGACTGAATCTGAATTATCTAGGCTCTGTGTTCGAAGCGCTGGTAGGCACGAAAGATTAAAATGGACTTGACTAGGCATTAATGAACTTAAGGAATCTAGAGACTTGAAAAATCTTGACCTAGATAGATCCATTTAGCCTGACAATACGACGCTCAGATAGGTTGAGTAGGGAGATATACATGATAATCCACCGGTCACACTAAAATAATCTGTATCTAGAACCGTGGTTTAACTCTTCCTCGATGTATGGACTTTGTCCTTAATTCCGGTATTGATGGGGCGACTGGGGAATTCCGATAAAGTAGGTCTGTAGGAAATTATTTTCTTGCTTTCTTTCTGTTAGTCATATGTTGCCTCCTCTGCGTGATTGAAATACATCCGACCTGGACTGCAACATATGCAATTCTATTTCTCTGCATCTTCTATCTATGCAATTCTTTCTGTCTGTTAGTCATATGCTGTCTCCTTTGCGTGATTGAAATACATCCGACCTGGTACACATCATATGCATCATTCTACTTCTCAATCCCTCTAAATCTGGTTAGTCATATGTTTCACCCTCTGCGTGATCGGAAGATCCGACCTGGGTGTACAGCATATGCATTCTAAATCTGACTTCTCTCATAATAATTGTCTGCTCACCTAAAGTAAGGAGTACTTTGGAAGTTCCTGATTATTGGGGTATGTCAGGAAGCGGGAAACATGTTCTAGTACATTTAAAATTAAACAATCACTAGGTTGTCTGTAGATCTCGCTGCTCAATTTAGGTGGACAACAATATCTTTGGTCGTCGTCAGCTGAATGGTCCTTAAGGAATATTATCTAGGAACTTAGGATCACATTGTCTTGTCACTTATAGTATGTCCTAATTTTGTCACAATCTCTCACGTTTAAGTGGACCACAATACCGACGATTGACCAGATCTATTCATGAAGGGAGAGGTACTGATAAACGGATAACGGCTGTCTAAAAATTTTGATCCCAAATCACTCTTAAAGTTAGATATCATTTTTATTTTTGTTAAATTTGTTAATAGTTTCTTCTAATTTAAATATTAGGGGAGAATTAAAAATTTTAAAAACCAAACAAAAATCAGAAAATTAAAAATCGAAAAATAGTGTTATTTATGTTTTATTTCTTTTTCAGAAAATATGAAAAATCCAAAAAAAAATATTGTGTGCTAAAATTTTCTTTTAGTTTTGTTTTGTCTTGAATAGTGAATTCAGGTGAAGATGAAACTCATGGAAGTTTGCGTCGAATATTTCTGAGCCAAGGCTTCATCCGTGAGCATCGAAGAATTCTCATTCGAAGGAGCAAGAAATGAAGATTATTCTTTCAATCATTCAATCCTTCAACCCCAGAAGCAAGGTGAAGCTGACTTGAAGATTATGTGAGAGATTACATTGAAGCCTACTCAATCAATTTGCTGCTATCTTGTACCTGTTGAAGTGATCCAGAAGATTAGTTCTCTCTAATGTTCTCTCTGAAGATTCGCGAGCTGAAAGCGCTATCTTTCAAGAATCAGTACATCAAGCCTCCTCACCCAATGTGTGTTCAATGACAAATTCTGAAGAAAAGCTCAAGTGCTTAAGATGAAGTCATTCATTAAAGATAAATGCTGAAGCCAAGTTCCCAATGAATATTAACAATATAAAGACTAACTCATGCTAGCCGCAAACCAAGGGGGAGATTGAAGGGCCAATATATATGGTTTGGGCTAGGCAACAATGTATAGATGAGTTAGAGCATTTGACAATGTATTTTGGAGTCTATTGTGTGTGTTTGACGTTTTCGGTCTAGGCAAGCTTTCGGTTGGGAAGTGACCGAAAATAGGTTTTCGGTCTGCCTGACCGAAACCTGTTTTCGGTCCAGTTGGGTATATATAGTCTTGTCAGGTTGTCAGTAAAAGGTTGTTGATCCGCAGTTGATCACTTGGTGTTTTCGGTCCATTGAGTTGTATTAGACGATTTTCAGATCTAATCGTATGCAAGCTCAATTTTAATCATTCTTCTTATCATCTTCTTTATTATTTCATTTGCTTGATTGATCATTGGTATAGATCCTTCCATCAAAGACCTTACAAGCATTCTCTTAGAGAGCAAGAGGGGATCAAGAAGGACCTCCAGCAAAGGGTGGAAAAGTTGTCCAAGGAAAAAGATGAGAAAGAGGAGGGGCATGTACCTAAGATGGATGAGGTGATTGCGGAAGCGAAGACGAGTTTGTTGTTGTTGTCTGGGAGGAAAAAAATTAAGCTTGTGGAGGATCTTGAGAATGTGGGATCCTGAATGTGGCCGGATGGCACGAGGCCCAGGTCAAGTTAACTAGAAAGCCTGTTAGCTCCAGTCAGGATCCTTTATTGCATCCAAAGGAGGGACGAGAGAATAATAAGATAGAGGTGGCTCCGGGTGGTGGTGATCAATCTGCAGCTTAAATTTCATTTAGTTAAAATCAACTTCAACATTTTGGGTATGTAAGACAATATTTCACTTTTCTGCGGGGTTAGTGGGCAACCCCTTTCAATTTCATGTCATGGTTGCTTTATATTCTTGCTTATGTGGTTGATTTCCTTGACATGATTGTAGGTCTTCTAAGGATCCCTACATAATTAGGATCCTAAAGAGTTCTAGTTTCACAAGAGCTCTTAAGATCTGAATAACCTGAAATGACTAGTAATCAATTTGGGATCTTAAAATAGTTTAGATCTTTACGGTAATAAACCTTCATTCATTACGTCGGAAAAATAATTCTAAAATATAGATAGGACTTGGTAATCTTTATGTTTTATAATCTTTTGTCATAGGAGAAGTCTTGAGTTATAATCCTTTGAGTTCCGTATGATCTTGAAGTTTGCATGTGGAAGGATCCATGTTTTAGGAGTTCATCATAGAATATCCTTATTTGATTTTTACTTAGTAAACCAGGCAGGATCCCACCTTAGGAGTTAACTGGGAATAATCCCAACTTAGAATATAACTGGGAAGGATCCTATCTGTAGCATGATAATGCTACAAGCCTTCGACATTTCCTAGAGAAGATCACCAACTTATGATAACATGATAATGTTTATCGATCTCAGCAAATCACTAGGGAAATCCTAACTTAAGATAACACGTTAGTGTTACAAACCTTAGCAAATTATTGCGAAAATGCCAAATTAAGATAACACGTTAGTGTTATAAACCTTAGCAAATTACTGGGGAAAATCCCAACTTAAGATAACACGTGAATGTTATAAACATTAGGTTTAAATGTCAGGATCTTAACATATGTTCAAAAATAAGAGGGTTGCCAAGTCACTAAAACGTGTAATGATCCCATTATTCACATCCCATATTAAAATTTTGTGCGTCCAAGCGAGGTGTAGAAACCTTAACTCGTATAAAATAGGTAATTAACTCTTTAAACCTTAGAGGGGATTAAGTACCCTTAATCGTAGGAAAGATGATCAGTCTCTATTTGTAGTTACCATGACACTTGCGTGCTGCAATCCTTAAGATAATAGAATGATGTAGTTGGTAGGGTCCTTTAGTGCTAGGATCCTCGAATTTCAAGATCCTTGTGTGTCAGGATCCTTGAGTTCATGCGAGTAAAAAACGTTATCTTGTGGTGGGCATTAGCTTGGTTAACTCCCCTCCGATGCATAAGTTAGTAATGGTTTTTATAAGAGTAAATAAAAGAACTAGATAAGAATAGAGGGTAGAAGAGTGTACCTCGAGTTCGTCAAAATGATCTATGAAACTTACATGAAATATGATTTTAGATGAATGACATTCCATGATCTTGGTAAGACGTTCCCTTCAAGGGTAGCTAGCTAATATGCCCCTTTTCCTGCTTTTGAATCGATGAGATATGAACCTTCCCATTTAGGTCCCAATTTACCTACATTAGGATCCTTGGTATTTTGGAATGCTTTCCTAAGGACCAAGTCTCCTACCTGTAGTCTTCTGACCTTGATGTTCTTGTTGTATTCTTTAGCGATCCATTGTTGATGAGTTGCAATGCGGATTTTAGCAAGATCCCTGAGTTCATCGATAGTATCAAGATACCGGGCTAGGATCTTATCATTGTTTTCTTGATCCTGCAATTGGAATCATGTTGTTGGGATCACCAATTCAATTGGGATCACGACTTCTGTTCCAAATACCAAAGAATATGGATTTTGGCATGTGGCTATTTTTGAAGTAGTTCTATCTGCCCATAGGACGAAAGGGAGTTCTTCTGCTCATCTTCCTTTCTTTTCGTCTAACCTTTTCTTCAAATTATTGACTATGATTTTGTTGCTAGATTTCGCTTGACTGTTGGTGTCACACCCCCAAACCGGAACGACGGAAACGTTCGGGGGTGTGACAGATTGGTATCAGAGCTCTTGTTTATAGTGAACTAAGTATACCGAACCTTACATAGTATACAACTATAAACTCTAAGGGGCTGAAGTGCTCTGAAACTAAAAGTATATTTTCAAAATATAAGTATTTTGTAAGAAGTATACAAATATACATACTTAACAGAACCAGAGTCATAGGTTGAACAAAAGAAAAGTATTTGGATGTTGGACACTGTGGTTAAACCTGGGCAGTTATGTAATCATGTCTAGGGTCAATATAGCCTGATCAACTATATTTACTCGAGACATGACCAACATGTGCTTGGAAGTGACTGCGGTGTTGCAAGAAGCCCAAAACTTGCCAAGTATATATACATCAGATATCGGTAGGACAAAGCAAACAACTTAAAATACTATAGGACTATTTTAGCTAGAGCCAAATACAACATAGAGATTCATTTCAAGTGTTACTACATATTCTTTCTTAGCCATATTTACTTGCAATAGTAACCCTCCTCTATATATCGCTTCGTAGAACGCTTTAACTTTCTGAATGAGATATATCTTGTTTCATATATCTTGATTTAAATTCAGGGGACTTATCATCCTCTTCTTCCTGATTGTTCTAGAACAAGATGTCTCCCCGAATAAGACCCATCAGGAGGAACAACGACACCCCGCCACCGCCACCTCCTCAGTTTGATCCTGTTATGTTCCAGGTAGCAGTTACAGCTGTCGTAACTACAACAATGGTGCAAGTCAACTCTGGTGGATCCGAAAGTGGCACTCATCTCCAGAACCACAGTGATCGGGGACATCAAAAGGAGTGTTCCTATAAAGACTTCATGAACGCAAAACCCAAATCCTTCGATGGCAACGGAGGTGTTATTGCTCTGACCCGATGTTTCGCCGACCGAGCACTGACCTGGTGGAATGGTCGAGTGAAATCCCTAACCCTGCCGATCGCCAATGCCATGGGTTGGGAAATCTTGAAAGAACTCATGCTGGCTGAGTACTGCCCAAGGGGCGAGATGCAGAAGTTAGAACATGAGCTTTGGACCCTGAAGATGAAGGGGTCCGACATCGCTGCCTAGACCGCTAGATTCTGTGATCTGGCTCTCCTCTGTCCGGGAATGGTCACCCCGGAAAGCAAGAAGATTGAGAGGTACATCTGGGGATTGACGGCCCCAACCAAAGGAAATGTTTTGGCCGCTAGGCCAACTACATTTGATAGCCCCAAGTGCCTGGCACAGACCCTGATAGATCATGGGGCCGATCTTGATGAGGTGACAACCGCTCCCAAACCACAACAGGAGAGTGGAGAGAAGAAGAAGAAGTTCTGGAACAAACGCAATGGACAGTCTTCACAGGAGCCCTCCAAGAAACAAAAATCAGTGGCAGTTCATGCTGCTACTGTTGGGTTATGAGCATTCTAACACTCCTAAGTGTACATGCAACCTTAAATACCTTGGATCTATGTTTTCTCTATTATACATACAATTATGAACATCCAAGGTATTATCCTAATCTAGCATACAAAATAATAAATATAACAAGATAGAATACATACCTCTTTGATGTAGAATGTCTTCATGAAGCTTGAGTGCCTAGTGCCCCAAGTGTGACACATCAAATGGTTCACACAAAACCAAATACACTTGGAATAACTTGAGAGAAACTTGAACACTCCTTGAAATCGTCTAGCCCTCACACTCACACATTAGTGCCCGATTTCTTGAGCCATGGGGTTGTTTTATATGGTGGCTATTAGGGTTACACCATGTAACTCATAACTTTACCCATTCCTTATGCTCCATGGATTTTAACCTCCATGGAGTATCCATGGGTCACCCCATGGACTTAGTCCAACATAAGGAATCTTGGATCACAAGCCCACATATATAAGAATGAATGATTTACACAATCAACCCATATATTTAATTAGTCTCCTTTTGATCACTTAATTAATTCCAAATTAATTCTTGATCAATACTAATTAAATAACCTTTGTAATATATATTAGAACTTATAATATATTAACCAACCTTAAGTGTTATTTCTCTCATTATAGTCTATCCAAATGCATGATGCCATGCAACCCAAATGGACCATGCCGGGTCGGGTCAAGTCTTACCAATTATAGTTATGCACTTAGACATTAATCCAACAGTCTCCCTCTTGGATAAGTCTAAAACTATTATTACGTATGACTTCAGGAACCGATCAGCAATCGTAGCTCTCAAAAGCTTCTGTCGAACTCTGACCTTGTCGATGAACTCTGACCTTTGTCAATGACTTGTCCATTAGATAAGGGATCATATATTCCTCCATTCTAGATATCATATGGACTGAGACATGGATTATCAATCATTCTCTCTGTCCATTTGTTGTTTCCCGATTTCCGATTCATGATGACTGACTGATTGAACAAATCAAATCAGTCCTGGCTTGGCCAAGCACTCATATGTATCATCTTTAAATCATCGAGGGGCCCACGGATATCGCTTTTATCCCGAAGGTAAAAGGAATGTATAAAATTCGACTCATATGGCTTGTTCTACTACTTGTTGAATCATACACAAAGGCACGTTTTATAACATCGAGTTACCAATGCGTTTTCGTGCAATCAATGTATAACCAACTCATAGTAACAACTCATATCTCTAGGTTTGAAGAATATAAGATATTATCGTCTCATGATCACTCGTGATAAAATCCATGAAGTGATTCAAATGAGCGTGGGTTGAATCCAATACTCAGAACTTATGAGCACTCATGAGTGTTGTAGCACCACTTTGTCCACCAACTTGGACCTCTACAAACCAACCCATGACAGTCTTGATTCATATCTACTTCCAACAAATGACCGACTGTGGATGGTTTGAATAACTTAATCATTCAGGAAGAGCGACTTAGTTATTCTGGAAGTCAAAACATGCAAAGTGAAACACAAGAATAAATGAATCAAATATGGTATCAAACCCTATGAATATAAATAAACACTTTTATTTATCACCATACTGATTACTCATTATTCATTGTTTCGGTTTTATCAACTTTATACTTGAATTTAAAACAATAGTTATCCCATGCTCCAAGCATGTACACTATGTTTTCTAAACACTAGTCATGTCATACACCAAGTATGCATACTATGTTTGTCTATGATCTTTACTTTGTAAAATAGATCAATTGAACATCACTCCAATGATCCTCTTTTCACAGTCCCAAATCCTTACTGCAAATGCAAGAATTCCAAATTCATGCCATTTACTGAAATCTGTTAGATTCTAAACTTATATGCATTGATCCTCTTAATGATTATGCACGAAGTCAGAAAGACTTGACAACAATCATTACAGAGCATTCCAAAGGAGATCAGCTCCTTGGAAACATCCTTCTTTCATTAAGTTTCCTAATCTTACACAGATTGAATAATTTCTAACTTTGAAACATTTCCATATTCCATTTTGACTATCACTTCTGAACAAGAGTTTCCTCCTTACAGATTATGTCAATATGGTCCTTCCAGAATTAACATTATACTTCCAACTGTCCTTGAGCAACCAATCTTTGGTAAACCTTAGATTGTCCTCGACAATTGCTTAATCATTTTAGTCATATCCAATTCTAGACCTTTTCCCTTCATAATGCCCCAGGCATTTGGAAAATTTTAGAAAGGATGAATATAGGACATGTAATCGATCCTATATCCGAAGCATATGGGACACGATTCATGATGTCTCACATAAAGACTAAACCAGTCTTTTGCTATAATATTTCCATTTCAATTTGCCAAGTTCTTAAAATTCAGATTATGAAAAGGGATGCCGTAATCATAATCGAATTTTAGAACGCAAATAATGGACCCATATATAGAATTTCCTTATGTTGAGCCATTCCAACATGAAATTCATATATATATATCCTTGATTAAATACGATTAAAATCTCAATCTAAGCTTTTAGAATTGAAATGAAGTATAATTTCCTCTCCCTTAATTATAGCAAAACAACTTTTTCAACCCCTGCAACCTCACGAATTGAAACTTTTGTTTTCTATAATTAACATTGCTAACTTGGAACCTTTATCATAATTATCATGCTCCCACTAACATGATGATTATTAGCATAACACTTATGCTCCCACTAGCTTTGACATGTACTCAGAAATCAGCTGACTTTCTTACCAAAGTTCAGATTTCTGATACTAGATTGTTTTGATAAAACTTTATCAAAATCATACACCTCTCTTAGATAGCTCACATGTGTGTCTAAACAATTTTAGAACTATGAAAAGGGATGCCGTAATCATAGTCTCAATTGTTTAGACCTTTGCCACTTCTCACAAGTCCATGTTAGTGTGCCGGTAAACCACACACGCTCCACTAACGACTTTGAGAATGCAAATATCACAATTGCTATCTAGCTAAAATCTACTTAGTGAAAGTGTTTCCTCACCATCATTTTCATGAACCGGAGAGAAACCTTATGACACTTAGATTTAATAGTGTATGTGTTCTTATCCATGTGAATTTGTCAAAACCATAATCACAAGACAAGGTTAGTGACAAATCCAAACTCATATTGATTAAACTTGTGCAATCTTAAATTCTTGCCATTTGGCAGCTCAGGTGCCTGCCATTGCTTCCAAGTAGTTGTGCAACCAATTGAGAACTCTCAGAACTCCTATGCAAAGCCAACTTGAATAGGCACAAAAATTTCAACACGATAGGTTATAAACCTCAAGTCGTGTGCTAGTGAAGGACTTTAGGTTTTATTCTTGATTAAGTCTTGAAACTTTCAAGAGCTTTAAGACTCCCACTGTCCTCTTGACATATAAGACTCCCTTGTCAAATATTCAAGAGATAGTACGGATTCTTTATCAAGACTAACACTTTACACAATTGGCCTAAGTTGGTCTCTGTTTTATCCAAAACATCACAACTTACCAATTTCAAATGTACAAGAGTAGATAACCTTTTACTCTTACATTTGACTAGTGTTAACAAACCCTCTTTAAGATATGTCACTCAAGTTACAATCTTGGAGTATGACTCTAAGAATTGTTTTGGAACGAAGTATGACTCATCTTTTTGATTTAACCATTTCAACAATTCATGACTCCTCTTCTTAGTCATAAGAATGCACTAAGATGACTTTAGAGGACCAATTGTGATATGGTATCTTAATCATTAAGATGATCATAAACATGATACTAAAGTACTCTCCCATCTTTTCAGATTTGAGAAACTTTTATCTTTCTGCCATACTTTGATTCTTCTTATTCTTTCTGTCTCACATTGAAACTTCTCCAATGCTACAGACTTATACTTAAACTTATAAGTATAACCATATTTACTGAACTTAAGTAAATCATGACAAATAGTCTTCTTGATCTTTTGTGGTGGACTTGACCAGTGCACAAGAATGTGTACTCGATCCCTTAGTCATTTCCTTATTCACATAAGGAATTAGTCTTAATTTTCCAAGCTGAAAGTTCTCATTCATCATACTATACAACTTGCATGATTCCAAGTTTCGGTCCAATTGAACCTTGGGTGATGAGAATCTTTCCTTATTCGGTAATATTAGACACTACCACAACCGAAAGAATCAAATCCATTTTTCCAATATTGCTATCAATGGAATCTTATAAGCAACAACTTTTCACAAATGCCATTGTAAGGATACTTAAAATAAATAAAATCAAAACCTTTTTCTTTTATTTTAAAACTTTGTGGAAAAACTTATCCTTACAATCCATATGAAAACCTTGTTGTTATCTATTCCTAAGCAATATAAATATCATAACTCTTAAGTAATAGCCCAAAATTCTGATCACCGAACCATGCGATTGAAATCCATCTTCACGATCAGAATCAGCATGTACTTAATAGAGTTAGACAATGGACTTTACCTGAAGTAGAGCCAAACTTATTGACTTTAACATCCTTAGGTAAATTTGGCAGCTTCGTAACCAATGCCCCTTCCTTTGGCAATAGTTACCTATGGACCCTTGATAATGGGACTATCTCAGACTTCGCCTCTCTCTTTACCATTGGGTCAACCGAGTTGACTATGGCCGATCCCTTTCCATTGGGAAGAGAGCGCTTTACTGGATATCCAATGTCATTATTGTCAATGTCCATAGCTTTTTAGGAAGTTGATCTTAGCAAATAGATAAGATCATTAAGGGTCTTGTCTTAGTCTGTTTCATAGGATTCCCAAAAGAACTCACTATGTGACTTAGAAAGTAGTTGAGCCACCAACTTTCTCAAGACTTTGACACCCAACTCTCCCGGCTTGTCAATACGTGACTACATCTCCAAGATGTGATCCACCTAGACCTTGCCTTGCCAATAGGGCTTGAGTGACCTTAAACTTTTTAGGAACTTGTGGGTTAGGGAGAATAATTGGAGGAGGTGAAAGAAGTATGATATCCATGGGACATCATGTTCATTTAGGAAAGCTTGTTTCAAGAGATTTGGGAAGATCATAAATGTCTAGACCAGACATCTTTTTAGGAGATATTCAAGATAGTTGATTTAAAGTCCTTAATATGACACGCAATATGAAATATTAAGGCTAGGACCCAACAAACTATTTTATAACTTAGAAGAGGGATGCCGTAATCCAAGCTATAAAATATTTGAAGGTAGGTGAATAACGATTCACCAATTTCCACCATGAAAAACGAAATAATTTATTAGGTTTTAATTGGATTTGAAAGTCCTAGATCTTTGAGATTCATTGAACTGTTCAAAGGCATGTCTCAATCTCGAGTGTGCCCTTCAGGTTTTGTGACTGGGATGCCGAGGATCACAAAACAAGGTGTGAATAACCATGCAAATATACTTGGTACCCTTAATATTTACCCCTTAATCAGTGTGCCGGTTAACCACACACGCTCCACCGATACTATGATAAATATTAAGTTACCCTTTGCCTACCTTGTTAAGTCCAGGTTAGTGTGCCGGTTAACTACACACGCTCCACTAACGACTTAAGCAAAGTGCAAAGTGTAATTTCATGGGTTAGCACCAAATTCACATTTTCCTAAGTAACTAAGATTGGGTATTAATAAGAGTTTAGTTACTTAGTATTTATCATTAATACTTTTAATGAAAGGAGAATTATAGTCCTTATTCTACCCGTTCGGCTAACGACCCTCCACCAGTCAAGGAAGCGGTGGGTGAGAGTGGACACCCATTAAACTGCCATTTTATAGGCAGTAACCTTATACCCCCTTATAGACCGGCTTCGTGAATGAGGCCTACTAACGGTAAGACTGACTTTACTCTTATACATATATATAAATATTATTAACTTATAATATTATAAAGTATAAGGGTTGAATTTTAACTTTTAAAATTCTAAGGGCTAACTTGGAATTAAAGTATTCATAAGTGAAAACTTTTCAAATTCCAAAACTTGAGGGCAAGTTTTGAAACTATTCAAAACTAATTAATTCCATAACTTATGAGTTTAAAGTAGTTTTAATTAAAAAAAAAAAACTCTTCAAGTTCCATAACTTGAGGACAAGTTATGGAAGACGTTAAACTAATTAATAAAAAAAAAATAACTTTTTTTTATTGTAACTTATGGAACTAATTAAGGTTACACTTTTTTTTTTTAATTTAATGAAGAGACTCTTGAACCTCCATAACTTGAGGACAAGTTATGGAGTCATAAAACCATTTAATTAGAACTAGACTCTTCATTTTGTAACCTTTGCCAACTTTTATGAGTTTTATGATTCTTAAATGTGACTTTTCATATAACTTGAGGACAAGTTACAAAAACACACTTTGGAATCAACTCTTAGATTAAAATGGATTGAAAACAACTATTTCACACAACTTTTCTATTAATCTAAGAACCTCATAAGAACAAGATAATTCAAATCATCAATCTTCAAGAAATTAGCATGAACATACAAACTAATACAAATCTTGAAATTATGACAATTATCTTAGAAATTGGATTAGCATGAACATTACCACATCAAAAACAAGTTTACAAAAACATCTTAGGGTAATGTTCCTAGTCCAATTCCAGCCAAAACAATCGAATATATGCATCCAACTCGATTTTTCAGCTACTTTTGCAAGTATAACAAGAAAACAAACCAGTCTCTGATACCACTGTTGGGTTATGAGCATTCTAACACTCCTAAGTGTACATGCAACCCTAAATACCTTGGATCTATGTTTTCTCTATTATACATACAATTATGAACATCCAAGGTATTATCCTAATCTAGCATACAAAATAATAAATATAACAAGATAGAATACATACCTCTTTGATGTAGAATGTCTTCATAAAGCTTGAGTGCATAGTGCTCCAAGTGTGACACCTCAAATGGTTCACACAACACCAAATACACTTGGAATAACTTGAGAGAAACTTGAACACTCCTTGAAATCGTCTAGCCCTCACACTCACACATTAGTGCCCGATTTCTTGAGCCATGGGATTCTTTTATATGGTGGCTATTAGGGTTACACCATGTAACTCATAACTTTACCCATTCCTTATGCTCCATGGATTTTAACCTCCATGGAGTATCCATGGGTCACCCCATGGACTTAGTCCAACATAAGGAATCTTGGATCACAAGCCCACATATATAAGAATGAATGATTTACACAATCAACCCATATATTTAATTAGTCTCCTTTTGATCACTTAATTAATTCCAAATTAATTCTTGATCAATACTAATTAAATAACCTTATTAATATATATTAGAACTTATAATATATTAACCAACCTTAAGTGTTATTTCTCTCGTTATAGTCTATCCAAATGCATGATGCCATGCAACCCAAATGGACCATGCCGGGTCGGGTCAAGTCTTACCAATTATAGTTATGGACTTAGACATTAATCCAACAGCTACTACTCCTGCTGCTACTCCAGCTGTTGTTCCAACCACTCAAGCTCCTGCTGGTGGTTATGCTGGAAACCTACCTCTGTGCAACAAGTGTAACTTTCATCATCACGGACCCTGCCGTGAATTGAAATGCAACAACTGTGGAAAGAAGGGGCACACAGCTCGATACTGCAAGACACCCGTTCAACCAACCAACCAGGCTCCTGGGGCAGGCACTGGTCAAGCCTGCTATGGATGTGGAGAGGTTTGACACTTCAAAAGAGATTGTCCTAAAGCATCAATAGCTGGCAACGCAGGGAGGGTACTGGCTATGGGCCAGGAGGAAGCGGTCGCTGATCCTATCGTTGTTACGGGTACGTTCCTCCTTGACAACTCTTATGCATGCATTCTTTTTGATTCTGGTGCGGAGAGGAGTTTTGTTAGTCATGCATTCAAACATCTACTCAAATGTAAATACCAACCTTTAACTGAAACATTTACCATCGAGATGGCTAACGGAACGAAAGAAAGCACTAACGACATATTCATAGGCTGCACTGTTACCCTAGATGATCATTCCTTTCCCATCGATCTTATGCCGATTTCCATAAAAAGCTTCGATGTCATAATCGACATGGATTGGTTGAGCCCTAATCATGCTGATATCCTTTGCTATGAGAAAGCCATCCGTCTCAAACTTCCCTCCAGCGAAGCCCTCGCTATTTTTGGTGATAAACTCAGTCCGAACCTTCGTATCATTTCGTGCATCAAAGCTCAGAAGTATCTGCGGAAGGAGTGCCATGCATTCCTAGCTCATGTTGTTGATGAAACAAAAAAAGTTAAAGACCTCGAGAGCATCCCCGAAGTCTGCAACTTTCCTGATGTTTTCCCCGAAGATCTCGCACGAATTCCTCCCGAGCGCCAAGTTGAGTTTCGTATCGACTTAATCCCCGGAGCTACTCCTGTAGCTAAATCTCCCTACCGTCTAGCACCGACAGAAATGCAAGAGTTATCCAGCCAGCTTAATGAGCTGATTAGCAAGGGATTCATAAGACCGAGTTCCTCACCTTGGGGAGCCCCGATCTTATTCGTGAAGAAGAAAGATAGATCCTTCCGTATGTGCATTGACTACCGAGAGCTGAACAAGCTTACCATCAAGAACCGTTATCCCCTACCCAGAATCGACGATCTCTTCGATCAACTTCAGGGAGCCAGTTATTTTGTCGAAGATAGACCTTCGATCAGGGTACCATCAGTTACGAGTTCATGAGAATGACGTTCCCAAGACAACATTCTGAACTCGTTACGGACACGATGAGTTCGTAGTAATGCCCTTCGGTCTAACCAACGCACCGGCAGTATTCATGGACTTGATGAATCGAGTGTGCCGCCCTTTCCTAAACAAGTTCGTGATCGTGTTCATTGACGATATACTTGTCTATTCGCGGAGTGAAGATGATCATAAACAACACTTGAGACTAGTGCTAGAAACATTAAGGGCGGAGAAGCTATATGCAAAATTCTCAAAGTGTGAGTTCTGGATCAGGAAGGTAACTTTCCTTGGTCACGTGGTTAGCGAGGAAGGAATACACGTGGACCCTTCCAAAATCAAAGCGATTGAGAATTGGTCAGCACCAAAGACACCCACAGAAATCCTCCAATTCTTGGGTCTCGCTGGCTATTATCGCAGGTTTATCCAAAACTTCTCCAAAATCGCTAAGCCTTTAACCACCCTGACACAGAAAGGTGTAACTTTTAGTTGGGGAGAAAAGAAAGACACTACGTTTCAAACCTTGAAGCAGGCCCTATGCAGCACACCTATCTTGTCCCTGCCCGAAGGGACAGAAGACTTTGTTGTCTACTGTGATGCATCCAATTAGGGCCTAGGCTGTGTACTCATGCAGCGAGGAAAGGTCATCACATATGCCTCGAGGCAGTTGAAAACACATGAAGTCAATTACATAACTCACGATCTAGAGTTGGGAGCAGTGGTCTTCGCGTTAAAGATCTGGAGACATTATCTCTACGGAACCAAGTGCATTGTATTCACCGACCATAAGAGCCTACATCATCTATTCGATAAGAAAGAGTTAAACATGAGACAACGGTGATGGGTAGAGCTACTCAGTGATTACGAGTGCGAAATACGCTACCATCCCAGCAAGGCCAATGTGGTAGCAGATGCCCTCAGCCGAAAGGAGTATTCAGGACGTAGGGTGAAGGCATTGACTATGACCATCCATTCCCGATTATCCACACAAATCCTAGAGGCTCAGCTGGAAGCCTTAAAACCAGAGAACATGTTGGATGAAGCCTTGCGGGGAATGGAAAAGAATTTAGAGGTCAAGGGAGACGGACTTTACCATTTCATGAACCTAATCTGGACCCCGAAGTACGGTGGTTACAGAGAAGTTGTCATGAACGAAGCTCACAAGACTAGATACTCCATTCACCCAGGTTCAGATAAAATGTATCTGGATCTCAAACAACTCTATTGGTGGCCGAACATGAAAGCAGAAATTGCTACCTTCGTGGGCAAGTGTTTGACTTGCGCCAAGGTGAAGGTAGAATACCAAAAGCCCTTAGGTTTACTTCAGCAGCCAAAAATACCTGAGTGGAAGTGGGAAAGGATTACAATGGATTTTATTACTAAGTTACCTAGATCTCCAAGTGGGCACGACGCCATCTGGGTAATTGTCGATCGATTGACTAAATCCGCCCATTTCCTGCCAATCGAAGAAAACTTCAGAATGGAGAGACTCACACGAATATACCTTCGAGAAATAGTTCGCCTTCATGGGGCACCTATATCCATTATCTCCGATCGAGATAGCAGGTTTACCTCGAGATTCTGCCAATCACTACAGAAGGCTCTTGGAACTCAGCTGGATATGAGCACGACTTATCATCCACAGACAGGCGGACAGAGTGAGAGAACAATCCAGACATTGGAAGATATGTTGAGAGCCTGTGTCATCGACTTCGGCACATCGTGTGACACTCATCTACTCTTGGTCGAATTTTCCTACAACAATAGTTACCATACCAGCAATAAAGCTGCTCCGTTTGAAGCCCTCTATGGCCGTAAGTGCAGATCCCCTCTGTGTTAGGCTGAAGTGGGTGACACGCAGCTAGTCAAGGGTCAAGTTCCCGACAGCACTCTCACGGGTCTTGAAATCATCCGAGAGACGACTAAAAAGATCGTACAAATCTGAGAACGACTAAAGGCATCACGAGATAGACAAAAGAGCTATGCCGATAAGAGGCGAAAACCCTTGGAATTCCAGGTTGGTGACCGTGTTCTTTTGAAGGTCTGACACTGGAAAGGGATGATACGCTTCGGAAAGCGTGGAAAGCTAAATCCAAGATACATTGGACCATTCGAGATCCTCGCTAGGATCGGTCCAGTAGCATACAAACTCCAGTTACCTCGAGAACTTAGCAACGTACATCCCGTCTTCCACGTGTCGAACCTAAAGAAGTGTCTGTCCGATGAGACATTTGTGATTTCCCTCGATGAGATCGAACTAGACAAGTACTTGCACTTCGTGGAGGAACCAGTTGAAATCATGGACCGAGAAGTCAAACGAACGAAACAAAGTCGCATCCCGATAGTGAAGGTTCGCTGGAATGCCAAGCGGGGACCTGAATTCACTTGGGAGCGTGAGGATTCAATGAAACAGAAGTACCCTCATCTTTTTCCAAGTCCATGATTTGTATCACTATTCTTGAATTTCGAGACGATATTCCCTCTAACGGGGGGATGATGTGACAACCCGGAACTTCTATCTTGTATATCTAGTCAATTCAATCAATGTTAAACTCATTTCTAATATCTTTTGGCACTGTTTAAGGGTTCATTTAAGTGTTCTAAGCTTTAGTACAACCAAGGTTGAGATTAGGGATGAGTTATCAAGTCGTAAAAGTAGCAAATCGGGCCATACACTCCCTTAGGAGGAGTGTGCGGCCGTACACATGGGTGTACGGCCGTACACCCCCTCATGGCCGCACACTCACCCCTATATATATCGGTAAACTCTTTTCCTTCATTCCTTTCTTCTCTTGGCTGCACACTACTCCCTTCTCTCAAGCTTCATCAACCGTGAACCCTTCCAAGGCTTCAAAAACGTGAGTATTCCATCCTTTAGCTTGTTCTACTTGAAGGACTTCTTGATTCAAGCCCTAGTTCATCAAATTCCATCATGTTCATCACTCTTTGAAGGAGTACGGCCGCAAAGCCCTTTGTACGACCCCTAAATTCAAGTTGGACATGATCTTAGCCTTGATGCACCTTAAAGTCGACAACTTAGACATAAACATGAAGAGTGTACGGCCGCACACCCCTTTGCACGGCCGCACACACACCTTAGGACCATACACCCACTTTGATGAACATTTCAGGCTTCAAACTTGCACTACAACCAAGCACGGGACCTAGAACACTTCCTTAATGCTTCTTAGGGACTTGAAACACCTCAACATGCACACTTTTTCATGAGTGTTCGGCCGTACACTCATGGGCCGCACACCCATGGCCGTACACACCCCTAGGGTGGATGTACACCTCCCTCACTCAATCGTATGTGATTTTAACACTTAGTCCAAGTGTTTCCAAGACCTTAGGGTGGTTTTCTATCATGTCCAGTCGTGAAATACCCTAATTTGAATCATATATGTGTTATTACATGATAATTAGGATCCAATTGTGTTCGATGCTTCATTTGACACTCATCATCTCTTATCGATCCTTCATACCAACCACTCACTCGAGGTGAGTTCATACCCCTAAGCTTTTACGATTTTTAAACGTTTTTTGGGGTGAATACAAGCCAAACACAAATGCTTTTGTGAACTAATACAAAAGAACTCTTAACAAGTATAAAACTCATGCAATTGATTCAGGTAACGATTTTCATATATTTAGATAGCTTATCCCTTTTGTACTATGTTGAGCATAAGGGACATTTTCAACTTACCACCAAAATTGCATAGTTTTTCAGATTCAACATTCACATTATATACATGTAGACTATAATAGGTATGGTTTGGGGTTTTCAAATCATAACTTTTACGAATTCAAAGTTAATCATCACTAAACATATAAACTATGGCAGATTTAGTATATGGTATTCGTTACTACAAGAGCATGGCATTTAATAATTATTTTAGTATAATTATTACCGTATACTGCATCCAACGGATTCTGGTACAAGAAAACACTTCAGAATCACATGTAAACTAGATTGTACAACATTGTGAGGCTCTACTTCAAAACTGTACCTTAGGGAACTGAATTATATCCTATCCTAGTATAACCAGAGTCTCCTGGAGGGAGAGCGTGAGATTTGTGAATAGATCTATTCGGGATTGACAATCCCACACCTGAACTGCTAGCTACAGTTAGGCAGGCATGCCTGGGGTGACAAATGTCATTTAACCAACACTTGAAGAACGTTGTAAAGGTGTCTAGGTCATATCAAGCATGGTTATACGACTCACAATAAGTATAAACTAATCATTTGTTTACGAAATTTCACTCTTCAATGGTTTTATTTAAGTAATTAAACCTACTATACATACTGGTGTTAACCAGGGTTTTCACACTACATGATACTTACATTACTAGTGGTAGCCAGGGATTTCATACAAGTACTTTCAAAGATAAGAACAAAATTCAATAACGAACTTACATTGGGTCTTAGGGTTAAATACTACTTTTCATAACTTAAGAAAATATTGGATTTTCTTGGAAGCATACAAACCTTTCTACAAATTTATAAACAGATTTTGCTACATAACCTCGCTTATGAACTCACCAGCTTTATGCTGATACTCTTTCAAAACTGCTTGTATTCTCAGGAAATTAGTAGACAGGTACCTTTTGGAGTTTTGAGAAGTTGGAGCAACTAAAGTGATGTCTTTAAATTTTACTTTCACTTTTGATGTAATTAAACAAGATTTAAACAGATGTAAACCTTTTTCACACAATGTATTCAATGTTTGGTTGAGTTTACTATGATTGCTATGATACAATTGTTGTGATACTATACATGACGTCAGCCACCCCCGAACGTTTTCGCCGTTCCGGTTTGGGGGTGTGACAGTTGGCTTGAGGGTGAACAGGAGTGGACATTATCATTTTAACTCCCCAACTCATGAAAAAGTCTCTACACCTCTTGCTTATGAATTGGGATCCATTGTCACATATAATTTCGGCAGGGATCCCAAACCTGGTTAGGATATTACATTTGCTAAACAAGACCACTTCCTTATCTCTTACTTGGAAAAAAGCCTCAGTCGCGATCCATTTCGAGAAATAGTTTATCATTACTAGCATGAAGACTTTTCCTCCAGGCACCATTGGTAATTTTCCCACTATGTCTATCCCCTACTTCATGAATGGCCAAGGGGAGATGCTAGGATGTAAAGGTTCCGTTGGTTGATGAAGGATGTTGTTATATCTTTGATAAACATCACATTTTTAAGCATACACGAAAGTATCCTTTTTCATTATTGACCAGTAGTATCCTGTCCTTAACACCTTGGAGCATAAGGATCTGCCCCTAGTGTGGTTGCCACTTGTGATCTTTTTGAATGTTCTACTACAAGAACATTGATTGTTAAAAATATTAACTAAATATGCAAACGAAGTAATAGAGTAAGGAGGAACATTTAGCAACCATTTCAAGGCTGATCTTGTAAGGGTCAAAACCAAAACCCTTGCATAGGCAAGCTTCTTTCAAATGTGTGGGAATGGGGATGATCTCCATTCTTTCCATGTATTGTGCCACATGTTCTTCAAGATCTATAGTCCCGTCGTAGGGCTTCATACTGGGAGTTTGGAAGTGCTTTGGGATTTTGGTGTCATCAATTGCGGGAGCAAATCTTGAAATGATGTGGCTTGTTGGGGAAACTTCCAGTATATTTTTGACTACTCCGGGCATACTTGAGATCATTTATCTTTGCTGTTGAAGTTCCTTGGCCATGACCGGAGTCATCCCTGCATCAATATCCATAGAGTTATTAGTGAAAGTATTATTATTCACAAAGTTACCAGGATCCTTGTTATTAGGAGTGATGAAGGTTTCGCCAGGATCCTGGATTGCATGAGTTCGCTCGTTTGGAGCTGCACCCCAAGTGGGATTCGGGGCAGGCGTTGAGGATCCTATCCCATGGCGGTTTCCTGAGGATCCTGTATTGTCAAATTTCAGGATCTTGGGTTGCAAGATCAAGGATGTGGCTTCTTGGGGTTTGTGGATCTCCGTCCTCATTCTATCTATTTCCTTGAGCACCGTCCTGTTGTCTTCTTGCAACTGAGTTACCTGGCATTCCAGTCTCTTCATCATAGCAAAGAGCTCGTTGTTGGAAATCACTAAAGGAGGATCCTGAAATCCTTGGATAGTGATCAAAGAGGTGTTTTTCTTTGGTACCTCTAAAGTCTTCTTGGGAGCTCTGCTTGTAGGTGGTGGAAGGGTTTTAGAGGAAATGGTAGGAATGGAGGAAGAGGATAAGACTTGTTGGGTAGACATGATTTGTGAATGATTGTGAACACCATGGCCACGCTGTGGGCTCTAAATTGTTTTGGTCAAAAATCAATCAAACTAAAATCAACCAAATTGTATGAGAGTTTGTGGTGTTGTGATCAAAATGAATATGCTAATGGAGTATAAATGAAACAAGCGAGTTTACAAGGAAAACCCTTGATCCTTGCTAGGATCTCCGACATAAAACCGTAGGAGGTGATAATGATCACCTGCCTTGATGTGTTTATTAATCTCAAAGTAGGTTTACAGTGATAATGAAGATAATACTAGTACAAGTGAAGTAGTAGATATTAGTCTGTGTATAATGTGCGATTTAAAGGTATTATTTATAGTCTAAGCTAAATAACAACAAGTATGATATTTTTGGGATCCTCCTTGAACAAGTATTTACACATTCTTTGACTCGGTATTCCTTGGTCTTAAGTTACTTTGAAGTGGTTCTCCGTTAAGAATGTGTCTTATGTTGACTAATTTTGCACAAGTGAAAAATAAAGAAGAATATAGTCATTAAAGTGTAAGGAAATATTAATGATAATAATCAAAATTCTATGATATGTTTAAGGATCCTGAGGCTTCAGAAATATTAAGGATCCTGGATATGATTCTGGGATCCTGTCCCTAACATCAACCAAATGAAAATCAACCAAATTATATGAGAGGTTGTGGTGTTGTGATTAATATAAGTATCATATTGAGATTAAAGAGACACGAGTGGTTTACAAGGAAAGCCCTTGATCCTTGATAGGATCTACAACATAACACCTTGGGAGGTGATAATAATCACCTGTCTTGTTTGATTTTATTTATTGAAGAATAAATTATAGAAAAAATAATGAAGAAACGAGCACAAGTGCTTTAGTAGCTTAAGGTGTCTAAGGTGTCAGCTAATTGTGCCATTGTGTTCATATTACAAATTTATATATAGTCTAGGTTATGTAACTAAAAGTCTGATATTTTCGGGATCCTGTTGAACTGGTATTTACAATGTGCTTTGACTTGGTATTCCCGAGTTTTAAGCCTGGTTGAAGTGATTCTTGGTTGTCAATGAGTCTTATGTTGACCATTTCTGCACATGTGAGAAATAAACAAGAAATATAACTGTTAAACTTTTTATAAAATAATAATGGCGGTGTTTAGGATCCTGATGTATGTTTGGGATCCTGAGACTCCTTTAAGATCTATGATCCTAGATAGGTTTCAGGATCTTGACCCCTAACAATTGGCCTCAAATTATACTTGCAAAATAATTGAATCAATCTTAAGTATTTAAAGTGTATAATTTAATTAACTTGAAATAGATTCTTTAAAAATCAAACTCTAACATATAGAATTGTATCCGTTCAAAAAGATATGATTATGTTGTCAAATCATTTCTCTATCTTCTGCGATCCGCATAAGTTGGGGTTAATGGTTATCGATCTTCTTTTACTTATTTTAGATCTTTTTAAGCGTTATCAGTTATCTTAAAGGTAAATTTATTGTTCCTTTCTTCTCGTTTTTCTTGTTTGATAATCATGGGTAAAAAGGCATTCCGTTCTCGCTTGCGCATCCTTACTCTTCCCGAAGAGGACTTCGTCGATCATAAGATCCTATCTTACGAAGAGACTTGCTATTTTTAATGATAACGACACTGAGTCCTCGAAATCAATCAGAGCTTTTCCTGTCGACGTTATTTTCAAGCCTTTTAATGCTAAGGCCAAACATGGCTTCGTCTTTCCTACTTGGGTTTGTTTTCCTGAATATCCTTTCTCCTTGGGCTTGACATACCCATTTTCTGGCATCATCTCTGAGTTCTTCGAAGTTACAAAAATTTATTATTTTCAAAATATGCTTGTGATATGGAGGATCCTTTTTTGGATCGATCGGATGAATCAGTCTAAAAAATATTGACTTGGGCTTAGTTAAATCGGCCAATGTTTATGATCCTCAAACTTTTTCATCTTCTCATTTCCTACTCAAAGTCAAAACCAACAAATCACATTTAATTTTGAAAAAAAAAACATATGGTGCCTGGAAAGAAAGGGTTTTCTTTTTGAAACCCAACTTTATCCCCAACGACGATCTCCTGCAAATAAACTTGGTTAAAAGGGCAGGATTATGATAAGGATACCGAAATTCACACTTCCTTATTTTGTTTGTTTTGACATAGCTTTCAAGTTCGAGGAACTTGCTCCAGCTGCTGAAGATACTGAGGAGAAGACTGAAAGCTTTCTCGCCTTGCCTGAGGCGGAAAGATATTTCAAGTTTGACCATTCCAACTTCGAAAAAGGTTCTTCCACCACTACCCTGATGTATACCGGTAAGGATCCTTCTTTTTACTTGTTTCATTTCAGGGATCTTGAGCCGATGAGGGTTCTTTGCAATTTTCAGGATCCAAGGCTACACATTCTATTGCTCGCTTCTCCCTCTCGGAACTTGATGAGGCATTGCCTAGCGATCAGCTACTGGACAAGAAGGAGAAGACATCCTCTTGGAATACGTCTTGGAGATCAAGGAGTTGATTTCTAAGGTTAAGAGTAGTGTCGCCGGAGCCATCTAGGAGCCGAAGATTAAGTTGGCAAAGGATGTAGCGAACGTAGGGTCTTGGAATGTGGGTGGTTGGCGTGAAGCTCTGGCCAAGTTGACTGGTAGGCACGTTAATGCCATTCAAACTATTAGGATCCTAAGAAGTTTAGAGTTTATACAAACTATTAAGATCTTAATAATTCAAAATAAATAACCATCTGATTGGGATCCTGTAATATTCGGGATCCTTAAATTTTATTTAAAAATATTGAAAGTTGTTGCAGAACCTTTTCAAAGAAAAAGAACTATAATTGACAATATTAGGTGTAAGGATAGATAGAAACTGATGTTAGCTTAAACTCCAATTGATCTTTTGGTCATTTCTCTAAAGATTTCTTTGGATATGTTTTATCATCTTAAATAGATTTCTTCTGAATATGTTTTTCGGAGATGATCCCAACTTTAGAATTTACTGGGAAAAGTCCCAACTCAGGTAATATTGAGAAAGATCCCACATAGTAATTCATTGGGGAAGATCCCAACTTAGAGTTTTATTGGGTAAAAAACCGACTTAAGAAATACTGGGGAAGATCCCAACTTAATAAATATTTGGGAAGATCCCAACTTAGATTATACTGGGGAATATCCCAACTTAGATTATATTGGGAAGATCCTACATCGTATGAAAACATGACAATGTTATAAACCGTAGATTATACTGGGAAGATCCCAAATCTTAAGATAACATGATAATGTTATAATCCGTAGTTCAAACATTAGGATATTAACATATTTTCAGAAATAAGAGGGTTGCCAAGTCACTAAAGTGTGAAATGATCCCCTTACTCATATCCCGTAGTAAGATATCATGCGTCCAAGCGAGGTGTAGAAACCTAAACTCATGAGAAAGATGTCATTAACTCTTTAAACATTATAGGGGATTAAGTACCCTTAGTCGGATAAGAGATGATCAGTCTCTATTTATATCGTCTAGGGGCGTAGAATTTCTATATGTTTGAAAACATTAGCTTGGGTGGGCGTTAGCTTGGCTAATGTCCCTCCAATGCTTAAGTTAGTAATGCTCTTTAAGAAAAAAGTAATTAAAGGAAAAAGTGAGGGTAAGGGGTAGGTGTGTACCTTGACTTTTTCGTATAGAAGTGTGATGTATTCAACTTACATGAAGTATGCTTTAAGGTGTAAAGCATTCCAAGATCTTGACCAGATGCTTTCTTCCAGGGTAGCTGTCAATATGCCTCCTTTCCTGCTCCTGAATCAATGAGATAGGCATAACATTTCTGAATGTTGGAACCTGAAAGTGAATCTCTAGCATTCCTAAGTCCTTATTCCGAAGGGTGTAACTTCCGAAGTGAAGAGTGGTCTGGAACCTGTTCGGACCAAGTAAGAAGATGAAAAGAATAAAAGCATTCCGGAGTCGACCCTCATGTCCATAATGCATGCTGATCTGGAACATCTATGGTTTTTCCTTTGTGCATTTATTACTTTTGTCTTGTTATTGATGTAACGTTTCATAGGACTTAGTCTATAGTTGTATTTGAACAATCAGAATGTCAGATTTATCACTTTTGTCCGGTCCTATGTAAACACTTAGGTTAATTCACTGTAACATTCACTGCTATATATAGGAGCATTCAATACAAGTCAACTACGGATTGTTCTTCACTTTTGGCATCTTTACTAAGTTCATTAAAACATTCTTCTGGTTATTCATTTATTAACTTTACTTTGATCATTTACTCTCTCATTCTTCACTTAAATGTCTTGATCATTTGTTGAATATTCTATCTAAGACTTGACTGGTGTTTCCAGGCTAGACTTGAACTATTATTAGCAAGCAGACATTGATCTTAAGCATTCACTCAAGGTTTGAGTTCTCAAACCTTGTCCCTACACATCGATCTTGTTCTCTCAATTGGTATCAGAGCTTGAGTGGTTGTCCTTTGAATCCATAAAGATCAGATTATAGTTGATTTGAAATCGCCTTGGTGTTTCAATCATTTCTGTGTCAAGGATAAAAGTTCTTCTATATACCACTTTAGCTTGAAGATATCTTAACTTCAATGGCTGCTTCTAATCCTCAGCAAATGATTTCAATGCAAATCGCAAATAGTGTTGGTGGCCCTATACGTGCCCCATTACTAGTTGTGGAAGAATATGATCACTGGAAAGTTAGAATGGAAAGATTTTTACTTGGCAAAGATAAAGGTGAAGAAATCTGGAGATCCGTCACAAAAGGTCCACATGTTCCTGTAAGAACAATTGTAAGAGATGCAGCTGCTCAGCTCATGCGTGAAGATGAAACTCGCCCAGCTCCTCTAACTGCTAATGATATCAAGAAGCTGCATGCTGATTAAGTTGCTTTCTCAGAAATGGTGTTTGGTGTTCCTCCTTCACTCTTTGAGCATATCAAGCTATGCAAATCAGCCAAAGAGATATGGGACACTCTTCAGGACCTTATTGAAGGATCTGAAAATATGAAAGACAAGCGCCTCACCTCAGTTGTCAATGACTTTGACACATTCACCAACACTCCTGGTGAGTCAGTGGCCTGTGCTTCCAACCGTTATCGCATTGTGGTAAAAAACATGACTGCTCATGGGATTGTCCGAACTCCCTTGGAGTACAATCTCAAATTCATAAACAGTCTGGGCAAAGGATGGGGAAATGTAAAATCTTGTCTCCAAAGTAATGGCTCCTTGAAAAAGTTGAAGCTTTATTAAGTCATTGATGAACTTCAAGGCCATGAGTCTAATGTTGCTCAAACCATAAGGGAACTCTCAGGAGGTCCTCTTGCTCTTGTCAGTTCTTTCGAATCAACCATTCCGAACTCATCTACTTCGGATCCATTCAAACCCATTGTTCCATCTGTTCAAACATCCACACCTACCGTACCCACACAAATCTATCATGTTGATGACTCCGAAGCTATGGACTCTGAACTCCGTTTCCAACAGGAGTTCGCACTACTTTCAATGAAGTACAAACGTCCTTTCAATCCTTCTTACAACCCATACCAAAACGGATTCCATGCTCCTCACCAGAACAATCCTCAACCATTTTCAGATCCGGAACCTAAACCCTCCGAAAATCCTCCTGCATACCAACCGAACCTCCCTAAACCAAACTCTACTTCGGAACACTCTCATAGTTCAAAATCAGACAAACCAAAAATTATGTGTCATAAGTGTGGACATGCAAACCATTTTGCTAAAGATTGTCTGGCTGATGCTCCACAAAAGCCAAAGATCAAGGACTCTGCCTACTACGTCCGAAGAGCACAAGAGATGGCTGAAAGTGAAAAAGCCTTTGTCACAACGGTTTCAAGAGATGTTGAAGGATATTGGTCCTCCGGGGATGATGATGATATGGAAACTGGAAGGAATATGTGTCTGATGGCAAGACAAACGGTTAAATGTGATGAAGGGTATTAGTCTTCTGGGTCAGAAGATGAAGATGATGTTGCTGAACCTCACTATTGCTACATCGCGACCAACGATCCACCAGGTCGAAGCATCGTTCAGCAGGTAAAATCTATGATCTCTGATAATAATTTTGACTTGTCTCTCTGTGAACCTTATCTGACCCAAATTCAAACTGATATGAACACCATCTATAAAGCCTGTGAGTCCGCAATAGACGCGAGTGAGAAGAAGGAGTGTGAGTTAAATCGTCTTAGGTTACGTTTCGAGGACAAAAAGTTAAAAATCGAGTCTTTAGAGCGTGAACTTTTAATGTTAAGCGATGAATGTATCATTTTGAAAGATAAATGTGAAATCACCTATTCCGAACGAAATGTTTTGGTTTCTGATAATAAACGTCTTAATGCCAAAATAGGTGCTTTGCATAATTCCGTTGACATGCTTGAAGCGGACATTCGGATGACTCATAATTTTAGTCATCCATGGTCTAAAGCACCTGGTCTCGGAAGCGAGTTTCTGAAACCAATTGCTAGTCCCCTGAAGGAATTGCAAAATTTGACATTCATGGGAGAGGTTCCGAACATCAAACATTCGAACACCCCTGTTTCTACCTTGTCACCTCTTCCGGAGACTACAGACCATTTTGAGTCCCTAATTCCTGAGTTCAAACCAATTGTTGTCAAATGTCCCGATTCCACGCAAATTCCTCCTCTGACAAACCTGGACCTGAATCGGACCACGAAATTTCATTATAGTCTCCCAAATTGCGTAGACCATGTTCCTAGAAGCAATCACACAAACAACTGTGTTGTTGAAGAAATTCCTACCCTGACAACCGAAACTGATACCTCTGAGTTTGTATGGGCATCCTTAGATGATAAAGTTGGAAAATCAAGCAGTGTCTCCTCTGATTCTTGCGAATCGGATTCCTTAGTTGTCTCAAAAACTAAGTTGGTTGCCATTACTCCTAAGTTTGATAATCCATCTGCAGGACAAACCTCAAAATCCTTGTCTCACACTAAGAGAAAACCAATGCTAAGTAGGAAGGATATTGTAGATCCCAAAGTAGAAGCTAGAAATGCACTTAAGAAGGAAGTTAAGACTAGACAAAATTCCAGGTTCATTACCAACTCCAAACCAAGTGTATCCAGGAACTCTCATGCATCAACTCATAGTCAAAACTCCTTTGCTCCCACTAAGATCCTCAAAAGACCTTCTATATCTCATAGTCGTGTAGAACCTAAGAAAGTAGAGAATTCTACTCAGCCTGAAACTCGTGTGAATGTCACAACACTCCAAAACACCCCTCCTCAGACTAATTCATCTGTTTTTATTGCAAAATCTGATGGCACAATTTTTAAACCAAATCTTTCAAAACCAAATGTGTCATCAAGCAAATCCACAAATGAAAAGAAAAGCTTTTCTTCAAAATCTTCAAAGAAAAATTTTGTATGGAAAATCAAAACCCCCATTGATGAAAAACCAATTCCGGAGGTGACAAATGTTACCAACTCTCTGGAAGTCAAAAGTCCGAAGCAGACCATTCCGAAACTCCAAGTCATTAAATATTGTGACAACCCGAAATTTTCATTTGTACGAACTCTATAGTCAAACACTTCAATTAAAAGTCAAATTCATTCCTGCTAATTTTTACCTCGGTTTAAAGTCCGTTAGGGTATTTTTTTAAATTTTTTTATTCTTCGAGAGAATAAACGAAAGGAAGTATTTTATAGGATTATTGGGGAACAAATAAAACAAATAACACCTTAATGAGGTGCTCACGGCCAAACATGAGGGGTTTGGGCCGAAAACCCTTTTGACCGAGAACTCATGCTTAAGGCATGAGTTTACTCCTCCTTTCCTCATTTCTTACTTCCAAACTCAAGAACACCCACTTTTTCTCTCAAGTATCATAAGAGCTACTTCCAAATCTTCCAAAAATGTAAGTGTTTCTCCTCTTGATTTGTTGATACAACACTTCATCTAGTAGTTGTACATGATTTCATCCATGAAATCTTCTCTTTTTCTTAGATCTTCAAGTGTTCTTCAAGAACACCAAGAACACCAAGAAGACCAAGAAGTTATACTTTTAAATAATAAAAACCCTAAAAACCGAGAACCTCTTCGGACCGAGAACCTCTTCGGACCGAGAACCCTTCGGACCGAGAATACCATTAGGACCGAAAGCTTCTAAGAACATGCCACTTGGACCGAAAGCTCCATTTGGTGACCATACACTCCTTTTATGCAATCATTTGTGATTGTAACACTTCCATATAAGTGTTTCGTAGACTATAAGGGTGTTATCCTTCTTAATTAGTTGTATAAACACTAATTGCATGCATATATGTGTCTTTATATGCTAAATAGGATCCATGTGTGCTCAAGTTTTCACTTGACACTTAGCATCCTTTTTCCGATCTTACATTCGCACCACTCATTTCAGGTGAGTTCATACCCCTTAATCAACCTTTGAAATGATTTTAAATGCTTTTATGGGGTGAATACAAGTTGAAACATTCTAGTTATTGCTATAATCATATGTGATTAATAACTAGAACAAACATAAAGATTTACTATTACTTTCAAATTGCTATCAAACTTATGGATTTCAAGCACTTCAAAACCTTTTATAAAACTCTTTAAATGCTAAAACTATTTCCAAACTCTTTTAAACTTACATTATTTTCAAACTCATATCTACACTAATATATTTATATAAGTAAGACTTGAAGGACTTAGGACTGATAGCTCACCTTATTTCCTGTTCCTTGTTTGGTTGTGGACTTAGGGTACCCTGTTATTTGTCCGAATGTCGTTGAACTCTTAGTTATATATATATATATATATATATATATATATATATATATATATATATATATATATATATATATATATATATATATATGTTTGTATATATATGTGTGTGTGTGTGTGTGTGTGTGTGTGTTGGATATAAAGGTTTTCATTTCAGTTTAGTACTTTTGTGTAACGAAGGCATACCAACAACATTACTATTTAACTATAATAGGTATAGTTAAGGGATTTCTACGCACTATTACTATTTCAACGATACATACAAGAGTCAGTACATTTGTGAGTCACTACATAAGTACTATAGTGAGAAACACTACATTCTATACACTATACAAGCGAACATTCTATACACTATACAAGAGAACATACTATACACTATACAAGAGATTATACTATACACTAGTAAAGAGAGAACATCACTATACTATGACATACTATACAAACATTTGAATACTATAAACAGAATGTGACATACTATTTCTCGATACGACACTTCATCGTGGTATCACTTTGTAACCAGAGTCCCCTGGAGGAAGAGCGGGCATTGTGTGTATAGATCTATACGGGACAGACACTCCCACATCCCGACTGCTAGCTACAGTCCCAGCCGAAAGGCCAAGTGGTGACAGAATGTTACCTCACTACATATGACACCGGAGGGTCATCAGTTATTCAGCCGTCGATCAGCATGGTTACATACGAGTTCGCATTCAAACCTTTAATTAACAAATTAAGAATTAAAGGCAAACGGACTCCCCGAGGTGTATTGTACATTTAATACTACCTGGAGTCTGCATTTTTATCATTTTCAGCCAGCAGTGCCACTGCTGGGGTAAAAATTACTTTCCCCTATTACATTTATTTTGTAATCACCTTACATGAGTGAAGTCTAAAACTATATTTTCATATTGATAGTTTCACTGGGGAAAACTCTTACTTTTACAAAAGAACAATTATACAAACAGTCGGGTCTTGGTAGAAGACTACATTTCACTGGAAAATATAGGATTTTCTAGGGAGTATAACTATTTATAGACATTTGAAATCAGTTACTAACAATTGCTCTACGTTGTTACAAACATTTTCATACAAACAATGACACTAAATACTTATGAACTCACCAGCTTTATGCTGATAAACTCTTTCAAAATAACTTGTATTCTCAGGTTATCAGTACACAGGTATCGATGCAGCTTTTGAGAAGATGGAGCACATACAAGGCTCATCTTTTATATTGATAATTCATTTTTGTTGTCTTACATATTATATAGAACACGCTTGTATTACAAATTATTATATTAATGCAATGGATGTTGTTGCTTGTCTTTACTATTATGCATTGTTATGATATTGTACATGACGTCCTCCACCCCAGAACATTTCCGCCGTTCCGGTTTTGGGGTGTGACAGATTGGTATCAGAGCATTGTTTATAGTGAATCAAGTATATCAACCCATAAAAGATATACGAACTATAAACGCATCGGGATTAAAACACTCTGACCAAGAAGTTATACTTTTAAATAATAAAATATTTAATTAAGTATATATACATCTATTCATATCAAGGTCAGTATCATACTAGAACAGAACAAAAGTATTACGATTGTTGAACAACACGATTAGGCTTATAGACATATAGTCAAATCTAGGGGGATATAGCTTGATCAACTATATTTTCAGAGGAGTGACTAGCATGTGCCTAAGAATGATCGTGGTGTTGCAACAAGTCTAAAAACTTACCAATAACACTACAACAAGAACAATAGAACATAACATAAACCTAAAATACTATAGGAGTATTTTGTATTACTATAATTACTTATGTGCAAACTAAAAAGGATCTTCATTAGTACGTCTATTAACTATTCTTTTCCCCTATTCTCGCGTAGATAGCATGGCTGGCTTCCATCTCCCCGACGATCCGTATTATCCCAACCAAGGCAATGGTGGGTGGGTTGAAGAGGAGCTAGAAGATGATCACCCAATCCCTTTGGATGATCACCTCGCAGAAGGCTTTTCGGATGGCTCCGACTCCGAACCAGAGATCAACAACCTTCCCCAAGAGGTTCCAATTCCAAACCTCAACCCCCCTCCGACATTTCAAGGTCCCACTCCCTTGTGGGCAACAACCTTGAATCGATGGAGTGATGAGCAGGGTCAGCCTTTACTGTTCAACAGAGACCGAAGGTTTTACAATATAAGCGAGGGAGGTTCTGCTGACCGAGTCCAACCCATCATGGTCCGTAGGATTGCTCGGAACGTCGAGCAAGGTCATGCAGCCATCGACCGAGTAGTAGAAATTGACGCCAACTCTGGCCTTAACACGGTTCGTATTCGTCAACTCGAAGAGGCTATGGAAAGGACCAGGAGAACTAATGAGGCTCTATAACAACAATTAGCTGCATCCCGAGCCGAAGTCATGGAACTCTGAGTGCGTCAGAGGGCGCATGAGCGACATCTTCAGGAAGTTGTACGTCAACTGGCAGACCTGAGGGTTCGCCCGATGGATACCTGTCGCCGGTAGAAGATGTCGACTCATCTTTACTTTTGAATTAAGGAATAGCCTTTCTTTTTTGTGCTCTATGGAGCACTTGTCTGTAAAATAGACTTCTAAGCTGCCAACATTTTCCCTTATGGTTTGATGTAAGACCTACTGTTAGGTCAATTTTCCCGAACTCATTTTACATCATTAATACCAGTAATATTGGCAGTTATCTAATCTATTGGAAAGTCCTTACTCTTGTGTTTCCCTACTCTATTGTTATGTCTCTGTCTAATAGTTGGACTATGGCGATTTAGTCCATGAAATACTCTCACCATACTTACAATCGATTCTTACTATTATCATCATCTTTATAAACTTTCAGTAAAAGATGCCGCCTCGAAAGCGTCCAACCAGAAACACGCCTGTGAATCAAACTCCACCACCACCACCCCCTCCGCAGTTCGATGCGGTGATGTTTCAAGCAGCGGTGACCGTAGCTGTGACCGCAGCCATGGCCCAAGTAAACTCTGGTGGTGCAAGTGGAGCTGGAACGGGCACCAACTCTAGCCATGGTGAAATTCACCCACGTACACGGGAGTGTACCTATAAGGATTTCATCAGCTGCAAACCAACATACTTCAACGGAACCGGAGGGATCATTGCACTGTCCCAATGGATCGAGAGAACAGAAGCAATCTTCGAGATGTGCTCATGCCCTGAAGGAAGCAAGATAAAGTTCGCTGGTTGCACCTTCACCGAAAGGGCCCTGACGTGGTGGAATGGCCATGTCAAATCACTCTCATTGGTAGCAGCTAACGCCATGGGCTGGGATACGCTAAAGGACCTAATGACAAGGGAGTACTGCCCGAGGGGCGAAATTCAGAAGCTCGAAGAGGAACTGTGGAACCTCAAAATGAAGGGTACTGACATAGTGCCTTTTACAGCCAGATTCTGCGACTTGGTGACTTTATGTCCCAACATGGTCCCCACCGAAGGCAAGAAGATCGAAAGGTACATCTGGGGCCTGGTTCCCCCATACCGAGGGAACGTTCTAGCATCACACCCTGCAACCTTTGATAGTGCCAAGGAATTGGCCCAAAGGCTCATCGATCACGAGGTTCCTTCTACTCCAACAATAACTACAATGACTGCCACCGCACCAACCAAAACAGCTGACAAGAAGAGGAAGCGTTGGGACCGAAAAAAAGGCAAATCAGCTCAACCCTCTACCAAGAACCAACAGATGGTGGCTGTCCATGCTACCACTACTCCTGCTGCCCCTATACCAGCCAAACCATATGCAGGGAGCTTACCCAAGTGCACCAAGTGCTCCTTCCATCATAACGGCCCCTTCCGGGAAATGCACTGCACTAATTGCGACCGGAAGGGCCATACCGCCCGGTTTTGCAGAACACCAGCCAAACCCATCACCCAGGTTCCCGGTGCAGGAGTAAGCCAGGCCTGCTACGGGTGCGGCGAGACAGGGCACTTCAAAAGAAACTGTCTGAAAGCTAGGAATGCGGGAGGAGCAGGAATACTACTTGCTATTGGCCACAATGAAGCCGTGGCAGACCCCACAGTAGTCACGGGTACATTCCTTCTCGATAACTCTTATGCTTGTATCATATTTGATAGTGGGGCAGAGAGGAGCTTCGTAAACCAAAAATTTAAACACTTACTAAATCAAGCACCGCAAGCACTAAAAGAAACCTTCGTCGTAGAAATGGCTAACGGAAAGACAGAGAGTTCTAACGAGATTTACATAGGTTGTACCCTCACACTAGATAATCATTCGTTTCCAATCGACCTCATACCAGTAGCAATCAAGAGTTTCGACGTCATTGTGGGCATGGACTGGTTGAGTCTCCATCGTACCGAGATTCTATGCTTCGAAAAGGCAGTCCGCCTAAACCTACCGAATAACGAAACCTTGTTAATCTACGGAGACAAACCCAGTACGAGTCTTCGTATCATCTCGAGTATTCAAGCCCAGAAGTGCTTGCGTAAGGAATATCGTGCATTCCTGGCGCACGTTGTCTATACGAGCAGGAAAACAAAAGACCTAAAAGACCTCCCCGTAGTGCGTGATTTTCCTGACGTCTTTCCGGAAAAACTCCCAGGATTACCCCCGCAACGTCAAGTCGAATTCCGAATCGACTTAATTCCAGGGGCGACCCCCGTAGCCTAATCGCCCTATCGCCTAGCACCTGCTGAGATGCAAGAACTGTCCGGTCAACTTAACGAACTGCTCAGCAAGGGCTTTATAAGACCAAGCTTCTTACCCTGGGGAGCACCAGTCTTGTTCATGAAGAAGAAAGACGGATTGTTCCGTATGTGCATCGATTACAGAGAACTCAACAAACTTACGGTCAAAAATCGTTATCCTCTTCCTCGCATAGATGATTTATTTGACCAGCTGCAAGCAGCGAGCTACTTTTCTAAGATTGATCTGAGGTCCGGGTATCACCAGTTACGAGTGCTGGAGGAGGATGTTCCGAAGACAGCCTTCCGAACTCATTACGGACACTACGAGTTCGTAGTGATGCCATTCGGATTGACTAATGCGCCCCCAGTTTTCATGGACTTAATGAATAGGGTATGCCGTCCTTACTTGGATCAGTTCGTTATTGTTTTCATCGATGACATACTTATCTACTCTCGAAGTAAGGAGGAACATAACGATCATTTATGACAAGTCCTAGGAACTTTGCGATCAGAGAAGCTCTATGCGAAGTTCTCTAAATGTGAATTTTGGATCCGAAGAGTCGATTTCTTAGGACACGTGATTAGCGAAGAAGGAATCCACGTGGACCCTTCCAAAATTAAAGCCATCGAGTACTGGTCAACACCGAAGAAGCCTACAGAAATTCGTCAATTTCTAGGCCTCGCTGGCTACTACCGCAGATTCATACAGAACTTGTCTCGAATTGCGAAACCCCTCACTACATTGACCCAGAAAGGCGTGGCCTTTGACTGGGAAGAGAAACAAGAGAAGGCGTTCCAAACGCTGAAGCGAGCCTTATGCACCGCACCGATACTATCCCTCCCCGAAGGGATAGAAGACTTTGTGGTATACTGCGATGCATCCAACCAGGGGCTCGGCTGTGTTCTGATGCAACGAGGTAAGGTCATCGCCTACGCCTCAAGACAACTGAAGACACACGAGGTCAACTACACCACCCACGATCTTGAACTGGGAGCAGTCGTGTTTGCCCTGAAGATCTAGAGGCACTACCTGTATGGTACGAAGAGCACTATCTTTACAGACCACAAAAGCCTACAACACATATTCAACCAGAAAAAGCTCAATATGAGACAACGATGTGGGTCGAGCTACTCAATGACTACGAATGCGAAATTCGTTATCATCCGGGTAAAGACAACATAGTAGCAGACGCCCTAAGTCGGAAAGAATATTCTGGTCGAAGAGTCAAGTCATTAACTATGATTATCCATTCGCATCTATCCGCACAAATTAAAGAGGCTCAGTTCGAAGCCTTGAAACCTGAAAATGTGGTGGGAGAATCCCTACGTGGAACGGATAAGAACTTGGAAGTCAAGGGTGACGGAGCCTTATATCTCATGGACCGGATCTGGACACCGAGACACGGTGGCTTCAGAGACTTGGTCATGAAGGAAGCACACAACACTCGATATTCCGTCCACCCGGGTTCAGATAAGATGTATCTGGATCTTAAAAAGCTATACTGGTGGCCTAACATGAAAGCAGAGATTGCTACCTTCGTGAGAAAATGCCTTACTTGCGCAAAGGTTAAGGTCGAATACTAGAAACCATCGAGTCTACTTCAACAACCGGAGATACCTGAATGGAAGTGGGAGCGGATCACTATGGACTTCATAACCAAGCTACCCAAGACAACGGGTGGGCTTGATAACATTTGGGTCATCGTCGACAGATTGACCAAGTCCGCGCACTTCCTACCCATCAAATAGAACGACAAAATGGAGAAGCTCACAAGAACATACATTAGGGAGATCGTACGACTGTATGGTGTTCCTATAACTATGATCTCCGACAAAGATAGTAGATTCACTTCGAGGTTCTGGCAGTCACTACAAAGTTCCCTAGGAACTAGGCTGGACATGAGTACAACCTATCACCCACAAACCGACGGACAAAGTGAGAGGACTATTCAAACGTTGGAAGATATGTTGCGACCCTGCGTGATTGACTTTGGGAAGGCATGGGATACTCACTTACCCCTTGTTGAATTCTCCTACAACAACAGTTATCACACGAGTATCAAGGCTGCTCCATTTGAAGCCCTCTATGGCCGGAAGTGCGGATTCCCTCTGTGCTGGGCTGAGGTGGGTGACACTCAGTTATCTAAAGGACGAGTTCCTGACAGCACTCTCACGGGTCCAAAGATCATTCGAGAAATGACAGAAAAGATCGTTCAGATTCGTGAACGATTGAAAGCCTCTAGAGACCGACAGAAAAGCTACGCAGACAAACGGAGGAAACCTTTGGAATTCTAGGTGGGAGACCGAGTCCTTTTGAAAGTCTCACCCTGGAGGGGCTTGATACGCTTCGGAAAGCGTGGAAAGCTAAATCCAAGATACTTAGGGCCTTTCGAGATTCTCGTTAGAATCGGCCCCGTAACTTACAAACTCAACTTACCCCGTGAGCTTCGTAACGTACATCCTACCTTCCACGTCTCAAACTTGAAAAAGTGCCTATCCGACGAGACTCTTGTAATCCCACTCGACGAGATCGAGATCAACGAGAGCCTCAACTTCGTGGAAGAACCCGTAGAGATCATGGACCGAGAGGTCAAGCGAACGAAACAAAGCCGCATCCCAATCGTGAAGGTTCGCTGGAACGCCAAGCGAGGACTGGAGTTCACTTGGGAGCGCGAGGATCAAATGAAACTTAAATATCCTCATCTTTTTACTTAGTTATTGTAATAACTTAGTAGCTTGAACTCTAATTTCGGGACGAAATTCCCTCTAACGGGGGGATGATGTGAAAACCCGACATTTTCATTTGTACGAACTCTACAGTCAAACACTTCAATTAAAAGTCAAATTCATTCCTGCTAATTTTTAGCTCGGTTTAAAGTCCGTTTGGGTAATTTTTAAAATTTTTTTTTTGTTCGAGAGAATAAACGAAAGGAAGTATTTTCTAGGATTATTGGGGAACAAATAAAACAAATAACACCTTAATGAGGTGCTCACGGCCAAACATGAGGGGTTTGGGCCGAAAACCCTTTTGACCGAGAACTCATGCTTAAGGCATGAGTTTACTCCTCCTTTCCTCATTTCTTACTTCCAAACTCAAGAACACCCACTTTTTCTCTCAAGTATCATAAGAGCTACTTCCAAATCTTCCAAAAATGTATGTGTTTCTCCTCTTGATTTGTTGATACAACACTTCATCTAGTAGTTATACATGATTTCATCCATGAAATCTTCTCTTTTTCTTAGATCTTCAAGTGTTCTTCAAGAACACCAAGAACACCAAGAACACACACTAATGTTTTGGGCCGAAAACACCCTTCTTTGCTTCCATACTGTAAGTATCTACCTCCTATACTTGTTATCTAGTGAGGATACTTGATTTAGGGCCTTGAAATCGCCATTTTCCAAGAACAAAAGGAGTTTTCGGTTTAGTGCATCTCCGTAAACCGAAAACCCTAAAGAAAAGTCCCTTTATGACCTTAAAACTCACTTAAGGCTTCGGATAAAGCTTAGAAACCCTATGCATGTTTGAAAGCCCTTTAAAAACACCACATGCACCAAGGATCCTGAGTTTTCGGTCTTAACCGAAAACCCTAAAAACCGAGAACCTCTTCAGACTGAGAACCTCTTCGGACCGAAAATACCATTAGGACCGAAAGCTTCTAAGAACATGCCACTTGGACCGAAAGCTCCATTTGGTGACCATACACTCCTTTTATGCAATCATTTGTGATTGTAACACTTCCATATATGTGTTTCGTAGACTATAAGAGTGTTATCCTTCTTAATTAGTTGTATAAACACTAATTGCATGCATATATGTGTCTTTATATGCTAAATAGGATCCGTGTGTGCTCAAGTTTTCACTTGACACTTAGCATCCTTTTTCCGATCTTACATTCGCACCACTCATTTCAGGTGAGTTCATACCCCTTAATCAACCTTTGAAATGATTTTAAATGCTTTTATGTGGGGGGGGGGGGGGGTGAATACAAGTTGAAACATTCTAGTTATTGCTATAATCATATGTGATTAATAACTAGAACAAACAGAAAGATTTACTATTACTTTCAAATTGCTATCAAACTTATGGATTTCAAGCAGTTCAAAACCTTTTATAAAACTCTTTAAATGCTAAAAGTATTTCCAAACTCTTTTAAACTTACATTATTTTTGAAACTCATATCTACACTAATATATTTATATAAGTAAGACTTGAAGGACTTAGGACTGATAGCTCACCTTATTTCCTATTCCTTGTTTGGTTGTGGACTTAGGGTACCCTGTTATTTGTCTGAATGTCGTTGAACTCTAAGTTATATATCATATATATATATATATATATATATACATATATATATATATATATATATATATATATATATATATATATATATATATATACATGTTGGATATAAAGGTTTTCATTTCAGTTCAATACTTTTGTGTAACGAAGGCATACCAACAACATTACTATTTAACTATAATAGGTATAGTTAAGGGATTTCTATGCACTATTACTATTTCAACGATACATACAAGAGTCAGTACATTTATGAGTCACTACATAAGTACTACAGTGAGAAACAATACATTCTATACACTATACAAGAGAACATTCTATACACTATAGAAGAGAACATACTATACACTATACAAGAGATTATACTATACACTAGTAAAGAGAGAACATCACTATACTATGACATACTATACAAACATTTGAATACTATAAACAGAATGTGACATACTATTTCTCGATACGACACTTCATCGTGGTATCACTTTGTAACCAGAGTCTCCTGGAGGGAGAGCGGGCATTGTGTGTATAGATCTATACGGGACAAACACTCGAACATCCCAACTACTAGCTACAGTCCCAGCCAAAAGGCCAAGGGGTGACAGAATGTTACCTCACTACATATGACACCGGAGGGTCATCAGTTATTCAACCGTCGATCAGCATGGTTACATACGAGTTCGCATTCAAACCTTTAATTAACAAATTAAGAATTAAAGGCAAACGGACTCCCCGAGGTGTATTGTACATTTAATACTACCTGGAGTCTGCATTTTTATCATTTTTAGCCAGTAGTGCCACTGCTGGGGTAAAACATTACTTTCCCATATTACATTTATTTTGTAACCACCTTACATGAGTGAAGTCTAAAAATATATTTTCATATTGATAGTTTCACTGGGGAAAACTCTTACTTTTACAAAAGAACAATTATACAAACAGTCGGGTCTTGGTAGAAGACTACATTTCACTGGAAAATATAGGATTTTCTAGGGAGTATAACTATTTACAAACATTTGAAATCAGTTACTAACAATTGCTCTACGTTGTTACAAACATTTTCATACAAGCAATGACACTAAATACTTATGAACTCACCAGCTTTATGCTGATAAACTCTTTCAAAATAACTTGTATTCTCAGGTTATCAGTAGACAGGTATCGATGAAGCTTTTGAGAAGATGGAGCACATACAAGACTCATCTTTTATATTGATAATTCATTTTTGGTGTCTTACATATTATACAGAACACGCTTGTATTACAAATTATTATATTAATGCAATGGATGTTGTTGCTTGTCCTTACTATTATGCATTGTTATGATATTGTACATGACGTCCTCCACCCCAGAACGTTTCCGCCGTTCCGGTTTTGGGGTGTGAGAAATATGACTAATGGATAGATGAAAAGACATTAGCCTTTTGTCTGTTTCCAAAGGATTCAAAGAATTCCACTCAGAAACAAAAAGTTGTTCCAAAATCACAATCAAAGTCCAAAGCCCGTGCCTATGTCCCAAAGTCTAATTTGGAGCCTAAAAACTCCATTACTCACTAATTTTGCAGGAACTTTGTGCTTCGGAGCAAGAAACAATATGGTATATTGATAGTGCTTGCTCCATGCGCATGACGGGGCAGAAAGATTTTCTGTGAGACTTAAAGCATACTCCAAATGCTGGTTACGTGACATATGGAAACAACTCAAACTCTCAAATTCGTGGTTATCGAATCCTCACCAATGGAAACTTCTCTATCTCAAATGTGGCTTATGTAGCTGATCTGAAACACAATTTGATAAGTGTTGCTCAGCTCACTGATTCAAATCGACATGTAGAATTTTGCAAAAAGTACAGCTATGTAATGACCGAAGACCGGAAAGAGTGCTTAATCAAGTCACTTCGCAACAAGAACATGTACCTGCTCGACATCAACATGATTATTGGCAAACCGCAACTCTGCCTTCTCTCCAAAGCTGTTCCTGACGTCAGTTGGTTATGGAACCGAAGGCTCGCTCATCTAAACTTTCGGTACATGAATGATCTTGTATCTGGCGAAATAGTAAGAGGTTTACCTCTTCTCAAATTCAAAAATGATCATTTATGTGCTGCTTGTGAGTGTGGTAAGAAATCAAAGAAGGGTCATCCTGTTATCTTCGAAAAATCCATTTCGGAACCATTGGAGCTTATACACATTGATCTTGGTGGACCATCCACTGTAGAAAGTCTTCATCATAAGAAATACATTCTTGTGATTGTTGATGATTTTATACGGTTCACTTGGGTCTTCTTCCTTCGGCTAAAATCCGAAACAGCCTCAGAGCTCATCAATTTTATCAAGGGAATAGAAGTTCTCATCAAACTCCCAGTTAGGAGAATCCGAAGTGACAATGGCTCGGAATTCACTAATTCCACCCTTGAAAAGTTTCTCACCGAAAAAGGAATTGACCACAACTTCTCAGCTCCTTATACCCCCACAACAAAACGGTGTAGTCGAACGACGAAATAGAACTCTTGTTGAAGCTGCTCGATCCATGCTGAACTTTGCAAACCTGCCACACTACCTTTGGGCTGAAGCAGTATCTACTGCCTGCTTCACTCAAAATCGGAGTATGATCTCTCGACGCCTCAACATGACACCAAACGAATCAATGAATGGTTGGAAGCCAACAATCTCGTTTCTACATGTCTTCGGATGCAGGTGCTTCATCAAGAACAATCGAGATCTGCTTACCAAGTTTCAACCTAAAGCTGATGAAGCCATCTTCCTTGGGTACTCCTCCAAATTGAAAGCTTACAGAGTTCTTAACCGGAGAACTCGTATTCTGGAAGAAAGCTTTGATGTTACTTTTGATGACAACTTCGTCTAGAATTCTGGCCCAACTCACATCACCACTCACATTATGGAGTCCGATGCTCCTCCGACAGGATGTCCGAACCCTCAAACTATCCTACAAGTTTATTTTGAAACACCTTTTGGTCCTTCCGAAACAGCTCTTGATTCAGAATCTCGATCAAGACTAAACCTGTGACAACCCGATATTTCGAGTCAATGTAATGTTCAAAAAGTCAAATTTTATAAGCTATTTTTGATATAATAAAATAGCGTCGAAAGTAAAGTGTTCGAAAGTCTCAATTGGGATACATAAAATGTTAGATATTGTGTCAAGGTTTTCAGAAACAGAAAGAATACTCAAATCCGAGTTATAACGAAGAAGTTATGACTAATCGAAAATCCGCGACACAACCGGTAAAACACTGTTAAGCGTAAAAAGTGAAATTTCAATAAAATACTTTTTAGCCTTAGGTATCTAAACGAAAGTCGTAGATTATGTTAAACCAGGAGCATACGAAAAAAGAACACCCAAATCTGACTTCGTATGAGGAAGTTATGATTTTTCTAAGTTTCGGAACAGCAGTAGACAGCTAAAAACTCGAAATAAAGATCGAGCGATTTTTAGCCGACACAGCCTAAACGAGAATTGAAGGTCTCGAAAATAGTACTACAACGGCAAAAGACAGACGAAAACGGACGCCAGATGAAGAAGTTATGGATTTTTAACGGACTTTTCCAGTCCCGGCCTGTTAAAAATATATTATTAAAAATAAATTCAAAATTAGCCGATGAAGTCTAAACGAGAGTTGTAGAGTATATTCTCACCTTCGCGTGTATATAAAGAACGTCATAAACGGAGCTCGGACGCGAAAATTACTGATTTTACAAGTTTTGGGCACACACTTCGAGGCGGGTTCGAAGGGAACGCCCTGCGTTCTGAGGGAACGCGCCGCATTAGTGCTCGCAGACCTGACTCTTCGCCATCCCATCCGAGATTCGTAAGCGATGACGTAATTCAGCTTCGGAACGCGCTGTGTTCAGGGGAACGCCCTGCGTACCCATCAGGAACGCCCCGCGTTCGCACCATGACCAACCCCTATAAAAAGGGTGCGAGGGTTCCGACTTTCCTTGCTCATTTCCCTCTTCTCTCTCACTTCTAATCTACGTTTAGCATTCCGAGACGACCCCGACACCCCGGTTACATATCCAAGTTCCGACGAAGGTCCGAAGCTCCAAGAATCCCAAGAAACTTACCACTTCCCGGTCGAGGCGCTACCCGAGTAAAGTCTCGTTTTCATCAAATCATCACACTTTCCAGGTGAGTTCATACCCCTACATTTTCACGTCTTTTTCATGTTTTAGGGGGGGGGGGGAAATACAAGTGAAACACGAGAAAATCTTACGTTCAAATACGCATTGTTTTATATGGTTTCGAATATTCTACTTACATCATGTTTACGAATGTTAAACCATATTAATACCAACGTTACACCTTACATGCAAAGTCGGTATTACGTCAAGTGTTTATCACCAAATGGAACACACTTTTTGAAAAAACTATAATAGGTATAGTTTGCGAGATATTCATGACAACTTTACATAAACACGATAAAAAGAAAATACTTTTACAAGAAATGTGGACCTTTCATCTCGTAAATCTATTGATACTAAGTTTTGTGAGACATCCGGCTTCACCATACTCTCGAGTACGCACTTCAAGTCCTGTATTATAAACCATAATCTCTTGTAGGGAGAGCGTGATACTTGTGTATAGATCTATACGGGATTGACAATCCCGAACCTAAACTGTTAGCTACAGTTAGACCGGCAGGTTTGGGGTGACAAACGTCATAACACTGCAATGCCTGAAGAACGTTGTTACAGGCAGTCTGGGTCAATAGAATGGTTATAAATCTCACATGGAATATCGAAATATTATGATTTACGAGACTCTTAAATGCATTCAGTGTTACATTATATATGTATAAATTCACTTTCACCATTTTAGCATGAAAGATACTATTGCTTTCCAGCCTTTGACACTTTTCAAACTATTACACATACATAGAAAATATTGGATTTTCTACAAAACACGTTCACTTATTTTACCGAAAGACATACAAATTTTAGTACAAAAACACTTATGAACTCACCAACTTAATTGTTGACTCTTTTTCAAAACTACTTGTATTTCTCAGGGAATCAGTAATACAGGTATCCCTCAGTTTTTGGCGAAGGAACGTTAAGGCATCTGTTATCAAAACATTTTAACTCATCATATTTGTAATATTCTTTTGAAACATGTACTACATGCAACGATGTAACTTTTATTATATTTATGATGGTTGGGTTACTTTCTTTACAAATATTCAATTGTTATGATACTACGTGAAGTCATTCACCCCCGAATGTTTCCGCCATTCTGGTTTGGGGGTGTGACAGATTGGTATCAGAGCATTGTTTATAGTGAACTAAGTATATCGAACCACATAAGATATACAAACTATAAATGCAAAGGGACCAAAACCCTCTGACAAAACGTTTTCATAAACGATACTTTTAATAAATTAAAATGATATATATATATTTTTTATATAAATGTATAAATACACGCATGCATCGGTCTCGTATCATAGCAAAACTTTAACAAAAGTATTAAGACAAGTTGCGACACTACAGTTAGGCCTCGGGGTATGTAATCAGATCGAGAATAAATATAGCCTGATCAACTATATTTATCCTGGATGTGAGCAACGTATGTCGAGGAATGGTCGTAGTGAGCAACAAGTCGAAAACTTACCAAAGAAAATACTAGAATCAAACTTACAAATTTGAAATACTATAGGAGTATTTTATAAAACAATAAGAACTATAATAATCGTGCGAACCTCGATATTTAGTTAAAAATTAGGAATCGTCAAATAAATAAAGATCTTATTTATCAAAAAAAAATTCTCCTTTTTACTCCCAATTTTTATATAATTCTCTTGCCTCTATTTCTCGACTAGACAAAACGGCAGGATTTCACATTCCTTGGGATCCCTACTACCCTAACCAGGGTAATGGAGGCTGGATTAAAGAGGACCCAGAGGAAGATCCCGAAGAGATTCCCGAGGAGGAGCCAGAAGAGGATTCCGAAGAGGATCCCGAGGAAGACCCACATGAAAAGTCAGAAGAGGAAGGAGATGGTGGGAGCACTGACTCGGAACCCGAGATCTACAATCCTCCCCGAGGAGTAGCAAATCCCCAAAGGAACTTTCAGGGCCCGGCGCCCCGCTGGGCTATGGATCTGAAGCGATGGAGTAGGGAACAAGGGCAACGCCCACCCTACGACATGGCACGAGGCTTTTATAACCTCAGCAACGGGGGTTCGGCTGACAGGGCACTCCTTGTCATGGTTCGTCGCATTGCCAACCAAGGCGAGCAAGCAAGAGTGAATGCCAGCCAACTCTTGGAAATTGGGGCCACCACTGCTGTCACTGCGGTACGTCTTCGTCGTCTGGACGAAGAACATGAGCGGACAATAGAGCACACCTTTTCCCTTCATAAGGACATTACTGCTGCTAGAGCCGAAGTAAGGGAATTCCATAAGAACCAAGCCGCAATGGAGAGGCGCATCATCGAGGTTGAACGTCAAGTAGCCCGAGCTAAGACTTCCACAACCACATACCATGGTCCGCAGCGTGCTACCCGCTCAGAGTAGAGCGCGTACTTCTGGCGCTATGTATATATACTTATCAACTAAGTGTTAGTGTTACTTTTTTTTTTAAATGTAAACCCGACGGATTGTGAGTGCACAATTCGGGGGCCCGAATGCTGTCAAAATTTCCCTTTATCATTGATGTACCCTAGACCCATGTAAGGTCAAATTTTCCTGATCGTTGTATCAAATATCAATGAGAATGACATGCATTTATTAATTTACTTGAGCATACCATTAAGTTCTTAAGATACTAAGGAAATCATACACTTATTATTGAAAGTTTTTGTTTACTTACAAAATTTCGGTAATGTTCGGAACGCAAAGCATATGATACATTCCATAAGCATTTCTGAAGACTTATCAAGAATTCGTATCTTAACTTATGGCAAATCATGCCACCAAGAAGGAATCCTCGATGCTTCAATACTACAGGAGAACCAACACCACCTCCACCTCCACCTCCGTCGATGGATGCTGCTACCTTTCAGGCTGCTGTAACAGCTGTCGTAACTGCAACAATGGCACAAATGACTAACAACGGATCAGGAGGAGGAATAAATAGCTCTACCAATGGCCAAAACCAGGGACGTTCCGGGGAATGTACTTATAAGGACTTCTCCAACAGCAAACCCATCCCCTTTAATGGAACTGAGGGAGTAATGGCTCTATCCCAATGGATAGAGAAAACGGAAGCTGTGTTCGAGATATGCTCATGCCCCGAAGAAAGCAAAGTAAAATTTGCCGCTTGTACTTTCTCCGAACGAGCCCTAACCTGGTGGAACGGCCACGTCAAGTCACTAAATCTGGTGGTGGCAAACTCCATGGGGTGGGAGAACCTGAAGCAAATTCTACTGCGAGAGTACTGCCCAAGGGGCGAGATCCAGAAACTTGAACAGGAGCTTTGGGGATTGACTATGGTGGGCTCGGACATCACAACCTATACGAATAGGTTCAATGATTTGACAATACTTTGCCCAGGGATGATGCCCCTAGAAAGCAAGAAGGTGGAAAGGTATGTTTGGGGGCTGTCACCCCAGCTTCGAGGAAGTGTGCTAGCTTCCAAACCCACGACGTTCGACAGTGCCAAACAACTGGCACAGTCCCTCGTCGATCATGGGGTCTGCCAAGATGTCATGACCGTCGTCCCGGAACCAACCAAAGGAAGAAACAACAATAACAACAATGCCAACAACAACAACAAGAAGAAGTTTTGGAACAAAAGGAAAGGTCAAACTTCGCAAGAACCTTCAAAGAAACTAATAGTGGCGGTCCATGTTGCTACTGCCCCCACTACTGTCCCTGTTACCCCTACGCCGGTAAAACAATATGCTGGGAACCTACCAAAGTGCAACAAATGCAATTACCATCACAACGGGAATTGCTAGGAGATGCACTGTAAAAACTGCGACAGGAAAGGGCACACTGCTCGTTTCTGTAATGCACCGGTGCGACCAATCACCCAAGTTCCTGGTGCTGGAGTGAGCCAGGCATGTTATGGGTGTGGGGAAACTGGGCACTACAAGAGGGATTTCCCTAAAGCAAGGAATGCTGGCGGTGTAGGAAGAGTGCTGGCTATAGGGCAGAACGAGGCAATAGCCGATCCCACAGTGGTTACGGGTACGTTTCTCCTCAACAACATTTATGCATGCATACTCTTTGACTGTGGTGCGGAGAGAAGTTTCGTGAGTCATAAATTCAAACACTTACTTAATCAAAAACCCCAAGCACTCAATAAGATATTTACAGTAGAAATGGCAAACGGTACAACAGAAAGCACAAACGATATGTACATAGGTTGCATGTTAGATTTAACTGAACACTCGTTCCAAAGCGATCTAATGCCGAGCACTATAAGAAGTTTTGATGTCATCAACGGTATGGACTGGTTAAGCCTTCACCATGCCGATATACTTTGTCACGAAAGGGCCGTTCGCCTTAATATGCCAAGCGGCAAAACTCTTATCATTTATAGGGACAAACCCAGTACCAATTTACAAATCATCTCTTGCGTCAAAGCCTGAAAATACCTTCGCAAAGAATATCATGCCTTCCTAGCCCATGTGGTAGACAAGAAACAAGAAGTGAAAGACATTAAAGACATTCCGGAAGTCTGGAATTTCCCCGACATTTTCCCTGAAGATCTTCCAGGAGTCCCACCAGAACGTCAAGTCGAGTTCAGGATCGACTTGATTACTGGAGCTACCCCAGTAGCAAAATCGCCGTACCGTCTAGCACCGGCAGAAATGCAGGAATTATCCAGCCAACTGAACGAGCTTCTAAGCAAAGGATTCATCAGACCGAGCTTCTCACCTTGGGGAGCACCAGTTCTGTTCATAAAGAAGAAGGACAGATCTTTTCGTATGTGCATCGATTACCGGGAACTGAACAAACTCACGATCAAGAACCGATATCCCTTACCGCGCATAGACGATATGTTCGACCAACTACAAGGAGCGAGCTACTTCTCAAAGATCGATTTAAGATTTCGGTATCACCAGCTGCGAGTCCTGGAAGGAGACATTCCCAAAAGGGCATTCCGAACTCGCTATGGTCACTACGAGTTTGTAGTGATGCCCTTTGGATTGATAAATGCACCGGCGGTGTTCATGGACTTGATGAACCGAGTATGTCGTCCTTTCCTGGACAAATTTGTGATCGTGTTCATAGATGATATACTCATCCATTCAAGGAGCAAAGAGGAACATAGCCAACACCTCCGACAGGTCTTGGAAACAATAAGGACAGAGAAGCTATACGCAAAATTCTCAAAGTGCGAATTTTGGATTCGAAAAGTAGATTTCCTAGGTCACGTGGTCAGCAAGGAGGGGATACACGTGAACCCTTCCAAAATAAAGGCGATCGAGAACTGGACAACTCCAAGGACTCCGACGGAAATCCGACAATTCTTGGGCCTTGTCGGGTATTCCGGAGGTTCATACAAAACTTCTCGAAGATTGGTAAGCTACTTACCACCCTGACTCAGAAGGGTGTAACCTTCAGCTGGGGTGAAAAAAAAGACGTTGCATTCCAAACACTAAAGCAAGCCCTATGCAGCGGACCTATATTATCCTTGCCAGAAGGAACATAAGACTTTGTGGTCTACTGTGATGCGTCAAACCAGGGACTTGGATGTGTTCTGATGCAACGAGGGAAGGTCATCGCATACGCCTCGAGACAACGCAAGACGCACGAGGTCAACTATACCACGCACGATCTCGAACTAGGAGCAGTCGTTTTGGCTCTAAAAATCTGGAGACACTATCTCTACGGCACGAAATGTACAATCTTCACCGATCATAAAAGCCTTCAACAAATCCTCAATCACAAGGAACTCAACATGAGACAAAGGCGGTGGGTAGAACTACTAAACGATTACGAATGCGAAATTCGTTATCATCGCAGGAAAGCTAATGTAGTAGCTGACGCCCTTAGCCGAAAGGAATACTCGGGCCGCCTAGTGAAATCCTTAAACCTGACGATCCATTCACACCTGTCCACACAAATCAAGGAAGATCAAATGGAAGCCTTGAAATCCGAAAATGTGGCAGGGGAGGCCTTAGGAGGAATGGATAAGAATCTTGAAGTCAAGAATGACGGAGTTCGTTACTTCATGAATCGGATCTGGACGCCGACGTTAGGCGGATTCAGAGATGTTGTCATGGATGAAGCCCATAAGACTCGATACTCCATACACCCCGGTTCAGATAAGATGTATCTGGACCTCAAGAAACTGTATTGGTGGCCAAACATGAAAGCCGAAATCGCTACCTATGTAGGTAAATGTCTGACTTGCGCCAAAGTCAAGGTAGAGTACCAAAAGCCCTCAGGATTTTTGCAACAACCGGAAATACCTGAGTGGAAGTGGGAGCGGATAACCATGGATTTCATAACCAAGTTACCCAAGACGGCAAACGGTCTTGACACCATCTGGGTGATCGTCAACAGGTTAACTAAATCCGCACACTTCCTACCAATATCCATTATCTTCCTTGAACATACATCAGGGAGATTGTACGACTGCATGGTGTACCAATATCCATTATCTCGGACCGAGATAGTAGATTCACCTCGAGGTTCTGGCAGTCACTACAAAAATCTCTAGGAACGAGGCTAGACATGAGTACCGCCTACCACCCACAGACCGACGGTCAGAGTGAGAGAACCATCCAAACCTTGGAAGATATGCTAAGAGCTTGTGTGATCGATTTTGGTAAAGCGTGGGATACCCATTTACCATTCGTTGAGTTCTCGTACAACAATAGCTATCACACTAGCATCAAGGTTGCTCCATGTGACAACCCGAAATTTCTATCTTGTACAACCATTCACTTCAAAAGAAGTCAGATTTATTTCTGCTATTTTTTAAACTTTTTGGAGTCAGTTTGAGTGTTCCAAAGCCTAGTACTTCAAGAGATAATTAGAGGAAGTATACTTTAGGATTAATTGTGCAACATTTAAGTCAAAACTCCAAGAGTTTGGAGTATTCGGTCCAAAATAATATTAGGGCCGAAAAACCTAAAGGGTATATAAATGACACTTAGTCATTTTTGACATTTTTTTCCATTTCCAAGCCAAGAACAATTCTCTCTCAAGTATCATCCAAATTTTTGTCAAGATCTTCGAGATTGTAAGTGTTTCCTTCCTTGTTTAGTTGATCTCTTCCATTATCTAGTGATCTTACATGATTTCATCCGTGAAATCATTCCATTTTCTTAGATCTTCAAGTGTTCTTCATTTCACCAAGAACACCAAGAACACACACTAGTGTTTTGGGCCGAAAACACCCTTCTTTTCTTCCATATTGTAAGTATCTATCTCCGATAATTGTTATCTAGTACGGATACTTGATTTAGGACCTTGAAATCACCATTTATCCAAGAACAAAAGGAGTTTTCGGTCTAGTGCATCTCCTTAGACCGAAAAACCTTATGAAAGGTGCAAAATGACTTTAAGCCTTTCCTAATACTTAGTATTGAGTCTAGAACACTTCATTGATTGTTGAAAGCCCTTGGAAATCACCTTATGCATCAAAGACCATGGGTTTTCGGTCACCTTTTGGACCGAAAACCATTTGGACCGAAAACTATAAGGACCGAAAACCATATGGACCGAAAACCATATGGACCGAAAACCACAAGAACCGAAAACTCCAAGAAACATACCACTTGGACCGAAAACTCCCTTAAGTGGCTTTACAACCCTTAGATGCAATCCTTGGTACTTATAACACTTAGATCAAAGTGTTTTCCTTGTTCTAGGGTGTCTTAACTCGGTTAATTAGTTGCTAAATGACTAATTGGTTACATATATGTGTCGTTATATGTTAAATAGGATCCGTGTGTGTGTTCAAGTCTTCACTTGACACTTAGCATCCTATACCATCCGTTCATCCAAACCACTCACTACAGGTGAGTTCATACCCCTTAATCAACCTTTTAAATGATTTTATATGCTTTTACCGGGGGGGGGGGGGGGGGGGAATACAAGTTGAACTATTATAGTTATTATATCAATCACATGTGATTAATAACTATCAAACAAGTGGATTTCTTACTTTTCAAACTATGTTATCAATCAAACTACTTCAAACTGTTTTGCAAACTCTTTTACGTGTTAAATACTTTTTATTCAAACTCTTTCAAACTTATACTTTGTCAAATGCATATCTATATAGATATAGTTATATAAGTAGGATTTAAAGGACTTAGGACTGATAGCTCGCCTTGCTTCATGTTCCTTGTTTGGTTGTTGACTTAGGGTATCAGTTATTTGTCCGAAGGTCGTTTGAATCTTAGTTATATATTATGTATATATATATATATATATATATATATATATATATATATATATATATATATATAGATATAAAAGTTCCTTCATTCAATTCAATACCTTTGGGTAGCAAAGGTATACAAACATGTTCACTTATACAAACAGCATTGCTAGTAAACTATAATAGGTATAGTTTAGGAAGTTACTAATACTATTACTATAACAGTGAAACATACAATGAATCAGTTCATACATGAGTCAATACATACTATGATGAGAAACAAACATAACATACAAATAGAGAATACTATAATGAGAAACAAACATAACATACAGATAGAGAATACTATGATGAGAAACAAATAATAACATATAGAGAGAACATACATACATACTTGACATAGAGAACATACAATACAACTATTACACACAATACATATACAAGAACATTACAACAGTTATGTGAGCCACGTAATGGGGCATGGCATCACCTGTCATGGCTCGTTTTGTATCCAAAGTCTCCTAGAAGGAGAGCGTTGAATTTGTGTATAGATCTATACTGGATTGACTATCCTACACCTTGCTGCTTGCTACAGTGGGACTTGCAAGTCTACGGGTGCCAAATGTCATTTCTTCCGACGTCTTTCATCGTCGTGTTTATAGTCGGTAGTATGGTACAGGCATATCACATGTTACTTTAAATAACAAATTGGTTTAAGGTAATTAGTACAACAGTAGTTACTTAACACAACACTACAGTACCTTATTATTTCCCCATTGCATTCACTTTGTGATCTTCACACAATGAACGGTAATGTAAAACTATATGTTTGGTTAATGATAGTCATATTTGGGAAAATACACACTTTTACAAGAAACAAACACACATTTCATTTGATGCCTTGGTAGAAGGCTACGTTTAGTAGAAAATATAGGATTTTGTAGGAGATACAAACATTGATAAACATTTACAAACATTTACATCAAGTACATATAAACACTTTCATACAAACAAAGACACTAAAATACTTATGAACTCACCAGCTTTAAATTTGACCAACTCTTTCAAATAACTTGTATTCTCAGGTCATCAGTAGACAGGTACCGATGCTAGGCTTTTGAGAAGATGGAGCTCGTTCAAGACTCATCTTATATTTTGATTTACCTTTTTGGTGTCTTATAAAGTTTACAGAACACACTTGTATGAAATTACATTATTAATGCAATGGATGATGTTGTTGCTTGTTTACTACTATGCATTGTTGTGATACTGAACATGACGTCCTCCACCCCTGAACGTTTCCGCCGTTCCGGTTTTGGGGTGTGACACTCCATTTGAAGCCCTCTACGGCCGTAAGTGCAGATCACCTCTGTGCTGGGCTGAAGTGGGTGACACGCAACTTGCAAGAGGCCAAGTACCCGGCAACACTCTCACTGGACCGGAAATCATAAGGGAAACTACAGAGAAGATTGTTCAAATCCGAGAACGACTAAAGGCTTAAAGAGACAGACAAAAGAGTGCGGATAAAAGACGGAAACCCTTGGAATTCCAGGTTGGGGACCGGGTACTACTAAAAGTCTCGCCCTAGAAGGGATTAATACGTTTTGGAAAGCATGGGAAACTAAACCCAAGGTATATCGGACCATTCGAGATCCTTGCCAGGATCGGCCTGGTGGCGTACAAACCTCGATTACCGCAAGAACTCAATAACGTACACCCTACCTTTCACGTGTCGAACCTAAAGAAGTGCTTATCCGATGAGACCCTCGTCATCCCTCTGGACGAAATTGAAATCAACGAGACTCTCCACTTCGTAGAAGAGCCAGTAGAGATCATGAATCGGGAAATTAAAAGAACTAAACAAAGTCGCATACCCATTGTGAAGGTTCGTTGGAATGCCAAGCGAGCACCTGAATACACCTGGGAACGCGAGGATCAGATGAAACAAAAATACCCACATCTTTTTCCAAGTCCATAAACTCTGTTTTAGATTAAATTTCGAGACGAAATTCCCTATAACGGGGGGATGATGTGACAACCCGATAATTCGAGTCAATGTAATGTTCAAAAAGTCAAATTCTATAAGTTATTTTTGATATAATAAAATAGCGTCGAAAGTGAAGTGTTCTAAAGTCTCAATTGGGATACATAAAATGTTAGATATTGTGTCAAGGTTTTCAGAAACAAAGAATACTCAAATCCGAGTTATAACGAAGAAGTTATGACCAATCGAAAATCCGCGACACAACCGGTAAAACACTTTAAAGCGTAAAAAGTGAAATTTCAATAAAATACTTTTTAGCCTTAGGTATCTAAACGAAAGTGGTAGATTATGTTAAACTGGGAGCATACATAAAAAGAACGCCCAAATCTGACTTCGTATGAGGAAGTTATGATTTTTCTAAGTTTCGGAACAGCATTAGACAGCTAAAAACTCGAAATAAAGATCGAGCGATTTTTAGCCGACACAACCTAAACGAGAATTGAAGGTCTCAACAATAGTAGTACAACGGTAAAAAGACAGACGAAAACGAACGCCAAATGAAGAAGTTATGGATTTTTAACGGACTTTTCCAGTCCCGGCCTGTTAAAAATATATTATTAAAAATAAATTCAAAATTAGCCGATGAAGTCTAAACGAGAGTTGTAGAGTATATTCTCACCTTCGCGTGCATATAAAGAACGTCGAAAACGGAGCTCGTGCGGGAAAGTTACAGATTTTACAAGTTTTGGGCACACACTCCGATGCGGGTCCGAAGGGAACGCCCAGCGTTCCGAGATTCGTAAGCAATGATGTAATTCAGCTTCGGAACGCGCTGCGTTCAGGGGAACGCCTTGCGTAGGGAGAACGCCCTGCGTACCCAGCAGGAACGCCCCGCGTTCGCACCATGACCAGCCCCTATATAAAGGGTGCGAGGGTTCCGACTTTCCTTGCTCATTTCCCTCTTCTCTCTCACTTCTACTCAACGTTTAGCATCCCGAGACGATCCCGACACCCAAGTTACATATTCAAGGTCCGACGAAGGTTCGAAGCTCCGAGAATCCCAAGAAACTTACCACTTCCCAGTCGAAGTGCTACCCGAGTAAAGTCACATTTTCATCAAATCATCACACTTTCCAGGTGTGTTCATACCCCTACATTTTCACGTCTTTTTCATGTTTTAGGGGTGGAAATACAAGTGAAACACGAGAAAATCTTATGTTCAAATACGCACCGTTTTATATGGTTTCGAATATTCTACTTACATCCTGTTTACGAATGTTAAACCATATTAATACCAACATTACACCTTACATGCAAAGTCGGTATTACGTCAAGTTTTTATCACCAAATGGAGCACACTTTTTGAAAAAGTATAATAGGTATAGTTTACGAGATATTCATGACAACTGTACATAAACACGATAAAAAGAAAATACTTTTACAAGAAATGTGGACCTTTCATCTCGTAAATCTATTGATACTAAGTTTTGTGAGACATCCGGCTTCACCGTACTCTCGAGTACGCACTTCAAGTCCTTTATTTAAACCATAATCTCTTGTAGGGAGATCGTGATACTTGTGTATAGATCTATACGGGATTGACAATCCCGCACCTAAACTGTTAGCTACAGTTAGACCGGCAGGTCTGGGGTGACAAACGTCATAACATTGCAACGCCTGAAGAACGTTGTTACAGGCAGTTTGGGTCAATAGCATGGTTATAAATCTCACATGGAATATCGAAATATTATGATTTACGAGACTCTTAAATGCATTCAGTGTTATATTATATATGTATAAATTCACTTTCACCATTTTAGCATGAAAGATACTATTTCTTTCCAGCCTGTGGCACTTTTCAAACTATTACACATACATAGAAAATATTTGATTTTCTGCAAAACACGTTCAGTTATTTTACCGAAAGACATACAAATTTTAGTACACAAACACTTATGAACTCACCAACTTAATTGTTGACTCTTTTTCAAAACTACTTGTATTTTTCAGGGAATCAGTAATACAGGTATCCATCAGCTTTTGGCGAAGGAACGCTAAGGCGTCTCTTATCAAAACATTTTAAATCATCATATTTGTAATATTCTTTTGAAACATGTACTACATGCAACGATGTAACTTTTATTATATTTATGATGGTTGGGTTACTTTCTTTACAAATATTCAATTGTTATGATACTACGTGAAGTCATCCACCCCCGAATGTTTCCGCCATTCTGGTTTGGGGGTGTGACAAAACCTCATTCCAATCCCTACTTCGGAAGTTCCTGTCTCACAAAACGTCTCCGGTCCGATCCCAAGCCTTCCTCCATTTGATTCCGAACCATTTCAACCTTCTCAGGTTGAGGGGGAGAATGCTCATCCCTCTCTTGAATCAAATGTGGATGGCTTCCAAGATGCAGCTGCTGAGTTTGATGACTCTAATCCTCTCAACAATGATGAAAATGAAAACTTCTTTGAGTTTCCTTCTGATGATGATGCAATCTCTCTGGATCAGAAGTTCAGGGGGAGCATCATCCCAACATTCAAAGCATTCAGGGGGAGCAAATCAATTCCACTGTTGATATAGGATCAATGACTGCACAAGAACTACCACGATTACATGTTTGGACCAAGGATCATCCTCCGAACCAAGTAATCGGTAAACCCAATGATGGTGTACAGACTCGTTCTGCTACAAGTGTCCAAAATAAATGCCATTTTTCAGCATTTATATCCATGGTTGAACCCAAATCCATCAAGGAAGCTTTGGAGCATGCTGCCTGGATTACAGCCATGCAAGAAGAACTGGCTGAATTTGACCGAATTGAATTTTGGAGTCTCGTGCCTCCTCCTCAGAATCATCCCATTGTCGGTACGAGATGGGTATTTCACAACAAGCTAGATGACGCAGGAGTTATTATTCGAAATAAGGCAAGACTTGTGGCAAAAGGATCTACTCAGATTGAAGGCGTCGACTATTATGAGACCTTTGCTCCGGTTGTACTTCTTGAAGCTATCAGAATCTTTCTTGCTTATGTTGCTCATAAAGGCTTCAAAGTTTACCAAATGGATGTTAAGAGTGCATTTCTTAACGGTGAACTTGACACTGAAGTATACCTTCAACAGCCTCCCAGGTTTATTAATCTCTCCTTTCCGAACCACTGTTACAAACTTCGGAAGGCTGTCTACGGACTCAAGCAAGCTCCTCGGGCATGGTACGAGACCCTCACTGATTTTCTCAAACGCTCCAGTTTTCAAAGAGGTATTCTAGACCCCACTCTATTCCGAAGATCAAATGGTAAGCATCTCATGCTAGTATAAATTTATGTGGACAACATCATATTTGGATCTACGGACCCATCTATGGTTGCTGACTTTGCTAAACTTATGATTAATCGATTCCAAATGAGCATGAATCGGGAGTTCAACTTCTTTCTTGGTCTACAAGTCAAACAGACTAACAGAGGAATTTTCATTCACCAAGAGAAGTACATTTCGGAACTCCTCAAGAAATAATCAATGGACACCTGTGCCTCTTCCAAGGTACTAATGGGCTTCAGACACAAGATCTTTGCCGAGCCTTCCGGTGCTCCTGTTGATGAAAAGAAGTACCGTGGAATGATTGGATCTCTACTCTATCTCACAGCAAGTCGTCCGGATATAATGTTTTCCACATGCCTATGTGCCAGATTTCAACTCAACCCAAAGATGTCCCATCTTTTGGCTGTGAAATTTTTTTTCCGATACCTTAAAGGTACCAAGAGTCTCAGAATTTGGTATCCAGCAAATGAGAGCTTCCTACTTCAAGCTTATTCAGACTCGAACTATGGTGGTCTTCAACTTGATAGAAAAATCACTTCGGGTGGCTGTCAATTCTTAGCTGGTCGTTTTGTCAGCTGGTCATCCGAGAAACAGAACTGCATTGCACTCTCTACAGCCGAAGCGGAATACATTGCTACTGCCAGCTGTACATCTCAAGTTCTGTGGATGAAATCTCAACTCCTGGATTATGGTTACCGCTTTCAACGCATTCCCATCTATTGTGACTCTCAAAGTGCCATTACGATTTCTCACAATTCAGCACTCAATGACCAAGCACATCGATATAAGGTACCATTTCATAAAAGATAATGTACTTAATGGTAAAATTGAACTCATTTTTGTTCCATCTGACGATGAGATTGCTGATGTCTTTACCAAGGCATTAGAAGAAACCAAATTCAATGGTTTTCTGAACAAGATGGGTATGACGATACCGGATCCTCAGTTCTTTCAAGAGACTTGTTCTCTTTGATAGACATATTTGAAAGAAACCTAGTTCCGATCTCAAAATCTTTTCATCTTGGAACTACTTTCTCTCGGAATACATAGGATCATTTTACTTGTCTTTATTTCTGACTGTCACTTGAGTATTTAAGCTGTACAGTTCATCCTGATTGTTTGCTATTCTATGTCCGCATTGTCACCATATTCGATTGTCATCCCGGAATATACTTCATAATGGCATCCCGGAATTCCACTCCGGAAAAGGTATTACATTTTGCACTCCGAAATCTTCAAATGTGCTCCGGAATTTTCAAAATGTGCTCCGGAACTTCACAAACACTCTGGAAGATCTCTTCAATTTTCAGCCAGGAATGTTTCACAAATTTTGGCTCGGGAATCCTTAAATCGCAAAATTATGTTCCGGAACCACTTTCAAATCTACTCCGGAATTTCTTCAAAATTACCATTCCGGAATTTTCAAAAATAAACTGAGTATCTGCTCTGAAATTTTCAAACAAGTTAAACTTTTCCTCCTGAATCAAAATCCGCTCCGGAATATTTTTGTTTTCCGGACCTCTTTTCAAAACAAGTATGTTCCGGAACTCAACTCTTTACCCTCCGGATCATACTCAGTCCAGAACAGCTCTTCCGAAACACCAAAGGATAATAAGGTGAAACGTTTTTCAGTCTCAACGATTACTTTTTCTGATAACCCTATCCTATTCACCTCGATTTTCGTGACACGATTTCACGCCCCCATAAAAGTAGCCATCGAATCGCCGGTTCCGTTTTCCATTTCTAACCACACAAACCCAAACCTTTCATCTCCCATGTCCAATCAACCTCTCCTTCATTAAATGCGACCCATTTTATGTTCGGATCCTAATCATCACTTTTCTGACCCGACCCATTTACCTTACCTATAAATACCCATTTAAAACCCCTTTTACCTCTTTACGCTCTCAAAACCCTCAATCTCCCAAATTCTCTCAACTGTTCTTCGTGTTCTTCAAGAACTCATAACCTGCAACAATGGTGTCTTCTCAAGAACCCACACCAACTGCTCCAATCCCAAAGAAGTCCATTGCAAAGAAGAAATCTTCCAAAGGATCAAAAGGTTCCTCCTCCTCTTCCGATCAAGAACCATTCTTGAGAGACACTACCCAGTTGTTCTCTCTCTCAACCCACCGGACTACGATGAATCAATCAGGGTTATGATCGAGTTCATCGCAAATCACCCTATCTCCGTTCCACTTACCAAAATCCCTGAACCTCCACTACCACTTCATCATCTTCATCGAGCTTTTACCAGTATCAGATTTGTAGATGGTACATTGGAGACCACCATCATTAGAGATAGAACTGTTCCCATTTACAAATCGACCTTCCTCAAGGCGATTGGTGTAAAAGAAAATCCCAAGGGTTTCAAAGTCGTTGAACCAACGTGTGAAGAGTACCAGACGTTTCTGAACTACATTGGCTACACACAATACTACAAGGCCAAGGATTTCAAGAAGTCTGTTGTTTCCGGACTCTGGACTGTTGTTATGCACCTCATCATCATAGGGTTGTCCGGAAAGCATGGAGGAACGGACACCTTAAGCAAGGACTGGCTCAATGTCGTCTTTAGCATCTACTCCGGACGCGAGAATGTTGTTGATCTTCCGGAAGTCTTGTGGAAAGACTTCTGCAAGTTTGCTACCAAGAGGAAGCCGAATGAAATTTCAAGCCCTAGGTTATGGGCACTGACGCTCTAACAAATATTCAAGGAGCTTTCGGAACCACTTCTGGTCAACACCATCCCTCCGGAGGAATGTGTTACTTTTAAACTTGTAAAGGCTTATAGGATTCCAGACCAATCCTCATTTGGTCCGGTCAGACACCTTCCCGACCATATGTTGGCCCTCATTCTGTCACACCCCCAAACCGATGGTGGAAACGTTCCGGGACGGAGGACGGCATGTGTAGTATCACAACAGTTGTATCATAGTAAGCGAAGTAAACACAACCATTACATTATAATAAGAATATTTACAGTGTTCAAAAACATGGTTTGTACATAACAGTATATAGGAAAAGTAAAAAACATGAATCCGAAACGCTCCGTCTTCTCAAAAGGTTGGAAGGAGTAGCTGTCTATTGATGCCATAAGAATACAAGCAGTTTTAAAATATCACCATAAAGCTGGTGAGTTCATAAGCGTTTAATTCTGGTGAAAGAAATGTTTCTTTAATCCTTTGAAAGATGTTTCCCAAGAAAATCCTATATTTTCTTATGAAAGAAGTTTGATTATCCATTAGTTAAACAGCCTGTTTACGAAAGGTTAAGTTATCCCAGGAAAATCCTATATTTTCCTTAAAAGTTGATAGTTGGTTATCGATTCTGAAATGAGGTGTACAAGTATCTGCCATACTTGTATCGATAGATGTAATTTCCTTGAAAAACCCTGTTTACTCTCTGCGAGATGTATTAGCCTAATTACATAAATAAAACTAATAAAGACGTAGTGAACTAGATCCTAAGGGTATTATCAATTCCCTCTAGTAATCAAATCGGTTATTACTTTGAGGTTAGTTCACTTGTTTCATTATTACATAAGTAAATTTTCGCTACCTAAATTGTGAGTGCCATAACCGTACTTAGACTGGATAAGGCACGAAACGGGGCAAGTATCTTTTTATGACTTTGTCACCCCTGAACCTAATGGTCCCGCTGTAGCTAGCAGCGAAGGTGCGGGATAGTCAGTCCCATATAGATCTATACACAATAGTCACACTCTCCCTCCAAGAGATTCTGGTTACAAGTCGTAGTCCTCCACTCACGAATCCGATGGAGTGTTACCAAGGACATGTCTCAAAACTTAGCCTAACAAATTTACAAGTAATAGTACGGAAAATCCTGTTTATGATTTGCATGAATTCTTTATAAGATAATACATATTATTACATGATTCACAAGTTTCTTGCTTTAGATTTGAAAACTGTTTCTACGAGTTGATTTCTTAATCGTTTGGTAAAACGGTTTTCTGAGTTAAAAGCATGCTGAACATATAATCATTCTATGCAAAATGAGATAATTTGAGCACAAATTTCCTTGTACTTTTGCTTGTATCCCCCCCTGAAAACATGAAAAACTCAGAAAAAGCGTAGGGGTATGAATTCACATGAAGTGGGTGATGCGAATGTAAGATCGGAAAAAAGGATGCTAAGTGTCAAATGAAGACTTGAGCACACACATATCCTACTTAGCATATAAAGACACATATATGAATGCAATTAGTGTATATTCAACTAATTAAGAAGTATAACACCCTTATAGTCTAGGAAACACTTATATGGAAGTGTTACAATCACAAATGATTGCATAAAAGGGTTGTATAGCCACATAAAGGAGTTTTTGGTCCAAGTAGCATGTTTGAGGTTTTCGGCCAAAGGGTTTTCAGTCTTAAGAGGTTTTCGGCCCAAAGAGGTTTTCGGTCCAAGAACACCTTTCGGTCCATGAAGGGTTTTCGGTCCATGAAGGTGACCGAAAACTCATGATGTTTGGTGCATGTGGTGATTTTCAAGGGCTTTCAAACATGCAAAGGGGTACTAAGTTTTACCCGAAGCCTTAAGTGAGTTTTAAGGTCTTAAAGGCACCTTTCTTTAGGGTTTTCGGTTTAAGGAGATGCACTATACCGAAAACTCCTTTTGTTCTTGAGAAATGACAATTTCAAGGCCTTAAACAAGAGTTTCTACTAGATAATAAGTGCAGAAAGTAATACTTACGATTTAGAGGCTAATAGAGTTGATTTTTGGACCAAAACACTAGTGTGTGTTCTTGGTGTTCTTGAAGATTAAACCCAAAAAGATGAAGTTAAGGGATGAAATCGAAGGGGGATGCTAGTTAGGAAAATCTATTAACAAATCAAGGGGAAAGAAACACTTACATTTTTCGAGAATTTGAAGATCAAAGTGAAGAACTCGATGACACTTGAGAGAGAATGGTTGTTTTCTGGCTTTGAAAAGGAAAGAATGATCCAAATGATCAGGAAATATATATGTAGGATGGGGTTTTTGGTCACCTTGACTGAAAACTCTAAGGTCTTGACCGAAAACTCCTTTTCGAGGAGGTTTTCCGTTTGCTTCATCTCTAGAACTTCAACCAATTCTAACACCTATTCCTTTGATGTACTAATGTTTAGAATGTTCCGTTAGTCCAAAATAATACTGACGTGAACAGAAATAAATCCGAATTGATTTATTTAAACGCAAAGTCTTTCCCAAACTATCAAATTTGACGGAATTAAATAAAAACCCAAATTTGATTAACGGAAATTGAGTAAGAATAACGGAAAAAGTTTCGGGTTGTCACATCATCCCCCCGTTAGAGGCATTTTCGTCCCGAAATTCGAACATAGAATACAAATCATGGATTAGAAAAGAGATGTGGATACTTCTGTTTCATCTGATCTTTGCGTTCCCAAGTGAATTCAGGCCCCCGCTTGGCATTCCAGCGAATCTTCACTATGGGGATGCGACTTTGTTTCGTTCGTTTGATCTCTCTATCCATGATTTCGACTGGTTCTTGCACGAAGTCTAGATTCTTGTCGATTTCAATCTCGTCGAGAGGAATTGTAAAGGTTTCGTCGGATACGCATTTCTTAAGATTCGAAACGTGGAATACAGGATGAATGTTGCTAAGTTCTTGCAGTAAACGAAGTTTGTAGGCTACGGGACCGATCCTAGCGAGGATCTCGAAGGGTCCTATGTATCTCGGGTTTAGCTTTCCACGCTTTCTGAAGCGTATCATGCCCTTCCAGGGTGAGACTTTTAGCAGGACACGGTCTCCAACCTGGAACTCCAAGGGTTTTCGTCGTTTATCGGCGTAGCTCTTTTGTCTATCTCGTGAGGCCTTAAGTCGTTCTCGGATTTGAACGATCTTTTTGATGGTTTCGCGGATGATTTCTGGACCAGTGAGAGTGCTGTCAAGGACTTGTCCCATGGCTAGCTGCGTGTCGCCCACCTCAGCCCAACACAGAGGGGATCTGCACTTGCGACCATAGAGGGCTTCGAAAGGCGCAACTTTAATGCTGGTATGGTAACTGTTGTTGTAGGAAAATTCAACCAAAGGAAGATGAGTGTCCCATGATGCGCCGAAATCGATGGTGCAGGCTCTCAACATATCTTCCAATGTCTGAATTGCTCTATCACTTTGTTCATTTCTTTGTGGGTGATACTCTTCGCATGAGTACTTTCGGGTTTCGAAGAGAGATGAATTTTTGAAGTTTCGTATCAAATTTGTCGTTACGAGCGACGGGAGTCTTGCGATTGAAAGATTTAAGACAAAAGGGTTTGCTATAACATAAACTCAGTCGATCTAAACAGGATGACTTTGTAGAATCGCGCGTTAAGTTCGTCCGGAAGGATCGTTTTGTTAACACATTGGTGTCCCTAAATGAACGCTTCTGGTGTTTTCGTTGTTTGACTTGAACTTGGGGGTACTGCTAATACGAGGGTCCTGATGTTCTGAAACTATGATCACTTGATGGAATGGTTCTTACTAAATCCTCTAAGATCGTTTGATGCATACAAGTCATGTATAACTACAACTGACCCTAGCATAGTCACTTATGCTATCATGATTTGCTTATTAGGGCTTTAAACCTTATAAGGATTTTGTTTATTAATCCGAGCGAGAAAGTAACCACAATTATGAACAATTTTTGGGTTTTTCGAAAACGTACCATTACACAACAGGTTTCTTTGATGCTTCCTCATACCCTGAGGTCAGACTTTGCCCGTTTCCTCATTGTTCTTCTCTGTTGGACCGTCTCTTTTGAGATGACCCATTTCTCCACATACGCAGCATACTTGGACTATACTAGCATCAGTAGTGGAAGTGATGTGTTGGGTCGGGGTCTTTGCGAAGCGGGCTTCCTTGCCATCCTTAAGTCTTGGACAATTTCTTTTGTAATGTCCGGGTTCACCACAATTGTAGCAAACCTGGCCCATCTATATGCCAGGAATCGATGTGTTTGGTTGTGCAGGTGCCCTACAGCATCGCGTGGTGTGTCCTCGCCTATTGCAGTTCTCACATCGAAGTTCGCGACACTTTCCTACGTGGTGGAAGTTTCATTTCTCGCAACTTGGAAGTTTTCCAGCATATTGCCGCGCTGGCATTGGCACTGGTTGGGTGGATGTGGCGGTTGTAGAAGTTATCTCGAGTTGTCGTTTCTTGGTAAGTTTCTGAGACGACTTGTCCTTCCTCTCGGACCAAAATTTCCATTTGGGGCTCTTAGGTTTGGGAGTTGGAATGTTCTCTTGGACAAGCCCTTGCTGATTTCCTGGTGTGTTGTTAAAGCTTGAGGTGTGGGAGTCGTTCCCACTCCCATTTAGGTTGTGAGTGTTAAGAACAGCTAGGGCGGATGCTACGGCTGCTGTGACAGTAGCTTGGAACGTAGCTGAGTCCATCTGGAGGATTGGTGCCTTACTGGTGGATTGGTTCTGCTTTTTCGGAGGCATGATCTGCTACATGTTAAGAAAAGAGTTTGTGAGCAACAATGATTGCCTCTGGATGTATCCTAAATGTTTGTCTATGCATTGATATTTCCCGTTTTGCTAACTGACTCTCTTTGATACGACCCACATCCCCATGATGTGGTCTTAGTAAAGATAGAAAAGATTGAGTACACAAGTTCACATAAAATAAGTTTAAGAATTCTTGTTTGATCAGCCCATCGAGCTGGCTGAGTAACTCTCCCATTTCTTCGGCTCCAGATGAGATGAAGGGTTAGTTATAAGAGTAGTTATGGGTATCAAGTCGATACGAGATTCAACTTGACGCTCGGGAGAAATCCCTGGAATGTAATTGGGGAAGACATCGGGAAAGTTGCGGACTTCGAAAATGCTCTCGAGGTCTTTAACGTTTTGCGTCTCATCGACAACACGAGCCAGGAATGCATAACATTCCTTTCGTAGATGCTCCTAGGCTTTGACGCATGAAACGATACGAAGGTTCGAACAATCTTATCACTGAAACCAGTGAGGACTCCGTCAGAGGGATGATTGAGACGAATCGGTTTCTCGTAGCAAGGACATTGGCACGATGTGAGGCTCATTCGTCCTATGCCGATTAGGACATTGAAGCTTTTCATGGATACTGATATGAAATCGATGGGGAAAAGGAATGATCGTCTAAGGTAAGAGCACATCCTATGATGCATGCTTTAGCAGTAATACGATTGTTGTCATCATAACTAAAACTGAGATTACATATTCCGAAATTCAGGATCTAACAATAGGTCTAAGTCTTTAATAATAAAGAGAAAATTTCGGCAATATGGAAGACAGAGATGTTTACGAGAAAGAGTTACTCAGAACATAAACATGAAAGTTATTCCTTAGACGAGAAAGGAAGAACGAGTAGAGTGTTCCTCTATTGGTGACAGGCACTCCTCAAGTGAAACCCTAATTCGGCCAGCTGTCGCTCTGCGTAAAGCAGGCGTCCTTCATACTCTGACTGGCGGGCTCGGAGCTCTATGACCTCGACTCGGGTTGTAGCTAACTCTCACTGCAGAGTTTCATTGTTTCTCATAGTTCTCCCGTGAGCAGCTTCAAGATTACGAATGTGGTTTGTGTTGGCCTCCGAGTTTGCCTCAAGTTTCATAGTTCCCTGAAGGGTTGCCACACCTAGCTCCACATTGCAAGCCACTCGGCGTATCAGGATTGGAAGGGCCCTGTCTGCAGGACCTCCTCCATCCAGATTGTAGAAGTTGCGGTTACCGTTATATGGGAGGGGTTGGCCTTGCTCATGGCTCCACCAATTCAAGCTCCCGACTCACATGGGCCTTGGACCTTGGAATCCAACTTGAGGGTTAGGATTTGATATTGGGGTTACTTGGGGTAGGTTCTCGACTTCGGGTTCCGAGTCAGTCTCTTCAGGAAATGGTTTGACAAAGCCACCGTCCAAACGAATTTCATGGTTTCCTTCTGGCTCTGGCTCGATCCATTCGCCATTTCCTTGGTTGGGAAAGTACGGGTCGCCAGGAAGATGGAATCCAGCCATGCTATCTACGTGAGGTGATGGTAATGGATAGTTAATAGGCATCGAATCTAAATCTAATAATATTTCCAACGTATTATAGCTACATGATTGATCCTTGAGGAATGGATCCTTGGGTAAGTTTCTAGTTTGGTCGTTATAACTTCCTAAAATACTCCTATAGTATTTTAATCTTCATGTTTGGTTCTATGACTTTTCTGGTATCTAGGTAAGTTTTAGGCTTGCTGCAACAATACAGTCACTCCCAGGCACATGTTGGTCATGTCTCGAATGAATATAGTTGATCAGGCTATATTGACCCTAGACCTGATTACATAACTGCCCAGGTTTAACCACGATGCCCAACATTACAAATACTTTTCTTTTGTTCTACTTATGACACAGATTCTGGTACTCGGGTATACTTGTATACTTTGTTATAAAAATTCTTATATTTTTGAAAGTATACTTTTAGTTCAGAGCACTTCAGCCCCTTTGTGTTTATAGTTGTATACCATGTAAGGTTCGGTATACTTAGTTCACTATAAACAATAGCTTTGATACCAATCTGTCATACCCCGAAACCGATGGCAGAAACGTTCCGGGGTGGAGGATGTAATGTGTAGTATCACAACAGTTGTATCATAGTAAGAGAAGTAAACACAACCATTACATTATAATAAGAATATTAACATGGTTTATACATAACAGTCTATAGCAAAAAAAAGACGTGAATCTGAAACGCTCCGTCTTCTCAAAAGGTTGGCAGGAGTACCTGTCTATTGATGCCCTGAGAATACAAGCAGTTTTAAAATATCAGCATAAAAATGGTGAGTTCATAAGCGTTTAATTCTGGTGAAAGAAATGTTTCTTTAATCCTTTGAAAGATGTTTCCCAAGAAAATCCTATATTTTCTTATGAAAGAAGTTTGATTATCCATTAGTTAAACAGCCTGTTTACGAAAGGTTAAGTTATCTCAGGAAAATCCTATATTTTCCTTAAAAGTTTATAGTTGGTTATTGATTCTGAAATGAGGTGTACAAGTATCTGCCATACTTGTATCGATAGATGTAATTTTCTTGAAAAACCCTGTTTACTCTCTGCGAGATGTATTAGCCTAATTACATAAATAAAACTAATAAAGCAGTAGTGAACTAGATCCTAAGGGTATTATCAACTCCCTCTAGTAATCAAATAAGTTATTACTTTGAGGTTAGTTCACTTGTTTCATTATTACATAAGTAAATTTTCGCTACCTAAATTGTGAGTGCCATAACCGTACTTAGACTGGATAAGGCACGAAACGGGGCAAGTATCTTTTTATGACTTTGTCACCCCTGAACCTAATGGTCCCGCTGTAGCTAGCAGCGAAGGTGCGGGATAGTCAGTCCCATATAGATCTATACACAATAGTCACGCTCTCCCTCCAAGAGATTCTGGTTACAAGTCGTAGTCCTCCACTCACGAATCCGATGGAGTGTTACCAAGGACATGTCTCAAAACTTAGCCTAACAAATTTACAAGTAATAGTACGGAAAATCCTGTTTATGATTTGCATGAATTCTTTATAAGATAATACATATTATTACATGATTCACAAGTTTCTTGCTTTAGATTTGAAAACTGTTTCTACGAGTTGATTTCTTAATCGTTTGGTAAAACGGTTATCTGAGTTAAAAGCATGCTGAACATATAATCATTCTATGCAAAATGAGATAATTTGAGCACAAATTTCCTTGTACTTTTGCTTGTATTCCCCCCTGAAAACATGAAAAACTCGGAAAAAGCGTAGGGGTATGAACTCACCTGAAGTGGGTGATGCGAATGTAAGATCGGAAAAAAGGATGCTAAGTGTCAAGTGAAGACTTGAGCACACACGGATCCTATTTAGCATATAAAGACACATATATGAATGCAATTAGTGTATATTCAACTAATTAAGAAGTATAACACCCTTATAGTCTAGGAAACACTTATATGGAAGTGTTACAATCACAAATGATTGCATAAAAGGGTTGTATAGCCACATAAAGGAGTTTTTGGTCCAAGTAGCATGTTTGAGGTTTTCGGCCAAAGGGTTTTCGGTCTTAAGAGGTTTTCGGCCCAAAGAGGTTTTCGGTCCAAGAACACCTTTCGGTCCATGAAGGGTTTTCAGTCCATGAAGGTGAACGAAAACTCATGATGTTTGGTGCATGTGGTGATTTTCAAGGGCTTTCAAACATGCAAAGGGGTACTAAGTTTTACCCGAAGCCTTAAGTGAGTTTTAAGGTCTTAAAGGCACCTTTCTTTAGGGTTTTCGGTTTAAGGAGATGCACTATACCGAAAACTCCTTTTGTTCTTGGGAAATAACGATTTCAAGGCCTTAAACAAGAGTTTCTACTAGATAATAAGTGCAGAAAGTAATACTTACGATTTAGAGGCTAATAGAGTTGATTTTTGGACCAAAACACTAGTGTGTGTTCTTGGTGTTCTTGGTGTTATTGAAGATTAAACCCAAAAAGATGAAGTTAAGGGATGAAATCGAAGGGGGATGCTAGTTAGGAAGATCTATTAACAAGTCAAGGGGAAAGAAACACTTACATTTTTCGAGAATTTGAAGATCAAAGTGAAGAACTCGATGATACTTGAGAGAGAATGGATGTTTTCTGGCTTTGAAAAGGAAAGAATGATCCAAATGATCAGGAAATCTATATGTAGGATGGGGTTTTCGGTCACCTTGACCGAAAACTCTAAGGTCTTGACCGAAAACTCCTTTTCGAGGAGGTTTTCGGTTTGCTTCATGTCTAGAACTTCAACCAATTCTAACACCTATTCCTTTGATGTACTAATGTTTAGAATGTTTCGTTAGTCCAAAATAATACTAACGTGAACATAAATAAATCTGAATTGATTTATTTAAACGCAAAGTCTTTCCCAAACTATCAAATTTGACGAAATTACATAAAAACCCGAATTTGATTAACGAAAATTGAGTAAGGATAACAAAAAAGTTTCGGGTTGTCACACATTCCTTCCGATTCCCTTTACTTAAAACAACATCTAGAGACTTCGGTTCTGTTCGACCCAACACAACCTGCCCCTGTCTCTGTTGAGCCTATTTCGGAAGAGGCCAAAATCACTAAGTCCGTACCAAAGACCAAGAAGCCAACAAAGCGAAAGGATTCTCCCACAAAGCCCAAAACCAAAAAGAAAGCCAAAGTCGGTACTTCCTCTCAACAGGAAGGCACCCATGACATTCCGGCCGATTCTGGCCGTCTGCACACCCCTCCTACCCACTCATCCGAGGTACCCCTCGATGTTTCTAAATCACAAGCACACACTCACGGGGAGTCTCCACATAATCCACCCTCACCCTCCCAAAAGGGTGATGTCGGTGTTGAATATAGTTCCTTGCAGCCCCCTGGAACAAACCCACGAGTCACCTTTGATGATCGCATTGTTTCTTCCACACGAACACACTCTGGAACCCCTGTTCCAGACCCCAAGCTTTCCGAAGAAGGAGTAGTCACTTTGACTTCGGAAGCCTCAACTGGTCTGATACCTGGAAGGAGTACAGGACGACCAAGCACTAATGATCCTCTTTGGGAAGACTATGTTAACAGGGTCGCATCCAGACGTTCGGATCTCACTCGAGCTCAAGTAGAGTCCACGCTCATTTCCATGAGGAACAGGGCTTTCCAAAGCAACTTGCCCTATGTTCCTCCCACTGATGCCGATGCTATCAATGAGCTCACTTCGGAACTACCCCTCATTACTACTCATCAAATTGTTTTCCACACCGATCCGGAAGAAGAGATCTCTAAAGAAATCATGCTGGATGAAGATGCAAAAACCCTTCCGGACGCACATCTTATGACTTCAGTTCACTACCAATCAAAGGCTTCTGTGACAACCCGAAATTTCTATCTTGTACAGTCAAACAATTCAATCAAATTCAGACCTGTTTCTGCTATCTTTTAGCACTGTTTAGAGTCTGTTTGAGTATTCTAAGCCTAGTATATTCAAGAATCGGGTGTTAGGAAGTATATGTTTGAGTCCAGTGTACCTTAATCAAGCCTTAAACCCATTAAATAGAGTTTACGGCCAAACCTTCATGTTTGGGCCGTAAACTCATGAGTTGGCCGTGAACTCATGTCAAATACATGAGTTTACATCATTTTCCTCATATCTCTTCCATTTCAAGGCTAGAAACCCCATTTCTCTCTTAAGTATCATAAGATCTTCATCCCGATATTCCAAAAATGTAAGAATTCTTTCTCTTGATTTGTTGTTACATCTCCTTATCTAGTAATGGTACATGATTTCATCCATGAAATCTCTTCATTTTGATAGATCTTCAAGTGTTCTTCGTTTCACCAAGAACACACACTAGTGTTCTTGGACCTTAAACACCCATACAAGCTTCTATATTGTAAGTACTCTTGCCTTAGCTTGTTATATGCTTGAATCACTTACTTTACACCTTGAAAACATCAAGAAATCAAGAACAAAAGGTGTTTACGGCCAAGGCAATCTCCTTGGGCCGTAAACCCTAATTAAGGGTGCAAATGAGCCCTAATCCCTTCCAAAGCCTAGGAACCAAGTCTAGAACACTTCATTGTGACTTATAAGACCTTAAAACACAACTTGGTACAAAATACCATGAGTTTACGGCCGTAAACTCATGGGGGTTTACCCCTGGGCCGTAAACTCATGTGATGCATCCATGTTAGCCGTAAACTCCAATGTGAGGCCATACTTCCCTTAGATGCAACCCTTTGGTACTTCTAGCACTTGAATTAAAGTGTTTTCCATGTCCTAGGGTGTCTTCACTTGCTTAATTAGTTGTTAATTAACTAATTAGAAACATATATGTGTCATTATATGTTAAATAGGATCCGTGTGTGTGCTCAACTCTTCACTTGACACTTAGCATCCTATACCACTCGTTCATCCAAACCACTCACTACAGGTGAGTTCATACCCCTTAATCAACCTTTTAAATGATTTTAAATGCTTTTATGGGGGGGAATACAAGTTTAACTAATATAGTTATTATATCAATCACATGTGATTAATAACTATCAAACATATGGATTTTCTTACTTTTCAAACAAACTACTTCAAATCGTTTTATAAACTCTTTTTCATGTTAAATGCTTTCTATTAAACTTGTTCTTATATGCCAAACTGCTTTTAAATCATCTTATAAAATGACATCAAGTCATCAATATTTATATAAACTCTTCAAAAGGTTTTACAAAACTTCTTTCTAAACTTATATTTTGTCAAAAGCGTATCTATATAGATATAGTTATATAAGTAGGATTGAAAGGACTTAGGACTGATAGCTCACCTTACTTCCTGTTCCTTGTTTGGTTGTGGACCTAGGGTATCGGTTGTTTGTCCGAAGGTCGTTTGAATCTTAGTTATATATTATGTATATGTATATAGATATAAAAGTTCCTTCATTCAGTTTAATACCTTTGGGTAGAAAAGGTATACAAACATGTTCATTCATACAAACAACATTACTAGTAAACTATAATAGGTATAGTTTAGGAAGTTACTAATACTATTACTAGAACAATGAAACATACAAAGAGTCAGTTCATACATGAGTCAATACATACTATTATGAGAAACTAAGAGAACATACTATTATGAGAAACAATACATACTATACATTATACAAGAGAACATACTATGATGAGAAACTAAGAGAACATACTACTATGAGAAACTAAGAGAACATACTATTATGAGAAACAATACATACTATACATATATAAGTATACAATAACATAAATGTGAACCATTGTTCGGGGCATGGCATCACCTGTCATGGCTCGTTTTGTATCCAGAGTCTCCTAGAAGGAGAGCGTGAATTTGTGTATAGATCTATACTGGATTGACTATCCTACACCTTGATGTTCGCTATTGTGGGACTTGCAAGTCTACGGGTGCCAAATGTCGTTTCTTCCGACGTCTTTCATCGTCGTGTTATTAGTCGATAGTATGCTGCAACCATTTCACATTTAACCTTAATTAACGGCCGGATTAAGGTAGAAAGTATAGCAGTAGTTACTATAATACAACACTACAGTACTTTATTATTTCCCCATTGCATTCACATTGTGATCTTTTCACATAAAAGGTAATGTAAAACTATATTTGTGGTTAATGATAGTCACACTTGGGAAAATATACACTCTTACAAGAAACAAACATATAGAACATTTGATGCCTTGGTAGAAGGCTACGTTTAGTAGAAAATATAGGATTTTCTAGGAGATACAAACATTTACAAACATTTACTACAAACATTTACTACAAACATTTACAAACATATACATCAAGCACTTACAAACATTTTCATACAAACAATGACACTAAAATGCTTATGAATTCACCAGCTTTAAAGTTTATAAACTCTTTCAAAATAACTTGTAATCTCAGGTCATCAGTAGACAGGTACCGATGCCAGGTTTTGAGAAGATGGAGCTCGCTCAAGACTCATCTATTATTTTGATTTACATTTTTGGTGTCTTATAAACTTCACATAACACACTTGTATTAAAATTATATTATTAATGCAATGGATGATTTTGTTGCTTGTTTACTACTATGCTTTGGTATCAGAGCATCGTTTATAGTGAATCGAGTATATCAACCCATAAAAGATATACAAACTATAAACACAACGTGATTAAAATACTCTGACCAAGAGTTTATACTTTTAAATAATAAAATATTTAACAAAGTATACATACCTGCATTCATACTAAAATCAGTGTCACTAGGACAGAACAAAAGTATTACGATTGTTGAACATCACAAGTAGACTCGGGGATGTATGATCAGTTCTGGGAGTGACATAGCCTGATCTACTGTGTTGATCCGAGAAGTGATTAGAATATGCCCGAGAATGGTTGTGATGTGGCAGCAAGTCTAAAAACTTACCAATACTACTACAATGAAAACATTAGAACAAAACATAAACATAAAATACTATAGGAGTATTTTGTGTTACAATAATTCTTATCTGGGAACTAAAAAGGTTTTTATCAGTAGGTCAATAGTTGCTAAGTGGATACGCTAAGGTTATATGTAACTAGGATGTCATAGACTTATAATCTGTAATCTTTGCTTTACTCCTGGTTCCTTGTTTGGTTGTGGGTTTCGAGTTAGGGTCACTTATTCGAAGGTCTATCCTGTTTTGATTACATATAACTTGTATGCACTAAACAAGTATTGAAGTAACTGATAAAGATCATCTTATAATTAGCTAGTTAGTACGTCTATTAATTATTTCTTTATCCCTATTTCTCGCGTAGATAACATGGCTGGATTCCATCCCCACGACGACCCATACTTCCCTAACCACGGTGATGGAGGAGGGTTTGAAGCAGAGCCAGAGGAGGATCACCCAATCCCTTTGGATGATCACCAGGATGAAGGCTTTTCTGATGGTTCGGGCTCCGAGTCTGAGGTTAATAACCTACACCCGGTGGCTCATGTCCCAAATCCTAACCCTCGCCTGGCTTTTCAAGGCCCAACACCTTCTTGGGTGGAAAGCTTGGAAACGTGGATCCAAGAGCAGGATCAGCCCATGCCATTCAATGGGAACTAAAGCTTTTATGACCTGAGCGAAGGACGCTCAACAGACAGAGTCTTGCCAATCCTGGTCCACAGAGTTGCCCGAAACGAAATTCAGGGCTGGACAGCTCTCCATCGAATCACAGAAGTTGACGCCAATGCGAGAATGCATACCATCTGCACCATTCATCTAGAAGATGCTCGTGAGAGATCTATGGGAGACCACAAGGCCCTGCAGCAAGAGCTAGCTGAAACTCGAGCTGAAGTCATAGAGCTCCGAGTACGCCAAAGGGTGTACGAAAGGCACCTGCTCGATGTGGAACGTCAGCTGGCTGAACGAAGGGCTTACCTGAGGGATAACCGTCACCAGTAGGAGATATCCTACCTTTCTTTCCTTGGTTTAAGGAATAGTCTTCCTATCTATGCTCCAAGTAGCACTTTTCTATGTAACCATCCTTGTACTGTAAGCACTTTTTAGTTAGGCCTTTATGCTGTTAAAACTTTTCTACTTCGGATATGATGTAAGACCTACTCCAAGGTCATTTTTGTCCAAACTTATTACATCTTAAATATCAATGATATTGACAGTCGGCTAATTTCTGTGACAATCCTTGTTCAAATACTTTCATTCTACTATCGTTAGAATTCTATCTAAACCTCACTTCCGTCCAATAATTGAGCTGTGGTAAATTAGCTCAAGGATCACTTCCAATTCTTGTCGAAGGTTGGATCATGTTATCCACCAACCAAAGATAGCCTAGTTCGAAATAGCAATCGTCTAGTGACCATTCTACGAACTTACTTCTCCTCTTTACCAGTACTGCATCATAGGGATGTAGGTCAAACCATCGAGAACAGTTTAACAAAACGAAAAATATAAATTTACATGAATGAGTAGAATACATCTAGGACCGACCATAATCACTCACGAACTCCTTTTCTTGTCATATAATAGAATCACGTCATCATCTAGAAATAGTCAGCCGAACGACAAAACCCCGATCCTTCATATAGACGCTGCCACCTTCCAAGTCGCGGTAATAGCTGTCGTGGCAGCTGTCCTTGCACACTTCAACACTGGTAACGCAATCGAGGCTGTAAAAGGTGTTGACAGTTCAAATTGTTGTAACAATCCGGGAAATCAACAAATGATAACTGTTAAAAACACCCAAAGCCACAAATCTGAGAATAAGAAACGAAAGCGTCAAGCCCAAAAGGAGCGCAAGCAATCTCAAAGACTTGCCATGCAACAGCAACATGTGGCGACCCCTGCCACTTCAACACCGATCAGAACATATGAGGGAACACTTCCAAAGTGTGAAAAGTGTAATTTTCATCATAACGGAGTTTGCCGTGATTTGTAATGCATGAATTGCAATCGAATGGGGCACACTACTCGTGTCTGTAGGGCGCCGACACGAACCGTCTTCCAAGCCACTAACATCGGGGTCAGCCCGGCTTGCTGTGGTTATGGTGAAACCGGACACTATAAAAGGAATTGTCCAAAAGAGAGGAACAACGAAAGCACTCGTGTTCACATAACTCCGACCCGACACATCACTTCCACCACCGATGCTGGTGCAAGCCAGATATGTCATTTATGCAGTGAGATAGAACATCTCAATAAGGATTGTCCAATAACAAAGAACTTTGGCGCAGACGGGAAGATACTAAGGATCACTGCTGAAGGAGAGACTACTCCGGACCCACATTGAAATTCTAGGGCGTTTCGTTTAGTAGACTTATAAACTGTTAAAAACTAGTGCAACTCGAGTCATATCTTTTTGCGAGATCTCGTCAGTCAAGGGACTCTCGTGCTGCGTGTACTTGCTTTTTGTAGTATACCTTGTTCGCAGCAGTAGTCTTGTAAGATAAAACTAAAGTACTAAAACTCTGTCAAAGTTGCACCATTATGTTTTTGTAACACCTTTATGATCTACTCTAACGCCTTTTATTCCGAGTAGTCCGACATTATCATGTAACATGAGTCAATTCGATCCTCACAATGCCAGTCTCGTGCGAAAATTTCGCCTTTCTAGCGAAGCCGTCATTCCAGAACTCCCAGATACTCATGCGAAGGGTATCTTATGTTTCGTATCCTTTCCGAAGAAACCTCCCCGGTATACCGCTCGTGCAGTACGTCAAGTTCAATCCGAAGACCCATACGGTTAATCTATCGCTGAGGAATGTATACGCAAGGGTGGTATATAATCAAGGTTCTACAGGCTTAGAATTGATGATTCCGCTTTAACTTTTTTTCCTTGTTTGGATGTGAGCTTAGAGAAGAATCATTTATTCGACGACCTTTTCAATCTTAATTATATACGACTCGTATACGCGAAGCTGTGATTGATGAACCAAATATGACTTCTAATATGAACTTCAAGACGACGACTGCTCAATAATACGAGTGATCGCGCTGCTATGCGAATAAACTTAGGAGCCAAACAAATGCCTTTCCCGCCGATCGAGACAAGAGATACAGATAGAACAGAAGTACCTATCCTTTTTCCTTACCTCTTGAGTAATCGTACTTTCTTTTGGATCTTTCCGACGTCGTTCCAGAAGAACTTCCAGGATTACCTCCTCAACGATAAAGTCGAGATCAGAATCGACTTAATTCCAGGGGCTACCCCAGTAGCCAAATCGCCCTATCGTCTAGCACCTGCTGAGATGCAAGAACTATCCGGTCAACTTAACGAACTACTCAGCAAGGGCTTTATAAGACCAAGCTTCTCACCATGGGGAGCACCGGTCTTGTTCGTCAAGAAGAAAGACGGATCGTTTCGTATGTGCATCGACTAAGGGGAGCTCAACAAGCTTACCGTTAAGAATCGTTACCCACTGCCTCGCACAGACGATTTGTTCAACCAACTGCAAGGGGAAAATTACTTTTCAAAGATAGATCTGAGATCCGAGTATCACCAATTACGAGTGCTAGGGGAGGATGTTCCAAAAACAGCCTTCCGAACTCGTTATGGACACTACGAGTTAGTAGTGATGCCATTCGGATTGACCAATGCGCCCGCAGTATTCATGGACTTAATGAATAGGGTATGCCGTCCTTACCTGGATCATTTGGTCATTGTCTTCATTGATGAAATACTTATCTACTCTCATAGTAAGGAAGAGCATAGTAAGCATCTATGTCAGATCTTGGAAACATTACGATCAGAGAAGCTCTACGCGAAGTTCTCTAAATGCGAGTTTTGGATTTCGAAGAGTCGAATTCCTGGGTCACGTTGTTAGTGAAGAGGGAATTCATGTGGACACTTCCAAAATCAAGGCCATTGAGAACTGGTCAGCTTCGAAGACACCTACAGAAATTCGTAAATTTCTAGGTCTCGCTGGCTACTATCTTAGGTTCTTTCAGAACATCTCTCGAATCGCGAAGCCTCATATGACTTCGACCCAGAAGGGCGTGCCCCTTGACTGGGAAGAGGAGCAAGAGAAAGTGTTCCAAACGCGGAAGCGAGCCTTATGCACCGCACCGATACAATCCCTCCCAGAAGGAATAGAAGGCTTTGTGGTCTACTACGATGCATCCAACTAAGGGCTCGGTGGTATTCTGATGCAACGAGGTAAGGTCATTGCCTATGCCTCCAGTCAGCTTAAGACACTCGAAGCCAGCTATACAACACACGGTCTGGAGTTAGAGACAGTGGTAATTGCTCCAAAGGTCCGGAGATCATTCGGGAAACGAAAGAGAAGATCGTTCAGAGTCGTGAACGATTGAAAGCCTCTAGAGACTGACAGAAAAGCTACGCAGACAAAAGAAGGAAACCTTTGGAATTCCAGGTGGGAGACCGAGTTCTTTTGAAAGTCTCACCCTGGAAGGGATTGATACGCTTCGGAAAGCATGGAAAGCTAAATTCAAGATACGTAGGGCCTTTCAAGATTCTCGCAAGAATCGGCCCTATAGCTTACAAACTCAATCTACCTCGTGAACTCAGTAACGTACATTCTACTTTCCACGTCTCGAACTTGAAAAAGTGTTTGTCCGACGAGACTCTTGTAATCCCACACGACGAGATCGAGATCAACGAGAGCCTCAACTTCATGGAAGAACCTGTAGAGATCATGGACCGAGAGGTCAAGCAAGCGAAACAAAGTCGTATCCCGATAGTGAAGGTTCGCTGGAACACCAAGCGAGGACCTGAATTCACTTGGGAGCGCGAGGACCAAATGAAATTGAAATATCCTCATCTTTTCGCTTAGTTATTTGTAACTACATATTTTCTTAAATTCTAATTTCGGGACGAAATTCTCTCTAACGGGGGGATGATGTGACACCTCGAAATTTCTATCTTGTACAGTCAAACAATTCAATCAAATTCAGACTTGTTTCTACTATCTTTTAGAACTGTTTAGAGTCTGTTTGAGTATTCTAAGCCTAATATATTCAAGAATCGGGTGTTGAGAAGTATCCGTTTGAGTCCAGTGTACCTTAATCAAGCCTTAAACCCATTAAATAGAGTTTACGGCCAAACCTTCATGTTTGGGCCGTAAACTCATGAGTTGGCCGTGAACTCATGTCAAATACATGATTTTACATCATTTTCCTCATTTCTCTTCCATTTCAAGGCTAGAAACCCCATTTCTCTCTCAAGTATCATAAGATCTTCATCCCGATCTTCCAAAAATGTAAGAATTCTTTCTCTTGATTTGTTGTTACATCTCCTTATCTAGTAATGGTACATGATTTCATCCATGAAATCTCTTCATTTTGATAGATCTTCAAGTGTTCTTCATTTCACCAAGAACACCAAGAACACACACTAGTGTTCTTGGACCTTAAACACCCTTACAAGCTTCTAAATTGTAAGTACTCTTGCCTTAGCTTGTTATATGCTTGAATCACTTACTTTACACCTTGAAAACATCAAGAAATCAAGAACAAAAGGTGTTTACGGCCAAGGCAATCTCCTTGGTCCGTAAACCCTAATTAAGGGTGCATATGAGCCCTAATCCCTTCCAAAGCCATGGAACCAAGTCTAGAACACTTCATTGTGACTTATAAGACCTTAAAACACACCTTGGTACAAAATACCATCAGTTTACGACCGTAAACTCATGGGGGTTTACCCCTGGGCCGTAAACTCATGTGATGCGTCCATGTTGGTCGTAAACTCCAATGTGAGGCCCTACTTCCCTTAGATGCAACCCTTTGGTACTTCTAGCACTTGAATTAAAGTGTTTTCCATGTCCTAGGGTGTCTTAACTTGCTTAATTTGTTGTTAATTAACTAATTAGAAACATATATGTGTCATTATATGTTAAATAGGATCCGTGTGCGTGCTCAAGTCTTCACTTGACACTTAGCATCCTATACCACTCGTTCATCCAAACCACTCACTACAGGTGAGTTCATACCCCTTAATCATCCTTTTAAATGATTTTAAATGCTTTTATGGGGGGATACAAGTTTAACTAATATAGTTATTATATCAATCACATGTGATTAATAACTATCAAACATATGGATTTTCTTAATTTTCAAACTGTGTTATCAAACAAACTACTTCAAATCGTTTTATAAACTCTTTTTCATGTTAAATGCTTTCTATTAAACTTGTTCTTATATGCCAAACTGCTTTTAAATCGTCTTATAAAATGACATCAAGTCATCAATATTTATATAAACTCTTCAAAAGGTTTTACAAAACTTATTTCTAAACTTATATTTTGTCAAATGCGTATCTATATAGATATAGTTATATAAGTAGGATTGAAAGGACTTAGGACTGATAGCTCACCTTACTTCCTGTTCCTTGTTTGGTTCTGGACTTAGGGTATCAGTTGTTTGTCTGAAGGTCGTTTGAATCTTAGTTGTATATTGTGTATATGTATATAGATATAAAAGTTTCGTCATTCAGTTCAATACCTTTGGGTAGCAAAGGTATACAAACATGTTCATTCATACAAACAACATTGCTAGTAAACTATAATAGGTATACTTTAGGAAGTTACTAATACTATTACTAGAACAATGAAACATACAAAGTGTCAGTTCATACATGAGTCAATACATACTATTATGAGAAACTAAGAGAACATACTATTATGAGAAACAATACATACTATACATTATACAAGAGAACATACTATGATGAGAAACTAAGAGAACATACTATTATGAGAAACTAAGAGAACATACTATTATGAGAAACAATACATACTATACATATACAAGTATACAATAACATAAATGTGAACCATTGTTCGGGGCATGGCATCACCTGTCATGGCTCGTTTTGTATCCAGAGTCTCCTAGAAGGAGAGCGTGAATTTGTGTATAGATCTATACTGGATTGACTATCCTACACCTTGATGTTCGCTACAGTGGGACTTGCAAGTCTACGGGTGCCAAATGTCATTTCTTCCGACGTCTTTCATCGTCGTGTTATTAGTCGATAGTATGGTGCAACCATTTCACATTTAACCTTAATTAACGGCCGGATTAAGGTAGAAAGTACAGCAGTAGTTACTGTAATACAACACTACAATACTTTATTATTTCCCCATTGCATTCACATTGTGATCTTTTCACATAAAAGGTAATGTAAAACTATATTTTTGGTTAATGTAGTCACACTTATGAAAATATACACTCTTACAAGAAACAAACATATAGAACATTTGATGCCTTGGTAGAAGGCTGCGTTTTGTAGAAAATATAGGATTTTCTAGGAGATACAAACATTTACAAACATTTACTACAAACATTTACAAACTTATACATCAAGCACTTACAAACATTTTCATACAAACAATGACACTAAAATGCTTATGAATTTACCAGTTTTAAAGCTGATAAACTCTTTCAAAATAACTTGTATTCTCAGGTCATCAGTAGACAGGTACCGATGCCAGGTTTTGAGAAGATGGATCTCGTTCAAGACTCATCTATTATTTTGATTTACATTTTTGGTGTCTTATAAACTTCATAGAACGCACTTGTATTAAAATTATATTATTAATGCAATGGATGATGTTGTTGCTTGTTTACTACTATGCTTTGTTGTGATATTGTACATGACGTCCTCCACCCCCAAACGTTTCCACCGTTCCAGTTTTGGGGTGTGACAGCTTCTGTATCCAAGTCAGCTTATGACTTCGGATCCTCATCTTCTACCACTCCGGACGGAGGTTCAAACTCCAAACTTCAAGAAGATGATGCTACAACCAAACCGGGTCCTTCGACCAATCCTTCATTCAACCAATCTCCTCCGCAACACTCTGATTCCGATTCGGAATCCTCTGTGGGTGACTATGTTGACCCCTTCGCTCTGCTGGAAATCCGCACCAATGTCTCCGACACCATGAAAAAAGTGTCATCCGTGGAGACATCCGTAACAGATCTTAACACAAAATTGGATCAAAAAGTCATCGGACTTGATGCCAAACTTGATGCCATTCTCCGGTCACTCTCCCAACAGTCCGGACCTTCTACTGTGGAACGGGAAGCTCAACTCGATCAGCTGATTTCCCTCCGGCTCAAGAGCACAATCGATGAAGTTGACACCAAATACGACATCTTGGTGGATCATTATCTCAACACCATCACTTCCATGCTCAAGGTTCATGATGATCTGGTGTCTGCCACCAACGACCTAATTAAGCAGACCCACGTTCGCCATGAGAAGCAAATTCAACGACTGGAGAAGGAGATCCGGAAGAAGGACTAGATGAACATGATTATTAAACAAGTCCTCATCAAACTTCTTCGCTCAACTTGGAACATTGTTGATGTTCCGAACTGGAAGTTCGATGATATGATTACTATCCTCAGTAGCACGTTTAAACATCTCTCTGATCAAGCCTCCACTGCCGAAGCCTACGATACTCTCTCTCTTCGACTTACCACAGACCTTCAGAAAGTCTTCTCCAAATTTGATGATCTGAAAGAGACCTTGCAGCTTGCACCGGTTCCGAAATTCACCGATTCAAGAGGGGGATAAGGCCCGAGCAAACCATGGAAACCCGCCTTGGAATTTGCACTCCGGGATGAAGATCTGGATTCCGAAGAAGACGTTCAAATCGTCTCCGGAATTCTAGGGATCACTGAAGGAGAAGGAAGTGAAGATGACGATATATATGTTTCGGATAAAGCTCCCAAAGGAGTTCTTGGTCTTCAAGCTCCAAAGTTGACCATTACGAAGGAGTTGACTAAAGAACAAAAGAGAATATGGTCCGCAGTCTCCTGGCCAGCCTCTCTTCCGGACGCTTTTGAAACGGATGTCAAAATGGCTAAGGCAAAATCCTTCCTCACCGCTCAAGCCTTCCGAGCCACTCCTTCAGTTCAGCCTCCCATTCCGGAACCCAAAGTTGCTCCAATCGACCAGGGCTCTCCCCTCCGGATCCCTAATGACATTCCGGAAGAACCACTTCCGAATCCCACTCCAGAATTTACAATCGACGAAAACATGAAGCTGGTCATCACTGCACTTCAAAGAGACAAAGGGAAGAAGCCTATGACCGCTGAACAACAAGCCCTTCACTCCGGACCTCCTCTCAAGCAACATGGATGGTCTCAAGAGGAAATAAATCAGGCACTAGAGGACAGCATCCAGATCCAAGCCCTGAAAGATAATCCTGATCCGATGCGCGACATCTCTCCTCTCTGCTGTGAAGGCATTCTCAAGGCTCAGGAAATCGTTATGTGCCTCTATTACGAACTTCCCTCCAATGATGTTGATCAGCTGGATCTTCCTCTCTCTCCTTACAAAAAATTCTACACCAAATTTGTTCCTCTTCACCCAACTGACAATCCGGAAGTGATCATCCGTACAGAGCGAGAAAGGCTCAAAACCTATTATGCTAAGAATGCTCAACCCTTCAAGGAAGTGTGGACAAGGAAAATGATCACTAAAGTTCAAGGCTTCGGAAGAAAAATATTGGTGAAATTTGAGCTGAACTGTCCCTTATTTCGTTTCCACCTCCTCCGGAACAAGCCAACTCCCCGGACCATTACTGATGCGGATTTTCCTTCAATGAATCCGAACGACATCCTCACATTAGCTGCTTACTTTAGAGAAAATCAAAAGGATGACATTAGTATGGGTGCTTTCCACGCAACTCTCAGCTTTCTAAAAGATTATGTTGCTGAGTTCTGCCGATGTGACTACGAGCTTGCACACCTCTATGGAACAGAACAAGTTGTTGCCAAGATCGACTTCGTTCTTCTGGAAGCTGAAGTTCTTGCTGATGGTCCCATTGAAGAACCGGTTCTAGGGTTTGTGTACACCACCAGAAAACAAACAAGAAGAACTTCTTCCGAGTCCTTGACAGACACCTAGTTCCAACCAAAGCTCTTAAGAAGTTCATATCCCGGGCGTCCAAGTCTGATGCTCCGGAACAAGTCAAGGCAAAGTTTGTAAGTCAACTGGCATGCTACATTGCGGTGCGAGAATGGTTGTTCAGAGCCTACACCTTCATCAAGGAAGAAATGAACTAAGCTTGTTGGATTGCTAAGTTCACTTAGGGGGAGATTGTTCGAACCTGAAAGTGAACCTCTAGCAATCCTACGTCCTTATTCCGGAGTTGACCCTCATGTACGGAATGCATGCTGATTCGGAACATCTATGATTTGTCCTTTGTGCATTTATTACTTTTGTCTTGTTATTGATGTAACGTTTCATAGGACTTAGTCTATAGTTGTATTTGGACAATCAGAATGTCAGATTTATCTCTTTTGTCTGGTCCTATGTAAACACTTAGGTTAATTCACTGTAACATTCACTCCTATATATAAGAGCATTCAATACAAGTCAACTACTAATTGTTCATTCACTTTTGGCATCTTTACTAAGTTCATTAAAACATTATTCTTGTTCTTTATTTATTAACTTTACTTTGATCATTTACTCTCTCATTCTTCACTTAAATGTCTTGATCATTTGTTGAATATTCTATCTAAGACTTGACTGGTCTTTCCAGGCTAGACTTGAACTATTATTAGCAAGCAGACATTGATCTTAAGCATTCACTCAAGGTTTGAGTTCTCAAACCTTGTCCCTGTGCATCGATCTTGTTCTCTCACTGAACATGTAGGTGGGAATCTTTCGTCATGGTTTGCAAATAGTATCATGTTCTTAACACTTTAGAACATAAGGATCTGCCCCCAATGTGGTTTCCACAACCCCCTTCATGTATGTTTTGTAGAACTTCCATGGCTTCTTGATCTTAGATATGGACTTGTCATGGGACTCTTATATAATACTCCATTGATCATCACAAAGCGTGATACCCTCATCTTGAACGCTTTATCACTTTTTTCTTCTTTTGGAATTGTAACATTTTGGAGATACTCTATGATAGGTTGTGTACATGATCTCAAATGTCTCTAAGGATCCTGAACATCGGAATCGAGGAATTGGGCCTCCAATTGCTGTTATGTTCATCGTCTAATTATGGTCGTCGGGCCGTCTGGTTTCCTAGAGGGATCTTCTATCTCCGGGATCATTATATTGGTTATTGGGATCCTTCTTTCTAGCAGGATCCTAAGAGGAGATTCTAAGTCGGCTAATGCGTCTTCCTCGGTTTTATCTTCTCTAGGAACTTAATTCAATCTAAAAGCTTCAAATTTGGAGGCTAATTGTTTAAGAATTTTAAGGTATAGTGCTATTCTTTTGCCTTTAACTACATAGAATCCATTAAAGTGGTTAGTTATTAATAACGAATTGACATATACCTGAAGATCCTTGATCCTTGTCCAGTTCTAGTCCCATGATCGGTGCTTCATACTCTGCTTCATTGTTAGTTGCATTGAATTCACAACTAACTGTCTGGGATAGGATGTCCCCCTGTGGCGATTTTAGTATGATCCCTAGGCTTGTTCCACTAATGTTGGACGCTCCACCTGTGAAAAGTGTCCATTTTCCCATGCTTTCTTCTTTTTGGAGTTGTTAGCTTTCCAATTATACTTCGGGTTGTATATCATCACTAAAATAAGACACAAAGTCCGCTAATGCTTGTGACTTTATTGAGGATCTTGGCTCATATTTGGATCTTGGCTCATATTTGATGTCATATGTGTTGAGCTTTACTGACCACTTAGCCATTCTACTTAACATTTCAGGTTTTCTCATGACATTCTTAACATTGAAGGTTTGTATGGATTGGATACACTTCAAGTATAATAAACAAGAACGTATTAACTAAGAAAATTAAGAACATAAAAAGTAAAGAACACGAAGTATTCACTAAATTGTCTTTCACCAAGAAAGGGGTTGTTTTCACCAAGAAAATGGGTTGTAACAAATACGATCACCAAGACGTCAACATTAGGGTTTCACCCTAATGTTGAATATATATATACTAAACTATACTAGTATATCCCTTGATTAAAGGGATTGTATCTAATCTATACTAAGAACAGATCTTCATCACAAAGATATCGGATTTGCTATCTATTCTATACATATTGTTGGGTATGTTATGTTGCGTCATGGGCTTAGTATTGTATATCCGGATTAGGCCTGTCCATCCGTGATTATTATAGGGTTTAGCTGTAAATAGTGCATGCATGTATGCCTTAGATACGAACGTCATTATAGTTGTTATTGCTTTGTAACCCTAAACACCTCTACAGTCGAAGTTCTTAATCGAGCTCTTCTAAGGTGTTAAAGTTTAATCATTCGACATCAGTTAAACCATTCCTGTGTTCATCATTACGTCTTTAATTGTTTTTCTGCTTAGAATCTATCGATCCTACTAGAACTTTGTTCTAACAATTGGTATCAGAGCATGAGACTGTGTGATCAATACACATTCCTTCTGTATTAAGAATTCTTTAGGGTTTCCGCTTTTATCGAATATAAAGAAGTCGTCTTCTTCCTGTCGATGGTAACTCTTGTGTTTGATAAAACCCTAATCTCAAGTTTACAGGTCAGATTCTAGCGGTTCTAAGGAAAGGCTCACCATGTCTCACGAAGATTCTCAAACTAATCCCATCAACATCTCTAACAGCATTGGATCCACTACAAGGGTTCCCATTCTTTACACTCAAGACTATGAAGTATGGGCGCATCACTTTGAAGATTACGTGGTTGGATCTGAAGATAATGGTTATCTGATGTGGGAAGGTATCACGCTTGGGCCGTTTGTTCACTCAGGAACGAACACGACTGTGAAGACTCAAAAAGAGTATAATAAGCTTGTGGCGGACGTAGAAGATCTAGAACACTCTATGTAATGTGAAAGCCATGAGAATGATCCGATTCGCTCTGCAATCTGACACTTTTCAGTTAGTTGGTTCATGCACGACGGCTAAAGAAATCTGGGATAGGTTGAAGGAACTTTACTCAACAGATGAAGATCTAGAACACTCTATTGAAACCTTGCTGCTCTTAGAATTTGGAGTTTTCGAACAGAAACCTGAAGAGAAACTGATACAAACCTTCGATCGCTTCAATCATCTCCTTAGCAAGATGATCAAGCATGGTATAGAAAGAAAATTGATCGAGCAAAAGGTAACCTTCAAATGGTTTGAGACCAGAATGGATGGCAGTGGTTTCAACAGTGAAAGCTCACGAACAATTTAAATCTTACTCACTAGCGAAACTTGTGGGCATACTTAAATCCCATGAGAGTGTGGTAACCAAGGAGGCGAAGGCAGTTTCGGGTGTGGGATCGTTGGCCCTTGTTTCAAAAGGAAAAAGTGTTGCAGAAGAAGAGGAGGAGTCAGATATGTCTGAGTGTGACCTTACAAGCGAAGAATATGCTATGATGGTCACCAATCCAAAAAGGTTGGCACGAAAAAAGTTCCCTGTCAATAAGAACCGAAACTGGCAGGGAAGTTACAGTTCTGAGAAGGTGAAAGATGAAGCGAAGAATACTTCTCAAAAGGATGACGACAAGAAGGAGAGCAAGCTTGTAGGAGACTCTGGATTCGACTGCAATTACTGTCATGGCAAGAACCACTTTGCCAAAGATTGCATGCTGAGGAAGGTGGTCGATAAGAGAGATGGTGAAGATGATGAGGCATATTACATGCGAAAGTTGGAAGAGATCAAGAAAAAGAAGGCAACTAACAGTTCAATGAATGCCTTGATTGTGCAGGAAAATGCGGATGAAGATGAGTTCGGTGGCGTTGAAGTCTGGTCAACCGATTCTGAGGATGAAGAGGTGAGAAAGCCCACACATGGAAGAGCTTATGTGGCGAAGGATACAGGTTCGGCTAGAAAATGTTTGATGGTTACAGCTGGTATACCAACCGAAAGTGCGAGTAAGGAGCCGAACCTAACTGAGGACAAGTGCTTTGCAGCCATGCTCGTGAGTGAGAAGATCAACGACTGTGATCGACTGATCAAAAAGGTACAATCCATCCTTGAATCACTTAAAGTTCCAGTAACAAATTATGAAGAAGAATTAAATGAATTAAAATTTAAATTTTCTAACTTAAGTGGAAGTCTCATGCAAACTCGCTTAGCGAACTCTAGCCTAACTGACCAACTCAGCAGGGTGTCTTCAAAGAGTGAGGAGAGAAGGATGAGGAATGAGCTGAAGGAGACAGAGTTAAATAGGGCTAGGGATGAAATTATTTATTTGCAATGAGACAATTTAAAGTTTTTGAAACAAAGGAATGTTTTTTGTTTAATTGCTAAACGCTTATATACAATATTGCTCAGTTGCACTTAAGTTGTGAAATAGGGAAAAAGATTCATAAGATGATCTTACCCTTCCTTGAATTTAAGAAGGATGAGGTCATCGCTGAATGTGAATCCATAATGTCCTCAGAAGAGACATCCATCGCTTATAAAATCGGATTGGACAAAATAGAGAACTTCATTGACTCTAAGGAACATAAATGTATGCTCAAAAATCTTTTAGATGAAAATGATAGGTTAAAAATTAAGTCCGAGACCATTCAATCATTTGACTCGTCTAACGCCAAATTAATTTCAGAACATAAAATGAATATAGAAAATACGTCTAAATTCGATGAGGAAAGTGAGATAAGCGAAATCTCAGTGGAAGACGTGGTTGATTGTTTTGAGTTTATGAAAAGCGAAACCGAGAATGAGAAACCCCTCATATCTGAAAACTCGGTTGAATACGCTCGCCTGTCAAAGGACAAGCCACAGAAACTCAAAGAGAAAGCAATGGTTTATCAAAAGGTTCAAACTGTGCCAAATCAGGTATATGTTGTTACAGGGGTAACTGCAAAACAAACAGCAGAATTAAAAATCTTGGTCGACAAAGACAATGCTGAAGGGTGCAACGATTATTTCTGGTCAGCCCCTGTTGATAACGCAGACGAAACCATCGGCTTATCGGAGCAAACCTCATGGAGGGTAAAAGGTAGATACGTTGCAGAACCCATCAACAAACCCTCAAGTTTTGACAAACCCAGCACAAGTGGAACAAAAGAGATACCTGAAGAACCAAAGATGTCACACCCATGAACCGTCGGAACGGACGGCGGAAACGTCCGGGGGCGGGGTGACGTCATGCGTAGTATCACAACAGTTGTATCATAGCAAGCATAGTAAACACAACCAAACATTGAATACATATATGAAAAAGGTTTACATTGTCTTAATACATAATTTGTTCATATCAATATATAACAAAAGTAAAGGACGTGACACCATAACGCTCCATCTTCTCCAAAAGTTGACAAGAGTACCTGTCTATTATTGCCCTGAGAATACAAGCAGTTTTGAAAATATATCAGCATAAAGCTGGTGAGTTCATAAGCGTTTAGTTCTGGTGAAAGAAATGTTTCTTTGATCCTTTGAAAAGTGTTTCCCAAGAAAATCCTATATTTTCTTATGAAAGATGTTTGATTATCTATATGTTAAACAACCTGTTTACGTAAGGTTGAGTTATCCCAGGAAAATCCTATATTTTCCTTAAAAATTGATAGTTGGTTATCTATTCTTGTCGGAGGTGTACAAGTATCTACCATACTTGTATCGTTAGATGTAGTTTCCTTGAAAAACCCTGTTTGTTTCCTATGAGGTGTATTAGCCTTATTACATAAATAAAACTAATAAATAAGTAGTGAACTAAATCCTAAGGGTATTATTAATACCCTCTAGTAATCAAATCGGTTATTACTTTGAGGCTAGTTCATTTGTTTCATTATTACAAAAGTAAATCTATGTTATCTAGGTTGCGAGTTTTATAACCATACATTAAACTAGATATGGCACGTAACGGGGCCAGTATCCTTTTATGACTCTGTCACCCGTAGACTTGCCGGTCCCACTGTAGCTAGCAGCGAGGTGCAGGATAGTCAGTCCCGTATAGATCTATACACAATAGTCACGTTCTCCCTACAAGAGATTCTGGTTACAAGGGTTAGTCCTACAGTCACGAATCCGGTGGAGTGTTACTAAGGACGTGTCTCCAATCCTAAAATAACAAATTTACAAGTAATAATACCAAAAATCCTGTTTATGTTTTGTATAAATCCTTTATAAAATATCACATTTTATGATAAGATTTACCAGTTCCTTGCTTTAGTTTTGAAAACTGTTTCTACGAGTTGATTTCTTAATCGTTTGGTAAAACGGTTTTCTGAGTTAAAAGCATGCTGAACATATAATCATTTTATAACTTGAACACAAGTTTCCTTGTACTTTTGCTTGTATTCCCCCCCCTGAAAACTTGAAAAACTCGGAAAAAGCGTAGGGGTATGAACTCACATTTTGACGGATGATTCGAGCGGATGATTGGTTACGAGTGTTGAGTGTCAATTGATGTTTCGTACTCAAGTGGATCCTAACAACATATAGTAACACATACACGTGTTAGAATTAGGGTGTTTCATGACTAAATGTGACGGGAAAACACCCTAAAGACTTGGAAATGCTTTTCGGGACCCTATATGATCAAACAAAGGAGGTGTACGGCCAAAAGAATGTGTGTGCGGCCAGGGTGTGCGGTCATCATGTGTGTGCGGTTGCACACAGGAGTGTGCGGCCGTACAGAGGGTGTGTGTGGTCGTACAAGGGAGTGTGCAGCCGTACAGAGGGGTGTGTGGCTGTACATAGGGGTGTGCAGCCGTAATCTCTTCATTCATGCCCAAAATGTCGATTCTTAGGTGTTTCAAGGCCAATACCAAGTCCAACTAGTGGATAGGGGATCAGACTCTCACTTTGGAGGGTTTTTGAGGTGTGTACGGCCACCTTATGAAGGTGTGCGGCCGTACACCTTCAAGTGATGAAGAACACGAAGAACATGAAGAACATGAAGAGTTTTAAGCTTAGATCAAGGTGTCTTACCAGTATAACAAGAATGATCGTTCAAAGTGAGGGTACAGCCTACGTATATATCATTAGTTCTCTCTTTCTCACCGTTAGCCATCCCGACGGTAAATGTTTCAGTTAGTGGTTGAGGTTTATGCCTAAGAAGATGTTTGAATGCATGGCTAACAAAACTTCTCTCCATACCAGAATCGAAAAGAATGCATGCATAAGAGTTGTCGAGGAGGAACGTACCCGAAACAACGGTGGGATCTGCAACTGCCTCGTCTTGACCCATCGTTAGCACTCTCCCCGTGCCACCTGCTGTTGTTGCCTTGGGGCACCTTCTCTTATAGTGCCTGATTTCTCCACAACCATAACAGGCTTGACCGACGCCCGCTCCAGATACCTGATTGGCTGGTTGTACTGGTGTTTTGCAAACTCGAGTTGTGTGCCCCTTTCTACAACAACTGGTGCATGACATTTCTCGGCATGGGTCGGGATTATGATGATAGTTACACTTGTCGCACCGAGGAAGGGTACCAGCATATCTACCGGTAGGTGCTTGAGTGGCAGGAGCAGCGGCAGGAGTAGTAGCAGCGTGGACTGCCACCGTTTGATGTTTCTTTGAGGGCTCCTGTGAAGACTGGCCTTTCCGCTGCTTCCAAAACTTTCTTTTCTCACCACTCCCTTTTGCTGGCTCAGGAGCGGTTGCCACTTTATCAAGATCAACTCCGTGATCTATGAGAGTCTGTGCCAGACATTTAGCGCTGTCAAAGGTGTTTGGCCTAGCAGCCAAGACATTTCATTTGGTGGGTTGTGTCAGTCCCCAAATCTATATCTCTATCTTCTTGCTTTCCGGGGTGACCATTCCCGGGCAAAGAAGTGCTAGGTCTTCAAACCTAGAAGTGTAGGTAGCAATGTCGGATTCCTTCATCTTTAGGTTCCAGAGTTCGTGCTCTAGTTTCTGCATCTCGCCCCGTGGGCAGTACTCGGCTAGCATGAGTTCCTTTAAACTTTCCCAACCCATAGCATTTGCCACTGGTAGGGTTAGGGATTTGACCCGACCATTCCACCAGGGCAGTACCCTGTTGGCGAAAGTGCAAGCGGCGAATTTTACTTTGTTGGCTTCAGAACTGGAACAGATTTCAAAAATGGACTCAATTTTCTCGATCCATTGAGTCAGGGCAATAACCCCTCCTTTGTCGTCGAAAGATACGGGTTTTGCGTTCATGAAGTCCTTATAAGAGCACTCCTTTTGGTGTCCCTGACCACCTTCATGATTTTGGGGATGAGTACCACCTCCCTGCCCACCAGATCCGCGAGGATTAACTTGTGACATCGCAGCAGCCACGGCAGCAGTAACAGCTGCTTGGAACATAACGGGATCGAACTGAGGGGGCGGTGGTGGTTGTGGAGCGTCGTCATTCCTTTTGATAGGTCTTTTTCGGGGAGGCATCTTGTTCTAAAAACAATCAGGAAGATGAGGATGGTAAGTCCTCTGGAATCGAATCAAGAGATATAAAGATGTATCTCAATATGATGGCTAGAGTGTTCTACTAAGCGATAAACAAAGGAAAGCTACCAATGCAAATAAGTTATCGCTAAGAAACAAATAGGTAGCAACACTAGGAATGAATTTCTACAATGTATTCGGCTTTGACTAAAATACTCCTATAGTATTTTAAGTTTTATGGATACTGGGTAAGTTTTAGGCCTGTTGTAACACCAAAGTCACTCCCAAGCACATGTTGGTCATGTCTCGAATAAATATAGTTGATCAGGCTATATTGACCCTAGACATGATTACATAACTGTCCAGGTTTAACCGCAGTGTTCAACATCCAAAATACTTTTGTTTTGTTCTACTCATGATACTGTTTCTGGTACGTAGGTATACTTTTATACTTTTTGTAAAAATATTTATATTTTCAAAAGTATACTTTTAGTTCAGAGCACTTCGGCCCCTTAGTGTTTATAGTTGTATACCATGTAAGTTTTGGTATACTTAGTTCACTATAAACAATAGCTCTGATACCAATCTGTCACACCCCCGAACCGTCGGAACGGACGGCGGAAACGTCCGGGGGCGGGTTGACGTCATGCGTAGTATCACAACAGTTGTATCATAGCAAGCATAGTAAACACAACCAAACATTGAATACATATATGAAAAAGGTTTACATTATCTTAATACATAGTTTGTTCATATCGATATATAACAAAAGTAAAGGACGTGACACCATAACGCTTCATCTTCTCCAAAAGTTGACAAGAGTACATGTTTATTGTTGCCCTCAGAATACAAGCAGTTTTGAAAATATATGAGCATAAAGCTGGTGAGTTCATAAGCGTTTAGTTCTGGTGAAAGAAATTTTCTTTGATCCTTTGAAAAGTGTTTCCCAAGAAAATCCTATATTTTCTTATGAAAGATGTTTGATTATCTATATGTTAAACAACCTGTTTACGTAAGGTTGAGTTATCCCAGGAAAATCCTATATTTTCCTTAAAAGTTGATAGTTGGTTATCTATTCTTGTCTGAGGTGTACAAGTATCTACCATACTTGTATCGTTAGATGTAGTTTCCTTGAAAAACCCTGTTTGTTCCCTATGAGGTGTATTAGCCTTATTACATAAATAAAACTAATAAATAGGTAGTGAACTAAATCCTAAGGGTATTATTAATACCCTCTAGTAATCAAATCCGCTATTACTTTGAGGCTAGTTCACTTGTTTCATTATTACAAAAGTAAATCTCTATTATCTAGGTTGCGAGTTTTATAACCATACATTAAACAAGATATGACACGTAACGGGGCCAGTATCCTTTTATGACTTTGTCACCCGTAGACCTGCCGGTCCCACTGTAGCTAGCAGCGAGGTGCGGGATAGTCAGTCCCATATAGATCTATACACAATAGTCACGTTCTCCCTACAAGAGATTCTGGTTACAAGGGTTAGTCCTACACTCACGAATCCGGTGGAGTGTTACCAAGGACGTGTCTCCAATCCTAAAATAACAAATTTACAAGTAATAATACCAAAAATCATGTTTATGTTTTGTATAAATCCTTTATAAAATATCACATTTTATGATAAGATTTACCAGTTCCTTGCTTTAGTTTTGAAAACTGTTTGTACGAGTTGATTTCTTAATCGTTTGGTAAAACGGTTTTCTGAGTTAAAAGCATGCTGAACATATAATCATTTTATAACTTGAACACAAGTTTCCTTGTACTTTTGCTTGTATTCCCCCCCTGAAAACATGAAAAACTTGGAAAAAGCGTAGGGGTATGAACTCACAGTTTGACGTATGATTCGAGCGGATGATTGGTTACGAGTGTTGAGTGTCAATTGATGTTTCGTACTCAAGTGGATCCTAGCAACATATAGTAACACATACATGTGTTAGAATTAGGGTGTTTCATGACTAAACGTGACGGGAAAACACCCTAAAGACTTGGAAATGCTTGTCGGGACCCTATATGATCAAACAAAGGAGGTGTACTGCCAAAAGAGTGTGTGTGCGGCCAGGGTGTGCGGTCAGCATGTGTGTGCGATTGCACACAGGAGTGTGCGGCCGTACAGAGGACGTGTGTGGTTGTACAAGGGAGTGTGTGGCCGTACAGAGGGGTCTGCAGCCGTACACAGGGGTGTGCGGCCGTACTCTCTTCATTCATGCCCAAAATGTCGATTCTTAGGTGTTTCAAGGCCAATACCAAGTCCAGCTAGTAGATAGGGGATCAGACTCTCACTTTGGAGGGTTTTTGAGGTGTGTACGACCACCTTATGAAGGTGTGCGGCCGTACACCTTCAAGTGATGAAGAACACGAAGAACATGAAGAACATGAAGAGTTTTAAGCTTAGATCAAGGTGTCTTACCAGTATAACAAGCTGAATGGTGGAGTAATCATGTTTTTGAGGCCCTTAGAGTGTTCTTGGATGAAGTTTCTAGAGAGAGAAAGTAGAGAGAGCAAGTAGAGTGCAGCCAAAAGAAAGGAATAAATGAAGGGGTCACCCTATATATATAGGGATGTGTGCGGCAGGAAGATGGGTGTGCGGCCGCACACTCATGTGTACGGCCGTACACTCCTCCGGAGAGGGTGTATGGCCCGAATGTTGTACTATGACTTGGAAAACCTTGTTTTCGAATACGAAACTCGATCGAACTGAGTTTAGAATATTCCGTTAGACCAAGAATAATACTAACGTGAACGGAAATAAATCCTAATTGATTTATTTAAACGTAAAGTCCTTCCCAAATTATTAAATTTGACGGAATTAAATAAAAACCCAAATTTGATTAACGGAAGTTGAGTAAGGATAACGGAAAAAGTTTCGGGTTGTCACAAGACACCGAATGTTCCTTCCAAGACTGTCGAAACTCAAAAAGAGAAGCCAAAATAAAGCTTCAATATTCACAAATCTCAGAAGGAGTTAGCTGAACAGAAACGCCAAAGAAATCAAAGATACATGAAAAATCTGAATGAGCGAAAACGTTATTGGCAATCTCAAAACCCCAACTACGTTCCTTCCAAGAAAGATTCCATTGCCAAAGAAAACGAAAATCTGAAAGGAAAAGAAAATTTTAGTCCAAGCTCCTACTATTCCAAAGCTCAGAACCGAAAGTCAAGTTTCGGTTCCAACACCAGCGCTCAGAACCGAACGTCTAGTTTCGGTCCCAACGTCAAGGCTAACAACCGAAAGTCAAGTTTCGGTCCTTCCTACTCCCAAAGAAAATCGAATTCAGTGAAGGACATCAAAGGAAAGGGAAAGCTTGGGTCAGATTCTGATGTCAATAAAAAGAAAAAGTCAGGTAACCCTAGGATTAAAAAGAATATCCCAAAACCATCTAACAACACACCATCTAATACACCAAAATTTAAACAAGATAAAAACAAAATCAAGGTGTATACCATTAAAAGAAAAGACAAAACAACTCTAATAAAAAGAACTTATTTGGTTGACATTTCTACTGCTATTCCTTTTTCTGTAAAAGACTCACAAGGGCCCAAGAAACTTTGGGTTCTTAAATCTGCTTGAATTTGCAGGTTATAAGTGACGAGCAGTTCGATGACGAATGGTACATAGACAGTGGCTGCTCGCGTCACATGACAGGAAGGAGGGAAGAGCTGAGGGAGTTTGGGTCCCTTAAGGATGGTGGATGTGAGAAGTATGGAAATAACTCTTATGGCACAATCAAAGGATATAGAATGATAACCAACGAAGACTTCTCGATTCGAAAAGTAGCTTATGTGGAAAGGTTGCAGCATAACCTCATCAGTGTATCACAATTAATTGTGGGAACTGGTTTCAAGGTTTCATTCAATGATAAGGGATCAGAAATCATTGAGAAGCAATCCAAAAAGGTTATGTTGAAGTCTGAATGCAAAGGAGAGATGTATCCTTTAAATCTCAACCCAATTCGAGGAAAACCAGCAATATGCCTGCTGTCAAAGGCGAACACCGATGAAAGCTGGTTATGGCATCGACGTCTATCGCACCTGAACTTCAAAGACATCAATAAGTTGGTGCTTGGTGTTCATGTTCGATGCCTTCCTCTTCTCAAATTTGATAAGGAACACCTATGTGCAGTGTGTGAGATGGGAAAACAAAGCAGAAAGAGCCATCCTACACGTATCAATACAAAGATTGTTGAAGCTCTTTAACTTCTACATTATAACTTATGTGGACCTTCAACTATCGAAAGCTTCGGTGGTAGTAAGTTCATTCTTGTCATAGTAGATGATTTTTCACGCTTCACCTGGGTTTTCTTTCTTAAACAGAAATCAGACGCAACTCCCAAGTTGAAGACGCTCATCAAGCAAGTGGAAGTGCAGCTGCGAAAGCTGGTGAGGAATATCAGAAGCGACAATGGGCTTGAATTCAAGAATAAAGATTTTGAGGACTTTCTGGCTGAAAAGGGGATATCTCACAACTTCTCGGCCCCCTATACACGACAACAGAATGGGATTGTTGAAAGATGAAACCGTTCTTTATGTGAGGCAGCCCGAACCATGCTAAGCTTCGCTTCTCTTCCACTATACTTATGGGCTGATGCAGTTGCAACGGCGTGCTATACTCAGAACCGATCTTTACTCAACAAACGATTCTCAATCACTCCATATGAGATTCTGAACAATCGAAAGCCCAAAGTTAAATTTTTCCACGTGTTCGGTTCAAGATACTTCATTTTCAATTCCAAAGAGAACCGAAACAAGTTTGACGTCAAAGCTGATGAGGGAATTTTTCTTGGCTATTCACTCACTTCAAAGGCGTACAGAGTTTTGAACAAACGTTCCAAACGTATTGAAGAGACATTCTATGTAACCATTGATGACAATTATATGAAGAAAGTTCAAAGAAGCGAAAGTGCCTTGGGGGAAATATTTCCTGAATCAGGACAAGTCTCGGTTCCAATTTCCAACCTGTTTTAAGAATACATAAGGCTATTTGATGAACCAAAAAAGTATGCACACTCAGAGGCGAAAGCAGCAGACAACAAAATCGACAATCTGAAAAAAGATCATTGATGAAGGTGCAAAAGAAATGGAAAATGAACCTCCTAAACCGAGTGAAGGTCAACCTAAACCGACTAAAGGTCAACCTAAACCGACTAAAGGTCAACCTAAACCGACTGGTGGTCAACCCTCAACTGACCCTCCAAATAACTGTTGGATTAGTGTCTAAGTCCATAACTATTTTGGTACGCACTTGACCCGATTATGAGCATGGTCCTTTTGGGTTGCCTTCACCACAACAATATGTAGGATGAATTAAGGAGAGAAAGGTTTAATTATGATTTATTAATATATTATGAGAATAATATATTAAAGGAGAAATCATATTGTTTAATTAATATTAGTCAAGAATTAACTAAGAATTAATTTAGTGACTAAAAGAGATTAATTAAACTTAGGGGACTGGAGTTGTAATTATAAGATAATTACAATTGGGCTATGGATTACCTAAATAATATAGGTTGGATGAATTCTATGGGAATCCCATTAGAAATCGACCAAGGGATATGTTGAAGGAGTCCATGGGCTGCTTAGGGCTTAAGCAGCCAGATTAGGGTTTCCTAGTTGAAAACCCTAATAGCCTACATGTATATAAAGGACCCTTAAGCCCCAAAAACGTGGTGAACACTTCCTTTAGGGTTTCCAGCCGTTTTTGGTGCCTCCTCTCTCCTCCCTCTTCATCCAAGTTGCTTAGTGGTGTTTGTGACTCCATTAGAGGTGCAACACTTGAGCCACTAAGCTTTCTGAAGCCAATCAAAGCAAGGAATTGATTGTTATTGCTATATAACAATCAAAGGTAATTCTCTAAACCCTAATTCAGTTTATAATATGTTAGATCTAGGGTTTATGGATTTGGATATTCAATTGCATGTTCATTAGACAAACTAGATCCAAAGCTATTAGGGTTGGATGTACACCATAGGATTGATGTATTGCTTGAAACCCATCAATAACAGCTCAACGTTCAAGGGGGAGGGTTCATCTGGACCAAAAACAACCGATATGTCTTTTGAGGGGGAGAATCTAACTCCATCCCCAACCTATAAAAGTCCAGACGAGGGGGAGCATCCAACTCCGATCCCACCCAATAATAGTCCAATCGAGGGGGTGAATCCAACTACAACAGAGGAAGAAAATTCAGAACCTGACAAGGGATTCGCTTCGCCATTTTAGGGGGAGAAAGAGAATACAAATGACGAAGGCGATCAATCAGAACATGAAGAAGAGGTAAATACAGAGTTGGATCCAGCCTCTGACCCAAATTACCCTGCTCTAATGAAATGGACTAAGGATCATCCGAAAGCACAAATAATCGGTGAATCATCTGAGCGGGTTCTAACACGTTCTCAATTGAAAGCGAAACAAACTGCATTATTCTCTAATGTTGAATTCTGCATGTTTAATTCGTTTGTCTCCAAAGTCAAGCCGAAGACGGTTAATGTTGCACTTGATCACGCTGATTGGGTACAAGCCATGCAAGACGAACTCCATGAGTTTGAACGTAATCGAGTTTGGAGGTTGATTCCCACTCCAAAGGATGCTTCGGTGATCAGCTTAAAATGGGTCTTCAGGAATAAGTTGGATAAAGAGGGGAACGGTATACGCAATAAGGCTCAGTTGGTGGTGAAGGGATATTGCCAAGAAGAAGGGATAGATTATGAGGGAACCTTCGCTCCAGTAGCAAGGTTGGAATCAGTTAGAATCTTTCTGGCATATGTTGCTCATAAAAACTTCGAAGTTTTCCAAATGGATGTGAAATGTGCTTTCTTGAATGGAGAACTAGAAGAAACGATGTATGTTGAGCAACCACCTGGGTTCGTGAACGAGAAATACCCTGATCATTGCTATGTGTTAGATAAAGTTGTATATGGTCTGAAGCAAGCACCGAGGGCCTGGTATGAAACTTTAACTCGCTTTCTTAAAATGTCAAAATTCAAGCAAGGTTCGGTTGACCCAACCTTCTTCCGAAAGAAAGAAGGCGAACATCTGATGATAGTTCAGATTTATGTCGATGACATCATCTTCGGCTCTACGAATCCTAGCTTAACGGCTGAATTCAGGAAGTTGATGGTGACTAAATTTGAAATGAGCGCAATGGGTCCGATTAATTTTTTTCCTTGGTTTGAATATAAGACAGGGACCAGAAGGTATTTTTATCAACCAGGAGGCCTACACGAAGAACTTGCTGGTAAAGTTCGGTATGACGGGAGATTCAAAAGTGAAGGTTCCTATGGCGTTTGGCACAAAGTTAACACCGTCTCTGGAAAAACCGGTTGTTGACGTAACACTCTATCGTCAAATGATAGGGTCTCTTATGTATCTAACATCTAGTAGACCAGACATTATGTTTTATGTTTGTTATTGTGCCAGGTTTCAAGCAAATCCAAGAGAACCTCACATGGTGGCAGTGAAAAATATTTTCCGTTATCTGAAGCGAACCTCTTCTCTAGGTCGTTGGTACTCTGCTAGATCTGGATTTTTTGTTCAAGCCTTTTCTGACGCCGATCTTGGAGGATGTGGTCTGGACCGAAAGAGCACAAATGGTTGATGCCAATTCCTTGACGGTAAACTTGTTAGCTGGTAGTCCAAGAAGCAAACCTGTGTGTCTCTTTCAACAGCCGAAGCTGAGTACATAGCTGCAGCATCCTGTACCTCTCAAGTGATATGGATACAAATCCAACTAAGAGACTACAGGCTAAGCATGAAGAAAATACCTCTCTATTGTGACTCAGAAAGTGTGATAAGAATATGTCATAATCCAGTGCAACACTCAAAGACTAAGCATATTGCACTTAGATACCATTTCATCAAGGACCATGTAGAAGATGGAAACGTGGAAGTACATTTCGTTCGGTCTTCTGATCAACTGGCCGACATATTCACTAAAGCCTTACCAGAAGCAAGTTTCAATAAAATTTTACAAGGTTTGGGAATGATGGAAGCAGAATCGGTACCGAATCCTCAAACCTCTCTCTAAAAATTAGACAAGCGAAATAGAGCGAACGCTCGGTCTATTTCGGTTCCGGATTTTTCGGGAACCGAAATGAACCGAACGCTCGGTCTATTTTGGCTCCATAATTTTCGGGAACCAAAATGAACCGAACGCCCAGTCTATTTTGGCTCCGGGATTTTAAGGAACCGAAATGAACCAAACGCTTAGCTTATTTCGCTTCATTCTTTGAAGGTTTGGTTTCGGTTGTAAATTTTGTTCATTATTTTAAGTCTATTTTATTACTCTATTTTTCTCTTTCATTTTTTATTATTTTTTTTAAGAGTGTTTAGTGCTAATTTCTTTTTGTTTATTTTTCTGTTTTTATTATTATTTTTCGGAAAACTTCAAAAATCCAAAAATATTTTTTTCTTTTATTTTTCTGTTTTTATTCTTTTTCAGAAATATTTCAAAACTCCAAAAATATTTTTCTAAAAGTTTTTTTTGTTTGGTTTATTTTGTTTGTGTGGTTTGTTTGTTTGCTTGTTCTTTTTAATTAGGTCCCAAGTATTTCAGTGCAACATAATTTGGAGCTAAGGTAGGTATGATTATTTTCATATGAACTAGTTTAGTGTCCCTAGAAGCATGCTGATGCATGTCGACCGAAGCCTCTAAGACTAAGAGCTAGGCCTTAATGATTTGATCTATACCTATCGTTTCTTCCCAATCAGGCTGTTAAAATCCACTCAAGTCAAGAGCTACCTTATTCTTCTCAAATGAGTTAAGAGTTTTCTACTTTGTCACGTTTATATAGCTAAGGTACTTTTGGTTCCTTAACCACCCTCCTTACATTCTCCATCAACTTTCGGTTCACCACTGTAACCCTTGAGATTCTCAGCTTTTACCACTGAGGTTTATGGTTGCATAAAATATGTGTTTATGATCTTAGATACGTACACCACATGCTGAGTGAAACCCACAATCCAACACCAACAATGAATTGACGGTGAATCTTTATATTCAAGATCTTACTTGTTACCTACCGAAATCTCATCTTATTTTTGAGTGGTCTTTTATGAAATTGTCTAACACCAATGTATTTCTTCCCAAAAAGATCCAACTTGTTTTTGTTTTTTGAGATTTATTTAACATCTTTAGTCACAGCAAATTATATCCCACCTACTTGTTCAACAGACCATATCGGTCTCACAAGTACTTCATCCAACGTTTGGTCTTATGTTAAGAATCGACGTTCGGTTGAAGATAAGCCACCCTTAGCCTATTATTTAAAAGAAGCCTTTCGGTGTTTCTTTACAAGCACTCGATCGTATTTTCTCGGGAAACCACGCAAGCACTTCAAGTCTCTCTTGACTTTGAAGGAAGAGATTCTTGCCCGTAATCATCTGCTTTATGTCTTCTAATAGACACCACTCACGTCCTATACACATTTTGCTTTATTTCTTATTTTTTTGGCACACTCTTGCACGAAAATACTTTGTGATTTTCCAAAATTCTGGTTGTTGTTTCCTATGGCCTGTTTGAAGTTTTTTTTAGGCGCGAAAATGGTTGTTATCATATCTGAAGCGAAGGTGAATTTGAAAAGACGATATGTGAATAAGACTTTGGGCGCGTGAATTTGAACGGTTCCTAAACCCACGCTTGATGACGTTTATCTGAGGAAACCAAGTTGTCACATCGCACTTTTTCAGGCGACGTTTCAGTGATCGTATCATCATCACGCAGATTCTTTCTCTCTCCTGGCAACGGTATATAAAGGGTTTCTCGCACACATTGTACCTTCTTACCTTCTTCAAATTCTCTTAATACACCAGGCGATCTGCAACTGTTCATCTTCTTCCTTATCTCAACAATGGCGGATTCCTCATCTGTTCAAGATCAAACTGCATCGTCCTCATTGCTCGTGATCAAACCCAATCAAAACATGATCATTCAACTGAACCCGTTTCTGTATGAGTCGTACATGCTCCAAGTTGTTGAGTGTCTCAAATACTCTCCTCTGGTACTTGCACTCACACAGGTGCAATCTGTCCCGATGTCTCTATTATCTGAAGTCTATTCTACTGCAACCTATGACAAGAACAAGGAGAGGATCTACTTTCAAATCTTCTCGCAAAAGGCATCAATTTCGAAATGATGCTTCTGTTACCTGTTACAGTTGGCCGTCGATGCCTTTGTTATCTCTCCTGACTTCGTCACAACCACTCAACTATTTACAATGCTCTACGAGATGGGCTACACTGATGTTCTTACCACAGTGACGAAGGTTAAGAAATCATGTTTGCCGCCCCAATGGAATGGATTGCTTACTCTTCTCAACAAGGGTTTGGCGGAGAGGGTTGCTGGGTCAGATGGTACCAGTAAGGGTTTTCTGACCAATCTCTATGGTCTCTACAATGGGATTAATCTCGACTATGGGTCGATTATCTGGTCACAAGTGGTGCAAAGTCTCAACACTTCAACGAGACACTCTGAAATTTCATGTGGTCGCTTCTGGACCATTATCACGCGAAGGGATATTGATGCTTTGCAGATTCCAGTAATGAAGGATGCCCTGGTCTCGTCTGTGGCTACTTTTCACACGAAGAAGATCATCTTCTCTGATGCCACAAAGTTCTCCCACAACGGTTCCATACCTGAGACGATGTACAGGTGTGTATCAGCCGAAAGTAAGGTGATGGTTGATTACCGAAAGCTTCCTCCCAAAGCACCGAGAGTACTGACTCCTGAACAACAAGTTGCTTTCGATGTTGTGGAGAAGCCAGCCAACCGAGGCAAAAGGACAACTACAAAGAAAGTGACAACCGAAGGTCCTTCGTCTAAGCCTGCCAAGTATAGAAAGCGAAAGGCTGATAAAGGTGATTCTTCGGCTCCAAAGAAGGTTAAAAAGATGGCAAAGAAATCCAAGAGTCCTTCTCCTTCCAGCTCAGACAATGATGAGGAGGATGAAGAAGAGGAAATTCAGCATCACGACTCACCGAGAGGTAACACACCTCCTCGTTCTCCTACTCCAACCGAACCTCTTAATGACAAGGTTCCAACACCTCCTCCATCTCCACCGAAAACAACTGTTCCAGTTTCGGTTGCTCCTATTCCACCACTACAACCGAACCGACAGTAAACGTCAACGTATCTGATACGGGGGCGAATGCTGAAACCGAACCTCCTGTTACTTCTAAACCTCTTTCACCCTCACCTTCAACCGATTCTGGTGCCACTCTCGGTGGTGATAATGTTGAGTTTGACTCGACTTATTACAGTCCCTATCGGCTTCCAACAGACGAAGATGAAGAGGCTCCTGTCTCCCGACAACAATTGAAAAGTATTGATGATAAGCTTGATAAGTTGCTTGCTGCTAACAAGTCATACAATTATGTTGTGCTCAAAGCTTTTATGGACACCGCTTTTGAGCAATATACTGGGGTCATTGACAAATCGACGAAGGCCGTTGAGGATTCCACTTCTTCTTGCAAGAAGGCCACTACTGAGGTTGCAGAACTTGTTCATAGTTCTCAGATTTTTCTCGAATCACTCAAAGGTCATGCTGATACAAATGCAGCCAAAGTGAACGCTTCCACTGATTCTTTATCAAAGTCACTCAAAGAGGAGCAAGCTAAAATTGAGCTTGTTCGTTCTTCTATTCAAGCTGAGAACACTTCTCTACTTAGCTCAGTGACTTCTCATCTTCAAACACTCCAAGCTGATTTAACAAAGGAGAGTGCATTAAAGGAAGATCTTGCACGCCAAGCCTCTACTATAGAAGTTCATAAAGTTCAATTGGCTCAAGCTGAAAAGGAAATCTCTCTGTTGAAGAATGATCGAGCTGTATTCCGGAGTTGTGCTGGGGATGTCAAGAATATGCTTACCAATCTTCTTAGTGCTCATGATCCAATACTTACTCTGACCATCAGGAATCATTTGACTTCCAAACTTCTTCCTATCCTTGCTCTCTTACATGAAATGAAGGGTGTTTCGGAGAGATTCGTACCTCCAAAACAAGGGGGAGAAGGTGCTCATGCTACTCAACCGAAGGTCACAGTAAAAACCGAACCGAAGGGTAATGAAGCTTTGGGTTCTGGTAATCAAGATAAGAAAAAGGGATTGGATGATGATAGTGATGAAGAAGACGAAACAATTGCTGAGGCCCTGAAGCGAAAGAAAAGGGATAAAGAATTGGATAAAACCCTTCGGGTTGCGAAGGAAGCTGAAGAAAGGGAGCGAAAGAACAAGGAAGAATAAGATGCCTTAAACTGCAAAAAGGCCTTGTTTCCTCTCTGGACAAGAGAAACGCACATCAAAGAGGTAATAGAGTTTCCAAGCGTATACTGGCTGGAACCTGTCACTTCTTTTGATTGTGAAAATTCGAGGGACTCGCAGTTCGACATGCCTATAACACGAAAGGCATTTACATTTCATTGCTTTGATTTGACTGTTCAAGTTCCCTTCCCTCATCCTAAAGTTGATCTCGAACTTATTGATTTTTATCTGAAGTTCGGTCAGCCTCAGTACCTGACATGGAGTGCACAAAAGATTATTACTGTCAAGGTGCTGAAACCTTCATCTGCAGGGAAGTTTATCAATGTTAGTTTCAAAATAACCCGAGGTTCAGCAAACTCGGTTTCGGTTATATCCCTAGCAGATCTTCCAAAATTGAATCCTCATGATTGGATCTTGTTGTTTAACATACTGCTCACCAATCCGAAAGAATATGAGCCAATCGTGGATCATTTGAAGAGGATGTTGGCCTCCTATATCCATGAAGTAGCTGCAATGGATCAGGAGATAGCTAAAGTTATGAATAAGAAACCCACTGTAAAGCCAACAGCAAAACCTGGAGATGTGAATAAAATGAAGATGGGCCAAATTGATTCTAAACATCTCACGGTGATGTTCACAAGAGGCGAAGGCAATAGATTTCTTTTCTCTCTTGTTGACAAACATCTGTTCTCAACAGACTGCTTAGAGCACATAATTAATATCATCCATCGGTGCAAGCAGAACTCTGAGGCAGACAAGAAGAACTTCACGGACATGCTTCGGTGGTATATCACGTTTCGTCATACTCTTTTGGCCATCATACCGAATGTGTTCAAGACTATCAAGAAGTCTTTTGTAGCTCAACCGAACTGAGCTCTCGGCTCCATTGATGCAAAGGGGGAGATTGTTGGGTATGTTATGTTGTGTCATGGGCTTAGTATTGTATATCCGGATTGGGCCTGTCCATCCGTGATTATTATAGGGTTTAGCTATAAATAGTGCATGCATGTATGCCTTAGATACGAACGTCATTATAGTTATTATTGCTTTGTAACCCTAAACACGTCTACAGTCGAAGTTCTTAATCGAGCTCTTTTGAGGTGTTAAAGTTTAATCATTCGACATCAGTTAAACCATTCATGTGTTCATCATGACGTCTTTAATTGTTTTTCTGCTTAGAATCTATTGATCCTACTAGAACTTTGTTCTAACACATATCTATGTGATTACCTAATACAAAGATTAAATAAGATTACTATCTACACGTTGACGCTGATAAGGCTTGAGGCGCTGACATTGATGCTGATGTTGGGGCTGGCGCTGGAAGTCAGCGTATAGAGTGTTTGACGCATCAGATCATAAGGTGTGACCTTACAATCTCCCCCTATCTAATGATGTCAAAACTAATATTCAATAAATTCTTCAGCTCATGCTCCCCCTGAGAATAAGATTGAAACTTTAAGTTCTTCAACTTTAATGAATGCTCCCCCTGAGAACATGTATTACTGCACAATTTTTATTATCAGCAATAGAGGCAGCATTTATGAGTTGCAGCGGATGGATTGATGATGAGCTGATAGAACGTTTATATCAACTATCAGCTTGACTCCACCTTATATTTTGCTTCTCTTTAGATCAATAAAAGTTAGTAGTTTGCAAGTTTCTCCCCTGTTTTCACATCAGCAGTAAATATGAAACTTAGAGGAAGCGATCAGTATATCAGAGTTGCAGTGTAACATCCTGATGTATTGGTATCTCTAAATTCATCCCTTTAATTTTATTATGTCATTTTCGTAATTTCGTGATTTTATTATATGTCATTCATCCCAAGAAATTGTGCTTTGAAGCCCTAGTGGCAATTTTGTAATTAAGGAAGAATGAGTACGCCATGCGTACATGGGTGTACGTTGAGCATACTAGGGCGCGCCCTAGTACACTGGGCTTACACCTATGTACGCGGGGCGTACTAGTTCCAAGAGGAAAACCCCAATTTTTATGGTTTGGGTGGTATTTAAGCAACATTAAGCCTCATTTTCCCTCACCTCTTCAGCCTCCATTTCCCTTGAGACGTTTTTGCAAACCCTAGCCCTTTGATTGTTTGTGCTTTGAGCATAAGTGTGTGTTCTTGATGTGTTGAAGAAGGAAAGAAGATACATTGAGGAGCCTTGGAGGAGGAAACATCATAGATCTAGGATTCATCTTTCATTTGCAAGCCTTTCAAGGTATAAAGCTTGCACCATGATCTTGTAATCTTGTATATCTAGAAATGGGGGTTTTATGTCGCCTTTCGGTCCCAAAAGTCCTATCTTGAGCATGGCATGTTCTGGATGTTTTGAGTTGTCCTTTCAGACCCTAAGAGGGGTCCTTAGCCATAAAAATGAAGTCCATTTTGTTAGATTTGCTCCATGCATCTTGTAGGAGGTCTTAATGGTTTAAGACCTTGTGTTAAGCACTTATTGGGTGTGTAAAGCCATACAGTTGGAATCTTTATGACTCTAGAGTGTATTTTGATCATGGATCTGAAATATGGGCTTAAGTGCTTATGTTATGAAGCTCTAAATAAATGGGAGTACGCGCCGCATAAATGGGAGTACGCCCCACGTACTCGGTCAACAACCCTGATGGGCAGTCTTCTTCGATGCTGCGCGTACACTAAGCGTACCTCCGGAGTACGCCCCGCATACTCGCACGGGCCAGCCTTGTTGAGTCGACTCGGCTGGGCTGACTTGGTTGACTTAGTGGTTTGACCAGTTGACTTTGACTTTGACCAAGTTTAACCTTGAGGGTATTTTCAGATTTTGATGGAAATGGTCACTTGGTGAAAATAGGTATTGGTTAGAGAGTTGTGATTCGGATTCGGACCTCATCAGTTATGTTCAGTTTGTGATGTGAGTTTTCCTCACTATATCTGCTGGTTGAAGGCACCAATGACGACCCAATGGATTGATATCCTGTTATGCATGCTATTGTACTGCAGTGATCTATTAGATCGGTATCATGGTATATAGGATGATGTTATGCTTAGTGATATGTAGATCTGTATGACTGGCTGTAGTCTGTTATATGTGCACATGTTTTGTCGGTGGGTGAGGCTTTATTGCTTTGTGCTTAAGCCAACAGGCTGGGGCATACCAACCCGATGGTTGAATGGGTCCGAGGATATTCCATCCCGAGAATGATTGGACCCATAAATGTTGGCATTCCAACCCAATGGTTGAGGGCCTGGGGTATTCCAACCCGATGGTTGATTGGACCCATAGTAGGTTGGCATTCCAAACCGATGGTTGAGGGGCATGGGGTATTCCAACCTGATGGTTGATTGGACCCATAGTATGTTGTTATTAAATATGTGTTATTTGTTGTTTGTTGGTACTTTGGGGGAACTCAGTAACTTTGGGCTTACAGTTTGTGGTTATGTTTTTAGGTATCTCATATGATTTGTGGATTGGTTTTAAAACTTTAAATTTTTCATGAATTTTATGGGTGTTACATGTAGCTTGTAACCCAATAAGTTTGTGATGTCGCATGATAGTAAAGGTTTGAAGTTGTCACACCCCCAAACCGGAGCGGCGGAAACGTCCGGGGGTGGATGACTTCATGTTAAGTATCATAGCACATGCATCATAGTAATCAAAGTAAAACAACCATTGCATTAATAATGTATAAGTTTTACATAATGTGACAACCGTCAAAATTCGAGTCGGTTCTAGATTTGACTAGACTTAGTTGCACATATAGGCACAACACATATTAGACTTAGTAACTAGAAGCTAAGTTATAACTTAGTAGAAACTTGGAAACAAATAGAAACAATGGATGGTGTACTTAGATTTCACATTGATATGTGAATTCTACTACTACTTAAGTGTAGTGACTATCCATATTTGGGTCACTCTTTGACTCGAACACCATTTCATGAATCATATTCACACATTATGCACTTGACCTAGAAGTAGAAATTAGGTCAAAGTCTCATAGAAACTTAAGTCAAAGTTGAAGAGTAGGACTAGTATACTTGATTCCTCAATTTCGTTTGAATCTCGGAATCACTACATAGAATGCCAATAAACCGCTAAAAATAAATTACAAACAATATTTCTAATTTGAATAAGAGTTATGAAACTCTAAAATAGTTTGAAGTCTCAAAATTCAAGTAATTTTGATATCCAAAGATTTACAAACTCTCAAAAACCCTAAATGCCCTAAAAACTCACATTTATAAACTTTAACCTTAAAAATTCTATAAAAATAATCATGAACCTTATAATATGATCTTATAACAATTAAAAATTATGAAAATGCATTCAAGGAAAATGAAATTTAACTCATTAACATTTACCCTTAATTTATAAACCAAAAATCAACACTTTTATGCATACAAACTTGGTTAAGTTGCATCTTTTATAAATAATTGATATTTTTATAAAATATTTAAAATTTATAAAGACAAATGAAAGGGAGAGGGATATTATAACCTCAAAAGTCGGATTTCTCTTTTCCTCTCTCTCTCTCCTCTTCCCAACACACTCAATCACTTTCCCAACACACCCACTCCATCTCTTTCTCTCTCACACTCCCTCACTTCATTTTCTCTCTACTCTCTCTTCCTCTCTCCCTCAACCACGAAATTGTCCAGAAAACAAGTCCAAGAAAACACCTCAAACACAAAATCTTCATCATGTAGTGGTGTTCATTAAGGTAGAACACGATTTCCTTTCATTTTCCTTCAAGTTTTTAAGATTTTTCTTGCATTTCCTTCTTCTTCTACACCTTTCTATTAGAAAATATGTGTGCATGTTCATTCACTTCAGTTTTGATGATGATGGTGGTAGGATTTCACCCAAAAACAACATGCATGTTGTAAATGATGAAATCCAAGGACCTAAACCTAAGTCAAGATCATGAAAATGCACTTTTCTACAAGTTTTGGTGGAAAATCACCACATGCACTCTAAGTTTTCTTTAAAAAAACGATTTTTGAACATTTCAAACTCATGAATGGTCTTCAAACAAACATGCATGTGATGATCTTCAAGCTTAGATGCTAGATCATCAAAGTATGTTGTTAAAAGCTTTCAAATATGTTCATGAAGGATTTATTTCCAAATAAATATCTAAAACTTCTTTTCTGACCAAATCCGATTTTTCCCAGATTTCTACCAACAAAATGAGATGTTCTACAAATTTCCAGAAAATAATTCATTTATCTTGAATTATTATAATTATTGAAATAAAATAGGGCAATAAATCATATAAAATACTTTCTGAGCTCTATAAATTCTAGGTAAATTCGTGGATGACCCATATGCTACATAATGATCCCACATTAAATTTCATCTGTTTTTGCTATTGTTTAATATGGTTTTGAATTTTCTTTTTGTTTAGCCCCAATAAATCATAAAACCGCTTTAGATAATTTGAAAAGGCTATATAATAATTTTCGCAGCTTATACTCTCTGTGGAAGACTTAGAACAATATTTTCAGAATTTTTCATAATGTATTCCTATTTTTCTCCGATTTTTGTATTTATAATGGAGTAAAAACATGAAAAATAGTTTTACTCATCCAAAAATTATGAACATTTACCAAAACACCTTGTAGTACATTAGGAGGCTACATAAAAATAGTTTTACTCATCCAAAAATTATGAACATTTTTCTCTAAAATTAAATACACTTAAATACACAAAATCAGATTTTAGTATATAAAAACCGCATTTGGTATTTTTCCCAGATTATTTATTCTGTGAATGAAGTGTACAAAATTTTTGGTAATTTACTTTAACTGTTTAATAATTATTATTCAATTAATGATTATTTAAGAGGATTAAACAAGAAAAATAGAAAGACTAAATGAAAAATATCTTTTATATTTTTCACAGCTTCTACATGTATAGTAAAAGTGTTACACAAATTTTTGGCAATTTTGGAAACTGTTTCCTATTTCTTTCAATTTGTATTAGAATAAATGCTCAAAACTCATAAAATTTGGTTAATCAGTTTAGAAATCAATTTTTTTATTTTTCTCAGCTTAATAATGTTTAATAACAGTAATACAAAAAGTTTGGGTAATTTTGGAAACTGATTTCTATTTTTCATGAATTTGTATCTATTTAGAGAATTAAATATATGAAAACTGGTTATACATATCCATAATCCATGAAAATTTATCTAGAAGTCTTTTAACTCATTTAGAACCAAAATCTAAAGTTTGGTAATTTTTATTATCTGTTTAGTATTTTTCATGATTTTATGGTTATTCAAGAAACTAAAATGGTGAAAAATAGTTAGACAAATCAAAAATTCAAGAAAATTTATCTTGAGGTATTTGACTTCAATAAAAACTGAAATGAAAAGTTTGGGAAATTTTAGAACTAAATTGATTTAGTTTTTGAATATTTAACCATTAGAACGCCTCTTAAAATGTTAAATATTAACATTTTAATAGTGAGAAATTACGCATAAATTGTTATATAACAATTGATTCATTGAAATTTAATTTTCACAGAAAAATGTTTATAACTTATCAATATTAAATTTTAACACATTATTGGCATAATTCTATTGTAGTAGTAAGTATACTAGTGTTAGATTTCGATTAGAGACTCACTAGCGAATACCATTATTGTAGGAATCGATAGTGGTACGTGTGGAGCGTAGTCAAGGCACCATTTGCATCATCTCAATGCATATTGTGAGTATTCACCACTCCCCTATTTTCCGTTTTTAAATGTTTTGGGGTGGAAAAGCATGTCCTAAACTATTTATGCTCATTGTATTTATTTGACTCGTATAAACTTGGTTGCTATATTTTGCATACTGTGAGTATTCATGACTCCCCTTATTTTCAGTTTTTATGTTTTGGGGTGGAAAAGCATGTCCCGAAAAACTATTATTTGAATGTTGTATTTAAATTGATTTGTATCAAACATGATTGCTATTTTATTGTTATATATCTCTATGTATGTCTATGCAACACGGAACATGAGAACTTATCGTATTAAGGCCCTTCCCTTATCTCTAACCATTAACTCTTTAAGCCAATGGTCATTATGGATAGCGCTATTAGGAATTGACAACTCCTCACTCGCCCTATTGCTGGAGTGCATGATACCATATTCATCTATGGAACGATAAGCATAGATCTTGATAGGGCTTCAGTCATAGGTTTGGTTGAGAACTCATTGTTTGCTCATACACATACAAACTTGTTACTCATTATAGCAATAAACTTGTTATTTATTATGGCAATAAACTCGTTTATCAGTTATAGCAATCAACTTTGTATCTCATTATAGCAATGAACTTTGTTTCTCATTACAACAACGAACTTTTATTACTGAAAACTTATATACATGTTTTAGCAACGAAATTGATTGCTCATTATAGCAATGAAACTTGTTTACTCGTTTTTAGCAACGAACTTTATTTCCATGAGGATATGAACGTTGCATCTCATTTGGGCAACGTAACTTTATTTCTCACGATGGCAACAAACTTTGTTTATACAAACTTATTTACTCGTTTTTGCAATATATTTTTATTTATGGAAAACTCTATCAAAACTTTGATTTTGATTCATGAAACTTACATTATTTTTAATCTGTGAGTATTCACCAACTATTTTTATAGTTGACGCTCGTTTTACATGCTTTTTCAGGAATCATCGAGTAAGTGGCACTTAGGGACACTTCACTTTTAGGAGCATTCGCATGAGTTGTATTTCAATTTACATTGTAATTTCTTTTAAAAGTTGTTCAAAGCCATTGTAAAATTGTAATGATTTTTAATACTATGGTTGGTGTACTCTTTTAACTTTTGCTATGAAACCCTTTATACTGCCACGCCTCGTGTTTCCGCTTTAGCGGGGTGTGACACATAATGTTCAAGTCATTGTATATATGACATCAAATGTCATATAGCAAAAGATAGAAGACATGACTCTATACAGCTTTGTCTTCTCAAAAATCCCGGGGATGTACCTGTTTACTGGTTCCCTGAGAATACAATTATTTTGAAAAAAAGAGTATCAACATTTAAGTTGGTGAGTGCATAAGTATTTATGTTTAGAAGCTTACTGTTTGTTTATTGAAATAGTAATCATGTTTATTGTTCTAGAAATTCCAATAATTTCTAATATAATTTATAAGTAGTTTTAATACCATAAAACCGTTTGGTGTAATTATTATTGTACTATAAAGTAATGTAATACTGTAAATCGTATTATTGTAAAACCAGTACTTTATATTTCTACTCTTTGGTTTAATTAATTATACACTAATCGTATTTGTTCATATCTTTTTATGAGTTATTATAACCATACTATGACTAGATGGCTTGATATGACGCTTTGTAGGCGTCAGAACTGTAACGACATTTGTCACTCATAGGCATACCACCCTAACTGTAGTGAACAGTCCGACTGCGAGATTGTCAGTCCCATATAGATCTATACACATTTGTCTCGCTCTCTGTTAGGAGATTCTGGTTATAATATCAGGACTTTAATAGTATTGCCTAAATGAATAAGCAACTGAACATTGTCTCACAAAAAGCATATTGAGGATTACGTATGTAATAATGATTAAAAGTCATTTTTGAAATAAATGAACTGATAGTATGATCTTATTCTAGTATGCTTGAATGTAAAGTATTTGTACAAAAGTAATCTGTTAAACTTTGGATAACTGATTAGTGAAAATAGTTTGAGAGTTCCATAAATTATACGTATTATAATTTATATGTGTATTTTGTTTGATATGTTAATATTCATGAAAGTACTCCCTTTACTCGACATGTTACAAAGGGAATATGAATCTGATAGAAATAACTTGTATATATATATATATATACATATATATATATATATATATATATATATATATATATATATATATATATATACACACACACACACACATATATATATATATATATATATATATATATATATATATATATATATGCACACACACACACACACACACATATATATATATATATATATATATATATATATATATATATATATATATATATATATATATATATATATATATATATATATATATATGATTTTTGGCAAATTATAAGTTTAAAATAGTTTATAAAACATTTAAAGTCATTTTAAAAATATTTAGAAATCATTTATTTGTAAACACAATATTCTTGTGTTAGACTTGTATTCTCCCCTTAAAACAGTGAAAAATAGTAAAAACATAGGGGTATGAACTCACTTGATAGGTGGTGATTTGGGCAGCGTTTCGTTTCTAGAAAGGATTTTTCTTGAAGAAACTGTGAGTTTCTGATGAAAACCGGGCTTTGCGAGGGTCGAGTTAGAAACCGAAATACTTTTTTCTTGTGGACTTCAGGTGCTTCGGGATGTTCTTCGGGTGTTAGATATGTTTCCGGACTTCGGGGGGTTGTAAGAAGGTTTAAGGAAGTGAGAAATGTGAAAAAGGTGTGAAAATGGTGTAAAATTAGCAAAGGAACAGGGAGGGTTCGCACCTCTTATATAGGGTGCGAGGTCTCGGCCGAAGTGGGGAGGAGGGACACGCGTCGCCTCGCATGCGAAGGGGAGGGGCACGCGTCGGAAGCTCGCAGGCGGCATGCGTCGGACTTCGGACGCGTCACAGACGCAACTGGATTGAACCTCGCTTTGGATGAGTCATCAGGTCGGACACGGGGCATGCTCGCGAGGTGTAGGGCGACGTGGCCGAACCCGGGCCTAGTGTATGCGAAATTTCTCGGTTTTTGTGTCCAGAACTTTAAAAATTCACAACTTTCGCATATGATCTCCGTTTTTGACGTTCTTTATAATCTACAAGTTCGTTTAGACTCTGTCGGCTAATTTTGTCTTTATTTTTAATATTATATTTTTAACAGGTCGGGACAGGAAAAACCGTTAAAAATTCATAACTTCTTCATTCGACATCCGTTTTCGTCTGTCTTTTTACCGTTGAACTACTAATGACGAGATCTTCGAATCTCGTTTAGGTTGTGTCGGCTAAAAATCGTTCGATCTGTAATTCGAATTTCGAACTGTGTACTACTATGTCGAATCTTAGAAAAATCATAACTTCTTCATACAAAGTCAGATTTGGAAGTTCTTTTTATGGACACTCTCGGTTTAACATATACTAAAATTTTCATTTACATACTTAAGTCTAAAAATCATTTTATTATAGACTCGCTTTTTACACTACATAGTGTTTTTGTCGGTTTTGTCGCGGATCTTCGATAGGTCATTACTTCTTCGTTATAACCCGGATTTCGGTGTTCTTTATATTTTTGGAATCCTTGTTACGATCTCTACCACTTTATTCATCCAAATCAATTTTATTTAACATCTTATTTTTGACGTTTATTTTCACCTTAATTGTTTTATATTTTTTTATAAATAAGTAATTGCACATATTATTCAAATAATTTCTCTTTATTACTTTAAAAATTAGTTACAAAGGTTGACCTAGTTTATTACATTGACTTGAAATATCAGGTTGTTACATTATCCCCACATTAGAGGGAATTTTCTACCGAAATTAAGACTATAGAGATACAATAAGACTAGGGAAAGAGATGTGGATACTTTTGTTTCATTTGATCCTCCCGCTCCCAAGTGAATTCAGGTCCCCGTTTTGCATTCTAGAGAACCTTCACTATCGGGATACGGCTTTGCTTTGTTCTCCATGAAGTTGAGGCTCTCGTTTATCTCGATTTCATCGAGTAGGATAACAAGAGTCTCGTCGGATAAGCACTTCTTTAGGTTAGACACGTGAAATATAGGATATATGTTAAAGAGTTGTTGAGGTAGTTTGAGTTTATAAGCTACTGGACCGATTCTAGCAGGAATCTTGAATTGTCCGATGTACCTTGGATTAAGTTTTCCACACTTTTCAAAGCGTATCATGCCCTTCCAGGGTGAGACCTTCAACATGACGCGGTCACCAACCTGGAATTCCAAGGGTTTTCTTCTCTTGTCAGCGTAGCTTTTCTGCCAGTATCTGGAAGCTTTAAGTCGTTCTCTGATATGTACTATCTTCTCAGTAGTTTCCTGAATGATCTCCGGACCAGTGAGAGTACTGTCTAGAACTTGACCTCTAGCTAGTTGTGTATCAACCACTTCAGCCCAGCACAGGGGTGATCTGCACTTGCGACCATATAGGGCTTCGAATGGAGCAACCTTTATGCTAGTATGGTAACTGTTTTTGTACGAGAACTCGACTAGTGGTAAGTGGGTATCCCATGCTTTACCAAAGTCGATCACACATGCTCTTAGCATGTCTTCTAATTTTTGAATCGTTCTCTCACTCTGTACGTCGTTTTGTGGATGGTAGGATGTACTCATGTCCAGCCTAGTTCCTAGATATTTCTCTAGTGACTGCCAGAATCGTGAGGTGAATCTACTATCTCGGTCAGAGATAATAGATATTGGAACACCATGCAGTCTAACTATCTCTCTGATGTATGTTCTAGTTAGCTTCTCAATCTTGTATGTTTCCTTTATTGGTAAGAAGTGAGCGGATTTAGTTAATCTATCGACTATTACCCAAATGGTATCATGACCACCCATTGTCTTTAGAGATGGGCATAAAAACCGGATTGGGCTCTAGGATCCGATCCGATCCGAAAACCGGATTTGGTCAAAACCGGTTTTGACCGAACCGGATCGGATTAAACCGGCCACCGGATCGAAACCGGATTGAGTATTCGGACAGCATTTCGGATTGACCCTCGGATTGAGAACCGGATTCGGTTCAAACCGGATCCGAAACCGGATCCGATCCGGTTTTTTTGTTGACCGTTGAAATTTCGGAAATTTGATTTTTTTTTTATAGCCGTTGGAAAGGGGAAAAAACGGCTAGTTTGACTTTTCTTGACTTTTTTGCCCTTCCAAACACATATAAATACAACCTATTTGCTCCATTTACATTTTACACACATTTCTACTACTTTCTACTTCTACTTTATACTTTTATTTTCATAATCTTCCAAGAAATGAGCTCCCGAAATTCTACCGCGGCTCAAGAGTCGGATGCAACGGTGGTTAAAATCTTACCAACCACTCGGAGTAAAGATGTTTGGGAACATTACGATTTGTGTTTGTTGTCGAACGGGAAAGAAAAAGCAAGGTGCAAGCAATGCGGGATGTTTTTGGGAAAAGATGGCAATAGTACGTTGAGGAGTCATACAACAAAAACGTGTCCGGTTGTAAAAGGTCAAGGCGATCCGGATCAACCAAATATTACTCCCGACGGTTAAATCTTTATTTACAACAATGATGACATTTGTGAAAGCTTTTGCAAGTTCGTCATTCAAGAGGGCTTGCCTTTCAGCCACTTCGACAACCCACGATTAACAAGGATTTTGCGGGAAAAAATACAACCACAATACCGGCAAGTAAGTCGCACTTCTCTTAGACGTGATGCTTTAAAGTATTGGGATATAGCCAAAAAAGATATGCAATTGGGATTTTTAAATATAAAAACCGGTGTTTCTTTAACGTGTGATGTTTGGTCCTCCACCGGTACTTGTCCCAAAAGTTATCTTGCCGTCACGGCACATTGGATAGATCCCATTTCTTGGGTAATGAACAAACGAGTTATTGCTTTTGAACTTTTTGCGCATCCTCACACGGGGGCACGATTATTTGCAATTTTAGTAAGCGTTATAGAGACTTATAATTTACGCGACAAAATCTTCTCTATTTCGTTTGACAATGCAAGTAATAATACCGTCGCGGCAAAAAGATTAATTGCAAAATATAAACCTATTTTGGATGGCTCATTTTTTCATACTAGATGTGTTTGTCACATTATTAATCTTGCGGTACAAGATGGTTTAAAAATGACAGATTCGACGATTGAAAAATTCAAAACTGTGTTAACTAGAGTTTTTGGAAAAAATAAAGCTACAATGGAAAAATATCGAAAGTTTGCCATTTCCATAAACGTAACTCCATATAGTCCTCATTGGGATGTTGACACTAGATGGAGTTCAACATGTATGATGTTTGAAAGTTTGACACGTCAAAGAATCGCTTTACAATTATTTTACGACACAATTTCAAAAGGAAAAAATCCGGTTTCGGATTATGATTGGGATTTGATGGAAGAGTTTGTGGAAATGTTAAAAGTTTTTAAACAATCAACCACTTTTTTATCGGGCGTGTATTACCCTACAAGTCCGTTGTTACTAAATGAATTATGGTTGATGTCTGCACAATTGGAGCGTTTTGAACAAAGAAGTGAAATATTTGTTTTGGTTACGAGACCAATGAGACAAAAACTAGTCAAATATTTCAAAGAAATGCCACCACTTTTTACTTGTGCCGCGGCATTAAACCCATGTATCAATGTTACGGGTGTAGAGGCTTTGATTACCAAAATTTCTATGTCTTTAAATTTGCACAAAGATGACTCAAACTACATCCGTAACCAAATACACACTTTTAATAATACTTTTACTAATTTGTTTGACATTTACGCTACAAAGTATGGGGATATGTCAAACACTTTTGCAAGTGTAACCGACTCTACTAGTGGTGCATCGGGTAGTGGTGGGGGTCGAACGGATTTTCATATCGACCTCTATAACTACCTTTTGGAGGAACAAAACAAAAGAGCACGCACATTAACCCCTAGTAGCGAACTTGGAATTTATATGGGGTCAAATTTTTTAAAATTCATGAGTGCACCACAATTTAAAATTTTGGATCTTTTGGCTTGGTGGAGAGAAAAGGAAGCACAATTTCCTATTCTCTCCATCATGGCCCGCGATTTACTAACCGTCCAAGCTTCCACGGTAGCTTCGGAATCCGCTTTTTCTTTTAGTGGTAGAGTTTTATCAAAGTTGAGGACGAATCTTACCCCGGTTGCGGTAGAGGTTTGCGTTTGCTTGAAGGATTACTTGGATTCGGTGGAACGTATACAACACTTGGCATCACTAGAAGGCCCACTACCACAAAATGTTGAACCGGAGATCATGGATGAAGAATATGCACAAGGCTTATCAACACCTCCGGAAGACGAAGACGATGACGATGAAGACGAAGACGAAGATGAAGAATATGGTATTGATGACACCCCTACTTATTTGCGTGGCGGTTAAAGAATATTTTAGTGAAGGCGACACGAAGTGGAAGAACACAAAAACTATTTCTATTTGGCTAAGCGTTATAACGCCACTTTATTATTATTATTATTAGTTAACTAGTTTAAAAACTCTTTCTAATTCGACGTTTGATGTATGTTTTAACTATTTTAATGAACCTATGTTGCATTTTGTGTTATATATGAGGTCCAAAAAATGTTTTTTTTTTTTAAAAAAAAAAAAAAAAAAAAAAAAACCAAATTCGGATCGGATTTCGGATCGGATTGTAACCGGATCGGATTAAACCGATTCGGATTGGGGTCTCGGAAAACCGGTCAAATCCGGTCAAATCCGGTTTGAAACCGGTTCGGATTATTGGCTTATTCGGATCGACTATGACCTCGGAAAACCGGATCGGATCCGGATCCGGATCGGATCGGATCGGATCGGGTCTTTGTGCATCTCTAATTGTCTTGGGTAACTTAGTTATGAAATCCATTGTAATCCGTTCCCACTTCCATTCGGGGATTTCTGGTTGTTGCAGTAGGCCTGAAGGCTTTTGGTACTCAACCTTGACTTTGGCACAAGTAAGACACTTTCCCACAAAGGTAGCAATCTCAGCCTTCATGTTAGGCCACCAATAAAGTTTCTTAAGGTCCAGATACATCTTATCTGACACTAGGTGAATGGAGTATCGTACCTTGTGTGCTTCATTCATGAAAACCTCTCTGTAGCCACCGAACTTTGGTGTCCAGATCCGGTTCATGAGATATCGGGCTCCATCACCTTTAATCTCTAAGTTCTTGTCCATTCCTCTTAAACATTCACCTACCACATTCTTGGGTTTCAAGGCCTCAAGTTGAGCCTCTCTGATCTGTGTGGTCAGGTGTGAATGGATAGTCATGGTCAACGACTTTAGTCGACGTCCCGAGTATTCTTTTCTGCTGAGGCATCAGCTACTACGTTGGCTTTACCAGGATGGTAACGAATTTAGCATTCGTAATCGTTTAGTAGTTCTACCCAACGTCGTTGTTTCATGTTTAGGTCTTTCTAGTCGAAGATATGATGAAGACTTTTATGGTCTGTGAATATTGTGCATTTCGTGCCATACAGGCAATGTCTCCATATCTTCAGTGCAAATACGACAGCTCCCAGTTCAAGATCGTGTGTTGTATAGTTAACCTCATGTGTCTTAAGCTGTCTCGAGGCATATGATATAACCTTTCCTCGTTGCATAAGAACACAGCCTAGCCCTTGGTTAGATGCATCACAGTACACTACAAAGTCTTCTGTCCCTTCTGGTAGAGACAAAATCGGTTCACTGAGGGCTCGCTTTAGCGTTTGGAACGCTGTTTCTTGTTTTTCTCCCCAGTTAAAAGTTACACCCTTCTGAGTCAGAGTGGTATGCAGTTTAGCAACTCGGAAGAAATTCTGAATGAATCTACGATAGTAGCCAGCAAGACCTAAGAATTGACGAATTTATGTAGGTGTTTTGGGTGTTAACCAGTTCTCAATTGCCTTTATTTTGGATGGGTCCACGTGTATTCCCTCTTCACTGACCACATGACCTAGGAAACTTACTTTCCTAATCCAAAATTCTCATGTTGAGTACTTTTCATATAGCTTCTTTACTCTTAATGTTTGCAAGATTTGTCGGAGATGTTGTCTATGCTCCTCTTCACTTCGTGAGTAGATAAGAATATCATCTATGAAGACTATTATGAATTTGTCCAAGTATGGACGGTACACCCTGTTCATCAAGTCCATGAACACAACGGGCACATTAGTTAATCTGAAAGGCATCACTACAAACTCGTAGTGACCATAACGAGTTCGGAAGGCTATTTTGGGAACAACTACTTTTAAAACTCGTAACTGGTGATACCTGGATCTTAAATCGATCTTTGAAAAGTAACTTGCACCTTGTAGTTGATCGAATAAGTCGACTATCCGCGATAGAGGGTATCAGTTTTTTATGGTAAGTTTGTTTAACTCGCAGAAGTCTATGCACATGCGGAAAGATCCATCCTTTTTCTTCACGAACAAGACCGGTGCTCCCCAAGGTGAGAAGCTTGGTCTTATGAAGCCCTTGCTAAGAAGTTCGTTCAATTGGCTGGATAATTCCTGCATTTCTGATGGTGCAAGACGATAAGGTGATTTGGCTACGGGGGTAGCTCTAGGGATTAAGTCGATTCTGAATTCGACTTGTCTTTCAAGTGGGACACCTTGAAGATCATCTGGGAAAATGTCGGGCAAATTACAGACTTCGGGAATGCTCTCGAATTCTTTCACTTCTTGGTTATTGTCTACCACGTGAGCTAGAAAAGCACAGTACTCCTTATGAACATACTTTTGTGGCTTGATACAGGAAATGATTTGTAGGTTCCCTCCGGATTTGTCGTCGTAAACGATAAGAGTTTCGTTACTAGGTAGGTTAAGGCGAATAGCTTTCTCGTAACACAGGATGTCGGCACGATTAGGACTTAACCAATACATACCAATGATGACGTCGAAACTTTTTATGGATACCGGCATCAGGTCGATTGGAAAGGAAAAGTTATTAGAGTAAGGGTACATCCTATGTATATATGGTTAGTGCACTCAGTTTTCTTGTTGGCCATATCTACAGTGAAGGTATCTTTTAGTGGTTGGGAATTTTCTTTAAGTAGGTGTTTGAATTTATGGCTCACAAAGCTTTTCTTAGCACCACTATCAAATAGGATGCATGCATATGTATTGTTGAGAAGAAACATACCTGTGACCACCATAGGGTCTGCCACGGCTTCTTCGTGACCAATTGCTAGTATTCATCCCACACCACCGACATTCCTCGCCTTTGGACAATCCTTTTTGAAGTGTCCAGTTTCACCGCATTCATAACATGCCCGACTTACTCCAACGCCAGGAACTTTAGTGATCGGTTGCGGAGGTGATCTACAGAATTAGGCAATGTGCCCATTTTTGTTGTAGTTCCTACATTGCATCTCACGAAAATTACCATTATGTTGGAAATTACACTTGTTGCATTTCGGCAATTTACCAGCATATTGTTTTGCTGGTGTAGGAGTAGCAGGAATGGCAGCAGGAACAGTAGCAACATCAACTGCCACTATCTGTTGTTTCTTGGAAGGCTCTTGGGAAGATTGACCCTTCTTTTTGTTCCATGGCTTTTTCTTGTTGTTGTTTGTTTGTTTATTTGTTTGTTTTGGGTTGTTCTAGAGCAACAGTCATGAAGACCTGACCAACTCCATGATCTACTAGAGAATGTGCCAATTGTTGGGCACTATCGAAAGTAATAGGCTTTGAAGCTAACACACTTCCTTGGATCTGAGCTGATAACCCCAGATATATCTTTTGATTTTCTTGCTCTCCAGAGGAACCATCTCAGAACATAGGATCGCAGATCGCTGAACCTATTGGTGTATGATACTATGTCTGTACCTGTCATGGTAAGACCCCAAAGCTCTTGCTCAAATTTTTGTACTTCACCCCTCGGGCAGTACTCTTGCATCATCATTGCTTTCAGATTCACCCAGCTCATTGAGTTAGCCATTGTAAGAGTCAGTGACTTAACATGACCATTCCACCAGGTGAGAGCTCGGTCAGAAAAGATACAGGCAGCAAATTTCACCTTGCTCCCTTCAGGGCACGAGCAGATTTCAAAGACTGCTTCGGTTTCTCAATCCATTGACTTAGAGCCATGACTCCCCCAGTCCCATTAAAGGTTCTAGGTTTTCCATTGGTGAAGTCCTTATTAGTACACTCCTGCGGGTGTCCAAGACTTTCACCATGATTGGAGGGATGAGCACCACTCCCAGATCCGCTAGTACCGATTGTATTTCTGTATGACATGGCGGCTGCCACAGCTGCAGTGACCGTTGCCTGAAACATAGTAGCGTCAAACTGTGGAGGTGGTGGCGTAGGTGGAGGTGGTATTGTTGTTGCATTGACATTGATACGTCTTGGATTTCTTCTTGGAGGCATCTTTTTCTACAAGATTTAATGAAAAAAAATGATAAGTTTCTTTATGGTAGTTATGAGTCAGGCGATATTGAACGAGATAAACATTATATCTTGACTCATATAGTGATCTATTAAGCGATTTACAATAAAAGTCTACTAATATAAGTAAACAATCACCAATTTAGTTTATAGCAACACTTGTAATGAATTTGTATAGTTGAACATAATGGGTCTGCTTTAAGTCTGCAACCAAAATTTATGAAGCAAAATGTTTATGAAAATTCTAGTAACTCCCAATGAAGTAAAATGCTTATCATTTTCATTAATATACTGTTTTGTACATGAAGTTGGGAAAATTTGACCTAGATATAGGTGTATATTACATCAACAAAAAGGGAAATTAGATAGCATTACGACCTACGAGTAGTGTATTCACTTAATCGTAGGGGAAGTTTTACATATAGTTAAAAGTAGTATATATATATTTGAGATCCTAGTCTATATCAAAATAGAAGTAGTGTAAACACTACTTGCGGTGAGTACGGTTCTTGGCAATGGATTCTGCAGCCTGGTGCTCTCTTCCCCTCATACGCCTCTCTAGTGTAGCTGGATGCTCCCTGAGTGCTCTAATTTCGATTTGAGAAGCAATCATTTCTTCATGAAGCATGTCTGTGTGGTGTCTGGTTTCATCGTGATCTCCGTCCAGACGATGAAGATTTGCGGCGTTTTCTTGGGAGGCAGCAGTGACTTCTAGAATTCGGTTGATCGATATCCGATATTGATCAACCTGACGAGAAATGCGGCGTACTATAACAGGGAGGGCCCTGTCAACTGAACCTCCATTGCTGATGTTGTAAAAGCCCTTGTTCATACCAAAAGGAGGGTGTTGTCCTTGCTGCTGGCTCCACCTATGTAGTTCTTCAACCCATGCTGGTGTCGGACCTTGGTAATCATGTCTGGCTGCGGGGTTTTGTTCAACCGGTGGTAGGTTGTATACTTTTGGATTTGAGTCTTTACCTTCTGAATTCTCCTCGGGATCCTCTTCAGGAACATCTTCAATCCAACGATTATTCCCTTGATCAGGGAAGTAGGGATCTCTGTGCGGGGGATATCCTGCCATAATGTCTATACAAGAATAGAAAGAATGTAAACATATTGTTTTTATAGTATTATAAAATACTCCTATAGGATTTTAAATGATAAAGGTTCTCTGTATGGTTTATTGGTAAGTTCTAGACTTGTTGCAACACCACGATCACTCCCAAACACATGTTGGTCATATCTCAAATAAATATAGTTGATCAGACTATACTTATCCCATATATGATTACATAACTGTCTAAGTTTGACTATAGTGTTCAACATCCAAATACTTTTTATGTTGTGATGTTGTTCTTGTATGTATGTGTGTTATTATACTTCTTATAAAATACTTAGATTTAAAAAAATATACTTATAGTCAGAGCTCTTTAGCCCCAATGTATTTATAGTGGTATATCTTTTATGAATTGATATACTGAGTTCACTATAAACAATGCTCTGATACCAATCTGTCACACCCCTAAATCGGAGCGGCGGAAACGTCCGGGGGTGGATGACTTCATGTTATGTATCACAACACATGCATCATAGTAATCAAAGTACAACAACCATTGCATTAATAATGTATAACTTTTACATAATGTTCAAGTTATTGTATATATGACATCAAAAGTCATATAGCAAAATATAGAAGACATGACTCTATACAGATCCGTCTTCTCAAAAATCACGGGGATGTACCTGTTTACTAGTTCCCTGAGAATACAAGTATCTTGAAAAAGAGAGTATCAACATTTAAGTTGGTGAGTGCATAAGTATTTATGTTTAGAAGCTTATTATTTGTTTCTTGAAATAGTAGTCATGTTTATTGTTCCAGAAATTCCAATAATTTCTAATATAATTTATAAGTAGTTTTAATACCATAAAACCAATATGTATAAGTATTATTGTACTATAAAGTAATGTAATACTGTAAATCGTATTATTGTAAAACCAATACTTTGTATTTGTACTGTTTGGTTTAATTAATTATACACTAATCGTATTTGTTCATATCTTTTTATGAGTTATTATAACCATACTATGACTAGATGGCCTGATATGACGCTTTGTAGGCATCAGAACTGTAACGACATTTGTCACTCATAGGCATACCAGCCTAACTGTAGCGAACAGTCCGAGTGCGGGATTGTCAGTCCCATATAGATCCATACACATTTGTCTCGCTCTCTGTCAGGAGACTCTGGTTATAATATTACGACTTTAATACGGAACAATATTATAATATTTTAAAGGTTCAATACATATCGATTGAAGGCAAACGGGCAACAAGCTGCGCCGCTAGCCCTTTTTGGATGGCAAAACCAATTCTTTTGAAAACTACATTTGTGGATCTAGGAGATATGACATTAGAATGCATGACCCGTTGGACTCTATTGAGGATCTCCACTGCCTCTGGTGCGAGAAAACCAAATGTATCGAATGGAAAAGGTACAAACACATGTTGATTTTCTATACATGCATTCTCGTGCTTTACCACTTTGCACGCAGCGGCTTTCAAAGCGGCATGCCCAGCTGTGAAACCCCCGCTCCCCAAACCAATGAGAGGAGAGACCCCAGTAAGATCCACGCACGCATGCTTCCCTCCTATCCATCCAAAGACCAAAATGTCAGCCGGTCTAAGTGTGGACCTTCCATCCTGCGGGTCCGTCAAAAAGTTCACCGGCGCTTCTTTCTTCACAGAAATACCGGCACGCCGACAAGCATCAAAGAGAACATCCCAAACCATATCATGTATGTACTTGAAACCAGGGAGCTCTCTACAATGAACCGCGTGTTCCCCAAAGGTATCCAAACATGCCTTGCGGCAAACTGGGCATATCTCGTCAATTGGGAATATGGGAATCATGAGGCGGTAACGAAGGATAGTTCGGTACTCCACAGGAGACATATGCTGGCCAAGACTATCAATAGGGATAGTTAGCAGAAAATCCTGAGCATGAGGTGCCCGTAGACACTCAAAGACTGCTTTCTGTCTGACAGTCATGTCAAAGTCGACTTCCATATCTTGGACGATTTTGCTAAAAAGGGGACACGCCAAAACTTTTTGGGATTTAGGGGGGGCGATGTCCTTATTAGTGAAACCGCTACAGTCAAATCCCGGAATCGTATCGCGAAGACGAGTCATGGTACATAGGTAATCCGAGTCCATACCATATACGCCACTATCACGTAAGATGTGGTCTTGTAATGCCCAAGATTGGGCCCTCGAGGCTACAAATGCGTAGGAGGAAACCTCGTATGCCGAGTACAAACCCAAACCACCAAAACGAATAGGTAAGGAAGCCAGGCGCCATTGAATGTCTCCAAAGAAGGGGCCTCCACATACCACAATATCCTCGATAGACCTGCGCAATCCTTTGTCAAAGAACAAAGCTGCCTCTTCTATGTGTACCGGCTGGCATGCCCTTAAACCAAAGAAAGGTTTTGCAATGCCCATACATGATCGAAGCAAAAGGAGCTCACTTCTCATCATTATTACATACGTAATCGTCAATATGCTTTTTGTGAGACAATGTTCAGTTGCTTATTCATTTAGGCAATACTATTAAAGTCATTTTGAAATAAATGAACTGATAGTATGATCTTTATCTAGTATGCTTGAATATAAAGTATTTGTACAAAAGTAATCTATTAAACTTTGTATAACTGATTAGTGAAAATAGTTTGAGAGTTCCATAAATTATACGTATTATAATTTATATGTGTTTTATGTTTGATATGTTAATATTCATGAAGGTACTCCCTTTACTCGACATGTTACAAAGGGGATATGAATCTGATTGAAATAACTTTTATATTAATTAATATATATATATATATATATATATATATATATATATATATATATATATATATATATATATATATATATATATAAAAGGTTGAGAACACGTAAAAGGTTGAGAACGCGAGAACAATCCATTTTTGTTAATTTTTCAAAATTATGTCGTTAAAGTATAAAAGCTTAAAAGACGTTTATCTCCTTAATTTATGCAATATTAAATTAGGGTATTTCTTATTTATGCAATATTAAATTAGGGTATTTTTTACTTTTAATTAGACTGATAACACATATCCCAATTAATCGTACCTACCTTCTTCATCTCCAAAAGATTCGGCTTATTTCCTTCATCCGTCTTATTCCCTTCACCTTTCATTAGTTACAGGACAGTTCCAAGTTTGGGTTTTTTTTTATTCTCCGATGATTTGCAAGAATCTTTAAGCTGGAATTGGGGGATCCTTCTACATCAGTTTCTTTCACATTACCTGTCAATAATCCCGTGGTTTTTGCGATTCGATGATATGCAACCAATGTGAAGCTGGATCATTGGGATTCTTCAAGATTACTTGCGTTTTATCGTTAAAGATCGTCGATATAAAAGCTTATGGAGGTCAAATTTGAAGGAGGTTATGCAGTCGGGAATCGCACAAGAGGTAAGTTCCTTTTACGTTCACTGTTTTCCTTTTCTTTTTTTTAATCATATAACTCGATTTTGTATACTTTCTATACAGTGTTTTACATGTGTTTGCAATGTATACTTTCGATTTTGTCAAACGGTTCATGGAAGATTTATGACCTATTTTCTCATCTATATGTTCACTGTTAGCTTTTTTTTAATCATATAAATCGACTTTGCAAAAGCTTGAATGATGTTATTGGCATCACTATGTTGTTAAATTCAACTAAAACTCATCGATTGAGATGAGTTTGCCATGTAGATGGTTTGATTAGGTAAATATTGACACGAGTCTTATTAGCCCTTATCTCACACTTATGTGTTATATGCTAAAGTGTTTGCATTATATTTATTAACCATAGATTCCATTTACATGTATGTTATTTCTGTTTTATTAATATGTTTCAATTTGCATTATGTTAATTTGTGTAGTTAACAGTAAGATTAGACTTATGTCTTTGTTATCATGTATGATCTTATTTGCCCTAATTTCATGCTTATGTGTTACATGTTTAATTGTTTGCCCTACATTTATTCACCATAGATTCCATATAAATGTATGTTATTTCTGTTTTATTCATATGTGTCAATTTGCATTATGTTTATGGGGGTAGTTAACAGTAAGATTAGACTTATATTTTTGTTATCACGTATGAACTACAATAGGGCGCATGAAAAGTGAGCGTATCTATAACAGATGCTCACTAATGAAATACAAGAATGATCCCTCAAACGCAATAGTAATAGATATCGATGTAGATGCATATGATTCTATCAGGATTACCCCCATACCAACCATTGCTAAATCTGGAGTTCTGACTCAAAGGTCAAAATCCAAACCTGTTTCAACTGTCAAACCAATTCAGAAAGAAGGTAGTTTTTTTTATTATTGTTTGAATTAGTTATCACACTAAAAAGCATATTCTTCATCATTTTTTATTATGCCTCAGTATCAAAACAAGGTCAGCATTCCGGACATAGTGTTTCTGTTGAAGTGCTTCATAAAAATCGTTCAAAGCAGAAATTTGATCTACATTCCAATTCCCATTCACCTGTGCATGGTTATACAAAATCAGGTAGCTCATTAACACTGTCTTTTTTAAATTGCTAGTATAATTCATTCATCTTATTTACTGTTGTTTGACTGTTGTATTGTATTTTCCACCAAAAAATACACAAATATTAGAAAAATGTTGTTTACGTCTAAAGAGAAACAGCAGCCATCACATGATGACTCAGATTTTAAAGACCCAAACCCAGTTATCAGCCAAAATAAAAGGAAATCACCTCCACTTGTAACAGCCAAAGTTGTGCAACATCAGGAAAAGAAAGCTAGAGCAGATGTGGCCAGCCCTCAAGCAATTAAGACAAAAGTTAAAGTCAAGAAACTGGAGAACAGAAAATCAAAGAAGGGAGTTCATGTGGGTATTCCAACACAACTAAGGCGAATACATATTCGTACGTCACCAAAACTATTATTCTCCACAATACACGGTCTGACTAATGGACAGAAGGAGTATTTATCATCCATTAGATTTGGTCCCCTTTAAAATATAAAAGTAGATGGGTCGGCATCACGAATTGGGTACTATGCGGTCAACAACTTTGACCCTGAACGCATGGTATTGAATGTCGAGCGGGGTGAGATACCAATCACTAGGCAATTGATACATGACATGTTGGGTCTCCCTCTGGGAAATATCAATATCAATTCACTAAAGTTCACACCCGCTGAAGACAAAACTGTTGATTTGTGGTCTGCACAGTTCAATTCAGAAGAAGATATTAGGCCCAAAGGCGTACAAAGGGCGATTAAGAGATTAAAAGATGTTGGGTTATTGTTTAAAGTCAATTTTTTGGTTCTTATTTGTAACATCCTTGGACAATCCAAGAGCATGGGAACATGTGATGTATCAATGCTTTCAAGGGTTTCAGAGAATTTAGATTTAAGGGACGTAGATTGGTGTTCATACGTGTTAGAGTGTTTGAAAAATACAAAACATGCATGGAATTCGATGAGCGATACATCTTACTATGTTGGCCCTATTGTCCTATTGACGGTACCTACCCTACAACCTAACTTACTACATTAATTCTACTTATTTATTATTGACTTAGTCACTGATGATTACAATACTACATCAGTAATGACTACTCCTTGATCACTAGTGATTTAATCATCTTTTTTTAACATATAAGCTTATATACCTGGAACATGTTTCATGTGATGCGGTTACGATTGATCGTGGGAGACCTGCTATATGTTTCTGGGATGTGGAAACCATGCGCTTACGTGAGGAGTATGAAATCAGAAATGGTGGAATTGGTTCTGGTGAACTTCAGGATCCTTACATACCACAGGATGACAATGCCAAAAATGTCAACTCGGCGAATGGATCAGTTGAGGTTAGAAGATTTCCGCATCATTTTTTCATATTTATCACATATTACTAATCATTCAAAATGTTTTCAGGAATACCTTTCCACCATTGAAAGTATGTTCAACAAGCTAGTTGAGGATAATCATTTGTTGGACTCAAAACTTGTAGAAGCAATCGAAAGGCGTCCTCTTGTTTGTGATTTCTACGAATGGAAAGCCAAGATCAGAATCTTCCTTAATGAAGCATCCACGAAATATGGAGGTGGCAGTTCGACTGATGCAGGCAGCATTGGACCTTTATCCCAATGGTGGTCAGAAAACGCCGAACAGATTAACAAGTCATGTCAAATGGCTGAACATTCTGTTAAATCGTTCCACAATTCACCCTTTCCAAACTGGAGCATCGGGATGACACAAGAGTTTGTTGATATCATTAGCAATTCACCACTGAAAGATATCATGAAAACTCCAAAAGACCATTGTCCAAGTCCTCTTCCATTATCAATTGTTCCTATTCATAGTGATGATGTTGCTGTCCGCGCAAGAGAGTTAAGGCCAAGAAATAATCCCCCTGTTCTACGTTCTCCGTTCATTGAAAGGGCAGTTGATATAACCAAATGTATATCACGTTCTCAGAAGGACCTATCTGAATGGGTTTTCTCAACACAAGGTCATCCAAGGTATATACAAATTCCTACATAACTGTTAAAACAAAAATTATTTATATAAAGATTATTTAAGTTTTAACATGTTATTTTATGCAGTGACGAACTTTTCCGGACTTGTGCTGGTGTAGCTGTTGAACGCATTCACATGGAAAGCTTTTTCCCCAAATGTGAACTTTTTGGACACGTACTAGATTGCTAGAGTCATCTGTTAAATTTCGATGAAGATTTGCGTTCCAATTTATCTCCTCGCAGACTATTTGCCACTACCACGTTGACGGTACAATCTTAATAAACATTAGCATTCATTAACTATGTCATAATATAATCTTCTACGGTTGCACATACATGACTTCCACATTTTCACATTACACCTTCAATTTCATCTTCCTATTACACTACTCACAAACATTATTAACAACCTCTGTACTTACATTATATATCTTCTTCACAGAGTTTGTATCTCGAAAATACTGTGTTGACAGAGGAAGATCATCTGAAATTTTTTTACGAAAATTTGAGCCTATCCATTGACGATTTTGATGCAACACTACGCGATGTGCAATTAGTATGCTTGTATACCCACTTTTTATAATTACTCAATGTTTTTAATAATTTATTAGATATTGATGTAAGATTTAGTGAGTGCATTGACAACACTAAATTATTTTAAATCATATACTTAATTTTTGTTTCAGCTATTCCTGCCAGTCGTCCGTGAATTTCATATTTTCCTTGTCGTACTCGACTTTCAACAACTAGCCTTTTGGATCATTGACAACATCAAAAGAGATGAAGACACCCAACACACATATGGTCTACTACCAGATATCATTGTAAGATACAAATACAGATTGAAATTATTTTTATATATAAATCCATTTTTTTAACATATAATCCTATATCATTTCCAGCATTCATACATGAGTCAATATTTGCGGTCTGTTCACCATCCAAACGCTGAAGCCTTTTCACATGTCCCAAGACAAATCCCCCAACTATCTTGGTCAATAGTAAACAATAGCACTGACTGTGGTATTTTTACTATGCGTCACATGGAGACGTTCATGGGTGGAAACATTAGAGATTTCAAAATTGGATTCAAGTCAGAGTCGCTTGCACAGGACAACCAATTATCTAGACTACGGGTCATATATCTTTGCAAAATAATAAATTCTGACTACAACCTGCTGAAGGATTCAATTCTTCATCAGGTAGCAGAATTCCAAAAGCTGACTACATCTAACCGAAAACAACTATTGAAGGATGATGCAACCAGGATACACGACAGGCTGACTGAATTTGGTCAAAGAATGTTGTGTTTAAAAGTCTTTTTTTTACCTTCTGGGAAGAATAATATGCTATTTACTTTTTTTTACCAAAAACAACTATTGAGGGCATCATGCCTCATAAATTTCGGCCCCCTCCCTCCTCCAAAAATTGCCTTCCCAAAAACATTTAATCATTTTACACAAGCCAACACTCTTCACTTTTCTTTCACTATTTCTCTCTCACACTCGATCACTCTATTTTTCTCTTATTCTCTCTCAAACTCATGAAAATCCCAGCAAAGTGCAACCAATTTTACTCAAAAAACTTCTTCATTTTGAAGTGTTCATAAAGGTAAACCAGAAAATCCTTTATTCTCCCTTTATTTTTCCTTCATTTCACTAAGATTTTCGTGCAGATCTTCTTCTCTTACCTCTTTCTAATAAAAAATCATGAACACATACACACATACGGTTTTGATGATGATGGTAATAGGATTTCACCCAAAAAATCATGCATGGCAAGATGGTGAAGTCCCATGACCTAAACCTAAGTCAAAATCAAGGAAATGCACTTTTCTACAAGTTTTGGTGGAAAATCACCACATACACCCTAAGCTTTCTTTCAAAAATGACTTTCGAACATTTCAAACTCATGAATGGTCTTCAAACCAACATGCATGTGATGATCTTTGAGCTTAGATGCTAGATGATCAAAGTATGTTGTTAAAAAGCTTTCAAATATGTCATAAAAGATTTATTAACAAATAAATATCTAAAACTTCTTTTCTACTCAAAACCAATTTTCACAGAATCCCACCAACAAAATGAGAAGTTCTAGAAATTTTAAGAGCATAAATTACTTTTCTCAAATTATTATAATTATTGCAAGATCATAGAGAAATAATTCACATAAAACACTTTTTATGGTCAATAAATCCTACGAAATTTCTGCTATGACATAGACACTTAGTAAAGACGTTCCAAGAAGTTACATGCATTTCTATATCTGTTTTCTGTTGATTTCGAATTTATTTTTTTGAAGAGAAATAGATAGTAAAATATAGTTATAAATGTCCAAAGCCATATTTAATAATTTTCTCATATTCTGGACATCATAGAGAATCCTTGCAAAATTTTACAGATTTTTCCATGACAATTTTTTATTTTTCCCGATTTAATGAATTTTTAAGGGAATAAATTGATGAAAAATAGCTACACTTACCCAAAAATTATAAAACTTCATCAGATTATCTTATATACATATTAATTGTAAATAAAACGTTTGGTGAATTTTGCTTGCTGTTTAGTAATTTTCATGAATTAATTCTTACTTATGAGAATAAATCAAGTAAAATTAGTTAAATTGTTCTAAAAATACAAAAGTTACCATAACATTGTGTATTATAGTTTAACCACAAATAAAAATTTTGGTAGTTTTCTAAACTGTTTAGTATTTATTTTCATCTTTAATAGAAAAAAAATCCACAAAAATCATCAAAATAGGTTAATTTGTTTGTCACATCCCCAAACCGGAACGGAGTAAACGTTCGGGGGTGGATGACGTCATGTACAGTATCATAACAACTGAATAATAGTAAATAAAGAAAACACAACCATCATATTGAAAATATAAATAATTTACATTGTGTTCGAAACATTGTTGGTTTGACAACAAAACTATAGCAAAAACTAAGACGTGACGATACTATGCTTCGTCTTCTGAAAACCTGTGTGTGTACCTGTCTACTGATGTCCTGAGAATACAAGTGGTTTTGAAAGAGTATCAACATTTACGTTGGTGAGTTCAAAAGCATTTTATGTGAAAAGGTATGTTCTTTGTGATTGAAAACATTAATGTGTTATTCCAGAAAATCCAATATTTTCTTTGTAAATGAGATGTAGTCTTAGTACCTTAAGACCAAAAAGTATAAGTTTCTTATGCTTAAAATTTGTAATGTGAAGCTCTAATTTATGTAAATGGCGTGACCCGTTCTGTTACCTCCTAATATTGCTTAGTGTATACAAGTTATACATAAGCAAGATCGAACGAACAGTCGAATGGATGATTCTGCCCTAAGCCCACAACCAAACAAGGAATAGGAAGTAAGGCGGAAATCACGCATTCCACTGCCTATCGGATCTTCTTTGTATATAACCCTAACGTATACATTAAGTAACCATAGATTTAGCAATAAGGGTTCTTAATATATGTTTTCCTGAAATGCTAATCGAACCGTATTAGTAAGTAGTATAATGTATTGCTTTTACTCTTTTAGTGTAACTGTGTAATTCTAAATCCCATAGCTTCCTTCTATAATCCCTTAGTGTATACAAGTGATATGAAATCAAGGTTCAATAGGTCGTCGCATGTAATGGGTATGTCCTAAGCCCACAACCAAACACGGAACAGGGCCCAAAGCGGACCCACCAATTCTAAGTCGATCGGATCTTAATTTTATATAACTCTAGCATGTACACTAGGCAGTCATAGATGAAAAGGTGATTCTATGTTGTCCTAGAACCGATGTGTATGAAATATTGTACTTGAAAATAGTGTAATACAGTTTTATTATTTAAATAAAACCATTGAAATTGTTTTTATCCCCTAAACCAAATGTTTTATTTAATGCTTATTGCGAGTGTTTATTAATAACCATGCTAAAATGACTAATGGTCTGCATGACGTTCTTCAGGCGTCGGAAAGTTATGACATTTGTCACCCCATAACTTTCGTTCCAACTGTAGCTAACAGTCAGGTCGCGAGATTGTAAGTCCCGTATAGATCTATACACAAACTCACGCTCTCCCTCCAGGAGACTCTGGTTATAATTCAGGATTTTAACGGGTACCTTGTTTGGTACAACGAAGGAGTGGCTCACAATCCTATATTAACTAGTTTACATAAAGTGTGTTGAAGTTTTCTTTTCCTTGTTATTGTATGTATTATCCTTTTATAGTGTTTAAAATGTATAAAATAATCATATTTTTATATAATCGTTCCTTTGACCTAAAAGAGTAAAATAGCGTGAATGTTCCCCAAACTATACCTATTATAGTTTAAAAATGTATGTTTTGATGAAATGGTAAAACCTTTGTATTTTAAACAACTTTGTACGTAAGAGTTTATAAGTTTGGTAGTAACGATTTTAGGATTTTTGCATAATATATATATATATATATATATATATATATATATATATATATATATATATATATATATATAAAGTACGTGAAAACATAATAAGCGATTTGTATTTTTAAACACAAGATTTCTTGTATTTTACTTGTATCCCCCCTACCTAAAACATAGAAAAATTTGGAAAATATGGGGGTATGAACTCACCTTGAGTGGATTTATGGGTTGTTTAAGAAGATGGTGTGAAGATTTCCAAACCTAAATCCTTGGATAAGGTTGATGAACTTCTTGGAAATTGTATGATCCTAAAGGTTTTCAACACATAATAATATGTGTAAATCGTATGAAACTAACAAGAAAGTGTAACAAAATACTAAATCAACAAGAAAACTTACCAAAAGTACTAAGATTAAGCTTAAAGATTTAAATCCTTTGGAGCTTGGAAATGAATTCTTTGAAAGAAGAAGGAATGTTAATTAGAAAGTAGAATGAAGAATGGTGGGGTTTGGGTGCTTCCTATGGCTTTTAAGAAGGAAAATGTGATAAGACTCATGCCTAGTTATTTGTTGGATAATATGTTTATTCACTGGAGGTTTGCTTGGAAGACTGCCAAATTGTGCATGGGAAAATGAATTAGGCATCATATCATGGAAAAAACCATGTGCAGTGTATGTCGGAAAGCACTTCACTATAATGTTTTTTACCATAGTGGTGTTTTTTAAAAACTTATTTACCAAAAAAGTATAGCTTTAAAAGTATTTACCATTTAGGGTTATACCAAGTCAAAATTAAAAAAAAAAGTAAGAACACGACCCCCCGACACCCAGTCCCCAACGTCGACGTCTTCAATCGATTGCTTCTATCGTCCTTTTCTATTTCGGCCATAGCCGATGCTGGCGACTCCAATTTCGTCCACAAACAGATGTCGACTAGTATGCCTCCACCACAAAAGATTCTAGCAAGTACGCCTCCACTGTAGAAGACCACGACGACCATAAATCTTGTGATTCTTCTTCAATTCTGGCCACAGACGACGCCGGTGAATCCAATTCCGGCCACAACAAACTCGACTGTAGATTGATTTTCCTGTAAGTCCAACTCCTCCTTTGATTTTCGATTTCAGCTAGTTAGCTTTGGATTGATTCCTATAATTATTTTCTACTACATTCCACCTGTTATTTGCTTATCTGCAAACTCTTATTCCACTGTGACTCCTACTCTGATTTACAATTGTAACTTGCTTATTTTCAATTGTTATTCCACATTTGATTCCTACTCTGATTTACAATTGTTATTTGCTTCAACATTCATATTTTGGAATCAATTTTATGATTGAATTTATGTTTTTTTTCTCATTTGCAAGATGGAGCTTGTTGCAATGCTTTGTTATTGGGGGTGAGACAACATGTCACACCCCGAAACCGTGATGGCGGAATCATTCCGGCGTGGAGGACGTCATGCGTAGTATCACAACAATTGTATCATAGCAAGCATAGTAAACACAACCAGACATTGATTACATATGTGAAAAAGGTTTACATTGTTTAATACATAGATTTGTTTATATCAAAAGTAAAATAGAAAGACATGACTCTAATGCTCCGACTTCTCCAAACTCCTGGATGTACATGGCTACTAATTTCCTGAGAATACAAGCAGTTTTGAAAGAGTATCAGCATAAAGCTGGTGAGTTCATAAGCATTTAGTTTTGGTGGAAAAATGTTCTTTGATTCTTTTGAAAAGTGTTCCTCAAGAAAATCCTATATTTTCTTATGAAAAGCATGTTTGAAAACCCATTCCTTCCATGACTTCCAGATTCATACATGACATGTATAATTCAAGGAGTCATGGAATGAATATCCGTTGGTAGAGTAGTGAACCATCAGTTTTAGAAAAGCCGGTGTTATTACGGGAAAATCCTATATTTTCCCTAAAAACAAGTTATCCATCCTAGAGGTAGAGATGCAAGTTTAGAGATCCCTTATTACTTATCAGTATATATATAAATGTAGTTTTATTATTTAAAATAAAACAAACGAAGAATAGAGTCTGTAAACCAAAATTTGTTTATACTTAGTTGTGAGTCGTATAACCATACTTGATATGACCTAGAGACCTCTCTAACGTTCTTCAGGCGTTAAGTTAAATGCCATTTGTCCACCTCAGGCATGCTTGTCTCACTGTAGCTAGCAGTTCAGGTGTGGGATTGTTAGTCCCGAATAGATCTATTCACAAATCTCACGCTCTCCCTGCAGGAGACTCTGGTTATACTATGATAGGATTTATCCCTGTACACCTAAGGGTATAGTATTGAAGTAGAGCCTCACAATTCTGTATAATCTAGTTTACTAGCGAGAAAACAGTATAAAACAGTAATTATCCTTGAATAAATGTACTTTATACTTCTGAGATAACCTATAACATAAACTAAATCTGCCATAGTTTATATATATTCATCCATGAAATCTGATTTGGTAGAGACTGCATAGAGGGTTATCCCAAACTATACCCATTATAGTTTATTAGAGTTGATATGGAAAATGTTTTATAAAACCTTTCTGAAAGCTATGAAGTTAGATTTCCAAAATAACAGTTTCCCTTATATTCAACATATTACGAAAAGAGGTAAAATATCCGGTTATGTTATTAAATGTGGAAATCGTTGAACTGTATTAATAAGTTTAAAAACTTAATAAAATACTTTGAGTTTGGCTTGTATTCCCCCTGAAAACATTAAAAACACAGAAAATGTAGGGGTATGAACTCACAGTTTGGCGGATGATTCGAGCGTATGATCGGTTACGAGTGTTGAGTGTCAATTGATGTTTCGTACTCAAGTGGATCCTAATAACATATAGTAACACATACATGTGTTAGAATTAGGGTGTTTCATGACTAAACGTGACGGGAAAACACCCTAAAGACTTGGAATTGCTTGTCGGGACCCTATATGATCAAACAAAGGAGGTGTACGGCCCAAAGAGTGTGTGTGCGGTCAGGATGTGCGGTCAGCATGTGTGTGCGGCTGCACACAGGAGTGTGCGGCCGTACTGAGGGCGTGTGCGGTCATACAAGCGAGTGTGCGGCCGTACAGAGGGGTGTGCGGTCGTACACAGGAGTGTGCGGTCGTACTCTCTTCATTCATGCCCAAAATGTTGATTCTTAGGTGTTTCAAGGCCAATACCAAGTCCAACTAGTAGATAGGGGATCAAACTTTCACTTTGGAGGGTTTTTTAGGTGTGTATGGCCACCTTATGAAGGTGTGCGGCCGTACACCTTCAAGTGATGAAGAACACGAAAAACATGAAGAACATGAAGAGTTTTAGGCTTAGATCAAGGTGTCTTACCGGTATAACAAACTGAATGAAGGAGTAATTCACATTTTTGAGGCCCTTAGAGTGTTCTTGGATGAAGTTTCTAGAGAGAGAAAGTAGAGAGAGCAAGTAGAGTGCAGCCAAAAGAAAGGAATGAGTGAAGGGGTCACCCTATATATATATATATAGGGATGAGTGTGCGGCTGGAAGATGGGTGTGCGGTCGCACACTCATGTATACAGCCGTACACTCCTCCCGAGAGGGTGTATGGCCCGAATGTTGAACTATGACTTGGTATTACTCGACCTAGGACCCAAACTTTGATTGTACGAGGCTTAGAATGCTTTATCAAACCCTTAAACGACGTTAAAAGGTGATAAAATTGAGTTTAATATTGATATAAAGATCAATTGTACAGGATAAAAGTTTCGGGTTGTCACATCATCCCCCCGTTAGAGGGAATTTCGTCCCGAAATTCGAACATAGAATACAAATCATGAATTAGGAAAGAGATGTCGATATTTCTGGTTCATCTGATCTTCGCGCTCCCAAGTGAATTCAGGTCCCCGCTTGGCATTCCAGCGAACCTTCACTATCGGGATGCGACTTTTTTTCGTTAGTTTGATCTCTCTATCCATGATTTTGTTGGATTAGGTGTCTAAGCCCATAACTATTATTGGTATGTATTCGACCCGAGAGTAGCATGGTCCATTTGGGTTGCATATCATCAGGACAATTTGTTAGGATGGACTTTTGAGAGAAGGTTATTTATGGTTTATTAATATATTATAAGTAATAATATATTAATATGAAATCATATGTTTTAATTAGTAGTGATCAAGAATTAATTTGGAATTAATTTAGTGGTCGAAAGAGACTAATTAAATCTATGGGGACTAATTATGATAATTAGTTATATTTATATGTGTTGGGTTTATGATCCATGTTGGACCAAGTTTATGTATGGATACATAAAGAGTTGGGCCACATGAACCATGGATCATAAAACCCATGGGTATGGATTTGGGTTATATCCATGACCCTAGAAATCCCACATATAAATAGATACTTCATTGCCCAAAATCGCCACTTGTATCTTTTTAGAGTTCATGGTGTCTTTTGTGCGCATGGAATTCTCTCTCAAGTTCATCCTTTGTCCATGGTGTGTTGTGATTCCATTTGAGGTTTCCACACTATTGGGGCTAAGCTCTTTAAGGCCAAATACACCAAGAATTCAAGCTCCACCAAAAGGTATGTCATGCTAACTAGTATATTATAATTTTATGTTAAATGCATGCTAGTTGTAAGATTAATACCTTGGAAACCATTTGCATGTATAACTAGTGAAAAACATAGATCCAAGGTATTTAGGGTTGTATTATACCAAAACCCAACAGTGATATCAGAGCCATGGGTTGTTTTCAATTATACTTGATGCAAGTTGCTGAAAAAAAAACTGAAAAAAATTGAATTTTTTGCTGTCGGGACAGTAGACTCGACGAGTCCAGTGATGGACTCGACGAGTCCAGTGATGGACTCGACGAGTCCATGAACAAATTCATCCAACTCGTCGAGTTGGTTCATGCACTCGACGAGTTGGACACCCTGACAGCTTATCTTCGAGTTTTTTGGCCTGTTTTAGATTAGAATCATTACCGCAAAGTGTTTTTGTTCATAAAATTTGTTTTTTGATACTATGGTAATGTTTATTCTCATCCAAATAAAGGATAATAATCAAAGTTTCAAGTTTTATACATGTTTATATGATGCTTGAAAAATGTTGATTATGAATGTTCATGTTTATGAGTTTGTTTAGATTAATAGGAAAAATTATGAGATAGTTGTTTTCAATCCAAATTAATCTTGAAGTTGTTCATAATATGTGTTTATGTAACTTGTCCTTAAGTTACATGAAAAGTCACATTTATGAATTTTAAAACCCATAAAAATTCCATAAGTTATGAAAAAAATGAAGAGTCACATTTTTAATGCTTTTAAAGTCTTCCATAACTTGTCTACAAGTTATGGAACTTGAAGGTTTTTTCCATTAAACCACTTTAAAGTTCAAACTTTATAGACTTCATTAAATTAATTAAAGTGTCTAATTAAAAGAGTTAATAATTCCATAAAGACATGGTTTAAGTTTAGTAAATTAAGAGTATAGTTTAATTACTAGATTAAACCACCAAGTATTTTAAATGTTTAAAATACACCCTTATACTATTATAATATTAATAGTTAATACTTATATATATATATATATATATATATATATATATATATATATATATATAAGAACAAAGTCAGTCTTACCGTTAGTAGGCCTCATTCACGAAGCCGGTCTATAAGGGGGGTATAAGGTTACTGCCTATAAAATGACAGTTTAATGGGTGTCCACTCTTACCCACCGCTTCCTTGACCGGTGGAGGGTCGTTAGCCGAACTAGTAGGACAAGGACTATAATTCTCCCTTCATTAAAAGTATTAATGATAAATACTAAGTAACTAAACCTTTTATAAATACCCAATCTTAGTTACTTAGGAAAAAGTGAATAAGGTGCTAATCCATGAAATTGCACTTTGCACTTTGTTTAAGTCGGTTAGTGGAGCGTGTGTGGTTAACCGGTACACTAACTCGTATTTAACAAGGTAGGCAAAGGGTAACTTAATGTTTATCATAGTATCGATGGAGCATGTGTGGTTAACCGGTACATCGATTGAGGGGTAAACACTTAAGGGTACCAAGTAATTTGCATGGTTACTTCACACCTTGTTTTGTGATCCTCGGCATCCTAGTCACAAAACCTGAAGGGCACACTCGAGATTGAAACATGCCATTGAACAGTTCAATGAATCTCAAAGATCTAGGAGTTTCAAAAACCAATTAAAACCTAATAATATATATTTCGTTTTCATGGTAGAAATTGGTGAATCATTATTCGCCTACCTTCAAATATTTTATAGCTTGGATTACGGCATCCCTCTTCCAAGTTATAAAAGTATTATGTTGGGTCCTAGCCTTAATATTTCATATTGGGTGTTATATTAACGACTTTAAATCAACTATCTTGAGTATCTCCCAAAAGATGTCTGGTTTAGACATTTATGATCTTCCCAAATCTCTTGAAACAACCTTTCCTAAATGAAGATGATGTCCCATGGAAATCATACTTCTTTCACCTCCTCCAATTATTCTCCCTGACCCACAAGTTCCTGAAAAGTTTAAGGTCACTCAAGCCCTATTGACAAGCAAAGGTCTATGTGTGATCACATCTTGGAGATGTAGTCACATATTGACAAGCCGGGAGAGTTGGGTGTCAAAGTCTTGAGAAAGTTGGTGGCTCAACTACTTTCTAAGTCACATAGTGAGTTCTTTTGGAACACCTATGAAACAGACTATGACAAGACCCTTAATGATCTTATCTATTTGCTAAGATCAACTTCCTAAAAACTTTATGGACATTGACAATGATGACACTGGAAATCCAGAAAAAGCATTCTCTTCCCAATGGAAAGGGATCGGCCATAGTCAACTCGGTTGACCAAATGGTAAAGAGAAAAGCTAAGTCTGAGATAGTCTCATTACCAAAGGGTCCATATGTTTATATTGCCAAAGAAAGGGGCATTGGTTGCGAAGCTGCCAAATTTACCTAAGGATGTTAAAGTCAATAAGTTTGACTCTACTTCAGGTATAGTCCACTATCTAACTCTGCTAAGTTTCTATTCTGAGATTCTTGATACATGATGTGACTGGGTCACATGTTGATGTTTTAAGAATCAAAGAAAAGTGAAGAAACTTAAAGAAAGAATATGTTGAATCTGATCGCGTAGATGGATTTCTATCGCATAGTTTGAAGATCGGATTCTTGAGCTACTTAGGAGTTATGATATTTTGCTTAGGAATAGATAACAACAAGTTTTCATATGGATTGTAAGGATAAGTTTTTCCGCAAAGTTTTAAAATAAAAGGTAAATCTTTTGATTTTATTTATTTTAAAATATCCTTACAATGGCATTTGTGAAAATCTGTGTTGCTTATAAGATTCCATTAAGAGCAAGAGTGGAAATATGAATTTGATTCTTTCATTTGTGGTAGTGTCTAAATTTACCAAATAAGGAAAGATTTTCATCACCCAAGTTTCAGTTGGATAGAAACTTGGAATCATGCAAGTTGTATAGCATGATGAATGAGAACTTTCGAGCATTGGAAAAATTAAGACTAACTACTTGTTCACATGGGTGTGTGAGTCAAGTGCAGGACTAAGGGATCGGGTACACATTCTTGTGCACTGGTCAGAGTCCACCACAAAAGATCGATAAGACTATTCGTCATAATTTACTATAGCTCAGTAAATATGGTTATACTTACAAGCTTAAGTGTAATTCTGAGACATTGGAAAAGGTTCCAATGTATGGCAGAGCGAATAAGAAGAATCAATTTAGGCAGAAAGATAAAAGTTTCTCAAATCTGAAAAGATGGGAGAGTACTTTAGTATCATGTTTTAAGACCATCTTAATGATTTTGAGACCTTATCACAATTCATCCTCTAAGTGCATTCTGATAGTTAAGAAGAGGAGTTATGAATTATTGAAGTGGTTAAATCAAGAAGATGATTCATACTTCGTTCCAAAAACAATTGTTAGAGTTATACTCTAAGATTGTAACTTGAGTGACATGTCTTAAAGAAGGTTTAAAACACTTATCAAATGTAAGAGTAAAAGTTTTCTACTCTTGTACATTTGAAATTGGTAAGTTGTGATGTTTTGGATAAAACAAAGACCAACTAAGGCCAATTGTGTGAAGTGTTTGTCTTGATTAGAATCCACACTATCTCTTGAATATCTGACAAGAAAGTCTTATATGTCAAGAGGACAGTGAGAGTCTTAAAGGTCTTGAAAGTCTCAAGAACTAATCAAGAATAAAACCTGAAGTTCTTCACTAGCACACGACTTGAGGTTTAGAACCTATCGTGTTGACATATTATGTGCCCATTCCAGTTAAAGTTGGCTTTGCATATGAGTTCTTAGGGTTCTCAATTGGTTGCACAACAACTTGGAAGCAATGGCAGGCCCTTGAGCTGCCAGGTGGCAAGAAATTAAGATTGAGTTCAATCCATATGAGTTTGGATTTGTCATTATCCTTGTCTTGTGACTATGGTTTTGACAATTCACATGGATAAGAACACATACACCATTAAATCTAAGGGTCATAAGGTTTCTCTCCGATTCATGAAAATGATGGTGAGGAAACACTTCCACCAAGTAGATTTGAAGTAGATAGCAATTGTGATATTTGCATTCTCAAAGTCGTTAGTGGAGCTGTGTGGTTAACCGGCACACTAACATGGACTTGTGAGAAGTGGCAAAGGTCTAAACAATTGAGAGTATGATTACGGCATCCCTTTTCATAGTTCTGAAATTGTTTAGACACACCTGTGAGCTATCTAAGATAAGGTGTATGATATTGATAAAGTTTAATCAAAGCAATCTAGTATCAGAAATCTGAACTTTGGTAAGAAAGTCAATAAAGTATTGTTTTTTCTAGAAGTTCAACTGATTTCTGAGTACATGTCAAAGCTAGTGGGAGCATAAGTGTTATGCTAATAATCATCATGTTAGTGGGAGCATGATAATTATGATAAAGGTTGCAAGGTAGCAATGTTAATTATAGAAAACAAAAGGTTTCAATTGGGAAAAAGTTGTTTTGCTATAATTAAGGGAGAGGAAATTATACTTCATCTCAAATCTAAAAGCTTAGATTGAGGTTTTAATCGTATTTAGTCAAGTATATATATGAATGTTATGTTGGAATGGCTCAACAAAGAAAATTCTAATATAGGGTCCATTATTTGCGTTCTAAAATTCAATTATGATTACGACATCCCTTTTCATAATCTGAATTATGAGAACTTGGCAAATGGAAATGGAAATATTATAGCAAAAGACTGGTTTAGTCTTTATGTGATACATCATGAATCGTGTCCCATATGCTTCGGATATAGGATCGATTGCATGTGCTATATTCATCCTTTCTAAAATTTTCCAAATGCCTGGGGCATTAAGAAGGGAAAAGGTCTAGAATTGGATATGACTAAAAGGATTAAACAATTATCGAGGACAATCTAAGGTTTACCAAAGATTGGTTGCTCAAGGACAGTTGGAAGTATAATGATAATTCTGGAAGGACCATATTAACATAATCTGTAAGGAGGAAACTCTTGTTCAGAAGTGATAGTCAAAATGGAATATGGAAATGTTTCAAAGTTAGAAATTATTCAATCTGTGTAAGATTAGGAAACTTAATGCAAGAAGGATGTTTCCAAGGAGTTGATCTCCTTTGGAATGCTCTGTAATGTTTGTTGTCAAGTCTATCTGACTTTGTGCATAATCATTACAAGAGGATCAATGCATATAAGTTTAGAATCTAACAGATTTCAGTAAATGGCATGAATTTGGAATTCTTGCATTTGCAGTAAGGATTTGGGACTATGAAAAGAGGATCATTGGAGTTATGTTCAATTGATCTATTTCACAAAGTAAAGATCATAGACAAACATAGTATGCATACTTGGTGTATGGCATGACTAGTGTTTAGAAAACATAGTGTACATGCTTGGAGCATGGGACAACTATTGTTTTAAATTCAAGAATAAAGTTGATAGCTGAAACAGTATACAATGAAAAATGTGTAATCATATGGTGATAAATAAAAGGTGTTTTATTTATGTTCATAGGTTTTGATACCATATTCGATTCAATTATTCTTGTGTTTCATTTTGCATGTTTTGACTTCCAGAATAAACTAGGTCATTGTTCTGGATGACTAAGTTATTCAAACCATCCACAGTCGGTCATATGTTGGAAGTAGATATGAATTAAGACTGTCATGGGTTGGCTTGTAGAGGTCTAAGATGTTGGACAAAGGGCTACAACACTCATGAGTGCTCATAAGTTCTGAGTATTGGATTCAACCCGCACTCATTGGAATCACTTCATGGATTTTATCACGAGTGATCATGAGACGATAATATCTTATATTCTTCAAACCTAGAGATATGAGTTGTTACTATGAGTTGGTTATACATTGATTGCACGAAAACGCATTGGTAACTCGATGTTATAAAACGTGCCTTTGTGTATGATTCAACAAGTAGTAGAACAAGCCATATGAGTCGAAGTTTATCCATTCCTTTTACCTTCGGGATAAAAGCGATATATGTGGGCCCCTCGATGATTTGGTGATGACAAACGTAAGTGCTCGGCCGGGCCTGGACTGATTTGATTTGTTCAATTAGTCAGTCGTCATAAATCGGAAATCGGGAAACAACAAATGGACAGAGAGAATGATTATAATCCATGTATCAGTCCATATGATATCTAGAATGGAGGAATATATGATCCCTTATCTAATGGACATGTCATTTGATTTGTTCAGAGTTTGACAGCGGCTTTAAGAGCTACGATTGCTAGTCGGGATCTTGGAGTCATACTTGAATAATAGTTTTAGACTTATCCAAGTGGGAGACTGTTGGATTAGGTGTCTAAGCCCATAACTATTATTGGTATGTATTCGACCCGAGAGTAGCATGGTCCATTTGGGTTGCATATCATCAGGACAATTTGTTAGGATGGACTTTTGAGAGAAGGTTATTTATGGTTTATTAATATATTATAAGTAATAATATATTAATATGAAATCATATGTTTTAATTAGTAGTGATCAAGAATTAATTTGGAATTAATTTAGTGGTCGAAAGAGACTAATTAAATCTATGGGGACTAATTATGATAATTAGTTATATTTATATGTGTTGGGCTTATGATCCATGTTGGACCAAGTTTATGTATGGATACATAAAGAGTTGGGCCACAGGAACCATGGATCATAAAACCCATGGGTATGGATTTGGGTTATATCCATGACCCTAGAAATCCCACATATAAATAGATACTTCATTGCCCAAAATCGCCACTTGTATCTTTTTAGAGTTCATGGTGTCTTTTGTGTGCATGGAATTCTCTCTCAAGTTCATCCTTTGTCCATGGTGTGTTGTGATTCCATTTGAGGCTTCCACATTATTGGGGCTAAGCTCTTTAAGGCCAAATACACCAAGAATTCAAGCTCCATCAAAAGGTATGTCATGCTAACTAGTATATTATAATTTTATGTTGATTAATACCTTGGAAACCATTTGCATGTATAATTAGTGAAAACATAGATCCAAGGTATTTAGGGTTGTATTATACCAAAACCCAACAGATTTCGACTGGTTCTTCCACGAAATTCAGGTTCTCGTTGATTTCAATCTCATCGAGAGGAATCGTAAGGGTTTCGTCGGACACGCATTTCTTAAGATTCGAAACGTGGAAGACAGGATGGATGTTGGTGAGCTCTAGTGGTAACTGAAGTTTGTAGGCTACGGGACCGATCCTAGCGAGGATATAGAATGGTCCAACGTACCTTGGGTTTAGCTTTCCCTGTTTTCCGAAACGTGTCATGCCTTTCCAGGGCGAGACCTTCAGAAGGACACGGTCACCGACCTGGAATTCCAAGGGTTTTCGTCTCTTATCGGCGTAGCTCTTTCGTTCGATCTTTCCAGTCGTTTCTCGGATGATTTCAGAACTTGTGCGAGTGTTGTTGGGGAATTGACTCTTGACTATTTGCGTGTCGCCCATATCAGCCTAGCACATAGGGGATCTGTACTTACGACTATAGATGGCTTCGACCGGTGCAACCTTGATACTGGGGAGGTCACCGTCGTTGCAAGAAAGTTTAATTAAGGGTAAATGAGTGTCCCACGACGTATTTCCAATCGTCCGGATAGCCCTCTTACTCTGTCCATTTCTTTGTGGGTGATACTCCTCATATGAATACTTTCGGGTTTTCGAAGAGTGATGAATTTTCTAAGTTCGCATCCAGTTTGTCGTTACGAGTGGCAGGAGTTTTGCGATCGAACGATTTAAGACAAAGGGTTTGGTGCATACAAGTCATGTATAACTACCACTTCCCCTAGCGTATTCACTTAAGCTATCATGATTTGCTTATTAGGGCTTTAAACCTTATGAGGATTACGTGATTCAATCCGGACGAGAAAGTAATCACAATTATGAACAATGATTGGGGTTTTCGAAAACGTACCGAAACAAAGCAGGGTCCTTCGATGTTTCCTTCTTCGCTGAGGTCAGACTCCTCCGGTTTCCTCATTGTTCTTTTCTGTTGGGCAGTCTATTGTGAAGTGTCCCACTTCGCCACATGTACCGCACACTTGAACTATGCTAGCGTCGGTAGTGGAAGTGATGTGTTGAGTCGGGGTCTTTGCGAAGTGAGCTTCCTGGCCATCCTCAGCCCCTGGACAATTTCTTTTGAAATGTCCGGGTTCGCCACAATTGTAGCAAACCTGACCCATCTTTACACCAGTAATCGAGGCGTTTGGTTGTGCCGGTGCTCTGCAGTAACGAGCGGTGTGCCCTTCCATGTTGCAGTTCTTACATTGCGATTCACAGCATTTCCCTACGTGGTGGAAGTTGCATTCCTCGCAATTTGGAAGTTTTCCGGCATATCGCCGCGCTGGCGTTGGCACTGGTTTGGCGGATGTTGTGGTTGTAAGAGCTATCACAGGTTGTTGTCTCTTGGCAAGTTTCTGACACGACTTGCGCTCACTCTTGTTCCAGAATTTTCGTTTGGCGCTCTTAGGTTTGGGAGTTGGAGTGTCCTCCTGGATAAGCCCTTGTTGGTTTCCTGATGTATTGCTACAGTTCGAGATGTGGAAATTGTTCCCATTCCCACTTGGGTTGTTAGCGTTAAGAACGGATAGGGCGGCTGCTATGGCTGCTGTGACAGTAGCTTGGAACGTAGCTGAGTCCATATGGAGGATTGGTGTCTTACTGGTAGGTTGGTTATGCTTCTTCGGAGGCACGATCTGCTATATGTCAAGAAAAGAGTTTGTGAGCAACAATGGTTGCTTCCGGATATATCCTAAATGTTTATCTTATGAAATGAGATTTCCCCTTTTTACTATCTGACTCTCATTGATTCGACCTACATCCCCATGATGTGGTCTCGTCAAGAACGGAAAGATTTGAACAGAACAAGGTTCATATACACTAAATTTAAGAACTCCTGGTTGCTCAGCTCATCAGTCTGGTTGAGTAACTCTCCCATTTTTTTCAGCTCCAGATGAGATGGAGGGTCAGCTATAAGAATAACTCCGGGAATCAAGTCGATACAAGATTCAACTGGATGCTCAGGAGGAATCCCTGGAATGTCTTTGGGAAAGACATCAGGGAAAGTTGCAGACTTCGGAGGCGCTCTCGAGGTCTTTAACTTTTTGCGTCTCTTTGACAACATGAGCTGAAATGCGCGGTATCCCTTCCGTGGATACCTCTGGGCTGTGATGCAGGAAATGATACGAAGGTTTGAACAACCTTATCACTGAAACTAGCGAGGACTTCATCTGAGGAATGACTGAGGCGAATTGCTTGTCTCGAAGCAAAGGACATCGACACGATTTGGGGATCAATCGTCCCATGCCGATTAAGACATTGAAACTTTTTGTGGAGACCGATATGAAATTGACGGGGAAAAGGAATGATTACCTAAGTACACCCTATGATACATGTTTTGAAGACAAAATAGTGATAGGACTTTGTTAAGGTTGCTCGATTTGAATGCTACCGCTCCAAGGTATACTTTTGACAATGATAATATTTAGCTGAAATATGATAGTTGCCACCATTGTCGATATCAAGATTACACCAAGTTTGGAAAACTTGACCTAGGAGTAGGTCTACCACATACCAACAGAGGAACAATTTGACAACATAAAGAACTAGTGAATCGGTATTGCAAGACAAGAATGTTTACATAGAAAGGAGCTACTTAGAACATAAATAGGAAAGCTATTCTTTAAACCAAAAGGAAGGACAAGTAGAATATTTCCTACTGGCGACGGGCATTCCTCAGGCGGAACCTTAAGTTAGCCAGCTGGCGCTCCATGTCAAGCAGGCAGCTCTCATATACTGATTGGCATGCTCAGAGCTCTACGACCTCAGCTCGAGTTGCAGCTAGCTCTCGCTGCTGGGCTTCGTTGTCTCTCAAATTCCTCCCATGAGCAACCTCGAGACTGCGAATACGGTTTGTGTTGGCATCCGAATCTGCCTCGAGTTCCACAGTTTGTTGAATGGTCGCCACGTTCATTTCGACATTGCGGGCCACTCAACGGACTATGATTGGAAGGGCTCTATCTGCGGAGCCTCCTCCGTCCACATTGTAAAAGTGGCGATCCCCATTGTACGGGCGGGGTTGGCCTTGTTCGTGACTCCACCTGTCCAGGCTTCCGACCCACATAGGCGTTGGGCCTTCGAGTACAAGCTGAGGGTTGGGATTTGGTATTGGGGCCATTAGGGGTAAGTTCTCGACTTCTGGTTCCGAGTCAGTCTCTTCAGGAAGTGGTTCGGCAAAGCCATCGTCAAAAGGGATTTCATGGTTTCCTTCTGGCTCTAGTTCGATCCATCCACCATCTCCTTGATTGGGAAAGTACGGGTCGCCAGGAAGATGGAATCCAGCCATGCTATCTATGCGAGGTGAGGGTAAAGGAATAGTTAATAGGCATCGAATCTAATAATACTTCCAATGTATTATAGCTACATAATTGGTTTTCCTGGGTAAGTTTCCGGCTTAGTCGTTATAGCATCCTAAAATAATCCTATAGTATTTTAATCCTTATGTTTGGCTCTAGAACACCTCTAGTATCTAGGTAAGTTTTAGAGTTGCTGTAACACTATAGTCACTCCCAAGCACATGTTGGTCATGTCTCGAATGAATATAGTTGATCAGGCTATATTGATCCTAGACATGATTACATAACTGCCCAGGTTTAACCGCAGTGTCCAACATCCAAATACTTTTGTTTCGTCTACTTACGACACGGATTCTGATACTCGGTTACACGTATATACTTTTACAAAAATACTTGTATTTTTGAAAGTATACTTTTAGTTTAGAGCACTTAGGCGCCTCAGTATTTATAGTTGTATACCATGTAAGGTTCGGTATACTTAGTTCGCTATAAACAAGGGCTCTGATACCAATCTGTCACACCCCGAAACCGTGATGGCGGAATCGTTCCGGGGTGGAGGACGTCATGCGTAGTATCACAACAATTGTATCATAGCAAGCATAGTAAACACAACCAGACATTGATTACATATGTGAAAAAGGTTTACATTGTTTAATACATAGATTTGTTTATATCAAAAGTAAAATAAAAAGACATGACTCTAATGCTCCGACTTCTCCAAACTCCTGGATGTACCTGGCTACTAATTTCCTGAGAATACAAGCAGTTTTGAAAGAGTATCAGCATAAAGCTGGTGAGTTCATAAGCATTTAGTTTTGGTGGAAAAATGTTCTTTGATTCTTTTGAAAAGTGTTCCTCAAGAAAATCCTATATTTTCTTATGAAAAGCATGTTTGAAAACTCATTCCTTCCATGACTTCCAGATTCATACATGACATGTATAATTCAAGGAGTCATGGAATGAATATCCGTTGGTAGAGTAGTGAACCATCAGTTTTAGAAAAGCCGGTGTTATTACGGGAAAATCCTATATTTTCCCTAAAAACAAGTTATCCATCCTAGAGGTAGAGATGCAAGTTTAGAGATCCCTGATTACTTATCAGTATATATAAATGTAGTTTTATTACTTAAAATAAAACAAACGAAGAATAGAGTCCGTAAACCAAAATTTGTTTATACTTAGTTGTGAGTCGTATAACCACACTTGATATGACCTAGAGACCTCTCTAACGTTCTTCAGGCGTTAAGTTAAATGACATTTGTCCACCTCAGGCATGCCTGCCTCACTGTAGCTAGCAGTTCAGGTGTGGGATTGTCAGTCCCGAATAGATCTATTCACAAATCTCACGCTCTCCCTCCAGGAGACTCTAGTTATACTATGATAGGATTTATCCCTTTACACCTAAGGGTACAGTATTGAAGTAGCGCCTCACAATTCTGTATAATCTAGTTTACTAGCGAGAAAACAGTATAAAACAGTAATTATCCTTGAATAAATGTACTTTATACTTCTGAGATAACCTATAACATAAACTAAATCTGCCATAGTTTATATATATTCATCCATGAAATCTGATTTGGTAGAGACTGCATAGAGGGTTATCCCAAACTATACCCATTATAGTTTATTAGAGTTGATATGGAAAATGTTTTATAAAACCTTTCTGAAAGCTATGAAGTTAGATTTCCAAAATAACAGTTTCCCTTATATTCAACATATTACGAAAAGAGGTAAAATATCCGGTTATGTTATTAAACGTGGAAATTGTTGAACTGTATTAATAAGTTTAAAAACTTAATAAAATATCTTGAGTTTGGCTTGTATTCCCCCCTGAAAACATTAAAAACATAGAAAATGTAGGGGTATGAACTCACAGTTTGGCGGATGATTCGAGTGGATGATCGGTTACGAGTGTTGAGTGTCAATTGATGTTTCGTACTCAAGTGGATCCTAATAACATATAGTAACACATACATGTGTTAGAATTAGGGTGTTTCATGACTAAACGTGACGGGAAAACACCCTAAAGACTTGGAATTGCTTGTCGGGACCCTATATGATCAAACAAAGGAGGTGTACGGCCCAAAGAGTGTGTGTGCGGTCAGGGTGTGCGGTCAGCATGTGTGTGCGGTTGCACACAGGAGTGTGCGGCCGTACAGAGGGAGTGTGCGGTCGTACAAGCGAGTGTGCGGCCGTACACAGGGGTGTGCAGCCGTACTCTCTTCATTCATGCCCAAAATGTTGATTCTTAGGTGTTTCAAGGCAAATACCAAGTCCAACTAGTAGATAGGGGATCAAACTCTCACTTTGGAGGGTTTTTGAGGTGTGTACGGCCACCTTATGAAGGTGTGCGGCCTTACACCTTCAAGTGATGAAGAACATGAAGAGTTTTAAGCTTAGATCAAGGTGTCTGACCGGTATAACAAACTGAATTATGGAGTAATTCACGTTTTTGAGGCGCTTAGAGTGTTCTTGGATGAAGTTTCTAGAGAGAGAAAGTAGAGAGAGCAAGTAGAGTGCAGCCAAAAGAAAGGAATGAGTGAAGGGGTCACCCTATATATATATATATATATATATATATATATATATATATATATATATATATATATATATATATATATATATATGAGTGTGCGGCTGGAAGATGGGTGTGCGGCCGCACACTCATGTGTACGGCCGTACACTCCTCCCGAGAGGGTGTATGGCCCGAATGTTGGACTATGACTTGGTATTACTCGACCTAGGACCCAAACTTTGATTGTACGAGGCTTAGAATGCTTTATCAAACCCTTAAACGGCGTTAAAAGGTGATAAAATTGAGTTTAATATTGATATAAAGATCAATTGTACAGGATAAAAGTTTCGAGTTGTCACACAACATGTGATGGACCAGATGGTATAAATTATAGCAAAGCTTCAAAAAAAAGCAGGCAATGTTAATCGTAAAATACAATTTGATGAACTGGTCGACTGTATATATCTTGCTACATCTTTTGTTAAATAAGACCACCGTATCAACTTAATCTGTAGATATCCATCAGTTGGTATTGGAAATGTTGTAAAATACATTCCTCTTCCCATCAACTATAATGATGATGTTGGCATCATGTTTGACGTGCTTCATGTCCATCAAGAAGTAAGTAACATTGATCTCTATTTAGAGGTTGAAGACATTTATCAAATTCAACACATAGAGATTGAGTCTAGGTATAAACATTTTTGGTTTACATGATTTACATGTTTCTACTTATTTTGGATGTGATAACTTACTTTGTAATATTTTTAGCATAAATCATGAACCAGTTGTGCTAGAAGAGCAAAGGAATAATGAGTTACTATTACCTAATACGAGCCATGCTACTGCCATATCAAATATGATTCATATTGAAGAATTCTACACAATTTCTCAAGTTGTTGTTGTAAGTAATGGAATAATTAGAGACAATGAATTGATGAAGAAGATGACATTGGAGAAGAATATGATGAACAAGATGGAGTTGACATCACTCAAGAACATGAACCACCATATGTAGATAGGGGTGAAGCATCTTTTGACAACACTTATCAAGTACCATCAACTTTTACCAGTATAGAGGAAACAAATGTGATTAGTGATGGTAATTGGATTGTGTCATGGTCAATGAGCAAGAAAGATTTTACATGGGAGATGGAAAAAGATTCTTTCAAGGATAAAGAAGAACTTATCAGAGCTATCAAGCTCCAATGCATTAAGACACATAGACACTTTCAGGTCATTGAGACACACCCAACTCTATGGAGCATAAGATGCAAGTTGCATTTACAATCTGGTTGTAAATGGCAACTCCGTGCAAGTAAACGAAAAGGAAGTGGAAATTTTGAAATTACAAAGTACATTGGTCAACATTATTGTTTTTTTTAAGAAGTCATTATTGAATTTGTACCAAAAAAATATATCGTACGTTTGATGTTGACTTTAATTTACAATGTCTAACATTATTGTTTGTCAATTAATCTTATTTACAATTTAGGACATTTATTGACATTCCATCAATTTGTTATGATGATTAAATGAGATATAATATATTTGTAATTTTTTTATATAAGTTAATATCAAAGAGTTAAAAAAAGGTCAAAATTTATATTAAAAACCACTAAATTAAAACAATTGCTTAAAATATTAAAAAATTTAAAAAAAATATTGTTTTGGTAAATATTTTGACTACTATTCTGTTTTGATAAATATATTTGAAACTACACCTATTTGATAAATATTTTTTTCAAAACATGCCCATTTGATCAATAACTCTTATTAAAACAAAGAAGCTAATCCTCTATTTATTGAAAGGTTTGGCATCCATTTATATAAGTCAATCTAAGAACATCTCCAATAGTCAAACTATGTTATGACTAAAAAATTGTCAATTCATTTTATTAACTTTAACATCATAATTAAATAATTTTTGAATGATTAACTTCTTCTAATAGCTTTTTTTAAAAGAAATTAACTAATCTATTGTCGCCTAAAATGTTCTAAAAACCTATTTATTTAATTAGTCATTTTTGAACGTACATTTTACCTAAATGTCACAAACAAATAAAATATAAATATAATATGTCGTGTCTTTATTTTTATTATTATTATTATTATTATTATTATTATTATTATTTTTATTATATATATATATATATATATATATATATATATATATATATATATATATATATATATAAACTTATTAGGTCATAGTTATAAAAAAAATTGAAAAATATTACATAATCAATATAAAATTTATATTTCATAAAAAATAACAAATATTTAAAACAAAATTTTAATTAAGGGTATAAAATAAAATATAATTAAAAAATTGGATGTGAGATGGACTAAGCATAAAAATATATTAACCGGTCAATATATATAGTTTTTCGTTTTTTATTTTGATCGTTCAATATACACAGAGGGATCAATATACTTTCATAATGTGTACATCTAACTCCTTGTACTTTCATCATCTTTCATTTAACCCTTAATTGTAATCTAGTTTTAAATATTTTTTTACTTCTTTACTAATTAATCATTCATATTAAGGATTTAATGATGTCTCGTTTATAAAATATAAATGTTATAATGATAATATAATATTTCGATGTTTTGTTATCTTTTTAATTCTAACATAATAATTTTTCATATTTACGTATATAAATATAGACAATACAATTGTATTTATATGTTTGTATTAAAATATGAATTGTATTTAAAAACCGACTAATTAAATGAGGTCAATATTAATGGAATGATAGGTATCATTTATTTTGGGTCATATCATAATATAACCATTGTAACCATTGAAGATGCCGTAAGAATTTGAGAAATAATGTTTTACCCATAAAGAAAAGTTTCCTAAATCTTATAAGGTTAAAACTTCCAACTATGAGTTGGATTTTTTTGGAGATATGTGACCTTGACTCCTAACTTTGAAAAACACCAACCTATCATTAACGATTCTTGACTCTACTTAGAAAATCAATAGAAAATATAGTAATAGAAATAACTTTCGAATAACAAATGCATCTCCCACCAAGAGCCTCTTGGCTCACCAAGTTCGAACATACTTGGGATTTGGATATTGGAAGACCTTTAGTAAATATATTATATGTATTTTCATTTCCGTTGATCTTGCTTATAATAAAATCACCTTTAACGGTTATTTCTCTTATGAAATGATAATGTGCATCAAATTTTTCTCATTTGGTCATGAAACATTTGATCATCGGATAGAAAAATTGTGCTTTGATTGTCGCAAAACACCATATTGATCGTTGACGTTTTATTAGGCTCTCTAACCATCCCATTCAACCAAATAGCTTCTTTAAGTTCACTATAACCATATATTCGGCTTCAATGATGGATAACGTAACTATAGATTACAAATGTTTTTTCCAACTAGAGAACATGCACTAGACTTTTCCATAATTTTGTGGTTCATTCTTTCCGCCATGTCATCCTCCTACTAAGGTGTATAAGTAACTTTGGGATGTCATGTAATTCCTTATTCCCTCCTTTTCCAATTTTCTCCTTTTCAGTAATATGTCTTGAACTCATCTAAAGACAATTCTAGTATGTCATCTATAAGAAGATATTTTACTTCCAAACTAGATTGTTTTACAGCCAATACTTTCTAATTTTTAGAAATTGAAAACACTTCTCCCTTGTGTTTTAAGAAAAATGCCCGGACTTTCCTAGAGAAATCGTCAATAATATTGAAAACTTGTTTTACATTTTTTTATATAACGTTCTAGAGTTATAACTTTTTAAATATTTTTTAAGCTCTCATACAATTTTAATTCAACTACTTTATAAGAAAAGTGTTTTGTAGGTGTTTTAAAAAAATTACAAATTTTTTATACGTTTTAACTAGAAATTTATAAAAGTCTTCTATAATCTTTTTATTACAGCCTTTCAAATTTGATTTATATATTTAAAATTTTTTTCTACATTTTCATAAAACTTTCTTTTACGTGATTATTTTTAAATGTTATATTAAAAAAAAAGTTATAAAAATCTTTAAAACGTTTTAAAATGTTGTAATGAAAAATTTAGAAAGAATTATATGATGAAAGTTATAAAAAAAAGTATATGAAAATGCAAAAAGAAAAAAATAAAAAGTTATAATAAAAGTTTAAATTAATTTTTTCCAAATTTAAACTTTGTTTAAAAAGAATTACATGAGTTCCTTACCTTGTTTAAAAAGTAAAATACATACCTTAGCAACTTAAAAACATTTTGAAAAGTTTTCTTCCAAATTTCAGTGATAACCCAAAGTAATTAACTAGTTAAATTATAAAATTTACGTTCATGTATATTCCAGTCAAAAAGTTGATCATGTCCATACTTCATACCACTGGATCACTTTGTTTTCCAACCATCACATCAACACTCCTCATGATAACAAATAATTATCCAAAAAAAACTCTGTTGCAACCAATACCGACTCTCAGAGGGCATCCTTTCTGTCACACCCCGGAACCGATGGCGGAAATGATCCGTGGCGGAGTGACGTCATACGTAGTATCACAACAGTTGTATCATAGTAAGCGAAGTAAACACAACCATTACATTATAGTATGAATATTTACATTATTCAAAAACATGGTTTATACATAACAGTATATAACAAAAGTAAAAGACGTGACTCCAAAACGCTCCGTCTTCTCCAAAAGTTGGCAAGAGTACCTGTCTATTGTTGCCCTGATAATACAAGCAGTTTTAAAATATCAGCATAAAATATCAGCATAAAGCTGAGAATACAAGCAGTTCATAAGCGTTTAGTTCTGGTGAAAGAAATGTTTCTTTGATCCTTTGAAAAATGTTTCCCAAGAAAATCCTATATTTTCTTATGATAGATGTTTGATTATCCATATGTTAAACAGCCTGCTTACGAAAAGTTGAGTTATCACAGGAAAATCCTATATTTTTCTTAAAAGTTGATAGTTGGTTTTCTGTTCTGGAGTGAGGTGTACAAGTATCTACCATACTTATATTGTTAGATGTAGTTTCCTTGAAAAACCCTGGTTGCTCGCTGTGAGATGTATTAGCCTTATTACATAAATAAAACTAATAAAATAGGTAGTGAATTAGATCCTAAGGGTATTATCAATTCCCTCTAGTAATCAAATCGGTTAACACTTTAAGGTTAGTTCACTTGTTTCATTATTACAAAAGTAAATTTTAGCTACCTAAGTTATGAGTGTCATAACCGTACTTAGACTGGATAAGGCACGTAACGGGGCCAGTATCTTTTTATGACTTTGTCACCCCTGAACCTAACGGTCCCGTTGTAGCTTGCAGCGAGGGTGCGGGATAGTCAGTCCCATATAGATCTATACACATTAGTCACGCTCTCCCTACAAGAGATTCTGGTTACAAGTGTTAGTCCTACACTCTCGAATCCGGTGGAGTGTTACCAAGGACGTGTCTCAAACTTAGCCTAACAAATTTACAAGTAATAATACTGAAAATCCTGTTTATGTTTTGTATAAATCCTTTATAAAATATCCCATTTTATGATAAGATTTACAAGTTCCTTGCTTTAGTTTTGAAAACTGTTTCTACGAGTTGATTTCTTAATCGTTTGGTAAAACCGTTTTCTGAGTTAAAAGCATGTTGAACATATAATCATTTTATGCAAAATGAGATAAATTGAGCACAAGTTTCCTTGTACTTTTGCTTGTATCCCCCCTCCCCTGAAAACATGAAAAACTCGGAAAAAGCGTAGGGGTATGAACTCACCTGTAGTGAGTGATACGAATGTAAGATCGGTAATGGATGCTAAGTGTCAAGTGAAGTCTTGAGCACACGTACGGATCCTATTTAGCATATAATGACATATATATGTATACAATTAGTGTATATTCAACTAATTAAGAAGGATAACACCCTTATAGTCTAGGAAACACTTATATGGAAGTGTTACAATCACAAATGATTGCATAAAAGGAGTGTATGGTCACCAAATGGAGCTTTCGGTCCAAGTGGTATGTTCCTAGGAGTTTTCGGTCCAAATGGTTTTCGGTCCAATGACCTTTCAGTCCATATGGTTTTCGGTTCAATGACCTTTCGGTCCATATGGTTTTCGGTCCAATGACCTTTCGGTCATGGAGTTCTCATCCTAAGGAGGTTCAACCGAAAACTCATCAAATCTTGTAAAAATGATGTTTTTCGAGGGTTATGCTCAATGGGATCGGTTTCTAGGGTTCATGCTTAGTCTTAGGAAGGTTTAAGGCTATAATGATGATTTCAAGGCCTTAAACACCTATTGTTCTTGGGTAAATGATGATTTTTTTCGAGGGTTATGCTCACTAGACCGAAAACACCTATTGTTCTTGGGTAAATGATGATTTCAAGGCCTTAAACAAGAGTTTCAACTAGATAATAAGTATAGGAAATTAATACTTACGATTTAGAGGCTAATGGAGTTGATTTTGGACCAAAACACTAGTGTGTGTTTTTGGTGTTCTTGGTGTTCTTGAAGATTAAACCCAAAAGATGAAGTTAATGGATTAAATCGAAGGGTGATGCTAGTTAAGAAGATCTATCAACAATTCAAGGTGAAAGAAACACTTACATTTTTGAGGATTTGTAAGAAGGTCTTATGATACTTGAGAGAGTTTTCGAGTTCTAGACTTGTAAAAGGGAAAGAATTATCAAAATGATCATGAAATATATATGTATAAGGGAGTTTTCGGTCACCTTGACCGAAAACCCAAAGATCTTGACCGAAAACTCCTTTTTGAGGAGGTTTTCGGTTTGCTTCATGACTAGAACTTCAACGAATTCATCCTAACACTGATTCCTTTGCTGCACTAAGTTTAGAATATTCCGTTAGTCCAAAAATAATACTGACGTGAACAGAAATAAATCTGAATTGATTTATTTAAACGCAAAGTCTTTCCCAAACTATCAAATTTGACGGAATTAAATAAAAACCCAAATTTGATTAACGGAAATTGAGTAAGGATAACGGAAAAAGTTTCGGGTTGTCACATCATCCCCTCGTTAGAGGGAATTTCGTCCCGAAATTCGAACATAGAATACAAATCATAGATTAGAAAAGAGATGCGTATACTTCTGTTTCATCTGATCTTCGCGTTCCCAAGTGAATTCAGGTCCCCGCTTGGCATTCCAGCGAACCTTCACTATCGGGATGCGACTTTGTTTCGTTCGTTTTATCTCTCTATCCATGATTTCGACTGGTTCTTCTACGAAGTTCAGATTCTCGTTGATTTCAATCTCGTCGAGAGGAATCGTAAAGGTTTCGTCGGATACACATTTCTTAAGATTCGAAACGTGGAATACAGGATGAATGTTGCTAAGTTCTTACGGTAAACGAAGTTTGTAGGCTACGGGACCGATACTAGCGAGGATCTCGAAGGGTCCTATGTATCTTGGATTTAGCTTTCCACGCTTTCCGAAGCGTATCATGCCTTTCCAGGGCGAGACCTTCAACAGAACACGGTCTCCAACCTGGAACTCCAAGGGTTTTCGTCGTTTATCGGCGTAGCTCTTTTGTCTATCTCGTGAGGCCCTAAGTCGTTCTCGGATTTGAACAATCTTTTCGGTGGGTTTGCGGATGATTTCTGGACCAGTGAGAGTGCTGTCAGGGACTTGCCCCTTGGCTAGCTGCGTGTCGCCCACCTCAGCCCAACACAGAGGGGATCTGCACTTGCGACCATAGAGGGCTTCGAAAGGTTTGGATGCTGGTGTGGTAACTGTTGTTGTAGGAAAACTCGACCAAGGGCAAATGGGTGTCCCACGACTCTCCGAAATCAATGACACATGCTCTCAACATGTCTTCCAAGGTTTGGATGGTTCTCTCACTCTGTCCATCTGTCTGAGGGTGGTAAGCTGTGCTAATATCCAGCTTAGTTCCAACAGCCTTCTGTAGTGACTGCCAGAACCTCAAAGTGAACCTGCTATATCGATCGGAGATAATGGACACAGGCACACCATGCAGTCGAACTATCTCTCGGATGTAGATTCGCGTGAGTCTCTCCATTTTGAAGTTTTCCTTGATCGGTAGGAAGTGGGCGGATTTAGTCAGCCGGTCGACAATTACCCAAATGGCGTCGTGCCCACTCGGAGACTTGGGTAATTTGGTGATAAAATCCATAGTAATTCTCTCCCACTTCCACTCCGGTATCTCCGGCTGGTGGAGTAGAGCTGAGGGCTTCTGATATTCGACCTTCACCTTGGCGCAAGTCTGGCAGTTGCCCACGAAGGTAGTGATCTCTGCTTTCATGTTCGGCCACCAATATAGTTTCTTGAGATCGAGGTACATCTTGTAAGAGCCTGGATGAACGGAGTTTCTGGCCTAGTGAGCTTCGTTCATTAGAACCTCTCCGTAACCGCCGAACTTTGGGGTCCAGATCCGGTCCAAGAAATAATAGACTCCGTCTCCCTTGATCTCTAGGTTCTTTTCCATTCCTCTCAAGGCTTCACCCGGCATGTTCTCTGGTCTTAAGGCTTCCAACTGAGCCTCCTTGATTTGCGCGGATAAATGGGAATGGATAGTCATGGTCAGTGCCTTCACCCTACGACCTGAGTACTCCTTCCGGCTGAGGGCATCTGCCACCACATTGGCCTTGCCGGGATGGTAGCGGATTTCACACTCGTAATCGCTGAGTAGCTCAACCCATCACCGTTGTCTCATGTTCAGTTCCTTCTGGTCGAAGATATGTTGCAAACTTTTATGGTCAGTGAAGATAGTGCACTTGGTTCCGTAGAGATAATGTCTCCATATCTTCAATACGAAGACCACTGCTCCCAATTCCAAGTCGTGCGTTGTGTAGTTGACTTTGTGTGCTTTCAGCTGTCTTGAGGCATAAGCAATGACTTTTCCCCGTTGCATAAGCACACAGCCTAGGCCCTGATTGGATGCATCACAGTAGACAACGAAGTCGTTCGTCCCTTCGGGCAGGGACAAAATAGGTGCGCTGCATAGGGCCCGCTTCAATGTTTGGAACGCAGTGTCTTGCTTCTCACTCCAAAAAAAGGGTACGTCTTTCTGAGTCAGAGCGGTTAAGGGTTTGGCGATTCTGGAGAAATTCTGGATAAATCTACGATAGTAGCTAGCGAGACCCAAGAATTGACGGATTTCTGTTGGTGTCTTCAGTGCTGACCAGTTCTCTATCGCTTTGATTTTGGAGGGGTCCACGTGTATGCCTTCCTCGCTTACCACGTGACCTAGGAAGGTTACTTTTCGAATCTAGAATTCGCACTTGGAGAATTTCGCGTACAACTTCTCCGTCCTTAGAGTTTCCAGCACCAATCTCAAGTGCTGTCGATGATCCTCCTCACTTATGGAGTAGACAAGTATATCGTCGATGAACACGATTACAAACTTGTCCAGGAAAGAACGGCATACCCGATTCATCAGGTCCATGAATACCGCCGGTGCGTTGGTTAGACCGAAGGGCATTACTACAAATTCGTAGTGACCATACCGAGTCTGAAATATTGTCTTAGGAACATCACTCTCATGGACTCGCAGCTGATGGTACCATGATCTTAGGTCTATTTTGGAAAAGTAATTGGCTCCTTGAAGTTGATCAAAGAGGTTGTCGATTCGAGGAAGAGGGTAACGGTTTTTTACTGTGAGCCTGTTCAGCTCTCGATAGTCAATGCACATCCGAAAGGTTCCATCCTTCTTTTTCACAAATAAGATCGGGGCTCCCCATGGTGAGGAACTCGGTCTGATGAACCCTTAGCTGAGCAGCTCATTGAGTTGACTGGATAACTCATGCATTTCTGTCGGCGCTAGTCGGTTTGGGGATTTAGCTAGGGGGGTAGCTCCGGGGATTAAGTCGATGCGAAACTCGACTTGGCGTTCGGGAGGGATCCCTGGGAGATCTTCGGGAAAAACATCAGGAAAGTTGCAGACTTCGGGGATGCTCTCGAGGTCTTTAACTTCCTGCTTATCGTCAATGACATGGGCTAGGAATGCATGACACTCCTTTCGCAGAAGTTTATGGGCTTTGATGCACGAAACGATACGGAGGTTTGAACTGAGTTTATCGCCATAAATTACGAGAGTTTCATCAGAGGAAAGGTTAAGACGGATAGATTTTTCATAACAAAGGATACCAGCATGATTGGGGCTCAACCAATCCATGCCGATGATGACATCGAAGCTTTTTATGGAGACTGGCATAAGGTCAATAGGAAAAGAATGATCGTTCAGGGTAAGAGTACAGCCTACGTATATATCATTAGTGCTCTCTTTCTCACCGTTAGCCATCTCGACGGTAAATGTTTCAGTTAGTGGTTGAGGTTTTTGCCTATGAAGATGTTTGAATGCATGGCTAACAAAACTTCTTTCCGCACCAGAATCGAAAAGAATGCATGCATAAGAGTTGTCGAGGAGGAACGTACCCGAAACAACTGTGGGAGCAGCGACTGCCTCCTCTTGCCCCATCGTCAGTACTCTCCCCGTGCCACCTGCTGTTGTTGCCTTGGGGTAGTTTCTCCTATAGTGCCCGATTTCTCCACAACCATAACTGGCTTGACCGACTCCTGTTCCAGATGCCTGATTGGCTGGTTGTACTGGTGTTTTGCAAACTCGAGCTGTGTGCCCCTTTTTGCCACAGCTGGTGCCCGAGATTTCTCGGCATGGGCCGGGATTATGATGATAGTTACACTTGTCGCACCGAGGAAGGGTACCAGCATATTTACTGGTAGGTGCTTGAGTGGCAGGAGCAGCGGCAGGAGTAGTAGCAGCATGGACTGCCACTGTTTGCTGTTTCTTTGAGGGCTCCTGTGAAGACTGGCCCTTCCGCTGCTTCCAGAACTTTCTTTTCTCACCACTCCCTTTCGCTGGCTCAGGAGCGGTTGCCACTTTATCAAGATCAACTTCGTGATCTATGAGAGTTTGCGCCAGGCACTTAGCGCTGTCAAAGGTGTTTGGCCTAGCAGCCAAGACATTTCCTTTGGTGGGTTGCGTCAGTCCCCATATGTATCTCTCTATCTTTTTGCTTTCTGGGGTGACCATTCCCTGGCAAAGAAGCGCTAGGTCTTCAAACCTAGAAGCGTAGGCAACAATGTCGGATTCCTTCATCCTTAGGTTCCAGAGTTCGTGCTCTAGTTTCTGCATCTCGCCCCGTGGGCAGTACTCAGCTATCATGAGTTCCTTTAAACTTTCCCAACCCATAGCATTTGCCACTGGTAGGGTTAGGTATTTGACCCGACCATTCCACCAGGTCAGTGCCCTGTTGGCGAAAGTGCAAGCGGCGAATTTTACTTTGTTGGCTTCAGAACAGGAACAAATTTCAAAAATGGACTCGATTTTCTCGATCCATTGAGTCAGGGCAATAACCCCTCCTTTGCCGTCGAAAGATGTGGGTTTCGCGTTCATGAAGTCCTTATAAGAGCACTCCTTTTGGTGTCCCTGACCACCTTCATGATTTTGGGGATGCGTACCACCTCCCTGCCCACCAGATCCACCAGAATTAACTTGTGACATCGCAGCAGCCACGACAGCAGTAACAGCTGCTTGGAACATAACGGGATCGAACTGAGGGGGCGGTGGTGGTGGAGCGTCATCATTCCTTCTGATAGGTCTCTTTCGGGGAGGCATCTTATTCTAAAAACAACCAGGAATAAGAGGATGGTAAGTCCTCAAGATATATGAAACAAAATATATCCTATCATGATAATAAAGTGTTCTACCAAGCGATAAGCAAAGGAAAGTTACTAATGCAAGTAAGTTTTCGCTAAGAAACAAATAGGTAGTAACACTAGGAATGAATTTCTACAATGTATTCGGCTCTGACTAAAATACTCCTATAGTATTTTAAGTTGTATAGATACTGGGTAAGTTTTAGGCCTGTTGCAACACCAAAGTCACTCCCAAGCACATGTTGGTCATGTCTCGAATAAATATAGTTGATCAGGCTATATTGCCCCTAGACATGATTACATAACTGCCCAGGTTTAACCGCAGTGTTCAACATCCAAAATACTTTTGTTTTGTTCTACTCATGATATTGTTTCTGGTACTCAGGTATACTTGTATACTCTTGTTAAAATACTTATATTTTAAAAGTATACTTTTAGTTCAGAGCACTTCAGCCCCTTAGTGTTTATAGTTGTATACCATGTAAGGTTCGGTATACTTAGTTCACTATAAACAATAGCTCTGATACCAATCTGTCACACCCCGAAACCGATGGCGGAAATGTTCCGGGGCGGAGTGACGTCATGCGTAGTATCACAACAGTTGTATCATAGTAAGCGAAGTAAACACAACCATTACATTATAGTATGAATATTTACATTATTCAAAAACATGGTTTATACATAACAGTATATAACAAAAGTAAAAGACGTGACTCCAAAACGCTCCGTCTTCTCCAAAAGTTGGCAAGAGTACCTGTCTATTGTTGCCCTGAGAATACAAGCAGTTTTAAAATATCAGCATAAAGCTGGTGAGTTCATAAGCGTTTAGTTCCGGTGAAAGAAATGTTTCTTTGATCCTTTGAAAAATGTTTCCGAAGAAAATCCTATATTTTCTTATGAAAGATGTTTGATTATCCATATGTTAAACAACCTGTTTACGAAAAGTTGAGTTATCCCAGGAAAATCCTATATTTTCCTTAAAAGTTGATAGTTGCTTTTCTGTTCTGGAGTGAGGTGTACAAGTATCTACCATACTTATATCGTTAGATATAGTTTCCTTGAAAAACCCTGGTTGCTCGCTGTGAGATGTATTAGCCTTATTACATAAATAAAACTAATAAAATAGGTAGTGAACTAGATCCTAAGGGTATTATCAATTCCCTCTAGTAATCAAATCGGTTATCACTTTGAGGTTAGTTCACTTGTTTCATTATTACAAAAGTAAATTTTCGCTACCTAAGTTATGAGTGTCATAACCGTACTTAGACTGGATAAGGCACGTAACGGGGCCAGTATCTTTATTTGACTTTGTCACCCCTAAACCTAAAGGTCCCGCTGTACCTAGCAGCGAGGGTGCGAGATAGTCAGTCCTATATAGATCTACACAAAATAGTCACGCTCTCCCTACAAGAGATTCTGGTTACAAGTGTTAGTCCTACACTCTCGAATCCGGTGGAGTGTTACCAAGGACGTGTCTCAAACTTAGCCTAACAAATTTACAAGTAATAATACTGAAAATCCTGTTTATGTTTTGTATAAATCCTTTATAAAATATCACATTTTATGATAAGATTTACAAGTTCCTTGCTTTAGTTTTGAAAACTGTTTCTACGAGTTGATTTCTTAATCGTTTGGTAAAACCGTTTTCTGAGTTAAAAGCATGTTGAACATATAATCATTTTATGCAAAATGAGATAAATTGAGCACAAGTTTCCTTCTACTTTTGCTTGTATCCCCCCTCCCCTGAAAACATGAAAAACTCGGAAAAAGCGTAGGGGTATGAACTCACCTGTAGTGAGTGATACGAATGTAAGATCGGTAATGGATGCTAAGTGTCAAGTGAAGTCTTGAGCACACGTACGGATCCTATTTAGCATATAATGATATATATATATGTATACAATTAGTGTATATTCAACTAATTAAGAAGGATAACACCCTTATAGTCTAGGAAACACTTATATGGAAGTGTTACAATCACAAATGATTGCATAAAAGGAGTGTATGGTCACCAAATGGAGCTTTCGGTCCAAGTGGTATGTTCCTAGGAGTTTTCGGTCCAAATGGTTTTCGGTCCAATGACCTTTCAGTCCATATGGTTTTCGGTTCAATGACCTTTCGGTCCATATGATTTTCGGTCCAATGACCTTTCGGTCATGGAGTTCTCATCCTAAGGAGGTTCAACCGAAAACTCATCAAATCTTGTAAAAATGATGTTTTTCGAGGGTTATGCTAAATGGGATCGGTTTCTAGGGTTCATGCTTAGTCTTAGGAAGGTTTAAGGCTATAAGAACCCCTTAATGAGGGTTTTCGGTCTAAGGAGATGCACTAGACCGAAAACACCTATTGTTCTTGGGTAAATGATGATTTCAAGGCCTTAAACAAGAGTTTCAACTAGATAATAAGTATAGGAAAGTAATACTTATGATTTAGAGGCTAATGGAGTTGATTTTGGACCAAAACACTAGTGTGTGTTCTTGGTGTTCTTGGTGTTCTTGAAGATTAAACCCAAAAGATGAAGTTAATGGATTAAATCGAAGGGTGATGCTAGTTAAGAAGATCTATCAACAATTCAAGGTGAAAGAAACACTTACATTTTTGAGGATTTGTAAGAAGGTCTTATGATACTTGAGAGAGTTTTCGAGTTCTAGACTTGTAAAAGGGAAAGAATTATCAAAATGATCATGAAATATATATGTATAAGGGAGTTTTCGGTCACCTTGACCGAAAACCCAAAGATCTTGACCGAAAACTCCTTTTTGAGGAGGTTTTCGGTTTGCTTCATGACTAGAACTTCAACGAATTCATCCTAACACTAATTCCTTTGATGCACTAAGTTTAGAATATTCCGTTAGTCCAAAAATAATACTGACGTGAACAGAAATAAATCCGAATTGATTTATTTAAACGCAAAGTCTTTCCCAAACTATCAAATTTGACGGAATTAAATAAAAATCCGAATTTGATTAACGGAAATTGAGTAAGGATAACGGAAAAAGTTTCGGGTTGTCACATCATCCCCCCGTTAGAGGGAATTTCGTCCCGAAATTCGAACATAGAATACAAATCATAGATTAGAAAAGAGATGCGGATACTTCTGTTTCATCTGATCTTCGCGTTCCCAAGTGAATTCAGGTCCCCGCTTGGCATTCCAGCGAACCTTCACTATCGGGATGCGACTTTGTTTCGTTCGTTTTATCTCTCTATCCATGATTTCGACTGGTTCTTCTACGAAGTTCAGATTCTCGTTGATTTCAATCTCGTCGAGAGGAATCGTAAAGGTTTCGTCGGATACACATTTCTTAAGATTCGAAACGTGGAATACAGGATGAATGTTGCTAAGTTCTTGCGGTAAACGAAGTTTGTAGGCTACGGGACCGATACTAGCGAGGATCTCGAAGGGTCCTATGTATCTTGGATTTAGCTTTCCACGCTTTCCGAAGCGTATCATGCCTTTCCAGGGCGAGACCTTCAACAGAACACGGTCTCCAACCTGGAACTCCAAGGGTTTTCGTCGTTTATCGGCGTAGCTCTTTTGTCTATCTCGTGAGGCCCTAAGTCGTTCTCGGATTTGAACAATCTTTTCGGTGGTTTCGCGGATGATTTCTGGACCAGTGAGAGTGCTGTCAGGGACTTGCCCCTTGGCTAGCTGCGTGTCGCCCACCTCAGCCCAACACAGAGGAGATCTGCACTTGCGACCATAGAGGGCTTCGAAAGGCGCAGCCTTGATGCTGGTGTGGTAACTGTTGTTGTAGGAAAACTCGACCAAGGGCAAATGGGTGTCCCACGACTCTCTGAAATCAATGACACATGCTCTCAACATGTCTTCCAAGGTTTGGATGGTTCTCTCACTCTGTCCATCTGTCTGAGGGTGGTAAGCTGTGCTCATATCCAGCTTAGTTCCAACAGCCTTCTGTAGTGACTGCCAGAACCTCAAAGTGAACCTGCTATCTCGATCGGAGATAATGGACACAGGCACACCATGCAGTCGAACTATCTCTCGGATGTAGATTCGCGTGAGTCTCTCCATTTTGAAGTTTTCCTTGATCGGTAGGAAGTGGGCGGATTTAGTCAGCCGGTCGACAATTACCCAAATGGCGTCGTGCCCACTCGGAGACTTGGGTAATTTGGTGATAAAACCCATAGTAATTCTCTCCCACTTCCACTCCGGTATCTCCGGCTGGTGGAGTAGAGTTGAGGGCTTCTGATATTCGACCTTCACCTTGGCGCAAGTCAGGCAGTTGCCCACGAAGGTAGCGATCTCTGCTTTCATGTTCGGCCACCAATATAGTTTCTTGAGATCGAGGTACATCTTGTAAGAGCCTGGATGAACGGAGTTTCTGGCCTAGTGAGCTTCGTTCATTAGAACCTCTCCGTAACCGCCGAACTTTGGGGTCCAGATCCGGTCCATGAAATAATAGACTCCGTCTCCCTTGATCTCTAGGTTCTTTTCCATTCCTCTCAAGGCTTCACCCGACATGTTCTCTGGTCTTAAGGCTTCCAACTGAGCCTCCTTGATTTGCGCGGATAAATGGGAATGGATAGTCATGGTCAGTGCCTTCACCCTACGACCTGAGTACTCCTTCCGGCTGAGGGCATCTGCCACCACATTGGCCTTGCCGGGATGGTAGCGGATTTCGCACTCGTAATCGCTGAGTAGCTCAACCCATCACCGTTGTCTCATGTTCAGTTCCTTCTGGTCGAAGATATGTTGCAAACTTTTATGGTCAGTGAAGATAGTGCACTTGGTTCCGTAGAGCTAATGTCTCCATATCTTCAATACGAAGACCACTGCTCCCAATTCCAGGTCGTGCGTTGTGTAGTTGACTTTGTGTGCTTTCAGCTGTCTTGAGGCATAAGCAATGACTTTTCCCCGTTGCATAAGCACACAGCCTAGGCCCTTATTGGATGCATCAGAGTAGACAACGAAGTCATCCGTCCCTTCGGGCAGGGACAAAATAGGTGCGCTGCATAGGGCCCGCTTCAATGTTTGGAACGCAGTGTCTTGCTTCTCACTCCAAAAAAAGGGTACGTCTTTCTGAGTCAGAGCGGTTAAGGGTTTGGCGATTCTGGAGAAATTCTGGATAAATCTGCGATAGTAGCTAGCGAGACCAAAGAATTGACGGATTTCTGTGGGTGTCTTCAGTGCTGACTAGTTCTCTATCGCTTTGATTTTGGAGGGGTCCACGTGTATGCCTTCCTCGCTTACCACGTGACCTAGGAAGGTTACTTTTCGAATCTAGAATTCGCACTTGGAGAATTTCGCGTACAACTTCACCGTCCTTAGAGTTTCCAGCACCAATCTCAAGTGCTGTCGATGATCCTCCTCACTTCTGGAGTAGACAAGTATATCGTCGATGAACACGATTACAAACTTGTCCAGGAAAGAACGGCATACCCGATTCATCAGGTCCATGAATACCGCCGGTGCGTTGGTTAGACCGAAGGGCATTACTACAAATTCGTAGTGACCATACCGAGTCCGAAATATTGTCTTAGGAACATCACTCTCATGGACTCGCAGCTGATGGTACCCTGATCTTAGGTCTATTTTGGAAAAGTAATTGGCTCCTTGAAGTTGATCGAAGAGGTCGTCGATTCGAGGAAGAGGGTAACGGTTTTTTACTGTGAGCCTGTTCAGCTCTCGATAGTCAATGCACATCCGAAAGGTTCCATCCTTCTTTTTCACAAATAAGATCGGGGCTCCCCATGGTGAGGAACTCGGTCTGATGAACCCTTAGCTGAGCAGCTTATTGAGTTGACTGGATAACTCATGCATTTCTGTCGGCGCTAGTCGGTATGGGGATTTAGCTAGGGGGTAGCTCCGAGGATTAAGTCGATGCGAAACTCGACTTGGCGTTCGGGAGGGATCCCTGGGAGATCTTCGGGAAAAACATCAGGAAAGTTGCAGACTTCAGGGATGCTCTCGAGGTCTTTAACTTCCTGCTTATCGTCAATGACATGGGCTAGGAATGCATGACACTCCTTTCGCAGAAGTTTCTGGGTTTTGATGCACGAAATGATACGGAGGTTTGAACTGAGTTTATCGCCATAAATTACGAGAGTTTCATCAGAGGAAAGGTTAAGACGGATAGATTTTTCATAACAAAGGATATCAGCATGATTGGGGCTCAACCAATCCATGCCGATGATGACATCGAAGCTTTTTATGGAGACTGGTATAAGGTCAATAGGAAAAGAATGATCGTTCAGGGTAAGAGTACAGCCTACGTATATATCATTAGTGCTCTCTTTCTCACCGTTAGCCATCTCGACGGTAAATGTTTCAGTTAGTGGTTGAGGTTTTTGCCTAAGAAGATGTTTGAATGCATGGCTAACAAAACTTCTTTCCGCACCAGAATCGAAAAGAATGCATGCATAAGAGTTGTCGAGGAGGAACGTACCCGAAACAACTGTGGGAGCAGCGACTGCCTCCTCTTGCCCCATCGTCAGTACTCTCCCCGTGCCACCTGCTGTTGTTGCCTTGGGGTAGTTTCTCCTATAGTGCCCGATTTCTCCACAACCATAACTGGCTTGACCGACGCCTGTTCCAGATGCCTGATTGGCTGGTTGTACTGGTGTTTTGCAAACTCGAGCTGTGTGCCCCTTTTTGCCACAGCTGGTGCCCGAGATTTCTCGGCATGGGCCGGGATTATGATGATAGTTACACTTGTCGCACCGAGGAAGGGTACCAGCATATTTACTGGTAGGTGCTTGAGTGGCAGGAGCAGCGGCAGGAGTAGTAGCAGCATGGACTGCCACTATTTGCTGTTTCTTTGAGGCCTCCTGTGAAGACTGGCCCTTCCGCTGCTTCCAGAACTTTCTTTTCTCACCACTCCCTTTCGCTGGCTCAGGAGCGGTTGCCACTTTATCAAGATCAACTTCGTGATCTATGAGAGTTTGCGCCAGGCACTTAGCGCTGTCAAAGGTGTTTGGCCTAGCAGCCAAGACATTTCCTTTGGTGGGTTGCGTCAGTCCCCATATGTATCTCTCTATCTTTTTGCTTTCTGGGGTGACCATTCCCTGGCAAAGAAGCGCTAGGTCTTCAAACCTAGAAGTGTAGGCAGCAATGTCGGATTCCTTCATCCTTAGGTTCCAGAGTTCGTGCTCTAGTTTCTGCATCTCGCCCCGTGGCCAGTACTCAGCTATCATGAGTTCCTTTAAACTTTCCCAACCCATAGCATTTGTCACTGGTAGGGTTAGGTATTTGACCCGACCATTCCACCAGGTCAGTGCCCTGTTGGCGAAAGTGCAACCGGCGAATTTTACTTTGTTGGCTTCAGAACAGGAACAAATTTTGAAAATGGACTCGATTTTCTCGATCCATTGAGTCAGGGCAATAACCCCTCCTTTGCCGTCGAAAGATGTGGGCTTCGCGTTCATGAAGTCCTTATAAGAGCACTCCTTTTGGTGTCCCTGACCACCTTCATGATTTTAGGGATGCGTACCACCTCCCTGCCCACCAGATCCACCAGAATTAACTTGTGACATCGCAGCAGCCACGGCAGCAGTAACAGCTGCTTGGAACATAACGGGATCGAACTGAGGGGGCGGTGGTGGTGGAGCGTCATCATTCCTTCTGATAGGTCTCTTTCGGGGAGGCATCTTGTTCTAAAAACAACCAGGAAGAAGAGGATGGTAAGTCCTCAAGATATATGAAACAAAATATATCCTATCATGATAATAAAGTGTTCTACCAAGCGATAACCAAAGGAAAGTTACTAATGCAAGTAAGTTTTCGCTAAGAAACAAATAGGTAGTAACACTAGGAATGAATTTCTACAATGTATTCGGCTTTGACTAAAATACTCCTATAGTATTTTAAGTTGTATAGATACTGGGTAAGTTTTAGGCCTGTTGCAACACCAAAGTCACTCCCAAGCACATGTTGGTCATGTCTCGAATAAATATAGTTGATCAGGCTATATTGCCCAAATACATGATTACATAACTGCCCAGGTTTAACCGCAGTGTTCAACATCCAAAATACTTTTGTTTTGTTCTACTCATGATACTGTTTCTGGAACTCAGGTATACTTGTATACTCTTGTTAAAATACTTATATTTTAAAAGTATACTTTTAGTTCAGAGCACTTCAGCCCCTTAGTGTTTATAGTTGTATACCATGTAAGGTTCGATATACTTAGTTCACTATAAACAATAGCTCTGATACCAATCTGTCACACCCCGAAACCGATGGCGGAAATGTTCCGGGGCGGAGTGACGTCATGCGTAGTATCACAACAGTTGTATCATAGTAAGCGAAGTAAACACAACCATTACATTATAGTATGAATATTTACATTATTCAAAAACATGGTTTATACATAACAGTATATAACAAAAGTAAAAGACGTGACTCCAAAACGCTCCGTCTTCTCCAAAAGTTGGCAAGAGTACCTGTCTATTGTTGCCCTGAGAATACAAGCAGTTTTAAAATATCAGCATAAAGCTGGTGAGTTCATAAGCGTTTAGTTCTGGTGAAAGAAATGTTTCTTTGATCCTTTGAAAAATGTTTCCCAAGAAAATCCTATATTTTCTTATGAAAGATGTTTGATTATCCATATGTTAAACAACCTGTTTACGAAAAGTTGAGTTATCCCAGGAAAATCCTATATTTTCCTTAAAAGTTGATAGTTGGTTTTCTGTTCTGGAGTGAGGTGTACAAGTATCTACCATACTTATATCGTTAGATATAGTTTCCTTGAAAAACCCTGGTTGCTCGCTGTGAGATGTATTAGCCTTATTACATAAATAAAACTAATAAAATAGGTAGTGAACTAGATCCTAAGGGTATTATCAATTCCCTCTAGTAATCAAATCGGTTATCACTTTGAGGTTAGTTCACTTGTTTCATTATTACAAAAGTAAATTTTCGCTACCTAAGTTATGAGTGTCATAACCGTACTTAGACTGGATAAGGCACGTAACGGGGCCAGTATCTTTATTTGACTTTGTCACCCCTGAACCTAACGGTCCCGCTGTACCTAGCAGCGAGGGTGCGAGATAGTCAGTCCTATATAGATCTACACAAAATAGTCACGCTCTCCCTACAAGAGATTCTGGTTACAAGTGTTAGTCCTACACTCTCGAATCCGGTGGAGTGTTACCAAGGACGTGTCTCAAACTTAGCCTAACAAATTTACAAGTAATAATACTGAAAATCCTGTTTATGTTTTGTATAAATCCTTTATAAAATATCACATTTTATGATAAGATTTACAAGTTCCTTGCTTTAGTTTTGAAAACTGTTTCTACGAGTTGATTTCTTAATCGTTTGGTAAAACCGTTTTCTGAGTTAAAAGCATGTTGAACATATAATCATTTTATGCAAAATGAGATAAATTGAGCACAAGTTTCCTTGTACTTTTGCTTGTATCCCCCCCCCCCCTGAAAACATGAAAAACTCGGAAAAAGCGTAGGGGTATGAACTCACCTGTAGTGAGTGATACGAATGTAAGATCGGTAATGGATGCTAAGTGTCAAGTGAAGTCTTGAGCATACGTACAGATCCTATTTAGCATATAATGACATATATATGTATACAATTAGTGTATATTCAACTAATTAAGAAGGATAACACCCTTATAGTCTAGGAAACACTTATATGGAAGTGTTACAATCACAAATGATTGCATAAAAGGAGTGTATGGTCACCAAATGGAGCTTTCGGTCCAAGTGGTATGTTCCTAGGAGTTTTCGGTCCAAATGGTTTTCGGTCCAATGACCTTTCAGTCCATATGGTTTTCAGTTCAATGACCTTTCGGTCCATATGGTTTTCGGTCCAATGACCTTTCGGTCATGGAGCTCTCATCCTAAGGAGGTTCAACCGAAAACTCATCAAATCTTGTAAAAATGATGTTTTTCGAGGGTTATGCTCAATGGGATCGGTTTCTAGGGTTCATGCTTAGTCTTAGGAAGGTTTAAGGCTATAAGAACCCCTTAATGAGGGTTTTCGGTCAAAGGAGATGCACTAGACTGAAAACACCTATTGTTCTTGGGTAAATGATGATTTTAAGGCCTTAAACAAGAGTTTCAACTAGATAATAAGTATAGGAAAGTAATACTTACGATTTAGAGGCTAATGGAGTTGATTTTGGACCAAAACACTAGTCTGTGTTCTTGGTGTTCTTGGTGTTCTTGAAGATTAAACCCAAAAGATGAAGTTAATGGATGAAATCGAAGGGTGATGCTAGTTAAGAAGATCTATCATCAATTCAAGGTGAAAGAAACACTTACATTTTTGAGGATTTGTAAGAAGGTCTTATGATACTTGAGAGAGTTTTCGAGTTCTAGACTTGTAAAAGGGAAAGAATGATCAAAATGATCATGAAATATATATGTATAAGGGAGTTTTCGGTCACCTTGACCAAAAACCCAAAGATCTTGACCGAAAACTCCTTTTTGAGGAGGTTTTCGGTTTGCGTCATGACTAGAACTTCAACCAATTCATCCTAACACTGATTCCTTTGATGCACTAAGTTTAGAATATTCCGTTAGTCCAAAAATAATACTGACGTGAACAGAAATAAATCCGAATTGATTTATTTAAACGCAAAGTCTTTACCAAACTATCAAATTTGACGGAATAAAATAAAAAACCGAATTTGATTAACGAAAATTGAGTAAGGATAACGGAAAAAGTTTCGGGTTGTCACACTTTCCGACCACTGCCGAAAACCACCACCAGCCGCCTGGTGGAACGGAACCCTGTCAGCACTAACAGGGAGCTGATGTGGCAGATCTCTTTCCCATATATGGTGGAGCAAATTCAACATGGATCTTTTCGTTTCCTGGAACCCTCTTCCAGTAGATGAACCTGAATAATAGACCCCACCACCACCAACACCACCATGCGTCCGGTCAGACACTTGGACTTGACCGTTTGACCGTTGTGGTTGCTGAAAATAGGCGTGGGACCGTCCACCATTGCCCGTTCCCGGGTAACCACGGTTCATTGATGAGCTGGCAGATCTAGTTCCAGAACTATTGCACAAACCACAGGAGGAAACATTACTTACTATCATACAAATAAGACTAAATTACAAAAACAGTCCATGAGTTTCATGATTGTTTGCATTTTTGGGACCTAAACTTTTATTTTTGCAATTTTTGTTCTGGTCTGGTAGTTATTAATTTGAACTACGCTAACTGAAATGACTATTTTACCCCTTATCTAACTTTTTATTTTGATATTTATATTAAAAATCGATTTGAGATCATGAAACTCAAGGGGGGACTGTTTTTGTAAGTTAGTCTTCAAAGGAAAAAGATAACATAGAGTGGTTTGTTTGTTAGTTTACCTTTGGGCAGCAAGAAACGGATGTGGATAAGATCCTGATGGTGACACTGACAAGTCAGCATTAGCCCTTTGCCTACGTGGCATAGAGATGGAGGGATGTTGTGTTGGATTAGTGTCTAAGTCCATAACTATAATTGGTATGTACTTGACCCGATTTGGCATGGTCCATTTGGGTTGCACTTCACTGGAACAATTTATATGGATAGTCTTTTGAGAATAATATGTTTATGATTTATATGAATATATTATAAGTTCTAATATATTAATATGGAATCATATTATTTAATTAGTATTGATCAAGAATTAATTTAGAATTAATTTAGTGATCAAAAGGAACTAATTAAATATGGACTCTTATATATAGAATGGGTCAAGTTCATTTAGGTTGGGCTAAGCTTGCATGGATAGTCCATGGACTTTTTAACCCATAGATCCTATGGAAATGAAAGTTCATGGGTATTAGGGTTTACATGGATGAAACCCTAATCCTCGATACTATATAAAGAGGTATTTGGCACATGAAGTGGCACTAGTGTGTGAGGATACAGGAGTGGGCCAATTTCTTGTGTGCTTACTATTCTCTCAAGTTTTCCAAGGTGTTTTGGTGATTTGTGATTCCACTTGAGGCTTCCACACTATTGGGGCTAAGCTCTTAAAGTTCAATAACTCAAGCTTCATTAAAAGGTATGTCATATAACTAGGCTTTTTGTAGTATAGTTGGTTCATATTATGCTAGTTAGGATGAAACCTTGGAATATTGAATATTTGCATGTATAATAGAGAAAACATAGATCCACGGTTTATAGGGTTGCATGTACACCATAGGAGTGTTAGAATGCTCAAAACCCATCAATGGTATAAAATCAGATTATGAGATTTTAATCAAATTTAGTCAAGTATATATATGAATGTTATGTAAGGCTGGAATTGGTATAAAATCATTACCTTAAACTGTTTTGGACTTATAAAACCTGTTTTTGATGTGGTAATGATTATGGTAAACCAATTTCAAGGTTATTATCAAGATTTCAAGTTTTATGTGTGTTTCTGTAATTCTTGAAATTGTTGATACGATTGTTCATACACTTATGAGTTTTGGTAGATCATAGGAATTATTTGCACAATTGTTTGTTAGTTAATTCTTGATCTAAATGTATTTTAATGGAGTCCATAATTTGTCCTCAAGTTATGGATTACAAAAAGTCATTTTTTTTGAAGATTCATTAAAATGCATAGGTTACAAAAGTTGAAGAGTCTTTTTGTTTTATGAACTCCATAACTTGTCCTCAAGTTATGGATGTTCAAGAGTCTCTTCATTAAAGTTTTTAAAACTTTAATTAAACTCGTAAGTTATGAAAAAATCCAAAAGTTTTTGAATAATTCAAAACGTGCCCTCAAGTTTTGGAATTTGTAAAGTTTCTCCTCATGAATACTTTAATTCCAAGTAAAACCCTTAGAATTTTAAAATTTAAAATTCAACCCTTATACTTTATAGTATTATAAGTTAATAATATATATATATATATATATATATATATATATATATATATGTGTGTGTGTGTGTGTGTGTGTGTGTGTGTGTGTGTATAAGAACAAAATCAGTCTTACCGTTAGTAGACCTCATTCACGAAGCCGGTCTATAAGGGGGTATAAGGTTTCTGCCTATAAAATGGCAGTTTAATGGGTGTCCACTCTCACCCACCGCTTCCTTGACTGGTGGAGGGTCGTTAGCCGAACGGGTGGGACAAGGACTATAATTCTCCCTTCATTATAAGTATAATGATAAATATAAAGTAACTAAACCTTTTATAAATTCCCAATCTTAGTTACTTTAGGAAAATGTGAATTTGGTGCTAACCCATGAAATTACACTTTGCACTTTGCTTAAGTCGTTAGTGGAGCGTGTGTGGTTAACCGACACACTAACCTGGATTTAACAAGGTAGGCAAAGGGTAACTTAATGTTTATCGTAGGATCGGTGGAGCGCGTGTGGTTAACCGACACATCGATTAAGTGATAAATATTAAGGGTACCAAGTATATTTGCATGGTTATTCACACCTTGTTTGTGATCCTCGGCATCCCAGTCACAAACTTGAGAGGGCACAATCGAGATTGAAACATGACACACTGAAAAGTTAAATGAATCTCAAAAGATCTAGGAGTTTCAAATCCAATTAAAACCTAATAAATTATTTCGTTTTTCATGGTGGAAATTGGTGAATCGTCATTCGCCTACCTTCAAATATTTTATAGCTTGGATTACGGCATCCCTCTTCCAAGTTATAAAATCTTGTGTTGGATCCTAGCCTTAATATTTAATATTGGGTGTTATATTAAGGACTTTAAATCAACAAACTTGAATTTCTCCCATTGTAAATGTTTGGTTTAGACAACTATGATCTTCCCAAATCTCATGGAAATCATACTTCTCTACCTCCACCTCCTCCAATTATTCTCCTTAACCCACAAGTTCTTGAATAGTTCAAGGTCACTCAAGCCCTATTGGCAAGCAAAGTCTATGTGTGCTCACATCTTGGAGATGAAGTCACATATTGACAAGCCGGGAGATTTAGGTGTCAAAGTCTTGATAAAGTTGGTTCTTCAATCACTTTCTAAGTCACATAGTGAGTTCCTTTGGGACTACTATGTAACAGACTATGACATGACCCTTAATGATCTATTTGCTTGGTGCTGCTGAATCAGCAATGATTTGCAGCACTGGTAAAGAAAATTTGATTAGAAGATCAACTTCCCAAACTTCCATGGACATTAATAATGGTCACATTGGATATCCATAAAAGCTTTCTCTTCCCAATGGAAAGGGACCGGCCATAGTCAACTCGGTTGGCCCAATGGTAAAGAGAAAGGCTAAGTCTGAGATAGTCCCATGTACCATTACCAAAGAGTCTATATGGTTCTATTTCCAAAGGAAGGGGCATTGGTTGCGAAGCTGCCCTAACTACCTGAAAGATCTGAGAGAAGGTCAAGTCAAAGAGTTTGACTCTGCTTCAGGTAAGTCCACTATCTAACTCTGTTAAGTTCCTTATTGATGATTCTTAATACAAAATGTGACTCGGTTACATTTTGATGTTTGGCAGGATCAAGCAAAGGGAAGGAAACTTAAAGAAAGAGTATGTTGAATCTGATCGCGAAGATGGATTTCAATCGCATGGTTCGAAGATCGGATTCTTGAGCTACTACTTAGGAGTTATGATAGATTGCTAGAAAATATGTAATATCATAGTTTTCATTTAAAGTTGCATTGTAAGGAAAAAGTTTTTTCGCATTTATAAATAAATAAAATTTTGTTTTACTTTATTTTATATGTCCTTGCAATGACATTTATGGAAAATTGATGTTTGTATGTTTCTAGCAATAATGGAAATATGAATTTGATTCTTTCATTTGTGGTAGTGTCTAAATTTACCAAATAAGGAAAGATTCTCATCACCCAAGTTTCAATTGGACCGAAACTTGGAATCATGCAAGTTGTATAGTATGATGAATGAAAATCTTCATCTTTGGAAAATTAAGACTAATTCCTTTTTCACATGTATATGTGAGTCAAGTGAAGGACTAAGGGATCGAGTACACATTCTTGTGCACTGGTCAAGTCCACCACAAAAGATCGATAAGACTATTCGTCATGATTTACTAATTTTAGTAAATATGGTTATACTTACAAGTTTAAATATAATTCTGTAACATTGGAAAAGTTTCGATGTATGGCAGAATGAATGAGAAAAATCAAATTTGGCAGAAAGATAAAAGCTTCTCAAATCTGAAAAGATGGGAGAGTACTTTAGTATCATGTTTTATGATCATCTTAATGATTGTGAGACCATATCACAATTCATCATCTAAGGACATCTTAGTGCATTCTTATGGCTAAGAAGAGGAGTCATGAATTGTTGAAATGGTTAAATCAAGAAGATGAGTCATACTTCGTTCCAAAAAAAAAGTCTTAGAGTCATACTCCAAGATTGTAATTTGAGTGACACATCTTAAAGAAGGTTATTAACACTTGTCAAATGTAAGAGTAAAATGTGTCCTACTCTTGTACATTTGAAATTGGTAAGTTGTGATGTTTTGGATAAAATAGAGACCAACTTAAGCCAATTGTGTGAAGTGTTTGTCTTGATAAGAATCCGCACTATCTCTTGAATATTTGTTTGTCAAGGAATGGGTTTTGGCAAGAGAGTCTTATATGTCAGGAGGATAGTGGGAGTCTAAAAGATCTTGAAAGAGTCTAATCAAGAATAAAACATGTAGTTTATCACTAGCACACGACTTGAGGTTTATAACCTATCGTGTTGACATATTCCTATTTCTGTGCCCATGCTAGTTAAAGTTGGCTTTGCATATGAGTTCTGAGAGTTCTCAATTGGTTGCATAACAACTTGGAAGCAATGGCAGGCCCTTGTGCTGCCAGGTGGCAAGAAGTTAAGGCTGCACAAATTCAGTCCATATGAGTTTGGATTTGTCACTAACCTTGTCTTGTGATTATGGTTTCGACAAATTCACATCGATAGGAACACATACACCATAAAATCTAAGTGTCATAAGGTTTCTCTCCAATTCATGAAAATGATGGTGAGGAAACGCTTTCACGAAGTGGTTTTAAGTAGATATCAATTGTGGTATTTGCATTCTCAAAGTCGTTAGTGGAGCGTGTGTGGTTAACCGACACACTAACACGGGCTTGTGAGGAATGGCAAAGGTCTAAACAATTGAGACTATGATTACGACATCCCTTTTCATAGTTCTGAAATTGTTTAGACACACAAGTGTGCTATCTAAGGAAAGGTGTATGATTTTGATAAAGTTTTATCAAAGCATCTCGTATCATAAATCTGAAATTTGGTAAGAAAGTCAATAAAATATTGATTTCTAGAAGTGCAGCTGATTTCTGAGTACATGTCAAAGCTAGTAGGAGCATAAGTGTTATGCTAATACTCATCATGTTAGTGGGAGCATGATAATTATGATAAGTGTTGAAAGTTAGCAATGTTAATTATAGAAAACAAAAGTTTCAATTGGGAAAAGTTGTTTTGCTATAATTAAGGGAGAGGAAATTATACTTCATTTCAATTCTAAAAGCTTAGATCGTGAGATTTTAATCAAATTTAGTCAAGTATATTTATGAATGTTATGTTGGAATGGTTCAACATAAGGAAATTCTATATATAGGAACATTATTTGCGTTCTAAAATTCGATTATGATTACGGAATCCCTTTTCATAATCTGAATTGTGAGAATATGGTAAATAGAAATAGAAATATTATACCAAAAGACTGGTCTAGTATCATGTCTTTATGTGAGACATCATGAATCATGTCCCATATGCTTTGGATATAGGGTCGATTGCATGTGCTATAATATTCATCCATTCTAAATTTTTCCAAATGCCTAGAGCATTAAGAGGGAAAAAGTACTAGAACTAGATATGACTAATTTGATTAAGCAATTGTCGAGGACAATCTAAGGTTTACCAAAGATTGGTTGCTCAGGGACAGTTGGAAGTATGGTGTAAATTTTTGGAGAGGACCATATTGACATATTCTGAAAAGGAGGCAACTCTTGTTCAGAAGTGATAGTCAAAATGGGAATGTGGAAATGTTCCCATAGGTGGAAGTTATTCATTAGATTTGTGTAAGATTAGGAAACTTAATGCAAGAAGGATGTTCAAAGCATTGTACTTTGAATTTGAGACTTCGTTTCCATGAAATGATCTCCATTGTAATACTCTGTAATGTTTGTTGACAAGTCTTTGTGACTTTGTGCATAGTCATTACGAGAGGATCAATGCATATAAGTTTAGAATCTAGCAGATTTCGGTAAATGGCAGGAATTTGGAATTCTTGCATTTGTGGTAAGGATTTGGGATTGTGAAATGAGAATCATTGGAATTATGTTCAATCGATCTATTCCGCAAAGTAAAGATCATAGACAAACTTGGTGTGCATACTTGGTGTATGGCATAACTAATGTTTGGAAAAACATAGTGTGCATACTTGGTGTATGGCATGACTAGTGTTTAGAAAACATAGTGTACATGCTTGGAGCATTGGACAACTGTTGTTTTAATTCAAGTATAAAGTTGATAATTTGAAACAATATGCAATGAATAATGTGTAATCAATATGGTGATAAATAAAAGGCGTTCTATTTATATTCATAAGTTCTGAGACCATATTGGATTCGATTATTCTTGTGTCTCACTTTGCTTGTTTTGACTTCCAGAATAACTAGGTCGTTCTTCCTGAATGACTAAGTTATTCAAACCATCCACAGTAGATAATACATTGGAAGTAGGTATTAAGGCAAGACTGTCATGAAGCTGGCTTGTAGATGTCTAAGGTATCGGACATAGCAAGAGTTGCTACAACATTCATGAGTGGTCATAAGTTCTGAGTATTGGATTAAACCCACGCTCATTTGAATCACTTCATGGATTTATCACGAGTGATCATGAGACGATAATATCTTATATTCTTCAAACCTAGAGATATGAGTTGTTGCCTATGAGTTGGTTATACATTGATTGTACAAAAACGCATTGGTAACTCGATGTTATAAAACGTGCCTTTGTGTATGATTCAACAAGTAGTAGAACAAGCATATGAGTCGAAGTTTATCCATTCCTTTTATCCTTGTAGGGATAAAAGCGATATCTGTGGGCCCCTCGATGATTTAGTGATGACACCCCTAAGTGCTTGGCCAAGCCTGGACTGATTTGATTTGTTCAATTAGTCGGTCATCATAAATCGGAAATCGGGAAACAACAAATGGACAGAGAGAATGATTATAATCCATGTCTCAGTCCATATGATATCTAGAATGGAGGAATATATGATCCCTTATCTAATGGACGCGTCATTGATTTGTTCAGAGTTCGACAGTGACTTTTAAGAGTTAGATTGCTAATCGGGTTGCAGAGTCATACACAATAATAGTTTTAGATGTATCCAAGTGGGAGACTATTGGATTAGTGTCTAGGTCCATAACTATAATTGGTATGTAATTGACCCGATTTGGCATGGTCCATTTGGGTTCCACTTCACCGGAACAATTTATATGGATCGTCTTTTGAGAATAGTATGTTTATGATTTATATTAATATATTATAAGTTCTAATATATTAATATGGAATCATATTATTTAATTAGTATTGATCAATAATTAATTTAGAATTAATTTAGTGATCAAAAGGAACTAATTAAATATGGACTCTTATATATAGTATGGGCCAAGTTCATTTAGGTTGGGCTAAGCTTCCATGGATAGTCCATGGAGTTTTTAACCCATGGATCCTATGGAAATGAAAGTTCATGGGTGTTAGGGTTTACATGGATGAAACCCTAATCCTCCATACTATATAAAGAGGTATTTGGCACATGAAATAGCACTAGTGTGTGAGGATACAAGAGTGGGCCAATTTTTAGTGTGCTTACTATTCTCTCAAGTTTTCCAAGGTGTTTTGTTGATTTGTGATTCCAATTGAGGCTTCCACACTATTGGGGCTAAGCTCTTAAAGTTCAATAACTCAAGCTTCATAAAAAGGTATGTCATCTAATGTAACGCCCACAGATTCGGCTAGTCAATTTAACGACAATAAGCGTCAAAAATGACTTTTTGATGGAAGATTATTTAGAAGGAGTAATCTTAACTAAGTTGTAGTATATGTTACAAGTGTTTCGTACATATAAAGAATACCGAAATCCGAGTTATAACGAAGAAGTTATGACCTGTCGAAGTTTCGCGACAGAACCGGCACGACGCTGTGTGACGTAAAAAGTGAATTTATGATAAATTGCTTTTTAGCCTTAGCGATATAAACGAAAGTCGTAGTATTCGTTAAATCGAGAGCGTCCATAAAAAGAACGCCCAAATCTGACTTCGTATGAGGAAGTTATGATTTTTCTAAGTTTCAACTTAGTAGTAGACAGCTAAAAACTCGAATTTTAGATCGAGTGATTTTTAGCCGACACAACCTAAACGAGAATCGAAGATCTCGTTAATAGTAGCATAACGATAAAAAGACAGACGAAAACGGAAGTCAGATGAAGAAATTATGAATTTTTAACGGATTTTCCTATCCCGGTCTGTTAAAAATAATAATATTAAAAATAAATTCAAAATTAGCTGACGGAGTCTAAACGAAAGTTGTAGAGCATAATTTCGCCTACGCATGCACATAAAGAACGTCAAAAACGGAGCCCGTATGCAAAAGTTATGGATTTTTAGAAGTTCGGGGCACAAAAATCAAGAAAAGTCTGAAATCCGAGGAATTTCGCATGGCTAGTGTTCGGCCACGTCACCCTCGCCTCGCTGCTGACCCGTATCTGATGCTGATGATGAGTCCAAAGCGTGGCCCAGTAAGAGACCGACGAGTGTCGCATACGTGGCCTGTCTGAAGCGAGCCACGTCCCGCCTACAAGCTTCCGACGCGCCCTTCACATCCGAGCCACCTTCGAGCCTCGCAGCTGCCGCGTGGAGCCCTCTTAGCCACTAAACTTCGGTCTTGCACCCTATAAATAGGGGGGTTGCGAGATCTCCCGGCTAGATTTGGAAAATTGCCACTTTTCACCCCTTAAACAATATTTTTATCATTTTGACTTTCCCCGAAGCCCCGATATCATTTTCAACACCTGAAACACGTCCCGAAGTGCCCGAAGACCCGGAAAAATTTATCTTTTCGGTTTTGAAGCTCCACCCTCATAGGGCCCAATTTTTCATTAAAACCCCCGGTTTTATTGGAAACGATCGTTTTAAGAAACGAAGTGCTGCCCGATTATCGTCTTATCGACTGAGTTTATAGTCACTTTCATCTTACACATAGATATGAAGTATTTTATATAAAATACGTGCTATGTGTATATGTATTGTTTGTTTATTTGAAATGATTGTTGAATGAATGATTTATACAAGTTTTAAAATGATTTAAACTGTATATATATTTTATCTACAAATATGTTGGGTATAACATGGGTAGATGGAATAGTTGGTGTGTGATAAAATGATGAGAGGCCTATTGTATAAACTCTGGCGACTATGAGACGTAGTGCCTATTGTATAAACCCTGGCGACTATGAGACGTAGTGCCTATTGAGTAAATCCTGGCGACTATGAGACATAGTGTCTATTGTATAAACCCTGGCGACTATGAGACGTAGTGCCTATTGTATAAACCCTGGCGACTATGAGACGTAGTGCCTATTGTATAAACCCTGGTGACTATGAGATGTAGTGCCTATTGTATAAACCCGGGCGACTATGTGACGTAGTGCCTGTTGTATGAACCTTGGTAGCAATGGACTTTGGATAAATTCCTTAGGTCAATCCTAAGGAATGAATGGATGAAGGATAGTCGATTCTTAGCGTAAATCCTTAATAAATAAGGGAGATATGGGGATGGGTAATTGGGTTGATTGTTTGATGATTGAATATGATAATTGTATTATTGTGGGTTGAAAACCTTATATGCTCACCAGGCTCCCAAGCCTGACCCACTCAACCTTTTTATCTTACAGGTAGTGGACCCTGAGCATAGTCGGATGATGATGAGAGAATTTTGTTAGTTGTAAATAATTGTTGTAAGGCTTATAATGTCTTGTTTATGCTTTTGATCTGTATCGGAACATGACATCCCGAGGTTTTGATATAAAATGAAAATATATATTTCTTAAAGAAAGGTTTTGATAAACTGTTATCATGTTTTGTTTTGGGAACAAATTCCGCAACATCTTTTAAAAGGATTACTCTGATTTTATTTTAAAAAGCATAAACGAAATCGGTCATTTCTGGCTGTGAAATTTGGGATGTCACAGTTGGTATCAGAGCATTAGTTTAAGCGAACTAGGAATTTGTAGGATTTCTAGACTTAAACTTAGAATGCTAAGCGATGATTGTGAGACGAGTGTCGACTATATTTCAGACACGAGCACTAGTATATTTTAGGAAAGATGCCTAAAATGCTTTTATGTGTTAAATGTTATATGTTTGCCTTATATGCTATTATTTGTTCGGATCTATGGTCTGTTGCCGACCAGATCTGGAAATTTTATGTGTTCAGATTTCTATACGTTTAATTACGATATTAGAACTGGCATGTAACTTTTTTGAGTAATAGGGAGATTTATACGTTTATCGTAAATAAAACTTTCCTATCTTAAATTCTCGCCTCGGTACACCGAATGTCTGCTTGGGTGTACAAAACGTCATGGTGAATACAGACTAGGAAGTATCCGAGGAAGATGACAACTTGAGCCAAAGAATGTGATGGGTCATGCATCGGTCGTTGTGCCTGCATCTGAACCTATCACAATGGCATGAGTTCAGGAAGTGATGCGAACCATGATAGACTGATAAAATAGAGCAAATAATAAGGCTTACGATAGTGAATGATACCTATCAGAAGATATCGTAAGAGTGGTGTCTTGCCTTTAGAATTTGTCTGATAAAATAATGGAACGTTTAGAGGAGTACGGTACGTCTGAAGTACACCTTTGATTGGCAGGATGATGGAGCGATTGCTGTAATCGTCTGGAATTTCCATCACCAACCGAGTTGAAGTAGAATTGATGATTGAAGATACACATGGAAGAAGTCCTAGTAGAGTCTAGGAAAATTTTATGATTAATTGGACACATTCGTATGTGTTAAATTCTTTTGTGATTTTAGGACTTGGGGACTGTGAGACAATACTTTGGACGAGTATGAGTAGGTGTGAATAGTAGTAGAGATCTATACTACTAGAAGCACAGGACTCACACTTGGATCAGGGAAAGTCACAAGGTTACCAAGAAGCTAGTAATCAATTTCGTTTTTGTTCAAGTTTGTTGTTACCATCGTTTCGATAATGACTAATGAGATGATTGTTATTCCGACCCTAGTGGTCATATCAAATTGAGTCCGACTACGATGAGTTTGTTACGTGGTTCAGAGAACCAAGTTCGATGTAATATCTGACTTAAGTCAGAAGATTGAAATCAATGCGATCAATAGCATCACGCTCGTTGTTAAAGAAGCTTGTAGCTAGAAATGCTACATGCTAAAATGTGATTATATCACATTAGAATATGAAGGAAGGTATATTCCATTCTGGAATTTGACTCTAAGAGACTTGAGTCTAAGCGTTGCATCATACGATGAGAGATTGTTAGAGCATGACCCATCGGTCTGTTACAATAGATAAAGGAAAGTACTTATCCTAAGAAGAAGAATGAGTCCTCAATAAGGATTTATTTTGTAACTCGAAGGTTACGATTGAGCGTCCAACATAGTACGAAGAGCAGATGCAGGATTTAACACTACCTGCGATTGAGAAATCCAAAAGCTAGATACTCGTTCGAAGAAACATATCGATTACAGTTATTCCTTAGGATGGAAAGATGACGTATGGAATCATTATACCAGACCTATTTCGTTGATGATTCCGGGACGTAATCATCCTAAGGGGGAGATAATTGTAACGCCCGCAGATTCGGGCTAGTCAATTTAAGGACAATGAGCATTAAAAATGACTTTTGATGGAAGATTATTTAGAAGGATTAATCTTAACTAAGTTGTAGTATATGTTACAAGGGTTCCGTATATATAAAGAATACCGAAATCCGAGTTATAACGAAGAAGTTATGACCTGTCGAAGTTTCGCGACAGAACCGGCACGACGCTGTGCGACGTAAAAAGTGAATTTACGATAAAGTGCTTTTTAGCCTTATCGATCTAAACGAAATTCGTAGTATTCGTTAAATCGAGAGCGTCCATAAAAAGAACGCCCAAATCTGACTTCGTATGAGGAAGTTATGATTTTTCTAAGTTTCAGCTTAGCAGTAGATAGCTAAAAACTCGAATTTTAGATCGAGTGGTTTTTAGCCGACACAACCTAAACGAGAATCGAAGATCTCGTTAATAGTAGCGTAACGATAAAAAGACAGACGAAAACGGATGTCGGATGAAGAAGTTATGATTTTTTAACGGATTTTCCTATCCCGGTCTGTTAAAAATAATAATATTAAAAATAAAGTCAAAATTAGCCGACGGAGTCTAAACAAAAGTTGTAGAGCATAATTTCGCCTACGCGTGCATATAAAGAACGTAAAAAACGGAGGCCGTATGCAAAAGTTATGGATTTTAGAAATTTGGGGCACAAAAATCAAGAAAAGTCCGAAATCCGAGGAATTTCGCATGGCTGGTGTTCGGCCACGTCACCCTCGCCTCGCTGCTGACCCGTGTCCGATGCTGATGACGAGTCCGAAGCGTGGCCCAGTCAGAGACCGACGCGTGTCGCATACGTGGCATGTCCGAAGCGAGCCACATCTCGCCTACAAGCTTCCGACAAGCCCTTCACATCCGAGCCACCTCCGAGCCTCGCAGCTGCCGCGTGGAGCCTTCTTAGCCACTAAACTTCGGTCTCGCACCCTATAAATAGGGGGGTTGCAAGATCTCCCGGCTAGATTTGGAAAATTACCACTTTTCATCCCTTAAACAATATTTTTATCATTTTGACTTCCCCCGAAGCCCCGGTATCGTTTTCAACACCCGAAACACGTCCCGAAGTGCCCGAAGACCCGGAAAAATTTATCTTTTCGGTTTTGAAGCTCCACCCTCACAGGGCCCGATTTTTCATTAAAACCCCCAATTTTATTGGAAACGATCGTTTTAAGAAACGAAGTGCTGCCCGATTATCATCTTATCGAGTGAGTGTATAGTCACTTTCATCTTACACATAGATATGAAGTATTTTATATAAAATACATGCTATGTGTATATGTATTGTTTGTTTATTTGAAATGATTGTTGAATGAATGATTTATATAAGTTTTAAAATGATTTAAACTGTATATATATTTTATCTACAAATATGTTGGGTATAACATGGGTAGATGGAATAGTTGGTGTGTGATAAAATGATGAGAGGCCTATTGTATAAACCCTGGCGACTATGAGACGTAGTGCCTATTGTATAAACCCTGGCGACTATGAGACATAGTGCCTATTGAGTAAACCATGGCGACTATGAGACGTAGTGCCTATTGTATAAACCCTGGCGACTATGAGACGTACTGCCTATTGTATAAACCCTGGCGACTATGAGACGTAGTGCCTATTGTATAAACCCTGGCGACTATGAGACATAGTGCCTATTGTATAAACCCGGGCGACTATGTGACGTAGTGCCTGTTGTATGAACCTTGGTAGCAATGGACTTTGGATAAATTCCTTAGGTCAATCCTGAGGAATAAATGGATGAAGGATAGTCGATTCTTAGGGTAAATCCTTAATAAATAAGGGAGATATGGGGATGGGTAATTGGGTTGATTGTTTGATGATTGAATATAATAATTGTATTATTGTGGGTTGAAAACCCTATATGCTCACCAGGCTCCCAAGCCTGACCCACTCAGCCTTTTTATCTTATAGGTAGTGGACCCCGAGCGTAGTCGAATGATGATGAGAGAATTTTTTAGTTGTAAATAACTATGTAAGGCTTATAATGTCTTGTTTATGCTTTTGATCTGTATCTGAACATGACATCCCGAGGTTTTGATATAAAATGAAAATATATATTTCTTAAAGAAAGGTTTTGATAAACTGTTATCGTGTTTTGTTTTGGGAACAAATTCCGCAACATCTTTTAAAAGGATTACTCTGATTTTATTTTAAAAAGCATAAACGAAATCGGTCTTTTCTGACCGTGAAATTGGGGATGTCACATCTAACTAGGCTTTTTGTAGTATAGTTGGTTCATATTATGCTAGTTAGGATGAAACCTTGGATTATTGAATATTTGCATGTATAATAGAGAAAACATAGATCCAAGGTTTATAGGGTTGCATGTACACCATAGGAGTGTTAGAATGCTCAAAACCCATCATGTTGAACATTATCATCATGTATACGGGTGGTTAGTGTTGGAAAGAGGGTTGTGTGATAATGGGGAGGATATGAATTTGGGGTTTCACTTGAAGCTGATTGGGTGTTCCATTGATTATTATTATTATTACTATCAAATCTTGCTCCTTGTTGTGTCATATTTTTCAGTGGAGGGGTGAACATAAGCAATATATGGACAAATGTGAGTAGCAGAAGATGATACACTTGTTGCATGTTCACTAACAATATCATGATCTGCCCAAGAAATAGCAATTTGTTTATTTCATAAAATGAAAGTGTGTTGATTTTTGTTGCATTGAACCCTAAAATAAGTAAAGTCAAGATCTTACACGCAGTGGTTGGAAACTCCAGTTCACTGCAGAAAAAAGTGTAGAAAATTTAGTTGTTAGAAAGAATTAAAGGTTCATATTTCATAACAAGTGTAAAAGCATTTGTGCTTACTCAAAAGCAGTAGAAAGGTGTGCATATCCACCATATGGGCACCACATGAACTACCAAAAGAAGAATTAATCAGTGATTTAAAAGACTGGATTGGAGAAAGAAGATGAATATATATATATATATATATATATATATATATAAGAGATAAAGATGTTACGGATTCAGAGTAACTGAGATCATAAAGATCTTCATCATTGACTAAGCCATCAATGTTTAACTCAGGATATGGTCGCCCTCCATCTACATAAAGCCATTGACCTTTCTCAATTTTTCTATAGTTGGGACACTGCATCACTCCCTTCACATTAAATGTAGAACCAATGAAATCTGTAGCCAAAAACAAAAGTGAATAATATAGGAGTTCCCTGAGTTTAGCATCAGTTACAATGTGATTAAAAGAACAAAAACCTAACTCACATCATGAAGTGGAAAACCCTAAGGCATGTGGAAGTAATGAGTTATTATTTATTAATCTAGAGAGGTGAAGAAAATCTAAATACTTAGGCTTTCTATTTGTACACATTGAGTATATGTGGTGTTGTAACCCCAAATTGGGAGTTATGAGTAATTTTTCTGGTTTATGTGGGGAAAACCCTAAACCGCTACATAAAAATGGTATCTTGAGTATATAATGTTGTGATCAACAACAATCAAGTTGACTTTCCTGTAAGGAATCGAATTCATAGAAAAAAGGCAATTTCTATATTCCCCCCCCCCCCCTTTATATGTGTGTGTACCAGAAAGCACTAGATCGAAATCTAGCATAAGGGTTTGGTGTAATCAAGCAGAAAAAGCTAGGATCAAAAACTAATTGCTGAAAACAAATATATGTTGGTTTGACTGAACTTTAAAGGAGATGAAATTGTAAGCAAGTAGTTGACTTGTCAACGATCAAAAACAAAAGGATAAGTCTGTTACCGAGATGGAATTGATGACCGCAATGGAGCTTCGCCCAAGCACGATCCCCGTAATCAGTAACATCCTCCAGGCAAATAGAACATGGAATGGAGGAACCTGTTTTGCATCCTTCAGCAGCAGCAGCATACCCATCGTCTTCCAACCGCATATGATGTATGCCCAAACCCTACTTTGTCTGATAATTCTTTTAGTTTTAAAAAATTTATTATTATTATTATTATTATTATTTTTAAAACAATTTTTTTGAATTATGAAATTAGATAAAATTATGACAAATCTTAGTTATCATTGTACAACGAGTGAGATGTCAAACAGACAACAAGTTGTATCGCTAAGCTTTTTGTATGGTAAAATCATTTCTTTTGAAGACTAAATTCATAGATGTAGGGGATATAACATTGTTATGCATGATCCATTATACTCTATTAAGAAGCTTCATTGCATCCGGCGCGAGGAAACTAAACGTATCAAATGCAAAAAAAATTCATGAATTTAATTTCAGGGATTTGAACCCGGCGTGAATCGAATACGCAACCTTCTGATCCGGAGTCAAATCAACGAATCAGTTCAATGTTGTTCTTAAATCAATAACATGTTAATTAATGAAAAATCGAAAAAGAAAGGTGGGTCAGGGTTAAGATGCAAAAACTGAATTATGGAAAGTGTGGTGATAGAGGGAAAGAGATCGTTTCACGACTTCATGTAGTTCATCTATACCGCTATAATTTCTCTCTCCTTTTATTTTTAATAGTGATTTTATTTTTCATATATGTTTGAATTATTTTTCTAAACGTTATTTTTAAAGTATCCATTATAATTGATTATTCATTTGATTTATAGTTTTTTGATTTTGACAAATCAATTTTCTACTAATTTACTTTTAGTAAAAATTTACTATCATAAATATTAATTAAATATTGATCAATTTTAAACTCTATTTTTTAATTAATAAATATTTTTTTGTGAAATATTTTGTATAGCCTCTTATATTTTTTTTCTTTTGTTTTTAAGCCTATGCAATATTTTTTACGTAAATAGTATCTAACAATAAAATTAAATAAATTAAAAATGTAATAATAAGTATGGGGTTCTTTAAAAAAAATAAAAAGAAAATATAACATAGCAAATATAAAACACAGAATAAAGCAATATAATGTAAATATTTTAAAATTATTACAACTGTTTTATACTTTTTAATTAGAAGTTTATAAACTTTTTAATTTCTTAATACAACGTTCTAAACTAGTTTTTAACAAAAGTATTTTAAATGTTATAAAAAAGTATTAAATTGTCATACAAAATTTATGAAACACTATAAAAATGTTGCAAGAGAAAGTCTAGAATTAGTTGTATGAAAGTTATAAAAAAATTTGTATGAATTTATATATATATATATATATATATATATATATAAACTTGTACGAAAAATTTAAAACATTTGGTTTAAAAGCACTTGTATGTAAGTTATATGAAAGTTTAAAAAAAAGAAAAAAAAAATTATAAGAAAAGTTTAAAACATTGTATTAGAAAATATTATAGGAAAAAATATCATAAAAATGATGTAAGAAGTTATAAAAAATCTTAAAAATTTTGTAAAAAAAATGTTTATATTTAAACAACTTTTTTTGTATACATTTAACCAGTTAACTTGTTAAATATATTCACATATTATCATTATCAGATGTTATAGCAGGTGACAAAAGTAATATGTGAACGCATTTAACAAGTTAAATGGTCAAATGTATACAAAAAAAGTTGCTTAAACGTGAACACGACGAGAAGGTAATTACACTCACAAGTCATTTTCCCTTTTAAATACAAACAAATCAACAATATTGATTTATTAACTTAACTAGGTTACAACCCATAAGAACCACTAGAATAATATTTATAAAAAAAATTAAATTATTAATGAGATTTATGATTTTAAAATTTTTTATATTTGGTCAATTAACCTATATTAAAAAATGAAAATTTTGGATTTTAAAGGATAATTAATTCTCATAATTCTAAAAATCTGAATTTTTTAAAATTAATTCAAATTTAGTTCTATTATAGTTTTTAATAATAACCGATTTTATTCTGTCAGAATGACAGAAAGTCAACCATAAACTAGTAAAGATATTTTCGATTTTATTATTGCAAAATATGGTTCCATTCAAGATATTTTTATAATTAAATGCTTAAACAATTATACGATATATTATCAAAAATAACATTTTTTAAAGATTACGGATTTTATTCTTTAAGAATCACTAATAACATTAATTCGTAAAGAATAAGACTATAAACAATTATTACAGTCGTTATGAATATATATATATATATATATATATATATATATATATATATATATATATATATATATATGACTAATAATGGTTTAAGAATTACACTTACTCTTAAAGATTAAAACTAAGAAAAGTTAAAAAAGAAAAAATAAACATCAAAATCTAGCAAAAACACGAATCCATTCTGAAAGAATATTATTGTTAAGAAACAATTTATACATTATGGCAGAATACATTCTGGTTCTCCATGTTTTCGTCATTTTCCACATACATGGCAGCCTCTTCAAAACCTAAATCCACAAAGACAACATAATCAACTTTCAAATATTAAAAAATTTCAGTGCATTCTAGGAGAATAAAAACTACAAATTATGACAGAATGTAGTACACATTAAAGAATTGTAATTTATTCTAATAGAATGTAATCCTAAAACTGCAATGACACCGAATTATGTAGTATACATTAAAGAATCATAATATATTCTAATATAATGTACTCCTAAAACTGCAATGAAATCAAATTATGTAGTACACATTAAAGAACTGTAATTTATTCTATGAGAATAACTACCATGAAATCGAATTATATAAGAATAACATCATGTGAGAATGTTTTTATGTGACAAATAATAAAACAAACTTTATTAATTCTGACAGAATGGATACCATATGATCATATTTTAACCACCTCTAAAATACAATCAATAAGCTAAAGCAAACAAAATTACCTTTGAGCATTATCAATTGTGATATATCTTTTCCTGCAAAAACAAGTATTATCTAGTAATTTTATTAAAAACATGAACTACGTTTGGTTGAGTTTTGGAGATGAAAAAGATATTTAGAATTGTAAATTTTTAGAAAAGTGACATATCAAAGGTCTTAAAGTAGATTATGCACTGTTATTCCAAAAAGGATATTTAAATACAAATTACTAGTAGAACAAATTGAAAACATTTTATATCATATAACAAAATGTGTCTAATAAAAAACCATTGTCTAAACCAAAAAATTAAAGCACATAATGCAATTTCTTTTGTGATTTTGATTCCCCAGTTAAAAAGTTATGAATAAACCCACTACATTCATATATAAAACCTCATAAAAGTTTCTAAAAGGTACTCGAATTGAGTTAAAAACTTACATATTGGATAGGTTTAAGAGAAAAAGTGGAATCCTCAAAGAAAGCTCCGATTGCACATTCAACGTCCTTATCCTCTTGACAACCAAGTGAGATGTGCTTCTTGTACCTGTTATTATCCAGAATATTTTGTAGTTTATATTCCAAGCCCCCACTTGATACCCTATTATTTTAATTTCCTTGTATATTGAGATGGGCGATTAAAACCAAGACTAAGATAATGGCTTAGGGATTAAAACTTTACACACAAACCAGGTTCATGTCCAATCATGAGACTATCTTTTTAAAAATCGGTCAAATGCTTTAAAGGAAAACCGATCAATAAATAGCTTGGCTTCGAACAAGAACCGATCAACAATAAATACATACCCGATGAGAAAAAATTGATCACCGTTCTTGATCATTTGATGAAGGAACTTGAATACAAACTATAAAGTGATGGTGATCGGCTTGATAGCGGTGGCAGACAGCGGCTCATAGTCATCACCATCGAGACTGGAAAAAAATGGAGTATGAGAGAACGATCATCAGAAAAGGAGATCGATTCAATTTGTACGTGTTTGTATGAACACCATTTATAAAGATATAATGTTTGTTACCTTAATTTTAGGCTATATATTAATTAAATTATTATTTTTACCATAACTAGATATATTAAGATTACCATTATACCATTTTATGATTTTTTAATGATTTTATTTTTGCTGAATTCTAATTGGTTTTTACATACATACAATATTTGTTGAAAACATGTGAACATATATATATATATATATATATATATATATATATATATATATATATATATATATATATATATATATATATATATATATATATATATATATAATATAATATAAATATGATTTTAAAAATAAAATATAAATTTGAATATAATGTAAAGAAAAAATAATGAATAATGGAAATGACATTGATATATGAAAATTTAAATATAACATCTATGTAATAAAAATAATTAAACACAAAATAATATACTACAAATTAAAAAATACAACTTGTTTATAAATTTCTAATAACTTGCTTATACATGACATTTGAAGTTTTGTTTGTAAGTTTACTATCTTTATCCAAAAGTAGCAATTTTAATAATTTTTTACTTTGAACTCTAGGTAAAAAAACATATAATTAGCCATGGGAAAAAACATGATCTTTGAGATACAGACCAACCTTCGATAATGACTGCCCGTGACTCTTATTAATTGTCATTGCAAAACATACAACCAATGGAAATTATCTTCTTTGAATTTTGGAAGGGATTTTTTTTCAAAAGGACTCAAGTTCTAATATTGCTTCTAGATATGATAATTTCCTCAATAACGCGTTTGCCCAAAGATTTGACCAGCAGCCTAGTGTCGTTACATAAGCTATTTTTCTGATCAATTTTTCTTAGTAACATAACTGGAACCCCGACTTTTAAATCAATTTATGGTTCGGAAGACATGACACTTTATGCCCATTTAAAACATCGAGGGAGTATAAATTGGCATCAAACTGATCATGAACAAACTCAGGTTGGCAGAGAGTATCTGAACTTAAATATTATACTTCGTCTCTTGGAAACAATGATAGAAAACGATCATTTATTTGTCGGATAACTTTATTTTTTGGAGCAAGTATTGTTCTTTCTTGAAAATAACCTGTAACATTGAAATTTTCCAGATTCAAAGGATATATAAAGTCGATTAATGAACCTATAGGATCATGTGAATCATTGATGACAATATCCTCTGGAACAACAATAGTAGCTTCACCATAGTTGGAGCCACCAACTTTTCCTTATCCTATGTCTAAAAGCCGGTTTGAAAAATCCCTAATTTTTTGAATATCAAATAGATCCCTTCCAACAGTTAGGCTCATGTTTTTTTGTTAATTGATAGACTTTGTATTGTTTCCATATATATGAAGAACTTGACGAAGCATTAATGATGTTTTGTCTACTACCTCCCAGAACAACAAGTAGAATTTGTCTGAAGTTTCCTCCAAAAACAATCACTTTCCCTCCAAATGGAATATTTGACTTGCTAGGATTGTCAAACTGTAATACATATTGCTGTGTATTTTAACTTAATCTATGTTATGCTTAAGTAGAGATATGTTATGTTTAAATTACTTGAAATTGAGTATTAATGTATGAAAGTTTTTACATTATAGTATTATGATTATATGGAAGTTGTGTAACACATTTGCATGAGAAAAACTGAATGAACAATTCTCACAACGTGCGTAATGAAGCTCATGATATGAGCGAGAACGGTAAAATGAGATACGCAAATGAACATTGAGGGCATTCTACTTTGGAATGCCACGACGTGAGGGAAGATAAATCACGACGTGGGAAAGTATGTTACCTTATATTATTGGTGACAGATTCCATTTTGTTGTATTAAAGAAATGTCACGAATAAATCACACGATGTAATTGATGAAGCCCACAACGTGAATAATAATCTCACGACGTGAATAATGAAGTTCATGATAAGTTTCGTCCTTAAAGATGGTAATTCGATTCCAGCTCTCTAGAATCACATACTAAGGTGCGATTTACACATAGTATGTAACGTCCACGTTTCTAGCCTAGGCATTAATATTGATGTAATAGTCTAGGTGAACCTTTGTAACTCGTTTTGAAATAATAAGAAGGTATTATTTGAGTATTATGTGTTTTATGCTTAATTGTGTGGCTTAATTGAATTAAGAATAAAAATAATCGTAAAAATGAAATGTTAGATAAACCCGATATTGATACATGAAGGCGTAGTAGTCGTGACGAGGTTTCCGAATATATAAAGAATGCCGAAATCCGGGTTATAACGAAGAAGTTATGACCTGTCGAAGTTTCGCGACAGAACCGGTGTCACACCCCCAAACCAAGGATGGCGGAAACGTCCGGGGGTGGAGGACTTCATTTATAGTATCACAACAACGAGTATAATAGTGCTCAAATTAAATACAACCATCATAAATATAATTGAAAAGGTTACACCATAGTATATGTTTACATGTTTTAAGATCAATTACATTATGATGACAAAATGAACTGTTTGACGATTTAACGTCTCATCCTCAAAATGCTGTTGATTTCCTGTTTCACTGATTTCCTGAGAATACAAGTAGTTTTGAAAAGTGTCAACAATTAAGTTGGTGAGTTCATAAGAGTTTTGTTTGAGAAAGAAACCGTTTTCCTTGTAAAAGCGACATAGTATGTTTCCAGAAAATCCAATATTTTCTTTATTAAGTGTGAAATGAATGCTCCTATGTTATGCGATAATGTACCCTAGAAGGACCCATAGATTCCTTCTATAATCGCCCAGCGTATATAAGTTATATAAAATTTAAGTTAAATAAACCGTTGAATATAATGGGTCTGCCCTAGGTCCACAACCAAACAAGGAACAGGAGATAAGGCGGGCCCACCAATTCTAAGTCGATTGAGAGTAGATTCTTATATAACTCTAGCATATACACTTAGCAATTATAGCTGAAGTCTAACAATTCTAGATGAAATGTAGTATTAATAGAAATATGTTTCCAAAGAAAATCCAATATTTTCCTTACAAAATTGATGTGTAGTATTTAATTCCAAGACCGAAAGTGCACAGTAATATCCATACTTATTGATATAAAAAGTGATTTTAAATGGACATAAAACCCTTTTTGATTTTAGAAAAATCCCCGCAAACTTTATGTGTTGTTAACTCCCTATGTGAGTCGTTATAACCATACTATGACTGTGAACCTGCCACGACGTTTCTCAGGCGTCGAAAAAGATAATGACACTTATCACCTCAGACCTGCCAGTCTAGCTATAGCTAGCAGCTCAGGTGTGGTTTGTCAAACCCAATATAGATCTATACACAATTATCACGTTCTCCCTACAAGAGACTCTGGTTATAACTACCAGGAATTTTAACCCGCACTCTAGGAGTACTAAGAAGAATGTTTCACAATTTACGTTAACAAGTTTACGTGTAGTGTGCGTGAGTGTAAAACCTTTTTCATGTAGTAAAAATCCATAAACTATGCTTATTGTAGTTTATTATATGTGTTCGAAATGAATGAAGAATCATCATCATGAATGACTAAATTTTCAGTTTATGATGATAAACTAACAAGCAAATACATTCAATATTTAGAACTTATGGTTATACACTTTGCTCAATATACTACAAAGTGTTATGAAAGTTGTAAGCTGTTAACTAGTTTTTAACCTTTCTACACTGTTTTAGAAAAATCATAGAAAAATCATACGAAGTCGAAAACTAAATCCCTAAATTCGAAGAGTTTAGAAAATGTGTCTAGTTTATTCACAATTGTTATTATGATTTTTAGAAGTCTTTAACTTGTGTTAAAATGTTCATGTTCACAGACTGGTCCGAATTCGTTTCTGAAATGATACGCAGTTTTGTAAAAATTACCATAAATCGTAGAAATATCATATGGAGATGTGCAAGTAGTATTTTTTAAGGTATGAACCTGAACTATTTTCATATTAAATAGTTTTGAAAGATATTAAGTTTAAGATAGCCAAAACAGTCCGTGAATAAGACTCAACTTTTCTGATGAAAGCTATTGTTTGAGTTTAGTTAAGTTTTTGTTGTTTTAACTTGTATTCCCCCCCCCCCCCTAAAACTTGAAGAAAACATGAAAATGTAGGGGTATGAACTCACCTTGAGTGATTTTAGTAGATGGATGATGGAGAAAAGAAGTATTCAACTCAAGAACACTTGGGAGATGCTTGAAGATTTGAAGATCTAACACAAATATGACGATATTTGTGTAAGCAATCTATGATTTGGATGAAGGATAGTAGAATATCTAAGTGTAGGAGGAAGATACTTACCAAATGTGGGGGAAAAACCCAAGACCAGCCTTTGAACCTCGAATTTTTAGAGAGAGAAAGTAGGAGAGGGGTGTTTGTTCTTCTTGAGAAAGAGTGAATAAAGTGGGAGGAGAGATAAGGATATCTCCAGCTTTTGTTCAAGATTATGGCTGAAAAAGAGAGGGAAAAGGACAATGATTGACTAGGTATGGGTGAATAGTGACTAGGGGTAGTACTATGAAGGTATAGGGAGGTTGCTTGTGTCCTTGTCCAAAGGATAAGTCAACACTCCACCTAAATATCTCACCAAATAGATTTTATTCTTAGCCAAGGATTTTCCCCAAAATATAGTTAAAATATGAATATTTGGGGTTTATTATGTTAAAATACGAGTTTGGGTGAAAATCCCGCGTTAAAATCTCGAAAAACGGGCTTAAAACGAAGTTTGGGTCAAAAACCGGCAATAGGGACTGAAGCTGCGAGCTTCGGCTCTTAGGAGTATGAGAACCGAGAGGATGGGAGAAGGAACCGAGAGAAGAAGGAGAAGACCGAAGGTGCGAGGGGGAGGGCCGAAGGTCAGGCCTCGGTCCGAAGTAGCTAGGTGTCACACCCCAGAACTGGAACGGCGGAATCGTTCGGGGTTGGAGGACGTCATGTACAGTATCACAACAATGCATAGTAGTAAACAAGCAACAACATCATCCATTGCATTAATAATATAATTTAATACAAGTGTGTTCTGTCAAGTTATATAGACACCAAAAATATGAATCAAAATAAAAGATGAGTCTTGAACGAGCTCCATCTTCTCAAAACCTGGCACCGGTACCTGTCTACTGGTGACCTGAGAATACAAGTTATTTTGAAAGAGTTTATCAGCTTTAAAGCTGGTGAGATCATAAGTATTTTAGTGTCTGTATTTGTATGAAAGTGTTTGTAAGTCTATAATGTATAAGTTTTGTAAAAGTTTGTAATTGTTTGAACCCTCCTAGGAAACCCTATGTTTCCTACTAAAAGTAGCCTTCTACCAAGGCATCTAGTGTCTGTGTGTGTGTATCTCTTGTAAGAGTATGTATTTTCCCAAATCTGACTATCATTAACCAAAAATATAGTTGTTACATTACTGTTTATTGTGTGAAGATCACAAATTGAATGGAAATGGGAAAATGAATAGTACTGTAGTGTTGGATTAAGTAACTACTGCTGTACTAACTACCTTAAACCAATTGTTATTTAAAGTACCATGTGATCGGCCTGTACCCTGCTACCGACTATAGAAAACGACGATGTAAGACGTAGTAAGAAATGACGTTTGGCACCCGTAGACTTGCAAGTCCCACTGTAGCGAGCAGCAAGGTGTAGGATAGTCAATCCAGTATAGATCTATACACAAACTCATACGCTCCCCACTTAAGGAGATTCTGGATACAAAACGGTCATGACAGGTGATGCCATTCCCCGTTACGTGGCTCACATAATTGTAGTAATGTTCTAGTATATGTATGTGCTAGCTGTATTGTGTGTTCTCTCCCTGTCTAGCATGTATGTATGTTCTCTCTGTATGGTATTGTTTGTTTCTCATCATAGTATTCTATTGTTTGTTTCTCATCATAGTATTCTATTGTTTGTTTTTCATCATAGTATTCTCTATCTGTATGTTATTGACTCATGTATGAACTGACTCATTGTATGTTTCACAGTTCTAGTAATAGTATTAGTATATCTCTAAACTATACCTATTATAGCTTACTAGTAATGTTGTTTGAATGTATGAACATGTTTGTATACCTTTGCTACCCAAAGGTATTGAACTGAATGAAGTAACCTTTTATATCTATACACATATACATGATATATAACTAGGATTCAAACGACCTTCGGACAAATAACCTGAATACCCTAAGTCCACAACCAAACAAGGAACAGGAAGTAAGGTGAGCTATCAGTCCTAAGTCCTTTCAATCCTACTTATATAACTATATCTATATAGATACACTTTTAACAGAGTATAAGTTTAGAAGAGTTTAAGTAAAAGCATTTGGTATGTAAAAGAGTTTGTAAAACAGTTTGATAACACAGTTTGAAAAGTAAGAAATCCATTTGTTTGGTAGTTATTAATCACATGTGATTGATATAATAACTATAATAGTTCAACTTGTATTCCTCCCCCCCCCCCTATAAAAGCATTTAAAAACATTTAAAAGTTTAATTAAGGGGTATGAACTCACCTGTAGTGAGTGGTTTGGATGAACAGATTGTATAGGATGCTAAGTGTCAAGTGAAGACTTGAACACACACAAGGATCCTAGTTAACATGTAATAACACATATATGTATCCAATTAGTCATTTAACAACTAATTAACCATGTTAAGACATCCTAAGACATGTAAAACACTTGATTTACGTGTTATAAGTGCTAAGGATTGCATCTAAGAGTTGTAGGACTTGGCTATTGAGTTTAGGGTCCAAGAGTAAACTCTTTATGAGTTTACGGTTTTGGGACCAACTCTTATTGAGTTTACGGTCGTAAACCCATGAGTTTACGGCCATAAACTCATGGTACTTTTACCATGTTGTGATTTGAAGCTTATAAGGTCATAAGAAGCATTCCTACTTGAAGTCTAAGCCTTTGGAAGTGATTAGGGCAACATTTCACCCCTTTATGGAGTTTACGGCCCATGGACCATTTCTCCATGTGTCTACGGCGGTAAACCCATATGGTTTATGGTCTTTTTCATGTGTTAAGTCCTACGCACATCAAGGATGGTATCTAGACTAGTATCCAAGGCTTGGTAAGGGACTACGACATACTTTGGCCCCTTCATTAGGGTTTACGGTCCAAGAACATGTTGGACCGTAAACACCTTTGATCTTTTGTTTACTTGTGTTTTCTAGATGATTAAGAAATGTAACAAGTCTTATAACACACTAGGGTAAGAGTACTTACTATGTAGAAGCTTGAAAAGGTGCTAAAAGTCCAAGAACACTAGTGTGTTTTCTTGGTGTTCTTGGTGAAACTTGAAGATCTACACATATGGAATGATTTCACGGATGGAATCATGTAAGATCACTAGATTAAGTAAGATATCAACTTATTAGGGCTAGAAACACTTACAAAGTTGAAGATCAAGAAGGAAAATCGGATGATACTTGAGAGGATTTGAGTTCTAGTCTTGAAATGGTGAAAAAGTGTTAAAAATGGATAAGTGCCATATTTATACCCTTGGGGTTTACGGCCGTAAACACCATGTTTAGGTCGTAAACTCCAAACTCTGGGAGTTTTGGGACATTATTGTTACACAATAAACCCTAGGGCATCCTCTCTCCTGTTATCTCCTGAAGTACTAGGCTTTAGAACACTCAAACTTACTCTACACAGCTCAAAAGTTCGCAGAAACTGTTCTGACTTCTATTGAAGTGAATGGTTGTACAGAATAGAAATTTCGGGTTGTCACATCATCCCCCCGTTAGAAGGAATTTCGTCCCGAAATTATAGTTTAAGCAAATAAGTAGTTACAAATAACTAAGTAAAAAGACGAGGATATTTCAGTTTCATCTGATCCTCTCGCTCCCAAGTGAATTCTGGTCCTCGCTTGGCGTTCCAATGAAACCTTCACTATCGGGAGTTGTTTCGTTTGCTTGACCTCTCGGTCCATGATCTCTACAGGTTCTTCCACGAAGTTGAGGCTCTCGTTGATCTCGATCTCGTTGAGTGGGATTACAAGAGTCTCGTCGGACAGACACTTTTTCAAGTTCGAGACGTGGAAAGTAGAATGTACGTTACTGAGTTCGCGCGGTAAGTTAAGTTTGTAAGCTACAGGGCTGATTCTTGCGAGAATCTCGAAACGGCCTATGTATCTTGGATTTAGCTTTCCACGCTTTCCAAAGCATATTAAGCCTTTCCAGGGTGAGACCTTCAATAGAACCCGGTCGCCCACCTGGAATTCCAACGGTTTCCTTCGTTTATCCGCGTAGCTTTTCTGTCGGTCTCTAGAGGCTTTCAATCGTTCACGAATCTGAACGATCTTCTCTGTCACTTCCCGAATGATTTACGGACCCGTGAGAGTGCTTTCAGGGACTCGCCCTTTAGCTAACTGGGTATCACCCACCTCAGCCCAACACAGAGGGGATCTGCACTTTCGGCCATAGAGGGCCTCGAATGGAGCAGCCTTTATGCTCGTGTGATAGCTATTGTTGTAGGAAAATTCAACAAGGGGTAAATGAGTATCCCATGCTTTCCCAAAGTCGATCACACAGGCTCGCAACATATCTTCCAGGGTTTGGATAGTCCTCTCACTTTGTCCGTCGGTCTGTGGATGGTAGGCTGTACTCATGTCCAGCCTAGTTCCTAGGGAACTTTGTAGCGACTCTCAGAACCTCGAAGTGAATCTACTATCTCTGTCCGAGATAATGGATATGGGAACACCGTGCAGTCGTACAATCTCCCGAATGTAAGTTCTTGTAAGCTTCTCCATCTTGTCTGTTTCTTTGATAGGCAGGAAGTGTGCAGACTTGGTCTATTTGTCGACGATGACCCATATGGTATCAAGTCCACCCGTTGTCTTGGGCAACTTGGTTATGAAGTCCATAGTGATCCGCTCCCACTTCCATTCCGGTATCTCTACCTGTTGTAGTAGACCTGAGGGTTTCTGGTATTCGACCTTGACCTTGGCGCAAGTAAGGCATTTACTCACGAAGGTAGCAATCTCTGCTTTCATGTTAGGCCACCAGTATAGCTTTTTAAGATCCAGATACATCTTATCTGAACCTGGGTGGACGGAATAACGAGTGTTGTGCGCCTCGTTGATGACCAAGTATCTGAAACCACTGTGTTTCGGGGTCCAGATCTGATCCATGAGATAATAAGCTCCGCCACCCTTGACTTCCAAGTTCTTATCCATCCCTCTCAGGGATTCACTCGCCACATTTTCAGGTTTCAAAGCATCGAGCTGAGCCTCCTTAATTTGTGTGGACAAGTGTGAATGGATAGTCATAGTCAATGATTTGACTCTACGACCAGAATATTCTTTCCGACTTAGGGCGTCAGCTACTACGTTGGCTTTACCCGGATGATAACGAATTTCGCATTCGTAATCACTGAGTAACTCGACCCACCGTCGTTGTCTCATCTTGAGCTCTTTCTGGTCGAATATGTGTTGTAGACTTTTGTGGTCTGTGAAGATAGTGCTTTTTGTACCATACAGGTAGTGTCTCCAGATCTTCAGAGCAAACACAACTGCTCCTAGCTCAAGATCGTGTGTGGTGTAGTTGACCTCGTGTGTCTTCAGCTGTCTCGAGGCATAGGCGATAACCTTACCTCGTTGCATCAGAACACAGCCGAGCCCTTGATTTGAAGCATCGCAATAGACAACGAAGTCTTCTATCCCTTCGGGGAGGGATAGTATTGGCGCGGTGCACAAGGCTCGCTTGAGCGTTTGGAACGCTTTCTCTTGCTTCTCTTCCCAGTCAAAGGCCACACCCTTCTGGGTCAGTGTTGTAAGAGGTTTCGCAATGCGGGAGAAGTTCTGAATGAACCTGCGATAGTAGCCAGCGAGACCTAGAAATTGACGAATTTATGTAGGCGTCTTCGGTGCTGACCAGCTCTCAATGGCTTTGATTTTGGAAGGGTCCACGTGTATTCCCTCTTCGCTAACCACGTGCCCTAAGAATTCGACTCGTCGGATCCAAAATTCGCATTTCGAGAACTTTGCATAGTGCTTCTCCGAACGCATCGTTTCTAAGACTAGTCGCAGATGTTGACTATGTTCCTCCTTACTACGAGAGTAGATGAGTATGTCATCGATGAAGACAATGACGAACTGATCCAAGTAAGAACGACACACCCTATTCATTAAAAACATGAATACCGCGGGCGCGTTTGTTAATCCGAACGGCATCACTACGAATTCGTAGTGCCCATAACGAGTCCGGAAGGCTGTCTTCGGAACATCCTCCCCTAGCACTCGTAGTTGGTGATACCCGGATCTTAAGTCGATTTTTGAAAAGAAGTTCGCCCGTTGAAGTTGATCGAATAAATCGTCTATACGAGGCAGAGGGTAACGATTCTTGATGGTCAGTTTGTTGAGCTCCCTGTAGTTGATGCACATACGAAACGATCCATCTTTCTTCTTGACGAACAAGACTGGAGCTCCCCAGGGTGAGAAGCTTGGTCTTATAAAGCCCTTACTGTGCAGTTCCTTAAGTTGACAGGACAGTTCTTGCATCTCTGCAGGTGCTAGACGATAGGGCAATTTGGCTACTGGGGTAGCCCCTGGAACTAAGCCGATTCTGAACTCGACTTGGCGTTGCGGAGGTAATCCTGGGAGTTCTTCCGGAAAGACGTCTGGGAAGTCGCGTACTACTGGAATGTTCTGAATGTCTTTCATTTCTTGGCTCACATCGACCACATGAGCAAGGAATGCGCGACATTCCTTTCGCAAGAATTTCTGAGCTTGAATGCTCGAGATGATACGAAGGTTTGTCTCGGGTTTGTCGCCATAAACTACTAGAGTTTCGCCAGACGGTAGATTAAGGCGTACAACCTTTTCGTAACACATGATGTCGGCACGATGAAGACTCAACCAATCCATGCCGATAATGACGTCGAAACTTTTAATTGAGACCGGCATGAGGTCGATCGAAAATGAATGGCTATCTAAAGTTAGGGTACACCCTATGTATATACTGCTAGTGCTGTCCGTCTTTCCATTAGCCATTTCAACAGTGAACGGTTCTTTAAGTGCTCGTGATTTTTGCTTAAGTAAATGAGCAAATTTTTGGTTCACGAAACTCCTCTCCGCTCCACTATCAAACAGAATGCATGCATAAGAGTTATCGAGGAAAAACGTACCAGTGACCACTGTGGGGTCGGCAACCGCCTCCTCGTGGCCTATGGCCAGAACTCTTCCCACTCCACCGCCATTCCCTGCCTTCGGGCAGTTCCTCTTGTAGTGGCCCACCTCGCCACATCCGTAGCAAGCTTGGCCCACACCAGCGCCGGGGACTTGGGTGATTGGCCTCGCCGGAGCTTTGCAGAAACGGGCAGTGTGCCCCTTCCTGTTGCAGTTCGAACACTGCATTTCCCGGCAGGCTCCTGTGTGGTGGAAGTTGCATTTCTTGCACTTAGGCAAACTTCCAGCGTACTGCCTTAATGGAGCAGCAGTGGCAGGTGCTATCGCAGCATGAACTGCCACGACCTGCTGCTTTTTGGCAGCCTTCTTCTTTTTCTTGTCATCCCAGAACTTCCGCTTGGAATCAGCGATTCTGGCGGGTTCTGAGATGGCCAGGGTTGTTGTTGCGGCCGGGGTACGAATCCCATGGTCTATAAGCCGCTGTGCCAATCGCTTGGCACTATCGAATGTAGTGGGGTTTGAAGCCAAAACATTTCCCTGAAATGGAGGCACCAGCCCCCATATGTATCTTTCGATCTTCTTTCCCTCTGTATGAACCATGTTGGGACAGAGGGCCACCAGCTCACAGAATCTGGCGGTGTAGGAGACTATGTCGGAGCCCTTCATGGTTAGGCTCCACAGTTCCTCTTCTAGCTTTTGGATTTCGCCCCTCGGGCAGTACTCCTCAATCATGAGGTCTTTCAAAGTTTCCCAGCCCATAGCATTAGCCACCACTAGAGATAGAGACTTGACATGGCTATTCCACCATGTCAGCGCTTTGTCTTCAAAGGTACAAGCAGCGAACTTAACCTTGCTCCCTTCTGGACAAGAGCAGATTTCGAAAACCGATTCGGTCTTCTCGAACCATTGCGAGAGGGCAATGACTCCGCCAGTCCCTCTAAAGGACTTGGGCTTGCAGTTAGTGAAGTCCTTATAGGAGCACTCTCTCAAGCGCACAGGAGCTTCACCATGAGTAGATTGAATAGGGGTTCCTCCCCCAGTGGAACCAGAGGAATGATATTGAGCCATGGTTGTAGCCACAGCCGTAGCTACAGCAACATTCAGGGCTGTCGTATCGATTTGAGGAGCAGGTGGTGTCTCAGTTATCGGAGGATCGCGTCTTGTTGATCGGCGTGGAGGCATCTTTCAACTATAAGTTTAGAAAGATGAAGATATTGATGAGAATTTAATAGGAAAATTGATGAGAATTACTCATGGACTAACTCTCCATAGTCCAACAGCACAATTGAATAGTATGATTGAATGTAGATGAAAGCATTTGGATATAATTTCCATGACATTAGATATCTGTCAATAATACTGGAATTACAGATGTAATACGTTTGGGAAAAAATGGCGTAGAAGTAGGCGTTACATCAACCAAGATGGGAAAATTTTGACAGAACTACGACCTAAACAAGACCTAACAGGTCTAAGATTTACATAGCTAGGAAATTAGACTAGAGTTTTTTACAGACACTAGGTTATATCCAAAAGAAAAGTCGATGAGACTCTATCGGCGACGAGAACTGCTAGAGTGAGTTCTTGACTCCGACAGAAGACGTTCTATGTCTCTCATGCGCCTATCGGATCTTACTTGCTGAGCTCGAAGTTCCCTGACTTCAGCTTGGGTTTCAGCAAGTTCCCTCTGCAGAATTGTATTGCGGACCTGAGTCCTTTCCTGAGCAGACTCTAACTGGCGAATGCGGACTGTGTTAACGCCAGAGTTGGCGTCAATCTCCACGACTCGATCGATAGTTGCTCGACCATGTACTGCGTTCCGAGAAATCCTACGAACCATGATGGGTAGGACCCTGTCAGCTGAACCTCCCTCGGTGAGGTTGTAGAAGCTTCTGTCTCCATTGTAGGGAATGGGTTGACCCTGTTCCTGACTCCATCTATTCAAGTTTGTGGCCCACAGAGGTGTGGGTCCTTGAAATGCTGGACGATGGTTTGGGTTTGGGTCTTGAGCAGCTGGGGGTTGGTTTTTGACTTCCGGCTCCGAGTCAGAATCATCATAATAGCCTTCAGCTTCGTGATCATCCAAAGAGATTGGGTGATCATCTTCTGGCTCTTCTCCCAGCCATCCTGCATTGCCGTGGTTGGGGTAGTACGGGTCTGCGGGAAGATGGAATCCAGCCATGATATCTACGCGACAAAAGGGATAAGGAAATAACTAAATAGACGAACTAATTAGATAATTATAAGATGATCTTTATCAGTTACTTCAATATTTGCGTAATGCATACCAGTCATATGTAACCAAGACAGGATAGACCTTCGAATAAGTGACCCTAACTCTAAGTCCACAACCAAACAAGGAACAGGAAGTCAAGCAAAGATCACAGATTCTAAGTCTATGACATCCTAGTTACATATAACCTTAGTGTATCCACTCTGCAACTATTGACATACTAATAAAGACCTTTTTAGTTCTCAGATAAGTAATTATAGTAACACAAAATACTCCTATAGTATTTTTAAGTTTATGTTCTGTTCTAATGTTCTCATTGTAGTAGTGTTGGTAAGTTTTTAGACTTGTTGCAACCTCACAACCACACTTAGGCACATGCTAGTCAATGCTCGGATAATATAGTTGATCAGGCTATATCTTCCCAGCTTGACTATATGTCTCTAAGTCTGCTTGTGCTATCCAACAATCGTAATACTTTTGTTCTGTCTTAGTGACACTGATTTTAGTATGAATGCAGGCATGTATACTTGGTTAAATATTTTATTATTTAAAAGTATAAACTCTTTATCAGAGTATTTTAATCCCGCTGTGTTTACAGTTCGTATATCTTTTATGGGTTGATACACTCAATTCACTATAAACAATGCTCGGATACCAATCTGTCACACCCCAAAACCGGAACGGCGGAATCGTTCGGGGGTGGAGGACGTCATGTACAGTATCACAACAATGCATAGTAGTAAACAAGCAACAACATCATCCAATGCATTAATAATATAATTTAATACAAGTGTCTTCTGTCAAGTTATATAGACACCAAAAATATGAATCAAAATAAAAGATGAGTCTTGAACGAGCTCTATCTTCTCAAAACCTGGCACCGGTACCTGTCTACTGGTGACCTGAGAATACAAGTTATTTTGAAAGAGTTTATCAGCTTTAAAGCTGGTGAGATCATAAGTATTTTAGTGTCTGTATTTGTATGAAAGTGTTTGTAAGTCTGTAATGTATAAGTTTTGTAAAAGTTTGTAATTGTTTGAACCCTCCTAGGAAACCCTATGTTTCCTACTAAAAGTAGCCTTCTACCAAGGCATCTAGTGTCTGTGTGTGTGTCTCTTGTAAGAGTATGTATTTTCCCAAATCTGACTATCATTAACCAAAAATATAGTTGTTATATTACTGTTTATTGTGTGAAGATCACAAATTGAATGCAAATGGGAAAATGAATAGTACTGTAGTGTTGGATTAAGTAACTACTGCTGTACTAACTACCTTAAACCAATTGTTATTTAAAGTACTATGTGATCGGCCTGTACCCTGCTACCGACTATAGAAAAACGACGATGTAAGACGTCGTAAGAAATGACGTTTGGCACCCGTAGACTTGCAAGTCCCACTGTAGCGAGCAGCAAGGTGTAGGATAGTCAATCCAGTATAGATCTATACACAAACTCATACGCTCCCCACTTAAAGAGATTCTGGATACAAAACGGTCATGACAGGTGATGCCATGCCCCGTTACGTGGCTCACATAACTGTAGTAATGTTCTAGTATATGTATGTGCTAGCTGTATTGTGTGTTCTCTCCCTGTCTAGCATGTATGTATGTTCTCTCTGTATGGTATTGTTTGTTTCTCATCATAGTATTCTATTGTTTGTTTCTCATCATAGTATTCTATTGTTTGTTTTTCATCATAGTATTCTCTATCTGTATGTTATTGACTCATGTATGAACTGACTCATTGTATGTTTCACAGTTCTAGTAATAGTATTAGTATATCTCTAAACTATACCTATTATAGCTTACTAGTAATGTTGTTTGAATGTATGAACATGGTTGTATACCTTTGCTACCCAAAGGTATTGAACTGAATGAAGTAACCTTTTATATCTATACACATATACATGATATATAACTAGGATTCAAACGACCTTAGGACAAATAACCTGAATACCCTAAGTCCACAACCAAACAAGGAACAGGAAGTAAGGTGAGCTATCAGTCCTAAGTCCTTTCAATCCTACTCATATAACTATATCTATATAGATACACTTTTAACAGAGTATAAGTTTAGAAGAGTTTAAGTAAAAGCATTTGGTATGTACAAGAGTTTGTAAAACAGTTTGAAGTAAAACAGTTTGACAACACAGTTTGAAAAGTAAGAAATCCATTTGTTTGGTAGTTATTAATCACATGTGATTGATATAATAACTATAATAGTTCAACTTGTATTCCCCCCCATAAAAGCATTTAAAAACATTTAAAAGGTTAATTAAGGGGTATGAACTCACCTGTAGTGAGTGGTTTGGATGAACGGATTGTGTAGGATGCTAAGTGTCAAGTGAAGACTTGAACACACACAAGGATCCTAGTTAACATATAATAACACATATATGTATCCAATTAGTCATTTAACAACTAATTAACCATGTTAAGACATCCTAAGACATGTAAAACACTTGATTTAAGTGCTATAAGTGCTAAGGATTGCATCTAAGGGTTGTACGACTTGGCTATTGAGTGTAGGGTCCAAGAGTAAACTCTTTATGAGTTTACGGTTTTGGGACCAACTCTTATTGAGTTTACGGTCGTAAACCCATGAGTTTACGGCCATAAACTCATGGTACTTTTACCATGTTGTGATTTGAAGCTTATAAGGTCATAAGAAGCATTCCTACTTGAAGTCTAAGCCTTTGGAAGTGATTAGGGCAACATTTCACCCCTTTATGGAGTTTACGGCCCATGGACCATTTCTCCATGTGTCTACGGCGGTAAACCCATATGGTTTATGGTCTTTTTGATGTTTTAAGTCCTAAGCGCATCAAGGATGGTATCTAGACTAGTATCCAAGGCTTGGTAAGGGACTAGGGCACACTTTGGCCCCTTCATTAGGGTTTACGGTCCAAGAACATCTTGGACCGTAAACACCTTTGATCTTGTGTTTACTTGTGTTTTCTAGATGATTAAGAAGTGTAACAAGTCTTATAACACACTAGGGTAAGAGTACTTACTATGTAGAAGCTTGAAAAGGTGCTAAAAATCCAAGAACACTAGTGTGTGTTCTTGGTGTTCTTGGTGAAACTTGGAGATCTACACATATGGAATGATTTCACGGATGGAATCATGTAAGATCACTAGATTAAGTAAGATATCAACTTATTAGGGCTAGAAACACTTACAAAGTTGAAGATCAAGAAGGAAAATCGGATGATACTTGAGAGGATTTGAGTTCTAGTCTTGAAATGGTGAAAAAGTGTTAAAAATGGCTAAGTGCCATATTTATACCCTTGGGGTTTACGGCTGTAAACACCATGTTTAGGTCGTAAACTCCAAACTCTTGGAGTTTTGGGACATTATTGTTGCACAATAAACCCTAGGGCATCCTCTCTCCTGTTATCTCCTGAAGTACTAGGCTTTAGAACACTCAAACTGACTCTACACAGCTCAAAAGTTAGCAGAAACTGTTCTGACTTCTATTGAAGTGAATGGTTGTACAGAATAGAAATTTTGGGTTGTCACACTAGGGAACCGAAATAGACCGAACCCTCGGTCCATTTCGGCTGAGAGGGTTTCGGTTTTGATGCATGTTCAGTCCGAGAATGGGAGGTTCGCTCCTGACAGGTTCGCTTCGGACTAGTTCGGCTCCTAAGAGGTTCGGTTCCTAAGAGGTTCGGCTCCTTAAGAGGTTTCGGCTCCTTAAGAGGGCTCGGCTCCTTAAGACTGTTTTTCGCGTAGACTTCCGTTTTCGAGCGGTTTTCGACTAATTTGAGGGTCGGGATGCCCCGAGTGATTATAAAAAGTTGAGAGAGATTTTGAGAGAGATTTGGAAGAGATTTCACATACTTGGAGAGATTTCTCATTCAGAGAGAGATTTGGGAGAGATTTCACATACTTAGAGAGATTTCTCATTCAGATAGAGATTTGGGAGAGATTTCACATATTTGGAGAGATTTCAGATTCAGAGAGAGATTTGGGAGAGATTTCACATACTTAGAGAGATTTCTCATTCAGAGAGAGATTTGGGAGAGATTTCACATATTTGGAGAGATTTCTCATTTAGAGAGAGATTTGGGAGAGATTTCACATACATGGAGAGATTTCTCATTCAGAGAGAGATTTAGGAGAGATTTCACATACTTGGAGAGATTTCTCATTCAGAGAGAGATTTGGGAGAATTTCACATACTTTGAGAGATTTCTCATTCAGAGAGAGATTTAGGAGAGATTTCACATACTTGGAGAAGTTTCTCATTCAGAGAGAGATTTGGGAGTGATTTCACATACTTGGAGAGATTTGGGAGAGGTTTCTCATAGAGAGAGATAGAGTGAAAGAGATCGAGAGAGACTTCGTTTGTGACCTTTTTAAGTGTTTGGCTTTGTAACGCAAGGTTTGTAAACCTCGTTAAGTCTCGTTATGATTTTTATATGCCCCCGAGGGTTAAGGAATAATGTTTTATCGAGTAGTTTCATCACTTGCCCTGATTAGGGTTTAGAATTTCCGAACATGTGAAAACTCTAAGTGATACTTTGTATTAAGATTGCAAGTTGTTCAATAAGAAACATAATGGAAACTCTAATTTACAAGGGTTAGATGAGTTGACCGGTTTGACTTGTTGACTATAGTTGACTTTGACTTGGCCAAAATTAACGGTTGTCACATCATCCCCCCGTTAGAAAGAATTTCGTCCCGAAATTAGTATTTCGACTGGGACTCCAAGAATTTGGAGGAAAGATGGGGGAACTTTTCGCAGTACAAGAAATTGATTATGGTGGGGACCAACCCGCCGGATGTTAAATGACGACCTTGGAATTTCTTATTGTAACTTGAGTCGAGTCGATGTAAAAGGATTTATTGTTTTGGGAGGATAGTGTGTTCTATGTGTGTCTTTATGCTCCCCGCTTTATTCTTGATATTACTATTCCGAATATTTTATAACGTAGTTAGCGAGTTCCAGCATTACGAATGCTTCAACAATTTGAGAAGAAACTTGCATTATAAGTCCCGCCACATCTTTTATAATCGCTTGGTGTAAACTAGTCATATATCATTTAGATTGCAAGGGCATTCGAATGAGTGACTCCGCCTTAAGCCCACAACCAAACAAGGAAAAGGAAATGAGGCGGAATTACACATTCTAAGTCCATAGAATCTTAATGACATATGGCCATGATGTTTACACTAGCCATCATAGATTCACTAGTAAAAACCCTGCGGTTTTATATAGATGATAAGGCTTATTCGGGTTTTGCCGTGTTCTCGAGATGCTTTCAGCCTTTCTCGAATTTGTACTAAGCCATAACTGATAACTTCTCCTCGGAGCGCTGTATAGGGCCTGCTTTAGTGTTCCTCGTTTGATTAGATCGGTAAGGAACATATGGGTTCGGTTTACACGACTAGACTTATTCGGATGGTAGAACGTTCACTCGCACTCCTGGGTAGCCTTGTCCCGAAGTTCATGGTAGGACTCGTACCTGGTCCATCTATCATTAACTTGCGCATATAGGTCATATGTAATTAAGGTTGGTAAGATAGTTGGATGGGTGACTCTGCCCCAAGTCCACAACCAGACAAGGAACAGGAAATAGGGCGGAAACACACATCCAATGTCCGTAGAATCTTAATTATATATTATCCTCGCGTATACACTTAGTAGTGATAGACTAACCATATTCGTCCCAAGCTTTTGTGCTTGAACCTTATCTGCTGCATGCGTGACATTCCCGAAGGGTCTTCTGTAAATACTTGTGGAAAGGTTTTGGAAGGTACAATACTCCTCTGGTGAGTGTTTTGGGGTTTCGCAGCGAGAGATGACCCGAAGGTCCGCGTAGGATTTGTGTTTATGAGAGACGAAGGTTTCGATATTCAGTGGGTTAGGTGAAAGGTTTTTTTGTAGCCGTTTAATCGGGAAAGTGAGTACTATACCAATCGAAATCGAATGATGACAACAATATCTTTTTAGGTAAAACATGTGTTAAGCTGTATTCGCACGAAACGTTCGTTGGAGTGATAGAGTATCTTGTGTTTCTTTTCAGTGTGTTCCGTTTTGATTGATGTTATTATTACTGCAGATGATTCATACCACAACAGCTAGCACTGGTAGTGAGTGTGTTCTGATAGCTAGTAATGATACTTTATATCATGATTCCCGACAGGTCACTCTATGATCGAGCGGTGTATGCAAGTCGCGTGTAATTTGGTGTTGGTGAAATCGTCGTGTGAGTGGTTCTACCCTAACCCCACTAGTAGACATGGAATAGGAGTCAGGACGAAATTATTCACTTTAAGTCTTTAGTACTTGATTATAATTAACCCTGATGTATACACAAAGTCGTCACAGCTCACCGGTAATGATCTTAAGGTCATATACGAGCGTCTTTGATTTGATTTGAACAAGGGAGTATTTTAACTACTTTTTGAAAGACGGTAATTTTAGAAAGCATACCAAATTCATTACAAGCATATGGTACTTAAACGTTTTTGTCGTTGGAAACATTACAAAAGTCTTAATAAGGTTTCCTTGTTGCTCCTGCCAGTTTGTTCATCACACTCCTCCTGCTCCCTCGTCATTCTTCTCAGTTGGACATTCTCTCTTGAAGTGTCCCGTTTCACCTCATAGGTAGATACTGGGCCTACCCTGGTGTTGGTGATTGAAGGGAGGTGCTAGGTTTGGTTCCTGCAGAAACGGGCAGTATGTCCGTTCTCGTTGTAGTTTTTACAGTGCATCACCCGGCAAACCCCATTGTGATGGAAGTTACACTTGTTACACTTTGGGAGTGTTCCCATATATTGTCTGACTGGTGCTTGGGTGACAGACCTTGTGGCTAGTGTCGAGGCATGTGTCGTGACTGGTGTTGTAATGGCAGGTGCAGCCACGGATTGCTGTCTTCCAGCAAATTTTTGAGGTAGGTTACACTTCTTTTCGTCCCAAAACTTTCGCTTCTTGTTCGTAGGTTTGTGGCCTGAGGCGCCTTCATTGGCAGACACCCGCCGGTGTTCCTGATTGTTACAACGATTTGTATTGTCGGTACCGCTTCCATCTCTTCTGGCATTGTTAGCATTGAGTTGCGCCATGACGGCTATCACTGCTGCCGTGACTGCAACTTGAAAGGTAGCAGGGTCTATCTGCAGGATTGATGCCTTGCTTGTTGGCTGGTTACCTTCTTGTGAAGACATAATCCTGTTGCATGGAGAGAAACGATGTCGTGAGTGGGGATGATTATCTCTAGCTATATCCTTACCATTTATATACACATGTATAAATTTCACACTTTACTGAACTATTCTCGGTGTTTCTGCTAACGTTCCTGAGACGGAGTTATAGTAGTGGGTAGAAGTAGGTTTCATACAGGCGTTAAGTTGTACTCATCTTAGGATCATGTTTGTCCAAACACACTTAGCTGAGGACTTTTGATGGGATCCAGAGTTTAGTGCTGGTATGATCGCACCCTCATAGGTCTACGAAAAAGGCTCCTTTCAACTATGAGGCTTAAAAAGGTGAGATGATAGTGAGTCTTGAATAAGGGTTTATACGTCGGGAGTTATTTATCTTAGTTCTGAGTGTATCGTGTTCCGGTTGTTTATGGTGTTCTGAAAACAGTTCATAACGAGAGTCTATATATGATAAACTTATGAATTTTAGTAGTATTGCTCCCAATGAAATAATACGCATGCCCCTTTTATTTGTATGATTTTAGCATATTTAGTTTTTAGAGGAAGGTTTTGAGCCTGATGCAGGTCCACACCACATCATTGCAAGAAAAGTTTGGACCGCAAATAAATCTCTCGACTAGTGTAATCACTAACTCGCGGGGTCGGGCCTACACCTGGAGGGGAGTAGCACCAACGCATACTCATAGACCTAATCTACAAGGTCTTGTGAGTAGAATGAACTCTGCTTACGATAATACGTCTCCAAATGGCGATTTGCTGTTGCTGATGGCGGCTCCATCCCTCGATCAATGCTGCCCAACAGGGCACATGTCCGATGGAGTCGAGACGGTTCGCGAGTGCCCAGGATATGTGAGGAGAGTTGTCGACCTCTGACTCCACCTCCGACTCTTTTCCTCATCACTCACTAACTCTCCGGGTTTGGAAAGTAGGGGCCTCCTAGTATGTAAGATCTTGTCGTGCTGTCCGTGCGAGAATAGGGGTGGAAGAGATAATTAATAGACGTCTAATCCTATAATTACTTATAGGGGGTGATCCTTATTAGTCACGTCTGTAATCACATAGTGCATAACAGTTACACATAATCTGAGATAGAATAGACCTTCGAATAAATGACTCTACTCTAAGTCGACAACCAAACAAGGAACAGGAAGTATAGCAATAGCCATAGATTATGAGTCTACAATATCTTTAATTATGTATAACCGTAGCGTATGCACTCGTTCATTTATAGACCCACTAATAGGGGTCTTTAGTTTTCACATAAGTTGATTATACTATCACCAAATACTCCTATAGTATTTTAACGTTTGTCTTATGTTTTCAATGTTTCTTTGTAGATAGAGTTGGTAAGTTTTTAGACTTGTTGCAACACCACAACCATTCCTGGGCATATGTTAATCACTTCTGCTTCAGACATAGTTGATCAGGCTATGTCATTCCCAGACCTGACTACACATCCCCAAGCCTACTTGCGTTGTTCAACAATCACCACTTTTGTTTTGTTCTAGTATGATGCTGACCTTAGTATGTATGCATGCATGTAAGCTTTTAACAAGAAACTATTTATTTCTAAAAGTATAGTCTTTCGAAAACGTTTAATCAGAGACCTTAGTCGCAATGCATTTATAGTTAGTATATCTTATGTGGTTCGATATACTTAGTTCACTATAAACAATGCTCTGATACCAATCTGTCACACCCCCAAACCAAGGATGGCGGAAACGTCCGGGGGTGGAGGACTTCATGTATAGTATCACAACAACGAGTATAATAGTGCTCAAAGTAAATACAACCATCATAAATATAATTGAAAAGGTTACACCATAGTATATGTTTACATGTTTTAAGATCAATCACATTATGATGACAAAATGAACTGTTTGACGATTTAACGTCCCATCCTCAAAATGCTGTTGATTTCCTGTTTCACTGATTTCCTGAGAATACAAGTAGTTTTGAAAAGTGTCAACAATTAAGTTGGTGGGTTCATAAGAGTTTTGTTTGAGAAAGAAACTGTTCTCCTTGTAAAAGCGACAGAGTATGTTTCCAGAAAATCCAATATTTTCTTTATTAAGTGTGAAATGAATGCTCCTATGTTATGCGATAATGTACCCTAGAAGGACCCATATATTCCTTCTATAATCGCCCAGCGTATATAAGTTATATAAAATTTAAGTTAAATAAACTGTTGAATATAATGGGTCTGCCCTAGGTCCACAACCAAACAAGGAACAGGAGATAAGGCGGGCCCACCAATTCTAATTCGATTGAGAGTAGATTCTTATATAACTCTAGCATATACACTTAGCAATTATAGCTGAAGTCTAACAATTCTAGATGAAATGTAGTATTAATAGAAATATGTTTCCAAAGAAAATCCAATATTTTCCTTACAAAATTGATGTGTAGTCTTTAATTCCAAGACCGAAAGTGCACAGTAATATCCATACTTATTGATATAAAAAGTGATTTTAAATCGACATAAAACCCTTTTTGATTTGAGAAAAATCCCCGCAAACTTTATGTGTTTTTAACTCCCTATGTGAGTCGCTATAACCATACTATGACTATGAACCTGCCACGACGTTTCTCAGGCGTCGAAAAAGATAATGACACTTATCACCTCAGACCTGCCGGTCTAGCTGTAGCTAGCAGCTCAAGTGTGGTTTGTCAAACCCAATATAGATCTATACACAATTATCACGTTCTCCCTACAAGAGACTCTGCTTATAACTACCAGGAATTTTAACCCGTACTCTAGGAGTACTAAGAAGAATGTCTCACAATTTATGTTAACAAGTTTACGTGTAGTGTGCGTGAGTGTAAAACCTTTTTCAAGTAGTAAAAATCCATAAACTATGATTATTATAGTTTATTATATGTGTTCGAAATGAATGAAGAATCATCATCATGAATGACTAAATTTTCAGTTTATGATGATAAACTAACAAGAAAATACATTCAATATTTAGAACTTATGGTTATACACTTTGCTCAACATACTACAAAGTGTTATGAAAGTTGTAAGTTGTTAACTAGTTTTTAACCTTTCTACACTGTTTTAGAAAAATCATAGAAAAATCATACGAAGTCGAAAACTAAATCTGTAAATTCGGAGCGTTTAGAAAATGTGTCTAGTTTATTCATAATTTTTATTATGATTTTTAGAAGTCTTTAACTTGTGTTAAAATGTTCATGTTCACAGACTGGTCCGAATTCGTTTCTAAAATGATAGGCAGTTTTGTAAAAATTACCATAAATCGTAGAAACATCATATGGAGATGTGCAAGTAGTCTTTTTAAAGGTATGAACCTGAAGTATTTGCATATTAAGCAGTTTTGAAAGATATTAAGTTTAAGATAGTCAAAACAGTCTGTGAATAAGACTCAACTTTTCTGATGAAAGTTGTTGTTTGAGTTTAATTATGTTTTTGTTGTTTTAACTTGTATTCCCCCCCCCCCTAAAACTTGAAGAAAACATGAAAATGTAGGGGTATGAACTCACCTTGAGTGATTTTAGTAAATGGATGATGGAGAAAAGAAGTGTTCAACTCAAGAACACTTAGGAGATGCTTGAAGATTTGAAGATTTAACACAAATATGACGATATTTGTGTAAGCAATCTATGATTTGGATGAAGGATAGTAGAATATATAAGTGTAGGAGGAAGATACTTACCAAATGTGGGGGAAAAACCCAAGACCAGCCTTTGAACCTCGAATTTTTAGAGAGAGAAAGTGGGAGAGAGGTGTTTGTTCTTCTTGAGAAAGAGTGAATAAAGTGGGAGGAGAGATAAGGATATCTCCAGCTTTTGTTCAAGATTATGGCTGAAAAAGAGTGGTAAAAGGACAATGATTGACTAGGTATGGGTGAATAGTGACTAGGGGTAGTACTATGAAGGTATGGGGAGGTTGCTTGTGTCCTTGTCCAAAGGATAAGTCAACACTCCACCTAAATATCTCACCAAATAGATTTTATTGTTAGGCAACGATTTTCCCCAAAATATAGTTAAAATATGAATATTTGGGGTTTATTATGTTAAAATACGAGTTTGGGTGAAAATCTCGCGTTAAATCTCGAAAAACGGGCTTAAAACGAAGTTTGGGTCAAAAACCGGCAATAGGGACCGAACCTGCAAGGTTCGGCTCTTAGGAGTATGAGAACCGAGAGGAGACTAGAAGGAACCGAGAGAAGAAGGAGAAGACCGAAGGTGCGAGGGGGAGGGCCGAAGGTCAGGCCTCGGTCCGAAGTAGCTAGGGAACCGAAATAGACCGAACCCTCGGTCCATTTCGGCTGAGAGGGTTTCGGTTCTGATGCATGTTCGGTCCGAGAATGGGAGGTTCGCTCCTGACAGGTTCGCTTCTGACAAGTTCGGCTCCTAAGAGGTTCGGCTCCTTAAGAGGGTTCGGCTCCTTAAGACTGTTTTTCGCGTAGACTTCCGTTTTCGAGCAGTTTTCGACTAATTTGATGGTCGGGATGCCCCGGGTGATTATAAAAAGTTGACAGAGATTTTGAGAGAGATTTGGGAGAGATTTCACATACTTGGAGAGATTTCTCATTCAGAGAGAGATTTGGGAGAGATTTCACATACTTAGAGAGATTTCTCATTCAGAGAGAGATTTGGGAGAGATTTCACATATTTGGAGAGATTTCTCATTCAGAGAGAGATTTGGGAGAGATTTCACATACTTAGAGAGATTTCTCATTCAGATAGAGATTTGGGAGAGATTTCACATATTTGGAGAGATTTCTCATTCAGAGAGAGATTTGGGAGAGATTTCACATACTTGGAGAGATTTCTCATTCAGAGAGAGATTTGGGAGAGATTTCACATACTTGGAGAGATTTCTCATTCAGAGAGAGATTTGGGAGTGATTTCACATACTTGGAGAGATTTGGGAGAGGTTTCTCATAGAGAGAGATAGAGTGAAAGAGATCGAGAGAGACTTCGTTTGCGACCTTTTTAAGTGTTTGGGTTCGTAACGCAAGGTTTGTAAACCTCGTTAAGTCTCGTTATGATTGTTATATGCCCCCGAGGGTTAAGGAATAATGTTTTATCGAGTAGTTTCATCACTTGCCCTGATTAGGGTTTAGAATTTCCAAACATGTGAAAACTCTAAGTGATACTTTGTATTAAGATTGCGAGTTGTTCAATAAGAAACATAATGGAAACCCTAATATACAAGGGTTAGATGAGTTGACCGGTTTGACTTGTTGACTATAGTTGACTTTGACTTGGCCAAAATTGACGGTTGTCACAACCGGCACGACGCTGAATGACGTAAAATATGAATTTAAGATAGAGCGATATCTAGCCTTAGTAATCTCAAAGAAAGTCGTAGAATACGTTAAACCGAGAGCATGCATAAGAAGAACGTCTAAATTTGACTTCGTATGAGGAAGTTATGATTTTTCGAAGTTTCGACTTAGCAGTATGCAGCCCGAGACTCGAATATGAGATCGAGTGATTTTTAGCCGAAACAATCTAAACGAGAATCGAAGATCTCGTCAATAGTAGTGCATCGGTAAAAAGACAGACGAAAACGGACGTCGGATGAAGAAGTTATGGATTTATAACGGAGTTTTCCTGTCCCGGCCTACTAAAAAAATAATATAATTAAAATAAAGTCAAAAATTGCCAACAGAGTCTAAACGAGAGTTGTAGAGCATAATCACACCTACGCGTGGATATAAAGAACGTCGAAATCGGAGCTCGTATGCGAGAGTTATGATTTTCTGAAGTTCGAGGCGCGCATCCTAAAGGGGGAACGCCCCGCATTCGGAGCCCAGAGCATGTCTCGTCGCCTGTCAAGTCCGAAGTTCGTAAGCAATGACGCACGGTGGAACGCGCTGCGTTCGTTCAGGGAACGCGTTGCGTTCGGAGGGTCAGCCTCCCCCTATAAATAGAATGTAAGGTCTCCGGGATTTGTTGCTCATTTCTTCTCTCTCACTCCTTATTGCCTCGTTTTGCGTGCAATTTATACCCCCGAAGCCCCGGTATTATCCCGAGACCCGAAGCGAGTCCCGAAGCCCCGAAGATCCCGAGAAGTAAAGTTTCCGAGCCGAAACGCTGCCCGCGAGAAGCTCGGTTTTTGTGAAGATCTCCCGGTTTCACCGAAGAAATACTACTCTTAGAGCCGTAGTGCTGCCCGATCATCTTCTGATCAAGTGAGTGTATATTCGTTTTCTTCTAACACATAGATATGAAGTAGTCTTTATAAAATACGTGCTATGTGTGTATATATTATTTGTTTATTTGAACTAGTTGTTGAATGGATGTTTGTACAGGTTTTAAGCTGTATATGAATGTATATATTTTATCTACTAATATGTTGGGTAGAACATGGGTAGACAGTTGGTGTGTGGTGAAATAAAAATGATGAGAGGCCTCGATGTTGTTGTTGATCTAATCATCTATCAGAGTATGGATGACGACCACAGACTCTTTCTAGATAGTCCAGTGGAACGCTAGCAGGCTCATAACCTGTAGGTGTTGTGAACGATGTGTTCACCGGTGTACTCTATCCCCCTCATGGTTGCCTTTAGGACATCTATTGTTAAGGAAACCCCTTTGCAGTAATGTCCGTCCCGATGAAAATCCTAGATTAGGTCCCTTGTAATAGTTGTTGATTTAGGGACATAAAGTGAGGATAACGGGAATGGGTAATTGGGTTATTGTTGGTCGATGAACTAAATAAAATTATTTATTGTGGATTGAAAACCCTATATGCTCACCAGGCTCCCAAGCCTGACCCACTCAGTTTTTCTTTGCATTACAGGTAGTGGCGCGAGAGCATAAGTTGGATGACATTTGTCAAGATATTTTTGGATTATAGACCAGTAGTTATATGTAACTGTGTAAGGTCTATGTTGTATTGTTTATGCTTTTGTGTCTATATCGGAACATGACATCCCGAGTTTTGATATATAATGAAAATACATTTCTTTAAGAAATGCTTTGATAAACCTTATTTTATCATGTATTGTTTTGGGGACAAATTCTGCAACTCTTTTAATCAAAGGATTACTCTGAAAATTATTCTAAAAAGCATAAATTAAACCGGTCTTTTCTGGCCGTGATTTTGGGGATGTCACAGTTGGTATCAGAGCATTAGTTTAAGCGAACTAGGAATTTGTAGGATTTCTATACTTAAACTTAGAATGCTAAGTGAAGATTGTGAGGAGTGTCTGTTATATTTAAGACACGAGCACTAGTTTATTTTAGGAAAGTTGCCTAAAATGCTTTTACGTGCTAAATGTTATATGTTTGCCATATATGATATTATTTGTTCGGATCTATGGTCTGTTGCCGACCGGATCTGGAAACCTTATGTGTTTAGGATTCTAAGCGTGCGTCGACGGTATTAGAACTAGCATGTAAACGTTTCGGAGTGATAAGGATGATTTGATTATCTATCGTGATTGAAGATCTAAATTCACCTTATTCGGTGTATAGATCAAGAATGGCAAGAACAAGAAGCGGAGTTGGAAACGCAAACGAAAATAGGAATCAACCACCTGTAATCGAGCAAATACCTGTTGTAGCTGCTGCACCTAAGCCGGTGACAATGGATGGTGTACAATTGATGATTCAGACGATGTTGGATCGTCAGATGGAAGAAACTAGACGTCTGCTTCAACAAAATCGTGAAGAACTTTCAATTCAAGTTGAAGAGCCCGAAGTAAATGGAGGGCCGTCGGAAGAAGGAAACTTCAGTGGGACTGTTGGTCAAGCCAACCTACCGATTGTTAGACAAAGCAATCGTGATGGAGGAAATGATGGAAGAGGATGTAAATACAAGGATTTTATGGCATCTAAGCCACCGTGTCTATCCGGAAGCCCGACGCCGGTGCAAGTTATGGACTGGATCTCCGAAATGGAGACAATGTTTGAAAGTTGCGAATGCAGCAACAGGCAGAAGACCGCTCTTGTGATCCCTTTGTTAAAATCTGGCGTGTTGAGTTGGTGGAAGCTGTTAGCTGACTCTATGCCCAAGGGAGAAGCGAGCAAGATGTCTTGGGAAGACTTCGTTGTGCAACTCAAATTGCAATACTGCTCCGAGCAGGACCTTCTGGAAATCAATAATGAGTTTCAGAATTTGAAGAAGGGAAAAATGAGCATTACTGAATACGCTGCTAGTTTCACGGAAAATATGAAGCTTATCCCATACCTAGTTCCAACAGAACTCTCAAAGGTCAATAAGTTTGCCCTCGGACTACCAGCGGACTATGGTCCAATGGTTAAGCAAGCAACCACATTGAAAGCCGCCATCTGGACTGCTAAGAATGTTGAGACTCAGATCAGGGAGAAAGGTCTGGAGAAGTCAGAGGGTGGAGAAAAGAGGAAGTTTGACGGACCTTCAGGGTCCAGCAAGAAGAAGAAATTCTCGAAGTCTAGTTCGAGAAGAGGAGGAGGCGAAGCGAAGTGGTGCGACAAATGCAAGAAGAAGCATCATGGGAAATGTGACGGGGAAGTCACATGCTTCAAATGTGGAAAGCCAGGGTACTATGCCAACGAATGCACCCTTACCAAGAAAGTTTGTTATGGTTGTGGGGAGGAGGGGCACATCTCGAGGGATTGTCCGAAAAAGAAGGAGGCAGCAAAGCCCAACATTCCACCAAAGCCGAAGGCGAGAGCCTTCCAGATGACACTGGAAGCTGCTAAAGATGAAGCTGATGTCGCTTCAGGTACCTTTCTCGTAAACAAATTGCCTGCCCAAATTTTGTTTGATTCTGGAGCCAACTACTCATTTATTTCGCATGAATTTGGTAGAAAACTAGTTTTGCCTGTTGATAGACTAGATAATGCTTTATTAGTCAAAGTTGCTAGTGGCAAGTTTATACCTGTTAGCCATCGTATGAAAAACATCTTAATCGACTTGAATCGGAATAAGTTCCACGAGGAATTATTGCCTATCGAACTAAATGGTTTTGACATCGTGCTGGGAATGGATTGGCTTAGCGCCAATGACAACGAGATATTGTGCCGAAAGAAGATAGTAAAACTAAACCCGCCAGGGAAAGAGTCATTTATGGTGTATGGGGACAAACGCAGGGTAAATTCTGGAATCATTTCTCTAATGAAAGCCAGAAAGTTTTTGGCCAAAGGATGTACATCATATTTGGCATTCGTGATTGACGCAAAGAAGGAGAAAATGGAGATGAAGAGCATTCCTGTCGTGTGTGAGTATCCGGAAGTATTTCCCGAAGATCTTCCTGGATTACCGCCTGATCGACAAGTAGAATTCTGTATTGACGTGTTACCAGGAACGACGCCAATAGCAAAAGCACCGTACCGATTAGCACCAACAGAGATGAAAGAGCTTATGACACAACTTCAGGAATTATTGGACAAAGGTTTTATTCGACCTAGTTCATCACCCTGGGGAGCCCCGGTGATATTTGTAAAGAAAAAGGACGGGAGTATGAGAATGTGCATTGACTACATAGAGCTGAATAAGGCAACGATAAAGAATAGATATCCATTGTCGAGGATTGATGACCTGTTCGATCAACTACAAGGTTCAAGTTATTTTTCAAAGATCGACCTAAGGTCAGGATATCATCAGCTGAAAGTAAGAGAGCAGGATATCGAGAAGACTGCATTCAGAACACGATATGGACACTACGAGTTTTTGGTTATGTCGTTTGGACTAACCAATGCTCCAGCAGCATTCATGGATTTAATAAACAGGGTTTGTAATCCATTTCTTGATAAATCTGTGATAGTGTTCATAGATGACATTCTGATTTACTCGAAAAGCCAAGAGGAGCATGGCCAACACTTGCGCGAAGTGTTAGAAGTCTTGAAAATGGAGAAGCTGTATGCTAAGTTCTCCAAATGTGATTTTTGGATCCGAGAAGTCTAATTCTTGGGTCACGTGGTCAACCAAGAAGGAATAATTGTTGATCCAGCAAAGATTGAAGCTGTGATGAAGTGGGAACAACCCAAAAGTCCCACGGAGATCCGAAGCTTTCTGGGATTAGCCAGATATTACCGAAGGTTTATCCAAGGCTTTTCTTCGATCGCTACTCCATTAACAGCTTTGACTCACAAAGGAGCTACTTATGCTTGGAGTGATAAGCACAAAGAAGCATTCGAGTTGCTAAAGAAGAAGCTATGTGAAGCACCGATTCTTTCTCTACCCAATAGATTTGAAGAATTCATTGTCTATAGCGATGCGTCTGGTGTTGGATTAGGTTGTGTGTTGACCCAAAGAGAAAAGGTGATAGCATATGCGTCTCGACAGCTGAAAGAGCATGAAAAGAACTACCCCACTCACGATTTGGAGCTGGCAGCGGTAGTTTTCGCTCTAAAGATATGGAGGCATTACCTCTATGGCTCGAAGTGAAAACTTTTCACTGATCATAAGAGTCTCCAATATCTCTTTAGTCAGAAGGAATTGAATATGAGGCAGCGATGCTGGCTAGAATTTCTTAAGGACTACGACTATGAGATACTTTACCACCCCGGTAAAGACAATGTTGTTGCTGATGCTCTCAGTCGGAAAGTCAATCTTGAGAGAAAAAGGCCAAGAGCGTTGAGAATAGAAGTTGTCTCGACAATTGTGGAGAGTATAAAGAAAGCTCAAGAGGAAGCTTCTGAAAAGAATGACCGAAAGGAGGAACGTTTGGGCAAAACGTTAGTTTTTGGTACAAACGGTCACGGACTGAAGGCATTACAAGATCGTATTTGGGTACCTAAGTCAGGAGGAATAAGAGATCTTCTGATGGAAGAAGCTCACAAAACCATGTACTCAATTCATCCCGGTAGCACTAAAATGTATAGGGACCTAAAACCCTATTACTGGTGGCCATCGATGAAGCTCGACATTACGAAGTATGTGGCAGAATGTGTGACCTGTGCGAGAGTCAAGGCACAACATTAGAAACCATACGGGAGTTTAGAACCTTTACCTGTGCCTATGGGTAAATGGGAAGACAGTGTTATGGATTTTGTCACTAAACTGCCCAGGACAAAGAATGGTCATGACATGATTTGGGTGGTCGTTGATCGATTCACTAAGAGTGCGCATTTCATAGCAGCCAATGAGAAATGGTCTGTGGATAAGCTTGCGAATTCTTACGTAAAGGAAATTGTGAGGCTTCACGGTGTTCCGTTAACGATTGTATCAGATCGTGACAGCCGTTTCACCTCAAGATTTTGGAGAAGTCTACAAGAGGAATTGGGTACCAAGTTGTGTTTGAGTACAGCTTACCATCCACAGACTGATGGTCAGAGCGAAAGAACGATACAAACACTTGAAGATATGCTAAGAGCATGTACCCTGGAATTCCAAGGTAACTGGGATGAACATTTACCTTTGGTAGAATTTTCCTACAATAATAGTTTCCACTCGAGCATAAAGATGGCACCTTATCAAGCTTTGTACGGACAGAAGTGTCGTACGCCGTCTTGTTGGCTTGAGGCTGGGGAAAAGCAGTTTATGGGACCGGAGATAGTCCATCACACTGCTGAAAAGTTGAAAATAATTAAGGAGAGAATGTTAGCAGCTCAAGATCGTCAAAAGAGCTATGCTGACAAGAAAAGACGACCGATGACTTTTGAAGTTGGAGATTCGGTTTTGCTTAAAGTCTCGCCATGGAAGGGACTTATAAGGTTTGGCAAAAGGGGAAAGTTAAGTCCAAGGTTTATTGGACCATTTAAAGTTCTTCAGAGGATTGGGAACCAAGCTTACAAGCTCGAATTACCCGAAGAACTGAATGGAATTCATAACACTTTTCATGTGTGTTATTTGAGGAAGTTCACGGGAGAACTTACCGATATAATTCCAATTTCTAAGTTAAGAATTGATGAGAACAAAAGGTTAATTGAAGAACCAGAGGCAATCGTTGACCGAAAGACTAAGAGTTGTGACGCAAGATGGTCGAATTAGTGCTTGTCCGATGGAAACATGCGAATGGGCCAAATCTCACCTGGGAGACGAAGAGTTACATGATGAGTCGCTATCTGCATTTGTTTGTTGACGTGTGATTCCGGGGACGAAATCATCCTAAGGTGGAGAGAATTGTAACGCCCTCTGTAAGGGTCAAAATGTTGTAATTAGTCGAAGTGTATTTTGCTCTCTTCGAATGTTTTGTAATCTATTTTACTAAGGCGCTTTTATTCGAAGCTTAAGTGTCTATGCCTTAGTATATTTTTTGTATGCTTTCTATTCCCTATAAATAGCAATATTTACTAGAGTTAGAAAAGAGTTTTTACAGACCTGTCTTTGTACTCTGTAAACATTCGAAAGCGTAATAGAGCTGAAACAAGATCATATTTACATCCGTTGTTCAATCTCGCATTCTTACTTGATTTTATACTCTGATTCATTTTATACTCGATTCATTGATTCATCAATTGGTATCAGAGCAGGAATCACATCTGTGATCTGATTTTCACCTGTTCAAAAATTTTTTGAATCAACTTTTTGGTTCAAAAGTTTCCGCACTTTTTGATAGTGAAAATTTTGTCTAGATTTTAGTTTGTGATTCGATTCTGCATTTGAATTGTTGAATCGAGTGTTCTTCTTGTAATTCCGATTTGATTCAACTAGTTTGTTTTCAAATTTCCAAATTTTCTTCAAAATTTTCAAAATCATCTTCCGTACAACAATGGCCAGCTTCAATCTCAATTCGATGACCTTGTTTTCTCATCTGTTAGGATCATCGACCAAAATTCCAATGCTAATCCCTGAATATTATGATCAATGGGCTGATCGTATGCAGGATTATCTGAATGGTCTTGATGAAGAATTATGGTCATGTATCACTGGAAATGTCAATGTTTCGGTGAATGTTCAAGCAATTAGATCATCTTTTGCAAGTTCTGGTGTTGAAAATCAAACTGATCGTCTAAAGAAACTGTCACACCCCAAAACCGGAACGGCGGAATCGTTCAGGGGTGGAGAACGTCATGTTTAGTATCACAAGATATGTATACAATAAGAAAGTAATGAACAACCATTTCATTTAGAGAGAAAGTGTTTACAATGTGTGTGTTTCACAAAACATATAATTCATAAGCAAATAACAAAACAAGACTTGAAGCTATAATGCTCTATCTTCTGAATTCCCAGCACGAGCACCTGTCTAATAGTCTCCTAACAATACAAGTTATTTGGAAGAGTTGATCAGCAATTACGCTGGTGAGTTCATAAGAGTTTAGTGATGTGAGTAAGTTGTAAAGTGTTGTTGAAAATGTAGATGTAAAATGGTGTTGAAAGTGTAGTTGAAACATGTAGTTGTAAAATGTTGTAAGTTGTAAGTTCTATTTTGAAAAGTTCGCCTGTTCCTCTAGAAAATCCTATATTTCCTACTTTGATGGAAGTTTAAGTAAAATGTCACTACAACCCTTTCTATGGGTACTAAGTGGGTACAAGTTATATAAGACTCAGAGTAAACAAACAATCGATTGTGCGCATCTGCCCCAAGCTCACAACCAAACGAGGAACAGAAATTAAGGCGGATAGCACACATCCCATTGGTTGTTAGATCATCGTCCTATATAACCCTGGTGTAGTTACTTGTTACTCATGGAGTTAATTGTAATGGTTCCTTTATATCTAATGAAAAGTTCTTTAAGAAAACCCATATTTCTCATAATAAAATGGTGACCACAGTGACCACTTTTATAATAGCTTAGTTTATACCGATATATATAATCTAATATCGAATAGAAAGTTAATTGAGTGAATCTGCCCTAAGCCCACAACCAAACAAGGAACAGGAAGTAAGGCGGAAAGCACACATCCAACTACCTATTGGGTTTTAGTTTTATATATAAACATGATGTATAAACTAAGGTATTATAGAGTTACTCACCTAAGGTCTTTTAAATTGTACTGGTTTAATAGAATGGATTAAACCCTCTACTGGGAAGTTTCTAGTTTTGTACACCAAAAGTACTGATTTTGGAAAGTATGTTTTGTACTAGAAAACTGTGCTTTGACTCTGTGTCCTATAACCTGACCCATATCTGGTATCCTTATGATGACTTAATGTATACTAAGCATACATATATATAGAATCGAATAGAAAATAGATTAGGCGAATTCGTTCCAAGCCCACAACTAAACAAAGAACAGGAAGTGAAGCGAAGAGCACACATCCTATTACCTGTCGGACCCTATTGGTATATATATATATATCCTGTGATGTATACATTAAGGAATCATAAGACTAGCATTATGGTCCTTTCTTTTAAACCTAGCCTTCTACCAAGGCATCTTCTGTTAAACGTAGCCTTCTACCAAGGCATCTACTGATATGTGCTTGACTCGACTGTTCCGTTTGTCGTTTGTAGAAATGTATGTTTTCCCTAGTTTATAACTATCTTATCTCGAAAATAGTTTGAGTTTGACTTTCAAGTGGTACTGTCACTTTTTGAAAGTAATGGGAAATGTAAGTACAGAGTTGTCGTTTATATTGACATGCGGATGTACTGATGACCTAAAACGTGTTTGTTTTATTATGGTCATAATGTGATGGCTAGAACCCCTACTAAACGTTCTTCTGTCTAGAGATTAAGGGAACCAAACGCGACCTCTGCAAATTCTTGCAATCCGTGTAATTCACATTTGTTATATGATCATGTAGACCTAAAATAACTATCACCTTTTGTTTAAAACAGTGAGTTAGTGATCAATTGGTATAATAAGATCATGTGTGTGTTCTCATGCTATAGCAACCTAACTTGTTTGTTTTGTACTGTATATTGTACGTTCTGTTTGTTTCTCATAATTGTGTGTTTTCTCTGTATGGTATTGTTTGTTTCTCTTCACTATATGTTCTGTATGGTATTGTTTGTTTCTCTTCACTGTATGTTTGACTCATGTATGAACTGACTCTTTGTGTGCTTCATTGTACTAGAAGTAATGAATAGCATTCTCCTAAACTATACCTATTATAGTTTACTAATGTTCTACTTGGACTGTTACTGAAAAAGGCTCATTTATCTACTAAGTTATGTTGGTACTTTAAAAACGGAGTTTTGTATAACTATAAAGTAACATAACTTTAAAAGAGTTTTTGAAATGTTTTGACAACTTATAAATGACATAAGTAACATTTTGAAAGATGTTTATAACAAACATTTATACAATTATCATTGTGTTCAACTTGTATTCCCCCCTTAAAACAGTTAAAACAGTTAAAAGATTCATTACGGGGTATGAACTCACCTGATGTGGGTGATTCAAACGGGTATGCGTGTAAGGATGAGAAGTTCCACGAATGAAGTCCCGAGACACAATAGGTCCTAAATGACATATAAGGACACATATTGACATGAATATAGTGTTTATTCAACTAATCAGGTAAAGAATAACACCTTAAGGACTAAGAAATACTTAAATGGTAGTGTTATAATCACTTAGGATTGCATAAGAGTGTTGTAAAGCCACTTAATGGAGTTTTCGGTCTAAGTGGTATGTTTCTTGGAGTTTTCGGTCAATCTGGTTTTCGGTCCATATGGTTTTCGGTCCATATGGTTTTCGGTCCATATGGTTTTGACTGAAAACCCATGGTCTTTGATGCATAAGGTGATTTCCAAGGGCTTTCAACCATCAATGAAGTGTTCTAGATTCATGACTAAGCTTTAGGAAAGGTTTAAAGTCATATTGCACCCTTCATAAGGGTTTTCAGTCTAAGGAGATGTACTAGACCGAAAACACCTTTTGTTCTTGAATAAATGATGATTTCAAGTCTCTAAGCATGGATACTAACTAGATAAGAAGTATAGGGAAGTGTACTTACGATCTAGAAGCTTGAAATGGTTGATATTGGCCAAGAACACTAGTGTGTGTTCTTGGTGTTCTTGGTGTTCTTGAAGATCAAACCCAAAAGATGAAGTTAATGGATGAAATCGAAGGGTGTTACTAGTTTAGGAAGATCTAATAACAAATCAAGGGGAAAGAAACACTTACATTTTCGAGAATTTGCAAGAAGATCTTATGATACTTGAGAGAGAATGGAAGTTTTCTTGACTTGGAATTTAGAATAATGAATAAAATGAGGAATACTCATGCTTATGGGATGAGTTTTCGGTCCACATGAGTTTTGACCGAAAACTCATATGTGGTGGCCGAAAACTCCACATGAAGGGTTTATAACTTGATTTTTATACTTATAACTCAAGCAAACACTTCCTAACACTCGATCCTTGAATGTACAATGCTTAGAACACCCAAATAGACTCCCAACAATCACAAAAGATAGCAAAATGGGTCTAAAACCAAAAATTTTCCGGGTTGTCACATCATCCCCCCGTTAGATGAAATTTCGTCCTGAAATTAGCTTTCTTAGCCGTACTACTGGGGTTGCGTTCCTCGGATTGACAAAATACCTACTCGTAGACCTGGCAACTTTTCCATGGTGTTCCTGATAGGATTCGTACTTGGTCCATCTATCATTACCTCGTGTATACAAGTCGTATATAATCAGGGTTAGTAAGACGGTCGGATGTGCGACTCTGCCCTAGGTCCACAACCAAACAAGGAACATGAGATAGGGCGGATACACACATACTAAATCTTCGTAATCATAATCATATACCACCCTCGCATATACACTGAATAGTGATAGGTGGGCTGTATTCGTCCATAGCCTTTGTGCTCGAACTTGGTCTGCTAGACGTGTGGTATTTCGTGACGGTCTGCGGACATCTGACGATAAGGCTTCGGAGGACAAAGTACTCTTCGCACGAGTACTTCGGGGGTTTAGAATACGAAAGATAAAACTGAGGTTTAGGTCAGACTTTCGATTACGAATGACGAAAGTTTCGAGAACTTGCCGATCGAGGCGATAGAACATATGAACTTAGTATGGTGAGGACCACGCCAACTCATGACGAAAGATAGTAACGGACTCTTTACCGAACAAAGTTTTGGTCAAATGAAAGGAACGTCTGTTATACGACAATGTATCCCTTGTATGATCGATACTGTAGTCCTAGTATGTTCGACAATGTACTCTTTGTAAATGTTCCCGTGTTTCCTGTTTTCTCTTGAAGTTAACACTCCTACGTATCGTATTGTTGTGTGCGCATACATACAAACGAAAGTTCTCTAATAACTGGTGGGGATACTTTATATCATGATCCTCCTTGGTACCACTACAATCGCCTGCCATATACAAGTTATGAATATTTAAGATGAACCAGGCAGTCGACTGAGTAACTCTGCCTTAAATTCTCAACCAATTAAGGAATGGGGACCTAAGCGGATTCACTCACTCTAAGTCTGCAACATCTTAGTTGTGCACAACCCTGATGTATATGGTAAGCCATAATAGCTTCTCTAAACGGATCTTTTAGTTCTCTTGAATACTGTGACCTATTTCAACATGTGAGTTATTATAATTACTTTTAGGTGTTATCCCTAAATTTTAATCTTATATGAATATAAATTAATTTTAAAAGTAGTTACTATTTTGAAAACGTACCGCTGCTCGTCGACGATTCCGAGGTAGATTCCCCTGCGGTGATCATCAGAATGCGTCCGTCCGCGCCTGAGTTCCTGATTATCGGGCAGTCCCTCTGATTGTGTCCAGAATCACCACAGCCATAACAGGCTTGGTTTTCTTTAGCGTCGGGGACTTGGGAGATCGGTTGAGCCGGTGCCCTGCAGAAACGGACTGTGTGTCCCTTTCTGTGGCAGTTCAGATACTGTATTTCCCAGCATACTCCGGTGTGGTGAAAGTTGCACTTTCCACACTTCGGGAGGTTTCCAGCATATCAATTGGTAGGTGCTAGAGCAGTAGGCGTTGTAGCGGCGTACATAGTACTCGCTCGTTGTTTTTGCGGGGTGTCCTTTGTTGTTCGCTTCTTCTTCCTCTTGTTCCCCGACTTCTGATTATAGTCCTCTTCCCTCGGTAGCTCGGGAATAGGGACTTTCACACCATGGCGGACTCCGTGGTCGATGAGTCGCTGAGCCAGGCGTTTAGCACTATCGAATGTGGCTGGGTTAGAAGACAACACATTTCCTTGGGTCAGAGCAGTCAGACCCCAAATGTATCTTTCTATCTTCTTGCTCTCCAGGGTAACCATCCCGGGGCATAGAGCTGCTAGCTCGCTGAACCGGTCAGTGTAGGTCACTATGTCGGAGCCGACCATAGTGAGATCTCACAGCTCTTGTTCCAGCTTTTGAATTTCTCCTAACGGGCAGTATTCCTCCCACATTAACTCTTTTAGGTTTTCCCAACCTATTGAGTTAGCCACTGATATGGTCAGTGACTTAACATGGTTGTTCCACCATGTCAGGGCCTTGTTGGAGAAGGTGCATGCAGCAAACTTCACTTTGCTCTCTTCTGGGCACAAACAGATTTCGAAGATCGACTCTATTTTCTCGAACCATTGCAAGAGGGAAATGATTCCTTCAGTCCCATTAAAGGACAATGGCTGGCATTTGGTGAAGTCCTTGTAGGAGAACTCTCTCGAGCGCACTGGGACCTCACCCTGAGTAGAATCAGCAGGCGTTTCACCTCCGCTGGTACTGATGGAGTGATATTGAGCCATGGTTGTTGCCACAGCCGCAACCACTGCAGCGTTTATAGCTTCCATATCAATTTGTGAAGGAGGCGGCGTTGGAGTTATCGGAGTAGTGCGTCTGTTAGATCTATGAGGAGGCATCTTTGCTAAAATAATACAAAGATGAGACGGAATAAGTCTAAAGCAATGGACACAAGCCGAAAGCTGAAAAGACAAGGTTATCCTAGTTCTGGATGTATCGGGTCCTGACTTCCACAGGGTTCTAGAAACAATTCATAAAAGAGTCTATACCGAATAAACTTTATGAATTTTGGAATAACTATCCTCGAATGAATATATGTTTCCTGAATAACTGTTACCAGCTGCATGTAAGAAAATAATCTTAACATATAATGTGAGCTGTGTTTCCACTCGCTCAATAAATTAACAAGATTATTATTTATTAGTGTGACGTGTAAGACGTTTTGGTTACTTCGGCTGATCTCTCCTTGAAAACTTCTCATGAACTTGTTCTTGTTCCTCTTGGACTCTTCCGTTGTCTACTATGAGGAAGTGGCTACATCTATCTGGGCTTGTCGTGCGAGAATGAAAGTGACTTAAGAATCTATGAGCTTTAAGGTAACTTTATGGGGTGATCCTTACGGAGTCCTCCTATAATTGTACAATGTATACAAGTTTGTATATAACTTCAGATTAAATAGACTTTCGAATAAGTGATCCTACTCCAAAACTACACCCTTAAGAGGAATGGATAGCAAAGCGTAGACCACAGATTCTAAGTCTATAAGATCTTAATTATACATAAAACTTTAGGAATATACATTGCAAGATTATAGACCCATCCGTAAGGGTCTTTTAAGTTATCACATAAGTTATTTATATGGACTAAAATACTCCTATAGTATTTCAACGTAATGTACTTGGTATGTTCTAAACTCGTTATCGCACTATTGTATCATAGAATACTCCTATAGTATTCTAACTCTAAATGTACCTGTTCTGGCGTTCTCTTGACTGGTGTTCAGGTAAGTTTTAACACTGTTGCAACACCACATCCTTCCCAAACACATGTCGGTCACATCTCGAATGAATATAGTTGATCAGGCTATATTGATCCTAGCTATGACTACATAACTGTTCAGGTTGACGACAATGCTCAACCTCTAAATACTTTTAGTTCTGTTCTCCTCGTGACACTAGTTCTATTATGTACATGTATAAGCAAGTAGGTATATTTTTATAACTTATAGTTATACTCTAAAAATATATCATTATCCAGAGCACTTAAGCCCCATTGTATTCATAGTTGTATATCTTTTATTGGTTGATATACTTAGTTCACTATAAACAATGCTCTGATACCAATCTGTCACACCCCAAAACCGGAACGGCGGAATCGTTCAGGGGTGGAGGACGTCATGTTTAGTATCACAAGATATGTATACAGTAAGCAAGTAATGAACAACCATTTCATTTAGAAAGAAAGTGTTTACAATGTGTGTGTTTCACAAAACATAGAATTCATAAGCAAATAACAAAACAAGACTTGAAGCTATAATGCTCCATCTTCTGAATTCCCAGCACGAGCACCTGTCTAATAGTCTCCTGAGAATACAAGTTATTTGGAAGAGTTGATCAGCAATTAAGCTGGTGAGTTCATAAGAGTTTAGTGATATGAGTAAGTTGTAAAGTGTTGTTGAAAATGTAGATGTAAAATGGTGTTGAAAGTGTAGTTGAAACATGTAGTTGTAAAATGTTGTAAGTTGTAAGTTCTGTTTTGAAAAGTTCGCCTGTTCCTCTACAAAATCCTATATTTCCTACTTTGATGGAAGTTTAAGTAAAATGTCACTACAACCCTTTCTATGGGTACTAAGTGGGTACAAGTTATATAAGACTCAGAGTAAGCAAACAATCGATTGTGTGCATCTGCCCCAAGCTCACAACCAAACGAGGAACAGAAATTAAGGCGGATAGCACACATCCCATTGGTTGTTAGATCATCGTCCTATATAACCCTGGTGTAGTTACTTGTTACTCATGGAGTTAATTGTAATGGTTCCTTTATATCTAATGAAAAGTTCTTTAAGAAAACCCATATTTCTCATAATAAAATGGTGACCACAGTGACCACTTTTATAATAGCTTAGTTTATACCGATATATATAATCTAATATCGAATAGAAAGTTAATTGAGTGAATCTGCCCTAAGCCCACAACCAAACAAGGAACAGGAAGGAAGGCGGAAAGCACACATCCAACTACCTATTAGGTTTTAGTTTTATATATAAACATAATGTATAAACTAAGGTATTATAGAGTTACTCACCTAAGGTCTTTTAAATTTTACTGGTTTAATAAAATGGATTAAACCCTCTACTGGGAAGTTTCTAGTTTTGTATACCAAAAGTACTAATTTTGCAAAGTATGTTTTGTACTAGAAAACTGTGCTTTGACTCTGTGTCCTATAACCTGACCCATATCTGGTATCCTTATGATGACTTAATGTATACTAAGCATACATATATATAGAATCAAATAGAAAATAGATTGGGCGAATTCGTTCCAAGCCCACAACCAAACAAGGAACAGGAAGTGAAGCGAAGAGCACACATCCTATTACCTGTTGGACCCTATTGGTATATATATATCCTGTGATGTATACATTAAGGAATCATAAGACTAGCATTATGGTCCTTTCTTTTAAACGTAGCCTTCTACCAAGGCATCTACTGTTAAACGTAGCCTTCTACCAAGGCATCTACTGATATGTGCTTGACTCGACTGTTCCGTTTGTCGTTTGTAAAAATATATGTTTTCCCTAGTTTATAACTATCTTATCTCGAAAATAGTTTGAGTTTGACTTTCAAGTGTACTGTCACTTTTTGAAAGTAATGGGAAATGTAAGTACACAGTTGTCGTTTATAATGACATGCGGGTGTACTGATGACCTAAAACGTGTATGTTTTATTATGGTCATAATGTGAAGGCTAGAACCCCTACTAAACGTTCTCTTGTCTAGAGATTAAGGGAACCAAACGCGACCTCTGTAAATTCTTGCAAGCCATGTAATTCACATTTGTTATATGATCATGTATACCTAATATAACTATCACCTTTTGTTTAAAACAGTGAGTTAGTGATCAATTGGTATAATAAGATCATGTGTGTATTCTCATGCTATAGCAACCTAACTTGTTTGTTTTGTACTGTATATTGTACGTTCTGTTTGTTTCTCATAATTGTGTGTTTTCTCTTTATGGTATTGTTTGTTTCTCTTCACTATATGTTCTGTATGGTATTGTTTGTTTCTCTTCACTGTGTGTTTGACTCATGTATGAACTGACTCTTTGTGTGCTTCATTGTACTAGAAGTAATGAATAGCATTCTCCTAAACTATAACTATTATAGTTTACTAATGTTCTACTTGGACTGTTACTGAAAAAGGCTCATTTATCTACTAAGTTATGTTGGTACTTTAAAAACGTAGTTTTGTATAACTATAAAGTAACATAACTTTAAAAGAGTTTTTGAAATGTTTTGACAACTTATAAATGACATAAGTAACATTTTGAAAGATGTTTATAACAAACATTTACACAATTATCATTGTGTTCAACTTGTATTCCCCCCCTTAAAACAGTTAAAACAGTTAAAAGATTCATTACGGGGTATGAACTCACCTGATGTGGGTGATTCAAACGGGTATGCGTGTAAGGATGAGAAGTTCCACGAATGAAGTCCAGAGACACAATAGGTCCTAAATGACATATAAGGACACATATTGACATGAATATAGTGTTTATTCAACTAATCAGGTAAAGAATAACACCTTAAGGACTAAGAAATACTTAAATGGTAGTGTTATAATCACTTAGGATTGCATAAGAGGGTTGTAAAGCCACATAAGGGAGTTTTCGGTCTAAGTGGTATGTTTCTTGGAGTTTTCGGTCCATCTGGTTTTCGGTCCATATGGTTTTCGGTCCATATGGTTTTGACCGAAAACCCATGGTCTTTGATGCATAAGGTGATTTCCAAGGGCTTTCAACCATCAATGAAGTGTTCTAGATTCATGACTAAGCTTTAGGAAAGGTTTAAAGTCATATTGCACCCTTCATAAGGGTTTTCGGTCTAAGGAGATGTACTAGACCGAAAACACCTTTTGTTCTTGGATAAATGATGATTTCAAGTCTCTAAGCATGGATACTAACTAGATAAGAAGTATAGGGAAGTGTACTTACGATCTAGAAGCTTGAAATGGTTGATATTGGCCAAGAACACTAGTGTGTGTTCTTGGTGTTCTTGGTGTTCTTGAAGATCCAACCCAAAAGAGGAAGTTAATGGATGAAATCGAAGGGTGTTACTAGTTTAGGAAGATCTAATAACAAATCAAGGGGAAAGAAACACTTACATTTTCGAGAATTTGCAAGAAGATCTTATGATACTTGAGAGAGAATGGAAGTTTTCTTGACTTGGAATTTAGAATAATGAATAAAATGAGGAATACTCATGCTTATGGGATGAGTTTTCGGTCCACATGAGTTTTGACCGAAAACTCATATGTGGTGGCCGAAAACTCCACATGAAGGGTTTATAACTTGATTTTTATACTTATAACTCAAGCAAACACTTCCTAACACTCGATCCTTGAATGTACAATGCTTAGAACACCCAAATAGACTCCCAACAATCACAAAAGATAGCAAAATGGGTCTAAAACCAAAAATTTTCCGGGTTGTCACAGAAACTGGAGAAGAGATGTACGAGGGAATTGCGAGGAGCTTTACCTCCAGTTGTGTACAATTACGTAAGGAGTTGTACAACTGCTAAGGAGATCTGGAACAATCTGAAAGATAAGTTTCAAGGAAGTGAGAAAACGAAAATCAATTCAGTCAAACAGTGTTTGGTCGAGCTGAAAGATTTCAGACAAAAAGAAGGTGAAACAATTAAAGTTTACTATGATCGTCTGAACGAGTTAATCTATCGTTGCAATCGCTATGGAATTACCAGGACTTCAATGGAATTCAATCTCATCTTTGTGATGGGTCTTCGAAAAGAATGGAGAAGCGTGAGTATGATGGTGAAGAATCAGCAAAGTTTTGATACATCAACTCTCAATGATTTGTACAATCAGTTGAAGACACACGAAATTGAGGTTAATGAAATTGCTGAGGAATCGAAGCTGAATTTGGGAGGTCCATTGGCACTTGTGTCCAAGATATCTGAGAAAGAATCTGAAAATGGTGATTCAGAGGAAGAAGAGGGATTCATCATGAATTCGTATGATGAGGCAATAGCATTTTACTCGAATAATCGTGTTAAGAAGGCTTTCAAAAAGTCGTTCAATCTGAAGGCTAAGCTTGCTGAGGTAAAAGGAAGTGCAGTGAGTAAAACTGTTGTTGAGGAGAAAAAGAAGCTTGAGAAGAAAGATTCGAAGATGTCTGAAGGAATGAGTGAGAAGAAGCTGAAAGGTGATGCTGAAATAGATTGTCATTATTGCAATGGAGCCAATCATCTTGCGAATGATTGTATGCTTCGGAAGAAGGATGAGAGGAAGAATAAAGTAAAAGATGAGGCTTATTATGCAGAGAGGCTTGAGGAGGTTCGTGCGAAAGCTAAGAATTTGTCACTGGTCGCAAACGGTGAATAGGAGGAGGATGGAACTTATCAAATCTGGTCATCCGGATCAGACGATGAAGAAATGAGGAATCCAACACATGGAGCAATGTATGCGAAGATGGAGGAGGACTCAGATGAAGAGGAATTCGAAGTCAAAGGAAGATGCTTCGTATCTAAGGCAGCAGACAAATCTCCAATGACAACAAAGGTACGTAATATTCTCGAATCTTTTAATATTCCTACACATGCTTATGACTCTGAACTAATATCTTTTGATGAGACTATTACTTATTTTGATTCAATTGTTATGTCTGCTAGCAATGAGGCCAACAAGTTGTCCATGGAATTATTAGAGACCAAAAAGCGATTAGACATGAAAATAAGTAAAGTTGATTGTTTGGAATTACAGATAACGAATATTATGTGTGATAGGGATACTTTATCAAATGAAGTCAAACTTTTACTAGCACAAAGAAACATATACTGTAATTCTGCTAAGAGACTTTATGGCAAATTAACTGATTTACATCATTCATGTGAAATAAGTAAAGAGCAACATAGAAAATTACTACCTTTTCTAGCATACGAAAGAGCTAAGGTAGATAATATTTCGTATAATTGTGAGAAGATAATAGCTGAATTTGATAAAGTTCCTGATGATAGATATAAATATGGAATTGTCAAAATTGATGAATGTATTGATACGAATGAATTAGTTAACATAGTGAATGATACTTTGACTAAATCTGAACAAATTCAAATTTTGAAAACGACTGAGAATTCAACATCTGATTCTCAATCTAATTTTGCCGATATTGAAGATAATTTTGACAATATTAGTGAAATTAGTGATCTTGAGGATGTTGATTGTTCCCAATTGTCTATTGTTAATGTTACATCAACATTTAAAGGGAAAGAAAAAGTTAAGGACTTGATGGTTACGAAAGAAACTGATATACCCTCAACTTCGAAAGTTTGTGATTTGGACTTCGTGGATATCAGAGATAGTCAAACTGATGATAGCGATGATGAAAATGAAGAGAAAATTTCGAAGAAAAAGAAATCTTCAAAGGAAGAAGAAATTCCTTGAATTGTGGTTGATCAAGTGTATGGTGATACAAAAAAGTTCGAAAAAGTAATGAATGAAAAAGGTGTTCACTATCTTGAAACGAATACTGTGGTTTATCCAAATTTCAAGTGTACAGATGATGTCATTTTTCCAAATCAAGTATTCGTAACTACTGGAAATGTTGAGAATATCAAACCAGAATTAAAGAAGTTAGTTGACGAAGATAATTTAAAAACAACTGATGAAGGTTTCTTCTCAAATCAAAGCACAATTGAAAACAACCTAACAAAGAATTCGTATGTTTTTCAACGTCAAAAAACACAAAGAAAATGGGTTGAAAAATCAAAAGTTGAAAAAGAGATTTCAAAACAAGTTGTAATGGAAAATGAAAATGTTGTCAAACTAAACTCCAAGGAATTCAAATATCAAATTGACAAATTTTCGAAGGAAAATAACATTTCAAAAAGACAAGCTCGGAAGAAAATATTTTGGCAGATTATTGAGTCTCAAAAGATGTCAGATGAAATGACAAAAATAGATTCAACAACTCTTTCAAACAAAAAGAAAAATCCCGCTCAAACAAATAAATACTTGTCTGAATCACAATCACCCAAAAATGTTTTCAAAGCTAAAAATTCTTCTTTTTCAACAAATAATCAACATTCATCACAATCAAATCATTCAAGGTCTGAAGTGAATAGACAATCAAAGTTTTCGAAAGTTTCAGAAACTAATAATCCAAGAAAATCTTCATATAAATCAAATCCAACACAAAAATTCTCTCAACGTCAACATTTTAAATCGACTGTTGATACATCTTATGCTCAATCTTTTCTAACCAATCCAAAAGTTGATTTTGTTCCTCAAAAGCCAAAATTTCCTAATCATACGAAGAAACAAACTTTGAAATTTTCACATGAAAAAGGGATAACTTCAAGGAAGAACATTGATCATTGGCTTGAAGGCAAAGGAAAAATGTATCAGTCGAGTACATTTTCAAAGGAGCAAATTCACGAAGCCTATGAGAAGTATGTGAATACTTCATCAAACGGTAGTTCATCTTCTAAGGATTCAAACATATCAGTCAAAGCATGGAAACCAGTAATGAAAGCAAAGAATGTACAATCACAAACTCAAAATACGAAGGGTAATGTCAGTGAACATCCGAAACCATCAAAATCTTATATTTCGATTCCTATAGATAATGATGTGAACTTAATTGATAGTCTCAAAACCAAAGTTTGTGATTGGGTTAAAAGTTCTTCATTACATTCGAAATTGAAATCTAATTTCCAAGGACCCAAAAAGCCTTGGGTACCTAAATTTTTCCAATGATTGTAGGTACTATGTGACGAGCAATATGATAATAAATGGTACATTGATAGTGGTTGCTCTCGTCACATGACTGGGAAGAAGGAGAATTTACGTGGTTTTCGAAGCCTAAAGAATGCTGGAGTAGTGAAGTTTGGTAACAATAAAAAATGTCAAGTCAAATGATATGGGAAGATCACGAACGGACAATTCACAGTTAATCGTGTTGCTTATGTTGAAGGTCTTCAACATAACTTGATAAGTGTTTCACAACTTGTTGTGGGCACTGGCAATCAAGTTCTTTTTAATGAAGAGGGAAGCATTATTTCGAATGTCAACACTAAAGAAGTTTTGCTTAAATCAAAAAGGAAATGTGACATGTTCACTTTGGACATCAATCCGATAGTAGGAAAACCTGCTATATGTCTTCTTTCGAAAGCTTCATCAGATTTAAGTTGGCTTTGGCATCGACGACTTTCTCATCTCAACTTTTGAAACATCAACAAACTTGTTGTACAAGATCTGGTAAGAGGTTTACCTGTACTTAAATTTGATAATGATTCTTTATGTGCAGCTTGTGAAGGTGGCAAGCAACATAAACAAGGTCATCTGATTACGATAGATTCGAAAATTGTTGCACCTCTGGAGCTCTTACATATTGATTTGTGTGGTCCATCAACAGTTTCAACACTCAACAAGAAACGGTACATTTTAGTAATTGTTGATGACTTTTCAAGATTTACGTGGGTTTATTTTCTCAGGCTTAAATCCGAAGTTGCACAAATCATGATTGACTTTATCAAAAAGATGGAAACAACATTGAAGAAGATTGTTCGAAAAATTAAGAGTGATCATGGAACTGAATTTAAGAACAATATTCTTGATTCATTTTGGGTGGACAAAGGGATTTCGCATAATTTTTCATCTCCATACACACCACAACAAAATGGTGTCGTTGAACGAAGAAATAGATCTCTATGCGAAGCAGCAAGGACTATGTTGGCATATGCGAATCTTCCACAATACCTTTCGGCTGAAGCAGTATCCACCGCATGTTTTACTCAAAACAGATCTTTCATCCATCGGCGTTTTAACATCACTCCATATGAAATTCTCAACAATCGAAAATCTAATGTCAAATTTTTCCATGTTTTCGGATGCAGGTGCTTTATTATGAATCTCAAGGATAATCTTACAAAATTTCAAGCTAAAGCAGATGAAGGGATTTTCTTGGGATATTCGCATAATTCAGTCGCATATCGTGTGTTGAATAAAAGAACACGAAAAGTTGAAAAAACTTTTAATCTTACATTTGATGATTACTATATTAAACAAACTGAAACGCATTTTGACAATCATCCTATTCTAAAAGAAATCCAAGATGAATCTGAACCCTCACAAACATTAGATATTGATTATGATTTAATTTTTGGTATTTCAGATCATGCTGTTGATGTTGAAATTAATGCAAAGGATAATCATCTCTCTGAATTAACGAAGTTTACTGATGATTCAACATCCACTTCTCAAGCGATAGGCGAAAGTATGCAAAATAATCCAGTGGAGGGGGAGCACTTGGATTCGAACACTCTAGTTGAGGGGGAGCATTCTTTCGAGAGGGAGAATGAGAGATTAAATGTTGATGTTGAGGGGAAGCATAATGTCGAGGGGGAGCATTTAGAAAACATTAAGAATAATAATGATTTTGATGATGTTTGTTCGATTGCAGGTTCAGAGAATGATGATTTATACGAAGATGCACCTTTGGAATTTGATCCAGCTTATTCGCCAATGGAAAAGTGGACAAGAAATCATCAGAAGGAACAAGTAATTGGGAACCCACAAGAGGGTGTTTTAACAAGAGCTCAAATTCGTGCAAAGAATGAGGTATTGAATACTCATCAAGAATTTTGCATGTTCAATGTTTTCATCTCTAAAATTGAACCAAAAATAGTTAAGGTTGCAATGGAACACTCAGATTGGGTTGTTGCGATGCAATCTGAATTGTCTGAATTTGAACGAAACAAGGTTTGGAGATTAATTCCTAAACCTGAAAATGTTTCGATTGTCGGGTTAAAATGGATTTTCAAAAACAAAACCGACAAAGATGGAAATATTGTTCGAAACAAAGCCAGACTTGTTGTTAAAGGATATTCACAACAAGAAGGAATCGACTATGAAAAAACTTTTGCCCCTGTCGCAAGACTCGAGGCTGTTCGTATATTTCTGGCTTATGCAGCTCACAAAGACTTTGATGTTTATCAAATGGACGTGAAATGTGCATTTTTAAATGGAGATCTTGAGGAAACAGTTTACGTGGAACAACCCCCAGGTTTTATTAACGAAGAACATCCTGATCATGTTTATATTTTAGAAAAGGCAGTTTATGGTTTAAAATAAGCACCACGAGCATGGTATGCAACTCTTACTTCATTTTTGAAACAATCTAAATTTAAACAAGGATCTGTTGACCCCACATTATTTCGAAAGAAAGTTGGGAATCATCTAATGCTTGTTCAAATTTATGTTGATGATATTATTTTTGGCTCAACTGACCCTGCCTTGTCTAGAGAATTCAAAGATCTGATGAAAAGTAAGTTCGAAATTAGCATAATGGGAAAAATCAATAATTTTCTTGGACTGAATATTCGTCAAAGCAGAGAAGGAATTTTTATTAATCAAGAAAAATATACGAAGAATCTGCTAGAAAAGTTTGGATTGACGAATAGCACAAAGTTACGAGTTCCTATGGCAACTGGCATAAAGTTGACACCTTCGTTAGATAAACCTGCAGATGACCTAACTCTTTACAGGAGCATGATTGGTTCATTACTTTATCTTACAACAAGTAGACCTGATATCATGTTCTTCGTGTGTAATTGTGCTAGGTATCAGTCAACTCCACGAGAACCACATCTCACTGCTGTGAAGAATATTTTTCGTTATCTTAAAGGAACAATTTCGTTAGGATTGTGGTATCCTTCGAAAACTGGGTTCTTTGTACAAGCTTATTCGGATGCATACTTGGGTGATTGTAATCTTCATAGAAAAAGCACAAGTGGCGGATGCCAATTTCTCGATGGCAAATTGGTGAGCTAGCAGTCGAAAAAGCAAACATGTGTATCAATTTCAACAGCTGAAGCAGAATATGTGGCTGTTGCTGCTTGCACGTCACAAATTATATGGATTCAAAGTCAATTGTGTGATTATGCAATTAATATGAAAAAGATTCCATTATATTGTGATTCTCAAAGTGCAATAAGAATTTGTCATAATCCTGTGCAGCATTCGAAGACTAAACATATAGCTCTTCGTTATCATTTCATCAAGGGTCACGTGGAGGATGGAAATAATGAAGTGAATTTCGTGAAAACAACTGATCAGTTAGCTGATATTTTCACGAAACCTTTAGATGAAAAATCCTTTGTAAAAATTTTAGAAGGACTTGGAATGATCGATGGAAATTCTATTCCATGCGAAAAAGGAGAATGGTGGTTGTAATGATTCAGAGGCGCTGAATAAAGGAAAATGCAAAGTCATTCAGCGTTCAGAGGTTACTGTTCATAGTCAACGCTTCGACCCCTTCGAATTCGTAGATTTATCATTTTTTCAAGGGTTGATAAAATTTCGTCTATTTGCAACAAGTACATTTCGTTTGTCATTTTATTTTTGAAAAATTAAAAATCCAAAAAGATTTTCGTTTGTTTTGTCATTTAATTTTTGAAAAATTAAAAATACAAAAAGATTTTCATTTGTTTTGTCATTTAATTTTCGAAAAATTAAAAATCCAAAAAGATTTTCGTTTATTTTGTCTTAATTTTCGAAAAATCAAAAACATCAAAAAGATTTTCTCCTTATTTCGTTCTTTATTTTTTAAAAATCAAAACAACAAAAATATTTTGTTTCTTATTTCTTTTTAGTACTTTGTTGCAGATATTCATGATGATAAACAGTGGATAATGCCAGCAGTACTAGGGTCAGGTAAATTTATCCTACGAATCTTTAAATTTTTGAACTAGTTAAGTTGTCCCTAGAAGCATGCTGCTGTATGTTGTCCAAAGCCTCCAATGACTCAATGTGTGTGTACAAAAGCCTTAATGAAATATTTCATACGAAAATTTCTTCCAAATCAGGCTTGTATTCACATTAGTCTCCTGAGCTACCTGACTCTTCTCACAATGAGTTAAGAGTTTACTGTTTTGTCCAAATATAACAGAGGTACATTTCGTGTCTTTTATCCATCTTTTTTTTATCCAAAAAGTTCTTACACGATCACACACGAAGACATATGTCTGAGAGGTCTGTGAACACACCAATCGAGACTTTGACATATCAAAAATCTGTGTTCATGATCTGACATCATGAGACCGTGATGAAGGTGAAACCCAATAATCTAAACTTTTAAGGAATTGACGGGGAACTATGTTCCAGATTTTCATGAAACCTTTGTTTCAGTACCCACATTCGAAACTCAAAATCATATTCTGTTCATATGAGTGGTCTTGATCAAACATTCGAAACCCATGATGTTTGTTACCCAACAAGATCCAACATAAATTTTTTCTCGTGAATATGCTTTCCGTGTGAGTTTCATTCGAAATCGAAAGTCACTTAAAAATTTTCAAAGCAATCTTGTCACTGATTACAATGGTCAAACAAGTAATTTCTGTTACAATTTATCACCTTATGTTTAGGATGATATGTAACGAAATTTTTATAGCTACCCATGAAACCTTATAAAAGAAGCCCTTCGATACTTCTCTTCAAGTATTCGATTGTATTTCACGGGAACACATACAAGCTGTTGATCATCTCTCTTGGTGATTAACAAAACAATCTTTGCTCGGGGTTATATCAGTCTTCGTGTCAAATTGATATTTTGACATCACAGAATTCCAAATTTGTCTTTTTATTGCTTCTCGTCTAAATTTTTTTTTGGAACACTGCACTCACGAAATCCTTGAGGTTCTGAGTAATACCAACTCAGGCTGATGATTTCAAACATCTGACATATGACTTCGCTTTTCATCCCAAAAGTGAAAGAGCCTTTCTTCCATCTGAAGGATGCTGACGGTTACTATTACTTGACGAGACACGAACAGACTGTGGGAGGAGACGTTTCCTTGTTTCAAGGCGATGTGACAGTTACTTTTTGACACCTGGACATTTTTTGGCAGAATGATGCGACTTTTAAGGTGCCACGTCGGATATCATTAATTACACATCCCGCTTCAAATTCAAATTCTAGGGTTACATATAAAAGGGGATTCCAAGGTCTCTTATCAGTTTACACGTTCAAAGTAAAAATTTCCCAATTCTCTCTGATCATCAAAGCTTTCAAACTCTAACAATGGCGACTTATGTTCATGTCGATGCTGATCCTTCTCACACCAATGAAGATGTGACTTCATTATCGATTATGAAGATTCAAGGGACTAATTATCAATTGGATGCTGATGTTTCTCAATACCCTGAAGAGTTGAAGATGTTAATTGTTGCTTTAAAGAGTTCTGTTCTATCAAAGGCTATGTTCAGTTCGTTTTCAGTTCCGATGTCATGGCTTTCTCAAGCAGGATCAACGGCTACATACAACAAAGCTTTTGATGCTATTACTTTTAATCTGGTTAATGACAAAAAGGTCAGATTGTCAAAGAAACTCTTTTGCCAAATTCTTGAAATTCCAAATTCACCACCATATGTTGATTTCACTTTCCCTCAAATTGTTCATATGTTCAATGAGATGGGTTATCAACCACAACTAACTAAGATCAGTGATTTTAAGAAATCTGGTCTTCCTAGTATCTGGAATTTTCTATTTGGTATTTTTCTGAGGTGCTTAACTGGTAGAACTATAGGTCTCGATAAAAGACGAATGGAGGTATATGTCATGGTTGTTGGGCTATACTATGATCTTCAAGTGGACTATTCTACACAGTTATGGAAGGAGTTTCAAAAGAGTGTAGAACACACGGATGCTCTTCATGGAATTTCATGTGCGAGGTACTGGAGCTTGAATCTTCAATATTTTTACAACAAGGAGGGGATTTTGGTACCCAATGATGAAGAAAAAGCTGTTTTCCAGACATTTCACAGTCCGAAGGATGTCACAGATAATGTAAAAGATTTTCCATTTGTGGCTCGTATTCCTGATGCTATGCTAAAACGAGTTGATCCTTCGAATTCTGTCTTGGTGGCTTATTTGAAAACTATTGATTCTACTGTAGAAACTGGGATATTATTGGAAAGGGAAGATAGGAAATCCAAGAGGTCGAAGAAGAATGAAACTAGTTCTTCTGAACACAAAGTCACAGAATTGAAATCTACGAAATCTCCAAAGAAGAAGCCTATTACAATTGAAGTGTCTGTTGTTGAGACAAAATTGATTGAGCCTGTTGTTGAAGATACTCAAGAGCAAGTGGTCATTCCTTCGAAGACTGGTATGTTTCGAAGAATCAAAATGAAGTCTACACATAAAAGCAAGTCTCCAACACATAAAATGGTTCGAAAGCCTCAAGTTACTCATCAAGGTGTTTTAATTCGTGAAGTGCCAGCACCTGTTTCTCCATTGTCAAAGAAACGAAGGGCTGAGGAAATGGCCAAACATCTGTCAAAGAAGATGAAGAAGAAGAAACGAAAGCTTATGCTTTCCACTGAGTCTACAGAAGATGACGATGAAAGAATTCCAGAAACACCAGAAGTAACTTTTCACGAAGAAAGTTCAACTCCTGAGCAGACAATAGTCATACCACCCGAAGATTCGGTTGCCAAATCAGTTTCTGAGGAGGTACGAACTTCAGGCATCCCTGCAAACGTATCTGATACGGATGCAAATGTCAATATGGGTGAAGGATATTCGAAGAAAGAAGATCAAGGTCATCCTACTTATTTAGCCTTCGAAAATATTGTTTCTTTACCTCCACCAATCACTCTAATTACTTCAACCACTGATTCCCCTACATTCAAAAATATCATCAATCAACCCTTTACTTCCATTTTTTCTTCTCAATCCATTGATACACCCAAACTTAATTCGCCTGTTCAAGAAACTGTTCTTATGGAAACCGACACTGACAATGAAGGTTTTGGAGGCACGTTTGATGAATTAAAGTTTGATGACAAAGAAGAAGATTTTCCAGATCATATGTTGATGACGATGAAATAGTTTAAAATTTTGAATATGAAGTTGAATTCCATAATTCAATCTCAAGCTGATTTGGGGGGTGGTTCGTCAGTCTCAAGTTTGGAAGTTGATACTATGTTGCAAATGTTCGAAGCCAAGAGAGTGGGTAAAGTCTCTGGGATGGTTAGAGACTCTGAGTCAAGAATTTTGGAGAAGGTTAGCTACGGATAAATTCTCAAAATTCAAAGTTTGCTGGAGATTTAAAAGACTTGAAGACAGTTGCAAAGGAACGACATGTTCTCTTTGTTCAAGATGTTAAGAAAGTCAGGGAGGATGTTAATTTGCAGATTCGTGAACTTCGCGAAGATATGCAAAAGGAGGTTGCTAGTGTCCAACAGGATTTTGCATCTCTGAGTCAGAATATTGACATTATTTGTGATGCTGTCACGAAATTTGTCAAATTATACGAAAGTATGAGTCCTCAACTTACTCAACTTTCTACCATGGAAAGTAACAACTTTGTGGAAGTGCTTACATTGCTGAAGGAGTTAAAAGATCTATCTGTCAAGCCAGTTTTGTCTTCTTTGATTACTCCAGAATTCTTATCCCAAAAGTTCACCCAATTTGAAGCTATTTTACACAAGCAACTGGCCCCTCTTTCTCGTATATCAAGCTTTCTACCAACAACCAATTGTTGCATCCGCTGGACCGGTTACTTCAACAATTGTAACAACTATGCCAATTACAAGACCAATTTCGAAAGGAATTGTGATTGGTAAATCTAGTGATACTGGTGGGAGTGGTTCGAAAACAAAAGAGGTAATAGATAATTTAGCTTTGAAAGATAAAGGGAAAACAATAGTTGTGGAAAAGTCAAAAGAAGAAAAGAAAGCTGAAGTAGAAGCTGAAATTGAAAAGCTAAGGTTGATTCAAAGCATAATGACTCAACGTGCGAGTGATCCTAAGGGTATGGACAAGGGTGATCCATCCAAACACTATAATTATGAAACAATCGAAGCCAAGGTTGCATATAATCATATGTATTCATTCGAGAAGAAACCAAAGCAGAGTTATATGGTTACAAATACTGATACAAGTCAGCTTGACTTTCCGATGAATGAAATGATGTTCATCATGCCACAATTTAAAGTAGAAGTAAATTTAAAAGAAAAGGATGATGGTACTCACATGAAAATTAGATTTCATGCTGTTCTTGCAAAAGCCCCTGCAGAAGTTTGGTCTTTGGTAAAGATCAAGAAAGTTATCAGTATGAAAAAGGATGTGGTGTTCGAAAACACTGTCCAAAATATCAAGTATGTGGTTGCCAGGGCAAATGGAAATATTTGCGAATTTACAATTGCAGATTTCCATTAATGAACTTGTATGATCTTATACGAGTTGCATTGATTCTGAAAGATAAATCATTTTCATATCTTCAAAACACTGAACCTGATGAATTTAAGCTTGGGGTTGCTCACATCAAGATTTTCATCGAAAATTATTATGAGTGCTTGGCTCTAACAGATGTGGAGTTAGCTACAGCTAAAGGTATGGAAATAAAAGCTCCAATGGCACCTACGAAGACTCAAGCAGAATTGAAAAAGTATGATGATGGTGAAATCTGCTTGAAGCCTTTTGGGATGGTCTTCGCAGGAAAAGACAAGGCTGGAAAAGCAAAACGCTTCTTATTTCAGGCATGCGAAGTGGAAAGATATTCAACGTCTCAATATACGAACTTAATTGTTCGTATGAATCATTGTAAGAAGAACAATGAAGGAGATAAGAAAGAGCTAAAGAAGATAATTTCCGGGTACACGGAAATTCGAAGAGTGATGTTGTATTCCATCCAGTTTCTTACAAATTAAGAAGGTCGTCTATGATTACAAAGGGGAGATTGTAAGGGTCAAAATGTTGTAATTAATCGAAGTGTATTTTGCAATCTTCGAATGTTTTGTAATCTATTTTACTAAGGCGCTTTTATTCGAAGCTTAAGTGTCTATGCCTTAGTATATTTTTTGTACGCTTTCCGTTCCCTATAAATAGGGATATTTACTAGAGTTAGAAAAGAGTTTTTACAGACCTGTCTTTCTACTCTGTAAACATTCGAAAGCATAATAGAGCTGAAAAAAGATCATATTTACATTTGTTGTTCAATCTCGCATTCTTACTTGATTTTATACTCTGATTCATTTTATACTCGATTCATTGATTCATCACCCGCGTTTCTAGGCTAGGCATTAATATTTATGTAATAGTCTAGGTGAACCTTTGTAACTCGTTTTGAAATAATAAGAAGGTATTATTTGAGTATTATGTGTTTTATGCTTAATTGTGTGGCTTAATTGAATTAAGAATAAAAATAAGCGTAAAAATGAAATGTTAGATAAACCCGATATTGATACATGAAGGCGTAGTAGTCGTGACGGGGTTTCCGAATATATAAAGAATGTCGAAATCCGGGTTATAACGAAGAAGTTCTGACCTGTCGAAGTTTCGCAACAGAACCGGCACGATGCTGAATGACGTAAAATATGAATTTAAGATAGAGCGATATCTAGCCTTAGTGATCTTAACGAAAGTCGTAGAATACGTTAAACCGAGAGCATGCATAAGAAGAACGTCTAAATCTGACTTCGTATGAGGAAGTTATGATTTTTCGAAGTTTTGACTTAGCAGTATGCAACCCGAGACTCGAATATGAGATCGAGTGATTTTTAGCCGAAACAATCTAAACGAGAATCGAAGATCTCGTCAATTGTAGTGCATCGGTAAAAAGACAGACGAAAACGGACGTCAGATGAAGAAGTTATGGATTTATAACGGAGTTTTCCTATCCCGGCCTACTAAAAAAATAATATAATAAAAATAAAGTGAAAATTTGCCAACGGAGTCTAAACGAGAGTTGTAGAGCATAATCACACCTACGCGTGGATATAAAGAACGTTGAAATCGGAGCTCGTATGCGAGAGTTATGATTTTCTGAAGTTCGAGGCGCACATCCCAAAGGGGGAACGCCCCGCCTTCAATTGCGGAACGCCCCGCGTTCGGAGCCCAGAGCCTGTCTCGTCGCCTGTCAAGTCCGAAGTTCGTAAGAAATGACGCACGGAAGAACACGCTGCGTTCGTTCAGGGAACGCGCTGCGTTCGGAGGGTCAGCCTCCCCCTATAAATAGAATGCAAGGTCTCCGACATTTGTTGCTCATTTCTTCTCTCTCACTCCTTATTCCCTCGTTTTGCGTGCAATTTATACCCCCGAAGCCCCAGTATCATCCCGAGACCCGAAGCGAGTCCCGAAGCCCCGAAGATCCCGAGAAGTAAAGTTTCCGAGCCGAAACTCTGCCCTCGAGAAGCCCGGTTTTTGTGAAGATCTCCCGGTTTCACCGAAGAAATACTACTCTTAGAGCCGTAGTGCTGCCCGATCATCTTCTGATCAAGTGAGTGTATATTCGTTTCCTTCTAACACATAGATATGAAGTATTCTTTATAAAATACGTTCTATGTGTGTATATATTATTTGTTTATTTGAACTAGTTGTTGAATGGATGTTTGTATAGGTTTTAAGCTGTATATGAATGTATATATTTTATCTACTAATATGTTGGGTAGAACATGGGTAGACAGTTGGTGTGTGGTGAAATAAAAATGATGAGAGGCCTCGATGTTGTTGTTGATCTAGTCATCTAGCGGTGTTGTGACATAAGAACATGGTTTGGCATGCGGAATTAAAGATTGCACAATGAACATGGTGATTTGGGTGTTCAAGAGATGTATTGATTGTATATGGTGTTACACAAAAAGGGATCTAGATCTAGTCTACATAAATAACACACACTTACACACTCACTTTTACACCTCTCAAGCACACCTCTATAAGTGGACCAAACCCACCTTATATAGAGGTGTTTACATGTCTCTCTCTCACTCTCTATCTCATGAGTCAAAAGGCTAAAGCACCACATGCAAGTGGGTTTTACAAAAGTTAAACATTACAAATTCATTCATGGAAAACTTTGTACCCCAACATTCTCCCCCTCAAAGTTAGGAATGAATGACCCACTTCAAATCTTCCAAAATCGAGCAACTACGCGATCCGAGCCTCAAGGGTGACACATGTCGAAACGAACTTCAATCTTCAATTCTTCCATGATTCTTCAATTTGGGCTCTAGGATGTGAGACCATACAAACCGAGCATCAACGAATGATCACGAGCTTCTCAAACTCCAAATTGATCACCAAAAGTTGAGCATAAAAACACACCCCGAAAATCTTCAATAAAACCAAACCCATTTCGAAATGAAATCACTTCCGAATCTCCAATCGCTTCATTTCGTATACTTCAAAAATTCAAGGTCACTTCGGTCGTCAAATCCGTGTAATATGAAAAATTCAAGTTCGAATTTCCATATAAATTTCTCCCCCTTTTTATAATCGAAATTTGATTATAAAACCTTCAAGGAAAGAGAACGTGCTCTATTCGAAATTTTTCGTGTCAAAACTCCCCCTTAACATGTGGCATAAACTTTGTACTTCAATCCGGAAAATCCAAAAAATCTTCAATTTTTAGCTTCGTTCACGGATCGCCTTTGACAAAATTTCTCAAAAATGGGTAGAAATTGTCAATTTCAAAATTCTGCAAAGACCCGGTGCGCCCAAAAACAGCAAAATATGCAAAACTCTCCCCCTTTTCCAAAGCTGGGTCGAAAGCGTCAATTTGCACAAACTGCAGGGGCTAGAAATGCATTTTCTTCAATTTTCAGCAAAAACATCCCTTTTTCGAATTTGGGTACAAACTACCAAATATTCGAAGCCTCAGGGACTATTTTCGAAAATTCTGCCCTTTTTGCTCCAAACTTACGAAAAGTTGACCAAATATTCGAAGCTTCATTTAATTTTCAAAGTGCCAAATATTCGAAGGTTCAGGGGCTGAATTTGAAAATTTGTCATTTGTTCTTCAATTCATACGAAGCTAAACATACGAAGGGTTTAATCTTTGTCAAATAGTCGAAATTATAAGGACCATATTCGAAAATTTGATTTTTCTTCTTTCCCATTCATACGAAATCACTGTATCTTCTTCGTACACAATCACTGTTTTCCTTCGTACGAAATTAGCTTCCCTTCGAATATTCATCAGTTTAGATATCTCACCCAAATAATCCTTCGTATAAGTCCCCAATAACCCCTTTGTACGAAATCATCCTTTCCATTTTCTCTCTCCTTTTCGTATGAAACTTCACTGCACCATATTAACGAATTTTTCTCTTTCAATCTAATGAATACGAAGCATACGAAGCCTCACTTATGAACAGTAACCTCTTAGCCATTCATCCAACCTCTGAATCGACCCATCGTATCTTCAAAATCCAAACACAAGGACCCTTCGTACATTAATCATGTAAAGCCCTGGACATCAAAACAACCAACTCCAACCCATCGATCATATAACCAAGTCTTCGTTCGATTAAGTTCCAGTTCATCAACATCAATCATTAAAAGAAATTCGTTAAGCCTTTCAATTTCCAGTTCTTCGTATCAAACTTACCTCTTCCCAAATCAACAATCACACTTCACTTTTTAGTCCAAATCCACAATCATCAAAATATTGATTCCCAAGTCACAAATCTTTGAATCTACATCATCAACAGCGACTCGCTAATCCTTCAAACATTGACTCCAAAATCGATCATATGACCCAATTCCAAAATCGTTGTCATCAACAGCAAAGTCACACCCAGACTCCAAATGTTTCGACCATCAACAAGAAAATTTCCGTCATTCGCTTTTCATTCACCCCAAACACATCAACAATCTTCAAAATCAGATACTCTACTGTTCGTTCTCAGAGCATCCAAACCTTGACCCTCCGCACATTAACTTAGATCAAGCATCCAATTTCCCAGACTTTGCTTTAATCATTCAAACCACAACATCCAAAATCGACTTAGACTCCTGGACATCGATCTCAGCTGTAACGATTCGATTTTCAATTCCAAATCCAAAACCCAAGTATCGAACAACATTCATCTACTGTGTTCAACATTAAGAACATAGAATCAACCAATTTTCGAAATTAACTCTCAAATTGAACTTGATTTCGACACACACAACCTCAAAACAACTTGTATCTATCGATTTCATCTACCAATTCATCAATTCATCACACAATCATCGACTTTGACTTTTTCATAGTTTGACTTTTCGGAGTCAAAGATCAACAAACACCAAATTCATGATTCTATTGCCCGATTTTAGATCAAACAAAGACTCTTCAACTTGCTCTTCATTACATTCAAGTGTTCTTGGTCAAGATTATCAAAATCAATGGACCAATTTTGGAATTCTTCACTTTGACTTGATCATCATCGATTTTGGTATTAACGAAACTGGAGAAAATCGATTCACAAGTTCTGATAACCAAAGATTGCTAATCGATTTTAAAGAACGATGATAAGATAACGAAAATGAAAGAATGATCAAAAGTCGATTCAAGAATATCAACATCGTACAACCATGAAAGCATATGGCGTACAGAAGGCGAACAACACTGAATTAGAGTTAAATGGATTTAAAGCAATCTTGGGCTCAAATAGTGAAATCGAAAAATGTATTAGATTTGAGAAAATGGGCTTACAAATCCGTTTCTAAATAGTAATTGATCCATTCGTTTGAATCAATAATAACGAAAATATTGGGCTCTTTGTTGACCGATATATGAATCAAGAAATTGTGTTGGATCAAATTATCGATGAACAGTAACAACATTATTTGGTTTTAGTCTTGATCTTAACAAAAATTTGTTGAATCACCAACGGGGTAAAAACAGATTAGATTCAATGAAACAAATTGATCAAAATTCAAAAATGTAATGCACGATTCAATTATTACAAGAGATCATAGAGAGAGACTCACCAAAAATGCTCCAATTGTGACAAATGTTGCCAAACCGAGAATCGTTCTTCAAAAATCACGTTGATCTTGAAGACCTGCTCTGATACCAATTGTTGTGACATAAGAGCATGGTTTGGCATGCGGAATTAAAGATTGCACAATGAACATGGTGATTTGGGTGTTCAAGAGATGTATTGATTGTATATGGTGTTACACAAAAAGGGATCTAGATCTAGTCTACATAAATAACACACACTTACACACTCACTTGGACACCTCTCAAGCACACCTCTATAAGTGGACTAAACCCACCTTATATAGAGGTGTTTACATGTCTCTCTCTCACTCTCTCTCTCATGAGTCAAAAGGCTAAAGCACCACATGCAAGTGGGTTTTACAAAAGTCAAACATTACAAATTCATTCATGGAAAACTTTGTACCCCAACAAGCGGAGTATGGATGACGACCACAGACTCTTTCTAGGCAGTCCAGTAGAACGCTAGCAGGCTCATAACCTGTAGGTGTTGTGAACGATGTGTTCACCGGTGTACTCTATCCCCCTCATGGTTGCCTTTAGAACATCTATTGTTAAGGAAACCCCTTTGCAGTAATGTCCGTCCCGATGAAAATCCTAGATTAGGTCCCTTGTAATAGTTGTTATTTTAGGGACATAAAGTGAGGATAACGGGAATGGGTAATTGGGTTATTGTTGGTCGATGAACTAAATAAAATTATTTATTGTGGATTGAAAACCCTATATGCTCACCAGGCTCCCAAGCCTGACCCACTCAGTTTTTCTTTGCATTACAGGTAGTGGCGCGAGAGCATAAGTTGGATGACATTTGTCAAGATATTTTTGGATTATAGACAAGTAGTTATATGTAACTGTGTAAGGTCTATGTTGTATTGTTTATGCTTTTGTGTCTGTATCGGAACATGACATCCCGAGTTTTGATATATAATGAAAATACATTTCTTTAAGAAATGCTTTGATAAACCTTATTTTATCATGTATTGTTTTGGGGACAAATTCCGCAACTCTTTAATCAAAGGATTACTCTGAAAATTATTTTAAAAAGCATAAATTAAACCGGTCTTTTCTGGCCGTGATTTTGGGGATGTCACATAGTAAACCCTCCTAAGTCCGATTTTGAAGAGATTGAAGGCATAAAACTCCAAATTGTTGAATCAAGGTAAGAATAATCTGATGGGTTATGAGCATTACATCAATCCTATGGTGCACATGCAAACCCTAAAGCTTTGGATCTAGGTTTCTCTAGTTGTACATGCAAATCATCCAAAGCTTGTAAACCCTAATTCTAGCATACAAAAATCGAAAATCATAACTAAACTAGGGTTAAGAAATTACCTTTCAATTGTAGCTTGAAGATCTTGAGCTTTGAGAACCTAGCACCTCAAATGCAATGCCTCTAATAAATCACAAACACCAAAGCAAGTTGGATGATCTTGGAGAGAGGGGAAGGAGGCTCAAAATCGGCTCAATGATCTCTAAGGTTCAAGTGGTAGCCGATTTGTGAAGCCATAAGGGTCCTTTATATAGGTGAGCTGCTAGGGTTTCATTCAAAACCTTAATTGGATTGGTTAGGCGTTAAGCAGTCCACAGGAACCTTCCAGAAACAAGACCTTGGACGAAATCAATGTGGGATTTCCCCTTGATTTCGTCCACCCCATTTCTAAGGGATCCACAACCCAAAATCCAATTATCTTATAATTGCAATTCCATTCCCCTATGTTCAATTAATATCTTTTGATCACAAAATTAATTTATTAATTAATTCTTGACCAATATTAATTAACCAATATGATTTATCTTTTAATATATTATTCATATAATATATTAATAAACCATAATAACCTCTTTCTCCATTAATCATCCAGTCAAGTTGCTCTGGTGAAGGCAACCCAAAAGGACCATGCTACAACCGCGTCAAGTACATACCAAATATAGTTATAGGCTTAGACACCTAATCCAACAGTCTCCCACTTGGATAAGTCTAATAACTATAGATGCAAGTACGACTTCAAAATCCGATTAGCAATCGTAGCTCTCAAAAGCCGCTGTCGAATTCTGACACGTCCTTTAGATAAGGGATCGTATAGTCCTCCGTTCTCAAGATATCGTGTGGACAATCACAAGGAACATAGTCATACTTATTGTCCAACAGTTTGTTTCTCGATCTCTGATTCGTCTGACATAGAACCTAATTGAACACATCAATTCAGTCCTGACCGGGCCTGACACATAAGTCAAACCAAATCATCGAGGGGCGCAAGATATCACTTTTACCCTCGTAGGATAAAAGGAACAGATAAAAGTCGACTTATTTTACTATTTACTCATCAAATCATACACAACAATGCATTTTATAACATCAAGTTACTGATGCGTTTACGCATTATCAATGCACAACCAACTTGCAAACAATAAACCATATATCTAGGTTTAAAGACTATATGATATTATCGTCTCACAATCACTCGTGATTAATTCCATGAAGTGATTCAAGTGAGCGCGGGTTTAATCCAATACTCAAATCTTATTTCAAGAGCACTCATGAATGTTGCAGCAAACCTTTGCTATGTCTAAACACTTAGACAATCTACAAACCAATTCATGACAGTCTTCTTTCATACCTACTTCCAAAGTATGATCGACTGTGGATAGTTTAAATAATCTTATTATTTAGGAAGTCAAAACATGCAAAGTGAAACAATAGTAAATAATTAACACAAGACGGTAACTTTACTTATAAAAAAACACCTTTATTTAATCATCAAATGTTAATTACAATTTATCTATTACAAGTTTCTAAAAGCTATCTAATCACTAAAACTAATATTGTCCTTCAGCCCAATGCTCCTAGCGTGCTGCAAGTGTTTAACCCTACTCAGTCCCTTCGTAAGGGGATCTATTGGGTTCTCCTCTGACGATAACCTCTTTACTGCGAGGAGTCCCTCTTTTATCCGATGTCTAATGAAATGATATTTTCTGTCAATTTAAAACTTTTTCAACCAACTAAAAACCATTGAAATTATTAAAAAGTGTTTTCAAAATAGTTTCATATCAGAGTTCCCAGAAATCATGATCATAAATCGAGGAAGTGTACGGTCACGCCTTCGCCTTCCCGCGGTCATCTGTTGTACCTGAAACAATAATCGATAAATGTAAGCTGGAAGGCTTAGTGATTTACCCCCAAAATACCCATACACACAACAATACACATAGAATAACAAACAACATCTATGGGTCCAATCATCCATCGGGATGGAATACCCTAGGCCCCTCAACCATCGGGTTGGAATGCCAACATACTACGAGTCCAATCATCCTCGGGATAGAATACTCTCGGCCCACAACCATCGGGTTGGAATGCCCACACACAATACATATATAACAGACGATATGGGTCCAATCATCCATCGGGATGGAATACCCCAGGCCCTCAACCATCGGGTTGGAATGCCCACATACTATGAGTCCAATCATCCTTGGGATGGAATACTCTCGGCCCACAACCATCGGGTTGGAATGCCCATAACCAATCAAACATGTGCACCTATATCAGATAATCATATAACAGTCTATAGAGACAACATACTAGGATCCTATCATCCTCGGGATGGAATACCCTCAACTACCAATCAATCATGTGTACATACAACATGTAATCATATAATAGTCTACATGCAGTCAAACCGGCCTACAAATCACTAAGCATACAGGCCCCACAGTGTAAACAATCTTAGGCTAAAGGATTCGATTCCACAACGGTTAGACTCATACGAGAGCTGCGAAGCAGAACCCAACCCTTCGGCCTAAGATCCTTTAAACCATGTAAACTACCACATACAGATAGTCATACAGACCTAACAGATCACTGATCATAATATCATCCTAAACCAGAATACAGATCTAACATAGCATAACAGCAACTAATCCGAATAATAATGCAAAGGGTCGGCCTTGGTGCCTTAGACCCTTGAGTATAGTGAGGATAACTCACTTCGCAATGTCGATTTGAACTGAATAATCTAACTCCCGGATTGCTGTCTCACCAAAAATCCCGAACTATCCAAATAATGAATATTAAGTCAATAAATGGGAATACTAATTTTACCAAGAGTCTCACCTATGATAATAGTCCATTTTGCCTTTCCTCTAATTTGGGCAAGGCCTAATACCATGATCCACAAGTCCACATATACAAGGCCCATCATTGGCCTAATTTTCCAAATTGGGCCCAACTCCCTAATTGGGCCTCATTCAAAGACTCACTACCAAAACTGGCCCAAAATACTCTTATCCAGAGAGCCCATCAAAGCCCAAGTCCAACTAGTCCAAAGGTGGCCCAATCCCGAAGCCCAACTCGCAAAAGCCCAACAGGGGGTCGTAGGCTGGGCGTACCCCTCTGGTACGCGGGGCGTACTCCATCTCGCCTTGACTGAAAAACGGGGCAATTGACTCGGTACGCGGGGTGTACTACTCCGTACGCGGGGCGTACGCGAGTCTGTACCAAAACTCTCACAATTGCTTAATGGCTTAAGCACTTATGCCCATATTTCAGATCCATCGACCAAAAGTGTCACACCCCCGAACCAGACGGCGGAATCGTCTGGGGGCTCGTGTGACTAACAATTGAAATATCATCACAATGAATATACATGAAACATAACACAATCATCACCAAACATTACATATTACAACTGGTATTATTCACATCAAGTACATTGTCTTAGATTACATGTTCCCAAAATATTAATTGTACGATGATTTGACATTACACAAACTAAATTTCCTACACCTGAAAGTTCCCATGCTTCACGGTTACCTGAGAATACAAGTTATTTTGGAAACGGTCAACATATATAATGTTGGTGAGTTCATAAGCATGTTTGAATGAAAGTTATTGTATTGTTTGTAAAACCCAGAAAATCCGATATTTTTTGTAAAAAGTCTGAAAAATGATGTGAAATCCAGTATAGATGCATGTATGAATTTCATAGTAGAAACATGTATCAGTATGCAGTCCAAATTTCTTTGTATTCTTCCTGTTGTAAGTATATGGTAATTGAATGATAGTATTTCCCCAGAAAATCCGATATTTTCTTATTTATAAAAATGTTGCAGTCCTTGCATTATCGTATGATTTGTTTTGTATCAATATGATTTATGAGTTTTAATTTCCGTAATGTCGTGATGGTAATGGATCTCTATATGAGTCGTTATAACCATGCATGATAGTGACTGATTTGCATGTCTTGGCATTTTTCCAAACGTCGGATTTTGATCAAGGTTTTGTCACCCTAGACTGACCTAATCTAACTGTAGCGAACAACTCAGGTGTGGGGGAGTCACCCCCGTATAGATCTATACACAAACTGTCGCTCTCCCTCCAGGAGACTCTGATTATAACTACAGGCTACGGCCATACACTCAATGGTGTCAACCGACAAGTCTCACTAGATCCCAATTATTGCCACATGAATATGTATAACGTTGTATGTATTTAGAATTTCGAACACCAGATGATACATGAACGTGAAAGGATAAGGCCCAACAAACATGAAGAAAAGACAACTATGGCCCATTATACATGTAAGTTATTTCCAGGCATGTTAAGTATGCAATGGACACATTAAAGCCCATTAAGCATACGATGAATTTTTCCAGGCTAAAGTAGCATGTAAATGGGCCATTAAGGCCCAATAACATGTAAATGCAAATTTAGGCCCATTAAACATGTAATTGGATCGTGAAGGCCCAATTGACATGAAATGATTATACTGGGCCCAAAACATGCATATGGATCACGAAGGCCCAATAAGCATGTATAGCGAGTACCAGGCCCAATAATCGTACCGTTGTTGTATTTTGTTTGTTTGCTATAATATAGTTCATTTAGTCGAAAAATTTGTCCATAATGTTATAAAAAGTACAGTGTTTTGTTATAATGATATTTTTAGTTTGATACATCAAAATTTTATAATTTGAACCCGTATTTATTAAAAGTTACACTTTAGGTCCCTTAAGAACTAATTTGAACTTTTAAAGGCTTATTTTTACATAAAACGTCATTTTGGTCTATTTTAATTTAAAAATAACATTTTAGCCCATAAATTTATAAAAATTTATATTTTCGCCCCAAATCTTTAGTAATTGACGGGTTTGGCCCAAAAATACAAATATTGACATTTTCAGCCCATTTTTGCAGAAAATTACATTTTCAGCCCTTATTTGAATAAAATGACATTATCGGCCCAAATTTTATAAAATTTACATTATTGGCCCAATTTTGAAATAAGTGTCATTTTCAGCCCCTAAATTTGTGAGTTTTCATTTTTTACTCAAGTTTTGATCAAATAACATTTTTGGTCCATAAAAATTTATATTTTTGCAATTTGGGCCCAAGAAGCCGTAAGGCCCAAATTAAGGCCCATAATGCAAAATATTACACTTTTGGTCCTTTGGAAGGTGTAGTTGTTATAAAAACTCATTTTTATACAAATGTGACCCTTTTGATCCTCACCAAAACCGTAAGTAGTAAAATTATCCCAATCTTTTGTTTACTTGTCAAAAATGATCCTTATACAAGATTTTTGTTTTGTTTTTCACATCTTAGGCATATATAACACTTTTATCCTTGTAGTATGATGTTTAGAGTGTTTTAGTTTATGAATCTCACCCATTTTTGTTAGAGTATTCGAGATTCATCAAGTTTTATCACATAATCACAACATAAACCAAGAAAATCACACATAACATGCATAAATACATAGATCTACACATAAAAACTTGTATTCTCCCCCAAAAACATGTAAAAACCGAAAACAAGGGGGTATGAACTCACCTTTGCTTGTTTTTCTCGGTTTTAAAGAAGAAATGGAGAGATCTTAGCCTTTAGCAAGCTTTCTTGAGTGATTTTCGAACTTAGGAAGTTTCTAAGAGTATGATCACAAACAATTGTTTAGAAGGAGTGTTCTAACATAAAAATGAAGTTGTAGAACTTGGATATATAAGGACTTACCAAGGATTGATGATTTAAATGAAAATCTCTTGAAGACACACACCAAAACTCGAAAGTTTGGAGGAAAAGAGGAGTGTTCTTGAGAGGATTCTTGAGAGAATTTTGAAAAGAAATGAAGGTGGTGGGGTGTTGGTATTGACCGAGAGAAATAATGAGAGGAGAGAAGAAAGATTTTTGCATGGTGGTTAATAAACTTCTTGGATACATGTGATTATATAGATGTATGTTAGATAATTATGTGTTGTCATGATATTAATCTATCCTTCTTTCATCTATTTCTTCTTTTTTTTTACACATTTATGTATATATTTTTCTATTGGGCTGAGATATGGGTTAGAGAGATGAGAAATAAGTAATTTGGGCCCAACCTTGGCCTTGTTCGAATTTTAAGAGACCTAATAATATTTTTCGGCCCATTAGGCTCTTAAGGTGGTTCACGGCCCAATATGGTATAAAGGAATGGGTTTATGGCCCATATCCCATAAGGGTAAATGGAATCATTTATGGCCCAACAAGGCTCATTGGAGGTAAACTAATCCATTTTAGGCCCACATGGCCCAAAATATTAAGTTTTGTAAATGTGGGTCCATTCAGAGCCCATTTAAGGGTTCTAAGCCCAAAATAGTCAAATTGGATTCTTATTGGTCCATTAGGCCCAATAAGAAAATCCTTGTCCAATCATAAACTTGAACCTGGATTTTTAGGGTTTTCGACTCCCGATTGGCTTTCTGAAATGTTTTGCATAGAGTTTTGAACTACAATTGTGGATCCTGACTAAGTTTGTTGTCACAGAATGAACATAGTGTATGATAACAAGTTAGAGTTACAAATATTATCATAGATGACATTTACATGATCACAGAATTTCCTGGCTAAAATGCCAGTTGTGACAAAAAGTGTCTTAGAACCATAAAGTCTCGAACTTTATCACTTTGGACGTCCAGAAAGCTCTTAATCCATGGTATTAATCCATTAAGACCTTTCTACTACATGCATGGGACATGCGAAGCCCTTGGGACCTCATTTTTATCACTTAGGCAGCGTTTTGTAGTGGGACAAAAGTAGACTGGACTGAACAGAACTGGATTGGACTGGACAGAACTGAACAAAATAAATAGTCCATATAACGTTTGGTAAAACTAAAACGGAACAGAACAAAGATATTAAAATTACCATATTGCCCTTGATTTAAATAAAACCAAATTTAAATTGATAAAAGTTTCAATCGTGATTTTTATGTGGGGTTTGTTCCTTTGTTAATTCAACCTGAGTGTTTCATTGAATTGTTTCAGTCAAACATAAAATAAATCCAATAAAACATATATAAAATGTTTAGATTAAACATGAGTGAGTTGTCAATAAAACACCACATCCTAGATTGAAAAAAAATACCATACAATTGCAACACGTGTGAATGATTTAACAACAAATTGCAGAAGCTACTGTGATTTCATCAATAAATCACAAAACAATGTGTGAATTGAGTAGGTGATTGGAAATTAAAAAAAAAAACAAATCGACTTTCTTATTTATCATCTTAACATATTTACTTCTAAAAACTTACTCGCCCCTTTTAAAACTTAAATCTAAGTTTAGGACATCATCTCCCTTTGGAATAGATTCCAGTCAAATATCCACTTTCTAGAACAATTAACCACAGTAAATTCGAGGGAAAAAATGCTTCGAGATTTCCTAGAAAGAAATTGATGGATTAACAGCTATCCTATGTACCAGGTGAACTTGTGGATAGAGCATGTGCCGAGATGATGTTGGATTTTGAAGAGAGAATGAAGGATCCAAAATCATGTAAATCATGACCAAGAAGAAGTCTAAATTATACATGGTGAGTTGAAAGAAAAGTTATATGTGCAACCGACAAGAGATTGATTGAAAGAGGCGATGGATGAAATTATCGATCTTAAGGATTTGCATAAGAACGGTAGAGGAGAAAAGAAGAATATGGCATTTTAGTCTTTGTAAGGATATTCTGTTTTGTCCCACTCGGTTCCACCTTTTTGGGTGGGACTAAATTTACCAATTTTAGTCCCATTGACCAAAGTTTTTGTTTCATTGACTTTTTGTTCCATCCATGCCAAACATCATTTGAACAGGTTTTGTTCCATTCAGTCCAGTTATGTTCTGCGTACCAAACGCTACCTTAGGACCTCTTCAAGGGTCTGAAAGGACAGCTTATCTTGTCCAAATCACATCATGCACCAACTTGGGACTTTTGGGACAAGAAATGGTTCCATAAAGTTAGAATGGCTAGATCTATGACATACAAGCATAAAGTTTGCAACTTTTTACCTTCTGGAGCTTCTAGGGCACAACACAACTTCAGATCTACAAGCTAGCCTTCCTTCTCCAATTATTTTATGCAATGTCTTCACCTTCAAGCTCTCAAAATACACACCAACTCACACTCACACACAAAACTAGGGTTTGGGACGTTTCTATGGTATGGAGGCTGAAAGTGATGGAGGAAATGAGCCATAAGGATGTTTATATAGCCCCCAACCCTAAATATTAGGGTTTCCTTCTGATATGAGTACGCCCAGCGTACACAAGTGCACGCCCAGCATACTAGGGTGCGCCTAATACGCTTAGCGTACCCTTATGTACACGCAGCGTACTCCTCCTTGTCCCAAAATTGAAACTTAGCCCTTAGGATTTTTATGGCTTTACCATTCCATCCCCAGGGACTATAAATGACAAATCTTGGGATGTTAGTATGTTACAACCCTCCCCCACTTAAACTAGGCTTCGTCCTCGAAGCCTGCTGCGGCGAATAATTCAGGATAATGCTCCCGCATCTCGGACTCCGCTCCCAAGTCTACTCGGATCCTTTCCGATGCTGCCACTGGTCTCCCTACATAGTTCAAGTGCTCTCCGACCTGAACATCACCCAGCGATACAACCTCCTACTCATCCAATATGCTCCTTTGCAGCTTCCAAAGGTGAAAAGTGTCGCGAATCTGACTGAGCTTCATTGGAAGGTCTAACCTATACGTCACCTTGCCAAATCTGATAATAACCCTGATGATCCAAAGTATTGGAAACCCAACTTTCCCTCTTCCTAAAGCGAACCCTTTTTGTGCTGACAGGATAATGCGTCCTTCAACTCCCAAAATATCATATGCAATCAACCCACTAATAAAAACGAATACTCATGCCTGGCCCAATCAGTCTCGGGCTGAAATACCAGGCATGCCTATGACGGGTCCAGTCATCCCTAGGATGGAATACCCTCGTATCATGCACTTGTTTGGCCCAATCAACCCTCGGGTTGGAATACCAAACACGTCAGGTCCAATCAATCATAGGGTCCGGTCATCCATCGGGATGGAATACGGTAGATTGGAATACCACTAAATACATAACCCAGGTCTAAAGCCATAACTTGAGATCTAAGGATCTATCCTTGCATCTCCTCCAAAATCCTCTTATTCGACACAACTAAGTACAGCTCACCCGAACCTTAATAATACATCCATTCCGAACGCGCTCCAACAAGAGGCCTACCATCACAATCTCTATGCCCACAGCCTATGACTGGAATACCCTTACATGGTCCTCCGCATAGGTCTGGATTGCCTCTAAGCCCACAACATGAGTCTGGTATGCCCTCGCCGACCCTCAGCTTATGACTGGAATGCTCCCTGATAACCTATCGACAATGTTATCGTCACTTCAGTTGCCCAACACTCCATCCTGGAGATACTCACCTCCTCCATTGCCCAAGAAGGCCTAATCAATGTCCTTCACAACATCAACAAGTGCCACAGTGCTGAAACCTCACCCTACACTATCCACTTATAGAACAAGTTGCTACCCCATAACATATATACTCAGTACCCGATCCTATAACTAACAAAACCCATACAAAGTCTTCAGCATGACTAGATCGCCTCAACCCAACCACTCTGGTAACCGTTATCCAAACCGCAACATACAGCATCTTCCATAGCTAACGTCTCATCCGAGAATTCCCGATTCTCTCCCACTTAGAGTACTAACCACTACCCACTGGTGGCAAAGCTGATACGCGACTTAACCATCCTAACCGAGTATTACCATTCTTAACTTTAGAGGGTTAATCCACACAAGACAATCCTCCCGATATGAAGTAACCGAACTTCAAGAGAATTTGAATTCCCGCTGATGACCTCTGAATTTCTGAATTACAACTGCTCGTCCTAGACTGGCGATTTTCTATCCTATCTCTTATCCTCGAATGCGTCTCCGGATCCTAACCATATACAATCCCCTGCCAATAGATTCTCCCTAACATCTCCTATGTCCTAATAACTCATGCAGAAAGAAGACGAAAGCTCATAATACAATCATAACCAAATAGATAGGAGAAAAGACATACCGTTCGCCACATCAGGTACTGTCCTGGCCTCCTCAGCTGTAAGCTGGAAGGCACATCCCTGAGCCTTCGGAGGCTCTGCTCTACCCTGACCCCCGCCAGTAATCCTTAGGGTAGCTGGTGTTGGGGGCTGCGCTGGACTGACTGCTAGTAGGGGACACTGGGCCTTCATATGGCCCACCTGCTCGCAATGGTAACAAAGTCTGACACCAGCCCCTGGAGTCTGCTGCCTACAATCCTTCGCGATGTGACCCTCCTTGCCACAGTTGTGGCATCCTGAAGAAGATCGGCAAACCCCATCATGTACCTTGCCGCACTTTCCTCTAATTTGGGCCAAGGCCCAATACCAAATCAATGATCCACAAGTCCACATATACAAGGCCCATCATTGGCCCAATTTTCCAAATTGGGCCCAACTCCCTAATTGGGCCTCATTCAAAGACTCACTACCAAAATTGGCCCAAAATACTCTTATCCAGAGAGCCCATCAAAGCCCAAGTCCAACTAGTCCAAAGGTGGCCCAATCCCGAAGCCCAACTCGCAAAAGCCCAACAGAGGGTCGTACGTTGGTCGTACTCCTCTGGTACGCGGGGCGTACTCCGTCTCGCGTTGACTGAAAAACGGGGCGTACTGCTCCCTACGCGCGGCGTACGCGAGTCTGTACTAAAACTCTCGCAAGTGCTTAATGGCTTAAGCACTTAAGCCCATATTTCAGATCCATCGACCAAAAGTGTCTTAGAACCATAAAGTCTCGAACTTTATCACTTTAGACGTCTAGAAAGCTCTTAATCCATGGTCTTAATCCATTAAGACCTTTCTACTACATGCATGAGACATCTGAAGTCCTTGGGACCTCATTTTTATCACTTAGGACCTCTTCAAGGGTCTGAAAGGACAGCTTATCTTGTCCAAATCACATCATGCACCAACTTGGGACTTTTGGGACAAGAAATGGTTCCATAAAGCTAGAATGGCTAGATCTATGACATACAAGCATAAAGTTTGAAGCTTTTTACCTTCTGAAGCTTCTAGGGCACAACACAACTTCAGATCTACAAGCTAGCCTTCATTCTCCAATCATTTGATGCAATGTCTTCACCTTCAAGAGCTTAAAATACACACTAACTCACACTCACACACAAAACTAGGGTTTGGGACGTTTCTAGGGTATGGAGGCTGAAAGTGGTGGGGGGAAATGAGCCATAAGGATTTTATATAGCCCCAACCCTAAATATTAGGGTTTCCTTCTGATATGAGTACGTCTAGCGTACACAAGTGTACGCCCAGCGTACTAGGGCGCGCCTAGTATGCTCAACGTACCCTTATGTACGCGCAGCGTACTCCTCCTGGTCCCAAAATTGCAACTTAGCCCTTAGGCTTTTTATGGCTTTACCCTTCCATCCCGAGGGACTATCAATGACAAATCTTGGGATGTTACATTTACATAAATAGTATCTAACAATAAAATTAAATAAATTAAAAATGTAATAATAAGTATGGAGTTCTTTTAAAAAAAATAAAAAGAAAATATAACATAGCAAATATAAAACACAAAATAAAGCAATATAATGTAAATGTTTTAAAATTATTACAACTGTTTTATACTTTTTAATTAAAAGTTTATAAACTTTTTAATTTCTTAATACAACGTTCTAAACTACTTTTTAACAAAAGTATTTTAAATGTTATAAAAAGATATTAAATTGTCATACAAAATCTATGAAACACTATAAAAATGTTGTAAAAGAAAGTCTAGAATTAGTTGTATGAAAGTTATAAAAAAATTGTATGAATATATATATATATATATATATATATATATATATATATATATATATATATATATATATATATATATATATATATAAACTTGTACGAAAAATTTAAAACATTTAGACAATATTTGGTTTAAAAGCACTTATATGTATGTTATATGAAAGTTTAAAAAAAAAAAAGAAGAAAAAAAAATTATAAGAAAAGTTTAAAACATTATATTAGCAAAAACTATAGGAAAAAATATCATAAAAATGTTGTAAGAAATTATAAAAAGTCTTAAAAAATTGTAAAAAAAAATGTTTATATTGAAGCAACTTTTTTTTGTACACATTTAACCAGTTAACATGTTAAATATGTTCACATGTTATCATTGTCAGATGTTATAACAGGTGACAATGGTAATATATGAACACATTTAACAAGTTAAATGTTCAAATATTTACAGAAAAAGTTGTCAAAATGTGAACAAGACGAAAAGGTAACTACGCTCACAAGTCATTTCCCCTTTTAAATATAAATAAATCAACAATATTGATTTATTAACTTAACTAGGTTACAACCCATAAGAACCACGGGAAAAATATTTATAAAAAAATTTAAACTATTAATGAGATTTGTGATTTTGAAAACTTTTTATATTTGATCAATTAACCTATATTTAAAAAAATGAAAATTTTGGATTTTAAAGGATAATTAATTCCCTTATTTCTAAAAATCTGATTTTTTTAAAAAAAAATTAATTCAAATTTAGTTCTATTATAATTTTTAATAATAATCGATTTTATTCTGTCAGAATGACAGAAAGTCAACCATAAACTAGTAAAGATATTTTCGATTTTATTCTTGCAGAATATGGTTTCATTCAAAATATTTTTATAATTCAATGCTTAAAGAATTATACAATATATTATTAAAAATAACATTTTTTTAAAGATTATAGATTTTATTCTTTACGAATCAATAATTACATTAATTCGTACTGAATAAGACTATAAACAATTATTACACTCATTCTGAAAAAAATACATTATGGCAGAATACATTCTGGCAAAATACACTCTGGTTCTGCATGTTTTCTTCATTTTCCACATCCATGACAGCCTCTTCAAAACCTAAATCCACAAAGGCAACATAATCAACTTTCAAATATTAAAAAAATTCAGTACAATCTAAAAGAATAAAAACTATAAATTCTTACAGAATGAAATACACATTAAAGAATTGTAATTTATTCTAATAGAATGTAATCCTAAAACTGCAATGACACCGAATTATGTAGTATACATTAAAGAATCGTAATTTATTCTAATAGAATGTAATCCTAAAACTGCAATGAAATCGAATTATGTAGTACACATTAAAGAACTATAATTTATTCTATGAGAATAACTACCATGAAATCGAATTATATAAGAATAACATTATGTGAGAATGTTTTTATGTGACAAATAATAAAACAAACTTTATTAATTCTGACAGAATGGATACCATATGATCATATTTTAACCACCTCTAAAATATAATCAATAAGCTAAAGCAAACAAAATTACCTTTGAACATTATCAATTGTGATATATCTATTCCTGCAAAAACAAGTATTATCTAGTAATTTTATTAAAAACATGAACTACGTGTGCTTGAGTTTTGGAGATGAAAAAGATATTTAGAATTGTAAAATTTTAGAAAAGTGACATATCAAAGGTCTTAAAGTAGAGTATGCACTGTTATTCCAAAAATGATATTTAAATAAAAATTACTAGTAGAACAAATTGAAAACATTTTATAGCATATAACAAAATGCGTCTAATAAAAAAACCATTGTCTAAATAAAAAAAAAAGTAAAGCAAATAATGCAATTTCTTTCGTTATTTTGATTCCCCGGTTAAAACGTTATGGAAAAACCCATTACATTCATATATAAAGCCTCATAAAAGTTTCTAAAAGGTACTCGAATTGAGTTAAAAACTTACATATTGGATAGGTTTAAGAGAAAAAGTGGAATGCTCAAAGAAAGCTCCGATTGCACATTGAACGTCCTTATCCTCTTGACAACCAAGTAAGATGTGCTTCTTGTACCTGTTATAATCCAGAATATTTTGTAGTTTATATTCCAAGCCCCCACTTGAAACCCTAGTATTTTATATTCTTTGTATACTGAGATGGGCAATTAAAACCAAGACTAAGATCGTGACTTAGGGATTAAAACTGTAACGACCCAAAAATCAAGGGTAAAAATTTCATTTTTGTTATAGTCAAAACAAAAATATCTTTTAATCCAAGTATTTCAAAAACATTGCTAATTAAAATATTTATCAGTGTTCATCCCAAAATCACATAATGCGGAAAACACGAGTGTGTGCGTTGCGATCAAGCTAAGCTCTTCCTTTCCAAAACAATGATACCTGAAACCATAAACAAAACTGTAAGCACGAAGCTTAGTGAGTTCCCCAGAGCATACCCCACATAATCCACATAATCGTATAAATCATATCAATCACATAGGCCATATCAATCATATAAGGCATATCAATCACATAAGCATATAAAGATGCTGTGGGCTCCTCCCAGGGTCTTACTCCAGGATGTCATGGGCTCCTCCACATGGTCTTACACCTAAGTGTCATGGGTTCCCCCATGGTCTTTACTTGGAAAGCCATGGGCTCCCCCACATGGTCTGATATCCAAGCACCATGCCCCCATGGTCTTTCATGCAAGTATCACAAAGACAAATAGCATATCACACATCACATAAACAACTAGTATACCACATATCACATAAACAATGCATATAGACATATAAGGATGTCGTGAGCTCCTCCCAAGGTCTTACTCCAGGATGTCATGGGCTCCCCCACATGGTCTTACACCTATGTGACATGGGCTCCCTCCATGGTCTTTACATGGAAAGCCATGGGCTCCCCCACATGGCCTTACATCCAAGTGTCATGGGCTCCCCCATCGTCTTTACCTGAAAAACCATGGGCTCCCCCACATGGTCTTACATCCAAGTGCCATGGGCTCTCCGCATGGTCTTTCATGCAAATATCACATAAACAAATAGCATAACATATAACATATAACCAACTGGCATACCACATATCACTACATCAACTAGTGTACCACATATCATAGAATGGGCCGGCCTTGGTGCCTTAGACCCATTGGTATGGTGAGGAGACTCACCTCGCACTGCTGAAGTCCTGCGAATAAAACTCTAGCTGCTGGTTGACAGATTCCCGAACTATCAACATCAAAACAACACCCAACTAATTATTCGGTTCCAATACATAACCATAAGTCCATGCTTGGGGTAAAAAGACTATTTTACCCTTAACCTAACTTGGTCCAAAACCAAAGTCCAAACAGACACTCTGAAAGCCCAAAATCCCAATAATCAACCAAGGCCCAACATATGGCCCGATTTTCCAAATTGGGCCCAAACCTATACATGGACTTAGCTTGAGGCCCAACCATTTATTCTAGTCCAAACAATTGGCATTTCAATGGTCCAATATCTCATAATGATCAAGGCCCTGTTATGGCCCACTTATGGCCCAATTTTCCAAATTAGGCCCAAGCCTTTCCAGTGGGCCTTATCCCAAAGTCCAATAATTTCCTTAGTCCATAAACATGTTTCTATTTGGCCCACGAAGGCCCACAACAACCCAGCCCAATAAATGGCCCAACAAGAACCCAAACCCAATTAGGGGTTTTCACATAAAATGACGATTAGGGTTAAGTGTTCCTACTTAACCCATTAAGGACTTAATCCATTTAGGACTTAATCCATTAAGTCCATCACTCCACCAGTCCAAACATACAATATGGTCGGGTGTAATTCAAAACTCCAAATCCAATGGTCCAAACGCACGTCCCGAGAAATCCAAAACTCGCATTCCCAAAATTAGGGTTTTCTAAACCCTAATTAGGGTTTCCAACTCAATTGTGTGCCAATTATTCAAATGGTTAGGTTTTTAGGTTAATTAGGGTTTTATTAGGCCGGACACCACCCATTGCCACCTCGGGCGGTGGTGGTCGGCAGCCGCTCACGGCGGCAGCCACCACCTCACGGCGGTGATGGTGGCGATTTTTCCCAAAAAATATGTATACTAACCCTACATGAGCAATCCCACATCAAAGCACACACACACATATATATACACATCCACCTAACGTGGTGGTTGGCGGTGGCAGGAGGTGGCAACCGCCGCCTCACGGGAAAATGGGAATTTTTATCTTGATCATACATCTAAAAAAATGGGAAATGGGAGAATCCAGGTTCGTTGATTTTTAATCTTTAATTATTAACCCAAAATATTAAATTAAGGTTAGGATCCCTATTTCTATTCCGTAACATGAAGAGGGATGCGACAGTCATATAATAAAACTATTTTAGGTAGGTAGAAACGTTTCACCAATTTCAATCATATGAAACTCCTAGAACTCTTGATATTTTCATTGAAACCTCAATGACATTTTTAATCTCAGATTATGCTCTTACCAGTTGTGACTGGGATGTCGATGATCACAATTAAGAAGTGAATAACCATGCAAACCCGCTCAAACACCCTCGATCGATTTATGATCTCCCATTGATTTGTCGATTAACCACACAAGATCCATCAACAATTATAAACACAAGTTGTTTCATCATTTCATTTGTATAGTCCTACATTAGTGTGTCGGTTAACCATGCATGCTCCACTGACGACTAGTAAAGGAATGATGTGCGTTTCATAGATTTAGCATACATTTCACTTTTTTCTTAAAGTAACTATAGTGAGATTTAATAGAAAGTTTTAGTACTTTATATATTATACTTTTAATGTGATTATGTCCTATAAAACCCATTCGGCAAACGACCCTCCACCATACAAAGAAGCGGTGGGTTAAAAGGACACTCATTCAACGGTCATTTATAGGTCGTTTCCTTATACATCTCTTATAGTGTGGCTTCGTAAATAAGGCATACTATTGATTTGATTGACTTTTAATTATATATATATATATATATATATATATATATATATATATATATATATATAGGTGTATTTTATAGATTTCAAATACTCATGGTTTAAATTAATTATTTGAATTAACTATTAGTTAATTAATCTTTGAAACCATTATATGATTTATCTTTATCATTTAATTAACCAATTAATTAAATTAATTAAATCATTTAAACCAATTATGGATTAAATATTTATCTTTTGATCAACCATTAATCAAATTTTATATTAAAATCCATTAAGGATAATTCCATTCAATTATCTTATAATTAAAAATTAGGCTTCCTTATTTAATTCCTAAATAATTAAATTAGGGTTTTAAATTCATCTAGTATTATTGGATTCGGATTTTAACAATAAAATAATAGATAGTCACTGAAAATAACCTTATTAATTGAATTAGGCAAATCCAAAACATAAAAAATCGATTTTTAGAGAAGCATGGCGTGCCCTACGAAATTTTGTTTTGTTTTGCAGGTTTCATTTATTATGCACATATAATTGTAAGACATGGCTCTGATACCATTGATGGAATTTATATGTTACAAAATCAATGTACTTACGGAAATTCACTTAACACTTAAGGGTACATGCAACCTAATGGATCTATGTCTTTACAAATTAATAGCACAATACTTATGAAACTTAAAACAAGAAATATTATAATCGAAATCTATAAGTTCTGATTACATACCTTTGATATTGTTATAGTAAACAATATCCTTGAATCCCTTCTTGATCTTTAAAAATCTTGCACCAAAATATTTCTGCCTCTAATGGCTCACACCCAACCAAAACGCTAGAAACCCTAGAATGAGGAGGAGAGAGATGAGGGATGAAGAAATTTTAGATATAAGCCTCTTGAAAAAGAGTATGAACGAAATTTTCACTCCTTAGGGTCCTATTTATAGTGTAGGTGGTACAAGGAAAACCCTATATTTGATTAATAAAATAATACTAATTTATCTATTCAAATATGTTAATCCTTATCAACTTTTCAAGTATTCCAGAATCCTCCAAGAGCCTTGTAAAATCGTCCACCACCCTAAGAGGGTTCTAGAATTGTTTCCTTGCTCAACTATAAACAATTACATTTCAACCCTTGGACCTTTAGTTAATTATAATTAATACCAAATTAATTCTATAATCATTGTCTATTTCTAATTAATATATTAATCATATAATATATTAAAAAATCATTTTATCTACCTCCTAATATCAATACTAGCTATTTCTGGTTATGAGGGCAACCCAAAAAAGACTTTGCTTTTACTCACTAAGAATATACCAATTTAATTAAGACCTTATAGACCTAATCTAACAAGATGTTCCTTCGAGGATAAAAGATAGAGATTCCTCTGGGAACAAGAGTAAGGTTCCTACGGGAACAAGAGTAAGGTTCCTTCGGGAACAAGAATAAGATTCCTACGGGAAAAAAAGTAAGGTTCCTTCAGGGAATAAAAGTAAGGTTCCTTCGGGGACAAGGGTAAGGTTCCTTCGGCGACAAGAGTATGGTCCTTCGGGGACAAATATATAAAGATTCCTTTGGGAACAAAAGATAGAGGTTCCTAAGTGAATAAGAGTATGATTCCTTTAAGAATAAGAGTAAGGTTACTTCGGGGATAAGAGTATGGCTCCTTTGGGAACAAGTGATAGAAGGTTCCTTCAGGGACAACAGATAGATGTTCCTTCGGGAATGAGATAGAGGTTCCTTTTAGGGACATGAGTATAGTTCCTTCGGCGACAAAAGTATGATTCCTTCAGGAATAACAATATGGTCCTTCGGGCACAAAGATTAAGATACCTTCGGGAATGGGATTATGTCCCTACGGGGAAAGAGATGGATGACTCCCTTTGGGAATGTAGATAGATGATTCTTGCGAGAATCTAAATTGGTATGGTTAGAGAAGATAGAGAAAGGTTCCTTGAGAGGAACAAGATAAGAGAGTTCTTTATAAGAACTTAAATGTAATCCGTGATGGATTAAATGTAAGGAAGTCGTGATTGATTCAATAGTAACAGAAACATTAAGGATCCACGAGGGATCACAAGAGAGAGGAGAAAAACCAAGTGAGAGTGCCTGGTAATATAATAGGAAGTTGTTTCCTTAGAGTAGGGTATGGGATGTGACTGCTTGGTCTAGATGAGAAGAGCATGTTAAGAGGCTAAGAGAAAAGATATAGTATGTACATAGTATGAGAAGAGCATGTTAAGAGGCTAAGAGAAGAGTATGAGAGGAGCTTGTTAAGAAGTTAGGATAAGAATAAAAGGAAAAGATTAGAGAATAAAGATAGATGGGATGATAAAGATGAAAGAATAAAAAGAACAATAGTGTCTTCTATTAGAGAAAGAACTAGAGGATAAAGTATGAGAAAGAGAAAGAAGGATGAAAAATAAGAAAAGACAATATAGTAACTCACCAGACACATTGTGTTTGATGCTATAGGGGTTTTATGTTTTGCGGGTTCAGGTTGTAGCAATCGTTGTACCAAAAGAGAAGACAGGAGCACAAAGTCAAGATTTAGATAATAGGATGCTAATCTTTGTAATTCCTTGTTGTTCTAATTTGTATGTAATATTCTTATTGTAAACCCGTGATTATTCATGGGAAGTAAAATGTTTTAATTAGAGTAGAATTCTGCATTATAAGAAAAACAATGATATTTCCCTTACATATTATGTATAGAAATCCAGGTCGTTACACCATACATGCATACCACCACAATCCACCTACCACCAAAATCATCCATCTGTAACAACAAACACCACCATACATCACCATCCATCTCCGCCATTCACCACCACCACCAAGAAATTAATTTAAAATTCTTGAACAAATGTCATTACTAGTGTCACATGCTTCAAGAAGAAAAGGGTGAGAGGGGGTGTGGGGTGTGGGGATAAGGTGATTTTCACAATGTATCATGAGCAGAGAAATGTGTGAATAGCGATAATAGTAAGGTGAAGGGTAGGGGCATTTTCACCAGAGAAGAGAACGAGAAGATTTTGCGTTTTGTAGTGTTTTTTATTAAAAAAACATGTAAAATGATGTTATTTTTCTTTTTGGGAATTATGGGCAAGAAAATATGACCGAAAATCTACTAAAGGTTGAAAATATAAAAATGATTAAACCTATAATAGTCGGTTAAAATGGTAGTTTTTGAACAACATATATAAGTTTAATGGTAAATCATGAAATAAAAGAGATTTATGTTGAATAAAAGTGATACATGATAATTCTACAAAGTCATTGTCTCGTAGTTAAGTCACTAAAATTTTCCAATCATGTTAAATATAAGAAATTTACGTGTAGCTATCATATATATATTTTTGAAGAAGATAAATAAAGTATAAAGTTTATGTCACAAAAAAAAGTTCCAATCATGTTAGGAAATTTACATTCGGTTACATGGTAACGTTCATATAATTTTTAACAAGACAAATGAAATATGAAGCGCATGTCATTAAAATAGTTATAGAGACTTAATCGATTGACTTGAAATAATCAGAAATTTTATGTTAATTTTTTTTTTTTGAGATAATTTTTCTGAAAATATTAAGATTTTTGTAACAATTTCCTATTTTTATTTTTCTTCTTCCCGAGCTTGGGGCGGCATACCATCTTACCTTCCCTGTCTCATTTACATTGGACTGGGGTAATTGTTGTATATTAAGGACTGGAGGACCAAGTCAAACGCTCTCCAATTTCATTTCCTTCAGGTTCGGTGTGCTGCTGGACGCCCCACTCTTAACACACCTATCTCAGGTTATCGATTCTTTTCCCCTTGATTATTATATTTTTTTGAAGCTTTTTTGATGATCCTTTGGGATAACTTACTTTCTTCGCTCATATGTTGCTCTCAGTAGTCATTTAGGTTAGTTGTAGCCTCTAGTTGTTGTTTGTTCGATTGGATCTACATCATCGTTTTTATTCGATTTCAGTGTAGTTGTGAATAAACTTAGGTTAAATCATCCACCTGCCCTTTCAGATCTGTGTCAGTGACTCAGTGTAAATTGTAATGCTATTTCTCTGTTAACAGCAAGTGTAAGAGAGCTGCTACTTTAAACTTGTATCATTCGCCTTCTTTTTAGATATATCTGCAGGCTCATAATCTGAAATTGAAATCACAGATACTGGTATTAAGGTCCTCCTGTAATGGCCCACATTCAACAAACAAATAATTATTCAATAGTGTTGTATAAACTCCAATCCAAATAATAAATAAAACCCTAATTTTCATCATTCTCCAAAATCACACTCATACAAATATAGATTACTACTACTTACTAGGCATAACTCACTATCAAAATTCAAAACACAGATCCAAAAGGAATGAAACTTTGAACACCTCTTTCATAATACCATTTACTGAAGAGGATTCGAAATAAAGATTGAATTAAGGGCAAGGTAGGGTGGTATTTCATATCAAGTGCCCTAATGGAATAATAATAATAACTATTTCCATCAATACCCCTTTGATGCTGTTGAAAACACTTTTAACCATTTTTTTTTTGTGTGTATATTGTCTCTCAGGTTATTAGGGAATATGAATTGGGTTCAACGCAAAATCTACCTTTACAATGTCACATTTGGGCTATACATGTTGGACTGGTGGGAGCGATATTTGTTCAGTATCTTTATCTTTTAGATTAAATTACACTTTTGGTCCCTGTGGCATATCTCTCTTTTTTTAGAACCAGGGATGGAAACCCAACCATTAGGTGAGGGTATTTAGGTCATTTCATTTTTCTCTCTTTTGTTTGACTTGACTGTTTGTTAAGATAGCTTGGTTGTGGTCTTGATGTGGTTCATCTTCTACAACGGATATCGTAACATTAGTGAATTTGGAAAAAGGTGCATTATTATTATTATTATTATTATTATTATTATTATTATTGTTATTAATCTGCTTATTCTATGGTTTCACTTTCATACATTTATTTTAAGTCATTATTTGGTTGCTTAAAATCTTCCTCAGGTATCTATGGTGAATTTAAACATAGCTTCAACTTCAAGATGAAACATGGTGAAGTTGTATGATCCAATTACTATCCTAAAGTTTGTGTGTGTGTCTGTGTGTGTTAGCTTTGCTGGTATGTAAGTTCCCACATAGTAAGTTAAGCATGTATGAATCGTGACAGAGACCTTTGAACAACAATGGTCAATGGTGATTGTTTTTAAATCTCTGCATTTTAGCCAAGTATTAAAATAGGATGAGAGGAAATAAGTTTGTATAATTTTGGATATGTAATATGTTTGTTGAAGAGTTTTTGAGATTTGAACATGTTTGAATTGCAATACGGTGGTCTTTTACATTGAAATAAATCAAGACATGGTTGAAGGAGATTAAAAAACTAGTACTTTTTTTTTTCTTCAGAATTAAGCCTTTTGAAATTTGTATATATAGGGCTTGTTTGGTATTGATATTTTATTAGTTTTTACCTTTTAAGAAAAAACTCGAAAAAAGAAAGTTTTGTTTCACACCAGAAATTTTTTGGTTTTTATTTTAAACAAAAAGCTCAGAAGAGTTTTTAGTTTTTAACTAATTTTATACATTTAAAATCGGGAAAACTGCAATAAAGTCCTTACATATTGGCCTCATAATCGATTTAGTCATTATATATTTTTTTTATTCAATTAAGTCTCAAATACCGGTAATTGTATTCAATTTAATCCATTGACCCGGTCAACATGTCATCTAACTTTCGAAAATTATATTTTTGGCCCAGATTTCAAAAATTATTACCAATTTGGTCTAAAATTTACACTTTTGGCCCATATTTTAAATTTTGTTACAAATTTGGTCTAAACTTTACCCTTTTTGCCCAAATTTTAGAATTTTATTATGAATTCATCCTAACTTTAGTTTTTTTTATAACTTTTTTCTCAAAAATTTGTTTCTAATATGTTTTTTTTTATAAAATCATATTTATAAAAAAAAAAACATATTTTCACATAAAAATATTATATTTTCTATATAAAAAGTTTTTTTGTATATGAAATATCTACTTATAAAAATAGGTATTTATTAAGTATACAAATATATACAAATCCGTTTTTATAAAAAAAATGTATACAAACACGTATTTTACAAAAAAATGTATGCAAACACTTATTTTATTATAAATGTATACAAACACGTATTATATAAAAAAAATATTCAAACACGTTTTTATAAAATGTATACAAACACGATTTTATAAAATGTATACAAACACGTATTATATAAAAAATTATTCAAACACAGTTTTATAAAATATGTATACAAACACGATTTTATAAAATGTATAAAAACACGTATTATATAAAAAAAATATTCAAACATGTTTTTATAAAATGTATACAAACACGATTTTATAAAATGTATACAAAAACGTATTATATAAAAAATTGTTCAAACACGTTTTTATAAAATGTATACAAACACGATTTTATACAACGTATACAAACACATATTATATAAAAAATTATGCAAACACGTTTTTATAAAAGAAATGTAAACAAACACGATTTTATAAAAAAAATATACATTTTTTTTACAAAAACGGATTTGTATATATTTATGTACTTAATAAATACCTATTTTTATAAGTAGATATTTCATATACAAAAAACTTTTTAAAACTTTTTTTATATAGAAAATATAAGATTTTTATGTGAAAATATGTTTTTTTTGTATAAATATGATTTTATAAAGAAAAAACACATTAGAAACAAAATTTTGAGAAAAAAAGTTGTAAAAAAAATTAAAGTTATGATGAATTCATAATAAAATTCTAAAATTTGGACAAAAAGGGTAAAGTTTGGATCAAATTTGTAACAAAATTTAAAATTTGGGCCAAAAGTGTAAATTTTGGACCAAATTTGTAATAAAATTTGAAATCTGGGCCAAAAATGTAATTTTCGAAAGTTGGATGAGCTGTTGACCGGGTCAAGGGGTTAAATTGAATACGATTACCGGTATTTGAGACTTAATTGAATAAAAAAAATATATAAGGACTAAATCGATTATGAGGTCAATATGTAAGGACTTTATTGCAGTTTTCCCTTTAAAATCTAACAACTTTCACCTAGCACTTCTGCATAAATAAAAGCTATAGCTTTCCGTTACTTTCTATCCATTAGTTTTGCCAAATAGGCACATAAGGTATTGTTTGTTTTCTAGAAAAGGGTTTGTGTAAAATTCGGCCTAGGCGGCCGATTAATCGGAATCGGGTAGGGGCCGAGACGCCTAATTAGGAATGGGCCAAAAAATCTGAATTGGTCAAAATTCGGTCAAAATCGGCTCCAATTCAGTTAAAATTGGAAAAATTCGGAATTGGTCAAAATCGGAAAAATTCTGAAATTTCAACCTTTTATTTTAGAACAAATAAATATATATATTAAAGAAGTCTCACGTTAGGAACAATAAAGTTCCTAAGGTGTTGGCAGAAATGGTTCCTCAACTTTATTATATATTATACTAATTCTCAACTTTATTATATATGCAAGATAGGTCCCTATGGTTCAATATGACAACATTTTCTCTCCCCTTTTGTTATGTGCAGCTTGCTAATTTTATGGGTCGTTTCCACTGGTTAACATGTCCCAGAAAGGTAGCTTTCTTTGTTTGTAATTCAGTTATATATATATATATATATATATATATATATATATATATATATATATATTGTATGGTTTGGTATAATGGAATCGGGGATGAAACTGTTCATTTCATTACAGAATGGAATGTAAAATTGCAAAACAGTATATTTTTTACTGTGTAATTTTTAATGACAATTTTGTTAAAATAAAAGTAATAAAGATAATTGATTGGCCAATTTGCTCCATATATAAAGAACACCTCACAATGATGTTTAATGCGGTAAAAATACTTACTTTCTTTCGGTTAATGACATATTTTTTGTGTAGGGTTAAGGAGAGGTTGCAAAAGAGGGTGGTCGTGAATTTTCTCAAAAGGGTAAAGGGATGTTGGATCGATTGGAGAACAAAGAGGTTGTGAGGTTACATACACATTATTGAATCAACGATTTTATTTGCTCATTCATGAACTGCTAAGGGAATATAATTTTTTTTTTTTAATGTTTTTCATTACTATTTGTGTATGCTATATCTTTGATATGGTATGGTAGGCTTTAAATTTGGTTTCCGGTTTCTTTTGAAAAGAAATTGAGTTTTTACTCTGCGGTTGACAGAAACATGGTAATCAAGCTAATGAATATTAAACGCAGTACCATTTAACTATAACAAAAAACCAACATTGAAGGATTCCGGAAAAACGACATTGAAGGCTTTCGACCCCCGCAAAGCGGGGGACACTTTTCTAGTTGTTATTGATATTCATCTATTTTGTTATATATTTTAATAAACTTGTTATATATATATATATATATATATATATATATATATATATATATAATTTTCCTAAAATTAATTTCATATAATTTATCCAACTCCCCGCCTAGATCGAATACTTGCTAGGCGTTAGTCGGCTGCCATGGAAACGCCTAACGAATTTTGCAACATTAGTCGTGTATATGTATGATGTCTATCAATTAAGTTGGTATGATGTTTAATGAGTTGAGGCATTATTATTTTAATGACTTGTTAGAAATAATTTCAATAACTTATTAGACTGTTATATGGAATAGATAAACTGATCTAGTGTGTATACATATGTTAATACTCATTCTTGTATAATGAGGGTCGGTAGCATCAACAATGTTGATCAGAGTTGCATACGTTTAATCTACAAATAGAGTAATGGGTAGTATAGTATGATAAGTGTTGATTGCCTAATTGTGTTAATTTGAACTACATGCATTAAGCATACAAATCACTGATGTGGAAACTCTCTCGCGGTTATTATTATTATTTTTTTTAGGTTTTAGGAATAATATTATGTATGATCACAACGATTGGTATAGAAAGCACGAAGATGTTTGTGGCTTACGTGGCGTGTTGGCCACAGTTGTGCTTTGATCTCAGTGTCCGATGACCTGTGGTGCAACGGACGTGACGCATCGTGGTAAATGGCACGGGAGGCAACGACCTATCAAAGGGTTTTGGGCAATCAATTTCTCTGACTACTAAAGGCTAGATATTTTTCTTAAAAAAATCATTAAAAATTAACCAATTCATTATTCTTATAAATACCAACCATTTTGCTACAGTTTTTTCATACCATTTCTTTCTCCCTTTACTATACAAACTAAACAACCATCAAACTTTCGAACTCCTACCATGGAACAATTTCCTTAACCATCAAATATCCAAACCCAACAATGTTGGGAGGAAAATGAAAAGCCGCGTTAGCTCATGCTTTGATCTTGGTGTTCAATGACCCCCTCACTTAAAAAAGAAACCTTATGGTAATATCAAAATAATAATTTGAAATATAAGTATCTTTTACTGAATTTATTTTTAAATCTTGTTAGTTAAATCTATTATTTTTGAATAAAATAAAAATAAGAACTAGTATACTTAAGATGATAACTTGACAATTTGTAGCCATGCAAGTTTAACACTTATATGCGATACAAAATTTTCACTGATACTACTAAGAGTGATCCTACAACATTTAGTTTCTTTCTCATTTCTAACCGTTTAAACCTATGCATGGACAACCCAAACTTAATTTTCTTAAACTATGACTTCGATACCAACTTCTAAAACCCGACCTTTTTATGTTGTAAAAAACTATGGTTTTAAAAACGTTTATGACATACAATCATATTTATCAAAACATGGTTCCATAAAATAACAAAACAATTTTTAGAGTAAATTACACGAATGGTCCCTATGGTTTAGTGTAATTTGCGCGTTAGGTCCCTAACTTATTTTTTTAACTCGGAAGGTCCCTACCGTTTGTTTTTGCTACACACTAGGTCCCTGCGTTACCTAAAAAGACTATTTTGCCCTTGATTTTTTAATTTATTTAAATAAACATACCCCCAACCCCACCCTTTCACCTTCCCTTACCTACTCCACCATTTTTCCCTATTTAAATAATAGTCTTTTAACTAAGACAGAGACCAAACCCGTAACAAAAACAAATAGTAGGGCCAAGCGTGTAACAAAAAAAATAGTAGGGACCTCCCGAGTTAAAAAAATAAGTTAGGGATCAAATATGCAAATTACCCCAAACCATAGGGACCATTCGTGTAATTTACTCAACAATTTATAACTTGTCATTCAAAATTGTTAAGAATGTTACGGAAGTGAATTTTAATCTTTATATGATTCGTGCGTTGATGTTTTATTCTCTTATATCCTGAGGCTACTTGATCTCAAACGAAAAAAATGTTAATCTTAATGTGTTTCATGTATTGATGTTGCATAGGTATCGAATAAAAGTATATGACACTGAAGGCATCAGAACCAAACATGTTCTAAGGAAATAAAAATATAGCTCACAAGGGTCAATCATAGCAAACTCAAACCTTAGTTTAGCTATAATATGGCAAGTGTATTGATAGATGATGGATAACAAGTAATATAGCACTGGAGAAGTAGATGTTTTTTTTATTCCACAAGTCCTAGTAGGGCTGTGTTGTGGGGAGCCAACCATGGCAATGGAAGAGGGAGACAAAAGACAAAAATGCTAGGGCTATAACTTTTTTCTCACCACGACTCTCTTTGTAAGTAATAGTGGAAACAATGAGAAATATGGGGATAAAGGGGAATATAAATGTTTTATTGTAAAAATTATAACGTTTTACTGTACAAAATCGGAATATAAAATACTTTTATTGTATAAAATTATAACATAAAACTTTTCACAGATTAGAAGATAATAAGTTGAGTTTTCTTAAAGACACAAATGCTTGGTGACTAGCTCTCAAAGATTTTCTAGTTACAACGGCTTAGGTTAGACAATTTGGGAAAACCATGATTTTTTTAAAAAAATTTAATGAAAGTGGTTGGATAAATCCCTAATACTTTAACTTCAAATTTTGAATTACTTTTTTTTTAAACGGGAAATCTACACTACTCCTAAACTACTCCTAATACCACCTATGTCTCCAATGAGACTCGAACACCCAGCCTCTAAAAGGGAGGGCAACACCCGGTACCGTTGGGCTAGAAGCCATTTGGTAATTACTTTATTTGTTAAAAAGTACAATATATGATTTGTATGTAGTTTTATACAAAATGTGTAATTAATATCCATTATTACAATATTATACCTACCATGTTGAAATTCATATAAAACATTACATGTTCACCACACTTTTTAATAACCAATTTTAATTGAAAAATTAGTTTATACTTATCAAATATTTTAGGGAAATTGAATAATCTAAACACAAATTGTGTTCTAGTTAACAACAATAACCAAGTTTTTTTTTGAAAAGTAACTACTTGGTACCGAATGGGCCATTCCGGACAAGAAAAACAACCCAAACGCAATACTGTAGCCCAATGATACATATATGAGACCCAAACAAAAAAATATGGAATAAACATTTCGAATTTTGGAATTCCGAAGTTCGTTCTATTTGTATTTCAGACCGAGTTTTCAGCAAGGATTCGTCAAACCAAATGAGTTCTATTCTTTATGTTACTTACATTTGAGTTTAGAAACAAATATACGTATTCTGAAATGCCTAGAACACTCCGGAATGCAATGAACTAGTCTGAAATATTCGTTTTTTGCATTTGTATTTCGTTGTGCGTATATGAGACGCATAAAAGTATGTTATACTGTGTTTATGATTGGTTTCTTAGTCTGGAAATAGGTTTTCTAGGGAATACGAAATGGTTATGTAAGTCCGAAATACGAAGAACGTAGTCTGGAACAAGTTTATTTATTCTGGAAATAGGTTTTCTTGGGAATACGAAATGGTTCTCACTTTTTTTGTGTCAGATATTGTTTAATCAGTTGTACTAGTTGAAAGACGAATTTGCATGAATATTGTTAAAAAAAAGTGGGTTTTACCGACACATAAGTTGTATTCTAATTATAGGAGCCTTCAGAATTAGAACCGATACAGGTAAAATAGAACAAAAATTTTATAATAAAATTTTATTTTAATTTTATAGTAATGTATTAAATTGTTGTTGGAATTTTGTTTGTGCAGATAAACAACCAAGATCCTGACTTACAAAATAAATAAATAAACCCCCCAATGCACCTTTAAAATTAAGAAAGAAATTGAAAAGAGTGTTAAAGCTTAAATTGAAAGTAGACAGAACTCTAAAAGATTAAACATGAGGCAAGTTCAGACAAACATGTTAGTATAGAATAGTTGCAAATATTGTTTTTTGTTATGGATATGTTTTAGAAATTTGGTTTTATTTTTGGATACGTTTATTCAAATTGCTCGTTAATGCGTATGTTGATATATTTTATTTTCAGTCTCCATCATCCAATGACTCGATCGATGAGGATGTGCCAATAACAAAGGAAATAGTACATATTTGATATGTGCATATTTAATCATGTACTTTGTGCATATTCTTAATACTTTTAACTACAATTATACTTGTTTTGGGAAATAATTCAGCAAGAAAGAACGTTCAGGAAAAAAAGATGAAGGGAAGTGCTACAACCGTGGAAACGCCGATCACTTTGCCAGGGAGTGCAAAGCAAAAAAAGGAATCTCAAAACTATGAAAGCTATGAAGTGTTATACAAGAATATACTGACTCACTTGAAGAAAGAAAACATCTCTCTACCAAAGGATCTTGTTGTCAAACAGGAGAAACCAGAGACGTGGGTAGATGTAGAAGAGTCTTCTGATGATGAAGAGCCAAAAGGAAAGTGTATAATGGTTCACATTGATGAATTTCACACTAAAAAATGTGACAGCAGCTCCAGCATGGTTGACGATGACCTCCCTCTAGCTGCAAGAGATTCAAAGAGGCAAGACTGGGTTCCTTCTTTCACACTGCTCTCTCTTCCAGATGATTTACACGTTTGATACTATTATGCTTGATAAATAATTATTTCTTTATGCTTGCTTTATTTTTTAATTTTTTTTAATGATTTTCTTTTTATAACTCAAAAACTTAAGTTTTCTGATTTAAGCTTCAAGAATCATAACATTTTAGCCCGCGTTCTACCAAAGGAGTATACATTGCATGCTTCTAATCTAATGATCTATAGTATTTTGTTTTCTTATAATATTTTTTACTGTGACACTGACAAATATATTCTTATCCTTAAGGAAATGACCAACTCTCTTAAACTTGAACTTCTCTTGTTACAAGGTCTTATCAGTGGATTTGACTCTGCATCTTTTCTTCAGCTCCTACATGTTTCAGTATGAAGCTGATGGTTAGGATATGAGACGCTGAGCGTCTAACTATTTGCACATGATTAGGAAGAACTGTATCTGAACTATATGTTTTGGATTCTCCTCATGTCCTTTCTCTATGCCTATTTCTGTTGAAATGTGGCTATTTGAAGATATTGAGCTTGAATTGACTAATATTCATTAAAAATCTCACTGCTAAACCAAAAACCCATCAGAGATATAACAAAAACATTATCAATACAATGCTCCATGTCTCTCATTTGATAGTTCCCAATGCCTTGTTTCTTCGAGTCTCCTTTTACTGGCATATATAACGCTAAGATTACAAAGATTGGAAGCTTCTAACTCGTTGGTTACTAAGAATGTGTCTTGTTGGACACCCTTTGATCTTGATAAATATGAATTTTGGCATCCATCTGTAGTATTTTCTTGGATAGGAACATTTCTCTCTATCTTTGTGTGTGTGAATCTTTATTTCAATTTGTTTTGTGATGCAATTATGTTCTTTTTATAGACACAGAATGTGTGGTAGATTTCTTGGAAAGAAGAATGTCATTAATGACCATTTAATTCAAAAGATTTGTCAAATATGGTCTTTATGACTCTTTTGAAAAAGCTGCATTAATGTCTCCTTCCTTGACTCATTCTTTTTTAATTTTTTTTTTATTTCTGTCTATACCAGATTGAATGAATTAATGATGAATCTTTGATTCTAAACTACAACTAGCTTCATGATACAAGGATTAAACAACTTCTTATTGATGAGTTACGCACTGTCTATGATTCACGCTGATGTCACCTCATCGTGATTGAGACATTCTATATCTTTCATTTCAAGTCTTCTATCAAAGAACTTGACGATTCACTGTGTAATACCACACACTGGTACAAGTTCAAAAATATATGCTGATGGTTAGACTATGTACCATAGTCTATCACATGCACCAACCCATTCATACACCAATTATTTCTTTAAAAGTTCTATGATTCAACGTATGATACTAGACGCTGATGAGAACTTGAAAACTCTATGCCGATGGTTAGACTATGTACTATAGTCTATCACACACATCAATCCCTTCTCACCCTTTATTCTTCTTTGAAAATTTGTATGATTTAGTATATGATGCCAGACACTGATGAGAATTTCAAAAATTTGTTACGATGGGTATATCATGTACTGTGGTATATTACACGCACCTGCCCACTCTCACCCTACAAAGCTTCTAACAAAGAAGTTAATGATTCACTGTACTAACAATAGACTGATAAAACTTCGACACTCTACGCCAATGGGTACATTTAAAAACCAAAATGTATTACAAGCATCATAACCTTCTTATCCTTATTCATCTAATAAAAGAAGTTCATGATTCAGTGTATTAAACCATACGCTGATGAGACTTCGCAATACTATGTCAATGAGACGTCACAATCCCATCCATTATTCCGCTGCAACTAATGACAAGCTGATTATTTTAGCTGCAAATCATGATATGTTTCTATCATCAGTTGCACTACTTGTTAATATTCCATGTCACACAGATTATATTGGTACCTATTATGGTAACTTTCTGATAAGGACAAGGATGCAAACCATCATCTTGGAGCTCGATACTTTTACGACATTTCTCCATCCATAATGATTACGTGAAAAATGGGGGACTTTTGAATATAAATAGGAGCATTCTTTGTCATAGGTTACTTTAACCCTCAAAGAAAAACTCATAAAAACCCTTTCCAATCATATTCTTCGTTCCTTAAAGTTCTGCAACTGCATTCAATTTTTTCTTAGAAATCATCTATGGCTTGTGTCCTATTCGCATTTGTTCCTGCTGCAAACATCGTCAAAGCTCCAAAAACTCCTAATACTCCCATTTTTATCCAAGCCAACAATGTCACATTCTCAGACACCACCATCTCCACTCTGCCAACTGGTAACAATCCTTCAGCTCCATTTCAACCATCTCCTCCATCAAATCCTCCTCCTTCAACTCCATATCCACCTCATAACACCCCTCCAAGTTCTACTGATCATTTGGAAAATGTTGATGAACCACCTGATACCGATAATGATGATGAGGAAGGCTTTCTGGATATGGATTTCATGTCACAAGCTGTGCCTCTGAACATTATTTATCTAGAAGCTAATATTAAGGGGGAGATTCATCAGGGATTTGATAGTGATGTTGAGTGTGATGATGATCTGCTCATCACAAGAAAAAGAACACCATCTCCTTAGGGGAGCTCGTGACGCTGATGAAGGTTCCTCTGCTCCTCTTAGCAAGAAAAGGAAGCTCACCATCAATCTAGACACTTTGGCCAGGGACTGGAGATTGCCAGTTGAGTAAGTCAGACAAATTATCACTAAGCATAATGCATATAAGAAACAGAAGAATGATGAACTTTGTTCCACTAAGCTTACAATGAAGTATTGATATGCTGATGGAGACATCAATATATAACTGTCAAATCTCGAGCGATTCAACAATTTGGTTGACAAACGAAAAAGGATCTCAGAGCTGAATGATCGTATTGACCGAAAGAAATTTGAGAACGTTCTAGCTCAAAGAATTAAGCCTGACCCTATTATCAATATTAGGTGTACTACCCAAGGATCGAACATTGAAGGTCCACCTGATCAGAAAGAAAGTTGAGTATTAATACACTGAAATTATGTTTTCTCGTGAATTGGTCAAGTACGGTTACAACGAGTGGACTCAAATTCAAGAGTTAATTTCTCAGCATAAAGGAATTCACGATGAGGAGATGAAATTGGCACTGCAACAAATGATCAATTAAGTAAAAAAACTAAATTTAATGCCCTCAGCTCCTCTTTCTTGACCTTCTAGCTCAGTTTCAACGCCAAAGCAAAAGCTATCCAAATATGCCAAGTTCCTTCTTCCTTTTTTTGTTATCTACATCAACAACAGGTTTCCAATAGGCTTTGAGCCGATTCAGTATTTGTTCATTCGAGAGCCTAAGCATGTTATTTGCTATCTTGATGGACCAAATTAGATGTTCTTTCAACATTCTAAAGATCTTCACGCTGCTCCGACTGAGCACCTATTTCATTTTCGACTGGAATGCATCGTGCATGAAGAAGTAGAACAAGATTATCACTGGCTGATCTCAGTGGAACTAAGCAATCACATTGAAGAGGTTAAAGGAGACAACTTTTAGTGGATGAAGCAACAAATCTTGAAAGAAGCTGACAAATGCTATTGAAGCTAGTTTTGACATCGTCACATTGAAGGAGATTATAAGGCTGAACCTTATAATCTGATTAGTCAAACACTATCACACGCTGATCACCAACGCCAACACCAGCGCTAGCACACAAAAGCCTAATAGTAACCCTTGTATAATTTACCGTAGTCTGTAATTGTATTTATAGTAACTATAATTGTGATCCAACTAATCTAATATCTTTGTGATTAGGATGGGTCCATATTATAGACTTAATTCAATCCCGTTAATGTAGGGATTTCTATAATCGTCTCTATCTATATATTCTTGTAATAGGGTCCAACCCTAATAGCCGCTTTGTGCACCTCGTTATCTTTGTGAGAACCATTCTTAGTGAAAACCATCTTTGTGATAATCGTATTGTTCTTACTTGTTTGTATCCGATCATCGAACCTACATATACTATCATGCATAATTTTGGGGTTAAAGGAATTAAATAAAACTGCAGGTACTAAAGGTGACAATATTCAATAGTCGAGCATTGCGCAATTCTAGAACCTCCCTAAAGAGGGGGGGGGGGTGACGAAATCAAGAGTGTCTCTAGGGTTTCCTTGGGATCTAAGGGTGCCATGGATGCCTTAGGGAGGAAGTTAAGGGATTAGGGTTATCTTGGAGATATCTGCCTAATCCAATACCTTCCTAACACCTATATAAACCCTCCTTAAGGTAGAATTTTGTCCATGATTTCTTTCTAAGTTCCTTGGACGAAATTTAGGCTTCTCCCCTCTCTCTCTATAGTTTCCATGGTTGCTAGGGTTTGTTTGCGAACCATTAGAGGCGCGACACTTGTGGCGCTTGCTACCAAAGGTCTTTCAAGCTTTAAGAACTCTTGGATCTACATTGTTATTGCTACATAGCAATTAAAGGTATGCCTACTATCTCTTAATATAAATTTCAAAAATAGTAGGTAGCTCCCAGGGTTTATTCTTTTGTGTTCAATACTTGTATGTTCAATTAGAGAAAACCTAAATCCTACAAATTAGGGTTGCATGCACACATAGAGATTTTTTGTTATGCTCAAAATCCATCAGTGGTATCAGAGCCTAGGATCGTTTTCTATTAAATATGATACAATTGGTTTAAGTTGAAAATTAGGGTTTATGGAAATTAAACCCATTGGAATTATGGTTTTCGCAATTTAGGGTTTCCTAACCCTAATTTTGAAAATTTGCCTAAGGGTTTTAATCCTTTTCCTTGGCCTCCTAAATTTCAAAATCTAGGGTTTCCTAACCCTAGGGATTTTCGAATATAAGGCAAGGATTGAAATCAAGCATCAAGGTTGCTCCTTTCGAGGCGTTGTATGGTTGCAAATGCAGATCACCTCTATGTTGGGCTGAGGTGGGTAACACCCAGCTAGCAAAAGGGCAATCACCGAACAATACTTTAACAGGGCCAAAGATTATTCGTGAGACGACAGAGAAGATAATCCAAATCAAAGCTCGACTTCAAGCATTGCGAGACCGACAGAAGAGCTATGCCGACAAGCAGCGAAAGCCATTAGAATTTCAAGTCGGGGATCGACTGTTATTGAAGGTCTCCCACTGGAAGGGGATGATCCGCTTTGGGAAACGGGGAAAACTGAACCTGCGATACATTGGACCATTCGAGATTCTTGCCCGGATTGGTCCAGTGGCTTACAAGCTGCAGCTACCTGCCGAGCTCAGCAACGTACACCCCATGTTCCATGTCTCGAATCTGAAAACGTGCCTATCAGATGAAACTCTTGTCATTCCTTTGGAAGAGATCGAGATAAACGAGAATCTCCTGTTCGTCGAAGAACCAGTTGAGATATTGGACAGAAAAGTGAAGCGTACGAAGCACAGCCGCATTCCGATTGTGAAGGTTCGGTGGAACGCTAAGCGTGGACCAGAATTCACATGGGAACGCGAAGATCAAATGAATCAAAAGTACCCTCACTTATTCTCTCCTTCATAATCCTAGTTTCAAAAGAATTTCGGGACGAAATTCCCTCTAACGAGGGGATGATGTCACAACTGGCATTTTAGCCAGGAAATTCTGTGATCATGTAAATGTCATCTATGATAATATTTGTAACTCTAACTTGTTATCATACACTATGTTCATTCTTTGACAACAAACTTAGTCAGGATCCACAATTGTAGTTCAAAACTCTATGCAAAACATTTCAGAAAGCCAATTGGGAGTCGAAAACCCTAAAAATCCCGGTTCAAGTTTATGATTGGACAAAGATTTTCTTATTGGGCCTAATGGACCAATAAGCATCCAATTTGAATATTTTGGGCTTAAAATGGATTAGTTTACCTCCAATGGGCCTTTTTGGACCATAAATGATTCCATTTACCCTTATGGGCCATAAACCCATTCCTTTATACCATATTAGGCCGTGAACCACCTTAAGAGCCCAATGGGCCGAAAAATATTATTAGGTATCTTAAAATTTGAACAAGGCCAAGGTTGGGCCCAAATTACTTATTTCTCATCTCTCTAACCCATATCTCGGCCCAATAGAAAAATATATACATAAATGTGTAAAAAAAGAAGAAGAAGAGAGAGATGAAAGAAGGATAGATTAATATCATGACAACACATAATTATCTAACATACATCTAGATAATCACATGTATCCAAGAAGTTTATTAACCACCATGCAAAAAATTTTCTTCTCTCCTCTCCTTATTTCTCTCGGCTAATACCAACACCCCACCACCTTCATTTCTTTTCAAAATTCTCTCAAGAATCCTATCAAGAACACTCCTCTTTTCCTCCAAACTTTCGAGTTTTGGTGTGTGTCTTCAAGATATTTTCATTTAAATTATCAGTCCTTGGTAAGTCCTTATATATCCAAGTTCTACAACTTCATTTTTATGTTAGAACACTCCTTCTAAACAGTTGTTTGTGATCATACTCTTAGAAAATTCCTAAGTTCGAAAATCACTCAAGAAAGCTTGCTAAAGGCCAAGATCTCTCCATTTCTTCTTCAAAACCGAGAACAACAAGCAAAGGTGAGTTCATACCCCCTTGTTTTCGGTTTTTACATGTTTTTGGGGGACAATACAAGTGTTTATGTGTAGATATATGTTTTTATGCATGTTATGTGTGATTTTCTTGGTTTATGTTGTGATTATGTGATAAAACTTGATGAATCTCGAATACTCTAACAAAAATGGGTGAGATTCATAAACTAAAACACTCTAAACATCATACTACAAGGATAAAATTGTTATACATGCCTAATATGTGAAAAACAAAACAAAAATCTTGTATTAGGATCATTTTTGACAAGTAAACAAAATATTGGGATAATTTTACTACTTACGGTTTTTGGTGAGGATCAAAAGGGTCACATTTGTATAAAAATGAGTTTTTATAACAACTACACCTTCCAAAGGACCAAAAGTGTAATATTTTGCATTATGGGCCTTAATTTGGGCCTTACGGCTTCTTGGGCCCAAATTGCAAAAATATAAATTTTTATGGACCAAAAATGTTATTTGATCAAAACTTGAGCCAAAAATGAAAACTCACAAATTTAGGGGCTGAAAATGACACTTACCTCAAAATTGGGCCAATAATGTAAATTTTATAAAATTTGGGCCGATAATGTCATTTTATTCAAATAAGGGCTGAAAATGTAATTTTCTGCAAAAATGGGCTGAAAATGTCAATATATGTATTTTTGGGCCAAACCCGTCAATTACTAAACATTTGGGGCGAAAATATAAATTTTTATAAATTTATGGGCTAAAATGTTATTTTTAAATTAAAATAGACCAAAATGACATTTTATGTAAAAATAAGCCTTTAAATGTTCAAATTAGTTCTTAAGGGACCTAAAGTGTAATTTTTAATAAATACGGGTTCAAATTATAAAATTTTGATGTATCAAACTAAAAATATCATTATAACAAAACAATGGACTTTTTATAACATTATGGATAAATGTTTCGACTAAATGAACTATACTATAGCAAACAAACAAAATACTACAACGGTACGATTATTGGGCCTAGTACTCGCTATACATGCTTATTGGGCCTTCGTGATCCATATGCACATTTATTGGGTCCAGTATAATCATTTAATGTCAATTGGGCCTTCGCGACCCAATTATATGTTTAATGGGCCTAAATTAGCATTTACATGTTATTGGGCCTTAGTGGTCCATTTACATGCTAATTTAGCCTGGAAAAATTCATCGTATGCTTAATGGGCTTTAATGTGTTCATTGCATACTTAACAAGCCTGGAAATAACTTACATGTCTAATGGGCCATAGTTGTCTTTTCTTCATGTTTGTTGGGCCTTATCCTTTCACGTTCATGTATCATCTGGTGTTCGAAATTATAAATACATACAACGTTATACATATTCATGTGGCAATAATTGGGATCTAGTGAGACTTATCGGTTGACACCATTGAGTGTATGGCCGTAGCCTGTAGTTATAATCAGAGTCTCCTGGAGGGAGAGCGAGAGTTTGTATATAGATCTATACGGGGGTGACTCCCCCACACCTGAGTTGTTCGCTACAGTTAGACTAGGCCAGTCTAGGGTGACAAAACCTTGATCAAAATCCGGCGTTTGGAAAAATGTCAAGACAGGCAAATCAGTCACTATCATGCATGGTTATAACGACTCATATAGAGATCCATTACCATCACGACATTACGCAAATTAAAACTCGTAAATCATATTGATACAAAACAAATCATACGATAATGCAAGGACTGCAACATTTTTATAAATCAGAAAATATCGGATTTTCTGGGGAAATACTATCATTCAATTACCATCTACTTACAACAGGAAGAATACAAAGAAATTTGGACTGCATACTTATACATGTTTCTACTATGAAATTCAGTCATGCATATATACTCGATTTTCACATCATTTTTCAGACTTTTTACAAAAAATATCAGATTTTCTAGGTTTTACAAACAATACAATAACTTTCATTCAAACATGCTTATGAACTCACCAACATTATATATGTTGACCGTTTTCAAAATAACTTGTATTCTCAGGTAACCGTTAAGCAGGGGAACTTTCAGGTGTAGGAAATTTATTTTGTGTAATGTCAAATCATCGTACAATTAATATTTTGGGAACATGTAATCTAAGACAATGTACTTGATGTGAACAATACCAGTTGTAATATGTAATGTTTGGTGATGATTGTGTTATGTTTCATGTATATTCATTGTGATGATAATTCAATTGTTAGTCACACGAGCCCCCGGACGATTCCGTCGTCCGGTTCGGGGGTGTGACATATTGGTATCAGAGCATTGTTTATAGTGAACTGGGATATCTAACCATACTTGATATGCAACTATAAATACAATGGGACTAAAACACTCTGAATAAAGTGCATACATTAAAAACTAAAACATTAAAAGTCTCTAGAGGAAATGGAACACTGTGATTAAACCCGTGCAGTTATGTTGTTATATTGGGGGTAAATATAGCCTGATCAACTATATTTATTCAAAATATGCCCAACATGTGTTTGGGGGTAATCATGGCGGGAAATTGACCTAGAAACTTACCTCATATCAAAAAACTTCTCAGGGATTCAAACATAAATAATTAAAATACTATAGGAGTATTTTGAAATTTTATACACACCCCCTTTACACACTTCTCACTCTCAGTTTCTCGCACAGTCGCCATGGACGAAGCACAACAGGGCATTCTTTTCTACCAGTACTTAGTGGCCCACGGAGTAGTTGAGGAAGACCTTGTGGTGGAGGCATGTGACAACTCGAAATTTTCTATCTTGTACAACCATTCACTTCAATAGAAGTCAAATTTGTTTCTGCTAACTTTTAAGCTGTTTGGAGTCAGTTTGAGTGTTCTACGGCCTAGACCTTCAAAAAGGAAATTATAAGACGTATACTCTAGGGTTTATTGTGCATCAATAAAGTCTCAAAACTCCAAGAGTTTGGAGTTTACCGCCCAAACATGGTGTTTACGGCCGTAAACTCTAAGGAGTATAAATATGACACTTAGTCATTTTACTCATTTTTTTTACCATTTCCAAGCCAAGAACTCATTCTCTCTCAAGTATCATCCGAATTTCACTCTTGATCTTCAACTTTGTAAGTGTTTTCTTCCTTGATTAGATGATATACTACACCATCTAGTGATTGTACATGATTTCATCCATGAGATCTCTTCATTTTGATAGATCTTCAAGTGTTCTTAATTTCACCAAGAACACCAAGAACACACACTAGTGTTCTTGTACTTTAAACACCCTTACAAGCTTCTATATTGTAAGTACTCTTACCTTAGCTTGTTATAGGCTTGATACACTTGTTAATCAATTAGAAAACAACAAGAAACACAAGATCATAAGTGTTTACGGCCAAGGTAATCTCCTTGGGCCGTAAACTCTAATGAAAGGGCCATTATGAGCCTTAGTCCTTTACTAAGCCTTGGATACAAGTCTAGATCACTTCCTTATGGAGTATAGGACCTTAAACAAACAAAAGAATCAAGCACACATGCGTTTACGGCTGTAAACTAATGGGGAATTGACCATGGGCCGTAAACTCATGTAGGTGGTGCAATGGTGCCACTATTACTTCCTAAGGCTTGGACTTGATCATAGGATACTTAACATTGACTTGTAAGACCTTAAAACAAAAAATGGTAGGAGTTACCATGGGTTTACAGCCGTAAACCCATTAGGACCGTAAACCCTAAACCGTAAACTCATGGAGAGTTTACCCTCGGACCGTAAACTCAAGAGCAAAGCCCTACAACTCATAGATGCAACCCTATGACCTTCTAACACTTGATCCAAAGTGTTTTCGATGTTTTAGGGTGTCTTTACTTGCTTAATTAGTGTTATAATCACTAATTAGATACATATATGTGTCAATACTTGTTAGATAGGATCCGTGTGTGTGCTCAAGTCTTCACTTGACACCTAGCATCCTATACCATCTGTTCATCCAAACCACTCACAACAGATGAGTTCATACCCCTTAATTAACATTTTTAAATGATTTTAAATGCTTTTATGGGGGGGGGGGATACAAGTTGAAACATTTTAGTTATTATATCAATCACATGTGCTTAATAACTATCAAACTAAGGATTTGCTATTCAATTAGCTGTTTTATCAAACAAAACTACTTCAAATGATTATCAAATGCCTTTACATGTTAAATACTTTTTATTCAAACTCTTTTAAACTTATACTTTTTCAAATGAATATCTATATACATATAGTTATATAAGTAGGATTGAAAGGAATTAGGACTGATAGCTCACCTTGCTTCCTGTTCCTTGTTTGGTTGTGGACTTAGGGTATCGGTTATTTGTCCGAAGGTCGTTTGAATCTTAGTTATATATTATGTATATGTGTATAGATATAAAAGTTCCTTCATTCAGTACAATACCTTTGGGCAGCAAAGGTATACAATCATATTCATTCATACAAACAACATTGCTTGTAAACTATAATAGGTATAGTTTAGGAAGTTACTAATACTATTACTAGAACAGTGAAACATACAATGAGTCAGTTCATACATGAGTCAATACATATAGTGATGAGAAAAAAACATAACAGATAGTGATGAGAAACAAACATAACAGATAGTGATGAGAAACAAACATAACATACAGTTAGAGAATACTATAACGAGAAACAAACGATAGCATACAGAGAGAACATACATACATACTAGACAGAGATAACATACAATACAACTAGTACATACAATACATATACAAGTACATTACAACAGTTATGTGAGCCACGTAACGGGGCATGGCATCACCTGTCATGGCTCGTTTTGTATCCATAATCTCATTAAATGGGGAACGTTGAATTTGTGTATAGATCTATACTGGATTGACTATCCTACACCTTGCTGCTCGCTACAGTGGGACTTGCACTACGGGTGCCAAATGTCATTTCTTCCGACGTCTTTCATCGTCGTGTTTTTAGTCGGTAGTATGGTACATGCTTATCACATGGTACTTTAAATAACAATTGTTTTAAGGTAGTTAGTACAGCAGTAGTTACTTATTACAACACTACAGTACTTTATTATTTCCCCATTGCATTCACTTTGTGATCTTCACACAATGAACGGTAATGTAAAAGCTATATTTTGGTTAATGATAGTCATATTTGGGAAAATACACACTTTTACAAGAAACAAACATACAAACATTTGATGCCTTGGTAGAAGGCTACTTTTAGTAGAAAACATAGGGTTTTCTAGGAGATTTCAAACATTTACAAACATTTACAAACTTATACATCAACTGCATACAAACACTTTCATACAAACAATGACACTAAAATACTTATGAATTCACCAGCTTTAAAGCTGATCAACTCTTTCAAAATAACTTGTATTCTCAGGTCACCAGTAGACAGGTACCGGTGCCAGGTTTTGAGAATATGGAGCTTGTTCAAGACTCATCTCATATTTTGATTTACATTTTTGGTGTCTTATAACTTTATAGAACACACTTGTATGAAACTATATTATTAATGGAATGGATGATGTTGTTGCTTATTTGCTACTATACTTTGTTGTGATACTGTACATGACGTCCTCCACCCCTGAACGTTTCTGCCGTTCCGGTTTTGGGGCGTGACAGATTGGTATCAGAGCATTGTTTATAGTGAATCGAGTATATTAACCCATAAAAGATATACAAACTATAAACACAACGGGATTAAAATACTCTGACCAAGAGTTTATACTTTTAAATAATAAAATATTTAACCAAGTATACATACCTGCATTCATACTAAAATCAGTGTCACTAGGGCAGAACAAAGGTATTACGATTGTTGGGCAACACAATTAGACTTAGAGACATATAGTCAACCCTGGGAAGATATAGCCTGATCAACGATATTATCCGAGGAGTGACTAGCATGTACCTAAGGGTGGTTGTGAGGTTGCAACAAGTCTAAAAACTTACCAACACTACTACAATGAAAACAATAGAACAGAACATAAACTTAAAATACTATTGGAGTATTTTGTGCTACTATAATTACTTACCTGAGAACTAAAGGTCCTTATCAGTAGGTCAATAATTGCTAAGTGGATACGCTAAGGTTATATGTACTAGGATGTCATAGACTTAGAATCTGTGATCTTTGCTTTACTTCCTGTTCCTTGTTTGGTTGTGGGCTTAGAGTTAGGGTCACTTATTCGAAGGTCTATCCTGTTTTGAGTACATATAACTGGTATGCACTAAGCAAGTGTTGAAGTAACTGATAAAGATCATCTTATAATTATCTAATTAGTGCGTCTATTTAAGTTAATTCTTATAACACTTTTCTCGCGTAGATATCATGGCTGGATTCCATATCCCCGGAGACCCATACTATCCCAACAACGGCAATGCAGGATGGCTGGGAGAAGAACCAGAAGATGATCATACAATCCCCTTTGATGATCACCTCGCTGAAGGTTTTTCTGATGGTTCTGACTCAGAGCCAGAAGTCAACAACCTACCCCTAGTAGCTCCAAACCCAAACCCTCGTCCAGCATTTCAAGGACTCACTCCTCTGTGGGCCACAAATTTGAACAGATGGAGTCAGGAACAGGGTCAACCCATTCCCTACAATGGGTACAGAAGCTTTTACAACCTAAACGAGGGAGGTTCAGCTGATCGAGTCCTGCCCATCATGGTCTGTAGGATTGCTCGGAACACCGAGCAAGGTCGAGCAACTATCGACAGAGTCGTGGAGATTGACGCCAACTCTGGCGTTAACACGGTCCGCATTCGCCAACTAGAAGTAGCTATGGAAAGGGCTAGAATAACCAATGGGAATCTGCAGCAACAGCTAGCTGCATCCCAAGCTGAAGTTAGGGAACTTCGGGCTAGACAGTCAATGCCTGAAAGGCGCATGAGAGACATAGAGCGCCGTCTGTCAGGATCAAGGACTCATTCTAGTGGTTCTCGTCGTAGATAGAGCCTACTTAACTTTCTCTTTTGGATATAACTTAGCTATGTAAAACTCTAGTCTAATTTCCTATCTTTGTTAAAACTTGGACATGTTAGGTCATGATTAGGTCGTAGTTCTGTCAAAAATTTTCCCATCTTGGTTGATGTAAGACCTACTTCTAGGTCATTTTTCCCGAACTTGTTACATCTGTAATTCCAGTATTATTGACAAATATCTAATCTCATGGAAATTATTATCCAAATGCTATCATCTGTTAGTGCTAGATCTACGTTCAATCATACTATTCAACTGTGTTGTTGGGCTACGGAAAGTTAGTCCATGAGTCACTCTCATCAATTTCTGTATTCTTACCCGTTTTGTCATCTTTGTAAACTTATTAGTTGAAAGAAGCCTCCGCGTCGATCAACGAGACGCAATCCTCCATCAACTGCAACACCACCTGCTCCTCAAATCGATACGGCAGCTCTAAATGCTGCAGTAGCTGCGGCTGTGGCAGCAGCCATGCCTCAATACCATTTTTCCGATTCCACTGGAGGAGGAACACCTGTTCAATCTACTCATGGTGAAATCCCTATGCGCTTGAGAGAGTGCTCCTACAAGGACTTCATCAACTGCAAGCCACTGTCCTTTAAAGGGACTGGCGGAGTCATTGCCCTCTCGCAATGGTTCGAGAAGACCGGATCGGTTTTCGAAATCGGCTTCTGTCCAGAAGGGAGCAAGGTCAAGTTCGCTGCTTGCACCTTCGAGGCAAAAGCTCTGACATGGTGGAATAGCCATGTCAAGTCACTATCGCTAGTGGTGGCAAATGGCATGGGCTGGGAAGCTCTGAGAGAGCTAATGATTGAAGAATACTGCCAGAGGGGCGAAATCCAAAAGCTGGAGCAGGAACTGTGGAGCCTAACCATGAAAGGTTCCGACATAGTCACCTACACCGCCAGATTATGCGAGCTGGTGGCCCTCTGTCCCAATATGGTTCACACAGAGGGAAAGAAAATAGAGAGGTACATCTGGGGGCTGGTGCCTCCATTTCAGGGAAATTTTTTAGCTTCAAACCCCATTACATTCGATAGTGCCAAGAGGTTGGGACAGAGACTCATTGACCATGGGGTCCTTACCCCATCAGCAACAACAACCCTAGCCATCTCGGAACCCTCTAAATCCGCCGACAACAAGCGGAAGTTCTGGGATGACAAGAAGAAGAAGAAGGCTGCCAAAAAGCAGCAGGTCGTGGCAGTTCATGCTGGGATGGCACATGCCGCTGCTGCTCCGGTCAAGCAGTACGCTGGAAGTTTGCCTAAGTGCAACAAATGCAACTTCCACCACATCGGAGCCTGCCGGGAAATGCAGTGTACAAACTGCAACAGGAAGGGGCACATTGCCCGTTTCTGCAAAGCTTCGGCGAAGCCAATCAACCAAGTCCCCGGTGCTGGAGTGGGCCAAGCTTGCTACGGTTGTAGCGAAGTGGGCCACTACAAAAGGAACTGCCCGAAGGCAGGGATCGCTGGCGGAGTAGGAAGAGTTCTGGCTATAGGCCATGAGGAAGCGGTTGCCGACCCCACAGTGGTCACTGGTATGTTTCTCCTCGATAACTCTTATGCATGCATACTGTTTGATAGTGGAGCGGAGAGGAGTTTCGTGAACCAAAAATTTGCTCATTTACTTAAGCAAAAATCACGAGCACTTAAACAACCGTTCACTATAGAAATGGCTAATGGGAAGACAGAGAGCACTAGGAGTATATTCATAGGATGTACTCTAACTTTAGATAACCATTCATTTTCGATCGACCTCATGCCGGTCTCAATTAACAGTTTCGACGTCATTATTGGCATGGATTGGTTGATTCTACATCGTGCCGACATCATGTGTTACGAAAAGGCTGTTCGCCTAAACCTTCCGTCTGGTGAAACTCTAGTAATCTACGGCGACAAACCCGACACTAATCTTCGCCTCATCTCGAGCATACAAGCCTAGAAATTCTTACGAAAGGAATGTCGCGCATTCCTTGATCATGTTGTTGATGTGAGCCAAGAAACGAAATCTATTAAGAACATTCCAGTAGTACGTGATTTTCCCGACATCTTTCCAGAAGAACTCCCAGGATTTCCTCTACAACGTCAAGTCGAGTTCAGAATTGACTTAGTTCCAGGGGCTACCCCAGTAGCCAAATCGCGCTATCGTCTAGCACCAGCAGAGATGCAAGAACTGTCCGGTCAACCGAACGAACTACTCAACAAGGGCTTTATAAGACCAAGCTTCTCACCCTGGGGAGCTCCAGTCTTGTTCATCAAGAAGAAGGACGGATCGTTTCGTATGTGCATCGATTACAGGGAACTCAACAAACTGACCGTCAAGAATCGTTACCCTTTGCCTCGTATTGACGATTTGTTTGACCAACTTCAAGGGGCGAGCTTCTTTTCAAAAATAGACCTAAGATCCGGGTATCACCAGTTACGGGCGTTAGGGGAGGATGTTCCGAAGACAGCCTTCCGAACTCGGTATGGACACTACGAATTCGTAGTGATGCCGTTCGGATTAACCAACGCGCCCGCAGTATTCATGGATTTAATGAATAGGGTGTGTCGTCCTTACTTGGATCAGTTCGTCATCATATTCATCGATGACATACTTATCTACTCTCGTAGTAAGGAGGAGCATAGTCAACATCTGCGACAGGTCTTAGAAACGCTGCGATCGGATAAGCTCTATGCGAAGTTCTCTGTAACGCCGTAAATTTTCAAACATATTTTTCATTTTAAAACCGCATACTTTTCATAACAAATTGTATAAAATCTCGTTTATTCAAATTACAGAGCACAACTCCATTAATAATCCAGGATCCTCAAAATATAACTCTTTCTCTGGTGTGTACAATTAAGCCGGTGCCGTCCTGCGATCTCGAGAAAACCTGAAACGCAAAACACATAACACGGTAAGCACAAAGCTTAGTGAGTTCCCCAAAATACCACACACAACACATACGCCACTCGAGGCTACAGTACGACCCTCCGGTCGATGTGTCTCAGCGGGACCCTCCAGTCCCGTAGCTCGTTGGACCATCTGGTCCGGTCATAGCTCGTCAGACCCTTCGGTCCAGTCTGTGTCGTTGGACCCTTCGGTCCAGTCTGTGTCGTTGGACCCTTCGGTCCAGTCTGTGTCGTTGGACCCTTCGGTCCGGTCTATATCGTTGGGCCCTCTGGCCCGGTCTGTTCAACACATTGCATACATATAACACAATGCACATAATCTCATATATACACATAGCATACAAGACCCTCCGGTCTACACATAAATACCAGTCTAGGTAATGTATAGTGAGAAGACTCACCTCGGATGAAGAACAGCTCCTATAATCACTGCTGCTACGCACCGGACTCTAACTCTGTGCCAAACCCACAATAATCTCAATTAGGAGCTAAGTCCAACCTCTCACTTATTTGGTCTAAAGATAGACCACCTATCCGCCCATTAATGCCCTAAGTCCATTGGGCCCACCAAGGCCCAATAATAAATGGGCCCTCACACGGCCCAAATGCCAACCAAAAAGGCAAGTCCAAACCAAAGGCCCAAAGCACATACATACACTTCTCTAGTCCAAGACTCTATTACATGAGGTCCAAACTCCCGGCCCAACACTCAAGGTCCAACAAAATGCTTAGCCCAAAAACCCCAGAAGGAGTTACGCGGGGCGTACCCCCTGGTACGCTCAGCGTACCCAAACACTCAAGGAACTGATCGGGGACCTCAACCCAGTACGCGGGGCGTACTGGAATTACGCGGCGCGTACCATCAGGCTTGCTTAATCCATTTCTGGGTCTTAACCCGTTAAGACCTTAGCTCAACTCTTGGATCTGGACTTCCTAACATCTCTTACTCCATAAAGTTAACAACTTTAAGCCTTTGCATGGCTGATAAGGCCACAACACATGAAAACTCTTGCTTTCTTAACCCAAAGTGCTCATAACTCATGCATGGGTAGATTCACACGATCAAGGCCTTATTTTTATGGTTCTCCACCACAAGAAACACTTAAAAGGACAGGTTATTAAGCTCTGGAGTGCATCAACTCATAAAGCCTCAAGCTTGGGACCAAAAACCCTAAAATTGGTCCAAGAAGCACACAACCATAACAACAAGGAAAGTTCTGAGCTTTTTACCTCCAAGTGAAGCTTCTCCCTCTGTAGAACTCAGATCCAAGCTTGCACTCCAACTTCTAGCCATCATAAGAATCTCCTCTTCTTCTTTACTAACACACAAAGGCACTTTAGCTCCAAAAACACTCACACAAGCTTAGAACGAATGTTGGCTCTCTTTTAGGGTTTCACTCACTCAAATGGTGGCTGAGGATAAGGCCATAACCTTCTTTATATAGGGCTCAAGTCTAAATTAGGGTTTTGCATCTAGGCTGGTTACGCCCAACGTAACTTTAGTACGCCCAGCGTACTTCATGGAGTCCGCGTTTATTAAAAGCAAATGAGTACGCGCAGCGTACTCTTCAGTACGCCCAACGTACTCCTTTGCAACATTTCCATAAAGGGGCTTCTCTTGACAATTTGGAGAAGAGGAAGGGTTAAACAGATATACCCAAATTCCCGGATGTTACAATTCTCCCCCACTTGAATTAGATTTCGCCCTCGAAATCGCTCCTTACCATACATAGATCGAACCCAACTACCCGAGATGCACTAGCGAAGGTCCTTAAACCATACAACAATCGCTTCCATAGATACTCGATCCCACCAGGGTCTCCTGAACCAAAAGGGCAGACCGAAGTGTCGCTGCGGTACTCAATCTGAATCTTCAGAGCTTGAAAACTCTTGCGGTCTATCTCCTGGCCAGATCACACTCGAATCATCATCCTGTTAACCGCCCGCCGACTAGCAGACTCTAAGAATACTCTACCGGCCCTGATTCCCTGATCAAACCCGATCTCAACTCAAAAGGACAGAAAGATCATAATCTCCCCCCTTTCTCCACGACCTACTGCAAGCACCAACATCAGGATTCATCAGAGGGGATGAACCCAAAACTCTAATCTTGGACACCAGAAATTGATCATGCTCGCCTGGGAATATTCTCTTACTTTAATAACCCAATAGATGAACCTCATGCTCACCCATCCCATAACCAAAAAGGTTTCACCGATTCTCATCTTATAATAACTGTCTCGACTCTTAGTGACACACAAGTCACGCAATTCGCTTCCCTCAAGCGAACACTACACTCTATTGAAGATCGGATCACCCCTGAACTCTGTCGATTACTGCTCAATAGTGTCGTGCATCCCGCTGCACCTCCCGAACCAAGGCCCTGACCTACTCAGGTCTAAGACATCAGATGACGAACAATACCCCTCATATGGAACCCCACCTCCGATTCCAGAATCTCATCTCACCTATCCAACACACCACCAGGACTCAACTCAACTCGAGAGTTTGGTCCGACCCGTAGTTGTAACCACTCGTCCCCAAGACCCACTCAACTCATGACTCGTGACCCGCAACCCATGCGTACTTCACTTATTCAATCCCTTCGGATTGCGATGTCCACACCTTACTCAGAATATAATGATTCCCGATCATTGACGAGACCCCGGTCTCGCCCCTGGTCTGACCACCAGGCTCCCAAAAATTCATAGATTAGGGCTACTCATGCCTAAAACTCTTCTGTGTCATGCTCTGATCAAGAATGCTTCATCATAACAACCTCTCGCTAACTAGTGCGTACTACGGTTCCCCATAGCATCACAACAACCTCCTACTGACTAGTGAGTACTACGGCTCCCCGTAGCATCACAACACCCCCTCTCTGACTAGTGAGTACTACGGCTCCCCGTAGCATCACAACACCCTCTTCTGACTAGTGAGTACTACGGCTCCCCGTAGCATCACAACACCCTCTCTCTGACTAGTGAGTACTACGGCTCCCCGTAGCATCACAACACCCTCCTCTGACTAGTGAGTACTATGGCTCCCCGTAGCATCACAACACCCTCTTCTGACTAGTGAGTACTACGGCTCCCCGTAGCATCACAACACCCTCTTCTGATTAGTGAGTACTACGGCTCCCCGTAGCATCACAACACCCTTTCTCTGACTAGTGAGTACTACGGCTCCCCGTAGCATCACAACACCCTCCTCTGACTAGTGAGTACTACGGCTCCCCGTAGCATGACAACACCCTTTTGCACTAACTCATTGAACTGCAGCTCTTCGCAGTCCCACCCCACTAACTCTTACCACTTCATAATCTCATCCTCAGGTTGACATCACACTGCGATCATTAACTCATGCTTTGCGGCCCAACATAGATAGGTACACACATACCCATCCAGGCTAAGAATCACTACTTCGGACGACCACCGTCGTGACAAAAACCTCTTTTTCTCACTGCAATTCACACTCTCAAATAAATCCATTTGATGTCAATTAGCTGAAGGGCCCCCACCGAAACCATAGACACCCGATGCACCACTTGTCATCTCAAACTCAAACTCAAAATAATCCGAGATTTAGGACATTAAACTCGGATACCCCGGAATATTCCATCTCCCAAATTAAAACACGGAGAAATTGCCGACGACTCAGAACACGACGATGACAATCCGAGACTTCCTCCTCTATTGCTCAAAACTCATGCAAGAATACTCATAACAACCCTGAAGTTGATTGCTCAATCAACTTCTTTCCTTCCCATACTGCATATAATAGCCCATACTCTGAACCAGAAACTCTCAACCGCCGAACTAACCTCACAAGCCAACCACCTCGAATTCACCTTTTTAACCTTGAAGGATTCCTAACCACCACAAGATCTCCGACCAATGGCCACTTGCCATGGCGACACTCATTCTTTCTCAAACACGTACCACATGCACTATCTCACTCTGCACCTCCCCTTGACCACCAATAACTCTGGTCTCAGGAATCCACACCGCAGGCCTCTCTATCCAGTTCTTTAACCACCCTTGAACAAATCTCTAATCTCCTCAAAAGTACCCGGTTCTCCCCCATTCAGGGTTCGAACCATCACCAATTGGTTCGCCAACAATCTAACCCACAGACTGTTTTTACTAACAACATCGCACCTACTCTTGGAAGATGATACGCAATGCTCGATGATCTCCCCGATGGAGGTCAAGCAATTCCAAATACCCCGAATCTCCGATGAAATCCTCAGAAACTTCTCATCATGACAATAAGAGCCACCACCCCAATATCCTCTTCTTGATCATCTGCCGCTGCAGCTAATACATGCCCTACTATGCTCAATAGGGTGTATCCTTGTCCTTAACCATCTCAGTCCCCAATGAAAACCTGCTCATGCTCTAACATTACCTCTCGGCAGACCTACTGCCCAAATACTCTGATGAAAGATCGTAACCAAAGCTACCCCACAGGGCTCACCCCCAACCATGGAAACCGGAAATCTCAATACCTCTCCTGTTTCCCATAGGAACAGAAATAGCACCGCTCAGGTCACAGAAAATGACATCTCCACTATCGGCTGATTGCTCAACTCATTCCATAATCCTCCATAACCGCCATCTCTACTCATTCCTGAGTCTTGCGACTCTAATTGGCATGTCACCAACAATCCCTCGGAGCTAACTCGATTTCCCCTTTTAAGGTATGCTCCATTAAAACTCGTTCATCATGGCCCTCTGGCCCCATACTCTTTCACATCTGATCTCGGTCTAGCCAATCACCACAGAATAACTGGTAGAACCAATAACACTAACTGCCACGGGTCATGGTACTCGAACCATGCGGCCACCTCTCGATCTGCTACAAATCATGGTACTCGAACCATGCGGCCACCTCTCGATCTGCTACAAATCATGGTACTCGAACCATGAAATCACCTCTCGATCTGGTACCAATCATGGTACTCGAACCATGCCATCACCTCTCGATCTGCTACCAATCATGGTACTCGAACCATGCCATCACCTCTCGATCTGCTACCAATCATGGTACTCGAACCATGACATCACCTCTCGATCTGCTACCAATCATGGTACTCGAACCATGACATCACCTCTCGATCTGCTACCAATCATGGTACTCGAACCATGACATCACCTCTCGATCTGCTACTTAGAACGTCTGGAATACTCCCTGCATCGAGTATGGGTCCTCTGCTTTCAGTAGTATGGGCCCATACTACCTGCCACATCTACCCATACTCTTTACACGGACCATTCCCGATTCCCTAAGTAGTTGCTCAACATTCTCAATCACCAATCCCAACACGCGTGCTCGCTCCCCAGCGAAATGCTCTACTCTGTCCGCGTACTCATCTGACTAAGGTCACTTCCTAGGCTCTTCCTAGGTTCTCACACTTCTCCGCCATTAGCTGCTGAGAAACTCCTTATGATGCCAGTCATTTACCTCCTGAATATCGTCACATTCACTTGGTAGCCGACTCCCATCATCGGGAATTCCACAAAGCACGAAGCAAGCAACATTTGGGCATCGAAATAACACGTAAAACCCGCTCTAGGTGATAACTCCACTTGCTCTACTCATACTCAAAAGAGATCACCGAAATCTGAAACTCTACCCCCACGGGTATCTAGCTACTCTCTCGGTAGGCTCCACAAATGCTCATCTAGGTATCTTTCCTAGATTACTCCTCTACTCAATCCCTCTCCACAAGGATTCCCACTGGATACTCTTACTCAGCACATACTCGAAAACGCATCACAGATAACAGCAACTCCTAGGCTAAGGCATCACAAATCAGGCCACTCTAGTCCTAAAATATGAAATACCTAGCCTATCTCTAGCATGCATAATATCTCATAATATCTCATAAACACATAAGGTAAGGGTATTTTGGGAAATCACCGTTCGGGATCTGGCTGATTGTACACACTGCTCTTTCTCGTTTTCTCTAAGGAACTCTTGCTCGTTTTAGAAAAAATCATTTATTTTGAAAATTTTCCTCAATTCCTCAGTTTGAGTCCAGATATACCCGAAGGTGTATCCGAATCCCTCAAACGAAGGCTCTGATACCAACTTGTAACGCCGTAAATTTTCAAACAGATTTTTCATTTTAAAACCGCATACTTTTCATAACAAATTGTATAAAATCTCGTTTATTCAAATTACAGAGCACAACTCCATTAATAATCCAGGATCCACAAAATATAACTCTTTCTCTGGTGTGTACAATCAAGCCGGTGCCGTCCCGCGATCTCGAGAAAACCTGAAACATAAAACACATAACACGGTAAGCACAAAGCTTAGTGAGTTCCCCAAAATACCACATACAACACATACGCCACTCGAGGCTACAGTACGACCCTCCGGTCGATGTGTCTCAGCGGGACCCTCCAGTCCCGTAGCTCGTTGGACCATCTGGTCCGGTCATAGCTCGTCGGACCCTTCGGTCCAGTCTGTGTCGTTGGACCCTTCGGTCCGGTCTATATCGTTGGGCCCTCTGGCCCGGTCTGTTCAACACATTGCATACATATAACACAATGCACATAATCTCATATATACACATAGCATACAAGACCCTCCGGTCTACACATAAATACCACTCTAGGTAATGTATAGTGAGAAGACTCACCTCGGATGAAGAACAACTCCTATAATCACTGCTGCTACGTACCGGACTCTAACTCTGTGCCAAACCCACAATAATCTCAATTAGGAGTTAAGTCCAACCTCTCACTTATTGGGTCTAAAGATAGACCACCTATCCGCCCATTAATGCCCTAAGTCCATTGGGCCCACCAAGGGCCAATAATAAATGGGCCCTCACACGGCCCAAATCCCAACCAAAAAGGCAAGTCCAAACCAAAGGCCCAAAGCACATACATACACTTCTCTAGTCCAAGACTCTATTACATGAGGTCCAAACTCCCGGCCCAACACTCAAGGTCCAACAAAATGCTTAGCCCAAAAACCCCCAGAAGGAGTTACGCGGGGCGTACCCCCCTGGTACGCTCAGCGTAGCCAAACACTCAAGGAACTGATCGGGGACCTCAACCCAGTACGCGGGGCGTACTGGAATTACGCGGCGTTTACCATCAGGCTTGCTTAATCCATTTTCTGGGTCTTAACCCGTTAAGACCTTAGCTCAACTCTTGGATCTGGACTTCCTAACATCTCTTACTCCATAAAGTTAACAACTTTAAGCCTTTGCATGGCTGATAAGGCCACAACACATGAAAACTCTTGCTTTCTTAACCCAAAGTGCTCATAACTCATGCATGGGTAGATTCACACGATCAAGGCCTTATTTTTATGGTTCTCCACCACAAGAAACACTTAAAAGGACAGGTTATTAAGCTCTGGAGTGCATCAACTCATAAAGCCTCAAGCTTGGGACCAAAAACCCTAAAATTGGTCCAAGAAGCACACAACCATAACAACAAGGAAAGTTCTGAGCTTTTTACCTCCAAGTGAAGCTTCTCCCTCTGTAGAACTCAGATCCAAGCTTGCACTCCAACTTCTAGCCTTCACAAGAATCTCCTCTTCTTCTTTACTAACACACAAAGGCACTTTAGCTCCAAAAACACTCACACAAGCTTAGAACGAAGGTTGGCTCTCTTTTAGGGTTTCACTCACTCAAATGGTGGCTGAGGATAAGGCCATAACCTTCTTTATATAGGGCTCAAGTCTAAATTAGGGTTTTGCATCTGGGCCGGTTACGCCCAACGTAACTTTAGTACGCCCAGCGTACTTCATGGAGTCCGCGTTTATTAAAAGCGAATGAGTACGCGCAACGTACACTTCAGTACGCCCAACATACTCCTTTGCAACATTTCCATAAAGGGGCGTCTCTTGACAACTTGGAGAAGAGGAAGGGTTAAACAGATATACCCAAATTCCCGGATGTTACATTCTCGAAATGTGAATTTTGGATCCGAAGAGTCGAATTCTTAGGACATGTGGTTAGTGAAGAAGGTATACACGTGGACCCTTCCAAAATCAAAGCCATTGAGAGCTGGTCAGCACCGAAGACGCCTACCGAAATTCGACAATTTCTACGCCTCGCTGGCTACTATCGCAGGTTCATTCAGAACTTCTCCCGGATTGCGAAACCCCTTACCACCATGACCCAGAAGGGAGTAGCCTTTGACTGGGAAGAGAAACAGGAGAGAGCGTTCCAAACGCTCAAGCGAGCCTTGTGCACCGCACCAATACTATCCCTCCCCGAAGGGATAGAAGACTTCGTTGTCTATTGTGATGCGTCAAATCAAGGGCTCGGCTGTGTTCTAATGCAACGGGGTAAGGTCATCGCCTACGCCTCGAGACAGCTGAAGACACACGAGGTCAACTACACTACACACGACCTTGAGCTAGGAGCAGTTGTGTTTGCTCTGAAGATCTGGAGATACTACCTGTATGGTACAAAAAGCACTATCTTTACAGACCACAAAAGCCTACAACATATATTCGACCAGAAGGTGCTCAACATGAGACAACGACGGTGGGTCGAGCTACTCAGTGACTACGAATGCGAAATTCGTTATCATCCGGGTAAAGCCAACATAGTAGCTGACGCCTATGTCGGGAAGAATACTCTGGTCGTAGAGTCAAATCTTTGACTATGACTATCCATTCACACTTATCCACACAAATTAAGGAGGCTCAGTCCGATGCTTTAAAACCTGAAAAGGTGGCAAGTGAATCCCTTCGAGGGATGGATAAGAACTTGGAAGTCAAGGGTGGCAGAGCTTTATATCTCATGGATCGGATCTGGACACCGAAACACGGTGGTTTCAGAGACTTGGTCATGACTGAAGCGCACAATACACGATATTCCATCCACCCAGGTTCAGATAAGATGTATCTGGATCTTAAAAAGTTATACTGGTGGCCTAACATGAAAGCAGAGATTGCTACTTTCGTAAGTAAATGCCTTACTTGCGCCAAGGTTAAGGTCGAATACCAGAAACCCTCAGGCTTACTACAACAGCCGGAGATACTTGAATGGAAGTGGCAGCGGATCACGATGGACTTCATAACCAAGTTATCCAAGACGACGGGTGGTTTCGATACAATTTAGGTGATCGTAGACAGGTTGACCAAGTCCGCACACTTCCTGCCTATCAAAGAAACAGACAAGATGAAGAAGCTTACAAGAACCTACATACGGGAGATTGTACGACTGTACGGTGTTCCCATATCCATTATCTCAGACAGAGATAGTAGATTCACTTCGAGGTTCTGGCAGTCGCTACAAAGTTCCCTAGGAACTAGGCTGGACATGAGTACAGCCTATCATCCACAAACCGACGGACAAAGTGAGAGGACTATACAAACCTTGGAAGATATGTTGTGAGCCTGTGTGATCGACTTTAGGAAAGTATGGGATACTCATTTGCCCCTTGTCGAGTTTTCCTATAACAATAGTTATCACACGAGCATAAAGGCTGCTCCCTTTGAAGCCCTCTATGGCCGAAAGTGCAGATCCCCTCTGTGCTGGGCTGAGGTGGGTGATACCCAGTTAGCTAAAGGACGAGTTCCTGACAACACTCTCACCGGTCCGGAGATCATTCGGGAAACGACAGAGAAGATCGTTCAGATTCGAGAACGATTGAAAGCCTCTAGAGACCGACAGAAAAGCTATGCAGATAAACGAAGGAAACCGTTGGAATTCCAGGTGGGCGACCGTGTTCTATTGAAGGTCTCACCCTAGAAAGGCTTGATACGCTTCGGAAAGCGTGGAAAGCTAAATCCAAGATACATAGGGCCTTTCGAGATTCTCGCCAGAATCGGCCCTGTAGCTTACAAACTCAACTTACCTCGCGGACTCAGTAACGTACATTCTACTTTCCACGTCTCGAACTAGAAAAAGTGTCTGTCCGACGAGACTCTTGTAATCCCACTCGACGAGATCGAGATCAACGAGAGCCTCAACTTCGTGGAAGAACCTGTAGAGATCATGGACCAAGAGGTCAAGCAAAGAAAGCAAAGCCGTGTCCCGATAGTGAAGGTTCGCTGGAAGGCCAAGCGAGGACCTGAATTCATTTGGGAGCGAGAAGATCAGATGAAACTGAAATATCCTCATCTTTTTACTTAGTTATTTGTAACTACTTATTTGCTTAAACTCTAATTTCGGGACGAAATTCCTTCTAACGGGGGGATGATGTGACAACTCGAAATTTTCTATCTTGTACAACCATTCACTTCAATAGAAGTCAGATTTGTTTATGCTAACTTTTAAGCTGTTTGGAGTCAGTTTGAGTGTTCTACGGCCTAGACCTTCAAAAAGGAAATTATAAGACGTATACTCTAGGGTTTATTGTGCATCAAAAAAGTCTCAAAACTCCAAGAGTTTGGAGTTTACGGCCTAAACATGGTGTTTACGGCCGTAAACTCTAAGGAGTATAAATAGGACACTTAGTCATTTTACTCATTTTTTACCATTTCCAAGCCAAGAACTCATTCTCTCTCAAGTATCATCCGATTTTCCCTCTTGATCTTCAACTTTGTAAGTGTTTTCTTACTTGATTAGATGATATACTACAACATCTAGTGATTGTACATGATTTCATCCACGAGATCTCTTCATTTTGATAGATCTTCAAGTGTTCTTCATTTCACCAAGAAAACCAAGAACACACACTAGTGTTCCTGGACTTTAAACACCCTTACAAGCTTCTATATTGTAAGTACTCTTACCTTAGCTTGTTATAGGCTTGATACACTTGTTAATCAATTAGAAAACAACAAGAAACACAAGATCATAAGTTTTTACGGCCAATGCAATCTCCTTGGGCCGTAAACTCTAATGAAAGGGCCATTATGAGCCCTAGTCCTTTACTAAGCCTTGGATACAAGTCTAGATCACTTCCTTATGGAGTATAGGACCTTAAACAAACAAAATAATCAAGCACACATGAGTTTACAGCCGTAAACTAATGGGGAATTGACCATGGGCCGTAAACTCATGTAGGTGGTGCAATGGTGCCACTATTACTTCCTAAGGCTTGGACTTGATCATAGGATACTTAACATTGACTTGTAAGACCTTAAAACAAAAAATGGTAGGAGTAACCATGGGTTTACGGCCGTAAACCCATTAGGACCGTAAACCCTAAACCGTAAACTCATGGAGAGTTTACCCTCGGACCGTAAACTCAAGAGCAAAGCCCTACAACTCATAGATGCAACCCTATGACCTTCTAACACTTGATCCAAAGTGTTTTCCATGTTTTAGGGTGTCTTTACTTGCTTAATTAGTGTTATAATCACTAATTAGATACATATATGTGTCAATACTTGTTAAATAGGATCCGTGTGTGTGCTCAAGTCTTCACTTGACACCTAGCATCCTATACCATCCGTTCATCCAAACCACTCACAACAGGTGAGTACATACCCCTTAATTAACCTTTTTAAATGAATTTAAATACTTTTATTGGGGGGGGGGGATACAAGTTGAAACATTTTAGTTATTATATCAATCACATGTGCTTAATAACTATCAAACTAAGGATTTGCTATTCAATTAGCTGTTTTATCAAACAAAACTACTTCAAATGATTATCAAATGCCTTTACATGTTAAATACTTTTTATTCAAACTCTTTTAAACTTATACTTTGTCAAATGAATATCTATATACATATAGTTATATAAGTAGGATTGAAAGGACTTAGGACTGATAGCTCGCCTTGCTTCCTGTTCCTTGTTTGGCTGTGGACTTAGGGTATCGGTTATTTGTCCGAAGGTCGTTTGAATCTTAGTTATATATTATGTATATATGTATAGATATAAAATTTCCTTCATTCAGTACAATACCTTTGGGCAGCAAAGGTATACAATCATATTCATTCATACAAACAATATTGCTAGTAAACTATAATAGGTATAGTTTAGGAAGTTACTAATACTATTACTAGAACAGTGAAACATACAATGAGTCAGTTCATACATGAGTCAATACATATAGTGATGAGAAACAAACATAACAGATAGTGATGAGAAACAAACATAACAGATAGTGATGAGAAACAAACATAACATACAGTTAGAGAATACTATAACGAGAAACAAACGATAACATACAGAGAGAACATACATACATACTAGACAGAGAGAACATACAATACAGCTAGTACATACAATCCATATACAAGTACATTACAACAGTTATGTGAGCCATGTAACGGGGCATGGCATCACCTGTCATGGCTCGTTTTGTATCCAGAATCTCCTTAAATGGGGAACGTTGAATTTGTGTATAGATCTATACTGGATTGACTATCCTACACCTTGCTGCTCGCTATAGTGGGACTTGCAAGTCTACGGGTGCCAAATGTCATTTTTTCCGACGTCTTTCAGCGTCGTGCTTTTAGTCGGTAGTATGGTACAGGCTTATCACATGGTACTTTAAATAACTACTTTTTAGTCGGGTGCCAAATGTCATTTCTTCCGACGTCTTTCATCGTCGTGTTTTTAGTCGGTAGTATGGTACAGGCTTATCACATGGTACTTTAAATAACAATTGGTTTAAGGTAGTTAGTACAACAGTAGTTACTTATTACAACACTACAGTACTTTATTATTTCCCCATTGCATTCACTTTGTGACCTTCACACAATGAACGATAATGTAAAAGCTATATTTTGGTTAATGATAGTTATATTTGGGAAAATACACACTTTTACAAGAAACAAACATACAAACATTTGATGCCTTGGTAGAAGCCTACTTTTAGTAGAAAAAATAGGGTTTACTAGGAGATTTCAAACATTTACAAACATTTACAAACTTATACATCAAGTGCATACAAACACTTTCATACAAACAATGACACTAAAATACTTATGAATTCACCAGCTTTAAAGCTGATCAACTCTTTCAAAATAACATGTATTCTCAGGTCACCAGTAGACAGGTACCGGTGCCAGGTTTTGAGAAGATGGAGCTCGTTCAAGACTCATCTCATATTTTGATTTACATTTTTGGTGTCTTATAACTTTACAGAACACACTTGTATGAAACTATATTATTAATGCAATGGATGATGTTGTTGCTTATTTGCTACTATACTTTGTTGTGATACTGTACATGATGTCCTCCACCCCTGAACGTTTCCGCCGTTCCGGTTTTGGGGTGTGATAGATTGGTATCAGAGCATTGTTTATAGTGAATCGAGTATATCAACCCATAAAAGATATACAAACTATAAACACAACGGGATTAAAATACTCTGACCAAGAGTTTATACTTTTAAATAATAAAATATTTAACCAAGTATGTCTGAAGGGAAAAAGATTGAGAGGTTTTTCTGGGGATTGACCGCTCCTATCCAAGGGAATATCATTGCGGCAAACCCTGAGACGTGTGATAGTGGAAAGAGGCTGGCGAAGAAATTGTACGTGTTGGATAAGGTGTCTAAGTCCATAACTATTCCTGGTATGTACTTGACCCGACCCGGCATGGTCCATTTGGGTTGTATGGCATCATGCATTTGGATGGACTAAATGAGAGAAATAACACTTGTGGTTTATTAATGTATTAATATATTATAAGTTCTAATATATTAATAATATTATTTAATTAGTATTGATCAAGAATTAATTAAGTGATCAAAAGGAGACTAATTAAATATATGGGTTGATTATGTAAATCATCCATAACTTGTATGGTGGGCTAAAGGCTCCATGGGTTATCAAGTTGGGCTAAGGTCCATAGGATGCTCCATGGGAGTTACAAACCCATGGGTCATGGAAATGAAGAGCCATGTTACATTAGGTTTTACATGGTGTAACCCTAAATGTAACACACTATATAAAGAACTTAACAACCACCAAAATCGGGTACACTAGAAAGAAAGGGGGCTAGGCCGATTTTAGAAGTGTTCTACATTCTCTCAAAGTCATTTTAAGGCACTTGGTGTTGTGTGAAACATTTGAGGCATCACACTTAGGGTGCTAGGCTCTCAAGGTATTCAAGGAATCAAATCAACAACAAGGTATGTAATTCTAGCCATCTTTATGTTTAAAGTTCCCCATGTATGCTAGATAGGTTTATGAACCTTGGAAAAAGTATTTTGCATGTATTTTAGACAAACATAGATCCAAGGTTTTCTAGGGTTGCATGTACACTTAGGAGTGTTAGAATGCTCAAAAACCCATCAGTGGTATCAGAGCCTATGCTTGTTTGTTTGATACTTGATGCAAAAGTGTGAAAAAACTCGTTTTTATGCATTCTGCAGCATGAACTTGCCGAGTCCATGGGGGGACTCGACGAGTCCATGACCAAACTCATCCTACTCGTCGAGTAGGTTCTTGCACTCGACGAGTAGGAGCCCCTGAATGCAGTTTTTCGAGTTTTGCTGCTGGAACTGGACTAGAAACATTACCCTAAACTGTTTTGGGGTATTAAAACTTGTTTTAGATGGTGTAATGGTTGTTCTAATCCATTTTCAATGGCTAATATAAAAATTACATGATTCTATTTGTTCATATGTTCTTGAAATTTTGATATGTTGATTCATGTTCTTATGAGTTCTTGATAGATCATAGGAATTACTTGTTTAATGCTTAATTCATGATCTTTATATGTTTTAACGGAGTCCATAACTTGTCCTCAAGTTATGGATAACCAAAAGTCACTTTGTATTAATTCCATTAAAAGAACACATAAGTTACAAAAATGAAGAGCCTTCATTTTAATAACTCAGAAGTTATGAATTGAAACGTTTTGTAAAGTTACAAAACTTGCCCTCAAGTTTTGGAACATGTAAAGTCATCTAATAAACTTTAGTTCCAACCCCTAGAATTTTAAAAGTTAAAATTCAACCCTTATACTTTATAATATTATAAGTTTAATATATATATATATATATATATATATATATATATATATATATATATATATATATATATAAGATCAAGTCGTTTTACCATTAGTAGGCCTCAATCACGAAGCCGGTCTATAAGGGGGGTATAAGTTTGTTACCTATAAAATGGCAGCTTAATGGGTGTCCACTCTTACCGACCGCTTCCTTGACTGCTGGAGGGTCGTTAGCTGTCACAACTAGGAATTCTAATGCTTTTGTAAACATTAACAATGATAACATTTATGACTAAAACTTGAAAGTATGCATGATGTTTATTCAATAACACCAAAGTTCCATCAATCACCCTATGCAAACACTTCAAATAGTGAACAAAAGATTGGAAACCCTAAAAATCCCGGTTTAAGTCCATTATGGACTAGGATTTTCTTATTGGGCCTAATGGACCAATAAGCCTCCAATTTGACTATTTTGGGCTTAGGACCCTTAAATGGGCTCTAATTAGACCACTTGCATGAAACTTAATATTTTGGGTTATAATGGGCCTAAAATGAATTAGTTTACCTTTAATGGGCCTTGTTGGGCCATAACAAATCTAATAAGCCCTAATGGGCCATAAAATTCATTCTTTTATGCAAATTGGGCCGTGAACCACCCTAAGGGCCCAATGGGCCGAAAACCTCTTATTAGACCTTGTGTTTTCGAGCAAAGCCAAGAATGGGCCAAAGTGATTTTCCTTCCCTCTCTCTTTAGCCCATTTCGGCCCAAATGATAAAAAAAGGGGAAATGTAGAATTATGAGGGCACGACACATCATTTTTACATTTTGGATTTCCATGCAAGACATCTCTCCTCCCCATGCACCTATCACTTCATCTATTTCTCTTCCATCTTCTCTCTTCTTATACTCACGGCCGAGAGCAAGAAACAAACCCATCCACACATACTTCACTTTCATACACTCCCAAATCTCTCAAAGAACACTCCTCTTTCCATCAAAAATTTCGAGATCTTGGACTTTCAAGGAGGTTCTTCCATAAGAATCATCATCTTTGGTAAGTTGTTGTTTGGATCCATGACCTAGTTTCCTTATTTCATCAAAAACCTCTTCCTAACTCATGCAATTTTCTTGATCTACTCCTTAGAAGCTATCTAAACCAAAGTCATCTCAAGAAGCTTGCTAGGGCCGAAAATAACATCAATCTCTTCCATTTCTTTCTCCAAAACCGAACCAACAAATCCAAGGTGAGTTCATACCCCCTTGTTGTCGGTTTTTACTTGTTTTTGGGGGAGAATACAAGTACTATTTGTTGATCTGTGTGTGTATGCTTGTTATATGTGATTTCTTTGGTTTATGTTGTGAAAATATGATGTTATTTGCTAAATCTTCAAATCTATGGCTAAAGTGTGAAGAATACATAAACAATGTACATAATAAACAACTTACTTCAAAGATCTAAGGATCTTTAGGCTTAAGAAGTGAAAACAAAGTCAAAATCCTTATAAGTGTCATTTTCGCAAAAATAATCAAAGTTTGGGTAAAATATGATATTTTCGGTTTTATAAGGACAAAATGGTATTATTTACATAGAAATCTAACTTTTATGAAAATAACACTTGTCTAGGGGTCAAAAACATAAATTTTAGCTTAATGGGCTTTAAATTTGGGCCTTACGAGTTTTGGGCCCAAAGTTGCAAAAAATGAAGTATTTGAGGGGCTGAAATGGAAAAGTTAACAAACTATGAGTTTGAAACATGAATAAAACTGTGTTAAGGGCTGAAAATGACTTTGATGTAAAAATTGGACTAAAAATGCAAAGTTTTCGACTTTGGGGTGAAAATTGTAAAACTTACGGGAATTGAGCCAAAAATGTAAACTTTTTTCAACTCAGGGCTGGAAATGGCAAATACAATAGTTTTGGGCTGAATTTATTATTTCAAATAAAGTTTGGGTCTAAAACGTCAAGAAAAACGGTTTAAGGACCAAAAATGTCAATTTTCCTAAAAGGGGACTAAAAGTGCCATTTTTGTAGATAAAGGGGCTGAAATGGTCAAACTAAATGTTTTTGGGCCAATTAGACGAATATTAAATTATTGGGTTAAAAATATTAAGTTTATAACGTCTGGTTATATATATATATATATATATATATATATATATATATATATATATATATATATATATATATATATATATATATATATATATATATAGACAGTCGTATAACCAAGCTTCGTTATAAATCAAACGTGAAAACATTTTAACACTTCGAATAAACATCGAACTTACAACAAATACCTACATTACAAACATAAGATCAATAAATTATAGATGATTCAATGGTTGGGCTCAAATATCTTCTATTCGTGCTATTGGGCCTTTGTGGCCCAATATCATGATTATTGAGCCCAATATAGTCAAACATGTTTATTGGGCTTCCGGTGACCCAATTACATACCTAGTGGGCCTTTGTCAGCTTTAATATGCTATTGGGCCTTAATGGTCCATTTGCATTGCTAATAAGACCCTAAACCTTTATATGCTTAATGGGCTATAACGTGTCCGTAACATACAAAGTTAGTGGGCCTCGGTAGTCCTCTTCTCTTCGTCTGTTAGGCTTACCTTTATTCAAGTAAACATAAATCAGGTCGTAAAACAATGTTATTCAAATTCTTTTGGATTTAGTGAGAAATAACGGGTGACACCAATAAGTGTCGGTCATAGTCTGTAGTTATAATCAAAGTCTCCTGGAGGGAGAGCAAGAGTTTGTGTATAGATCTATACGGGGGTGACTCCCCCACACCTAAGCTGTTCGCTACAATTAGACTCGGCCAGTCTGGGGTGACAAAATCTTAATTCAAGACCGGCATTCGCTAGAATGCCAAGACATGCGATTTAGTCATTATTATGCATGGTTATAACGACTCACATAGAGATCCATTACCATCCAAGTAATCATTGGGAAATCATGTTCATATGCTGTGACGATACAATAATACAAAACTATCATACTATTTATATCGGAAAACATTGGGTTTTCCGGGGGAACAACATTATTCACTTTTACTTACAACAACTATAATATAAGAAACTATTATGAAAAACATTTCACTTTTACATGTTTTGAAATCATTCACACGTATACTTATGGATCATCACACTTTCTTTTTTGTAAACAATTTTTGTTTTAGAATATATCGGATTTTCTGGGTTTTACAAACAATACAAAACATTTTCATATCAAACCTGCTTATGAACTTACGAACATTATATATGTTGACCGTTTTCAAAATAACTTGTGTTCTCAGGTAACCATTAGAATGAAGAATTATCAAGCGTGTGTCTGAATATCTTTTGTGTGATATCATTCGATAAACAATTTATGTTTGGGATTATGTAATGTAAACAATGTACTTGATGTGAAAAATGACGGTTGTAATGTATTAATGCATGGTGATGTTTATGTTATGTTTCATGTATATTCATTGTGATGATATTTCAATTTAAGTCACACGAGCCCTCAAACGTTTCCGCCGTCTGGTTCGCGAGTGTGACAGGTTGGTATTAAAGCTCTGTTTATAGTGAACTGGCATATCTAAGCACACATTGATATGCAACTATAAAGCCAAAGAGGGACTAAATAACTCTGAACAAAACAAATAAAATATAATAATAAACACTCTTACTTGTGCGACTTAGAAAAAATAAACATAATAACAATTCGAATAAGAGGATTGGAAAATCCTGACATCTCGGTTAAGCCAGGACTGTTCACAGTTGTATTAGGGATGAATGTAGCCTGATCAACTACATTTCCTTCAGAATACAACTATCATATTTCCTGGGGCGATCGCGATGATCAATAAACCTAAGGCATACCCTTTTGTTAACCAAGAGGTGAACATCAACCCAATTTATATAACAACAAAAATATCTTAGGAATAATAATAGTTTATTTATATACTCTCCTTACGTGTTCCTCATCACAGTCACCATGGAAGAGGAGCATCAAGGCATTCAGTTTCACCAGGCCTTGGTGGCCCACAGAATGATTGAAGACGACCCCGAGGAAGGACAAGGGGCAGCACACGACATTGGGCCCGACGAGTACACGGATACGGACTACGAGTTTGAGGGGACCGATGACGACATGGAGGAGGAAAGAGACACAGACGAAGCCTCCGTCAAACCACCTACCGACGAGACACATCAGGACCACCCTGCCCCACCAGGAAATCCCGTCGGAGAGGATCGTCCTCCGGAGGTAGAGGCTGCCGCACTACGGCAACAACTATTTGCAGTGGAGGCACGAGCGGTGCAGGCTGAACTGGAAAGGGATGAGGTCATCGGGGAGATGACCGAGATGGCCCAAATGTTGGCACAACATTTCGGAATATGATTTCGCTACCACCATTGGGCGCCTCCTAGTGTGTTTAGAATCAGTAGACCCCCCTACTAGTGCTATGTTCTCTTATGCTTACCATGTTATGTACTACCGACTCCATGTTTAAGTGATTACACTACTCATAGAGTCGTTATGTTGCCGAACTTTGTGCCCTTATGTATGCTCCTTCGAGCAAATTTTCATGTATCAAAGTACATATATTATTAGTGGAAAATATTATGTATTTTATCGTGATGTTGTTATCTGCTATGTGTTTTGTATTCTTATTGTTTGGTATAAATAAATGGAATCAATTAGATGCACAATCGATTCACGGAATCCCCAACTTAAATACAATACATACTTAACATCTTTCTGTTTCATAACAGCAAGATGCCGCAAAGACCAAACCGTGGAAACAATCAACCACCGACACCACCAAAAATCAACTCAGTTGCATTTCAAGCAGCTGTATCTGCTGCAGTCACAGCAGCACTGGCGCAAATCCATAATGGGAACAATGGTGGAGGCAACGGGCTGGGGGCCGGAAGTTCAAACAACGGGGTAAATCAAGGACCTACCAAGACATGCTCTTACAAAGATTTCACCAACGCCAAGCCACGGACCTTTAATGGCATAGGGGGAATGATAACCCTGAAAAGATGGATTGAAAAGGTGGAATCGGTGTTTGAAATATGCGAATGCCCGAATGAAGTCAAGGTGAAGTTTGCAGCATGTACATTTGTTGATCAAGCTCTCACCTGGTGGAATGGACATGTAGAGGCTATGACTCTTCCGGTGGCTAACGCCATGCCATGGACGAAATTAAAGGAAATGCTAATGGCTGAATACTGCCCGCGTGGAGAAGTTCAAAAAATAGAGCAAGAGTTATGGAATCTCACTGTCCGAAACTCCGACATCGATGCCTACATATCAAGGTTTAGTGAACTGTCTCTGTTGTGCCCTGGCATGATTAATTCAGAAGGGAAGAAAATAGAACAATTCATCTGGGGATTAACTCCCCCAATTCAAGGAAACGTGATAGCCGCAAATACTGAAACCTTTGACAATGCCAAGAGGTTGGCCAAAAAGTTGTACGACCACAACAACAAAAAGGGCGAGAAAGCAGGGGAAACTGAAAGCAAGAAGGAGAGTGATAACAAGAAAGGAAAGAATAACAAGAGGAAGGGACAACAAGGCTCAGAGTCGTCGAAGAAACAACAAACAGTAACAGTTAATGCTGCAACCACCCAAGTTCCCTCCATACCACATGCTCCAGCCTCATCCACCCCAAGTGCCCCTAAGCAGTATTCCGGAAATCTACCAAAGTGCAACAAGTTCAATCTCCATCACAATGGTGAATGCAGGGAGATGCATTGTACCAGTTGCAACCGAAAGGGTCACACGCCGAAATACTGTAGGACATATCCTCCCCAGAACCAGCAACAAGGAAACAACAACAACAACCGCAACAACAACAACAACAACAACAACAACAACAACAACAACAACAACAACACCAACAACAACCACAACAACAACTCTGGGGCTAGCCACACCTGTTATGGATGTGGATGGACTGGACATTTCCGTCGAAACTGACCTAATGTCAACAACCAAGGGAATGGAGGAGCAGGGAGAGTGTTGACCATGGGTCAAGGAGAAGCGGTTCAGGATCCCGCTGTTGTCACTGGTACGTTTCTCCTTAACAACACATATGCATGCATCCTGTTTGATACCGGGGCAGAGCGGAGTTTTGTGAGTAATAAATTCAAACATTTGCTAAAAAAACAACCCAGAAGCTTAATGAAACCTTTACGGTGGAAATGGCTAATGGGAAACCAGAATCAACTGGGGAAATCTACGTAGGATGTACCCTAACCTTAAATGACCATGCATTTCAAATAAACTTGTTGCCTGTAACTATTAGGAGTTTTGATGTGATTATCGGCATAGATTGGTTGAGCCCCCATCATGCCGAAATTATGTGTCGCGAGAAGGCCGTTCGCCTTCATCTCCCTAACCACGAAACCCTAATTATATACGGAGACAAACCCAGTACAAACCTTCGTCTTATCTCATGTATTAAGGCACAGAAGTGTCTACAAAAGAAGGACTTTGCGTTTCTGGCTCATATCGTGGATAAATCCAAGGAAGAGATCAATATTCAATACATCCCAGTGGCTTGCGATTTCCCTGACATCTTTCCTGAAGATCTTCCGGGGATATCCCCAGAAAGACAAGTCGAGTTCCGAATCGACCTTGTGCCAGGAGCTACACCCATCGCCAAATCGCCCTATAGGTTGGCTCCTGCGGAGATGCAAGAACTGTCAAGCCTACTCAGCGAACTCTTGAGAAAAGGATTCATCCGACCTAGCTTCTCACCCTGGGGAGCTCCGATCCTTTTTGTTAAGAAGAAGGACGGATGCTTTAGGATGTGTATCGATTATAGAGAACTGAATAAGCTCACTATAAAAAATCGCTACGCACTTCCACGAATCGATGATCTATTCGACCAACTTCAAGGAGCAAATTACTTCTCTAAGATAGATCTGCGATCCGGCTACCACCAACTCAAGGTCCGGGAAGAGGATATCCCCAAGACCGCTTTCCGAACTCGCTATGGACATTATGAATTTGTTGTAATGCCCTTCGGTGTAACGAATGCCCCTGCCGCATTTATGGACCTGATGAATCGAGTTTTCCGACCATTCCGCGACAACTTTGTCATCGTTTTCATCGACGATATTCTGGTCTATTCTCGAAGCGAAGAGGAACATAATCGACATCTCTGACAAATCTTGGAAACCATGCGAGCCGAAAAGTTATACACAAAACTCTCTAAGTGTGAGTTCTGGCTCCGTAGCGTAAACTTTTTAGGTCATGTTGTCAGCCAAGAAGGGATACATGTGGACCCTTCTAAGATCAAAGCCATTGAAGGATGGGCAGTCCAAACGACACCCACAAAAATTCATCAAATTCTGCGTCTCACAGGCTATTACAGAAGATTCATTCAGGACTTCTCCAAAACAGCTAAGCCACTTACCATGCTTACACAAAAGGGCGTACCATTTGAATGGACAGAAAAGCAGGAGGTTGCCTTCCGAACTCTGAAACGAGCTCTCTGTAGTGTGTGACAACCTGAAATTTCTATTCTGTACAACCATTCACTTCAATAGAAGTCAGAACTGTTTCTGTTAACTTTTAAGCTTTTTGGAGTCAGTTGAGTGTTTTAAAGCTTAGTACTTCAAGAGATAACTGGAGAGAGGATACTCTTGGGTTTATTGTGCAACAATAAAGTCTCAAAACTCCAAGAGTTTGGAGTTTACGGCCCAAACATGGTGTTTACGGCCGTAAACTCTAAGAAGTCATTTTTATCACTTTTTCACATTTTCAAGACTAGAATTCGAAATCCTCTCAAGTATCATCCGATTTTCCTTCTTGATCTTCAACCTTGTAAGTGTTTCTTGCCTTAATTAGTTGATATCCTTCATCATCTAGTGATCTTACATGATTTCATCCATGAAATCATTCCATATGTGTAGATCTTCAAGTGTTCTTCATTTCACCAAGAACACCAAGAACACACACTAGTGTTCTTGGACTTTAAACACCCTTACAAGCTTCTATATTGTAAGTACTCTTACCTTAGCTTGTTATAGGCTTGATACACTTGTTAAACAACTAGAAAACAACAAGAAACATAAGATCATAGGAGTTTACGGCCAAGGCAATCTCCTTGGACCGTAAACTCAAATGATAGGGCCATTGTGAGCCCTAGTCCCTTCCTTAGCCTTGGATACTAGTCCAAATCATTTCCTTGAAGTGTTTAGGACCTTAAACATCAAAAAGACCAATAACTCATAGAGTTTATGGCCGTAAACCCATGGAGAAATGGTCCATGGGCCGTAAACTCTATAAAGTGGTGCAATTTTGCCACAATCACTTCCTAAGGCTTAGACTTGAAGTAAGGATACTTCTTTAGGATTATAAGACCTTAAAACACCAAATGGTAGAAGTTACCATGGGTTTACGGCCGTAAACCCATTGGGACCATAAACCCAAAACGGTAAACTCCAAAAGAGTTTACCCTTGGACCGTAAACTCAAAAGCAAAGCCCTACAACCCTTAGATGCAATCCTTGGTACTTGTAGCGCTTGAATCAAAGTGTTTTCCATGTTCTAGGGTGTCTTTAGTTGATTAATTAGTTGTTAAATGACTAATTGGATACATATATGTGTTATTATATGTTAATTAGGATCCGTGTGTGTGTTCAAGTCTTCACTTGACACTTAGCATCCTATAACATCTGTTCATCCAAACCAGTCACTACAGGTGAGTTCATACCCCTTAAACTTATCTTTTAAATGATTTTAAATGTTTTTATGGGGGGGGGGGATACAAGTAGAAAACATGCTAGTTATAAGATCAATCACATGTGATTTATAACTGTGTTTCAATCAAGGATTTCATATACTTCAAACTGTGTTTCAAAACAAACTACTTTTAAATCGTTTTATAAACTGACATCAAGTCATTATTTATTTATTGTTCAAAACTCTTTAAATGTATTACAAAACCTCTTTTTAACTTATATATACTGTCAAAAGCATGTATATATATGTATAGTTATATACATAATGTTTAAAGGACTTAGGACTGCTAGCTCGCTTTATTTCCTTTTCCTTGTTTGGATGTGGGCTTAGGGTATCGGTCAGTTGTCCGAAGGTCGTCTAAATATTAGATATATATTATGTATACATATGTAGACATAAAAGTTCTATTCAATCAGTTCAGTACCTTTGGGTAGCAGGGGTATACTTTCATCTATTCATATACATAATTTACTAGTAAACTATAATAGGTATAGTTTAGGAGAATACTATCATATACAAATACTATAACAGAGAATACTATAACAGAGGATACTATAACAGAGGATACTATAACAGAGGATACTATAACAGAGAATACTATAACAAAGAATACTATAACAGAGCATACTATAACAGAGAATACTAGACAGAGAATACTATACATAGAATACTATTACTATAACAAGTATACTATAACAAGATTCAGAGATAACATAATGTGAGATACTACTTGATGACACATCGACCATTTCGTTATGTCACGTTTTGTAACCAGAATCTCCTGGAGGGAGAGCGTGAGTTTGCGTATAGATCTATACTGGATTGACTATCCTACACCTTTGCTGTTCGCTATAGTGGGACTTGCAAGTCTACGGTTGCCAAATGTCATTTCTTCCGACGTCTTTCATCGTCGTGTTATAGTCAGATTAGTATGGTAACAATCATATCACATTTTTCCTTAATTAAACCATTGGTTTTAAGGTAGTTATTACTTCAGTGATTAATACAAATAATACTGTAGTACACATATACATTTTTCTATTATATTCAAATTGTGATCTTCTCACATAAAAGGGTAATATAAAACTATATTTTAGTAATGATAGTCATACTTGGGAAAAGCATTCACTTTTACAAAGGAATAAACATACAATACAGTCGGGTCTTGGTAGAAGACTACTTTTTATACTAGTAGAAAATATAGGATTTTCTAGGAGTTTTCAAACATAGACAAACATTTACATTGTTCAATTACAAACATTTTCATCAAACTTATACAAACATTGGCACTAAATACTTATGAACTCACCAGCTTAAATGCTGATCTACGCTTTCAAAATAACTTGTATTCTCAGGTCACCAGTAGACAGGTACTGATGATCAGGTTTTGAGAAGACGGAGCATCTTCAAGACTCGTCTTTTATTTTGATTATTCTTTTTTGTGTCTTATTACTATTAACGAACACACTTGTATGAAATTATACTATTAATGAAATGGATGATGTTGTTGCTTATTTACTACTTTGCATTGTTATGATACTGTACATGACGTCCTCCGCCCCAGAACGTTTCCGCCGTTCTTGGTTTTGGGGTGTGACAGATTGGTATCAGGGCATTGTTTATAGTGAATCGAGTATATCAACCCATAAAAGATATACAAACTATAAACACAACGGGATTAAAATACTCTGACCAAGAGTTTATACTTTTAAGTACTAAAATACTTAACAAGAAGTATACATAATTACATATCTACATACTTACTATAGATCAGTGTGATACTAGAACATAACAAAAGTATTACGATTGTCGAACATCACAAGTAAGCTCAGGGATGTATGGTCAGTTGTGGGAATGACATAGCCTGATCAACTATGTTGGTCCGAGAAGTGATTAGCATATGCCGAGAATGGTTGTTATGTATCAACAAGTCTAAGAACTTACCAACACCACTACAATGAGAACATTAGAACATAACATAAACTTAAAATACTATAGGAGTATTTTGTGTTACTATAATTACTTATTTGAGAACTAAACAGGTCCTTATTAGTATGTCAATAGTTGCTGAGTGGATACACTACGATAATATCTAACTATGGTGGCATAGACTTAGAATCTGTGATCTTTGCTTTACCTCCTGTTCCTTGTTTGGTTGTGGACTTAAGGTTAGGATCACTTATTCGAAGGTCTATCCTGTTTTGATTACATATGACTGGTATGCACTGCGCAAATGTTGGAGTAACTAATAAAGATCATCTAATAATTATTTTAGTTAGTACGTTTATTAATTATTTCTTATACCCCTTTTCTCGCGTAGATTTCATGGCTGGATTCCATATCCCCGGAGACCCGTACTTCCCAAATCAGGGCAATGCTGGATGGCTGGATGACGAGCCAGAAGATGACCATCCAATCCCTTTGGATGATCACCTCGCAGAAGGCTTTTCGGATGGTTCTGACTCCGAACCAGAAGTCAACAACTTACCTCAAGTAGTTCAGAACCCAAATCTCAACCCCCGACCTGCATTTCAAGGTCCCACACCCTTGTGGGCGACAAACTTGAATCGTTGGAGTGATGAACAAGGTCAACCATTACCATTCGATGGAGACCGAAGCTTTTACAATCTCAGCGATGGAGGCTCTGCTGACCGGGTCCTGTCCATTATGGTCCGCAGGATTACTCGGAATATTGAGCAAGGTAGAGCAGCTATCGACCGAGTCATGGAAATTGACGCTAACTCTGGCATTAACACGGTCCGCATTCGCCAACTCGAAGAGGACATGGAAAGGACTAGAAGGACCAATGAGGCTCTGCAGCAACAGCTAGCTGCATCCCGCGCTGAGGTTATAGAACTTCGAGTGCGTCAGAGAGCTCATGAGCGACATCTTCAGGACGTAGTACGTCAACTGGCAGATCTGAGGGTTCGCCCGAGGAATACCCGTCGCCAGTAGAAGATGTCTGACTCATCTCTTCTTTTGGTTTAAGGAATAGCCTTTCGTATCGGTGCTCTATGAAGCACTTTTCTGTAAAATATTCCTGTCATTCAAGTACTTTAACTAGACTTCTAAGCTGTCAAAGTTTTGCTACTTCAGATATGATGTAAGACCTACTCTTAGGTCAATTTTTTCCCCAAACTTATTACATCCTTAATATCAATGATATTGGTAGTCAGCTAATCTTTTGTAGAAATCATTGTTCAAATACTTTCATTCTGGTGATTCTAGAACACTATGGAACTAATACTCTTATCTAGTTGTTGAGCTATGGCAATTTAGTTCATGGGACTCATTCATTTACTTCACTATTGAATTCTTATCATTGTTCTCATCTTTTAACTTATAGTTGAAAGATGCCTCCTCGCAAGTCAACAAGGCGTAATCCTCTGATTACTCCAACTCAAACACCAACTCCTCCACAATTTGATACGACAACTCTTAATGCTGCGGTAGCCGCGGCTGTTGCTACAGCCATGGCTCAATTCCACAACAACCAGGGAACTAGTGGAGGTGGAACAGTCGTTCATTCCACGCAAGGTGACGTCGTTGTGCGCTCGCGAGAGTGCACTTATAAAGACTTCACCAACTGTAAGCCCCGAACCTTCAATGGGATCGGTGGAGTCATTGCGCTGTCGCAATGGTTCGAAAAGACAGAATCGATCTTTGAGATCTGTTCCTGTACTGAAGGAAGCAAAGTAAAATTTGTTGCATTCACCTTCAGTGATAGAGCCCTGACGTGGTGGAATAGCCATGTCAAGTCACTAACCTTAATAGTGGCAAATGCTATGGGCTGGGAAGCCCTTAAAGGACTGATGGTTGAAGAATACTGCCCGAGGGGCGAGGTTCAGAAGATGGAACAGGAACTCTAGAGTCTGACCATGAAAGGCTCCAACATAGTGGCTTACACTGCCAGATTCAGCGATCTGGTGGCGCTATGTCCCAATATGGTTCCCACTGAGGGGAAGAAGATTGAGAGGTAAATATGGGGGCTAGTGCCTCCATTTCAGGGGAATGTCCTAGATTCAAACCCCACTACTTTCGATAGTGCCAAGCGATTGGCACAGAGACTCATTGATCACGGAGTCTCTACCTCGACAATGACAACAACCCTGGCTATCCCAGAACCCTCCAAAGCCGCTGACAACAAGCGGAAGTTCTGGGATAACAAGAAAGGCAAATCGACGCAGAACTCTGCCAAGAAGCAGCAAGTGGTGGCTGTTAATGCCGCGATTGTACCTGCTGCTACATCGCCTAGGAAGCCGTATACCGGAAATTTGCCCAAGTGCAACAAATGCACTTTCCATCATAATGGTGCCTGCCGGGAAATGCAGTGCGCTAACTACAACAGAAAAGGGCACACTGCCCGATTCTGCAAGGCTCCGACGAGGCCAATTAACCAAGTCCCCGGTATTTCTGTGGGCCAGGCTTGCTACAGTTGTGGCGAGGTTGGTCATTTCAATAGAGACTGCCCGAAGGCAGGGAATGCTGGCGGAGTGGGAAGAATTCTAGCGTTAGGCCACGAGGAAGCCGTAGCTGATCCTACGATAGTTACTGGTATGTTTCTCCTCGATAATTCATATGCCTGTATACTATTCGATAGCGGAGCAGAGAGAAGCTTCGTAAGCCAGAAATTTGTTCACTTTCTTAAAAAAAAACCACGAGCACTATAGGAATCTTTCACTGTAGAAATGGCAAACGGGAAAACGGAAAGTACTAACTGCATATACATAGGTTGTACTCTAACTCTAGATGGTCATTCTTTCCAAATAGACCTCATGCCGGTATCAATTAAAAGTTTCGACATCATAATCGGCTTGGATTGGTTAAGTCATCTTCGTGCCGACATCATGTGCTTTGAGAAAGCAGTTCGTCTTAACCTCCCTAACAACTAAACTCTAGTTATCTTCGGCGACAAATCTAGTACGAACCTTCGCATCATTTCGTGTATCCAAGCTCAGAAGTGCTTGCGAAAGGAATATCATGCATTCCTTGCACACATCGTCGATACGAGTCAAGAAGTGAAGGAAATTCAGAACATTCCAGAAGTACGCGACTTTCCCGACATCTTTCCAGAAGAACTACCGGGATTACCACCACAACGCCAAGTCGAGTTCAGAATCGACTTAGTGCCAGGGGCTACTCCAGTAGCCAAATCTCCATATCGTCTCGCACCGGCAGAGATGCAGGAACTTTCCAGTCAACTTAACGAACTTCTCAAGAAGGGATTTATTAGGCCAAGCTTCTCACCATGGGGAGCACCGGTCTTATTCGTCAAGAAGAAAGACGGATCGTTTCGTATGTACATCGACTACAGGGAACTCAACAAGCTTACCGTTAAAAATCGTTATCCTCTACCCCGCATTGACGACTTATTTGATCAACTTCAATAAGCAAGCTACTTCTCAAAGATAGATCTACGATCCTGGTATCACCAGTTACGAGTGTTAGAGGAGGATGTTCCCAAGACAGCCTTCCGAACTCGTTATGGACACTACGAGTTTGTAGTAATGCCGTTCGGATTAACCAATGCACCAGCTGTATTCATGGATCTAATGAATAGGGTGTGCCGTCCTTACTTGGATCAGTTCGTCATTGTCTTCATCGATGACATACTTATCTACTCTCGAAGTAAGGAGGAGCATAGTCAACACCTACGAAGAGTCTTAGAAACATTACGATCGGAGAAGCTCTATGCGAAGTTCTCTAAGTGGGAGTTTTGGATTCGAAGAGTCGAATTTTTGGGCCACGTAGTTAGTGAAGAAGGAATTCACGTGGACCCTTCCAAAATCAAGGCCATTGAGAACTGGTTAGCACCAAAGACACCTACAAAAATTCGTCAATTTCTAGGTCTCGCTGGCTACTATCGCAGGTTTATACAGAACTTCTCTAGCATCGCCAAGCCGCTTACTACACTGACCCAACAAGGCGTGTCCTTTGACCGGGAAGAGAGACAAGAGAAGGCGTTCCAAACGCTGAAGCGAGCCTTATGCACCCCGCCAATACTATCCCTCCCAGAAGGAATAGAAGACTTCGTAGTCTATTGCGATGCATCCAACCAAGGGCTCGGATGTGTTCTGATGCAACGAGGTAAGGTCATCGCCTATGCCTCAAGACAGCTGAAGAAACACGAGGTTAATTACACCACCCACGATCTTGAGCTAGGAGCGGTTGTGTTTGCTCTGAAGATCTGGAGACACTACCTGTTTGGTACAAAAAGCACTATCTTTACAGACCACAAAAGCCTTCAACACATCTTTGATCAGAAGGAGCTCAACATGAGACAACGACGGTGGGTCGAGCTACTCAATGACTACGAATGCGAAATTCGTTATCATCCCGGCAAGGCCAACGTAGTAGCTGACGCCCTAAGTCGGAAAGAATACTCTGGTCGTAGAGTCAAATCATTGACTATGACTATCCATTCACACTTGTCCACACAAATTAAGGAGGCTCATCTCGACGCTTTGAAACCTGAAAATGTGGCGAGTGAATCCCTAAGAGGGATGGATAGGAACCTAGAAAGCAAGGGTGGCGGAGCGTTATATTTCATGGACCGGATCTGGACACCGAAACACGGTGGCTTCAGAGACGTGGTCATGACCGAGGCGCACAACACTCAGTATTCCGTCCACCCAGGTTCGGATAAGATGTATCTGGATCTTAAAAAGTTATACTGGTGGCCTAACATGAAAGCAGAGATTGCTACCTTCGTGAGTAAATGCCTTACTTGCGCAAAGGTTAAGGTCGAATACCAGAAACCATCAGGTTTACTTCAGCAACCGGAGATACCAGAATGGAAATGGGAGCGGATTACTATGGACTTCATAACCAAGTTACCCAAGACAATGGGCGGACTTGATACCATTTGGGTCATCGTCAACAGATTGACCAAATCCGCACATTTCCTACCAATCAAAGAGACTGACAAGATGGAGAAGCTAACAAGAACATACATTAGGGAGATCGTACGACTACATGGTGTTCCAATATCCATTATCTCCGATAGAGATAGTAGATTCACTTCGAGGTTCTGGCAGTCGCTAAAAAGTTCCCTTGGAACGAGGCTCGACATGAGTACAGCCTACCATCCACAGACCGACGGACAAAGTGAGAGAACTATCCAAACCTTGGAAGATATGCTAAGAGCATGTGTGATTGACTTTGGGAAGGCATGGGATACTCATTTACCCCTTGTTGAATTTTCTTACAACAACAGTTACCACACGAGCATAAAGGCTACTCCATTCGAAGCCCTCTATGGCCGAAAGTGCGGATCCCCTCTGTGCTGGGCTGAGGTGGGTGACACCCAGTTAGCTAAAGGACGAGTTCCTGACAGCACTCTCACAGGTCCGGAAATCATACGGGAAACGACAGAGAAGATCGTTCATATTCGTGAACGATTGAAAGCCTTTAGAGACCGACTGAAAAGCTACGCAGACAAACGAAGGAAACCTTTGGAATTCCAGGTGGGAGATCGAGTCCTTTTGAAAGTCTCACCCTGGAAGGGCTTGTTACGCTTCAGAAAGCGTGGAAAGCTAAATCCAAGATACGTAGGGCCTTTCGAGATTCTTGCTAGAATCGGCCCTGTAGCTTACAAACTCAATCTACCGCGTGAACTCAGTAACGTACATCCTACTTTCCACGTCTTGAACTTGAAAAAGTGTCTGTCCGACGAGACTCTTGTAATCCCACTCGACGAGATCGAGATCAACGAGAGCCTCAACTTCATGGAAGAACCTGTAGAGATCATGGACCGAGAGGTCAAGCAAACGAAACAAAGCCGTATCCCGATAGTGAAGGTTCGCTGGAACGCCAAGCGAGGACCTGAATTCACATGGGAGCGAGAGGATCAGATGAAACTGAAATATCCTCATCTTTTTACTTGGTTATTTGTAACTACTTATTTGCTTAAACTCTAATTTCGGGACGAAATTCCTTTTAACGGGGGGATGATGTGACAACCCGAAATTTCTATTTTGTACAACCATTCACTTCAATAGAAGTCAGAACTGTTTCTGCTAACTTTTAAGCTTTTTGGAGTCAGTTGAGTGTTTTAAAGCTTAGTACTTCAAGAGATAACTGGAGAGAGGATACTCTAGGGTTTATTGTGCAACAATAAAGTCTCAAAACTCCAAGAGTTTGGAGTTTACGGCCCAAACATGGTGTTTACGGCCGTAAACTCTAAGAAGTATAAATATGACACCTAGTCATTTTTATCACTTTTTCACATTTTCAAAACTAGAACTCGAAATCCTCTCAAGTATCATCCGATTTTCCTTCTTGATCTTCAACCTTGTAAGTGTTTCTTGCCTTAATTAGTTGATATCCTTCTGTTGAATAATAAAAGTGACCCTCTTGAACTCAGCTACCGCAACCATCTTTCTACCGTAACGGTTCAGCACCCAGAGTCAATCTTGTTCATCACCAACCACATCAGCAACCGGAGTCAGCTACCGCAGTCAACTTAGCTAGATTAAGTTATTTTTCTTTTATGTAATACACTCTATTATCCAGTATGCCTTGCACGACTGCTTATAGAGTTGTAATCTAGTGTAGTTTCTAAGTCTCTATAAATTGAGACTTACTCTCCTTGTATTAAAAAAAAAAGAACCGATAACTTATGAATTCTATCTGAATACACATTCTGAAGTTATCTCTCTATCTTTCTTCACTCATCTCTTCTTACTTAAATCTTATCATAATTCTGCTGATCATAATCCCTTTTCGGAGCAAGTCTTTCAGACTTAATCACTAAGCTTGATCTTCCTTATTAACTTGGAGTGAATGCATTCCTTGTTATGAATCAGCTTAAGTGTCTTCTTGATATAACAATTGCTGTCATTTCCATTCATTTACATTTCCGCAACTAACTCTTTAACTATCTAACTATATTATTGTTGAGCTTTTAGATCCTTTGAGATTAACTATTCTGCATTATACTTGTTCTAACTTTTGTTCAAGTGTGTCTCCAAGTTTTTCTCTCAACAATTGGTATCAGAGCCAAAGTGGTTGCTTTTTGAAAACGGAACTCTGATTTTTCAAAGAGCCTTCTATACCACTAAAGCTCATTTCTTCAAAACAAAAAAAAAACAATTTCAAATGGCACAATCATTATCTCTGAATGTTTCCAACAGTGTCGGTGGTTCTAACCGAGCCCCAATACTAGTCGCAAATGAATATCATCACTGGTCACAAAGAATGGAAAGGTACTTGAGAAGACTGGGTAGAGATGTATGGCGATCCGTAGAAGAAGGACCACATGTTCCAGTCCTTACACCAGTCCAAACTGACGGCGCTGCAACCAGGCTAGGAGGAGGTCAACCAGCCATGAGCCGTCCCACCAAGGATGATCTCGATAAAATGGAAAATGATGCTGTTGCTTTTTATGAAATCTCCTGCGGAGTTGCTCCTGACAACTTCGATATTATCATAAATTGCAAATCAACGAAAGAGATCTGGGATGTTCTTAAAAACCTGTACGAAGGCTCAGAACAAGCACAAGATAAGAAGCTTACTACCGCACTCAACGAGTTCAACAACTTCAAAACTCATACTGGAGAAAGTTTGGAAGACTTCTTCAAAAGGTTCAACCTGATAGTCACCAAGTTATCCAATGCGGGCACCATCCGCAGTAACCATGAAATCAATCTTCAGTTTCTTAATGGTTTGGGCAGACATTGGACTACGGCTAAGATGATAGTCCAAGGCGATAGAAAGATTCACTCCCTGTCACTTTACAAGCTCGATGGAGAGCTGCAAGCTCAAGAATCCACCGTACTCAAAGACTGTGCTGACTTCGGAGGACCACTTGCTCTCATAGCACAAGCTCCACCGCAGTCACCTTACCCTTCCTCGTATAACACTCTACCGCAGTCATACGAAGCGGATTATGAATATGATGATGTAGAAGATTTTCAGAAGGCTATTGCTCTGGTTAGCCAACAGTTCAACCGTCTACCACCTCCTTCCTTCCGCAAGAATCAGCAGTTCAACAAACCTCCATTCAACCGTAACTTCGGTTCTCAGAATAACCACTCTCGATTTCCCAAAAGTTCTCATCCACCACCGCAATCTCAGAATATTCAACCAAAGGAGGTACCGCAGTCTCCTCAAATCACTGACTCTGGTACTCCTTCAGAAGACAAGACTGATGTTGTAATTTGTCACAAATGCAACAAAGAGAATCACTTTGCACGAGATTGTAAGGCCAATGTAGTAAAAGACAGAGCATTCTACATTAGAATGGCTCAAGAGGTGGAAGACAAAGAAAAAGCTGAAAAGGCAAGGGCATACGTGGCCCATGTCAAAAGAGACCATCAAGTCTGGTCATCCGGAGACGAAGATGAGGCCATCAGCAGTGTCAAAGGAAAAGGGAAAATCTGCATGCTGGCCACTGCGGATGATGATGGGTCTACAATGTTGAACAAGAACTACTGCTACATGGCAAAGGATGGAACACTAAGCATCGTCGAACAGGTAAAACTCATGATCCAAACTCTAAACTATAGCATGCATGACTGTGAGCCTTACATAGATGATCTTAATGACACTTGTGATGCCGTCCTTACAGACTATAATAAAGCCTTAGATGAGAAGAACATTGCGTCCCAAGAGATGTTCCACGTGAGAGGACGACTGGATAACAAAAGACTTAAGATGGCTATGTTAGAGAAGGACCTAGAGTTAGAAAAGGATGCAAGAATGTTAAGTGAAACCCAATTAGAGATAGCTTTGAACCAGAGAGATTTAGCTCAGAGAGAAATTGTACGCTTAAATCTGTTAATTGAAAAATTGTTTAATGAAAGTGAAGCTATTGAAAATTTGGTAAACAGTGGAACCGTGGACAATACATACAATTGGGGTTGGTCAAATGGATATCCTACCTCAATGGATTCCTCACCCCGGTTCAACAAAGACAGACTGTATGTCCCTCCAGACCGAGAATTTCATTTCCCTGTCAATGACAAGACTTTTCCCAAAGATATTAAAACTCACTTCGGTAGACTGCACAACTTAAGCAATAATTGTGTCACTGAGGAAATTGTGCCGGAGGTTTCGGATCACACATGTGATCAAAGTCCTATCTGTGGCACCATCTATCCAAATTCTCAAACTTCATCCGTAGTTGATGAAGAGATTGTTGTTGAGGGCCCCGAAGTTTCAAAAGACTTTCCATCTCTGTCCTCAGACCGCAGTGTCTCTCACTGTAGTCAAATGTCTCACAAATGTCCCACCGAAGTCCCATCTAAGACTTACTCAGCGGTAGTCAAGTCATCCCTACCGGAGTCATCAGTTCAAGGAACTGTAACTCTTCAGCCAATATTTCATGAACTACCTATAGAAAATTTTGAAGTAGGTCAATGTTCCCAAATTCCTGAATCCTCAAGTTCTGATGACTCAAGTCCGCGTTTTCAAAATCATTCTAAGAATTCCACGAAACCGCAGTTGAACAACAATGACTGCGGTTCACCAAAATCTTTGGCAAAAAAGGCTTTTAAAGAAGAAATCAGATCTCGCGGTACTAATAGACAAACTTTTTTTAAAAAAAAGAAGCAAGTCAGATTTCCTAAATCCAAAAGTCCTAAAAAATTTGTTTTCTCTCACTACATTTAAAAAAACTCTTCTTTCAAGAAAACAAACAAAAAGGAAAGTTTAGTTTCAAAAGTCATTCCTACTCCTTCTGACACAACCCAAAAGGGTGTTCAATCCTTTCGAAACTATGTTTTTCAGGTCTATTCTTCAAATTATCCTAAATGGAAAGGTATTTTACCCACTCCAACACTTTTAAAGTCACGTCAAAATTTCAAATGGAAGGGTATCTTACCAAATCCATCAAAAAGAATTCAGAAATCTACACGTGCTAAAACCTTTCATAAACAGACTTTTTCAAAACCCAAAAACACTCGTGTTAGGAATTACCCATCTCGGACCGGTAACAGATCCAAAACATCCTTAAAACCGCTGACCAATCACAGTGTTAGATCAAAAGACAAAATCTCCTTTTGTAAATGTCAGTGTAGTTGTCAAAAGGTTTTATCTCATGTCAAATCGAGTCAGAGTCAGAAACCTCGTATTTTTTCAAAAAATCACAACACTCCAAATCTACTCAAACACCCAGGACTAGGCTCAAAAGTTGACAAGAGACCTGTCCCTGCAACCTCGGACCATGCATCACTCAGAAACACATCAATTGTCCCAGGCTCCAAACTTGTTTGGATGCCTAAACTAACCGTGTAATTCTCAGGCTTTGTGCACGGAGGAACAAGAAGAAGAGTGGTTAATTGACAGTGCCTGCTCCTTGCACATGACCGGAAGGTTAGAGTACCTTCGGGATTTCAGGCCTATATGAAATGGTGGAAATGTCACGTTTGGTAACAATGCAAACGGTGTCATCCGAGGTTACGGTGTTCTCACTACGGGGAACTTTTCCATTCAAAAGGTTGCTTATGTAGAAAGCCTTAAACACAATCTCATCAGTGTTGGCCAACTATGTAAAGCAAGACATCGTGTTGAATTTGATGATCAGTTTTGCTACGTAATGACGAGTGATAGAAACACTTTCCTGATCAAATCTCGATCCGAAGGTACCATGTACCCTTTGGATGTTTCTCTAATCATTGGTAAACCGCAATTGTGTTTCTTGTCCAAAGCTGTATCCGAAGTCAGCTGGCTATGACACCGTAAGCTAGCTCATCTCAACATCTGGTACATCAACAACTTAGTCACTAGAGAACTCGTCCGCGGTCTCCCTATTCTCAAATTTAGCAACGATACTCTCTGTCCGGCTTGTGAATGTGGTAAGCAGTCTAAAGCAAGTCACCCTCTGATAATGGACTCTTCTATTTCTGAACCACTGGAGCTATTGCACATTGATCTCTGCGGTCCATCAACCGTAGCCAGCCTCCACCACAAGAAGTATATACTGGTTATTGTTGATGACTATACACGCTTCACATGGGTCTTCTTCCTCAGACTCAAATCAGAGACACCGCAGATCTTCATCAACTTCATCAAAGAAATCGAACTTCAGATCAAGCTTCCAGTTAGACGCATCCACAGTGATAATGGAACCGAGTTCACTAATCATCTTCTTAACAGTTTCTTGGTGTCCAAAGGCATTTCTCACAACTTCTCAGCACCCTACACACTGCAACAAAATGGTGTAGTAGAAAGAAAGAACCGCACACTGGTAGAAGCAGCCAGATCCATGCTTAACTTCGCCCAACTTCCTCTCTACTTCTGGGCTGAAGTAGTAGCAACCACATGCTTTGTCCAAAACCGAAGTATCGTGTGCAAACGCCTCAATAAAACACCATATGAGGGCCTTAACAACCGCAAGCCCAATGTTCGCTTCTTTCATATTTTTGGGTGTAGATGCTTCGTGATCAACAACAGAGATCAGCTCAACAAGTTTGCACCGAAGTCCGACGAAGGCATATTCCTTGGTTACTCCACTAACAAGGTTGCTTATCGAGTGCTCATCAGGCGTACAAGGCTGATCATTGAAAGCTTCGATGTGAAATTTGATGATTCTCACATCCGCGACGCCCCTCCATCCACTGAAACCTCCGCAATCATGGAAAGTGACATTCCTGCCTCTTCAGGTCCCTTGAATCTAGTTGAAGTCAACTATGAGGATCTTTTCGATCCTATTGAAACGGCGAAACTATCCGAAGTTCTTGTGTCACCCGCAGCTCAACAACAACATGCTGATGTTTCTGGACCATCTCTATCTGAAGTAGCCTCTCTCAATACTTCCACCTCTCCGGTTGAGGGGGAAAGATATACTCCGGATCTAGCCGCAACCGTCGAGGTTCCAGTACTTGATGTTGTTCAAATTCCTGTCCGTAGAGAAGCATTACCATCAAACGTATCTTCGGATTCGGATGATGAACTCATAGAAAATATCGACACTAGAACTGATCCAAGGATTGTCACTCTCCCATCCGCAGTCTAGGGGGAACCTTCTCACGTTCCAGAGGAACTCCTATCTGCAACCCAGGGGGAACCTCTCCCAACTGCTCAAGAAAATTCCGTTCCAATAGATCAAGATGACTCAGCAGGATGTTCTCAAGTCCAGGGGGAACTGTCATCTCCAACCGCAGATTCCTCTGACATTCAAGATATTCCCTCTACCGCAGCTGCTGATCATCTGCTGCCACGTCTTCATGTATAGACGAAAGACCACCCACCAGGTCAAATCATTGGGAACCCATCCGCAGGCATCCAGACTCGATCTTCCAAGGACCTATCTGATCACTGCCACTATGCAGCATTTATATCCTCGGTAGAACCCAGAACGATCAAAGAAGCATTGCTTGAACCTGACTGGATAGCCGCAATGCAAGAAGAGCTTGAAGAATTTCAAAGAAATAAAGTTTAGCAGCTCGTTTCGAAGCCACGTGGTCACTCCATTGTTGGCACTAGATGGGTGTTCAAAAATAAGTTGGATGAATCTGGCGCGGTAGTCAGAAACAAGGCAAGGCTAGTTGCAAAGGGGTATAGTCAACTTGAAGGCATTGACTACGATGAAACGTATGCTCCGGCAGCACGCATGGAAGCTATCCAGATCTTTCTAGCATACGCAGCCCACAAAAATGTCAAGGTACACCAAATGGACGTTAAGAGTGCCTTTCTCAATGGGGGAACTAAAAGAAGAGGTTTATCTTCAGCAACCTCCAGGCTTTGAAAATGTTGAATTCCCAGACCACTGCTACAAGCTTGAAAAGGCAGTCTACGGTCTGAAGCAAGCCCCAAGAGCATGGTATGAGACTCTTTCTGAATTCCTTGTCTCATCTGGGTACAAGAGAGGAGTGATTGATCCCACACTATTCAGAAAAGCAACTGGCGACCACCTCATGATGGTACAGATATATGTAGATGATATCATCTTTGGTTCGACTGATCAAGGCATGGTGGATGAATTTGCTAAGCTCATGACCAACAAGTTCAAAATGAGCATGAATAGAGAGATTAATTTCTTTCTAGGTCTTCAAGTGAAACAAGTACCGCAAGGCATATTCATTCATCAAGAAAAATACACCACTGAACTATTGAAGAAATATTCTATGGACAACTGTTCATCTGCTAAGGTCCCCATGGCCTTCGGTTATAAGATCTCTGCTGATCCCTCAGGCGAATCTGTGGATCATAAGACTTATAGAGGCATCATCGGGTCTTTGATGTACCTCACTGCAAGCAGGCCAGACATTGTCTTTGCAACTGGTGTATGTGCAAGGTATCAGGCTGACCCAAAAGTCTCACATATGACCGCAGCCAAACAGATACTACGGTACCTGAAAGGAAGCAAATCTCTTGGTCTATGGTACCCCGCAGGCAATGACTTCAGCCTGCAAGCTTTCACAGATGCGGATCATGCCGGATGCAAGCTCGATCGAAAATGCACTTCAGGAGGATGTCAATTCTTGGGTGAAAGACTAGTCAGCTGGTCCTCAAGAAAACAAAGTTGTGTCTCTCTATCAACTGCAGAAGCCGAGTATGTGGCCGCAACCAGCTGTTGCGCTCAAGTCCTTTGGATGAAAACTCAACTAATGGACTACGGGTATAGAATGTTGCGGATACCGATCTATTGTGACTCTGAAAGTGCTATTGCTATTTCTCACAATCCAATTCAGCACTCCAAGACTAAGCAAATTGAACTACGGTATCATTTCATCAAAGACCACATCTTAAAAGGTAATATTGAACTCATCTTTGTCCCTTTTCATGAAGAGATTGCTGATGTGTTCACAAAAGCGCTCGATTCAACAAAGCTTAACATCTTCTTGCAAATGTTAGGAATGATGAATCCAGACCCGCAATTCGTTTTGAATTGTTAGCTACCGCAGACCATCCTTGGTCTCCGTTGCGGTTCTAACTGAGAATTACATGTGATAGATGCTTTTGGTACCGCTGTCTAGGTACCGCAACCATATATCATACGTATCTCTCATGGGTCTTTATGGTCTGTTATTACTAATCTTTGTACAAGTGTTTTCCTCTCAGTTTCTCACTGCAGTCTTTCCTAGTTCCATCCGCGATGACGTTTCTCAACCGCAATGAAAGTTCCATCCGCGATGACGTTTCTCAACCGCAATGAAAGTTCCATCCGCGATGACGTTTCCAACTGCAATGAATTTTCCATCCGCGATCATCATGATAATTTCTCAACTGTTTTATCAACTCTTGAATCTTTGTGTGCTATTTAATGATCCTTCATTAAATTAAACATTAAAGACAAAAAAACATTCTCTTTAGAAACTGTCACATTCTCTTTCTGAATAATCCTTGTATCAGACCTATTTTAGGGATGATGACAAAAAGAACGTTTTTCAATAAACTCATCTTTAATTTGTCCTTTCCTCTCCCCAATACGTCCCATCCGTTACAACTTCCTCTCCCATCACCCCCACGATCACCTGACGTATTGACATGCGTCTGACTTTACATTAAATGCAAAACCCCTTTTGGAAATCTCCCAAAATCTCTTCAAACCCGTTTTAATTATGTCTGACTGAGATTTAATCCAAAATTCATAGATTCCCCCCAAAACCCCAATCGACGTTTTACCCTATCCTTACCATTTACCTAGGGTTAAACATTTTTTTTACCCCCCTTTATAAACCCATCTTCTTCCCCAACACTACTTTACGTTTTCTGATTATCGTTTCTTTCTCCCAAATTCCTCAAATCCTTCAAAACTTTCAAGAACTCTGTTTTCTTCTTTCAAATCTTCAACAATGGTGAAATCAGGTGCATCAAAGAAGCAATCCAAGGTTTCAGGTTCTGTAAATCCAACAGGTTCCGACTCTCTAACAATCGCTTCAAGTAATTTCAGAGCAATATTTGAAGATCATCCTTCATATAATGCTCCCATCAAGCTTATGTTCAAGTTTCTCAGGAACCACCCTCTGTTTGGTCCATTCGATGCATTTACAGACGTTGTTCCAGTTTCTACTCTATTCAAATGTGCATTCTCTGCATATCGTCCAATGGAAAACCCCCAAGAAGTTCACCTCAATCTCATGAACGATTCTTTGGTCATCTTGTCCACAGAAAAGTTCTTAAATGCCATTAATCTTCTGGTTCACCCTTCCATCAAGATTTTCTCACCTTCAATGGCAGACGTTACATCCGCACTCTACCAGATGGGGTATCAGAAATCAATTCGAGGAAGTGGTGAGTTCAAAAAGAATCAGCTGCCTGCGGTATGACAGTTTGTGTGTCATTTTGTCATCCGTTGCCTATCCGGCAGAACCGGAGGCATCGACAACATGGGACTGAAGCTACTGGAATTGGTATGGAGCATCTACACAGGCCACGACGTAAACTATGGACAAATCCTTTGGGACGACTTCCTCCAGTACATTCCCAAAGAGCACCCAAGGGAGAACCCAACCGAGCTCACATTTGCACGGTTCTGGTCACTTTGCATCTCAGACTTACATGCGGATGCTGGAATAGACATGGGTAGTGACATTAACTTTTTCGTCACTAAGGATCTTAAAAGGTACAACCCTTCTTCTGATCAAACGATATTTGGACCGATCCGCAGACTCCCTACTCATATCCTTTCTTCTCTTGGTCTTGAGACTGCTGATGTCTCAGACCACATTGAGGCTACGGAGGGTATTGCCCCATACCCTCCTACCCCGCCTCTTCTATCCGCAGCCATCATCCCTGAGGGTACCGCGGTCCCCTCTTCCACTACACTATCCAATCTTTCTCAAAGAAGAAAGCAGTTGGCAACCAAGAAACAAAGAACACCCAAGAAGGATGCTCCTAAACAAACCGCACCCACCAAGAAACGCAAAACAAAACCTGCCCCAACCATATCTAGCAGTGATTCAGATGAGGATAGGCATCTAATCTCTATCCTTAAGAAAAGGAAAACAACCGATACCACTATCCATATGCGTGACCGGACCGATGCTGAAGCCTCTCAACAGGCTCCAGTAGTCCTTGGGGTGCCCGCACACCCATTCGACACCACCATCATTTTCTAGTCAGACTCAGAAAGTGAGTCTGATTCTCAACTACGTGGAGACTCCCCCCTAGTGCACTCCGAAGAGGACGACACTGATTCACGCCCTAAGGTCTCCAGGGCTTCCCGACTGCATTTCTTTTCACCAGAGGAGTTGCGCTCCATTCTTCTTTCTGTCACCCAAACACTACAAACACCTTCCCACCCGCAGGGCACTTCTTTCGCCCATGCCAGAACTGAGCAGAGGCCACACTTGACCACGGGTCAAGGAGACCGAGGAAGCTCGGGAAATCCTACTCCGCTTTCATCTTTTACATGCGGTTTAGGCACGGTGAGCACAAATGTGCAAGGATCCGTGGACCCGAAGGACACTTCGGTGCGCTTTGAAGGATTTGACCGTGATGCATCCAATGACTCTTGGTTACAGTACAATCCGGTAACTGAGTCAGACAAGAAGAAGTATGCTGCGTTCCAAAGGGCTTTCCAAGCCCGCAAGGAACAACAAATCAAGCAGCAACAACAGAAAGAACAGGAGATCCAGTCCGTGGCTAGATATTGGGCAAATGCCATCAGCAATGCTAGTACCGTAGCCACCATTCAAAAAATTCAGAACTGGATGGATCAGATGGCTGAAACAATTTCAAAAGCTCAAGCTTCAGGTGCAGCCGCATGTACCTCCAAAGTTCCTCCTACTCCAACTCCCATTCCATCTCCCACTCCTACAGTCAATCCATCACAAGACGAAGAACCTGCAATCGAACTCAGCTCAGCTCCCACCTTCGGTCTTGATGATGAAGACATCCAAGAAGTAAACAAGCCAAGCCCTTCTGATGATGACCTCATGATGTTTGAAGAAGAGGAGTCCAGCAGTTCTCAACATTCGACTTCCAAGCCTAAAGAGAAGAAGAAAAAGAAGAAGAATGTTGTCACCCGGAAGGAGTTCATGAGCCTTCAAGCCAAAATCGATCAGATCTTGGCTGCGGTCCAGCCTACTCAACCGCAACCTGAAGACACTCCAGGACCGCAGTCACTGATTGAAAGAATAGAGCGTCTGGAAACAAGGGAACGCATGGCTGCTGAACGAATCTCTCTCAAAGTAGAGATGGGGATCCGGTCCCTTGACAATAACCGCAAGGCTGATCACAAGGACTTCATGGCTGCAGCGGAACGCCTCATCACTGAGGTGACCGCAATCAAAACGGATCTTCAAGTGGCCATCGCGGATCAAGCTTCTCAGTCTCAGAAGTTGATAGATGAGACTCATACTGCTTATGAGTCCACTATCTCTGTTCTTCAAGCAACCATCAACAGACTGCAAAAATCCCTTTCCTCCAACTTCCATGGCCCTGAGATCCTCCAGCTCACCAAAGAAATCCACAAGTTATTCTTCAGCTCCTCCACTTCAAACAACCAACATTTGGCAGAAGCTCTCAAAGCTCAGTTCCAAGAAGTCTTCAACAAAGTGGATGGACTTAAGCAATGGCTTGAGGAAGCACCGGGGTTGCATCCCTCAAGAGGGGGAAGTGATGAAGAACAAGAAGTCCATCACTCTGATACTTCTATTCATCAGAGTCCCCCCATCATCATTGAAAAAATTCCCACACCACCACAACCATCTCAACATACTCCATCTCCTCACACTTCACCTCCAAAAGATACTCCCAAAAAGCCAGAGACTCCTCCGTACTTCAAGAACTTGGCTGAAAACATGTCTTCTCCAAGCACCACAGACTCCCTTGCCACCGCTCAAAGGAAGCATGATTGGAAAGCAGCCAAGCTGGCAGAGTTAATTTGGAGAGAATACGGGTTTGATACCATGATGGATGAGTCCTTGATCAATTCTTGGATCAATCCGCACCGCAGGCTCCTAGACGAAGATTACAGACTGCACCTCACTTATGCTGAACCCCCTGCTGATGGATACTAGGATATACCAATTTCTCCAAATGCCAAGTACTTCATTGTATTTGAGCAGTTTGACCAAAGCCTTCCAGATCACAAGAGACTGCCAATGGAGTTTGAGAGACTTAGTCTTTTTCATGCTAAACATGCCTCCTCCATTGAAAACATATGGTCTAACGACAGACCATCCGCAGTCAAGAACTACAAAGTCAGGAAATTTATGAAGGCTGACTACATCCAGTATACCCTCAGCAGAAGGGAGCATGACTACATCCGCACCCAGGCAGACTTTCCTTGTATGAATCCGGAAGAAATCTTCCTTATTTCCAGGGTGTTCCAAAACAAGTCAGAAAAGCACCCTAAAATGCAGATAGCGCTTGAAAAAGCCAACTCTTTTCTCAGGGATACGGTCTGTGACTTTGCCAAGATAGATGCGGATATCTACCCCACCATCCTCAAGAAGTTTGATCTCCCACCTTTTGAACCTATGCCAATGCCTACCGAAGGCTTCCAAGAAAGATCTCTAGGCGCAAAAAACTACCCTGAACTTGGAGTCATATTCAAAAGGAAGACTGACAACGTCAAATATTTCATTCCTATGACTGCCATGCACCGCCTGACCAAGAAACAACTTGACATCTGCCGGACTGCAATTGAAAGATCTAAGCATACTACCGCAGAAGTCAAGTTCGAGATCACAAGAAGAATCACATGGTTGGAAAACGTCAGGAAGTTCTGGTGGATTTTGATCAAGTTCCTCAAACTTGATAGCTGAACCGGAGTTAAAGAGGTCACTTAGGGGGAAATTGTTGAATCATAAAAGTGACCCTCTTGAACTCAGCTACCGCAACCATCTTTCTACCGCAACGGTTCAGCACCCGGAGTCAATCTTGTTCATCAGCAACCGCATCAGCAACTGGAGTCAGCTACCGCAGTCAACTTAGCTAGATTACGTTATTTGTCTTTTATGTAATACACTCTATTATCCAGTATGCCTTGCATGGCTGCTTATAGAGTTGTAATCTAGTGTAGTTTCTAAGTCTCTATAAATAGAGACTTACTCTCCTTGTATTAAAAAAAAAGAACCGATAACTTATGAATTCTATCTGAATACACATTCTGAAGTTATCTCTCTATCTTTCTTCACTCATCTCTTCTTACTTAAATCTTATCATAATTCTGCTGATCATAATCCCTCTTCGGAGCAAGTCTTTAAGACTTAATCACTAAGCTTGATCTTCCTTATTAACTTGGAGTGAATGCATTCCTTGTTATGAATCAGCTTAAGTGTCTTCTTGATATAACAATTGCTGTCATTTCCATTCATTTACATTTCCGAAACTAACTCTTTAACTATCTAACTATATTATTGTTGAGCTTTTAGATCCTTTGAGATTAACTATTCCGCATTATACTTGTTCTAACTTTTGTTCAAGTGTGTCTCCAAGTTTTTCTCTCAACACCTTCATCATCTAGTGATCTTACATGATTTCATCCATGAAATCATTCCATATGTGTAGATCTTCAAGTGTTCTTCATTTCACCAAGAACACACACTAGTGTTCTTGGACTTTAAACACCCTTACAAGCTTCTATATTGTAAGTACTCTTACCTTAGCTTGTTATAGGCTTGATACACTTGTTAAACAACTAGAAAACAACAAGAAACATAAGATCATAGGAGTTTACGGCCAAGGCAATCTCCTTGGACCGTAAACTCAAATGATAGGGCCATTGTGAGCCCTAGTCCCTTCCTTAGCCTTGGATACTAGTCCAAATCATTTCCTTGAAGTGTTTAGGACCTTAAACATCAAAAAGACCAAGAACTCATAGAGTTTACGGCCGTAAACCCATGGAGAAATGGTCCATGGGCCGTAAACTCTATAAAGTGGTGCAATGGTGCCACAATCACTTCCTAAGGCTTAGACTTGAAGTAAGGATACTTCTTTAGGACTTATAAGACCTTAAAACACCAAATGGTAGAAGTTACCATGGGTTTATGGCCGTAAACCCATTGGGACCGTAAACCCAAAACTGTAAACTCCAAAAGAGTTTACCCTTGGACCGTGAACTCAAAAGCAAAGCCCTACAACCCTTAGATGCAATCCTTGGTACTTGTAGCACTTGAATCAAAGTGTTTTCCATGTTCTACGGTGTCTTTACTTGATTAATTAGTTGTTAAATGACTAATTGGATACATGTATGTGTTATTATATGTTAATTAGGATCCGTGTGTGTGTTCAAGTCTTTACTTGACACTTAGCATCCTATAACATCTGTTCATCCAAACCACTCACTACAGGTGAGTTCATACCCCTTAAACTTATCTTTTAAATGATTTTAAATGTTTTTATGGGGGGGGGGGATACAAGTAGAAAACATGCTAGTTATAAGATCAATCACATGTGATTTATAACTGTGTTTCAATCAAGGATTTCATATACTTCAAACTGTGTTTCAAAACAAACTACTTTTAAATCGTTTTATAAACTGACATCAAGTCATTATTTATTTATTGTTCAAAACTCTTTAAATGTATTACAAAACCTCTTTTTAACTTATATATACTGTCAAAAGCATGTATATATATGTATAGTTATATACATAATGTTTAAAGGACTTAGGACTGCTAGCTCGCTTTATTTCCTGTTCCTTGTTTGGATGTGGGCTTAGGGTATCGGTCAGTTGTCCGAAGGTCGTCTAAATATTAGATATATATTATGTATACATATGTAGACATAAAAGTTCTATTCAATCAGTTCAGTACCTTTAGGTAGCAAGGGTATACTTTCATCTATTCATATACATAATTTACTAGTAAACTATAATAGGTATAGTTTAGGAGAATACTATCATATACAAATACTATAACAGAGAATACTATAACAGAGAATAATATAACAGAGGATACTATAACAGAGGATACTATAACAGAGAATACTATAACAAAGAATACTATAACAGAGCATACTATAACAGAGAATACTAGACAGAGAATACTATACATAGAATAATATTACTGTAACAAGTATACTATAACAAGATTCAGAGATAACATAATGTGAGATACTACTTCATGACACATCGACCATTTCGTTATGTCACGTTTTGTAACCAGAATCTCCTGGAGGGAGAGGGTGAGTTTGCATATAGATCTATACTGGATTGACTATCCTACACCTTTGCTGTTCGCTATAGTGGGACTTGCAAGTCTACGGGTGCCAAATGTCATTTCTTCCGACGTCTTTCATCGTCGTGTTATAGTCAGATTAGTATGGTAACAATCATATCACATTTTGCCTTAATTAAACCATTGGTTTTAAGGTAGTTATTACTTCAGTGATTAATACAAATAATATTGTAGTACACATATACATTTTTCCATTATATTCAAATTGTGATCTTCTCACATAAAAGGGTAATATAAAACTATATTTTAGTAATGATAGTCATACTTGGGAAAAGCATTCACTTTTACAAAGGAATAAACATACAATACAGTCGGGTCTTGGTAGAAGACTACTTTTTATACTAGTAGAAAATATAGGATTTTCTAGGAGTTTTCAAACATATAAAAACATTTACATTGTTCAATTACAAACATTTTCATCAAACTTATACAAACATTGACACTAAATACTTATGAACTCACCAGCTTAAATGCTGATCTACACTTTCAAAATAACTTATATTCTCAGGTCACCAGTAGACAGGTACCGATGATCAGGTTTTAAGAAGACGGAGCATCTTCAAGACTCGTCTTTTATTTTGATTATTCTTTTTGGTGTCTTATTACTATTAACGAACACACTTGTATGAAATTATACTATTAATGAAATGGATGATGTTGTTGCTTATTTACTACTTTGCATTGTTATGATACTGTACATGACGTCCTCCGCCCCAGAACGTTTCCGCCGTTCTTGGTTTTGGGGTGTGACATAGTGCACCAGTACTATCATTACCAGAGGGAACTGAGGACTTCGTAGTTTACTGCGATGCTTCGAATCAGGGTTTAGGCTGTGTACTAATGCAGCGTGGGAAGGTGATAGCATATGCATCTCGACAACTAAAGACACATGAGGTGAATTATACCACCCATGATCTCGAATTGGGGCTGTGGTCTTTGCTTTGAAGATTTGGAGGCACTACCTTTATGGTACAAAGTGCACCATTTTCACCGACCACAAGAGTCTCCAACACATTCTAAATCAAAAGGAGTTAAACTTGAGGCAACGAAGATGGGTTGAGCTGCTAAACGATTATGAGTGCGAAATCAAGTACCACCTAGGCAAGGCTAACGTGGTAGCTGATGCCTTAAGTCGGAAAGAATACTCAAATCGTCGTGTGAAAACTCTTTCAATAACCATTCAATCCCATCTGTCCTCGCAAATCAAAGAAGCCCAGTTTGATGCCATGAAGACAGAAAACAGAACAAGCAAAGCGTTACGTGGAATGGAAAAGAACTTCGAAGTCAAGGAGGATGGAGCATATTATTTCATGAACCGAATTTGGGTCCCTAAATTTGGGGGTTTCAGAGAGGTAGTCATGAATGAGTCCCATAAGACACGATACTCCATATGGGTAATAGTTGATAGGTTGACAAAATCCGCTCATTTCCTGCCAATAAAGGAATCATACAAGATGGAACGATTGATGAGAATCTACGTCAAGTAAATTGTGAGTCTCCATGGAGTACCAATATCTATCATCTCAGATCAAGATAATAGACTCACTTCACGCTTTTGGCAATCGCTTCAGAAAGGTATGGGAACACAACTCGACATGAGCGAACCATTCACACGCTTGAAGATATGCTTCGAGCATGTGTGATAGACTTTGGAGGGTCGTGGGATACCCACTTGCCTTTAATTGAGTTTTCGTACAACAACAGTTATCACACCAGCATCAAAGTTGCTCCTTTTGAAGCATTATATGGGCGTAAATGTAGATCACCGTTGTGTGGGGCTGAGGTAGGTGACACTCAGCTAGCAATAGGACAGACACCAAACAATGCATTAACAAGACCAGAAATCATACGTGAGATGAGAGAGAAGATAGTTCAAATCAGAGCTCGACTGCAAGCATCACGAGACCGACAGAAGAGCTATGCTGATAAACGGCGATAGCCCTTGGAATTTCAAGTCGGGGATCGGGTGTTGTTAAAGGTCTCTCCCTGGAAAAGGGTGATTCGTTTCAGGAAACGGGGAAAACTAAACCCACGGTACATTGGGCCATTCGAGATTCTTGCCCGAATCGGTCCAGTGGCCTATAGGCTACAGCTACCTGGTGAGCTCAGCAGTGTACACCCTGTGTTCCATGTTTCCAATTTGAAGAAGTGCTTATCCGACGAACCTCTTGTCATCCCATTGGAAGAAATCGAAATCAACGAGAATCTCCTGTTCATCGAGGAACCATTTGAAATCATGGACAGGGAAGTGAAGGGTACTAAGCAAAGTCGCATTCCGATTGTGAAGGTTCGGTGGAACGCAAAATGTGGACCATAATTCACATGGGAACGCGAAGAACAGATGAAGCAAAAGTACCCTCACCTATTCTCGCGTTCTCAAATCTAGCTTTAAAAAGAATTTCGGGACGAAATTCCCTCTAACGGGGGGATGATGTCACAGCTAGGAATTCTAATGCTTTTGTAAACATTAACAATGATAACATTTGTGACTAAAACTTGAAAGTATGCATGATGTTTATTCAATAACACCAAAGTTCCATCAATCACCCTATGCAAACACTTCAAATAGTCAACAAAAGATTGGAAACCCTAAAAATCCCGGTTTAAGTCCATTATGGACTAGGATTTTCTTATTGGGCCTAATGGACCAATAAGCCTCCAATTTGACTATTTTGGGCTTAGGACCCTTAAATGGGCTCTAATTAGACCACTTGCATGAAACTTAATATTTTGGGCTATAATGGGCCTAAAATGAATTAGTTTACCTTTAATGGGCCTTGTTAGGCCATAACAAATCTAATAAGCCCTAATGGGCCATAAAATTCATTCTTTTATGCAAATTGGGCGATGAACCACCCTAAGGGCCCAATGGGCTGAAAACCTCTTATTAGACCTTGTTTTTTCGAGCAAAGCCAAGAATGGGCTAAAGTGATTTTCCTTCCCTCTCTCTTTAGCCCATTTCGGCCCAAATGATATAAAAAGGGGAAATGTAAAATTATGAGGGCAAGACACACCATTTTTACATTTTGGCTTTCCATGCAAGACTTCTCTCCTCCCCATGCACCTATCACTTCATCTATTTCTCTTCCCTCTTCTCTCTTCTTCTACTCACTGCCGAGAGCAAGAAACAAACACATCCACACATACTTCACTTTCATACACTCCCAAATCTCTCAAAGAACACTACTCTTTCCATCAAAAATTTCGAGATCTTGGACATTTCAAGGAGGTTCTTCCATAAGAATCATCATCTTTGGTAAGTTGTTGTTTGGATCCATGACCTAGTTTCCTTATTTCATCAAAAACCTCTTCCTAACTCATGCAATTTTCGTGATCTACTCCTTAGAAGCTATCTAAACCAAAGTCCTCTCAAGAAGCTTACTAGGGCCGAAAATAACATCAATCTCTTCCATTTCTTTCTCCAAAACCGAACCAACAAATCCAAGGTGAGTTCATACCCCCTTGTTTTCGGTTTTTACCTGTTTTTGGGGGAGAATACAAGTTCTATGTGTTGATCTATGTGTGTATGCTTGTTATATGTGATTTCTTTGGTTTATGTTGTGAAAATATGATGTTATTTGCTAAATCTTGAAATATATGGCTAAAGTGTGAAGAATACATAAACAATGTACATAATAAACAACTTACTTCAAAGATCTAAGGATCTTTAGGCTTAAGAAGTGAAAACAAAGTCAAAATCCTTATAAGTGTCATTTTTGCAAAAATAATCAAAGTTTGGGTAAAATATGATATTTTCGGTTTTATAAGGACAAAATGGTATTATTTAAATAGAAATATAACTTTTATGAAAATAACATTTGTCTAGGGGTATTAAGCATAAATTTTAGCTTAATGGGCTTTAAATTTGGGCCTTACGAGTTTTGGGCCCAAAGTTGCGAAAAATGAAGTATTTGAGGGGCTGAAATGGAAAAGTTAACAAACTATGAGTTTGAAACATGAATAAAACTGTTTTAAGGGCTGAAAATGAATTTGATGTAAAAATTGGACTAAAAATGCAAAGTTTTCGACTTTGGGGTCAAAATTGTAAAACATTCGGAAATTGAGCCAAAAATGTAAACTTTTTTCAACTAAGGACTGGAAATGGCAAATACAATAGTTTTGGGCTGAATTTATTATTTCAAATAAAGTTTGGGTCTAAAACGTCAAGAAAAACGGTTTAAGGACCAAAAATGTGAATTTTCCTAAAAGGGGACTAAAAGTGCCATTTTTATAGATAAAGGGGCTCAAATGGTCAAACTAAATGTTTTTGGGCCAATTAGACGAATATTAAATTATTGGGTTAAAAATATGAAGTTTATAACGCATGGTTTTATATATATATATATATATATATATATATATATATATATATATATATATATATATATATATATATATATATATATATATATATATATATATATATATATAACCAAGCTTCGTTATAAATCAAACGTCAAAACATTTTAACACTTCGAATAAACATCGAACTTACAACAAATACCTACATTACGAACTTAAGATCAATAAATTATAGATGATTCAATGGTTGGGCTCAAATATCTTCTATTCGTGCTATTGGGCCTTTGTGGCCCAATATCATGATTATTGAGCCCAATATATTCAAGCATGTTTATTGGGCTTCCGGTGACCCAATTACATACCTAGTGGGCCTTTATCAGCTTTAATATGCTATTGGGCCTTAATGGTCCATTTGCATTGCTAATAAGACCCTAAACCTTTATAATATGCTTAATGGGCTATAACGTGTCCGTACCATACTTGACAGCCTGTAATAACATACAAAGTTAGTGGGCCCCCGTAGTCCTCTTCTTTTCGTCTGTTAGGCTTACCTTTATTCAAGTAAACATAAATCAGGTCGTAAAACAATGTTATTCACATTCTTTTGGATTTAGTGAGAAATAACGGGTGACAACAATAAGTGTCGGTCGTAGTCTGTAGTTATAATCAAAGTCTCCTGGAGGGAGAGCGAGAGTTTGTGTACAGATTTATACGGGGGTGACTCCCCCACACCTAAGTTGTTCGCTACAGTTAGACTCGGCCAGTCTAGGGTGACAAAATCTTAATTCAAGACCGGCATTCGCTAGAATGCCAAGACAGACGATTTAGTCATTATTATGCATGGTTATAACGACTCACATAGAGATCCATTACCATCCAAGTAATCATTGGGAAATCATGTTCATATGTTGTGACGATGCAATAATACAAAACTATCACACTATTTATATCGGAAAACATCGGGTTTTCCGGGGGAACAACATTATTCACTTTTACTTACAACCACTATAATATAAGAAACTATTATGAAAAACATTTCACTTTTACATGTTTTGAAATCATTCACACGTATACTTATGGATCATCACACTTTCTTTTTTGTAAACAATTTCTGTTTCAGAAAATATCGGATTTTCTAGGTTTTACAAACAATACAAAACAATTTCATATCAAACCTGCTTATGAACTCACCAACATTATGTATGTTGACCGTTTTCAAAATAACTTGTGTTCTCAGGTAACCGTTAGAATGAAGAATTATCAAACGTGTGTCTAAATGTATTTTGTGTGATGTCATTCGATAAACAATTTATGTTTGGGATTATGTAATGTAAACAATGTACTTGATGTGAACAATGATGGTTGTAATGTGTTAATGCATGGTGATGTTTATGTTATGTTTCATGTATATTCATTGTGATGATATTTCAATTTAAGTCACACGAGCCCTCGGATGTTTCCGCCGTCTGGTTCGGGGGTGTGACATTAGCCGAACGGGTAGGACAATGACTTAAAATTCTCATTAAAAGTATAATGATTATTATAAAGTAACTAAATGTTTTTTTATAAATTCCCAATCTTAGTTACTTTAGGAAAAATGTGAATAAGGTGCTAACCCATGAAATTACACTTTGCACTTTGATTAAGTCGTTAGTGGAGCGTGTGTGGTTAACCGACACACTAACTTGGACTTAACAAGGTAGGCAAAGGGTGACTTAAGGTTTTTCATAGGTCGGTGGAGCACGTGTGGTTAACCGGCACATCGATTAAGTGAAAAACATTAAGGGTACCAAGTAATTTGCATGGTTACTTCACACCTTGTTTTGTGATCCTCGGTATCCCAGTCACAAAACATGAAGGGCACACTCGAGATTGAAACATGCCATTGAAAAGTTCAATGAATCTCAAAAGAATCTAGGAGTTTCTAAAAACCAAACAAAACCTAATAATTTATTTCGGTTTTCATGGTGGAAATTGGTGAATCGTCATTCACCTACCTTCAAATATTTTTTAGCTTGGATTACGACATCCCTCTTCTAATTTATAAAAATATTGTGTTGGGTTCTAGCCTTAATATTTCATATTGGGTGTTATATTAAGGACTTAAAATCAACTGACTTGAATATCTCCCATTGCAGATGTCTGGTTTAGACAACTATGATCTTCCTAAATCTCAAGGAAATCATACTTCTTTACCTCCACCTCCTCCATTTATTCTCCTTGACCCACAAGCCCGAAGACTTGAAAGGTTCAAGATCACTCAAGCTCTACTAGAAATGAAACATAAAGATTGAAGACCTGTGTGCACTCATGTCTTAAGAATGAAGTCACACATTGACAGGTTGAGAATGCTAGGTGCTGTTATTTCAAGGAAGTTTGCTATTGATTGGGTTCTTCAGTCACTTCCTGAGTCGTATAGTGAGTTTATTAAAGACTTCTATATGACAGATCATGACATGACCATAGTAGATCTTTCTTATTTGCTTATTGCTGCTGAGTCAGCAATGATTTGGCGCAATAATCAAGCAAATATGGGTGGGAGGTCTAATTCTCAAACTTCCATGGACATGGACAATGGTAACTCTGCTAGTCCAGAAAAACTTTCTCTTCCCAATGGAAAGGGATCAGCCTTGGTCAACCCAGTTGACCGGAAGGTAAAGAGAAAGTCTAAGTCTGGAATAGCCTTTTGTACCATTCCCGAAGAGTCTATATGTTTTCATTGTGAGGAAAAGGGCATTGGAAGCGAAGCTGCCCTAAGCTACCTGAAGAATCTGAAAGGAAGAAGAATAAAAAAGTTTGACTCTAATTCCGATAAGTCCACTATCTAACTCCTTTAAGTTCCTAATTGTTGATTATTAATACATGATGTGATTAAGTTACATTTTGATGTTTGGCAGGATCAAGCACAGAGAAGGAAACTTAGAGAAAGAGTATGGTGAATCTGATCGCGAAGATGGTTTCCTATTGCATGGTTGAAAATCGGATTCTTGAGCTACTATTTAGGAGTTATGATAGATTGCTAAAAAAATATGTAATATCATAGTTTTCATTTAAAGCTGCATTGTAAGGAAGGTTTTCCGCATTTAATAAATCAATAAAAAAATTTTGTTTTATTTTATTTGTCCTTGCAATGACACTTATGAAAAAAAAAAATTGATGTTTGTATGTTTCTAGCAATAATGGAAATGTGAATTTGATTCTTTCATTTGTGGTAGTGTCTAAATTTACCAAATAAGGAAAGATTCTCATCACCCAAGGGTTCAATTGGACCGAAACTTGGAATCATGCAAGTTGTATAGTATGATGAATGAGAACTTTCAGCTTTGGAAAATTAAGACTAATTCCTTGTTCACATGTGTATGTGAGTCAAGTGAAGAACTAAGGAACCGAGTACACAGTCTTGTGCACTAGTCAAGTCCGCCACAAAAGATTGATAAGACTATTCGTCATAATTTACAAAGGTTTAGTAAATATGACAGAACGAATTATACTTACAAGTTAAGTATAATTCTGAAACATTGAAAAAACTTCGATGTATGACAGAACGAATGAGAAGAATCAAATTAGGCAGAAAGATAAAAGTTTCTCAAATCTGAAAAGATGGGAGAGTAATTTAATATCATGTTGTGTGATAATCTTAATGATTAAGAAACCATATCACAATTGGTCCTCTAAGGACATCTTAGTTCATTCCTATGGCTAAGAAGAGGAACCAAGAATTGCTGAAATGGTTGAATCAAGAAGTTGAGTCATACTTCGTTCCAAAACAAGTCTTAGAGTCATACTCCAAGACTGTAAGTTGAGTGACATATCTTAAAGAAAGGTTTATAACACTTGTCAAATGTAAGTGTAAAAGTGTCCTACTCTTGTACATTTGAAATTGGTAAGGTGTGATGTTTTGGATAAAACAAAGACCAACTAAGGCCAATTGTGTGAAGTGTTTCTCCTGATAAAGAATCCGCACTATCTCTTGAATATGTGGCAAGTATGTCTTATATGTCAAGAGGACAGTGGGAGTCTTAAAGATCTTGGAAAAGGCTTCTAGATCTAATCAAGAAGGAAAACCTATGGTTTATCACTAGCACACGACTTGATGTTTATAACCTATCGTGCTGACATATTCTTATTTTTGTGCCCATTCCAGTTAAAGTTGGCTTTGCATATGAGTTCTGAGAGTTCTCAATTGGTTGCATAACAACCTGGAAGCAATGGAAGGCCCTTGTGGTGCCAGGCGGCAAGAAATTAAGATTGAGTTCAGTCCATATGAGTTTGGATTTGTCACATACCTTGTCTTGTGATTATGGTCTTGACAAATTCTCATGGATAAGAAGACATACACCATAAAATCTAAGTGTCGTAAGGTTTCTCTCCGATTCATGAAAAATGATGGTGAGGAAACACTTTTACTAAGTAGATTTTAACTAGATAGCAATTGTGATATTTGCATTCTCAAGTCGTTAGTGGAGCATGTGTGGTTAACCGACACACTAACATAGACTTGTGAGAAATGGCAAAGGTCTAAACAATTGAGACTATGATTACGACATCCCTTTTCATAGTTCTGAAATTGTTTAGACACACCTGTATGCTATCTAAGGAAAGGTGTATGATTTTTGATAAAGTTGTATCAAAGCATCTCGTATCAGAAATATGAACTTTGTTAAGAAGGTCAATAAAGTACTGATTTCTAGAAGTTCAGCAGATTTCTGAGTACATGTCAAAGCTAGTGGGAGCATAAGCTTCATGCTGATAATCATCATGCAAGTGGGAGCATGATAATTATAATAAGTGTTGCAAGTTAGCAATGTTAATTATAGAAAACAAAAGGTTTCAATTGGGAAAAAGTTATTTTACTATAATTAAGGGAGAGGAAATAATACTTCACTTCAATTCTAAAAGCTTAGATTGAGGTTTTAATCATAATTAGTCAAGGATATATATATATATATATATATATATATATATATATATATATATATATATATATATATATATATATATATATATATATATATATATGAATGGCTCAACATAAGGAAATTCTATATATGGGTCCATTATTTGCGTTCTAAAATTCGATTATGATTACGACATCCCTTTTCATAATCTGAATTATGAGAACTTGACAAATAGAAATAGAAATATTATAGCAAAAGACTGGTTTAGTATCATGTCTTTATGAATCGTGTCCCATATGCTTCGGATATAGGATCGATTGCATGAGCTATAATATTCATCTGTTCTAAATTTTTCCAAAAATGGCTAGAGCATTAAGAGGGAAAAGTACTAGAACTAGATATGACTAATTTGATTAAGCAATTATTGAGGACAATCTAAGGTTTACCAAAGATTGGTTGCTCAGGGACAGTTGGAAGTATAGTGTTAATTTTGGAAGGACCATATTGACATATTCTGAAAAGAGGCAACTCTTGTTCAGGAGTAATAGTCAAAAGGGAATATGGAAATGTTCCCATAGGTGGAAGTTGTTCATTAAATCTGTGTAAGATTAGGAAACTTAATGCAAGAAGAATGTTCAAAGCAATGAACTTTGAATATGAGACTTTGTTTCCATGGAATTGATCTCCATTGGAATACTCTATAATGTCTGTTGACAAGTCTTTGTGACTTTGTGCATAATCATTACAAGAGGACCAATGCATATAAGTTTAGAATCTAACAGATTTAAGTAAATGCCAGGAATCTAGGATTCGAGCATTTGCAGTATGGATTTGGGATTGTGAAATGAGTATCATTGGAAGTATGTTCAATCGATCCATTTCACAGAGTAAAGATCATAGAGAAACATAGTGTGCATACTTGTTGTATGGCATTACTAGTGTTTAGAAAACATAGTGTACATGCTCGGAGCATGGGACAACTATTGTTTTAATTTAAGTATAAAGTTGATAGTTTGAAACAGTATACAATGAATAATGTGCAATCAATATGGTGATAAATAAAAGGTGTTTTTATTTATATTCATAAGTTCTGAGACCATAGTTGATTCGATTATTCTTGTGTTTCACTTTGCATGTTTTGACTTCCAGAATATTTATGTTGTGTTTTACATATTATTCAAACTATCCACAGTCAGTCATATGTTGGAAGTAGATATGAATTAAGACTGTCATGAGTTGGTTGTAGAGGTCTAAGATGTTGGACATGGCCTCAACACTCATGAGTGCTCATAAGTTCTGAGTATTGGATTCAACCCACGCTCGCTCGTATCAGTTCATGGAATTTATCTCGAGTGATCGCGACACGGTAATATCATTTAAGTCTTCAAACCTAGAGATATGTCTTGTTGCCTATGAGTTGGTTATGCATTGATCGTACGAAAAACGCATTGGTAACTCGATGTTATAAAACGTACCTTTGTGTGTGATTTAACAAGTAGTAGAACAAGCATATGAGTCGAAGTTTATCTGTTCCTTCTTGGATTAGAAGCTATATATGGGCCCCTCGATGATTTTGTTTTGACCTATGCACCGGTCCCGGTTAGAACTAAATTGATGTGATCAATTAAGTTCTATGTCAAACAAATCGAAAATCGGGAAACAAACTGCTGGACAATAAGCAAGACATTGTTCCATGTATTTGTCCGGCTGATATCTAGAATATAGGATTATATGATTACTTATCTTAAATGGCGTAACATCATCTTCTCAGTTCCGAGAGACCTTGAAAAGAGCTACGATTGCTGATCGGTTCCTGAAGTCATACTTGCAGTTATAGTTATTAGACTTATCCAAGTGGGAGACTGTTGGATAAAGTGTCTAAGTCCATAACTATTCCTGGTATGTACTTGAACCGACCCGGAATGGTCCATTTGGGTTGCATGACATCATGCATTTGGATAGACTAAATGAGAGAAATAACACTTGTGGTTTATTAATATATTAATATATTATAAGTTCTAATATATTAATAATATTATTTAACTAGTATTGATCAAGAATTAATCTAGGATAAATTAAGTAATCAAAAGGAGACTAATTAAATATATGGGTTGATTATGTAAATCATCCATGACTTGTATAGTGGGCTAAAGGCTCCATGGGTTATCAAGTTAGGCTAAGGTCCATAGGATGCTCCATGGATGCTCCATGGGAGTTACAAACCCATGGGTCATGGAAATGAAGAGCCATGTTACATTAGGGTTTACATGGTGTAACCCGAAATGTAACACACTATATAAAGAACTTAACAACCACCAAAATCGGGTACACTAGAAAGAAAGGGGGCTAGGTCGGTTTTAGAAGTGTTCTACATTCTCTCATAGTCATTCCAAAGCACTTGGTGTTGTGTTAAATATTTGAGGCATCACACTTGGGGTGCTAGGCTCTCAAGGTTTTCAAGGAATCAAATCAACAACAAGGTATGTAATTCTAGCCATCTTTATGCTTAAAGTTCCCCATGTATGCTAGATAGGTTTATGAACCTTGGAAAAAGTATTTAGCATGTATTTTAGACAAACATAGATCCAAGGTTTTCTAGGGTTGCATGTACACTTAGGACTGTTAGAATGATCAAAAACCCATCAGTACGATCATGGCAACAAAAAGGGTGCCAAAACAGGAGAAGCGGAGGTTAAGAAAGAAGGTGAGAACAAGAAAGGGAAAAACAACTAGCGAAAGGGAAAACAAAACTCTGAATCATCAAAGAAACAACAAAATGTGACTGTCCATACTGCAACTCAAGCTACCACCACACCACATGCTCCAGCCTCATCCACACCAAATAATTCCAAGCAATACGCAGGGACCCTACCTAAGTGCAACAAATTCAATTTTCACCATCAGGGAGAATGCAGAGAGACGCTATGCACGAGCGGCAACCGAAAGGGTCACACTGCTAGATTCTGTGACAACCCAAAATTTCTCTCTTGCACATACCATTCAGTTAAATCAAAGTCAGACTCGTTTTTGCTATCTTTTAGCATTGTTTAGAGTCAGTTTAAGTATTCTAAGCTTAAGTACAATTAAGGTTGGGTTTAGGGATGAGTTAGTAAAGTCATAAAGTAGCTTTTCGGGCCAAACACTCCTTCAGAAGGAGTGTACGGCCGTACACCCCCTCTTGGTCGTACACTCCCCTCTATATAAGTGCCACTTAGTCATTTTTCAACACTTTACACACTCCTAAGCCAAGATTTCAGATTTCTCTCTCTACTATCATCACATTTCTCTCCAAGATCATCAAAGATGTAAGTGTTTCCCACCTTGATTTGTTGCTGCATTACCTTATCTAGTGGTGAATCCATGTTTCATCTCATTTATTTCATCTTTGGCTAGATCTTCATCTTTCACCAAGAACACCAAGAACACACACTAGTTCTTGGTGGCTTTAAACCCACTTCAAGCTTCCAAATCGTGAGTAACTGCTTCCTATGCTTGGTACCTACTAGAAATGCTTGATATTCACCTTAAAATAGACCAACTTAGCATGAACATGAAGGGTGTACGTCCGTAGACCCAGGTGTATGGTCGTACACACCTCATAGGGTCGTAAACCCTCTTTGATGCTTATTCTTGGCCTTAGACTTTCATTTAAACTATGCACGGGACCTAGAACAGTTCCTTGATGCTAGTTAGGACCTTAAAAACACCTCGAATGCATACTTCTTCATGAGTGTACGACCGTACACTCATGGGGTCGTACATCCATGGCCGTACACCTCATGGACCGTACACCCATGGCCGTACACACCTTTGTGTGGCCGTACACCTCCCTCATTCAATCACATATGATTTTAACACTTTGTTTCAAGTGTTTCCAAGTCCCTAGGGTGGTTTTCCATCATATCTAATTGTGATATACCCTAATTTGATGTATATATGTGTTATTACATGCTAATTAGGATCCGTTTGTGTTCGAGACTTCACTTGACACTCCGTATCCCATATCGATATTTCATTCAAACCACTCACTTCAGGTGAGTTCATACCCCTACAATCAATCTTTAGCTGTTTTAAATGATTTTAGGGGTAATACAAGTTGAATACAATTAAATTTGTGTTAGTATAAACATTTGTATACTTGTCAAATATCTTATTTCAAACTCATTTCCAAACTACTTTTAAAACATTGTTAGGTTCTACTTGTAAACTCTTTTAAACTACTTTTAAACTCTCTTTCAAACTCTTGAATTTTCAAAACCATATTCATTTGTGTATTAGGGTATAAGTATGCTTTAATGGACTTAGGACTATTGTTGATAACCTTGACTCCTGTTCCTTGTTTGGTTGTGGGCTTAGGGTAGGCTACACTAGTCCGAATGTCGATTAACTCATAGTTATACATGTTAAATGCGTATGTGAATATAAAATCTTATCTTTAAAAAAAATATACTTAACTAAATTGTTCAAGCTGAACAATTGACTCCTTTCTATAAGTCAAGAACAAACTAAACATGCTAGTAAACTATAATAGATATAGTTTAGAGAACATATACATATACATATACAAGAACAGGAAAGAACATATACATATACATATATATATATATATATATATATATATATATATATATATATATATATATATATATATATATATATATACAAGTACAGATAGAACACGATAACTAGAATGTGAAATACTACTTCATGATACGACAATACATTATTGTATCACATTTGTAACCAGAGTATCCTGGAGGGAGAGCGGGCATTATGTATATAAATCTATACGGGACAGACACTCCCACACCCCGACTGCTAGCTACAGTCCCAGCCGGTAAGGCCAAGGGGTGACAAAATGTCACCTTACTATTTTCGACGCCAAAAGGTCGTCGTGTATTCAGCCGTCAATCAGCATGGTTACAACTAATTCACATTTAAATCTTTAATTAACCAAACCGGTTTTAAAGACAACAATATTCCTCAATGCGTATAGATCATTTAATACGACTAGGAGTTCCCATTTTTCCACTTCATTATATAGCCGTGGTACTGTTGGGTTAAAACATACTATTTTTCCTAATGAAAGATAGCAACAAATGGGAAAAACATAATTTTATACAGATATAAAGTACTACTATAATTTTCCATAAAGTACATATGTAAACATTACATTTTATACAAGAACAAACATGTAAACAGTCGGGCCTCGGGTTGAAGGCCACTTTTCATTATAAGCAGGAAATATAGGATTTTCTGGGAAAACTTTACAAACTTTACAAGGTTTTAATACAAACATTTTGGGGTTTTTAATTACTAAATGACACTAAATACTTATGAACTCACCAGTATTTTATGCTGATACTCTCTTTCAAAATAACTTGTATTCTCAGGGAACCAGTAGTCAGGTATATCCATGCAGCTTTTGAAGGACGGAGTGGAATCAAGACTCGTCTTTATTTTTGTTTATACATTTTTGGTGTCATTTAAACTTTACTAAAGAACACACATGTATATAACTATTTTACTAATGCAATGGACGTTGTTGCTTGTTTTACTATTATGCATTGTTATGATACTGTACATTACGTCCTCCACCCCCGAATGTTTTCGCCAATTCGGTTTGGGGGTGTGACAGATTCTATAGAGCTTATCCGCAACAAAACCAATAGTCAAACAACAACAACAATAACAACAACAACCACAACAACAACAACAACAACAACAACAACAACAACAATGCTAGGGTCAGTTACACCTGCTATGGGTGTGGAAACACCGACCATTTTCGGCGCAACTGTCCCAAAGCAAACAATCAAGGGGCAGGAGCAGCAGGAAGAGTGTTGACAATGGGTGAAGGTGAAGCAGTGCAGGACCCAACAGTTGTTACTGGTACGTTCCTACTTAACACCTCGTACGCATGCATCTTATTTGATAGTGGGGCTGAGCGAAGTTTCGTTAGTAATAGATTCAAACACTTACTAAATCAACAACCCCAGAAGCTCAACGAAGCCTTCATGGTGGAAATGGCTAATGGGAAAACTGAAACAACCAAAGATATCTATGTAGGGTGCACGTTAACGCTAAACAATCAGTCATTTCAAATAGACTTGATGCCAGTAAATATTAGGAGTTTTGATGTGATAATCGGCATGGATTGGTTAAGCCCCCAGAAAGACAAGTCGAATTCCTAATTGACCTCGTGCCTGGAGCCACTCCGATCGCCAAATCACCCTATAGGTTGGATCCCGCTGAAATGCAAGAATTATCAAGCCAACTGAGTGAACTCCTGGATAAAGGATTCATAAGACCAAGTTTTTCTCCATGGGGAGCCCCAGTTCTTTTCGTTAAAAAGAAAGACGGATCCTTCAGGACGTGAATTGACTATAGGGAACTGAATAAGCTCACCATCAAAAACCGATATCCACTTCCACGAATCGATGATCTATTTGACCAGCTTCAAGGGGCTAGTTACTTTTCGAAGATAGATCTGATATCCGGTTATCATCAACTCAAAGTCTGAGATGAGGACATTCCTAAGACTGCTTTCCGAACTCGCTACGGTCATTACGAATTCGTCGTGATGCCCTTCGGTCTAACAAATGCCCCTGCTGTATTTATGGACCTCATGAATCGAGTCTGCCGCCCATTCCTTGACAATTTCGTAATCGTTTTCATCGATGATATTCTTATTTATTCTCGAAGCGAAGAAGAGCATGGTCAACATCTCTGTCAAATCTTGGAAACCCTAAGAGCTGAAAGACTTTATGAGAAGCTTTCCAAATGCGAATTCTGGATCCGCAGTGTAAAATAATTGGGACATGTAGTCAGCAAGGAAGGGATTCATGTAGATCCTTCCAAAATAAAGGCCATTGAAGGCTGGGCTATCCCGAGAACCCCAACAGAAATCCATCAATTCTTGGGTCATGCAGGCTACTACCGAAGGTTTATCCAGAATTTTTCTAAGATCGCCAAACCCCTTACAGCCATGACGCAAAAGGGTGTGTCTTTCAACTGGGCAGAAAAGCAAGAAGCCGCCTTCCAAACCCTTAAGCGAGCCCTTTGTAGCGCGCCAGTACTATCCTTACCAGAGGGAACCGAAGATTTCATGGTTTACTGCGATGCATCGAACCAATGGTTAGGCTGTGTCCTCATGCAGCGCAGGAAGGTGATAGCCTATGCGTCCAGGCAACTAAAGACGCACGAAGCAAATTACACCACTCATGATCTCGAGCTGGGAGCGGTGGTCTTCGCCCTAAAGATTTGGAGGCACTACCACTATGGTACAAAGTGCACCAATTTCACCGACCACAAAAGCCTCCAGCACATTCTGAATCAGAAAGAGTTAAACATGAGGCAGCGAAGATGGGTTGAACTGGTAAATGATTACGAGTGCGAGATCAAGTACCACCTGGGGAAGGCTAAGGTCGTAGCTGATGCCTTGAGCAGAAAGGAATATTCAGGTCGCCGGGTGAAAACCTTAACCATAACAATCCAATCCCACCTAACCTCGTAAATCAAGGAAGCCCAAACAGATGCGTTGAAGTCGGAAAACATCGCAAATGAAATGCTGCGTGGGATGGATAAAAGTCTGGAAGCGAAGGAGGAAGGAGCATACTACTTCATGAATAGAATATGGGTCCCTAGACTTTGGGGATTCAGAGAAGTGGTTATGAATGAGGCCCACAAGACGCGATACTCTATTCATCCTGGGTCGGATAAGATGTATCTGGATATTAAACAACATTATTGGTGGCTAAATATGAAGGCAGAGATAGCCACTTACGTGGGGAAGTGTCTTACTTGCACCTAAGTGAAAGTGGAATACCAAAATCCCTCGAGATTATTGTAACAGCCAGCGATACCTGAGTGGAAATGGGAAAGGATAACTATGGACTTTGTGACCAAATTACCAAATACTGCAGACGGATTGGATGCTATCTGGGTAATCGTCGATAGGTTAACGAAATCTGCTCATTTCCTGCCAATAACAGAATCCTACAAGATGGAAAAGCTGACCTGAATCTATATCAAGGAGATCGTGAGACTCCATGGAGTGCTAGTGTCTATTATCTTGGATCGAGATAGTAGGTTCACTTCAAGATTTTGGCAATCTATTCAGAAGGCAATGGGAACACAACTAGATATGAGCACTACTTACCACCCTCAGACGGATGGCCAAAGCGAGCGAACCATCCAAACACTCGAAGATATGCTTCGAGCATGTGTGATAGACTTCGGCAAGTCATGGGATACCCAATTACTGCTAATCGAGTTCTCATACAAAAACAGTTAGCATCAAGGTTGCTTCTTTCGAGGCGTTGTATGGTAGCAAATGCAGATCACCTCTATGCTGGGTTGAGGTGGGTGACACCCAGCTAGCAAAAGGGCAATCACCGAACAGTACTTTAACATGGCCAGAGATTATTCGTGAGACGACAGATAAGATAATCCAAATCAAAGCTCGACTTCAAGCATCCCGAGACCGACAGAAGAGCTATGCCGACAAGCGGAGAAAGCCATTAGAATTTCAAGTCGGGGATCGAGTGTTATTGAAGGTCTCCCCCTAGAATGGGATGATCCGCTTTGGGAAACGAGGAAAAATGAACCCGCGATACATTGGACCATTCGAGATTCTTGCCCGGATTGGTCCACTGGCTTCCAAGCTGCAGCTACATGCCGAGCTCAGCAACGTACACCCCGTGTTCCACGTCTCAAATCTGAAAAAGTTCCTATCAAATGAAAATCTCGTCATTCCTTTGTAAGAGATCGAGATAAACGAGAATCTCCTGTTCATCGAAAAACCAGTTGAGATATTGGACAGAGAAGTGAAGCGTACGAAGTAGAGCCGCATTCCGATTGTGAAGGTTCGGTGGAACGCTAAGCGTGGACCGGATTTCACATGGGAACGCGAAGATCAAATGAAGCAGAAGTACCCTCACTTATTCTCTCCTTCATAATCCTAGTTTCAAAAGAATTTCGGGACAAAATTCCCTCTAACGGGGGGATGATGTCACAACTGGCATTTTAGCCAGGAAATTCTGTGATCATGTAAATGTCATCTATGATAATATTTGTAACTCTAACTTGTTATCATACACTATGTTCATTCTGTGACAGCAAACTTAGTTAGAATCCACAATTGTAGTTCAAAACTCTATGCAAAACATTTCAGAAAGCCAATTGGGAGCCGAAAACCCTAAAAATCCCGGTTCAAGTTTATGATTGGACAAGGATTTTCTTATTGGGCCTAATGGACCAATAAGCATCCAATTTGACTATTTTGATCTTAAAACCCTTAAATGGGCTCTAAATGGACCCATGTAACGCCCATGTTTCTGGGCTAGGCATTAATGATGATGTGATAGTCTAGGGTAACCTTTGTAAACCGTTGTGAAATAATAAAAATGTATTATTTTGAGTGTTATGTGTTTTATGCTTAATTGTGTGACTTAAATGATTTAACAACAAGAATAATCGTAATAATAAAATATTAGATAAGCCCGATATCTATACATGAAGTTGTAGTGGTCATGGCAAGGTTTCCGGATATATAAAGAATGCCGAAATCCGAGTTATAACGAAGAAGTTATGACCTGTTGAAGAGTAAGTTAGCCTTAGTGATATAAACGAAAGTCGTAGAATAAGTTAAACCGAGAGCGTGCATAAGAAGAACATCTAAATCTGAGTTCGTATGAGGAAGTTATGATTTTTCGAAGTTTCGACTTAACGCAATGCAGCCTAAAGTTCGAATATGAGATCGAGTGGTTTCTAGCTGAAACAATCTAAATGAGAATAGAAGATCTCGTCGATAGTAATGCAACGGTAAAAAGACAGACGAAAACGTACGTCAGATAAAGGTGTTATGAATTTCTAACAGAGTTTTCCTGTCCCGACCTACTAAAATTAATATAATAAAAGTTAAACTCAAAATTTTCCGACGGAGTCTAAACGAGAGCTGTAGAGCATAATCTCACCTACGCGTGGATATAAAGAACATCGAAGACGGAGCTCGTATGCGAAAGATATGACGTTCTGAAGTTCGGGGCACAAACTTCAACCCCTGTGTCAGGGCTCACGACGTGAGAAGGTGATAGACATCTTCCAGGGCAAGTGGCATGATGACGAACGCGATGACATCGAGCTCACGACGTGAGCATTAGTGGCTCACGACGTGAGCATAGATTTTCAGCCTCCTATAAATAGAAAGCAAGGCCAGCCGAGTTTTGTTGCTCAATTTCTTTCCTCTCACCCGTATTAACTCGATTTACGTGCAAGTTATACCCCCGAAGCCCCGGTATCATCCCGAGACCCGAAGCGAGTCCCGAAGCTCCGAAGATCCCAAGAAGAAAAGAGTTTCCGAGCCGAAGCTCTGCCCGCAAGATGCCCGGTGTGTGAAGAGATCACAGTTTCACTAAAGAATACTGCTTTAAGAGCCGTAGTGCTGTCCGAGCATCAACTTATCAAGTGAGTGCGTAGTCCCTTTCATATACACGATTTTAATACAAGTATTGATGAACTTATTAGATATATGATATGAGTAAGTGTGTAGTTGCTTTCTATAATACACATATATGAATTATACTCTATGAAATACGTGCTATGTGATTATATACTATTTGTTATGTGGTATGAGTATTGAATGAATATGTTATACAGGTTTTAAGTTGTATATAAACAAGTACAATTTATCTACAAATATGTTGGGTAGAACATGGGTAGATAGTGATGTGTGATGAAATATAAATGATGAGAGACCTCGATGTTGTTGTTGATCTAGTCATCTAGCGGAGTATGTATGACGACCACAGACTCTTTCTTGACTGTCCAGTGGAACGCTGGCAGGTTCATAACCTGTAGGTGTTGTGAACGATGTGTTCACCGGTGTACTCTATCCCCTCATGGTTGCCTTAGGACATTCATTGCTGAGGAAACCCCTTTGCAGTAGTGTCCGTCCTAATGAAAAATCCTAGATTAGGTCCCTTCTAATAGTTGTTGTCATAGGGATGTAAAGTCAGGATAACGGGAATGGGTAATCGGGTTATTTGGTTGGTGAAATTAAATATAATTATTTAATGTGGGTTGAAAATCCTATATGCTGACCAGGCTCCCAAGCCTGACCCACTCAGTTTTATTTGTATTACAGGTAGTGGCGCGAGAGCATAAGTTGGAGAACTTGTGAAGATGTTTTTGTTTATAGACCAGTAGTAGTATATAACTGTGTAAGGTCTATGTGTTATTGTTTATGCTTTTGTGTTTGTATCGGAACATGACATCCCGAGTTATGATATATAATGAAAATACATTTCTTTAAGAAATGCTTTGATAAACCTTATTTTATCATGTATTGTTTTGGGGACAAATTCCGCAACTCTTTTAAGTCAATGGATTTACTCTGAAATTATTTTAAAAGCATAAATGAAACCGGTCTTTTCTGGCCGTGATTTTGGGGATGTCACACTTGCTATCATAGCATTAGTTTAAGCGAACTAGGAATTTGTAGGATTTCTAGACTTAAACTTAGAATGCTAAGTGAAGATTGTGGGGTGAGTGTTTGTTGTACTTTGGACACGAGCACTAGTTTATTTTAGGAAAGTTGCGTAAAATGCTTTTATGTGCTAAATGTTATATGTTTACCATATACGATATTATTTGTTCGGGTCTACGGTTTGTTGCCAACCGGATCTGGAAACCTTATGTGTTTAGGGTTCTAAGCGTAGGACTACGGTATTAGAACTACCATGTAAACGTTTTGGAGTGATTTGGATAATTTAATTATCTATCGAGAATAAGGATCTAAATTCACCTTATTCGGTGTATAGATCATCAATGGCAAGAACAAGAAGCGGAGTTGGAAACATGAACGAAAACAGGAATCAACCACCTGTAATCGAGCAAATACCTATTGTAGTAGCAGCACCTGATCCAATGACAATGGCTGGTGTACAATTGATGATTCAGACGATGTTGGATCGTCAGATGGAAGAAACGAGACGTCTGCTTCATCAAAATCATGAAGAACCTTCGATGGCGATTGTACAACCCGAATTAAGTGAAGGGCAGTCGGAAGGAGGAAACTTCAGTGAGATTATTGGTCAAGCCAACCCACTGGTTGTTAGACATAACAACCAGGATGGTGGAAATGATGGACGAGGATGCAAGTATAAAGATTTCATGGCATCCATACCACCATTTGTATCCGGAAGCCCGAAGCTGGTAGAAGTTATAAACTGGATCTCCAAAATGGAGACAATGTTTGAATGTTGTGAATGCAACAATAGACAGAAGACCGCTCTTGCGATCCCTTTGTTAAAATCTGGAGTCTTGAGTTGGTGGAAGCTATTAGCCGACTCGATGCCCAAGGGAGAAGCTAGCAAGATGTCTTGGGAAGACTTTGTGGAACAACTGAAACTGCAATACTACTCAAAGCAGGACCTTCTGGAAATCAATAATGAGTTTCAGAATTTGAAGAAGGGAAAAATGAGCGTTACTGAATACGCTGCAAGTTTCACACAAAAGATGAAGCTTATCCCATACCTAGTTCCAACAGAACTCTCTAAGGTCAACAAGTTTGCCCGCGGATTACCAGCGGATTTTGGTCCAATGGTTAAGCAAGCAACCACATTGAAAGCCGCCATTTGGGCTGCTAAGAATGTTGAGACTGAGATCAGGGAGAAGGGTCTGGAGAGGTCAGAGGTTGGTGAGAAGAGGAAGTTCGATAGACCTTCAGGGTCCAACAAGAAAAAAAAGTTCTCGAAATCCGGTTCGAGAGGAGGTGGAGGAGGCGAACCGAAATGGTGCGACAAATGCAAGAAGAAGCATCATGGGAAATGTGACGAGGAAGCAACATGCTTCAAATGTGGAAAGCCAGGGCACTATGCCAACGAATGCACCCTTACCAAGAAAGTTTGCTATGGTTGTGGTGAGGAGGGGCACATCTCGAGGGATTGTCCGAAAAAGAAGGAGGCAGCAAAACCCAACATTCTACCAAAGCCGAAGGCGAGAGCCTTCCAGATGACACTGGAAGATGCTAAAGATGAAACTGATGTCACTTCAGGTACCTTTCTCGTAAACGAATTGCCTGCCCAATTTTATTTGATTCAGGAGCCAACTACTCCTTTATTTCGCATGAATTTGGTAGAAAACTAGCTTTGCCTGTTGATAGACTAGATAATGCTTTATTAGTCGAAGTTTCTAGTGGCACGTTTATACCTGTTAGCCATCGTATGAAAAACGTCTTAATTGATTTGAATGGGAATAAGTTCCACGAGGAATTATTGCCTATTGAGTTAAATGGTTTCAACATCGTGCTGGGAATGGATTGGCTTAGCGTCAATGATTCCAAAATATTGTGCAAGAAGAAGATTGTAAAAGTAAACCCGCCAGGGAAAGAGTCATTTATGGTGTATGGGGACAAACACAGAGTGAATTCTGGGATTAGTTCTCTAATGAAAGCCAAAAGGTGTTTGGCCAAGGGATGTACATCGTATCTAGCATTCGTGATCGATGCTAAGAAGGAGAAAAAGGAGATGCAGAGCATTCCTGTCGTGTGTGATTATCCGGAAGTATTTCCTATAGATCTTCCCGGATTACCGCCTGATAGACAAGTGGAGTTCATAATAGACTTATTACCAGGAACGACGCCAATATCAGAAGCATCTTATCGATTAGCACCAACGGAGATGAAGGAGCTGATGATGCAACTTCAGGATTTATTGGATAGAGGTTTCATTCGACCTAGTTCATCACCCTGGGGAGCTCCGGTCTTATTCGTAAAGAAAAAGGACGAGAGTATGAGGATGTGCATTGATTACAGAGAGCTGAATAAGGCAACGATAAAGAATAGATGTCTGTTGCCGATGATTAATGATCTGTTCGATCGGCTGCAAGGCTCAAGCTATTTTTCGAGGATCGACTTGAGTTCAGGATAGCATCAGTTGAAGGTGAAAGAGCAGGATATAGAGAAGACTGCATTCAGAACTGTTGGATAAGATGTCTAAGTCCATAACTTATTTGGTATATACTTGACCCGACCCGGCATGGTCCATTTGGGTTGCACTTCACCCAAACTAGTTATGGATAATTTTATGAGAGTTGTATACTTACGATTTATTAATATATTATAAGTTATAATATATTAATATAAAGTCATGTTACTTAATTAGTTTTAATCTTGAATTAATTATGAATTAATTTAGTGATTAAAAAGAAGACTAATTAAATCATAGGCTATTATATTTATATGGTGTGGGCTAACACTCATTTGGAATGGGCTAAGCTTATATGGAAGTCCATGGATGATCCATGGAGCTTTTACCCATGGATCCTTGGAAGAGGAAAAGACATGGGTTATTAGGGTTTCACCCTAACCATGTACACTATATAAACAAGCTTATGTTGCATGAAAAAGACACTAATGTGTGTGTAAGTGTGGTGGCCAAAAATCAAGAGTTAGTATACTCTCTCATATATTTTCCAAGTTTGTGGTGATTTGTGATTTCCATTTGAGGCATTCACATTATTGGTGCTTGGCTCTCAAACTCCAAGGAATCAACAATCAACAAAAGGTATGTAATTCATCTAGTTCTTTTATGGTTAAAAGTACCCCATGCCATGCTAGATAGGTTATAAACCTTGGAAAATAATATTTTGCATGTATCTTAGACAAACATAGATCCAAGGTTTAATAGGGTTGCATGTACACTTAGGAAGTGTTAGAATGGTCAAAACCCAACAGTGGTATCAGAGCCTAGGCTTGTTTGTTTGATACTTGATGCAAAATAGTGAAAAAAGTCGAATTTTTTGTTGTCTGCCTGATGAACTCGCCGAGTCGATGGGGGGACTCGCCGAGTTCATGAGTAAACTCATCCTACTCGGCGAGTAGGTTCGTGCACTCGGCGAGTAGGAGCCTCAGAATGCAGATTTTCGACTTTTGCTGCTGGAAATGGACTAGAAACATTACCCTAAACTGTTTTGGTGTTTTAAAACTTGTTTTAGTTGGTGTAATGGTTGTTCTAATCCATTTAAAATAGCTTATATCAAAATTTCATGCTTTGTATGTGTTCATATAATTCTTGAAATTTTCATGATCATGTTCATGTTCTTATGAATTTAGAAGATGATAGGAATTATTTGCTGAATTGTTTAGGATTAATTCTTGATCATTTATGTGTTTTAATGGAGTCCATAATTTGTCCTCAAGTTATGGATATCCAAAGGTCACTTCTTTTAAACACACACTTAAAACACATAAGTTACATGGAAATGAAGAGTCTTCATTTTATGAACCTTTAATTCATAAGTTATGAAATGAAAAGTTTTGAATAGTTTCAAAACTTGTCCTCAAGTTTTGGAATTTGTAAAGTTACACACACTTTAATATACTTTAATTCCAAACCCTTAGAGTTTTAAAAGTTAAAATTCAACCCTTATACTATTTATAACATTAATGGTTAATTATTATATATATGTATAAGATCAAAGTCGTCTTACCGCTAGTACGCCTCATTCACGAAGCCAGTCTATAAGGTGGGTATAAGGTTGTTGCCTATAAAATGGCAACTTAATGGGTGTCCACTCTCACCCACCGCTTGCTTGACTGGTTGAGGGTCGTTAGCCGAACGGGTAGGAAAAGGACTTATAAATTCTCATTAAAAGTATGATGAATATTATAAAGTAACTAAACCTTATATAAATTCCCAATCTTAGTTACTTTAGGAAAATGTGAATATGGTGCTAACCCATGAAATTCACACTTTGTACCTTACCAAGTCGTTGGTGGAGCGTGTGTGGTTAACCGACACACTAACTTGGACTAGTAAGGATCACGAAGGGTGACTTAATGTTTATCATAGATCGGTGGAGCGTGTGTGGTTAACCGGCACATTGATTAGGTGATAATATTAAGGGTACCAAGTGAATTTGCATGGTTATTCACACCTTGTTTTGTGATCCTCGGCATCCCAGTCACAAAACTTGAAGGGCACAATCGAGATTGAAACATGCCATTGAAAAGTTCAATGAATCTCAAAAGAATCTAGGAATTTCAAAAAACGAATTAAACCTAATAATTCATTTCGTTTTCATGGTGGAAATTGGTGAATCGTCATTCACATACCTTCAAATATATTATAGCTTAGATTACGGCATCCCTCTTATAAGTTATAATATATTGTGTTGGATCCTAGCCTTAATATTACATTTGGGTGTATTATTAAGGATTCGATATATCTAATCTAAACTTGTTTTCTTCTTTTCAGATGTCTTCCGACAACAAAGCTTCGGGCTCTAACCCTACTGGCTCCTTTTCCCTCATGAACCTTTGTGGGAGGGTCATCTTTGATGGTTCCAACTTCATGGATTGGATCCGGAACATCAGGATGGTTACTCGTTACGAGGACAAGGAATATATCCTCGATAAGGAGCTAAAGGAGCTTGATGAGTCCACTGCTACTCCTGAGGAGGTCGCTGAGTATCAGGCACATGAAAGAGATGCCACCAAGGTGGCATGCATCATGATGGCCACCATGACAGCTGAACACCAAAAGTCCTATCAGGACTATTACCCTTTTGAGATGCATCAGGATCTGATGGAAAGGTACCATAAGAGTGCTCGTCAAGAGCGGTATGAAATAATCTCCTCCATGATCACTACCCGTATGAAGGATATCGAACCAATCACGAGCCACATGCAGAAAATGCAAAGGTATGTGGACCGTCTAATGAAACTGAATGTGAACTTCCCTGAGGAGTTGGCAATTGATATCATTTTGCACTCCTTGCCATCGTGTTATGATCAATTTCGTATGACATACCACATGAACAAGGAGGAAGTCACACTCAGTAAGCTTCAAGGACTTCTGAAGTCTGCCGAAAGTGGTCTTAAGAGTAAGTCGGTTGCTACTCCTACTCCTACTACTACCCCTGTTTTGGCTATCGGGCAAGGCAAAGGGAAGAAGAGGAAGCACCCTTCGAAGGGTACCAAGGGAAAGTCCCTTGAAGGCTCCTCATCTGGAACCAAAGGTGGTTCTATCACTCCTTCTGCCATCCCTAAGGATGCTGAATGCTTCTACTGTCAAAATAAGGGGCACTGGAAGCGAAAGTGCCCAAAGTACTTGCAGGAGGTCAAGGATGGGAAAGTGAAACCGTCCCATGCAGGTATTTACACTATATTGTCTAATAACTCACCATATTCTAATTCTTGGGTTCTTGATACTGGTTGTGGTATTCACATCTGTTGTGACTTGCAGGGCCTAAGAAGAAGTGAGGATGTGGAGCACGGAAAGATAAACTTAATCATGGGGAACAAGAAGGTTGCACCTGTTACCAAGATTGGAGTTTATACTTTGTTGCTAGATAGTGGATTAAAGTTAGATTTGAATAAATGTGTGTACTCGTCTGAAATGGCGAGGAATATTATTTCCTTTCATGCTTTGTACAAACAAGGTTTTACCTTTTCTTTTGATAATGAAGTTGGTAGTATTAATGCTTTCTTTAATAATGTTCTTTATTTTAAAGCATTACCTTGTGATGGTGTGTATGAAGCTGTATCGGTTGAAGATAATTTAGGAAATAATGTATTATGTATTGATTCTTCTACTAGCTTGGATAAAGCATCTTTGTGGCATTGTCGTCTTGGACATGTAAGCAAGAAACGCATAGGCCAGCTACAAAAGGATGGAGTCTTGGAGTCGTTCGACCTCAAGTCGGATGATAGTTGTGAGTCTTGTCTACTTGGAAAAATGACAAAATCACCCTTCACTGGTACTTGTGCAAGGGGTGAGGGTTTGTTGGACCTTATACATACTGATGTATGTGGACCATTCAAAACCGCCACAAGGGATGCTAATCGCTATTATGTGACTTTTATTGATGATTTTAGTAGATATGGTTATGTCTACTTAATCAAACATAAGTCAGAAACTTTTGAAAGGTTTAAAGAGTTTAAACAGGAAGTAGAAAATCAATTGGGCAGGAACATTAAGATGCTTCGATCCGATCGAGGTGGTGAGTATCTTAGTACTGAGTTCCTCGACTATCTTAAGGAGTGTGGGATTGTCTCATAATTGACACCTCCCAGGACACCACAGCTGAATGGTGTAGCTGAGAGGCGCAATCGAACTTTGTTGGACATGGTTCGCTCTATGATGAGTCGAGCTTCGCTACCAATCTCTTTTTGGGGGTATGCCTTAGAGACTGCCGCCCACATCCTTAATCTAGTCCCTACAAAGAAGGTTGCCAAAACACCTCATGAAATGTGGACTGGGAAAGTTCCCAATCTAGACCATATCAAGATTTGGGGTTGCGAGGCTTTCGTGAGGCGCGAAATTCATGACAAGCTCGAACCTCGAAGTGAAAGGTGTATTTTCATCGGCTACCCACAAAAATCCTTTGGTTACCTCTTCTACAGACCCAGTGAGAATGTGGTCTTTGTGGCTAGGAGAGGGGTCTTTCGAGAGAGAGAATTTATAAACCAAGGAGACAGTGGGAGGCAAATTGACCTTGAAGAAATTCAAGACTCAATTGGTGAAGGAACCTCAGACACTAGCAATCAACTTGAGGAGGAAATTCCTGTTGATCCAGCTGACGAGTCTATACTTTCGAGGCGTTCCACAAGGGTTAGGAACACACCTGAGTTTTATTATGGATTTCATATTACTACGGAAGGTGATACATTTATCAGTGACAGTACACTGGTAAATCTGGATGAACCTAACAGTGTTAAGGAAGCCATGGCAGGCCCAGAGTCTGCTAAATGGAAGGAGGCTATGGACTGCGAGATACAGTCCATGTATGACAATCAAGTTTGGAACTTGGTTGACAATGTACCAGGCCGTAAGACAGTCGGGTGCAAATGGATCTTCAAGAAGAAGACCGACATGGATGGGAAGGTGCACACTTATAAGGCTCGACTAGTTGCGAAGGGGTTTACTCAGACTCAGGGTATTGATTATGATGAAACCTTTTCACCAGTAGCAAAGATTAAGTCTATTAGGGTTATGCTAGCCATTGCTGCATTTCATGATTATGAAATATGACAAATGGATGTCAAAACCGCTTTCCTTAACGGAAAGTTGGATGAGGATGTTTACATGAATCAGCCAGAAGGTTTGTCAGTGCAGAGTACCCCAATAGAGTGTGTAAGCTTGAGAAATCCATTTATGGATTGAAACAAGCATCTCGAAGTTGGAATCTTTGTTTCGATGAGAAGGTCAAAGAATTTGGTTTCTCAAGAAGTGAAGATGAGTCCTGCGTGTATGTCAGAGCTAGTGGGAGTATAGTTAGCTTTTTGGTACTGTATGTGGATGACATACTACTTATAGGAAATGACATCCGAACCTTGCAGGATGTTAAGTCCTGGCTTGGGAAGTACTTATAGGAAATGACATCCGAACCTAGGGGAAGCTGCCTATATCCTAGGGATAAGGATATTAAGAGAAAGGAGTAAAAGACTAATTGGACTTAGTCAGAGTATCTACTTGGATAAGGTGTTGAAAAGGTTCAACATGCAGAATTCCAAGAAAGGAGAATTACCGATCCAAAGCAATGCCAAACTGAGCAAGGCTCAGAGCCCGAGTACAGAAGATGAGATAGCTGAGATGAGTCGATTACCTTATGCTTCCGCTGTTGGCTCGATCATGTATGCTATGACTTGTACCCGTCCTGATGTGGCCTTCGCTTTGAGCATGGTCAGCAGATATCAGGGGAACCCTAGCAAGGCTCATTGGACTGTAGTAAATAATATTTTTAAGTACCTGCGGAGGACTAAGGATTGGATCCTTACCCTTGGTGGGAGTGATGACTTGAGAGTAGTAGGGTATAGTGATGCTAGTTTTCAGACTGATAGGGATAACTTCCGCTCTCAGTCGGGCTGGGTCTTTACCTTAAATGGAGGGGCAATCACTTGGAAGAGTTCCAAATAGGAGACTGTAGCTGATTCGACTTGTGAATCAGAGTACATAGCAGCGAGTGAAGCGGCAAAGGAGGCGATATGGCTGAGGAACTTCATCGGAGACCTTGGAGTTGTACCAGCTATTAAGGAGCCTATGGAGATTTTCTGTGACAGCAATAGTGCGGTTGCCTTAGCCAAGGAACCAAGAGATCATGGCAGATCCCGACACATTGACAGAAAATATCACTTCATAAGACACAAGATAGAAGAGGGACTCCTCGTGGCAAAGAGGGTATCGTCAGATGAGAACCCTACGGATCCCCTTACGAAGGGACTAACGAGGGTGAAGCATTTGCAGCATGCGAGGCGCATCGGGCTGAGGGACGATATTAGTTTTACAGATTAGATAGCCTTTTCTGAAACTTGTAAAATGTAATCGACGTTTGATGATGAATAAAATTTGTGATTTATTTATGAGTAAAGTGTTACTATCATTGTCAATTATTTACTATTGTTTCAGTTTTGCATGTTTTGTCTTCCAGAATAATTAATTTATTCAAACCTCCACAATCGGTCATACGTCGGAAGTAGGTATGAATCAAGATTGTCATGAATTGGGTTTGTAGATGGCTAAAGGTGTTTAGACATAACAATGGTTGCTACAACGTTCATGAGTGCTCATAAGTTATGAGTATTGGAATAAACCCACGCTCACTTGTATCACTTCATGGAATTTATCTCGAGTGATCGTGAGACGGTAATATCATATAAGTCTTCAAACCTAGAGATATGAGTTGTTACCTATGAGTTGGTTGTGCATTGATTGCACGTAAACGCATCAGTAACTTGATGTTATAAAACGTGCCTTTGTGTGCATATCAATAAGTAGTAGAACAAGCATATGAGTCGAAGTTTATCTGTTCCTTCTAGAAATAGAAGCGATATCTGGGCCCCTCGATGATTTTGTGTTGACCCATGTACCGGGCCCGGTCAGAACTAAATTGATGTGTTCAGTTAAGTTCTTTGTCAAACAAATCGGAAATCGAGAAACAACTACTAGACAATAAGTAAGACATTGTTCCATGTATTTGTCCGACTGATATCATGAGAGCAGAGGATTATATGATCACTTATCTAAAATGGCGCTTCATAGTTCACAAGAGTTTTCGAGAGCTATGATTGCCGGTTGGTTCCTGAAGTAATATAGGCAAATACAGTTATTAGACTTATCCAAGTGGGAGTCTGTTGGATAAGATGTCTAAGTCCATAACTTATTTGGTATATACTTGACCCGACCCGGCATGGTCTATTTGGGTTGCACTTCACCCAAACTAGTTATGGATAATTTTATGAGAGTTGTATACTTACGATTTATTAACATATTATAAGTTATAAAATATTAATATAAAGTCATGTTACTTAATTAGTTTTAATCTTGAATTAATTATGAATTAATTTAGTGATTAAAAGGAAGACTAATTAAATCATGGGCTATTATATTTATATGGTGTGGGCTAACACTCATTTGGAATGGGCTAAGCTTATATGGAAGTCCATGGAGCTTTTACCCATGGATCCTTGGAAGAGGAAAAGACATGGGTTATTAGGGTTTCACCCTAACCATGTACACTATATAAACAAGCTTATGTTGCATGAAAAAGACACTAATGTGTGTGTAAGTGTGGTGGCCAAAAATCAAGAGTTAGTATACTCTCTCATATATTTTCCAAGTTTGTGGTGATTTGTGATTTCCATTTGAGGCATTCACATTATTGGTGCTTGGCTCTCAAACTCCAAGGAATCAACAATCAACAAAAGGTATGTAATTCATCTAGTTCTTTTATGGTTAAAAGTACCCCATGCCATGTTAGATAGGTTATAAACCTTGGAAAATAATATTTTGCATGTATCTTAGACAAACATAGATCCAAGGTTTAATAGGGTTGCATGTACACTTAGGAAGTGTTAGAATGCTCAAAACCCAAAAAGAACACGATATGGACAATACGAGTTTTTGGTTATGTCGTTTGGACTAACCAATGCTCCAGCAGCATTCATGGATTTAATGAACAGGGTTTGTAAACCATTCCTTGATAAATTTGTGATAGTGTTTATAGATGACATTCTGATTTACTCGAAAAGCCAAGAGGAGCATGGCAGATCCGAAGTTTTCTGGGATTAGCCGGATATTACCGAAGGTTTATCCAAGGCTTTTCTTCGATCGCTACTCCACTAACAACTTTGACCCACAAGGGAGCTACTTATGCTTGGAGTGATAAGCACAAAAAAGCATTCTAGTTACTAAAGAAGAAGCTATGTGAAGCACCGATTCTTTCTCTACCCGATGGATTGAAGACTTCGCTATCTATAGCGATGCGTCTAGTGTTGGGGTGGGTTGTGTTTTGACTCAAAGAGAAAAGGTGATAGCGTATGCGTCTCGACGGCTAAAAGAGCATGAAAAGAACTACCCCACTCATGATCTAGAGTTGGCAGCGATAATATTTGCTCTAAAGATATGCAGGCATTACCTCTATGGCACGAGGTACAAACTTTTCACTGATCATAAGAGTCTCCAATATCTCTTTAATCAGAAGGAATTAAATATGAGGAAACGACGCTGGCTGGAGTTACTCAAGGACTACGACTGTGAGATACTTTACCACCCCGGTAAAGAAAATGTTGTTACTGATGCTCTCAGTCGGAAAGTCAATATTTAAAGAAAAACACCAAGAGCGTTGAGAATAGAAGTTGTCTCGACAATTGTGGAGAGTATAAAGAAAGCTCAAGAAGAAGCTTCTGAAAAGAATGACCGAAAGGAGGAACGTTTGGGCAAAACGTTAATGTTCGGTATAAACAGTCACGGACTGAAGGTATTCCAAGATCGGATTTAGATACCTAAGTCAGGAGGAGTAAGAGATCTTCTGATGGAAGAAGCTCACAAAACCATGTACTCGATACATCCCGGTAGCACTAAAACGTATAGGGACCTAAAACCCTATTACTGGTGGCTGACGATGAAGCTCGATATTGCAAAGAATGTGGCCGAGTGTGTGACATGTGCGAGAGTAAAGGCACAACATCAGAAACCATATAGGAGTTTAGAACCTTTACCTGTACCGATGGGTAAGTGGGAAGACATTGCCATGGATTTTGTCACTAAACTGCCCAGAACAAAGAATGGTCATGACATGATTTGGGTGGTTGTTGATCGCTTCACTAAGAGTGCGCACTTCATAGCAGCCAATGAGAAATGGTCTATGGATAAGCTTGCGAATTCTTACGTGAAGGAAATTGTGAGGCTTCACGGTGTTCCGTTAACGATTGTATCGGATCGTGACAGCCGTTTCACCTCAAGGTTTTGGAGAAGTCTATAAGAGGAATTAGGTAACAAGTTGTGTTTGACTACAACTTACCATCCACAGACCGATGGTCAGAGCGAACGAACGATACAAACACTTGAAGATATGATGAGACCATGTACCCTGGAATTCCAAGGTAACTGGGATGAGCATTTACCTTTGGTAGAATTCTCCTACAATAATAGTTTCCACTCGAGCATAAAGATAGCACCTTATCAAGCTTTGTACGGACAGAAGTGTCGTACGCCGTCTTGTTGGCTTGAGGATGGGGAAAACCAGTTTATGGGACCTGAGATAGTCCATCAGACTGCTGAAAAGTTGAAAGTGATTAGGGAGAGAATGTTAGCAGCTCAAGATCATCAAAAGAGCTATGCTGACAAGAAAAGACGACCGATGACTTTTGAAGTTGGAGATTCGATTTTGCTTAAAGTCTCACCGTGGAAGGGACTTATTCGATTTGGTAAAAGGGTAAAGTTAAGTCCAAGATTTATTGGACCATTTAAAGTTCTTCAGAGGATTGGGAACCAAGATTACAAGCTCGAATTACCCGAAGAACTGAATGGAATACATAACACTTTCCATGTGTGTTATCTGAGGAAGTTCACGGGAGAAGTTCCCGACATGATTCCACTTTCGGAATTAAGAATTGATGAAAATAAGAGGTTAGTTGAAGAACCAGAGGCAATCATTGACCGTAAGACTAAGAAGTTGCAATGCAAGATGGTCGAACTAGTGCTTGTCCGATGGAAATATGCGAATGGACCAAAACTCACCTGGGAAACGGAGAGTGACATGATGAGTCGCTATCCGCATTTGTTTGTTGATGTATGATTACGGGGACGGAATCATCCTAAGGGGGAGAGAATTGTAACGCCCGTGTTTCTAGGCTAGGCATTAATGATGATGTGATAGTCTAGGGTAACCTTTGTAAACCGTTGTGAAATAATAAAAATGTATTATTTTGAGTATTATGTGTTTTATGCTTAATTGTGTGACTTAAAGGAATTAAGAACAAGAATAAGCGTAATAATAAAATATTAGATAAGACCTATATCTATACATGAAGTTGTAGTGGTCGTGGCAAGGTTTCCGAATATATAAAGAATGCCGAAATCCGAGTTATAACGAAGAAGTTATGACCAGTCGAAGTTTCGGGACAGAACCGATACGACACTGCATGACGTAAATAGTGAATTTACGATAGAGAGATATTTAGCCTTAGTGATCTAAATGAAAGTCATAGAATAAGTTAAACCTAGAGCGTGCATAAGAAGAACGTCTAAATCTGACTTCGTATGAGGAAGTTATGATTTTTCGAAGTTTCGACTTAACGGTATGCAACCCAAAGTTCGAATATGAGATCGAGTGGTTTCTAGCCGAAACAAATTAAACGAGAATTGAAGATCTCGTCGATGGTAATGCAACGGTAAAAAGACAGACGAAAACGGACGTCAGATAAAGGAGTTATGAATTTCTAACTGAGTTTTCCTGTCCCGACCTATTAAAAATAATATAATAAAAGTTAAATTCAAAATTAGCCGACGGAGTCTAAACGAGAGCTGTAGAACATAATCTCACCTACGCGTGGATATAAAGAACGTCGAAGACGGAGCTCATATGCGAAAGATATGAATTTCCGAAGTTCGGGGCACGAACTTCAACCCCTGTGTCAGAGCTCACGACGTGAGCACAGTGGCTAACGACGTGAGCAGGTGATAGACATCTTCCAGGGCAAGTGGCCTGATGACGAACTCCATGACATCAAGCTCACGACGTGAGCATTAGTGGCTGACGACGTGAGCATAGATTTTCAGCCTCCTATAAATAGAAAGCAAGGCCAGCCGAGTTTTGTTGCTCAATTTCTTTCCTCTCACCCATATTACCTCGATTTACGTGCAAGTTATACCCCCGAAGCCCCGGTATCATCCCGAGACCCGAAGCAAGTCCCGAAGCTCCAAAGATCCCAAGAAGAAAAGAGTTTCCGAGCCGAAGCTCTGCCCGCGAGAAGCCTGGTGTGTGAAGAGATCACAGTTTCACCGAAGAATACTACTTTAAGAGCTGTAGTGTTGTCCGAGCATCATCTTATCAAGTGAGTGCATAGTCCCTTTCATATACACGATTTTAATACAAGTATTGATGAACGTATTAGATATATGATATGAGTAAGTGTGTAGTTGCTTTCTATAATACACATATATGAATTATACTCTATGAAATATGTGCTATGTGATTATATACTATTTGTTGTGTGGTATGTGTTGGGTTTTGAGCATTCTAACACTCCTATGGTGTACATGCAACCCTATAAACCTTGGATCTATGTTTTCTCTATTATACATGCAAATATTAACTAATCCAAGGTTTCATCCTAACTAGCGTATTATGAAGCACCTATACTACAAAGTTCTAGTTAGATGACATACCTTTTGATGTAGCTTGATGTCTTCAAGCTTTAAGAGCTTAGCCCCAATAGTGTGGAAGCCTCAAATGGAATCACAAATCACCAAAACACCTTGGAAGAACTTGAGAGAATATGTATGCACACTAAAATCGGCCCACTCTTATTTTCACACCCTTGTGCCAATTTTGTGAGCCAAGGACCCCTTTATATATTATGGAGGATTAGGGTTACATCCATGTAAACCCTAATACCCATGACCTTTCATTTACATAGGATCCATGGGTTAAAAGCTCCATGGACCATCCATGAAACCTTAGCCCAACCTAAATGAACTTGGCCCATTCCATATATATAAGAGTCCATATTTAATTAGTTCTTTTTGACCACTTAATTAATTCTAAATTAATTCTTGATCAATACTAATTAAATAATATGATTCCATATTAATATATTAGAACTTATAATATATTAATATAAATCATAAATATACTATTCTCAAAAGACTATCCATATAAATTGTACCGGTGAAGTGCAACCCAAATGGACCATGCCTGGTCGGGTCAAGTACATACCAAATATAGTTATGGACTTAGACATTAATCCAACAGTCTCCCACTTGGATAAGTCTAAAACTATTATTGAGTATGACTTCAAAACCTAACTGGCAATTGTAGCTCTTAAAGCCGCTGTCGAACTCTGACCTTATCAATGACTTGTCCATTAGATAAGGGATCATATATTCCTCCATTCTAGATATCATATGGACTGAGACATGGATTATAATCATTCTCTCTGTCCATTTGTTGTTTCCCGATTTTCGATTTGTGATGACTGACTGATTGAACAAATCAAATCAGTCCTGGCTTGGCCAAGCACTCACATGTGTCATCGCTAAATCATCGAGAGGCCCACAGATATCGCTTTTATCCCGAAGGTAAAAGGAATGGATAAACTTCGACTCATATGGCTTGTTCTACTACTTGTTGAATCATACACAAAGGCACGTTTTATAACATCGAGTTACCAAATGCGTTTTCGTGCAATCAATGTATAAACAACTCATAGTAACAACTCATATCTCTAGGTTTGAAGAATATAAGATATTATCGTCTCATGATCACTCGTGATAAAATCCATGAAGTAATTCAAATGAGAGCGGGTTGAATCCAATACTCAGAACTTATGAGCACTCATGAGTGTTGTAGCACCACTTTGTCCACCAACTTCACCTCTACAAACCAACCCATGACAGTCTTGATTCATATCTACTTCCAACATATGACCGACTGTGGATGGTTTGAATAACTTAATCATTCAGGAAGAGCGACTTAGTTATTCTGGAAGTCAAAACATGCAAAGTGAAACACAAGAATAAATGAATCAAAAATGGTATCAAACCCTATGAATATAAATAAACACTTTTATTTATCACCATATTGGAATGGGCACAGAATATGTCAACACGATAGGTTATAAACCTCAAGTCGTGTGCTAGTGAAGAACCTCAGGTTTTATTCTTGATTAGTTCTTGAAATTCTTTTTAGGATCTTTAAGACTCCCACTATCCTCTTGACATATAAGACTATCTTGCCAAATATTCAAGAGATAGTGCAGATTCTTTATCAAGACAAACACTTCACACAATTGGCCTTAGTTGGTCTTTGTTTTATCCAAAACATCACAACTTACCAATTTCAAATGTACAAGAGTAGGACACTTTTACTCTTACATTTGACAAGTGTTTTAAACCTTTCTTTAGGATATGTCACTCAAGTTACAATCTTGGAGTATGACTCTAAGAATTGTTTTGGAACGAAGTATGACTCATCTTCCTGATCTAACCATTTCAACAATTCATGACTCCTCTTCTTAGTCATAAGAATGCACTAAGATGACCTTTAGAGGACTAATTGTGATATGATTTCTAAATCACTAAGATGATCACAAACATGATACTAAAGTACTCTCTCATCTTTTCAGATTTGAGAAACTTTTATCTTTCTGCCTAATTTGATTCTTCCCATTCGTTCTGCCATACATTAAGACTTTTCCAATGTTTCAGAATTATACTTAAACTTGTTAGTATAACCATATTTACTAAACTTTAGTAAATCAAATAGTCTTAACGAGCTTTGTGGTGGACATGACCAGTGCACAAGAATGTGTACTCGATCCCTTTAGTCCTTCACTTGACTCACACATCCATGTGAACAAGTAATTAGTCTTGATTTTCCAATGCTTGAAAGTTCTCATTCATCATACTATTCAACTTGCATGATTCCAAGTTTCGGTCCAATTGAAACTTGGGTGATGAGGAACTTTCCTGATTTGGTAAATTTAGACACTACCACAAATGAAAGAATCAAATCCATTTTCCAATATTGATGTCAGTGGAATCATATAAGCAACAATTTTCCACAAATGCCATTGTAAGGATACTTCAAATAAATAAAATTAAACAATTTTCTTTTATTTTAAAACTTTGCGGAAAAACTTATCCTTACAATCCACATGGAAAATTGTTGTTATCTATTCCTTAGCAATATATCATAACTTCTTAAGCAACTGCTCAAAATTCTGATGCGATCGAAATCCACCTTCGCGATCAGAATCAACATATACTTCCTTTAATATTTCTCTCTATTCTTTGATTCTTAAAACATCAACATGTGACCCAGTCACATCATGTAATGAGGATCTCAGAATAGAACTTAACAGAGTTAGATAATGGGCTCTACCTGATGTAGAGTCTAACTTATTGACTTTAACATCCTTAGGTAAATTTGGCAGCTTTGCAATCAACGCCCCTTCCTTTGGCAAAATAAACATATGGACCCTTTGGTAATGGGACTATCTCAGACTTAGCCTTTCTCTTTACCATTTGGTCAACCGGGTTGACTATGGCCAATCCCTTTCCGTTGGGAAGAGAATGCTTTTTCTGGATTTCCAGTGTCACCATTGTCACTGTCCATAAAGTTTTTGGGAAGTTGATCTTCTAATCAAATTTGCTTTACTATCGTTCCAAATCATTGCTGATTCAGCAGCACCAAGCAAATAGATATGATCATTAAGGTTCATGTCATAGTCTGTTTCAATGTAGTCCCAAAGGAACTCACTATGTGACTTAGAAAGTGATTGAACATCCAACTTTCTCAAGACTTTGACACCCAACTCTCCCGACTTGTCAATATGTGACTTCATCTCTAAGATGTGATCACACATAGACCTTGCTTGCCATTAGGGCTTGAGTGACCTTGAACTTGTGGGTTAGGGAGAATAATTGGAGGAGGTGGAGGAAGAGAAGTATGACTTCCATGAGCCAAACTCGGAAGTCATATTCATTAGGAAAGCTTGCCATTAGGGCTTGAGTGACCTTGAACTTGCCATTAGGGCTTGAGTGACCATCAATCGATGTGTCGGTTAACCACACACGCTCCAACGATATTATGATAAACATTAAGTTACCCTTTGCCTACCTTGTTAAGTCCAGGTTAGTGTGCCGATTAACCACACACGCTCCACTAACAGCTTAAACAAAGTGCAAAGTGTAATTTCATGGATTAGCACCTTATTCACATTTTCCTAAGTAACTAAGATTGGGAATTTATAAGTGTTTAGTTACTTAGTATTTATCTTTATACTTATAATGAAGGGAGAATTATAGTCCTTGTCCTACCTATTCGGCTAACGACCCTCCACCGGTCAAGGAAGCGGTGAGTGAGAGTGGACACCCATTAAACTGTCATTTTATAGGCAGTAACCTTATACCCCCCTTATAGACCGGCTTCGTGAATGAGGCCTACTAATGCTAAGACGACTTGCTCTTATACATATAATATATTAAACTTTTAATATTATAATAGTATAAGGGTGTATCTTAGACATTTAAAATACTTGGTGGTTTAATCTATTAATTAAACTAGACTTTTAATTTAATTAAACTCAAAACATATATTTATGGATTAATAATACTCTTTTAATTAAACGATTTAATTAACTATTAATAAAGTCCATAAGAGTTAATTTGAACTATTCAACAAAACATCATAATTCCAATTATTAAACTCAAAATTAAAACCATTTAATTAATTGTTTAAGTTATGAACCCAAGAGTTTTAGAATTCAATTCTTTTTTTCATAAAAAACTTTTCTCAAATATCAAAACTTGAGGGCAAGTTTTGTAATTCTTGAAAACCTTTGGATTCCATAACTTATGGAATTAATGGTGTTTTATGATGAAACTTTCCATGTTCCATAACTTAAGAACAAGTTATGGAATTCTTTAAAACATTAACACAAAATTTTGTAACTCCATAAAAACTTTGAATCAAAATTTTTTTTTTAAAAAAAAGCTTTCATATCCATAACTTATGGAAGTTTCAAAAACCCTTAAGATCACAACTTAAAAAAAAAACTTTTGAGCTCCAAAATTTTATGACAAAATATGTAACTCCTTAAAACATTTAGATCAAACTTTTAAAACTAATAAAATAATCATATCATTTTATCTTTTACTAAATTTGACCTAATTCAACTCATATAACAATTGATTCAAATTTTACAAATAATTCGTTTTTCACAAAACAAGTAATTATCTTAAAATTTGACAAACGACATGTTTTTTTTTCCTTTTCTTTCAATTTGAAAATAAAACATTTGCATCAATATAACAGAAAACAACCCATGGCTCTGATACCACTGTTGGGTTTTAAGCATTCTAACACTCGTATGGTGTACATGCAACCCTATAAACCTTGGATCTATGTTTTCTCTCTTATACATGCAAATATTAACTATTCCAAGGTTTCATCATAACTAGCATATTATGAAGCACCTATACTACAAAGTTCTATTTAGATGACATACCTTTTGATGTAGCTTGATGTCTTCAAGCTTTAAGAGCTGAGCCCCAATAGTGTGGAAGCCTCAAATGGAATCACAAATCACCAAAACACCTTGGAAGAACTTGAGAGAATATGTATGCACACTAAAATCGGCCCACTCTTATTTTCACACCCTTGTGTCAATTTTGTGAGCCAAGGACCCCTTTATATATTATGGAGGATTAGGGTTACATCCATGTAAACCCTAATACCCATGACCTTTCATTTACATAGGATCCATGGGTTAAAAGTTTCATGGACTATCCGTGAAAGCTTAGCCCAACCTAAATGAACTTGGCCCATTCCATATATATAAGAGTCCATATTTAATTAGTTCTTTTTTATCACTTAATTAATTCTAAATTAATTCTTGATCAATACTATTTAAATAATATGATTCCATATTAATATATTAGAACTTATAATATATTAATATAAATCATAAATATACTATTCTCAAAAGACTATCCATATAAATTGTGCCGGTGAAGTGCAACCCAAATGGACCATGCCGGGTCGGGTCAAGTACATACCAAATATAGTTATGGACTTAGACATTAATCCAACAGTATGAGTATTAAATGAATATGTCATACAGGTTTTAAGCTGTATATAAACAAGTATCTTTTATCTACAAATATTGTGGGTAGAACATTGGTAGATAGTGATGTGTGATGAAATAAAAATGATGAGAGGCCTCGATGTTGTTGTTGATCTACTCATCTAGTGGAGTATGGATGACGACCACAGACTCTTCTAGACTGTCCAGTGGAACGCTGACAGGTTAACAACCTGTAGGTGTTGTGAACGATATGTTCACCGGTGTACTCTATCCCCCTCATGTTTGCCTTAGGACATTCATTGCTGAGGAAACCCCTTTGCAGTAGTGTCTGTCCCGATGAAAAATCCTAGAGTAGGTCCCTTGTAATAGTTGTTGTCATAGGGACGTATAGTGAGGATAACGGGAATGGGTAATCGGGTTATTTTTGGTTGGTGAAATTAAATATAATTATTTATTGTGGGTTGAAAATCCTATATGCTGACCAGGCTCCCAAGCCTGACCCACTCAGTTTTATTTGTATTACAGGTAGTGGCGCGGGAGCATAAGTTGGAGAACTTGTGAATATGTTTTTGTTTATAGACCAGTAGTTGTATATAACTGTGTAAGGTCTATGTGTTATTGTTTATGCTTTTGTGTATGTATCGGAACATGACATCCCGAGTTTTGATATATAATGAAAATACATTTCTTTAAGAAATGCTTTGATAAACCTTATTTTATCATGTATTGTTTTGGGGACAAATTCTGCAACTCTTTTAAATCAATGGATTTACTCTGAAATTATTTTAAAAGCATAAATGAAACCGGTCTTTTCTGGCCGTGATTTTGGGGATGTCAAAACCCACATTTACAAAACTTAATATTTTGGGCCATGTGGGCCTAAAATGGAATAATTTACCTCCAATGGGCCTTGTTGGGCCATAAATGATTCCATTTACCCTTATGGGACATAAACCCATTCCTTTATACCATATTGGGCCGTGAACCACCTTAAGAGCCAAATGGGCCGAAAAATATTATTTGGTCTCTTAAAATTCGAACAAGGACAAGGTTGGGCCCAAATTACTTATTTCTCATCTCTCTAACCCATATCTAGGCCCAATAGAAAAATATATACATAAATGTGTAAAAAAAAAGAAGAAAGATATGAAAGAAGGATAGATTAATATCATGACAACACATAATTATCTAACATACATCTAGATAATCACATGTATCCAAGAAGTTTATTAACCACCATGCAAAAATCATTCTTCTCTCCTCTCCTTATTTCTCTCGACCAATACCAAGACCCCACCACCTTCATTTCTTTTCAAAATTCTCTCAAGAATCCTCTCAAGAACACTCCTCTTTTCCTCCAAACTTTTGAGTTTTGGTGTGTGTCTTCAAGAGATTTTCATTTAAATCATCAATCCTTGGTAAGTCCTTATATATCCAAGTTCTACAACTTCATTTTTATGTTAGAACACTCCTTCTAAACAATTGTTTGTGATCATACTCTTAGAAACTTCCTAAGTTCGAAAATCACTTAAGAAAGCTTGCTAAAGGCCAAGATCTCTCCATTTCTTCTTCAAAGCCGAGAAAAACAAGCAAAGGTGAGTTCATACCCCATTGTTTTCGGTTTTTACATGTTTTTGGGGGAGAATACAAGTGTTTATGTGTAGATCTATATATTTATGCATGTTATGTGTGATTTTCTTGGTTTATGTTGTGATTATGTGATAAAACTTGATGAATCTCGAATACTCTAACAAAAATGGGTGAGATTCATAAACTAAAACACTCTAAACATCATAGTACAAGGATAAAAGTGTTATACATGCCTAAGATGTGAAAAACAAAACAAAAATCTTGTATAAGGATCATTTTTGACAAGTAAACAAAAGATTGGGATAATTTTACTACTTACGGCTTTGGTGAGGATCAAAAGGGTCACATTTGTATAAAAATGAGTTTTTATAAGAACGACACCTTCCAAAGGAGCAAAAGTGTAATATTTTGCATTATGGGCCTTAATTTGGGCCTTACGACTTCTTGGGCCCAAATTGCAAAAATATAAATTTTTATGGACTAAAAATGTTATTTGATCAAAACTTGAATAAAAAATGAAAACTCACAAATTTACGGGCTGAAAATGACACTTACTTCAAAATTGGGCCAATAATGTAAATTTTATAAAATTTGGGCCGATAATGTAATTTTATTCAAATAAGGGCTGAAAATGTAATTTTCTGCAAAAATGGGCTGAAAATGTCAATATATGTATTTTTGGGCCAAACCCGTCAGTTACTAAACATTTGGGGCGAAAATACAAATTTTTATAAATTTATGGGCTAAAATGTTATTTCTAAATTAGAATAGACCAAAATGACATTTTATGTAAAAATAAGCCTTTAAATGTTCAAAGTAGTTCTTAAGGGACCTAAAGTGTAATTTTTAATAAATACAGGTTCAAATTATAAAATTTTAATGTTTCAAACTAAAAATATCATTATAAGAAAACAATGGACTTTTTACAACATTATGGATAAATGTTTTGACTAAATGAACTATACTATAGCAAACAAACAAAATACAACAACGGTACGATTGTTGGGCCTAGTACTCGATATACATGCTTATTGGGCCTTCGTGATCCATATGCACGTTTATTGGGCCCAGTATAATCATTTAATGTCAATTGGGCCTTCGCGACCCAATTATATGTTTAATGGGCCTAAATTAGCATTTACATGTTGTTGGGCCTTAGTGGTCCATTTACATGTTAATTTAGCCTGGAAAAATTCATCGTATGCTTAATGGGCTTTAATGTGTCCATTGCATACTTAACAAGCCTGGAAATAACTTACATGTCTAATGGGCCATAGTTGTCTTTTCTTCATGTTTGTTGGGCCTTATTCTTTCACGTTCATGTATCATCTGGTGTTCGAAATTATAAATACATACAACGTTATACATATTCATGTGGCAATAATTGGGATCTAGTGAGACTTATCGGTTGACACCATTGAGTGTATGGCCGTAGCCTATAGTTATAATCAGAGTCTCCTGGAGGGAGAGCGAGAGTTTGTGTATAGATCTATACGGGGGTGACTCCCCCACACCTGAGCTGTTCGCTACAGTTAGACTAGGCCAGTCTAGGGTGACAAAACCATGATCAAAATCCGGCGTTTGGAAAAATGCCAAGACAGGCAAATCAGTCACTATCATGCATGGTTATAACGACTCATATAGAGATCCATTACCATCACGACATTACGGAAATTAAAACTCGTAAATCATATTGATACAAAACAAATCATATGATAATGCAAGGACTGCAACATTTTTATAAATCAGAAAATATCGGATTTTCTGGGGAAATACTATCATTCAATTACCATCTACATACAACAGGAAGAATACAAAGAAATTTGGACTGCATACTTATACATGTTTCTACTATGAAATTCACACATGCATCTATACTCGATTTTCACATCATTTTTCATACTTTTTACAGAAAATATCGGATTTTTTGGGTTTTACAAACAATACAATAACTTTCATTCAAACATGCTTATGAACTCACCAACATTATATATGTTGATCGTTTTCAAAATAACTTGTATTCTCAGGTAACTGTTAAGCAGGGGAACTTTCAGGTGTAGGAAATTTATTTTGTGTAATGTCAAATCATCGTACAATTAATATTTTGGGAACATGTAATCTAAGACAATGTACTTGATGTGAACAATACCAGTTGTAATATGTAATGTTTGGTGATGATTATGTTATGTTTCATGTATATTCATTTTGATGATAATTCAATTGTTAGTCACACGAGCCCCCGGACGATTCCGCCGTCTGGTTCGAATCGAATCGAAAATATGGATCCTAGCTTTAATTTAAATTTTTAGGTTAATAATCAAGGATTAAAATCAACTAACTTGAATTCTTTATTCTCCCTTTATAGATGTCAAGTTCAGAGAACAATGGTCTTCCTCATTCTTCTGGAAATGTTTTTCCTTCTCTATCTGAAGATGATCTTCCACATGTTGATCAAGGTGAAAGAATGTTCTCTTCTTCAATCGATGGTGGAAATGGAAATCATGGTTCTCCAAATCTTCCTCCACCTCCTCCAGTGACTCTCCTAAGTCATGTCTTCCTCAAGTTGAAAAGTATGAAACTACTCAAGCCTTATTGGCATGGGAAATCTGTATGTGCGCATGTTCTGAAAATGAAATCGCACATTGATAGATTGGGGATGTTGGGTGTTGTTTTTCTCAGGGAGCTGGCCATTGAATTGGTTCTAGTTTCGCTTCCTGAATCATATAGTCAGTTCATTAAAGACTACTATATGAGGGACCACGATGTGACCCTAATTGATCTAACATATATGTTGATTGCTGCTGAAGCACAAATGCTTCAGAGCACATGTCAAGAAAATATGTTTGAAGGATCTGTCTCCCAAATTTCCATGGACATTGACAATGGCAATATTGGTAGTCCAGAAATGGTTTCTCTTCCCAATGGAAAGGGATCAGCCAAGGTCAAACTGTTTGACCGTATGGTAAAGAGAAATGCTAATTCTGAGATAGTTCCATGTGCTAATCCCAAAAGGTCGATGTGTTTCTATTGTCAATTGAAGGGGCATTGGTTGCGAAGCTGCCCAGACTACCTGAAAGATCTTAGAGATATTAAAGTCAAGTTGTATGACTCTACTTCAGGTACATCCACTATATAACTCCATTATTTTGATTAAGTTCCTATTCATAGATTCTTAATACGTGATGTGAGAGTCACATTTTGATGTTTTGCAAAATGTAAGAGAAATTAGGAAGCTTAAGAAGAGTAAGTTGAATCTGATCGTGAGAGATGGATTTCGGTCGCATAGTTCGATGATCAAATTTTTGAGCTGCTGCTTAGGAGTTATGATAGATTGTTTAGCAAATATCTAGAAACATAGTTTTCATACATTTGTATTGTAAGAACAAAATTTTTCTGCTCATTATCAATAAAGTGAATTTTTGTTTTTATCTGGTTTATTTTATGTCTCCTTATAATGGAATATATGATAATTGGTGGTTACATTTCTATTATTAGCAATGTTGAATATGGATTTGATTCTGAATTATGTCGTTTGTGGAAATGTTATAATCAACCAAGTGAAAAGGAATTCTCATCACCCAAGTTTCAACTGGACAAAAACTTGGAGTTATACAATTTGAATTGTCTGATGTATGAGAATATTGATCATTGGAAGATCATGACTAATTTGTTGATCACATGTTTATGTGAGTCAAGTGAAGGACTAAAGGATCTAGTACACATTGATGTGGACTATTCAGATCCGCCACAAAGGATGATAACTTTATTCGTCATGATTTGCTGATGCTTTCAATAAATATGGTTGTGCATAATTCTAACTTTTTGAAAAGTTTCACAGAGTAGTGGAACGAATAAGAAGAATCTATTAAGCAGAAAGATAAAGGTTTCTCCAATCTGAAAGGAAAGGAGAATAGTTTAGTATCATGTTGTATGATCATCTTAATGATTATGGAACCATGTCACAAATTGATCCTTGAAGAACATCTTAGTGCAATTATTTGAATAAGAAGAGGGATCAGATATTGGTGAAATGGTTTAGTCAAGAGACGAGTCATACTTCGTTTCCAATCAAGTTTTTGAGTCAAACTCTAGTAACTATAAATCGTATCTTGAAGCTTGTTTCATACTAAGTAGGTTTATAACACCTCATAAAATGTGGAGTAATAATTTCTTACTTTTGCACATTTTGAATTGGTAGTTTTGATGTTTTTGGATTTAAAAAACAAAGGATGGACTAAGACCAATTCAATAAAGTGTTTTCTTGACAAGAATCTACAATAACGTTTGAATATTTGTTTTGCTCGTCAAGGAGTTCTCCTTGAGAGAGAAATTTATATGTTAAGAAGTCAGTGGGAGTCTTATTGATCTTGAAGAGTTTTAGGAGTCAGTCAAGAATAAAGCTTTTAGTTATCACTAGCACATGACCTGAGGTTGATAACCTATCATGTTCAGTTTACACATTCTTGTTTATGTGCACCTTCCCATTGTGTTGGCAATGTTTATGAGTTCTATGGTTCTCATGTGACTGCAAAAGGCAGAACATGTTGGTCCGTGATAATAAATTGGTCAATGGAAGTAAGCTGCTTGACAACTTGGGAACATCGGTAAGCCCTTGTGCTACCAGAAAGCGAGAAATTAAGAATGAGCAAAGTTCAGTCCATGAAACCTAAATTTAATTTTTGTTTTGTCCTCAACCTTATCTTATGATTTTAGGTTGGAAATGACAAATTCGTATGGATAGGAACACATACACCATAAAATCTAAGTGGCAAAAAGTTTCGCTCTAATTCATGAAAATGATTATGAGGAAACACTTTCGCTAGTAGATTTTAAATCTGGTTAATATCATTATGGTTATCAGTTGTGATTATTGCATTCTCAAATTCACAATATGATTACGACATCCATTTTCATAGTTCGAATTGTAAGAAATGGGAAGAAGTAGTTTGAGCATGCAGGACTTATAGCTATATGTTCTGAAAGGGTTTAAACACACACATATGTTATCTAGTGAAGGTGTATGGGCTTGAGAAGTCTAGATGAAGACTTATCAAAGCATCACGTATCAGAAATTTGCACTTTAGTAAGAAAGTCAACAATATTGATTTCTTGAAGTCAAGTTGATTTATGGGTACATGTCAAAGCTAGTGGGAGCATAATTGTTATGCTAGTGGGAACATAATTGGTATGGTAAGTGCTGCAAGATGGAAATGCTATTGGTAGGAAACAAAGATTTCAAATTTGCAAATTGCAAAGTTTAGGAATTGTTTCTCTATAGTAAGGCTTAAGGGAGAGGAAACTCATACTTCATTTCAAATATAAGAGTTTAGATTGAAGTTTTAATAAGACTTAGTCATATACATCTGTGAATATCGTGTTGAAATGATTCAACATAGAAAATTCGATATATGGAAATATTATAGCAAGAGGCTGAGTACATATCAGGTCGAGTCCTATATGCTTTAGATAAAGGATCGATTACATATGCTATAATATTCACTTGTTCTGATTTTCCAAATGCCTAGGGAAATGAGAGGGAAAAACGACTAGAACCGGATATGACTAAACTTGTTAAACAATTGTCAAGAACAGTCTGAGGTTTACCAAAAGATTGGTTGCTTGTGGACAATTGGAAGTATAGTGATTTTTGGACGGACCATACTGACATAATTTTGAGTGAAGGTGATTCTTATTCAGAATTGGTAGTCATATGGGAATATTCTCCATAGTGCGAGTTGGTTGTTGAAATTACATGTGAGTTAGGAACTTTAATGCAAGGAAGATGTTCACGGAATGTATCTTGAATTTGAGACTTCGTTACCATGAAATTTTTTTAAGTAACAAAGTTTCAATGGAACATTTTTGTAATATGATTGGCAAAGTCTCTTTGACTTTAAAGCCTCGACATCACGAAAGGATATTGAATGTAAGGTTAAACTCTAATGCCTTTAGTAGTAATAAGAATTTGGAATTGTGAAATGAGTATCATTGGGATAGTGTCAAATCGATCTATTCACAAAGGAAGGACCATATAGAAACATACTATGCATTTTTATTACATGACATGACTGATGTTTAATTCAATTAGTTGATTACTCGAAACATTATACAATGAATAAAGTCTAATTAATATGGTGATTAATTAATAAGAGTTTTATTTATATTCAATAGTTTTTAGACCATAGTTAATTAGGTTATTATTGTTTTTCACTTTGCATGTTTTACTTCTCGAATAATTGGATTATTCAAACATCCATAGTCGCTCGAACTTTTGGAAGCAAGTATCGAATCAAGATTGTCATGAATTTAGTTGTAGATTGTCTAATGGTTTAGACATATCAATGGTTTTGCTACAATGTTCATGAGTACTTGAAAATGGGGATTTTAAGTATTGGCTAAACCCACGCTCAGAGAACTACTTCATGGATTTTATCACTAGTAATTTTGAGAAGATAATATCTTATATTCTTGAAACAGAGATATATGAGTTATTGTTTACGAGTCAGTTATGCGTTGATAATACATAAACACATTAGTAACTTGATGTTATAAAATGTATGTTGTGTGTGATTTGATGAGTAAATAGTGAAAGCATATAAGTCGAAGTTTATCCGTTCCTTTTTTCCCTAACGGGAAAAGCGATATCTTTGGGCCCCTCGATGATTTCAACATGACATCTTAAGTGCTTGGCCATGCCTAGACTGAATTGATGTGTTCAATTGGTAGCCTGATTTCAGTCGTCATAAATCAGAAATCGGGAAACAAATCTTGGACAGAGAGAATGATTATAATCCATGTCTTATGTCCATACGATATCTTGTAGAACGGAGGAATTTTTGATCACTTATCTAAGGACACGTCACTGACTAGGTCAGAGTTCGACAATGGCTTTTGGTAGCTACAATTTGCTAGTCAATTTGTTAGTCATACTGGCAGTTATAGTTATTAGACTTATCCAAGTGGGAGACTGTTGGATTAGGTGTCTAAGCCCATAACTATAATTGGTATAAACTTGAATTGATGGTAGCACAGTCCTTTTGGGTCGCCTTCAAACTTGTCAATTGAATAGGATAACTTTTGGAGAGAGAAGAATGATTTAATAATTTATTACTTGGTTAATAAATTAACTAGAAATCAAAATAAATGATTTATTAATGTATTATGGAAATAATATATTAATTAGAAATCATAGTGTTTAATAAATATTTAATCAGAAATTAATTTGGAATTAATTTTGGGGTTAAAGGAATTAATTAAAACTGTAGGGACTAAAGGTGATAATGTTCAATATTTGAGCATTGGACAGTTCTAGAACTTCCCTAACGAGAGGGAATGAAATCAAGAGTGTCTCTAGGGTTTCCTTGGGATCTAAGGGTGCCTTGGATGCCTTAGGGAGGAAGTTAAGAGATTAGGATTATCTTGGAGATACCTGCCTAATCCAATACTTTCCTAACACCTATATAAACCCTCCTTAGGGTAGAATTTGGGCCATGACTTCTTTCTAAGTTCCTTGGACCAAACTTAGGCTTCTCCCCTCTCTCTGTAGTTTTCCGTGGTTGCTAGGGTTTGTTTGTGAACCATTAGAGGCACGACCCTTGTGGCACTTGCTACCAATGGTCTTTCAAGCTTCAAGAACTCTTGGATCTCCATTGTTATTACTACATAACAATTAAAGGTATTTATACAATATCTTAATATGAATTTCAAAAATAGTAGGTAGCTCCTAGGGTTTATTATTTTGTGTTCAATACTTGTATGTTCAATTAGAGAAAACTTAGATCCTACAAAATAGGGTTACATGCACACATATGGATTGTTTGTTATGCTCAAAACCCATCAATTTAAGATACACACAAGAGTGTGTCCTAAAAATAATGGCAGCTCTCCTAAAAGAAAAAGGAATTAGGATACATATTTTTTCCGTGTCATAAAATACATGTCAAGTAAGAATGTCGTTTTAAATTTTTTTTCATGAAACACACGTTCGTCCATCCTCCATCTCCAAAAATTAAAACCCCCGCCTTGTACATAGGCCGTGAGTTCCAAAACCATCATTTCTCACATACAGATCTATGTTAGGGTTTCTTATTCACTACAATCATCTTTTCCAGACCTCTAAAGACAATAAATCGTATGTTGATCAGTTAACACGACTGTGAGTCCCCATGCCCCTAAACATTTGATCTCCATTGTTTTCCATTTCTCCTGGTTCAAAACACAATTTAAGATTCGAATTAAGGGAAAAGGTTGGATATTTTCAAGGTCCGAATTTCATCAGTCGACTCACAAAGTCTATGTTAGGGTTTCTCTACAGACTGATCATCACATCAATTTTCTATGCTAATCTCAAATTAGTTGTTTGTACGCTATGAATTGCCCCTTCTCTTTTCTACATACCTAATTATGAAATTTACAGGTACAAATCACTCCACTGTTGATGCAAAATTCTTCAATTTCTTTTGAATTTACTCTTCTCGTATTTATTGGAAGATAACCATCAGACTCACTCACATATCTCATTGATGTTTGGAGTTTCTAAGGAATCAAATATAAATCAATTAAGACAAAGGAAGGAATGATTGTAGGATTTGTTACGTTTGAAACCACAGAAAAAGTGAAAGTTGGAATCGAGGTATTATCTTGCTATAAATTTCATACGATTTCTGAAACCTAATACAACTCTTTTAGTTTTTTTCTGATCAAACCTTGTTATAATTGAAGCCGTAGGGAAAGCCTTGTGGGAATAAAACATTAAAGATATTAGATGTCATCCCAAGGTCTTAAGACAAAATTGTGAAACCAAAAATGATTTCTGAGAATTTAGATATTAGAACATGTAAATGGGGTTAAAGATGGAGATTTCATTAATGACAGTTCTATCCCTGGACGTTTGGTATTAATAAGTGTTATCTGTTTATTGGTGATGATATTTACTTGACTTGACCATTTGTTGTGGACATCTACACCAAACTTAGTGTTTATACATTGTCTGAATCTGTAAAGAAAAACCCATTTGATGTCGAGCTTGCTGCATTAAAACCGGTTGATTCAAATGAAAAGTTAATGAAAAAGGGGTTGTTAAATCTCATTATTTTCTTTCTTGATGATCCAAATCTTACTATAGAGCCAAATAAGAGACATGAAGTTTTTATCCGTTTAATAGCAATCGACGCTTTTGAGACATTTGAAAAGATGATTGTCCGTTACAGACTATGTTTATCATGTGGAGAGGTGGTGAAGGTGGGTCCATATAACGCCCGTGTTTCTGGAATAGGCATTAATGTTGTTGTAAAATTCTAGGTTATCCCTTGTAACTCGTTTTGAAAAAATAGAAGTGTATTAATTGAATATTATGTGTTTTGTGCTTAATTGTGTGTCTTAATTGAATTAAGAATAAAAAAATAAATAAAAATAAGCATTAAAAGGAAATGTTAGATAAAGCTGATATCTTTGGATAATGTTGTAGTAGTCGTAATGAGGTTTCTGAATATATAAAGAATGCTAAAATCCGAGTTATAACGAAGAAGTTACGACATGTCGAAGTTTCGCGACAGAACCGGCACGACGCTGAAGGACGTAAAATACGAATTTAAGATAGAGTAATATCTAGCCTTAGTCATCTAAACGAAAGTCGTAGAATACGTTAAACCGAGAGCATGCATAAAAAGAATGCCCAAATCTGACTTCGTATGAGAAAGTTATGATTTTTCTAAGTTTCAGCTTAGCAGTATGCAGCCCGAAGTTCGAATATGAGATCGAGTGGTTTCTAGCCAAAACTTTCTAAATGAGAATTGAAGATCTCATCGTTAGTAGTCCAACGGTAAAAAAGACAGACGAAAACGGACGTCGGATGAAGAAGTTATGATTTTATAACGAAGTTTTCCTGTCCCGGCCTACTAAAAATAATATAATAAAAATAAAGTCAAAATTAGCCGACGGAGTCTAAATGAAAGTTGTAGAGCATAATCTCACCTACGCGTGGATATAAAGAACGTCGAAAACGGAGCTCGTATGCGAAAGTTATGAATTTTTGAAGATCATGGCAAGCATACCAAAGCTTATCCGAAGGGTACGCCGCACTTAACCTTTGAGTACGCCCAGCGTACTTCGGTGCATGAACCGCCTCAGACTCGAGTGCTCCGATAACGTAATCGATGACGTTTCCGAAGCATTACGCCCCGCGTACCGAAGAATAACGCCCAGCGTAATGCGAGGACTCAGCCCCTATAAATAGAATGCTAGGGCAACCGATTCCTTTGCTCATTTTCTCTTCTCTCTATCTCTCTCCCATTTTGCATCGATTTTCATGCAAGAGATATCCCGAAGCCCCGGTATCATTCCCGAGCCCCGAAGCAAGTTCCGAAGTCCCGAAGATCCCGAGAAGTAAAGTTTCCGAGCCGAAACTCTGCCCGCGAGAAGCCCGGTTTTCAAGAAAAACATCCCGGTTTTATTGGAAAAGATTATTTTAAGAGACGAGGTGCTGTCCGGTCATCGTCTTATCAAGTGAGTGCATATTTGTTTTCTTCTAACACATAGATATGAAGTATTCTTTATAAAATACGTGCTACATGTTTATATATTATTTGTTTATTTGAACTATTTGTTGAATGGATGTTTTGTACAGGCTGTAAGTTGTATATAAATGTATATATTTTATCTACTAATATGTTGGGTAGAACATGGGTAGACAGTTTGTGTGTGATGAAATAAAATGATGAGAGGCCTCGATGTCATTGTTGATCTAGTCATCTAGCGGAGTATGGATGACGACCACAGACTCATTCTAGACAGTCCAGTGGAACACTAGCAGGATCATAACCTGTAGGTGTTGTGAACGATGTGTTCACCGGTGTACTCTATCCCCCTCATGGTTGCCTTTAGGACATCTATTGATAAGGAAGCCCCTTTGCAGTAATGTCCGTCCCGATGAAAATCCTAGATTAGGTCCCTTGTAATAGTTGTTGTTTTAGGGACATAAAGTGAGGTTAACGGGAATGGGTAATCGGGTTATTGTTGGTTGGTGAAATTAAATATAATTATTTATTGTGGGTTGAAAACCCTATATGCTCACCAGGCTCCCAAGCCTGACCCACTCAGTTTCCTTGTATTACAGGTAGTGGCGCAAGGGCATAAGTTGGATGACATTGTCAAGATATTTTTGGATTATAGACCTGTAGTTATGTATAACTGTTGTAAGGTCTATTTTGTATTGTTTATGCTTTTGGTCTGTATCAGAACATGACATCCCGAAATTTTGTTATATAATGGAAATACATTTCTTTATGAAATGCTTTGATAAATTTTTATCATATTTTGTTTTGGGAACAAATTCCGCAACTCTTTTAATCAAAGGATTAGTCTGATTTTATTTAAAAGCATAAATTAAACCGGTCTTTTTTGGCCGTGATTTTGGGGATGTCACAGTTGGTATCAGAGCATTAGTTTAAGCGAAATAGGAATTTTTAGGGTTTCTAGACTTAAACTTAGAATGCTAAGTGATGATCGTGAGGTGTGTGTCTGTCATATTTTAGACAGGAGCACAAGTTTATTTTAGGAGAGTTGCCTAAAATGCTTTTATGTGCTAAATGTTATATGTTTGCCATATGTGATATTAATTGTTCGGATCTATGGTTTGTTGCCAACTGGATCTGGAAACCTTATGTGTTTAGGATTCTAAGCGTATAACGACGGTATTAGAACTAGCATATGAACGTTTCGGAGTGATAAGGACGATTTGATTTCTATCGTGATTGAGGATCTAAATTCACCTTATTTGGTGTATAGATCAAGAATGGCAAGAACAAGAAGCGGAGTTGGAAACGCGAACGAAAACAGGAATCTACCGCTTGGAATCAAGCAAATACCTGTTGTAGCTGCTGCACCTGAGCCGGTAACGATGGCTGGAGTGCAATTGATGATTCAGACGATGTTGGATCGTCAGATGGAAGAAACTAGACGTCTACTTCGACAAAATCGTGAAGAACTTTCAATCCAAGTTGAAGAACCCGAAGTGAATGGAGGCCCGTCGGAAGGTGGAAACTTCAGTGCTACCGTTGGTCAAGCCAACCCACCAATTTTTAGACAAAACAATCGTGATGGAGGAAATGATGGAAGAGAATGTAAATACAAGGATTTTATGGCATCCAACCCACCGTGTCTATCCGGAAGCCCGACGCCGGTGCAAGTTATGGATTGGATCTCCGAAATGGAGACAATGTTTGAAAGTTGCGAATGCAGCAACAGGAAGAAGACCGCTCTTGCGATCCCTTTGTTAAAATCTGGCGTATTGAGTTGGTGGAAGCTGTTAGCTGACTCTATGCCCAAGGGAGAAGCGAGCAAAATGTCTTGGGAAGACTTTGTGGAACAACTGAAACTGCAATACTGCTTCGAGCAGGACATTCTGGAAATCAACAATGAGTTTCAGAATTTGAAAAAGGGAAAAATGTGCGTTAATGAATAAGCTGCAAGTTTCACGGAGAAGATGAAGCTTATCCCATACCTAGTTCCAACAGAACTCTCAAAGGTCAATAAGTTTGCCCTCGGACTACCAGCGGACTATGGTCCAATGGTTAAGCAAGCAAGCACATTGAAAGCCGCCATCTAGGCTGCTAAGAATGTTGAGACTCGGATCAGGGAGAAGGGTCTTGAGAGATCAGAGGTTTATGAGAAGAGGAAGTTGGATGGGCCTTCAGGGTCCAACAAGAAAAAGAAATTCTCGAAGTCTAGTTCGAGAGGAGGAGGAGGCGAAGTGAAGTGGTGCGAAAAATGCAAGAAGAAGCATCATGGGAAATGTGATGGGGAAGTCACATGCTTCAAATGTGGAAAGTCAGGGCACTATGCCAACGAATGCACCCTCACCAAGAAAATCTGCTACGGGTGTGGTGAGGAGGGGCACATATCGTGGGATTGTCCGAAAAAGAAGGAGGCAGCAAAACCCAACATTCCCCTAAAGCTAAAAGCGACAGCCTTTCAGATGACACTGGAAGCTGCCAAGGAAGAATCTGATGTCGCTTCAGGTACCTTTCTCGTAAACAATTTGCCTGCCCAAATTTTATTTGATTCAAGAGCCAACTACTCCTTTATATCGCATGAATTTGGTAGAAAACTAGCTTTGCCTGTTGATAGACTAGATAATGCTTTATTAGTCGAAGTTGCTAGTGGCAAGTTTATACTTGTTATCGATCGTATGAAAAACATCTTAATCAACCTGAATGGGAATAAGTTCCACGAGGAATTATTGCCTATCGAACTTAACGGTTTCAACATCGTGTTGGGAATGGATTGGCTTAGCGCCAATGACGCCGAGATATTGTGCTGAAAGAAGATAGTAAAAGTAAACCCGCCAGGGAAAGAGTCGTTTATGGTGTACGGGGACAAACGCAGGGTAAATTCTGGAATCATTTCTCTAGTGAAGGCCAGAAAGTGTTTGGCCAAAGGATGTACATCATATTTGGCATTCGTGATTGACGCAAAGAAGGAGAAAAAGGAGATGAAGAGCATTCCTGTCGTGTGTGAGTATCCGGAAGTATTTCCCGAAGATCTTCCCGGATTACCGCCTGATAGACAAGTGGAGTTCAAAATAGACTTGTTACCAGGAACGACACCAATAGCAAAAGCACCTTACCGATTAGCACCAACCGAGATGAAAGATCTTATGACACAACTTCAGGAGTTATTGCACAAAGGTTTCATTAGACCTAGTTCATCACCCTAGGGAGCCCCGGTGTTATTTGTAAAGAAAAAGGACGGGAGTATGAGAATGTGCATTGACTACAGAGAGCTGAACAAGGCAACAATAAAGAATAGATATCCGTTGCCGAGGATTGACGATCTGTTCAATCAACTACAAGGCTCAAGTAATTTTTCAAAGATCGACCTAAGGTCAGGATATCATCAGCTGAAAGTAAGAGAGCAGGATATCGAGAAGACTGCATTCAGAACGCGATATGGACACTATGAGTTTTTGGTTATGTCGTTTGGACTAACCAATGCTCCAGCAGCATTCATGGATTTAATGAACAGGGTTTGTAATCCGTTCCTCGATAAATCTGTGATAGTGTTCATAGACGAGATTCTGATTTACTCGAAAAGCCAAGAGGAGCATGGTAGACACTTGCGAGAAATGTTAGAAGTCTTGAAGAAGGAGAAGTTGTATGCTAAGTTCTCCAAATGTGATTTTTGAATTCGAGAAGTCCAATTCTTGGGTCACGTGGTCAACCAAGAAGGGATAATGGTCGATCCAGCAAAGATTGAAGCTGTGATGAAGTGGGAACAACCAAAAAGTTCCACGGAGATCCGAAGCTTTTTAGGATTAGCCGGATATTACCGAAGGTTTATCCAAGGCTTTTCTTCGATTGCTACTCCACTAACAGCTTTGACTCACAAGGGAGCTACTTATGCTTGGATTGATAAGCACAAAGAAGCATTCGAGTTGCTAAAGATGAAGCTATGTGAAGCACCGATTCTTTCTCTACCCGATGGAGTTGAAGACTTCGCTGTCTATAGCGATGCGTCTGGTGTGGGATTGGTTTGTGCTTTGACCCAAAGAGAAAAGTGTTGGGTTTTGAGTATTCTAACACTCCTATGGTGTACATGCAACCCTATAAACCTTGGATCTATGTTTTCTCTATTATACATGCAAATATTAAATATTCCAAGGTTTCATCCTAACTAGCATATTATGAAGCACCTATACTACAAAGTTCTAGTTAGATGACATACCTTTTGATGTAGCTTGATGTCTTCAAGCTTTAAGAGCTTAGCCCCAATAGTGTGGAAGCCTCAAGTGGAATCACAAATCACCAAAACACCTTGGAAAACCTTTAGAGAATATGGATACTTGGCTCACACTATGAAATCGGTTATTGCCCTCTTTAGTGTATCCACACTAGCCACTAGCATAATTTCATGAACCATAAGACCCTTTATATAGTGTGGAGGATTAGGGTTAAACCCTAATACCCATGACCTTTCATTTCCTAGGATCCATGGGTTAAAGCTCCATGGACTATCCATGAAAACTTAGCCCAACCTAAATGAACTTGGCCCACTACACATATATATATCTAAGAGTCCATATTTAATTAGTTCCTTTTGATCACTTAATTAATTATAAATTAATTCTTGATCAATACTAATTAAATAATATGATTATATATTAATATATTAGAACTTATAATATATTAATATAAATCATAAATATACTATTCTCAAAAGACTATCCATATAAATTGTGTCGGTGAAGTGCAACCCAAATGGACCATACCGGGTCGGGTCAAGTACATACCAAATATAGTTATGGACTTAGACATTAATCCAACAGTCTCCCACTTGGATAAGTCTAAAACTATTATTGAGTATGACTTCAAAAACCAACTGGCAATCGTAGCTCTTAAAGCCGTTGTCGAACTCTGATCTTGTCAATGAACTCTGACCTTTTTCAATGACTTGTCCATTAGATAAGGGATCATATATTCCTCCATTCTAGATATCATATGGACTGAGACATGGATTATAATCATTCTCTCTGTCTATTTGTTGTGTCCCGATTTCTGATTTATGATGACCGACTAATTGAACAAATCAAATCAGTCCAGGCTTGGCCGAGCACTTAGGGTGTCATCACTAAATCATCGAGGGGCCCACAGATATCGCTTTTATCCCGAAGGTAAAAGGAATGGATAAACTTTGACTAATATGGCTTGTTCTACTACTTGCTGAATCATACACAAAGGCACGTTTTATAACATCGAGTTACCAAATGCGTTTTCGTGCAATCAATGTATAACCAACTCATAGTAACAACTCATATCTCTAGGTTTTAAGAATATAAGATATTATCGTCTCATGATCACTCGTGATAAAATCCATGAAGTGATTCAAATGAGCGCAGGTTGAATCCAATACTCAGAACTTATGAGCACTCATGAGTGTTGTAGCACCACTTTGTCCACCAACTTGGACCTCTACAAACCAACCCATGACAGTCTTGATTCATATCTACTTCCAACATATGACTGACTGTGGATGGTTTGAATAACTTAATCATTCAGGAAGAGTGACTTAGTTATTCTGGAAGTCAAAACATGCAAAGTGAAACACAAGAATAAATGAATCAAATATGGTATCAAACCCTATGAATATAAATAAACACTTTTATTTATCACCATACTGATTACTCATTATTCATTGTTTCGGTTTTATCAACTTTATACTTGAATTAAAAACACTAGTTGTCCCATGCTCCAAGCATGTACACTATGTTTTTCTTAAACAATAGTTTTGTCATACACCAAGTATGCACTCTATGTTTGTCTATGATCCTTACTTTGTGAAATTAACCAATTGAACATAATTTCAATGATTCTAATTTCACACTCCCAAATCCTTATCGAAAAATGTGAGAATTTCAAATTCCTATCATTTATCGAAATCTGTTTAGATTTTAAACTTATATGCACTGACCCTCCTGTAATGAATATGTACAAAGTCACAAAGAGTTGTCAACGGTCATTATAAGGTATTCCAATAGAGATCAACTCCATGGAAACTAAGTCTCATATTCAAAGTACATTGCTTTGGACATGCTTCTTGCATTAAGTTTTCTAATCTTACACATATAACTTTCACCTATGGAGACAACTCCATATTCTCATTTTGACTATCACTTCTGAATAAGAGATGCCTCTTTTCAGAATATGTCAATATGGTCCTTCCAAAATTAGCACTATTCTTCCAACTGTCCCTGAGCAACCAATCTTTGGTAAACCTCAGATTGTCCTCGACAATTGCTTAATCATTTTAGTCATATCCAATTCTAGACCTTTTCCCTTCTTTATGCCTCTGGTCATTTGGAAAAATTTAGAAATGACAAATATTATAGCACATGCAATCGATCCTGTACCCAAAGCAAATGGTACACGATTCATGATGTCTCACATAAAGACATGATTCTAGACCAGTCTTTTGCTACAATATTTTTATTTGCCATGTTTTCAAAATTTGACTATGAAGAGGGATGCCGTAATCATAATCGAATTTTGAGAACACAATATATAGAATTTCCTTAAGTTGAACCAATCCAACATGAAATTCATATATATATTCTTGACTAAAGATGATTAAGGTCTCAATCTAAGCCTTTAGAACTGAAATGAAATATATCCTCTCCCTTAATTATAGCAAAACAACTTTTTCAATCCCTGCAGCCTCACGAATTGAAACTTTTATTTTCTATAATTAACATTGCTAACTTGCAACACTAACAATAATTATCATGCTCCCACTAACATGATGATTATTAGCATAACACTTATGCTCCCACTAGCTTTGACATGTACTCAGAAATCAGCTGGACTTCTAGAAATCAATACTTTATTGACTTTCTTACCAAAGTTCAGATTTCTGATACGAGATGCTTTGATAAAACTTTATCAAAATCATACACCTTTCCTTAGATAGCATGCATGTGTGTCTAAACAATTTCTGAACTATGAAAAGGGATGCCGTAATCATAGTCTCAATTATTTAGACCTTTTGCCATCTGCTTCAAATCTACTTGGTGGAAGTGTTTCCTCACCATCATTTTCATGAATCGGAGAAAAACCTTATGACCCTTAGATTTTATGGTGTATGTGTTCTTATCCATATGAATCGTCAAAACCATAGTCACAAGACAAGGATAATGACAAATCCAAACTCATATGGACTGAACTTATGCAATCTTAACTTCTTGCCACCTGGCAGTACATGGCCTGCCATTGCTTCCAAGTTGTTATGCAACCAATTGAGAACTTTCAGAACTCCTATGCAAAGCCAACTTTAACTGGAATGGGCACAAAATATGTCAACACGATAGGTTATAAACCTCAAGTCGTGTGCTAGTGAAGAACCTCAGGTTTTATTCTTGATTAGTTCTTGAAATTCTTTTTAGGATCTTTAAGACTCCCACTATCCTCTTGACATATAAGACTATCTTGCCAAATATTCAAGAGATAGTGGGGATTCTTTATCAAGACAAAGACTTCACACAATTGGCCTTAGTTGGTCTTCGTTTTATCCAAAACATCACAACTTACCAATTTCAAATGTACAAGAGTAGGACACTTTTACTCTTACATTTGACAAGTGTTTTAAACCTTTCTTTAAGATATGTCACTCAAGTTACAATCTTGGAGTATGAATCTAAGAATTGTTTTGGAACGAAGTATGACTCATCTTCTTGATCTAACCATTTCAACAATTCATGACTCCTCTTCTTAGTCATAAGAATGCACTAAGATGACCTTTAGAGGACTAATTGTGATATGATTTCTAAATCACTAAGATGATCACAAACATGATACTAAAGTACTCTCCCATCTTTTCAGATTTGAGAAACTTTTATCTTTCTGCCTAATTTGATTCTTCCCATTCGTTCTGCCATACATTGAGACTTTTCCAATGTTTCAGAATTATACTTAAACTTGTAAGTATAACCACATTTACTAAACTTTAGTAAATCAAATAGTCTTAACGAGCTTTGTGGTGGACATACCAGTGCACAAGAATGTGTACTCGATCCCTTTAGTCCTTCACTTGACTCACACATCCATGTGAACAAGTAATTAGTCTTGATTTTCCAATGCTTGAAAGTTCTCATTCATCATACTATTCAACTTGCATGATTCCAAGTTTCGGTCCAATTGAAACTTGGGTGATGAGGAACTTTCCTGATTTGGTAAATTTAGACACTACCACAAATGAAAGAATCAAATCTATTTTCCAATATTGCTGTCAGTGGAATCATATAAGCAACAATTTTCAACAAATGCCATTGTAAGGATACTTCAAATAAATAAAATTAAACAATTTTCTTTTATTTTAAAACTTTGCGGAAAAACTTATCCTTACAATCCACATGGAAAATTGTTGTTATCTATTCCTTAGCAATATATCATAACTTCTTAAGCAACTGCTCAAAATTCTGATGCGATCGAAATCCACCTTCGCGATCAGAATCAGCATATACTTCCTTTAAGATTTCTCTCTATTCTTTGATTCTTAAAACATCAACATGTGACCCAGTCACATCATGTAATGAGGATCTCAGAATAGAACTTAACATAGTTAGATAATGGGCTCTACCTGATGTAGAGTCAAACTTATTGACTTTAACATCCTTAGGTAAATTTGGCAGCTTTGCAATCAACGCCCCTTCCTTTGGCAAAATAAACATATGGACCCTTTGGTAATGGGACTATCTCAGACTTAGCCTTTCTCTTTACCATTTGGTCAACCGGGTTGACTATGGCCAATCCCTTTCCATTGGGAAGAGAATGCTTTTTCTGGATTTCCAGTGTCACCATTGTCATTGTCCATAAAGTTTTTGGGAAGTTGATCTTCTAATCAAATTTGCTTTACTATCGTTCCAAATCATTGTTGATTCAGCAGCACCAAGAAAATAGATATGATCATTAAGGTTCATGTCATAGTCTATTTCATAGTACTCCCAAAGGAACTCACTATGTGACTTAGAAAGTGATTGAACATCCAACTTTCTCAAGACATTGACACCCAACTCTCCCAGCTTGTCAATATGTGATTTCATCTCTAAGATGTGATCACACATAGACCTTGCTTGCCATTAGGGCTTGAGTGACCTTGAACTTGTGGGTTAGGGAGAATAATTAGAGGAGGTGGAGGAAGAGAAGTATGACTTCCATGAGCCAAACTCGGGAAGTCATATTCATTAGGAAAGCTTGGTTTGGGAAGATCATTGTTGTCTAAACCAGACATCAACAATGGGAGAAATTCACGTAAAGTTGATTTAAGTCCTTAATATAACACCCAATATGATATATTAAGGCTAGGACCCAACAAACTATTTTATAACTTGGAAGAGGGATGCCGTAATCCAAGCGATAAAATATTTGAAGGTAGGTGAATGACGATTCACCAATTTCCACCAAGATAAACGAAATGTATTATTAGGTTTTAATTGGTTTTGAAACTCCTAGATTCTTTTGAGATTCATTGAACTTTTCAATGGCATGTTTCAATCTCGAGTGTGCCCTTCAGGTTTTGTGACTGGGATGCCGAGGATCACAAAACAAGGTGTGAAGTAACCATGCAAATATACTTGGTACCCTTAATATTTACCCCTCAATCAATGTGCCGGTTAACCACACACGCTCCAACGATACTATGATAAACATTAAGTTACCCTTTGCCTACCTTGTTAAGTTTAGGTTAGTGTGCCGGTTAACCATACACGCTCCACTAACAGCTTAAACAAAGTGCAAAGTGTAATTTCATGGATTAGCACCTTATTCACATTTTCCTAAGTAACTAAGATTGGGAGTTTATAAAAGGTTTAGTTACTTAGTATTTATCATTAATACTTTTAATGAAGGGAGAATTATAGTCCTTGTCCTACCTGTTCGGCTAACGACTCTCCACCAGTTAAGGAAGCGGTGGGTGAGAGTGGACACCCATTAAACTGCCATTTTATAGGCAGTAACCTTATACCCCCCTTATAGAACGGCTTCGTGAATGAGGCCTACTAATGGTAAGACGACTTGCTCTTATACATATAATATATTAAACTTTTAATATTATAATAGTATAAGGGTGTATTTTAGACATTTAAAATACTTGGTGGTTTAATCTATTAATTAAACTATACTCTTAATTTAATTTAATTTAAACCATGTCATTATGGAATTATTAATTCTCTTTTAATTAAACACTTTAATTACCTATTAATAAAGTCCATAAGAGTTAATTGAATTATTCAATAAAAACATCATAATTCTAATTATTAAATTCAAAATTAAAACCATTTAATTAATTGTTTAAGTTATGAACCCAAGAGTTTTAGAATTCAATTCTTTTTTTTTTATCATAAAAAAACTTTTTCCAAATTCCAAAACTTGAGGGCAAGTTTTGTAACTCTTGAAAACTTTTGGATTTCATAACTTATGGAGTTAAATACTTGTTTTATGATGAAACTTTTCATGTTCCATAACTTAAGAACAAGTTATGGAATTCTTTAAAACATTAAGCCTAAGTTTTGTAACTCCATAAAAAACTTTGAATTAATTTTTTTAAAACCTTTTCATATCCATAACTTATGGAGGTTTCAAAAAACTCTTTAGATCAAACTTTTAAAACTAATAAAATAATCATATCACTTTATCTTTTACTAAATTTGACCTAATTCAACTCATATAGCAAATGATTCAAATTTTACAAATAATTAGTTTTTCACAAAAACAAGTAATTATCTTAAAATTTGACAAACGTCATGTGTTTTTTTTCCAACTTTGAAAATAAAACATTTGCATCAATATAACAGAATACAACCCATGGCTCTGATACCACTGTTGGGTTTTGAGCATTGTAACACTCCTATGGTGTACATGCAACCCTATAAACCTTGGATCTATGTTTTCTCTATTATACATGCAAATATTAAATATTCCAAGGTTTCATCCTAACTAGCATATTATGAAGCACCTATACTACAAAGTTCTAGTTAGATGACATACCTTTTGATGTAGCTTGATGTCTTCAAGCTTTAAGAGCTTAGCCCCAATAGTGTGGAAGCCTCAAGTGGAATCACAAATCACCAAAACACCTTGGAAAACCTTTAGAGAATATGGATACTTGGCTCACACTATGAAATCGGTTATTGCCCTCTTTAGTGTATCCACACTAGCCACTAGCATAATTTCATGAACCATAAGACCCTTTATATAGTGTGGAGGATTAGGGTTAAACCCTAATACCCATGACCTTTCATTTCCTAGGAGCCATGGGTTAAAGCTCAATGGACTATCCATGAAGACTTAGCCCAACCTAAATGAACTTGGCCCACTACACATATATATATCTAAGAGTCCATATTTAATTAGTTCCTTTTGATCACTTAATTAATTATAAATTAATTCTTGATCAATACTAATTAAATAATATGATTATTTATTAATATATTAGAACTTATAATATATTAATATAAATCATAAATATACTATTCTCAAAAGACTATCCATATAAATTGTGTCGGTGAAGTGCAACCCAAATGGACCATGCCGGGTCGGGTCAAGTACATACCAAATATAGTTATGGACTTAGACATTAATCCAACAAAAAGGTGATAGCATATGCATCTCGACAGCTGAAGGAGCATGAAAAGAACTACCCCACTCATGATTTGGAGCTGGCAGCGGTAGTTTTCGCTCTAAAGATATGGAGACATTACCTCTATGGCACAAAGTGCAAACGTTTCACTGATCACAAGAGTCTCCAATATCTCTTTAGTCAGAAAGAATTGAATATGAGGCAGTGACGCTGGCTAGAACTACTTAAGGACTACGACTGTGAGATACTTTACCACCCCGGTAAAGCCAATGTTGTTGCTGATGCTCTCAGTCGGAAGGTCAATCTGGAAAGAAAGAGGACAAGAGCTTTGAGAATAGAAGTTGTCTCGACAATTGTGGAGAGTATAAAGAAAGCTCAAGAGGAAGCTTCTGAAAGGAATGACCGAAAGGAAGAACGTTTGGGGAAAACATTAGTGTTCAGTACAAACGGTCATGGACTGAAGGTATTCCAAGATCGTATTTGGGTACCTAAGTCAGGAGGAATAAGATATCTTCTGATGGAAGAAGCTCACAAAACCATGTACTTAATTCATCCTGGCAGTACTAAAATGTATAGGGACCTAAAACCCTATTACTGATGGCCGACGATGAAGCTCGACATTGCGAAGTATGTGGCGGAGTGTGTGACCTGTGCGAGAGTCAAGGCACAACATCAGAAACCATACGGGAGGTTAGAACCTTTACCTGTGCCTATGGGTAAATTGGAAGACATTGCTATGGATTTTGTCACTAAACTACCCAGGACAAAGAATGGTCACGACATGATTTGGGTGGTCGTTGATCGATTCACTAGCAGCCAAGGAGAAATGGTCTATGGATAAGCTTGCGAATTCGTACGTAAAGGAAATTGTGAGGCTTCACGGTGTTCCGTTAACGATTGTATCAGATCGTGACAGCCGTTTCACCTCAAGATTTTGGAGAAATCTACAAGAGGAATTGGGTACCAAGTTGTGTTTGAGTACAACTTACCATCCACAGACTGATGGTCAGAGCGAAAGAACGATACAAACGCTTGAAGATATGCTGAGAGCATGAACCCTGGAATTCCAAGGTAACTGGGATGAGCATTTACCTTTGGCAGAATTTTCCTACAATAATAGTTTCCACTCAAGCATAAAGATGGCACCTTATCAAGCCTTGTACAGACAGAAGTGTCGTACGCCGTCTTGTTGGCTTGACGCTGGGGAAAAGCAGTTTATGGGACCGGAGATAGTCCATCAAACTGCTGAAAAGTTGAAAATAATCAGGGAAAGAATGTTAGCAGCTCAGGATCGTCAAAAGAGCTATGCTGACAACAAGCGAAGACCGATGACTTTTGAAGTTGGAGATTCGGTTTTGCTTAAAGTCTCGCCGTGGAAGGGACTTATACGATTTGGTAAAAGGGGAAAGTTAAGTCCAAGGTTTATTGGACCGTTTAAAGTTCTTCAGAGGATTGGGAACCAAGCTTACAAGCTGGAATTACCAGAAGAACTGAATGGAATTCATAACACTTTCCATGTGTGTTATTTGAGGAAGTTCAAGGGAGAAGTTCCCAACATAATTCCAATTTCTGAATTAAGAATTGATGAGAACAAAAGGTTGATTGAAGAACTAGAGGCAATCGTTGACCGAAAGACTAAGAAGTTACGATGCAAGATGGTCGAATTAGTGCTTGTCCGATGGAAACATACGAATGGGCCAAATCTCACCTGGGAAACGGAGAGTGACATGATGAGTCGCTATCTGCATTTGTTCTTGGACGTGTGATTCCGGGGACGGAATCATTCTAAGGTGGGGAGAATTGTAAAGCCCGTGTTTCTGGGCTAGGCATTAATGTTGTTGTAAAAGTCTAGGTTATCCCTTGTAACTCATTTTGAAATAATAGAAGTGTATTAATTGAGTATTATGTGTTTTGTGCTTAATTATGTATCTTAATTGAATTAAGAATAAAAAAAATAAGCATCAAAATGATATGTTAGATAAAGCTGATATCTTTGGATAATGTTGTAGTATTCGTAATGAGGTTTCCGAATATATAAAGAATGCTAAAATCCGAGTTATAACGAAGAAGTTACGACCTGTCGAAGTTTCGCGACAGAACCGGCACAACGCTGAAGGACGTAAAATACGAATTTAAGATAAAGCGATATCTAGCCTTAGTAATCTAAACGAAAGTCATAGAATATGTTAAACCGAGAGCGTGAATAAAAAGAATGCCCAAATCTGACTTCGTATGAGGAAGTTATGATTTTTCTAAGTTTCAGCTTAGCAGTGTGCAGCCCGAAGTTCGAATATGAGATCGAGTGGTTTCTAGCCGAAACTTTCTAAATGAGAATTGAAGATCTCATCGTTAGTAGTCCAACGGTAAAAAGACAGACGAAAACGGAGTCGGATGAAGAAGTTATGATTTTATAACGAAGTTTTCCTGTCCCGGCCTACTAAAAATAATATAATAAAAATAAAGTCAAAATTAGCAGACGGAGTCTAAATGAAACTTGTAGAGTATAATCTCACCTACGTGTGGATATAAAGAACTTCGAGAACGGAGCTCGTATGCGAAAGTTATGAATTTTTGAAGATCATGGCACGCATACCAAAGCTTATCCGAAGGGTACGCCGCGCGTAACCTTTGAGTATGCCCAACGTACTTCGGTGCATGAACCGCCTCGGACTCGAGTGCTCTGATGACATAAGCGATGACGTTTCCGAAGCATTACGCCCCGCGTACCGAAGCATTACGCCCATCGTAATGCGAGGACTCAGCCCCTATAAATAGAATGCGAGGGCAGCCGATTCCTTTGCTCATTTTCTCTTCTCTCTCTCCCATTTTGCATCGATTTTCATGCAAGAGATATCCCGAAGCCCCGGTATCATTCCCGAGCCACGAAGCAAGTTCCGAAGTCCTGAAGATCCCGAGAAGTAAAGTTTCCGAGCCGAAACTCTGCCCGCGAGAAGCCCGGTTTTCATGAAAAACATCCTGGTTTTATCGGAAAAGATTATTTTAAGAGACGAGGTGCTGTCCGGTCATCGTCTTATCAAGTGAGTGCATATTTTTTTTCTTCCAACACATAGATATGAAGTATTCTTTATAAAATACGTGCTACGTGTTTATATATTATTTGTTTATTTGAACTATTTGTTGAATGGATGTTTTGTACAGGCTTTAAGTTGTATATAAATGTATATATTTTATCTACTAATATGTTGGGTAGAACATGGGTAGACAGTTGGTGTGTGATGAAATAAAATGATGAGAGGCCTCGATGTCATTGTTGATCTAGTCATCTAGCGGAGTATGGATGACGACCACAGACTCATTCTAGACAGTCCAGTGGAACACTAGCAGGCTCATAACCTGTAGGTGTTGTGAACGATGTGTTCACCGGTGTACTCTATCCCCCTCATGGTTGCCTTTAGGACATCTATTGCTAAGGAAGCCCCTTTGCAGTAATGTCCGTCCCGATGAAAATCCTAGATTAGGTCCCTTGTAATAGTTGTTGTTTTAGAGACATAAAGTGAGGATAACGGGAATGGGTAATCGGGTTATTGTTGGTTGGTGAAATTAAATATAATTATTTATTGTGGGTTGAAAACCCTATATGCTCACCAAGCTCCCAAGCCTGACCCACTCAGTTTCCTTGTATTACAGGTAGTGGCGCAAGGGCATAAGTTGGATGACATTGTCAAGATATTTTTGGATTATAGACCTGTAGTTATGTATAATTGTTGTAAGGTCTATTTTGTATTGTTTATGCTTTTGGTCTGTATCGGAACATGACATCCCGAAATTTTGTTATATAATGGAAATACATTTCTTTATGAAATGCTTTGATAAATTTTATCATATTTTGTTTTGGGAACAAATTCCGCAACTCTTTTAATCAAAGGATTACTCTGATTTTATTTAAAAACATAAATTAAACCGGTCTTTTCTGGCCGTGATTTTGGGGATGTCATAGTCCAAGGTGAATGATACGTTGGGACAAACAACACTCCAAATTATATATGCAAAATATGAACAAATCTTCTAGTCATAAAAATGTTATGGAATATGCGTTTCTATTTTTATAAGAAATAACATGAGTGTTGTTGGGATGAAGAAGAGCTTGTTTCAGATCTATCTAAACTATTCCAATTAGGCTATATGGTGTAGTTTGAAGAGGAAGAAATTGAGCTCGTGATGAAGATGATGAATCTGCAGATCTTTGTGTAGGATTAAGACTGCCTTTCTTCCATATTTTCCTCTCCAAAAGTATGCTCTACACCTATTATTACCTTATTCCCTCATTGAGTTATCTATTATAATGTTTTTCATAATAATAATGATTAGCTAATTAATATTTATTTCATATAATGTGTCGGAGAATTTACAAGACATAAAGTACTTCTCTATGTCTTGCATTTAGACCTAAGTTATATTACACTGTTAAACTAGCAAATAACTGTAGTTTTAGTGTTTTTGGTAATTGATGAATAAATGTATTACATGTTTTGCAATCTATATTTGTGTATTTATTTTTGACTTAATGTAATAAGAAGTAGCAAAAAGTTAAAGGTAATACATCTTATAGTGAGAGTAAGTGCTGAATGGATAAGATATGACCCTTTTACCCTTCTATCTATAGGTTCTTAATCGAGAAAAGTTGAACTTCTACTTGGTTATTTTGTCTGGCATATAAGAAGATACGGTGATTTCAGAAGCTCGCTTGAATAATCAGAAGTTGCTGAAAATGTCAATGATCCTGAAAAATTAATCTTGGAGGTGTAGCCTATCTACTGAAAAGGGTGCAAAAAATCAACTTTTCGAAGCTGATTTGGTTCTATGGAGTGATGGGAATAAACCTTTACTTCCTAAACTGGAATCGAATGGATAGTATTTTGATCTTCATGTGACTGGTAGAGGACAAGCGGAAACAGATGAAACCCCTCAAGTAAAAGTTCACCAATATATTTTGTTGTTTTTGATTCTTCGGCTTTGAGAGACTCGAAAGGAAAAGTGCTTCCGGCCACTACACATGCACTTTATAGGTAATAATTGGTAATGATATTGGAGTTTTTCATAGATATAGGGAGTCGGAAACGACGAGACATCACATCCGTGACCACGGTCACAATTGTAATCCCAGATTAACAATCCGTTTGGACTTCTAAGGTATCCACTTTCTATTCGTTTTATTTGTTTTTTTTTGTTTAGAGCGACTGTAAATTTCATAAAATAAAACAGAACCAAGGAGAATCTGGAAAAAATTACAAGAAAAGGAAAAGAAACTAGCTATGAATGACTAATTTCAACATTATCCATCATCTGTAGGAAGCAATTTTAGCTATGAATGATGAACTTATAGATTCTAATCAAGTAGAAAATTGTCTCAAATTTTGTCCCACCAAGGTATCCTATGTAAATCACAGAATGATCTTATACTAACATCACGGTAGTTTATCATTAATAGTTCATTAAATAGGCATTATATTTTGTAGCAACCTACTTTATTTCTTTCAATTACCACAATGTACTTTCCATTCTTTTCTTTTTGGGACATCGTACTTTATAAATTTACAAAAATAGAAATATACTTTGTTCTTTAAAAATAGAAATGTACTTACATATACTTTGTTTTTGTAGAACTACATAGTCATAACTTGTTGCGAATAAGGAAAGGCTGGGGTCTCATTCTCTTTCTAACCGCAACGTTTTTAAGATAAGACATGATCATACAAGAAGAGGATCTACGTGGAATGGTTGGGTCTCGTGTTGAATTTGTGTTAGGTAAATGGGTCTGATCATGTCTTAATTGGAGATGATGTTTTGTTAGGGGAATTTATATTTCATTTATTTAGCACTGAAATAATTTTTTTTATTTGACATACTATATATTGTGAAATGGATTATTCTTTTTGTGTATAATGTGTTATTTGGTATTATGAAACATTAATTTTCATTTAGTTTGAAAATTAATATATCTATAAAAAATATTTTATTTAAAGCACTTCAAATTATGAGAAAAAAATTGCATGTCGTATTCCTTCATAACAGGGGCTTTAATGACACACATCGCGTGTCGTAAATGTGTGTTGTAAGCTGATGACATGCAAAGTGGTGTCGTCTTCCTTTATGACATGGGCTTAAATGACACACAATGTGTGTCGTAAGCTTATGACATATAAATGCGTGGTGTATTCCTTTATGACTGAAGATTTAATGACACACATTTGCGTGTCATCTATACCCTTTTATGACACTTAATACATGTCATGAAAGTCAGTTTTTTCTAGTAGTGGTTCTTATGGCTATATAGAATCTTGTAATTCATCAAATGGATGTGAAAAATGCATTGTTGAATGGTGAATTAGATGAGGAGATTTACATGAAAAAATCTGAAGGGTGTGTGATGCCTATAAATGAAAACAGGGTGTGCACGTTAAAGAAATCATTATATGGTCTGAAACTAGCACCAAAACAATGGCATCTAAAGTTTAATGATGTGGTCTTGTCTAATGGTTTTGCATTAAACCAAGATGACAAGTGTGTGTATATAAAATTTGACACTTCTGTTAAAGGAGTTATATTTTTTCTATATGTAGATGATATGTTCATTTTTGGTACTGATCTAGATCAAATTGGCGAAACCAAGAAATTCTTATTCTCTAGCTTTGATATGAAAGACATGGGGGAGGCAAGGTCATTCTTGTTGTAATAATCAAACAAAGAAACAATGAGAAACAATGAGATTTGAATTTCTCTTGTTAGTACTCATATAGATCCTAATCTTATGCTTCTACCTAATAAGGGATATCCAGTGTCTCAACTTGAATACTCAAGAGCTGTTGGATGTCTTATGTATTCCATGATTACCACTAGGGTTGATATATATTATGATGTAGGAAAGCTTAGTATGTATACTAGAAATCCTAGTTCAAATAATTGGCAAGCTGAGTATTCAAGTACTTGAGAGGAACCATGGATTATGGTTTGACATACAATGGATTTCCTTCTGTTTTCAAAGATTATTCAGATACCATCTGGATTACCAATTTGGAGGATCACTCCTCTACTAGTGGTTGGGTATTTCTTCTTGGAGGAGGTGCCATTTCTTAGGCATCCAAGAAACAAAGTTGTATTACAAAATTAACCATGGAGTTTGGATTTGTGGCATCAGCTTCTGCTTGTAAAGAAGCTGAGTGGCTAACGAATATTATTTATGAAATTTGATTGTAGCCTAAACCGTAATCTACCATTTCTATCAGGTGTAATAGTGTTGAAACCATGGATAAGGCTTATATTCATGTGTACAATGGGGAGTCTAGAGATTTAGGTGTTAGACATAGCATGATTCGTGAACTCATCATGATTGATGTGATACTTGTGGACTTTGTGAGAATCTGGTTGATTTAGCCGATCATCTAACCAAATGGTTAGCTAGAGATCTTGTGCACTAGACGGTTGTAGGGATGGGTTTAAAGTCCACCTAAAATCTTTCATATTAAGATACCCAATTCTCATCTAATGTAATATTAGATGTTGAATTCAATGTGGAAAGCTTGATAATTGAAGTTTGGAACACATTATTAACATCATCCCAAGGTATGTGTTCACTACTGCAAGTAAATGAGGTTGAGATTTATTTTTTTGAAAATTTGCATATATACTGGTGCAAGAACAAAATGACTACCTATATAAGTATGAAGTTTAGCCACTTCAATAAGTTTGGGACTTAGCTTTGATATGCTTATCGAAGGATAGGACACATTCTAGTTAACTCTACGGCCAAGTTAGAACTTATAAGTATGTAAATTGTTGTGTGTGTTATCTTCATGCATTCACAATGAATAGAAAGGGGTCAATATTTAGTGACACCATGGTATTCAAATATTTGGAATGAGTAATATACTAATGTGACATTTATCATCACGACATTTCATTTATGTATCAGTTTGTTGTTTGTTATGCTTTGCTTTAAGTTAATCAAGATTACAATTAAATGGGGGAGGTTTGTTGGTAACTTATATTACCAATGTTATTTAAGTGTAATGGATTAATTTGTGGACTAAATGAAATCTTGATAAACATTGAACAAGTAAGGGTGGTATGGAGTGAACACTTGTTTGATTTTGTTCAAGATTCAAAGTATAATATCATTTAGGGGTGAAGGCCCTGAACTGACGGGGGTCTGGAGGCAGCACCCCTAGTAAGGGGGTCCAAGGGGCCGAGCCCCTGGCTGGGGTCGAGCTAGAATTGAAGAAATGGACCCAGTATTGACCCTTATCATGAACCCGTTTTTGTTATAGTTTTGCGTCGGTTAATTGATTGTTGCAAACTGTTTTATGACAGTTTTATAATAGTTTTTATATCAGTTGTAACATCCCAAGTCCAGGTATACCTTATAAGCCTTTGTTCTTTTGATAAATTGTCAAGTTTAGCCCTTATTGAGAAAAGGGGGTAAATGAGTATGCGGGGCGTATGCAAGTGTCACTCAACGTACTCATGTGCATGTTTGTGACATGGAAGCCACCTAGTACGCTGGGCGTACCAGAGGGTACGCTAGGCGTACTAGGCCCAAAGTGGAAACCCTAATTTGGGGTGTGTCCCTATATAAAGGATATGATGGCCTCATTCCTGGCCACCATTCTCAGACAAGCAACCCTCTCAAACCCTAATCCTCATTCTTGAGCTTGTGTGAGTCCATTTGAGAGCATTTAAGTGATTTTGTGTGTTCTTGAAGTGAAGAAGGAGCTTTGAAGAAGAAGGAGTGGGAGTCCAGGCTATAGATCTGAGCATATCTATGTTGGGAGCTTCATTTGGAGGTATAAAGCTCAAAGCTTTCTCAGTTTTTGTTTTGTGCATCATGTTAGACCATTTTAGGGTTTTGGTCCAAAAGTTGCATGCTTTATGAGAAAATGATCTCCAGAGATTATGGGCAGCTCCTTTGAGTGTCTTTAGGGGTATAGTGTCATAAAATCGAGACTTGGAAGTTTGGATCAACCCATGCATGAGATATGAGCATTTTGAGATAAGAGAATGATAGTTTTGGATGTTTGTGACTTTATCAGCCATGCAAAGGCTTAAAGTCACTGACTTTATGGAGTAAGAGCCCTTAGGGAGTCCAGATCTGTGATATGAGCCAAGGTCTTAACTGATTAAGACCAGAAGAGTAGAAAGAGCAAAACTAGGGCGTACGCCGAGCGTAATCCCAGTACGCGCAGCGTAGGGTTGAGAATCCGCGATGCATGTGTGGCATCGGAGTACGCCCAGCGTAGAGATCTTGTACGCGCAGCGTACTCGCAGGCGTTGACTTTTAGGGTTTGGTCAATTTGTGGACTATTAAGGCCATTGAGGGGTAAAATGGTCTTTCACCCTTCTATGAGTTTGTAGAAGGGTTAGTTTAGCTTCTTGAGAGCCGTGATTCATTAGGGATAATTGTCGTATGTGTTAGGCGGAGGCTAGACCGGTGATTTGAATTCGAGACTATCTGATTTCTTGCGAGGTGAGTCTTCTCACTATACTTACCATGAGTGCTATCTTTGTGTGACCGAGATGTCTTATGTGCTTCCCTGTGTATTGTGATATTCTGCATTATGTCTTTGTGATTTATGCTGAGTATTATTATTATGAGCTTATTGAGTTAGGATTGGAGGTCTCCACTGAGACACATTGACCGGAGGGTCGTATTGAGTTAGCCTCGAGTGGCTAATCTGATGTGTGTGGTATTTTGGGGAACTCACTAAGCTTCGTGCTTACCGTGTTATGTGTTATGTGTTTTAGGTACCTCTCAGGATCATGGGAAGGCACCGACTTGATTGTACACACACCCGAGTTGGAGATATGTTTTTGGAGGATCCTGGATTTGTGTTATAAACAGTTTGGGACATGTGTTTTGATAACTTGATGTTTGTTGAATTTTGTGATTTTGAAATGAGATAATTGGGCTTTTTAATGAAAACTTTTGTTTAAAAATTTACGGTGTTACATCAGTTTTCAAACAAAGGTTTAATACCCATTTTTGTTTATAATTTTGGTACTTACAGGAACATAATATTTCACCATTCTCTCTGTTCGAAAACCAATGAATTTTATCCAATTGAACTTTTGATTTGTACCATCGAAATATTTCAATTTGAAAGTGTTTCACGGATTCAACGGATTCCAACCAATCAATTTACCGAATATTTTGAATAAGATGCCTTGTACTGGTGTCACAATTGTGAATATTGATGCTTAAATCATCAATACAAAAACCGCAACCTTTTTAGGGACAACTGGGGTGATGTTTTCATCTATCAATTGTATAAAGATGTGTGAGATTTTAGATCTTCATGTGGCTAGCTTGGAATTTTTTTGGTAAACTACATGTTCGATGAAATGCCTAAGAGAACAATATTGGACTCAACTTGATGATAGTGAACGCAATTTCAAATCTTTGACTTGAGATATATGCATATGGTAGAAATTGCAATATGTGAATGTGGTGTACTGGGTTGAAACCTTTCCCCAGCTCAAGACTTCCCACCTACCACCCTTCTATATTGATTTCTTTATAATTTGTTGACTGCAGTTCACGTTACGGGTTTTCATTTAAATTAGTTTTAAAAATGTCATTTGTTATTGAGATTGTGTTTTTATTTAATGGATTTTATTATAGATTCAGCTCAAGGGATATTGGTAATCAATTATATGGGGGTATTACAATATCATCATTATAATGGAAGTGTCACCAGGTCGTATTAGATAGGTAAGGCCACTATAACACTTACTAAAATCATTTATTGATAGGTTGGTTTGCTAACAAAAACAATAAATGGATTTTAACAATAAATGGATTTTGTTATACCCTATAAACTAATAGATACTAAGCATGTGGAACATCCCAAATTTGAAGAAAACCTAAAATGGTGAATTGTGATGAGTGTTTACACACAAAGAGATACATATAATATATTTAGCTTATTTCTCCCCTCTCTGATTTAGATACTATGCATTTGCTAAAAGTTTAACTGTTAATGCACAAAGTGGTAATATTATGTGCACTATATGCAAATAAAAACTTTCAGGTTTAGCACATTACTTTACATTATTAGGTAAAGACTACATCAAATTAAGGGATTTTTGTGAAACAAGTTTTAAATAAACACGTTATTCAACCACTTCATCTTTCCTAGAAAATTAAATTAACAAGAATAATGAATAATTATATCTTACTCTACAATCACCTCCATATAAAAAGAAAATTATTCCATATTTACAAATCACAATTATTAATTTATTGTCAATCACCCAAAAAAAACTAAAATTTTAGACTTTCAGAACCGCTTTAAATAAACTTAAATTTTCACCTTACCAAAAAAAAACATAATTAAAATAAAAGAACACAACACAAACCATATATATATATATATATATACATATATATATATATATATATATATATATATATATATATATATATATATATATATATGTAGTGGTGTTGATTATGATGACGAATGCGGAATTGATAAGATCTAGAGAATCATTGTAAGAATCATGAACACATGGAGTAAATAAATCTGGTTTGAACTCTCATTAGATCTAGAAAGAAAATACAAAGTGGGTCTTGTATAATTCTCTCTCTAGTCTAACTCTCCAAATGAACATTACATAAATGAGTTTCACTCACTTCCTATTTATAGGAAAGACAACTCATTACATAGTACAAGAGCGTAAGCAGAAATTACATCCAAGCGTGACTTTGCACCATAACTTTCTCCCCCTCAAAATTAGGATTGGATGTCCCAGATTCAATATCCAACGAGCTCACGCGATTAAGACCAACTCCCCCGCGAAGTAATATCGGTCTTCAAATCCGCAAATGAATACCCGAGAAGCTTCGAATACCCACTATTCATTCTACACCTTTTTATAATCAAAACTTGATTATAAAACCCAATAAGGGTGAGAAGCGCATGAGCAATAATCATCACAAATTCCCCGTTGATGTGTGTCAAAAATGAAACCGCGAAAAAACTTGCATGGAAAAACAATCACAAAAAAGCCACAAAAATTTCCAAATTTATGAAAATTTTCGACTATTGGGTGAGATTTGCAAGAATTTTGAAAATCCAGGTAAAAGCTGCCAATATCAGAATTCTACAGGGACCCGTTGCGCCCAAAATAGCCTAAGATGCAAAACTCTACCCCAATTGTGAAACTGGGCATAAAGTGTTACGTTGCATTAACTACAGGAGCTGAACTGTAAATTTCTCCATTTCTCTGAATTGTTAGTCCTATTTCGAAGTTGAATATTTTCTGCCAACATTTCGAAACTGCAGGGACTATATGAGAAACATGTTCATTCTTCACAACTTGTTTTCACTTCAATTTCGAATGTGGACCATTTCTGCCACTTCGTTAAAAGTTCAAGGGTGTAATTCGAAAATATTTCTTTTCTTCTTCAGTCCATTACCCAGAAAGCGAATGGGATATTTGACTAAGAAAAGTCAAAATCAAACACACATCCTTCGCTTTAGTAACTTGCCATCGACATCATGTATTCGCTACTCGACATCGACCTCTCGCTCCAACCCTTCACTTTTGAACTCAACCCTTCGTTAACGAAGCATTTATGATTCTCAACAATGAATCAAAGCAACCCTTCGAAAACAAAAATTAATCCTTCGTTTTATAGTAAGTGGCCATCGACATAAAACTATCGACTATAAAATCCTTCACTAACGAACTTGCGGTCATCAAAACTATAAGACCCAAAAATCGACGTTTCAATCACACCGTATTTGCTTTTAGTTTTCAATCCTCGACTCGTGACTTGTAACCATTCGAAATTGATCCTCAATTCTTCGTTTTCACAGTCTTCGTTGCTATTCACCAGACTTCAACCCTTTGAAATTGATCAGACTCCAAAACTAAGCCTTCCCATTCGATTACAGTCAACATAACATTGATACCCAAATAACACCAAAGCATTGACCTCGACATCGATGAAAATACAAATACCTTCGAAATTAATCAAAAGCGAAATCAACATCAATTAACCAAAATCGATTCTCATATGACCCATTTCGATTCTTTGATTTTCCATGTGACAACCGTCAAAAATTCGAGTCGGTTCTAGATTTGACTAAACTTAGTTGTACATATAGGCACGACACATACTAGACTTAGTAACTAGAAGCTAAGTTATAATCTACTAGAAACTTGGAAACAATTAAAAACGATGGACAGTGTACTTAGATTTCACATTGTTATGTTAATTCTATAACTACTTAACTATAGTGATTATCCATATTCGGGTCACTCTTTGACTTGAACACCTTTTCATGAACCATATACACACATCATGCACTTGACCTAGTGGTATAAATTAGGTTCGAGTCTCGTAGGAACTTAAGTTAAAGTTGAAAACTAGGGCTAGTATACTTGATTCCTCAATTTCACTTGAATGTCGAAACCACTACATAGAATGCCAATAAACCGATAATAAGTTACAAACATTATTTATAACAATACAAGAGTTATAATAAAATAAGATAATTTGAAGTCTCAAAGATTCTATTTATTTTGATATCCAAAGATTTACAAACTCTCAAAAACCCTAAAAGCCCTAAAATCTCAAATTTATAAGCTTTAACACCTAAGACTCCATAAAATTTGTTATAAACCTCATAATATCAATTGAAAATGACTAAATTCAGGAAAATATAATCAAGGAACAAAAAAATTTAAGTTATTACCAATTACCCATAATTGATAAGTCAAAAATCACGGTTTCATGAACAAAATCTTGGTTAGGGTGTATATTTTATAAAAAGTTTGAAACTTTTATAAAATAATTGAAATTTTTACTAACTTAAAAGAAAGGGAGGGCATTATACCCTCAAAAGTTGGCCACCCTCTCTCATCCTTCAATATTTGCCATCCTTAAACATTTACACAAACCTTACACTCCATATCCCTCATTCTCTCTCATTTTTCCAACACATCCACTTTATTTTCTCTCTATTCTCTCTTCCTCTCTCCTTCAACCACGAATTTTATTCTAGAAAATGAGTCCAAGAACACACCTTGAACTCTAAATCTTCATCATCTTGTGGTGTTCTTGAAGGTAAACTCGATTTCTACTTCATTATTCCTTCAAAATCTCAAGTTTTCTTACACTTTCTCCTTCTTCTACTTCTTCACCTTCTTCAAACTTGTTTTATTTTTGTTAAAATGGTTTTTAGAACATCATGGATGTGTTTTAACACCACGCATGTATGATAAACAAGGTTGCATGTTCATGATCTTAGTGTAAAAATCGATTTTAAGGATTAAAACATCAAACTCAAGTTAAGAGTTTTTTAGAAACAAAATTTTGTTCATAAATGCATGTATGCATTTTGATAAGTTTTAATCTTTTGATCTCTGGAAACATGACTAGAATATGAGTTTATCATGAATTCATAAAATATTTCAAAAGATTTACTCAAAGAAATGATGAAAACTCACTTTTCTAACAAATCATCATGCATGCAATCTGCAAGATTTCTTTACCTGACTTTAAACTGCCATATCTCACTCATTTCTTAACCAAAATTCGAGATTCACTTTCTGAAATATAATATTTTGAGTTAGCTTTCAAACCCATCTGACCTCACTGGAAAATTCCAATATTTCGATTTTTAGGAATGTTTACAAAACTATTGCTCAAACAGCACCTTTTTCTGAATACTAGTTTTGTATTGCATGTTCAAAGGTCTTATTCATCACTAAAAATCTAGGAAAATTTAATTTGAGCACTTAACATCATTTATTAAGAGGAAAAAAAAGATCTTGATTCAAAAGTCTTTGTAACATGTTGCAAAAAGTCTCAAAATAATATCAATAATCTTTACCAAAATCACAAGAACCAAGTTTTCTCTATAATTTATTGAGCCTTTAGGCATGTTTTTCGACACCAAAAATAAGAAAACGATTTTTCAGAGTTATTAAATTGTATAAAGATGCATTCTGGAAATTTTCAGCTCAATGTATATTTTCTTTATTTTTACATGATAATAATAAGAAAATAGAGTGTTAAAGCATATAAAATACTTACACTAGTAAATAAATTCTAGAAACATTCGTCGATGATATTTTAAGTTAATAAACATCTTTCATGAAGTTTTATCTATTGTTGTTACTGTTTAGTATAGTTTTGAATTTTCTTTTTATTTAGCTCCAATAAACTATAAAACCACTTTATGAATGTGAAAATATTATCTCTTATTTTTTGCAGCTTCTACCTTATGTTTAAGACTCAGAAAAATATTTTGGGAATTTTTAAAAATGTATATCTATTATTTTTATGATTTTTGTGTTTATAATGGACTAAAAACATGAAAAATAGTTTTACTCATCCAAAATTAATGAAAATTTACTAGAACACTATTTAATATATTAGGATGCTACATAAAGATTCTGATGAGTTTTCTTTTCTGTATGCTATTTTTCTTCTATTTTCCCAAAATTTAATACACTTACATCCACAAAAATTATAAAATTGGGCTAAACAGTTTAGAAATCCATTTTTATATTTTTTTCCAGCTTACGAATGTTTATCAACAGTATTACAAAAACTTTGGGTAATTTTGGAAACTGTTTTCTATTATTCCCCTTTTTCATTAGAATAAATGCACAAAAATCATAAAATTAGGTTATACAGTTTAGAAATCAATTTGTATATTTTTCGCAGCTTAATTATGTGTAATGGAAATATTATAAAAAGTTTGGGGAATTGTCTTAACTGATTGCTATTTTTCATGAATTTTTATCTGTTTAGAGAATTAAATATAAGAAAAATGGTTATACATATCTATAAATCATGAAAATTTATCTGGAAGTCTTTTAATGTAGTTAGAACCAAAATCTAAAGTTTGGTAATTTTTATTAACTGTTTTGTATTTTTCATGATTTTATGGTTATTCAAGAAATCAAAATGGTGAAAAATAGCTAGACCTATCAAAAAATGCAAGAAAAATTATCTTAACATCATTGACTTCATTTGAAACTAAAATACAAAGTTTGGGAAATTTTAGAACTAAATTGATTTAGTTTTTCAATATTTAATCATTGGAACACCTCTAAAAATGTTAAATATTAGCATTTCAATAATGAGAATTTTTCCACTTAAATTGTTATATAACAATTGATTCATTGAAATTTAATTTTCACAGAAAAATGTTTGTAACTTAGAAATATTAAATTTTGATACAATATTGGCAAAATTCTATTGTAGTAGTAAGTATAGTAGTGTTAGATTCCGATTAGAGACTTACTAGTGAATACCATTATTGTAGGAATCGGTAGTGGTACAAGTGGAATGTAGTTCAAGTCATCATATGCATCATCTCAAAGCATTGTGAGTATTCACCACTCCCCTATTTTCAGTTTTTAAATGTTTTGGGCTGGAAAAGCATGTCCTAAACTATTTATATTCGTTGTATTTATTTGACTCGTATAAACTTGGTTGCTATATTTTGCATATTGTGAGTATTCACGCATTCCCCTATTTTCGGTTTTTATGTTTTGGGGTGGAAAAGCATGTTCGAAAAACTGTTTATTGTTCCTTGTATCTAAATTGATTTGTATAAAACTTGATTGCTATATTTTTCTATGTATGTCTATGCAACACAAAACATGAGGCCTTATCGTCTTAAGTCCCTTCCCTTATACTTTACTCCAACCATTAACTCTTTGAGCCAATGGTCATTATGGATAGCGCTACTAGATATTGACAACTTCTCACTCGCCCGATTGCTTGAGTGCATGATACCATATTAATCTATGGAACGATAAGCATAGATCTTGATAGGGCATCAGTCATAGGCTTGGTTGTGAACTCATTTTTTGCTCATATACATACAAACTTGTTATTTATTACGGCAATAAACTTGTTTATTAATTATAGCAATGAACTTTGTTTCTCATTATAGCAATGAACTTTGTTTCTCATTACAACAACGAACTTTGTTTATGCAATTTATTTACTCATTTGCAATATATTTCTATTTATGGAAACTTTATTTCCCATGAGAATATGAACGTTGCATCTCATTTGGGCAACATACTTTATCTCTCATGATGACAACGGACTTTGTTTATACATACTTAATTTACTCATTTTAACAATATACTTTTATTTATGGAAACTTTTATCAAAACTTTGATCGATTCATGAAACCAATATTATTTTTTTATCTGTGAGTTCTCACAAACTATTTTTATAGTTGACACTCATTTTACATGTTTTTTCAGGAATCATCGAGTAAGTGGCACTTTGGGACACTTCACTTTTAGGAGCATTCGCATGTGTTGTATTTCAGTTTACATTGTAATTTCTTTTAAAATTTTGTTCAAACTCATTGTAAATTTGTAATGCTTTTTAATACTATGGTTGCTGTTGTCTTTTAACTTGTGCTATGAAACCCTTGTACTGCCACGCCCCGTGTTTCCGCTTTAGCGGGGTGTGACAGAAATGGTATCAGAGCCGAAGGTTATAGAGAATATCGGTTTTCCTTTGGAGAACCACAACTATAGCCAAAAAAAATTTCAAAACGTTTTTAAAATACTGAATATACTACTGGTATAACTAATTCGAGTACACATTATTGGACTTTAATTAAGTATAGTCTGGCCGACTATGCTTAATTAAGGAAATTTAATGCGAGGCTGGAAACGATTATAGTAGAATTATGTTCAAAATGATTTTCAACTTGAACTTTCGAAAAACAAAATTTTTCGGTGTGCGTACGGACATTGCATAGTATAGGAATTGATCTAGGTACACTTAGAAACTAAGTGCACTTTTACCACAATGTCTTATTTAGAAATATTCTTATCCCTTATCAAGTGCTAGGTTAACCACTTAGGTTATATCACTATCCACTCTAGGAGCAATCCACTTAGTACTGAGAATGAGTGTTCATCGGTAGCAATTGAGTTTAGATCTAAGGTTAGTAACTAGATAGACACTAGTAATAATCCTATGTCGAAACTTATACCAATTTTTCCTCAATACCTCTTCATCGTCTTAGTACTAGAGTTACAAATAGGAAAAGCGTTCCGATACCGACACGGATAAAAATTAGAGCATCGCGTAAGGAGGTAGATGAGTCGCCACTAAATAATCACTTGGATACCCTTGGCGGGCATTCCAGATTCGACTCAAGAGGAGACACGGAGGTTTAACCCATACGTGAGACCTTATTACTACGCTACGATTTAGCTCTAGGTTGTTTCCACCTTGAGCTTAAAACTTAACATATGATATTCCTTTGACCTCTATAAAAGGCTGCAAAACTGTATTGACACCATAAAACGTTTTACAAAAAAAAAATTATTGTACTTTATCTTGGGGAAAAAGAGATCGGTACTCGTCTTGTACTCGCCTTGGTATTTAGGTACGATCAGCTACACTAATCTACTTATTCCTTACTTCATAATCTTCCATCGAAAAGTTATTTCGTTTCAACGGTTTTATTTATCATCGATAAAATACTTTATAAACAGTTCATACAACTTACTAGACCTTTCCTAACAACTTAAGCCATATTCTCGCTAAAAATATTTTGACAACTTGCTTTAACTTAACACTTTTCTTCAAAACTCAATTTAACCATTATTGGATTTAAACTTGCTATTTCAATTTCATTTCAAACTCATTTCAAACTCATTTCAATGGAAAGATGTGCTTTTAAGGTCATATAAACCATTTTAAACCTTGATTACCATTTTGGCACGTTTTCGAAAAACTTAGAAACATTTTCTTTTATAAAAGTGTTTAGACTCTATGGTATAAAACTTAAACATATGACATTGACATTCATATTATGCGTAAAAGCTTCACCGGATCTTTCAAACCACTTTTGTTTGGACAAGTTTAAACACTTTCTCATTTAGACATTGTAATTTACTTAAATGTGTTTTCTTGTAACCTAACATGGTATTTTTTACAACTTTCTAATCCAAATGTGTCTACAAGACATCACTGATGCCTACATTTCAAAACACACCTTATTTGTTTATTTTATTTCAAATTAGTTTTATAATCTATGAAGTTTCAAAATTTACAACAATGCAAAACTTAGTGTTCACTTTTAAACTCCCAGTGACGCACTTTCAACAAATGTAATTATTCTTTTAAATATACCGAGTTTTACCTTAGCCGTTTTAACCATTGTTGGACTCAAGCCTAAAAGGTCAAAACTGGCAGATTTTCAGTTACCGGTTGTGGTACTTCTTCTTTTTCACAAATGGAGTTTAACTTAATAGATAACTCGTGAATTTCTATCAAACCTTAGCAAACACTTTAAAACTTCTATATTTCTATGTAACCATCAACATACATCAAGGGTTGAAGTTGAAATATATCTCAACCTAAGATTTAGATCTACTTACGTATATTATCCTTAAAATTTTAATTATAGCAATCACTGCCGCCGCCACCTTCCGTTTCTTTCCCCGAACTTGAATTCTCGCTCTCCTTCTGATTTTAGATCTCGCACGTCCATAATAATAACATAGTACATTGTCTAACTTTGTTTCTGTCTATTTTGCTTCTCTTGGTACCATATTCGTACATATACAGACTAGAAGTCTACACTTTCGTTTTGAGCGATTAATATGTGTATAGTCGTGAGGCATAATTTTGATTTAGTTAATTTTGATATATTCAAATACGTCATTTATCATATACATTTTATTTTTATTTTGAAATCTACTGTTAAACATGTAATCCTTATTTACATTTGTTCTCATTGTATTTCCCTTACACTTAATACACAAGGTGACTACCCTTGTTCTTATCATTTTTCAAAATCCAGATAATATATGTGAAGAATACATTTCATATGTTTCATCTTTTCTTTAAAAACATAAAAAGTTTTAAATGTTACGATTATTATTCTTCAAATGATTATTTTTGTAGAATCACTAAATTAAGAATGCACGGTTTTCGATGGTCGACATTTTTACACATTCTTAAATAGCATTCTACTTTGTAATTTTCTGTGAGTTCCTAAACTCACAACCTTGTTTTCATAAATATTCTGACTCGTAAACTTGAATTTGTCCTGACTTAGACAATTGGACAATTTCTCAAAAATTTAATACAAATATTTCTATACAAATTCCTTTAATGACGACTTAAACCTTTAACCTTAATTAATCTTTATATTATTTTAGTACTTCGTTTGATCGTCACACATGTATCTTCATTATCTTGGAATTATCACACATTTTGATAATAGTGAGATTAATTATCATTTCTAAACACACATTTTGATAACAGTGAGATTTTTATCACTTCTAAACACTTAAAATGCTATCTACAAAATGTGATTTAATTTATCATAAAATTTCATCGTCTCCATTTGCAACAATGACTCTCTAAATATATTTATTCTTCGAATAAGGTTTTATTATTGTAAGAGTAACCGTAGTATTAATTATAGCCTCGGAGATCCTCAATCATTTCGTAATTTATTTTGTCGACGACACTTAAATAACCTTTACATTTGAGATGTACCAAAACTTCGTTGCCTACCCTTAGTACGTATTTTTAGGAACTTACCCTCGATCGCTTCCCTTTCATTCGTGCTACCCCTTCTTATTTTGGAATATATCTTTTCCAGATGTAATAGCCAACCCGGAAGTGAACAAATTTGTCACACCCCGAACCAGACGGCGGAAACGTCCGGGGGCTTGAGCGTGACTTTCAACGTTGCACTATCATCACAGAGTATATAATTGAAACATAACATCATCATCACCACACATGTAATATAACAACATTCATTGTTTACATCGAGTACTGTATTTGAATATTACATGCCAAAATAATTAAAGTCTGATGAAAAAGAAACATAACAAAACATCCGTTAGTTTGTTCATCCCAACTTGGTTCAACGGTTTCCTGAGAATACAAGTTAATTTAAAAAGGTCAACATAAAAATGTTGGTGAGTTCATAAGAATGTTTGAAAAAATGATTTGTATAACTTTGTAATCACAAGAAAATCCTATATTTTCTTAAAATAGTTTAATATGTTTGTGTCCGATCTTGTATCAATGCATGTGTGTTATTGATTAATAGAAAGACAAAAGAGAATGTAAATAGAATGCCCCCAGACAACCCGATGTTGCCTATAAAATAAGAAAAGAGAAAGCTGACGTACCAACTCCGAGGTTGAGTACCAGTGTGAGTAAGTTTCCGAGTAATCCACGAGAAAAGAGAATGGTCTTCCACAAACTTCATAACGTTAATTCCTCTAAGTGAGCCGTCATAACCATACTAAATAGTGACAATTTCGCCTGTCTTGGCGTTTGTGAACGCCGACGGAAAAATAGAATAAGGTTATAGTCAGCCTAGACCGATGTAGTCTAACTGTAGCGAACAGCTCAGGCGTGGGGTGTCATCCCCGTATAGATGTATACACAAAACCCCGCTCTCCCTCCAAGAGACTCTGATTATAACTACAAGCTACGATCGTACACTCAATAGGTATCAACCGACAAACTTCACTAGATCCTTAACCGAATTTACGCGAAGAGAAACATATAAACTTATTCCCAGGCCCAATGAACAATGTAAGTGAACCACTAAGGCATCACTAAACATGTAAGTCATTTCAAGGCCCGATAGGAATGAGATTATATAACATGGGCCCAAAATATATGTAAAAGGACAACTAAGGCCCATTTCACATGTAAGGTATTTATAGGCCCAAATAGCACGCAAATAGTATACAAGGTCCGTCGCGCATGTTAATGGGTCAGTGAGGCCGAATAAACAAATACATAGTATTCAGGACCTATCAAACATATAAATGGGCCACTAAGGCCCGATAACCTAAAAATGATCAAAATTAATCCGTTTGTTAGTTTATTGTTGGTTTTGGTTCAATTTTTCACTAAAATAGCATAAAAGGCCCACTTTTTGTATAAATGACGTTCTTGGCCCAATAAGCCAAAAATTTACAATTAAGGCCCAATTTTAGTAAAAATAACACTTTAGTCCCCGTTTTGTTCAAAACTTGTATTTATGGCTAGTTTTTGGTAAAAATAACATTTTAAACCCATTTTTGTCAAAAATATCATTTTTGGCTTGATTTTTGTGAAAATACACATTTTCCTGGTGTTTGGCTTTTCTGACCCGGTTGTTGGAAAATTTGTAGAAAAATCATCGTAGGTCGAAATTTGGATCCGTAAACTCTGGAAGTTTGGACATTTTGTATACTTTGTTCACCATTTTTCTCATGATTTTTAATGGCCTCAAACCAGTGTGAAATTGCTCACCTTCACAGGCTGGTCCGAGATTATTTCAAATATGATAGGCAGTTTTGTAAAATTCACCAAAAATTGTAGAACAATCGTATGAAAACGTGAGAGTAGTCATTTTAAAGGTATAAACCTGAACTTTTTGCATGTAAAACAGTTTTGAAAAATATTATCATTAAGGTGGTAAAAACAGTTAGAGATTGGACCAAAACTTTTCTGTCAAGGGCTGATTTTTGAGTTTAAGTTATCCATGTTTGTACACAACACTTGTTTTTGCTATTTTAAGTGTATAAATCCCAGATCTACAAGTTTACATGTATTATATATGATAACACATACTTTTCTCAAGGTTTTCATGTAGATCCAAGTGATAAACTTCATATTCTTAACATATTTGTAGATTTATGAAGTAAATAACACATAATTACCAAATAAATCATGAAAAACACACATATTCATGCATATACACATAGATCTACACAAACCAACTTGTATTCTCCCCCAAAAACAAAGTAAAACAGAAAATAAGGGGGTATGAACTCACCTTGGGGTTTGGATTCGATTTTTGATGAAGAAGTGAGAAGATCTCGGCTTTAGCAAGCCTCTTGAGGAGGGTTTTGAACTTAGATGGTTCTAAGAACATGATCCACAAAAATATAGATGTAAGAGGAGATTTTTGAAGAGATCAAGAAGTTAAATCATAGATCTAAGTAAGAACTTACCAAAGTTGATGATCTTGAAGAAGAATCTCTTGAAGACACACACTAAATCTCGAAAATTTAGAGAGAATGAGGAGAGTTCTTGAGAGACTTCTTTTGAGAGTTTGAGAAAATGAAGATGGTGGTGATGGGTGTGTGTTCTCGGCCAAATTTAGAGGAGGAGGAAGAGGGAGAATCAAATGGTTAATACTTGATGGTTAAGAGTTTTTAGCCTAGATTACCATTAAATAAAGTTTAGGTGGCAAGCCCACATAAACCTTGTTTTCTTCATTTTTTTTGTTTTAGTTGTTGGGCCGAGAGGAAGAAAGAAAAGGAGAAAGGAGGAGTGGTTTGGGCCGTGAATGCTTGATTTTGATATTATGGGCCCAAATGGAAGGTTCTCTGCCCATTAAAATAAAAAGAATGGAGTTTATGGCCCATTAGGGAAAATTAATTCATTTATGGCCCAATAAGGCCCATTAGGGTTAGAATGAATCATTCTAGGCCCAAATGGTCCAAAATGTTATAAGTTTATGTATTGGGTCCATTTAGAATCTAAATAGGGTTTCTAAGCCCAATATAGTTGAATTGAATGCTTATTGGTCCATTAGGCCCAATAAGGAATCCTAGTCCATAATGTACTTTAACTTGGATCTTTAGGGTTTTCAACTCTCCAATTTACTATTTGGATGTTTTGTGTAGAGTTTTGAACTTCACTTGTGAATTTTGATTAAGTTTGTTGTTATAGTATGAACATAGTGCATGGTATCAAGTTAGGGTTACAAGTATTATTATATATGATGTTTACATGATTACAAAATTTCCTGGCTAAAAATGCCAGTTGTGACATCATCCCCCCGTTAGAGGGAATTCCATCCCGAAATTCTTTCGAAAACTAGGATTATGAAGGAAAAAATAAGTGAGGGTACTTCTGCTTCATTTGATCTTCGCGTTCCCATGTGAATTCCGGTCCACGCTTGGCGTTCCATCGAACCTTCACAATCGGAATGCGGCTTTGCTTTGTACGCTTTACTTGCCTGTCCAATATCTCGACTGGTTCTTCGACGAATAGGAGATTCTCGTTGATCTCGATCTCTTCTATAGGAATGACAAGATTTTTCTATGATAGGCACTTTTTCAAATTTGAGATATTGAACACGGGGTGTACATTGCTGAGCTCCGAAGGTAGCTGTCGCTTATAGGCGATCGGACCAATTCGGGCAAGAATCTCGAACAGTTCGATGTATCACGGGTTCAGTTTTCCCCGTTTCCCAAAGCAGATCGTTCCTTTCCAGGGAGAGACTTTCAATAACACCCGATCTCCGACTTGAAATTACAGAGGCTTTCGCCGTTTGTCAGCATAACTCTTCTGTTAGTCTCGTGATGCTTGAAGTCGGGCTCTAATTTTGGATTATCTTTTCTGTCGTTTCCCGAATGATTTCTGGTCCTGTGAGAGTACTGGCTAGTGATTGCCCTTTTGCTAGTTGGGTGTCACCCACCTCAGCCCTTCATAGAGGCGATCGGCATTTACGACCATAAAGATGTTGGGTTTTGAGCATTCTAACACTTCCTAAGTGTACATGCAACCCTATTAAACCTTGGATCTATGTTTGTCTAAGATACATGCAAAATAATATTTTCCAAGGTTTATAACCTATCTAGCATGGCATGGGGTACTTTTAACCATAAAAGAACTAGATGAATTACATACCTTTTGTTGATTGTTGATTCCTTGGAGTTTGAGAGCCAAGCACCAATAATGTGAATGCCTCAAATGGAAATCACAAATCACCATAAACTTGGAAAATATATGAGAGAGTATACTAACTCTTGATTTTTGGCCACCACACTTACACACACATTAGTGTCTTTTTCATGCAACATAGGCTTGTTTATATAGTGTACATGGTTAGGGTGAAACCCTAATAACCCATGTCTTTTCCTCTTCCAAGGATCCATGGGTAAAAGCTCCATGGATCATCCATGGACTTCCATATAAGCTTAGCCCATTCCAAATGAGTGTTAGCCCACACCATATAAATATAATAGCCCATGATTTAATTAGTCTTCCTTTTAATCACTAAATTAATTCACAATTAATTCAAGATTAAAACTAATTAAGTAACATGACATTATATTAATATATTATAACTTATAATATATTAATAAATCGTAAGTATACAACTCTCATAAAATTATCCATAACTAGTTTGGGTGAAGTGCAACCCAAATGGACCATGCCGGGTCGGGTCAAGTATATACCAAATAAGTTATGGACTTAGACACCTTATCCAACAGACTCCCACTTGGATAAGTCTAATAACTGTATTTGCCTATATTACTTCAGGAACCAACCGGCAATCGTAGCTCTCGAAAACTCTTGTGAACTATGAAGCGCCATTTTAGATAAGTGATCATATAATCCTCTGCTCTCATGATATCAGCCGGACAAATACATGGAACAATGTCTTACTTATTGTCTAGCAGTTGTTTCTCGATTTCCGATTTGTTTGACAAAGAACTTAACTGAACACATCAATTTAGTTCTGACCGGGCCCGGTACATGGGTCAACACAAAATCATCGAGGGGCCCAGATATCGCTTCTATTTCTAGAAGGAACAGATAAACTTCGACTCATATGCTTGTTCTACTACTTATTGAATTGCACACAAAGGCACGTTTTATAACATCAAGTTACTGATGCGTTTACGTGCAATCAATGCACAACCAACTCATAGGTAACAACTCATATCTCTAGGTTTGAAGACTTATATGATATTACCGTCTCACGATCACTCGAGATAAATTCCATGAAGTGATACAATTGAGCGTGGGTTTGTTCCAATACTCATAACTTATGAGCACTCATGAACCTTGTAGCAACCATTGCTATGTCTAAACACCTTTAGCCATCTACAAACCCAATTCATGACAATCTTGATTCATACCTACTTCCGACGTATGACCGATTGTGGAGGTTTGAATAAATTAATTATTCTGGAAGTCAAAACATGCAAAACTGAAACAATAGTAAATAATTGACAATGATAGTAACACTTTACTCATAAATAAATCACAAATTTTATTCATCATCAAACGTCGATTACATTTTACAAGTTTCAGAAAAGGCTATCTAATCTGTAAAACTAATATCGTCCCTCAGCCCGATGTGCCTCGCATGCTGCAAATGCTTCACCCTCGTCAGTCCCTTTGTAAGGGGATCCACAGGGTTCTCATCTGACGATACCCTCTTTGCCACGAGGAGTCCCTCTTCTATCTTGTGTCTTATGAAGTGATATTTTCTGTCAATGTGTCGGGATCTGCCATGATCTCTTGGTTCCTTGGCTAAGGCAACCGCACTATTGCTGTCACAGAAAATCTCCATAGGCTCCTTAATAGCTGGTACTCCAAGGTCTCCGATGAAGTTCCTCAGCCATATCCCCTCCTTTGCCGCTTCACTCGCTGCTATGTACTCTGATTCACAAGTCGAATCAGCTACAGTCTCCTGTTTGGAACTCTTCCAAGTGATTGCCCCTCCATTTAAGGTAAAGACCCAGCCCGACTGAGAGCGGAAGTTATCCCTATCAGTCTGAAAACTAGCATCACTATACCCTACTACTCTCAAGTCATCACTCCCACCAAGGGTAAGGATCCAATCCTTAGTCCTCCGCAGGTACTTAAGAATATTCTTTACCGCAGTCCAATGAGCCTTGCCAGGGTTCCCCTGATATCTGCTGACCATGCTCAAAGCGAAGGCCACATCAGGACGGGTACAAGTCATAGCATACATGATCGAGCCAACAACGGAAGCATAAGGTAATCGACTCATCTCAGTTATCTCATCTTCTGTACTCGGGCTCTCAGCCTTGCTCAGTTTGGCATTGCTTAGGATCGGTAATTCTCCTTTCTTGGAATTCTGCATGTTGAACCTTTTCAACACCTTATCCAAGTAGTTACTCTGACTAAGTCCAATTAGTCTTTTACTCCTTTCTCTTAATATCCTTATCCCTAGGATATAGGCAGCTTCCCCTAGGTCCTTCATAGCAAAGCATTTCCCAAGCCAGGACTTAACCTCCTGCAAGGTTGGGATGTCGTTTCCTATAAGTAGTATGTCATCCACATACAGTACCAAAAAGCTAACTATACTCCCACTAGCTCTGACATACACGCAGGGCTCATCTTCACTTCTTGAGAAACCAAATTCTTTGACCTTCTCATCGAAACAAAGATTCCAACTTCGAGATGCTTGTTTCAATCCATAAATGGATTTCTCAAGCTTGCACACTCTATTGGGGTACTCTGCACTGACAAAACCTTCTGGCTGATTCATGTAAACAACCTCAGCCAACTTTCCGTTAAGGAAAGCGGTTTTGACATCCATTTTCCATATTTCATAATCATGAAATGCAGCAATGGCTAGCATAACCCTAATAGACTTAATCTTTGCTACTGGTGAAAAGGTTTCATCATAATCAATACCCTGAGTCTGAGTAAACCCCTTCGCAACCAGTCGAGCCTTATAAGTGTGCACCTTCCCATCCATGTCGGTCTTCTTCTTGAAGATCCATTTGCACCCGACTGTCTTACGGCCTGGTACATTGTCAACCAAGTTCCAAACTTGATTGTCATACATGGACTGTATCTCGCTGTTCATAGCCTCCTTCCATTTAGCAGACTCTGGGCCTGCCATGGCTTCCTTAACACTGTTAGGTTCATCCAGATTTACCAGTGTACTGTCACTGATAAATGTATCACCTTCCGTAGTAATATGAAATCCATAATAAAACTCAGGTGTGTTCCTAACCCTTGTGGAACGCCTTAGAAGTATAGACTCGTCAGCTGGATCAACAGGAATTTCCTCCTCAAGTTGACTGCTAGTGTCTGAGGTTCCTTCACCAATTGAGTCTTGAATTTCTTCAAGGTCAATTTGCCTCCCATTGTCTCCTTGGTTTATAAATTCTCTCTCTCGAAAGACCCCTCTCCTAGCCACAAAGACCACATTCTCACTGGGTCTGTGGAAGAGGTAACCAAAGGATTTTTGTGGGTAGCCGATGAAAATACACCTTTCACTTCGAGGTTCGAGCTTGTCATGAGTTTCGCACCTCACGAAAGCCTCGCAACCCTAAATCTTGATATGGTATAGATTGAGAACTTTCCCAGTCCACATTTCATGAGGTGTTTTGGCAACCTTCTTTGTAGGGACTAGATTAAGGATGTGGGCGGCAGTCTCTAAGGCATACCCCCAAAAAGAGATTGGTAGCGAAGCTCGACTCATCATAGAGCGAACCATGTCCAACAAAGTTCGATTGCGCCTCTCAGCTACACCATTCAGTTGTGGTGTCCTGGGAGGTGTCAATTGTGAGACAATCCCACACTCCTTAAGATATTCGAGGAACTCAGTACTAAGATACTCACCACCTCGATCGGATCGAAGCATCTTAATGTTCCTGCCCAATTGATTTTCTACTTCCTGTTTAAACTCTTTAAACCTTTCAAAAGTTTCTGAATTATGCTTGATTAAGTAGACATAACCATATCTACTAAAATCATCAATAAAAGTCACATAATAGCGATTAGCATCCCTTGTGGCGGTTTTGAATGGTCCACATACATCAGTATGTATAAGGTCCAACAAACCCTCACCCCTTGCACAAGTACCAGTGAAGGGTGATTTTGTCATTTTTCCAAGTAGACAAGACTCACAACTATCATCCGACTTGAGGTAGAACGACTCCAAGACTCCATCCTTTTGGAGTTGGCCTATGCGTTTCTTGCTTACATGTCCAAGACGACAATGCCACAAAGATGCTTTATCCAAGCTAGTAGAAGAATCAATACATAATACATTATTTCCTAAATTATCTACAACCGATACAGCTTCATACACACCATCACAAGGTAATGCTTTAAAATAAAGAACATTATTAAAGAAAGCATTAATACTACCAACTTCATTATCAAAAGAAAAGGTAAAACCTTGTTTGTACAAAGCATGAAAGGAAATAATATTCCTCGCCATTTCAGACGAGTACACACATTTATTCAAATCTAACTTTAACCCACTATCTAGCAACAAAGTATAAACTCCAATCTTGGTAACAGGTGCAACCTTCTTGTTCCCCATGATTAAGTTTATCTTTCCATGCTCCACATCCTCACTTCTTCTTAGGCCCTGCAAGTCACAACAGATGTGAATACCACAACCTGTATCAAGAACCCAAGAATTAGAATATGGTGAGTTATTAGACAATATAGTGTAAATACCTGCATGGGATGGTTTCATTTTCCCATCCTTGACATCCTGCAAGTACTTTGGGCATTTTCGCTTCCAGTGCCCCTTATTTTGACAGTAGAAGCATTCAACATCCTTAGGGATGGCAGAAGGAGTGATAGAACCACCTTTGGTTCCAGATGAGGAGCCTTCAAGGGACTTTCCCTTGGTATCCTTCGAAGGGTGCTTCCTCTTCTTCCCTTTGCCTTGCTCGATAGCCAAAACAGGGGTAGTAGTAGTAGGAGTAGCAACCGACTTACTCTTAAGACCACTTTCGGCAGTCTTCAGAAGTCCTTGAAGCTTACTGAGTGTGACTTCCTCCTTGTTCATGTGGTATGTCATACGAAATTGATCATAACACGATGGCAAGGAGTGCAAAATGATATCAATTGCCAACTCCTCAGGGAAGTTCACATTCAGTTTCATTAGACGGTCCACATACCTTTGCATTTTCTGCATGTGGCTCGTGATTGGTTGGCTATCCTTCATACGGGTAGTGATCATGGAGGAGATTATTTCATACCGCTCTTGACGAGCACTCTGATGGTACCTTTCCATCAGATCCTGATGCATCTCAAAAGGGTAATAGTCCTCATAGGACTTTTGGAGTTCAGCTGTCATGGTGGCCATCATGATGCATGCCAGCTTGGTGGCATCTCTTTTATGTGCCTGATATTCAGCGACCTCCTCAGGAGTAGCAGTGGACTCATCAAGCTCCTTTAGCTCCTTATCGAGGACATATTCCTTGTCCTCGTAACGAGTAACCATCCTGATGTTCCGGATCCAATCCATGAAGTTGGAACCATCAAAGATGACCCTCCCACAAAGGTTCATGAGGGAAAAGGAGCCAGTAGGGTTAGAGCCCGAAGCTTTGTTGTCGGAAGACATCTGAAAAGAAGAAAACAAGTTTAGATTAGATATATCGAATCCTTAATAATACACCCAAATGTAAAGGCTAGGATCCAACACAATATATTATAACTTAGAAGAGGGATGTCGTAATCTAAGCTATAATATATTTGAAGGTAGGTGAATGACGATTCACCAATTTCCACCATGAAAACGAAATGAATTATTAGTTTTAATTGGTTTTTTGAAATTCCTAGATTCTTTTGAGATTCATTGAACTTTTCAATGACATGTTTCAATCTCGATTGTGCCCTTCAAGTTTTGTGACTGGGATGCCGAGGATCACAAAACAAGGTGTGAATAACCATGCAAATTCACTGGGTACCCTTAATATTATCACCTAATCAATGTACCGGTTAACCACACACGCTCCACCGATCTATGATAAACATTAAGTCACCCTTCGTGATCCTTACTAGTCCAAGTTAGTGTGCCGGTTAACCACACACGCTCCACCAACGACTTGGTAAGGTACAAAGTGTGAATTTCATGGGTTAGCACCATATTCACATTTTCCTAAAGTAACTAAGATTGGGAATTTATATAAGGTTTAGTTACTTTATAATATTCATCATACTTTTAATGAGAATTTATAAGTCCTTGTCCTACCCGTTCGGCTAACGACCCTCCACCAGTCAAGCAAGCGGTGGGTGAGAGTGGACACCCATTAAGTTGCCATTTTATAGGCAACAACCTTATACCCACCTTATAGACTGGCTTCGTGAATGAGGCGTACTAGCGGTAAGACGACTTTGATCTTATACATATATATAATAATTAACCATTAATGTTATAAATAGTATAAGGGTTGAATTTTAACTTTTAAAACTCTAAGGGTTTGGAATTAAAGTATATTAAAGTGTGTGTAACTTTACAAATTCCAAAACTTGAGGACAAGTTTTGAAACTATTCAAAACTTTTCATTTCATAACTTATGAATTAAAGGTTCATAAAATGAAGACTCTTCATTTCCATGTAACTTATGTGTTTTAAGTGTGTGTTTAAAAGAAGTGACCTTTGGATATCCATAACTTGAGGACAAATTATGGACTCCTTTAAAACACATAAATGATCAAGAATTAATCCTAAACAATTCAGCAAATAATTCCTATCATCTTCTAAATTCATAAGAACATGAACATGATCATCAAAGTTTCAAGAATTATATGAACACATACAAAGCATGAAATTTTGATATAAGCTATTGTAAATGGATTAGAACAACCATTACACCAACTAAAACAAGTTTTAAAACACCAAAACAGTTTAGGGTAATGTTTCTAGTCCATTTCCAGCAGCAAAAGTCGAAAATCTGCATTCTGAGGCTCCTACTCGCCGAGTGCACAAACCTACTCGGCGAGTAGGATGAGTTTACACATGAACTCGGCGAGTCCCCCCATGGACTCGGCGAGTTGATCAGTCAGACAGCAACAAATTGACTTTTTATGACTATTTTGCATCAAGTATCAAACAAACAAGCCTAGGCTCTGATACCACTGTTGGGTTTTGAGCATTCTAACACTTCCTAAGTGTACATGCAACCCTATTAAACCTTGGATCTATGTTTGTCTAAGATACATGCAAAATATTATTTTCCAAGGTTTATAACCTATCTAGCATGGCATGGGGTACTTTTAACCATAAAAGAACTAGATGAATTACATACCTTTTGTTGATTGTTGATTCCTTGGAGTTTGAGAGCCAAGCACCAATAATGTGAATGCCTCAAATGGAAATCACAAATCACCACAAACTTGGAAAATATATGAGAGAGTATACTAACTCTTGATTTTTGGCCACCACACTTACACACACATTAGTGTCTTTTTCATGCAACATAGGCTTGTTTATATAGTGTACATGGTTAGGGTGAAACCCTAATAACCCATGTCTTTTCCTCTTCCAAGGATCCATGGGTAAAAGCTCCATGGATCATCCATGGACTTCCATATAAGCTTAGCCCATTCCAAATGAGTGTTAGCCCACACCATATAAATATAATAGCCCATGATTTAATTAGTCTTCCTTTTAATCACTAAATTAATTCACAATTAATTCAAGATTAAAACTAATTAAGTAACATGACTTTATATTAATATATTATAACTTATAATATATTAATAAATCGTAAGTATACAACTCTCATAAAATTATCCATAACTAGTTTGGGTGAAGTGCAACCCAAATGGACCATGCCGGGTCGGGTCAAGTATATACCAAATAAGTTATGGACTTAGACACCTTATCCAACAAAAGAGCCTCAAAAGGAGAAACCTTGATGCTCGTGTGATAACTGTTGTTGTATGAGAATTTAACGAAGGGCAAGTGGGTATCCCATGACTTTTCGAAATCAATCACACCAGCTCGGAGCATGTATTCGAGCGTTTGGATGGTCCGTTCGCTTTGGCTATCGGTTAGAGGGTGGTAAACAGTGCTCATGTCTAGCTGTGTTCCCATAGCCTTTTGGAGTGACTGCCAAAACCGTGAGGTAAATCTTCTATCCCGATCGGAGATTATAGACACTGGCACTCCATGGAGTCTCACGATTTCTTTGATATAGATCCGTGTTAATCTTTCCATCTTGTATGATTCTTTTATTGGCGGGAAATGAGCAGATTTGGTTAACCTATCGACTATCACCCAGATAGTGCCCAATCCAACTCTTGTAAAGATAAGCTTCGTCTTTTGACTTCGAGAGTTTTATCCAGTCTACGTAGTTCTTCCTTCGCGATATTCTCCGGCTTCGATGCCTCCAAAGCCGGTCGTAGGTGTTGACAGTGTTTGTTCTTGTTTCGTGAGCCGTCGAGTATGTTATCGATGAAAATAATTAAAAGTTTGACTAGGAATGAGTGGAAAACTCGGTTCGTGGGATCCATGAATACCACGGGGCATTCGTCAGACCAAAAGAGCATAACAACGAATTCGTAATGACCGTATCGAGTTCGGAAAGCAGTTTTTTTTGGAACGTCCCCTTCTCGGACTCAAAGTTGACGATAAACGGTTCTTAGATCTATTTTAGAGAAATAACTAGCTCCTTGAAGCGGGTCAATAGATCGTCAATCCGAGGGAGTGGGTAACGGTTTTTGACTATGAGCTTACTCAGTTCCCTATAATCGATGCGCATCCTGAAGGATTCGTCCTTCTTCTTGACAAACAAGACCGGAGCTCCCCAGGGTGAGAAGCTTGATCAGATGAATCCTTTGCTTATCAACTCGCTTACTTGGTTGGATAACTCCTACATTTCGGTGGGAGCTAACCTGTAGGGTGAATTGGCAATTGATTTGGCTCCATTAGGTCAATTCGGAATTTGATCTACCTTTCTGGGGGTATTCCTGGAAGGTCTTCTGGAATTACATCCGGGAAGTCACATGCCAATGGGATATTTTTAATGTTGATTTTCTTCTTTGGCTTTATATACAACATGAGCAAGGAACGCATAGTTCTTCTTATGCAGGGACTTCTATGCCTTGATGCACGAAATAAGACGAAGATTGGCGCCAAGTTTATCACCATAGATTATTAGGGTTTCGTGATTGGGGAGGTGAAGTCCAACGACCTTCTCGCGACACATAGTATCAGTATGGTAGGGGCTTAACCAATCCATGCCGATTATCACATCAAAACTCTTAATATTTACTGGTATCAAATCTATTTGAAATGAATGGTTGTTTAGTGTTAAGATGCACCCTACATAAATATCTTTGGGTGATTCGTTTTTCCCATTAGCCATCTCCACCGTGAAGGCTTCGTTTAGTTTCTGGGGTTGTTGTTTTAGTAAGTGTTTGAATTTGTTACTAACGAAGCTTCGCTGAGCTTCACTATCAAATAAGATGCTAGTGAAAGTGTAGTTAAGTGGGAACGTACCAGTAACAACCGTCGGGTCTTGAGTTGTCTCGCCCTGACCCAAAGTCAAGATTCTTCCTGATCCTCATGCCCCCTGGTTGTTGGCTTTGGGGCAGTTGCGTCTGAAATGACCGGTTCCTCCACATCTGTAGCAAGTGTAACTAACCCCAACGTTATTGCTGTTGTTGTTGTTGTAGTAGTTTGGCTGTTGGTTCTGTTGTGGTTGAGATATGCAGTATCGAATGATGTGTCCTTTCTTGTTGCATCTACTACAATACAACCTCTGGAAGGCTCCCTTATGATGGAAAACACACTTGTTACTTTTTGGAAGGCTTCCAGTATATGGTCTCGCTGGTGTTGATGTAGTAGGTGTCATGGTCGCAAGGACAGCAACAACATGTTGCTTCTTCGAGGACCCTTGAGTTGGTTGTCCCTTTCTCTTACTCCCAGAGTTTCGCTTCCTGCTCTTAAGCTTGGGGTTTGGAGTGCCTTGATAAGCGGTCACTCGTTGGTTTCCATGCTCGTTTCTTCGGCTGGAGTTGTCGATGCTATTTCCACCTCTGTTGGTGTTGTTTGCGTTGAGTTGTGCCATAGCAACGGTTACGGCAGCTGTTACAGCAGCTTGGAATGTAGCAGAGTCTATCTGCAGGATTGGTGTCTCACGGGTGTGCTTGTCATTTCTGTGGGATGACATTTTCTGCTGCATGATGATAACCAAGATCGTAAGTAACAACGGTCATTTTTGGTTGTACTTTATAAATTTCGCGTTTTGTCTCATGATCCATAATGTTTCAATCTACATCCCTATGATGTATTTATGGTAGTAGGTAATCGTGGATTTGGAACGAATATTAAGTCTATCTATAGAGTTCATAGATTATTTTGGTTTCGATATCCTTGAGTATCTAGCGGTTTCGGGGGTTCGGTTGGGCATGTAAGTGAACTCATGCAATAACACGAAATAAGAAGAACAAATAGTTGTTTCATTGGTGAGAATCATCTTAGTACACGAAAGAGAGTCATAACAGATAGTAGTGGAGGAAAAAAGTTAATCCTAATTGTGGCAGAAAGTGTCTGGTGGTGGTGTTGATGAAGTGGATGCACGTTGGAGACGAGCTAGTTGTCGCTCGGTATCTCGAAGTCGTACCTACCAAACTAACTGTCTTGCTCGGGAGTCTCCGTTCACTTCCTGTGTTTGTCTCTCATCTCTCTCAACAACAACCGCATTTTGTCCATTTGATCTGGGGTGTCCTGAGCTTGGTTGCAAATATCTCGGGTGTGTCGGACCATCACTGGGAGGGCCCGGTCAGCTGGTCCTCAATGACTAAGATCGAAGAAACCTCGGTTCCTACCGTAGGGTAGTCGTATCCCCTGCTGGTGACTCCATCTCCTAATATCGTGTGCCCATGGGGGCATGGGGCCATCGGGGCCCATACGATAAGCCAATACTCTGGCTATGTATGGAGGATTGATGACCTTGGACTCTGCATCCGAGTCATCATCATCATCGCCCTCGAGTCTTCTTCTCGGTCAAGCCACCTTGCATTCCCCTAACTAGGAGATAGGGGTCTCCTGGCTAATGATGTCCGTCCATAGTGTCTGCACGAAGGGGTATAAATACTAGAAACACATAGCACACCAAATACTCCTATAATATTTTAACACTACAAGAAAACAGCCCTTTAATGACGCGCAAACAATGATACGCACTGATAGAGGACACGCATTTGTGTGTGCCCTAAAAAATAATGTCAGTTTTGCAAAATTTAAAGGATAGAGGACATGCATTTGTGCGTGCCGTAAAATTAGTGTCAGAAAAGAAAAAGATGGAAATGCGGAGGGTGCCTTTCATAAAACGTGTGTCGCTTTATAATTTTTTTAATGAAACACACGTTTTAAGGCAGGATTTCACCCACCTATTGGATCCCAAAAATTAAACCCCCCCCCCACCACCACCCATCCTCCGATCTCGCACCGCCAAGTGTCTCCGACCATCTTCTCCAACCATTCTTTCCTGTCGCACTACACCGATAACAAAATCCCCCATCATGATATGCTATTGTTTGTATTTCGATTATTCTCTTATATGTTATCTTGAGCTTATTAGAATAGAATGCAGGGGTTAGTTTTTAACTATACTAAATTCCACAAAATCGCAGTAACCATTCTTGCTAGGGCTTTTTTCAAGAATGAAACTCTCGGTGTTCTCTGGCCTCTTCAACAATCATCGATCTCACCGTGCCGACAACCTCTTTGGTTACTCTTCCTCCGACAATGAAATTGAAATCAAAGGTTCAGGGTCTCGTTTATTATACAATATAACATTCGTCAAAATGTTAAAGCACTCTGTATAAGAGCACATCAAGATACAATGCTTTATACAGTGCTTTCTTTGACTTCTTCGCCGTTTCCCTTCTTCTCAGGCCATCTCATACCCATCTTCAGCTACTAACAAACTACACCCACAACCTTTCTTTCTCTAAAGTCTAAACAAAAATCTCCCAGCCTTACTCTACAAGCTCTCTTTCTCTATCTCTCTCTCTAAACCTAACAATCGTCAATTCCGTTTTTTTTCTTGTCTCCTCACCCACCTGCACAAAATCCTAATTTCTACTCTTGCTTTCTGTATCTGAGGGAATCACCGTCAGATTGTACTCAAACTTAGAAGAATGCACAATGGTAAGTTGCAAAAACAAACTCTTTGAGTAAAATTGATTATAATCTTTCATTGTTTTCTCTGTATCAACAATAATTTTTCAATTTTCTCACATGATTTTTGATTATGCAAGCTTCAAATTAAAATCACACGCCTTTCTTCCTTTGTTTTTCGATTTTTAGTCGACCAGGTTCATGCTTCTACTTTTCTCTTTCGATTTCTTTGCTTTAGTTTTACATGTGTTTTTTTAGAGAAGGTTAGCAAACGAATTTGATAACGATTTATGTTTTCCAAAATATGTAAAAGCATTACAGAAGAGTCGGAGGGATGCATTACCAAAAAGGGAATCAAAGGGGTAAAAATGGAAAAGGGAAAAGTAATCAAACTACCAACACAAATTTCATTACCAAAAACATGCTTTGGTATCTGTTTCTTAGGGTAAGTATAGTGTTTTTATCAACATTAGATTTCATATTCATATATACATTCTTAATGTAAACCCTCTTCTTTTGCTCCACATTTCATCAACTTTAGATTTTGTTGTTGTGGCAGAACAAGGGTATAGTGTTGTTCTTCCAGAGAAACTGAGGACAGGAAAGCGGAATGTTTATAGGTAATACTCACAACTCATTGGTTCATTATCAGACATTACATTGCTTGAAGCCCTGCTATTAACTGAATTGTTAGAACAGATTCAACAATAGAAGAAGAACCACATGCTTCAAATATTATATTGATTGATAACCCACAATAATACCCAAATGATTACAAGAAAGAAAAATAAATTTGGCTGATTCTAGAAAGCGACTCTCCCAAAGATATTTTTTTCCAAATTTCACATAAAGGATAGATGATATTGATACGACATACTATGTATCCTATTAGAATCGCTTTTACAATAAACTAAATATAATAAATACCCTAAACATAATAAATACTTGTCCATATAAGATGCTCTATATTTCTTTATTCTGATGATTTCCGATATTACCCCTATCTCAATTATTTAGATTAACATTAGAAGTACAGCAATACCCCACCCCCCCCCCCCAAAAAAAAATAACCTTGTCCTCAAGATGGATACCAAATTCTCCCAAGCGACTTCTTCTTAGTCAACTTCATTTCCTTTCCAATTGGAAATGTCTTCTCAATTGCTTGGTCAACTTTCATCACATAAGATGCTCTTTATTCTGAAAATTTCCAATATTACCCCTATCTCGGTTACTTGACTAATATTTGAAGTATAGCAAAACCGTGACATATTTCCTTTTTGGTGTTAGATTTGCTGCCTCTCCTTTAAAGTTGGTTAGGAGATTTCCTGATCATGCTGACATTGGTACCGTACATGATAATTTTGTGTAAGCATCTACTCTCTACATATCTAAGTTCACTATATAATACTTTCTTCACTGAATTTGTATATCTTGGAAAAAAATATAAATAATTTGCTTCGACTATAGGTATGCATCTGAAACCTTCCGGGATCACAAGTATTTGGGTACACGGATTCATGAAGATGGAGCTATAGGAGATTATGTTAAGTAGTTTATTATTTTTTAAAGCAAATTAGGTACGAATACTTTATAATTTAGCTTCATTTTCTTTAAAGATACAAATGGACGACTTATGGGGAAGCAGCCATAGCTCGGTCAACTATTTGGTTCCGGATCAGTAGCCCATGGAATAACCAAGGCATGTCACTTATATACTAATTTCTCCTTTTTTGTTTTGTACTTTCTTATATTGTTCAATTGTGTAACATTGCAACAGGGATCATGTAGTGGACTATACTTTATCAACAGACCCGAGTGGATAATTGTTGATCATGCTTGCTCTGCATATTCTCACATATTTTTCCTTTTATATGATACTATTGGTTTGTCTTTCATTATTTTGTCAATCTTTTAAATCGCCTTTCGTTAGGTTACAAATGTATTTGATGCCAAATCTTGTAGGTCCGGATGCTGTGGAGTATATTGTGGACCACTCTTCTAAAGAAGCCATATTTTGTGTTCCACATACATTGCATATTGTAAGTTTCACCCATTTTTTAATACTTTTAAATTGTTAAATTTGTGATTAGTTGCTAATCATTTTGACACTTCAGTTGTTGAGCTTTTTGTCAGAGATGCCTTGCCTTTTGCGCGTTTGATAGTGGTATGATGGTTAATCATTTGTTTCATTTCTTATCAATCTCACTCATAAATATTCTTTACTAAATATTGACTTGTAATATAGGTGGTTAGAGGGCTAGATAAGCTAATTCCATCTCTTCCATCAGCATTTGGGGTTAAGGTTGTGTCATTTTCTTAACTTATTACTCAAGTAACTTTTCCTTTTGTTGAATCATAATCTTTTATGATTCTGCCATTTGATTACTAGTTTATTTGTCATATTAATTGGTGATTTTTGTGGAAGTAATGATCGTCACCCTCTTTGTCCACCAAAACCAGATGATGTTGCTATAATATGTTTATACAAGTGGTACAATTGGGACTGGGAGAGTACATAGCTCCTGAAAAAAGTTTTTATGATAAGAGAAAATTTGTTAAACAATGCTTTGTTTATGGTAAGTAAACATACTCCTTTCTTGCATTATTCATTTTTTTAATTGGTACGATTTTTTTATATACTTTACAAAAATTGGTTTGAAACAGGTGACAACTTCAGGATATCAGGGTCCACACAGACAATAAGAGGGTCCATACAGACAATAGCATAAATTGGTTAGCATTTTAGTACACCTACTGTTTGAAATAACAAATTTTTTTTTCTTATTTTTTTTCTGATTAAAGGGTAAATTTAATGGACAATCCGTTTTAGGGGTAAAAATGGGTTACAGGGACAATATGTTAAAACTACGTTCATTTGGTAAAAAAAATAAAATCGATCTATTTTTTAAATCCGACAACCCGACCAACGGGCGGGTATAACACTAGTTATTAGTGTTTCCTCATGATTAACACTTAAATTTGTTTAATTTTGTGTCATTGCTTTATGTATGCACTCAAGAATAGTGCTGTTGTTACATTTCTATGCTGATGCAAGCTAACGATTAAGTAATTGATTAGCTTATGGTGAGGATGTTAAAACATGAAATTAAACCTGATAAATCTAGTGCATCATCTGTTCCCATAAATAAATAAGTTCTTGTGTCTTCTTAGCTTTCCTCTTTCTCAGTCATAATCATTAGTTTGTTTTCCATTGTAGCATTTGTTCCTAGCTTTAGAAATTGTGCATAATCATTTGCTTTGCCAAAAGAGAAGGGTCAAATTGTCCCTTGTGTATCCTAATTTATGACTTAAATATAAAGAAGTATCAATATATTTTCATGACATATATAGTTTATTTTTACATGTATAATAAAATGTCTGGAAGGAATCGAATGCCACGGGGCCCTCCCTCCTCACTCCGCTGCACTTGAAGAAGAACTTGAACTCCAGATTTGGAAGAAGCAAAAGCACAAGAGGTGCTGAAATTTCAGAATACTCTAGAAGTTATGCAAAAGAAACTTGATGAAGCAAATGCATTGGCTGTAAAGGGAAGAAAGGCAGTTAAAAAAGTTATTGATGAAGCGCCTGCGGTTGTTGAATAAAAAGAGATTGCTATTGAAGCCTGCATTCTTGGTAAAAGGCATTTTGCTACATGCGTATTAAATTTTAATATTTTATAACATAGTTTGATGATGCTTGAAGCCTTTCTGAATACTAATGTGTTGATGATGAAAACAAGTATTATGTGGAAATAGAAGCATAACAATAAGAAGTAGAAACTAGAAGGTGTCCCTTAACAACGATGTAGTATTAGGTTATATAGTTAGGGAAAAACTCTTAATAACAATCTACAATTAGATCCCATTAATACAAATGTATTACAATCTTTTTGACATGATTGTTTTGGTATATATTTGTTTCTAGATTTTTGTATTATGCGTAAATGAGTATCGTAAAGGTGCGTCGTATGTGCATATCGTAAATGGTTGCTGAAGTTTATGACACGCAAATGCGTGTCATCTTCCTTTATGCCAGGGGCTTAAATGATACGCAATGCATGTCCTAAACGCGCGTCGTAAGGTTACAACACGCAAATACGTGTCATATTCCTTTATGACAGGGCCTTCGTTGATACGCAATGCATGTCGTAAATGTCTATCGTAACTGCACATCGTAAATGCGCATCGTGTATAGACGACGCGAAAAAGCGTGTCGTCTCTCGTTATGACAGGGTCTTCCTCGACACACATTTGCGCGTCGTCTGAGCGTTTTACGACACGCATAGTGAGTTGTAAAAGGCTGTTTTTCTAGTAGTGTAATTTTGTTTAGGTTTGGTTCTATAAGCTCTTTGGATAATTAAATGGTAAGTTTTTGATTCATTGTCCATCACGATTACTCCCGAACACATGTTGGTCGTGTTTTGAATGAACGTAGTTTAACAGGATACATTCACCCCTAATACGACTACATAACTGCCTGGGTTTAATCGTGATGTTTAAATCCTCCAAAGACTTTTACTGTTATTGTTGTGTTATTACTGTAAAATGCACACATAGGTATGTATTTTAATTATTATGTTCAAAGTAGTTTAGTCCCATTGTATCTATAGTTGCATATCCTGTATGATTAGATATGCTAGTTCACTATAAACAATGCTCTGATACCAATCTGTCACACCCCCGGACCAGACGGTGGAAACGTCTGGGGGCTTGAGCGTGACTTTCAACGTCGCAGTATCATCACAGAGTATATAATTGAAACATAACATCATCATCATCACACATGTAATATAACAACATTCATTGTTTACATCGAGTATTGTATTTGAATATTACATGCCAAACTAATTAAAGTCTGATGAAATAGAAACATAACAAAACATCCGTTAGTTTGTTCGTCCCAACTTGCTTCAACGGTTTCCTGAGAATACAAGTTAATTTAAAAAGGTGAACATAAAAATATTGGTGAGTTCATAAGCATGTTTGAGAAAATGATTTGTATAACTTTGTAATCACAAGAAAATCCTGTATTTTCTTAAAATAGTTTAGTATGTTTGTGTCCGATCTTGTATCATTGCATGTGTGTTATTGATTAATAGAATTCCAAAAGAGAATGTGAATAGAATGCCCCCAGACAACCCGATGTTGCCTATAAAAGAAGAAAAGAGAAAGCTGTCGTACCAACCCTGAGGTTGAGTACCAGTGTGAGTAAGTTTCCGAGTAATCCACGAGAAAAGAGAATGGCCTTCCGCAAACTTCATAACATTAATTCCTCAAAGTGAGCCGTCATAACCATACTAAATAGTGACAATTTTACCTGTCTTGGCGTTTGTGAACGCCGACGGAAAAATAGAATAAGGTTAAGTCACCCTAGACCGATGTAGTCTAACAGTAGCGAACAACTCAGTTGTGGGGTGTCATCCCCGTATAGATCTATACATAAAACCTCGCTCTCTATCCAAAAGACTCTGATTATAACTACAGGCTACGATCGTACACTCAATAGGTCTCAACAGACAAATCTCACTAGATCCTTAACCAAATTTACACGAAGAGAAACATATAAACTTATTCCCAGGCCCAATGAACCATGTAAGTGAACCACTAAGGCATCGCTAAACATGTAAGTCATTTCAAGGCCCGATAGGAATGAGATTATATAACATGGGCCCTAAATATATGTAAAAGGACACCTAAGGCCCATTTCACATGTAAGGTATTTATAGGCCCTAATAGCACGTAAATAGTATACAAGGTCCGTCGCGCATGTTAATGGGTCAGTGAGGCCCAATAAACAAATACATAGTATTCAGGACCTATCAAACATATAAATGGGCCACTAAGGCCCGATAACCTAAAAATGATCAAAATTAATCCGTTTGTTAGTTTATTGTTGTTTTTGGTTCAATTATTCACTAAAATAGCATAAAAGGCCCACTTTTTGTAAAAATGACATTCTTGGCCCAATAAGCCAAAAAATTACAATTAAGGCCCAATTTTAGTAAAAATAACACTTTAGTCCCCATTTTGTTTAAAACTTGTATTTATGGCTAGTTTTTGGTAAAAATAACATTTTGAACTCATTTTTGTCAAAAATATCATTTTTGGCTTGATTTTTGTGAAAATACACATTTTCCTGGTTTTTGGCTTTTCTGACCAGGTTGTTGGAAAGTTTGTAGAAAAATCATCGTAAATCGAAATTTAGATCCGTAAACTCTGGAAGTTTTTAAATTTTGTCTACTTAGTTCACAATTTTTCTCATAATTTTTAATGGACTCAAACCAGTGTGAAATTGCTCACCTTCACAGGCTGGTCCGAGATTATTTCAAATATGATAGGCAGTTTTGTAAAATTCACCAAAAATTTTAGAACAATCGTATGAAAACGTGAGAGTAGTCATTTTAAAGGTATAAACCTGAACTCTTTTCATGTAAAACATTTTTGACAAATGTTATCATTAAGGTGGTCAAAACAGTTCGAGATTGGACCAAAACGTTTCTGTCAAGGGCTGATTTTTGAGTTTAAGTTATCCATGTTTGTACACAACACTTGTTTTTGCTATTTTAAGTGTATAAATCACAGATCTACAAGTTTACATGTATTATATGTGATAACACATACTTTTATCAAGGTTTTCATGTAGATCCAAGTGATTAACTTCATATTCTTCACATATTTGTAGATTTATGAAGTAAATAACACATAATCACCAAATAAATCATGAAAAACACACATATTCATGCATATACACATAGATCTACACAAAGCAACTTGTATTCTCCCCCAAAAACAAAGTAAAACAAAAAATAAGGGGGTATGAACTCACCTTGGGGTTTGGATTCGGTTTTTGATGAAGAAGTGAGAAGATCTCGGCTTTAGCAAGCCTCTTGAGGAGGTTTTTGAACTTAGATGGTTCTAAGAACATGATCCACAAAAATATGGGTGTAAGAGGAGATTTTCGAAGAGATAAAGAAGTTAAATCATAGATCTAAGTAAGAACTTATCAAAGTTGATGATCTTGAAGAAGAATCTCTTGAAGACACACACCAAATGTCGAAAGTTAGAGAGAATGAGGAGAGTTCTTGAGAGACTTCTTGTGAGAGTTTGAGAAAATGAAGATGACGGTGATTTGTGTGTGTTCTCGGCCAAATTTAGAAGAGGAGGAAGAGAGTGAATCAAATGGTTAATACTTGATGGTTAAGAGTTTTTAGCCTAGATTACCATTAAATAAAGTTTAGGTGGCAAGCCCACATAAACCTTGTTTTCTTCATTTTTTTGTTTTATTTGTTGGGCCGAGAGGAAGAAAGAAAAGGAGAAAGGAGGAGTGGTTTGGGCCTTGAATGCTTGATTTCGATATTATGGGCCCAAATGGAAGGTTCTCGACCCATTAAAATAAAAGGAATGGAGTTTTATGACCCATTAGGGCAAATTAATTCATTTATGGCCCAATAAGGCCCATTAGGGTTAGAATGAATCATTCTAGGCCCAAATGGTCCAAAATGTTATAGGTTTATGTATTGGGTCCATTTAGAATCCAAATAGGGTTTCTAAGCTCAATATAGTTGAATTGAATGCTTATTGGTCCATTAGGCCCAATAAGGAATCCTAGTCCATAATGAACTTGAACTTGGATCTCTAGGGTTTTCAACTCCCCGATTGACTATTTGGATGTTTTGTGTAGTGTTTTGAACTTCACTTGTGAATTTTGATTAAGTTTGTTGTCATAGTATGAACATAGTGCATGGTATCAAGTTAGTGTTACAAGTATTATCATAGATGATGTTTACATGATTACAGAATTTCCTGGCTAAAAATGCCAGTTGTGACAAAATTGTTCCTAATCTCTTCTTTATTAGGCGGCGAATTTACACTTAGTGCTAATTTAGAATGTAACTTAAGGATCAATGTGGATTTAACACTCAGCACAGTTGGTGCTTCAACAAAACTTATAATGTACTTTTAAGTTAGATAATATCTAACTAGACGATCTTTCTCTTCTAAGTCGCCATGGTTGGATCTTGATTTTCCATGATCCTAATTTCCCACAATGTAGACTGTAGAACTCGAATTATGGAAACACTAATTTGATTATAGCTAAAGAATTGGGCTCTTCCCTTGAGGAATTCACCCAAAATAATCAAAGAGCTTTTCATGTCACCACCGAACTATACAATTGTAGCCGGCTGAGTTCTAATAGAAAACGTCACGAATTGAATTTCGGGACGAAATTCTTTCAACCGGGGGAGACTGTGACAACCGTCAAAAATTCGAGTCGGTTCTAGATTTGACTAAACTTAGTTGTACATATAGGCACGACACATACTAGACTTAGTAACTAGAAGCTAAGTTATAATCTACTAGAAACTTGGAAACAATTAGAAACGATGGACATACTAGATTCTATTTATTTTGATATCCAAAGATTTACAAACTCTCAAAAACCCTAAAAGCCCTAAAATCTCAAATTTATAAGCTTTAACACCTAAGACTCCATAAAATTTGTTATAAACCTCATAATATCAAGTGAAAATGACTAAATTCAGGAAAATATAATCAAGGAACAAAAAAATTTAAGTCATTAACAATTACCCATAATTTATAAGTCAAAAATCACGGTTTCATGAACAAAATCTTGGTTAGGGTGTATATTTTATAAAAAGTTTGAAACTTTTATAAAATAATAGAAATTTTTACTAACTTAAAAGAGAGGGAGGGCATTCTACCCTCAAAAGTCGGCCACCCTCTCTCATCCTTCAATATTTGCCATCCTTAAACATTTACACAAACCTTACACTCCATATCCCTCATTCTCTCTCATTTTTCCAACACCTCCACTTCATTTTCTCTCTATTCTCTCTTCCCCTCTCCTTCAACCCCGAATTTTATTCTAGAAAATGAGTCCAATAACACACCTTGAACTCTAAATCTTCATCATCTTGTGGTGTTCTTGAAGGTAAACTCGATTTCTATTTCATTATTCCTTCAAAATCTCAAGTTTTCTTACACTTTCAGTAAAAACAAATCAAGCCCTTCGTGGGGCTGTCCCTGCTCAAGTGGCCCTGCTTGTCACATGCATAACATCCCAAGCCTATAATACGACAAGCTCCACTGTGCACCCTACTGCACTTGGCACACCGGTCCTGACCCTGCTGACCCCTGCTGGAAGTGTCTAAGATCTTAGGCTTCTTAGCCTAACCCACTACTTCCTGCGTCTGCTCCGGCTTCCGCTTGGCGCAGAAGTCCAACTCCATTTCCCGTTCCCGGGCCTTCTCTACCACCTCATTCATGGTTTTTCACCCTGTAAAGCACACAAAATCCCGAATATCATCCCTCAACATGGAATGATAACTCGTCCTGCACATACCCTCGTCAGTAGCATACTGAGGAATCAACAATGCTCGCTCATGAAACTTGGCGGTGATCTCCGCCACAGTCTCGGTGGTGTGTTGGAGTTCCTAGAACTCCCTCACCATCCTCTGCACCTCAATGGCTGGTGAAAACTCCATGTCAAATCGCCGAACGAACTTGACCTATGTCATCTCAGCCACACCGACTGCTCCCACCTGGCTAGTAACCTCGCCCCACTAATCTCAGGCCCTATCTCTCAACATACACGAAGCAAATCCCACCTTTGCCTTATCCGGGCAAGAACTCGTGCGCTGGGCGTTCTCGATATCCGGCACCCAACGTCGGCTAACAATGTTGTCCCTGACCCCGAAAAACTTTGGCGCCCCACATGCCTTGAACTCCCGGAATGAGGGAGTTTGGGCCCCAACCTCACCCGTAACAATCTCAGCCCTTAGTGCCCTTCGTCTCTCCTCCATAATCTCCATCATACCTTCCTTGACCGTCCCAAAAATGACTGGGGTAGCGTCAAGGATGCCCCTGGTAACCACCGCTGCAATGAGCTCACGCAGCCTCTCATCAATGACATCGGTAGTGTTGCCTGATCCAACCCCGGATCCAGATCCCGATTTCGATCCCCCTGCTCCAAATCGTGTCAGCACCATGCTGAACTGAAATGTCATAAATCATAACGATCAGGATTTCCATATAAGTGATCTTCCCACACCGATCCTCCTTGAAGTCGTCAGATCTAACATTGGTTCGAGTACATGTCCTGTGCTTTAATTGTACGGGCCCAATACTACCTTCCACACCTACCTGTAATTTTCCCCAATGCTCTACCTGATAACTCCAATTCGCCCCAAAACTAAATCATATCCCACAAACTACCACATACATTAAATCTCAGGCTGTCCTAAGATTTGCTCTACTCATATCTATCAGACCAATCATAACAGGTTGCCTTTATAAATGCAAATTATACACAGAAAAGGATCAAATAGACTTTCGAATAAAATATTCTACCCTAGGACCACAACCATACGAAGAACAGGAAATAAGGCCGAATCAATCATTCTGAGGCTATAAGCTCCTAACCGTATACAATTTTAAAAGCATACATATAGTAAGTTCCATATGATCAGTAAAGCTCAAATATCAATATAAAACGGCTAACACATTGGGGAACTACTTACCTGGCTCGACTGATCACGCGCGTTGCACTCTCATCTTTTTTCTTTCTTTAAAAGCTTTTTCATTTTATTTTTGAAAACAATTTTGCCATTTCCTTAGTTTGAGTCCTGACATACCCGAGAGTGTGTCCGAATCCCTCAAACCAAGGCTATGATACCAACTTGTAACGACCCAAATTTTTATAAATAAAAATTTCATTTCAGAATAATCAAACACAATTCCATCATTAAGAAAATCCGGTTATAATTGTTTCCAAAACATAAGTCAAATACAACTTTATTCCAAACATCGGAGTGTCCCGTGAAAACGCCTGAGAGAGTGCACGTCGCGTCATCAAGCTTTGCCCTTGACCTTGGGCTCCGATGTACCTGAAACAAATCCACAAACTGTAAGCTAACGCTTAGCGAGTTCCCAGAGCATACCCCAACACACAAGTCACATAACACATAACATAACAGTTGTAAAAGCTTCCTCTACCACAACTCACATATCATCTTAGCTATAAAGCTATCTCTACCATTAGCCATAAAGGCTATCTCTGCCGTTAGCTATAAAAGCTATCTCTACCATTAGCCATAAAGGCTATCTCTACCGCTAGCTATAAAGCTATCTCTACCACAGCCATGAAGGCTATCTCTACCGCTAGCTATAAAGCTATCTCTACCATAGCCATGAAGGCTATCTCTACCGCATATTACCACATAATCAAACCACACAACTCTACACAACGAGTATACCAACTATCATAAAATGGGCCGGCCTTGGTGCCTTAGACCCAATGGTATGGTGAGAAAACTCACCTTTGTCTGCTGAATGCGAAAGCTGCTCTCCTAATAGTCCGTAATCTCCCGTGCTGAATAATAATATTAATCATTGTTAGGACTTTACTTAATCAAAGGGAACCCAAACCCCAAGTCCTTCCAAAAGGGCCTAATTATCCATTCTTTGTTAATGGGCCCAAAATCATTATGGGCCTCTTGGCCCAATAAGACCCAATCATAACACCGATGGCCCAAACAGATAAACTGGCCCACTATTCTCAGAATGCAACCAAGTCCAATAACCAAATGAGGCCCAACAGTCCAAAAGCCCAAAACACTCCAAGCCTATAACTGATGAGTACGTGGGGCGTACTCCCTTGTACGCTTAACGTACTGGCTGAAGGTGGTTTACACTGCACGTACCTGTATGTACGCCCAGCATACTCCTCTGTTAAGCTACTTTTCCATTAAGTGCTTAATACTCCATTCCAGCGGCTGCAATTACAGATCCAAGTCCTCTTCGCCATCTTAATCCATAAAGTTGATCACTTGGTGGCTTGCAATCCACCAAATGAGCCCAAACTTGAAATGTGACAACAAACTTCCATGAAAAGGGGTAAATCTCATGCATGGCGATAAATGATCCCTAAAGATTGAAACTTTACTGCTTAAGGGACTCACATGATACTAAGGGTGGCAACCCTGGACTTAGAAACATGCTTGAGTCATGAAGATCCATTCTTGGGACCAAAAGAGTCCATAAACTCATCCTAAGAGAGACCTAAGAGATTAATCATCAAGATCATGACTTTATACCTTGAAAGGGTCTTAAGTGAGGCAAAAATCTCAGATCTGAAACTTCTCTTTTGCACCAACAACTTGCCTTGACTTTTGCTTCCTTGAAGAATGGATCCCAATTCACCAAAATGCTCTCACCAAGCCTTCCAAGCTCCAAGAACACTCAAAGAAGATTAGGTTTTCGAGAAAACTGTCTAAGGGTGAGAAGGAGGCTGACCCTTGAGGGTATAATGTTCTTTATATAGCGGCACACCCTAAAAATTAGGGTTTAGGGACTCTGAGGGTACGCTGGGCGTACTTCTCGTACGCTGGGCGTACGCCTCCAACACCCGCGACCATTTATCCCCTCTATGATGGACGTACTTCTCGTACGCTGGGTGTTACGCTGGGCGTACTCTTGTGCTGGCCACCTTGCATGTATGGGATCTCCTTGCCACTTTTCTCCACTAAGGGCCAATAATGCCAATAACCTTAAAGTACTATAACTTCTTCATTCTAAGTCTGTTTTGTACTAACTTCATATCCACGAAGAGGTGGTGAGAAACCCTATGCTCCTAGCTTCACACCTGATCCCTACAACCTTCCGAATAAGACCCGAGACCCATAAAAGGCCGTATCGACAGGTTATGCTTATACCCTTGGCCTCCGAAGTCACAACCGATCACCTTCTAAACCAGGTGTTACATCAACACACCAATTCCAAATCAAATCATAACCCTTCGATACTAACCATAAACCATCTCATATTGTCACACCCCGAACCAGACGGCGGAAACTTCCGGGGGCTCGTGTGACTATAAATTGAAATATCATCATAATGAATATACATGAAACATAACACAATCGTCACCAACATTACATATTACAACTGTCATTGTTCACATCAAGTACATTGTTTTACATTGCGTAAATCCAAAGTATTAATAGTACGATGAGTGGTGTTACACAAAATAAATCCATACACACTTGAAAATCCTCCTTCTTAATGATTACCTGAGAATACAAGTTATTTTGAAAACGGTCAACATATATAATGTTGGTGAGTTCATAAGCATGTTTGAATAAAAGTCTTTGTATCTTTTGTAAACCCAGAAAATCCGATATTTTCTGTAAAATGTCTGAAAAATGATGTGAAAATCAAGTATAAATGCATGTGTGAATTTCATAGTAGTAACATATAGGAATGCAGTTTAAATTTCTTTGTATTCTTTCTGCTGTAAGTAAGTGGTAATTGAATAATAGTATTTCCCCAGAAAATCCGATATTTTCTGATTTATAAAAATGTCGCGATCCTTGCACCGTGGAAATGTTTTGTATCATTATGACTTATATCATACCCCCAAACCGGAACGACATAAACGTTCGGGGGTGGATGACGTCATATGAAGTATCACAACAATTGCATCATAGTAATCAAAGTAAACACAACCATTACATTGAATATATATAAAAAGTATTTACATCTGTTTACTTATTATTTTTATACATCCCAAAGTAACAAAAAGAAATACGAGACTCCATACGCTCCGTCTGCTCAAAAGTCTGCCGAGGTACCTGTCTACTGATTTCCTGAGAATACAAGCGGTTTTGAAAGAGAGTATCAGCATAAAAGCTGGTGAGTTCATAAGTATCTTTTTGTAATAAAAACCTGTTAATGAATCAGTGAAAATTTTTATATGTTTCGAAGAAAATCCAATATTTTCTAACATGCGAGTTTGTTACATTGTTCCATAAAGTATTTGTTTGAATGTTTATTTACCACCAGATTAATTTTATAATGCTGTTTTGAATATGAAATCCTTTTTTGTAAGAAAACCCTGGCTATCACTTGTATGAATAAAATGTTCTGTTTGAAACCTTGGTTATTACCAATATGTATAGTAGTTTTATTTCTCATAAAGAAACCATGTATTTTCCATACTTATGCTAAATAATCGTTGTTCATGTAAAGTCTATTACTACGTAAATATATCGTTGTTATCTACTTGCGAGTTTTATGACCATGCTAAACTGATATGGCGCGAATCGGGCACCAGTATCCTTTACGACTTTGTCACCCGTAGACCTGTCGGTCCTCCTGTAGCTAGCAGCAAGCTGCGGGATTGTCAGTCCCGTATAGATCTATACACAAACTCACGCTCTCCCTCGAGGAGACTCTGGATCATAAGGGTAGTCTTCCACTAGTACATGTAATTGTAGCCAAAGACGTGTCTCTCAACTAGATTGACGACTTTACAAGTAATAATACGGGAAAACCCTTTTTATAAATAACAGAGAGGTTTATAAAAGGTGTGTTGTATGTATAACCATGTATTGAATTCCCAAACTATACCTATTATAGTTTGTGCGTTTGTATATGTATAACCATGTATTGAATTCCCAAACTATACCTAATATAGTTTGTGTGTTTGTATATGTATAACCATGTATTGAATTCCCAAACTATACCTAATATAGTTTGTGTGTTTGTATATGTATAACCATGTATTGAATTCCCAAACTATACCTATTATAGTTTGTGTGTTTGTATATGTATAACCATGTATTGAATTCCCAAACTATACCTTTTATAGTTTGTGTGTTTGTATACGTATAACCTTCTATTGAATTCCCAAACTATACCTTTTATAGTTTGTGTGTTTGTATATGTATAACTATGTATTGAATTCCCAAACTATACCTATTATAGTTTGTGTGTTTGTATATGTATAACCATGTATTGAATTCCCAAACTATACCTTTTATAGTTTTTGTGTTTGTATATGTATAACTATGTATTGATCTGAAAACTATGTGGTTACGCTTGTAAGTTGAAAACGTCCCTTATGCTCAGCATATTACAAAAGGGATTAAAATATCTAATTATTTTATAAAACATGGAAAGTCTTTTGGTTGTATCGATTTTCATAAGTTTTAAAATCATTGAAGTTATTTTGTATAAGTTTTCAAAAATATTTGTATTGGGCTTGTATCCCCCCCTAAAAACATGAAAAATAGTAAAAAGCTTAGGGGTATGAACTCACATGTTGCGAGTGATGCGTACGTAAGATTGGTTGTAGGATGCTAAGTGTTAAGTGAAGACTAGAGTATACACAGATCCTATTTAGCATATAATGATACATATTTGTATCAAATTAGTGTATAACACAACTAGTTATGATAGGGAATCACCCCAGGGACAAGGAAACACTTGAAACAAAGTGTTAAAATCACATATGATTGAATAATGGAGGTTCACGACCACACTAAGGTGTGTACGACCATGGGGTTCACGGCCCATGAGTGTATGGTCGTACACTCATGAAGAAGTATGCAAATGAGGTGTTTTAAGGTCCTATCTAGCATCAAGGAAGTGTTCTTGGTCCCATGCTTAGCTTTAAGGAGAGTTTAAGGCCAACTATGAACATCAACAAGGGTTTACGGCCCTATGAGGTGTGTACCACCGTACAAGGGTTTACGGCCGTACACCTTCATGTTCTTGCTAGGATGGTCAATTTTTAAGATGAATAACAAGTGTTTCTAGTAGATAATAAGCATAGGAAGCAGTTACTCACAATTTGGAAGCTTGATGATGGTTTACAGCCACTAAGAACTAGTGTGTGTTCTTGGTGTTCTTGGTGAATGATGAAGATCTAACCAAATACGAAATTTATGGAATGAAAACATGGATTCATCACCAGTTAAAGAAATGTAGCAAAAAATTAAGGTAGGAAACACTTACATCTTTGAAGATCTAGGTGAGAATTTTGATGATAGTAGAGAGAGAATCTGAATTCTTGGCTTGGAAGTGTGAAAAGTGTTGAAAAATGATTGAGTATCATTTATATAGGTGAGAGTTCACGGCCGTAGATGGGTGTACGGCCGTACACTCCTCTTGAAGGAGTGTTTGGCCCTAAAGCAACACTATCACTTAAGATAACTCATCCCTAAACCCAAACCTTGATTGTACTAGGCTTAGTACACTCAAACAGACTCTAAACAATGCTAAAAGATAGCGGAAATGAGTCTGACCTTGATTGAATTGAATCGTTGTACAAGATAGAAATTTTGGGTTGTCACATCGTCCCCCGTTAGAGGGAATTTCGTCCCGAAATTGAGACACTGAATACAAATCATGAACTCAAAAATAGATGAGGATACTTCTGTTTCATTGAATCTTCGCGCTCCCAAATGAATTCATGTCCTCGCTTGGCATTCCAACGAACCTTCACTATTGGGATACGACTTTGCATCGTTTTGTTTGACCTCTCGGTCCATGATCTCTACTGGCTCTTCCATGAAGTTAAGTTCTCGTCGATCTCGATCTCATCAAGAGGGGTCACAAGGGTTTCGTCGGATAAACACTTCTTTAGGTTCGAGACACGAAAGACAGGATGTACGCTGCTAAGTTCTCGGGGTAAACGAAGTTTGTATGCTAAGGGACCGATCCTAGCGGGAATCTCGAATGGTCCTATGTATCTCGGATTCAGCTTTCCACGCTTTCCAAAGCGTATCGTGCCTTTCCTGGGTGACACCTTCAAAAGAACATGGTCACCAACCTAGAACTCCAAAGGTTTTCGTCTCTTATCAGCACGACTCTTTTATCTATCTCTTGAATATGGATTAGTGTTAGTCTCTGTCACACCCCAAAACCAGAACGGCAGAATCGTTCGGGGATGGAGGACGTCATGTTTAGTATCACGAGATATGTATATGGTAAGCAAGTAATCAACAACCATTTCATTTCGAAAGAAAGTGTTTACAATGTGTGTGTTCACAAAACATAGAATTCATAAACAAATAACAAAACAAGACTTGAAGCTAAAATGCTCCATCTTCTAAATTCCCAGAACGAGCACTTGTCTAATAGTCTCCTGAGAATACAAGTTATTTGAAATAGTTGATCAGCAATTAAGCTGGTGAGTTCATAAGATTTTAGTGATGTGAGTAAGCTGTAAAGTGTTGTTAAAAATGTAGATGTAAAATGATGTAAGTTGTGAGTTCTATTTTGAAAATATCGCCTGTTCCTCTAGAAAATCCTATATTTCCTACTTTGATGGAAGTTTAAGTAAAATAACACTACAATCCTTTCTATAGGTACTACGCGGATACGAGTTATATAAGTCCCAGAGTAAACAAACAATCGGTCGTGCGCATCTGCCCTAAGTTCACAACCAAACGAGGAACATAAATTAAGGCGGATAGCACACATCCCATTGGTTGTTAGATCATCGTCATATATAACCCTAGTGTAAACACTTGTTACTCATGGAGTTAATTGTAATGGTTCCTTTGTATCTAATGAAAAGTTCTTTAAGAAAACCCTTATTTCTTATAATAAAATAGTGACCATAGTGACTACTTTTATAATAGCTTAGTTTATACTTCTATATATAATCTAATATCGGATAGAAAGTTAAGTGGGTGAATCTGCCCTATGCCCACAACCAAACGAGCAACAAGGATTAAGGCGGAAAGCACACATCCAACTACCTATTGGGTATTAGTTTTATATATAAACATGGTGTATAAACTAAGGTGTTATAGAGTAACTCACCTAAGGTCTTTAAATTATACTGGTTTAATAAAGTGGATTAAACCCTTTACTGGGAAGTTTCTAGTTTTTACATACCAAAAGTACTGATTTTGGAAAGTATGTTTTGTACTAGAAAAACTGTGCTTTGACTATGTGTCCTATAACCTGACCCATACCTGGTACCCTTATGATGACTTAATGTATACTAAGCATACATATATATAGAATCGGGTAGAAAATAGATTGGGTGAATTCGTTCCAAGCCCACAACCAAAGAAGGAACAGGAAATGAAGCGGAGAACACACATCCTATTACCTATCAGACTCTATTGGTATATATATATATATATCCTGTGGTGTATACATTAAGGAATCATAAGACTAGCATTATGGTCCTTTCTCTTAATCGTAGCCTTCTACCAAGGCATCTTCTGTGATATGCTACACTCGACTGTTCCGTTTGTCGTTTGTAAAAATGTATATTTTCCCTAGTTTATAACTATTTTAACTCGAAAATAGTTTGACTTTCAAGTGGTACTGTCACTTTATGAAAGTAATGGGAACTGTAAGTACACAGTTGTCGTTTATAATGACACGCGGATGTACTAATAACCTAAAAACATATTTGTTTTATTACGCTTAAAATGTGAAGGCTAGAACCCTTACTATACGCTCTCCCTGTCAAGAGATTAGGGGAACTAAACACGACCTCTGCAAATTTTTGCAAGCCGTGTAATTCACATTAAAGTATATGATCATGTATACCCAATATAACTATCACCTTTTGTTTAAAACAATGAGTTAGTGATTCATTGGTATAATTAGATCTTGTATGTGTTCTCATGCTATAGCAACCTAACCTGTTTGTTTTGTACTGTATCTTGTACGTTCTGTTTTGTTTCTAGTAATTGTGTGTTCTCTGTGTATGGTATTGTTTGTTTCTGTGCTTCATTGTACTAGAAGTAATGAATGACATTCTCCTAAACTATACCTATTATAGCTTACTAATGTTCTACTTGGACTATTACTGGAAAGACTCATTTATCAAATAAGTTATGTTTGTACTTTAAAAACAAAGTTTTGTATAACTAGAAAGTAATATAACTTTAAAAGAGTTTTGAAATGTTTTGACGACTTATAAATGACAAAAGTAACATTTTGAAAGATGTTTATAACAAACATTTACACAATTATCATTGTGTTCAACTTGTATTCCCCCCCTTAAAACAGTTAAAACAGTTAAAAGATTCTTTACGGGGTATGAACTCACCTGATGTGGGTGATGCAAACGGGTATGCGTGTAAGGATGAGAAGTTCCACGAATCAAATCCCGAGACACAATAGGTCCTAAATGACATATAAGGACACATATTGACATGAATATAGTGTTTATAAACAACTATATGAAAGGAGACACCTTCCGGGACTAGGAAATACCTTGATTAAGTGTTGGAATCACATGTGATTCAACAAAGGAAAATGAAATCGCACAAACATGAGTTTACGGTTTAGGGACCAACTCTTATGGAGTTTACAGTCGTAAACCCATGAGTTTACGGCCGTAAACCCATGGTACTTCTACCGTTTTGTGTTTTGAAGTTTCCTAAGCCATTAAGAAGCATCCTACTTCAAGTCTAAGCCTTAGGAAGTGATTGTGGCATCATTTCACCCCTATATGGAGTTTACGGCCCATGGACCATTTCTCCATGTGTTTACGGCCGTAAACTCTAATGGTTCATGGTCTTTTTGATGTTGAAAGTCCTAAGCACTTCAAGCATGGAATCTAGACTAGTATCCAAGGCTTGGTAAGGGACTAGGGCACACAATGGCCCTTTCATTAGGGTTTACGGTCCAAGAACATGTTTGGACCATAAACACCTTTGATCTTGTGTTTATTGATGTTTCCAAGTCTCTATGCATGGATACTAACTAGCTATGAAGTATAGGGAAGTGTACTTACGATCTAGAAGCTTGAAATGGTTGATATTGGCCAAGAACACTAGTGTGTGTTCTTGGTGTTCTTGGTGTTCTTGAGGATCTAAGAAAACATGATTTCCATGGATGAATCATGAGGATGAAGCTAGATAAGAAGGATTAACAACTAACTAGAGAAAGAACACTTACGATTTTTGAAGATTAAGTATGAAGATCAGGATGATACTTGAGAGAAAACTCATGTGTTCTTGAGGTGAAAGTGAAGGAATGAAGAAAAGTGAAGGAAATGAACTATTATGGAGGAGTTTACGGCCAACATGAGTTTAAGGCCGTAAACTCCATGTTTACGGTCGTAAACTCCATTTGATGGAGTTTAGGGCTTGATTCTTGTACTGTGGCCTTTACCAGATAAATTCCAACACTTATTCCTTAAGTGTCAAACGCTAAAACTCCTTAGAAAGACCTTAAACAAGGCTAGAACTCATTTCTAATGAGTTTGACACTCAGTTGAGTTTATTGACTGGGCTTAAAAAGTAAAAATTTTCGGGTTGTCACATCATCCCCCTGTTAGATGGAATTTCGTCCCGAAATTAGCTTTCTTAGCCGTACTACTGGGGTTGCGCTCCTCGGATTGGCAGAATACCTACTCGTAGACCTGGCAACTTTTCCTGGTGTTCCTGATAGGATTTGTACTTGGTCCATCTATCATTACGTCGTGTATACAAGTCGTATATAATTATGGTTGGTAAGACGGTCGGATGTGCGACTCTGCCCCACGTCCACAACCAAACAAGGAACAGGAGATAGGGCGGAAACACACATACTAAATCTGCGTAATCATAATCATATACCACCCTCGCGTATACACTGAATATTAATAGGTGGGCGGTATTCGTCCTTAGCCTCTGTGCTCGAACTTGGTCTGGTGGACGAGTGGTATTTCATGACGGTCTGCGGACATCTGACGATAAGGCTTCGGAGGACAAGGTACTCTTCGCAAGAGTACTTCGGGGGTTTAGAATACGAAAGATAAAATCGAGGTTTAGGTCGGACTTTCGATACGAATGACGAAAGTTTCGAGAACTTGCCGATCGAGGCGATATAAACATATGAACTCAGTATGGTGAGGACCACACCAACTCATGACGAAGTATCCCTTGTATGATCGATACCGTACTCCTAGTATGTTAGAAAATGTACTCTTTGTAAATGTTCCCGTGTTTCCTGCAACCAATTGAGAACTTTCAGAACTCCTATGCAAAGCCAACTTTAACTGGAATGGGCACAGAATATGTCAACAGGATAGGTTATAAACCTCAAGTCGTGTGCTAGTGAAGAACCTCAGGTTTTATTCTTGATTAGTTCTTGAAATTCTTTTTAGGATCTTTAAGACTGCCACTGTCCTCTTGACATATAAGACTAACTTGCCAAATATTCAAGAGATAGGGCGGATTCTTTATCAAGACAAACACTTCATACAATTGGCCTTAATTGGTCTTTGTTTAATCCAAGACATCACAACTTACCAACTTCAAATGTACAAGAGTAGGACACTTTTACTCTTACATTTGACAAGTGTTATAAACCTTTCTTTAAGATATGTCACTCAACTTATAGTCTTGGAGTATGATTCTAAGACTTGTTTTGAAACGAAGTATGACTCATCTTCTTGATTTAACCATTTCAACAATTCATGACTCCTCTTCTTAGTCATAAGAATGCACTAAGAAGACCTTTAGAGGACTAATTGTGATATGATTTCTAAATCATTAAGATGATCACAAACATGACACTAAAGTACTCTCCCATCTTTTCAGATTTGAGAAACTTTTATCTTTCTGCCTAATTTGATTCTTCCCATTCGTTCTGCCATACATTGAGACTTTTCCAATGTTTCAGAATTATACTTAAACTTGTAAGTATAACCATATTTACTAAACTTTAGTAAATCAAATAGTCTTAACGAGCTTTGTGGTGGACATGACCAGTGCACAAGAATGTGTACTCGATCCCTTTAGTCCTTCACTTGACTCACACATTCATGTGAACAAGTAATTAGTCTTGATTTTCCAATGCTGGAAAGTTCTCATTCATCATACTATTCAACTTGCATGATTCCAAGTTTCGGTCCAATTGAAACTTGGGTGGTGAGGAACTTTCCTGATTTGGTAAATTTAGACACTACCATAAATGAAAGAATCAAATCCATATTCCAATATTACTGTCAGTGGAATCATATAAGCAACAATTTTCCATAAATGTCATTGTAAGGATACTTCAAATAAACAAAATTAAACAATTTTCTTTTATTTTAAAATTTTATGGAAAAACTTATCCTTACAATCCACATGGAAAATTGTTGTTATCTATTCCTTAGCAATATATCATAACTTCTTAAGCAACTGCTGAAAATTCTGATGCGATCGAAATCCACCTTCGCGATCAGAATCAACATATACTTCCTTTAAGATTTCTCTCTATTCTTTGATTCTTAAAACATCAACATGTGACCCAGTCACATCATGTAATGAGGATCTCAGAATAGAACTTAACAGAGTTAGATATTGGGCTCTACCTGATGTAGAGTCAAACTTATTGACTTTAACATCCTTAGGTAAATTTGGCAGCTTTGCAATCAATGCCCCTCCTTTGGCAAAATAAACATATGGACCCTTTGGTAATGGGACTATCTCAGACTTAGCCTTTCTCTTTACCATTTGGTCAACCGGGTTGACTATGGCCAATCCCTTTCCATTGGGAAGAGAATGCTTTTTCTGGATTTCCAGTGTCACCATTGTCACTGTCCATAAAGTTTTTGGGAAGTTGATCTTCTAACGAAATTTGCTTCACTATCGTTCCAAATCATTGTTGATTCAGTAGCACCAAGCAAATAGATATGATCATTAAGGTTCATGTCATAGTCTGTATCATAGTAGTCCCAAAGGAACCCACTATGTAACTTAGAAAGTGATTGAACATCCAACTTTCTCAAGACTTTGAAACCCAACTCTCCCGGCTTGTCAATATGTGACTTCATCTCTAAGATGTGATCACACATAGACCTTGCTTGCCATTAGGGCTTGAGTGACCTTGAACTTGTGGGTTAGGGAGAATAATTGGAGGTGGTGGAGGAAGTAAAGTTCCAAGAGATTTAGGAAGATCATAGATGTCTGAACTCGACATCTTTTGGGAGATATTCAAGATAGTTGATTTAAAGTCCTTAATATAACACCCAATATGAAATATTAAGGCTAGGATCCAAGAACCTATTTATAACTGGAAGTGGGATGCCGTAATCCGAGTTATAAAATAGTTGAAGGTAGGTAAATGATGATTTACCAATTTCCACCATGAAAAACAAAATAATTTAATTAGGTTTTTTACTTGGATATGAAACTCCTAGATCTTTTGAGATTCATTGAACTTTTCAATGACATGTTTCAATCTCGAGTGTGCCCTTCAGGTTTTTTGACTGGGATGTCGAGGATCACAAAACAAGGTGTAAAGTAACCATGCAAATATACTTGGTACCCTTAATATTTACCCCTCAATCGATGTGCCGGTTAACCACACGAGCTCCACCGATACTATGATAAATATTAAGTTACCCTTTGCCTACTTTGTTAAATCCAGGTTAGTGTGCCGGTTAACCACACACATTCCACTAACGGTTTAAACAAATTGCAAAGTGTAATTTCATGGATTGGCACCTTATTCACATTTTCCTAAGTAACTAAGATTGGGAATTAATAAAAGGTTTAGTTACTTAGTATTTATCATTAATACTTTTAATGAAGGGAGAATTATAGTCCCTGTCCTACCTGTTCGGCTAACGACCCTCCACTGGTCAAGGAAGCGGTGAGTGAGAGTGGACACCCATTAAACTGCCATTTTATAGGCAGTAACCTTATACCCCCCTTATAGACCGGCTTCGTGAATGAGGCCTACTAATGGTAAGACGACTTGCTCTTATACATATAATATATTAAACTTTTAATATTATAATAGTATAAGGGTGTATTTTAGACATTTAAAATAATTGGTGGTTTAATCTATTAATTAAACTAGACTTTTAATTTAATTAAGCTTAAACCATATATTTATGGATTAATAATACTCTTTTAATTAAATGCTTTAATTAACTATTAATAAAGTCCATAAGAGGTAATTTGAACTATTCAACAAAACATCATAATTCCAATTATTAAACTCAAAATTAAAACCATTTAATTAATTTTTTAAGTTATGAACCCAAGAGTTTTAGAATTCAATTCTTTTTTTCATAAAAAACTTTTCTCAAATTCCAAAACTTGAGGGCAAGTTTTGTAATTCTTGAAAACCTTTGGATTCCATAACTTATGGAATTAATGGTGTTTTATGATGAAACTTTCCATGTTCCATAACTTAAGAACAAGTTATGGAATTCTTTAAAACATTAACACCAAATTTTGTAACTCCATAAAAACTTTGAATCAAATTTTTTTTTTTTTTTAAAAAAAACTTTCATATCCATAACTTATGGAAGTTTTAAAAACCCTTAAGATCACAACTTTAAAAAAAAAAAAAACTTTTGAGCTCCAAAATTTTATGACAAAATATGTAACTCCTTAAAACATTTAGATCAAACTTTTAAAACTAATAAAATAATCATATCATTTTATCTTTTACTAAATTTGACCTAATTCAACTCATATAACAAATGATTCAAATTTTACAAATAATTCGTTTTTCACAAAACAAGTAATTATCTTAAAATTTACAAACGTCATGTTTTTTTTCCTTTTTTTCCAACTTGAAAATAAAACATTTGCATCAATATAACAGAAAACAACCCATGGCTCTGATACCACTGTTGGGTTTTGAGCATTCTAACACTCCTATGGTGTACATGCAACCCTATAAACCTTGGATCTATGTTTTCTCTATTATACATGCAAATATTAACTATTCCAAGGTTTCATCCTAACTAGCATATTATGAAGCACCTATACTACAAAGTTCTAGTTAGATGACATACCTTTTGATGTAGCTTGATGTCTTCAAGCTTTTAGAGCTTAGCCCCAATAGTGTGGAAGCCCCAAATGGAATCACAAATCACCAAAACACCTTGGAAGAACTTGAGAGAATATGTATGCACACTAAAATCGGCCCACTCTTATTTTCACACACTTGTGCCAATTTTGTGAGCCAAGGACCCCTTTATATATTATGGAGGATTAGGGTTACATCCATGTAAACCCTAATACCCATGACCTTTCATTTACATAGGATCCATGGGTTAAAAGCTCCATGGACCATCCATGAAAGCTTAGCCCAACCTAAATGAACTTGGCCCATTTCATATATATAAGAGTCCATATTTAATTAGTTCTTTTTGATCACTTAATTAATTCTAAATTAATTCTTGATCAATACTAATTAAATAATATGATTCCATATTAATATATTAGAACTTATAATATATTAATATAAATCATAAATATACAATTCTCAAAAGACTATCCATATAAATTGTGCCGGTGAAGTGCAACCCAAATGGACCATGCCGGGTCGGGTCAAGTACATACCAAATATAGTTATGGACTTAGACATTAATCCAACACATCTATCTGGGCTTGTCGTGCGAGAATGAAAGTGACTAAAGAATCTATGAGCTTTAAGGTAACTTTATGGGGTGATCCTTACGGAGTCCTCCTATAATTGTACAAGGTACACAAGTTGGTATATATTTGAAAATTAAATAGACCTTCGAATAAGTGACCCTACCCCAACACTAAACCCTTAAGAGGAATGGATAGCGAAGCGTAGACCACAGATTCTAAGTCTATAAGATCTTGATTATATATCTAAAACTTTAGGAATATATTTTGCAAGATTATAGACCTATCCGCAAGGGTCTTTTAAGTTCTCACATAAGTTATTTATCTGGACTAAATTACTCCAATAGTATTCTAACTCTGAATGTACTTGTTCTGGTGTTCTGGTAAGTTTTAACACTGTTGCAACACCACATGGTTCCCAAACACATGTCGGTCATATCTCGAATAAATATAGTTGATCAGACTACATTGATCTTAGCTATGATTACATAACTGTTCAGGTTGACGAAAGTGCCCAACCTTTAAATACTTTAGTTCTGTTCTCCTCGTGACACTAGTTCTATTATGTACATGTATAAGCAAGTAGGTATATTTTTATAACTCGTAGTTATACTCAAAAAATATATCATTATCCAGAGCACATAAGCCCCATTGTATTTATAGTTGTATATCTTTTATCAGTTGGTATACTTAGTTCACTATAAACAATGCTCTGATACCAATCTGTCACACCCCAAAACCGGAACGGCGGAATCGTTCGGGGGTGGAGGACGTCATGTTTAGTATCACGAGATATGTATATGGTAAGCAAGTAATGAACAACCATTTCATTTAGAAAGAAAGTGTTTACAATGTGCGTGTTCACAAAACATAGAACTCATAAACAAATAACAAAACAAGACTTGAAGCTAAAATGCTCCATCTTCTAAATTCCCAGCATGAGCACTTGTCTAATAGTCTCCTGAGAATATAAGTTACTTGAAAGAGTTGATCAGCAATTAAGCTGGTGAGTTCATAAGATTTTAGTGATGTGAGTAAGCTGTAAACTGTTGTTAAAAATGTAGATATAAAATGATGTAAGTTGTGAGTTCTGTTTTGAAAAGATCGCCCGTTCCTCTAGAAAATCCTATATTTCCTACTTTGATGGAAGTTTAAGTAAAATAACACTACAATCCTTTCTATGGGTACTAAGCGGATACGAGTTATATAAGTCTCAGAGTAAACAAACAATCGGTTGTGCGCATCTGCCCTAAGTTCACAACCAAACGAGGAACAGAAATTACGGCGGATAGCACACATCCCATTGGTTGTTAGATTATCGTCGTATATAACCCTAGTGTAAACACTTGTTACTCATGGAGTTAATTGTAATGGTTCCTTTGTATCTAATGAAAAGTTCTTTAAGAAAACCCTTATTTCTTATAATAAAATAGTGACCATAGTGACTACTTTTATAATAGCTTAGTTTATACTGCTATATATAATCTAATATCGGATAGAAAGTTAAGTGGGTGAATCTGCCCTATGCCCACAACCAAACGAGGAACAGAGATTAAGGCGGAAAGCACACATCCAACTATCTATTGGGTATTTGTTTTATATATAAACATGGTGTATAAACTAAGGTGTTATAGAGTTACTTGTTGGGTTATGAGCATTCTAACACTCCTAAGTGTACATGCAACCCTAAATACCTTGGATCTATGTTTTCTCTATTATACATGCAATTATGAACTTTCCAAGGTATTACCCTATCTAGCATACAATACTTGATACTTGGGTAATCAAATTGATAGAATACATACCTTTGTTTGATGTAGCTTGTCTCCATGAAGCTTGAGTGCCTAGTGCCCTAAGTGTGACACCTCAAATGGTTCACACAACACCAAATGAACATGAAATGACTTGAGAGAAATGGAACAATCCTTGAAATCGTCTAGCCCTCATATTCACACATTAGTGCACGATTTCTTGAGCCATGGGATTCTTTTATATGGTGGCTATTAGGGTTACACCATGTAACTCATAACTTTACCCATTCCTTATGCTCCATGGATTTTAACCTCCATGGAGTATCCATGGGTCACCCCATGGACTTAGTCCAACATAAAAAATCTTGGATCACAAGCCCACATATATAAGAATGAATGATTTACACAATCAACCCATATATTTAATTAGTCTCATTTTGATCACTTAATTAATTCCAAATTAATTCTTGATCAGTACTAATTAAATAACCTTATTAATATATTAGAACTTATAATATATTAACCAACCTTAAGTGTTATTTTTCTCATTATAGTCTATCCAAATGCATGATGCCATGCAACCCAAATGGACCATGTCGGGTCGGGTCAAGTCTTACCAATTATAGTTATGGACTTAGACATTAATCCAACAGTCTCCCACTTGGATAAGTCTAAAACTATTATTGCGTATGACTTCAGGAACCGATCAGCAATCGTAGCTCTCAAAAGCTTCTGTCGAACTCTGACCTTGTCGATGAACTCTGACCTTTGTCAATGCCTTGTCCATTAGATAAGGGATCATATATTCCTCCATTCTAGATATCATATGGACTGAGACATGGATTATCAATCATTCTCTCTGTCCATTTGTTGTTTCCCGATTTCCGATTCATGATGACTGACTGATTGAACAAATCAAATCAGTCCTGGCTTGGCCAAGCACTCACATGTATCATCTTTAAATCATCGAGGGGCCCACAGATATCGCTTTTATCCCGAAGGTAAAAGGAATGGATAAACTTCAACTCATATGGCTTGTTCTACTACTTGTTGAATCATACACAAAGGCACGTTTTATAACATCGAGTTACCGAATGCGTTTTTGTGCAATCAATGTACAACCAACTCATAGTAACAACTCATATCTCTAGGTTTGAAGAATATAAGATATTATCGTCTCATGATCACTCGTGATAAAATCCATGAAGTGATTCAAATGAGCGTGGTTGAATGCAATACTCATAACTTATGAGCACTCATGAGTATTGTAGCACCACTTTGTCCACCAACTTGGACCTCTACAAACCAACCCATGACATTCTTGATTCATATCTACTTCCAACATATGACCGACTGTGGATGGTTTGAATAACTTAATCAATCAGGAAGAGCGACTTAGTTATTCTGGAAGTCAAAACATGCAAAGTGAAACACAAGAATAAATGAATCAAATATGGTATCAAACCCTATGAATATAAATAAACACTTTTATTTATCACCATACTGATTACTCATTATTCATTGTTTCGGTTTTATCAACTTTATACTTGAATTAAAAAACACTAGTTGTCCCATGCTCCAAGCATGTACACTATGTTTTTCTTAAACAATAGCTTTGCCATACACCAAGTATGCACTCTATGTTTGTCTGTGATCCTTACTTTGTGAAATAAACCAATTGAACATAATTTCAATGATTCTAATTTCACACTCCCAAATCCTTATCGAAAAATGTGAGAATTTCAAATTCCTATCATTTATCGAAATCTGTTTAGATTTTAAACTTATATGCACTGACCCTCCTGTAATGAATATGTACAAAGTCACAAAGACTTGTCAACAGTCATTATAAGGTATTCCAATGGAAATCAACTCCATGGAAACTAAGTCTCATATTCAAAGTACATTGCTTTGTACATGCTTCTTGCATTAAGTTTTCTAATCTTACACAGATAACTTCCACCTATGGAGACAACTCCATATTATCATTTTGACTATCACTTCTGAATAAGAGATACCTCTTTTCAGAATATGTCAATATGGTCCTTCCAAAATTAGCACTATACTTCCAACTGTCCGTGAGCAACCAATCTTTGGTAAACCTCAGATTGTCCTCGATAATTGCTTAATCATTTTAGTCATATCCAATTCTAGACCTTTTCCCTTTTTAATGCCTCTGGGCATTTGGAAAAATTTAGAAATGACAAATATTATAGCACATGCAATCGATCCTGTACCCAAAGCAAATGGTACACGATTCATGATGTCTCACATAAAGACATGATTCTAGACCAGTCTTTTGCTACAATATTTTTATTTGCCATGTTTTCAAAATTTGATTATGAAGAGGGATGCCGTAATCATAATCGAATTTTGAGAACGCAATATATAGAATTTCCTTAATTTGAACCAATCCAACATGAAATTCATATATATATTCTTGACTAAAGATGATTAAGGTCTCAATCTAAGCCTTTAGAACTGAAATGAAGTATATCCTATCCCTTAATTATAGCAAAACAACTTTTTCAATCCCTGCAGCCTCCCGAATTGAAACTTTTGTTTTCTATAATTAACATTGCTAACTTGCAACACTAACAATAATTATCATGTTCCCACTAACATGATGATTATTAGCATAACACTTATACTCCTACTAGCTTTGACATGTACTCAGAAATCAGCTGGACTTCTAGAAATCAATACTTTATTGACTTTCTTACCAAAGTTCAGATTTCTGATATGAGATGCTTTGATAAAACTTTATCAAAATCATACACCTTTCCTTAGATAGCATGTATGTGTGGCTAAACAATTTCAGAACTATGAAAAGGGATGTCGTAATCATAGTCTCAATTGTTTAGACCTTTTGCCATCTGCTTCAAATCTACTTGGTGGAAGTGTTTCCTCACCATCATTTTCATGAATCGGAGAGAAACCTTATGACCCTTAGATTTTATGGTGTATGTGTTCTTATCCATGTGAATCGTCAAAACCATAGTCATAAGACAAGGATAATGACAAATCCAAACTCATATGGACCGAACTTATGCAATCTTAACTTCTTGCCACCTGACAGTACAGGGCCTGCCATTGCTTCCAAGTTGTTATGCAACCAATTGAGAACTTTCAGAACTCCTATGCAAAGCCAACTTTAACTGGAATGGGCACAGAATATGTCAACAGGATAGGTTATAAACCTCAAGTCGTGTGCTAGTGAAGAACCTCAGGTTTTATTCTTGATTAGTTCTTGAAATTCTTTTTAGGATCTTTAAGACTGCCACTGTCCTCTTGACATATAAGACTAACTTGCCAAATATTCAAGAGATAGGGCGGATTCTTTATCAAGACAAACACTTCATACAATTGGCCTTAATTGGTCTTTGTTTAATCCAAGACATCACAACTTACCAACTTCAAATGTACAAGAGTAGGACACTTTTACTCTTACATTTGACAAGTGTTATAAACCTTTCTTTAAGATATGTCACTCAACTTATAGTCTTGGAGTATGATTCTAAGACTTGTTTTGAAACGAAGTATGACTCATCTTCTTGATTTAACCATTTCAACAATTCATGACTCCTCTTCTTAGTCATAAGAATGCACTAAGATGTCCTTAGAAGACCAATTGTGATGTGGTTCTTTAATCATTAAGATGATCACAAAACATGATACTAAAGTACTCTCCCATCTTTTCAGATTTGAGAAACTTTTATCTGTCTGCCTAATTTGATTCTTCCCATTCATTCTGACATACACTGAATCTTTTCCAATGTTTCAGAATTATACTTAAACTTGTAAGTATAACCATATTTACTAAGCTTTAGTAAATCATGACGAATAGTCTTATCGATCTTTTGTGGTGGACTTGACCAGTGCACAAGAATGTGTACTCGATCCTTTAGTCTTTTCCTTGTTCACATAAGGAATTAGTCTTAATTTTTCCAAAGCTAAAAGTTCTCATTCATCATACTATACAACTTGCATGATTCCGAGTTTCGGTCCAATTTGAAACTTGGGTGATGAGAATCTTTCCTTATTTGGCAAATTTAGACACTACCACAAATGAAAGAATCAAATCCATTTTCCAATATTGCTCTTAATGGAATCATATAAGCAACAATTTTTCACAAATGCCATTGTAAGGATACTTAAAATAAATAAAAGTAAAACCTTTTTCTTTTATTTTAAAACTTTGCGGAAAAACTTCTTATCCTTACAATCCATATGAAAAACTTGTTGTTATCTATTCCTAAGCAATATATAATAACTCCTAAGTAACAGCTTCAAAAATTCTGATCACCAAACCATGTGATCGAAATCCATCTTCGTGATCAGAATCAGCATGTACTTCCTTTAAGTTTCTTCCCTTTTCTTTGATTCTTAAAGCATCTGCATGTGACCCAGTCACATCATGTAATGAGAATCTCATAATAGAAACTTAACAGAGGTAGATAGTGGACTTTTACCTGAAGAAGAGTCAAACTTCTTGACTTGATCAACCTTATGATCTTTCAGGTAAATAGGCAGCTTCGCAATCAATGCCCCTTCCTTTGGCAAGATAAACATATGGACTCTTTGGTAATGGTGTACTGGACTATCACAGACTTGCGTTTCTCTTTACCATTTGGTCAACCGAGTTGACTATGGCCAATCCCTTTCAATTGGGAAGCGAAAGATTTTCTGGATATCCAATGTTACCAGTTTTAAAGTCCATAGAAGTTTGGGAAGTTGATCTTCTAATCAAATTTGCTTTACTGGTCCTCCAAATCATTGCTGATTCAGTAGCACCAAGCAAATAGATATGATCATTAAGGTTCATGTCATAGTCTGTTTCATAGTAGTCCCAAAGGAACTCACTATGTGACTTAGAAAGTGATTGAACATCCAACTTTCTCAAGACTTTGACACCCAACTCTCCCGGCTTGTCAATATGTGACTTCATCTCTAAGATGTGATCACACATAGACCATGCTTGCCATTAGGGCTTGAGTGACCTTGAACTTGTGGGTTAGGGAGAATAATTGGAGGAGGTGGAGGAAGAGAAGTATGACTACCATGAGCCAAACTCGGGAAGTCATATTCATTAGGAAAGTTTGGTTTGGGAAGATCATTGTTGTCTAAACCAGACATCAACAATGGGAGAAATTCACGTAAAGTTGATTTAAGTCCTTAATATAACACCCAATATGATATATTAAGGCTAGGACCCAAGAAACTATTTTATAACTTGGAAGAGGGATGCCGTAATCCAAGCTATAAAATATTTGAAGGTAGGTGAATGACGATTCACCAATTTCCACCAAGATAAACAAAATGTATTATTAGGTTTTAATTGGTTTTGAAACTCCTAGATTCTTTTGAGATTCATTGAACTTTTCAATGACATGTTTCAATCTCGAGTGTGCCCTTCAGGTTTTGTGACTGGGATGCCGAGGATCACAAAACAAGGTGTGAAGTAACCATGCAAATATACTTGGTACCCTTAATATTTACCCCTCAATCGATGTGCCGGTTAACCACACGAGCTCCACCGATACTATGATAAATATTATGTTACCCTTTGCCTACTTTGTTAAATCCAGGTTAGTATGCCGGTTAACCACACACGCTCCACTAACGGTTTAAACAAAGTGCAAAGTGTAATTTCATGGATTAGCACCTTATTCACATTTTCCTAAGTAACTAAGATTGGGAATTTATAAAAAGTTTAGTTACTTAGTATTTATCATTAATACTTTTAATGAAGGGAGAATTATAGTCCTTGTCCTACCCGTTCGACTAACGACCCTCCACCAGTCAAGAAGCGGTGGGTGAGAGTGGACACCCATTAAACTACCATTTTATAGGCAGTAACCTTATACCCCCCTTATAGACCGGCTTCGTGAATGAGGCCTACTAACGGTAAGACTGAGTTGCTCTTATACATATATTTATTATTAACTTATAATACTATAAAGTATAAGGGTTGAATTTTAACTTTTAAAATTCTAAGGGCTAACTTGGAATTAAAGTATTCATGGGGAAAACTTTACAAATTCCAAAACTTGAGGGCAAGTTTTGAAAATATTCAAAACTAATTAATTCCATAACTTATGTGTTTAAAGTAGTTTTAATTAAAAAAAAAACTCTTCAAGTTCCATAACTTGAGGACAAGTTATGGAAGACTTTAAACTAATAAAAGAATGTAACTTTTCTTTATTTTTGTAACTTATGGAACTAATTAAGGTTACACATTTTATCATTTAATGAAGTGACTCTTGAACCTCCATAACTTGAGGACAAGTTATGGAGTCATAAAACCATTTAATGAGGACAAGACTCTTCATTTTTGTAACCATTGCCAACTTTTTATGAGTTTTATGAAACTTAAATGTGACTTTTCATATAACTTGAGGACAAGTTACAAAAACACATTTTAGAATCAACTCTTAGATTAAAATGGATTGAAAACACATAATCAATTAACTTTTCTATTAATCTAATAAACTCATATGAACAAAGATAATTCACATCAAATTTTTTCAAGTAATTAGCATAACTTTTAAACTAATACAATTTGATTTTTCAGCTAATTTTGCAAGTGTAACAAGAAAACAAGCCTTGGCTCTGATACCACTGTTGGGTTATGAGCATTCTAACAATCCTAAGTGTACATGCAACCCTAAATACCTTGGATCTATGTTTTCTCTATTATACATGCAATTATGAACTTTCCAAGGTATTACCCTATCTAGCATACAATACTTGATACTTGGGTAATCAAATGGATAGAATACATACCTTTGTTTGATGTAGCTTGTCTCCATGAAGCTTGAGTGCCTAGTGCCCCAAGTGTGACACCTCAAATGGTTCACACAACACCAAATGCACATGGAATGACTTGAGAGAAATGGAACACTCCTTGAAATCGTCTAGCCCTCATATTCACACATTAGTGCACGATTTCTTGAGCCATGGGATTCTTTTATATGGTGGCTATTAGGGTTACACCATGTAACTCATAACTTTACCCATTCCTTATGCTCCATGGATTTTAACCTCCATGGAGTATCCATGGGTCACCCCATGGACTTAGTCCAACATAAAAAATCTTGGATCACAAGCCCACATATATAAGAATGAATGATTTACACAATCAACCCATATATTTAATTAGTCTCCTTTTGATCACTTAATTAATTCCAAATTAATTCTTGATCAATACTAATTAAATAACCTTATTAATATATTAGAACTTATAATATATTAACCAACCTTAAGTGTTATTTTTCTCATTATAGTCTATCCAAATGCATGATGCCATGCAACCCAAATGGACCATGCCGGGTCGGGTCAAGTTTTACCAATTATAGTTATGGACTTAGACATTAATCCAACATTACTCACCTAAGGTCTTTAAATTGTACTGGTTTAATAAAATGGATTAAACCCTTTACTGGGAAGTTTCTAGTTTTTGCATACCAAAAGTATTGATTTTGGAAAGTTTGTTTTGTACTAGAAAAACTGTGCTTTGACTCTGTGTCCTATAACCAGACCTATACCTGGTACCCTTATGATGACTTAATGTATACTAAGTATACATATATATAGAATTGGGTAGAAAATAGATTGGGTGAATTCGTTCCAAGCCCACAACCAAACAAGGAACATGGAATGAAGCGGAGAACACACATCCTATTACCTATCGGACTCTATTGGTATATATATATATCCTGTGGTGTATACATTAAGGAATCATAAGACTAGCATTATGGTCCTTTCTCTTAATCGTAGCCTTCTACCAAGGCATCTTCTGTGATGTGCTACACTCGACTGTTTCGTTTGTCGTCTGTAAAAATGTATATTTTCCCTAGTTTATAACTATTTTAACTCGAAAATAGTTTGACTTTCAAGTGGTACTGTCACTTTATGAAACTAATGGGACCTGTAAGTACACAGTTTTCGTTTATAATGACACGCGGATGTACTAATAACCTAAAAACATATTTGTTTTATTACGGTTAAAATGTGAAGGCTAGAACCCTTACTATACGCTCTCCATGTCAAGAGATTAGGGGAACTAAACACGACCTCTGCAAATTCTTGCAAGCCGTGTAATTCACATTAAAGTATATGATCATGTATACCCAATATAACTATCACCTTTTGTTTAAAACAATGAGTTAGTGATTCATTGGTATAATTAGATCCTGTATGTGTTCTGATGCTATAGCAACCTAACCTGTTTGTTTTGTATTGTATCTTGTACGTTGTGTTTTGTTTCTAGTAATTGTGTGTTCTCTCTGTATGGTATTGTTTGTTTCTGTGCTTCATTGTACTAGAAGTAATGAATGGCATTCTCCTAAACTATACCTATTATAGCTTACTAATGTTCTACTTGGACTGTTACTGGAAAGACTCGTTTATCAAATAAGTTATGTTTGTACTTTAAAAACAAAGTTTTGTATAACTAGAAAGTAATATAACTTTAAAAGAGTTTTGAAATGTTTTGACGACTTATAAATGACATAAGTAACATTTTGAAAGATGTTTATAACAAACATTTACACAATTATCATTGTGTTCAACTTGTATTCCCCCTTAAAACAGTTAAAACAGTTAAAAGATTCTTTACGGGGTATGAAATCACCTGATGTGGGTGATTCAAACGGGTATGCGTGTAAGGATGAGAAGTTCCATGAATGAAATCCCGAGACACAATAGGTCCTAAATGACATATAAGGACACATATTGACATGAATATAGTGTTTATAAACAACTATATGAAAGGAGACACCTTCCGGGACTAGGAAATACCTTGATTAAGTGTTGGAATCACATGTGATTCAACAAAGGAAAATGAAATGGCACAAACATGAGTTTACGGTTTAGGGACCAACTCTCATGGAGTTTATGGTCGTAAACCCATGAGTTTACGGCCGTAAAACCATGGTACTTCTACCATTTTGTGTTTTGAAGTTTCCTAAGCCATTAAGAAGCATCCTACTTCAAGTCTAAGCCTTAGGAAGTGATTGTGGCATCAGTTCACCCCTATATGGAGTTTACGGCCCATGGACCATTTCTCCATGTGTTTACGGCCGTAAACTCTAATGGTTCATGGTATTTTTGATGTTTAAAGTCCTAAGCACTTCAAGGATGGAATCTAGACTAGTATCCAAGGCTTGGTAAGGGACTAGGGCACACAATGGCCCTTTCATTAGGGTTTACGCTCCAAGAACATGTTTGGACCGTAAACACCTTTGATCTTGTGTTTCTTGATGTTTCCAAGTCTCTATGCATGGATACTAACTAGCTAGGAAGTATAGGGAAATGTACTTACGATCTAGAAGCTTGAAATGGTTTATATTGGCCAAGAACACTAGTGTGTGTTCTTGGTGTTCTTGGTGAAACTTGAAGATCTAAGAAAACATGATTTCCATGGATGAATCATGAGGATGAAGCTAGATAAGAAGGATTAACAACTAACTAGAGAAAGAACACTTACGATTTTTGAAGATCAAGTATGAAGATCGGGATGATACTTGAGAGAAAACTCATGTGTTCTTGAGGTGAAAGTGAAGGAATGAAGAAAAGTGAAGGAAATGAACTATTATGGAGGAGTTTACGGCCTACATGAGTTTACGGCCGTAAAATCCATTTTTATGGTCGTAAACTGCATTTGATGGAGTTTAGGGCTTGATTCTTCTACTGTGGCCTTTAGCAGATAAATTCCAACACTTATTCCTTAAGTGTCCTACGCTAAAACTCCTTAGAAAGACCTGAAACAAGGCTAGAACTCATTTCTAATGAGTTTGACACTCAGTTGAGTTGATTGACTGGGCTTAAAAAGTAAAAAATTTTCGGGTTATCACAGTCTCTAAGCTTAAACTCGACCCATTAGACGAGTGGTAGTTCTGGAGGGTTCACTGGGTATACTTCGGAAGGGTTTCGGAGGGTAACATACTCCTCGTATGAGTACTTCGGGGTCTAGAATATGAAAGAGGCGATTCAGAGATCTATGTCGGGTTGTCGTTACGAGTGACAAGGGTCTCGAAAATCGGTCAGTTAAGGCGGTGGGTCTTCGTGACACACAAAGTTGGTAAGGTGAGGACCACACTAATCCCTGTCGAATGGCTACACCGGATTCTTTATAGAAACAAGTGTTAGGTCATTTGGAAGAAACGTCTGTTATAATGATGGTGTATTCGGAGTGTGCTCGATAGTGTATTATGTGTAGGCTTTCTAGTGCTTTCTCGATATTACCACTGCCACAAATTGTACCGCAAGAAGCGAGTACTAGCAGTGAAAGTGCTTTGATAACTAGTGATGATACTTTATATTATGATTCTTCTCGGTACCTCTATGATCACTTGGCATATACAAATTATGTATAATTAAGATGAATAAGACGGTCGACTGAGTGACTCTACCCTGAATCCACAACCAGACAAGGAACATGAATTAAGGCGGAATCACTCACTCTAAGTCTGCAACATCTCAGCTATACACAACCCTGACGTATAAACTAAGCTATCGTAGCTTCCCTGAATGGATCTTTAGTTTTCTTATGGATGTCGTGACTTGTTCGGACGAGTGAGTTATTTACAATTACTTTTTAATTTCCCCAAATTTTAATATTAATATAGATTAAATATTTAAAGAAATTTTATTTAAAAGACGTACCAAAATCTCAAAAAGGGAGGGGTTCCTCGTTTCTCTTATATGTCATGCTGTTACACTCCTTCTTCTCCTCTGACATTTCTCTCGGTCGAACAGTCTCTCTTGAAATGCCCCATTTCACCACATGTATGGCATACTTGAATTATACTAACATTAGTAGTTGAAGTGATGTGTTGAGTCGGGGTCCTACAGAAGCGAGCTTCTTCGCCATTTTTAATCCTTGGACAATCTCTTTTGAAATGTCCAGATTCGCCACAACTATAACGATCCTGACTCACTTCCACGCCAAGAACTTGGGTGATTGATCGTGCTGGTGCCCTGTAGAAATGAGTGGTGTGTCCCTGTCTGTTGCAGTTCTTGCATCGCAATTTGCGGCATTTTCCTACGTGGTGGAAGTTGCATTTCTTGCAATCCGGTAGATTTCCAGCATATTGTCGTACTGGCATTGGTGCTGGAGTGGCAGATGTCGTGGCTGTAGAAGTTGCCACAAGTTGTTGTCTCTTGGCAAGTTTTTTAGTTAACTTGCACTCCTTTTTGTTCCAGAATTTTCGTTTATTATTCTTAGGTTTGTGAGTTGGAGTATCATCATGGCTAGACCCTTGTCTGTTTCCTTGTGTGTTGCTACGGTTTGAAGTGTTGAAACTGTTTCCATTCTCATTTAGGTTGTTGGTATTGAATTGCGCCATGACAGCTGTCAGGGCGGCTATGACCGTGGCCTGAAATGTAGCGAAGTCTATCTGTAGAATTGGTGTCTCGCCAGTTGGTTGGTTACCTCCTTGTGAAGACATGGTTCTGTGGCATGATGAAAAACGATCTTGTGAGTAACGATGGTCATCGATAGTTGTATTTCACAAATTTATATACTTATAAATTTCACGCCTTGGAGGACTACCCTGAATGGTTCTGATAATATTCCTGAGGTGTATTCTATGGAAGTGGGTATTGTACGAGCGTTAATTAAGCTAAGTTATACTGGTTTACGAGAGTATTATAATCCGACTTCTAAAGTTTCCTGATAACCATACATACAGGAAGTCTATATGAAATAAACTTTTGGATTTGAAGTGGCTATTCTTGAATGAATTTCTGACGAGACGTTTGTGAGGTGACATTTCTCAGTTATAAATTTCAAAGATGAAATGGTGGTATGACCTTGATAGAGTTACTTAGTTTGCATGTTACTGATCCAGAATATATTTTTGATAATGATGATCTTTAACTGAAATAAGATTGTTGTCACTAAAGTTGGTATTGCGACTACACATAGTTCGGAAAATTTGACCTAGGAGTAGGTCTACAACATACCAACAGAGGGAAATTTTGACAACATAAAGAACTAGTGAAACAGTACTTGCAAGACAGGAATGTTTACGGGGAAAAGTGCTACTTAGAGCATAGATATGAAGGCTATTCCTTAAACCAAAAGAATGGATGAGTAGAGTATTTCCTATTGGAGACAGGCACCCCTCGGATGAATCCTTAATTCGGCCAGCTGACGCTCCACATCAAGCAGGTGTCTCTCGTATACTGATTGGTGTGCTCGGAGCTCTATGACCTCAGCTCGGGTTGTAGCTAGCTCTTGCTGCAGAGCTTTATTTTCTCTCATATATCTCCCATGAGCAATTTCAAGGAGATGTATGTGATCCATACTGGTGCTTGCATCCGCCTCAAGTTCCACAGTTCGCTGGATGGCTGCCGCACTTAGCTCAACATTGCGAGCCACTTGGCGAACCAGGATTGGAAGGGCCCTGTCTGCGGGGCCTCCCTCGTTCAGATTGTAGAAGTTGCGGTCTCCGTTGTATAGGAGGTGTTGGCCTTGCTCGTGGTTCCACCTATTCAAACTCCCAACCCACACAGGCGTTGGACCTTGGAATTCTAGTCGGTGGTTAGGATTTGGTATTGGGGCCACTTGAGGTAGGTTCTCGACTTCAGGTTCTGAGTCGGCCTCTTCAGGGAATTGTTCTGCGAAGTCATCATCCAAAGGAATTTCATGATTTTCTTCTGGCTCTGCCGCGACCCATCCATTATTTCCTTGGTTGGGAAAGTACGGGTCGCCGGGGAGATTGAATCCAGCCATGATATCTACGCGAGAATAGGGGTGAAAGGGATAGTTAATAAACATCGAATCTAATAATACTTCTATAGTATTATAATTGTATGCTCGATACTTTGTTGTTATCTTATAGTAATCTAAAATACTCCTATAGTATTTTAATGTTGTATGTTCTGTTCTATCGATCTCTTGATAAATATAGTTTGGTATGTTTTAGGATTGCTGCAACATCACGATCACTCCCAGACACATGTTAGTCATGTCTCAAATAAATATAGTTGATCAGGCTATATTGATCCCAGACATGATTACATAACTATCCAGGTTTAACCGCAGTGTTCCACATCCAAATACTTTTGTTTTGTTCTACTTATGATAATGTTTTCTAGTACGTATGTATACTTGTATACTTCTTATAAAATACTTATATTTGAAAAAGTATACTTTTAGTTCAGAGCACTTTGGCCCCCTTAGTGTTTATAGTTGTATACCATGTAAGGTTCGGTATACTTAGTTCACTATAAACAATAGCTCTGATACCAATCTGTCACACCCCCAAACAAGAACGGCGGAAACGTTCGGGGGTGGATGACGTCATATGAAGTATCACAACAATTTCATCATAGTAATCGAAGTAAACACAACCATTACATTGAACATATATAAAAAGTATTTACATTTTTTTACTTCATATTTTTATACATCCAAAAGTAACAAAAAGAAATACGAGACTCCATACGCTCTGTCTGCTCAAAAGTCTGCCGAGGTACCTGTCTATAGATTTCCTGAGAATATAAGCGGTTTTGAAAGAGAGTATCAGCATAAAAGCTGGTGAATTCATAAGCATCTTTTTGTAATAAAAACCTGTTAATGAATCAGTGAAAATGCTTATATGTTTCCAAGAAAATCCAATATTTTCTAACATGCGAATCTGTTACATTGTTCCATAAAGTATTTGTTTGAATGTTTATTTACCACCAGATTAATTTTATAATACTGTTTTGAATATGAAATCCCTTTTTGTAAGAAAACCCTGGCTATCACTATTATGAATAAAATGTTCTGTTTGAAACCTTGGTTATTACCAGTATGTATAGTAGTTTTATTTCTCATAAAGAAACCATGTATTTTCCATACTTATGCTAAATAATCATTGTTCATGTAAAGTATATTACTACGTAAATATATCGTTGTTATCTACTTGCGAGTTTTATGACCATACTAAATTGATATGGCGCGAATCGGGCACCAGTATCCTTTATGACTTTGTCACCCGTAGACCTGCCGGTCCTACTGTAGCTAGCAGCAAGGTGCGGGATTGTCAGTCCCGTATACACCAACTCACGCTCTCCCTCGAGGAGACTCTGGATCATAAGGGTAGTCTTCCACTAGTACATGTAGTTGTACCCAAAGATGTGTCTCTCAACTAGATTGACGACTTTACAAGTAATAATACGGGAAAAACCTTTTTATAAATAACGGAGAGGTTTATAAAAGGTGTGTTATATGTATAACCATGTATTGAATTCCCAAACTATACCTATTATAGTTTGTGTGTTTGTATATGTATAACTATGTATTGAATTCCCACACAATACCTAATATAGTTTGTGTGTTTGTATATGTATAACCATGTATTGAATTCCCAAACTATACCTAACATAGTTTGTGTGTTTGTATATGTATAACCATGTATTGAATTCCCAAACTATACCTATTATAGTTTGTGTGTTTGTATATGTATAAACATGTATTGAATTCCCAAACTATACCTTTTATAGTTTGTGTGTTTGTATATGTATAACCATGTATGGAATTCCCAAACTATACCTTTTATAGTTTGTGTGTTTGTATATGTATAACTATGTATTGAATTCCCAAACTATACCTATTATAGTTTGTGTGTTTGTATATGTATAACCATGTATTGAATTCCCAAACTATACCTTTTGTAGTTTGTGTGTTTTTATATGTATAACTATGTATTGATCTGAAAACTATGTGCTTACGCTTGTAAGTTGAAAACGTCCCTTATGCTCAACATATTACAAAAGGGATAAAAATATCTAATTATTTTATAAAATATGGAAAGTCTTTTGGGGATGAGTGTACGTCCGTACACTCATGAAGAAGTATGCAAATGAGGTGTTTCACGGCCACACTAGGAAACACTTGAAACTAAGTGTTAAAATCACATACGATTGAATACGGGAGGTTCACGGCCACACTAAGGTGTGCACGGCCATGGGGATGAGTGTACGTCCGTACACTCATGAAGAAGTATGCAAATGAGGTGTTTTAAGGTCCTATCTAGAATCAAGGAAGTGTTCTTGGTACCATGCTTGGCTTTAAGGAGAGTTTAAGGGCAACTATGAACATCAACAAGGGTTTACGGCCCTATGAGGCGTGTACGGCCGTACAAGGGTTTACGGACGTACACCTTCATGTTCTTGCTAGGATGGTAGATTTTTAAGATGAATAAAAAGTGTTTCTAGTAGATAACAAGCATAGGAAGCAGTTACTCACAATTTGGAAGCTTGATAAGGGTTTACGGCCACCAAGAACTAGTGTGTGTTCTTGGTGTTCTTGGTGAAAGATGAAGATCTAACCAAATACAAAATTTATGGAATGAAAACATGGATTCATCACTAGTTAAAGCAATGTAGCAACAAATTAAGGTAGGAAACACTTACATCTTTGAAGATCTACGTGAGAATTTTGATGATAATAGAGAGAGAATTCGAATTCTTGGCTTTGAAGTGTGAAAAGTCTTGAAAAATGACTGAGTATCATTTATATAGGTGAGAGCTCACGGCCGTAGATGGGTGTACGGTCGTACACCCATGTGTACGGCCGTACACTCCTCTTGAAGGAATGTTTGGCCCTAAAGCAACACTATGACTTAAGATAACTCATCGCTAAACTCAAACCTTGATTGTACCAGGCTTAGAACATTCAAACAGACTCTAAACAATGCTAAAAGATAGAGGAAATGAGTCTGACCTTGATTGAATTGAATGGTTGTTCAAGATAGAAATTTCGGGTTGTCACATCTTAGAACACTCAAACAGACTCTAAACAATGCTAAAAGATAGCGGAAATGAGTTTGACCTTGATTGAATTGAATGGTTGTATAAGATAGAAATTTCGGGTTGTCACAACTTACGAGTTTTTAATTTTCCGTAATGTCTTAATGGGAATGGATCTCTATATGAGTCGTTATAACCATACATGATAGTGACTAATTTGCCTGTCTTGGCATTTTTCCAAATGCCGGATTTTCGTTCAAGGTTTTGTCACCCTAGACTGCCCTAGTCCAACTGTAGTAAGATTGTATTGGGCTTGTATCCCTCCCCCCCCCCCCTTGAAAACTTGAAAAATAGTACAAAGCTTAGGGGTATGAACTCACATGTTGCGAGTGATGCGTACGTAAGATTGGTTGTAGGATGCTAAGTGTCAAGTGAAGACTCGAGTATACACGGATCCTATTTAGCATATAATGACACATATTTGTATGAAATTAGTGTATAACACAACTAGTTATGATAGGGAATCACCCTAGGGACTAGGAAACACTTGAAAGTAAGTGTTAAAATCACATATGATTGAATAAGGGTGGTTCACGGCCACAGTAAGGTGTGCACAGCCATGGGGATGAGTTTACGTCCGTACACTCATGAAGAAGTATGCAAATGAGGTGTTTTAAGGTCCTATCTAGAATCAAGGAAGTGTTCTTGGTACCATGCTTGCCTTTAAGGAGAGTTTAAGGGCAACTATGAACATCAACAAGGGTTTACGGCCCTATGAGGTGTGTACGGTCGTACAAGGGTTTACGGCCGTACACCTTCATGTTCTTGCTAGGATGGTAGATTTTTAAGATGAATAAAAACTGTTTCTAGTAGATAACAAGCATAGGAAGCAGTTACTCACAATTTGGAAGCTTGATGAGGGTTTACGGCCACCAAGAACTAGTGTGTGTTCTTGGTGTTCTTGGTGAAAGATGAAGATCTAACCAAATACAAAATTTATGGAATGAAAACATGGATTCATCACTAGTTAAAGCAATGTAGCAACAAATTAAGGTAGGAAACACTTACATCTTTGAAGACCTACGTGAGAATTTTGATGATAATAGAGAGAGAATTCGAATTCTTGTCTTGGAAGTGTGAAAAGTGTTGAAAAATGACTGAGTACCATTTATATAGGTGAGAGTTCATGGCCGTAGATGGGTGTACGGTCGTACACCCATGTGTACGGCCGTACACTCCTCTTGAAGGAGTGTTTGGCCCTAAAGCAACACTATGACTTAAGATAACTCATCGCTAAACTCAAACCTTGATTGTACCAGGCTTAGAACATTCAAACAGACTTTAAACAATGCTAAAAGATAGAGGAAATGAGTCTGACCTTCATTGAATTAAATGGTTGCACAAGATAGAAATTCCGGGTTGTCACATCTTAGAACACTCAAACAGACTCTAAACAATGCTAAAAGATAGCGGAAATGAGTTTGACCTTGATTGAATTGAATGGTTGTATAAGATAGAAATTTCGGGTTGTCACAACTTACGAGTGTTTAATTTTCCGTAATGTCTTAATGGGAATGGATCTCTATATGAGTCGTTATAACCATACATGATAGTGACTGATTTGCCTGTCTTGGCATTTTTCCAAATGCCGGATTTTCGTTCAAGGTTTTGTCACCCTAGACTGGCCTAGTCTAACTGTAGCGAACAACTCAGGTGTGGGGGAGTCACCCCCGTATAGATCTATACACAAACTCTCGCTCTCCCTCCAGGAGACTCTGATTATAACTACAAGCTACGGCCATACACTCGGTGGTGTCAACCGACACATCTCACTAGATCCCATTTGTCTCCACATGAATTTGTATAATGTTATATGTATTTAGAACTCCGAACACTAGATGATGTATGAAATGAAAAGATAAGGCCCAACAAACATGAAGAAAAGGCAACAATGGCCCATTAGACGTGTAAGTTATTTCTTGGTTAAATTAACATGTAAATGGGCCACTAAGGCCCGATAACATGTAAATGCTAAATTAGGCCCATCTAGCATGTAATTGGGTCACTTAGGCCCAATAGACATGTGATGAATACATCGGACCCAATAAACCTGTAATTGGACCACGAAGGCCCAATAAACATGTATAGCAATTACTAGGGCCAATAATCGCACCGTTGTTGTATTTCGTTTAATCGAATTATTTATCTGTAGCATTATAAAAAGTCCAATGTTTGGTTATAATGATATTTTTAGTTTGATACGTCAAAATTTTATAATTTGAACCCGTATTTATAAAAATTTACACTTTAGGTCCCTTGAGAACTAATTTGAACATTTAAAGGCTTATTTTACATAAAATGTCATTTTGGTCTATTTTAAATTAAAAATAACATTTTAGTCCATAAATTTATAAAATCTATATTTTCGCCCCAAATGTTTAGTGATTGACGGGTTTGGCCCAAAAATACATGTAATGACATTTTCAACCCATTTATGCAGAAAATTACAATTTCAGCCATTATTTGCATAAAATGACCTTTTTGGCCCAATTTTATAAAATTTGGGATCATTTTTGGCAAATAAATAAAAGTTTGGGGGTCAAGAGTGACACCTAAGGCTTTATAGGGGATAAAAGGGTATTATTAGCTTAAAATGATCCTTATACAAGATTTTGTTTGGTTTTTCACAACTTAGGCATTTATAACACTTTTAACTTTGTAGTTTGGTGTCTAAAATATCTTTGTTTGTGATTCACACTTATTTTTGTTATAGTTCTATAGGTCTATCGAGTTTTTCACCCAAACACAAACAAAAGCCAAGAAAATCACACATATGATGCATAAACACATAGATCTGCACATAAATACTTGTATTCTCCCCCAAAAACAAGTGAAAACCGAAAACAAGGGGTATGAACTCACCTTGCTTAGTTGTCCATGGTTTGAAAAAGATATGGAAGAGAGGTTTCGGTCCTAGCAAGCCTTTGAGATGGTTTTCGAACTCCTTGAAGCATGGACCACGAAATGAGGTGCGTTAAGATGAGATATTTTTGATGAAATCAAGGAGTTAGTCCATAGATAAGAACTTACCAAAGATGATGATCTTGGTGGGAAAAACCTTCTTGAGAATGCTCACAATCTCGAAAAATTAAGAAGAAGGAGGAGTTGTTCTTGAGAGGGTTTGAGAGTTTATTTGAGAGAATTTGCAAGTGAAGTATGTGTGTGTGGGTCTCTTCTCTACGGAAGATAAGAAGAGAGGGGGAGTTTTCAATTTGGTCATTACTCCATGGCTAATTTCTTGCTTAGTTGCATGCTAGGCAATTAACTTGGTTGTCATCAAAATATAAATGAGGTGTCATCACCTCCTCCCATGCATAATCCCTATATATATATATATATATATATATATATATATATATATATATATATATATATATCTTGGGCTAGGAGAAGGGGTGGAAATATTTTGGGCCTTTACTTGTTTGTACTCGAAATTATGAGGCCGAAATAATTACTTTTCTGCCCAATGGGCTCATTAGATGGTCCACGACCCATTTTGAAAGAAGAAAGGGAGTTTATGGCCCATTAGGGCAAATTAATTCATTTATGTCCCAATAAGGCCCATTAGGTTAGAATGAATCATTCTAGGCCCAAATGGTCCAAAATGTTATAAATTTATGACTTGGGTCCATTTAGAATCCAAATTGGGTTTCCAAGCCCAATATAGTTGAATTGAATGCTTATTGGTCCATTAGGCCCAATAAGGAAATCCTAGTCCATAACGAACTTAAACTAGGATTCTTAGGGTTTCCAATCCTTAATTGACTATTTGAAGTGTTTTGTATAGAGTTTTGATCTTTACTTGGTGTTATTGAATGTACATAGTGCATGGTGTCAAGTTAGGGTTACAAGTATTATCATAGATGATGTTTACATGATCACAAAATTTCCTGGCTAAAAATGCCAGTTGTGACACATATCGAACTCACCAGATGCACGAGTCGAACCATTCCAATCAGTCAAATTCGAACTACCTGATGCGAATAACCAAAATCAATCGATCTAATTTTTTACTCCAAAAATTCAACTTCAAATTGATTTCTTGTTCGTGACTAATACCATCACATGTCACAATTTCTAGCGTTCGATTTCCATCATCCCTTGACCACAATACAATTGACTCCCAGGAAACACCATTTGATTCCAATCGATACCAACATAACTGAAATCAAATTTCAATTCTATCGATTTTGACTTTTATCTTTGAGTCTATCATGAATAAAAGATCGATATGAAGAACGGACAAGGACGAAGTATCGAACTGAAGATTATCAGTTTAACTTTTTGGGTTTAGCATCATGAACAAGAATGAATTAAATTTTGGGCTCAAATGAGTAGGATGAACAATATCAAAATTATGATTGGGCTATGATGTTTGGATCGAATGAACAGTAAACAAATTTTGATTTGATAGGTTTTGATCTAAACAAAAATAATTGGATTAATCAATGGGGTAGAAACGGATTTGATCCAATGAGACAAAGTGATCAAAAATGAAAAACACAAAACACAAATCGAAATCATGGACGTTTTGGATTCCATTTGAGAATTTGTGATATCTTTTTGTTGATCTGAGTTCCATTTGGAACGAGCGAATCAAATTTTGAAGATCTTGGTTCTTTTGTTGGAATAAGAAAATAACCAATTTGAACATTATACCACCCACGATGCATGTTGTACAACTCGTTCTTCGTGTTCTTCAACGATCTATAAGAACATCTTCACAACACTTTTGGGTTTTGACTTCAAATTCAATGAAACACTTGGAGATTGTTTCTTTGGAACCCAAATTTGCTTCATGAATTTTGGCTTTACAACAACATTTGATGATTTTTGTGAATAAACCCGCTTGTTTTTACGTTTAATCTTCTTCTTCTTTTTATTTTGCATCTTCTTGGAACTTGAAGATTTGAATTCTTGAACAAACCTATTTTCCACAACTTAAACTTCACAAGTTTGGATCATATCTTTTAGAGTTGGATATATGTAAATTTCTTGGATTAACGGCTTTCGATAAGGAATCATTCAGTCAAACGAATCACAAGAACACAAAATCTCATCGCTTTGAACTCCAATCGAGCAAAAAAAAATTTCATCTTCATGAGAATCAACTTGAATCTTCTTGTGATGAACTTCAAGAACATCAAGAACATCACATTGAACTCCATAGTCTTGAACTTCAACATACTTAAGAGCATGAAGATCACTTGGGTTTTCAATAAGAGAAATGTATTTCTTATTAAACAAATCTATTTCTTCTCCTTCCTTTTGATTTTCACTCCAAGATACCATGATCAAGGAGATTTCAACCAAGCATCCGATCTTCGAAAGCGGTTGAAAATCAATCTTCCATGATCATCCTTCAAACCTCCATAAGAAACCATAGTACCCCATCAAATCTAGCCACCTTTCAACAATAATCCATATAATTGATTTTCATTGACTTTGTATTTGGCATCTTCAATGATCACAACCCAAGAATCATAAGACAAGTACACCAGCTTTGATCAATCAGTAAGATCTTGAGTTTTTCTAGAGAGAGAAAGTGATTTTGAATGGGTTTTCTAGAGAGAGAAAGCAAAAGTCACTTGAATTCTAATGAAGAAAATAGAATTATGAATATAATCAATGAACAATTTGATTTATAGAATCCAAAAAGTCTCTAAAATTCGAAGATCAAAACACAATGAAGAATCACTAAATCTGGAATGTCATTATGGATCAATTCTTGATAAAATCAAGAACACCCGCTCTGATACCAATTGTAGTGGTGTTGATTATGATGACGAAAGCACAATTGATAAGATCTAGTGAATCATTGTAAGAATCATGAACACAAGGAGTAAATAAATCTAGTTTAAGCTCTCATTAGATCTATAAAGAAAAGACAAAGTGGGTCTTGTACAATTCTCTCTCTAGTCTAACTCTCCAAATGAACATTACATAAATTAGTGTCACTCACTTCCTATTTATAGGAAAGACAACTCATTACACAATACAAGAGGGTAAGCACAAATTATATCCAAGCGTGACTTTGCACCCTAACAATACAAAAATTAAGCAAAACGTTGAAATCACCCAAAAGACACATAAGAAATCCACATACAATTCTCTTAAAAGACATAACGATATCCTATTAAGGCCGCATGTGGAATATGTTAGCATAATAAAGTTGTTAGTGATTTTCTTGTTTGGGCCTTGTTTGGCCCCATGTCCCTATTACTAGGTTAATCTTTTTAGTTTTCGTATTTATATTATCTTTATATTTCTTTTGTAATTGTACTCTCTTTTATGATTCACTAATGAAACCCTAGCAGAATTTTGTTCATTATTTACATGGTATTAGAGCCGTATTCGGTCCGTCGTTTTTTATTGTTGGCAGCAAGTTGTATATAAAACTGTGGCATTCGAAATTTTTGAAGATTTGGTATGTCTTTCTGATCTGCAGGTGTATTTGATTTGTTTGGGTTGTTCCTGGGTTTCAATTACTGTTGGTATTCGTTTGATTTTGGGATTTCCAGTGTTTTTTGAGGTTTTGCTATTCTCTTTGATTGTTATTGTTTGTTATTCATTTCGACGATTTGATTTGTTCTTTTGTTGTTGGTTTTGGATTATTGTTTGATTGTTTACTGTTAAGATGGATCAAAGGATAGACCAGTTCGAAGAGTCAAGTTTGATGAATGTGCTTACTACACCCATAAGTACCATTAGAAGTCTCAGTGCCCATTGTTATTGAACAAGTAAAAACAACAACAAGATAGATCAGTTGGATCGTTTCAGCCATCGTTTCACCTTATAGTAGAAAATAATGTTCGTGCTACCACCATGCCATCTTCTACATTGGATCCTCATGCTCTTGAGCAGTTCAGATAGTTCCTTTCTCACAATTATGAAACTATGTCTGCATCTACATCTCATTCAAGTCTTTCCTCATCCAACACTTCATGTTTCCCTTCATCTTTATGGATCTTGGACTCTCGTGCATCTTATCATATCTTACCTTACTTGTCACTGTCACACCCTGCCCATCCGTTGACGGAAACACCAGGCAGTGCAACGTAAGGATAATTGGATCTCGACAACAGGTACAATCAAACACAAGGATAATTGTATATTTTAAACATTGGATCTCGACACCAGGCAGTGCAACGTAAGGATAATTGGATCTCGACAACGTAAGGTAATTGTATATTTTAAACATTTATTTATTAATGATTTTTGAAGGATTACGTTGTTTTAGGGACATACTTAAACTCCTAAAATAACTATACTAAACTTCAACAGCTTCCTTGCAAACTTCCTTCATACTTGGGGGACATTCTTCCACACTCATCCTCTTAAGAATACATGTAGTTTGAAAGTCAACATAATGCTGGTGAGCGCAGGAGTTTTTATTTTTTAATTCCTTTAAGAATACTTTTTGTGAAAACATTTCTTATTTATTTACCTAGCCTTCTATCTTTTAGGGTATCTTTCATTTATCTTAAATTACTATCTTTTCAATATATATCTAACGATCCTATCGTAATTTAATTAGGATTATCTTTTGTTAACCCTAATTTCCTATCTTTTAAGGATTTCTAACGATCCTAACGTATTTTAATTACCATACTAGGCGTCCCTAATGGTAATCTAATCTCAAAATCAATTTTTAATGTATTAACATGAGCTCCTATAAACGACGTTACGACTGTAATTGTACCCCTAATCACGACGCTTCATCGGATGTCGAATAGTAACTTATATGCAAGATATGTTGTCGGGATTGTAGCTTGCAATCGCAGGTGGGGTTGTCATGGCCCCGTATAGATCTATACATAACTTCCTAGTTCTCGTCAGATTAACGATTATAGGTATTGGGGATATGCCGAATTTAATCAACGCTTTTGGATGAATAACTAACTCACTAACATATTAACCCTAAAATTTTATCTTTTATCTTTGAACCTTCTGTCTTTATTATAATTACCCCTATACATATAGATATATATATATATATATATATATATATATATATATATACACACACACACACACAAACATACATCAGACTATCTTTGTACATACCTCTCTTGGGTATATATCATCGAATGATATATATATATATATATATATATATATATATATATATATATATATATATATATATATAATCGTCGTATATATACCCTAATTATGGTTATTTTAACAGGATATTTGGGCAACGTAACAACTAAGTACAATACATATCCTAAATCTTGTCTAGCATAACTCCTAGGTACTAAGGCTTCACAAGGATTTGGCCATCATAACATCTAGGTAATATCTACTCTTAGATTATGGGCATCATATCCTTTTGACATAGATCATAGCTTAAATCTAGGCATAGTATCTACAATTATACTATCTTAAGGCATCTAGCTTATTATAAAATGATTTAATATTTATAAAATAAATATTTTTTTTAAATCATTTTTAAGCATGTAATCCCCCCTGAAAACTTTTTAAAACAGTAAAATAGGGGTCGTGAGCTCAGTCTAGTGTTTGAAATCGCTGATATTGGGTAGAGATGAGCTTGGAACTCCGAGGACCGCTCCACGAGGGAACACACGAACTAGTGAGAAAGACAGGAGTGTTTTGAAGGTGTGTTGGACTGAATGGAACAACCCTCTATTTATAGTCGAGTTTTGGGGGTGTGTGTCATGCCTTTCCTATGCATAGCGTGAATTCGAACACCATGGATCCACATGAAGTTGCCACATGTCCCCACCCTACTCTGGCACGTCACTCGCAATCTGTTCAAGTCTGGTGTTAGGTGCATGGAGCGTGGTGGCGTGCAATTGACGCACAAGCAACGATTTTTCAAAAATTGTTACTTCCTCGTGTGTGCTGTAATGTAGACCATCTCTATATCTATGTGACGATCTCAACGGGTACTGCAACTTTCCTTTTGGTTGTTTTGGCCGTTTTTGACTTTCATTTTCGAGCCCAACGGGGATAAGAATTAATGATTTTATAAAAATCATAACTTACTCATATGGATCCTGTTTTCGAGAAACCTTTTCCTTAAGTTTATATCTCGAGGAGTACTACAAAACTCCTTTTTGCACTTTTAGTCAAAAATCAACCAATCTCTAGGCACCATTTCGATGTAATTAATTTTAACTACGTGGTTGATTTCTATTTTTATAAAATCGAACTCCTTCGGAGTCAGATTTTTACGAATCTTATATCCTTGAGATCACGTTAACAAGTACTATCCAATTATGTTAACCGAATCAGAAAACGTCACAACTTTTTGATCGATAATTTTTAGAGTGTAATGGACGATTTTTAGAAAATAAATGTAACAACATATCTGATTCTTATTATCTTAAAATTTTAATATTACAGTGCTTTCTATTACATTTATTTTACAATTATTTCCTAACGGTGACTAGTGATGGAATTTCAAAGGGTTATCACAGTCATCCTTTGTTTCTTTGTCTTATGGATCTTCCGTTTCAATCATGTTTGCTAGCTCTACACCTATGCCTATAGAGGATGTTGGTTATGTTGTCACTCCCTATATATCTCTTAATGATGTCTATTATATACCTACACTTTAAATCTTGCCTCAGTTAGTTACTTGTATACATCTTGTTATTGGTTTTCTTTCCTACTTCTCTTTATTGTGTTCTTGAATCTCACACCTAGAGAGTGATTGGTTACCGACCGTAAGTTAGGAGAACTATATGTCTTGGATCAACTTAAAGTGTCTGTTGTCGCTGCCAATAGTTTTGATTTTTCATCGTTTTCTTTGAGTGATTCGTCTTGTGACTTTTACCGTTGGAATTCATGTTTAGGATATGTGTCAAATTCTAGTTTACAATTTTTAGCCTCTATTGGGTTTTTAGGTTATTTGGACAGTCATGATATTTCTGACTATTGTGGTTGCAAACTGGTAAATTTTTTGCTTTACTATTTAATAAAAATGTCACTCGTTCTGCTACTCTTTTTAATCTTGTGCATTCTGATGTGTGGGGTCCCTCACCAGTTTCCTCTAAAGAAGGATCCACTTACTATGTTTCATTTATATATGATTACACTCGTTCTACGTGGGATTATCTTATAAAGAACATAATTGACTTTTTCACCATATATAGCGAATTTAGTGCTCTAGTAACGACTCAACACTCTATTGTTATAAAATATCTCCGTTGTGATTTGGGAGGCGTATACACCTCTAATGATTTTAGTCGATTAGTTGCATATGATGGAACTATGCACCAATCATCACGTAGAAATACTCCTCAACAAAATGGTATTTCAAAAAGAAAACATCACTGCCTTGTTGAAACTGTATGATCCTTGCTTTTATCCTCTCATGTTCCTAGTATCTTTTGTGGAAAAGCCATTCTTGTCGCTACATATGTCATTAATCGCATTCCCACTACACACAATTTTGGGATGTCTCCCTATAGAAAACTATATGGAAAACTTCCTGATTATTTTTTATTACGTTGATGTGGGTGTACATGATTTGTTTTAAGACCTCACAATGAGAGAACCAAGTTGTCTCCAAAATCCTATCTATATGTATTCTTGGGGCACGATATTGGTGAAAAAGGATATCGATGTTATGATCTAACAAGTAAAAAATTGTATCTTTCTCGACATGTCACCTTTTTAGAACACATTCCTTTCTATGGCATTCTTGTTCAGTCAGAGAACGTGAATCAGTCGGAACTTTGGGATATTTATCCATTTAGCATTGATAGTGATGCCGTTCCATCAAATGCTTATGCTACTTCAGTTAGCCCTTCAACTTCTGATCCCAAACCTGTTGTTAAACAAGAATCCCCATCTGTTGTTATTCAAGAAACCTCACCTGCCGTTACTCAAGAACCTACACCTGCTCAAGAACCCCCAACCATCAAGACCTACTCGTACTCGAAAGTCCACTAAGCTTCCAAAATTTGTATATTCCTCTTGCTTGCTAGCCTTTGTCTCCTTTATTAGGAATATACATCGTCTCTCAAAACTAACATCTTCAAAGAGGCTGTCTTTGATCCTCTTTACAAAATGCTATGGCCGAGGAACTTGCACCTCTTTATCAAACTCATACATGAGATTTAGTTTCGCTTCCATGTGGAAAACTCAAAATTGGTTTTTGTTGGATATATAAGATCAAACTAAGTCTGATGGGTCTATTGAATGTTATAAATCTGGACTTGTTGCAAAAGGATACCCGCAAGAATATGGTATGGATTACAAATAAGCTTTTCATCCAGTTGCAAAAATGAAAACTCTTCGCACTCTGATTGTTGTTTCTTCTATTCGACAATGGACGATTTATCAAATAGATGTCAAAAATACTTTCTTTAATAGTGATCTACATGAGGAGATTTACAAGTTTCCTCTGTCACACCCCCAACCTGTTGGATTAATGTCTAAGTCCATAACTATAATTGGTAGGACTTGACCCGACCCGGCATGGTCCATTTGGGTTGCATGGCATCATGCATTTGGATAGACTATAATGAGAGAAATAACACTTAAGGTTGGTTAATATATTATAAGTTCTAATATATTAATAAGGTTATTTAATTAGTATTGATCAAGAATTAATTTGGAATTAATTGAGTGATCAAAAGGAGACTAATTAAATATATGGGTTGATTGTGTAAATCATTCATTCTTATATATGTGGGCTTGTGATCCAAGATTCCTTATGTTGGACTAAGTCCATGTGGTGACCCATGGATACTCCATGGAGGTTAAAATCCATGGAGCATAAGGAATGGGTAAAGTTATGAGTTACATGGTGTAACCCTAATAGCCACCATATAAAAGAATCTCATGGCTCAAGAAATCATGCACTAATGTGTGAATATGAGGGCTAGACGATTTCAAGGAGTGTTCCATTTCTCTCAAGTCATTCCATGTGCATTTGGTGTTGTGTGAACCATTTGAGGTGTCACACTTGGGGCACTAGGCACTCAAGCTTCATGGAGACAAGCTACATCAAACAAAGGTATGTATTCTATCCATTTGATTACCCAAGTATCAAGTATTGTATGCTAGATAGGGTAATACCTTGGAAAGTTCATAATTGCATGTATAATAGAGAAAACATAGATCCAAGGTATTTAGGGTTGCATGTACACTTAGGAGTGTTAGAATGCTCAAAACCCATCAGTGGTATCAGAGACTGGTTTGTTTTCTTGTTATACTTGCAAAATTAGCTGAAAAAATCGAATTGTATTAGTTTAAAAGTTATGCTAATTACTTGAAAAAAATTTGATGTGAATTATCTTTGTTCATATGAGTTTATTAGATTAATAGAAAAGTTAATTGATTATGTGTTTTCAATCCATTTTAATCAAAGAGTTGATTCTAAAATGTGTTTTTGTAACTTGTCCTCAAGTTATATGAAAAGTCACATTTAAGTTTCATAAAACTCATAAAAAGTTGGCAATGGTTACAAAAATGAAGAGTCTTGTCCTCATTAAATGGTTTTATGACTCCATAACTTGTCCTCAAGTTATGGAGGTTCAAGAGTCACTTCATTAAATGATAAAATGTGTAACCTTAATTAGTTCCATAAGTTACAAAAATAAAGAAAAGTTACATTCTTTTATTAGTTTAAGGTCTTCCATAACTTGTCCTCAAGTTATGGAACTTGAAGAGTTTTTTTTTAATTAAAACTATTTTAAACACATAAGTTATGGAATTAATTAGTTTTGAATATTTTCAAAACTTGCCCTCAAGTTTTGGAATTTGTAAAGTTTTCCCCATGAATACTTTAATTCCAAGTTAGCCCTTAGAATTTTAAAAGTTAAAATTCAACCCTTATACTTTATAGTATTATAAGTTAATAATAAATATATGTATAAGAGCAACACAGTCTTACCGTTAGTAGGCCTCATTCACGAAGCCGGTCTATAAGGGGGGTATAAGGTTACTGCCTATAAAATGGCAGTTTAATGGGTGTCCACTCTCACCCACCGTTTCGTTGACTGGTGGAGGGTCGTTAGCCGAACGGGTAGGACAAGGACTATAATTCTCCCTTCATTAAAAGTATTAATGATAAATACTAAGTAACTAAACACTTATAAATTCTCAATCTTAGTTACTTAGGAAAATGTGAATAAGGTGCTAATCCATGAAAGTACACTTTGCACTTTGTTTAAGTCGGTTAGTGGAGCGTGTGTGGTTAACTGGCACACTAACTCGTATTTAACAAGGTAGGCAAAGGGTAACTTAATGTTTATCATAGTATCGATGGAGCGTGTGTGGTTAACCGACACATCGATTGAAGGGTAAACACTTAAGGGTACCAAGTAATTTGCATGGTTACTTCACACCTTGTTTTGTGATCCTCGGCATCCCAGTCACAAAACCTGAAGGGCACACTCGAGATTGAAACATGCCTTTGAAAAGTTCAATGAATCTCAAAAGAATCTAGGAGTTTCAAAACCAATTAAAACCTAATAATACATTTCGTTTATCTTGGTGGAAATTGGTGAATCGTCATTCACCTACCTTCAAATATTCTATAGCTTGGATTACGACATCCCTCTTCCAAGTTATAAAATATTGTGTTGGGTCCTAGCCTTAATATTTCATATTGGGTGTTATATTAAGGACTTTAAATCAACTATCTTGAATTTCTCCCAAAAGATGTCTAGTTCAGACATCTATGATCATCCCAAATCTCTTGGAACTTCACTTCCTCCACCTCCTCTAATTATTCTCCCTAACCCACAAGTTCAAGGTCACTCAAGTCCTAATGGCAAGCAAGGTCTATGTGTGATCACATCTTAGAGATGAAGTCACATATTGACAAGCTGGGAGAGTTGGGTGTCAAAGTCTTGAGAAAGTTGGATGTTCAATCACTTTCTAAGTCACATAGTGAGTTCCTTTGGGACTACTATGAAACAGACTATGACATGAACCTTAATGATCATATCTATTTGCTTGGTGCTGCTGAATCAACAATGATTTGGAACGATAATAAAGCAAATTTGATTAGAAGATCAACTTCCCAAAAACTTTATGGACAGTGACAATGGTGACATTGGATATCCAGTAAAGCTCTCTCTTCCCAATGGAAAGGGATCGGCCATAGTCAACTCGGTTGACCAAATGGTAAAGAGAGAGGCTAAGTCTTAGATAGTCCCATTATCAAGGGTCCATTGCCAACGGAAGGGGCATTGGTTGCGAAGCTGCCAAATTTACCTAAGGATGTTAAAGTCAATAAGTTTGACTCTACTTCAGGTAAAGTCCATTGTCTAACTCTATTAAGTTCCTACTTGGAGATTCTTATTACATGATGTGACTGGGTCACATGTTGATGTTTGAAGAATCAAAGAAAAGTGAAGAAACTTAAAGAAAGAATATGCTGAATCTGATCGCGTAGATGGATTTCTATCGCATAGTTTGAAGATCGGTTTCTTGAGCTACTTCTTAGGAGTTATGATATATTGCTTAGGAATAGATAACAACAAAGTTTTCATGTGCTTTTGCACTGTAAGGATAGTTTTTTCCGCAAAGTTTTTAAAATAAAAGGAAAATTTTTGATTTTATTATTTTAAAATATCCTTACAATGGCATTTGTGAAAATCTTTGTTGCTTATAAGATTCCATTAAGAGCAAGAGTGAAAATATGAATTTGATTCTTTCATTTGTGGTAGTGACCAACTTTACCAAATAAGAAAAGATTCTCATCACCCAAGTTTCAGTTGGATAGAAACTTGGAATCATGCAAGTTGAATAGTATGATGAATGAGAACTTTCAAGCATTGGAAAATCAAGACTAATTACTTGTTCACATGGATGTGTGAGTCAAGTGAAGGACTAAGGGATCGAGTACACATTCTTGTGCACTGATCAAGTCCACCATAAAAGATCGATAAGACTATTCGTCATGATTTACTAAGGCTTAGTAAATATGATTATACTTACAAGCTTAAGTATAATTCTGAGACATTGGAAAAGTTTCAATGTATGACAGAACGAATGAGAAGAATTAAATTAGGCAGAAGGATAAAAGTTTCTCAAATCTGAAAAGATGGGAGAGTACTTTAGTATCATGTTTTGAGACCTTATCACAATTCATCCTCTAAGTGCATTCTGATAGTTAAGAAGAGGAGTTATGAATTGTTGAAGTGGTTAAATCAAGAAGATGATTCATACATCGTTCCAAAAACAATTCTTAGAGTTATACTCTAAGATTGTAACTTGAGTGACATGTCTTAAAAGATGTTTAAAAACACTTGTCAAATGTAAGAGTAAAAGTTTTCTACTCTTGTACATTTGAAATTGGTAATTTGTGATGTTTTGGATAAAACAAAGATCAACTAAGGCCAATTGTGTTAAGTGTCTTTCTTGATTAGAATCCACACTATCTCTTGAATATTTGGCAAGAAAGTCTTATATGTCAAGGAGACAGTGGGAGTCTAAAAGATCCTGAAAGGCTTTCAAGAAGTAATCAAGAATAAAAACATGTATTTCATCACTAGCACACAACTAGAGGTTTATAACCTATCGTGTTGACATTTCTGTGCCCATTCTAGTTAAGTTGGCTATACATTTGAGTTCTACATGTTCTCAATTGTTTGCATAGCTACTTGGAAGCAATGGCAGGCCCTTGAGCTGCCAGGTGGCAAGAAGTTAAGATTGCACAACTTCAATCCATATGAGTTAGGATTTGTCATTATCCTTGTCTTGTGACTATGGTTTTGACGATTCACATGGATAAGAACACATACACCACAAAATCTAAGGGTCATAAGGTTTCTCTCCGATTCATGAAAATGATGGTGAGGAAACACTTCCACCAAGTAGATTTGAAGCAGATGGCAAAAGGTCTAAACAATTGAGACTATGATTACGACATCCCTTTTCATAGTTCTGAAATTGTTTAGACACACACGCATGCTATCTAAGGAAAGGTGTATGATTTTGATAAAGTTTTATCAAAGCATCTCGTATCAGAAATCTGAACTTTGGTAAGGAAGTCAATAAAGTATTGATTTCTAGAAGTCCAGTTGATTTCTGAGTACATGTCAAAGCTAGTGGGAGCATAAGTGTTATGCTAATAATCATCATGTTAGTGGGAGCATGATAATTATTGTTAGTGTTGCAAGTTAGCAATGTTAATTATAGAAAACAAAAGTTTCAATTCGTGAGGCTGCAGGGATTGAAAAAGTTGTTTTGCTATAATTAAGGGAGAGGATATACTTCATTTCAGTTCTAAAGGCTTAGATTGAGACCTTAATCATCTTTAGTCAAGAATATATATATGAATTTCATGTTGGATTGGTTCAACTTAAGGAAATTCTATATATTGCGTTCTCAAAATTCGATTATGATTACGGCATCCCTCTTCATAGTTAAATTTTTAAAACATGGCAAATAAAAATATTGTAGCAAAAGACTTGTCTAGAATCATGTCTTTATGTGAGACATCATGAATCGTGTACCATTTGCTTTGGGTACAGGATCGATTGCATGTGCTATAATATTTGTCATTTCTAAATTTTTCCAAATGCCCAGAGGCATTAAGAAGGGAAAAGGTCTAGAATTGGATATGACTAAAATGATTAAGCAATTGTCGAGGACAATCTGAGGTTTACCAAAGATTGGTTGCTCAGGGACAGTTGGAAGTATAGTGCTAATTTTGGAAGGACCATATTGACATATTCTGAAAAGAGGCATCTCTTATTCAAAAGTGATAGTCAAAATGAGAATATTGAGTTGTCTCCATAGGTGGAAGTTATCTGTGTAAGATTAGAAAACTTAATGCAAGAAGCATGTCCAAAGCAATGTACTTTGAATATGAGACTTAGTTTCCATGGAGTTGATCTCCATTGGAATACCTTATAATGACTGTTGACAAGTCTTTGTGACTTTGTACATATTCATTACAGGAGGGTCAGTGCATATAAGTTTAAAATCTAAACAGATTTCGATAAATGATAGGAATTTGAAATTCTCACATTTTTCGATAAGTATTTGGGAGTGTGAAATTAGAATCATTGAAATTATGTTCAATTGGTTTATTTCACAAAGTAAGGATCATAGACAAACATAGAGTGCATACTTGGTGTATGGCAAAGCTATTGTTTAAGAAAAACATAGTGTACATGCTTGGAGCATGGGACAACTAGTGTTTTTAATTCAAGTATAAAGTTGATAAAACCGAAACAATGAATAATGAGTAATCAGTATGGTGATAAATAAAAGTGTTTATTTATATTCATAGGGTTTGATACCATATTTGATTCATTTATTCTTGTGTTTCACTTTGCATGTTTTGACTTCCAGAATAACTAAGTCGCTCTTCCTGAATGATTAAGTTATTCAAACCATCCACAGTCGTTCATATGTTGGAAGTAGATATGAATCAAGACTGTCATGGGTAGGTTTGTAGAGGTCCAAGTTGGTGGACAAAGTGGTGCTACAACACTCATGAGTGCTCATAAGTTCTGAGTATTCGATTCAACCCGCGCTCAGTTGAATCACTTCATGGATTTTATCACGAGTGATCATGAGACGATAATATCTTATATTCTTCAAACCTAGAGATATGAGTTGTTACTATGGGTTGGTTATACATTGATTTCACGAAAACGCATTGGTAACTCGATGTTATAAAACGTGCCTTTGTGTATGATTCAACAAGTAGTAGAACAAGCCATATGAGTCGAAGTTTATCCATTCCTTTTACCTTCGGGATAAAAGCGATATATGTGGGCCCCTCGATGATTTAAAGATGATACATGTGAGTGCTTGGCCAAGCCAGGACTGCTTTGATTTGTTCAATCAGTCAGTCATCATGAATCGGAAATCGGGAAACAACAAATGGACAGAGAGAATGATTGATAATCCATGTCTCAGTCCATATGATATCTAGAATGGAGGAATATATGATCCCTTATCTAATGGACAAGTCATTAACAAAGGTCAGAGTTCATCGACAAGGCAGAGTTCGACATAAGCTTTTGAGAGCTATGATTGCTGATCGGTTCCTGAAGTCATACGCAATAATAGTTTTAGACTTATCCAAGTGGGAGACTATTGGATTAATGTCTAAGTCCATAACTATAATTGGTAAGACTTGACCCGACCCGACATGGTCCATTTGGGTTGCATGGCATCATGCATTTAGATAGACTATAATGAGAGAAATAACACTTAAGGTTGGTTAATATATTATAAGTTCTAATATATTAATAAGGTTATTTAATTAGTATTGATCAAGAATTAATTTGGAATTAATTAAGTGATCAAAAGGAGACTAATTAAATATATGGGTTCATTGTGTAAATCATTCATTCTTATATATGTGGGCTTGTGATCCAAGATTCCTTATGTTGGACTAAGTCCATGGGGTGACCCATGGATACTCCATGGAGGTTAAAATCCATGGAGCATAAGGAATGGGTAAAGTTATGAGTTACATGGTGTAACCCTAATAGCCACCATATAAAAGAATCTCATGGCTCAAGAAATCGTGCACTAATGTGTGAATATGAGGGCTAGACGATTTCAAGGAGTGTTCCATTTCTCTCAAGTCATTCCATGTGCATTTGGTGTTGTGTGAACCATTTGAGGTGTCACACATGGGGCACTAGGCACTCAAGCTTCATGGAGACAAGCTACATCAAACAAAGGTATGTATTCTATCCATTTGATTACCCAAGTATCAAGTATTGTATGCTAGATAGGGTAATACCTTGGAAAGTTCATAATTGCATGTATAATAGAGAAAACATAGATCCAAGGTATTTAGGGTTGCATGTACACTTAGGAGTGTTAGAATGCTCAAAACCCATCACAACCAACGGTGGAATCACCAGGAGAGCAACATCAATTGAACATCACAATCAAAGCATACATGAACAATATATAAAATAACATAAGGATTTTATACAAAACATAATCAAATATGTCTTACATCATTACAAATATTATTACAAATCTTCAATGATGTGAATAGTAGCGACAAAAAATAATTAATAGAAAATGAAGGATCCATAAATCCACGAATGAACTCATGCACCTTAATTTTCCTTACAATACATGTATTAAGATACGTCAACAAAAGATTGTTTGTGAGTTCTACAGGTTTTAACTCTGAGTACTTTTGTAACACTCTAATCCAGGTAATTACCCTTTATGCCCTTGCATGCCATAAGGGACCCCAAAACTTCATTCTTCACATGAGGACTTCATATAAGACCTCAAGCTCATGCATGGAAACTAGATAACCCTCAAGATGGCACCTTTATGCATCTAGTAGGATCAAAAAGCTCATATCTATCCTTCTTATTCTCTGGAGTTGCTCAACTCACAAGAGAAAGTCCAAGAACCAAAAAGGGACTCCATTGCAAGACCTTAGCTTAAACTAACAAAAGAGATGAGAAGGTTATGACTTTATACCTCCAAAAGTTCCTTAAGATGAACTTGATGTAGGACATAGAAGCTCAATGACACCAAAGCTTGTTCACCACCCTCTCCTTCTTGAATGCTCTCTAAAATGGCCACCAACACACTTTCTAAGCTCAAGAATCACACTCAGTGTAACATACTGTTTCGGATCGTCCGTGATTAGTGTCACACCCCGGCCGTCGGCGGAAACACCGGGCGGTGTAACGTCATTTCTCGTATCATAGTTATCAACTTCCTGAAAACACATGCATTTTAAAATACGTCAACATAAAGTTGGTGAGTCCACAGGTTTTGACTCCATATAAAAATAATACATTTTCTAATTTTAAAAGTATAGTTTTGAAAGTATCATTTTGATTCTCCAACGTTTAGTATATATATCCTAGGTATAATGGTTTACTTATTAAATAAGTATATACCTATAAGTCTCATATATTATAAATATAAATGTTTGTAATTCCATACAAACTAAGTTGCTACGTATAAATCTTATTTCAATTCTATACGAGTAAAACCGCTACGTATAAATCTATTTCAATTCTATACGAGTAAAACCGCTACGTATAAATCTATTTCAATTCTATACGAGTAAGTAGGATATGTATAGTGGTCTACTTAATATACAAGTAATATACCTACTAGATTCTTATACTTGGAGTATAAGTCTTTGAGAAACTTATACTTAACATTTATACTTGTATATCGACAAAGTATAATGCTTCTAAAATTTGCTACCATGAGTCTGTAGCTGCGACTGTATGACTTAGTTTTATACCTCTTATTATTATTACAAGGATCACACCTTGTGATAGTTACAAGGATCACACATTGTGGTAGTTACAAGGATCACACCTTGCGGTAGTACAAGGATCACACCTTGCGGTAGTACAAGGATCACACCTTGCGGTAGTTTCCGCACACTTCATCGACGTCAGAAGGTAGTAAATTAGGCAAGTTCGTCACCCGAATACTGTTGGGTTGGAGCTAGAAACCATGGGTGGCGTTGTCAACCCGTATAGATCCATATACAACTTCCTCGCTCACACGGGATTAACGGTTACAGGTCAGAGGATTTCCACTAAGATTTCCAATCTTAGTTGATGAATACAATAGATCATGTAAACTTTGACGGCGTTCTATAGTTCTAACAACAAAAGCATTTTCGTGTCTAAAACCCTAAGTTACTAGACTATGTTTTTAAACATTACTCCTAACTTCATAACATTTAGGCAGTATAACAACTATAACTTGAGGTAAAACCAGGTTTTATCTTGATAAAAAACCAACAATAATAACATATAACATACCAGGTTTTATCTTGACATAAAACCAACAATAATAACATACTTAGAAATCAATATATATAATTCTCGAGTATAGCATCGAGGCTATATCACACATAGTATATATAGAACTCCCGAGTATAACTCAAGGTCGACATTAGAACAATAACATGCTAACAAGTTTACGACAGTTGTATATTTTCAAAATATCATATATACTTTAGGTATATATGAGGCAAAACAACTATATCCCGGTTAATATAACTATATATGTTGATATGAACATACTATCATATAAACATAATATTAACTTTTATTCAATATTTAGCATGCGTTTCCCCCGAAAATATTAGAAAGTGGGGCCGTGAAACTCACGTTAATATCGTACTTTAACGAAATCTAACTGAAAACGTTCAGCGGTTCGCGATCACCGGGCTCGGGAAGCGAAACGGCTTCAGCAAACGAGATAGAGAGAGAGAAAAGAAATGGTGTAAGGAGAGAGGAGGCCGGTATTGCTATTTATAGGAAGATTTTGGCCCATTCACGTTGTGAACATGATAGTTTCACGTCGTGAGTTATGGCAAGAGTCATTCCGTAGCTTTAACGCGTGTTTTCTAGCTCCGATTCGTGTCCTGCAGCGTCCTCACGTCGTGAGAAAACCTTGCTCACGTCGTGAGCTTTTATGTATCGTTCCGTAGACTTCTAGCTTCGAAATGTGGCGTTTTGCACATCGTGAGTTTTTGTGCTCACGTCGTGAGTCCAGTCAGATTAGGGTTTCTGACAGCTGTGTCTTCAGAAGGTCGTAACTTTTGCATACGAAGTCCGTTTTTGACGTTCTTTATATCCACGTGTAGGTATTTACGAGCACTACAACTCTATTTTAGACTCCAATAGCTAATTAGAAGTTTTTTTAAATTCCTCTTATTATAGAGATTTATAGTGTTTGGTTTATCATAACTTCTTCACGCAAAGTCAGATTTAGACGTTCTCTATATTTTTGGAATCGTATGGACGTATACCTTGATTTATACTATAAAGTATGTATGAAAGCTCATATTTGTATTAGAATTTATCATGATCTAAATAGCAAGTTTATCACATTACTAGTTTAACAAAATCACATTACATGATTGGTATAATCACATGTGATTGTTATTGACCTATTTTGCCTAGTGTTACAATTAGGGTTCGAGGGCTGCAACCCGGGCATGAGGAATCCTCCGGGCTACGACGAGTTGCTGAAGCGTAGGGCTTCTCTTCACCTTTCCGTGTATATAAGGTTCATTGGAAACGGAGTTATATCGAGGAAACTATGGAAGTTTAAAGTTTTGACAAGATTCGTCCCTTATTTGAGAGGTGGCAGCTGAGTACGCGGGGCGTACGTGTGTGTGCGCTTAGCGTACTCATGTGCATGACTTTTAAGCGGATCCACCTAGTACGTTGGGCGTACCAGAGGGTACGCTGGGCGTACTAGGCACGGAGTGAAAACCCTAAATGAGGGGGTGTCCCTATATAAAGAATAAGATGGCCTCATTCCTGGCCACCATCCTCAAACAATCAACCCTCTCAAACCCTAATCCTCGTTCTTGAGCTTGTGTGTGTCCATTTGAGAGCATTTAAGTGATTTTGTGTGTTCTTGGAGTGAAGAAAGATCTTTGAAGAAGAAGGAATAGGAGTCCAGGCTATAGATCTGAGCATATCTGTGTTGGGAGCTTCATTTGGAGGTATAAAGCTTAAAGCTTTCTCACTCTTTTGTTTTGTGCATCATGTTAGACCATTTTAGGGTTTTGGTCCCAAATTTGCATGCTTTATGAGAATATCAGCGAAAAAAATCTGGGATGTTCTCAAGAACTTGTATGAAGGTACAAAACAAGCTCAAGATAAGAAGCTCACAACCGCACTCAACGAGTTCAACAACTTCAAAGCTCATGCTGGTGAAAGTCTTGAAGACTCCTTCAAAAGGTTCAATCTGATTGTCACACAGTTATCAAATGCTGGCACTGTCCGAAGTAACCATTACACAAACCTTTAGTTTCTCAATGGTTTGGGTAGACACTGGACTACGGCTAAGATGATAGTCCAAGGAGATAGAAAGATTCATTCTTTATCTCTTTACAAGTTGTATGGTGAACTTCAAGCACAAGAATCCACTGTACTCAAAGAATGTGCAGACTTCGGAGGCCTACTCGCTCTCATAGCTCATGCCCCTCACACCCAATCCTCACTTTACTCTCCCTCGTATGACAACCCACCGCAATCATAGCAAGCTGATTCAGAATAAGATGATGAAGAAGAGTTCCAAAATGTTATTGCTCTTGTTTTCCAACAGTTCAGCAGGCTACCACCATCATCCTTTCGCAAAAATCAACAGTTTATTAAACCTCCCTTCAACCGCAACTTCAATACTCAGAATAATCACTATCGATATCCCAAAAACCCTTACCAATCTCTGCAACCTATAAACCCACATCAAGCCAGGGAAATATCGCAACCTGCTAAACCAACTGACTCCGGTCCCTCAACCGAAGTTAAGGAAGATATCATCATTTTTCATAAGTGCAACAAAGAGAATCATTTTACTAAGGACTGTAAAGCAAATGTTGTGAAGGACAAAGCCTTTTATCTCCGAATGGCTCAGGAGATGGATGAAAAAGAAAAAAGGAAGGGCATATGTGGCCCAGGTGAAGAGAGATCATCAAGTGTGGTCTTCGGGTGATGAGGATGAAGATTTCAACATCAAGGGAAAGGGTAAGATTTGCATGCTGGCAACTGTGGACGAGGACGGATCGACCAAGCTTGAAAAGAACTACTGTTATATGGCCAAGGACGGAACTCTGAGCATTGTCGAACAGGTAAAACTTATGATTCAAACTCTCAATTATAGCATGCATGATTGTCAACGATTCTGTGACAACCTTAATGAAACATGTGCTGCCTTCCTTTGAGACTATAACAAAGCCCTAGATGAAAAGAACATAGCTTCCCAAGAAATGCTCCATGTTCGAGGACAACTAGAAGACAAAAGACTCAAAGTGGCCATGCTAGAAAGAGACTTAGGATTAAAGAAGGATGCAAAAATGTTATGTGAAACCCAATTAGGAATAACATTAGATCAGAGGGATTTAGCACAAAAAGAAATTGTACGTTTGAACTTATTAATCAAAAAATTGTTTAATGAAAGCGATGCCATTGAAAATCTTGTGAATAATGGAACAGTTGACCATACATACAATTGGGGTTGGTCCAATGGGTACTCCACCGCAAAGGATTCATCACCCTGATTTAATAAAGACTGTCCCTATGTCCCTCCGGACCGAGAGTTCCATTTCCCAGTCAATGACAAAACCTTTCCCAAAGACATCAGAGATCACTTCGGTCTACTTCATAATCTTAGTAATAATTGTGTTACTGAGGAAATTCTTCCTGAATTTTCGAATCACTCAAGTGACCATGTACCTATCCTTGACACAATTTATCCCAACTCTCAGACTTCATCTGTTGTTGATGAAGAAATTCTTATGGAAGGTCCTGAAGTTCTTGTGAACTATCCATCCCTGCCTTCGAACCGCAGTCTCTCTCACTGTAGTTCCAAATCGCAACTGCCTTCTATCAAGTGTCCCACAAAAGACTCAACTTTGACTTACTCTTCGGTAGTCCAATCTTCCTTACCGCAGACTGCAGTCAAGAGCTCAGCAACCATTCAGCCAATACATCATGAGTTGCCCATAGAAAATTTCAAATACGGTCAATGCTCTCAGAGTACCGAACCTTCTAGTTAAGACGACTCAAGTCCATGTTTTCAAAAACAATCAAAGGTTTCTAGGAAACCGCAGTTCAACATCAGTGACTGCGGTTCTCCAAAAACTCAGGCAAAACTGGACCTCAAGGAAGAACATAGATCTCGTAATAAAAAGCGGGAAATATTTTCAAAAAACAAAAGACAAGCCAAAATTTCAAAACATAAGAGTCCAGGAAAACTTGTTTTCTCAAATTACTTTTCGAAAAACTCTGCAGTCAAGAAACCAAACAAAAAGGAATGTACAGTTCCAAAACCTTTTCAAACTCTTCTGACAAGACTCAAAAGCGAGTAAAGTCTTTTCAAAGTAATGGTTTTCAGATCTATTCCTCAGACAACCCAAAATGGAAAGGGATTTTACCAACTCCAACACATTTCAAGTCACCTCAACTTTTCAGAAAAACACAACCTAGGAGATTTGCACGTACTAACACTCTTTCAAAACGTACTTTTTCAAATCCCAAGGGTATCAATGTCAAATCTCAGTCTCGGACTGGTCACAAGACTCACCCTACACCCTCTGGACCACTGACCAAGCACAATGTCTGGATGAATGAGAAAAATCTCTCATTTGGTTTTTATACTCAAAAAGGGTTATCTCAAGTCCAATCTCGCACCTTTCAAAATCCTCGTAAATCTAAAAAATCCTACAACACTTCAAAGGTTCACAAACACACAGGTCTAGGTCTCAAGATTGACATAAAACCTATCCCTGAAACCTCGGTTCATGCATCTATGAAAAACCCATCAGTCGCCTCGGGCTCAAAACTTGTTTGGGTGCCCAAACTAACCATGTAATTTTCAGGCAATGTGTAAGGAGGATTAAGAAGGGGAGTGGTTAATAGACAATGCCTGCTCCTTGCACATGACCGGAATGTTAGAATACCTTCGGGACTTTAGGCCTATTTTCAATGGTGGAAACGTCACATTCGACAACAATGCGAATGGAATAATCTGAGGTTACAATGTGCTTACTAAATGGAACTTCTCTATTCAAAAGGTTGCGTACGTAGAAGGTCTTAAACACAATCTCATCAGTGTAGGCCAAATATGTAAAGCAGGCCATCGGGTTGAATTTGATAATGATTATTGCTACATTATGAAAAGTGATAGAAGCACATGCTTGATCAAATATAAGTCCGACGGTACCATGTATCCATTGGACGTGTCTCTGATCATTGGGAAACCGCAGCTGTGTTTTCTGTCTAAAGTTGTATCCGAAGTCAGCTGGCTATGGCATCATAAACTAGCCCATTTGAACTTCCGATATATCAACAACCTTGTCACCGGAGAACTCGTCCGAGGTCTCCCAATTCTGAAGTACAACAACGATACTCCCTGCCCAGCCAGTGAGTGTGGAAAACGGTCTAAAGGAAGCCATCTTATGGTGATTGACTCATCCATTACTGAACCCTTAGAACTCTTACATATTGATCTCTGCCGTCCATCTACCGTAGCCAGTCTCCATCACAAGAAATACATACTGGTTATAGTTGATGACTTCACTCGTTTCACTTGGGTCTTCTTCCTGAGAATCAAATCGGAAACACCGCATGTTCTAATCAACTTCATCAAAGAGATTGAACTTCAAATCAAATTACCAGTGCGTCGAATCCGCAGTGATAATGGCATTGAATTCACGAATCATCTCTTAAACAGTTTTCGGGTGTCAAAAGGTATCCGTCACAACTTCTCAGCTGCCTACACATCGGAGCAGAATGGAGTAGTACAGCGAAAAAACCGTACTCTGGTGGAAGTAGCCAAATCTATGCTCTACTTCGAAAACCTTCCTCTCTACTTCTGGGCTGAAGCAGTGGCATGCTTTTTCCGAAACCGAAACATCATTTGCAAGCGTCTAAACAAAACTCCGTATGAAGGACTTAACAACCGCAAACCAAATGTCAGATTCTTTCACAGCTTCGGGTGTAGATGTTTTGTGATCAATAACAAGGATCACCTTAACAAGTTTGCACCAAAGTCAGACGAAGGCATTTTTCTTGTCTACTCAACAAACAAAGTGGCCTATAGAGTCCTTATCAGACGCACCAGACTAATAGTCGAAAACTTCGATGTCAAATTCGATGACTATTACGTCCGCAACACTGCTCCATCAAATAAAACAAAAGCAATCCTGGAAGGTGATATCCCAGCCTCCTCGGGTCCCTTAAACATAGTTGAAATAAACTATGATGACCTTTTCGACCCTATAGAGACTAATAAACTCTCCGAAATTCTTGTGTCTCTGGAAGCTCAACAACAGCATGCCGACGTCTCTGGTCCAACTCTATCCGATGACGTGTCACTCAACACTTCCACCTCACCAATTAAGGGGGAAAGTTCAACTCCTGATCAGATAACAACCATCGAGGTTCCAGTGCCCGAGGAAGCAGCTCTGGTTCCTACCCGCAGAGTCACTCTCATATCAAATGTTTCCACAGACTCAGACGATGAAGATATGGAGAACATTGACACAAGAACCAATTCAAGGATTATCACTCTCTCAACAATCCAGGGGGCACCATCTCAGGTTCAAAGGGAACTCCCATCCGCAGTCCAGGGGTAACCCCACTCAATTGCTCATGAAAATGTTGATCCGGCTCCCACAGTCCAAGACAATTCTGTGGACTGCTTACAAGTCCAGGGGGAACTGGCGTCTCCAACCGTAGAGTCTTTAGATATTGAAGACATTCCCTCAACCGCAGCCGCTGTTCATCTGCAACCTCGTCTACATGTCTAGATGAAGGACCACCCACCGTGTCAAATCATCAGAAATCTATCCGCATGTATACAAACTCGATCCTCTAAAGATTTAACTGATCACTGTCACTATGCAGCTTTTATGTCCTTAGTCGAGCCTCGAACCATAAAAGAAGCTTTATTGGAACCCGACTGGATATCCGCAATGCAAGAGAAACTGGCTGAGTTTGAAAGAAACAAAGTATGGCAACTTGTTCCGAAGCCAAAAGGTCACACTATTGTTGGTACAAGATGGGTATTCAAGAATAAATTAGATGAATCCGGTGCGGTTGTTAGAAACAAAGCAAGACTAGTTGCTAAGGGCTATAGTCAACTTAAAGGTGTTGATTATGATGAAACTTATACTCCCGGTAGCCCGGATGGAAGCCATACGCATCTTCTTAGCATATGTTGCGCACAAAAATATCAAAGTACATCAAATGGATGTAAAGATTTCCTTCTTGAATGGTGAACTGAAAGAATAGGTTTATCTCCAACAACCTCCAGGCTTCGAATGTCAAGATTTTCCAGATCACTGTTACAAGCTTGAGAAAGCAGTTTAAGGTCTTAAGCAAGCACCAAGGGCATGGCACAAGACTCTATCAGAGTTTCTTGTCACGTCCGGATACAAAAAAGGAGTGATTGATCCCACATTATTCAGAAAGGCACACGGTAATCACCTTATGCTTGTACAAATCTATGTGAATGATATCATTTTCGGATCAACAGATCAGAGGATGGTGGATGAATTTGCAAAGCTCATGACCAACAAGTTCCAAATGAGCATGAATAGAGAGACAAACTTCTTTCTAGGACTTCAAGTCAAACAAGTCCCTCAAGGGATATTCATTCATCAGGAGAAATACACCTCTGAACTACTGAAGAAATACACAATGGACAACTGTTCCTCTGCCAAGGTCCCTATGGCCTTCGGATATAAGATTTCTGCGGATCCTTCTGGAGAATCAGTAGATCACAAAACTTATATAGGAATGATATGTTCTTTGATGTACCTCACCACAAGCAGACCAGACATTGTCTTTGGAACAGGCTTATGCGCAAGATACCAAGCCGATCCGAAAGTATCACACATGACCGCAGTTAAGAAAATTCTCAGATACTTGAAAGGAAGCAAAGCCTTAGGCCTCTGGTATCCCACAGGGAACGACTTCAGCCTTCAAGCATTCACTGATGCTGATCATGCCAGATGCAGATTGGATAGGAAAAGCACTTTCGGTGGTTGTCAATTTCTTAGAGGAATACTGGTTAGCTGGTCCTTACAGAAACAAAATTGTGTTTCTTTGTCTACCGCAGAAGCCGAGTACGTGGCCTCAGCGTGTTTTTGTTCTAAAGTCTTGTGGATGAAAACCCAACTTATGAACTACGGATACAGAATGTTGCAGATACCGATCTATTGCGATTCTGAGAGTGCTATAGCGATTTCTCATAATCCTATTCACCACTCAAAGACGAAGCACATTGAACTCCGGTATCACTTCATCAAAGACCACATTCTCAAAGGTAACATTGAACTGATTTTTGTTTACACTCATGAAGAGATTGCGGATGTGTTTACCAAGGCACTTGACGCAACAAAACTCAACAGTTTTCTTCAGATATTAGGGATGATGAATCCGGATCCTCAATTCTTTTTGAATTGATAGGTACCGCAGACCAGTTCAGGTCCCCATTGCGGTCCTAACTGAATATACCTATCATACATGGTTTCAGTATACAATGTGTACCGCAACCATATATCATATTTATATTTCTTAGGTCCTTATTTCTTGTTATTTCTGATATTTTGTCAAGTGTTCTTCAGCTTATACTACCACAGTCACATGCTCATCTACCGCAGTGAAGAATCAATTTGCATTGATGAATCAATCCGTAGTCGCACTTAAAGATTTTCAACCACTTCCTCTTAAATAAAAAAACAACATTGTGTGCTACTTAATGTTTCACATTAAATGAAAATTCTGCCATATTAAATTCAAACATTTGTTTTGTAGCATACAACGTTTCAGTCCTTTTTCAAAGAAACTTTTGGTGTCAGGCCTATTTTAGGTTATGTGACAAATAAATTGTTTTTCCCATAAAAGAAATCATTTAAGAAATCTTTTACCTTTTTATGTTACATCTCCCTACCCAAGACGTCTAATCCGTTTCAACTACTACTTTATCTAACAGATTTTCAACCCCCTCCACACGATCCTTGATCGTGGGCAGGCATTCAATAAATGCTTTACCTTCTCAAAAAAATAAAAAAATAAAACAAAATAATAATTTTGTGTGACATCCCCTTATTTCTCGGCCAGAAAAGACCAATTTAATTTATGCTTTTTAAAATAAAATCAGAGAAATCTTTTTTAAAAGATGTTGCGGAATTGGTCCCCAATACAAAATATGATAAAAGTTTGTCAAAACCTATCTTTAAGAAATATATAATTTCATTTCATATCAAAACCTCCAGATGTCATGTTCCGATACAGATCAAAAGCATAAACAAGACATTATAAGCCTTTCAACAGTTATTTACAACTACTGGCCTATAATCCAAAAATCTCTCATCGTCCTCCGACTATGCTCGGGGTCCACTACCTGTAACATAAAAAGCTGAGTGGGTCAGCCTTGGGAGCCTGGTGAGCATATAGGGTTTTCAACCCACAATAATAATAAACTTATTAAGTTCATCAATCAACAATAACCCTGATTACCCTTTCCCGTTATCCTCACTTTACGTCCCTAAACACTTATCACAAGAGACCTAGCCTAAAGAATATCATCGGGATGGACACTACTGCTAAGGGGTTTCCTCAGCCATACATGTCCTAAAGGCAACCACGAGGGGGATGGAGTACAGCAAATGAACACCCAAGTTCATTAACACCTATAGGTTGCGGGCCTGCCAGCGTTCCACTTGACTGTCTAGAAAAGTCTGTGGTCGTCATCCAAACTCCGCTAGATGACTGGATCACAATCACATCGGGGCCTCTCATCACTTTATTTCATCACACACCAACTATCTACCCATGTTTTACCCAACATATTTGTAGATAAAAATACATATACAGTATAAAACTTGTATAAAACATCTATTCAACAGTCACCTCAATTAAACAATTAATATAGTTACACGTAGCATGTATTTTATAGAAAATACTTCATATCTAGGTGTAAGATGAAGGTGAATATACACTCACATGATTTGATGATAATCGGGCAGCAATTCGTTTCCTAAAACGTTCGTTTCTAATAAAACCGAGAGTTTTATTGAGAAACGGGGCTCTGCAAGGGTCGGGCTTCGAAACCGAAAAGATAAATTTTCCAGGCTTCTCCGGCACTTCGTGGCGTATTCCGGGGGTTATAATTGATACCGAGGCTTTGGGAGATGTTAAAATGAAAGAAATATGAAGAAAGGGGCTAAAAGTGGCAATTTTCCATAATATACCCGGGAGGTCTCGCACCCTCCTATTTATAGGCTGCGAGACTCCTGATCCAAGGGCTGAGAGGCTTCCAGGTGGCATCAGATCTGAGAAGGGTTCACGTGGGCTGTGCATGCGAGGGCCTCGGTGTCGCCTCCTGATTGGACCGAGGTCTAGTCCGAGGCTTCGGACGTGGCGCTATGGGCGAAGCTCGGATGCATCATCAGAAGGGTACGAGGCAGCTCCTGATTGGCCGAGCCTTCGGTCCGAGGAGAATGTGACACGCATCGACAGGTGGCCTCGGATGACTCACGAGATCGGACACGTGTCGGATGCGAGGCGAGGACACATGGCCGAAGTCCACGTATGCGAGATTTCTCGGTTTTGACAATATTTATCGATTTTCGCGCCAAAACTTCTAAAATCCATAACTTTCGCATACGAGCCCCGTTTTTGACGTTCTTTATGTGCACGCGTAGGTAAAATTACGCTCTACAACTTTCGTTTAGACTTCGTCGACTAATTTTTAATTTAATTTTTATATTATTATTTTTAACAGACCGAGACATGAAATCTGTTAAAAATTCATAACTTCTTCATCCGACGTCCGTTTTCGTCTGTCTTTTTACCGTTGTGCTACTATTGACGAGACCTTTGATTCTCGTTTAGGTTGTGTCGGCTAAAAATCACTCGATCTAAAATTCGAGTTTTTAGCTGTCTACTATTAAGCTGAAACTTCGAAAAATCATAACTTCCTCATGCGAAGTCAGATTTTGGCGTTCTTTTTATACCTACTCTCGGTTTAACGAACACTACGAGTTTCGTTTAGATCACTAAGGCCAAAAAGTAGTTTATCAAAAACTCACTTTTTACGACATTCGGCACCGTGCCGGTTTTGTCACGAAACTTCGACAGGTCATAACTTCTTCGTTATAACTCGGATTTTGGTATTCTTTATATATCCGTAATCCTTGTCACGCCCACTACAAGTTTCTTAATAGATATCGACTTTATCTAATACTTATTTTTGACGCTCATTTTTATTCTTAATTAATTAAACCCTAATAATTAAGCATAAAACACATAATTTTCACATAATATTCACATAATTCCTTTTCATTTCTTCAAAATGAGTTACAAAGGTTAACCTAGACTATAACGTCAATATTAATGCCTAGCCTAGAAACACGGGCATTACAATTCTCTCCCCCTTAGGATGATTCCATCCTCGGAATCACACATCAGCAAACAAATGCGGGTAGCGACTCATCATGTCACTCTCCGTTTCCCAGGTGAGATTTGGCCCATTCGTATGTTTCCATCGCACCAGCACTAAATCGACCATCTTACGTCGCAACTTCTTAGTCTTACGGTCAACGATTGCCTCAGGTTCTTCGATCAACCTCTTTTTTTCATCCGACCTTAATTCAGAAATGGGAATTATGTCGGGCACATATCCCGTGAACTTTCTCAAATAACACACATGAAAGGTGTTATGAATATCCTCCAGTTCTTCTGGTAATTCTAGCTTGTATGCTTGATTCCCTATCCTCTGAAGAACTTTAAATGGTCCAATAAACCTTGGACTCAACTTTCCCCTTTTAACAAATCTTATAAGTCCCTTCCACAACGAGACTTTAAGTAAAACCGAATCTCCAACTTCGAAGGATATCGGTTGTCTTTTCTTGTCAGCATAACTCTTTTGTCGATCTTGAGCTGCTAACATCCTTTCCCTTATCACTTTCAACTTTTCAGCAGTTTGATGGACTATTTCAGGTCCCATAAACTACTTTTCCCCAGCTTCCAGCCAACATGACGGCGTTCGACACTTTTCTCCATACAAAGCGTGATAAGGTGCCATCTTGATGCTTGAGTGGAAACTATTATTATAGGAAAATTCTACTAGACGTAAGTGTTCATCCCAGTTACCTTGGAATTCTAGGGTACATGCTCTCAGCATATCCTCCAATGTTTGAATTGTTAATTCGCTCTGACCATCAGTTTGCGGATGGTAAGCTGTACTCAAACACAACTTCGTACCCAATTTCTCTTGTAGACTTCTCCAAAACCTTGAGGTAAAACGGCTGTCACGATCGGACACAATCGTTAACGGAACACCGTGAAGCCTCACAATTTCCTTCACGTAAGAATTCGCAAGTTTATCCATAGACCATTTCTCGTTAGCGGCTATGAAATGCGCACTGTTAGTGAAGCGATCAACGACCACCCAAATCATGTCGTGACCGTTCCTTGTTATGGGCAGTTTAGTCACAAAATCCATGGTGATGTCTTCTCATTTACCCATGGGTACAGGTAAAGGTTCTAAACTCCCATACGGTTTCTGATTTTGTGCCTTAACCCTAGCACATGTTACACACTCGGCCACATACTTAGCAACATCGAGCTTCATCGTCGGCCACCAGTAATACGGTTTTAGATCCCTATACATTTTCGTACTGCTGGGATGAATCGAGTACATGGTTTTGTGAGCTTCTTCCATCAGAAGATCTCTTACTCCTCTCGTCTTAGGTACCCAAATCCTATCTTTGAATACCTTCATTCCTTGATCGTTTGTATCAAACACCAACGTTTTACCCAAACGTTCCTCCTTCCGGTCATTTTTCTCTAAAGCTTCCTCCTGAGCTTTCTTTATACTTTCCACAATTGTCGAGACAACTTCAATTCTCATCGCTCTTGGCCTTTTCTTTTCAAGATTTACCTTCCGACTAAGAGCATCATCAACTATATTTGCTTTACCAGGGTGGTAAAGTATCTCACAGTCGTAGTCCTTGAGTAACTCTAGCCAGCGTCGTTGCCTTATGTTCAATTCCTTCTGATTAAAGAGATATTGAAGACTCTTATGATCAGTGAAAAGTTTGCATTTGGTACCATAAAGATAGTGCCTCCATATCTTTAAGGCGAATACTACCGCTGCCAACTCCAGATCATGAGTGGGGTAGTTCTTTTCATGCTCTTTCAATTGCCTCGATGCATACGCTATCACTTTATCCCTTTGGGTCAGAACACAACCTAACCCAACTCCAGAGGCATTACTATAAACTGCGAAGTCATCAACTCCTTCAGGTAACGAAAGAATCGATGCTTCACACAATCTCTTCTTTAACTTCTCAAAGGCTTCCTTATGCTTCTCATTCCAAGCATAAGTAGCTCCTTTGTGGGTGAAAGCTGTTAATGGAGTAGCAATCGAAGAAAAGCCTTGGATAAATCGGCGATAGTATCCGGCTAATCCTAAAAAGCTTCGAATCTCCGTAGGACTTTTTGGTTGTTCCCACTTCATCACAGCTTTAATCTTTGCTGGGTCAACCATTATTCCTTCTTGGTTAACCACATGACCTAAAAATTGGACTTCTTGAATCCAAAATTCACATTTGGAGAACTTTGCATACAGCTTCTCCTTTTTCAAAACTTCTAGCACCTCACACAGATGCTTTTCGTGCTTCTGCTTGCTTTTCGAATAAATCAAGATATCGTCTATGAATACTATCACGGATTTATCAAGGTATGGTTTACAAACCATGTTCATCAAATCCATGAAAGCTGTTGGGGCATTGGTTAGTCCGAACGACATAACATAAAATTCATAGTGTCCATATCTTGTTCTGAACGCAGTCTTTTCGATATCCTGCTCTCTCACCTTTAGTTGATGGTATCCCGACCTAAGATCGATCTTCGAGAAATAGCTCGAACCATGCAATTGGTCGAACAGGTCATCGATCCTCGGCAACGGGTACTTGTTCTTTATTGTTTCTTTTTTCAGCTCTCTGTAATCGATGCACATTCTCATGCTCCCGTCTTTCTTCTTTACAAATAACACAGGGTCTCCCCAGGGTGATATACTAGGTCGAATGAAACCTTTGTCCAATAACTCCTGAAGTTGTGTCATATGTTCTTTCATCTCTGTTGGTGCTAATCGATATGGTGCTTTTGCTATCGGCATCGTTCCTGGTAACAAGTCGATAAGAAATTCTACTTGTCGATCAGGGGGCAATCCGGGAAGATCTTCGGGAAAGACTTCCGGATAATCACACACCACCGGAATATTCTGCACCTCCTTCTTTTCCTTCTTAGCATCGATCACGATCGCTAGGTATGATGTACATCCCTTGGCCAAACACTTTCTGGCTTTCATCAGGGAAATGATTCCAGAGTTTACTCTGCGTTTGTCTCCATACACCATAAACGACTCTCTCCCTGGCGGGTTTACTTTTACTATCTTCTTCCTACACAATATTTCGGCGTCATTGGCGCTAAGCCAAAAACACTTTTACTCTGAGATGATTTTCTTCAATACATTCCTAAGGAGAATCCAAGAGAAGACCCAACCGAACTCATGTGTTCACGCTTTTGGTCACTTTGCATTTCAGACCTTCACAAGGATACGAAGCTCAGAATGGTAGATGACATTAACTTTTTTGTCACCCTCGATCTCAAAAGGTACACTCTTTCCAAAGATCAATCTATTTTTGGACCTTTAATAGGACTGCCTGCACACATACTCAAAACCATTAGACTAGAAACCCAAGAGGTCACTGATCACCTCGAGGCTACATATGGTATTGACCCATACCATTCTTCCCCGCCTCACCCCAGTCAACCTATTCTAGCCACTACCGTAACCCAAGGCCCCTCTCAATCCGCACCAGCTATCCCAACAGCAACTCCTCATTCAGAACCGCAGTCAACTCATCTGAAATCAAAACGTACCAAACAAATTGTGTTCTCTAAAAAGGCCCCAGGCTCTAAACACAAGAAATGAGAAAGCTCATCCAAGAAACGCAAGTCAAGAACAACTGACTCTTCGGATGACGCCTTAGTTCCTCCCTCCAACTCTCAAGAAGATGTTGCGGTCAACATCGAAGAAGATTCCGATGATGATGATTCCACTCCCATTCTCCATCTTAAAATAAGATAGACCAACCTAAGTCAAAGCCAAATGCATGACCGGACCAATACCGAAGTCTCTCAAAATACTTCGGTAGTCCTTGCGGCTCCCGCAGGCCGACTCACTTCAACCCTCTCTAGCTACTCAAACACAATAAATTTGTTTGCTTCATCAAATCATGGGGACTCAAACCCAATTGAATCCCAAGATGATTTAGTTGTTTCTAAATGCCCTGAGGTCTACAGGACTTCCGGCCTTCATTTCTTTTAGGAACAGGAGTTGCGCTCCATTCTTGATTCTGTTATCCAAACACTTTAAACACCTGACCAAACGTAGGGCAATTCTTCAGCCCTAGCCAGAACTGAGCCGAGGCCACACTTGACTACAGGTCAAGGAGACAGAGGAAGCTTAGGAAATCCTACTTTTCTTACATTACATTCAGGTGGTTTAGGCGTGGTGAGCACCAATATGCAAGGATCCACGAACCTGGGGGACACCCCGGTGCGAAATCAAGGATTTGACGGTTACAGTTCTAACGATACTTGGACTCGGGAACGTCCCACTACCGAGTCCGGTATCAGAAAATATGAGGCTTTTCGCAGGGCTTTTCAGGCATGAAAGGATCAGCAGACCAAGCAACTACAACAAAAGGAAAAAGAAATTCAAAAATTTGCCAAGTACTGGGCCGATGCAATCAACAATACCAACACAGTTGCTACCATTTTGAAGATTCAAGACTGGATGACTACTATGTCCGAAACCATTCGCAATGCTCAAAACATTCTTAATGGTACAGGTCCATCCAAGCCTCCTACAAATGCTAATGTCCGCGAATAAAATTAAGACAAAACCGCAATCGAAGTCAGCTCCGAACCAACTTTTGGTTTTGATGACTTCGATGCTAATGAAGTAAACCAACCGGAGCAGTCAGATGACTTCCAAACCCAAGGAGAAAAAGAATCCAGTAGATCCCATCATTCAACTTCCAAACCCAAGGAGAAAAAGAAGAAGACGAAACTGGCTATTACACGAAAAGAATTCCTCAGCCTCCAAGACAAAGTCTATCAGATTTTGGCTACAGTTAAGTCAAGCCAACCACAGTCTGAAGATCTTCCCTGTCCACAATCACTTGTGGAAAGGATAGAACGTTTAAAAACAAGGGAACGAATGGCAGCCGAGAGAATCTCTCTCAAAGTGGAGATGGGTATCCAAGCCCTGGATACTAACAGAAAAGATGATCATCAAGAGTTCATGTCCACTGCTGAACTTCTCATCAACGAAGTTTCCGCAATCAAAGCTGAACTTCATTCCACCATTGCGGGTCAAGCTGCTCATTTAAAGAAGCTTATTGAGGAAACTCACAATGCTTATGAGTCAACAATTGTGGTCCTACAATCCACAATCAACAACCTAAGGCGCTCCTTATCCTCCAACTTTCACGGCCAAGAAATTTTAAATCTCATCAAGGAGATCCACAACCTTCTCTTCAACACCGCAATCGCCAACAATCAGCAACTCAGTGACGTTCTTAAGTCACAGTTTAATGACATATTTTCCAAAATCGACGGTCTTAAACAGTGGTTTGAGGAGCAACAGGAAGTTCCTTCCTCAAAAGGGGGAAGTGAAGACCGTGATTCGGATCGCATATCTCATCAACACTCGCATCTGCATCAAAATTTGAACTCTCCCATCTGAATCGACTCAAGTCATCAACAACCAATAATTCAATAACCCATCATTCAACAAAAAGTCGTCACTTCGCAACCTTCACCGCAATTATCACCTCAAAAGAAGAATCTTGTGCCGTCTCCTCATCAAATCCCAGTTCATTCTCCCCATCAGTCTCCACCGCAAAAATTTCAAGAAGTTCAACATCAATCTCCTTTGAGACCGGAGACCCCTTCACACTTAAAAAACTTAGCTCCAACTATTTCATCCGAAAACTCCAATGACTCCCCCGCAACCCAGCAAAGAAAAGCTGACTGGAAAGCAGATAAGTTTGCAGAGTTGATTTGGAGGGAACACGGTTTTGACATCACTATGGATGAATCCCTCATCAACTGTTGGATCAACCCTACCAAAAGATTACAAGATGAAGACTACAAACCTTTTTTCACTTTTGCGGAACCTCCCTCTGACGGCTATTGGGACAATCCTATCTCCCCCAATGCAAAGTTCTTTGCTGTGTTTGAACCACTTGACCGCAGCCTCCCTGATGATCAGAGGTTGCCCCTTGAGTTTGAAAGACTTAACAGATTTCATGCCAAGCATGGATCAAAAATCAAAAGCATCTGGTCAAACGACAGACCTACCACAATCAAGAACTACAAGACCAGGAAGTTTATGAAGTCAGACTTCATTCAATACACTCTCACAAGAAGAAATCAAGACTATGTCCGAAACCAAGCAAACTTTCCTTGCATGAATCCGGAGGAAGCCTTCCTGATTGCTAAGGTGTTTCAGAATAAGTTTGAGAAGCATCCGAAGATGAAGATCGCTTATGAAAGGGCTTATACGTTTCTCAAAGAAACATTATGTGATTTTGCAAAAATCAATGCGGATATCCACCCAGTTCTTGCTCAGAAGTTCAACATTCCTCCTCTTGATCCAACTCCGGTGCTGACTGAAGGTTATCAAGAAAGATCCCTTGGAGCAACTAACTTCCCAGATCTTGGGGTCATTTTCAAGCGTAAAGACAATGAAACAAAATATTTCATTCCAATGACTGCCATGCATCGTCTGACCTAGAAGCAACTGGAGATCACTCAAACCGCAATTTAGAAATCAAAACACACTACTACTGAAGTGAAGTTTGAGATCTCTAGGAGAATTATTTGGCTAGGAGAAGTCAGGAAGTTTTGGTGGATTCTCATCAAATTCCTAAAGCTCGATAAATCAAAGAAAAGTTGAAGAGGTCACTTAGGGGGAAATTGTTGAAGCAAGAAAGTGACCCTCTTAAACTTAGACAATCTGAAGCTGTCTCGTGATCCGCACTCAGCTTCTCATCCGCAATCACTGACCGCATCTGTAGTATCTTCATCAAACATTAACTTAGCTTTATCTGTCATCTTTACACTTTATGTTGCTTTATCCAGTAGGCCTTGCATGGACACTTAGACAGATTTAGACTTTGTTTGTTTCTTGTAATCCTCGAGACGCTATATATAGAGCTCTCATGTTCTGGTTAAATATACATCTCTATCTTCACATCTATCTTAAATCTTACATCTACTCTCATTACTCTCTCAAGATCTTAAAGAACTTAAATTCTAAACTTAAAGATCACAGTCTCTCCTTCGGAGCAAGTCATTCTTGACTTCTTCACTTTAGCTGATCACTCTTACTGACTTGTGTTTGATTGCAAACCTTGTCACGAATCAGCTTAGTGTTTAGTTGATATACAACTTGTTGTCATTTACATATCCTCACTTTTCAGTATTTACATTTCCGCACCTAACAATCTAACAACTCTAACTTCTAATTATTGTTGAGCTTTATGATCCTTTGAGATTAACTTATTCCGCATATACAACTTGTTCTAACGTTTGTTCAAGTGTGTCTCAAAAGGTTTTCTGTAACACTAGTCAAAATAGGTCAATAGACAATCACATGTGATTATGCCAATCATGTAATGTGATTATGTTAACCTAATAATGTGGTAAGAATGTTATGTAGTTCATGATAAATTCTAATATAAATATGAATCTTCTTTATAATACAACTCAAAGTATACATCCATACGATCCCAAAAATATAGAGAATGTTTGAATCTGACTTCGCATGAAGAAGTTATTATAAACCGAACACTATAAATCTCTATAATAAGAGGAATTTAAAATATTTTTAGAATTAGCTATTTAAGTCTAAAAGAGAGTTGTAGTACTCGTAAATACCTACGCGTGGATATAAAGAACGTCAAAAACGGAGTTCGTATGCAAAAGTTATGGCCTTCCGAAGATATCGCTGTCAGAAACCCTAATTTAACTAAACTCACGAGGTGAACATAAAAGTTCACGAGGTGAGGAGTCAAACCGCCACATTTCGGATCTAGAAGGTGTGACGAGGCTGCGAGGGGATAAGATCCAAACTCACGATGTGAGCAAGGATTGATTCATGTCGTGAGGAGTCAAAGGGACACCATCCGAAGCTAGGGACCAAATGGCGGGTCTACGAAGTGAGCAGGATCGAGCTCACGACATGAACATGCTTGGTTCACGTCGTGAATGGCCAAAAATCAGCCTATAAATAGCAAATCCGACCTTAACACTTCTTACACCTAAACTCTTCTCTCTATCTCGTTTTTGGAGGCCATTTTGCATCCCGAGTCCCGACGACCTCGTGCGCTGACCGTTTTTGCTTAGATAACATAAAATCACGCTACTAGGGTGAGTTTCACGGCCCTGCTTTCTAATATTTCGGGCGAAAACGCATGCTAGATATTATATATATATATATATATATATATATATATATATATATATATATATATATATATATATATATATATATAGATATATATATGTTATTATTATGTCTATATAACAGTATATAGTTATAATAGTCGGGGTATAGTTGTTCTAAATATAATATTTTGAATATATATACAACTATTATCAACTTATCAGTATGTTAATTTACTATTGTAGATCTTGAGTTATATTTAAGATTCTATATATATGTTGTGTGCGATATAGTTCCGAAGTTATATTCAGAAGATCTATATGTTAAGTTATAAAGTATGTTGCTATTAATAGTTTTATGGCAAGATAAAACTGGATATGTTATACGTTGTTATTGTTAGTTTTATGATAAGATAAAACTTGGTATTGCTATTGATAGTTTTATGTCAAAATAAAACTAGGAACGTTATATGTTGTTATTATTGGTTTTAGGTCAAGATAAAACCTGGTTTTACTTCAAGATATAGCTGTTATACTGCCTAAATATTATGAAGTTAGGAGTAATGTTTAAAAGCATAGTCTAGTAACTTAGGGTTTTAGACATAAAGATGCTTTTGTTGTTAGAGCTATAGGAAGCCGTCAAAGTCTACATGAGTAATTGTATTCATCAACTAAGATTGGGGATCTTAGCGAAAATCCTCTGAACTGTAACCGTTAATCCCGTGTGAGCGAGGAAGTCGTGTATAATTAGTATACGGGTTGACCACCCCACTTGTGACTGTTAGCTACAGTCAACCAAAAGCAAGTGATGAACTATCCTTTTATTTGTTATTGTTCCGTCGTCGATGAAGCGTACGGTGTTGTTTCTCATGGTAAATCATGAGTCTGTTTGTTTCTCATGGTAAATCATGAGTGTGTTCTATCAGAGGTATTATGTCATAGCAGCGGTTACAGGCTCATGGTAGCAAATTGTTAGAAACATTATACTTTGTCGTATACAAGTAGTAATGTTAAGTATAAGTTTCCCCTACTTATACCTTAGGATTAAGGAATGTTTAGGTATAACACTTAATTGATAAGTAAACTATTATACCTAATATACATAATAAATGATGGAGAGTCAAAATGATACTTTCAAAAACTATACTTTTGAATGTGGAAAATGTATTATTTTATGGATTCAAAACCTATGGACTCACCAACTTTATGTTGACGTATTTTAAAATGCATGTGTTTTCAGGAACTTGAAAAGCTGGTATGTATTCGAACAGAAGAAGTTTTACTATTACCTTTCTGTTCATTAAGAAGTATGCCATAGTCAGATAATATGTAATAGGTTCTAGAAAAACAGTTATGTAACTTTCAGTTATCAATAAAGGTATGTATTTTCTTTAGTACTGTTCAATGTATGTTATATAACTGTGATACGAAGAATAACGTTACACTACCCGGTGTTTCCGCCGATGGTTGGGGGTGTGATAGAAATTGGTATCAGAGCTATTAACTATAGTGAACTAGTACTTTCTTAGGAAAGCACGTCTATAGTTTAGGGCTTACTCTATTAGGTTTAGGTATATCCCTTAACCTATAAAGAAAAAGTATTATTAATTATTCTACTGAAGGACTAGTTACGGGAGCGGTGACAAGGATAGACATGTCGATTTGGGTTGCTGGATTTCAGAACGACTATATGCTAAAATGATCCTGCCCTTTCGACTGTCCTGACTGGCCGGAGCCTTATCAGATAGACCTGAAGTAACAAACAATAATTAAAGCATAAATACAATAAATAAGAATATAGAGTCATATGTAAAGACTCAGACCCGCGATGAGAATACACCTTAATACCTGGAATATTTTTGATCTCAAGGATTTAGATCAAATATTCCAACTAAAGTTTATATGTGTATATATCCTATCACAACTAGGTGTAGGTGCGCAACTACATTTATTTATGATCAGATCATATGAACTATTTAATTTGGGAGAAATATTTGATAGACTAAAACTCTTGGTGATCCAAAACATATAGGAATTCGACATGGCACATTCACGAGAATGGATAATCATCGAGGATACGGATGAAGAAGAGGAAATTTCATTCCCCATGATGGTAGGCGATCCTTACTACCCTATAAATCATACCACCTTTCATCCAATACCTTCTGACGATGGAGCACCTTTACCCTCCAACGAATGGGAAGAGAGTGAACCAATGGAAGAAAGCGAATCCATGGAGGAGACAGAATTGGTGGCATCATCTTTACCACCACTGAACACTCTTTACCGTAAAGTTCCAGGAGGAGTAAAAATGAAACGCACGGCACGTAAATCCATACCGATATGGCCAAAGATTAAGAAGAGTCAGAAGGCGACATCTTCAGGAAGTCATAGAGTTCAAGATGAACCTGCATGGATCGCACAAACCGTTGATAGGTGGGTGGCGGAAGAAAAAGCTGCCAAGATGTATGAGACTAGTCAATCATCTCGACCACATCTCCCACATTCTTCTGAAGATAACACTTTATCCCAATTGTTTGAGAAAAGTGTCAAAATTGAAGACAAAATGGAAATTGTCGAAGGGAGGGCTACTCATCTCTCTGGAAGAGTACGAAGGCTAGAAGGACAAAGGACAGGAGATCAGGAATCGGTGATGGATGTCCATCATCGTATAAATTTTGCTTATAATGACATGATTACTCACGATGCTAGGATTGCAGAGTTAGAGCTCTACAATCAAACCTCAAGAAATGAAGAACGCACGGGAAGTCTTAAGCAGAGAACTCAAGCACTTGAAGAGCAAGTGGTTAATGTCACTGACGTGCTGGGTCATCACTTAGGTTTCTGGTAGATAAGCTCCAACTAGTGGTTATGTAAATAGAGAAAATCAGACTAGTTAAGGCGAAAAGAGGAAAATTTATAGCAAGGATGTAGAAAACCTTGCAAATTTTGCAATGTTTATAGAAACTTTTCTCTTATAACCTAAATAAACTGATGTAACCACCGATAATAATATGAAGCATATGTTACAGTAATCATTGTGTTGTCTATTACGTTTACACTATGAATAATAACTGGAGTATTTAGTACTCGTGTATTAAATGATTAACAAAACTCATAAAGTTCTTATTATTTATAATAGGAACTAAAACAAAATGCTTAGAAGGAGTAATCGGCTAACCCCTAACCGACCATCAGCACCACAACAACAACAATAACCGCAACCACCACCAGAAATAAACCCCTCAATAAGTACAGTACAACTTGAAGAAATCATAGCTCAAAGAATTGTTGCGGCTCTATCTAATGTCACAAGAGATGGAGTTAGAAATGAAGGCCATGTAGGGACCACTAGAACATGTACCTACAAAGATTTTATGAATTGCAGGCCAAAAAGCTTTCATGGAAATGAAGGGGTAGTTAATTTGACGAGGTGGATAGAAAAGACAGAGTCCGTCTTTCAAATAAGCTTATGTCCAGATGATTGTAAAGTACGATTTGCAGCATGTACTTTCGTTGATGCAGCACTCACCTGGTGGAACAACCATGTGAATACCATGGGAATTGATACCGCAAATTCCATGAAATGGGAGGAGCTAAAAATGATGCTAGTAGAGGAGTATTGTCCTAGGGAGGAGATACATAAACTGGAACAAGAACTGTGGACCCTAACCATGAAGGGTTCTGAGATAAAAGCTTATACCGCTAGATTTAATGATCTTGCTGTAATGTGTCCAGCACTTGTAAACCCTGAATATAAAAAGATTGAGCGATATATCTGGGGTTTAGCATCGCAAATTAAAGGCATGGTGATCGCATCAAAGCCTACGACTTATGACAGCACCAAGAGGATAGCTCATCAGCTAACCCTCACAGAGATCCAAGGAACAGAAGTGGTCTCAAAGGCTGAGTCTCCCAAATCTAGAACAAACAAGCGCAAGCCTAATAGGAAGAATCCCAATCAATCATTTGAGAAAAGACAAGAAGTGGTAACTAATTATGCACCCACAACAGCAGTACCTACACAAACAAAACTTCATGGTGCAATCAGTGCAACCGTCATCATCCAGGTGACAGTTTTGTCTGCATGAAGTGCAAGAAAAAGGGGCATACTGCTAGTTACTACTGGAGCACAACACATGCAACAGTTGAACAACAAACCAATAATGGGACAGGCCGTGGTGAAGAAAGAAGATGCTACGAGTGTGGGGAGGTTGGACATATCAAGAAAGAATGTCCAAAGTTAAGGAGTCAAGGAGGCATAGGACGTGGCAGGGCATTTGTGATCGGAAGCAGAGAGGCTATCCAGGACCCTTCGGTCGTATCTGGTATGTTTCTTATAGATAATTTATATGCTACTATACTCTTCGAATCTGGAGCAGATCGAAGTTTTATAACTCCGACATTTAGAAAATTGTTAAGTCATGAGTCTAGCAGATTAAAAGAAATCTATGAAGTAGAAATCGCTAACGGTCAAACTGAGAAAACACATGAAATCCTAGAAAACTGTCTGTTAACTCTTAATAACTACCTTTTTCACGTCAACCTCATGCCAATGCCTATTGGTAGTTTTGATGTCATAATTGGCATGGATTGGTTATCTTCACACCGCGCCGAAATTCTATTTCATGAGAAAGCCATACGACTACCCTTACCAAACGGCGAAGCCCTGATTATCTATGGTGAAAAATCTGGGAAGAACCTCAAAGTCATCTCTTGTACTAAGACCCAGAAATATCTACATAAGAAATGTAGCGCATTCTTAGCCCACATTGTAGATAGGAAGAGAAAGACAAAAGAAATCAAGGACATACCTCAAGTGTGTGATTTCCCTGACGTGTTTCCTTAAGATCTACCCGGAATACCTCCCGTCCGACAAGTCGAGTTTCGAATCGATTTAATTCCAGGAGCAACACCAGTAGCGAAATCTCCTTATCGGTTGGCTCCATCTGAAATGCAAGAATTGTCTAGCCAACTACAAGAACTTCTTGACGAAGGCTTTATCCGACCAAGTTTTTCACCTTGGGGAGCACCAATCTTGTTTGTCAAGAAGAAGGACGGATCCTTTCGAATGTGTATTGATTATAGGGATATAAACAAGCTAACGATCAAGAATCGTTATCGACTTCCGAGAATTGATGATTTATTCGATCAACTACAAGGATCCAGCTACTACTCAAAGATAGATCTTAGATCAGGATACCATCAACTTAGAGTACAAGAAGACGACATTCCAAAAACAGCATTTAGAACACGTTATGGTCATTATAAGTTCTTAGTTATGTCTTTTGGATTAACCAATGCCCCAGCAGTATTTATGGATCTCATGAATCGTGTTTGCAAACCATACTTGGATAAATTCGTGATCGTATTTATCGATGATATATTGATATATTCACGAACCAAGGAAGAACATGGTCAACACCTGCAAATAATCTTGGAACTACTAAGAAAAGAAAAGTTGTACGCTAAATTCTCCAAATGTGAGTTTTGGATTAGAGAAGTACAATTTTTAGGTCATGTAATTAGCAACGAAGGAATTCATGTTGACCCATCCAAAGTTGAAGCAATCAGGAATTGGGAAGCACCAAAGACGCCAACAGAGGTGCGTCAATTCCTAGGACTTGCTGGCTATTACCGTAGATTCATAGAGAATTTCTCCAAAATAGCCAAGCCACTTACAGCACTAACCCAGAAGAATACAAAGTTCAACTGGGAAGACAAACAAGAAGCTGCTTTTCAGAAACTAAAGCAAATGTTGTGTAGTGCACCAATCCTATCCCTTCCAGATGGAACAGAAGATTTCGTTGTATACTGCGACGCGTCAAATCAAGGATTGGGATGTGTGTTGATGCAAAGAGGAAAAGTTATCGCCTATGCATCACGACAACTTAAGATGCATGAGAATAATTACACTACCCATGATCTTGAATTAGGAGCTGTAATTTTTGCACTAAAGATTTGGAGACATTACTTATACGGTACTAAGTGTACTATTTTTACCGACCACAAGAGTCTCCAACACATCTTCGAACAAAAAGATCTTAATATGAGACAAAGAAGATGGGTTGAATTGTTGAATGATTACGAATGTGAGATTCGTTATCATCCCGGAAAGGCAAACGTGGTAGCAGATGCCTTGAGCCGGAAAGAATATATTAAACCCCGATGAGTACGAGAAGCTCAGCTTGAGGCTCTAAAAGAAGAAAACATTAAGAACGAAGCTTTGCGAGGAATGGAAAAGCAACTTATACAAAAAGATGACGGAATACAATACTTTATGAACCGAGTTCGGACGCCTAGGTTCGGTGGAGTCAGGGACTTGGTCTTAGAAGAAGCCCACAAGTCTAGATATTCCGTGGATCCAGGTTCTGTCAAAGTGTACTTAGATTTTAAAGTACATTTTTGGTGGCCAAACATGAAGGCTGAAATTGCTACTTATGTGAGCAAATGTTTGACTTGTTTTAGAGTAAAGGCAGAACATCAAAAGCCTTCAGGTTTACTTCAACAACCGGAAATACCTGAATGGAAATGGGAGCAGATATCAATGGACTTCATCACTAAGTTACCTAAAACTCCTAGTGGATCCGACACTATTTGGGTGATAGTCGATAGGTTGACTAAGTCCGCCCATTTCTTACCAATTAAGGAGAACGACAAGATGGAGAAGCTGACTAGAGTTTATCTTAAGGAAATTGTCAGAATGCATGGAGTTACAAATTCTATTATTTCTGACCGAGATAGTAGATTCACTTCACGATTTTGGCAATCTCTACAAAAATCCTTAGGAACACGTCTAGACATGAGTACAGCTTACCATCCACAGACTGATGGTCAGAGTGAGAGAACTATTCAGACTTTAGAAGATATGCTCCGAGCCTGTGTAATCGACTTTGGAAATGCGTGGGATACTCATTTACCGTTAATTGAGTTTTCCTACAACAATAGTCATCACACCAGCATCAAGGCTGCACCATTTGAGGCTCTTTATGGACGAAAATGTCATTCCCCAGTGTGTTGGGCAGAAGTTGGAGATACGCAGATGGCCAGAGAACGTACAGGCGATACCTTACGTACTGGACCAGAAATAATCCACGAGACAACTGAAAAGATCGTACAAATTAAGGATCGATTAAAGGCTGCACGTGATCGTCAAAAGAGTTATGCTGACGTAAGACGTAAGCCTTTAGAATTCCAAGTTGGAAATAAAGTAATGTTGAAAGTCTCTCCTTGGAAAGGTGTAATTCGATTCGGGAAACGAGGCAAACTAAACCCACGATATATAGGACCTTTTGAAATTCTGGCAAGAATTGGTTCCGTCGCATACCAACTTAAGTTGCCTCAAGGGCTAAGTAATGTGCACGATGTTTTTCACGTATCAAATCTCAAAAGATGTCTTTCCGATGACACTCTTGTTATACCTCTCGAAGAGATACAAGTCGATACGAAACTCAACTTTGTAGAAGAACATGTTGAGATTATGGATCGAGAAGTCAAACGATTAAAGCAAAGTCGTATTCCCATAGTGAAAGTTCGATGGAACTCTTTGCGAGGACCTGAATTTACTTGGGAACGTGAAGATCAGATGAAAGAAAAATACCCCCAACTGTTTAACGAAACCCCATCCATAAGATAAATTTCGGGACGAAATTATTCTAACGTGGGGAGAATGTAACACTAGTCAAAATAGGTCAATAGACAATCACATGTGAATATGCCAATCATGTAATGTGATTATGTTAACCTAGTAATGTGGTAAGAGTGTTATGTAGTTCATGATAAATTCTAATACAAATATGAATCTTCTTTATAATACAACTCAAAGTATACATCCATACGATCCCAAAAATATAGAGAATGTTTGAATCTGACTTCGCATGAAGAAGTTATTATAAACCGAACACTATAAATCTCTATAATAAGAGGAATTTAAAATAGACTTAGAATTAGCTATTTAAGTCTAAAAGAGAGTTGTATTACTCGTAAATACCTACGCGTGGATATAAATAACGTCAAAAATGGAGTTCGTATGCAAAAGTTATGGCCTTCCGAAGATATCGCTGTCAGAAACCCAAATTTGACTAAACTCACGAGGTGAACATAAAAGTTCACGAGGTGAGGAGTCAAACCGCCACATTTCGGATCTAGAAGGTGTGACGAGGATGCGAGGGGATAAGATCCAAACTCACGACGTGAGCAAGGATTGATTCACATCGTGAGGAGTCAAAGGGACACCATCCGAAGCTAGGGACCAAATGGCGGGTCTACGAAGTGAGCAGGATCGAGCTCACGACGTGAACATGCTTGGTTCACGTCGTGAATGGCCAAAAATCAGCCTATAAATAGCAAATTCGACCTTAACACTTCTTACACCTAAACTCTTCTCTCTATCTCGTTTTTGGAGGCCATTTTGCATCCCGAGTCCCGACGACCTCGTGCGCTGACCGCTTTTGCTTAGATAACATAAAATCACGCTACTAGGGTGAGTTTCACGGCCCCACTTTCTAATATTTTGGGGGAAAACGCATGCTAGATATTATATATATGTTATTATTATGTCTATATAACAGTATATAGCTATAATAGCCGGGGTATAGTTGTTCTAAATATAATATTTTGAATATATACAACTATTATCAACTTATCAGTATGTTAATTTACTAATGTAGATCTTGAGTTATATTTAAGATTCTATATATATGTTGTGTGCGATATAGTTCCGAAGTTATATTCGGAAGATCTATATGTTAAGTTATAAAGTATGTTGCTATTAATAGTTTTATGGCAAGATAAAACTGGATATGTTATACATTGTTATTGTTAATTTTATGATAAGATAAAACTTGGTATTGCTATTGATAGTTTTATGTCAAAATAAAACTAGGAACGTTATATGTTGTTATTATTGGTTTTAAGTCAAGATAAAACCTGGTTTTACTTCAAGATATCGCTGTTATACTGCCTAAATATTATGAAGTTAGGAGTAATGTTTAAAAACATAGTCTAGTAACTTAGGGTTTTAGACATAAAGATGCTTTTTTTGTTAGAGCTATAGGAAGTCGTCAAAGTCTACATGAGTAATTGTATTCATCAACTAAGATTGGGGATCTTAGTGAAAATCCTCTGAACTGTAACCGTTAATCGCGTGTGAGCGAGGAAGTCATGTATAATTAGTATACGGGTTGACCACCCCACTTGTGACTGTTAGCTACAGTCAACCAAAAGCAAGTGATGAACTATCCTTTTATTTGTTATTGTTCCATCGTCGATGAAGCGTACGGTGTTGTTTCTCATGGTAAATCATGAGTCTGTTTGTTTCTCATGGTAAATCATGAGTGTGTTCTATCAGAGGTATTATGTCATAGCAGCGGTTACAGGCTCATGGTAGCAAATTGTTAGAAACATTATACTTTGTCGTATACAAGTAGTAATGTTAAGTATAAGTTTCCCCTACTTAAACCTTAGGATTAAGGAATGTTTAGGTATAACACTTAATTGATAAGTAAACTATTATACCTAATATACATAATAAATGATGGAGAGTCAAAATGATACTTTCAAAAACTATACTTTTGAATGTGGAAAATGTATTATTTTATGGAGTCAAAACCTGCGGACTCACCAACTTTATGTTGACGTATTTTAAAATGCATGTGTTTTCAGGAACTTGAAAAGCTGGTATGTATTCGAACAGAAGAAGTTTTACTATTACCTTTCTGTTCATTAAGAAGTATACCATAGTCGGATAATATGTAATAGGTTCTAGAAAAACAGTTATGTAACTTTCAGTTATCAATAAAGGTATGTATTTTCTTTAGTACTGTTCAATGTATGTTATATAACTGTGATACGAAGAATAACGTTACACTACCCGGTGTTTCCGCTGATGGCTGGGGGTGTGACACTTTCTCTCAACATATTAATCAAAAAATTGTGGAGTTGCGTTTTGTAAATAAAATAAATGGGATTTTTGTGAAATGTGTTATGAGAATTATGTGATTTTAAAATGAAAAATTTATTTGAAAATTTATGGTGTTACAAGTTGGTATTAGAGCCTTGGTTTAAGGGATTCGGATGCACCTTCGGGTATATCTGGACTCAAACTGAGGATTTGAGAAAAAATTTCAAAAGAAATGATTTTTCTAAAACGAGCAAGAGTTTCTAAGAGAAAAACGAGAAGGAGCAGTGTGTACAATCAGCCAGGGCCTGAACGGTGATTTCCCAAAATACCGTTACTTATTTGTGTTATGAGTTATTATTGAGATATTAGTGATGCATGCTAGAAGATAGGCTAGGTATTTCATATTTTAGGGCTAGAGTTGCCTGATTTGTGATGCCTTAGCCTTGGAATTTTTGCTATCTATGATGTGCTTTGAGTATGTGCAGAGTAAGAGTATCCAACAGGAATCTTTTAGAGAGAACTTTGAGTAGAGGAGTAATCTAGGAGAGATACCTAGATGAGCATTGGAGGAGCCTACTGAGGGAGTAGTTAGATACCCGCGAGAGGTAGGGTTGCTTGAGTTTGGTGATACCTTTTGAGTGTGAGTAGAGCAAGTGGATTTGTAACCTAGATTGGTTTTATGTGTTGGTGGAGATTATTCAATGCCCGAATGCTGCTTGTTTTGTGCTTTGTGGAACACTTCATGATGGGAGTCAGCTACTAAGTGAATATGACGATATTTAGGAGGTAGATGGCTGGCATCATAAGGAGTTCTTCAGTAGCTGATGGTAGAGAAGTGTGAGAACCTAAGAAGAGCCTAGGGAGTGACTTTACTCAGAAGAGTACGTTGATAAAGGAGAGTATTCGCTGGGTAGCGACCAGGTATATCGGGATTGGAGATCGACAAAGGTTGAGCAGCTACTTAGGAAATCTCGGACGATATATGTGGAAAGTATGGGTAGATGGGGCAGGTAGTATGGGCCCGTACTACTGAAAGCAGAGGACCCGTACTCGAAACAGGGATAATTCCAGAGGTTCTAAGTAGCAGATATAGAGGTGATAACATGGTTCGAGTACGATGATTTGTAGCAGATTGAGAGGTGATCACATGGTTCGAGTACCATGATTCGTGGCGGTTAGTGCTTCTGATTTTACCAGTTATCCCGTTGTGATTGATTAGACTAAGATCAGATATGATAGAGTGTGGGGCCAGAGGGCCATGTCGAACGAGTTTAAATGGAGCATACCTTGAGAGGGAAATCGAGTTAGTTTCCGAGAGATTTTATTGGTGAGATGCCAGTTGGAGTGGAAAGACTCAGGGATGAGTATAGATGATGCTTATTGGAGGATCGCGGTCTGAGTTGAGAAATCGACCGATAAATGAGACGTCACCTTCTATGACGAGATTTGCGCTGTCCCCGTTTCCTAGGAGAAGCAAAAGAGATAATGAGCTTCTGGTTTCAGAGTTTGGAGGTAAACCCCGTGGGGTAGCATAGGGTTACAACCTTTTCACCAAAGTATTTGGGCAGTATGTTTGTTGCGAGGTATTTATTATACCATGAGAGAGTCATTAGTGGGACTAAGATGGAAGAGAACAAGGAGGTTCCTTATTGAGGGAGGTATACTTTTAGCAGCAGTTCCAGGTGATTAAGAGGAGTATATCAGGGCGGTAGCCCTCGTTGTCTACGTTGTGTATTGATGATGAGAGTGAGGTCTCTTGCTTTTATGATGAATCCCGCAATGGGAGACTGGTCGAGGAATCAAAGACGAGGTGCGTGATAGTGCATTATTTACAGATTGAGAGTCAGGACTAATTCGGAACAGTTGGGGTATCCGGCGGTGTGTCGGACTGAGGCTTCGAGATGACTAGACGCAGTCACGTTGGGAGGATTCTGAGATTTTCATGTGAGTTACGGGATATCTGGAGTTGCTTGGTTTCCATCGGGAAGATTATTGAGTGATTACGTGGTATGTTCCAAGAGTCAAGTGTGATGTACCTGGTGAAACAGTCTATGGAGTAGATTGTTGGTATGCCAGTTGGTGATGGTTCGAACCCTGAGTGGGGGAGAACTGGCTATTCTATTGAGAGGATCAGTGACCCATGCAAGTGCGGTTAGAGAACTGGTTATGGAGATCTGCGGTGCGGACACATGAGACCTGGTTTATTGGTGGATGAGGCGAGGTGCAAGGCAAGATGATGTATGTGTATGTGCTTAAGAAAGGATGAGTTCATCCATGGCAGGGTGCCGTTAGTCATAAAATTTATTGTAGCCAGGGATTTTTCGGGCTTGCAAATGTTGAGTTCGAGGTGGTTGGGTCGCTGAGTTCAGGATGCAATAGCTGAGATTTGCGGGTATAGGTATAGATTGTGATCTATACTCCAGGAGGGGTAGTAGTTGATTTGTCAACCAATTTAAGAGTCGGTATGAGTAGTTTCGTTTGGGTGGTGATCAGTAGAGGATGGAGCTTCAGATTTTCGTCAATGTGTTTTCAGTCTTTGACAATTCCTCCGTGTTTCAATTTGTGAGATGGGAGTATTTCGAGGTTTCGAGTTGTGTGAGTGGAAAATCAGTGGTTGAGGCAAGATATCATGAGATGATGTGATGGCGTACCGTGGTACCCGTGTATGATGTCCTAATTTTTTGTCATGTTGAGACTCGACTTGTGAGATGGCGAGTGGAGTACCGAGTGACTTTTGTTCCAGTGGGAACCCATCAGTTAATTATCGTCGGAGTGGGACTGTCTAAGGGTGTATATGTGCTAAGAAAAGTGCCTTCCTACGAAAACTTACATCAGGAGTGGTGGTGCATAAACTAGGTGGGTGTAAGCACTAATCTATGTTGAGCTGTGGGGCATGAGTTGGTGAACTCAGTGTAGTGATGACTTGATGATGAGATTATGGGGTCATAAGAGAGCAAGTGGATCCGAGTGGGAGTAATCGCTTGGGACTATCAGGAAAAACCATGGAGTGAGCCCATGGTGATTCAGTGAGCGAGACAGTGTTCTAAGACTATGGGGAGCCGTAGCATCCATGAGTCAGTGGGAGAGGGTATCGTGGTACTGCGGGGAGCCGTAGTATTCGCTAGTCAGCGAGAGAGTGTCATGATACTACGGGGAGCCGTAGTATTCACTGGATAGCAGGAGAGTACTGTGATACTGCGGGGAGCCGTAGTAGTCATTAGTTAGCGAGAGAGTGTCGTGGTACTGCGGGGAGCAGTAGTATTTACTGGTTAGCGAGAGTGTGTTATGATACTACGGGGATCCATAACATTCACGAGTCAGTGAGAGGGTGTTGTAAGTCTGCGGGGAGCCGTAGCATTCATGAGTCAATAAAAGAGCGTCTTAAGACTACGGGGGGAACCATAGCACTCAGTAGTCAATAAGAGTGAATACTGTTCTGCGGGGAGTTGTAGTATTCACTAGACAGAGTATGACGCATAGGAGTTTCTAGGCTTCGGTAGCCTTACCACTTGAGTCTTCGGGAACCTAGTTGCTGGACCAGGGGTAAGACTGGGGTCTCCGTGACGATCGGGAATTGTTATATCCCAGGTTGAGGAGGGAGTATCGTAATCGGAAGGAATTGGAGAGATGGTGTGTGTATAAATTCGCGAATCGCGGGTATGGGTTGAGTATTAGATTGGAAATGATTGGTTCCAATTCTGCTGTTGAATCAGACTCTCGGGTTGCGTTTGGGACAATTCGTGTATTGAGTAGGCGAGATGAGGTTCCAGATTCATAGATGGGTTTCATTTTGAGGGGTATTGACCTCCAGCTGATGTCTTAGACCAGAGTGGGTCAGTTTCGTTGGTATGGGAAGAACCACGAGACGCTTGGAACCAGTAGCTGGTAGACGACAGAAGTCGGAGGTGAGACGACTTCAAATAGGGTTGTAGTATTTGCTAGGGGTAAAGCGAACTTCGTGACTTGTGTGTCACGATGAGCCAAGATAATTATTGTGAGAAGAAAGCTTGTAAGTCGTTTTATTGGGTGTGCAGTGGGTAACCTTTGGAGGTTCAACTATTGGGTCGGAGTTGACCTAGTGCTCAGTGTTGGAAGGGACATTTGAGAGGAACTGGGGCTTATGATTATGAGTGTCAGAGGATAGTTTCGAGCTGGCTTGACCTGTTTCTTTTGTCTGAGGACAGAGTTTTGAGGATCATTCCTTCAGAAGAGTTCTGATATGTAACGCCCGTGTTTCTAATATAGGCATTAATGATGATGTAATAGTCTAGGTCAACCTTTGTAACTCATTTTGAAGAAATGAAGAGGAATTATGTGATTATTATGTGTTTTATGCTTAATTATCAGGATTTAATTAATTAAGAATAAAAATGAGCGTCAAAAATAAATATTAGATAAAGCCGATATCTATTAAGAAAGTTGTAGTGGTCATGACAAGGATTCCGGATATATAAAGAATACCGAAATCCGAGTTATAACAAAGAAGTTATGACCTGTCGAAGTTCCGTGACAAAACCGGCACGGTGCCGAATGACGTAAAAAGTGAGTTTTTGATAAACTGCTTTTTAGCCTTGGTAATCTAAATGAAAGTCGTAGTGTTCGTTAAACCGAGAGTATGCATAAAAAAGAACGTCCAAATCTGACTTCGTATGACGAAGTTATGATTTTTCTACGTTTCAGCTTAGCAGTAGACAACTAAAAACTCGAATTTTAGATCTAGTGATTTTTAGCCGACACAACCTAGACGAGAATCGAAGGTCTCGTCAGTAGTAGTACAACGGTAAAAAGATAGACGAAAACTGACGTCAGATGAAGAAGTTATGAAATTTTAACGGATTTTCCTGTCCCGGTCTGTTAAAAATAATATTATTAAAATTAAATTCAAAATTAGCCAACGAAGTCTAAACGAACGTTGTAGAGCATAATTCTATCTACGCATGCATATAAAGAACGTCAAAAACGGAGCCCGTATGCGAAAGTTATGGATTTTAGAAGTTTTTGGCTCAAAAATCGAGAAAAACACGAAATCCAAGAAATTTCGCATGGTCCGGAATAGGCAACGCTACCCTCGCTCGAAACCCTCCCTGTGTCCGATCTCGGTGAGTCAGCAGACACGTGTCCGATGCAGCTTAGCCGCCGAAGCGCGGTCCAATAGGCGTCCGACGCGTGCCCTCCTTGCGTGTCCGAGCCTCGAATGCGCGCCACCTCCCCCCTTCGCACCCTAGACCTCGGTCCAATTAAAAGCCGCCACCTGGAGCCTCGCATGCGAGCCACGTGTTCACTTATCCTCCCCCTCGGTCCGAAGCCTCCCCCTATAAATAGAAGGGTGCGAGACCTCCCGGGGATAATTTGGAAAATTGCCATTTTACACCCCTAAACCCATATTTCTTCCATTCCAACTTCCCCCAAAGCCCCAGTATTATACCAAACACCCAAAATATGTTCCGAAGTGCCCGAAGACCCAGAAAAAATTTATCTTTTCGGTTTTGAAGCCTAACCCTCGCAGAGCCCGGTTTCTCAATAAAACTCCTGGTTTTATTAGAAACAATTGTTTTAGGAAACGAAGTGCTGCCCGATTATCGTTAAATCAAGTGAGTGTGTAGTGACTTTCATCTTACACATAGATATGAAGTATTTTCTATAATATACGTGCTATGTGTAATTATATTAATTGTTTATTTTAGGTGACTATTGAATAGATGTTTTATACTAGTTTTAAACTGTATATGTATTTTTATCTACAAATATGTCGGGTAAAACATGGGTTGACAAAATAGTCGATGTGTGTTAAAATGATGAGAGGCCTCGTTGTTGTTGTTGTTGTTGTTGTTGTAGTCATCTAGCGGAGTATAGATGACGACCACGGACCTTTCTAGACACTCCAGTGGAACACTAGCAGATTCACAACTTGTAGGTGTTGGTGAACTATATGTTCATTGGTGTACTCCATCCCCCTCATGGTTGCCTTAAGGACATGTATGGTTGAGGAGTCCCCTTAGCAGTAGTGTCCATCCCGATGATAATCCTTAGGCTAGGTCCCTTGTGATAGGTGTTTAGGGACGTAAAGTGAGGATAACGGGAATGGGTAATCAGGGTTATTGTTGATTGAAGAATTTAATAAGTTTATTATTATTGTGGGTTGAAAACCCTATATGCTCACCAGGCTCCCAAGCCTGACCTACTTAGATTTTTATATTACAGGTAGTGGACCCCGAGCATATTCAGATGATGATGAGAGATTTTTGGATTATAGGCCAGTAGTTGTAAATAACAGTTGTAAGGCTTATAATGTCTTCTTTATGCTTTTGATCTGTATCGGAAAATGACATCCCGAGGTTTTGATATAAAATGAAAATATGTATTTCTTAAAGAAAGGTTTTGATAAATTTTTATCATGTTTTGTTTTGGGGACAAATTCCACAACATCTTTTAAAAGGATTACTCTGATTTTATTTTAAAAGCATAAATTAAATCGGTCTTTTCTGGCCGAGAAATTAGGGGATGTTACAGTTGGTATCAGAGCATTAGTTTAAGCGAAGTAAGAATTTGTAGGATTTCTAGACTTAAACTTAGAATGCTAAGTGATGATCATGAGATGAGTGTCTAGTATATTTTCGACACGAGCACGAGCAATAATATATTTTAGGAAAGATACCTAAAATGTTTTTATGTGCTAAATGCTATATGTTTGCCATATATGCTATTATTTGTTCGGATCTATGGTATGTTGCCGACCGGATCTGGAAACCTTATGTGTTTAGGATTCTAGGCGTACGATTACGATATTAGAACTAACATGTAAACGTTTCGGAGTGATAAGGAGAATTTAAATACCTATCTTGAATAAAGATCTAAATTCGCCTTATTTGGCATATAGATCAAAATGGAAAGAAATCGAAGTGGAGCTGGAAATGCAAACAGAAACCAACAACCTTAATCCCAAGTGATGGAACATGTGCCTATAGCAGGAGCTGCACCAGAACCTATCACCATGGCTGGAGTACAAGCCATGATTCAGATAATGATGGCTGAACAAAGGGAGGAAATAAGGCAAATGTTGCTGAACAACAGGAGTGAACCCTCAATTCCTGTTGAACAACCTGAACTAAATGACAGTCAGTCTGAAGAAGGAAACAATAGTAGATCTGCTGGTCAAACTAATCCGCTTGTGGTTGGGAGTAATAACCACGAGGATGGAGTGGAGAGAAATGGATGCAAGTATAAAGACTTTATGACTTGCAAGCCATCAACTTTCACTTGAAAAGAAGATCCAGTCGGAGTATTGGATTGGATCTCGGAAATGGAATTGGCTTTAATGACATGTGGTTGCCAAGGCAAGTTACAAACCACATTTGCAGTACGTCAGTTCAGAGGTAGCGCTGTTCGTTGGTGGAACACTCTGGGGAAAACCCTAAGCCCTAATGAGCCATTGCAGTTGACTTGGGCAGAGTTCTTGGTGCACTTTAAGCGCAAGTACTGCTCGGCCCAAAATGTTCTTGAGCTAGAAAACCAATTCCTGACGTTGAAGAAGGGAAGTATGACCGTTGATGAATACACAAATAGCTTCACAGACAAAATGGAGTTTGCTTTGCGTATTGTCCCAGATGAGCTGACAAAAATTGACAGGTACGCAAAGGGACTTCCATGGGAGTATGCGGTGCCAGTACGTCAAGCACTTACATTGGAGGCAGCTGTCTGGGCTGCCAAGTCTGTTGAAGATATGATGAAGGGGAGAGCCGCCAACAAGGTAGAAGTTGGCGAAAAAAGAAAGTTTGAAGGAACTTCAGGTTCCAATAAAAAGAACAAATTCTCAAAGACTGGTTCGAGGATATTCGGAGGAGGAGCCGAAGCCAAGTGGTGTGACAAGTGTAAGAAGAAACATGCTGGGAAATGCAGCAAGGAAGTCACTTGTTACAAATGTGGAAAGCCTGGGCATTATGCCAATGAATGCACCTTTGTTAACAAAGTCTGTTTTGGGTGCAAAGAAGAGGGGCACATTTTGAAGGATTGCCCGAAGAAGAAGGATGCAGCGAAGCCCAATCTTCCACCAAAGCCGAAGGCGAGAGCCTTTCAGGTGACACTTGAAGCTACGAAAGAAGAAGCTGATGTCGCTTCAGGTACCTTTCTCGTAAATGAATTGCCTGCCCAAACTTTGTTTGATTCTAGAGCCAATTACTCCTTTATTTCGCATGAATTTGGTAGAAAACTAGCTTTGCCTGTTGATAGACTAGTTAATGCTTTAATAGTCGAGGTTGCTAGTGGCAAGTTTATACCTGTTAGCCATCATATGAAAAACATCTTCATTGACATGAATGGGAATAAGTTCCACGAGGAATTACTGCCTATCGAATTAAATGGTTTCGACATCGTTCTAGGAATGGATTGGCTTAGCGCCAATGATGCCGAAATATTGTGTAGGAAGAAGATAGTAAAAGTAAAACCGCCAGGGAAAGATTCGTTTATGGTGTATGGAGACAAACGCAGAGTAAAATCTGGAATAATTTCCCTAATGAAAGCCAGAAGGTGTTTGGCCAAGGGATGTACATCATATCTAGCATTCGTGATCGATGCTAAGAAGGAAAAGAAGGAGGTGCAGAATATTCCGGTGGTGTGTGACTATCTGGAAGTCTTTCCCGAAGATCTTCCTGGATTACCCCATGATCGACAAGTAGAATTCCGTATCGACTTGTTACCAGGACCGACGCCAATAGCAAAAGCACAGTATCGATTAGCACCAACAGAGATGAAAGAGCTTATGACACAACTTCAGGAATTATTGGACAAAGGTTTTATTCGACCTAGTTCATCACCCTGGGGAGCTCCGGTGTAATTCGTAAAGAAGAAAGATGGGAGCATGAGAATGTGCATCGATTACAGATAGCTGAATAAGGCAACAAGAAAGAAAAAGTACTCGTTGCCATGGATTGATGACATGTTCGATTAGTTGCAAGATTCCAACTATTTCTCGAAGATCGATCTGAGGTCAGGATATCATCAACTAAAGGTAAGAGAGCAGGATATTGAGAAGACTACGTTCAGAACAAGATATGGACACTATGAGTTCTTGGTTATGTCGTTTGGACTAAGCAATGCTCCAACGACTTTCATGGATTTGATGAACAGGGTCTGTAAACCATACCTTGATAAATCCATGATAATGTTCATAGATGATATTTTGAGTTATTCAAAAAGCAAGCAGGAGCATGATAAGCATCTGCGTGAAGTGCTAGAAGTTCTGAAAAAGGAGAAGTTGTATTCAAAGTTCTCCAAATGTGAATTTTGGATTCAAGAAGTCCAATTTTTGGGTCATGTGGTTAACCAAGAAGGGATAATGGTTGACCCAGCGAAGATTGAAGTTATGATGAAGTGGGAAGAACCGAAAAGTCCTACGGAGATCCGAAGCTTTTTAGGATTAGCTGGATATTACCGAAGGTTTATCCAAGGCTTTTCTTCGATCGCTACTCCATTAACAGCTTTGACCCACAAAGTAGCTACTTATACTTGGAATGAGAAGCATAAGGAAGCTTTCGAGAAGTTAAAGAAGAAATTGTGTGAAGCACCGATTCTTTCCTTGCCTGAAGGAGTTGATGACTTCGCAGTTTATAGCGATACATCTGGAGTTGGGTTAGGTTGTGTTCTGACCCAAAGGGATAAAGTAATAGCGTATGCATCGAGGCAATTGAAAGAGAATGAAAATAACTACCCCACTCATGATCTGGAGTTGGCAGCGGTAGTATTCGCCTTAAAGATATGGAGGCACTATCTTTATGGCACTAAATTCAAACTTTTCACTGATCATAAGAGTCTTCAATATCTCTTTAATCAGAAGGAATTGAACACGAGGCAACGACGCTAGCTAGAGTTACTCAAGGACTACGACTGTGAGATACTTTACCACCCTGGTAAAGCAAATGTTTTAGCTGATGCTCTCAGTCGGAAGGTAAACCTTGAAAAGAAAAGGCCAAGAACGTTGAGAATTGAAGTTGTCTCGACAATTGTGGAAAGTATAAAGAAAGCTCAAGAGGAAGCTTTAGAGAAAAATGACCGAAAGGAAGAACGTTTGGGAAAAATGTTTGTGTTTGATACAAACGGTCAAGCACTGAAGGTATTCCAAGATAGGATTTGGGTACCTAAGACGGGAGGAGTATGAGATATTCTGATGGAAGAAGCTCACAAGACAATGTACTCGATTCATCGCGGCAGCACAAAAATGTATAGCGACCTAAAACACTACTACTGGTGGCCGACGATGAAGCTCGATGTTGCTAAGTATGTGGCCGATTGTGTAACATGTGCTAGGGTTAAGGCACAACATCAGAAGTCGTATGGGAGTTCAGAACCTTTACCTGTACCTATGGGTAAATGGGAAGACATCACCATCGATTTCGTGACTAAACTGCCCTGAACAAAGAACGGTCACGACATGATTTGGGTGGTCGTTGATCGCTTCACTAAGAGTGCGCATTTCATAGCAGCCAACGAGAAATGGTCTATCGGTAAGCTTGTGAATTCTTACATGAAGGAAACTGTGAGGCTTCACGGTGTTCCATTAACGATTGTATCAGATCGTGACAGCCGTTTTACCTCAAGGTTTTGGAGGAGTCTACAATAGGAATTGGGTACCAAGTTGTGTTTGAGTACTGCCTACCATCCGCAGACAGATGGTCAAAGTGAGTGAATGATTCAAACGTTGGAGGATATGCTGAGAGCATGTACCCTGAAATTCCAAGGTAACTGGGATGAACATTTACCTCTGGTAGAATTTTCCTATAATAATAGTTTCCACTCAAGCATCAAGATGGCACCTTACCAAGATTTGTATGGAGAAAAGTGTCGAACGCCGTCATGTTGGCTGGAAAGCTGGGGAAAAGCAGTTTATCGGACCTGAAATAGTCCATTAGACTACTGAAAAGTTAAAAGTGATTAGGGAAAGGATGTTAGCTGCTCAAGATCGTCAAAAGAGCTATGCCGACAAGAAAAGACAACCGATATCATTCGAAGTTGGAGATTCGGTTTTACTTAAAGTCTCGTCGTGGAAGGTACTTATAAGATTTGGTAAAAGGGGAATGTTGAGTCCAAGGTTTATTGGACTGTTTAAAGTTCTTCAGAGGATCGGGAATCAAGCTTACAAGCTAGAATTATCAGAAGAACTAGAGGGTATTCATAACACCTTTTATGTGTGTTATTTGAGGAAGTTCACGGGACATGTACCCGACATAATTCCAATTTCTGAATTAAGGTTGGATGAAAACAAGAGGTTAATTGAAGAACCAGAGGCAATCGTTGACCGTAAGACTATGAAATTGCGACGCAAGATGGTCGATTTAGTGCTTGTGCGATGGAAACATACGAATGGGCCAAATCTCACCTGGGAAACGGAGAGTGACATGATGAGTCGCTACCCGCATTTGTTTGCTGATGTGTGATTCCGGGGACGGAATCATCCTAAAGGGGAGAGAATTGTAACGCCCGTGTTTCTAAGATAGGCATTAATGATGATGTAATAGTCTAGGTCAACCTTTGTAATTCATTTTGAAGAAATGAAGAAGAATTATGTGATTATTATGTGTTTTATGCTTAATTATTAGAATTAATTAATTAAGAATAAAAATGTGCGTTGAAAATAAATATTAGATAAAGCCGATATCTATTAAGAAAGTTGTAGTGGTCATGACAAGGATTCCGGATACATAAAGAATACCGAAATTCGAATTATCACGAAGAAGTTATGACCTGTCAAAGTTCTGTGACAAAATCGGCACGGTGACGAATGATGTAAAAAGTGAGTTTTAGATAAACTACTTTTTAGCCTTGGTGATCTAAATGAAAGTCGCAGTGTTCGTTAAACCGAGAGTATGCATAAAAAAGAACGTCCAAATCTGACTTCGTATGAGGAAGTTATGATTTTTCTAAGTTTTAGCTTAGCAGTAGACAGCTAAAAACTCGAATTTTAGATCGAGTGATTTTTAGCCGACACAACCTAAACGAGAATCGAAGGTCTCGTCAATAGTAGTACAACGGTAAAAAGACAGACGAAAACGGAAGTCGGATGAAGAAGTTATGAATTTTTATCAGATTTTCCTTTCCCGGTCTGTTAAAATAATAATATTAAAATTAAAATCAAAATTAGCCGACGAAGTCTAAAAAAAAGTTGTAGAGCATAATTCTACCTACGCGTGCATATACAGAACGTCAAAAACAGAGCCCGTATGCCAAAGTTATGGATTTTAGAAGTTTTTGGCTCAAAAACCGAGAAAAACACGAAATCCGAGAAATTTCCATGGTCCGAAATAGGTCACGTCACCCACGCTCGGAACATGCCCCGTGTCTGATCTCAGTGAGTCAGCAGACGGATGTCCGAAGCAGCTTAGCCGTCTGAAGCGCGGTCAAATAGGCGTCCGATGCGTGCCCTCCTTGCGTGTCCGAGCCTCACATGCACGCCACCTCCCCTCCCCTCGCACCCTAGACCTCGGTCCAATCAAAAGCCGCCACCTGGAGCCTCGCATGCGAGCCGCGTGTTCACTTATCCTCCCCCTCGGTCCGAAGCCTTCCCCTATAAATAGAAGGGTGCGAGACCTCCCGGGGATAATTTGGAAAACTGCCATTTTACACCCCTAAACCCATATTTCATCCATTCCAACTTCCCCCAAAGCCCTGATATTATACCAAACACCCAAAATACGTTCCGAAGTGCCCGAAGACCCGGAAAAAATTTATCTTTTCGGTTTTGAAGCCCAACCCTCACAGATCCCGGTTTCTCAATAAAACTCCTGGTTTTATTAGAAACGATTGTTTTAGGAAACGAACTGCTGCCCGATTATCGTTAAATCAAGTGAGTGTGTAGTCACTTTCATCTTACACATAGATATGAAGTATTTTCTATAAAATACGTTGTTGAGAGAAAAACTTTGAGACACACTTGAACAAACGTTAGAACAAGTGGATTGCGGAATAGTTAATCTCGAAGGATCTAAAAGCTAAACAATAATATTAATAAGCTATAGTTAGAGAGTTAGTTGCGGAAAAGTAAAGAAATAGAAATGACAACAATTGTTATATCAAGTATACACATAAGTTGATTCATAACAAGGAATGCATTCAAACCAAGTTAATAAGGAAGATCAAACTTAGTGATTAAGTCACAGAAGACTTGCTCTGGAGAGAGGTTATAATCAGTTATGTTCTAGTAAGAGTTGAGAGTAAGAAGTGATGCGTAGATAGAGAGAGGAGATAATTTCAGAGAAGTGTATTCAGAATAGATAGATGCGTGTAAGTTTTTTGAATACAAAGAGAATGAGCTCTATTTATAGAGACTCACGATGTACACTAGATTACATCTCTATGAGTAGCCATGCAAGGCATACTGGACAATAAAGTGTAATACAATAAAGACAAGTAAAGTAATCTAGCTAAGTGACTGCGGTAGGAAGACTCCGGGTGCGGTTGTAGAAGAAGGAACTTGACTGCGGGTGCTGGATGGCTGCTGTAGCTGAAGAGGTTGCGGTAGCTGAAGTTCAAGAGGGTCACTTTTTATGATTCAACAATTTCCCCCTAAGTGACCTCTTAAACTTCGGTTCAGCTATCAAGTTTGAGGAACTTGATCAGGATCCACCAAAACTTCCAGATGTTTTCCAGCCAGATGATTCTTTTTAAGATCTCGAACTTGACTTCTGTGGTAGTGTGTTTCGATATTTCAACTGCGGTTTGGCAGATGTCAAGTTGCTTCTTGGTGAGGCGATGCATGGCAGTCATAGGAATGAAGTATTTGACATTATCGATCTTCCTTTTGAAAATGACTCAAAGTTCAGGAAAGTTGGTTGCACCTAAGGATCTTTCTTGATAGCCTTCGGTAGGCATTGGTGCAGGCTCGAGAGGTGGCAGATCAAATTTCCTGGCAATGATAGGGTAGATATCTGCATCGATCTTGGCAAAATCACAGACCATTTCCTTCAGAAAAGTATTGGCCTTTTCAAGCGCAATCTTCATTTTCGGGTGCTTTTCTGACTTGTTTTGGAACACCTTGGCAATGAGAAAGATTTCTTCAGGATTCATACAAGGAAAGTCTGCCTGGGTGCGGATATAGTCATGCTCCCTTCTAGTGAGGGTATACTGGATGTAGTCAGCCTTCATGAACTTCCAGATTTTGTAGTTCTTGACTGCGGATGGTCTATCGTTAGACCATATATTTTCAATGGAAGAGGCATGTTTAGCATGAAAAAGACTAAGTCTCTCAAATTCCATTGGCAGTCTTTTGTGGTCAGGAAGGCTGCGGTCCAATTGCTCAAATAATGTGAAGTATTTGGCATTTGAAGATATTGGGACATCCCAGTAGCCATCAGTAGGGGGTTCAACATAGGTGAGGTGGGGTTTGTAGTCTTCATCCTGTAGTCTGCGGTGAGGATTGATCCAAGAGTTTATCAAGGATTCGTCCATCATATTATCAAAACCGTCTTCTCTCCATATAAGCTCTGCAAGTTTGGTTGCCTTCCAATCGTGTTTTCTTTGGGTGGTGGCAGGAGAGTCAGTTGAGCTTGGAGATGACATGTGCTCAGCCAGGTTTTTGAAGTGAGGGGGAGTCTCTGGCTTTTCAGGAGTGATCTCCTGTTGCGGTGGAGTGTTATGAGGTGGAGTATGATAAGATGGTTGCGGTGAAGGCTGTGGTGTAGGAATTTTTTCTGTGATGATGGGGGGGGCTCTGATGTTGTGAGATGGAGTGATCAGAGTGATGGACTTCTTCTTCACTTCCCCCTCTTGAGGAATGCAACGGAGGAGCTTCCTCAAGCCATTTTTTAAGGCCGTCAACCTTGGCAAAAACCTCTTGAAATTGAGCTTTGAGGGCTTCGGCCAACTGTTTATTATTGGGAATGGAGGAGCTGAAGAGTAGCCTGTGTATTTCCTTGGTGAGCTGGAGGATCTTGGGACCATGGAAGTTAGAGGACAGGGATCGTTGTAGTCTATTGATTGTTGCTTGAAGAACTGAGATAGTGGACTCATACGCAGTGTGAGTCTCAGCTATCAGTTTCTGAGACTGAGTAGCTTGATCCGCAATGGCTGCTTGGAGATCCGTTTTGATTGCGGCCACCTCAGTGATGAGGCGTTCCGCAGCAGCCATAAAATCCTTGTGATCTGCTTTGCGGTTGTTGTGAAGGGACCGGATCCCCATTTCCACTTTGAGAGAAATTCTCCCAGCAGCCAAGTGCTCCCTTGTTTCCAAACACTCTATACGTTCGATCAGTGACTGCGGCCCGGGGGTATCGTCTGGTTGGGGTTGAGTGGGCTTGACCGCAGCTAAGATCTGATCGACATTGGATTGTAGGCTCAAGAATTCTTTCCTTGTGACAACATTCTTCTTCTTTTTATTCTTTTCTTTGGGTTTAGAAGTTGAATGTTGAGAGCCACTGGATTCCTCTTCCTCATCGAACATCATGAGGTCATCATCAGAAGGACTGGGCTTGTTAACTTCCTGTATGTCTTCATCATCAAGACCGAAGGTGGGAGCAGAACTGACTTCGATTGCGGTTCCTTCGTCTTATGATTCATGGACTGTTGGAGTTGGAATTGGATTTGGAGTTGGAGTAGGAGTTGGAGTTACTCTGGAGGTACCTGCACCTTCACCTGTTGCTTGATCTCTGAGGAGTGTTTCAACCATCTCGGTCATCCAGTCTTGAACCTTTAGAATGGTGGCTACGGTATGGGCATTATTGATTGCGTCTGCCGAATACTTAGCCACTGACTGGATTTCTTGCTCCTTTTGCTGTTGCTGCTTGATCTGTTGTTCCTTGCGGGCTTGGAATGCCCTCCTAAAGGCAGCATATTTCTTGATTTCTGACTCAGTTACTGGAGTGTACTGTAACCATGAGTCATTGGATTCATCGCCGTCAAAACCTTAGAAACGCACCGAAGTGTCCTTCGGGTCCACGGATCCTTGCACATTTGTGCTCACCGTGCCTAAACCACATGTTAATGATGTAAGCAGAGTAGGATTTCCTGAGCTTGCTTGGTCTCCTTGACCCGTGGTCAACTTTGGCCTTGGCTCAGTTCTGGCATGGGCGGAAGAAGTGCCCTGCGGTTGGGGAGGTGTTTTGAAGTGTTTGGGTGACGTTCAAAAGGATGGAGCGCAACTCCTCAGGTGAAAAGAAATGCAGTCGGGAAGCCCTGGAGACCTTAGGGCGAGTACCAGTGTCATCCTAGTGGGAGTGAACTGGGGGGGGAGTCTCCACGAAGTGATGATGAAACAAACTCACTTTCTGAGCTTAGTGCTATTCGATGGTGGTTTTGAATGGGTCTGCGGCCACCCCAAGGACTACCGGAGCCTTTTGAGAGGCTTTAGTATCGGTCCGGTCACGCATTTGGCCAGAGGTATCGGTTTTTCTTTTCTTAAGGATAGCAATTGGTTGCCTATCCTCATCTGAATTACTATCAGGTGTGGTTGCGGTAGGTTTGGTTTTACGTTTCTTGGTGGGTGCGATTCGTTTGGGAGCATCCTTCTTGGGTGTTCTTTTTTTCTTCTTGGTGGCCAATTGCTTTCTTCTTTGATAAAGATTGGAAAGAGTAGTGGCAGAAGGGATTGCGGTACCTTCAGGGTTAACAATTGTGGATGGATGTGGAAGAGGCGGGGTAGAAGGGTATGGGGCAATACCTTCCGTAGCCTCTATGTGATCTGAGACATCAATAGTCTCAAGACCAAGTGTGGAAAGAATATGGGTAGGGAGTCTTCGAATTGGTCCAAAAATAGTTTGATCAGAAGAGGGATTGTACCTTTTGAGATCCTTAGTGACAAAGAAGTTGATGTCACTGCCCATGTCGATTCCAGCGTCCGCATGAAGGTCTGAAATGCAGAGTGACCAGAACCTTGCAAATGTGAGCTCGGTTGGGTTCTCCCTTGGGCTCTCTTTGGGAATGTATTGAAGGAAGTCGTCCCATAGGATCTGCCTGTAGTTTACGTCGTGTCCTGTGAATATACTCCACACCAATTCCAGTAGCTTGAGTCCCATGTTGTCTGTGCCTCCGGTTCTGCCGGATAGACTGTGGATGACGTAATGGCAAACAAATTGCCATACCGCAGGCAATTGGTTTTTCTTGAATTCACCAATTCCTCTAATCGGTTTCTGATATCCCATTTGGTAAAGCGCAGAGGTAACGTCCGCCATGGAAGGAGAGAAGATCTTGATGGAGGGATGAACCAGAAGGTTTATTGCAGAAAGAAACTTTTCTTTGGACAGGATGACCAAAGAATCCTTAATCAGGTTGAGGTGAACTTCTTGAGGGTTTTCGATTGGGCGATAAGCGGAGAATGCACATTTGAAGAGGGTCGAGACTGGAACAACATCTGTGAAAGCATAGAAAGGGCCAAACAGAGGGTGACTCTTCAGAAATTTGATCATCAGTTTGGTTGGAGCATTGTCTGATGAATGATCTTCAAACACTGCACGAAAGTTGCTTGAAGCAATCGTTGGAGAGTCTGAACCGGTAGGATTCACTGAGCCTGAAACCTTGGATTGTTTCTTGGATGCACCGGATTTCACCATTGTATGAGCTTGAGAGAAAGAGTATGAAGAAAACAGAGTTCTTGAAGGCGAAGGATTTGAGAGGGAAGGTTCAGAGTTCAGAAAGCGTAAAGTGATTTTGGGGAAGAAGATGGGTTTATAAAGGGATGAAAATTTTTTAACCCTAGGTAAAACGAGAGGATATGGTAAAACGTCGTTTGGGGTTTGGGGGAATCTTTTGAATTGGGGATTTAATCTCAGCCACATAAAAATGAAACGGTTTAAAAATAATTTTTGAGATTTACCAAAAGAGGGTTTGCATTTAATGAAAGGTCAGACATATGTCAATACGTCAGGAGATCGTGGGGTGAGGGGAAAGAAAGTTGGAACGGATGGGACGTTCTGGGTAAGCGGAAAAGACAAATTAAGGATGTGATTATGGAAAAACGATCTTTTTGTCATCATACCTAAAAATAGGTCTGACACAAGGTTTATTCAGAAAGAGAATGAGACAGTTTCTCAAGGGAATGTTTTTTTTAATGTTTTATTTAATGAAGGATCATGAAATAGCACACAAAGATTCAAGGGTTGATGAAACAGTTGAGAAATTATCAGAGTGATTGCGGATGGAAACGTCATTGCGGATTGAAACGTCATTGCGGATGGAAACGATGAATGTCTGCAGCAAGGAACTGAGGAAAGCACTTGTACAAAAATTAGTAATAACAAACAATAAGGACCCATGAGAGATAAGTATGATATATGGTTGCGGTACCTAGACTGCGGTACCAAAACCATCTATCATAAGTACCGCTCAGTTAGAACCGCAACGGAGACCAAGGATGGTCTGCAGTATCTAACAACTGAAAAAGAATTGCGGGTCTGGATTCATCATTCCTAACATTTGCAGGAAGGTGTTAAGCTTTGTGGAGTCGAGCGCTTTTGGGAACACATCAGCAATTTCTTCATGAGTATGGACAAAGATGAGTTCAATGTTACCTTTCAAGATGTGGTCTTTGATGAAATGATACCGTAGTTCAATATGCTTAGTCTTGGAGTGCTGAATTGGATTGTGAGAAATAGCAATTGCACTTTTAGAGTCACAATAAATTGGTATCCGCAACATTCTATACCCCTAGTCCATTAGTTGAGTTTTCATCCAAAGGACTTGAGAACAACAGCTGGCTGCGGCCACATATTCAGCTTCTGCGGTAGATAGAGATACACAATTTTGTTTCCTTGATGACCAGCTGACGAGTCTTCCACCCAAAAATTGACATCCTCCTGAGGTACTTTTGCGGTCTAATTTGCATCCGGCGTGATCCGCATCTGTGAAAGCTTGTAGGTTGAAGTCCTTGCCTGCGGGGTACCATAATCCAAGAGACTTGCTTCCTTTCAGGTACCGTAGTATTTGTTTGGCTGCGGTCAAATGTGACACTTTTGGGTTAGCCTGATACCTTGCACATACACCAGTTGCAAAGACAATGTTTGGCCTGCTTGTGGTGAGGTACATCAAAGAGCCTATGATACCTCTATAAGTCTTGTGATCCACAGATTCGCCTGAGGGATCAGTAGAGATCTTATAATCGAAGGCCATGGGGACCTTAGCCGAAGAACAGTTGTCCATAGAATATTTCTTTAATAGTTCAGTGGTGTATTTTTCTTGATGAATGAAAATCCCTTGCGGAACTTGTTTCACTTGAAGTCCTAGAAAGAAGTTAATCTCTCTATTCATGCTCATTTTGAATTTGATGGTCATGAGCTTAGCAAATTCATCCACCATTCCTTGATCAGTTGATCCGAAGATGATATCATCCACATATACTTGTACAAGCATAAGGCGGTCACCATTTGCTTTTCTAAATAAAGTGGGATCAATCACTCCTCTCTTGTACCCGGATGAGACAAGGAATTCAGAAAGAGTCTCATACCATGCTCTTGGGGCTTGCTTCAGACCGTAGACTGCTTTTTCAAGTTTGTAGTAGTGGTCAGGGAATTCAATACTTTCAAAGCTTGGAGGTTACTGAAGATAAACCTCTTCTTTTAATTCCCCATTGAGAAATGCACTCTTAACGTCCATTTGGTGTACCTTGACGTTCTTGTGGGCTGCTTATGCTAAGAAGATCCAGATTGCTTCCATGCGTGCTACCAGAGCATACGTTTCATCGTAGTCAATACCTTCATGTTGACTATACCCCTTTGCAACTAGCCTTGCCTTGTTTCTGACTACCGCACCAGATTCATCCAGCTTGTTTTTGAACACCCATCTAATGCCAACAATGGTGTGACCATGTGGCTTCGGAATGAGTTTCCACACTTTGTTTCTTTTGAATTCTTCTAGCTCTTCTTGCATTGCGGATATCCAGTCAGGTTCTAGTAATGCTTCTTTGATCGTTCGGGGCTCGACTGAGGACATAAATGCTGCGTAGTGACAATGATCAGATAAGTCCTTGGAAGATCAAGGCTGGATACCTGCGGATGGGTTGCCGATGATTTGACCTGGTGGGTGGTCCTTCGTCCATACGTGAAGACGGGGCTGCAGATGATCAGCAGCCGCGGTAGAGGGAATATCTTGAATATCAGGAGAATCTGCGGTTGGAGATGGCAGTTCCCCCTGGACTTGAGAACATCCTGCTGAGTCATCTTGGTTTGTTGGAACGAGAATGGAGTTTTCTTGAACAGTTTGGAGAGGTTCCCCCTGGATTGCTGATAGGAGTTCCTCTGAAACCTGAGAAGGTTCCCCCTAGAATGCGGATGGGAGAGTGATAATCCTTGGATCGGTTCTTGTGTCAATGTTCTCTATGAGTTCATCATCCGAATCCGAAGATACGTTTGATGGTAATGATTCTCTGCAGATGGGAACTTGAACAACATCAAGTACTGGAACCTCGACGGTTGTTGGTAGATCCGGAGTAGAGCTTTCCCCCTCAACCGGATAGGAGAAAGTATTGAGAGAGGCTACTTCAGATAGAGATGGTCCAGATACATCAGCGTGTTGTTGTTGAGCTGCAGGTGACACAAGAACTTCGGATAGTTTCGTCGTTTCAACAGGATCGAAAAGATTGTCATAATTGACTTCAACTAGATTTAAAGGACCTGAAGAGGCAGGAATGTCGCTTTCCATGATTGCGGTGGTTTCAGTGGATGGAGGAGCGTTGCGGATGTGAGAATCATCAAATTTCACATCGAACCTTTGAATGATCAGCCTTGTACGTCTGATGAGCACTCGATAAGCAACCTTGTTAGTGGAATAACCAAGGAAGATGCCTTCATCAGACTTCGGTGCAAATTTGTTAAGCTGATCTCTGTTGTTGATCACGAAACATCTACACCCAAAAATATGAAAGAAGCGAACATTTGGCTTGCGGTTGTTAAGGCCCTCGTATGGTGTTTTATTGAGGCGTTTGCACACAATGCTTCGGTTTTGGACAAAGCATGCGGTTGCCACAACTTCAGCCCAGAAGTAGAGAGTAAGGTGTGCGAAGTTGAGCATGGATCTGGCTGCTTCTACTAGTGTGCGGTTCCTGCTTTCTACTACTCCATTTTGTTGCGGTGTGTAGGGGCTGAGAAGTTGTGAGAGATGCCCTTGGACACGAAGAAGCTGTTGAGAAGATAATTAGTGAACTCTGTTCCATTATCACTGCGGATACGTCTTAGTGGAAGCTTAATTTGAAGTTCAATTTCTTTGATGAAGTTGATGAAAATATGCGATGTTTCTGACTTGAGTCTGAGGAAGAAGACCCATGTGAAACGTGTAAAGTCATCTACAATAACCAGTATGTACTTCTTGTGGTGGAGACTGGCTACGATTGATGGACCGTAGAGATCAATGTGCAATAGCTCCAGTGGTTCAGAAATAGAAGAGTCTGTTACCAGAGGATGACTTGCTTTAGACTGTTTACCGCATTCACAAGCAGGACAGAGAGTATCGTTGCTGAATTTAAGAATAAGGAGACCTCTGACTAATTCTCCGTTGACCAAATTGTTGATATACCTGAAGTTTAGGTGAGCTAGCTTGCGGTGCCATAGCCAGCTGACTTCGGATACAACTTTGGATAGGAAGCACAACTGTGGTCTGCCAATGATTAGAGAGACATCCAAAGGATACATGGTACCTTCGGATCTGGATTTGATCAGACACGTGTTCCTATCACTTGTCATTACGTAGCAAAATTGATCATCAAATTCAACTCGATGTCCTGCTTTACATAGTTGGCTAACACTGATGAGATTGTGTTTAAGGCTTTCTACATAAGCAACCTTCTGAATGGAAAAGTTCCCCGTAGTGAGAACACCGTAACCTCGGATGACCCCATTCGCATTGTTGCCGAATGTGACATTTCCACCATTGCATATTGGCCTGAAATCCCGAAGGTATTCTAACCTTCCGGTCATGTGCAAGGAGCAGGCACTGTCGATTAACCATTCTTCTTCTAGTTCCTCCTTGCACAAGGCCTGAGAATTACACGGTTAGTTTAGGCACCCAAACTAGTTTGGAGCCTGGGGCAATTGGTGAATTTCTGAAAGATGCATGGACCGAGGTTGCAGGGACGGGTCTCTTGTCAATGTTTATTCCTAGTCATGGGTGTTTGTACAGATTTGGAGTGTTGTGAGTTTTTGAAAAAGTACTAGGTTTCTGACTCCGACTAGATTTGACATAGGATGAATCTTTTTGGCAACTACACTGACATTTGCAAAAAGATTTTTTGTCATTGGATCTGACACTATGCTTGGTCAGCGGTCTATAGGATGAATTGGACTTGTTACTGGTCCGAGGTTGCTGAACCCTGACATGTAAGTTGTTGGATTTTGAAAAAGTTTGTTTTTGAAAAGGTTTAGCACGTGCAAATCTTTGAGTCCATTTTGGTGGATTTGGTAGGATACCCTTCCATTTGTTGAAGTTTTGACGTGACTTTAAAAGTGTTGGAGTGGGTAAAATACCTTTCCATTTAGGATCATTTGAGGAATAGACCTGAAAACCATTGTTTCGAAAAGACTGAACACCCTTTTGGGTTGTGTCAGAAGGAGTAGGAATGAATTTTGAAACTGGACTTTCTTTTTTGTTTGTTTTCTTGAAAGAAGAGTTTTTTGAAAAGTAGTGTGAGAAAACATATTTTTCTGGACTTTTGGATTTTAGAAATCTGACATGGTTCTTGTTTTTCGAAAAAATTTGTCTATTTGTGCCACGGGATCGAATTTCTTCTTTGAATGCCTTTTTAGCTAAGGATTTTGGTGAACCGCAATCATTGTTGTTCAACTGCGGTTTCCTGGAATTCTTAGAATGATTTGGAAAACGTGGGCTTGAGTCATCAGAACTTGAGGATTCAGGGATTTGAGAGCATTGACCTACTTCAAAGTTTTCTATGGGTAATTCATGATGAATTGGCTAAAGAGTCACAGTTCCTTGTACTGATGACTGCGGTAGTGATGATTTGACTACTGTAGAGTAAGTCTGAGTTGGGACTTCGGTGTGACTTTTGTGGGACTTTTGATCACAGTGAGAAACACTACGGTCTGAGGGCAGAGATGGAAAGTCTTTCGAGATTTCGGGGCCCTCAATGACAATTTCTTCATCGATTACAGATGATGTTTGAGAATTTGGATAAGTGGTGCCACATATAGGAATTTGATCACATGTGTGACCCGAAATCTCAGGCACAATTTCCTCAATGACACAATTATTGCTTAGACTATTTAGTCTACCGAAGTGAGTTTTGATGTCTTCAGGAAAGGTCTTGTCATTGACTGGGAAATGAAATTCTCGGTCTGGAGGGACATACAGTCTGTCTTTATTGAACCGGGGTGAGGAATCCATTGTGGTAGGATATCCATTCGACCAACCCCAATTGTATGTATTGTCCACGGTTCCATTGTTTACCAAATTTTCAATAGCTTCACTTTCATTAAACAATTTTTCAATTAAGAGATTTAAACGTACAATTTCACTCTGAGCTAAATCTCTCTGGTTCAAAGCTATCTCTAATTGGGTTTCACTCAACATTCTTGCATCTTTTTCTAACTCTAGGTCCTTCTCTAACATAGCCATTTTGAGTCTTTTGTTATCCAGTCGTCCTCTCACGTGGAACATCTCTTGGGACTCAATGTTCTTCTCATCTAAGGCTTTGTTATAGTCTGTAAGGACGGCAGCACAGGTGTCATTAAGATCATCTATGTAGGGCTGACAGTCATGCATTATATAGTTTAGAGTTTGGATCATAAGTTTTACCTGTTCGACGATGCTTAGCGTTCCATCCTTTGCCATGTAGCAGTAGTTCTTGTTCAGAATTGTAGACTCATCATCATCCGCAGTGGCCAGCATGCAGATTTTCCCTTTTCCTTTGACACTGCTGATGGCTTCATCTTCGTCTCCGGATGACCAAACTTGATGGTCTCTTTTGACATGGGCGACGTATGCCCTTGCCTTTTCCTTATCTTCCAACTCTTGAGCCATTCTAAGGTAGAATGCTCTGTCTTTTACTACATTGGCCTTACAATCTCTTGCAAAGTGATTCTCTTTGTTTCATTTGTAACAAATTAGAATGTCAGTTTTGTCTTCTGAGGGAGTACCGGAGTCAGTGATTTGAGGAGACTACGGTACCTCCTTTGGTTGATTATTTTGAGATTGCGGTGGTGGATGAGAACTTTTAGGATATCGAGGATGGTTATTCTGGGAACTGAAGTTACGGTTGAAAGGAGGTTTGTTGAACTGTTGATTCTTGCGGAAGGAAGGAGGTGGTAGACGGTTGAACAGTTGGCTAACCAGAGCAATAGCCTTCTGAAATTCTTCTTCATCGTCATACTCTGAGTCAGCTTCGTATGACTGCAGTGGAGTGTAATACGAGGGAGAGTAAAGTGACTGCAGTGGGGCTTGTGCTATGAGTGCAAGTGGTCCTCCGAAGTCAGCACAGTCTTTGAGTACGGTGGATTCTTGTGCTTAAAGCTCTCCATAGAGGTTGTAGAGTGACAAATAGTGAATCTTTCTATCGCCCTGGACTATCATCTTAGCCGTAGTCCAATGTCTTCCCAAACCATTAAGAAACTGAAGATTTGTTTCATGGTTACTGCGGATGGTGCCCGCATTGGATAACTTGGTGACTATCAGGTTGAACCTTTTGAAGTAGTCTTCCAAACTTTCGCCAGTATGAGCTTTGAAGTTGTTGAACTCATTAAGTGCAGTAGTAAGCTTTTTGTCTTGTGCTTGTTCTAAGCCTTCGTACAAGTTCTTGAGAACTTCCCAGATCTCTTTTGCTGATTTGCAATTTATGATAATATCGAAGTTGTCAAGAGCAACTCCACAAGAGATTTCATAAAAAGCAACAGCGTCATTTTCCATTTTATCGAGATCATCCTTGGTGGGACGGTTCATGACTGGTTGACCTCCTCCTAGTCTGGTTGTAGCACCGTCAGTTCGAACTGGTGTAAGGACTGGAACATTTGGTCCTTCTTCTACGGATCGCCATACATCTCTACCAAGTCTCCTTAGGTATCTTTCCATTCTTTGTGACCAGTGATGATATTCATTTGCTACCAGTATTGGGGCTCGGTTAGAGCCACCAACACTGTTGGAAACGTTCAGAGATAACGATTGTGCCATTTGAAAATTCTTGAAGAAATGAGCTTTAGTGGTATAGAAGGCCCTTTGAAAAATCAGAGTTCCGTTTTCAAAAAGCAACCACTATGGCTCTGATACCAATTGTTGAGAGAAAAACTTTGAGACACACTTGAACAAAGGTTAGAACAAGTGGGTTGCGGAATAGTTAATCTCGAAGGATCTAAAAGCTCAACAATAATATTAATAAGTTATAGTTATAGAGTTAGTTGCGGAAAAGTAAAGAAATAGAAATGACAACAATTGTTATATCAAGTATACACATAAGTTGATTCATAACAAGGAATGCATTCAAACGAAGTTAATAAGGAATATAAAACTTAGTGATTAAGTCACAGAAGACTTGCTCCGGAGAGAGGTTATAATCAGTTATGTTCTAGTAAGAGTTGAGAGTAAGAAGTGATGCGTAGATAGAGAGAGGAGATAATTTCAGAGAAGTGTATTCAGAATAGATAGATGCGTGTAAGTTTTTTGAATACAAAGAGAATGAGCTCTATTTATAGCGACTGACGATGTACACTAGATTACATCTCTATGAGTAGCCATGCAAGGCATACTGGACAATAGAGTGTATTACAATAAAGACAAGTAAAGTAATATAGCTAAGTGACTGCGGTAGGAAGACTTCGGGTGCAGTTGTACAAGAAGGAACTTGACTGCGGGTGCTGGATGGCTGCGGTAGCTGAAGAGGTTACGGTAGCTGAAGTTCAAGAGGGTCACTTTTTATGATTCAACATACGTGCTATGTGTAATTATATTAATTTTTTATTTGAGGTGACTGTTGAATAGATGTTTTATACAAGTTTTAAACTATATATGTATTTTTATCTACAAATATGTTGGGTAAAACATGGGTAGACAAAATAGTCGATGTGTGTTAAAATGATGAGAGGCCTGGATGTTGTGGTTCTTGTTGTTGTTGTAGTCATCTAGTGGAGTATAGATGACGACCACGGACCTTTCTAGACAGTCCAGTGGAACACTAACAGGTTTGCAACTTGTAGGTGTTGGTGAACTATATGTTCATTGGTGTACTCCATCCCCCTCATGGTTGCCTTAAGGACATGTAGGGCTGAGGAGTCCCCTTAGCAGTAGTGTCCATCCCGATGATAATCCTTAGGCTAGTTCCCTTGTGATAGGTGTTTAGGGACGAAAAGTGAGGATAACGGGAATAGGTAATCAGGGTTATTGTTGATTGAAGAATTTAATAAGTTTATTATTATTGTGGGTTGAAAATCCTATATGCTCACCAGGCTCCCGAGCCTGACCCACTCAGCTTTTTATATTACAGGTAGTGGACCCCAAGCATAGTCGGATGATGATGAGAGATTTTTGGATTATAGGCCAGTAGTTGTAAATAACTGTTGTAAGACTTATAATGTCTTGTTTATGCTTTTGATCTGTATCGGAACATGACATCCCGAGGTTTTGATATGAAATGAAAATATGTATTTCTTAAAGAAAGGTTTTGATAAATTTTTATCATGTTTTGTTTTGGGGACAAATTCCGCAAAATCTTTTAAAAGGATTACTCTGATTTTATTTTAAAAGCATAAATTAAATCGGTCTTTTATGGCCGAGAAATTAGGGGATGTCACATGATAGATGTTCAGGCGGTGGGTCCTTAGTGGGATATGACCTTTCCGTTCCTTTTGAGTTGCGACCGGGATCGATTAGAGAATCAGAATTGGTAGAGTGTTCTTAGAGTCTGTTATTCGATGAACGATTATCATGATGATATTTTGCAAGGGTAGTCTGGCAGGGAGACAGACCACTAGAGTTTTCAAGTTCTGGAGAGACAGATTATATACCGCAACAACAGAAGGGTCTGTCCTTCTTCGGGGTTGGGAGTTCCTATTGGGTTCAGATGTCTTTGGAAGAGATTTTTGTATGATATGAGGTCCTTTCGGTGGTGCTTCTCGGGTTATTGGGTTCGATATATGTGTTGATAAGGAGCAATTTCGAAGGCGAAATCTAATTCAAGTGGGTGAGAATTGTAACTGATGGGTTTTATACAAAAGTCTAACAACGTAATTTTTCAAAACAATTTTTCATTTAAAAACATACATTCATTCACACGATAATCATAAAAACATAATGTGTCCACTGTAACATAACAAAACATGTCCCAAGATCTCGATATCATAAACTCCATAAGTGTGTACGGATAATGTCGGCGCCTTCCCGCGATCCTCGCTGGTACCTGAAACACATCACACAACAACTGTAAGCATAACACTTAGTGAGTTCCCCCAAAATACCACATACCCCACATACGCCTTTCCAGGCCACAACTCTGTAGGATCTTCCGATCCATGTGTCTCAGGGGACTTCCGTCCTAAATCCCAGTAGACCTTCCGATCCGTACCCTCTTCACCTTCCGGTCCATATCATCTCGACCTTCCGGTCCTTACCATACGTAACATACATAGCACATACATACATATCATCTTGACCTTCCGGTCCTTATCATTCATAGCATACATAACACATACATATCACATAACCGCATATAGCACATACATCATAGCATACAAGACCTTCCGGTCACATATAGGTACACTTCCAGGTACAGTATAGTGACAAGACTCACCTTCATGAAGTCGGATAACCTCTCGTGCTCAACGTCCCGACTTAGCCTCCTCCTATTATTCAAATAACATTCCCGATCAATACTCTCTCATGATCTCATCTCTACAGACTGGGTAGAAGGCCATTCTACCCTTCCCTGAACTCTCCTGAATCAGCCTTGACCAGAACCCTAAGGTCAAGGAAAGTCAACGGTCAACTTTGACCCGACTCGCCTGCCCTCTATGCCCCTAGTCCTCCCTTGACTCGCAGAGTCAACCTTATACTCCACGGGTCGTCACAGGTCGCGAGTCGCGGGGCAACCCGACTCGACTCGTCGAGTCTGCTCATGGACTCGGTGAGTTCATTCCATGCTCACACTCAAATGACCTTCTGAGGTCAGATCTAACCTTCCCAAGCTCAATAAACACGTAAAGGTTCGAACTTGATACTCAGCAACGTCCAAATGACTCTACTTGATGATTTAGCGCCAAATACAACATCCTAAGTCCATATATTTCATATCTCATCATAAAGCAAGATGGATAAGGTTCTCTGGACCACTATGGGTCCATATCTGAAGCCTAAACATGATAAGGGACCATATCTCCAACAAATCATCCCAATAATGGGTATAGAAAACCCTAAATCCATGGATTCTTTAACAAAACAGAAAGAGGATCGATATGCTACCTCAAAGATGATTCCCTTTGCTTGAAAACCACAGATAAGCAACCTCCTTGGCCTCCTCTAAGCTGGAATCAACTTCTTCTAGCAAAACCAACCCACAAAGGTCCAATAATGGCTTCTTCTCTCTCTCAAACGCTCAAGCACTATTAGGGTTTCTCTCAAGGGTCTGGTAGCCGCAAATGGTGGCTATAAGGGTCCTTAAATAGGTCCCAAACCCGAGGAATTAGGGTTTCATTAAACAACGTGGACTCGCAGAGTCCATGAATAGACTCGCCGAGTCCTTCATTAAATCAGGCCAACACATCGCGATCCCAACTCGGCGAGTCTGGGCGCCTACTCGCCGAGTCCCCCCTCTAAAACTCAATATAAAATACTTAAAATAGGATACCTGGGAATCCGGATGTTACAAAAAGAACATCCTATGTGCTCATGCAAACCCTAAAGCTTGGATCTAGGTTTCTCTATTGTACATGCAATTCATCCAAGACTTATGAACCCTGGATCTAGCATACATATTTCGAAATTATCATATAAAATCAGATCTAGATGATTACCTCTTCAAGAATGGCTTGAATCTTCTTGTCTTGGAGCTTAGAGCCACAAATGCCACTCCTTTAATGGCTTAAAAACACCACAAGCAAGAGAATGGTCTTGGTGAAACATCCCAAAAATACAGTCTATAAATTTCATTTTTAATGCATTGTGAAAACCATAATATCCAATATCATATAAAAAAACAATAAGTAGTATGTCTCAAAATATCATAAAAAATGTCACATATCAAATCTCGTTTGAAAATATCATATCCAAATATCAGAGTCTAACTCTCAGGCTGAAGACTGTGGTGTGTGCCATGCGATCATCCCGAGCCCTTCCCAGTGCTAGTGGAAGTACCTGAAACCAAAACTGAAAACAGTAAGCACGAAGCTTAGTGAGCCTCCCCAATCTACCACATACCATCTACATATAACATGCAACTAGGAGATACGGGCCTCGCCCACACTCGTGGAGATACGGGCCTCGCCCATACTCCGCTAACTGGGAGATACGGGCCTCGCCCACACTCCACTGTCTAGGAGATAAGGGCCTCGCCCACACTCCACTATCTATGAGGTACGAGCCTCGCCCATGCTCAGCTACTAGGAGATATGGGCCTCGCCCACACTCGGCTATGATGAGATACGGGCCTCGCCCACACTCAACTACTAAACACAACATACAAGTATCACACAGACAACATGCAAAGATAATCTACTGTTCATACATCTTAATCAACTACTACTATGAGATACGGGCCTCGCCCACACTCTGCTAAGGTAGGATACGGGCCCCGCCCACACTCAGCTACTATCATATCATACTATGGGCCGGCCTTGGTGCCATAGACCCATTCCTACTGAAGGAGAACTTACCTCGTATAATTGGCTGCTGATATCCCAAGTGAGAAATCCCTGTTTGCTACTCCGGCGGCTCCCCGGCTACAATCACATAACATTCTGAATCAACTAATGATTCATCATGGAGTAAATGACCAATTTACCCCCTGGTCAAAGTGAAAGTCCTGGTCAGAGTCAAACCTCCAGGTTGACTCTACTCACCGAGTCCTACTATGGACTCGGCGAGTTCCCTAACTCACAATTCTCTAACTCGCGACTCGACTCGCCGAGTCGGACATAGACTCGTCGAGTCCCTCCACTTCCAGATCTTTGTTCTAACTCACCGATTCCTCTTCCGCTCACTGATTCAACTCATAACTCTCAAATCGGGGAAATCAGGGGCTTGCGATCCGACTCGTCGAGTCCGATGAACGACTCGTCGAGTCCGATGAACGACTCGTCGAGTCCTATGGATGTCTTCACTATACAGTTGATTCTAATCGATTCCAGTGCATCCAATTCATAGATCTGAGCTTCTAGGGCTAATATAACACGTAAAGTTGCCAACTTTACGTGCATACATAAAGGTATGAAGCTAAAACCCCAAAATAAGCTAGAAATGGGAACCTAGGGTATGGAACAAGGCCTTGATTGCATAAAGGTAGCTACTTTGAGCTCCTGGAGCTCAATGGTGTCCAGATCTATAGTTCACTACCCTAAGGGATCTCCAATCTTCGAGTTTGGACCTTGAAATGTCCCAAAAGTGGCAAAACAAGCATATATGAAGATCTACTAGGAAATAAACAAGGTAGGGGCTTTATTACCAGATGAAGTAGTAAATGGAAGCTAGCTTCTGGATCTCCTTCTTCTCCTTTTCACCTTCTCTCTTTCCTTCTCTTCTACACTTCCAAGAATACACCAAATCACTCAAAATCAAGAAGGAATCACTGAAACTCACCAATGGGGGGGCTAAGGTTTTGAGGGGGAACGTTCTAGAGGTGCTGGAGGCTAGGATGGGGGCTATAATGACGTTTAAATAAGGTACAAACCCTAAGAATTAGGGTCTTATCCAGACTGGCAGACTCGCCGAGTCAGGAATGGACTCGTCGAGTCGCCCCGCTAAGGCCACGTGCAATCCCGCTTCTACTCGACGAGTCGGGGCTACTGACTCATCGAGTAACCCTTAAGAAAGGAAATTCAGTATTTAAATTACATACCAGGAATGGGGCATTACAATTCTCCCCCACTTATCTCAGACTTCGTCCTCGAAGTCTGCTGTCTCTGCGAACAACTCGGGGTAATACCTCTGCATATCTTCCTCGGGTTCCCATGTCCACTCTGAACCCTTGCGGTGCTGCCACTGCACCTTGACCAACTCCACCCTTTTCTTCCTCAGCTCCTTTGCTTTGAGATCTACAATCGCTACCGATTTCTCGATATAGTTCAGGCTGTCGTCAACCTGAATATTCTCAAGGGGTACCACTGCTGAATCATCCACTAAACACTTCCACAACTGGGAGACATGGAAAGTGTTGTGGATCTGGCTGAGCTCTGTCGGAAGATCTAACTGATATGCAACTCGATCCACCCGAGCCAAAACCCTAAAAGGGACCAATGAACCTGGGGCCCAGCTTGCCCCACTTCCTAAATCTGATAACACCCTTCCAGGGTGACACCTTTAACCTGAAACTCAAAGTCCGAACGCCGCCTGTCGGCATAACTCTTCTGTCGGCTCTGAGCAGTTTGGAGTCTGCTCCGGACTTGCTGAATCCGCTCCATAGTCTTGAGTACCACCTCTGTGCTCCCCATGACTCGCTGACCAACCTCACCCCAGCAGATTGGAGTCCTGCACTTCCTCCCGTAGAGCATCTCGATGGGAGGTCGGTCTATACTGGAGTGATAGCTATTGTTATATGAAAATTCCGCTAATGGAAGATACGTATCCAAACTACCACCGAAATCTAGTACACATGCCCGAAGCATGTCCTCGAGAGTCTGAATCGTCATCTCGCTCTGTCCGTCCATCTGAGAGTGGAAAGCGGTGCTGAAATGGAGGCGAGTACCCATCTCATCGTGAAACTGCTTCCAAAATATGGAAGTAAAACGGATGGCTCTGTCTGATACCACTGAGTCAGGCACTCCATGACGTGCCACCACCTCTCGCACATAAATCTCAGCCAGTTTCTCGGCTGAGATGCTCTCCTGGATCGGTATGAAATGCGGACTCTTGGTCAACCGATCCACGATGACCCAAATCGAATCTACCCCACGTGCGGTTTTAGGAATCTTAGTAATGAAATCCATGGTGATATCCTCCCATTTCCACACGGGAATGTCTAGCGGCTGCATCTTGTCGTGGGGTCTCTGGTGCTCTGCCTTAACCTTTCTGCAGGTCAAGCATCTCTCCACGTACCAAGCTATGTCCCGCTTCATGCAAGGCCACCAGTAATAGGGCCGAAGATCCCTGTACATCTTCGTTGCCCCTGGGTGAATGGAGTACCGAGACTTGTGGGCCTCATCCATCAATACCTACCGTACTCCGCCCCAGTACGGTACCCAAACCCTCCCATGTAGGGTCAACAGTCCTCGACTATCATGATCAAAAGAAGCCACCCGGCCCACGATCCTGTCACACTTCTGCCTCTCCCTCCTTCAGGCCCTCAACCTGTGCCTCTCTAATCTACTCCATCAATGGAGTCATCACCGTCATCCTCAAACAAATGTCTCGTATCGGGGCCGCCACCACCTTGCGGCTCAGGGCATCGGCCACTACGTTGGCCTTTCCCGGATGGTAAAGGATCTCACAATCGTTATCATTAACCACATCTAACCATCGACGCTGCCTCATGTTTAGATTCGGCTGATCCATGAGGTACCTCAGACTCTTGTGATCCATGTAAATGGTACATCGGACCCCATAGAGGTAATGCCGCCAAATCTTGAGGGCGAACACAACAACCCCCAACTCTAAGACATGTGTCGGATAGTTAGCCTCGTGAGGCTTCAACTGTCTAGAGGCATAAGCTATCACATGGCCTCGTTGCATCAATACTGCTCCCATACCTGTGATCGAAGCGTAACAGTAGACCACAAAATCATCTACTCCCTCTGGAAGGGTGAGAATCAGCGCCTCACACAATCTCTGCATGAGCGTCTCAAAAGATGCTTGCTGCTCAGGGCCCCAGCGATACACAACCGACTTCTTGGTCCATCGAGTGAGCGGTACTGCTATCTTAGACAAGTCCTAGATGAATCTCCTGTAGTACCCTGCCAAGCCCAGGAAGCTCCGAATCTCAGATGGAGACTTCGGGACCTCCCACTGCATCACGGCCTCTATCTTGGCCGGATCGACTAATATACCCTTCTGGTTGACGAGGTGCCCAAGAAACTGCACCTCGCGCAACCAGAACTCGCACTTCGAGAACTTTGCGAAAAGTCTCTTCCTCCTCAAGGTCTCTAGCACCTCTCTCAGGTACTCCTCATGCTGCTCCTGAGTCTTGGAATAAACCAAGATGTCGTCAATGAATACTATCACAGACCGATCCAGCATCGGCCTGCACACGCGATTCATGAGGTCTATGAACGCGGATGGAGCATTGGTGAGCCCAAACGGCATCACCACAAACTCATAATGACCATAGCGGGGCCTAAAAGAGGTCTTCTGCACATCATCACCTATGACCCGCATCTGGTGATAACCGGACCGTAGATCAATCTTGGAAAACCAAGATGCTCCCTCAAGCTGGTCGAACAAATCATTTATCCTCGGGAGTGGGTAACAGTTCTTCACCGTCACCTTGTTCAGCTCCCGGTAGTCTATACACATGCGATGCGACCCGTCCTTCTTCTACACAAACATGATCGGGGCTCCCCATGGTGAACTGCTCGGTCTGATAAAACCTTTGTCTAGCAGCTCCTGCAGCTGCGTAGACAACTCCTGTATCTCAGGAGGAGCCAACCGATACGGTGCATTGGCTATCGGAGCCGCACCAGGAACCAGGTCAATCCTAAACTCAACCTGTCTCTTAGGAGGTATCCCGGGAAAATCCTCCGGGAACACGTATGGGTACTCTTCTACCATCGGTACATCATCAACCGTCGCCTTACCCTTATCCCGGGTATCCATAATATAGGTAACGTACCCTGCGCAACCCTGCTGGAAATAGCGCCTCGCTCTAGCCGCTGAACAGAGAATCGGTCCGCGCTGTGGCCTCTCTCCCTGAATCACTAACTCTCCCCCACTAGGAGTGCGAACCCTCACCAACTGTAGCTCACAATCAATCACTACTCCATTGGAACTCAGCAAATCAATACCCACTATAACCTTGTTCCCTTGCAGGGGAATAAGGACTAAATCTACTGGGAACCGCTCATCGAATAACTGCAGTGTACAACCTCTATGAACTCCCGCGACCCTAACGGTCCTGTCGTCTGCTATCTCCACATCGAGTGGACAATCCAGCTCCCCCGGAGCTCTGCTAAATCGCTTGCTAAGTGCAAGCGACACAAATGATAAGGAAGCCCCCAAATCAAAAAGTACCACAGCTGAAATGTCGTCCACTAGGAACGACCCTATGCACATATACACAACATAAGCAATAATCAATAATTTGGTAATAAGAAGATGGAGAAGATACATACCAGTAACCACATCTGCAGTCGCTCGCACCTCCTCTGCTGTCAACTGGAAGGCTCTGCTCTTCGCCACTGGCTCCTCAGCCCGGCCCTGACGGCCGTCTGTAATCCTCAATGTAGCAGGGGCATGTGCTGCCACCTTCCCTGCTACTCCAAAGCTCGGACACTGGGACCTATTATGGCCCCTCTGAAAGCATAGAAAGCAAATCAGATCAGAAAGTGACGTGGTAGTAACAGTAGAAGTAGCAGTATAATCCCTGCTCATATGTCATGTTCGGCCGCATTTGAAGCAGCCCGAACTTCCTGCCCTACACACCCCATCGTGCGACCTACCACACTTGCCGCAGCGGCCTCGGCCCTGCTGGCCCTTCCCTCAGGAATCTGTCTTGGGCCTTTTGCCCGAACCATCTGAACCAGACACTACCTTTGGTTTCCTCTATCTCTCCATCTTAAGATCAATCTCCCTCTCACGAGCCCTCGCAATCATGTCATCCAGTGTTTTACAGCTGGACCAGCTCACAAACTGTCTGATATCACTCCTAAACATCTCATGGTACCGGGCCTTCTTCATCTCCTCGTCTGCCGCGTACTGAGGAACGAGAAGAGCCCTCTCCCTGAACTTGGCGGTTATCTCCGCCACTGTCTCCGTTGTGTGCTGGAGATCCTGGAACTCCCTAGTAAGCTGCTGCAACTCAATGACAGGTGCGAACTCGGCCCTGAACTGGGCCATAAAATCCGTCCAGGTCATAGCATCAAGGGCTGCATCATCCCCAATGACATGTCTGACCTCCTCCCACCAATCACGTGCCCTGCCCTTCAGAAGACAGGATGGAAATCGGACCTTGTCCCCCTCGGGACATCTGCTAGTGCAGAAAGCATTGGCCACATCAGCCAACCATCTGGTACTCGCAATGGGGTCTCGGGCCCCCTGCTAATCTGGGGCTCCACAAGCCAGGAACTCCCTGAATTTCAAAGTACGTGACCCCATCATAGTCACCATCTTAGTGTGGATCGCACTCATCCTCTTATCAAAAAGCTCAAGAATACCCTCCTTGATCGATCCAAAGATCACAGGAGTCTGCTCAAGTATGCTACACGTGACCTCTGAAGAGATTAACTCTTTGGTCTGCTCATCGAAATGCTCGGCACCCGAGCCTGAACCTAATCCCTCTCTGGCACCTGGACTGCCGACTGCTGGTCTAGAGCGTAAAACCACCATTCTGAAACACATAATGACAATCGTCAGAAACACTGATATAACTAGAGGGATCACATCTACCACAAGTTTCCTGGTCTTGTCTCAGCCTTCCTCGCTTCGAGTACGGATCCTATGTTTTCAGTAGTACGGGCCCATACTACCTTCCGCATCTATCCGGACTTTCCTCAAGAACTGCCTTGACTCCACCAAGTCCCTTCTACTGCTACTGATCTCTGCTACTCTCTTCCTACGCTTGCCCTAGGGTAATCACCAACCCACACTCCGCCATCAGCTGCGTAAGAAGTCCCTGCTTTCTTCCCCTAACTAGCTCGCAAATACTTTTACATATCACTCAGACTAGATAATTTTTCGAATGAAAGATCATACCCTACAACGGTTGGACTCAGACAAGAGCTGCGAAATAGAGCTAGACCTAACCTTCTAAAATTATTTAGTCCTTGCAATATGTAACTTAACATATTTGTTTACGAGCTAGTGAAAGACAACTAGAACTCCTAAAAGCACAAAGCAAGCTGCATTCGGACATCGAGTGCACATAATCAAACATATACTACTCAGGCTATCCTCCTGACTAATCTGTACTAGCATGCAATCTTCATAAAGCTGAAACACATATAGCAGGCACATAAGGCATCCTCCTCGATCCTTAGCCCTAATCTAGCATGCTGTTCTACTAAAACTGATAATCATAACATAAACTTGTATGGGTAAATTGGGAGTACTTACTTGAGCTCGGCTGATTGCATGCACCACACCCTTTTCTCTTTTTCAAAACTCTTTTCTCTTTTTTAGTTTCTTTTTCAAAATTTCTTTTTGAAAATGATTTTCTTTTGAAAACCTTATACCATTTCCTTAGTTTGAGTTCAGACACACCCGAAAGCGTGCCCGAATCCCTCAAACCAAGGCTCTGATACCAACTTGAAACATCCCAAAAATACATTCTAAAAATTTCATTTTTAATGCATTGTGAAAACCATAATATCCAATATCATATAAAAAAACCATAAGTAGTACGTCTCAAAATATCATAACAAATGTCACATATCAAATCTCGTGTCAAAATATCATATCCAAATATCAGAGTCTAACTCCCAGGCTGAAGACTGTAGTGTGTGCCATGCGATCATCCCGAGCCCTTCCCAGTGCTAGTAGAAGTACCTGAAACCAAAACTGAAAATAGTAAGCACGAAGCTTAGTAAGCCTCCTCCATCTACCATATACCATCTACATATAACATGCAACTACGAGATACGGGCCTCGCCCACACTTATGGAGATACGGGCGACTCCCCGGCTACAATCACATAACATTCTGAATCAACTGATGATTCCTCATGGGGTAAATGACCAATTTACCCCCTGGTCAAAGTCAAAGTCCTGGTCAGAGTCAATATTCCAGGTTGAATCTACTCACCGAGTCCTACTATAGACTCGCTGACTTCCCTAACTCACAATTCTCTAACTCGCGACTCGACTCGCCGAGTCGAGTGTAGACTCGTCGAGTCCCTCCACTTCCAGATCCTTGTTCTAATTCACCGATTCCTCTTCCACTCACTAATTCAACTCAAAACTCTCAAATCGGGGACATCAGGGGTTTGCGATCCGACTCGTCGAGTCCTATGCATGTCTTCACTATACAGTTGATTCTAATCGATTCCAGTGCATCCAATTCATATATATGGGCTTCTAGGGCTATTATAACACGTAAAGTTTCCAACTTTACGTGCATGCATAAAGGTATGAAGCTAAAACACCAAAATAAGCTAGAAATGGAACCTAGGGTTTGGAACAAGGCCTTGATTGCATAATGGTAGCTACTTTGAGCTCTTGGAGCTCAATGGTGTCCAGATCTATAGTTCACTACCCTAAGGGAGCTCCAATCATCGAGTTTGGACCTTGAAATGTCCCAAAAGTGGAAAAACAAGCATATATGAGGTTCTACTAGGAAAATGAACAAGGTAGGGGCTTTATTACCAGATGAAGTAGTAAATGGAAGCTAGCTTCTGTATCTCCTTCTTCTCCTTTGCACCTTCTCTCTTTCCTTCTCTTCTACACTTCCAACAATACACCAAATCACTCAAAATCAAGAAGGAATCACTGAAACTCACCAATGGGGGGGGGGGGGCTACGGTTTTGAGGGGGAACGTTCTAGTGGTGCTGGAGGCTGGGATGGTGGCTATAATGACGTTTAAATAGGGTACAAACCCTAAGAATTAGGGTCTCATCCAGACTCGCAGACTCGCCGAGTCAGGAATGGACTCGTCGAGTTGCCCCGCTAAGTCCACGTGCAATCTCGCTTCTACTCGACGAGTCGGGGCTAATGACTCGTCGAGTAACCTTTAAGAAAGGAAATTCAATATTTAAATTACATACCAGGAATGGGGCGTTACACTTCGAGAGAGGGGAGGAGGCATAATTTTGGCTATGAACTCTTCTAGGGTTTTCAGTGGCCGAAATCTGATGCCCTAGGGGTTCTATTTATACTTGTGCTGCTAGGGTTTCAGTCAAAACCCTAATGGACAACTTAGGACTTAAGCAATCCAAGGAAACTTCTGGAATAGGGTCCTCATGGCCGAAATTAAGATGAACAATCCTTAATTTCGTCCATGCCTAGTCCAGAAGGCTTCTCAGCCCAATATTCAACTATCATACAATTGACAGTTCTAGTCCCCTTTATTTAATTAATCTCTTTTAGTCATAGAATTAATTCTTAATTAATTTTTGCTTAATATTAATTAAACTATATGATTTCTCCTTTAATATATTATTCATATAATATATTAATAAACCATAATAACCTCTCTTTCTCCATGAATCATCCTATGAAGTTGCTTTGGTGAAGGCAACCCAAAAGGACCATGCACAACCGGGTCAAGTACATACCAAATATAGTTACGAGCTTAGACACTAATCCAAGAGTCTCCCACTTGGATAAGTCTAGTAACTATCAAGTTGTTTGTGTACGCTAGGCGTACCAAGGGAGGTACGCCCCATGTAACCTCACTATGGGCTTTTGGGTTAAATCCTATAATGGGCCTTAAGGGTTGGGCCTGGATCTTTGGGCTTGTGTACTAGAGATTTGGAGCAGAGAAATATTATATATATATGCCTTGGGCCCTTTTGTTGGGCTTGTCACTTGGACTTCAGAGTTGGGCCTCGGGAGAGCCCATTCATTATTGGGCCCTGGTGGGCCCGATGAGTTTTAGGTTATTGATGGGCTAGTTAGTGGACTACCTTGAGAACTAAAGATTGAGGATTTGGACTTAGATCTTAATTGGGTAATTGTGGATTTTGGTCAGTGTTAGAGGCCGGTGCAGCAACAACATCTATAGGAGCTATTTCATCATCCGAGGTGAGTCTTCTCACTATACTTTACCTAGGGTGGTAACCTTTGTGTGACCGGAGGGTCTTATGTGCTTATATTGAGCATTATGATATCTTGCATTATGTCTTTGTGATTTATGCTGTGTATTATTCTGAGCTTACTGAGTTAGGACCGGAGGGTCCCACTGAGACACACTGACCGGAAGACTTTTGGGTCACTAGGGAAGGAATTACGCTTAGATGATTGAACTCTTTAATTAAGTTGTGTATAATCCTAATTTAGGGTTAATTGTATCATTGTTCAGCGTGTGAGTTCAGACTGTTAGGCGAGTAGCTTCCGTGTTCAACAGATTGAGGCGAATCTTCTCACTACACTCATGGGTCAAAGGCACCAAGGTCGGCCCATTAATTGATATGAGATTATTAGTAATAGAGTATGTAAATGCTGCTATTTGATCTATATGTGGATTTATGTGAAGACCATGGGATGAGCCCATGGCACATGATAAGACCATGGGAGGAGCCCATGCCTCGGGGATACAAGACCATGGGGGTAGCTCATGGCATTCCAAATGAAGACCATGGAGGGAGTCTGTGGCAAACTTATAGGTGTATATGTGTGCATGGTATTGTGTGATTATATGATTCGTGTATTTTGGTAAAATCACTAAGCTTATGCTTATAGTTTTATTGAATGTTTCAGGTACTTCTATTGATAAGGGCAAGGGCCTTGCTTTATGGCGCGACATGCATTCTCTAGTGTTTTTACATTTAGTTTTTGTACTCTGAATTTTAAATAATATGGCTATGTAATGAGATTTTTGGACACCTTGTGGTTGATATTTATGAAATTAAAAGTTAAAAATTTTCAGTAAACAGTTGGGCTGTTACAACTTTTATGACCAAAAATGTATTTTATATGAAGGTTTTTAATATTTTATATAAAATAAAGTCATATCATACCCTTTTCAAAAGTATAATAACAACTAACTTCACCTTTATAATTTAATAAAAGTTGTATTGTATATATATATATATATATATATATATATATATATATATATATATATGACTTTTTAATTATAAGTTTTTTTAATTTTATGGCCATGTCGAAATATTTATTAATTAATATATTACTTAATTTGATAAGTGACACTTATCCTTTGGAGTCTAAACTTTCTGATGAAACAATAAATCGAGTATGAAATCAATCAGAGTTTAATGATCAAAGTAGGATTGTGAGATTTGAACAAAGATGTAAATATGATCTTGTTTCAGCTCTATTACGCTCTCAAGTTTTACAGAGTACAAATGACAATTCTGTAAAGACTCCTGTTCATGACTCTAGTAAACACTCCTATTTATAGGAGAGGAAAGCGTACAAAAAATATACTAAGGACTATGCGTTAAGCTTTGAATACAATGCCCTAGTAAAATAGATTACAAAAGATACGAAGACTCATTACATTCGAAGACATGAAACCCTTCGACTGTTATAATAACAAGGGCAATAATGAAACATACCATGATTTAAGTGTTACAATTCTCCCCCACTTGAATCAGACTTCGTCCTCGAAGTCCACTGTCCCGAATAACTCCGGATAGTGTTCCCTCATCTCATCCTTGGGCTCCCAAGTCCACTCCGAACCCTTGCAGTGCTGCCGTTTCACCTTCACCAACTCGACAGCCTTGTTCCTCAAGGTTTGTGTTTTCCAATCTAGAATAGCCACCGGTCTCTCATAATAATTCAGGTGGTAATCCACCTGAATATCCTCCAAAGGTACCACTGCAGAATCATCCACTAAGTATTTCCGCGGTTGAGAGACGTGGAACGTTCTATGAATTTGACCGAACTCGGCTGGAAGATCTAAATGATACACAACCCGGCCCACCCAAGCCAAAACCCTGACCTAAACCGGATAACATATTTCCAAGGCGACACCTTCAGGAGAACCATATCTCCCACCTAAAACTCTAAGTCTGACCGGTGTCTGTCGGCATAAATCTTCTGCCGACTCTGAGCTGTCTGGAGCCTGCTCTGAACCTGCTAAATCATCTTAGTGATCTTGAGAACCCCCTCGGTACTCCCCATTACCCGCTGGCCGACCTCGCCCCAACAAATCGTGGTCGTGCACTTCCTCCCATAGAGCATCTCGAAAGGAGGTCGATGGATGCTCGTGTGATAACTATTGTTATTGTAACATCCCAATGTTCAGGTACTTCTAAATTTATCCCTTTAAGTTTATTATATGGCATTTTGGTCCTTAAAGTCATAGAGAATGTGTCTTGAAGCCCTAGTGGCATTCTCGTAATTTTGGGTAAGAGAAGTACGGTAAGCGTACATGCGTCTACGGTGAGCGTACTACAGTGTGCCCTAGTATGCTAGACATACACTCAGGTATGCAAGGCATACTAAAGAAATATGTAAACCCTAATTTTTAGGGTTTGGGTGGTATTTAAGCATCTTATTAGCCTCATTTCTCTTCACCTAACCAACCTCTACCCTCTCTTTGTGATTTGAAACCCTAGAAGCACGTTGTGAGAACATTTCAAGCATAAAAGAGTATGTTTGTGTGACTTGAAGAGGAAGGAAGAAGATCAAGCTTAACTTTGAGAAAGAAGCACCTTAGATCTGGGATGCATCCTTCATTTGCAAGCCTTTCAAGGTATAAAGCTTGCACCTTTGTCTCTTAATCTTGTAGATCTAGTTATGGGGGTGTTATGTCATCTTTTTGGTCCCAAAAGTCTCATCTTGTGCTTGGAAGTTCTGGACGTTTTGAGTTGTCCTTTCAGACCCTAGGAGGGGTCCTTAGCCATAAAAATGAAGTCCGTTTAGTTAGTTTTGCCCCATGCATCTGGTAGGAGGTATTAATGGATTAGGACCTTGTGTTAAGCTCTTATTAGGCATGGGGAGTAATAAAGTTGGAAACTGTTTGATTCTAAGGTTCATTTGGATCATAGATCTGAAGTACGGGCTTGAGTTCTTAAGCTATTAAGCACTTAATGAAGTTTTTAGGTTGCGAGGTTACGCCCCGCATAAGTGGGAGTATGCCCCCGCGTACTCGCATGGGTTAGCTTTTTGAGTTGACTCGGCCAGGTTGACTCATTTGGCTTAGTGTGTTTGACTAGTGGACTTTGACCAAGTTTGACCTTGAGGGTATTTTGGGTATTTTGGGATGTTGATGGAATTGGTCATTTGATCGAATTAGGTATCAGTTAGAGAGCTGATAGTCAGAATCGGACCTTATCAGTTCTGTTCAGTTTGCGAGGTGATTTTTTCCTCACTATACTTACGGGTCGAGGGCACCGAGGCCGACTCTTTGGATTGTTATCCTGGTTTATCATTTGATTGTGTATTGTGGTGATCTGTTAGATCTGTATTCTGGTAGATAAGATGTTAGCATCCGGCAGTGATTTGTAAATCTGCTTGTTTGTCTGCTGACTGGTTATATGTTTATTAGTTATGTGTATGTCGACATGTTGTGGCTGGGTGGATTGAGGCAGTCCCGCTTTGTACTGAAGGCCAAGACACCTAGGGCAGACCGGATAGACTGTAGGCCCTCCAAGGCGGTCCAGTTAGGCCGATGGCCCGGAGGGCAGTCTAAATTGGCTGAAGGCTCGATACGACGGTCCAGTCATGTTGAAGGCCCTGCGAGCAGTCCAGATAGGCTGAAGGCCTACGAGGTGGTCCGGTGATGGTGAAGGCTCTGTATCCATGCTGTTTGTTATTGTTATATTTTTTGTGTGTTGGTACTTTGGAGGAAAGTTCACTAAGCGTTGGCTTACAGTTTGGGGTTATGTTTCAGGTACCTCAAATGATCGCGGGATGCCAAAGGCGTGATGATGCACATCCTCATGTTTTGGTTTATGATTTTGAGAAAACTATGATATTAAACATGTTTTGAAAACCAAATTGTAGACAATGATGATTTATGGATTGATTTTAAAAAGTTTAAATTTCTCATAAATGTTGTGGATTTTACAAGTTGGTATCAGAGCTTTAGGTTAAGGGAATTAGAGGAACACTCGTGTAAATGTAGTCTCAAACTAAGGAAAAAGATTTTAAAACATTTTTTAAATGGTTTTCAAAATAATTGAGGATGATGCAAGGTGTACGATCAGCCGGAGCTAGTAAGTAGATCCCAAATTACCACACTGTTAATTGAGATTATGTTATGATATATTAGAACAAAATGATAGTAATAGGATAAAGATCTTCAGGAACTACATGATAGAATTGCCTGATATATGATGCCTTATCTCTTGTAGAGTACTTGATTTATTGTTGTATGACTCTTTCGCATGTGAACTAACTATTGAGTGAATATGCTAAGTCACATGCTACATGGTTTAAATGATATTAGGATAAGGGATTTTTTCCTGTTGTGTAGCTCTTGTCTGTGTCGACGATTGTAGGATTGAATCTTATAGTCTAAGATTGTTTAAACTGTGTGGCATTTGATTGTATTCATGAAATAGTTATCAGGGTCGTTGTGATGACCCTTGAGACAAATACGGGTAGGTGTGGAAGGTAGTATGGGCCCGTACTGCTGAAAGCATAAGACCTGTACGCGTAACAAGGAAGTTACAACCTCTAGGGTTTATTAGGAGTTGGTGTTGGGTTTTATGTACTATAACACTCCTATGGTGCACATACAACCCTAATGCTGTGGATCTAAGTTTTCTCTAGTTATACATGCAACAAAAATTATCAAAAGCATGAAACTTATAACTAGCATACAAATTTGGTTATTGAAACATAAAAACTAGTTAGAAGAATACCTCTTAGTTGTAACATGTAGAATTTGGCCTTTCAAGAGCTTAGCACCTCAAGTGTGATGCCTCAAATGGTTCAAAAAACACCATGAACAAATAGAGGACTTTGAGAGAGAAGTTAGGCACACCAAAAATCGATTATACTCTCCATGGAATATACAGGTCCCAATTTTAGGGTTTAGGGAATACATATATAGTGTAGAATTCCAAGAGTCATATGTAAACCCTAATTCTTACACTTACGCTTATGATCCAATAACTCATATGGACTAACTCTTCATGGACTCTCACATAAACTTAGTCCATCATGTATCAATAACCCAAACCATATGTATCACTGATTTACATAATCAGTCCCCATTAATTTAATTAGTCTCTTTTGATCACTAAATTAATTCCAAACTAATTCTTGATCAATACTAATTAAATAATATGATTTCTCAATTAATATATTATACTTATAATATATTAATAAATCACAAATAACCTCTTTCTCAAATATCCATCCTATCAAATTGCCCTGGTGAATGCAACCCAAAAGGACCATGCTCCTCTCGGGTCAAGTACATACCAATTATAGTTATAGGCTTAGACACGTAATCCAATAGTATCCCACTTGGATAAGTCTAATAACTATAACTGCAAGTACGACTTCAAAACCAGACTAGCAATCGTAGCTCTCAAAAGTCGCTGTCAACTCTGATCAATAATGCGTCCATTAGATAAGGGATCATATATTCCTCCATTCTAGATATCGTATGGACATGAGACATGGATTATAATCATTCTAGCTGTCCATGTGTTGTTTCCCAATTTCCGATTTATGACGACTGACTAATTGAACAAATCAAATTAGTCCAGGCTTGGCTAAGCGCTTAGGGTGTCATCACTAAATCATCGAGGGGCCGACATATATCGCTTTTATTCCTTTTAGGGTAAAAGGAACGGATAAACTTCGACTCATATGCTTGCTCAATTTTCTCATCAAATCACACACAATAATGCATTTTATAACACCAAGTTACTGGTGCATTTACACATCATCAATGTGCAATCGACTTATAAACTGCAACTATATGTCTCCGTTTGAAGAATATAAGATATTATCGTCTCACTAATCACTCGTGATAAAATCCATGAAGTGATTTGGATGAGCGTGGGTTTAATCCAATACTGAAATCTTATTACAGGAGTACTCATGAACACTGCAACAAACTTGTGCTATGTCTAAACACTTTAGACAATCTACAGATGGATTCATGACAGTCTTACCTCAATACCTACGTCCAAAGTATGATCGACTGTGGATAGTTTGAATAATCTCATTATTCGAGAAGTCAAAACATGCAAAGTGAAACACAAGAATAATCGAATTCAATATGGTCTCAAAACTTTTGAATATAAATAAAACACTTATTATTTAATCACCATATTGATTAGACATTATTCATTGTATAATGTTTCGACTAACCAACTTAATACTTGAATTAAAACAATAGTCATCCCATGCTCCAAGAATGCACACCATGTTTTCCTATGGTCCTTACTTTGTGAAATAGATTAATTGTAAACATTTCCAATGATACTCATTTCATAATTCCAAATCCTTATCGTAAGTGTAAGAATACGAAATTCTCGCCACTATTAGAATGTGTTAGATTCTAAACTAACATGCAATGATCCCTTTTGTAATGTCAATGCACCAAAGTCACAGAGACTTGGACAATGATATTACAAATTACTCCACTGGAGATTGTTATAGGACAATTCCACATATACGAAGTCTCATATTCAAAGTACATTCCTTTGAACATCCTTCTTGCATGAAAGTTTCTAACTTACATATAGATTCTTAATATCCATCTCCCATTATGGAGTCATTTCCATATTTTCCATGTGACAATCCTATCTATTCATAATCATGTCAATATGCTCCATCCATTACTATAATTCTAACTTTTCATAAGCAACCAATCTTTGGCAAACATTGGATTGTCCTTAACAGTTGTTTAACAACTTTGGTCATATACGGTTCTGGTCCATTTTCCTTCTTAATACCCTAGGCATATGGAAAATTCAGAATACACAAATATTATAGCATATGCAATCGATCCTATACCCGAAGCATATGGGACACGATTGATAACGTTTTACATAAAGACATGATACTTTACTAGTCTCTCGCTATAACATTTCTATATATAGAATTTCCTTATGTTGAATAATTTCATCATAGCATTCATATATGTTCATGACTAAATTCTATTAAAATATCAATCTAAACTTTTAGATTCTAAATGAAGTATTAGTTCCTCTCCCTTAGACAATGGCAAAACAACTTTTCAAACTCTGCAACTTTGCAAATCAAAACTTTGTTTCCTATAAATAGCATTGCTAACTTGCAACACCAATCATAATGATTATGCTCCCACTAGCACAATAATTATGGCCTTACTAGCATAACACTTATGCTCCCACTAGCCTTGACATGTAGCCAGAAATCAGGTAGACCTTTAGAAATAAATACTTGTTGACTTTATTTCCATAGTTCAGATTTCTGATACGAGATGCTTAGATAAGTCTTTATCTAAGCTCATACACCTTTTATAAGAAAGCTCTTATGCATGTCTAAACTATTTCAGGACTTACGGCAGTAAGTCCCGAATGTTCAAAACTATTCGCCATTTCTCACAATTCAAACTATGAAGAGGGATGTCGTAATCATAATTGAATTTGAGAACGCAATTAACACAACTGCTATCTCCTTAAAATCTATTTAGTGAAAGTGTTTCCTCACAATCAGTTTCATTAAATGAAGAGAAACCTTTGTCACTTAGTTTTTATGGTATTTGTGTTCCTATCCATGTGAATTTGTCATTATCATAAGACAAGCTCTATGACAAATTTAAACTCATGTGGACTGAACCTGTTCAATCGTAATTTCCTGCCACTTGGCAGCACAGGGGCCTACCATGTTTTAGAAGTTGTTGAGCAGATCACCCTTACTAATCAATAAACTTTCACTGATCAGGGTGCCTTGCCTTATGCAAACAATTGAGAACTCATAGAAATCACATGCATAGTCAACTTTAACTGGAATGAGCACAAAAACAAGAATATGTCAACACGATAGGTTACAAACCTCAAGTCGTGTGCTAGTGATAAACGATAGATTTATTCTTGATTAGTTCTTAAAACTTTTCAAGGTCTTTAAGACTCCCACTCCCATTAACCTCTTGACATATAATATTCTCTGTCAAGAAACATTCCTTGAAAAACAAATATTCAAGAATTAGTGCAGATTCTTATCAAGAATGACACTTCATATAATTGGTCTTAGTTGGTCTTTGTCTTATCTAAAAATCACAACCACCAATTTCAAATGTGCAAGAGCAAGAAACATTTCTACTCCACATCCTATGAGGTGCTATAAACCGGCTTAAGATATGTCACTCAAGTCACAATCTTGGAGTATGACTCTAAGAATTGATTTTGGAACGAAGTATGATTCACCTTTTTTTATTTAACCATTTGAATAACTCCCGATTCCTCTTCTTAGCCATACAAATGCACTAAGGTGTCCTTAGAGGATCAATTGTGATATGGTTTTCATAATCATTAAGATAATCATAAAACATGATACTAAAGCACTCTCCTTTCCTTTCAGATTGGAGAAACTTTTATCTTTCTGCCTAATTGATTCTTCTTATTTGTTCTGCTATACATTGAAACTTTTTCAATGATTCAGAATTACACTTAATCTTGTAAGCATAACCATATTTACTAAACTTTTAGTAAATCATGACGAATAGTCTCATCGTTCTTTGTGGTAGACCCGACCAGTGCACAAAAATTTGTACTAGATCCCCTAGTCCTTCACTTGACTCACATCTATATGTGAATGAGGAATTAGTCTTAATTTCCCAAAGATGAAGGTTCTTATTAATCATACAATACAAGTTGCATGATTCCAAGTTTCTGACCAATTGAAACTTGGTGATGAGAATCTTTCCTTTTTTGGTAAATTTAGACACTACCACAAACTAAAGAATCAAATCCATATTGCTAAAAGTAGAAACATACAAACATCTATTTTCACAAATTCCATTGCAAGAAAATATAAAATAAGATAAAATCAAATTTTTCTTTATTCATAAAATTGCGGAAAATATTGTCCTTACAATCCATGTACATATGAAAACTATGTTTCTAAATATTCCTAAGCAATCTATCATAACTCCTAAGCAGCAGCTCAAAACTCTGATCATCGTAATCATGCGATCGAAATCCATCTCTTCGTGATCAGACTCAGCCTGCTCTTTCTTTAAGCTTCCTTTCTCTTCTTTAATCCTACAAAACATCAAAATGTTATTTCATCACATCATGTATTAAGAATCTTCAAATAGGAACTTAATAGAGTTAGATAGTGGACTTACCTGAAGTAGAGTCATGCATTTTGACTTTACCATCCTTATGATCCTTCAAGTAGATACGACAGCTTCGCATCCAATGCCCCTTCTCTTGGAAATAGAAGCAAACAGATTCTTTTGGAATGGCACACGAGACAATCTCAGACTTAGTCTTTACCTTTCCATTGGGAAGAGAAGACTTTTCTGGACTTCCAACGTATCCATTGTCAATGTCCATGGAAGTTTGGGAAGTAGATCTTCCAATCAACTTTCCTTGACTAGTGCACCAAATCATTGCTGATTCAACAACAATTAACAAATATGTAAGATCAATAAGGGTCACGTCGTGATCTCTCATATTGTAGTATTTAATGAACTCACTATATGACTTAGGAAGTGATTGAAGAACCAAGCCTGTCAATGTCTGACTTCATCTCCAAGACATCTACACTCACAGACCTTCCATCTTGGTGTTTGTTTGCCAATAAGGTTTGAGTGACCTTGAACTTTTCAAGTCGACGAACATCTGGATCAGGGAGATTTATAGGAGGAGGTGGAGGAAATTAAGTACGAATTCTATTTCCACGATCCAAACGTTGAACATCATCTTCATGGGGAAAGCCTTTTCCAAATGATTCGGGAAGACCATAGTTGTCTGAACTAGACATCTACAAGGGAAAAGTTCAAATTAGTTGATTTAAGTCCTTAATATAACTCCCAAATGAAATATTAAGTCTAGGACCCAACACAATATTCTACAATTCGGAAGAGGGATGTCGTAATCCAATTGTAAAATATTTGCAGGTAGGTAAATGACGATTTACCAATTTCCACCATGAAAAACGAAAATGAACATTAGGTTTTAAATGAATTGAAATTTCTAGATTATCACCTAATCAATGTGCCGGTTAAAGTTTGTGACTGGGATACCGAGGATCACAAACAAGGTGTGAATAACCATGCAAATTAGCTTGGTACTCTCGAAGACATTTATCACCTAATCAATGTGCCGGTTAAGCACACACACTCCATTGATCTATGAAAAACTATGAGCTACCCATTGTTATCCTTCATTAGTCCCATATTAGTGTGCCGGTTAACCACACACGCTCCACTAACGACTAATAAGGTGCAATGTGCAATTTCATGGGTTAGCATCAAACTCACATATTTCCTAAAGTAACTAAGATTAGGAATTTATAAAAGGTTTAGTTACTTAAAATATTAATTATACTTTTAATGAGAACGTCCCATCCTACCCGTTCGGCTAACGACCCTCCACTAGTCATGAGTGCGGTGGATAAGAGTGTATACCCAATGACGTTCATTTTACAGGCCGCTTCCTTAAGCACCCCTTATAGAATAACTTCGTGAATGAGGCCTACTAACGGTAAGACTGACTTTTTACTTATATATATAATATATTAAACTTTTAATTTTATATAGTATAAGGGTGTATTTTAAACTTTTAAAGTACTAAGTGGTTTAATCTATTAATAAATTAGAATTTTAATTTAATTAAACTTAAACCATATCATTATGGATTTATTAATTATCTCTTTTAATTAAACATGTAATTAATTTAATAAACTCCATAAGAGTGTAGTTTGAACTATTCAAGAAAAAAACATCAAGGTTCTAATTGAGACTTTTCAATTTCCAAAGAGTTGCACCTTTTCAAGGTTCTAAAAACATCAAGGTTCTAAATGGATTTATTAATTTTCTATTTAATTAATTTTTTATGTTATGAACCCACGAGTTGCACCTTTTCAAATGACTAGGTTTTTCAGAATTCAATGTTTCATAAATTTGAGTTTTCAATTTCCGAAAATTGAGGGCAAGTTTTGTAACTCTTGAAAACCTCTTAAATTCCAAACTTGATGGCAAGTTTTGTAACTCCTTAAAAAGAACCTTTTGAGTTCCAAAACTTGATGGCAAGTTTTGTAAATCTTCAAAAACATTTAGATCAAATTTTAACCAATAAAACAATCATATTATCTTTTACCAATTTGACATAATTACAATTCATGTAGCAAGATATATCAAATAATACAAATAATTAGTTTATCATATAATCTAGTAATTATTTTATAATTTGACAATTTATCTTTTAACTGGATGAGGATAATCATTACCTTATAAGAAAACCGAATTTTAACAGTTCAAAACAGTTTGTGGTATTGATCCTAATCCAAAAATGGCCAAAAAGTTGAAAATCTGCACACAGATGGTCTAGCACGTCGTGGTAACTTTGACTACGTCGTGGTCATCTGTCCGATTCCAAAAAAATGATTTTCTTTTGCTTTCAACAATCAACCAATGCATCTATACAACAGAAAACACCCATGGGCTCTGATACCACTGTTGGGTTTTATGTATTATAACACTCCTATGGTGCACATACAACCTGAATACTTTGGATCTAAGTTTTCTCTAGTTATGCATACAACAAAAATTGTCCAAAGCATGAAACCTATAACTAGCATACAACATTGGTAATTGAAACATAAAAAACTAGTTAGAAGAATACCTCTTAGTTGTAGCATGTAGAAGTTGGCCTTTCAAGAGCTTAGCACCTCAAGTGTGATGCCTCAAATGGTTCACAAAACACCATGAACAAATGGAGGACTTTGATAGAGAGGTTAGGCACACTAAAAATCGGTTATACTCTTCATGGAATACACAAGTCCCGATTTTAGGGTTTAGGGAATACATATATAGTGTAGAATTCTAAGAGTCATATGTAAACCCTAATTCTTACATTTAGGCTTATGATCCAATAACTCATATGGAGTAACTCTTAATGAACTCTCACATAAACTTAGTCAGTCATGGATCAATAGCCCAAACAATATCTATCACTGATTTACATAATCAGTCCTTGTTAATTTAATTAGTCTCTTTTGATCACCAAATTAATTTCAAACTAATTCTTGATCAATACTAATTAAATAATATGATTTCTCAATTAATATATTATAATTAAAATATATTAATAAATCACATATAACCTCTTTCTCAAATATCCATCCTATCAAATTGCCCTATTGAATGCAACCTAAAAGGACCATGCTACTCTCGGGTCAAGTACATACCAATTATAGTTATGGGATTAGACACCTAATCCAACAGTTGGTTCCCCTGTTGTTATGTGTGTGTTATCTGATATCTCCATATCATATTTTGAGTATGGTGACGACGAGATGATTTGAGGTTGGATCTGGATCTGGATTGGGAGCTGGCAGTCAGGGTGGACCATCTGTGTTAGAGGATAAGATTAGGGAGATTCTCCATGAGGAGGTTGTGGCCATTGTCAGGGGACAGATACCAGAGTTGTTTAGGTGTATCAAGACTGCGATGATGGAGTTCTTTGATGAGAGATATGATGCTTTGTCTGAGGCTGTTGTTGCTGTAGCCACCGCAGCTGTCGCAGCTGCATGGGATTGGTATCAGGACTTCGATAATACGAAGCTCTTGAACTTTGATGGAGTTCAGGACCCAATCATAGCCATGAGGTAGGTATCTCATGTTGAGGAATGCTTTTTCACCAGCTCTTGCCCAGCTGACCAGAAGGTCAGGTGCGCTCTGAACCTTCTGAGGTCCGGAGTGAAGGGTTAGTGGAGACTTGTTACAGGATTGAATTCTGCTGAGCAGAGAGTTGATGTGCGTTGGGAGCAGTTCTCAGAGATGTTCCATGCTAGAAATATGTTGTGGGTGGAGATCGAGAGATTGGCCCATGAGTTTATTTATCTTAGGCAGGGGATAGAGTCGGTGACGGAGATCACCAGGATGTTCACAGATAGGGCCATGTTTTCCCCTGAGTTTGCTTCTGAGAAGGCTCAGATGACAACGTACTTGAGCATGCTCAAGATGGATATCAGGCAATTTGTTTCCACCCAGCATTATGATACGATTTTGGAGTTGCACGATGCCACCAGGCGGCGTAAGATTCAGATAGAACTTCAGTTTAGGGAGCAGAGACCGGACCTGACGTAGTCGCAGCCAGTACCGAAACGGTTCAAGGCCACTGAATCTAGATCAGGAGGACAGAGGGGCCGCACTTGTGGAAAGTGCGGCAAGGTTCATGAGGGGGTTTGTCGCCCAACCAGTGAATGCGACAAATATGGCAAGGAGGGGCATTATGTGAGGGATTGTCGTCAGCCGGCCCCAGCTCCGAGCTCTAGGATTTGCTATCATTGTGATCAGGTTGGTCAAATGAAGGTCAACTCTCCATTGCTCGCCGCCAAGCCATGCATGCCCCGACGCCAGCTACTTGGTGGATCGCCGATGGGCTTCAGGGGAGGGCGGAGCCCCCAAGGGATCAAGTTCGTGCTTTTCAACTCACTACCAAGGAGGCCAGAACCGCTCCTGATGTTGTGACTGGTACATTCCTATTGAACTCTTTGCCTGCTCTTGTGTTGTTTGACTCGGGTGTGATTTGGTTCTTTGTATCTCGTTCGTTCGGTAGAGAGTTTGATACACCTATTGGGGAGTTAGAGTGTCCGTTGTGGGTTTCTATCGCCAACGAACATGGGGTTTTTATGTCGTCAGTATATCAAGGTTGTGTATTAGAGATATTCGGGGTGCCTTAACCGATCGATCTGATGCATATTCCCATGGGGATATTTGAGTGATTGTGGACATGGATTGGTTGAGCCTGTTTGGTTCCATGATTGATTGTGAGGGCCAACATGTAGTAGTTCGAACCCCGAGTAGGGGGAGAACTGCTTATCTATGGGGAGGGCACATGGATGGGTTCAGGGTTTTGTTCAACAACCAGGGCTCGATAGTATTTTCAGCATCGGTGTGCAGGCTACTTGGCTTATGTGGTGGGTACGTGTGTGGGGGATCAGATTTTAGTTTCTGACGTCCCACTTGTCAGGGAGTTTACATATGTGTTTCTGGAGGAGTTACCCAGTGTGCCTCCCGAGAGGCAGATCGAGTTCAGGATTGACCTTGTGCAAGGTGCGTCCCCGATTGCCAAGGGGTCGTACTGCTTGGCACCGCCTGAGATGCAGGAGTTGGCATCTCAGTTGTAGGAGCTGCTAGGCAAGCAGTTCATCATGCCGAGAATCTCTTCGTGGGGAGCGCCGATACTGTTCGTCAAGAAGGATGGTTAACTCCGGATGTGCATTAATAACTAGGAGTTGAACAAGCTAACAGTGAAGAACCGTTATCCCCTTCCGCGGATTGATGACCTCTTCGATCAGTTGCAGGGTGCATCCTAGTTCTCCAAGATAGATCTGAGGTCGGGGTATCATCAAGTTAGAGTGAGAAAGGAGGACGTGGAGAAGATCATATTTCATACTCGTTATGGGCATTACGAGTTAGTGGTGATGCCATTTGGACTCACTAATGCGCCTGCGGTGTTCATGGATTTGATGAATCGGGTATGCAGGCCGATGCTTGATCGTTCCATTATTGTGTTTATTGATGATATCTTGGTGTATTCCAAGACCAGAGAGCAACATGAGGAGCATCTTCACGAGCTTCTGTGGGTTTTGAGGGGATAATGAATTTATGCTAAGCTCTTGAAGTGCAAGTTTTGGTTACGAGAGGTTCAGTTCCTTGGGCACCTCGTTAACCAGGATGGGATTTTGGTTGATCCGGCCAAGATCGAGGCCGTGATGCAGTGGGAGGTTCCAAAATCTCCCTCGGATATCAGGAGTTTCTTGGGTTTTTCAGGGTACTATCAGAGATTTATTCAGGATTTCTCCAAGATTGCAGTACCCCTCACTTGTCTAACGAGGAAGGGGGTGGATTTCCGATGGGGCCCTGAGCAGTAGTCGACATTTGAGACTCTTCGGTAGAGATTATATGAGGCCCCGATATTCACCCTCCCATAAGGAAATGCGGATTTTGTGGTAGTCTGTGATGCTTCCATCACTTGCTTGGGGGCAGTCATCATGCAGAGGGGGCGTATGATTGCTTATGCTTCGCGGCAGCTGAAGCCGCACGAGACAAGGTATCCAACTCATGATCTGGAGTTGGGGGCAGTGGTTTTTTCCCTCAAGATTTGGAGACACTATTTGTATGGGGTCCATTGAACTGTTTACATGGATCACAAGAGTCTGAGGCATATCATGGATCAGCCGAACCTGAACATGAGGCAGCGCAGGTGGCTGGACGTAGTCAACGATTATGACTGTGAGATCCTTTACCATCTAGGTAAAGCGAATGTAGTGGCAGATGCTTTGAGCCGCAAGTCGGCTAGGTCTTCAGACGGGGTGTCGTGTATGAGATATCAGTGGATTTCCCGCTCTTGGGATTGATCAAGGAGGCTCGGGCTAAGGGTGATTGGGAAGAGAATTGGAAGAAAGAAAGGATCAGGGGTGAGATTGTTAGATTTGTGTCAGATAGTCGTGGGTTGTTGACCTGATGTGGTCGGGTCTGGGTTTCGATGTCTGGTTTGGTCAGACAGATTGTGTTACACGAGGTTCATAAGTCTCATTTTTCTATTTATCTGGGGGCTACCAAGATGTATCGAGATTTGAGATTGAGCTATTGGTGTCCGTGTATGAAGAGAGACATATCTTGGTATGTGGAGAGATGCATGACCTGCAGGATCGTCAAGGCTAAGCATTATAGGTCGCATGGCAAGCTGCAACCTCTGGAGGTTCCCATATGGAAATATGAGCAGGTTTCGATGGATTTTATCACCAAGTTGCCGAAGACAGCAAAGGGTTTTGATTTTATTTGGGTCATTGTTGATCGATTATGCAAGAGTGCCCACGTCCAGGCGATTCAGGAGAGTTCTTCGGCCGAAAAGTTGGCTGATGTGTATGTTCACGAGATCGTTTCTCGTAATGGGGTTCCAGTTTCATTTTTCAGACCGTGATGTTTGGTTCACCTCCCATTTCTAGCAGAAGTTCCATGAGGAACTGGGTGTGAGGTTGCACTTTAGCACTGCTTATCATCTGCAGACCGACGGGCAAAGTGAGCGGACGATACAGACCCCTGAGGATATGTTGCGGGCCTTTGTCATCGATTTCAATGGGAGCTGGGACTCCTACCTTCCTCTTGTGGAGTTTTCCTACAATAATAGTTATCACTCCAGTATTGGTGCTCCGCCTTTCGAGCTCTTGTATGGGCGGAGATGTCGTACCCCGGTTTGTTGAGGCGAGGTTGGTTATAGGTTTATGGGGCGGAACAAAGTGGTCCTTCATACCATAAAGCTGATTCAACAGATCAGACAGAAACTGCACACCGCTTAGAGTCGACAGAAGAGCTATGCCGACCAGCGCCAATCCAAGTTACAGTTTCAGGTCGGCGACATGGTATTACTGAAGTGTAGTGTTGTTGATTATGATGGCATGCGCGGTATAAGAAAGATCTAGTGAATCACCATACCAATCAAGAACACATGGAGTAAATAAATCTTTTAAGCTCTCATTAGTATAGTTAGAAAGAGTACAAATGGGTTTGTAATGAAAACTCTCTCTAAAAGTAATGCTCTCCAAATCTTACATAATGGGAGTCACTCACTTCCTAATTATAGGAGAGACTCAACCCATTTACACATACAAGAGGGTAAGCCATATCTAAGGAGAATTTTGCACCCTAACATTCTCCCCCATCAAAGTTAGGATCGGATGTCCCGACTTCAATATCCAATGAGCTCGCGCGATCAAGACCAAACTCCCCCTTGAAATGATACCGGTCTTCAAATGCGAAAATGAATACACGAAGCTTCCAATACCCACTCTTCATTCTACCCCTCTTTATAATCAAAAAATGATTATAAAACCCATTAAGGGTGAGAAGCGCCCACTGATTAATCTTCACATAACTCCCCTTGATATGTGCCAAAAATGAAACACCGAAAAACTTGCTTGGAAAAACAATCGCGAAAAAGCCCTGAAAAATTTCCAATTTGTGAAAATTTTCGTCTTTTGGGTGAGAATTGCAAGATGCAAAACTGTTACTTTCTGAATTCTGCAGGGACCCGTTGTGCCAAAAAACAGCCTAAGATGCGAAACTCAACCCCATTTGCGAAACTGGGCATAAAGTGTAAATTCATACAAACTGTAGGGATTGATCTTGTAAATTCTTCAATTTCTCAGCTTTGTTAGCCCAATTTCGAAGTTGGGTAATTTCTGCCAACATTTCGAAACTGTAGGGGCTAAAAGAAAAATTCTTCCTTCTTCACAAATTTTTTCTCCAAATTCGAAGTTGGATCTTTTCTACAACTTCGTTAAAAGTTGATGCACCAATTTCGAAACTTGTGCTTTCTTCCCCAATTCTTGTTACCAGTGACGAAGGATGATGGTTGACCATATAAAAGTCAAAATTGAAAACTTTTAACCCTTCGCTATTCGCTTTTAATCTACAAGGCTTCGCTTTTAGTCAACTGGTATTCACTTTTAATCATACCCTCTTCGCTTTCAATAGAGGTACTTAAATCCTTCGAACATCAATTCTAATATATCGACTCTAAACATTCAATTTCCTAGACTTCATTCTCAATTGACTCAAACTATTCAAGTTTTCGTTACTTAACAATCAAGCCTTCGTTATCAAAATAATCTCGAATATCAACAGCCATGTAACATCCTATTTCGAACTGTTCCCATTTTTTAAATTGGTGATCAAGGATAAAGTTCTATCAAGCTACGGATACCTGAGGGGTCAGGTTTCGGACCTAGTTGGAGTTGGATAAGGTGCCTTGGATTGCTCGGGTATTCAGTTTAAGATTTTAGATCAAAGGGTATTTCGGTAATTTGTCTGCTCGGGTCCTATGGTAAGTGGATTTTGGTTCTGAACGTTTTATGGTAGGCAAGAATTGATAATAGTGTTGAGCGTCTCGATACCTTTCTATGTATATATGAATGTTTGGAATCAGAGTTGTATTGAGTGAGTTATACCCTTCGGAAGAATTAGGGTTTTGGGAAAAGCCCTAGTACGTAGGGCGTACCAAGGTGGTATGCAGGGCGTACCGAAGAGAAAGAACTATGCAAGCCATAGATGGATGAACGCGTAGCGTATATGCGAGGATTGGATCGGGGTGTGCGGCGTCGTACGCGGGGGGTAGGAAAAGGTACGCTGGGCGTACGAGGGTCAGACTGAAAACCCTAAAATTCGGACCTGACACCTATTTAAACATCATTAAGTCTTTAGGACTAAACCCTAATCCGCCTCTATAGCCTCATTTCATCCCTTTACACTAGAGATACCTTGTGAGAGTGTTTTTGAGCTTAAGCAGTGTATTTTGGCCATTTTGGAGTTCATTCAAGAAGATGGAAGTGCTAAGCAAGCTTGGAGTAGCATTGAGCTTCAAGAATCTGCATCTAGTTCACCTTGAAGAGCTTCTGGAGGTATAAAGCTTTGATCTTTCCATCTTATTCATTAGATCTAGCTAGATTTTTCTATATTGTCCCTTTTCGTTGGTTTTGGACCTTCTTTGAGAGTTGAGCAACTCCAGAGGCTGAAATGGTGAGATCTAAGTCTTGTGAGCATGTTAGATGTATAAAGGTGCTAGCTTGAAAAGTATCTAGACTCCATGCATGAGTTTGAAGCTTTAAATGAAGTCCTAATGTGAAGAATGAAGTTTTTAAGTCATGTATAGAATGCAAAGGCATAAAGTTGCCAACTTTATGCCCTAGGACGTCTTAATGAGCTCAGATCTGAGTTTGGGACGTAAAGTCTTCAAGTATTAAGATCTTAATGGATTTTGTGCATAAGCTGTTTGGTACGGTGGGCGTACAATTTAGTACGCTGCACGTACAACCCTTTTGCTTAGTACTCTAAGCGTACAGAAGAGGTACACTGGGTGTACCCTCTCAGGATGACTTGGGCCTTAGCGGACTTCAGACCTTTGAGCCCTAATGGTTTTCGTCCTGGATTTGCTGGTAGTTGGGCCTGAATGTAGTTTTGGGCCAATATTGGGATAGTTGGGTCGAACGGGCCTTGTGGCCCAATACCGAATTAGACTTCGCATTATGGGCCTCGGTTTGGGCCATGTCTTGGACTAGGTTGTTATGGGCCTTTGTGGGAGAATTGGGAACATGGTTATGGACTAAGGAAATTAGTCGGATTTAGGATAAGGTCCATTAGACAGGTTGGGCCCAATTTGGAAAATTGGGCCATTGGTTGATAAATTGGCCTTTAGGCCTTTCAGATTATAGTATGGGCCAAAGTATTGGACAATGATAGGTTAGGGGTAAAATGGTTTTAATACCCCGGGTATGAAGTGATATGTATGGATTGGAACTCAATTGCTAATTGAGTGTCAACTGATATTGGTAGCTCCGGGAAGTGGACAGGGCAGCAACTAAGGAATTCTTTCTGAAAGCTTATGCATTCGAGGTCACACTCCTCACCATACCAATGGGTCTAAGGCACCAAGGCCAGCCCATTCAGTTAGTTGTAGTGTTTATTGTAGATTCACTATTGATATGTCTAGTATGCATGCATATGCGGTATGCTAGTGATTTTGTGGTATGTTATTTAACAATGTGGTATGCGGTATGCTAGTTGTCCTTGTGATACTTGCATGGATGACCATGGGGGGAGCCTATGGCGCTTGGATGTAAGATAATGTGAGGGAACCCATGGCTTTTCAGGTAAAGACCATGGGGGAGCCCATGACACTTAGATGTAAGACCATGTGGGGGAGCCCATCGCTTTTCAGGTAACGACCATGCGGGGAGCCCATGACATTTGGATGTAAGACCATGTGGGGGAGCCCATGGCTTTTCAGCAAAAGACCATGGGGGGAGCCCATGGCACTTAGGTTTAAGACCATGTGGGCGAGCCTATGACATCCTGGAGTAAGACATTGGGGTATGCTCTGGGGAACTCACTAAGTTTCGTTCGTACAGTTTTATTTATTGTTTCGGGTATCATCTGTTTGGAAAGGAAGGGCCCAGCTTGATCGTAGCGCACACACCCGTGTTTTTGCAGTATATGATCTTGGGACGAACTCTGATAAATGTTTTTAATTAATCATGTTTTTGGAATGGTTGGATTTAGAAGATATCTGTGTTTTGACTATAATAAAAATGAAATTTTTACCCTTGATTTTTGGGTCGTTAAAAGTTGGTATTAGAGCCTTGGTTTGAGGGATCCAGACATATTTTTGGGTGTGCCTGAACTCAAATTGAGGATCTGTAATGTTTTTTTTAATGGAAAAATGTTTTCAAGGAAAAGTTTTCTAATAAAAGAAAGGGTATGGTGCATGCAATCAGCCGAGCTCATGTAAGTTTCCTCAGAATACCCATATATGTTATTTGCGTTGATTTGATTTATGAATCTGAGAATCGCATGCCAGTTAGGGCTAGGGGAGATGCCTTTATATGTTGTATGAGCTGGTAGACTTGCATGCTAGTGCTGAGTAGTCAGCGATAGATTAGCATGATATGTGATGCCTGTAGCCCTGGAGATATTGTATGCCATGCTATAATGATAATGATTATTGGTGTTGGTAACTGCTAAGTGTATGTTTTGAAAATTGTATACAGTTAGGATCTTATAGCCTTAGAATAGCTGATTTGGCCTTATTTACTGTGGTCCTAGGGTAGAGTCTATTATTCGACAGTCTATTAGATCCTGTTCTGTGCATAATTTGCATGCATAAGGCAGCCGGCAGCGAGGATGGATGGATGTGGATAGCATGATTTTTCGTATGTGGGCCAAATGTTTTATGATAGTTCATGGGTCGGAGATTACCCTAGGGTAAGCCTAGGATGAGATTAGTGACATGCATCACCTAATTGCGAATTGTATGTATGGATAGAATTGCGTGATTGGAGTATGTTGGTCAGTTTTCCGTGACCGAATGCTGCATTCTTTGTGCTTTGTAGGACTCTTAGTAATGTGAGTTAGCTACTAAGTGAATATGCTATTGTCACATGTAGCACATGATGGATAATCTATGAGTGATGGACTTGACCCTATTACGCAGCTCTTGTATGAGTCCAACCGTTCTAGGGGTGAGACTTTTACTTGAAGGATTATCTCATCTTTGCTACATGTGGCCATATTCATGAGGTAGCTAGTTGACATTTCTGGGAATCCTTCAGTAGCTGAGGTCAGGGTGAGGTTGGGAGCCTAGGAAAGCCTAGAATATGTTGTGGTGGGTTGATAGTACGGTTCAGTGAGTACTGGCATAATGGTTTGAATAAGTGGCTTAGAGGATTCAGGAGGATTGCTGAGGAAAGTAAGGATAGGTGCGGAAGGTAGTATTATGCCCGTACTACTGAAATCACAGGATCCATACTCGATTCGGTGAGAATCTTGGAGAATCTAATAAGGTTATGGGAAGGAGAATTCTTGGTTATGCTCTGATAGTGGAAATAGCTGCTTTGCGAGACGAGGATGAGCGCACATGAGGAACGAGAAGGGTTGGTCCCGGCTCCGGTGGTGAGCCAGTAAGTGGAGGGACTACCCGAGATTTGAGTTCGCATTGGGTTAAGGAGATGGAAAGTGTTTTCCGCACTAGTCCCTACCCTTTAGGAGCTAAGGTTCAGTTCACTGTGGATCTCTTGTATCGGACGTCACAGATTGATGGTGCGTTCTATTGTACTTTCGGGATTGGAGACTGCATTTTGGGAGTAGTTGTAGCCCGGGTATGGCAGGGGTTGCTCCAGCTATTGCAGTTCAGATGTGACATCCCCATTTTCACGGCCATAAAAGACCAATTTTGTTTATGCTTTATAAAAATCAGAGTACCTCTTTTAATAAAAATGTTGCGGAATTTGTTCTCAGTAAAACATGATAAATACGTTATCAAAGCATTTCCGAAGAAAAGTAGTTTTTATTCATTTTAAAATATTTGGGATGTCATCGTCAATACAGAAACATAAGCATAAACAGAACTTACATTCATTATCACTAGTGATTTACATCTCCTTAATCTCTCAGTATAATGTGACTTCATATCAACACCTGTGATATAAATAAACTGAGTGGGTCAGGTTGGGAAACCTGGTGAGTACATAGGGTTTTCAACCCACAATAAATAAGTTAATTAACTTTATCAAACCAAACAAACCCGATTACCCGTTCCCGTTATCCTCACTTTACGTCCCTAAAACATCTAACACAAGGGACCTAATCTAAGGACTTTCATCGGGGTGACAACACATGCTTCGGGGGTTCCTCAGCAATTCATGTCGAATAAGGCAACCATGTGGGGGATGGAGTACTGCTGGTGAGCACAGAGTTCAAATAAACACCTACAGGTTGCGAGCCTGCTAGCGTTCCACGGAACTGTCTAGAATAGTCCGTGGTCGTCATCTATACTCCGCTAGATGAATGGATCATCCATAACATCTATATCGAGGCCTATCATTATTTTATTTTGTCACACAACAACTATTCATCTACCCATGTTTTACCCAACACATTTTGTAGATATAAAATACATATACAGTTTATATCATTTAAAACATGTATAAAATCGTTCATCCAGCATAGATAGCAAGTATACAGATAATATGCACACATAGCACGTAATTTATATAAAATACTTCATATCTATGTGTAAGGTTAAAGGGACCATGCACTCACTTGAAAAGGTGGTGATTCCGAACTCAGACAATGCTTCGCTTCTTAAAAATAATTTCCTTCGACAAAACCTAGTATTATTACCACTAGAGTTTAGTCTATTATTTTCCGAGACTAATTAATAGTCTAGCTATTATTACTATTATATAAGCGTTAAACAATACTTATATAACCCATAATAATAGCCAAAGTACTTATTATAAGTTCCTAATAACGTTACTATAATTAAATAAAAGCTATATTAAAAATAGCGTAGGCGTAGCTCACCTACAATGGGTTTTATAGAAAACCGGGCTTTGCCTGGAGCAGCGTTCCCAAGCCGATAAGCTCTTCTTCTCGGAACCATCGAGCACTACGAGGCTTCCGCCTCGTGCTAGGGAGGTTCCCTAGGCTTTTCGGGGGGTTTCGGGGCTAGAGAGAGGTTCTAGAGAAGGAGTAAAGAGAAGAAAGAATGGGAAAGGTGTGAAGAAAATGAGGGTTGGAGAGGTTCTATTTATAGGGTGAAAAATGACTGAACTTGGTGCCACATGTCACCATCTAGTTGCAAGACTTGGGGAGAAAGCAATGGCCAAAATTGTGCCACATCACCCATTTTCGCACAACACACTTCCGACTTCTAAAATCCGTAACTTTCACATACGACCTCCGTTTTTGACGTTCTTTATATCCACGTATAGGGAAAAATAAGATCTATTACTTTCATTTTGACTCCGTCGCTAATTCTCGACCGATCTTAAATTTAACAGTATGAGGAGATTATACTGTTAAATGTCCGCGTAAAATTCATAACTTCTACATACGGACTCTGTTTTCATCTGTCTTTTTACCGTTGAGTTCCTATTAACGAGATCTTCAATTCTCATTTAGGTCGCGTAGGCCAAAAACAACTCGATCTAAAATTTGAGTTCGGGTTGTGCATTGCTAAGCCAAATCTTAGAAAATTCATAACTTCCTCATACGAAGTCAGATTTGGGCGTTCTTTTTTTTGTATGTTCTCGGTTTAACGTATACTACAACTTTTGTTTAGATTTCTAAGGCTAAAAAGTTTTCCATCGTAAATTCACTATTTACGTCTCCCGGTGTCGTGCCGGTTTTGCCGTAAAACTTCGACGGACCATAACTTCTTCGTTATAACTCGGATTTCAACGTTATTTATATGTATGGAACCCTTGAGACTTATTCTACATCTTGGTTAAGATTATTTATTCTAAATAACCTTTTGTCAAAAAGTCGTTTTCGACCCCTATTATCTCTAAATTGACTAGCCCGGATCTACGGGCGTTACAATTATTTCCCCCTTAGGATGATTACGTCCCGGAATCATCAACGAAACAGGGCTCACATGATGACTCCATACGTTATCTCTTCATTCTAAGTAATAACCGTAACTTTGATGTTTCTTCGAACGAATATCTAACTTTAAGACTTCCTGATTGCAGGAGGTGCTCGATCTTGCACTTGCTCCCTATCTAACGTTAGACTCCAAATTATGACCTTCAAGTCACAATCTTGATCCTTACTGGAGACTACTTCTTCTTCTTAACAAACTTAAGATAAGTTATTTTATTACTAAAATGGACCGATGTGTCATATTATAATGACTTATCATCGTATGTTCCCACGCTTAGACTCAGGTCTCTTAGAGTCTTCTAGAACAGACTATACATTTCTTCATGTTCTAACCACATCTTAAAAGGTAGCATTTCTAGCTAGAAGCAACTATCGCGATACCTCTACCGATCGCTTTGATTATCTTTTATTTCAATCTTCCGACTTAAGTCAGATGCTACATCAAACTTGGTTCTCTGAACCACGTAACATACTTATCGTAGTCGGACTCAATTTGATATGACCACTAGGATTGGAATAACAATCATCCTCTTAGTCATTACCGAAACGATGGTAATGACATATTTGAATAAAACGGTATCAATTACTAGCTTCTTGGTAACCTTGTGACTTTCCCTGATCCAAGCGTGAGTCCTATGCTTCCGGTAGTATAGGCCTCTACTACCTTTCACACCTACTCATACTCGTCCCAAGTATTGTCTCGCAGTTCACCCAAGTCACCATACAAGAAAATCACATAACAATTTGACACATTAGATAACAAAATGAAGGTTTTATATTATTCCTTGAAACGATTACATAGGCGTTCAAGTTCAACCTATACTATGCCTCAAATAGGCTACACCACGTGGTACTACTTACACGACTACTTTATAGATCCTCATTCCTGATCCCTTTCATTTCCATCTTCTTCGTCAAGGATCATATGGAACGCTCTTGCCTTCGGTTTCGGTGGAATGTTTGGTCTTGCCGCCTCTTTCTTCTTCGGGCAATCCTTAGCAACATGCCCTTCTTCACGACATTCATAACACACCCTTTTGCTGGCGGTGCACTCGTTGGCGTAATGTCCGGTCTTCCCACACTTGTAGCAAGTCACTTCCTCGCTATATTTCCCAAAGTGCTTCTTCTTGCACTTCTCGCACCATTTCACTCTGTTTCCTCCTCCGCTAAACTCCTTTGAACCAGACTTGATCTTCTTATTGGGCCTCGTAGGCCCCTCAAACTTCCTATTTTCGCCAACCTCAATCTTGTTGGCAGCTCTTCCCTTAATCATATCCTCCACAGACTTAGCAGCCCATATAGCTGCCTCCAGAGTAGGTGCCTGACGCACTAGCACCACGTACTCCCATGGAAGTCCCTTTTCGTACTTGTCGATTTTCGTCAGCTCATCCGTAACAAGACACAAGGCGAACTACATCTTCTCTGTGAAGTTGTTGGTGTATTCATCAATTGACATGCTTCCTTTCTTCAAGGTCAGGAACTGGTTCTCAAGCTCGAGCAGGTTTTGGGCTGAGCAGTACTTGCGTTTGAACTGGACCAAAAACTCTGCCCATGTCAGTTGCAGGGGCTCATTGGGGCTCAGAGTCTTCCCCAGGGTATTCCACCAGCGCACAGCTGTTGAGAGAAAAACTTGGAGACACACTTGAACAAACGTTAGAATAAGTATAATGCGGAATAGTTAATCTCAAAGGATCTAAAAGCTCAACAATGATATAGTTAGATAGTTAGAGAGTTAGTTGCGGAAATGTAAAGGAATGGAAATGACAGCAATTGTTATATCAAGAAGACACTTAAGCTGATTCATAATAAGGAATGCATTCACTCCAAGTTAATAAGGAAGATCAAGCTTAGTGATTAAGTCTTAAAGACTTGCTCCAAAGAGGGATTATGATCAGCAAAATTATGATAAGATTTAAGTAAGAAGATATGAGTGAAGAAAGATAAGAGAGATAACTTCAGAATGTGTATTCAGATAGAATTCATAAGTTATCGGTTCCTTTTCTTATCTCTGTGAATACAAAGAGAGTAAGTCTCTATTTATAGAGACTTAGAAACTACACTAGATTACAACTCTATAAGCAGCCGTGCAAGGCATACTGGATAATAGAGTGTATTACATAAAAGACAAATAACGTTATCTAGCTAAGTTGACTGCGGTAGCTGATTCAGGTTGCTGATGCGGTTGCTGATGAACAAGATTGACTCCGGGTGCTAAAGTGGTTGCGGTAGAAGGATGGTTGCGGTAGCTGAGATGGTTGCGGTAGCTGAGTTTAAGAGGGTCACTTTTATGATTCAACAATTTCCCCCTAAGTGACCTCTTTAACTTCGATCAGCTATCAAGTTTGAGGAACTTGATCAAAATCCACCAGAAATTCCTGACGTTTTCCAACCACGTGATTCTTCTTGTGATCTCGAACTTGACTTCTGCGGTAGTATGCTTAGATCTTTCAATTGCAGTCCGGCAGATGTCAAGTTGTTTCTTGGTCAGGCGGTGCATGGCAGTCATAGGAATGAAATATTTGACGTTGTCAGTCTTCCTTTTGAATATGACTCCAAGTTCAGGGTAGTTTGTTGCGCCTAAAGATATTTCTTGGAAGCCTTCGGAAGGCATTGGCACAGGTTCAAAAGGTGGGAGATCAAACTTCTTGAGGATGGTGGGGTAGATATCCGCATCTATCTTGGCAAAGTCACAGACCGTATCCCTAAGAAAAGAGTTGGCTTTTTCAAGCGCTATCTGCATTTTAGGGTGCTTTTCTGACTTGTTTTGGAACACCCTGGCAATAAGGAAGATTTCTTCCGGATTCATACAAGGAAAGTCTGCCTGGGTGCGGATGTAGTCATGCTCCCTTCTAGTGAGTGTATACTGGATGTAGTCAGCCTTCATAAATTTCCTGACTTTGTAGTTCTTGACTGCGGATGGTCTGTCGTTAGACCATATGTTTTCAATGGAGGAGGCATGTTTAGCATGAAAAAGACTAAGTCTCTCAAACTCCATTGGCAGTCTCTTGTGATCTGGAAGGCTTTGGTCAAACTGCTCAAATACAATGAAGTACTTGGCATTTGGAGAAATTAGTATATCCCAGTATCCATCAGCAGGGGGTTCAGCATAAGTGAGGTGCGGTCTGTAATCTTCGTCTAGGAGCCTGCGGTGCGGATTGATCCAAGAATTGATCAAGGACTCATCCATCATGGTGTCAAACCCACATTCTCTCCAAATTAACTCTGCCAGCTTGGCTGCTTTCCAATCATGCTTCCTTTTAGCGGTGGCAGGGGAGTCTGTGGTGCTAGGAGAAGACATGTTTTCAGCCAAGTTCTTGAAGTGCGGAGGAGTCTCTGGCTTTTTGGGAGTATCTTTTGGAGGTGAAGTGTGAGATGGAGTATGTTGCGATGGTTGCGGTGGTGTGGAAATTTTTTCAGTGATGATGGGGGGACTCTGATGAATAGAAGTATCAGAGTGATGGGCTTCTTGTTCTTCATCACTTCCCCCTCTTGAGGGATGCAACCCCGGTGCTTCCTCAAGCCATTGCTTAAGTCCATCCACCTTGTTGAAGACTTCTTGGAACTGAGCTTTGAGAGCTTCTGCCAAATGTTGGTTGTTTGGAGTGGAGGAGCTGAAGAGCAACTTATGGATTTCTTTGGTGAGCTGGAGGATCTCAGGGCCATGGAAGTTTGAGGAAAGGGATTTCTGCAGTCTGTTGATGGTTGCTTGAAGAACAGAGATAGTGGACTCATAAGCAGTATGAGTCTCATCTATCAATTTCTGAGACTGAGAAGCTTGATTCGCGATGGCCGCTTGAAGATCCGTTTTGATTGCGGTCACCTCAGTAATGAGGCGTTCCGCTGCAGCCATGAAGTCCTTGTGGTCAGCCATGAAGTCCTTGTGGTCAGCCTTGCGGTTACTTTGAGAGAGATTCGTTCAGCAGCCATGCGTTCCCTTGTTTCCAAACGCTCTATTCTTTCAATCAGTGACTGCGGTCCTAGAGTGTCTTCAGGTTGCGGTTGAGTAGGCTGGACCGCAGCCAAGATCTGATCGATTTTAGCTTGAAGGCTCATGAACTCCTTCCGGGTGACAAGATTCTTCTTCTTTTTCTTCTTCTCTTTAGGATTGGAAGTCGAATGTTGAGAACCGCTGGACTCCTCTTCTTCAAACATCATGAGGTCGTCATCAGAAGGGCTTGGCTTGTTTACTTCTTGGATGTCTTCATCATCAAGACCGAAGGTGGGAGCTGAACTGAGTTCGATTGCAGGTTCTTCGTCTTGTGATGGATTGACTGTAGGAGTGGGAGATGGAATGGGAGTTGGAGTAGGAGGAACTTTGGAGGTACCTGCAGCTGCACCTGAAGCTTGAGCTTTGGAAATTGTTTCAGCCATCTGTTTCATCCAGTTCTGAATTTTTTGAATGGTGGCTACGGTACTGGCATTGCTGATGGCATTTGCCCAATATCTAGCCACAGACTGGATCTCCTGTTCTTTCTGTTGTTGCTGCTTGATTTGTTGTTCCTTGCGGGCTTGGAAAGCCCTTTGGAACGCAACATATTTCTTCTTGTCTGACTCAGTTACAGGATTGTACTGTAACCAAGAGTCATTAGATGCATCGTGGTCAAATCCTTCAAAGCGCACCGAAGTGTCCTTCGGGTCCACGGATCCTTGCACATTTGTGCTCACCATGCCTAAACCACCTGTAAAAGATGAAAGCAGAGTAGGATTTCCTGAGCTTCCTCGGTCTCCTTGACCCGTGGTCAAGTGTGGCCTTTGCTCAGTTCTGGCATGGGGGAAAGAAGTGCCCTGCGGGTGGGAAGGTGTTTGTAGTGTTTGGGTGACAGAAAGAATGATGGAGCGCAACTCCTCTGGTGAAAAGAAATGCAGTCGGGAAGCCCTGGAGACCTTAGGGCGTGAACCAGTGTCGTCCTCTTGGGAGTGCACTGGGGGGGAGTCTCCACGTAGTTGAGAATCAGACTCACTTTCTGAGTCTGACTGGAAAATGATGGTGGTGTCGAATGGGTGAGCGGGCACCCCAAGGACTACTGGAGCCTGTTGAGAGGCTTCAGCATCGGTCCGGTCACACATATGGATAGTGGTATCGGTTGTTTTCCTTTTCTTGAAGATAGAGATTGGATCCCTATCCTCATCTGAATCACTGCTAGATATGATTGGGGCAGGTTTTGTTTTGCGTTTCTTGGTGGGTGTGGTGCGTTTAGGAGCATCCTTCTCGGGTGTTCTTTGTTTCTTGGTTGCCAACTGCTTTCTTCTTTGAGAAAGATTGGATAGTGTAGTGGAAGAGGGGACTGCGATACCTTCAGGGATAATGGCTGCGGATGGAAGAGGCGGGGTAGGAGGGTATGGGGCAATACCTTCCGTAGCCTCAATGTGGTCTGAGACATGAGCAGTCTCAAGACCAAGAGAAGAAAGGATATGAGTAGGGAGTCTGCGGATCGGTCCAAATATCGTTTGATCAGAAGAAGGGTCGTACCTTTTGAGATCCTTAGTGAAGAAAAAGTTGATGTCACTACCCATGTCTATTCCAGCATCCGTATGTAAGTCTGAGATGCAAAGGGACCAAAACCGTGCAAATGTGAGCTCGGTTGGGTTCTCCCTTGGGTGCTCTTTGGGAATGTATTGGAGGAAGTTGTCCCAAAGGATTTGTCCATAGTTTACGTTGTGGCCTGTGTAGATGCTCCATATCAATTCCAGTAGCTTCAATCCCATGTTGTCGATGCCTCCGGTTCTGCCGGATAGGCAGCGGATGACAAAATGACACACAAACTGCCATACCGCAGGCAGCTGATTCTTTTTGAACTCACCACTCCCTCGAATTGGTTTCTGATACCCCATCTGGTAGAGTACGGATGTAATATCTGCCATTGAAGGTGAGAAAATCTTGATGGAGGGGTGAAACAGAAGATTAATGGCATTTAAGAACTTTTCTTTGGACAAGATGACCAAAGAATCGTTGATCAGATTGAGGTGAACTTCTTGGGGGTTTTCCATTGGGCGATATGCAGAGAATGCACATTTGAGTAGAGTAGAAACTGGAACAACGTCTGTAAACGCATCGAATGGACCGAACAGAGGGTGGTTCCTGAGAAACTTGATCATAAGCTTGATGGGAGCATTATATGAGGGATGATCTTCAAATATTGCTCTGAAATTACTTGAAGCAATTGTTGGAGAGTCGGAACCTGTTGGATTTACAGAACCTGAAGCCTTGGATTGCTTCTTTGATGCACCTGATTTCACCATTGTTGAAGATTTGAGAGAAGAAAACAGAGTTCTTGAAAGTTTTGAAGGTTTTGAGGAATTTGGGAGAAAGAATAGATATTCAGAAAACGTAAAGTATTGTTGGGGAAGAAGATGGGTTTATAAAGGGGGGTAAAAAGGTGTTTAACCCTATGTAAATGGTAAGGATAGGGTAAAATGTCGATTGGGGTTTTGGGGGGAATCTATGAATTTTGGATTAAATCTCAGCCACACATAATTAGAAAGGGTTTGAGGAGATTTTGGGAGATTTCCAAAAGGGGTTTTGCATTTAATGTAAAGTCAGACGCATGTCAATACGTCAGGTGATCGAGGGGGTGATGGGAGAGGAAGTTGTAACGGATGGGACGTATTGGGGAGAGGAAAGGACAAATTAAGGACGAGTTTATTGAAAAACGTTCTTTTTGTCATCATCCCTAAAATAGGTCTGATACAAGGATTATTCAGAAAGAGAATGTGACAGTTTCTAAAGAGAGTGTTTTTTTTTGTCTTTAATGTTTAATTTAATGAAGGATCATTAAATAGCACACAAAGATTCAAGAGTTGATAAAACTGTTGAGAAATTATCATGATGATCGCGGATGGAAAATTCATTGCGGTTGAGAAACGTCATTGCGGATGAAACTTTCATTGCGGTTGAGGAACGTCATTGCGGATGAACAAGGAAGGACTGTAGTGAGAAACTGAGGAAAACACTTGTACAAAGATTAGTAATAACAGACCATAAAGACCCATGAGAGATACGTATCATATATGGTTGTGGTACCTAGACAGCGGTACCAAAACCATCTAACACATGTAATTCTCAGTTAGAACCGCAACGGAGGCCAAGGATGGTCTGCGGTAGCTAACAATTCAAAAAGAATTGCGGGCCTGGATTCATCATTCCTAACATTTGCAGGAAGATGTTAAGCTTTGTTGAATCGAGCGCTTTTGTGAACACATCAGAAATCTCTTCATGAGAAGGGACAAAGATGAGTTCAATATTACCTTTTAAGATGTGGTCTTTGATGAAATGATACCGTAGTTCAATGTGCTTAGTCTTGGAGTGCTGAATTGGATTGTGAGAAATAGCAATAGCACTTTCAGAGTCACAATAGATCGGTATCCGCAACATTCTATACCCGTAGTCCATTAGTTGAGTTTTCATCCAAAGGACTTGAGAGCAACAGTTGGCTGCGACCACATACTCGGCTTCTGCAGTTGATAGAGAGACACAACTTTGTTTTCTTGAGGACCAGCTGACTAGTCTTTCACCCAAGAATTGACATCCTCCTGAAGTGCTTTTTTGATCGAGCTTGCATCCGGCATGATCCGCATCTGTGAAAGCTTGCAGGCTGAAGTCATTGCCTGCGGGGTACCATAGACCAAGAGATTTGCTTCCTTTCAGGTACCGTAGTATCTGTTTGGCTGCGGTCATATGTGAGACTTTTGGGTCAGCCTGATACCTTGCACATACACCAGTTGCAAAGACAATGTATGGCCTGCTTGCAGTGAGGTACATCAAAGAGCCGATGATGCCTCTATAAGTCTTGTGATCCACAGATTTGCCTGAGGGATCAGCGGAGATCTTATAACCGAAGGCCATGGGGACCTTAGCAGATGAACAGTTGTCCATAGAATATTTCTTCAATAGTTCAGTGGTGTATTTTTCTTGATGAATGAATATGCCTTGCGGTACTTGTTTCACTTGAAGACCTAGAAAGAAATTAATCTCTCTATTCATGCTCATTTTGAACTTGTTGGTCATGAGCTTAGCAAATTCATCCACCATGCCTTGATCAGTCGAACCGAAGATGATATCATCCACATATATCTGTACCATCATGAGGTGGTCACCATTTGCTTTTCTGAATAGTGTGGGATCAATCACTCCTCTCTTGTACCCGAATGAGACAAGGACTTCAGAAAGAGTCTCATACCATGCTCTTGGGGCTTGCTTCAGACCGTAGACTGCCTTTTCAAGCTTGTAGCAGTGGTCTGGGAATTTAACATTTTCAAAGCCCGTAGGTTGCTGAAGATAAACCTCTTCTTTTAGTTCCCCATTGAGAAAGGCACTCTTAACGTCCATTTGGTGTACCTTGACGTTTTTGTGGGCTGCGTATGCTAGAAAGATCTGGATAGCTTCCATGCGTGCTACCGGAGCATACGTTTCATCGTAGTCAATGCCTTCAAGTTGACTATACCCCTTTGCAACTAACCTTGCCTTATTTCTGACTACCGCACCCGATTCATCCAACTTATTTTTAAACACCCATCTAGTGCCAACAATGGAGTGACCACGTGGCTTCGGAACGAGCTGCCAAACTTTATTTCTTTGAAATCTTCAAGCTCTTCTTGCATTGCAGCTATCCAGTCCGGTTCAAGCAATGCTTCTTTGATCGTTCTGGGTTCTACCGAGGACATAAATGCTGCATAGTGGCAGTGATCAGATAGGTCCTTGGAAGATCTAGTGTGGTTGCCTGCGGATGGGTTCCCAATGATTTGACCTGGTGGGTGGTCTTTCGTCCATACATGAAGACGTGGTAGCAGATGATCAGCAGCTGCGGTAGAGGGAATATCTTGAATGTCAGAGGAATCTGTGGTTGGAGATGACAGTTCCCCCTGGACTTAAGAACATCCTGCTGAGTCATCTTGATCTATTGGAACGAAATTCTCTTGAGCAGTTGGGAGAGGTTCCCCCTGGACTGTGGATGGGAGAGTGACAATCTTTGGATCAGTTCTAGTGTCGATATTTTCTATGAGTTCATCATCCGAATCTGAAGATACGTTTGATGGTAATGCTTCTCTGCAGACAGGAAATTGAACAACATCAAGTACTGGAACCTCGACGGTTGCGGCTAGATCCGGAGTAGATCTTTCCCCCTCAACCGGAGAGGTGGAAGTATTGAGAGAGGCTACTTCAGATAGAGATGGTCCAGAAATATCAGCATATTGTTGTTGAGCTGCGGGTGACACAAGAACTTCGGATAGTTTCGCCGTTTCAATAGGATCGAAAAGATCCTCATAGTTGACTTCAACTAGATTCAAGGAACCTGAAGAGGCAGGAATGTCACTTTCCATGATTGCGGTGGTTTCAGTAGATGGAGGGGCGTCGCGGATGTGAGAATCATCAAATTTCACATCGAAGCTTTCAATTATCAGCCTTGTACGCCTGATGAGCACTCGATAAGCAACCTTGTTAGTGGAGTAACCAAGGAATATGCCTTCGTCGGACTTCGATGCAAACTTGTTGAGCTGATCTCTGTTGTTGATCACGAAGCATCTACACCCAAAAATATGAAAGAAGCGAACATTGGGCTTGCGGTTGTTAAGGCCCTCATATGGTGTTTTATCGAGGCGTTTGCACACGATACTTCGGTTTTGGACAAAGCATGCGGTTGCTACTGCTTCAGCCCAGAAGTAGAGAGAAAGTTGGGCGAAGTTAAGCATGGATCTGGCTGCTTCTACTAGTGTGCGGTTCCTTCTTTCTACTACACCATTTTGTTGTGGTGTGTAGGAAGCTGAGAAGTTGTGAGAAATGCCTTTGGACACCAAGAAACTGTTAAGAAGATGATTAGTGAACTCGGTTCCATTATCACTGCGGATGCGTCTAACTGGAAGTTTGATCTGAAGTTCGATTTCTTTGATGAAGTTGATGAAGATCTGCGGTGTCTCTGATTTGAGTCTGAGGAAGAAGACCCATGTGAAGCGTGTATAGTCATCAACAATAACCAGTATATACTTCTTGTGGTGGAGGCTGGCTATGGTTGATGGACCGCAGAGATCAATGTGCAATAGCTCCAGTGGTTCAGAAATAGAAGAGTCCATTATCAGAGGGTGACTTGCTTTAGACTGCTTACCACATTCACAAGCCGGACATAGAGTATCGTTACTAAATTTGAGAATAGGGAGACCGCAGACTAGTTCTCCAGTGACTAAGTTGTTGATGTACCGAAAGTTGAGATGAGCTAGCTTACGGTGCCACAGCCAGCTGACTTCGGATACAGCTTTGGACAAGAAACACAATTACGGTTTACCAATGATTAGAGAAACATCCAAAGGGTACATGGTACCGTCGGATCGAGATTTGATCAGGCAATTGTTTCTATCACTCGTCATTACGTAGCAAAACTGATCATCAAATTCAACACGATGTCCTGCTTTACATAGTTGGCCAACACTGATGAGATTGTGTTTAAGGCTTTCTACATAAGCAACTTTCTGAATGGAAAAGTTCCCCGTAGTGAGAACACCGTAACCTCGGATGACACCGTTTGCATTGTTACCAAACGTGACATTTCCACCATTGCATATAGGCCTGAAATCCCGAAGGTACTCTAACCTTCCGGTCATGTGCAAGGAGCAGGCACTGTCAATTAACCACTCTTCTTCTTGTTCCTCCTTGCACAAAGCCTGAGAATTACACGGTTAGTTTAGGCATCCAAACAAGTTTGGAGCCTGGGACAATTGATGTGTTTCTGAGTGATGCATGGTCCGAGGTTGCAGGGACAGGTCTCTTGTCAACTTTTGAGCCTAGTCCTGGGTGTTTGAGTAGATTTGGAGTGTTGTGATTTTTTGAAAAAATACGAGGTTTCTGACTCTGACTCGATTTGACATGAGATAAAACCTTTTGACAACTACACTGACATTTACAAAAGGAGATTTTGTCTTTTGATCTAACACTGTGATTGGTCAGCGGTTTTAAGGATGTTTTGGATCTGTTACCGGTCCAAGATGGGTTATTCCTGACATGAGTTTTTTTGGGTTTTGAAAAAGTCTGTTTATGAAAGGTTTTAGCACGTGTAGATTTCTGAATTCTTTTTGATGGATTTGGTAAGATACCCTTCCATTTGAAATTTTGACGTGACTTTAAAAGTGTCGGAGTGGGTAAAATACCTTTCCATTTAGGATCATTTGAAGAATAGACCTGAAAAACATAGTTTCGAAAAGGGGTTTTGCATTTAATGTAAAGTCAGACGCATGTCAATACGTCAGGTGATCGAGGGGGTGATGGGAGAGGAAGTTGTAACGGATGGGACGTATTGGGGAGAGGAAAGGACAAATTAAGGACGAGTTTATTGAAAAACGTTCTTTTTGTCATCATCCCAAAAATAGGTCTGATACAAGGATTATTCAGAAAGAGAATGTGACAGTTTCTAAAGAGAGTGTTTTTTTTTGTCTTTAATGTTTAATTTAATGAAGGATCATTAAATAGCACACAAAGATTCAAGAGTTGATAAAACTGTTGAGAAATTATCATGATGATCGCGGATGGAAAATTCATTGCGGTTGAGAAACGTCATTGCGGATGAAACTTTCATTGCGGTTGAGGAACGTCATTGCGGATGAACAAGGAAGGACTGTAGTGAGAAACTGAGGAAAACACTTGTACAAAGATTAGTAATAACAGACCATAAAGACCCATGAGAGATACGTATCATATATGGTTGTGGTACCTAGACAGCGGTACCAAAACCATCTAACACATGTAATTCTCAGTTAGAACCGCAACGGAGGCCAAGGATGGTCTGCGGTAGCTAACAATTCAAAAAGAATTGCGGGCCTGGATTCATCATTCCTAACATTTGCAGGAAGATGTTAAGCTTTGTTGAATCGAGCGCTTTTGTGAACACATCAGAAATCTCTTCATGAGAAGGGACAAAGATGAGTTCAATATTACCTTTTAAGATGTGGTCTTTGATGAAATGATACCGTAGTTCAATGTGCTTAGTCTTGGAGTGCTGAATTGGATTGTGAGAAATAGCAATAGCACTTTCAGAGTCACAATAGATCGGTATCCGCAACATTCTATACCCGTAGTCCATTAGTTGAGTTTTCATCCAAAGGACTTGAGAGCAACAGTTGGCTGCGACCACATACTCGGCTTCTGCAGTTGATAGAGAGACACAACTTTGTTTTCTTGAGGACCAGCTGACTAGTCTTTCACCCAAGAATTGACATCCTCCTGAAGTGCTTTTTTGATCGAGCTTGCATCCGGCATGATCCGCATCTGTGAAAGCTTGCAGGCTGAAGTCATTGCCTGCGGGGTACCATAGACCAAGAGATTTGCTTCCTTTCAGGTACCGTAGTATCTGTTTGGCTGCGGTCATATGTGAGACTTTTGGGTCAGCCTGATACCTTGCACATACACCAGTTGCAAAGACAATGTATGGCCTGCTTGCAGTGAGGTACATCAAAGAGCCGATGATGCCTCTATAAGTCTTGTGATCCACAGATTCGCCTGAGGGATCAGCGGAGATCTTATAACCGAAGGCCATGGGGACCTTAGCAGATGAACAGTTGTCCATAGAATATTTCTTCAATAGTTCAGTGGTGTATTTTTCTTGATGAATGAATATGCCTTGCGGTACTTGTTTCACTTGAAGACCTAGAAAGAAATTAATCTCTCTATTTATGCTCATTTTGAACTTGTTGGTCATGAGCTTAGCAAATTCATCCACCATGCCTTGATCAGTCGAACCGAAGATGATATCATCTACATATATCTGTACCATCATGAGGTGGTCGCCATTTGCTTTTCTGAATAGTGTGGGATCAATCACTCCTCTCTTGTACCCGAATGAGACAAGGACTTCAGAAAGAGTCTCATACCATGCTCTTGGGGCTTGCTTCAGACCGTAGACTGCCTTTTCAAGCTTGTAGCAGTGGTCTGGGAATTTAACATTTTCAAAGCCCGTAGGTTGCTGATGATAAACCTCTTCTTTTAGTTCCCCATTGAGAAAGGCACTCTTAACGTCCATTTGGTGTACCTTGACGTTTTTGTGGGCTGCGTATGCTAGAAAGATCTGGATAGCTTCCATGCGTGCTACCGGAGCATACGTTTCATCGTAGTCAATGCCTTCAAGTTGACTATACCCCTTTGCAACTAACCTTGCCTTATTTCTGACTACCGCACCCGATTCATCCAACTTATTTTTAAACACCCATCTAGTGCCAACAATGGAGTGACCACGTGGCTTCGGAACGAGCTGCCAAACTTTATTTCTTTGAAATTCTTCAAGCTCTTCTTGCATTGCAGCTATCCAGTCCGGTTCAAGCAATGCTTCTTTGATCGTTCTGGGTTCTACCGAGGACATAAATGCTGCATAGTGGCAGTGATCAGATAGGTCCTTGGAAGATCTAGTGTGGTTGCCTGCGGATGGGTTCCCAATGATTTGACCTGGTGGGTGGTCTTTCGTCCATACATGAAGACGTGGTAGCAGATGATCAGCAGCTGCGGTAGAGGGAATATCTTGAATGTCAGAGGAATCTGTGGTTGGAGATGACAGTTCCCCCTGGACTTAAGAACATCCTGCTGAGTCATCTTGATCTATTGGAACGAAATTCTCTTGAGCAGTTGGGAGAGGTTCCCCCTGGACTGCGGATGGGAGAGTGACAATCTTTGGATCAGTTCTAGTGTCGATATTTTCTATGAGTTCATCATCTGAATCTGAAGATACGTTTGATGGTAATGCTTCTCTGCAGACAGGAAATTGAACAACATCAAGTACTGGAACCTCGACGGTTGCGGCTAGATCCGGAGTAGATCTTTCCCCCTCAACCGGAGAGGTGGAAGTATTGAGAGAGGCTACTTCAGATAGAGATGGTCCAGAAATATCAGCATATTGTTGTTGAGCTGCGGGTGACACAAGAACTTCGGATAGTTTCGCCGTTTCAATAGGATCGAAAAGATCCTCATAGTTGACTTCAACTAGATTCAAGGAACCTGAAGAGGCAGGAATGTCACTTTCCATGATTGCGGTGGTTTCAGTAGATGGAGGGGCGTCGCGGATGTGAGAATCATCAAATTTCACATCGAAGCTTTCAATTATCAGCCTTGTACGCCCGATGAGCACTCGATAAGCAACCTTGTTAGTGGAGTAACCAAGGAATATGCCTTCGTCGGACTTCGATGCAAACTTGTTGAGCTGATCTCTGTTGTTGATCACGAAGCATCTACACCCAAAAATATGAAAGAAGCGAACATTGGGCTTGCGGTTGTTAAGGCCCTCATATGGTGTTTTATCGAGGCGTTTGCACACGATACTTCGGTTTTGGACAAAGCATGCGGTTGCTACTGCTTCAGCCCAGAAGTAGAGAGAAAGTTGGGCGAAGTTAAGCATGGATCTGGCTGCTTCTACTAGTGTGCGGTTCCTTCTTTCTACTACACCATTTTGTTGCGGTGTGTAGGAAGCTGAGAAGTTGTGAGAAATGCCTTTGGACACCAAGAAACTGTTAAGAAGATGATTAGTGAACTCGGTTCCATTATCACTGCGGATGCGTCTAACTGGAAGTTTGATCTGAAGTTCGATTTCTTTGATGAAGTTGATGAAGATCTGCGGTGTCTCTGATTTGAGTCTGAGGAAGAAGACCCATGTGAAGCGTGTATAGTCATCAACAATAACCAGTATATACTTCTTGTGGTGGAGGCTGGCTACGGTTGATGGACCGCAGAGATCAATGTGCAATAGCTCCAGTGGTTCAGAAATAGAAGAGTCCATTATCAGAGGGTGACTTGCTTTAGACTGCTTACCACATTCACAAGCCGGACATAGAGTATCGTTACTAAATTTGAGAATAGGGAGACCGCAGACTAGTTCTCCAGTGACTAAGTTGTTGATGTACCGAAAGTTGAGATGAGCTAGCTTACGGTGCCACAGCCAGCTGACTTCGGATACAGCTTTGGACAAGAAACACAATTGCGGTTTACCAATGATTAGAGAAACATCCAAAGGGTACATGGTACCGTCGGATCGAGATTTGATCAGGCAATTTTTTCTATCACTCGTCATTACGTAGCAAAACTGATCATCAAATTCAACACGATGTCCTGCTTTACATAGTTGGCCAACACTGATGAGATTGTGTTTAAGGCTTTCTACATAAGCAACTTTCTGAATGGAAAAGTTCCCCGTAGTGAGAACACCGTAACCTCGGATGACACCGTTTGCATTGTTACCAAACGTGACATTTCCACCATTGCATATAGGCCTGAAATCCCGAAGGTACTCTAACCTTCCGGTCATGTGCAAGGAGCAGGCACTGTCAATTAACCACTCTTCTTCTTGTTCCTCCTTGCACAAAGCCTGAGAATTACACGGTTAGTTTAGGCATCCAAACAAGTTTGGAGCCTGGGACAATTGATGTGTTTCTGAGTGATGCATGGTCCGAGGTTGCAGGGACAGGTCTCTTGTCAACTTTTGAGCCTAGTCCTGGGTGTTTGAGTAGATTTGGAGTGTTGTGATTTTTTGAAAAAATACGAGGTTTCTGACTCTGACTCGATTTGACATGAGATAAAACCTTTTGACAACTACACTGACATTTACAAAAGGAGATTTTGTCTTTTGATCTAACACTGTGATTGGTCAGCGGTTTTAAGGATGTTTTGGATCTGTTACCGGTCCAAGATGGGTTATTCCTGACATGAGTTTTTTTGGGTTTTGAAAAAGTCTGTTTATGAAAGGTTTTAGCACGTGTACATTTTTGAATTCTTTTTGATGGATTTGGTAAGATACCCTTCCATTTGAAATTTTGACGTGACTTTAAAAGTGTCGGAGTGGGTAAAATACCTTTCCATTTAGGATCATTTGAAGAATAGACCTGAAAAACATAGTTTCGAAAAGGGGTTTTGCATTTAATGTAAAGTCAGACGCATGTCAATACGTCAGGTGATCGAGGGGGTGATGGGAGAGGAAGTTGTAACGGATGGGACGTATTGGGGAGAGGAAAGGACAAATTAAGGACGAGTTTATTGAAAAACGTTCTTTTTGTCATCATCCCTAAAATAGGTCTGATACAAGGATTATTCAGAAAGAGAATGTGACAGTTTCTAAAGAGAGTGTTTTTTTTTGTCTTTAATGTTTAATTTAATGAAGGATCATTAAATAGCACACAAAGATTCAAGAGTTGATAAAACTGTTGAGAAATTATCATGATGATCGCGGATGGAAAATTCATTGCGGTTGAGAAACGTCATTGCGGATGAAACTTTCATTGCGGTTGAGGAACGTCATTGCGGATGAACAAGGAAGGACTGTAGTGAGAAACTGAGGAAAACACTTGTACAAAGATTAGTAATAACAGACCATAAAGACCCATGAGAGATACGTATCATATATGGTTGTGGTACCTAGACAGCGGTACCAAAACCATCTAACACATGTAATTCTCAGTTAGAACCGCAACGGAGGCCAAGGATGGTCTGCGGTAGCTAACAATTCAAAAAGAATTGCGGGCCTGGATTCATCATTCCTAACATTTGCAGGAAGATGTTAAGCTTTGTTGAATCGAGCGCTTTTGTGAACACATCAGAAATCTCTTCATGAGAAGGGACAAAGATGAGTTCAATATTACCTTTTAAGATGTGGTCTTTGATGAAATGATACCGTAGTTCAATGTGCTTACTCTTGGAGTGCTGAATTGGATTGTGAGAAATAGCAATAGCACTTTCAGAGTCACAATAGATCGGTATCCGCAACATTCTATACCCGTAGTCCATTAGTTGAGTTTTCATCCAAAGGACTTGAGAGCAACAGTTGGTTGCGACCACATACTCGGCTTCTGCAGTTGATAGAGAGACACAACTTTGTTTTCTTGAGGACCAGCTGACTAGTCTTTCACCCAAGAATTGACATCCTCCTGAAGTGCTTTTTCGATCGAGCTTGCATCCGGCATGATCCGCATCTGTGAAAGCTTGCAGGCTGAAGTCATTGCCTGCGGGGTACGATAGACCAAGAGATTTGCTTCCTTTCAGGTACCGTAGTATCTGTTTGGCTGCGGTCATATGTGAGACTTTTGGGTCAGCCTGATACCTTGCACATACACCAGTTGCAAAGACAATGTATGGCCTGCTTGCAGTGAGGTACATCAAAGAGCCGATGATGCCTCTATAAGTCTTGTGATCCACAGATTCGCCTGAGGGATCAGCGGAGATCTTATAACCGAAGGCCATGGGGACCTTAGCAGATGAACAGTTGTCCATAGAATATTTCTTCAATAGTTCAGTGGTGTATTTTTCTTGATGAATGAATATGCCTTGCGGTACTTGTTTCACTTGAAGACCTAGAAAGAAATTAATCTCTCTATTCATGCTCATTTTGAACTTGTTGGTCATGAGCTTAGCAAATTCATCCACCATGCCTTGATCAGTCGAACCGAAGATGATATCATCCACATATATCTGTACCATCATGAGGTGGTCGCCATTTGCTTTTCTGAATAGTGTGGGATCAATCACTCCTCTCTTGTACCCGAATGAGACAAGGACTTCAGAAAGAGTCTCATACCATGCTCTTGGGGCTTGCTTCAGACCGTAGACTGCCTTTTCAAGCTTGTAGCAGTGGTCTGGGAATTTAACATTTTCAAAGCCCGTAGGTTGCTGAAGATAAACCTCTTCTTTTAGTTCCCCATTGAGAAAGGCACTCTTAACGTCCATTTGGTGTACCTTGACGTTTTTGTGGGCTGCGTATGCTAGAAAGATCCGGATAGCTTCCATGCGTGCTACCGGAGCATACGTTTCATCGTAGTCAATGCCTTCAAGTTGACTATACTCCTTTGCAACTAACCTTGCCTTATTTCTGACTACCGCACCCGATTCATCCAACTTATTTTTAAACACCCATCTAGTGCTAACAATGGAGTGACCACGTGGCTTCGGAACGAGCTGCCAAACTTTATTTCTTTGAAATTCTTCAAGCTCTTCTTGCATTGCAGCTATCCAGTCCGGTTCAAGCAATGCTTCTTTGATCGTTCTGGGTTCTACCGAGGACATAAATGCTGCATAGTGGCAGTGATCAGATAGGTCCTTGGAAGATCTAGTGTGGTTGCCTGCGGATGGGTTCCCAATGATTTGACCTGGTGGGTGGTCTTTCGTCCATACATGAAGACGTGGTAGCAGATGATCAGCAGCTGCGGTAGAGGGAATATCTTGAATGTAAGAGGAATCTGTGGTTGGAGATGACAGTTCCCCCTGGACTTAAGAACATCCTGCTGAGTCATCTTGATCTATTGGAACGAAATTCTCTTGAGCAGTTGGGAGAGGTTCACCCTGGACTGCGGATGGGAGAGTGACAATCTTTGGATCAGTTCTAGTGTCGATATTTTCTATGAGTTTATCATCCGAATCTGAAGATACGTTTGATGGTAATGCTTCTCTGCAGACAGGAAATTGAACAACATCAAGTACTGGAACCTCGACGGTTGCGGCTAGATCCGGAGTAGATCTTTCCCCCTCAACCGGAGAGGTGGAAGTATTGAGAGAGGCTACATCAGATAGAGATGGTCCAGAAATATCAGCATATTGTTGTTGAGCTGCGGGTGACACAAGAACTTCGGATAGTTTCGCCGTTTCAATAGGATCGAAAAGATCCTCATAGTTGACTTCAACTAGATTCAAGGAACCTGAAGAGGCAGGAATGTCACTTTCCATGATTGCGGTGGTTTCAGTAGATGGAGGGGCGTCGCGGATGTGAGAATCATCAAATTTCACATCGAAGCTTTCAATTATCAGCCTTGTACGCCTGATGAGCACTCGATAAGCAACCTTGTTAGTGGAGTAACCAAGGAATATGCCTTCGTCGGACTTCGATGCAAACTTGTTGAGCTGATCTCTGTTGTTGATCACGAAGCATCTACACCCAAAAATATGAAAGAAGCGAACATTGGGCTTGCGGTTGTTAAGGCCCTCATATGGTGTTTTATCGAGGCGTTTGCACACGATACTTCGGTTTTGGACAAAGCATGCGGTTGCTACTGCTTCAGCCCAGAAGTAGAGAGAAAGTTGGGCGATGTTAAGCATGGATCTGGCTGCTTCTACTAGTGTGCGGTTCCTTCTTTCTACTACACCATTTTGTTGCGGTGTGTAGGAAGCTGAGAAGTTGTGAGAAATGCCTTTGGACACCAAGAAACTGTTAAGAAGATGATTAGTGAACTCGGTTCCATTATCACTGCGGATGCGTCTAACTGGAAGTTTGATCTGAAGTTCGATTTCTTTGATGAAGTTGATGAAGATCTGCGGTGTCTCTGATTTGAGTCTGAGGAAGAAGACCCATGTGAAGCGTGTATAGTCATCAACAATAACCAGTATATACTTCTTGTGGTGGAGGCTGGCTACGGTTGATGGACCGCAGAGATCAATGTGCAATAGCTCCAGTGGTTCAGAAATAGAAGAGTCCATTATCAGAGGGTGACTTGCTTTAGACTGCTTACCACATTCACAAGCCGGACATAGAGTATCGTTACTAAATTTGAGAATAGGGAGACCGCAGACTAGTTCTCCAGTGACTAAGTTGTTGATGTACCGAAAGTTGAGATGAGCTAGCTTACGGTGCCACAGCCAGCTGACTTCGGATACAGCTTTGGACAAGAAACACAATTGCGGTTTACCAATGATTAGAGAAACATCCAAAGGGTACATGGTACCGTCGGATCGAGATTTGATCAGGCAATTGTTTCTATCACTCGTCATTACGTAGCAAAACTGATCATCAAATTCAACACGATGTCCTGCTTTACATAGTTGGCCAACACTGATGAGATTGTGTTTAAGGCTTTCTACATAAGCAACTTTCTGAATGGAAAAGTTCCCCGTAGTGAGAACACCGTAACCTCGGATGACACCGTTTGCATTGTTACCAAACGTGACATTTCCACCATTGCATATAGGCCTGAAATCCCGAAGGTACTCTAACCTTCCGGTCATGTGCAAGGAGCAGGCACTGTCAATTAACCACTCTTCTTCTTGTTCCTCCTTGCACAAAGCCTGAGAATTACACGGTTAGTTTAGGCATCCAAACAAGTTTGGAGCCTGGGACAATTGATGTGTTTCTGAGTGATGCATGGTCCGAGGTTGCAGGGACAGGTCTCTTGTCAACTTTTGAGCCTAGTCCTGGGTGTTTGAGTAGATTTGGAGTGTTGTGATTTTTTGAAAAAATACGAGGTTTCTGACTCTGACTCGATTTGACATGAGATAAAACCTTTTGACAACTACACTGACATTTACAAAAGGAGATTTTGTCTTTTGATCTAACACTGTGATTGGTCAGCGGTTTTAAGGATGTTTTGGATCTGTTACCGGTCCAAGATGGGTTATTCCTGACATGAGTTTTTTTGGGTTTTGAAAAAGTCTGTTTATGAAAGGTTTTAGCACGTGTAGATTTCTGAATTCTTTTTGATGGATTTGGTAAGATACCCTTCCATTTGAAATTTTGACGTGACTTTAAAAGTGTCGGAGTGGGTAAAATACCTTTCCATTTAGGATCATTTGAAGAATAGACCTGAAAAACATAGTTTCGAAAAGATTGAACACCCTTTTGGGTTGTGTCAGAAGGAGTAGGAATGACTTTTGAAACTGAACTTTCCTTTTTGTTTGTTTTCTTGAAAGAAAAGTTTTTTGAAATGTAGTGAGAGAAAACAAATTTTTTAGGACTATTGGATTTAGGAAATCTGACTTGCTTCTTGTTTTTTGAAAAAAGTTGTCGATTAGTACCGCGAGATCTGATTTCTTCTTTAAAAGCCTTTTTTGCCAAAGATTTTGGTGAACCGCAGTCATTGTTGTTCAACTGCGGTTTCCTGGAATTCTTGGAATGATTTTGAAAACGCGGAGTTGAGTCATCAGAGCTTGAGGATTCAGGAATTTGGGAACATTGACCTACTTCAAAATTTTCTATAGGTAGTTCATGAAATATTGGCTGAAGAGTTATAGTTCCTTGAACTGATGACTGCGGTAGGGATGACTTGACTACCGCTGAGTAAGTCTTAGATGGGACTTCGGTGGGACATTTGACTATAGTGAGAGACACTGCGGTCTGAGGACAGAGATGGAAAGTATTTTGAGACTTCGGGGCCCTCAACAACAATCTCTTCATCAACTACGGATGAAGTTTGAGAATTTGGATAGATGGTGCCACAGATAGGAATTTGATCACATGTGTGACCCGAAACCTCCGGCACAATTTCCTCAATGACACAATTATTGCTTAAATTGTGCAGTCTACCGCAGTGAGTTTTAATATCTTCAGGAAAAGTCTTGTCATTGACAGGGAAATGAAATTCTCGGTCTGGAGGGACATACTGTCTGTCTTTGTTGAACCGGGGTGAGGAATCCATTGCGGTAGGATATCCATTTGACCAACCCCAATTGTATGTATTGTCCACGGTTCCATTGTTTACCAAATTTTCAATAGCTTCACTTTCATTAAACAATTTTCAATTAAGAGATTTAAGAGTACAATTTCTCTCTGAGCTAAATCTCTCTGGTTCAAAGCTATCTCTAATTGGGTTTCGCTTAACATTCTTGCATCCTTTTCTAACTCTATATCCTTCTCTAACATAGCCATCTTAAGTCTTTTGTTATCCAGTCGTCCTCTCACGTGGAACATCTCTTGGGACGCAATGTTCTTCTCATCTAAGGCTTTATTATAGTCTGTAAGGACGGCATCACAAGTGTCATTAAAATCATCTATGTAAGGCTGACAGTCATGCATGCTATAGTTTAGAGTTTGGATCATGAGTTTTACCTGTTCGACGATGCTTAGTGTTCCATCCTTTGCCATGTAGCAGTAGTTATTGTTCAACATTGTAGACCCATCATCGTCCGCAGTGGCCAGCATGCAGATTTTCCCTTTTCCTTTGACACTGCTGATGGCGTCATCTTCGTCTCCGGATGACCAGACTTGATGGTCTCTTTTGACATGGGCCACGTATGCCCTTTCCTTGTCAGCTTTTTCTTTGTCTTCCAACTCTTGAGCCATTCTAAGGTACAATGCTCTGTCTTTTACTACATTGGCCTTACAATCTCGTGCAAAGTGATTCTCTTTGTTGCATTTGTGACAAATTACAACATCAGTCTTGTCTTCTGAAGGAGTACCAGAGTCAGTGATTTGAGGAGACTGCGGTACCTCCTTTGGTTGAATATTTTGAGATTGCGGTGATGGATGAGAACTTTTGGGAAATCGAGAGTAGTTATTCTGAGAACCGAAGTTACGGTTGAATGGAGGTTTGTTGAACTGCTGATTCTTGCGGAAGGAAGGAGGTGGTAGACGGTTAAACTGTTGGCTAACCAGAGCAATAGCCTTCTGAAAATCTTCTTCATCATCATATTCAGAATCCGCTTCGTATGACTACGGTAGAGTGTCATACGAGGAAGGGTAAGGTGACTGCGGTGGAGCTTGTGCTATGAGAGCAAGTGGTCCTCCGAAGTCAGCACAGTCTTTGAGTACGATGGATTCTTGAGCTTGCAGCTCTCCATAAAGCTTGTAAAGTGACAGGGAGTGTATCTTTCTATCGCCTTGGACTATCATCTTGGCCGTAGTCCAATGTCTGCCCAAACCATTAAGAAACTGAAGATTGATTTCATGGTTACTGCGGATGGTGCCCGCATTGGATAACTTGGTGACTATCAGGTTGAACCTTTTGAAGGAGTCTTCCAAACTTTCTCCAGTATGAGCTTTGAAGTTGTTGAGCTCGTTGAGTGCGGTAGTAAGCTTCTTATCTTGTGCTTGTTCTGAGCCTTCGTACAGGTTTTTGAGAACATCCCAGATCTCTTTCGCTGATTTGCAATTTATGATAATATCGAAGTTGTCAGGAGCAACTCCACATGAGATTTCATAAAAAGCAACAACATCATTTTCCATTTTATCGAGATCATCCTTGGTGGGACGGCTCATGGCTGGTTGACCTCCTCCTAGCCTGGTTGCAGCGCCGTCAGTTTGGACTGGTGTAAGGACCGGAACATGTGGTACTTCTTCTACGGATCGCCATACATCTCTACCCAGTCTTCTCAAGTACCTTTCCATTCTTTGTGACCAGTGATGATATTCATTTGCGACTAGTATTGGGGCTCGGTTAGAACCACCGACACTGTTGGAAACATTTAGAGATAATGATTATGCCATTTGAAATTGTTTTTTTTTGTTTTGAAGAAATGAGCTTTAGTGGTATAGAAGGCTCATTGAAAAATCAGAGTTCCGTTTTCAAAAAGCAACCACTTTGGCTCTGATACCAATTGTTGAGAGAAAAACTTGGAGACACACTTGAACAAACGTTAGAACAAGTATAATACAGAATAGTTAATCTCAAAGGATCTAAAAGCTCAACAATAATATAGTTAGATAGTTAGAGAGTTAGTTGCGGAAATGTAAAGGAATGGAAATGACAGCAATTGTTATATCAAGAAGACACTTAAGCTGATTCATAATAAGGAATGCATTCACTCCAAGTTAATAAGGAAGATCAAGCTTAGTGATTAAGTCTTAAAGACTTGCTCCAAAGAGGGATTATGATCAGCAGAATTATGATAAGATTTAAGTAAGAAGATATGAGTGAAGAAAGATAAGAGAGATAACTTCAGAATGTGTATTCAGATAGAATTCATAAGTTATCGGTTCCTTTTCTTATCTCTGTGAATACAAAGAGAGTAAGTCTCTATTTATAGAGACTTAGAAACTACACTAGATTACAACTCTATAAGCAGCCGTGCAAGGCATACTAGATAATAGAGTGTATGACATAAAAGACAAATAACGTAATCTAGCTAAGTTGACTGCGGTAGCTGACTCCGGTTGCTGATGAACAAGATTGACTCCGGGTGCTGAAGCGGTTGCGGTAGAAGGATGGTTGCGGTAGCTGAGATGGTTGCGGTAGCTGAGTTCAAGAGGGTCACTTTTATGATTCAACAACAGCATCTCCTCGGAATTGACGTACTGCAAAGGTGGTCTGTAACTTGCCTCTTCAACCACAAGTCATGAAAGCTAACTCCATCTCCGAGATCCAATCCATGACTCCGATTGGATCTTCCTTTCCAGTGAAAGTCGATGGCTTCCAAGTCATAAAATCCTTGTACTTCCGTACATTCCTCTCGACTTCGTCATATTGGTTGTTTTGTCGAACAACTGGTGGGTGGGCTTGAACAACGGTCCCACTGTACTTCCCTCCTTCTGACTGCCCATCGTTCAATTCGGGCTGTTGAACTGGCATTGTAGCATCTGCTACAACAGGTATTTGTTCAATCACTGTTATGGCTTGTACTCCGACCATTGTCATTGGCTCAGGAGCATCTGCTACAACAGGTATTTGTTCAATCACTGGTGGTTGATTCCTGTTCCCATTTGCATTCCCGGCTCCACTACGGGTTCTTGCCATTTCCATCTATATACCAAATAAGACGTTTGGTGTGCAATGACGAGAATTAAGATAGGAAAGATTTTATTTACGATCGACGTGTAATTCTCCCTATTTCTCCGAAAAGTTATATGCCAGTTCTAATACCGTAATTAAACGTTTAGAAATCTGAACACATAAACTTTCTAGATCTGGTCGGCAACAGACCATAGATCCGATCATACAATGCATATCATGAATCATTTAGCACATAAAAGCATGTTAGGCATTTTCCCTAAATTAACTAGTGCTTGTGTCTATTCAGGTGCTTTACCTAAATTTTATTAGACATCCTCCTCACAATCCATGCTTAGCATTCTAAGTTTAAGATTTTAAGTAAATCCAAATTCCTAGTTCGCTTAAACTAATGCTCTGGTACCAACTGTGACATCCCCATTTTCACGGCCAGAAAAAGCCGATTTTGTTTATGCTTTATAAAAATCAGAGTACCTCTTTTAATAAAAATGTTGCGGAATTTGTTCTCAGTAAAACATGATAAATACGTTATCAAAGCATTTTCGAAGAAAAGTATTTTTATTCATTTTAAAACATTTGGGATGTCATCGTCAATATAGAAACATAAGCATAAACAGAACTTACATTCATTATCACTAGTGATTTATATCTCCTTAATCTCTCAGTGTAATGTGACTTCATATCAACACCTGTGATATAAATAAACTGAGTGGGTCTGGTTAGGAAACCTAGTGAGTACATAGGGTTTTCAACCCACAATAAATAAGTTAATTAACTTTATCAAACCAAACAAACCCGATTACCCGTTCCCGTTATCCTCACTTTACGTCCCTAAAACATCTAACATAAGGGACCTAGTCTAAGGACTTTCATCGGGGTGACAACACATGCTTCGGGGGTTCCTCAGCAATTCATGTCAAATAAGGCAACCATGTGGGGGATGGAGTACTGCTGGTGAGCACACAGTTCAAATAAACACCTACAGGTTGCGAGCCTGCTAGCGTTCCACTGGACTGTCTAGAATAGTCTGTGGTCGTCATCTATACTCCGCTAGATGACTGGATCATCAATAACATCTATATCGAGGCCTCTCATTATTTTATTTTGTCACACAGCAACTATTCATCTACCCATGTTTTACCCAACACATTTTGTAGAAAATCGTTCATCCAGCATAGATAGCAAGTATACAGATAATATGCACACAACACGTAATTTATATAAAATACTTCATATCTATGTGTAAGCTGAAAGGGATCATGCACTCACTTGAAAAGGTGGTGATTCCAAACTCAGACAGCGCTTCCCTTCTTAAAAATAATTTCCTTCGACAAAACCTAGTATTATTACCACTAGAGTTTAGTCTATTATTTGCCGAGACTAATTAATAGTCTAGCTATTATTACTATTATATAAGCGTTAAACAATACTTATATAACCCATAATAATAGCCCAAGTACTTATTATAAGTTCCTAATAACGTTAGTATAATTAAATAAAAGTTATATTAAAAATAGCGTAGGCATAGCTCACTTACAGTGGGTTTTATAGAAAATCGGGCTTTGCTTGGAGCAGCGTTCCCGAGCTGAAAAGCTCTTCTTCTCGGAACCGTCGAGCACTCCGGGGCTTCCGCCTCGATCTAGGGAGGTTCCCTAGGCTTTTCAGGGGGGGGGGGGGGGGGTTTCGGGGCTAGAGAGAGGTTCTAGAGAAAGAGTAAAGAGAAGAAAGAATGGGAAAGGTGTGAAGAAAATAAGGGTGGGAGAGGTTCTATTTATAGGGTGAAAAATGACTGAACTTGGTGCCACATGTCACCATCAAGTCGCAACATTTGGGGCGAAAGCAATTGCCAAAATTGTGCCACATCACCCATTTTCGCACAGCACACTTCCGACTTCTAAAATCTGTAACTTTCATATACGACCTCCGTTTTTGACGTTCTTTATGTCCACACGTAGGTAAAAATAAGATCTACAACTTTCATTTTAACTCCGTCGGCTAATTCTCGACCGGTCTTAAATTTAACAGTACGAGGAGATTATACTGTTAAATGTCCGCGTAAAATTCATAACTTCTACATACGGACTCTGTTTTCATCTATCTTTTTACCGTTGAGTTCCTATTAATGAGATCTTCAATTCTCATTTAGGTCGCATAGGCCAAAAACCACTCGATCTAAAATTCGAGTTTCGGACTATGCACTGCTAAGCCAAATCTTATAAAATTCATAACTTCCTCATACGAAGTCAGATTTGGGCGTTCTTTTTTTTGTATGTTCTCGGTTTAACGTATACTACAACTTTTGTTTAGATTTATAAGGCTAAAATGTTCTCCATCATAAATTCACTATTTATGTCTCCCGGTGTCGTGCCAGTTTTGCCGTAAAACTTCGACGGACCATAACTTCTTCGTTATAACTCGGATTTCAACGTTCTTTATATGTACCGAACCCTTGCGACGTATTCTACAACGTGGTTAAGATTATTTATTCTAAATAATCTTTTGTCAAAAAGTCATTTTCGACCCCTATTATCTCTAAATTGACTAGCCCGGATCTACGGGCGTTACATCAGCCGTTAACGATTGAGTTGGTGAGCGTGCCAGGGTGCGAGTCCTTGGATGATATGATTTCTAGAGCCAAGAGTGAGGGATTTATTTGGAGCACATTGGGAAGAGGGAACCAGACCAGGTGCATATATTGGAGGGTCCTAGAAAGAGACCCAAGAGTTCGGGTCAGCTTTTGAGAGACCAGCAGGGCCAGATTCGGTGCAGTATTTGTAGGAAACTGCACGAGGGAGTTTTCGCTTCAATGGTTTTAGTCAGCGTATCTCTGGGTTTGTTTCCCTGCTTGTGTTTGGGTTATACATTCAAAATTTGTCATATGCCATTTGCATACCGTGAGTTACGAGGTGGTTAGTGAAAGGTCGTTTCTCTCTTTGCTGGTTTGGAGCGTTCAATGTTTTCTGGGTCTATGGTCGAGATCGGTTCAAGGACGTGATGTGAAAGTTCTACGGTCAGGATTGGGGACTCAACCATTATGCTTCGGTCTGCTTTTGGAAGCGCCATGAGAAGTGGTCTGTTGTTGAGGCTTTGGTCTGGACATCGGTTATTTGGACTCCAAGATATAAGTGTGGCATCATTTCAAGGCATCTGAGATTATTAGTTTCGCTAGGATTCGGGAAGTGCTCGTCTGATCTTTAGGAGTTGTGTGGTCTTTGGGGTTTGGGCTGATAATAGAACACTAGCACGGGTAAGCAATAGGTTGTCATTAGTTTGGCTATTTAAGAGTAAGAAGGATTGGGAATCTTTCAAACCTCATGTATTGCGAAGACTTAGTCAAATCTAAGTGGGGGAGAATCACGCAGGTATTTAGGACAAGAGCAGGTATGAGACCAGGATGAGTTTATCATCCCCATCGAGGAAAATAGTGGCCCAAGTGGCTGATTAGTTTGAGGGTTGTGCGAGTTTGGAGTTCCGCAAAATCTCCCAGCATGTGAATCGCATTTTATTGGTGCGTGATAGCAGAATTTAAGGAAGCAGGTTAGGGTTCCAGTCATGAAGCGAGTTCAGTTGGGTGTTCAGTCTAGTGCGTGCTCGACTCTGTGTGTGTTCCAAATTGATAGGTTGGGGGCAAAGCGTAGGGCTGCAATTGTGGTGGGGTAAAAGTGTTGTAAGACTATGGGGGAGCCGTAGCATTCACTAATGGTCAGTTAGGTTGAAAGTGTTGTAACACTATGGGGGAGCCATAACATTCAGTAACGGTCGTATAGGGTGAACGTGTTGTAATACTATGGGGGAGCCGTAGCATTCACTAATGGTCAATTGGGGTGAAAGTGTTGTAAGACTACGAGGGAGCCGTAGCATTCAGTAATGGTCAGTTAGGATGAAAGTGTTGTAAGACTAAGGGGGAGCCATAGCATTCACTCATGGTTAGTTGGGGTGAAAGTATTGTAAGACTATGGGGGAGCCGTAGCATTCACTAGTAGTCAGATAGTGTGGAGAGTCTTGTAAGACTGCGGGGGAGCCGTAGCATTCACAGGCGGTTAGGTAGTGCGTGAAGTGCAGAAAGACTACAGGGTAGCCATGGCATTCACGGATTCGTTCAGATGACTTAGGCAAGGGTGGGCCAGTTCACAAGGTTGTGAGTAGGTCACAATATAATTGGAATCAGGAAACGGTAAGTCGAAGGAGACGGGGTATGATGTAAGACTACAGTAGCATTCAGCTTTTGCGTCAGATTCAGTGGCGACAGGTTGTCAGCCTATCGTGGTCGGATGGATCAAAGGATAGAAGGAGCCATGAGTGGCGGTATAGATAGGGCAGTTATTATCAGACGAGGTATCCTTCGAAGTTCATGTATAGCTGTTGTGCGTGTGTTCCTGGCCTAGCAATCAGTTAGGTGTTCGATGTTTGATTAGATATTACATGTGAAGTTTTCTGTTGGGAGTCGCGAAGGGCGACAGTGGGGGAGCCTTCTTGGCTCAATAACTGGGTTGGAACCCAAAATTCCAGATGGCTGTCTGACGAATTGGGAACAGGGAAGTCTCATTGGATTGAGGGAAGCAACCAGAAGGCAACAGCCTGCTGTTTCCGGTAGTTTTAGGACTTTGGGAGTATCTGGGTGTTGGGTAACGCCAAGTCACCTACAACAGGATTAAATAATCTCAGAATAGTCTGAGTCTATCCGTTGTAGGGGAATCTTCTACTCGAAGGATTATCTGAGCTTCTGTCAGGTATAAGTGTTCTGTAGAGAAATTTGGTCTATGACTCTTTTTCTAGTAGGAACCTCAGGTTATCAGAGGTTGAGTAGCCAGTTGGGAGATATGTGCAATGAATTCGACAATGATTTAGGGTGAGCGATCTGTCAGGGAGACAGACCATCTCGAGGCTTCAGGTTTCAGATTAAGTAAATGTGATCATGTTGGAAGGTATTCGATTCATCTTCGGGTTTTAGAACCGTGCGAGGTTGGTTTTGGTTGCCTGGGAAAGGCTATGGTACGCTCGGGACCGTGTCCATGTTGCTCAGGCTGCTTGGTGTGTCGGGATTGGTAAGGAATGATTTCGAGGGCAAAATCTAATTCAAGTGGGGGAGACTTGTAACATCCTGTTTCGAACTATTCCCATTTTTTAAATTGGTGATCAAGGATAAAGTGCTACCAAGCTACAGATACCTGAGGGGTCAGGTTTCGGACCTAGTTGGAGTTGGATAAGGTGCCTTGGATTGCTCGGGTATTCAGTTTGAGATTTTGTATCAAAGGGTATTTCGGTAATTTTGTCAGCTCGGGTCCTATCGGAAGTGGATTTTGGTTCGGGACATTTTGTGGTAGGCAAGAATTGATAATAGTGTTCAGCGTCCCAATACCTCTCTATGGATATATGAATGGTTGGAATTGGAGTTGTATCGATTGAGTTATCGCCTTCGAAAGAATTAGGGTTGTGGGAAAAGCCCTAGTACGCGGGGCGTACCAAGGTGGTATGCAAGGTGTACCTAAGAGAAAGAACTACGCGAGGCATAGCTGGACGTACGCATAGAGTATATGCGAGGATTGGATCGGCGTGCGCAGTGTGACAACCCGAAATTTTCATTTGTATAATTTCTACAGGCAAACACTTCAAATGTTAGTCAAAAACATTTCAGTACATTTTTGGTCGGTTTTAAGTCCGTTTGGGTGTTTTATTTTAATTTCGTCAAACGATTTAAATAAAAGGAAGTGTCGTTATTAGTGAGGTGTAACAAGCAAAACATACAACACCTTAACAAGGTGGTTACGGCCAAACAAGAGGTGTTTGGGCCGTAAACACCATTTTCCCAAGAACTCATGCATATAGCATGAGTTTACACACCTTTTCCTCATTTTCCCCTTCCCACCTCAAGAACACCAAGCTTTTTCTCTCAAGTATCATAAGTTCATTTCTTCAAATATGCCAAAATGTAAGTGTTTCCTTCCTAAATTCGTCCATACAACACTTAATCTAGTGTTTATACATCATTTCATCCATGGATTCTTCATTTTTACTTAGATCTTCAAGTGTTCTTCAAAACACCAAGAACACCAAGAACACACACTAGTGTTTTTGGGCTCTAATCACTCTTACAAGCTTCATATAAGTAAGTATACTCCTCCTAGCTAGTTGTTTGCTTAGTAAAATCTAAGTGGGGAAGAATCACGCAGGTATTCAGGATAAGAGTAGGTATGAGACCAGGATGAGTTTATCATCCCCGTCGAGGAAAATAGTGGCCCAAGTGGCTGATTAGTTTGAGGGTTGTGCGAGTTTGGAGTTCTGCAAAATCTCCCAGCATGTGAATCGCGTTTTCTTGGTGCGTGATAGCAGAATTTAAGGAAGCAGGTTAGGGTTCCAGTCATGAAGCGAGTTCAGTTGGGTGTTCAGTCTAGTGCGTGCTCGACTCTGTGTGTGTTCCAAATTGATAGGTTGGGGGCAAAGCGTAGGGCTGCGATTGTGGTGGGGTAAAAGTGTTGTAAGACTATGGGGGAGTCGTAGCATTCACTAATGGTCAGTTAGGTTGAAAGTGTTGTAAGACTATGGGGGAGCCATAACATTCAGTAACGGTCGTTTAGGGTGAACGTGTTGTAATACTACGGGGGAGCCGTAGCATTCACTAATGGTCAATTGGGGTGAAAGTGTTGTAAGACTACGAGGGAGCCGTAGCATTCAGTAATGGTCAGTTAGGATGAAAGTGTTGTAAGACTAAGGGGGAGCCGTAGCATTCACTCATGGTTAGTTGGGGTGAAAGTATTGTACGACTATGGGGGAGCCGTAGCATTCACTAGTAGTCAGATAGTGTGGAGAGTCTTGTAAGACTGCGGGGGAGCCGTAGCATTCACAGGCGGTTAGGTAGTGCGTGAAGTGCAGAAAGACTATAGGGTAGCCATGGCATTCACGGATTCGTTCAGATGACTTAGGCCAGGGTGGGCCAGTTCACAAGGTTGTGAGTAGGTCACAATATAATTGGAATCAGGAAACGGTAAGTCGAAGGAGATGGGGTATGATGTAAGACTACAGTAGCATTCAGCTTTTGCGTCAGATTCAGTGGCGACAGGTTGTCAGCCTATCGTGGTCGGATGGATCAAAGGATAGAAGGAGCCATGAGTGGCGGTATAGATAGGGCAGTTATTATCAGACGAGGTATCCTTCGAAGTTCATGTAGGGCTGCTGTGCGTGTGTTCCTGGCCTAGCAATCAGTTAGGTGTTCGATGTTTGATTAGATATTACATGTGAAGTTTTCTGTTGGGAGTCGCGAAGGGCGATAGTGGGGGAGCCCTCTTGGCTCAATAACTGGACTGGAACCCAAAATTCCAGATGACTGTCTGACGAATTGGGAACAGGGAAGTCTCATTGGATTGAGGGAAGCAACCACAAGGCAACAGCCTGCTGTTTCCGGTAGTTTTAGGACTTCGGGAGTATCTGGGTGTTGGGTAATGCCAAGTCACCCACAACAGGATTAAATAATCTCATAATAGTCTGAGTCTATCCGTTGTAGGGGAATCTTCTATTCGAAGGATTATCTGAGCTTCTGTCAGGTATAAGTGTTCTGTAGAGAAATTTGGTCTATGACTCTTTTTCTAGTGGGAACCTCAGGTTATCAGAGGTTGATTAGCCAGTTGGGAGATATGTGCAATGAATTCGACAATGATTTAGGGTGAACGATCTGTCAGGGAGACAGACCATCTCGAGGCTTCAGGTTTCATATTAAGTAAATGTGATCATGTTGCAAGGTATTCGATTCATCTTCGGGTTTTAGAACCGTACGGGGTTGGTTTTGGTTGCCTTGGAAAGGCTATGGTACGCTCGGGACCGTGTCCATGTTGCTCAGGCTGCTTTGTGTGTCGGGATTGGTAAGGAATGATTTCGAGGGCAAAATCTAATTCAAGTGGGGGAGACTTGTAACTCCTGTTTCAAACTATTCCCATTTTTTAAATTGGTGATCAAGGATAAAGTGCTACCAAGCTACAGATACCTGAGGGGTCAGGTTTCAGACCTAGTTGGAGTTGGATAAGGTGCCTTCGATTGCTCGGGTATTCAGTTTGAGATTTTGTATCAAAGGGTATTTCGGTAATTTTGTCAGCTCGGGTCCTATCGGAAGTGGATTTTGGTTCGGGACATTTTGTGGTAGGCAAGAATTGATAATAGTGTTCAGCGTCCCAATACCTCTCTATGGATATATGAATGGTTGGAATTGGAGTTGTATCGATTGAGTTATCGCCTTCGGAAGAATTAGGGTTGTGGGAAAAGCTCTAGTACGCGGGGCGTACCAAGGTGGTACGCAGGGTGTACCTAAGAGAAAGAACTACACGAGGCATAGCTGGACGTACGCATAGAGTATATGCGAGGATTGGATCGGCGTGCGCAGTGTGACAACCCGAAATTTTCATTTGTATAATTTCTACAGGCAAACACTTCAAATGTTAGTCAAAAACATTTCAGTACATTTTTGGCCGGTTTTAAGTCCGTTTGGGTGTTTTATTTTAATTTCGTCAAACGATTTAAATAAAAGGAAGTGTCGTTATTAGTGAGGTGTGACAAGCAAAACATACAACACCTTAACAAGGTGGTTACGGCCAAACAAGAGGTGTTTGGGCCGTAAACACCATTTTCCCAAGAACTCATGCATATAGCATGAGTTTACACACCTTTTCCTCATTTTCCCCTTCCCACCTCAAGAACACCAAGCTTTTTCTCTCAAGTATCATAAGTTCATTTCTTCAAATATGCCAAAATGTAAGTGTTTCCTTCCTAAATTCGTCCATACAACACTTAATCTAGTGTTTATACATCATTTCATCCATGGATTCTTCATTTTTACTTAGATCTTCAAGTGTTCTTCAAAACACCAAGAACACCAAGAACACACACTAGTGTTTTTGGGCTCTACTCACTCTTACAAGCTTCATATAAGTAAGTATACTCCTCCTAGCTAGTTGTTTGCTTAGTAAAATCTATGTGGGGGAGAATCACCCAGGTATTCAGGATAAGAGTAGGTATGAGACCAGGATGAGTTTATCATCCCCATCGAGGAAAATAGTGGCCCAAGTGGCTGATTAGTTTGAGGGTTGTGCGAGTTTGGAGTTCTGCAAAATCTCCCAGCATGTGAATCGCGTTTTCTTGGTGCGTGATAGCAGAATTTAAGGAAGCAGGTTAGGGTTCCAGTCATGAAGCGAGTTCAGTTGGGTGTTCAGTCTAGTGCGTGCTCGACTCTGTGTGTGTTCCAAATTGATAGGTTGGGGGCAAAGCGTAGGGCTGCGATTGTGGTGGGGTAAAAGTGTTGTAAGACTATGGGGGAGTCGTAGCATTCACTAATGGTCAGTTAGGTTGAAAGTGTTGTAAGACTATGGGGGAGCCATAACATTCAGTAACGGTCGTTTAGGGTGAACGTGTTGTAATACTACGGGGGAGCCGTAGCATTCACTAATGGTCAATTGGGGTGAAAGTGTTGTAAGACTACGAGGGAGCCGTAGCATTCACTAGTAGTCAGATAGTGTGGAGAGTCTTGTAAGACTAAGGGGGAGCCGTAGCATTCACTCATGGTTAGTTGGGGTGAAAGTATTGTAAGACTATGGGGGAGCCGTAGCATTCACTAGTAGTCAGATAGTGTGGAGAGTCTTGTAAGACTGCGGGGGAGCCGTAGCATTCACAGGCAGTTAGGTAGTGCGTGAAGTGCAGAAAGACTATAGGGTAGCCATGGCATTCACGGATTCGTTCAGATGACTTAGGCCAGGGTGGGCCAGTTCACAAGGTTGTGAGTAGGTCACAATATAATTGGAATCAGGAAACGGTAAGTCGAAGGAGACGGGGCATGATGTAAGACTACAGTAGTATTCAGCTTTTGCGTCAGATTCAGTGGCGACAGGTTGTCAGCCTATCGTGGTCGGATGGATCAAAGGATAGAAGGAGCCATGAGTGGCGGTATAGATAGGGCAGTTATTATCAGACGATGTATCCTTCGAAGTTCATGTAGGGCTGCTGTGCGTGTGTTCCTGGCCTAGCAATCAGTTAGGTGTTCGATGTTTGATTAGATATTACATGTGAAGTTTTCTGTTGGGAGTCGCGAAGGGCGACAGTGGGGGAGCCCTCTTGGCTCAATAACTGGGCTGGAACCCAAAATTCCAGATGACTGTCTGACGAATTGGGAACAGGGAAGTCTCGTTGGATTGAGGGAAGCAACCACAAGGCAACAACCTGCTGTTTCCGGTAGTTTTAGGACTTCGGGAGTATCTGGGTGTTGGGTAACACCAAGTCACCCACAACAGGATTAAATAATCTCAGAATAGTCTGAGTCTATCCGTTGTAGGGGAATCTTCTACTCGAAGGATTATCTGAGCTTCTGTCAGGTATAAGTGTTCTGTAGAGAAATTTGGTCTATGACTCTTTTTCTAGTGGGAACCTCAGGTTATCAGAGGTTGAGTAGCCAGTTGGGAGATATGTGCAATGAATTCGACAATGATTTAGGGTGAGCGATCTGTCAGGGAGACAGACCATCTCGAGGCTTCAGGTTTCAGATTACGTAAATGTGATCATGTTGCAAGGTATTCGATTCATCTTCGGGTTTTAGAACCGTGCGGGGTTGGTTTTGGTTGCCTTGGAAAGGCTATGGTACGCTCGGGACCGTGTCCATGTTGCTCAGGCTGCTTGGTGTGTCGGGATTGGTAAGGAATGATTTCGAGGGCAAAATCTAATTCAAGTGGGGGAGAGTTGTAACATCCTGTTTCGAACTATTCCCATTTTTTAAATTGGTGATCAAGGATAAAGTGCTACCAAGTTATAGATACCTGAGGGGTCAGGTTTCGGACCTAGTTGGAGTTGGATAAGGTGCCTTCGATTGCTCGGGTATTCAGTTTGAGATTTTGTATCAAAGGGTATTTCGGTAATTTTGTCAGCTCGGGTCCTATCGGAAGTGGATTTTGGTTCGTGACATTTTGTGGTAGGCAAAAATTGATAATAGTGTTCAGCGTCCCAATACCTCTCTATGGATATATGAATGGTTGGAATTGGAGTTGTATCTATTGAGTTATCGCCTTCGGAAGAATTAGGGTTGTGGGAAAAGCCCTAGTATGCGGGGCGTACCAAGGTGGTACGCAGGGTGTACCTAAGAGAAAGAACTACGCGAGGCATAGCTGGATGTATGCATAGAGTATATGCGAGGATTGCATCGGGGTGCGCAGTGTGACAACCCGAAATTTTCATTTGTATAATTTCTACAGGCAAACACTTCAAATGTTAGTCAAAAACATTTCAGCACATTTTTGGCCGGTTTTAAGTCCGTTTGGGTGTTTTATTTTAATTTCGTCAAACGATTTAAATAAAAGGAAGTGTCGTTATTAGTGAGGTGTAACAAGCAAAACATACAACACCTTAACAAGGTGGTTACGGCCAAACAAGAGGTGTTTGGGCCGTAAACAGCATTTTCCCAAGAACTCATGCATATAGCATGAGTTTACACACCTTTTCCTCATTTTCCACTTCCCACCTCAAGAACACCAAGCTTTTTCTCTCAAGTATCATAAGTTCATTTCTTCAAATCTGCCAAAATGTAAGTGTTTCCTTCCTAAATTCGTCCATACAACACTTAATCTAGTGTTTATACATCATTTCATCCATGGATTCTTCATTTTTACTTAGATCTTCAAGTGTTCTTCAAAACACCAAGAACACCAAGAACACAAACTAGTGTTTTTGGGCTCTAATCACTCTTACAAGCTTCATATAAGTAAGTATACTCCTCCTAGCTAGTTGTTTGCTTAGTGTACCTGTTAATCCATGGAATGAACATCAAAATCCCCAATAACATATGTGTTTACGGTTTGGGGATATCCCTAAACCGTAAACACCCCCAAATGATGTTTTGATGCCCCTAACACCTTCTAATGCTTGGATAAGAGGCTAGAAACTTGCATGCATGAACTAGAAACACCAAAACACGAAATGGTTGGGGAAACATGAGTTTACGGCCGTAAACTTATGTGTTTACGACCATAAACACAAGTGTTTATGACCGTAAACTCTCAAAGGTGGTCCAAGGACCGTAAACTCAAATGATGGGTCCTTTTGTGCCCTAACCACTCCGTAAGCCTTTGATTCGAACTTAGAACCCTTTCTTGTGAAGAATAGGACCTTAAAACACACAAATGCACGATTCCCATGAGTTTACGGCCGTAAACTCATGGGGGAAATGGTCCAGAAACCGTAAACACACATAAAGGCTACCAAATGAGGAGTAAACTCCAATGTGAGGCCATACTCTCCTTAGGTGCAACCCTTAGCACTCCTAGCACTTGAAACAAAGTGTTTTCATGAATTGGAGTATCTTTACTTGCTTAATTAGTGAATAAATAACTAATTAGATACATATATGTGTCACTACATGTTACATAGGATCCGTGTGTGTGTTCAAGTCCTCACTTGACACCTAGCATCCTACCCAACACTTCCATCCAATCCACTCACTACAGGTGAGTTCATACCCCTTAATCAACCTTTTAAATGTTTTTAAATGCTTTTATGGTGGGAATACAAGTTGAATCAAACAAGTTATGGTATCAATAACATGTGATTTATAACTTGCAATCAAAAGGATTTCTATACTTTTAGCTGTTTTGTCAGCAAAACTGTTTCAAATTGGTTATCAAACTCATTTTCATGTTAAATTGTTTATAAAACTATTTCTAAACTCTTTTAAACTTATTTTGTTTCTAAACCATATCTACACCCATATAATTATATAAGTAAGATTTGAAGGACTTAGGACTGATAGCTCACCTTACTTCCTGTCCCTTGTTTGGTTGTGGACTTATGGTATCATGTTATTTGTCCGACGGTTGTTGAATTCTTAATTATATATCATATATATTTGTGTTGGATATATAAATATCTTCAGTTCAGCCTAGTACCGTTGTGTAACAAAGACATGCAACATTCATTACTATTTAACTATAATAAGTATAGTTAAGGGTTACTACTCATTATAACTATCATCATGACACTCTTCAGAGTCAGAATAGTTATGAGTCAATACACTATATACTATATGAGAGAATACTCTATACATTATAACAGAGAACATACTATACTATATACAAGAAATTATACTATAATTAGAATGTGACATACTATTTCTCGATACGACACATCTCTGTAGTATCACCGTGTAACCAGAGTCTCCTGGAGGGAGAGCGGGCATTGTGTGTATAGATCTATACGGGAGAGACACTCACACATCCTGACTGCTAGCTACAGTCCGAGCCGAAAGGCCAAGGGGTGACAAAATGTCACATCACTACACATGACTCGGAGGGTCATCAGTTATTCGATCGTCAATCAGCATGGTTACATACGAGTTCACATTCAGACCTTTAATTAACACATTAAGAATTAAAGGCAAAACAGATTCCCCGAGGTGTATTGTGCATTTAATACTACCTGGAGTCTGCATTTTTATTTCAATAAGCCGGCAGTGATACTGCTGGGGTAAAACATTATTTTTCCCAATTACTTTATATGAATGAAGTCTAAAACTATATTTTTGTACTGATAGTTTCACTGGGAAAACTTTTACATTTTGAAAGGACCAAACATGCAAACAACCGGGTCTTGGTAGAAGACTACTTTTTACTGGAAAATATAGGATTTTCTAGGGAGTATGTAATCAAACATAGAAATCAGTTATTACACCACATGGTTGTAAAAAATTTTATACAAGCAATGAGACTAAATACATATGAACTCACCAGCTTTATGCTGATAAACTCTTTCAAAATAACTTGTATTCTCAGGTCATCAGTAGACAGGTACAGATGAAGCTTTTGAGAAGATGGAGCATATACAAGACTCATCTTTTATTTTGATTATACTTTTGGTGTCTTACAACTGTACAGAACACGCTTGTATTACAATTATTATATTAATGCAATGGATGTTGTTGCTTGTTTTTACTATTATGCATTGTTGTGATACTGTACATGACGTCCTCCACCCCAGAACGTTTCCTCCGTTCTTGGTTTTGGGGTGTGACAGATTGGTATCAGAGCACAGTTTATAGTGAATCAAGTATATCAACCCATAAAAGATATACGAACTATAAACACATCAGGATTAAAACACTCTGACCAAGAATATAGACTTTTAAATAATAAAATATTTAACTAAGTATATATATACATTTATCCATACCAGTGTCAGTATCATACTAGAACAGAACAAAAGTATTACGATTGTTGAACAACACAATTAGGCTTAGAGACATATGGTCAAACCTAAGGGGATATAGCCTGATCAACTATATTTTCTGAGGAGTGACTAGCATGTGCCTAAGAATGATTATGGTGTTGCAACAAGTTTAAAAACTTACCAACACTACTACAAGAACATTAGAACAAGAATACTATAGGAGTATTCTACATTTCTGTAATTTACATATGTGAGAACTAAAAAGGTCTTTCCTAGTAGAGCGATAGTTGCTAAGGGGATACGCTAAGGTTACATGCAACTAAGGCGCTATAGACTCAGAATCTGTGACCTTCGCTTTACTTCCTGTTCCTTGTTTGGTTGTGGATTTATAGTTAGGGTCACTTATTCGAAGGTCTATTTTGTGTTGGTTACATGTATTTAGTATGCACTATGCAAGTATCGAATTAACTGGTAAAGATCATCTTATAAGTATCTTAGATTGGAACGTCTATTAACTATTCTTTCCCCATTCTCGCGTAGATAGCATGGCTGGCTTCCACCTTCCTGGCGATCTGTACTATCCGAACCAAGGCATTGGAGGATGGCTCGATGAAGAGCCAGAAGATGATCACCCGATCCCTTTGGATGATCACCGTGCAGAAGGCTTTCGGATAGCTCCGACTCTGAACCAGAAGTCAACAACCTACCCCCAGTAGCTCCAAACCCAAACCCCGTCCAGTATTTCAAGGTCCCACTCCCATGTGGGCAACAACCTTGAATCGATGGAGTGATGAACAAGGTCAGCCTTTACCTTTCAACGGAGACCGAAGCTTTTACAACATAAGCGAGGGAGGTTCAGCTGACCGAGTCTTGCCCATCATGATCCATAGGATTTCTAGGAACGTCGAACAAAGTCATGCAGCCATCGGCAGAGTTGTGGAAATTGACGCCAACTCTAACCTTAACACTGTCCGTATCCGCCAACTTGAAGAAGCTATGGATAGGACTAGGAGAACCAATGAGGCTCTGCAGCAACAGCTAGCTGCATCCCGAGCCGAAGTCATGGAACTCCGGATGCGTCAGAGGGCGCATGAACGACATCTTCAGGAAGCAGTACGCCAACTGGCAGACCTAAGGGTTCGCCCAAGGTATACCCGTCGCCAGTAGAAGATGTCGACGCATCTTTCTCTTTTGATTTAGGAATAGCCTATCTTTTTATGCTCTATAGAGCACTTGTCTGTAAACATTCCTAACTCTGAAAGTACTTTAACTAGGTTCCTAGGCTGCCAACATTTTCCCTTATGGTTTGATGTATGACCTACTGTTAGGTCACTTTTCCCGAACTCATTTTACATCATTAATACCAGTAATATTGGTAGTTATCTACTCTATGGGAAAGTCTATACTTTCGTGTTTCCCTACTCTGTTGATATGACTCTATCTGATAGTTGGACTATGGCGATTTAGTCCGTGATCATGTTTACAATCGATTCTTACTATTATCATCATCTTTATGAACTTTCAGTAAAAGATGTCGCCTCGCAAGCGTACGACCAGAAGCATGCCTGCAGATCAAACTCCACCTCCACCTCCTCCTCCTCCGCAGTTCGATGCGGTGATGTTTCAGGCAGCTGTAACCGCAGCTATGGCCCAAATAAATTCCGGTGATGCAAGTGGAGCTGGAATGGGCACCAACTCTAGACATGGTGAAATCCACCCACGTACACAGGGGTGTACCTATAAGGATTTCATGAACTGCAAACCAACATTCTTCAATGGGACTGGAGGGATCATTGCATTGTCCCAATGGATCGAAAGAACTGAAGCCATCTTCGAGATGTGCTCGTGCCCCGAGGAAAGCAAGATAAAGTTCGCTGCTTGCACCTTCACTGAAAGGGCCCTGACATGGTGGAATGGCCATGTCAAATCACTCTCCTTGGTAACAGCCAATGCCATGGACTGGGACACACTGAAAGACCTTCTGACAAGGGAGTACTGCCCTAGAGGCGAAATTCAGAAACTCGAAGAGGAACTCTGGAACCTCAAGATGACGGGGACCGACATAGTGGCTTATACAGCCAGGTTCTGTGACCTAGTGACTCTATGTCCCAACATGGTCCCCACCGAGGGCAAGAAAATTGAACGATACATCTGGGGTTTAGTGCCCCCGTATCGAGGGAACGTTCTAGCATCACACCCTATGACCTTTGATAGTGCCAAGGAATTGGCCAAAAGGTTAATTGATCATGAAGTTCCCTACACTCCATCAACAACCACAACGGTCGCCACTGCACCGACCAAGACATCCGACAACAAAAGGAAGCGGTGGGACCGAAAGAAGCGTAATTCAGCCCAATCCTCTTCCAAGAACCAACAAATGGTGGCTGTCCATGCTGCCACTACTCCTGCTGCCCCTGCACCAGCCAAAACATATGCAGGGAACCTACCCAAGTGCTCCAAGTGCTCTTTCCATCACAACGGCCCTGCCGGGAAATGCACTGCTCTAACTGTGACCGGAAGGGCCATACCACCCGGTTTTGCCGAACACCGCCCAAACCCATTTCCCAGGTCCCCAGTTAAGGAGTAAGCCAGGCCTGCTACGGCTGTGGCGAGGTAGGACATTTCAAAAGAAACTGTCCAAAGGCTGGGAATGCGGGAGGAGGAGGCAGACTACTTGCTATTGGCCACAACGAAGCAGTAGCAGACCACACAGTAGTCACGGGTATGTTCCTTCTCGATAACTCTTATGCTTGTATCCTGTTTGATAGCGGAGCAGAGAGGAGTTTCGTAAACCAGAACTTCAAACACTTACTTAAACAATCACCGCAATCACTAAAAGAAACCTTCGTCGTAAAAATGGCTAACGGAAGACAGAGAGATCTAACGAGATCTACATAGGATGTACCCTCACGCTAGATAATCATTCGTTTCCAATCGACCTCATACCAGTAGCAATCAAGAGCTTCGATGTCATTGTGGGCATGGACTGGTTGAGTCTCCATCGCACCGATATCCTATGTTTCGACAAAGCAATCCGTCTAAACCTACCAAACCACGAAACCTTGTTGATCTACGGAGACAAACCCAGTTCGAGCCTTCGTATCATCTCAAGTATTCAAGCCCAGAAATACTTGCGTAAGGAATAATGCGTGTTCCTTACACACATCGTCGACACGAGCCAGAAAACAAAAGATCTAAAAGTCGTCCCCGTAGTACGTGACTTCCCCGACGTCTTTCCAGAAGAGCTACCGGGATTACCTCCCCAACGTCAAGTCAAGTTCCGAATCGACTTAATCCCAGGAGCTACCCCCGTAGCCAAATCGCCCTATCGTCTAGCACCTGCTGAGATGCAAGAACTATCCGGTCAACTTAACGAACTGCTCAGCAAGGGCTTCATAAGACCAAGCTTCTCGCCCTGGGGAGCACCGGTCTTGTTCGTCAAGAAGAAAGACGGATCGTTCCGTATGTGCATCGATTACAGGGAACTCAACAAGCTCACAGTCAAGAATCGTTATCCTCTTCCTCTCATAGACGATTTATTTGACCAACTGCAAGGGGGGAGCTACTTTTCCAAAATCGATCTGAGGTCCGGGTATCACCAATTACGAGTACTTGAAGAGGATATTCCGAAGATAGCCTTCCGAACTCGTTACGGACACTACGAGTTCGTGGTGATGCCATTCGGATTGACCAAGGCGCCTGCATTATTCATGGACTTGATGAATAGAGTATGTCGTCCTTACTTTGATCAATTCGTCATCGTCTTCATTGATGATATACTTATTTACTCTCGAAGTAAGGAGGAGCATAGCAATCATCTACGACAACTCCTGGAGACCTTACGATCGGAGAAGCTATACGCGAAGTTCTCTAAGTGCGAATTTTGGATCCGAAGAGTCGAATTCTTAGGACACGTGGTTAGTGAAGAAGGAATCCACGTGGATCCGTCCAAAATTAAGGCTATTGAGAACTGGTCAGCACCGAAGACGCCTACAGAAATTTGTCAATTTCTACGCCTCGCTAGCTACTACCGTAGGTTCATACAGAACTTCTCTCAAATCGCAAAACCCCTTACGACACTGACCCAGAAGGGCGTGGCCTTTGACTGGGAAGAGAAACAAGAAAAGGCATTCCAAACCCTGAAGCGAGCCTTATACACCGCACCGATACTATCCCTCCCCGAAGGGATAGACGACTTCGTGGTATACTGTGATGCATCCAATCAAGGGCTCGGTTGTGTTATGATGCAACGAGGAAAGGTCATAGCCTATGCCTCAAGACAGCTGAAGACACATGAGGTCAACTACACCACCCACGATCTCGAGTTAGGAGCAGTTGTGTTCGCCCTAAAAATCTGGATACACTACCTGTATGGTACGAAGAGCACCATCTTCACAGACCACAAAAGCCTACAACACATATTCAACCAGAAAGAGCTCAATATGAGACAACGACGGTGAGTTGAACTACTCAATGATTACGAATGTGAAATTCGTTATCATCCGGGTAAAGCCAATGTGGTAGTAGACGCCCTAAGTCGGAAAGAATATTCTGGTCGAAGAGTCAAGTCATTAACAATGACTATCCATTCGCATCTATCCACACAAATTAAGGAGGCTCAGCTTGAAGCTTTGAAACCTGAAAATGTAGCAGGAGAATCCCTACAAGGAATGGATAAGAACCTAGCAGCCAAGGGTGACGGAGCCTTATATCTCATGGACCGGATCTGGACCCCGAAACACGGTGGCTTCAGAGACATGGTCATGAAGGAAGCGCACAACACTCGATACTTCGTCCACCCAGGTTCAGATAAGATGTATCTGGATCTTAAAAACTCATACTGGTGGCCTAACATGAAAGCATAGATTGCTACCTTCGTAAGTAAATGCCTTACTTGCGCGAAGGTCAAGGTCGAATACCAGAAACCATCAGGTCTACTCCAAAAACCGGAGATACCTGAATGGAAGTGGGAGCGGATCACAATGAACTTCATAACCAAGTTACCCAAGACAACGGGTGGACTTGATACCATATAGGTCATCGTCGATAGGTTGACCAAGTCCGCACACTTCCTACCCATCAAAGAAACCGACAAGATGGAAAAGCTCACAAGAACATACATTAGGGAGATCGTACGACTGCATGGTGTTCCTATATCTATTATCTCCGATAGAGATAGTAGATTCACTTCGAGGTTCTGCCAGTCATTACAAAGCTCCCTAGGAACGAGGTTGGACATGAGTACGGCCTACCATCCACAGACAGACGGACAAAGTGAGAGGACTATCCAAACATTAGAAGATATGTTGCGAGCCTGTGTGATCGACTTTGGTAAGGCATGGGATACCCACTTACCCCTTGTCGAATTCTCTTACAACAACAGTTATCACACGAGCATCAAGGCTGCTCCATTTGAAGCCCTCTACGGCCGGAAGTGCAGATCCCCTCTGTGCTGGCCTGAGGTGGGTGACACTTAGTTAGCTAAAGGACGAGTTCCTAACAACACTCTCACGGGTCCGGAAATCATTCGGGAAACGACGGAGAAAATCGTTCAGATTCGTGAACGATTGAAAGCCTCTAGAGACCGACAGAAAAGCTACACAGATAAACGAAGGATACCTTTGGAGTTCCAGGTGGGAGACCGAGTCCTTTTGAAAGTCTCACCCTGGAAGGGCTTGATACGCTTCGGAAAGCGTGGAAAGCTAAATCCAAGATACATAGGGCCTTTCGAGATTCTTGCTAGAATCGGCCCCGTAGCTTAGAAACTCAACCTACCCCGCGAACTTAGTAACTTAGATCCTACCTTCCACGTCTCGAACTTGAAAAAGTGCCTATCCGACGAGACTCTTGTAATCCCACTCGACGAGATCGAGATCAACGAGAGCCTCAACTTCGTGGAAGAACCAGTAGAGATCATGGACCGAGAGGTCAAACGAACAAAACAAAGCCGCATCCCAATCGTGAAGGTTCGCTGGAACGCCAAGCGAGGACCGGAGTTCACTTGGGAGCGCGAGGATCAAATGAAACTAAAATATCCTTTATGTTGTAATAACTTAATGCTTGAACTCTAATTTCGGGACGAAATTCCCTCTAACGGGGGGATGATGTGACAAACCGAAATTTTCATTTGTATAATTTCTACAGTCAAACACTTCAAATGTTAGTCAAAAACATTTCAGTACATTTTTGGCCGGTTTGATGTCCGTTTGGGTGTTTTACTTTAATTTCGTCAAACGATTTAAATAAAAGGAAGTGTCGTTATTAGTGAGGTGTAACAAGCAAAACATACAACACCTTAGCAAGGTGTGTACGGCCAAACAAGAGGTGTTTGGGCCATAAACACCATTTTCCCAAGAACTCATGCATATAGCATGAGTTTACACACCTTTTCCTCATTTTCCACTTCCCACCTCAAGCACACCAACCTTTTTCTCTCAAGTATCATAAGTTCATTTCTTCAAATCCGCCAAAATGTAAGTGTTTCCTTCCTAAATTCGTCCATACAACACTTAATCTAGTGTTTATACATCATTTCATCCATGGATTCTTCATTTTTACTTAGATCTTAAAGTGTTCTTCAAAACACCAAGAACACACACTAGTGTTTTTGGGCTCTAATCACTCTTACAAGCTTCATATAAGTAAGTATACTCCTCCTAGCTAGTTGTTTGCTTAGTGTACTTGTTAATCCATGGAATGAACATCAAAATCCCCAAGAAAATATGTGTTTACAGTTTGGGGAGATCCCTAAACCGTAAACACCCCCAAATGGTGTTTTGATGCCCCTAACACCTTCTAATGCTTGGATAAGAGGCTAGAAACTTGCATGCATGAACTAGAAACACCAAAACACGAAATGGTTGGGGAAACATGAGTTTACGGCCGTAAACTCATGTGTTTACGACCGTAAACACAAGTGTTTACGACCGTAAACTCTCAAAGGTGGTCCAAGGACCGTAAACTCAAATGATGGGTCCTTTTGTGCCCTAACCACTCCCTAACCATTTGATTTGAACTTAGAACCCTTTCTTGTGAAGAATAGGACCTTAAATCACACAAATGCACCATTCCCATGAGTTTACGGCCGTAAACTCATGGGGGAAATGGTCCAGAAACCGTAAACACACATAAAGGCTACCAAATGAGGAGTAAACTCCAATGTGAGGCCATACTCTCCTTAGGTGCAACCGTTAGCACTCCTAGAACTTGAAATAAAGTGTTTTCATGTATTGGAGTATCTTTACTTGCTTAATTAGTGAATAAATAACTAATTAGATACATATATGTGTCACTACATGTTACATAGGATCCGTGTGTGTGTTCAAGTCCTCACTTGACACCTAGCATCCTACCCGACACTTCCATCCAATCCACTCACTACAGGTGAGTTCATACCCCTTAATCAACCTTTTAAATGTTTTTAAATGCTTTTATGGGGGGGGGGGGGGGAATACAAGCTGAATCAAACAAGTTATGGTATCAATCACATGTGATTTATAACTTGCAATCAAAAGGATTTTCTATACTTTTAGCTGTTTTGTCAGCAAAACTGTTTCAAATTGGTTATCAAACTCATTTTCATGTTAAATTGTTTATAAAACTATTTCTAAACTCTTTTAAACTTATTTTATTTCTAAACCATATCTACACCCATATATTTATATAAGTAAGACTTGAAAGGCTTAGGACTGATAGCTCAGATTACTTCATGTTCCTTGTTTGGTTGTGGACTTAGGGTATCATGTTATTTGTCCGACGGTCGTTGAATTCTTAGTTATATATCATATATATTTGTGTTGGATATATAAATATCTTTAGTTCAGCCTAGTACCGTTGTGTAACAAAGACATGCAACATTCATTACTATTTAACTATAATAAGTATAGTTAAGGGTTACTACTCATTATAACTATCATCATGACACTCATCAGAGTCAGAACAGTTATGAGTCAATACACTATATACTATATGAGAGAATACTCTATACATTATAACAGAGAACATACTATACTATATACAAGAAATTATACTATAATTAGAATGTGACATACTATTTCTCGATACGACACATCTCTGTAGTATCACCGTGTAACCAGAGTCTCCTGGAGGGAGAGCGGGCATTGTGTGTATAGATCTATACGGGAGAGACACTCCCACATCCTGACTGCAAGCTACAGTCCGAGCCGAAAGGCCAAGGGGTGAAAAAATGTCACATCACCACACATGACTCGGAGGGTCATCAGTTATTCGATCGTCAATCATCAAGGTTACATACGAGTTCACATTCAGAGCTTTAATTAACACATTAAGAATTAAAGGCAAAACAGATTCCCCGAGGTGTATTGTGCATTTAATACTACCTGGAGTCTGCATTTTTATTTCAATAAGCCGGCAGTGATACTGCTGGGGTAAAACATTATTTTTCCCAATTACTTTATATGAATGAAGTCTAAAACTATATTTTTGTACTGATAGTTTCACTGGGAAAGCTTTTACATTTTGAAAGGATCAAACATGCAAACAACCGGGTCTTGGTAGAAGACTACTTTTTACTGGAAAATATAGGATTTTCTAGGGAGTATGCAATTTTCAAACATAGAAATCAGTTATTACACCACATGGTTGTAAACATTTTTATACAAGCAATGAGACTAAATACTTATGAACTCACCAGCTTTATGCTGATAAACTCTTTCAAAATAACTTGTATTCTCAGGTCATCAGTAGACAGGTACAAATGAAGCTTTTGAGAAGATGGAGCATATACAAGACTCATCTTTTATTTTGATTATACTTTTGGTGTCTTACAACTGTACATAACACGCTTGTATTACAATTATTATATTAATGCAATGGATGTTGTTGCTTGTTTTTACTATTATGCATTGTTGTGATACCGTACATGACGTCCTCCACCCCAGAACGTTTCCGCCGTTCTTGGTTTTGGGGTGTGACACGCCGCCTCGTATGCGGGTTGTACGAGAAGGTATGCTGGGCGTACGAGGGTCAGACTGAAAACCCTAATATTCGGACCTGACACCCATTTGAACATCCTTAAATCTTTAGGACTAAACCCTAATCCGCCTCTAGAGCCTCATTTCATCCCTTTAAACCAAAGATCCCTTGTGAGAGTGTTTTGGAGCTTAAGGAGTGTTTTGTGGCCATTTTGGAGTTCATTCAAGAAGAAGGAAGTGCTAAGCAAGCTTGGAGTGGCATTGGGCTTCAAGAATCTGCATCTAGTTCACCTTTAAGAGCTTCTAGAGGTATAAAGCTTTGATCTTTCCATCTTATTCATTAGATCTAGCTAGAGTTTTCTATATTGTCCCTTTTAGTTGGTTTTGGACCTTCTTTGAGAGTTTAGCAACTCCAGAGGCTAAAATAGTTAGATCTGAGCCTTGTGAGCATGTTAGATGCATAAAGGTGCTAGCTTGAAGAGTATCTAGACTCCATTCATGAGTTTGAAGCTTTAAATGAAGTCCTAATGTGAAGAATGAAGTTTTAAAGTCCCATATAGCATGCAAGGGCATAAAGTTGCCAACTTTATGCCCTAGGATGTCTTAATGAGCTCAGATCTGAGTTTGGGACGTAAAGTCTTCATGTATTAAGCACTTAATGGATTTTGTGCATAAGTTATTTGTACGCTGGCGTACAATGTAGTACGCTGCGCGTACAACCCTTTTGCCCAATACGCTAAGCGTACAGAAGAGGTACGATGGGCGTACACTCTCAGGAAGACTTTGGGCTTAGCGGACTTCAGACCATTGTGCCCTAATGGTTTTGGGCTTGGATTTGCTGGTAGTTGGGCCTGAATGTACTTTTGGGCCAATATTAGGATATTTGGGTCTAATGGGCCTTGTGGCCCAATACGGAAATGGACTTCGCATTATGGGCCTCGGTTTGGGCCACGTCTTGGACTAGGTTGTTCTGGGCCTTCGTGGGCCAATTGGGAATATGGTTATAGACTAAGGAAATTATTGGGCTTTAGGATAAGGTCCATTAGAGAGGTTAGGCCTAATTTGGAAAATTAGGCCATTGGTTCATAAATTGGCCTTTGGACCTTTCAGATTATAGTCTGGGCCAAAGTATTAGACAAGGATAGGTTTCGGGTAAAATGGTTTTTTTACCCCGGGTATGAAGTGATATGTATGGATTGGAACTCAATTGCTAATTGAGTGTCAACTGATATTGGTAGCTCCGGGAAGTGAACAGGGCAGCAACTGTGGAATTCTTTCAGGAAGCTTCTGCATTCGAGGTCAGTCTCCTCACCATACCAATGGGTCTAAGGCACCAAGGCCGACCCATTCAGTTAGTTTTAGTGTTTATTGTAGATTCACTACTAATATGTCTGGTATGCATGTATATGTCGTATGCTAGTGATAATGTGGTATGGTATTTGACTATGTGGTATGTGATATGCTAGTTGTCTTTGTGATACTTTCATGGAAGACCATGCGAGAGCCCATGACGCTTGGATGTAAGACCATGTGGGGGAGCCCATGGCTTTTCAGGTAAAGACCATGGGGGGAGCCCATGGTAGTTGGATGTAAGGCCATGTGGGGGAGCCCATGGCTTTTCAGCTAAAGACCATGGGGGGAGCCCATGTCATTTGGATGTAAGACCATGTGCGGGAGCCCATGGCTTTTCAGCTATAGACCATGGGGGAGCCCATGGCACTTAGGTGTAAGTCCATGTGGGGGAGCCCATGACATCTTGGAGTAAGGCCCTGGGAGGAGCTCACTGCATCCTTATATGTTTATATGATATGGCTATGTGATTGGTATGACTTATGTGGTTGATAGGGTTTATGTAGCTTTTATAGCTAGTATGGATTATGTGGACATATGGATTGTGTGGGGTATGCGTTGGGGAACTCACTAAGCTTCGTGCTTATAGTTTTGTTTATTGTTTTAGGTATCATCGGTTTAGAAAGGAAGGGCCTGGTTTGATCGTAGCGCACACACATGTGTTTCTACAGTATATGATTTTGGGACGAACTCTGATAAATGTTTTTAATTAATCATGTTTTTGGAATGGTTGCATTTTGAAGATATCTGTGTTTTTCCTATTATAAAAATGAAATTTTTACCCTCGGCTTTTGGGTCGTTACAAGCCACTTTGCTTTTCATTCATCAACCCAAAACATCTATCCATTCAATCGGTCAATCCTTCGAAATCAAAACAATAATACCCCAAAAACATCACAATTATCGACTACATCATCGAATCCCAGCAGCACATGGCTTCAATTTTTCATTGAAACCAAAGCATCAAAACCGAACTCCAAGGCTTCAATTATCGACTTGCCAAAATCAACAAAGCATCCTGTATGCGAAAATAAGTTCTTCACTTCCACGTTAAATCTCGATTTCCGATTCTAAAGTTGTTTCTTTTCGAAGTCAGATTATAAGCATCACCAAAAACAACTTCTTTGTTTTTCAACCCAAATGTTCGTTATTTGATTCCAAAATCAACATATCAACATTAAAAAAACCATTCGAAATCAACATACACCAAAACTCAGCCTTTGCATTCAAACTAGAAATCCAGTAAATCAATTTTTACTTTGAAACAAACGAACTTTGACTTTGTTCTGATTGAAATTCCATGATTGACCAAAATACAATCGGTTTTGTCAACAAATTTGAAACTGATAAACAACAATCCTCAATTCCATGAAACCTTTTCAGATCAAACTATCATTTCCATTTCGAATTTCATATCAAGAACAAACTGAATCAAACAATCAAAATCGATTGTGTGATTAGGTGAAAAAGTCGTGAAGCACAATTTCAAGCAGACGTCAAGAACAAAACAATAATCAATCATATTGAATGAATTAATCCGTCAGAAAAACAGTAATCAATCCGATGCAAAGCGAATGAGTAATATGAACAAGAAAGAAAATCGGATCTAGATCATGAATTTTGGGCTCAAATTGGGATTAGTGAACAAAAACTAGTCTAAAACAGAAATAAATTGAATCAATCAAAGGGGTTGAAATGGATATGATCCAATGAGACAAATCGATCAAAAATTGAAAAATGCAAAGTACGAATCGAAATCATAGACGTTTTGGAATCCATTTGAGAATTTGAGATCCTTTTTGACGAATCGAGTTCCATTTGCAACGAATGAATCAAATTTAGAAGATCTTGGTTCTTTTGTTGGAACGAGAAAATCTCCATTTTGAACATTGTACCACCCATGATGCGTGATGTGCAACTCGTTCTTCGTGTTCTTTTTGTTCTTCAACAATCCAAGAACATCTTCATATGAACCACCAACACTTTGGGTTTTGACTTCTAATTCAATGCAACATTTGGAGATTGTTGCTTTGGAACCCAATTTTGCTTCACAACAACACTTGATGATTTTTGTGAGTAAACCCGCTTTTTTTTGCGTACAGATACCAGGTCTATTTCACCCATGGGGTGTGACAGCAATCCCCTTCGGTCTATTTCAACCGGATACCAGGTCTATTTCACCCGTATCACTACCGTACAGATCAACATATAGTAGGCCCTATTAGTCATCGGGCCCCGCCCAACATGAAGACGTGTTCGGCATACATATCTATCAATAATCAAGCCGTGCCCGGTACAAATGTAAACATATAAACATATAATCATAGGAACACATGCGATACCCGCAAATACAATAGCATACAATACAGTTATCGAGCCCCACCCGGCATCGGGCCTTGCCCGGTAAGCATACCAAAATATAACACATGCAAGAGTCACACAAACATCTAGCATCCTAACATAATAAACCATGTACCGGAATTGGTGCCTTCTACACTCTAAACCCAGTGAGGAACATCACATGAAGCTGCTGAATCACTTGAATGAATATCTGACATGTACGAAGTCTAATGTTTTAGTCCCTTGTATTTTTTGTTCGCTTACATCTTTCCCATAAATTGGGAAGTGTAGTAGAGTAGATAAGAACTTCACTTTTAATATTTCGTGTAACCTTGTCTAAACTCTCTGTACTGATTGAAAGCTAATTTGAGCCAAACAGATTATATTTACATCTTGTGTTCATCAATTACACTTTACTCTGATATTGTTATTCAATCTCGATTTCTTTGCAACTACATTTGGTATCAGAACAGGATTCATACAGATTTGATCTATTTTTCTGAATTCTCGCAAAAGTTTGAGTCTCGTTCTAGATTTCAATTTTCCGCTATTTTGCATCAGAAATTCATTCTATATCTACTCTTGTGAGTCGATTCTGCGGTCTAGTTGCTAATTCGAGTGTTCCATTAGTGATTATCAAAATTTTTGTCTGTTTGATTTTGTTCAAATTCAAAGTTTTTTCAAAATTATGTCTATACGTTAATGGAAAACTTCAACATGAACACGATGACGTCTTATTCTCATCTCTTTGGTTCATCGACTAAAATTCTGATGCTGATCCCCGAGTATTTTGATCAGTGGGCTGATCGGATCGAAGATTACTTGAATGAAATCGATGAAGTGTTATGGAAGTGTATTACCGGTGATGTTCATCCACCTCCTGTTGTTCAGAATATTGGAACTTCTTCCAATAATCAAAATGTTCAAGAGATGGCTGAAAGATTGGCGAAGAATGAGAAGAAATGTATGAGAGAACTCAGAGGTGCTCTACCTCCTGTTGTTTACAATTACATTCGTAGTTGTAAAACTGCTAAAGCCATTTGGAACACTTTGAAGGAAAAGTTTCAAGGGAATGAAAAGACAAAAATCAATTCAATGAAAAATTGTCTGGTTGAATTAAGAGAATTCAAACAAAAAGATGGTGAAACTATCGAATTGTATTATGATCGTCTAAATGAGCTAATCTACAAGTGCAGTCGATATGGAATCACCAGGTCAACAATGGAATTTAATATCACGTTTGTTATGGGACTTCGCAAGGAATGGTGAAACGTGAGTTTAATGGTGAAGACTCAACAAAGTTTTGATAACTTTTCATTGAATAATTTGTATAATTTGTTGAAAACTCATGAATTCTAAGTTAATTAAATTGCTAAAGAAGCGAAGATTAGTCTAGGAGGACCACTAGCTTTAGTTTCGAAAGCAATTGGAAGGGAAGCAGAGATAGAAGCTACAGAGAAAAAAGGTTCGGATGATGAGGGGCTGATTGTAAATTCCGATGATGAGGCTGTTGCATTTTACTCTAACAACAGAGTAAAGAAATTTTTTAAGAAGCCATTCAATGCAAGGTCGAAAATTAGTGAAATGAAAGGAAGTGTTGTTGAGAAAACTGGAGGTGATGAGAAGAAGGAAGAAAAGAAGGAAGTTCGTGATAAAGAGGAAAAGAAAGAGAAAAAGCTTAAAGGCGATGCTGGATTAGACTTCCATTATTGCAATGGGGCGAATCATACGGCATCTGATTGCATGCTTCGTAAGCGTGATGAGAAGAAGAACAAAGTGAAAGATGAAGCTTATTACATGGAGATGTTGGAGGAAGTTCGTGCAAAAGCTAAGGGTTTGTCTTTGGTGGCCAAGGGAGCAGATGAAGAAGATGGCACATACCAAATTTGGTCGTCAGGTTCGGACGATGAAGTGATGCGAAACCCTACACAAGGGGCGATGTTTGCTATGCATGAGGAGGGAGATGAAGAAATCGAGACAGGTCGTTGTTTTGTATCTACAAGTGCAGATAAATCACCAATGACCACGAAGGTACGTTCTTTACTTCAATCTTTCAATATTCCTCTGAATGCATATGATTATGTGTTAATTGCTTTTGATTGTATTGTTGCTTATTTTGATAATTTGGTTCTCTCTGCTAGCAATGAGGCTAAGAAATCTAGTACTCTGTTACTAGAGACATAAAAGCAGTTGGATTTGAAGAAAATGAGAATAGAATATCTAGAGTTATAAATAACTAATCTCATGTATGATAGAGACAATTTGAAAAATGATGTTCGAATCTTACTAGCTCAGAGAAACATTTATTGTAATTCCGCTAAGAGATTATATGCTAAGTTGACTTCTTTACATCACTCTTCGGACATTAGCAAAGAACAACATAGGAAACTTTTTCCCTTTTTAGCTTTCGAAAGGGACACAATTGATTATATTTCCTATGATTGTGAACAAACAATTGCTGATTTTGATAAAGTTCCAGACAATAGATATGCATATCGAATAGTAAAAATTGATGAATGTTTGAATGCTAATTAATTAGTTGATATAGTAAATGATACCTTGACCAAAGACCAACAAATTAAGATTTTGAAAAGAACTGAGAATTCAAAAACTGATCTTCAAAACAATTACATTGATATTGAAGATGATTCTGACAATATTTGTGAAATTGAAGAGGATCAAGTTATTGATTGTTCTCAGTTGTCTATCATTAATGTTGCTTCAACGGCTAAAGGCAATGAAACATGTAATGATTCTGAGGTTAAAATTGACAATGACCAACCTTCAACTTCGAAAGTTGTTGTTCATGACCATGTAACTGTCGAAGATAGTCAAACAGATAGTGACGATGATGAAGAAGTGTCAACCGAGACAAACGCTCCAAAAGTTTTGAAAGAAAATATCACACCTCGCATAGTTGAAGATCAGGTGTACGAAGAGACAAAGGAATACGACAAAGTCATGAAGGAAAAAGGTTCTCACAATCTTGAACCCAATTCAGTGATTTATCCAAACTTTAAGTGTTCGGATAATGTCGTTTTTCCAAACCAAGTTTTTGTTACAAAGGGTAATGGAGAAAGTGTTAAACCTGACATAAAAAAACTGGTTGAAGAGGACAATAGGAAAACTTTAAAGGATGGGTTCTTTTCGAATCAAAGTACCTTTGAAAACAACTTGACCAAAAACTCTTACACTTTTCAACGTTAAAAACCAAGTTGAACCAGGATTGTTAAAACTGACAAATCTCAAGTTGAAAAACCTACAAACGTCAAAGTTACTGAAAAATCAAAACAAGTTTGGGTTGAAAAATCTGAAAAATCAAAAGAAGTTTCAACAAAGGATGAAGTTGTGGCTCAAAATGTCAAAATCAATTCCCAAGCTTTTAAAGATCAAGTTGACAAGATTTCGAAAGAAAACAAAATTTCAAAGAGACAAGCACGAAAGAAATTTTTTTGGCAAAACATTAAGCCATGAAAGAAACAAAATGGTTTGCTTAATAAATCTTATGAAAAGAAAATGTCTAATTGTGTTCAGACTTCTTTTGAAAAGAACCTAGTAAATAAGCCAAATCCCACTCGCACTTCAAAGATTTCGTCTCCTCAAAGATTTCAAAATAATTCATTTATAAACAACGAGCAAATTTCAAAATCAACTTTTAATGTTCAAAAATCTATGATGAGAATTATGTGCAAAATAAACAATCAAAGAATTTTCATAAGACTTCATGAAATGCACAAAAGAATTATCATCGTGTTTCACATCCAAATCAATTCATGAATTCTCAAAGGTTTTTAAAAGAAATAATGTTGGTTATCAAAAGCATTTTCAAAATCGTTATATTCCTCATGTTTCAACACGAAAATCAACAAGACACTATGAGAAGTTGCAAGTTCAAGGACGAAAATTCAAAAATCATACGCCTGATCCACCTCCTTTTCCAAACCCACCCTCAAAACAATTAGTAAAATCTTCATTTATTAAAGGGAAAACAAATTTGAAGAATATCCATCATTGGTTGGAAGGTAAAGGAAGGAGATTTCAATCTGCAAAATTTTCTCAAGAGCTGATCAAGGAGGAGTATGAGAAGTATTTGAATGAATCATCAAATTACAGTTCTTCTTCACAAGGGTCAAATATTTCAGTCAAACAATGGAAAGCTATTCCAAAGGCAACGGTTCGTGTGAAACAGACTAAAAAGAAAAAGGAAAAAGTCATTGAAGATTTTAAATCTATGAATACTTACTTTTCTTTGCCTTTAACTTACGAAGTAGACTTATTTGATAGTCTCAAGTCTAAAGTTCGTAAATGGATAACAGGATCTTTGTTTCATAGTATCTTTCAAACTAATCACCAAGGACCCAAACAGCCTTGGGGACCTAAATTCTTTTATTAATTCCAGGTCATGAGTGACGAGCAATATGATGAAAAATGGTATATTGATAGTGGTTGCTCATGTCACATGACTGGACGAAAGGAGAATCTTCGTGATTAAAGGACTTTGGAGAATGCTGGAGTTGTAAAGTTTAGCAACAACAACAACTGCCATGTTCGGGGATATGGCAAAGTCACAAATGGGAATTTTACAATCAAAAGAGTTGCATATGTTGAAGGTCTTCAACATAACTTGATAAGTGTTTCGAAACTAGTTGTGGACACTGGAAATCAAGTGGTGTTTAACGAAGAAGGCAGTGTGATTTCGAACATTGAAACAAAGGAAGAATTACTCAAATCCAAACGAAAAGGAGACATGTTTACTCTTGACATCAATCTATTTGTTGGGATTCCCTCAGTTTGCTCACTTTCAAAACCTTCGTCTGACATTAGCTGGCTTTGGCATAGGCATTTGTCACATTTGAATTTTCGAAATTTAAATAAGTTGGTGGTAAAAGATCTGGTAAGAGGTTTACCTGTGTTAAAGTTTGATAATGATACTTTGTGTGTAGCTTGTGAACAAGGAAAGCAGCACAGACAAGGTCATCCTATTGTGATTGATTCGAATATTGTTGAGCCTTTAGAATTACTTAACATTGATCTATGTGGACCCTTAACAGTTGAGACACTAAATAAATAACGATACATATTGGTCATTGTTGATGATTTCTCAAGATTCACATGGGTATATTTTCTATGACTCAAGTTTGAAGCAGCTCAAACATTGATCGACTTCATCAAGCACATTGAATTAAGTTTGAAGAAAAAGGCTAGAAAGATCAAGAGTGACAATGGTTCTAAATTCAAGAATAATGTTCTTGATTCGTTTTTATCAGACAAAGGAATTTCTCATAATTTCTCTTCACCTTACACTCCTCAACAGAATGGTGTTGTAGAAAGACGAAATCGTTCACTTTGTGAATATGCAAGAACGATGCTCATATATGCGAATCTTCCTCAATATCTATGGGCTGAAGCAGTATCTATTGCATGTTTTACTCAAAATCGGTCGTTTATTCATCGTCGTTTTCACATCACTCCTTATGAAATTATCAACAACCGTAAATCAAATGTTAAATTTTTTCATTTTTTTGGATGCAGGTGCTTTACCATGAATCTCAAGGATAATCTTTCGAAGTTTCAACCAAAAGCTGACGAAGGGATATTTTTGGGATATTCGCACAATTCGGTTGCTTATAGGGTGTTAAACAAAAGAACCAGAAAAATCGAAGAAACATGTAATCTCACTTTTGATGAGATTATGTTACACAATTTGATAAAATCTTTGAACAACAACCAATAATGAATAAATCAAATAATGAATCTCAATCTTTGAATTCGTTAGATTTTGATTATGATTTGATTTTTGGTGTTCCAGATCGTGCCATTGATGCCGAAGTCAATGAAGATGATAATTGTGTGTCTGAAGCATTGAAACATTCCGATGATTCCACTATTACACAGGATAACACTGATGTGTTGTCATCAACCAATTCTTTCACAAATAACGAAAGTCTGCCAGATAAGCCGAATTATCAAGTTGAAGGGGAGCATACTTTCGAGGGGGATAGAGAAAGAATGGATGTTGATGTTAAGGGGGAGCATCAAAATATTAATCCAATTGTTGAGGGGGAGCCAGTTGGAAATAATACAAATGTTTCGAATGATCAAACTGATGTTTTTCATGATATTAATGATATTTTTTCAAATGCAGGTGAAGGATCTAAAACTGAAGAAATGTTCGAAGATGCATTAGTGGACTTTGATCCTTCAAATATTCCAATGGATAGATGGATTAAAAGTCATCTGAAAGAACAAGTTTTAGGAGATCAACATGAAGGAGTGCTTACAAGAGCTCAATTACGTGCAAAGAATGAGGTACTTAATGTAAATCAATAATTTTGCATGCTCAATGTTTTTATTTCGAAAATTGAACCAAAAACAGTCAAGATTGCTATGGAAGATCCTGATTGGATTGTTTCTATGCAATCTGAATTGGCTAAATTTGAACAAAATAAAGTTTGGCGTCTAGTTCCTAAACCAAAAGATGTATCAATAATAGGATTAAAATGGATCTTTAAAAATAAAACTGATAAAGAAGGACATGTTGTTCGAAATAAAGCTAGTATTGTAGTTAAAGGTTAGTCGCAACAAGAAGGTATAGAATATGAGGAAACCTTCGCCCCTGTCGCAAGAATCGAGGCTGTTCAATTATTTTTCGCCTATGCAGCACACAAAGATTTTGATGTTTATCAAATGGATGTCAAATGTGCTTTCCTCAATGGAGAACTTGAAGAAACAGTATATGTTGAACAACCTCAAGGTTTTGTTAACAAAAAATTTCTTGATCATTGTTATATCTTAAACAAAGTTGTTTATGGGTTAAAACAAGCACCAAGAGCCTGGTATGCAACTCTTACCAATTTCTTAAAACAATTGAAATTTAAACAAGGATCAGTTGATCCCACTATCTTTCGAAAGAAAGTTGGGAATCATCTTATGCTTGTTCAAATTTATGTTGATGATATAATTTTTGGCTCAACTGGCCCTTCTCTGTCAAAAGAATTTGAAAATTTGATGAAAAGCCAGTTTGAGATGAGCATGATGGGAAAAACCAACAACTTTCTTTGATTAAATATTCGTCAAAGTAGAGAGGGAATATTCATTATTCAAGAAAAGTATACACAAAATCTGATTGAAAAATTCAATATGACGAATAACTCAAAGCTCAGAGTACAAATGGTAGTTGGAACGAAATTGACTCTTTCTTTGGATAAACCAGTTGTTGATGTTACATTATATCGAAGCATTATAGGTTCGTTACTTTATCTCACAGCATGTCGACCTAATATCATGTGTTCTATGTGTAATTGTGCTAGGTACCAATCAAATCCCAGGGAACCACATCTCACTGCAGTCAAAAATATTTTTCGTTATCTCAAAGGAACAACTTCGTTAGGATTGTGGTATCCTTCAAAAACAGGCTTCTTCATACAAGCATTTTCAGATGCAGACTTAGGAGGATGCAATCTTGATCGAAAGAGCACAAGTGGCGGATGTCAACTACTGGATGGGAAGTTAGTAAGCTGGCAATCGAAAAAGCAAACATGTGTTTCGATTTCCACAGCAGAAGCAAAATATGTTGCTGCCGCTACTTGTACTTCACAAATCATTTGGATACAAAGTCAACTGCGTGATTATCCAATCAACATTAAGAAAATCTCGTTGTATTGTGACGCACAAAGTGTCATTCCCATCTGCCATAACCCTGTGCTACATTCGAAAACTAAACAAATTGCTCTTCATTATCATTTTATAAAGGATCATGTTAAAGATGGAAAGATAGAAGTACATTTTGTAAAGACAACTGATCAGGTTGCTGATATCTTTACAAAACCTTTAGATGATAAATATTTCGTAAGGATCATGCATGGCTTAGGAATGTTGGATGCAAATTCAGTTTCTAGATTACTTTCGCTAGAATGACAAGTCAAAAGTTTCGAAAAGAAGTTGATTCAGCGGTTACTGTTCATGATTCATCGGTTACTATTCATAGTCAATGCTTCGACATGCTCCGTTTTTGTAAATTGGGCACATTGGCTTGACAAAAATTTTCGTTAGTTTAGTCATATCTTAAGTTTTCATTAGTTCAATCATTTCTTAAATTTTCGTTAGTTTTGTCTTTCAATTTCAAACTCAAAAATATCAAAAAAGATTTTTTTTTTAGTTACTTTTACATTTTCTTATCAAAACAAAAACACCAAAAATATTTTTATTTTTGTCTTTTGTTATCAAAATTTCAAAAATATCAAAATGATTTTTCGTTATTTTTGTTATTTTCATTCAAAAACTCAAAAATCTAAAAATATTTTCTTTGTCTTGTTTTTGTTTTCATGTGTAGGGATTCACGAAGATTTTTTGGTAGTTCATGCTTGCTGTTTCAGGGAAAGGTAAACTTTCAAAACTACATCCTAGTTAGGATGGCCCAAGAAGCATGCTGCAACATGTTGACCCAAGCCTCCACGACTCAATGAGTTAAGAAGCCTTAATGAATTTCTCATTCTGAGGATTCTTCCTAATTATGTTATATTCTCATTAGTCACTGAGCTACCTTACTCTTCTCATATGAGTTAAGAGTTTACCGCTTGGTCCAAACATATCAAAACTCTATTCTTATTCTTTGCCACACATTGCACTCATGAAATCCTTGAGGTTCTGAGTAAAACCAACTCAGGCTGATGATTTCGCAAGACTGGCACATAACTTTGCTTTAAAACCCAAAAGTGAAAGAGCCCAACCTCAATACCGAAGGTTACTGACGGTTCTTGTTCTCTTGGGGCACGTTATTTGGCTATGAGATGTGATGTTTGGTGTTCAAACCCGAGGTTCAAGAACAAAAGTGAAGCTATAAAGTAAACACATGCCTACTTTTTTGGAGACTGGTGCTATTTTCTAGGGGACACGTCAGCCACATTTAATACGGAAACCGCTTCAAATTCAAACTTTTCTTCTACTATAAAAAGGGTTTTAGAGGATCAATTCCAATTTTACGCGTACTTCAAATCCACACACAATTGATTTCCTTATTTCTCTGATTTCTTCAAGAACTCCAAACCCTAACAATGGCGGCCAATCAATCCCAAACCGCTGAAGACATTACTTCTCATCCAATCATGAAGATACAGAGCACAAATTATCAAGTTCTTGGTGATCTTGATGCTTATCCAGAGGAATTACGAATGCTCATTGTTACTCTTCAGCATTCTGTGTTATCCACTGCCATGTTCCGATCTTTTACAGTTCCTCTTTCATGGTTGTCACTTGCTGGTTCCACTGCAATTTACAGCAACACGATGCAGATTGTTACTTAACGAATGACAAGAAATTTAGGTTATCCAAGAAACTATTTGCTCAAATTTTGAATATCCCTAATGTTAAACCTTTTTACAAGGTTAACAATGCCCAAATCATTCACATGTTTAATGAGATGGGTCATCAACCAGTGATTAAAAAGATTAGTGATTTCAATAAATTGGGTCTACCTTGCATGTTATGTTTGGTATCTATCTTCGTTGTTTAACCGGAAGAACAGTTGGGTTAGATAAGGGCAGATTTGAAGTCTATGCTATGGTTACTGGAATTTACTATGACTTACAAGTAGACTACGCAACTCATCTATAGAAGGAATTTCTCAAGAGTATTGAGAACACAAATGTTGTTGATGGGATTTCGTGTGCTCAATACTGGAGCTTGATCTTGGAGTTTGTTTACGCGAAGGAAGGGATTCAAGTTTCTGATACTGATGAATTGGCTGAGTTTGCTACCTACCATTATCCAAAGACTATGGAAGATGATGCATAAATTTTTCCAAATGTAGCTCGTATTCCTGATGCTATGCTTCAAAAATTTGATCCTCTCAGTCCAATTTTGGTTGAATACTTGACCAAAATTAATCCTTCAATTGAAACTGGAAAATTGTTGGCTGTCTCTGCTGAAGGTTCGTTGAAAAAGAAAAGAGGATCAAAGAAGATAATTCAGGAGAGTTCTCCTCCAGCTAGTCCTACAAAAGTTTCGAAGAAGAGTTCAAAGGGGGATAAAGCTTCGAAGAAAAAGGATCCACCGTTTTTGTAACAAAGCTTGTTGTTACTGAAGATGTTGATCCTTTGAAGGATGTAGTACTTTCGAAGACAGGAGTTCTTAGACGGCTTAAGAAGATGGCTCATCGTTCTTGTCGTTCACCTAAAAGATCATCCAGTTTTTCACCTTCCTACATTCGTAAGCCACAACTTAACTATAAAGGTGTGGTAATTCGCGAAATTCCTACACCAGTGTCTCCAGCTTCAAAGAAAAGGCGTGCTGAAGACATGGCTAAGCACATTTCGAAGAAACAAAAGAAGCCAAAGAAACAACAAAAGTTGGTTATTCATTAAGCTTCAACGGATGATGAAGTCGTTCCTGACACACCACCTACAACAACTATTCTGGGCCATTCTTCACTTGTGAGGGATTCTCCAGTCAAGTCTAATTTAGAGGCGACTGGAAATCTTGATGGAAATGTGAAAACTTCTCAAGTAGAAACAACCATCAATCATAGTGAACAATTAACGAATTCGACTTATGAGCAGACGAAGGTCATACCACCCGAGGTTCCGCATACTGAGTCATTTCATGAGGAGGTTCGAACCTCAGGCATCACTACAAACGTATCTTATACGGATGCAAATTTCAACAAGGGTGATGGAGTTTCGACACATGCAGCCCAAGGTAACCCTTCTATTGTTGTCTCATCAACCTTCGACACATCATTTCTTTATTCCTATCCCAATCCACTGATATAACACCTGTTCAAGAAAATGAATCTGATGAAGAAGAGGATCAGGGATCCTTTGTAGAACTTGAGTTTGATTCTGAGGAAAACAAGATCCCCGGTCATATGGTTATGTCTGGAAAACAATTTAAGATCTTGAATAGGAAACTCAATTCACTTTTTCAGTCTCAAGAAAATGCAGGCAGTAATCATTCGGTATCAGGAATTGAAGTGGATGTGATGCTCAATGCTCAGGAGCATCATATTCAAAGTAAACTTGAGAATATGAATAGAGATCTTGAATCTAGGCTCAAAGTTCATTTTGACTCCTTTAATGATGCATTGAAAGAATTAAAGGTAGTTCCAAGAGAGACATGTTCTTTTTGTTCAGGAAGTTAAAACTGTTCGTGAGAATGTTAATCTCAAGATTCAAGAGCTTCGTGATGATATGGCGAAGGAAGTTGCTGAGTTGGGTCATAGCTATTCCAATCTTCATAATAAGTTGGATATATAGGCTGATGCAATCACGAAGGTTGTGGAATGGCATACCACACTTGCTCTAAAAGTTGATAAGCTTGGAGATGATGCAATCAAGGGGTTTGGAAATGTTGAAAAACTGTTGGGGGAGCTAAAAGTTCTTATGGACAAGGATGAATCTTCGAAAGTTATGTCCATTTCTCCTGATTTGTTAACAGAAAATTTTCAAAAGTTAGAGTCCTCAATTCACTCCGAATTGGCTCCACTTGCGAAGTTTTCCCACTTCATGCCAACGAATGCCCCGCCTGTTAACACAGGGGTGAAGGGGGAGAAAAGGGGGGTGTTGGCACTGATACGAAAGTAAATGTTGGTAGTGGTTCCGAAGGAAGTGGTTCTAGAAAGGTTGAAGGTGATGCCAAGGTGGTTGGAAGAGTCTTAACTACTCAAATCCCAACATCTTTACCAACAACAACAATTGTTTCGTCATCAACTACAACAATAACTAGACCAATAACGAAGGGAATAGTTATTGGGTCAGCTGGTGGAGATTCAAGTTCTTTAAAGCTCAAGCCAACTGAAGTTGATAAAGGAAAAGGCAAAGGTGTCATTATTGAGCCTTCGAAAGAAGAAATCAAAGCAGCTCAAGAAGAAGAAGTAGAATAACAAAGGCATGTTCAAAGCATTCTGAGGCAACGTGCAAATGATCCTCCTGGTCTGAACAAAGGTGATCCAACAAAGTTATATCACTATGAATATATTGAGGCTTTGACAATAACTGGAGCTATTCATGAGTTTGATAAAGTTCCCAAAAGAAGTTTCGACATTGTGAACTCAAATCTAAGTAAACTAGATTTTCCAGTGAATAGAATGATGTTCCTGGATGAGCAGTTCGAACTTGCTGACAAGTACAAGAGTAAGACGGAATATAATCGTCTAAAGTTTCATTTTCATGTTTTACTTGGGAAAAAGGAGGAGGATGTATGGTATTTAGTCAAAATATTTCGAGTTCGTGGCATATCCAAAGACGTTTTATTCGAGGGTATGTTACAGAATTATCGCTATTATGCAGTCCGAGCAAACAATGTTCAATTCGACTTCTCGGTTGTAGACTTTCCCATTATGAATCTTCATGATTTGATAGTGGTGGACATGATTATGAAGAATGTTGATGTTTCGAAGCTTCAAGTTACGAGCAAAGAAGATTTTTTGATTGGTTTTTCTCATTTGAAAACTTTCATTAATGGGTATTATGGAGCTTTATCTTTAACATATATTGAATTCGCCAAGGCTGCGTGATGTGATTTATGAGCTTTGGTTTGGCTTGCGGAATTAAAGAACGCACAATGAACATGGTTATTTCGGTGATTAAGAGATGCATTCGATTATGTATGGTGTTACAAAAGGGATCTAGATATAAATCTACATAAATAACACACACTTACACACTCAATTTTACATCTGTTAAGCACACCTCTACATGTGGAATAAACCCACCTTATATAGAGGTGTTTACATGTCTCTCTCTCACTCTCTATCTCATGTCACAAGGCTATTGCACTACATGCAAGTGGGTCTACAAAAGTCAAACCATTTTCAAAGTCAAACATGGATAACTTTGTACCCGAACGTTGTCCCCCTCAAAGTTAGGAATGGATGACCCACTTCAAATCTTCCAAAATCGAGCAACTACGCGAACGAGCCTCAAGCGTGACACATGTAGAGACGAACTACAAATCTTCAATTCTTCCATGATTCTTCAATTTGGGTTCTATGATGTGAGACCATACGAACCGAGCATCAACGAATGATTAAGAGCATCTCAAACTCCAAATAATCACCCTAATGTTGAGCATAAAAACACACCCCAAAAATCTTCAATAATTCCAAACCCATCTTGAACCAAAATCATTTCCGAATCTCCAATCGAATCATTTCATGAACTTCAAAAACTCAAGGTCACTTCGGTCTTCAAGTCCGCATAATATGAAAAATTCAACTTTCGAATTTCCATATTAATTTCTCCCCCTTTTTATAATCAAAATTTTATTATAAACCAACAAGGAAAGAGAACGTGCTCTATTAGGATTTTTTTTGTCAAAACTCCCCCTTAATATGTGGCATAAACTTTGTGCTCCAATCCGGAAAATCCAAAAAATATTCAATTTTTATCTTCGTTCACGAATCGCCTTTGACAAAATTTTCAAAAATGGGTAGAAATTGTTAATTTCTAAATTTTGCAATGACCCGGTGCCCCCAAAACTGCCAAAAATGGTAAACTCTTCCCTATTTGAGAAACTGGATAGAAAGTGTCAATTTGCATTAACTGCAGGGGCCTGAAATGCATATTCTTCAATTTCTCATCAAAATCAGTCTAATTTCGAAATTGGGTATGAACAGCCAAAATTTCGAAACTTCAGGGACTGCTTTCAAAATTTCAGCCTTTTGTCCCAAAATGTCGAAAATTATCCCAACTTTCGAAGGTGGGCATAAGATGTTAAATATTCGAAACTTTAGGTACTGATTTCGAAAAGTCTGCCCATAACTTCAAACTTTCGAAATTACCTCCTTATTTCGAAATGGGTTAAAAAGTGACAAACATTCGAAACTTCAAGGTCCATTTTCGAAATATTTTATATTTCTTCCCCAGTCGTTACCACGTAACGAAGATTTTCATCATGTGTCAATACCAATTAAAAACCTTTCAAAACTTCAATCCAATATATTCGAAATTAAGATATGCCTCTTAGTCTTGACTCCAATCCATCGACATCCCAAAATCGACATCAACGACTCCAACACAGCCTTCATTTTTCCGTAATTATTTCCAAATCAAAATCAAAACTACAAGGACCTTCGCTTGTGACTTAAACCAACTATAGATCACGTCGATAACAAATTAATTTTATCTTCCGAAAACAAAAATCAATCCTTTGAAAATGAACAATAACAATCGATATCAGTCCTTTGAACATCACACAACAGACTAAGCCTTCGAAATGAACCCATCCAAGTCGATATATGGATAAAAAAATCAACTCCAAAATCAACATCCTTGACATCGATCCTTTTTCTTCCATTGACTACCAAATCCGATTTCCAAGTCAAAATTAAATTCTCATGTCGAAATCAGCTCTTCTCAATACTAAGACTCCATATTTCGAAATCATCATTGAGCAGAAGAATTTGATTTCCAAATCATTGTTCCAAAATCAACCAAGAACATAAGAACAGGTATCGACACCATTAACTCTAATCCAAGAAATTTCGAAATTAAACACCAAATTTAACATGATTTCGACATCCCCAGTCCAAATACAACTTGCATCTTCCAATTTCTTTTACCAATTCATCAAATCATCACTTAAATCTCGACTTTGACTTTCTGTTGTGTTTGACTTTTCGAAATCGAAGTGCAAGAAACACCAAATTCACGATTCTATCATCGATTTTCAGATCAAATAAAGAATCTTCAACTTGTTCTTCATTACATTCAAGTGTTCTTGACCAAGATTTATAAGATCTCAAAATCAATTTCCGATTTCAAAGTCTAGATACGAACAAACCCAATTTCATCATACACAAATCATCATAAATGCTCCAATTGTGACAAATTTAGCCAAACCAAGAATCGTTTCTTCAAAAATTCGTGTTGATCTTCGAAGACCCGCTCTGATACCAAATGTAGTGATTTATGAACATTAATAAACTCAAGATTTTGATTTGTTTTTGAGTCAAATTTTTATTCAAACGAATGATTGCAATTTGAAAATATAATCGAACGAACAAATATGAGATTGGATCGGACCTTGATCAACAAAAAAATTATTGGAACAAACAAATGGGTTTTTCAAAAAAAAAATTGATCCAATGAGTCAAAATGATCAAAAATTCAAGAACACAACGCACGAATCAACAAGATTTAGAGAGATCATAGAGAGACTCACCATAAATGTTCCAATTCAGAAAGTGACACTTTTTACCCGGCTTTTGGAAAATCTTGCAACTTTCACCCAAAAAGTCGAAAAAAAATTAAAAAATTGGAAATTTTTTGAGGCTTTTTCGTGATTGTTTTTACGTGCAAGATTTTTGGTGATTCATTTTTGGTACACATCAAGGGGGAATATTGCGAAGTTTATTCCTCGAGCGCTTCTCACCCTTAATGGGTTTTATAGTCATTTTTTGATTATAAAAAGGGGGAGAATGATGGGTATTCGAAGTTTCTCTGGTTTGTCGAATATTCATTTGCGGATTTGAAGACTGGTGTTACTTCGAGGAGGAGTTTGGTCTTGATCGCGCTAGCTCGTTGGAGACTGACGTCGGGACCTCCAATCCTAACTTTGAGGGGGAGAATGTTAGGGTACAAAGTCATGCTTGGATGTGGAGTCTTAGGTTTTACCCTTTTGTATGTGTAAATGGGTTGAGTCTTTCCTATAAATACGAAGTAAGTGACTCCCACTATGTAAGAATGAACCATTTTGGAGTGTTAGACTAGAGAGATAAATTATGTACAAATCCATTTGTATATCTTTTCTAGATCTAATATGAGCTTACACATATTTATTTACTCCTTGTGTACTTGAGTTTACATGATAATTCACTAGATCTTTTCTTATTCCGCACATGCCATCATAATCAACACATCTACACTGTGGACAGGGAAATATCTGTTCCTCAAGCTATTCATGTGAAAAGGCTGGTCTAAACAAATTCGAAGATGGAGAAATCTGTTTAAAGCCACTGGGAATTGTGTTCGTTGGAAAGAATATTGTAACATCCCAAAATTTAAGGCCAAAAATTTCATTTTAATTAAATTATTGCATAAAACCGATCAATATAAAAATTTTCATAATAATATCTCATGTCCAAACCAAAGTGTCAATAATCAAAACATAGTATCATAAAACCATATCAGAGTGTAATCCCAAGGATCCCGTGTGCGGAAAACATATTGTGATGCGCTGCGACCAAGCCGGCTCCTCTCCTTTGAAACAAAGTACCTGAAACACATAACACATAACAAGGTAAGCATGCATGCTTAGTGAGCTCCCCAAAATACGGCACACATATAATTAGCCACTCGAGGCTATAGCTCTACTAGACCTTCCGGTCAATGTGTCTCAGTGGGACCTTCCGGTCCCACAACTATGGTAGACCTTCCGGTCCTACCCATGATGACCTTCCGGTCCTACTCTATTGACCTTCCGGTCCATATTGTGATGACCTTCCGGTCTAAACCCTATTGACCTTCCGATCCACACCCTGCAACCTCAGGATATAGTATATATATATCACATAGATAAGAACATATATCACATAAACAAAATGCATAATATCACATAGATAAAATGCATAATATCACATAACTCGTGTAAGAACATAAGACCTTCCGGTCACACATAATTACCACTCTAGGTAAGGTATAGTAAGAAGACTCACTTGGCACTACTGAAGTCCCGCAGACTCAATCCCACACTGTTGAAGTCCCGCAGACTCAACCCCAGCTACTGAATGATAGATTCCCGAACTGGTGGCGTACGGCGGCGGAAATGAAACGAAAAGATGGCAGCGGCAGCAGCACGGCGGAAGAAAATGGGACAACAACAGCTTCGTCATTTGTGGCAGCCACCATGGCCGACAGCCATGGTGGTTCTTCACTATCTCCCTTCGACAGAAAGCCACACACAACAGCCTTGCTCGGAAAACGAACTCAACACCCACCTGGTGGGTGGCGATGGCAGCAGCAACTTAGGAAGGCGGCAACAGTGCTTCCGGCGGCTGAAACGGTGTCACTCGAACATGATAGCCCTTCGGGGTGGCGACCGATGAACGGAACCATGGAGACAACCCATACGGCGGCGGCGCGAACTGTAGCGGAGGCAACAGATGAATGAATTACCACCAACAGTGCTTGTCCTCATCGACGAAGAAGTAGCAGCGGTGCACCATCTCGCCGACATCAACAGTTGGCGGTGGATGCTTTAGTGGTCGAAGGTAGCAGCAGCGTCGGAGATTGAAGAGGTGAATGGTGGCGACTGGAGGGAGGTATAAGGTTAGAGGGTGACGGCTACATAAAATGGTCAATAGCATTAGGCTTTGTTCCCTATATACCCGATGCCCTTAAACATTTTTCCATAATGCCACAATTAGTCCCTCTCTTCCCATATCTTTTCAAACTAAGCCCAAATTTTACATTTTCTACCCCAGCTTCGGAAATCCCCTTCAAATTTGATACCTGATTTACCAAACAGCCCCTAGGCCTCCAAAATCTCTTCAATGAAGTCCCAATAATTTCCATTTAGTCCCTGCCTTCTATAAAACTTACAAATTAAGTCCGGATTTTACACTTTTAACCCCCAATCTCTTAGAGTGTGACAATTAGCTCTATGAGACCATCATTTGATATATAATTATTTATTTTAGGGCTTCCATCCGTTCATTAATTTATTTATTTATCTAATAAATAAACGAGGTGTTACAACTCTCCCCCTCTTAAATTAGATTTCATCCTCGAAATCATTCCTTACCATTCCTTACTCGCCCACCTGCTCTAGTAACATGGTAACCATCATGGGCATACCCTGGCCTTTCCGAGGTAGTCGTGACCAATCTTCGCAAGCCCTAAAATCTGCAGATGAACGAATTCCTCGCAACAATTTCCGAGGTAGTCGTGACCAATCTTGAGATGGTCTGATTTCTTGACAAACCACCCATATTGAATCATTATCGTTGGATATAGTCCGTTTATCCCTCAACTGACTACTCAACTTCCGATAACCTGTGGTTCCCACTAGAAAGCTGAAATCGCAGACCCAATTATCCCTGCAGATCACTTGTACCTGGCCAAGGCTCAGATACTCCTGTTGTGAGTCACTTGTCACTCCTCAAATCATCTTGGTATTCCGTCCGTACTCGCAACCTAAAACATAGATACTAATACTACCCAAAACACTGGAACTGCCTGAACACTGAATTGCCTGAAGCAAAATGCTGCTACATAGCTGCTTCCCAAAATCTATCGAGACCTTCCCGGTCTCAATTCATTCGTCAGTCATCTAGAATATCGGGTTTCTGCCCGGCTGCGGAGCCAAAGGACTCCCACTTAGTCGTCTCATGCGAATTCTGAACGAGATCCTTCTCTGGAACTAGCTGCCACTAGTTATCATGACACTGTGGCTCTAACAACCTCCTGATCTAACCGGTCGGGTCCATACGTCGATTCCTGTCATCATCAAATCCAAGACTAGAAGTGATTGCTACCTGAACAATGGTAGCCTTACCTCACATGTTCTTAAGCAGTCCATTGCTTCCCTGGTCTCATAACTGTAGTGACTTTCCTATAGTCTTATCACTGGCTTAACCAGATCTAATCCCTATAGGGAAATCCATAAACCGATCTGTAGATTTCCCTATCCTTAATGTTGCACCCAAACTGGTGGGTACCACTGTTCCTTTCGCGTCCTAACAAGGCGCTCATACTATCTACCAATCTAGCGGATGTTACGGCTACACCCGCAGTCTTATAACATTCTATCACTATCTGACCGCTAGTGAATGTTACGGCTACACCCGCAGTCTTTCAACAATTTCCATACTATCTGATCACTAGTGAATAGTACAGCTACCCCCGCAGTCTTACAACACTTTCCAAACTGGTCGAACACGTACTCGACCTAACACGCACTGAACTTGAGTCCTAACTTGAGCTCTAACCTGGTTCCCAAAACCTGCTATCTGATGCCAATGAAAAACATGAGCCAAACGTTGGAACTTTTTTTTTTCTAAATTTCCAACTCACCCAATCCTCAACCTAGACGGCCACTCGATCTCCTTTCCCCCTGACGGGGATGTGAAACTCATCCTAGTTTCACACCTACTTCTGCTCCTGGGAAACTGCTCGATTCTCCCCCACTTAGCTTCGGCTAAGTCTTCACGGTTCGTGAGAATTGAAGGACTCCCAATCCTTCTCGCTTCCTGGTATCCCACTGATGACACCCTGTGCTTACTAATGCTAGCGATCAATCACCGGTTACATCCTAAGATCGCCCATCCTTTGTAATCTTGAAGAGTACTCATGAAATCTGGTCCGGCCTGACACCTCAATCCACTTCCCATGCTGACAACCAAAGGCCTTAATCTTCACTCTGGCTGACGAATCCTCATTCTCACTTTCATTCTCGCAACATTACTGAACTCTAACCGAGCACAACCCATGCAAATATGAAATTCTCTCGAACATTCAATGACCGAACACTGATACATTTAACACTCGCAACTGAGTCCACTATCTTCATGATACCAGTCCTTCCCTAGCAATGGTACTGCCTTGAACTCCAAAGATCTTTCGTAGGCAGCTAACGACCATACCCAAACAATGATAGAACCACTGAACTCTGACTTCACTAGAGAACCATCGCTCTAATCCAGACCCAATGTCCTCTGAATAATACTCCTGCACTGATCTCTTCATAGATCCGGATTGACAATGGTACACGCAGAACCCACTCCATAAGGTACATCCCTCTGTGGGTTCATCAAGGACCTTTCGGCATGCAGGATGGCATATATGATCCTTGATAACCCAAACACTAACAGAAAAAAAAAGACCGACCTGAGATCTGTCCTGTCCAATCTCACTCACAATTTCAAGGCGATACAGATTCCCAATATCCACCTTGAATTGGCAAAAGATAACATATATGCGAACATCTGGAGGAATACTAATCACCTTCAGCCTTTCATGACCAACCCTGCCACACTTTTAGTAATCTAAACCCTTGGAGTGACAGACTCCCTTGTGCATTTTCTTGTACGTGCTACACTGTCTCATGCCCTGCTGTCATTTCACCCGATAATCAGAGGTCATGGGTCTCTTCCTGGGACCCTCTTCTATATAAAACTAGCACGTACCTCGTTGCTCAAAGTGCTCCAAATCGATCTCGCATTTGCAACCTCTTGAAAATCATAACCTACAGGGTCTGACACCCTGCCACGATTACTAGCTCACTCGCCAATGACTAAGCTGCAACAACTGGGACATCCTCTGTCCCCAAAACTGGGTCACAAACTCCTCCCCGAAGCTTCTCAGATTCTCCAAGACTCTCACCGATTCGGGTATGGATCCTGTGCTTTCAGTAGTACGGGTCCAATACTACCTTCCACACCTATCCATACTTTCCTCAAAAATCCTCCCGGATCCTCCAAGTCACTTCCTCAAACTGGTACCCAAGTCTCACTGTGTCACACCCCCAAACCGTAACAGCGGAAACGTTCGGGGGTGGTTGACGTCATGCGTAGTATCACAACAGTTGTATCATAGCAAGCATAGTAAACACAACCAAACATTGAATACATATATGAAAAGATTTACATTGTCTTAATACATAGTTTTGTTCATATCAAAAGTAAAATGGAAAGACGTGACTCTAACGCGCCGACTTCTCCAAAAGCCTGGAGGTACCTGTCTACTAAATCCCTGAGAATACAAGCAGTTTTGAAAATATATCAGCATAAAGCTGGTGAGTTCATAATCATTTAATCTTTGGTGGAAAATGTTTCTTTGATCCTTTTGAAAAGTGTTCCTCAAGAAAATCCTATATTTTCTTATGAAAAGCGTATTTGAAAACCCATTCCTTCCATGACTTCCAGATTCCTACAAGCTATGTACAATCCAAGGAGTCGTGGAATGAATATGACTATCCGTTAGTTATATGGTAAACAATCCCTTTATGAAAAGTCGAGTTATCACGGGAAAATCCTATATTTTCCCTACGAATTGATGGTTGGTTATCCGTTCTAAACTGTGACAACCCGAAACTTCTAACTTGTAAGATCAGTTAATGTTATCAATATTAAACTCGATTTTTATCATCATTTAACGTCATTTAAGGGTTTAATAAAGCATTCTAAGCCTCGTACAATAAAAGTTTCGGTCCTAGGTCGAGAAATACCAAGTCATAGTTCAAAAACCGTGCCATACACCATCTCGGGAGGAGTGTACGGCCGTACACCTGAGTGTGCGGCAGCACACCCACCCTCCAGCCGCACACTCACCCTTATATATATAAGGAGACCTCCTTCACTCATTCCTTTCCTTTGGCTGCACTCTACTTTCTCTCACTACTTTCTCTCTCTAAAAACTTCATCCAAGATCACTCTAAGGGCCTCAAAAACGTGAACTACTTCATCATTCAGCTTGTTATATTGGTAAGACACCTGAATCTAAGCCTAAAACTCATAGTGTTCTTCGTGTTCTTCATCCTTTGAAGGTGTATGGCCGCACACCTTCATAAGGTGGCCGTACACACCTTAAAGCTCCCCAAAGTGAAGAGTTTGGCCTTCATTCACTAGTAGGACTTGGTATTAGCACTAGAACATCTAAAAATCGACATTTCGGGCACAAATGAGGAGTGTACTGCCACACACTCCTGTGTACGGCCGCACACACCCTCTGTACGGCCGCACACTCCTGTGTGCAACCGCACACACAGCCTGGCCGCACACTCACTCAAATGGCCGTATACCTCCCTTATTTGATCATATAGGGTCCCGACAAGCATTTCCAAGTCTTTAGGGTGGTTTCCCATCATGTTTAGTCATGAAACACCCTAATTCTAGCACACATAAGTGTTATCACATGTTAATAGGATCCACTTGCGTACGAAACATCGGTTGACACTCAGCATTCGTAACCGATCATACACCCAGATCCTACGTCAAACGGTGAGTTCATACCCCTACGCTTTTTCCGAGTTTTTCATGTTTTCAGGGGGGGAATACAAGCAAAAGTACAAGGAAAATTGTGATCAAATTATCTTATTTTGCACAAAATGATTTTATGTTCATTATGCTTTTAACTCAGAAAACCGTTTTACCAAATGATTAAGGAATCAACTAATAGAAACAGTTTTCAAATCTAAAGCAAGAAACTTGTGAATCATGTTATAATATGTATTATCTTATAAAGGATTCATGTAAATCATAAGCAGGATTTTCGTACTATTACTTGTAAATTTGTTAGGCTAAGTTTGAGACATGTCCTTGGTAACACTCCATTGGATTCGTGAGTGGAGGACTACGACTTATAACCAGAATCTCTTGGAGGGAGAGCGTGACTATTGTGTATAGATCTATATGGGACTAACTATCCGAACCTTCGCTGCTAGCTACATCGCAACCGTTAGGTTCAGGGGTGACAAAGTCATAAAAGACATTGGCCCCCGTTTCGTGCCTTATCCAGTCTAAGTACGGTTATGGCACTCACAACTTAGTTAGCGAAAATTTACTTATATAATAATGAAACAAGTGAACTAACCTCAAAGTAATAACCGATTTGATTACTAGAGGGCATCAATAACGCCCTTAGGATCTAGTTCACTACCTATTTTATTAGTTTTATTTATGTAATAAGGCTAATACATCTCACAGCGAGTAACCAGGGTTTTTCAAGGAAACTACATCTAACGATACAAGAATGGTAGATACTTGTACACCTAGTATCAGAATCGATAATCAACTATCAACTTTTAAGGAAAATATAGGATTTTCCTGGGATAACTTAACCTTTCATAAACAGGCTGTTTAACGTATAACTAATGGATAATCAAACCTCTTTCATAAGAAAATATAGGATTTTCTTGGGAAACATTTTTCAAAGGATCAAAGAAACATTTCTTTCACCAGAACTAAACGCTTATGAACTCACCAGCTTTATGCTGATATTTTAAAACTGCTTGTATTCTCAGGGCAACATTAGACAGGTACTCTTGTCAACTTTTGGAGAAGACGGAGCATTTTGGATTCACGTCCTTTTACTGTTGCTATATACTGTTATGTATAAATCATGTTTTGAACAATGTAAATATTCATATTATAATGTAATGGTTGTGTTTACTTCGCTAACTATGATACAACTGTTGTGCTACTACGCATGACGTCACTCCGCCCCAGAACGTTTCCGCCATCGGTTTCGGGGCTGAAGTGCTCTGAACTAAGAGTATGCTTTTATAATATAAGTATTTTTAAAAAGAATATACAAGTATACTCGAGTACCAGAATCCGTGTCATGAGTAGAACAAAACAAAAGTATTTTGGATGTTGAACACTGCGGTTAAACCTGGGCAGTTATGTAATTATGTCTAAGGTCAATATAGCCTGATCAACTATATTCATTCGAGACATGACCAACATGTGCTTGGGAGTGACTTTGGTGTTGCAACAGGCCTAAAACTTACCCGGTATCCATACAACTTAAAATACTATAGGAGTCTTTTAGTCAGAGCCGAATACATTGTAGAAATTCATTCCTAGTGCAGCTACCTATTCGTTTCTTAGTGATAACTTACTTGCATTAGTAACTTTCCTTTGCTTATCGCTTGGTAGAACACTTTATTATCAGGATGAGATATATTTTGTTTCATATATCTCGAGGACTTACCATCCTCTTCTTCCTGATTGCTTCTAGAACAAGATGCCTCCCCGAAGAAGACCTATCAGAAGGAACAACGACACTCCACCACCACCACCGCCCCCTCAGTTCGATCCTGTTATGTTCCAAGCAGCTGTTACTGCTGTTGTGGCTATCGCGATGTCACAAGTTAATCCTGTCGGATCTGGTGGACAAGGAAGTGGTACTCATCCCCAAAATCAGGAAGGTGGTCAGGGACACCAAAAGGAGTGCTCTTATAAGGACTTCATGAATGCGAAACCCACATCTTTCGACGGCAAAGGAGGTGTTATCGCCCTGACTCAATGGTTCGAGAAGATTGAGTCCATTTTCGAAATATGTTCTTGTTCTGAAGCCAACAAAGTAAAATTCGCCGCTTGCACTTTCGCCAACAGGGCACTGACCTGGTGGAATTGTCGGGTCAAATCCCTAACCCTACCAGTGTCAAATGCTATGGGTTGGGAAAGTTTAAAGGAACTCATGCTAGCCGAGTACTCCCCACGGGGCGAGATGCAGAAACTAGAGCACGAACTCTGGAACCTAAGGATGAAGGAATCTGACATTGCTGCCTACACTTCTAGGTTTGAAGACCTAGCACTTCTTTGTCCGGAAATGGTCACCCCGGAAAGCAAGGAGATAGAGAGATTCATTTGGGGACTGACACAACCCACCAAAGGAAACGTCCTGGCTGCTAGGCCAAACACCTTTGACAGCGCTAAGTGTCTGGCACAAACTCTCATAGATCACGGAGTTGATCTTGATAAAGTGGCAATCGCGCCTGAGGCAGTGAAAGGGAGTGGTGAGAAAAGAAAGTTCTGGAAGCAGCGGAAGGGCCAGTCTTCATAGGAGCCCTCAAAGAAACAGCAAACAATGGCCGTCCATGCTGCTACTACTCCTGCCGCTGCTCCTGCCATGCAAGCACCTACCAGTAAATATGATGGTACCCTTCCTCGGTGCGACAAGTGCAACTATCATCATAATCCCAGCCTATGCCAAGAAATGTCATGCACCAGCTGTGGCAGAAAGGGACACACAGCTCGAATTTTCAAAACACCAGTACAACCAGCCAATCAGGCATCTGGAGCAGGCGTCGGTCAAGCCTGTTATGGTTGCCGAGAAATCGAGCACTACAAGAGAAACTGCCCCAAGGCAACAATAGCAGGTGGCACAGGGAGAGTACTGACGATGGGGCAAGAGGAGGCAGTCGCTGATGCCACAGTTGTTTCGGGTTCGTTACTCCTCGACAACTCTTATGCATGCATTCTTTTCGATTCTGGTGCGGAGAGGAGTTTTGTTAGTCATGCATTCAAACATCTTCTCAAACGTAAACCTCGACTCCTAACTAAAACATTTACCATCGAGATGGCTAACGGTGAGAAAGAGAGCACTAATGATATATATGTAGGTTGTACCCTTACCTTGAACGATCATTCTTTTCCTATCGACCTTATGTCAGTTTCCACAAAAAGCTTCGATGCCATCATCGGCATGGATTGGTTGAGCCCCAATCATGCTGATATCCTTTGTTATGAAAAATCTATCCGTCTCAACCTTTCCCTTGGTGAAACCTGTTGGATTAATGTCTAAGTCCATAACTATAATTGGTAAGACTTGACCCGACCCGGCATGGTCCATTTGGGTTGCATGGCATCATGCATTTGGATAGACTATAATGAGAGAAATAACACTTAAGGTTGGTTAATATATTATAAGTTCTAATATATTAATAAGGTTATTTAATTAGTATTGATCAAGAATTAATTTAGAATTAATTAAGTGATCAAAAGGAGACTAATTAAATATATGGGTTGATTGTGTAAATCATTCATTCTTATATATGTGGGCTTGTGATCCAAGATTTCTTATGTTGGACTAAGTCCATGGAGTGACCCATGGATACTCCATGGAGGTTAAAATCCATGGAGCATAAGGAATGGGTAAAGTTATGAGTTACATGGTGTAACCCTAATAGCCACCATATAAAAGAATCCCATGGCTCAAGAAATCGTGCACTAATGTGTAAATATGAGGGCTAGACGATTTCAAGGAGTGTTCCATTTCTCTCAAGTCATTCCATGTGCATTTGGTGTTGTGTGAACCATTTGAGGTGTCACACTTGGGGCACTAGGCACTCAAGCTTCATGGAGACAAGCTACATCAAACAAAGTTATGTATTCTATCCATTTGATTACCCAAGTATCAAGTATTGTATGCTAGATAGGGTAATACCTTGGAAAGTTCATAATTGCATGTATAATAGAGAAAACATAGATCCAAGGTATATAGGGTTGCATGTACACTTAGGAGTGTTAGAATGCGCAAAAACTCATCAGTGGTATCGAATTGTATTAGTTTAAAAGTTATGCTAATTACTTGGAAAAAAAATTGATGTGAATTATCTTTGTTCATATGAGTTTATTAGATTAATAGAAAAGTTAATTGATTATGTGTTTTCAATCCATTTTAATCTAAGAGTTGATTCTAAAATGTGTTTTTGTAACTTGTCCTCAAGTTATATGAAAAGTCACATTTAAGTTTTATAAAACTCATAAAAAGTTGGCAATGGTTACAAAAATGAAGAGTCTTGTCCTCATTAAATGGTTTTATGACTCAATAACTTGTCCTCAAGTTATGGAGGTTCAAGAGTCACTTCATTAAATGATAAAATGTGTAACCCTAATTAGTTCCATAAGTTACAAAAATAAAGAAAAGTTACATTCTTTTATTAGTTTAAAGTCTTCCATAACTTGTCCTCAAGTTATGGAACTTGAAGAGTTTTTTTTTTGTTTTAATTAAAACTACTTTAAACACATAAGTTATGGAATTAATTAGTTTTGAATATTTTCAAAACTTGCCCTCAAGTTTTGGAATTTGTAAAGTTTTCCCCATGAATACTTTAATTCCAAGTTAACCCTTAGAATTTTAAAAGTTAAAATTCAACCCTTATACTTTATAGTATTATAAGTTAATAATAAATATATGTATAAGAGCAAGTCAGTCTTACCGTTAGTAGGCCTCATTCACGAAGCCGGTCTATAAGGGGGGTATAAGGTTACTGCCTATAAAATGGCAGTTTAATGGGTGTCCACTCTCACCCACCGCTTCCTTGACTGGTGGAGGGTCGTTAGCCGAATGGGTAGGACAAGGACTATAATTCTCCCTTCATTAAAAGTATTAATGATAAATACTAAGTAACTAAACTTTTTATAAATTCCCAATCTTAGTTACTTAGGAAAATGTGAATAAGGTGCTAATCCATGAAATTACACTTTGCACTTTGTTTAAACCGTTAGTGAAGTGTGTGTGGTTAACCGGCACACTAACCAGGATTTAACAAAGTAGGCAAAGGGTAACTTAATATTTATCATAGTATCAGTGGAGCTCGTGTGGTTAACCGGCACATCGATTGAGGGGTAAATATTAATGGTACCAAGTATATTTGCATGGTTACTTCACACCTTGTTTTGTGATCCTCGGCATCCCAGTCACAAAACCTGAAGGTCACACTCGAGATTGAAACATGCCATTGAAAAGTTCAATGAATCTCAAAAGATCTAGGAGTTTCAAATCCAATTAAAAACCTAATTACATTATTTCGTTTTTCATGGTGGAAATTGGTAAATCGTCATTTACCTACCTTCAACTATTTTATAACTCGGATTACGGCATCCCTCTTCCAGTTATAAATAGGTTGTTGGATCCTAGCCTTAATATTTCATATTGGGTGTTATATTAAGGACTTTAGATCAACTATCTTGAATATCTCCCAAAAGATGTCTAGTTCAGACATCTATGATCTTCCCAAATCTCTTGGAACTTTACTTCCTCCACCTCCTCCAATTATTCTCCCTAACCCACAAGTTCAAGGTCACTCAAGCCCTAATGGCAAGCAAGGTCTATGTGTGATCACATCTTAGAGATGAAGTCACATATTGACAAGCTGGGAGAGTTGGGTGTCAAAGTCTTGAGAAAGTTGGATGTTCAATCACTTTCTAAGTCACATAGTGAGTTCCTTTGGGACTACTATGAAACAGACTATGACATGAACCTTAATGATCATATCTATTTGCTTGGTGCTGCTGAATCAGCAATGATTTGGAACGATAGTAAAGCAAATTTGATTAGAAGATCAACTTCCCAAAAACTTTATGAATAATGACAATGCTGACACTGGAAATCCAGAAAAAGCATTCTCTTCCCAATGGAAAGGGATTGGCCATAGTCAACCCGGTTGACCAAATGGTAAGGAGAAAGGCTAAGTCTGAGATAGTCCCATTACCAAAGGGTCCATATGTTTATTTTGCCAAAGGAAGGGGCGTTGATTGCAAAGCTGCCAAGTTTACCTAAGGATGTTAAAGTCAATAAGTCTGACTCTACTTCAGGTAGAGCCTATTATCTAACTCTGTTAAGTTTCTATTCTAAGATCCTCATTACATGATGTGACTGGGTCACATGTTGATGTTTTAAGAATCAAAGAATAGAGAGAAAGCTTAAAGGAAGTATATGCTGATTCTGATCGCGTAGGTGGATTTCGATCGCATCAGAATTTTGAAGCTGTTACTTAGGAGTTATGATATATTGCTTAGGAATAGATAACAACAAGTTTTTTCGTATGCATTTGCACTATAAGGATAAGTTTTTTCCGCAAAGTTTTGAAATAAAATAAAAGTTGTTAATTTTATAATTATTTTAAAAATCCTTACAAGTGGCATTTGTGAAAAATGGTTGTTTATATGATTCCATTGATAGCAATATTTGAAAAAAAATGGACTTGATTCTTTCCTTTGTGGTAGTGTCATAATTTACCAAATAAGGAAAGATTCTCATTCCCAAGGCTTCAGTTGGATAGAAACTTGGAATCATGCAAGTTGAATACTATGATGAATCAGAACTTTCAAGCATCAGAAAATTAAGACTTGTTCACATGGATGTGTGAGTCAAGTTAAGGACTAAAGGGATCGAGTACACATTCTTCTGCACTGGTCAAGTCCACCACAAAGCTCGTTAAGACTATTCGTCATGATTTACTAAATTTTAGTAAATATGGTTATACTTACAAGTTTAAGTATAATTCTGAAACATTGGAAGAGTCTCAATGTATGGCAGAACGAATGGGAAGAATCAAATTAGGCAGACAGATAAAAGTTTCTCAAATCTGAAAAGATGGGAGAGTACTTTAGTATCATGTTTTGTGATCATCTTAATGATTAAAGAACCACATCACAATTGGTCTTCTAAGGACATCTTAGTGCATTCTTATGACTAAGAAGAGGAGTCATGAATTGTTGAAATGGTTAAATCAAGAAGATGAGTCATACTTCATTTCAAAACAAGTCTTAGAGTCATACTCCAAGACTATAAGTTGAGTGACATATCTTAAAGAAAGGTTTATAACACTTGTCAAATGTAAGAGTAAAAGTGTCCTACTCTTGTACATTTGAAGTTGGTAAGTTATGATGTTTTGGATTAAACAAAGACCAACTAAGGCCAATTGTGTGAAGTGCTTGTCTTGATAAAGAATCCGCACTATCTCTTGAATATTTGCCAAGATAGTCTTATATGTCAGGAGGACAGTGGGAGTCTTAAAGATCCTAAAAAGAATTTCAAGAACTAATCAAGAATAAAACCTGAGGTTCTTCACTAGCACACGACTTGAGGTTTATAACCTATCATGTTGACATATTATGTGCCCATTCCAGTTAAAGTTGGCTTTGCATAGGAGTTCTGAAAGTTCTCAATTGGTTGCATAACAACTTGGAAGCAATGGCAGGCCCTATACTACCAGGTGACAAGAAGTTAAGATTGCATAAGTTCAGTCCATATGAGTTTGGATTTGTCATTATCCTTGTCTTGTGACTATGGTTTTGACGATTCACATGGATAAGAACACACACACCATAAAATCTAAGGGTCATAAGGTTTCTCTCCGATGGTGAGGAAACACTTCCACCAAGTAGATTTGAAGCAGATGGCAAAAGGTCTAAACAATTGAGACTATGATTATGGCATCCCTTTTCATAGTTCTGAAATTGTTTAGACACACATGCATGCTATCTAAGGAAAGGTGTATGATTTTGATAAAGTTTTATCAAAGCATCTCGTATCAGAAATCTGAACTTTGGTAAGGAAGTCAGTAAAGTATTGATTTCTAGAAGTCCAGCTGATTTCTGAGTACATGTCAAAGCTAGTGGGAGCATAAGTGTTATCCTAATAATCATCATGTTAGTGGGAGCATGATAATTGTTGTTAGTGTTGCAAGTTAGCAATGTTAATTATAGAAAACAAAAGTTTCAATTCGTGAGGCTGCAGGGATTGAAAAAGTTATTTTGCTATAATTAAGGGGGAGGATATACTTCATTTCAGTTCTAAAGGCTTAGATTGAGACCTTAATCATCTTTAGTCAAGAATATATATATGAATTTCATGTTGGATTGGTTCAACTTAAAGAAATTCTATATATTGTGTTCTCAAAATTCGATTATGATTACGGATCCCTCTTCATAGTCAAATTTTGAAAACATGGCAAATAAAAATATTGTAGCAAAAGACTGGTCTAGAATCATGTCTTTATGTGAGACATCATGAATCGTGTACCATTTGCTTTGAGTACAGGATCGATTGCATGTGCTATAATATTTGTCATTTCTAAATTTTTCCAACTGCCCAGAGGCATTAAGAAGGGAAAAGGTCTAGAATTGGATATGACTAAAATGATTAAGCAATTGTCGAGGACAATCTGAGGTTTACCAAAGATTGGTTGCTCAGGGACAGTTGGAAGTATAGTGCAAATTTTGGAAGGACCATATTGACATATTCTGAAAAGAGGCATCTCTTATTCAGAAGTGATAGTCAAAATGAGAATATGGAGTTGTCTCCATAGGTGGAAGTTATCTGTGTAAGATTAGAAAACTTAATGCAAGAAGCATGTCTAAAGCAATGTACTTTGAATATGAGACTTAGTTTCCATGGAGTTGATCTCCATTGGAATACCTTATAATGACTGTTGACAAGTCTTTGTGACTTTGTACATATTCATTACAGGAGGGTCAGTGCATATAAGTTTAAAATCTAAACAGATTTCGATAAATGATAGGAATTTGAAATTCTCACATTTTTCGATAAGGATTTGGGAGTGTGAAATTAGAATCATTGAAATTATGTTCAATTGGTTTATTTCACAAAGTAAGGATCATAGACAAACATAGAGTGCATACTTGGTGTATGGCAAAGCTTTTGTTTAAGAAAAACATAGTGTACATGCTTGGAGCATGGGACAACTAGTGTTTTTAATTCAAGTATAAAGTAGATAAAACCGAAACAATGAATAATGAGTAATCAGTATGGTGATAAACAAAAGTGTTTTTTTATATTCATAGGGTTTGATACCATATTTGATTCATTTATTCTTGTGTTTCACTTTGCATGTTTTGACTTCCAGAATAACTAAGTCGCTCTTCCTGAATGATTAAGTTATTCAAACCATCCACAGTCGGTCATATGTTGGAAGTAGATATGAATCAAGACTGTCATGGGTTGGTTTGTAGAGGTCCAAGTTGGTGGACAAAGTGGTGCTACAACACTCATGAGTGCTCATAAGTTCTGAGTATTGGATTCAACCCGCGCTCATTTGAATCACTTCATGGATTTTATCACGACTGATCATGAGACGATAATATCTTATATTCTTCAAACCTAGAGATATGAGTTGTTACTATGAGTTGGTTGTACATTGATTGCACGAAAAACGCATTCGGTAACTCGATGTTATAAAATGTGCCTTTGTGTATGATTCAACAAGTAGTAGACCAAGCCATATGAGTCGAAGTTTATCCATTCCTTTTACCTTCGGGATAAAAGCGATATCTGTGGGCCCCTCGATGATTTAAAGATGATACATGTGAGTTAAAATCCAGGACTGATTTCATTTGTTCAATCAGTCAGTCATCATGAATCGGAAATCGGGAAACAACAAATGGACAGAGAGAATGATTGATAATCCATGTCTCAGTCCATATAATATCTAGAATGGAGGAATATATGATCCCTTATCTAATGAACAAGTCATTGACAAAGGTCAGAGTTCATCGACAAGGTTAGACTTCGACAGAAGCTTTTCAGAGCTACGATTGCTGATCGGTTCCTGAAGTCATACGTAATAATAGTTTTAGACTTATCCAAGTGGGAGACTGTTGGATTTTAACCTCAATGGAGTATCCATGGGTAATAATAGTTTTAGACTTACCCATTCCTTATGCTCCATGGATTTTAGACTTACCCATTCCTTATGCTCCATGGATTTTAACCTCCATGGAGTATCCATGGGTCACCCCATGGACTTAGTCCAACATAAGGAATCTTGGATCACAAGCCCACATATATAAGAATGTATGATTTACACAATCAACCCATATATTTATTTAGTCTCCTTTTGATCACTTAATTTATTCCAAATTAATTCTTGATCAATACTAATTAAATAACCTTATTAATATATTAGAACTTATAATATATTAACCAACCTTAAGTGTTATTTCTCTCATTATAGTCTATCCAAATGCATGATGCCATGCAACCCAAATGGACCATGCCGGGTCGGGTCAAGTCTTACCAATTATAGTTATGGACTTAGACATTAATCCAACAGTCTCCCACTTGGATAAGTCTAAAACTATTATTGCGTATGACTTCAGGAACCGATCAGCAATCGTAGCTCTCAAAAGCTTCTGTCGAAGTCTAACCTTGTCGATGAACTCTGACCTTTGTCAATGACTTGTCCATTAGATAAGGGATCATATATTCCTCCATTCTAGATATCATATGGACTGAGACATGGATTATCAATCATTCTCTCTGTCCATTTGTTGTTTCCCGATTTCCGATTCATGATGACTGACTGATTGAACAAATCAAATCAGTCCTGGCTTGGCCAAGCGCTCACATGTATCATCTTTAAATCATCGAGGGGCCCACAGATATCGCTTTTATCCCGAAGATAAAAGGAATGGATAAACTTCGACTCATATGGCTTGTTCTACTACTTGTTGAATCATACACAAAGGCACGTTTTATAACATCGAGTTACCAATGCGTTTTCGTGCAATCAATGTATAACCAACTCATAGTAACAACTCATATCTCTAGGTTTGAAGAATATAAGATATTATCGTCTCATGATCACTCGTGATAAAATCCATGAAGTGATTCAAATGAGCGCGGGTTGAATCCAATACTCAGAACTTATGAGCACTCATGAGTGTTGTAGCACCACTTTTGTCCACCAACTTGGACCTCTACAAACCAACCCATGACAGTCTTGATTCATATCTACTTCCAACATATGACCGACTGTGGATGGTTTGAATAACTTAATCATTCAGGAAGAGCGACTTAGTTATTCTGGAAGTCAAAACATGCAAAGTGAAACACAAGAATAAATGAATCAAATATGGTATCAAACCCTATGAATATAAATAAACACTTTTATTTATCACCATACTGATTACTCATTATTCATTGTTTTGGTTTTATCAACTTTATACTTGAATTTAAAACAATAGTTGTCCCATGCTCCAAGCATGTACACTATGTTTTCTAAACACTAGTCATGCCATACACCAAGTATGCATACTATGTTTGTCTATGATCTTTACTTTGTAAAATAGATCAATTGAACATCACTCCAATAATCCTCTTTTCACAGTCCCTAATCCTTACTGCAAATGCAAGAATTCCAAATTCATGCCATTTACTGAAATCTGTTAGATTCTAAACTTATATGCATTGATCCTCTTAATAATTATGCACGAAGTCAGAAAGACTTGACAACAATCATTACAGAGCATTCCAAAGGAGATCAGCTCCTTGGAAACATCCTTTTTTCATTAAGTTTCCTAATCTTACACAGATTGAATAATTTCTAACTTTGAAACATTTCCATATTCCATTTTGACTATCACTTCTGAACAAGAGTTGCCTCCTTACAGATTATGTCAATATGGTCCTTCCAGAATTAACATTATACTTCCAACTGTCCTTGAGCAACCAATCTTTGGTAAACCTTAGATTGTCCTCGACAATTGCTTAATCATTTTAGTCATATCCAATTCTAGACCTTTTCCCTTCATAATGCCCCAGGCATTTGGAAAATTTTAGAAACGATGAATATAGCACATGTAATCGATCCTATATCCGAAGCATATGGGACACGATTCATGATGTCTCACATAAAGACTAAACCAGTCTTTTGCTATAATATTTCCATTTCAATTTGCCAAGTTATCAAAATTCAGATTATGAAAAGGGATGCCGTAATCATAATCGAATTTTAGAACGCAAATAATGGACCCATATATAGAATTTCCTTATGTTGAGCCATTCCAACATGAAATTCATATATATATCCTTGATTAAATACGATTAAAATCTCAATCTAGGCTTTTAGAATTGAAATGAAGTATAATTTCATCTCCCTTAATTATAGCAAAACAACTTTTTCAATCCCTGCAGCCACACGAATTGAAACTTTTGTTTTCTATAATTAACATTGCTAACTTGCAACACTAACAATAATTATCATGCTCCCACTAACTTGATGATTATTAGCATAACACTTATGCTCCCACTAGCTTTGACATGTACTCAGAAATCAGCTGGACTTCTAGAAATCAATACTTTATTGAATTCCTTACCAAAGTTCAGATTTCTGATACGAGATGCTTTGATAAAACTTTATCAAAATCATACACCTTTCCTTAGATAGCATGCATGTGTGTCTAAACAATTTCAGAACTATGAAAAGGGATGTCGTAATCATAGTCTCAATTGTTTAGACCTTTTGCCATCTGCTTCAAATCTACTTGGTGGAAGTGTTTCCTCACCATCATTTTCATGAATCGGAGAGAAACCTTATGACCCTTAGATTTTATGGTGTATGTGTTCTTATCCATGTGAATCGTCAAAACCATAGTCACAAGACAAGGATAATGACAAATCCAAACTCATATGGACTGAACTTATGCAATCTTAACTTCTTGCCACCTGGCAATACAGGGCCTGCCATTGCTTCTAAGTTGTTATGCAACCAATTGAGAACTTTCAGAACTCCTATGCAAAGCCAACTTTAAATAGAATGGGCACAGAATATGTCAACATGATAGGTTATAAACCTCAAGTCGTGTGCTAGTGAAGAACCTCAGGTTTTATTCTTGATTAGTTCTTGAAATTCTTTCAGGATCTTTTAGACTCCCACTGTCTCCTTGACCTATAAGACTTTCTTGCCAAATATTCAAGAGATAGTGTGGATTCTAATCAAGACAGACACTTAACACAATTGGCCTTAGTTGATCTTTGTTTTATCCAAAACATCAGTAATTACCAATTTCAAATGTAGAAGAGTAGAAAACTTTTACTCTTACATTTGACAAGTGTTTTTAAACATCTTTTAAGACATGTCACTCAAGTTACAATCTTAGAGTATAACTTTAAGAATTGTTTTTGGAACGATGTATGAATCATCTTCTTGATTTAACCACTTCAACAATTCATAACTCCTCTTCTTAACTATCAGAATGCACTTAGAGGATGAATTGTGATAAGGTCTCAAAATCATTAAGATGATCTTAAAACATGATACTAAAGTACTCTCCTATCTTTTCAGATTTGAGAAACTTTTATCCTTCTGCCTAATTTGATTCTTCTCATTCGTTCTGTCATACATTGAAACTTTTCCAATGTCTCAGAATTATACTTAAGCTTGTAAGTATAATCATATTTACTAAGCCTTAGTAAATCATGACGAATAGTCTTATCGATCTTTTATGGTGGACTTGATCAGTGCACAAGAATGTGTACTTGATCCCTTAGTCCTTCACTTGACTCACATATACATGTGAACAAGGAACTAGTCTTAATTTTCCAAAGTTGAAAATTCTCATTCATTATACTATACAACTTGCATGATTCCAAGTTTCTATCCAACTGAAACTTGGGTGACGAGAATCTTTCCTTATTTGGTAAATTTGGACACTACCACAAATGAAAGAATCAAATTCATATTTTCACTCTTGCTCTTAATGGAATCTTATAAGCAACAAAGATTTTCACAAATGCCATTGTAAGGATATTTTAAAATAAATAAAAGCAAAAACTTTTCTTTTATTTTAAAAACTTTGCGGAAAAAACTATCCTTACACTGCAAAAGCACATGAAAACTTTGTTGTTATCTATTCCTAAGCAATATATCATAACTCCTAAGAAGTAGCTCAAGAATCCGATCTTCAAACTATGCGATAGAAATCCGTCTACACGATCAGATTCATCATATTCTTTCTTTAAGTTTCTTCACTTTTCTTTGATTCTCCAAACATCAACATGTGACCCAGTCACATCATGTAATAAGAATCTCCAAGTAGGAACTTAATAGAGTTAGACAATGGACTTTACCTGAAGTAGAGTCAAACTTATTGACTTTAACATCCTTAGGTAAATTTGGCAGCTTCGCAACCAATGCCCCTTCCTTTGGCAATGGACCCTTGATAATGGGACTATCTAACACTTAGCCTCTCTCTTTACCATTTGGTCAACCGAGTTGACTATGGCCGATCCCTTTCCATTGGGAAGAGTGAGCTTTACTGGATATCCAATGTCATCATTGTCAATGTCCATAAAGTTTTAGGAAGTTGATCTTAGCAAATAGATAAGATCATTAAGGGTCTTGTCATAGTCTGTTTCATAGGAGTCCCAAAGGAACTCACTATGTGACTTAGAAAGTAGTTGAGCCACCAACTTTCTCAAGACTTTGACATCCAACTCTCCCGGCTTGTCAATATGTGACTACATCTCCAAGATGTGATCACACATAGACCTTTGCTTGCCAATAGGGCTTGAGTGACCTTAAACTTTTCAAGAACTTGTGGGTTAGGGAGAATAATTGGAGGAGGTGGAGGAAATATGATATCCATGGGACATCATCTTCATTTAGGAAAGCTTGTTTCAAGAGATTTGGGAAGATCATAAATGTCTAGACCAGACATCTTTTTGGGAGATATTCAAGATAGTTGATTTAAAGTCCTTAATATGACACCCAATATGAAATATTAAGGCTAGGACCCAACAAACTATTTTATAACATAGAAGAGGGATGTCGTAATCCAAGCTATAAAATATTTGAAGGTAGGTGAATGACGATTCACCAATTTCCACCATGAAAAACGAAATAATTTATTAGGATTTTAATTGGATTTGAAAGTCAAAGATCTTTGAGATTCATTGAACTGTTCAAAGGCATGTTTCAATCTCGAGTGTGCCCTTCAGGTTTTGTGACTGGGATGCCGAGGATCACAAAACAAGGTGTGAATAACCATGCAAATATACTTGGTACCCTTAATATTTACCCCTTAATCAGTGTGTCGGTTAACCACACACGCTCCACCGATACTATGATAAATATTAAGTTACCCTTTGCCTACCTTGTTAAGTCCAGGTTAGTGTACCGGTTAACCACACACGCTCCACTAACGACTTAAGCAAAGTGCAAAGTGTAATTTCATGGGTTAGCACCAAATTCACATTTTCCTAAGTAACTAAGATTGGGTATTAATAAGAGTTTAGTTACTTAGTATTTATCATTACTACTTTTAATGAAAGGAGAATTATAGTCCTTGTCCTACCCGTTCGGCTGACGACCCTCCACCAGTCAAGGAAGCGGTGGGTGAGAGTGGACACCCATTAAACTGTCATTTTATAGGCAGTAACCTTATACCCCCCTTATAGATCGGCTTCGTAAATGAGGCCTACTAACGGTAAGACTGATTTTACTCTTATACATATATATAAATATTATTAACTTATAATATTATAAAGTATAAGGGTTGAATTTTAACTTTTAAAATTCTAAGGGCTAACTTGGAATTAAAGTATTCATAAGTGAAAATTTTTCAAATTCCAAAACTTGAGGGCAAGTTTTGAAACTATTCAAAACTAATTAATTCCATAACTTATGAGTTTAAAGTAGTTTTAATTAAAACTCTTCAAGTTCCATAACTTGAGGACAAGTTATGGAAGACTTTAAACTAATTAATAAAAAAAATAACTTTTATTTATTTTAACTTATGGAACTAATTAAGGTTACACTTTTTTTTATTAATTTAATGAAGAGACTCTTGAACCTCCATAACTTGAGGACAAGTTATGGAGTCATAAAACTATTTAATTAGAACTAGACTCTTCATTTTGTAACCTTTGCCAACTTTTATGAGTTTTATGATTCTTAAATGTGACTTTTCATATAACTTGAGGACAAGTTACAAAAACACACTTTGGAATCAACTCTTAGATTAAAATGGATTGAAAACAACTATTTCACACAACTTTTCTATTAAACTAAGAACCTCATAAGAACAAGATAATTCAAATCATCAATCTTCAAGAAATTAGCATGAACATACAAACTAATACAAATCTTGAAATTATGACAATTATCTTAGAAATTGGATTAGAATGAACATTACCACATCAAAAACAAGTTTATAAGTCCAAAAACATCTTAGGGTAATGTTCCTAGTCAAATTCCAGCCAAAACAATCGAATATATGCATCCAACTCGATTTTTCAGCTACTTTTGCAAGTATAACAAGAAAACAAGCCTAGGCTCTGATACCACTGTTGGGTTATGAGCATTCTAACACTCCTAAGTGTACATGCAACCCTAAATACCTTGGATCTATGTTTTCTCTATTATACATACAATTATGAACATCCAATGTATTATCCTAATCTAGCATACAAAATAATAAATATAACAAGATAGAATACATACCTCTTTGATGTAGAATGTCTTCATGAAGCTTGAGTGCCTAGTGCCCCAAGTGTGACACCTCAAATGGTTCGCACAACACCAAATACACTTGGAATAACTTGAGAGAAACTTGAACACTCCTTGAAATCGTCTAGCCCTCACACTCACACATTAGTGCACGATTTCTTGAGCCATGGGATTCTTTTATATGGTGGCTATTAGGGTTACACCATGTAACTCATAACTTTAGCCATTCCTTATGTTCCATGGATTTTAACCTCCATGGAGTATCCATGGGTCACCCAATGGACTTAGTCCAACATAAGGAATCTTGGATCACAAGCCCACATATATAAGAATGAATGATTTACACAATCAACCCATATATTTAATTAGTCTCCTTTTGATCACTTAATTAATTCCAAATTAATTCTTGATCAATACTAATTAAATAACCTTATTAATATATTAGAACTTATAATATATTAACCAACCTTAAGTGTTATTTCTCTCATTATAGTCTATCCAAATGCATGATGCCATGCAACCCAAATGGACCATGCCGGGTCGGGTCAAGTCTTACCAATTATAGTTATGGACTTAGACATTAATCCAACATGATGTTCCTAAGACAACATTTCGGACTCGGTATGGTCACTACGAATTTGTAGTGATGCCCTTCGGTCTAACCAACGCACCGGCAGTATTCATGGACCTGATGAATCGGGTGTGCCGTTCTTTCCTGGATAAGTTCGTAATCGTCTTCATCGACAATATACTTGTCTATTCCAGAAGTGAGGAAGATCATCGACAACACTTGAGATCGGTGCTGGAAACCCTAAGAACGGAGAAGCTGTACGCGAAATTCTCCAACTGCGAATTTGTAGAGACCCATTTTTATAACGAACGGTGAATGCGGAAGTAAGATATCTCGAGATTAATCGTGTTTTTGTAAGTATGAACACGAAGAACATTTTATGAGTTCATGAAAAAGACTAAGAACAACGAGAGAATAATATTGATATTCATGAAGAACATGGTGGGAGAGAAACTCTCCCTGGGTGGGACAACCCACCAACTTTCTCTCTTTAGAGATTACATGCTAGAAAAGTGCAATAGTAATTCTAACTAAGAAAAATGAGCTAGCTAAAATAATAAATGACCAACTCTCCCTTTATATAGGAGGGAGAGTATTTACACCATAAATACAATAAAGGGAAAATACAACCTAATAAACACTCATTATTTGTGGAGCATTTCCATGCACCAACATTCTCTCCCTAAATGCTTACAAATGATGAGAGATCCAATAAGTGATACAAGGCTATAATACAGTAATCCGACTAGCAAGTGTGGTAATAAAATGAAACCAAGTGCTGAAATGTCTCTGAAACTCTGAAGTGTCTGTGAAGTCTGAAACTGGTCATGAATCTCTTAAATGAAGGTCTTCGGCTTTAAAGCACAACCAATGAAGCAGAAAAAATAAGATCCAAATCTTCAAGCCAATCATAATCACAGGAAGAAGAAGGTCACCATGAGCAAGTAGAAGATCCAATAAAAGAAACACTTCGGCTTCAAAAATCTGAAAAACATCTCGAGTTCTCGAATCATAATACACCGAAATTCTTCAAAGAATAACCTGCTAAAAATGTGAAGCATCCATAAAATGAAGTCCGGATAAAAATAATGTGAGTCCAAAAACATGGTCCAGCAATGCCGAAAATTTGATCCAAGGACCAAAAATAAGTGCCACGTCACATTGCCAAAATAATCTTCGTCTTCAACATATCACAAATCCAAACTCGTGAAACCATAAGATCTGAACCGGATGCGAACACAAAATCATCATGTGGTAGAGTCCGAATAATAAATAATCTAAATCGGAAAACATCGAGTATTGCCAAAAATTTGATCCGTAAGGACCAAAAAGAAGTGCCACATCTCATCACTAAATAAATAATCGTCTTCAGAAGTCTTCAAAAATCCAAACTCAAACAATCATAATAACCAAATCCGGATGATATTTTCTCCCTATTTTTGATAACCAATGACCGGATATCAAAAATCAACAAATCATCGGATGGAGAGTGTCGGATACCAAGAGCTAATAGAGAAGCTCTCCCTAGATGTATGAAGGGTCTCGATAAGAAACGAGAAAGAGTAAAAGAGATACTCTTGCGGTCATGAGGAGGAGGGTGACATAGTTGCTGAAGTTGTGCTGAGAATAATCTGTTGTACCAAAAATATATCAAAATATCCAAACTGCGGTGCCGGAACACTTGAAGTGGTCTTCAATAGAGAATAAAGTCCACATGCTCAAGATACATGATTCGTCAACCAAAAATCAAGAGCGACAAGTCATAAAATCCCATAAAGTGAAGAATACGAAACAACTTTGTTGATCAATCGCTGTTGCAGTGCAAGCATCACAATAATAATATGAAGTCCGACTGCGGTAGGATTATTCTTCCAATAATAACCGGCATGAAATGAACCAATGTGACAATCCAATGTTCGGTTGTGGCAAAAATTGGTGTTAAAAAAATAATTGGTGTAAAAAAAATTGGTTTTAAAAAAATAATTAGCTAAATAAAAAATTGGTGTAAAAAAATAATTGGTGTAACAAAAAAATTGGTTTTAATAAAAAAAATGGCTAAAATAAAAAAATTGGTGTTAAAAAATAATTGGCTGAATAAAAAAAATAATTGTCGTTAAAAAAAATTAATTTAAAAAAAAATAATAATAATAATAATAAATGGCTGAATAAAAAAAATAATGAAGTTCAAAAAAAAGGGTTTAAAAAAAAGGGAAGGAAAAAGGAGGGGAGGGGAGGAAAAAGGTGGGGGGGGGAGGAGGGGGGAGGAGGAGGGAAGGATGGAAGAAGAGAGGGGGGAGGGAAGGCTGGTCGAAGGAGGAGGAAGAGGGAGGAGGCTGAGAAGAGGAGGGTAGTTGCGGGTCTAAGAGGTTGCGGATGAGAGGGGGTGGCTTGAGTGGGAGGTGATTGCGGGTGGAGAAGGGTTGGGTACGGATGGGGAGCTGGGCTGCTGATGGGGTACCGAAGTCAGGAAGGGTGCGGACGAGACCTGCTTTCGGATGAAGTAGTTGCGGATCAGAGAGTGCGGTGCGAGATAGTGGGACTGTGGTGCGAGGGAAGCAGGCTGCGCATGCTAGCTGCGGTAGGGCGAGGAGGCTGTCCGAAGTGGAGCGTGCGAGTGGCTGCGGACCAAGGCTTCGGTCCGAGCAAGAGGAGATAGCGACTTCGGTCAGCAGGGAAGGCAAGGGAAGGGCTGCTGTCTCTCGGCTGCGGATAGGGAGCTGAGAGGACCTCGGATCAAGGCTAAGAAGGGGTTGCGGGTAGGCTTCTAAGGGGACTCCGGTAGGCAGTTTTTGGCTGCGGTTCGGGGGTCCGGAAAGGGCTGAACAGGTGACGAAAAATGCTATTTTTTCATGAAAAATGGTACCGCAAAGGCCATTTATTCATATTTTAATGAGGGAATCATTTTATAAAGCATTCTAAGTCAAAGGTGGGTCTTGGGAAGGCAAAAAGAGGAGTGTGCAGGGGGTTTTTAGGGGACAAAAGGTGATGGGAAAGGACAATGTCACATGGTTTTGTCTTTTTGAGGGAGCAAATAGTGGAGTACTCTTTACCCAAAAGAGTAACAAGGACAATTGACTTTTTGCAAACAAATAATACGTCCAAATTTCTTCAAATCAAAGATCCACAGCAACAATTTTATAATTGAGAGATATGAAGATAATACCTCTTATGATGAGAAAAAGTGTTGGGAAAAAGTCTTCAAAAGAAATTCTCCACTTTCTTCATGAATAATAAGCCCATTAATCTTTGTGTCTTCACATCCAAGAAAAAGAACCTCCTGGAGAACATCTTCAGCATTTTTAAGAGACCAAAAAGTTAATTCTTCTCCCATTTTTTTTTCTTCATTTCTTCAACAGCAATAAAATTAATAAACTTTTAAGAACATCTTCTTCCAGCAATAAATAGAACGAGCAGCAGCAGCAACAATTTATTTTACTAAGATAAAATCACCTAGAAAATAGAACTAAGAGCGAACTTCATAAAAAAAATTCCGGTTTGAAACCCGAAATTTTTTTCTTGAAGAAACACGGAAAAATCACAAGATAATCACCGAACGGGAGTCGTTCTCTTGAACTAATCGTGAGATCTTCAAGGTACGGCTCTGATACCAATTGTAGAGACCCATTTTTATAACGAACGGTGAATGCGGAAGTAAGATATCTCGAGATTAATCGTGTTTTTGTAAGTATGAACACGAAGAACATATTATGAGTTCATGAAAAAGACTAAGAACAAAGAGAGAATACTATTGATATTCATGAAGAACATGGTGGGAGAGAAACTCTCCCTGGGTGGGAGAACCCACCAACTTTCTCTCTCTAGAGATTACATGCTAGAAAAGTGAAATAGTAATTCTAACTAAGAAAAATGAGCTAGCTAAAATAATAAATGACCAACTCTCCCTTTATATAGGAGGGAGAGTATTTACACCATAAATACAATAAAGGGAAAAAACAACCTAATAAACACTCATTATTTGTGGAGCATTTCCATGCACCAACATAATTCTGGATTCGAAGAGTAACCTTCCTAGGTCACGTGGTAAGCGAGGAAGGCATACATGTGGACCCCTCCAAAATCAAAGCGATAGAGAACTGGTCAGCACCGAAGACGCCAACAGAAATCCGTCAATTCTTGGGTCTCGTTGGCTACTATCGCAGATTTATCCAGAACTTCTCCAGAATTGCCAAACCCTTAACCACTCTGACTCAAAAAGGCATACCCTTTTGTTGGAGTGAAAAGCAAGACACTGCATTCCAAACATTGAAGCAGGCCCTGTGCAGCGCACCTATATTGTCTCTTCCCGAAGGAACAGAGGACTTCGTTGTCTACTGTGATGCATCTAATCAGGGCCTACGCTGTGTTCTCATGCAACGGGGAAAAGTCATTGCTTATGCCTCATGACAGCTAAAAGCACACGAACTCAACTACACAACGCATGACCTGGAATTAGGAGCAGTGGTCTTCGCATTGAAGATATGGAGACATTATCTCTACGGAACCAAGTGCACTATCTTCACTGAACATAAAAGTCTGCAGCACATCTTCGACCAGAAGGAGCTGAACATGAGACAACGGCGATGGGTGGAGCTACTCAGCGATTACGAGTGCGAAATTCGCTACCATCCCGGCAAGGCCAATGTGGTGGCAGATGCCCTCAGCCAGAAGGAGTACTCAGGTCGTTGAGTGAAGGTACTGACCATGACTATCCATTCCCATTTATCCGTGCAAATCAAGGAGGCTCAGCTGGGAGCCTTGAAACCAGAGAACATGCCGGGTGAAGCCCTGAGAGGAATGGAAAAGAACCTAGAGATCAAGGGAGACGGAGTCTATTATTTCATGGACCGGATCTGGACCCCAAAGTTCGGTGGTTACAGAGAGGTTGTAATGAACGAAGCTCACAAGACCAGATACTCCGTTCACCCAGGTTCGGACAAGATGTACCTCGATCTCAAGAAACTATATTGGTGGCCGAACATGAAAGCCGAGATCGCTACCTTCGTGGGCAAGTTCCTGACTTGCGCCAAAGTGAAGGTCGAATATCAGAAACCCTCAGGTCTACTCCAACAACCAGAAATACCCGAATGGAAGTGGAAGAGGATCACTATGGATTTCATCACCAAATTACCCAAGTCTCCGAGTGGGCACGATGCCATCAGGGTAATTGTCGACCGACTGACTAAATCCGCCCACTTCCTGCCGATCAAGGAAAACTTCAAAATGGAGAAACTCACGCGAATCTACATCCGAGAGATAGTTCGACTGCATGGTGTCCCTGCACCATGAGCGGAATCATTTAGATTTGGGAACCCAGGTCATTACGGTCCTAGGTTGACCCTTAACGTTTACAGATTTATCTTTTGATTTTCCTTTTTCAATAGGTACAGAGGATGATGATGACTGATCAGATTTTAATTTTAGCACCCATTGAAAATTAGGTTTTGAAACATTTTTCGTTTGAGTTTGCTTCGAGCCGGGGGATTTTCTACTCGAAGAGTGTGAAGATCCAGACCTACTCTTTGACGAAATCGACTTTGGCTTAGTTTGGGTCGATTTTGGCAAACTGTTTGGATTTTTATTAAAAACCTGTTTGTTCTTATGAAGAACTGCCATTTTCTTGTTTTGATTTGCTTTCCAGTCATCATCTCGAGAGTGAGTTCTTGAGGACTTTCTAATTAAAGACCGTCCTCTAGACTCATTCTCTCCCCTTTTTGACATGTGATGCACAAACATCCGGTTTAGACAATTTCTGGCAATATGACCAGCAGTACCACAGTTGAAACAAATTTGTTTATTATCATTGGAAATGGTACTGCTCTTGTCATATTTCTTGCGTTTATTAACATTTCTAGCATTTTCACATTTGCAAGAACAAGCACAAGATTGTGAAGCAAACGTAGAAGATGTAGAAGCATTTGAGTCAGATTTGGCAACTTTATCAGAAACAACATCATTATTTTCAAAATTATCAGTCTGAAACAACACACCACCAAAAAAAAAGACATTAGTGTTTGAGTTTAACACAGACTCATCATAAAATTCAACACCAAATTTAGACACAGAATTATTCGACTCAGACTTTTCAGCTTCTTGCTCCCCCTGAACTACTGACATATCTGCACTTGAGGTAGAAATGTTAGTATCCAAAATTTTATCATTAGACCGTGTTGCTTGTTCAGAAGCTGATTTCCCATAAACCATGAAAGGTTCTCTGTCAATTTCTTCTTGAGATAGAGGAATAACAGTGTAATTATGATTGAAGGGAGGAGGGACACTCTCAAATCCTAATCCTACTTTTATCTGGTTACCACAATTAATGTCCTTCCACTTCATTTGTTCCGCGATCATTTTTGCAACTACTTCACTTGATCCATCGAATGTTTTAAAATTAAATTCAGCATTTTCAAATCGGTTTTTCAATGTGTCAAGTTCAGCGGTTACAACAGCAAATTTTCTTTTGAGATGATCATATTTCTCGCATTTGTTGTTGTAATCCTCTTGCAGTTTCTTAAAGTCCTTTGTTTTATTTTCTAATTGTGTCTTTAAAGGCTTTTGATTTTTCCTAAGAGTGTATCCCTCATATTTAAGGTCCTCGTTCTCTCTCTTGATTAATTCAATTTGTTCACGTAAGAACTTAACAGTCTTAATGCAATATTGAGAGCGACCAAATTCACTCACCTCGGGTTTGACAGGCTCAGGAGTAGTTTGCACCATGAACGCAAACTGAAGATTCATCATCTCTTCTTCTGGGTCTCTCTCTGCTTCTTCCTCCACACAATCCTTGATTTGGGCCAGATGTGCATTTTCAGGTCCTGAAATATTCAGAGCCTGAATTTGATCTTCCCAATCAAAGGATTGGGCCAGCATTGCCAAGTTAGCGGTATGATTGGTTCCAGAAGATCCTCTGTTGTTGTGGTTCACCGGCACCATCGTTCGCTCAGCATTCTCCCTTCGATCTGGCTTTGGACACTCCCTTGCAAAATGCCCAGGCTCATGGCAGTTGTAACATCGCAGTTTTCCTTTGTTGAATCCCACTTTCTTGTCGGAATTCACACTCCAATTGTTCTTTCCTGTTTTTTTTTTGGAGAACTGCTTTGCCCTGAAAACCGCCATGGCCATTTGCCATGTAATGTCCATCTCTTCCACATCCTCAGGATGGATCTGGTCTAGGTCAGCAAATGAAAGTTGTGGGGAGAGCTCTCCGGCCACAAAAGCGTTGTAGCAATTTACCAAACCAGTGGCGAGGGCCAGATTTTCTTCCTTCTCTTTTAAAGATGAAGCTTGAGAACTGATTCCATGAGATTGAATGGCTGCAGCTGTGGATGAACCAACACTAGAACCAACTTGTCGAGGAAAAGTTTGAGGTTGAGGAACTTGAATGTGTTGCTTTTGAGGGATCACGTATGAGGTAGGCTGATGAGTCACATAAGGTTGAACTTGTGGAACATGAGAAACTGGAGGAGCTTGAGGAGTTGAGAAGCTTGAGAAAGCAGTGTTGTTGGTGGTTTGAATCCCAAGATTTGCTGTGGAGTATGAATTGACATGGTTAATCTCCCTCTGCTTATCATCGAGATCGCAAGCCTTGATGATCGCCATTGTTTCAGCCAAACTCAACCTGTTCAAATCTTTGGTCTTTTTGATCACTGAGACATTCATATCCCAGGATTTTGGTAGAGAGTTCAGCAGCTTCTTGTTTATCTCTGATCTTGTCACCATAACACCGGCATAGCTCATTTCTGTGGTAAGTGTGATAAACCACTGCAACTGATTTTCAAGTGTTTTCCCAAGTCATGGTTAAACATATTGAATTTCTGTCGCAGCATGTCTTGGCGACTCTGTTTCATGTCTTCATTGCCTTCGTAAACTTCGATCAATGCTTCTTATAATGCCTTTGCTGAAGTGTACTCACGGAAACCTTGAGCAATTTCTGGGGATAATGCCATAGTGAGCGTGGCAAGAGCCTTTTCTTGCTCCTTGACTCTCTCAAAATCATCGTCCGTGTAATTCTCAACCTGCTTGTCAGTTATGGTGCCATCTTCCAATGTGATTGTGATGCAGATTGGACCTCTAAGAATGCTTCGCCATATCTTGAAATCCTTCATTTTGATGTACTTCTCGATCTGATATTTCCATTCTGGAAATCCTTCTGCGGATAAAAGTCGTGGAATTCGAGAAGTGGTTCCCATAATGGCATCTAATTCGTGATGAGCTGACATGCTTTGAGATTCCATTTTTGTTTTTGATTTTTGTTGTTTTTGATTTTTTTTAATTTTTAATAAAAATTAACTTGAAAAACAAACAAAAGGATCAAGAAAATAGGTTTTTCGGTTGAGTGGTGATGACCGAAAACAAGGAATTTGGTTGAAAGGAGAAACAAGATAAAAGGGTTTTCGGTTGACAAGGTTTTCGATTTAACAGGATTCAAAGAATTTTGGATTTTCGGTTTATGAAGGTTAAGGGTGTTCGGTTTATGAAGATTAAGACTCAAGAGTTTTCTGTTCTTGAAGATTCAAAAAAAATGAATTCGGTTGAAGAACTTTGAAGTTTTCCGGATGAAAACTGATTTCGGTTTCTGAAGAACTTGAAGAACAGTTTTCGGTTTATGAAGATTGAACCGAAAACTAGTAATTTCAATGATAAAACTTGGTTTTTCGATCTTAAAATGATTTCCACACACTGAAAACTTCAAACACAACTTCCAAACAATTTAGATCTTGATAGAAAACGATTTAAGATATGTTTTCGGTTGATGAAGATCCAACCGAAAACAATAAGAGTTTAACCGAAAATCTGATTTCCAATTAGATCTCTGTTCCACACGATGCAAATTATGATCTGATCTTCAAAACTCGAGCAAACAGTACACTTCCAAGGACCGAGAACTTGATGAACACGAATCTGTGAAGACCCAAAACAGAAGAACACACTTGATTGACACCGATTTTGCTCTGATACCAATTGTAAGGTCCTTGATGGAAGGATCTATACCAATGATCAATCAAGCACAAGAAAACAAAGAAGAAATCGAGTAGAAGATTAGATGAAACCGAGCTTGCATACAATAACACACGGAAATTGTTGGATACAACTCGAGTAGAAGATTATATAAAAGTGCACTTAGTTTCTAAGTGTATCTAGATGAATGCCTATAATATGCAATGCCCGTACGCACACCGAAAAATTTTGTTTTTCAAAAGTTTAAGTTGAAAATTGTTTTGAACATAATTCTACTATAACCGTTTCCAGCCTCACATTAACTTTCCTTAATTAAGTATAGTTGGCTAGGCTATACTTTATTAAAGTCCAATAATGCGTACTCGAATTAGTTATGGCAGTAGTATGTTCTATATTTTAAAAACGTTTAGAAATTTTTTGGCTATAGTTATGGTTTTCCAAAGGAAAACCGGTATTCTCTATAACCTTCGGCTCTGATACCATTTTCTATCACACCCCGCTAAAGCGGAAACACGAGGCGTGGCACTATAAAGGGTTTCATAGCAAAAGTTAAAAGACAACACCAACCATAGTATTAAAAATCATTACAAATTTACAATGGGTTTGAACAACTTTTAAAAGAAATTACAATGTAAATTGAAATACAACACATGTGAATGCTCCTATAAGTGATGTGTCCCTAAGTGCCACTTACTCGATGATTCCTGAAAAAGCATGTAAAACGAGCGTCAACTATAAAAATAGTTGGTGAGTACTCACAAGTTTAAAAATAATATTGGTTTCATGAATCGAAATCAAAATTTTGATATAAGTTTCCATAGATAAAAATATATTGCTAAAATGAGTAAATAAGTTTGTGTAAACAAAGTTCGTTGTCATCATGAGAAATAAAGTATGTTGCCCAAAAGAGATGCAACGTTCATATCCTCATGGGAAATAATGTTTGTTACTAAAATGAGTAATCAAGTTTCATTGCTACAAGGAGCAAACAAGTTTGTTACTATAAGAAGCAACCAAGTTTGTTGCTAAAACAAGTAAATAAGTATTTAGTAACAAAAGTTCGTTGTTATAATGAGATACAAGTTTATTGCTATAATAAGTAACGAGTTTGTATGTGTATGAGCAAACAATGAGTTCTCAACCAAGCCTATGACTGAAGCCCTATCAAGATCTATGCTTATCGTTCCATAGATTATATGGTATCAGACACTCCAGCAATCGGGCGAGTGAGGAGTTGTCAATTCCTAATAGCGCTATCCACAATGACCATTGGCTCAAAGAGTTAATGGTTAGAGAAAAGTGTAAGGAAAGGGCCTTAAGACGATAAATTCTCATGTTCCATGTTGCATAGACATACATAGAGAGATATAGCAATAAAATAGCAATCATGTTTGATACAAATCAATTTAAATACAACGAACAAATAATAGTTTTTCGGGACATGCTTTTCCACCCCAAAACATAAAAACTGAAAATAAGGGAGTGCGTGAATACTCACAATATGCATTGAGATGATGCAAATGATGCATTGATCTACGCTCCACTGGTACCACTATCGTTTTCCTACAACGATGTTACACACTAATGAGTCTCTAATTGAAATCTAATACTAGTATACTTACTACTACAATAGAATTATGCCAATAATGTGTCAAAATTTAATATTGATAAGTTACAAACATTTTTCTGTGAAAATTAAATTTCAAAGAATCAATTGTTATATAACAATTTAAGTGGAAAATTCTCATTATTGAAATGTTAATACTTAACATTTTAAGAGGTATTCCAATGATTAAATATTCAAAAACTAAATCAATTTAGTTCTAAACTTTCCCAAACTTTTCATTTCAGTTTTAATTGAAGTGAAAGACCTTAAGATAAATTTTCTTGACTTTTTGATTTGTCTAATTATTTTTCACCATTTAATTCCTTGAATAATCATAAAATCATGGAAAAATAGTAACAAGTTAATAAAAATTACGAAACTTCAGATTTTGGTTCTAAATACATTAAAACACTTCCAGATAAATTTTCATGGTTTATAGATATGTATAACCAATTTTCTGATATTTAATTCTCTAAATAGATAAAAATTCATGAAAAATAGCAATCAGTTAAGAAAATTCCTCAGACTTCTTATATTACTGCCATTACACATACTTAAGCTGGGAAAAATATAAAAATGGATTTATAAACTGTTTAACCCAATTTTATGATTTTTGTGCATTTATTATAATAAAAATGGAGATAAATAGAAAACAGTTTCCAAAATTGTCCAAAATTTTTGTAACACTGTTATTACGTATATAGAAGCTGTGAAAAATATAAAAGATATTTTTCAATTAGTGTTACTATTTTTCCTTGTTTAATCCTCTTAAATAATCATTAATTGAATAATAATTATTAAACAGTTAAAGTAAATTACCAAAAATTTTGTACACTTCATTTACAGAGTAAATAATCTGGGAAAAATACCAAATGTGGTTTTTATATATTGAAATCCGATTTTGTGGATTTAAGTGTATTTAATCTTAGAAAATAGGAGAAAAATAGTATACTGAATAGAAAAATCTTCAAAATTTTTATTTAGAGTTCTAATGTATTTTAAGGTCTTCTGGTAACTTTGCATGAATTTTGGATGAGCAGAACTAGTTTTCCTGTTTTTAGTCCATTATATACACAAAAATCGGGGAAAAATAGGAATGCATTATGAAAAATTCTGAAAATATTTATCTTAGTCTTAATGATAGGGTAGGAGCTGCGAAAATTACTATATATCCTTTTAAAATTGTATAACGTGGTTTTATGATTTATTGGGGCTAAACAAAAAGAAAATTCAAAACCATGCTAAACAGTAACAAAAATCGATGAAGCTTAATGAGAAGTCTTTATTTAGCATAGGGGTCATCCACGAATTTACCTAGGATTTATAGACCTCAGAAAGTATTTTATATGAATTATTGCCCTAATTTATTTCATTAATTATAGTAATTTGAGAAAAATGAATTATTTTCTGAACATTTGTAGAACATCTCATTTTGTTACTGGGAATCTGGGAAAAATCGGATTTGGTCAGAAAAGGAGTTTTAGATATTTATTTGGAAATAAATCCTTCATGAACATATTTGAAAGCTTTTAACAACAAACTTTGATCATCAAGCATCTAAGCTTGAAGATCATCACATGCATGTTGTTTTGAAGACCATTCATGAGTTTGAAATGTTCAAAAATCGTTTTTGATAGAAAACTTAGGGTGCATGTGGTGATTTTTACCCAAAACTTGTAGAAAAGTGCATTATGTTGATTTTGACTTAGGTTTTGGTCCTTGGATTTCACCATTAACAACATGCATATTGTTTTTGGGTGAAATCCTACCACCTTCATCATCAAAACCGTGAGTTTGTGTGTGTGTATGTTTATGTGTTCATGATCTTTCATTAGAATGGAGTAGAAGATGGAGAAAATCCATGAAAAACAAGTAAAACTTGAAGGAAAAGAGAAGGAAAATGAATGATTTTCGAGTTTACCTTTAAGAACACCTCAAGATGATTAAGATTTAGAGTTCATGGTGTGTTCTATGACCCATTTTCTGGAGAATTTCGTGGTTGAGGGAGAGAGGAAGAGAGAATAGAGAGAAAATGATGTGAGGGAGTGTGAGAGAGAAAGAGATGGAGTGGGTGAGTGAAATTGATTAATGACTTGGGAAAATGGTGTATTGGGGGGGATGAGTCCGATTTTTGGGAGGAGGAGAGAGGGTTTCTCTCTCATAAATCTCATTTAAATCATTTCCCCCAATTTTTATAAATTTCTAAAGTTTTCATAAAATATGCTTAAGCTTTACATTGTTTTATAAAATCCTTGATTTTCCACTTATAAAATAAGGATAAATGTTGGTACATTAAACTATAATTTCCTTGATTATATTTCCCAACTTGATTATTTTAAGATAATATTATAAGTTTCATAAAAAATTTTATATAATTCTTATGTTAAACTTTATAAAATTTAGGTTTTAGGGTTTTTAGGGTTTTTGGAGTTTAATAAATCTTTGGATATCAAAGTGAATTGTATTTTTGAGACTTCAAATTATTTTATGGTATTATAACTCTTTTATAGTTATAAATAATGTTTGTAATTTACTTTTAGCGGTTTATTGGCATTCTATGTAGTGATTCCGAGATTCAAGCGAAATTGAGGAATCAAGTATACTAGTCCTACTCTTCAACTTTGACTTAAGTTTCTATGAGACTTTGAACTAACTTCTACTTCTAGGTCAAGTGCATGATGTGTGTATATGATTCATGAAATGTTGTTCGAGTCAAAGAGTGACCCAAATATGGATAGTCACTACAGCTCAGTAGATGTAGAATTCACATATCAATGTGAAATTTAAGTACACTATCCATTGATTCTAATTGTTTCCAAGTTTCTAGTAGGTTATAACTTAGCTTCTAGTTACTAAGTCTAGTATGTGTAGTGCCTATATGTTCAACTAAGTCTAGTCAAATCTAGAACCGACTCGAATTTTGACGGTTGTCACAGTCTCCCCCGGTTGAAAGAATTTCGTCCCGAAATTCAATTTGTGACGTATTCTATTAGAACTCAGCCGAATACAATTGTATAGTTGGAGAGGTGGTGACTTGAAGAGCTCTTTGATTATTTTGGGTTAATTCCTCAAGGGAAAAGCCCAATTCTTTAGCTATAATAAAATTAGTGTCTCCTTAATTCGAATTTTATCGTCTAGATTGTGGGAAATCTGGTTCATGGAAATCATGATCCAAGCTTGGCGACCTAGTTGAAAATATTATCTAGTTAGATATTATCTAACTTAAAAGAACGTTATAAGTTTTACTGAAGCACCCACTGCATTGAGCGTTAAATCCGCATTGATCCTCAAGTCGCATTCTAAATTAACACTAAGTGTAAATTCGCCGCCTAATAAAAAAGAGATTAGGAACAATTTGTTCACTTTCGTTGGCTACTATATTTGGAAAATATATGTTCCGAAATAAGAAGGGGTAACACGAATGAAGGGAAGCGATCGAGGGTAAGTTCCTAAAAAAACGTACTAAGGGTAAGCAACGAAGTTTTGGTACATCTCCAATGTAAAGGCTATTTAAGTGTCGGCTACAAAATAAATTATGAAATGATTGAGGATCTCCGAGGCTATAATTACTACTACGGTTACTCTTACAATAATAGATCTATATTCGAAGAATATATATATTTAGAGAGTCAATGTTGCAAATGGAGGCGATTAAATCACATTGTGTAGATAGCATTTTAAGTGTTTAGAAGTGATAAAAATCTCACTGTTATCAAAATATGTGTTTAGAAATGATAATTAATCTCACTATTATCAAAATATTTACTAATTCCAAGATAATGAAAATACATTTGTGGCGATCAAACGAAGTAGTAAAATAATATAAAGATTAATTAAGGTTACAGGTTTAAGTCATCAATAAGGGAATTTATACAAAATTATTTTGATTACTCTTTTGAAAAATTGTCTAATTGTCTAAGTCATGACAAATTAAAGCTTACGAGTCAGAATATTTATGAAAACAAAGTTAAGAATATAGGAACTCAATGAAAATTACAAATTAGAATGCTATTTTAAGAAAGGTGTAAAAATATCGATCATTGAAAATAGTGGATTCTTAATTTAGTGTTTCTACATAAATAATCATTTAGAGAATATATAATAGTAAAATTTAAAACTTTTGATGTATTTAAAGAAAAGAAGAAGCATAAGAAAATGTATTCTTTCACATATATTTTATGGATTTAGAAAAATGATAAGAACAATGGTATTCACCTTGTGTATTAATTATAAGGAAAAATACAATGAAAATTGCATTTCATATCAAGTTTCTGAATTTAGAACGAAAGAGCAATGTAAATAAGGATCACTTGTTTATAGAGATTTCAAAATAAAAACAAGATGTATATGATAAAAGGTGTAATTGAATATATCAAAGCTGACTAAATAAAAAGTTTGCCTCACGACTATACACGTATTAATCGCTCAAAACGGAAGGGTAGACTTCTAGTCTTTATGTGTACGAACATGATACCAGGAGAGGCAAAATTGACAGAAATAAAGTTAGACAATGTATTATGTTAATATTATGGCGTGCGAGATCTAAAATCGGAAGGAGAGCGAGAAATAAAGTTCGGGGGAAAGAAAAAGGAAGATAGCGGCGACAATGATTGCTATTGTTAAAATTATAAGAACAATACCTATAGGTAGATTTAAAACCAGGTTGAGATATATTTCAAAATTAAATATTTGATGTATGTTGATGATTAAGTAGACATGTGGGAGTTTTAAAGTGTTTCCTAAAAATTTATGAGTTATCTATCAAGTTAAACTCCATTTGTGAATAAGAAAAAAAAAACACTAAAACTTGTACTTGAAAATCAGACAGTTTTGACCTTTTTTTGATTGGGGTCCAACAATGGTTAAAACAGATAAGGTAAAGACTTAACATATTTAGATGAATAATTGTGCATTGTCGAAAGTGCATCACTGGAATTTTAAAAGTGAACACTAAGTTTTTCAATTCTTTAAATTTTAGAAACTTTACAAATTATAAAACTAAACTGAAATAAAATAAATAAAAAAATGAGGTATGTTGGAAATGTAGGAATTAGAGATTTCTTATAAACATGTTTAAATTAGAAAGTTGTAAAAATACCATGTTGGGTTTCAAGAAAAGACACTTAAGTAAAGTACGATGCCTAAATGGGGAAGTAGTCAAAAGTTTTAAAACAAAAGTGGTTTGAAAGATCCGATGAAGCTTTTACACGTAATATGAACTTCAATGTCATATGTCTAAGTTTTATAGAATAGAATTTAAACACTTTTATAAAAGAAAATGTTTCTAAATTTTTCGAAAATGTGCCAAAATGGTAATCAAGGTTTAAAATGGTTTATATGCCCTTAAAATCACATCTATCCATTAAAATGGATTTGAAATGAAATTGAAATAGCAATGTTAAAACCAATATTGGTTAAATTGAGTTTTGAACAAAAGTGTTAAATTAAAGCAAGTTGTCAAAAGATTTTTTTTTTAGCGAGAATATGGCTTACATTGTTAGGAAATGTCTACTAAGTTGACTGAAGTGGTTATAAAATATTTTATCGATGATAAATAAAACCGATGAAGCGAAATAATTTTTCGATGGAAGATTAAGAAGTAAGGAGAAAGTATGTTAGTGTAGCTGATCGTACCAAAATACTAAGGCGAGTACAAGGCGAGTATAAGTCGAGTACCGATGTCTTTTTTCCCAAAGATAAAGGACAAGAAAAATTGTTTGAAAAACGTTTTATGGTGTCAATGTAGTTTATGACCTTTTATAGAGGTCAAAGGGATATCCTATGTTAAGTTTTAAACTCAAGGTGGAAACAACCTAGAGCTAAATCGTAGCGTAGTAATAAGGTCTCACGTATGGGTTAAACCTCCGTGTCTCCTCGTGAGTCGAATCCGAAATGCCCACCAATGGCATCCAAGTGATTACTTAGTGGCGACTCATCTACCTCCTTACGCGATGCTCCAATTATCATTCGTGTCGATATCGAAACGCTTTTTCCTAGTTGTAACTCTAGTACGAAGACGATGAAGAGGTATTGAGGAATAATTTGTATAGGTTTCGACTTATAATTATTACTAGTGTATATCTAGTTACTAACCATACATCTAAAGTCAATAGCTACTAAGGAATACTCATTCTCAGTACTAAGTGCATTGCTCCTAGAGTAGCTAGTGATATAACCTAAGTGGTTAACCTAGCACCTGATAAGGGATAAGAATATTTCTAAATAAAGGCATTGTTATAAAAGTGCACTTAGTTTCTAAGTGTATCTAGATGAATGCCTATAATATGCAATGCCCGTACGGACACCGAAAAATTTTGTTTTTCAAAAGTTTAAGTTGAAAATTGTTTTGAACATAATTCTACTATAACCGTTTCCAGCCTCACATTAACTTTCCTTAATTCAGCATAGTTGGCTAGGCTATACATAATTAAAGTCCAATAATGCGTACTCGAATTAGTTATGGCAGTAGTATGTTCTATATTTTAAAAACGTTTAGAAATTTTTTGGCTATAGTTATGGTTTTCCAAAGGAAAACCGGTATTCTCTATAACCTTCGGCTCTGATACCATTTTCTGTCACACCCCGCTAAAGCGGAAACACGAGGCGTGGCAATATAAAGGGTTTCATAGAAAAAGTTAAAAGACAACACCAACCATAGTATTAAAAATCATTACAAATTTACAATGGGTTTGAACAACTTTTAAAAGAAATTACAATGTAAATTGAAATACAACACATGTGAATGCTCATATAAGTGATGTGTCCCTAAGTGCCACTTACTTGATGATTCCTGAAAAAGCATGTAAAACGAGCGTCAATTATAAAAATAGTTGGTGAGTACTCACAAGCTTAAAAATAATATTGGTTTCATGAATCGAAATCAAAATTTTGATATAAGTTTCCATAGATAAAAATATATTGCTAAAATGAGTAAATAAGTTTGTGTAAACAAAGTTCGTTGTCATCATGAGAAATAAAGTATGTTGCCCAAAAAAGATGCAACGTTCATATCCTCGTGGGAAATAAAGTTTGTTACTAAAATGAGTAATCAAGTCTCATTGCTACAAGGAGCAAACAAGTTTGTTACTATACGAAGCAACCAAGTTTGTTGCTAAAACAAGTAAATAAGTATTTAGTAACAAAAGTTCGTTGGTATAATGAGATACAAAGTTTATTGCTATAATAAGTAACGAGTTTGTATGTGTATGAGCAAACAATGAGTTCTCAACCAAGCCTATGACTGAAGCCCTATCAAGATCTATGCTTATCGTTCCATAGATTATATGGTATCATACACTCCAGCAATCGGGCGAGTGAGGAGTTGTCAATTCCTAATAGCGCTATCCACAATGACCATTGGCTCAAAGAGTTAATGGTTAGAGAAAAGTGTAAGGAAAGGGCCTTAAGACGATAAATTCTCACGTTCCATGTTGCATAGACATACATAGAGAGATATAGCAATAAAATAGCAATCATGTTTGATACAAATCAATTTAAATACAACGAACAAATAATAGTTTTTCGGGACATGCTTTTCCACCCCAAAACATAAAAACTGAAAATAAGGGAGTGCGTGAATACTCACAATATGCATTGAGATGATGCAAATGATGCATTGATCTACGCTCCACTGGTACCACTATCGTTTTCCTACAACGATGTTACACACTAATGAGTCTCTAATTGAAATCTAATACTAGTATACTTACTACTACAATAGAATTATGCCAATAATGTGTCAAAATTTAATATTGATAAGTTACAAACATTTTTCTGTGAAAATTAAATTTCAAAGAATCAATTGTTATATAACAATTTAAGTGGAAAATTCTCATTATTGAAATGTTAATACTTAACATTTTAAGAGGTATTCCAATGATTAAATATTCAAAAACTAAATCAATTTAGTTCTAAACTTTCCCAAACTTTTCATTTCAGTTTTAATTGAAGTGAAAGACCTTAAGATAAATTTTCTTGACTTTTTGATTTGTCTAATTATTTTTCACCATTTAATTCCTTGAATAATCATAAAATCATGGAAAAATAGTAACAAGTTAATAAAAATTACGAAACTTCAGATTTTGGTTCTAAATACATTAAAACACTTCCAGATAAATTTTCATGGTTTATAGATATGTATAACCAATTTTCTGATATTTAATTCTCTAAATAGATAAAAATTCATGAAAAATAGCAATCAGTTAAGAAAATTCCTCAGACTTCTTATATTACTGCCATTACACATACTTAAGCTGAGAAAAATATAAAAATGGATTTATAAACTGTTTAACCCAATTTTATGATTTTTGTGCATTTATTATAATAAAAATGGAGATAAATAGAAAACAGTTTCCAAAATTGTCCAAAATTTTTGTAACGCTGTTATTACGTATATAGAAGCTGTGAAAAATATAAAAGATATTTTTCAATTAGTGTTACTATTTTTCCTTGTTTAATCCTCTTAAATAATCATTAATTGAATAATAATTATTAAACAGTTAAAGTAAATTACCAAAAATTTTGTACACTTCATTTACAGTGTAAATAATCTGGGAAAAATACCAAATGTGGTTTTTATATACTGAAATCCGATTTTGTGGATTTAAGTGTATTTAATTTTAGAAAATAGGAGAAAAATAGTATACTGAATAGAAAAATATTCAAAATTTTTATTTAGAGTTCTAATATATTTTAAGGTCTTCTGGTAAATTTTCATGAATTTTGGATGAGCAGAACTAGTTTTCTTGTTTTTAGTCCATTATATACACAAAAATCGGGGAAAAATAGGAATGTATTATGAAAAATTCTGAAAATATTTATCTGAGTCTTAATGATAGGGTAGGAGCTGCGAAAATTATTATATATCCTTTTAAAATTGTATAAACTGGTTTTATAATTTATTGGGGCTAAACAAAAAGAAAATTCAAAACCATGCTAAACAGTAACAAAAATCGATGAAGCTTAATGAGAAGTCTTTATTTAGCATAGAGGTCATCCACGAATTTACCTAGGATTTATAGACCTCAGAAAGTATTTTATATGAATTATTGCCCTAATTTATTTCATTAATTATAGTAATTCGAGAAAAACGAATTATTTTTTGAAAATTTGTAGAACATCTCATTTTGTTACTGGGAATCTGGGAAAAATCGGATTTGGTCAGAAAAGGAGTTTTAGATATTTATTTGGAAATATATCCTTCATGAACATATTTGAAAGCTTTTAACAACAAACTTTGATCATCAAGCATCTAAGCTTGAAGATCATCACATGCATGTTGTTTTGAAGACCATTCATGAGTTTGAAATGTTCAAAAATCGTTTTTGATAGAAAACTTAGGGTGCATGTGGTGATTTTTCTCTCTCATAAATCCCATTCAAATCATTTCCCCCAATTTTTATAAATTTCTAAAGTTTTTATAAAATATGCTTAAGCTTTACATTGTTTTATAAAATCCTTGATTTTCCACTTATAAAATAAGGATAAATGTTGGTACATTAAACTATAATTTCCTTGATTATATTTCCCAACTTGATTATTTTAAGATAATATTATAAGTTTCATAAAATTTTTTATATAATTCTTATATTAAACTTTATAAAATTTAGGTTTTAGGGTTTTTAGGGTTTTTGGAGTTTAATAAATCTTTGGATATCAAAGTGAATTCTATTTTTGAGACTTCAAATTATTTTATGGTATTATAACTCTTTTATAGTTATAAATAATGTTTGTAATTTATTTTTAATGGTTTATTGACATTCTATGTAGTGATTCCGAGATTCAAGCGAAATTGAGGAATCAAGTATACTAGTCCTACTCTTCAACTTTGACTTAAGTTTCGATGAGACTTTGAACTAACTTCTACTTCTAGGTCAAGTGCATGATGTGTGTATATGATTCATGAAATGTTGTTCGAGTCAAAGAGTGACCCAAATATGGATAGTCAATACAGCTCAGTAGATGTAGAATTCACATATCAATGTGAAATATAAGTACACTATCCATTGATTCTAATTGTTTCCAAGTTTCTAGTAGGTTATAACTTAGCTTCTAGTTACTAAGTCTAGTATGTGTAGTGCCTATATGTGCAACTAAGTCTAGTCAAATCTAGAACTGACTCGAATTTTGACGGTTGTCACATATATTACTTTGTAATTCACTCGTTGTTTTATCCATGTGAGTTCTATCAACCATACTAATATGACGGAAATACCGGCAGCGACGTTCTTCAGGCGTCGGAACTGGAATGATATTTGACACCCTAGGCCTGCCGGCCAAACTGTAGCGAACAGTAGAGGTGCGGGATTGTCAGTCTCATATAGATCTATACACAAATTCACGCTCTCCCTACAAGAGATTCTGGCTAATAGTTCAGGACTTAAAAGGGTCGTACTTAGATAAGTACACTGTGAAGGGTCTCACAAATTTATTGTTTCAACGAGATTTCCGATGTATTATTATTATTACCCGATGAATGCTAACTCTGGTACTTTGTATCGTACCCTTGGTTAATGCAAACTCGGTAATATGTATTATTACCTCGAGTTTGCTAACTCGGGTACTCTGTATAGTACCTTTGCTAATGCAAACTCGGCAGGATCTATTATTACCTCGTGTTCGCTAACTCGGGCACTCTATATAGTACCTTTGCTAATGCAAACCCGGCATTACCACGTGTTTGCTAACCCTGGTACTCTGTATAGTACCTTTGTTAATGCAAACTAGGTATGATGTATCTTTACTTCTTTAATATTTTGTTCGTATATTAAAGGTATTATACATATCTTGGTATAGTTGAATGAATTTTTGGTAATTTCCTTGGGAAGTATACAGTCGTGAATCATACTTGTATCTTTAGTTTTGAATCATAAATTATACCTATTATAATTTATATGTTCTATCTGATTAACATGGTTTCTCATGGATGAACACCTTTGCTCAGCCTGATACAAAGGTGGTGATACCAAAAGGAGTAACCTTTTGTACTCATATATGTATATATATATATATATATATATATATATATATATATATATATATATATATATATATATATATATATATATATATATATATATATATATATATATATATATATATATATATATATATATAATTAAGAAGGAAACGACCTTCGGACAAACAATACAACCCTAATTCCACATCCAAACAAGGAAAAGGATATAGGATAATTCATTAGTCCTAAGCCCTTCAAATCTTATTTATATATTTATACATATATTAACATGATTTTGGCATATATAATTTGAAATAGTTTATAAAACATTTTTCAAAGAATTTAATGGAGTTTACATGACTTTTAAGATTTAACATGGCTTTAAGTTATTTTGGAAGTATTTGATAATTCTGAAAAGCATAGGGAAATTTTCTGTGTGATTATTATCACATACAGTTATTAACACAATTTAATATTGTGTTAAACATGTATTCCCCCCTAAAAAGCATTTAAAAACCATTGAAAAGGTAAATTATAGGGGTATGAACTCACCTTTATAAGCGGTGATTCGGGCAGCGTTTAGTTTCCCGGAAAAGAGTTTGTTTGACGAAAAAGCGGCTCAAACCGGGCAGAGTTTCGACAGGAGAGAGGATGACGTCTCAAGAATTTCGGGGCTCCGGGGCTTGCTTCGGGCTTTAGACATGATACCGGGGCCTTCGGGGGTCGTGAGAAAGTCGAGGGGGTGAAATGGTGCAAAATGGGTGAAAAATGGGGTGAAAAACCCTTCCATCCGAGAAGGCTCGCACCCTTTATATAGGGGTGCGAGGGTCCGGCCGAGGACGACAGGTGGCGAGGCGAGGGGTGAGTCAGCAGCCACGCGTCGGTCAGCAGCGAAGCCATGTGCGATGGTTCGGATGTGGAGGCGTCTGAGTGGGCCGAACCTCGGTCCAATGGGAGAAGGCCACACATGCGAAGGGGGTGTCCGAGAGGTGTCCGATGTGAAGGTGTAGGCCTCTTACTGGACTGCGGCTGCGGTCCAATCAGATGGTGACACGGTGATTTGTGGTCCAACCCGAAGATGACACATGGAGGTTCGCACGTGATGATGACGTGTCCGAAGAGTGACATGCGAAATTTCTCGGTTATCCACAATTTCTTTATTTTTGTGCCAAAAACTTGCGAAATTCATAACTTTCGCATACGAGCTCCGTTTTTGACGTTCTTTATATTCACGCGTAGGTAAAATCATACCCTACGACTTTCGTTTAGACTTCGTTGGCTGGTTTTGATTTTATTTTTAATATTATTATTTTAAACAGACCGGGACGGGAATCCGTTAAAATTTCATAACTTCTTCACCCGACGTCTGTTTTCGTCTGTCTTTTTACCGTTGTGCTACTTTTGATGAGACCTTCGATTCTCGTTTAAGTTGTGTTGGCTAAATATCGATCGATTTAGATTTCGAATTTTTAGCTGTCTACTGCTAAACCGAAACTTCGAAAAATCATAACTTCATCATACGAAGTCGGATTTTCACGTTCTTTTTATGAACGTTCTCGGTTTAACATATTCTACATCTTTTATTTAGATTGTTAAGGCTAAGAAGCCTTTTATCGAAAATTCACTTTTTACACTGAACAGTGTTTTGCCGGTTTTGCCGCAGATTTTCGATTGGTCATAACTTCTTCGTTATAACTCGGATTTCAGTGTTCTTTATGTTTTTGGAAACCTTGTTAGAAACTCTACCACTTGGTTCATCCCAATTACGATTATTGATCAATTTATTTTTGACCAAAACTTGACTGGTGTCACATTATCCCCCCGTTAGAGGGAATTTCGTCCCGAAATTAAGTCTGAAGTGATAACCATGGACTAGGTCTAATCTTTCATTTCCCAAGTGAATTCAGGTCCCTGGTTTGTAATCCAGCGAACCTTCACTAACGGGATGAGACTTAGCGTGGTTCTTTAGATTTCCCTATCCATGGTTTTCATTAGTTCTACTACAGAGTGTAGACATTTATTTAACTTGATTTCATTGGATGAACTAACAAGTGTTTTATCGGATAGACACCTCTTTAGATTAGATATATGAAAGATGGGATGAATGTTATTAAGTTTTTGTGGTGGTAGGTTAAGTTTTAAAAGTACAAGACCGATTCTGGTAAGAACCTCAAATGGTCCTATGTACTTTGAGTTTTGTATTTCACACTTTCTCAAGCACATCTTGTCCTTCCTGAGTGAGACCTTCATATGACAAGGTCATCAATCCTGGAATTCCAAGGGTTTTCTTTTATCGAAGCCGTAGCTTCTCTGGTTAACTCTGGAAGCTTTATTGCATTTCCCGATTCGTATTTTGTTTTTGGTAGTTTCTCGGATGAATTCCAGATCAGCGAGGGTGCTGTGTGGAAATTGGATCTCTAGCTAGTTGCGTATTACCTACTTTAGTCCAGTGCAGATAGAATCTGTACTTGTGACCACAGAATGTTTCGAATGGAGCAACTTAAATGCTAGCGTGTAAATGGACTCGACTAATTGGTAAATGGATATCCCATTCTTTACCATAGCCGATCCCATAGAATCATGACTACTCTGGTTCCTAGAGGTTTTTGAGTGACGGCCTGAACTGGGAGATGATTCTATTATCTTAGTGGAGATAACAGATATTGGCATACCGTACACTCACACGTTCTAGTTAGCTTCTCTACTTGCCACATTTCAGGTTTCAAGGCTTCCTGTTGAGCCTCCTTACTTTGTGTGGAGAGATTTGAAATGGTTATCATAGTCCGTGAGTGGCACTATGACCTGGGTACTCTTTCCGACTTAGGGTGTCAGCTACTATATTGGCTTTGTCGAAATGATAACAAATTTCAAATTCGTAGTCATTTAGTAGCTCGACCCACTGTCGTGGTCTCATGTTGAATTCTACCTGGTAGAATACATGATGCTGGCTTTTGCTCCGAAGTTCATGATCAGACTCATACTTGGCTCATCCATCATCACCTCGTGTATACAAGTCGTATATAATTTAGATTTCACAAAACGTTCGGATGGGTGACTATGCCCCAGGTCCACAACCAAACAAGGAACATGAGATAGGGCGGAAGCACACATCCTTAATCTTGTTAAGTCTAACTTATATACCTCCCTCGTGTATACACTTAGCAACGATAGATTAACTTAATGAGTTCTTAGTCTCTATTCTTGAACTTGACCTGCGGTACAATGATTTTCGTATGAGATCTATTGAGGTACTTCGGTAGTTACTGACTTCTAAGACTACTACGGTGCTTTTCGTTTGAAGTTTCTTGTCTACTGAGTAGGCTAGAATGGTGTGGTACTCTTCGCATGGGTACTTCTGAAGTTTTGAAACAAGAGACAACCTAAGGGTTTTGTGTTATGGATTGAAAGAATTTCATCGTACGACTGATTAAGGAAAAAGTTCTCTTATACAGCATAAGAATTTTCACATGGTAAGGGCCATGCCAAACCATTTCGAATGAGGATGTCAGAATTTTCTCGTCGAAATAGATATTAAGTCGTTCTGGGACGAATGATTACTAGGGTGATATCCTATGTACCTAAGTTTTCAGCACTTCTGGTTTTATTCTGTTATTATTACTACAGACCCCTTTTTGATTCAAAATTGGCGGGTACTACCAATACGAGGGTTCTGATAATTTGAAATTATGAACTTTCATGAAACGATCCTTACTAGGTCTCACTATAATCGCTTGGTGTATACAAGTCATGTATAATTAAGATTGGTAAGACCATTGACTGAGCAACCCTGCCCTAAATCCACAACCAAACAAGGAACAGGAAATAAGGCGGGTTTACTCACTCTAAGTCTACAAATCTTAATTATAAATGACCCTTATGTATACACTAAGTCATCATAACTTACCTGTTAGGATTTCAAATTTTTATATAAGTGTTATGATTTAATTTGAACGGAAGAGTAATCATAATTATAGATAATTATCGGGGTTTGGAAGCGTAGCAAAATATAGCAGGGTTCTTTGATGCTTTCCTATGTATTGGGATCAAAATCCTCCTGCTCCCCCGTCGTTCTTCTCTGTTGGACAGTCCCTCTTGTAATGTCCTATTTCACCACAAAGGTGACATATGGGAATGGTTCCAATATCTGTAGTTGAAGTGATGAACTCAACCGGAGTTCTACAGATGCGGGCGGTATGCCCCTTCATGTTGTATCTATTGCAATGCAGCTCTCGGCAAACTCCATGATGATGGTAGTTGCACTTGCTGCAGTGTGGAAGGTTTCCTAAGTACGGCTTGGTTGGTGCTAGAATAACAGGGCTGATGGGGGTATCGACTGCCCCAGTTCGTTTCCCTCTGCTAGGTTCTTGAGTTGAACAACTCCCTTCCTTGTTCTCGAACTTTCGTTTAAGGATATTAGACTTAAGGTTCGAGGTGTTCTTACAGGTAGGTGCTTGTGGCTGTACTTGGCCATCACCACTATTGGGGTTACCGATAGCATTACTACTAACATTTGTATTGTTAGCATTCAGGTGTGCCATGACAGCTGCTACAGCTGCTGTGACCGCAGCTTGAAACGTAGCCGCGTCTATCTGAAGGATTGGTGTTTCGCTGGTGGGTTGGTTACACTTCTTTGGAGGCATGATTCTATTACATGATAAGAAAATGAGTTCGTGAGCGACTATCGTGTCTCTAGATGTATTCTAACAATTTGTATCTATGTATTAATCTTTCGTTTTGTTATATTGTTCTTAATGATTCGACCTGCATCCATATGATGTAGTCCTGGTAAGAACATAATTATGTTTGTAAAATGGTTAGGAACCGAGTATCATCCGAACTAAGTTACTTTCGTTTGGTGGATATCGTTTCCCAATTTTCGAAAATATTCGTAAATAATTCATAACAGTGTCTACATAAAATAGACTTATGAATTTGAGAAATAATCACTATTAATTAAGATTCCGTGATCTGATTTATTGTTATTAGCCGTGACAAGAAAAGAGGATAAGCTCCAAACCTAATGTGAGTAATGAAATCACCAACTCACTAGGTTGAACGGATTTACTATTTATTACTTAGATGAAAAGGTGCTCGAACACTTCACATGAATCATGCGTGGTTTTCCTTTGTTCTATTCTGGGTGGTAATGATTTGTTCTCTCCTGGTATCTATAGGGTGTCCTTCTCCTCTGTAGGTATATTGAATTCCCGGGCTGTCTTACTTCCGATTCTGACACCGATCCCCATTACTTCGTAATGAAGATTTTAAATCTCGGAAGTTCATGTGAATCTCTCATTGGTGTCCTTAATAAGGTAAGGGCACTAAATGATTTCTATAGTTTATGTACTTCTCATATGTTTCTTTCTTAGGATTCTCCTAATGAAATTATGTTGGATCCTCCTTGACTCATCTATTGATTGCTGGAGTAACTATGTTTATCTAACGGGTTTATACGAGAATGGGAATGTCTAAAGAATCTATGAGAAAATTTGAATTTTTACAAAGGTGATTCTTTCTGGTCCTCTTGTAATTACATGGTGTGTACCGATTATATATAATTCAGATCAAATAGACCTTTGAATAGGTAATCCTACTCTAAAACCACATCCAAACTAGGAAAAGGAAGTAGAGTGAAAGTCACATATTCTAAGTCTATAAAATCTCGGCTATATATAACCTTAACGTATCCACTTAGTAATTATAGACCTATCTGAAAAGAACTTTTTAACATTTTCCCAAAGGTATGTAACATACCTCCATGTTATTTTAGTTATGAGTTTGATTCATCGACTTCTAGATACAAGAACTTTAACAAGTTTTCAGTTTTCTTGTTATAGCATCCTAAAATACTCCCATAGTATTTTAGTCTTTATGTTTGGTTCTAGAATTCTTCTGGTACTTAGGTAAGTTTTAGACCAGTTGCAACACTACAATCACTTCCCAAACACGTGTTGGTCATATTTCGGATGAATATAATTGATCAGGCTATATTGATCCCAGATATGATTACGTCACTGTCTAGGTTTAACTGCAATGTCCAACATCTAAATACTTTAGTTTTGTTCTTCTTGTGATACTCATTCTGGTATATATACTCTGCATGTACTTATACTTTTATAAAATATTGATATATTTTTAAAGTCTAACTCTTGGTCAGAGTGTTTTTATCCCAATGGGTTTATAGTTGTATATCTTTTATGACTGATATACTAAGTTCACTATAAACACTGCTCTGATACCAATCTGTCGCACCCCCAAACTAGAACGGCGGAAACGTTCGGGGGCGGAGGACTTTAGGTAAGAATCACAACTCTGATGTAATAACTAAGGAATTATAGAATTAACCACTAAAGGTGTTTTATGTGATACTAGTTTACAAAGATTGAATGACTAAGTTTCATTTGATAAGTGGTTTAATTCCATAAACTGTTTGCTTTGTATAAGTGGTTTAATCCCATAAACCGTTTCATTTGTAAAAGTGTTCTTAGTTATATTTGTTCTACAGTAAAAACCTTAGTATTAATCATGGAGAGTATTCTATTATCCATAATACTGCCTTGTGGTTTTAAATGTTCAAAACCAGAAGTACAATACTTGATTTCATGATACGTAGCTCTTACTGTAAGTAAAAGCTACTGTAGGTATACTTGGTTGGGATGTAATTAACTTTTCTTACTATTATAAGAGAAGTATATTACTTTGTAATTTCTGGTTGTTTTATCTATGTGAGTTCTATCAACCATACTAATATGACGGAAATGCCTGCAGCGACGTTCTTCAGGCATCAGAACTGGAATGATATTTGACACCTTAGGCCTGCCGGCGAAACTGTAGCGAACAGTAGAGGTGCGGGATTGTCAGTCCCGTATAGATCTATACATAAATTCACGCTCTCCCTACAAGAGATTATGGCTAATAGTTCAGGACTTAAAAGGGTCGTACTTAGATAAGTACACCGTGAAGGGTCTCACAAATTTATTGTTTCAACGAGATTTCCGATGTATTATTATTATTACCCGATTAATGCTAACTCTGGTACTTTGTATCGTACCCTTGGTTAATGCACACCCGGTAATATGTATTATTACCTCGAGTTTGCTAACTCGGGTACTCTGTATAGTACATTTGCTAATGCAAACCCGGCAGAATGTATTATTACCTCATGTTTGCTAACTCGGGTACTCTATATAGTACCTTTGCTAATGCAAACTCGGCAGGATGTATTATTACCTCGTGTTTGCTAACTCGGGTACTCTGTATAGTACCTTTGCTAATGCAAACCCGACATTACCACGTGTTTATTAACCCTGGTACTCTGTATAGTACCTTTGTTAATACAAACTAGGTATGATGTATCTTTACTTCTTTAATATGTTGTTCGTATATTAAACGTATTATACATATCTTGGTATAGTTGAATGAATTTTTGGCAATTTCCTTGGGAAGTATATAGTCGTGAATCATACTTGTATCTTTAGTTTTGAATCATAAATTATACCTATTATAAATTATATGTTCTATCTGATTAGCATGGTTTCTCATGGATGAACACCTTTGCTCAGCCTGATACAAAGGTGGTGATACCAAAAGGAGTAACCTTTTGTACTCATATATGTATAATATATATATAATTAAGAAGGAAACGACCTTCAGACAAAGAATACAACCCTAATTCCACATCCAAACAAGGAAAAGGATATAGGATAATTCATTAGTTCTAAGCCCTTCAAATCTTATTTATATATTTATACATATATAAACATGATTTTGGCATATATAATTTGAAATAGTTTATAAAACATTTTTCAAAGAATTTAATGGAGTTTACATGATTTTTAAGATTTAACATGGCTTTAAGTTATTTTGGAAGTATTTGATAATTCTTAAAAGCATACGGAAATTTTCTGTGTGATTATTATCACATACAGTTATTAACACAATTTAATATTGTGTTAAACTTGTATTCCCCCCTAAAAAGCATTTAAAAAACATTGAAAAGGTAAATTATAGGGGTATGAACTCACCTTGATAAGCGGTGATTCGGGCAGCGTTTCGTTTCCAGGAAAAGAGTTTGTTTGACGAAAAACCGGCTCAAACCGGGCAGAGTTTCGACAGGAGAGAGGATGACTTCTCAAGAATTCCGGGGCTCTGGAGCTTGCTTCGGGCTTTAGACGTGATAACGGGGCCTTCGGGGGTCGTGAGAAAGTCGAGGGGGTGAAATGGTGCAAAATGGGTGAAAAATGGGGTGAAAAACCCTTCCATCCGAGAAGGCTCGCACCCTTTATATAAGGGTGCGAGGGTTCGGCCGAGGAGGACAGGTGGCGAGGCGAGGGGAGAGTCAGCAGCCACGCGTCGGTCAGCAGCGAAGCCACATGCGAGGGTTCGGATGTGGAGGCTTCTGAGTGGGCCGAACCTCGGTCCAATGGGAGAAGGCCACGCATGCGAAGGGGGTGTCCGAGAGGTGTCCGATGCGAAGGTGTAGGCCTCTTACTGGACCGCGGCTGCGGTCCAATCCGATGGTGACACGGCGATTTGTGGTCCAACCCGAAGATGACACGTGGAGGTTCGCACGTGATCATGACGTGTCCGAAGAGTGACATGCGAAATTTCTCGGTTATCCACAATTTCTCGATTTTTGTGCCAAAAACTTGCGAAATTCATAACTTTCGCATACGAGCTCCGTTTTTGACGTTCTTTATATTCATGCGTAGGTAAAATCATACCCTACGACTTTTGTTTAGACTTTGTCGGCTGGTTTTGAATTTATTTTTAATATTATTATTTTAAACAGACCGGGACGGGAATCCGTTAAAATTTAATAACTTCTTCACCCGACGTTCGTTTTCGTCTGTCTTTTTACCGTTGTGATACTTTTGATGAGACCTTCGATTCTCGTTTAAGTTGCATCGGCTAAATATCGATCGATTTATATTTCGAATTTTTAGTTGTCTACTGCTAAACCGAAACTTCGAAAAATCATAACTTCCTCATACGAAGTCGGATTTTCACGTTCTTTTTATGAACGTTCTCGGTTTAACATATTCTACAACTTTTATTTAGATTGTTAAGGGTAAAAAGCCTTTTATCGAAAATTCACTTTTTACACTGAACAGTGTTTTGCCGGTTTTACCGCAGATTTTCGATTGGTCATAACTTCTTCGTTATAACTTGGATTTCAGTGTTCTTTATGTTTTTGGAAACCTTGTTACAAACTCTACCACTTGGTTCATCCCAATTACGATTATTGATCAATTTATTTTTGACCAAAACATGACTGGTGTCACATTATCCCCCTGTTAGAGGGAATTTCGTCCCGAAATTAAGGTTGAAGTGATAACCATGGACTAGGTCTAATCTTTCCTTTACCAAGTGAATTCAGGTCCCTGGCTTGTAATCCAGCGAACCTTCACTAACGGGATGAGACTTAGCGTGGTTCTTTAGATTTTGCTATCCATAGTTTTCATTGGTTCTACTACAGAGTGTAGACATTTATTTAACTTGATTTCATTGGATGAACTAACAAGTTTTTTATCGGATAGACACCTCTTTAGATTAGATATGTGAAAGATGGGATGAATGTTATTAAGTTTTTGTGGTGGTAGGTTAAGTTTTAAAAGTACAAGACCGATTCTGGTAAGAACCTCAAATGGTCCTATGTACTTTGAGTTTTGTATTTCACGCTTTCTCAAGCGCATCTTGTCCTTCCTGAGTGAGACCTTCATATGACAAGGTCATTAATCCTGGAATTCCAAGGGTTTTCCTTTATCGAAGCTGTAGCTTCTCTGGTTAACTCTGGAAGCTTTATGGCGTTTCCCGATTCGTATTTTGTTTTTGGTAGTTTCTCGGATGAATTCCAGATCAGCGAGGGTGCTGTGTGGAAATTGGATCTCTAGCTAGTTGCGTATTACCTACTTTAGTCCAGTGCAGATAGAATCTGTACTTGTGACCACAGAAGGTTTCGAATGGAGCAACTTAAATGCTAGCATGTTAAAGGACTCGACTAATTGGTAAATGCATATCCCATTCTTTACCATAGCCGATCCCATAGAAACATGACTACTCTGGTTCCTAGAGGTTTTTGAGTAACAACCTGAACTGGGAGATGATTCTATTATCTTAGTCAGATATTGGCATACCGTACACTCACACGTTCTAGTTATCTTCTCTACTTGCCACATTTTCAGGTTTCAAGGCTTCCTGTTGAGCCTCCTTACTTTGTATGGAGAGATTTGAAAGGGTTATCATAGTCCGTGAGTGGCACTATGACCTGGGTACTCTTTCCGACTTAGGGTGTCAGCTACTATATTGGCTTTGTCGAGATGATAACGAATTTCAAATTCGCAGTCATTTAGTAGCTCGACCCACTGTCGTGGTCTCATGTTGAATTCTACCTGGTAGAATACATGATGCTGGCTTTTGCTCCGAAGTTCATGATAAGACTCATACTTGGCTCATCCATCATCACCTAGTGTATACAAGTCGTATATAATTTAGATTTCACAAAACGTTCGGATGGGTGACTCTGCCCCAGGTCCACAACCAAACAAGGAACAGGAGATAGGGCGGAAGCACACATCCTTAATCTTGTTAAGTCTAACTTATATACCACCCTCGTGTATACACTTAGTGTTGGATTAATGTCTAAGTCCATAACTATATTTGGTATGTACTTGACCCGACCCGGCATGGTCCATTTGGGTTGCACTTCACCGGCACAATTTATATGAATAGTCTTTTGAGAATAGTATATTTATGATTTATATTAATATATTATAAGTTCTAATATATTAATATGGAATCATATTATTTAATTAGTATTGATCAAGAGTTAATTTAGAATTAATTAAGTGATCAAAAAGAACTAATTAAATATGGACTCTTATATATATGGAATAGGCCAAGTTCATTTAGGTTGGGCTAAGCTTTCATGGATGGTCCATGGAGCTTTTAACCCATGGATCCTATGTAAATGAAAGGTCATGGGTATTAGGGTTTACATGGATGTAACCCTAATCCTCCATAATATATAAAGGGGTCATTGGCTCACAAAATTGTAACAAGTGTGTGAAAATAAGAGTGGGCCGATTTTAGTGTGCATACATATTCTCTCAAGTTCTTCCAAGGTGTTTTGGTGATTTGTGATTCCATTTGAGGCTTTCGCACTATTGGGGCTAAGCTCTTAAAGCTTGAAGACATCAAGCTACATCAAAAGGTATGTCATCTAACTAGAACTTTGTAGTATAGGTGCTTCATAATATGCTAGTTAGGATGAAACCTTGGAATAGTTAATATTTGCATGTATAACAAAGAAAATATAGATCCAAGGTTTATAGGGTTGCATGTACACCATAGGACTGTTAGAATGCTCAAAACCCAACAGTGGTATCAGAGCCATGGGTTGTTTTCTGTTATATTGATGCAAATGTTTTATTTTCAAAGTTGAAAAAAAAGGAAAAAAAAAACATGACGTGTGTCAAATTTTAAGATAATTACTTGTTTTTGTGAAAAACGAATTATTTGTAAAATTTGAATCATTTGTTATATGAGTTGAATTAGGTCAAATTTAGTAAAAGATAAAATGATATGATTATTTTATTAGTTTTAAAAGTTTGATCTAAATGTTTTAAGGAGTTACATATTTTGCCATAAAATTTTGGAGCTCAAAAGTTTTTTTTAAAGTTGTGATCTTAAGGGTTTTTGAAACTTCCATAAGTTATGGATATGAAAGTTTTTTTAAAAAAAAAAAATTTGATTCAAAGTTTTTATGGATTTACAAAATTTGGTGTTAATGTTTTAAAGAATTCCATAACTTGTTCTTAAGTTATGGAACATGGAAAGTTTCATCATAAAACACCATTAATTCCATAAGTTATGGAATCCAAAGGTTTTCAAGAATTACAAAACTTGCCCTCAAGTTTTGGAATTTGAGAAAAGTTTTTTATGAAAAAAAGAATTGAATTCTAAAACTCTTGGGTTCATAAGTTAAACAATTAATTAAATGGTTTTAATTTTGAGTTTAATAATTGGAATTATGATGTTTTGTTGAATAGTTCAAATTAACTCTTATGGACTTTATTAATAGTTAATTAAAGCGTTTAATTAAAAGAGTATTATTAATCCATAAATATATGGTTTGAGTTTAATTAAATTAAAAGTCTAGTTTAATTAATAGATTAAACCACCAAGTATTTTAAGTGTCTAAAATACACCCTTATACTATTATAATCTTAAAAGTTTAATATATTATATGTATAAGAGCAAGTCGTCTTACCATTAGTAGACCTCATTCACGAAGCCGGTCTATAAGGGGGGTATAAGGTTACTGCCTATAAAATGGCAGTTTAATGGGTGTCCACTCTCACTCCCCGCTTCCTTGACCGGTGGAGGGTCGTTAGCCGAACAGGTAGGACAAGGACTATAATTCTCCCTTCATTAAAAGTATTAATGATAAATACTAAGTAACTAAACCTTTTATTAATTCCCAATCTTAGTTACTTAGGAAAATGTGAATAAGGTGCTAATCCATGAAATTACACTTTGCACTTTGTTTAAACCGTTAGTGGAGCGTGTGTGGTTAACCGGCACACTAACCTGGATTTTACAAAGTAGGCAAAGGGTAACTTAATATTTATCATAGTATCGGTGGAGCTCGTGTGGTTAACCGACACATCGATTGAGGGGTAAATATTAAGGGTACCAAGTATATTTGCATGGTTACTTCACACCTTGTTTTGTGATCCTCGACATCCCAGTCACAAAACTTGAAGGGCACACTCGAGATTGAAACATGCCATTGAAAAGTTCAATGAATCTCAAAAGATCTAGGAGTTTCAAATCCAAGTAAAAAACCTAATTAAATTATTTCGTTTTTCATGGTGGAAATTGGTAAATCGTCATTTACCTACCTTCAACTATTTTATAACTCGGATTACGGCATCCCTCTTCCAGTTATAAATAGGTTGTTGGATCCTAGCCTTAATATTTCATATTGGGTGTTATATTAAGGACTTTAAATCAACTATCTTGAATATCTCCCAAAAGATGTCGAGTTCAGACATCTATGATCTTCCCAAATCTCTTGGAACTTTACTTCCTCCACCTCCTCCAATTATTCTCCCTAACCCACAAGTTCAAGGTCACTCAAGCCCTAATGGCAAGCAAGGTCTATGTGTGATCACATCTTAGAGATGAAGTCACATATTGACAAGCCGGGAGAGTTGGGTGTCAAAGTCTTGAGAAAGTTGGATGTTCAATCACTTTCTAAGTCACATAGTGAGTTCCTTTGGGACTACTATGAAACAGACTATGACATGAACCTTAATGATCATATCTATTTGCTTGGAGCTGCTGAATCAGCAATGATTTGGAACGATAGTAAAGCAAATTTGATTAGAAGATCAACTTCCCAAAAACTTTATGGACAGTGACAATGGTGACACTGGAAATCCAGAAAAAACATTCTCTTCCCAATGGAAAGGGATTGACGATATTCAACCCGGTTGACCAAATGGTAAAGAGAAAGGCTAAGTCTGAGATAGTCCCATTACCAAAGGGTCCATATGTTTATTTTACCAAAGGAAGGGGCGTTGATTGCAAAGCTGCCAAATTTACCTAAGGATGTTAAAGTCAATAAGTTTGACTCTACATCAGGTAGAGCCCATTATCTAACTCTGTTAAGTTCTATTCTGAGATCCTCATTACACGATGTGACTGGGTCACATGTTGATGTTTTAAGAATCAAAGAATAGAGAGAAATCTTAAAGGAAGTATATGCTGATTCTGATCGCGAAGGTGGATTTCGATCGCATCAGAATTTTGAGCAGTTGCTTAAGAAGTTTTGATATATTGTTAAGGAATAGATAACAACAATTTTCCACGTGGATTGTAAGGATAAGTTTTTCCGCAAAGTTTTAAAATAAAAGAAAATTGTTTAATTTTATTTATTTGAAGTATCCTTACAATGGCATTTGTGGAAAATTGTTGCTTATATGATTCCACTGACAGCAATATTGGAAAATGGATTTGATTCTTTCATTTGTGGTAGTGTCTAAAATTACCAAATCAGGAAAGTTCCTCATCGCCCAAGTTTCAATTGGACCGAAACTTGGAATCATGCAAGTTGAATAGTATGATGAATGAGAACTTTCAAGCATTGGAAAATCAAGACTAATTACTTGTTCACATGGATGTGTGAGTCAAGTGAAGGACTAAAGGGATCGAGTACACATTCTTGTGCACTGGTCATGTCCACCACAAAGCTCGTTAAGACTATTTGATTTACTAAAGTTTAGTAAATATGGTTATACTTACAAGTTTAAGTATAATTCTGAAACATTGGAAAAGTCTGAATGTATGGCAGAACGAATGGGAAGAATCAAATTAGGCAGAAAGATAAAAGTTTCTCAAATCTGAAAAGATGGGAGAGTACTTTAGTATCATGTTTGTGATCATCTTAATGATTTAGAAATCATATCACAATTAGTCCTCTAAAGGTCTTCTTAGTGCATTGTTATGACTAAGAAGAGGAGTCATGAATTGTTGAAATGGTTAGATCAGGAAGATGAGTCATACTTCGTTCCAAAACAATTCTTAGAGTCATACTCCAAGATTGTAACTTGAGTGACATATCTTAAAGAAAGGTTTAAAACACTTGTCAAATGTAAGAGTAAAAGTGTCCTACTCTTCTACATTTGAAATTGGTAAGTTGTGATGTTTTGGATAAAACAAAGACCAACTAAGGCCAATTGTGTGAAGTGTTTGTCTTGATAAAGAATCCGCACTATCTCTTGAATATTTGGCAACATAGTCTTATATGTCAAGAGGATAGTGGGAGTCTTAAAGATCCTAAAAAGAATTTCAAGAACTAATCAAGAATAAAACCTGAGGTTCTTCACTAACACACGACTTGAGGTTTATAACCTATCGTGTTGACATATTCTGTGCCCATTCCAGTTAAAGTTGGCTTTGCATAGGAGTTCTGAAAGTTCTCAATTGGTTGCATAACAACTTAGAAGGAATGGCAGGCCCTGTACTGCCAGGTGGCAAGATGTTAAGATTGCATAAGTTCAGTCCATATGAGTTTGGATTTGTCATTATCCTTATCTTATGACTATGGTTTTGACGATTCACATGGATAAGAACACATACACCATAAAATCTAAGGGTCATAAGGTTTCTCTCCGATTCATGAAAATGATGGTGAGGAAACACTTCCACCAAGTAGATTTGAAGCAGATGGCAAAAGGTCTAAACAATTGAGACTATGATTACGACATCCCTTTTCATAGTTCTGAAATTGTTTAGACACACATGCATGCTATCTAAGGAAAGGTGTATGATTTTGATAAAGTTTTATCAAAGCATCTCGTATCAGAAATCTGAACTTTGGTAAAAAAGTCAATAAAGTATTGATTTCTAGAAGTCCAGCTGATTTCTGAGTACATGTCAAAGCTAGTGGGAGCATAAGTGTTATGCTAATAATCATCATGTAAGTGGGAGCATGATAATTATTGTCAGTGTTGCAAGTTAGCAATGTTAATTATAGAAAATAAAAGTTTCAATTCGTGAGGCTGCAGGGATTGAAAAAGTTGTTTTGCTATAATTAAGGGAGAGGATATACTTCATTTCAGTTCTAAAGGCTTAGATTGAGACCTTAATCATCTTTAGTCAAGAATATATATATATGAATTTGATGTTGGATTGGTTCAACTTAAGGAAATTCTATATATTGCGTTCTCAAAAGTCGATTATGATTACGTCATCCCTCTTCATAGTCAAATTTTGAAAACATGGCAAATAAAAATATTGTAGCAAAAGACTGGTCTAGAATCATGTCTTTATGTGAGACATCATGAATCGTGTACCATTTGCTTTGGGTACAGGATCGATTGCATGTGCTATAATATTTGTCATTTCTAAATTTTTCCAAATGTCCAGAGGCATTAAGAAGGGAAAAGGTCTAGAATTGGATATGACTAAAATGATTAAGCAATTGTCGAGGACAATTTGAGGTTTACCAAAGATTGGTTGCTCAGGGACAGTTGGAAGTATAGTGCTAATTTTGGAAGGACCATATTGACATATTCTGAAAAGAGGCATCTCTTATTCAGAAGTGATAGTCAAAATGAGAATATGGAGTTGTCTCCATAGGTGGAAGTTATCTGTGTAAGATTAGAAAACTTAATGCAAGAAGCATGTCCAAAGCAATGTACTTTGAATATGAGACTTAGTTTCCATGGAGTTGATCTCCATTAGAATACCTTATAATGGCTGTTGACAAGTCTTTGTGACTTTGTATATATTTATTACAGGAGGGTCAGTGCATATAAGTTTAAAATCTAAACAGATTTCGATAAATGATAGGAATTTGGGAGTGTGAAATTAGAATAATTGAAATTATGTTTAATTGGTTTATTTCACAAAGTAAGGATCATATACAAACATAGAGTGGATACTTGGTGTATGGCATAGCTATTGTTTAAGAAAAACATAGTGTACATGCTTAGAGCATGGGACAACTAGTCTTTTTAATTCAAGTAAAAAGTTGATAAAACCGAAACAATGAATAATGAGTAATCAGTATGGTGATAAATAAAAGTGTTTATTTATATTCATAGGGTTTGATACCATATTGGATTCATTTATTCTTGTGTTTCACTTTGCATGTTTTGACTTCCAGAATAACTAAGTCGCTCTTCCTGAATAATTAAGTTATTCAAACCATCCACAGTCGGTCATATGTTGGAAGTAGATATGAATCAAGACTGTCATTGGTTGGTTTGTGGAGGTCCAAGTTGGTGGACAAAGTGGTGCTACAACACTCATGAGTGCTCATAAGTTCTGAGTATTGGATTCAACCCACGCTCATTTGAATCACTTCATGGATTTTATCACGAGTGATCATGAGACGATAATATCTTATATTCTTAAAACCTAGAGATATGAGTTGTTACTATGAGTTGGTTATACATTGATTGCACGAAAACGCATTGGTAACTCGATGTTATAAAACGTGCCTTTGTGTATGATTCAACAAGTAGTAGAATAAGCCATATGAGTCGAAGTTTATCCATTCCTTTTACCTTCGGGATAACAGCGATATCTGTGGGCCCCTCGATGATTTAGCGATGACACATGTGAGTGCTTGGCCAAGCCAGGACTGATTTGATTTGTTCAATCAGTTAGTCATCATAAATCGAAAATCGGGAAACAACAAATGGACAGAGAGAATGATTATAATCCATGTCTCAGTCCATATGATATCTAGAATGGAGGAATATATGATCCCTTATCTAATGGACAAGTCATTGACAAGGTCAGAGTTCGACATCGGCTTTAAGAGCTACGATTACCAGTTAGGTTTTGAAGTCATACTCAATAATAGTTTTAGACTTATCCAAGTGGGAGACTGTTGGATTAATGTCTAAGTCCATAACTATATTTGGTATGTACTTGACCCGACCCGGCATGGTCTATTTGGGTTGCAATTCACCGGCATAATTTATATGGATAGTCTTTTGAGAATAGTATATTTATGATTTATATTAATATATTATAAGTTCTAATATATTAATATGGAATCATATTATTTAATTAGTATTGATCAAGAATTAATTTAGAATTAATTAAGTGATCAAAAAGAACTAATTAAATATGGACTCTTATATATATGGAATGGGCCAAGTTCATTTAGGTTGGGCTAAGCTTTCATGGATGGTCCATGGAGCTTTTAACCCGTGGATCCTATGTAAATGACAGGTCATGGGTATTAGGGTTTACATGGATGTAACCCTAATCCTCCATAATATATAAAGGGGTCCTTGGCTCACAAAATTGTAACAAGTGTGTGAAAATAAGAGTGGGCCGATTTTAGTGTGCATACATATTCTCTCAAGTTCTTCCAAGGTGTTTTGGTGATTTGTGATTCGATTTGAGGCTTCCACACTATTGGGGCTAAGCTCTTAAAGCTTGAAGACATCAAGCTACATCAAAAGGTATGTCATCTAACTAGAACTTTGTAGTATATGTGCTTCATAATATGCTAGTTAGGATGAAACCTTGGAATAGTTAATATTTGCATGTATAATAGAGAAAACATAGATCCAAGGTTTATAGGGTTGCATGTACACCATAGGAGTGTTAGAATGCTCAAAAGCCAACACTTAGCAGCGATAGATTAACTTAATGAGTTCTTAGTCTCTATTCTTGAACTTGACCTGCGGTACAATGATTTTCCTATGAGATCTATTGAGGTACTTTGGTAGTTACTGACTTCTAAGACTACTTCGGTGCTTTTCGTTTTAAGTTTCCTGTCTACTGAGTAGGCTAGAATGGTGTGGTACTCTTTGCATGGGTACTTCTGAAGTTTTGAAACAAGAGACAACCTAAGGGTTTTGTGTTATGGATTGAAAGAATTTCATCTTACGGCTGATTAAGGAAAAAGTTCTCTTATACAGCATAAGAACTTTCACATGGTAAGGGCCAGGCCAAACCATGTCGAATGAGGATGTCAGAATTTTCTCGACGAAATATATATTAAGTCGTTCTAGGACGAATGATTACTAGGGTGATATCCTATGTACCTAAGTTTTCAGCACTTCTGGTTTTATTCTGTTACTATTACTACGAACCCCTTTTTGATTCAAAATTGGCGGGTACTACCAATACGAGGGTTCTGATAATTTGAAATTATGAACTTTCATGAAACGATCCTTACTAGGTCTCTCTATAATCGCTTGGTGTATACAAGTCATGTATAATTAAGATTGGTAAGACCTTTGACTGAGCAACCCTGCCCTAAATCCACAACCAAACAAGGACCATGAAATAAGGCGGGATTACTCACTCTAAGTCTACAAATCTTAATTATAAATGACCCTTATATATACACTAAGTCATCATAACTTACCTGTTAGGGTTTCAAATTTTTATATAAGTGTTATGATTTAATTTGAACGGAAGAGTAATCATAATTATAGATAATTATCGGGGTTTGGAAGCGTAGCAAAATATAGCAGGGTTCTTTGATGCTTTCCTATGTATTGGGATCAAAATCCTCCTGCTCCCCCGTCGTTCTTCTCTGTTGGACAGTCCCTCTTGTAATGTCCTATTTCACCACAAAGGTGACATATGGGAATGGTTCCAATATCTGTAGTTGAAGTGATGAACTCAACCGGAGTTCTACAGATGCGGGCGGTATGCCCCTTCATGTTGTATCTATTGCAATGCAGCTCTCGGCAAACTCCATGATGATGGTAGTTGCACTTGCTGCAGTGTGGAAGGTTTCCTAAGTACGGCTTGGTTGGTGCTAGAATAACAGGGCTGATGGGGGTATCGACTGCCCCAGTTCGTTGCCCTCTGCTAGGTTCTTGAGTTGAACAACTCCCTTCCTTGTTCTCGAACTTTCGTTTAAGGATATTAGACTTAACGTTCGAGGTGTTCTTACATGTAGGTGCTTGTGGCTGTACTTGGCCATCACCACTATTGGGGTTACCGATAGCATTACTACTAACATTTGTATTGTTAGCATTCAGGTGTGCCATGACAGCTGCTACAGCTGCTGTGACCGCAGCTTGAAACGTAGCCGCATCTATCTGAAGGATTGGTGTTTTGCTGGTGGGTTGGTTACACTTCTTTGGAGGCATAACTTTGTTACATGATAAGAAAATGAGTTCGTGAGCGACTATCGTGTCTCTAGATGTATTCTAACCATTTGTATCTATGTATTAATCTTTCGTTTTGTTATATTGTTCTTAATGATTCGACCTGCATCCCTATGATGTAGTCCTGGTAAGGAACATAATTATGTTTCTAAAATGGTTAGGAACCGAGAATCATCCGAACTAAGTTACTTTCTTTTGGTGGATATCGTTTCCCAATTTTCGAAAATATTCGAAAATAATTCATAACAGTGTCTACATAAAATATACTTATGAATTTGAGAAGTAATCACTATTAATTAAGATTCCGTGATCTGATTTATTGTTATTAGCCGTGACAGGAAAAGAGGATAAGCTCCAAACCTAATGTGAATAATGAAATCACTAACTCACTAGGTTGAACGGATTTACTATTTATTACTTAGATGAAAAGGTGCTCGAACACTTCACATGAATCATGCGTGGTTTTCCTTTGTTCTATTCTGGGTGGTAATGATTTGTTCTCTCCTGGTATCTATAGGGTGTCCTTCTCCTCTGTAGGTATATTGAATTCCCGGGCTGTCTTACTTCCGATTCTGACACCGATCCCCATTACTTCGTAATGAAGATTTTAAATCTCGGAAGTTCATGTGAATCTCTCATTGGTGTCCTTAATAAGGTAAGGGCACTAAATGATTTCTATAGTTTATGTACTTCTTATATGTTTCTTTCTTGGGATTCTCCTAATGAAATTATGTTGGATCCTCCTTGACTCATCTATTGATTGCTGGAGTAACTATGTTTATCTAACGGGTTTATACGAGAATGGGAAAGTCTAAAGAATCTATGAGAAAATTTGAATTTTTACGAAGGTGATTCTTTCTGGTCCTCCTATAATCACATGGTGTGTACCGATTATATATAATCCAGATCAAATAGACCTTTGAATAGGTAATCCTACTCTAAAATCACATCCAAACAAGGAAAAGGAAGTAGAGTGAAAGTCACATATTCTAAGTCTATAAAATATCGGCTATATATAACCTTAACGTATCCACTTAGTAATTATAGACTTATCAGAAAAGATCTTTTTAACATTTTCCCAAAGGTATGTAACATACCCCTATGTTATTTTAGTTATGAGTTTGATTCTTGGACTTCTGGATACAAGTACTTTAACAAGTTTTCAGTTTTCTTGTTATAGCATCCTAAAATACTCCCATAGTATTTTAGTCTTTATGTTTGGTTCTAGAATTCTTCTGGTACTTAGGTAAGTTTTCGACCAGTTGCAACACTACAATCACTTCCCAAACACGTTTTGGTCATATTTCGGATGAATATAGTTAATCAGGCTATATTGATCCCAGATATGATTACGTCACTGTCTAGGTTTAACTGCAATGTCCAACATCTAAATACTTTAGTTTTGTTCTTCTTGTGATACTCATTCTGGTATATATACTCTGCATGTACTTATACTTTTATAAAATATTCATATATTTTTAAAGTATAACTCTTGGTCAGAGTGTTTTTATCCCAATGGGTTTATGGTTGTATATCTTTTATGACTGATATACTGAGTTCACTATAAACACTGCTCTGATACCAATCTGTCGCACCCCCAAACCAGAACGGCGGAAACGTTCGGGGGCGGAGGACTTTAGGTAAGTATCACAACACATGTAATATAGTAATCAAAGTACAAACAACCATTGTATTAATAAGTATAAGTTTTACGTAAGTGTTTAAACATTACATATTCAAACACTAAAGTAGGTACATCAGAAGACAAGCGTCGCGGTACGGTACTAGGTAGTCTTCTCAAGAGCTTCGGGAGTGTACCTGTCTACTGGATTCCTGAGAATACAAGTTATTTGAAAAGAGTAGATCAGCATATAAGCTGGTGAGTTCATAAGTATTTTAGTTCTGTTAAGTATACCCTAAGTTCTTTGAATAAGTTCACTGGTTTCTCCAAGAAATCCTAAATTTCCTGAGGTGATTAACTGCTAACCTCAATAATTTCCCTCTGTAATTACTTAGTTTATACTGATTATATATAACCCAATATCGAATGGACAATCAAATGGGTGTATCTGCCCTAAGCCCACAACCAAACAAGGAACAGGAAGTAAGGCGGAAGTCACACATTTCACTGTCAATCGGATATTACTTATATACAACTCTGATGTAATAACTAAGGAATTATAGAATTAACCACTAAAGGTCTTTTATGTTATACTAGTTTACAAAGATTGAATGACTAAGTTTCATTTGATAAGTGGTTTAATTCCATAAACCGTTTCCTTTGTATAAGTGGTTTAATCCCATAAACCGTTTCATTTGTAAAAGTGTTCTTAGTTATATCTGTTCTACAATAAAAACCTTAGTATTAATCATGGAGAGTATTCTGTTATCCATAATACTGCCTTGTGGTTTTAAATGTTCAAAACCAGAAGTACAATACTTGATTTCATGATACGTAGCTTTTACTATAAGTAAAAGCTACTGAAGGTATACTTGGTCGGGAGGTAATTAACTTTTCTTACTGTTATAAGAGAAGTATATTACTTTGTAATTTCTCGTTGTTTTTTCCATGTGAGTTCTATCAACCATACTAATATGACGGAAATGCCTGCAACGACGTTCTTCAGGCGTCGGAACTGGAATGTTATTTGACACCCTAGGCCTGCCGGCCAAACTGTAGCGAACAGTAGAGGTGCGGGATTGTCAGTCCCATATAGATCTATACATAAATTCACGCTCTCCCTACAAGAGATTCTGGCTAATAGTTCAGGACTTAAAAGGGTCGTACTTAGATAAGTACACCGTGAAGGGTCTCATAAATTTATTGTTTCAACGAGATTTCCGATGTATTATTATTATTACCCGATTAATGCTAACTCTGGTACTTTGTATCGTACCCTTGGTTAATGCAAACCCGGTAATATGTATTATTACCTCGAGTTTGCTAACATGTGTACTCTGTATAGTACCTTTGCTAATGCAAACCCGGCAGAATGTATTATTACCTCGTGTTTGCTAACTCGGGTACTCTGTATAGTACCTTTGCTAATGCAAACTCGGCAGGATGTATTATTACCTCGTGTTTGCTAACTCGGGCACTCTGTATAGTACCTTTGCTAATTCAAACCCGACATTACCACGTGTTTGTTAACCCTGGTACTCTGTATAGTACCTTTGTTAATGCAAACTAGGTATGATGTATCTTTACTTCTTTAATATGTTGTTCGTATATTAAACGTATTATACATATCTTGGTATAGTTGAATGAATTTTTGGTAATTTCCTTGGGAAGTATACAGTCGTGAATCATACTTGTATCTTTAGTTTTGAATCATAAATTATACCTATTATAATTTATATGCTCTATCTGATTAGCATGGTTTCTCATGGATGAACACCTTTGCTCAGCCTGATACAAAGGTGGTGATACCAAAAGGAGTAACCTTTTGTACTCATATATGTATAATATATATATAATTAAGAAGGAAACGACCTTCGGACAAAGAATACAACCCTAATTCCACATCCAAACAAGGAAAAGGATATAGGATAATTCATTAGTCCTAAGCCCTTCAAATCTTATTTATATATTTATACATATATAAACACGATTTTGGCATATATAATTTGAAATAGTTTATAAAACATTTTTCAAAGAATTTAATGGAGTTTACATGACTTTTAAGATTTAACATGGCTTTAAGTTATTTTGGAAGTATTTGATAATTCTTAAAAGCATACGGAAATTTTCTGTGTGATTATTATCACATACAGTTATTACCACAATTTAATGTTGTGTTAAACTTGTATTCCCCCCCTAAAAAGCATTTAAAAACCATTGAAAAGGTAAATTATAGGGGTATGAACTCACCTTGATAAGCGGTGATTCGGGCAGCGTTTCGTTTCCAGGAAAATAGTTTGTTTGAAGAAAAACCGGATCAAACCGGGCAGAGTTTCGACAGGAGAGAGGATGAATTATCAAGAATTCCGGGGCTCCGGAGCTTGCTTCGGGCTTTAGACGTGATACCGGGGCCTTCGGGGGTGAAATGCTGCAAAATGGGTGAAAAATGGGGTGAAAAACCCTTCCATCCGAGAAGGCTCGCACCTTTTATATAGGGGTGCGAGGGTTCGGCCGAGGAGGACAGGTGGCGAGGCGAGGGGTGAGTCAGTAGCCACGCATCGGTCAGCAGCGAAGCCACGTCCGAGGGTTCGGATGTGGAGGCTTCTGAGTGGGCCGAACCTTGGTCCAATGGGAGAAGGCCACGCATGCGAAGGGGGTGTCCGGGAGGTGTCCAATGCGAAGGTGTAGGCCTCTTACTGGACCGCGGCTGCGGTCCAATCCGATGGTGACACGGTGATTTGCGGTCCAACCCGAAGATGACACGTGGAGGTTCGCACGTGATGATGACGTTCTTTATGTTCACGCGTTATCCATAATTTCTCGATTTTTGTGCCAAAAACTTGCGAAATTCATAACTTTCGCATACGAGCTCCGTTTTTGACGTTCTTTATGTTCACGCGTAGGTAAAACCATACCCTACGACTTTCATTTGGACTTCGTTGGCTGGTTTTGAATTTATTTTTAATATTATTATTTTAAACAGACCAGGACGGGTATCCGTTAAAATTTCATAACTTCTTCACCCGACGTCCGTTTTCGTCTGTCTTTTTACCATTGTGATACTTTTGACGAGACCTTCGATTCTCGTTTAAGTTGCGTCGGCTAATATCGATCGATTTATATTTCGAATTTTTAGTTGTCTACTGCTAAAGCGAAACTTCGAAAAATCATAACTTCCTCATACGAAGTCGGATTTTCACGTTCTTTTTACGAACATTCTCGGTTTAACATATTCTACAACTTTTATTTAGATTGTTAAGGATAAAAAGCCTTTTATCGAAAATTCACTTTTTACACTGAAAAGTGTTTTGCCGGTTTTACCGCAGATTTTCGATTGGTCATAACTTCTTCGTTATAACTTGGATTTCAGTGTTCTTTATGTTTTTGGAAACCTTGTTACAAACTCTACCACTTGGTTCATCCCAATTACGATTATTGATCAATTTATTTTTGACCAAAACTTGACTGGTGTCACATTATCCCCCCGTTAGAGGGAATTTCGTCCCGAAATTAAGTCTGAAGTGATAACCATGGACTAGGTCTAATCTTTCCTTTCCCAAGTGAATTCAGGTCCCTGGTTTGTAATCCAGCGAACCTTCACTAACGGGATGAGACTTAGCGTGGTTCTTTAGATTTCCCTATCCATGGTTTTCATTGGTTCTACTACAGAGTGTAGAGATTTATTTAACTTGATTTCATTGGATGAACTACCAAGTGTTTTATCGGATAGACACCTCTTTAGATTAGATATGTGAAAGATGGGATGAATGTTATTAAGTTTTTGTGGTGATAGGTTAAGTTTTAAAAGTACAAGACCGATTCTAGTAAGTGATGGGTTTTTAAGCTTTCTAACACTTCCTAAGTGTACATACAACCCTAATAACCTTGAATCTATGTTTTCTCTATATACATGCAAATTTCTTTTTCAAGGTTATTTCGTAACTAGCATGGCATGGGGAATACATAAAACATAAAAACTAGTAGAAATACATAACTTGTTGTTGCTTGGATTCCTTCAAGACTTTGTGAGCCTAGCACCCCAAATATTGTGCCTCAAATGCTTCACACAACACCACAAGACTTGGAATAACTTGAGAGAATACTTCTAGCACTCAAAATCGGTTATGCCCTCTCTAGTAACACTAGGTCACGATTTTGCTAGCCATAGGGTTCCTTTTATAGTGTTGTCACAATTAGGGTTTACACATGAATGCCCTTAATTGTCATGACTCTTGATTTCTCATGACCCATGGGTTTGTAACTCCCATAGACTATCCATGGAGCTCCATATGGTTATAACCAAACCCATAAACCATGGATCATTAATCCACCATAAAAGAATTGATGATTGTCATAATCAACCCTATATATTTAATTAGTCTCACTTTGATCACTAGATTAATACTAGATTAATACTTGATCAATACTAATTAAATAATACTATTATTAATATATTAGAACTTATAATATATTAATAATCATAAGTGCCTTATTCTCTCATTTAGTCTATCCAAGTATTGCAATGCCATGCAACCCAAATGGACCATGCCGGGTCGGGTCAAGTACATACCAAATAAAGTTATGGACTTAGACACTATATCCAACACTCTCCCACTTGGATAAGTCTAATAACTATATTTGCAAATATGACTTCAAAATCCGACTAGCAATCGTAGCTCTTTCAAAGTCTCTCGGAACTGAGATGATGATGATACGCCATTTAATATAAGTGATCATATAATCCTCTGTTCTCATGATATCAGCCGGACAAACACATGGAACATGGTCTTACTTATTGTCCAGCATTTGTTTCTCGATCTCTGATTTGTTTCGACATAGAACTAAATTGAACACATCAATTAGGTTATGACCGGGCCCGGTACATAGGTCAAAACCAAATCATCGAGGGGCCCAGATATCGCTTCTATTTCTAGAAGGAACAGATAAACTTCGACTGATATGCTTGTACTAACTACTTGTTGAATTATTCACAAAGGCACGTTTTATGACATCGAGTTACCAATGTGTTTCGTGCAATCAATGAATAACCAACTCATAGTTAACAACTCATATCTCTAGGTTTGAAGATTTATATGATATTACCGTCTCACGATCACTCGAGATAAATTCCATGAAGTGATGCAAGTGAGCGTGGGTTGGATCCAATACTCAGCCCTTATGAGTACTCATGAATGTTGTAGCAACCATTGCATTGTCCAAAGCACTTTTAGAAAAATCATACAAGCCAAATTCATGACAGTCTTAAATCAATACTTACTTCCAAAGTTTGACTGACTGTGGATGGTTTGAATAATAACATAATTATTCTGGAAGTAAAAACATGCAAAATTGAAACATAGTAAACAATCAACACGAGATAGTAACACCTTACTCATAAATAAATAACAACTTTTATTTATCATCAAATGTCAATTACATTTTACAAGTTTCAGGAATCTAATTATTGAAACTAATATCATCCTTCAGCCCAATGCGCCTCGCATGCTGTAAATGCTTAACCCTGCTCAGTCCCTTCGTGAGGGGATCTGCCGGGTTCTCATCTGATGATACCCTCTTAGCCACGAGGAGTCCTTCTTCTATTCGATGTCTGATGAAATGGTATTTTCTGTCAATGTGCCTAGATCTCCCGTGATCTCTTGGTTCCTTAGCCAAAGCAACCGCACTTTCGCTGTCACAAAAAATTTCCATTGGCTCCTTTATAGCTGGTACAACTCCAAGGTCTCCGATGAAGTTCTTTAGCCATATTGCCTCCTTAGCTGCTTCACTTGCTGCTATGTACTCTGATTCACAAGTACAATCAGCTACTGTCTCCTGCTTGGAACTTTTCCAAGTAATTGCCCCTCCATTTAGGATAAAGACCCAGCCTGACTGAGAGCGGAAATTATCCCTATCAGTCTGGAAGCTAGCATCGCTATATCCTTCCACTCTCAAGTCATCACTGCCTCCGAGGGTAAGGACCCAATCTTTATTCCTCCGCAGATACTTGAGAATGTTCTTTACCGCTGTCCAGTGTGCTTTGCCAGGGTTCCCTTGATATCTACTGACCATGCTCAAAGCAAAGGCCACATCAGGGCGAGTACAAGTCATAGCATACATGATCGAGCCCACAGTGGAAGCATATGGTATATGACTCATTTCAGCTATCTCAGCCTCTGTACTCGGACTTTGAGTTTTACTCAGCTTGGCATTACTCTAGATTGGTAATTTTCCTTTCTTGGAATCTTGCATACTGAACCTCTTCAGCACTTTATCCAAGTAAGTACTTTGACTAAGTCCAATTAGTCTCTTACTCCTATCTCTCAATATCCTTATCCCTAGGATATAGGCAGCTTCCCCAAGGTCCTTCATAGCGAAACACTTCCCAAGCCAGGACTTAACCTCCTGCAAGGTTGGGACGTCGTTTCCTATGAGAAGTATGTCATCCACATATAACACCAAGAAGCTAACTATGCTCCCACTAGCCCTGACATACACACAAGACTCATCCTCACTCCTAGAAAAGCCAAACTCTTTGACTTTCTCATCAAAGCAAAGATTCCATCTGCGAGATGCTTGTTTCAATCCATAAATGGATTTATCAAGCTTACACACTCTATTAGGGTATCTTGTATCGACAAAACCCTCTGGTTGAGCCATGTAAACATCCTCAGCCAACTTTCCATTAAGGAAAGCGGTTTTGAAATCCATTTGCCATATTTCATAATCATGAAATGTAGCTATGGCTAACAAAACTCTAATAGACTTAATCTTAGCTACTCGTGAGAAGATCTCATCATAGTAAACTCCCGGAGTTTGAGTAAAGCCCTTCGCAACCAGTCTCGCTTTGTAAGTATGTACCTTCCCATCCATGTCGGTCTTCTTCTTGAAGATCCATTTGCACCCAACTGTCTTACGACCTGGTACATTGTCAACCAAGTTCCAAACTTGATTGTCATACATGGACTGAATCTCGCTGTCCATAGCCTCCTTCCATTTAGCAGACTCAGGGCCTGCCATGGCTTCCCTGTAGTTATTAGGTTCATCCAAATCTATTAGTGTACTATCACTAATAAATGTATCACGTTTAGTGGTGATGTGATAACCATAATAAAAATCAGGTGTGTTCCTCACCCTAGTGGAACGTCTTGGAGGTACAGACTAATCTATCGGATCAACAGGAGTGTCCTCCTCAGGTTGGTCGATAGCATTTGAGGTTCCTTCACCACTTGACTCTTGAAGCTCTTCAAGGTCAATGTGCCTCCCACTGTCCCCTTGGCTTATGAATTCTCTCTCACGAAAGACTCCTCTTCTTGCTACAAAGACCACATTATCACTGGGTCTGTAGAAGAGGTAACCAAAGGATCTCTGTGGGTAGCCGATGAAAATACACCTCTCACTTCGAGGTTCAAGCTTATCATGAGTCTCACGCCTCACGAAAGCTTCACAACCCCAAATCTTGATGTGGTCCAAATTGGGAACTTTCCCAGTCCACATCTTGTGAGGTGTTTTGGCAACCTTTTTAGTAGGGACTAGATTAAGGATATGGGCGGGAGTCTCTAAGGCATACCCCCAGAAAGAGATTGGTAACGAAGCTCGACTCATCATGGAACGAACCATATCCAACAAGGTTCGATTGCGCCTCTCAGCTACACCATTCAACTGTGGTGTTCTGGGAGGTGTCAATTGTGAGACAATCCCACATTCCTTAAGATAGTCAAGGAACTCAATGCTAAGATACTCTCCTCCCCGATCGGATCGGAGCATCTTGATGTTCCTGCCCAATTGATTCTCCACTTCCTGCTTAAACTCTTTGAACTTTTCAAAGGTTTCTGACTTATGCTTGATTAAGTAAATATATCCATATCTACTGTAATCATCAGTAAAAGTCACATAATAGCGATTAGCATCCCTTGTAGCAACTCTGAAGGGCCCACACACATCCGTGTGTACAAGGTCCAACAAACCTTCACCCCTATCACAAGTACCTGTGAAGGGTGACTTTGTCATTTTTCCAATCAAACAAGACTCGCAACTATCATCTGACTTGAGGTCAAATGATTCCAAGACTCCAGCCTTTTGGAGTTGGCCTATGCGCTTCTTGTTAACATGTCCAAGACGACAATGCCACAAGGATGCTTTATCCAAGCTATCTGAAGAATCAATATACAACACATTATTTCCTAGATTGTCTACAACATTCACGGCTTCATATACACCATCGCAAGGTAATGCTTTAAAGTAAAATACATCATTGTAATAAACATTAATAGCACCATTTTTATTATCAAATGAAAATGAAAAACCTTGTTTGTACAAGCCATGAAAAGAAATAATATTTCTCGCCATTTCGGGCGAGTAACAACACTTATTCAAATCTAACATTAACCCATTATTAAGCAATAAAGAATAAACTCCTATCTTGGTAACAGGTGATGCTTTCCTGTTGCCCATGACTAAGTTTATCTTCCCGTGCTCCACTTGCTCACTTCTTCTTAGTGCCTGCAAATCAGTACAAATGTGAATACCAGAACCTGTATCAAGCACCCAAGAATTAGCATTAGATGAGTTATTAGACAATATTGTGTAAATACCTGCATGGGTGGGTTTAACCTTCCCATCCTTTACATCTTGCAGATATTTAGGGCAGCTTCGCTTGAAGTGTCCCTTATCCTGGCAATAGAAGCACTGTGCTTCCTTTGGGTTTGAAGAAGGAGTAATGGGACCTTTCTTTGTCCCACTTAAAGAGGAACCATCAAGAGTCTTACCCTTGGTACCCTTCGAAGGGCTTTTCCTCTTCTTACCCTTTCCCTGCCCAATAGCCAGAACAGGGGTTGTTGAAGGAGTAGAAGTAGCAACCGCTTTACCCTTAAGGCCATTTTCAGCTGTCCTTAAGAGTCCTTGAAGTTTGCTAAGTGTGACTTCCTCCATGTTCATATGATAAGTCATACGAAACTGATCATAACTTGGAGGTAAGGAATGGAGAATGATGTCAATCGCCATTTCCTCAGGAAAGTCAACATTTAGCTTCAGCAACCGGTCAACGAACCTTTGCATCTTCTGCAAGTGACCGGTGATGGGTTCACCATCCTTCATCTTTGCTGTTATCATGGAGGAGATGATTTCATCCCTCTCCTGACGTGCACTCTGATGGTACCTTTCCATCATATCCAGGTGCATCTCATAGGGGTAGAAATCTTCATAGGATTTTTGAAGTTCAGGAGTCATGGTGGCCATCATGATGCATGCTACTTTAGTAGCATCCTTTTCATGTGCAACAAACTCCGCAAACTCTTCAGGAGTAGCAGTGGCTTCACTCACAACCTTAAGCTCCCTATCGAGGACATATTCTTTGTCCTCATAGCGGGTAATCATTCTGATGTTTCTGATCCACTCATTGAAATTGGATCCATCAAAGATGACCTTACCACACAAGTTCATAAGGGAAAAGGAGCCTGTTGGGTTTGAGCCAGAAACATTGTTGGAAGACATCTGAAAGGAAAGAAAGACAAGTTTCATTAGATTAGGAATCCTTAATAATTCACCCAAATGAAATATTAAGGCTAGGATCCAACAAACTATTTATAGTTGGAAGAGGGATGCCGTAATCCATACTATAAAATATTTGAAGGTAGGTAAATGACGATTTACCAATTTCCACCATAAGAACGAAATATTTTATTATTAGGTTTTATTGGTTTTGAAACTCCTAGATCTTTTGAGATACATTGAACTTTTCAATGGCATGTTTGAATCTCGATTGTGCCCTCTCAAGTTTGTGACTGGGATGCCGAGGATCACAAACAAGGTGTGAATAACCATACAAATTGACTTGGTACCCTCAACAATATTACCTAATCGATGTGCCGGTTAACCACACACGCTCCACCGATCTATAATAAAGTCAAGTTACCCTTTGCAACTCTTACTAGTCCATGTTAGTGTGCCGGTTAACCACACACGCTCCACTAACGACTTGGTAAGGTACAAAGTGTAATTTTATGGGCTAGCACCAATTTCACATTTTCCTAAAGTAACTTAGATTGGGAATTTATAATGTATAGTTACTTTATAATTCATTATACTTTTAACGAGTATTTAAAGTCGTATCCTACCCGTTCGGCTAACGACCCTCCACCGATCAAGGAAGCGGTGGGTGAGAGTGGACACCCATTAAGTCACCATTTTATAGGCAACAACCTTATACCCCCCTTATAGACCGGCTTCGTGAATGAGGCCTACTAACGGTAAGAATGACATATTCTTATACATATCTATATAATAAAATTATAATAATAGTATAAGTGTTGATTTTTAAACTTTTTAAAAATCTATGGTTTAATTTGGAATTAAAGTATTAAAGTGCAAGACTTTTCAAATTCCAAAACTTGAGGGCAAGATTTGAAACTATTCCAAGTCTCTTCAATTTGTAACTTATGAGTTTTAATGGTTCATAAAAATGAAGACTCTTCATTTTATGAAACCTCTTTAGTTCTTTAATCACAATTTAAAGAAGTGACTTTTGGTTATCCATAACTTGAGGACAAGTTATGGACACCATCATTGCCATTAAGATCATGAATTAAACACACATGGAGGTTACACATAATTCCTATGATCTTCTAAACTCATATGAACACAAATTCATGTCAAGCAATTTCAAGAAAATCATATAAACATATACAATACTTGAAAATTGATAAAAGTCATGTAAAATGGGTTAACATAATCATTATCATTTTGAAAAACAGATTTTACAAGTCCAAAACAGATTGGGATAATGATCTTAATCCATTTCCAGCAACAAAACTCGAAAAACCTGCCCAGCACGCTCCTACTCGCCGAGTGCATTATTCTACTCGTCGAGTAGGATGAATTTGTTCATGGACTCGGCGAGTCCTCCCCATGGACTCGGCGAGTCCAGTCGTCAGAGTGCAGAATTTTCGATTTTTAAGCAGTTTTGCATCAAGTATACAGAAAACAATCCTAGGCTCTGATACCACTGATGGGTTTTTAAGCATTCTAACACTTCCTAAGTGTACATGCAACCCTAATAACCTTGAATCTATGTTTTCTCTATATACATGCAAATTTCTTTTTCAAGGTTATTTCCTAACTAGCATGGCATGGGGATTACATAAAACATAAAAACTAGTAGAAATACATACCTTGTTGTTGCTTGGATTCCTTCAAGACTTTGTGAGCCTAGCACCCCAAATGTTGTGCCTCAAATGCTTCACACAACACCACAAGACTTGGAATAACTTGAGAGAATACTTCTAGCACTCAAAATCGGTTATGCCCTCTCTAGTAACACTAGGTCACGATTTTGCTAGCCATAGGGTTCCTTTTATAGTATTGTCACAATTAGGGTTTACACATGAATGCCCTTAATTGTCATGACTCTTGATTTCTCATGACCCATGGGTTTGTAACTCCCATAGACTATCCATGGAGCTCCATATGGTTATAACCAAACCCATAAACCATGGATCATTAATCCACCATAAAAGAATTGATGATTGTCATAATCAACCCTATATATTTAATTAGTCTCACTTTGATCACTAGATTAATACTAGATTAATACTTGATCAATACTAATTAAATAATACTATTATTAATATATTAGAACTTATAATATATTAATAATCATAAGTGCCTTATTCTCTCATTTAGTCTATCCAAGTATTGCAATGCCATGCAACCCAAATGGACCATGCCGGGTCGGGTCAAGTACATACCAAATAAAGTTATGGACTTAGACACTATATCCAACAGTAAGAACCTCAAATGGTCCTATGTACTTTGAGTTTTGTATTTCACGCTTTCTCAAGCGTATCTTGTCCTTCCTGAGTGAGACCTTCATATGACAAGGTCATCAATCCTGGAATTCCAAGGGTTTTCTTTTATCGAAGCTGTAGCTTCTCTGGTTAACTCTGGAAGCTTTATGGCGTTTCCCGATTCGTATTTTGTTTTTGGTAGTTTCTAAGATGAATTCCAGATCAGCGAGGGTGCTGTGTGGAAATTGGATCTCTAGCTAGTTGCGTATTACCTACTTTAGTCCAGTGCAGATAGAATCTGTACTTGTGACCAAAGAAGGTTTCGAATGGAGCAACTTAAATGCTAGCGTGTTAAAGGACTCGACTAATTGGTAAATAGATATCCCATTCTTTACCATAGCCGATCCCATAGAATCATGAATACTCTGGTTCCTAGAGGTTTTTGAGTGACGACCTGAACTGGGAGATGATTCTATTATCTTAGTGGAGATAACAGATATTGGCATACCGTACACTCTCACGTTCTAGTTATCTTCTCTACTTGCCACAATTTCAGGTTTCAAGGCCTCCTATTGAGCCTCCTTACTTTGTATGGAGATTTGAAAGGGTTATCATAGTCCGTGAGTGGCACTATGACCTGGGTACTCTTTCCGACTTAGGGTGTCAGCTACTATATTCGCTTTGTCGAGATGATAACGAATTTCAAATTCATAGTCATTTAGTAGCTCGACCCACTGTCGTGGTCTCATGTTGAATTCTACCTGGTAGAATACATGATGCTGGCTTTTGCTCCGAAGTTCATGATCATACTCATACTTGGCTCATCCATCATCACCTCGTGTATACAAGTCGTATATAATTTAGATTTCACAAAACGTTCGGATGGGTGACTCTGCCCCAGGTCCACAACCAAACAAGGAACAGGAGATAGGGCGGAAGCACACATCCTTAATCTTGTTAAGTCTAACTTATATACCACCCTCGTGTATATACTTAGCAGTGATAGATTAACTTAATGAGTTCTTAGTCTCTATTCTTGAACTTGACCTGCGGTACAATGATTTTCCTATGAGATCTATTGAGGTACTTTGGTAGTTATTGACTTCTAAGACTACTTCGGTGCTTTTCGTTTTAAGTTTCATGTCTACTGAGTAGGCTAGAATGGCGTGGTACTCTTTGCATGGATACTTCTAAAGTTTTGAAACAAGAGACAACCTAAGGGTTTTGTGTTATGGATTGAAAGAATTTCATCTTACGGGTGATTAAGGAAAAAGTTCTCTTATACAGCATAAGAATTTTCACATGGTAAGGGCCAGGCCAAACCATGTCGAATGAGGATGTCAGAATTTTCTCGACGAAATAGATATTAAGTCGTTCTGGGACGAATGATTACTAGGGTGATATCCTATGTACCTAAGTTTTCAACACTTCTGGTTTTATTCTGTTATTATTACTATGAACCCCTTTTTGATTCAAAATTGGCGGGTACTACCAATACGAGGGTTCTGATAATTTGAAATTATGAACTTTCATGAAACGATCCTTACTAGGTCTCTCTATAATCGCTTGGTGTATACAAGTCATGTATAATTAAGATTAGTAAGACCTTTGACTGAGCAACCCTGCCCTAAATCCACAACCAAACAAGGAACATGAAATAAGGCGGGATTACTCACTCTAAGTCTACAAATCTTAATTATAAATGACCCTTATGTATACACTAAGTCATCATAACTTACCTGTTAGGGTTTCAAATTTTTATATAAGTTTTATGATTTAATTTGAACGGAAGAGTAATCATAATTATAGATAATTATCGGGGTTTGGAAGCGTAGAAAAATATAGCAGGGTTCTTTGATGCTTTCCCATGTATTGGGATCAAAATCCTCCTGCTCCCCCGTCGTTCTTCTCTGTTGGACAGTCCCTCTTGTAATGTCCTATTTCGCCACAAAGGTGACATATGGGAATGGTTCCAAGATCGGTAGTTGAAGTGATGAACTCAACCTGAGTTCTACAGATGCGGGCGGTATGCCCCTTCATGTTGCATCTATTGCAATGCAGCTCTCGACAAACTCCATGATGATGGTACTTGCACTTGCTGCAGTGTGGAAGGTTTCCTAAGTACGGCTTGGTTGGTGCTAGAATAACAGGGCTGATGGGGGTATCGACTGCCCCAGTTCCTTGCCCTCTGCTAGGTTCTTGAGTTGAACAACCCCCTTCCTTGTTCTCGAACTTTCGTTTAAGGATATTAGGCTTAAGGTTCGAGGTGTTCTTACAGGTAGGTGCTTGTGGCTGTACTTGGCCATCACCACTATTGGGGTTACCGATAACATTACTACTAACATTTGTATTGTTAGCATTCAGGTGTGCCATGACAGCTGCTACAGCTGCTGTGACCGCAGCTTGAAACGTAGCCGCATCTATCTGAAGGATTGGTGTTTCGCTGGTGGGTTGGTTACACTTCTTTGGAGGCATGACTCTGTTACATGATAAGAAAATGAGTTTGTGAGCGACTATCGTGTCTCTAGATGTATTCTAACCATTTGTATCTATGTATTAATCTTTCGTTTTGTTATATTGTTCTTAATGATTCGACCTACATCCCTATGATGTAGTCCTGGTAAGGAACATAATTATGTTTCTAGAATGGTTAGGAACCGAGTATCATCCGAACTAAGTTACTTTCTTTTGGTGGATATCGTTTCCCAATTTTCGAAAATATTCGAAAATAATTCATAACAGTGTCTACATAAAATAGACTTATGAATTTGAGAAGTAATCACTATCAATTAAGATTCGGTGATGTGATTTATTGTTATTAGCCGTGACAGGAAAAGAGGATAAGCTCCAAACCTAATGTGAGTAATGAAATCACTAACTCACTAGGTTAAATAGATATACTATTTATTACTTAGATGAAAAGGTGCTCGAACACTTCACATGAATCATGCGTGGTTTTCCTTTGTTCTATTCTGGGTGGTAATGATTTGTTCTCTCCTGGTATCTATAGGTTGTCCTTCTCCTCTGTAGGTATATTGAATTCCCCGGCTGTCTTACTTCCGATTCTGACACCGATCCCCATTACTTCGTAATGAAGATTTTAAATCTCGGAAGTTCATGTGAATCTCTCATTGGTGTCCTTAATAAGGTAAGGGCACTAAATGATTTCTATAGTTTATGTACTTCTCATATGTTTCTTTCTTGGGATTCTCCTAATGAAATTCTGTTGGATCGTCCTTGACTCATCTATTGATTGCTGGAGTAACTATGTTTATCTAACGGGTTTATATGAGAATGGGAATGTCTAAATAATCTATGAGAAAATTTGAATTTTTATGAAGGTGATTCTTTCTGGTCCTCCTATAATCACATGGTGTGTACCGATTATATTAAATCCAGATCAAATAGACCTTTGAATAGGTAATCCTACTCTAAAACCACATCCAAACAAGGAAAAGGAAGTAGAGTGAAAGTCACATATTCTAAGTCTATAAAATATCGGCTATATATAACCTTAACGTATCCACTTAGTAATTATCGACCTATCAGAAAAGATCTTTTTAACATTTTCCCAAAGGTATGTAACATACCTCCATGTTATTTTAGTTATGAGTTTGATTCTTGGACTTCTAGATACAAGAACTTTAACAAGTTTTCAGTTTTCTTGTTATAACATCCTAAAATACTCCCATAGTAGTTTAGTCTTTATGTTTGGTTCTAGAATTCTTCTAGTACTTAGGTAAGTTTTCGACCAGTTGCAACACTACAATCACTTCCCAAACACGTTTTGGTCATATTTCGGATGAATATAGTTAGTCAGGCTATATTGATCCCATATATGATTACGTCACTGTCTAGTTTTAACTGCAATGTCCAACATCTAAATACTTTAATTTTGTTCTTCTTGTGATACTCATTCTGGTATATATACTCTGCATGTACTTATACTTTTATAAAATATTGATATATTTTTAAAGTATAACTCTTGGTCAGAGTGTTTTTATCCCAATGGGTTTATAGTTGTATATCTTTTATGACTGATATACTGAGTTCACTATAAACACTGCTCTGATACCAATCTGTCGCACCCCCAAACCAGAACGGCGGAAACGTTCGGGGGCGGAGGACTTTAGGTAAGTATCACAACACATGTAATATAGTAATCAAAGTACAATCAACCATTGTATTAATAAGTATAAGTTTTACATAAGTGTTTAAACATTACATATTCAAACACTAAAGTAGGTACATCTGAAGACAAGCGTCGCGGTACGGTACTAGGTAGTCTTCTCAAGTGCTTCGGGAGTGTACCTGTCTACTGGATTCCTGAGAATACAAGTTATTTGAAAAGAGTAGATCAGCATTTAAGCTGGTGAGTTCATAAGTATTTTAGTTCTGTTAAGTATACCCTAAGTTCTTTGAATAAGTTCACTGGTTTCTCCAAGAAATCCTAAATTTCCTGAGGTGATTAACTGATAACCTCAGTAATTTCCCTCTGTAATTACTTAGTTTATACTGATTATATATAACCCAATATCGAATGGACAGTCAAATGGGTGTATCTGACCTAAGCCCACAACCAAACAAGGAACAGGAAGTAAGGCGGAAGTCACACATTTCACTGTCAATCGGATATTACTTATGTACAACTCTGATGTAATGACTAAGGAATTATAGAATTAACCACTAAAGGTCTTTTATGTTATACTAGTTTACAAAGATTGAATGACTAAGTTTCATTTGATAAGTGGTTTAATTCCATAAACCGTTTCCTTTGTATAAGTGGTTTAATCCCATAAACCGTTTCATTTGTAAAAGTGTTCTTAGTTATATCTGTTCTATAGTAAAAACCTTAGTATTAATCATGGAGAGTATTCTGTTATCCATAATACTGCCTTGTGGTTTTAAATGTTCAAAACCAGAAGTACAATACTTGATTTCATGATACGTAGCTCTTACTGTAAGTAAAAGCTACTGAAGGTATACTTGGTCGGGATGTAATTAACTTTTCTTACTGTTATAAGAGAAGTATATTACTTTGTAATTCACTCGTTGTTTTATCCATGTGAGTTCTATCAACCATACTAATATGACGGAAATGCCTGCAGCGACGTTCTTCAGGCGTCGGAACTGGAATGATATTTGACACCCTAGGCCTGCCGGCCAAACTGTAGCGAACAGTAGAGGTGCGGGATTGTCAGTCCCATATAGATCTATACACAAATTCACGCTCTCCCTACAAGAGATTCTGGCTAATAGTTCAGGACTTAAAAGGGTCATACTTAGATAAGTACACCGTGAAGGGTCTCACAAATTTATTGTTTCAACAAGATTTCCGATGTATTATTATTATTACCCGATGAATTCTAACTCTGGTACTTTGTATCGTACCCTTGGTTAATGCAAACTCGGTAATATGTATTATTACCTCGAGTTTGCTAACTCGGGTACTCTGTATAGTACCTTTGCTAATGCAAACACGGCAGAATGTATTATTACCTTGTGTTTGCTAACTCGGGTACTCTGTATAGTACCTTTGCTAATGCAAACTCGGCAGGATGTATTATTACCTCGTGTTTGCTAACGCGGGCACTCTGTATAGTACCTTTGCTAATGCAAACCCGACACTACCACGTGTTTGCTAACCCTGGTACTCTGTATAGTACCTTTGTTAATGCAAACTAGGTATGATGTATCTTTACTTCTTTAATATGTTGTTCGTATATTAAAGGTATTATACATATGTTGGTATAGTTGAATGAATTTTTGGTAATTTCCTTGGGAAGTATACAGTCGTGAATCATACTTGTATCTTTAGTTTTGAATCATAAATTATACCTATTATAATTTATATGTTCTATTTGATTAGCATGGTTTCTCATGGATGAACACCTTTGCTCAGCCTGATACAAAGGTGGTGATACCAAAAGGAGTAACCTTTTGTACTCATATATGTATAATATATATATAATTAAGAAGGAAACAACCTTCGGACAAACAATACAACCCTAATTCCACATCCAAACAAGGAAAAAGATATAGGATAATTCATTAGTCCTAAGCCCTTCAAATCTTATTTATATATTTATATATATATAAACATGATTTTGGGATATATAATTTGAAATAGTTTATAAAACATTTTTCAAAGAATTTAATGGAGTTTACATGACTTTTAAGATTTAACATGGCTTTAAGTTATTTTGGAAGTATTTGATAATTCTTAAAAGCATACGGAAATTTTGTGTGTGATTATCATCACATACAGTTATTAACACAATTTAATATTGTGTTAAACTTGTATTCCCCACCTAAAACGCATTTAAAAACTGAAAAGGTAAATTATAGGGGTATGAACTCACCTTGATAAGCGGTGATTCGGGCAGCGTTTCGTTTCCCGGAAAAGAGTTTGTTTGACGAAAAACCGGCTTAAAAACTGGGCAGAGTTTCGACAGGAGAGAGGATGACTTCTCAAGAATTCCGGGGCTCCGAGGCTTGCTTCGGGCTTTAGACGTGATACCGGGGCCTTCGGGGGTCGTGAGAAAGTCGAGGGGGTGAAATGGTGCAAAATGGGTGAAAAATGGGGTGAAAAACCCTTCCATCCGAGAAGGCTCGCACCCTTTATATAGGGGTGCGAGGGTTCGGCCGAGGAGGACAGGTGGCGAGGCGAGGAGCGAGTCAGCAGCCACACGTCGGTCAGCAGCCAAGCCACGTGCGAGGGTTCGGATGTGGAGGCTTCTGAGTGGGCCGAACCTCGGTCCAATGGGAGAAGGCCACGCATGCGAAGGGGGTGTCCGAGAGGTGTCTGATGCGAAGGTGTAGGCCCCTTACTGGACCGCGGCTGTGGTCCAATACGATGGTGACACGGCGATTTGCGGTCCAACCCGAAGATGACACGTGGAGGTTCGCACGTGATGATGACGTGTCCGAAGAGTGACATGCGAAATTTCTCGATTATCCACAATTTCTCGATTTTTGTGCCAAAAACTTGTGAAATTCATAACTTTCACATACGAGCTCCGTTTTTGACGTTCTTTATATTCACGTGTAGGTAAAATCATACCCTACGACTTTCGTTTAGACTTCGTCGGCTGGTTTTGAATTTATTTTTAAAATTATTATTTTAAACAGACCGGGACGAGAATCCGTTACAATTTCTTAACTTCTTCACCCGACTTCCGTTTTCGTTGTTTTTTTACCGTTGTGCTACTTTTGACGAGACCTTCGATTCTCGTTTAAGTTGCGTCGGCTAAATATCAATCGATTTATATTTTGAATTTTTAGTTGTCTACTGCTAAACCGAAACTTCGAAAAATCATAACTTCGTCATACGAAGTCGGATTTTCACGTTCTTTTTATGAATGTTCTCGGTTTAACATATTCTACAACTTTTATTTATATTGTTAAGGCTAAAAAGCCTTTTATCGAAAATTCACTTTTTACACTGAATAGTGTTTTGCCGGTTTTACCGCAGATTTTTGATTGGTCATAACTTCTTCGTTATAACTCGGATTTCAGTGTTCTTTATGTTTTTGGAAACCTTGTTACAAACTCTACCACTTGGTTCATCCCAATTACGATTATTGATCACTTTATTTTTGACCAAAACTTGACTGGTGTCACATATGAACTCACCAGAAGCGAGTAACTTGAAAGAAAGATTGATATAGGATCGCCAGGTGTCGAATGAAGTCGTGAGCACAAACGGATCCTAGTTTAACATGTAATAACACATATATGAATACACTTAGGGTATACAACCACTAATAGACACATGGACCACCTTAGGGACATGAAAACACTTAGAGTTAAGTGTTACAAACACCTATTGAATGTCCCTAAATGAGTGTAGGGTCTTAGATTTGAGGGTAAGGCCACCAAACTCGACTTTTATGCGTGTGCGGCCAGGTGTATGGCTAGGGTGTGCGGCCAGGCCTGTGTGCGGTCGTACATGGGATTGTGCGGCCGTAGAGAGTGTGTGTGCGGCCGTACACAGGGGTGTGCGGCCGTACACTCTTCATTCATGCCCAAAATGTCGATTTTTAGGTGTTTCAAGGCCAATACCAAGTCCAACTAGCAGATAGGGGTTCAAACTCTCACTTTGGAGGGGTTTTCAAGGTGTGTACGGCCACCTTATGAAGGTGTGCGGCCGTACACCTTCAAGTGATGAAGAACACGAAGAACACGATGAGTTTTAGGCTTAGATTAAGGTATGTTACCAGTATAACAAGCTGAATGATGGAGTACTTCACGTTTTTGAGGCCCTTAGAGTGTTCTTGGATGATGTTTCTAGAGAGAGAAAGTAGAGAGAGAAAGTAGGGTGCAGCCAAAAGAGGAAAAGAGTGAATGAAGGGGTCTCCTCCAATATATAGGGTCGGGTGTGCGGCTGGGAGGGTGTTTGGCTGGCTGGCCGCACACTCAGGTGTGCGGCCGCACACACCATGCTGGGTGTGTTTGGCCAGATTTATTGATGCTACACACATTCTATCCCTTCCTAAGACTCATATCTAGGCTGTACCAAGCCTAGAACACTCATATAGACCCACAACTTCATTATAAAGTAGAAAAACGAGGCTAACTTTGATAAAATGAAAAACGTACAAGTTAGAAATTTCGGGTTGTCACACACTGAGCCTCGCTACTAACCCACTGAAACATATCCTAGGCTTTCCTAGGTTCCCGAACTCACCCAGTCCTCAGCTGCTGAAATATTCCCAGTAATGTCAGCTAGCTACCTCATGAATATAGCTAGCTCACATTACTAAGAGTCCCACAAAGCACAAAGCAAGTAGCATTCAGACAATGGAAAATCTAACCATCCTATTCTGTTGGTGCATGGAAATGCTCCACAAATAATGAGTGTTTATTAGGTTGTATTTTCCCTTTATTGTATTTTGTGGTGTAAATACTCTCCCTCCTATATAAAGGGAGAGTTGGTCATTTATTACTTTAGCTAGCTCATTTCTTTTCTTAGATTAGAGAATACACTTCTCACAATGTAATCTCTAGAGAGAGAGAAAGTTGGTGGGTTCTCCCACCCAGGGAGAGTTTCTCTCCCACCATGTTCTTCATGAAATATATTATTCTCTCTTTGTTCTTAGTCTTTTCTTATGAACTCATAATATGTTCTTCGTGTTCATGCTTCCAAAAACACGATTAATCTCGAGATATCCTTCTTCCGCACTCACCGTTTGTTATAAAAATGGGTCTCAACAATTGGTATCAGAGTCGTACCTTGAAGATCTCACGATTATTTCAAGGGAACGACTCCCGTTCGGTGATTATCTTGTGATTTTTCCGTGTTTCTGCAAGAAAAAAAATTTCGGGTTGCAAACCGGAATTTTTTTTTATGATGTTCTTTCTTGTTTCTATCTTCCGGGTGATTCTATCTTAGCAAAAATAAAAGTTGCTGCTGCTGATCGTTCTATTATTGCTGGAAAAAGATGTTCTTACAAGTTTATTATTTTGCTGTTGAAGAAATGAAGAAAAATGGGAAGAGAAATTAATTTTGTGGTCTCTTAAAAGTTGAAGATTCGCTCCAGGAGTTTCTTTTTCTTGGATGAGAAGACACAAAAATGATGGGCTTAATTATTGATAAAGTTGAAGCATTTTTTTTTTGAAGACATTTCCCAGCAACTTTTGTCATCCAAAAGGTATGAACTTCTCTTGTTCATAAACAAATTGTTGCTGTAGATCTTTATGAAGAATGTATGGACGTAATTCTTTGGTTTGCATAAAGCCACTTGTCCTTGTTACTCTTTTTGGTAAAGAGTATTCAACTTTTATTTTCCTTCCCAAGATAAAACCATGTGACTATGACAAATCCCATCACCTTTTGTCCCCTAAAACCCCCTGCACACTCTTCCTTTTTGCCTTCCCAAGACCACATGTTGACTTAAAATGCTTTATAAAAAGATTCCCTCATTAAAATATGAATAAATGGCCTTTGCGGTACCATTTTTCATGAAAAAATAGCATTTTTCGTCACCTGTTCAGCCCTTTCCGGACCCCAGAACCACAGTCAAAAACTGCCTACCGGAGTCTCCTTAGAAGCCTACCCGCATCCACTTCTTAGCCATGATCCGCGGTCCTCTCAGGTCCCTATCCGCAGCCGAGAGAGTGCAGTCATTTGCTTATTCCGGACCGAAGCCATCAGCAGCCTCGGACCGCAGCCTCGTCCGCAGGCACTCGCTGAATTACTGTCAGACGGCAGGCGCTCCACTGCAGTCTCGAACCGCGGCTAGCTTACCTCCCTTGCACCGCATCGCTTACTGCAGCCAGCCCCATCCGCACCTAGCTCACCATCCGCGCCCAACCCTTCTTCGACCGCAACCACCTCCCACCCTAGCCACCCTCTTCCATCCGCACCCAAGAACCCCACCTTCCCCTCCGATCCGCAGTCACCTCCTACCGCAACCACCTCCCACCCAAATCACCTCTCTCACCCGCAGTCACCTCCTACCGCAATCACCTCCCACCCAAACCACCTCCTCTCATCCGCAAGCTACTAGACCCGCAACCACCCTCCATTAGCACCCTCCTCCTTCCTTCGACCAGACCTTCCCCCCTCTCCTTCCTCCCTCCTTCTTCCTTCTCCTTCCTTATTCCTCCCCCCTCCTCCCCTCCTTTTTTTCCCCTCCTTTTTTTTTCAAAACCTTTTTTTTTCTAGACTTTATTTTTTTTTATTATTCAAATTTTTTTTTTCTGCATTAATTTTTTTAATTAAATTTTTTTTCAGCCAATTTTTTTTTAGCCATTTATTTTTTTAACACCAATTATTTAATTTAGCCATTATTTTTTTAAAAACCAATTTTTTTATTAAACCAATTATTTTATTTAACACCAATTTTTGCCACAACCGCACCCTTAGATTGTCACATTGGTTCATTTCATGCCGGTTATTATTGGAAGAATACTCCTACCGCAGTCGGACTTCATATTATTTTTTGTGATGCTTGCACCGCAACGACGATTGATCAACAAAGTTGTTTCGCATTCTTCACTTTATGAGATTTTATGACTTGTCGCTCTTGATTTTTGGTTGACGAATCATGTATCTTGAGTATGTGGACTTTATTCTTTATTGAAGACCACTTCAAGTGTTCCGGCACCGCAGTTTGGATATTTGGATATATTTTTGGCACAACAAATTATTCTCAGCACAGTTTCAGCAACTATGTCACCCGCTTCCTCATGACCGTAAGAGTATCTCTTTTACTCTGTCTCGTGTCTTATCGAGACCCTTCATACATCTAGGGAGAGCTTCTCTGTTAGCTCTTGGTATCCGACACTCTCCATCCGATGATTTGTTGATTTTTGATATCCGGTCATTGGTTATCAAAAATAGGGAGAGAATATCATCCGGATTTGGTTATTATGATTGTTTGAGTTTGGATTTTGAAGACTTCCGAAGACGATTATTTATTTAGTGATGCGATGTGACACTTCTTTTTGGTCTTTACGGATCAAATTTTTGGCATTACTCGATGTTTTCCGATTCAGATTATTTATTATTCAGACTCTACCACAGGATGATTTTGTGTTCGCATCCGGTTCAGATCTTATGGTTTCACGAGTTTGGATTTGTGATATGTTGAAAACGAAGATTATTTTGTCAATGTGACGTGGCACTTATTTTTGGTCCTTGGATCAAGTTTTCGACATTGCTGAACCATGTTTTTCGACTCACATTATTTTTATCCGGACTTCATTTTATGGATGCTTCACATTTTTAGCAGGTTATTCTTTGAAGAACTTCGGTGTATTATGATTCGAGAACTCGAGATGTTTTTCAGATTTTTGAAGACGAAGTGTTTCTTTTATTGGATCTTCTACTTGCTCATGGTGACCTACTTCTTCGGGTGATTATGACTGGTTTGAAGATTTGGATCTTATTTTTTCTGCTTCATTGGTTGTGCTTTGAAGCCGAAGACCTTCATTTCAGAGATTCATGCCCAGTTTCAGACTTCACAGACACTTCAGAGTTTCAGAGACATTTCAGCACTTGATTTCATTTTATTACCACACTTGCTAGTCGGATTACTGTATTATAGCCTTGTATCACTTATTGAATCTCTCATCATTTGTAAGCATTTAGGGAGAGAATGTTGGTGCATGGAAATGCTCCACAAATAATGAGTGTTTATTAGGTTGTATTTTCCCTTTATTGTATTTGGTAGTGTAAATACTCTCCCTCCTATATAAAGGGAGAGTTGGTGATTTATTACTTTAGCTAGCTCATTTCTTTTCTTAGATTAGAGAATACACTTCTCACAATGTAATCTCTAGAGAGAGAGAAAGTTGGTGGGTTCTCCCACCCAGGGAGAGTTTCTCTCCCACCATGTTCTTCATGAAATATATTATTCTCTCTTTGTTCTTAGTCTTTTCTTATGAACTCATAATATGTTCTTCGTGTTCATGCTTCCAAAAACACGATTAATCTCGATATATCCTTCTTCCGCACTCACCGTTCGTTATAAAAATGGGTCTCAACATATTCCAATCAAACCTTTATATCCTCTACTCAGGGATCTGTACATGCAATTCAAAGGCTCATACAATCAGGCATAACCTAAACAGGCTATCCTATTACTACCTGATCAGCACTATCATGCAGCTCAACAAGCACATACAGCAGGCATATAAGGCATCCTCCCTAGATCCTTAGCCTAATCTAGCATGCAGTTCTCACAATCCTATCATATCATAACATAACATGTATGGGTATCTTGGGGAAAACTTACTTGAGCTCGGCTGATTGCACGCATCACACACCTTGTTCTTTTCAAAGTTCTTTTCTCCTTCCAAATTCTTTTTCAAACTCCTTTTTATAAAATGGTTTTATTTTAGAAAAATTTTCATACCATGTCCTTAGTTTGAGTTCAGACACACCCGAGAGTGTACTCGAATTCCTCAAACCAAGGCTCTGAGACCAACTTGTAACATCCCAAAATTTAAGGCCAAAAATTTCATTTTAATTAAATTATTGCATTAAACCGATCAATATAAAAAATTTCATAATAATATCTCATGTCCAAACCAAAGTATCAATAATCAAAACATAGTATCATAAAACCATATCAGAGTGTAATCCTACGGATCCCGTGTGCGAAAAACATAGTGTGATGCGCTGCGACCAAGCCGGCTCCTCTCCTTTGAAACAAAGTACCTGAAACACATAACACATAACACGGTAAGCACACATGCTTAGTGATCTCCCCAAAATACCGCACACATATAATAAGCCACTCGAGGATATATCTCTACTAGAACTTCCGATCAATGTGTCTCAGTGGGACCTTCCGGTCCCACAACTCTGGTAAACCTTCCGGTCCTACCCATGATGACCTTCCGGTCCATACTCTGATGACCTTCCGGTCCAAACCCTATTGACCTTCCGATCCACACCATGCAAGATCAGGATATAGCATATACATATCACATATATAAGAACATATATCACATAAACAAAAGTGCATAATATCACATAGACAAAATGCATAATATCACATAACTCGTGTAAGCATATAAGACCTTCCGGTCACACATAATTACCACTCTAGGTAAGGTATAGTGAGAAGACTCACTTGGCACTGCGGAAGTCCCGCAGACTCAACCCCAGCTACTGAATGACAGATTCCCGAACTGGTGGCGTACGGCGGCGGAAATGACACGAAAAGGTGGCAGCGGCAGCAGCACGGCAGAAGAAAATGGGACAGCGGCAACTTAATCATTTGTGGCAGCCACCATGGCCGGCGGCCATGGTGGTTCTTCACTATCTCCCTTCGACAGAAAGCCACACACAACAGCCTTGCTCGGAAAACGAACTCAACACCCACCTGTAGTGGGTGGCGATGGCAGCAGCAACTCAGGAGGGCGGCAACTGCGCTTCCGGCGGCTGAAACGGCGTCACTCAAACATGATAGCCCTTCAGGGTGGCGACCGATGAACGGAACCAGGGAGACAACCCATACGGCGGCGGCGCGAACTATAGCGGCGACAACATATGAAGGAATTCCCGCTGACGGTTCTTGTCCTCATGGACGAAGAAGTAGCAACGGTCCACCGTCTCGCCGTCATCAACAGTTGGCGGTGGATGCTTTAGTGGTCGAAGGTAGCAGCGGCGCCGGAGATTGAAGAGGTGAATGGTGGCGGCTGGAGGGAGGTATAAGGTTGGAGGGTGACGGCTGCATAAAATGGTCAATAGGGTTAGGGTTTGTTCCCTATATACCCGACGCCATTAAACATTTTCCATAATGTCACAATTAGTCCCTCTCTTCCCACATCTTTTCAAACTAAGCCCAAATTTTACCTTTTCTACCCCAGCTTCTGAAATCCCTTTCAAATTTGATACCTGATTTACCAAACAGCCCCTAGGCCTCCAAAATCTCTTCAATGAAGTCCCAATAATTTCCATTTAGTCCCTACCTTCCATAAAACTTACAAATTAAGTATGGATTTTACACTTTTAACCCCCAATCTCTTAGAGTGTGACAATTAGCTCTACGAGACCATCATTTGATATATAATTATTTATTTTAGGGCTTCCATTCATTCATTAATTTATTGATTTATCTAATAAATAAACGCGGTGTTACAAATACAAAGGGAAATAATTAGAAGTTTTTGTTCTCTATGTGTGATGTTGAAAGGTTTACAACACCTCATTACACAAATCTTCTGATTCGTATGAATAGCTGTACCAAAAACAAGGAGAAAGAAAAAGATGACACTCGAAAGATTGTGAATTGGTATGCTGAGATCAGAAGAGTTATTCATCAGTCTGCGAAGATTTTAATGACTTGATTCGTCACTGCTCACAAAGGGAGAGAATGTAGAGGTCGAGTTTTGTTGTGAGGTATCGAATCTTATTGATAGTTTCGTTAGATTGTAAACTTATTGCAAGGAAATCATAATGTACGAAGTCTAAATGGCTGATGTTTTCTAGCTGATTACCAACTTCCAAACCAATGTCTAAATGGCCTAAGATCTCCTGTCTAAAATTCAGATCCAATCATAATAGAACGTCTAAAGCCATAAAGTTTGTAACATCCTGACTCCCAGGTATTACATTTATTTATTTATTGTTGGGAATTAATAAGTGAATCGGTGAGTTGTGTGTTCGACTCGCCGAGTAGAGTTGGATTTGAGCATGCGGGTTAAATAACCGACTAGACGAATCAGAGATGCCGGCTCCCCGAGTTGGCGCTGTGTGAGCAAACCGTAAATCCCCGGGTTTGGGGCCTATTTAAGGAAACTTATGTCGTCATTTCCGCCTCACCAGCTACCCTACTCCCCTGAGAGAAGCCCAAATCAGCCATTAAGCTAACAGAGAGTGATAGAGCTAATATTTGAGTGTTTTGGTGACGCATTGGAAGAAGAAGAATTGAGATCAAGCAAGGAACGAGGAAAAGCTGTGCGATTTAGTATTCATTCACTTGGAGCTTCTGTTCGAAGGTAAAAGTCGTCACCTTACTCATCATGTTGTTTAGATCTTGTTAATGAGAAACTTTTGGGGCCTTTTCCATATTTCCTTGAGATTTGGTATGACTTGTTCTTGCCAAGCATTAAGACATCAGATCTGGACCTTGTGAGGTCCATAGAGTCCAAAGGTCCTAGCTTTATCCATCCATAAAGAGTTATTGTGCTTAAACACCTTGGTTAGAGCTTTTAATTAGCATTATGGAGCAAACATGCCATGCATGAACGTAAAGATCGAAGCTTTACGTGACATTCAAACCTTGGGAGGCTAGATCTATAGTTTGGAGTGATAGATCTACCTTAAAACGTCTGAATGAGAATTTGACTTAAGGGACTCGACGAGTCAAAGAGCAGACTCGACGAGTCGGCTAGGCTTTTCCCCGATGAGTCTGGAGATAGGTAACTCGGCGAGTTGACGGGACAAGTCGACGAGTTGAGTTGCGTTTTTGCGAGGTTCTGAAGGAACAAGGGGGACTCGGCGAGTCACATAGATGCACTCGGCGAGTGGGGTCAACATGGACAGTTGACTCGAGTGTTGACCGTAGAGGGGTAAAATGGTCAAGGCAGGGAGTATGGGTTTGGTCAAGGCAGGGTTGACTTTAGGGTTTGGTCAAGGCAGGGAGTATGGGGACCGTAGAGGGGTAAAATGGTCTTTTACCCATTCCATGAGTTGGAGAGAGAGATTAACCTAGTTTATTTCGCGTCGTGATTTAAGTGTTTATTAGAAATTATTATCTTATGTGTTAGGCGGAGGCTAGTTCGAGATTCGTGTACGAGATTATTACTTACTTGATTACGAGGTGAGTCTTCTCACTATACTTACCTAGAGTGGTAACCTTTGTGTGATCGGAGGGTCTTATGTGCTTATATTGATTATTGTGATATTCTACATTATGTCTATGTGATTTATGCCCTGTATTATTCTGATCTTACTGAGTTAGGACCGGAGGGTCCACTCGAGTTGTGGGACTAGAGGGTCCCACTGAGACACATTGACTGGAGGGTCTTATTTTGAGCATAGCCATGAGAGACTAATGACATATGTGTTGTATTTTGGGTAACTCATTAAGCTTCGTACTTACTGGGTTATGTGTTATGTGTTTCAGGTACCTCTCAGGATCATGGGAAGGGACCGACTTGATTGTACACACACACGAGTTGGAGATATGTTTTAGGAGGATCCTGGATTTGTGTTATAAACAGTTTTGGGACATGTGTTTTGATAACTTGATGTTTGTGGGATTTTTGTGATTTTGGAATAGAGATAAATGTTTTTTTTATGAAAAATTTGTTTGAAAATTTACGGTGTTACAAAGTTGCAAACTTTAAGGCCATGCATAGCTACGAAGAGCCCAACACCAAGATCCTAACAGAAAATCAACTTTAAGGATCGAAAACTTTTGCATGGAAGATTATGAAGACCAAGATTGCAATTTTATGATTCTAGACTCACAATTATGCTTGAAAGGAAAGTCCAAACCTCTGGAGCATTACAAACTCACAAAGCTCAAATCCTTGGGACTAAAAAGAACATAAACTAACCCTAAATCAAGATCTAACAAATGAGACATCAAGATCTAAACTTTATACCACAAATGATGCTCTAAGATGTCAAGAGTCCAGATCCACAAGCAAGAGAGCAACCACAGTACTCCAAAGATATTCATTCTCTTATCAAAAAACTAGATGATACCAAAAAGATGAACCAAGGCTTCAAACTCTCTTACACACTTAAGGTTTTAGAAATGAGGATGGAGGTTGGAGCGGTGAAGGATTTTGAGGCCATAATGTTCTTTAAATAGGGTGCAAACTCTAAAAATTATGGTTTGGTCTCCGCGTTTAAGCGCCTACCATCCATCATAGAACACCTTGGGTTATATGCCAAACGCTTGGCGTTTGGAGCAATGTGCCAAAAAAATTAACACAACAAGGGTCTAAACTGAAAAGTACTTAGAATCAGGTGTTACAGTTCTCCCCCACTTTAACTAGATGTTGTCCTCGACATCATTCCTTACCATCTCATATACGCTAGATAGCTTCAACAAATCAACCACAACCCCGATACGGACCGAGTAAGCAACCCCATCATAAAACAATCTTCCCAAAAAATCAACCGAGCCCAACCTTAGCAGGGCTCCCAAATCCAGATATAGAACAGATCCTTACTCAAATTAAATTAACCCTGAAGAATAACCATTTCTACTTTGCCCGAGATCTGAAATCTTAAAACTTATCTGACTCCCCGATAGACAGCCCATACTTAAAAACTTAAACCAAGATTTCACAATTAAGATTTAATTTATCCCTTATTATCATTAATGCTTTAAATAGTCTTTACCGGTTTGTATCTCAACTTTATACTTGAAAACTTAAACCAATATTTTGATGGGTTTTGTACATAGAAAACAATCATATGTGTGCATGCAACCCTAATTTGAGGATCTATGTTTTCACTATTAGAGATACAAGCATTGAACATAAAAAGTAGAAACCCTAGGAGGCACATGTAATTTTCGAAATTAAAATATAATTAGGGTTAGGATACATACCTTTATTGTTATATTGTAATAACAGTCAAATCCTTGAAGATCTTGATCTTTGGTAGCAAGAGTCACAAGTGTCGCGTCTCTAATGGCTCAGAAACAAACCTAGCAACCAAGGATTACTATGGAGAGAGAGAAGGGAAGTGAAAATTCGGCTCTAAGCCTTTATTACAGTGCATGGGACGAAATCGAACCCTATACGGGTTTATATAGGTGATAAGGAAGGTTTAGGATAAGGCAAGTGTATCTTAGATAACCCTAATCCCTTAACTTCACCCCTAAGGCTTCCAAGGCACCCTTAGAGCCCAAGGAAACCCTAGGACACTCTAAATTTCGTTCCCCACCTCTAAAGGAGGTTTTAGAATGCTCAATGCTCAACTTTTGAACATTGTCACCTTTAGTCCATGCAGTTTCAATTAATTACTTCAATCCTAAAATTAATTCCAAATTAATTTCTGATTAAATATTAATTAAACAATATGATTTCTAATTAACATATTATATCCATAATACATTAATAAATCATTTATCTTGATTTCAAATTAATTTATTAACCATGTAATAAATTAATAAATTATTCTTCTCTCTCCAACAATTATCCTATTCAATTGCCAGGTTTGAAGGCAACCCAAAAGGACATTGCTACTATCAATTCAAGTACATACCAATTATAGTTATGGGCTTAGACACCTAATCCAACAGTCTCCCACTTGGATAAGTCTAATAACTATAGTTGCAAGTATAACTTCTAAAATTGACTAGCAAATTTTAGCTACCAAAAGCCGTTGTGGAACTCTGACCTAGTCAATGATGTGTCCTTAGATAATGGATCAAATATTCCTCCATTCTCAAGATATCGTATAGACATAAGACATGGATTATAATCATTCTCTCAGTCTATGTGTTGTTTCCTAATTTCCGATTTATGACGGCTGATAACATACGATAATTGAACACATCAACTTAGACCAGGCTTGGCTAAGAGCTTAGGGTGTCATCACTAAATCATCGAGGGGCCTACATATATCACTTTTATCCCTCTTAGGGTAAAGGGAATGGATAAACTTCGACTCAAATGCTCGCTTGTACTTACTCATCAAATCACACACAACAATATGTTTTATAACACCAAGTTACTGGTACGTTTACATATGTCAATGTGCAACCGACTTGCAAACTACAACTCACATCACTACTTCAAGAATATAAGATATTATCGTCTCACAATCACTCATGATAAAATCCATGAAGTGATTCACGTGAACATGGGTTTAATCCAATACTCAAATCTTATTTCAGGAGCACTCATGAACACTACAACAGACTTTTGCTATGTCTAAAATGCTTCAGACAATCTACAATCAGATTCATGATAGTCTTACCTCATTACCTACTTCCAAAGTATGATCGACTGTGGATGGTTTCAATAATCTTATTATTCGGGAAGTCAAAACATACGAAGTGAAACATAAGAATAATCGAACCCAATATGGCCTCAAACTCTTGAGTATAAATAAAACACCTTTTATTTAATCACACTATCAATTACACATTATTCATTGTATAATGTTTCGGATAATCAACTTAATACTTGAATTGAAACAATAGTCATACCATGCTCCAAGCATGCACGCTACGTTTACCTATGGTCCTTACTTTGTGAAATAGATCATTTGAACACATTTCCAATGATACTCATTTCACAATTCCCAATCCTTATCAGAAGTGTAAGAGTACCAAATTCTTGCTATGTGTTTGATTCTAACATTTTATGCAATGATACTTTTGTAATGACATAGCCCCAAAGTCACAAAGACTTTGCTAATGATATTACAAAGCGCTCTATTGGAGATTGTTACAAGACAACTCCATGAAGTCTCAAATTAAAAGTACATTCCTTTGAACATCCTTCTTGCATAAAAGTTTCTAATCTACATAGATTCTTAATATCCAACTCCCATCATGGAAACATTTCCATATTTTCCATATGAGAACTCATTCTAAATAGAATCTGATGAGATTAAAAGACTAGATCGATAAGATTCTTAAACAAACAGATCAAGAACACAATGAAAATAATAACACCAGATATATCAATGCTTGTGTCGAATGATTAATCTGTCACGACCTCAGAAGAACTCTATAAAGAATTGCTACTATAGAGGTGTGTTAGGGTTACAATACGACCAAAAGTGAAAACTATTCAAAGTGTACATACTAAGCTGCATGCATGCACTATATAAAGTAAACCGTAATAAATGTAAACGGCTGGACAGGCCCATAACCGAGAACACAATAGACCTAAACGAAAGGCCCAATGACGCAACACTACATAGCCCAACAATCTCCCCCTTTGCATCAATTGAGGCGAGAGATCACTGCTGCATAACCTGTGTGGTCTTCTTGACGGTTTTGAAAAACTTCGGTATAATAGCGAGAATGGTGCGTCGAAAGTTTATATACCACGTAATCACTTCATTGAAGATCATCTTTGCAGCATCATCGTTGGATTTACATCTGTTGATTATATCTAGAATATGTTCAATAGCAGCAGTGGAAAACAAATGCTTGTCAGTCAAGGCGAACAGGCACTTTAGTGGAGGAGACGAACCTCCAACATCTTTAGTAAACAACACCGTTAGATGTTCGGTGTCAATCTTGCCCATACTCATCTTGTTTACATCACTAACCTTGCCAATGGGTCTGACTGTGGGCTTCTTCCTCAGTGCAGAAGCAATTGCCTGATCGAGCTTCGCAACTTCATGAATATACGACACCAACATTCTCTTTATGTGATTAAGAATGGGTTCATACTGTTGGGTTTTGAGCATTCTAACACTCCTATGGTGTACATGCAACCCTATAAACCTTGGATCTATGTTTTCTCTATTATATATGCAAATATTAACTATTCCAAGGTTTCATCCTAACTAGCATATTATGAAGCACCTATACTACAAAGTTCTAGTTAGATGACATACCTTTTGATGTAGCTTGATGTCTTCAAGCTTTAAGAGCTTAGCCCCAATAGTGTGGAAGCCTCAAATGGAATCACAAATCACCAAAACATCTTGGAAGAACTTGAGAGAATATGTATGCACACTAAAATCGGCCCACTCTTATTTTCACACACTTGTGCCAATTTTGTGAGCCAAGGACCATCATTTACATAGGATCCATGGGTTAAAAGCTCCATGGACCATCCATGAAAGCTTAGCCCAACCTAAATGAACTTGGCCCATTCCATATATATAAGAGTCCATATTTAATTAGTTCTTTTTGATCACTTAATTAATTCTAAATTAATTCTTGATCAATACTAATTAAATAATATGATTCCATATTAATATATTAGAAATTATAATATATTAATATAAATCATAAATATACTATTCTCAAAAGACTATCCATATAAATTGTGCCGGTGAAGTGCAACCCAAATGGACCATGCCGGGTCGGGTCAAGTACATACCAAATATAGTTATTGACTTAGACATTAATCCAACAGTCTCCCACTTGGATCAGTCTAAAACTATTATTGAGTATGACTTCAAAACCTAACTGGCAATCGTAGCTCTTAAAGCCGTTGTCGAACTTTGACATTGTCAATGACTTGTCCATTAGATAAGGGATCATATATTCCTCCATTCTAGATATCATATGGACTGAGACATGGATTATAATCATTCTCTCTGTCTATTTGTTGTTTCCCGATTTTCGATTTATGATGACTGACTGATTGAACAAATCAAATCAGTCCTCGCTTGGCCAAGCACTCATATGTGTCCTCGCTAAATCATCGAGGGGCCCACAGATATCGCTTTTATCCCGAAGGTAAAAGGAATGGATAAACTTCGACTCATATGGCTTGTTCTACTACTTGTTGAATCATACACAAAGGCATATTTTATAACATCGAGTTACCAATGCGTTTTCGTGCAATCAATGTATAACCAACTCATAGTAACAACTCATATCTCTAGGTTAGAAGAAGATAAGATATTATCGTCTCATGATCACTCGTGATAAAATCCATGAAGTGATTCCAATGAGCGCGGGTTGAATCCAACACTCAGAACTTATGAGCACTCATGAGTATTGTAGCACCACTTTGTCCACCAACTTGGACGTCTACAAACCAACCCATGACAGTCTTGATTCATATCTACTTCCAACATATGACCGACTGTGGATGGTTTGAATAACTTAATCATTCAGGAAGAGCGACTTAGTTATTCTGGAAGTCAAAACATACAAAGTGAAACACAAGAATAAATGAATCAAATATGGTATCAAACCCTATGAATATAAATAAACACTTTTATTTATCACCATACTGATTACTCATTATTCATTGTTTCGGTTTTATCAACTATATACTTGAATTAAAAACACTAGTTGTCCCATGCTCCAAGCATGCACACTATGTTTTTCTTAAATAATAGCTTTGCCATACACCAAGTATACACTCTATGTTTGTCTATGATCCTTACTTTGTGAAATAAACCAATTGAACATAATTTCAATGATTCTAATTTCACACTCCCAAATCCTTATCGAAAAATGTGAGAATTTCAAATTCCTATCATTTATCGAAATCTGTTTAGATTTTAAACTTATATGCACTGACCCTCCTGTAATGAATATGTACAAAGTCACAAAGACTTGTCAATAATCATTATAAGGTATTCCAATGGAGATCAACTCGATGGAAACTAAGTCTCATATTCAAAGTACATTGCTTTGGACATGCTTATTGCATTAAGTTTTCTAATCTTACACAGATAACTTCCACCTATGGAGACAACTCCATATTCTCATTTTGACTATCACTTCTGAATAAGAGATGCCTCTTTTCAGAATATGTCAATATGGTCCTTCCAAAATTAGCACTATCCTTCCAACTGTCCCTGAGCAACCAATCTTTGGTAAACCTCAGATTGTCCTCGACAATTGCTTAATCATTTTAGTCATGTCCAATTCTAGACCTTTTCCCTTCTTAATGCCTCTGGGCATTTGGAAAAATTTAGAAATGACAAATATTATAGCACATGCAATCGATCCTGTACCCAAAGCAAATGGTACACGATTCATGATGTCTCACATAAAGACATGATTCTAGACCAGTCTTTTGCTACAATATTTTTGTTTGCCATGTTTTCAAAATTTGACTATGAAGAGGGATGCTGTAATCATAATCGAATTTTGAGAACGCAATATATAGAATTTCCTTAAGTTGAACCAATCCAACATGAAATTCATATATATATTCTTGACTAAAGATGATTAAGGTCTCAATCTAAGCCTTTAGAGCTGAAATGAAGTATATCCTCTCCCTTAATTATAGCAAAACAACTTTTTCAATCCCTGCAGCCTCACGAATTGAAACTTTTGTTTTCTATAATTAACATTTCTAACTTGCAACACTAACAATAATTATCATGCTCCCACTTACATGATGATTATTAGCATAACACATATGCTCCCACTAGCTTTGACATGTACTCAGAAATCAGCTGGACTTTTAGAAATCAATACTTTATTGACTTTCTTACCAAAGTTCAGATTTCTGATACGAGATGCTTTGATAAAACTTTATCAAAATCATACACCTTTCCTTAGATAGCATGCGTGTGTGTCTAAACAATTTCAGAACTATGAAAAGGGATGTCGTAATCATAGTCTCAATTGTTTAGACCTTTTGCCATCTTCTTTAAATCTACTTGGTGGAAGTGATTCCTCACCATCATTTTCATGAATCGGAGAGAAACCTTATGACCCTTAGATTTTATGGTGTATGTGTTCTTATCCATGTGAATCGTCAAAACCATAGTCATAAGACAAGGATAATGACAAATCCAAACTCATATGGACTGAACTTATGCAATCTTAACTTCTTGCCACCTGGCAGTACAGGGCCTGCCATTGCTTCCAAGTTGTTATGCAACCAATTGAGAACTTTCAGAACCCCTATGCAAAGCCAACTTTAACTGGAATGGGCACAGAATATGTCAACACGATAGGTTATAAACATCAAATCGTGTACTAGTCAAGAACCTCAGGTTTTATTCTTGATTAGTTCTTGAAATTATTTTTAGGATCATTAAGACTCCTACTATCCTCTTGACATATAAGACTATCTTGCCAAATATTCAAGAGATAGTGTGGATTCTTTATCAAGACAAACACTTCACACAATTGGCCTTAGTTGGTCTTTGTTTTATCCAAAACATCACAACTTACCAATTTCAAATGTACAAGAGTAGAAAACTTTTACTCTTACATTTGAAAAGTGTTATAAACCTTTCTTTAAGATATGTCACTCAAGTTACAATCTTGGAGTATGACTCTAAGAATTGTTTTGGAACGAAGTATGACTCATCTTCCTGATCTAACCATTTCAACAATTCATGACTCCTCTTCTTAGTCATAAGAATGCACTAAGATGACCTTTAGAGGACTAATTGTGATATGATTTCTAAATCATTAAGATGATCACAAAGATGATACTAAAGTACTCTCCCATCTTTTCAGATTTGAGAAACTTTTATCTTTCTGCCTAATTTGATTCTTCCCATTCGTTCTGCCATACATTGAGACTTTTCCAATGTTTCAGAATTATACTTAAACTTGTAAGTATAACCATATTTACTAAACTTTAGTAAATCAAATAGTCTTAACGAGCTTTGTGGTGGACATGACCAGTGCACAAGAATGTGTACTCGATCCCTTTAGTCCTTCACTTGACTCATACATCCATGTGAACAAGTAATTAGTCTTGATTTTCCATTGCTTGAAAGTTCTCATTCATCATACTATTCAACTTGCATGATTCCAAGTTTCGGTCCAATTGAAACTTGGGTGATGAGGAACTTTCCTGATTTGGTAAATTTAGACACTACCACAAATGAAAGAATCAAATCCATTTTCCAATATTGCTGTCAGTGGAATCATATAAGCAACAATTTTCCGCAAATGCCATTGTAAGGATACTACAAATAAATAAAATTAAACAATTTTCTTTTATTTTAAAACTTTGCGGAAAAACTTATCCTTACAATCCACATGGAAAATTATTGTTATCTATTCCTTAGCAATATATCATAACTTCTTAAGCAACTGCTCAAAATTCTGATGCGATCGAAATCCACCTTCGCGATCAGAATCAGCATATACTTCCTTTAAGATTCCTCTCTATTCTTTTATTCTTAAAACATCAACATGTGACCCAGTCACATCATGTAATGAGGATCTCAGAATAGAACTTAACAGAGTTAGATAATGGGCTCTACCTGATGTAGAGTCAAACTTATTGACTTTAACATCCTTAGGTAAATTTGGCAGCTTTGCAATCAACGCCCCTTCCTTTGGCAAAATAAACATATGGACCCTTTGGTAATGGGACTATCTAAGACTTAGCCATTCTCTTTACCATTTGTTCAACCGGGTTGACTATGGCCAATCCCTTTCCATTGGGAAGAGAATGCTTTTTCTGGATTTCCAGTGTCACCATTGTCACTATCCATAAAGTTTTTGGGAAGTTGATCTTCTAATCAAATTTGCTTTACTATCGTTCCAAATCATTGCTGATTCAGCAGCACCAAGCAAATAGATATGATCATTAAGGTTCATGTCATAGTCTGTTTCATAGTAGTCCCAAAGGAACTCACTATGTAACTTAGAAACTGATTGAACATCCAACTTTCTCAAGACTTTGACACCCAACTCTCCCGGCTTGTCAATATGTGACTTCATCTCTAAGATGTGATCACACATAGACCTTGCTTGCCATTAGGGCTTGAGTGACCTTGAACTTGTGGGTTAGGGAGAATAATTGGAGGAGGTGGAGGAAGAGAAGTATGACTTCCATGAGCCAAACTCAGGAAGTCATATTCATTAGGAAAGCTTGGTTTGGGAAGATCATTGTTGTCTAAACCAGACATCAACAATGGGAGAAATTCACGTAAAGTTGATTTAAGTCCTTAATATAACACACAATATGATATATTAAGGCTAGGACCCAACAAACTATTTTATAACTTGGAAGAGGGATGCCGTAATCCAAGCTATAAAATATTTGAAGGTAGGTGAATGACGATTCACCAATTTCCACCAAGATAAACGAAATGTATTATTAGGTTTTAATTGGTTTTGAAACTCCTAGATTCTTTTGAGATTCATTGAACTTTTCAATGGCATGTTTCAATCTCGAGTGTGCCCTTCAGGTTTTGTGTCTGGGATGCCGAGGATCACAAAACAAGGTGTGAAGTAACCATGCAAATATACTTGGTACCCTTAATATTTACCCCTCAATCGATGTGCCGGTTAACCACACACGCTCCAACGATACTATGATAAACATTAAGTTACCCTTTGCCTACCTTGTTAAGTCCAGGTTAGTGTGCCGGTTAACCACACACGCTCCACTAACAGCTTAAACAAAGAGCAAAGTGTAATTTCATGGATTAGCCCCTTATTCACATTTTCCTAAGTAAGTAAGATTGGGAATTTATAAGTGTTTAGTTACTTAGTATTTATCATTATACTTATAATGAAGGGAGAATTCTAGTCCTTGTCCTACCTGTTCGGCTAACGACCCTCCACCGGTCAAGGAAGCGTCGAGTGAGAGTGGACACCCATTAAACTGCCATTTTATAGGCAGTAACCTTATACCCCCCTTATAGACCGACTTTGTGAATAAGGCCTACTAATGGTAAGACTACTTGCTCTTATACATATAATATATTAAACTTTTAATATTATAATAGTATAAGGGTGTATTTTAGACATTTAAAATACTTGGTGGTTTAATCTATTAATTAAACTAGACTTTTAATTTAATTAAACTCAAACCATATATTTATGGATTAATAATACTCTTTTAATTAAACGCTTTAATAAACTATTAATAAAGTCCATAAGAGTTAATTTGAACTATTCAACAAAACATCATAATTCCAATTATTAAACTCAAAATTAAAACCATTTAATTAATTGTTTAAGTTATGAACCCAAGAGTTTTAGAATTCAATTCTTTTTTTCATAAAAAACTTTTCTCAAATTCCAAAACTTGAGGGCAAGTTTTGTAGTTCTTGAAAACTTTTGGATTCCATAACTTATGGAATTAATGGTGTTTTATGATGAAACTTTCCATGTTCCATAACTTAAGAACAAGTTATGAAATTCTTTAAAACATTAACACCAAATTTTGTAACTCCATAAAACTTTGAATCAAATTTTTTTTAAAAAAAAAATTTCATATCCATAACTTATGGAAGTTTCAAAAACCCTTAAGATCACAACTTTAAAAAAACACTTTTGAGCTCCAAAATTTTATGACAAAATATGTAACTCCTTAAAACATTTAGATCAAACTTTTAAAACTAATAAAATAATCATATCGTTTTATCTTTTACTAAATTTGACCTAATTCAACTCATATAACAAATGATTCAAATTTTACAAATAATTCGTTTTTCATAAAACAGGTAATTATCTTAAAATTTGACAAACGTCATGTTTTTTTTTTCCTTTTTTTCCAACTTGAAAATAAAATATTTGCATCAATATAACAGAAAACAACCCATGGCTCTGATACCACTGTTGGGTTTTGAGCATTCTAACACTCCTATGGTGTACATGCAACCCTATAAACCTTGGATCTATGTTTTCTCTATTATACATGCAAATATTAACTATTCTAAGGTTTCATCCTAACTAGCATATTATGAAGCACCTATACTACAAAGTTCTAGTTAGATGACATACCTTTTGATGTAGCTTGATGTCTTCAAGCTTTAAGAGCTTAGCCCCAATAGTGTGGAAGCCTCAAATGGAATCACAAATCACCAAAACACCTTGGAAGAACTTGAGAGAATATGTATGCACACTAAAATCGGCCCACTCTTATTTTCACACACTTGTGCCAATTTTGTGAGCCAAGGACCCCTTTATATATTATGGAGGATTAGGGTTACATCCATGTAAACCCTAATACCCATGACCTTTCATTTACGTAGGATCCATGGGTTAAAAGCTCCATGGACCATCCATGAAAGCTTAGCCCAACCTAAATGAACTTGGCCCTTTCCATATATATAAGAGTCCATATTTAATTAGTTCTTTTTGATCACTTAATTAATTGTAAATTAATTCTTGATCAATACTAATTAAAAAATGTGATTCCATATTAATATATTAGAACTTATAATATATTAATATAAATCATAAATATACTATTCTCAAAAGACTATCCATATAAATTGTGCCGGTGAAGTGCAACCCAAATGGACCATGCTGGGTCGGGTCAAGTAGATACCAAATATAGTTATGGACTTAGACATTAATCCAACACATACTTCTACTCATTTGACAACAAAATGTTATTCAACAAAATCCAATCGTGAGGATTGAGATTCGGAAAATCTGAAAGAGAAAATTCATGAGCCGAATCATCTGATCCACGAGTAACCCGAAACTTCACATTGATAAACTTCCCCGCAACAACTGGCTTCAGAACCTTGACTATTGTAATTTCCATAGTACTCCAGGTCAAATACTGAGGTTTCAAGAAATCCAGGTAGTAATCGATTAGATCTCTATCAACCTTCGGGTCCGGTGAGGGAACAACAGCAATTGGATCAAAACAGTGAAAGACGAATGCTCTTCGGGTGATTAGCATATCAAATTGCGTGTCTTTAGAATTAACCAAGTCAAAGCAAATGACTGGTTCAAGCCAATGAGTGCTTGCGGATTCAATTGCTTCCTTCAGCAAGTTTTCCAATGTCCATAATGGAAAAAGTGATTTACTTCGTTCCAAAATGTCACGGGAAGCTTTGGCTTTCCTTTCCCTCTCTTCGGTTTCACGGGTTTTCTTTAACAATTCCTCTTGATTCACATCATCTTCGACTCCACTTTCACCAACAACTTTCTTTCCTTTATTTTGAACAGTTGGACCCGAAGCTTCATTATCCTTCGGTTCTGTGGTGACACTTGGCTTAACAGGAGGAGGTGGAGGATTTTCGGTTGTTTGGGTTTTGGAGGATTGTTTTGGTGGATCTTGACTTGCTTCTCCCATTGTTTTGGAGTGACGTCCGCCTCCGAAACACCCTCGATTCTGCTGAGAAGTGCAAGAGTTGGACGCAATTTTTCAGCCAAATGCCTCATGATGGTGATTATGATAACTGTATCATGAGCATCGAGGAGATAAACCAAAAGAGCGTGAATATCAGCAACACAGGTTTTCACAATTGTGCGATTGGTCTTGAGATCAACAATCTCTTTTTGTGCTTGGTTGAGCTTGATAGACTGAGTTTTGAGTAGAGTGGCTTGTCGAGCGACCTCATCCATCACTTTATTTTCCATAGCCAGATCAACTTGGAGTTTGTCTAAGCGAGAGTTGATTGACTTGGAGAGCGCCGATTGATCAGTTTGGATGTCATACCGAACCGTTTCAATCTTGACTAGTTTGGCTTGGAGAGAGGAAATAAGCTTCTCGATAAAGGAAGTCACTGTGTTGACAAGTTGTTGTGACTCGGCTTGAAGAGACTGTAAAAATGCCCTAGCATCGGCCATTAGTTAATCGACTTTTTCGGTCGCTGTCTTAGTAGTTTCATCGACTGCTTTTGTTGCTTTCTCCTTTGAAGTATCATGCTGTTGAACCAAAGTGGCAACTAAAGCTTGAATAACATCATCTGAATAAGCCGAAGTTGAGGATTGAGATGAGGAAGCGAGAAAAGTATCAAGCTTCTCATTTAACTCCTTGAGATGCCTCTTGGTGACAAGGGCATCATCATCATCGTCACTTTGAACAGTATAGGGACTGTAGTGAAAAGAGTCGAAATCCATATCAGTGGCACCAAGAACAGTATCTGATTCATTTGAGTTGATTGGCGACAAAGGTTTTGAGGTAATGGGAGTTTCAACACCTGAAGTTTGTGCCCCCGCATCATATGCTTTGACAAGAGGTGTGGGTACAGTAGAAGTGGTGGTGGTGGTGGTTGCTTCGATGAATAATGGTGGTGGTAAAGGTATTGAAGTAGGAATTTGAGTGGAAGTGGGTGGAGGGCATGGAGCGATTGAAACAGGAACAGTGGTGTGATGAGGAGAAGGAGGTGGAGACGAAACAATGTTAGTATAGATTACCTCTGGAGTTACTTCTCGGACCGAATCATCAGAATTATCTTGCTCCGGCTCTTGTTCATCTTCAAAATCTAGATCTGAGGGAACATATTCAATGTCACTAGAGGATGGAGCTTTCACCTTGGTAGCTATCTTTTTCAGTTTGCGCTTCTTTGGAGCTGAAGGGTCTGCAGTGGAACCCTTTCGCTTCTTTGGAGTGAGAGGTTTTGAAGACGGCCCTTCTCGAATTTCCTTCCTAGAATCCCCTTTCTTGCCCCCTTTTAGCTGGTTTAGCAGCCATGTCGAGCGATTGTGGCATCTCTGGGGTCAATGGTCTCGGTCCAGAAGTTGGAAGCTTTTTGTACTCACTGATTCGTTTGCTGGCCTTTGAGACACACGAATACATGGACTCCGAAATTGATCCAATAAAAGGAAATTTGGTGAAATCAGCCACAATGATTTTGGTAGTGTGAAACGTGTCAATCACAGACTTCAAGGAATCCGCCATAACTGGAACTTGGAACTTCTCCATTGCACGTTGTGTGATAATCGTCCAGAATCTCCCACAAGATATCTCCGTGTGACGAGATGAAGAGTTTAGACTTTGAATCAACTGTGCCCAAAGAATCGACCCGTAGTCAAGGTTGATCCCGTGATACAGACCATAGAGAAAGGTCATGAAACCCTTGCTAGCGCCATCAGAACATGCAACACATTCAGAAAAACTCTTCGATAGAAGAGTGAACAAGCCATTCCAGTTAGGAGGAAGGCAGGACTTCTTAACCTTGGTGATAGTAGTGAGAATGTCGTTGTACCCCATGTTATAGAACATCTCGAAGAGTTGTGCCGTGGAAATCGAGTCGGGGTTCACCAGTGAATCTCCTGAAGGTAGCCCTAAAAGAGAACAAAGTCGAGCCTTCGAGACAGAAGTCTTCTTATCAAAAATCTCGAATAAGATTCTTTCATCGGCCTTGATGTATTTTCCAGAAGAATAAACTTACGAAAGAAGAGACATTGGGACAACGTCGACTTTTGTAAGGGCATTCACCAATGGTGAGTATTTTAGACATTCGATGATCTACAACAGTAGGAATCATAGGAGTAGAGAACCAAGTTGATAATTAGATTCTGATTGGGCTTGATTGTAAGGTGAGAGGATTGAGCGGTGTTGTCTTGAATCGAAGAAGAGTCTACCATTGTTGAAGCTTGGTGGGGAAGATGAACAGTAGTAGAGAAGTAATCACCATATGAATGTGGTAAAGAGGAGAATGAAACAGAGGAAAATCTTTTATATGATTTCCAAGAGAGAGAAACTTTCCTTATTGATGATGGCGTGACGTACTAAAACGTCCCCTAAAAAGTAGCGATTTTAGAACTGTCGTGCCCCAAAAGGCGTGTCAGGCGGGGTGATTATAGGTGATCGTTTAAAATTCACGCACCATTTTCAAAATCTTATCCATTCATCTTCTCTTTAGAGTAACCAAGCGTTTCAAATCCCTTTCGAAACCAATTTTCCCAGTTTGCCTTTTATGCCAAAAAGATTGATTTAGCTTCCGACTCTTCTTTAATAAAAAGACCATCGTTGGTTGTAGAAGCGAAACAACAATTTTGAAAATTGCCCTTGAAACAACGAATCTGACTTTGGAAGATCATAAAGAACTTCGTGCAAGAGTGTGCCAAAGAAAAAGAAATAAAGCAAGTTATTTATGTGGGATATTAGTTATATCTTTTAAAGACACAAAACTGTGGATCCTAGGCACAAATCTCTTCCTTCACAGTCAAGAGAGACTGAGAAGTGTCTGTTTGGTTTCCCGTTGAAGTACGATCAAATGCTTGTTAAGAAGCATTGAAAGGCATCTTTTCAAGATTCGGTTATAAGCTTGGCTTTCGCTTCAACTGAACTAAGGACCTTGATATAAGACCGAAAGTCGAGTGAAGTACTTGTGTGGCCAGTGTAGCCAAAAACAACAAGTAGGTGAGTTCATTTTTCAGTGACTTGGTGATAATTTAGAAATCTCAAAAGGAAATAAAATTGGATCTTTTGGGTAAAAATGTCCTTGTGTTGGAGAATTTCATAAGGATCTCACAAAGTAAAATAAAATAGATTTCATGGTACCGACCACAAAGGTGGTTTCGTTAATACATGGGTGAAAACTAGAACATTTGATTGTTCACCATCGATTCAGTTAAGGTATAGGATTGTGGGTTTTACTCAGTACGTGATGAAACGAAAATAAGATCATTAACACAGATTTTTTGTAACCATAAACCTCAGTGGTAACTGCTGAGAGTCTCAAGCGTTACGATCATGAAGCGTAATGAAATGGAGAAAAGTATAAATGTGGTTAAGGAACCGAAAGTACCTCTACTATACAATAAGGAGCGAGCAGATAACTCTTAACTCAGTATGAGAAGAGTAAGGTAGCTCATTACTTAAGTGATTTGTAGCCTGATTGGGAAGAAACTATATGTATATATCGAATCAGTAAGGCTTCACTTAGAGTTTGTGAGGTAGCTCATTACTTAAGTGATTTGTAGCCTGATTGAGACGAGGTTCGCTTTAAATACCTGAGGATGTTCTTGACAGCCACCATGTGAGGTTCACATGGATTGGCTTGAAAACTGGCACAATAAGTAACCGAAAACATGATATCCGATCTACTAGCTGTAAGATACATCAGTGACCTAGTTATTTGACGATAGAGTGTCATGTCGGCTGCTGGTTTATCCAGGGATGGTGTCAGCTTCGTCCCGAACGCCATTGGAACCTTTACTCTTGAGTCTCCCATCATGCCAAATTTTGCTAGTAACGTCCTTGTGTAAGCCTCCTGGTTGATAAAAATGCCTTCTGGTCCCTGTCTTATGTTCAGGCCAAGGAATAAGTTAATTGGACCCATTAAGCTCATATCAAATTTAGTCTCCATCAATTTTCGGAATTCATCTATTAAAATGGGATTTGTAGAACCGAAGATGATGTCATCGACATAAATTTGGACTATCATTAAGTGGTCACCCTCTTTCTTGTGAAAGAAGGTTGGGTCAACCGAACCTTGTTTGAATTTAGACATTTTTAAAAAACGAGTTAAAGTTTCATACCAGGCTCGGGGGGCTTGCTTTAGACTGTAAACTGCTTTATCAAGAATGTAGAAATGATCAGGATATTTCTCATTCACGAAACCCGGTGGTTGTTTAACATATTAAGTTTCTTCCAATTCCTCATTCAGGAAAGTGCACTTAACGTCCATTTGAAAAACTTCAAAATTCTTGTGTGCTGCGTATGCCAGAAAGATATGCACGGATTCTAACCTTGCAACTGGAGCGAAGGTTTCTTCATAATCGATCCCTTCTTCCTGACAATACCCTTTCACTACCAGTCTCGCTTTGTTCCGTATCACATTCCCTTCTTTATCCATCTTATTACGGAGTACCCATTTTAAGCCGACTACAGATGCATCCTTTGGAGTAGGAATCAGTCTCCAAACTCGGTTTCTCTCAAACTCGTTAAGTTCGTCTTGCATAGCCTGTACCCAATCAGAATGATCGAGTGCAGTGTATACTGTTTTCGGTTCTATCTTGGAGACAAACGAATTAAACATGCAATATTCAACTTGTGAGAATAAAGCAGTTTGTTTCGCTTTAATTTGATAGCGTGTGAGGACTCCCTCGGATGATTCACCAATCACTTGTGTTTTCGGATGATCTCTTGTCCATTTAGTGAGTGGAGGGTAATCCGGATCATAGGAAGGATCTAGTTCAACATTCACTTCCTCTTCGAATTCTGACTGAACATCCGAATTATCATTTGAATTCTGATTCTCCCCCTCGAATGATGAGACGATTTCAACATCAGGTTCACAATTCTACCCCTCGATTGGACTTTCATGGGTCTTGCTTGGAGATGAGTTCTTCCCCTGGAGAGGCGAAGCTTGTTTACTTGATGAAGGCGAATCCTCCCCCTGCAGTGGCGTGTTGCCTTTTGGAGTGCTATCATTTGGCATTCTTGAAGCATGAAGTTCGCTTGCACTCTGGGGTTCACTTTCCATGTCTTTTGCAGCATCATCAATTATCTTCTTTAGGTTATCGATTTTGTGATCGGCTGCATTCGCTTCAGAGTGGATAGCCTTTTTTGGTCATCAAAAAGTAACATGTACTCTTCAAACAGGTTGGATATCGGTGTAGTGACTTTACCAGTAACAGGAAAGATTTCCTCCACGGAACCTTCGCTTGATTGGAATTTCTTCATATAATTGTCATCAAACGTGACATAATAGGTTTCTTCTAACTTCTTTGATCTTTGGAGTTGAAGATGAAACATCTGGAACCGAAGACATGGAAAAACTTTACGTTAGGTTTGCGATTATTAAGGATTTCATAAGGTGTGACAGAAAATCGCTTATTGAGAAAGGATCGGTTCTGGGTATAGCAAGTAGTAGCGATGGCATCGGCCCAGAAATATAGAGGAAGAGAAGCGAAGTTGAGCATGGTTCGGGCTGCTTCACACAAGGATCAGTTGCATCTTTCAACAACACCATTCTGTTGTGGAGTGTAAGGAGCAGATAAATTGTGCGTAACTCCCTTTTTGGCTAGAAATTCTTCAAAATTTTTGTTCTTGAATTCTAATCCGTTGTTGCTTCTGATGTTACGAACTAGCTTTTGCAACTAAACTACCACTTGCTTTATGAAGTTCTTCAGCTTTGGAGTAACCTCTGATTTCTTTTTAAGAAAATATACCCAAGTGAAACGAGAAAAATCATCAACAATAACAAGTAGAAACTTATTAACGCTGATACTTTCAATTGCAGATGGTCCACATAGATATAATATGAAGAAGCTCAAGAGGCTTGATGATCTTTCTATTTACAAGAGTTGGATGACTCTTTCTGCTTTGCTTTCCCATTTCGCATGCAGCGCATAGATGCTCCTTATCAAACTTCAAGAGGGGAAGATCTCTCACATGATCCCCAAGACCGAGCTTGTTGATATCCTTAAATTTGAGGTGCGAGAGTCTTCGGTGCCACAACCAACTTTCAACAGAATGAGCCTTAGTTAGTAGACAGACAACAACCTTCCCTCGTATCGGATTTAGATTAAGTGGATACATCTCGCCTTTTCGCTGCGACTTCAGGAGAACCGTTTTCGTTTTCTTCTCTATCAGTTCTGATCCTTCATCATCGAACGAAACCTTCAGACTAGTTCCCACAACCAATTGTGAAACGCTGATTAGGTTGTGTTGCAATCCCTCCACATAGGCAACTTTACGGATTGAGAAGTCTCCATTTGTAATCATCCTGTAGCCCTTTATCGTGCCATAAGAATTGTTTCCGTATTTGACACATCTGCCATCCCTGAGAGCACGAAACTCCCTTAGCACTTCCTTCCTTCCTGTCATGAGACGCGAGCAGCCACTATCAATATACCATTTGTCGTCGAACTGCTCGTCACGTATAATCTGCAAAAATTAAGCAGATTTAGGAACCCAAACATGTTTGGGTCGTCGTGAGCCTTTTACAGGACAAGGAAAAGCAGTAGAAAGATCAACCATATAGGTTCATTTTATTAAAGTGGTCTCATCTTTTCTTTTAATGGTGAAAACTTTGATTTTGTTATTTGCTTTGTTAGAATCGGTTTGTTTTTCTTTATGTTGATTCTTAATAACTCCTTTCGTATCCTTCCTAGGGTGAGAGGTCGTCTTCTTGATTTTCTCTTCTGAATCGGAGACGAGCTTCCCTTTTCCTTTAACATCCTTGAGAGGAGTTTGGTTCGGTTGAGAGCGAGGACGGTTGTTTGTCTCGGTGAACTCTCTTGGTGATGATGACCTGTGAGCGACCTGTTCCTTATGTTTTTGTGAAGCGCAAGAATGACAGTGAGAACACTGCTTGGGTTTCGCCTGCGAATTTGCATTCGCTCTTTGATTGGAAGACTTATCTTTATTTATATAATTAGTGTTCTGGGATTGCCAAAGCTGCTTCTTTCGTTGATATTCTTCTGATATCTCCTATTTCGTTGACGCTTTTGCTCTGCAAGCTGCTTGGATGATTTGTGAATGTTCACATTCGGTTTCGGTTTCCTTGCATGAGTTTCGCTCCTTACTGACTGAGATTCGCTTGTCCTTTTGGTCTCGCTTTGAGCTTCTTTTGTACCACTTGTACTTGCTTTAGCAAAGTTAGATGGGTTATTGATTGGTTCAACCACATATCTGCCTTTTACTCTCGAAGAGGTTCTTTCCGATAATCCTTTCGTTTCATCTGCATTATCAATCGGGGCAGACCAAAAATACTCATCACAACCATCAGCATTATCTTCATCTACCAAGGAAGTTAGCTCGACTGTTTGCTTCTTGGTAACTACAGTGGTGGCATACACCTGATTCGATATAGTTTGTACCGTTCGGTATAACACAACCTTTTCTTTCAGGACTTTGTTCTGATGTTTAGAAGATCGAGCGAACTCAATAGAATTTTCAGATATAAGGACTTTCGCTGGTTTGGGTTCGGTTCTAACAAATTCAGAACAGTCAACCACGTCCTCTACAGAAATTTCACTCATATCATCGTCGTCGTCAACTTCAAAAGTATTGTTGGCATCAATCTTGTTTTCTGAACTTAACTTGGTACTTAATGAATCAAAAATCTGAACAGTTTCGGTCTTAATTTTCAACTTGTCATTTTCGTCCAATAAGTTTTTAAGCATGTCTTTGTGGTCTTTGGACTTAATAAAGGACTCAATTTTTTCCAGACCAATCCTATATGCATCAGTGGTTTCTTCCTGAAGAGACAATTGATTCACAGTTATAACAATCAGCATCTATTTCGTCTTCCTTTAGTTCAAGAAAAGGAAAAATCATTTTGTGAACCTTTTTGCCAATATCACAATTTTAGATGCAACTGAGTAATATTTGTATATTGACGCTTAGCAATTAAACAAAAAATATTCCTTTGTTTCAAAATTTTCAAATTGTCTCTTTGCAAATAAATCAATCCGTCTTTTGCCCTAACCAACTCTAACTCCTTCTGCTCTATCCATATCCTTCGCTCCTCACTCTTGGACGACACCCTGCTCATTTCATTAGTTAGGTTAGCATTAGTGAGGCGAGTTTGTTTTAGGCTACCACTTAGACTATAAAATTTAGATTTTAAATCATTCAGTTCCTTTTGATAGTTAGAAACGGTATTTTGAATTTTTCAAGGATATAATTTACCTTCTTGATCAACTGATCACATTCGTTGATCTGTTCTCCAACCGGTTTCGCTATGAAGCATCTATCCTCCCTCTCTTTCGCTTCATCATCCCCGCCATCTGTAGTGTAACCTCTCATTTGTGACACTCCAGCCGTCACCAGCAGACACTTTCCTGCTAAACCAGAACCATTTTCTTTCGCCACAAATGCCCTGCCATGAGTGGGCGTGCGTACTTCATCATCTATCGAATCAGTAGACTAGATCTCCACTCCACCGTACTCATTTTCTTTAACATTTTCATGCACAAGTAACACAGACATGGATTTATCGTTAGACTTCTTCTTTTTGGCTTCTTCAAGCTTACGAGTGTGGTAAGCTTCATCGTCTTCACTCTCTTTCTTCTCGTTCATCCTTCTTAACATGCACTCCTTTGCGAGATGGTTTTTGCCATGACAATATTTGCAGTCATAGCCCGAATCACCCACAAGTTTTCCTTCTTTTGTTTTCTCTTCTTTCTGAGGAGCACTTTTAACCTCCTCTTTCGCCTTCTCCGAACTATAGCTTCCCTTCCAGTTTTGGTTCTTGGCTGGGAACTTCTTTCTTGAAAACCGATTTGGATTGGATACCATCAGTGCATATTCTTCATCTGTCAGATCACAGTCGGAATGGTTAGACTCAGTTTCATCTTCAACCAAATTCTTACCCATTGAGATAAGAGCCAATGATCCGATTTCGGAAACCACTTTCATTTCCTTGGTCACAATACTTTCATGAGACTTAAGAATCCCCACGAGCTTCGCCAACGAATTGGATTTAAACTGTTCATGAGCTTTAACTGTTGAAACCACAGCCATCCATTCTGGCCTTAGACCATTAGTAAAGGTGACGTTTTGCTCGATCACCTCTCTGCCAATTCCATGCTTGATCATCTTGCTGAGAAGATGGTTGTAATGATCGAACGTTTGAAGGAGACTTTCATCTTGTTTTTGCTTGAAGTCACCAAACTCTGAAAGCAGAAGAGTCTGAGTAGAATGTTCGAGATCTTCATCGGTGGAATACAACTCCTTAAGCCGATCCCAAATATCCTTTGCAGTGGTACATGCACTCACCAAGCGAAAGGTGTCAGATTGTAAATCGAATATGATCATCCTCATTTCTTTTATATTGTTGAGCAGCTTGTCCTTCTCGACTTTAGCAACATCTTTCACGTCAATCATCATTTGATTATACTCCTCTTGAGTCTTGACGATTCTTTCGGTTCCAGTATGAGAAAAAGGACCCACTGTGATTGCTTCCCAGATTAAATATCCGTTGTCCTCTGAACCAAGGATATAATCTTCAAAGTGAAGAGCCCAGACTTCATACTCTTGAGTATACAGGATTGGAATCCTTATAGTCGATTCAATTCTGTTGGAGATGTTAATAGGATTGGTTTGAGAATCGTCGTGAGACATAATGACTTGATTTGTTTACCTGTCATGAATCAGACTTGTAAAGTGGTATTAGGGTAGTATCGAGATCTATAAACAACGTCAATGAAGAGATGACGGCTCAACAGATTCAATAAAAGCGGAAACCCTAAAAATATCCTTCAAACAGAAGAGATGCGTATTATTTACACAGCCTCCTGCTCTGATACCAATTGATGAGATTAAAAGATTAGATCGATAAGATTCTTAAACAAACAAATCAAGAACACAATGAAAATAATAACACCAGATGAATCAATGCTTGTATCGAATGATTAATCAGTCACGACCTCAGAAGAACTCTATAAAGAATTGCTACTGTAGAGGTGTGATAGGGTTACAATACGATCAAAAGAGAAAACTATTCAAAGCGTACATACTAAGATGCATGCATGCACTATATAAAGTAAACCCTAATAAATGTAAACGGCTGGACAGGCCCATAACTAAGAACACAATAGACCTAAACGAAAGGCCCAATGACGCAACACTACATAGCCCAACAGAATCCTATATATTCCTAATAATGTCAATATGTTCCGGTCATTACTATACTTCCAACTGCCCACAAGTGACCAATCCTTGGCGAACCTTAGATTGTACTTGACAGTCATTTAACTGAATTTAGTCATATCCAATTCTCGTTCTTTTCCCTCTTAATTCCCTAGGCATTTGGAAAAGATAGAACGGTCAAATATTACAGCATATGCAATCAATCCTATACCCGAAGTGCATGAGATATGATTCATAATGTCTTACATAAAGACGTGATACTTACCAGTCTCTTGCTATAATATTGCCATATATATAGAATTTCCTTATGTTGAATCTTTTCAACATAACATTCTTATATGTCCTTTGACTAATTTTGATTAAAATTTCTCGATCTAAGCTTTTAGATTTGAAATGAAGTATACATTTCTCTCCCTTAATTATAGCAAAACAAATTTTCAACCTCTGCAACTTTACAAAATGAAACTTTTGTTTTCTATAATTAATACTTCTAACTTGAAAAATAATACACATGCTCCCACTAACATGATGATTATATATTTACCAGCATAACACTTATGCTCCCACTAGCTTTGACATGTATTCAGAAATCAACTGGACTTATAGAAATCAATACTTATTGACTTTCATTCCAAAGTTCATATTTCTGATACGATATGCTTTGATAAGACTTTATCTAAGCTTCTTAAACTCATACACCTTTCCTTAGATAACTTATATGTGTGTCTAAACTATTTCAGAACTCACAGCAGTAAGTCCCAAATGTTCAAACTATTTGCCATTTCTCACAATTGGAACTATGAAGTGGGATTTCGTAATCATAATCGAATTTGAGAATGCAATTTACACAACTGCTATCTCCTTAAAATCTTCTTAGCAAAAGCATTTCCTCACAATCCTTTTCATGAATTGGAGAGAAACCTTATGACACTTAGATTTTATGGTGTATGTGTTCCTATCCATGTGAATTTGTCATAACCATAATCGCAAGACAATGTTTGTGACAAATCCAAACTCATATAGACTGAACTTTTTCAATCTTTATTTCTTGCCGCCTGGCAATACAAGGGCCTACCATATCTTCCAAGTAGTCAGGCAGCTCACCCATAAAGATCAATGATAAAGATTGTAGACTCACCACTACAGCTATGAGAGCAAGGATGCAGTGGACTGCTTCAGGTCATTCGTGACATAAGGATACCAATGGTCATGTAGCAATCATTTTTGGCCTTGGGTTTGGTGACGTCAGGATTCGACGCATGGAATCTAACGGTTAGATCATAAAGTTGTTAGAGTCACAGTGGCATGATAACTAGTTGCAACTAGTTCCAGAGAAGGATTTCATTCAGAAGTCGTGTGAGGCGACTAAGTGGGAGTCGTTTGGCTCCGCAGCCGGGCCGGAACCCGGTATTTTAGATGATTGGTGAATGAATCGAGACCAGGCAGGTCTCGGTAGATTCTGGAAAGTAGCCGTGTGGCAACATACTGCTTCAGGCAGTTCAATGTTCAGACAGTTTTAGCATTTGGGCAGCGTTAGTATTTGCGTTTCAGGTTGTAAATACGGACGGGATAGCTGGTTTATTGGGAAGTGGCAAGTCACTCACAACGGGATTATTTGAGCCTTAGCCGAGTATAAGTGACCTGCAGAGATAATTTGGCTTGTGGTCCTGATTTATAGTAGGAACCTCGAGTTATCAGGAGTTGAGTAGTCAGATGAGAGATAAGTGGAGTGCATTTAGCGATAATGATTCAGTATGAGTGGTCTGTCAAGGATTCAGACCATCTCGAGACAGCAGATTTCGGACGGAGTAGTTGTGCTCTCGTTGTGAGGGATTCGTTCACCTGCAGATTTAGGGCCATACGAAGATTGGTCACGGCTACCCTGGGAAGACTAGGGTGTGCCCATGCTGGTGACCATGTTACTAGAGTGGTTGGGCGAAATCTAATTTAAGTGGGGGAGAGCTGTAACACCCCATTTATTAAATTAATAAATAAATTAATGAATGAATGTATAGTAGCCCAAAAATCAATAATGATATAGTAAGGTGTTGGTCTCAACGAGCTAATCGTCATAATTTTTGAGATTGGGGGTTAAAAGTGTAAGTTTCAGATTGGTTTCATAAATAATTATAAAGGCAGGGACTATTGGGTAATTATTGGGACTTAACATGAAGAGATGTTGGAAGCTAAGGGCTAAACGGTAAATTTCAGACTCAATTTGTAAAGAGTTTTGAAGGCAGGGGTTAAAAGGGTAAAATATGGGATTTATTTTGAAAAGAACTTTCTGGAGAGGGACCATTTCTGCCATTATGGCAATGACTTTTGAAAGGCATCGGGTATATATTTGTCTTAAGGAACCCTAACCCTAATACATGTTACAGCCGTCACCCTCCAACCTTATACCTCCCTCACCGGCCGCCACCCTATTCTCCTTTCTTCTCCGACCACCGAGCTACCATGGTGCCTTCCGTCGTTGCTGAAGACGGAGCCATCGTGTGATGTCGTCGTTCAACCGGTAATGAAGGGAAAACATATCGTAACCACCATCTCCGGCCATTAGAGCCATTGTTGCCTCCGTGCCGTTGCTGTTGCCGCCACTTCGCGACCGGAGCGCCACCACCACTGCCGTATTTATTCAGCCGACGATATGTGTGTTGTGTGGGTGTCAAGTCTCTTAGAGAAGTTGGAAGTTGACAACGGAGCTGCCATCACCGTTTCTCGCTTCTCGCAGCCGTGGGCTCCCCCGAACGCCACCTTCTAGCCATCGTGACACCGCCTTTGCTGCCTAACGGCTGACGAAGACAAAGGATGTTGCTTCGACGTGATTCAGCTGTCGAGATGGCAACCCCAGCCGCCACCCCCGCTGTTGGGGGGGCTGTTTAAGACGATGAGCCGCTGCCGCCTCCATCCGCCTTCTGCTGCCGCCTTCCTGACGCCACCAGCCACCGTGGAAGGTGGTTGTGTGTGTGCTTCCATTTGTTTAGGTGTGTGTATTGTATGTAGTTTCGTTTGGCCAGAAAATTGAGAAAAGGCCACCACCACCACCGTGAGGTGGTGGCTGACACCACTTACCATCACCGGCCACCACAAGGGTGGCTGTGTGTGTGTGTATTTAGCATTAGTGTGTGTGTTTATTTTGGAATTTGGCATTGTAAATTTTAACAAAAATGGAATAATGAGAAAGAAACCCTAACCACCACCGTGAGGTGGTGGCTGCCGCCACCGGCCGCCGTGTCGGGTGTCGGTGTGCCTTGTTTGGATTGTGACTCGTTTGGACATTTGGACAAAGGGACAAAAACTCTAATGGGCCTAATAAACCTTAGTGGGCCCAATGAAACCCTAATGGGCCCAATAAAGCCCTAATTGACTTAAAAGCCCAAACATGTGATTAGTGGGCCTAATGAACCCTAACTGATCAATAGACCTAGATGTTGGGCCTATTGGGCTAAGATGGGATTTGAAACCCTAATTAGGGTTTAGAAAACCCTAATATTGGATTTATGGGCTTTGGACTTATCGGGACCCACTTTTGGGCCATTGGAATGGAATTGTGTATTAAGCCCAATCATACCATATGATTTATTTAGTAAACTGGTGGACTTAATGGGTGGACTTAATTGATTAAGTCCTTAATGGGTTAAGTGTGAAACACTTAACCCTAATTGTCATTTTATGTGAAACACTAATTTCATTTGGGTTTATTGTTGGGCCTTTCTATTGGGCCTTGATGATTGGGTTATTGGTGGGCCATCCAAGAATAATCATATGGACTGGAATATGTTGATGGGCGTAGGGTAAGGCCCATATGAGGACTTGGGCCCAATTTGCAAAATTGGGCCACAGATGGGCCATAGTTTGGGCCTTAATGATTATATGATATTGGGCCATTAGAATGTCATTAGTTGGACTGGAATAAATGGTTTCGCCTTAGAGTGAGACCATGTAATGGTTTGGGCCCAATTTGGAAAATTAGGCCATATGTTGGGCTTTGACTCATAGTTGACTGTTGGGCCTTTGGATTGGGCCTTGGGCTTGGATCAAGCTAAGATTGGGGTAAAGGAGTCTTTTACCCCAAGCATGGACTTATGATTATGTATTGGAACCCAATTATTAATTGGGTGTTATTTTGATGTTGACAGTTCGGGAACCTGTCATCCAGCAGCTGGGGTTGGGTCTGCGGGACTTCAATAGTGTGAGGTGAGTTACGTTCCAGTAGAAATGGGTCTAAGGCACCAAGGCCGACCCACTAGTAATTGATCATAGTTTAGATGATTGTCTTTGTGATAATTGTCTGGTTTGCTACTACATGTTGTGTTATGTGTGCCAGTATGATATGCCATATGTGATAGTGGTAGTAGGAGGGGAATAGTCCCCCGATCCGGTCGTTAGGATCGAAGGGTAGGTCGGACACCCCAGATATGTCTGACAACATGATTATTATATGCTATTATGTGATAGTGGTAGGGGTGAAATAGTCCCCGTGACCGGGTGAGATAGACCGGTGGGTAGGCAGGCACCCTAGACTGGCCTGGCACGGGTAGGTCAGCACCCCAGAATGGCTTGACATGGGTAGGTCAGCACCCCGGAATGGCTTGACATGGGTAGGTCGGGCACCCCATAAATGCCCGACAGTATGTATGCTATGTGATTGTATGGTATGTGGTATGATGGGGGAACTCACAAAGCTTCATGCTTACGGTTTTCAGTTTTGGTTTCAGGTACTTCGTTTTCAAAGGAAAGGAGCCGGCTTGATCGCAACGCATCACACTATGGTTTTTCCGCACATGAGATCTATGGGATTATACTCTGATATTGTCTATGATAACATGTTTTGATTATTTCTACTTTGGTTTTGACATGACATCATATTATGGATGTTTTCTTATGCTGTTGGTTTTATTATAACTTACTAAAAAAATGAAATTTTTGGCCTCGAATTTTGGGATGTTACAAGTTGGCATCAGAGCCTTGGTTTGAGGGATTCGGACATACCTTCGGGTGTGTCTGGACGCAAACTAAGGACTTGGTATGAAAATTTTTCAAAAGTAAAATCATTTTATAAAAAGAAGTTTGAAAAGAGAGAAGAACTTTGAAAAGAACAAGGTGTGTGATGCGTGCAATCAGCCGAGCTCAAGTAAGTGATCCCCAAGATACCCCATACATGTTATGATATGGTATGATTATGAGAATTGCATGCTAGATTAGGGCTAAGGATCTAGGAAGGATGCCTTATATGCCTATTGTATGTGTATGAGAACTGCATGCTAGATTAGGGCTAATGATCTAGGAAGATGCCTTATATGCCTGCTGTATGTGCTTAATGAGCTGCATGATAGTACTGATCAATCAGTGATAGGATAGCCTGTTTAGGTTATGACTGATTGTATGAGCCTTTGAATTGCATGTATAGATTCCTTAGTAGAGGACAAAAGGGGTTGATTGGAATACGATGGTTAGATTTTCCGTTGTCTGAATGCTGCTTGCTTTGTGCTTTGTGGGACTCTTAGTAATGTGAGCTAGCTATATAAATGAGGTAGCTAGTTGACATTACTGGGAATCTTTCAGCAGCTGAGGACTGGGTGAGTTCGGGAGCCTAGGAAAGCCTAGGATATGTTTCAGAGGGTTAGTAGTGAGGCTTAGTAGGACTTGGGTGTACCATTTTGAGGAAGTGACTTGGAGGATTCGGGAGGATTGCGGAGGAAAGTATGGATAGGTGTGGAAGGTAGTATTGGTCCCGTACTACTGAAAGCACAAGATCCATACTCGAATCTGTGAGAGTCTTGGAGAATCTGAGAAGCTTCGGAGAAGAGTTTGTGACCTGGTTTGGGGACAGAGGATGTTCCAGTTGTTGCAGCTTAGCCATTGGCAAGCGAGCTAGCCAGCGTAACAGGGTGTCAGACCCTGAGGGATATGATTTCCAAGAAGTTGCAGATGCGAGATCGATTTGGAGCACTTTGAGAAGAGGGGTTCGTGCTAAGTGCGTATAGTAAAGGGTCCCGGGAAGAGACCCATGATTTCTGATCATCAGGTGAAAGGCCAGCAGGGCCGGAGTCAGTGTATCACGTACATGAAAGTGCACAAGGGAGTTTGTCGCTCCAAGGGTTTAGGCTGCTACAGGTGTGGCAGGGTTGGTCATGTCAGCAAAAGGTGATAAGGATTCTTGGGTATATTCAGATCTTTGGAATTTCAGTTCGGTATGGTGTTAAACACCCAAGAACAAAACTCGGATTTGGGTTCCGGCTCAGGAAAAGGGTCTGAACCAGTCGATGCGCGATCGCACAAGTTCATCTCATCAGATATTACTTGCAGGATTATGGGAATGGACATTAGTGGTCTTTCGTTCAGCCAGGGAAAGGACTTTGGGAGCCCTCGGTAGTCGTCTTGGGGCCTTTCGGGCCCGATTTGTCGCAGGGGGAGTTAGGGGTTCATTTGGAACCCAAGGTCTATGGACCCTTAGAATCCTTCGGGAAGGAAGATCCTATAGTTGGTCCCTGTCATCAAGATCAGGATTTTGTTAGATATTAGCGGGTATGTCATTATTTGCCACTTCAAGTGGATATGGGGAATCTGTACCGCTTCAGAATTTGAGTAAGTTTGGACAAGTCAGATATTAGGACGGTTTCTGCTACTGTCTGGGTTATCAAGGATTGTCATATGCCAATCTGTATGCCGGAAGTCCTTGATGAACCTACAGAGGGATGTATCTTGCGGAGTGGATTCCGCGTGTACCGTTCTCATCCGTGATATTTGTCCGGATCTGTGTTGGAGTATTATTTAGAGAATATTGGGTCAGGATTAGAGCGATAGTTCTCCAGTGAAGTCAGAGTTCAGTGATTTTATCATTTGTTCGTATATGGTCGAATTTTTCTATGGATGAACTTTGGAGTTCAAGGCACCACTATTGCTAAGATAGGATTAGTAGCACGAACATGGTGATGTCAGTTACGGGTGTTAGATGCATAAGTGGTTGGTCATCGGATGTTCAAGAGAATTGTATTTTCACATGGGCTGTGTACGGATAGAGTTCAGTTGTAGCCTAACGGCCGATGAAGACAAAGGCTGCTGCTTCGACGTGATTCAGATGTCGAGATGGCAACCCTAGCCGCCACCCCCGCTGTTGGGGGAGCTGTTGAAGACGATGAGCCGCTGCCGCCTCCAACCGTCGTCTGCTGCCGACTTCCTGACGCCACCAGCCACCGTGGAAGGTGGTTGTGTGCGTGTGCTGCCATGTGTTTAGGTGTGTGTTTTGTATGTAGTTTCGTTTGGCGGGAAATTTGAGAAAAGGGCACCACCACCACCGTGAGGTGGTGGCTGCCACCACTTACCCCCACCGGCCACCATAAGGGTGGTTGTGTGTATGTATTTAGCATTAGTATGTGTGTTTATTTTGGAATTTGGCATTGTAAATTGTAACAAAAAATGGAATAATGAGAAAGAAACCCTACCCACCATCGTGAGGTGGTGGCTACCGCCACCGGCCGCCGTGTCGGGTGTCGGTGTGCCTTGTTTGGATTGTGACTCGTTTGGATGTTTGGACAAAGGGACTAAACCCCTAATGGGCCTATTAAACCTTAGTGGGCCCAATAAAACCCTAATGGGCCTAATAAAGCCCTAATTGACTTAAAAGCCCAAACATGTGATTAATGGGCCTAATGAACCCTAATTGATCAAAAGACCTAGCTATTGCGTCTATTGGGCTAAGATGGGACTGGAAACGCTAATTAGGGTTTAGAAAACCCTAATATTGGATTTATGGGCTTTGGACTTATCGGGACCCACTTTTGGGCCATTGGAATGGAATTGTGTATTAAGCCCAATCACACCATATGATTTATTTAGTAAAGTGGTGGACTTAATGGATTAAGTCCTGAATGGGTTAAGTGTGAAACACTTAACCCTAATTGTCATTTTATGTGAAACCCTAATTTCATTTGGGTTTATTGTTGGGCCTTTCTATTGGGCCTTGATGATTGGATTTATTGTTGGGCCTTTCTATTGGGCCTTGATGATTGGGTTATTGGTGGGCCATCCAAGAATAATCATATGGATTGGAATATGCTGATGGCCTTAGGGTAAGGCCTATATGAGGACTTGGGCCCAATTTGGAAAATTAGGCCATAGATGGGCCATAGTTTGGGCCTTAATGATTATATGATATTGGGGCATTAGAATGTTAATTGTTGGACTGGAATAAATGGTTGGGCCTTAGAGTGAGACCATGTAGAGGTTTGGGCCCAATTTGGAAAATTGGGCCATATGTTGGGCTTTGACTCATAGTTGATTGTTAGGCCTTTAGATTGGGCCTTGGCTTGGATCAAGCTAAGATTGTGGTAAAGCAGTCTTTTACCCCAATAATGGACTTATGATTACGTACTGGAACCCAGTTATTAATTGGGTGTTATTTTGATGTTGACAGTTCGGGAACCTGTCATCCAACAACGGGGGTTGGGTCTGTGGGACTTCTGTAGTGTGAGGTGAGTTACCTTCCAGTAGAAGTGGGTCTAAGGAACCAAGGCCGACCCACTAGTAGTTGATCATAGTTGAGATGATTGTCTTTGTGATAATTGTCTGGTGTGCTACTATCTGTTATGTTCTGTGTGCCAATATGATATGCCATATGTGATAGTGGTAGTAGGAGGGGAATAGTCCCCCGATCCGGTCGTTAGGACCGAAGGGTAGGTCGGACACCCCATATATGTCTGACAACATGATTATTATATGCTATTATTGTTGGATAAGGTGTCTAAGTCCATAACTTTATTTGGTATATACTTGACCCGACCCGCATGGTCCATTTGGGTTGCACTTCACCCGAACTATTTATGGTTAAACCTTTGAGAATTGTATGTGTATGATTTGTTAATATATTATAAGTTATAATATATTAATATGAAATCATATTATTTAATAAGTATTGATCATAAATTAATTTAGAATTAATTTGGTGATCAAAAAGGTGACTTATTAAATATGGGCTCTTGTATTTATATAAGTGTGGGCTAATACTCATTTGGAATGGGCTTGGCATTCATGGGAGTCCATGGATAGTCCATTTAGCTTTTAACCCATGGATCCTTGGAAAGGAGGAGTCATGGGTATTAGCATTTACATGGATGTAACCCTAATCCTCCACACTATATAAAGGAGCTTGTGATACTTGAATCACACTAATTTTGTGTGTGCAAAGAGGTGGCCGATTTCTATAAGCTAGCATACACTCTCATAAGGTTTTTCCAAGTTTGTGGTGATTTGTGATTTCCATTTGAGGCATGCACATTATTGGTGCTTGGCTCTCAAACTTCAAGGAATCAACTCACTATTGAAAGGTATGTAATTCTTCTAGCCATTGTGTTTAATGTTTCCCATGCCATGCTAGATAGGTTATGAACCTTGGAAAAACAAAGTTGCATGTATTCATAGTAAAACATAGATCCAAGGTTTCTAGGATTGCATGTACACCATAGGAGTGTTAGGATGCTCAAAACCCTTCAGTGGTATCAGAGCCTAAGACTGTTTTTCTTGAATACTTGATGTAAACTATTGAAAAGTCGTAAAATTGAGCTGTCTGGGCAGTGGACTCGCCGAGTCCATGGGGGGGGGGGGGACTCGATGAGTCCAAGCACAAATTCATCCTACTCGTCGAGTAGGTTCCTGCACTCGACGAGTAGGATACACATAATGCAGTTTATCGACTTTTGGTGCTGGAAATGGAGTAGAAACATTACCCTAAACTGTTTTGATGTTTAAAACCTGTTTTAGATGGTGTAATGGTTGTTCTAATCCATTTACAATGGCTTATATCAAAATTCCATGTTTTATATGTGTTCATATGATTATTGAAATTTTGATATGATATTCATGTTCTTATGAGTTATTGTTAGATCAAAGGAATTACTTGCTAAATTGTTTAATGATTAATTCTTGATCAATTATGTGTTTCAATGGAATCCATAATTTGTCCTCAAGTTATGGATTTCCAAAGGTCACCTCCTTTAATGTACATTTAAAACACATAAGTTTCATAAAATGAAGAGTCTTCACTTTTATGAACCCTTAACTCATATGTTATGAAATGAAAAGTTTTGAAGAGTTTCAGAACTTGCCCTCAAGTTTTGGAATTTGTAAAGACACACACACTTTAAATTCCAACCCTTAGGATTTGAAAAGTTAAAATTCAACCCTTATATTATTATAAGATTAATGGTTAAAATTTATATATATGTATAAGATCAAGTCATTTTACCGTTAGTAGGCCTCATTCACGAAGTCGGTCTATAAGGGGGGTATAAGATTGTTGCCTATAAAATGGCAGCTTAAGGGGTGTCCACTCTCACCCACCGCTTCCTTGATCGGTGGAGGGTCGTTAGCTGAATGGGTAGGACAATGAATTTAATTCTCACTAAAAGTATAATGATTATTATAAAGTAAATAAATGTTTTAATAAATTCTCAATCTTAGTTACTTTAGGAAAAATGTGAAATGGTGCTAACCCATGAAATTCACACTTCGTACCTTACCAAGTCGTTGGTGGAGCGTGTGTGGTTAACCGACATACTAACTTGGACTAGTGAGGATAACAAAGGGTGACTTAATGTTTATCATAGATCGGTGGAGCGTGTGTGCTTAACCGACACATCGATTAGGTGAAAATATTAAGGGTACCAAGTGAATTTGCATGGTTATTCACACCTTGTTTTGTGATCCTCGGCATCCCAGTCACAAAACTTGAAGGGCACAATCGAGATTGAAACATGCCATTGAAAAGTTCAAAGAATCTCAAAAGAATCTAGGAATTTCAAACCAATTAAACCTAATAATTCATTTCGTTTTCGTGGTGGAAATTGATGAATCGTCATTCACCTACCTTCAAATATGTTATAGCTTAGATTACGGCATCCCTCTTCTAAGTTATAATATATTGTGTTGGGTCCTAGCCTTAATATTACATTTGGGTGTCTTATTAAGGACTCTATATATCTAATCTAAAATTGTCTTTCTTCTTTTCAGATGTCTTCCAACAATGCTTCGGGTTCTAACCCTACTGGTTCCTTCTCTCTCATGAACCTTTATGGGAGAGTCTTCTTCGATGGTTCCAACTTTATGGATTGGATCCGGAACATCAGGATGGTCACTCGTTACGAGGACAAGGAATATGTCCTCGATAAGGAGCTTAAGGATCATGAGCCGACTGCTACTCCTGAGGAGATCGCTGCATATGAGGCACATGAAAAAGATGCTACTAAAGTGGCATGCATCATGATGGCCACTATGACAGCCGAGCTCCAAAAGTCCTATGAGGACTACTATCCTTTTGAGATGCACCAGGATTTGATGGACCGCTACCATCAGAGTGCTCGTCAAGAGCGATATGAAATCATCTCCTCCATGATAACAACCCAAATGAAGGATGGTGAACCCATCACGGGCCACATGTAGAAAATGAAAAGGTATGTGGGCCGTTTGCAGAAATTGAATGTGAACTTCACCGAGGAGTTGGCAATTGACATCATTTTGCACTCCTTACCTTCGTGTTATGATCAATTCCACATGACATACCACATGAACAAGGAGGAAGTTACACTCAGCAAGCTTCAAGGACTTCTGAAGACCGCCGAAAGTGGTCTTAAAGGTAAGTCGGTTGTTACTACTCCTACTCTAACAGCTACCCCTGTTTTGGCTATCGGGCAAGGCAAAGGGAAGAAGAGGAAGACCCGTTCGAAGGGTACCAAGGGAAAGTATCTTGATGGCTCCTCATCGAGTGGAACCAAAGGTGGTTCTGCTACTCCTTCTACAATCCCTAAGGATGCTGATTGCTTCTATTGCCAGAATAAGGGGCACTGGAAGCGAAACTGCCCAAAGTACTTGCAGGATGTTAAGGACGGGAAAGTGAAACCATCCCATGCAGGTATTTACATTATATTGTCTAATAACTCACCATATTCTGACTCTTGGGTCCTTGATACAGGTTGTGGTATTCACATATGTTGTGATTTGCAAGGCCTAAGAAGAAGTGAGGATGTGGAGCACGGGAAGATAAACTTAATCATGGGGAATATGAAGGCTTCACCTGTTAACAAGATTGGAGTTTATACTTTGTTGCTAAGTAGTGGGTTAAAGTTAGATTTGAATAAATGTGTTTACTCGTCCGAAATGGCGAGGAATATTATTTCTTTTCATGGTTTGTACAAACAAGGGTTTACCTTTTCTTTTGATAATGAAGTTGGTAGTATTAATGCTTTCTTTAATAATGTTCTTTATTTTAAAGCATTACCTTGTGATGGTGTGTATGAAACTGTGTCGGTTGTAGACAACCTAGGAAATAATGTATTGTGTGTATTGATTCTTCTACTAGCTTGGATAAAGCATCATTGTGGCATTGTCGTCTTGGACATGTAAACAAGAAACGCATAGGCCAACTCCAAAAGGATGGAGTCTTGGAGTCATTTGACCTAAAGTCAGATGATAGTTGTGAATCTTGTTTGCTTGGAAAAATGACAAAATCACCCTTCACTGGTTCTTGTGAAAGGGGTGAGGGTTTGTTGGACCTTATACATACTGATGTATGTGGACCTTTCAAAACCGCCATAAGGGATGCTAATCGCTATTATCTGACTTTTACTGATGATTATAGTAGATATGGTTATGTCTACTTAATCAAGCATAAGTCAGAAACTTTTGAAAAGTTCAAAGAGTTTAAACAGGAAGTAGAAAATCAATTGGGCAGGAATGTTAAGATGCTTCGATCCAATCGAGGTGCTGAGTATCATAGCATAGAGTTCCTCGACTATCTTAAGGAGTGTGGGATTGTCTCACAATTGACACCTCCCAGGACACCACAGCTGAATGGTGTGGCTGAGAGGCGTAATCGGACCTTGTTAGATATGGTTCGCTCCATGATGAGTCGAGCTTCGCTACCAATCTCTTTTTGGGGGTTTGCCTTAGAGACTGCCACCCATATCCTTAATCTAGTCCCTACAAAGAAGGTTGCCAAAACACCTCATGAGATGTTGACTGGGAAAGTTCCCAACTTGGACCACATCAAGATTTGGGGTTGCGAGGCTTTTGTGAGACGCGAGACTCACGATAAGCTCGAACCTCGAAGTGAGAGGTATATTTTCATCGGCTACCTACAGAAACCCTTTGGTTACCTCTTCTACAGACCCAGTGAGAATGTGGTGTTTGTAACAAGGAGAGGGGTCTTTCGTGAAAGAGAGTTCATGAGCCATGAAAACAGTGGGAGGCAAATTGACCTTGAAGAACTTCAAGAGTCAAGTGGTGAAGGAACCTCAAATCCTAGCAATCAACCTGAGGAGGAAACTCTTGTTGATCCAACTGACGAGTCTGTACCTCTGAGGCGTTCCACAAGAGTTAGGAATGCACCTGGCCATTACTATGGTTTCCATATTACTGCGGAAGGTGATACACTTATCAGTGATAGTACACTCGTAATTTTGGATGAACCTAACAGCTACATGGAAGCCATGGCAGGCCCTGAGGCTGCTAAATGGAAAGAGGCTATGGACAGCGAGATACAGTCCATGTATGACAATCAAGTTTGGAACTTGGTTGACAATGTACCAGGTCGTAAGACAGTTGGGTGCAAATGGATCTTCAAGAAGAAGACCGACATGGATGGTAATGTACACACTTATAAGGCGCGACTGGTTGCAAAGGGTTTTTCTCAAACTCCGGGAGTTGATTATGATGAGACCTTTTCACCGGTAGCAAAAGATTAAGTCTATTAGGTTTATGTTAGCCATTGTTGCATTTCATGACTATGAAATATGGCAAATGGATGTCAAAATCGCTTTCCTTAATGGGAAGTTGGCTGAGGATGTTTATATGAGCCAGCCAGAGGGTTTTGTCAGTACAGAGCACCCGAATAGAGTGTGTAAGCTTGAGAAATCCATCTATGGATTGAAACAAGCGCCTCGCAGATGTAATCTTTGTTTCGATGAGAAAGTTAAAGAGTTTGGCTTTTCAAGAAGTGAAGATGATTCCTATGTATATGTCAGAGCTAGTGGGAGTATAGTTAGGTTCTTGGTGCTGTATGTGGATGACATACTGCTCATAGGAAACGACATCCCAACTTTGCAGGAAGCGAAGTCCTGGCTTGGGAAGTGTTTTGCTATGAAGAACCTTGGAGAGGCTGCCTATATCCTAGGGATAAGGATATTAAGAGACAGGAGTAAAAGACTAATTGGACTTAGTCAAAGTACCGACTTGGATAAGGTATTGAAAAGGTTCAACATGTAGAATTCCAAGAAAGGAGAATTACCGATCCAATGCAATGCCAAACTGAGCAAGGCTCAGAACCCGAGTACAGAGGCTAAGATAGCTGAGATGAGTCGATTACCATATGCTTCCGCTGTTGGCTTGATCATGTATGCTGTGACTTGTACCCGCCCTGATGTGGCCTTCGCTTTGAGCATGGTCAGCAGATATCAAGGGAACCCTGGCAAGGCTCATTGGACTGTGGTAAAGAATATTCTCAAGTACCTGCGAAGGACTAAGGATTGGATTCTTATCCTTGGTGGGAGTGATGAATTGAGAGTAGTAGGGTATAGTGATGCTAGTTTTTAGACTGGTAGGGATAACTTCCGCTCTCAGTCGGGCTGGGTCTTTACCCTAAGTGGAGGGGCAATCACTTGGAAGAGTTCCAAGAAGGAGACAGTAGCTGATTCGACTTGTTAATGAGAGTACATAGCAGCGAGTGAAGCGGCAAAGGAGGCGATATGGCTGAATAACTTCATTAGAGACCTTGGAGTTGTACCAGCTATTAAGGAGCCTATGGAGATTTTCTGTGAGAGCAATAGTGCGGTTGCCTTAGCCAAGGAACCGATAAATCATGGCAGATCCAGACACATTGGCAGAAAATATCACTTCATAATACACAATATAGAAGAAGTACTCCTCGTGCCAAAGAGGGTATCATCAGAAGAGAATCCTGCTGATCACCTTACGAAGGGACTGACGAGGGTTAGGCACTTACAGCATGCGAGGCGCATCGGGCTGAAGGATGATATTAGTTTTACAGATTAGATAGCCATTTCTGAAACTTGTAAAATGTAATCGACATTTGACGATGAATAAAAGGTGCGTTTATTTATGAGTAAGGTGTTATTGTATTTTTTCAATTATTTACTATTGTTTCAGCTTTGCATGTTTTGACTTCCAGAATAAATTAATTTATCCAAACTTCCACAGTCGGTCATACGTCGGAAGTAGGTATGAATTAAGACTGTCATGAGTTGGCCTTGTAGATGATTAAAGGTGTTTAGCCATAGCAATGGTTGCTACAACATTCATGAGTGCTCATAAGTTCTGAGTATTGGAATAAACCCACGCTCACTTGTATCACTTCATGGAATTTATCTCGATTGATCGTGAGACGGTAATATCATATAAGTCTTCAAACCTAGAGATATGACTTGTTGCCTATGAGTTGGTTATACATTGATTGTATGTAAACGCATTGGTAACTTGATGTTATAAAACGTGCCTTTGTATATAATTCAACAAGTAGTAGAACAAGCATATGAGTCGAAGTTTATCTGTTCCTTCTTAGATTAGAAGCGATATCTGGTCCCCTCGATGATTTTGTGTTGACCCATTTACCAGGCCCGGTCAGAAATAAGTTGATGTGTTCAATTAAGTTCTATGTCAAACAAATCGGAAATCAAGAAACAAACTGCTGAACAATAAGTAAGACATTGTTCCATGTATTTGTCTGGATGATATCTAGAACAGAGGATTATATGATCACTTATCTAAAATGGCGCTTCATAGTTCAACAGAGTTTTAAGAGCTACGATTGCCGGTTGGTTCCTAAAGGAATATAGGAAAATATAGTTATTAAACTTATCCAAGTGGGAGATTGTTGGATAAGGTGACTAAGTCCATAACTTTATTTGGTATATACTTGACCCGACCCGGCATGTTCCATTTGGGTTGCACTTCACCCAAACTATTTATGGTTAAACCTTTGAGAATTGTATGTTTATGATTTGTTAATATATTATAAGTTATAATATATTAATATGAAATCATATTATTTCATTAGTATTGATCATAAATTAATTTAAAATTAATTTGGTGATAAAAAACGTGATTAATTAAATATGGGCTCTTGTATTTATATAAGTGTAGGCTAATACTCATTTGGAATGGGCTTGGCATGCATGGGAATCCATGGAGCTTTTAACCCATGGATCCCTGGAAAGGAAGAGTCATGGGTATTAGGGTTTACATGGATGTAACCCTAATCCTCCACACTATATAAAGGAGCTTGTGATGCTTGAAATGGCACTAGTTGTGTGTGTGGAAAGAGGTGGCCGATTTCTATAAGCTAGCGTACACTCTCATAAGGTTTTTCCAACTTTGTGGTGATTTGTGATTTCCATTTGAGGCATCCACATTATTGGTGTTTGGCTCTCAAACTTCAAGGAATCAACTCACTATTGAAAGGTATGTAATTCTTCTAGCCATTATGTTTAATGTTCCCCATGCCATGCTAGATAGGTTATGAACCTTGGAAAAGCAAAGTTACATGTATTCATAGTAAAACATAGATCCAAGGTTTCTAGGGTTGCATGTACACCATAGGAGTGTTAGGATGCTCAAAACCCTTTAATTATGTGATAGTGGTAGGGGGTGAAATAGTCCCCGTGACCGGGTGAGATAGACCGGTGGGTAGGCAGGCACCCCAGAATGGCCTGACATGGTTAGGCCAGCACCCCATAATGGCTTGACATGGGTAGGTCAGCACCCCAGAATGGCTTGACATGGGTAGGTCGGGCACCCCAGAATTGCCCGGCAGTATGTATGCTATGTGATTGTATGGTATGTGGTATGATGGGGGAACTCACTAAGCTTCGTGCTTACGGTTTTCAGTTTTGGTTTCAGGTACTTCGTTTTCAAAGGAAAGGAGGAGGCTCGATCGCAGCGCATCACACTATGGTTTTTCTGCACATGAGATCTTTGGGATTATACTTTGATATTGTCTATGATAACATGTTTTGATTATTTCTACTTTGGTTTTGACATGGCATGATATGATGGATGTTTTCTTATGCTGTTGGTTTTATTATAACTTATGAAAAAAATTAAAATTTTGGCCTCGAATTTTGGGATGTTACATATTCAGTAGTTAGTGCAGGTTCTTATCAAGACAAACACTTCACACAATTGGTCTTAGTTGGTGTTTGTCTTATCCAAGACATCACAACTTACCAATTTCAAATGTACAAAAGTAAGAACCTTTTTCTACTCCACATTTGATGAGTGTTATAAACCTTCTTAAGATGATTTCACTCAAATCACAATCTTGGAGTAGGACTCTAAGACTTGATTTTGGAACGAAGTATGATTCACCTATTTATTTAACCATTCAACAATTCTCGATTCCTCTTCTTAGCCATACTAGTGCACTAAGGTGTTCTTATAGGATCAATTGTGACACGGTTTCATAATCATAAGTTAATCATAAAACACGATACTTAAGTACTCTCCCTTCTTTTCATATTGGAGAAACTTTTTTCTTTCTGCCTAATTGAATCTTCTTATTCGTTTTGCTATACATTGAAACATTTTCAACGATTCTAAATTACACTTAATCTTGTAAGCATAACCATATTTACTAAACTTTTTAGTAAATCATGACGAAACATCTTAACGTTCTTTATGATGGTGTCACACCCCGGCCGTCGGCGGAAACACCGGGCAGTGTAACGTCATTTCTTGTATCATAGTTATCAACTTCCTGAAAACACATGCATTTTAAAATACGTCAACATAAAGTTGGTGAGTTCACAGGTTTTGACTCCATATAAAATAACACTTTTTCTCAAGTTCAAAAGTATAGTTTTGAAAGTATCATTTTGACACTCCAACATTTAGTATATATATTAGGTATAATGGTTTACTTATCAAATAAGTGATATACCTATAAGTTTAACATATTATGAATAAATGATTGTAATCCCATACAAACTAAGGTTGCTACATATAAATCTTATTTCAATTCTATACGAGTAAAACCGCTACGTATAAATCTATTTCAATTCTATAAAAGTAAAACCGCTACGTATAAATCAATTTCAATTCTATACAAGTAAAACCGCTACGTATAAATCTATTTCAATTCTATCGAGTAAGTGTGTTAGGTATAATTGTCTACATAATGAGCAAGTAGTATACCTACAAGTTCCTTATACTTAGAGTATAAGTCTTTGGGAAACTTATACTTAACATTCATACTTGTATATCGACAAAGTATAATGCTTTTAAAGTTGTCCCACCAATGGTTCCTCCATTGGTGCCACAATAAAACCTCCATTGGTGCCATAAAGGATTCCACCAAGGTAAATACTTCCCCCGTACGCTTCATCGACGCCGGGTCCATAACAATCAATAGGACAGTTCGTCACCCGCAGACCGTTGGGTTGTAGCTAGCAACCATGGGTGGGGTTGTCAACCCGCATAGATCTATAGTCCACCGTAAAACCGATTGGGTTGTAGCCAACAACCACGGATAGGGCGTTAACCCACATAGATCAATACACAACTTCCTCGCTCACACGGGATTAACGGTTACAGGTCAGAGGATTTCCACTAAGATTCCCAATCTTAGTTGATGAATGAGGTAGCTCATGTAGACTTTGTCGGCTTCCTATAACTCTAACAACAAAAGCATTTTCATGTCTAAAACCTTAAGTTACTAGACTATGCTTCTAAACATTACTCCTAACTTCATAAGATTTAGGCAGTATAACAGCTATATCTTGAAGTAAAACCAGGTTTTATCTTGACCTAAAACCAATAATAATAACATATAACGTTCCTAGTTTTATCTTCACATAAAACTATCAATAACAATATATAACATACTAAGTTTTATCTTGACATAAAACTAACAATAACAACATATAAAATACCAAGTTTTATCTTGACATAAAACCAAAAATAGCAACATACTTTATAACTTAACATATAGAACTTCCGAATATAACTTCGGAACTATATCGCACACAACATATATATAGAATCCTAAGTATAACTCAAGATCTACATTAGTATACTACTATAACAATAACATGCTAACAACTTTACGATAGTTGTATATTTTCATATACAAAATAACTATATCCCGGTTATTATAACTATCTCTGTTGATACTAATATACTATCATATAGACATAATAATAGCATATATACAATATTTAGCATGCGTTTTCCCCCGAAATATTAGAAAGTGGGGTCGTGAAACTCACCTTAATAGCGTGATTTTATGTAATCTAAGCAGAAACGGTCAGCGGTACGAGGTCGTCGGGGCTCGGGATGCAAGAGGGCTTCAGCAAAGGAGAGAGGAGAAAGAAGTTCAGGTGTAAGAATGGCTGAAGTCGGACCTGCTATTTATAGTAAGGATTTTGGACCCCCACGTTGTGGGTTTTATAAGGCCCATGTCGTGAGTTTGGATCTTATCCCCGTAGACTTGCCCTCCGTCTTCTAGCTTCGGAACGTGTCACAATTCCAGTTTCACGTCATGAATTTTATGTCCACGTCGTGAGAATTGAACTTATCCCCTTCGTAGCCTCGTCACGCACCTTCTAGATCCCAAAATGTGTCCTGGACCTCTTTCACATCGTGAATTTAAACTTCACGTTGTGAATCTAGACAGTTGGGGTTTCCTGCCACGTGTCATGCTCTCAGACAGCTGCATCTTCGGAAGGTCGTAACTTTTGCATACAAACTCCGTTTTTGACGTTCTTTATAAGCACGCGTAGCTAATTCCGTGTACTAAGACTTTCTTTTGGACTTGAATTTCTAATTCTAAGTCTATTTTAAATTCCTCTTATTATAGAGATTTTATAGTGTTCGGTTTATCATAACTTCTTCACGCGAAGTCAGATTTAGATGTTCTCTATATTTTTGGAATCGTATGGACGTATACTTTGATTTATACTATAAAGTATGTATGAAAGTTCATATTTATATTAGAATTATCATGAAATACATAGTGAGTTTACTACATTACCATGTTTTGACAAAATCACATTACATGATTGGTATAATCACATGTGATTGTTATTGACCTATTTTGACTAGTGTTAGATTCTCCCCCCGTTGATAAAATTTCATCCCGAAATTTATCTTGTGCCAGATTCCACTGCAGGGTCCTGGATAGCTTCCCTGCTTCCTTTTACGAATGCCCTACCACGGCCTAACTTCCTAGATTCCTTAACTTTGGACATTCCCTCCTGAAGTGTCCAATCTCGCCACACTCATAACACGTTCTTCCTCCACCATAGCCGGTTCCAGTATTTGTTCCTTGGTTTATTGTTGAATGTGTTGTGTTACTGCAGTAGTTGACGGTATGTCCCTGTTTGTTACACTGAGTACACCATAAGCAGTTACCTAGGTGATGACGATTACACTGAGTGCACCATGGGAGTTTTCCAGCATACTTCCTTGGTTGTATGGGTATTACTGTTGTGGCTACATAATTAGTTGCCACATCTCGTCTCTCCTCAGATGATTGTATGGGATTCTTCCCATTAAATTTGCATTTGTTCGTTCTAGATTTAGGAGACTCAGCTATAAATCTCACTTGGATTTATGTGCTGGTTAGCTGATGAGCTATACACTTTGCACTGTCGTATGTTGTAGGCTTTGATGCAATCACCATTCCTTTGATTTGTGATGCTAGACCCCAAATATATCGCTCGATCTTCTTGTATTTAAGGGTTACTAGTGCTGGACACATCACCGCAAGATCATTGAATCGAGCGGTATAAGCTTTTATCTCTGAACCCTTCATGGTCAGGGTCCACAATTCCTGTTCCGGCTTTTGTATTTCCCCCCTAGGACAATACTCATCTACCAGCATCATCTTTAGCTCTTCCCATTTCATGGAATTTGCAGCATCAATTCCCATTGTATTTACATGGCTGTTCCGCCATGTAAGTGTTGCATCAGTGAAAGTACATGCTGCAAATCATACTTTACAATCATCTGGACAGAAGCTTATTTGAAAGACAGACTATGTCTTTTCAATCCATCGGGTCAAGTTAACAACCCCTTCCGTTCCATGGAAGCTCTTAGGTTTGCAATTCATAAAATCCTTGTAGGTACACATTCTGGCGGTCCCTACATTACCTTCATTTCTAGCTCCTCGTCTTGTGACATTAGCAAGAGCTGCAACGATTCTCTGGGCTATGATTTCTTCAAGTTCTGCTGAACTCATTGGAGGGTTTGTTTCTGGTGGTGGTGGTTGCGGTTGTTGCTGTTGTTGTTGTGGTTCTGGTCGTTGGTTAAGGTTTAGAGGAGCGCTATTTCTTCTAGGCATTTTGTTTAGTTCCTATACATTTTAGATCACCAAGTGTTTTTAGTCTATCAAATATTACTCCCAATTTAAATAGTTCATATGATCTGATCACAATAAAATATAGTTGTACACCTACACCTAGTTGTGATAAGATCTATGCACATATGAACTTTAGTTGGAATATCTGATCTAAATCCTTGAGATCACAAACATTCTGGGTATTTAGGTGTATTATCATCGTGGGTCTGAGTCTTCATATATGACTCTATATTTATTATTTGTTGTATTCATGCTCTATTAATTATTGTTCGTTACTTCAGGTCTAGCTGATAAGGCGCCGGCCAGTCAGGACAGTCGAAGGGCAGGATCATTTTATCATATAGCCGTTCTGAAATCCAACAACCCAAATCGACGCTGGGTCCATAACAATCAATAGGACAGTTCATCACCCGCAGACCGTTGGGTTGTAGCTAGCAACCACGGGTGGGGTTTTCAACCCGCATAGATCTATAGTCCACCGTAAAACCGATTGGGTTGTAGCCAACAACCACGGATGGGGTGTTAACCCACATAGATCCATACACAACTTCCTCGCTCACACGGGATTAACGGTTACAGGTCAGAGGATTTCCACTAAGATTCCTAATCTTAGTTGATGAATGAGGTAGCTCATGTAGACTTTGTCGGCTTCCTATAACTCTAACAACAAAAGCATTTTCATGTCTAAAACCCTAAGTTACTAGACTATCCTTTTAAACATTACTCCTAACGTCATAACATTTAGTCAGTATAACAGTTATATCTTGAAGTAAAACCAGGTTTTATCTTGACCTAAAACCAATAATAACAACATATAACGTTCCTAGTTTTATCTTGAGATAACACTATCAATAACAATATATAACATACTAAGTTTTATCTTGACATAAAACTAACAATAACAACATATAACATACCAAGTTTTATCTTGACATAAAACCGATAATAACAACATACTTTATAACTTAACATATAGAACTTCCGAATATAACTTCGGAACTATATCGCACACAACATATATATAGAATCCTAAGTATAACTCAAGATCTACATTAGTATATTAGTATAACAATAACATGCTAACAACTTTACGATAGTTGTATATTTTCAGATACAAAATAACTATATCCCGGTTATTATAACTATCTACGTTGATACTAATATACTATCATATAGACATAATAATAAGATATATACAATATTTAGCATGCGTTTTCCCCCAAAATATTAGAAAGTGGGGCCGTGAAACTCACCTTAATAGCGTGATTTAATGTAATCTAAGCAGAAACGGTTAGCAGTACGAGGTCGTCGGGCCTCGGGATGCAAGAGGGCTTCAGCAAAGGAGAGAGGAGAAAGAAGTTCAGGTGTAAGAATGGATGAAGTCGGACCTGCTATTTATAGTAAGGATTTTGGACGCCCGTCGTGGGTTTTATAAGGCCCACGTCGTGAGTTTGGATCTTCTCCCCGTAGACTTGCCATCCGTCTTCTAGCTTCGGAACGTGTCACAATTCCAGTTTTACGTCGTGAATTTGATGTCCACATCGTGAGGATTGAACTTATCCCCTTCGTTGCCTCGTCACGCACCTTCTAGATCCGAAAATGTGTCCTGGACTACTTTCACGTCGTGAATTTAAGCTTCACGTCGTGAATCCAGACAGTTAGGGTTTCCTGCCACGTGTCATGCTCTTAGACAACTGCATCTTCGGAAGGTCGTAACTTTTGCATACGAACTCCGTTTTTGACGTTCTTTATATGCACACGTAGCTAATTCCTGGTACTAAGACTTTCTTTTATACACCAATAGCTAATTCTAAGTCTATTTTAATTTCCTCTTATTATAGAGATTTTATAGTGTTCAGTTTATCATAACTTCTTCACGCGAAGTCAGATTTAGATGTTCTCTATATTTTTGGAATCGTATGGACATATACTTTGATTTATACTATAAAGTAGGTATGAAAGTTCATATTTATATTAGAATTATCATGAAATACATAGTTAGTTTACTACATTACCTAATTTGACAAAATCACATTACATGATTGGTATAATCACATGTGATTGTTATTGACCTATTTTGACTAGTGTTACAGATGGACTTGACTAGTACACAACAATGTGTACTAGATCCCCTAGTCCTTCACTTGACTCACATCCATATGTGAACAAGGAATTAGTCTCAATTTCCCAAAAGATGAAGATTCTCATTGATCATACAATGCAAGTCGCATGATTCCAAGTTTCTGTCCAATTGAAAACTTGGGTGATATGAATCATACCTTATTTGGTAAATTTTGACACTACCACTAATAACATAACTATGAATCACATCCTTTTCAATATTGCTAACAATAGAAACATATAAACGTCTATTTTCACAAATACCATTGCAAGGAAAAATAAATAAGAAAAAACCAAAATTTATTTTATTTAACAAAAATGCAGAAAAGCTTGTCCCTACAATGCAATATCAAATGAAAACTATGTTACTAAATATTCCTAAGCAATCTATCTTAACTCTTCTAAGTAGCGGCTCAAAAAATTCGATCTTCGAACGATGCGATGGAAATCCATTTCTTCGTGATCAAACTCAACTCACTCTTCCTTTTAAGCTTCCTTTGTTTTCTTCGATCCTACAAAACATCAAAATGCAATCTTATCACATCATGTATTAAGAATCTACAAATAGGAACTTAATAGAGTTAGATAGTGGATTTACCTGAAGCAGAGTCATATATTTTGACTATCCCATCCTTGCGATCCTTCAAGTAGATTCGGCACCTTCGCATCCAATGCCCCTTCTCTTGGTAGTAGAAACAAACACACTCTCTTGGACTAGCACATGGGACAATCTCAGATTCAGCCTTTCTCTTTACCATTTGGTCAAACGGTTTGAACTCGGCCAATCCCTTTCCATTAGGAAGAGAAGACTTTTCTAGACTTCCAACGTTGCCATTGTCAACGTCCATGGAAGTTTGGGAGGTTGATCTTCCCAAAAAATTTGCTTGACCGGTGCGCCAAATCATCGTTGATTCAGCAGCAATAAGCAAATACGTAAGATCAATGAGGGTCACGTCATGGTCCATCATATATTACTCTCTAATGAACTCACTATATGATTTGGGAAGTTATTGAAGAACCAAGTCAACAACCAACTTCCTTGAGACAATGACACCCAACATTCCCAACTTGCCAATGTGTGACTTTATCTCCAAGACGTGTGCACACAGACTTTCCATTTTCGTGTTTACTCGCTAATAGGGCTTGAGTGACCTTGAACTTTTCAATTCTTCGAACGCGTGGGTCAGGGAGAACTATTGGAGGAGATGGAGGAAGTGAAGCATGATTTCCATTTCCATGATCCAATCGTGGAACATCACCTTAAAGTGGAAAAGCTTTTTCCAAAGGATTCGGGAAGACCATAGTCATTTGACATCTACAAAACGGAAGAAAATTCAAGTTAGTTGATAAGAATCCTTGATATAACACCCAAATGAAATATCAAGGCTAGGATCCAACACAATATTCTGCAATTAGGAAGAGGGATGTCGTAATCCAATTGCAAAATATTCGAAGGTAGGTAAATGACGATTTACCAATTTCCACCATGAAAAACGAAAAGAAAATTAGGTTTTAAATGTTTTGAAACTCCTAGATCTTTTGAGATTCATTGAACTTTTCAATGGCATGTTTAATCTCGATTATGTCCTTCAAGTTTATGACTGGGATGTCGAGGATCACAAACAAGGTGTGGATAAGCATGCAAATTAGCTTGGTACTCTCGATGTCGATCACCACCCAATCATTGTGTCGGTTAACCATACACTCTCAATTAATCAATGATAATCTTACGAGAAACCCATTGACATCCTTCATTGGTCCCATATTAGTGTGCCGGTTAACCACACATGCTCCACTAACGACCAACAAGGTGCAATGTGCAATTTCATGGATTAGCACCAATTCCACATTTTTCCTAATGTAACTAAGATTTGGGAATTTATAAAAGCATTTAGTTACTTCATATTTCATTATTCTTATAATGGAAGGTTATGTCCTATCCTACCCGTTCGGCAGACGACCATCCACTAATCAAGAGTGCGGTGGGTAAGAGTGGATACCCAATGGCTGTCATTTTATAGGCCGCTTCCTTAAACATCCCTTATAGACCCGCTTCATGAATGAGGCCTACTAACGGTAAGACTGGCCTTTTACTTATACATATATATAAGTATTAAGCTTTTAATATTATAATAGTATAAGGGTGTATGTTAAACATTTCAAAATACTAGGGTTTTTAATCAAATTTAAAATTTTTGAAAAATTAATACCTTTTAATTTTAAAATCTTAAATATTAAAACTTTGATTTAATAATTATCCAAAATTAAACAATTAATTTAAATTATTAAATCTTAAAGGATTATCCATTAAATTAAATAATTAATTTAACCTAATCCCTTTATCCCCTAGATTTTGAAAATTTTGGAAGGGATATTTCAAAATCTTTAATTATCCATTTAAACAATTAATAAGATAATTACCAAAGATAACATTATCCTAATCCATAAAGTTTTGAAATCTAATCTTGGGGAGGAAGGTATTTTCGAAAACCCTGGGGTTTACCATCCCTAAAATCGAAAATATGGGGCCAAAGGAAAAGGGTTCAAGAAACCCTAACAAATTTCGAAAACTAGGGTTTTGAAACCCTAATTTCGAAAATCCAAGACCTAGGGTTTATTTGCCATAAACCCTAATTTGTCAAATTCATACTTTTGTATCAAATCTAATTGAAAACAACAACCAAAAGCTCTGATACCACTGTTGGGTTTTGTACATAGCAAACAATCATATGTGTGTATGCAACCCTAATTTGAGGATATATGTTTTCACTATTAGACATACAATCATTGAACACAAAAACTAGAAACCCTAGGAGGCACATGTAATTTTCGAAATTAAAATATAATTTGGGTTAGGATACATACCTTCATTGTTATATTGTAATAACAATCAAATCCTTGAAGATCTTGAACTTTGGTAGCAAGGCCACAAGTGTCGCGCCTCTAATGGCTCAGAAACAAACCTAGCAACCAAGGATTACTATGGAGAGGGGGAAGGGAAGTGAAAATTCGCCTCTAAGACTTTCTTGAAGTGCATGGGATGAAATCGAACCCTATAGGGGTTTATATAGGTGATAAGGAAGGTTTAGGATAAGGCAGGTGTATCTTAGATAACCCTAATCCCTTAACTTCCTCCCAAAGGCTTCCAAGGCACCCTTAGACCCCAAGGAAACCCTAGGACACTCTATATTTCGTTCCCCACCTCTAAAGGAGGTTCTAGAATGATGAATGTTCAACTTTTGAACATTGTCACCTTTAGTCTCTGCAGTTTCAGTTAATTCCTTTAATCCTAAAATTAATTCCAAATTAATTATGATTAAATAATAATTAAACAATATGATTTCTAATTAACATATTATATCCATAATACATTAATAAATCATTTATCTTCATTTCAAATTAATTTATTAACCATTTAATAAATTAATAAATCATTCTTCTCTCTCCAACAATTATCCTATTCAGTTGCCAGGTTTGAAGGCAACCCAAAAGGAAATTGCTACTATCAATTCAAGTACATACCAATTATAGTTATGGGCTTAGACACCTAATCTAACATATTTCACAATTATGCTTTACCATGTAAAATATAATTGAACCTACTATAGTAATTAATAAAGTTGATTTGGTATCTTGTGTTAAATCTTAGACATCTATCAAAATGAAGTCATACACCATAGTGTATCGTTCCTTAATAATTTATTTTCTCTACTACTTAGTGAAAATATCATCACGAATCTTGTATATATGAATAAGATTCACATATGTCAAATAAACTACATTATTTGCCTTCAAAGATCCCTTTCTTAAAGTTGAAATATGTGAATGTTATTTATATAATAAAGATAACAATGTCAAAGATGAGTTTGATTTAAAACAAGTTTAAGTCAAAAGTATTTTGCTTATAGAACTTGTTATTTATAAAACATTGATATTTACTTTATAATTCGAACTAAGAGATCTAGTCTCATAAAAGAATTTTAATCACTTCCAAATATGATGGTGATCATTATGAAAAGTGATTAAGTAAATAATCAATCATTCTTAAATTAAACTATGACATATATTTAGGCAAGCAAAATTAAAACATACATTGTTCCAAAACAAACATTGTTTTATAATACAAGTGAATTATGTTCCTAACATAATTAACAAACTAAACTCTGAGAGTGTAGTTCCAAGTTGATTGTGCTCATTTTGTTACTCTTCGAAAAATATATGCAAGCCAATTACAAATATTAGATTAAAATTTAAGTACCAAGTACCTAAGTGTCATATGAAAAGTATGAGTTCTATCTAGTAGATACTTGAAGTACTAGTCTCTTCCACACTTTATTTCCAAATAAGAGGAGCAAATCCTCTTCTAGTGTCCAATTTCTCCATAAAAGAAACATGATCCATATATCTGGATCTTATTGGATTTATTAGTGCTTAAAGATGTTCAGTTCTAAAAACATGGGCCTCCTGGATCACACAAGGTGATTCCTTTTGGGCCTTGTACTATTCCTAATTTGATGTTAGAAACATCTTTAGCATCATAGTGATGCCTTTACTAGGTATAATGTTTAGCCTTATTGCTCAAAGAAAATAATTAGGACTAGGACCTTTAAGAGTATACAATTTCATATCTCTCATGAGATTGTATCTTAAGACATGAACCCATTCATTGAAGTTGTATCTAGTGAATGTTATTGTGTCCCCAAGTCATTAAAAAAATGACAATTTCATGTTAATGAGAATGGATTATTTAACTACAAAATTTTAACAAAATTCATTTATTATTTTCAATATTGAAACTCTTTAATAATTAATACCCTTTTAGTTTCCAAAAACATTAATTATCAAAGTCTAGGATCCAAGTTGCGAATAAAAAAATCTTCAGGTATCCTTTATCCCATCCATTTGATTTTTGTGACAACCCGAAATTTCTATTCTGTACAACAATTCACTTCAATGGAAGTCAGAACTGTTTCTGCTAACTTTCAAGCTTTCCGGAGTCAGTCTGAGTGTTTTAAAGTTAGTACTTCAAGAGATATCAGGAGAGAGGATGCCCTAGGGTTTATTGTGCAACAATAATGTCCCATAACTCCAAGAATTTGGAGTTTACGGCCTAAACATGGTGTTTACGGCCGTAAACCCCAAGAGGTATAAAAGTGACACGTAGTCATTTTTATCATTTTTTCACCATTTCAAGGCTAGAACTCAAATCCTCTCAAGTATCATCCGATTTTCCTTCTTGATATTCAACTTTGTAAGTGTTTCTTACCCTAATAAGTTGATACCTACCTTAATCTAGTGATCTTACATGATTCCATCCGTGAAATCATTCCAAATGTGTAGATCTTCAAGTTTTACCAAGAACACCAAGAACACACACTAGTGTTCTTGGACTTTTAGCACCTTTTCAAGCTTCTACATAGTAAGTACTCTTACCCTAGTGTATTATAAGGCTTTTTACACTTCTCAATCATCTAGAAAACACCAAGAAACACAAGATCAAAGGTGTTTACGGTCCAAGAACACCTTGGACCGTAAACCCTAATAAAGGGGCCAAAGTGTGCCATAGTCCCTTACCAAGCCTTGGATACTAGTCTAGAACATATCCTTGATGTGAGTAGGACTTAAAACATCAAAAAGACCATAAACCATTTGGGTTACGGCCGTAAACCCTAGGAGAAATGGTCCAAGGACCGCAAACTCCACAAAGGAGTGAAATGGTGCCCTAATCACTTCCAAAGGCTTAAACATGAAGTAGGAATGCTTCTTATGACCTTATAAGCTTCAAATCACAACATGGTAAAAGTACCATGAGTTTACGGCCGTAAACTCATGGGTTTACGACCGTAAACTCAATAAGGGTTGGTCACAAAACCGTAAACTCCAAAGGAGTTTACCCTTGAACCCTAAACTCAATTACAAGGTCCTACCACCTTTAGATGCAATCCTTTGGACTTATAGCACTTAAATCAAGTGTTTTACATGTCTTAGGATGTCTTAACATGGTTAATTAGTTGTTTAAAAGACTAAGTGGATACATATATGCATGATTATATGTTAACTAGGATCCTTGTGTGTGCTCAAGTCTTCACTTGACACTTAGCATCCTATACTATCCATTCATCCAAACCACCCACTACAGGTGAGTTCATACCCCTTAATCAATCTTTTAAATGATTTTAAATGCTTTCATGGGGGGGGGGAATACAAGTAGAAAACAGGAAGTTATAGAATCAATCACATGTGATTTATAACTGTGTTTTCAACCAACTGATTTCACATACTTGAAAATGTGTTAAATACAAAGGTTTTTAGTTATTTTATACTTTGTTATCAAACAAATTACTTTTGAATCCTGTTGAAAACTGACATCAAGTCATTATTATTTATTGTTCAAAATTCTTAAATGTATATATATATACTATACGGGACTGACCATCCTATACCTGGCTGCTAGCTATAGCAGGACCTGTTCATCGACGGATGTTCTCGGTTGTACTGTTCGGCGAGTTTCCACGTCGTGTTTATCCTAGTACCAAAGGATACGATTTCAATGATTATATAATTTTCCCTATTACTTTTATTTTGTGACACATTCACATAAACGATGAGGTAGACTATTATTTTATAATAATAGTTGTTCAGGGGAAAAACCTTCATTGATACAGAAATGCAAAACTTCAAAGCATTCGGGTCTTGGTAGAAGACTACTTTTTATACTAGTAGGAAATATGGGATTTTCTAGGGTTTTCACACTTATACTAAATGTTTCATTTAACATTTACCAGTCTTTCGTCACAGATTTACAAATCAATGACACTAAAATACTTATGAATTCACCAGCTTTATGCTGATCTACTCTCTTTCAAAATAACTTGTATTCTCAGGTCACCAGTAGACAGGTACGGTGACCAGGTTTTGAGAAGACGGAGCACAGACAAGACTCGTCTTTTATTTTGATTACATATTTTGGTATCTTATTACTATGAAACAACACTCATGTATTAAAACTTTACTTTTAATGCAATGGATGATGTTGTTGCCTGTTTACTACTTTGCACTGTTATGATACTTTACATGACGTCCTCCACCCCTGAACGTTTCCGCCGTTCTTGGTTTTGGGGTGTGACAGATTGGTATCAGAGCTTTGTTTATAGTGAATTGAGTATATCAATCCATAAAAGATATACTAACTATAAATACAATGGGATTAAAATACTATGACCAAGAGTTTATACTTTTAAATAGTAAAATATTTAACTAAGTATACATGCCTGCATTCATACTAAAATTAGTGTCACAATGACAAGAACAAAAGTATTACAATTGTTAAATATCACAAGTAAGCTCGGGGATGTATGGTCAGTCCTGGGGGTGGCATAGCCTGATCAACTATGCTGGTCCGAGGAGTGATTAGCATATGCCCAAGAATGGTTGTGATATGGCAACAAGTCTAAAAACTTACCAACACTACCACAATGAAATACCATAAGGGTATTTGGTGTTATTATAATTACTTGTTTGCGAATTAAAAAGGTCTTTATCAGCAGGTCAATAGTTGCTGAGTGGATACACTAAGGTTATATGTATCTAGGATATCATAGACTTAGAATCTGTGATCTTTTCTTTACTTCCTGTTCCTTGTTTGGTTGTGGGCTTAGAGTTAGGGTCGCTTATTCGAAGGTCTATCCTGTCTTAGTCACATATGACTGGTATGCACTACGCAAATGTTGAAGTAACTGATAAAGATCATCTTATAATTATCTAATTAGTTCGTCTATTTAGTTATTTCTTATCCTTTTTCTCGCATAGATATCATGGCTGGATTCCATCCCCACGGCGACACATACTATCCCAACCACGTCAATGCTGGATGGCTCGGAGAAGAGCCAGAAAATGATCACCCAATTCCTTTAGATGATCACGAAGCTGAAGACTTTTCTGATAGTTCTGACTCAGAACCAGAAGTCAACAACCTACCTCCAGCTGCTCAAAACCCAAACCCTCGCCCATCATTTCAATGGCCCACACCTCTGTGGGCCACAAACTTGAATAGATGGAGTCAGGAACAGGGTCAACCCATCCCCTACAATGGAGACAGAAGCTTCTACAACCTCACTGAGGGAGGTTCAGCTGACAGGGTCCTACCCATCATGGTTCGTAGGATTTCCCGGAACACGGAACAAGGTCGAGCAGCTATCGACCGAGTCGTGGAGATTGAGGCCAACTCTAGCGTTAACACAGTCTGCATTCGCCATCTAGAGGCTGCTCATGAAAGGACTCTGGTCCACAATGCAGCTCTGCAGAGAGAACTTGCTGGAATCCAAGCTGAAGTCAGGGAACTTCGAGCTCAGCAAGTAAGATCTGACAGGCGTGTGAGGGACATAGAACGCCTTCTGTCGGAATCAAGAACTCACTCTAGTAGTTCTCGTCGCCGATAGAATCTCATCGACTTCTCTTTTGGATATAACCTAGTTTATGTAAAAACTCTGGTCTAATTTCCTATCTTTGTAAATCTTAGACCTGTTAGGTCTTGATTTGGTCGTAGCTCTGTGAAAATTTTCCCATCTTGGTTGATGTAAGGCCTACTTCTAGGTCATTTTTCCCGAACTTATTACATCTGTAATTCCGGTATTGTTGACAGATATCTAATCTCATGGAAATTATTATCTAAATGCTATCATCTTTCAGTACTAGATCTTCATTCAAACGTGCTATTCAATTGTGTTGTTGGACTATGGAGAGTTAGTCCATGAGTCACTCTCAGCAATTTCTCTATTCTTATCAGTATTGTCATCTTTGTAAATTTATAGTTAAAAGATGCCGCCTCGCAGAAATCCAAGGCGTAACAATAATAACGAAAGACCAATACCACCACCACCTCCACCACCTCCTCAGTTCGACGCTGCTATGTTCCAAGCAGCTGTCACGGCAGCCGTAGAGGCTGCCATGTCACACATCAATACTCCTGTCCCTAGTGGATCGGGAACTGGGGCACCTCCTTCCAACCATGGCGAGAGTCATGGGCACCTCCGAGAGTGCACCTACAAGGATTTTACGAATGCCAAACCCAGGAATTTCAATGGAACTGGAGGGGTTATGATCTTAAGGCAGTGGATAGAAAAGACAGAAGCAGTCTTTGAAATCTGCGCCTGCCCAGAGAACAATATGGTCATGTTTGCTACTTGTACCTTTTCTGACAGGGCTTTAACTTGGTGGAATGGCCACGTTAAGTCACTGACTCTAATAGTGGCAAATTCGATAAGTTGGGAGAACTTGAAAGTTATGCTGATGAGAGAGTACTGTCCACGAGGGGAAATTCAAAAACTCGAGCAGGAACTCTAGGGTCTTGTAATGGTTGGATCTGACATATCAACCTATACTAATAGATTCTATGATCTGGAAATTCTTTGCCCTAATATGGTTGCTCTTGAGAGCAAGAAAATAGAGAGATATATTTGGGGACTGTCGCCCCAGATCCAGTCAAGTGTGTTACCTTCAAGGCATGTTACTTTTAACAGCGCTAAAGAGCTGGCACAATCTCTTATAGATCATGGAAACTACCAGAACCCAACGATTACTACACCCGAGCAACAAAAGGGAAACAACAACAACAACAAGAAAAAGGGGTGGAACAAGAGGAAAGGCGGGACTTCACAAGAATCCTCAAAGAGACAACAACTAGTTACAATCAATGCTGCCACGGTAACTCCTGTTGTCCCTGCTAATCCCTTACCAGCTAAGCCTTATGCCGGTAACCTTCCGAAGTGCAACAAATGCACCTTCCCCCACAACGGACCTTGCCGGGAAATGCAGTGCACTAATTGCAAAAGAAGGGGGCATACTGCCCGTTTCTGCAAGACTGCAGCAAGGCCGACCGCTCAAGTTCCTAACGGTGTGGGCCAAGCTTGCTACAATTGTGGCGAAGTGGGCCACTACAAGAGGAACTGCCCCAAGGCAGGGATAGCTGGCGGAGTAGGAAGAGTTATGGCTATAGGCCACGAGGAAGCCGTAGCTGATCCTACGATAGTTACTGGTACGTTTCTCCTCGATAACTCTTATGCATGCATACTCTTCGACAGTAGAGCAGAGAAAAGTTTTGTAAATCAGAAATTTGCACACTTACTTAAACAAAAACCACGTGCACTTGATGAATCATTCACTGTGGAAATGGCAAACGGGAAAACGAAAAGTACTAACTGCATATACGTAGGTTGTACTCTAACTTTAGATGGCCATACTTTCAAGATAGACCTCATGCCAGTCCCAATTAAAAGTTTCGACGTCATAATCGGCATGGATTGGTTAAGTCATCGTCGCGCCGACATCATGTGCTTTGAGAAAGCAGTTCGTCTTAACCTCCCTAACAGCAAAACTCTTGTTATTTACGGAGACAAACCTAGTACGAACCTTCGCATCATTTCGTGTATCCAAGCTCAGAAGTGCTTGCGAAAGGAAAATCATGCATTCCTCGCACACATCGTCGATACGAGTCAAGAAGTGAAAGACATTCAGAACATCCCGGAAGTACGCGACTTTCCCGACATCTTTCCAGAAGAACTACCGGGATTACCACCTCAACGCCAAGTCGAGTTCAGAATCGACTTAGTGCCACGGGCTACTCCAGTAGCCAAATCTCCATATCGACTGGCACCAGTAGAGATGCAGGAACTTTCCAGTCAGCTTAACGAACTTCTCAAGAAGGGATTCATTAGGCCAAGCTTCTCACCATGGGGAGCACCGGTCTTGTTCGTCAAGAAGAAAGACGGATCGTTTCGTATGTGCATCGACTATAGAGAACTCAATAAGCTTACCATTAAGAATCGTTATCCTTTACCCCGCATTGACGATTTATTTGATCAACTTCAAGGAGCCAACTACTTCTCGAAGATAGATCTACGATCCGGTTATCACCAACTACGAGTGTTAGAGGAGGATGTTCCCAAGACAGCCTTCCGAACTCGTTATGGACACTACGAGTTCGTAGTGATGCCATCGGATTAACAAACGTGCCGGCAGTATTCATGGATTTAATGAATAGGGTGTGTCGTCCTTACTTGGATCAGTTCGTCATTGTCTTCATCGATGACATACTCATCTACTCTCGAAGTAAGGAGGAACATAGTCAACACCTACGAAGAGTCTTAGAAACATTACGATCGGAGAAGCTCTATGCGAAGTTCTCTAAGTGCGAATTTTGGATCTGACGAGTCGAATTCTTAGGTCACGTGGTTAGCGAAGAGGGAATACACGTGGACCCTTCCAAAATCAAGGCCATTGAGAACCGGTCAGCGCCGAAGACACCTACATAAATTTGTCAATTTCTAGGTCTCGTTGGCTACTATCGCAGGTTCATTCAGAACTTCTCCCGAATCGCGAAACCTCTTACAATACTGACCCAGAAGGGCGTGGCCTTTGACTGGGAAGAGAAGCAGGAGAGAGCATTCCAAACGCTCAAACAAACCTTGTGCACCGTACCAATACTATCCCTCCCCTAAGGGATAGAAGACTTTGTTGTCTATTGCGATGCGTCAAATCAAGGGCTCGGCTGTGTTCTGATGCAGCGAGGTAAGGTCATCGCCTATGCCCCGAGATAGCTGAAGACACACGAGGTCAACTACACCACCCACGATCTTGAGCTAGGAGCAGTTGTGTTTGCTCTGAAGATCTGGAGACACTGCCTGTATGGTACAAAAAGTACTATCATTACAGACCACAAAAGCCTACAACATATATTCGACCTGAAGAAGCTCAACACGAGACAACGACGGTGGGTCGAGCTACTCAGTGATTACGAATGTGAAATTCGTTATCATCCGGGTAAAGCCAACGTAGTAGCTGACGCCCTAAGTCAGAAAGAATACTCTGGTCGTAGAGTCAAATCTTTGACTCTAACTATCCATTCACACTTGTCCACACAAATTAAGGAGGCTCAGCTCGATGCTTTGAAACCTGAAAATGTGGCAAGTGAATCCCTGAGAGGGATGGATAAAAACTTGGAAGTCAAGGGTGGCGGAGCCTTATATCTCATGGATCGGATCTGGACACCGAAACACGGTGGTTTCAGAGACTTGGTCATGACCGAGGCGCACAACACTCGTTATTCTGTCCACCCAGGTTCAGATAAGATGTATCTGGATCTTAAAAAGCTATACTGGTGGCCTAACATGAAAGCAGAGATTGCTACCTTCGTAAGTAAATGCCTTACTTACGCCAAGGTCAAGGTCGAATACCAGAAACCCTCAGGTCTACTAAAACAACCTGAGATACCGGAATGGAAGTGGGAGCGAATCACTATGGACTTTATAAGCAAGTTGCCCAAGACAACGGGTGGACTTGATACCATATGGGTCATCGTCGACAGATTGACCAAGTCCGCACACTTCCCACCTATCAAAGAAACAAACAAGATGGAGAAGCTTACAAGAATCTACATTAGGGAGATTGTACGACTGCACGGTGTTCCCATATCCATTATCTCGGACAGAGATAGTAGATTCACTTCGAGGTTCTGGCAGTCACTACAAAGTTCCCTAGGAACTAGGCTGGACATGAGTACAGCCTACCATCCACAGACTGATGGGCAAAGTGAGAGGACTATCCAAACCTTGGAAGATATGTTGCGAGCCTGTGTGATCGACTTTGGAAAAGCATGGGATACTCATTTACCCCTTGTTGAATTTTCCTACAACAATAGCTATCACACGAGCATAAAGGCTGCTCCATTCGAGGCCCTCTATGGCCGAAAGTGCAGATCCCCTCTGTGCTGGGCTGAGGTGGGTGATACCCAGTTAGCTAAAGGGCGAGTCCCTGAAAGCACTCTCACGGGTCCGTAAATCATTCGGGAAGTGACAGAGAAGATCGTTCAGATTCGTGAACGATTGAAAGCCTCTAGAGACCGACAGAAAAGCTACGCAGATAAACGAAGGAAACCGTTGGAATACCAGGTGGGAGACCGTGTTCTACTGAAGGTCTCACCCTGGAAAGGCTTGATACGCTTCGGAAAGCGTGGAAAGCTAAATCCAAGATACATAGGGCCTTTCGAGATTCTCGCGAGAATCGGCCCTGTAGCTTACAAGCTTAACTTACCTCGCGAACTCAGTAACGTACACTCTACTTTCCACGTCTCAAACTTGAAAAAGTGTCTGTCCGATGAGACTTTTGTAATCCCACTCGACGAGATCGAGATCAACGAGAGCCTCAACTTCGTGGAAGAACCTGTAGAGATCATGGACCGAGAGGTCAAACAAACGAAACAAAGCCGTATCCCGATAGTGAAGGTTCGCTGGAATGCCAAGCGAGGACCAGAATTCACTTGGGAGCGAGAGGATCAGATGAAACTGAAATATCCTCGTCTTTTTACATAGTTATTTGTAACTACATATTTGTTTAAACTCTAATTTCGGGACGAAATTCCCTCTAACGGGGGGATGATGTGACAACCCGAAATTTCTATTATGTACAACAATTCACTTCAATGGAAGGCAGAACTGTTTCTGCTAACTTTCAAGCTTTCCGGAGTCAGTCTGAGTGTTTTAAAGTTAGTACTTCAAGAGATATAAGGAGAGAGGATGCCCTAGGGTTTATTGTGCAACAATAATGTCCCATAACTCCAAGAATTTGGAGTTTACGGCCTAAACATGGTGTTTACGGTCGTAAACCCCAAGAGGTATAAAAGTGACACTTAGTCATTTTTATCATTTTTTCACCATTTCAAGGCTAGAACTCAAATCCTCTCAAGTATCATCCGATTTTCCTTCTTGATCTTCAACTTTGTAAGTGTTTCTTACCCTAATAAGTTGATACCTACCTTAATCTAGTGATCTTACATGATTCCATCCGTGAAATCATTCCAAATGTGTAGATCTTCAAGTTTCACCAAGACCAGCAAGAAAACACATTAGTGTTCTTGGACCTTTAGCACCTTTTCAAGCTTCTACATAGTATGTACTCTTACCCTAGTGTGTTATAAGGCTTGTTACACTTCTTAATCATCTAGAAAACACCAAGAAACACAAGATCAAAGGTGTTTACGGTCCAAGAACACCTTGGACCGTAAACCCTAATAAAGGGGCCAAAGTGTGCCCTAGTCCCTTACCAAGCCTTGGATACTAGTCTAGAACGTATCCTTGATGTTCTTAGGACTTAAAACATCAAAAAGACCATAAACCATTTGGGTTACGGCCGTAAACCCAAGGAGAAATGGTCTAAGGACCGTAAACTCCACAAAGGAGTGAAATGGTGACCTAATAACTTCCAAAGGCTTAAACATGAAGTAGGAATGCTTCTTATGACCTTATAAGCTTCAAATCACAACATGGTAAAAGTACCATGAGTTTAGGGCCATAAACTCATGAGTTTACGACCGTAAACTCAATAAGGGTTGGTCACAAAACCGTAAACTCCAAAGGAGTTTACCCTTGAACCCTAAACTCAATTACAAGGTCCTACCACCTTTAGATGCAATCCTTTGGACTTATAGCACTTAAATCAAGTGTTTTACATGTCTTAGGATGTCTTAACATGGTGAATTAGTTGTATAAATGACTAATTAGATATATATATATATATATATATATATATATATATATATATATATATATATATATATATATGTGTGATTATATGTGAACTAGGATCCTTGTGTGTGCTCAAGTCTTCACTTGACACTTAGCATCCTATACTATCCATTCATCCAAACCACCCACTACAGGTGAGTTCATACCCCTTAATCAATCTTTTAAATGATTTTAAATGCTTTCATGGGGGGGAATACAAGTAGAAAACAGGAAGTTATAGAATCAATCACATGTGATTTATAACTGTGTTTTCAACCAACTGATTTCACATACTTGAAAATGTGTTAAATACAAAGGTTTTCAGTTATTTTATACTTTGTTATCAAACAAATTACTTTTGAATCCTGTTGAAAACTGACATCAAGTCATTATTATTTATTGTTCAAAATTCTTAAATGTATTATAAAACCTCTTTCAACTCATTGTTAAAAACTATACACTTATGTTTCATGTATATATGTATTGATATGAGCGTTTTCATTCTTTCTTCAGTTCCAACACTCTTGTGTAGCAAGGGTGTATAAACCCACTTGGACGTTCAGTCTACATTCCAGTAACTATTATAGGTATAGTTTAGGAGATACAGATTACTATTCCTAGTACAAGGAATTACACAAGAGTCAGTTCATTCATGAGTCTATACAAATATACTTAATACTATATGAAGAGATTTTATTACATGTTATACAGAGAGATACTATATATATATACTATACGGGACTGACCATCCTACACCTGGCTGCTAGCTACAGCGGGACCTGTTCATCGACAGATGTTCTCGATTATACTGTTCGGCGAGTTTCCACGCCGTGTTTATCCTAGTACCAAAGGATAAGATTTCAATGATTATATAATTTTCCCTATTACTTTTATTTTGTGACACATTCACATAAACGATGAGGTAGACTATATTTTTATAATAATAGTTGTTCATGGGAAAAACCTTCATTGATACAGAAATGCAAAACTTCAAAGCATTCGGGACTTGGTAGAAGACTATTTTTTATACTAGTAGGAAATATGGGATTTTCTAGGGTTTTCACACTTATACTAAATGTTTCATTTAACATTTACCAGTCTTTCATAAGAGATTTACAAATCAATGACACTAAAATACTTATGAATTCACCAGCTTTATGCTGATCTACTCTCTTTCAAAATAACTTGTATTCTCAGGTCACAGTAAACAGGTACGATGACTAGGTTTTGAGAAGACGGAGCACAGACAAGACTCGTCTTTTATTTTGATTACATATTTTGGTGTCTTATTACTATGAAACAACACTCATGTATTAAAACTTTACTTTTAATGCAATGGATGATGTTGTTGCTTGTTTACTACTTTGCACTGTTATGATACTTTACATGACGTCCTCCACCTCTGAACGTTTCCGCCGTTCTTGGTTTTGGGGTGTGAGAGATTTCAACGTGATAGATATCGATTTTCAATTGTATCTTACTATATAATTCCTAGATTTATGGGATTGCTAATAACAAATTTAATTAGACATGTTTGATCCCATCTATGACTCGGAACTCTCTTAGTTTGGTATCCTTTATCACAAAAGATTTATGGCCAAATCATCAAATTTTAAAAGCTTGTGTAATCGACCTCTAACTTGGTTATAGAAATCGCGAATACACCCCGACCATCAAAAGATAACACTAAGCGGTTACGTATCCCGTATATTACTAGTACATACAAGAGATGTGCGACTATTTTTCAAAAAAGATTGCGTAGATTTGAGGTTTGTAAAAATGGTCTTTGATATGTTCTATAATTCTAGTTTTAAAGAGATATGATATCATGGTTATAACCTACATATAATAAACCATGGTACCAATTTTCAAAAGAAAATCACTTTTAAAGGTTTTATATTAAAAGCTAGTTTTTATATATTTGACGAGATTAAATTTTAATAACCAGCATTAAGTTTGAATGCATATGAGCCTTATATATCTTTAATAAAACTGCATTTTATTACATATATATTTGGAGTTTTTATAAGTTACAAAAATCACCTTTTTAAACTTATATTTGAGTATTTCAGAATTTGACGATATTAACGTTTTTATAAAACCAGAGTTCATTTTAAAACTATAACTTGTTACATCTTATGTGCACATTATAAATTTTGAAAATCAAACTCAATGTGATGTTTATTTTGTCTAAGATAATTTTATCATGTGAAAAACTAATTATCAACGACGCATAATAATTGCATAAAATAAACAACACAACATGCATAAATTTATATGTGCATAGAAATAGCAAACTAATGATACTTTTTTTGAGCCAACACAAAAAATGTCAAGTCCATTCCTAAAGGGACATTTTAAAGGACCAAAAATCTTATTGTAATGTTGTTGTAGAAGCTCCCACTTGAAAAAACACTCATTGCTTGCAAAAGATTAGAAAATCTTCTTAAAGCAATACTTCAGCAACTGTAGCTAAAAGTCCAACAACCTTTAAGAAACAACAATAGTGACACTTCTCAGAAACTCTCACTAACTTTCAGCATGTTTCTTAATCACGAAATTGCTCTTTGGTCTTCAAAAATGGCTCAAACTTCATTTCTTGTTATATTTTTGTATAAATTAATTGATTCTAAAAACTAATCTATTACTTACAAAAGAAACCAATAAAAGTAATCTATTTAATCTATTATGTACCATATGAATAAATAAATTATTACAACCATTTTTATAAACAACCAACACAACAAACACAATGGTCATTGGCTAGTTTATGCAAATCATACATATCAACATACACATTAAACAACCTTTGTTTGTCTAAGACAACTTTAAATGACAAATGATTCATGAAATCTTTTGTCACATAAAATAATAATTATAAAGTTGTCATAGAAAATATGTATGAACTTGTTTTTATACAAAATTAAGTTATCCATATTCTCCAAAAAATAGGATTTCCAAAAATAAAAAAATCTAAACAAACTTGAAAGGTGGCTCTTGATAACAAATGTTGGGTTTTTATTCAAACGTTAGTTTCAACAATATAAGGTTTAGCAACGGAAGACTTTAAAATTTGAATAAACATAAACCAAGTTTATACCCACTAAGGATTTTTGTGACAACTCGAAATTTCTATCTTGTTCAAACAATTCAACTCAATCAAAGTCTGTCTCATTTCTGCTAACTTTTAGCACTGTTTAGAGTCTATTCTGAGTATTATGAGACTAGTACATCAAAGGAATCAGTGTTTGGATGTATCAGTTAATGTTCCAAACCATCTAGCAAACTGTAAACCTCCTCAAAAGGAGTTTACGGTCAGGAAGCCTAGAGCTTACGGTTATGGTGACCGTAAACTCCCCATATATGCATGAATCATGATCATTTTGATCATTTCCTTCCTTTCCAAGCCAAAATCTCGAAAACTCTCTCAAGTATCATCCAACTTTTCACTTAGATCTTCAAGATAGTAAGTATTTCTTCTCTTGATTTGTGAATATCCTCCAATACCTAGTGATTATACATGATTTCATCCATGAAATCTCTTCATTTTGATAGATCTTCAAGTGTTCTTCATTTCACCAAGAACACCAAGAACACACACTAGTGTTTTTGGATCCTAATTATCCTTACAAGCTTCTAATTAGTAAGTATACTACCCTTAGCTTGTTTTATGCTTGAATCACTAGTTAAACACCTATAAAACATCAAGAAACCTAAGATCATAAGGTGTTTACGATCCATGTGCATCTTCATGGACCGTAAACCCTTATAAAGTGTATTCTTATAGCCTTAAACCCTTCCTAAGGCTAATCATGGTCCCTAGAATCCAATACCTTTGATTAAAGCCCGTGAAAACTATAAATTGTGCAAAGGTTTGATGAGTTTACGGTTGATCTCCTTAGACCGTGAACACCTTAGACCATAAACACCTTGGACCGTGAACTCCATGACCGTAAGGTTATGGGACCGTAAACACATGGGAAAGGAGAACTCCTTGACCGTAAGGTCATTGGACCGTAAACCCACTTGGACCGTGAACTCCCATGGTCATACCATTTTGACCGTGAACTCACTTAGTCATGTCATTTGGACAGTAAACTTTTTAGGGTGGCCTTACACCCTAGTTATGCAATCATATGTGATTGTATCCCTTCAATATAACAGTTTACTAGTCTATTAGGGTGTTATCCCTTATAATTAGTTATTTATACACTAATCAAATACACATACATGTTATTATATATTATTAGGATCTTTGTGTGCTCAAGGTTTCACCTGACACTCTACATCCTATTTCCAAACATACTTCTATACCACTCACTACAGGTGAGTTCATACCCCTTAATCAACCTTTTAAATGATTTTAAATGCTTTTATGGGGGGGATACAAGTTGAACTATTATAGTTATTATATCAATCACATGCGATTAATAACTACCAAACAAGTAGATTTCTTACTTTTCAAATTGTGTTATCAAACAAACTACTTCAAATCGTTTTATAAACTCTTTTACATGTTAAATACTTTCTATTAAATTCTTTTAAACTTATATTTTGTCTAATGCATATCTATATAGATATAGTTATATAAGTAGGATTGAAAGGACTTAGGACTGATAGCTCAGCTTACTTCCTGTTCCTTGTTTGGTTGTGGACTTAGGGTATCGGTTGTTTGTCCGAAGGTCGTTTGAATCTTAATTATATATTATGTATATGTGTATAGATATAAAAGTTCCTTGATTCAGTTCAATATCTGTGGGTAGCAAAGGTATACAAACATGTTCATTTATACAACAACATTTCTAGTAAACTATAATAGGTATAGTTTAGGAAGTTACTAATACTATTACTAGAACAATGAAACAAACAAAGAGTCAGTTCATACATGAGTCAATACATACTATTATGAGAAACTAAGAGAACATACTATTATGAGAAACAATACATACTATACACTATACAAGAGAACATACTATTATGAGAAACTAAGTGAACATACTATTATGAGAAACTAAGAGAACATACTATTATGAGAAACTAAGAGAACATACTATTATGAGAAACAAAGAGAACATACTATGATGAGAAACAAAGAGAACATACTACATACTAGACAGAGAGAACATACATTACACTAGTACATACAATACATATACAAGAACACTATAACATAAACGCGAGCCACCGTTTCGGGGCATGGCATCACCTGTAATGGCTCGATTTGTATCCAGAATCTCGTTTAGGGAGAGCGTTGAATTTGTGTATAGATCTATACTGGATTGACTATCCTACACCTCGCTGCTCGCTATAGTGGGACTTGCAAGTCTACGGGTGCCAAATGCCATTTCTTCCGACGTCTTTCATCGTCGTGTTTTTAGTCGGTAGTATGGTACAGGCATATCACATTCGTACTTTAAATAACAATTGGTTTAAGGTAGTTAGTACAGCAGTAGTTCTTTAATACAACACTACATTACTTTATTATTTCCCCATTGCATTCACATTGTGATCTTCTCACATAAAAGGTAATGTAAAACTATATTTTTGGTTAATGATAGTCACACTTGGGAAAATACACACTCTTACAAGAAACAAACATACATAACATTTGATGCCTTGGTAGAAGGCTACGTTTAGTAGAAAATATAGGATTTTCTAGGAGATGCAAACATTTACTACAAACATTTACAAACTTATACATCAAACATTTACAAACTTATACAACAAGCACTTACAAACATTTTCATACCAACAATGACACTAAAATGCTTATGAACTCACCAGCTTTAAAGCTGATAAACTCTTTCAAAATAACTTGTATTCTCAGGTCATCGGTAGACAGGTACCGATGCCAGGTTTTGAGAGGATGGAGCTCGTTCAAGACTCATCTCTTATTTTTTGATTTACATTTTTGGTGTCTTATAAACTTCCCAGAACACATTTGTATTAAATTATATTATTAATGCAATGGATGATGTTGTTGCTTGTTTACTACTATGCTTTGTTGTGATACTGTACATGACGTCGTCCACCCCCGAACGTTTCCGCCGTTACGGTTTTGGGGTGTGACAGATTGGTATCAGAGCATTGTTTATAGTGAATCGAGTATATCAACCCATAAAAGATATACAAACTACAAACACAACGGGATTAAAATACTCTGACCAAGAGTTTATACTTTTAAATAATAAAATATTTAACTAAGTATACATACCTGCATTCATACTAAAATCAGTGTCACTAGGACAGAAGAAAAGTATTACGATTGTTGGACAACACAATTACACTTAGAGACATATAGTCAAACTTGGGAAGGATATAGCCTGATCAACTATATTTTCCGAGGAGTGACTAGCATGTGCCTAAGAGTGGTTGTGAGGTTGCAACAAGTCTAAAAACTTACCAACACTACTACAACGAAAACATTAGAACAAAACATAAACCTAAAATACTATAGCAGTATTTTGTGTTACTATAATTACTTATGTGCAAACTAAAAAGGTCTTTATTAGTATGTCAATAGTTGCTGAGTGGATACGCTAAGGTTATATGTGACTAGGGTGTCATAGACTTAGAATCTGTGACCTTTTCTTTACTTCCTATTCCTTGTTGGGTTGTGGGCTTAGAGTTAGGGTCACTTATTCGAAGGTCTATCATGTCTTGGTTACATATGACTGTTATGCACTACGCAAATGTTGAAGTATCTGGTAAAGATCATCTTATAATTATCTAAATTAGTACGTCTATTTAACTATTTCTTTACCGATTTTCTCGCGTAGATAACATGGCTGGATTCCATATCCCCGGAGACTCGTACTATCCCAACAACGGCAATGCATGATGGATTGAAGAGGAGCCAGAATATGATCATCTAATCCCTTTGGATGATCACCATGCTGAAGGCTTTTCTAATGGTTCTGACTCCGAACCAGAAGTCAACAACCTACCCCCAGTAGGTCCAAACCCACGTCCGACTTTTCAAGGCCCGACGCCTCTGTGGGTGGAAAGTCTGGAGACCTGGAATCCGGAATAGGGCCAACCTATCCCGTACAATGGAGACCGAATTTTTTACAATGTGAGCGAAGGAAGCTCAGCGGACAGGGTCCTGCCCATCCTGGTCCGCAGGGTTGCTCGTAACGAAATCCAGGGAAGGACAACCCTCCAACGCATTGCGGAACTGGATGCCAATACAGGGATCAACTCTATCCGCATTCATCATATGGAAGATGCTCGCGAAAGAACTAAAAGGGAGAATGAGTCTCTACTTCAAGCACTAGCTGAGACTAGGGCTGAAGTCATAGAACATCGCGTGCGCCAGGGAGTGTACGAGCGACACCTTCTAGAAATGGAGCGTCTGATGGATGATTTAAGGGTTCGTCCAAGGGGTTCCCTCCGTCAGTAGGGAATGCTCTGCTCATCCCTTTCTCTTTTGGACATAAATTAGGACTATGTAAAAGCTCTAGTTTTAGCTTTCCCCGTCTATATGGAGACCTTTAACTTTTGATAGTTAGGTCTAAATTCTGTCAAATTTTCTTAATCTTGGTGTGATGTAAGACCTAGTTCTAGGTCATTTTTCCCAAAACTTATTACATCTGTAATACGAGTATTATTGACAGATATCTAATCTCATGGAAATTATTATCCAAATGCTATCGTCTCTTAGTATTAGATCTGCATTCTATCATACTATTCAATTGTGTTGTTGGGCTATGGAGAGTTAGTCCATGAGTCACTCTCATCAATTTCTCAATTCTTACTAGTATCGTCATCTTTGTAAACTTTTAGTTAAAAGATGCCTCCGCGCCGATCAACGAGACGCAATCCCCGAGTAACTCCAATACTACCACCTCCTCCACAAATCGATACGACAGCTCTAAATGTTGTAGTAGCTGCGGCTGTGGCAACAACCATGGCTCAATATCATTCTACCAGTGCCAGCGGAGGTGGAAAACCTGTTCATTCTACTCATGATGAGATCTTCGTGCGCTCGAGAGAGTACTCCTACAAGGACTTCACCAATTGCAAGCCACTGTCCTTTAAAGGGACTGGCGGAGTCATTGCCCTCTCGCAATGGTTCGAAAAGACAGAGTCGATCTTCGATATCTGCTCATGCCCAGAAGGGAGAAAAGTCAAATTTGCTGCGTGTACCTTCGAGGCAAAAGCCCTGACATGGTGGAATAGCCATGTCAAGTCATTATCTTTAATAGTGGCAAATGCTATGGGCTGGGAAGCTCTGAGAGAGCTCATGATTGAAGAATACTGCCCGAGGGGTGAAATCCAGAAACTAGAACAAGAAATATGGAGCCTAACCATGAAGGGCTCCGACATAGTTTCCTATACCGCCAGATTCTGCGAGCTGGTGGCCCTATATCCCAACATGGTTCACACGGAGGGAAAGAAAATAGAGAGGTACATCTGGGGGCTAGTGCCTCCATTCCAAGGGAATGTCTTGGCTTCAAACCCCACTACATTCGATAGTGCCAATCGATTGACACAGCGGCTCATTGACCATGGGATCCGTACCCCGTCAACAACAACAACCCTAGCCATCTCAGAACCATCCAAAACCGCTGATAACAAGCGGAAATTCTGGGATGACAAGAAGAAGAAGAAGGCTGCCAAAAAGCAGCAGGTCGTGGCAGTTCATGCTGCGATAGCACCTGCCGCTGCTGCTCCGGTAAAGCAGTACGCTGGAAGTTTGCCCAAGTACAACAAATGCAACTTCCACCACACTGGAGCCTGCCGGGAAATGCAGTGTTCAAACTGCAACAGGAAGGGGCACACTGCCCGTTTCTGCAAAGCTCCGGCGAGGCCAATCAACCAAGTCCCCGACGCTGGAGTGGGCCAAGCTTGCTACAGTTGTAGCGATATGGCCACTACAAAAGGTATTGCCCGAAGGCAGGGAACGCCGGTGAAGTAGGAAGAGTTTTGGCTATAAGCCACGAGGAAGCAGTTGCCGACCCCACAGTGGTCACTGGTACGTTTCTCCTCGATAACTCTTAAGCATGCATTCTGTTTGATAGTGGAGCGGAGAGGAGTTTTGTGAACCAAAAGTTTGCTCTCTTACTTAAGCAAAAATCACGAGCACTTAAAGAACTGTTCACTGTAGAAATGGCTAATGGGAAGACTGAGAGAACTAGCAGTATATACATAGGATGTACTCTAACACTAGATAGCCATTCATTTCCAATCGACCTCATGCCGGTCTCAATTAAAAGTTTTGACGTCATTATCGACATGGATTGGTTGAGTCTACATCGTGCCAACATCATGTGTTACGAAAAGGCTGTTCGCCTTAATCTGCCGTCTGGCGAAACCCTAGTAATCTACGGCGACAAACCCGACACTAACCTTCGCCTCATTTCGAGCATTCAAGCCCATAAATTCTTGCGAAAGGAATGTCGCGCATTTCTTGCTCATGTTGTCGATGTGAGCCAAGAAACGAAAGTCATTGAGAACATCCAAGTAGTACGAGATTTTCCCGACATCTTCCCAGAAGAACTCCCGGGATTACCTCCACAACGTCAAGTCGATTTCAGAATCGACTTAGTTCCAGGGGCTACCCCAGTAGCCAAATCGCCCTATCGTCTAGCACCTGCAGAGATGGAAGAACTTTCCGGTCAACTTAACGAACTGCTCAGCAAGGGCTTTATAAGACCATGGTTCTCACCCTAGGGAGCTCCGGTCTTGTTCGTCAAGAAGAAAGACGGATCGTTTCGTATGTGCATCGACTACAGGGAGCTCAACAAGCTTACCATTAAGAATCGTTACCCTCTACCTCGTATTGATGATTTTTTTGACCAATTGCAAGGGGCGAATTACATTTCAAAGATAGATCTGAGATCCGGGTATCACCAGTTACGAGTGCTAGAGGAGGATGTTCCGAAAACAACCTTCCGAACTCGATATGGACATACGAGTTTGTAGTAATGCCATTCGGATTGACCAATGCGCCCGCAGTATTCATGGACTTAATGAATAGGGTATGTCGTCCTTACTTAGATCAGTTCGTCATTGTCTTCATCGATGACATACTCATCTACTCTCGTAGTAAGGAAGAGCATAGTAAGCATTTTCGACAGGTCTTGGAAACTCTGCGATCAGAGAAGCTCTATGCGAAGTTCTCAAAATGCGAATTTTGGATCCGAATAGTCCAATTCTTAGGGCGCGTGGTTAGCGAAGAGGGAATACATGTGGACCCTTCCAAAATCAAAGCCATTGAGGACTGGTCAGCACCGAAGACAGCTACAGAAATTCGTCAACTTCTAGGCCTCGCTGGCTACTATCGTAGGTTCATTCAGAACTTCTCTCGAATTGAGAAACCTCTTACGACTTTGACCCAGAAGGGCGTGGCCTTTGACTGGGAAGATAAGCAAGAGAAAGCGTTCCAAACCCTAAAGCGAGCCTTATGCACCGCACCGATACTATCCCCCCCGAAGGGATAGAAGACTTTGTGGTCTATTGCGATGCGTCAAATCAAGGGCTCGGCTGTGTTCTGATGCAGCGAGGTAAGGTCATCGCCTATGCCTCAAGACAGCTGAAGACACACGAGGTCAACTACACCACTCAGGATCTTGAGTTGGGAGCAGTAGTGTTTGATCTGAAGATCTGGACACCGAAACACGGTGGCTTCAGAGACTCGGTCATGACCGAAGCGCACAACACTCGATATTCCGTCCACCCAGGTTCAGATAAGATGTATATGGATCTTAAAAAGTTATACTGGTGGCCTAACATGAAAGCAGAGATTTATACCTTCGTGAGTAAATGCCTTACTTGCGCCAAGGTCAAGGTCGAATACCAGAAACCCTCAGGTTTGCTACAGCAACCAGAGATACCGGAATGGAAGTGGGAGCGGATCACGATGGACTTCATAACCAAGTTTCCCAAGACTACAGGTGGCCTCGATACCATATGGGTTATCGTTGACAGGTTAACCAAGTCCGCACACTTCATGCCCATCAAAGAGACAGACAAGATGGAAAAGCTAACAAGAACATACATCAGGGAGATCGTACGACTGCATGGTGTTCCCGTATCCATTATCTCGGATATAGATAGTAGATTCACTTCGATGTTCTGGAAGTCGCTACAAAGTTCCCTAGGAACTAGGCTGGACATGATTACAGCCTACCATCCGCAAACCGATGGACAAAGTGAGAGGGCTATTCAGACTTTGGAAGATATGTTGCGAGCCTGCGTGATAGACTTTAGGAAGGCATGGGATACTCACTAACCCCTTGTCGAGTTTTCCTACAACAACAGTTATCACACGAGCATAAAGGCTGCTCCATTTGAATCCCTCTATGGCCGAAAGTGCAGATCCCCTCTATGCTGGGCTGAGGTGGGTGACACCCAGTTAGCTAAAGGACGAGTTCCTGACAGCACTCTCACAGGTCCGGAGATCATTCGGGAAACGACAGAGAAGATCGTTCAGATTCGTGAACGATTGAAAGCCTCTAGAGACCGACAGAAAAGCTACGCAGACAAACGAAGGAAACCGTTGGAATTTCAGGTGGGAGACCGCATTCTTTTGAAAGTCTCACCATGGAAGGGCTTGATACGCTTCGGAAAGCGTGGAAAGCTAAATCCAAGATACGTAGGGCCTTTCGAGATTCTCGCTAGAATCAGCCCAGTAGCTTACAAACTTAACCTACCTCGTGAACTTAGTAACGTACATTCTACTTTCCACGTCTCGAACTTGAAAAAGTGTCTGTCCGACGAGACTGTCGTAATCCCACTCGACGAGATCGAGATCAACGATAGCCTCAACTTCGTGGAAGAACCTGTAGAGATCATGGACCGAGAGGTCAAGCAAACGAAAGAAAGCCGTATCCCAATAGTGAAGGTTCGCTGGAACGCCAAGCGAGGACCTGAATTTACTTGGGAGCGCGAGGATCAAATGAAACTGAAATATCCTCATCTTTTCGCTTAGTTATTTGTAACTTAATTGGTTAAATTCTAATTTCGGGACCAAATTCTCTCTAACGGGGGGATGATGTGACAACCCAAAATTTCTATCTTGTTCAAACAATTCAACTCAATCAAAGTCTGTCTCATTTCTACTAACTTTTAGCACTGTTTAGAGTCTATTCTGAGTATTCTGAGACAAGTACATCAAAGGAATCAGTGTTTGGATGTATCAGTTAATGTTCCAAACCATCTAGCAAACTGTAAACCTCCTCAAAACGAGTTTACAGTCAGGAAGCCTAAAACTTACGGTTATGGTGACCGTAAACTCCCCATATATGCACGAGTCATGATCATTTTGATCATTTCCTTCCTTTCCAAGCCAAAATCTCGAAAACTCTCTCAAGTATCATCCAACTTTTCACTTAGATCTTCAAGATAGTAAGTATTTCTTCTCTTGATTTGTGAATATCCTTCAATACCTAGTGATTATACATGATTTCATCCATGAAATCTCTTCATTTTGATAGATCTTCAAGTGTTCTTCATTTCACCAAGAACACCAAGAACACACACTAATGTTTTTGGATCCTAATCATCCTTACAAGCTTCTAATCAGTAAGTATACTACCCTTTATAAGGTGTTTACGGTCCATGTGCATCTTCATAGACCGTAAGCCCTTATAAAGGGTGTTCTTATAGCCTTAAACCCTTCCTAAGGCTATAAAGGGTAAGTATACTACCCTTTATAAGGTGTTTATGGTCCCTAGAATCCGATACCTTTGATATAAGCCCTTGAAAACCATAAATTGTGCAAAGGTTTGATGAGTTTGCGGTTGATCTCCTTAGACCGTGATCACCTTAGACCATAAACACCTTGGACCGTGGACTCCATGACCGTAAGGTCATGGGACCGTAAACACATGGGAACCGAGAATTCCTTGACAATAAGGTCATTGGACCGTAAACCCACTTGGACCGTGAACTCCCATGGTCATACCATTTTGACCGTGAACTCACTTAGTCATGTCATTTGGACAGTAAACTCTTTAGGGTGGCCTTACACCCTAGTTATGCAATCATATGTGATTGTATCCCTTCAATCTAAAAGTTTACTAGTCTATTAGGGTGTTATCCCTTACAATTAGTTGCTTATACACTAATCAAATACACATACATGTCATTATATGTTATTAGGATCTTTGTGCTCAAGGTTTCACCTGACACTCTACATCCTATTTCCAAACATACTTTTGTACCACTCACTACAGGTGAGTTCATACCCCTTAATCAACCTTTTAAATGATTTTAAATGCTTTTATGGGGGGGGGATACAAGTTGAACTATTATCGTTATTATATCAATCACATGTGATTAATAACTACCAAACAAGTGGATTTCTTACTTTTCACACTGTTTTATCAAACAAACTACTTCAAATCGTTTTATAAACTCTTTTACATGTTAAATACTTTCTACTAATTTCCTTTAAACTTATATTTTGTCTAATGTGTGACAACCCGATATTTTTCAAGGCAATGTAACATTCAAAAAGTCAAATACAATGAACTATTTGGAATCAATGAAATTAGCGTCAAAGATGAAGTGTTCTAAAATCTAAATTGGGATGCATAAAGTGTTAGATATCGTGCCAAGGTTTCCAAAAATATAAAGAACACTCAAATCCGACTTATAACGAAGAAGTTATGACCAATCGAAAATCCACGACACACCCGGTATAACACTGCTAAACGTAAAAAGTGAAACTTCAATAAAATACTTTTTAGCCTTAGGTATCTAAACGAAAGTCGTAGATTACGTTAAACCGTGAACATATATCAAAAGAACGCCCAAATCTGACTTCGTATGAGGAAGTTATGATTTTTCTAAGTTTCGGAACAACGGTAGACAGCTAAAAACTCGAAATAAAGATCGAGCGATTTTTAGCCGACGCAACCTAAACGAGAGTTGAAGGTCTCTACAATAGTAGTACAATGATAAAAAGACAGACGAAAATGGACATCGGATGAAGAAGTTACGGATTTCTAACGGAATTATCCTATCCCGGCCTATTTAAAATATAATATTAAAAATTAAAGTCAAAATTAGGCGACGAAGTCTAAATAAAAATTGTAGAATATATTCTCACCTACGCGTGGATATAAATAATGTCAAAAACGGAGCTCGTATGCGAAAGTTACGCATTTTTGAAGTTTTTGGCACGCATTACGAAGCTTATCCGAAGGAGTACGCCCAGCGTACTTCGGAGTACGCCCAGCGTACCGAATGGAGGGCCTCGGATCGGCCACGTTGCCCCTACACCCTCTACTACCATCCCATCCGAAGACCGGAGTCCGTGACATCATCGCTGACGTACGCCCCACGTACGAGGGTACGCCCTGCGTACGAGGTACGCCCCGCATACTTAGGTGTACGCTCAGCGTACGAGGGCAGCTTCCTCACCTATAAATAGCATGCGAGACTTCTGACTTTCCTTGCCTAATTCTCTCTTCTCTCTCACTTTTACTTCCCGTTTAGCATCCCGAGACGACCCCGACACCCCGGTTTCATACCTCAGCCCCGACGAAGGTCCGAAGCCCCGAGATTCACGAGAATCTCACCACTTTCCGGTCGAAGTGCCGCTCGAGAAAAATCTCGTTTCCTTCGAATCATCAGACTTTCCAGGTGAGTTCATACCCCTACATTTTCACGTCTTTTCATGTTTTAGGGGGGGGGGGGGGAATACAAGTGCATTACGAGAAAAACTTATGTGCTCAGATTTACATCGTTTTATATAGATTCAAATGCATCATCTACATTTTTATAAATGTTAAATAACTTTGATATACAACGTTATACTTTACATGCAAAGTTAGTATTACATCGAGTTTTTATCACCAAATGGAACACACTTTCAGAAAAACTATAATGGGTATAGTTTACGGGTTATTCATTACATCTTTACGTAAACATTATGAAAATTAAATACTTTCATCTACCTGAAATATAGACTTTTCTTTTCGTAAATCTATTAATACTAAGTGTTGTGAGACATTCAGCTTCAACGTACTCTCAAGTACGCATTTCAAGTCTTGTATTATAAACCATAATCTCTTGGAGTGAGAGCGTGATACTTGTGTATAGATCTATACGAGATTGACAATCCCGCACCTAAACTGTTAGCTATAGTTAGACCGGCAGGTCTGGGGTGACAAACATCATAACACTACAACGCCTGAAGAACGTTGTTACAGGCAGTCTGGGTCAATAGCATGGTTATAAAACTCACACGGAAGTATTAAAATGAGTTTGATTTACGAGACTTTTGAATGCATTCAGTAAATACATTATTTGAGTATAAATACACTTTCACCATTCGAGCCCGAAAGATACTATTGCACTCCAGCCTTTGGAACTTTTCAAACTATATGTAGAAAATATTGGATTTTCTGGAAAACACGTTCAGTTATTTTTACTAAAGGGCATACAAATTTCAGTACAAAAACGCTTATGAACTCACCAACTTAATTGTTGAGACTTTTTCAAAACTACTTGTATTTCTCAGGGAATCAGTAATACAAGTAACCATCAGCTTTTGGAGAAGGAACGCTAAGGCGTCTATTATCAAAACATTTTAAATCATCATATTTGTAATATTCTTTTGAAACATGTATTACACGCAACAATGTAAGTTTTTATTATATTTATGATGGTTGTGTTTACTTTCTTTACAATATTCAACTGTTATGATACTACGTGAAGTCACCCACCCCCGAATGTTTCCATCATTCTGGTTTGGAGGTGTGACATAATGCATATCTATATAGAAATAGTTATATAAGTAGGATTGAAAGGACTTAGGACTCATAGCTCGCCTTACTTCCTGTTCCTTGTTTGGTTGTGGACTTAGGGTATCGGTTGTTTATCCGAAGGTCGTTTGAATCTTAATTATATATTATGTATATGTGTATAGATAGAAAAGTTCCTTCATTTAGTTCAATATCTTTCGGTAGCAAAGTTATACAAACATGTTCATTTATACAACAACATTTCTAGTAAACTATAACAGGTATAGTTTAGGAAGTTACTGTAACAAATCGTTATTTCAAACTCATGTAATAGTATAGGTCAATGTGTATTTCTTTTTATAATAATAAAGAGAAATTTTAGCATAATGTGTATATTTACATAATTGACCCTCAAAAATAAATTATTTAACAATATCGATTGGGATGAACCAAGTGATAGAGATTGTATCAAGCTTTCCAAAAATATAAAGAACAGTAAAATCCGAGTTATAACGAAGAAGTTATGACCAATCGAAAATCCGCGACAAAACCGGCAAAACATTGTTCAGTGTAAAAACTGGATTTTCAATAAAAGGCTTTTTAGCCTTAACTCTAAATGAAAGTTGTAGGTTATGTTAAACCGAGAACTTTCATAAAAAGAACGGAAAAATCTGACTTCGTATGAGGAAGTTATGATTTTTCTAAGTTTCAGTATAGCATTGTACAACTAAAATCTCTAAATAAAGATCGAGCGATTTTTAGCCGACACAACCTAAACAAGAATTGAAGGTCTCGTCGGTAGTAGTACAACGGTAAAAAGACAGACAAAAACGGACGTCGGATGAAGAAGTTATGAATTTTTAACGGATTCCCGTCCCGGTCTGTTTAAAATAGTAATATTAAAAATAAATTTAAAATTAGCCGACGAAGTCTAAACGAAAGTCATAGAGTATGATTTTACCTACGCGTGCATATAAAGAACACCAAAAACGGACCTCGTATGCGAAAGTTATGATTTTCGCAAGTTTTGGCACAAAAATAAAGAAAAATAGGAAAAACCGGGCAATTTCGCATGACACGTCACCCTCGCACGTGGCGGCTGCTGATTGGACCAAAGCCTTGCGTGACACCTCCTGATTCGACCAACTCTGCAGTCCAATCCCACTCGGATAGCCTCAAATGAGACACACCGAACATCACCCTCGCACGCCCCTCGGATGCCCCCTTCGCACGTGCCTTCTTTCTACTGGACCGATGTATGGTCCAATCCGAGCCTCCCATCTGCGAGCCTGCGGTCCAAAGTAAGCCCAATCCTTCGCCACCTGTCTGACGCGTGTCAGCCTCGCATAGCCTCGAATCCGAGGCTTCGGCCTATATAAGGCATGCGAGCGCTTCCGATTTATTTACACTTTTTACCCCAAATTTCATTCTCTTTCATATTTTCCACTTCCACAAACTCATATACAACCCCTAAAGCCCCGGTATCAAGTCTCGAACCCTAAGCAAGCCTCGAAGCCCCGAGATTCCCGAGAAGTAACCTCTCTCCTGTCGAAACTCTGCCCGATTTGAGCCGGTTTCTCGACAAATAAACTCCTTTTCGTGAAACGAAACTCTGTCCGATTCACCATCTATCAAGTGAGTACATACCCCCGTATTTTCATAATTTCTACTGTTTTAAGGGGGGGAATACAAGCATAACACAAGAACTTTGTGTTATAAAATCATGATTTCAAATCATGATAAAACAACATTAAATCATTAAAAATACTCAAAACATTAAACTCTTTTATCATCTTATATTTTTCCCCAAAATTCATGTTTGTATATATATATATATATATATATATATGTATATAACTAAGATTTAAAAGGCTTAGGACTAATAACTCATTACGGGTCCTTTTCCTTGTTTGGATGTGGGCTTATAGTACCGGTTATTTGTCCGAGTGTCGTTTAAGTTTTACTTATATATAAAATTGTATATGTATATAAATATAATAGTTATTTCATCAGTTTAACTACCTTTGTAACATGCTGAGCAAGGGATTACATGCAAACATGGTTAAATACACATTCAGAAAGTACATATAAATTATAATAGGTATAATTTATACATAGAACAATAATTCATGATTCAAGTATACTAGAATACACAATCTTACAAGAAACAAGGGTTTTGATACAGAACAAATCCAGGGTTTACACTTATCAAATACATGTTAGAAATTCTAATTCAAGAACATACTGTCAATTTTTATTTCAGAATGATTGGTTTTTGATTCAAGAACATACTGTCAATCATTTATTTCAGAATGATGGGGTTTTCAAAACTAATATATATGTAACGTTTATATGCTTTTTATGAGACATTTAATTCAGGTTGTTTAATTCATTTTAGACAACATAGGAAAAGCCCTGAAATTATAACCAGAATCTCCAGCCAGGGATCGAAACAAGTTGTGTGTAGATCTATATCGGGATTGACAACCCCGCACTCAGGCTGCTAGCTACAGTCAAGCTTACAAGCCGATGAGTGGCAATTGTTATCACCAGTTTAAACGCCCACAAAGCGTTTGTTTCAGGCCATCCGTCATAGTATGGATATAATAACTCATTAAAAAGATATTAACAATACGTTAGTATACAAACAACTAAACGAAAGTACACCTTTAAAGTACCAGTTTACTGTGACAACCCGAAATTTCTATTTTGTACAACCATTCACTTCAATAGAAGTCAGAACAGTTTCTGTTAACTTTCAAGCCATTTGGTGTCGGTTTCAGTATTTTAAAGTTAGTACTTCAAGAGATATCAGGAGAGAGGATGTCCTAGGGTTTATTGTGCATCAATAAAGTTTCAAAAACTCTAAGAGTTTGGAGTTTATGGCCCAAATGGTATTAGGGCCGTAAACCCTAATGACTATATAAGTGACACTTAGTTATTTTTAGCCTTTTTTCACACTTCCAAGTCTAGAACCAATTCTCTCTCAAGTATCATCCAAAGTTCTTCAAAAATCTTCAAGAAAGTAAGTGTTTTCTTCCTTGTTTAGTTGATATCTATCTTAATCTAGTGATCTTACATGATTTCATCCATGAAGTCATTCCATTTGCGTAGATCTTCAAGTTTCACCAAGAACACCAAGAACACACACTAGTGTTCTTGGAATTTTAGCACCTTTTCAAGCTTCTACATAGTAAGTACTCTTACCTAGGCTTGTTATAAGACTTGTTACACTTCTAATCATCAAGAAAACACCAAGGAAACAGTAGATCAAAGGTGTTTACGGTCCAAGATGTTCTTGGACCGTAAACCCTAATAACGGTGCCAAAGTATGCCTAGTCCCTTACAAAGCATTGGAAACTAGTCTAGATCCCACCCTTAATGTGCTTAGGACCTTAAATATCAAAAAGACCATAAACCGTATGGGTTTACGGCCGTAAACACGTGGAGACAAAGTCCATTGGAAACAAGCAGGAATGCTCCTTATGATTTATAAAGCTTCATATCACAAAATGGTGGAGGCACCATGAGTTTACGGCCGTAAACTCATGGGTTTACGACCGTAAACTCCAACGGAGTTGGTCACAAAACCGTAAACTCCAATAGAGGGTCCCCTTGAACCCAAAACTCAATAGCCAAGTCCTACAACCCTTAGATGCAATCCTTAGGACTTATAGCACTTAAATCAAGTGTTTTTCATGTCTTAGGATGTCTTAACTTGGTAAATTAGTTGTTTAATGACTAATTGGATACATATATGTGTTATTATATGTTAACTAGGATCTTTGTGTGTGCTCAAGTCTTCACTTGACACTTAGCTTCCTTTTCCATCCGTTCATCCAAACCACACACTACATGTGAGTTCATACCCCTTAATTAACCTTTTAAATGTTTTTAAATGCTTTTATGGGGGGGGGGAGGGGGAATACAAGTTGAATCATTTTAGTTAATATATCAATCACATGTGATGAATAACTACCAAACAAGTGGATTCTTACTTTTCAAACTGTGTTATCAAACAATTACTTTTCAAACTCTTTTACATGTCAATTACTTTTCAAACTCTTTTACATGTCAATTACTTTTCAAACTGTGTTATCAAACAATTACTTTTTAAACTCTTTTACGTATCAAATACTTTTATCAAACTCTTTTACATGTCAATTACTTTTATTTAAACTCTTTTACACTTATATTCTGTTAAATATATATCTTTATAGATATAGTTATATAAGTAGGATTGAAAGGACTTAGGACTGATAACTCACCTTACCTCCTGTCCTCGTTTGGTTGTGGACTTAGGGTATCGGTTATTTGTCCGAAGGTCGTTTGAATCCTAGTTATATATTATGTATATGTATATAGATATAAAAGTTCCTTCTTTCTATTCATAACCTTTGGGTAGCAAAGGCACACATACATGTTTATACATTCAAATCATATTACTAGTAAGCTACTATAGGTGTAGTTTAGGGTATTACTAATACTATTACTAGAACAATGAAACATACAATGAGTCAGTTCATACATGAGTCAATACATGCTAGACAGAGAGAGAACACACAATACAGCTAGTACATACTATACATTACAATACATGCTAGACAGAGAGAGAACACACAATACAACTAGTAGATACTATACATTACAATATATGCTAGACAGAGAGAGAACACACAATACAGCTAGTACATACTATACATTACAATACATGCTAGACAGAGAGAGAACACACAATACAGCTAGCATATACATATACTAGGACATTACTACAGTTATGTGAGCCACGTAACGGGGTATGGCATCACCTGTCATGGCCCGTTTTGTATCCAAAATATCCTTAAATGGAGAGCGTATGAGTTTGTGTATAGATCTATACTGGATTGACTATCCTACACCTTGCTGCTCGCTACAGTGGGACTTGCAAGTCTACGGGTGGCAAATGTCATTTCTTACGACGTCTTACATCGTCGTTTTTCTATAGTTGGTAGCAGGGTACAGGCCGATCACATGGTACTTTAAATTACAATTGGTTTAAGGTAGTTAGTACAGCAGTAGTTACTTAATACAACACTACAGTACTATTTCATTTTCCCATTACATTCACTTTGTGATCTTCACACAATATACAGTAATGTAAAAACTATATTTTTGGATAATGAGAGTTAGATTTGGGAAAATACATACTCTTACAAGAGACACACACACGACCACTAGATGCCTTGGTAGAAGGCTACTTTTAGTAGGAAACATAGGGTTTTCTAGGATAGTTCAAAATATCTTACAAAACATCTTACAAAACATCTTACAAAACATCTTACAAATAATTTCTTATAAATACAGACATTAATATACTTATGATCTCACCAGCTTTAAAGCTGATACTCGCTTTCAAAATAACTTGTATTCTCAGGTCACCAGTAGACAGGTACTAGTACCAGGTTCTGAGAAGATGGAGCTCATTCAAGACTCATCTTTTATTTTGATTTATATTTTGACGTCTATTTAACTTGACAGAACACACTTGTATTAAAATTATATTATTAATGCAATGGATGATGTTGTCGCTTGTTTACTACATTGCACTGTTGTGATACTAAACATGACGTCCTCCACCCCCGAACGATTCCGCCGTTCTTGGTTTTGGGGTGTGACAGATTGGTATCAGAGCATTGTTTATAGTGAATTGAGTAAATCAACCCATAAAAGATATACAGACAATAAATACAATGGGATTAAAATACTCTGACAAAGAGTTTATACTTTTAAATAATAAAATATTTAATTAAGGATACGTGCCTGCATTCATACTAAAATCAGTGTCACTAGGACAGAACAAAAGAATTACGATTGTTGGGCAGCACAAGTAGACTTAGAGACATATGGTCAACCCTGGGAAGATATAGCCTGATCAACTATATTATCCGAGGAGTGACTACCATGTGCCTAAGTGTGGTTGTGAGGTTGCAACAAGTCTAAAAATTTACCCACAATACCACAATGAAAACAATAGAACATAAATCTAAAATACTATACGGGTATTTTGTATTTCCATAATTGCTTATTTGAGAACTAAAGATCTTCATTAATAGGTAGATAGTTGCAAAGTGGATACATTAAGGTTATGTGTAACTAGGATGACATAGGATTAGAATCTGTGAAATTTTGCTTTACCCCTGTTCCTTGTGAATTTGGAGTTAAGGTCACTTATTCGAAGGCCTATCCTGTTTTGATTTTTATATAACTGGTATGCACTTTACAAATATTGAAGTAACCAATGAAGATTATCATATAATTATCTAGTTAGCACGTCTAAGAAATTTTTCTTTATCCCTTTTCTCGCATAGATAACATGGTTGAATTCCATCCCCGCGGCAACTTGTACATCCCTAACCAAGGTAATGGAGGAGGGTTTGAAGCAGAGCCAGAAAATGATCACCCAATCCCTGTGGATGATCACCAGGCTGAAGGCTTTATAGATGGTTCTAACTCCGAGCCTGAAGTTGAGAACCTACCCCCAGTGGCTCTTGTCCCAAATCCTAACCCTCGTCCTGCTTTTCAAGGCCCAACGCCTCAGTGGGTGGAAAGCTTGGAAACAGGGAGCCAAGATCAGGATCAGCCCATACCATTCAACGGAGACCAAAGCTTTTATGACCTGAGCGAAGGAGGCTCAGCAGACAGAGTCTTGCCAATCTTGGTCCGCAGAATGGCTCGAAACGAGATTCAGGGCAGGACAGCTCTCCATCGAATCATGGAAGTTGTCACCAATGTGAGAATGCATACCCTCCGTACCATTCGTCTGGAAGATGCTCGCGAGAGATCTAGGGGAGACCATGAGACCCTACTGCAAGCACTAGCTGAAACTCGAGCCGAAGTCATAGAGCTCCGAGTACGCCAGAGGCTGTACGAAAGATACATGCTGGATATGGAGCGCCAGCTGGCTGAACTAAGGTTTCACCAGAGGGATGACCATCCCCAGTAGGAGATATTCTACCTTTCTTCCCTGGTTGAAAGGGTAGTCTTCCTATCTATACTCTAAGTACCTCTTTTCTAAGTAACTAACTTTGTACTGTAAGTACTTTCTAGTTAGGCCTGTATGCCGTCAAAACTTTTGTTACTTCGGATATGATGTAAGACCTACTCCAAGGTCATTTTCTCCCATCCTCTCATATTATATCTTAAATATCAAAGATATTGAAAGTCGGCAAATTTTTAGGCCAATCATTGTTGAAAAACATCCATTTTGCTATCATTAGAATTCTATCGGAAACGTACTCTAGTCATGTAATTGAGCTATTGTAATTGAGCTCAGAGATCACTTCCAATCCTTGTCAAAGGTTAGATAGCAATCGTCTTATAACCATCCTATGAACTTACTTCCACTCGTTACTAGGACTACATCATAGGGATGTAGGTCAAACCCTCGAGAACTTACTCCTACTCTTTGTATGGATGGTCGAAATACATCTAGGTTCAACCATAATCACTCACGAACTCATTTTCTTTTCCATAACAGAATCATGTCGTCACCCAGAAATAACCAGCCGAGCAACGAAACCACTATCCTTCATATCGACGTCGCTACTTTCCAAGCCACGGTATCAGCTGCCATGCCAGCTGTCCTTGCAAACCTCAGCACTAACAGCACAAGCAAGGCTGATAAGGGGATTGACGATGCCGATCGTTGTATCAATCCAGGAAACCAACAAATGATAACAGTCACTGAATTGCAAAGTCGTAAAACCGAGAAAAGAAAACGAAAGCGCCAAGCCCAAAAGGAGCGCAAGCAATCCCAAAGACTTGCCATGCAACAGCAACAAGTGGCAACCCCTGCCATCCCAGTACCGATCAGACCATACGAGGGAAAACTACCGAAGTGTGATAAGTGTAGCTCTCATCATAATGGGGCTTGCCATGAAATGCAATGTTGCAATTGCTACCAAATAGGGCACCATGTTCGTAGCTGTAGAGCACCGACACGACCTATCACTCAAGTCCCTGACATCGGAGTCATTCAGGCGTGTTATGGTTGCGGTGAAATCGGACACCTTAAGAGGAATTGTTCGAAAAGGAGGAGAAACCAAAGCAACCGTGTCCACATAACTCCGACACGACACTTCACTTCTACCACCGATGCTGGTACTAACAAGATATGTCACCTATGCGGTGAGATAGGACATCTCGAGAAGGATTGTCCAATAACGAAGAACTCTGGTGCAGACGGGAAGATACTAAGGATCACAGCCGCTGGAGAGACTACTTCGTACTCACATTGAAATACTAGGGTATTTCGTTATAGTAGACTTATAAACTGTTATAAACTAGTGCAACTAGAGTTTAGTCTTTGCGAGATCCCGTCAGTCAAGGGACTCTCGTGCTGTGTGTACTCGCTTTTGTAGTATATCCTGTTCGCATCAGTAGTCTTTTAGATGAAACTAAACTACTTGAACTCTGTAAGAGTTGCACCGTTATGTTTTGTAACACTTTTATTATCCATTCTAACGCCTTTTATTCCGAGTAGTCCGACAGTCTCATATAACTTGAGCAAATTCGACCTTCACAACGCCAGCTTCATGCATAAATTCTTTTCTCCGAAATCGCCTTTCTAGCGAAGTCGTCATTCCAGAACTCCGAAGTACCCATGCAGGAAGTACCATAAGTTTCGTATCCATCCTGAAGACACCTCAGCAAATCTCCCCGGAGTACCACTCGTAAAGTACGTCAAGTTCAACCTGAAGACCCATACGGTTGATCTATCGCTGGAGAAGGTATACGCAAGGGTGGTATATAATCAAGGTTCTACAGGCTTAGAATTAATGATTCCGCTTTAACTTCTTTTCCTTGTTTGGATGTGAGCTTAAAGAAGAATCATTTATTCGACTGCCTTTTCAGTCTTAATTATATACGACTCGTATACACAAAACTGTGATTGATGAGCCAAATATGACTTCTGATATGAACTTTAGGACGGAGACTGCCCAAGACTACGAGTGATTGTACTGCCATAAGGATAAACTTAGAAACCAATCAAACGCCTTCTCACTGATCGAGACGATAGATTCAAGTAGGACAGAAAAACTCTCGGGATCACTTCCGCAACGTCAAGTCGAGTTCGAAATCGACTTAGTTCTAGGGGCTACTCTAGTAGCCAAATCGCTCTATCGTCTAGCACCTACAGAGATGCAGGAACTGTCCAGTCAACTTAACGAACTGCTCATCAAGGGCTTTATAAGACCAAGCTTCTCACCCTGGGGAACTCAGGTCTTGGTCGTCAAGAAGAAAGACGGATTGTTTCGTATGTGCATCGACTACAGGGAGCTCAACAAGCTAACCATCAATTATCAGTGCTCTTTGCCTAGCATAGACGAATTATTTGATCAACTGAAGAAGGGCGAACTTCTTTTCAAAAGTCGATCCAAGATCCTGGCATCACCAGCTGCGAATTCATAGTGATGCCAGTCGGATTAACAAACGCGCCGCATTATTCATTGATTTAATGAATAAGGTGTGTCGTCCTTACTTAGATCAAGTCGTCATCATCTCCTTCGATGCCATACTTATCTACCCTCGTAGTAAAGAGGATCATAGTCAACAGCTTCAACAGGTAGTGGAAAATTTTCGATCAGGAAATTTCTACGCGAAATTCTCTTAAATACGAGTTTGGATTAGAAGGGTCAAATTTTTGTGTCACGTTGTTAGTGAAGAGGGAATTCAAGTAGACACTTCCAAATTCCAAGCCATTGAGAATGGCCAAATCCGAAGACACCTATGGAAATTCGTAAATTTCTAGGTCTCGCAGATTATTGTAGTAGATTCTTTCAGAACTTCTTACGATTAGCGAACTTAGTAACGTACTTTCTACTTTCTACGTCTCGAACCTGAAAAGGTGTCGGTCCGACGAGACTCTCGTAATCCCACTCGACGAGATCGAGATCAATGAGAGCCTCAACTTCGTGGAAGAACTTGTAGAGATCACGGACCGAGAGGTCAAGCAAATCAAGCAAAGCCGCTTCCCGTTAGTGAAGGCTTGCTGGAGCGCCAATCGAGGACCTGAATTCACTTGGGAGCGAGAGGATCAGATGAAACTGAAATATCCTCGTCCTTTTTAGTAGTGGTTGTAACTACTTATTTGCTTAAACCCTTATTTCGGGACGAAATTCCTTCTAACGGGGGGATGATGTGACAACCCAAAGTTTCTATTCTGTACAACCAGTTTCGGCTAAATTTTAAGCCATTTGGTGTCGGTTTCAGTATTTTAAAGTTAGTACTTCAAGAGATATCAGGAGAGAGGATGCCCTAGGGTTTATTGTGCATCAATAAAGTTCCAAAAACTCCAAGAGTTTGGAGTTTACGGCCCAAATTGTATTAGGGCCGTAAACCCTAATGACTATATAAGTGACACTTAGTTATTTTTAGCCTTTTTTCACACATCCAAGTCTAGAACCAATTCTCTCTCAAGTATCATCCAAAGTTCTTCAAAAATCTTCAAGAAAGTAAGTGTTTTCTTCCTTTTTTAGTTGATATCTATCTTAATCTAGTGATCTTACATGATTTCATCCACGAAATGATTCCATTTGTGCAGATCTTCAAGTTTCACGAAGAACACCAAGAACACACACTAGTGTTCTTGGACTTTTAGCATATTTTCAAGCTTCTACATAGTAAGTACTCTTACCTAGGCTTGTTATAAGACTTGTTACACTTCTAATCATCAATAAAACACCAAGGAAACACTAGATCAAAGGTGTTTACGGTCCAAGATGTTCATGGACCGTAAACCCTAATAAGGGTGCCAAAGTATGCCTAGTCCCTTACAAAGCCTTGGAAACTAGTCTAGATCCCACCCTTGATGTGCTTAGGACCTTAAATATCAAAAAGACCATAAACCATATGGGTTTACGGCCGTAAACACATGGAGACATGGTCCATGGGCCGTAAACTCCATTTAGGAGTGAAATGATGCCACAAACACTTCCTAAGGCTTAGACTTGAAGTAGGAATGCTCCTTATGACTTATAAAGCTTCATATCACAAAATGGTGGAGGCACCATGAGTTTACAGCCGGAAACTCATGGGTTTACGACCGTAAAATCCAAAGGAGTTGGTCACAAAACCGTAAACTCCAATAGAGGGTCCCCTTAAACCCTAAACTCAATAGCCAAGTCCTACAACCCTTAGATGCAATCCTTAGGACTTATAGCACTTAAATGAAGTGTTTTTCATGTCTTAGGATGTCTTAACTTGGTAAATTAGTTGTTTAATGACTAATTGGATACATATATGTGTTATTATAAGTTAACTAGGATCCTTGTGTGTGCTCAAGTCTTCACTTGACACTTAGCTTCCTTTTCCATCCGTTCATCCGAACCACTCACTACAGGTGAGTTCATACCCCTTAATTAACCTTTTAAATGTTTTTAAATGCTTTTATGGGGGGGAAATACAAGTTGAATCATTTTAGTTATTATATCAATCACATGTGATTAATAACTACCAAACAAGTGGATTCTTACTTTTCAAACTGTGTTATCAAACAATTACTTTTCAAACTCTTTTACATGTCAATTACTTTTCAAACTCTTTTACATGTCAATTACTTTTCAAACTGTGTTATCAAACAATTACTTTTTAAACTCTTTTACATATCAAATACTTTTATCAAACTCTTTTACATGTCAATTACTTTTATTTAAACTCTTTTACACTTATATTCTGTTAAATGTATATCTTTATAGATATAGTTATATAAGTAGGATTGAAAGGACTTAGGACTGATAACTCACCTTACCTCCTGTTCCCCGTTTGGTTGTGGACTTAGGGTATCGGTTATTTGTCCGAAGGTCGTTTGAATCCTAGTTATATATTATGTATATGTATATAGATATAAAAGTTCCTTCTTTCTATTCAAAACCTTTGGGTAGCAAAGGCACACATACATGTTTATACATTCAAATCATATTACTAGTAAGCTACTATAGGTGTAGTTTAGGGTATTACTAATACTATTACTACAACAATGAAACATACAATGAGTCAGTTCATACATGAGTCAATACATGCTAGACAGAGAGAGAACACACAATACAGCTAGTACATACTATACATTACAATACATGCTAGATAGAGAGCGAACACACAATACATCTAGTACATAATATACATTACAATACATGCTAAACAGAGAGAGAACACACAATACACCTAGTAGATACTATACATTACAATACATGCTAGACAGAGAGAGAACACATAATACAGCTAGCACATACATATACTAGGACATTACTAATCTTATGTGAGCCATGTAACGGGGTATGGCATCACCTGTCATGGCCCGTTTTGTATCCAGAATCTCCTTAAATGGAGAGCGTATGAGTTTGTGTATATATCTATGCTGGATTGACTATCCTACACCTTGCTGCTAGCTACAGTGGGACTTGCAAGTCTACGGGTGCCAAATGTCATTTCTTACAACGTCTTACATCGTCGTTTTTCTATAGTTGGTAGCAGGGTACATGCCGATCACATGGTACTTTAAATTACAATTGGTTTAAGGTAGTTAGTACAACAGTAGTTACTTAATACAACACTATAGTACTATTTCATTTTCCCATTACATTCACTTTGTGATCTTCACACAATATACAGTAATGTAAAAACTATATTTTTGGATAATGACAGTTAGATTTGGGAAAATACATACTCTTACAAGAGACACACACACGACCACTAGATGCCTTGGTAGAAGGCTACTTTTAGTAGGAAACATAGGGTTTTCTAGGATAGTTCAAAACATCTTACAAAACATCTGACAAAACATCTTACAAATACTTTCTTATAAATACAGACATTAATATACTTATGATCTCACCAGCTTTAAAGCTGATACTCGCTTTCAAAATAACATGTATTCTCAGGTCACCAGTAGACAGGTACTAGTACCAGGTTCTGAAAAGATGGAGCTCATTCAAGACTCATCTTTTATTTTGATTTATATTTTGATGTCTATTTAACTTGACATAACACACTTGTATTAAAATTATATTTTTAATGAAATTGATGATGTTGTTGCTTGTTTACTACTTTGCACTGTTGTGATAGTGAACATGACGTCCTCCACCCCCGAACGATTCCGCCGTTCTTGGTTTTGGGGTGTGACATATTGGTATCAGAGCATTGTTTATAGTGAATTGAGTATATCAACCCATAAAAGACATACAGACTATAAATACAATGGGATTAAAATACTCTGACAAAGAGTTTATACTTTTAAATAATAAAATATTTAATTAAGTATACGTGCCTGCATTCATACTAAAATCAGTGTCACTAGGACAGAACAAAAGAATTACGATTGTTGGGCAGCACAAGTAGACATAGAGACATATGGTCAACCCTGGGAAGATATAGCCTGATCAACTATATTATCCGAGGAGTGACTACCATGTGCCTAAGTGTGGTTGTGAGGTTGCAACAAGTCTAAAAATTTACCCACAATACCACAATGAAAACAATAGAACATAAATCTAAAATACTATACGGGTATTTTGTATTTCCATAATTGCTTATTTGAGAACTAAAGATCTTCATTAATAGGTAGATAGTTGAAAAGTGGATACATTAAGGTTATATGTAACTAGGATGACATAGGCTTAGAATCTGTGAAATTTTGCTTTACCCCTGTTCCTTGTGAATTTGGAGTTAAGGTCACTTATTCGAAGGCCTATCCTGTTTTGATTTCATATAACTGGCATGCACTTTACAAATATTGAAGTAACCAATGAAGATTATCATATAATTATCTAGTTAGCACGTCTAAGAAATTTTTCTTTATCCCTTTTCTCGCATAGATAACATGGTTGGATTCCATCCCCACGACAACTTGTACATCCTTAACCAAGGTAATGGAGGAGGGTTTGAAGCAGAGCCAGAAAATGGTCACCCAATCCCTGTGGATGATCACCAGGCTGAAGGCTTTGCAGATGGTTCTGACTCCGAGCCTGAAGTTGAGAACCTACCCCCAGTGGCTCTTGTCCCAAATCCTAACCCTCGTCCTGCTTTTCAAGGCCCAACGCCTCAGTGGGTGGAAAGCTTGGAAAAAGGGAGCCAAGATCAGGATCAGCCCATACCATTCAACGGAGACCAAAGCTTTTTTGACCTAAGCGAAGGAGGCTCAGCAGACAGAGTCTTGCCAATCCTGGTCCGCAGAATGGCTCGAAACGAGATTCAGGGCAGGACAGCTCTCCATCGAATCACGGAAGTTGTCACCAATGCGAGAATGCATACCCTCCGTACCAGTCGTCTGGAAGATGCTCGCGAAAGATCTAGGGGAGACCATGAGAACCTACTGCAAGCACTAGCTGAAACTCGAGCTGAAGTCATAGAGCTCCGAGTATGCCAGAGGGTGTACGAAAGATACATGCTGGATATGGAGCGCCAGCTGGCTGAACTAAGGTTTCACCAGAGGGATGACCGTCCCCAGTAGGAGATATTCTACCTTTCTTCCCTGGTTGAAAGGGTAGTCTTCCTATATATACTCTAAGTACCTCTTTTCTAAGTAACTAACTTTGTACTGTAAGTACTTTTTAGTTAGGCCTGTATGCCGTCAAAACTTTTATTACTTCGGATATGATGTAAGACCTACTCCAAGGACATTTTCTCCCATCCTCTCATATTACATCTTAAATATCAAAGATATTGAAAGTCGGCAAATTTTTAGGCCAATCATTGTTCAAATACTTCCGTTTTGCTATCATTATAATTCTATCAGAAACGTACTCTAGTCAAGTAATTGAGCTTAGAGATCACTTCCAATCCTTGTCAAAGGTTAGATACCAATCGTCTTATAACCATCCTATGAACTTACTTCCACTCGTTACTAGGACTGCATCATAGGGGTGTAGGTCAAACCCTCGAGAACTTACTCCTACTCTTTGTATGGATGGTCGAAATACATCTAGGTTCAACCATAATCACTCACGAACTCATTTTCTTTTCCATAACAGAATTATGTCGTCACCCAGAAATAACCAGCCGAGCAACGAAACCACTATCCTTCATATCGACGTCGCTACTTTCCAAGTCGCGGTATCAGCTGCCGTGGCAGCTGTCCTTGCAAACCTCAGCACTAATAGCACAAGCAAGGCTGACAAGGGGATTGACGATTCCGATCGTTGTATCAATCCGGGAAACCAGCAAATGATAACAGTCACTAACTTGCAAAGTCGTAAAACCGAGAAAAGAAAACGAAAGCGCCAAGCCCAAAAGGAGCGCAAGCGATCCCAAAGACTTACCATGCAACAGCAACAAGTGGCAACCCCTGCCATCCCAGTACCGATCAGACCATACGAGGGAAAACTACCGAAGTGTGATAAGTGTAGCTCTCATCATAATGGGGCTTGCCATGAAATGCAATGCTGCAATTGCTACCAAATAGGGCACCATGTTCGTAGCTGTAGAGCATCGGCACGACCTATCACTAAAGTCCCTGACATCGGAGTCGTTCAGGCGTGTTATGGTTGCGGTGAAATCGGACACCTTAAGAGGAATTGTTCGAAAAGGAGGAGCAACGAAAGCAACCGTGTCCACATAACTCCGACACGACACTTCACTTCTGCCACCGATGCCGGTACTAATAAGATATGTTACCTATGCGGTGAGATAGGACATCTCGAGAAGGATTGTCCAATAACGAAGAACTCTGGTGCATACGGGAAGATACTAAGGATCACAGCCGCAGGAGAGACTACTCCGTACTCACGTTGAAATACTAGGGCATTTCGTTATAGTAGACTTATAAACTGTTAAAAACTAGTGCACCTAGAGTTTAGTCTTTGCGAGATCCCGTCAGTCAAGGGACTCTCGTGCTGTGTGTACTCGCTTTTGTAGTATATCCTGTTCGCATCAGTAGTCTTTTAGATGAAAGTAAACTACTTGAACTCTGTAAGAGTTGCACCGTTATGTTTTGTAACACTTTTATTATCCAGTCTAACGCCTTTTATTCCGAGTAGTCCGACAGTCTCATATAACTTGAGCAAATTCGACCTTCACAACGCCAGCTTCATGCATAAATTCTTTTCTCCGAAATCGCCTTTCTAGCGAAGTCGTCATTCCAGAACTCCGAAGTACCCATGCAGGAAGTACCATAAGTTTCGTATCCATCCTGAAGACACCTCAGCAAACCTCCCCGGAGTACCATACGGTTGATCTATCGCTGGAGAAGGTATACGCAAGGGTGGTATATAATCAAGGTTCTACAGGCTTAGAATTAATGATTCCACTTTAACTTCTTTTCCTTGTTTGGATGTGAGCTTAAAGAAGAATCATTTATTCGACTGCCTTTTCAGTCTTAATTATATACGGCTCGTATACACAAAACTGTGATTGATGAACCAAATATGACTTCTGATATGAACTTTAGGACGGAGACTGCCCAAGACTACGAGTGATCGTACTGCCATAAGGATAAACTTAGAAACCAATCAAACGCCTTCTCACTGATCGAGACGATAGATTCAGGTAGGACAAAAAAACTCTCGGGATTACCTCCGCCACGTTAAGTCGAGTTCGAAGTCGACTTAGTTTTAGGGCTTACTCCAGTAGCCAAATCGGCCTATCGTCTAGCACCTACAGAGATGCACGAACTGTCCATTCAACTTAACGAACTGCTCATCAAGGGCATTATAATACCAAGCTTCTCACCCTGGGGAACTCAGGCCTTGGTCTTCAAGAAGAAAGACGGATCGTTTCTTATGTGCATCGACTACAGGGAGCTCAACAAGCTAACCATCAATTATCAGTACTCTTTGCCTAGCATAGATGAATTATTTGATCAAGTGAAGAAGGGCGAACTTCTTTTCAAAAGTCGATCCAAGATCCAGGCATCACCAGCTGCGAATTCATTGTGATGCCAGTCGGATTAACAAACGCGCCGCATTATTCATTGATTTAATGAATAAGCTGTGTCGTCCTTACTTAGATCAATTTGTCATCATCTCCTTCGATGACATACTAATCTACCCTCGTAGTAAAGAGGATCATAGCCAACAGCTTCAACAGGTAGTGGAAATTTTTCGATTAGGAAATTTCTACGCGAAATTCTCTTAAATACGAGTTTGGATTAGAAGGGTCAAATTTATGTGTCACGTTGTTAGTGAAGAGGGAATTCAAGTAGACACTTCCAAATTCCAAGCCATTGAGAATGGCCAAATCCGAAGATGCCTATAGAAATTCGTAAATTTCTAGGTCTCGCAGACTATTGTAGTAGATTCTTTCAGAACTTCTCACGATTAGCGAACTTAGTAACGTACATTCTACTTTCCACGTCTCGAACCTGAAAAGGTGTCTGTCCGACGAGACTCTCGTAATCCCACTCGACGACATCGAGATCAACGAGAGCCTGAACTTCGTGGAAGAACTTGTAGAGATCACGGACCGAGAGGTCAAGCAAATCAAGCAAAGCCGCTTCCCGTTAGTGAAGGTTCGCTGGAGTGCCAAGCGAGGACCTGAATTCACTTGGGAGCGAGAGGATCAGATGAAACTAAAATATCCTCGTCCTTTTTAGTAGTGGTTGTAACTACTTATTTGCATAAAACCTAATTTCGGGAAGAAATTCCTTCTAATGGAGGGATGATGTGACAACCCGAAATTTCTATTATGTACAACCAGTTTTTGCTAACTTTTAAGCCATTTGGTGTCGGTTTTTAGTATTTTAAAGTTAGTACTTCAAGAGATATCAGGAGAGAGGATGCCCTTGGGTTTATTGTGCATCAATAAAGTTCTAAAAACTCCAAGAGTTTGGAGTTTACGGCCCAAATGGTATTAGGGCCGTAAACCCTAATGACTATATAAGTGACACTTAGTTATTTTTATCCTTTTTTCACACTTCCAAGTCTAGAACCAATTCTCTCTCAAGTATCATCCAAAGTTTTTCAAAAATCTTCAAGAAAGTAAGTATTTTCTTCCTTGTTTAGTTGATATCTATCTTAATCTAGTGATCTTACATGATTTCATCCATGAAATCATTCCATTTGTGTAGATCTTCAAGTTTCACCAAGAACACCAAGAACACACCCTAGTGTTCTTGGACTTTTAGCACCTTTTCAAGCTTCTACATAGTAAGAACTCTTACCTAGGCTTGTTATAAGACTTGTTACACTTCTATTCATCAAGAAAACACCAAGGAAACACTAGATCAAAGGTGTTTACGGTCCAAGATGTTCTTGGACCGTAAACCCTAATAAGGGTGCCAAAGTATGCCTAGTCCCATACAAAGCCTTGGAAACTAGTCTAGATCCCACCCTTGATGTGCTTAGGACCTTAAATATCAAAAAGACCATAAACCATATGGGTTTACAGCCGTAAACACATGGAGACAGGGTCCATGGGCCGTAAACTCCATTTAGGAGTGAAATGATGCCACAAACACTTCCTAAGGCTTAGACTTGAAGTAGGAATGCTCCTTATGACTTATAAAGCTTCAAATCACAAAATGGTGGAGGCACCATGAGTTTATGGCCGTAAACTCCAAAGGCGTTGGTCACAAAACCGTAAATTCCAATAGAGGGTCCCCTTGAACCCTAAACTCAATAGCCAAGTCCTACAACCCTTAGATGCAATCCTTAGGACTTATAGCACTTAAATCAAGTGTTTTTCATGTCTTAGGATGTCTTAACTTGGTAAATTAGTTGTTTAATGACTAATTGGATACATATATGTGTTATTATATGTTAACTAGGATCCTTGTGTGTGCTCAAGTCTTCACATGACACTTAGCTTCCTTTTCCATCCGTTCATCCAAACCACTCACTACAGGTGAGTTCATACCCCTTAATTAACCTTTTAAATGTTTTTAAATGCTTTTATGGGGGGGAGGGGGAATACAAGTTGAATCATTTTAGTTATTATATCAATCACATGTGATGAATAACTACCAAACAAGTGGATTCTTACTTTTCAAACTGTGTTATCAAACAATTACTTTTCAAACTCTTTTACATGTCAATTACTTTTCAAACTCTTTTACATGTCAATTACTTTTCAAACTGTGTTATCAAACAATTACTTTTTAAACTCTTTTACATATTAAATACTTTTATCAAACTCTTTTACATGTCAATTACTTTTATTTAAACTCTTTTACACTTATATTCTGTTAAATGTATATCTTTATAGATATAGTTATATAAGTAGGATTGAAAGTACTTAGGACTGATAACTCACCTTACCTCCTGTTCCTCGTTTGGTTGTGGACTTAGGGTATCGGTTATTTGTCAGAAGGCCGTTTGAATCCTAGTTATATATTATGTATATGTATATAGATATAAAAGTTCCTTCTTTCTATTCAAAACCTTTGGGTAGCAAAGGCACACATACATGTTTATACATTCAAATCATATTACTAGTAATCTACTATAGGTGTAGTTTAGGGTATTACTAATACTATTACTAGAACAATGAAACATACAATGAGTCAGTTCATACATGAGTCAATACATGCTAGACAGAGAGAGAACACACAATACAGCTAGTACATACTATACATTACAATACATGGTAGACAGAGAGAGAACACACAATATAGCTAGTACATACTATACATTACAATACATGCTAGACAGAGAGAGAACACACAATACAGCTAGTACATACTATACATTACAATACATGCTAGACAGAGAGAGAACACACAATACAGCTAGCACATACATATAGTAGGACATTACTACAGTTATGTGAGCCATGTAACGGGGCATGGCATCACCTGTCATGGCCTGTTTTGTATCCAGAATCTCCTTAAATGGAGAGCGTATGAGTTTGTGTATAGATCTATACTGGATTGACTATCCTACACCTTGCTGCTCGCTACAGTGGGACTTGCAAGTCTACGGGTGCCAAATGTCATTTCTTACGACGTCTTACATCGTCGTTTTTCTATAGTCGGTAGCAGGGTCCAGGCCGCTCACATGGTACTTTAAATTACAATTGGTTTAAGGTAGTTACTACAGTAGTAGTTACTTAATACAACACTACAGTACTATTTCATTTTCCCATTGCATTCACTTTCTGATCTTCACACAATATACAGTAATGTAAAAACTATATTTTTGGATAATGATAGTTAGATTTGGGAAAACACATACTCTTATAAGAGACACACACACGACCACTAGATGCCTTGGTAGAAGGCTACTTTTAGTAGGAAACATAGGGTTTTCTAGGATAGTTCAAAACATCTTACAAAACATCTTACAAAACATCTTACAAATACTTTCTTATAAATACAGACATTAATATACTTATGATCTCACCAGCTTTAAAGCTGATACTCGCTTTCAAAATAACTTGTATTCTCAGGTCACCAGTAGACAGGTACTAGTACCAGGTTCTGAGAAGATGGAGCTCGTTCAAGACTCATCTTTTATTTTGATTTATATTTTGATGTCTATTTAAATTGACAAAACACACTGGTATTAAAATTATATTATTAATGCAATGGATGATGTTGTTGCTTGTTTACTACTTTGCACTGTTGTGATACTGAACATGACGTCCTCCACCCCCGAACGATTCCGCCGTTCTTGGTTTTGGGGTGTGACATTTACAGAATACAAAATACAATGGTTTAATACAGTTTTCAATAACAGCTGGTGGAGCCAGGCACACTCTCAGTACATGTTTTTTCATAAAGGAATACAAATACAAAACATTGATACAAAGTGAACGGTTTTATGGGAATAAAACTACTATTCATATACAACAGAAAATATAGGATTTTCTGGAACAATTTACATATACAAGAAACAGAGACATCCTTTAAACATAAACACTTGTGCACTCACTCAACTTTATGTTGATACTCTCTTTTCAAATTACTTGTATTCTCAGGGAAATAATACACAGGTACTCCCCGAGCTTTTTGAGAAGATGGAGCTATGTTGAGTCATATCTTCTTTTGTATAACTATATTTTGGTTCAATATACAATGATTGAACACATGTAAATACTTATACCTTTTAAATACAATGGTTGTTTGTACTTTGATTACTATGATGTATGTGTTGTGATACTACAATTGAAGTCCTCCACCCCCGGACGTTTCCGCCGTCTGGTTTGGGGGTGTCACAGATTGGTATCAGAGCATTGTTTATAGTGAACTCAGTATATCAATCCATAAAAGATATACAAACTATAAATACATCGGGGCAAGGAGCTCTGACTACAAGTATACTTTTTAAAGATTTAGGTATTTTTATAAGAAGTATACTAACACTCATACCTACAAGTACAGTATCACAGTCATAAGAACACACTCATACTTACAAGTACAATATCACAATCATAGGAACTTAAAAGTATTTGGATGTTGAACACTATAGTCAAACCGGGGCAGTTATGTAATCATATCTGGGATTAATATAGCCTGGTCACCTATATTGATTTGAGATATGACCAACATGTGTTTGGGAGTGATAATAGTGTTGCGACATGTCTAAAACTTACCATACATATACAGAAGAACTATAGAACAGAAAACACATACTAAAATACTACAGAGAGTATTTTACTAACTTTACTTCTAATACAGAACCTATGGCTGCACCCAATTTACCGAGAGACCCCTACAATCCACAAAATGCAGGCTGGATCACAGACTCAGACGAAGAACCCTTTGAGGACAGCGAATCAAGTGGTACGGATACAGAGCCACAAGTCTGCAACCCTGGGGAGCGTCCCCTGAGGCAAGAGGAAGCAGAACCAATACCTGAGTGGGACCAATACATAAACCATTGGAGTCGACAAGACGGCCAACGCCCTCCGTACGGAATGGCACGAGGTTTCTATAACGTCTCTAAAGGAGGAACCGCTGACAGAGCTCTTCCATTTATAGTAAACCGAATAGCCCGACAGTTCGATCAATCAAGGATGTCGATCAATCAAATCCTAGAGGTGAATGCGGCTGCGCAGGCTAACACTGCATATATCCTTCGTCTTGACGAGATGCAAGATGACACCCAGCACCATACTGAAGCCCTTCAAAGGCAACTTAATGCTGCTGAATTAGAGACCAGAGAACTAAGGGAGCATCAAGCTGCCCAAGAAAGGCGCTGGAAAGCGCAAGACGAAGCAGAACCTAGCAATCGTCGTAGAAACCGTCGCAAGTAGTGTTCGCACTACTTCTACTTTCTACTTTCTATATCGAATGTATATACTACTTTTCACGATGTGTACAAAACCGAGTATCAATAAAACAATAAGCACTTTACTTCAACAAGAGTTAGTACAATTCTCATAAACTTCCTATTCCAAAGTTTTGGATCACAGAAATGTTCCAGTGTTATTTTTCATGCTTTCACTATGACTGCGGAAATGTTATTTTTCGGTAGGTCGGTTTGATGTCAACACTTTCTCAGTGATGGGGTATATTATAATCCTGCTTTAAGGTCAAGTTTTCTGGACCTTATATACTTAATATACCAATACAGTCGACATGTACATTCATACTCTTTGAAAAATAACCATTCAATTTCATATTATCCTGTTGCAATTTGTACTTGTAGTGGATTTCTATTTCCAATTCTTTGTGAAATTCATGTTGAATTAAGTGTTTAGTTTAGAGATATCATATTCATAATCATTCTTGATATCTCACTCTCTTTTTATCTATTGACTTTTATAACAAGAGATGCCTCCTCGTAGAAATCCAAGACATATCAACACCAATGAAGCACCGACGCCACCCCCACCACCACCTCCTCAATTCGACCCTGCTATGTTTCAAGCGGCGGTCACGGCGGCTGTAGCGGCTACCATGTCTCATATCCATACTCCTGGTGTTAGTGGGTCGGGAGTCAGTGCACATCCTTCTAACCATGGCGAAATTCATGGGCATTCGCGAGAGTGCACTTATAAGGATTTTTCTAATGCCAAACCCAGGACCTTTAACGGGACTGGGGGAGTTATGGCACTAAGACAATGGATTGAGAAGACGGAAGCAATCTTTGAAATTTGCTCCTGTCCTGAGGGTAGCAAAGTTAAATTTGTTGCCTGTACTTTTTCTGATAGGGCTCTAACATGGTGGAATGGCCACATTAAGTCACTTACTCTGATAGTGGGTTACTCCATCAGCTGGGAGAGCCTAAAAGCCATGTTAATGCGGGAATACTCTCCGCGAGGGGAGATACAGAAACTACAGCAAGAATTATGGGCTCTTACAATGGTTGGTTCTGACATATCAACCTATACCAGTAGATTCTGTGATCTGGCAATTCTTTGTCCAGATATGGTCCCTATGGAGAGCAAAATTATTGAGAGATATATTTGGGGTATGTCGCCCCAAATTCAGTCAAGTGTATTAGCTTCAAATCCTATTACTTTTGACAGTGCTAAAGAACTGGCATAATCTCTTATCGACCACGGAGCCGTCAAAACTCTGTGGTTTCTGCTCCAGAACAACCCAAGGAGAACAACAACAACATCAAGAAGAAGGGTTGGAATAAGAAGAAGGGCAAATCTCCTCTGGAACCGACAAAGAAACAACAAGTAGTGGCAATCCATGCTACTATTGTACCTGCTACCATACCCGCTGCTATACCTGCTGCTGTCCCTAATAACCTTGCACCAACTAAGCCCTATGCTGGTACCCTCCCTAAATGCAACAAGTGCAATTTTCACCACAACGGAAATTGCCGAGAAATACAGTGCCGTAACTGCAATAGGAAAGGGCATACTGCCCGATTCTGTAGAATGCCACCCCAACCACGTAACCAAGCACCTGCCGCTGGAGTAGGCCGAGCATGCTACCAATGCGGTGATGTGGGGCACTTCATGAAAGATTGCCCAAAAGCTGGAAATGCCGGTGGAGTTGGGAGAATTTTAGAACTGGGTCATGAAGAAGCGGTGGCAGACCCTACTGTGGTCACGGGTACGTTCCTTCTCAACAATACTTATGAATGCATTCTATTGGATTGTGGTGCTGAGAGGAGCTTCGTGAGCCATAATTTTAAACATCTACTAAATCAAAACTCCCAACCATTAAACGAAATGTTTACAGTAGAAATGGCTAACGGAAAATATGAATCCACTAACGATATATACATAGGATGTATCCTTACCTTGAATGACTTGTCTTTCCCAATAGACCTTATGCCCGTCTCTATCAAAAGTTTTGACATCATAATAGGTATGGATTGGTTATGCCCAAACCATGCCGACATCCTATGTTATGAAAGAGTTGTTCGTTTGAACTTGCCAACTAATGAAACTCTTATTATCTATGGCGACAAACCTGGAACAAACCTTCAGATCATTTCTTGCATCAAGGCACAAAAGTACCTTCGCAAAGAGTACTGTGCTTTCTTAGCCCACGTCGTAGACAAAAAGCAAGAAGTGAAAGATATCACGAGCATTCCAGAGGTTTGCAACTTTCCCGATATCTTTCCCGATGATCTTCCAGGAGTACCTCCCGAACGACAAGTCGAATTCCGAATCGACTTAATCCCTGGAGCTACCCCTGTAGCCAAATCCTCCTATCGTCTTGCACCTTCTGAAATGCAAGAATTATCCAGCCAACTTAACGAACTCCTTAGTAAAGGTTTCATAAGACCAAGCTTCTCACCATGGGGAGCACCGGTTTTGTTCGTAAAGAAGAAGGATGGATCATTCCGCATGTTCATAGACTACCGCGAGCTGAGTAAACTTACCATAAAAAGTCGATATCCTTTACCTCGCATTGACGGTCTGTTCGACCAACTTCAAGGTGCGAACTACTTCTCGAAAATAGACTTAAGATCCGAGTATCACCAGTTACGGATTTTGGAGGAAGACATTCCCAAGACCGCGTTTAGAACTCGTTATGGTCATTACGAGTTTATAATGATGCCATTCGGATTGACGAATGCACCTGCTATGTTCACGGATCTAATGAACAGAGTGTGTCGTCCATTCCTGGACAAATTCGTCATAGTCTTCATCGACGACATCCTTATCTACTCAAGAAGCAAAGAGGAACACGGCCAAAATCTTCGTCTAGTATTACAAACCCTTAGGACAGAAAAACTCTATGCAAAGTTTTAAAAGTACGAGTTTTGGATTAGGAAGGTTGAATTCGTAGGTCACGTGGTCAGTTCAGAAGGAATATACGTGGACCCTTCCAAAATCAAAGCAATTGAAAACTGGCCAGCACCCAAAACACCTACAGAAATCCGTAAATTCTTAGGTCTTGCTGGCTACTATCGCAGATTTATCCAAAATTTCTCCCGAATCGCTAAACCGCTTACCACCCTGACGCAAAAGGTGTAACTTTCAGTTGGGAAGAGAAGCAAGAAGCAGCATTTCAAACTCTCAAACTAGCCTTGTGCAGTGCACCGATCTTGTCTCTACCTAAAGGGACAAAAGACTTTGTAGTGTACTGCGATGCTTCAAATCAAGGGCTTGGGTGTGTACTTATGCAAAGAGGAAAGGTTATCTCCTACGCCTCACGACAACTTAAGATGCATGAAGTCAACCATACAACATACGACCTTGAACTAGGAGCGGTGGTATTTGCTCTGAAGATCTGGAGACATTACTTATATGGCACAAAATGCACAATATTCACGGACCATAAAAGTCTCCAGCACATCTTCGATCAGAAAGAGCTGAACATGAGACAACGACGATTGGGTGCAACTACTGAACGACTACGAATGTGAAATTCTTTATCACCTTGGTAAAGCAAACGTAGTAGCTGACGCCCTTAGCATATAAGAATACTCGGGTCGCCGAGTAAAGTCGTTGACCATGACAATCCATTCAGATTTGTTCGCACAGATCAAAGAAGCTCAACTTGAAGCCTTGAAACCCGAAAACGTGGCAGGTGAAACTTTGAGAGGAATGGATAAGTCAGGGATGATGGAGTTTATTATTTCATGAACCCGATCTGGACACCAAAGTTCGGTGGTTACAGAGACATGGTTATGAATGAAGCATACAAAACCCGATACTCCATTCATCCAGGTTCAGATAAGATGTATCTGGACCTTAAGAAACTATACTGTTGGCCTAACATGAAGGCCGAAATCGCTACCTTTATGGGCAAGTGCCTTACTTGTGCCAAAGTCAAGGTAGAGTATCAGAAACCTTCAGGTTTATTACAACAACCTGAAATCCATGAATAGAAGTGGGAGCGGATTACAATGGATTTCGTAACCAAATTACCCAAGACTTCGGGTGGTTATGATACTATTTGGGTAATCGTCGATAGATTAACCAAATCCGCACACTTCTTACCAATAAAAGAAACCGACAAGATGGAGAAACTACCCAGAAGTTACCTCAGGGATATTGTTAGACTGCATGGTGTACCAATATCTATTATTTCGGACTGAGATAGTAGATTCACCTCGCATTTATGGCAGTCTTTAAAAAGCTCTTTGGGAACTAGGCTGGACATGAGTACAGCCTACCATCCACAAACCGACGGGGAAAGTGAGAGGACGATTCAAACACTAGAAGACATGTTGCGAGCTTGCGTGATGGACTTTGGAAAAGCACGGGATATTCATTTACCCCTTGTCGAATTCTTTTATAACAATAGTTATCACACTAGCATAAAGGTTGCTCCATTCGAAGCCCTCTATGGCAGCAAGTGCAGATCCCCTCTGTGCTGGGCTGAAGTGGGTGACATGCAGCTAGCTAGAGGTCAAACTCCTGACAGTGCTCTCACTGGTTTGGAAATTATTCGAGAAACCACCGACAAAATCGTACAAATTCGGGAGCGACTTAAAGCTTCCAGAGACAGACAGAAAAGCTACGCTGACAAACGGAGAAAACCCTTGGAATTCTAGGTTGGTGACCGCGTCTTGTTAAAGGTCTCACCCTGGAAGGGCATGATACGCTTTGGAAAGCGTGACAAATTGAGTCCAAGGTACATAGGACCCTTCGAAATTCTTGCTAGAATTGGTCCTGTAGCTTACAAACTTCGACTACCCCAAGAACTAAATAACATTCATCCTACCTTCCACGTTTCGAACTTGAAAAAGTGTCTATCCGAGGAGACTCTTGTGATCCCACTCGAGGAAATCGAGTTAAACGAGAGCCTCAATTTTGTGGAAGAACCCATAGAGATTCTAGACAGGGAATTTTAAAAAAACCAAACAAAGCCGTATCCCGATAGTGAAGGTTCGCTGGAATGCAAAACGGGGACCTGAATTCACTTAGGAACGGGAGGATCAAATGAAACAAAAATATCCACATCTTTTTCCCTAGTCTATCTGAAATACTAATTTCGGGACGAAATACTAATTTCGGGACGAAATACTAATTTCGGGACGAAATTCTCTCTAACGGGGGGAAAATGTAACAAATCGTTATTTCAAACCCATGTAATAGTATAGGTCAATGTGTATTTCTTTTTATAATAATAAAGAGCAATTTTAGCATAATGTGTATATTTACATAATTGACCCTCAAAAATAAATTATTTAACAATCTCGATTGGGATGAACCAAGTGATAGAGATTGTAACAAGGTTTCCAAAAATAGAAAGAACACTAAAATCCGAGTTATAACGAAGAAGTTATGAACAATCGAAAATCCGCGACAAAACCGGCAAAACACTGTTCAGTGTAAAAACTGAATTTTCAATAAAAGGCTTTTTAGCCTTAACAATCTAAATGAAAGTTGTAGGTTATGTTAAACCGAGAACTTTCATAAAAAGAACGGAAAAATGACTTCATATGAGGAAGTTATGATTTTTCTAAGTTTCAGTATAACAGTGTATAACTAAAAACTCGAAATAAAGATCGAACGATTTTTAGCCGACACAACCTAAACGAGAATCGAAGGTCTCGTCGGTAGTAGTACAACGGTTAAAAGACGGACAAAAACGGACGTCGGATGAAGAAGTTATGAATTTTTAACGGATTCCCGTCCCGGTCTGTTTAAAATAATAATATTAAAAATAACTTCAAAATTAGCCGACGAAGTCTAAACGGAAGTCGTAGAGTATGATTTTACCTACGCGTGCATATAAAGAACGCCAAAAACAAAGCTCGTATGCGAAAGTTATGATTTTCGCAAGTTTTGGCACAAAAATAAAGAAAAATAGGAAAAACCGGGCAATTTCGCATGACACGTCAACCTCGCACGTGGCGGCTGCTGATTGGACCGAAGCCTTGCGTAGCACCTCCTGATTCGACTAACTCCGCGGTCCAATCCCACTCAGACAACCTCGCATGAGACACACCGGACATCACCCTCGCACGCCCCTCGGATGCCCCCTTCGCACGTGCCTTCTTTCTACTGGACCGAAGTATGGTCCAATCTGAGCCTCCCATCTGCGAACCTGCTGTCCGAAGTAAGCCCAATCCTTCGCCACCTGTCTGATGCGTGTAAGCCTCACATAGCCTCGGATCCGAGGCTTCGGCCTATATAAGGCATGCGAGGGCTTCCGATTTATTTACACTTTTTACCCCAAATTTCATTCTCTTTCATATTTTCCACTTCCACAAACTCATATACAACCCCCAAAGCCCCGGTATCAAGTCTCGAACCCTAAGCAAGCCTCGAAGCCCCGAGATTCTCAAGAAGTAACCTCTCTCCTGTCGAAACTCTGCCCAATTTGAGCTGGTTTCTCGACAAATAAACTTCTTTTCGTGAAACGAAACTCTGTCCGATTCACCATCTATCAAGTGAGTACATACCCCCGTATTTTCATAATTTCTACTGTTTTAAGGGGGGGAATACAAGCATAACACAAGAACTTTGTGTTATAAAATCATGATTTCAAATCATGATAAAACAACATTAAATAATTAAAAATACTCAAAACATTAAACTCTTTTATCATCTTATATTTTTCCCCAAAATTCATGTTTGTATATATATATATATATATATATATATATATATATATATATATATATATATATATATATATATATATATATATATATATATATATATATATATATAACTAAGATTTAGAAGGCTTAGGACTAATAACTCATTACGGGTTCTTTTCCTTGTTTGGATGTGGGCTTATAGTACCGGTTATTTGTCCGAGTGTCGTTTAAGTTTTACTTATATATAATATTGTATATGTATATAAATATAATAGTTATTTCATCAGTTTAACTACCTTTGTAACATGCTGAGCAAGGGATTACATGCAAACATGGTTAAATACACATTCTGATAGTACATATAAATTATAATAGGTATAATTTATACATAGAACAATAACTCATGATTCAGGTTTACTAGAATACATAGTCTTACAAGAAACAAGGGTTTTGATACAGAACAAATCTAGGGTTTACACTTATCAAATACATGTTAGAAATTCTAATTCAAGAACATACTGTCAATCATTATTTTAGAATGATTGGGTTTTGATTCAAGAACATACTGTCAATCATTTATTTCAGAATGATGGGGTTTTCAAAACTAATATACATGTAACGTTTATAGGCTTTTTATGAGACATTCAATTCAGGTTGTTTAATTCATTTTAGACAACATAGGAGAAGCCCTGACATTATAACCAAAATCTCCAGCCGGGGATCGAAACAAGTTGTGTGTAGATCTATATCGGGATTGACAACCCGGCACTCAGGCTGCTAGCTACAGTCAGGCTTACAAGCCAATGAGTGGCAATTGTTATCACCACTTTAAACGCCCACAAAGCGTTTGTTTCAGGCCATCCGTCATAGTATGGTTATAATAACTCATTAAAAAGATATTAAGAATACGTTAGTGTATAAACAACTAAACGAAAGTACACCATCAAAGTACCAGTTTACAGAATACAAAATACAATGGTTCAATACAGTTTTCAATAACAGCTGGTGGAGCCAGGCACACTCTCAGTACAAGTTTTTCATAAAGGAATACAAATACAAAAGATTGATACAAAGTGAACAGTTTTATGGGAATAAAACTACTATTCATATACAACAGAAAATATATGATTTTCTGGAACAACTTACATATACAAGATACAGAGACATCCTTTAAACATAAACATTTATGCACTCACTCAACTTTATGTTGATACTCTCTTTTCAAATTACTTGTATTCTTAGGGAAATAATACACAGGTACTCCCCGAGCTTTTTGAGAAGATGGAGCTATGTTGAGTCATATCTTCTTTTGTATAACTATATTTTGGTTCAATATACAATGATTGAACACAAGTAAATACTTATACCTTTTAAATACAATGGTTGTTTGTACTTTGATTACTATGATGCATGTGTTGTGATACTAAAATTGAAGTCCTCCACCCCCGGACGTTTCCGCCGTCTTGTTTGGGGGTGTGACAGTTACTAATACTCTTACTAGAACAATGAAACAAACAAAGAGTCAGTTCATACATAAGTCAATACATACTATTATGAGAAACTAAGAGAACATACTATTATGAGAAACAACACATAATATACACTATACAAGAGAACATACTATTATGAGAAACTAAGAGAACATACTATTATGAGAAACTAAGAGAACGTACTATTATGAGAAACTAAGAGAACATACTATTATGAGAAACAAAGAGAACATACTATGATGAGAAACAAAGAGAACATACTACATACTAGACAGAGAGAACATACATTACACTAGTACATACAATATATATACAAGAACACTATAACATAAACGTGAGCCACTGTTTCGGGGCATGGCATCACCTGTCATGGCTCGATTTGTATCCAAAATCTCCTTTAGGGAGAGCGTTGAATTTGTGTATAGATCTATACTGGATTGACTATCCTACACCTTGCTGCTCGCTACAGTGGGACTTGCAAGTCTACGGGTGCCAAATGTCATTTCTTCCGACGTTTTTCATCGTCGTGTTTTTAGTCGGTAGTATGGTACAGGCATATCACATTCATACTTTAAATAACAATTGGTTTAAGGTAGTTAGTACAGTAGTAGTTCTATAATACAACACTACAGTACTTTATTATTTCCCCATTGCATTCACATTGTGATCTTCTCACATAAAAGGTAATGTAAAACTATATTTTTGGCTAATGATAGTCACACTTGGGAAAATACACACTCTTACAAGAAACAAACATACAGAACATTTGATGCCTTGGTAGAAGGCTACGTTTAGTAGAAAATATAGGATTTTCTAGGAGATGCAGACATTTACTACAAACATTTACAAACTTATACATCAAACATTTACAAACTTATACAACAAGCACTTACAAACGTTTTCATACCAACAATGACACTAAAATGCTTATGAACTCACCAGCTTTAAAGCTGATAAACTCTTTCAAAATAACTTGTATTCTCAGGTCATCAGTAGACAGGTACCGATGCCAGGTTTTGAGAGGATGGAGCTCGTTCTAGACTCATCTCTTATTTTTGATTTACTTTTTTGGTGTCTTATAAACTTCACATAACACATTTGTATTAAATTATATTATTAATGCAATGGATGATGTTGTTGCTTGTTTACTACTATGCTTTGTTGTGATACTGTACATGACGTCCTCCACCCCCGAACGTTTCCGCCGTTATGGTTTTGGGGTGTGACAATTTTCTTGCAAAGTTTGGAAAGAAAACAACCACCAAAGAGGAAGAATTGTTTAACAAACTTTGTAGACTTTGAATCCTAAAGGGTATTTTGGAAGTTGATGGAGAATATGGAACCTTTGAGACACCAACAACTTGTCAACTTGATTTAAGATGCTAGTCTCTAAGAAAACTATTGACTCTTAAGCTTGAAGTTCATAACCAAAGTATGAACTTCAAGAGAGTATAAAAGAAGGAATATCTTCAAGAGGATGAAGCTAGTATTTATAGCATGAAAAAAGTCCATAAGTCCTTAACCATTTAGCGCTTTAGACAAACATATCTCACATTCTTGTAAGACTAGCTATGCTTTCATTTCTTTTTATTAAACAATCATGAAAGTAATGCTTTTATTTAAATAATCAAAAGCCATGTCTTCTTTTTGTAATACTTTAATCCCATACTTCTAAAGTATGTTCCCTAGATTAACGTAAGCTACAAACCATACCTCACTTTCTTCTTCCTCAATTTCAAAATTAAAAATTCAAAAGAGGAGAAAAACTTTATATTTTTAAACCAAGTTTATAAAATATAAACTTTAAGTTTTTGGTAAAAGAAAAAAGAATTTATCTAGTCCAAAATGTTGTGCATGACTTATTAATTCATATCATATGGATTATGTAATGTTACTTGATAATGAAATTATTATTTCCTAGAAATAAATAATTTCCAATTTAATTATAAGAGTTTATTGAATATTTATTAAAATAAATTTCTAATAAATAATCAATTATATGAAGTTGTTAGTATGACCCATTAGTATCATATGTTAATTAGCAATATCACTTTAATATGATTCTTGAGCATACTAGATCTTTCAGTATCGTCATAAGTCAGGGAGTACGTGAGTATTTAAGGCCAGTCTTTAGTTTGAGTATCGCCATAAGGGTACAGTGGTGATGTAATTTGAGGTTCGTTAGTGCACTGACAGTAATCGTGAGGGTTACAGATCTAGATTGTTAAAACCATGTAGTGCAGTTGGTTTAAGTCATTATTGCAACTGATGCAATAGTCGGGAGTGTGGTAGGTGGTAATAGAAGTTTAGTTATAGAATATCACATCGACATAGTCTATAGTCGGATCGGCCCGACCACGGTTCAGTTAGTATTATTATAGGCCATTCTATAATCTTTCCAGCATTTAGAGTTCTATAAGCTAGTAGGGTATCTTCAGAGGACCGTTCTTATGTTGTCCAAGATCTAGAATCTTTTTGTAGTTTTTTATTCATGTATATTGATAATGATTTGGTATTCTTCGGCCAAGTTGACTCGGGGATAAGATATAATGAGGTTTTAGCTAGGTGTAGTGAGATTAATAGTTTGTGGGGTTCTTCACTCTTCGAGTTGATTCATAAAGTTGAAGGGTGCCAGTGGAATCCAATATGGCTTGTATGTCCTCTTTGTGGTCGTACGAATCTTGGGAGGTTATCGAGTGTTTTTCGTGAAGGTGGTATGTGATTTGAGTAGGATACCCTAAGAAATCTTAGTCCAACTTTATTTCATTGTTCTCGTCTGATGTATTGCTTTTGAGTAGGAGGAATCATTTGAATATCTATCATATTTTCGGACTACATACAACTACTTCTTCGAATGGTGATGTGTGGGTAGTAGCCTAGACTTTTTGTTGGTTGTTGGTTTTAGACTTGTATGTCTCGTGATGTAGTAAACATTTGTTAGAGGGGATGTTCACTGGGTTCCTACAGGTTGGTGGGATGATGGTCATGAGCCTATAGGTCCATAGAGGTGTTTGTTCTGAGTCTTCAGGTCCGTGGTGAAATGATGTCAAGAATGGTGTTGCATCATGAGTCTATCACTTCAATGGTCAGATGGTGTCATGTCGTAGTGTGAACCAACGTGTGATTGATTTGTACGGGTGGGAACTGATACTTATGTGGTGCAGCCACTTATATCTTGGTTCACAATGCTATTTGGCAGCTTGGATGTTTTGAGCTTTGTGGAAAGGCTATTGGTGGCCCAGTGGGTGTCATGCTTTAGGTTATATGTGTTGGAATATGTATCCATAGTCATAACTAAATTGGTATTACTATATGGAATGAAAATAAAGTCCTTTTTCGGTTGCCCTCAAAAACTAGAAATAACTTTAAGATAGGGATATTATGATTTGGTTATTTATAATATGATTAATAAATTAATTAGAAATGATCAAAATTAATTAATTATTGATCAGAATTAATATGGAATTAATTCGGGATTAACTGGAATTAGATAAAAGTACAAGGGCTAAATTGTAATTTCTCATAATTAAACAAGGAAGACAATTCTAGATGTTTCCTAGCAAAGGACATTTTTAAGGAGTTCTAGATGAGATTCTGAAAGCCTCTTGATAGCTGATAAGGATAACTACCTTGAATAGATTAAATATGAATATATAATTATTAAAATTAGGGTTTATCTTGGAGATCCACCGACTATAAATAACACGCATTGGCTACCAAATATCGTCTCTAAGCCTCTTAGAATGATAAATCTGAATTTTTCATCATCCCTCTTCTCTCCTCTTGATTTCTAGTATTCTAGCTTTGTTGGGTGTAAGCCATTAGAGGCATTCACACTATTGGACGTTCGCTTTCCATGGAGCTTTTGAAGACCGAAGAGTAATTATAATCATTTATACTAAAAGAGATATTACTAATCAGATTTATTATTGTAGATATATAAATGAGATCGATTTTCATCGTATGTTGCTATAATGTGAAAATGTCATTGTGCTTTAGGTTACATGCGCCCACTCGTGGAAAACTGTAAAAACTGAAAACCGAGAAAAATCTGTTGAATCGCAGGCGCGACGCGCCTCTCTACCTGACGCGACGTACCCGACCTTGCATTTGGGGCTAAAAATTTTATTCCTTTTTTCTAATTGTAGGATAATTACAAGATCTTAATGGTTATTTTAATTGCTTAAAATCTGAACATTTAAACTAAGTAATTAGATAAACCCTAATTTCGAAAACTAAGGAAGAAAATAAAAAGAATTAGTATTATTTAATTAAAAGTCTAATTAAGATAACTGTTTAATTCTTAAAAGGTTTAATTTTAATTAACTAAGGCTTTAATTGAAGATAATTATTAAATATTAATTAATTAAATGTTAATTAAGTTAATAAGGTTTAAATATTAATTAACTAAAATATTAATTAATTTTATTTAATTAAGACGTTAATTAAAGATAATTGATAAATATTAAATGGTTTAAAATGTTTAAAAATAAACCCTTACATATAATTATAAGAGTATACTAATATATGTAAAACAATAAGAAGTCGTGTTGAATCACGAGTAAACCTCATTCATGAAGTTGCACTATTAGAGAGGTATAAGGAAATGGTCTAGAAAATGACCATTGAATGAGTCTCATTTTAACTCATTGCTTCTTTATGTGGTAAATTGTCGTTAGCTGACAGGGTTCCAATAGGATGTAAATCTCATGAAAAGTAAAACATAAAGAAATAGAACATAAAACCTACTATGGAAAAATGTGAGCTTGTATGCTAATCCATGAAAACACATATAATTTCTTTATGAGACCTTAGTGGAGTGTATGTGGGTACCAACACACTAATTTGGGACTATAAAGTAAAAATGATGAGATAAATCAAGATTTTAACTATTGATGGAGCATGTGTGGATTACCGACACATCAATGTAAGATCATAAATGATGTCACACCCCCAAACCGAAAGGGCAGAAACATTCGGGGGTGGAGGACGTCATGTGTAGTATCACAACAATTGCATCATAGTAATCAAAGTAAACACAACCATTACATTGAATATAATAAAGGTTTTGACATATGTTTGATTCATATTTATATACATCAAAAGTATAGAAAAATATAAAAACGTGACTCTCTATACCCTCCATCTTCTCAAAAGCTGCAGGAGTACCTGTCTACTGATTTCCTGAGAATACAAGTTATTTTGAAAGAGTAGATCAGCATTAAGCTGGTGAGTTCATAAGCATATTTTTGTAATGAAAACCTGTTAATGAATCAGTGAAAATCTTTGTATGTTTCCAAGAAAATCCAATATTTGTTAACATATGAGTTGTTACAGTGTTCTATAAATTATTAGTTCGGATGCCTGTTTACCACCAGATGAATTGTATAATATTGTTTTGAATGTAAAATCCCTTTTGTAAGAAAACCATTACTATCACCAGTATGTATAGAATATTCTATTGGAAAACGTTGGTTACCTCCAGTATGTATAGTAGTTTCATTACTGAAAATAAAACCATGTATTTTCCATACTTATGTTACTAAAGCGTTTTTCATGAAAAGTATATTACTACGTAAATATATCATTGTTATCTACTTGCAAGTTTTATGACCATACTAACTGATACGAGGTGAATCGGATGCCAATATCCTTTACGACTTTGTCACCTGTAGACCTGCCGGTCCTACTGTAGCTAACAGCAAGGTGCGGGATTGTCAATCCCGTATAGATCTATACATAAACTCACGCTGTCCCTCGAGGAGACTCTGGTTCATAAGGGTAGTCTTCCACTAGTACATATGCAAGTACCCAAAGACGTGCCTCTCAAACTAGATTAACGACTTTATAAGTAATAATACAAATACCTTTCTTATAAATAACAGTTAATTTTATAAACATATACTTTCGTTCCCTAAACTATATACATACATAGTTTATATGCATGTATATGTAAAGCCGTGTATTGCAATCCCAAACTATACCTATTATAGTTTGTATGTATGTTATGTACTTGATTTATGTATTGATCAGAAAACTATGGAATTATGATTGTAAGTTGAAAATGTCCCTTATGCTCAGCATGTTACAAGTGGGATAAAATATCTAAATATTTTATAAAATGTGGAAACCGTATGGTTATATCAATTGCATCAGTTTTAAACGTGTTGAAATCCTTTTATATAAATTCACAATATCATTTGCATTTGGTTTGTATTCTCCCCCTGAAAACATTAAAATCATAAAAGCATATGGGTTTGAACTCACTGTTAGTTGCGTGAAAGCGTCGGACAAAGAAACTGGGAATGAAGACCCTCGACTTGATGTACGCGACACTTAACGGGATCCTAATAACAATTAAATAAATATATGCATTTTATTAGAGAAACCATTATTTATAGTGTTGGAAAAACACTTGCTTTTGGTTTAGGAATGTTACCGAGACTCGATTGAATCTGGAAAAAGCGGGTTTTCAGCCAAGTTCACAATTTAAGGAGGGTTTCCGGCCGTGAAGGGGATTACGGTCGTGAACTGTTCTCGGCCGTGATCTGATCTCGGTCGTGAACAATTTATTGTCTTTGAAGGGTTTACGACATTTGAAGGTTTAAAGGGTTCACGACCTGTTATGGATGAAATATGAAGATTTGAAGGGTTCTCGGCCGTGAACTCAAGAACAGTGATGGTTGATTTGATGAAAAACAGATGTTTTGATGCTCCAAAACGAGTTCCAAGGCGGATAGAGGGATAGATGAAGAGAAATCTTGTGTTTTCAGGTGATGATTTTTAGAGAGAGAAAGGGTGTTTGCGGCCAGAAAAGTGTAAATGAGGGTAGGAGGACATATATATAAGGGGGTGTATGGTCGGTGGTGGGGTCCACCAACCGTGAACGGGTTAACGGCCGTGAACACTAGTCAGGTCGATTTTCGTTGATTTTTGAAGTAACTCGAGTTTTTGCTCGAGTTGGGTTCCGACTCATAAAAGAAAATTCAATTATATAACTTAAATGATTTTCCAAACCATAGGAATTTGACGAAACTAAATAAAATTCAAAATTTATTTAACGGAATCGGGCTAACGTTAACGGAAAAAGGTTCGAGTTGTCACATCATCCCCCCTATAGAGGGAGTTTTGTCCCGAAATTCAAACGTAGAATACAATCATGGACTCTGAAAAGATGTGGGTACTTCTGTTTAATCTGATCTTCGCACTTCTAAGTGAATTCAGGTCCACACTTGGCATTCCAACGGACCTTCACTCTCGGTATGCGACTTTGCTTGGTTCGTTTGACCTCCCGATTTATGATTTCGACTGGTTCTTCCACGAAATTAAGGTTCTCGTTGATCTCGATCTCATCAAGAGGGATCACAAGGGTTTCGTCGGATAAACACTTTTTAAGGTTCGACACGTGGAAGACAGGATGAATGTTGCTAAGCTCTTGGGGTAAACGAAGTGTGTAAGCTACGGGGCCGATCCTAGCGAGGATCTCGAATGGTCCTCTCACTCTACCCATCGGTTTGTGGATGGTAAGTTGTGTTCATATTCAGCTTAGTTCCAAGAGCCTTCTACAGTGACTGCTAAAATCTCGAGGCGAATCTGCTATCCTGATCGGAGATAATGGACACAGGCACACCATGCAGACGGACTACCTCTTGAATGTAGATTTGTGTTAGTATCTATGCTTGAATTTGACCTGTTGGACGAGTGGTGGTTCTGAAAGATCTGTTGGATGTACGTCGGCAAAGTTTCGGAAGTCATAGTACTCCTCTCATGAGTACTTTGGGGTTTAGAATACAAAAGACAATTCTGAGGTCTGGGTTGGGTTATCGTTATGAGTGACGAGGGTTTCGTTCATCAGTGATTTAAGGCGGTGGGTTTTCGTAACACATGAACTTGGTATCGTGAGGACCACTCCAGTTCATGTCGAATAACAACGTAGGACTCTATATAGAACAAGTGTTGAGTCGATTTGAAAGAGACGTCTATTATAATGATGGTGTATCTCGAGTGTGCTCGACAGTGCATTCTGTGTAGGCTTTCTAGTGCTTGATAACTAGTGACGATACTTTATATTATGATCCTTCTCGGTATCTCTATGATCGCTTGGCATATACAAGTTATGTATAATTAAGATGAATAAGACGGTCGACTGAGTGACTCTGTCCTAAATCCACAACCAGACAAGGAACTGGAATTAAGGCGGAATCACTCACTCTAATTCTGCAAAATCTTAGCTATGCTTAACCCTGATGTACGTACTAAGCCATCATAGCTCACCTGCGCTGATCTTTAGTTCACTTATGAATGTCCTGACTTGTTCGGACGAGTGAGTTATTTATAATTACTTTTTAATTTCCCTGAATTTTAATATCAATATAAGTTAAATCTTTAAAGTAATTTTTATTTAGAAGGCTTACCAAAATCTCAAAAGGGGGGGGGGTCCTCGTTGCTCTTATATGTCATGCCATTACACTCCTCCGTCATTTCGCTCCGTCGGACAGTCTCTCTTGAAATACCCCATTTCACCACATGCATGTCATACTTGAATTATACTAGCATCGGTAGTTGAAGTGATGTGTTGAGTCGGAGTCCTACGGAAGCGAGCTTCTTCTCCATTTCTAGTCTTTGGACAATCTCTTTTGAAATGTCCAGATTCGTCGCACCTATAATAGACCTGACTTAAGCCAACGCCGAGGACTTGGGTTGTTGGTTGTGTCAGTAATCTGCAGAAACGAATGGTGTGTCCTAGTCTGTTGCAGTTCTTACAATGCAATTTGTGGCATTTTCCTAAGTGATGGAAATTGCATTTCTTGCAATCCGGTAGGTTTCCAGCATACTGACTTACTAGCATTGGTATTGGAGTGGCAGATGTTTTGGCTAGAGGGGTTGCCACAGGTTGTTGTCTCTTGGCAAGTCTTTGAGATAACTTGCGCTCCTTTTTGTTCCAAAACGTTCATTTGTGGTTCTTAGGTTTACGAGCTGGAGTATCATTATGGCTATGCCCTTTGTCGGTTTCCTTGTGTGATACTACAATTTGGATTGTCGAAACTGTTTCCATTCTCGTTTGGGTTGTTAGCGTTGAATTGCACCATGACAGCTGTCATGACGGCTGCTACCGCAACCTGAAATGTAGCGGAGTCTATCTGCAGAATTGGTGTCTCGCCAGTTGGTTGGTTACCTCCTTGTAAGACATGGTTCTGTGGCATGACGAGAAATGATCTTGTGAGTAACGATGGTCATTTGTAGTTGTGTTTCGCCAGTTTATATATACTTATAAATTCCATGCCTTGATGGACTATCCTGAATGTTTCTGACAACATTCCTGAAGTGTATTCAATGGAAGTGGGTATTGGACGAGTGTTTTTTTAAGCTAACTTATACCGGTTTCCGAGAGTATCATGATCCGACTTCTATAGTGTTCTGATCACCATCCATAAAGGAAGTCTATATGAAATAGACTTTTGAATTTGAAGTGACTATTCTTGAATGAATTTATGTGACCTGGTTTACTGATACTAGTTGCAAGATAAGAGGCGATAAGCCTAACACATAGAGTGAGCAGTGTAATCACTAACTCACTAAGTTATATTATTTTATTAGGTATTAGTGTGACGTATAAGGTGTTCGATTTCTTCACATGATTCGAGAGTGGTCTCCTCTCTCTATGTGGGTTGTGCGAGAATGGGAGTGTCGAAGGAATCTATGAGATTAATATAACGTTTTTATGTTATGGGATGATCCTTGTTGGGTCCTTCTATGATCCCGCAGTGTATACAAGTTGTATATAATTTAGGATTAAATAGACCTTCGAATAAGTGACCCTACTCTAAAATAACAACCAAATAAGAAGCAGGAAGTAGAGCATAGATCACCATTTCTAAGTCTATAAAATTTCCATTATATATAACCCTGGGAGTATACACTCCACAATTATATACCTACCATTGAGGGTCTTTTAATTTTTACATAAGTTATTTATAGGGTCTAAAATACTTCTATAGTATTTTTAAATTGTATTCTCGGTACTTGTTGTTATCTTATAGTAACAAAAATACTCCTATAGTATTTTAATTATGCTTCATTAGTATAGGATTTGGTGAGTTTTAGACTTGTCGCAACACCACAGTCACTCCCAAACACATGTTGGTCATATCTCGGACAAATATAGTTGATCAGGTTATATTGGCCCCACATATTACTACATAACTATCCAGGTTTAACCGTAGTGCGCAACTCGCACTAAATACTTTTATGTAATTCTTACTATGTTATATAGCTTCTTGTACGTATGTATACTCGTATACTTCTTGTTAAATACTTATATTTTAAAGTATACTTTTAGTTTCAGAGCGCTTCGGCCCCTTTAGTGTTTATAGTTGTATAACATGTAAGGTTCGGTATGCTTAGTTCACTATAAACAATAGCTCTGATACCAATCTGTCACACCCCCAAACCGAAACGGTGGAAATGTTCAGGGGTGGAGGACGTCGTGTGTAATTTTACAACAATTGCATCATCGTAATCAAAGTACGCACAACCATTACATTAAATATAATAAAGGTTTTTACATCTGTTCGACTCATATTTATATACATAAAAAATATAGCAAAATATAAAAACGTGACTCTCTATACGCTCCGTCTTCTCAAAAGCTGCGAGACTACCTGTCTACTAATTTCCTGAGAATACAAGTTATTTTAAAAGAGTATATCAGCATTAAGCTGGTGAGTTCATAAGCATATTTTTGTAATGAAAACCTGTTAATGAATCAGTGAAAATGTTTTTATGTTTCCAAGAAAATCCAATATTTTCTAACATATGGGTTGTTACAGTGTTCTATAAAGTATTAGTTTGAATGCCTGTTTACCACCAGATGAATTGTATAATACTGTTTTGAATGTAAAATCTCTTTTGTAAGAAAACCCTGACTATCACGAGTATGTATAGAATATTCTGTTGGAAAACGCTGGTTACCTCCAGTATGTAAAGTGGTTTCATTAATTAAAATAAAACCATGTATTTTCCATACTTATGTTATTAAAGCGTTGTTCATGAAAAGTATATTACTACGTAAATATATCATTGTTATCTACATGCGAGTTTTATGACCATACTAACTGATACGACGTGAATCGGACGCCAATATCCTTTATGACTTTGTCACCCGTAGACCTGCCGGTCCTACTGTAGCTAACAGCAAGGTGCGGGATTGTCAATCCCGTATAGATCTATATATAAACTCACGCTCTCCCTCGAGGAGACTCTGGTTCATAAGGGTAGTCTTCCACTAGTATATATGTAAGTACCGAAAGACGTGTCTCTCAAACTAGATTAACGACTTTACAAGTAATAATATGAAAACCCTTTTTATAAATAACAGTTAAGTTTATAAACAAATACTTTCGTTCCCTAAACTATAGTTATATGCCTGTATATGTAAAGCCATGTATTGAAATCCTAAACTATACCTATTATAGTTTGAATATATGTTATGTACTTGATTTATGTATTGATCTGAAAACTATACAATTATGCTTGTAAGCTGAAAACGTCCCTTATGCTCAACATGTTACAAGTGGGATAAAATATCTAAATATTTTATAAAATGTGGAAACCGAATGGTTATATCAATTGCATCAGTTTTAAACGTGTTGAAATCCTTTTATATAAATTCACAATATCATTTGCGTTTGGCTTGTATTCTCCCCCTGAAAACATTAAAATCATAAAAGCATAGGGGTATGAACTCACTGTTAGTTGCGTGAAAGCGTCGGACAACGAAACTGGGAATGAATACCATCGGATTGATGTACGCGGCACTTAACGGGATACTAATAACAATTAAATACATATATGCATTTTATTAACGAAACCATTATTTATAGTGTTGGAAAAGCACTTGCTTTTGGTTTAGGAATGTTACCGAGACTCGATTGAATCGGGAAAAAGTGGGTTTTCAGCCAAGTTCACGATTTAAGGAGGGTTTGCGGCCTTGAAGGGGATTACTGTCGTGAACTGTTCTCGGTCGTGATCTAATCTCGGTTGTGAACAGTTTACTGTCATTGAAGGGTTTACGGCCTTTGAAGGTTTGAAGGGTTCACGACCTGTTCGTGATGAAATATGAAGATTTGAAGTGTTCTCGGTCGTGAACTCAAGAACAGCGATGCTTGATTTGATGAAAAACGGATGTTTTGATGCTCCAAAACGAGTTCCAAGGCGGATAGAAGGATAGATCAAGAGAAATCTTGTGTTTTCGGGTGATGATTTTTAGAGAGAGAAAGGGTGTTCGCGGCAAGAAAAGTGTAAATGAGGGGTAGGAGCACATATATATATATATATATATATATATATATATATATATATATATATATATATATATATATATATATATATATATATATATATATATATATATATATATATATATATATATAGGTGGTGTATGGTCGGTGGTGGGGTCCACCAACCGTGAACGGATTTACGGCCGTGATCGGGTTCACGACCTTGAACACTAGTCAGGCCGATTTTTGTTGATTTTCGACGTAACTCGGGTTTTCGCGCGATTTTGGTTTCGACTCATAAAAGAAAATTCAATTATATAACTTAAATGATTTTCCAAACCATATGAATTTGACGAAACTAGATAAAATTCAAAATTTATTTAACGAAATCGGGCTAACGTTAACGGAAAAAGGTTCGAGTTGTCACAAATGAGAATGAGGGTGTCATGCGGTTTGCATGGTTTTTCACATCTTCTTTGTGATCCCTGGTATCCCAGTCACAAATGTAAAATCATAATCCGAGATTAACACACCATTGATAGTTCAATGAATCTCAAGAGATCTAGGAATTTCATGATGGTTGAAATTGGTAAAGTTTATTACCTACCTAAAATAGATTCATGATATGATTACGACATACCTCTTCATATTACAAATCGAAAATATGGATTCTAGCCTTAATTTAAAATTGAGCTAACAGTTAAGGATTAAATCGACTTCTTTGAACTTTGTCTCTTAGGTTAAATGAAAATCCTCTCCCACCTCCTCACACACATTTGAATTATGGTTCTCTTTGTTCTCCATTGGGAATAGCTCATTTTATATGGAATCATCCTCGATTAGATAATGGGAAACAAGTCCTCGATGATCATATCCTTCAAATCAATAATGTTTCAACTTTCAATGAGTTGTTATTCCAATAAACATGTGGAATGATAAAATAAGGTCGCTTGCATCATTGTCTCTATGTCCTCGATGTTCTGAACGGAACTTTTGTGAACTTGTGAACATATGAATTGAGTTTGAAATTGAGTGAAAATTTTCACCAAAAGGCAATTAAAGAGTGATTTGAAAATTGTCAAAACTTCCTAATTACATACAAGATAAAGGAGAGAGTTTTTTGTATGTGCTCAATAAGAGTTACATAGGCACACTTGAGAATGTCAATTTTGTCCCTAACAAAAGTCTTTTGAATAAATCTTGTGTGTAACGTCCGCAAACTTGGGCTAAATAAGTATAATAATTATAATTATACATTTTATTTAGATAAATAAGAATTTTCTTCTTCGTATGCGTTACGAAAAATATAAATACTTATAAATAAACACGATATATTATGTAGACAAATATTATAGGGAATATAATATTTTTAGAAAATCCTTTTATTTATAATTTCAGTTTTGGGCAATAAGATATCGTTTTATATAGATAATTATTTTGGATAAATAACATTGATGAAAGTTGCAGTAGTCGTGATGGCGATTTTGTGCACATAAAGACCCAAATCTGACTTTGTATGAGTAAGTTATGATTTTTTGAAGTTTTGGTGCAATATAGTACAACAATGTGCAAGACAGAGATCGAAATTAAAATTGGTTGATTGTTAAAGAAAATATGTAAATGAGAGTTGAAGATCTCATAAATCCAAATATGTCAATATAGAGACAATCGAGAACGGCGTTCGTATGAAGGAGTTATGATTTTCGCACAGATTTTAACAATTTTAAAACAGAATAAGAATTAATTGTGGTACTCAGAAACACCCTAAAAATTAGGGTTTCTTCACAGCCGCCAACTCGCCAAGTTGGGACACCCCAACTCATCGAGTTGGTCCACAAATATCCGCGGTCAAAATCCCTCTCGACATGACGCGTTGGAGCTTCCAACTCATCGAGTCCCAATTGAAAAAATACAATTAATTAGAGAATTAAGGTTATACCATAATCGAGCGTTACAAATCTCCTCAACTTGAATCAGACTTCGTCCTCGAAGTTCGCTGTCTCGAACAATCCTGAATAATGCTCTCTCATCTCCTCCTCGGGCTCCTACATCTATTTTGAGCGTTTATGATGCTACCATTGCACCTTAACTAACTTCACTTCTTTGTTCCACAGGGCTTTCGTTTTTCTGTCCAGAACTACAATGGGCTACTCCACGTAATACAGGCTCCCATCGACCTAAATATAGTCCAAGGAAATGATTGTGGCTTCATCAACAACACACTTCCGAAGCTGAGACATTTGGAAGGTGTTGTGGATCTGACTGAGCTCATCCTATAGATCCAATCGATAAGCAACCCTGCCAACTCGGGAAGAAATCCAGAACAAACAAATATAATTGGGGCCCCAGCTTTCCCCTATTCCGAAACTGAATGATACCCTTCCATGGTGACACCTTCAAGAAAACAAAATCTCCCACCTGAACCTCGAGATCCAAACAACACCGGTCAGCATAACTTTTTTGACGATTCTGCGCGACTCACAACCTGTCACGCACCTGATGAATCAGCTCGGTGGTCTTAAGCACCACCTCGGTGCTTCCCATAACTTGATGTCCAACCTCCCCCCAACAAACTAGAGTCCCTCACCTCCGACCATACAACATCTCAAACGGGGGTCGATCAATACTAGCATGATAACTATTGTTATATGAGAACTTTCGCAAAGGGAGGTAAGTATCTGAACTCCCCCTGAAATCCAATACACATGCCCGAAGCATATCCTTGAGTGTCTGGATCGTATGCTCTCTCTCACCATTGTTCTTGGGGTGGCAAGCAGTGTTGAAATGCAATTGAGTACCTAACTCCTCATGAAACTTCCTCAAGAATCTGGAGGTGAAACAAACATTTCGGTCTGAGACCATAGATACCGGCACCCCGTGTCTGACCACCACCTCCCACCCGTAAATGTCTGCTAATTTCTCAGTGGAGATACACATGAAATTCAGAATAAAATGTGCACTTTTGGTCAATCTGTCCATAAAAACCCAAATAGAATACACACCCTGCGCCGTCTTAGGTAGCTTCGTGATAAAATCCATGGTGATCTCTTCTTATTTCCACATGGGAATAGGTAGCGTCTGCATCTTGCTGTGAGGCTTCTGATGTTCGACCTTGACCTTCCTGCAGGTCAAACACCACTCTACAAACCACACGACCTCCTGCTTCATGCAGGGCCACCAATAGCTCAATCTTAGGTATTAGTACATCTTTGTGGCCCTCGGATGGAAAAAAAATTTGGACTTGTGCACCTCCTCCAAGATTCTTTGCCTCACACCTCCAGATGCCGGAACCCAAACTCTGCCACACTGAGTCAATAACCCTCGACCATCTCGAACGAACAACAAAATTTTCCCCCGAATCCGCTCGATCTTCCAGCTCTTCCTTTTTAAACCCTCCACCTGTGCCTCCTTAATCATATCCAATAAAGGTGAAATCACTGTCATCCTCAAGAAAACATCTTGAATCAGGGCACTTTCCGTCTTACGGGTTAAAGCATCGTCTACCACATTGGCCTTTCCGGGATGGTACAATATCTCACAGTCATAATCTTTCACCACATCTAACCACCTCCTCTGACGCATATTCAAATTCTGTTGATCCATCAAATACTTCAAACTCTTGTGATTGATGAAGATGGTACATCGTACCCCCATAGAGATAATTCCTCAAAATCTTGAGGGCAAAAACTACTGCCCCTAATTCCAAATCATGAGTGGGGTAATTTGCCTCATGAGGATTCAGCTGCCTCGAGGCATAAGCAATCACATAGAAGCGTGATTTGCCTCATGAAATAGAAGCGTCGCAATACACTACAAAATCATCCAATCCCTCGAGCAGAGCTAGAATCGGGGCATCACATAATTTCTGCCTCAATATATCGAAAGTCGACTGCTGATCTGGACCCCGCCGAAAGGTCACACTCTTCTTGGTCAAACGGGTCAAGGGTACAACAATTTTGGAGAAATCCTGGAGGAATCTCCGATAATACCCCGCTAATCCCAAGAAACTCCTAATCTCCAATGCGTTTTTCGGGACCTCCCAACGCATTACCGCCTGAATCTTGGCAGGATCCACCAAAATACCCTCTTGGTTGATGATGTGCCCCAGAAACTGCACCTCACGCAACCTAAACTCGCATTTGGAGAATTTGATATAAAGCCCCTCCCTCCTGAAGGTCTCCAACACCTCTCTCAAATGCTGCACGTGCTGCTCCTTGGTCTTAGAATAGACAAAAATATCATCAATGAAGACAAACACAGACCGATCCAACATTGGTCTGCAAACCCGATTCACAAGATCCATGAACGTTGCTGGAGCATTGGTGAGCCCAAATAGCATCACCACAAAATCATAATGACCATAATGAGTTATGAACGTCGTCTTCGGTATGTCTTGTTGGAAAAGGTGTTTAAGCCCATAATTGTAATTGGTATGTACTTGACCCGATAGTAGCATGGTCCATTTGGGTTGCATTCATCAATGCAATATGTTAGGAGGGATATTTGAGTAAGAGGTTAATTATGATTTATTAATATATTATAAGTATAATATATTAATTGAGGAATCATATTATTTAATTAGTATTATTCAAGAATTAATTTAAGAATTAATTTAGTGATCAAAAGAGACTAATTAACATGATACATATAAGTTGGGCTAAAGATCCATGGTTCGATTTGTGATGGGCTTATGCATTAAATCTTGAAGTATTTATCCAAATCAAATGGATGGGTCATGGGCTAAAGTGTATGGATTAGGGTTACACATGACCCTTTATATTCTACACATACACACACACACACACACACACACACATATATATATATATATATATATATATATATATATATATATATATATCTATATGATTGAAATCAGTTACACCTTGCATTTCAAGAAGTGGAATTTGATTTCTAGTCTCCTAAATCTCTTTCATATCCAACCTAATTGTTCTTGGTGTTTTGTGATTCCATTTGAAGAATCACACTATTGGTTCTAAGATTTCTTGAGGCCAATTTATTCAAACTACTACACAAGGTAATATTGTAACTCGTTTTTATGATCCAAATATCGCCTTGCATGCTAGTTTAGGCTTCATGCTTTGGAAAATGTTTATTGCATGTATAATTAGAGAAAACTTAGATCTAAAGCATTAGGGTTGTATCTGTACCATAAGAATGTTAGAGTACATAATACCCAACAGTGGTAACAGAGCCTCAGATGTTTTCTATCGTATTGATGTAACTGTGTAATTTTCAAAGCTGAAAAAACTGCAAAACTAGATTCTGCCAGGGCCTACACAACGAGTCCATATATGAACTCGACGAGTAGGTGCCTTATGATGATGAAATCGTCGAGTTCATAAGTGCACTCAACGAGTTGGACTGTCTGTGAGCAGAATTTTAGAGTTTTTGGCCTGTTTTGGATTAGGAACATTACCACAAACTTTTTTGGTTGATAAAATTTGATTTTAATGATATGGTAATGTTAATCCCCATCCAATAACATGATGTTTGTCAAATTCTAAGATAACAACTTGATTTTTGCTAAATACTAGTTATTTGTAGAATTTGAAGTTATCATGTAACATGAACAAATTAGGTCAAGTTGGTAAAGAATCATCCTATCATAATTGGATTAGTTAATTTGATCTATGTGTGTTCTTGATTAAGTTCCATAACTTGTCCTCAAGTTATGGAACATGAAAAGTCCTTATTTATGAAACCATTAACTAATGTATGTTATAAAATTCTAAGAGTCTTGGAAGGTTTCATAACTTGTGTATAAGTTTGGAGTTGGAAAGGTCTCATTCATGGAACATAAAAGTTCATAAGTTATGAATTTCAAAAGTCTTGACAAGTTACAAAACTTGCCCTGAAGTTTTGGAACTTGAAAAGTTACATTAATGAAACTTTAATTCCAAACCCTAGAATTTTAAAAGTTTAAAATTCAACCCTTATACTATTATAATATTAAAGTATTATAATTATATATATATATATATATATATATATATATATATATATATATATGTATGTATGTATAAGACAAGTCAGTCTTACCCTTAGTAGGCGTCATTCACGAAGCCGGTCTATAAGGGGGTATAAGGTTACTGCCTACAAAATGGTGGTTTAATGGGTGTCCACTCTCACTCACCGCTTCCTTGACTGGTGGAGGGTCGTTAGCCGAACGGGCAGGATAGGACACTAATTCTCATTAATAAGTATAATGAAAATTATTAAAGTAACTAAACTTTTATAAATCCCCAATCTTAGTTACTTTAGGAAAAATGTGAAAATGGTGCTATTCCATGAAATTGCACTTTGCACCTTGTTAAGTTGTTAGTGGAGCGTATATGGTTAACCGGCACACTAATTTGGGACTCACAATGTGTGGCAAATGGTAGCTTAGTGTTAATCATGGATCAATGAAGCGTGTGTGGTCAACCGACACATTGATTGGGTGATTTGTAACATCGAGAGTACCAAGCTAATTTGCATGGTTATTCACACCTTGTTTGTGATCCTCGGTATCCCAGTCACAACTTAAAGGGAATAATAGAGATTTAAACATGCCATTGAAATAGTTCAATGAATCTCAAAATAATTTAGGAATTTCAATTCATTTAAAACATAATCTTCAATTTCTTTTTTCATGGTGGAAATTGGTAAATCGTCATTTACCTACCTTCAAATATTTTGCAATTGGATTACGGCACACCTCTTCCGAATTTTAAAATATTGTGTTGGGTCCTAGCCTTAATATCTCATTTTGGGTGTTATATTAAGCATCATTATCTAATATAAACTTTGTCTTTCTTTTCAGATGAGTACTTCAAACAATGCTTCCAACCCAATCCCTTCCGGCTCTTTCTCCCTCATGAACTTATGTGGGAGGGTAATCTTCGATGGATCGAATTTCAATGATTGGATTCGAAACATCAGAATAGCAATTCGTTATGAGGGCAAAGAATATGTCCTTGATAAAGAGATTAAGGAGATTGATGAATCAACTGCTACTCCCGAACAGATTGCTGAGTACAAAAATCATGAGAGGGACGCGACCAAAAATTCTGTGTATAATGATCGCAACCATGACTGCTGAGCTCCAAAAGTCATATGAGGACTTTTGGCCTTATGATATGCACCAGGACTTGATGGAAAGGTACCATCAAAGTGCTCGGTAGGAGAGGTATGAGATCATTGACTCCATGATCACGACCAAAATGAAGGATGGAGAGTCCATCACGGCCCACTTGCAAAAGATGCAAAGGTTTCTGGACCGCTTGCTGAAATTGAATGTTATAATTGGATGAAGAGTTGGCCATAGATATGATTCTACACTCTTTTCCTCCTTGTTATGATCAGTTTCGTATGACTTATCATATGAACAAGGAGGACGTCACTCTAAGCAAGCTTCTAGGTCTCTTGAGAACTGCTGAAAGCAGTTTGAAAGGCAAATATGTTGTACCTACTCCTACTGCAACTGCCCTTGTCTTGGCAATTGGACATAGGAAGGGAAAGAAGAGGAAGACTTCTTCCAAGAGTCATAGGGGAAAGTCCCATATTGGATCCTCTTCCAGTAGAACGAAAGTTGGTTCTGTCACACCCTCTTCGAATCCAAAGGAAGTCGAGTGCTTCCATTGTCATGAAAAAGGGCACTGGAGACGAAGCTGCCCCAAATACTTGTAGGACATAAAGGATGGGAAGTTTAAAACCTCCATTGCAGGTATTTATACTAGTCTATCTAATAACTCATCACATGCCAATTCTTGGGTCCTTGATACATGATGTGGCTTACACATTTGTTCTGATATGCAGGGAATAAAAAGAAGTAGGGATGTGGAGCACGGGAAGATGAAATTAGTCATGGGGAATAAGGGAAATTCGTATGTCACCTAGATTGGAGTTTATTTTTTATTACATAGTAATGGATTAAAATTAGATTTGAATAATTGTTGCTACTCTTTGATATGGCAAGGAATATTATTTCCTTTCACAGTTTGTATGAACAAGGTTTTACCTTTTATTTTAATAATGAAATTGGTTGTATTATTGCTTATTACAATGGTGTATTTTATTTTGATGCAGTACCTTGCAATGGCATGTATGAAACTATGATGGTTGTAGATAACATAGGAAATAATGTGTTGCATATTGATTCTTCCAATGATTTGGATAAAGCATGCTTATGGCATTGTCGTCTTGGACATGTTAAAAAGAAGCACATAGCCCAACTCCAAAAGGATGGAGTCTTGGAGTCATTTGACTTAAAGTCGGATGACACTTGCGAATCTTGTTTACTTGTAAAGATGAAAAAGTCACCCTTCACTAGCACTTGTGCAAGGGGTGAGGGTCTGTTAGATCTCATACACACAAATGTGTGTGGACCATTCAGAACAGCCACAAGGTATGCTAGCCGCTTCATTGTGACTTTTAGTGATGATTATAGAAGATATGGCTTAATCAAGCATAGGTCATAACCCTTTGAAAAGTTCAAAGAGTTTAAGCAAGAAGTGGAGAATCAATTAGGCAGGAAGATAAAGATGCTTGGATCCGATCAAGGAGGAGAGTATCTTATATCGAGTTCCACGACTATCGTAAGGATTGTGGAATTGTTTCACAATTGACGTCGCGTAGGACACCACAGCTTAATGGTGTAGCTGAGAGGTGTATTCGAACCTTGCTGGACATGGTTCGTTCTATGATGAGTCGAGCTTCGTTACCTATCTCATTCTAGGGGCATCTTAGAGATTGCCGCCCATATCCTTAATCTAGTCCCAACCAAAAGGGTTTCCAAAACACCTCACGAGATGTGGCCAGGGAAGGTACCCTTGTTAGCACACATCAAATTTTGGGGTTGCGAGGCTTTTGTGAGAAAAGAAACCCACGACCAGCTTGAACCTCGCAGTGAGCGATGTATTTTCATCGGCTACCAACATAAATCCTTTGGATATATCTTCTATAAAACGAGTGACAATTTTGTCTTCGTTGCAAGGAGAGGAGTCTTTCGTGAGAGAGAACTCGTATGCCAAGGGGACAGTGGAAGGCAAATTGACCTTGAAGAACTTCAAGAGTTAAGTGATGAAGGAACCTCAAACACTAGCACACAACCCGACGAGGAAACTCCTGTTGAGCCAATTGACGAGTCCTTACCTCTGAGACGTTCCGGTAGAGTTAGGCAGGCACCTAAATTTTATGGTTTCCATATTACTTCTGAAGGTGATACATTTATCAGTGATAGCACACTGGTAAATTTGGATGAACCTAACAACTACAAGGAAGCCATGACAGGCCCTAAGTTTGCTAAATGGAAAGAGGCAATGGATAGCGAGATTCAGTCCATGTATGAGAATCAAGTTTGGAACTTGGTTGACAATGTACCAGGCCGTAAGACAGTCGGGTGCAAATGGATCTTCAAGAGGAAGACCGACATGGATGGAAAGTACACACTTATGAGGCGGGATTGGTTGCGAAGGGCTTTACTCAAACTCCTGGATTTGACTATGATGAGACATTTTCACCAGTGGACAAAATTAAATCTATAAGGGTTGTGCTAGCCATAGCTACATTTCATGATTATGAAATATGGCAAATGGATGTCAAAACTGTTGGATAAGGTGTCTAAGTCCATAACTATTTCTGGTATGTACTTGACCCGATTTGGCATGGTCCATTTGGGTTGCATGGCATCATGCATTTGGATAGACTAAAATGAGAGAAAAAACACTTTAGGTTTATTAATATATTATAAGTTCTAATATATTAATAGTATTATTTAATTAGTATTGATCAAGAACTAATTTGGAATTGTGTAAATCACTCATACTTGTAAATCACTATATGGGTTGATTGTGTAAATCACTCATACTTGTAAATCACTATATGGTTTAATTAGTATTAATCAAGAACTATATGGGTTGATTGTGTAAATCACTCATACTTGTATAGTAGACTAATGCTCCATGGATTATCAAGTTGGGCTAAAACCCATAGGATACTCCATGGATGCTCCATGGTGTTTATAGAACCCATGGGTGATGGAAATGAAGGGTCATGACAATTAGGGTTTACATGGTGTAACCCTAATTGTAACACACTATATAAGGATCCATATGTTCACCAAAATCGGCACTTAAGCAACAAAGAAGAGGGCTAGCCGATTTCAAGTAGTGTGACATTTCTCTCAAAGTATATTCCAAGTGCACTTGGTGTTGTGTGAGACATTTGAGGCATCACAATTGAGGTGCTAGGCTCACAAGGTTTTTAAGGAATCCAAACTACTACAAGGTATGTTTTCTAGCTAACTTTTATGTTCAAATGTTCCCCATGTATGCTAGATAGGATTATGAACCTTGGAAAAATCATTTTGCATGTATCTTAGTCAAACATAGATCCAAGGTTTCTAGGGTTGCATGTACACCTTAGGAGTGTTAGAATGCTCAAAACCCTACAGTGGTATCAGAGCCTAGGCTTGTTTGTTTGATACTTGATGCAAAATAGCTGAAAAAGTCGAAAGTCTTGCTGTCTGCCCAGGGGACTTGCCGAGTCCATGGCGGTACTCGAATAGTCCAAGCGTATGTTCAAACAACTCCGCGAGTTAGTTCTTGGACTCGACGAGTCGGCCAGGCAGAGTGCAGATTTTAGATTTTTGCTGCTGGAAATGGACTAGAAACATTACCCTAAACTGTTTTGGTGTTTTAAAACTTGTTTTAGATGGTGTAATGGTTGTTCTAATCCATTTACAAGGGCTAATATCAAAATTCCATGCTTATATGTGTTCATATGTTCTTGAAATTTTGATATGAATATTCATGTTCTTATGAGTTCTTGCAGGATCATATGAATTATGTGCTATTGATTGATAGTTAATTCATGATCATGATGTGTTTTAATAGAGTCCATAACTTGTGCTCAAGTTATGGATAACCAAAAGTCACTTTGTAATAAATCCATTAAAAGAACACATAAGTTACAAAAAATGAAGAGTCTACATTTTTAATAAACATTAACTCATAACTTATGAATTGAAAAGTTTTGTAAAGTTACAAAACTTGCCCTCAAGTTTTGGAACATGTAAAGTCATCTAGTAAACTTTAGTTCCAACCCCTAGAATTTTAAAAGTTAAAATTCAACCCTTATACTTTATAATATTATAAGTTAATAATATATATATATATATATATATATATATATATATATATATGTATAAGATCAAGTCGTTTTACCGATAGGAGGCCTCATTCACGAAGCCGGTCTATAAGGGGGGTATAAGGTTGTTGCCTATAAAATGGCAGCTTAATGGGTGTACACTCTCACCCACCGCTTCCTTGACTGGTGGAGGGTCGTTAGCCGAACGGATAGGAAAATGACTTAAAAATTCTCATTAAAAGTATAATGATTATTATAAAGTAACTAAATGTTTTTATAAATTCCCAATCTTAGTTACTTTAGGAAAAATGTGAATAAGGTGCTAATCCATGAAATTACACTTTGCACTTTGATTAAGTCGTTAGTGGAGCGTGTGGGGTTAACCGGCATACTAACCTGCACTTAACAAGGTAGGCAAAGGGTAACTTAATATTTATCATAGTATCGGTGGAGAGCGTGTGGTTAACCGGCACATCGATTGAGGGGTAAATAGTAAGGGTACTAAGTAATTTGCATGGTTACTTCACACCTTGTCTTGTGATCCTCGGCATCCCAGTCACAAAACCTGAAGGGCACACTTGAGATTGAAACATGCCATTGAAAAGTTCAATGAATCTTAAAGAATCTAGGAGTTTCAAAACCAATTAAAACCTAATATTTTTATTTCGTTTTTCATAGTGGAAATTGGTGAATCGTCATTCACCTACCTTTCAAATATGTTATAGCTTAGATTATGGCATCCCTCTTCTAAGTTATAATATATTGTGATTGGGTCCTAGCCTTAATATTACATTTGGGTGTTTTATTAAGAACTATATTTAATTCTAAACTAAACTTGTATTTCTTCTTTTTAGATGTCTTCCAACAATGCTGCTTCTGGCTCAAACCCTACCGGCTCCTTCTCTCTCATGAACCTTTGTGGGAGAGTCATCTTTGATGGATCCAACTTTATGGATTGGATCAAGAACATCAGGATGGTCACTCGGTATGATAACAAAGAATATGTTCTCGACAAGGAGCTTAAGGTACCCGAGCCGTCTGCCACTCCTGAGGAGATCGCCGAATATGAGGCACATGAAAGAGATGCTACCAAAGTGGCATGCATCATGTTCGTCACTATGACAGCCGAGCTCCAAAAGTCCTATGAGGACTACTATCCTTTTTTAGATGCACCAGGATTTGATGGGCCGCTACCATTAGAGTGCTCGTCAAGAGCGATATGAAATCATCTCCTCCATGACAACAACTCGGTTGAAGGATGGTGACCCCATCACGGCCCACATGCAGAGAATGCAAAGGTATGTGGACCGTTTGCTAAAACTGAATGTGAACTTCCCTGAGGAGTTAGTAATAGATATCATTTTGCACTCCTTAGCATCGTGTTATGATCAATTCTGCATGACATACCACATGAACGAGGAGGAAGTTACACTTAGCAAACTTCAAAGACTCTTGAAGACCATAGAAACTGGTCTTAAGAGTAAATCGGTTGTTACCACTCCTACTCCTACCGCGGCCCCTGTCTTGGAAATCGGGCAAGGCAAAGGAAAGAAGAGGAAGAGCCCTTCGAAGGGTACCAAGGGAAAGTCTCTTGATGGCTCCTCTTCAAGTGGAACCAAGAAAGGTTTCGTCACTCCTTCTGCTAACCCTAAAGAGGTGGAATGCTTCTATTGCCATGAAAAGTCGAATTGGAAGGGAAACTGCCCAAAGTACCAGCAAGATGTGAAGGATTGGAAAGTTAAACCCAACCATGCAGGTACATACACTATATTGTCTAATAATTCACCCGATTCTAATTCTTGGGTCCTTGATACAGGTTGTGGTATTCACATATGTACTGATTTGCAGGGACTAAGAAGAAGTGAGAATGTGGAGCATGGGGAGATAAACCTGATCATGGGGAATAGGAAAGCTTCACCTGTCACCAGGATTGGAGTTTATTCTTTGTCTCTAAGTAGTAGATTAGTGTTAGATTTGAATAAGTGCTTTTACTCGTCTGAAATGGCGAGAAATATTATTTCCTTTCATGGTTTGTACAAACAAGGTTTTACCTTTTCATTTGATAATGATAGTGGTGGTATTAATGCTTTCTTTAAGAATGTTTTTTTATTTTAAAGCATTACCTTGTGATGGTGTATATGAAATTGTGTCGGTTGTTGATAACCTAGGAAATAATGTATGGTGTATCGATTCTTCCACTAGCTTGGATAAAGCATCTTTATGGCATTGTGGTCTTGGACATGTAAGCAAGAAACGCATAGGTCAACTCCAAAAGGATGGAGTCTTGGAGTCGTTTGATCTAAAGTCAGATGATAGTTGTGAATCTTGTTTGCTTGGGAAAATGACAAAGTCACCCTTCACTGGCACTTGTGCTAGGGGTGAGGGTTTGTTGGACCTCATACACACTAATGTGTGTGGACCATTCAGAACCGCCACAAGAGATGCTAACTGCATCTATGTGACTTTTAAGGATGATTTTAGTAGATATGGATATGTCTACTTAATCAAGCATAAGTCAGAGACCTTTGAAAGATTCAAAGAGTTCAAGCAGGAAGTGGAGAATCAGTTGGGCAGGAACATTAAGATGCTTCGATCCGATCGAGGTGGTGAGTATCTTAGTACAGAGTTCCTTGACTATCTTAAGGAATGTGGGATTATCCCACAATTGACACCTTCCAGGACACCACAGCTTAATGGTGTGGCTGAGAGGCGCAATCGAACCTTATTGGATATGGCTCGTTCCACGATGAGTCGAGCTTCGCTACCAATCTCATTCTGGGGGTATGCCTTAGAGACTGCTGCCCATATCCTTAATCTAGTTCCTACAAAGAAGGTTGCCAAAACACCTCATGAGATGTGGACCGGAAAAGTTCCCAATCTGGACCACATCAAGATTTGGGGTTGCGAGGCTTTTGTGAGGCGCGAGTCTCACGACAAGCTAGAACCTCGAAGTGAGAGGTGTATTTTCATCGGCTACCCACAGAGATCTTTTGGTTACCTCTTTTACAGACCTAGTGACAATGTGGTCTTTGTAGCAAGGAGAGGAGTCTTTCGCGAGAGAGAATTCATGAGCCAAGGAAACAGTGGGAGGCAAATTGACCTTGAAGAAATTGAAGAGTTAAGTGGTGAAGGAACCTCAAACCCTAGCAATCAACCTGAGGAGGAAACTCCTGTTGATCCGATAGAAGAGTCTGTACCTATGAGGCGTTCCACGAGAGTTAGGAATGCACCTGAGCATTACTATGGTTTCCATATTACTGCAGAAGGTAATACACTTATCAGTGATAGCACACTGGTAAGTCTGGATGAACCTAACAGCTACACGGAAGCCATGGCAGGCCCTGAGGCTGCTAAATGGAAAGAGGCTATGGACAGCGAGATACAATCCATGTATAACAATCATGTTTGGAACTTGGTTGACAATGTACCAGGTCGCAAGACAGTCGGGTGCAAATGGATCTTCAAGAAGAAGACCGACATGGATGGTAATGTACACACTTATAAGGTGCGACTGGTTGCAAAGTGCTTTTCTCAAACTCCGGGAGTTGATTATGATGAGACCTTTTCATCAGTAGCGAAGATTAAGTCTATTTGGGTTATGTTAGCCATTGCTGCATTTCATGATTATGAAAAATGTCAAATGGATGTGAAAATCGTTTTCCTTAATGGAAAGTTGGGTGAGGATGTGTACGTGAGTCAGCCAGAGGGTTTTGTCAGTACAGAGTACCCTAATAGAGTCTGTAAGCTTGTGAAATCCATTTATGGATTAAAGAAAGCACCTCGCAGATGGAATCTTTGCTTCAAAGAGAAGGTCAAAGAGTTTGGCTTTTCGAGGAGTGAAGATGAATCTTGTGTATATGTCAAGGCTAGTAGGAGTATAGTCATTTTTTTGGTACTGTATGTGGATGACATACTTATCATAGGAAATGACATCCCAACTCTGCAGGAAGTTAACTCCTGGCGTGGGATGTGTTTCGCTATGAAGGACCTTGGAGAAGCTGCCTATATCCTAGGGATAAGGATTTTGAGAGACAGGAGTAAAAGACTAATTGGACTTAGTCAAAGTACCTACTTGGAGAAGGTGCTGAATAGATTCAACATGCAAAATTCCAAGAAAGGAGAGTTACCGATCCAGAGTAACGCTAGACTGAGTAAAACTCAGAATCCGAGTACAGAGGGTGAGATAGCAGAAATGAGTCCAGTACCATATGCTTCCGCTGTAGGCTTGATCATGTATGCTATGACTTATACTCGTCCTGACGTAGCCTTTGCATTGAGCATGGTCAGCAGATATCAGGGGAACCCTGGCAAGGCTCACTGGACTGTGGTAAAGAACATTCTCAAGTACCTGTGGAGGACTAAGGACTGGGTCCTTACCCTCGGGTGGGAGTGATGACTTCAGAGTATTGGGGTATAGTGATGTTAGCTTTCAGACTGATAGGGATAATTTCGGCTCTCAGTCAGGCTGGGTCTTTACCTTAAACGGAGGAGCAATTTCTTGGAAAAGTTCCAAGCAGGAGACAGTGGCTGATTCAACTTGCGAATCAGAGTATATAGCGGCAAGCGAGGCAGCAAAGGAGGCTATATGGCTAAAGAACTTCATTGGAGATCTTGGGGTTGTACCAGCTATAAAGGAGCCTATAGAGATTTTCTGTGATAGTGAAAGTGCAGTTGCCTTAGCAAAGGAACCAAGGGATCACGGGATATCCAGACACTTCAACAGAAAATATCGTTTCATCAGACATCGAATAGAAGAAGGACTCCTCGTGGCAAAGTAGGTATCATCGGATGAGAACCCGGCAGATTCCCTCACAAAGGGACTGAGCAGGGTTAAGCATCTACAGCATGCAAGGCACATAGGGCTGAAGGATGATATTAGTTTTAGTAGTTAGATAGCTTTGAAATGTGTAAAGTGTAATTGACATTTGATGATAAATAAAAGGTGTATTTATTTATGAGTAAAGTGTTGCTATCTTTTGTCAATTGTTTACTATCGTTTCATTTTGCATGTTTTGACTTCCACAATAATTATGTTTGGTATATCATATTATTCGAATTCTCCACAGTTGGTCATATGTTGGAAGTAGGTATGAATCAAGGCTGTCATGAGTTGGTTGTAGAGGTCTAGGATGTTGGACATGGCTACAACACTCATGAGTGCTCATAAGTTCTGAGTATTGGATTCAACCCACGCTCACTGGTATCACTTCATGGAAATTATCTCGAGTGATTGTGAGACGGTAATATCATATAAGTCTTCAAACTAGAGATATGACTTGTTTCCTATGAGTTGGTTATACATTGATTGTACGTAAACGCATTGGTAACTCGATATTATAAAACGTGCCTTTGTGTATGATTCAACAAGTAATAGAACAAGCATATGAGTCGAAGTTTATATGTTCCTTCTTAGATTAGAAGCGATATCTTGGCCCCTCGATGATTTTGTGTTGACCCATGTACCGGGCCCAGTCAGAACTACGTTGATGTGTTCAATTAAGTTCTATGTCAAACAAATCAGGAAATCGAGAAACAAACTGCTGGACAATAAGTAAGACATTGTTCCATGTATTTGTCCGGCTGATATCTAGAACGGAGGATTATATGATCACTTATATTATATGGCGTATCATCATCATCTTAGTTCCGAGAGACCTTGAAAGAGCTACGATTGCTGATCGGTTCCTGAATTCATACTTGCAGTAATAGTTATTAAACTTATCCAAGTGGGAGACTGTTGGATAAGGTGTCTAAGTCCATAACTATTTCTGGTATGTACTTGACCCGGTTTGGCATGGTCCATTTGGGTTGCATGGCATCATGCCTTTGGATAGACTAAAATGAGAGAAATAACACTTAAGGTTTATTAATATATTATAAGTTCTAATATATTAATAGTATTATTTAATTAGTATTGATCAAGAATTAATTTGAAATTAATTAAGTGATCAAAAGAAGACTAATTAAATATATGGGTTGATTGTGTAAATCACTCATACTTGTATAGTGGACTAATGCTCCATGGATTATCAAATTGGGCTAAAACCCATAGGATACTCCATGGATGCTCCATGGTGTTTATAGAACCCATGGGTCATGGAAATGAAAGGTCATGACAATTAGGGTTTACATGGTGTAACCCTAATTGTAACACACTATATAAGGATCCATATGTTCACCAAAATCGGCACTTAAGCAAGAAAGAAGAGGGCTAGCCGATTTCAAGTAGTGTGACATTTCTCTCAAAGTTTATTCCAAGTGCACTTGGTGTTGTGTGATACATTTGAGGCATCACACTTGAGGTGCTAGGCTCACAAGGTTTTCAAGGAATGCAAACTACTACAAGGTATGTTTTCTAGCTAACTTTTATGTTCAAATGTTCCCCATGTATGATAGATAGGATTATGAACCTTGGAAAAATCATTTTGCATGTATCTTAGTCAAACATAGATCCAAGGTTTCTAGGGTTGCATGTACACCTTAGGAGTGTTAGAATGCTCAAAACCCTACAAAAACCGCTTTCCATAATGGGAAGTTGGCTGAGGATGTATACATGAATCAACAAGAGGGTTTTGTTGATGCAAAGTACCCTAATAGAGTGTGTAAGCTTGAGAAATCCATTTATGGATTAAAACAAGCATCTCACATATGGATTATTTGTTTCAATGAGAAAGTCAAAGAGTTTGGATTTTCGAGAAGTGAGGATGAGTCATGCGTGTATGTCAAAGCTTGTGGGAGTATAGTTAGCTTTCTCGTATTGTATGTGGATGACATACTTCTCATAGGAAATGACATCCCAACCTTGCAGGAGGTTAAGTCTGGGCTTGAGAAGTGTTTTGCTATGAAGGACCTTGGAGAAGCTGCTTACATTCCAGGGATAAGGATATTGAGAAACAGGAGTAAAAGTGTAACATCCGGATTCCCATGTATCTTATTGTAAGTATCTATATTGAATTTTAGAAAGGGACACGGCGAGTAGGCGCTCAGACTCGCCGAGTGGGATCGCGCATTCTGGTCTAATTTAATGACGGACTCGACGAGTTGATGCGTGGACTCGGCGAGTCCGCGCTGTTAAGTGAAACCCTAATTCTCGGGGCCTGTGCCCTATTTAAAGGCCTTTATAGCCTCCATTGTGGCCACTTCACCCCTGAGAAACCCTAGAGAGAGAGAGAGAGAACGTTTGTGGTGCAAGAGGAAGGCTAAATCATCATTTCTTGTGTGTTTTAGCAAAGGAGAAGTAGTTTCCAACAAGAGGAGGTCAAGGGAGTTGTAGATCCAGGGTTTTGAAGTTCAGATCTACACTATTGAGGTATCAAATCGAACTTCCTTTCTGTTTTGGGTTAAGATCTATGATTTAGGGTTTTCTATAAACCTTTTTAGGCTTGAAAGGTTGAGTTTATGGTCCCTTGCTGGGTTAGACCTCAGATCTGGACCCATAGAGGTCCAGAGAACCTTTCCCATTCTGCTTTATGCTTGTTCATGAAGGATTGGAGACTAGGTTGCCATTTTTAGAGTTATGTCTCCATTTATGACTTGATGTGGGTTGCATGCACGTAAAGGTTGCACCTTTACGTGACCTTTGAACACTTGAAGGCCGGATCTATAGTCTAGAGAAGCAGATCTGACCTCAGAAGGTCATTTGAGAGTTGTTATGGGAGCAACTCGCCGAGTCCATAATGGACTCGACGAGTCGAGTCGGGGTTGCCCCGCGATTCGTGACAGGTGTAACCCGTCAAGTGGAAGGATGACTCGACGAGCCAAGAGAGGCTGAAAGGATTCAGAGGACCCGCATGGACTCACCGAGTCGCCCTTGTGCACTCGACGAGTCGGGTCAAAGTTTGACCGTTGACTTTCGTTGACTTTAGGGTTTTGGTCAAGACCGATTCAGGAGAGTTCGGGGAAGGGTAGAATGACCTTCTACCCAATCTATAGAGATGAGATCATGAAAGAATATTGATCGGGGATGTTATTTGAATAATAGGAGGAGGCTAAGTCGGGACGTTGAGCACGAGAGTTTATCCGACTTCATTGAGGTGAGTCTTCTCACTATACTGTACCTGGAAGGGTACCTATGTGCGACCGAAAGGTCTTGTATGCTATGAGATGTATGTGCTATATGCGGTTATGTGATATGTATGTGCTATGTATGTTATGTATGATAAGGACCGGAAGGTCAGGATGATATGGACCGGAAGGTCAAGAGGTTACGGACCGGAAGGTCGATACGGGTAGGACCGGAAGGTCTACCGGGATTCGGGACGGAAGTCCCCAGAGACACATGGATCGGAAGAACCTACTGAGTAATGGCCTGGAAAGGCGTATGTGTGGTATGTGGTATTTTGGGGATCTCACTAAGCATTTATGCTTACAGTTGTTATAATATGTGTTTCAGGTACTAGCGAGGATCGCAGGAAGGCTCCGGCGTGATCCGTACACACTTATGGAGTTTATGTTATTGAGATTGTGGGAGATGTTTTGTTATGACACAGTGAATACATTACGTTTTACGACTATCATGTGATTGAAAGTATGTTTTAAAAATGAAAAATTGTTTAGAAAAATTACGTTGTTACAAGTTGGTATCAGCGCCTTGGTTTGAGGGATTCGGGTGCATCTTCGGATGAATCTGAACTCAAACTGAGGAATTGAGAAAGTTTTTATAAAATAAACAATTTTTCTAAAAGAGTAAAAGAGTTTGAGAAAGGCAGAAGGAAGCAGTGTGTACGATCAGCCAGCGCCTGAACGGTGATTTCCCAAAATACCCTTACATTATGTGTTATGAGATATGTTATGATATGATATGCATGCTAGAGTAGGCTAGGTATTCATATTAGGACTAGAGTGGCCTGATTTGTGATGCCTTAGCCTAGGAAGGATTTTGCTGCTATGTGATGCTTGAGAGCAAGTAGGTAGCAGTGAGGAGCTGATGAGAGGTCTACCGAAGGGTAGCCTATGCCAGTGAGATATAGGGTACTTGTGATCTGGGATCCAAGGAGGAGGACTTAGGCTGAATACTGATGCGGTGTTGACGGTAGTATAGGGCCCGTACTACTGACGACACCGGAGCAGTGCGCACTCTAAGTAAGAATCCTTTGGGTACTAAGGAACGAGTAGGGTGGAGTTATCGAGTGTGAGTATGCTCGAGCAAGTCTCTGATATTATTATGTTGTATTTCAGAGAGATCATGGTTGGTACACGCCACAGACCTGAGCCGAGCGGCGTGAGTGACGAGGAGCTTCGTCAGATGATCCACGATGAGGTGGCAGCGGCGATTCGGGCCGAGATTCCGGAAATGTTTGGGTCTATCAAGACCACACTGATTGAGACTTTCGATGAGCGGTACGCCGCGGCGACTGAGGCTGCGGCTGCTGCAGCTACTGCAGCTGTGGCTGCTACCAGGCCTCAGGGAGGTGACTCGTTGTTGTTTCGGGAGTTCAGCAACACCAAGCCACCAGAGTTTGATGGGACGCAGGATCCGATCGCTGCGATGAGATGGATTTCTGACATCGAGGGATGCTTCTACACGTGTTCATGTCCGGAGCATCTCAGGGTACGGTTTGCATTGAACCAGCTTCGCTTGGGAGCGAAGGATTGGTGGAAGTTCGTGACGGCGAGCTTCACTCTTGCAGAGATTTCAACGGTGACCTGGGAGAGGTTCACCACCATGATCAGAGACGAGTATGTTCCCCCAGTGGAGAGGGAACGGTTGATTCAAGAGTTCTTGACCCTCAAGCAGGGTACTGATTCTGTTACTGTGGTTACCAGGAAGTTTCATGAGAGGGCGATGTTCTGCCCTGAGCAGGTGTCTACTGAGGAAGCACGTATGAGCCGGTATTTGGGCGTTTTGAGGAGGGATATTCGGGAGTTCGTGTCGAACTCGACTTACCGGACGTTTGCTAAGCTTCAGGAAAATGCTCGGAAGAGGGAGATTGAGTTGGAGACTCAGGCCAGGGAGGAGGTCGAGTCTCAGAGGACGGATCGGCGGTCGGCACAGTCTCAGCCGGCAGCCAAGCATGCCAAGTCCACTGATACGAGATCCGGAGGCCAGAAGGAAAGCGGTTTTGACATCCATTTGCCATATTTCATAATCATGAAATGCAGCAATGGCTAACAGAACCCTAATAGACTTAATCTTGGCCACTGGTGAAAAGGTCTCATCATAATCAACTCCCGGAGTTTGAGAATAACCCTTTGCAACCAGTCGTGCCTTATAAGTGTGTACATTACCATCCATGTCGGCCTTCTTCTTCAAGATGCATTTGCACCCAACTATCTTATGATCAGGTACATTGTCAACCAAGTTCCAAACTTGATTGTCACACATGGACTGTATCTCGCTATCCATAGCCTCTTTCCATTTAGCAGTCTCAGGGCCTGCCATGGCTTCCATAGATTTACCAGTGTGTTATCACTGATAAGTGTCTCACCTTCTGCAGTAATATGAAAACCATAATAATGCTCAGGTGCATTCCTAACTCTGGTGGAACGCCTCAGAGGTATAGATTCTTCAGTCGGCTCAACAGGAGTTTCCTCCTCAGGTTGAGGGCTAGGGTTTAAGGTTCCTTCACCACTTGACTCTTGAATTTCCTCAAGGTCAATTTGCCTCCTACTGTCTCCTTGGCTCATGAATTCTCTCTCTCGAAAGAATCCTCTTTTTGCTACAAAGACTACATTATCACTGGGTATGTAGAAGATGTAACCAAAGGATTTATGTGGGTAGCCGATGAAAATACACCTTTCGCTTCGGGGTTCGAGCTTATCATGAGTCTCGCGTCTCACGAAAGCCTCGCAACCCCAAATCTTGATGTGGTCTAGATAGAGAACTTTTCCAGTCCACAACTCGTGAGGTGTTTTGGCAACCTTCTTTGTAGGGACTAGATTAAGGATATGGGGGGCAGTCTCTAAGGCATACCCCCAAAATGAGATTGGTAGCGAAGCTCGACTCATCATGGAACGAACCATGTCCAATAAGGTCCGATTGCGCCTCTCAGCTACACCATTCAACTGTGGTGTCCTAGGAGGTGTCAATTGTGAGACAATCCCACATTCCTTAAGATGGTCAAGGAACTCAGTACTAAGATACTCACCACCACGATCGGATCGAAGCATCTTAATGTTCCTGCCCAACTGATTCTCCACTTCTTGCTTAAACTCTTTGAATTTCTCAAAGGTTTCTGACTTATGCTTGATTAGGTAGACATGTCCATATCTACTAAAATCATCAGTAAAAGTCACATAGAACCGATTAGCATCTCTTGTGGCGGTTCTGAAGGGTCCACACACATCCATGTGTATGAGGTCCAACAACCTTCACCCCTACCACAAGTGCCAGTAAAAGTGTTGGATAAGGTGTCTAAGTCCATAACTTATTTGGTATATACTTGACCCGACCCGGCATGGTCCATTTGGGTTGCACTTCACCCGAACTATTTATATGGATAACATTATGAGAAGAGTATATTTGCGGCTTATTAATATATTATAAGTTATAATATATTAATATGAAATTGTATTATTTAATTAGTATTGGTCTTAAATTAATTATGAATTAATTTAGTGATCAAATGCTGACTAATTAAACATGGGCTATTATATTTATATAGTGTGGGCTAACACTCATTATGGTAATGGGCTAAGCTTATATGGAAGTCCATGGATGATCCATGGAGCTTTTAACCCATGGATCCTTGGAAAGGAAAAGACATGGGTTATTAGGGTTTCACCCTAACCATGCACACTATATAAACAAGCTCATGTTGCATGAAATAACACGCTAGTGTGTGTGTAAGTGTTAGTATACTCTCTCATACATTTTCCAAGTTTGTGGTGATTTGTGATTTCCATTTGAGGCATTCACATTATTGGTGCTTGGCTCTAAAACTCCAAGGAATCAACAATCAACAAAAGGTATGTAATTCATCTAGTCCTTTTATGTTTAAAAGTACCCCATGCCATGCTAGATAGGTTATAAACCTTGGAAAATAATATTTTGCATGTACCTTAGACAAACATAGATCCAAGGTTTATTAGGGTTGCATGTACACTTAGGAAGTGTTAGAATGCTCAAAACCCAACAGTGGTATCAGAGACTAGGCTTGTTTGTTTGATACTTGATGCAAAATAGTGATAAAAAGTCGATTTTTTGCTGTCTGACTGATGAACTCGCCGAGTCCATGGGGGGACTCGCCGAGTTCATGTCTAAACTCATCCTACTCGTCGAGTAGGTTCGTGCACTCGGCGAGTAGGAGCCTCAGAATGCAAATTTTTGACTTTTGCTACTGGAAATGGACTAGAAACATTACCCTAAACTGTTTTGGTGTTTTAAAACTTGTTTTACTTGGTGTAATGGTTGTTCTAATCCATTTACAATAGCTTATATCAAAATTTCATGCTTTGTATGTGTTCATATAATTCGTGAAGCTTTGATGATCATGTTCATGTTCTTATGAGTTTAGAAGATGATAGGAATTATTTGCTGAATTGTTTAGGATTAATTCTTGATCATTTATGTGTTTTAATGGAATCCATAATTTGTCCTCAAGTTATGGATTTCCAAAGGTCACTTCTTTTAAACACACATTTAAAACACATAAGTTACATAAGTTATGAAATGAAAAGTTTTGGATAGTTACAAAACTTGCCCTCAAGTTTTGGAATTTGTAAAGTTTCACACACTTTAATAAACTTTAATTCCAAACCCTTAGAGTTTGAAAAGTTAAAATTCAACCCTTATACTATTTATAACATTAATGGTTAACTATTATATATATGTATAAGATCAAGTCGTTTTACCGTTAGTAGGCCTCATTCACGAAGCTGGTCTATAAGGGGGTATAAGGTTGTTGCCTATAAAATGGCAACTTAATGGGTGTCCATTCTTACCCACCGCTTCCTTGATCGGTGGAGGGTCGTTAGCCGAACGGGTAGGACAATGACTTTAAATTTTCATTAAAAGTATAATGAATATTATAAAGTAACTAAACCTTTTATAAATTCCCATTCTTAGTTACTTTAGGAAAATGTGAATATGGTGCTAACCCATGAAATTCACACTTTGTACCTTACCAAGTCGTTGGTGGAGCGTGTGTGGTTAACCGGCACACTAACTTGGACTAGTAAGGATCACGAAGGGTGACTTAATGTTTGTCATAGATCAATGGAGCGTGTGTGGTTAACCGGCACATTGATTAGGTGATAATATTAAGGGTACCAAGTGCATTAGTATGGTTATTCACACCTTGTTTTGTGAGCCTCGGCATCCCAGTCACAAAACTTGAGAGGGCACAATCGAGATTGAACCATGCCATTGAAAAGTTCATTGAATCTCAAAAGATCTAGGAGTTTCTAATCCAATTAAAACCTAATAAATTATTTCGTTTTTCATGGTGGAAATTGGTGAATCGTCATTCACCTACCTTCAAATATTTTATAGCTTGGATTACGGCATCCCTCTTCCAAGTTATAAAATATTGTGTTGGGTCCTAGCCTTAATATTTCATATTGGGTGTTATATTAAGGACTTGAATCAACTAACTTGATTTTCTCCCATTGTAGATGTCTGGTTCAGACAACTATGATCTTCCCAAATCGCTTGGAACAAGCTTTCCTCTTGAAGATGATGTCCCTCAACATCATGCTTCACTCCCTCCACCTTCTCCATTTATTCTCCCTGACCCACAAGCCCGAAGACTTGAAAGGTTCAAGGTCACTCAAGCTCTACTAGAAATGAAACATAAAGATGGAAGACCTGTGTGCACTCATGTCTTAGGAATGAAGTCACACATAGACAGGTTGAGAATGTTGGGTGCTGTTATTTCAAGGAAGTTCGTTGTTGACTGGGTTCTTCAGTCACTTCCTGAGTCATATAGTGAGTTTATTAAAGACTACCATATGACAGATCCCGACATAACCCTAATAGATCTTTCTTATTTGCTTGTTGCTGCTGAATTAGCAATGATTTGGCGCAATGGTCAAGCAAATATTGATGGAAAATCTATTTCTCAAACTTCCATGGACATGGACAATGGTAACATTGGAAGTCCAGAAAATCTTTCTCCTCCCAATGGAAGGGGATCGGCCTTGGTCAACCCGGTTGACTAAAAGGTAAAGGGAAAGGCTAAGTCTGTGATTGTCTCGTGTACCATTCCCAAAGAGTCTATATGTTTTTATTGTCATGAGAAGGGACATTGGAAGCGAAGCTTCCCTGAATACCTGAAATATTTGAATGCAAGTAGAGACAAAATGTTTGACTCGGCTTCAGGTAAGTCCACTATCTAACTTTGTTAAAATTCCTAATTGTTGATTCTTATTACATGATGTGACTAGGTTGCATCTTGATGTTTAGCAGGATCGAGCAAAAGGAAGGTTAAAAGAAGAGTGTGTTGAATCTGATCACGAAGATGGATTTCTATCGCATGGTTCGAGGATCGGATTTTTGAGCCACTACTTAAAAGTTATGATAGATTGCTAAGAAATATGTAATAGCATAGTTTTCATTTGAAGATGCATTGTAAGGAATATTTTTCCGCATTTTATAAAGAAATAAAAGTTTTGTTTAGTTTATTTTATATTATATCCCCTTACAATGGCATTTATGGAAAATTGATGTTTGTATGTTTCTAGCAATATTGGAAATATGAGTTTCATTCTCTCATTTGTGGTAGTGTCTGAATTTACCAAATGAGGAAAGGTTCTCATCACCCAAGCTTCAGTTAGACAGAAACTTGGAATCATACAAGTTGTATTGTATGATGAATGAGAATTCCCATCTTTGTAAAATTGAGACTAATTCATTGATCACATGCATATGTGAGCCAATTGAAGGAGTAAGGAGTTAGGCACATTGGGTGTGTGCTGGTCAAGTTCCACCACAAAGATCGATTCGTCATGATTTACTACAGATTAGTAAATATGGTTATACTTATAAGGTTAAGTATAATTCTGTAACATTGGAAAAGTTTCAATGTATGGCAGAACGGATGAGAAGAATCAAATTTGGCAGAGAGATAAAAAGTTTCTCAAATCTGAAAAGATGAGAGAGTACTTTAGTATCATGTTTTATGATCATCTTAATGATTATGAAACCATATCACAAATTCATACACTAAGGACATCTTAGTGCAGTGTTATGACTAAGATGAGGGGTCGTGAATTGTTGGAATGGTTAAAATCAAGAAGATGGATCATACTTCGTTCCAAAAACAACTCTTAGAGTCATACTCCAAGATTGTAACATTGAGTGACATAAAGTAAGGTTTAAAACACTTATCAAATGTAGTGTAAAATGTTTTCTACTCCTGTACATTTGAAATTGGTAAGTTGTGATGTCTTAGATAAGACAAAGACCAACTAAGACCAATTGTGTGAAGTGTTTATCTTGATTAGAGTCCGCACTATTCCTTGAATATTTGTTTTGTCAAGGAATGGTCCTTGACTAGGGAAACTTATATGTCAAGAGGACAGTGGGAGTCTTTAAGATCCTGAAAGGATTTCAAGATATCAAGAGTAAAACCTGAGTTTTATCACTAGCACACGACTTAAGGTTTGCAACCTATTAAGTTGACATAATTCTTGTTTCTGTGTCTGTTCCTATTAAGTTGACTATGCATATGAGTTTTGTTAGTTCTAAACTGTGTCCATAACAGCTTGGAAGCATTGGTGGGCCTTGTGCTACCAGGTGACAAGAAATTAAAATTGAACAAGTTCAATCCATGTAAGGCTAATTTGTCACTAACCTTGTCTTGTGATTATGGTTTTGACAAATTCACATGGATAGAAACTCATACACTATAAAATCTAAGTGTCATAAGGTTTCTCTTCGATTCATGAAAATGATGGTGAGGAAATGCTTTCACTAAGAAGATTTTAAGTAGATAACAATTGTGATGTTTTCAAAGTCGTTAGTGGAGCGTGTGTGGTTAACCGGCACACTAACATGGACTTGTGAGAAATGGCAAAGGTCTAAACAATTAAGACTATGATTACGGCATCCCTTTTCATAGTTCTGGAAATTGTTTAGACACACATGTGAGCTATATAAGAAAGGGTGTACGAATCTAAATTTCAGGACTCCTGCTGATTTCTGGAAATATGTAAGAGCTAGTGGGAGCATAAGTGTTATGCTGATAATCATCATGTTAGTGGGAGCATGATTATTATGTTTAGTGTTGCAAGTTAGCAATGTTAATTATAGAAAACCAAAAGTTTCAATTCATAAAGTTGTAGGGGTTGAAAAGTTGTTTTGCTATAATTAAGGGAGAGGAAATTATACTTCATTTCAATTCTAAAAGCTTAGATTGAGTTTTTAATCATCTTTAGTCAAGGATATATATATGTATTTTATGTTGGAATGGTTCAACTTAAAGAAATTCTATATATATTGCGTTATCAAAATTCGATTATGATTACGGCATCCCTCTTCATAGTTAAATTATGAAAACATGGCAAATAAAAAATATTGTAGCAAAAGACTGGTCTAGTATCATGTCTTTATGTGAGACATCATGAATAGTGTTCCATATACTTCGGATATAGGATCGATTTCATGTGCTATAATATTCATCCTTATTGTAGCAAAAGACCGGTCTAGTATCATGTCTTTATGTGAGACATCATGAATCGTGTCCTATATGCTTCAGATATAGGATCGATTTCATTTGCTATAATATTTATCCTTTCTAAATTTTCCAAATGCTTAGGGCATTAAGAAGGGAAAAGTCTAGAATTGGATATGACTAAGGTGATTAAGCAATTGTCGAGGACAATCTAAGGTTCTCCAAAGATTGGTTGCTCGGGGACAGTTGGAAGTAGGATATAAATTGTTGGAAAGGACCATATTGACATATTCTGAAAAGAGGTAACTCTTGTTCGGAAGTGATAGTCAAAATGGGACTATGGAAATTTCTCCATAGGTGGAAGTTATTCAATCTGTGTAAGATTAGAAAACCTTAGTGCAAGAAGGATGTTCAAAGCAATGTACTTTGAATATGAGACTTCGTTTCCATAGAGTTGATCTCCTTTGGAATACTCTGTAATGACTGTTGACAACTTTTGTGACTTTGTGCATAATCATTACAAGAGGAACATTGCATAAAAGTTTAAAATCTAACAGTTTTTTTGGTAAATGGTAGGAATTACGAATTTTTACATTTACAATAAGGATTTGGGATTGTGAAATGAGCATCATTGGAATCATGTTCAAATGATCTATTTCACAAAGTAAAGATCATACACAAACATAGTGTGTACACTTGGAGTATGTCATAACTATTGTTTAGAAAAACAAAGTGTACATGCTAGGTGCATGGGACAACTGTTGTTTTTGTTCAAGTATTAAGTTGATTATTTGAAACATTATACAATGAATAATGTGTAATCAATATGGTGATAAATAAAAGGTGGTTCTATTTATATTCAAAAGGGTTCTGAGACCATATTGGATTTGATTATTATTATGTTTCACTTTGCATGTTTTGACTTCTAGAATAGCTAGGTTATTCTTTCCGAATGACTAAGTTATTAAACACTCCACAGTCGTTCATATGTTGGAAGTAGGTATGAATTAAGACTGTCATGAATCGAGTCTGTAGATGGCTAAATGTGTTTAGTCATGGCAATGGTTGCTACAACATTCATGAGTGCTCATAAGTTATCAGTATTGGAATTAACCCACACTCACTTGTATCACTTCATGGAATTTATCTCGAGTGATCGTGAGACGGTAATATCATATAAGTCTTCAAACCTAGAGATATGAGTTGTTGCCTATGAGTTGGTTGTGCATTGATTGCACGAAAACGCATCAGTAACTTGATGTTATAAAACGTGCCTTTGTGTAGAATTCAATAAGTAATAGAACAAGCATATGAGTCGAAGTTTATCTGTTCCTTCTAGAAATAGAAGCGATATCTGGGCCCCTCGATGATTTTGTTTTGACCTATGTACCGGGCCCGGTCAGAACCTAATTGATGTGTTCAATTTAGTTCTTTGTCAAACAAATCGGAAATCGGGAAACAAACTGCTGGACAATAAGTACGACGTTGTTCCATGTATTTGTCCGGCTGATATCATGAGAACAGAGGATTATATGATCACTTATCTAAAATGGCGCTTCATAGTTCAACAGAGCTTTCGAGAGCTACGATTGCCGGTTGGTTCCTGAAGTCATATAGGCAAATGTAGTTATTAGACTTATCCAAGTGGGAGACTGTTGGATAGGGTGCCTAAGTCCATAACTTATTTGGTATATACTTGACCCGACCCGGCATGGTCCATTTGGGTTGCACTTCACCCGAACTATTTATATGGATAACATTATGAGAAGAGTATATTTGCGGCTTATTAATATATTATAAGTTATAATATATTAATATGAAATTGTATTATTTAATTAGTATTGGTCTTAAATTAATTATGAATTAATTTAGTGATCAAATGCTGACTAATTAAACATGGGCTATTATATTTATATAGTGTGGGCTAACACTCATTATGGTAATGGGCTAAGCTTATATGGAAGTCCATGGATGATCCATGGAGCTTTTAACCCATGGATCCTTGGAAAGGAAAAGACATGGGTTATTAGGGTTTCACCCTAACCATGCACACTATATAAACAAGCTCATGTTGCATGAAATAACACGCTAGTGTGTGTGTAATAGTGGTGGCCGATTTCTAAGTGTTAGTATACTCTCTCATACATTTTCCAAGTTTGTGGTGATTTGTGATTTCCATTTGAGGCATTCACATTATTGGTGCTTGGCTCTCAAACTCCAAGGAATCAACAATCAACAAAAGGTATGTAATTCATCTAGTCCTTTTATGTTTAAAAGTACCCCATGCCATGCTAGATAGGTTATAAACCTTGGAAAATAATATTTTGCATGTACCTTAGACAAACATAGATCCAAGGTTTATTAGGGTTGCATGTACACTTAGGAAGTGTTAGAATGCTCAAAACCCAACAAAAAGGTGACTTTGTCATTTAACCAAGCAAACAAGATTCACAACTATCATCTGACTTTAGGTCAAATGACTCCAAGACTCCATCCTTTTGGAGTTGGCCTATGTGTTTATTGCTTACATGTCCAAGACGACAATGCCATAAGGATGCTTTATCTAAGCTAGTGGAAGAGTTAATACACAATACATTATTTCCTAGATTATCTACAACATATACAGTTTCATACACGCCATCACAAGGTAATGCTTTAAAATAAAGAACATTATTAAAGAAAGCATCAATACTACCATTATTATTATCAAAATAAAAGGTAAAACCTTGTTTATACAATGCATGAAAGGAAATATCATTTCTTGCCATTTCTGGCGAATAATAACATTTATTCAAATCTAATGTAAACCCACTATTTAGCACTAAGGAATAAACTCCTATCTTGGTGACAGGTGAAGCTTTCCTGTTTCCCATGATCAAGTTTATCTTTCCCTGCTCCATATTCTCACTTCTTTTTAGTCCCTGCAAATCACAACATATGTGAATACCACAACCTGTATCAAGGACCCAAGACTTAGAATGAGGTGAGTTATTAGACAATATAGTGTATATACCTGCATGGTTGGGTTTTACTTTCCCATCCTTCAAATCTTGCTGGTACTTTGGGCAGTTTCGCTTCCAGTGCGACTTTTCATGGCAATAGAAGCATTCAGCCTCATTAGGGTTAGCAGATGGAGTGACAAAACCTTTCTTGGTTTTGCTTGAAGAGGAGCCTTCAAGGGTCTTACCCTTGGTACCATTAGAATGGTTCTTTCTCTTTTTCCCTCTGCCATGCCCGATTGCCAAGACATTGGCCGCAGTTGGAGTAGGAGTAGGAGTAGTAACAACCGACTTACCCTTTAGACCATTTTCGGCGGTCTTCTAGAGTCCTTGAAGTTTGATGAGGGTGACTTCTTCCTTGTTCAAGTGATATGTCATGCGGAATTGATCATAACACGATGGCAAGGAGTGCAAAATGATGTCTATTGCTAACTCCTCAGGGAAGTTCACATTCAGCTTCAGTAAACGGTCCACATACCTTTGCATTTTCTGCATGTGGCCCGTGATGGGTTCACCATCATTCATTCGGGTTGTTATCATAGAGGAGATTATTTCATATCGCTCTTGACGAGCACTTTGATGGTAGCGGTCCATCAAGTCCTGGTGCATCTCAAAAGGATAATAGTCCTCATAGGACTTTTGGAGCTCGGCTGTCATGGTGGCCATCATGATGCATGCCACTTTTGTAGCATCTCTTTCATGTACCTCATATTCAGCAAGCTCTTCAGGAGTAGCAGTTGGCTCGGGTACCTTCAGCTCCTTGTCGAGAACATATTCTTTGTTCTCATACCGAGTGACCATCCTGATGTTTCTGATCCAATCTGTAAAGTTGGACCCATCAAATATGACTCTCCCACAAAGATTCATGAGAGAGAAGGAGCTAGTAGGGTTTGAGCCAGAAGCATTGTTATTGGAAGAGATAGTCCTTAACAAAACACCCAAATGTCAATAAGTATTGATTTCTAGAAAAAAAGAGGGAATATATTAGATTAGATATAGAGATAGTCCTTAACAAAACACCCAAATGTAATATTAAGGCTAGGACCCAACACAATATTTTATAACTTGGATGAGGGATGCCGTAATCTAAGCTATAAGATATTTGAAGGTTGGTAAATGACGATTCACCAATTTCCACCATGAAAAACCTAATATTTAATTAGGTTTTAAGTGGTTTAGAAACTCCTAGATTCTTTCTGATTCATTGAACTTTCTTCAATGGCATGTTTCAATCTCGAGTGTGCCCTTCAAGTTTTGTGACTGGGATGCCGAGGATCACAAAACAAGGTGTGAAGTAACCATGCAAATTACTTGGTACCCTTAATGTATTACCCCTCAATCGATGTGCCAGTTAACAACACACGCTCCATCGATACTATGATAAACATTAAGTCACCCTTTATCTACCTTGTTAAGTTCAAGTTAGTGTGCCGGTTAACCACACACGCTCCACTAACGACTTAAATAAAGTGTAAAGTGTAATTTCATGGATTAGCACCTTATTCACATTTTCCTAAAATAACTAATATTGGGAATTCAATAAAGTTTAGTTACTTTAGTATTATCATTATACTTTTAATGAGAATTTATAAGTGTTTGTCCTACCCGTTCGGCTAACGACCCTCCACCGATCAAGGAAGCGGTGGGTGAGAGTGGACACCCATTAAGTTGCCATTTTATAGGCAACAACCTTATACCCCCCTTATAGACCGACTTCGTGAATGAGGCGTACTAGCGGTAAGACGACTTGCTCTTATACATATATAAATATTATTAAACTTATAATATTATAAAGTATAAGGGTTGAATTTTAACTTTTAAAATTCTAGGGGTTGGAACTAAAGTTTTTAATATGACTTTACATGTTCCAAAACTTGAGGGCAAGTTTTGTAAACTTTCAAAACTTTTTATTTCTCATAACTTATGAGTTAATGGTTATTAAAAATGAAGACTCTTCATTTTTTGTAACCTATGTGTTCTTTTAATGGTTATTTATAAATGTGACTTTTGGTTATCCATAACTTAAGAACTAGTTATGGACTCCATTAAAACACATAAAGATCAAGAATTAATATAATCAATTATTAGCACATAATTTATATGATCTTCTAAACTCATATGTTTATGAGTGTTCATATCAAAAATTTCAAGAATCGTAAGTACATATACAAAACTTGAAATTTTGATACGAGCTTTTGAACAAAACTTCGATTTTCAAGTTTTTTTTTTGTTTTTTTTTTGTTTTTTTTTGCATCAAGTATCAAATAAACAAACTAGGCTCTGATACCACTAATGGGTTTTGAGCATTCTAACACTCCTACGGTGTACATGCAACCCTAGGAACCTTGGATCTATGTTTGACTAAGATACATGCAAATAATTATTTTTCTAAGGTTCTTATCCTAACTAGCATGGCATGGGGTACTTGAATCAAATAAAACTAGTAGAATTACTTACCTTGTAGTAGTAGTTGATTGCTTGGAGTTTGAGAGCCTAGCACCAATAATGTGGATGCCTCAAATGGAAGTCACAAATCACCACAAACTTGGAAACTTGAGAGAATAGTCACAAACTTCTTGAAATCAGCCCTCTTAGTTTACACACATCAACTAGTGCTATTTTAAGAACCAAAGCCTCCTTTATATAGTGTGGTGGATTAGGGTTACATCCATGTAAACCCTAATACCCATGTCTTTTCATTTCCATGAGATCCATAGATTAAAGCTCCATGGAGTATCCATGGACTTTCCATGCAAGCCTAGCCCATTCCAAATAAGCATTAGCCCACACTATATAAATAGAAGAGCCCATATTTAATTAGTCATACTTTTGATCTCTAAATTAAATCTAAATTAATTATAGATCAACACTAATTAAATAATATGATTTTTTATATTAATATATTAGAACTTATAATATATTAATAAATAATAACTTATACTATTCTCAAAAGTTATCCGTAAATTGTTCGGGTGAAGTGCAACTCAAATGGACCATGCCGGGTCGGGTCAAGTACATACCAAATATAGTTATGGACTTAGACACTATATCCAACACTTTTAACACTTGAAGGCCGGATCTATTGTCTAGAGAAGCAGATCTGACCTCAGAAGGTAATTTGAGAGTTGTTATGGGAGCAACTCGTCGAGTCCATAATGGACTTGACATGTCGAGTCGGGGTTGCCCCGCGATTCGTGATAGGTGTAACCCGTCGAGTGGAAGGATGACTCGACGACCCAAGAGAGGCTGAAAGGATTCAGAGGACCCGCATGGACTCGCCGAGTCGCCCTTATGCACTCGACGAGTCGGGTCAAAGTTTGACCGTTGACTTTCGTTGACTTTAGGGTTTTGGTCAAGATTGATCCAGGAGAGTTCAGGGAAGGGTAGAATAGCCTTCTACCCAATATGTAGAGATGAGATCATGAGAGAATATTGATCGGGGATGTTATTTGAATAATAGGAGGAGGCTAAGTCGGGACGTTGAGCACGAGAGTTTATCCGACTTCATTGAGGTGAGTCTTCTCACTATACTGTACCTGGAAGGGTACCTATGTGCGACCAAAAGGTGTTGTATGCTATGAGATGTATGTGCTATATGCGGTTATGTGATATGTATGTGCTATGTATGTTATGTATGATAAGGACCGGAAGGTCAGGATGATATGGACCGGAAGGTCGATGCGGGTAGGACCGGAAGGTCTACCAGGATTCGGGACGGAAGTCCCCTGAGACACATGGATCGGAAGATCCTACAGAGTAATGGCCTGGAAAGGTGTATATGTGGTATGTGGTATTTTGCGGAACTCACTAAGCATTTATGCTTACAGTTGTTATGATATGTGTTTCAGGTACTAGCGAGGATCGCGGGAAGGCGCCGGCGTGATCCGTACACACTTATGGAGTTTATGTTATTGAGATTCTGGGACATGTTTTGTTATGACACAGTGAATACATTATGTTTTACGATTATCGTGTGATTGAAAGTATGTTTTAAAAATGAAAAATTGTTCAGAAAAATTACGTTGTTACAAAAAGACTAATAAGACTTAGTCAAACTACCTACTTGGACAAGGTGTTGAAACGTTTCAACATGCAGGATTCCAAGAGAGGAGAATTACCTATCCAAAGCATTGCCAGACTGATAAGACTCAAAGTTCGAGTACCGAAACTGAAGTAGAAGAAATGAGTCGAATACCATATGCTTCTGTAGTTTGTTCGATCATGTATGCTATGACCTGTACTCGCCATGATGTAGCTTTTTCCTTGAGCATGGTTAGCAGATATCAAGGGATACCTGGTAAAGCTCACTGGACTACGGTAATGAACATTCTTAAGTACCTGCTAAGGACTAAGTGATGTGTTTTGAGCATTGTTACACGCCTATGGTGTACATGCAACCCGAAAAACCTTGGATCTATGTTTTCTCTATTATACATGCAAATATTCAACATTCCAAGGTTTCATCCTAGCTAACATAATATGAAGCAACTCTACTACAAAAGTCTAGTTAGATGACATACCTTTTGATGGAGCTTGACGTCTTGATCTTTAAGAGCTTATCCCCAATAGTTTGGAAGCCTCAAGTGGAATCACAAATCACCAAAAACACCTTAGAAAACTTGAGAGAATAGAATGCACACTAGAAATAGGCCCACTCTTGTATCCTCACACACTAGTGCCATTTCATGTGCCAAAGACCTGTTTATATAGTGTGGAGGATTAGGGTTTCATCCATGTAGACCCTAATACCCATGATATTTCATTTCCATAGGATCCATGGGTTAAAAAATCCATGGACTATCTATTGGATAAGATGTCTAAGTCCATAACTTATTTGGTATATACTTGACCCGACCCGGCATGGTCCATTTGGGTTGCACTTCACCCAAACTAGTTATGGATAATTTTATGAGAGTTGTATACTTACAATTTATTAATATATTATAAGTTATAATATATTAATATAAAGTCATGTTACTTAATTAGTTTTAATCTTGAATTAATTATGAATTAATTTAGTGATTAAAAGGAAGACTAATTAAATCATGGGCTATTATATTTATATGGTGTGGGCTAACACTCATTTGGAATGGGCTAAGCTTATATGGAAGTCCATGGATGATCCATGGAGCTTTTACCCATGGATCCTTGGAAGAGGAAAAGACATGGGTTATTAGGGTTTCACCCTAACCATGTACACTATATAAACAAGCCTATGTTGCATGAAAAAGACACTAATGTGTGTGTAAGTGTGGTGGCCGAAAATCAAGAGTTAGTATACTCTCTCATATATTTCCAAGTTTGTGGTGATTTGTGATTTCCATTTGAGGCATTCACATTATTGGTGCTTGGCTCTCAAACTCCAAGGAATCAACAATCAACAAAAGGTATGTAATTCATCTAGTTCTTTTGTGGTTAAAAGTACCCCATGCCATGCTAGATAGGTTATAAACCTTGGAAAATAATATTTTGCATGTATCTTAGACAAACATAGATCCAAGGTTTAATAGGGTTGCATGTACACTTAGGAAGTGTTAGAATGCTCAAAACCCAACAGTGGTATCAGAGCCTAGGCTTGTTTGTTTGATACTTGATGCAAAATAGTGAAAAAAGTCGAATTTTTTGCTGTCTGCCTGATGAACTCGCCGAGTCCATGGGGGGATTCGCCGAGTTCATGAGTAAACTCATCCTACTCGGCGAGTAGGTTCGTGCACTCGGCGAGTAGGAGCCTCAGAATGCAGATTTTCGACTTTTGCTGCTGGAAATGGACTAGAAACATTACGCTAAACTGTTTTGGTGTTTTAAAACTTGTTTTAGTTGGTGTAATGGTTGTTCTAATCCATTTACAATAGCTTATATCAAAATTTCATGCTTTATATGTGTTCATATAATTCTTGAAACTTTGATCATCATGTTCATGTTCTTATGAATTTAGAAGATGATAGGAATTATTTGCTGAATTGTTTAGGATTAATTCTTGATCATTTATGTGTTTTAATGGAGTCCATAATTTGTCCTCAAGTTATGGATATCCAAAGGTCACTTCTTTTAAACACACACTTAAAACACATAAGTTACATGGAAATGAAGAGTCGTCATTTTATGAACCTTTAATTCATAAGTTATGAAATGAAAAGTTTTGAATAGTTTAAAAACTTGTCCTCAAGTTTTGGAATTTGTAAAGTTACACACACTTTAATATACTTTAATTCCAAACCCTTAGAGTTTTAAAAGTTAAAATTCAACCCTTATACTATTTATAACATTAATGGTTAATTATTATATATATGTATAAGATCAAAGTCGTCTTACCGCTAGTACGCCTCATTCACGAAGCCAGTCCATAAGGTGGGTATAAGGTTGTTGCCTATAAAATGGCAACTTAATGGGTGTCCACTCTCACCCACCGCTTGCTTGACTGGTGGAGGGTCATTAGCCGAACGGGTAGGACAAGGACTTATAAATTCTCATTAAAAGTATGATGAATATTATAAAGTAACTAAACCTTATATAAATTCCCAATCTTAGTTACTTTGGGAAAATGTGAATATGGTGCTAACCCATGAAATTCACACTTTGTACCTTACCAAGTCGTTGGTGGAGCGTGTGTGGTTAACCGACACACTAACTTGGACTAGTAAGGATCACGAAGGGTGACTTAATGTTTATCATAGATCGGTGGAGCGTGTGTGGTTAACCGACACATTGATTAGGTGATAATATTAAGGGTACCAAGTGAATTTTCATGGTTATTCACACCTTGTTTTGTGATCCTTGGCATCCCAGTCACAAAACTTGAAGGGCACAATCGAGATTGAAACATGCCATTGAAAAGTTCAATGAATCTCAAAAGAATCTACGAATTTCAAAAAACCAATTAAACCTAATAATTCATTTTGTTTTCATGGTGGAAATTGGTGAATCGTCATTCACCTACCTTAAAATATATTATAGCTTAGATTACGACATCCCTCTTCTAAGTTATAATATATTGTGTTGGATCCTAGCCTTAATATTACATTTGGGTGTATTATTAAGGATTCGATATATCTAATCTAAACTTGTTTTCTTCTTTTCAGATGTCTTCCGACAACAAAGCTTCGGGCTCTAACCCTACTGGCTCCTTTTCCTTCATGAACCTTTGTGGGAGGGTCATCTTTGATGGTTCCAACTTCATGGATTGGATCCGGAATTTCAGGATGGTTACTCGTTACTAGGACAAGGAATATGTCCTCGATAAGGAGCTAAAGGAGCTTGACGAGTCCACTGCTACTCCTGAGGAGGTCGCTGAGTATCAGGCACATGAAAGAGATGCCACCAAGGTGGCATGCATCATGATGGCCACCATGACAGCCGAACTCCAAAAGTCCTATGAGGACTATTACCCTTTTGAGATGCATCAGGATCTGATGGAAAGGTACCATCAGAGTGCTCGTCAAGAGCAGTATGAAATAATCTCCTCCATGATCACTACCTGTATGAAGGATAGCGAACCAATCACGAGCCACATGCAGAAAATGCAAAGGTATGTGGACCGTCTAATGAAACTGAATGTGAACTTCCTTGAGGAGTTGGTAATTGATATCATTTTTCACTCCTTGCCATCGTGTTATGATCAATTTCGTATGACATACCACATGAACAAGGAGGAAGTCACACTCAGTAAGCTTCAAGGACTTCTGAAGACTGCCGAAAGTGGTCTTAAGAGTAAGTCGGTTGCTACTCCTACTCCTACTACTACCCCTGTTTTGGCTATCGGGCAAGGCAAAGGGAAGAAGAGGAAGCACCCTTCGAAGGGTACCAAGGGAAAGTCCCTTGAAGGCTCCTCATCTGGAACCAAATGTGGTTCTATCACTCCTTCTGCCATCCCTAAGGATGTTGAATGCTTCTACTATCAAAATAAGGGGCACTGGAAGCGAAACTGCCCAAAGTACTTGTAGGATGTCATGAGTGGGGTAATTTGCCTCATGAGGATTCAGCTGCCTCGAGGCATAAGCAATCACATAGAAGCGTGATTTGCCTCATGAAATAGAAGCGTCGCAATACACTACAAAATCATCCAATCCCTCGAGCAGAGCTAGAATCGGGGCATCACATAATTTCTGCCTCAATATATCGAAAGTCGACTGCTGATCTGGACCCCGCCGAAAGGTCACACTCTTCTTGGTCAAACGGGTCAAGGGTACAACAATTTTGGAGAAATCCTGGAGGAATCTCCGATAATACCCCGCTAATCCCAAGAAACTCCTAATCTCCAATGCGTTTTTCGGGACCTCCCAACGCATTACCGCCTGAATCTTGGCAGGATCCACCAAAATACCCTCTTGGTTGATGATGTGCCCCAGAAACTGCACCTCACGCAACCTAAACTCGCATTTGGAGAATTTGATATAAAGCCCCTCCCTCCTGAAGGTCTCCAACACCTCTCTCAAATGCTGCACGTGCTGCTCCTTGGTCTTAGAATAGACAAAAATATCATCAATGAAGACAAACACAGACCGATCCAACATTGGTCTGCAAACCCGATTCACAAGATCCATGAACGTTGCTGGAGCATTGGTGAGCCCAAATAGCATCACCACAAAATCATAATGACCATAATGAGTTATGAACGTCGTCTTCGGTATGTCTTGTTGGAAAAGGTGTTTAAGCCCATAATTGTAATTGGTATGTACTTGACCCGATAGTAGCATGGTCCATTTGGGTTGCATTCATCAATGCAATATGTTAGGAGGGATATTTGAGTAAGAGGTTAATTATGATTTATTAATATATTATAAGTATAATATATTAATTGAGGAATCATATTATTTAATTAGTATTATTCAAGAATTAATTTAAGAATTAATTTAGTGATCAAAAGAGACTAATTAACATGATACATATAAGTTGGGCTAAAGATCCATGGTTCGATTTGTGATGGGCTTATGCATTAAATCTTGAAGTATTTATCCAAATCAAATGGATGGGTCATGGGCTAAAGTGTATGGATTAGGGTTACACATGACCCTTTATATTCTACACATACACACACACACACACACACACACACATATATATATATATATATATATATATATATATCTATATGATTGAAATCAGTTACACCTTGCATTTCAAGAAGTGGAATTTGATTTCTAGTCTCCTAAATCTCTTTCATATCCAACCTAATTGTTCTTGGTGTTTTGTGATTCCATTTGAAGAATCACACTATTGGTTCTAAGATTTCTTGAGGCCAATTTATTCAAACTACTACACAAGGTAATATTGTAACTCGTTTTTATGATCCAAATATCGCCTTGCATGCTAGTTTAGGCTTCATGCTTTGGAAAATGTTTATTGCATGTATAATTAGAGAAAACTTAGATCTAAAGCATTAGGGTTGTATCTGTACCATAAGAATGTTAGAGTACATAATACCCAACAGTGGTAACAGAGCCTCAGATGTTTTCTATCGTATTGATGTAACTGTGTAATTTTCAAAGCTGAAAAAACTGCAAAACTAGATTCTGCCAGGGCCTACACAACGAGTCCATATATGAACTCGACGAGTAGGTGCCTTATGATGATGAAATCGTCGAGTTTATAAGTGCACTCAACGAGTTGGACTGTCTGTGAGCAGAATTTTAGAGTTTTTGGCCTGTTTTGGATTAGGAACATTACCACAAACTTTTTTGGTTGATAAAATTTGATTTTAATGATATGGTAATGTTAATCCCCATCCAATAACATGATGTTTGTCAAATTCTAAGATAACAACTTGATTTTTGCTAAATACTAGTTATTTGTAGAATTTGAAGTTATCATGTAACATGAACAAATTAGGTCAAGTTGGTAAAGAATCATCCTATCATAATTGGATTAGTTAATTTGATCTATGTGTGTTCTTGATTAAGTTCCATAACTTGTCCTCAAGTTATGGAACATGAAAAGTCCTTATTTATGAAACCATTAACTAATGTATGTTATAAAATTCTAAGAGTCTTGGAAGGTTTCATAACTTGTGTATAAGTTTGGAGTTGGAAAGGTCTCATTCATGGAACATAAAAGTTCATAAGTTATGAATTTCAAAAGTCTTGACAAGTTACAAAACTTGCCCTGAAGTTTTGGAACTTGAAAAGTTACATTAATGAAACTTTAATTCCAAACCCTAGAATTTTAAAAGTTTAAAATTCAACCCTTATACTATTATAATATTAAAGTATTATAATTATATATATATATATATATATATATATATATATATATATATATATATGTATGTATAAGACAAGTCAGTCTTACCCTTAGTAGGCGTCATTCACGAAGCCGGTCTATAAGGGGGTATAAGGTTACTGCCTACAAAATGGTGGTTTAATGGGTGTCCACTCTCACTCACCGCTTCCTTGACTGGTGGAGGGTCGTTAGCCGAACGGGCAGGATAGGACACTAATTCTCATTAATAAGTATAATGAAAATTATTAAAGTAACTAAACTTTTATAAATCCCCAATCTTAGTTACTTTAGGAAAAATGTGAAAATGGTGCTATTCCATGAAATTGCACTTTGCACCTTGTTAAGTTGTTAGTGGAGCGTATATGGTTAACCGGCACACTAATTTGGGACTCACAATGTGTGGCAAATGGTAGCTTAGTGTTAATCATGGATCAATGAAGCGTGTGTGGTCAACCGACACATTGATTGGGTGATTTGTAACATCGAGAGTACCAAGCTAATTTGCATGGTTATTCACACCTTGTTTGTGATCCTCGGTATCCCAGTCACAACTTAAAGGGAATAATAGAGATTTAAACATGCCATTGAAATAGTTCAATGAATCTCAAAATAATTTAGGAATTTCAATTCATTTAAAACATAATCTTCAATTTCTTTTTTCATGGTGGAAATTGGTAAATCGTCATTTACCTACCTTCAAATATTTTGCAATTGGATTACGGCACACCTCTTCCGAATTTTAAAATATTGTGTTGGGTCCTAGCCTTAATATCTCATTTTGGGTGTTATATTAAGCATCATTATCTAATATAAACTTTGTCTTTCTTTTCAGATGAGTACTTCAAACAATGCTTCCAACCCAATCCCTTCCGGCTCTTTCTCCCTCATGAACTTATGTGGGAGGGTAATCTTCGATGGATCGAATTTCAATGATTGGATTCGAAACATCAGAATAGCAATTCGTTATGAGGGCAAAGAATATGTCCTTGATAAAGAGATTAAGGAGATTGATGAATCAACTGCTACTCCCGAACAGATTGCTGAGTACAAAAATCATGAGAGGGACGCGACCAAAAATTCTGTGTATAATGATCGCAACCATGACTGCTGAGCTCCAAAAGTCATATGAGGACTTTTGGCCTTATGATATGCACCAGGACTTGATGGAAAGGTACCATCAAAGTGCTCGGTAGGAGAGGTATGAGATCATTGACTCCATGATCACGACCAAAATGAAGGATGGAGAGTCCATCACGGCCCACTTGCAAAAGATGCAAAGGTTTCTGGACCGCTTGCTGAAATTGAATGTTATAATTGGATGAAGAGTTGGCCATAGATATGATTCTACACTCTTTTCCTCCTTGTTATGATCAGTTTCGTATGACTTATCATATGAACAAGGAGGACGTCACTCTAAGCAAGCTTCTAGGTCTCTTGAGAACTGCTGAAAGCAGTTTGAAAGGCAAATATGTTGTACCTACTCCTACTGCAACTGCCCTTGTCTTGGCAATTGGACATAGGAAGGGAAAGAAGAGGAAGACTTCTTCCAAGAGTCATAGGGGAAAGTCCCATATTGGATCCTCTTCCAGTAGAACGAAAGTTGGTTCTGTCACACCCTCTTCGAATCCAAAGGAAGTCGAGTGCTTCCATTGTCATGAAAAAGGGCACTGGAGACGAAGCTGCCCCAAATACTTGTAGGACATAAAGGATGGGAAGTTTAAAACCTCCATTGCAGGTATTTATACTAGTCTATCTAATAACTCATCACATGCCAATTCTTGGGTCCTTGATACATGATGTGGCTTACACATTTGTTCTGATATGCAGGGAATAAAAAGAAGTAGGGATGTGGAGCACGGGAAGATGAAATTAGTCATGGGGAATAAGGGAAATTCGTATGTCACCTAGATTGGAGTTTATTTTTTATTACATAGTAATGGATTAAAATTAGATTTGAATAATTGTTGCTACTCTTTGATATGGCAAGGAATATTATTTCCTTTCACAGTTTGTATGAACAAGGTTTTACCTTTTATTTTAATAATGAAATTGGTTGTATTATTGCTTATTACAATGGTGTATTTTATTTTGATGCAGTACCTTGCAATGGCATGTATGAAACTATGATGGTTGTAGATAACATAGGAAATAATGTGTTGCATATTGATTCTTCCAATGATTTGGATAAAGCATGCTTATGGCATTGTCGTCTTGGACATGTTAAAAAGAAGCACATAGCCCAACTCCAAAAGGATGGAGTCTTGGAGTCATTTGACTTAAAGTCGGATGACACTTGCGAATCTTGTTTACTTGTAAAGATGAAAAAGTCACCCTTCACTAGCACTTGTGCAAGGGGTGAGGGTCTGTTAGATCTCATACACACAAATGTGTGTGGACCATTCAGAACAGCCACAAGGTATGCTAGCCGCTTCATTGTGACTTTTAGTGATGATTATAGAAGATATGGCTTAATCAAGCATAGGTCATAACCCTTTGAAAAGTTCAAAGAGTTTAAGCAAGAAGTGGAGAATCAATTAGGCAGGAAGATAAAGATGCTTGGATCCGATCAAGGAGGAGAGTATCTTATATCGAGTTCCACGACTATCGTAAGGATTGTGGAATTGTTTCACAATTGACGTCGCGTAGGACACCACAGCTTAATGGTGTAGCTGAGAGGTGTATTCGAACCTTGCTGGACATGGTTCGTTCTATGATGAGTCGAGCTTCGTTACCTATCTCATTCTAGGGGCATCTTAGAGATTGCCGCCCATATCCTTAATCTAGTCCCAACCAAAAGGGTTTCCAAAACACCTCACGAGATGTGGCCAGGGAAGGTACCCTTGTTAGCACACATCAAATTTTGGGGTTGCGAGGCTTTTGTGAGAAAAGAAACCCACGACCAGCTTGAACCTCGCAGTGAGCGATGTATTTTCATCGGCTACCAACATAAATCCTTTGGATATATCTTCTATAAAACGAGTGACAATTTTGTCTTCGTTGCAAGGAGAGGAGTCTTTCGTGAGAGAGAACTCGTATGCCAAGGGGACAGTGGAAGGCAAATTGACCTTGAAGAACTTCAAGAGTTAAGTGATGAAGGAACCTCAAACACTAGCACACAACCCGACGAGGAAACTCCTGTTGAGCCAATTGACGAGTCCTTACCTCTGAGACGTTCCGGTAGAGTTAGGCAGGCACCTAAATTTTATGGTTTCCATATTACTTCTGAAGGTGATACATTTATCAGTGATAGCACACTGGTAAATTTGGATGAACCTAACAACTACAAGGAAGCCATGACAGGCCCTAAGTTTGCTAAATGGAAAGAGGCAATGGATAGCGAGATTCAGTCCATGTATGAGAATCAAGTTTGGAACTTGGTTGACAATGTACCAGGCCGTAAGACAGTCGGGTGCAAATGGATCTTCAAGAGGAAGACCGACATGGATGGAAAGTACACACTTATGAGGCGGGATTGGTTGCGAAGGGCTTTACTCAAACTCCTGGATTTGACTATGATGAGACATTTTCACCAGTGGACAAAATTAAATCTATAAGGGTTGTGCTAGCCATAGCTACATTTCATGATTATGAAATATGGCAAATGGATGTCAAAACTGTTGGATAAGGTGTCTAAGTCCATAACTATTTCTGGTATGTACTTGACCCGATTTGGCATGGTCCATTTGGGTTGCATGGCATCATGCATTTGGATAGACTAAAATGAGAGAAAAAACACTTTAGGTTTATTAATATATTATAAGTTCTAATATATTAATAGTATTATTTAATTAGTATTGATCAAGAACTAATTTGGAATTGTGTAAATCACTCATACTTGTAAATCACTATATGGGTTGATTGTGTAAATCACTCATACTTGTAAATCACTATATGGTTTAATTAGTATTAATCAAGAACTATATGGGTTGATTGTGTAAATCACTCATACTTGTATAGTAGACTAATGCTCCATGGATTATCAAGTTGGGCTAAAACCCATAGGATACTCCATGGATGCTCCATGGTGTTTATAGAACCCATGGGTGATGGAAATGAAGGGTCATGACAATTAGGGTTTACATGGTGTAACCCTAATTGTAACACACTATATAAGGATCCATATGTTCACCAAAATCGGCACTTAAGCAACAAAGAAGAGGGCTAGCCGATTTCAAGTAGTGTGACATTTCTCTCAAAGTATATTCCAAGTGCACTTGGTGTTGTGTGAGACATTTGAGGCATCACAATTGAGGTGCTAGGCTCACAAGGTTTTTAAGGAATCCAAACTACTACAAGGTATGTTTTCTAGCTAACTTTTATGTTCAAATGTTCCCCATGTATGCTAGATAGGATTATGAACCTTGGAAAAATCATTTTGCATGTATCTTAGTCAAACATAGATCCAAGGTTTCTAGGGTTGCATGTACACCTTAGGAGTGTTAGAATGCTCAAAACCCTACAGTGGTATCAGAGCCTAGGCTTGTTTGTTTGATACTTGATGCAAAATAGCTGAAAAAGTCGAAAGTCTTGCTGTCTGCCCAGGGGACTTGCCGAGTCCATGGGGGTACTCGAATAGTCCAAGCGTATGTTCAAACAACTCCGCGAGTTAGTTCTTGGACTCGACGAGTCGGCCAGGCAGAGTGCAGATTTTAGATTTTTGCTGCTGGAAATGGACTAGAAACATTACCCTAAACTGTTTTGGTGTTTTAAAACTTGTTTTAGATGGTGTAATGGTTGTTCTAATCCATTTACAAGGGCTAATATCAAAATTCCATGCTTATATGTGTTCATATGTTCTTGAAATTTTGATATGAATATTCATGTTCTTATGAGTTCTTGCAGGATCATATGAATTATGTGCTATTGATTGATAGTTAATTCATGATCATGATGTGTTTTAATAGAGTCCATAACTTGTGCTCAAGTTATGGATAACCAAAAGTCACTTTGTAATAAATCCATTAAAAGAACACATAAGTTACAAAAAATGAAGAGTCTACATTTTTAATAAACATTAACTCATAACTTATGAATTGAAAAGTTTTGTAAAGTTACAAAACTTGCCCTCAAGTTTTGGAACATGTAAAGTCATCTAGTAAACTTTAGTTCCAACCCCTAGAATTTTAAAAGTTAAAATTCAACCCTTATACTTTATAATATTATAAGTTAATAATATATATATATATATATATATATATATATATATATATATATATATATATATATATATATATATATATGTATAAGATCAAGTCGTTTTACCGATAGGAGGCCTCATTCACGAAGCCGGTCTATAAGGGGGGTATAAGGTTGTTGCCTATAAAATGGCAGCTTAATGGGTGTACACTCTCACCCACCGCTTCCTTGACTGGTGGAGGGTCGTTAGCCGAACGGATAGGAAAATGACTTAAAAATTCTCATTAAAAGTATAATGATTATTATAAAGTAACTAAATGTTTTTATAAATTCCCAATCTTAGTTACTTTAGGAAAAATGTGAATAAGGTGCTAATCCATGAAATTACACTTTGCACTTTGATTAAGTCGTTAGTGGAGCGTGTGGGGTTAACCGGCATACTAACCTGCACTTAACAAGGTAGGCAAAGGGTAACTTAATATTTATCATAGTATCGGTGGAGAGCGTGTGGTTAACCGGCACATCGATTGAGGGGTAAATAGTAAGGGTACTAAGTAATTTGCATGGTTACTTCACACCTTGTCTTGTGATCCTCGGCATCCCAGTCACAAAACCTGAAGGGCACACTTGAGATTGAAACATGCCATTGAAAAGTTCAATGAATCTTAAAGAATCTAGGAGTTTCAAAACCAATTAAAACCTAATATTTTTATTTCGTTTTTCATAGTGGAAATTGGTGAATCGTCATTCACCTACCTTTCAAATATGTTATAGCTTAGATTATGGCATCCCTCTTCTAAGTTATAATATATTGTGATTGGGTCCTAGCCTTAATATTACATTTGGGTGTTTTATTAAGAACTATATTTAATTCTAAACTAAACTTGTATTTCTTCTTTTTAGATGTCTTCCAACAATGCTGCTTCTGGCTCAAACCCTACCGGCTCCTTCTCTCTCATGAACCTTTGTGGGAGAGTCATCTTTGATGGATCCAACTTTATGGATTGGATCAAGAACATCAGGATGGTCACTCGGTATGATAACAAAGAATATGTTCTCGACAAGGAGCTTAAGGTACCCGAGCCGTCTGCCACTCCTGAGGAGATCGCCGAATATGAGGCACATGAAAGAGATGCTACCAAAGTGGCATGCATCATGTTCGTCACTATGACAGCCGAGCTCCAAAAGTCCTATGAGGACTACTATCCTTTTTTAGATGCACCAGGATTTGATGGGCCGCTACCATTAGAGTGCTCGTCAAGAGCGATATGAAATCATCTCCTCCATGACAACAACTCGGTTGAAGGATGGTGACCCCATCACGGCCCACATGCAGAGAATGCAAAGGTATGTGGACCGTTTGCTAAAACTGAATGTGAACTTCCCTGAGGAGTTAGTAATAGATATCATTTTGCACTCCTTAGCATCGTGTTATGATCAATTCTGCATGACATACCACATGAACGAGGAGGAAGTTACACTTAGCAAACTTCAAAGACTCTTGAAGACCATAGAAACTGGTCTTAAGAGTAAATCGGTTGTTACCACTCCTACTCCTACCGCGGCCCCTGTCTTGGAAATCGGGCAAGGCAAAGGAAAGAAGAGGAAGAGCCCTTCGAAGGGTACCAAGGGAAAGTCTCTTGATGGCTCCTCTTCAAGTGGAACCAAGAAAGGTTTCGTCACTCCTTCTGCTAACCCTAAAGAGGTGGAATGCTTCTATTGCCATGAAAAGTCGAATTGGAAGGGAAACTGCCCAAAGTACCAGCAAGATGTGAAGGATTGGAAAGTTAAACCCAACCATGCAGGTACATACACTATATTGTCTAATAATTCACCCGATTCTAATTCTTGGGTCCTTGATACAGGTTGTGGTATTCACATATGTACTGATTTGCAGGGACTAAGAAGAAGTGAGAATGTGGAGCATGGGGAGATAAACCTGATCATGGGGAATAGGAAAGCTTCACCTGTCACCAGGATTGGAGTTTATTCTTTGTCTCTAAGTAGTAGATTAGTGTTAGATTTGAATAAGTGCTTTTACTCGTCTGAAATGGCGAGAAATATTATTTCCTTTCATGGTTTGTACAAACAAGGTTTTACCTTTTCATTTGATAATGATAGTGGTGGTATTAATGCTTTCTTTAAGAATGTTTTTTTATTTTAAAGCATTACCTTGTGATGGTGTATATGAAATTGTGTCGGTTGTTGATAACCTAGGAAATAATGTATGGTGTATCGATTCTTCCACTAGCTTGGATAAAGCATCTTTATGGCATTGTGGTCTTGGACATGTAAGCAAGAAACGCATAGGTCAACTCCAAAAGGATGGAGTCTTGGAGTCGTTTGATCTAAAGTCAGATGATAGTTGTGAATCTTGTTTGCTTGGGAAAATGACAAAGTCACCCTTCACTGGCACTTGTGCTAGGGGTGAGGGTTTGTTGGACCTCATACACACTAATGTGTGTGGACCATTCAGAACCGCCACAAGAGATGCTAACCGCATCTATGTGACTTTTAAGGATGATTTTAGTAGATATGGATATGTCTACTTAATCAAGCATAAGTCAGAGACCTTTGAAAGATTCAAAGAGTTCAAGCAGGAAGTGGAGAATCAGTTGGGCAGGAACATTAAGATGCTTCGATCCGATCGAGGTGGTGAGTATCTTAGTACAGAGTTCCTTGACTATCTTAAGGAATGTGGGATTATCCCACAATTGACACCTTCCAGGACACCACAGCTTAATGGTGTGGCTGAGAGGCGCAATCGAACCTTATTGGATATGGCTCGTTCCACGATGAGTCGAGCTTCGCTACCAATCTCATTCTGGGGGTATGCCTTAGAGACTGCTGCCCATATCCTTAATCTAGTTCCTACAAAGAAGGTTGCCAAAACACCTCATGAGATGTGGACCGGAAAAGTTCCCAATCTGGACCACATCAAGATTTGGGGTTGCGAGGCTTTTGTGAGGCGCGAGTCTCACGACAAGCTAGAACCTCGAAGTGAGAGGTGTATTTTCATCGGCTACCCACAGAGATCTTTTGGTTACCTCTTTTACAGACCTAGTGACAATGTGGTCTTTGTAGCAAGGAGAGGAGTCTTTCGCGAGAGAGAATTCATGAGCCAAGGAAACAGTGGGAGGCAAATTGACCTTGAAGAAATTGAAGAGTTAAGTGGTGAAGGAACCTCAAACCCTAGCAATCAACCTGAGGAGGAAACTCCTGTTGATCCGATAGAAGAGTCTGTACCTATGAGGCGTTCCACGAGAGTTAGGAATGCACCTGAGCATTACTATGGTTTCCATATTACTGCAGAAGGTAATACACTTATCAGTGATAGCACACTGGTAAGTCTGGATGAACCTAACAGCTACACGGAAGCCATGGCAGGCCCTGAGGCTGCTAAATGGAAAGAGGCTATGGACAGCGAGATACAATCCATGTATAACAATCATGTTTGGAACTTGGTTGACAATGTACCAGGTCGCAAGACAGTCGGGTGCAAATGGATCTTCAAGAAGAAGACCGACATGGATGGTAATGTACACACTTATAAGGTGCGACTGGTTGCAAAGTGCTTTTCTCAAACTCCGGGAGTTGATTATGATGAGACCTTTTCATCAGTAGCGAAGATTAAGTCTATTTGGGTTATGTTAGCCATTGCTGCATTTCATGATTATGAAAAATGTCAAATGGATGTGAAAATCGTTTTCCTTAATGGAAAGTTGGGTGAGGATGTGTACGTGAGTCAGCCAGAGGGTTTTGTCAGTACAGAGTACCCTAATAGAGTCTGTAAGCTTGTGAAATCCATTTATGGATTAAAGAAAGCACCTCGCAGATGGAATCTTTGCTTCAAAGAGAAGGTCAAAGAGTTTGGCTTTTCGAGGAGTGAAGATGAATCTTGTGTATATGTCAAGGCTAGTAGGAGTATAGTCATTTTTTTGGTACTGTATGTGGATGACATACTTATCATAGGAAATGACATCCCAACTCTGCAGGAAGTTAACTCCTGGCGTGGGATGTGTTTCGCTATGAAGGACCTTGGAGAAGCTGCCTATATCCTAGGGATAAGGATTTTGAGAGACAGGAGTAAAAGACTAATTGGACTTAGTCAAAGTACCTACTTGGAGAAGGTGCTGAATAGATTCAACATGCAAAATTCCAAGAAAGGAGAGTTACCGATCCAGAGTAACGCTAGACTGAGTAAAACTCAGAATCCGAGTACAGAGGGTGAGATAGCAGAAATGAGTCCAGTACCATATGCTTCCGCTGTAGGCTTGATCATGTATGCTATGACTTATACTCGTCCTGACGTAGCCTTTGCATTGAGCATGGTCAGCAGATATCAGGGGAACCCTGGCAAGGCTCACTGGACTGTGGTAAAGAACATTCTCAAGTACCTGTGGAGGACTAAGGACTGGGTCCTTACCCTCGGGTGGGAGTGATGACTTCAGAGTATTGGGGTATAGTGATGTTAGCTTTCAGACTGATAGGGATAATTTCGGCTCTCAGTCAGGCTGGGTCTTTACCTTAAACGGAGGAGCAATTTCTTGGAAAAGTTCCAAGCAGGAGACAGTGGCTGATTCAACTTGCGAATCAGAGTATATAGCGGCAAGCGAGGCAGCAAAGGAGGCTATATGGCTAAAGAACTTCATTGGAGATCTTGGGGTTGTACCAGCTATAAAGGAGCCTATAGAGATTTTCTGTGATAGTGAAAGTGCAGTTGCCTTAGCAAAGGAACCAAGGGATCACGGGATATCCAGACACTTCAACAGAAAATATCGTTTCATCAGACATCGAATAGAAGAAGGACTCCTCGTGGCAAAGTAGGTATCATCGGATGAGAACCCGGCAGATTCCCTCACAAAGGGACTGAGCAGGGTTAAGCATCTACAGCATGCAAGGCACATAGGGCTGAAGGATGATATTAGTTTTAGTAGTTAGATAGCTTTGAAATGTGTAAAGTGTAATTGACATTTGATGATAAATAAAAGGTGTATTTATTTATGAGTAAAGTGTTGCTATCTTTTGTCAATTGTTTACTATCGTTTCATTTTGCATGTTTTGACTTCCACAATAATTATGTTTGGTATATCATATTATTCGAATTCTCCACAGTTGGTCATATGTTGGAAGTAGGTATGAATCAAGGCTGTCATGAGTTGGTTGTAGAGGTCTAGGATGTTGGACATGGCTACAACACTCATGAGTGCTCATAAGTTCTGAGTATTGGATTCAACCCACGCTCACTGGTATCACTTCATGGAAATTATCTCGAGTGATTGTGAGACGGTAATATCATATAAGTCTTCAAACTAGAGATATGACTTGTTTCCTATGAGTTGGTTATACATTGATTGTACGTAAACGCATTGGTAACTCGATATTATAAAACGTGCCTTTGTGTATGATTCAACAAGTAATAGAACAAGCATATGAGTCGAAGTTTATATGTTCCTTCTTAGATTAGAAGCGATATCTTGGCCCCTCGATGATTTTGTGTTGACCCATGTACCGGGCCCAGTCAGAACTACGTTGATGTGTTCAATTAAGTTCTATGTCAAACAAATCAGGAAATCGAGAAACAAACTGCTGGACAATAAGTAAGACATTGTTCCATGTATTTGTCCGGCTGATATCTAGAACGGAGGATTATATGATCACTTATATTATATGGCGTATCATCATCATCTTAGTTCCGAGAGACCTTGAAAGAGCTACGATTGCTGATCGGTTCCTGAATTCATACTTGCAGTAATAGTTATTAAACTTATCCAAGTGGGAGACTGTTGGATAAGGTGTCTAAGTCCATAACTATTTCTGGTATGTACTTGACCCGGTTTGGCATGGTCCATTTGGGTTGCATGGCATCATGCCTTTGGATAGACTAAAATGAGAGAAATAACACTTAAGGTTTATTAATATATTATAAGTTCTAATATATTAATAGTATTATTTAATTAGTATTGATCAAGAATTAATTTGAAATTAATTAAGTGATCAAAAGAAGACTAATTAAATATATGGGTTGATTGTGTAAATCACTCATACTTGTATAGTGGACTAATGCTCCATGGATTATCAAATTGGGCTAAAACCCATAGGATACTCCATGGATGCTCCATGGTGTTTATAGAACCCATGGGTCATGGAAATGAAAGGTCATGACAATTAGGGTTTACATGGTGTAACCCTAATTGTAACACACTATATAAGGATCCATATGTTCACCAAAATCGGCACTTAAGCAAGAAAGAAGAGGGCTAGCCGATTTCAAGTAGTGTGACATTTCTCTCAAAGTTTATTCCAAGTGCACTTGGTGTTGTGTGATACATTTGAGGCATCACACTTGAGGTGCTAGGCTCACAAGGTTTTCAAGGAATGCAAACTACTACAAGGTATGTTTTCTAGCTAACTTTTATGTTCAAATGTTCCCCATGTATGATAGATAGGATTATGAACCTTGGAAAAATCATTTTGCATGTATCTTAGTCAAACATAGATCCAAGGTTTCTAGGGTTGCATGTACACCTTAGGAGTGTTAGAATGCTCAAAACCCTACAAAAACCGCTTTCCATAATGGGAAGTTGGCTGAGGATGTATACATGAATCAACAAGAGGGTTTTGTTGATGCAAAGTACCCTAATAGAGTGTGTAAGCTTGAGAAATCCATTTATGGATTAAAACAAGCATCTCACATATGGATTATTTGTTTCAATGAGAAAGTCAAAGAGTTTGGATTTTCGAGAAGTGAGGATGAGTCATGCGTGTATGTCAAAGCTTGTGGGAGTATAGTTAGCTTTCTCGTATTGTATGTGGATGACATACTTCTCATAGGAAATGACATCCCAACCTTGCAGGAGGTTAAGTCTGGGCTTGAGAAGTGTTTTGCTATGAAGGACCTTGGAGAAGCTGCTTACATTCCAGGGATAAGGATATTGAGAAACAGGAGTAAAAGTGTAACATCCGGATTCCCATGTATCTTATTGTAAGTATCTATATTGAATTTTAGAAAGGGACACGGCGAGTAGGCGCTCAGACTCGCCGAGTGGGATCGCGCATTCTGGTCTAATTTAATGACGGACTCGACGAGTTGATGCGTGGACTCGGCGAGTCCGCGCTGTTAAGTGAAACCCTAATTCTCGGGGCCTGTGCCCTATTTAAAGGCCTTTATAGCCTCCATTGTGGCCACTTCACCCCTGAGAAACCCTAGAGAGAGAGAGAGAGAACGTTTGTGGTGCAAGAGGAAGGCTAAATCATCATTTCTTGTGTGTTTTAGCAAAGGAGAAGTAGTTTCCAACAAGAGGAGGTCAAGGGAGTTGTAGATCCAGGGTTTTGAAGTTCAGATCTACACTATTGAGGTATCAAATCGAACTTCCTTTCTGTTTTGGGTTAAGATCTATGATTTAGGGTTTTCTATAAACCTTTTTAGGCTTGAAAGGTTGAGTTTATGGTCCCTTGCTGGGTTAGACCTCAGATCTGGACCCATAGAGGTCCAGAGAACCTTTCCCATTCTGCTTTATGCTTGTTCATGAAGGATTGGAGACTAGGTTGCCATTTTTAGAGTTATGTCTCCATTTATGACTTGATGTGGGTTGCATGCACGTAAAGGTTGCACCTTTACGTGACCTTTGAACACTTGAAGGCCGGATCTATAGTCTAGAGAAGCAGATCTGACCTCAGAAGGTCATTTGAGAGTTGTTATGGGAGCAACTCGCCGAGTCCATAATGGACTCGACGAGTCGAGTCGGGGTTGCCCCGCGATTCGTGACAGGTGTAACCCGTCAAGTGGAAGGATGACTCGACGAGCCAAGAGAGGCTGAAAGGATTCAGAGGACCCGCATGGACTCACCGAGTCGCCCTTGTGCACTCGACGAGTCGGGTCAAAGTTTGACCGTTGACTTTCGTTGACTTTAGGGTTTTGGTCAAGACCGATTCAGGAGAGTTCGGGGAAGGGTAGAATGACCTTCTACCCAATCTATAGAGATGAGATCATGAAAGAATATTGATCGGGGATGTTATTTGAATAATAGGAGGAGGCTAAGTCGGGACGTTGAGCACGAGAGTTTATCCGACTTCATTGAGGTGAGTCTTCTCACTATACTGTACCTGGAAGGGTACCTATGTGCGACCGAAAGGTCTTGTATGCTATGAGATGTATGTGCTATATGCGGTTATGTGATATGTATGTGCTATGTATGTTATGTATGATAAGGACCGGAAGGTCAGGATGATATGGACCGGAAGGTCAAGAGGTTACGGACCGGAAGGTCGATACGGGTAGGACCGGAAGGTCTACCGGGATTCGGGACGGAAGTCCCCAGAGACACATGGATCGGAAGAACCTACTGAGTAATGGCCTGGAAAGGCGTATGTGTGGTATGTGGTATTTTGGGGATCTCACTAAGCATTTATGCTTACAGTTGTTATAATATGTGTTTCAGGTACTAGCGAGGATCGCAGGAAGGCTCCGGCGTGATCCGTACACACTTATGGAGTTTATGTTATTGAGATTGTGGGAGATGTTTTGTTATGACACAGTGAATACATTACGTTTTACGACTATCATGTGATTGAAAGTATGTTTTAAAAATGAAAAATTGTTTAGAAAAATTACGTTGTTACAAGTTGGTATCAGCGCCTTGGTTTGAGGGATTCGGGTGCATCTTCGGATGAATCTGAACTCAAACTGAGGAATTGAGAAAGTTTTTATAAAATAAACAATTTTTCTAAAAGAGTAAAAGAGTTTGAGAAAGGCAGAAGGAAGCAGTGTGTACGATCAGCCAGCGCCTGAACGGTGATTTCCCAAAATACCCTTACATTATGTGTTATGAGATATGTTATGATATGATATGCATGCTAGAGTAGGCTAGGTATTCATATTAGGACTAGAGTGGCCTGATTTGTGATGCCTTAGCCTAGGAAGGATTTTGCTGCTATGTGATGCTTGAGAGCAAGTAGGTAGCAGTGAGGAGCTGATGAGAGGTCTACCGAAGGGTAGCCTATGCCAGTGAGATATAGGGTACTTGTGATCTGGGATCCAAGGAGGAGGACTTAGGCTGAATACTGATGCGGTGTTGACGGTAGTATAGGGCCCGTACTACTGACGACACCGGAGCAGTGCGCACTCTAAGTAAGAATCCTTTGGGTACTAAGGAACGAGTAGGGTGGAGTTATCGAGTGTGAGTATGCTCGAGCAAGTCTCTGATATTATTATGTTGTATTTCAGAGAGATCATGGTTGGTACACGCCACAGACCTGAGCCGAGCGGCGTGAGTGACGAGGAGCTTCGTCAGATGATCCACGATGAGGTGGCAGCGGCGATTCGGGCCGAGATTCCGGAAATGTTTGGGTCTATCAAGACCACACTGATTGAGACTTTCGATGAGCGGTACGCCGCGGCGACTGAGGCTGCGGCTGCTGCAGCTACTGCAGCTGTGGCTGCTACCAGGCCTCAGGGAGGTGACTCGTTGTTGTTTCGGGAGTTCAGCAACACCAAGCCACCAGAGTTTGATGGGACGCAGGATCCGATCGCTGCGATGAGATGGATTTCTGACATCGAGGGATGCTTCTACACGTGTTCATGTCCGGAGCATCTCAGGGTACGGTTTGCATTGAACCAGCTTCGCTTGGGAGCGAAGGATTGGTGGAAGTTCGTGACGGCGAGCTTCACTCTTGCAGAGATTTCAACGGTGACCTGGGAGAGGTTCACCACCATGATCAGAGACGAGTATGTTCCCCCAGTGGAGAGGGAACGGTTGATTCAAGAGTTCTTGACCCTCAAGCAGGGTACTGATTCTGTTACTGTGGTTACCAGGAAGTTTCATGAGAGGGCGATGTTCTGCCCTGAGCAGGTGTCTACTGAGGAAGCACGTATGAGCCGGTATTTGGGCGTTTTGAGGAGGGATATTCGGGAGTTCGTGTCGAACTCGACTTACCGGACGTTTGCTAAGCTTCAGGAAAATGCTCGGAAGAGGGAGATTGAGTTGGAGACTCAGGCCAGGGAGGAGGTCGAGTCTCAGAGGACGGATCGGCGGTCGGCACAGTCTCAGCCGGCAGCCAAGCATGCCAAGTCCACTGATACGAGATCCGGAGGCCAGAAGGAAAGCGGTTTTGACATCCATTTGCCATATTTCATAATCATGAAATGCAGCAATGGCTAACAGAACCCTAATAGACTTAATCTTGGCCACTGGTGAAAAGGTCTCATCATAATCAACTCCCGGAGTTTGAGAATAACCCTTTGCAACCAGTCGTGCCTTATAAGTGTGTACATTACCATCCATGTCGGCCTTCTTCTTCAAGATGCATTTGCACCCAACTATCTTATGATCAGGTACATTGTCAACCAAGTTCCAAACTTGATTGTCACACATGGACTGTATCTCGCTATCCATAGCCTCTTTCCATTTAGCAGTCTCAGGGCCTGCCATGGCTTCCATAGATTTACCAGTGTGTTATCACTGATAAGTGTCTCACCTTCTGCAGTAATATGAAAACCATAATAATGCTCAGGTGCATTCCTAACTCTGGTGGAACGCCTCAGAGGTATAGATTCTTCAGTCGGCTCAACAGGAGTTTCCTCCTCAGGTTGAGGGCTAGGGTTTAAGGTTCCTTCACCACTTGACTCTTGAATTTCCTCAAGGTCAATTTGCCTCCTACTGTCTCCTTGGCTCATGAATTCTCTCTCTCGAAAGAATCCTCTTTTTGCTACAAAGACTACATTATCACTGGGTATGTAGAAGATGTAACCAAAGGATTTATGTGGGTAGCCGATGAAAATACACCTTTCGCTTCGGGGTTCGAGCTTATCATGAGTCTCGCGTCTCACGAAAGCCTCGCAACCCCAAATCTTGATGTGGTCTAGATAGAGAACTTTTCCAGTCCACAACTCGTGAGGTGTTTTGGCAACCTTCTTTGTAGGGACTAGATTAAGGATATGGGGGGCAGTCTCTAAGGCATACCCCCAAAATGAGATTGGTAGCGAAGCTCGACTCATCATGGAACGAACCATGTCCAATAAGGTCCGATTGCGCCTCTCAGCTACACCATTCAACTGTGGTGTCCTAGGAGGTGTCAATTGTGAGACAATCCCACATTCCTTAAGATGGTCAAGGAACTCAGTACTAAGATACTCACCACCACGATCGGATCGAAGCATCTTAATGTTCCTGCCCAACTGATTCTCCACTTCTTGCTTAAACTCTTTGAATTTCTCAAAGGTTTCTGACTTATGCTTGATTAGGTAGACATGTCCATATCTACTAAAATCATCAGTAAAAGTCACATAGAACCGATTAGCATCTCTTGTGGCGGTTCTGAAGGGTCCACACACATCCATGTGTATGAGGTCCAACAACCTTCACCCCTACCACAAGTGCCAGTAAAAGTGTTGGATAAGGTGTCTAAGTCCATAACTTATTTGGTATATACTTGACCCGACCCGGCATGGTCCATTTGGGTTGCACTTCACCCGAACTATTTATATGGATAACATTATGAGAAGAGTATATTTGCGGCTTATTAATATATTATAAGTTATAATATATTAATATGAAATTGTATTATTTAATTAGTATTGGTCTTAAATTAATTATGAATTAATTTAGTGATCAAATGCTGACTAATTAAACATGGGCTATTATATTTATATAGTGTGGGCTAACACTCATTATGGTAATGGGCTAAGCTTATATGGAAGTCCATGGATGATCCATGGAGCTTTTAACCCATGGATCCTTGGAAAGGAAAAGACATGGGTTATTAGGGTTTCACCCTAACCATGCACACTATATAAACAAGCTCATGTTGCATGAAATAACACGCTAGTGTGTGTGTAAGTGTTAGTATACTCTCTCATACATTTTCCAAGTTTGTGGTGATTTGTGATTTCCATTTGAGGCATTCACATTATTGGTGCTTGGCTCTAAAACTCCAAGGAATCAACAATCAACAAAAGGTATGTAATTCATCTAGTCCTTTTATGTTTAAAAGTACCCCATGCCATGCTAGATAGGTTATAAACCTTGGAAAATAATATTTTGCATGTACCTTAGACAAACATAGATCCAAGGTTTATTAGGGTTGCATGTACACTTAGGAAGTGTTAGAATGCTCAAAACCCAACAGTGGTATCAGAGACTAGGCTTGTTTGTTTGATACTTGATGCAAAATAGTGATAAAAAGTCGATTTTTTGCTGTCTGACTGATGAACTCGCCGAGTCCATGGGGGGACTCGCCGAGTTCATGTCTAAACTCATCCTACTCGTCGAGTAGGAGCCTCAGAATGCAAATTTTTGACTTTTGCTACTGGAAATGGACTAGAAACATTACCCTAAACTGTTTTGGTGTTTTAAAACTTGTTTTACTTGGTGTAATGGTTGTTCTAATCCATTTACAATAGCTTATATCAAAATTTCATGCTTTGTATGTGTTCATATAATTCGTGAAGCTTTGATGATCATGTTCATGTTCTTATGAGTTTAGAAGATGATAGGAATTATTTGCTGAATTGTTTAGGATTAATTCTTGATCATTTATGTGTTTTAATGGAATCCATAATTTGTCCTCAAGTTATGGATTTCCAAAGGTCACTTCTTTTAAACACACATTTAAAACACATAAGTTACATAAGTTATGAAATGAAAAGTTTTGGATAGTTACAAAACTTGCCCTCAAGTTTTGGAATTTGTAAAGTTTCACACACTTTAATAAACTTTAATTCCAAACCCTTAGAGTTTGAAAAGTTAAAATTCAACCCTTATACTATTTATAACATTAATGGTTAACTATTATATATATGTATAAGATCAAGTCGTTTTACCGTTAGTAGGCCTCATTCACGAAGCTGGTCTATAAGGGGGTATAAGGTTGTTGCCTATAAAATGGCAACTTAATGGGTGTCCATTCTTACCCACCGCTTCCTTGATCGGTGGAGGGTCGTTAGCCGAACGGGTAGGACAATGACTTTAAATTTTCATTAAAAGTATAATGAATATTATAAAGTAACTAAACCTTTTATAAATTCCCATTCTTAGTTACTTTAGGAAAATGTGAATATGGTGCTAACCCATGAAATTCACACTTTGTACCTTACCAAGTCGTTGGTGGAGCGTGTGTGGTTAACCGGCACACTAACTTGGACTAGTAAGGATCACGAAGGGTGACTTAATGTTTGTCATAGATCAATGGAGCGTGTGTGGTTAACCGGCACATTGATTAGGTGATAATATTAAGGGTACCAAGTGCATTAGTATGGTTATTCACACCTTGTTTTGTGAGCCTCGGCATCCCAGTCACAAAACTTGAGAGGGCACAATCGAGATTGAACCATGCCATTGAAAAGTTCATTGAATCTCAAAAGATCTAGGAGTTTCTAATCCAATTAAAACCTAATAAATTATTTCGTTTTTCATGGTGGAAATTGGTGAATCGTCATTCACCTACCTTCAAATATTTTATAGCTTGGATTACGGCATCCCTCTTCCAAGTTATAAAATATTGTGTTGGGTCCTAGCCTTAATATTTCATATTGGGTGTTATATTAAGGACTTGAATCAACTAACTTGATTTTCTCCCATTGTAGATGTCTGGTTCAGACAACTATGATCTTCCCAAATCGCTTGGAACAAGCTTTCCTCTTGAAGATGATGTCCCTCAACATCATGCTTCACTCCCTCCACCTTCTCCATTTATTCTCCCTGACCCACAAGCCCGAAGACTTGAAAGGTTCAAGGTCACTCAAGCTCTACTAGAAATGAAACATAAAGATGGAAGACCTGTGTGCACTCATGTCTTAGGAATGAAGTCACACATAGACAGGTTGAGAATGTTGGGTGCTGTTATTTCAAGGAAGTTCGTTGTTGACTGGGTTCTTCAGTCACTTCCTGAGTCATATAGTGAGTTTATTAAAGACTACCATATGACAGATCCCGACATAACCCTAATAGATCTTTCTTATTTGCTTGTTGCTGCTGAATTAGCAATGATTTGGCGCAATGGTCAAGCAAATATTGATGGAAAATCTATTTCTCAAACTTCCATGGACATGGACAATGGTAACATTGGAAGTCCAGAAAATCTTTCTCCTCCCAATGGAAGGGGATCGGCCTTGGTCAACCCGGTTGACTAAAAGGTAAAGGGAAAGGCTAAGTCTGTGATTGTCTCGTGTACCATTCCCAAAGAGTCTATATGTTTTTATTGTCATGAGAAGGGACATTGGAAGCGAAGCTTCCCTGAATACCTGAAATATTTGAATGCAAGTAGAGACAAAATGTTTGACTCGGCTTCAGGTAAGTCCACTATCTAACTTTGTTAAAATTCCTAATTGTTGATTCTTATTACATGATGTGACTAGGTTGCATCTTGATGTTTAGCAGGATCGAGCAAAAGGAAGGTTAAAAGAAGAGTGTGTTGAATCTGATCACGAAGATGGATTTCTATCGCATGGTTCGAGGATCGGATTTTTGAGCCACTACTTAAAAGTTATGATAGATTGCTAAGAAATATGTAATAGCATAGTTTTCATTTGAAGATGCATTGTAAGGAATATTTTTCCGCATTTTATAAAGAAATAAAAGTTTTGTTTAGTTTATTTTATATTATATCCCCTTACAATGGCATTTATGGAAAATTGATGTTTGTATGTTTCTAGCAATATTGGAAATATGAGTTTCATTCTCTCATTTGTGGTAGTGTCTGAATTTACCAAATGAGGAAAGGTTCTCATCACCCAAGCTTCAGTTAGACAGAAACTTGGAATCATACAAGTTGTATTGTATGATGAATGAGAATTCCCATCTTTGTAAAATTGAGACTAATTCATTGATCACATGCATATGTGAGCCAATTGAAGGAGTAAGGAGTTAGGCACATTGGGTGTGTGCTGGTCAAGTTCCACCACAAAGATCGATTCGTCATGATTTACTACAGATTAGTAAATATGGTTATACTTATAAGGTTAAGTATAATTCTGTAACATTGGAAAAGTTTCAATGTATGGCAGAACGGATGAGAAGAATCAAATTTGGCAGAGAGATAAAAAGTTTCTCAAATCTGAAAAGATGAGAGAGTACTTTAGTATCATGTTTTATGATCATCTTAATGATTATGAAACCATATCACAAATTCATACACTAAGGACATCTTAGTGCAGTGTTATGACTAAGATGAGGGGTCGTGAATTGTTGGAATGGTTAAAATCAAGAAGATGGATCATACTTCGTTCCAAAAACAACTCTTAGAGTCATACTCCAAGATTGTAACATTGAGTGACATAAAGTAAGGTTTAAAACACTTATCAAATGTAGTGTAAAATGTTTTCTACTCCTGTACATTTGAAATTGGTAAGTTGTGATGTCTTAGATAAGACAAAGACCAACTAAGACCAATTGTGTGAAGTGTTTATCTTGATAAGAGTCCGCACTATTCCTTGAATATTTGTTTTGTCAAGGAATGGTCCTTGACTAGGGAAACTTATATGTCAAGAGGACAGTGGGAGTCTTTAAGATCCTGAAAGGATTTCAAGATATCAAGAGTAAAACCTGAGTTTTATCACTAGCACACGACTTAAGGTTTGCAACCTATTAAGTTGACATAATTCTTGTTTCTGTGTCTGTTCCTATTAAGTTGACTATGCATATGAGTTTTGTTAGTTCTAAACTGTGTCCATAACAGCTTGGAAGCATTGGTGGGCCTTGTGCTACCAGGTGACAAGAAATTAAAATTGAACAAGTTCAATCCATGTAAGGCTAATTTGTCACTAACCTTGTCTTGTGATTATGGTTTTGACAAATTCACATGGATAGAAACTCATACACTATAAAATCTAAGTGTCATAAGGTTTCTCTTCGATTCATGAAAATGATGGTGAGGAAATGCTTTCACTAAGAAGATTTTAAGTAGATAACAATTGTGATGTTTTCAAAGTCGTTAGTGGAGCGTGTGTGGTTAACCGGCACACTAACATGGACTTGTGAGAAATGGCAAAGGTCTAAACAATTAAGACTATGATTACGGCATCCCTTTTCATAGTTCTGGAAATTGTTTAGACACACATGTGAGCTATATAAGAAAGGGTGTACGAATCTAAATTTCAGGACTCCTGCTGATTTCTGGAAATATGTAAGAGCTAGTGGGAGCATAAGTGTTATGCTGATAATCATCATGTTAGTGGGAGCATGATTATTATGTTTAGTGTTGCAAGTTAGCAATGTTAATTATAGAAAACCAAAAGTTTCAATTCATAAAGTTGTAGGGGTTGAAAAGTTGTTTTGCTATAATTAAGGGAGAGGAAATTATACTTCATTTCAATTCTAAAAGCTTAGATTGAGTTTTTAATCATCTTTAGTCAAGGATATATATATGTATTTTATGTTGGAATGGTTCAACTTAAAGAAATTCTATATATATTGCGTTATCAAAATTCGATTATGATTACGGCATCCCTCTTCATAGTTAAATTATGAAAACATGGCAAATAAAAAATATTGTAGCAAAAGACTGGTCTAGTATCATGTCTTTATGTGAGACATCATGAATAGTGTTCCATATACTTCGGATATAGGATCGATTTCATGTGCTATAATATTCATCCTTATTGTAGCAAAAGACCGGTCTAGTATCATGTCTTTATGTGAGACATCATGAATCGTGTCCTATATGCTTCAGATATAGGATCGATTTCATTTGCTATAATATTTATCCTTTCTAAATTTTCCAAATGCTTAGGGCATTAAGAAGGGAAAAGTCTAGAATTGGATATGACTAAGGTGATTAAGCAATTGTCGAGGACAATCTAAGGTTCTCCAAAGATTGGTTGCTCGGGGACAGTTGGAAGTAGGATATAAATTGTTGGAAAGGACCATATTGACATATTCTGAAAAGAGGTAACTCTTGTTCGGAAGTGATAGTCAAAATGGGACTATGGAAATTTCTCCATAGGTGGAAGTTATTCAATCTGTGTAAGATTAGAAAACCTTAGTGCAAGAAGGATGTTCAAAGCAATGTACTTTGAATATGAGACTTCGTTTCCATAGAGTTGATCTCCTTTGGAATACTCTGTAATGACTGTTGACAACTTTTGTGACTTTGTGCATAATCATTACAAGAGGAACATTGCATAAAAGTTTAAAATCTAACAGTTTTTTTGGTAAATGGTAGGAATTACGAATTTTTACATTTACAATAAGGATTTGGGATTGTGAAATGAGCATCATTGGAATCATGTTCAAATGATCTATTTCACAAAGTAAAGATCATACACAAACATAGTGTGTACACTTGGAGTATGTCATAACTATTGTTTAGAAAAACAAAGTGTACATGCTAGGTGCATGGGACAACTGTTGTTTTTGTTCAAGTATTAAGTTGATTATTTGAAACATTATACAATGAATAATGTGTAATCAATATGGTGATAAATAAAAGGTGGTTCTATTTATATTCAAAAGGGTTCTGAGACCATATTGGATTTGATTATTATTATGTTTCACTTTGCATGTTTTGACTTCTAGAATAGCTAGGTTATTCTTTCCGAATGACTAAGTTATTAAACACTCCACAGTCGTTCATATGTTGGAAGTAGGTATGAATTAAGACTGTCATGAATCGAGTCTGTAGATGGCTAAATGTGTTTAGTCATGGCAATGGTTGCTACAACATTCATGAGTGCTCATAAGTTATCAGTATTGGAATTAACCCACACTCACTTGTATCACTTCATGGAATTTATCTCGAGTGATCGTGAGACGGTAATATCATATAAGTCTTCAAACCTAGAGATATGAGTTGTTGCCTATGAGTTGGTTGTGCATTGATTGCACGAAAACGCATCAGTAACTTGATGTTATAAAACGTGCCTTTGTGTAGAATTCAATAAGTAATAGAACAAGCATATGAGTCGAAGTTTATCTGTTCCTTCTAGAAATAGAAGCGATATCTGGGCCCCTCGATGATTTTGTTTTGACCTATGTACCGGGCCCGGTCAGAACCTAATTGATGTGTTCAATTTAGTTCTTTGTCAAACAAATCGGAAATCGGGAAACAAACTGCTGGACAATAAGTACGACGTTGTTCCATGTATTTGTCCGGCTGATATCATGAGAACAGAGGATTATATGATCACTTATCTAAAATGGCGCTTCATAGTTCAACAGAGCTTTCGAGAGCTACGATTGCCGGTTGGTTCCTGAAGTCATATAGGCAAATGTAGTTATTAGACTTATCCAAGTGGGAGACTGTTGGATAGGGTGCCTAAGTCCATAACTTATTTGGTATATACTTGACCCGACCCGGCATGGTCCATTTGGGTTGCACTTCACCCGAACTATTTATATGGATAACATTATGAGAAGAGTATATTTGCGGCTTATTAATATATTATAAGTTATAATATATTAATATGAAATTGTATTATTTAATTAGTATTGGTCTTAAATTAATTATGAATTAATTTAGTGATCAAATGCTGACTAATTAAACATGGGCTATTATATTTATATAGTGTGGGCTAACACTCATTATGGTAATGGGCTAAGCTTATATGGAAGTCCATGGATGATCCATGGAGCTTTTAACCCATGGATCCTTGGAAAGGAAAAGACATGGGTTATTAGGGTTTCACCCTAACCATGCACACTATATAAACAAGCTCATGTTGCATGAAATAACACGCTAGTGTGTGTGTAATAGTGGTGGCCGATTTCTAAGTGTTAGTATACTCTCTCATACATTTTCCAAGTTTGTGGTGATTTGTGATTTCCATTTGAGGCATTCACATTATTGGTGCTTGGCTCTCAAACTCCAAGGAATCAACAATCAACAAAAGGTATGTAATTCATCTAGTCCTTTTATGTTTAAAAGTACCCCATGCCATGCTAGATAGGTTATAAACCTTGGAAAATAATATTTTGCATGTACCTTAGACAAACATAGATCCAAGGTTTATTAGGGTTGCATGTACACTTAGGAAGTGTTAGAATGCTCAAAACCCAACAAAAAGGTGACTTTGTCATTTAACCAAGCAAACAAGATTCACAACTATCATCTGACTTTAGGTCAAATGACTCCAAGACTCCATCCTTTTGGAGTTGGCCTATGTGTTTATTGCTTACATGTCCAAGACGACAATGCCATAAGGATGCTTTATCTAAGCTAGTGGAAGAGTTAATACACAATACATTATTTCCTAGATTATCTACAACATATACAGTTTCATACACGCCATCACAAGGTAATGCTTTAAAATAAAGAACATTATTAAAGAAAGCATCAATACTACCATTATTATTATCAAAATAAAAGGTAAAACCTTGTTTATACAATGCATGAAAGGAAATATCATTTCTTGCCATTTCTGGCGAATAATAACATTTATTCAAATCTAATGTAAACCCACTATTTAGCACTAAGGAATAAACTCCTATCTTGGTGACAGGTGAAGCTTTCCTGTTTCCCATGATCAAGTTTATCTTTCCCTGCTCCATATTCTCACTTCTTTTTAGTCCCTGCAAATCACAACATATGTGAATACCACAACCTGTATCAAGGACCCAAGACTTAGAATGAGGTGAGTTATTAGACAATATAGTGTATATACCTGCATGGTTGGGTTTTACTTTCCCATCCTTCAAATCTTGCTGGTACTTTGGGCAGTTTCGCTTCCAGTGCGACTTTTCATGGCAATAGAAGCATTCAGCCTCATTAGGGTTAGCAGATGGAGTGACAAAACCTTTCTTGGTTTTGCTTGAAGAGGAGCCTTCAAGGGTCTTACCCTTGGTACCATTAGAATGGTTCTTTCTCTTTTTCCCTCTGCCATGCCCGATTGCCAAGACATTGGCCGCAGTTGGAGTAGGAGTAGGAGTAGTAACAACCGACTTACCCTTTAGACCATTTTCGGCGGTCTTCTAGAGTCCTTGAAGTTTGATGAGGGTGACTTCTTCCTTGTTCAAGTGATATGTCATGCGGAATTGATCATAACACGATGGCAAGGAGTGCAAAATGATGTCTATTGCTAACTCCTCAGGGAAGTTCACATTCAGCTTCAGTAAACGGTCCACATACCTTTGCATTTTCTGCATGTGGCCCGTGATGGGTTCACCATCATTCATTCGGGTTGTTATCATAGAGGAGATTATTTCATATCGCTCTTGACGAGCACTTTGATGGTAGCGGTCCATCAAGTCCTGGTGCATCTCAAAAGGATAATAGTCCTCATAGGACTTTTGGAGCTCGGCTGTCATGGTGGCCATCATGATGCATGCCACTTTTGTAGCATCTCTTTCATGTACCTCATATTCAGCAAGCTCTTCAGGAGTAGCAGTTGGCTCGGGTACCTTCAGCTCCTTGTCGAGAACATATTCTTTGTTCTCATACCGAGTGACCATCCTGATGTTTCTGATCCAATCTGTAAAGTTGGACCCATCAAATATGACTCTCCCACAAAGATTCATGAGAGAGAAGGAGCTAGTAGGGTTTGAGCCAGAAGCATTGTTATTGGAAGAGATAGTCCTTAACAAAACACCCAAATGTCAATAAGTATTGATTTCTAGAAAAAAAGAGGGAATATATTAGATTAGATATAGAGATAGTCCTTAACAAAACACCCAAATGTAATATTAAGGCTAGGACCCAACACAATATTTTATAACTTGGATGAGGGATGCCGTAATCTAAGCTATAAGATATTTGAAGGTTGGTAAATGACGATTCACCAATTTCCACCATGAAAAACCTAATATTTAATTAGGTTTTAAGTGGTTTAGAAACTCCTAGATTCTTTCTGATTCATTGAACTTTCTTCAATGGCATGTTTCAATCTCGAGTGTGCCCTTCAAGTTTTGTGACTGGGATGCCGAGGATCACAAAACAAGGTGTGAAGTAACCATGCAAATTACTTGGTACCCTTAATGTATTACCCCTCAATCGATGTGCCAGTTAACAACACACGCTCCATCGATACTATGATAAACATTAAGTCACCCTTTATCTACCTTGTTAAGTTCAAGTTAGTGTGCCGGTTAACCACACACGCTCCACTAACGACTTAAATAAAGTGTAAAGTGTAATTTCATGGATTAGCACCTTATTCACATTTTCCTAAAATAACTAATATTGGGAATTCAATAAAGTTTAGTTACTTTAGTATTATCATTATACTTTTAATGAGAATTTATAAGTGTTTGTCCTACCCGTTCGGCTAACGACCCTCCACCGATCAAGGAAGCGGTGGGTGAGAGTGGACACCCATTAAGTTGCCATTTTATAGGCAACAACCTTATACCCCCCTTATAGACCGACTTCGTGAATGAGGCGTACTAGCGGTAAGACGACTTGCTCTTATACATATATAAATATTATTAAACTTATAATATTATAAAGTATAAGGGTTGAATTTTAACTTTTAAAATTCTAGGGGTTGGAACTAAAGTTTTTAATATGACTTTACATGTTCCAAAACTTGAGGGCAAGTTTTGTAAACTTTCAAAACTTTTTATTTCTCATAACTTATGAGTTAATGGTTATTAAAAATGAAGACTCTTCATTTTTTGTAACCTATGTGTTCTTTTAATGGTTATTTATAAATGTGACTTTTGGTTATCCATAACTTAAGAACTAGTTATGGACTCCATTAAAACACATAAAGATCAAGAATTAATATAATCAATTATTAGCACATAATTTATATGATCTTCTAAACTCATATGTTTATGAGTGTTCATATCAAAAATTTCAAGAATCGTAAGTACATATACAAAACTTGAAATTTTGATACGAGCTTTTGAACAAAACTTCGATTTTCAAGTTTTTTTTTGTTTTTTTTTTGTTTTTTTTTGCATCAAGTATCAAATAAACAAACTAGGCTCTGATACCACTAATGGGTTTTGAGCATTCTAACACTCCTACGGTGTACATGCAACCCTAGGAACCTTGGATCTATGTTTGACTAAGATACATGCAAATAATTATTTTTCTAAGGTTCTTATCCTAACTAGCATGGCATGGGGTACTTGAATCAAATAAAACTAGTAGAATTACTTACCTTGTAGTAGTAGTTGATTGCTTGGAGTTTGAGAGCCTAGCACCAATAATGTGGATGCCTCAAATGGAAGTCACAAATCACCACAAACTTGGAAACTTGAGAGAATAGTCACAAACTTCTTGAAATCAGCCCTCTTAGTTTACACACATCAACTAGTGCTATTTTAAGAACCAAAGCCTCCTTTATATAGTGTGGTGGATTAGGGTTACATCCATGTAAACCCTAATACCCATGTCTTTTCATTTCCATGAGATCCATAGATTAAAGCTCCATGGAGTATCCATGGACTTTCCATGCAAGCCTAGCCCATTCCAAATAAGCATTAGCCCACACTATATAAATAGAAGAGCCCATATTTAATTAGTCATACTTTTGATCTCTAAATTAAATCTAAATTAATTATAGATCAACACTAATTAAATAATATGATTTTTTATATTAATATATTAGAACTTATAATATATTAATAAATAATAACTTATACTATTCTCAAAAGTTATCCGTAAATTGTTCGGGTGAAGTGCAACTCAAATGGACCATGCCGGGTCGGGTCAAGTACATACCAAATATAGTTATGGACTTAGACACTATATCCAACACTTTTAACACTTGAAGGCCGGATCTATTGTCTAGAGAAGCAGATCTGACCTCAGAAGGTAATTTGAGAGTTGTTATGGGAGCAACTCGTCGAGTCCATAATGGACTTGACATGTCGAGTCGGGGTTGCCCCGCGATTCGTGATAGGTGTAACCCGTCGAGTGGAAGGATGACTCGACGACCCAAGAGAGGCTGAAAGGATTCAGAGGACCCGCATGGACTCGCCGAGTCGCCCTTATGCACTCGACGAGTCGGGTCAAAGTTTGACCGTTGACTTTCGTTGACTTTAGGGTTTTGGTCAAGATTGATCCAGGAGAGTTCAGGGAAGGGTAGAATAGCCTTCTACCCAATATGTAGAGATGAGATCATGAGAGAATATTGATCGGGGATGTTATTTGAATAATAGGAGGAGGCTAAGTCGGGACGTTGAGCACGAGAGTTTATCCGACTTCATTGAGGTGAGTCTTCTCACTATACTGTACCTGGAAGGGTACCTATATGCGACCAAAAGGTGTTGTATGCTATGAGATGTATGTGCTATATGCGGTTATGTGATATGTATGTGCTATGTATGTTATGTATGATAAGGACCGGAAGGTCAGGATGATATGGACCGGAAGGTCGATGCGGGTAGGACCGGAAGGTCTACCAGGATTCGGGACGGAAGTCCCCTGAGACACATGGATCGGAAGATCCTACAGAGTAATGGCCTGGAAAGGTGTATATGTGGTATGTGGTATTTTGCGGAACTCACTAAGCATTTATGCTTACAGTTGTTATGATATGTGTTTCAGGTACTAGCGAGGATCGCGGGAAGGCGCCGGCGTGATCCGTACACACTTATGGAGTTTATGTTATTGAGATTCTGGGACATGTTTTGTTATGACACAGTGAATACATTATGTTTTACGATTATCGTGTGATTGAAAGTATGTTTTAAAAATGAAAAATTGTTCAGAAAAATTACGTTGTTACAAAAAGACTAATAAGACTTAGTCAAACTACCTACTTGGACAAGGTGTTGAAACGTTTCAACATGCAGGATTCCAAGAGAGGAGAATTACCTATCCAAAACATTGCCAGACTGATAAGACTCAAAGTTCGAGTACCGAAACTGAAGTAGAAGAAATGAGTCGAATACCATATGCTTCTGTAGTTTGTTCGATCATGTATGCTATGACCTGTACTCGCCATGATGTAGCTTTTTCCTTGAGCATGGTTAGCAGATATCAAGGGATACCTGGTAAAGCTCACTGGACTACGGTAATGAACATTCTTAAGTACCTGCTAAGGACTAAGTGATGTGTTTTGAGCATTGTTACACGCCTATGGTGTACATGCAACCCGAAAAACCTTGGATCTATGTTTTCTCTATTATACATGCAAATATTCAACATTCCAAGGTTTCATCCTAGCTAACATAATATGAAGCAACTCTACTACAAAAGTCTAGTTAGATGACATACCTTTTGATGGAGCTTGACGTCTTGATCTTTAAGAGCTTATCCCCAATAGTTTGGAAGCCTCAAGTGGAATCACAAATCACCAAAAACACCTTAGAAAACTTGAGAGAATAGAATGCACACTAGAAATAGGCCCACTCTTGTATCCTCACACACTAGTGCCATTTCATGTGCCAAAGACCTGTTTATATAGTGTGGAGGATTAGGGTTTCATCCATGTAGACCCTAATACCCATGATATTTCATTTCCATAGGATCCATGGGTTAAAAAATCCATGGACTATCTATTGGATAAGATGTCTAAGTCCATAACTTATTTGGTATATACTTGACCCGACCCGGCATGGTCCATTTGGGTTGCACTTCACCCAAACTAGTTATGGATAATTTTATGAGAGTTGTATACTTACAATTTATTAATATATTATAAGTTATAATATATTAATATAAAGTCATGTTACTTAATTAGTTTTAATCTTGAATTAATTATGAATTAATTTAGTGATTAAAAGGAAGACTAATTAAATCATGGGCTATTATATTTATATGGTGTGGGCTAACACTCATTTGGAATGGGCTAAGCTTATATGGAAGTCCATGGATGATCCATGGAGCTTTTACCCATGGATCCTTGGAAGAGGAAAAGACATGGGTTATTAGGGTTTCACCCTAACCATGTACACTATATAAACAAGCCTATGTTGCATGAAAAAGACACTAATGTGTGTGTAAGTGTGGTGGCCAAAAATCAAGAGTTAGTATACTCTCTCATATATTTCCAAGTTTGTGGTGATTTGTGATTTCCATTTGAGGCATTCACATTATTGGTGCTTGGCTCTCAAACTCCAAGGAATCAACAATCAACAAAAGGTATGTAATTCATCTAGTTCTTTTGTGGTTAAAAGTACCCCATGCCATGCTAGATAGGTTATAAACCTTGGAAAATAATATTTTGCATGTATCTTAGACAAACATAGATCCAAGGTTTAATAGGGTTGCATGTACACTTAGGAAGTGTTAGAATGCTCAAAACCCAACAGTGGTATCAGAGCCTAGGCTTGTTTGTTTGATACTTGATGCAAAATAGTGAAAAAAGTCGAATTTTTTGCTGTCTGCCTGATGAACTCGCCGAGTCCATGGGGGGATTCGCCGAGTTCATGAGTAAACTCATCCTACTCGGCGAGTAGGTTCGTGCACTCGGCGAGTAGGAGCCTCAGAATGCAGATTTTCGACTTTTGCTGCTGGAAATGGACTAGAAACATTACGCTAAACTGTTTTGGTGTTTTAAAACTTGTTTTAGTTGGTGTAATGGTTGTTCTAATCCATTTACAATAGCTTATATCAAAATTTCATGCTTTATATGTGTTCATATAATTCTTGAAACTTTGATCATCATGTTCATGTTCTTATGAATTTAGAAGATGATAGGAATTATTTGCTGAATTGTTTAGGATTAATTCTTGATCATTTATGTGTTTTAATGGAGTCCATAATTTGTCCTCAAGTTATGGATATCCAAAGGTCACTTCTTTTAAACACACACTTAAAACACATAAGTTACATGGAAATGAAGAGTCGTCATTTTATGAACCTTTAATTCATAAGTTATGAAATGAAAAGTTTTGAATAGTTTAAAAACTTGTCCTCAAGTTTTGGAATTTGTAAAGTTACACACACTTTAATATACTTTAATTCCAAACCCTTAGAGTTTTAAAAGTTAAAATTCAACCCTTATACTATTTATAACATTAATGGTTAATTATTATATATATGTATAAGATCAAAGTCGTCTTACCGCTAGTACGCCTCATTCACGAAGCCAGTCCATAAGGTGGGTATAAGGTTGTTGCCTATAAAATGGCAACTTAATGGGTGTCCACTCTCACCCACCGCTTGCTTGACTGGTGGAGGGTCATTAGCCGAACGGGTAGGACAAGGACTTATAAATTCTCATTAAAAGTATGATGAATATTATAAAGTAACTAAACCTTATATAAATTCCCAATCTTAGTTACTTTGGGAAAATGTGAATATGGTGCTAACCCATGAAATTCACACTTTGTACCTTACCAAGTCGTTGGTGGAGCGTGTGTGGTTAACCGACACACTAACTTGGACTAGTAAGGATCACGAAGGGTGACTTAATGTTTATCATAGATCGGTGGAGCGTGTGTGGTTAACCGGCACATTGATTAGGTGATAATATTAAGGGTACCAAGTGAATTTTCATGGTTATTCACACCTTGTTTTGTGATCCTTGGCATCCCAGTCACAAAACTTGAAGGGCACAATCGAGATTGAAACATGCCATTGAAAAGTTCAATGAATCTCAAAAGAATCTACGAATTTCAAAAAACCAATTAAACCTAATAATTCATTTTGTTTTCATGGTGGAAATTGGTGAATCGTCATTCACCTACCTTAAAATATATTATAGCTTAGATTACGACATCCCTCTTCTAAGTTATAATATATTGTGTTGGATCCTAGCCTTAATATTACATTTGGGTGTATTATTAAGGATTCGATATATCTAATCTAAACTTGTTTTCTTCTTTTCAGATGTCTTCCGACAACAAAGCTTCGGGCTCTAACCCTACTGGCTCCTTTTCCTTCATGAACCTTTGTGGGAGGGTCATCTTTGATGGTTCCAACTTCATGGATTGGATCCGGAATTTCAGGATGGTTACTCGTTACTAGGACAAGGAATATGTCCTCGATAAGGAGCTAAAGGAGCTTGACGAGTCCACTGCTACTCCTGAGGAGGTCGCTGAGTATCAGGCACATGAAAGAGATGCCACCAAGGTGGCATGCATCATGATGGCCACCATGACAGCCGAACTCCAAAAGTCCTATGAGGACTATTACCCTTTTGAGATGCATCAGGATCTGATGGAAAGGTACCATCAGAGTGCTCGTCAAGAGCAGTATGAAATAATCTCCTCCATGATCACTACCTGTATGAAGGATAGCGAACCAATCACGAGCCACATGCAGAAAATGCAAAGGTATGTGGACCGTCTAATGAAACTGAATGTGAACTTCCTTGAGGAGTTGGTAATTGATATCATTTTTCACTCCTTGCCATCGTGTTATGATCAATTTCGTATGACATACCACATGAACAAGGAGGAAGTCACACTCAGTAAGCTTCAAGGACTTCTGAAGACTGCCGAAAGTGGTCTTAAGAGTAAGTCGGTTGCTACTCCTACTCCTACTACTACCCCTGTTTTGGCTATCGGGCAAGGCAAAGGGAAGAAGAGGAAGCACCCTTCGAAGGGTACCAAGGGAAAGTCCCTTGAAGGCTCCTCATCTGGAACCAAATGTGGTTCTATCACTCCTTCTGCCATCCCTAAGGATGTTGAATGCTTCTACTATCAAAATAAGGGGCACTGGAAGCGAAACTGCCCAAAGTACTTGTAGGATGTCAAGGATGGGAAAGTGAAACCATCCCATGCAGGTATTTACACTATATTGTCTAATAACTCACCATATTCTAATTCTTGGGTTCTTGATACAGGTTGTGGTATTCACATCTGTTGTGACTTGCAGGGCCTAAGAAGAAGTGAGGATGTGGAGCACGGAAAGATAAACTTAATCATGGGGAACAAGAAGGTTGCACCTGTTACCAAGATTGGAGTTTATACTTTGTTGCTAGATAGTGGATTAGAGTTAGATTTGAATAAATATGTGTACTCGTCTGAAATGGCGAGGAATATTATTTCCTTTCATGCTTTGTACAAACAAGGTTTTACCTTTTCTTTTGATAATGAAGTTGGTAGTATTAATGCTTTCTTTAATAATGTTCTTTATTTTAAAGCATTACCTTGTGATGGTGTGTATGAAGCTGTATCAGTTGTAGATAATTTAGGAAATAATGTATTATGTATTGATTCTTCTACTAGCTTGGATAAAGCATCTTTGTGGCATTGTCGTCTTGGACATGTAAGCAAGAAACGCATAGGCCAGCTCCAAAAGGATGGAGTCTTGGAGTCGTTCGACCTCAAGTCGGATGATAGTTGTGAGTCTTGTCTACTTGGAAAAATGACAAAATCACCCTTCACTAGTACTTGTGCAAGGGGTGAGGGTTTGTTGGACCTTATACATACTGATGTATGTGGACCATTCAAAACCGCCACAAGGGATGCTAATCGCTATTATGTGACTTTTATTGATGATTTTAGTAGATATGGTTATGTCTACTTAATCAAACATAAGTCAGAAACTTTTGAAAGGTTTAAAGAGTTTAAACAGGAAGTAGAAAATCAATTGGGCAGGAACATTAAGATGCTTCGATCCGATCAAGGTGGTGAGTATCTTAGTACTGAGTTCCTCGACTATCTTAAGGAGTGTGGGATTGTCTCACAATTGACACCTCCCAGGACACCACAGCTGAATGGTGTAGCTGAGAGGCGCAATCGAACTTTGTTGGACATGGTTCGCTCTATGATGAGTCGAGCTTCGCTACCAATCTCTTTTTGGGGGTATGCCTTAGAGACTGCCGCCCACATCCTTAATCTAGTCCCTACAAAGAAGGTTGCCAAAACACCTCATGAAATGTGGACTGGGAAAGTTCCCAATCTAGACCATATCAAGATTTGGGGTTGCGAGGCTTTCGTGAGGCGCGAAACTCATGACAAGCTCGAACCTCGAAGTGAAAGGTGTATTTTCATCGGCTACCCACAAAAATCCTTTGGTTACCTCTTCTACAGACCCAGTGAGAATGTGGTCTTTGTGGCTAGGAGAGGGGTCTTTCGAGAGAGAGAATTTATAAACCAAGGAGACAGTGGGAGGCAAATTGACCTTGAAGAAATTCAAGACTCAATTGGTGAAGGAACCTCAGACACTAGCAATCAACTTGAGGAGGAAATTCTTGTTGATCCAGCTGACGAGTCTATACTTCCGAGGCGTTCCACAAGGGTTAGGAACACACCTGAGTTTTATTATGGATTTCATATTACTACGGAAGGTGATACATTTATCAGTGATAGTACACTGGTAAATCTGGATGAACCTAACAGTGTTAAGGAAGCCATGGCAGGCCCAGAGTCTGCTAAATGGAAGGAGGCTATGGACAGCGAGATACAGTCCATGTATGACAATCAAGTTTGGAACTTGGTTGACAATGTACCAGGCCGTAAGACAGTCGGGTGCAAATGGATCTTCAAGAAGAAGACCGACATGGATGGGAAGGTGCACACTTATCAGGCTCGACTGGTTGCGAAGGGGTTTACTCAGACTCAGGGTATTGATTATAATGAAACCTTTTCACCAGTAGCAAAGATTAAGTCTATTAGGGTTATGCTAGCCATTGCTGCATTTCATGATTATGAAATATGGAAAATGGATGTCAAAACCGCTTTCCTTAACAGAAAGTTGGCTGAGGATGTTTACATGAATCAGCCAGAAGGTTTTGTCAGTGCAGAGTACCCCAATAGAGTGTGCAAGCTTGAGAAATCCATTTATGGATTGAAACAAGATGTCGAAGTTGGAATCTTTGTTTCGATGAGAAGGTCAAAGAATTTGGTTTCTCAAGAAGTGAAGATGAGTCATGCGTGTATGTCAGAGCTAATGGGAGTATAGTTAGCTTTTTGGTACTGTATGTGGATGACATACTACTTATCGGAAACGGCATCCCAACCTTGCAGGATGTTAAGTCCTGGCTTGGGAAGTGCTTTGCTATGAAGGACCTAGGGGAAGCTGCCTATATCCTAGGGATAAGGATATTAAGAGAAAGGAGTAAAAGACTAATTAGACTTAGTCAGAGTATCTACTTGGATAAGGTGTTGAAAAGGTTCAACATGCAGAATTCCAAGAAAGGAGAATTACCGATCCTAAGCAATGCCAAACTGAGCAAGGCTGAGAGCCCGAGTACAGAAGATGAGATAGCTGAGATGAGTCGATTACCTTATGCTTCCGTTGTTGGCTCGATCATGTATGCTATGACTTGTACCCGTCCTGATGTGGCCTTCGCTTTGAGCATGGTCAGCAGATATCAGGGGAACCCTGGCAAGGCTCATTGGACTGCGGTAAAGAATATTCTTAAGTACCTGCGGAGGACTAAGGATTGGATCCTTACCCTTGGTGGGAGTGATGACTTGAGAGTAGTAGGGTATAGTGATGCTAGTTTTCAGACTGATAGGGATAATTTCCGCTCTCAGTCGGGCTGGGTCTTTACCTTAAATGGAGGGGCAATCACTTGGAAGAGTTCCAAACAGGAGACTGTAGCTGATTCGACTTGTGAATCAGAGTACATAGCAGCGAGTGAAGCGGCAAAGGAGGCGATATGGCTGAGGAACTTCATCGGAGACCTTGGAGTTGTACCAGCTATTAAGGAGCCTATGGAGATTTTCTGTGACAGCAATAGTGCGGTTGCCTTAGCCAAGGAACCAAGAGATCATGGCAGATCCCGACACATTGACAGAAAATATCACTTCATAAGACACAAGATAGAAGAGGGACTCCTCGTGGCAAAGAGGGTATCGTCAGATGAGAACCCTGCGGATCCCCTTACGAAGGGACTGACGAGGGTGAAGCATTTGCAGCATGCGAGGCGTATCGGGCTGAGGGACGATATTAGTTTTACAGATTAGATAGCCTTTTCTAAAACTTGTAAAATGTAATCGACGTTTGATGATGAATAAAATTTGTGATTTATTTATGAGTAAAGTGTTACTATCGTTGTCAATTATTTACTATTGTTTCAGTTTTGCATGTTTTGAGTTCCAGAATAATTAATTTATTCAAACCTCCACAATCGGTCATACGTCGGAAGTAGGTATGAATCAAGATTGTCATGAATTGGGTTTGTAGATGGCTAAAGGTGTTTAGACATAGCAATGGTTGTTACAACGTTCATGAGTGCTCATAAGTTATGAGTATTGGAATAAACCCACGCTCACTTGTATCACTTCATGGAATTTATCTCGAGTGATCGTGAGACGGTAATATCATATAAGTCTTCAAACCTAGAGATATGAGTTGTTACCTATGAGTTGGTTGTGCATTGATTGCACGTAAACGCATCAGTAACTTGATGTTATAAAACGCGTCTTTGTGTGCAATTCAATAAGTAGTAGAACAACCATATGGGTCGAAGTTTATCTGTTCCTTCTAGAAATAGAAGCGATATCTGGGCCCCTCGATGATTTTGTGTTGACCCATGTACCGGGCCCGGTCAGAACTAAATTGATGTGTTCAGTTAAGTTCTTTGTCAAACAAATCGGAAATCGAGAAACAACTGCTAGACAATAAGTATGACATTGTTCCATGTATTTGTCCAGCTGATATAATGAGAGCAGAGGATTATATGATCACTTATCTAAAATGGCGCTTCATAGTTCACAAGAGTTTTCGAGAGCTACGATTGCCGGTTGGTTCCTGAAGTAATATAGGCAAATACAGTTATTAGACTTATCCAAGTGGGAGTCTGTTGGATAAGATGTCTAAGTCCATAACTTATTTGGTATATACTTGACCCGACCCGGCATGGTCCATTTGGGTTGCACTTCACCCAAACTAGTTATGGATAATTTTATGAGAGTTGTATACTTACGATTTATTAATATATTATAAGTTATAATATATTAATATAAAGTCATGTTACTTAATTAGTTTTAATCTTGAATTAATTATGAATTAATTTAGTGATTAAAAGGAAGACTAATTAAATCATGGGCTATTATATTTATATGGTGTGGGCTAACACTCATTTGGAATGGGCTAAGCTTATATGGAAGTCCATGGATGATCCATGGAGCTTTTACCCATGGATCCTTGGAAGAGGAAAAGACATGGGTTATTAGGGTTTCACCCTAACCATGTACACTATATAAACAAGCCTATGTTGCATGAAAAAGACACTAATGTGTGTGTAAGTGTGGTGGCCAAAAATCAAGAGTTAGTACACTCTCTCATATATTTTCCAAGTTTGTGGTGATTGTGATTTCCATTTGAGGCATTCACATTATTGGTGCTTGGCTCTCAAACTCCAAGGAATCAACAATCAACAAAAGGTATGTAATTCATCTAGTTTTTTTATGGTTAAAAGTACCCCATGCCATGCTAGATAGGTTATAAACCTTGGAAAATAATATTTTGCATGTATCTTAGACAAACATAGATCCAAGGTTTAATAGGGTTGCATGTACACTTAGGAAGTGTTAGAATGCTCAAAACCCAACAGTGGTATCAGAGCCTAGGCTTATTTGTTTGATACTTGATGCAAAATAGTGAAAAAAGTCGAATTTTTTGTTGTCTTCCTGATGAACTCGCCGAGTCCATGGGGGGACTCGCCGAGTTCATGAGTAAACTCATCCTACTCGGCGAGTAGGTTCGTGCACTCGGCGAGTAGGAACCTCAGAATGCAGATTTTCGACTTTTGCTGCTGGAAATGGACTAGAAACATTACCCTAAACTGTTTTGGTGTTTTAAAACTTGTTTTAGTTGGTGTAATGGTTGTTCTAATCCATTTACAATAGCTTATATCAAAATTTCATGCTTTATATGTGTTCATATAATTCTTGAAACTTTGATGATCATGTTCATGTTCTTATGAATTTAGAAGATGATAGGAATTATTTGCTGAATTGTTTAGGATTAATTCTTGATCATTTATGTGTTTTAATGGAGTCCATAATTTGTCCTCAAGTTATGGATATCCAAAGGTCACTTCTTTTAAACACACACTTAAAACACATAAGTTACATGGAAATGAAGAGTCTTTATTTTATGAACCTTTAATTCATAAGTTATGAAATGAAAAGTTTTGAATAGTTTAAAAACTTGTCCTCAAGTTTTGGAATTTGTAAAGTTACACACACTTTAATATACTTTATTTCCAAACCCTTAGAGTTTTAAAAGTTAAAATTCAACCCTTATACTATTTATAACATTAATGGTTAATTATTATATATATGTATAAGATCAAAGTCGTCTTACCGCTAGTACGCCTCATTCACGAAGCCAGTCCATAAGGTGGGTATAAGGTTGTTGCCTATAAAATGGCAACTTAATGGGTGTCCACTCTCACCCACCGCTTGCTTGACTGGTGGAGGGTCATTAGCCGAACGGGTAGGACAAGGACTTATAAATTCTCATTAAAAGTATGATGAATATTATAAAGTAACTAAACCTTATATAAATTCCAAATCTTAGTTACTTTAGGAAAATGTGAATATGGTGCTAACCCATGAAATTCACACTTTGTACCTTACCAAGTCGTTGGTGGAGCGTGTGTGGTTAATCGGCACACTAACTTAGACTAGTAAGGATCACGAAGGGTGACTTAATGTTTATCATAGATCGGTGGAGCGTGTGTGGTTAACCGGCACATTGATTAGGTGATAATATTAAGGGTACCAAGTGAATTTTCATGGTTATTCACACCTTGTTTTGTGATCCTCGGCATCCCAGTCACAAAACTTGAAGGGCACAATCGAGATTGAAACATGCCATTGAAAAGTTCAATGAATCTCAAAAGAATCTAGGAATTTCAAAAAACCAATTAAACCTAATAATTCATTTCGTTTTCATGGTGGAAATTGGTGAATCGTCATTCACCTACCTTCAAATATATTATAGCTTAGATTACGACATCCCTCTTCTAAGTTATAATATATTGTGTTGGATCCTAGCCTTAATATTACATTTGGGTGTATTATTAAGGATTCGATATATCTAATCTAAACTTGTTTTCTTCTTTTCAGATGTCTTCCGACAACAAAGCTTCGGGCTCTAACCCTACTGGCTCCTTTTCCCTCATGAACCTTTGTGGGAGGGTCATCTTTGATGGTTCCAACTTCATGGATTGGATCCGGAATTTCAGGATGGTTACTTGTTACGAGGACAAGGAATATGTCCTCGATAAGGAGCTAAAGGAGCTTGATGAGTCCACTGCTACTCCTGAGGAGGTCGCTGAGTATCAGGCACATGAAAGAGATGCCACCAATCAAGGAAGCGGTGGGTGAGTCCATATTTAATTAGTTCCTTTTGATCACTAAATTAATTCTAAATTAAATCTTGATCAATACTAATTAAATAATATGATTCCATATTAATATATTAGAACTTATAATATATTAATATAAATCATAAACTTATTATTCTCAAAAGAATATCCATATAAATTGCTCCGGTGAAGTGCAACCCAAATGGACCATGCCAAATCGGGTCAAGTACATACCAATCATAGTTATGGACGTAGACACTAATCCAACAGTGTCCCACTTGGATATGTCTAAAACTATTATTGCGTATGACTCCAAAACCCAACTAACAATCGTAGCTCTTAAACCCGCTGTCGAAGTCTGATCTAGTCAATGATGTGTCCATTAGATAAGGGATCATCTATTCCTCCATTCTAGATATCATATGGACTGAGACATGGATTATAATCATTCTCTTTGTCCATTTGTTGTTTCCCGATTTCCGATTTATGACGACCGACTAATTGAACAAATCAAATCAGTCCATGCTTGGCCAAGCACTTCGGGGTGTCATCACTAAATCATCGAGGGGCCCACTAATATCACTTTTATCACTTTAAGGGTAAAAGGAATGGATAAACTTCGACTTAAACGCTTGTTCTACTACTTGTTGAATCATACACAAAGGCACGTTTTATAACATCGAGTTAACAATGCTATTTTGTACAATCAATGTATAACCAACTCATAGGCAACAACTCATATCTCTAGGTTTGAAGAATATAAGATATTATCGTCTCATGATCACTCGTGATAAAATCCATGAAGTGAGTCAAATGAGCATGGGTTTAATCCAATACTCAGAACTTATGAGCACTTGTGAATGTTCTAGCAACACTTGCTATGTCCAATACCTTGGACATCTACAAACCAGCTTCATGACAGTTTGGCCTTAGTACCTACTTCCAATGTATTATTGATTGTGGATGATTTGAACAACTTAGTCATTCAGGAAGAACGACCTAGTTATTCTGGAAGTCAAAACATGCAAAGTGAAACACAAGAATAATCAAATCCAATATGGTCTCAGAACTTATGAATATAAATAGAACACCTTTTATTTATCACCATATTGATTACACATTATTCATTGCATACTGTTTCAAATTATCAACTTTATACTTGAATTAAAACAATAGTTGTCCCATGCTCCAAGCATGTACTCTATGTTTTATAAACACTAGTCATGCCATACACCAAGTACGTGCACAATGTTTGTCTATGATCTTTACTTTGTGGAATTGAAGGGCCAATGTATATATGGTTTGGGCTAGGCATCAATGTATAGATGAGTTAGGGCATTTGTCAATGTGTTTTGGAGTCTTTTGTGTATGTTTGATGTTTTCGGTCTAGGAAGCTTTCGGTTAAGGTGTGACCGAAAACCAGTTTTCGGTCTGCGAACTGAAAACTGTTTTCGGTCCTTGTCAGTATATATAGGTGTCAGGCTGTCAGGGTCGATGAGCAGTTGTACTTTGCTAGTTTTTGGTCGTTTGAGTTGTATCATACGACTTCAAGTGTTTAATCGTATGCAAGCTCAGTTTCATTCATCTTCTACTCCATTTCTTCTTTGTTTTCTTATGCTTGATTGATCATTGGTGAAGATCCTTCCATCAAGGACCTTACAATTTGTATCAGAGCTCAAACCGGTGTCAATCAAGTGTGTTTTTTTAGTTTTCTGTTTCACAGTCATGTTCTTCACGTTCTCGGTCTCTTGAACCCTGTTTTTGCTCGAGTTTTGAAGATCAAATCATAGTTTGCATCGTGTGGAATCGAGATCTGCTTGGATTTCAGTTTTTCAGTTGAAATCTTATTGTTTTCGGTTTAATCTTCATCAACCGAAAACATATTTTCAATTGATTTCTGTTCAGATCTAAGCTGTTTGGAAGCTGTGTTTGAGGTTTCAAGTGTGTGGAAATCAAAATCGGATCAAAAATCTAAGTTTTTCATTGAAAACTGTTAGTTTTCGGTTCAATCTTCAGAAACCGAAAAACTGTTCTTCAACCGAAATCCTTTGAATCTTCATAAACCGAAAACTGTTCTTCAACCGAAAACCTTTGAATCTTCAGAAACCGAAAACTGTTTTTTAACCGAAATCTCTTGAATCTTCAGAAACCGAAAACCCCGTTTATCATAATAAACCGAAAACCCTTGATCCTTCATAAACCGAAAACCCCTTATCATTCAGAAACCGAAAACCTCCTTTTTACTTCACAAACCGAAAACCTTATTTCTTTCCAACTGAATTCCTTGTTTTCGGTTATCACCACTCAAGCGAAAAACCTATTTACTTGATCCTTTTATTTGTTTTTCAAGATAATTTTAATTAAAATTTCAAAAACAACAAAAAAAAACAAAAACAAAAATGGAATCTGAAAGCATGTCAGCTCACCATGAATTGGATGCCATTATGGGAAGCACTTCTCGAATTCCCCGACTGTTATCCGCGGAAGGATTTCCAGAATGGAAATATCAGATCGAGAAGTACATCGAAATGAAGGATTCCAAGATATGGCGAAGCATTCTTAGAGGTCCAATCCTTATCACAACTACATTGGAAGATGGAACCATAATTGCTAAGCAATTTGAGAACTACACCGATGATGATTTCGAGAGAGTCGAGGAGCAGGAAAAGGCTCTTGCTACACTTACCATGGCATTATCTCCGAAAATCGCTCAAGGTTTCCGTGAGTATACATCAGCAAAGGCCTTATGGGAAGCACTGATAGAAGTCTATGAAGGCAACGAAGACATGAAACAGAGTCGCCAAGACATGTTGCGACAGAAGTTTAACATGTTTAACCATGTCTTGGGAGAAACACTTGAGAATCAGTTGCAGAGGTTTATCACACTTACCACATAAATGAGCTCTGTTAGTGTCATGGTTACTAGATTGGAGATCAACAAGAAGCTGATGAATTCTCTACCAAAACCTAGGGATATGAATGTATCAGTGATTAAAAAGACCAAAGATTTGAACCGTTTGAGTTTGGCTGAAACGATGGCGATCATCAAGGCTTGTGATCTCGATGATAAGCAAAGGGAGATTAACCATGTCAATTCATACTCCACAGCAAATCTTGGGTTCCAAACCACCAACAACATTGCTTTCTCAAGCTTTTCTACTCCTCAAGCTCCTTAAGTTCATGTTCCTCAAGTTCAACCCTATGTGACTCATCAGCCCACCTCATACGTTATACCTCAAATGCAACACATTCAAGTTCCTCAACCTCAAACTTTAGCTCAACAAGTTGGTTCTAGTGTTGGTTCATCCACAGCTGCACCCATTCAATCTCATGGAATCAGTCCTCAAGCTTCATCTTTAAAAGAAAGGGAAGAAAACCTGGCCCTCGCCACTGGTTTGGTAATCTGGTACAATGCTTTTGTAGCCGGAGAACTCTCCCCATAACTCTCATTTGCTGACCTAGACCAGATCCATCTTGAGGATGTGGAAGAGATGGACATTACATGGCAGATGGCCATGGCGGTTTTCAGGGCAAAGTAGTTCTCCAAGAAAACAGGAAAGAACAATTGGAGTGTGAATTCCGACAAGAAAGTGGGATTCAACAAAGGAAAACTATGATGTTACAACTGCCATGAGCCTGGGCATTTTGCAAGGGAATGTCCAAAGCCAGATCGAAGAGAGAATTCTGATCGAACCATGGTGCCGGTGACCTATGTCAACAAGGGATCTTCTTCAAGCAATCAGACTGCTAACTTGGCGATGGTGGCCCAATCCTTTGATTGGGAAGACCAAATTCAGGCTCTGAATATTTCAGGACCTGAAAATGCACATCTGGCCCAAATCAAGGATTGTGTGGAGGAAGTAGCAGAGAGAGACCCAGAAGAAGAGATGATGAATCTTCAGTTTGCGTTCATGGTGCAAACTACTCCAGAGCCTGTCAAACCCGAGGTCAGTGAATTTGGTTGCTCTCAATCTTGCATTAAGACTGTTAAATTCTTACGTGGAAAAATTGAATTATTCAAGACAGAGAACGAGGACCTTAAGTATGAGGGTTACACACTTAGAAAAAATCAAAAGCCGTTAAAGACACAATTAGAAAATAAAACAAACAACTTTAAAAAACTGCAAGAGGATTACAGCAACAAATGCGAGAACTATGATCATCTCAAAAGAAAATTTGTTGCTGTAACCGCTGAACTTGACTCATTGAAAAATCGTCTTGAAAATGCTGAATTTATTTTTAACAAATTCGATGGGTCAAGTGAAGTTGTTGCAAAAATGATAGAGGAACAAATGCAGTGGAAGGACATTACTTGTGGAAACCGACAGAGAAGAAATCGATACTTACACTGTTATTCCTCTATCTCAAGAAGAAATCGACAGAGAACCTTTCATGGTTTATGGGAAATCAGCTTCTGAACAAGCAACACGGTCTAATGATAAAATCTTGGATACTAACATTTCTACCTCAAGTGCAGATACGTCAGTAGTTCAGGGGGAGCAAGAAGCTGAAAAGTCTGAGTCAAATAATTATGTGTCTAAATTTGGTGTTGAATTTTGTGATGAATTTGTGTTAAATTCAAACACTAACGTTTTTGTTTCTGGTGGTGTGATATTTCAGAATGATAAAATTGAAAATAATGATGTTGTTTCTGATAAAGTTGCTAAATCTGATTCGAGTGCTTCTACATCTTCCACGTTTGCTACACAATCTAGTGCTTGTTCTTGCAAATGTGAAAATGCTAGAAAAGATAATAAAAACCAGAAATCTGACAAGAGCAGTACCATTTCCAATGATAATAAACAAATTTGTTTCAACTGTGGTACTGCTGGTCATATTGCCAGAAATTGTCTAAACCGGATGTTTGTGCATCACATGTCAAAAAGGGGAGAGAATGAGTCTAGAGGACGATCTTTAATTAGAAAATCCTCTAGGACTCGCTCTCGAGATGATGACTGGAAAACAAATCAAAACAAGAAAATGATAGGTTTTCAAAAGAACAAACAGGTTTTCAATAAATTCACAAACAGTTCGCCAAAATCGACCCAAGCTAAGCCAAAGTCGATTTCGTCAAAGAGTAGGTCTGGATCTTCAAACTCTTCGAGTAGAAAATCCACCTGCTCAAAGCAAACTGAAAAGAAAACTGTTTCAAAACCTAAATTTGAATGGATGCCAAAATTAAAATCTGATAAGTCATCATCCTCCTCTGTGTCTGTTGAAAAAGAAAAATCAAAAGAGAAATTAAAACATGAATCTGTGAAAGTAAAGGGTCAACCCAGGACTGTGATGACCTGGGTCCCTAAATCTAAATGATTCCGCTCATGGTGCAGGGACAGTTGCGGAGGAATGTCGTCAGACCCTGGTATGTCGACAACGGCTGCTCCCGGTACATGACTGGAGATATCACCCAACTGCACGACATTCAGACATTTAATGGGGGATATATCTCCTTCGCGGGCGGAGAAGGCGGAAAGATAACTCAGAAAGGAACGGTGACCAACGGAGCGCTCAGTTTTAAGAATGTCAATTATGCTCCTGAGCTGAAGCATAGTCTGCTGAGCGTTTCTCAAATCCGTGACAAGGGTTACTCGACACACTTCACCGATAAAGAATGTCTAATCTTAAAGTCGGGCATTGTCATCCCGGAGGAATGGATTCTCATAAAATCAAAGCGGGATGGGAATGCCTATATTATCGACATGAACAGCAATGTCCCCGATGAAGTCACTTGTCTCTTCTCCAAAGTCTCAGAACAAAACGCAATGTTGTGGCATCGTCGACTTGGCCATGCAAATGCAAAGAACCTGAACCGACTTGCTAAGAACGAAATGGTCCGCGGTCTTCCTGTCAGAGATTTCATTACCTTTGAAAAATGTGTTTCCTGTGCTCAAGGGAAACACCATCGGAAACCACATCTGCCAAAGCAGGTCAACTACATCAGTCATGTGCTTCAATTGTTGCATATGGACTTGTTTGGTCCGGTCAACGTCCTCAGCATCAACCAAAATTCGTATTGTCTCGTTGTCATAGACGATTTCTCTCGTTTCACGTGGGTCTTCTTTCTGTCCAACAAAGCTGTGATCGCCGACCTCATCAAGAAGTTCATTGTGATGATCGAGAACCAAACCAACCACCAAGTGAAAGCGCTTCATACAGACAATGGAACAGAGTTCAAGAACGCAATTCTTGATCATTTTTGCGCTGAGAAAGGGATTGTGCGTCAATTCAGTTCTGTTCGGACACCACAACAAAACGGTGTTGCTGAGCGGAGGAATCGAACATTACAAGACGCCGCAAGGACGATGCTTTGTGATTCTAAACTTCTAGTTTTCTTTTGGGCGGAGGCGATCAACACAACTTGTTACGTTCAAAATCGTGTCTTGATCAACAAAGCCCAGATGAAAACACCGTATGAGATTCTCTATGGACACAAGCCATCTGTCAGCCATTTCTGAGTATTTGGTTGCCCTTGCACCCTTCTCCACTTGGAATCCAACCCAAAATTAAATGCAAAAGCTGATGATTGCTATTTTTTCAGATACGCTGCTCGTACTGCTTACCGGGTATACAACAAGAAGACGAAACAAATCGTGGAGTCTTTCGATGTTCGCTGGCTTGAAGAGAATGAGACGGATGCTAGGGTGGGTCCTGATTGGCTATTTGACTACACATCACTATTCAAATCCTTTAGTGTATCGACTGATAACCAAGCTGGGTCTACCTCTGGCTCGAAGACTATCATTGAAGACGAAGATGAAGAGGTTGTCTACAGACCACCATTGGTTTCTATTGATCCTCCGGTGGAGTCTACTGTTCCAATCGCTTCTCCTGAATCCTCAAAACAACAACATGCTCCAGATGCTGATGCTACTTTTCTAACTCCGGTCGAAAGAGAGTTCATGAACCAAGATGCTTCCGCTGTCACTCAAAATTTGATGGAACGTCTCTTTCCCGAACGAATCACAGATGAGTTTGTAGCAGATCCACAAAACGAAGCTGGTACATCTACCGTGGATTCTTCAGCACAAGAAAACGAAGCAGATCCACAAAACGAAGCTGGTACATCAGTCACGAAATCCCCTCTCGCATACAGCGTGATCATCCAATAGAAAACGTCATTGGCCATCTGGGCGACGGAGTTCGAACGAGAAGTCAGAGTGGAGACGTCAACACATGTCTCTATTCTTGCTTCATTTCTCAAATAGAGCCCAAGAAAGACGACATGGCTTTGAATGAGCCCAGCTGGGTGGATGCCATGCATGACGAGCTCAATCAATTCGAAAAGCTCGGGGTTTGGAAGTTGGTGGAGCTGCCTAAAGGCAAAAAAATCTCTCGACACCAGATGGGTGTTTCCGAACAAGCAAGACGATTCGGGTGTCATTGTCCGTAATAAGGCGAGATTGGTGGTCCGTGGGTTCAGACAAATTGAGGGTCTTGATTATACAGAATTCTATGCTCCGGTGGCGCGCTTGGAGGCTATTCGTATTTTCCTCGCTTATGCTTCCTACATGAACTTCACCGTCTACCAAATGGACGTCAAGACGGCTTTCTTGTATGGCATGGTGAAGGAGGATATTTATGTTGACCAAACTTCTGGGTTTGTTAACTCAAAACTTCCTAACCAGGTCTACAAGTTAGACAAGGCTTTGTATGGGCTGCATCAAGCTCCCAGAGCCTGGTATGCTACCCTCACACAACACTTGCTCGACCATGGCTATTCCCGCGACACTATCGATCAGGCCCTATTCATCAAGCATGTCGGTCCAGACCAGATTCTTGTCCAAATATACGTGGACGATATCATTTTCGCGTCGACGAGTCCTCAGCTATGCAAGGAGTTCGAGGATGTCATGAAAAAGCGATTCGAGATGAGTTCTTTGGGGGAAATGACCATGTTTTTGGGGCTTCAGGTCAAACAATGTTCAGCCGGAATCCTGATTCGTCAAGCCAAATATGTGGACGATATGCTCGAGAAGTTCGGGTTCAGAGACGCTAAACCTGCTTTGACGCCCATGGCGGAGAGACCGCTGCTGACTCCTGATCTTCAAGGCGAATCCGTAGATCAAACGTACTACGGATCGATGATCGGATCGCTGATGTATCTGACTGCAAGTCGCCCAGACATTATGTTTGCGGTCTGTCAATGCGCGCGCTACCAGGGTAATCCTAAATTGTCTCATCTTATTGTTGTTAAAAGGATTTTTCGGTACCTCAAAGGCAGCCGAAAACTAGGTCTTTGGTATCCGAAAAATTCCGAATTTGATCGTTATGCTTTTGCAGACAGCAATTACGGAGGCTACGAGCTTGACAGAAAATCGACTTCAGGCGGATGTCAATTTCTCGGAGATAGGCTGGTGTCTTCGCAATGCAAGAAGCAGAATATTGTCTCGACCTCAACAGCAGAAGCAGAATACGTTGCTACGTCTGCCTGTTGTCCTCAAGTCATATGGATCCAACATCAGCTATTGGATTATGGTTTGAACTTTCAAGAAACCCCTATATTCTGTGATAATGAGGCTGCGATCCAAATTGCTAAAAATCCGGTCCAGCACTCAAAAACCAAGCACATCGACATCAAAGTTCCTTTTATCATAGATTGTTATGAGCGCTCACTCATTCGGCTAGAACAGGTTCACACTGATAATAATGTGGCAGATCTGTTCACCAAGTCGTTTAACAAAGCTCGATTCGATGTGCTGGTAAACTTTTTGAAAATGATTCGCTTTGAGGATTAATTTTTGTTTCGGTTAGTTTAAATTTGCGCATTTTAATTTCATTCTCACCCATGAACAAATTTAGGGGGAGAAATAAACAAAAACCAAACAAAAATTTGAAAATTAAAAATCCAAAAACAATAGAAAATCAGAAAATCCAAAAACATTAGAAAACCAGAAAAATCAAAAATATCGCTGAGAAGTGATGTGATGGGAAGCGATATCAGCTTGTGATAACAGGCAATCTGAATCTGTGTAAGGGACCTAGATAGTTCCGTTTAGCCTGACAATATGACGCTTGGGTAGGTTGAGCAGGGAGATATACATGAGAATCCACCAGTCACATTAAAGAACCCGTATGTAGAACTGTGGTTTAACTCTTCCTCGATGTACGGATTTTGTCCTTAATTCCGGTATTGATGGGGCGACTGGGGAATTCCAATAAAGTAGGTATGTAGGAAATTATTTTCTTTCTCTCCTACTGTTAGTCATATGTTGCCTCCTCTGTGTGATCGAAAGATCCGACCTGGACTGCAGCATATGCAACTCTATTTCTCTGCATCTTCTATCTACGCAATTCTTCCTATCTGTTAGCCATATGTTGTCTCCTTTGCGTGATTAACAATCCGACCTGGTACACAACATATGCAACCTTCTACTTCTAAATCCCTCTGAAATTCTAGTCAGTCATATGTTTCACTCTCTGTGTGATTGAAAGATCCGACCTGAGTATACGACATATACATTGTAAATCTATCCTCTCTATGAATAATAGTCTGCTCACCTAAAGTAAGGAGTATCTCGGAAGTTCTTGATTATTGGGGTATGTCAGGAAGCGGGAAACATGTTCTAGTACACTTAAAAATTGAACAATTATAGATTGTCTGTAGATCTCGCTGCTCAATTTAGGTGGACAACAATATCCTTGGTCGTCGTCAGATAAATGGTCCTTAGGTATTTTTATCTAGTAACTTAGGATCAATCTGTCCTGTCACTGATAGCATTCCTAAAATTTGTCACAATTTCTAGTGCTTAAGTGGACCAGAATACCGGTAATCGACCAGATCTATTCATGAAAGAAGAGGTACTGATAAATGAAAAAGATTGTCTAACAACTTTGATCCCGTATCACAAAAGGTCTTCAATTTCAAGAGAGGATTAAATTTAGGTTGAATTAAAATTTTAGTATTTTTATTTTATTTTATTTTCATTTTTTTTAGGATTGATAAATTTTAGAAAAATGTTTTTATTTTATTATTATTTTTTTATTTTTTATTCTTTAAATTTTTTAGGATTGGTAAAATTTAGAAAAGTTTATTTTATTTTATTTTGAAATTAATCCTCCAAGAGTTTCAATTTTAAAATGGTTTTGGGTATTGGGCCTCACATTTTTCCGGGTGCAGCCCACCGGATACGGATCAGGTATATAAGGAAATGGGGATACCGAAAATCAGTTCTTCCCTCATTTTCTTCTGCATACCGAAAACATCTCAAATCCTCTCTTACTCTCGAAATTTTTTTTGTGTTGTTTCGCAAAATCAACCTGTTTTTCTTGAAGGTATGATGATTCCGGTCACAACTATGCTCTTATCGCTGAGAATCAACAGTGAAATCGTGGCCAAATCGTGAAAAAGAGAACTGTCGACGAGCTTTCGGTCGAAGCCATTTTCGGTCCATCGGCTAAACGGCTTTCGTCAAGCCGAGCCGTTTTGGGTCAAGCCGGCTTAGACGGCTTTGGGTCGAAGTCGTGTTCGGTCAAACCTGCTCATTTAAGCCTTTTCGGTTCTAATTGGCTTTTGGTCTACACTAGTGTTCGGTCAATGAGTTTTCGGTCTGACTATCTTGACCGAGAACCCATGTTTGACTAATAAAATTCAATTTAAAATGGCCAAAATTAATGGATTTAATTGAGAAAATAATTTTAATTTGTTATAATCAAATGTTTTCTCACCTGGCTTGTTTTTGTTGGATTAATGTCTAATTCCATAACTATAATTGGTAAGACTTGACCCGACCCGGCATGGTCAATTTGGGTTGCATGGCATCATGCATTTGGATAGACTATAATGAGAGAAATAACACTTAAGGTTGGTTAATATATTATAAGTTCTAATATATTAATAAGGTTATTTAATTAGTATTGATCAAGAATTAATTTGGAATTAATTAAGTGATCAAAAGGAGACTAATTAAATATATGGGTTGATTGTGTAAATCATTCATTCTTATATATGTGGGCTTGTGATCCAAGATTCCTTATGTTGGACTAAGTCCATGGGGTGACCCATGGATACTCCATGGAAGTTAAAATCCATGGATCATAAGGAATGGGTAAAGTTATGAGTTACATGGTGTAACCCTAATAGCCACTATATAAAAGAATCCCATGGCTCAAGAAATCGTGCACTAATGTGTGAGTGTGAGGGCTAGACGATTTCAAGGAGTGTTCAAGTTTCTCTCAAGTTATTCCAAGTGTATTTGGTGTTGTGTGAACCATTTGAGGTGTCACACTTGGGGCACTAGGCACTCAAGCTTCATGAAGACATTCTACATCAAAGAGGTATGTATTCTATCTTGTTATATTTATTATTTTGTATGCTAGATTAGGATAATACCTTGGATGTTCATAATTGTATGTATAATAGAGAAAACATAGATCCAAGGTATTTAGGGTTGCATGTACACTTAGGAGTGTTAGAATGCTCATAACCCAACAGTGGTATCAGAGCCTAGGCTTGTTTTCTTGTTATACTTGCAAAAGTAGCTGAAAAATCGAGTTGGATGCATATATTCGATTGTTTTGGCTGGAATTGGACTAGGAACATTACCCTAAGATGTTTTTGGACTTATAAACTTGTTTTTGATGTGGTAATGTTCATGCTAATCCAATTTCTAAGATAATTGTCATAATTTCAAGATTTGTATTAGTTTGTATGTTCATGCTAATTTCTTGAAGATTGATGATTTGAATTATCTTGTTCTTATGAGGTTCTTAGATTAATAGAAAAGTTGTGTGAAATAGTTGTTTTCAATCCATTTTAATCTAGGAGTTGATTCCAAAGTGTGTTTTTGTAACTTGTACTCAAGTTATATGAAAAGTCACATTTAAGAATCATAAAACTCATAAAAGTTGGCAAAGGTTACAAAATGAAGAGTCTAGTTCTAATTAAATGGTTTTATGACTCCATAACTTGTCCTCAAGTTATGGAGGTTCAAGAGTCTCTTCATTAAATTAAAAAAACAAGTGTAACCTTAATTAGTTCCATAAGTTACAATAAAAAAAAGTTATTTTTTTTATTAATTAGTTTAAAGTCTTCCATAACTTGTCCTCAAGTTATGGAACTTGAAGAGTTTTTTTTTTTAATTAAAACTACTTTAAACTCATAAGTTATGGAATTAATTAGTTTTGAATAGTTTCAAAACTTGCCCTCAAGTTTTGGAATTTCAAAAGTTTTCACTTATGAATACTTTAATTCCAAGTTAGCCCTTAGAATTTTAAAAGTTAAAATTCAACCCTTATACTTTATAATATTATAAGTTAATAATATTTATATATATGTATAAGAGTAAAGTCAGTCTTACCGTTAGTAGGCCTCATTCACGAAGCCGGTCTATAAGGGGGGTATAAGGTTACTGTCTATAAAATGGCAGTTTAATGGGTGTCCACTTTCACCCACCGCTTCCTTGACTGGTGGAGGGTCGTTAGCCGAACGGGTAGGACAAGGACTATAATTCTCCTTTCATTAAAAGTATTAATGATAAATACTAAGTAACTAAACTCTTATTAATACCCAATCTTAGTTACTTAGGAAAATGTGAATTTGGTGCTAACCCATGAAATTACACTTTGCACTTTGCTTAAGTCGTTAGTGGAGCGTGTGTGGTTAACCGACACACTAACCTGGACTTAACAAGGTAGGCAAAGGGTAACTTAATATTTATCATAGTATCGGTAGAGCATGTGTTGTTAACCGGCACACTGATTAAGGGGTAAATATTAAGGGTACCAAGTATATTTGCATGGTTATTCACACCTTGTTTTGTGATCCTCGGCATCCCAGTCACAAAACCTGAAGGGCACACTCGAGATTGAAACATGCCTTTGAACAGTTCAATGAATCTCAAAGATCTAGGACTTTCAAATCCAATTAAAACCTAATAAATTATTTCGTTTTTCATGGTGGAAATTGGTGAATCGTCATTCACCTACCTTCAAATATTTTATAGCTTGGATTACGGCATCCCTCTTCTAAGTTATAAAATACTTTGTTGGGTCCTAGCCTTAATATTTCATATTGGGTGTCATATTAAGGACTTTAAATCAACTATCTTGAATATCTCCCAAAAAGATGTATGGTCTAGACATTTATGATCTTCCCAAATCTCTTGAAACAAGCTTTCCTAAATGAAGATGATGTCCCATGGATATCATACTTCTTTCACCTCCTCCAATTATTCTCCCTAACCTAGAAGTTCGTAAAGAGTTTAAGGTCACTCAAGCCCTATTGGCAAGGCAAGGTCTAGGTGTGATCACATCTTGGAGATGTAGTCACATATTGACAAGCCGGGAGAGTTGGGTGTCAAAGTCTTGAGAAAGTTGGTGGCTCAACTACTTTCTAAGTCACATAGTGAGTTCTTTTGGGAATCCTATGAAACAGACTAAGACAAGACCCTTAATGATCTTATCTATTTGCTAAGATCAACTTCCTAAAACGCTATGGACATTGACAATGATGACATTGGATATCCAGTAAAGCTCTCTCTTCCCAATGGAAAGGGATCGGCCATAGTCAACTCGGTTGACCCAATAGTAAAGAGAGAGGCGAAATCTGAGATAGTCCCATTATCAAGGGTCCATAGGTAACTATTGCCAAAGGAAGGGGCATTGGTTACGAAGCTGCCAAATTTACCTAAGGATGTTAAAGTCAATAAGTTTGGCTCTACTTCAGGTAAAGTCCATTGTCTAACTCTATTAAGTACATGCTGATTTTGATCGCGAAGATGGATTTCAATCGCATGGTTCGGTGATCAGAATTTTGGGCTATTACTTAAGAGTTATGATATTTATATTGCTTAGGAATAGATAACAACAAGGTTTTCATATGGATTGTAAGGATAAGTTTTTCCGCAAAGTTTTAAAATAAAAGAAAAAGGTTTTGATTTTATTTATCCTTACAATGGCATTTGTGAAAAGTTGTTGCTTATAAGATTCCATTGATAGCAATATTGGAAAAATGGATTTGATTCTTTCGGTTGTGGTAGTGTCTAATATTACCAAATAAGGAAAGATTCTCATCACCCAAGGTTCAATTGGACTGAAACTTGGAATCATGCAAGTTGTATAGTATGATGAATGAGAACTTTCAGCTTGGAAAGTTAAGACTAATTACTTATGTGAATAAGGAAAGGACTAAGGGATCGAGTACACATTCTTGTGCACTGGTCAAGTCCACCACAAAAGATCAAGAAGACTATTCGTCATGATTTACTTAAGTTCAGTAAATATGATTATACTTATAAGTTTAAGTATAAGTCTGTAGCATTGGAGAAGTTTCAATGTGAGACAGAACGAATAAGAAGAATCAAAGTATGGCAGAAAGATAAAAGTTTCTCAAATCTGAAAAGATGGGAGAGTACTTTAGTATCATGTTTATGATCATCTTAATGATTAAGATACCATATCACAATTGGTCCTCTAAAGTCATCTTAGTGCATTCTTATGACTAAGAAGAGGAGTCATGAATTGTTGAAATGGTTAAATCAAAAAGATGAGTCATACTTCGTTCCAAAACAATTCTTAGAGTCATACTCCAAGATTGTAACTTGAGTGACATATCTTAAAGAGGGTTTGTTAACACTAGTCAAATGTAAGAGTAAAAGGTTATCTACTCTTGTACATTTGAAATTGGTAAGTTGTGATGTTTTGGATAAAACAGAGACCAACTTAGGCCAATTGTGTAAAGTGTTAGTCTTGATAAAGAATCCGCACTATCTCTTGAATATTTGACAAGGGAGTCTTATATGTCAAGAGGACAGTGGGAGTCTTAAAGCTCTTGAAAGTTTCAAGACTTAATCAAGAATAAAACCTAAAGTCCTTCACTAGCACACGACTTGAGGTTTATAACCTATCGTGTTGAAATTATTGTGCCTATTCAAGTTGGCTTTGCATAGGAGTTCTGAGAGTTCTCAATTGGTTGCACAACTACTTGGAAGCAATGGCAGGCACCTGAGCTGCCAAATGGCAAGAATTTAAGATTACACAAGTTTAATCAATATGAGTTTGGATTTGTCACTAACCATGTCTTGTGATTATGGTTTTGACAAATTCACATGGATAAGAACACATACACTATTAAATCTAAGTCTCATAAGGTTTCTCTCCGATTCATGAAAATGATGGTGAGGAAACACTTTCACTAAGTAGATTTTAGCTAGATAGCAATTGTGATATTTGCATTCTCAAAGTCGTTAGTGGAGCGTGTGTGGTTTACCGGTACACTAACATGGACTTGTGAGAAGTGGCAAAGGTCTAAACAATTGAGACTATGATTACGACATCCCTTTTCATAGTTCTAAAATTGTTTAGACACACATGTGAGCTATCTAAGAGAGGTGTATGATTTTGATAAAGTTTTATCAAAACAATCTAGTATCAAAAATCTGAACTTTGGTAAGAAAGTCAGCTGATTTCTGAGTACATGTCAAAGCTAGTGGGAGCATAAGTGTTATGCTAATAATCATCATGTTAGTGGGAGCATGATAATTATGACAAAGGTTGAAAGTTAGCATTGAGAATTATAGAAAACAAAAGTTTCAATTCGTAAGGTTGCAGGGGTTGAAAAAGTTGTTTTGCTATAATTAAGGGAGAGGAAATTATACTTCATTTCAATTCTAAAAGCTTAGATTGAGATTTTAATCGTATTTAATCAAGGATATATATATATGAATTTCATGTTGGAATGGCTCAACATAAGGAAATTCTATATATGGGTCCATTATTTGTGTTCTAAAATTCGATTATGATTACGACATCCCTTTTCATAATCTGAATTTTGAGAACTTGGCAAATTGAAATGGAAATATTATAGCAAAAGACTGGTTTAGTCTTTATGTGAGACATCATGAATCGTGTCCCATATGCTTCGGATATAGGATCGATTACATGTGCTATATTCATCCTTTCTAAAATTTTCCAAATGCTTGGGGCATTATGAAGGGAAAAGGTCTAGAATTGGATATGACTAAAATGATTAAGCAATTGTCGAGGACAATCTAAGGTTTACCAAAGATTGGTTGCTCAAGGACAGTTGGAAGTATAATGTTAATTCTGGAAGGACCATATTGACATAATCTGTAAGGAGGCAACTCTTGTTCAGAAGTGATAGTCAAAATGGAATATGGAAATGTTTCAAAGTTAGAAATTATTCAATCTGTGTAAGATTAGGAAACTTAATGAAAGAAGGATGTTTCTAAGGAGCTGATCTCCTTTGGAATGCTCTGTAATGATTGTTGTCAAGTGTTTCTGACTTCGTGCATAATCATTAAGAGGATCAATGCATATAAGTTTAGAATCTAACCGATTTTAGTAAATGGCATGAATTTGGAATTCTTGCATTTGCAGTAAGGATTTGGGACTGTGAAAAGAGGATCATTGGAGTGATGTTCAATTGATCTATTTTACAAAGTAAAGATCATAGACAAACATAGTATGCGTACTTGGTGTATGGCATGACTAGTGTTTAGAAAACATAGTGTACATGCTTGGAGCATGGGACAACTATTGTTTTTAATTCAAGTATAAAGTTGATAAAACCGAAACAATGAATAATGAGTAATCGGTATGGTGATAAATAAAAGTGTTTATTTATATTCATAGGGTTTGATACCATATTTGATTCATTTATTCTTGTGTTTCACTTTGCATGTTTTGACTTCCAGAATAACTAAGTCGCTCTTCCTGAATGATTAAGTTATTCAAACCATCCACAGTCGGTCGTATGTTGGAAGTAGATATGAATCAAGACTGTCATGGGTTGGTTTGTAGAGGTCCAAGTTGGTGGACAAAGTGGTGCTACAACACTCATGAGTGCTCATAAGTTCTGAGTATTGGATTCAACCCGCACTCATTTGAATCACTTCATGGATTTTATCACGAGTGATCATGAGACGATAATATCTTATATTCTTCAAACCTAGAGATATGAGTTGTTACTATGAGTTGGTTATACATTGATTGTACGAAAACGCATTGGTAACTCGATGTTATAAAACGTGCCTTTGTGTATGATTCAACAAGTAGTAGAACAAGCCATATGATTTGAAGTTTATCCATTCCTTTTACCTTCGGGATAAAAGCGATATCTGTGGGCCCCTCGATGATTTAAAGATGATACATATGAGTGCTTGGCTAAGCCAGGACTGATTTGATTTGTTCAATCAGTCAGTCATCATGAATCGGATATCGGGAAACAACAAATGGACAGACAGAATGATTGATAATCCATGTCTCAGTCCATATGATATCTAGAATGGATGAATATATGATCCCTTATCTAATGGACAAGTCATTGACAAAGGTCAGAGTTCATCGACAAGGTCAGAGTTCGACAGAAGCTTTTGAGAGCTACGATTGCTGATCGGTTCCTAAAGTCATACGTAATAATAGTTTTAGACTTATCCAAGTGGGAGACTGTTGGATTAATGTCTAAGTCCATAACTATAATTGGTAAGACTTGACCCGACCCGGCATGGTCCATTTGGGTTGCATGGCATCATGCATTTAGATAGACTATAATGAGAGAAATAACACTTAAGGTTGGTTAATATATTATAAGTTCTAATATATTAATAAGGTTATTTAATTAGTATTGATCAAGAATTAATTTGGAATTAATTAAGTGATCAAAAGGAGACTAATTAAATATATGGGTTGATTGTGTAAATCATTCATTCTTATATATGTGGGCTTGTGATCCAAGATTCCTTATGTTGGACTAAGTCCATGGGGTGACCCATGGATACTCCATGGAGGTTAAAATCCATGGAGCATAAGGAATGGGTAAAGTTATGAGTTACATGGTGTAACCCTAATAGCCACCATATAAAAGAATCCCATGGCTCAAGAAATCGTGCACTAATGTGTGAGTGTGAGGGCTAGACGATTTCAAGGAGTGTTCAAGTTTCTCTCAAGTTATTCCAAGTGTATTTGGTGTTGTGTGAACCATTTGAGGTGTCACACTTGGGGCACTAGGCACTCAAGCTTCATGAAGACATTCTACATCAAAGAGGTATGTATTTTATCTTGTTATATTTATTATTTTGTATGCTAGATTAGGATAATACCTTGGATGTTCATAATTGTTTGTATAATAGAGAAAACATAGATCCAAGGTATTTAGGGTTGCATGTACACTTAGGAGTGTTAGAATGCTCATACCCAACAGTTTTGTGCAGATAAAATGGCAAGTCTCAAAGTTGCAGAAAGTCACAACGTGTTCATTCTTATTGATGATCCTCCAGTAGCACACAATGATGTACAGGCTAAGGGAATGCTGCATCTCAACCGCACTTACCTGGAACCCAATCATTTATCTGAACCTGGTCAACGAATTCTAGAGATCATCAAGTGTCAAGACTGGAGACAATGGATCAGTGAAGTTTGAAGCTTCTGTCAGGGGACACAAAGTTGTTATCTCTGAGCAATTCATCAGAGATATCTTGAAGATTGATGATCAAGCTGCTTACCCGACTGATATAGATCTGAGAATTGTTGATGAGTATCTCGAGAAGATGGGATACGAAGGAGTCTTTCCACCAACCCTAAAGAAGCTGCTACCTCCTTACTGAAGGTTTCTAGCCCACGTATTTGTCAACTGCTTATCTGGGAGAAAGGGTGGTTCAGACGAAATATCCTCGAGAAATACTCAGGCGATCGTTGCATTAGCTGCCGGGATTGACTTCAACTTCTCAAGGTTTATTTTGGAAGAGATGGTTACTAATGCTAACAAGAAGTCGAAGGATCAATTCCTGCTCTATCCAAGATTTATTCAAATCTTCATCAACAGCCTATTTCCCGATGTGGTCAAGACAGGAGAAATACTTGACATGAAAGCCTTCGGACCAAACACTGTGAGCCTAATCAAACAGAACCGTAAAGGGAAAATCATGTTTCATGGGAAGTACCCTCTCGTAAAATTTGGAAAGTTTGCTGAGCTGTCAGACTCTTCAGAATCCCATGGGTCGTCTGAACAAATGTCAACTGATCAAGCATCGTTAGAACATGCAAATGTGAATGACAATGTTATCGATGCGTCAGACCATGAGGAAGAAACTGTTGCTCCATCCTTCATTGTTGCTGAAGAGCATGATCTCACAAACGTGGCGGTTCAGAGTGATTTCAGTGAGGGAACTACAGAAGAATTTACTGAGACTGAAGGAGGAGAAGAGGATGAGTATGAGAATCTTGATCTGTCCGGTTACGACGAAGATGATGTTTTGATGCAGTTTACTGGACTTGAGCACCCTCTGTTAAATGAAAACCTCGATGACTTCCTCAAAGATATCGATGATGGTGCCAATTCAACACCGAAGATAAGGGAGAAAGCTGACGATCGACAAGTTAAGCCTCCGGTTCCCGTTCAAGCGGCTGATTCTTCAACTCATATGGACACATCATCAGGGATTCCTCCCCTTGATTATGTGGTTCCTACATCTGAGCCAATTACAAGTGATACCCAGACAGTCCTGACCTCCCAGCTCCCGATGAAAAGACGCAGAATTGATCCAAGGGTGGGACTAGTTTTTCCTGATCCAACTCAAACCACAGAGACTCCTCCATCTACAACATTTGCTCCATCCTCATCTTTGCCCATTCAAGAAAATCCTAGCTCTATTCATGAAGCTGGTGGTTCGTCTGCTGGCCTGAGATCGTCTCCTCCAAGGCCTTATCATGATACTGTCTCTAAGAGAGTAGCTATTCATTTGGCCCAGCCATTAAGTCCAACTCACTCCTCACGCGGAAAAGGAATATCCTTTGAGGAAGGTATATCTGGAGATGATGACGCCTCAGTGCCTGAGCTGAGAAAGGAGATTGGTGTGCTGAACCAGAAAAATATCGAGCTTGATATCAAGGTTGCAGACCTTCAAACTGAGAACGCTAAGCTAAATATTCAAGTTGCTGATCTTCTTGAAGATAAAGCTCAGAAAACAAAGCAGATCACCGATCTTCAGACGCATTTTTGTTTGTTGACCGCCAACTATTATGATTTGAAGAAGAAGCTGGAAGAAGAACTTGGTGACAAATTCAAATCATCTGTCGATGAGCCAAGAGTCTATCTTCCCAATCAAGATGCTCCCGTAGTTCCACCTCCTACAAGAACAACCACGATTGTCGATCGTTTTGACAAAGAACCAGCGCAGGCTCCAAATTTCGTGGCGTTAAAACGTGCTAAACTAGCCAAGTCTGCTGAGAAGGGTCAATTTTTGTTCAAGAGGATCAGAATGCTCTCGAGGATCAACCAAACGTCACCTTTACGGATCTTGGACAAAATCGCTTCAGAGACGTTTATGGTGATAGGTCTGGGATCATCTCATGGGGATTCCATGACCCTCTGAAAATGTGGATTGTAAGAAGGAAGAGTGGAAATACCGAATTGTATAAAGATGCTGACGACTTCCACTCTTGGACCAGGGTTGATCTTACGAAATTGTCTAAGGCTCCTTTTTCTCCATAAAATGAACCCAAGGTGACACAGTTCAAGTCACTTTTGGAAGGTCAAGTGGCAAAGGACTTTCCCTCAACGAATACTGCAGAGTCTATCATCAAGGTATACCCGAGTGTCATTGATCCCAAAAGCAATCAGCCACTTAGGTCTGTGATGTGGCCCGCTACTAATAAAGTAAAGCAGATTCCTATCCTTCAGAATCATCCAGATGGATCTCTACAATCCATGCAATACTGGGTGTTTGATGAAACTACAGCTTCTGCTGTCATCAAACTTAAACATCGATGTATTCGTCTATATGACAAGAGGGATCTGCTACAGTTTGGAAAGTGGGATATACATCAGCTCTCTCTTCATCATATCAAGGTGGCTGAAGACCTTTTTGAATCTGCTACTAAGGAATACACTGCCATGGTTGCTGATATTATTCAAAAGGAGATGTGGAATGGAGCTATGGGAAAGTCAGACGTGCTGGTGGTTGATAAAGACTGAATCATGCTAGCCCCAAACCAAGGGGGAGATTGAAGGGCCAATATATATATGGTTTGGGCTAGGCATCAATGTATAGATGAGTTAGGGAATTTGTCAATGTGTTTTAGAGTCTTTTGTGTATGTTTGATGTTTTCAGTCTAGGAAGCTTTCGGTTAAGGTGTGACTGAAAACCAATTTTCGGTCTGCTAACCGAAAACTGTTTTCGGTCCTTGTCAGTATATATAGGTGTCAGGCTGTCTGGGTCGATGAGCAGTTGTACTTTGCTAGTTTTCGGTCCCTGAGTTGTATCAGACGGTTTGAAGTGTTTAATCGTATGCAAGCTCAGTTTCATTCATCTTCTACTCCATTTCTTCTTTGTTTTCTTATGCTTGATTGATCATTGGTGAAGATCCTTCCATTAAAGACCTTAAAGGAATAGATCGATTGAACATAATTCCAATGATTCTCATTTCACAATGCCAAATCCTTACCGCAAATGCAAGAATTCCAAATTCCTGCCATTTACTGAAATCTTGTTAGATTTTAAACTTATATGCATTGATCCTCTTGTAATGATTATGCACAAAGTCACAAAGATTTGTCAACAGTCATTATAGAGTATTCCAATGGAGATCATTCCACGGAAATGAAGTCTCAAATTCAAAGTACATTTCTTTGAACATCCTTCTTGCATTAAGTTTCCTAATCTTACACAGATTTAATGAATAACTTCCACTTATGGGAATATTTCCATATTCTCATTTTGACTATCACTTCTAAACAAGAGTTGCCTCTTTTCAGAATATGTCAATATGGTCCTTTCCAAAAATTTACACCATACTTCCAACTGTCCCTGAGCAACCAATCTTTGGTAAACCTTAGATTATCCTCGACAATTGCTTAATCAAATTAGTCATATCTAGTTCTAGTACTTTTTCCCTCTTAATGCTCTAGGCATTTGGAAAAATTTAGAAGAGATGAGTATTATAGCCCATGCAATCGACCCTATATCCGAAGCATATGGGACACGATTCATGATGTCTCACATAAAGACATAATACTAGATCAGTCTTTTGCAATAATATTTCTATTTCTCTTTGCCATGTTCTCACGATTCAGATTAAGGGATGTCGTAATCATAATCGAATTTTAGAATGAAAATAATTTTCCAATATATATAGAATTTCCTTATGTTGAACCATTCCAACATAACATTGATATATATATACTTGACTAAATTTGATTAAAATCTCACGATCTAAGCTTTTTGTTTTCTATAATTAACATTGCTAACTTGAAACACTTATTATAATTATCATGCTCCCACTAACATGATGATTATTAGCATAACACTTATGCTCCTATTAGCTTTGACATGTACTCAGAAATCAGCTGGACTTCTAGAAATCAATACTTTATTGAGTTTCTTACCAAAGTTCAGATTTCTGATATGAGATGCTTTGATAAAACTTTATCAAAGTCATACACCTTTCCTTAGATAACACACATGTATGTCTAAACAATTTCAGAACTATGAAAAAGAATGTCATAATCATAGTCTCAATTGTTTAGACCTTTTCCATTTCTCACAAGTCCATGTTAGTGTGCCGGTTAACCACACACGCTCCACTAACGACTTTGAGAATGAAAATATCACAATTGCTATCTACTTAAAATCTACTTAGTGAAAGTGTTTCCTCACCATCATTTTCATGAATCGGAGAGAAACCTTATGACACTTAGATTTTATGGTGTATGTGTTCCTATCCATGTGAATTTTTGTCAAAACCATAATCATAAGACAATGTTAGTGACAAATCCAAACTCATATGGACTGATCTTGTGCAGCCTTAACTTCTTGCCACCTGGCAGCATAAGGGCCTGTCATTGCTTCCAAGTTGTTATGCAACCAATTGATAACTCTCAGAACTCATATGCAAAGCCAACTTTAACTAGAATGGACACAGAAATAGGAATATGTCAACACGATAGGTTATAAACCTCAAGTCGTGTGCTAGTGAGAAACTACAGGTTTTATTCTTGATTAGACTCTTTCAAGAAATTTTTAGACTCCCACTGTCCTCTTGACATATAAGACTCTCTTGCCAAGACCCATTCCTTGACAAACAAATATTCAAGAGATAGTGTGGATTCTTATCAAGACAAACACTTCACACAATTGGCCTAAGTTGGTCTCTGTTTTATCCAAAACATCACAACTTACCAATTTCAAATGTACAAGAGTAGGACAAAGATGTGGTAACATCCAAAAATTTTACGCCAAATTTAAACTTTTCAAGCATAAATAAAACCCAATAGTATTGTTCACAAAAATGTTTTCAATTCATTATTTAATCAAAGTGTCCCAAAAGCCAGATCATAAGGATGAGGAGCGGTACGGTCACGCCTTCGCCTTGCCCTGAACTCCTGAAGTACCAGAAACAATAAACTGAAAACTGTAAGCCCGAGGGCTTAGTGAGCTACCCCCAAAATACCAATACCACACTGATAATACCATATCCGTAATAATCAATCAATCAACATGCATACTGGGCCATCGGCCTGACTGGACCGCCCTATAGGGCCTACAGTCCACTGAATCTATACTGAGCCTTCGGCATGACTGGACCGCTACGTGGGCCTACAGTCTTCCCAGACCGCTCATAGGGTGTGTTGGCCTTCAGCACAAAGCAGGACCGCCTCAACCCAAGCAACAAGCAAGTAACCATGTGCGCATAAGTAACATTTACTGGCATATACAAACATCGAACATATCTATCTCACTGTTTACCAAACATAGCAATCTCTCATAACTAGAGCAGTGACCTAGCAGGTCACTAACATATCAATCCCTACGGATCATAAGAACATAACATACTGTCTATCCTGATTCTTATCTAACAGATCATATCCACATGTAGCATACCATAACGATAACAACTAAAGGGTCGGCCTTGGTGCCTTAGACCCTATCGATATACTGAGGATAACTCACGTTGCAGATGTCGACTCGCACCACCTATTACCATAGTATAATCATACCCATAAGTTCCCAACCCTTCAAGGCACCCCTTAAGCCAACTAATCAAATCCTGGTCAAAGTCAAAGTCATCAGTCTAGGTCAACAGTCCATGTTGACCTTGACTCGCCGAGTACCCCCGACTACTCGCCGAGTTCCTTGAAGTACTAACCCACTTGCCGAGTCATCCGAGTGACTCGTCAAGTTCCTTTGGTTTACGATCTAGAGCCTAAGGCCACTCGTCGAGCTTCCTTCTTGCAACTCGACAGTTACCCGCGCATACATAATTTGGGGCAACCTCATCCGACTCGCTGAGTTTTTCATACACTCGTCGAGTCTACGACAATCTTCATTGGACTCGCCGAGTTGTTCTTCCAACTCGCCGAGTTCATGCCTATCTTCATATGACTCGTCGAGTCGACTATGCGACTCGCCGAGTCCCTTCAGTCCTTTTTTCCATACAAACTCATTTGAGCCATGCAGCAGCTCCAAACTACAGATCCAAGCTTTTAAGGTATGCTTTTCACGTAAAGTTGCAAACTTTACGTGCATGCATAGATACAAAGGCTCTTAATGTCAAATCCAAGCTTACAATGGGGGTTTCATACTCAGAGAGGTTTCATTCATGCCCAAACCAGAAACTTTATGACTCTAGGACTTAAGAAGGGTCCAGATCTGAAGTTACAACTTCAGATCTAGCCCATAGTCCACCTTATCAACTCAAAGATCTATAAAAGCCCCAAACTCAACCAAAAAGAGATCTAGAAGGGAAAAGAAGTAAAGGTGGCGACTTGATACCTCTGGAAGATGCTAACAGAGGTAGATTCTGATTCCCACACTTTCCTTGCTCCAATTCCCTTGCCTTCCAAATTCCTTTTCTCCAAAGATCTTCCTCCCAAGCTTAATACACACACAATACAGCACCACACGAATTAGGGTTTCTTAAGAGCTCTTTAGAACTACAAAGGGGCCAAAGGAGGCTTATGCTTCCTTAAATAGGGTGCAAAATCCCGGGATTTAGGGTTTCCTCTGCGAGCTCCTACTCGTCGATTCCCTTCATGGATTCGGCGAGTAGGTCACTAAACACGCGTACGAAACCCCTTGCTACTCGACGAGTAGGGCAACCAACTCGTCGAGTAGGGCTTGAAACCAATTAAATTCTTATTTAAACAATACCTGGGAATCGGGGCGTTACAATTCTCCCCCACTTGAACTAGACTTCGCCCTGGAAGTCTGCTGGAATAAACAATGCCGAGAAATGCTCCCGCATTTCCGCCTCCGGCTCCCACGTCCACTCGGATCGTCTCCGATGCTCCCACTGCACTTTTACCAAAGGTATCTCTTTAATCCGCAAAATCTTCTTCTTCCTTTCCAAGATGGCTACAGGCCTCTCCACGTAATTCAGGCGCTCATCGACCTGAATATCATCCATCGGTACTACTGCCTCCTGGTCCATAATACACTTCCGCAATTGCGAAACATGGAACGTGCTATGAATTCGGCTGAGCTCCTCCGGTAGCTCAAGCGTATAAGCCACCTTGCCAACCCTGGCAATAATCCTGAATGGCCCAATATAACGGGGATCTAATTTTCCCCTCTTCCTGAAGCGGATCACACCCTTCCAGGGGAGACCTTTAAAAGTACCACGTCACCAACCTGAAACTCTAAATCTGATCGGCGTCTATCAGCGTAACTCTTTTGCCGACTCTAAGCGGTCTGCAGCCGCTGTCTGATCTGCTGAATCTTTTCGGTAGTCTGCAAGACTACCTCTGTTCGACCCATCACTTTGTGTCCAACTTCACCCCAACAGACCGGGGTTCTACATCTTCGACCATACAACAACTCAAAAGGCGCGGCGCCAATACTAGAATGAAAGCTGTTGTTGTAGGCGAACTCTGCCAGCGGTAGGTGAGAATCCCAGCTCCCACCAAAGTCAATAACACACGCCCTCAACATATCCTCGAGGGTCTGAATGGTTCGCTCGCTCTGACCGTCGGTCTGCGGATGGAAAGTTGTACTAAAGTGCAGCCGCGTACCCAGTTCCTCGTGGAACTTCTGCCAAAAACGGGAAGTAAACCTAACATCCCGATCGAAGACAATGGAGACTGGAACCCCATGGCGAGAGACAATCTCGCTGACGTACATATCGGCCCATATCTCGGCCGACGAACTCTCCCGTATGGCCAAGAAATGTGCACTCTTGGTCAATCGATCCACGATGACCCATATAGCATCAAGCCCCTTCGCCGTTCTCGGCAACTTGGTAATAAAGTCCATCGTGATATGTTCCCATTTCCACATGGGAATCTCCAGGGGCTACAGTTTGCCATGCAGCCTCTGATACTCGGCCTTGACCATCCTACAAGTCAAGCACCTCTCGACGTACCAAGCGATTTCTCGCTTCTTGCACGGCCACCAGTAGCTCAAACTCAAATCCCGGTACATCTTGGTGGCCCCCAGGTGTATAGCAAAGTGAGACTTATAAGCGTCCTCCATCACTGTCTGCCGGATCCCTCCAGACATCGGAACCCAAACCCGACAGTGTCGGGTCAATAATCTGCGGCTATTCTGAACAAACCGGGCGTTCTCGCCGTTAATTCGCTCCATCTTCCAGTTCTCTAGTCTCATGCCCTCGACCTGAGCATCCCTAATCAAGCTCACAGGCAGGGAATCCACCGCTATCCTCATACACCTTGTCGGGGTAGAAGACCCAGCTGACTTGCGGCTCAAAGCGTCTGCAACCACATTCGCTTTACCAGGATGGTAAAGGATCTCACAATCATAGTCCTTGATTACATCCAGCCACCTGTGCTGCCTCATATTCAGGTTCGGCTGATCCATGATGTGCCTCAAACTCTTGTGATCCGTGTATATAGTACATCGGACCTCGTACAGATAATGCCTCCAAATCTTGAGAGCGAAAACCACCGCTCCCAACTCAAGATCGTGCGTAGGGTATCTCGTCTCATGCGGCTTCAGCTGCCGCGATGCATAGGCTATCACCCATCCCCTCTGCATGAGGACCGCCCCCGGACCTGTGATGGACGCATCATAAAATACTGCGAAATCCTCGACTCCCTCGGGGAGCGTCAACACTAGCGCCTCACACAAACATCGCCGGAGGGTCTCAAACGCCCTTTGCTGCTCAGGGCCCCACCAGAAATCCACCCCCTTCCTCGTTAGACGAGTGAGGGGTACTGCAACCTTGGAAAAATCTCGAATAAATCTTCGGTAGTACCCTGCTAATCCCAAGAAACTCCTGATGTCGGAGGGAGATTTCGGAATCTCCCACTGCATAACCGCCTCGACTTTGGCCGGGTCGACCAAAATCCCCTCCTGGTTAACGAGATGTCCTTGGAACTGGACCTCTCGTAACCAAAACTCACACTTCGAGAACTTGGCATACAACCGTTCTCATCGCAGAACCTCCAGCAGCTCCCTGAGGTGCTCTTCGTGCTGCTCTCGGGTCTTGGAATACACCAAGATATCATCTATGAACACAATGACCGAGCGATTGAGCATCGGTCTGCAGACTCGATTCATCAAATCCATGAATACTAGTGGCGTGTTGGTGAGCCCAAACGGCATCACAACGAACTCGTAATGACCATAACGAGTCCGAAACGCGGTCTTCTCCACGTCTTCCTCCCTCACCCTGACCTGGTGATACCCAGATCTTAAGCCGATCTTGGAAAACCAAGATGCACCCTGCAGCTGATCGAAAAGATCATCTATCCTTGGGAGTGGATAACGGTTCTTCACCGTCAGCTTGTTCAACTCCCTGTAGTCGATGCACATCCTGTGTGAACCGTCCTTCTTGCTGACGAAGAGGATCAGTGCTCCCCATGGGGAACCACTCGGACGAGTAAACTGCTTACCCAGCAGCTCCTGCAACTGAGATGATAAGTCCCGCATCTCTGGCGGTGCCAGTCGGTACGGCGCCTTAGCGATACGGGCCGCCCCCGGCACCAGATCAATCCTGAACTCCACGTGCCTCTCCGAGGCACTCCAGGTAACTCCTCTGGAAACACGTCAGCAAACTCTCTAACCACCGGGACCTCTGAAATGGAAGTGTGATCCCTGACCCACGTGTATACCACACACACTAAATAACCTGCACATCCGTGCTGAATATACTGCCGAGCCCCGGCGGCCGAACAAAACCCTAATCCTACTCTGGTGTCCTCACCATATACCACCAGTTTTCCCCCACTTGGGGTTCAAACTACTACTCGCTGTCTCTCACGGTCGATCATGGCACCAAACCGGCTGAGCCAATCCATCCCTACGATCACACATACTTCCCCCATGGGAATAGGAATCAAATCTATCGGGAATGATACCCCGAAAATCTCCAGCTCGCATCCCCGTTAAACTGAAGAAGCATAAATCCTGTGCTCGTTGGCGATCAAAACTCGCAACGGACACTCAAGATCATCTACCGACACACTGAACTCTCTACTGAAAGTCTGAGATCCAAACGACCGACTCGCCCCTGAGTCAAATAAAACCAATGCATGCAAAGAGTTTACTAAAAACGTACCTAAACACAGGCACCAACGATAAGCACAATATAGATAAAATAACTGAAACAGAAAATAGAAACATACCAGCAACCACATCTGGTGCTGCCTTGGCCTCCTAGGCCGTGAGCTGGAAGGCGCGCCCCTGAAACTCCGGAGGCTCCGCCTTGACTGGCCTCCCATCCCTAATCCTCAAAGTAGCCGGTGCGGATCCCTGCGCCGGCATGGCGGCGAGCTGCGGGCAGTTGGTCTTCACGTGACCAACCTGATGACAATGATAACAAATCCTCATATATGCTGGAGGGGAGGACTGGCGACAGTCCCTGGCTTAGTGCCCCTCCTTGACACATTTGTGGCAACCATCTCCTTCTCGACAAATCCCTGAATGACCCCTACCACACTTTCGACAAGTACGGCTCTACTGATGCCTAGTCCGAGTATGAGCGGTCTTGGACCGCTTAGGTGCCGACTGAGACTGTGTCGGAACCTGACGCTGCTCCTTCAACTGCAGCTCTATCTCCAACTCACGCCGCCTCGCGGCTTCCTGAAGATCCAAAAGAGTCTCACAACGTGGCGTAGCAACAAACTGTCGAATATAAGTCTTGAGCATACTCAGATAACGAGTCATCTGAGACTGCCCGCCTTGACTGGCCTCCCATCCCTACGATCACACATACTTCCCCCATGGGAATAAGAATCAAATCTATCGGGAATGATACCCCGAAAATCTCCAGCTCGCATCCCCGTTAAACTGAAGAAGCAGAAATCCTGTGCTCGTTGGCGATCAAAACTCGCAACGGACACTCAAGATCATCTACCGACACACTGAACTCTCAACTGAAAGTCTGAGATCCAAACGACCGACTCGCCCCTGGGTCAAATAAAACCAATGCATGCAAAGAGTTTACTAAAAACGTACCTAAACACAGGCACCAACGATAAGCACAACATAGATAAAATGACTGAAACAGAAAATAGAAACATACCAGCAACCACATCCGGTGCTGCCTTGGCCTCCTAGGCCGTGAGCTGGAAGGCGCGCCCCTGAACCTTCGGAGGCTCCGCCTTGACTGGCCTCCCATCCCCAATCCTCAAAGTAGCCGGTGCGGATCCCTGCGCCGGCATGGCGGCGAGCTGCGGGCAGTTGGTCTTCACGTGACCAACCTGATGACAATGATAACAAATCCTCATATCTGCTAGAAAGGAGGACTGGCGACAGTCCCTGGCATAGTTCCCCTCCTTGCCATATTTGTGGCAACCATCTCCTTCTCGACAAATCCCTGAATGACCCCTGCCACACTTTCGACAAGTGCGGCTCTGCTGACGCCTAGTCCGAGTATTAGCGGTCTTGGACCGCTTAGGTGCCGACTGAGACTGTGTCGGAACCTGACGCTGCTCCTTCAACTGCAGCTCTATCTCCAACTGGCGCCGCCTCGCGGCTTCCTGAAGATCCAAAAGAGTCTCACAACGTGGCGTAGCAACAAACTGTCGAATATAAGTCTTGAGCATACTCAGATAACGAGTCATCTGAGACTGCTCTGAAGCAAACTCCGGGCAGAACATAGCCCTCTCCGTGAACATACGAGTGATCCCATCACTGACTCCCCATCCTGTCTCAATGTCAAAAACTCCTGAGCAAGCCGCTCCCGCTCAACACGTGGAACGTAGCGGGTACTAAACATATCCCGGAACTGCTCCGAACATCAAAGTACTCGACCATCGCGGCCTTAATCGACCCGAACATCTCTGGCAGCTGCGCTCGGAACGCTGCAGCAATCTCATCGTGCATAATCTCCCGGATCCTAGCATCCAACTCCTCGGTCCCTATATGTACCACGGGCTTAGGTGCTATCGGCACCTCTGACCCTCCGTCTCCCGATCCTGACCCTGATCCTGCTCCGGATCCAGTAGCAACACGTCTCGTCACCACCATACTGAAATATATATTCAAGTCATCAGATAAATAACATAATATCGGGAGACCAAAACCCACAAACCCTAGGGATTGTGACCTCCTTGCTACGCATATGGGTCCTGTGCTTTCAATAGTACGGGCCCATACTACCTCCCACACCTACCCATATTTGTCTCAAGTATCACCACAACACCCTAACACTATCATCAACATAATATGCGCTCAACCCTTACTCCTAGGGAAACATCGCCTATCCCACAACTGATCTCACAGCTCCTCACAACCCACACATCCATGAAACTTTCATCAACCCCTGCAGTGCTAGTGCAGGCTAGTCGCACATAACACTGGACCCAATAGACTTTCGAATATCTGATCCTATCCGTAGACTGGATCAAACATTCTCAGGCTATAAGATCTTGATTACGCCCAGCCGTGACGCCAAAACTAAAGACTACAGTAATGATGTCAATTCCATATACAAGAAACCCTAGGCTAGTAGGCATCATATAATCAGGCAAATCTATCATGCGATTCCTAAAGATCCCTAGCCTAGCACTAGCATGTTGTTCCAACATATCATAATAACTGTATGGTATTTTGGGGTTTACTTACAGGCTCCGGCTGATCGTACCCTCTGCATCCTCCATCCTTTATTTTGAAAACCATTTTAGAATTTATTCCGAAAATTTCCTTGATTTGAGACTGGGTTCACACGTGTGTTTCCCACAATTCACTCAAACCAAGGCCCTGATACCAACTTGTAACATCCAAAAATTTTATGCCAAATTTAAACTTTTCAAGCATAAATAAAACCCAATAGTATTGTTCACAAAAATGTTTTCAATTCATTATTCAATCAGAGTGTCCCAAAAGCCAGATCATAAGGATGAGGAGCGGTACGGTCACGCCTTCGCCTTGCCATGAACTCCTGAAGTACCTGAAACAATAAACTGAAAACTGTAAGCCCGAGGGCTTAGTGAGCTACCCCCAAAATACCAATACCACACTTATAATACCATATCAATAATAATCAATCAATCAACATGCATACTGGGCCATCGGCCTGACTGGACCGCCCTATAGGGCCTACAGTCCACTGAATCTATACTGATCCTTCGGCATGACTGGACCGCCACGTGGGCCTATAGTCTTCCCGGACCGCTCATAGGGTGTGTTGGCCTTCAACACAAAGCAGGACCGCCTCAACCCAAGCAACAAGCAAATAACCATGTGCGCATAACTAACAATTGCTGGCATATACAAACATCGAACATATCTATCTCACTGTTTACCAAACATAGCAATCTCTCATAACTAGAGTACTGACCTAGCAGGTCACTAACATATCAATCCCTACGGATCATAAGAACATAACATATTGTCTATCCTGATTCTGATCTAACAGATCATATCCACATGTAGCATACCATAACGATAACAACTAAAGGGCCGGCCTTGGTGCCTTAGACCCTATCGATATAGTGAGGATAAATCACCTTGCAGATGTCGACTCGGTAGATAAACTTCAACCTCGGATCACTGCCACAAACTCCACTACCTATTACCATAGTATAATCATACCCATAAGTTCCCAACCCTTCAAGGTACCCCTTAAGCCAACTAATCAAACCCTGGTCAAAGTCAAAGTCATCAGTCAAGGTCAACAGTCCATGTTGACCTTGACTCGCCGAGTACCCCCGGCTACTCGCCGAGTTCCTTGAAGTACTAACCCACTCGCCGAGTCACCTGAGTGACTTGTCGAGTTCCTTTGGTTTACAATCGAGACCCTAAGGCCACTCGTCGAACTTCCTTCTTGCAACTCGACAGTTACCCGTGCATACATAATTTGGGGCAACCTCATCCGACTCGCCGAGTTGTTCATACACTCGTCGAGTCTACGGCAATCTTCATTGGACTCGCCGAGTTGTTCTTCCAACTCGCCGAGTTCATGCCTATCTTCATATGACTCGCCGAGTCGACTATGCGACTCGCCGAGTCCCTTCAGTCCTTTTTGCCATACAGACTCATTTGAGCCATGCAGCGGCTCCATACTACAGATCCAAGCTTCTAAGGTATGCTTTTCACGTAAAGTTGCAAACTTTACGTGCATGCATAGCTACAAAGGCTCTTAATGTTAAATTCAAGCTTACAATGGGGGTTTCATACTCCGAGAGGTTTCATTCACGCCCAAACCAGAAACTTTAGGACTCTAGGACTTAAGAAGGGTCCAGATATGAAGCTACAACTTCAGATCTAGCCCATAGTCCACCTTATCAACTCAAAGATCCATAAAAGCCCCTAACTCAACCAAAAAGAGATCTAGAAGGGAAAAGAAGTAAAGGTGGCGACTTGATACCTCTGGAAGATGCTAACTGAGGTAGATTCTGATTCCCACACTTTCCTTGCTCCAATACCCTTGCCTTCCAAATTCCTTTTCTCCAAAGATCTTCCTCCTAATCTTAATACACACACAATAGAGCACAACACGAATTAGGGTTTCTTAAGAGCTCTCTAGAACTGCAAGGAGGCCAAAGGAGGCTTATGCTTCCTTAAATAGGGTGCAAAACCCCGGGATTTAGGGTTTCCTCTGCCAGCTCCTACTCGTCGAGTCCCTTCATGGACTCGGCGAGTAGGTCACTAAACACGCGTACCAAACTCGTTGCTACTCGACGAGTAGGGCAACCAACTCGTCGAGTAGGCCTTGAAACCAATTAAATTCTTATTTAAACAATACCTGGGAATCGGGGCGTTACAGATGTCCATAGAGGATGAATTGTGATATGGTCTCACAATCATTAAGATGATCATAAAACATGATACTAAACTACTCTCCTATCTTTTCAGATTTGAGAAACTTTTATCTTTCTGCCAAATTTGATTCTTCTCAATCATTCTGCCATACATCGAAACTTTTCCAATGTTTCAGAATTATACTTAAACTTATAAGTATAATCATATTTAGTAAACTTTAGTAAATCATGACGAATAGTTTTATCGATCTTTTGTGTTGGATTTGACCAATGCACAAGAATGTGTACTTGATCCCTTAGTCCTTCACTTGACTCACATATATATGTGAACAAGGAATTAGTCTTAATTTTCCAAAGATGAAAATTCTCATTCATCATACGATACAACTTGCATGATTCCAAGTTTCTGTCGAATTGAAACTTGGGTGATGAGAATCTTTCCTTATTTGGTAAATTTAGACACTGCCACAAAAGAAAGAATCAAATTCATATTTACATTATTGCTAGAAATATACAAACATCAATTTTCCATAAATGCCATTGCAAGGAGATATAAAATAAAGTAAAACAAAATTTTATTTATTTATAAAATGCGGAAAAATCTCTTTCCTTACACTGCAACTTTAAATAAAAACTATGATATTACATATTTTCTAGCAATCTATCATAACTCCTAAGTAGTAGCTCAAGAATCCGATCTTCGAACCATGTGATTGCAATCCATCTTCGCGATCAGATTCAACATACTCTTTCTTTAAGTTTCCTTCCCTTTTCTTGATCCTGCCAAACATCAAAATGTAACCGGGTCACATATTGTATTAAGAATCATCAATAAGGAACTTAACAGAGTTAGATAGTAGACTTCCTGAAGCAGAGTCAAACTTTTTGACTTGACCTTCTCTCAGATCTTTTAGGTAGTTAGGGCAGCTTCGCAACCAATGCCTCTTCCTTTGGCAATAGAACCATATGGACTCTTTGGTAATGGTACATGGGACTATCTCAGACTTAGCCTTTCTCTTTACCATTTGATCAACCGAGTTGACTATGGCCGATCCATTTCCATTGGGAAGAGAAGGCTTTTCGGGATATCCAATGTTACCATTGTCAATGTCAATGGAGGTTTGGGAAGTTGTTCTAATCAAATTTGCTTTACCAGTCCTACAAATCATTGCTGATTCAGCAGTACCAAGCAAATAGATAAGATCATTAAGGGTCATGTCATAGTCTGTTTCATAGTAGTCCCAAAGGAAACTCACTATGTGACTTAGAAAGTGATTAAACAACCAACTTTATCAAGACTTTGACACCCAACTCTCCCGACTTGTCTATATGTGACTTCATCTCCAAGATGTGAGCACACATAGACCTTGCTTGCTAATTGGGCTTGAGTGACCTTGAACTATTCAAGAACTTGTGGGTTAGGGAGAATAATTGGAGGAGGTGGAGGAAGTGAAGTATGATTTCCATGAGCCAACCACGGGACATCATCTTCATTAGGAAATCTTGTTCCATGAGATTTGGGAAGATCATAGTTGTCTGAACCAGACATTTACAATGACGGGAATTCAAGTTAGTTGATTTAAAGTCCTTAATATAACACCCAATATGTAATATTAAGGCTAGGACCCAACACAATATTTCATAACTTGGAAGAGGGATGCTGTAATCCAAGCTACAAAATATTTAAAGGTAGGTGAATGACGATTCACCAATTTCCACCATGAAAAACGAAATGGGAATTAGGTTTTAATTGGTTTTGAAACTCCTAGATGTTTTGAGATTCATTGAACTTTTCAATGGCATGTTTAAATCTCGATTGTGCCTTCTCAAGTTTTATGACTGGGATGCTGAGGATCACAAAACAAGGTGTGAATAACCATGCAAATATACTTGGTACCCTTAATATTTATCACTTAATCGATGTGTCGGTTAGCCACACGCGCTCCACCGATCCTATGATAAACATTAAGTTACCCTTTACCTACCTTGTTAAATCCAAGTTAGTGTGCCGGTTAACCACACACACTCCACTAACAACTGAAGCAAAGTGCAAAGTGTAATTTCATGGGTTAGCACCAAATTCACATTTTCCTAAAGTAACTAAGCTTCGGAATTTTGTAAAAGGTTTAGTTACTTTATATATATCATTATACTTATAATGAAAATTATAGTCCTTGTCCTACCCGATCGGCTAACGACCCTCCACCAGTCAAGGAAGCGGTGGGTGAGAGTGGACACCCATTAAGCTGCCATTTTATAGGAAACAACCTTATACCCCCCTTATAGACCGGCTTCGTGAATGAGGCCTACTAACGGTGAAACGACTTGATCTTATACATAAATATTATTAACTTATAATACTATAAAGTATATGGGTTGAATTTTAACTTTTAAAACTCTAGGGTTTGGAATTAAAGTGTGTGTGAGACTTTACAAATTCCAAAACTTGGGGGCAAGTTTCGAAACTATTCAAAAAAAATTCATTTCTATAACATATGAGTTTAATATGGCTTTTAATGGCAAGACTCTTGGACATCCATAACTTGAGGACAAGTTATGGAGCTCATAAAACAATTTATGGGAAAAGACTCTTTAAGTTCATAACCTAAGACTCTTTAATAATTCTTTTAAAGAAAAAAACTTTTGCTTTTCCATAACTTGAGGACAAGCTATGGAATCCATTAAAGGCCATTTAGATCATCAAATAAACAAACAAATATGTCAAGGAAAACTATGATCTAGATTAAACTCATATGAACAAGACAATTCAAATCAAACAATTTTCATGTAATTAGCCTAACAATTAAACTAATACAAAACATGAATCTATTGATAATTATCTTTGGAATTGGATTAGAATGATCATTACCACATCAAAAACAAGTTTATAAGTTCAAAAACAGCTTAGTGTAATGATTTTAGTCCAATTCCAGCCTTGAAACTCAAAAATTTGTTGTATGGGGGTCCAACTCGTCGAGTGCATGAACCAACTCAATGAGTTTGATGATTTTAGGCACTTTTTAGGCATGGACTCGTCGAGTCACTTCCTGGACTCGTCGATTCAGCTATCCAGACAGCAAAAAACTTCGATTTTCAGCAATTTGCATCAAGTATAAAAGAAAACAAGCCTAGGCTCTGATACCACTGATGGGATTTGAGCATTCTAACATTCCTATGGTGTACATGCAACCCTAAAAACCTTGGATCTATGTTTTCTCTATTATACATGCAAATATTCAATATTCCAAGGTTTCATCCTAGCTAGCATAATATGAAGCAACTCTACTACAAAAGTCTAGTTAGATGACATACCTTTTGATGGAGCTTGAAGTCTTGATCTTTAAGAGCTTAGCCCGAATAGTGTGGAAGCCTCAAGTGGAATCACAAATCACCAAAAACACCTTGGAAAACTTTGGAGAATAGAATGCACACTAGAAATCGGCCCACTCTTGTATCCTCACACACTAGTGCCATTTCATGTGCCAAAGACCTCTTTATATAGTATGGAGGATTAGGGTTTCATCCATGTAGACCCTATACCCATGACCTTTCACTTCCATAGGATCCATGGGTTAAAAACTCCATGGACTATCCATACAAGCTTAGCCCAACCTAAATGAACTTGGCCCACACTATATATGAGTCCATATTTAATTAGTTCCTTTTGATCACTAAATTAATTCTAAATTAATTCTTGATCAATACTAATTAAATAATATGATTCCATATTAATATATTAGAACTTATAATATATTAAGATAAATCATAAACATACTATTCTCAAAAGACTATCCATATAAATTGTTTCGGTGAAGTGCAACCCAAATGGACCATGCCAAATCGGGTTAAGTACATACCAATCATAGTTATGGACTTAGACACTAATCCAACGCTAAGGACTGGATCCTCGCCCTTGGTGGGAGTGATGACTTAATAGTGGTAAGGTATAGTGATGCCAGCTTTTAGACCGACAGAGATAATTTCCGCTCTCAGTTGGGTTGGATAGTTACCCTAAATGCAGGAGCAATATCTTGGAAAAGTTCCAAACAGGAGACTGTAGCTGATTCAACATGCGAATCAGAGTATATAGCAAAAAGTGAAGCATCGAAGGAGGCGATATGGATGAAGAACTTCATCGGAGACCTTGGACTTATGCCAGCTATATAGAAGCCCATGGAGATTTTCTGTGATAGCAATTGTGCAGTTTCCTTATCCAAGGAACCAAGAGATCATAGCAGATCAAGACACATCAATAGAAATCCTTTGGATATCTCTTCTATAGACCGAGTAACAATGTTTTCTTCGTTGCAAGGAAATGAGTCTTTCGCGAGAGAGAACTGATATGCCAAGGGGACAGTGGGAGGCAAATTGACCTTGAAGAGCTTCAAGAGTTAAGTGATGAAGGAACCTCAAACACTATCACACAACCCGAGGAAGAAACTCCTGTTGAGCCAATTGATGAGTCCTTACCTTTGAGGCGTTCTGGTAGAGTTAGGCAGGAACCTTAGTTTTATGGTTTCCATATTACTTCTGAAGGTGATACATTTATCAGTGATAGCACAATGGTAAATTTGGATGAACCTAAGAACTACAAGGAGGCCATGGTAGGCCCTGAGTCTGGTAAATGGAAAGAGGCAATGGACAGTGTGATTCAGTCCATGTATGACAATCAAGTTTGGAACTTGTTTGACAATGTACCTGGCCGTAAGACAATCGGGTGCAAATGGATCTTCAAGAAGAAGACAGACATGGATGGGAAAGTACACACTTATAAGGCGCAATTGGTTGTGAAGGGCTTTACTCAAACTCCTGTAGTTGGCTATGATGAGACATTTTCACCGGTGGCCAAAATTAAATCTATAAGGGTCATGCTAGCCATAGGTGCATTTCATGATTATGAAATATGGAAAATGGATGTGAAAACCGCTTTCCTTAATGGGAAGTTGGATGAGGATGTTTACATGAATCAGCAAGAGGGTTTTGTCGATGCAAAGCACCCTAATAGAGTGTGTAAGCTTGAGAAATCCATTTATGGATTAAAACAAGCATCTCGCAGATGTAATCTTTGTTTCGATGAGAAAGTCAAAGAGTTTGGCTTTTCGAGAAGTAAGGATGAGTCATGCGTGTATGTCAAAGCTAGTGGTAGTATAGTTAGCTTTCTCGTATTGTATGTGGATGAATTATTGCTCATAGGAAATGACATCCCAACCTTGCAGGAGGTTAAGTCCTGGCTTGGGAAGTGTTTCGCTATGAAGGACCTCGGAGAAGCTGCTTACCTTCTAGGGATAAGGATATTGAGAAACATGAGTAAAAGACTAATAGGACTTAGTCAAACTACCTACTTGGACAAGGTGTTGAAACGTTTCAACATGCAGGATTCCAAGAGAGGAGAATTACCTATCCAAAGCAATGCCAGACTGAGTATGACTCAAAGTCTTTGTATCGATGCTGAAATAGCATAAATGAGTCGAATACCATATGCTTATGTAGTTGGTTCGATCATGTATGCTATGACATGTACTCGCCCTGATGTAGTTTTTTCCTGAGCATGGTTAGCAGATATCAAGCGAACCCTGGTAAAGCTCACTGGACTACGGTAATGAACATTCTTAAGTACCTGCGAAGGACTAAGGACTGGATGCTTTCCCTTGGTGGGAGTGATGACTTAAGAGTGTTAGGGTATAGTGATGCCAACTTTCAGACCGACAAAGATAATTTCCGCTCTCAGTCGGGCCGGATATTTAACCTAAATGGAGGAGCAATAACTTGGAAAAGTTCCAAACAGGAGACTGTAGTTGATTCAACGTGTGAATCAGAGTATATAGCAGCAAGTGAAGCATCGAAGGAGGCGATATGGCTGAAGAACTTCATCGGAGACCTTGGAGTTGTGCCAGCTATAAAGGAGCCCATGGAGATTTCCTATGATAGCGATAGTGCAGTTGCCTTATCCAAGGAACGAATAGATCAAAGCAGATCAAGACACATCAACAGAAATCCTTTGGATATCTCTTCTATAGACCGAGTGACAATGTTGTCTTCATTGCAAGTAGAGGAGTCTTTCGCGAGAGATAACTCATATTGCAAGGGGACAGTGGGAGGCGAATTAACCTTGAAGAGATTCAAGAGTTAAGTGATGAAGGAACCTCAAACACAAGCACACAACCCGAGGAGGAAACTCCTGTTGAGCCAATTGACGTGTTCTTACCTCTGAGGCGTTCCGGTAGAGTTAGGCAGGCACCTGAGTTTTATGGTTTCCATATTACTTCTGAAGGTGATACATTTATCAGTGATAGCACACTGGTAAACTTGGATGAACCTAACAACTACAAGGAAGCCATGGCAGGCCCTGAGTCTCCTAAATGGAAAAAGGCAATGGACAGCGAGATTTAGTCCACGTATGAAAATCAAGTTTGAAACTTGGTTGACAATGTACCAGGCCATAAGAAAGTCGAGTGCAAATGGATCTTCAAGAAGAAGACCGACATGGATGGGAAAGTACACACTTATAAGGTGCGATTAGTTGCGAAGGGTTTTACTCAAACTCCTGGAGTTGACTATGATGAGACCTTTTCACCGGTGGCCAAAATTAAATTTATAAGGGTTATGCTAGCCATAACTGCATTTCATGATTATGAAATATGGCAAATGGATGTCAAAACCGCTTTCCTTAATGGAAAGTTGGCTGAGGATGTTTACATGAATCAGCAAGAGGGTTTTGTCGATGCAAAGTACCCTAATAGAGTGTGTAAGCTTGAGAAATCCATTTATGGATTAAAACAATTATCTCGCAGATGGAATCTTTTTTTCGATGAGAAAGTCAAAGAGTTTGGCTTTTCGAAGAGTGAGGATGAGTCTTGCGTGTATGTCAAAGCTAGTGGGAGTATAGTTAGCTTTCTCGTATTGTATGTGGATGACATACTGCTCATAGGAAGTGACATCCCAACCTTGCAGGAGATTAAGTCCTAGCTTGGGAAGTGTTTCGCTATGAAGGACCTCAGAGAAGCCGCTTACATTCTAGGGATAAGGATATTGAGAAACAGGAGTAAAAGACTAATAGGACTTAATCAAACTACCTACTTGGACAAGCTGTTGAAACTTTTCAACATGCACGATTCCAAGAGAGGAGAATTACATATCCAAAGCAATGCTAGACTGAGTAAGACTCAAAGTCCAAGTACCGATGCTGAAATAGCAGAAATGAGTCGAATACCGTATGCTTCTGCAGTTGGTTCGATCATGTATGCTATGACCTGTACTCGCCCTGATGTAGCTTTTTCCTGAGCATGATTAGCAGATATCAAGGGAACCCTGGTAAAGCTCACTAGACTACGGTAATGAACATTCTTAAGTACCTGCGAAGGACTAAGGACTGGATGCTTTCCCTTGGTGGGAGTGATGACTTAACAGTGTTAGGGTATAGTGATGCCAACTTTCAGACCGACAAAGATAATTTCCGCTCTCAGTCGGGCCGGATATTTACCCTAAATGGAGGAGCAATAACTTGGAAAAGTTCCAAACAGGAGACTGTAGTTGATTCAACGTGCGAATCAGAATATATAGCATCAAGTGAAGCATCGAAGGAGGCGATATGGCTGAAGAACTTCATCGGAGACCTTGGAGTTGTGCCAGCTATAAAGGAGCCCATGGAGATTTCCTGTGATAGCGATAGTGCAGTTGCCTTATCCAAGGAACCAAGAGATTATCGGAGACCTCAGAGGTAAGGACACATCAACAGAAAATATCACTTCATAATACATCAAGTAGAAGAGGGACTTCTCGTGGTTAAGAGGGTATCGTTAGAAGAAATTCCAGCAGATCCCCTAACGAAGGGACTGAGTAGGGTTAAGCACTTGCAGCACGCTAGTAGTATCGGGCTGAAGGACGATATTAGTTTTAGTGAATATATAGAATTTCAGAAACTTCTAATAGTTAAAATGTAATTGACATTTGATGATTGAATAAAAGGTGTTTTTTATTTATAAGTAATGTTACTATCTTGTGTCAATTATTTACTATTGTTTCATTTTTTGCATGTTTTGACTTCCAGAATAATAACATTATTCAAACTATCCACAGTCGATCATACTTTGGAAGTAGGTCATGAAAGAAAACTGTCATGAATGGGTTTTTATATAATTGTCTAAGGTGTTAGACATAGCAAAAGATTGCTACAAACATTCATGAGTGCTCTTGAAATAAGATTTGAGTATTGGACTAAACCCACGCTCACATATCACTTCATGGAATTTATCACAGGTGATTGTGAGAAGATAATATTTTATAATCTTCAAACCAAGATATATGAGTTGGCGATTATTTGTTGTTGTACATTAATAATGCTAAACTGCATCAGTAACTCGATGTTATAAAACGTCTTGTTATGTAAGATTCAATGAATAGTTAGTACAAGCATATAAGTCGAAGTTTATCTATTCCTTTTATCCTAAGAGGATTAAAAGCGATATATTGGGCCCCTCGATGATTTTGTTTTGACTTATGTGTCGGAGACGGTCAGAACTCTACCGATGTGTTCAATTAAGTTGTATGTCAGACAAATCGGAAATCGAGAAACAAACTACAGGACAATAAGTATGACTATGTTCCATGTATTTGTCTGCATGATATCTTGTACAATAGAGACTTATATGATCACTTATCTAATGGACGCGTCAGAGTTCGACAACGGCTTTGTGAAAGCTATGATTGCTAATCGGTTTTTTAAGTTACATTGGCAATTACAGTTATTAGACTTATCCAAGCGGGGGATTGTTGGAAAAGGTGTCTAAGCCCATAACTATAATTGGTATGTACTCGACCCAATAGTAGCATGGTCCATTTGGGTTGCATTCATTAAAGCAATATGTTAGGAGGGATATTTGAGTAAGAGGTTAATTTTGATTTATTAATATATTTAAGTATAATATATTAATTGAGTAATCATATTATTTAATTTGTATTGATCAAGATTTAATTTAAAAATTAATTTAGTGATCAAAAGTGAGTAATTAAAATGATACATATGAGTTGGGCTAAAGATCCATGGTTTGATTTGTGATGGGCTTATGGATTAATTCATGAAGTATTTATCTAAATCAAATGGATGGGTCATGGGCCAAAGTGTATGGATTAGGGTTATACATGACCCTTGATATTCTACACACACACATACATACATATATATATATATATATATATATATATATATATATATATATATATCTATATATATATATATATATATATATATATATATATATGTAGAATCTGATTTCTTGTCTCCTAAATCTCTTTCCTATCCAACCTAATTGTTCTTGGTGTTTTGTGATTCCATTTGAGGCATCACACTATTGGGGCTAAGCTTTCTTGAGGCGAAGTTATTCAAGCTACTACACAAGGTAATATTCTAACTAGTTTTTATGATCCAAATATCACCTTGCATGCTAGTTTAGGCTTCATGCTTTGGAAAATGTTTATTGCATGTATAATTAGAGAAAACTTAGATCCAAAGCATTAGGGTTGTATGTGCACCATATGAATGTTAGAGTACATAAAACCCAACATGTCTTCATCCCGGATCCTCATCTGATGATGCCCTGACCGAAGATCAATCTTGGAAAACCACGATGCACCCTGAAGCTGATCGAACAAATCATCAATCCTTGGAAGCGGATAATGGTTCTTAACTGTTAGCTTTTTTGGCTCCCGATAATCAATACACGTCCTGTGCGATCCATCCTTCTTTTTCACGAACATGATCGGTGCTCCCTAGGGGGGACAGCTCAGGCAAATGAATCCCCGGCCTAGCAGCTCCTGAAACTGCGTAGACAAGTCCTGCATCGTAGGCAGAGCTAGAAGATAGGGCGCCTTAGCTATCGAAGCCGCACCAGGCACTAAATCAATACGGAACTCCACTTGCCTCTCGGGTGGCACCTAAGGTAACTCCTTTGGAAACACATCAGGAAAATCTTACAATCGGTACCCAGCTCATATCTGGCATGGCTTCCACCCTCGTATACGAAGCGTAAGACAAAAACCCAGCACATCCCTGCTGAAGAAGTATACTAGCCCTCGTAGCCGAATAGAGAGCTGGGCCAATCGAGGCTCTCTCTCTCCATGAATAACCAGTTCTCCCCCACTTGGGGTTAGAACCCTCACTAACTGAGGCTCGCAATATATCATGGCCCCATTGGGCCCCAACCAATTCATCCTGACGATCACCTTTAATCTTCGCAAAGGAATCAGAACCAAATCGATAGAAAACCTCTCCCCGAAAATATTCAGAATACTCCTTCGCAAAGCACTCACGGTGCGGTCGTCCGCAATCTCGACCTCAAGTGGGGAATCTAAAGTCCCTGGAGCATCACAAAACTTCTTGCTGAGTACAAGAGATACAAAAGATCGGGTAGCCCCCGAATCAAAAAGAATCTGAGCCGACAAACCGTGACTAAAAAGGTCCCTATATAAAATAAAAACAACATAAGCACAATAATAAAATAAACAAAACAGAATTAGATCACATACCGGTCACGACGTCAGGCGCTGCTCGGGCGTCCTCAGTAGTCAGCTGAAATGTGCGGCTCTTCACCGCACGAGCTTCCGCCTTGATCGGGCGGCCATCTGTAATCCTCATCGTGGTGGGCGCAGGTGCCGCCGCTCCTCCTCCTCTAACCAACCTCGGATAATCGGCCTTCTTATGACCGGTCTGGTTGCAGTGGAATTAAATCAAGCCCTTGTTGGGGCAATCTAGGCTCATGTGACTCGACTGCCCCATGCATAACATGCTGAGCCCGCTGCCCGGTAGGCTCCACTGTGCGGCTTACCGCACTTAGCACAACGGCCACGGCCCTGCTGACCCCTGCTGGGAGGATCGGAGGTCTTAGGCTTCTTGGCCTGACCCACTGCTGCTTGAACCTGTTCTGGCTTCCGCTTCGTATAGAGCTCTAGCAGAATTTCCCGTTCCCGGGCCTTCTCCACCATCTCATTCAGGGTCTTGCACCCCAAAAACCTCACAAACTCCTGTATATCATCCCTCAGCATGGAATGATACCCCATATTCTTCATCTCGTCATCCGTAGCGTATTGTGGGACCAATAGTGCCCTTTCCCAGAACTTGGCGGTGATCTCCGCCAAAGTCTCGGTAGTCTGCTACAAATCCTGAAACTCTCTCACCAAACGATGCACCTCAATGGGTGGTGCAAACTCCCAATCAAACCTCCTCACAAATTCCTCCCAAGACATCTCATCCACACCCGTGGATCCCACCTTGCGGGTCACCTCCTTCTACTAATCTTGTGCTCAATCCCTCAACATACAAGATACAAACTTTACCTTTGCTGCCTCGGAGCAAGAGCTTGTGCGTTGGGCATTCTCTATGTCTTTCACCCTGCGTGGGATAGTGATGGGATCCCTAACACCAAAGAACTGATGCGATTCACATGCCTTAAACTCCCTGATCGAGGGAACTCCTATTACAACCCGAAAAGTTTTGCCTTGTAAAGTCAAGTCAATCAACCTGAAGTCAGACTAACTCCTGCTATCATTTAGCACTGTTTAGAGTCTGTTTGAGTGTTCTGAGCACAATACATTCAAGGAATGAGTGTGAGGAAGTATCTGTTAGAGCCACTGTACAAAGATCAAGCCATAAACTCATTCAAGAGGAGTTTACGGCCAAGACACCAAGGGTTTACGGCTGTAAACTCAAGGTGGTCGTAAACTCACCTCTATATAAGTAATACTTAGCCATTTTTCTTATTCTTTTCCTTCCTTGGTCTAAATCTCTCCATTCTATCTCAAGTATCATCGAGTTCTTCATCCTAGATCTTTAAAAACGTAAGTGATTCCTTCCATCTTTGTGTTAATACATCTCCTATTCTTGAATCTCCTTTGAATTCACCCATGAATTCAATCTTTTGGGTCTAGATCTTCAAGATCCTCAAGAACACCAAGAACACCCTAGTGTTTTTGGGCTTAAATCAACCCTTTCAAACTTCAATATCGTGAGTACTCCTTCCTTAACTTGTTGTATGCTAGAAACTCTTAATTCTAACCTTGAAATCAAGCTTTTCCCAAGAACATGAGGTGTTTACGGCCAAGAGCATCTCCCTTGGCTGTAAACCCTAGTTTGAAGTGCAATTGGACCTTAAACTCTTCCTAAGGCTTGGAAATGAACCTAGAACCCTTCCTCAATGCTTTAAGACCCAAAATAAGACCATTTGGTGAGTTTACGGCCATAAACTTTATGGTGTGGCCGTAAACACCTCAACACCTTCCATAAAGTTGGTTTTTCTCATCCTTGTGTAGAACAATGGTCCCTTAAGCTTCCCAAGCATTCAAACACTCTCTTGTACACCTTTTACCATGAGTTTACGGCCGTAAGCTCCATGGCCATAAACCCATGGCCGTAAACACCATTCTTTGGCCTTAAACATCCCTTAGATGAATCACATGTGATTCTAACACTTAGTCCAAGTGTTTCCTAGTCCCGTAAGGTGTTTCCTTGCATTTGGTTGCTTCTAAACACTATATTTATGTCAATATATGCCATTATATGTCATTTAGGACTCGTTAAGTTTTGGGATTTCATTCGTGGAACTTCTCATCCTTACGCACACATTCGATTGAATCACCCACATAAGGTGAGTTCATACCCCTGTAATCAATCTTTTAATTCATTTTAAATACTTTTAAAAGGGGGGAATATAAGTTGAACATAATAATAATTGTGAATTATTTGTTATAAATAACTTTCAAAAGATTGCTTATGTCCTTTATAAGTAATCCAACCAATTCAAAAACTCTATTAAAGTTATGTTGTCACACCCCAAACCGGAACGGTGGGAACGTTCTGGGGCGGAGGACGTCATGTACAGTATCATAACAATGCATAATAGTAAATAAGAAACAACATCCATTGCATTAATATAATAGTTATATACATGTGTGTTCTATTGTAAGTTCAAATGACACCAAAAATGTATAATCAAAATAAGACGAGTCTTGAATCCACTCCGTCCTTCAAAAGCTGCATGGGTGTACCTGTCTTACTGGTTCCCTGAGAATACAAGTTATTTTGAAAGAGAGTATCAGCATAAAATGTTGGTGAGTTCATAAGTATTTAGTGTCATCTCTTGTATGAAAATATATGTAACAACGCAGAGCAATTGTTAGTAACGGTTTTCAAGTGTTTGTAATAGTTATACTCCCTAGAAAATCCTATATTTTCCAGTGAAATGTAGTCTTCTACCAAGACCCGACTGTTTGTATAATTGTTCTTTTGTAAATGTAAGAGTTTTCCCCAGTGAAACTATCATTATGAAAATATAGTTTAAGACTTCACTCATGTAAGGTGAGTTCAAGATAAATGTAATAGGGGAAAGTAATGTTTTGCCCCAGCAGTATCACTGCTGGCTAATAGTGATGAAAATGCAGACTCCAGGTAGTATTAAATGTACAATACACCTCGGGAGTCCGTTTGTCTTTAATTCTTAGATAGTTAATTAAAGGTTTGAATGTGAACTCGTATGTAACCATGCTGATCAACGGCTGAATAACTGATGACCCTCCGCTGTCATATGTAGTGAGGTAACATTCTGTCACCCCTCCAGGAGACTCTGGTTACAAAGTGATACCACAATGAAGTGTCATATCGAGAAGTAGTATGTCACATTCTGATTATAATATTCAAATGTTTACATAGTAGTTCTTAGTGTAGTAATGTTTTCTCTGTACTAGTGTACAGTATAATCTCTTGTATAGTGTATAGTATGTATTGTTTCTCACTGTAGTACTTATGTAGTGACTCATAAATGTACTGACTCGTGTATGTATCGTTGTAATAGTAATAGTGAGTAGTAAACCCTTAACTATACCTATTATAGTTAAATAGTAATGTTGTTTGTATGCCTTCGTTACACAAAGGTATTGAACTGAAGTGAATGCTTTTATATCCAATCACATATATATATATATATATGATATATAACTAAGATTTCAACGACATTCGGACAAATAACAGGATACCCTAAGTCCACAGCCAAACAAGGAACAGCAAATAAGGTGAGCTATCAGTCCTAAGTCCTTCAAGTCTTACTTATATAAATATATTGGTGTAGATACGAGTTTGAAAATAATGTAAGTTTAAAAGAGTTTGGAAACAGTTTTAGCATTTAAAGAGTTTAATAAAAGGTTTTGAAGTGCTTGAAATCCATAAGTTTGATAGCAACTTGAAAGTAATAGTAAATATTTCTGTTTGTTCTGGTTATTAATCACATATGCTTATAGCAATAACTAGAATGTTTCAACTTGTATTCCCCCCCCCCCCATAAAAGCATTCAAAATCCTTTCAAAGGTTGATTAAGGGGTATGAACTCACCTGTAGTGAGTGGTTTGGATGGAAGTGTTGGACAAGTTTCTAGGTGTCAAGTGAAGACTTGAACACACACAGTGATCCTATTTAGCATATAAAGACATATATGTATCTAATTAGTGATTATAACACCAATTAAGCAAGTATAAACACCCTAAAACATGGAGAACACCTTGTTCTAAGTGTTAGAGGGTCATAGGGTTGCATCAAAGGAGTGTAAGGTCTTGCTTTAGAGTTTACGGCCTAGGGTTTACGGCCCTAGTGGCTTTACGGCCGTAAACCCATGGTAACTCCTATTATTTTGTAGTTTAAGGTCATATACTCCTCAAGGAAGTGATCTAGACTTGGTTCCAAGGCTTTAGAAGGGACTAGGGCTCATAATGGCCCCTTTATTAGAGTTTACGGCCCAAGGACCAACTCCCATGGAGTTTATGGTTTAGGGTTTACGGTCCTAGTGGGTTTACGGCCGTAAACCCATGGTAACTTCTATCAATTCGTGATTTAAGGTCCTTAGCTCATGCATGTAAGGTTCTAGTCCAATATCCAAGCTCTAGGAAGTAATGGTGGCACTTATGCACCACCTAATGGTGTTTACGGTCCAAGGAGATTGCCTTGGCCGTAAACCCATGTGTTCTTGGGAATTCTTGGTGTTCTTCCATGATTTAACAAGAAATCTAAGCACATAACTAGTTAGGAGGAGTGTACTTACTTATTGGAAGCTTGTAAGAGTGTTTAAGGTCCAAGAACACTAGTGTGTGTTCTTGGTGTTTTGAAGAACACTTGAAGATCTAAGAAAAAGAGAAGATTTCATGGATGAAATCATGTATAACTACTAGATGAAGTGTTGTATCAACAAATCAAGAGAAGAAACACTTACATTTTTGGAAGATTTGGAAGAAGATCTTATGATACTTGAGAGAGAAATGTGGGTGTTCTTGAGCTTGGAAGTGAGAAGTGAGGAAATGAGGAGTAAACTTATGCCTTAAGCATGAGTTCATGGCCAAGAGGAGTTTACAGCCCAAACTCACAAAGTTTGGCCGTAAACACCTTGTTATGGTGTGAAATGTTTATTTGTTACACATTACTCCTAGAAGATATTTCCTTTTATTTGTTCGTTTGACGAATTTATATTAAAAGCACCCAAATGGACTTTAAACCAGCTAAAAATTTATAAAAATGAATTTGACTATTATTTGTAGTGTTTGACTGAAGGGTTTGTACAAATAGAAATTTTGGGTTGTCACATCATCCCCCGTTAGAGGAAATTTCATCCCGAAATTAGAGTTTAAGCAATAAAGTAGTTACAAATAACTAAGCGAAAAGATGAGGATATTTAAGTTTCATTTGCTCCTCGCGCTCCTAAGTGAACTCCGGTCCTCGCTTGGCGTTCCAGCGAACCTTCACGATTGGGATACAGCTTTGTTTCGTTCGCTTGACCTCTCGGTCCATGATCTCTACAGGTTCTTCCACGAAGTTGAGGCTCTCGTTGATCTCGATCTCGTCGAGTGGGATTACAAGAGTCTCGTCGGATAGGCACTTTTTTAAGTTCGAGACGTGGAAGGTAGGATGTATGTTACTAAGCTCGTGGGGTAGATTGAGTTTGTATGCTACAGGGCCGATTCTAGCGAGAATCTCGAAAGGCCCTATGTATCTTGGATTCAGCTTTCCACGCTTTCCTAAGCGTATCAAGCCCTTTGTCACACCCCCAAACCAGAACGTTGTAATCATTCGAGGGCGGATGACTTCATGTAGTATCGTAACAGTTGAATACATAGTAAAGAAAGTAAACACAACCATCATATATATAATTTAAAAGTTACATTGTTGAATGATACTTGTTTCAAAAACAAATTACAATATGATGACAATATATGTTTTAAAACTGACGCCTTAATATCACTTCTCCAAAAGCTGAAGTTTACCTGTATTACTGAATCCCTGAGAAATACAAGTAGATTTGAAAGAGTAGATCAGCATTTAAGCTGGTGAGTTCATAAGTATTTAATTTCAATATTTGTATAAAATCGAATGAAATTTGTTTGTAGATGTTTGAAAACTCCTAGAAAATCCCATATTTCCTACTAGTATAAAAGTAGTCTTCTACCAAGACTCGACTGTTTTGAATGTTTACCTCTAGAAATCCAATATTTGTCCATAAGTGTGTGGTAGTTTAAAAGTTCCAAAACTGAAATGCAATAGTGTTTTTCATGCCTAGAATAGTAGATTTGTGTATGTATAAAATCACTATGGCATTTGATAACCCCGTAAATCAACGTGTTTTTAATACTCCATGTGAGTTTTATAACCATACTAATCACCCAGACTGCCTATAACAACGTTCTTCAGGCGTTGGAATGTTATGACGCTTGTCACCCCAGACCTGCCGGTCTAACTGTAGCTAACAGTTTAGGTGCGGCATTGTCAATCCCGTATAGATCTATACACAAGTATCACGCTTTCCCTACAAGAGATTATGGTATATAATACAGGACTTTAACTGCATACTTGAAAGTACGTGAAGTTGAATGTCTCACAAAACTTAGTATTAAATAGATTTACGTATGAAAGTCCACTTGTTCTTGTATATGAAAGTATTTCCTTAATATAGTACTTGTAGTATGTAAAATTTCATGAATATCTAGTAAACTATACCTATTATAGTTTTTCCAAATGTGTGATTCGTTTGTATAGTAAACCCTAGTGCAATATCGACTTTGTATGCAAGTATAACATTTGTAATAATATTATTGAACATTCATACTCAAAATATGAATAATGTGTTTGATATTTATATAACAACATGTTTTATTCCAAAAGAACAAAGTGTTATTGTGATATGTTGTATAAGAACGTTTTCTTATGATAGTTATAAATCACCTATGATTGATTATAACAATAAGTATAGAAAAAGTTTTGTGTTATTCACACGATGCTAATCGTGTGTTTACTTGTATTTCCCCCCCTTAAAAGTGTATAAAAGCATTTACAAAGCATTTGAAAACGTAAATATAGGGGTATGAACTCACTTGATAGATTGAAGAAAGCGAGACGAAAACCGAGCAGATTTTTGACTGGAAAAGTTGATTTTCTCGGGATTCTCGGGAATCTCGGGAGCGTAAAACTTCCTTCCGAACTTGGCTATGAAAACCGGGACTTCGGGATGGCTCCGAGGGTTTAAACGCAGAGCTTCTACACGAGAAAGAGAAGAAATGAGCAAATATGCCCGGAACCCTCGCACCCCTTTTATAGGAGGCCGAACCGCCTCGGTACGCTGGGCGTACGGGGTTACGCGGGGCGTACTCGTGCGTCATGCGTGACCGCATCCTCGTCTGCCGGACTTCGGATGGGACGGCATAGAGGCGTAGGGGCGACGTGGACGATCCAAGGCCTAGCACCCGAGTACGCTGGGCGTACGAGGGTACGCTGGGCGTAAATCCTCTCGGTTTGTGCACCTCAAACTTGTAAAATTTGTATCTTTCTCATATGAGCTCCGAGTTTTACGTTCTTTATATGCACGCGTAGGTGAAAATATACTCTACAACTTTCATTTAGACTTCGTTGGCTAGTTTTGACTTTATTTTTAGTTATATATTTTTATCAGGCCGGGACACGATAAGTCCGTTAAAAATACGTAATTTCGTCATCCGATGTTCGTTTTCGTCAGACTTTTCGCCGTTGCACTACTATTGTTGAGATCTTCGATTCTCATTTAGGTTGTTTCGGCTAGAAATTGCTCGATCTCTATTTCGAGTTTTTAGCTGTTAGTAGATGACTTTTAAACATTTTATTTTTGACAATAATTTCATTATATCAAAAGAGGTTACAGTTCTTGAGTTTTTAGGTCATTACATTGATTCGAAATATCGGGTTGTCACGTCATCCCCCCGTTAGAGGGAATTTCGTCCCGAAATTAAATGTAAGGTAAGTGTTTGTGGACTAGCGAAAGAGATGCGGGTACTTTTGTTTCATCTGATCTTCGCGCTCCCAAGTATATTCAGGTCCCCGCTTTGCATTCCAGCGGACCTTCACAATGGGTATGCGACTTTGTTTTGTTCTTTTAATTTCCCTATCCATGACCTCAATTGGTTCCTCTACAAAGTGGAGACTCCCGTTGATTTCGATTTCATCTAGGGGGACGACGAGGGTCTCATCGGACAGACATTTCTTCAAGTTTGACACGTGAAAGGTAGGATGTACGTTATTGAGTTCCTGCGGTAGTCGGAGTTTGTATGCTACCGGACCGATCCTTGCAAGGATCTCGAATGGTCCGATATACCTTGGGTTTAGTTTCCAACGTTTTGCGAAACATATTAACCCTTTCCAGGGCGAGACCTTTAATAGCATTCGGTCCGCATAACTCTTTTGTCTGTCTCTTGAAGCCTTTAGTCGTTCCCGAATCTGAACAATCTTCTTATTTGTTTCTCTTATGATTTCCGGGCCTGTGAGAGCGCTGTCGGGTACTTGTCCCTTGGCTAGTTGCGTGTCACCCACTTTAGCCCAACACAGTGGTGATCTGCACTTGCGGCCATAGAGGGCTTCAAATGGAGCAACTTTAATGCTGGAGTGATAGCTATTGTTGTATGAGAATTCGACTAGTGGTAAATGGGTATCCCAGGATTTACCAAAATCGATTACACAAGCTCTTAGCATATCTTCCAAGGTCTGTATGGTCCTCTCACTTTGACCGTCGGTTTGTGGATGGTAAGCGGTGCTCATGTCTAGCCTCGTTCCAAGAGATTTTTGTAGCGACTTCCAGAATCGCGAGGTGAACCTAGTATCTCTGTCGGAGATAATGGATATTGGTACACCATGTAGTCGTACAATTTCTCGGATGTATGTTCGAGCTAGTTTCTCCATCTTGTCGGTTTCCTTTATAGGTAGGAAGTGTGCGGATTTTGTTAATCTATCGACGATTACCCAGATGGTGTCTAGCCCACCTACTGTCTTGGGTAATTTGGTTATGAAATCCATGGTTATCCACTCCCACTTCCACTCGGGTATTTCGGGTTGTTGTAGTAATCCTGATGGCTTTTGGTACTCTACCTTGACTTTGGCGCAAGTCAGACACTTGCCCACATAGGTAGCTATCTCTGCTTTTATGTTCGGCCACCAATACAGTTTCTTGAGGTCCAGATACATCTTGTCTGAACCTGAATGCACGGAGTATCGAGTCTTATGAGCCTCATTCATGACCACGTCTCTGAATCCACCAAACCTCGGTGTCCAGATCCGATCCATGAAGTAACGAACTCCGTCGCCCTTGACTTCAAGATTCTTATCCATTCCCCTTAAAGCTTCACCTGTCACATTCTCTGTTTTCAAGGCTTCCCTCTGAGCTTCCTTGATTTGTGTGGACAGGTGTGAATGGATCGTCATGGTTAAGGATTTCACTCAGCGGTCCGAGTATTCCTTTCGACTAAGAGCATCAGCCACCACATTTGCTTTTCCTGGATGATAACGAATTTCACATTCGTAGTCATTCAACAGTTCAACCCATCGTCTTTGCCTCATGTTGAGTTCCTTTTGATTGAGGATGTGTTGAAGGCTCTTGTGATCGGTAAAGATTGTATATTTCGTGCCATAGAGATAGTGTCTCCAGATCTTTAAGGCGAAAATGACTGCTCCCAGTTCGAGGTCGTGCGTAGTGTAGTTGACCTCGTACGTCTTGAGTTGTCTCGAGGCGTAGGCGATGACCTTTCCTCGTTGCATTAGAACACATGCAAGACCTTGATTAGATGCATCACAGTAGACCACGAAGTCTTCTGTTCCTTCTGGCAAGGACAATATGGGTGCGCTGCATAGTGCTTTTTTCAGTGTTTGGAATGCAGCGTCTTGTTTTTCTTCCCAATTGAAAGTTACACCCTTCTGGGTCAAGGTGGTAAGTGGTTTAGCAATCTTCGAGAAGTTTTGTATAAACCTTCGGTAATAGCCAGCAAGACCCAGGAATTGCCGGATTTCCGTTGGGGATTTCGGAGCTGACCAGTTCTCGATTGCCTTGATTTTGGAAGGGTCCATGTGTATCCCGTCTTTGCTAACCACGTGACCTAGGAAATCTACATTCCGAATCCAAAATTCGCACTTTAAAAATTTTACGTATAGCTTCTCTTTCCTTAGGGTTTCTAAGATTTGTCGGAGGTGTTAACCATGTTCCTCTTTACTCTTCGAATAAATGAGTATATCGTCTATGAACACGATCACAAACCTGTCCAGGAATGAACGACACACTCGATTCATTAAGTCCATGAATACCGCCGGTGCATTTGTCAATCCAAAGGGCATCACTACAAACTCGTAGTGACCATAACGAGTTCGAAAGGCTGTTTTGGGAACATCTCCTTCCAAGACTCGCAGTTGATGATAACCGGATCTCAAATCGATCTTTGAGAAATAACTTGCTCCCTGGAGTTGGTCAAACAAGTCGTCAATGCGTGGTAGGGGATATCGGCTCTTGATAGTGAGCTTGTTGAGCTCCCGGTAATCGATGCACATGCGGAAAGATCCATCCTTCTTCTTTACGAACAGGACTGGCGCTTCCCAAGGTGAGAAGCTCGGTCTGATGAATCCTTTATTGAGTAGTTCGTTTATTTGGCTGGATAATTCTTGGATCTAGGCTGGCGCTAGACGATACGGCGACTTAGCTACTGGGGTAGCTCCGGGGAAGATCTTCAGGGAAGATATCGGGAAAATCGTAGACCTCTGGAATGTCTTTGAGGTCTTTCTCTTCCTTTCCTTTATCTACTACGTGGGCTAAGAAGACATGGTAATCCTTACGTAGGTATTTCTGGGCTTTGACGCAAGAGATGATCTGTAAATTGGTACCGGGCTTGTCACCATAAATGACAAGAGTTTCGCCGTTTGGCAGATTTAGGCGAACAGCCCTTTCGTGACAAAGTATATCGGCATGGTGTAGGCTTAACCAATCCATACCGATGATGACATCAAAGCTCTTTATAGTGATCGGCATTAGATCGATTTGAAATGAATGTTCGCTTAGAGTTAGTGTGCAGCCTATGTACATATCGTTTGTGCTTTCTGTTCTACCGTTTGCCATTTCTACTGTAAATATCTTATTGAGTGTTTGAGGGTCCTGTTTTAGTATGTGTTTGAATTTATGACTCACGAAACTCCTCTCCGCACCACAATCAAAGAGTATGCATGCATAAGTGTTATTGAGGAGAAACGTACCCGTAACCACCGTGGGATCAGCTATTGCTTCGTTCTGCCCTATTGCCAGCACTCTTCCTATGCCGCCAGCATTCCTTGCCTTAGGGCAGTCTCTCTTGTAGTGTCCAGCCTCACCACAACCATAACATGTCTGGCCCACACCGACCCCAGGGACTTGGGTGATTGGTCGTGCTGGTGCCTTACAGAAACGGGCAGTGTGCCCTTTCTTGTTGCAGTTATTGCAGTGCATCTCCCGACAATTCCCATTGTGATGGAAATTGCATTTGCTGCATTTCGGGAAGTTCCCAGCATATTGCCTTGCTGGTGTAGGGGTAACAGGAGCAGCAGTGGGGGTACTAGCGGCATGGACTGCCACTATTTGTTGCTTCTTGGAAGGTTCCTGTGAAAACTGACTCTTCCTCTTGTTCCAAAACTTCTTGTTGTTGTTGTTGTTGTTGTTGTTGTTTCCTATGGTTTGCTCCGGGACCGCAGTTGCGAAGCCTTGACAGATTCCATGGTCAATGAGAGCTTGTGCCAACTGTTTGGCGCTATCGAAAGTGACTGGTTTGGAAGCTAGTACACTTCCTCGAATCTGGGGTGACAGTCCCCAGATGTATCTTTCGATCTTCTTGCTCTCTAGAGCAACCATCCCTGGGCAAAGGATTGCCAAATCACTAAACCTATTGGTATAGGTTGTGATGTCCGAGCCTACCATAGTAAGGCCCCAAAGTTCCTGCTCTAGCTTTTGTACCTCGCCCCTTGGACAGTACTCTTGCATTAACATTTGGTTTAGATTTTCCCAGCCCATAGAATTTGCCACTACCAGAGTTAGGGACTTGACATGGCCATTCCACCATGTCAAGGCTCTCTCGGAGAATGTACAAGCAGCAAATTTTACCTTGCTCACTTCCAGACATGCATAAATCTCAAAAACTGCTTCTGTTTTCTCTATCCATTGTGATAGAGCCATTATCCCTCCGGATCCGTTAAAAGTCATGGGCTTGCTATTGGTGAAGTCCTTGAAGGTGCAATCCCCTAAACGACCCTGGCGTTGGCCATTCGTAGAGTTATTTACTGCCCCTCCAGACCCATTATTACTCATCTGTGCCATTGCTGCTGTCACTGCAGCCGTTACAGCAGCTATCAAGGCGGCATTATCCGTTGGTGGAGGTGGTGGTGGAGGTGTTGCGTTGTTGACACGGCGTGTAGATCTACGGGGCGGCATCGTTCTGCTAGAGAAATAGAATGAAGAACATAAATCTTTAATGACTGGAAGATGTGTGTTAATAGATTTGCTATTTTTATCAATTTATGAATTTGGCTGACCTACCCAAGGTTTAGAACTTGACTCATAATAAAAGTCTGCATAGTGATTGATAAACTTATGAATCTGAGTGGTATTCAAAGAATTAACACACAAAGGAAATTCTTCATATATATTAAACATAAGTTGGGTTACATTTGAAGTTAGGAAAATTTCGACCCTTCTAAGGATCTCCGATACAGAAGTTAAGGAAAAGTAAGACTTTTAGCCGAGTTCCTAATCTATAACAAAATTTTGGGATTTGGGCAAGTACTACTTGCGACGTAAGTTGCGCTTGGAGCTCGACTCCGTGTCTGATTGTTTTGCTTCCATAAGGCGCCTATCGAAGGCAGCTTGCTGTTCCCTTATCTCAGCGAGGGCCGCAATCAGTTGTGCTTGGAATGCGTCGGTGCGGAGTTGGGCGTCATCCTGCAACCTATCCAGTCGGCGGATGTCGGAAGTGTGAACTTGTACATCCACGTTGACTTCATGAAGTTGGTTAGCTTGAACCCCGGATTGATAGGACTGGTTGGCTAGTTTGCCCACTATGACCGGGAGTGCTCGGTCGGCTGAACCTCCATCCCTGATGTCATAGAAGTCCCGACACATGCCGTAAGGAGGACGTAATCCTTACTGTTGGCTCCAATGGTGAAGGTGACTTCCCCAAACAGGAGTTGGTCCCTAAAAGTTTCTCCTAACTGCGGGAGGTTAAGCTACTGGTGGGTTGATTACTTCTGGTTCTGAGTCTGTTCCAGAGTCATCCTCTTCCTCCAACTCTATAGGTTCCTCATCCTCTTCGGGGTCCTCCTCTATCCATCCTCCATTGCCCTGATTCGGGTAGTAGGGATCCCCTGGTGGATAGAATCCAGCCATTGTGTCTGTACGAGAATAGAGGTATGAGAATTGTCTGGAAATTTTAAGAACATGTGAATCTAAGCATGTAAGTTTAAACTTTTGTATTTACCAAATACTCCTATAGTATTTAAGTTTGTATGTTTGATATTAGTGTCATTTTAGTAAGTTTTGACTTGTTGCTCGCTACGACCATTCCTCGACATACATTAGTCCGATCTCGGATAAATATAGTTGATCAGGCTATATTCGTCCCAAATCCGATTACATATTCCGAGGCCTAGTCGTAGTGTCCAACTTGTCTTAATACTTCTTGTATAGTTCTAACTATGAAAATGACTCTTTGCATGCATGTATTTGTGCTTTTATGACCCAAACAATTTAAGCTACATGAAACGTGGTTTAGGTGTAAAAACGTTTTGTCAGAGAATTTTAGTCCCTATGCATTTATAGTTTGTATATCTTATGTGGTTCGATATACTTAGTTCACTATAAACAATGCTCTGATACCAATCTGTCACACCCCCAAACCAGAACGACGGAATCGTTCGAGGGCGGATGACTTCATGTAGTATCGTAACAGTATTTAATGTCAATGTTTGTATAAAATCGAATGAAATTTGTTTGTAGAAGTTTGAAAACTCCTAGAAAATCCCATATTTCCTACTAGTATAAAAGTAGTCTTCTACCAAGACTCGACTGTTTTGAATGTTTACCTTTAGAAATACAATATTTGTCCATAACTGTGTGGTAGTTTAAAAGTTCCAAAACTGAAACGCAATAGTGTTTTTCATGCCTAGAATAGTAGATTTGTGTATGTATAAAATCACTAAGGCATTTGATAACCCCGTAAATCAACGTGTTTTTAATACTCCATGTGAGTTTTATAACCATACTAATGACCCAGGCTGCCTGTAACAACGTTCTTCAGGTGTTGGAATGTTATGACGTTTGTCACCCCAGACCTGCGGGTCTAACTGTAGCTAACAGTTTAAGTGCGGGATTGTCAATCCCGTATAGATCTATACACAAGTATCACGCTCTCCCTACAAGAGATTATGGTATATAATACAGGACTTTAACTGCATACTTGAAAGTACGTAAAGTTGAATGTCTCACAAAACTTAGTATTAAATAGATTTACGTATGAAAGTCCACTTGTTCTTGTATATGAAAGTATTTCCTTGATATAGTACTTGTAGTATGTAAAATTTCATGAATATCTAGTAAACTATACCTATTATAGTTTTTCCAAATGTGTGATTCGTTTGTATAGTAAACCCTAGTGCAATATCGACTTTGTATGCAAGTATAACATTTGTAATAATATTATTGAACATTCATACTCAAAATATGAATAATGTGTTTGATATTTATATAACAACATGTTTTATTCCAAAAGAACAAAGTGTTATCGTGATATGTTGTATAAGAACGTTTTCTTATGATAGTTATAAATCACCTATGATTGATTATAAAAATAAGTATAGAAAAAGATTTGTGTTATTCACACGATGGTAATCGTGTGTTTACTTGTATTTCCCCCCCCCCCCTTAAAAGTGTATAAAAGCATTTACAAAGCATTTGAAAACGTAATTATAGGGGTATGAACTCACTTCATAGATTGAAGAAAGCGAGACGAAAACCGAGCAGAACTTTGACTGGAAAGGTTGATTTTCTCATGATTCTCGGGAATCTCGGAAGCGTAAAACTTCCTTCTGAACTTGGATATGAAAAACGGGACTTCGAGATGGATCCGAGGGTTTAAACGCAGAGCTTCGGCACGAGAAAGAGAAGAAATGAGCAAATATGCCCGGAACCCTCGCACCCCTTTTATAGGAGGCTGAACCGCCTCGGTATGCTGGGCGTACGGGGTTACGCGGGGCGTACTCATGCGTCATGCGTGACCGCATCCTCGTCTGCCGGACTTCGGATGGGACGACATAGAGGCGTAGGGGCGACGTGGACGATCCGAGGCCTAGCACCCGAGTACACTAGGCGTACGAGGGTACGCTGGGCGTAAATCCTCTCGGTTTGTGCACCTCGAACTTGTAAAATCCGTATCTTTCCCATACGAACTCCGATTTTTACGTTCCTTATATGCACGCGTAGGTGAAAATATACTCTACAACTTTCGTTTAGACTTCATTGGCTAGTTTTGAATTTATTTTTAATTATATATTTTTAACAGGCCGGGACACGATAAGTCCATTAAAAATACGTAACTTCTTCATCCGATGTCCGTTTTCGTCAGACTTTTCGCCGTTGCACTACAATTGTTGAGATATTCGATTCTCATTTAGGTTGTTTCGGCTAGAAATTGCTCGATCTCTATTTCGAGTTTTTAGCTGTCTACCGCTATCCCGAAACTTCGAAAAATCATAACTTCCTCATACGAAGTCAGATTTGGGCGTTGTTTTTATGTATGTTCACGGTTTAATGATGTCTATTACTTTTATTTAGATACCTAAGGCTAATAATTATTTTATTGAAATTTCTCGTTTTACGCTTAACCGTGTTGACGATTTTTGCTGTGAATCTTAGGTTGGTCATAACTTCTTCGTTATAACTCGGATTTTAGTGTTCTTTAAATTTCTGAAACCCTGGACACGATATCTATTGTCTATGAAATCCAATAGATGACTTTTGAATATTTTATTTTTGACAATAATTTCATTATATCAAAAGAGGTTACAATTCATGACATTTTAGGTCATTACATTGATTCGAAATATCGGGTTGTCACACCCTTCCAGGGTGAGACTTTCAAGAGGACTCGGTCTCCCACCTAGAATTCCAAAGTTTTCCTCCGTTTGTCTGCGTAGCTTTTCTGTCGGTCTCTAGAGGCTTTCAATCGTTCACGAATCTGAACGATCTTCTCTGTCGTGTCTCGAATGATCTCCGGACCCGTGAGAGTGCTGTCAGGAACTCGTTCTTTAGCTAACTGAGTGTCACCCACCTCAGCCCAGCACAGAGGGGATATGCACTTCCGGCCATAGAGGGCTTCAAATGGAGCAGTCTTGATGCTCGTGTGATAACTGTTGTTGTAGGAAAATTCGACAAGGGGTAAATGAGTATCCCACGCCTTTCCAAAGTCGATCACATAGGCTCGCAACATATCTTCTAGAGTTTGGATAGTTCTCTCACTTTGTCCGTCAGTCTGTGGATGGTAGGCTGTACTCATGTCCAGCCTAGTTCCTAAGGAACTTTGTAGCGACTGCCAGAACCTCGAAGTGAATCTATTATCTCTATCGGAGATAATAGATATAGGAACACCATGCAGTTGTACTATCTCCCTAATGTATGTTCTTGTGAGCTTCTCCATTTTGTCGGTCTCTTTGATGGGTAGGAAGTGCGCGGACTTGGTCAATCTATCGACGATGACCCAAATGGTATCAAGCCCACCCGTTGTCTTGGGTAGCTTGGTTATGAAGTCCATAGTGATCCGCTCCTACTTCCATTCAGGTATCTCTGGTTGCTGAAGTAAACCTGATGGTTTCTGGTATTCGACCTTAACCTTTGCGCAAGTAAGGCATTTACTCACGAAGGTACCAATTTCTGCTTTCATGTTAGGCCACCAGTATAGCTTTTTAAGATCCAGATAGATCTTTTCCGAACCCGGGTGGACGGAATATTGAGTGTTGTGCGCTTCCTTCATGACCAAGTCTCTGAAGCCACCGCGTCTCGGTGTCCAGCTCCGGTCCATGAGATATAAGGCTCTATCACCCTTGACTTCCAAGTTCTTATCCATTCCACATAGGAATTCTCCCGCCACATTTTCAGGTTTTAAGGCTTCGAACTGAGCCTCCTTAATTTGTGCGGTTAGATGCGAATGGATAGTCATAGTCAATGACTTGACTCTTCATCCAGAATATTCTTTTCGACTTAGGGCGTCTGCTACTACCTTGGCTTTACCCGGATGATAACGAATTTTGCATTCGTAGTCGTTGAGTAGCTCGACCCACCGTCGTTGTCTCATATTGAGCTCCTTCTGGTTGAATATGTGTTGTAGGTTTTTGTAGTCTGTAAAGATAGTGCTCTTTGTACCATACAGGTAGTGCCTCCAGATCTTCAGGGCAAACACAACTGCTCCCAGTTCAAGATCGTGGGTAGTGTAGTCGACCTCGTGTGTCTTCAGCTATCTTGAGGCGTAGGCGATGACCTTACCTCGTTGCATCAGAACACAGCCGAGCCCATGGGTGGATGCATCGCAATATACCACGAAGTCTTCTATCCCTTCGGGGAGGGATAGTATCGGTGCGGTGCATAAGGCTCGCTTCAGCGTTTGGAACGCCTTCTCTTGTTTCTCTTCCCAGTCAAAGGCCACGCCTTTCTGAGTCAATTTCGTAAGGGGTTTAGCAATTCGAGAGAAGTTCTCTATGAATCTGCGGTAGTAGACAACGAGGCCTAGAAATTGACGAATTTGCGTAGGCGTCTTTGGTGCTGACCAGTTCTCAATAGCTTTAATTTTGGATGGATCCACGTGGATTCCTTCTTCGCTAACCACGTGTCCTAAGAATTCGACTCTTCAGATCCAAAATTCGCATTTAGAGAACTTCACATAGAGCTTCTATGATCGTAAGGTTCCTAGGACTTGTCGTAAGTGATCGTTATGTTCCTCCTTACTTTGAGAGTAGATGAGTATGTCGTAGATGAAAACGATGACGAACTGATCCAAGTAAGGACGGCATACCCTATTCATTAAGTCCATGAATACTGCGGGCGCATTGGTTAATCCGAATGGCATCACTACGAACTCGTAGTGTCCGTAACGAGTTCGGAAGGCTGTCTTCGGAACATCCTCCTCCAGCACTCGTAACTGGTGATACCCGGACGTCAGATCAATCTTGGAAAAGTAACTTGCTCCTTGCAGCTGTTCGAATAAATCGTCTATGCGAGGAAGAGGGTAACGATTTTTTATCATAAGTTTGTTAAGTTCCTTGTAATCGATGCACATACGGAACGATCCGTCTTTCTTCTTCACGAACAAGACTGGCGCTCCCCAGGGTGAGAAGCTTGGTCTTATAAAGCGCTTGCTGAGCAGTTCGTTAAGTTGACCGGACAGTTCTTGCATCTCAGCAGGTGCTAGACGATAGGGCGATTTGGCTACGGGGGTCGCCCCTGGAATTAAGTTGATTCGGAACTCGACTTGACGTTGCGGGGGTAATCCTGGGAGTTCTTCCGGAAAGACGTCAGGAAAATCGCGTACTACGGGGAGGTCTTTTAGGTCTTTTGTTTTTCGGCTCGTATCGACAATGTACGCCAGGAATGCATGATATTCCTTACGCAAGTACTTCTGGGCTTGAATACTTGAGATGATACGAAGGCCCGTACTGGGTTTGTCTCCGTAAATCAACAAGGTTTCGTTATTCGGTATGTTTAGGCGGACTGCTTTCTCGAAACATAGGATGTCGGCGCGATAAAGACTCAGCCAGTCCATGCCTATAATGACATCGAAACTCTTGATAGCTACGGGTATGAGATCGATTGGAAATGAATGATTATCTAGCGTGAGGGTACAACCTATGTAAATTTCGTTAGAATTCTCTGTCTTTTCGTTAGCCATTTCTACGATGAAGGTTTCTTTTAGCGCTTGCGGTGCTTGGTTTAGTAAGTGTTTAAATTTTTGGTTTACGAAGCTCTTCTCTGCCCCACTATCAAATAGGATACAAGCATAAGAGTTATCAAGAAAGAACGTACCCGTGACTACTGTGGGGTCTGCCACAGCTTCAGTGTGGCCAATAGCAAGTAATCTTCCTGCTCCTCCCGCATTCCCAACTTTCGGACAGTTTCTTTTGAAGTGCCCAGTCGCGCCGCACCCGTAGCAGGCCTGGCTTACTCCTGTATCGGGGACATGGGTGATGGGTTTGGGTGGTGTTCTGCAAAACCGGGCGGTATGGCCCTTCCGGTCGCAATTAGTGCAGTGCATTTCCCGGCAGGGGCCGTTATGATTGAAGGAGCACTTGGTTCACTTGGATAGGCTCCCTCCATATGGTTTGGCTAGTACAGGGGCATCAGGAGTAGTGGCAGCATGGACAGCCACCGTTTGTTGGTTCTTGGAAGAGGGTTGAGCTGATTTGCCCTTCTTTCGGTCCCAACTCTTTCTCTTGTTGTCAGCTGTTTTGGTTGGTGCGGGGGCGGTCATTGTAGTTGTTGTTGGAGTAGAAGGATCCTCATGATCGATGAGCCTTTGGTCCAATTCCTTGGCCTTATCAAAGGTCGCAGGGTGTCATGCTAGAACGTTCCCTAGATATGGGGGTACCAGACCCCAGATGTATCTTTCGATTTTCTTGCTTTCGGTAGGGATCATGTTGGGACATAGGGTCACCAGGTCGCAGAACATGGCTGTATAAGCCACTATGTCGGAACCCTGCATTTTGAGGTTCCACAGTTCCTCCTCGAGCTTCTGAATTTCGCCCCTCGGGCAGTACTCCCTAGTCATCAGGTCCTTCAGTGTTTCCCAGCCCATGGCGTTAGCTGCTACCAGTGAGAGTGATTTGACATGGCCATTCCACCACGTCAAGGCCCTTTCAGTGAAGGTGCAAGCAACAAACTTTATCTTGCTTCCTTCAGGGCATGAGCACATCTCGAAGATTGCTTCTGTTCTCTCGATCCATTGGGACAGTGCAATGATCCCTCCAGTTCTGTTGAAGTACGTAGGTTTGCAGCTGATGAAATCCTTATAGGTACACTCCCATACACGTGGATGGATTTCACCATGGCTAGAGTTGGTTCCAGTTCCCGTTCCACTAACACCACTAGAATTTACTTGAGCCATGGCTGCGGTCACAGCTGCTTGAAACATCACCGCATCGAACTGCGGAGGGGGTGGTGGTGGTGGAGTTTGATTCGCAGGCGTGTTTCTGGTCGGACGCTTTCGAGGCGGCATCTTTTACTGAAAGTTTATAAAGATGATGATAATAGTAAGAATCAATTGCAAGTATGATGAGAGTGTTTCATGGACTAAATCTTCATAGTCTAACTATTTGATAGAGGCACAACAATAGAGTAGGGAAACAGAAGAGTAAGGGCTTTCCAATAGATTAGATAACTGCCAATATTACTGGTATTAATGATGTAAAAAATGAGTTCGGGAAAAATGACCTAACAGTAGGTCTTACATCAAACCATAAGGGAAAATGTTGGCAGCTTAGTAGTTTAGTTAGAGTACTTTTAAAAGTTAAGAATGTTTTACAGACAAGTGCTCCATAGAGCACAGAAAAGAAAGGCTATTCCTTAACCAAAATAGAAAGATGAGTCGACATCTTCTACCGGCGACGGGTATCCCTCGGGCGAACCCTCAGGTCTGCCAGTTGGCATACAACTTCCTGAAGACGTCGCTCATGCGCCCTCTGATGCATTCGGAGTTCCATAACTTCGGCTCGGGATGCAGCTAACTGTTGCTGCAGAGCCTCATTGGTTCTCCTGGTCCTTTCCATAGCCTCTTCAAGTTGGCGAATGTAGACTGTGTTAAGGCCAGAGTTGGCGTCAACTTCCATTACTCAGTCAATGGCTGCATGACCTTTCTCGACGTTCCGAGCAATCCTACGGACCATAATGGGCAGGACTCGATCAGCTGAGCCTCCCTCGCTTATGTTGTAAAAGCTTCGGTCTCCGTTGAAGGGTAAGGGCTGACCCTGCTCATCACTCCAACGATTCAAGGTTGTCGCCCACAAGGGTGTGGGGCCTTGAAATGCCGGTCGGGGGTTGAGGTTTGGGACTGGAGCCTGTTAGGGCAGGTTGTTGACTTTTGGGTCGGAGTCAGATCCATCCGAAAAACCTTCTGTGAGGTGATCATCCAAAGGGATTGGATGATCCTCTTTTGGCTCATCATCGAGCCACCCACCATTGCCTTGGTTGGGATAATACGGATCGTCGGGGAGATGGAAGCCAGCCATATTATCTACGCGAGAGTGGGGAAAAGAATAGTTAATAGACGTACTAATGAAGGTCCTATTTAGTTTGTACGTAGTGTTGGTAAGTTTTTAGACTTGTTGCAACACTACAATCATTCTTAGGCACATGCTAGTCACTCCTCAGAAAATATAGTTGATCAGGCTATATCCCCCTAGGTTTGACTATATGTCTCTAAGCCTAGTTGTGTTGTTCAAAATTCGTAATACTTTGGTTCTGTTCTAGTATGATACTCACACTGGTATGAATAGATGTATATATATACTTAATTAAATATTTTATTATTTAAAAGTATATATTCTTGGTCAGAGTGTTATAATCCCCATGCGTTTATAGTTTGTATACCTTTTATGGGTTGATATACTCGATTCACTATAAACAATGCTCTGATACCTATCTGTCACACCCCAAAACCGGAACGGCGGAAACGTTCTGGGGCGGAGGACGTCATGTACAGTATCATAACAATGCATAATAGTAAATAAGCAACAACATCCATTGCATTAATATAATAGTTACATACATGTGTGTTCTATTGTAAGTTCAAATGACACCAAAAATGTATAATCAAAATAAGACGAGTCTTGAATCCACTCCATCCTTCAAAAGCTGCATGGGTGTACCTGTCTTACTGGTTCCCTGAGAATACAAGTTATTTTGAAAGAGAGTATCAGCATAAAATGCTGGTGAGTTCATAAGTATTTAGTGTCATTTCTTGTATGAAAATATATGTAACAACATAGAGCAATTGTTAGTAACTGTTTTCAAGTGTTTGTAATAGTTATACTCCCTAGAAAATCCTATATTTTCTAGTGAAATGTAGTCTTCTACCAAGACCCGACTGTTTGTATAATTGTTCTTTTGTAAATGTAAGAGTTTTCCCCAGTGAAACTATCATTATGAAAATATAGTTTAAGACTTCACTCATGTAAGGTGATTTCAAGATAAATGTAATAGGGGAAAGTAATTTTTGCCCCAGCAGTATCACTGCTAGCTAATAGTGATGAAAATGCAGACTCCAGTAGTATTAAATGTACAATACACCTCGGGAGTCCGTTTGCCTTTAATTCTTAGATAATTAATTAAAGGTTTGAATGTGAACTCATATGTAACCATGCTGATCGACGGCTGAATAGCTGATGACCCTCCGGTGTCATATGTAGTGAGGTAACATTCTGTCACCCCTTGGCCTTTCGGCTGGGACTGTAGCTAGCAGTCGGGATGTGGGAGTGTCTGTCCCGTATAGATCTATACACACAATGCCCGCTCTCCCTCTAGGAGACTCTGGTTACAAAGTGATACCACAATCAAGTGTCATATCGAGAATTAGTATGTCACATTCTGATTATAGTATTCAAATGTTTACGTAGTAGTTCTTAGTGTAGTAATGTTTTCTCTGTACTAGTGTACAGTATAATCTCTTGTATAGTGTATAGTATGTATCGTTTCTCACTGTAGTACTTATGTAGTGACACATAAATGTACTGACTCGTGTATGTATCGTTGTAATAGTAATAGTGAGTAGTAATCCCTTAACTATACCTATTATAGTTAAATAGTAATGTTCTTTGTATGCCTTCGTTACACAAAGGTATTGAACTGAAGTGAAAGCTTTTATATCTAATCACATATATATATATGATATATAACTAAGATTTTAATGACATTCGGACAAATAACAGGATACCCTAAGTCCACAACCAAACAAGGAACATGAAATAAGGTGAGCTATCAGTCCTAAGTCCTTCAAGTCTTACTTATATAAATATATTGGTGTAGATACGAGTTTGAAAATAATGTAAGTTTAAAAGAGTTTGGAAACAGTTTTAGCATTTAAAGAGTTTAATAAAAGGTTTTGAAGTGCTTGAAATCCATAAGTTTGATAGCAATTTGAAAGTAATAGTAAATCTTTCTGTTTGTTCTTGTTATTAATCACATATGCTTATAGCAATGACTAGAATGTTTTAACTTGTATCCCCCCCCATAAAAGCATTCAAAATCATTTCAAAGGTTGATTAAGGGGTATGAACTCACCTGTAGTGAGTGGTTTGGTTGGAAGTGTTGGACAAGGTACTAGGTGTCAAGTGAAGACTTGAACACACACAATGATCCTATTTAGCATATAAAGACATATATGTTTCTAATTAGTAAGTATAACACCAATTAAGCAAGTATAAACACCCTAAAACATGGAGAACACCTTGGTCTAAGTGTTAGAGGGTCATAGGGTTGCATCAAAGGAGTGTAAGGTCTTGCTTTAGAGTTTACGGCCTAGGGTTTACGGCCCTAGTGGGTTTACGGCCGTAAACCCATGGTAACTCCTACCATTTTGTAGTTTAAGGTCATATACTCCTCAAGGAAGTGATCTAGACTAGGTTCCAAGGCTTAAGAAGGGAGTAGGGCTCATAATGGCCCCCTTATTAGAGTTTATGGCCCAAGGACCAACTCCCATGGAGTTTATGGTTTAGGGTTTATGGTCCTAGTGGGTTTACGGCCGTAAACCCATGGTAACTTCTCTCAATTTGTGGTTTAAGGTCCTTAGCTCATGCATGTAAGGTTCTAGTCCAATATCCAAGCTCTAGGAAGTAATGGTGGCACTTATGCACCACCTAATGGTGTTTACGGTCCAAGGAGATTGCCTTGGCCATAAACCCATGTGTTATTGGGAATTCTTGGTGTTCTTCCATGGTTTAACAAGAAATCTAAGCACATAACTAGTTAGGAGGAGTGTACTTACTTATAGGAAGCTTGTAAGAGTGTTTAAGGTCCAAGAACACTAGTGTGTGTTCTTGGTGTTTTGAAGAACACTTGAAGATCTAAGAAAAAGAGAAGATTTCATGGATGAAATCATGTATAACTACTAGATGAAGTGTTGTATCAACAAATCAAGAGAAGAAACACTTACATTTTTGGAAGATTTGGAAGAAGATCTTATGATACTTGAGAGAGAAATGTGGGTGTTCTTGAGTTTGGAAGTGAGAAGTGAGGAAATGAGGAGTAAACTCATGCCTTAAGCATGAGTTCACGGCCAAGAGGAGTTTACGGCCCAAACTCAGAAGGTTTGGCCGTAAACACCTTGTTATGGTGTGAAATGTTTATTTGTTACACATTACTCCTAGAAGATATTTCCTTTTATTTGTTCGTTTGACGAATTTATATTAAAAGCACCCAAACGGACTTTAAACCAGCTAAAAATTTACAGAAATGAATTTGACTATTATTTGTAGTGTTTGACTGAAGGGTTTGTACAAATAGAAATTCGGGTTGTCACATATGTTACTTATTGGTTTATAAAACTCTGTTTTGAAGAACAATCATAACTTGGTAGATAAACAAGTCTTATTTCAAGGTAATAAGAAGTACAGAGGGTCATTCTATAACAAGTATAGAGGGTCATTCTATAACAAGTACAGAGATTCCATTCTATAACAAGTACATAGGGTCATACTATAACAAGTATAGAGGGTCATTCTATAACAAGTAAAGAGAGTCTATTCTATAACTAATACAGGAAGTTCATTCTATAACTAGATTCTATAACTAGTACAGAGAGTTCATTATATAACTAGTGCAGAGAAGAACATATTATAATCATAAAAGTAGAAACATTCTATAACTATAACGGAAGAACAGATCATGAAACAGAGTAATACGTCATACCGAGTTTCAATGACAACGGTACGAACACCACGTACCAAAGTTAGTAATCTTGAAGAATGACACATACGCATACTTAGTTTCAATAACAACGGTACAAACACCACGTACCAGGGTTAGCAAACTTGAAGAATGACACTTACGTTATACCGCGTTTCAATAATAAATGTACAAATACATCATATCAGGATTAGCAACCACAGAGTATGATACAAGAAACACCTAAACATATGTAAAACTCAGGTTAACAAACATGAAGTAATAACATATCTTTCCGGATTTGCGCAAACAACGGTACAAATACAACGTACCAGGGTTAGCAAACACGAAGTACAACGTCATACCGAGTTTCAGTAACAAAGGTACAAATACAACGTACCAGGGTTAGCAAACTTGAAGAATGACACTTATATCATACTGCGTTTCAATAACAAAGGTACAAATACAACGTACCAGGGTTAGCAAACGGGAGGTATGATAGAGGAAGAACATTAAACATAAGTAAAATGTATAACATAAACATTCAGTTAGAAGGTGACTTATAATGCTAATTTTATAATTTCTCGGTAGATACGTATAAGATATATATTAATTAAGTCCAACAGATAGTAGAATGTGTGATTTCCACTTCATTCCATGTTCCTTGTTTGGTTGTGGGTTTAGAGCAGATGCATTCAGTCTACTATCTATTCGATCTTGACTATATATATAGTTTGTATACACCAAGTAATCATAAGGAGTATCAGGTATAGGTCAGGTCATAGTATACAAATTCAATACATCGTTTTCTAGTACAAAAATATATTTTCAGATAGTAAACTAAACTAGAAACTTAACAGTGAAAGGTTTAATCCATTTTATTAAACCATTACAACTTAAAGGAGCTTAAGTGGTTAATTTTATGATACTTTAGTTTACACATCAGGGTTATCTATATGTAATATCCGACAGATAGTTAGATGTGTGTTTTCCGCCTTACTTTCTGTTCCTTGTTTGGTTGTGGGCTTAGGGCAGATTCACATAGTTAACTATCTGTTCGATATTAGATCATATATAACTAGTGTAAACTAAGTGATTCTTGAAGGAACTAGTGTGGTTACTATTTTTACTAAAAGAACTATTACAGTTAACTCCGTGAGTATCAAATGAATGCACTAGAGTTATATACAATTAAGATCTAATAAACAATGGGATATGTGACTTCCACCTCATTTCCTGTTCCTTATTTGGTTGTGGGCTTAGGGCAGATTCACACAATCGATTGTTTGTTTGATCTGTATTCTATATAATTTATATTCATTTAATACTCATAGAAAGGATAATAGTGTCATTTTTACTTATCTTTCATGAAAAGCAGGAAATATAGGATTTTTTGGAGGAACATGCAAACTTCTCTAAACAAGAACTTACTACAACTTTCTACAAACTTTATTACTACTTACTACATCACTAAAATCTTATGAACTCACCAACTTAAATGTTGATCTACGCTTTCAAAATAACTTGTATTCCCAGGAGACCAGTAGGCAGGTTCGCGCATTGGGATTCAGAAGATGGAGCAGTATAGCTTCATGTCTTTCTGTTATTTGCTATGTATTCTATATTATGTGAATTACATACTTTGTAAATACTTTCTTTCTAAAGAAATGGTTGTTTATTACTTTGATTACTATGATGCATGTTTTGTGATACTAAACATGACGTCCTCCACCCCCGAATGTTTCCGCCGTTCCGGTTTGGCGGTGTGACAGATTGGTATCAGAGCATTGTTTATAGTGAACTAAGTATATCAACCTATAAAAGATATACAACTATAAATACAATGGGGCCGAAGTGCTTTGGATAATAATATATTTTAAAGCTATAGCAATACCTTATAAAAGTATACATACATGCTTATACATACTAGAACAAGTATCACCAGAAGAACAGAACAAAAGTATTTAAAGGTTGAACACTACAGTCAAACCTGGACAGTTATGTAATCACATCTGGAATCAATATAGCCTGATCAACTATATTCATTTGAGATGTGACCAACATGTGCTTGGGAGTGATGTGGTGTTGCAACAGCCTTAAAACTTATTTAACTCTATTCAAGAGATTTCTAGATCAGAACAAAAAGTTAAAATACTATGAGAGTATTTTATGATACTATAAGACAACAACAAGTATAAAACATATCAAGTTCAATACATTAAGATACTATAGGAGTATTTTAGGCACTATAAACAACTTGTGTGAGAACATAAAAGACCCTTTTGGTAAGTCTATGATTCCGGAGTATATACTTCCAAAGTTTTATATAATTGAGATTTTATAGACTTAGAATTTGTGATCTATGCTCCACTTCCTATTCCTTGTTTGGTTGTGGTTTTGGAGTAAGATCACTTATTCGAAGGTCTATTTAATCTTAAATTATATACAACTTGTATACACTGCGCAATTATAGGAAGACCTGGAAAGAATCAGCAAGAGAAACTAAAACATTCTATGCGTCACACTAATAAATAATAACCATAATTGACTTAGTAAGTTAGTGAATACACTACTCACACTATGTGTTAAGATTATTATTTTTCTTGCAGCCAGTAACAGATATTCAGTTCACCGAAATTCATTCGAGGATAACCAATTATGATTCATGAAGTTTATTTTATATATAGACTCCCATTATGAATTATTTTCCAGAACCCTATGAAAGTCAAAACCAGATACACTAGGAAACAAGGATAACTTAGTTCAAATATCACTAGTACAAAACCCACTATACTTACTAGTATGGACATATCTCGGAAATGTTGGCAGAAACATTGAGAGTAGCCCAGTAAAACGTGAAATTGTTTAGTACATTTAAGTTGATGGAATACATCTAGTGATGACCATCATTATTCACGAAATCATTCTTCGCTATGCAACAGAATCATGTCTTCACAAGAAGGAAACCCACAACAGGCGAGGCACCAATTCTGCAGATTGACTCCGCTACTTTTCAGGCTGCAGTCACAGCTGTTGTGACAGCCATCATGGCACATTTAGATGCTATTAACGCCAGAGGAAGCGGAAGTGGTGTCAGTTATGCTAATCGTAGTAACAATCACGGGAACCAACGAGTGTATGTTGACAAGGACACTCTAGACCATAAACCTAAGAACAAGAAACAAAAGAAAAGGAGAAAAAGTCGATTCAAGGTTCTAACAAGAGACGACATCTTCTGACTACCCCTGTGGTCACAACATCTGGTACTTCATCTGCCACTACAACCCCCGTCAAGCGATATGCTGGAACTCTCCCAACGTGCAACAAATGCAACTACCACCACAACGGAGCCTGCCGAGAGTTACAATGTAGAAATTGTAACAGAAAGGGGCACACTGCCTGTTTCTGCAGAGCATCGGCATAGCCAATCCCCCAAGTAAAACAAGTATGTTTCACGTGCGGTGAATTTGGACACTTCAGGAAAGAATGTCCAATGGAGAGAAATAACGATGGAGTTCGCTTCTGCAGAACTCCGACTCAGCATATCACTTCAACCACCGATGCTAGTATAGTTAAGGTATGCCATGCATGTGGTGAAATGGGGCATGCTAAGAAAGATTGTCCAATAGAGAGAGGTGACAGAGGAGAAGTAGGAATCTAACAACTTGACATAAAAGGAGTATCGAAGGACCCCTCTTTTGAAATTTTGGTACGTTTTCTAAATAAAATTACTTAAAAATTTTAATTTATATTTATATAAGATTAAAACTTGGGGAAAACAATTAAAAGTAATTATAATAACTTGTTCAAGTCACAATATTCACAAGAGAACTAAATATCTGTTCAGGGAAGTTGTGATAGCTTAGTATGTACATTAGAGTTGTGCATAACTAAGATTTTGCAGACTTAGAGTGAGTGATTCCACCTTAATTCTTGTTCCTTGTCTGGTTATAGATTTAGGGCAGAGTTACTCAGTCGAACGTCTTATTCATCTTAATTATACATAACTTGTACATGCCAGGCGATCATAGAAGTACCAAAGAGGATCGAAACCTAAAGTACTGACACTAGTTATCAAAACACTTGCACTATTAGTACTTGCTCATCGCGGTACGATTTGTGGCAGTGGTAATATCAAGGAGAAAACAGAAAGCACTAGAACGTTTACACAGAGTACATTGTCGAATACATTCGAAATACACCGTCGTATAATCAGCGTTTCTTTTAAATCGGCCTAACAGTTATTTCTGTAAAGAGTCTGATATCATCATTCGTCGTGAATTGGCGTGGTCCTCACCATACTAAGTTCATATGTTTCTATCGCCTCGACCGTCAATTTCACGAAACCTTCATCATTCGTAACGACAGTCTGCCCTAAAGCTTAGTTTTGTCTTTCATATTCTAAACCCCGACGTACTCGTGCGAAGAGTACTTTGTCCTCTGAAGCCTTGTCGTCATATGTCCACAGACCATTCCGAGATACCACTCGTCCAGTAGACCAAGTTCAAGCACAGAGGCTAAGGACCAATACAGCCCACCTATCACTAATAAGTGTATATGCGAAGGTGGTATATAATTAAGATTATGCATATTTAGTATGTGTGTTTCCGCCCTATCTCCTGTTCCTTGTCTGGTTGTGGACCTAGGGCAGAGTCGCACATCCGACCGTCTAACTAATCTTAATTATATACGACTTGTATATACGAGGTAATGATAGATGGACCAAGTATGGATCCTATCAAGGACAATAGGACAAAGTTGCCAGGTCTACGAATGGGTATTCTGCCAATCAGAGGAACGCAACCCCAGTAGTATTGCTAAGAAAGCTAATTTTGGGATGAAATTCCATCTAACGGGGGGATAATGTGACAACCCAAAAATTTTTCCCTTGTAAAGTCAAGTAAATCAACCTTAAGTCAGACTCACTCCTGCTATCATTTAGCACTGTTTAGAGTCTGTTTGAGTGTTCTGAGCACAATACATTCAAGGAATGAGTGTTAGGAAGTATCTGTTAGAGCCACTGTACAAAGATCAAGCCATAAACTCATTCAAGAGGAGTTTATGGCCAAGACACCAAGGGTTTACGGCTGTAAACTCAAGGTGGCTATAAACTCACCTCTATATAAGTAATACTTAGCATTTTTTCTCATTCTTTTCCTTCCTTGGCCAAAATCTCTCCATTCTCTCTCAAGTATCATTGAGTTCTTCATCCTAGATCTTTAAAAACGTAAGTGATTCCTTCCATCTTTGTGTTAATACATCTCTTATTCTTGAATCTCCTTTGAATTCACCGATGAATTCAATCTTTTGGGTCTAGATCTTCAAGATCCTAAAGAACACCAAGAACACCCTAGTGTTTTTGGGCCGAAATCAACCCTTTCAAGCTTCAATATCGTTAGTACTCCTTCCTTAACTTGTTGTATGCTAGAAACTCTTAATTCTAGCCTTGAAATCAAGCTTTTCCCAAGAACATGAGCTGTTTACGGCCAAGAGCATCTCCCTTGGCCGTAAACCCTAGTTTGAAGTGCAATTGGACCTTAAACTCTTCCTAAGGCTTGGACATGAACCTAGAACCCTTCCTCAATGCTTTAAGACCCAAAATAAGACCATTTGGTGAGTTTACGGCCGTACACTTTATGGTGTGGCCGTAAACACCTCAACACCTTCTATAAAGTTGGTTTTTCTCATCCTTGTGTAGAACAATGGTTCCTCAAGCTTCCCAAGAATTCAAACACTCTCTTGTACACCTTTTACCATGATTTTACGGCCGTAAGCTCCATGGCCGTAAACCCATGGCCGTAAACACCATTCTTTGGCCTTAAACATCCCTTAGATGAATCACATGTGATTCTAACACTTGGTCCAAGTGTTTCCTAGTCCCGTAAGGTGTTTCCTTGCATTTGGTTGCTTCTAAACACTATATTTATGTCAATATATGCCATTATATGTCATTTAGTACTCGTTAAGTCTCGGTATTTCATTCGTGGAACTTCTCATCCTTACCCCTGTAATCAATCTTTTAATTCATTTTAAATACTTTTAAAAGGGGGGGAATACAAGTTGAACACAATGATAATTGTGAAATTATTTGTTATAAATAGCTTTCAAAAGATTGCTTATGTCCTTTATAAGTAATCCAACCAATTCAAAAACTCTATTAAAGTTATGTTACTTATTGGTTTATAAAACTCTGTTTTAAAGAACAATCATAACTTGGTAGATAAACAAGTCTTATTTCAAGGTAATAACAAGTACAGAGGGTCATTCTACAACAAGTACAGAGGATCATTCTATAACAAGTACAGAGATTCCATTCTATAACAAGTACAGAGGGTCATACTATAACAAGTACAGAGGGTCATTATATAACAAGTACAGAGAGTCTATTCTATAACTAATACAGGAAGTTCATTCTATAACTAGATTCTATAACTAGTACAGAGAGTTCATTCTATAACTAGTGCAGAGAAGAACATACTATAATCATAACAGTAGAAACATTCTATAACTATAACGAAAGAACAGATCATGAAACAGAGTAATACGTCATACCGAGTTTCAATGACAACGGTACGAACACCACGTACCAAAGTTAGTAATCTTGAAAAATGACACATACGTCATACTTAGTTTCAATAACAACGGTACGAACATCACGTACCAGGGTTAGCAAACATGAAGAATGACACTTACGTCATACCGCGTTTCAATAATAAAGGTACAAATACAACGTATCAGGATTAGCAAACACGGAGTATGATACAAGAAACACCTAAACATATGTAAAACTCAGGTTAACAAACATGAAGTAATAACATATCTTTCTGGATTTGCACAAACAACGGTACAGATACAACGTACCAGGGTTAGCAAACACGAAGTACAACGTCATACCGAGTTTCAGTAACAAAGGTACAAATACAACGTACCAGGGTTAGCAAAATTGAAGAATGACACTTATGTCATACCGCGTTTCAATAACAAAGGTACAAATACAACGTACCAGGGTTCACAAACAGGAGGTATGATACAGGAAGAACATTAAAAATAAGTAAAATGTATAACATAAACATTCAGTTAGATGGTGATTTATAATGCTAACTTTATAATTTCTTGGTAGATACATATAAGATATATATATATATATATATATATATATATATATATATATATATATATATATATATATATATATATATATATATATATATATATATTAATTAAGTCCAACACATAGTAGAATGTGTGCTTTCCGCTTCATTCCATGTTCCTTGTTTGGTTGTGGGTTTAGAGCAGATGCATTCAGTCTACTATCTATTCGATCTTGACTATATATATATTTTGTATACACCAAGTAATCATAAGGAGTATCAGGTATAGGTCAGGTCATAGTATACAAATTCAATACATCGTTTTCTAGTACAAAAACATATTTTCAGATAGAACATTGAGTAAACTAAACTAGAAACTTAACAGTTAAAGGTTTAATCCATTTTATTAAACCAGTACAACTTAAAGGACCTTAAATTGTTAATTTTATGATACTTTAGTTTACACATCAGGGTTATCTATATGTAATATCTGACAGATAGTTAGATGTGTGTTTTCCACCTTCCTTCCTGTTCCTTGTTTGGTTGTGGGCTTAGGGCAGATTCACACAGTTAACTATCTGTTCGATATTAGATCATATACAACTAGTGTAAACTAAGTGATTATTGAAGGAACTAGTGTGGTTACTATTATTACTAAAAGAACTATTACAGTTAACTCTGTGAGTATCAAATGAATGCACCAGAGTTATATATAATTAAGATCTAATAAACAAAGGCATGTGTGACTTCCGCCTCATTTCATGTTCCTTGTTTGGTTGTGGGCTTAGGGCAGATTCACACAATCGATTGTTTGTTTGATCTGTATTCTATATAATTTATATTCATTTAATACCCATTTAAAGGACTATAGTGTCATTTTTACTTATCTTTCATCAAAAGCAGGAAATATAGGATTTTCTGGAGGAACAGGCAAACTTTTCTAAACAAGAACTTACTACAACTTACTACAACTTTCTACAAACTTTCTTACTACTTACTACATCACTAAAATCTTATGAACTCACCAGCTTAAATGCTGATCTATGCTTTCTACAAACTTTCTTACTACTTTCTACAAACTTTCGCGCACTGGGATTCAAAAGATGGAGCAGTATAGCTTCATGTCTTTCTGTTATTTGCTATGTATTCTATATTATGTGAATTACATACTTTGTAAATACTTTCTTTCTAAAGAAATGGTTGTTTATTACTTTGATTACTATGATGTATGTCTTGTGATACTAAACATGACGTCCTCCACCCCCGAACATTTCCGCCGTTCCGGTTTGGGGGTGTGACAACTCCGGCCCAATCTATCCTGCAGCAATCTCGGCTCGGAAAGACCTGAGCCGCTCCTCCATGATCTCCATGATTCCCTCCTTGACGGTACCGACAATCACTGGGGTAGCATCAAGGATGCCACGAGTAACCTTGGCTGCGATAAGATCGCGCAGCCTCTTATCGATGGGCTCTGCACCTGAGTATGAACCTCATCCTGATCCTGAACCTGAACCTCGCGTGATCATCACCATCCTCAACTGAAAATATCACAAATAACCAAGATAAGGAATTCGAAAGAGATTCCTCCTCACTGGAATTCTAAGAACTATCGGGTTTGTCATTGATTCAGGTACAGGTTATGTGCTTTCAGTAGTACGGGACCAATACTACCTTCCACACCTACATGTACATTCCCCAAGGCCATACCTGATATCCCTAACTCATCCAATCACAAATCATGACTCACAAACAAAACACTAACTCAGATCCTAGACTACTCTAGGATTCTCAATCCTCACCAAACCAGAAACTCAAATTAATCATAGCAGGTTGCCCTATGCATGCAAGTTATACACAAAAGAGAATCACATAGACTGTCAAATAAAGCTTCTGCCCTAAACCACAACCAAATAAGGAACATGAATAACGCAAATTCCCTCATTCTAGGACTATGCAATCCTAAGCATGTACAACTTTGAAAGCATACACTTAGCAAATAATCCATAGAAATTTAATTTCCATATATACTATAGCATGCCTAAAACATTGGGAACACTTACTTGAGCTCGCCCGATTACGCGTATTGCATTCTCCCATTTTTCTTACAAAATTGTTTTCAGGAAATTTACCTTTGGTTTCTTTTTGAAAAGCAATTTGTTACTATTTCCTCAGTTTGAGTTCTGAAACACCCAGAAGTGTGCCCGAATCCCTCAAACCAAGGCTCTGGTACCAACTTGAAACAGTCCAAATTTTTACAGAAAATTTCAACTTTTAATTTCATAAATATCAATCAGAAGAAGTCCAAAAATCACATTACATATCCGTATGATTTTAAAATTCAGAGTACGAAAATGAAATATGATAACCGCGGGGGAATGCATGTCGCGCCATCAAGCCGGACCCTTGCCCTTATCAAAAGAATGAATGGTTTTGAGCATTCTAACACTCCTAAAGTGTACATGCAACCCTAAATTCTTTGGATCTATGTTTTCTCTAATATACATGCAAACTTTCAATATTCCAAAGCATTATCCTAACTAGCATACAATGGAGTATCTATACTACAAAATTCCAGTTAGATGACATACATTTTGTTGTAGTTGAAAGCCTTGAACCTTTAAGAGCTTAGCACCAATAGTATGAATGCCTCAAATGGAATCACAACACGCCTTTGGACAATGGATGACTTTTAAGAGAATATCTTAACACCAAATCGGACCCAATGATTCTTCAAGAATACTAGTGTCAATGTTGGATGCTAAAGGGCTTCTAATATAGTGTGACAAGATTAGGTTTACACCATGTAAACCTTAATGACCATGACCTTCCATATTCCTTAGGATCCATGGGTTTAAACCGCCATGGATCATCCATGGGTTGTCACATGGATTTAGCCCAACCTAAGGAATCATGTATCATTGGCCCACACCATAGGAATGAATGATTTAACAATCAACCCCTTATATTTAATTAGTCTCTTTTTGATTACATAATTAATTCTTGATCAATACTAATTAAATAATATGTTTTCATATAATAATATTAGAACTTATAATATATTAACAAATCATAAATAACCTTTTCTCAAAAGTCCATCCTATCAAATTGTCCTGGTGATATGGAACCCAAATGGACCATGTTACTCCCGGGTCAAGTACATACCAATTATACTTATGGACTTAGACACTAATCCAACAATCTCCCACTTGGATAAGTCTAATAACTATTATTGCAAGTACGACTCCATAACCCGACTAGCAATCGTAGCTCTTAAAAGTCGTTGACGAACTCTGACCTAGTCAATGACGCGCCCATTAGATAAGGGATCATATATTCCTCCATTATAGATATCATATGGACTGAGACATGGATTATAATCATTCTCTCTGCCCATCTGTTGTTTCCCGATTTATGATTGATGAAGACCGACTAATTGAACAAATCAAATCAGTCCAGGCTTGTCCAAGTAGTTAGGGGTGTCATCACTAAATCATCAAGGGCCCACAAATATCGCTTTTATTCCTCCAAGGGTAAAAGGAATGGATAAACTTTGACTCAAATGCTTGCTTGTACTTACTCATCAAATCACACACAACAATATGTTTTATAACACCAAGTTACTGGTGCATTTACATACGTTAATGTGAAACTGACTTGTAAACTACAACTCACATGTCTTGGTTTCAAGAATATAAGATATTATCGTCTCACAATCACTCGTGATAAAATCCATAAAGTGATTCAGATGAACGTGGGTTGAATCCAATACTCGAATCTTATTCCAGGAGTACTCATGAATACTGTAGCTATGTCTAAAACACTAGGACAAACTACAGACCCATTCGTGACAGTCTTGCCTCAATACCTACTTCTAAAGTATGATCAACTGTGGATGGTTTGAATAACGTAGTTATTCAAGAACTCAAAACATGCAAAGTGAAACACAATAATAATATTAAACCTATATGGCCCAAAAAAACTTTTGAGTTATATTGATTACTCATTATTCATTGTATGATGTTTCGAATAATCAACTTAATACTTGAATTAAAACAATACTTATGCCATGCTGCAAGCATGCACACTATGTTTGTCTAAAAAATAGTTATGCCATGCTCCAAGCATGCACACTATGTTTGTCTATGGTCCTTACTTTGTGAAATAGATCAATTGAAAAACGTTTCAATGATGCTCATTTCACAATTCCAAATCCTTATTGCAAGTGTAAGAATTCCAAAATCTTGTCACTGCTAGAAAGTATTAGATTCTAAACTATCATGCAATGATTCTTTTGTAATGTCTAGGTACCCAAAAGTCACAGAGACTTGACAACAGACATTACAAAGTATTCCAATGGAGATTGACAACAAAACAATTCCAAGGAAGCGAAGTCTCAAATTCAAAGTACATACCTTTGAACATCCTTCTTGCATTAAGTTTTCTAATCTTACACAGATTTAAGCAATAACTTCCACCTATGGAAACATATCCATATTCCCATTTTGACTATCACTTCTGAACAAGAGTTGCCTCTTTTCAGAATATGTCAATATGGTCCATCCTTTATACTTCCAACTATAGGCGACCAATCCTTGGCGAACCTTAGATTGTCCTTAACAGTTGTTTAACCACTTTAGTCATATCCGATTCTATTCCTTTTTCCCTCTTAACGCCCTAGGCATTTGGAAAATTTTAGAACGTATAAATATTATAGCACATTCAATCGATCCTATACCCGAAGCATATTGGACACGATTCATAAAGACATGATACCTAACCAATCTTTTGCTACAATATTTCTATTTTCCATGTTCTCATAATTTGAATTATGAAAATGGATGATGTAATCATAATCGAATTTGAAAACGCAATTAATACAATCATGACTAAATTTGATTACAATCTCACAATCTAAGCTTTTATACTTAAAATGAAGTATAATTTCCTATCCTTAATTATAGCACAACAACTTTTCAAACTCTGCATCTTGCAAATTGAAACTTTGGTTTTCTATAAATAACATTGCTAACTTACAACATTCATCATAATTGATTATACTCCCACTAGTATAATAATCATAACTTCACTAGCACAACACTTATGCTCCCACTAGCTTTGACATGTATTCAGAAATTAGTTGGACTTCTGGAAATCAATACTTCATTGACTTTCTTACCAAAGTTCAGATTTCTGACATGAGATGCTTCGATAAAACTTTATCTAGGCTTCTCAAAATCATACACCTTTCCTTAGACAGCTTACATGTGTGTCTAAACAATTTTAGAACTTATAACAGTAAGTCTCAAATGTTTAGCCCTTTGCCATTTCTCACAATTCGAATTATGAAAAGGGATTCTGTAATCATAAACGAATTTGAGAATGCAAATTTCACAACTGTTATCTACTTAAAATCTACTTAGTGAAAGCGATTCCTCAGCATCATTTTCATGAATCGAAGAGAAACCTTATGACACTTAGATTTTATGGTGTATGTGTTCCTATCCATGTGAATTTTTCTTAACCATAATTATAAGACAAGGTTAGTGACAAATCCAAACTCATATGGACTGAACTTGTTCAATCTTAATTTATTGCCATTTGGCAGCACAAGGGCCTTCCATTGCTTCCAAGTTGTTATGCAAACAACTGAGAACTCATAGAACTCACATGTATAGTCAACTTTAACTGGAATGGGCACATAAATAATAATATGTCTACACGATAGGTTATAAACCTCAAGTCGTGTGCTAGTGTTTAACAATAGCTTTACTCTTGATTAGATCTTGAAAATTTCAAGATCTTTAGTACTCCCACTCACCTCTTGACATATAAGATTCACTTTGTCATGGAACATTACTTGACAAACAAATATCCAAGAGTTAGTGCGGATCCTAATCAAGACTACCACTTCACACAATTGGCCTTGGTTGGTCTTTGTTTTATCCAAAACATCACAACTTACCAAATTCAAATGTATAAGAGTAGAAAACATTTTACTCTACATTTGATAAGTGTTATAACCTTTCTTAAGATTATGTCACTCAAGGCTCAATCTTGGAGTATGAATCTAAGACGAAGTATGACTCACCTTCTAGATTTAACCATTTCAACAATTCACGATTCCTCTTCCTAACCATGCAAATGCACCAAGATGTATTTAGAGGATCAATTATGATATGGTTTTTCCATAAACATTAAGATGATCATAAAACACGATACTAAAGTACTCTCCTATCTTTTCAGATTGGAGAAACTTTTATCTTTCTTCCTAATTTGATTCTTCTCATTCGTTCTGCCATACAATGAAACTTTTCCAATGTTTCACAATTATACTTAAACTTGTAAGCATAACCATATTTACTAAACTTTAGTAAATCATGACGAATAGTCTTATCGTTCTTTGTGGCGGACCTGACCAACGCACACCCAGTATACCCGATCCCCTAGTCCTTTACTTGACTCACATATACATGTGAACAAGGAATTAGTCTTAATTTACCAAAGATGAAAATTCTCATTCATCATACAATACAACTTGCATGATTCCAAGTTTCTGTCCAATTGAAACTTAGGTGATGAGAATCTTTCCTTCTTTGGCAAATACTCGACACTACCACAAACGAAAGAATCAAATTCATATTGCTAACATGGAAACATACAAACATCAATTTTTCATAAATGCCTTTGTAAGGAGATATAAAAATAAAAAAAAATGTTTATTTAAAAAATGCGGAAAAAACATTTCCTTACAATGCAATTAAAAATGAAAACTATGTTATTATATATTTCCTAGCAATCTATCATAACTCCTAAGCAGCAGCTCAAAAATCCGATCTTCAAACCATGCAATTGAAATCCATCTTCGCGACCAGATTTAACATACTCTTCTTTTAGGCTTCCTTCCTTTTGCATGATCCTACAAAACATCAAAATGCAACCTAGTCACATCATGTATTAAGAATCATCAATTAGGAACTTAACAGAGTTAGATAGTGGATTTACCTGAAGCAGAGTCAAACTTTTTGATTCTACCTTCTCTCTGATCTTTCAGGTAGTCAGGGCAGCTTCGTGACAAGTGCGCCTTCTCTTGGCAATAGAAACATATAGACTCTTTGGGAATGGTACACGGGACAATCTCAGACTTAGCCTTTCTCTTTCCCTTGGAAAGAGAAATCTTTTCTGGACTTCCAATGTTTCCATTGTCAATGTCCATGGAAGTTTGGGGAGTAGATCTTCCAATCAAATTTTCTTTTCCAGTGCGCCAAATCATTGTTGATTCAGCAGCAACAAGCAAATAGGGAAGATCAATATGGGTCATGTCGTGGTCTGTCACATAGTAGTCCTTAATGAACTCACTATATGACTCGGGAAGTGATTGAAGAACCCAGTCAACCGCCAACTTCCTCGAGATAACGACACCCAATACTCTCAGCCTGTAAACATGTGACTTCATCTCCAAGACATGAGTACACACAGACCTTCCATCTTGATGTTTCATCGCAAGTAGGGCTTGAGTGACCTTGAACTTTTCAAGTCTTTGAACTTGTGGGTCAGGGAGAATAATTGGTGGATGTAGAGGAAGTGAAGCATGATATTCTAGAACATCATCTTCAGGAGGAAAGCTTGTTCCAAGAGATTTGGGAAGACCATAGTTGTCTGAACTAGACATCTACATGGGAGAAATTTAGGCCAGTTGATTTAAGTCCTTAATATAACACCCAAATGAAATATTAAGGCTAGGACCCAACACAATATTTTACAATTCAGAAGAGGGTTTCCGTAATCCTATTGCAAAATATTTGAAGGTAGGTCGTCATTTACCAATTTCCATCACAAAAAACGAAAAAGAATTTTAGGTTTTAAGTGAATTGAAATTCCTAGATCCTTTGAGATTCATTGAACGATTCAATGGCATGTTTAAATCTCGATTGTTCCCTTCAAGTTTTTAACTGGTATGTCGAGGATCACAAACAAGGTGTGAATAACCACGCAAATTAGCTTGGTACACCCAATGTTACAACCACCTAATCAATGTGCCAATTAACCACACACGCTCCATTGATCTATAATTAAAATCAAGCTACCCTCTGCCACGCACTGTCAGTCCAGATTAGTGTGCCGGTTAACCACACATGCTCCACTAACGCTTAACAAGGTGCAAAGTGAAATTTCATGGGTTAGCACCATATTCACATTTTTCGAAGTAACTAAGATTTGGGAATTTATCATTATATTTTTAATGAAGGGAGAATTAGAGTCCTATCCTACCGGTTCTGCTAACGACCCTCCACCGGTCAAGGAAGCGGTGGGTGAGAGTGGACACCCATTAAACAACCATTTTATAGGCAGTAACCTTATACCCCCCTTATAGATCGGCTTCGTGAATGAGGCCTAGTAACGGTATGACTGACTTTGTTCTTATACATATATATATAAATATTGAACCTATAATATTATAATAGTATAAGGGTAGAATTTTAAACATTAAAATTCTAGGGTTTGGAATTAAATGTTTCAAAAGTTAGACTTTTACATTTACAAATTCCAAAACTTGAGGGCAAGTTTTGAACTATTTAAAAACTTTTGGAATCCATATCTTATGATTTTAATATGGGTTTTAATGAAAAGACTCTTGAAAATCTATAACTTGAGGACAAGTTATGGAGTTCATAAAAAACGTTTATGGAAAAAGACTCTTCAAGTTCATAACCTATAATTTTAATGATCTCTTTAAAAGAAAAACTTTTCATTTTCCATAACTTGAGGACAAGTTATGTAATTCATCAAAACATTTAGATCAACTATTGTAACTTACAAAAAATCAAACAATTTGTCTATGATCTAAATTAAACTCATAAGAACGAGACAATTCATATCAAACAAATTTCATGTAATTAGCCTAACCATATAAACTAATAAAAAACATGAAACTTTGACAATTATCTTATAAATTGGATAAGCATGATCATTACCACATCAAAAGCAGGTTTATAAGTTCAAAAACATTTTAGGGTAATGATCCTAGTCCAATTCTGGCCAAAAACTTCAAAAATTTGCATTCTTGAGCACCAACTCGTTGAGTGCATGAACTGACTCGGCGAGTTGGTCAGGTTTGTGAGGTGACTCGGTGAGTCCCCCAGTCGACTCAACGAGTCTACTGTCCAGAAAGCAGAAAATCTGATTTTTTTTAAGCATTTGAAAGCAAGTAGCATCAAGTATATTGGAAAACAACTCTAGGCTCTAACACCACTGAAGGGTTTTGAGATATCTAACACTGCTAAGGAGTACATGTAACCCTAAATGCTTTGGATCTATGTTTTCTCTAATATACATGCAAACTTTGAATATTCCAAAGCATTATCCTAACTAGCATACAATGGAGTATCTATACAACAAAATTATAGTTAGATGACATACCTTTTGTTGTAGTTGAAAGCCTTGAACCTTTAAGAGCTTAGCACCAACAGTATGAATGCCTCAAATGGAATCACAACACACCTTTGGACATTGGAGGACTTTTGAGAGTATATCTTAACACCAAATCGGCCCCAATGATTCTCCAAGAGTACTAGTGTCAATTTTGAATGCTAGAGGGCTTCTTATATAGTGTGGCAAGATTAGGGTTACACCATGTAAACCTTAATGGCCATGACCTTCCATATTCCTTATGATCCATGGGTTTAAACCTCCGTGGATCATCCATGGGTTGTCACATGGATTTAGCCCAACCTAAGGAATAATGGATCATTGGCCCACACCATACGAATGAATGATTTACCAATCAACCCTTTATATTTAATTAGTCTCTCTTTGATCACAGAATTAATTCCAAATTAAGTCTTCATCAATACTAATTAAATAATATGATTTCATATTAATATATTAGAACTTGTAATATATTAACAAATCATAAATAACCTTTTCTCAAAAGTCCATCCTATCAAATTGTCCTGGTGATATGTAACCCAAATGGACCATGCTACTCTCGGGTCAAGTACATAACAATTATAGTTATGGACTTAGACACTAGTCCAACAAAGATGTACCTAAAACATGCAATAAAACTATAAGCACAAGCTTAGTGAGTTTTCCAAAATACTCGAATCATATAATCATATAATACCATGCACACACATAAACACATAAAAGTTTGCCATGGACTCCCTCCATGGTCTTCATTGGAACGTCATGTGCTACCCCTATGGTCTTATATCCCTGAGCCATGGGCTCCTCCCATGGTCTTGCCAAATGCTATGGGCTCCTCTGTTAAGAGAAAAACTTTTGAGAAACACACTTGAACAAAAGTTAGAACAAGTTATATAATGTGGAAAAAAGTTTAACTCAAAGGATCATAAACCTCAACAATAATAAGAAGTTAGAGTTGTTAGATAGTTAGATGATTATATGAGGAAATGTAATTGCGAAAATGTAAGGAAATATAAATGACAGCAAGTTATATATCAAGTAAACACTAAACTAATTCTTAACAAGGTTTGCAATCAAACACTAGTTAGTAAATGCGATCAGTTTAAAGTGATTGAAGTCACAAGGACTTGATTCGAAGGAGAGTTTGAGAGAGATCTTGAATATATTATTATAAGTTCGGAAAGATCTTGAAGATAAGAGAGAATTCTGATAGTAAGTAGTGAGAGAAGAGGTATGTGATAAGAGATGTATTTTTCATTAGAAGTTGAACACTCTATTTATAGAGTTCTGAGAACATACAGTAGAAATAAACAAAGACTATAATTCAAAAGAAGTGTCCATGCAAGGCACACTGGACAATACATTGTAAATACATAAGTTAAAAACTAAGTCTTTGTTCCAGATGAGGTTGTTGTGGATGGCTTCATCATTTCTCGCCGCGGTAGCAAAAACATCATTGCGGTAGTGAGGAGGACTTCAGATTGCGGTTTAAGAGGGTCACTTTCTTGATTCAATAATTTCCCCTAAGTGACCTCTTTAACCTTTTCAATTGTTGAGTTTTAGAAACTTGATCAGCATCCACCAAAATTTTCTCACTTCACCCAGCCAGGTGATCCTTCTTGTGATATCAAATTTTACTTCATCAGTCGTGTGCTTCGACCTCTCCACCGAAGTCAGGGTACCTTCCAGTTGTTTGCGGGTTAGGCGGTGCATACTTGTGATGGTGACGAAGTACTTAACGTTGTTGTTGCTCTCTTGAACACAACTCCTAGTTCTGGAAGGTTGGTTGCACCTAAGGATTGATCTTGATATCCTTCAGTAAAGACAGGTGCAGATGCAAGTGCAGGAAGGTTGAATTTTTGAACAAGGGCTGGATGAATATCAACATCCATCTTGAAAAAATCACACACTGCGGATCTCAAATTCTCACAAGCTTTTTCGTACGCAATCTTCATTTTGGGATGTTTCTCCGACTTTATCTGAAAGACCCTAGCAATTAAGAATACCTCTTCCAGATTCATGCAGGGAAAATCAGCTTGAGTTCTGATATAATAACAACCTCTTCGCGTTATAGTATACTGGATGAACTCTGATTTCATGAATTTTCTGATTTTATAGTTCTTGAGTCTGGAAGGTCTGTCGTTGGACCATATTTTTTCAAAGGGTGATCCGTGCTTGTTATGAAACTTGCTTAACCTTTCAAACTCAAGTGGAAGCCTTTGGTCATTTGGGAGACTGCGGTCAAAGGGTTCAAAGACCGTGAAGAATTTAGCATTTGGTGAGATGGGAATGTCCCTGTAACCATCTTCAGGAGGTTCGGCATATGTCAAGACTGGCATGTAGTCTTCGTCTAGAAGTCTTCTTGATGGATTAACCCAAGAGTTGATGAGGTTTTCATCCATTGTTGTATCAAAACCATGATCTCTCTACATTTGTTCAGCAGCTTAGCTGCTCTCCAGTCTGCTTTACGTTGTTTGGTTGCAGGAGAGTCATTAGAATGATCAGATGACATGATTGGCTCCAGATTTTTGATTGGTGATGGAGTTCCTGTTGGATTACTGTCTAAGTCCATAACTACATTTGGTATATACTTGACCCGACTCGGCATGTTCCATTTGGGTTGCACGGCATTGGGACAATTGGATAGCCAAGATGAGGAGAAAAAAGGGATACTAGTGATTTATATTAATATATTATAAGTTCTAATATATTAATATATAATCATATTTTTTAATTAGTATTGATCAAGGATTAATTTATAATTAATTAAGTGATCAAAAGGAACTAATTAAATATGGACTCTTAGATATATATTTGTAGTGGGCCAAGTTCATTTAGGTTGGGCTAAGCTTTCATTGATAGTCCATGGAGCTTTAACCCATGGATCCTATGGAAATGAAAGGTCATGGGTATTAGGATTTAACCCTAATCCTCCACACTATATAAATAGTCCAATGGTGCATAAAATTGGTGCGAAGAAGATGACTAGTTCATAGTAGTGAGGGCATAACCGATTTTATGAGATGTAAACCATGTATCCTTTATTCCTTAGTTATTCCAAATGTTTATGGTGTTGTGTGAACCATTTGAGGTGTCACACCTGGGGCACTCGGCTCTTAAGCATCAGTGAATCAAGCCACATATAAAAAGGTATGTCTTCTAACTTGTTTTATTACCCAAGTTTCAAAGAATGTATGCTAGATAGGGTAATACCTTGTAATATTCATATTTGCATGTATAATAGAGAAAACATAGATCCAAGGTATTTGTTGGGTTTTGAGCATTCTAACACTCCTATGGTGTACATGCAACCCTATAAACCTTGGATCTACGTTTTCTCTATTATGAAGCACCTATACTACAAAGTTCTAGTTAGATGACATACCTTTTGATGTAGCTTGATGTCTTCAAGCTTTAAGAGCTTAGCCCCAATAGTGTGGAAGCCTCAAATGGAATCATAAATCACCAAAACACCTTGGAAGAACTTGAGAGAATATGTATGCACACTAAAGTCGGCCCACTCTTATTTTCACACACTTGTTCCAATTTTGTGAGCCAAGGACCCTTTTATATATTATGGAGGATTAGGGTTACACCCATATAAACCCTAATACCCATGACCTTTCATTTACATAGGATCCATGGGTTAAAAGCTCCATGGACCATCCATGAAAGCTTAGCCCAACCTAAATGAACTTGGCCCATTCCATATATATAAGAGTCCATATTTAATTAGTTCTTTTTGATCACTTAATTAATTCTAAATTAATTCTTGATCAATACTAATTAAATAATATGATTCCATATTAATATATTAGAACTTATAATATATTAATATAAATCATAAATATACTATTCTCAAAAGACTATCCATATAAATTGTGCCGGTGAAGTGCAACCCAAATGGACCATGCCGGGTCGGGTCAAGTATATACCAAATATAGTTATGGACTTAGACATTAATCCAACAGTCTCCCACTTGGATAAGTCTAAAACTATTATTGAGTATGACTTCAAAACCTAACTGGCAATCGTAGCTCTTAAAGCCGCTGTCGAACTCTGACCTTGTCAATGACTTGTCCATTAGATAAGGGATCATATATTCCTCCATTCCAGATATCATATGGACTGAGACATGGATTATAATCATTCTCTCTGTCCATTTGTTGTTTCCCGATTTTCGATTTATAATGACTGACTGATTGAACAAATCAAATCAGTCCTGGCTTGGCCAAGCACTCACATGTGTCATCGCTAAATCATCAAGGGGCCCACATATATCGCTTTTATCCCGAAGGTAAAAGGAATGGATAAACTTCGACTCATATGGCTTGTTCTACTACTTGTTGAATCATACACAAAGGCACGTTTTATAACATCGAGTTACCAATGCGTTTTCGTGCAATCAATGTATAACCAACTCATAGTAACAACTCATATCTCTAGGTTTTAAGAATATAAGATATTATCGTCTCATGATCATTCGTGATAAAATCCATGAAGTGATTCAAATGAGCGTGGGTTGAATCCAATACTCAGAACTTATGAGCACTCATGAGTGTTGTAGCACCACTTTGTCCACCAACTTGGACCTCTACAAACCAACCCATGACAGTCTTGATTCATATCTACTTCCAACATATGACCGACTGTGGATGGTTTGAATAACTTAATCATTCAGGAAGAGCGACTTAGTTATTCTGGAAGTCAAAACATGCAAAGTGAAACACAAGAATAAATGAATCAAATATGGTATCAAACCCTATGAATATAAATAAACACTTTTTTTTATCACCATACTGATTACTCATTATTCATTGTTTCGGTTTTATCAACTTTATACTTGAATTAAAAACACTAGTTGTCCCATGCTCCAAGCATGTACACTATGTTTTTCTTAAACAATAGCTTTGCCATACACCAAGTATGCACTCTATGTTTGTCTATGATCCTTACTTTGTGAAATAAACCAATTGAACATAATTTCAATGATTCTAATTTCACACTCCTAAATCCTTATCGAAAAATGTGAGAATTTCAAATTCCTATCATTTATGGAAATCTGTTTAGATTTTAAACTTATATGCACTGAACCTCCTGTAATGAATATCTACAAAGTCACAAAGACTTGTCAACAGTCATTATAAGGTATTCTAATGGAGATCAACTCCATGGAAACTAAGTCTCATATTCAAAGTACATTGCTTTGGACATGCTTCTTGCATTAAGTTTTCTAATCTTACACAGATAACTTCCACCTATGGAGACAACTCCATATTCTCATTTTGACTATCACTTCTGAATAAGAGATGCCTCTTTTCAGAATATGTCAATATGGTCCTTCCAAAATTAGCACTATACTTCCAACTGTCCCTGAGCAATCAATCTTTGGTAGACCTCAGATTGTCCTCGACAATTGCTTAATCATTTTAGTCATATCCAATTCTAGACCTTTTCCCTTCTTAATGCCTCTGGGCATTTCGAAAAATTTAGAAATGACAAATATTATAGCACATGCAATCGATCCTGTACCCAAAGCAAATGGTACACGATTCATGATGTCTCACATAAAGACATGATTCTAGACCAGTCTTTTGCTACAATATTTTTATTTGCCATGTTTTTAAAATTTTACTATGAAGAGGGATGCCGTAATCATAATCGAATTTTGAGAACGCAATATATAGAATTTCCTTAAGTTGAACCAATCCAACATGAAATTCATATATATATTCTTGACTAAAGATGATTAAGGTCTCAATCTAAACCTTTAGAACTGAAATGAAGTATATCCTCTCCCTTAATTATAGCAAAACAAATTTTTCAATCCCTGCAGCCTCACGAATTGAAACTTTTGTTTTCTATAATTAACATTGCTAACTTGCAACACTAACAATAATTAACATCAGCTGGACTTCTAGAAATCAATACTTTATTGACTTTCTTACCAAAGTTCAGATTTCTGATACGAGATGTTTTGATAAAACTTTATCAAAATCATACACCTTTCCTTAGATAGCATGCATGTGTGTCTAAACAATTTCAGAACTATGAAAAGGGACGTCGTAATCATAGTCTCAATTGTTTAGACCTTTTGCCATCTGCTTCAAATCTACTTGGTGGAAGTGTTTCCTCACCATCATTTTCATGAATCGGAGAGAAACCTTATGACCCTTAGATTTTATGGTGTATGTGTTCTTATCCATGTGAATCGTCAAAACCATAGTCACAAGACAAGGATAATGACAAATCCAAACTCATATGGACTGAACTTATGCAATCTTAACTTCTTGCCACCTGGCAGTACATGGCCTTTCATTGCTTCCAAGTTGTTATGCAACCAATTGAGAACTTTCAGAACTCCTATGCAAAGCCAACTTTAACTGGAATGGGCACAGAATATGTCAACACGATAGGTTATAAACCTCAAGTCGTGTGCTAGTGAAGAACCTCAGGTTTTATTCTTTATTAGTTCTTGAAATTCTTTTTAGGATCTTTAAGACTCCCACTATCCTCTTGACATATAAGACTATCTTGCCAAATATTCAAGAGATAGTGCGGATTCTTTATCAAGACAAACACTTCACACAATTGGCCTTAGTTGGTCTTTGTTTTATCCAAAACATCACAACTTACCAATTTCAAATGTACAAGAGTAGGACACTTTTACTCTTACATTTAACAAGTGTTTTAAACCTTTCTTTAAGATATATCACTCAAGTTACAATCTTGGAGTATGACTCTAAGAATTGTTTTGGAACGAAGTATGACTCATCTTCCTGATCTAACCATTTCAACAATTCATGACTCCTCTTCTTAGTCATAAGAATGCACTAAGATGACCTTTAGAGGACTAATTGTGATATGATTTCAAAATCAATAAGATGATCACAAACATGATACTAAAGTACTCTCCCATCTTTTCAGATTTGAGAAACTTTTATCTTTCTGCCTAATTTGATTCTTCCCATTCGTTCTGCCATACATTGAGACTTTTCCAATGTTTCAGAATTATACTTAAACTTGTAAGTATAACCATATTTACTAAACTTTAGTAAATCAAATAGTCTTAACAAGCTTTGTGGTGGACATGACCAGTGCACAAGAATGTGTACTCGATCCCTTTAGTCCTTCACTTGACTCACACATCCATGTGAACAAGTAATTAGTCTTGATTTTCCAATGCTTAAAAGTTCTCATTAGAGATGCACAAAACCCGAATCCGATCCGATCCGATCCGGATCCGAATCCGATCCGGTTTCGCTTACGTCATCAAAAATCCGATCCGGTCAAAATCCGATCCGAATCCGGTCAAAATCCGATCTGGTTCCAACCAAAATCCGAATCTGATTCTAATCCGATTTGAAACCGGTTTAAACCGATTTTAGTTGGTTTTAATCGGATTTTGGGGCGGATTTGGATCCGGTTTTAAGCGAATCTGGTTTACGATCCGGTATCAAATCCGATTTGGAATATAGGATTAGGATCCGATTGAAAATCCGGTTTTAAATCCGATCCGATCCGGTTTGGTCAAAACCGGTTTTGACCCAATCCGGTTTCGGATTGGATCCGGTTTTGAATAGTGAAACCGGTTTTTGTGTGCATCTCTAGTTCTCATTCATCAAACTATACAACTTGCATGATTCCAAGTTTCGGTCCAATTGAAACTTGGGTGATGAGGAACTTTCCTGATTTGGTAAATTTAGACACTACCACAAATGAAAGAATCAAATCCATTTTCCAATACCGCTGTCAGTGGAATCATATAAGCAACAATTTTCCACAAATGTCATTGTAAGGATACTTCAAATAAATAAAATTAAACAATTTTCTTTTATTTTAAAGCTTTGCTGAAAAACCTATCCTTACAATCCACATGGAAAATTGTTGTTATCTATTCCTTAGCAATATATCATAACTTCTTAAGCAACTGCTCAAAATTCTGATGCGATCGAAATGCACCTTCGCGAGCAGAATCAGCTTATACTTCCTTTAAGATTTCTCTGTATTCTTTGATTCTTAAAACATCAACATGTGACCCACATCATGTAATGAGGATCTCATAATAGAATTTAACAGAGTTAGATAATGGGCTCTACTTGATGTAGAGTCAAACTTATTGACTTTAACATCCTTAGGTAAATTTGGCAGCTTTGCAATCAACGCCCTTTCCTTTGGCAAAATAAATATATGGACCCTTTGGTAATGGGACTATCTCAGACTTAGCCTTTCTCTTTACCATTTGGTCAACCGGGTTGACTATGGCCAATCCCTTTCCATTGGGAAGAGAATGCTTTTTCTGGATTTCCAGTGTCACCATTGTCACTGTCCATAAAGTTTTTTGGAAGTTGATCTTCTAATCAAATTTCCTTTACTATCGTTCCAAATCATTGCTGATTCAGCAGCATCAAGCAAATAGATATGATCATTAAGGTTCATGTCATAGTCTGTTTCATAGTAGTCCCAAAGGAACTCACTATGTGACTTAGAAAGTGATTGAACATCCAACTTTCTCAAGACTTTGACACCCAACTCTCCCGACTTGTCAATATATGACTTCATGTCTAAGATGTGATCACACATAGACCTTGCTTGCCATTAGGGCTTGAGTGACCTTGAACTTGTGGGTTAGGGAGAATAATTGGAGGAGGTGGAGGAAGAGAAGTATGACTTCCATGAGCCAAACTCGGGAAGTCATATTCATTAGGAAAGCTTGGTTTGGGAAGATCATTGTTGTCTAAACCAGACATCTTTTGGGAGATATTCAAGAGAGTTGATTTAAAGTCCTTAATATAACACCCAATATGAAATATTAAGGCTAGGATCCAACAACCTATTTATAACTGGAAGAGGGATGCCGTAATCCGAGTTATAAAATAGTTGAAGGTAGGTAAATGACGATTTACCAATTTCCACCATGAAAAACAAAATAATTTAATTAGGTTTTTTACTTGGATTTGAAACTCCTAGATCTTTTGAGATTCATTGAACTTTTCAATGGCATGTTTTAATCTCGAGTGTGCCCTTCAGGTTTTGTGACTGGGATGCCGAGGATCACAAAACAAGGTGTGAAGTAACCACGCAAATATACTTGGTACCCTTAATATTTACCCCTCAATCGATGTGTCGGTTAACCACACGAGCTCCACCGATACTATGATAAATATTAAGTTACCCTTTGCCTACTTTGTTAAATCCAGGTTAGTGTGCCGGTTAACCACACACGCTCCACTAACGGTTTAAACAAAGTGCAAAGTGTAATTTCATGGATTAGCACCTTATTCACATTTTCCTAAGTAACTAAGATTGGGAATTAATAAAAGGTTTAGTTACTTAGTATTTATCATTAATACTTTTAATGAAGGGAGAATTATAGTCCTTGTCCTACCTATTCGGCTAACGACCCTCCACCGGTCAAGGAAGCGGTGAGTGAGAGTGGACACCCATTAAACTGCCAATTTATAGGCAGTAACCTTATACCCCCCTTATAGACCGGCTTCGTGAATGAGGCCTACTAATGGTAAGACGACTTTACTCTTATACATATATATAAATATTATTAACTTATAATATTATAAAGTATAAGGGTTGAATTTTAAATTTTAAAATTCTAAGGGCTTAACTTGGAATTAAAATATTCATAAGTGAAAACTTTACAAATTCCAAACTTGAGGGCAAGTTTTGAAACTATTCAAAACTTTTCATTTCATAACTTATGAGTTTAATTAAGGTTTAATGAAAAAAAAATTCAAGTTCCATAACTTCAGGACAAGTTATGGAAGACATTAAATCATTTAATGATGACATTAAAAACAGTGACTCTTCTATTTTCATAACCTATGAGACTTAATGACACTTTAAAAAGAAAAACTCTTCACTTTCCATAACTTGAGAACAAGTTATGGAGTTCATAAAAACCATTAAGATCAAATATTCCAATTAACACAATAATCAAATAATTTTTCTATGATCTAGATTAAACTCATAAGTAAAGATAATTCACATCAACAATTTTCAAGAAATTAGATAATCATATAAAGTAATACAAATCTTGAAACTTTGACAATTATCCTTTGAAGACTCTTGGAATTCATAACCTAAAGAGTTAATAAATGAGACATTTCACATCCATAACTTATGGAAGTTTCAAAACTCTTAACATCATAACTTTAAAAAAAAACTTTTGAGTTAAAAAATTTTATGACAAAATTTGTAACTCCTTAAAACCATTTAGATCGAACTTTTAAAACAAATAAAATAATCATATCATTCTATATTTTAATAAATTGACCTAATTCAACTCTTGTAGTAAAGTGACTCAAATTTTATAAATAATTAGTTTTTCATAAAATCAAGTAATTATCATAAAATTTGACAAACTTCATGTTTTTTTTTCTTTTTTTTTCCCTTCAACTTGAAAACAACCCATGTCTCTTATACCACTGTTGGGTTTTGAGCATTCTAACACTCCTATGGTGTACATGCAACCCTATAAACCTTGGATCTATGTTTTCTCTATTATACATGCAAATATTAACTATTTCAAGGTTTCATCCTAACTAGCATATTATGAAGCACCTATACTACAAAGTTCTAGTTAGATGACATACCTTTTGATGTAGCTTGATGTCTTCAAGCTTTAAGAGCTTAGCCCCAATAGTGTGGAAGCCTCAAATGGAATCACAAATCACCAAAACACCTTGGAAGAACTTGAGAGAATATGTATGCACACTAAAATGGGCCCACTCTTATTTTCACATACTTGTTCCAATTTTGTGAGCCAAGGACCCCTTTATATATTATGGAGGATTAGGGTTACACCCATGTAAACCCTAATACCCATGACCTTTCATTTACCTAGGATCCATGGGTTAAAAGCTCCATGGACCATCCATGAAAGCTTAGCCCAACCTAAATGAACTTGGCCCATTCCATATATATAAGAGTCCATATTTAATTAGTTCTTTTTGATCACTTAATTAATTCTAAATTAATTCTTGATCAATACTAATTAAATAATATGATTCCATATTAATATATTAGAACTTATAATATATTAATATAAATCATAAATATACTATTCTCAAAAGACTATCCATATAAATTGTGCCGGTGAAGTGCAACCCAAATGGACCATGCCGGGTCGGGTCAAGTACATATCAAATATAGTTATGGACTTAGACATTAATCCAACAGTATTTAGGGTTGCATGTAGACTTAGGAGTGTTAGAATGCTCAAAACCCAACAGTAGTATCAGAGCCTAGGCTTGTTTTCAATTATACTTGATGCTATTTGCAAGAAAAATCGTTTTTTTTGGAATCTACCAGTTCACCACGAGGCTGTAAAATTTACCACGAGGTGGTGACTGTTCAGTGAAAAAAATCAGTTTTTTGGCCTGATTTGGATTAGAATCATTTCCACAAAGTGTTTTTGTTCATAAAACTTGATTTTGATGTTATGGTAATGTTTATTCTCATCCAAATAAATGATAATTGTCAAACTTTCAAGACTTTATTTTGTTTATGTGATTAGATAAGTTCTTGAAAATTGTTGATATGAATTATCTTGTTCTTATGAGTTGCTTAAATTAATAGAAAAGTTATGTGAAATTGTTGTTTTCAATACAAATTAATCTAAGAGTTGGTTCTAAAATGTGTTTTTGTAACTTATCCTCAAGTTATATGAAAAGTCACATTTAAGATTCATAAAACTCATAAATATTTCCATAGGTTATGAATAAAGAAAAGTCATTTTCTTTTAATAGTTTAAAGTCTTCTATAACTTGTCCTCAAGTTATGGAACTTGAAGAGTTTGTTGAATTAAAACTAATTTAAACACATAAGTTATGGAATTGAAAAGTTTTTGAATAGTTCAAAACTTGCCCTCAAGTTTTGGAATTTGAAAAGTTTTCTTTCATGAATACTTGAATTCGAAATTAAGCCCTTAGGATTTTAAAAGTTAAAATTCAACCCTTATACTTTATAATATTATAAGTTAATAATATATATATGTATAAGAGCAAGTCGTCTTACCATTAGTAGACCTCATTCACGAAGCCGGTCGATAAGGGGGTATAAGGTTACTGCCTATAAAATGGCAGTTTAATGTGTGTCCACTCTCACCCACCGCTTCCTTGACTGGTGGAGGGTCGTTAGCCGAACAGGTAGGACAAGGACTATAATTCTCCCTTCATTAAAAGTATTAATGATAAATACTAAGTAACTGAACACTTATAAAGTCCCAATCTTAGTTACTTAGGAAAATGTGAATAAGGTGCTAATCCATGAAATTACACTCTGCACTTTGCTTAAGTCGTTAGTGGAGCGTGTGTGGTTAACCGACACACTAACTGGTTTTAACAAAATAGCCAAAGGGTTTCTTAACGTTTATCATAGGCCGGTGGAGCGTGTGTGGTTAACCCGCACATCGGTTGAGTGATAAACATTTAAGAGTACCAAGTAATTTGCATGGTTACTTCACACCTTGTTTTGTGATTCTCGGCATCCCAGTCACAAAACCTGAAGGGCACAATCGAGATTGAAACATGCTATTGAAAAGTTCAATGAATCTCAAAAGAATCTAAGAGTTTCAAAACCAATTAAAACCTAATAAATTATTTCGCTTTTCATGGTGGAAATTGGTGAATCGTCATTCACCTACCCTCAAATATTTTGTAGCCTGGATTACGGCATACCTCTTCCAAGTTATAAAATATTGTGTTTGGTCTTAGCCTTAATATTTCATATTGGGTGTTATATTAAGGACTTAAATCAACTTACTTGAATATCTCCCATATTAGATGTCTGGTTTAGACATCTATGATCATCCCAAATATCTTGGAATAAGCTTTCCTAATGACGATGATGTCCCATGGTTGGTTCGTGGAAATCATACTTCTTTTCTGTCACCTCCTCCAATTATTTTCCCTAACCCACAAGTTCTTGAAAAGTTTAAGGTCGCTCAAGCCCTATTGGCAAGCAAAGTCTATGTGTGCTCACATCGTGGAGATAAAGTCACATATTGACAAGCCGGGAGAGTTGGGTGTCAAAGTCTTGAGGAAGTTGGATGTTCAATCACTTTCTACGTCACATAGCAAGTTCCTTTGGGAACACTATGAAACAGACTATGACATGACCCGTAATGATCTTATCTATTTGCTTGGTGCTGCTGATTCAGAAATGATTTGAGGACTAGTAAAGAAAATTTGATTAGAAGATCAAATTCCCAAACCTTCAATAGACATTGACAATGGTAACATTCGAAGGGGCATTGATTGCGAATGGCTAAGTCTGAGATCGGCCATAGTCAACTCAGTTCACCAAATGGTAAAGAGAATGGCTAAGTCTGAGATAGTCCTACCAAAGGGTCCATATGTGTCTATTGCCAAAGGAAGGGGCATTGATTGCGAAGCTGCCTATTTACCTGAAAGATCATAAGGTTGATCAAGTCAAGAAGTTTGACTCTATTTGGGGTAAAGTCCACTATCTAACTCTGTTAAGTTTCTATTATGAGATTCTTATTACATGATGTGACTGGGTCACACGTTGATGTTTTAAGAATCAAAGAAAAGTGAAGAAACTTAAAGGAAGTATATGCTGATTCTGATCGCGAAGATGGATCTCGATCGCATGGTTCAGTGATCAGAATTTTGAGTTGTTGCTTAGGAGTTATGTTATATTGCTTAGGAATAGATAACAACAAGTTTTTCATATGCTTTTGCACTGTAAGGATAAGTTTTTCCGCAAAGTTTTAAAATAAAAGAAAAAGGTTTTAATTTTATTTATTTTAAATATCCTTACAGTGGAATTTGTAAAAAAAAAATGGTTGTTTATATGATTCCACTGATAGCAATAATGGAAATATGAATTTGATTCTTTCATTTGTGGTAGTGTCTAAATTTACCAAACAAGGAAATATTCTCATCACCCAAGTTTCAGTTGGACTGAAACTTGGAATCATGCAAGTTATATAGTAGGATGAATGAGAATTTTCATTTCTTTGGAAAAATTAAGACTAGTTGCTTGTTCACATGTATATGTGACTCAAGTGAAGGGCTAAGGGATCAAGTACAAATTCTTGTGCACTGGTCAGAGTCTACCACAAAAGATTGATAAGACTATTTGTCATGATTTACTAAAGTTTAGTAAATATGGCTATACTTACAAGCTTAAGTATAATTCTGAGACATTGGAAAAATTCAATGTATGGCAGAGCGAATAAGAAGAATCAAATTTGCCAGAAGGATAAAAGTTTCTCAAATCTGAAAAAGATGGGAGAGTACTTTAGTATCATGTTATAAGATCATCTTAATGATTAAGAGACCTTATCACAATTCATCCTCTAAGTGCATTCTGATAGCTAAGAAGAGGAGTTATGAATTGTTGAAATCGTTAAATCAAGAAGATGATTCATACTTCGTTCCAAAAGAAATCTTAGAATCATACTCCGAGATTGTAACTTGAGTGACACATCTTAAAGAAGGTTTATAACACTTGTCAAATGTAAGAGTAAAAGTTCTCTATTCTTGTAAATTTGAAGTTGGTAAGTTGTGTTGTTTTGGATAAAACAAAGACCAACTAAGGCCAATTGTGTGAAGTGTTGGTCTTGATTAGAGTCCACACTATCTCTTGAATATTTGGCAAGAAAGTCTTATAAGTCAAGAGGACAGTGGCAGTCTAAAAGATTCTGAAATAGTTTCAAGAACTAATCAAGAATAAAACATGTGTTTCATCACTAGCACACGACTAGAGGTTTATAACCTATCATGTTGACATTGATGTGCCACATTCCAGTTAAAGTTGGCTATACATTTCAGTTCTACATGTTCTCAATTGTTTGCATAACTACTTGGAAGCAATGACAGGCCCTTTGTCACACCCCCAAAGCAAGGATGGCGGAAACGTCCGGGGGTGGAGGACTTCATGTATAGTATCACAACAACGAGTATATTAGTGCTCAAAGTAAATACAACCATCATAAATATAATTGAAAAGGTTACACCATAGTATATGTTTACATGTTTCAAAATCAATTACATTATGAAGACAAAATGAACTGTTTGACGATTTATCGTCCCATCCTCAAAATGCTGTTGGTTTTCTTGTTTCACTGATTCCCTGAGAATACAAGTAGTTTTGAAAAAGTGTCAACAATTAAGTTGGTGAGTTCATAAGAGTTTTGTTTGAGGAAAAAGCCATTTTCCTTGTAAAAGTGATAGAGGATGATTCTAGAAAAATCCAATATTTTACTTATAAAAGTCATGTAGTCCTAAATCCCAGGACCGAGAATATATGTGTGTTTTGTACTTATAATGTTCATAATAGTAATGTGTTTCCAAAGAAATCCAATATTTTCCTTATAAAAGTCATGTAGTCCTAAATCACAGGACCGAGAATATATGTGTGTTTTGTACTTATAATGTTCATAATAGTAATGTGTTTCCAAAGAAAATCCAATATTTTCCTTATAAAAGTCATGTAGTCCTAAATCCCAGGACCGAGAATAAAGAAGTATTTTTCCATACTTAAAGTAATTCATGCAAGTTTAAATCGACATAAACTCGTTTAATTTAGAAGTAAACCCCTTTTCAAAGTAGAATTTTCCATGTAAACTTCAAAGATTGTTAACTACCTATGTGAGTCGCTATAACCATACTATGACGAGAAATAACATGCACAACGTTTTTCAGACGTTAAGATACTATGACTCTTGTCACCCGCAGACCTGCCGGTCCGGCTGTAGCTAGCAGCGAGGTGTGGCGTGTCAATACCAATATAGATCTATACACAATTATCACGCTCTCCCTACAAGACACTCTGGTTCTAACTTACAGGAATTGGAATCCCGCACTCGGACGTACGGGGAGAGAATTGCCTCACAACCTAAGTTAACTAGTTTACACATAGTTTGATATTAAAACCTCTTCCGTGGAGGAAGTGAAATCACCTTTTATGAATAAATTAGTGATATGAAATACTTAAACTATTACTATTATAGTTTATCAGGTAGTATATGAAAAACCCATTTGTTTTGAGAGTAAAACCTTTTTCATGTAGTAAAAATCCATAAACTATGTTTATTGAAGTTTATTATATGTGTTCGAAATGAATGAGTAAACCTTATCATGAATGACTAAATTTCAGTTTATAATGATAAACTACCTAGAAAATACATTTGATATTTAGAGCTTATTGTTATACACTTTGCTCAACATACTACAAAGTGTTATGAAAGTTGTAAGCTATTAACTAGTTTTTAGCCTTTCAGCACTGTTTTAGAAAATTCATAGAAAAATCATACGAAGTCAAAAACTGAATCCGTAAATTCTGAGACTTCACAAAATATGTCTAGTTTATTCATAATTTTTATTATGATTTTTAGAAGTCTTTAACTTGTGTTAAAATGTTCATATTCACAGACTGGTCCGAGTTCATTTCTGAAATGATAGGTAGTTTTGTAAAAATCACCATAAATCGTAGAAAAATCGTATGGAGATGTGAAAGTAGTCATTTTAAAGGTATAAAGCTGAACTATATGAATATTAAACAGTTTTGAAAGATATTAAGCTTAAAATAGTCAAAACAGTCCGTCAATAAGACTCAACTTTTCTGATGAAGGTTGTTGTTTGAGTTTAGTTGTGTTCTTGGTGTTTTAACTTGTATCCCCCCCCCCCCTTAAAACTTAAGAAAAACATGAAAAGATAGGGGTATGAACTCACCTTGAGTGATTTCAGTAGATGGATGATGGAGAAAAGAAGTGTTCAACTCAAGAACAATTGGGAGATGCTTGAAGATTTGAAGATCTAACACAAATATGACGATATTTGTGTAAGCAATCTATGATTTGGATGAAGGATAGCAGAATATCTAAGTGTAGGAGGAAGATACTTACCAAATATGGAGGAAAAACCCAAGACCAACCTTTGAACCTCGAATTTTTAGAGAGAGAAAGTGGAAGAGAGGTGTTTGTTCTTCTTGAGAAAGAGTGAATAAAGTGGGAGGAGAGATAAGGATATCTCCAGCTTTTGTTCAGGATTATGGATGAAAAAGAGTGGGAAAAGGACAATGATTGACTTGGTATGGGTGAATAGTGACTGGGGTTGCACTATGAAGGTATGGGGAGGTTGCTTGTGTCCTTGTCCAAAGGATAAGTCAACACTCCACCTAAATATCTCACTAAATAGATTTTATTATTAGACAAGGATTTTCCCCAAAATATAGTTAAAATATGAATATTTAGGGTTTAATATGTTAAAATACGAGTTTGGGTGAAAATCTCGCGTTAAAATCTCGAAAAACGGGCTTAAAACGAAGTTTGGGTAAAAAACCGGCAATAGGGACCGAACCTACGAGGTTCGGCTCTAAGGGAGTGAGAACCGAGAGTAGAGAAGGAAGGAACCGAGAGGTAGGGGAGAGGACCGAAGGTGCGAGGGGGAGGGCCGAAGGTCAGGCCTCGGTCCGAAGTGGCTAGGGAACCGAAATACACCGAACCCTCGGTCCATTTCGGCTGAGAGGGTTTCGGTTCTGATGCATGTTCGGTCCGAGAATAGGAGGTTCGCTTCTGACAGATTCGCTTCTGACAAGTTCGGCTCCTAAGAGGTTCGGTTCCTAAGAGGTTTCGGTTCCTAAGAGGTTTCGGCTCCTTAAGAGGTTCGGTTCCTAAGAGGTTCGACTCCTTAGGAGGGTTCGGTTCCTTAAGAGGGTTCGGCTCCTTAAGACTGTTTTTCGCGTAAACTTCTGTTTTCGAGCGGTTTTCGTCTAAATTAAGGGTCGGGATGCCCCGAGTGATTATAAAAAGTTGAGAGAGATTTTGAGAGAGATTTGGGAGAGATTTGACATACTTGGAGAGATTTGACATACAGAGAGAGATTTGGGAGAGATTTCACATACTTTGAGAGATTTCTCATTCAGAGAGAGAGTTGGGAGAGATTTTACATACTTGGAGAGATTTGGGAGAGATTTCACATACTTGGAGAGATTTCTCATACAGAGAGAGATTTGGGAGAGATTTCACATTCTTGGAGAGATTTCTCATACAGAGAGAGTTTTGGGAGAGATTTCACATACTTGGAGAGATTTCTCATACAGAGTGAGTTTTGGGAGAGATTTCACATACTTGGAGAGATTTCTCATACAGAGAGAGTTTTGGGAGAGATTTCACATACTCGGAGAGATTTCTCATATAGAGAGAGATTTGGGAGAGATTTCACATACTTGGAGAGATTTGGGAGAGATTTCACATACTTGGAGAGATTTCTCAAACAGAGAGAGATTTGGGAGATATTTGAGGTAGAGAGAGATAGAGTGAAAGAGATTGGGAGAGATTTCTTTTGTGACCTTTTTGAGTGTTTGGCTTTGTAACGTAAGGTTTGTAAACCTCGTTAAGTCTCGTTATGATTGTTATATGCCCCCGAGGGGTATGGAATAACGTTTTATCGAGTAGATTCTTCACCTACCCTGATTAGGGTTTAGATTTTCCAAACACGTGAAAACTCTAAGTGATACTTTGTATTAAGATTGCGAGTTGCTCAATAAGAAACATAATGGAAACCCTAATATACAAGGGTTAGATGAGTTGACCGGTTTGACATGTTGACTTTAGTTGACTTTGACTTGGCCAAAAATGGACGGTTGTCACATCATCCCCCCGTTAGAAAGAATTTCGTCCCGAAATTAGTGTTTCGACTGGGACTTCAAGAATTTGGAGGAAAGATGGGGGAACTTTTCGTAGTATAAGAAATTGATATGGTGGGGAACAACCCGCCTGATGTTAAATGACGACCTTGGAATTTCTTATTGTAACTTGAGCTGAGTCGATTTAAAAGGAGTTATTGTTTTGGGATGATAGTGTATTCAACGTGTGCCTTTATGCTCCCTGTTTTATCCTTGGTATTACTACTATGAATATTTTATAATGTAGTTAGCGAGTATTAGCATTACGAGTGTTTCAACAATTTGTGACGAAATTTGCATTATAAGTCCTACCAGTTCTTTTATAATCGCTTGGTGTAAACTAGTCGTATATCATTAAGATTGCAAGGGCATTCGGATGGGTGACCCCGCCTTAAGCCCACAACCAAACAAGGAACAGGAAATGAGGCAGAATCACACATTCTAAGTCCATAGAATCTTAATGATATATGACCATAATGTTTACACTAGCCATCATATATTCACTAGTAAAAACCCTACGTTTTTATATAGGTGATAAGACTTATTCGGGTTTTGCCATGTTCTCGAGATGCTTTCAGCCTTTCTCGAATTTGTACTAAGTCATATGTGATAACTTCTCCTCGGAGTGCTGCATAGGGTCTGCTTTAGTGTTTTTCGTTTGATTAGATCGGTAGGGAACCTATGGGTTCGGTTTACACGACTAGACTTGTTCGGATGATAGGGCGTTCACTCGCACTCCTGGGTAACCTTGTCCCGAAGTTCGTGGTAGGACTCGTACCTGGTCCATCTATCATTAACTTGCTTATATAGGTCGTATGTACTTAAGATTGGCAAGACAGTTGGATGGGTGACTCTGCCCCAAGTCCACAAGCAGACAAGGAATAGGAAGTAGGGTGGAAACATACATCCAATGTCCGTAGAATCCTAATCATACATTATCCTCGCGTATACACTTAGTAGTGATAGACTAACCGTATTCGTCCCAAGCTTCTGTGCTTGAACCTTATCTGCTGCATGCGTGACATTCCCGAAGGGTCTTCTGGAATTACTTGTGGTAAGGTTTCGGAAGGTATAATTCTCCTCTGGTGAGTGTTTTGGGGTTTTGCAGCGAGGGATGACCCGGAGGTCCGTGTCGGATTTGTGTTTATGAGAGACGAAGGTTTTCGATATTCAGTGGGTTAGGTGAAGGGTCCTTTCGTAGTCGTTTAATCGGGAAGGTGAGGACTATACCAATCGAAATTGAATGATGACAACAGTATCTTTTTAGGTAAAACATGTGTTAAGCTGTATTCGCAAGAAATATTCGTTAGAGTGATAGAGCATCTTGTGTTTCTTTTCAGCGTGTTCCATTTTGATTGATGTTATTATTACTACAGATGATTCATACCACAACAGCTACCACCGGTAGTGAGTGTGTTCTGAGAGCTAGCAATGATACTTTATATCATGACCCCCGACATGACACTCTATGATTGAGCGATATATGTAAGTCGCATGTAATTTGACATTGGTGAAATCGTCGAGTGGGTGGCTCCACCCTAATCCCACTATTAGACATGGAACAGGAGTCAGGACGGAATTATTCGCTTTAAGTCTTTAGTACTCGATTATAATTAACCCTGATGTATACACAAAGTCGTCACAGCTCACCGGTAATGATCTTAAGGTCATATACGAGCGTCTTTGATTTGATTTGAACAAATGAGTATTTTAACTACTTTTTGAAAGACGGTAATTTTTGCAAGCATACCAAATTCATTACAAACATATGGTACTTAAACGTTTTTGTCGTTGGAAACATTAGAAAAGTCCTAATAGGGTTTCCTTGTTGCTCCTGTTGGTTTGTTCATCACACTCCTCATGCTCCCCCGTCATTCTTCTCAGTTGGACAGTCTCTCTTGAAGTGTCCCATTCCACCGCATAGGTGACATACTGGACATACACTGGCATTGGGGATTGAAGCGATGCGTTGGGTCTGGGTCCTACAGAAGCGGGAAGTATGTCCGTTCTTGTTGCAATTTTTATAGTGCGGCACCTGGCAAGCCCCATTGTGATGGTAGCCACACTTGTTACACTTTGGGAGTGTTCCCAAATATGTCTGACCGGTGCTTGGGTGACAGACCTTGTGGCTAGTGTCGAGGCATGAGTCGTGACTGCTGTTCTAATTACAGGGGCAGCCACAGATTGTTGTCTCTTTATGCGTTTTTGAGATAGGTTGTTCTTCTTTTTGTCCCAAAACTCTCGTTTCTTGTTCTTAGGTTTGTGGCCTGAGGCGCCTTCATTGGTGGACACCCGCTGGTGTTCTTGACTATTACTGCAGTTAGTATTACCGACACCGCCTTCACCCCTGCTGACGTTGTTAGCATTGAGTTGCGCCATGACGGCTGTCACGGCTGCCGTGACTGCAGCTTGAAAAGTAGCAGAGAGTATCAGCGGGGTTGGCGCCTTGCTAGTTGGTTGGTTGCCTCTTGGTGAAGACATAGTTCTGTTTCATGATGAAAAACGACTTCGTGAGTAGGGATGATTATCTCAAGTGCATTCTTACAATTTATATTTACATATATAAATTTTACACATTGTTGTACCATTCTTAGTGTTTCTGCTAAACACTCCTGAGATGGAGTTACGGAAATGGGTAGAAGTAGGTTTTGTACGAATGTTAAATTTACTCATCCTAGTTACTATCCTTTCCCATCACACTTAGCTGAGGGGTTGATGGGATCTGGTGCATTAGTGCTGGTATGATCGCACCCTATAGGTCTATGAACAAGGCACCTTTCAACCAAAATGGTTAAAGGTGAGACGATAATGAGTCTTTAGAATGGCTATACGTCGCGAGTTTTCTAACTAAGTTTATCTTAGTTCAAATTGTAACGTATTCCGGTGTTTATGGTGTTCTGAAAGCAATTCATAATGAAAGTATATATATAATAAACCCATGTATTTTAGTAGTTCTGTATCCAAGTGAAACCTTGTAATTTGATCCAATCTAGGTCCTTCTTACGACCAATTGATGTATGCTTAGTTATATAATTAAGACTAAATAGACCTTCGAGTTTGTTAGGTATGTCCTAAGCCCATCTTGTTAATATGATTCTAGTAATTATGGTTTCAGAGGAAATTTTGACCTCGATGCATGTCACACCCCAAAACCGTGATGACGGAAACGTTCCGGGTGGAGGACGTCATGCGTAGTATCACAACAGTTGTATCATAGTAAGCGAAGTAAACACAACCATTACATTATAATATGAATATTTACATTGTTCAAAAACATGGTTTATACATAACAGTATATAACGAAAGTAAAAGACGTGACTCCATAATGCTCCGTCTTCTCCAAAAGTTGACAAGAGTACCTGTCTATTTTTGCCCTCAGAATACAAGCAGTTTTAAATTATCAGCATAAAGCTGGTGAGTTCATAAGCGTTTAGTTCTGGTGAAAGAAATGTTTCTTTGATCCTTTGAAAAGTGTTCCTCAAGAAAATCCTATATTTTCTTATGAAAGATAGTGTTGAAAGAGTATCTATTAGTAAAAGATAAACCATCATTTTTAGAAATCATGTTATCCGTCCTAGAGGTAGAGATTGTGACAACCCGATATTTCAAATCAATGTAATGACCTAAAAAGTCAAGAACTGTAACCTCTTTTGATATAATAAAATTTTTGTCAAAAATGAAATGTTCAAAAGTCACCTACTGGATTTCATAGACAATAGATATCGTGTCCAGGGTTTCAGAAATATAAAGAATACTAAAATCCGAGTTATAACGAAGAAGTTATGACCAACCTAAGATTCATAGCAAAAACCGTCAGCACAGTTAAACGTAAAACGATAAATTTCCATAAAATACTTATTAGCCTTAGGTATCTAAGTAAAAGTCGTAGATATCATTAAACCATGAACATACATAAAAAGAACGCCCAAATCTGACTTCGTATGAGGAAGTTATGATTTTTCGAAGTTTCGGAATAGCGGTAGACAGCTAAAAACTCGAAATAGAGATCGAGTGATTTCTAGCCGAAACAACCTAAATGAGAATCGAAGATCTCAACAATAGTAGTGCAACGGTAAAAAGTCTGACGAAAACGGACATTGGATGAAGAAGTTACGTATTTTTAACGGACTTTTCGTGTCCCGGCCTGTTAAAAATATATAATTCAAAATTAATTCAAAATTTGCCGACGAAGTGTAAATGAAAGTTATAGAGTATATTTTCACCTACGCGTGCATATAAAGAACGTAAAAATCGGAGCTCGTATGAGAAAGATACGGATTCTACAAGTTCAAGGTGCACAAACCGAGAGGATTTACGCCCAGCGTACTCGGGTGCTAGGCCTCGGATCGTCCACGTCGCCCCTCTGTGCCTCTATGCCCTGTCCCATCCGAAGTCCGGCAGATGATGATGCGGTCATGCATGACGCACGAGTACGCCTCGCGTAACCTCGTACGCCCAGGGTACCGAGGGTCTTCAGCCCCTATAAAAGGGATGCGAGGGTTCCGGGCCTTTTTGCTCAATTCCTCTCTTTTTCTTGTGTATTTACTCCGTTTTGCGTGCAAGAAATATCCCGAAGCCCCGGTTTTCATACCCAAGCCCCGAAGGACGTTTTACGCTCCCGAGATTCCCGAGAATCCCGAGAATTCCGCTTTCTCGAGTCGAAGTTCTGCTCGGTTTTCGTCTCGCTGTCTTCAATCTATCAGGTGAGTTCATACCCTACTTTTTCACGTCTTTTCATGTTTTAAGGGGGGAAATACAAGTGCAATACGAGAAAAACTTATCGTTTTATATAGAATTAAATACATCATCTACATTTTTATAAATGTTAAATAACTTCGATACCAACATTATACCTTACATACAAAGTTAGTATTATATCGAGTTTTTATCACCAAATGGAACACACTTTCGGGAAAACTATAACGAGTATAGTTTACGGGTTATTCATTACATCTTTACGTTAACATTATGAAAATGAAATACTTTCATCTACATGAAATATAGACTTTTCTTTTCGTAAATCTATTAATTCTAAGTGTTGTGAGATATTCAACTTCAAAGTACTTACAAGTACGCATTTCAAGTCCTGTATTATAAACCATAATCTCTTGGAGGGAGAGCGTGATACTTGTGTATAGATCTATACGAGATTGACAATCCCGCACCTAAACTGTTAACTACAGTTAGACCGGCAGGTATGGGGTGACAAACGTCATAACACTACAACGCCTGAAGAACGTTGTTACAGGCAGTCTGGGTAAATAGCATGGTTATAAAACTCACACGCAGTATTAAAATAAGTTTGATTTACGAGACTTTGATGCATTACAGTAAATACATTATTTGAGTATAAACACATTTTCACCATTTGAGCACGAAAGATACTATTTCTATATCAGCCTTTGGAACTTTTCAAACTATATGTAGAAAATATTGGATCTTCTGGAAAACATGTTCAGTTATTTTCACTAAAGGACATACAAATGTCAGTACAAAAATGCTTATGAACTCACCAACTTAATTGTTGACACTTTTTCAAAACTACTTGTATTTCTCAGGGAATCAGTAATACAGGTAACCATCAGCTTTTGGAGAAGGAACGCTAAGGCGTCTATTATCAAAACATTTTAAATCATCATATTTGTAATATTCTTTTGAAACATGTATTACACGCAACAATGCAAGTTTTTATTATATTTATGATGGTTGTGTTTACTTTCTTTACAATATTCAACTGTTATGATACTACGTGAACTCACCCACCCCCGAATGTTTCCGCCATTCTGGTTTGGGGGTGTGACAGATTGGTATCCGAGCACTGTTTATAGTGAACTAAGTATATCGAACCACATAAGATATACAAACTATAAATGCAAAGGGACCAAAAACCCTCTGACAAAACGTTTTCATAAACGATACTTTTAATCAATTAAAATGATATATATATATATATATATATATATATATATATATATATATATATATATATATATATATATATATATATATATATATATATATATTTTAAAAAGTATAAGTACACGCATGCATCGGTCTCGCATCATAGCAAAATTTTATAAAAAGTATTAAGGCAAGTTGCGACACTACGACTAGGCCTCGGGGTATGTAATCAAATCGAGAATAAATATAGCCTGATCAACTATATTTATCCTGGATGTGACCAACGTATGTCGAGGAATGGTCGTAGTGAGCAACAAGTCGAAAACTTACCAAAGAAAACACTAGAATGAAACTTACAAATTTGAAATACTATAGGAGTATTTTAATACCATAAGAACTATAATAATCGTGCGAACCTCAATATTTAGTTAATTTTAGGAAATCGTCAAATAAATAATTTTTTTATTATTACCTTTTTACTCCCAAGTTTTTATAAAATTCTCTTACCTCTATTTCTCGACTAGACAAAATGGCAGGATTTCACATTCCCGGGGACCCCTACTACCCCAACCAAGGAAATGGAGGATGGATTGAGGATGACCCAGAAGAGGAATCCGAAGAGGAAATTCCCGAGGAAGAACCAGAAGAAGAATCCGAAGAGGATTATGAGGAAGACCCAGACGAAGATACAGAGGAAGAAGGAGATGATGGGAGCACAGACTCGGAGCCTGAGGTCTACAACCCTCCCCGAGAAGCAGCAATTCCCCGACAGAACTTTCAGGGCCAGGCGCCCCGCTGGGCTGTGGATCTAAAGCGATAGAGCAGGGAACAAGGGCAACGCCCGCCCTACGGCATGGCACGAGGCTTTTACAACCTCAGCAACGGGGGTTTGGCTGATAGAGCACTCCCTGTCATGGTTCGTCGCATTGCCAACCAAGGTGAGCAAGCAAGAGCAAATGCCAGCCAACTCTTGGACATTGGGGCCACCGCTGCTATCTCCGCGGTACGTCTTCGTCGTCTGGACGAAGAGCATGAGCAAACAATAGAGCACACCTTTTCCCTGTAGAAAGACGTCACTGCTACTAGAACCAAAGTGAGGGAGCTCCGTAGGAGCCAAGCCGCAATGGAAAGGCGCGTCATCGACGCTGAACGTCAAGTAGCTCGAGCTAAGGCTTCCACAACCACATACCATGGTCCACAGCGTGCCACCAGCTCGGAGTAGAGCGCGTACTTCTGGCGCTATGTATATACCTATCAAATAAGTGTTGGTGCTACTGTTTCCTTTAAGAATGTAAACACGACGGATTGTGAGAACATAGTTCGGGGGTCGGAATGCGGTCAAATTTTCCCATTTTCATTGATGTACCCTAGACCTATAAAAGGTCAAATTTTCCTGATCATTGTATCATATACTAATATCAATGAAATTGACACGCGTTTATTATTTCCTTGAATATTCCATTCAATTCTTAAAGAATCATACTCTTATTTTTGAAAGTTTCCATTAGCATGCAAAACAAACCAGAAATGTTCAGAACTAAAAATTATAATACTAAAACCTTCCATAATCATTTATAATAACTTATCAAGAATTCGTCTCTTAACTTGTGGCAGAATCATGCCACCAAGAAGAAATCCCCGACGCTTCAATACAAACGGAACACCAACACCACCTCCACCACCCCCTCCATCAATGGATGCTGCTACCTTTCAGGCTGCTGTAACAGCTGCCGTAACCGCAACAATGGCACAAATGAGTAACAACGGATCAGGAGGTGGGATAAATAGCTCTACTAATGGCCAAAACCAAGGTCGTTCCGGGGAATGTACCTATAAGGACTTCTCCAACAGCAAACCTATCCCCTTTAATGGAACTGAGGGAGTGATGGCTCTATCCCAATGGATAGAGAAAACGGAAGTTGTGTTCGAGATATGCTCATGCCCCAAAGAAAGCAAAGTAAAATTTGCCGCCTGTACTTTCTCCGAGCGAGCCCTAACGTGGTGGAATGGCCACGACAAGTCACTAACTCTGGTGGTGGCAAACTCCATGGGTTGGGAGAACCTGAAGCAAATGCTACTGCGAGAGTACTGCCCGAGGGGCGAGATCCAGAAACTTGAACAAGAACTTTGGGGATTGACTATGGTGGGCTTGGACATCACAACCTATATGAATAGGTTCAGTGATTTGACAATACTTTGCCCAGGGATGATAGCCCTAGAAAGCAAGAAGGTGGAAAGGTATATATAGGGGCTGTCGCCCCAGGTTCGAGGAAGTGTGCTAGCTTCCAAACCCACGACGTTCGACAGTGCCAAACAAGTGGCACAGACCCTCGTCGATCATGGGGTCTGCCAAGTTGTCGCGACCGTCGTTCCGGAACCAAACAAAGGGAGCAACAATAATGACAACAATGCTAACAACAACAACAAGAAGAAGTTTTGGAACAAGAGGAAAGGTCAGACTTCACAAGAACCTTCAAAGAAACAAATAGTGGCGGTCCATGCCGCTACTGCCCCCACTGCTGTTCCCGCTACCCCTGCGCCGACAAAACAATATGCTAGGAACCTGCCAAAGTGCAACAAATGCAATTACCACCACCACGGTAATTGCCGAGAGATGCACTGTAAAAACTGCGACAGGAAAGGGCACACTGCCCGTTTCTGAAAGGCATTGGCGCGACCAATCACCCAAGTTCTTGGTGCTGGAGTGGGCCAGGCATGTTATGGGTGTGGGGAAACTGGGCACTACAAGAGGGACTTCCCTAAGGCAAAGAATGTTGGCGGTGTAGGAAGAGTGCTGGCAATAGGGCAGAACGAGGCAATAGCCGATCCCACAGTGGTTACGGGTACGTTTCTTCTCAACAACATTTATGCATGCATACTCTTTGACTGTGGTGCGGAGAGAAGTTTCGTAAGTCATAAATTCAAACACTTACTTAATCAGAAACCCCAAGCACTCAATAAAATATTCACAGTAGAAATGGCAAATGGTAAAACGGAAAGCGCAAACGATATGTACATAGTTTGTACGTTAAATTTAAATGAACACTCGTTCCGAATCGATCTTATGCCAATTACTATAAGAAGTTTTGAGGTCATCATCGGTATGGACTGGTTAAGCCTTCACCATGCCGATATACTTTGTCACGAAAGGGCCGTTCGCCTCAATCTGCCAAGCGGCAAAACTCTTGTCATTTATGGTGACAAACCCAGTACAAATTTACAAATCATCTCTTGCGTCAAAGCCCAAAAATATATTCGCAAGGAATATCATGCCTTTCTAGCCCACGTGGTAGACCGAAAACGAGAGGTGAAAGACATTAAAGACATTCCGGAAGTCTGCAATTACCCCGACATTTTCCCAGAAGATCTTCCAGGTGTCCCACCGGAACGTCAAGTCGAGTTCAGGATCGACTTGATTCCCGGAGCTACCCCAGTAGCAAAATCGCCATACCGACTAGCACCGGCTGAAATGTAGGAATTATCTAGCCAATTGAACGAGCTCCTAAGCAAAGGATTCATCAGACCGAGCTTCTCACCTTGGGGAGCACCAGTTCTGTTCGTAAAGAAGAAGGATGGATCTTTTCGCATGTGCATCGATTACCGGGAACTGAACAAACTCTCGATCAAGAACCGATATCCCTTACCGCGCATAGACGATCTGTTCGACCAACTACAAGGAGCGAGCTACTTCTCAATGATCGATTTAAGATCTGGGTATCACCAGCTGCGAGTCCTAGAAGGAGACATTCCCAAAACGGCGTTCCGAACTCGCTATGGTCACTACGAGTTTGTAGTGATGCCCTTTGGATTGACAAATGCACCGGCGGTGTTCATGGACTTGATGAACCGAGTATGTCGCCCTTTCCTGGATAAATTTGTGATCGTGTTCATAGATGATATACTCATCTATTCAAGGAGCAAGGAGGAACATAGCCAACACCTCCGACAGGTCTTGGAAACATTAAGGACCGAGAAGGTTTACGCAAAATTCTCAAAGTGCGAATTTTGGATTCGGAAAGTAGATTTCCTAGGTCACGTGGTCAGCAAGGAGGGGATTCACGTGGACCCTTCCAAAATAAAGGCAATCGAGAACTGGACAACTCCAAGGACTCCAACGGAAATCCGGCAATTCTTGGGCCTCGCTGGGTATTACCGAAGGTTCATACAAAACTTCTCAAAGATTGCTAACCCACTTACCACCCTGACTCAGAAGGGTGTAACCTTCAGCTGGGGAGAAAAACAAGACGTTGCATTCCAAACACTAAAGCAAGCCCTATGCAGTGCACCTATTTTAACCTTACCGGAAGGAACAGAAGACTTCGTGGTCTACTGTGATGCGTCAAACCAGGGACTTGGATGTGTCCTGATGCAACGAGGGAAGGTCATCGCATACGCCTCAAGACAACTCAAGACGCACGAGGTTAATTATACCACGCACGATCTCGAACTAGGAGCAGTCGTTTTCGCCCTAAAGATCTGGAGGCACTATCTCTACGGCACGAAATGTACAATCTTTACCGATCATAAAAGCCTTCAACACATCCTCAATCAAAAGGAACTCAACATGAGACAAAGACGGTGGGTAGAACTACTAAACGATTACGAGTGCGAAATTCGTTATCATCCCGGGAAAGCTAATGTGGTAGCTGATGCCCTCAGCCGAAAGGAATACTCGGGCCGCCGAGTGAAATCTTTAACCATGACAATTCATTCACACCTGTCCATGCAAATCAAGGAAGCTCAAATAGAAGCCTTGAAATCCGAAAATGTGGCAGGGGAAGCCTTAAGAGGGATGGATAAGGATCTTGAAGTCAAGGATGACGAAGTTCGTTACTTCATGAATCGGATCTGGACGCCGAAGTTTGGCGGATTCAAAGATGTTTTCATGGACGAAGCCCATAAGACACGATACTCCATACATCCCAGTTCAGATAAGATGTATCTGGATCTCAAGAAACTGTATTGGTGGCCTAACATGAAAGCTGAAATTGCTACCTATGTAGGCAAATGTCTGACTTGCGCCAAAGTCAAGGTGGAATACCAAAAGCCCTCGGGATTGTTGCAACAACCGGAAATACCCGAATGGAAGTAGGAGCGGATAACCATGGACTTCATAACCAAGTTACCCAAGACGACAAGCGGACTTGACACCATCTGGGTGATCGTCGACAGGTTAACCAAATCTGTGCACTTCCTACCAGTCAAAGAAACGGATAAACTGGAGAAACTAACTAGAACATACATCAGGGAGATTGTACGACTGCATGGTGTGCCAATATCCATTATCTCGGACCGAGATAGTAGATTGACCTCGAGGTTCTGGCAGTCGCTACAAAAATCTCTAGGAACAAGGTTAGACATGAGTACCGCTTATCACCCACAGACCGACGGCCAGAGTGAGAGAACCATTCAAACCTTAGAAGATATGCTAAGAGCTTGTGTGATCGATTTTGGTAATGCGTGGGACACCCATTTACCATTAGTCGAGTTTTCGTACAACAATAGCTATCACACTAGCATCAAAGTTGCCCCATTCGAAGCCCTCTACGGCCGTAAGTGCAGATCACCTTTGTGTTGGGCTGAAGTGGGTGACACACAATTAGCAAGAGGACAAGCAACTAACAGCACTCTCACTGGACCGGAAATCATAAGAGAAACAATTGAGAAGATTGTTCAGATTCGGGAACGACTAAAGGCTTCAAGAGACAGACAAAAGAGTTATGCGGACAAAAGACGGAAGCCCTTAGAATTTCAGGTTGGGGACCGAGTGCTATTGAAGGTCTCGCCCTGTAAAGGGTTAATACGTTTCGGAAAATGGGGGAAACTAAACCCAAGGTATATCGGACAATTCGAGATCCTTGCAAGGATCTGTCCAGTAGCATACAAACTCCGACTACCGCAGGAACTCAATAACGTACATCCTACCTTTCACGTGTAAAACTTGAAGAAATGTTTGTCCGATGAGACCCTCGTCGTCCTCCTGGACGAAATCGAAATCAACGAGAGTCTCCACTTTGTAAAGGAACCAATTGAGGTCATGGATAGGGAAATTAAAAGAACAAAACAAAGTCGCATACCCATTGTGAAGGTCCGCTGGAATGCAAAGCGGGGACCCGAATATACTTGGGAACGCGAAGATCAGATGAAACAAAAATACACGCATCTTTTTCCCTAGTCCACAAATATTTACTTTAAATCTAATTTCGGGACGAAATTCCCTCTAACAGGGGGATGATGTGACAACCCGATATTTCAAATCAATGTAATGACCTAAAAAGTCAAGAACTGTAACCTCTTTTGATATAATGAAATTTTTGTCAAAAATGAAATGTTCAAAAGTCATCAACTGGATTTCATAGACAATAGATATCGTGTCCAGGGTTTCAGAAATATAAAGAACACTAAAATCCGAGTTATAACGAAGAAGTTATGACCAACCTAAGATTCACAGCAAAAACCGTCAGCATAGTTAAACGTAAAACGAGAAATTTCCATAAAGTACTTATTAGCCTTAGGTATCTAAATAAAAGTCGTAGATATCATTAAACCATGAACATACATAAAAAGAACGCCCAAATCTGACTTCGTATGAGGAAGTTATGATTTTTCGAAGTTTCGGAATAGCGGTAGACAGCTAAAAACTCGAAATAGAGATCGAGCGATTTCTAGCCGAAACAACCTAAATGAGAATCGAAGATCTTAACAATAGTAGTGCAACGGTAAAAAGTCTGACGAAAACGGACATCGGATGAAGAAGTTACGTATTTTTAACGTACTTTTCGTGTCCCGGCCTGTTAAAAATATATAATTAAAAATAAATTCAAAATTTTCCGACGAAGTCTAAATGGAAGTTATAGAGTATATTTTCACCTACGCGTGCATATAAAGAACATAAAAATCGGAGCTCGTATGAGAAAGATACGGATTTTACAAGTTCGAGGTGCACAAACCGATAGGATTTACGCCCAGCGTACCCTCGTACGCCCAGCGTACTCGGGTGCTAGGCCTCGGATCCTCCACGTCGCCCCTCTATGCCTTTATGCCCTGTTCCATCCGAAGTCCGGCAGACGATGATGCGGTCATGCATGACGCACGAGTACGCCCCGCGTAACCTCGTACGCCCAGCGTACCGAGGGTCTTCAGCCCCTCTAAAAGGGATGCGAGGGTTCCAGGCATTTTTGCTCAATTGCTCTCTTTTTCTTGCGTTTTTACTCCGTTTTGCATGCAAGAAATATCCCGAAGCCCCGGTTTTCATACCCAAGCCCCGAAGGAAGTTTTACGCTCCCGAGATTCCCGAGAATCCCAAGAAATCCGCTTTCTCGAGTCGAAGTTCTGCTCGGTTTTCGTCTCGCTTTCTTTAATCTATCAGGTGAGTTCATACCCCTACTTTTTCACGTCTTTTCATGTTTTAAGGGGTGAAATACAAGTGCAATACGAGAAAAACTTATCGTTTTATATAGAATTAAATACATCATCTACATTTTTATAAATGTTAAATAACTTCGATACCAACATTATACCTTACATACAAAGTTAGTATTATATCGAGTTTTTATCACCAAATGGAACACACTTTCGGGAAAACTATAACGAGTATAGTTTACGGATTATTCATTACATCTTTACGTTAACATTGTGAAAATCAAAAACTTTCATCTACATGAAATATAGACTTTTCTTTTTGTAAATCTATTAATACTAAGTGTTGTGAGATATTCAACTTCAAAGTACTTACAAGTACGCATTTCAAGTCATGTATTATAAACCATAATCTCTTGGAGGGAGAGCGTGATACTTGTGCATAGATCTATACGGGATTGACAATCCCGCACCTAAACTGTTAGCTACAGTTAGACCGGCAGGTCTGGGGTGACAAACGTCATAACACTGGAACGCCTGAAGAACGTTGTTACAGGAAGTCTGGGTCAATAGCATGGTTATAAAACTCACACGCAGTATTAAAATAAGTTTGATTTACGAGACTTTGATGCATACAAATGTCAGTACAAATGTCAATACAAAAATGCTTATGAACTCACCAACTTAATTGTTGACACTTTTTCAAAACTACTTGTATTTCTCAAGGAATTAGTAATATAGGTAACCATCAGCTTTTGGAGAAGGAACGCTAAGGCGTATATTATCAAAACATTTTAAATCATCATATTTGTAATATTCTTTTGAAACATGTATTACACGCAACAATGCATGTTTTTATTATATTTATGATGGTTGTGTTTACTTTCTTTACTATATTCAACTGTTATGATACTACGTGAAGTCACCCACCCCCGAATGTTACCGCCATTCTGGTTTGGGGGTGTGACAGAGATGCCAGTTTAGAAATCCCTGAATACTATCTGCATATATAAGTAGTTTTATTAATCAAAATAAAACTCATGAAGGGTAGAGTCCGTAAACAAAGTTAGTTTATACTTATTTGCGAGTCGTATAACCATACTTGATATGACCGAGAGACCTTTATAACGTTCTTTAGGCGATAAGCTAAATGACATTTGTTCACCCCAGGCGTGCCCGCCTAACTGTAGCTAGCAGTTCAGGTGTGGGATTGTCAGTCCCGAATAGATCTATTCATAATTCTCACGCTCTCCCTCCAGGAGACTCTGGTTATAGTAAAAGGATTTATCACTATACACCTAAGGGTAGAGTATTGAAGTAGCGCCTCACAATTCTGTATAATCTAGTTTACTAGCGAGAAATCAGTATAAAACAGTAATTATCCTTGAATAAATGTACTTAATACTTATGAGAAAACATATAACATAAACTAAATCTGCCATAGTTTATATATATATATTCATTTATGAAATCTGATTAAGTAGAGACTGCCTAGACGGTTATCCCAAACTATACCCATTACAGTTTATTAGAGTTGATATAGAGTTGCTTTGTAAAAACCTTTCTGAAAACTATTAAGTTAGATTTCCAAAATAGTAGTTTCCCTTATGCTCAACATATTACAAAAAGAGATAAAATATCTGAATATGTTATTAAACGTGGAAATCGTTGGACTGCATTAATAAGTTTAAAACTTAATAAAATACTTTGAATTTGGCTTGTATCCCCCCTCTGAAAACATTAAAAACACGGAAAATGTAAGGGTATGAACTCACTGTTTATCGTAGGATCCGAAAGCACAATTGGTTGTGAGTGTTGAGTGTCAACCGATGTTTCGTACGCAAGTGGATCCTATTAACATGTGATAACACATATGTGTGTTAGAATTAGGGTGTTTCTGTTGGGTTATGGGCATTCTAACACACCTATGGTGTACATGCAACCCTAAATACCTTGGATCTATGTTTTCTCTATTATACATGGAAATATCAATTTTCCAAGGTATTGTTCTAACTAGCATAATATAAAGTACATGTAATATAAAATCTAGTAGAATTACATACCTCTTTGTTGGTGCTTGATTTCTTCAAGCTTTAAGAGCTTAGCCCCAATAGTGTGGAAGCCTCAAATGGAATCACAAATCACCAAAACACCTTGGAAGAACTTGAGAGAATATGTATGCACACTAAAATCGGTCCACTCTTATTTTCACACACTTGTGCCAATTTTGTGAGCCAAGGACCCCTTTATATATTATGGAGGATTAGGGTTACATCCATGTAAACCCTAATACCGATGACCTTTCATTTACATAGGATCCATGGGTTAAAAGCTCCATGGACCATCCATGAAAGCTTAGCCCAACCTAAATGAACTTGGCCCATTCCATATATATAAAAGTCCATATTTAATTAGTTCTTTTTGATCACTTAATTAATTCTAAATTAATTCTTGATCAATACTAATTAAATAATATGATTCCATATTAATATTTTAGAACTTATAATATATTAATATAAATCATAAATATACTATTCTCAAAAGACTATCCATATAAATTGTGCCGGTGAAGTGCAACCCAAATGGACCATGCCGGGTCGGGTCAAGTACATACCAAATATAGTTATGGACTTAGAAATTAATCCAACAGTTTCATGACTAAACATGACGGGAAACCACCCTAAAGACTTGGAGATGCTTGTTGGGACCCTATATGATCAATTAAGGGAGGTGTAGGGCCATTTGAGTGGGTGTGCGGCCAGGCTGTGCGGCCAGGTTGTGTGTGCGGCTGCACACATGAGTGTGCGGCCGTACAGAGGGTGTGTGCGGCCGTACACAGGAGTGTGCGGCCGTACACTCCTCATTTGTGCCCGAAATGCTGATTTTGGGGTGTTCTAGTGCCAATACCAAGTCTAACTAGTAAATGGAGGCCAAACTCTTCACTTTGGAGAGCCTTTAAGGGGGTGTGCGGCCACCTTATGAAGGTGTGCAGCCGTACACCTTCAAAGGATGAAGAACACGAAGAACACTATGAGTTTGAGGCTTAGATTCAGGTATCTTACCACTATAACAAGTTGGATGATGGAGTAATTCACGTTCTTGAGGCCCTTAGAGTGTTCTTGGATGATGTTTCTAGAGAGAGAAAGTAGAGAGAGAGAGAGTAGGGTGCAGCCAAAAGAAGAAAAGAGTGAATGAAGGGGGTCTCCTCCAATATATAGGGTCGAGTGTGAGGCTGGAGGGTGTGTGCGGCTGGGTTTGTGGCTGGCTGGCCGCACACGCAGGTGTGCGGCCGCACACACCATGTTGGGTGTGTTTGGCTCGATTTATTGATGCTACACACATTCTAACCCTTCCTAAGACTCATATCTAGGTGGTACCAAGCTTAGAACACTCAGATAGACCCACAACTTCATTATAAATTAGCAAAAAGAGGCTAACTTTGATTAAATGATAAGCGTACAAGTTAGAAATTTCGGGTTGTCACATTATCCCCCGTTAGAGGGAATTTCATCCCGAAATTAGAATTTATAATACAAATCATGGATTAGAAAAGAGATGCGGATACTTCTGTTTCATTTGATCTTCGCGCTCCCAAGTGAATTCGGGTCCCCGCTTGGCATTCCAGCGAACCTTCACTATCGGGATGCGACTTTGTTTCGTTCGTTTGATCTCTCTATCCATGATTTCGACTGGCTCTTCCACGAAATTCAGGTTCTCGTTGATTTCAATCTCATCGAGAGGAATCGTAAGGGTTTCATCGGACACGCATTTCTTAAGGTTCGAGACGTGGAAGACGGGATGAATGTTACTAAGCTCTTGAGGTAATCGGAGTTTGTAGGCTACAGGACCGATCCTGGCGAGGATCTCGAACGGTCCTATGTACCTCGGATTTAGATTTCCACGCTTTCTGAAGCATATCATGCCTTTCCAGGGTGAGACTTTTAGCAGGACACAGTCTCCAACATGGAATTCCAAGGGTTTTTGTCGTTTATCGGCGTAGCTCTTTTGTCTATCTCGAGAGGCCTTAAGTCGTTCTCGGATTTGTACGATCTTTTCAGTGGTTTCGCGGATAATTTCTGGACCAGTGAGAGTGCTGTTAGGGATTTGTCCCTTGACTAGCTGCGTGTCGCCCACCTCAGCCCAGCATAGAGGGGATATGCACTTGCGGCCATAGAGAGCTTCGAAAGGCGCAGCCTTGATGCTGGTATGATAATTGTTATTGTAGGAAAATTCAACCAAAGGAAGATGAGTGTCCCATGACGCGCCGAAATCGATGACGCGGGCTCTCAACATATCTTCCAAGGTTTGGATGGTTCTCTCACTCTGTCCATATGTTTGAGGATGGTAAGCTGTTCTCATATCCAGCTTAGTTCCAAGAGCATTTTGTAGTGACTGCTAGAACCTCGAAGTGAACCTGCTATCACGATCGGAGATAATGGACACAGGCACACCATGCAGTCGAACTATCTCTCGGATGTAGATTCTCGTGAGTCTCTCCATTTTGAAGTTTTCCTTGATAGGCAGGAAGTGAGCGGATTTAGTTAGTCGGTCAACTATTACCCAAATGGTGTCGTACCCACTCGGAGATTTGGGTAATTTGGTGATGAAATCCATAGTAATCCTCTCCCACTTCCATTCGGGTATTTCTGGTTGGTGGAGTAGACCTGAGGGCTTCTGCTATTCGACTTTCACCTTGGCGCAAGTTAGGCACTTGCTCACGAATGTAGCAATATCTGCTTTCATGTTTGGCCACCAATATAGTTTCTTGAGATCGAAGTACATCTTGTCCGATCCTGGGTGAACGGAGTATCTGGTCTTGTGAGCTTCGTTCATTACAACCTCTATGTAACCACCGAACTTTGGGGTCAAGATCCGGTCCATGAAATAATAGACTCCGTCTCCCTTGATCTCTAGGTTCTTTTCCATTCCTCTCAGGGTTTCACCCGGCATGTTCTCTGGTTTCAAGGCTTCTAACTGAGCCTCCTTGATTTGCACGGATAAATGGGAATGGATAGTCATGGTCAGTGCCTTCACTCTACGACCTGAGTACTCCTTCCGGCTGAGGGCATCTGCCACCACATTGGCCTTGCCAGAATGGTAGCGGATTTCGCACTCGTAATCGCTGAGTAGCTCAACCCATCGCCGTTGCCTCATGTTCAACTCCTTCTGATCGAAGATGTGCTGTAGGCTTTTATGGTCAGTGAAGATAGTGCACTTGGTTCCGTAGAGATAATGTCTCCATATCTTCAATGCGAAGACCACTGCTCCCAATTCCAGATCGTGCGTTGTGTAGTTGACTTCGTGTGCTTTCAGCTGTCTTGAGGCATAAGCAATGACTTTTCCTCGTTGCATGAGCACACAGCCTAGGCCCTGATTGGATGCATCACAGTAGACAACGAAGTCCTCCGTCCCTTCGGGCAAAGACAAGATAGGTGCGCTGCATAGGGCCCGCTTCAATGTTTGGAACGCAGTGTCTTGCTTTTCACTCCAACAAAAGGGTACGCCTTTTTGAGTTAGAGTGGTTAAGGGTTTGGCAATTCTGGAGAAATTCTAGATAAATCTACAATAGTAGCCAGCGAGACCCAAGAATTGACGGATTTCTGTGGGTGTCTTCGGTGCTGACCAGTTCTCTATCGCTTTGATTTTGGAGGGGTCCACGTGTATGTCTTCCTCGCTTACCACGTGACCTAGGAAGGTTACTCTTCGAATCCAGAATTCGCACTTGGAGAATTTCGCGTACAACTTCTCCGTCCTTAAGGTTTCCAGCACCGATCTCAAGTGCTGTTTGTGATCTTCCTTGCTTCTGGAATAGACAAGTATATGGTCGATGAATACGATGACGAACTTGTCCAAGAAAGGACGGCACACCCGGTTCATCACGTCCATGAACACAGCTGGTGCGTTGGTCAGACCGAAGGGTATAACTATGAACTCGTAGTGACCATATCGAGTCCGAAATACTGTTTTAGGAACATCACCCTCTTGGACTCGTAGCTGATGGTACCCTGATCTTAAATCTATTTTCGAGAAGTAGTTGGCTCCCTGAAGTTGGTCGAAGAGATCATCAATTCGAGGAAGAGGGTAGCAGTTTTTGACAGTAAGCTTGTTCAGCTCTCGATAGTCAATGCACATCCAAAAGGATCCATCCTTCTTTTTCACGAACAAGATCGGGGCTCCCCAGGGTGAGGAACTCGGTCTGATGAATCCTTTGCCGAGCAGCTCATTGAGCTGACTAGATAGCTCTTGTATTTCTGCCGGCGCTAATCGGTATAGGGATTTAGCTACGGGGGTAGCTCCGCGGACTAAGTCGATGCGAAACTCGACTTGGCGTTCGGGAGGGATTCCCGGGAGATCTTCGGGAAAAACATCGGGAAAGTTGCAGACTTCGGGGATGCTCTCGAGGTCTTTAACTTCCTGCTTCTCGTTAATGACGTCGGCTAGGAATGGACAACACTCCTTCCGCAGGAGTTTCTGGGCTTTGATGCACGAAACGATGCGAAGGTTTGAACTGAGTTTATCGCCATAAATTACGAGAGTTTCATCAGAGGAGAGGTTGAGACGAATGGCTTTTTCGAAACAAAGGATATCAGCACGATTGGGGCTCAACCAATCCATGCCGATGATGACATCAAAGCTTTTTATAGAGACTGGCATGAGATCGATGGGGAATGAATGGTCGTTCAGAGTAAGGGTACAACCCACAAATATGTCATTAGTGCTCTCTTTCTCACCCTTAGCCATTTCGACGGTAAATGTTTCGGTTAAAGGTTGGGATTTACGTTTAAGAAAATGATTGAATGCATGGCTAACAAAACTTCTTTCAGCACCAGAATCGAAAAGAATGCATGCATAAGAGTTGTCGAGGAGGAACGTACCCGTAACAACGGTAGGATCAGCGAGCGCTTCCTCCTGGCCCATTGGCAGCACCCTTCCTGCATTGCCAGCTGTTGTCGCTTTGGGGCAGTTTCTTTTGAAATGCCCAACTTCTCCACATCCATAGCAGGCTTGGCTGGCACCCACTCCATGAGTCGGATTGGTTGGTTGGGTTGGTGCTCTGCAGTATCGGGTCGTGTGTCCCTTCCTTCCACAGTTTATGCAATTCAAATCACGGCAGGGTCCGTGATGATGAAAAGTGCACTTGTTGCACAGAGGTAGTTTCCCTGAATAACCACCGGTAGGAGCTTGGGTGGTTGGAACAGTAGTGAGAGTAGCAGTAGGAGTAGTAGCAGCGTGGACTGCCACCGTTTGTTGCTTCTTGAAGGGCTCCTGCGAAGACTGACCCTTGCGTTTGTTCCAGAATTTCTTATTCTTCTCACCACTCTCCTTTTGCGGCTCAGGAGCGGTTGCCACTTTATCAAAGATCGACTCTGTGATCTATGAGGGTCTGTGCCAGACACTTAGCGCTGTCAAAGGTGTTTGGCCTAGCAGCCAAGACATTTCGATTGGTGGGTTGTGTCAGCCACCAAATGTATCTTTCAATCTTTTTGCTTTTCGGGGTGACCATCCCCGGACAGAGAAGTGCTAGGTCTTCAAACCTAGATGTGTATACAGCAATGTCAGAACCCTTCATCTTTAGATTCCAGAGTTCGTGCTCCAGTTTCTGCATTTCGCCCCGTGGGCAGTACTCAGTAAGCATGAGTTGTTTCAAGCTCTCCCAACCCATAACATTTGCTATTGGCAGGGTCAGGGACTTGACCCGGCCATTCCACCAGGTCAAAGCTTTGTTGGCAAAAGTGCAAGCGGCGAATTTCACCTTGTTGGCTTCAGAACAAGAGCAGATTTCGAAGATGGACTCAATCTTTTCGAACCATCGAGTCAGGGCAATAACACCTCCAGTGCCATCGAAGGATGTGGGTTTTGCGTTCATGAAGTCCTTATAGGAGCACTCCTTTTGGTTTCCCTGACCACCTTCATGATTTTGGGGATGCGTACCACCTCCCTGTCCACCAGATCCGCCAAGATTCATTTGTGACATCGCGGCAGCCACAGCAGCAGTAGCTGCTGCTTAAAACATAGCAGGATCAAACTGAGGGGGCGGTGGTGGTGGTGGAGTGTCGTTGTTCCTTCTGATAGGTCTTCTTCGGGGAGGCATCTTGTTCTAAAAAGAATCAGGAAGAAGAGGATGGTAAGTCCTCGAGATATATGAAACAAAATATGTCTCGTCCTGTTAATAAAGTGTTCTACCAAGCGATAAGTAAAGGAAAGTTACTAATGCAAGTAAGTTAGCGCTAAGAAACCAATAGGTAGAAACACTAGGAATGAATTCCTACAATGTATTCGGCTCTGACTAAAATACTCCTATAGTATTTTAAGTTGCATGGATACCGGGTAAGTTTTAGGCCTGTTGCAACACCAAAGTCACTCCCAAGCACATGTTGGCCATGTCTCGAATGAATATAGTTGATCAGGCTATATTGACCCTAGACATGATTACATAACTGCCCAGGTTTAACCGCAGTGTTCAACATCCAAAATACTTTTGTTTTGTTTTACTCATGACACGGATTCTGGTACTCGGGTATACTTGTACATTCTTTGTAAAAATACTTATATTTTCAAAGTATACTTTTAGTTCAGAGCACTTCAGCCCCTTAGTGTTTATAGTTGTATACCATGTAATGTTCGTTATACTTAGTTCACTATAAACAATAGCTCTGATACCAATCTGTCACACCCCGAAACCGTGATGGCGGAAACGTTCCGGGGTGGAGGACGTCATGCGTAGTATCACAACAGTTGTATCATAGTAAGCGAAGTAAACACAACCATTACATTATAATATGAATATTTACATTGTTCAAAAACATGGTTTATACATAACAGTATATAACGAAAGTAAAAGACGTTACTCCATAATGCTCCGTCTTCTCCAAAAGTTGACAAGAGTACCTGTCTATTGTTGCCCTGAGAATACAAGCAGTTTTAAAATATCAGCATAAAGCTGGTGAGTTCATTAGCGTTTAGTTCTGGTGAAAGAAATGTTTCTTTGATCATTTGAAAAGTGTTCCTCAAGAAAATCCTATATTTTTTTATGAAAGATAGTGTTGAAAGAGTATCTATTAGTAAAAGATAAACCATCAGTTTTAGAAATCATGTTATCCGTCCTAGAGGTAGAGATGCCAATTTAGAAATCCCTGAATACTATCTGCATATATAAGTAGTTTTATTAATCAAAATAAAACTCATGAAGGGTAGAGTCCGTAAACAAAGTTAGTTTATACTTATTTGCGAGTCGTATAACCATACTTGATATGACCGAGAGACCTTTATAACGTTCTTTAGGCGATAAGGTAAATGACATTTGTTCACCCCAGGCGTGCCCGCCTAACTGTAGCTAGCAGTTCAGTTGTGGGATTGTCAGTCCCGAATAGATCTATTCACAAATCTCACGCTCTCCTTCCAGGAGACTCTGGTTATACTAAAAGGATTTATCATTATACACCTAAGGGTACAGTATTGAAGTAGCGCCTCACAATTCTGTATAATCTAGTTTACTAGCGAGAAATCAGTATAAAACAATAATTATCCTTGAATAAATGTACTTTATACTTCTGAGAAAGCATATGACATAAACTAAATCTGCCATAGTTTATATATATTCATTTATGAAATCTGATTAAGTAGAGACTGCCTAGAGGGTTATCCCAAACTATACCCATTATAGTTTATTAGAGTTGATATAGAGTTGCTTGGTAAAATCTGCCATAGTTTATATATAACCAAAATAGTAGTTTCCCTTATGCTCAACATATTACAAAAAGAGATAAAATATCCGAATATGTTATTAAACATGGAAATCGTTGGACTGCATTAATAAGTTTAAAACTTAATAAAATACTTTGAATTTGGCTTGTATCCCCCCCCCCCCCCAGAAAACATTAAAAACATGGAAAATGTAGGGGTATGAACTCACTGTTTATCGTAGGATCCGAAAGCACAATTGGTTGTGAGTGTTGAGTGTCAACCGATGTTTCGTACGCAAGTGGATCCTATTAACATGTGATAACACATATGTGTGTTAGAATTAGGGTGTTTCATGACTAAACATGACAGGAAACCACCCTAAAGACTTGGAAATGCTTGTCGGGACCCTATATGATCAATTAAGGGAGGTGTAGGGCCATTTGAGTGGGTGTGCAGCCAGGTTGTGTGTGCGGTTGCACACATAAGTGTGCGGCAGTACAAAGGGTGTGTGCGCCGTACACAGGAGTGTTCGGCCGTACACTCCTCATTTGTGCCCGAAATGCTGATTTTGGGGTGTTCTAATGCTAATACCAAGTCCAACTAGTAAATGGAGGCCAAACTCTTCACTTTGGAGAGCCTTTAAGGGGGTGTGCGGCCACCTTATGAAGGTGTGCGTACGTAAAACTTCAAAGGATGAAGAACACGAAGAACACTATGAGTTTTAGGCTTAGATTCAGGTGTCTTACCACTATAACAAGTTGGATGATGGAGTAATTCACGTTCTTAAGGCCCTTAGAGTGTTCTTGGATGATGTTTTTAGAGAGAGAAAGTAGAGAGAGAGAGAGTAGGGTGCAGCCAAAAGAAGAAAAGAGTGAATGAAGGGGGTCTCCTCCAATATATAGGGTCGGGTGTGAGGCTGGAGGGTGTGTGCGGCTGGGTTTGCGGCTGGCTGGCCGCACACGCGGGTGTGCGGCCGCACACACCATGCTAGCTGTGTTTGGCTCGATTTATTGATGCTACACACATTCTAACCCTTCCTAAGACTCATATCTAGGTGGTACCAAGCTTAGAACACTCATATAGACCCATAACTTCATTATAAATTAGCAAAACGAGGCTAACTTTGATAAAATGATAAGCGTACAAGTTAGAAATTTCGGGTTGTCACAATGCACGTCTACCTTACATCCATGCAAGGAAAAGTTTTGACAGCAAATAGATCCCCCGATTAGTATAACCGCTTAAATCGCAGTGTTGAGCTTACACATAGAATAGAGTAGCACCAACGCATACTCATGAACCTAATCTACAAGGTATTGTGAGCAGTATGAACTATACTCACGATGATCCGTCCCTTGCGATGCCTGAGGCAAAGTCGATGCACCTTGCTGCTCTGCCAATCGACGCTTGGCTGCAACCATTCTCTCTTTGAGTGTCGTGTGTCTACCATGTTACTCTTTTGCCTCTGCCCGAGCGACGATAAGGTCTTAAAAAAAAAGTTGGTCTCTGAAATAGCAGTCTCTTTCCAAGTCTCGGGTACGTGAGATGGTAGGGTCTGTAGTAGCGCGTAATTTCCGAACTCGGTTTGCAGTCTCCCTGTTTTAATCCCCGATGTTCGCGATCTGCCGGGTCTTCGTCGGGAGGGCTCTGTCAGTCGGTCCCTCGTGATTGAGGTCATAGCAACTTCGTTGGTCTCTAAATGGTGACTGCTGTCATTGCTGTCGACTCCAACCCTCGATCACGGTTGCCCAATGGGGCACAGGTCTGATGTAGTCGAAACAGTTTGCGGGAACCCTGGCTATGCATGGAGGGTTGATTACCTCCGGTTCCTCTCCTGATTCTTCTCATAACCATCCACCATTTCCCTGGTTGGGAAAGTAGGGGTCGCCTGGTGAGTAGAATCTTGCTGTGTTATATGTGCGAGAATAGGAGGGGTAGAAGAGACAATTAATAGATGGCTAATCCTATAATTACTTATAGGGGGTGATCCTTATTAGTCACGTCTAAAATCACATAGTGCATACCAGTTATACATAATCTGAGATAGAATAGACCTTCGAATAAATGACTCTACTCTAAGTCCACAACCAAACAAGGAACAAGAAATAAAGCAATAGTCATAGATTCTGAGTCTATAATATCTTTAATTGTGTATAACCTTAGCGTATGCACTCAGTCATTATAGACCTACTAATAGGGATCTTTAGTTTTCACATAAGTTGGTTATAGTATCACCAAATACTCCTATAGTATTTTAATGTTTGTCCTATGTTTTCGATGTTTCTGTGTAGATAGAATTGGTAAGTTTTTAGACTTGTTGCAACACCACAACCATTCCCGGGCATATGCTAATCACTTCTGGGTTAAACATAGTTGATCAGGCTATGTCATTCCCAGACATGACTATACATCCCCAAGCCTACTTGTGCCGTTCAACAATCACCACTTTTGTTTTGTTCTAGAATGATGTTGACCTTAGTATGTATGCATGCATGTATACTTTTAACAAGAAACTATTTATTTCTAAAAGTATAGTTATTTGAAAATGTTAAATCAGAGACCTTAGTCCTAATGCATTTATAGTTTGTATATCTTATGTGGTTCGATATACTTAGTTCACTATAAACAATGCTCTGATACCAATCTGTCACACCCCCAAACCAAGGATGGCGAAAACGTCCGGGGGTGGAGGACTTCATGTATAGTATCACAACAACGACTATGATAGTGCTCAAAGTAAATACAACCATCATAAATATAATTGAAAATGTTAAACCATAGTATATGTTTACATGTTTCAAAATCAATTACATTATGATGACAAAATGAACTGTTTGACGATTTATCGTCCCATCCTCAAAATGCTGTTGGTTTTCCTGTTTCACTGATTCCTTGAGAATACAAGTAGTTTTGAAAAAGTGTCAAAAATTAAGTTGGTGAGTTCATAAGATTTTTGTTTGAGGAAAAAGTCGTTTTCCTTGTAAAAGTGATAGAGTATGATTCAAGAAAAATCCAATATTTTCCTTATAAAAGTCATGTAGTGCTAAATCCCAGGACCGAGAATATATGTGTGTTTTGTACTTATAATGTTCATAATACTAATGTGTTTCCAAAGAAAATCCAATATTTTCCTTATAAAAGTCATGTAGTCCTAAATCCCAGGACCGAGAATATATGTGTGTCTTGTACTTATAATGTTCATAATAGTAATGTGTTTCCAAAGAAAATCCAATATTTTCCTTATAAAAGTCATGTAGTCCTAAATCCCAGGACCGATAATAAACAAGTATTTTTCCATGCAAGTTTAAATCGACATAAACTCGTTTAATTTAGAAGTAAACCCCTTTTCAAAGTAGAATTTTCCATGTAAACTTGAAAGATTGTTAACTACCTATGTGAGTCGCTATAACCATACTATGACGAGAAATAACCTGCACAACGTTTTTCAGACGTTAAGATACTATGACTCTTGTCACCCGCAGACCTGCCGGTCCGGCTGTAGCTAGCAGCGAGGTGTGGTGTGTCAATCTCAATATAGATCTATACACAATTATCACGCTCTCCCTACAAAAGACTCTGGTTATAACTTACAGGAATTGGAATCCCGCACTCGGACGTATGGGGAGAGAATTGCCTCACAACCTAAGTTAACTAGTTTACACATAGTTTGATATTAAAATCTCTTCCGTGGAGGAAGTAAAATCACCTTTTATGAATAAATTAGTGATATGAAATCCTTAAACTATTACTATTATAGTTTATCAGGTAGTATATGAAAAACCCATTTGTTTTGAGAGTAAAACCTTTCTCATGTAGTAAAAATCCATAAACTATGTTTATTGAAGTTTATTATATGTGTTCGAAATGAATGAGTAAACCTTATCATGAATGACTAAATTTAAGTTTATAATGATAAACTACCAAGAAAATACATTTGATATTTAGAACTTATTGTTATACACTTTGCTCAACATACTACAAAGTGTTATGAAAGTTGTAAGCTGTTAACTACTTTTTAGCCTTTCAGCACTGTTTTAGAAAATTCATAGAAAAATCATACGAAGTCGAAAACTGAATCCGTAAATTCTAAGAGTTCACAAAATATGTATAGTTTATTCATAAGTTTTATTATGATTTTTATAAGTCTTTAACTTGTGTTAAAATGTTCATATTCACAGACTGGTCCGAGTTAGTTTCTGAAATGATAGGCAGTTTTGTAAAAATCACCATAAATCGTAGAAAAATCGTATGGAGATGTGAAAGTAGTCATTGTAAAGGTATGAAGCTGAAATATTTTCATATTAAACAGTTTTGAAAGATATTAAGTTTAAGATAGTCAAAACAGTCCGTGAAGAAGACTCAACTTTTCTGATGAAGGCTGTTGTTTGAGTTTAGTTGTGTTCTTGGTGTTTTAACTTGTATTCCCCCCCCCCCCCTTAAAACTTAAGAAAAACATGAAAAGATAGGGGTATGAACTCACCTTGAGTGATTTCAGTAGATGGATGATGGAGAAAAGAAGTGTTCAACTCAAGAACAATTGGGAGATGCTTGAAGATTTGAAGATCTAACACAAATATGACGATATTTGTGTAAGCAATCTATGATTTGGATGAAGGATAGCAGAATATCTAAGTGTAGGAGGAAGATACTTACCAAATATGGAGGAAAACCCAAGACCAGCCTTTGAACCTCGAATTTTTAGAGAGACAAAGTGGAAGAGAGGTGTTTGTTCTTCTTGAGAAAGAGTGAATAAAGTGGGAGGAGAGATAAGGATATCTCCAGCTTTTGTTCAAGATTATGGCTGAAAAAGAGTGGGAAAAGGACAATGATTGACTTGGTATGGGTGAATAGTGACTGGGGGTTGCACTATGAAGGTATGAGGAGGTTGCTTGTGTCCTTGTCCAAAGGATAAGTCAACACTCCACCTAAATATCTCACTAAATAGATTTTCCCCAAAATATAGTTAAAATATGAATATTTAGGGTTTAATATGTTAAAATACGAGTTTGGGTGAAAATCTCGCGTTAAAATCTCGAAAAACGGGCTTAAACGAAGTTTGGGTCAAAAATCGGCAATAGGGACCGAACCTACGAGGTTAGGCTCTAAGGGAGTGAGAACCGAGAGTAGAGAAGGAAGGAACTGAGAGTAGGGGAGAGGACCGAAGGTGCGAGGGGGAGGGTCGAAGGTAAGGCCTCGGTCCGAAGTGGCTAGGGAACCGAAATAGACCGAACCCTCTGTCCATTTGGGCTGAGAGGGTTTCGGTTCTGATGCATGTTCGGTCCGAGAATAGGAGGTTCGCTTCTGACAAGTTCGGCTCCTAAGAGGCTTCGGTTCCTAAGAGGTTTCGGCTCCTTAAGAGGTTCGGTTCCTAAGAGGTTCGTCTCCTTAGGAGGGTTCGGTTCCTTAAGAGGGTTCGACTCCTTAAGACTGTTTTTCACGTAAACTTCCGTTTTCGAGCGGTTTTCATCTAAATTAAGGGTCGGGATGCCCCGAGTGATTATAAAAAGTTGAGAGAGATTTTGAGAGAGATTTTGGAGAGATTTGACATACTTGGAGAGATTTGACATACAGAGAGAGATTTGGGAGAGATTTCACATACTTGGAGAGATTTCTCATTCAGAGAGAGATTTGGGAGAGATTTCACATACTTGGAGAGATTTGGGAGAGATTTCACATACTTGGAGAGATTTCTCATATAGAGAGAGATTTGGGAGAGATTTCACATTCTTAAAGAGATTTCTTATACAGAGAGAGTTTTGGGAGAGATTTCACATACTTGGAGAGATTTCTCATACAAAGAGAGTTTTGGGAGAGATTTCACATACTTGGAGAGATTTCTCATACAGAGAGAGTTTTGGGAGAGATTTCACATACTTGGAGAGATTTCTCATACAGAGAAAGATTTGGGAGAGATTTCACATACTTGGAGAGATTTCACATACGTGGAGAGATTTCTCATACAGAGAGAGATTTGGGAGAGATTTGAGGTAGAGAGAGATAGAGTGAAAGAGATTAGGAGAGACTTCTTTTGTGACCTTTTTGAGTGTTTGGCTTTGTAACGCAAGGTTTGTAAACCTCGTTAAGTCTCGTTATGATTGTTATATGCCCCCGAGGGGTATGGAATAACGTTTTATCAAGTAGATTTTTCACTTACCCTTATTAGGGTTTAGATTTTCCGAACACGTGAAAACTCTAAGTGCTACTTTGTATTAAGATTGCGAGTTGCTCAATAAGAAACATAATGGAACCCCTAATATACAAGGGTTAGATGAGTTGGCCGGTTTGACTTGTTGAATTTAGTTGACTTTGACTTGGCCAAAAATTGACGGTTGTCACACCCTTGTACTGCCCGGTGGCAAGAAGATTGCACAAGTTCATTCTATATGAGTTTGGATTTGTCACTAACCTAGTCTTGTGATTATGGTTTTGACAAATTCACGTGGATAGGAACACATACACCATAAAATCTAAGGGTCATAAGGTTTATGTCCAATTCATGAAAATGATGGTGAGGAAACACTTCCACCAAGTAGATTTTAAGTAAGATAGCAATTGTGATCTTTGCATTCTCAAAATCGTTAGTGGAGCGTACGTGGTTAACCGGCACACTAACATGGACTTATGAGAAATGGAAAAAGTCTAAACAATCGAGACTATGATTACGACATCCCTTTTCATAGTTCTAAAATTATTTAGACACACCTGTGAGCTATCTAAGATAAGGTGTATGATTTTGATAAAGTCTTATCAAAGTAATCTCGTATCAGAAATCTGAACTTTGGTAAGAAAGCCAGTAAAGTATTGACTTCTAGAAGTCCAGTTGTTTTCTGGATACATGTCAAAGCTAGTGGGAACATAAATGTTATGCTAATAATTTTCATGTTAGTGGGAGCATGATAATTATGGTAAGTATTGCAAGTTAGCAATGTTAATTATAGAAAACAAAAGTTTCAATTGGGAAAAAGTTGTTTTGCTATAATTAAAGGAGAGAAAATTATACTTCATTTTAATTCTAAAAGCTTAGATTGAGGTTTTAATCATCTTTAGTCAAGGATATATATATGAATTTTATGTTGGAGTGGCTCAACATAAGGAAATTCTATATATGGGTCCATTATTTGCGTTCTAACATTCGATTATGATTACGGCATCGCTTTTCATAATCTGAAATATGAGAACTTGGCAAATAGACATAGATATATTATAGCAAAAAGACTGGTCTAGTATCATGTCTTTATGTGAGACATCATGAATCGTGTCCCATATTCTTCGGATATAGGATCGATTGCATGTGCTATAATATTCATCCTTTCTAAATTTTCCAAATGCTCTGGGCATTAAGGGGGAAAAATCTAGAATTGGATATGACTAAAATGATTAAGCAATTGTCGAGAACAATCTAAGGTTTACCAAAGATTGGTTGCTCAGGGACAGTTGGAAGTATAGTGTTAAATTTTGGAAGGACCATACTGACGTACTCTGAAAGGAGGCAACTCTTGTTCAGAAGTGACAGTCAAAATGGGAATATGGAAATGTTTCATAGTTGGAAGTTATTCAATCTGTGTAAGATTAGAAAAACATAATGCAAGAAAGATGTTTCCATGGAGCTGATCTCCATTGGAATACTCTGTAATGTCTGTTGACAAGTCTTTGTGACTTTGTGCATAATCATTACAAGAGGATCAATGCATATAAGTTTAAAATCTAACAGATTTCAGTAAATGATAGGAATTTGGAATTCTTACATTTTCGATAAGGATTTGGGAGTGTGAAAAGAGAATCATTGAAATTATGTTCAATCGATCTAGTTCACAAAGTAAAGATCATAAATAAACATAGAGTGCTTACTTGGTGTATGTCAAAGCTATTGTTTAGAAAAACATAGTGTACATGCTTGGAGCATGGGACAACTAGTGTTTTTAATTCAAGTAGAAAGTTGATAAAACCGAAATAATGAATAATGAGTAATCAGAATGGTGATAAATAAAAAGTGTTCTATTTATATTCATAGGTTTTGATACCATATTGGATTCAATTATTCTTGTGTTTCATTTTGCATGTTTTGACTTCCAGAATAAACCAGGTCATTCTTCCCGAATGACTAAGTTATTCAAACCATCCATAGTCGGTCATATGTTGGAAGTAGATATGAATCAAGACTGTCATGAGTTGGCTTGTAGATGTCTAAGATGTTGGACATAGCAAAGTATTGCTACAACACTCATGAGTACTCATAAGTTCTGAGTATTTGATTCAACCCGCGCTCATTTGAATCACTTCATGGATTTTATCACGAGTGATCATGAGACGATAATATCTTATATTCTTCAAACCTAGAGATATGAGTTGTTACTATGAGTTGGTTGTACATTGATTACGCGAAAACACATTGGTAACTCGATGTTATAAAACGTGCTTTTGTGTATGATTCAACAAGTAGTAGAACAAGCCATATGAGTCAAATTTTATAAAGCCAAGCCAGGACTAATGTGATTTGTTCAATTAGTCGGTCGTCATAAATCGGAAATCGAGAAACAACAAATGGACTGAGAGAATGATTGATAATCCATGTGTCAGTCCATATGATATCTAGAATGGAGGAATATATGATCCCTAATCTAATGGACAAGTCATTAACGAGATCAGAGTTCAGTTACTACGTCAGAGTTCGACAGCGGCTTAAAGAGCTATGATTGCCAGTTGGTTTTTGAAGTCATAATCAATAATAGTTTTAGACTTATCCAGGTGGGAGACTGTTGGATTAGTGTCTAAGTCCATAACTATATCTGGTATGTACTTGACCCGACTCAGCGTGGTCCATTTGGGTTGCATGGCATCGGGACAATTGGATAGACAAGATGAGGAAAAAAAAGGGATACTAGTGATTTATATTAATATATTATAAGTTCTAATATATTAATATATAATCATATTATTTAATTAGTATAGACAAATGTTCATGGTGTTGTGTGAACCATTTGAGGTGTCACACTTGGGGCACTCGGCTCTTAAGCATGAAGGAATCAAGCCACATATAAAAAGGTATGTCTTCTAACTTGTTTTATTACCCAAGTATCAAAGAATGTATGCTAGATAGGGTAATACCTTGGAATATTCATATTTGCATGTATAATGGAGAAAACATAGATCCAAGGTATTTAGGGTTGCATGTACAGTTAGGAGTGTTAGAATGCTCAAAACCCAACAGTTCCTTGACGAGGTCAAGATTGCTGCGGAAAAAGAGTTTATTGCTGTTGAGACTGGTGAGATGCCACCGGAGTTGGAAGTTTCACTTGATTAGGAGTTAAAATTAGGGAGGATTGATGAGTTTCAATCCTTGGCTGATCAGATGCAATGTGAGATGGACCGTATTTTGGTATGGGGATTGTTGTATGAGATTGATGGAGCTGCGAATCTGAATATTCACTTCCCCCTTTTAAGGAAGAAACTTGTTGCTCCTCAAACCATTGTCTGACGCCATCAATATCGGAAAAGACATCGTTGGATTGAGTTTTGAGAAGATCAGAGAGTTGTTGATTATCCGGATCTTGGTGTTGAACAGAAGTTGATGGATAACTTTGGTGAGCTTTAGGAGTTCTTGACCATGGAAGCTTACGGTCAGAGAGCGTCAAAGGTTGTTGATAGTGGATTGAAGCACTGCAATAGTGGATTCGTAAGCATTGTGAGTTTCCTCAACAAGCTTCTTGGATTGAACAGCTTGATCCGCAATAGTTGATTGATGTTCGGTTTTGATTGCGGAGACTTCTTGAATTAGACATTCAGTCGTGGCTAGGAATGCTTTGTGGTCTGCGGTTCTATTGCTGTCCATGGCTCTAATACCCATTTCAACTTTGAGTGAGATTCTTTTAGTAGCTAGTCTTTCCCTTGTCTCTAGACGTTTAACTCGCTCAACAATGGACTGCGGACCAGCAACTTCAGTTTTTAGCGGGGTTGTGACTGCGGCTAAAATCTTGTCCACTTTCTCTTGAAGACTTAGAAATTCCTTGCGAGTGACAGCCAGCTTCTTCTTCTTTTTTCTTCTCCTTTGGCTTAGAAGTGGAATGTTGAGAACGACTTGAGTCTTTATCATCGAATATCATCATAAATTCATCCGATTGAACTGGTTGATTTACTTCAGTTATTTCCAGATCATCCAGACTAAAAGTTGGTCCGGAGCTAACTTCGATTGCAGTACCATCATCATTTGATCTGTGGATTACAGTAGTTGGAGGGGGCTTGGAAGGACCTGCACCACCTTGAAGATTCTGAGCTTTCTGGATTGTTTCGGCCATGGAGGTCATCCAGTATTGAACTTTGAGAATGGTGGCAACAGTGTTAGCGTTGTTGATCGCATATGCCTAATATTTTGCAACAGTTTGTATTTCTTGCTCCTTCTGTTGTTGTTTGGTTTGTTGATCCTTGCGGTCCTGGAATGCCCTGCGGAAAGCTTCATACTTTTTGACTTCGGATTAAGTGTTTGGTCGATACTGAATCAAGGAGTCATCAGAGTCATATCCGTCAAAACCTTGAGGTCGCACCGGGGTGTCCCCCGGGTTCGTGGATCCTTGCATATTTGTGCTCACCACGCCTAAACCACTTAATTATAATGTAGGTAGAGTAGGATTTCCTGAGCTTCCTTGGTTTCCTTGACTCGTAGTCAAGTGTGGCCTCGGCTCAGTTCTAGCTAGGGCTGAAGAAGTGCCCTGCGGTTGGGAAGGTGTATCGAGTGTTTGTGTGACAGCAATAAGTATGGAGCGCAACTCATGTGGTTCAAAGAAGTGAAGATGGGAAACCCTGGAGACCTTAGGGCGTTTAGAGCCAATTAGATCCTCTTGGGATTCAAGTGGGGTCGAGTCTCCATTATCAGATGAAACATACACACTTGCTGTGTCTGAGTAGGTAGAGAGGGTTGAGGCGAGTCGGTCTGCGGGGACCCCAAGGACTACCGGAGTCTGTTGAGAGACTGTGGTATCTGTCCGGTCACGTATATGGCTAGGACTTGGGTTGGGCTTTCGTCTTTTGTGTACAAGAGTTGGTCTGGAGTCATTATCAGACTCTTCTTCAATATTGACCGGTGGGATTTGAGAATGAGCAGGAGCTTCATCCGAGGACACAGCAGTTTTGCATTTCTTGGAAGTTTCACCTTTCTTGGATTTGCTGCGGGGGGCTTTCTTTGATGTCACCGGTTTCTTTAGCCTTCTGGCAAGTGGTTGACTTGACTGGGTAGTAGTAGTAGGGACTGCGGTACTCACTAGACCATGGAGTTTTGTGGAGGCTAGTATGGTCTGACTGGGTAGAGGCGGGATAGAATGGTATGGGTCAATACCTTCCGTAGCCTCTATATGATCTTTGACTTCTTTGGTTTCTAGTCCAACCGATATCAAGACGTGTACAGGTAATTGTCTCAGTGATCCAAAAATAGATTGGTCTTTCAAGAGTGTGTACCTTTTGAGATCGCGTGGGATGAAGATATGTTGGGTTATGAGCATTCTAACACTCCTAAGTGTACATGCAACCCTAAATACCTTAGATCTATGTTTTCTCTATTATACATACAATTATGAACATCTAAGGTATTATCCTAATCTAGCATACAAAATAATAAATATAACAAGATAGAATACATACCTCTTTGATGTAGAATGTCTTCATGAAGCTTGAGTGCCTAGTGCCCCAAGTGTGACACCTCAAATGGTTCACACAACACCAAATACACTTGGAATAACTTGAGAGAAACTTGAACACTCCTTGAAATCGTCTAGCCCTCACACTCACACATTAGTGCACGATTTCTTGAGCCATGGGATTCTTTTATATGGTGGCTATTAGGGTTACACCATGTAACTCATAACTTTACCCATTCCTTATGCTCCATGGATTTTAACCTCCATGGAGTATCCATGTGTCACCCCATGGACTTAGTCCAACATAAGGAATCTTGGATCACAAGCCCACATATATAAGAATGAATGATTTACACAATCAACCCATATATTTAATTAGTCTCCTTTTGATCACTTAATTAATTCCAAATTAATTCTTGATCAATACTAATTAAATAACCTTATTAATATATTAGAACTTATAATATATTAACCAACCTTAAGTGTTATTTCTCTCATTATAGTCTATCCAAATGCATGATGCCATGCAACCCAAATGGACCATGCCGGGTCGGGACAAGTCTTACCAATTATAGTTATGGACTTAGACATTAATCCAACAGTCTCCCACTTGGATAAGTCTAAAACTATTATTGCGTATGACTTCAGGAACTGATCAACAATCGTAGCTCTCAAAAGCTTCTGTCGAACTCTCACCTTGTCGATGAACTCTGACCTTTGTCAATGAGTTGTCCATTAGATAAGGGATCATATATTCCTCCATTCTAGATATCATATGGACTGAGACATGGATTATCAATCATTCTCTCTGTCCATTTGTTGTTTCCCGATTTCCGATTCATGATGACTGACTGATTGAACAAATCAAATCAGTCCTGGCTTGTCCAAGCACTCACATGTATCATCTTTAAATCATCGAGGGGCCCACATATATCGCTTTTATCCCGAAGGTAAAAGGAATGGATAAACTTCGACTCATATGGCCTGTTCTACTACTTGTTGAATCATACACAAAGGCACGTTTTATAACATCGAGTTACCAATGCGTTTTCGTGCAATCAATGTATAACCAACTCATAGTAACAACTCATATCTCTAGGTTTGAAGAATATAAGATATTATCGTCTCATGATCACTCGTTGATAAAATCCATGAAGTGATTCAAATGAGCGCGGGTTGAATCCAATACTCAGAACTTATGAGCACTCATGAGTGTTGTAGCACCACTTTGTCCACCAACTTGGACCTCTACAAACCAACCCATGACAGTCTTGATTCATATCTACTTCCAACATATGACTGACTATGGATGGTTTGAATAACTTAATCATTCAGGAAGAGCGACTTAGTTATTCTGGAAGTCAAAACATGCAAAGTGAAACACAAGAATAAATGAATCAAATATGGTATCAAACCCTATGAATATAAATAAACACTTTTATTTATCACCATACTGATTACTCATTATTCATTGTTTCGGTTTTATCAACTTTATACTTGAATTTAAAACAATAATTGTCCCATGCTCCAAGCATGTACACTATGTTTTCTAAACACTAGTCATTCCATACACTAAGTATACATACTATGTTTGTCTATGATATTTACTTTGTAAAATAGATCAATTGAACATCACTCCAATGATCCTCTTTTCACAGTCCCAAATCCTTACTACAAATGCAAGAATTCCAAATTTATGCCATTTACTGAAATCTGTTAGATTCTAAACTTATATGCATTGATCCTCTTAATGATTATGCACAAAGTCAGAAAGACTTGACAACAATCATTACAGAGCATTCCAAAGGAGATCAGCTCCTTGGAAACATCCTTCTTTCATTAAGTTTCCAAATCTTACACAGATTGAATAATTTCTAACTTTGAAACATTTCCATATTCCATTTTGACTATCACTTCTGAACAAGAGTTCCCTCCTTACATATTATGTCAATATGGTCCTTCCAGAATTAACATTATACTTCCAACTGTCCTTGAGCAACCAATCTTTGGTAAACCTTAGATTGTCCTCGACAATTGCTTAATCATTTTAGTCATATCCAATTCTAGACCTTTTCCCTTCATAATGCCCCAGGCATTTGGAAAATTTTAGAAAGGATGAATATAGCACATGTAATCGATCCTATATCCGAAGCATATGGGACACGATTCATGATGTCTCACATAAAGACTAAACCAGTCTTTTGCTATAATATTTCCATTTCAATTTGCCAAGTTCTCAAAATTCAGATTATGAAAAGGGATGCCGTAATCATAATCGAATTTTAGAACGCAAATAATGGACCCATATATAGAATTTCCTTATGTTGAGCCATTCCAACATGAAATTCATATATATATATATATATATATATATATATATATATATATATATATATCCTTGATTAAATACGATTAAAATCTCAATCTAAGCTTTTAGAATTGAAATCAAGTATAATTTCCTCTCCTTTAATTATAGCAAAACAACTTTTTCAACCCCTGCAACCTCGCGAATTGAAACTTTTGTTTTCTATAATTAACATTGCTAACTTGCAACCTTTGTCATAATTATCATGCTCCCACTAACATGATGATTATTAGCATAACACTTATGCTCCCACTAGCTTTGACATGTACTCAGAAATCAGCTGACTTTGTTACCAAAGTTCAGATTTCTGATAATAGATTGTTTAGATAAAACTTTATCAAAATCATACACCTCTCTTAGATAGCTCACATGTGTGTCTAAACAATTTTAGAACTATGAAAAGGGATGCCGTAATCATAGTCTCAATTGTTTAGACCTTTGCCACTTCTCACAAGTCCATGTTAGTGTGCCGGTAAACCACACACGCTCCACTAACGACTTTGAGAATGCAAATATCACAATTGCTATCTAGCTAAAATCTACTTAGTGAAAGTGTTTCCTCACCATCATTTTCATGAATCGGAGAGAAACCTTATGACACTTAGATTTAATAGTGTATGTGTTCTTATCCATGTGAATTTGTCAAAACCATAATCACAAGACAAGGTTAGTGACAAATCCAAACTCATATTGATTAAACTTGTGCAATCTTAAATTCTTGCCATTTGTCAGCTCAGGTGCCTGCCATTGCTTCCAAGTAGTTGTGCAACCAATTGAGAACTCTCAGAACTCCTATGAAAAGCCAACTTGAATAGGCACAAAAATTTCAACACGATAGGTTATAAACCTCAAGTTGTGTGCTAGTGAAGGACTTTAGGTTTTATTCTTGATTAAGTCTTGAAACTTTCAAGAGCTTTAAGACTCCCACTGTCCTCTTGACATATAAGACTCCCTTGTCAAATATTCAAGAGATAGTGCAGATTCTTTATCAAGACTAACACTTTACACAATTGGCCTAAGTTGGTCTCTGTTTTATCCAAAACATCACAACTTACCAATTTCAAATGTACAAGAGTAGATAACCTTTTACTCTTACATTTGACTAGTGTTAACAAACCCTCTTTAAGATATGTCACTCAAGTTACAATCTTGGAGTATGACTCTAAGAATTGTTTTGGAACGAAGTATGACTCATCTTTTTGATTTAACCATTTCAACAATTCATGACTCCTCTTCTTAGTCATAAGAATGCACTAAGATGACTTTAGAGGACCAATTGTGATATGGTATCTTAATCATTAAGATGATCATAAACATGATACTAAAGTACTCTCCCATCTTTTCAGATTTGAGAAACTTTTATCTTTCTGCCATACTTTGATTCTTCTTATTCGTTCTGTCTCACATTGAAACTTCTCCAATGCTACAGACTTATACTTAAACTTATAAGTATAATCATATTTACTGAACTTAAGTAAATCATGACGAATAGTCTTCTTGATCTTTTGTGGTGGACTTGACCACTGCACAAGAATGTGTACTCGATCCCTTAGTCCTTTCCTTATTCACATAAGGAATTAGTCTTAACTTTCCAAGCTGAAAATTCTCATTCATCATACTATACAACTTGCATGATTCCAAGTTTCAGTCCAATTGAACCTTGGGTGATGAGAATCTTTCCTTATTTGGTAATATTAGACACTACCACAACCGAAAGAATCAAATCCATTTTTCCAATATTGCTATCAATGGAATCTTATAAGCAACAACTTTTCACAAATGCCATTGTAAGGATAAATAAAATCAAAACCTTTTTCTTTTATTTTAAAACTTTGCGGAAAAACTTATCCTTACAATCCATATGAAAACCTTGTTGTTATCTATTCCTAAGCAATATAAATATCCTAACTCTTAAGTAATAGCCCAAAATTCTGATCACCGAACCATGCGATTGAAATCCATCTTCGCGATCAGAATCAGCATGTACTTAATAGAGTTAGACATTGGACTTTACCTGAAGTAGAGCCAAACTTATTGACTTTAACATCCTTAGGTAAATTTGGCAGCTTCGTAACCAATGCCCCTTCCTTTGGCAATAGTTACCTATGGACCCTTGATAATGGGACTATCTCAGACTTCGCCTCTCTCTTTACCATTGGGTCAACTGAGTTGAGTATGGCCGATCCCTTTCCATTGGGAAGAGAGAGCTTTACTGGATATCCAATGTCATCATTGTCAATGTCCATAGTGTTTTAGGAAGTTAATCTTAGCAAATAGATAAGATCATTAAGGGTCTTGTCTTAATCTGTTTCACAGGATTCCCAAAAGAACTCACTATGTGACTTAGAAAGTAGTTGAGCCACCAACTTTCTCAAGACTTTGACACCCAACTCTCACGGCTTGTCAATATGTGACTACATCTCCAAGATGTGATCACACCTAGACCTTGCCTTGCCAATAGGGCTTGAGTGACCTTAAACTTTTTAAGAACTTGTGGGTTAAGGAGAATAATTGGAGGAGGTGAAAGAAGTATGATATCCATGGGACATCATCTTCATTTAGGAAAGCTTGTTTCAAGAGATTTAGGAAGATCATAAATGTCTAGACCAGACATCTTTTTGGGAGATATTCAAGATAGTTGATTTAAAGTCCTTAATATGACACCCAATATGAAATATTAAGGCTAGGACCCAACAAACTATTTTATAACTTAGAAGAGGGATGCCGTAATCCAAGCTATAAAATATTTGAAGGTAGGTGAATGACGATTCACCAATTTCCACCATGAAAAACGAAATAATTTATTAGGTTTTAATTGGATTTGAAAGTCCTAGATCTTTGAGATTCATTGAACTGTTCAAAGGCATGTTTCAATCTCGAGTGTGCCCTTCAGGTTTTGTGACTGGGATGCCGAGGATCACAAAACAAGGTGTGAATAACCATGCAAATATACTTGGTACCCTTAATATTTACCCCTTAATTAGTGTGCCGGTTAACCACACACGCTCCACCGATACTATGATAAATATTAAGTTACCCTTTGCCTACCTTGTTAAGTCCAGGTTAGTGTGCCGGTTAACCCCACACGCTCCACTAACGACTTAAGCAAAGTGCAAAGTGTAATTTCATGGGTTAGCACCAAATTCACATTTTCCTAAGTAACTAAGATTGGGTATTAATAAGAGTTTAGTTACTTAGTATTTATCATTAATACTTTTAATGAAAGGAGAATTATAGTCCTTGTCCTACCCGTTCGGCTAACGACCCTCCACCAGTCAAGGAAGCGGTGGGTGAGAGTGGACACCCATTAAACTGCCATTTTATAAGCAGTAACCTTATATCCCCCTTATAGACCGGCTTCGTGAATGAGGCCTACTAACGGTAAGACTGACTTTACTATTATACATATATATAAATATTATTAACTTATAATATTATAAAGTATAAGGGTTGAATTTTAACTTTTAAAATTCTAAGGGCTAACTTGGAATTAAAGTATTCATAAGTGAAAACTTTTCAAATTCCAAAACTTGAGGGCAAGTTTTGAAACTATTCAAAACTAATTAATTCCATAACTTATGAGTTTAAAGTAGTTTTAATTAAAAAAAAAAAAACTCTTCAAGTTCCATAACTTGAGGACAAGTTATGGAAGACTTTAAACTAATTAATAAAAAAAAATAACTTTTTTTATTGTAACTTATGGAACTAATTAAGGTTACACTTTTTTTTAATTTAATGAAGAGACTCTTGAACCTCCATAACTTGAGGACAAGTTATGGAGTCGTAAAACCATTTAATTAGAACTAGACTCTTCATTTTGTAACCTTTGCCAACTTTTATGAGTTTTATGATTCTTAAATGTGACTTTTCATATAACTTGAGGACAAGTTACAAAAACACACTTTGGAATCCACTCTTAGATTAAAATGGATTAAAAACAACTATTTCACACAACTTTTCTATTAATCTAAGAACCTCATAAGAACAAGATAATTCAAATCATCAATCTTCAAGAAATTAGCATGAACATACAAACTAATACAAATCTTGAAATTATGACAATTATCTTAGAAATTGGATTAGCATGAACATTACCACATCAAAAACAAGTTTATAAGTCCAAAAACATCTTAGGGTAATGTTCCTAGTCCAATTCCAGCCAAAACAATCGAATATATGCATCCAACTCGATTTTTTCAGCTACTTTTGCAAGTATAACAAGAAAACAAGCCTAGGCTCTGATACCACTGTTGGGTTATGAGCATTCTAACACTCCTAAGTGTACATGCAACCCTAAATACCTTGGATCTATGTTTTCTCTATTATACATACAATTATGAACATCCAAGGTATTATCCTAATCTAGCATACAAAATAATAAATATAACAAGATAGAATACATACCTCTTTGATGTAGAATGTGTTCATGAAGCTTGAGTGCCTAGTGCCCCAAGTGTGACACCTCAAATGGTTCACACAACACCAAATACACTTGGAATAACTTGAGAGAAACTTGAACACTCCTTGAAATCGTCTAGCCCTCACACTCACACATTAGTGGACGATTTCTTGAGCCATGTGATTCTTTTATATGGTGGCTATTAGGGTTACCCCATGTAACTCATAACTTTACCCATTCCTTATGCTCCATGGATTTTAACCTCCATGGAGTATCCATGGGTCACCCCATGGACTTAGTCCAACATAAGGAATCTTGGATCACAAGCCCACATATATAAGAATGAATGATTTACACAATCAACCCATATATTTAATTAGTCTCCTTTTGATCACTTAATTAATTCCAAATTAATTCTTGATCAATACTAATTAAATAACCTTATTAATATATTAGAACTTATAATATATTAACCAACCTTAAGTGTTATTTCTCTCATTATAATCTATCCAAATGCATGATGCCATGCAACCCAAATGGACCATGCTGGGTCGGGACAAGTCTTACCAATTATAGTTATGGACTTAGACATTAATCCAACAGTCTCCCACTTGGATAAGTCTAAAACTATTATTGCGTATGACTTCAGGAACTGATCAACAATCGTAGCTCTCAAAAGCTTCTGTCGAACTCTGACCTTGTCGATGAACTCTGACCTTTGTCAATGACTTGTCCATTAGATAAGGGATCATATATTCCTCCATTCTAGATATCATATGGACTGAGACATGGATTATCAATCATTCTCTCTGTCCATTTGTTGTTTCCCGATTTCCGATTCATGATGACTGACTGATTGAACAAATCAAATCAGTCCTGGCTTGGCCAAGCACTCACATAAAGACATCACTTCTACTAGAACCGAAGTGAGGGAGCTCCGCAGGAGCCAAGCCGCAATGGAAAGGCGCGTCATCGAGGTTGAACGTCAAGTAGCTCGAGCTAAGGCTTCCACAACCACATACCATGGTCCATAGCGTGCCACCCGCTCGGAGTAGAGCGCGTACTTCTGGCGCTATGTATATACCTATCAAATAAGTGTTGGTGCTACTCTTTCCTTTAAGAATGTAAACCCGACGGATTGTGAGAACGCAGTTCGGGGGTCGGAATGCGGTCAAATTTTCCCATTTTCATTGATGTACCCTAGACCTATGAAAGGTCAAATTTTCCTGATCATTGTATCATATACTAATATCAATGAAATTGACACGCGTTTATTATTTCCTTGAATATTCCATTCAATTCTTAAAGAATCATACTCTTATTTTTGAAAGTTTCCATTAGCATGCAAAAAAAACCAGAAATGTTCAGAACTAAAACTTATAATACTAAAACCTTCCATAATCATTTCTAATGACTTATCAAGAATTCGTGTCTTAACTTGTGGCAGAATCATGCCACCAAGAAGAAATCCCCGACGCTTCAATGCAAACGGAACAACAACACCACCTCCACCACCCCCTCCATAAATGGATGCTGCTACCTTTCAGGCTGCTGTAACAGCTGTCGTAACCGTAGCAATGGCACAAATGAGTAACAACGGATCAGGAGGTGGGATAAATAGCTCTACTAATGGCCAAAACCAAGGTCGTTCCGGGGAATGTACCTATAAGGACTTCTCCAACAGCAAACCCATCCCCTTTAATGGAACTGGGGGAGTGATGGCTCTATCCCAATGGATAGAGAAAACGGAAGCTGTGTTCGAGATATGCTCATGCCCCGAAGAAAGCAAAGTAAAATTTGCCGCCTGTACTTTCTCCGAGCGAGCCCTAACGTGGTGGAATGGCCACGTCAAGTCACTAACTCTGGTGGTGGCGAACTCCATGGGTTGGGAGAACCTGAAGCAAATGCTACTGCGAGAGTACTGCCCGAGGGGCGAGATCCAGAAACTTGAACATGAACGTTGGGGATTGACTATGGTGGGCTCGGACATCACAAACTATACAAATAGGTTCAGTGATTTGACAATACTTTGCCCAGGGATGATGGCCCTAGAAAGCAAGAAGGTGGAAAGGTATATATGGGGGCTGTCGCCCCAGCTTCAAGGAATTTGTGCTAGCTTCCAAACCCACGACGTTCGACAGTGCCAAACAACTGGCACAGACCCTCGTCGATCATGGGGTCTCCCAAGTTGTCGCGACCGTCGTCCCGGAACCAAACAAAGGGAGCAACAACAATGACAACAATGCCAACAACAACAACAAGAAGAAGTTTTTGAACAAGAGGAAAGGTCAGACTTCACAAGAACCTTCAAAGAAACAAATAGTGGCGGTCCATGCCGCTACTGCCCCCACTGCTGTTCCCGCTACCCCCGCGCCGACAAAACAATATGCTGGGAACCTGCCAAAGTGCAACAAATGTAATTACCACTACCACGGTAATTGCCGAGAGATGCACTGTAAAAACTGCGACAGGAAAGGGCACAGTGCCCGTTTCTGTAAGGCACAGGCGCGACCAATCACCCAAGTTCCTGGTGCTGGAGTGGGCCAGGCATGGTATGGGTGTGGGGAAACTGGGCACTACAAGAGGGACTGCCCTAAGGCAAAGAATGCTGGTGGTGTAGGAAGAGTGCTGGCAATAGGGCAGAACGAGGCAATAGCCGATCCCACAGTGGTTACGGGTACGTTTCTTCTCAACAACATTTATGCATGCATACTCTTTGACTGTAGTGCGGAGAGAAGTTTCGTAAGTCATAAATTCAAACACTTACTTAATCAGAAACCCCAAGCACTCAATAAAATATTCACAGTAGAAATGGCAAATGGTAAAACGAAAAGCGCAAACGATATGTACATAGGCTGTACGTTAAATTTAAATAAACACTCGTTCCGAATCGATCTTATGCCAATTACTATAAGAAGTTTTGATGTCATCATCGGTATGGACTGGTTAAGCCTTCACCATGCTGATATACTTTGTCACGAAAGGGCCGTTCGCCTCAATCTGCCAAGCGGCAAAACTCTTGTCATTTATGGTGACAAACCCAGTACAAATTTACAAATCATCTCTTGCGTCAAAGCCCAAAAATACCTTCGTAAGGAATATCATGCCTTTCTAGCCCACGTGGTAGACCAGAAACGAGAGGTGAAAGACATTAAAGACATTCCGGAAGTCTGCAATTTCCCCGACATTTTTCCAGAAGATCTTCCAGGAGTCCCACCGGAACGTCAAGTCGAGTTCAGGATCAACTTGATTCCCGGAGCTACCCCAGTAGCAAAATCGCCATACCGTCTAGCACCGGCTGAAATGCAGGAATTATCTAGCCAATTGAACGAGCTCCTAAGCAAAGGATTCATCAGACCGAGCTTCTTACCTTGGGGAGCACCAGTTCTGTTCGTAAAGAAGAAGGACGGATCTTTTCGCATGTGCATCGATTAACGGGAACTGAACAAACTCACGATCAAGAACCGATATCCCTTACCGCGCATAGACGATATGTTCGACCAACTACAAGGAGCGAGCTACTTCTCAAAGATCGATTTAAGATCTGGGTATCACCAGTTGCGAGTCCTGGAAGGAGACATTCCCAAAACGGCGTTCGGAACTCGCTATGGTCACTACGAGTTTGTAGTGATGCCCTTTGGATTGAAAAATGCACTGGCGTTTTTCATGGACTTGATGAACCGAGTATGCCGTCCTTTCCTGGATAAATTTGTGATCGTGTTCATAGATGATATACTCATCTATTCAAGGAGCAAGGAGGAACATAGCCAACACCTCCGACAGGTCTTGGAAACATTAAGGACCGAGAAGGTTTACGCAAAATTCTCAAAGTGCGAATTTTGGATTCGGAAAGTAGATTTTCTAGGTCACGTGGTCAACAAGGTGGGGATTCACGTGGACCCTTCCAAAATAAAGGCAATCGAGAACTGGACAACTCCAAGGACTCCAACGGAAATCCGGCAATTCTTGGGCCTCGCTGGGTATTACCGAAGGTTCATACAAAACTTCTCAAAGATTGCTAAGCCACTTACCACCCTGACTCAGAAGGGTGTAACCTTCAGCTGGGGAGAAAAACAAGACGTTGCATTCCAAACACTAAAGCAAGCCCTATGCAGTGCACCTATTTTAACCTTACTGGAAGGAACAGAAGACTTCGTGGTCTACTGTGATGCGTCAAACCAGGGACTTGGATATGTCCTGATGCAACGAGGGAAGGTCATCACATACGCCTCAAGACAACTCAAGACGCACGAGGTTAATTATACCACGCACTATCTTTACGGAACGAAATGTACAATCTTTACCGATCATAAAAGCCTTCAACACATCCTCAATCAAAAGGAACTCAACATGAGACAAAGACGGTGGGTAGAACTACTAAACGATTACGAGTGTGAAATTTGTTATCATCCCGGGAAAGCTAATGTGGTAGCTGATGCCCTCAGTCGAAAGGAATACTCGGGCCGCCGAGTGAAATCTTTAACCATGACAATCCATTCACACCTGTCCACACAAATCAAGGAAGCTCAAATAGAATCCTTGAAATCCGAAAATGTGGCAGGGGAAGCCTTAAGAGGGATGGATAAGGATCTTGAAGTCAAGGATGACGGAGTTCGTTACTTCATGAATCGGATCTGGAGGCCGAAGTTTGGCGGATTCAGAGATGTTGTCATGGACGAAGCCCATAAGACACGATACTCCATACATCCCGGTTCAGATAAGATGTATCTGGATCTCAAGAAACTGTATTGGTGGCCTAACATGAAAGCCGAAATTGCTACCTATGTAGGCAAATGTCTGACTTGCGCCAAAGTCAAGGTGGAATACCAAAAGCCCTCGGGATTGTTGCAGCAACCGGAAATACCCGAATGGAAGTGGGAGCGGATAACCATGGACTTCATAACCAAGTTACCCAAGACGACAAGCGGACTCGACACCATCTGGGTGATCGTCGACAGGTTAACCAAATCCGCGCACTTCCTACCAATCAAAGAAACGGATAAACTGGAGAAACTAACTAGAACATACATCAGGGAGATTGTACGACTGCATGGTATGCCAATATCCATTATCTCGGACCGAGATAGTAGATTCAGCTCGAGGTTCTGGCAGTCGCTACAAAAATCTCTAGGAACAAGGTTAGACATGAGTACCGCTTATCACCCACAGACCGACGGCCAGAGTGAGAGAACCATTCAAACCTTAGAAGATATGCTAAGAGCTTGTGTGATCGATTTTGGTCAGGCGTGGGACGCCCATTTACCATTGGTCGAGTTTGCGTACAACAATAGCTATCACACTAGCATCAAAGTTGCCCCATTCGAAGCCCTCTACGGCCGTAAGTGCAGATCACCTCTGTGCTGGGCTGAAGTGGGTGACACACAACTAGCAAGAGGACAAGCAACTGACAGCACTCTCACTGGACCGGAAATCATAAGAGAAATAACTGAGAAGATTGTTCAGATTCGGGAACGACTAAAGGCTTCAAGAGACAGACAAAAGAGTTATGCGGACAAAAGACGGAAGCCCTTAGAATTTCAGGTTGGGGACTGAGTGCTATTGAAGGTCTCGCCCTGGAAAGGGTTGATACGTTTCGGAAAACGGGGGAAACTAAACCCAAGGTATATCGGACCATTCGAGATCCTTGCAAGGATCGGTCTGGTAGCATACAAACTCCGACTACCGCAGGAACTCAATAACGTACATCCTACCTTTCACGTGTCAAACTTGAAGAAATGTTTGTCCGATGAGACCCTCGTCGTCCCCCTAGACGAAATCGAAATAAACGAGAGTCTCCACTTTGTAGAGGAACCAATTGAGGTCATGGATAGGGAAATTAAAAGAACAAAACAAAGTCGCATACCCATTGTGAAGGTCCGCTGGAAAGCAAAGCGGGGACCCGAATATACTTGGGAACGCGAAGATCAGATGAAACAAAAATACCCGCATCTTTTTCCCTAGTCCACGAATATTTACTTTACATCTAATTTCGGGACGAAATTCCCTCTAACGGGGGGATGATGTGACAACCCGATATTTCAAATCAATGTAATGACCTAAAAAGTCAAGAACTGTAACCTCTTTGATATAATGAAATTTTTGTCAAAAATGAAATGTTCAAAAGTCATCTACTGGATTTCATAGACAATAGATATCGTGTCCAGGGTTTCAGAAATATAAAGAACTAAGTCTTTGTTCCAGATGAGGTTGTTGCGGATGGATTCATCATTTCTTGCTGCGGTAGCAAAAACATCATTGCGGTAGTGAGGAGGACTTCGGATTGAGGTTTAAGAGGGTCACTTTCTTGATTCAACATCCTCCCATGGTCTACACATAAGTCCACATATAAATCAAATAACAAACAATTACATATTCCTATACAAATCATTTCATAACCGTTAATGGGCCGATCATGGTGCCATCGACCCATGAGTGTGGTGAGAAGGCTCACCTCAAATGTTGAACAATAGTTGACTAGGTCCCAGCTTTGAATATCAGCTCTACTCAACCCTAAACTGAAACAATTCCTTAAATACAACCTAAAATGCCCTAAAACCCCTTAAAAGTCAAACTTGGTCAAATACTAAAGTCAAAGGTCAAAGTCAACGGTCCGAGTTGACCCAACTCGCCGAGTTGTCTTTCAACTCGTCGAGTTTCTTCGTTAACTATACAGATCGGGAAAGCCCTCATCAACTCGTCGAGTTCACTATTGAACTCGCCGAGTTAGCCAGAAATCCAACAACTTAATGCATTAAGTTGTTTCCTTCGAATCAAGGAACTCCAATACTCATATCTCCTTCAATATGATGTCCAGAAGGGTAAAGTTTCCAACTTTACCCTCAGAAACCACCACAATGAGCCCAAACTCGAACCCTAGTCTCAAAAGAGTGAGACTTAACCCATTAAGCCCTTAAACCCTCAAAACATAGTCCTAAAACACATATCTAGCATACCAAGGCTAGATCCCTGTCTACAGGACGTGTTGGAGCTTCCAACTTGTCAAGTCCCAACTGAAAAAAAATACAAGTAATTAGAGAATTAAGCTTATACCATAATCGAGCGTTACAGATTTATTATGTATGGTATGGTGTAGTTTGGGAATGATGTGGAAAATAATTACGCACTAGTTTTTATCCTACTAATGTAACTACTTTCTACCTAAGGCAGTGTACCTTGTTGTAAATAGTATAGCACAATAGACAAGTATTGAACACAGGGAACAATATTATTAGCTAATTTTTACCTAATACTAACGAAATTACTAAGAAATTTAGAAAAATGATTTTTCTCTAGTTTTGAAAGACGAAACTTAATTAACTATGCTAAACTAACAATTAACTATAACAATTAACAAACTAAAGCAAGAAACAAAAAAGAAACGATTTAAACCAAGGTATTTGAGAGACTTTCGTTTAACTTCAATTTACTTGTTATTATGGTTGATTTATGGAAGTGCAATGGATTAATGTTCAAGTGGTTACCGATTCCTAAGATGACCAAGTTAATATTCACTAACTTAATCCTTTAGCAAACAAGTTCATTCATACGGTGATCAGGCGGATAAACTAACAAGCTTACTAGTGTTCGGTTCGAGTTAAATTAGACTTATAATAGATTGATGAATTTGGCTAATTGATTCAATTCAATATATGATAGGTCACCATATATTAGCTACCACAATTATTTACCCACTTTTCTATCGAACCCTAGGTTTTAGTCAAAACTCTAGTCCTATAATTTTTGCAATCCACAAAGATCATAAGATTAAAGTTAATTTAAGAAAGATGGTCATGCAAACTTAATTAAACTCAACAATAAAAAGATAAAACAGTTATCATAATTACAGAAGGTTCTTTAATAAGCTAATTAAACAAATGACCAATAAAAACTTAATCCAACCATAAGTCAAACCATATATAGTCAAGCAAATCTACACCTAACGAAAGTCATGGGGTTTTAGCCCATGATTTCAGCAACAAAAGTCAGAAAAACAAATTCTATATGCAATGACATGATTAAACTAGAATATAAAATCGTAATTAAAAACTTATTTCCTTATTTCTCTCAATTCCCAAGCTACAATCGATTTCTTCACCTCCAAGCTTCAATTCAGACCCTTGGCCTTCAAAAATTGTTAATAGCTCCAAGAAAAAGTTCCTAATTCGAAGAAGAATGGCATCTATGTATAGTTTAGCGGAAAACAGATCACCACGACGTGGTAACGCCACCATGTTGTGGTCTTCATTGTTACCCCCCATATGACAAGTCTTCGAAGTCAATCGGGAAAGGTCTAAATTTAATATATATATATATATATATATATTACCGACAAGTCTTCAAAATGTTCATTCGAAGTCAATCGACAAGTCTTCAAAATGTTCATTCAACCAGAATATGTATTCTGTCAGAATTTGTATACAATCAAAATATATATTCTATTAGAATGTGTATTTTAAACTCTTGGTCCACATTCATCCTTACATCAACGCAATACTTACCATCCACATTATAACCTAGCCCTATATATATATATATATATATATATATATATATATATATATATATATATATATATATATATATATATATATATATATATATATATATTGATTTTGGCCATAGTGTTGACCGAAATCAAAGTCTAGTTTTGTTTTATTTGTGATTTTTTTTATTTATCAATTTTTTTTAATTTAATTTTTCAATTTTCAATTTATCCAATTTTAGTTTTGCGATTTCGGTTTTAATTGTAAACAATCAACACTTAGGTCAACAATTGAGTTTTCGGCCCATTTTAAAATTTTGATTTCGGCTCAGAATTTGATTTGTTGTTTTCGGCCTATTTTTATTGATTTCAATTCAAATATCGGTCAAGTTTTTGGTCAAACTTTTGAGCTTTCGGTCAACGAGTTTTTGTTGATTCTTGGAGTTCTCGGTCAACGAATTTAGTTGACATTCGGTGTTATCGGCCAATTTTTTTATTCAGTATTATTCAAATGGAATCTACCACAAAAGAGGTAAGTAAAACTTCATGCTCTCAGTCTTGTGAATATAAAATTAAACATTATCGTGATCAACATGAGTTATTAATTAGGGAAATAGAGGACCTCAAATATGAACGATATACTATCAGAAAGGCCCAAAAACACTTAAAAGAACAATTAGAGGCCAAAACCAAGGACTTTAGAAAACTTCAAGAAGAATACAACACAAAATGTGAACATTATGATTATGCTCAACAAAAGATTGTCAGTCTAACTGCCGAGCTTAACACCTTAAAAAATAAGTTTGAAAATGCTGACTTTAATTTTAAAAAGTTTGACGTGTCAGGTAAAAAGGTTGAGACAATGATAGAAAAACAGTTAAAACTCAAAGATAATCAGAATAAGGGTCTAGTGTATCCCAATGTTTCACCTCCCTTCAATGGTAACTATACCCCGCTCATTGAAACTAATGAGATAGAGACACCTGCTCAATAAGACCAACCCTCTATATCAATTTTAGTTGATGGTGAACAATCTGGTCCCACTAGAAGTGTTGAGGTGAACAATTATGATACTTCTACCTCAAGTGCAAAGCAGGTCATAGTGCAAGATGGGCATGAGCAGAACACAAATAATTCTTGTTCTGCTCAAAAAGGATTCAAAAACATGTGATAAGGCGAACGATTATAATGCTTCTACTTCACATGCAGAGAAAGAAGCAATGCAAGAGAGAAGAACGAAACCAATTCTAGTTCTGCTGACAAAGTTTCAAAAGCTTGTGATGATGACACCCACGATGTTGAAAAATCCAAGCCACAAAAGTCTGTCAAGCAGTCTAATATATGTTCTTGTGCTTGTGCTTGTGGAAGTTCTCCAAAACGAACTTTAGTTAGACAAGGACCAAGTCACAATCTGATTTATATGAAAAGGCAGACTTGCTTTAACTGTAAGACTCCAGGTCACATTGCCAGAAATTGCCCACGTTGTGTATATGTTCCTTACTACAAACAAGGTTGGCAGAACGTGCCAAGAGGGAGATCCTCCAAAAGAATCCTTCAAGGTCACAATCGCGCTATGGTGACTGGAATGCGAAAAAGGCCAAGAATCAAACTCCCAAGGACAATAAGGGAATGTCGGACAAGAAGCCAAATTCAAGAGATGGTTCAGTTAAACGAAGATCAGTTAGTTCAAAGTCATCTCAGCGATCGGTTTCAAGTTCTAAAGCAGGTGATAAGGCATCCATCTGATCAAATAGGATATGGATTAAACCCGACCACAGATGGGTACCAAAGGTTCAGACTCTCAAATCATCTAATGATTCTAATGTTTCCTCATCTTCTGTGTCTGATAAGCATGATATGTCATGGGAAAGAGTACCTTGTGTAGATGATAAAGGTCAACCTAGTTTCAAAATGGATTGGGTTCCAAAGACCAACTAATCCCGCACTCTATGGTAGAGCAGCTATGGAGGAATATCATCAGACTTCGGTAGGTTGATAGTGGCTGTTCCAGGCACATGATAGGAGACATCTCTCAACTGCACAACATTCAGAACTTTAAGTGAGGGCATGTGTCCTTTACCATAAAAGAAGAAAGAAAGGATCACAAATGGGGATCGTACTTAACGGTGTGTTGAATTTTGAGTTTGTTAACTTCGTTCCAGAATTGAAACACAACTAAGGTTGAATTCGCTGATGCATCTGCTTGCTGTTATCAAGTCATCTGAATGCGTCTTCAGTTATTGTAATACGGTTTGAATTCTTTCGATACTCCTGAGTTTTTCTTAAAAATGATTCGTTTCACGACAGGTTTTTATTTTTTTATTTAAATTTGCGCATTTATTTTCTTTCTTCCCCATGCACAAATTTAAGCGGGAGAAATCAAAAATAAAAAAATCATCATAAAATTAGAAAAATCCCAAAGACATGTTTTCTTTCGTAAGTAGTTTTGGGAAGTGATATGAAGTTTAGTGTTAAAGGGCAATATGAAATGCATGTAATGCACTAAAGCTAAATTGTTTAGACTCTGTGTTCAATGTGCTGGTAGGCATGAAGGATTCGAAATGAAAGGACTAGACGCTTTTGACAATGAAAGGACTTGCCAGTGTTAATTCATCTGCACTTAGATAGTTACATTTGGACTGACCATACGACGTTTAGATAGATTGAGCAGTGAGATAAACTAGGGAACCTGTGAAATACATTAAAGTTACTTATCATCTAGAACTGTGGCTCAACATTTCTTCGGCATATGGACTTATGTCCTTAATTCTGGTGCTGATAGGGTGACTGGGGGGAACTGATAAAGTAGGTCTGTATGAAATTGTTTTTCTTTCTTATCCTCAATGTCAGTCCTATGTTGTATCCTTTGCGTGATCGGAAGATCCGACCTGGGACACAACATATGCATCTCTATTTCTATGCGCTTCTCTATCTATCTATGTTAGTCATATGTTGTCCCCTCTGCGTGATCAGAAGATCCGACCTGGGACACAACATATACACCTTCTATCTCTCTATCCATCTGTCTATGTAATTCATATGTTGTCCCCTCTATGTGATTGGAAGAGATCCTACCTGGGAACAACATATGCATCTCTATATCTATCCTCTCTCTCAAACAATTGAGCACTCACCTAAAGTAAAGAGTTCTTTGGAATTCCTTGATTACTAGGGTATGTTGTGAAATGGGGAACACATTCTAATTAAAATTGAATTAACTAAAGGCTGACTATAGATCTCGCTGCTGAATTTAAGTGGACAACAATATCCTTGGTCGTCGTCAGCTAAATGGTCTATTTAGGAATATAGTTGCAATGTCTTGTCACTTATAATTTGTCCAACTTGCAAATATCCTTTGTGTTTAAGTGGATCACAATATTGGTGATTGACCAGAGCTACTCATGCAGGTGTGTGCTGATAAAAGATATTAAATTGCTTGACAACTTTGATCCCAAAAGTTTTTATTTTGTACATTTTGTATTTTATTTATGTTTTTTGTTAAATTTGTTCCTATTTTCTTATATGCACAAATTTAAGGGGGAGAATTTAAAGAAAATTCGTAAAATTCAAAAAAAAAAATGTTTATTTATGTTTTTATTTATCATAGAATTCAAAAATACAAAAATATATTTATTTCTGTTTTTATTTCTTTTTCAGAAAAATCAAAAATCCAAAAATATTAAAATTTTCATAAAATTCAAAAATACAAAAATATGTTTATTTATGTTTTTATTTATCATAAAATTCAAAAATACAAAAATATGTTTATTTATGTTTATTATTTCTTTTTCAGAAAAATCAAAAATCCAAAAATATTATTTTTGAGCGTATTTTAATTTTATTTTTATTCTTAGTTGCTCTATTTGTTTGCTAAGTTTATTTTTATTTTGCTTTTATCTCAAAATTTCCATTGTCTTGAAATGTGAATTCTTAAGTAGAACAGACGCAAGGAGATTGTATCGGAATTTTATGAGCAAGGAGTTGAAAGGAATTGACGGTCATTACACTTCACTCTACTTTCACAAGGAATTGAAGGCATGAAACCGTACAAATAGTCAGTTAGACAGTATCTTTTCAAGAACTGTCGTCTTGGAGAAATTGAAGGCATGCAACTGTACAAAATGTCATTTAGGCAGTATCTTTCTAAGAATTGTCGTATTTAAGAAATTGAAAGTCTGAAACTGTACAGATTGTTAAATTGGTCTTGTTAGTTATCTTTACCTAAGAACTATCACAACACTAGGGAAATTCACCCAACCGGGAAATAGATATCGCTGAACATCCCGCTCAGGGTCTTGACAATATCTTTGTCATGCAAAACTACGGAGACTCAAATGTATTCTTGGATACATTACTCGCAGGTAAGGAATTAACGGTATTGGCACTAGGGCGATGCACCTCGCAAGGCACGATTATCGCTGAACGTCTCGCCAAGGTCCAACTTAACTTGTTAACTTGAAAAACTGTATTGAGATCTTTGATCTAGGATATGTAGGGGCTAACATCGAAACTAGCCACGAGTAGTTCTCCGATACTCAAAACATCGTAGTGTGTTCCTCCGTGTTCACACACATACTGCAAGTAGTCTCCATCTGAGCCAAGGTTGGGTCCTTGAACAACTGTGGTGAGAAGGGTTTTTATAATTTTGTGATCTATAGGGACTTTTTTAGTCATGATTACCTTTCAAGGTGTACCTGTGTTGGATGAAGAAATTCATTTTAAGGAACAGAGGAGCGGTCAAAATTTGGAAAGTTTACAAAGACTGAAGATATTTCAGATGACGTTGATGAAGACATTCCTTCATTTCATTAAATGACGGAGCTATGCAATGAAGCGATGATTACACCGACTAAGATTGAAAGTGAGAGTAATTTGTTCAAGAAGTCAAACGTACCAACACCTGACCAGATGGATGCTCACATAGAAGAACTACATCGAGCTGCGAGGATTCCTCCCCAAACAGTTCCTGTAACCACAGAACCACCATCTGAGAGTGAGAAAGAAGAATCACATTCCACTCTATTGTCAAGGAAGCACAAACGTAGATATTAAGGGGGAGTGCTGATTTATGACCTTATACAAACGCCAGCTACAACCACTAGACCAACCCAAGTTAAAGAAGATGTTCATAGCCCAAAATTTTGAGACGAAGCTGTGGGCTGCTACAATGGTTCAATCAGATGTTCATCTTGCAAAGAAACGTTGAAGAAAACTAGCAATAAACCAAGGGGAGATTGTTGGGACATATTTATGTGGTTTATGCTAGTTTTATATTATTTAAATGGGCTTTTAGTGTTTTCGGTTAAGTGGACCAAAATCCTTCTTGATTTCGGTCTGAGTAGGTTTTGTGGGCTGGGCTCGGGCTTTTATTAAGCTTTGTACTTAGGTCATATATATAGGTGATAGTCGCTTACATTTTCCTGTTGTTGATCATATTGTATTCCGATGTCAAGAGAGCATTCATATGTACCAGACGATTAATCAATATATCGTATGCATTTGAAGTTGTTTTGTGCGTTCTTGAATTGTTGCTTGATTAACATTCCGCATTCTTTAAGCAATTAAGATTGATATTGTATAAAATCCATAATTTTGGGACTTACACCACCGATTGATTGTATTCGTAATTAACCCGTGAAGGAGCCGGTAGAGAGGTGACCAGATCTCACTTTCTTGTGCGGTCCCCTTGTTGTATGTGCCATTTGCAATGGTCAGCCAATAAGTATCATCTTTAAACCCGTCAATGGTATGGATGATACCCATAATAAACTCCAAATAAGAGTCCGTATGTGTCACACCCCCAAACCGAAACGATGGAAACGTTCGGGGGCGGAGGACGTCATAAGTACTATTACAACACATGCATCATAGTAATCAAAGTAACAAACAACCATTACATTAATATTAAAGTGTTTACAAAGTATGTGATTCACAAAAGATTGACTCCAAAAGTAAATAACATAACAAGACATGAAGCTACTATACTACATTTTCTGAATCCCAGTGTGCGTACCTGTCTACTAGTTCCCTGAGAATACAAGTTATTTTGAAAGAGTAGGTCAGCATTTAAGCTGGTGAGTTCATAAGTATTTTAGTTATGAAAAGTAAACTGTAAGTTCTTTTTAGAAAAGTTCGCCTATTCCTACAGAAAATCCTATATTTTCTGATGTGATGAATGATAAGTAAAAATGACTCTACAATTCCTTCTATGAGTACTAAATGGATACAAGTTATATACAATCCAGAGTAAACAGACAATCGATTGTGTGAATCAGTCCTAAGCCCACAACCAAATGAGGAACAGGAAATAAGGCGGAAAGCACACATCCCATTGTTTGTTAGATCTTCATTTTATATAACCCTGGCGTATTCATTTGGTACTTACGGAGTTAATTGTAATAGTTATTTATATTTGATAAAAACATTCTTTAAGAAAATCATATATTTCCTTTAGTAAAAATGGTAACCATAATAGTTCCTTCTATAATCACTTAGTTTATACTAGCTATATATAATCTAATATCGAACGGACAGTTAAATGTATGAATCTGCCCTAAGTCCACAACCAAACAGGGAACATGAACTCAGGCGGAAAGCACACATCCAACTGCCTATCGGATATCAATTATATATAACCCTAATGTATAAACTAAGGTATTATAGAATTAACCACTAAAGGTCCTTTATGTTATACTGGTTTAATAATACGAATTAAACCTTTTATAGATAAGTTTCTAGTTTCACGAATTAAACCTTTATGTTATATTGGTTTAATAATACGAATTTGTATGCTATGACCTGACCCATACCTGTTACTCCCTATGATTTGTAGGTGTATACAGGATATATATAGCTAAGATCGAATAGAGAGTAGACTATGTGAATCTGCTCTAAGCCCACAACCAAACAAGGAACAGGAAATGAAGCGGAAAGCACACATCCTACTGTCTGTCGAATCCGATTAATATATATCCCTAATGTATCTACCGAGGAATCATAAAGTTAGCCTTATAGGCCCCCTTCTAACTGAATTTACCAAGACCCGACTATTCTGTTTGTTTGTCTTTTGTATTGATGTATGTTTTCCCAAGTTTAAGACTATATGTACTAGAAAATAGTTTGCATTACCTTTTATATGAGAATATCACTATATGAATGTAATGGGAAAATGAAAGTATTTAGTAATCTTGTATAAAGTAACTACTGAAGCACTAACTACCTTAAAACCAGTTTGTTAATTAAGGTTAAAATGTGATGTGGTTATAACCATACTGATTGACGAGTGTTTAACACGACAACCTGCTGGCGTCGAAACTGATGTGACATTTGTCACCCCTTGGCTTGTCTGCCGGATTGTAGCTAACAGTTGGGATGTGGGATTTTCAGTCCCATATAGATCTATACATACAATTCTCGCTCTCCCTCCAGGAGACTCTGGTTACAAAACGCGACCTAACAAGTATATTGCTATGCCGTGAAGTAGTGGTTTCACATTATTGTTATCTTGTTCTTGTAAAAGGATGTATGTTCCTTTCTATTCTAGTTATAGTATGTTCTGAACCCGTAAACTATACATATTATAGTTTGCTAGTATGTTTGTTTTGAACTGTCCCGGATTTGTAAAAAAGACTTGATTATCTACTGAGTTATGCATGTATTTTAAAAATGGAGTTTTATAAACAATAATCTAACATCATTTAAAAGAGTTTTGAATTGATTTCATCACTTACAAAGCATAAGAAATCCTTTAAGGTGATGGCTATCACATGTAAATATTTACACAATATTATTGTGTTCCACTTGTATTCCCCCCTTAAAAGAATTTAAAACATTTAAAAGACTGATTATAGGGGTATGAACTCACCTTATGTGGGTGATTCAATTGAAGATTCGAGTAAGGATGATAAGTTCCACGACTGAAGTCCAGAGACACAAACGAGTCCTTAATGACATATATTGATACATATAGGCATGTAATTAGTGAATCTAACTACAAATGAGATTGGTAAACAACCTAGGAGGCAAGAATAACTCACCAAAAGAGTGCTAGAAGCAAGTTAGGAGGTTGAAGGAGTGTTCACGGCCCTATGGTGTGATCACGGCCCAAGAACACATGAAGTGTTCACGGCCCAAATGATGGGTGGTTCACGACCCAAGATGATGGTTCACATCCTAACTTGATGTTCACGGCCCAAAGATGAGTGGTTCACGGCCCAAAAAGCTGAAGAACACTTGAAGATGTTTGTGTTTTGGCTAGTGTTTGAAGATCCTAGTAAGTTTCTATGGAGTATCTAAGGAAAGGGGTGTTTTAAGAGTGAAAGATTGAAGTGTTTGTAGATGATACTTGGGAGATACTTAAGGTTCACAGCCAAGGGTTGAGAAATGAAGAAAAATGGACCAATCTATATATATATATATATATATATATATATATATATATATATATATATATATATATATATATATATATATATATATGAGTAGTTCACGGCCAAGTGAGGGTTCATGGCCGTGAACTCATTTTGATGGTCATTCCGGCTTGATTGCAACTCATAGAACTCAATTTAATACTTCCTAACACACAATCCTTGTGTGTACTAGGCTTAGAAACTCTGAAACAGACCCTTAACAGAGCATAAAGGCAATAGAAACAAGCATGACTTTCGACTGATTGGATTGACTTTACAAGATAGAAATTTATGGGTTGTCACATCATCCCCCCGTTAGATGGAATTTCGTCCCGAAATTAGCTTTCTTAGCAGTAATCCTGGGGTCGTGATCCCCTAAATGGCAGAATAACCACTCATAGACCTGGGCAACTCTGCCCTGACGTTCATGATAAGATACATACCTGGTCTATCTATCATCACCTCGTGTATACAAGTCGTGTATAATTAAGATTAGCAAGACGGTCGGATGTGCGACTCTGCCCCAGGTCCACAACCAAACAAGGAACTGGAGATAGGGTGAAAACACACATACTAAATCCGTACAATCATAATTATATACAACCCTCGCGTATACACTTAATAGTGATAGTTGGGTTTCATTCGTCCTTAGCCTCTGTGCTTGAACTTGATCTCCTGGTCGAGTGGTAGTTTGGGAAGGTTTGCTGAGTATACGGTGCCAAGGTTTCGGAGGGCAAGGTATTCCTCGCATGAGTACTTCGGGGTTTAGAAGACTAGAAACAATACTGAGGTCTGGTTCGGGTTGTCGTTACGAATGACGAGGGTTTCATCAATTTGTCGATTAAGGCGTTGGGTTTTCGAAACACATGAACTTGGTATGGTGAGGACCACGCCAATCCATGACGAATGATGACAAAAGACTCTTTACATAGACAAATGTTAGGCCGATTTAAAAGAAACGTTTTTTATACGATGGTGTATCCCGAGTTTGCTCGACAATATATTTGGTGTAGACTTTCTAGTGCTTTCAGTTTTCTTCTTGATATTACTACTGCCACAAATCGTACCGCGATGAGCGAGTACTAACAGTGAAAGTGCTTAGATAACTAGTTATGTATAATTAAGATGAATACTTAGTATAATTAAGGCGGAATCACTCACTCTAAGTCTGCAAAATCTTAGCTATGCACAACCCTGATGTACATACTAAGCCATTGAAGGGCCAATATATATGGTTTGGGCTAGGCATTACATGTATAGATGAGTTAGGGCACTTGAGATAGTATTTTGGAGTCTTTTGTGTATGTTTGATGTTTTCGGTCTAGGAAGCTTTCGGTTAAGGTGTGACCAAAAACCAGTTTTCGGTCTGCTAACCGAAAACTGTTTTCGGTCCTTGTCAGTATATATAGGTGTCAGGCTATCAGAGTTGAGGAAGAGTTGTTGATTTGTAGTTTACGGTCCTTGAGTTGTATCAGACATTTCCTTGTGTGAATTGTATGCAAGCTCAAGTTTCAATCCATATTCTACTCCATTTCTTCTTTATTTCTTATGCTTGATTGATCACTGGTGAAGATCCTTCCATCAAGGACCTTACAATTGGTATCACAGCAGATCTGGTGTCACTCAAGTGTGTTCTTCAGCTTTTCAGTTTTTCACAGCCTTGTTCTTCACGTTCTCGGTGTCGAGAAACTTGCTATCCGCTAGTGTTTTGAAGATCAGATCAGAAACTGCATCGTGTGGAATTGAAATCTGCTTCGATATCAGTTTTTCATTAAATTCTCACTGTTTTCGGTTGGATCTTCATAAACCGAAAACGTATATTCAACCAATTTCTGTCAGATCCAGTGTGTTTTGAAGCTTCATTTGGTATTCTCATTGCGTGGAAATCAGAATCGAATCGGAAAACCAAGCTTTTCATTGAAATTTGTTAGTTTTCCGTTTGAATCTTCAGAAACCGAAAACTGTTCTTCAACCGAAATCCTTTGAATCTTCAGAAACCGAAAACTGTTCTTCAACCGAAAACCTTTAAATCTTCATCAACCTAAAACTATTCATCAACCGAAAACCTCTCAACCTTCAGAAACCACACACCACTCATAAACTGAAATCTCTTAATCTTCAGAAACCGAAAACCCCCTTTATCACCCTAAACCGAAAACCCTCTTTCAACCGAATTCCTTGATTTTTGGTCATCATCTCTCAACCGAAAACCTTATCCTTTCTCATGGGTTTTAGGTAAAACAAATAAACTAGAAAACACAATTCCTAAGTTCACATGCAACCTACTTTGGATCTATGTTTTAACTATTGAACATATAACTTTGAATTGCAAACAAGAACCCTAGAGGAGAGAGGCTATTTTCGAAAATAACTAACTAGGGTTTAAGAGTTACATACCTTTCAATTGTTATAGCAAACAATTGATAATCCTCTTGATCTTGATCTTGATCTTCTTGGAAGCTTAGCACCACAAATGTAATGCCTCTAATGGAATCACACCCAAGAGCTAGCAAGAAGGAAACTTATAAGGAGAGAGAGGGTAGGGTATGCAAAATTCGGCCTAGGGTTTCTTCCAAGGTAGGAGTGGCCGAATTTAGGAGCTGGGAGGCTCCTTATATAGCTGAGGGATCTAGGGTTTAGGGAAAACCCTAATACTCCTTTGCTTGGGGCCTAAGCTAATCCCAAGGCCTTATCTAAAGCCCCTTGGACGAAATCCTTAGGGTTTCCCCTATAGATTTCGTCCACCTCCTTCCAAGGAGGTTCTGGAGCCTTCCACTCAACTATCTGATAATTGCAAACTAGTCCCTGCACTTTATAATTAATACAATTAACCCCAAAATTAATTCTAATTAATTTCTGGCTAACTATTAATTAAACCTTATGATTTCTAATTAATATATTAATCTTTTAACATAGTAATAAATCATTTATATTAATTTATTAATCTTATAATAAATCAATATCTCTCCTTTCATAATTTCCTTGTCTAGTTGCTAGGTTTGAGGGCAACCCAAAAGGACTGTGCTGCTATCAATTCAAGTACATACCAATTATGCTTATGGGCTTAGACACCTAATCCAACAGTCTCCCACTTGGATAAGTTTGTAACTATAATTGCTAGTATGCCTTCTAAATTTGACGAGCAAATTGTAGCTTCCAAAAGCTGCTGCTGAACTCTGACCCAGTCAGTTACGTGTCCTTAGATAAGTGATCATATAATCCTTCGTTCTGCAAGATATCCCCAGACATAAGACATGGAACGTAATCAATCTCTTTGTCCAAAATCTATGTTTCCTGATTTCTGATTTGTGATGATGTAGGACTTCTAATTGAACACATCAATTTAGTCCTGGCTGGGCCCAGCAAATAAGTCAACACCAAATCATCGAGGGGCCCACATATATCGCTTTTCCGGTTAGGGCAAAAGGAACGAATAAACGTTGACTCATATGCTTATATCTTTTACTCATCAAATTATACATGACAATACGTTTTATAACACCAAGTTAGTGATGTGTTTTCGTATCACCAATGTATAACCGACTTTGTAAATTACAACTCATATATCTTCGTTTCAAGATTATAAGATATTATCGTCTTAGTATTACTCGTGATGAATTCCATGAAGTGATACTCTGAGCGAGGGTTTATCCAATACTCAAATCTCAATTTCTGAGTACTCATGAACATTGCAGCAATTCTATTGCCATGTCTATCCTCAGACAATCTACAATCTAATTCATGACAGTCTTAATTCACTACTTACTTCCAAAAGTACGAGCGACTGTGGAGTTTGAATAATCTTATTATTCGGGAAGTAAAACATGCAAAAATGAAACACAATAATAAACAATTGACAAAAGGCAGTAAACTAACTCATAAATAATACTTTATTATTTAATCACCAAAAGTCAGATACATTTACTTTGTTACAAGTTTCAGAACAAAACTAATCTAACTACTAAAACTAATATCATCTTTCAGCCCTATGCTCCGAGCATGCTGAATATGCTTAGCCCTACGCAGACGCTTTGTGAGGGGGTCTGCTGGGTTATCTTCAGATGACACCCTCTTTACTATAAGATGGCCTTCTTCTACTCTATGTCTGATAAAATGGTACTTTCTGTCGATATGTCTGCTTTTACATGATCTCTCGGTTCCTTTGTTAAGGCAACCGCTCCCTCATTATCGCAGAACAGTTCCATAGGCTCCTAGATGGTTGGAACAACTCCGAGATCACCGATGAAGTTCCTTAACCAAGCTGCTTCTTCCGATGCTTCAATCGCTGCTATGTACTCTGATTCACAAGTAGAATCAGCCACCGTATCTTGCTTGGAACTTTTCCAAGTAACCGCTCCTCCATTCAGTAAAAATACCCAGCCAGATTGAGAACGAAAGTTATCTCTATCCGTTTGAAAACTGGCATCACTGTAACCATCTACTCTCAAAGTATCATTGCCACCAAGCACAAGGACCCAGTCCTTTGTCCTTCGCAAATACTTGAGTATATTCTTAACCGCTATCCAATGAGCTCTACCTGGGTTTCCCTGATAGCGACTGACCATGCTCAAAGCAAATGCCACATCAGGGCGAGTACATGTCATAGCGTACATGATCGATCCGACAGCGGAAGCATAAGGTAGACGAGTCATGTCTGCTATTTCCTCATCTGTACTCGGGCATTGAGTCTTACTCAATTTGATATTGCTTTGGATAGGTAGCTCTCCCTTCTTGGAATTTTCCATACTAAACCTCTTTAGTACCTTATCCAAGTATGTGCTCTGACTAAGTCCAATTAGTCTCTTCTTTCTATCTCTCAATATTCTAATCCCAAGAATATAGGCAGCTTCTCCAAGGTCTTTCATGGCAAAACACTTTCCAAGCCAAGACTTAAAATCTTTCAAGGTTGGAACGTCGTTACCAATGAGTAATATGTCATCGACATATAACACCAGAAAAGTTACTATACTCCCACTAGCCTTGATATACACACAAAACTCATCTTCACTTCTAGAGAAACCAAACTCTTTGACTTTCTCATGGAAGCAAAGATTCCAGCTGCGAGATGCTTGTTTCAATCCATAAATGGATTTCTCAAACTTACACACTCTATTGGGAAACCTTGCATCAACAAAACCCTCTGGCTGATTCATGTAAACATCCTCAGCCAACTTCCCGTTAAGGAAAGCAGCCTTGACATCCATCTGCCAGATTTCATAGTCATGAAAGGCAGCTATGGCGAGCAATATCCAAATAGATTTAATCTTAGCTACTGGCGAGAAGGTCTCATCGTAGTCAACCCCTGGGGTTTGAGTGAAACCTTTTGCAACCAGTCGAGCCTTGAATGTGTGCACATTTCCATCCATGTCTGTCTTCTTCTAGAAGATCCATTTGCACCCAACTGTCTTACGACCTGGTGGACCATCAACCAAATTCTAAACTTGGTTGTCATACATGGAATTAATCTCGCTGTCCATTGCCTCTTTCCACTTGGAAGCCTCTGGGCCTGCCATTGCTTCCTTATAAGTGACTGGTTCATCTAAATTTACCAGTGTCCTATCACTGATGAATGTGTCACCGTCTGAAGTAATATGAAAACCATACAACTCTGGTGGCACACTCACCCTAGTGGATCTTCGAAGAGGTAATGAGTTATCAACTGGTTCAACAGGAACTGTTTCCTCTGGTTGAGTGCTAGTGTCATCTCAGGTTCCTTCATTGGCTAACTCTTGAATTTCTTCAAGGTCAATGGTGCTCCCACTGTCCTCTTTGAATATGAGCTCTCTTTCTAGAAAGACTCCTCTTCGTGCTACAAATACCACGTTTTCACTAGGTCTGTAGAACAAATATCCAAAAGACTGCTTTGGGTAACCAATGAAAACACATTTCTCACTTCTAGCTACTAGCTTGTCGTGAGTCTCCCGTCTTACAAAAGCTTCACAACCCCAAACTTTAATATGTGCTAACGAGGGAACTTTCCCCGTCCACATTTCGTGAGGTGTTCTGGCAACCTTCTTTGTAGGGACAAGAGTAAGGATGTGGGCGGCCGTCTCTAAGGCATACCCCCAGAAGTGAATAGGAAGCGAAGCACGACTCATCATAGAACGAACCATGTATAACAAGGTTCAATTACGCCTCTTAGCTACACCATTTAACTGTGGTGTCCTAGGAGGAGTTAATTGTGAGACCATCCCACATTCTTTCAGATAGTTGTTGAACTCGATACTAAGATACTCCCCGTCTCTATCGGATCTAAGTACCTTTATCTTCCTGCCCAATTGATTTTCGACCTCATGCTTGAACTCTTTGAACTTTTCAAAGGTTTCTGACTTATGTTTGATTAAGTAGATATACCCATATCTGCTATAATCATCAGTGAAAGTCACATAGAATCGATTAGCATCCCTTGTAGTTGATCTGAAGGGCCCACACACATCTGTATGTATGAGATCCAACAGACCTTCACCTCTTTCACAAGACCCTATGAATGGTGATTTTGTCATCTTTCCCAAAAGAAAAAATTCACACATATCATCTGATTTTAGATCAAATGATTCCAACACTCCATCCTTTTGGAGTTGGGCTATGCGTTTCTTGTTAATGTCTCCAAGACGACAATGCCACAAGCATGCCTTGTCTACACTATTAGACAAGTCAATATTAAATACACTATTTCCTAAGCTATCAACACAAGTCATTGTTTCATGCACACCATCACAAGGCAAAGCTTCACACACAAAAACACCATTCTTATAAACATAAATTGAACCATTCAAATCATTAAAAGAATATTTAAAACCATGTCTGAACAATGCATGAAATGAAATAATGTTTCTCGTCATCTCAGATGAATAGCAACAATTTAATAAATCTAATCTAACATCATTACTAAGCAAAAGATGACAAACTCCGATCTTGGTCACTGGTGAAGACTTCTTGTTTCCCATGATCAAGTTTATCCTTCCTCGCTCTATCTCCTCACTTTCTTTTAGCCCCTGTAAATCAGAACATATGTGAAAACCACATCCTGTATCAAGGACCCATGAACGAGAAGATAATGAGTTATTAGAAGAAATAGTGTAAATACCTGCTGAAGATGGCTTCACTTTGCCATCTTTGATATCTTGCAGATATTTTGGGCAACTTCTCTTCCAGTGCCCTTTGTCATTGCAATAAAAGCAATCTGCATCTTTTGGATCAGAAACATGGGGAATGGTAGCATTAGGGTTAGCCTTTGGGCCATTACTAGATGACCCAGCTTGAGCCTTGTTCTTCCAGTTTTTCTTAGGAGGACCTTTCCTCTTTTTCCCCTTTCCCTGTCCAATAGCCAAGACAGGGGCACTTGCAGGAGTGGAGGCTATACTTTTACCCTTCATCCCTGCTTCAGCTGTCTGCAACAAGTTGTGCAATTGGGCCAGTGTCTGCTCAGTGTTGTTCAAATGGTAAGTTAGAATAAACTGACCATAACAATCAGGTAATGAGTTCAAGACCATGTCAATGGCCAATTCCTCATCAAAGTGAATGTTGAGCTTGACCAAACGCTCTATGTAGCGTTGCATTCTTTGCACATGAGACACAACCGACTCCCCTTCTTTCATCTTGCAAGCCATGAGTGACTTGACTACTTCAAACTTTTCTTGACGAGCTCGCTTATGGTACTTTCCCATAAGGTCCTTGTTCATCTCAAAGGGCCAGTAGTCCTCATAGTACCTCTGCAGTTCTGGGGACATGGTTGCGACCATGATGCATGACACTTTGGTAGCATCATCATAATGTTTCTTGTAGGCAGCATATTCTTCAGGAGTAGCTTTAGACTCATCAAGCTCTTTGAGCTCCTTTTCAAGGACATATTCTTTGTCCTCAAATCGAAGCGCCATCTTGATGTTACGCATCCAATCATTATAGTTAGAGCCATCCATAACGACTTTGGAGCAAATGTTGAGCAAAGAGAAGTTGTGGTTGGAGGATGATGAAGCAGAAGTGTTTCCAGGAGTAGACATCTGAAAAGAAAGAAAGTTTTAGTTAGATTTCAAGATACCTCAATATAATAACCCAAAGATATAATATCAAGGTTAGGATCCAACTATGAAGATTCACAACTTAGAAATGGGATGTCGAGATCCAAGTGTAAATTTCATAAAGGTAGGTGAATGACGATTCAGCAATTCCACCATTAGACGAAATAAACGAAGTGAAATTCCTAATTCTTTTGAGATACATTGAAACTATTCAATGGCATGTTTTAATCTCGGATTATGCTCTTCTATTTGTGACTGGGAAGCCGAGGATCACAAACAAGATGTGAATAACCATGCAAATGTGCTTGGTAACCTCATTGTCTTTATCATTAACTATTGATGTGCTGGTAAACCACACACGCTCCATCAAAATGACAATTATGAGATACCCATTACTACTCTTTATTAGTGCCTTTTAGTGTGCTGGTTAACCACACACGCTCCACTAACGACCAATAAAGCATAATGTGCAATTTGATGGATTAGCCTACTTTTCACATTTTTCCTAAAGTAACTAGAGTTGGGATTTTGTAAAATAATGTTCTAGTACTTTCTTTAATAACATTATACTTTTAATGAGATGTAGTTGTCCTATCAAACCTGTTCTGCTAACGACCCTCCACTAATCAAGGAAGCGGTGGGTGAGAGTGGACACCCATTCAACTACCATTTTATAGGCAGTTTCCTTATACCCCCCTTATAGACTAGCTTCGTGAATGAGGCATACTAGCGATTTGACTGACCATATTCTTAAACATATATAATATTTAACTTTTAATTATAATATATCTATAAGGTGTGTTTTAAACTTTTTAAAACTTTAGGGTTTATATATAAATTTCAAAAATTAAGACATTAATTTTAAATTTAAAATAAACCAAATAACTAGATTTAATATTTATCTATTAATTAACTTTTAACTAATTTATTAAATCTTGTAAGGATAATCTAATTAAATTAAACAATTAATTTAATCCTAATCCATATCCCTTCTAGATTTCGAAAATATGGGGATAGGATAATTTCCTTATTTTTCTCAATTATCCAATAAGGCAACTATTATCCAAAACAAAGAAACCCTAAAAGGGACTAGTAAATTTTGAAATTTTAAGGGAGGAGGCAAGGGTTTCCAAAACCCTAACCCTAATTTCGATTAGGGCTCATGGAGGCTAGGGTTTTTCGAAAACCCTTTGAACCAAAACCCTAAAATCTAAAATTTTGGCCTTTAGGGTTTAATGGCTATAAACCCTAATTTGCAATTCAACTATTATAGCAATTCAATTTAAAACAAACAATGGCTCTCATACCACTGATGGGTTTTAGGTAAAACAAATAAACTAGAAAAACAATTCCTAAGTTCACATGCAACCTACTTTGGATCTATGTTTTAACTATTGAACATATAACTTTGAATTGCAAACAAGAACCCTAGAGGAGAGAGGCTATTTTCGAAAATAACTAACTAGGGTTTAAGAGTTACATACCTTTCAATTGTTATAACAAACAATTGACAATCCTCTTGATCTTGATCTTGATATTCTTGGAAGCTTAGCACCACAAATGTAATGCCTCTAATGGAATCACACCCAAGAGCTAGCAAGAAGGAAACTTATAAAGAGAGAGAGGGTAGGGTATGCAAAATTCGGCCTAGGGTTTCTTCCAAGGTAGGAGTGGCCGAATTTAGGAGCTGGGAGGCTCCTTATATAGCTGAGGGATCTAGGGTTTAGGGAAAACCCTAATACTCCTTTGCTTGGGGCCTAAGCTAATCCCAAGGCCTTATGTAAAGCCCCTTGGACGAAATCCTTAGGGTTTCCCCTATAGATTTCGTCCACCTCCTTCCGAGGAGGTTCTGTATCCCTCCACTCAACTATCTGATAATTACAAACTAGTCCCTGCACTTTATAATTAATACAATTAACCCCAAAATTAATTCTAATTAATTTCTGGCTAACTATTAAATAAACCTTATGATTTCTAATTAATATATTAATCTTTTAACATAGTAATAAATCATTTATATTAATTTATTAATCTTATAATAAATCAATATCTCTCCTTTCATAATTTCCTTGTCCAGTTGCTAGGTTTCAAGGAAACCCAAAAGGACTGTGCTGCTATCAATTCAAGTACATACCAATTATAGTTATGGGCTTAGACACCTAATCCAACACTTTCATCATACCTAATTCCTTGATTTTCGGTCATCACTCCTCAACCGAAAACCCATTCTATTTGATCCTTTGATTTGTTTTTCAAGTTAATTTTTATTAAAAATTTAAAAAAAAACAAAAACAACAAAAAAAAAATATGGAATCTCAAAGCATGTCAGCTTACCATGAATTGGATGCCATTATGGGAATCACTTCTTGAATTCCCCGACTATTATCCGCGAAAGGATTTCCAGAATGGAAATATCGGATTGAAAAGTACATCAAAATGAAAGATTTCAAGATTTGGCGAAGCATTCTGAGAGGTCCAATCCGCATCACAACAACATTGGAAGATGGCACGATAATGGACAAGCAAGTTGAGAATTACACTGATGATGATTTCGAGAGAGTCGAGGAACAAGAAAAGGCTCTTGCTACACTTACCATGGCATTATCTCCAGAAATTGCTCAAGGTTTCCATGAGTATACATCAGCAAAGGCATTATGGGAAGCACTGATTGATGTCTATGAAGGCAACGAAGAAATGAAATAGAGTCGACAAGACATGCTGCGACAAAAGTTCAATATGTTTAACCATGTCTTGAGAGAAACACTTGAAAATCAGTTGCAAAGGTTTATCACACTTACCACAGAAATGAGCTCTGCTGGTGTTATGGTTACAAGATCTGAGATTAACAAGAAGCTGCTAAACTCTCTGCCAAAATCTTGGGATATGAATGTCTCGGTGATTAAAAAGACCAAAACTTTGAACCGTTTGAGTTTGGGAGAATCAATGGCTATCATTAAGGCTTGTGATCTCGATGATAAGCAAAGGGAGATTAATCATGTTAACTCATACTCCACAGCAAATCTTGGGATTCAAAGCACCAACAACATTGCTTTTTCAAGTTTCTCTACTCCTCAAGCTCCTCAAGCTCATGTTCCTCAAGTTCAACCCTATGTGACTCATCAGCCTACCTCATACGTGATCCCTCAAATGCAAAATCTTCAAATTCCTCAACCTCAAACTTTACCACAACAAGTTGGTTCTAGTGCTGGTTCATCCACAGCTGCACCCATTCACTCTCATGGTTTTAGTTCTCAAGCTTCATCATTGAAAGAGAAGGAAGAAAATTTGGCCCTCGTCACTGGTCTGGTGAACTGTTACAATGCTTTTGTGGCTGGAGAGCTTTCCCCACAACTATCTTTTGCTGACCTAGACCAGATCCATACAGAGGATGTAGAGGAGATGGACATCACCTGGCAAATGGCCATGGCTGTTTTTAGGGCAAAGCAGTTCTCCAAGAAGACCGGAAAGAACAATTGGAGTGTGAACTCTGACAAGAAAGTGGGGTTCAACAAAGGGAAGCTGAGATGCTACAATTGTCATGAGCCTGGGCATTTTGCAAGGGAGTGTCCAAAGCCAGACCGAAGAGAGAATTCTGAGCGAACCATGGTGCCGGTGACCTATGTCAACAAGGGATCTTCTTTAGGCAATCAGACTGCTAACTTGGCGATGGTGGCCCAATCCTTTGATTGGTAAGATCAAATTCAGGCTCTGAATATTTCAGCACCTGACAATGCGCATCTTGCTCAAATCAAGGATTGTATGGAGGAAGAAACAGAGAAGGATCCTGAAGAAGAGATGATGAATCTTCAGTTTGCATTCATGGTGCAAACCACTCTAGAGTCTGCCAAACCTGAGGTCAGTGAATTTGGTTGCTCTCAATCTTGCATTAAAACTGTTAAATTCTTACGTGACCAAATTGAATTAATCAAGAGAGAGAACGAGGACCTTAAGTATGAGGGTTACACCCTTAGGAAAAATCAATAGCCTTTAAAAACACAATTAGAGAATAAAACAAAGGACTTTAAGAAACTGCAAGAGGATTACAGCAACAAATGCGAGAACTATGATCATCTCAAAAGAAAATTTGTTGTTGTGACCACTGAACTTGACAAATTGAAAAATCGTCTTGAAAATACTGAATTTATTTTTAACAAATTCGATGGGTCAAGTGAAGTAGTTGCAAAAATGATTGAGAAACAAATGCAGTGGAAGGACATTACCTGTGGAAACCAAAAGAAAGTAGGATTAGGCCTTGAGAGTGTCCCTCCTCCATTCAATCATACTTACACTGTTATCCCTCTATCTCAAGAAGAAATTGACAGAGAACCTTTCATGGTTTATGGGAAATCAGCTTCTGAACAAGCAACACGGTCTAATGATAAAATTTTGGATACTAACATTTCTACCTCAAGTGCAGATGTGTCAGTAGTTCATTGGGAGCATGAAGATGAAAAGTCTGAGTCGAATAATTCAGTGTCAAAATTTGGTGTTGAGTTTTGTGATGAGTCTGTTTTAAATTCTAAAACTGATGTTTTTGTTTCTGGTGGTGTGTTATTTCAGAATGATAAAATTGAAAATAACGATGTTGTTTCTGATAAAGTTGCTAAATCTGATTCAAGTGCTTCTACATCTTCCACGTTTGCTACACAATCTAGTGCTTGTTCTTGCAAATGTGAAAATGCTATAAATGATAATAAACGCAAGAAATCTGACAAGAGCAGGACCCAATCCACTGATAATAAACAAATTTGCTATAATTGTGGTACTGCTGGTCATATTGCCAGAAATTGTTTAAACCCGATGTTTGTGCATCACATGTCAAAAAGGGGAGAGAATGAGTCTAGAGTACGATCTTTAATTAGAAAATCCTCCAGAACTCGCTCTCGAGATGATGACTGGAAAACAAATCAAAACAAGAAAATGGCAGGTTTTCAAAAGAACAAACAGGTTTTCAATAAATTCACAAACAGTTTGCCAAAATCGACCCAAGCTAAGCCAAAGTCGATTTCATCAAAGAGTCGGTCTGGATCTTCAAACTCTTCAAGTAGAAAATCCACCGGCTAGAAGCAAACTGAAAAGAAAGTTGTTTCAAAACCTAAATGTCAGTGGATGCAAAAACTAAAATCTGATCAGTCATCATTATCCTCTGTATCTGTTGAAAAAGAAAAATCAAAAGAGAAATTAAAAGATGAATCTGTAAACGTTTAGGGTCAACCCAGGACTGTAATGACCTGTGTCCCTAAATCTAAGTGATTCCGCTCATCGTGCAGGGACAGTTGCGGAGGAATGTCGTCAGACCGTGGTATGTCGACAACGGCTGCTCCCGGCACATGACTGGAGATATCTCCCAACTGCACGACATTCAGACATTTAATGGGGGATATCTCTCCTTCGCGGGCGGAGAAGGCGGAAAGATAACGCAAAAAGGAACGGTGACGAACGGAGTGCTCAGTTTTGAGAATGTCAACTATGCTCCTGAGCTGAAGCACAGTCTGCTGAGCGTTTCTCAAATCTGTGACAAGGGTTTCTCAACACACTTCACCGATAAAGAATGTCTAATCTTAAAGCCAAGCATTGTCATTCCGGAGGAGTGGACTCTAGTCAAATCTAAGCGGGATGGGAATACCTATATTATCGACATGAACAGTAATGTACCCGAAGAAGTCAATTGTCTCTTTTCCAGAGTCTCAGAACAAAACGCAAATGCAAAGAACCTGAACCGGCTTGCTAAGAACGAAATGGTCCGCGGTCTGCCTGTCAGAGATTTTATTACTTTTGAAAAATGTATTTCCTGCGCTCAAGGCAAACTCCATCGGAAACCACATCAGCCAAAGCAGGTCAACTCCATCAGTCAGGTGCTCCAGTGCTTGCACATGGACTTGTTTGGTCTGGTCAACGTTCTCAGCATCAACCGAAATTCGTACTGCCTCGTTGTGATAGATGACTTCTCTCGTTTCACATGGGTCTTCTTTCTGTCCAACAAAGCTGGGATCGCCGACCTCATCAAGAAGTTCATTGTAATGATCGAGAACCAAACCAACCATCAAGTGAAAGCGCTTCGTACAGACAATGGAACAGAGTTCAAGAACGCAGTTCTTGATCATTTTTGCTCTGAGAAAGGGATTGTGCGTCAATGCAGTTCTGTTCAGACACCACAACAAAACGGTGTTGCTGAGCGGAGAAATCGAACATTACAAGACGCCGCAAGGACGATGCTTTGTGATTCTAAACTTCCAGTTTTCTTTTGGGCGGAGGCGATCAACACAGCTTGTTACGTTCAAAATCGTGTCCTGATCAACAAAGCCCAGATGAAAACACCGTATGAGATTCTTTATGGACACAAGCCATCTGTCAGCCATTTCCGAGTATTTGGTTGCCCTTGCACCCTTCTCCACTTGGAATCCAACCCAAAGATCAATGCCAAAGCTGATGATTGCTATTTCGTCGGATAAGCTGCTCGTACTGCTTACCGGGTATACAACAAGAAGACGAAACAAATCGTGGAGTCTTTCGATGTTCACTGGCTTGAAGAGAATGAAACGGACGCTAGGGTGGGTCCTGATTGGCTATTTGACTACACATCGCTTTTCAAATCCTTTAGTGTGTTGTCTGATAATCAACCTGGGTCTACCTTTGGCTCGAAGATTATCTTTGAAGACGAAGATGAAGAGGTTGTCTACAGACCACCATTGGTTTCTGCTACTGATCCTCCAGTGGTGTCTTCTGTTCCAATCGTTTCTCCTGAGTCATCAACGCAACAATCTGTTCCAGATGCTGATGCTACTCCTCTAACTCCGGTCGAAAGAGAGTTCATGAACCAAGATGCTTCCGCTGTCACGCAAAATTTGATGGACCTTCTCTTTCCCGATCAAATCGCTGATGAGTTTGTAGCAAATCCACAAAACGAAGCAGGTACATCTACCATGGACTCTTCAGCAAATGAAGGAGCTATTAATATCCATACTCTTCCCGTTTCAGTCCATGACATCAGTCACGAAATCCCCTCTCGCATACAGCGCGATCATCCGATAGAAAACGTCATTGGCCAGCTGGGCGACGGAGTACAAACGAGAAGTCAGAGTGGAGACGTCAAAACATGTCTTTATTCTTGCTTCATTTCTCAAATAGAGCCTAAAAACGTCGAAATGGCTTTGAATGAGCCCAGTTGGGTGGATGCCATGCATGACGAGCTGAATCAGTTCGAAAAGCTCGGGGTTTGGAAGTTGGTGGAGCTGCCTAAAGGCAAGAAATCTCTCGACACCAGATGGGTGTTTCGGAACAAGCAAGATGATTCGGGTGTCATTGTACGTAATAAGGCAAGATTGGTGGTCCGTTGGTTCAGGCAAATTGAGGGTCTTGATTATACAGAAGTCTATGCTCCGGTGGCGCGCTTGGAAGCTATCCGTATCTTCCTCGCCTATGCTTCCTACATGAACTTCACCGTATACCAAATGGACGTCATGACGGATTTCTTGTACGGCATGCTAAATGAGGAGATTTATGTTGACCAACCTCCTGGGTTTGTTAACTCAAAACTTCCCAATCATGTCTACAAGTTAGACAAGGCTTTGTATGGGCTGCATCAAGCTCCCAGAGCCTGGTATGCTACCCTCACACAGCACTTGCTCAATCATGGCTACTCACGCGGTACTATCGATCAGACCCTATTCATCAACCATGTTGGTCTACATCAAATTCTTGTACAAATTTATGTGGATGATATCATTTTCGGATCGACGAGTCCTCAACTATGCACGGAGTTCGAGGACGTCATGAAAAAGCGGTTCGAGATGAGTTATTTGGAGGAAATGACCACGTTTTTGGGGCTTCAGGTCAAACAATGTTCAGCCGGAATCCTGATTCATCAAGCCAAATATGTGGATGATATGCTCGAGAAGTTCGGGTTCAGAGACTCCAAACCTGCTTTGACGCCCATGGCGGAAGACTACTGCTGACTCCTGATCTAGAAGGCGAATCCGTAGATCAAACGTACTACAGATCGATGATCGGATCACTGATGTATCTGACTGCAAGTCGCCCAGACATTATGTTTGCGGTCTGTCAATGCGCGCGCTACCAGGCTAATCCTCAATTGTCTCATTTTATTGCTGTTAAAAGAATTTTTCGGTACCTCAAAGGTAGCCCAAAACTGGGTCTTTGGTATCCAAAAAATTTCGAATTTGATCTTTATGCTTTTGCAGACAGCAATTATGGCGGCTGCGAGCTTGATAGAAAATAGACTTCAGGCGGATGTCAATTTCTCGAAGATAGGCTGGTTTCCTGGCAGTGCAAGAAGCAGACTACTGTCTTGACCTCAACAGCAGAAGCAGAATACGTAGTTGCGTCGGCTTATTGTTCTCAAGTCATATGGATCCAACATCAGCTGTTGGATTACGGTTTGAACTTTCAAGAAACCCCTATATTTTGTGATAACGAGGTTGCGATCCAAATTGCTAAAAATCCGGTCCAGCACTCAAAAACCAAGCACATCGACATCAAAGTTCATTTTATCAGAGATTCTTATGAGCGCTCGCTCATTCGGCTAGAACAGGTTCCCACTACTAATAATGTGGCAGATCTGTTCACCAAGCCGTTTAACAAAGATCGATTCGATGTGCTGGTAAACTTTTTAAAAATGATTCGTTTTGAGGATTAATTTTTGCTTAGGTTCGTTTAAATTTGCGCATTTTAATTTCATTCTCACCCATGCACAAATTTAGGGGGAGAAATAATCAAAAACCAAACAAAAATTAGAAAAACAGAAAATTCAAAAATATCGTTGTAAAGTGATGTGATGGGAAGTGATATTAGCTTGTGATAACAGACAATCTGAGTCTGTGTATAGTATCAAAGCTAAATTGTCTAGGCTCTGTGTTCGATGCGCTGGTAGGCACGAAAAATTTAATGGACTTGACTAGGTGCAGATGAACTTAAGGAATCTAGAGACTTGATAAATTCTGACCTAGATAGTTCCATTTAGTCTGACAATACGACGCTCGGATAGGTTGAGCAGGGAGATATCCATGAGAATCCACCAGTCACATTAAAGAATCTGTATCTAGAACCGTGGTTTAACTTTTCCTTGATGTACGGATTTTGTCCTTAATTCCGATATTGACGGGGCGACTGGGGAATTCCGATAAAGTAGGTCTGTAGAAAATTATTTTCTTTCTCTCCTACTATTAGTCATATGTTTCCTCCTCTGTGTGATTGAAAGATCCGACCTGGACTGCAGCATATGCAACTCTATTTCTCTGCATCTTCTATCTATGCAATTCTTCCTATCTGTTAGCCATATGCTGTCTCCTTTGCGTGATTAACAGTCCGACCTGGTACACAGCATGTGCAACCTGCTACTTCTCAATCCCTCTGAAATTCTAGTGAGTCATATGCTTCACTCTCTGCGTGATTGAAAGACCCGACCTGAGTGTACATCATATGCAATCTAAATCTATCCTTTCTATGAATAATCGTCTGCTCACCTAAAGTAAGGAGTATCTCGGAAGTTCTTGATTATTGGGGTATGTTAGGAAGTGGGAAGCATGTTCTAGTACACTTAAAAATTGAACAATTCTAGATTGTCTGTAGATCTCACTGCTCAATTTAGGTGGACAACAATATCCTTGGTCGTCGTCAGATAAATGGTCCTTAGGTATTTTTATCTAGTAACTTAGGATCAATCTGTCCTGTCACTGATAGCATTCCTAAAATTTGTCACAATTTGTAGTGCTTATGTGGACCACAACACCGGCGATCGACCAGATCTATTCATGAAAGGAGAGGTACTGATAAATGAAAAAGATTGTCTAACAACTTTGACCCCATATCACAAAAGGTTATCAATTTCAAGATAGAGGATTAAAATTAGTTTGAATAAAAAATTTTGTATTTTTATTTTATTTTATTTTATTTTCATTTTTTAGGATTGATAAATTTTAGAAAATGTTTTTATTTTATTTTATTTTATTTTATTTTGAAATTAATCCTCCAAGAGTTTTATTTTTAAAATTGTTTTGGGTTGTGGGCTTAATTTTTTTGAATGGATGCAGCCCACCGGGTTATGGATCCGGGTTTGGATCAGGTATTTAAGGAAATGGATCCGGTTACGACAGAGATGACGTTGTGGTGCATTTTATTTGGAACTGAGCACCCGTTGTCCAACGAAGACCTCGATGACTTCTTCAAAGATATCAATGATGGTGCCAATCAAACACCAGAGATAAGGGAGAAAGCTGACGAGCAAGAGATTGAGCCTTCGGTTACCGTTCAAGTGGCTGATTCTTCAACTCATATAGACACATCGTCAGAGATTCCTCCCCTTGATAATGTGGTTCCTACATCCGAGCCAATTTCAAGTGATACCCAGACAGACCTGACCTCCCAGCCCCCGTTGAAAAGACGCAGAATTGATCCAAGGGTGGGAGTAATTTTTCCTGACCCAACTCAACCCACAGAGACTTCTCCATCTACAACATGTGCTCATTATTGATAAAGACTGATTCATGCTAGCCGCAAACCAAGGGGGAGATTGAAGGGCCAATATATATGGTTTGGGCTAGGCATTACATGTATAGATGAGTTAGGGCACTTGAGATAGTATTTTGGAGTCTTTTGTGTATGTTTGATGTTTTCGGTCTAGGAAGCTTTCGGATAAGGTGTGACCAAAAACCAGTTTTCGGTCTGCTAACCGAAAACTGTTTTCGGTCCTTGTCAGTATATATAGGTGTCAGGCTATCAGAGTTGAGGAAGAGTTGTTGATTTGCAGTTTACGGTCCTTGAGTTGTATCAGACATTTCCTTGTGTGAATTGTATGCAAGCTCAAGTTTCAATCCATCTTCTACTCCATTTCTTCTTTATTTCTTATGCTTGATTGATCACTGGTGAAGATCCTTCCATCAAGGAATGTTGTGACTTGTTCAGACGAGTGAGTTATTATAATCACTTTTAATATCCCCAATTTTAATCTTATATTAAATATAATTTAAAATTTTAAAGTAATTGTTTTATTTCGAAGACATACCGCTGGTTGCTGGTGACTCTGGGGTAGTTTCTCCTGCGGTGATCATCAGAATTCGTCCATCCGTGCCTGAGTTCTTCGTTATCAGGCAATCCCTCTTGTAGTGCCCAGTCTCACCACAGTCATAGCAAGCCTGGTTTATTTCTACTCCGGGGACATGGGAGATTGGTTGTGCTGGTGCCCTGCAGAAACATGCAGTGTGCCCCTTCCTGCGGAAATTCATGCACTGTATTTCCCAACATACTCCGGTGTGGTGGTAGTTACACTCACCACACTTCGGGAGAGTTCCAACATATCGGCTGACAGATGTTGGGGTGGTAGGTGTTGTGGCGGCGTATATAGTAACCATTTGTTGCTCCTGCGGGGGTTCATGTGTCGTTCGCTCCTTTCTCTTGTTCCCCGACTTTCATTTATTGTCCCCTCCCTTTGATGGCTCGGGAACAGGGACCACCACGCCTTGGTGAACTCCATGGTCAATGATTCTTTGGGCCAGGCGTTTGGCGCTATCAAAGGTTGTTGGATTAGAAGACAGTACATCCCCCTGACTCGGGGTAGATAACCCCCATATGTACTTTTCTATATTCTTACTCTCCGGGGTAACTATCCTGGGGCATAGTGCTGTCAGGTCGCTAAACCTGTCATTGTAGGCCACTATGTCTGAACCGACCATGCTATGCTCCCATAGCTCTTGTTCCAGCTTTTGAACTTCGCCCCTTGGGCAGTATTCTTCCAACATCATCTCTTTCAGGTTCTCCCAACCCATCGAGTTAGCCACTGATAGGGTCAGTGACTTAACATGGCCATTCCACCATGTTAGGGCTCTGTCGGAGAAGGTGCATGCAGCAAACTTCACTTTGCTCCATTCTGGGCACATACATATTTCGAAGACCGAATCTGCTTTCTCGAACCATCTCATCAGAGCAATGACTCCCCCATTTCCATTAAAGGATTTGAGTTTGCAGTTCATGAAGTCCTTATACGAACACTCCCGTGGGTGTACGTGGGTAACTTCGGGGTTAGTTAAGTGGGTACCGCTACCAGATCCGCTGGTTCTACTTGCGCAAATGTGAGTTATAGTAGCTGTTACTGCGGTCGTTATCGCTGCTTGGAGAGCAGTAGGATCGAATTGTGGTGGTGGGTTCTCTGTTATGCTATTGGCCACGCGCCTTACAGGTCTACCGCGAGGCATATTTTGCTAAAAAGAATACAAAGATAAGACGAATATAAGTCTATAGCAATGGTTATAAGCCGAAAGCTGAATGACTAAGTTATCCTAGTTCTAAGCGTATCGGGTTCTAACTTTCATAGGGGTCTGGAAACAATTCATATAGGGAGTCTATATAAAATAAACTTTATGAATGAGAAGTGGCTATCCTCGAATAAATATCTGTGAATTAAATATCCATTACTGGCTACACGACAAAGAAATAATCCTAACACATAGTGTGAGTAGTGTATTGTTGGATTAGATGTCTAAGCCCATAACTATTATTGGTATGTATTCGACCAGACTTGGCATGCTCTATTTGGGTTGCATGGCATCGGAACGATTTGGATAAATTTTTCTGAGAAAAGTATATATATGGTTTAATAATATATTGTAAGTTCTAATATATTAATATGAAATCATATTATTTAATTAGTATTGTTCAAGAATTAATTATGTGATCAAAAGACACTAATTAAATATATGGGGATTGATTGTGTAAATCATTCATTCTTATATATGTGGGCTTATGATCCATAGTTCTTCATGTTGGGCTAAACCCATGGAGTAACCCATGGATACTCCATGGAGGTTTTAACCCATGAAGCATGAAGAATATGGAAGGACATGAGTTACATAGTGTAACCCTAATAGCCACAATATATAAGGACCCCATGGCTCAAGAAATCGGCCCTAAGAGGGTTCATATGAGAGGGCTAGCCGATTTGAGCATAAGGACTTTTCTCTCAATTTATTCCAAGTTGTTGTTGTCGTTGTGTGAACCATTTGAGGTGTCACACTTGAGGCACTCGGCTCTTAAGCACCATGGAATCAAGCTACAACACAAAAGGTATGTTACTGTAACTAGTATCTTATTTTGTATATGAAAATGCATGCTAGTTACAGGTTTAATGCCTTGGAAACCATTTGCATGTATAATTAGTGAAAACATAGATCCAAGGTATTTAGGGTTGTATGTGCACCATAGGATGTTGTAGTATACCATAACCCATCAGTGGTATCAGAGCCAAGACTTGTTTTCAAGTTATACTTGCAGAAATAGCTTAAATATCAAAAATTATGGCTTTATGGGCACTAGACTCGTCGAGTCCACTGATGGACTCGCCGAGTCCATGAAGAAATTCATCCTACTCGTCGAGTAGGTTCATACACTCGACGAGTAGAAGCCCCCGACAGCATATGTTTGACTTTTAAGGTTGGAATTGGACTAGAATCATTACCCTAAGCTGTTTTTGAACCTATAAACCTATTTTTGATGTGGTAATGTTCATTCTAATCCAATTCAAAAGATAATTGTCAATAGATACATGTTTTGTATTATTTTAATGGTTAGGCTAATTACATGAAAATTGTTTGATATGAATTATCTTGTTCTTATGAGTTTGCTTAGATTAATAGAAAAATTATGTGATAATGTGTTTTCAATCCAAATTGATCTAAAAGTTATTCAAAAAATGTATTTTTGTAACTTGTCCTCAAGTTATATGAAAGTCGCATTTATGATTTTAAAAACTCATAAGATTTCCATAAGTTATGAAAATGAAGAGTGTCACTTTTAAATGCTTCAAAGTCTTCCATAACTTGTCCTCAAGTTATGGAACTTGAAGAGTTTTTCATTAAAACTACTTTAAACACATAAGTTATGGAATTAAAAAGTTTTTGAATTGTTCAAAACTTGCCCTCAAGTTTTGAAATTTGTAAAGTTTCCCCATGAATACTTTAATTCCAAGTTAAACCCTTAGAATTTTAAAAGTTAAAATTCAACCGTTATACTATTATAATATTAATAGTTAATAGTTATATATATATATATATATATATATATATATATATATATATATATATATATATATATATATATATATATATATATATATATATATATATATATATATATATATATATATATATATGTATAAGAAAAAAGTCAGTCTTACCGTTAGTAGGCCTCATTCACGAAGCCGCTATATAAGGGCGGTATAACGTTACAGCCTATAAAATGGCAGTTTAATGGGTGTCCACTCTCACCCACCGCTTCCTTGACTGGTGGAGGGTCGTTAGTCGAACGGGTTTTACAGGACTATAATTCTCCCTTCATTAAAAGTATTAATGATAAATACGAAGTAACTAAACTCTTATAAATTCCCAATCTTAGTTACTTAGGAAAATGTGAATTTGGTGCTAACCCATGAAATTACACTTTTCACTTTGCTTAAGTCGTTAGTGGAGCGCGTGTGGTTAACCGGCACACTAACTTGATTTTAACAAGGTTGGCAAAGGGTGGCTTATGGTTTATCATAGATCGGTGGAGCGCATGTGGTTAACCGGCACATCGATTAGGTGCTAAAAATTAAGAGTACCAAGTATATTTGCATGGTTATTCACATCTTGTTTGTGATCCTCGGCATCCCAGTCACAAACTTGAGAGGGCACAATCGAGATTTAAACATGCCATTGAATAGTTCAATGAATCTCAAAAGATCTAGGAGTAGCAAACCAATTAAAACCTAATACCTATTTCGTTTTTCATGGTGGAAATTGGTGAATCGTCATTCGCCTACCTTCAAATATTTTATAGCTTGGATTACGGCATCCCTCTTCCAAGTTATAAAAGTATTGTGTTGGGTCCTAACCTTAATATTTCATATTGGGTGTTATATTAAGGACTTAAATCAACTAACTTGAATATCTCCCATTGTAGATGTCTGCCAAACAACTATGATCTTCCTAAATCCCTAGGAACAAGCTTTCCTAACGAAGATTATCTCCCGTGGTTGGTTCATGGAAATCATACTTCTCTTCCTTCACCTCCTCCAATTATTCTCCCTAACCCACAAGTTCTTGAAAAGTTCAAGGTCACTCAAGCCCTATTGGCAAGCAAAGTCTATGTGTGCTCATATCTTGGAGATAAAGTCACATATTGACAAGCCGGGAGAGTTGGGTGTCAAAGTCTTGAGGAAGTTGGTTGTTGACTAGGTTCTTCAATCACTTTCTAAGTCACATAGTGAGTTCCTTTCGGGCTACTACATGATAGACCATGACATGACCCTTAATGATCTTACATATTTGCTTGATGCTGCTAAATCAACAATGATTTGGAGCACGGGTAAAGCAAATTTGATTGGAAGATTGACTTCCCAAACTTCCATGGACATTGACAATGGTAACATTGGAAATCCAGAAAAGCTTTCTCTTCCCAATGGAAAGGGATCGGCCATAGTCAACTCGGTTGACCAAATGGTAAAGAGAAAGGCTAAGTCTGAGATAGTCTCGTGTACCATTCCCAAAGAGTTCATATGCATATATTGCCAAAAGAAGGGGCATTGGTTGCAAAGTTGCCCTATTTACCTGAAAGATCATAAGGTTGGTCAAGTCAAAAACTTTGACTCTATTTCAGGTAAGTCCACTATCTAACTCTATGAAGTTCCTCTTTGGAGATGCTTATTACATGATGTGACTAGGTCACATGTTGATGTTTTAAGAATCAAAGAAAAAAGAGGAAGCTTAAAGGAAGTATATGTTGATTATGATCGCGAAGATGGATTTCGATCACATGGTTTGGTGATCAGAATTTTGAGCTGCTGCTTAAGAGTTGTGATAGATTGCTTAGGAATAGATAACACCATTGTTTTCATATGCATTTGCATTGTGAGGATAAGTTTTTCCGCAAGTTTTAAAATAAAAGAAAAAAAGGGTTTTGATTTTATTTATTTTAGGTATCCTTACAATGGCATTTGTGAAAAATTGTTGTTTATATGATTCCATTGATAGCAATATTGGAAAATGGATTTGATTCTTTCGTTTGTGGTAGTGTCATAATTTGCCAAATAAGGAAAGATTCTCAACACCCCAGTTTCAGTTGGATAGAAACTTGGAATCATGCAACTTGTATTGTATGATGAATGAGAATTTTCATCTTTGGGAAATTAAGACTAATTCCTTGTTCACATGTATATGTGAGTCAAGCGAGGTACTAGGATATCGGGTACACTTGGTTGTGCGTTGATCAGGTCCACCACAAAGAACGATAACATTATTCGTCATGATTTACTAAAGTTTAGTAAATATGGTTATACTTACAAGTTTAAGTATAATTCTGAAACATTGGAAATGTTTCAATGTATGGCAGAACGAATGAGAAGAATCAAATTAGGCAGAAAGATAAAAGTTTTTCCAATCTGAAAACATGGGAGAGTACTTTAGTATCGTGTTTTTTGATTGTCTTAGTGATTATGAAACCATATCACAATTGATCCTCTAAGGACATCTTAGTACATTTGTTTGGCTAAGAAGAGGAATCATTGATTGTTGAAGTGGTTAAATCAAAAGTTGAATCATACTTCGTTCCAAAATTGAATCTTAGAGTAATACTCCAAGATTGTAACTTGAGTGACATAATCTTAAGAAGGTTTATAACACTTGTCAAATGTAAGAGTAAAATGTGTTCTACTCTTGTACATTTGAAATTGGTAAGTTCTGATGTTGTGGATAAAACAGAGACCAACTAATGCCAATTCTATGAAGTGTTTGTCTTGATAAAAATCCGCACTAACTCTTGAATATTTGCTTTGTCAAGGAATGGTTCTTGACAAGAGAATCTTTTATGTCAAGAGGTCAGTGGGAGTCTTAAAGATATTGAAAAAGTTTCAAGAACTAATCAAGAATAAAACATTTAGTTTATCACTAGCGCACGACATGAGGTTTGTAACCTATCGTGTTGCCATACTCTTATTTTTGTGCCCATTCCAGTTAAAGTTGAATATACATCTGAGTTCTACAAGTTCTCATTGTTGGGACAACTACTTGTAAGCAATGGCAGGCCCTTGTGCTGCCAGGTGGCAAGAGGTTAAGATTAAACAAGTTCGGTCCATATGAGTTTGGATTTGTCGCTAACCTCCCATTGTGGTTATGAAAAATTAACATGGATTGGAACACATACACCATAAAATCTAAGTGTCATAAGGTTTCTCTCCGATTCATGAAAATGATGGTGAGGAAACGCTTTCACTAAGTACATTTGAAATAGATATCAATTGTGATATTTGCATTCTCAAAGTCGTTAGTGGAGCGTGTGTGGTTAACCGGCACACTAACATGGACTTGTGAGAAATGGAAAAGGTCTAAACAATTGAGACAATGATTACGGCATCCCTTTTCATAGTTCTGGAAATTGTTTATCAAAACATCTCGTATCAGAAATCTGAACTTTGGTAAGAAAGTCAATAAAGTATTGATTTCTAGAAGTCCAACTAATTTCTGAGTACATGTCAAAGCTAGTGGGAGCATAAGTGTTATGCTAATAATCATCATGTTAGCGGGAGCATGATAATTATGATAAGTTTTGCAATATTGGCAATGTTAATTATAGAAAACAAAAGTTTCAATTGGGAAAAGTTGTTTTGCTATAATATATATATATATATATATATATATATATATATATATATGTATATATATTTATATATGTATATATATATATATATATATATATATATATATATATATATATGAATTTTATGTTGGAATGGTTTAACATAAGGAAATTCTCTCTCTCTCTCTCTATATATATATATATATATATATATATATATATATATATATATATATATTGCGTTCTCAAATTCGATTATGATTACGGCATCCGTCTTTATAGTCGAATTATGAAAACATGGAAAATAAAAAATATTGTAGCAAAAGACTGATCTAGGTTCATGTCTTTATGTGAGACATCATGAATCGTGTCTCATATGCTTCGGGTATAAGATCGATTTCATGTGTTATAATATTTATCCTTTCTAAATTTTTCAAATGCCTAGGGAATTAAGAGGGGAAAAGGGCTAGAATTGGATATGACTAAAATGATTAAGCAATTGTCGAGGACAATTTGAGGTTTACCAAAGATTGGTTGCTCATGGACAGTTAGAAGTATGGTGTAAAAATTTGGAAAGGACCATATTGACATATTCTGGAAAGAGGCAACTCTTGTTCAGAAGTGATAGTCAAAATGGGAATATGGAAATGTTTCCATAGGTGGAAGTTATTCTTTAAATATGTGTAAGATTAGAAAACTTAATGCAAGAAGGATGTTCAAAGCAATGTACTTTGAATTTGAGACTTCGTTTCCATGGAATTCCTCTCCATTGGAATACTCTGTAATGTCTGTTGGCAAGTCTTTGTGACTTTGTGCATAGTCATTACAAGAGGATCTAACATATAAGTTTAGAATCTAACAGATTTCGGTAAATGGTAGGAATTTGGAATTCTTACATTTACGGTAAGGATTTGGGATTGTGAAATGAGAATCATTGGAATCATGTTCAATTGGTCTATTTCACAAAGTAAGGATCATAGACTAACATAGTGTGCATACTTGGAGTATGGCATAACTATTGTTTGGACAAACATAATGTGTATGCTTGGATCATGGCATGACTATAGTTTCGATTCAAGTATAAAGTTGATTATTTGAAACATTATACAATGAATAATGAGTAATCAATATGGTGTTTAAATAAAAGGTGTTTTATTTACTCTCAGAGGTGCTTGGGACCATAGAGGATTACTATTATTCTTGTGTTTCACTTTGCATGTTTTGACTTCCAGAATAGCTAGGTTATTCTTTCCGAGTGACTAAGTTATTTAAATTCTCCACATTCGGTCATATGTTGAAAGTAGATATGAATCAAGACTGTCATGAAGTTGGCTTGTAGATGTCTAAGGTGTTGGACATAGCAAGAGTTGCTACAACATTCATGAGTGCTCATATGTTCTGAGTATTGGATTAAACCCACGCTCATTTGAATCACTTCATGGATTTTATCACGAGTGATCATGAGACGATAATATCTTATATTCTTCAAACCTAGAGATATGAGTTGTTGACTATGAGTTGTGTCACACCCCAAAACCGGAACGGCGGAATCGTTCGGGGGTGGAGGACGTCATGTTCAGTATCACAACAATACAAAGTAGTAAACAAGCAACAACATCATCCTTTGCATTAATAATATAATTTAATACAAGTGTGTTATGTCAAGTTTAATAGACACCAAAACATAAATCAAAATAAAATATGGGTCTTGAACGAGCTCCATCTTCTCAAAACCTGGCACCGGCACCTGTCTACTCGTGACCTGAGAATACAAGTTATTTTGAAAGAGTTTATCAGCTTTAAAGCTGGTGAGATCATAAGTATTTTAGTGTCTGTATTTGTATGAAAGTATTTGTAAGTATGTAATATATAAGTTTGTAATTGTTTGAACTCCCCTAGAAAACCCTATGTTTCCTACTAAAAGTAGCCTTCTACAGAGGCATCTAGTATCTGTGTGTGTGTCTCTTGTAAGAGTATCTATTTTCCCAAATCTGACAAACATTAACCAAAAATATAGTTTTTACATTACTGTTTATTGTGTGAAGATCACAATGCGAATGCAATAGGAAAATGAAATAATACTGTAGTGTTGTATTAAGTAACTACTGCTGTACTAACTACCTTAAACCAATTGTTATTTAAACTACCATGTGATCGGCCTGTACCCTGCTACCGATTATAAACACGATGATGTAAGACGTCGGAAGAAATGACGTTTTTCACCCGTAGACTTGCAAGTCCCACTGTAGCGAGCAGCAAGGTGTAGGATAGTTAATCCAGTATAGATCTATACACAAACAAAAACGCTCCCCACTTAAGTAGATTTTGGATTCAAAACGGGCCATGACAGGTGATGCCATGTCCCGTTACGTGGCTCACATAATTGTAGTAATGTATATGTAATGTATGTGCTAGCTATATTGTGTGTTCTCTCTCTGTCTAGCATGTATTGTAATGTATAGTATGTACTAGCTGTATTGTGTGTTCTCTCTCTGTCTAGCATGTATGTATGTTCTCTCTGTACGGTATTGTTTGGTTCTCATCCTAGTATTATTTATCTGTGTTGAGTCCATTTGTGTTGCGTCATGGGCCTTACGTTTTGCATCCGGATTGGGCTTGTCCTTCCGTGATTATCTAGATTAGCTAGTAGGGTTATACTATATATATGCATGCATGTATGCATTATATAAGATTGATTATCACGTTCATAACTTCGGTAACCCTAAACACCTCTATAGTAGCAGTTCTTAATCGAGCTCTTCTGAGGTGTTAATGTTTTAATCATTCGACACATTCAAAGTCACTCTTGTATTCGTTTTTACATTCTTAATTGTTTGCTTGCTCAGAATCTAACGATCCTAATAGAACTTTGTTCTATCAATTGGTATCAGAGCGGGAGACTGTGTGATCGATACACATTCCTTCTGTATTCAGAATTCCTTAGGGTTTCCGCTTTTATCGTATAAATAGAAGTCGTCTTCTTCATACCAACGGTAACTCTGTTTATGATAAAACCCTAATCTCAAGTTTACAGGTTTGATTCTAGCAGCTCACCATGTCTCAAGAAGATTCGCAAACAAATCCCATCAACATCTCAAACATCTACAACCAGGATACCCATTCTCTACACTCAAGACTACGAAGTATGGGCTCATCACTTTGAAGACTACGTGGTTGGATCTGAAGATAATGGCTATCTCATCTGGGAACCTATCACACTTGGACCGTTTGTTCACTCAGGAACGAACACTACTGTCAAGTCCCAAAAGGAATATAACAAGCTGGTGGCGGATGTAGACAAGATGCCACAGGACGAGAAAGACAAATTGCTATGTAATGTGAAGGCCATGAGTATGATCGGATTCGCCTTCAATCTGACACCTTTCGGTTGGTTGGTTCATGCACGACGGCCAAAGAAATATGGGATAGGTTGAAAGAACTCTATTCGACCGATGAAGATCTAGAACACTCCATTCAAACCTTGCTGCTGTCAGAATTTGGAGTTTTCGAACAGAAACCTGAGGAGAAGCTGATACAGACTTTCGATCGGTTCAATCATCTCCTAAGTAAGATGATCAAGCATGGAATAGAGAGAAAGTTGATCGAGCAGAAAGTAACTTTCATGAACGGGCTAAGACCGGAATGGATGGCTGTGGTTTCTACTGTGAAAGCGCATGAACAGTTTAAGTCTTACTCGCTAGCGAAACTTGTGGGAATACTTAAGTCCCATGAAAGTGTAGTAGCCAAAGAAGCAAAAGTAGTTTCTGGTGTGGGATCGCTAGCACTTGTCTCAAAAGCGAAAAGCATTGCAGAAGAAGAAGAAGAGTCTGATATATCTGAATGTGACCTTACAAGCGAGGAATATGCATTGATGGTCACCAATCCTAAGAAGTTTGCACGAAGAAAATTTCCTGTCAATAAGAACCGAAACTGGCAGGGAAGTTACAGCTCTGAGAAAGTGAAGGATGAAGCGAAAGTCCCTTCTCAAAAGGATGGAGACAAGAAGGAAAGCAAGCTTACAGGAGACTTTGGGTTCGACTGCAACTACTGTCACGACAAGAACCATTTTGCCAAAGACTGCATGCTAAGGAAAATGGCTGAGAAAAGAGATGGTGAAGATGATGAGGCGTACTACATGCGCAAATTGGACATACGCCCTTCCATGAGTGGGCTTTCTTACCTCTTCATCTTCAGAATCGGTTGACCAAACTTCGACGCCACCGAACTCATCTTCACCTGCAAATGAGGAACCGAAGTTGACTGAGAACAAGTGGTTTGCAGACAAGCCTGTTAGTGAGAAGATCAACGACTGCGATCAACTGATCAAAAAGGTACAATCCATCCTTGAATCACTTAAAATTCCAATAACAGATTATGAAGAAGAATTAAATGAATTAAAATTTAAATTTTCTAACTTAAGTGGTAGTCTCATGCAAACTCGCTTAGCGAATTCTAACCTAACTGACCAACTCAGCAGGGTTTCTTCAAAAAGTGAGGAGAGAAGGATGTGGATTGAGCTGAAGGAGGCGGAGTTAATTAGGGCTAGAGATGAATGTATTTATTTACAAAGAGATAATTTAATGTTTTTAAAACAAAGGAATGTTTTTTGTTTAATAGCTAAGCATCTATACTTTAATATTTCTCAATTGCATTTAAGTTGTGAGATAGGAAAGAAGATTCATAAGATGATTTTACCCTTCCTTGAATTTAAGGAGGATGAGATCATAGCAGAATGTGAATCAGAAGTATTATTAGAAGAAACATCTATTCATTACAAAATTGGACTGGACAAAATAGAATCCTTCATTGACTCTAAGGAACATAAAAGTATGCTCAAAGATCTTTTAGATGAAAATGATAGGTTAAAATTAAAGTCCGAAACCATTGAATCATTTGACTCGTCTAATGCAAAATTGCTTTCTGAAAATAAAATAAACTTAGAAAATACGTATGAATTTGATGAGGAGAGTGAGATGAGCGAAATCTCAGTGGAAGATGTGATTGATTGCTCAGAGTTTATGAAAAGTGAAACCGAGAATGAGAAACCACTCATATCTGAAAATTCGGTTGAGTTCGCTCGCTTATCAAAAGACAAGACAAAGAAACTCAAGGAAAAAGCATTGGTCTACCAAAAGGTTCAAACGGTGCCGAATCAAGTGTATGCAGTTACAGGAATCACTGCTAAACAAACAGCAGAATGGCAAATCCTGGTCGACAAAGACAATGCTGAAGGATGCGACAATTACTTCTGGTCTGCCCCTATCGACAACGCAGACGAAACTGTAGGCTTATCTGAGCAGACTTCATGGAGGGTTAAAGGAAGATATGTTGCTGAACCCATCAACAAACCCTCGAGCTTTGACAAACCAAGCACAAGTGGAACCAAAGAAATCCCTGAAGAACCAATGGTAGAACCGAAAGTTCCAACCAAGACTATGACAGAACCACATGCTCCAACAAAGACACTCGAAAGTCAAAAGGGGAAGCCAAAGTCTAGCTTCAATATCCACAAATCACAGAAGGAGTTAGCTGAACAGAAACGCTTAAGAAATCAGAGATATGCCAAGAATCTGAATGAACGAAAAAGGCACTGGAATTCTCAATATTCGAACTATGAGCCTCCCAAGAAAGAATCAACGGACAAAGGAAAGGAAAAACTAAAGGAAAATTTCAGTCCAAATTCCTACTATTCCAAAACCCATAACTGAAAGTCTAGTTTCGGTTCAAACACCGTCAATAAGAATCCAAAGTCAAGTTACGGTCCTAAGACCAGTTTCGGTCCCAACACCAGTTTCGGTCCTAAGACCAGTTTCGGTCCCAACACCAGTTTCGGTCCTAAGACCAGGTTCGGTCCTAAGGTTGGATTTGGTCCTTCTAATTCTCAAAGCAAAACAAATTATGTGAAGGACATCAATGGAAAGGGAAAGCGAACATCAGATTCTGAGTTTTATAGGAAAAAGTCAGCTAACCCTAGGATTCATAAGAAAAATTCTAAACCATCAAACAACACACCAACTATTGCACCAAAAATTAAACAAGATAAAACTAAAATCAAGGTGTATACCATTAAAAGAAAAGATCAAACCACTCTAGTAAAACGAACATATATGGTTGATATTTCTTTTGTAATTCCTTTTTCTGTGAAAGACTCACCAAGACCCAAGAAACTTTGGGTTCCTAAATCTGCTTGAATTTGTAGGTAATAAGTGACGAGCAGTTCGATGATGAATGGTATATAGACAGTGGCTGCTCGCGTCACATGACAAGAAGGAAGGAAGAGCTGAGGGAGTTTCGGTCCCTAAAAGATGGTGGGTGTGTAAAGTATGGTAATAATTCTTATGGAACAATTAAGGGATATGGAATGATAACCAATGGAGATTTCTCAATTCGCAAAGTGGCATATGTGGAAGGACTGCAGTACAACCTCATTAGTGTGTCACAACTAGTTGTGGGAACAGGTTTTAAAGTGTCCTTTGATGATGAGGGTTCTGAAATAATTGAAAAGCAATCGAAAAAGGTTCTGCTAAAGTCTGAACGTAAGGGAGAGATGTATCCTTTGAATCTCAATCCAATACGAGGAAAACCAGCAATATGTCTGCTATCAAAGGCAAACACCGATGAAAGCTGGTTGTGGCATCGACGATTATCGCACCTGAACTTCAAAGACATTAATAAGTTGGTGCTTGGTGATCACGTTCGAGGCCTCCCTCTTCTCAAGTTTGACAAGGAGCATCTGTGTGCAGCATGTGAGATGGGAAAACAAAGCAGGAAGAGCCACCCTACACGAATCAATACGAAGATTGTTGAGGCTCTTGAACTTCTACATATTGACTTATGTGGACCTTCTGCTATTGAGAGCATCGGTGGTAGTAAGTACATTCTAGTTATTGTAGATGATTTTTCACGTTTCACCTGGGTTTTCTTTCTTAAACAGAAGTCAGATGCAACTCCCAAGTTGAATACATTCATCAAGCAAGTGGAGGTGCAGCTGAGAAAGACGGTGAGGAATATCAGAAGTGACAACGGTCTGGAATTCAAGAATAACGAGTGGGCTTGTTGAAAGACGAAACCATTCTTTGTGTGAGGCTGCCAGAACCATGCTTTGTTTCGCCTCTCTTCCTCTATACTTCTGGGCTGATGCAGTTGCAGCCGCGTGCTACACTCAAAACCGATCATTGCTTAACAAGAGATTTTCAATTACTCCCAATGAGATCATAAACAACCGAAAGCCCAACGTCAAATTTTTCCATGTGTTCGGTTCAAGGTGCTTCATATTCAATTCAAAGGAGAACCGAAACAAGTTTGACGTCAAAGCCGATGAGGGCATCTTTCTGGGTTATTCGCTATCATCAAAAGAATACAGAGTGTTGAATAAACGCTATAAACGAATTGAAGAAACCTATTATGTCACCTTTGACGATAATTACATGAAGAAAGTTCAAAGAAGTGAATGTGACTTACGTGAAATATTTCCAGAATCTGGACAAGTCTCGGTTTCCATATCCAACTTGTTTGAAGAGTACATTCGGCTGTTTGATGAACCAGAGAAAGCGACACACTCAGAGGCGAAAGAAGCAAACAACCAAATAGATAATCTCAAAAAGATCATAGATGAAGCTGCCAAAAATATGGGAACCGAACCTCCAAAAGCTGCAGCTGCTCAACCCTCAACTGACTCTCCAAGCAATGGCTCACAATTCAAGGGGGAGAGTTCAACAGAACCAAAAACAACCGGAGTATCTTTCGAGGGGGAGAATCCAAACCCTTCCCTGATTCATAAAGATCCAACCGAAGGGGATAATTCAGCTCCAACACCACCCAATAGTAGTCCAATTGAGGGGGATAATTCAGCTCCAACTCCCACAGAGGATGCAAAATCTGATGTTGCCACCGGTTACACTTCGCCAGTCGAGGGGGAGAAAGAGAAAGCAACTGACGAAGGCGAGGATGATCAATCAGAATTTGAAGAAGAAGTTAATGTTGAATTGGATCCAGCATACGATCCAAACTATCCTCCGTTAGTAAAATAGACCAAGGACCATCCAAAAGCAAAGATTATTGGTGAATCTTCTGAGAAAGTTCTTACTCGTTCTCAACTGAAAGCGAAACAAACAAAATTATTCTCTAAAGTTGAATTTTGTATGTTTAACTCGTTTATCTCCAAGATAGAACCGAAAACAGTTAATGCTGCTCTTGATCATTCTGATTGGGTGCAAGCAATGCAGGATGAGCTCCATGAGTTTGAACGCAACCGGGTTTGGAGGTTGATTCCTACACCAAAAGATGCTTATGTGGTCGGCTTGAAATGGGTATTTAGAAATAAATTAGACAAAGAAGGAAACGTCATTCGCAACAAGGCTCGGTTGGTGGTGAAAGGATATTGCCAAGAGGAAGGAATACACTATGAGGAAACCTTCGCTCCGGTAGCTAGGTAGGAATCAGTTAGAATTTTCTTGGCATATGCTACTCACAAAAATTTCAAAGTGTTTCAAATGGATGTCAAATGTGCTTTCTTGAATGGAGAACTAGAAGAGACAGTATATGTTGAGCAACCTCCCGGATTCGTAAACGAGAAATTTCCTGATCATTGCTATGTGCGGGATAAAGCGGTTTATGGGTTAAAGCAAGCACCAAGAGCCTGGTATGAAACTCTAACTCGCTTTCTGAAAATGTCGAAATTTAAGCAAGGTTCGGTTGACCCAACCTTCTTGCGAAAAAAGGAAGGCGAACATCTTATGATAGTTCAGATTTATGTCGATGACATCATCTTCGGCTCCACGAATCCTAGCTTAGCAGCTGAATTTAGGAAGTTGATGGAGACTAAATTTGAAATGAACGCAATGGGTCCGATTAATTTTTTCCTTGGTTTGAATATTAGACAGGGACCAGAAGGTATTTTTATCAACCAGGAGGCGTATACAAAGACCCTACTAACAAAATTTGGCATGACATGAGACTCAAAAGTGAAGGTTCCTATGGCATTTGGCACCAAGTTAACACCATCTCTGGAAAAACCTGCTGTTGACATAACACTTTATCGACAAATGATAGGGTCCCTCATGTATCTAACAGCTAGTAGACCGGACATTATGTTTTCTGTTTGTTATTGTGCCAGGTTTCAAGCTAATCCAAGAGCACCTCACATGGTGGCAGTGAAAAATATCTTACGTTACCTGAAGCGAACCTCATCTCTCGGTCTCTGGTATCCTGCAAGATCTGGATTCATCATTCAAGCCTTTTCTGATGCTGATCTAGGAGGATGTGGACTGGACAGAAAGAGTACTACAGGTGGATGCCAATTTCTTGACGGAAAACTTGTCAGCTGGCAGTCCAAGAAGCAAACCTGCGTGTCACTATCCACAGCCGAAGCTGAGTATATAGCTGCAGCATCTTGCACTTCTCAAGTAATTTGGATTCAAAGCCAACTGAGAGACTATGGGCTGAGTATGAAGAAGATTCCTCTCTACTGTGACTCAGAAAGTGCAATAAGGATTTGTCACAATCCGGTAAAACACTCAGAAACTAAGCACATTGCACTTAGATATCACTTCATCAAGGATCACGTAGAAGATGGGAATGTGGAAGTGCATTTTGTTCGATCCTCTGATCAACTGGCCGACATATTCACCAAAGCCTTACCTGAAGCAAGTTTCAATAATATTCTTCAAGGCTTGGGAATGATGGAAGCAGAGTCGGTACCGAATCCTTAAATCTCTATCAAAATTTAGACAAGCGAAATGGAGCGACCGCTCGGTCTATTTCGGCTCTGGAATTTTAAGGAACCGAAATGAACCGACCGCTCGGTCTATTTCGGCTCTATAATTTTCGAGAACCAAAATGAACCGACCGCTCAATCTATTTCGGCTCTGGAATTTTAATGGAACCGAAATGAACCGACCGCTCGGTCTATTTCGCTTCACTCATTTAAGATAAGGTTTCGGTTGTAAAATATGTACATTCCTTTCTCTCGTCTTTAATATGGTTTATGCTTATTAATTTTATCTTTCTGTTTTTATTCTTTTTCAGAAAATTTCAAAAATCCAAAAATATTTTCTTTTTCTGTTTTTATTCTTTTTCAGAAAATTCCAAAAATCCAAAAATATTTTCTATTTCTGTTTTTATTATTTTCAGAAAAACTCAAATCTTCAAAACTATTTTTCGTTTTGTTTTTTGGTTTTGTTTGTGTGGTGTGTTTGTTGGTTTTTACTTTAATTAGGTCACAAGAGTACCAGTACAACTGAATTTGGAGCTAAGGCAGGTACAATTATTTCCATAAGAGAACTAGTTACGGGTCCCTAGAAGCATGCTGCTGCATGTTGACCAAAGCCTCTACGACTTTGAGCAGGCCTTAATTATTCGATTTATACCTATCGTTTCTTCCCAATTAGGCTGTTAACATCAACTCGGTCTAAAGCTACCTTACTCTTCTCATATGAGTTAAGAGTTTTTCTGCCTGTCACGTCTTTATAGCAGAAGGTACTTTCGGTTCTTTAGCCACCTTCCTTAAATTCTCCGTCTACTTTCGGTTCACCATTGTAACCCTTGAGACTCTCGGTCCTGACCACTGAGGTTTATGGTTGCACAAAATCTGTGTTAGTGATCTTAGATACGTATACCACGTGCTGAGTGAAACCCAAAATCCAACACCTATAATGAATTGATGGTGAATTATTATATTCAAGAACTTACTGGTTACTCAATGAAATCTCTTTTTATTTTTTTGCGTGGTCTTTTATGAAATTGTCTACAACCAAGGCTCTTCTTCCCAAAAAGATCTAGTTTATTTTTGTTTTTGAGATTTCTATTACTTTATATGTCACTCCAACTTATATCCCACCTACTTGTTCAACAGACTACATTGGTCTCACAAGTACTTCTTCCAATGTTCGGTCTTCTATTAAGACTCGATATTCGGTTGAAGATAAGCTACCCTAAGCCTGATATTTAAAAGAAGCCTTTCAATGTTTATTAACAAACACTTGATCATATTTTTCGGGAAACCACACAAGCACTTCAAGTCTCTCTTGACTCTGAAGGAAGCGATTCTTGCCCGGAATCACCTCCTTTCTGTCTTATAATGAGACATCACTCACATCCCATACACATTTGCTTTATTTCTTTATCTTTTGTCACCCTTTTGCACGAAAATTTTATTTTCCAACATTCTGGTTGATTCGATCTGTTTATCTATTGAAGTCAAAAGAGGGGTTACTCATAATTTCAAACGACGATTGAGGATAAGATTTGGCCGCGCGAATTTGAACGGTTTCTATACCCATGCGTGCTGACGTATACCTAGGAGTAACCACACTGTCACATCGCGCTTTTTCAGGCGACGTTTCAGTGATCGCGTCATTATCATCATGATTTTTTCTCTCTCCTGGCAATGGTATATAAAGGGTTTCTCGTTTTATTTGTCTTTTACCAGCAACAAATTCTCTCAAAATTACAAGGCAAGAATCAACTCTTCATCTTCCTTCTTCGATCAACAATGGCGACTTCTTCCTCAGTTCACGATCAGACTGTGTCGTCTACATTGCTTTCAATCAAGCCAAATCAAAATATGATCATCGAACTTAACCCGTTTTTGTATGATTCATATATGCTGCACGTCGATGAATGTTTGAAGTACTCACCGCTAGTTTTAGCCCTAACGCAGGTTGAAGCTGTCCCGATGTCGCTCTTATCGCAAGTTTATTCTACTGCGACATATGACAAAAACAAAGAACGCATCTACTTTCAAATACACAATAAAAAGGCTTCTATTTCCAAGGGAAGATTTTGTTCGTTAATGCATCTTGTCGTAGATTCCTCTGTTATCTCGCCGGATTTTATCACGACGACTCAATTATTCTCGATGCTCTACGAGATGGGGTATACGGATGTGCTGACCACCATTACAAAAGTTAAGAAGTCCTGTTTACCATCTCACTAGAATGGTTTGCTTACTCTCCTTATTAAGGGTTTGGCAGAAAGAAGTGGTGGATCAGATGGCACCAGCAAGGGTTTCGTGACCCTTCTTTATGGTCTTTACAACGGTATTAATCTTGATTATGGGACGATTATCTGGTCTCAGGTGGTGCAGAGCCTCAATAATTCTACGAGGCATTCTGAAGTATCGTGTGGAAGATTTTGGACTCTCATTACGAGAAGGGCAATCAATTCATTGGAAATTCCGGTTATGAAAGATGCTCTGCTTGCGTCTATCGCTACCTTTCACACGAAGAAGATCATTATTTCGGATCCACTCAAGTTCCCTCACAATGGATCAATTCCCGAGTCGATGTATCGCTGTGTCACAGCCGAGAGTCACGTTATGGCTGACTATCGCAAACTTACTCCTACTGGACCGAAAGTTCTTTCTCCAGAACAGCAGGCTGCCCTGGATGCTGTGGATAACCCTAACAACCGAGGGAAAAGGATTTCCAAGAAAGAGTCGATAGAGGAGGGAAAGTCTAAGTCTTCTAAGTCAACAAAGCAAAAGTCTGATGCTGGGGATTCTTCCAAGCCCAAGAAGATCAAAAAGATGGCAAAAAGATCAAAGAGTCCTACTCCTCCAAGCTCAGACAATGACGAGGAAAATGAAGAAGAGGAAATTCGTCAAGACTCCCCGAGAGGTAACACTCCTCCCAGATCTCCTACTCCAATCGAATCTCCTCATCACAAGGTTCCAACTCTACCTCAATCACCGAAACAGACAGTACCTGTCTCTGTTCCTATTATTCCTCCACCTATCACTTCTCAAGAAACAACTTCTTTACCACCACCACCACCAATTACTTCCATTCCTCTTTCTACAACTCCTTTATCACCTCCCATAATTTCACAATCGACCACTACTACTATTCCTGACCCAACAGTGGGAGTCAACGTATCTGATACGGGGGCAACTACTGCAACTGCAACTCCAGTCATCACTAAACCTCTTTCACCTACCAACTCAACCGATTCTGGTGCCACTCTCGGTGGAGAGAATGATGAGTATGACTCTACCTACTTCAGTCCATATCGGCTTCCAACTGATGAAGATAATGATGTCCCTATCAACCGCCAACACTTGCAGGGAATTCATGAAAAGCTTGATCGATTCCTTGAAGACAGCAAGGCTTATAGTGGTGTGGTTCTCAAAGCTTTCCTGGAGACTGCCATAGAACAATACACATCGTCAATTGAAAAATCTACTAAAGCCTTCTTCCTGTAAAAAGGCAACCAATGATGTTACTGAGATTGTTCATACAACTCAGATTTTTCTTGAATCTTTGAAAGGTCATGCTGATACAAGTGCAGCGAAAGTACAAGCCTCTGTGGAATCATTTTCTAAGTCCCTTCAGGAAGAAAGCACCAAGTTTGAAGCTGTGCGTTCATCTATCCAAACCGAGAACACTTCCTTTTTAAGTTCAGTGAATTCTCGTTTTGCCTCTCTTCACGCTGACCTGGCAACCGAAAGTGCTCTGAAGGCAGATCTTGCCAAACAAGAATCTACTATTGAAGTCCAGCAGGTGCATCTAGCCCAAGCTGAAAAAGAAATTTCTTTATTAAAGACAGAACGGGCTGTATTTCAAAGCTGTGTAGGAGATGTAAAGGACATGTTGACCAATCTCCTTGGTGCTCATGATCCCATTCTAACTCTCACCATCAGAAATCATCTCACAACCAAATTGCTTCCTGGCCTTGCAATGCTCCATGAAATGAAGGCTGTTTTTGAGAGGTTCATACCTCCGAAACAAGGGGGAGAAGGTGCTCGTGTTGTTCAACCGAAAGTGATTGTAAAGACAGAATGTGCTCAACCGAAAGTCTCAACCGAACTGAAGGATAATATAGCTTCAGGTTCTGGTTCACAAACTAAGCGAAAGGAGATCAATGATAACAGTGAAAGCGATGTGGAAGAAACAATTGCTGAAGCTCTCGAAAGAAAGAAGAGAGACCGAGAGCTGGATGAAAATTTGAAAATTGCGAAGGAAGTAGAGGAGAGGGAAAGGAGAAACAAGGAAGTAGAAGAAGCCTTGAATTGTAAAAAGGCCTTGTTTCCCTTGTGGATGAAAGAGACACTTATCAATCAGGCGATAGAATTTCCAAGTATTTATTGGTTGGAACCTGTTGCTTCATTTGATTGTGATAACTCTAAGGACTCGTAGTTCAACATGCCAATTACAAGAAAAGCATTCACGTTCCATTGCTTTGATTCGACTGCTGAGGTTCCTTTTCCTCATCCTAAGGTTAACCGAGAGCTGATTGACTTCAATTTGAAGTATGGGCAACCGCAGTACTTGACTTGGAGTGCACAGAAGATCATTACAGTCAAGGTACTGAAACCGACACTTGCTGGGAGATTTATCAATGTCAATTTCAAGATCACTCATGGTACAGCAAACACGGTGTCGATTATCTCTCTAGCAGACCTTCCTAATCTAAATCCCCATGATTGGATTTTGATATATAACATTCTGCTCACTAATCCGAAGGAATATGAGCCCATTCTAGAACATTTGAAGAGAATGTTAGCCTCCTACATCCATAAAGTTGATGTTATGGATCAGGAGATAGCAAAGGTTATGAACAAGAAGCCAACAGTCAAGCCTACACCAAAGCCAGGGGATGTGAACAAGATGAAGATGGGCCAAATAAATTCAACACATCTCACTGTGATGTTTACCAAAGGCGAAGCTCACATATTTTTGTTTGCTCTAGTTGATAAGTATTTATTTTCCACGGACTGCTTGGAGCACATCATGAACATAATACATCGGTGCAAGCAGAATTCAGAGGCTGACAAGAAGAATTTTACAGACATGCTTCGGTGGTACATTACATTTCTCTATCATCTTTTGGAAATCATACCGAAGGTGTTTAAGACTGTGAAGAAGACTTTTGTTGTTCAACAGAATTGAGGTTTCGGCTCCAAAGTCGCAAAGGGGGAGATTGTTGAGTCCATTTGTGTTGCGTCATGGGCCTTACGTTTTGCATCCGGATTGGTCCTGTCCTTCCGTGATTATCTAGATTAGCTAGTAGGGTTATACTATATATATGCATGCATGTATGCATTATATAAGATTGATTATCACGTTCATAACTTCGGTAACCCTAAACACCTCTACAATAGCAGTTCTTAATCGAGCTCTTCTGAGGTGTTAAAGTTTTAATCATTCGACACATTCAAAGTCATTCTTGTATTCGTTTTTACATTCTTAATTGTTTGCTTGCTCAGAATCTAACGATCCTAATAGAAATTTGTTTTATCAATTTGTATGTTATTGACTCATGTATGAACTGACTCATTGTATGTTCCATTGTTCTAGTAGTAGTATTAGTATCTCCCTAAACTATAAACACGACGATGTAAGACGTCGGAAGAAATGACGTTTGGCACCCGTAGACTTGCAAGTCCCACTGTAGCGAGCAGCAAGGTGTAGGATAGTCAATCCAGTATAGATCTATACACAAACTCAAACGCTCCCCACTTAAGGAGATTTTGGATACAAAACGGGCCATGACAGGTGATGCCATGCCCCGTTACGTGGCTCACATAACTGTAGTAATGTATATGTAATGTATGTGCTAGCTGTATTGTGTGTTCTCTCTCTGTCTAGCATGTATTGTAATGTATAGTATGTAATAGCTGTATTGTGTGTTCTCTCTCTGTCTAGCATGTATGTATGTTCTCTCTGTATGGTATTGTTTGTTTCTCATCCTAGTATTCTTTATCTGTATGTTATTGACTCATGTATGAACTGACTCATTGTATGTTCCATTGTTCTAGTAGTAGTATTAGTATCTCCCTAAACTATACCTATTATAGCTTACTAGTAATGTTGTTTGAATGTATGAACATGTTTGTATACCTTTTCTACCCAAAGGTACTAAACTGAATGAAAGAAGGAACTTTTATATCTATATACATATACATAATATATAACTAGGATTCAAACGACCTTCGGACAAATAGCCTGAATACCCTAAGTCCACAACCAAACAAGGCACAGGATGTAAGGTGAGCTATCAGTCCTAAGTCCTTTCAATCCTACTTATATAACTATATCTATATAGATACACATTTAACAGAATGTAAGTTTAAAAGAGTTTAATAAAAGTATTTGACATGTAAAAGATTTTAATAAAACAGTTTGAAATAGTTTGTTTGATAACACAGTTTGAAAAGTAAGAAATACACTTGTTTGGTAGTTATTAATCACATGTGATTGATATAACAACTATAATAGTTCAACTTGTATTCCCCCCCATAAAAGCATTTAAAATCATTTAAAAGGTTGATTAAGGGGTATGAACTCACCTGTAGTGAGTGGTTTAAATGAACGGAATGTTATAGGATGCTAAGTGTCAAGTGAAGACTTGAGCAGACACAATAATCCTAGTTATCATAGAATAACACATATATGTATCCAATTAGTCATTAAACAACTAATTGACCAAGTTAAGACATCCTAAGACATGTAAAACACTTTATTGAAGTGTTATAAGTACTAAGGATTGCATCTAAGGGTTGTAGGACTTGGCTTTTGAGTCTGGGGTCCAAGGGGACACTCTATTAGAGTTTACGGTTTTGTGACCAACTCCCTTGGAGTTTACGGTCGTAAACCCATGAGTTTACGGCCGTAAACTCACGGTACTTCTACCATTTTGTGATTTGAAGCTTTAAAGGTCATAAGAAGCATTCCTACTTCATGTCTAAGCCTTTGGAAGTGATTAGGGCAACATTTCATCCCTTTATGGAGTTTACGGCCCATGGACCATTTCTCCATGTGTTTACGGCCGTAACCTCTAATGTTTCATGGTATTTTTGATGTTTAAGGTCCTAAGCACATCAAGGATATGATCTAGACTAGTATCCAAGGCTTGGTAAGGGGTTAGGGCACATAATGGCCCATTCATTAGGGTTTACAGTCCAAGAACATGTTGGACCATAAACACCTTTGATCTCGTGTTTCCTTGTGTTTTCTAGTTGATTAAGATGTGTAACAAGCCTTATAACACACTAGGGTAAGAGTACTTACAATAAAGAAGCTTGAAAGGGTGTTAAAAGTCCAAGAACACTAGTGTGTGTTCTTAGTGTTCTTGGTGAAACTAAGAACACTTGAAGATCTACACAAATGGAATGATTTCACGGATGGAATCATGTAAGATCACTAGATTAAGTAAGATATCAACCAATTAGGGCAAGAAACACTTACAAAGTTGAAGATAAAGAAGGAAAATCGGATTATACTTGAGAGGATTTGAGTTCTAGCTTTGAAATTGTGAAAAAGTGTTAAAAATGACTAAGTGTCACTTTTATACCCCTTGGGGTTTACGGCCGTAAACACCATGTTTAGGCCGTAAACTCCAAACTCTTGGAGTTTTGGGACTTTATTGATGCACAATAAACCCTAGGGCATGCTCTCTCCAATTATTTCCTGAACTACTAGGCTTTAGAACACTCAAACTGACTCTACACAGCTCAAAAGTTAGCAGAAACAGTTTTGACTTCTATTGAAGTGAATTGTTCTACAGAATACAAATTTCAGGTTGTCACATCATCCCCCCTTTAGAAGGAATTTCGTCCCGAAATTAGAGTTTAAGCAAATAAGTAGTTACAAATAACTAAGTAAAAAGACGAGGATATTTCAGTGTCATCTGATCCTCTCGCTCCCAAGTGAATTCAGGTCCTCGCTTGGCGCTCCAGCGAACCTTCACTATCGGGATACGGATTTGTTTCGTTTGCTTGACCTCCCGGTCCATGATCTCTATAGGTTCTTCCACGAAGTTGAGGCTCTCATTGATCTCGATCTCGTCGAGTGGGATTACAAGAGTCTCGTCGGACAGACACTTTTTCAAGTTCAAGACGTGGAAAGTAGAATGTAGGTTACTGAGTTCGCGTGGTAAGTTAAGTTTGTAAGCTACAGGGCCGATTCTAGCGAGAATCTCGAAAGGCCCTATGTATCTTGGATTTAGCTTTCCACGCTTTCCAAAGCGTATTAAGCCCTTCCAGGGTGAAACATTCAATAGAACACGGTCGCCCACCTAGAATTCCAACCGTTTCCTTCGTTTATCTGTGTAGCTTCTCTGTCGGTCTCTGTCGTTTCCCGTATGATCTCCGGACCCGTGAGAGTGCTTTTAGGAACTCGTCCCTTAGCTAACTGGGTATCACCCACCTCAGCCCAGCACAGCGGAGATCTGCACTTTCGGCCATAGAGGGCCTCGAATGGAGCAGCCTTTATGCTCTTATGATAACTGTTGTTGTAGGAAAATTCGACAAGGGGTAAATGAGTATCCCATGCTTTCCCAAAGTCGATCACACAGGCTCGCAACATATCTTCCAAGGTTTGGACAGTCCTCTCACTTTGTCTGTCGGTCTGTGGATGGTAGGCTGTACTCATGTCCAGCCTAGTCCCTAGGGAACTTTGTAGCGACTGCCAGAACCTCGAAGTGAATCTACTATCTTTGTCCGAGATAATGGATATGGGAACACCGTGCAGTCGTACAATCTCCCGTATGTAGGTTCTTGTAAGCTTCTCCATCTTGTCTATTTCTTTGATAGGCAGGAAGTGTGCAGACTTGGTCAATCTGTCGACGATGACCCATATGGTATCACGTCCACCCGTTGTCTTGGGTAACTTGGTTATGAAGTCCATAGTGATCCATTCAAACTTCCATTCCGGTATCTCCGGTTGTTGTAGTAGACCTGAGGGTTTCTGGTATTCGACCTTGACCTTGGCGCAAGTAAGGCATTTACTCACGAAGGTAGCAATCTCTACTTTCATGTTAGGCCACCAGTATAGCTTTTTAAGATCCAGATACATATTATCTGAACCTGGGTGGACGGAATAACGAGTGTTGTGCGCCTCGTTCATGACCAAGTCTCTGAAACCACCGTGTTTCGGGGTCCAGATCCGATCCATGAGATAATAAGCTCCGCCGCCCTTGACTTCCAAGTTCTTATCCATCCCTGTCAGGGATTCACCCGCCACATTTTCAGGTTTCAAAGCGTCGAGCTGAGCCTCCTTAATTTGTGTGGACAAGTGTGAATGTATAGTCATAGTCAATGATTTGACTCTACGACCAGAATATTCTTTCCGACTTAGGGCGTCAGCTACTACGTTGGCTTTACCCAGATGATAACGAATTTCGCATTCGTAATCACTGAGTAGCTCGACCCACCGTCGTTGTCTCATGTTGAGCTTCTTCTGGTCGAATATGTGTTGTAGGCTTTTGTGGTCTGTAAAGATAGTGATTTTTGTTCCATACAGGTAGTGTCTCCAGATCTTCAGAGCAAACACAACTGCTCCTAACTCAAGATCATGGGTAGTGTAGTTGACCTCGTGTGTCTTTAGCTGTCTCGAGGCATAGGCGATGACCTTACCTCGTTGCATCAGAACACAGCCGAGTCCTTGATTTGAAGCATCGCAATAGACAACAAAGTCTTCTATCCCTTTGGGGAGGGATAGTATTGATGCGGTGCACAAGGGTTGCTTGAGCATTTGGAACGCTCTCTCCTGCTTCTCTTCCCAGTCAAAGGCCACGCCCTTCTGGGTCAAAGTCGTGAGGGGTTTCACAATTCGGGAGAAGTTCTGAATGAACCTGCGATAGTAGCCAGCGAGGCCTAGAAATTGACGAATTTCTGTAGGCGTCTTCGGTGCTGACCAGCTCTCAATGGCTTTGATTTTGGAAGGGTCCACGTGTATTCCCTCTTCGCTAACCACGTGCCCTAAGAATTTGACTCGTCGGATCCAAAATTCGCATTTCGAGAACTTCGCATAGAGCTTCTCCGAACTCATGGTTTCTAAGACCTGTCGCAGATGTTGACTATGCTCCTCCTTACTATGAGAATAGATAAGTATGTCATCGATGAAGATGATGACGAACTGATCCAAGTAAGGACGACACACCCTATTCATTAAATCCATGAATACAGCGGGCGGGTTTGTTAATCCGAACGGCATCACTACGAATTCGTAGTGCCCATAACGAGTTCGGAAGGCTGTCTTCGGAACATCCTCCCCTAGCACTCGTAGTTGGTGATATCTGGATCTTAAGTCGATTTTTGAAAAGAAGTTCGCCCCTTGAAGTTGGTCAAACAAATCGTCAATACGAGGCAGAGGGTAACGATTTTTGATGGTCAGTTTGTTGAGCTCCCTGTAGTCGATGCACGTACGAAACGATCCGTCCTACTTCTTGACGAACAAGACTGGAGGTCCCCAGGGTGAGAAGCTTGGTCTTATAAATCCCTTGCTGAGCAGTTCATTAAGTTGATCGGACAGTTCTTGCATCTCTGCAGGTGCTAAACGATAGGGCGATTTGGCTACAGGGGTACCGCTGGAACTAAGTCGATTCTGAAATCGACTTGACGTTGCGGAGGTAATCCTGGGAGTTCTTCCGGAAAGATGTCGGGGAAGTCGTGTACTACTGGAATGTTCTGAATGTCTTTAGTTTCTTGGCTCACATCGACCACATGAGCAAGGAATGCGCGACATTCCTTTCGCAAGAATTTCTGGGCCTGAATGCTCGAAATGATACGAAGGTTTGTGTCGGGTTTGTCGCCATAAACTACTAGAGTTTCGCCAGACGGCAGATTAAGGCGAACAGCCTTTTCGTAACACATGATGTCAGCACGATGAAGACTCAACCAATCCATGCTGATAATGACGTCGAAACTTTTAATTGAGACCGGCATGAGGTCGATCGAAAATGAATGGCTATCTAAAGTTAGGGTACACCCTATGTATATACTACTAGTGCTCTCCATCTTTCCATTAGCCATTTCAACAGTGAACGGTTCTTTAAGTGCTCGTGATTTTTGCTTAAGTAAACGAGCAAATTTTTGGTTCACGAAACTCCTCTCCGCTCCACTATCAAACAAAATGCATGCATAAGAGTTATCGAGGAGAAACGTACCAGTGACCACTGTGGGGTCGACAACCGCTTCCTCGTGGCCTATGGCCAGAACTCTTCCCACTCTACCGGCATTCCCTGCCTTTGGACAGTCCCTCTTGTAGTGGCCCACCTCGCCACAACTGTAGCAAGCTTGGCCCACTCCTACGTCGGGGACTTGGTTGATTGGCCTCGCCGGAGCTTTGCAGAAACGGGCAGTGTGCCCCTTCCTGTTGCAGTTCAAGCACTGCATTTCCCGGCAGGCTCCCGTGTGATGGAAGTTGCATTTGTTGCACTTAGGCAAACTTCCAGCGTACTACTTTACCGGAGCAGCAGCGGCAGGTGCTATCGCAGCATGAACTGCCACGACCTGCTGCTTCATGGCAGCCTTTTTCTTCTTCTTGTCATCCCAGAACTTCCGCTTGGAATTAGCGGTTTTGGAAGGTTCTGAGATGGCCAGGGTTGTTGTTGCGGCCGGGTTACGAACCCCATGGTCTATAAGCCGCTATGTCAATCACTTGGCACTATCGAATGTAGTGGGGTTTGAAGCCAAAACATTTCTCTGGAATAGAAGCACCAGCCCCCATATGTATCTTTCAATCTTCTTTCCCTCTGTATGAACCATGTTAGGACAGAGGGCCACCCGCTCACAGAACCTGACGGTGTAGGTCACAATGTTGCAGCTCTTCATGGTTAGGCTCCACAGTTCCTCCTCCAGTTTTTTGATCTAGCCCCTCGGGCAGTACTCTTCGATCATTAGCTCTCTCAAAGCTTCCCATCCCATAGCATTAGCCACTATTAGAGATAGTGACTTGACATGGCTATTCCACCATGTTAGGGCTTTATCCTCAAAGGTACAAGCAACAAACTTGACCTTGATCCCTTCTGGACAAGAGCAGATTTCGAAAACCGATTCGGTCTTCTCGAACCATTACGAGAGGGCAATGACTCCGCCAGTCCCTCTAAAGGACTTGGGCTTGCAGTTAGTGAAGTCCTTATAGGAGCACTCTCTCAAGCGCACAGGAGCTTCACCATGAGGAGATTGAACAGGGGTTCCTCCCCCAGTGGACCAAGAAGAATGATATTGAGCCATGGCTGTTGCCACAGCCGCAGCTACTGCAGCATTTAGAGCTGCCGTATCGATTTGAGGAGCAGGGGGTGTCACAGTTATCGGAGGATCGCGTCTTGTTGATCTACGTGGAGGCATCTTTTAACTATAAGTTTAGAAATATGAAGATATTGATAAGAATTTAATAGGAAAGTTGATGAGAATGACTCATGCACTAACTCTCCAAAACCCAACAGCACAATTGAATAGCACAATTGAATGTAGATCTAGAACTAACAGATGATACTATTTGGATAATAATTTCCATGAGATTAGATATCTGTCAATAACACTGGGATTACAGATGTAATAAGTTTGGGAAAAATGACCTAGAAGTAGGTCTTACATCAACCAAGATGGGAAAATTTTGACAGAACTACGACCTAATCCAGACCTAACAGGTCTAAGATTTACAAGGATAGGAAATTAGACTAGAGTTTTTACATAACTAGGTTATATCCAAAAGAGAAGTCGATGAGACTCTATCGGCGACGAGAACTACTAGACTGAGTTCTTGACTCCGACAAAAGACGTTCTATGTCTCTCACGCGCCTATCGGATCTCACTTGCCGAGCTCAAAGTTCCCTGACTTCAGCTTGGGTTTCAGCAAGTTCTCTCTGCAGAGCTGCATTGCGGACCAGAGTCCTTTCACGAGCGGACTCCAGCTGACGAATACGGACCGTGTTAACGCCAGAGTTGGCGTCAATCTCCGTGACTCGGTCGATAGTTGCTCGACCTTGCTCGGTGTTCCGAGAAATCCTACGAACCATGATGGGCAGGACTTGGTCAGCTGAACCTCCCTCGGTGAGGTTGTAAAAGCTTCTGTCTCCATTGTAGGGAATGGGTTGACCCTGTTCCTGACTCCACCTGTTCAAGTTTGTGGCCCAAAGAGGTGTGAGTCCTTGAAATGCTGGATGAGGGTTAGGATTCGGGTTTTGAGCAGCTGGGGGTAGGTTGTTGACTTCTGGTTCCGAGTCAGAACCATCAGAAAAGCCTTCAACTTCGTGATCATCCAATGGGATTAGGTGATCATCTTCTGGCTCATCTCCCAGCCATCCTGCATTGCCGTGGTTGGGATAGTACGGGTCTCCAGGAAGATGAAATCCAGCCATTAAATCTATGCGAGAAAAGGGGTAAAGAAATAATTAATAGACGAACTACCTAGATAATTATAAGATGATCTTTATCAGTTACTCCAATACTTGTTTAGTACATACCAGTTATATGTACTTAAAATAGAATAGACCTTCGAATAGGTGATCCTAACTCTAAGTCCACAACCAAACAAGGAACAGGAAGTAAAGCAAAGCTCACAGATTCTAAGTTTATGACATCCTAGTACATATAACCTTAGTGTATCCACTCAGCAACTATTGATATACTATTAAAGACCTTTAGTTCTCAGATAAGTAATTGTAGTAACACAAAATACTCCTATAATATTTTAAGTTTATGTTATGTTCTAATGTTTTCATTGTAGTACTGTTGGTAAGTTTTTAGACTTGTTGCAACCTCACAACCACACTTAGGCACATGCTAGTCAATCCTCGGATAATATAGTTGATCAGGCTATATCTTCCCAGCTTTGACTATATGTCTCTAAGTCTACTTGTGCTGCCCAACAATCGTAATACTTTTATTCTGTCCTAGTGACACTGATTTTAGTATGAATGCAGGTATGTATACTTGGTTAAATATTTTATTATTTAAAAGTATAAACTCTTTATCAGAGTATTTTAATACCGCTCTGTTTATAGTTCATATATCTTTCATGGGTTGATACACTCGATTCACTATAAACAATGCTCTGATACCGATCTGTCACACCCCAAAACCGGAACGACAGAATCGTTAGGGGGTAGAGGACGTCATGTTCAGTATCAGAACAATGCAAAGTAGTAAACAAGTAACAACATCATCCATTGCATTGATAATATAATTTAATACAAGTGTGTTCTGTCAAGTTTAATAGACACCAAAACATAAATCAAAATAAAAGATGGGTCTTGAACGAGCTCCATCTTCTCAAAACCTGGCACCGGTACCTGTCTACTGGTGACCTGAGAATACAAGTTATTTTGAAAGAGTTTATCAGCATTAAAGCTGGAGAGATCATAAGTATTTTAGTGTCTGTATTTGTATGAAAGTGTTTGTAAGTATGTAATGTATAGGTTTGTAAAAGTTTGTAATTGTTTGAACTCCCCTAGAAAACCCTATGTTTCCTACTAAAAGTAGCCTTCTACCAAGGCATCTAGTATCTGTGTGTGTGTCTCTTGTAAGAGTATGTATTTTCCCAAATCTGACTAACATTAACCAAAAATATAGTTTTTACATTACTGTTTATTGTGTGAAGATCACAAATCGAATGCAATGGGAAAATGAAATAGTACTGTAGTGTTGTATTAAGTAACTACTCCTGTACTAACTACCTTAAACCAATTGTTATTTAATGTATCATGTGATCGGCCTGTACCGTGCTACCGACTGTAAACACGACGATGTAAGACGTCAGAAGAAATCATTTAAAAGCATTTAAAATCATTGATATAATAACTATAATAGTTCAACTTGTATTCCCCCCCATAAAAGCATTTAAAATCATTTAAAAGGTTGATTAAGGGGTATGAACTCACCTATAGTGAGTGGTTTGGATGAACGGAATGTTATAGGATGCTAAGTGTCAAGTGAAAACTTGAGCACACACAATGATCCTAGTTATCATAGAATAACACATATATGTATCCAATTAGTCATTAAACAACTAATTGACCAAGTTAAGACATCCTAAGACATGTACAACACTTTATGTAAGTGTTATAAGTACTAAGGATTGCATCTAAGGGTTGTAGGACTTGGCTTTTGAGTCTGGGGTCCAAGGGGACACTCTATTGGAGTTTATGGTTTTGTGACCAACTCCTTTGGATTTTACAATCGTAAACCCATGAGTTTACGGCCGTAAACTCATGGTACTTCTACCATTTTGTGATTTGAAGCTTTAAAGGTCATAAGAAGCATTCCTACTTCATGTCTAAGCCTTTGGAAGTGATTAGCGCAACATTTCGTCCCTTTATGGAGTTTACGGCCCATGGACCATTTCTCCATGTGTTTACGATCGTAAACTCTAATGGTTCATGGTCTTTTTGATGTTTAAGGTCCTAAGCACATCAAGGATATGATCTGGACTAGTATCCAAGCCTTGGTAAGGGGCTAGGGCACATAATGGTCCATTCATTAGGGTTTACGGTCCAAGAACATGTTGGACCGTAAACACCTTTGATCTTGTGTTTCCTTGTGTTTTCTAGTTGATTAAGATGTGTAACAACACACTAGGGTAAGAGTACTTACAATAAAGAAGCTTGAAAGGGTGTTAAAAGTCCAAGAACACTAGTGTGTGTTCTTGGTGTTCTTGGTGAAACTAAGAACACTTGAAGATCTACACAAATGGAATGATTTCACGGATGGAATCATGTAAGATCACGAGATTAAGTAAGATATCAACTAATTAGGGCAAGAAACACTTACAAAGTTGAAGATCAAGAAGGAAAATCGGATGATACTTGAGAGGATTTCAGTTCTAGCTTTGAAATTGTGAAAAAATGTTAAAAATGACGAAGTGTCACTTTTATACCCCTTGGGGTTTACGGCCGTAAACACGATGTTTAGGCCGTAAACTCCAAACTCTTGGAGTTTTAGGACTTTATTGATGCACAATAAACCCTAGGGCATCCTCTCTCCAGTTATCTCCTGAAGTACTAGGCTTTAGAACACTCAAACTGACTCTACACAGCTCAAAAGTTAGCAGAAACAGTTTTGACTTCTATTGAAGTGAATTGTTGTACAAAATAGAAATTTCGGGTTGTCACAAGGTTGTTATACATTGATTGTACGAAAATACATTGGTAACTCGATGTTATAAAACGTACCTTTGTGTACGATTCAACGAGTAGTAGAACAAGCATATGAGTCGAAGTTTATCCATTCCTTTTACCCTTGGAGGGATAAAAGCGATATCTGTGGGACCCTCGATTATTTAGTGATGACAAACGTTGGTTCTCGGCCGGGCCTGAACTGATTTGATTTGTTCAATTAGTCAGTCGTCTAAAATGGGAAATCGGGAAACAACAGATGGACAGAGAGAATGATTATAATCCATGTCTCAGTCCATACGATATCTAGAATGGAGGAATATATGATCCCTTATCTAATGGACGCGTCATTGATTTGTTCAAAGTACAACAGCGGCTTTAAGAGCTACGATTGCTAGTCGGGTTTTGGAGTCATACACAATAATAATTATAGACTTCTCCAAGTGGGAGACTGTTGGATTAGATATCTAAGCCCGTAACTATTATTGGTATGTATTCAACCCGACTTGGCATGGTCCATTTGGGTTGCATAGCATCGGAATGATTTGGATAGACTTTTGTGAGAAAATGATATATATTGTTTATTAATATATTATAAGTTATAATATATTAATATGAAATCATATTATTTAATTAGTATTGTTCAAGAATTAATTTGGAATTAATTATGTGATCAAAAGACACTAATTAAATATATGGGGATTGATTGTGTAAATCATTCATTCTTATATATGTGGGCTTATGATCAATAGTTCTTCATGTTGGGCTAAACCCATGGATACTCCATGGAGGTTTTTGTCACACCCCCAAACCAGACGGCGGAAACGTCCGGGGGTAGAGGACTTCATTTGTAGTATGACAACACATGCATTATAGTAATCAGAGTACAAACAACCATTATATTTAAAAAGTATTAGTGTTTACATGTGTTTCATCATTGTATACTGAAACCAAATAGTTATACAAAAGAAGAAGATAAGATACAAATAGCTCCATCTTCTCAAAACTCGGGGAGTACATGTCTACTGGTTCTCTGAGAATACAAGTAATTTGAAAAGAGAGTATCAACATAAAGTTGAGTGAGTGCATAAGTATTTATGTTTGAATGAATGTTATCTGTTTCTTGAATATGTAAACTGTTCCAGAAAATCATATATTTTCTACTGTATATGAAAAGTAGTTTTAATTACATAAAACCGTTCTGTTTGTAAACCAATGTTCTGTATTTGTATTCCTTTTGTAAACTTGTAACTGAGACTGTGCCTGGTTTCATCAACTGTTATTGTGAACTGTAATGTAATACTGTAAATTGTATCTTGTCAACTAGTACTTTGAAAATATACTTATGTTTAGTTAATTATACACTAACGTATTGTTAATATCTTTTATATGAGTTATTATAACCATACTGAGACTAGATGGCCTGACCCACCGCATTGAAGGCGTTGAAAGTTGGTTATAACAATTGTCACTTGTAGGCGTGTATGCCTGACTGTCGCTAGCAGTCTGAGTGCGGGGTTGTCAATCCCAATATAGATCTATGCACACATTGTTTCGATCCCCGACTGGAGATTCTAGTTCTAATGTCAGGACTTTAACTATGTTGTTTAAATGAATTAAACAACCGGTATCAAATGACTCATAAAAAGCATATAAACATTACATGTATAATAGTTATGAAAAACCAAAGCATTCAGAAATAAATGATTGACATTATGTTCTTGGATGAGTATTCTTAACATGTATATGAAAGATGTATACTCTTGATTAGTTTTGAACCAAACCTTTGTTCTTGTAAAACAATGTACTATAGTATACTTGAATCGTGAATTAATGTTCTGTGAATCATAAATTATACCAATTATAATTTATATGTACTTACCGAATTGATACTGAGTATTCAAGAATGCAACCCCTTGCTCAACATGTTACAAAGGGTAGTTGAACTTGATGAACTAACTTTTATACTTGTATACATATACAAATATATATAAGTAAAATTTAAATGACACTCGGACAAATAACTGATACTTATAATCCCACATCCAAACAAGGAAAAAGAACCAACGTGGGTTATCAGTCCTAAGTCTTTTCAATATTATTTATATAAATATATGTATACAAATATGATTTCTGGGAGAAATATAAGTTTATAAAAACATTTCAAATAAGTTTAATATTTTGAAATACATTTTGGTGACTTGATGTCATTTTGATACAATCATTGAAAAGTATTTGATTTGATGATAACTGAAATCCATTTTGATAAGATATTTGAAACCACTTGTTTCTAACAAAATCCTTGTGTTAGACTTGTATTCCCCCCCCCCCCTTAAAACAGTAAAAACTATGAAAATAAGGGGGTATGAACTCACTTGTAGTGAGTGATTCGAGTGAATGGTCCATATAGGATGCTAAGTGTCAAATGAAGTCTCGAGCACAAACAGTTCCTATTAAGCATATGATGACACATATATGGATATAATTAGATTATATAACAACTAATTATGATAGGATACCACCTTAGGGACTAGGAAACACTTAGATTGAAGTGTTACAATCACATATAATTGCATCAAAGGAGTTTACAACCACACTAGGGTGTGTGCGGCCAAGATGTGTACGGCCAATGTGGTGTACGGCCATTACGTGTACGGTCATGGAGTGGCGGCCATACACTCATGGAAGAAACATGCCAAAAAGGGTGTTTATGGCCCTATCTAGCATCCATTAAGTGTTCATGATCCTATGTTGGGACATGAGGTGAGTCTAAGGTCAAAACATGCACTAAACAAGGGTTTACGGCTATAAGAAGGGTGTACGGCCATACACCCTTGATGTTCATGCATTAGATGACGATTCAAAGCTAGAAATCAAGTGTTTCTCAAGCTTAACTAGAAGATAGAAGAGATACTTACACTTTTTAGGGTTCCTATGGAGTTCACGGCCCAAGAACAAGTAGGTGTTCTTGGTGAAAGTGAAGAAGACTTGAGGATCTATCCAAAAGAGATAATTTCATGGATGAAAACATGGATCTTCACTAGATAAATCCATGTATCAACTAATAAATGTAAGGAAAACTTACATCTTTTAAGATCAACGTGAAAAGTTTGATGATAGTTGAGAGAGAATTGGATTTCTTGGCTTGGAAGTGTGAAAAATGAAGGAATGACTTATATATGGGCATGAGTTCACGGCCATATTGAGTGTACGGCCGTACACTCATTTGTACGGCCGTACACTCCTCTTGAAGGAGTGTTTGGCCCGAATGCAATACGAAGAACTTAAGTTAACTCATCCCTAAACCCAAACCTTGAATGTACTAGGCTTAGAACACTGAAACAGACCCTAAACAATGCTAAAAGATAGCAGAAACGAGTCTGACTATGATTGAATTGAATGACTGTACAAGATAGAAAGTTTGGGTTGTCACATTATCCCCTCGTTAGAGAGAATTTCGTCCCGAAATTAGAGTATACGCAATTACAAATATCTAAGTAAAAAGATGAGGATATTTCAGTTTCATTTGATCTTCGCGCTCCCAAGTGAATTCAGGTCCCCGCTTGGCATTCCAGTGAACCTTCACTATAGGAATACGACTTTGCTTCGTTTGCTTGACCTCTCGGTTCATGATCTCTACTGGCTCTTCCACGAAGTTGAGGCTCTCGTTGATCTCGATTTTATCGAGTGGGATTACAAGAGTCTCGTCGGACAGACACTTTTTCAAGTTCGAGACGTGGAAAACAGGATGTATGTTACTTAGTTCTTGAGGTAGTCGGAGTTTGTAAGCTACTGGACCGATTCTAGCAAGAATCTCGAATGGTCCTATGTACCTTCGATTCAGCTTGTCACGCTTTCCAAAGCGTATCATCCCCTTCCAGGGTGAGACCTTCAACATGAGGCGGTCACCAACTTGGAATTCCAAAGGTTTTCTTCTTTTGTCAGTGTATCTTTTCTGTCTATCTCTGGAAGCTTTAAGGCGCTCCCGGATTTGTACTATTTTCTCCATAGTTTCGCGAATGATTACCGGACCAGTGAGAGCACCGTCAGGAACTTGACTTCTGGCTAGCTGTGTGTCACCCACTTGCGGACATAGAGTGCTTCGAAAGGAGCAACCTTTATGCTAGTGTGATAACTGTTGTTGTAGGAGAATTGGACAAGGGGTAAATGAGTATCCCATGCCTTTCCAAAGTCAATCACGCAAGCTCGCAACATATCTTCTAGAGTTTGAATCGTCCTCTTACTTTGTCCGTCAGTTTTTGGATGGTAGGGTGTATTCATATCCAGCCTAGTTCCCAAGGATTTTTGTAAAGACTGCCAGAAACGAGAAGTGAATCTACTATCTCGGTTAGAAATAATAGATATTGGCCCACCATGCAGTCTAACGATTTCTTTGAGGTAAGTTCTTGTTAGCTTCTCCATCTTGTTGGTCTCTGTAACATCCGGATTCCCAGGTATCCTATTTTAAGTATTTTATATTGAATTTTAGAGGGGGGACTCGGCGAGTAGGCGCCCAGACTCGCCGAGTTGGATCGCGATGTGTTGGCCTGATTTAATGAAGGACTGGGCGAGTCCATACGTGGACTCAGCGAGTCCATACGTGGACTCGGCGAGTCCATGCTGTTTAATGAAACCCTAATTTCTCGGGTTTGGGACCTATTTAAGGACCCTTATAGCCACCATTTGCGGCTACCAGACCCTTGAGAGAAACCCTGATAGTGCTTGAGCGTTTGAGAGAGAGAAGAAGCCATTATTGGACCTTTATGGGTTGGTTTTGCAAGAAGAAGTTGATTCCAGCTTAGAGGAGGCCAAGGAGGTTGCACATCTGTGGTTTCCAAGCAAAGGGCATCATCTTTGAGGTAGCATGTCGATCCTCTTTCTGTTTTGTTAAAGAATCCATGGATCTAGGGTTTTCTATACCCTTTATTGGGATGATTTGTTGGAGATATGGTCCCTTATCATGTTTAGGCTTCAGATCTGGACCCAGAGTGGTCCAGAGAACCTTATCCATCTTGTTTTATGATGTGATATGAAAGAAATGGACTTAGGATGTTGTATTTGGGGCTAAATCATCAAGTAGAGTCATTTGGACGTTGCATGAGTATCAAGTTCGAACCTTTACGTGTTTATTGAGCTTGGGAAGGTTAGATCTATGGATTAGAGGAACAGATCTGACCTCAGAAGGTCATTTGAGTGTGAGCATGGAATGAACTCGCTGAGTCCATGAGCAGACTCGACGAGTCGAGTCGGGTTGCCCCGCGACTCGCGACCTGTGACGACCCGTGGAGTATAAGGTTGACTCAGCGAGTCAAGGGAGGACCAGGGGCGTAGAGGGCAGGCGTGTACTCGCCGAGTCACCCTAGTTCACTCGGCGAGTCGGGTCAAAGTTGACCGTTGACTTTCGTTGACCTTAGGGTTCTGGTCAAGGCTGATTCAGGAGAGTTCAGGGAAGGGTAGAATGGCCTTCTACCCAGTCTGTAGAGATGAGATCATGAGAGAGTATTGATCGGGAATGTTATTTGAATAATAGGAGGAGGCTAAGTCGGGACCTTGAGCACGAGAGGTTATCCGACTTCATTGAGGTGAGTCTTCTCACTATACTGTACCTGGAAGGGTACCTATGTGTGACCGGAAGGTCTTGTATGCTATGATGTATGTGCTATATGCGGTTATGTGATATGTATGTGTTATGTATGCTATGAATGATAAGGACCGGAAGGTCAAGATGATATGTATGTATGTGCTATGTATGTTACGTATGATAAGGACCGGAAGGTCGAGCTGATATGGACCGGAAGGTCAAGAGGGTACGGACCGGAAGGTCTACCGGGATTTGGGACGGAAGCCCCCTGAGACACATGGATCGGAAGATCCTATAGAATTGTGGCCTGGAAAGGCGTATGTGGGGTATGTGGTATTTTGGGGAACTCACTAAAGCGTTTATGCTTACAGTTGTTGTGTGATGTGTTTTAGGTACTAGCGAGGATCGCGGGAAGGCGCCGGCATGATCCGTACACACTTATGGAGTTTATGATATCGAGATATTGGGACATGTTTTGTTATGTTACAGTGGACACATTATGTTTTTATGATTATCGTGTGAATGAATGTATGTTTCTAAATGAAAAATTGTTTTGAAAAATTACGTTGTTACAAGTTGGTATCAGAGCCTTGGTTTGACGGATTCGGGTGCATCTTCGGATGAACCTGAACTCAAACTGAGGAATTAAGGAAGTTTTTCATAAAATAAACAATTTTTCTAAAAGAGTAAAAGATTTTGAGAAAGGAAGAAGGAAGCAGTGTGTACGATCAGCCAGCGCCCGAACGGTGATTTCCTAAAATACCCTTACATTATGTGTTATGAAACATGTTATGATATAATATGCATGATAGAGTTGGCTAGGTATTCATATTAGGACTAGAGTGGCCTGATTTTGTGATGCCTTAGCCTAGGAAGGATTTTGCTGCTATGTGATGCTTGAGAGCGAGTAGGTAGCAGTGAGGAGCTGATGAGAGGTCTACCGAAGGGTAGCCTATGCCAGTGAGATATAGAGTACTTGTGATTTGGGATCCAAGGAGGAGGACTTAGAGTGAATACTGATGCGGTGTGGACGGTAGTATAGGGCCCGTACTACAGAAGACACGAGAGCAGTACGCACTCTAAGTAAGAATCCATTGGGTACCAAGGAACAAGTAGGTTTGAGTTATCGAATGCGAGTATGCTCGAGCGAGTCTTTGATATTCTTATGTTGTATTTCAGAGACATTATGGTTGGGACACGCCACAGACCTGAGTCGAGCGGCGTGAGTGACAAGGAGCTTCGTCAGATGATCCACGATGAGGTGGCGGCGGCGATCAGGGCCGAGATTCCGAAGATGTTTGGGTCTATCATGACCACACTGATTGAGACTTTCGATGAGCGGTACGCCGTGGTGACTGAGGCTGCTGCTGCTGCAGCTACTGCAGTGGTGGCTGCTGCCAGACCTCAGGGAGGTGACTCGTTGTTGCTTCGAGAGTTAAGCAACACGAAGCCACCAGAGTTTGATGGGATGCAGGATCCCATCGCTGCGATGAGATGGATTGCTGATATCGAGGGATGCTTCTACACGTGTTCATGTCCGGAGCATCTGAGGGTACGGTTCGCGTTGAACCAGCTTCGCTTAGGAGCGAAGGATTGGTGGAAGTTCGTGACGGCAAGCTTCACTCTTGCAGAGATTTCAGCGGTAACCTGGGAGAGGTTCACCACCATGTTCAGAGACGAGTATGTTCCCCCGGTGGAGAGGGAACGGTTGGTACAGGAGTTCTTGACCCTCAAGCAGGGTACTGATTCGGTTACTGTGGTTACGAGGAAGTTTCATGAGAGGGCGGTGTTCTGCCCTGAGCAGGTGTCTACTGAGCAGGCACGTATGAGCCGGTATTTGGGCGTTTTGAGGAGGGATATACGGGAGTTCGTGTCGAACTCGACTTACCGGACATTTGCTGAGGTCCAGGAAAATGCCCGGAAGAGGGAGATTGAGTTGGAGACTCAGGCCAGGGAGGAGGTCGAGTCTTAGAGGATAGATCAGTGGCCGGCACAGTCTCAGCCGGCAGCCAAGCGGGCCAAGTCCGCTGATACGAGATATGGAGGCCAGAAGGGCCGCACTTGCGGAAAGTGCGGCAAGGGACATGATGGGGTCTGTCGATCGGGTGCTTGCTACAAATGTGGCAAGGAGGGGCATATCGCCAAGGATTGCCCCAAGGGATTTATGGTTTGCTTTCATTGCAACCAGACTGGCCATCGGAAGGCCGAGTGCCCGCAGTTACATCAGGGATCAACACAGGGATCTGCCCCTGCTGCTAGGGTTACCGAGGTTCGGCCAGTGAAGGCCGAGGCACCGAAGGCTCGTGGGAGAGCTTTCCAGTTGACAGCGGAGGAGGTCCGCGCAGCGCCCGATATTGTGGCTGGTATGTATTCCTTATTTATTTATGTGACGTTGAGATATTATGCTTATATGATGATATGTGTAGGTACTTTTCTTGTGAGTTCTGTACCTGCCTTAGTGTTATTTGACTCGGGTGCGAGTCGATCGTTTGTGTCGATAGCGATTAGTCGGCACATCAGTAGCAGGCGAGAGGCGTTGAGTCGATCTCTGCGAGTTTCCATAGCTGACGAGCGAGCGGTGTATGCTACGGAGGTGATACGAGGATGTGTACTCGAGATCTTTGGTGTTGAGTTCACGATAGATCTAGTCCCGATAGCGATGGGGGACGTGTGTGTCATAGTGGGCATGGATTGGTTGAGCCTATTTGGGGTTGTGATAGACTGCGAGCGACAGTTGGTGACGATACGAGACCCTAGTGGGGGAGTACTTACAGTGTACGGCGAGGGTACCCGATGTGGGTCAGCGTTCTGTTCGGCTGCCAGAGCGAGACAGAGTTTACAGCAGGGTTGCATCGGGTTTGTAGCCTATGTGATGGACACACGAGAGGCCGCTGGGAGGCCGAGTTCGGTGGATGACGTTCCGATAGTGCGCGAATTCCTGGATTTTTTTCCCGAGGAGTTGTCGGGTATGCCTCCCGAGAGGCAGGTAGAGTTTCGCATTGATTTGGTTCTGGGGGCAGCGCCTATCGCCAAGGCGCCTTATCGCCTTGCGCCGCCAGAGATGCAGGACTTATCCTCGCAGCTTCAGGAGCTGCTGGGGAAGGGGTTTATTCGACCGAGTAGATCGCCATGGGGAGCGCCGATCCTTTTTGTCAAAAAAAAGGATGGTTCACACCGGATGTGTAATGATTACCGGGAGTTGAACAAGTTGACGGTCAAGAACCGTTATCCATTACCGAGGATCGACGATTTGTTCGATCAGTTGCAGGGAGCATCTTGGTTCTCCAAGATCGATCTGAGGTCTGGATATCATCAGATGAGAGTGCGTGATGAGGATATTCAGAAGACGGCGTTCAGGACTCGTTATGGGCATTACGAGTTCGTGGTGATGCCTTTCGGGCTCACCAATGCACCAACAGCGTTCATGGATCTCATGAACAGGGTGTGTAGACCGATGTTGGATCGTTCGGTGATCGTGTTCATCGACGATATACTGGTGTATTCGAGATCTAGAGAGCAGCACGAGGAGCATCTGAGAGAGATTCTCGGGGTATTGAGGATGGAGAGGCTTTATGCCAAATTCTCCAAGTGCGAGTTTTAGTTACGGGAGGTCCAGTTCTTGGGGCATCTCGTCAACCAGGATGGGAGTTTGGTCGATCCGGCCAAGATTGAGGCGGTTATGAGTTGGGAGGTGCCGAGATCTCCCACCGAGATCAGGATTTTTCTGGGATTAGCCGGCTACTATAGGAGATTTATCCGAGATTTCTCCAAGATTGTCGTGCCTCTCACCAGGTTGACCCGGAAGGGTGTTGCTTTTTCATGGGGTCCGGAGCAGCAGACCTCGTTTGAGACACTTCGCCAGAAGTTATGCGAAGCCCCTGTGTTAGCCCTCCCAGAAGGGATGGAGGATTTTGTGGTGTATTGTGACGCATCGATATCGGGGTTGGGTACTGTGCTTATGCAGAGAGGGCATGTGATAGCATATGCATCGAGGCAGCTGAAGCCTCATGAGACGAGGTATCCCACCCACGATCTGGAGTTGGGGGCAGTGGTGTTCACCCTCAAGATCTGGCGTCACTATTTGTATGGGGTTCGGTGTACCATATACACGGACCACAAGAGCTTGAAGTATTTGATGGATTAGCCCAATCTGAACATGCGTCAGAGAAGATGGTTGGATGTGGTAAAGGATTATGATTGTGAGATCCTATACCACCCGGGCAAAGCTAATGTGGTAACCGATGTGCTGAGCCGTATGGCGGAGAGTGCCCTGATTCGAGGCACTTGTATGAGGTTGACAGTGATGACCCCGGTGTTGGACACCATTCGGGAGGCCCAGGCAGAGGCCGTGATACCGGAGAACCGCAAGAGGGAGCGGGTGATCGGGCAGGTGCCCGAGTTCGTTACCGATAGTCGAGGGTAGATGACCTTTCAGGGTCGGATTTGGGTGCCGCATGCAGGCGGGGCACGTACCATTCTGATGGAGGAGGCGCATAGATCGAGGTTCTCGATCCATCCCGGGGCCACGAAGATGTATTTGGACCTGAAGAAAGATTATTGGCGGCCCTGTATGAAGAGGGATGTCGCGTGATTTGTTGAGAGGTGCTTGACATGTCGCAGGGTTAAGGCCGAGCACCAGCTTCCGCATGGCAAGTTGCAGCCGCTAGAGGTTCCCCAGTGGAAGTGGGAACAGATTTCCATGGATTTCATCACCAAATTGCCAAGGACCGTATGGGGTGTCGATGCAATTTGGGTGATCGTCGACCGGCTGACGAAGAGTGCGCATTTTCTTGCTATCAGTGAGAGATCTTCTGCTGAGAGGTTGGCAGAGTTGTATGTGAGAGAGGTGGTATCGCGTCAAGGAGTACCGATCTCGATTGTGTCTGATCCAGATGTACGCTTCACTTCCAGGTTCTAGAAGAAGTTCCACGAGGAGTTGGGTACGAGATTGCATTTCAGTACCGCCTACCACCCACAGACGGACGGGCAGAGTGAGCGGACGATTCAGACGCTCGAGGACATGCTTCGAGCATGTGTTTTGGATTTCGGGGGAAGTTGGGACACGTACTTGCCATTGGCTGAGTTCTCCTACAACAACAACCACCATTCTAGTATTGGCATGCCTCCCTTCCAATTGTTGTATGGCATGCCTCCCTTCAAATTGTTGTAGGGCAGCGTGTGATGGGTAGCACTGAGATAGTGCTTCAAACGACAGAGCAGATACAACAGGTTAGACAGAGGTTACTGACGGCTTAGAGTCATCAGAAGAGTTATGCGGATCGGCGACGATCCGAGTTGGAGTTCCAGGTCGGAGACTTCGTACTCCTTGAAGTATCTCCTTGGAAAGGAGTGATCCGATTCAGGAAGAGGGGCAAGCTGGGGCCCCGGTACATCAGTCCATTCAGGGTGACCGCGAGGGTGGGCAAGGTAGCATATCGGTTAGAGCTACCTGTGGAGTTGAGCCAGATTCATGATACCTTCCACGTGTCCCAGTTGAGGAAGTGTATAGCCGACGAGTCGGCGATGGTACCACTGGAGGATATTCAGGTGGATGCGAGCCTGAATTATACGGAGAGGCCAATCACGATCCGGGATCGGAAGATCAAGGTTCTGAGGAACAAGGAGGTGTCACTGGTGCAGGTCCAGTGGCAACATCGGAAAGGGTCCGAGCTGACCTGGGAGCCGGAGTTGGAGATGCGGGAGCAGCATCCGGAGTTGTTTGTCGAGCAGGACTTCGAGGGCGAAGTCTGATCCTAGTGGGGGAGAATTGTCACATCCGGATTCCCAAGTATCCTATTTTAAGTATTTTATATTGAATTTTAGAGGGGGGACTTGGCGAGTAGGCGCCTAGACTCGCCGAGTTGGATCGCGATGTGTTGGCCTGATTTAATGAAGGACTCGGCGAGTCCATACGTGGACTCGGCGAGTCCATGTTGTTTAATGAAACCCTAATTTCTCGGGTTTGGGACCTATTTAAGGACCCTTATAGCCACCATTTGCGGCTACGAGACCCTTGAGAGAAACCCTAATAGTGCTTGAGCGTTTGAGAGAGAGAAGAAGCCATTATTGGACCTTTGTGGGTTGGTTTTGCAAGAAGAAGTTGATTCCAGCTTAGAGGAGGCCATGGAGGTTGCACATCTGTGGTTTTCAAGCAAAGGGCGTCATCTTTGAGGTAGCATGTCGGTCCTCTTTCTGTTTTGTTAAAGAATCCATGGATCTAGGGTTTTCTATACCCTTTATTGGGATGATTTGTTGGAGATATGGTCCCTTATCATGTTTAGGCTTCAGATCTGGACCCATAGTGGTCCAGAGAACCTTATCCATCTTGCTTTACGATGTGATATGAGAGAAATGGACTTAGGATGTTGTATTTGGGGCTAAATCATCAAGTAGAGTCATTTGGACGTTGCATGAATATCAAGTTCGAACCTTTACGTGTTTATTGAGCTTGGGAAGGTTAGATCTATGGATTAGAGGAATAGATCTGACCTCAGAAGGTCATTTGAGTGTGAGCATGGAATGAACTCGCGGAGTCCATGAGCAGACTCGACGATTCGAGTCGGGTTGCCCCGCGACTCGCGACCTGTGACGACCCGTGGAGTATAAGGTTGACTCAGCGAGTCAAGGGAGGACCAGGGGCGTAGAGGGCAGGCGTGTACTCGCCGAGTCACCCTAGTGCACTCGGCGAGTCGGGTCAAAGTTGACCGTTGACTTTCGTTGACCTTAGGGTTCTGGTCAAGGCTGATTCAGGAGAGTTTAGGGAAGGGTAGAATGGCCTTCTACCCAGTCTGTAGAGATGAGATCATGAGAGAGTATTGATCAGGAATGTTATTTGAATAATAGGAGGAGGCTAAGTCAGGACGTTGAGCACGAGAGGTTATCCGACTTCATTGAGGTGAGTCTTCTCACTATACTGTACCTGGAAGGGTACCTATGTGTGACCGGAAGGTCTTGTATGCTATGATGTATGTGCTATATGCGGTTATGTGATATGTATGTGTTATATATGCTATGAATGATAAGGACCGGAAGGTGAAGATGATATGTATGTATGTGCTATATATGTTACGTATGGTAAGGACCGGAAGGTCGAGATGATATGGACCGGAAGGTCAAGAGGGTACGGACCGGAAGGTCTACCGGGATTTGGGACGGAAGTCCCCTGAGATACATGGATTGGAAGATCCTACAGAGTTGTGGCCTGGAAAGGCGTATGTGGGGTATGTGGTATTTTGGGGAACTCACTAAGCGTTTATGCTTACAGTTGTTGTGTGATGTGTTTCAGGTACTAGCGAGGATCGCGGGAAGGCGCCGACATTATCCGTACACACTTATGGAGTTTATGATATCGAGATCTTGGGACATGTTTTGTTATATTACAGTGGACACATTATGTTTTTATGATTATCGTGTGAATGAATGTATGTTTTTAAATGAAAAATTGTTTTGAAAAATTACGTTGTTACAGTCTCTTTGATTGGTAAGAAGTGTGCGGATTTTGTTAATCTATTGATGATTACCCAAATAGTATCATAACCACCTGATGTCTTGGGTAACTTGGTTATGAAATCCATTGTAAACCGCTCCCACTTCCATTCAGGGATTTCAGGTTGTTTCAATAAACCTGAAGGTTTCTGATATTCTACCTTGACTTTGGCACAAGATGTACCTGGACCTCAAGAAACTATACTGGTGGCCTAACATGAAGGCCGAAATGGCTACCTTTCGATGAATGGAGTATTGGGTTTTGTGTGCTTCATTCATAACTACGTCTTTGTAACCACTGAACTTTGGTGTCCAGATCCGGTTCATGAAACAATATACTCCATCATCCGTGACTTTGAAGTTTTTATCCATTCCTCTCAATGTTTCACCTGCCACGTTTTCAGGTTTTAAGGCCTCGAGTTGAGCCTCTCCGATCTGTGTGGACAGATGTGAATGGATTGTCATGGTCAACGACTTTACTCGACGTCCCGAGTATTCTTTTCTGCTAAGGGCGTCAGCTACTACGTTCAGTAGTTCCACCCACCATCGTTGTCTCATGTTCAACTCTTTCTGATCGAAGATATGCTGGAGACTTTTATGGTCCGTGAATACTGTGCATTTCGTGCCATATAAGTAATGTCTCCAGATCTTCAGAGCAAATACCACTGCTCCTAGTTCAAGGTCATGTGTTGTATAATTGACTTAATGCGTCTTTAGATGTCTTGAGGCATAGGATATAACTTTTCCTCTTTGCATAAGAACACATCCAAGCCCTTGATTAGAAGCATCACATTACACTACGAAATCCTCTATCCCTTCAGGAAGAGACAGGATTGGTGCACTACACAGAGCTCGCTTCAGCGTTTGGAACGTTGTTTCTTGCTTTTCTCCCCTGCTAAAAGTTACACCCTTTTGCCTTAGGGTGGTAAGAGGCTTAGCTATTCGAGAGAAATTCTGGATGAATCTGCGATAATAGCCAGAAAGACCTAAGAATTGACGGATTTCTGTAGGTGTTTTGGGTGCTGACCAGTTTTCAATTGCCTTTATTTTGGAAGGGTCGACGTGTATTCCTTCTGAACTGACCACATGACCTAGGAAATCAACCTTCCTGATCCAAAGTTCACACTTTGAAAACTTCGCATAGAGTTTCTCTGATCTAAGAGTTTGCAATACTTGATGAAGTTGTTGGCCATATTCCTCTTCACTTCTTGAGTAGATAAGGATGTCGTCAATGAAGACTATGACTAATTTGTCCAGAAATGGACGACACACTCTGTCCATTAGATCCATGAACACAACAGGTGCTTTCGTCAATCCTAATGGCATCAGTACGAACTCGTAATGACCATAACGAGTTCTGAACGCGGTTTTGGGAATTTCATCCTCCAAAATCCGTAACTGGTGATACCCGGATCTTAAGTCTATTTTTGAGAAGTAGCTCGCACCTTGAAGTTGGTCGAATAGATCGTCAATGCGAGGTAGAGGATATCGATTCTTGATAGTAAGTTTATTTAGCTCGCAGTAGTCTATGCACATACAGAATGATCCATCCTTCTTTTTTACGAACAAAACCGGTGCTCCCCAGGGTGAAAAGCTTGGTCTTATGAAACCTTTGTTAAGGAGTTCGTTAAGCTGGCTGGATAATTCCTGCATCTCAGAAGGTGCAAGACGATAGGGGGATTTGGCTACAGGGGTAGCCCCAGGGATTAAGTTGATTCTGAATTCGACTTGTCGTTCGAGAGGCACTCCTGGAAGATCATCGGGAAAAATGTCAGGAAAGTTGCAGACCTCAGGAATACCCGCGATATCTTTCACTTCTTGCTTTTTTTCTACCACGTGAGCTAAGAAATCACAGTACTCTTTGCAAAGGTACTTCTGTGCCTTGATGCAAGAAATGATCTGGAGGTTCGTTCCGGGTTTTTCGTCGTAAATAACAAGAGTTTCGTTAGTTGGCAAGTTCAGACAAATGGCTCTTTCATAGAATAGGATGTTAGCATGGTTAGAGCACAACCAATCCATACCTATTATGATGTCGAAACTTTTGATAGAGACCGGCATAAGGTCTATTGGGAATGAAAAGTTATTCAAGGTAAGAGTACATCCCATGTATATATCGTTGGTGGATTCGGATTTCCCGTTAGCCATTTCGACTGTGAATGTTTCTTTTAGTGGTTGGGAGTTTTGATTTACCAAGTGTTTGAAATTATGGCTCACAAAGCTCTTCTCAGCATAACAATCAAATAGAATGCATGCATACGTGTTGTTGAGAAGAAACGTACCCGTGACCACTGTTGGGTCTGCTACAGCTTCTTCGTGACCCAAGGCTAAAATTCTCCCAACTCCACCAGCATTTCCAGCTTTCAGACAATCTCTCTTGAAATGCCTCACATCACCACATTGGTATCATGCTTGACCTACTCCAGCGGCAGGTACTTGGTTAAGCGGTTGAGGTGGTGATCTACAGAATCGGGCAGTATGCCCTTTTCTCTTGCAGTTACGACACTGCATTTCCCGGCAATTTTTGTTATAGTGAAAATTGCACTTGTTTCACTTAGGGAGATTACCAGCATAAGGCTTAGCTGGTGCACGATTAGCAGGAACAGCAGCAAGTACAGTAGCAGCATTGACTGCAACTAGCTGTTGCTTCTTTGAGGATTCCTGTGAAGACTTGCCCTTCCTCTTGTTCCAACCCTTCTTCTTGATGTTGTTGTTGTTATTGTTGTTGTTGTTGTTGTTTCCTTTCAGTTGTTCTGGTGCAGCAACCACTGAGTTTTGACGGGCTCCGTGGTCAATAAGAGACTGTGCTAGCTCTTTGGCACTGTCAAAAGTAACAGGCCTCGAAGCTAAAACACTTGACTGAATTTGGGGCGACAGACCCCAAATATATCTCTCAATATTTTAGCTCTCCAGAGAAACCATATCCGGACAAAGAATTGCCAAATCATAGAATCTACTGTATAGGTTGATATATCAGAAGCAACCATTGTAAGACCCCAGAGCTCTTGCTCGAGTTTCTGAATTTCCCCTCGCGGACAGTATTCCCGCATTAGCATGGTTTTTAAGTTCTCCCAGCTTATCGAGTTAGCCACTACCAGAGTCAGTGACTTAACATGGCCATTCCACCATGTTAAAGCTCTATCCAAAAAGTTACAAGAAGCGAATTTGACTTTGCTGCTCTCTGGACAGGAGCAGATTTCGAAAATTGCTTCTGTCTTCTCAATCCACTGTCTTAATGCCATAACTCCTCCAGTCCCGTTAAAGGTCTTGGGTTTGGCATTCGAAAAATTTTTATAAGTACACTCTCGTGAGTGCCCATAACTCTCGCCATGGTTAGAAGGATGTGTACCAGCTTCCGACCCAGTAGCACAAGGAGTATTGACATGAGACATGGAAGTCGCTATAGCCACCGTGACCGCTGCTTGAAACATAGCAACGTCGAACTGAGGAGGTGGTGGCGGAGGTGGCGTCGTTGCTTCATTAACAATATTACGTCTTAGATTTCTATGAGGAGGCGTCTTTTTCTATAAAAGTAAAAATATAAAAAAGATGGTAAGATATCAATACTGAATATGAATTTTTATATCTCTGAACTAAAACATTTAGTTCAACATGAATCTTGTAATGAATTGGAAATAGAAGTCTACGACAAGTACAACTTGCAACAGGATGATATGAAATTGAGCGGTTATTTTTCAAAGAGTATGAAAATGCATGTCGATTAAATTGGCATATTGAATATATAAAGTCTGAAAAACTTGACCCTAAACAGGTCTACAATATACCAAATTCTGGGAAAAACATCGACATCATACTGACCTACCGAAAGTGAAATTTTTGTGGTCGTACTGAAAAACATGAAAAATAACGCTAGAACATATCTGTAGACTTTAACTATAACCAAAAGAGTGAACAGGAAACGAGTAGAGTATTATCCATTTCTTAAACCAAAAGAAAGGACAAGTAGAGCATCTCCTACTGGCGACGGTTGTCATTTAGACGAACCCTCAACTCAGCCAGTTGACGCTCCACATCAAGCAGATGTCTTTCATACACTGTCTGGCGTGCTCGGAGCTCTATGACTTCAGCTCGAGTTACAGCTAACTCTTGTAGTAGGGCCTCATTGTCTCTCATTGCTCTGTTATGAGCAAGTTCAATATTGCGAATACGATCTGTATTGGCATTCGTGTCCGCATCTAGCTCTATGGTTTGCTGAATGGCTGTCACTCCTACCTCAAGATTCCGTGCCACTCGGCGAACCAAAATAGGGAGAATTTCGTCTGCAGAGCCTCCCTCACTTATGTTGTAGAAGCTTTGATCTCCGTTGTGGGGTAAGGGTTGACCTTGCTCTCGGCTCCACCTACCTAAGTTCTCAGCCCACGAAGGCGTTGGACCGTGGAAATTTTATCGTGGATTAGGATTTTGAGCAACTGGTGTTGGATTATAGGCTTCTGATTCGGAATCATTGTCCTCAGGAAAATTTTCTGCAAAATCATCATCTAATGGAATTTCATGATTCTCTTCCAGCTCTGCATCTTGCCCTTGATTGGGAAAATAAGGGTCTCCAGGTAGATGAAATCCAACCATTGTTATCTAAGCAAGAATAGGGATAAGAGATATTGAATATATAGTTAGTAACGATAGATTAAGGATACAAGTTTCTACGAGAGAGACTTACAGTTAACAAGTAATGTATTCTTTATGATTTATTCTAGGTATTACTATAACTATAAAGTACATACTAATTATAGATAACTTGGGTATATTCGACCTTTGATTAAATGACCCGACTCTAAATCCACAACCAAACAAGGAACAGGAAATGAAGCTAGATCACATATTCTAAGTCTATATAACTTTAATTATATATAACTGTAATATACCCTTAATATTTATAGTCCTACCCTCAATTGTTCTATTGTTTTTACATGTTCGTTATTAGTATATAGTGCCTAAAATACCCCTATAGTATTTTAATCTTTATGTTCTGTTCTAGAGTTCTTCTAAATATGTATGGTTGGTAAGTTTTAGACATGTCACAACACCACTATCACTCCCAAACACATGTTGGTCATATCTCAAATCAATATAGTTGATCATGCTATATTAATCCCAGATATGATTACATAACTGCCCAGGTTTGACTGTAATGTCCAACATTCAAATACTTTTAAGTTCTTATGACTGTGATATTATACTTGTAGGTATGAGTGTTAGTATACTTCTTGTAAAAATAGTTAAATTTTTAAAAAGTATACTTGTAGTCAAAGCTCTCAGCCCCAAATGTATTTATAGTTTGTATATCTTTTACGGATTGATATACTGAGTTCACTATAAACATTGCTCTGATACTAATCTGTCACACCCCCAAACCAGACGGCAGAAACGTCCGGGGGTGGAGGACTTCATTTGTAGTATCACAACACATGCATTATAGTAATAAATGTACAAAAAACCACTGTATTTAAAAAGTATAAGTATTTACATGTGTTTCATCATTGTATACTGAAACCAAATAGTTATAAAAAAGAAGAAGATAAGACACAAATAGCTCCATCTTCTCAAAAGCTCAGGGAGTACCTGTCTACTGGTTCCCTGAGAATAAACATAATTTGAAAAGAGAGTATCAACGTAAAGTTCAGTGAGTGCATAAGTATTTATGTTTGAATGAATGTTATTTGTTTCATGAATATGTACACTGTTCCAGAAAATCCTATATTTTCTACTTTATATGAAAAGTAGTTTTAATTACATAAAACGGTTCTGTTTGTAAACCAATGTTCTATATTTGTATTCCTTTTTTAAACTTGTAACTGAGAGTGTGCCTGGTTTCATCAAATGTTATTGTGAACTGTAATGTAATACTGTAAATTGTATCTTGCAAACTAGTACTTTGCAAATGTACTTATGTTTAATTAATTATACACTAACGTATTGTTAATATCTTTTATATGAGTTATTATAACCATACTGAGACTAGATGGCCTGACCCAACGCATTGAAGGCGTTGAAAGCTGTTGATAACAATTGTCACTCGTAGGCGTGTATGCCTGACTGTAGCTAGCAGTCTGAGTGCGGGGTTATCAATCCCAATATAGATCTATACACACATTGTTTCGATCCCCGGCTGGAGATTCTAGTTATAATGTCAGGACTTTAACTATGTTGTTTAAATGAATTAAACAACCTGTATCAAATGACTCATAAAAAGAATATAAACATTACATGTATAATAGTTATGAAAAACCCAATCATTCTGAAATAAATGATTGACATTATGTTCTTGAATGAGTATTCTTAACATGTATATGAAAGATGTATACTCTTGATTAGTTTTGAACCAAACCTTTGTTCTTGTAAAACAATGTACTTTAGTATACTTGAATCGTGAATTAATGTTATGTGAATCATAAATTATACCTATTATAATTTATATGTACTTTCTGAATTGATACTGAGTATTCATGAATGCAACCCCTTGCTCAACATGTTACAAAGGGTAGTTGAGCTTGATGAACTAACTTTTATACTTATATACATATACAAATATATATCAGTAAAATTTAAATGACACTCGGACAAATAACTGATACTTATAATCCCACATCCAAACAACGAAAAGGAACCAACATGGGTTATCAGTCCTAAGTCTTTTAAATCTTATTTTTATAAATATATGTATACAAATATGATTTCTGGGATAAATATAAGTTTATAAAAACATTTCAAAGAAGTTTAATATTTTGAAATACATTTTGGTGACTTGATGTCATTTTGATACAATTATTGAAAACTATTTGATTTGATGATAACTGAAATCCATTTTGATAAGATATTTGAAACCATTTGTGTATAACACAAAATCCTTGTGTTAGACTTGTATTCCCCCCCCACCCCCCTTAAAACAGTAAAAACTATGAAAATACGGGGGTATGAACTCACTGTAGTGAGTGATTCGAGTGAAAGGTCGATGTAGGATGCTAAGTGTCAAGAGAAGTCTCGAGCACAAACAGATCCTATTAAGCATATGATGACACATATATGGATATAATTGATGGGTTTCAAGCAATAGATCAATCATATGGTATACATGCAAACCCTAATATCTTTGGATCTAGTTTGTCTAATGAACATGCAATTGAATATCCAAAGCCATAAACCCAAGATCTAACATATTATAAACTGAATTAGGGTTTAAAGAAATACCTTTGATTGTTATATAGCAATAACAATCAATTCCTTCCTTTGATTAGCTTCAAAAAGCTTAGTGCCTCAAGTGTTGCACCTCTAATGGAGTCACAAACACCACTAAGCAACTTGGATGAAGAGGGAGGAGAGAGGAGGCACCAAAAACGGCTAGAAACCCTAAAGGAAGTGTTGTCCACGTTTTTAGGGCTTAAGGGTCCTTTATATACATGTAGGCTATTAGGGTTTACAACTAGGAAACCCTAATCTGGCTGCTTAAGCCCTAAGCAGCCCATGGACTCCTTTAACATATCTCTTGGACGATTTCTAATGGGCTTCCCATAGAATTCGTCCAACCTATATTATTTAGGTAATCCATAGCCCAATTGTAATTAACTTATAATTACAACTCCAGTCCCCTAAGTTTAACTAATCTCTTTTAGTCACTAAATTAATTCTTAATTAATTCTTGACTAATATTAATTAAACAATATGATTTCTCCTTTAATATATTATTCTCATAATATATTAATACATCATAATTAAACCTTTCTCTCCTTAATTCATCCTACATATTGCTATGGTGATGGCAACCCAAAAGGACCATGCTCATAATCGGGTCAAGTACATACCAAAATAGTTATGGACTTAGACACTAATCCAACAGTCTCCCACTTGGATAAGTCTAATAACTATTTTGCACAACTTCAGAATCTGATCAGCAATCGTAGCTTTCAAAACCCGCTGTCAACTCTGATCTTATCAGATACGCGTGTCCTTTAGATAAGGGATTATATATTCCTCCATTCTCAAGATATCGTATAGACACAAGACATGAATTTGACCATTCTCTCCATACTGTTTCCCGACTTCCGATTTATGACGACTGACAACAGACTACAATTGAACACATCAAATTAGTCCCGGCTTGGCCAAGCGCTTAGGGTGTCATCACTAAATCATCGAGAGGCCCACATATATCGCTTTTATCCCACTTTGGGTAAAAGGAATGGATAAACTTTGACTCAAATGCTCGCTTGCATTTACTGATCGAATCACACACAACAATAAGTTTTATAACACCAAGTTACTGGTGCGTTTTCTTATTATCTATGCCCAACCGACCAACAAATAACAACTCACACGTCTCGGTTTCAAGAATATACAATGTTATCGTCTCACAATTACTCATGACAAAAACAATGAAGTGATTTAAGTGAGCGTGGGTTTGATCCAATACTCTAATCTTATTAAAGCACTCATGAACTCTGCAGCAAACTTGTGCTATGTCTAAACACTTTAGAGAATCTACAGACAGATTCATGACAGTCTTCCTTCATACCTACTTCCAACGTATGACCGACTGTGGAGGTTCAAATAACCCAGTTATCCTTGAAGTCAAAACATGCAAAGTGAAACGCAATAATAATATTAATCCTATATGGCCCCAAAACTTTTGAGCGTAAATAAAAACACTTTTATTTAAGCACCATATTGATTACTCATTATTCATTGCTTACTGTTTCAGAAAACCAACTTATTACTTGAACTATAACCACAATTGCCCATGCTCCAAGCATGCACACTTTGATTTCCTATGATCCTTACTTTGTGAAATAGATCAATTGAAAAACATTTCCAATGAAACTCATTTCACAATTCCCAATCCTTATCATAAGCGTAAGAATACAAAATTCTCACCACTTTTAGAATATGTCAGATTCTAACATTTTATGCAACGATCCTTTCGTGAAGTCATAACACAAAAGTCACAAAGACTCGGCCAATGAAATCATAAGGTACTGTATCAGAAATTGTTACAAAACAATTATATAGATGTGATGTCTCTCACTGAAATTACATTCCTTTGAACATCCTTCTCACATAAAAGTTTCTAATCTAGACATATTTCTTAATATCTAACTCCCATTAATGGAAACATTTCCATATTTGCCATATGACAACTCATTCTTAATAGAATCTTATCTATTCATAATAATGTCAATATGGTCCATCCAGTACTATACTTCCAACTATTCTCAAGCGACCAATCCTCAGTGAACCTCAGATCGTCCTTTGATAGTTGTTTAACTATTTTAGTCAAAACCAGTTCTAGTCCTTTTCCCTCTTAATTCCCTAGGAATTTGGAAAATTTTAGAATGGTCAAATATTATAGCATATGCAATCGATCCTATACCTGAAGCGTATTGGACACGATGCATAATGTCTCACATAAAGACGTGATACTTTATCATCCTTCTGCCATAATATTTTATGTGTCATGTTCCCACTATTCGAACTATGAAGAGGGATGTCCTAATCATGATCGAATATTGAGAATGCACTATGTATCCTTGACTAAATTTATTAAAATTTCTAAATCTAAGCTTTAGATGTTGAAACGAAGTATAATATTCTCTCCCTTAATTATAGCAAAACAACTTTTCAACCCTTGCAACTTTGCGAAGTATAACTCTTGTTTTCTATAATTAATATTGCTAACTTGCAATACTTACCATAATAATCATGCTCCCACTAACATGATGATTATTTTCTTACCAACATAACACTTATGCTCCCACTAGCTTTGACATGTATTCAGAAAACAATTGAACTTCCAGAAAACAATGCTTATTGAATTCCTTAAGTTCATATTCCTAATACCTAATGCTTTGATAAGCCTTTATCTAAGCTTTTTAAGCTCATACACCTTTGCCTTAGACAGCTGACATGTGTGTCTAAACAATTCAGAATTTATGTTACTAAGTCCCAAATGTTCAGACCAATTGCCAAATCTCACAATTTCGAACTATGAAAAGGGATGCCGTAATCATAATCGAATTTGAGAATACAATTTTCACAATTGCTATCTTCTTAAAATATCTCTTAGTGAAAGCATTTCCTCACAATCATTTTCATGAAGGAGGGAAACCTCATGACACTTAGATTTTAAAGTGTATGTGTTCCTATCCATGTGAATTTGCCAAAACCAAAGTTTGCGACAAATCCAAACTCATATGGACCGAACGTGCTCAATCTTAATTTCTTGCCTCATGGTAACATGAATGCCCACCATGTCTTCCAAGCAACTCACCCTTTCAAATCAATGTACTTTCTATTGATCAAGGTGCTTTGTCTTTATACATTCAAATGAGAACTCATTGAACTCACATGCATAATTAACTCAATTGGAATGGCACAGAAAAGGAGTGTGTCATCCACGATAGGCTTTGAACCTCAAGTCGTGTGCTAGTGATGATTAACTAGGTTTAACTCTTGATTTGTTCTTGAAACCTTTCAAGACCATTAAGACTCCCACTGACTCCTTGACATATAAGACTCCCACATGATTGGTTCTAGTTGGTCTTTGTCTTATCCAAGACATCACAACTTACCAATCTCAAATGTGCAAGAATAAGAAGACCTTTTCCAATTCCACATTTGTTGAGTGTTATAAACCTACTAAAGACTTGTCACTCATGTCACAATCTTGACTCTAAGACTTGATATTGGAACGAAGTATGATTGACTTCTTGATTTAACCATTTCTACAATTCTCGATTCCTCTTCTTAGACATGCAATTGCACTAAGACTCACTTAGAGGGTCAATTAAGAAATAGTTCTTAATCATTAAGACTTATCATAAAACACAATAAAAGGTACTCTCCTTTCTTCTTAGAATAGAGAAACTTTTATCTTTCTGCCTACTAGATTCTTCTTATTCGTTCTGCTATTGATTGAAACTTTTTCAATCAACTCAAAATTATACTCAATCTTATAAGTATAACAATATTTACTAAACTTTAGTAAATCATGACGAATATCTTTATTACTCTTGTGGTGGACTTGATCGACGCACATCCTAGTGTACTCGATCTCTTAGTCCTTCTCTTGACACTTTGTCAAAGAATTAGTCTAATTTCCAAATATGAAGTTTCTCATTCATTACGCAACCAAGTTGTATGATTCCAAGTTTCTGTCCAATTGAAACTTGGGGGATGAGAATCTTCCCTTATTTGGCAAATTCTCGACATTTCCACAAATAACATAATTAAGAATTAAATCCATTATTGCTAATAATAGAAACAATTAAACATCAAATTTTCATACACACCATTGCAAGGATAAATAAATAAGACAAAATCAAAATTTATTTTATTGCGGAAAAATTTGTCCTTACAATGCAATTCAACTGAAAAACTATGCTATTTCATATTTCTTATCAATATATCCTAACTCTAGAATAGCAGCTCAAAAATCTGATCTTCGAATCCATGCGATCGAAATCCATTTCTTCATGATCAGATTCAGCTCGCTTCTTCCTTAAGCTTCCTTTCTTTTCTTCGATCTTGCAAAACATCAAAATGTAATCTTATCACATCATGTATTAAGAATCAAAAATTGGAACTTATAGAGTTAGTTAATAGATTTTACCTGAAGTAGAGCCATACGTCTTGACTCTCCCATCTCTTAGATCTCTCAGGTAAACAGGGCAGCTTCGTCTCCAATGCCCCTTCTCTTGGCAGTAGAAGCAGATGGACTCTTTTGGAATGGCACAAGGAACTATCTCAGAATTTCCCTTTTCTGGATTTCCAATGTCACCATTTTCAATGTCCATTGAAGTTTGGGAGTTTGATTTGCCAGACAAATTTGCTTGATCAGCACGCCAAATCATTTCTGATTCAGCAGCTATAAGCAAACAGGTCAAATCAATGAGGGTCACGTCATGGTCCATCATATAGTACTCTCTAACGAACTCACTATATGATTCAGGAAGTGACTGAAGAACCCAGTCAACAGCCAACATTTCTAAGATATCGACACCCATCGTCCTTAACCTATCAATGTGTGACTTCATCTCTAAGATGTGTGCATACACAGGTTTTCCATCTTCGTGTTTTACTTGCCAAAAGGACTTGAGTGAGCTTGAACTTTTCAAGCCTTTGGACTTGTGGGTTAGGGAGAATAATTGGAGGAGGTGCAGGAAGTGAAGCATGACTCTCATTTCCTTGATCGTATCGTGGAACGTCATCTTCATTTGGAAAGGTTGTTCCAATAGACTTGGGAAAACCATTGTAAGATTTAGACATCTACAAAACGGGAGAAAATTCAAGTTAGTTGATAAGAATCCTTGATGTAACACCCAAATGAAACATCAAGGCTAGGATCCAACACAATACTCTACAACCCAGAAGAGGGATGCCGTAATCTAGTTGCAGAATATTTAAAGGTAAGTAAATGACGATTACCAATTTCCACCATGAAAAACGAAAAAGAAATTTAAGTTTTAAATGAATTGAAACTCCTAGACCTTATGAGATTCATTGAACTTTTCAATGGCATGTTTAATCTCGATTATGCCTTTCAGGTTTGCGACTGGGATGCCGAGGATCACAAACAAGGTGTAAATAACCATACGAATCTATGTGGTGCACTCAATGCTACTACCACCTAATCAATGTGCCGGTTAGCCACACACGCTCCATTGATCTATGATAAACATCGAGCCACCCTTCGCCACCAATGCTAAACCCAAATTTAGTGTGTCGGTTAACCACACACGCTCCACTAACGTTTCGACAAGGGTACAAAGTGTAATTCCATGGATTAGCATACAATTCCACATTTTTCCTAAAGTAACTATGATTTGGGAATTTGTAAAAGCATGTAGTTACTTTGTACTTCATTATACTTATAATGAAAGGTTTTGTCCTATCCTACCCGTTCGGCTAACGACCCTCCACTAGTCAAGAGTGTGGTGGGTAAGAGTGGATACCCATTCAATCTCCATTTTATAGGCAACTTCCTTAAACACCCCTTATAGACCAGCTTCGTGAATGATGCCTACTAACGGTAAGACTGGCTGTTTACTTATACATATATAATATTAGACATTTAATGTCATATATACATAGTATAGGGTGTATTTTAAACTTTTAAAATACTAGGTGGTCTAATTTAATTAATTATACTTTTAATTTAATTAAATGTAAACCAAAACTTTATGGATTTATTAACTCTCTTTTAATTATACACTTTAATTAATTAACAAAACCATAAGGGTGTAATTTGAACTTTTCAAAAATACGAGGGTTTTAGAATTTAACATTTCAAAATTAAACTTTTAATCAACTTTTAAATTCCAAAACTTGAGGGCAAGTTTTGAAACATTTCAAAACATTAGGGTTTAGAATTTAAGTATTTCAAAATTAAACTTTTAATCAAAAAATTTAAATTCCAAAACCTGAGGGCAAGTTTTGAAACTTTTCAAAACATTAGGGTTTAACTATTCAAATTTCAAAAACAAAACTTTTAAGTTCAAATTTAAACTATAAAACCTAAAGGGGAAAATTGAAACTATTTCACAAGATAATTCAAATCTAAATTACAAATAATCAATCTTTATCTAATAAAACAAAAGCTTATCTAAATTTTCACAATTATCTTCTATTTTGGCAAGGATAATCACCCAATATCAATATAAATCGGATCTTATGAATTAAAAACGTTTATGGTAAGTATCCCAAGCCAAAACAGCAACAAAATCGCCAAAAAACGCTGCCAGATCCATGGACTCGCCGAGTCGGCCTGACTCGCCGAGTACATCCACTGACTCGCCGAGTCGGAGATGCAGAGTGCAAAAAACTTCGTTTTTCATGCAATTTTCGATCAAGTAAGCATCAAATTCACTAACAAACAGCCCTAGGCTCTGATACCACTGATGGGTTTCAAGCAATACATCAATACTATGGTGTACATGCAAACCCTAATAGCTTTGGATCTAGTTTATCTAATGAACATGCAATTGAATATCCAAAGCCATAAACCCTAGATCTAACATATTATAAACTGAATTAGGGTTTAAAGAATTACCTTTGATTATAGCAACAACAATCAATTCCTTGCTTTGATTAGCTTCAGAAAGCTTAGTGCCTCAAGTGTTGCACCTCTAATGGAGTCACAAACACCACTAAGCAACTTGGATGAAGAGGGAGGAGAGAGGAGGCACCAAAAACGGCTAGAAACCCTAGTGTTGTCCATGTTTTTGGGGCTTAAGGTTCCTTTATATACATGTAGGCTATTAGGGTTTACAACTAGGAAACCCTAATTTGGCTGTTTAAGCCCTAAGCAGCCCATGAACTCCTTTAACATACTTGGACGATTTCTAATGGGCTTCTCATAGAATTCGTCCAACCTATATTATTTAGGTAATCCATAGCCCAATTGTAATTATCTTATAATTACAACTCCAGTCCCCTAAGTTTAATTAATCTCTTTTAGTCACTAAATTAATTCTTAATTAATTCTTGACTAATATTAATTAAACAATATGATTTCTCCTTTAATATATTATTCTCATAATATATTAATAAATCATAATTAAACCTTTCTCTTCTTAATTCATCCTACATATTGCTATGGTGATGGCAACCCAAAAGGACCATGCTCATAATCGGGTCAAGTACATACCAAAATAGTTATGGACTTAGACACTAATCCAACAATAATTAGTGTATATAACAACTAATTATGATAGGAAACCACCTTAGGGACTAGGAAATACTTAGATTGAAGTGTTACAGTCACATATGATTGCATCAAAGGAGTTTACGGCCACACTAGGGTGTATACGGCCAAGATGTATACGGCCAATGTGGTGTACGGCCATTGGGTGTATGGTCATGGAGTGTACGGCCATACACTCATGGAAGAAGCATGCCAAAAAGGGTGTTTATGGCCCTATCTAGCATCCATTAAGTGTTCATGATCCTATGTTAGGACATGAGGTGAGTTTAAGGTCAAACCATGCACTAAACAAGGGTTTACGGCCATAAGAAGGGTGTGCGGCCGTACACCCTTAATGTTCATGCATTAGATGACAATTCAAGGCTAGAAATCAAGTGTTTCTCAAGCTTAACTAGAAGATAGAATAGATACTCACAGTTTTGAGGGTTCATATGGAGTTTACAGCCCATAAACAAGTAGGTGTTCTTGGTGAAAGTGAAGAAGACTTGAAGATCTATCGAAAAGAGATAATTTCATGGATAAAAACATGGATCTTCACTAGATAAAGCCATGTATCAACTAATCAATGGAAGGAAAACTTACATCTTTGAAGATCAAGGTGAAAAGTTTGATGATAGTTGAGAGAGAATCGGATTTCTTGGCTTGGAAGTGTGAAAAATGAAGGATTGACTTATATGTGGGCATGAGTTCACGACCATATTGAGTGTACAACCGTACACTCATGTGTACGGCCGTACACTCCTCTTGAAGGAGTGTTTGGCCGGAATGCAATACGAAGAACTTAAGTTAACTCATCCCTAAACCCAAACCTTGAATGTACTAGGCTTAGAACACTCAACCAGACCCTAAACAATGCATAAAGATAGCAGAAACGAGTCTGACTGTGATTGAATTGAATGACTGTACAAGATAGAAATTTCGGGTTTTCACAGTTTTAACCCATGGAGCATGAATAATATGGAAGCACATGAGTTACATATTGTAACCCTAATGGCCACAATATATAAGGACCCCATGGCTCAAGAAATCGGCCCTAAGAGGGTTCATATGAGAGGGATAGCCGATTTGAGCATAAGGACTTTTCTCTCCATTTATTCCAAGTTGTTGTTGATGTTGTGTGAACCATTTGAGGTGTCACACTTGAGGCACTCGACTCTTAAGCTCCATGGAATCAAGCTACAACACAAAAGGTATGTTACTCTAACTAGTATCTTATTTGGTATATGAAAATGCATGCTAGTTATAGGTTTAATGCCTTGGAAACCATTTGCATGTATAATTAGTGAAAACATAGATCCAAGGTATTTCGGGTTTTATGTGCATAGGACGTTTTGGTTTCTTCGGCTGATCCCTCCTTGGAAAACTCCTCTTGAATCTGTTTTTGTTTCTCCTTGAATCCTCTGCTAACTGCTATGATGGAGTGGTTACATCTATCTTGGTTTGTCGTGCGAGAATGGAAGTGTCTAAAGAATCTATGAGATTAAGTGAAACATTATGGGGTGATCCTTTCCGGGTCCTCCTATAATTGCGCAATGTATATAAGTTGTATATAATTTAAGATTAAATAGACCTTCGAATAAGTGATCCTGCTCTAAAACCACAACCAAACAAGGAACAGGAAGTAGAGCATAGATCACAAATTCTATGTCTATAAAATCTCAATTATATAAAACATTGGGAGTATACACTCCAGAATTATAGACCTACCAGAAGGGTGTTTTTAAATTTTCACATAAGTTATTTATAGTGCCTAAAATACTCCTATAGTATTTTAATGTAATGAACTTGGTATGTTTTAAACTTGTTGTTGTCTTATAGCATCATAAAATACTCCTATGGTATTTTGACTTTATGTTCTGATCTAGAAATCCCTTGAATAGAGTTAGGTAAGTTTTAAGACTGTTGCAACACCACATCACTCCCAAACACATGTTGGTCATATCTCAAATGAATATAGTTGATCAGGCTATATTGATCCCATATATGATTACATAACTGTCCAAGTTTGACCGCATTGTCCAACCTTTAAATACTTATGTTCTGTTCTTCTTGTGATACTTGTTCTAGTATGTATATATGTATAAGCATGTATATATACTTTTATAAAATATTGTTATATTTTTAAAATATACTTTTAGTCAGAGCACATCGGCCCCATTGCATTTATAGTTGATATCTTTTATAGGTTGATATACTTAGTTCACTATAAACAATGCTCTGATACCAATCTGTCACACCCCCAAACCGGAACGACAGAAACGTTCGGGGGCGGAGGACGTCATATGTAGTATCAGAAGACATGCATCATAGTAATCAAAGTAACAAACAACCATTGCATTAATATTAAAGTGTTTACAAAGTATGTGATTCACAAAAGATTGACTCCAAAAGTAAATAACAAAACAAGACATGAAGCTACTATACTCCATCTTCTGAATCCCAGTGCGCGTACCTGTCTACTAGTTCCCTGAGAATACAAGTTCTTTTGAAAGAGTAGATCAGCATTTAAGCTGGTGAGTTCATAAGTATTTTAGTTATGAAAAGTAAACTGTAAGTTCTTTTTAGAAATGTTTGCCTGTTCTTCCAGAAAATCCTATATTTTCTGATGTGATGAATGATAAGTAAAAATGACTCTACAATTCCTTCTATGAGTACTAAATGGATACAAGTTATATACAATCCAGAGTAAACAGACAATCGATTGTGTGAATCTGCCCTAACCCCACAACCAAACAAGGAACGGGAAGTAAGGTGGAAAGCACACATCCCATTGTTTGTTAGATCTTCATTTTAAATAACCCTGGCGTATTCATTTGGTACTTACGGAGTTAACTGTAATAGTTCTTTATATTTGATAAAAACATTCTTTAAGAAAATCATATCTTTCCTTTAGTAAAAATGGTAACTACAATAGTTCCTTCTATAATCACTTAGTTTATACTAGCTATGTATAATCTAATATCGAACGGATAGTTAAATGTATGAATCTTCCCTAAGTCGACAACCAAACAAGGAATAAGAAGTGAGGGGGAAAGCACACATCCAACTGCCTATCGGATATTAATTATATATAACCCTGATTTATAAACTAAGTTATTATAGAATAAACCATTAAAGCTCCTTTAAGTTATACTGGTTTAATAATGCGAATTAAACCTTTTATAGATAAGTTTCTAGTTTCGCCTACTTAATGTTCTATCTGAAAAATAAGCTTTTGTACTAGAAAGCAGTATACTGAATTTGTATGCTATGACCTGACCCATACCTGTTACTCCCTATGATTTCTAAGTGTATACAGGATATATATATATATATATATATATATATATATATATATATATATATATATATATATATAAGATCGAATATTGAGAGTAGACTGTGTGAATCTGCTCTAAGCCCACAACCAAACAAGGAATAGGAAATGAAACAGAAAGCACACATCCTACTGTCTGTCGGATCCGATTAATATATATCCCTAATGTACCTACCAAGGAATCATAAAGTTAGCATTATAGGCCCCCTTCTAACAGAATGTACCAAGACCCAACTATTTTGTTTGTTTGTCTTTTGTAATGATGTATGTTTTCCCAAGTTCATACTATCTTTACTAGAAAATAGTTTGCATTACCTTTTATGTGAGAATATCACTATATGAATGTAATGGGAAAATGAAAGTATTCAGTAATATTGTATAATGTAATTACTGAAGCACTAACTACCTTAAAACCAGTTTGTTAATTAAGGTTAAAATGTGATGTGGTTATAACCATACTGATTGACGAGTGTTTAACATGATGACATGTTGGCGTCCAAACTGATGTGACATTTGTCACCCCTTGGCTTGTCTGCCGGACTATAGCTAACAGTTGGGATGTGGGATTGTCAGTCCCGTATAGATCTACACACACAATGCCCGCCCTCCCTCCAGGAGACTTTGGTTACAAAACGCGACATAACAAGTATATTGCTATGCCGTGAAGTAGTGGTTTCATATTAATGTTATCTTGTTCTTGTAAAAGGATGTATGTTCCTTTCTGTTCTACTTATAGTATGTTTTGAACCCCTAAACTATACCTATTATAGTTTACTAGTATGTTTGTTTTGAACTGTCCCTGATTTGTAGAAAAGACTCGATTATCTAATGAGTAATGCATGTACTTTAAAAATGGAGTTTTATAAACAATAATCTAACATCATTTAAAAGAGTTTTGAATTGATTTGATCACTTACAAAGCATAAGAAATCCTTTAAGGTGATGACTATCATAGGTAAATATTTACACAATATTATTGTGTTCAACTTGTATTCCCCCCCCCCCCCTAAAAGCGTTTAAAACATTTAAAAGATTGATTATAGGGGTATGAACTCACCTTATGTGAGTGATTCAATTTCAGATTCAAGTAAGGACGATAAGTTCCACGAATGAAATCCTGAGACACAAACGAGTCCTAAATGACATATATTGATACATATAGGCATGTAATTAGTGAATCTAACTACAAATGAGATTGGGAAACAACCTAGGATGAAAGAATAACTCACCAAAAGAGTGCTAGAAGCAAGTTAGGAGGTTGAAGGAGTGTTCACGGCCCTATGGTATGATCACGTGTCACACCCCAAAACCGGAACGGCGAAAACGTTCTGGGGTGGAGGACGTCATGTACAGTATCATAACAATGCATAATAGTAAAGACAAGCAACAACATCCATTGCATTAATATAATAATTTTAATACAAGTGTGTTCTGTATAGTTTGTAAGACACCAAAAGAATGATCAAAATAAAAGATGAGTCTTGTATGTGCTCCATCTTCTCAAAAGCTTCATCGGTACCTGTCTACTGATGACCTGAGAATACAAGTTATTTTGAAAGAGTTTATCAGCATAACGCTGGTGAGTTCATAAGTATTTAGTGTCATTGCTTGTATGAAAATGTTTGTAACAATGTAGTGGAAATGTTAGTAACTGATTGTAAATGTTTGTAAATGGTTGTACTCCCTCGAAAATCCTATATTTTCTAGTGAAATGTAGTCTTCTACCAAGACCCAACTGTTTATATGTTTGTTCTTTTGTAAATGTAAGAATTTTCCCCAGTGAAACTATCAGTATGAATATATAGTTTAAGACCTCACTCATGCAAGATGATTACAAAATAACGTGAATAAGGGAAAGTAATGTTTTACCCCAGCAGTATCACTGCTGGCTAATAGTGATGAAAATGCAGACTCCAGGTAGTATTAAATGTACAATACACCTCGGGGAGTCTGTTTTGCCTGTAATTCTTAATTGATTAATTAAAGGTTTGAATGTGAACTCGTATGTAACCATGTTGATCGACGGCTGAATAATTGATGACCCCCCGGTGTCATATGTAGTGAGGTAACATTCTGTCACCCCTTAGCCTTATCGGCTGGGACTGTAGCTAGCAGTCGAGATGTGGGAGTGTCTGTCCCGTATAGATCTATACACACAATGCCCGCTCTCCCTCCAGGAGACTCTGGTTACAAGGTGATACAACAATGCAGTGTCGTATCGAGAAGTAGTATGTCACATTCTGTTTAGAGTATTCAAAAGTTTGTATAGTATGTCATAGTGTAGTGATGTTTTCTCTGTACTAGTATATAGTATATTCCTTTGCATAGTGTATAGTATGTTCTCTTGTATAGTGTATATAATGTTCTCTTGTATAGTGTATAGTATGTTCTCTTGTATAGTGTATAGTATGTATTGTTTCTCAATGTAGTACTTATGTAGTGACTCGTAAATGTACTGACTCTTGTATGTATCGTTGTAATAGTAATAGTGAGTAGTAATCCCTTAACTATACCTATTATAGTTAAATAGTAATGTTATTTGTATGCCTTCGTTACACAAAGGTACTGAACTGAAGTGAAAGCTTTTATATCCAACACATATATATATATATATGATATATAACTAAGATTTCAACGACATTCGGACAAATAACGGGATACCCTAAGTCCACAACCAAACAAGGAACAGGAAATAAGGTGAGCTATCAGTCCTAAGTCCTTCAAGTCTTACTTATATAAATATATTGGTGTAGATATGGGTTTGGAAATAATGTAAGTTTAAAAGAGTTTGGAAACAGTTTTAGCATCTAAAAGAGTTTAATAAAAGGTTTTGAAGTGCTTGAAATCCATAAGTTTGATAGCAATTTGAAAGTAATAGTAAATATTTCTGTTTGTTCTAGTTATTAATCACATATGAGTAAAGCAATAACTAGAATGTTTCAACTTGTATTCCCCCCCCCCCTCCCATAAAAGCATTTAAAATCATTTTAAAGGTTGATCAAGGGGTATGAACTCACATGCAGTGAGCGATTTGGATGGAAGTGCCAGATAGGATGCTAAGTGTCACGTGAAGACTTGTACACACACACGGATCCTATTTAACATGTAATGACACATATATGTATCTGATTAGTCATTTAACAACTAATTAATCAAGTAAGGACACCCTAAAACATGGATAACACTTTGATTCGAGTGCTAGGAGTACCAAAGGGTTGCATCTAAAGAGAGTATGGCCTCACATTGGAGTTTACTGCCCATATTGTAACACCACATGAGTTTACGGCCAATGGTCACTTCCACCATGAGTTTACGGCCGTAAAATCATGGTAATTAGTAGCATTTTGTGTTTTAGGGTCTTACATGTCAAGGTTAAGTATCCTATGATCAAGTCCAAGCCTTAGGAAGTATTATTGGCACAATTGCACCACCTTTTAGACTTTATGGCCCATGGTCATTTCCCCATGAGTTTACGGCCGTAAACTCATGTGTGCTTGATTCTTTTGCTTGATTAAGGTCCTATACTCCTCAAGGAAGTGTTCTAGACTTGGTTCCAAGGCTTTAGAAGGGACTAGGGCTCATAATGGCCTCCTTATTAGGGTTTACGGTTCATGGACCAACTCCCATGGAGTTTACGGTTTAGGGTTTACGGTCCTAGTGGGTTTACGGCCGTAAACCCATGGTAACTCCTATCATTTCGTGGTTTAAGGTCTTTAGCTCATGCATGCAAGGTTCTAGTCCAATATCCAAGCCCTAGAAGGTAATGGTGGCACATATGCACCACCTAATGGTGTTTATGGTCCAAGAAGATTGCCTTGGCCGTAAACCCATGTGTTCTTGGGGATTCTTGGTGTTTTTCAATGGTTTAGCAAGTAATCTAAGCACATAACTAGTTAAGAGGGGTGTACTTACTTATAGGAAGCTTGCAAGAGTGTTTAAGGTCCAAGAACACTAGTGTGTGTTCTTGGTGTTCTTGGTGAAATGAAGAACACTTGAAGATCTATGAAAAATAGAAGATTTCATGGATGAAATCATGTATAACTACTAGATGAAGTGTTGTATCAACCAATCAAGAGAAGAAACACTTACATTTTTGGAAGATTTGGAAGAAGCTCTTATGATACTTGAGAGAGAATGTGGGTGTTCTTGAGTATGGAAGTAAGAAATGAGGAAGGAAGGAGTAAACTCATGCCTTAAGCATCAGTTAATGGTCAAAGGGGAGTTCACGGCCCAAACCCCTCATGTTTGGCCGTGAACATCTCATTAAGGTGTTAATTGTTTTATTTGTTCCCCAATAATCCTAGAAAATACTTCCTTTCATTTGTTCTCTCAGAGAATTAATATTAAAAATACCCAAACAAACTTTAAACGGAGCTAAAAATTAATAGAAATGAATTTGACTTTTAATTGAAGTGCTTGACTGTAGGGTTCGTACAAATGAAAATTTCGGGTTGTCACATCATCCCCCCGTTAGAGGGAATTTCGTTCTGAAATTAGAGTTCAAGAAACTAAGTTATTACAAATAACTAAGTAAAAAGATGAGGATATTTAAGTCTCATTTGATCCTCGCGCTCCCAAGTGAACTCCGGTCCTCGCTTGGCGTTCCGGCGAACCTTCACGATTGGGATACGGCTTTGTTTCGTTCGCTTGACCTCTCGGTCCATGATCTCTACAGGTTCTTCCACGAAGTTGAGGCTCTCGTTGATCTCAATCTCATCGAGTGGGATTACAAGAGTCTCGTCGGATAGGCACTTTTTCAAGTTCGAGACGTGGAAAATAGAATGTACGTTACTGAGCTCGCGGGGTAGGTTGTGTTTGTAAGCTACGGGGCCGATTCTAGCGAGAATCTCGAAAGGCCCTATGTATCTTGGATTTAGCTTTCCATGCTTCCGAAGTGTATCAAGCCCTTCCAGGGTGAGACTTTCAAAAGGACTCGGTCTCCCACCTGGAATTCCAAAGGTTTCCTCCATTTGTCTGCGTAGCTTTTCTGTCGGTCTCTAGAGGCTTTCAATCGTTCACGAATCTGAACGATCTTCTCTGTCGTTTCCCGAATGATCTCCGGACCTGTGAGAGTGCTGTCAGGAATTCGTCCTTTAGTTAACTGAGTGTCACCCACCTCAGCCCAGCACAGAGGGGATCTGCACTTCCGGCCATAGAGGGCTTCAAATGGAGCAGCCTTTATGCTCGTGTGATAACTGTTGTTGTAGGAGAATTCAACAAGGGGTAAGTGAGTATCCCATGCCTTCCCAAAGTCGATCACACAGGCTCGCAACATATCCTCCAAGGTTTGGATAGTTCTCTCACTTTGTCCGTCGGTCTGTGGATGGTAGGCTGTACTCATGTCCAGCCTCGTTCCTAAGGAGCTTTGTAATGACTGCCAGAACCTCGAAGTGAATCTATTATCTCTATCGGAGAAAATAGATATAGGAACACCATGCAGTCGTACGATCTCCCTAATGTATGTTCTTGTGAGCTTCTCCATTTTGTCAGTTTCCCTGATGGGTAGGAAGTGCACGGACTTGGTCAATCTGTCGACGATAACCCAAATGGTATCAAGCCCACCCGTTGTCTTAGGTAGCTTGGTTATGAAGTCCATAGTGATCCGCTCCCACTTCCATTCAGGTATCTCTGGTTGCTGAAGTAAACCTGATGGTTTCTGGTATTCGACCTTGACCTTTGCGCAAGTAAGGCATTTACTCACGAAGTTAGCAATCTCTGCTTTCATGTTAGGCCACCAGTATAGCTTTTTAAGATCCAGATACATCTTATCTGAACCTGGGTGGATGGAATATCGAGTGTTGTGCGCTTCTTTCATGACCAAGTCTCTGAAGCCACCGTGTCTCAGTGTCCAGATCCGGTCCATGAGATATAAAGCTCTGTTACCCCTGACTTCTAAGTTCTTCTCCATTCCTCGCAAGGATTCTCCCGCCACGTTTTCAGGTTTCAAGGCTTCAAACTGATCCTCCTTAATTTGTGCGGATAGATGCGAATGGATAGTCATGGTTAATGACTTGACTCTTCGACCAGAATATTCTTTCCGACTTAGGGAGTCTGCTACTACGTTGGCTTTACCCGGATGATAACGAATTTCGCATTCGTAGTCATTGAGTAGCACGACCCACCGTCGTTGTCTCATATTGAGCTCCTTCTGGTTGAATATGTGTTCTAGGCTTTTGTGGTCTGTAAAGATAGTGCTTTTCGTACCATACAGGTAGTGTCTCCATATCTTAAGGGCAAACACAACTGCTCCTAATTCGAGATCGTGCGTGGTGTAGTTGACCTCTTGTGTCTTCAGCTGTCTTGAGGCATAGCCGATGACCTTACCTCGTTGCATCAGAACATAGACGAGCCCCTGGTTGGATGCATTGCAGTATACCACGAAGTCTTCTATCCCTTCGGGGAGGGATAGTATCGGTGTGGTGGATAAGGCTCGCTTCAGCGTTCGGAACTCCTTCTCTTGTTTCTCTTCCCAGTCAAAGGCCACGCCTTTCTGGGTCAATGTCGTAAGGGCTTTGGCAATTCGAGAAAAGTTTTTGTATGAATCTGCGGTAGTAGCCAGCGAGGCCTAGAAATTGGCGAATTTCTGTAGGCGTCTTTGGTGCTGACCAGTTCTCAATAGCTTTAATTTTGGATGGATCCACGTGGACTCCTTCTTCGCTAACCACATGTCCTAAGAATTCGACTCTTCGGATCCAAAATTCGCATTTAGAGAACTTCGCATAGAGTTTCTCTGATCGTAAGGTTCCTAGGACTTGTCGTAAATGATCGTTATGTTCCTCCTTACTTTGAGAGTAGATAAGTATGTCATCGATGAAAACGATGACAAACTGATCCAAGTAAGGACGGCATACCCTATTCATTAAGTCCATGAATACTACGCGCGCATTGGTCAATCCGAATGGCATCACTACCAACTCGTAGTGTCCGTAACGAGTTCAGAAGGCTGTCTTCGGAACGTCCTCTTCAAGTACTCGTAACTGGTGATACCCGGATCTCAGATCAATCTTGGAAAAGTAACTCGCCCCTTGCAGCTGGTCGAATAAATCGTCTATGCGAGGAAGAGGGTAACGATTTTTGATCGTATGTTTGTTGAGTTCCCTGTAATCGATGCACATACGGAACGATCCGTCTTTCTTCTTCACGAATAAGACTGGTGCTCCCCAGGGTGAGAAGCTTGGTCTTATAAAGCCCTTGCTGAGCAGTTCGTTAAGTTGACCGGACAGTTCTTGCATCTCAGCAGGTGATAGACGATAGGGCGATTTGGCTACGGGGGTAGCCCCTGGAATTAAGTCGATTCTGAATCCGACTTGACGTTGGGGAGGTAAACCTGGTAGTTCTTCCGGAAAGACGTCGGGAAAGTCGCGTACTACGGGAAGGTCTTTTAGGTCTTTTGTTTTCTGGTTCACATCGACTACGTGCGCCAGGAATGCACGATATTCCTTACGTAAGTACTTCTGGGCTTGAATACTCGAGATGATACGAAGGCTCGTACTGGGTTTGTCTCCGTAGATCAACAAGGTGTCGTATTCGGTAGGTTTTGGCGGACTACCTTCTCGAAGCACATAATATCGGTACGATGGAGACTCAACCAGTCCATGCCCACAATGACATCGAAAGTCTTGATTGCTACTGGTATGAGGTCGATTGGAAATGAATGATTGTCTAGTGTGAGGGTACAACCTATGTAAATCTCGTTAGAACTCTCTGTCTTTCCGTTAGCCATTTCTACGACGAAGGTTACTTTTAGTGCTTGCGGTGCTTGATTAAGTAAGTGTTTAAATTTTTGGTTTACGAAGCTCCTCTCTGCCCCACTATCAAATAGGATACAAGCATAAGAGTTATCGATAAGGAACGTACCCATGACTACTGTGGGGTCTGCTACTGCTTCATTGTGGCCAATAGCAAGTAGTCTTCCCGCTCCTCCCGCATTCCCAGCTTTCGGACAGCTTCTTTTGAAGTGCCCTATCTCGCCACACCAGTAGCAGGTCTGGCTGACTCCTGCACCGGGGACCTGGGTGATAGGTTTGGGAGGTGCTCTACAAAACCGGGCGGTATGGCCCTTCCGGTCGCAATTGGTGCATTGCATTTCCCGGCAGGGGCCGTTATGATGGAAATTGCACTTGGTGCACTTGGGTAGGGTCCCTACATATGGCTTGGCTGGTACAGGGACATCAGGGGTGGTGGCAGCATGGACAACCACAGTCTGTTGGTTCTTGGAAGAGGGTTGAGCTGACTTGCCCCTCTTTCGGTCCCAATGCTTTCTCTTGTTGGCGGCTGCTTTGGTTGGTGCAGTGGCAGCCGTTGTAGTTGTTGTTGGAGTAGAAGGAACCTCGTGATCGATAAGCCTTTGGGCCAATTCCTTGGGACTATCAAAGGTCGCAGGGTGTGATGCTAGAACGTTCCCTCGATATGGGGGTACCAGACCCCAGATGTATCTTTCGATTTTTTTGCTTTCGGTGGGGACCATGTTGGGACATAGAGTCATCAGGTCGTAGAACATGGCTGTATAAGCCATTATGTCGGGACGCTTCATTTTGAGGTTCCACAGTTCCTCCTCGAGCTTCTGAATTTCGCCCCTCGGGTAGTACTCCCTTGTCATCAGGTCCTTCAGTGTATCCCAGCCCATGGCGTTAGCTGCTACCAGTGAGAGTGATTTGACATGGTCATTCCACCACGTCAGGGCCCTTTTGGTGAAGGTGCAAGCAGCGAACTTTATCTTGCTTCCTTCAGGACATGAGCACATCTCGAAGATTGCTTCTGTTCTCTCGATCCATTGGGACAGTGCAATGATCCCTCTGGTTCCGTTGAAGTATGTTGGTTTGCAGCTGATGAAATCTTTATAGGTACACTCCCGTGTACGTGGGTGGATTTCACCATGGCTAGAGTTGGTGCCCGTTCCAGCTCCACTTGCACCCTCAGAATTTACTTGAGCCATGGCTGAGGTTACAGTTGCGGTCACAGCTGCCTGAAACATCACCGCATCGAACTGCGGAGGGGTGGTGGTGGTGGAGTTTGATTTACAGGCGTGCTTCTGGTCAGACGCTTTCGAGGCGGCATCCTTTACTGAAAGTTTATAAAGATGATGATAATAGTCAGAATCAATTGCAAGTATGATGAGAGTGTTTCATGGACTAAATCGCCATAGTCCAACTATTAGATAGAGACATAACAATAGAGTAGGGAACACAAGGGTAAGGACTTTCCAATAGATTAGATAACTGCCAATATTACTGGTATTAATGATGTAAAATGAGTTCAGGAAAAATGACCTAACAGTAGGTCTTACATCAAACCATAAGGGAAAATGTTGGCAGCTTAGAAGTCTAGTTAGAGTACTTTTAAAAGTTAGGAATATTCTACAGACAAGTGCTCCATAGAGCACAGAAAAGAAAGGCTATTCCTTATCCCAAAAGTAAAGATGAGTCGACATCTTCTACCGGCGACGGGTATCCCTCGGGCGAACCCTCAGGTCTTCCAGTTGACGTACAACTTCCTGAAGATGTCGTTCATGCGCCCTCTGACGCACTCGGAGTTCCATGACCTCGGCTCGGGATGCAGCTAGTTGTTGCTGCAGAGCCTCATTGGTTCTCCTGGTCCTTTCCATAGCCTCTTCGAGTTGACGAATGCGGACCGTGTTAATTCTAGAGTTGGCATCTACTTCCATCACTCGGTCGATGGCTGCTAGACCTTGCTCTACATTCCGAGCAATCCTGCGGACCATAATGGGTAGGACTCGGTCAGCTGAGCCTCCCTCGCTTATGTTATAAAAGCTTCGGTCTATGCCGAAGGGTAAAGGTTGACCCTGCTCTTCACTCCAACGGTTCAAGTTCTTTGCCCACAAGGGTGTGGGACCTTGAAATGATGGACGGGAGTTGAGGTTTGGGGCTTGACCTTCTTGGGGTAGGTTGTTGACCTCTGATCGGAGTCGGAGTCATCCGAAAAGCCTTCTGAGAGGTGATCATCCAAAGGGATTGGGTGATCATCTTCTGGCTCATCATCAAGCCACCCACCAATGCCTTGGTTGGGATAATACGGATCGTCGGGAAGATGGAAGCCAGCCATGCTATCTACGCGAGAATAGGGGAAAAGAATAGTTAATAGACGTATTAATGAAGATCCTTTTTAGTTTGCACATAAGTAATTATAGTAACACAAAATACTCCTATAGTAATTTAGGTTTATGTTATGTTCTAATGTTCTCGTTGTAGTGTTATTGGTAAGTTTTTAGACTTGCTGCAACACCACGATCATTCTTAGGCACATTCTAGTCACTCCTCGGAAAATATAGTTGATCAGGCTATATCCCCCTAGGTTTGACTATATGTCTCTAAGCCAAATCGTGTTGTTCAACAATCGTAATACTTTTGTTCTGAATTAGTATGATACTGACCTTGGTATGAATAGATGTACATATACTTAGTTAAATATTTTAATATTTAAAAGAATAAATTCTTGGTTAGAGTGTTTTAATCCCGAAGCGTTTATAGTTTGTATATCTTTTATGGGTTGATATACTTGATTCACTATAAACAATGCTCTGATACCAATCTGGCACACCCCAAAACCGGAACGGCGGAAACGTTCCGGGGTGGAGGACGTCATGTACAATATCATAACAATGCATAATAGTAAACACAAGCAACAACATCCATTGCATTAATATAATAATTTTAATACAAGCGTGTTCTGTATAGTTTGTAAGACACCAAAAGAATGATCAAAATAAAAGATGAGTCTTGTATGTGCTCCATCTTCTCAAAAGCTTCATCGGTACGTGTCTACTAATGACCTGAGAATACAAGTTATTTTGAAAGAGTTTACCAGCATAACGTTGGTGAGTTCATAAGTATTTAGTGTCATTGCTTGTATGAAAATGTTTGTAACAATGTAGTGCAAATGTTAGTAACTGATTGTAAATGTTTGTAAATGGTTGTACTCCATAGAAAATCCTATATTTTCTAGTGAAATGTAGTCTTCTACCAAGACCCAACTGTTTATATGTTTGTTCTTTTGTAAATGTAAGAATTTTCCCCAGTGAAACTATCAGTATGAAAATATAGTTTAAGACCTCACTCATGCACGATCATTACAAAATAACGTGAATAAGGGAAAGTAATGTTTTACCCCAGCAGTATCACTGCTGGCTAATAGTGATGAAAATGCAGACTCCAGTTAGTATTAAATGTACAATACACCTCGGGGAGTCTGTTTTGCCTTTAATTCTTAATTGATTAATTAAAGGTTTGAATGTGAACTCGTATGTAACCATGCTGATCGACGGCTGAATAATTGATTGCCCTCCAGTGTCGTATGTAGTGTGGTAACATTCTGTCACCCCTTAGCCTTATCCGCTGGGACTGTAGCTAGCAGTCGGGATGTGGGAGTGTCTGTCCGGTATAGATCTATACACACAATGCCCACTCTCCCTCCAGGAGACTCTGGTTACAAGGTGATACAACAATGCAGTGTCGTATCGAGAAGTAGTATATCACATTCTGTTTATAGTATTCAAAAGTTTGTATAGTATGTCATAGTGTAGTTATGTTTTCTCTGTACTAGTATATAGTATATTCCTTTGCATAGTGTATAGTATGTTCTCTTGTATAGTGTATAGTATGTTCTCTTGTATAGTGTATAGTATGTTCTCTTATATAGTGTATAGTATGTATTGTTTCTCAATGTAGTACTTATGTAGTGACTAGTAAATGTACTGACTCTTGTACGTATCGTTGTAATAGTAATAGTGAGTAGTAATCCCTTAACTATACCTATTATAGTTAAATAGTAATGTTATTTGTATGCCTTCATTACACAAAGGTACTGAACTGAAGTGAAAGCTTTTATATCCAACACACATATATGATATATAACTAAGATTTCAACGACATTCGGACAAATAACGAGATACCCTAAGTCCACAACCAAACAAGGAACAGGAAATAAGGTGAGCTATCAGTCCTAAGTCCTTCAAGTCTTACTTATATAAATAGATTGGTGTATATATGGGTTTGGAAATAATGTAAGTTTAAAAGAGTTTGGAAACAGTTTTAGCATCTAAAAGAATTTGAAAGTAATAGTAAATCTTTCTGTTTGTTCTAGTTATTAATCACATGTGATTAAAGCAATAACTACAATGTTTCAATAACTAGAATGTTTCAACTTGTATTCCCCCCATAAAAGCATTTAAAATCATTTCAAATGTTGATTAAGGGGTATGAACTCACCTGCAGTGAGTGATTTGGATGGAAGTGTCGGATAGGATGCTAAGTGTCAAGTGAAGACTTGTACACACACACGGATCCTATTTAACATGTAATGACACATATATGTATCTAATTAGTCATTTAACAACTAATTAATCAAGTAAGGACACCCTAAAACATGGATAACACTTTGATTCGAGTGCTAGGAGTACCAAAGGGTTGCATCTAAAGAGAGTATGGCGTCACATTGGAGTTTACTGCCCATATTGTAACACCACATGAGTTTACGGCCAATGGTAACTTCCCCCATGAGTTTACGGCCGTAAACTCTTGGTAATTAGTACCATTTGTGTTTTAGGGTCTTACAAGTCAAGGTTAAGTATCCTATGATCAAGTCCAGGCCTTAGGAAGTATTAGTGGCACAATTGCACCACCTTTTAGAGTTTACGGCCCATGGTCATTTCCCCATGAGTTTACGGCCATAAACTCATGTGTGCTTGATTCTTTTGCTTGATTAAGGTCCTATACTCCTCAAGGAAGCGATCTAGACTTGGTTCCAAGGCTTTAGAAGGGACTAGGGCTCATAATGGCCCCCTTATTAGGGTTTACGGTTCATGGACCAACTCCCATGGAGTTTACGGTTTACGGTTTACGGTCCTTGTGGGTTTATGGCCGTAAACCCATGGTAACTCCTATCATTTCGTGGTTTAAGGTCCTTAGCTCATGCATGCAAGGTTATAGTCCAATATCCAAGCCCTAGAAGGTAATGGTGGCACATATGCACCACCTAATGGTGTTTACGGTCCAAGGAGATTGCCTTGGCCATAAACCCATGTGTTCTTGGGGATTCTTGGTGTTTTTGAATGGTTTAGCAAGTAATCTAAGCACATAACTAGTTAAGAGGGGTTTACTTACTTATAGGAAGCTTGCGAGAGTGTTTAAGGTCCAAGAACAATAGTGTGTGTTCTTGGTGTTCTTGGTGAAATGAAGAACACTTGAAGATCTTTGATAAAGAGAAGATTTCATGGAGGAAATCATGTATAACTACTAGATGAAGTGTTGTATCAACCAATCAAGAGAAGAAACACTTACATTTTTGGAAGATTTGGAAGAAGCTCTTATGATACTTGAGAGAGAATGTGGGTGTTCTTGAGTTTGGAAGTAAGAAATGAGGAAGGAATGAGTAAACTCATGCCTTAAGCATGAGTTCATGGTTAAAGGGGAGTTCACGGCCCAAACCCCTCATGTTTGGTCGTGAACACCTCATTAAGGTGTTAATTGTTTTATTTGTTCCCCCATAATCCTAGAAAATACTTCCTTTCATTTGTTCTCTCGGAGAATTAATATTAAAAATACCCAAACGAACTTTAAACCGAGCTAAAAATTAACATAAATGAATTTGACTTTTAATTGAAGTGCTTGACTGTAGGGTTCGTACAAATGAAAATTTCGGGTTGTCACATCATGGCCCAAGAACACATGAAGTGTTCACGGCCCAACAAGGTTCACGGCCCAAATGATGGGTGGTTCACGGCCCAAGATGATGGTTCACGGTCCAACTTGATGTTCACGGCCCAAAGATGAGTGGTTCACGGCCCAAAAAGGTGAAGAACACTTGAAGATGTTTGGTTTTTGGCTAGTGTTTGAAGACCCTAGTAAGCTTCTATGGAGTATCTAAGGAAAGGGGTGTTTTAACAGTGAAAGATTGAAGTGTTTGTGGCTGATACTTGGGAGAGACTTAAGGGTTCACGGCCAAGGGTTGAGAAATGAAGAAAAATGGACCAATCTCTTATATATATGAGTAGTTCACGACCAAGTGAGGGTTCACGGCCGTGAACTCATTTTGATGGTGATTCCGGCTTGATTGAAATTCTTAGAACTCAAGTTAATACTTCCTAACACACAATCCTTGAGTGTACTAGGCTTAGAAACTCTGAAACAGACCCTTAACACAGCATAAAGGCAATAGAAACAAGTCTAACTTTCGACTGATTGGATTGACTTTACAAGATAGAAATTTACGGGTTGTCACAGTATGGACTTCGGTCGGTAGACAAATCTTCGTCCTCATCGCGAGCTCGGAAAGGCTTAGCTCTCGCCTTTCTCCTCCAAGACAAAATGTAAGATTTATGTTCTCGAGCGCACCAATTTTCCTTCGAAATGAAACCGATGCTAAAAACTCGACTATCAATTCCTTATAGACAACCTATTGGATCTGGAATAGCCTACTCCATGCCATGCACATAAACCTTCCTTGCACCCCATCAAAAGCTTTAGCCAAAAATGGTTCAATTCCCTCTAACAACCCATCTTGCTCTATCCTCCCCCAATTAACTACAGCTGGTACATGACCCTTGATTTTTTTTCATCCACTCAAGCCGTTCGTTCCATTGTGCAAGCACCCTGAGACTCACGACACGAGGGAAAGGGTACCAAGGGAAGTCGGGACGACTTCCTGGTTGGTTCCTCCATGATCTGCTAGCCATTATCTGCAAAATAACAAAAATAACAAACCAACAAACAATATGCAAGATTAGTAATAAAAAACAAACAGATATGAGCCAAAAATAACTGACCACGACGAAGACCATGACGAGTCGTCGTGGTCGACGAACTGTCGAGTATTTTTGTGAAAATGCGAAAAAAATCAAGCCATATTCAACTGTAATCAAGTCAAGGGTTTGTTTAGGGCATGTAATCGTGTAAGTGAACATCAAATGCAACGTAGAAACATCAAAAATTGGGTCCGATTTTGGCAAAAATCAGAACCCCAGTTTAAGAAATCGCCCCTAAATCTCGTTCAAATCAAGTAAATGCAGACTAATAAATACTAGAAACTCGATTATAAGTAAGAAAAGATGATAAAAATCATACGTTGTTGGATGAAATCGAAGAAGTGAAGAAATCGGTGAAGAGTCTTCGTGGGGATAACAACACGGGGAGGAAACAGAGTGGTGGTGAAAAAGTAAGAAAACATTTTGACTGAGAATAAAAACCCTAATTTTTACTGAAGTTAAACCGACAACACGTCGTGTGGTATTCACCACGTCGTGTTGTTTTATCGAAATCCGTGAATTGGTTTTTTGGAAAGTCACCACGTCGTGGTATACAGTACCACGTCGGGGTGTGAAAAATACTTTTATTTTGGTCAATCTTTTATAAAAATGTCCACCCACACTCATTTCATGCTATTCCCCACTTCAAAACTTAAATAAAAATTCAGAGGATTGAAAGAACAAAAAAATAGAGCTAAAATAAAGGAAAAATAAGCAAAAATAACGAAAATAAATGAAAAGTAAAGAAAATGCAAACTCAAGACCACAGGTCCCTCTTGCAACCTCTTCTTTTTGGGGAGTAATGGACCAAAGTCCTTCCTGCTTCACGTCGATTCAGCTCGTGCGAATTTCACAATTTCCCCATCTTTTTCTTCATTAGGCATACCTTCCTCATAATGCTTGACCCTATGCTCATTAAACTTAAAGGGAGTTCCGGCTCTTGATATTAACTCAATGGCTCTATGTGGGAAAACTTGTTTAACAATAAATGGTCCATCCCACCGAGTTTTTAGTTTTCCAGGAAAAAGCTTTAATCTTGAATTAAAAAGTAGAACTTTTTGCCCCTCGTGAAAGTCCTTGTGCCCTCTTAGCCTTGCGTCATGCCATTTCTTCATTTTATCTTTTGTAAATTAATGAGCTAGTGTATGCTTCATTTCTTAATTTTTCAAGGGCATTTATTTGCATCAAACGGTTGGTACGAAGCTCGGCCAATTCAAATTTACAAGTCTTCAAAGCCCAAAATGCCTTATGTTCGATTTCAACTGGCAAGTGACAATTTTTTTCCATATACCAAACTATATGGTGTAGTGCATGTTGGATTAGGTGTCTAAGCGAATAGCTATAATTGGTATGTACTTGACCCGAGAGTAGCATGGTCCTTTTGGGTTGCCTTCACCAATGCAATTTGATAGGATGGACTTTTGAGAATAAGGTTATTTGTGATTTGTTAATATATTACAAGTATAATATATTAATATGAAATCATATTGTTTAATTAGTATTGATCAAGAATTAATTTGGAATTAATTTAGTGATCAAAAGAGACTAATTAAATATACGGGGGACTGATTTGGTAAATCAATGATTCTTATAGTGCGGGCCAATGATCCATGGTTAATTAGGATGGGCTAAACCAACATGGATAGTCCATAGAGGTTTAACCCATGGAGCCTAACTAATATGAAGGGTCATGGTGCATTAGGGTTTACATCGATGTAACCCTAGCACTTGGCACATTATAAAAGGAACTCCCTAGAGCTAAAATCGGTTGCCACATACATTCTTGGAGAGTATGAATCGATTTTGTGCTAAGTTACTTATTCTATCAAGCCTCTTTTTGCACTTGGTGTTTGTGACACATTAGAGGCATCACATTTGAGGTGCTAAAACTTATGAAGGCCAAGAACTACAAGTCCTACTAAGAGGTAAGTTATCTAACTAGTTATGTTGTCCAATTGTCAAATTGTATGCCAGTTAGGATGTATGCTTTGGAGAATCAAATTGCATGTATAATTAGAGAAAACATAGATCCAAAGCATCTAGGGTTGCATGTGCAACATAAGGTTGTTAGAGTGCTCAAAACCCTTCAGTGGTATCAGAGCCTAGGATTGTTTTCTGTTATACTTGATGCTTATTGATTTTCCAAGTTGAAAAAATCGATTTTTTGGCCTCTGACTGATGAACTCGCCGAGTCCACTGGCTTACTCGACGAGTCCACTCAGTAAAAGGGCCAACACGACGAGTTAGGATCATGCACTCATCGAGTTAATGGCTCTGGTTGCAGAATTTCGAGCTTTTGGCCAGAATTGGGTTAGGATCATTACCAAAAACTGTTTTTTGAAACATAAAATCTGTTTTTTTGATATGGTAGTGATCATGCTCATCCAATTAAAAGATAATTGTCAAAATTTCAAGATTTGTATTAGTTTATATGATTAGGCTAATTTCTTGCAAATTGTTGATATGAATTATCTTGACTTATGAGTTTAACTAGATCATAGATAAACTATTTGATTATTTTGTTAATTAAAATGTTGATCCAAATGCCTTTAGTGGATTCCATAACTTGTCTTGAAGTTATGGAAAATGAAAAGTCTCATTTTTAAAAGTCATTAAACTCATAAGTTATGGAAATGAAAAGTTTTGAAGAGTTTTAAAACTTGCCCTCAAGTTTTGGAATTTGTAAAGTAACACTTATGAATACTTTAATTCCAAACCTTAGAATTTTAAAAGTTTAAAATTCAACCCTTATACTATTATAATATTAAAAGTTTAATAATTATATATATGTATAAGACAAGTCAGTCTTACCGTTAGTAGGCCTCATTCACGAAGTCGGTCTATAACAGAGGTATAAGGTTACTGCCTATAAAATGGTGGTTTAATGGGTGTCCACTCTCACCCACCACTTTCTTGACCGGTAGAGGGTCGTTAGCCGAACGGGTAGGATAGGTAATTCTCATTAAAAGTATAATGATAATTACAATGTAACTAAATGTTTTATTAAATTTCCAATCTTTGTTACTTTGGGAAAAATGTGAAATTGATGCTAATCCATGAAATTGCACTTTGCACCTTGCCAAGTCGTTAATGGAGCGTGTGTGGTTAACCGGCACATTAACTTGGACTAGTAAGGGTGGCAAAGGGTAGCTTGATGTTTGTCATATATCAATGGAGCGTGGGTGGTTAACCGGCACATTGATTAGGTGATAAATGACATCGAGTGTACCAAGCACATTTGCATGGTTATTCACACCTTGTTTGTGATCCTCGGTATCCCAGTCACAAACTTGAAGGGCATAATCGAGATTTAAACATGCCATTGAAAAGTTCAATGAATCTCAAAAGAATCTAGGAATTTCAATCCAATTAAAACTTAATAATCAATTTCGTTTTTCATGGTGGAAATTGGTAAATCGTCATTTACCTACCTTCAAATATTTTGCAATTGGATTACGACATCCCTCTTACAAATTGTAAAATATTGTGTTGGGTCCTAGCCTTAATATTTCATTTGGGTGTTATATTAAGGACTCTTATCTAATTTAAACTTTGTCTTTCTTATTCAGATGTCTTCCAACACTGCTTCTGGATCAAACCCTATTGGCTCTTTCTCCCTAATGAACTTGTGTGGGAGAGTTATCTTTGATGGTTCCAACTTCAATGATTGGATCAGGAACATCAGGATGGTTACTCGTTACGAGGACAAGGAATATGTCCTCGACAAAGAGCTTTAAGGAAATTGTGAGTCGTCTGCTGCTCCTGAGGAGATTGCTGAGTATAGGACTCATGAGAAGTGTTAGGAATAAATCTGAGATGACGAATGCAGAATATCAAGAACAATCAAAAGTAAACCTAATGATTATTTAGGGTTTTCCCTAAATAACCAAATCAATTTCAATATCTCAAATACTCAACAATCTCCCCCTAGATGTTGAAACTGATGAAGATCACGATATCCAATCTTCTTGGCATTTCTCCCTCTAAATTGTGAGACTCATAAGTACATGGGGTCTTCAAAGCGAGAGAAATAAGAATAATCTTCCAAATACGAACTCCCCCTTGAATAATCATCACTCCCCCTTGAATCTTCAACAAATGTCATGGAGAGAATCCGGAAAGTTAAGAAGAATCACCAACAATCTTCAAAACCCGTCAGAATAGATGAAATAAATCCCTTTAGAATAAACCCAATCTTCAAAAATTAAAACGGGAAAAATAACAAAAAAAATAATTTTGTATTTTTCGATTTTTAAATTTAGACAAAAGAATAGAAATGAAGCAATTATTTAGAAGGGTTTATAAAGAAAAAGACCAAAGAAAAGGATTAGAAATGAAAGTATTTTGGTAAGAAGGGGTAAAAATGGTAAAAAAAAACCTAAATTTTTGAAAAGAATTTTGGATATGGGGTTAAATCTTTGAACATCTGAAAGTCAGGGGGCTAAGGATAAAAATATATCCAATTATCTTCAATGTACCGCTGAAACAAATAACGATCTTTGAGGAAGGTGGAAACTATAATGTTTGATAACTCTCGGGGACTAGATTTGTAACATAGAATCATCTTCTTCATACGAATGAAAAAGAACACGCCTTTGACTCTTAAAAGTCAAAATTGACGAACGATCTTATTCAATCCAAATAAAAAAATGAAATCAAGTTCCGATCGACAGGATAGCATCATTCCGATTTCAATTTTGTTTTTGAAATCCAATTGCGAATCTTTAATCCCAGAACTCTGATCAATTTGAACCTCCATGAACGATCGACTATAAACCTGTGCTCAGATTTCAAATGATTTTCATATACGAACACCAAATTACAATTCATTCCTAGAACTCCAATCGATTTCAACATAAAGACTTGAAATCCGATTTCAATTTCATGAACAACTCCAATTCTTGATTTGCAATTAATTCCAATTTCGGTTCCAACTTCTGAACCGACTGTGAAGTGAATCCTTCAATTTTGAGTAACAGGTGCAAATCCTTCAATATCGACTGTGAAGGGACTCCAGTTTCGTTCTAGTCAATTGATCGTGAACCTAAAGCGAATCGCAGGTTCGCTTCAGTTACAATTACAGGTTCGCTCTTATGGCCCCGATTTCAAATTGACATGGACCGAAAGTAATCAAGGACCGAACGCAGATTAAGGACCGAAAGTGAATTGCAGTTCGCTTCAATTATACCAAAGCGAAATCAACCGAACGTTCGGTTGTGAACAGTAGATTCGGTTCTTATTCGTGAGGTTCGCTTCAAATTGTGAACAGTAGGTTCGGTTCTTATTCGTGAGGTTCGCTTCTATGAGTTCGGTTCTGTGACCTTCGGCTTCTTGACTTTCGCTTCAAAGAACGAACACAGGAATGAGCCTTTTATTTATCCAAAGTTTCGAAAGTAATTTTTTTAGAGAGAGATTTGAGGATTCGGTTGTACATTCTGTTTATTCTTTTAATTCTATTTTTTTTAAGAGTGTTTTGTGCTACTTTATTTTTGTTTGTTTTTTCTGTTTTTATTATTTTTCAGAAAACGTCAAAAATCCAAAAATATTTTCTTTTTCTGTTTTTATTATTTTTCAGAAAACTTCAAAAAAAATCCAAAAATATTTTCTTTTTCCAGTTTTTATTATTTTTCAGAAAATTTCAAAACTCTATAAACTTTTTTTTTTAAGTTTTTTTTGTTTTGTTTGGTTTGTTTGTTTGTTTTGTTTGTGTGGTATGTTTGTTTGCTTGTTCTTTTAATTAGGTCCCAAGTATATCAGTGCAACAGAATTTGGAGCTAAGGCAGGTATGATTCTTTTCATCTAAACTAGTTAAGAGTCCCTAGAAGCATGTTGTTGCATGTCGACCGAAGCTTCTACGACCAAGAGAAAGGCCTTAATGATTCGATCTATACCTATCGTTTCTTCCCAATCAGGCTGTTACAATCAACTCAAGTCAAGAGCTACCTTACTCTTCTCAAATGAGTTAAGAGTTTTCTACTTTGTCATGTTAATATAGCAGTGGTACTTTCGGTTCTTTAACCACCCTCCTTACCTTCTCCATCAACTTTCGGTTCACCACTGTAACCCTTGAGACTCTCGGTCTTTACCACTGAGGTTTATGGTTGCATAAAATTTGTGTTTGTGATCTTAGATACGTACACCACGTGCTGAGTGAAACCCACAATCCAACACCAATAAAGAATTGACGGTGAATCATTGTATTCAAGATCTTACTGGTTACATAATAAAATCTCATTTTATTTTTGAGTGGTCTTTTATGCAATTGTCTAACACCAAGACTTTTCTTCCCAAAAAGATCCAGTTTGTTTTTGTTTTTGAGATTTCTATCACATCTTTAGTCACATCATATTATATTCAACCTACTTGTTCAACAGACCACATTGGTCTCACAAGTACTTCTTCCAACGTTCGGTCTTATGTTAAGAATCCACGTTCGGTTGAAGAAAAGCCACCTTTAGCCTATTAATTAAAAGAAGCCTTTCGATGTTTCTCTACAAGCACTCGATCGTATTTTCTCGGGAAACCAAGCAAGCACTTCAAGTCTCTCTTGACTTTGAAGGAAGCGATTCTTGCCTGGAATCATCTGCTTTATGTCTTCTAACAGACATCACTCACATCCTATACACATTTTGCTTTATTTCTTTATCTTTTGTCACACAATTGCACGAAAATTCTCTGTGATTTTCCAACATTCTGGTTGTTATTGGTTCGTTTACCTTTTGGAGCAACAGGGGTTATCCTAATTTTGGAGCGACGCTGAATTACAAACGACGAATTGAGGATAAGCTTTTGGGCGCGTGAATTTGAACGGTTCCTATACCCACGCGTGCTGGCGTATACCTGGGAGAAACCAACCTGTCACATCGCGCTTTTTCAGGCGACGTTTCAGTGACCTCATCACTATCATGACGATTCTTTCTCTCTCCTGGAAACGGTATATAAAGGGTTTCTAATTTCCTTTGTCTCTTTTACCAGCAACAAATTCTCTCAATATACAAGGCGATTTGCAACTGTTCATCTTCTTCCTTCACTCAACAATGGCGACTTCTTCATCTGCTCACGATCAAACTGCTTCGTCCACATTGCTCTCGATCAAGCCAAACCAGAACATGATCATTCAACTCAACCCTTTTCTATATGATTCATACATGCTACAAGTGGTTGAGTGTTTGAAGTATTCACCTTTGGTTCTAGCCCTAACACAGGTGGAATCTGTTCCAATGTCACTCTTATCGCAAGTCTACACTACTGCTTCATATGATAAGAACAAGGAGAGGATCTACTTCCAAATCTTCTCTCACAAGGCTTCGATTTCGAAAGGGAGGTTTTGTTCACTGTTACAGCTTGTTGTGGATTCGTCTGTGATCTCACTTGACTTCATCACCACTACTCAACTATTCTCGATGCTCTACGAGATGGGCTACACTGATGTGCTTACCACGGTTACGAAGGTTAAGAAGTCATGCATACCGCCCCAATGGAATGGATTGCTTACTCTTCTCATCAAGAGTTTGGCGGAGAGGAGTGTTGGGTCTGATGGTACCAGCAAGGGTTTTCTGACCATTCTATATGGTCTTTACAATGGGATAAATCTCGACTATGGGTCGATTATCTAGTCACAGGTGGTGCAAAGCCTCAACACTTCAACGAGGCACTCTGAAATTTCGTGTGGTCGCTTCTGGACTCTCATCACACGCAGGGTGATTGATACTTTGCAGATTTCGTTAATGAAGGATGCCCTCGTCTTGTCTGTGGCTACCTTTCACACCAAGAAAATTATCTTTTCTGATCCCACAAAGTTCCCTCACAATGGCTCCGTACTTGAGACGATGTACAGGTGTGTATCAGCCGAAAGTAAGGTAATGGCTGATTATCAAAACCTTCCTTCCAAGGAACCGAGAGTATTATCTCCTGAACAACAGGCTGCTTTGGATGCTGTGGAAAAACCTGCAAACAGAGGAAAAAGGGCAACTACAAAGAAAGGAACAACCGATGATGATAAGTCTAAGGCTTCCAAGTCTAGGAAGCGAAAGTCTGAAAAAGGGGATTCTTCTAAGCCAAAGAAGATTAAGAAGATGGCGAAGAAATCCAAGAGTCCTTCTCCTTCCAGTTCAAACAATGATGAGGAGGATGAAGAAGAGCATCATGAATCACCGAGAGGTAACAGACCTCCTCGATCACCAACTCCAACCGAACCTCTTACTGATAAGGTTCCAACACCTCCTCCATCTCCACCAAAAGCAACTGTTCCAATTTCGGTTGCTCCTGTTCCCCCACCTACCACATCTCAAACAACAACTTCTATTCCACCACCACCACCACCCGTTAATACCATACCTATTTCTACCACTCCAATCCCTCCTCCTATTATTTCCCAATCAACTACCACCACTATCCCAGAACCGACAGTAAGAGTCAACGTATCTGATACGGGGGCGACTACTGAGACCGAACCTCCAGTTACTTCTAAACCTCTTTCACCCTCACCTTCAACCGATTCCGGTGCCACTCTCGGTGGTGATAATGATGAGTTTGACTCTACTTACTACAGGCCCTATCGGCTTCCTACCGATGACAATGACGAAGCTCCAGTCACACGACAACAACTGTAGAGCATTGATGAGAAACTTGATAAATTGCTTGATGCCAACAAGTCATACAACGATGTGGTGCTAAAAGCTTTTATGGACACTGCTCTTGAGCAATATACTGGGGCAATTGACAAATCAAAGAAGGCTGTTAACGCTTGTACTTCTTCTTACAAGAAGGCAACTACTGACGTTGCAGAAATTGTTCATAGTACCCAGATCTTTCTCGAATCACTCAAAGGGCATGCTGATTCCAATGCAGCCAATGTCAATGCTTCAGTGGATTCCTTATCCAAATCACTTCAAGAGGAGCAAACTAAGTTTGAAGTTGTTCGTTCTTCAATGCAAGCAGAGAACACTTCACTTATCAGCTCTGTGAATTCTCGGCTTGAATCTCTCCAAGCTGATTTAGAAAAGGAGAGTGCTCTAAAGGAAGATCTTACCCGCCAAGCCTCAACAACTGAAGTTCAGAAGGTGCAGTTGGCTTAGGCTGAAAAGGAGATCACATTATTGAAGACTGAGCGTGCAGTATTCAGAAGCTGTGCTGGAGATGTTAAGGATATGCTTACCAACCGTCTTGGTGCTCATGATCCTATCCTTACTCTCACTATAAGGAATCATCTGACGTCAAAACTTCTTCCTGCCCTTGCCATGTTACATGAGATGAAGGGTGTTTCGGAGAGATTCGTACCTCCAAAACAAGGGGAGAAGGTGCTCAACCGAAGGTTACTGTGAAAACCGAATCTGCTCAACCGAAAGTCAAAGTTACAACCGAACCGAAGGGTAATGAAGCTTCGGGTTCTGGTTCTCAAGCTAAGAAGAAGGGGATTGATGATAAAAGTGATGAAGAAGAAGAAGAGACTATTGCTGAGGCCCTTAAAAGAAAGAAGAGGGACAGAGAATTGGATGAAACCTTAAGGGTTGCGAGGGAGGCTGAGGAAAGGGAAATGAGGAACAAGGAAGAACAGGATGCCTTAAACTGCAAGAAGGCCTTGTTTCCTCTCTGGACAAGAGAAACACTCATCAATGAGGCAATAGAGTTTCCAAGCGTCTACTGGCTGGAACCTGTCGCTTCATTTGATTGTGATAATTCATAGGATTCACAGTTCGATATGCCAATAACACGAAAGGCATTCACATTTCATTGTTTCGATTCGACTGTTGAAGTTCCTTTCCCTCATCCGAAAGTTGATCGCGAACTAATTGATTTTTATTTGAAGTTCGGTCAACCCCAGTACTTGACATGGAGTGCACAGAAAATTGTTACTGTCAAGGTACTAAAACCTTCGCCTGCTGGGAAGTTCATAAATGTTAGTTTCAAAATCACCCGAGGATCAGCAAACTCGGTTTCGACTATTTCTCTGGCAGATCTTCCAAATTTAAATCCTCATGACTGGATCCTGTTCTTTAACATTTTGCTCACCAATCTGAAAGAATATGAGCCGATACTGGATCATTTGAAGAGGATGTTCGCCTCTTACATCCATGAGGTTGCTGCTATGGATCAGGAGATAGCAAAAGTGATGAATAAGAAAGTGACTGTCAAGCCAACAACGAAACCAGGAGATGTAAATAAAATGAGGATGGGCCAAATTGACTCTACACATCTTACTGTAATGTTCACAAGAGGTGAAGCCAATCGTTTTCTGTTCGCTCTTGTTGATAAACATTTGTTCTCAACAGACTGCTTAGAGCACATTATCAGTATCATTCATCGGTGCAAGCAGAATTCTGATGCAGACAAAAAGAACTTTACGGACATGCTTCGGTGGTACATTACTTTTCGTCATCATCTATTGGCCATCATACCGAAGGTGTTCAAGACAATCAAGAAGTCTTCTGCAGCTCAACCGAGGTGAGCTTTCGGCTCCAATGATGCAAAGGGGGAGATTGTTGGGTATTATTGTGTTGCATCATGGGATTGTTTTCTATATCCGGATTGGGCCTATCCATCCGTGATTATCAAGTAGGGTTAGACTATAAATAGTGCATGCATGTATGCATTAGATACGTTCTTGATTATCATTGATTATTGTTTTGTAACCCTAATCACCTCTACAGTCGAAGTTCTTAATCGAGCTCTTCTGAGGTGTTAAAGTTCTAATCATACGACATCTTTAAAGCCATTCTTGTGTTTATAGATACGTCCTCAATTGTTTGCCTACGTAGAATCTATCGGTCCTAATAGAACATTGTTCTAACAAGAAGGATGCCACCAAGGTGTCTTGTATCATGTTGGCTAATATGACAGATGAACTCCAAAAGTCCTATGAGGACTATTACCCTTTTGAGATGCACCAAGACCTGATGGAAACATACCATCAGAGTGCTCGTCAAAAGAGGTATGAAATCATCGCCTCCATGATAACAACAAAGATGAAGGATGGAGAATCCATCACGGCCCACTTGCAGAAAATGCAAAGGTTTGTGGACCGCTTGTTGAAGTTGAATGTGAACTTTCATGAAGAGTTGGCCATAGATATCATTCTACACTCTTTACCTCCGTGTTATGATCAGTTCCGTATGACCTATCATATGAACAAGGAGGAGGTCACTCTTAGCAAGCTTCAAGGCCATTTAAGGACTGCTGAAAGTAGTCTCAAAGGTAAATCTGTTGTTTCTACTCCTACTGCTACTGCCCATCTCTTGGCAATTGGACATGGGAAAAGGAAGAAGAGGAAGGCTCCCTCTAAGAGCCGCAAGGGAAACTCTCTTGATGGATCCTCTTCCAGTGGGATCAAAGCTGGTTCTGCTAATCCCTCTACCAACCCAAAAGAAGCAGAGTGTTTCTACTGTCATAATAAAGGGCACTGGAAGTGAAGCTGGCCCAAATACTTGCAGGATGTCAAGGATCGGAAGGTTAAACCCACCCATGCAGGTATTTATACTATTCTATCTAATAACTCATCATATTCTTGTTCTTGGGTCCTTGATACAGGTTGTGGATTTCACATTTGTTCTTATTTGCAGGGACTAAAAAGAAGTAAGGATGTGGAGCACGGGAAGATGAACTTGATCATGGGGAATAGGAAAATGTCGCTTGTCACCAAGATTGGAGTTTATTCTTTATTGCTTAGTAGTGGGTTGAAATTAGATTTGAATAATTGTTTCGACTCGTCTGATATGGCGAGAAATATTATTTCCTTTCATGGTTTGTACAAACAAGGTTTTAGTTTTTCGTTTGATCGTGAAATTGGTGCTATTAATGCTTTTTATAATGGCGTTTTTTATTTTAAAGTATTGCCTTGTAATGGTGTATATGAAAGTGTGATGGTTGTAGACAACTTAGGAAATAATGTGTTGCACATTGATTCTTCCAATAGTTTGGATAAGGCATTCTTGTGGCATTGTCGTCTTGGACATGTCAGCAAGAAGCACACAGGGCAACTCCAGAAGGTTGGAGTCTTGGAGTCATTCGACATAAGGTCGGATGATACTTGCGAATCTTGTTTGCTTGGAAAGATGACCAAGTCACCCTTCATTCACTGGTACTTGTGAAAGGGGTGAAGGTTTGTTGGATCTCATACACACCGATGTGTGTGGACCTTTTAGAACCGCCACAAGGGATGCTAACCGCTTCTATATGACTTTTATTGATGATTAAAGCAGATATGGCTATATCTACTTAATCAAACATAAGTCAGAAACCTTTGAAAGATTCAAAGAGTTTAAACAACAAGTGGAGAATCAGCTGGGCAGGAAGATAAAGATGCTCCGATCCGATCGGAGTGGTGAGTATCTTAGTATCGAGTTCCAATACTATCTTAAGGAATGTGGGATTGTTTCACAATTGACACAACCTAGGACACTACAGCTTAATGGTGTGGCTGGGAGGCGCAATCGAACCTTGTTGGACATGGTTCGTTCCATGATGAGTCGAGCTTCGTTACCTATCTCATTCTGGGGGTATGCCTTAGAGACTGCCGCCCAAATCCTTAATCTAGTCCCAACTAAGAAGGTTACCAAAACACCTCACGAGATGTGGAAAGGGAAGGTTCTCTCGTTAGCACACTATTAGATGCATTTTATATGCATATTTTAGCACGATTTCCTCAGTAGTTTGTCATAAAATGCTAACTAACTCCCAATTATTATTATGTATTGAATGTTTCGTGATTATTTTGTAGAATGCCCGTACTGCTCATGTTTGTTATGATTTTTTAGGGTAATTTGGAGCGCATGGATGATTACGCGAGTTCGTGATGCGTTAATGGATGTTTTGGAGCTTAATTGGAGTCTAGACTAAGGAAGGATGACGAGGAATGATCAAGAACTACTTGGAAGGAGGAACGATGATCAAAAGGCACCGAAAATGACAACATGCGATCGCATGTTGTCCCTATGCGATCGCAGCTATCCCTACGCGATCGCATGTTAGGTCGCAGCTTTGTTTCCGAGATTTTTCTTGCAAAAAAATTCACAAGGATGAGAAAACTCACTTCATGCGATCAAAGGTTGTGCTCATGTGATTGTAGGTTGGCCAAAATGTCTCGAAATGGTATCGTACTTCAATTAAAAGGCATGTGACGCATTTTCGGTAATACATGCGATCGCAGGTTGTCCCTATGCGATCGCACGCATGACGCTTTTACAGTTGGACGTATAAATAGAGCCACAGACTTGTCTAGTAACCCTAATTGACGATTCTTGGCCATTCTAAGGCAATTTTCAGAGGGTTTCAAGTGAAGAAAGCGGATCTAAAGGAGACGATTTAATTTCTTTTCATTGTTTAGTAAGATTTATCGTTTAGACTCTATTTTCTACTGTTTGTAATACGTTTTTAGCCATGTCGGGCTAAAAACTCAGATTTCAGTTTCGCAAGACATAACCTTTTCGTATGATTAATCATTAGGCACTATGTTTGACTGTAATTACTATTTAGTTTGATCAATTCTGTGTTTAATTGAGTGTTTGATTTTGATTTCAATTTTTGTTGGCCACTTAAATTGTTTGTGAATCATTCTAGTCAGCTAATAGTTTAGATCCGTAATTATCTAGATTAGTCAGTAAAAAGTGACATATATTAGATTAATTATGCGTTTAGTTAACTCTAATATGGATTGATCAAACAAGTTTTTACGCCTCCGAGCTTATGAGATGTATTGGACTTTACTGGGAAATTACACTGTGTTTAATGCAACTTTTCTTTGTTAATCAAGAGCTTGTTTGGTTAATTTGGTAAAAAGTTAGGTTTAATTCAGAGAACTTATTGTGATTAAATGATTTTTGTAATAGAGGTCATTAAAGCTTGTTCATGAACTTCAGTACCAGTTTAACAAAGTGCATAGTCAAATACTGTGTTGAATGTTAATTATATGATCAGGGGAGTCAATGCGAAACTGGAATTGCTTTCTCTTATTTGAAATTTTACTACTTTTAAAATCAGTTAATCTTTTATCATTTTTGATTTTTATTAGTCTAAATTTTCAGAAATAACCCCCCCCCCCCCCCCCGCTTTTATGTTTTATTCACTTGTCAAAATTTAGGTTGTGCCTTACGCAAAGAGGCAAAGACTTTAGGACCTGTCCCTGAGGATACAACCCTGCTTACCAGTACTACCTGTTAGTGCAAAAGAGCAGTTTTATTTATATTTTTATTTCTTTAATGTGCACGACAACGGTTTTTAACAAATTGGCGTCGTTGCCGGGGACACGGTAAACACTAATAGTTTTATGCCAAGATCTTCACGTACAGGTGATCTAATTTTTGATCCAGAGATTGAGAAGACTGCTAGGAAGCTAAAGAAGGAGGCAAAACTTCAGAATCAACAAGCAGGAACCTCAGCCTCTTCCCCCCCCCCCCCCTCACATTGTAAAACACCCACACCACAAGGCACTCCCTTGTGGAACAAAACCGAAGCCTCATTGCAATGTTTTCCAAAAGCACCACCTACCTCACCCGTTAACAGCCCGTTGAAAACATACTCCTCATCATCTTCAGACAAACCCGAACTCACAGACTCTTCTTAAACTGAAACAGAATTCACCATGAGCGAAAACGAAGACGAAGATGAAAAGTCTCTCCGCGAATGGGCAACACAAGAGGTTGCCCAGCAACCCTTATGTATCACCTTCCCAGAGGCTCAAAATTTTAAGCTAAAATCTGGTTTGATCCATTTGCTGCCCCCATTCTGAGGCCTTGAGAATGAAGATCCTTATAAATTTCTCAAGGAATTACATGTTGGCTGTTCTAGAATGAAGGCCCATACAGTCACTGAAGATCAGATCAAACTAAGGGCATTCCCCTTCTTAATTCAAGATGCAGCAAAGGATTGGTTATATGACCTCCCGTCCGATTCAATAACAAGCTAGAATGAACTTGCCAAACTTTTTCTAGAAAAATATTTTCCCAATGCGAAAGTGTCAAATCTGCGTAGAGACATTCTAGATGTAAAGCAAGGCAAAAGAGAAGCTCTCCACACTGATTTGGAGCGATTCAAGAAGCTTCTAGTTCGATGCCTGCAACATGGCATTAGTGATTATGAGTTATATCAGTGTTTCTGTGAAGGATTGATACCCATGGAGAAGGGACTTATAAATGCATCAAGTGGAGGGTCACTTTCAGACATGACACCAAGGGAGATCAGGGCATTAATAATGAAGTTGGCCAATGAATCAAAACATTCAGCAACTGAAGAAGAGTGGTACCCAGACCATCCAAGAGGAGTCAAGGATATGAGTAATGCCCACCTGGAATCCCAGATTTCAGAATTGACTAAAGCTGTCCTTTTGTTGACAAAAGAAAAAGGTATTGAAGCAAAAGTCAAACCTTGTGGGATCGGCTGCAAAACTGGGCATCCAACAGACATGTGACTCCTACTTCAAGAAGACAATGAATTTGTTCAACTATGGGAGTATTTCAGCAAAGGCCATTTGATCAGCATCGCAACAACCAAGCTTGGGGAGGGCCTCAAAATAACAATTTCCAGCCAAGGCCTCAACAGAACTTCCAGCAAAGGAACCAATTCTAAGCTCCACCTGGATTTCAGCAAACTTTCCAGCAAAATCAACACCAAAGCAACTTTCAGCAACCACCTATTCAGTCACAAGCTAGTAGTTCCAGCATGTATTTGGAAGATATAGTCAAAAGTCTTGCTACCAGTACCCAAACCTTCCAGAATGAAACAAAGTCTAGCATCAAAAAACTGGAGCAGCAGGTATCACAACTCGCGAACTCCATGAGCAAACTAGAAGCACAAACCCAAGGAAAATTCCCATCTCAGACTGAGAAAAGCCCAAAGAACAATGCTTGTGCTGTCACCCTCAGAAGTGGTAAAAACTACAAAGGACCAGATCAACAAGAAGATGAGGAAGAAGAGATCGTAGTTGAGCAAGAATCTGAGGCGACTGAAGAGGTACAGAAAAAAGATAGACATGTTGAAGCTGAGGTGAAAATTACTCCTCCTCCTTTTCCCTCAAGACTGAAAAAAGATATTATGGAAAAGGAAGACAAGGATATTATGGATTTCTTCAGAAAGTTTGAGGTAAAATATTCCCCTTCTTGATGCAATTAAACAACTACCCCGATATGCTAAATTTTTAAAAGAGTTATGTACTTCAAAAAGAAAATTAAAAGGAAACGAAACAGTTAAAGTAAGCGAGAATGTTTCAGCTATTTTACAGAAAAGGCTACCCCCAAAGTGTAAGGATCCAGGAGTACTTATTGTTCCTTGCAAGTTGGGGAACCTTTCAGTGCCACGAGCTATGTTGGACTTAGGAGCTTCTATAAATGTTATTCCATATTCACTTTTTAAAACAATCGGGGTAGGGCCTTTAAAAAGAACAGGAGTCATCATTCAGTTCGCAGATCGTTCTCTGGTGCACCCAAAAGGTGTACAGGAAGACGTTTTGGTTCAAGTGAATGAACTTATATTCCCAGCTGATTTCTATGTTTTAGATATGGGATATGACGACTCACCAAATTCAGGTTCCATTCTTTTGGGGAGACCATTTTTAAAAACTGCCAGAACCAAAATAGATGTTTATGATGGTACCCTTTCAATGGAATTTGATGGTGAAGTTATCAACTTCAATATTTATGACGCCATGCATTATCCTAATGATGTTTCAGCCCGTAATTTCATTGATGTAATTGAACCATTATCTGCAGAATACTTTAAGATTGCTAACCGTGATTCACTAGCATTAGTGCTCCATAGAAATTTGTCTATTAATGTAGCTCAGGTTTTATCAGAAAATTATGTGGTTGACAGCGAAGTTCAAGAGATGGCAGCTCATATGGACCAGTAGAGAAATATGAGGTATGGTAGCAAAACTATTAAATTATCAGTTGTTACCTCCAAACTTTCTCCTTCTGTAGTGCAAGCCCCTATCTTGGAGCTGAAGACACTTCCAGAACACCTGAAATATGCATACCTTGGAGAATAAGAAACATTACCAGTTATCAAAGCCAACAAGTTGTCAGAAAAAGAAGAGTTAGAGCTGATTAGAATATTAAAGGAGTATAAAAGCGCAATTGGGTGGACTATTGCAGACATCAAAGGACTCAGCCCATCTCTCTGCATGCATAAAATTTTGATGGAAGAAGATTATAAGCCATCGCAGGAAGCCCAATACAGATTAAACCCACCAATGATGGAGGTGGTTAAAAAAGAAGTTATGAAGTTATTGGATGTTGGGATGATATACCCAATATCTGACAGCAAATAGGGTGTATCGATTACAGAAGGCTGGGGTGATAGTGGTAGTGAACAAAGAAGGAGAGTTGGTTCCAAGTCTGGTTCAGAATGGATGGCACGTTTGTATCGATTACAGAAAATTAAACGCAGCCACCCGGAAAGATCATTTTCCTCTCCCATTCATAGATCATATGCTAGAGAGGCTTGCTAGAAAATCCCATTACTGTTGTTTGGATGGATTCTCAGGTTTCCATCAGATTCTAGTTACTCCAGAAGACCCGGAGAAAACAACCTTCACATACTCATTCGGGACATTCACGTATAGGCGTATGCCCTTTGGACTCTGCAACGCACTCATTACCTTTCAAAGGTATATGGTTATTATATTTTCTGAATATGTCGAGAATACCATAGAATTATTCATGGATGATTTTACCGTCTATGGAGACTCCTTTGATATTTGTTTGAAAAACCTCACAAAAATTTTGCAAATATGTATTGAAACAGACTTGGTCTTGAATTTTGAAAAATGTCACTTTATGGTTGACCAAGGTCTGATTCTTGGTCATATTGTTTCAAAAAGAGGTTTGGAAGTCGACAAAGAAAAATTGATGTTATAAAAAGCTTACCCTACCTGAAAAACGTTTGGGAAGTGCGTTCCTTTCTTGGTCATGCAGGTTTTTACAGGAGGTTTGTAAAATATTTTTCGAAGATATCAGTTCCCATATGCCAGTTACTGCAAAAAGATGTTGAATTTGACTTCAATGAAGACTGCAAGAAGGCTTTTGATGTGCTAAAAAATCTTCTTACTTCTGCCCCCATTATTCGGCCCCCAAATTGGAGTCTACCATTCGAAATAATGTGTGACGCCAGTAACACTGTTGTTGGTGTTGTTTTAGGATCTAGAAAAGACCGGGTTCCCCACGTTATATACTACGCATCAAAAACTTTGGACAACGCCCAAGCAAATTACTCCACCACAGAAAAAGAGTTGTTGTCAATCGTTTTCGCATTGGAAAAATTCAGGCAATATTTGTTGGGCACAAAAGTTATAATCTTTTCTGATCACACAGCTATTCGGTACCTCCTTGCCAAAAAGACTCAAATCCAAGGTTGATCAGATGGATTTTGCTGCTATAGGAATTTGATATAGAGATCAGGGATAAAAGTGGCAGAGAAAACTTGGTAGCTGATCATTTGAGCCGACTCACTCCACCTGAAGACCCGACACCGATTCGCAAAACATTTCCTGATGAGCATCTAATCGCTGTTCAGAACCCTCCTCGGTTTGCTGATATAGTGAACTACTTGGTCTCCAGAGAACTCCCTTCCGATCTTACTCGAGCCCAGAAAGATAAAATAAAGAAGGAGGCGAAAAGATATGTTTGGGACGAGCCGTATCTATGGAAACACTGTGCTGATCAGGTAATTAATAGATGTGTGCCTCAAGATGAAGTCAAGTCAATTCTGATTTCTGCCATTCAGAAGCTTGTAGAGGGCATTATGGTCCACAACGAACCGTACTCAAGGTCTTGGACAACGGTCTTTATTGGCCTTATATTTTTCGTGACTCTTTTCTGTTTTGCAAAACATGTGAAAGGTGCCAAATGACTGGGTCTTTGACATCTCGTAATCAGATGCCACTTACTCCAATCTTAGTATGTGAAATCTTTGACGTCTGGGGTATAGATTTCATGGGCCCGTTTCCGCCATCTTTCGAGTTTGTTTATATCTTACTTGCTGTGGATTACGTGTCCAAATGGGTTGAGGAAAAAGCTACATGAACAGACGATGCCAAGGTTGTGGTTGATTTTGTCAAGACAAATATATTTGCTAGGTTTGGGCACCAAAAGCCATTATTAGTGATCGGGGTACACAATTCTACAACCGCACCCTCGAAGCATTCCTCAAGAAATATGGTGTCACACATCGGGTATCCACAACATATCACCTGCAAACCAACGTGCAGGCAGAAGCTTCAAACAGACAGATCAAGGGCATTATATAGAAAACCATTAATCCGGTCAAGAAAGATTGGAGTATTCGATTGGATGATGTATTATAGGCTCACCGAACAGCATACAAGACTTCTATCGGTATGTCACCATATCGAATTGTTTTTGGCAGACCTTGTCGATTACCAGTCGAATTGGAGCATCGAGCATATTAGGTTGTCAAAAACTTGAATATGAGTATGGATAAAGTTGGTAAGAAAAGAAGGTTGGATATCCAAGACTTAGAAGAAATCTGGAATGATGCTTACGAGAACGAAGCAATCTATAAGGAGAAGACAAAAGCTTTTCACGACAAGATGATCTCGCGAAAGGTATTCACTACCGGTCAAAAGGTATTCTTATATCATTCTCTTTTCAAACTTGTTTCCGGTAAATTAAGGTCTCGTTGGGTGGTACCTTTTGTTGTTACTAACGTGTTTGATCATGGTGCCATAGAAATAAAAAGTGAACAAACAGGAAAGATTTTTAAGGTTAATGGTCATTGTATCAAACCATTTTATGAAGGGTTTCAAGTTACGAACGATGAAGTATAGGTAGTCGAGGTACCGACTTACCGCAGTTGAGGAAACCAAGTAACAATGTCGAGCCAACGACAATAAAAACGGGCAGCTTACCGGGAGGCAACCCGGGCGTTTGTTTTTGGTTTTCATTTTTGCAACTTAATTTCAATTTTTGTATGTTTTTAGTTACTTAGGTCGTCTCTTTTTAATTAAATCGTGTTTTTCATACAAAAAGGAACAGAGAGAATTTGCAAAATTTTGAAAAAAATAAGTTTCTGTGGTCCATGCTATCGCAGGTCCAGTCATGGCGATCACATGTTCTGTTTTTTGGGTCGTAGGTGGTCATCGAGGATTTTTTGAGTTGATATTTGACAAAATGAGGGTCTATGTGATCGCAGGTTGTCCCTATGCGATGGCATGTTTTTATTTTTTTTTACAATATAGCATCCTCGAGTTTTTTACAACGGAAACTACAACTTTTGCCCAACCTGTGATCGCAGGTTCTGTACATGCGATCGCATTTTTTGAGATAATTCCATCTGGATGTTCGATTATACTTAGAATGTCATTTTTCACAAAAAAGAAGAACATGCGATCGCAGGTTTTGGGTTTTCTATATATATCACTCGTAGCCTCATTTGACACACACCAAAACTCAAAAACTCTCTCAAAAGTTCCAGTTTTTTTTCGAATTCTCTCACCAAAAAACACCCAAATCACTAGTTTTTCGTCCAAATCAAGCAAAAAAGGTACCAATCTATTCCATTTTACTTCTACTACATCGCTACGGTAACAAAATCACGATTTCACGGTCAAAATTCTTCAAAAATCTTTTTTTCTTCATTTTGAAATTTGAATTTTTGTGAGTTTCTTCTTCAGCTCTACACTCCGTTAGCACTCCGAAGGTCCCGAAAACTTGAAACGTTTTCTCCAGATACAATTCAGAAGAGGTTCATCCAAACGGAATGTTAAAACTCAAAAAAAATTCAGACGCGAAAAATATACTGTTGCTCAGCGCGCAGTCAGGTATATTCGTTTTGAAACTGAAGTCTTTTGTTTTTGCCATATATTTGTGCGGGCTTGCGTATCCGCTGTGGAAGTAGTTAGAAAAATTTATTTTTTTGCTTGATAATTGTTTATCTGGAAATTGTGCCTCATCTGTCCCAGTCTTGACTTAAAAATGCCTCCTATACCTTCCCGTTCACGTCAAAATGTTGGCATCCCGGACCCATCGTACACCGTCCAAGTGGACAATGTGACCTTATATTTAGGCTCCCGGGTTGCCTTTGACTATTTTCAGCGGCTTCAGGAATGTGAAATTTTACCAGAGCTCTGGCCCCAAGCCACACATTAATGTGGGAAATCCATATTTATGATGGTGTTTGTGCACTCTTCGCCAATATTGGCTGGGAGCGTCTTTTAGGTGCAGATTTTGGTACTTGTCCTCTACTGACCCGAGAGTTTTTAGCTACATTGATTGAAGTCAACCAGGAGGGAAACTTTGCTTTTCGCATTTTTAGCACCCTCACTCTATCCACGTTGACCAGTTGTGTACCTTTTTCCATACCCCGGTCACCAACTTATCTCGGCCTGCCCCTGCTTTCGACGTGCACGATTTTTGGCACTCCGTTACCGGATTGGATTTTTATGAGTCGTCCCAATCTGTTCAGACTAGCATTGTCCATGCAGTCCTAAAAATCGCTTTGAAAATTATTTGCAATATTATTTATGCGCAGGTTGAGACTACCAAAGCCGGCAAAGCCAAGCTTTTTATCTTATGGTGCATGGTCACCGGATTGTACCGCCCTCATTTTGGTGATTTAATCATCAAAAGATTCCACAGAGTTTTCAACCTTGCCATTCGTTGTGGTGGTCTGATCACCGTCATTGCTCGCACCCTCGCAGAGCAGTCTTGCATGGAGTACACTTTCTTTTCGGGTGACTTCTTTCGTTTGACCCTGCAGAACCTTAGGGCCATGCACATGCTACGCCCCGCTCCGGGTGGGAATGTATGGATGCTTGGCCGATCCACTTATTTCAAGGTCACTGGTCTTGATGACATCGTCCTCGCTGACCCCATTAGCGAGACTGCGTGGGTTCTTCCGTAAAAACATTGCACCACCACTTCGCCCACGTAGGTCACAGCAGCCCCCCCCCCCTCTCGTCCTCATTCTGACAGACCATCATCGTCCATTATGCACCCTGATTACACACGGACGCCACACCACTCTCCTATAGCCAGCCTGATCCCATGCAGACTGACTTTCAGGACGGACCCCAGCATACCCAGCCACCTCATCCTGGCCCCAACTCCCCCTTTACTTATCAGCATTATCTTGACCTCCGCCAGATATTGCTGCTCTTCAGCAGACTATGATTGGTCTCCGCCTCGATTATCAGCTTTATAGCACTCAGGTTTTCGGGTATCGTGACGAGGTCTTAGGTTATCGCGAGGACTTTACCGATTTTCGCGACGAGTTCTTCCGTTGTTTCCCATCCTCGCCAGAGTAGTAGTTTTTCACTCCTCCCCAAGCATTAAGGACAATGCTTAATTTTAAGCTTGGGGAGGGGATTTGTTACCCGTTTATAAAATTTTTAATTAAAAAAAAAGTTCAAAAAATCCAAAAAGATTTTTCATTTATGTTTTTATTTGTCATTTTTTTCCCTTCCTAGTTTTTGATTTAAAAAAATACGAGATGATGACATTCATTACATACGATAGCTCCATGAAGTGGGATATTGAGAATTAAAAATGAAAAAAATCTTAAGCGACCTGATTGTTATTGGAAGTGTAGAATCAATTGTCATAACTATGGGACCCAAGACACCGTGATTCGAGACTCCAGCCTTAGATAATAAAAAAATGGCGTACTAAAACGTTTTGTGAGCGGTAATAATAGCTTTAGGATGATTTGCTTCTGAATATTTAAAAAGAATCTTTATCGGCAACTCTGAACCCATAGAACATGGTCCTATTTATTGACACGCGTTACCCCGGCGGTAATAGAGAGCTTAAGTATCAGATCCACACTTTCAAGGAAAGAAGAAAGGGTACAACGTTATATCCAGTACCCAAATCGAGAATTTCAAGTGCTCAATTGAAGAAATTTCAAGAAATTCCAAAAAAAAGGGAGATTGAAGACTTCAAGCTCAAAACGAAGTACAAATCAAAGTTCAATCAAGTTAGAAGTCGTTTCAAAGTTACATCTGGCGAATAAAGAACTTTGTTATATGATACTTATGGCTCTCGAAAAAGTGAAAGCATAGAGCTCGGGCTCCTACGGGGGTTGGCCCTTGCTGCTTCGGCGAAAGCTGATTTGGTCATGCGGGTTATTAAGGATGTGTCGATTCTGATTTTTGACCATCTAGTCTTAAGAACTTGAGATCCGGACTGTGTTATTTTTGCTGATAAAGCTAATTAAGGTATAGAGTTTAAATAAAACTAGGGTTGGACTATTGGGTTACACCGTTTCGTGGTCTTCCTCACTTTGGGAGTTTGTAATACATGAAAGATAGCAGGATGGTTGCTTTGTTGTTAGTGATTGGAGCCCTATTTCGATGTAAAGTCTGATCGTCTATATATATATATATATATATATATATATATATATATATATATATATATATATATATATATATATATATATATATATATATATATATATATATAAGCATGTTTAATTTTAGTTGTTCGTTTCTCTTTTTCATGTTATTTTCGTTCATTATTCATTTTCTTTATTTTTAGCATGCATATTTTATTTCTTGTTCTGTTTATTTCCTGTCGTTCTTGTATTTAGGTTTTTCCTTTGGTTGTTAGTGTGACTAGTTTATTCCTTTACTGCCCATGCCCTCTATTCTGATTACCACATTTATCCTTTCCTTACTCGAGGACAAGTAAGGTCTAAGCTTGGGGAGGTTTGTTAGATGCATTTTATATGCATCTTTTAGCACGATTTCCTCGGTAAAAGCTTCGTTTTGGAGATTATCCGTGCAAAAAATTCACAAGAATGAGAAAACTCACTTCATGCGATCGCAGGTTGTGCTCATGCGATCGTAGGTTGGCCTAAATGTCTCGAAATGGTATCGTACTTCATTTAAAAGGCCCGTGACGTGTTTTCGGTAATACATGCGATCGCAGGTTGTCCCTATGCGATCGCATGCACAACATTTTTACAGCTGGACGTATAAATAGAGCCACAGACTTGTCTAGTAACCCTAATTGACGATTCCTGTCGATTCTAAGGCGATTTTTCAGAGGGTTTCAAGTGAAGAACGCAGATCTAAAGGAGACGATTCCATTTCTTTTCATTGTTTAGTAAGATTTATCATTTAGACTCTATTTTCTACTGTTTGTAATCCATTTTTAGCCATGTCAGGCTAAAAACTTAGATTTCAGTTTCACAAGACATAACCTTTTCGTATGATTAATCATTAGGCACTATGTTTGACTGTGATTACTGTTTAGTTTGATCAATTATGTGTTTAATTGAGTGCTTGATTATGATTTCAATTTCTGTTGGCCACTTAAATTGTTTGTGAATCATTCTAGTCATTTAATTGTTTAGATCCGTAATTGTCTAGATTATTTAGTAAAAAGTGACAAATATTAGATTAATTATGCGCTTAGGGTTAACTCTAATATGGATTGATCAAACAAGTTTTTACGCCTCCGAGCTTATGAGAGGTATTGGACTTTACTGGAAAATTACATTGTGTTTAATGCAACTTTTCTTTGTTAATCAAGAGCTTCTTTGGTTAATTTGGTAAAAAGTTAGGTTAAATTCAAAGAACTTATTTTGATTAAATGATTTTTGTAATAGAGGTCATTAGAGCTTGTTAATGAACTTCAGTACCAGTTTAACCAAGTGCATAGTCAAATATTGTGTTGAATGTTAATTATATGGTCAGGGGAGTCACCGCAAAACTGGAATTGCTTTCACTTATTTGAATTTTTACTACTTTTAAATTCAATTAATCTTTTCTCATTTTCGATTTTTATTAGTCTAAATTTTCAGAAATAACCCCCCTCCCCTCTTATGTTTTATTCACTTTTCAAAATTTAGTTTGTGCCTTACGCAAAGAGGCAAAGACTTTAGGACGTGTCCCTGAGGATCTGACCTTGCTTACCAGTACCACCTGTTAGTGCAAAAGAGCAGTTTTATTTATATTTTTATTTTTTTTAAATCGTGCACGACAGCGGTATTTAACACACACATCAAGGTTTGGGGTTGCGAGGCTTTCGTGAGACACGAGACTCACGACAAGCTCGAACCTCGTAGTGAGCTGTGTATTTTCATCGACTACCCTCATAAATCCTTTGGATATCTCTTTTATAGACCGAGTGACAATGTTGTCTTCGTTGCGAGGAGAGGAGTCTTTCGCAAGAGAGAACTCATAGGCCAAGGAGACAGTGGGAGGCAAATTGACCTTGAAGAGCTTCAAGAGTCAAGCGGTGAAGGAATGTGAGAACAAGATCGATGCACAGGGACAAGGTTTGAAAACTCAAACCTTGAGTAAATACTTGAGATCAATGTCTGCTTGCTAATGGATGTTCAAGTCTAGACTGGAAAGACCAGTCAAGTCTTAGATAATCAGTTCAACAAATGATCAAGACATCAATTAAGAACAAGTAGTCAATGATCAAGGTAAAGTTAATAAATGAAGAACAAGAAGAATGTTTTAAATATGATAAGAGTAAATGCCAAAAGTGAGTGAAAGATCCGTTTTGACTTGTATTGAAAGCTCCTATTTAAAGGAGTGAATGTTACAGCGAATTAACCCAAGTGTTTACATAAGATCGGACAAAAGACATAAGTCTGACATTCTGATTGTCCTAAAACAACTTTAGACTAAGTCTTATGAAACGTTACATAAAATACAAGACAAAAGTAATAAATGCACAAAAGACAAAATAACTTCATTCCGGACAAGTATTATTCCGGAGATGAAAGTTTGATCCGCATCAGCATACATTTCGGACATCTGGATTAGCTCCAGAATGTGTTTCTCTTCAAAATACTCCTCCTCTTCTTCTCTTCAGCTCCGGACAGGTTCCAGAGCACTTTTCCCTTCGGAACCAACACACTTCAGAATATGTACTTAGGATTGCTAGAGGTTCACTTTCAGGTTCCAACAATCTCCCCCTAAGTGAACTTAGCAATCCAGCAGGCTTACTTCATTTCTTCCTTGATGAAGGTGTATGCTCTGAACAACCATTCTCGCACAGAAGCCAATTGACTTACAAACTTTGCCTTAACCTGTTCCGGAGCATCAGACTTGGACGCCCGGGATATGAACTTCTTCAGATCTTTGGTCGGTACTAGGTGTTTATCAAGGACTCGGAAGAAGTCCTTCTTGTTTGTTCTTCTGGTGGTGTAGACAAACCCTAGAACCGGTTCTTCAATCGGACCATCTGCAAGAATTTCAGCTTCCGGAAGAACAAAGTCGATTTTGGCAACGAATTGTTCGGTTCCGTAGAGGTGTGCAAGTTCGTAATCACATCGGCAGAACTCAGCAACATAATCTTTGAGAAAGCTGAGAATTGTGTGGTAAGCACCCATACTGATGTCATCCTTTTGATTTTCTCTGAAGTAAGCAGCTAGGGTAAGGATGTCGTTCGGATTCATTGAAGGAAAATCCGCATCAGTAACGGTCCGTCCGGGGAGTTGGCTTGTTCCGGAGGAGATGGAAATGGAATAGAGGACAATTCAGCTCAAATTTTACTAAAATTTTTCTTCCAAAGCCTTGAAATTTGGTGATCCTCTTCCTTGTCCATACTTCCCTGAAGGGTTGAGCATTCTTTGCATAGAAAGTTTTGAGCCTTTCACGCTCTGTCCAGATGATCACTTCCGGATTATCCGTTGGGTGGAGTAGAGCAAACTTCGTGTAGAATTTGTTGTAAAGAGAGAGAGGAAAATCCAGTTGATCAGTGTCATTTGTGGGAAGGTCATAGTAGAGTGTTGGGATGATTTCATGTGCTTGAAGAATGCCTTCACAGAAAAGAAGAGAGATGCCACGTATCCGATCGTGATTGTCTTTTAAGGCTTGAATCCGGATGTTGTCCTCTAGTGCCTTATGAATTTCCTTCTAAGACCATCCATATTTTTGTTTGAAAGGAGGTCCGGAGTGGAAGGCTTGTTGTTCGGAAGTCATTGGTTTCTTCCCTTTGTCTCTTTGAAGCGCATCAATGACCATCTTCATGTTTTCATCAATGATGAATTCCGGAGTGGGAGTTGGAAGCGGTTCTTCCGGAATTTCATCTGGGGTCCGGAGAGGAGAGCCCTGGTCGATTGGGGCTATTTTTGGTTCCGGAATGGGAGTGGGAGACAGCATAGAAGGAGTGGCTCGGGAAGCTTGAGCTGTAAGAAATGATTTTGCCTTAGCCATTTTGACGGCCATATCAAAAGCTTCCGGAAGAGACGATGGCCAAGAGACTGCGCACCAGATCGTCTTTTGTTCTTCAGTTAATTCCTTCGGAGTGGTCGGCTTTGGAGCTTGAAGACCAAGAACTCCTTTGGGAGCTTCATCTGGAATATATACTTCATCATCTTCATCACCTTCACTTCCTTCAGTGATTCCCAAGATTCCGGAGACGATTTGAACGTCTTCATCTTCGGAATCCAGGTCCTCATCCCTGAGTGTGAATTTCGAGGATGGTTTCCATCTTCTGCTTGGGCCTTCTCCCCCTCTTGCATCGGTGAATCTTGATACCGGTGCAAGCGTTAAGTCTTCCTTAATATCATCAAGTTTGGAGAAAACCTTTTGAAGACCTGTGGAAAGTTGAAGAGTGAGAGTGTCATAGGCTTCGACAGTGGGAGCTTTTTCGCAGAGATGCTTGAATGTGCTGCTGAGGATGGCAATCATCTCATCAAACTTCCTGTTCGGAACATCAACAATGTTCCAAGTTGAGCGCAGGAGTTTGATAAGGACTTGTTGAATAATGAGGTTCATCTCATCCTTCTTCTGGATCTCCTTCTCCAGTCGTTGAATTTGTTTCTCGTGACGAACATGGGTCTACTTGATTAGGTCGTTGGTGGCAGACACTAGATCGTCATGAACCTTGAGCATTGAGGAGATGGTGTTGAGATAATTTTCCACCAAAGCGTCATACTTGGAGTCAATTTTCTCAACTGTGTGCTTCAGCCGGATGGAGATCAGCTGATCAAGGTGGGCTTCTCTTTCTGCAACTGATGGTCCGGACTGTTGGGTGAGAGACTGGAGAATGGAATCAAGTTTTGAATCAAGTTCGGAGACTTTTTGATCCAATTTTTAGTTTAGCTCTGTTACGGATGCCTCTACAGATGCACTTTCTGCATGGTGTCAGAGACATTTGTTCGGATCTCTAGAAGAGCAAAGGGTTCAACGTGGTCACCAGCTGAGGATTATGTATCAGAATTAGAGTTTTGCGGAGGAGGTTGGTGTACGTTCGGATTTGAGGAGGGACCCGGTTTGGTTGCATCATCATCTTCTTGAAGGTTTGAGTTGGAACCGTCGTCCGAAGTGGTAGTGGAAGAGGATCCGAAGTCATAAGCAAACTTGGATACGGATGCTTTGGATTGGTAGTGAACGGAAGTCATGATGTGCATCCAGAATGGTTGTTGCTTCTTCTTCCAACATGACTTCTTCAGATATTTCTTCTTCCAGATCGGTGTGGAAGATGCTTTGCTGAGTGGTGATTGGGGGTAGCTCTGAGGTGAGTTCATTGATAGCGTCATCGTCAGTGGGAGGGACATAGGGCAGATTGCTTTGGATGGCCCTGTTCCTCATGGAGATGAGAGTGGACTCCACTTGAGCTGAAGAAAGGTCCGGACGCCGAGATGCGGCCCTGTTAACATAATCTTCCCAAAGAGGATCATTAGTGCATGGTCGTCCTGTACGCCTTCTGGGTATCAGACCAGTTGTGGCATCAGAAGTTGGAGAGACTGCTCCTCCTTTCGAATGTTTGGAGTCTGGAACAATGGTTCCGGAGTGTGTGCGTGTGGAAGAGATAATTGGAATATCAAATTTGACACGTGAGTTTGTTCCAGGGGGATGCAAGGAACTTTGTTCAACACCGGCATCACCCTTTTGGGAGGGTGAGGGTGGATGATGTGGAGACTCCCCGTGAATGTGTGCTTGTGATGATGAAACATTGTGGGGTACCTCAGATGACTAGGTAGGAGGGGTGTGCGGACGGCCAGAATCATCCATAATGTCATGGGTGCCCTCCTGTTGAGAGGGGGCACTGACTTTGGTTTTCTTTTTGGCCTTACGCTTGGTAGGAGAAGCGTTTCGTTTGGCTGGTTTCTTGATTTTGGGTCCGGACTTAGCAGGATCGGCCTCTTCCGGAGTAGGCTCAACAGAGACCGGGGCAGGTTGTGTGGCGTCGAACACAACCGAAGTCTCAAGATGTTGTTTTAAATAGGGAGAGTCGGAAGGAATGATGGCCAACATGTTGTCCGGGAGACGTCTGACCGGACCAAAAGATGATTGGTCCGGAATTCTATATGCCTTAACTATTTTAAAAGAGACACATACCTCCGGAGGAATGGTGCTAACCGGAATTGGTACTTTGAGCTCCTTGAAGATTTGTTGAATCGTCAGAGCCAAAAATTTAGGACTTGAAATTTCGTTCGGCTTCCTTTTGATGGCGAACTTGCAGAAGTCTTGCCACAAGACTTCAGGAAGATCTACAGCATTATTGTGTCCGGAGTAAATGCTGAAGACTACATTCAGCCAATCCTTGATCAAGGTATCAGTACCTCCATGCTTGCCAAATAACCCACGGATGATGAGATGCATAAGAACGGTCCAGAGCCCAGAAACAACAGTTTTCTTGAAATCCTTTGCCTTGAAGTCTTGCGTGTAGCCAATGAAGTTTAGAAACGTCTGAAACTCTTCAGCCGTTGGTTCAACAACTTCGAAACCAGTAGGATTTGGTGTGACACCAATCGCCTTGAGAAAGGTCGATTTGTAGACAGGAATGGTGCGATCACCAACAATGGTGGTTGACAGAACTCCATCTTCAAGTTTGATGCTTGTGAATGCACGATGAAGATGAGTGAGTGGGAGTGGAAGATCAGGGGTTTTGATAAGTGGAATGGAGAGAGGATGATTAGGAATGAACTCAATCATTATCCTGATCGATTCATCGTAGTCTAGAGGATTTAGGGAGAACAGTTGGGTTGTCTCTCTGAGAAAGGGTTCTTGATCGGCAGAAGAGGATAAGCCCTTTGATCCTTTTGATGATTTCTTCCTGGCGATTGATTTCTTAGGAGTTGATGTAGTTTGAGTTGGACACGAAGAACAGTAAGAGATTTTTGGAGGTTTGAGAGTTGAGAGAGCGTAAAGATGTAAAAGGGAATTTGAAAGAGTATTTATAGGTAGGGAAAGATGGGTCGGGTTGAAAAAGATAATGATGAGGGTCCGAGATCAATCGGGTCGCATTTAATGTTTGTGAATGAGATTTGACAGGTGAGGTGAAAGGGCAAGGCAAATTGGGGCTAAAAATGGGGAATTCAACCGTCAATTCGATTTCTAGTTTAATGGGCGTGCAATCATGTCACGCAAATCGAGGATGATCGGATAAGGATCTTCCTGAAAAGTAACCGTTGAGAAAACCGTTTCGCCTTATTACCTTTTGGTATTCCGGAAGAGTTGTTCCGGACAGTGTATGATCCGGAGGGTAAAAGTTGTGTTCTGGAACATATATGTTTGAAAAAGAGTTCCGGAGCAAATTTTGAGAATTCCGGAGCATTTTTGAAAATTCCGGAGCACTTTTGAAATTCTGGAGCAAATTTGAAAAATCCGGAGCACTTTGAAATTCCGGAGCAGATTTGAAATTTCGGAGCACTTTTGAAAATTCCGGAGCATGTTTGAAATTCCGGAGCACTTTTTGAAATTCTGGAGCAGATTTGAAAATTTCGGAGCAGAAGCGTTTTTGAGATTCGAAGAAACTTTCAGAAAAAGATTTAGGAAACATTCCGGAACAAAGATTGAGAAAACTTCCGGAGAGGGTTTTGAGAGAAATTTCAAAGTACAGAGAGAATTACCTTTCCGGAGTGGATTTCTGGAATTCCATTATGAAGTGAGTTCCGAAATAAAGATTCGGATGATGGTTCAACTTGATAATCGTGATAAATAAGATGAACTGTATAGCTTAAAACTCAAGGGATAGTCAGAAATAAAGACAAGTAAAATGATCCTATGTATTTAGAGAGAAGATAGTTCCGAAGCAAAAATAATTGAGTTCGGAGCAAATTTTCTTCTGAATGCTTCTATCAGAGAGAACATGTCTCATGAAAGAATTGAGGATCAGGCATCATCATACCCATTTTGAGAGTCACAGTAGATAGGAATGCGTTGAAATCGGTAACCATAATCCAAGAGTTGAGATTTCATCCCAAGAACTTGAGAGGTACAGCTAGCAGCAGCAATGTATTCAGCTTCGGCTGTAGAGAGAGCAATGCAGTTCTGTTTCTTGGATGACCAGCTGACTAATCGACCACCTAGGAATTGACATCCTCCTAGGGTACTTTTTCTATCGAGTTGAAGACCACCATAGTTTGAATCAGAGTAAGCTTACAGAAGGAAACTTTCATTTGCTGGATACCAGATTCCGAGACTCTTTGTACCTTTGAGGTATCAGAATATTTGTTTCACAACCAAAATATGAGACATCTTTGGATTGACTTGAAATCTGGCACATAAACATGTTGAGAATATAATGTCCGGACGACTCGCTGTGAGATAGAGTAAGTATCCAATCATTCCACGGTACTTCTTTTCATCAAGGGAAACACCCGAAGGGTCGGCAAAGATCTTGTGTCCGAAGCCCATAGGTACCTTGGCGGAGGCACAGGTGTCCATTGAGTATTTCTTGAGAAGTTCATAAATGTACTTCTCTTGGTGAATGAAGATACCTTTGTTAGTCTGTTTGACTTGAAGACCAAGAAAGAAGCTTAATTCTCGATTCATGCTCATTTGGAATCGACTGATCATAAGTTTGGCAAAATCAGCAACCATAGATGAATCCATAGATCCAAAAATGATGTCGTCCACATAAATTTGTACCAGCATGAGATGATTTCCATTTGATCTTCAGAATAGAGTGGGATCAAGAATTCCTCTTTGAAAACCTTAGCGTTTGAGAAAATCAGTGAGAGTCTCGTACAAAGCCCGAGGAGCTTGCTTGAGTCCATAGACAACCTTTCAGAGTTTATAACAGTAGTTTGGAAAGGAAAGGTTAATAAATCCGGGGGGCTGTTGAAGGTATATGTCGCACCCTCAAACCAAAATGGCGGAAACATTCGGGGGCGGAGGACTTTAGGTAAGTATCACAACACATGCAATATAGTAATCAAAGTACAAACAACCATTGCATTAATAAGTATAAGTTTTACATAAGTGTTTAAACATTACATATTCAAACACTAAAGTACGTACAGTAGAAGACAAGAGTCGCGGTACAGTACTAGGTAGTCTTCTCAAAAGCTTCGGGAGTGTACCTGTTTACTGGATTCCTGAGAATACAAGTTATTTGGAAAGAGTAGATCAACATTTAAGCTGGTGAGTTCATAAGTATTTTAGTTCTGTTAAGTATACCCTAAGTTCTTTGAATAAGTTCACTGGTTTCTCCAGGAAATCCTATATTTCCTGAGGTGATTAACTGATAACCTCAATAGTTTCCCTCTGTAATTACTTAGTTTATACTTATTATATATAACCCAATATCGAATGGACAGTCAAATGGGTGTATCTGCCCTAAGCCCACAACCAAACAAGGAACAGGAAGTAAGGCGGAAGTCACACATTTCACTGTCAATCGGATATTACTTATGTACAACTCTGATGTAATAACTAAGGAATTATAGAATTAACCACTAAAGGTCTTTTATGTTATACTAGTTTACAAAGATTGAATGACTAAGTTTCATTTGATAAGTGGTTTAATCTCATAAACCGTTTCCTTTGTATAAGTGGTTAATCTAATAAACCGTTTCATTTGTAAAAGTGGTTTAATCCCATAAACCGTTTCATTTGTAAAAGTGTTCTAAGTTATATCTGTTCTATAGTAAAAACCATAATATTAATCCTGGAGAGTATTGTATTATCCATAATACTGCCTTGTGGTTTTAAATGTTCAAAACCAGAAGTACAGTACTTGATTTCATGATACGTAGCTCTTACTGTAAGTAAAAGCTACTGAAGGTATATTTGGTCGGGATGTAATTAACTTTTCTTACTCTTATAAGAGAAGTATATTACTTTGTAATTCACTCGTTGTTTTATCCATGTGAGTCCTATTAACCATACTAATATGACGGATATGCCTGCTGCGACGTTCTTCAGGGGTCGGAATGAATATGATATTTGACACCCTAGGCCTGCCGGCCCATATAGATCTATACACAAATTCACGCTCTCCCTACAAGAGATTCTGGCTAATAATTCAGGACTTAAAAGGTTGTACTTAGATAAGTACACCATGAAGGGTCTCACAAATTTATTGTTTCAACGAGATTTACGATGTATTATTATTACCCTGTGAATGCTAACTCTGGCACTTTGTATCGTACCCTTGGTTAATGCAAACCCGGTATGATGTATTATTACCTCGTGTTTTCTAACTCAGGTACTCTGTTTAGTACCTTTGCTAATGCAAACCTGGTAGGATGTATTATTACCTCGTGTTTGCTAACTCGGGTACTCTGTTTAGTACCTTTGCTAATGCAAACCCGGCAGGATGTATTATTACCTCGTGTTTGCTAACTCGGGTACTCTGTATAGTACCTTTGCTAATGCAAACCCGGCATTACCTTGTGTTTGCTAACTCTAGTACTCTGTATAGTACCTTTGTTAATGCAAACTCGGTATGATGTATCTTTACTTCTTTAATATGTTGTTCATATATTAAAGGTATTATACATATCTTGGTATAGTAGAATGAATTTTGGTAATTTCCTTGGAAAGTATACAGTCGTGAATCATACTTGTATATTTAGTTTTCAATCATAAATTATACCTATTATAATTTATATGTTCTATCTGATTAGCATGAATTCTCATGGATGATCACCTTTGCTCAGCCTGATACAAAGGTAATGATACTAAAAGGAGTAACCTTTTATACTTATATATGTATAATATATATATATAATTAAGAAGGAAACGACCTTCGAACAAATAATACAACCTTAATTCCACATCCAAACAAGGAAAAGGAAATAAGATAATTCATTAGTCCTAAGCCCTTCAAATCTTATTTATAGATTTATACATATATAAACATGATTTTTGGCATTTATACTTTGAAATAGCTTATAAAACATTTTTCAAGTCGTGCAACAGGTGCAAATGTCGCGTCGTAGTCAAGACCTTCAATTTGAGTAAAACCTTTAGCTACCAATCTTGCCTTATTTCGAATGATAACTCCTGCATCGTCTACCTTGTTGCGAAATACCCATCTTGTACCGACAATGGGGTGATGTTGAGGAGGAGGAACGAGAGTCCAAACTTCATTTCGGTCAACTTTTGCCAGTTCTTCTTGCATGGCTGTAATCCAATCAGCATGCTCTAATGCTTCCTTGATGGATTTGGGTTCAACCATGGATATGAATGCTGAAAAATGACATTCATTTTGGATGTTGGTAGCTGAGCGAGTTTGTACACCAACATTAGGATTACCGATCACTTGGTTCGGAGGATGATCCTTCGTCCAAACATGTAATTGTGACAACCCGAAATTTCTATCTTGTACAACCATTCACTTCAAAAGAAGTCAGATTTATTTCTGCTAATTTTTAAACTTTTTGGAGTCAGTTTGAGTGTTCTAAAGCCTAGTACTTCAAGAGATAATTAGAGGAAGTATACTTTAGGATTAATTGTGCAACATTTAATTCAAAACTCCAAGAGTTTGGAGTTTTCGGTCCAAAAAAATATTAGGGCCGAAAACCCTAAAGGGTATATAAATGACACTTAGTCATTTTTGCCATTTTTTTCCATTTCCAAGTCAAGAACAATTATCTCTCAAGTATCATCCGAATTTTTGTAAAGATCTTCGAGATTGTAAGTGTTTCCTTCCTTGTTTAGTTGATCTCTTCCATTATCTAGTGATCTTACATGAATTCATCCGTGAAATCATTCCATTTTCTTAGATCTTCAAGTGTTCTTCATTTCACCAAGAACACCAAGAACACACACTAGTGTTTTGGGCCGAAAACACCCTTCTTTGCTTCCATATTGTAAGTATCTATCTCCTATACTTGTTATCTAGTAAGGATACTTGATTTAGGGCCTTGAAATCACCATTTATCCAAGAACAAAAGGAGTTTTCGGTCTAGTGCATATCCTTAGACCGAAAACCCTTATGAAAGGTGCAAAATGACTTTAAGCCTTTCCTAATACTTAGTATTGAGTCTAGAACACTTCATTGATTGTTGAAAGCCCTTGGAAATCACCTTATGCATCAAAGACCATGGGTTTTCGGTCACCTTTTGGACCGAAAATGATTTGGACCGAAAACTATAAGGACCGAAAACCATATGGACCGAAAACCACAAGAACCGAAAACTCCAAGAAACATACCACTTGGACCGAAAACTCCCTTAAGTGGCTTTACAACCCTTAGATGCAATCCTTGGTACTTATAACACTTAAATCAAAGTGTTTTCCTTGTTCTAGGGTGTCTTAACTTGGTTAATTAGTTGCTAAATGACTAATTGGTTACATATATGTGTCGTTATATGTTAAATAGGATCCGTGTGTGTGTTCAAGTCTTCACTTGACACTTAGCATCCTATACCATCCGTTCATCCAAACCACTCACTACAGGTGAGTTCATACCCCTTAATCAACCTTTTAAATGATTTTAAATGCTTTTACGGGGGGGAATACAAGTTGAACTATTATAGTTATTATATCAATCACATGTGATTAATAGCTATCAAACAAGTGGATTTCTTACTTTTCAAACTATGTTATCAATCAAACTACTTCAAACTGTTTTGCAAACTCTTTTACATGTTAAATACTTTTTATTCAAACTCTTTCAAACTTATACTTTGTCAAATGCATATCTATATAGATATAATTATATAAGTAGGATTTAAAGGACTTAGGACTGATAGCTCGCCTTGCTTCCTGTTCCTTGTTTGGTTGTGGACTTAGGGTATCGGTTATTTGTCCGAAGGTCGTTTGAATCTTAGTTATATATTATGTATATATATGTATAGATATAAAAGTTCCTTCATTCAATTCAATACCTTTGGGTAGCAAAGGTATACAAACATGTTCAATTATACAAACAACATTGCTAGTAAAATATAATAGGTATAGTTTAGGAAGTTACTAATACTATTACTATAACAGTGAAACATACAATGAGTCAGTTCATACATGAGTCAATACATACTATGATGAGAAACAAACATAACATACAAATAGAGAATACTATAATGAGAAACAAACATAATATACAGATAGAGAATACTATGATGAGAAACAAACAATAACATACAGAGAGAACATACATACATACTAGACAGAGAGAACATACAATACAGCTAGTACACACAATACATATACAAGAACATTACAACAGTTATGTGAGTCACGTAACTGGGCATGGCATCACCTGTCATGGCTCGTTTTGTATCCAGAGTCTCCTACAAGGAGAGCGTTGAATTTGTGTATAGATCTATACTGGATTAACTATCCTACACTGTCACACCCCGCTAAAGCGGAAACACGAGGCGTGGCAGTATAAAGGGTTTCATAGCAAAAGTTAAAAGACAACACCAACCATAGTATTAAAATCATTACAATTTTACAATGGGTTTGAACAACTTTTAAAAGAAATTACAGTGTAAATTGAAATACAACACATGCGAATGCTCCTAAAAGTGAAGTGTCCCTAAGTGCCACTTACTCGATGATTCCTGAAAAAGCATGTAAAACGAGCGTCAACTATAAAAATAGTTGGTGAGTACTCATAGATAAACAAAATAATATTGGTTCCATGAATTGAAATCAAAGTTTTGATAAAAGTTTCCAATAATAAAAGTATATTGTTAAAATGAGTAAATAAGTTTGTAAAAACAAAGTTCTTTGTCATCATGAGAGATAAAGTATGTTGCCCAAATAAGATGCAACATTCATATTCTCATGGAAGATAAAGTTCGTTACTCAAACGAGTAAACAAGTTTCATTGCTAAAATGAGCAATCAATTTCGTTGCTACAAGGAGCAAACAATTTCATTGCTAAAACATGTATATAAGTTTTCAGTAATAAAAGTTCGTTGTTGTAATGAGAAACAAAGTTCATTGCTATAATTAATAACAAGTTTATTGCTATAACGAGAAACGAGTTTGTATGTGTATGAGCAAACAATGAGTCTCAACCAAACCTATGACTGAAGCCCTATCAAGATCTATGCTTATCGTTCCATAGATGAATATGGTATCATGCACTACAGCAATAGGGCGAGTGAGGAGTTGTCAATTCCTAATAGCGCTATCCATAATGACCATTGGCTCAAAGAGTTAATGGTTAGAGATAAGGGAAGGGCCTTAGTACGATAAGTTCTCATGTTCCGTGTTGCATAGACATACATAGAGAGACATAGCAATAAAATAGCAATCATGTTTGATACAAATCAATTTAAATACAACATTCAAATAATAGTTTTTCGGGACATGCTTTTCCACCCCAAAACATAAAAACTGAAAATAGGGGAGTGCGTGAATACTCACAATATGCGTTGAGATGATGCAAATGATGCCTTGAGCAAATTTCCACTTGTACCACTATCGATTCCTACAATAATGGTATTCGCTAGTGAGTCTCTAATCGAAATCTAACACTAGTATACTTACTACTACAATAGAATTATGCCAATATTGTGTCAAAATTTAATATTGATAAGTTACAAACATTTTTCTGTGAAAATTAAATTTCATTGAATCAATTGTTATATAACAATTTAAGTGGAAATTTCCCATTATTGAAATGCTAATATTTAACAATTTAAGAGGTGTTCAAATGATTAAATATTCAAAAACTAAACTAATTTAGTTCTAAAATTTCCCAAAGTTTGCATTTCAATTTTAATTGAAGTGAAAGACCTCAATATATATTTTCTTGAATTTTTGATTTGTCTGACTATTTTTCACGATTTTAGTTTCTTGAATAACCATAAAATCTTGAAAAATACTAAACAGTTAATAAAAATTACCAAACTTCAGATTTTGGTTCTAAATGTACTAAAAGACTTCTAGATAAATTTTCATGGAGTATGAATATGTATAACCATTTTTCATATATTTAATTCTCTAAATATATACAAATTCATGAAAAATAGAAATCAGTTTCCAAAATTACCCAAACTTTTTGTATTACTGTTATTAAACATTATTAAGCTGGGAAAAATATAAAAATTGATTTCTAAACTGTTTAACCCAATTTTATGATTTTTGAACATTTATTCTAATAAAAATTGAAATAAATAGAAAACAGTTTCCAAAATTGCCCAAAATTTTTGTAATACTTTTATTATACATTTAGAAGCTGTGAAAAATATAAAAGATATTTTTCAATTAGTCTTTCTATTTTTCTTTGTTTTATCCTCTTAAATAATCATTAATTGGAGAATAATTATTAAACAGTTAAAGTAAATTACCAAAATTTTTGTACACTTCATTTTCAGAGTAAATAATCTGGGAAAAATACCAAATGTGGTTTTTATATACTGAAATCCGATTTTGTGTATTTAAGTGTATTTAATCTTAGAAAATAGGAGAAAAATAGTATACAGAAGAGAAAAATCATCAAAATTTTTATGTAGCCTCCTAATGTACTACAAGGTGTTCTGGTAAATTTGTATGAATTTTGGATGAGCAAAACTATTTTTTCTATTTTTAGTCCATTATAAATACAAAAATCGGAGACAAAGAGGAATACATTATGAAAAATTCTGAAAATACTTTTCTAAGTCTTATACCTTTGGTAGAAGCTGCGAAAATTGTTATACAGCCTTTTCAACTTGTCTAAAGTGGTTTTATGATTTATTGGGGCTAAACGAAAAGAAAAATCAAAACCACATTAAACAGTAACAAAAGTCATTGAAACTTCATGGGAGATGTTTATTAACTTAAGGAATCATCCAAGAATTTTTCCAGAATTTATTTACTAGTGTAAGTATTTTATATGATTTAACACTCTATTTTCTTATTATTTTCATATAAAAATAAAGAAAATATATATTAAGCTGAAAATTTCCAGAATGCATCTTCATACAATTTAACAACAACGAAAAATTGTTTTCTTATTTTTGATGTTGAAAACCATGCCTAAAGGCTCAATAAAATGTATAGAGAAAACTTGGTTCTTGTGATTTATGTAAAGATTTTTGATGTTACTTTGACAATTTTTGCAACATGTTACAAAGACTTTTGAATCAAGATCTTTTTGTTCCTATTAATACATGATATTAAGAGTTTAAAATAATTTTTGAATGATTTTTAGTGATGAATAAGTCCTTTGAACATGCAACACAAAACAAATGTTCATAAGGAAAGTGTTGTTTGAGCAACAGTTTTGTTAAAATTGGTAAAAATCGAAATATTGGAATTTTGCAGTGAGGTCAGATGGGTTTGAAAGCTAACTCAAAATATTATATTTCCGAAAAAGAATCACGAATTTTGGCTAAGAAATGAGTGAGATATGACAGTTTAAAGTCAGGTAAAGAAATCTGGCAGATTGCATGCATGATGATTGGTTAGAAAAGTGGGTTTTCATCATTTCCTTGAGTAAATCTTTTCAAGTATTTTAAATATATCATGATAAACTCATATTTTAGTCATGTTTCCAGAGATCAAAAGATTAAAACTTATCAAAATGTATACATGCATTTATGAACAAAATTTTGTTTCTCAAAAACTCTTAACTTGAGTTTGATGTTTTAATCCTTAAAATCGATTTTTGCACTAAGATCATGAACATGCAACCTTGTTTATCATACATGCATGGTGTTAAAACACATCCATCATGTTGTAAAAACCATTTTAACAAAAAGAAAACAAGTTTTAAGAAGATGAAGAAGGAGAAAGTGTAAGAAAAAGAGCAAAACTTGAAGGAAAAGTGAAGTAGAAATCGATTTTACCTTCAAGAATACCACAAGATGATGAAGATTTCGAGTTTGAGGAGTGTTCTTGGGTTTTTTTTCTGGAAAATTTCTTGGTTCTTAGATGGAGGAAGAGAGAATGGAGTGGTGTTTGGAGAGAAAAAGTAGAGAGAAGGTAGAGAGAGTTTTCTAGAGAGAGAAAGAAGATAGATGTGTGTCTGTTGGAGAATGAGAGTGTGAGAGAGATATGGGGAGAGAGGGATCCGATTTTAGGGGAGGAGAGGCTCTCTCTCTCTCTTGTTTCTTTTATAAAAATTCAAATCTTTTATAAAAATATCCAACTTTTTATAAAATGTGCACCTTAACCTAGTTTTTATGCATAAAACTCTTGATTTTTGACTTATAAATCAAGGGTAAATGTTAATAACTAAATCTTTATTTTTCTTTGAATTTTATTTCATAATAATTATTATGATAAGATAATATCATAAGGTTCATAATTGTTTTTATAGGATTTTTAAGGTTAAAGTTTATAAATATGAGTTTTTAGGGCTTTTAGGGTTTTGGAGTTTAATAAACTTTGAATATCAAAATAAATAGAATATTTGAGACTTTAAATTATCTTATGGTATTATAACTCTTTTATAGTTATAAATAATGTTTGTAATTTATTTTTATCGGTTTATTGGCATTCTATGTAGTGATTCCGAGATTCAAGCGAAATTGAGGAATCAAGTATACTAGTCCTAGTCTTCAAATTTTGACTTAAGTTTCTATGAGACTTTGACCTAATTTCTACCACTAGGTCAAGTGCATGATGTGTGTATATGATTCATGAAAAGGTGTTCGAGTCAAAGAGTGACCCGAATATGGATAGTCACTACAGCTTAGTAGATGTAGAATTCACATATCAAGGTGAAATCTAAGTACACCATCCATTGTTTCTATCTGTTTCCAAGTTTCTAGTAGGTTATAACTTAGCTTCTAATTACTAAGTCTAATATGTGTTGTGCCTATATGTGCAACTAAGTTTATCAAATCTAGAACTAACTCGAATTTTGACGGTTGTCACATACACCTTGCTGCTCGCTACAGTGGGACTTGCAAGTCTAAGGGTGCCAAATGTTATTTCTTCCGACGTCTTTCATCGTCGTGTTTATAGTCGGTAGTATGGTACAGGCATATCACATGTTACTTTAAATAACAAATTGGTTTAAGGTAATTAGTACAACAGTAGTTACTTAACACAACACTACAGTACTTTATTATTTCCCCATTGCATTCACTTTGTGATCTTCACACAATGAACGGTAATGTAAAACTATATTTTTGGTTAATGATAGTCATATTTGGGAAAATACACACTTTTACAAGAAACAAACACACATTTCATTTGATGCCTTAGTAGAAGGCTACGTTTAGTAGAAAATATAGGATTTTCTAGGAGATACAAACATTGATAAACATTTACAAACATTTACATCAAGTACATACAAACACTTTCATACAAACAAAGACACTAAAATAATTATGAACTCACCAGCTTTAAAGCTGACCAACTCTTTCAAAATAACTTGTATTCTCAGGTCATCAGTAGACAGGTACCGATGCCAGGCTTTTGAGAAGATGGAGCTCGTTCAAGACTCATCTTTTATTTTGATTTACCTTTTTGGTGTCTTATAAACTTTACAGAACACACTTGTATGAAATTATATTATTAATGCAATGGATGATGTTGTTGCTTGTTTACTACTATGCATTGTTGTGATACTGAACATGACGTCCTCCACCCCTGAACGTTTCCGCCGTTCCGGTTTTGGGGTGTGACAGATTGGTATCAGAGCATTGTTTATAATGAATCGAGTATATCAACCCATAAAAGATATACAAACTATAAACACAACGGGATTAAAATACTCTGACCAAGAGTTTATACATTTAAATAATAAAATATTTAACCAAGTATACATACCTGCATTCATACTAAACTCAGTGTCACTAGGACAGAACAAAAGTATTATGATTGTTGGGCAACACAATTAGACTTAGAGACATATGGTCAACCCTGGGAAGATATAGCCTGATCAACTATATTATCCGAGGAGTGACTAGCATGTGCCTAAGGATGGTTGTGAGGTTGCAACAAGTCTAAAAACTTACCAACACAACTACAATGAAAACAATAGAACATAACATAAAACTTAAAATACTATAGGAGTATTTTGTGTTACTATAATTACTTATCTGAGAACTAAAAAGGTCTTTATCAGTAGGTCAATAGTTGCTAAGTGGATACACTAAGGTTATATGTAACTAGGACGTCATAGACTTAGAATCTGTGATCTTTGCTTTACTTCCTGTTCCTTGTTTGGTTGTGGGCTTAGAGTTAGGGTCACTTATTCGAAGGTCTATCATGTTTTGAGTACATATAACTGGTATGCACTAAAAAAGTATTGAAGTAACTGATAAAGATTATCTTATAATTATCTAATTAGCGCGTCTATTTAGTTATATCTTATACCCCTTTTCTCGCGTAGATATCATGGCTGGATTCCATCTTCCCGGAGACCCATACTTCCCAAACGAAGGCAATGTTGGATGGCTTGAAGAAGAGCCAGAATATGATAATCCAATCCCTTTGGATGATCACTACGCTGAAGGCTTTTCTGATGGTTCTGACTCGGAACCTGAAGTCAACAACCTACCCCTAGTAGCTCCAAACCCGAACCCTCGTCTAGCATTTCAAGGACTCACACCTTTGTGGGCCACAAACTTGAACAAATGGAGTCAGGAACAGGGTCAACCCATTCCCTACAATGGGGACAGAAGCTTTTACAACCTAAACGAGGGAGGTTCAGCTGACTAAGACCTACCCATCATGGTCCGTAGGATCGCTCGGAACACCGAGCAAGGTCAAGCAATTATCGACCGAGTCGTGGAGATTGACGCCAACTCTAGCGTTAACACGGTCCGCATTCGCCAACTCGAGGTAGCTATGGAAAGGGCTAGAATAACCAATGGGACTCTGCAGCAACATCTAGCTGCATCCCAAGCTGAAGTTAGGGAACTTCGGGCTAGGCAGTCAATGTATGAAAGGCGCATGCGAGACATAGAGCGTCGTCTATCTGAATCAAGGACTCATTCGAGTGGTTCTCGTCATAGATAGAGCCTACTCAACCTTCTCTTTTGGATATAACTTAGTTTATGTAAAAACTATGGTTTAATTTCCTATCTTTGTAAGGGCCTTAGATCTGTTAAGTCGTGATTTGGTCCTAGTTCTGTCAAAATTTTCCATCTTGGTTTGATGTAAGACCTACTTCTAGGTCATTTTTCCCGAAATTGTTACATCTGTAATACCAGTATATTTGACAGATATCTAATCTCATGGAGATTAATATCCATATGCTATCATCTTTTACTACTAGATCCACATTCAATCATACCATTCAATTGTGTTGTTGAACTACGGAGAGTTAGTCCATGAGTCACTCTCATCAATTCCTCTATTCTTACCCATATTATCATCTTTGTAAACTTATAGCTAAAAGATGCCTCCGCGCTGATCAACGATACGCAATCCCCCGATAACTCCAACACCACCACCTACTCCTTAAATCGATACGGTAGCTCTAAATGATGCAGTAGCTGCGGCTGTGGCAGCAGCCATGGCTCAATATCATACTTCCGGTTCCACTGGAGGAGGAACACCTGTTCAATCTACTCATGGTGAAATCCCTGTGCGCTTGAGAGAGTGCTCCTACAAGGACTTCACCAACTGCAAGCCACAGTCCTTTAAAGGGACTGGCGGAGTCATTGCCCTCTCGCAATGGTTCGAAAAGACAGAGTCGATCTTCGAGATCTGCTCATTCCTAGAAGGAAGCAAAGTCAAATTTGTTGCGTGCACCTTCGAGGCAAAAGCCCTGACATGGTGGAATAGCCATGTCAAGTCACTATCTCTAATAGTGGCAAATGCCATAGGCTGGGAAGCTCTTAGAGAGCTGATGATTGAAGAATACTGCCCGAGGGGCGAGATCCAAAAATTGGAACAGGAACTATGGAGCCTAACCATGAAGGGCTCCGACATAGTTTCCTATACCGCCATGTTTAGCGAGCTGGTGGCCCTCTGTCCCAATATGGTTCATACAGAGGGAAAGAAAATAGAGAGATACATATGGGGGTTGGTGCCTCCATTTCAGGGGAATGTTTTAGTCTCAAACCCCAGTACATTCGATAGTCCCAAGAGGTTGGCACAACGGCTCATTGACCATGGGGTCCGTACCCCATCAGCAACAATAACCCTAGCCATCTCGGAACCCTCTAAATCCGCCGACAACAAGCGGAAGTTCTGGGATGACAAGAAGAAGAAGAAGGCTGCCAAAAAGCAGTAGGTCGTGGCAATTCATGCTGCGATAGCACCTGCCACTGCTGTTCCGGTAAAGCAGTATGCTGGAAGTTTGCCAAAGTGCAACAAATGCAACTTCCACCACATAGGAGCCTGCCGGGAAATGCAGTGTACAAACTGCAACAGGAGGGGGCACACTGCTCGTTTCTGTAAAGCTCAGGCGAGGCCAATCAACCAAGTCCCTGGCGCTAGAGTGGGCCAAGCTTGCTACAATTGTGGTGAAGCGGGCCACTACAAGAGGAACTGCCCGAAGGCAGGGATCGCCGGCGGAGTAGGAAGAGTTATGGCTATAGGCCATGAGGAAGCGGTTGCCGACACCACAGTGGTCACTGGTACGTTTCTCCTCAATAACTCTTATACATGCATACTGTTTGATGGTGGAGCGGTGAGGAGTTTCGTGAAACAGAAATTTGCTCATTTAATTAAGCAAAAATCACGAGCACTTAAAGAACCGTTCACAGTAGAAATGGCTAATGGAAAGACAAAAAGCACTAGCTGTATATTCATAGGATGCACTCTAACTCTAGATAGCCATTCATTTTCGATCGACCTCATGCCGGTCTCAATTAAAAGTTTCGACGTCATTATCGGCATGGATTGGTTGAGTCTGTATCGTGCCGACATCATGTGTTATGAAAAGGCCGTTCGTCTTAATCTGCCGTCTGATGAAACTCTAGTAATCTACGGCGACAAACCCGGCACTAACCTTCGCCTCATCTCGAGCATTCAAGCCCGGAAATTCTTGCGAAAGGAATGTCGCGCATTCCTTGCTCATGTTGTCGATGTGAGCCAAGAAACGAAATCTATTAAGAACATTCCAGTAGTACGTGATTTTCCCGACATCTTTCCAGAAGAACTCCCAAGATTACCTCTGCAACATCAAGTCGAGTTTAGAATCGACTTAGTTCCAGGGGCTACCCCAGTACACATTTGACCTATCATTTTCTAATCCCACGAACGAAGACAGCCCCTTGGTCCCCCACACACTTGATTTCAGCCAATTACCACTACAAATATCTTTTTGTGCTTACGTAAACATCAATCTAAGGTAAATATTTCTTACTTCTAATGGTTAATTTTGGATAATTTGTTGAAATTAAGGGTTAGGGTTTGTTTTATGTTTGAATGTCGAAATTGTGCCCTAAAAATGCGATTCATCTACTGCATGTTATTTAAATGTGCTTAGAAATGCTTTAGAAGTAAACCCCAATAAGATTTTTGGCCCGATTCTTAACCTGTATGTCTGATTCTCGCTGAAGTTAAAGAACTCACGACATGAGCTTCACTGCTCACGACGTGAGCTTCACTGCTTACGACGTGAGACCCGGGAAGAAGTAATCTTTTTTTTTCTGCTAACACATTTAACATATGGAGTGTTTTGTTTGGTTTCTTGTTTATTTGTTCTTGTAGAGAAATGGCTTCCAGGGGTTCAAATGAACAATTTCAAGGACATGTGTCATCCCACCATGTTTTGTACCGACGTCCTATGGACATGACTACCACTGTGCTCACTAATTTCACAAACAAATTAGGGTGGCTACATAACAGGGAATTTGCTATTTCCCCAAGAATTGACTGGGTTCGGTTTGAGCAGATTGGGTTGATGGAGAGAATGACTCCATTTTTAACAAAACACTTTTTTGTGGACATTTTTCTTTCACCTGTAATGGGTGGAGGAATTTATTCGCCATCAATAAGTCGGTTTATCAAGAGCTATGTGTTTAGTTTTTTGCTTATGTCTCCTTTGAAGCAGCTACTGTTGATCCTTTTCACCCAAGGGCACTGGTTTTCTGCCTAGGTTGCGAGTTCATGGAGTGCAGCCTCGCAGAGTTTGCATGGCAGATGGGAATAATGAAGAGCATGAAACCCAGTTACCAGTATTTGAGCTCTTCATGAGGTCTGTAGCCCGTAAGTATTTACCGGGTGCATATGGATATGCTTTTTGGTGTTCGATTGCAAATGGTACTTTCCACTCGGGTGTTTCACAGGAAAGACATATTAGATCCCCGATCCACCGATTACTTCACCGGTTGATTACTTTTTCGATCAACCATAAGCGATATGGGGACAAAGTAACAAGTTTGAATCTCTTTTTCTTATGGAGCATGCTTACGCCTGGAGTTTTCTGCAATATTCCCTATCATCTGGCTAATTATTTGGGTAGCAAAGCTTCCATCTCACGATCTGATAGCCCTATCAATGGGGGTCATTTTATTACCCGTCTTGCCGAATCGTATGGCCTTCTTGCACCTCGTTTGACCAGGACTTTGACACTCAAGCCTGGAGATGATCTTACTATGGGTTTTTTGGAGTCCATGCGAGTGGTTATAAATAATGGGTCGCATTGGAGTATACCGCTAGATGATGATGTTGAACAACCCCGCGAACAACCCGAACAACCGGTGCAACAAAATGCACCTATGGGAAGAGCCAACTTTGGGGGAGACATGTCGGGATATTTTGATCATTTGTCTTTAAGTGTCAATTGGATTGGTGGGACGGTAGAGAATATGGTGCGGCATTTGAATGTTGAGCAACCCCCTTATTTGGGAAGTCACTATCCAATTTGCCCAACATGGAGTTCTTATCAAAACCCGAGAGGAGACGGGCTGGAACAAGCGGAGTGAACGAGGATGAAGATGATGATTGATCATTTAGTTTATTTTTAGTTTGTTTGGTTTGTTTTTGGTGTGTTTTGGGATTGTGAAACTATTAAGATATTATGTTATTTTTCTCTTCTTTGGTTGTTATTTTTCAGATTTACTAGGAATCGCAAGAAAGGAATGTCGAGATAGGAGTACGTTTATGTTTAACCGCAAGCATTAAAGTCGAGAGTCGAGACCCACTATTTGAAATAAGTGTGGGGTGAGTCAAGAGAGAAGATAGAGTTAGGGAAAGAGTCAAAAATAATGAATTTAGAAGAGTCTTAATGAATTAAGACATTGGTTGAAGTGCACGAATTTAAAAGAAGAATTAGCATAATGGTATTTTGTTTGCCCAGTTCTCACGACGTGAGACCTTACTACCTCACGTCGTGAGTTCGTTCATGAAGGTTTCCAGACTGCGCGCTTAGCGACCTCACGTCGTGGACTCTTTTACCTCACGTCATGAGACGTATATTTTCAGAAAATTGAAGACTTTTCATTCATATAATTCCACGGGTCACCATAATTCTTCTTGGAATTATTATGAAGAAAATTATGGCTCATTTTTCTCTACCATGCAATGTGGCATTCGCTTTCCCACATTGCTCTTTACGCTTTAGAGATTTGCACCACATTTGTTGAAGATTGAAGTTTCGATTCTATATTTTGTCGGCATATTTGCATATCTCACGTGTTCAAGATCCAAGTTCCTTACCAGAAGAGTCCGTATTCAAGATACACAATTTTCCACACATTTGGAGTTCGATCTCGCCACTGCTATCCCAGGGGAGTCTGTTCCTTTTTCTCCCTTTTATTGCTTTTAATTTATTTTATGCATACAATGAGGGCATTGTATGTAATAATTGTGGGGTAGGGGGTCGAAAAAGTAAATTGCTAGGAAATTTAAAAATTTATAAATGTTTTGACATAGATTTGAAATAATAATCTAAAATTAAATCTTGTAATAATTTAAAAACTTAAGTTGCTAGTATTATATGGGATGATCCGATGAGAGCTCAAATGTTTAATCGAGCCAACATATGTTATAGTATATTTGTGGCTTCCCATTCCTAGTGAAAACTCATGAGTTATGAAAAGGTAATCTGGTAGTTTATATGGCATAATGTGTTTTGCAGCGTAAACCTGAAATCTATCCAGGAAAGCTTATTTAGTCATTGTACTTATACTAATGCCTTTAACCAATAAGGGTTGGAGTTAAGCACCCTTGCTTAAGCATGTAGGTTTTTGAGTGAAAAGAGTGAGTTGTACATGTAAAAAAAGAGAGAAATTACCAAAAAGTGAAAATTTTGAAGAATTTTTGGAGCAATCAAAGTATAAAGTATGAAGATCAAAGATCAAAAATTCTGAAGAAATTCAAAAATTGAGGATACCAAAAATCACACAAAAAGGTGGTGAATTCAAAGAAATCAAAGATGAAATGTTCAAGAAAGTGAAGAATTCAAGAGCTCCATGGTGGTATCAAAAGTTGTACTTTCTAGATTATGTATGCTTGGGTAGCTTTACAAAAATTACCTTGAGGTTAAGAAAGATTTATGAGGATTGATTCGGAGGGTTGTAGAAATGAATGTCGTATAAGCTAAGGGGTGAAGGTTCATAAGGATTGTGAGTATTTAGTATTGGGAGGTTGTTAGGATTTTAGACATAAATATGCGCATTGAGGTCTTGGTATAATGGCTGAGCTTGAATTGGATTATTCTATGTGATGTTAGTGATAAGGGTTTGAATTTAAAAATAATTACATTTGCTTGAGGGCAAACAAAGAATAAGTGTGGGGTATTTGATATTTCCATATTTATACATATTTTAGGCAATATTTAAGTACATTTTAATTAATATTTTGGTCATTTGCATGGAATAATGATACTTATAAGGTTAAATTGTATTTTGCAGGAAAATAGAAGACATATTGAAGAAAAGGGACTAAAAGCATCAAAGAATGGAACTTTGGAGGATGAAGACTTGAAAGAATAAAAATCCAGCAAAATTACGCACTCACGACGTGAGTATTGAAGGCTCACGATGTGAGATGGGACATTCCAGAAGATAAGCATCGCGGATCAGAATCCTTGTCGAACACGGATAGATATTGAGTTCACGACGTGAGACTTACTTGCTCACGACGTGAGCGCGGATAATCCAGAAAATACAAATAAGACTTGATCCATACGATTTGAAGGGGTTGGCTGACTTGGAAAGGTTTCAGAAGTCGAAAATCACAGAGTTTAAAGGCCTGGAAATTGGTTTTAACACCAAGGAGAAAGAAGAAGTCATAATTCGATATTTAGTTTGGTACTTTTAATATATTTTTTACTATGGATTGTTTGTGTTTATTTGTTAGAATGTCCAGCTAAATCTAGTTGCTTCTGTTAGCTAGATGAAGCTGGAACTCATGGTTTTATTATATTAGTCTAGACTTTACTTGTTGGTTATGACTTGTGTTTGATTGATTACACCTAGCATGCTTGATTTGATATTAGATTGCTTTAATGTCTTATTCTGTGTAGTTAATGACCATTACTTTGCTTGAATTTAAATACCTAGTAATTTAGTGAGCATTACATTACTAGAGCTAAGATCGAACCAATCTTAGATAAGTAATTGAACTATTGAATTTGGTTGTGCTAGAGAACTCATATTGTGACCATAATTTGTGTTTGTCAACTCAATCTTACATAGCTCAAATACTATTCAATAACTGATTATGTGTTAAATTATGTGTGACCATACATAGATCTACATGAATTAATTAATATTAGTAAATTTAGAACTGAATTGCTAATAATGTTTTAATTGGTAACCAACGGGAATTGTCATAATAAATACATAAACCATTGAGAAAAAGTGGATTCGAACTAACAAAAGTGATTTGTTAATTGATTCACTTGTGTTAAGAATCAAGTTCATCTAAACTTGCAAAATTAGATAAAAACCAATACTTTGCTAGAAATTTAGGTTAAATTAGTAGTAGGTAAATTAATTAGTTAAAACCGTTCCCTATGATTGACACCCGACTTACCTAAACTATTTTATAATTTGACTAGGTACACTGCCTAGGTGCAATTTAGTTAGTTAAGGTAGTTAGGTTATAAATTTAAAATTAGGTGTAGCTATTTGCACGCATCAGGTTTCAACATGGAAAATCCTTAAAAAGGGATTGTTCTTATGCGTCGTAGTCGGGAGTTAAGCGAATCTCAAAGTTCTTTGTTATATTCATGAAAATGATAGGATGAGTTGAGTTCCATATGCTTCAGATATAGGATCGATCTTGTATTTTATGACTTGTGGAATGAATGAATAGTTGATCCCTTATCTAAGGGCCAACGTTTGATTATTTCAAAGTTCGGCAGTGGCTGTGGAAGGCATACTTTGCTAGTTATTCAAAGTCTATATTTGCAATTATAGTTGATGGCTTTTCCAAGTGGGAAACTATTGGAATAGTAGTCCATGGTCATAATTAAATTGGTATAACTTTATGGAATGAAAGTAAAGTCTCTTTTGGGTTGCCCTCACTAACTAGAAATAGCTAGAAATGACTTTAGGATAGAGACAAAATGTTTGCTAGTTTATTACATGGTTAATAAGTGAATTAGAAATGATCGGAATTAATTAATTATTGATTAGAATTAATTCGGGACTAACTGGAATTAATTAAAAGTGCAAGGGTTGAATTGTCATTGTTCATAATTGAGAAAATTGCAATTCGAGATGCTTCCTAGAAAGCGACAGTTTTAAGGAGTTCTAATTTGGAAGCCTCCTGATAGCTGATAAAGATATATGCCTTGAATAGATTAAATTTGAATATTTAATTATTCAAATTAGGGTTTATCCCGACGATCCACCAGTTATAAATAACACCCATCGCCTACCAAATTTTGACTCTAAGCCTTTTAAAATGAGATATCCTAATTTTTCATCATCCCTTCTCTCTCCCTTCTTGATTTCTAGTGTTTTAGATATGTTGCGTGTGAGCCATTAGAGACATTCACACTATTGGATGTTTGCTTTCCATGGAGCTTTTGAAGAGTCAAGAGTTAGTATAATCGTTTATACTAAAAGGTATGTTACTAATCTGATTTATTATTGTAGATAGATAGATTAGATCGATTTTCATAATATGTTGCTAAAATGAGAAAATGTTATAGATCTCTAGGTTACATGTACCCATAAATTGTTTTGTGAATTCTCCTATGTTGTTTTGTCTTTTATTGTAACTTAGGAAACCCATCAATATGTTTGATAGAACATTGACCTATTGGAAAGTCTTAGTTGTGCTTCAGTAGTTCATGGTTGAGCTTTCTTTAACGGGCCCTATTTGTTTATGCGAACGGTTTCGTATGAGCTTGCTAGCAGTGATGGATTACTGGATTAGGAGATTTCGCACTGTAAGATTCTCTATATTTCCCCTGGATGATCTATCTAATGGTTTCATGCCTAAGCCGATTTGGGGAATCAATTGCAACGCGAGGGTATGATTTGTTCTTTGGCATACTCATAGGAGTAATGAGATAGTGATGATTTGTCAGGAATTCAGTTGTGCAGTGGAAGCCCTTTTAGGCATGGTCATTCATATTAAAGGTTTTCCAAGTGGTTATGGTTGGTATGTTTTTAGCACTTATTTCTTCGTGGCTGGCGATGTTCCTAGTCAAACAGACTAAGATATACATATCCTAAGATAATCATTAGTATTAATGTATGATTTCAGGCATAAGGGTTTTTGGTCCTATGAAGTTTTCTTAAGTCTAATTCGTGTTTGTGGTGTGGGATTTTCTGGTTTTGAGCAGTTTTGATAAGGAGTTGATTGCATTTGAAATAGGCCGCATTAACTCGGTTTCTAGTGGTCTCAAGAATGCTTGTTATGGATACATCAAATTAGTAAGCGGTTTGGAGAAGTCACAAAGTATCTACGTAAGGTTTCTCTTCTGCAATCTAGTCAGGGCGGAAGGACGTGGCACGTCCAACCCATTGGACTGAACACATTTTTAGGGTTTTGAAGAGTAATTAAGGGACATTAACCTTTAGGGTTTTGTCATTCTCAGCCTCCATCAACCCCTAACCCATCCTTAAGAAACCCTAGCCTCCTTTTGAAGGTTTTAAGCTTATCCTCTCCTTTCTCTACCATTTTTGGTGTGTTTTGGAGTGAAGTATTGTTTCAAAATTGATCATTGAAGATTTTCAACTGAAGTAATCAATCGCATCCACCTTTTGGACATTGGTATGTCTTAAAGATTCAAGCTTTATTAGTTTCATCTTTTGATTTTTAAGTATTTGGAGTTTTAGTTCTTTAAATGTTGCTTTATTCCCTTTGATGGTTTGATGTATGGAGTTTTGAAAACTCTATGATCCACATGCAATAATCTACTTCATATCTGAAGTTTAAATGGAGTAGAGAGTGCATGCTAGAGCTCTCTTTACTCCATGCTTGAAGAAAAATGGGATCTTAGACTTTTTGGAATCTAGGGTTTTAGATCTAGTTGGTTTGGGGTGTTCTAATGAATAAAGTTGGAAACTTTATCCATTAAGATACCATTTGAATTGAAATTTGAGAGTTTGAAAGCTTGCACTTAAGTGATTAAGTCAAAAATGGAGTGTTAGATTAGGAAAGGCGCCCCCTAAGTCGCGTGGGGGGATTTTTGAGTTTTCTGATGCCACATCTGTTTAAAGTTAAATCTCAACTATTTTATCTTGTAGTGGGTGTAGGGCGCCTAGTAGAGGGCGTGACGCACCCGTTGACTAGTAGGTTGACATTTTGACTTTTGGCTAAGTTTGACCTTGGGTCAAACTTTAGGGTTTTGCGTCATAGTTGAGGTTTGACCTATATTTTATGCGTAAGTGGTTCGTGAGACTAAGCTTAGTGATTATTCTAGCGTAACTGGGATTTCCAGATTATGTTAAAGTGAGTTTCCTCACTATACTATATATTGCAGTATGTATATGTGTGTGTTAGGATGTGGTTATGTTGTAGTGTGTTGTTAGGTCAGTAGACTAGTTAGTTAGTTTCCTATGGTACTGAGTTGTCTGTTATTCTTTAATGTTATATATGGTGACATATCTTGTGGTGAGTTGAGGCGGTGCAACTTTGTGCTGAGGACGATGATACTTACGCAGACCAACTTAATGCTGAAGGCCATGAGCGAACCAACTTTATGGTAAAGGTAGTTGAGGCGGACCAGTTTTGGATTATCGTATTTTGTGGAACTTACTTAGCTTTGTGCTTAAAGTTGCGGATTAACTGTTTTCAAGTACTTCTTTGGATCATGGGAAGGAGAATGCATGACTATACACACACATAAGCAAATTTTGTGTTTGAAATTCCACGATGGTTTTAAACTCTAATCTTGGATTTGATTCATAGTATTATCTTGATTACGAATTTATGAAAATGGGTATTACTCTTATATTAAAAATGAAAAACTTATTATGAAATTGAGATTTTACATTCATCCTCTACCAACCCTTCTTTATTTTTGTGTCATCCTCCATCCTATTTCAAGACATCTCTTCGTTCCGTAGTTATAGTTCGGTCAGTGATGGTTGATTGTACACCAATAAACCCTTTATTTTTGTGTCATCCTCCATCCTATTTCAAGACATCTCTTCGTTCCGTAGTTATAGTTCGGTCAGTGATGGTTGATTGTACACCAATAAACCATTTATTTGATTATATTTGTGCTTTTTTCATAATTCAAAATCATATAATTAATCCGAAGAAGAGGCCAAATAAATTTTTGGTGGTGGAGTCGGAGTAGGGTGAGGCGTAAATCCAATTTTAATTTCATCAGAGTCAATAATGAATAAAATTAGGTTTTTTTAGGTTTGATTTTTGTTAAATTTTATTTTATTTAAAGTATTTGCTTTTGGTCTCATTTAATTTGGTTTGGTTTCTGGTGGTGATGTCGCGGAGAATGATGGTGATCGCCTGAGATGAAAGGGATGGGAATCATCAGATCTGTCAACAGTGATGAGTTAGAAGGAAGGACAAGGGGTAAAGATGGGGGAGATGATAGTAGATAAAAGAGGATATCAGAAGTTTTAGGTCCGAATGTGGTAGTGGTGGTGGATGAGGATACTAGAATTTCATGTATACTGGTGTTGTTTCTTAAAGCTGATACGAGAGACAGATAAAGAAAGAGATGACAACTAAGAAGGGGGTGAGGAGACCAATGAATGTTATGGGAGAGATGAAAGTGTAGGTGGGTGGTGGGTCATTTTTAATTTGTCAACGACGCAACAAATCAAACCATAGATACAGTCTGAGTGAAAAAAAGTTAACGACCAAACGTTCAAATCACCTCAAATCATATGGACTATTCAACTAATTTACTCTATTCTTTATAAAGTTTGCTCTTTTTTATATTTTTGCGTTAACGATTACAATTCAAGAATTTACAAGTCTACTAGTAAATTAAAAGCTTCCTCGTCACCTTTCTTGCTTGCTAGCTATGAACTATTCTTTTTCTTGTTAATCATAAAATCTATTCATATGCAATGTTCTAAAAAGCTCGCGTCATGGCGTGCCATGACTCCAAGTCTTGTACTTGCAGCCGACATGCCACCTTAAATCACATATGTATGTATAAAAATGAATAATAGTAGAATATATATATATATATATATATATATATATATATATATATATATATATATATATATATATATATATATTAATTATATACAAAACTACTGCCTTAAGTCACGTTTTACAAACGACGTGGTGCGCCACGACTCAAAAAAGTTGAGGCTTGACATTGCAGTCAAACGTTGTTCATATGTTATAAGTTTTTATTTTTATTTTCTAAAGTAATATTATAATGTTTTAAAATATATCTCATTTATATAAAGGAATCCGAGGCAGTTGTCTACGTTTGGAGAATTTTCCATCAGGAATTGTCAAACATTATCAATCATAGCCTTTGAAAACATTGCATTCCATAGGTGCACGTGAACCTAAGCTCTGAAAGAATGACATTGTCCCCCAGCCCCATCAGAAGAATTTGACCAAACGTGAAAATTATGGAAACTTTCGTAGTTTCAGTGTGAAAATACGACTTTTTTACGTTCTATAGATGGCTTCCATTGGTAATGATTAAAGCTTAATTTTTTTGCATACAAACTAACGTTCCTGTTACATCCCATATATACGTCTTAAATATCTTCTTAGATTGATATATACCACATATCTTTTATTATAGAATATAAATATCTTTCTGTTGGGTTACAAATTACAATGTGCCCCGCAGTGAGTTAAACTTGGATTTTTATAAAGGATCCCACAAAAAGATCATTGATTAATAGATGAAACTTTACGATACGATTAAAGGGATATCGAGAATCATAAAAGTGGAATCCATTTCTTACCATTAAAATACAAGTATAGATGATAACCTCTAGATACCTAACAAAAATTGGAATATAATACACATGATGTGATAAGGTAGTCAACAATCTTATAACAACAAAAAAGAAAAAAAAATACTAATATATTATGATTACTATGACTATGAAGACCCATGTTTTGTGTTCTAGTTTCTTGTTCCAAGACCTCTCTCTCTCTCTCTCTCTCTCTCTCATACCAGAAACAAACGAAGAAGAGTGTCCTGGTGTTTGTCTTGGTGTTGTAACAGCAAATCCCAAGTTTTGTGTCTATGCTGATCCACCAATGAAACCAAAAACACAGAATTAAGAATAAACCCCATTAGCCTAGCTTCTACCAATCAACAAGAACACAAATTAGTTTAAATATATTGTCAAAAGTTTCCCCTTTATATATATTAACCATCCATCTTTTGTTTCCACACTCCCTTTGTTTGTATCTCAAAATGTCAAACATATCAGGAGATGGAGGAGGTAGCTTCTCCTCCGGCAATACTGGTGGTGTTTTGGAAGAAGGTCAACAAAGGCAGACATCAATAGTCAACTCCCAGAGTACATCCACAGCTGCAGATGTTAGATCCACCCCTCAAGAACTTCTTCCAGATTCATCTAAGAAGAAGAAAAGATCCCTACCAGGAACTCCAGGTAAACTTAATTTCTTAATTTCGCAATTCCTTTCTGTTAATTATATAAGTTTCATTGTCAAAAATCGTTGTGGGGTTGCTTTGTAAATATTTCATTATAATTATCATTATCCCTTGATAATATATCTACTCCTATGATCATTGTTTGCCAAGGAATTAATTAGAAATCTTTCAATTTGCTTTTATTTCTTATTGGTTGAAAAGAGAGTTAAAATATTAAAGAAAGATGGTGAATGAATGCATTGTTCAGTAATTTTTAAACTATACTTATCAAACATGAAATATGAATTCAAAAATGATAAATTATTTACATGGTGAATAGTCCAAATTAAACGCATAGATCGGAAATCATTGATATTATGTATGGTTGCTGGGTTGTCAAATAAGAAAAGAGTCTCAATTATTGGTTTATGGATCGCAATAATTGAAGTTCTCTTGCCCTCATCTTTTTCTTCTACTTTTGTTTTTTGCTGCTTCAAGTAATTAAACATATATGTACATGTGTACTGCTCCCATCAACAGTGTTTGTGGATGAGAGTGGGATGGTTGATGCATACTCTTCGCTGACCATTAATATATTTCTTTAATTCTTTTCTTCAATACGTATCCAGTAGAGATATTTGGTATATATCTACCTGTTTCCAAAAAGAGCATTAATTACAAATATTGTTTTAACACATATGTAAATATAATATATATATATATATATATATATATATATATATATGCAGATCCAAGTGCACAAGTTATTGCTTTATCGCCAACGAGTCTCATGGCAAAGAACAAATATGTATGTGAAATATGCAACAAGGGTTTCCAAAGGGATCAAAACCTGCAACTGCATAGGAGAGGCCATAACCTACCATGGAAACTAAGGCAAAGAAGCAGCACCGAAATAATAAAGCGAGTGTATATATGTCCTGAACCCACATGTGTCCACCACAACCCCACTCGTGCATTAGGAGATCTAACAGGAATCAAGAAACATTTTAGCCGGAAACACGGGGAAAAGAAATGGAAATGTGAGAAATGTTCCAAAAGATATGCTGTACAGTGCGACTGGAAGGCTCATTCAAAAATTTGTGGCACCAAAGAGTACAAGTGTGACTGTGGTACCATCTTTTCCAGGTCTGCCGTTCTTCCCTAACCAATTAACCTCATATATGATATATACACCATACATCGTTTTCTTTAATTAACTACGTACGTATATCAATATAATAAACCACCGGCCTCCATACACAGACAAATATTCTTTATATATTCTCAACTGCTGCTTCAAGTACAGGTCCACTTTAAGATTATATATATTTATATATTCCTATTAATTTGTCTTACTTTACTATACTCATGCTCTCTACCTGCTTGCAATAAACAACAACACCTGCAGAGTCATCAAAGTTGGGAAACTAATTTATCTATTTTATTAGTTTTAATTAATATATAGGTTTCACCAATCAACTTGTATGCAACAAAATATTTATGACATGCCACTAGAATGATTGAAGCTCATCATTTTACATATAAACGTTACTGTCAATAATTTCGATATATATATATATATATATATATATATATATATATATATATATATATATATATATATATATATATATACTATCTATTCCATCGTTCCGGTACGTTTCTTCGTCATACCAGTACGTTGAAGGGTTTTACGGCAAAAAGAAAACATATGGTTTAGTGGTGGTTGCGTTAGTTTCGGTGATGGTGGTTTATATATATATATATATATATATATATATATATATATATATATATATATATATATATATATATATATATAATAATCAAATGAGAACACCTAAAAGGTTGAGAACGCGAGAACAAGTATATTCATTTGTGATTCCATGTATTCATTTGTGGAGAAATGATAAATTTTTACGCATAATCAACATGAATATGTTTTTTCTCTTCATTTGAAATTAAAGGCGTAAAAATTTATCATTCCTCCACAAATAAATACATGGAATCACAAATGAATATTCTTTGTTCTCGCGTTCTCAACTTTTTTTGTGTTCTCATTTGATCCTACTCCTATATATATAATCACTTGAGAATATACATATTAATATTAATATATGAAAATAGTTTATATGAATATATGAATATAGTTATTCGCATATGAATATTACATTAATCAGTTGTGCCGATACGCTGGAAGGTTTTGCAACAAATAAAATATATGGCTTACTGGTGGTTGCGGTGGTGGTTGTTTTTATTCGGATATGAATATTACGTTTCTCAGTTACACCCGTGCACATGAGGGTTTTGCGGCATATATATATATATATATATATATATATATATATATATATATATATATATATATATATATATATATATATATATATATATATATATATATATATATAGCCCAGATTTGTTCTCACGTTCTCAATTATATATTTGTTCTCATTTGAACCTAAGTCTATATATATATATATATATATATATATATATATATATATATATATATATATATATATAAGTTAATTTGAGACGAACATAATTGTGTGAGACCGTAAGAGCAAATTTTTTTAGTAATATTATCTAATATTCTATTGTTCGTAAAAATATAATATGCAATATATTTTAACATTATATGTTTTAGAATATTTCAATGTAAAATATGTTAAAATTATTGGCTTAGTATATTACACATATTTAATTTTTATAAATACTAGAATATTATAATATTTGACTAGAAAGAAATGGTCTCACGGTCTTAGAAAATTAGGTCGTCTCACATAAATCTAACTATAATATATATATATATATATATATATATATATATATATATATATATATATATATATATATATATATATATATATGTGTGTGTGTGTGTGTGTGCGCGCGCGCGCGCATCATTATTCAACTAGTCTTTAAATAATATATTAATTTTTTCTTCTGATTTAAATAATATGTAATATTAATTAAAATATCTGAATAGAGGTCCCTTACCGTTAGAGGATTCATACGACCGCACAATACATTCCTAGAGTCACCACTGTGTATAATATTTTGATAATTATTAAAAGGACATGTGCAAAGAGGACTGTTATTCGGTCAATTTAATCGATTATCTGTTTGTCCGGTTCCGTTTAATCGGGTTTTTTTACTCCCAAACTATTAATGTAAACTAAACCAAATAAAGTTTGGTTTAACGGTTCAGTTTTTGGTTAAATCTGAATTACAAAGATATGCATTTTTAGTGTATCTTTTGTATGAAACATGGATATAAGTGTAAAACATAACATTCTCTATATTATTTGGTCGTTAGACAATTTTAGTAAAAAATGTTATGATAAGTAATAACAAAATTTAAATACTTTAAGTGTTATATATTGACATATTATAATTATAATTAGGATTAATGAAAAAAGATAAATTATGACATTGAAAAAGAATAAATGTTTTGCTAGATCACTTGTATCTTTTTCGTGTTCTTTGAAAGTCCAAGTAATGAAAAAAAAATTAAAAAAAAAAAATAGATATGTAGTACGTAATCTTTCATGGATGAATTATTTTTAGATCCTCTCTGTCACCTGAATGTTTGTCTTTCAATTTCAAGAGGAAGGACAAAAGTGTACGTAATTATATAGAGCCCAAGATCACTTTGTGGTTTTTTGAATGTTGGCGTATTATGAAAAGTTGGTAACGAATTTTATGGATATGAATATTAGAAATAAAAATAAAAATAAAAATTTTAAAAAAACTTAAAATGATATATATTTATTGAGTTTATTCGGTTAAACCAAATGGTAGAAATATAAACTTAAACGAAAAGTCAAATTTAACCATTGTTTTAATCAAAACTTATTCGGCTCGGACGATTTATTCGGTTTGGACGATTTATTCTATTTCGTTCTTTTTAAACACCTGTTTTAACCATCGTTTTACAACCCTAAGCACTTCCACCGTTTATTTTTCAAAATGACATGCTAAAAAAATGTTTCAAACATCAGTTATAAATGAAAAGTCAAATTAAAATGGTATCCTATTAGGTCGGTCTATTTACAAAATAACAATATACTTGTTTAATGTTATTATTTTATTATGTTTATTTATTAAGTTTGTATACTACTTTATTTAATTATTTTCCAAATATATTAATACATCAAAATTATTTAATATATGATGAAATTAATGGTGTCATTTAATTATGAAAAAAAAATGATTTTATTGGGTAAATATTTAAATAAAATTTTTGTATATATTTAGTTATTTTTTAACTTTTTTATACTATTTACTATTAAATTTAAATTTGTTATTCAAAACAATATCATTTTAGACATGCTATTTTAGGTATATCTAGTTTATATGTTCAAATAATATAATTAAACTCATATTTAATTTTCAAATTATACCATTAAATTTATACTTTTATATATACGGATTACCATTAAACTAGCTTGTATACACATTCATGAATTTTCATCTTTTCCGACCATCTTCATTTGTTTGATTATCATTATACCCACATATAATTTCTTCTTCTCCCATCTAGTAAAAACACATTACACCTCTCTTATTATCACTAACATCATTTCTAGCACAACTCATACATTTCCCTTTTCGCTCTTTCTCCTATAACTTTGCAAAAACCACACACATACATTCTCTCTCTCTCTCTCTCTCTCTCTCTCTCTCTCTCTCTCTCTCTCTCTCTCTCTCTCTCTCTCTCTCTCTCATCATGTGCCAACATTGACCACCTCTGCTTAAGGATCCAATGTGGTGTTGCTTGTTGTATGTGGATGTTTGTGGTGCGAATGGAAATGATGTAAGGAAGTGTTTGGTGTCAGAGGTAGATGGTAACGGTGTGAGGTGGACGGTGGTTGTAGGGGGATAATCTTGTCAAAAAAAGATGATCGATAAAATGTGTACAAAGTTATTTTCTTTTTAATTAATTGTTAAGTTTGTAAACCACATACATGCTTCAATGACGTCATCCATACCATTTTGTGGATGTTGTGGTAGTATTGTAATGTTACGAACTTTAACGACGTTAAATCTAGTAAGGGATTTCTTATTGAATCGGTATTTCATTTGCATTCAATTAGGTGGCTTTTATCATATTATTTGTTAGAGCAACTTCAATGGTTAATCTATACTAACACTTCAAATTAATGTCCATCATTCTATTAATTTTAACTTATAATTATATAACATATCTAATGATTAACCTATTCCAATAGTTTTTCCTTTAATTTTACATAATCTATCTTTATCTATTTAAAATGTTATATCAAATCTTCTCCATTTAATTAGTCATTTAAACACACATCGTATTTCGTAGACATTGAATGTAACAAACAAATAAAAATATATATAAAAGTATACTAGTTCTTTATTTTATTAACGTAAAATACAAAAAAAATCTTAGTTATAAAAAAACTAAAAATACTATTTAATCGTTAAAAATTTATATTTTATAAATAAAATATCATTAAATACTTGATAGAAATATTTAACTAGCAAATAAATTAAAAAAGAAATTAAATTAAAATATAATTAATAGGTCAAATGAAATATGATTTGAAGATGATGAGGATAAATATATCAAAACATAAAAGTATATTGACCATTAAATATATATCGACTATTCTATATATATTGATTGATAAATAGAAAAAATAAAATAATCTATTAGCTTATTAGCTCCAACGGTAATAAGTTATAGGCAAAATAAAACAAATTATAATAAGCTACAAAATAAATTTCATTGGAGATGTTTTTATATCTTTAGAGCTTTAGTTTCCTGCCATGGTTTTAATATACATAAATTAGTTAAAAAGCTTAAATAAATCAGTAATTAATAATTTGATGATCGGTGTTTGTGGTTTACCAAAAAAATGCAGTTTGAGTCCATTTATTTTTGTCTTCATGATCAGTCCAAAATTGAAACTTTCATGTAGATTTGGTTCATCGATTTTACTGGACATCCAAAATATTTGTTAAGTCTCACACCTCCTTAAAAGTTAGGGCCATTTTTGTTCTTTGAGGTATTTTTCTCCATTTCTTTCTAGGCCCCATCTCACCCATATATATATATATATATATATATATATATATATATATATATATATATCCATGAACCCTTACACCTCATTCTCGAGTTCAACTTAATGAGAGAAAAGAAAGGAAATTGGTGGAAATGAGAAAAAAATAAAAGAAATTGGTGTTCCTGAGTTTCATTAAAGGAAAGAAGTGGAGGGAAATAGAAGGATCATTTTCCCTCATAACTTTCCTTCCTGTTTGGGAGGATTTAGAAAGAAAAAACAAAATGATTAATTTTCATTCCGCTTCTCTCTAACTCGGGAACACAAAAGAAAATTTTGTTTTCCTTTCCTTTCTCTTATTTTCTCTCCTGACTTTCTTTTCTCTTCTTTTCTTCTCTTTTGTTAAACTCGGTAAGTAGGCATGAAATTCAGAGATAAATTGTATTTATAAAACCAAAGGGAGTGACGGTTTCAGAGAATTCGAACTATAAATCACGCTCACAGTCTTTTTGCTTCAAGGTGTGGATCTTACCTCCATCACGAAGATCGTACTGCAAGAAAGGGAGCTTTCATCTTTGCATCAGTTTTTCAAGGCTTCATCTGATGGATGCTTATGCAAAACATGGATGTTGAGTAGTGGTGGGAGCGGAGGTAATTTGTTGTTGTGGTAGTGGTGGCGATTTATTGTTAGATGGGTGGTGTTCGGTGCTTGGTGGCAGCAATGAATTAGGCCAAGTATGGTGGTTGCCTAGATGGTAACAGATAGAGAGAAGGGTAAGTGACGATGTAGTCTCCTACACGAAGTCATCCCTATCAAGAACCACCTTTAAGTTCATATTCTCCGGCCATGTTACATTCAACCTGCAACACACACCCATAAAACGACATACATACTTGTTTTAAAAACCTGTCAAATCTATCCTCATTTCACCCATATCAATGCTCAAGAAGGCCGATTCATCACTAATATAAGGTATTCATCGGATTCAAGGCTTAATCCTTCTATTCCATATTCGATTTTGGATCCTATGGTTGATGCTTCAGACTCAACGAATGTTATGGGTGAAGAAAACTTTATTAGGGATCCTTTTGGTACTCCTTCCTTGGTAGAGAAATTAGATACACATGTTATTTGTTATTTCATTAGAGGAGGTGCTTCTTTGGTCTTCTGTTTCGATGATTTAGAGATCTTTTTGTACTTTGATTTCACTTATTGGATTCTGTTTCTTGTGTGGAAACATGCAAGAATGGTACCAGAAAAAGGTATAGGATGGGCATCTATTTTTTTCAAAAAAAAGTTCAAGAAATATGAGTTCAACAAGGTATAATTCCTTTTGAGGGTGGGTGTCTCTGAGAGAGAGAGAGAGAGAGAGAGAGAGAGAGAGAGAGAGAGAGAGAGAGAGAGAGAGAGAGAGAGAGAGAGAGAGAGAGAGAGAGAGAGAGAGAGAGAGAGAGAGAGAGAGAGAGAGAGAGAGAGAGAGAGAGAAAGCAGGTCTAGGAAATTAAACAAAAATAAAACAGGATTAAAAAAAACCTGAAAGGGTGCAAATGCCCATGACTTTTAAAGAAATGTGAGACTGAACTGATGTTTTAGATGACCAGTTAAGTCGAAAGACCAAATTTGCATGAACGTTTTAATTTTAGATTGACCGTGCGATAAAAAATATACTCAAACGATATTTTTTGGTTAACCATACAGACCCATTTGCAGTTTACCCTTTTAAATTCAAAATTAAAAAAAATAACTAAAATAAAGAGAAACTACATTGGAGAGTACAATTTAGAGCTAACAACTATAAGCTGCTAATTAGTTTTGTCAAGATGTTATAATAATTTACTTGTCTGTTAGGCTGTGTTGTACTCTTGGTTGCCTTTCTACTTAACGTTTTGTTGGGGATTTTTCTTTTTAATATATAGACGTCATGCTGAAAAAATTGATGAATGTTATGACACATATTTTGAATTAAAAACTAAAATATCATGTATTTTACATAAAAAGATATATATATATATATATATATATATATATATATATATATATATATATATATATATATATTTTAATACATCATATTAGAAAGTCTTAAATTTATTTATATTTCGTCATAAAATAAACATCTAAATAATTTAGATATTAAAATGTTTTTAGTATCTAAATCATTTAGATACTTTAGTATCTAAATTATTTAGATGTTTATTTTATGACGAAATATAAATAAAATATTTTCTATTACTAAAAACTTATATTAAATTTTATGGAGGTGGGTTCATGCATGTGAGAACTATTTTTTTTTGTGACCGTAAAAACGATTATTAGTCACAAGTCAAAAATTTTGAATATATATATATATATATATATATATATATATATATATATATATATATATATATATATATAGGAGGGTTCAATTGAGAAAAAAAAAGTTGAGAATGGGGGAATCATTTTTAACCACATATTTATTTTGCCGCAAAACACTTAGGCGTACCGTCGGAAATGGATAACGGATAAACATATGTTTTCCAACCAAACATGTTTCCTTAAACTATGCTAATCATTACCTTAATATACACAAAAACATACTTTTTTTCGTTTTTTTTATTTTTAGAAAGCCATTATTATCGAAAAATTATTTTAAATATATCAAAATTCATAATTTTTTATTCTCTATAAATAGACATCAATATTGATATACTTTTAAGATAAAATAAAAAATTTATTTTTATTAGAGTTTCAACTCTCGTTATTCATAAGTGAATAAAAAAATATATCAGATTTTTATTACAGTATACTCGTTATTCACTTATTAATAAAACGTATGCGTAACTTTTTTTATAGTTTAAGTATCGTTCATATATGAATATGACACGCAATAAAGTTTTCTTACTTAAAATATATTTTTTACATCATCTTTCATCATATATTATATTTATATATGAATAAAACGTATATTAGTTGTCGTCATATTTTATATTCATATATGAATAAAACATTTATCAAATTTTTGTTACAGTTAATTTGTTATTCATATATGAATAAGTAGTATAAATGATACTTAAACTGTAAAAAAAATTAATTATATATTTTTATTCATAAGTGAATAACGAATGTACTGTAGCAAAAATCTGATGTATTTTTATTCACTTATCAATAACGATAGCTGAAAATATAAAAAAAATAAATTTTTTATTTTATCTTAAAAGTATATCAATATGAATGTCTATTTGTAGAGAATAAAAAATCATGAATTTTGGTATATTTAAAATAATTTTTCGATATAAATAGCTTCTTAAAAATTAAAAAAACAAAAAAAAAACTATGTTTTTATATATATTAAGGTAATGATTAACATAGTTTAAGGAAACATGTTTTGTTGGAAACACATGTGTATTCCTTATCCATTTCCGCTGGTACAACAAAGGCTTTTGCGGCAAAAATAAATGAGTGGCTGAGAACGATTCCCCAATTCTCAACTTTTTTTATTTTCTCAATTGAACTTACCTCTCTCTCTCTCTATATATATATATATATATATATATATATATATATATATATATATATATATATATATATATATATAATAAATTTTCATCACTTTTAAAATTAACATTTTTTTATTATTCATACCAGTATAATTTTATGTAATATTTATATCAGAATATTATGATGTGCATAATTTCAAAATCTTAACAATATTCCAAGTGAAATATTCAAATAGAACGATTTGTTATGATTTTTTTTATTTAGATGTTAAAATTCATGAAAATGATGTGTAATTTTTTATTTTTTGTTTTCGAAAACGTGTGATTGAAAATCATTCACAATATCTTACAAAATTAAGAGTTCTTAAATGAACCAATTAAAGTTCAATTTTCATAATAATTGAGATATTATTATCAACTTCAAAATATATATTAATATGATATATACTAGGAACACGTCCTGAAAAATTTACATATTTTCATTATTTTAAATAGTAATAGCAAAAACCTAACGTGATACAAATAAAAAAGTTGTTCTATTTCATTGATATTTATAATGCAACATGAGATTTTGTTTGGTAGTCAATTTTTAGTAGGGTTATATGATTGAAAGTAAAACTATAAACACTGTATTCTCCACTTCAGATATTAAAAATTGATTAAACATACACTTTACATTAGATTAAATATGTTTGATTTTTGTCATTATTGCCTTTCCACGTCTTCAACTGTGATGGACAATTTATTTACTTTGATTTTTGTTTAATAAAAAGTTTACACACACACACACATATATATATATATATATATATATATATATATATATATATATATATATATATATATATATATATATTGCATACTCAAATAATTGGTTAAAAATTCTTTCTTTCGTGATTTAAATTTGTATACAGAAGGGATAGCTTCATAACTCATAGAGCCTTTTGTGATGCACTTGCTGAAGAAAACAACAAATTAAGCCAAACCATGCAACAAGACCATCATAGCACTCCTAATGATCAACTCAACCAACACATCAATCACACAATATCCATCACTTCACCAGAATTCAGCCATGGTGGTATGCCGGACTCCAAAACCCCATCGGAATTACTGCCTCTGAACATCATGCAAGGTGGTCGTGGCAGCCTATTTGGCAGTAGCCCCAGAAATGGATCGCCTTCTTCTCTCCAGCTAGGCGGATCCACGCTCTCGTCCCCTCTTACTTCAGCCACAGCTTTGTTACAGAAAGCAGCCCAAATGGGAGCTACGTCTAGCAATGGTAGCAATAATATTAATAATAATAATGGTAGCATGAATAACCTTGTTACTACCATGGCACCTCCATCTTTTGGTGGGGGTGGTGCATACAACGGTACTGAGACCCTGATTGACCAGTATCATCCTCATCAATCACATTTAGCTGGGATTATCGGCGGTGGATTCTCAAGCCAGTTCCAAGAAACTTCCATGTCACGGTTCTTTAACCCAAGTATCAATAATGGAGGAGGGCATAGCGATGACGTAGGATTGTACTCGGGGTACATGAACCCTCGGAAAGAGCTCATTATGAACAATAACAACAACAATGTTGGGCATAACGCAAATCCAGGATTGAATGATTCCAACAATCCCTTTTTGAGGTTTAAAATGGACGGGAACGGTGAAAACTTGACCGTTGATTTCTTGGGGGTCGGAGGAATGAGACTCAGAAGTTTTAATGAACAACACCACCAAGGAATGGAAATTTGAAACATTTGATTTTGTTAATAATCGACCACATGCATAGTGCATTATCAAGTGTATAAACAATATTTGTGCATGTCACTCTTTTTGTGTAATATATTGTTATATTCATGAACGATGCTTTCAATCTCGACTTCAACTTAGATAATTTTTGAGTGGTCCTTTAAAGGCTTTTGTAGGAAATATAAAAATGAGCCTAAAAATACAGTTTTTTTTATATAAGCAAAATTTATTAATACTACCATAAATCGATAATTATAATACAAACAATCAAAACAAAAGAATAATAACACAATACATAACCTTACATAGTTACATGAATCGTGAGCTCCTTGCGTTTTTGGAAGCAAACTTGTTCCCCAACTCTTTACAATCAATATTCTTCAATATGTCGTTTTCAATATCATTGTCAATCCATTAAATCTTTATTATGATATTATGAACCGTAAGCAAGACTATAACAATTTCAATTTTGAGAAACCTCTTTCTATAGACACTATTGTTATTGGAATAGTCAACAAGACGTTTTATGCAACAAATGCATTAAGAAAACAATAGACTTTTTCATATATTCTAAAACATCGGTGGGGTTGGTAGTTTCAATTGGTAAGAATTTATCAAGAAACTAACTCCAGACTGTTAATTGGTTTCAAAATATGATCGTTCACCATACTTCAGTGTAGGTTTCAAATGACTACAACACAACTTAAATTTTGTCATCGAATTACTTAAATTTTTAAGGAAACAAAAAAATGAAATTCTTTTCATACTCTTTGTAGTGTTCAAATCTCATTTTCAGTGATGCACGTGCTTGATCTACAATATATAAAAAATAAATAAGTTTACAATTCTCTTCGGCTATAAGTACGACATCATGATTACTTGAATTCTCATCAAATTGTTTTTTTCTATGAACGGGGCGTTTTTGAAGGAATACATTATCAATTGAAAGTTTTGTAACATTATCAGTCGCCCTAGAGAACCATGTTTCTCCAAACTCATTGAACTATTCAACCAAGTTCACCATGCGTAATATTTGATACCAAATGATTATTGATACCAAAATTGAGGTAATTTCTAGTCATTAAATGTTTTATTATGAAGTGAGTGGCCAAGTGTCATAAAATGAAACTTTAAATGTTAGATTATTGTAACATCCCGACTCCCAGGTATAAAATTTATATATATTTATGAGTTGATTGAGCAACTCGACGAGTTGGATGCCCCAACTCGTCGAGTAGAGACGGATTTGGCCACGTGGGTTTTATGACCAACTCGACGAGTCGGGGGGACCAACTCAACGAGTTGGCGCTGTGAGAGGAAACCCTAAATCTCCGGGGTTTGGTCCTATTTAAAGGACCTTAAGCCATCATTTCTACCTCACCAGCTACCTTACTCCCCTGTGTGAAACCCTAATCGTCCATATTGATCTAAGAGAGAAAGAGAGCTAATCTTTGGGCATTTTAGTACACTTTTGGAAGAGAAGAGAAGAGTATCAAAGCAAGGAACGAGAAGGGACTGTTGGATCTGGTGTTATTTCATCTATAGCTTCGGTCGAAGGTAAAAAGTCTCCACCTTGCTCATTAGTTTGATTAGATCTCATTGTATGGAGTTTTAGGGCTTATTCCATCTTTCCTTGAGGCTTTGAGTGTGTTGAGCTTACCAAGAGATTGAGACTTCAGATCTGGACCTTGTGAGGTCCCAGAGTCCAAAGGTCCCAGCTTTATCCAACTAATAGAAGAGCTTTTATGATTAAGACCCTAAATGGAGCTTGTTTTGGCATTTCAAGCCCCAAGTGCCATGCATGGACGTAAAGATTGTAGCTTTATGTAGTATCTCAGCCTTGGGAGGCTAGATCTAGAGTTTGGGGTTGTAAATTTTCCTTAAAACGTTTGAATGAGAAAAGGGTCTGAAGGGACTCGACGAGTCTATAAGTCCCTAATCTACTTGTGTATCAATCAGATCCAATTGATGGTGTGGAATCCCAATCAATTGGATGATGTCAGATCAAAATAGAAGAGAAGGAAAAGAAGAAGATGATGAATCTTGTATGTATTGATATGAATGAAGATCCGGATACAAGATTCACACACACTAACACACACTCTCTTTTCTCTCTATTCCGTACACTCCTTTTCTGTTCATCTATCTGTTCCTCACACCCCTCACCCCTATATATATACATGAGAAACATGGGCCGTAAATGGGTTTACGGCCGGGCCGTAAACAAGGTTTACGGCCGTAAACCTGTTTACGGCCGTAAACACCTCCCTGGCCGTAAACCTGACCGTAAACTCATAAAATATTACAGAAAATAACAATCAACTAGAAAAGCAAAGTATAAACCAATATTTTGACCCAACAATCTCCCCCCTTGGTTTATAGCTTTCTTTTCTAAATTGACCCAACAAGCTCCCCTAAAAAGTAGCTGGCTTTTCTTGTTAATCTTCATTGGGAGCTTGGCTTCAGCATTAATCTTCAAATTCTTCACAGCTTCAAGATGAACTTGATGAATCTTCAATGAATGACTTCATCTTGAGCATTTGGGCTTTTCTTCAGAATTTGACATTGAACGCACATTGGGTGAGGATGCTTCTTGTACTGATTCTTGAAAGATAGCGCTTTCAGCTTGAGAATCTTCAGAGAGAATATCAGAGAGAACAAATCTTCTGGATCACTTCAGCAGGTTCAAGATAGCAGCATACTGATTGAGGAGGCTTCAATGCAATCTGTCACATAATCTTCAAGTACAGCTTCACCTTGCTACTAGGGTTGAAAGATTGAATGTTGAAAGAATAATCTTCATTTCTTGCTCCTTCGAATGAGAATTCTTCGATGCTCACGGATGAAGCCTTGGCTCAGAAATTTTCGACACAAACTCCATGAGTTTCATCTTCACCTGAATTCACTATTCAAGACAAAACAAAACTAAAAGAAAATTTTAGCACACAATATTTTTGGATTTTTCATATTTTCTGAAAAAGAAATAAAACAGAAATAACACTATTTTTGGATTTTTAATTTTCTGATTTTTGTTTGGTTTTTAAAATTTTTAATTCTCCCCTAATATTTAAATTAGAAGAAACTATGAACAAATTTAACAAAAATAAAATGATATCTAACTTTAAGAGTGATTTGGGATCAAAGTTTTTAGACAGCCTTTATCCGTTTATCAGTACCTCTCTCTTCATGAATAGATCTGGTCAATCGCCGGTATTGTGGTCCACTTAAACACGAGAGATTGTGACAAAATTAGGACATACTATAAGTGACAAGAGAATGTGATCTTATGTTCCTAGATAATATTCCTAAAAGACCATTCAGCTGACGACGACCAAAGATATTGTTGTCCACCTAAATTGAGCAGCGAGATCTACACACAACCTAGTGATTGTTCAATTTTAAATGTACTAGAACATGTTTCCCGCTTCCTGACATACCCCAATAATCAGGAACTTCCAAAGTACTCCTTACTTTAGGTGAGGAGACAATTATTATGAGAAAAGTCAGATTTAGAGTGCATATGCTATACACCCAGGTCGGATCTCTTCCAATCTCGCAGAGGGTGAAACATATGACTAACCAGATTTAGAGGGATTGAGAAGTAGAATGGTGCATATGTTGTGTACCAGGTCGGATGTATTTCAATCACGCAAAAGAGACATCATATGACTAACAGACAGGAAGAATTGCATATATAGAAGATGTAGAGAAATAGAATTGCATATGTTGCAGTCCAGGTCGGATGTATTTCAATCATGCAGAGGAGGCAACATATGACTAACAGAAAGAAAGCAAGAAAATAATTTCCTACAGACCTACTTTATCGGAATTCCCCAGTCGCCCCATAAATACCGGAATTAAGGACAGAGTCCGTACATCGAGGAAGAGTTAAACCACAGCTCTAGATACGGATTATTTTAGTGTGACTGGTGGATTATCATGTATATCTCCCTGCTCAACCTATCTCAGCGTCGTATTGTCAGGCTAAATGGATTTAACTAGGTCAAGATTTGTCAAGTCTTTGAATTCCTAAAGTTCAACTCTGCCTAGTCAAGTCCATTTTAATCTCTCGTGCCTACCAGCGCATCGAACACAGAGCCTAGACAATTCAGATTTAGTCCCTTACACAGATTCAGATTGCCTGTTATCACATGATTATATCACTTCCCATAACATCTCCCTCAAGAACATTTCATTAACAACATTTTTTTGATTTTCTGATTTTTTTAATGTTTTTGGATTTTTGAAATTTTGAAATTTTTGTTTTGTTTTTATTTCTCCCCCTAAATTTATGCATAGGAGAGAAACGAAAGTAAATGCGCAAATTTAAACTATCCTAAAACAAAAATTAGTCTTTAAAGCGAATCAACTTAAGAAAAACTCAGGAGTATAGAGAAGAAAACTCAAACCGTAAGTCACTGATTGAATTTCCATCCAGAAGGTCTGAGAACAGCACGCGTAATCTCAGAATAGATCCAAAAATTCTTCATGTCATTAAGCACTAACCCCATGTGATCCTCTCCTTCCTTCCTTTCTCCTATAAATGACACATACTCTCAAACAAAGGTCTGAATGTTGTACAGTTGAGAGATGTCCCCTATCATGTGCCTGGAACAGCCACTACCAACAAACCGAAGTCTGATGATATGCCTCCATAGCTGCTCCGACACAGAGCTGGATCAGTTGGTCTTTGGAACCCAGTCCATTTTGAAACTGGGTTGACCTTTGTCATCCTTGCAAGGAACATTCTCCCATGACATGTCATGTTTATCATAAACAGAAGATGTAGAAATATTAGAGTCATTAGTTGATTTGGGAGATTAAGCTTTCGGAACCCATTTGTAGTTGGGTTTGACCCAGTTCTTTTTCGATCTGATGGGTGGCTCAGTACTTGCTTTTGATCTTGATGTCGGCCGTTGAGATGACTTTGACCTAACCGGTCTTTGTTTCACTGGAGCATCTCTTGGATTGGGCTTCTTGGCCGGCATTCCCTTCTTGCCCTTGGGATTCGGATTCTTGGCCTTGTGGGTTTGATTCTTGGCCTTCTGCCCGTTCCAGTCATCATGGTCTGAACGTGACCTTGAGGGGTTTCTTTTGGAGTATCTCCCTCTTGGCGCGTTCTGCCACCCTTGTGCGTAGTAGGGAACGTACGCGTGATTTGGACAATTTCTGGCAATGTGTCCAGGTGTTCCACAGTGAAAGCAAGTCTGCTTCTTCACGTAGGATTTGTTTCTTCCTGCCCCTGGTGGCGTATCCTTGCCTTGTCTCTTATTGTTCCCACAAGCACAATTACAACAGGCACTCTGTTTCACTGGAATTGGTGGCCTGTATTTCTCAACGGCAGGTTTGTTAGGAGTAACAGAATTCGAAGCAACAGATTCTGAGTTCAAGGAGTCATTGGTTTGTTCAGTAGTGTTCTCCTTGTTCTCATCTTCTGCTACTTTACCTGCACATGAAGTAGAAACATTAGTATTTTCAAACAAATCATCAAATATGTCAAAAAAAATTAACTCAACATGATCCGATGCAGAAGCATCACAAGATGTATCATCAATTTTAACATCAGAAACAATAGAGTTTTCATTCGAAACAGAAACATCAGGTTCGGACTCAGTTTTGTTATCAGAAACAGATCCTTCAACTTCGTGCTTTGACTGATCTAAGGATTGATCTGCAGGGGAAGTAGAAACGTTAGTACATTCAACATTAATAAATCCTCTTGAAACAAAACCAGATGGCTTGCCATAAACCATGAATGGTTCGTTGGCAATCTCCTCTTTAGACAAGGGTTGATACTGATATGTATGATTAAAAGGAGGAGGTACATTATCGTATCCTAAACCCTTTTGCTGGTTTCATTTGAACTACATGCAATGGTCAATCATGTTGGCAACTACCTCGCTTGATACATCAAATCTTCTAAAATCAAAATTTGCAGTTTCAAATTGTCTCTTTAATGTATCAAGCTCAGTAATTAACTCATAATTCTGTCTCTTGATGTAATCATAATTTTCACATTTTTCACTGTATTCCTGCTGAATTCTCTTAAAGTTCTTTATTTTTGTTTCTAATTGGGCCTTTAGGGGTTTCTGTCCTCTCCTGAGTTGATAACCTTCATATCTCAGGTCCTCAACTTCTCTTTTTAATAAATCAATTTGTTCCCGAAGAAATTTAATCGTATCATCACAAGATGGAGTACATGAAACTTCATTGACCGGGATGTTTGCGGAACTCATTGTTTTTCCACACTTCAAAGCGTCAAGTTTTCTTCAATTACAGCAGCAAGACTAAGATGATTGAGATCTTTTGTCTTCTTGATGACAGCCACGTTCATATCTCACGATTTCGGAAGTGAATTCAGCAGCTTTTTGTTTATCTCATATTTAGTTAAGAAGATCCCAGCTATATTCATCACAGTAGTAAGTGTAGTAAATCGCTGCAACTGAGTTTCCAGAGTTTCTCCAGGGATATAATCGAACATGTTGAAATTTTGTCTTAACATCTCCTGACGACTCTCTTTCATGTCTTCAATTCCCGCGTAGACCTCAAAAGCCATTTAAAGCACAACTAGAACTTAAAAGTCAAACCCTTTGACTACAAACCTCAAAAGTCAACCTTAAAAGTCAAATTTAAAAAGTCAAACTTGAAAAGTCAAACTTAAAAGTCAAACCGAAAAGCTAAATTTGAAAATTTAAAAGTTAAATGCGAAAGTCAAAGTTTAAAGTCAAAGGTCAAACTTGGAAGTCAAAGACAAAATTTAAGGTCAAAAGTCAAAATTAAAATTCAAAAATTAAAAACTAAAATTTTTGGTTGAAAATGGAATTTAAAAATAAAAGAAATTGAATTTTTGGGCTAAAAGTGTCAATTTGCGAAATTAGGAACCGAAGGGGAGTCTTTTTGAATTAAAAACGGAAGGGAAGTATCAACAGGTAGCCTAGCTGAGTTGGTTAAGGTGTGAGGCTGATGAATCAAAGGTCGCGGGTTCGATCCTCGGCACTCCCCAAAATCGTTTCCTTATTTTTAATGCGAAGCTAAGATGCGAGGATGCGAGGACGAGGTCCGAACTTCGGACCCTATGCGAGGACGAGGTGCGAGGCGAAGATGCGATGCGAGGACGAGGTGCTAGGATGCTGCTGACCGTAAACGAGACCGAACATGTGCGAGCCGTAAACTCCGAGGGCCGTAATCTCGGACCGCAAAATCCGGCGACCGAAAACTCCGGCAACCGTAAACTCCAGGAAACCCTAGCCGTAAACTCCGCCGCCGACCGTAAACTCCGGCTGTAAACTGTTTCCGGCCGTAAACTCCGGCCGTAAACTCTTCGCAGATTACGTGAAAAACAACGTTTTTCACATCTTTTTGCTCCAAAACTCGATCGAAAACTCGTTTTTATCAAAAACGCGAAGAACAAACCCCCCTTATTTTGCTACAATCTATCCAAAAACACAAGAATCCTTCCAAAATAAGATCAAATAAGCTCCAGATCTGACAAAATTGACTGATACCAATTTTGCTCTGATACCAACTGTAAGGTCCTAGAACGGATCTTTACCAGTGATCAAGCAATCAAACAATCAAAAACAATCAGAATAAGAGTAGAAGAAGAAGATCAATCAAGCTTGCACAAGTTTATTACAGTAAAACGTCTGGTACAACTCGATACAGTGAACCGTGAACTCTGTGGCATCAACAACCTAACAATGAACTAGACAACCTCTATATATAGGGGACTTGGGCCGCAAACAGGGATGTTTACGGTTTAAGTGTTTACGGTTAATGAAGCTGAGTTTACAACCGTAAACTGGGTTTACGGTCGGCAGTAAACTCCCAGAAGTTCTTCGAAAACGCGATTTTGGATTAGATTCAATCCCTTTAACAACGAAAACACCAAAACCAATATCGAACAGTGAAGAGTATACGTTCAAACGACTAAAAACTCGATCGAGTGAAGCTCACCGGTTTAGCTTTGATACCAATTGTAAGTCCCTAATCTACTTGTGTATCAATCAGATCCAATTGATGGTGCGGAATCCCAATCAATTGGATGATGTCAGATCAAAATAGAAGAGAAGGAGAAGAAGAAGATGATGAATCTTGTATGTATTGAGATGAATGAAGATCCGGATACAAGATTCACACACACTAACACACACTCTCTTTTCTCTCTATTCCGTACACTCCTTTTCTGTTCATCTATCTGTTCTTCACACCCCTCACCCCTATATATACATGAGAAACATGGGCCGTAAATGGGTTTACGGCCGGGCCGTAAACCTGTTTACGGCCGTAAACACCTCCCTGGCCGTAAACCTGACCGTAAATGTAACACCCCAAATTTCTAATGTTCAATGAAGGGCCAAAAGTGTAAATTTAGGAAAGGAACTCGATGAGTAGGTCCGCTTACTCGCGGAGTCGGAGCGGGATTCTGTCGCGGTTTAAGTGGTCAACTCGCCGAGTCGGCGGCTTGGACTCGACGAGTTGGTGCTGAAGAGAGAAAACCCTAATCCCAGGGGTTGTGCCCTATATAAAGCACATTATAACCCACCCTCAGCTCTTTGCTACCCTTTTGAGATCCAGAAACCCTAAATCATGAGTGAGAGCCCTTGGAAGGAATTTGGAGCCTTGATAAGTGATTTTGGGTGGAAAGGGGCTTGAAGATCAAGAGGTTTGCTGCAAGGAGGGGTGTCGATCCGGGATCTACTTCAGTTGGAGCTTATATTGGAGGTAATAATCTGTTGCTTGGACTCTTTTGCATTTAGATCTATTATCATGTGAGATTTGGGGCATTTTTCGTATGATTAAGAGCTATTTCGAGTTAGAGGCTTAGATCTGAGGTTGCTACTTCAGATCTAGGCTTGTGATGGTCCATAATGTCATAAAGCTTCTGTCTAAGAGTTATTGGTGAAGCCCCTTTGTCATAAACACAAGCCCTAGAGTGTTTTGGGCTTATATCTCCTTGGTTTCACGTAAAGTTTGCAACTTTATGTGAGGGTTAGGCTGTAGAAGAGTGGATCTATGGATTGAAGCCCCTGCATGGATCGAGAAGCCTCTGTACGGATTGAGAACTGAATGGACTCGGCGAGTCACATGGGTGTACTCGACGAGTTGTATGAACAGGTGCATAGACTCGGCGAGTTGGAAGAACAACTCGGCGAGTCTGTTGAAGATTGCCTTAGACTCGGCGAGTCTGGTCGCTGAACCCAACCTCTTTTGATTAAAGCCTTGGATTAAGTGAGTCGGTCGGCGACTCAGTGAGTCGGAAAGGATGGGACTCAGAGATCGTTGGACTCGGCGAGTCTTGGGGCGACTCGGCGAGTTAAGTTGTGTTATGAGAGTTTTATGGGAATGGGGACTCGGCAAGTCAACGGGTTGACTCGGCGAGTAGAATCAACCAGGAAGGTTGACTTTGACTGAGGACTTTGACTTTGACCAATAGTTGACCAGTTTGACTTCCAAGGGTATTTTGGTAATTCTGGTATTTATGGAATTGGTTCTTTGGTAGTGTTCTGTGATGAAGTTCGTGTCGTGGTCGGAGCAGCTTGGTCTTATCTCTTCAGTCGGCAATTGCAGGTGAGTTATCCTCACTATATCAATAGGGTCTAAGGCACCAAGGCCGACCCTTTTAGTTGTTATCTTGGTTACAGTACGCTACATGTTGTTATGATATGATAGATCGGTATCCGGATAGACAGTATGTTGTCATGCTCTTATGATCCATAGGATTGGTATGTTAGTGACCTGGTTAGGTCGGTGTTTTGGTTATGAGAGATTACTATGATCGATGATTTGTGAGATAGTTATATCTGATATCTGTACGTGTACTGTTTGATGTGCTTATTGATCTGATTAGATCAGCGTCCTGGTAATTAGGACAGTACTATGTTAGTGACCTGGTTTAGGTCGGTATCCTGGTATATAGGATGATGCTATGTTAGTGACCGGTTAGGTCGGTATCCTGGTTAGGATGTTGCTATGCTTTATGATCTGCTAGATCGATTTGTTTGTCTATGGACTGTTATGTGATTACCTGTTATATGTGCACATGGTTATTTGATTGATGTTTGGGTTGAGGCGGTCCTGCTTTGTGCTGAAGGCCAACATACCCTACGAGCGGTCCGGATAGATTGTAGGCCCGTATGGCGGTCTAGTCATACCGAAGGATCGAGATAGATCCAGATAGACTGAAGGCCCGGTGCGGGCGGTCCAGTCATACCGTAGACTCAGAGAGTGGACCAGGTGGACTGAAGGCCTGTTAAGGGCGGACCAGTCACACTGCAGACTTGAGAGGCATGGCTGTTCTGTATTGTGATATGATATGATTATGGTTGTATGTGGTTGGTATTTTGGGGGAAACTCACTAAGCTTTCGGGATTACAGTTTCAGTTTATTGTTTCAGGTACATCAGGATATCGTGGCAAGGCAAAGGCATGATCGTACCGCTCCTCATAATTCATGATTTTGTGATTTGGTTATGGGGATACTCTGATGTTTAAACTATTATGAAAACAAGTTATATAACTTAATGGTTTTTGAATGGGTTAAAATGTTTTAAATTGGGTTGAAATTTTTAGTCGTTACAAGTTGGTATCAGAGCCTTGGTTTGAGTGAATTGGAGGAACATTCGCGTGACTCCAGTCTCAAATCAAGGAAAGGTTTTCAAAATGGATTCTAAAATGGTTTTCAAAATAAGTAAAAGAGGATGCGAAGTGTACGATCAGCGAGAGCCAGTAAGTAGACCCCAAAATACCATACTGTTATTTGATATTGTAATATGTTAGAACAACATTCTAGTACTAGGCTAGGGATCTTCAGGAATTGCATGATATAATTGCCTGATTTCATGATGCCGATTAGCCTAGGGTTTTCCTTATATGAGATTGACATCCTTACTGTAGTTGTTTAGTGTATGCATCACGGCTGTGCATAATCAAGATCTTATAGCCTGAGAATGTTTGATTCGACCTTAGGGTAGAATTGGATATTTGAAAGTCTATCGGGTCCAGCATTATGTGTGGCTAGTATACACTAATGCTGCAGGGTTGGTGGAAGTTTCATGGATTGGGTGGGTAGTGAGAGGCCGGGAGGCCAGCTATGAGATGTTTAGCATTCCTCTAGGAGTGAGGATTTAAGCGCTTGCTATATTTACGTATATTGTTAGGGCGTTATGATGATACTTGAGACAAATATGGGTAGGTGTGGAAGGTAGTATGGGCCGTACTACTGAAAGCACAGGACCCATACGCGTAGCAAGGAAGTCACAACCCCTAGGGTTGGGTTTTGGAGTTGTTTCCCTGTCATTATATAGGTTATTAGAGACCTTTTGGTGTATTACCAAAACGGTGGTCACAAGACGTCTTGTGACCGGATCCAGGTTAGGATCGGGAGCTGGCAGCCAGGATAGGCCAGCATTGTCAGGGGATCGTGTCAGGGAGATCCTCCGGGAGGAGACGATCGAGATTGTTCGGGGATAAATTCCGAAGATGATTGGGTCTTTCGAGACCGCCATGGTTGAGTATTTTGTCGAGCGTCATGCAGACATTGCTGAGTCGGTTGCTGCGGCAGCTTTGGCAGCTGTAACGACGACAAGGGGAGGAGCTGGTCGAGCTTCTTAGTTCTGGGACATATTCTGATGAGCAGAGTGTTGCAGTTATTTGGGATCAGGAATATGATCGGTACTCGTTATATTCCGCGGGTGGAGCAGGAGAGGTTAGCACAGAAGTTATAGATTTGAGGCTCGGGGGTTTGCTCGAGGCCGGGATATGAGTTGTGGGAACTCCGGAAAGGAGTGATGATTATGTTCAGCTGGGGTTTTGCAGCTGGAAGGGAAATGGTTAATTGATGGATTGGACCGTCGTTTTGTAGGGCAAGGATTGCGCCCTCTCAGTTTCCGAGCTCGGAGGAGTGAGCAGGCTTGTGACCCCAGGATCAGGTATATTCCAGCTCGGGGTCAGTTGGTGGCAGGAATAGGCAACATTATTTCAGCGCCGGTGAGCTCAGGACGGTCGGCGTGGTATAAGTGGTTATGAGGTCCGGTTTTCCTTGGATCTCTTGTATTGGATGGAAAGGATTGATTGTGCGATCTATTGCACTTTTGGGACTGTAGACTATGTCTTGGGAGTGGTTTGTAGCCCGGTTTAAGGCAGAGGATGTTTCAGCTGCTGCCGTACAACTATGGGCGTTTGAGCTGGTGAGTGAGTCGGGGTGTGAAACCTGAAGAGAATGATTTCTAAAGCCCGAGAGCGGGAAGCTTGTTTGGAACACCTTTGGAAAAGGGGTTTTATGTGGGAGGCCTGCGGATGGGGTCCCACAAAAGGGTTATTCATCATTGTCAGGATTCAGTGGTTAGCAACCGTTATTGATTGACGGACTAAAGCGCCAAGAGAAGTAACTCATTGCCGAGGTATTAGTTGGAGAATCTATCTGGTGGTCTTCAGGACGTGAGTGTGGAGTCATTCACGCATTAGTGGCTGTCGGTTTCACTGGGATTCAGGAAGTGATCATCTGGTTCTTAGAAGTGTGTGATGAGTCGGGTCTAGCTAGCAATGGAACACTAGTGGGAAAGAGTTGGTTGTCATCGGATAAATCGTTGGGAAGTGAGGAGGATTGAGAATCCTCCAATTTTCATGTATTATGAAGGCTTAGTTGAATCTAAGTGGGGGAGTGTTACCCCGAGATGCTGAAGTGGGAAGGGTTTTAAAACGGGGATAAGTTTCACAACCCGATAGGGAGAATGGAGGCCCTATTTGGCTGCTTAGTTTGAGGGTTGTGTTGATTGGGGGTTTGGCAAAACTCCCCAGCATAAGAACACATCTTCTGGATGCTTGATAGCACAAGTTGGGGAACCAGGTTGGGGTCCTAGTCAAGAATCGAGTTCAGTTCGAGTTTTCGGTCGAGGGTGTGCTCGACTCTGAGGGTTTTGGATTGATAGATTGAGGGTTTTGTTAGATGCCAGGGCTCAGCAGTGCATTCAGCACGGGAGTGCGGGTTATTTAGCGTGTATGGTAGACACGCGGGTGAGGGAACACACCTCGGATTTCCGAGAAGGTGGACGATCGACTGAAGACTCTGTTTATGTTTGTAGATCTATGTTCGGGTATTGAGTAGGCTGCTACACTTTAGCACTTAATAGGTCTGTTCCACGTATTGAGCATGCTGCTAGGGTAGGCTGAGGACTTCGGTGTATCTTGGTTGATCGGAAGTTGTTATTGGTGGTTGGACGAAGTTCAAAGGATCTTGGTGATCTCATCAGTTCGGAGTGTCTCCGAGATTTCATCTTCTTGGATCGGGTAATACTCCAGTTGGTTCCTAGAAAGAATGGTTCTGGGTGATGTACGGAAATTTTGAGCGGTCCGGATAGGCTGAAGGCCGGTGGGCTTACCAGTCAGGCCGAAGGCTCGAAGAACGGTCCAAACAGGATGAAGGCCCAGAAGGGCGGTCCAAACATGTTGAAGGTTCTGAGGGTGGTCCAGATAGGCTGAAGGCCTGGTAAGGCGGTCCAGTCTTGCTGAAGACCCTGTGTGTGTGTGTTAGTAGACCTGTATGAGGAAAATGAGTGAGTATGTCGCCATGAAAATAGCAATCGATAAGGTCTGGCCCCAAGTATTGATCATGATGATGGAGTTGGATGGAGGCCGTGCGTGGGCCTAGTTAGTTATGTGCTCGGATTCGGAGTATATGGGAGTTCGAGAATAGTAGTTGCTCTACATGGTTAGTGTAGAGTGGAGTTTAGCTCAGTGGCACTTATAGGTGCGGTAAGGGTTGTTGAGTAGACTTCCTGGAAAGGAAAGGTATGTAGCACCGAAAGGAGTGTGGGTCCTCCGAAAGGAAGGCAGCAGAGTAAATGGATGATCGAAAGTGTTTCAGTTATTGGTAGTAAGCACTGGGATTGTACCAGATATATGGAAGCACATACGGGTTGGATACCTGTTGAGGTTATGGCAATGTTGGATGATGCGCAGTCATGTTTTCAGTCTCCTTGGAAGAGGAGGAGGATAGTGGCTCCAGATTGGAAATTAGGATAGAGGAAGGTGAGTCAGCAGGATAACAGACTCGGGAGTAGTCTGGACTGGTGCTGAGGACTGTATAAGGATATTACAGTCGGAGGTCAAGGACCTAGAGATCGTGATAGGGAGGTGTGAGTGGGTTGCACTCCGTTGTGTCGAACCGAAGGGTTCGAGGGTGACTCAAGGACAAGGTCCTTAGTTCCGGGTATGGTTGTAGACTTGAATTGTGTATGTGGAGGTATCCAATCTGGTGTATTCCATCATGAGGACGACCGGACCCTATGATTGATTGGACCTGGTGTGTTTGGTATTCCAGCCCGAGGCTGTTTGGGCCAGGTACGAGTGGTTACGCGATATGTTTGGTTGATGGGTTATGGGAGCCAAGGGAGCCAGTATCCTGTCAGTGCGTAAGGGATAGAACCAGAGGATGGAACACGATTCGTTCCAGGTTGCAAGTTATTAGGTTTATCGCCAATCTTGGGCGAAGGAAGATGGATTAGTGTCTCGGTGGGGCTCAGTAGGTGTTTGTGGCATCTAGTATTCGCAGGGCGCGAAGGCGTGTTCCTGATTTGAAGGGATGGTATCATTGGGTAATACGTGGTTATTATGTAGTGCTATTGATTCGAAAGGCCGATGGTCGGCTGGGAACAGTGGCAAGGATGCCACATGAGAATAAGCCATTTTAAGAGAGATACAGAAGTAGGGTTAGTAAGAGCATGAGTAGATTGAGAAATCGGAGTCTGCAGTGCAAGGGGTTTGTTCTGAAGCGTATACTGCAGTAGGCTTCGAGTACGAAGCCTAATTTAAGTGGGGGAGAGTTGTAACACCCCAAATTTCTAATGTTCAATGAAGGGCCAAAAGTGTAAATTTAGGAAAGGGACTCGACGAGTAGGTCCGCTTACTCTGTCGCGGTTTAAGTGGCCCTTCTGAAGGGCCAAAAGGGATTCTGTCGCGGTTTAAGTGGCCAACTCGCCGAGTCGGCGGCTTGGACTCGACGAGTTAGTGCTGAAGAGAGAAAACCCTAATCCCGGGGGTTGTGCCCTATATAAAGCACATTATAACCCACCCTCAGCCTCTTTGCTACCCTTTTGAGATCCAGAAACCCTAAATCGTGTGTGAGAGACCTTGGAAGCAATTTGGAGCCTTGATAAGTGATTTTGGGTGGAAAGGGGCTTGAAGATCAAGAGGTTTGCTGCAAGGAGGGGTGTCGATCCAGGATCTACTTCAGTTGGAGCTTATATTGGAGGTAATAATCTGTTGCTTGGACTCTTTTGCATTTAGATCTATTATCATGTGAGATTTGGGGCATTTTTCGTATGATTAAGAGCTATTTCGAGTTAGAGGCTTAGATCTGAGGTTGCTACTTCAGATCTAGGCTTGTGATGGTCCATAATATCATAAAGCTTCTGTCTAAGAGTTATTGGTGAAGCCCCTTTGTCATAAACACAAGCCCTAGAGTGTTTTGGGCTTATATCTCCTTGGTTTCACGTAAAGTTTGCAACTTTATGTGAGGGTTAGGCTGTAGAAGAGTGGATCTATGGATTGAAGCCCCTGCAAGGATCGAGAAGCCTCTGTATGGATTGAGAACTGAATGGACTCGGCGAGTCACATGGGTGTACTCGACGAGTTGTATGAACAGGTGCATAGACTCGGCGAGTTGGAAGAACAACTCGGCGAGTCTGTTGAAGATTGCCTTAGACTCGACGAGTCTGTTCTTGGACTCGGCGAGTCTGGTCGCTGAACCCAACCTCTTTTGATTAAAGCCTTGGATTAAGTGAGTCGGTCGGCGACTCAGTGAGTCGGAAAGGATGGGACTCAGAGATCGTTGGACTCGGCGAGTCTTGGGGCGACTCGACGAGTTAAGTTGTGTTATGAGAGTTTTATGGGAATGGGGACTCGGCAAGTCAACGGGTTGACTCGGCGAGTAGAATCAACCAGGAAGGTTGACTTTGACTGAGGACTTTGACTTTGACCAATAGTTGACCAGTTTGACTTCCAAGGGTATTTTGGTAATTCTGGTATTTATGGAATTGGTTCTTTGGTAGTGTTCAGTGATGAAGTTCGTGTCGTGGTCGGAGCAGCTTGGTCTTATCTCTTCAGTCGGCAATTGCAGGTGAGTTATCCTCACTATATCAATAGGGTCTAAGGCACCAAGGCCGACCCTTTTAGTTGTTATCTTGGTTACAGTACGCTACATGTTGTTATGATATGATAGATCGGTATCCGGATAGACAGTATGTTGTCATGCGCTTATGATTCGTAGGATTGGTATGTTAGTGACCTGGTTAGGTCGGTGTTTTGGTTATGAGAGATTACTATGATCGATGATCTGTGAGATAGTTATATCTGATATATGTACGTGTACTGTTTGATGTGCTTATTGATCTGATTAGATCGGCGTCCTGGTAATTAGGACAGTACTATGTTAGTGACCTGGTTTAGGTCGGTATCCTGGTATATAGGATGATGCTATGTTAGTAACCGGTTAGGTCGGTATCCTGGTTAGGATGTTGCAATGCTTTATGATCTGCTAGATCGATTTGTTTGTCTATGGACTGTTATGTGATTACCTGTTATATGTGCACATGGTTATTTGCTTGATGCTTGGGTTGAGGCGGTTCTTCTTTGTGCTGAAGGCCAACATACCCTACGAGCGGTCCGGATAGATTGTAGGCCCGTATGGCGGTCTAGTCATACCGAAGGCTCGAGATAGATCCAGATAGACTGAAGGCCCGGTGCGGGCGGTCCAGTCATACCGTAGACTCAGAGAGTGGACTAGGTGGACTGAAGGCCTGTTAAGGGCGGACCAGTCACACTGCAGACTTGAGAGGCATGGCTGTTCTGTATTGTAATATGATATGATTATGGTTGTATGTGGTTGGTATTTTGGGGGAAACTCACTAAGCTTTCGGGCTTACAGTTTCAGTTTATTGTTTCAGGTACATCAGGAGATCGTGGCAAGGCAAAGGCGTGATCGTACCGCTCCTCATATTTCATGATTTTGTGATTTGGTTCTGGGGATACTCTGATGTTTAAACTATTTTGAAAAAAAGTTGTATAACTTAATGGTTTTTGAATGGGTTAAAATGTTTTAAATTGGGTTGAAATTTTTGGTCGTTACAGTAAACTCATAAAATATTACAGAAAATTACAATCAACTAGAAAAGCAAAGTATAAACCAATATTTTGACCCAACAGAGTCGATTGCTGACTCGACGAGTCAGCTAGGGTTTTCCTCGACGAGTTAAGTTAGGTTTTCGCGACATTTCTGAAGGAACGAGGGGACTCGACGAGTCACATAGTTACACTCGACGAGTCGGGTCAACATGGACTGTTGACTCGATTGTTGACTTCTGTTGACTTTAGGGTTTGGTCAAGACAGGGATTATGGAGACCATGGAGGGGTAGAATAGTCTTTTACCCATTCCAAGAGATTAGAGAGAGAAAATAACTTGGTTTATTCGGAGTTGTGATTTAAGTGTTAATTAGAGATAATTATCGTATGTGTTAGGCGGAGGCTAGATCGGTGATTCGTGTACGAGTTCTATTTGCTTACTTACTAGGTGAGTCTTCTCACTATACTTACCTTGAGTGGTAATTTTATGTGACCGGAGGGTCTTGTGTGTTTATATTGAGTATTGTGATATCATGCATTATGTCATTGTGATTTATGTTGTGTATTATGCTGAGATTTACTGAGTTAGGATCGAATGGTCCACTAAGACACATCGACCAGAGGGTCTTATTTGAGATATAGCCATGAGAGGCTAATAAGATATGTGTGGTATTTTGGGGAACTCACTAAGCTTCGTGCTTACCGTGTTATGTGTTTCAGGTACTTCTCAGGATCACAGGAAGGCGCCGACTTGATTGTACACACGAGATGAAGTTTATGTTTTTGAGGATCCTGGATTTTATCAAACAATTTATGAATTTGTGTTTTTGACAATTTGACAAATTATGGTTTTTGGAATGTGATATTGAGAATTATATGGTTTGAAAATGAAAATTTTGTTTAAAAATTTACGGTGTTACAATTATTAGGGTTAGGGAGGCATGGAAATAAACTGTGATATTAGAGGGACTATTTAGTAAAATTTTGGTATAACTTCCAAGGAGGAGGATCGATCATCCTCCTTACGTCCGTTCTATCCATCGCTCATACCAAGTATATTAGCAAAAAAACGATCGATGTATCCTATTGATTCCTTTGTGCGTCGCCGATCAAACACCAAGAAGGGAAGAAAAAAATGTGATCAGTTTAGGAGGGGGAAAGAAGGGCATCAAGCCGAGCAAGGAGGAGGGGAAAATAAAGTTTACTCTTTTCGATCCTAGGGGAAGAGGGTTGCGAAAATCAGTCAATTAGTTGGCAAATTATCTACTCTGTTTCTTGTCAAGTTTACATCTCAATTACTTGTCAATTGGATGAGTTGTGGGTTAAATTTCATCTTATTTGGTGTTAATTATCCTACCGTCTTCACTTTGTAATTCTTCTTTGTTTAATTTCCAGCTTACTTGGTGTTTTATGGATGGCTAATTGTTGTGAAAATGTTGTTGTAAACACCCATAAGACTTCCATTGTTTATGTCCTTGAATTACTCCAAGTTTTGGCGACATTGTCTTCTTTGTTGATTGTTAAAATTCATGTTGTTGTTATCTTGATTCAAAAGGATAATTTTATGTAAAAAATACTATGTTTTGAGTCATCCAAAAGATCTCCAAAACATTCCCTAAAGGTTTTAATAAGGGGCTTAATGTTTGAGGCAACTCAAGCCCTAGTGGTGTTTCCTCTTTTAGGAATGAACTTTATTTTTTCCATAAAAGCAATGTACTTTGAATCATGCCTTGAGGTTCAAATTTTTATTTTAACTTCTTAAAATGGTTTTCTGTTAAGAACTTAATTTCCATCTTTATAGTTGATTTTAGTTACGACTTAATGGGTTAAGTTCTCAATTGATCCTTGAAATGCAATGTTGAAATTCTGAAAAATTACCAATGTGTCCATGTTTTGAAAAAAATCTACAAAAATTATCTGGAGTTGGATTGGGGATCCATAAACTCTCAAAGTTTGAATTTTAAGTCTAGTTTACCCATGAGTTTTCCTAAGATATGATATTGTCGCTAACCAAGGTGAAAATCATCTTTTTCACTAACTGGTCGGAAATTAGCTGCACAGACACGCTGTCTTTTAAAATTCATAGAAAATTCTAGAAAAATCGTATGAAACGAATGTGGTTGGCTATACAATTGATGCTATCATTACAGACCTTCAGGAACAGATTGAGGTAAAAGATGCTGAGTTGTAGAGACACGATCGAGCCATGGAACGGATGCGGTTGGCTATACGAGTTGCTGATCTCTTACCCCAGGAGGATGAAGAAGAGGGGAATAAGGAGCCATGCGAGGTGATAGCTGAGAGCTGCTCAGTTACCCAGGAGCGGGGCAGGGAGCCCACTAGCTATCATGGAAAGGGGCGAGGTATTTCCTTAAAAGCATTCAACGACCGCAAACCTGTTGTCTTTCGAGGAGGAGATGATCCAACATTTTGCATGCAATGGTTGCGCAAGATGAGGTAGATTTTCCGTTCAGGCGACTTCACTGAGTCACACAAAGTTAGTTATGCTGCATTGAAGCTAGATGGCGAGGTTATTCAGTGGTGGGAGGCGTTGGACTCTGTTGTTCCAAAGGCTACACTTGATTCCATGACCTGGGAGGCCTTTAGCCACACGCTTCAGGAGCTTTTTTGTCTACCGGGGTAGATGAGGAGGATCGAACGACAAATCCTCGCACTGGAAAATGGAATTATATATGTTGCGAAATACAATTCCTTATTCTCTGAGAAGCTAGATTTCGAGAAGAATTACTGTCCTACCGAGGCAAAAACAGATGGAACACTATGCTGAGGGGTTACCAGCAGAGTATCGGGCTAATGTGAGGCAGTGCAACACTTTGGCCGTTGCCATGGACAAGGATTATACGTATTGAAGTTGATATGGGTACACCAGGGCGTGCTATTGCAAAGAGTGGGGAGAAAAGGAAGTGTAACGCCCCGTTCCTGGTACGCATCAGTTCATTTAATGTTGATTATTGTAAAAGCTACTCGACGAGTTGGTAGCCCTAACTCGTCGAGTAGATGCTAGATTGGACGTGGGGATTTAAATGGTCTACTCGACGAGTCGAAGCCTGGACTCGATGAGTTGGTCTGTCAGGAGGAAACTCTATTTTTGGGGTTTTGCACACTATTTAAGCCACTTAACCCCTTTTAGGCCTCCCTTACCAGCCTCCCTGTCCTCCAAAACCCTAAATTCGTTGTGAGCTTCATTCTTGAGAGATTATTGAGGTTTTGAGTGGTATTTATGATATAGAAGATAGTTGGAAGAGCTTGGAGCCATCAAGCTTGTGGAGAAAATCAAGATCCAAGATTTCATCCATCTTTGACAACCATCTGAGGTAAAAAGCCCTTAGCTTGATAACCCATAGCTTAGATCTCTTTTAGTGTTGATTTATGGGTCTTTTTGATCCCTTTGAGAATGATAAGTTACTCTCCATGGGTTATATGCCAAGAAATTCCTTTTTCCTATGATATTTAGCCTCTACAACCATAAAAGAGGTCTTGGACCCGTTTTCGTCCAAGAAATGGTCATGTTCATGGAAGTAGGTTGCTATAACTTGAGTTTGGGTCCATTTGAGGTGTGCAAAGCCATCAAGTCTCCAACTTTATAGAAATTTACCATGGAAACAATCTGGATCTTTATTTTGGAGCGTTAGAAGTGTGAAATCAGCTGTTTAGGTTAAATCTGCAAGGGACTCGACGAGTTCATATAGGAACTCGGTGAGTCCGATCAAGGATCCTCGATGATGTTCATGAAACTCGGCGAGTTGTCAAGGAACTCGACGAGTTGGATCATCTTGTCCCTTTTCCAACTATGCTAGGAATTGTCGAGTGTGAGGACGACTCGACGAGTTAGTTCGTCCAGTCGCGATGATGGGTAGCTTGGGAACTCGACGAGTCATAGGGTGACTCAGCGAGCCGAGTCGTGATTTTAATGTTTCTGAGTTCTAGAACTCGACGAGTCAATAGGCTGACTCGGGGAGTTGGTTAACTTGGAAGGTTGAATTTGACCAGGATGTTGACCTTGACCAGGGGTAAAATGGTCATTTTACCCTAAGAAGGATTATTAGATTTTGATTAAGTGTTGTTATGGAATTGATAATCGGAGAGTCGCTAGAGCAGCATACAAAGATTCCTCACTCGAGTTTTCAGTAGTCAGTCTTGCGAGGTGAGTTCCCTTTCAGTAGGAACGGCTCCACGGCACTAAGGCCGGCCCGTATGTGTGATATGATACTAGTCGAGTGTGGGCGGGGCCCGAATCTCATAACAGTCTAGTATGGGCGGGGCCCGAACCTCATAGTATTATTTGAGTATAGATATGTGATTGTTTGGTAGATATACTTGTTGTCTATGTGATACTTGTATGCATGTTAGTAGCGGAGTGTGGGCAGGGCCCGAATCTCCTAGACAGCGGAGTGTGGGCGGGGCCCAAATCTCCTAGACAGCAGAGTATGGGCAGGGCCTGAGTCTCTTTGATAGCGGAGTGTGGGCGGGGCCCGAATATCCTAGACAGTGGAGTGTGGGCGGGGCCCGAATCTCCATGACAGTGGGCGGGGCCCGTATCTACTAGTTATACGTTATTTGTATGGTATGTGGTAGTTTAGCGGAGCTCACTAAGCTTCGTGCTTACGGTTTTCAGTTTTGGTTTCAGGTACTTCCACTAGTAAAGGGAAGGGCTCGGGATGATCGCATGACACACACCACAGTCTTTAGCCTGGGAGTTTTACTCTGATATTTTGATATGTGACAGATATTATGATATTTTGAGACACATGGTTTATGATTTTATACTATGCGATGATATTATGGTTTTAATAATGATTTAAAAACGAAATTTTTGGGTTGTATTTTTGGGATGTTTCAAGTTGGTATCAGAGCCTTGGTTTGAGGGATTCGGGCACACTCTCGGGTGTGTCTGAACTCAAACTAAGGAATTGGTATGAAAATTTTCAAAAGAAAATCATTTTTACAAAAAGAACTTTGAGAAAAAAAAGAATTTTAGAAAAGTAGAAAGAATTTTGAAAGAGAAAAAGGGTGTGCTGCATGCAATCAGCCGAGCTCAAGTAAGTACTCCCAAATTACCCACACAAGTTTATGTTATGATATGTTTATCAGCTTCATGAGAACAACATGCTAGATTAGGACTAACGATTTAGGAAGGATGCCTTATGTGCCTGTTATATGTGTATCAGCTTTATGATAAATGCATGCTAGTACAGATCAGTCAGTATGATAGCCAAAGTAGGATATGCTTGATTATGTGTACTCAATGCTCGAATGCTGATTGCTTTGTGCTTTTAGGAGTTCTAGTTATCTTTTACTAACTAGTAAACGAATATGTTAAGTTACATATTGCAAGGACTAAATAATTTTAGAAGTTTAGGTTTAGCTCTATTTCGTAGCTCTTGTTTGAGTCAAACCGTTGTAGGGTAGAACCTCTCATTCAAAGAATTATCTAGTCTTAGTAATATGTAATAGTATTCACGAGCTAGTTAGGGGAAGATAGAAGGACCTTCTTATGCCGCTGATGATGGAGAGTGGGATGGTGATTACCCTAGGGCAAGCCTAGGATGAGAGTAGCACGTGAAGCACTAGTAGTAGAAGGGACTTGGTGGAGTCAAGGCAGTTCTTGAGGAAAGTACGGATCGATGTGGAAGGTAGTATGGGCCCATACTACTGAAAGCAGATGATCCGTACTCGAATCAAGGAAGGATGAGATGAATCCAGGAAACTTGTAGTGCTTGAGATCCCTCCAGTTATGTTTAGTATTCTGATGTTTGTTATGATGTGTTTTTCAGAATGGTGGTTTTACACCCTAGACCAGCAGTCGGCAGTTCAGGTGCGAGTGAGGGATCAGGCTTAGGCTCTGGAGCTGAGCAACTGACGAGCAGACCAGGGAGTTCATCTCCTTAGAGATCACGTGCAGCATACTAGACCAGACTCTTGTGATCTTTGGCACGATCAAGGAGGGCATTCTTGAGCTTTTGGATGAGAGGTTGAGTGCATTCCACACTGAGGTGGTGGCCATGATGGGGTTGCGCACACTGACTTTCAGGGAGTTTAGGGCTTGTGCAGCTCCCGACTATCATGGGGCTCGAGACCCCATTGCGAGTACCAGATGGTTGGCGGATGTCGCCAACGCATTCCACACCAGCAGATGTCCCGAGGAGGACAAGGTTAGGCTTGCTTCCTGTCGTATGAAGGACAGGGAACATGACTGGTGGGAGGAGGTCGGGAGAGCCGTTGGTGATGGTACAGTGTTGGATGCGATGACCTGGAGTGATTATCGGCACTCAACCTTCTCGCATCCGAGCCTCGCCCAAGCTGCCACCTGTTCCGAGCCTCGCAGCCACCTGCCCTCTCCCCCTCGCTTCGGATCCGAGGCTCGCACCTATATAAGGGGTGCGAGACCTCCCGGGTAAATGTTAGAAAATTGGCAAATTTCACCCCTAAACTTATATTTCTTCTACTTCCACTTCCCCCGAAGCCCCGATATTAATTCCAACGCCCGAAACACGCCCCGAAATTCCCGAGAAGCCCGAAAAATTTATCTTTTCAGTTTCGAAGCCCAACCCTCGCAGGGCCCGGTTTTCAAGAAAACTCCTGGTTTTCAACGAAGAAAGCTAATTATAGTACCGAAGTGCTGCCCAAATTACTATTTTCACCGCCAGTTATTTCACGGTGAGTTTAATATATAGGAACAATTGTATGTTATGTGTTATATGTGGTACGTTCTTTTCAGTGTTATTATTCCGGTTTATTTTCCCGTGTTATTTTTATTCGTTATTTTTAATAGCAAAAGAAATACCTTTGACCATGTGATCAGTGAAAGGACTTAGATTCATATTGGTACTGGTATGTAGCCTCTGGCCATGTAGAACATGTCTCCGTAAGAGAATAATTTCTATTCTATGGTATTGGCAGAAGGTTAGACAGGGCTAAAAGCCTGAAATCTACCAAAAGGTTAATCCGAAGTTGTATGTATTCTGTGCCATTTGGGCCAAAGCTTTATTGATGTATATCAAGTATGCAAATTGTTATGTCTCATTGATTGTATATCTTTGAATCAAATCAATGATTAATATGGAAAGTTTGTCACATGATTCACATATGCCTTTGTTGTTCCTTGATCCTCTTTTCCTCTGCCATATTGAAGTATATATATGGCACAACGTTATATTGTATCTATTATTGAACTCACTAAGCGTCACCGCTTACCCCTCTCAATGTTCAACTAATTTGCAGGAGATAAGCATCCAGTATAGTTATATACTGATAGAATATTTTTGAAAAGTTTGAAACTATTGTATTGATAGATGATTTTCGAATAGTTTGAAACTATTGTATTTTGCACTCCCATATGTATAAAACTATAGAATCCTGGGAAGTTATGTAATATATATAACACTTTGAAATAGTTGGCTTGTATCCAGTAGTTTGTAATCACTTTATCAATATAAAATATTGTTTTTATGAATATGCATGTAGCATGTTTCAGAGTAACAATTGTCAAGTATGAAAGTGTGGGTCTTTCAATAATGGTATCAGAGCAGTGGTTTAAGTGAACTAAATTCCACGGATTGGTATTTAGACTTAAGCTATTGGAAGTTCAGTATATGAACTGAATCATTGTAAGTATATGGATACAAACTTTAGGAAAGACTTAAGTAAAAGTATTAGGTAAGGATAAACCCTAATATATTCTAAAATACAATGTTACTCCATATTGCAGAGCAATGGCTGAACAGGTTAGTAGCCATACCCATGAGGTTGGTGGAGGTCCTCAACCTGAGGAAGTGAATACTCCAGTATCTCCTCGTGAGGAGCGACTCTTGGGTAAACTTACAGGTGTTATTCGACAGACTCTCGAAGAACACAAAAAGAATGGTGATAAAGGAAAAGAGAAAGCCACTGGAGAATCTTCAAAAGGGGGAGGTGAAGCGTCCCTCGTTCAAAGATTTCAAGAGTAGTGGTGCTACAGAGTTTTCTGGTGTTCTTAATCCCATTGTTGTTCTTACCTGGATCCAGAACACAGAGAAAGTGTTTCGTATTTATCATGTGGATCATGAAGACAAGGCTAATTATGCTTCCGCAATGCTCATCGGAGAAGCCTTGGTCTGGTGGGAAGCAACATATGAACCTCTAAACGGGTTTGACCAGGAGAATTTAGCCTGGGAAATGTTCAAAACTCGTTTGCTAGAGAAGTATTGTCCTCTAGACATGAGGAGGAGATTGGAGAAGGAATTCCTCGAACTTAAACAGGGAGGAATGACTGTGAATGAGTATGAAACTCAGTTTAATCAAAGAGCAAGGTTTGCTACAAAGTATATTTTTAATATCCCAAAAATACCAGCTAAAAATTTCATTTTTAAATTAGGTTAATTCATAAAAACATCGTTACAAAACATTCATAATATTAATTTATGTCTGAAAACCGGTAACATCATAGTAAAATATTTAGAGTACATCCCAGAAGATTCATAGTGCGGAAAACATGAGAGTGTGTGATATGCCGCTACCGCGCCGGCTCCTGTCCCCTAGCTGAAGAGGTACCTGAAAACAAAACTATAAAACGTAAGCACGAAGCTTAGTGAGTTCCCCCATAATGCTACATACCATGCAATCATATAATGAACAGCTAAGAGATACGGGCCTCGCCCACACCCATAGAGATACGGGCCTCGCCCACACCCTACTAGCTAGGAGATACGGGCCTCGCCCACACTCCACTTTCTGAGAGATACGGGCCTCGCCCACACTCCGCCACTAAACCGTAACATACAAGTATCACACAAACAACAAGTATAAGCAATTCTATCATACTGGCATATATCACAATCAAACTCAGCTATGAGATACGGGCTCCGCCCACACTCCGATACTAACAAATCGTCTATACGGGCCGGCCTTGGTGCCTTAGACCCGTCCCTACTAGAAGGAAACTCACCTCGAGAGTAGCTGCCGAAAACCTGCTCAGACTACGCCTGGCTGCCGCACCGGTAATCCCTCCGGCTATAAATCCGTAAACATGGATTAGGTACTCATAAATACCCCTAAGGTCAAATGACTGGTCAAAGTCAACTCCTTGGTCAAAGTCAACCTTCTGATTGACTGGACTCGCCGAGTCCATATGGCGACTCGCCGAGTCCTTCTATGTCTAGCCCGACTCTGACTCATCGGGTCCCTGTTCCCACTCACTAAGTCGGCCTGACTTGGTAGACGGGGACAACTAACAAACCCGCGACTGGACTCGCCGAGTCCAAGGGGGTGACTCGCCGAGTCCGACGAACAGATCTCCCAAATCGCTCCAATCAGAACATCAACCTTGGAGATTTGGAGATTCTGGGACTATAGCTACATGTTAAATTGCTAATTCCACGTGCGACTACGGAGGGTTGGACCTCCTACACTTAAACCCTTCTTATCCTAGTGACTGATCATATGACTCGCCGAGTTTGAAGAACAACTCGCCGAGTTCAAGGCTATAATCAAGGGACTCGCCGAGTTTGAAGAACGACTCACCGAGTACCAGGCAATCTTCATAGGACTCGCCGAGTTGTTTATCCAACTCGCCGAGTCTAAGGCCATCTTCATGGCACTCGCCGAGTGCACTTTGGCACTCGCCGAGTACCCTTCGACTCTTCACCCATTCTGGCCAAAACTGAGACATGCAATGGTTCCAAACCATAAATCTAAGCTTCTAGGGTATAAACACACGGAGTTTGGGAGGTTTAAGGTCTTGAAATCCACATATAAGGGACAAAAAGGGAATCTATTATACTAAAGATTAAGAAGGAGCTTTCTTACCTCGTTAGGAGCTTCTCCCAGGGTAGATTTCGGATCTACCACACTTCCTTGCACCCTCCAACTTTCCTCCTTTTTCTCTTAAGCTTCAAACTTCCTTCACCAAGCCAAAATCACTCACAAGAATCAAAATGGGCTAGGGTTTCGCTCTACAGTTCTTCTGGAAGAGAATGGGACGAAATGGGTGTTTTAGAATGGGTAAAATAGGGTGCAATGTCTGAAATAGAGTTTCATTAGACAGGTGGACTCGCCGAGTCCATGCATCGACTCGCCGAGTTCACCGCTCAAATCCCGTGTCTACCCTGCTGCTACTCGGCGAGTCGGGACGCAGAATCGCCGAGTTCGTGGCAAAATTAGGATAAAAACTTAAATAAAATCATACCATGAACCCGGTGTTACAAATCTCCCCCACTTATTTTAGACTTCGTCCTCGAAGTCTGCCGCTCCCTTCCGGAACAGCTCCGGATAGTGCTCCATCATCTCATCCGCGGGCTCCCAAGTCCATTCCGAGCCCTTCCGATGCTGCCATTGCACCTTCACCAGCTCCACCCTTTTGTTCCGCAGTTCCTTCGACTTCCGGTCTAGGATAGCCACAGGCCGCTCGATATAATTCAGGCTGTCATCAACCTGGATGTCCTCCAAAGGTACCACTGCTGAATCGTCCACCGGGCACTTCCGCAGCTGGGAGACGTGGAAAGTGTTGTGGATCTGACTGAGTTCGGCTGGCAGGTCCAGCTGATATGCCACCTTGCCCACCCGGGCTGCAACCCTAAACGGTCCAATATACCTGGGACCCAACTTGCCCCGTTTCCTGAATCGGATGACGCCCTTCCACGGTGACACTTTCAGGAGAACCATATCCCCGACCTGGAACTCCAGGTCTGATCGGCGCCTATCGGCATAACTCTTCTGCCGACTCTGAGCAGTCTGAAGCCTGCTCCGAACCTGCTGAATCTTCTCTGTCGTCTTGAGCACTACTTCGGTGCTCCCCATGACTCTCTGTCCAACCTCGCCCCAACATATCGGGGTCCTGCACTTCTATCCGTACAACATCTCGAAGGGAGGACAGTCAATACTCGCGTGATAGTTGTTATTGTATGAAAACTCGGCTAAAGGAAGATAGGTATCCCAGCTACCACCGAAGTCTAAAACACACGCCCGCAGCATGTCCTCCAGAGTCTGGATGGTCCGCTCGCTCTGGCCATCCGTCTGCGGGTGAAAGGCTGTACTAAAATGCAGACGAGTACCCAGCTCGTCATGAAACTTCTTCCAGAACCTGGAAGTGAACCGCACATCCCTATCCGAAATCACTGAAACTGGCACCCCGTGCCGTGCCACCACCTCTCTGATGTAGATATCGGCCAATTTCTCGGCCGAGATGCTCTCCTGAATCGGGATAAAGTGGGCGCTCTTGGTCAATCGATCGACGATGACACATATCGAATCCACTCCCCGCGCGGTCCTGGGAAGCTTGGTGATTAAATCCATCGTGATGTCTTCCCATTTCCACAGCGGGATATCCAACGGCTGCATCTTGCCGTGCGGTCTCTGGTGTTCGGCCTTGACCTTCCTGCAGGTCAGACACCGCTCAACGCACCATGCTACATCCCGCTTCATGCAGGGCCACCAATAGTCCAGACGAAGATCCCTATACATCTTCGTTGCCCCTGGATGAATGGAGAATCGGGATTTGTGCGCCTCCTCCATCAGAACCTGGCGTACGCCTCCGAGATATGGAACCCACACCCTGCGGTGTAATGTCAATAATCCCCTGTTGTCATGGTCGAAGGAGGAAACCTGTCCCACAATCCGCTCACTCTTCCGATGTTTCTCCTTTATAGCCTCCTGCTGAGCCTCCCGAATCCGCTCCAAAAGCGGAGTCACCACTATCATCCGCATGCCAATATCCCTGATCGGCGCCGCCTTGCGGCTAAGTGCATCGGCCACCACGTTGGCCTTCCCCGGGTGATAAAGGATTTCACAATCATAATCCTTTACCACATCAAGCCACCGACGCTGCCTCATATTCAGATTTGGCTGGTCCATGAGGTACCTCAAACTCTTGTGGTCCGTGTAAATCGTACAACGAACCCCATAGAGGTAATGACGCCAAATCTTGAGGGCGAACACAACAGCCCCCAACTCCAAATCATGCGTCGGGTAGTCCGCCTCGTGAGGCTTCAGCTGCCTCGACGCGTAGGCGATGACATGCCCTCTCTGCATCAATACCGCGCCCAAACCTGAGATGGACGCATCGCAGTATACAACAAAATCCTCCATACCCTCTGGCAAGGCTAAGATTGGCGCCTCACACAATCTCTGTTTCAGTGTCTCGAATGCTGCCTGCTGCTCAGGCCCCCAACGAAAGACCACAGCCTTCCTCGTTAAGCTGGTCAGGGGTAATGCTATCTTGGAGAAATCCTTGATGAATCTCCGATAGTAGCCAGCTAATCCTAGGAAACTCCGAATCTCAGATGGAGACTTCGGAACCTCCCATCTCATCACGGCCTCCACCTTGGCCGGATCCACCGAAATCCCGTTCTGGTTGACAAGGTGCCCAAGAAACTGCACCTCGCGCAACCAGAACTCACACTTGGAGAACTTAGCATATAAGTTCTCCCTTCTCAAGCTCTCCAAAACCTCCCGTAAATGCTCCTCATGCTGCTCTCGCGTCTTGGAGTAGACCAAGATATCATCAATAAATACTATCACCGACCGGTCTAATATCGGTCTACACACGCGGTTCATGAGGTCCATGAACACGGCAGGAGCATTGGTGAGCCCGAAAGGCATCACCACGAACTCATAGTGGCCATAACGTGTCCGAAATGCCGTCTTCTGCACATCCTCCTCTCTGACCCTCACCTAGTGATACCCTGAACGCAAGTCTATCTTGGAGAACCAAGATGCTCCCTGAAGCTGGTCAAAGAGGTCGTCAATCCTCGGGAGTGGGTAGCGGTTCTTCATCGTTACCTTATTCAGCTCCCTATAATCGATACACATCTGATGCGACCCGTCCTTCTTCTTCACAAATAGGATCGGGGCTCCCCAGGGTGAACTGCTCGGTCTAATGAAACCCTTGTCTAACAGCTCCTGAAGCTGTGTAGACAACTCCTGCATCTCATGAGGAGCCAACCGATACGGTGCCTTGGCTATCGGAGCCGCACCAGGGACTAGGTCGATCCTGAACTCCACCTGTCGCCCTGGAGGTATCCCAGGCAGCTCCTCGGGGAATACATCCGCGAACTCTCGTACTACGGGCACATCGCCCACCGTCGCCTTACCCGCCTCCCGGGTGTCCATGACATATGCGACATATCCTACACAACCCTGCTGAAGGTAACGCCTTGCCCTCGCTGCCGAACAGAAGGCTGGCCCTCGCTGTGATCTCTCACCCTGAATTACTAACTCTCCCCCACTTGGGGCTCTGACTCGTACTAACTGTTGCGCACAATCTATCACTGCCCCATTGGGACTCAGCCAATCCATACCAATAATGACCTTGTTTCCCCGCAATGGAATGGGAACTAGGTCAACCTAATACCGCTCTTCGAACAACCTTAACACACAATCTCGGAAGACTTCTGATGCTCGCACCGACCGGTCGTCCGCAATCTCAACCTCTAAAGGGCAATCCAACATGCTCGAGGACTCAGGAAACTTCTTGCTAATTGCAAGAGAAACAAAGGATCGGGTAGCCCCCGAATCAAACAACACCTAGACTGGAATACCGTTCACATGGAACGATCCTAAACATATATACACAGAGCACATATCAATATCATAAATCTCATATAAATAGGTAAGAGGGAAAGAATCATACCCGTCACCACATCGGGTGCAGCGCGTGCCTCCTCGGCTGTCAGCTGAAATGCCCGGCTCCTCACCACCGGAGCCTCTGCCTTGCCCTGCCAGCCATCTGTAATCCGTAGGGTCGCTGGAGCTGGCGCCTGTACTGGCGCTGCTGCTGTCAACTGGGGGTAGTTGGCCCTCTTGTGGCCCCTCTGGTTGCAGTGGAAACACAGCAACTCAGATGTCTGAATAACCGGAGCAGGGGCAGTACAATCCCTGCCGAAGTGTCCCGTCTTGCCGCACCTGTAGCAGCCTGTCGATCCTAACCTACACGCTCCCTCGTGCGACCTGCCGCACTTCCTGCAGCGGCTCGGTCCTGAATGGCCTTTCGGCCTACCATCTGATCCTTTGGGCTTCTTTCCCGAAGCCCCTATCGTCTGTCCCTCCTCTGCCTTCCTCTTCCGGATGTGCTCCAGATCTATCTCCCTCTCCCTCGCCCTAGCAATCATAGAATCCAGGGTAGGGCAAGCTGAAAAACTGACATGCTCCCGAATGTCGGCTCGCAGCATGTCATGGTAGCGGGTCCTCCTCATATCCTCATCACCTGCATACTGGGGCACCAGTAACGCCCTCTCCCGGAACTTGGCAGTGATCTCCGCCACTGTCTCTGTCGCCTGCCTCATATCCAAGAACTCTCGTGCTAACTGCTGGAGCTCCACCGCAGGCCCGAACTCCGCCCTGAATCGTGTCACAAAGTCCGGCCATATCATAGCCTCAATGGCCGCGGCTCCCAAAGAGTCACAAACCGACTCCCACCAATCTCTAGCTCTGTCGTGTAGACACCCTGCTGCAAATTGTACCTTCGACCCCTCGGGGAAGAAGCTGATCAGCTGTGCAGACTCAAGGTCTGCAATCCATCGTCTGGCAGCAATGGGGTCCTTCGCCCCATGGAAATCCGATGCACCACTGCCCCTGAAGTCCTTAAAGGACAGTGTGCGTGGTCCTGACTGGCTAGCCGCCATATCACTCCTGAACGCCCTGAGACGATCCTCCATCAGCTCTACAATACTCTCCTTGATCGACCCGAAGATGATGGGAGTCGACTCAAGGATGCCCCTGGTAATCTCTGACGCAATGAACTCGCGTAGACCCTCATCAACTAGTTCGGACCCTGAACCCGAACCCGATCCTGATCCTGAGCCTCCCGCTCCCTGTCGTGTGGTCACCATACTGCAAAACATAGCATAACCACCATCATACTATATTCCACTAACGAAGGTCACATTCATATCACAAGTCCCCGGTCTCATCTCGACCCTTTTTGAATCGAGTACGGATCCTCCGCTTTCAGTAGTACGGGCCCATACTACCTTCCACGTCTATCCGTACTTTCCTCAATAATTGCCTCAACTCGACCAAGTCCTTTCTACTAATACTGCGGTTCTCGTGCTACTCTCGCCCTAGGCTTGCCCTAAGTAATCGCCATCCCACTCTCCGCCATCAGCTGCACAAGAAGTCCCTGCTTTCTTTCCCAAACTAGCTCGCGAATACTATTACATATTACTCAAACTAGATAATTCTTCGAATGAGTACACATAATCGAGTATATACTACTCTGGCTATCATACTGACTGATCTGTACTAGCATGCAATTCTCAAAAAGCCGAAACACATAAAGCAGGCACATAAGGCATCATTCCTAGATCCTTAGTCCTATTCTAGCATGCTGTTCTACTGAAACTGAAACTGATAATCATAACGTAAATTTGTATGAGTACTTTGGGGAAAACTTACTTGAGCTCGGCCGGTCGCGCACATCACACACCTTTTTCTTTTTAGAAACCCCTTTTACTTAGTCTTTAGAAAATCATTTCTTTATAAAAAATCTTTTAATCCCTCGATTTGAGTCCAGACACCCCCGAAGGTGTGTCCGAATCCCTCAAACCAGGGCTCTGATACCAACTTGTAACATCCCAAAAATACCAGCTAAAAATTTCATTTTTAAATTAGGTTAATTAATAAAAACATCGTTACAAAACATTCATATTATTAATTTATGTCTGAAAACCGGTAACATCATAGTAAAATATTCAGAGTACATCCCAGAAGATCCATAGTGCGGAAAACATGAGAGTGAGTGATATGCCGCTACCGCGCCGGCTCCTGTCCCCTAGCTGAAGAGGTACCTGAAAACAAAACTATAAAACGTAAGCACGAAGCTTAGTGAGTTCCCCCATAATGCCACATACCATGCAATCATATAATGAACAGCTAAGAGATACGGGCCTCGCCCACACCCATAGAGATACGAGCCTCGCCCACACTCCACTTTCTGAGAGATACGGGCCTCGCCCACACTCCGCCACTAAACCGTAACATACAAGTATCACACAAACAACAAGTATAAGCAATTCTATCATACTGGCATATATCACAATCAAACTCAGCTATGAGATACGGGCTCCGCCCACACTCCGATACTAACAAATCGTCTATACGGGCCGGCCTTGGTGCCTTAGACCCGTCCCTACTGGAAGGAAACTCACCTCGAGAGTAGCTGCCGAAAACCTGCTCAGACTACGCCTGGCTGCCGCACCGGTAATCCCTCCGGCTATAAATCCGTAAACATGGATTAGGTACTCATAAATACCCCTAAGGTCAAATGACTGGTCAAAGTCAACTCCTTGGTCAAAGTCAACCTTCTGATTGACTGGACTCGCCGAGTCCATATGGCGACTCGCCGAGTCCTTCTATGTCTAGCCCGACTCTGACTCATCGGGTCCCTGTTCCCACTCACTGAGTCGGCCTGACTCGGTAGACGGGGACAACTAACAAACCCGCGACTGGACTCGCCGAGTCCAAGGGGGTGATCACCGAGTCCGACAAACAGATCTCCCAAATCGCTCTAATCAGAACATCAACCTTGGAGATTTGGAGATTCTGGGACTATAGCTACACGTTAAATTGCTAGTTCCATGTGCGACTACGGAGGGTTGGACCTCCTACACTTAAACCCTTCTTATCCTAGTGACTGATCATATGACTCGCCGAGTGTGAAGAACAACTCGCCGAGTTCAAGGCTATAATCAAGGGACTCGCCGAGTTTGAAGAACGACTCACCGAGTACCAGGCAATCTTCATAGGACTCGCCGAGTAGTTTATCCAACTTGCCGAGTCTAAGGCCATCTTCATGGCACTCGCCGAGTGCACTTTGGCACTCGCCGAGTACCCTTCGACTCTTCACCCATTCTGGCCAAAACTGAGACATGCAATGGTTCCAAACCATAAATCTAAGCTTCTAGGGTATAAACACACGGAGTTTGGGAGGTTTAAGGTCTTGAAATCCACATCTAAGGGACAAAAAGGGAATCTATTATATTAAAGATTAAGAAGGAGCTTTCTTACCTGGTTAGGAGCTTCTCCCAGGGTAGATTTCGGATCTACCACACTTCCTTGCACCCTCCAACTTTCCTCCTTCTTCTCTTAAGCTTCAAACTTCCTTCACCAAGCCAAAATCACTCACAAGAATCAAAATGGGCTAGGGTTTCGCTCTACAGTTCTTCTGGAAGAGAATGGGACGAAATGGGTGTTTTAGAATGGGTAAAATAGGGTGCAATGTCTGAAATAGAGTTTCATTAGACAGGTGGACTCGCCGAGTCCATGCATCGACTCGCCGAGTTCACCGCTCAAATCCCGTGTCTACCCTGCTGCTACTCGGCGAGTCGGGACGCAGACTCGCCGAGTTCGTGGCAAAATTAGGATAAAAACTTAAATAAAATCATACCATGAACCCGGTGTTACAATATTCCAACTGAAGACGAGAAGATTCAGTTATTCATGGAGGGACTACGGCACGAAATTCACGATTTCGTTACCAATCGGGAAGTACTGTCATTCTATAAAGTCGTTGAGTATGCTCGAAGATGTGAGCATGACTTAGAACTACGTGGTGCCACTCTTATTGTTACGAAGCATCCACATACTGAAAGAACTGTTCCTGTTCCTTCTTTTCTACCAGCTCAATCCGTTCGGACTGAGCCTGGTAATCAAGTGCACACTCAAAATGCCTCTCGTGGACGCGGTAGATCACAATCTTTTTCTATTCAATCGCCTTCATGTCGTGTTTGTGGAAGGAATCATCCGGGCCAATGCAAAATAGACAAGGAATCCATTGTCTGTTATGGATGTGGAGAAAAGGGTCATATAAAGCCAGCTTGCCCAAGAAAGGATGTTACTTGTTTTGCATGTGGTATTACTGGCCACAAGAAGCGTTTTTGCCCTACTCTTACTAGTCAGATGACGGGAAGTCAAGCTTCTGTTCAACAACCGGCGAGAAGTCAAGCCCCTGTTCAACAATCAAAGGGTACTCCAACTAAAAAGGAGGAGGTGCCAAAAGCTAAGGGCCGTGCATTCCAGATTACCTCAGAGGAGGCAAGCGAGGACCCGAATGTTATGATGGGTACATTTCTTGTCAACTCTAGACCTGCTCACATCTTATTTGATTCTGGTGCCTCAGATTCTTTTGTGTCTTATGAATTTACACATTCCTTTCTAATTGCTTGCTATGTACTCGCGCAACCATTTCACGTAGATACTGCGGGTAGTATAGCATTACTTGCTGATAAAGTCTATATGGATTGTATTATAGAAATTAAAAGCTATAATTTTCTTGCTAACCTGATCCCTATCTCCTTGCCCAACTTTGACATTATTCTCGGCATGGATTGGTTGTCAAAGAACCACGCAGAACTCTTGTGCTATGAAAAGATAGTATGTATTCCCATTGAAGGGGAGAATCCTATCTATGTCTATGGTGAAAAAGGAACCTTAAGAATATTATCTTTCCTCAAAGCTCGTAAATTCATATCGAAAGGGTGTTCTATCTATCTGGCCTACACAGTCGATGTCTCAAAAGAAGAGAAGAAAACGGTGAATGATGTTCCCATTGCTGAAGAATATCCAGATGTTTTTCCCGAAGAATTGCCTGGACTTCCTCCGGACAGGCAAGTAGAATTCCGAATTGACCTTGTGCCTGGTGCTGCTCCGATTGCAAAGACTCCTTATCGTCTTGCGCCAGCTGAGATGAAAGAAATGATGATCCAACTGCAGGAACTACTTGACAAAGGTTTCATTCGACCGAGTACCTCTCCCTGGGGTGCTCCGGTACTGTTTGTCAAGACGAAAGATGGATCGATGCGGATGTGCATTGATTATCGTGAGCTGAATAAGGTGACTATCAAGAACAAGTACCCACTACCTCGCATCGACGATTTGTTCGATCAACTTCAGGGTGTTAGCTATTTCTCAAAGATTGATCTAAGATCTGGCTATCATCAGTCGAAAGTTCACCAGCAGGATGTACCAAAGACTGCTTTTCGTAATCGATATGGGCATTATGAATTCCTTGTCATGTCGTTTGGTTTAACAAATGCTCATGCTGTATTCATGGATATGATGAATCGGGTATGCCGCCCAATGCTCGATAAATCTGTCATCGTATTTGTTAGAACAAAGTTCTATTAGGATCGATAGATTCTATGTAGGAAAACAATTAAGAACGTAATTATGAACACAAAAATGGCTTTAAATATGTCGTATGATTAAAACTTCAACACCTCCGAAGAGCTCGATTAAGAACTTCGACTGTAGAGGTGCTTAGGGTTACAAAACAATAATTAATGATAATCACGAACGTATCTAATGCATACATGCATGCATTATTTATAGTAAAACCCTACTAGATAATCACGGATGGACAGGCCCAATCCGGATACAAAACACAAGCCCATGACGCAACATAATAAGACTCAACAATCTCCCCCTTTGCGTCAATGGAGCCGAAAGCTCACTTCGGTTGAGCTGCAGAAGACTTCTTGATTGTCTTGAACACCTTCGGTATGATGGCCAATAGATGATAACGAAACGTAATGTACCACCAAAGCATGTCCGTGAAGTTCTTCTTGTCTGCTTCTGAATTCTGCTTGCATCGATGGATAATATTGATAATGTGCTCCAAGCAGTCAGTTGAGAATAAATGTTTATCAACAAGAGCGAACATAAAACGATTGGCTTCGCCTCTTGTGAACATCACAGTAAGATGTGTAGAATCGATTTGGCCCATATTCATTTTGTTCACATCTCCTGGTTTCGGTGTTGGCTTGACAGTCGGTTTCTTGTTCATCACTTTCGCTATCTCCTGATCCATAGCAGCAACCTCATGGATGTAAGAGGCCAACATCCTCTTCAAATGATCCAGTATCGGCGCATATTCTTTCGGATTGGTGAGCAGAATGTTAAACAATAGGATCCAGTCATGAGGATTTAAATTCGGAAGATCTGCCAGGGAAATAATCGACACCGAGTTTGCTGATCCTCGGGTGACTTTGAAACTAACATTTATAAATGTCCCAGCAGGCGAAGGTTTTAGTACCTTGACAGTAACTATCTTCTGTGCACTCCATGTCAAGTACTGCGGTTGACCATACTTCAGATAAAAGTCGATAAGCTCACGATCAACTTTTGGATGAGGGAAAGGAACTTCAACAGTCGAATCAAAACAATGAAACGTGAATGCCTTTCGTGTTATTGGCATGTCGAACTGTGAGTCCTTAGAATTGTCACAATCAAAAGAAGCGACAGGTTCCAGCCAATAGACGCTTGGAAACTCTATTTCCTCATTGATAAGTGTTTCTTTTGTCCAGAGGGGAAACAAGGCCTTCTTGCAGTTTAAGGCTTCTTCTTCTTCCTTGTTCCTCATTTCCCTTTCCTCAGCCTCCCTTGCAACCCTCAAGGTTTCATCCAACTCTCTGTCCCTCTTCTTTCCTTTAAGGGCCTCAGCAATAGTCTCTTCTTCTTCTTCATCACTTTCATCATCAATCCCCTTCTTCTTAGCTTGAGAACCAGAACCCGAAGCTTCATTACCCTTCAGTTCGGTTGTAAATTTGACTTTCGGTTGAGCAGATTCGGTTTTCACAGTAACCTTCGGTTGAGCACCTTCTCCCCTTGTTTTGGAGGTATGAATCTCTCCCAAACACCCTTCATCTCGTGTCACAATGCAAGGGCAGGAAGAAGTTTTGAAGTTAGATGATTCCTTATAGTCAAAGTAAGGATAGGATCATGAGCACCAAGGAGGTTGGTCAGCATATCCTTGACATCCCCAGCACAGCTACGAAAGACAGCTATCTCCGTCTTCAACAAAGAAATTTCCTTTTCAGCTTGAGCGAGCTGCACCTTCTGAACTTCAATTGTGGAGGCTTGGCGTGCAAGATATTCCTTTAGAGCACTCTCCATTGCTAAATCAGCGTCAAGAGATTCAAGCCGAGAATTCACAGAATTGATAAGTGAAGTGTTCTCTGCTAGCATTGATGAATGAACAGCCTCAAACTTGGTTTGCTCCTCTTGAAGTGATTTGGATAAGGAATCCACTGAAGCATTGACTTTGGCTGCATTGGAATCAGCATGCCCTTTGAGTGATTCGAGAAAGATCTGGGTACTGTGAACAAATTCTGCAACGTCAGTAGTGGCCTTCTTGCAGGAAGAAGTAGAAGCGTTAATAGCCTTTGTGGATTTGTCAATAGCCCCAATATATTGCTCAAGAGCAGTGTCCATAAAAGCTTTTAGCACCACATCATTGTAGGACTTGTTGGCATCAAGCAATTTATCAAGTTTCTCATCAATGCTCTACAATTGTTGTCGTGTAACTGGAGCTTCGTCATTGTCATCGGTAGGAAGCCGATAGGGACTATAGTAAGTAGAGTCAAACTCATCAGTATGACCACCGAGAGTGGCACCGGAATCGGTTGAAGGTGAAGGTGAAAGAGGTTTAGAAGTAACTGGAGGCTCGGTTTCAGTAGTCGCCCCCGTATCAGATACGTTGACTCTTACTGTCGGTTCTGGGATAGTGGTGGAAGTTGATTGGGAAATAATAGGAGGAGGGATTGGAGTTGTAGAAATAGGAATGGTAGTAACTGGTGGAGGTGGTGGAATAGAAGTTGTTGTTTGAGATGTGGTAGGTGGGGGAACAGGAGCAACCGAAATAGGAACTGTCTGTTTCGGTGATGGAGGTGGCGTTGGAAGTTTGTCATGAAGAGGTTCGGTTGGAGTGGGGGATCGGGGAGGGGTGTTACCTCTCGGTGATACATGATGAATTTCCTCTTCTTCATCCTCCTCATCGTTTTCTGAACTGGAAGGAGAGAGGGACTCTTGGATTTCTTCGCCATCTTCTTAATCTTCTTTGGCTTAGAAGAACCCCCTTTCTCAGACTTTTGCTTCTTTGACTTAGCAGACTTAGACTTATCATCCTCGGTTGTCCCTTTCTTGGTAGTAGCCCTTTTTCCTCGGTTTCCAGGCTTCTCCACAGCATCCAAGGCAGCCTGCTGATCAGGAGATAAGACTCTCGGTTCCTTGGGAGGAATCTTGCGATAATCAACCATGACCTTACTCTCGGCTGAGACACCTGTACATTGTCTCAGGTATAGAGCCATTGTGAGGGAACTTTGTAGGATCAGAAATGATGATTTTCTTGGTGTGAAACGTAGCCACAGACGCGACTAGGGCATCCTTCATTACCGGAATCTACAAAGTATCAATCGTCCTTCATGTAATGAGAGTCCAGAATCGACCACACGAAATTTCACAGTGCCTCGTTGAAGTGTTGAGGCTTTGCACCACTTGTGACCAGATAATCGACCCATAGTCGAGATTTATACCATTGTAAAGACCGTATAGAAGGGTCAGAAAACCCTTGCTGGTACCATCAGACCCACCACTCCTCTTCGCCAAACTCTTGATGAGAAGAGTAAGCAATCCATTCCATTGGGGCGGTAAGCATGACTTCTTGACCTTCGTAACCGTGGTAAGCACATCAGTGTAGCCCATCTCGTAGAGCATCTAGAACAGTTGAGTAGTGGTGATGAAGTCTGGTGAGATCACAGACGAATCCACAGCAACTTGCAATAGTGAACAAAATCTCCCTTTTGAAATCGAAGCCTTGTGAGAAAAGATTTGGAAGTAGATCCTCTCCTTGTTCTTATCATACGAAGCGGTAGTGTAGACTTGCGATAAGAGTGACATTGGGACGGATTCCACCTGTGTTAGGGCTAGAACTAGAGGTGAATACTTCAAACACTCAACCACTTGTAGCATATACGAATCGTACAGAAAAGGGTTGAGTTCAATGATCATGTTCTGGTTTGGCTTGATCGAGAGCAATGTGGACGAAGCAGTTTGATCGTGAGCCGATGAAGAAGTCGCCATTGTTGAGTTAAGGAAGAAGATGAACAGTTGTAAATCGCCGTGTATATAGAGAGATTTTGTTGCAGGTAAAAGAGACAAATGTAATTAGAAACCCTTTATATACCGTTGCCAGGAGAGAGAAAGAATCGTCATGATAATGATGAGATCACTGAAACGTCGCCTGAAAAAGCGCGATGTGACAGGGTGGTTTCTCCCAGGTATACGTCAGCACGCGTGGGTTTAGGGACCGTTCAAATTCACGCGCCCAAAAGCTTATTCTCAATTCGTCGTTTGAAATTCAGCTTCGCTCCAAAATTTAGGATAACCCCTGTTGCTCCAAAAGATAAACAAAAATCGAACCAACAGCAACCAGAATGTTGGAAAATAAAAAAATTTCGTGCAATAGGGTGACAAAAGATAAAGAAATAAAGCGAAATGTGTATTGGATGTGAGTGATGTCTATTACAAGACATAAAGCAGATGATTCCGGGCAAGAATCGCTTCCTTCAAAGTCAAGAGAGACTTGAAGTGCTTGTGTGGTTTCCCGAGAAGATACGATCAAGTGTTTGTAGAGAAACATTGAAAGGCTTCTTTTAAATTATAGGCTAAGGGTAGCTTATCTTCAACCGAACGTCGATTCTTAACATAAGACCGAATGTTGGAAGAAGTACTTGTGAGACCATTGTGGTCTGTTGAACAAGTAGGTTGGATATAATTTATAGTGACTTAAGATGTGATAGAAATCTCAAAAACAAAAACAAACTGGATCTTTTTGGGAAGAAAAGCCTTGGTGTTAGACAATTTCATAAAAGACCACTCAAAAATAAAATGAGATTTCATTAGGTAACAAGTAAGATCTTGAATATAACGATTCACCGTCAATTCATTGTAGGTGTTGGTTTTTGGGTTTCACTCAGCACGTGGTGTACGTATCTAAGATCACAAACACAGATTTTGTGCAACCATAAACCTCAGTGGTAAAGACCGAGAGTCTCAAGGGTTACAATGGTGAACCGAAAGTTGATGGAGAATTTAAGGAGGATGGTTAAAGAACCGAAAGTACCTCTGCTATATTAACATGACATAGCAGAAAACTCTTAACTCATTTGAGAAGAGTAAGGTAGCTCTGGACTTGAGTTGATTTTAACAGCCTGATTGGGAAGAAACGATAGGTATAGATCGAATCATTAAGGCCTTGCTCTTAGTCGTAGAGGCTTCGGTCAACATGCTGCAACATGCTTCTAGGGACCCTTAACTAGTTCAGATGGAAATAATCGTACCTGCCTTAGCTCCAAATTCTGTTGTACTGGTATACTTGGGACCTAATTAAAAGAACAAGCAAACAAACACACCACACAAACAAAACAAACAAACAAACCAAACAAACCAAACAAAAAAAATAATGTTGAGAAAAATATTTTTGAAGTTTTGAGATTTTCTGAAAAATAATAAAAACAGAAAAAGAAAATATTTTTGGATTTTTGAAGTTTTCTGAAAAATAATAAATACAGAAAGACAGAAATAAAGTAGCACAAAACACTCTTAAAAAAAAATAAGAACAATAGAGTTAAAAGAATAAACAAAATGTACAACCGAAACCTTATCTTAAAAGAATGAAGCGAAATAAGCCGAGCGTTCGGTTCATTTCGGTTCCTTAAAATTCCAGAGCCGAAATAGACCGAGCGTTTGGTTCATTTCGGTTCCCGAAAATTATGGAGCCGAAATAGACCGAGCGTTCGGTTCATTTCGGTTCCCGAAAAATCCGGAACCGAAATAGACCGAGCGTTCGCTCTATTTCGCTTGTCTAATTTTTAGTGAGAGATTTGAGGATTTGGTACCGACTCTGCTTCCATCATTCCCAGGCCTTGTAAAATTTTATTGAAGCTTGATTCAGGTAAGGCTTTAGTGAATATGTCAGCCAGTTGATCAGAGGACCGAACGAAATGTACTTCCACGTTCCCATCTTCTACATGGTCCTTGATGAAATGATATCTAAGTGCAATATGCTTAGTATTTGAGTGTTGCACTGGATTGTGACATATTCTTATTGCACTTTCTGAGTCACAATAGAGAGGAATCTTCTTCATACTCAGCCCATAATCTCTTAGTTGACCTTGAATCCATATTACTTGAGAAGTACAGAATGCTGCAGCTATATACTCAGCTTCGGCTGTTGAAAGTGACACACATGTTTGTTTCTTGGACTGCCAGCTAACAAGTTTACCGTCAAGGAATTGGCATCCACCAATTGTGCTCTTTCGGTCTAGACCACATCCTCCAAGATCAGCATCACAAAAAGCATGAATAAAGAATCCAGATCTAGCAGGGTACCAGAGACCGAGAGATGAGGTTCGCTTCAGGTAACGGAAAATATTTTTCACTGCCATCATGTGAGGTTCTCTTGGATTAGCTTGAAACCTAGCACAATAACAAACATAAAACATAATGTCCGGTCTACTAGCTGTTAGATACATAAGGGACCCTATCATTTGTCGATATAGTGTTATGTCAACAACAGGTTTTTCCAGAGAAGGTGTTAACTTAGTGCCAAATGCTATAGGAACCTTCACTTTCGAATCTCCCGTCATACCAAATTTTTCCAGCAAGTTCTTTGTGTAGGCCTCCTGGTTGATAAATATACCTTCTGGTCCCTGTCTAATATTCAAACCAAGGAAAAAATTAATCGGACCCATTGCGCTCATTTCAAATTTAGTCTCCATCAACTTCCTGAATTCAGCCGTTAAGCTAGGATTCGTGGAGCCGAAGATGATGTCATCGACATAAATCTGAACTATCATTAGATGTTCGCCTTATTTCTTTCGGAAGAAGGTTGGGTCAACCGAACCTTGCTTAAATTTCGACATTTTCAGAAAGCGAGTTAGAGTTTCATACCAGGCCCTCGGTGCTTGCTTTAAACCATATACAACTTTATCCAGCACATAGCAATGATCAGGGAATTTCTCGTTCACGAACCCAGGAGGTTGCTCAACATACACTGTTTCTTCTAGTTCTCCATTCAAGAAAGCGCATTTTACATCCATTTGGAAAACTTCGAAGTTTTTATGAGCAGCATATGCCAGAAAAATTCTAACTGATTCCAACCTTGCTACTGGAGCGAAGATTTCCTCAAAATCTATCCCTTCCTCTTGGCAATATCCTTTTACTACCAACCGAGCCTTGTTTCTAATAACGTTCCCCTCTTTGTCCAATTTATTCCTAAAGACCCATTTCAAGCCAACCACTGAAGCATCCTTTGGTGTGGGAATCAACCTCCAAACTCGATTGCATTCGAACTCATGGAGCTCATTTTGCATTGCTTGTACCCAATCAGAATGATCAAGTGCAACATTAACTGTTTTCGGTTCGACTTTGGAGACAAACGAATTAAACATACAAAATTCAACTTTAGAGAATAATGCAGTTTGTTTCGCTTTCAATTGAGAACGAGTGAGAACTTTCTCAGATGATTCACCAATGATTTGTGCTTTGGGATGATCCTTGGTCCATTTCACTAAAGGAGGATAATTTGGGTCATAGGCTGGATCCAACTCTGCATTTACTTCCTCTTCAAGTTCTGATTGATCACCTTCGTCAGTTGTATTCTCTTTCTCCCCCTCGACTGGCGAAGTGTAACCTGTGTCAGGATCAGAGTTTTCATCCTCTATGGGAGTCAGATTCTCCCCCTCGATTGGACTATTATTGGGTGGGTTTGGAGTTGTATGCTCCCCCTCGCCTGGACCTTTATGAGTTGGGGATGGAATTGGATTCTCCCCCTCGAAAGACATTTCGGTTGTCTTTGGTGCTGATGAACTCTCCCCCTTGAACATTGAGCCGTTTTTTGGAGAGTCATTGGAGGGTTGACCACCTGTCGGTTTAGGAGGTTCACTTTCCATTTCTTTGGCAGCTTCATCTATGATCTTTTTGAGATTGTCGAGAAGTTGTGAGATATCCCCTTGTCAGCCAGAAAATCCTCAAAATCTTTATTCTTGAATTCCAGCCCGTTGTCGCTTCTAATGTTTCTCACCAACTTTCGCAGTTGTACTTCCACGTGCTTGATGAACGTCTTCAACTTGGGCGTCGCATCTGATTTCTGTTTAAGAAAGAAAACGCAGGTGAAGCACGAAAAATCATCTACTATGACAAGAATGAACTTACTACCACCGAAGCTTTCGATAGCCGAAGGTCCACATAAGTCAATGTGCAGAAGTTCAAGAGCTTCAACTATCTTTGTATTGATTCGTGTAGGATGGCTCTTTCTGCTTTGTTTGCCCATCTCACATGCTGCACACAGATGTTCCTTATCAAACTTGAGAAGAGGAAGGCCTCGAATGTGGTCACCAAGCACCAACTTATTAATGTCTTTGAAGTTCAGGTGCGATAGGCGTCGATGCCGCAACCAGCTTTCATCAGTGTTTGCCTTTGATAGCAGGTATATTGCTGGTTTTCCTCGAATTGGGTTGAGATTCAAAGGATACATCTCTCCCTTGCGTTCAGACTTCAACATAACCTTTTTGGATTGCTTCTCAATTATTTCAGAGCCCTCATCATCAAATGAAACCTTCAAACCTGTTCCCACAACTAATTGTGACACACTGATGTGGTTATGCTGCAATCCTTCCACATACGCTACTTTTCGAATCGAGAAGTCTCCGTTGGTTATCATACCATATCATTTGATTGTTCCATATGAGTTATTTCCATACTTCACACATCCACCATCCTTTAGGGACCGAAACTCCCTCAGCTCTTCCTTCCTTCCTGTCATGTGATGCGATCAGCCACTGTCTATTTACCATTCATCATCAAACTGCTCGTCACGTATTCAAGCAGATTTAGGAACCCAAAGTTTCTTGGGTCCTGGTGAGTCTTTCACAGAAAAAGGAATTGCAGTAGAAATATCAACCAAATAAGTTCTTTTTATGAGAGTGGATTGATCTTTTCTTTTGATGGTGTACACCTTGATTTTATTTTTATCTTGTTTAATTTTTGGTGTTTTTGATTGTGTGTTGTTAGATGGTTTTGGTGTTTTCTTTTGAATCCTAGGGTTAGCTGACTTTTTCTTATCATTGAAATCAGAATCAGAATCAGAATCAAGCTTTCCCTTTCCTTTGATGTCCTTCATTGAATTTGATTTGCTTTGGTAGTTGGAAGGACCGAAACTAGACTTGGGACCAAAACTTGACTTTCGGTCCTGAGTGTCGGTATTGGACCCAAAAGTAGACGTTTGGTTGATACCCTTGACGTTTGGATCGAAACTAGACGTTTGGTTCTGCGCGCTAGTTTTGGAACCGAAAGTAGATGTTCGGTTCTGAGATTTGGAATAGTAGGAATTTGGACTTAAATTTTCTTTTCCTTTTAGCTTTTCCTTTCCTTTGTTAATTGATTCTTTCTTAGGAGGTACGTAGTTGGGATTTTGAGATTACCAATAACGTTTTCGCTCATTCATATTTTTATTGTATCTTTGATTTCTTTGGCGTTTCTGTTCAGCTAACTCCTTCTGAGATTTGTGAATGTTGAAACTTGATTTTGGCTTTTCCTTTTGAGTTTCGGTTGTCTTAGTTGGAACAACTGGTTCTGTCATTGGTTCTTTAGGGATTTCTTTTGTTCCACTTATGCTTGGTTTGTCGAAACTCGAGGGTTTGTTGATAGGTTCAGCAACGTATCTTCCTTTTACCCTCCATGAAGTTTGCTCAGATAGGCCGATGGTTTCATCTGCGTTATCAATAGGGGCTGGCCAGAAATAATCGTCGCATCCTTTAGCATTGTCTTTGTCAACCAGGCTTTTCAATTCCGCTGTTTGTCTTGCAGTGACTCCTGTAACAGCATAGACTTGATTCGGCACAGTTTGAACCTTATGATAAACCATTGCTTTCTCCTTGAGTTTCTGTGGCTTGTCCTTTGACAGGCGAGCGTATTCAACCGGATTTTCAGAAATGAGGGGTTTCTCATTTTCGGTTTCGCTCTTCATAAACTCAGAACAATCAACCACGTCTTCAACTGAGATTTCGCTCATCTCACTTTCCTCATCAAATTCAGACGTATTTTTTATGTTCATTTTATTTTCTCAAATTAATTTGGCATTAGACGAGTCAAATGATTGAATGGTTTCAGACTTAATTTTTAACCTATCATTTTCATCTAAAAGATTTTTGAGCATACATTTATGTTCCTTAGAGTCAATGAAGGTCTCTATCTTATCCAGTCCAATTTTATAAGCGATGGATGTCTCTTATGAGGACACTATTGATTCACACTCAGCAATGACCTCATCCTCCTTAAATTCAAGGAAGGGTAAGATCATCTTATGAATCTTTTTCCCTATTTCACAACATAAATGCAATTGAGCAATATTAGTATATAAGCGCTTAGCAATTAAACAAAAAACATTCCTTTGTTTCAAAATTTTTAAATTGTCTCGTTGCAAATAAATACTTTCATCCCTAGCCCTATTTAACTCCGCCTCCTTCAGCTCAATCCACATCCTTCTCTCCTCACTTTTTGTAGACACCCTGCTGAGTTGGTCAGTTAGGTTAGAATTCGCTAAGCGAGTTTGCATGAGACTACCACTTAAGTTAGAAAATTTAAATTTTAATTCATTTAACTCTTCTTCATAATCTGTTACTGGAACTTTAAGTGATTCAATGATGGATTGTACCTTTTTGATCAGCCGATCACAGTCGTTGATCTTCTCGCTCACGGGCTTGGCTGCAAAGCATTTGTCCTCAGTTAGGTTCGGCTCCTTATTTGCTCTTTCGGTTGATCCACCAGCTGTGACCATCAAACATCTTCCAGCCGAACCTGCATCCTTTGCCACATAAGCTTTTCCATGAGTGGGCTTTCTCACCTCTTCATCCTCAGAATCGGTTGACCAAACTTCAACGCCACCGAACTCATCTTCATCTGCATTTTCTTGTACAATCAAGGCATTCATAGAACTGTTAGATGCCTTCTTTTTCTTGATCTCTTGCAACTTTCGCATGTAGTACGTCTCATCGTCTTCACCATCTCTTTTCTCAGCCATCTTCCTCAGCATGCAATCTTTGTCAAAGTGGTTCTTGCCGTGACAGTAATTGCAGTCGAACCCAGAGTCTCTTGCAAGCTTGCTCTCCTTCTTGTCATCATCCTTTTGAGAAGTAATTTTCGGTTCATCTTTCACCTTCTCAGAACTGTAACTTCCCTGCCAGTTTCGGTTCTTATTGACAGGAAATTTCCTTCTGGAAAACTTCTTTGGATTTGTGACCATCATAGCGTATTCTTCGCTTGTAAGGTCACATTCAGACATATCCGACTGCTCTTCTTCTTCTGCAATATTTTTTCCTTTTGAGACAAGGGCCAAAGATCCCACACCCGAAACTACCTTCGCCTCCTTGGTTACCACATTCTCATGGGACTTAAGTATTCCCACGAGTTTCACTAGTGAGTAACATTTGAATTGTTCATGTGCTTTCACTGTAGAAACTACAGCCATCCATTATGGTCTCAGACCGTTCATGAAGGTTACCTTCTGCTCGATCAGCTTTCTTTCTATTCCATGCTTGATCATCTTACTTAGGAGATGATTGAACCGATCGAAAGTTTGTATCAGTTTTTCTTCAGGTTTCTGTTCGAAAACTCCAAATTCTGAGAGCAGCAAGGTTTGAATAGAGTGTTCTAGATCTTCATCGGTTGAGTAAAGTTCTTTCAACCTATCCCATATTTCTTTGGCAGTCATGCATGAACCAACTAACCGAAAAGTGTCAGATTGCAAGGCGAATCTGATCATTCTCATGGCCTTCACATTACACAACAACTTATCCTTCTCATCCTGTGGCATCTTGTCTACGTCTGCCACCAGTTTGTTATATTCTTTTTGGGTCTTAACAGTTATGTTCGTTCCAGAATGAACGAACGGACCAAGCGTGATGGCTTCCCAGATGAGATAACCATTATCTTCAGATCCGACCACATAATCTTCAAAGTGGTGCGCCCATACTTCATAGTCTTGAGTGTAAAGAATAGGAATCCTGGTTGTGGATCCAATGATGTTAGAGATGTTGATGGGATTTGTTTGACAATCTTCGTGAGACATGGTGAGCCGCTAGAATCAGACCTGTAAACTTGAGATTAGGGTTTTATCAAAAACAGAGTTACTGTCGACAGGAAGAAGACGGCTTCTTTTATATTCGATAAAAGCGGAAACCCTAAAGAATTCTTAACACAGAAGGAATGTGTATTGATCACATAGTCTCCTGCTCTGATATCAATTGTTATAACAAAGTTCTATTAGGATCGATAGATTCTATGCAGGCAAACAATTAAGAACATAATTATGAACACAAGAATGGCTTTAAATATGTCGTATGATTAAAACTTCAACACCTCAGAAGAGCTCGATTAAGAACTTCGACTGTAGAGGTGCTTAGGGTTACAAAACAATAATTAATGATAATCACGAACGTATCTAATGCATACATGCATGCATTATTTATAGTAAAACCCTACTAGATAATCACGGATGGACACGCCCAATCCGGATAAAAAACACAAGCCCATGACGCAACATAATAAGACTCAACAGTATTCATTGACGATATTCTAATCTATTCCAAGTCTGAAGCTGATCATGCCATTCATATTCGTGCGGTATTAGAACTTCTTCGAAAGGAGAAACTATATGCTAAATTCTCGAAATGTGAATTTTGGCTTCGTCAAGTTCAATTTCTCGGACATGTGATTTCTAGGGACGGTGTATCCGTAGATCCTACCAAAATCGAAGCCATTCAAAATTGGGAAGTGCCCCGTAATGCTTCCGAAATTCGTAGTTTCTTGGGTCTCGCAGGATATTACCGGAGATTCATTAAAGACTTTTCTCGTATAGCCGTACCTCTCACGAGTCTTACACAGAAGGAAGTGAAGTTCGAATGGGGTGAAGCTCAAGAAAAAGCTTTCTGAACCCTAAAAGATCTTTTGACTCATGCTCCAATCTTATCACTCCCAGAAGGTGATGAAGATTTCTCCGTATATAGCGATGCTTCAAGATTGGGACTCGGTTGTGTGTTGATGCAATGTGGTAAAGTGATAGCCTATGCCTCAAGACAACTGAAAGATTAGGATAAGAATTATCCTACCCATGATCTCGAACTCGCTGCGGTGGTATTTGCCCTAAAACTTTGGAGACATTACCTTTTTGGTACAAAATATCAATTGTATACCGACCATAAGAGTCTCAAGTACATATTCAGTCAGCAAACTTTGAATATGAGACAACAACGAGCCATGGAGCTGATCAAAGACTATGACTGTCAAATCCTGTATCATCCTGGAAAGGCTAATGTAGTTGCCGATGCACTTAGCAGAAAGGTTTATCGTAACAGTATGTGTTATGCTATTACTCATACTACAGTAAAATTCACTATTCTAGATGAACTAGAGAAATGGCAAGAAGAGGCCCTAAAGCCAGAAAATAGAAAGAAGGGATGATACATTATAATGATGCTTTACTTGATGATCCACGAGGATTGAAGGTATTCAAGAATCGGCTGTGGATTCCAAAGATTGGTGGATTAAGAAAGAAGATTTTAGATGAAGCCCATAAGTCTAAACTGTCAATACATCCTGGTACAAGTAAAATGTACTATGATGTAAGAGCTGATTATTGGTGGCCTGGATCAAAGAGAGACATTGGAAGATATGTACAGGAATGCTTAGTATGCTTACAAGTCAAAACAGAGCACCAAAAGCCTTATGAAACCCCAGAAAGTCTTAGTGTTCCTGTATGGAAATAGGAAGAACTGTCCATGGATTTTATTACCAAATTGCCAAAGACTGCTAGACAGCATGATAACATTTGGGTAATCGTCGACCGCCTGACTAAAAGCACTCATTTTCTTGCCATGCGTGAAACGGCTCCAATGGAGAAATACGCACAAGTATACTTGGATTAAATTGTTACAAGACATGGTGTGCCACTAAAGATCATTTCTGATCGTGATACTCGCTTCACTTCTCACTCTTGGGCGAGTATGCAACGTGAATTGGGATCTCGAGTTGCTCTCAGCACAGCTTATCATCCCCAGACAGATGGTCAGACGGAGAGAACAATCTAAACAATAGAAGATATTCTTCATGCATGTGTCTTGGAGTTCGGTGGTAACTAGGATAAATACTTACCTCTTGTCGAATTCTCGTATAATAACAGTTACCACGCTTCAATCAAAATGCCACCATATGAGGCATTATATGGTCTCAAGTGTCGTACTCCATTATGTTGGCGTCAAATAGGACAGAAAATCCTTGGAGACCCTGAAATGATTCAAGACACCACCGACAAGATTCAAATTGTACGGGAAAGAATGAAAGCCGTCCAGGATCGACAAAAGTCCTATACGGAAAAGAGGAGGCGACTAATAGAATGCCAGGTGGGTGATTTCGTAATGTTGAAGGTATCCCCATGGAAAGGTCTTATGCGATTTGGAAAGAAAGGAAAACTAAGTCCTAGATTTGTTTGTCCTTTCAAAATCCTCCAGAGGATTGGTAAACAAGCATACCGCTTGGAATTTCCTGAAGATTTGGCAGGTATTCATGATGTCTTTCATGTGAGTTATCTGCGCAAATTCTTAAGCATGTATGATGAAGCAGTTCCATTATCCGAGGTGAAACTGGATAATAAGTTAACTTATGTAGAAGAGCCTGAATAAATCGTAAACGAAAAAACGACTGAGCTACGTAATAAAGAAGTAGAGTTGGTGCTTGTCAAGTGGAAACACCATCGAGGCCCGAACTATACTTGGGAGAATAAGAATGAGATAAGAGCGAAATATCCCCATTTATTTTAATCGATGTAATTTCGGGGACGAAATTCTTAAAAGGAGGAGGTATTTGTAACATACACGTTTTGAAATCGTGTTTTAAGTAAATAATATTATGAAATATTATGTGATATTGAGTATTGAGTTCTAACATATAGTTTTTACTAGAAATAAGGTAACTATGTTTAGAATCACTCGGAAAATATTGGAAGTCGTATGAGATTCCAATTAAAAGTTAAAATATCGAAATTTAACGAAAATATAAAATTTGAAATAAGTAAAATTTTATTATTGAAAGTTGTAGATAATCTCGTTAGAAACATTTAGGCGAAAACCTCATCGAAATCCGAGTTATAACGAAGAAATTATGACCAATCGAAGATCCGCGACAAAAGCGACACGGTGCCGAATGACGTAAAAAGTGAGTTTTTGATACACTACTTTTTAGCCTTAGTGATCTAAATGAAAGTCGTAGTAATCGTTAAACCGAGAATTTTGATAAAAAGAATGCCAAAATCTGACTTCGTATGAGGAAGTTATGATTTTTCTAAGTTTCAGCTTAGCAGTAGACAGCTAAAAACTTGAATTATAGATCGAGTGATTTTTAGCCAACACAACCTAAACGAGAATCGAAGGTCTCGTCAATAGTAGTACAACGGTAAAAAGTCTGACGAAAACGGACATTGGATGAAGAAGTTATGAATTTTTAACGGATTTTCCTGTCTCGGTCTGTTAAAAATAATAATATTAAAAATAAAGTCAAAATTAGCCGACGAAGTCTAAACGAAAGTCGTAGAGAATAATTTTCCCTATGCGTGCATATAAAGAACGTCAAAAACGGAGCCGGTATGCGAAATTTATGGATTTTAGAAGGATTGGGTGCAATTTTCGAGAAAATTCGCATGGATTGGAGCTGGTCACGTGATCCTCGCATGCTTACCTCGTGCCCGACTCGCGTGTCGCATGCTGATTCGACCGAGGGTGTGGTCCAATGATCTTCCGATGCGCATCGATGCTGACTGCCCTGTGTCCGAAGTGCTGGACCAATCCGAAGCCGGCACGCAGCCTTCTCGCATCCGAGCCTCGCCCAAGCGGCCACCTGTTCCGAGCCTTGCAGCCACCTGCCCTCTCCCCCTCGCTTCGGATCCGAGGCTCACACCTATATAAGGGGTGCGAGACCTCCAGGGTAAATGTTAGAAAATTGGCAAATTTCACCCCTAAACTTATATTTCTTCTACTTCCACTTCCCCCGAAGCCCCGATATTAATTCCAACGCCCGGAACACGCCCCGAAATTCTCGAGAAGCCCGAAAAATTTATCTTTTCGGTTTTGAAGCCCAACCCTCACAGGGCCCGGTTTTCAAGAAAACTCCCAGTTTTCAACGAAGAAAGCTAATTATAGTAACGAAGTGCTGCCCAAATTACTATTTTAACCCTCGATTATTTCACGGTGAGTTTAATATATAGGAACAATTGTATGTTATGTGTTATATGTGGTACGTTCTTTTCAGTGTTATTATTCCGGTTTATTTTCCCATGTTACTTTTATTCGTTATTTTTAATAGCAAAAGAAATACCTTTGACCATGTGATCAGTGAAAGGACTTAGATTCATATTGGTACTGGTATGTAGCCTCTGGCCATGTAGAACATGTCTCCGTAAGAGAATAATTTCTATTCTATGGTATTGGCAGAAGGTCAGACAGGGCTATAAGCCTGAAATCTACCAAAAGGTGAATCCGAAGCTGTATGTCTTCTGTGCCATTTGGGCCAAAGCTTTATTGATGTATATCAAGTATGGAAATTGTTATGTCTCATTGATTTTATATCTTTGAATCAAATCAATGATTGATATGGAAAGTTTGTCACATGATTCACATATGCCTTTGTTGTTCCTTGATCCTCTTTTCCTCTGCCATATTGAAGTATATATATGGCATAACATTATAATTTATCTATTATTGACCTCACTAAGCGTCACCGCTTACCCCTCTCAATGTTTAACTAATTTGCAGGAGATAAGCATCCAGTATAGTTATATACTGATAGAAGATTTTTGAGTAGTTTGAAACTATTGTATTGATAGAAGATTTTCGAATAGTTTGAAACTATTGTATTTTGCACTCCTATATGTATAAAACTATAGAATCCTGGGAAGTTATGTAATATATATAACACTTTGAAATAGTTGGTTTGTATCCAGTAGTTTGTAATCACTTTATCAATATAAAATATTGTTTTTTATGAATATGCATGTAGCATGTTTCGGAGTAACAATTGTCAAGTATGAAAGTGTGGGTCTTTCAGAATTGATGGTGAAAACTCCATGAAATGGGAAGAGCTGAAGAGGATGCTAGTAGAGGAGTATTTTCCAAGACAGGAACTACAAAAGCTGGAACAAGAGCTGTGGAACCTAACAATGAAGGGTTCCGAGATAAATGCTTATACCTCTAGATTCAACGACCTTGCGATAATGTGTCCAGCTCTTGTAACCCCCGAATATAAGAAGATTGAGCGATATATCCGGGGTCTAGCATCACAAATCAAAGGAATGGTCATCGCATCGAAGCCTTCAACATATGACAGTACCAAGCGAATAGCTCATAAAGTAACCGGCACAGAAATCCAAGTGGGATTTATAGCTGAGTCTCCCGAATCGGAACGAACAAGCGCAATTTAATGGGAAGAATTCCAGACAATCATCTGAGGAGAGACAAGATGTGGCAACTAATTATGCAGCCACAACAACAATTCCTATGCAACCAAGGAGGTATGATGGAACATTCCCAGGGTGCTCTCAGTGCAACCATCATCACCTAGGTAACTGTTCATGGTGCAGTCAGTGTAACCATCAACACGTAGGTGACTGTTATATTTGCATGAATTGCAAAAAGAGGGGAAACACTGCGAGTTACTGGAGGAGCACAACACATATAACAGAAAATCAAGGAACAAAGACTCGAACATGCTATGATGGAGGAAGAGCGTGTTCTAAGTGTGGTCAAATTGGACATATCAAGAAGGAATGTCCAAAGTTAAGGAGTCAAGTAAGTTAGGCCGTGGTAGGGCATTCGTAATAGGAAGTAGGGAAGCTATCCAGTACCCTTCGGTGGTATCTAGTACAAAATAAATTTCGGTACGAAATTACTTTAACAGGGGGAGAATGTAACACTAGTCAAAATAGGTCAATAACAATCACATGTGATTATACCAATCATGTATTGTGATTTTGTTAAACTAGTAATGTGATAAACTTACTATGTAATTCATGATAAATTCTAATACAAATATTAACTTTCATACATATTTTATGATACAACTCAAAGTATACGTCCATACGATTCCAAAAATATAGAGAACGTCTAAATCTGGCTTCGGATTAAGAAGTTATGATAAACTCTATTACTATAAAATCTCTATAACAAGATGAATTTAAAATAAACTTAGAATTAGCTATTGGAATCTAAAAGAAAGTTGTAGTACTCGAAATTACCTACGCGTGGATATAAAGAACAACAAAATCGGAGTTCGTATGCAAAAGTTATGACCTTCCGAAGTTACAACTGCCTGAGAGCAGGACACGTGTCAGAAACCCTAATCCGACTGGACTCATGACGTGAGCATAAAAACTCACGACGTGAGCAAGGTTTTCTCACGACGTGAGGACAGTGCAGGACACTATTCAAGGCTAGAAAACACACGTTAAGGCTACGGGATGACTCTTGCCATAGCTCACGACGTGAGCCTATCATTCTCACGTCGTGAGGGCCAAAAAAACTTGCTATAAATAGCAAGTTCGACCTCAGCCATTCTTGCATCTGAACTCGTTCCTTCTCTCTCATTTGCTAAAGCCCTCTTGCATCCCGAGCCCGACGACTGCGAACCGCTGACTGTTTTCAGTTAGATTCTGTCAAAGCACGATATTAAAGTGAGTTTCACGGCCCCACTTTTACTGTTTTCGAAGGAAAACGCATGCTAAATATTGAATACAATTTAATACTATATTTATATGATAATACGTTCGTTAGTCGGGATATAATTAATTTGTATCTATACAACTATCGTAAACTTGTTAGCATGTTATTGTTATAGAAACGTACTAATGTAGATCTTGAGTTATACTTAGGATTCTATATATATGTTGTGTGCGATATAGTTCCAGAGTTATACTCGAAAGTTCTATATGTTAATTGATATGTACGTTGTTATTTTTGGTTTTATGTCAAGATAAAACTAGGAACGTTATATGTTGTTATTATTGGTTTTATGTCAAGATAAAACTAGGAACGTTATATGTTGTTATTATTGGTTTTATATCAAGATAAAACGAGGAACGTTATATGTTGTTATTATTGGTTTTATGTCAAGATAAAGCTAGAAACTTTATATGTTGTTATTATTGGTTTTATGTCAAGATAAAACTAGGAACATTATATATTGGTTTTATGTCAAGATAAAACTAGGAACGTTATATGTTGTTATTATTAGTTTTATGTTAAGATAAAACCTGGTTTTTCCTGAAGTTATAACTGTTGTACTGCCTAAAGTATTATGAATTTAGGAGTAAAGTCTAAAAGCATGGTCTAGTAACTTAGGGTCTTAGACACGAAAATGCTTTTATTGTTAGAGCTATAGGAAGCCGACAAGTCTACATGAGTTATTGTATTTATTGTGACAACCCGAAATTTTCATCTGTAAAATCTCTACAGTCAAACACTTCAATTAAAAGTCAAATTCATTTATGCTAAATTTTAGCTCGGTTTAAAGTCCGTTTGGGTATTCTTAAATATTTATTTTTTCGAGAGAATAAACGAAAGGAATTAATTTTTTTTTTAGGATTGTTTGGGAACAATTAAACACCTTGATAGGGTGTTGCGGCCAAACAAGAGGGGTGGGGCCGAGGACCCCACTTTGACCGAGGACTCATGCATGAGGCATGAGTCTACACCTCCTTCCCTCATTTGTTACTTCCAAACTCAAAGAACACCCACCTTTTTCTCTCAAGTATCATAAGAGCTTCTTCCAAATCTTCCAAAAAATGTAAGTGTTTCTTCTCTTGATTTGTTGATACAACACTTCATCTAGTAGTTATACATGATTTCATCCATGAAATCTTCTCTTTTTCTTAGATCTTCAAGTGTTCTTCAAGAACACCAAGAACACACACTAGTGTGTGTGGCCGAAAACACCCTCCTTTGCTTCCATATTGTAAGTATCTATCTCCTATACTGTTATCTAGTAAGGATACTTGATTTAGAAGCCTTGAAATTGTCTTTTCCAAGAACAAAAGGAGTTTTCGGTTTAGTGCATCTCCTTAAACCGAAAACCCCTAAAAAATGGTCCCTTTTTGACCTCAAAACTCACTTAATACTCCGGATAAAGCTTAGAAACCCTTTGCATGTTTGAAAGCACTCGAAAAACACCACATGCACCGAAGATCCGAAGTTTTTGGTCTCAACCGAAAACCCTTCGGATCGAAAACCTCTTGGACCGAGAACCCCTTCGGACTGAGAATCCTTCGGACCAAAAACCTTTTTGGACCGAGAATGCCATTAAGACCGAAAGCTCCTAGGAACATATCACTTGGACCGAAAGCTCCATTTGGTGACCATACACTCCTTTTTATGCAATCATTTATGATTGTAACACTTCCATATGGGTGTTTCCTAGACTACAAGAGTGTTATCCTTCTTGATTAGTTGAATATGCACTAATGTTACACGTATACATGTCATTATATGCTAAATAGGATCCGTACGTGTGCTCAAGACTTCACTTGACACTTAGCGTCCTTTTTCCGATCTTACATTCGCATCACTCATTTCAGGTGAGTTCATACCCCTAAATCAACCTTTTAAATGATTTTAAATGATTTTATGGGGGGGATACAAGTTGAACTGTTATTGTTATTGTATCAATCATGTGATTAATAACTAGAACAGACTACAAGATTTTCTACTGCTTTTAGATTTCTATTAACCTTGGATTTTCAAAGTGTTTCAAACCTTTTAATAAACATTTTAAATGTTAAAACTGTTTTCTACTCTTTTAAACTTGCATTACTTTCAAAACCATATCTACACCAATATATTTATAGAAGTAAGACTTGAAGGACTTAGGACTGATAGCTCACCTTATTTCCTGTTCCTTGTTTGGTTGTGGACTTAGGGTATTCTGTTATTTGTCCGACTGTCGTTGAATTCTTAGTTATATATCATATATATTTGTGTTGGATATAAAAGTCTTCACTTCAGTTCAGTACCTTTGAGTAACAAAGGCATGCATATTACCATTACTATTTAACTATAATAGGTATAGTTAAGAGTTACTACTCATTACTACTACTACAATGACACTATCAGAGTCAGTTCAGTTATGAGTCAATACACGCTATCCTATATACAAAAGAGAATACTAAATACTACACAAAGAGAACACTATATATGAGAAAGCTCTATACATTATACCAGAAAGTACATTATATACTATACAAGAGAAAATACTATAAAACATAATGTGGCATACTACTTCTCGATGCGACACTTCATTGTGCTATCACCGTGTAACCAGAGTCTCCTGGAGGGAGAGCGGGCATTATGTGTATAGATCTATACGGGACAGACACTCCCACATCCCGACTGCTAGCTATAGTCCGAGCCAACTAGGCCCAGGGGTGACAAAATGTCACCATACTACGTGTGACCTGGAGGGTCATCAGTTATTCGATCGTCAATCAGCATGGTTACATACGAGTTCACATTCATACCTTTAATTAACACTTTAAGAATTAAAGGCAAAACAGACTCCCCGAGGTGTATTGTACATTTAATACTACCTGAAGTCTGCATTTTCATTACATTCAGCCGGCAGTGACACTGCTGGGGGTAAAACATTATTTTCCCAAATATTTTACATGAATGAGGTCTAAAACTATACTTTCATACCGATAGTTTCACTGGGAAAAACTTTTACATTTTCAAAGGATCAAACATGCAAACAACCGAGTCTTGGTAGAAGACTACTTTCACTGGAAAACATAGGGTTTTCTAGGGAGTATACTATTTTCAAACATTGAAATCAGTTATTATACTACATTGATGTAAACATTTTTATACAAGCAATGACACTAAATACTTATGAACTCACCAGCTTTATGCTGATAAACTCTTTCAAAATAACTTGTATTCTCAGGTCATCAATAGACAGGTACAGATGCAGCTTTTGAGAAGATGGAGCACATACCAGACCCATCTTTTATTTTGATTATACTTTTGGTGTCTTACAAACTATACAGAACACGCTTGTATTACAATTATTATATTAATGCAATGGATGTTGTTGCTTGCCTTTACTATTATGCGTTGTTATGATACTGTACATGACGTCCTCCACCCCAGAACGTATTCCGCCGTTCTCGGTTTTGGTGTGTGACATTCATCAACTAAGATTGGGGATCTTAGTGAAAGTTCTCTGACATGTATCCTTTAATGCCATGTGAGCGTGATATATTATCTAAGACTTGGCGGGTGACGAACTTGCCTAATTTACTACCTTCTGACGTCGATGAAGCGTGCGGAAACTACCACAAGGTGTGATCCTTGTAACTACCACAAGGTGTGATACTTGTAACAATAATCAGAGGTATAAAACTAAGTCATGCAGCCGCAATTACGGACTCATGGTAGCACAACTTTAGAAGCATTATACTTTGTCGATATACAAGTATGAATGTTAAGTATAAGTTTCCCAAAGACTTATACTCTAAGTACAAGCAACTTGTAGGTATACTACTTGCTCATTAAGTAGAAAATTATACCTAGCACACTTACTCGTATAGAATTGAAATAGATTTATACGTAGCGGTATTACTCGTATAGAATTGAAATAAGATTTAGACGTATCAACCTTAGTTTGTATGGGATTACATTTATTTATTCATAATATGTGAAACTTATAGGTATATCTATTGTTTAATAAGCAAGTAAACTATTATACCTAATATATATCTACTAAACGTTGGAGAGTCAAAATGATACTTTCAAAACTATACTTTTGAACTTGGAAAATGTATTATTTTCATATGGAGTCAAAACCTGTGAACTCGCCAACTTTATGTTGACGTATTTTAAAATGCATATGTTTTCAGGAAGTTGAGAACTATGATACAAGAAATGATGTTACACTGCCCGGTGTTTCCGCTGACAGCCAGGGTGTGACAAAATGGGAGGACATTACTATGGATTTTATCACCAATCTCCCCAGGAATGCACATGGAGTAGATTCGATATGGGTTATCGTGGATCGGTTGACCAAGAGCGCTCATTTTATCCTGATCCAGGAAAGCATATCGGTCGAGAAGTTGGCTGAGATTTATGTGCGCGCGGTAGTGGCATGGCATGGGGTGCCTGTCTCGGTGTTGTCAGACTGAGATGTCCGTTTCACTTCCAGATTTTGGAAGCGGTTTCACGAGGAGATGGGTACTTGTCTCCACTTTAGCACCGCTTTCCACCCCCAGACGGATGGACAGAGCGAGAGGACGATTCAGACTCTCGAGGACATGCTTCATGCATGTGTTTTAGATTTTATTCGCAGTTGGGATACGTATCTTCCATTAGCGGAATTTTTGTATAACAACAGTTACCACGCCAGTATAGACAGGCCTCGATACCTTTGAGATGCTCGATGGTAGGAAGTGTAGGTGAGGTCAGTCAGAGGGTCATGGGGAGTACAGAGGTAGTACTCAAGACCACCGAGAGGATCCAGCAGGTTCGGAGCTGGCTCCAGACTGCTCAGAGTCGGCAAAAGAGCTACGCCGATAAACGGCATTCAAACATGGAGTTTCGGGAGGGTGACATGGTTCTCCTGAAGGTGTCACTCTGGAAGGGAGTCATACGGTTCCAGAAACGGGGCAAGCTGGGCCCCAGGTATATCGGCCCCTTCCGAGTCATAGCCCGGGTGTGCAAGGTAGCGTACAGACTGCATCTTCTCACCGAGCTCAACCAGATCCACAACACTTTCCATGTTTCCCAGCTACGGAAGTTCTTAGTGGATGATTCAGTAGTGGTACCCCTAGAGGATATTCAGGTTGATGACAGCCTGAATTACATTGAGAGACCAGTGGCGATTCTGGATCGCAAGACAAAGGAGCTGAGGAAAAAGAGGGTCGAGCTAGTGAAGGTGCAGTGGCAGCACCGTAAGGGTTCGTAGTGGACATGGGAGCCCGAGGAGGAGATGAGGGAGCACTACCCAGAGTTGTTTTCAGATGCAGCAGACTTCGAGGACGAAGTCTAAAACAAGTGGGGGAGAATTGTAACGCCCTGTTCCTGGTACGCATCAGTTCATTTAATGTTGATTTTTGTAAAAGCTACTCGACGAGTTGGTAGCCCTAACTCGTCGAGTAGATGCCAGATTGGACGCGGGGATTTAAATGGTCTACTCGGCGACTCGAAGCCTGGACTCGACGAGTAGGTCTATCAGGAGGAAACCCTATTTTCGGGGTTTCGCACCCTATTTAAGCCACTTAACCCCTTTTGGGCCTCCCTTACCAGCCTCCCTGTCCTCCAAAACCCTAAATTCGTTGTGAGCTTCATTCTTGAGAGATTATTGAGGTTTTGAGTGTGTTTTTGTGATATAGAAGATAGTTGGAAGAGCTTAGAGCCATCAAGCTTGTGGAGAAGATCAAGATCCAGGATTTCATCCATCTTTGGCAACCTTCTGAGGTAAAAAGCCCTTAGCTTGATAACCCATAGCTTAGATCTCTTTTAGTGTTGATTTATGGGTCTTTTTGATCCCTTTGAGAAGGATAAGTTACTCTCCATGGGTTGTATGCCAAGCAATCCCTTTTTCCTGTGACATTTAGCCTCTACAACCATAAAAGAGGTCTTCGACCCATTTTTGTCCAAGCAATGGTCATGTTTATGGAAGGTGGTTGCTATTGTTGGAACCTGAAAGTGAACCTCTAGCAATCCTAAGTTCTTATTCCGAAGTACTTGCATTCTGGAGTAAGTTTTCCGAAATCAATAATGGAGAAGTGGTCCGGAACTTGTCCGGACCAGGAATGAAGGTGAAGAGAAGACTGAAGGCATTCCGGAGTGGCTCTCACGTCCGTAATGAATACTGATCTGGAAGAACCTTATTTTGTCTTAAAGTATTTATTGTATTTGTACTTGTATTGATGTAACGTTTCATAGGACTTAGTCTTTTATCCTATTTGGACAATCAGAATGTCAGAAATATTTCTTTTGTCCGGTCCTATGTAAACATTGTAGTTAATTCGTTGTAACCTTTACTCCTATTTACAGCAACATTCAATACAAGTCAACAACGGATCTTTTCACTCACTTTTGGCATTTTTTTACTAAGTTCATTCAAACATTCTTCTTGTTCTTCATTTATTAACTTTACCTTGATCAATTACTCTCATTCTTCATTTAATGACTTGATCATTTGTTGAATATATTATCTAAGACTTGACTGGTCTTTCCAGGCTTGACTTGAACAATCATTAGCAAGCAGACATTGATCTTAAGCATTCACTCAAGGTTTCTCAAACCTTGTCCCTGCGCATCGATCTTGTTCTCACAATTGGTATCAGAGCTTGAGTGGTTGTTCTTTGAATCCATAAAGATCATATTATAGTTGATTTGAAATCACCTTGGTGTTTCAATCATTTCTGTGTCGAGGATAAAAGTTCTTCTATATACCACTTTAGCTTGAAGATATCTTAACTTCAATGGCTTCTTCTAATCCTCAGCAAATGATTTCAATGCAAATCGCAAATACTGTGGGTGGCCCTACACGTGCCCCATTACTAGTTGTGGAAGAATATGATCACTGGAAAGTTAGAATGGAAAGATTTTTACTTGCCAAAGATAAAGGTGAAGAAATCTGGAGATTCGTCACAAAAGGTCCACATGTTCCTGTAAGAACAGTTGTAAGAGATGTAGCTGCTCAGGTCATGCGTGAAGATGAAACTCGCCCTACTCCTCTAACTGCTGATGATATCGAGAAGCTGCATGCTGATCAAGTTGCTTTCTCAGAAATGGTGTTTGGTGTTCCTCCTTCACTCTTTGAGCATATCAATCTATGCAAATCAGCCAAAGAGATTTGGGACACTCTTTAGGACCTGATTGAAGGATTTGAAAATATGAAAGACAAGCGCCTCACCTCAGTTGTGAACGACTTTGACACCTTCACCACCACTCCTGGTGAATCAGTGGCCTCAGCCTCCAACCGTTATCGCATTGTGGTAAACAACACGACTGCTCATGGAATTGTCCGAACTCCTTTGGAGTGCAATCTCAAATTCATAAACAATCTGGGCAAAGGATGGGGAAATGTAAAATCTTGTCTCCAAAGCAATGCCTCCTTGAAAAAGTTAAAGCTTTATCAACTTTTTGATGAACTTCAAGGACATGAGTCCAATGTTGCACAAACCATAAGGGAACTCTCCGGAGGCCCTCTTGCTCTTGTCAGTTCTTTCGAATCAACCATTCCGAACTCGTCTACTTCAGATCCTTTCAAACCCATTGCTCCACCTGTTCAAACATCCGCACCTACCTTACCCACACAAATCTATCATGTTGATGATTCCGAAGCTATGGACTCTAAACTCTGTTTCCAACAGGAGTTCGCTCTACTCTCAATGAAGTACAAATGTCCTTTCCATCCTTCTTACAAACCATACCAAAACTGATTTCATGCTCCTCACCAGAACCATCCTCAACCATTTTCAGCTCCGGAACCTACTCCCTCCTCCGAAAATCCTCCTACATACAAACCAAATCTCCCTAAGCCAAACTCTACTTCGGAACCCTCTCAGAATTCCAAATCGGACAAACCAAAAATTGTGTCATAAGTGTGGACATGCAAACCATTTTGCTAAAGATTGTCTGGTTGATGCTCCACAAAAGCAAAAGGTCAAAGACTCCGCCTACTACGTCCGAAGAGCACAAGAGATGGCTGAAAGTGAAAAAGCCTTTGTTACAACGGTTTCAAGAGATGTTGAAGGATATTGGTCCTCCGGGGATGATGATGACATGGTAACTGGAAGGAATATGTGTCTGATGGCAAGAAAAACGGTTGAATATGATGAAGGGTATTAGTCTTCTGGGTCAGAAGATGAAGATGATGTTGCTGAACCTCACTATTGCTACATGGCGACCAACGATCCACCAGGTCGAAGCATCGTTCAGCAGTTAAAATCTATGATCTCTGATAATAATTTTGACTTGTCTCTCTGTGAACCTTATCTGACCCAAATTCAAACAGATATGAACACCATCTATAAAGCCTATAAGTCAGCAATAGACGCTAGTGAGAAGAAGGAGTGTGAGTTAAATCGTCTTAGGTTACGTTTCGAGGATAAAAAGTTGAAAATCGATTCATTAGAGCGTGAACTTGTAATGTTAAGAGATGAATGTATCATTTTGAAAGATAAATGTGAAATTACCTATTTTGAACGAAATGTTTTGATTTCTGATAATAAACGTCTTAATGCCAAAATAGATGCTTTGCATAATTCTGTAGACATGTTTGAAGCGTACATTCAGATGACTCATAATTTTCGTCATCCATGGTCTAAAGCACCTAGCCTCGGAAGTGAGTTTTCGAAACCAATTGCTAGTCCCCTGAAGGAATTGCAAAATTTGACATTCATGGGAGAAGTTCCGAACATCAAACATTCGGACAACCCTGTTTCTCCCTTGTCACCTCTTCCGGAGACTACAGACCATTTTGGGTCCCTAGTTCCTGAGTTCAAACCAATTGTTGTAAAGTGTCCTGATTCCACGCACATTCCGCCTCTGGCAAACCACGAAATTTCATTATAGTCTTCCAAATTGTGTAGACTATGTTCCTAGAAGTAATCACACAAACAAATGTGTAGTTGAAGAAATTCCGTCCCTGACAACTGAAACTGACACATCTGAGTTTCTATGGGCATCCTTAGATGATAATGTTGGGAAGTCTAGCAGTGTCTCCTCTGATTCTTGCGAATCGCATTCCTTAGTTGTCTCTAAAACTAAGTTGGTTCCCATTACTCCCAAGTTCAACAATCCATCCGTAGGACAAACCTCAAAGTCCTTGTCTCACACTAAGAGAAAACCAATGCTGAATAGGAAGGATATTGTAGATCCCAAAGTAGAAGCTCGAAATGCACTTAAGAAGGAAGTTAAGACTAGACCAAAATTCCAGGTTCATTGATAACTCCAAACCAAGTGTATCTCGGAACTCTCATGCATCAACTCATAGTCAAAACTCCTTTGCTCCCTCTAAGATCCTAAAAAGACCTTCCGTATCTCATAGTCGTGTAGAGCCTAAGAAAGCAGAGAATTCTACTCAGCCTAAAACTCGTGTGAATGCCACAACAATCCAAAACATCACTCCTCAGACTGTTTCATCTGTTTTTATTGCAAAATCCGATGGCACAATTTTTAAACCAAATCTTTCAAAACCCAATGTGTCATCAAGCAAATCCACAAATGTAAAGAAAACCACTTCTTCAAAATCTTCAAAGAAAAATTTTGTGTGGAAAGTCAAAACTCCCATTGATGAAAAACCAATTCCGGAGGTAACAAATGTTACCAACACTCCGGAGGTCAAAGGTCCGAAGAAGACCATTCCGAACCTTCAAGTCATTGAATATGACTATTGGATAGATGAGAAGACATTAGCTTTCTGTCTGTTTCCAAAGAATTAAAAGAAGTCCACTCAGAAACACAAAGTTGTTCCAAAATCACAATCAAAGTCCAAAGCCCGTGCCTATGTCCCAGAGTCTAATTCGGAGCCTAAAAACTCCATTACTCACTAATTTTGCAGGCACTTTGTGCTTCGGAGCAAGATATAATATGGTATATTGATGGTGCTTGCTCCATTCACATGACGGGGCAAAAAGATTTTCTGCGAGACTTAAAGCTTTCTCCAAATCCTGGTTACGTGACATATGACAACAACTCCAACTCTCAAATCTGTGGTTATAGAATTCTCACCAATGGAAACTTCTTTATCTCAAATGTGGCTTATGTAGCTGATCTGAAACATAATTTGATAAGTGTTGCTCAACTCACTGATTCAAATCGACGTGTAGAATTTTGCAAAAAGTACAGCTATGTCATGACCGAAGACCGGAAAGAGTGCTTAATCAAGTCACTTCGCAACAAGAACATGTACCCGATCGACATCAACATGATTATTGGCAAACCGCAACTCTGTCTTCTTACCAAAGCTGTTCCTGACGTCAGTTGGTTATGGCACCGAAGGCTCGCTCATCTAAACTTTCGGTACATGAATGATCTCGTATCTGGCAAAATGGTGAGAGGATTACCTCTTCTCAAATTTGAAAATGATCATTTGTGTGCTGCTTGTGAGTGTGGTAAGCAATCAAAGATGGGTCATCCTGTTATCATCGAAAAATCTATTTCAGAACCATTGGATCTTCTACACATTGTTCTTTCTGGACCATCCACTGTAGAAAGTCTTCATCATAAGAAATACATTCTTGTGATTGTTGATGATTTTACACGGTTCACTTGGGTCTTCTTCCTTCGGCTGAAATCCGAAACAGGCTCAGAGCTCATCAATTTTATCAAGGGAATAGAAATTCTTATCAAACTCCCAGTTAGGAGAATCCGAAGTGACAATGGCTCGAAATTCATTAATTCCACCATTGAAAAGTTTCTCACAGAAAAAGGAATTGACCACAACTTCTCAGCTCCTTATACCCCACAACAAAACGGTGTAGTCGAAAGACGCAATAGAACTCTTGTTGAAGCTGCTCGATCCATGCTGAACTTCGCAAACCTACCACTCTACCTTTGGGCTGAAGCAGTATCTACTGCCTTCTTCACTCAAAATCGGAGTATCATCAATCGACGCCTCAACATGACACCGTACGAAGCAATGAACGGTCGGAAGCCAACAATCTCGTTTTTGTATGTTTTTGGATGCAGATGCTTCATAAAGAACAATCGTGATCAGCTTACCAAGTTCCAACCTAAAGCTATTGAAACCATCTTCCTTAGGTACTCCTCAAAATCGAAAGCTTACAAAATTCTTAACCGAAGAACTCGTGTTCTGGAAGAAAGCTTTGATGTTACTTTCGATGACAAATTCGTTCGGAATTCTGGCCCAACTCACATTACCACTCACATTATGGAGTCCGATGCTCCTCCACCAGGATGTCCGAACCCTCAAACAATCCTTGAAGTTGATTTTGAAACACTCTTTGGTCCTTCCGAAACTGCTCTTGATTTGGAATCTCGATCAAGACCAAACATCATTCCAATCCCTACTTCGAAAGCTCCTGTATCACATAATATCTCCGGTCCGATCCCAAGCCTCCCTGAATTTGATTCTGAACCATTTCAACCTTCTCAGGTTGAGGGGGAGAATGCTCATCCTTCTCTTGAATCAAATGTGGATGGCTTCCAAGATGCAGTTGCTGAGTTCGATGATTCTAATCCTCTTGAATCAAATGTGGATGGCTTCCTACGAACCAAGTAATCGGTAACCCCAATGCTGGTGTGCAGACTCGTTCTGCTACAAGTATCCAAAATGAATGCCATTTTTCAGCATTTATATCCATGGTTGAACCCAAATCCATCAAGGAAGCATTGGTGCATGCTGACTGGATTACAACAATGCAAGAAGAACTGGTTGAGTTTGACCGAAATGAAGTTTGGACTCTCGTGCCTCCTCCTCAGAATCATCCCATTGTTGGTACAAGATGGGTATTTCGCAACAAGCTAGATGACGCAGGAGTTATTATTTGAAATAAAGCAAGATTGGTGGCAAAAGGATTTACTCAGATCGAAGGGCTCGACTACGATGAGACCTTTGCTCCGGTTGCACGTCTTGAATCCATCAGAATCTTTCTTGCTTATGCTGCTCATAAAGGCTTCAAAGTTTAACAAATGGATGTTAAGAGTGAATTTCTTAATGGTGAACTTGACACTGAAGTATACCTTCAACAACCACCCGGATTTATTAATCTCTCCTTTCCAAACCACTGTTACAAACTCCGGAAGGCTGTCTACGGACTCAAGCAAGCTCCTCGGGCATGGTACGAGACCCTCACAGATTTTCTCAAACGCTCCGGTTTTCAAAGAGGTATCCTAGACCCCACTCTGTTCCGAAGATCAATTGGTAAGCATCTCATGCTAGTACAGATTTATGTGGACGCCATCATCTTTGGATCTACGGATCCATCTATGGTTGCTGACTTTGTTAAACTTATGGTCAATCGATTCCAAATGAGCTTGAATCGGGAGTTACGCTTCTTTCTTGGCCTTCAAGTCAAACAGACTAACAGAGGAATTTTCTTTCACCAAGCGTAGTACATTTCAGAACTCCTCAAGAAATACTCAATGGACACCTGTGCCTCCGCCAAGGTACCAATGGGCTTCGGACACAAGATCTTTGCCGACCCTTCGGGTGCTCCTGTTGATGAAAAGAAGTACCGTGGAATGATTGGATCTCTACTCTATCTCATAGCAAGTCGTCCTGATATAATGTTTTCCACATGCCTATGTGCCAGATTTCAAGTCAACCCAAAGATGTCTCATCGTTTTGCTGTGAAACAAATTTTCCGATACCTTAAAGGTACAAAGAGTCTCGGAATCTGGTATCCAGCAAATGAGAGCTTCCTACTTCAAGCCTACTCAGATTCGAACTATGGAGGCCTTCCACTTGAGAGAAGAAGCACTTCAGGTGGCTGTCAATTCTTAGGTGGTCTTTTGGTCAACTGGTCATCCAAGAAACAGAACTGCATTGCACTCTCTACAGCCGAAGCAGAATACATTGTTGCTGCCAGCTGTACATCTCAGGTTCTGTGGATGAAATCTCAAGTCCTGGATTATGGTTACCGATTTCAACGTATTCTTATCTATTGTGATTCTCAAAGTGCCATTGTGATTTCTCAGAATCCAATTCAACACTCAATGACCAAGAACATCGATATAAGGTACCATTTCATAAAAGATCATGTACTTAATGGTAACATTGAACTCATTTTTGTTCCATCTAACGATGAGATTGCTGATGTCTTTACCAAGGCATTAGACAAAACCAAATTCAATGGTTTTCTGAACAAGATGGGTAGGATGATACCGGATCCTCAGTTCTTTCAAGAGACCTGTTCTCTTTGATAGAAGTATTTGAAAGAAACCTAGTTCCGATCTCAAAATCTTTTCATCTCGGAACTACTTTCTCTCGGAATACATAGGATCATTTTACTTGTCTTTATTTCTGACCTTCACTTGAGTTTTTAAGCTGTATAGTTCATCCTGATTGTTTGCTATTCAAAGTCCACATTGTCACCCATATTCGATTGTCATCCCGGAATATACTTCATAATGGCATCCCGAAATTCCACTCTGGAAAAGGTATTACATTATGCACTCCGGAATTTCAAATCTGCTCCGAAATTTCAAAATGTGCTCCGGAATTTCAAAATCACTCCGGAAGGTTTCTCAAATTTTCAACCCGGAATGTTTTACAAATCTTGCTCCGGAATTTTCTGAAACAAAATCGCCACTCCGGAATTTCCAAAAACAAACTGTTTTGCTCCGGAATCAAAACTCACTCCGGATTATATTCGCTTTTCGGACCTCTTTTCAAAACAAGTATGTTCCGGAACACAACTCCTTACCCTCCGGATCATACTCTGTCTGGAAAAGCTCATTCGGAACACCAAAGGATAATAAGGCGAAACGTTTTTCTCAACGGTTATTTTTTAGGAAGATCCTTATCCTATCTTCCTCGTTTCTCGTGACACGATTGCACGCCCCCATAAAATTAGCCATCAACTCAACGGTTGTTTTTTCCATTTCTAACCACAAAAACCCTAACCTTTCACCTCCCAAGTCCGATCAGCCCCTCTCAACCTTTCTTTCATTAAATGTGACCCATTTTCCATTCGGATCCTCATCATTACTCTCTCCAACCCGACCCACTCCCTCACCTATAAATATCTTTCAAACCCCCCTTTCACTACTTTACGCGCTCAATACCTCCAAACCCTTATTTCTCTCGGAGTTCTTAGTGTTCTTCAAGCATTCATCCACCTGCAACAATGGCGTCTCCACAGAAACCGACTCAAACTGCTGCAACCCCAAAGAAATCGATTGCAAGGAAGAAATCATCCAAAGAATCGAAGGGTTCATCCTCATATGCCGATCAAGAACCCTTTCTCAGAGACACTACCCAACTGTTTTCCTTAAATCCACTGGACTATGATGAATCGATCAGGGTAATGATCGAGTTCATTGCAAATCACCCTATCTCTATTCCCCTCACCAAAATCCCTGAACCTCCACTACCACTTCATCACCTTCATCGCGCTTTCACCAGTATCAGACTCGAAGATGGTACTTTGGAGACCACCATCATCGGTGATAGAACTGTTCCCATCTACAAATCGACCTTCCTCAAGGCGATTGGTGTAAAAGCAAACCCAAAGGGATTCAAAGTCGTGGAACCAACGTCTGAAGAGTTTCAGACGTTTCTGAATTACATCAGATACACTCAAGACTACAAGGCGAAAGATTTCAAGAAGTCTGTTGGACCGTACTTATGCACCTCATCATCAGAGGGCTGTCCGGAAAGCATGGAGGTACTGATACCTTAAGCAAGGATTCGCTCAACGTCGTCTTCAGCATCTACTTCGGACGCGAAAATGTCGTGGATCTTCCGGAAGTCTTATGGCAAGACTTTTACAAGTTTACCGTCAAGAGGAAGAACAATGAAATTTTGAGCCCTAGGTTCTGGGCTCTGACTCTTCAACAAATCTTCACGGAGCTTTCCGAACCACTTTCGGTTAACACCGTTCCTCCGGAGGTATGTGTCTCATTTAAAGTAGTTAAGGCATATAGGATTCCATACCAATCCTCTTTTGGTCCGGTCAGACGTCTTCCGGACCACATGTTGGCCCTCATTCCTTCCGATTCCCTTTATTTAAAACAACATTTTGAGACTTCGGTTGTGTTCGACCCAACACAACCTGCCCCTGTCTCTGTTGAGCCCATTTCGTAAGAGGCCAAACTTACTAAGTCCGGACCTAAGATTAAGAAACCAGCCAAGAGAAAGGCTTCTCCCACAAAGCCAAAAACTAAAAAGAAAGCCAAAGTCAGTGCTTCTTCTCAACAGGAAGGCACCCATGACATTCCCGCTGATTCTGGTCGTCTGCACACCCCACCTACCCACTCATCCGAGGTACCCCTCGATGTTTCAAAATTACATGCACACACTCATGGGGAGTCTTCACATAATCCACCCTCACATTCCCAAAAGGGTGATGTCGGTGTTGAACATAGTTCCTTGCAGCCCCCTGGAACAAACCCACGAGTCACCTTTGTTGATCCCATTGTTTCTTCCAGACACACACACTCCGGAACCCCTGTTCCGGACCCCAAGCTTTCCGGAGATAGAGCAGTCTCTCCGACTCCGAGAGCCTCAACTGGTCTGATACCCGGAAGGAGTACAGGACGACCAGGTACTAATGATCCTCTTTGGGAAGACTTTGTCAATAGGGCCGCATCCAAGCGTCCGGATCTCACCAGAGTTCAAGTGGAGTCAACTCTCATCTCCATGAGGAGCAGAGCTATTCAAAGCAACATGCCTTATGTTCCTCCCACCGATGCCGATGCTGTCAATGAGCTTACTTTGGAACTGCCCCCCATTACCACTCATCAAAGTGTTTTCCACACAAATCCGGATGAAGAGATTTCCGAGGAAGTCATGCTCGATGATGACGCGAAAAGTGTTCTGGTGACCAACTTCATGACTTCAACACACTTTCCATCAATGGCATCCGCATCCAAGTCTGCTTATGACTTCGGATCTTCATCATCAACCACTCCGGATGCTACCCTCAACTCCAAAATGCCTGAAGATGATGTTGCAACAAAACCGGGTCCCTCAACAAATGTTTCCTCACAAGCTTCTTCGCACAACTCGGATTTTGATTCCGAATCATCAACTGGTGACTACATCGATCCCTTTGCTCTCCTTGATATCCAGACCAATGTCTCGGATACTATGAAGAAAGTATCCTCCATCGAAACTTCTGTCACTGAGCTCAATACGAAGATGGATCAAAAAGTCTCCAGACTTGATTCGAATCTTGATGCCATTCTTCAATCTCTAACTCAGCAGTCCGGACCCTCTGTTGCTGAAAGAGAAGCTCAACCCGATTAGTTGATCTCTCACCGGCTTAAGCACACAATGGAAGAAGTAGACACCAAGTATGATATTCTGGTTGACCACTACCTCAACACCATCACTTCCATGCTAAAAGTCCATGATGACTTGGTGGCTGCTACCAACGACCTAATAAAGCAGACCCACGTTCGTCATGAGAATCAGATTCAAAGAATGGAGAAGGATATCAGAAAGAAGGATGAGATGAACATGATCATTCAACAAGTCCTAATCAATCTCCTCCGCTCTACCTGGAACATCGTTGATGTTCCGAATCGGAAGTTTGATGAGATGCTAGCCATCCTAGGGCATCTGTTCGATCACCTTGCTGCACAAGCTCCAACTTCCGAAGCCTATGATACCCTCACTCTTCAACTCAACATAAGGCTTCAGAAGGTTTTCACCAAATTTTATGATCTTTAGAATACTTTGGTACTTGCACCGGTTCTGAAGTCCACCGATGCAAGAGGGGGAGAAGGCCCAAGCAAGCCTTGGAATTTACACTCCGGGATGAAGACCTAGATTCCGAAGAAGAAGTTCAAATAGTCTCTGGAATGCTAGGCAACTCTGATAAAGAAGGAATTTCAGAAGAAGATGAATACATTTCGAGTAAGGCTCCTAAGGGAGTTCTTGGTCTTCAAGCTCCTAAATCTTACCTTCCGAAGGAAATGACTGAAGAGCAAAAGAGGATTTGGTCTGCAGTTTCCTGGCCTTCCTCTCTTCCTGATGCTCTCCGGATGGGCATTCAAATGGCCAAGGAAAAATCTTTCCTCAACGCACAAGCCTTCCGAGCCACTCCTTCCGTGCAGCCTCCCATTCCGGAACCAAAGATTGCTCCGATCGACCAGGGTTCTCCTCTCCGGATCCCTGATGAAATTCTGGAAGAACCTCTTCCAAATCCCACTCCGGAATTTACGATCGCTGAAAACATGAAACTTGTCATAACTACACTTCAAAAAGACAAAGGGAAGAAGCCTATGTCTGCCGAGCAACAAGCCCTTCACTCCGGACCTCCTCTCAAACAAAAACATGGATGGTCTCAGGAGGAAATCAACCAAGCACTAGAGGATAGCATTCAGATCCAAGCCCTAAAAGATAATCCTGATCCAATGCGAGGAATCTCTCCTCTTTGCCGTGAAGGCATTCTCAAGGCTGAAGAAATAATCCCTTGCATGTACTATGTCGTCTCTTCAAATGATTCTGAGCAGCTGGATCTTCCTATCTCTCCCTTCAGGAAATTTTACACTAAGTTTGCTCCCATTCATCCATCAGACGATGCGCAGATGATTATTCGGACCGAGCGAGAGAGACTCAAAACCTTCTACTCCAAACATGCTCAACCTCTCAAGGAAGTCTGGTCAAGGAAAAGAATCACCAAGGTTGGAGGTTTCGGAAGAAATATTCTTGTGAAATTTGAGCTTAACTGCCCTCTCTTTCATTTTCACATCCTCCAGAACAAGCCTACTCCCCGGACTGTTACTGATGCGGACTTTCCATCCATGAATCTGAATGACATCCTCACCTTAGCTGCTTACTTCAGAGAAAATCAGAAGGATGACATAAGTATGGGAGCTTATCATGCCACTCTAAGCTTCTTGAAGGATTACGTTGCGGAATTCTGCAGACGTGATTATGAACTTGCACACCTATACGGAACTGAACAATTTGTTGCCCAGATTGACTTTGTTCTTCCAGAAGTCGAAGTCCTTGCTGATGGTCCCATTGAAGAACCGGTTCTAGGGTTTGTCAACACCACAAGGAAAACAAACAAAAAGGACTGCTTCCGAGTCCTTGACAAACATCTAGTTCCGACGATGGCCCTGAAGAAGTTCATATCCCGGGCATCCAAGTCTGATGCTCCGGAACAGGTCAAGGCAAAGTATGTAAGTCAGTTGGAATGGTACATTGAAGTACGAGAGTGGTTATTTAGAGCATACACCTTCATCAAGGAAGAAATGAACTAAGCTTGTTGGATTGCTAAGTTCACTTAGGGGGAGATTGTTGGAACCTGAAAGTGAACCTCTAGCAATCCTAAGTCCTTATTCCGAAGTACTTGCATTCCGGAGTAAGTTTTCCGAAATCAATAATGGAGAAGTGGTCCGGAACTTGTCCGGACCAGGAATGAAGGTGAAGAGAAGACTGAAGGCATTCCGGAGTGGCTCTCACGTCCGAAATGAATACTAATCCGGAAGAACCTTATTTTGTCTTAAAGTATTTATTGTATTTGTACATGTATTGATGTAACGTTTCATAGGACTTAGTCTTTTATCCTATTTGGACAATCAGAATATCATAAATATTTCTTTTGTCCGGTCCTATGTAAACATTGTAGTTAATTCGCTGTAACCTTTACTCCTATTTAAAGGAGCATTCAATACAAGTCAACAACAGATCTTTTCACTCACTTTTGGCATTTTTTTACTAAGTTCATTCAAACATTCTTCTTGTTCTTCATTTATTAACATTACCTTGATCAATTACTCTCATTCTTCATTTAATGACTTGATCATTTGTTGAATATATTATCTAAGACTTGACTGGTCTTTCCAGGCTTGACTTGAACAATCATTAGCAAGAAGACATTGATATTAAGCATTCACTCAAGGTTTGAGTTCTCAAACCTTGTCCCTACGCATCCATCTTGTTCTCACAACTATAACTTGAGTTTGGGTCCACTTGAGGTGTGCAAAGCCATCAAGTCTCCAACTTTATAGAAATGGACCATGGAAAAGATCTGTATCTGTATTTTGGAGCCTTAGAAGTGTGAAATCAGCTGTTTAGGTTAAATCTGCAAGGGACTCGACGAGTTCATATGGGAACTCGGCAAGTCCGATCAAGGATCCTCGATGATGTTCTTGAAACTCGACGAGTAGTCAAGGAACTCGATGAGTTGAATCATCTTGTCCCTTTACTGACTATGCTAGGACTCAGCGAGTATGAGGACGACTCGACGAGTTATTTCGTCCAGACGCGATGATGGGTAGCCTGAGAACTCGATGGGTCATAGGGTGACTCGGCGAGCCGAGTTGTGATTTTAGGGTTTCTGAGATTTCGAACTCGATGAGCCTATAGGCTGACTTGGCTAGTTAAGTCAACTTGGAAGGTTGAATTTGACCAGGATGTTGACCTTGACCAGGTGTAAAATGGTCATTTTACCCTAAGAAGGATTATCAGATTTTGATTAAGTGTTGTTATGGAATTGATAGCCGTAGAGTCGCCGGAGCAGCAGACAGAGATTCCTCACTCGATTTTTCAGCCGTCACTCTTGCGAGGTGAGTTCCCTTTTTGTAGGAACGGGTCCAAGGCACCAAGGCCGGCACGTATGTGTGATATGATAGTAGTCGAGTGTGGTCGGGGCCCGAATCTCGTAGCAGTCCAGTATGGGCGGGGCCCGAACCTCATAGTATTATTTGAGTATATATATGTTATTGTTTGGTAGATATACTTGTTGTCTGTGTGATACTTGTATGCATGTTAGTAGCGGAGTTTGGGCGTGGCCCGAATCTCCTAGACAGCAGAGTGTGGGCGGTGCCCAAATCTCGTAGACAGCGGAGTGTGGGCAGGGCCCGAATCTCCTAGACAGCGGAGTATGGGGGGGGGCACGTCTCCTAGACAGCGGAGTGTGGGCGGGGCCCGAATCTCCTAGACTGTAGAGTGTGGGCGGGGCCCGAATCTCCATGAGAGTGGGCGGGGCCCGTATCTCCTAGTTATATGTTATTTGTTTGGTATGTGGTAGTTTGGGGGAGCTCACTAAGCTTCATGATTACGGTTTTCAGTTTTGGTTTCAGGTACTTCCACCAGTAAAGGGAAGGGCTCGGGATGATCGCATGGCACACACCACAATCTTTAGCCTAGGAGTTTTACTCTGATATTTTGATATGAGATTTTGATATGTGACAGATATTATGATATTTTAAGACACATGGTTTATGATTTTATACTATGGCGATGATATTATGGTTTTAATAATGATTTATAAAGGAAATTTTTGGGTTGTATTTTTGGGATGTTTCAGGAAGTGTGAGGTTTCATCTGAATCCTCTCGGACAAAGAAGGGTCACTAGGACAAAAAGGATGAAAGGTCAAGCTTTTGTATGAGGGGTCATTCATCACACAAAGGGACGTGCAATGATAGTACCAGGAGTTGCAGATGTTTCCGCAAATTGGGGCATAAGTAGTCAAAGTATAAGAGTGCTAATCCACTCTGATTTAACTGTCATCAGACAGGGTACATGAGTGGGTTGTGCATAAATCCTAAAGTGTATCCAAGTGGCAGTGGGAAGAAGACCGATGCACTAAAAGTTGAAGCGTGAGCAATTCAGATGATCTTCGAGGAGGCCAGACACGATGATGAGCTACTCTTATAACGTTTTTCATCTAAGTGTTTTTTTTGCTATTTGTGATTGTGTTTGATGCTAGCGGTGGTAGATCATTTGTATTTGCTGCTTTCTATGCTTGTTTTGTGTTAGTTTATAGTTTTTTCTGAACTTTTGTGTAGACATTAGGATAGAGGTAGGGAATCTTGTTTTTGTTCTTGGGGAAATATTTGATGTGTGTCCTATTGTGATGGTTAGACACACTTTTTCCCTTTGACATGGAATCCAATCAGGATCAAGTTGTGTGATGTCGTCAATTATATGTTTTGGCTGTCTGCTAGTCAGAATAAGATTCTTTATGCTAAAAGCGTGTACGAGTTTCACGTTCTGTGTGATGTTATGTTTGCTTTGTGATGAGAGAACTCTAGTGTTCGTATCCATCATCTGTACTTTGGGGCGAATAAGTGTCTAGCGAGGAACTCATGCGGTGGAGGGGTCAAGGAAGTTAGTGGCTACCTTTTTGTTGGCGTGGTCAACGAGTTTCTACTATAGACCGTCGAAGGGTCACATTGACAGACTCTCATTGGATGAGAAGTATTTGCTTTGACAATCGAGGCAAGTTAAGAACCTTGTGTCATGTTGTTAGACAAGTTGTGACTCGACTAGTTGATGAAAGAGGTGGAAGAGCTGGTAGATACCCTGATTAGAGAGAGACCAAAAAGCAGGGGTGAAACGAGTCACACTCATTATGTTCTAATGGAAGGATGAATATAGGTTAGAAGTGACTATGGGATCAGAGGAGACATGAACTTTCGTTACCCTAAGTTGTACATACCGATATTTGATACGGAGGACGGAATCGTTTTAAGGAGGAGAGAGTTCTAACGACCCGAAAATCCTTCTGTTAATGACACTAACCTTCCATTACTCGAGAATTAATTGTAATAAAGCTATTTTGATTCTGCGAGTATTAAAAAGGAATAATTTAAAAAAGATATTAATTAATATCTAAAAGAAGTAATTTATATTTAACGGGCATATAATTTAATTAAATGATTTTTGGTGAGAAATTGAGGAAAGTTCTAGTCATTAAAAGGTTTATTATGAAGTGAGGGCCAATGTGACATAAAAGGAAAATTTAAATGTTACACTATTAGGGTTAGGGAGGCTTGGAAAAAAATTGTGATATTAGAGGGACCATTTGGTAAAATTATGGTATAACTTCCAAGGAGGAGGATCGATCCTCCTCCCTACGTGCGTTCTATCCATCACTCATACCTAGTACATTAGAAAAAAAACCTATCGATGTATGCTATTAATTCCTTTTTGCATCGTCGATCAAACACCAAAAACAGAAGAAAAAAAACATGAGCGGTTTAGGAGGGGGAAAGAAGGGCATCGAACCGAGAAAGGAGGTAGGGTAAAGAAAGTTTACTCTTGTCGATCCTAGGGGGAGAGGGCTGCGAAAACTAGTGTAACGTCCCGAAAATAAAGAGGTAACAATTTCATTTTTAATATAATCGAAACACCAATTATCTTTACAAAATCATTCAAACTAAAACTGTTATTAGCGTACCATCCCAAAATCGACATGTTGCGGAAACATGAGTGGATGCGTTGCGATGAAGCCGGACCCTTCCCTTTTGAACCGGAAACTCCTGAAACCAAAAATTGAAAATTGTAAGCACGAAGCTTAGTGAGGTCCTCAAAATACCACATACCATACACATCAAGCATATATTGGGCCCCTACCCGTCATCGGGCCTCGCCCGACATCGAGCCCCGCTCGGTATACAAATCTGTTAGTCATCGGGCCCTTCCCGGTATACATATAAACAAATAAGCATATAAACACATACACATGCAATAATCACAATGATAAATAGCATACAAAATGGCCATCACACATACACATGCAATAATCACAAAGATAAATAGCATACAAAATGGTCATCGGGCCTCCTCCTGACATCAGGCCCCGCCTTGCATCGGGCTCTGCCCGGTAAACATGCAACCACATAACATATGCAAGAGTCATGCAGACATCTAGAATCCTAAACATAACAACCATGGGCCAACATTGGTGCCTTCGACCCGCTAAACACAGTGATGAAACTCACCTCTCATTCTGAACAATAATTGATGAGGTCCCGACTCAGAATCTCAGCTCTAACCGTCACCTATCCATCCAAATGACCAATTCTCAAACAAAATCCAAAAATACTCAAAAATACCCCTAGGTCAAACTTGGTCAAAATTAGGTAAAAGTCAAAATTACAAAACGTCAACCGAGTCCACCCAGATGTGTACGCCCAACGTACGCAGCTAGCTGCTAACCCAACTCATTAAGAGCTTAATCCTTAAGCTCATAAGGCCATTTTCGAGATCCAATCCCAAAATGATTTCCTTGACCACAAAGTCTCCAAATTTATGGTCATGCATGACCATTAAGTGCTTAATGTCTAAAACCCTATGTTCTTAACCCATTACAACCATCTAACACATGTATGGGTTACATACAACAATCAAGATCATATTTTTATGGTTTAATAATAGCTCCATAATGGATAAAGTTTTCAAATTTATCCATTATAATGGTCCCAACAAACAAGATCTAGTCTTTAAGTCTCAAAGGGAACCAAAAAGTGCATCTTTTCAACTTAATATAGTAAGTCCAAGTCTCCAATCTTCAGATCTGAATCAAAATGATGTTTAGCTGGATAAAGTTTCCAACTATATCCATAACAAGGTCACAAACTTTCAAGATCTAAACTTTATGCACTTAAAGTGACTAAAAGCTCATAACACTCAAAACTAGCTAGATCTAACAATATCATCATCAAGATTCAAACTTTATACCTCTAGAAGAAAGATCAAGGTGAACAAAGTCTGGATCTACAAGCTCCAATGCAACCAACACTTCTTCCATGAGTTCCTTCTTCTCCAAGGTGCACCAAGAATACTCCAAAACATTTAAAAACACCTTCTTTTTTGCTCACAAGGCTCAATCTAGGATTAGAGATTCAAGAGAGGGTGTTGGAGAGGTGGAGGCTGAGAATGGAGTAGGTTTAGGGAAGTTAAGTAGCTTAAATAGGGCTCAAACCATGAAAATATGGTTTGGGCACTGATCCCATACGTCTTGCGTACTCAATTTATGCCCAGCGTACTAGGGATACCCTAGTATGCCATCGTACATGTTGAGTATGCCCAGCGTACTAGGGATGCCCTAGTATGTCCTGCGTACTCCACGTACGCGCTACGTATGTGGCTGACCCAGAAATCGCCTAACTTCAAACAGTCGTAACTTCTTCGTTCCAACTCCGTTTTCAACGTTCTTTATATCCACTGAAAGGTATTGAAGAGCTCTATAATATTATATAAATGTCTTGGACTAAAAACTTCTTGACTAAAAATCCATATTTCATGCAAGAACCCGACTTATGACTTTTCCCTTTCTACCCTTCGGCCTAAAACACCATTCAATGGTAAAATCTCTTAACTAAAATTACCTCCTTTCACAAGGACTAAACTTTGCCTCCTTAAGTCATAAAGCTTTATACAATTGACTTCCGGCTAATGGCCCAAAAATGGCAGGAAACAGGGTGTTACAGTGCTCCCCCACTTCAATTAGATTTGTCCTCGAAATATGTGTCGGTTACAATTTCTAAAACAACACCAACATATTCTATAAACTCCCTTTAACCATTTCGAAATCTGGGCATCTAATAAATAAAACTCGAGAGATCACTCAGAAACCCCCAACTGCCAACAAGCAACCCAATCATTTCAACTAGCACCTGAAACCATTGTTTTGATACCAACTTGTAACACTAATCGATTATCTTGTTGTTTCCACTGAAAACAGAATCACTGACCAATTCTTACTGTCGAAACTGTTCACTTGATAGAAGGCTTAGATAATCCTTCGAGTAAAAGACTCATCCTACAACAGTCATACAAGAGATACGTAGTAAGTTCAAATCAATTACTCTGAGATTATCTAACCCATGCAACAAAAGACTAAACGTATTCACTTAATAACAAGCGATGGCTAACACAAGTCCTAATCACTAGTACCACCTCAGGCTCATCTTGTTTCCCCATAATTACATTCCAGATGTAACCGAGACCTCCCTGGTCTCGTACTTACCTACCAATTAATTGATGTACGCGATTTCCATCCAGTTCATGAGGTTGATTGGCTCATACAATTGCACCACACGACTCCTGAAAGAAGGGCTATCTGGAAAGAGCTATCCAAACTTACTTGCCTTAATGGCTCCAACAACCCTCCTTGTCCAACCATGTATAACATAACCAACCATTCATCGCTAATGAATCATCCGTTTGACATCAGGAGTGACTCCCAACGCAAGTCTCACCCCTAAGGACCAAACCAGTAAAAAAACTTACATCCTGATAACCAAAAATTCGCAATTCTGATATGTTAAAGATCTCCGGCATCCATGGTGACTTTCCACTGAACGGAGATGTATACTCCCCCATCGGCCGCCGAGATTGGAAATCACACACCTAATACCCCCACTGACCATAGGGTCATCCCACTCTAACGTAATCCAAAACCACGTCTCAACCTAAAACACCGACCATAATCATCATGAGTCGCTCCCGTATCTGACTATGCCCCAACCAGGCGTTTGGGTCATGCTTCGAACCCCAAAGCCTTAATCACACTAGAACAGGCAGAGAGGCTCTAACACAACCCTCAACCTTGAGTAACCGCTAACCAGACTATCTCTTGAACTGACTTCCCTCTCGAATAGGTTATGGAACTTTCTCTGGTTCGCACATGATGTTATCCCTAATAATCCAAAACGGTTCTCCCCAACTTGGATTCAACTTCTTCTAATCCACAAATTAGATGGGTTTCCAACCCATCCTGCATCCTTATAGTCCTACTCTTGATGACTTGAGCTTACAAGGACTAGTGTTCCATTATTAGTCAATCTTAATGATCACGCACACATTCCAAAACAGATGAATATTTCCCGAAATCTCAGAAATTCAATAAAAATAATAATAATAAGCACTTCCCATGATACAAATCCAAATCTTTAAGTCCTATCTGTCGTGACATAGAACTGTGACCCTTGACCGGAACTGCTAATCATCACTCCAACCGCCCATTCTGCGAAATATCTGCATTTTAAACAGCTTCAACCCTCTTAATCATGAAATTCCCTTGGCACATCCAATGTCCTAACAAATTCACACAACTACCATCATCTTCTTGCTACCACTCCTTCCCTAGAAACGGTAATGATTGGACCCAAGAGTCCATTCATGAACAACTGCCATTCTCACTGAGCCCCGCTAAAATTTCTGAATTCTGACTTCGTTGTTAAACTAGACTTGCTAACTTTACAACCGATATTCCAAACGATGCCCCTAAATTGTATCTACTAATGACCCAACACAAAAACAGAACAAATTAAATCCAGCTCAACCGGATGTGTCCCACTCATAACCCGTGGTATGCAAAATGGCATACGACAATCCTTGATAATATAATCTAGGCAATAACATATATCTAAACCCATGATACTGTCTACACATACCAACACATGATTCCAAAGCACATTAAGGAACAAGAAGAATAAAAGGTAACATTACCACGATAGCATCTGATGAAACTTGGCCTCTCCAACTGCAGATGCAATGCTTAGCTCCTTACTGTTGGGTTTCTGCCATGCCCTCATGACTGTTAGTGATCTCCATAGTAACTGGAGTTGGTGCACTCACTGCTCCACCCCTCAACATCGGACAGTCGGCCTTCTTGTGGCCCACCTGGTTGTAGTGAAAACACATCGAAACGAATCTACGGGGAAATCCCTACTAAATAGACCCATCTGACCACAATTAAAACATCCTTGTCCTGTCCCCCCGACACTATTCCTCACGGGTCCCTCCGTATTTGGCACAACGACCCTGACCCTGATGGCCTCCCAAACGTGAATCCTGAGTCTTGGGCCTGTTCACCTGGCCCACTGCAATCTGAGTCTGCTCAGACTTCCATTTCCTAAGGTGCTCCAAATCGATCTCCCGCTCTCGGGCTCTAGCAATTATATCATTCAAGGTCTTGCACCATGAAAAACTCACGAACTCCCTGATGTCATCCTTCAGCATATCATGATACCATACCTTCTTTATTTCCTCGTCCGTTGTATACTGCGGAACCAAGAAAGCCCTCTCCCGGAACTTGGCAGTGATCTCTGTCATAGTCTCAATCGTCTGGCGAAGGTTTTGAAACTCCCTCGCCAACTGCTGCACCTCAATGACTGGTGAAAACTCTGCCCTAAACCAGGTTACAACTCATCCCAAATCATTGTCTCCAGGGCTTCGCCTCCCAAAGTGAACTCTACCTCCTCCCACCATATCGAGATCTGTCTTTCAGAAGACAGAAAACAAATCTGACTTTCGATCCCTCGAGCAGAAACTCGTCCAGAAAGCATTCACCATACCCGCTAACAATCTCCTACTAGTAATGGGGTCCTTCCCCCCAAAGAACTTGGGAGCCCACAGACACAGAATACACAGAAAGAAAAAGTGCGAGCTTCGACACTAGCCAAAAATCTCGATACGGAATGCGCCCAGATGCTCATCCAGAGTCTCCGTAATCCCCTTATTGACCAGATCGAAGGTCGCAGGGGTCTGCTCCAAAATACTGTAGGTGATCTCCGACAAGATACACTCCCGTATCTGCTCATCAGTCGGCCCAACACCTACACCTGAGCCTGCACCCGAACCTGAACCTCCTCCATGTGTGCTCGTCACCATTCTGAAAATCAATCATACCAATGACCAGAACATACCCAAGAATCTGTTGGATTAGTGTCTAAGTCCATAACTATATTTGGTATGTACTTGACCCGATTGGCATGGTCCATTTGGGTTGCATGGCATCATGCATTTGGATATACTAAATTAAGAGAAATAACACTTAAGGTTTACTAATATATTATAAGTTCTAATATATTAATAAGATTATTTAATTAGTATTGATCAAGAATTAATTTGGAATTAATTAAGTGATCAAAAGGAGACTAATTAAATATATGGGTTGATTGTGTAAATCATCCATACTTGTATAGTGGGCTAATGCTCCATGGATTATCAAGTTGGGCTAAAACCCATAGGATGCTCTATGGATCATGGATCATGGAAATGAAAGGCCATGACAATTAGGGTTTACACGGTGTAAACCTAATTGTGACACACTATATAAGCATCTTATTCTTCCCAAAATTGGCCACCATGGTGAACTATGAAGGAATGGTGAGGGCTAGCTGATTTCATGAAAGTGTTCATTTCTCTCTAAGTTATTCCAAGTGCATTTGATGTTGTGTGAACCATTTGAGGTGTCACACTTGAGGCACTAGGCTCTTAAGCTCCATGGAATCAAGCTACATCAAATGGTATGTCTTCTAACTTGTATTATTCCATATGAATCAATGTTTTGTATGCTAGTTGGGATAATACCTTGGAATATTCATATTTGCATGTATAATAGAGAAAACATAGATCCAAGGTATTTAGGGTTGCATGTACACTTAGGAGTGTTAGAATGCTCAAAACCCAACAGTGGTTTCAGAGCCTAGGCTTGTTTTCTTGTTATACTTGCAAAATTGGCTGAAAAATCGAAGTTTGTTGCTGTCTGCTCAGCAGACTCGCCGAGTCCATGAAGGGACTCGACGAGTCCAAGGCTAAACTCATCCAACTCGCCAAGTTGGTTCATGTACTCGACGAGTTGGAACCTCAGATAGCATATTTGCGGCTGTTTTGGTTGGAATTGGACTAGGAACATTACCCGAAGTTGTTTTGCTACTTATAAACCTGTTTTTGATGTGGTAATGTTCATGCTAATCCAATTTCAAAGATAATTGTCAATAGATTCATGTTTTGTATTAGTTTAATGGCTAGGCTAATTACATGAAAAAACTTGATTGAATTATCTTGTTCTTATAAGTTGCTTAGATTAATAGAAAAAGTTATGTGAAATTGTTGTTTTCAATCCAAATTAATCTAAGATTTGGTTCTAAAATGTGTTTTTGTAACTTGTCCTCAAGTTATATGAAAAGTCACATTTAAGATTCATAAAACTCATAAATATTTCCAAAGGTTATGAATAAAGAAAAGTCATATTCTTTTAATAGTTTAAAGTCTTCCATAACTTGTCCCCAAGTTATGGAACTTGAACAGTTTTTTGAATTAAAACTACTTTAAACACATAAGTTATGGACTTGAATAGTTTTGAATAGTTTCAAAACTTGCCCTCAAGTTTTGGAATTTGTAAAGTTTTCCCTTATGAATACTTTAATTCCAAGTTAAGCCCTTAGAATTTTAAAAGTTAAAATTCAACCCTTATACTTTATGTATTATTAGTTAATAATATATATATATATATATACATATATATATATATATATGTATAAGAGCAAGTCAGTCTTACTGTTAGTAGTCCTCATTCACGAAGCCAGTCTATAAGGGGGGTATAAGGTTACTGCTTATAAAATGGCAGTTTAATGGGTGTCCACTCTCACCCAACGCTTCCTTGACTGGTGGAGGGTCGTTAGCCGAACGGGTAGGACAAGGACTAGAATTCTCCCTTCATTAAAAGTATTAATGATAAATACTAAGTAACTAAACTTTTATAAATTCTCAATCTTAGTTACTTAGGAAAATTTGAATTTGGTACTAACCCATGAAATTACACTTTGCACTTTGCTTAAGTCGTTAGTGGAGCGCATGTGGGTAACCGGCACACTAACCCGTATTTAACAAGGTAGGCAAAGGGTAACTTAATGTTTATCATAGTATTGGTGGAGCGCGTGTGGTTAACCGACACATCGATTGAGGGGTAAATATTAAGGGTACCAAGTATATTTGCATGGTTATTCACACCTTGTTTTGTGATCCTCGGCATCCCAGTCACAAAATTTGAGAGGGCACAATCAAGATTGAAACATGCCATTGAACAGTTCAATGAATCTCAAAAGATCTAGGAGTTTCAAATCCAAGTAAAACCTAATTAAATTATTTCATTTTCATGGTGGAAATTGGTGAATCGTCATTCGCCTACCTTCAAATATTTTATAGCTTGGATTACAGCATCCCTCTTCCAAGTTATAAAAATATTGTGTTGGCTCCTAGCCTTAATATTTCATATTGGGTGTTATATTAAGGACTTTAGATCAACTATATTGAATATCTCCCAAAAGATGTCTAGTTCAGACATCTATGATCTTCCCAAATCTCTTGGAACTTCACTTCCTCCACCTTCTCCAATTATTCTCCCTAACCCACAAGTTCAAGGTCACTCAAGCCCTATTGGCAAGCAAGGTCTATGTATGATCGCATCTTGGAGATGAAGTCATATATTAATAAGCCGGGAGAGTTGGGTGTCAAAGTCTTAAGAAAGTTGGATGTTCAATCACTTTCTAAGTCATATAGTGAGTTCCTTTGGGACTACTATGAAACAGACTATGACATGACCCTTAATGATCTTATTTATTTGCTTGGTGCTGTTGAATCAGCAATGATTTGAGGACTAGTAAAGCAAATTTGATTTGGAGATAAACTTCCCAATGGACATTGACAATGGTAACATTGGATATCTAGAAAAAGGCTTTCTCTTCCCAATGGAAAGGGATCGGCCACAGTCAACTCGGTTGACCAAATGGTAAAGAGAAAGGCTAAGTCTGCGATAGTCCCATGCACCATTCCCAAAGAGTCCATATGTTTCTCTTGCCAAAGGAAGGGGCATTGATTGCGAAGCTGCCTATTTACCTGAAAGATCATAAGGTTGATCAAGTCAAGAAGTTTGACTCTACTTTAGGTAAAGTCCACTATCTAACTCTGTTAAGTTTCTATTATGAGATTCTTATTACATGATGTGACTGGGTCACATGTTGATGTTTAAGAATCAAAGAAAAGTGAAGAATCTTAAAGGAATTATATGATGATTCTGATCGCGAAGATGGATTTCGATTACATGGTTCGGTGATCAGAATGTTGAGCTGTTGTTTAGGAGTTATGATAGATTTCTAGGAAATATGTAATAGCATAGTTTCCATTTAAAGTTGCATTGTAAGGAAAGTTTTTCCGCATTTGATAAATAAATAAAATTTTGTTTTATTTTATATGTCCTTGCAATGGCACTTATGGAAAATTGATGTTTGTATATTTCTAGCAATAATGGAAATTTGAATTTGATTCTTTCAGTTGTGGTAGTGTCTAAATTTACAAAATAAGGAAAGATTCTCATCACCCAAGGTTTCAGTTGGATAGAAACTTGGAAATCATGCAAGTTGTATAGTATCATGAATGAGAATTTTCATCTTTGGAAAATTAAAATTAATTCCTTGTTCACATGTATATGTGAGTCAAGTGAAGGACTAAGGGATCGAGTACACATTCTTGTGCACTGGTCAAGTCCACCACAAAAGATCGACAATACTATTCATCATGATTTACTAAAGTTTAGTAAATATGGTTACACTTACAAGTTTAAGTATAATTCTGAAACATTAGAAAAGTTTCGATGTATGGCAGAACGAATGAGAAGAATCAAATTTGGCAGAAAGATAAAAGTTTCTCAAATCTGAAAAGATGGGAGAGTACTTTAGTATCATGTTTTGTGATCATCTTAATGATTTAGAAATCATGTCATAATTAGTCCTCTAAGGACATCTTAGTGCATTCTTACGACTAAGAAGAGGAATCAAGAATTGCTGAAGTGGTTAAATCAAGAAGATGAGTCATACTTCGTTCCAAAACAATTCCTAGAGTCATACTCCAAGATTGTAACTTGAGTGACATATCTTAAAGAAAGGTTTATAATACTTGTCAAATGTAAGAGTAAAAGTGTCCTACTCTTGTACATTTGAAATTGGTAAGTTGTGATGTTTTGGATAAAACAAAGACCAACTTAGGTCAATTGTGTGAAATGTTTGTCTTGATAAAGAATCCGCACTATCTCTTGAATATTTGACAAGTGAGTCTTATATGTCAAGAGGACAGTTGGAGTCTTAGAGATCTTGGAAAAGCTTCAAAGATCTAATCAAAAATAAAACCTGTAGTTTGACACTAACACACGACGTGAGGTTTATAACCTATCGTGTTGACATTTTTCCTATTTCTGTGCCCATTCCAGTTAAAGTTGGCTTTGCATATGAGTTCTGAGAGTTATCAATTGGTTGCATAACAACTTGGAAGCAATGGCAGGCCCTTGTGCTGCCAGGTGGCAAGAAGTTAAGACTGCACAAGTTCAATCCATATGAGTTTGGATTTGTCACCAACCTTGTCTTGCGATGATGGTTTTGACAAATTCACATGGATAGGAACACATACTCCATAAAAATCTAAGTGTCATAAGGTTTCTCTCCGATTCATGAAAATGATGGTGAGGAAACGCTTTCACTAAGTAGATTTTAGGTAGATAGCAATTGTGATATTTGCATTCTCAAAGTCGTTAGTGGAGCGTGTGTGGTTAACCGGCACACTAACATGGACTTGTGAGAAATGGAAAAGGTCTAAGCAATTGAGACTATGATTACGACATCCCTCTTCATAGTTCTGAAATTGTTTGGACACACATGTGTGCTATCTAGGGAAAGGTGTATGATTTTGATAAAGTTTTATCAAAGCATCTCGTAACAGAAATATGAACTTTGCAAAGAAGGTCAATAAAGTATTGATTTCTAGAAGTCCAGCTGATTTCTGAGTACATGTCAAAGCTAGTGGGAGCATAAGTGTTATGCTAATAATCATCATGTTAGTGGGATCATGATAATTATAATAAGTGTTGCAAGTTAGCAATGTTAATTATAGAAAACAAAAGTTTGGATTGGGAAAAAGTTGTTTTGCTATAATTTAAGGAGAGGAAATTATACTTCATTTCAATTCTAAAAGCTTAGATTGAGGTTTTAATCATCTTTAGTCAAGGATATATATATATATATATATATATATATATATATATATATATATATATATATATATATATATATATACATATATATGAATTTTATGTTGGAATGGCTCAACATAAGGAAATTCTATATATGGGTCCATTATTTGCGTTCTAAAATTCGATTATGATTACGGCATCCTTTTTCATAATCTGAATTATGAGAACTTGGCAAATAGAAATATTATAGCAAAAGGACTGGTCTAGTATCATGTATTTATGTGAGACATCATGAATTGTGTCCCACATGCTTCAGATATATAGGATCGATTGCATGTGCTATAATATTCATCATTTCTAAATTTTTCCATATGCCTGGGGCATTAAGAAGGGAAAAGGTCTAGAATTGGATATGACTAAAATGATTAAGCAATTGTCGAGGACAATATAAGGTTTACCAAAGATTGGTTGCTCAGGGACAGTTGGAAGTATAATGTTAATTTTGGAAGGACCATATTGACATATTGTGAAAAGAGCCAACTCTTGTTCAGAAGTAATAGTCAAAATGAGAATATGGAAATGTTTCAATAGGTGGAAGTTATTCAATTTGTGTAAGATTAGAAAAACTTACTGCAAGAAGGATGTTTCCATGGATTTGATCTCCATTGGAATACTCTGTAATGCTTGTTGACAAGTCTTTGTGACTTTGTGCATAATCATTACAAGAGGATCAATGCATATAAGTTTAGAATCTAACAAGATGTAGGTAAATGGCAGGAATTTGGAATTCTTGTATTTGCGGTAAGGACTTGGGATTGTGAAATGAGAATCGTTGGAATTATGTTCAATCGATCTATTTAACAAAGTAAAGATCATAGACAAACTTAGTGTGCATACTAGGTGTATGGAATAACTAAAGTTTGAAAAACATAGTGTGCATACTTGGTGTATGGCATGACTAGTGTTTAGAAAACATAGTGTACATGCTTGGAGCATGGGACAACTAGTGTTTTAATTCAAGTATTAAGTTGATAAATTTGAAACATTATAATGTGTAACCAATATGGTGATAAATAAAAGGTGTTTTTATTTATATTCATAAATTCTGAGACCATACTGGATTCGATTATTCTCGTGTTTCACTTTGCATGTTTTGAATTCCAGAATAACTAGGTCGTTCTTCCTGAGTGACTAAGTTATTCAAACCATCCACAGTCGGTCATATGTTGGAAGTAGATATGAATCAAGACTGTCATGGGTTGGCTTGTAGAGGTCTAAGATGTTGGACAAAGTGGTGCTACAACACTCATGAGTGCTCATAAGTTCTGAGTATTGGATTCAACCCACGCTCATTGGAATCACTTCATGGATTTTATCACGAGTGAATCATGAGACGATAATATCTTATATTCTTCAAACCTAGAGATATGAGTTGTTACTATGAGTTGGTTATACATTGATTGCACGAAAACGCATTTGGTAACTCGGTGCTATAAAACGTGCCTTTGTGTATGATTCAACAAGTAGTAGAACAAGCCATATGAGTCAAAGTTTATCCATTCCTTTTACCCTAAAGGGATAAAAGTGATACCTGTGGGCCCCTCGATGATTTAGTGATGACACACCGAAGTTCTTGGCCAAGCCAGGACTGATTTGATTTGTTCAATTAGTCGGTCGTCATAAATCGGAAATCGGGAAACAACAAATGGACAGAGAGAATGATTTTAATCCATGTCTCAGTCCATATGATATCTAGAATGGAGGAATATATGATCCCTTATCTGATGGACGCGTCATTGATTTGTTCAGAGTTTGACGGCAGCAGCTTTTAAGAGCTACGATTGCTAGTCGGGTTTTAAAGTCATACACAATAATATTTTTAGACTTATCCAAGTGGGAGACTGTTGGATTAGTGTCTAAGTCCATAACTATATTTGGTATGTACTTGACCCGATTGGCATGATCCATTTAGGTTGCATGGCATCATGCATTTGGATAGACTAAAATGAGAGAAATAACACTTAAGGTTTACTAATATATTATAAGTTCTAATATATTAATAAGATTATTTAATTAGTATTGATCAAGAATTAATTTGGAATTATATAAGTGATCAAAAGGAGACTAATTTAATATATGGGTTGATTGTGTAAATCATCCATACTTGTATAGTGGGCTAATGCTCCATGGATTATCAAGTTTGGCTAAAACCCATAGGATGCACCATGGTGTTTTTGTACCCATGGATCATGGAAATGAAAGGCCATGACAATTAGTGTTTACATGGTGTAAACCTAATTGTGACACACTATATAAGCATCTTATTCTTTCCAAAATCGGCCACCATGATGAACTATGAAGGAATGGTGAGGGCTAGTCGATTTCATGAAAGTGTTCATTTCTCTCTAAGTTATTCCAAGTGCATTTGATGTTGTGTGAACCATTTGAGGTGTCACACTTGAGGCACTAGGCTCTTAAGCTCCATGGAATCAAGGTACATCAAAAGATATGTCTTCTAACTTGTATTATTCCATATTAATCAATGTTTTGTATGCTAGTTAGGATAACACCTTGGAATATTCATATTTGCATGTATAATAGAGAAAACATAGATCCAAGGTATTTAGGGTTGCATGTACACTTAGGAGTGTTAGAATGCTCAAAACCCAACAGAATCCTCATTGTACAAGCTTCTTAGATTCTCCGTGACTCTCCTCGATTCGATTATGGATCCTGTGCTTTCAGTAGTACGGGCCGAATACTACCTTCCACACCTATCCATACTTTCGTCAAGAATCATCCAAAATCCTCTAAGTCACCTTCTCAAACTGGCACACCAAATACTCGCTAAGTAACGCATCCGAAACTGCTAAAAACACTCACTGGGCTCTCTTACGTTCCCGACCTCACCCTCCCATCAACTGCTGAAGAACTCTCGATAATGTCAATTAAGTACTTCATGAGTTTAATGACATTCCACAAAGCTTAGATAATCCTTCGAGTAAAGGTCTCATTCCTATAAAGGTTAGACTCAGATGAGAGTTGTGCAATAGGGTCAAATCCATCATTCTGAGATTATTTAACCTATGCAGCATGTGACTTGACATATTCACCTAGTAGTTAACCCACATCACTAAGAGTAGTACAAAGCACAAATCAAGAAGCATTCGGGCAGTGGAAAATCTGACCAGCGTGTCAACTAATCAAGCCATTCTATCCAATTATCTGAAAACCATACTAGCATGCAATTCTAAAAGGTCGAAACAATTAGGCATATAAAGTCATCTCTCCAAGCACGAAATCCTAAGCAGATCCTTAGCCCTAATCTAGCATGCAATTCTCATAACATATAACATAATAAACATGTATGGATATTCTAGGAATCACTTACTTGAGCTCGGTTGATTGCATGCATCACCCCCTTTCTTTTATTTGAAACTCCTTTAATAAAACATTTATCTTATAAAAAATTTCCGAACCCTCAATTTGAGTTCAAACACACCCGAGAATATGCCCGAATCCCTAAAACCAAGGCTCTGATACCAACTTGTAATGTCCCAAAAATCAAGAGGTAAATATTTCATTTTTAATATAATCTAAACACTAGTAATCTTTGCAAAAGCAATCAAAGTAAAACAGTTATCAGAGTACAATCCCCAAATCGACATGTTGTGGAAACATGGGTGGATGCTCTGCGATTAAGCCGGACCCCTCCCTTTTGAACCGGAAATTCCTGAAACCAAAAGCTGAAAACCGTAAGCACGAAGCTTACTGAGTTCCCCAAAATACCACATATCATACGCATCACGTATTTAGCGGGCCCCTGCCCGTCATCGGGCCTACGTGTCACACCCCCGAACCAGACGACGGAACGTCCGGGGCCTCGTGTGACTAACAATTAAATTATCATCACAATGAATACACATGAAACATAACACATTCATCACCAACATTTCATATTACAACCAACATTGTTCACATCAAGTACATTGTTATAAATACATAAGTTCAAATTATTAAAAGTACGATAAGTAATGTTACATAAAACGAAACCATACACACTTGAAAATCTTCCAGCTTAACGATTACCTGAGAATACAAGTTATTTTGAAAATGGTCAACAAATATAATGTTGGTGAGTTCGTAAGTATGTTTGATTAAAAGTCTTTGTATCTTTCGTAAAACCCAGAAAATCCGATATTTTCTGTAAAATGTTTGAAAATGGTGTGAAAATCAAGTATAAATGCATGTGTAAATTTCACAGTAGTAACATATATAAAAGTAGTTTAGATTTCTTTTTATTATAAGTAGTTGATAGTTCTATATTAATCTTTTCCCAGAAATTCCGATATTTTCCGATTTATAAAATTGTCGAGGTTCTTGTATAGTTAGGTAAGTTGTTTCGTATTGACACAATCGAAGGGTTAATCTCTGAAGTGTTAATTTTTGGTATTGGATCTCTATATGAGCCGTTATAATCATACATGATAATGACTAGGTTGCCTGTCTTAACATTTTTCCAAATGCCGGTATTTGCTCAAGGTTTTGTCGCCCTAGACTGTCACACCCCAAAACCGGAACGGCGGAAACGTTCGGGGGTGGAGGACGTCATGTACAGTATCACAACAAAGTATAGTAGTAAACAAGCAACAACATCATCCATTGCATTAATAATATAATTTCATACAAGTGTGTTCTGTAAAGTTTATAAGACACCAAAAATGTAAATGAAAATATGAGATGAGTCTTGAACGAGCTCCATCTTCTCAAAATCCTGGCATCGGTACATGTCTACTGATGACCTGAGAATACAAGTTATTTTGAAAGAGTTGATCAGCTTTAAAGCTGGTGAGTTCATAAGTATTTTAGTGTCATTGTTTGTATGAAAGTGTTTGTATGTACTTGATGTAATGTTTGTAAATGTTTGTAAATGTTTGTATCTCCTAGAAAATCCTATATTTTCTACTAAACGTAGCCTTCTACCAAGGCATCAAATGTCCTGTATGTTTGTTTCTTGTAAAAGTGTGTATTTTCCCAAATATGACTATCATTAACCAAAAATATAGCTTTTACATTACCGTTCATTGTGTGAAGATCACAAAGTGAATGCAATGGGGAAATAATAAAGTACTGTAGTGTTGTATTAAGTAACTACTGTTGTACTAGTTACCTTAAACCAATTGTTATTTAAAGTAACATGTGATATGTCTGTACCATACTACCGACTAATAACACGATGATGAAAGACGTCGGAAGAAATGACATTTTGGCACCCGTAGACTTGCAAGTCCCACTGTAGCGAACAACAAGGTGTAGGAGAGTCAATCCAGTATAGATCTATACACAAATTCAACGCTCTCCTTGTAGGAGACTCTGCATACAAAACGATCCATGACATGTGATGTCATGCCCCGTTACGTGGCTCACATAACTATTGTAATGTTCTTGTATATGTATTGTATGTACTATTGTAATGTATGTACTAGCTGTATTGTATGTTCTCTCTGTCTAGTATGTATGTATGTTCTCTCTGTATGTTATTGTTTGTTTCTCATCATAGTATGCTCTGTTTGTGTCTCATCATAGTATGTTATGTTTGTTTCTCATCATAGTATGTTATGTTTGTTTCTCATCATAGTATTCTCTATTTGTATGTTATTGACTCATGTATGAACTGACTCATTGTATGTTTCATTGCTCTAGAAAAAGTATTAGTAACTTCCTAAACTATACCTATTATAGTTTACTAGTAATGTTGTTTGTATGAATGAACATGTTTGCATACCTTTGTTCCCCAAAGGTATTGAACTGAATGAAGGAACTTTTATATCTATACACATATACGTAATATATAACTAGGATTCAAACGACCTTCGGACAAACAACAGATACCCTAAGTCCACAACCAAACAAGGAACATGAAGTAAGGTGAGCTATCAGTCCTAAGTCCTCTCAATCCTACTTATATAACTATATCTATATAGATACACATTTGACAAAGTATAATTTCAAAAGAGTTTAATAAAAGTATTTAACATGTAAAAGAGTTTGCAAAACAGTTTGAAGTAGCTTGTTTGATAACACAGCTTGAAAAGTAAGAAAATCCATATGTTCGATAGTTATTAATCACATGTGATTGATATAATAACTATAATAGTTCAACTTGTATTCCCCCCCCCCCATAAAAGCATTTAAATCATTTAAAAGGTTGATTAAGGGGTATGAACTCACCTGTAGTGAGTGGTTTGGAAGAACGGATGGTATAGGATGCTAAGTGTCAAGTGAAGACTTGAGCACACACACGGATCCTATTTAACATATAATGACACATACATGTATCCAATTAGTAATTTAACAACTAATTAACCAAGTTAAGACACCCTAGGACATGGAAAACACCTTGATTCAAGTGCTATAAGTACCAAAGGGTTGCATCTAAGGAGAGTATGGCCTCACATTGGAGTTTATGGCTCAAATGTTTGTATAACTTGCGTTTACGGCCCATGGTCATTTCCCCATGAGTTTACGGCCGTAAACTCATGGTATTATGTACCATTTTGTGATTTAAGGTCTTATAAGTCAAGGTTAAGTATCCTATGATCAAGTCCAAGTCTTAGGATGTATTAGTGGCACAATTGCGCCACCTTTTAGAGTTTACGGCCCATGGTCCATTCCTCATGAGTTTACGGCCGTAAACTCATGTGTGCTTGGTTCTTTTGTTTGTTTAAGGTCCTATACTCTCCAAGGAAGTGATCTATACTTGTATCTAAGGATTAGGAAGGGACTAGGGCTCATAACGCCCCTTTCATTAGAGTTTACGGCCCAAGGAGATTGCCTTGGCCGTAAACACTTATGATCTTGTGTTTCTTGATGTTTTCTAGTTGTTTAACAAGTGTATCAAGCCTATAACAAGCTAAGGTAAGAGCACTTACAATATAGAAGCTTGTAAGGGTGTTCACGGCTCAAGAACACTAGTGTGTGTTCTTGGTGAAATGAAGAACACTTGAAGATCTAAGAAAATAGATAGATTTCATGGATGAAATCATGTAAGATCACTAGATGATGAAGGATATCAACTAATCAAGGCAAGAAAATACTTACTTTCTTGAAGATCTTAAAGAAAAGTCGGATGATACTTGAGAGAGAATGAGTTCTTGGCTTGGAAATGGTAAAAAAATAAGAAAAATGACTAAGTGTCATATTTATACTCCTTAGAGTTTACGGCCGTAAACTCCATGTTTGGGCCGTAAACTCCAAAGTCTTGGAGTTTTGAGACTTTATTGATGCACAATAAACTCTAGAGTATACGTCCTATAATTTCCTTTTTGAAGGTTTAGGCTGTAGAACACTCAAACTTACTACAAACGGCTTAAAAGTTAGCAGAAACAAATCGGACTTCTATTGAAGTGAATGGTTGTACAAGATAGAAATTTCGGGTTGTCACATCATCCCCCCGTTAGAAGGAATTTCGTCCCGAAATTAGAGTTTAAGCAAATAATTAGTTACAAATAACTAAGTAAAAAGATGAGGATATTTCAGTTTCATCGGATTCTCTCGCTCCCAAGTGAATTCAGGTCCTCGCTTGGCGTTCCAGCGAACCTTCACTATCGGGATACGACTTTGCTTTGTTTGCTTGACCTCTCGATCCATGATCTCTACAGGTTCTTCCACGAAGTTGAGGCTCTCGTTGATCTCGATCTCGTCGAGTGGGATTACAAGAGTCTAGTCGGACAGACACTTTTTCAAGTTCGAGACGTGGAAAGTAGAATGTACGTTACTGAGTTCGCGTGGTAAGTTGAGTTTGTAAGCTACAAGGCCGATTCTAGCGAGAATCTCGAAAGGCCCTATGTATCTTCGATTTAGCTTTCCACGCTTTCCGAAGCGTATCAAGCCTTTCCAGGGTGAGCCCTTCAATAGAACACGGTCGCCCACCTGGAATTCCAACGGTTTCCTTCGTTTGTCTGCGTAGCTTTTCTGTCGGTCTCTAGAGGCTTTCAATCGTTCACGAATCTGAACGATCTTTTCGGTTGTTTCCCGAATGATCTCCGGACTGGTGAGAGTGCTGTCAGGGACTCGTCCTTTAGCTAACTGGGTGTCACCCACCTCAGCCCAGCACAGAGGGGATCTGCACTTTCGGCCATAGAGGGCTTCAAATGGAGCAGCCTTTATGCTCGTGTGATAACTATTGTTGTAGGAGAACTCGACAAGGGGTAAATGAGTATCCCATGCCTTCCCAAAGTCGATCACACAGGCTTGCAACATATTCTCCAAGGTTTGGATAGTTCTCTCACTCTGTCCGTCGGTCTGTGGATGGTAGGCTGTACTCATGTCCAGCCTAGTTCCCAGGGAACTTTGTAGCGACTGCCAGAACCTCGAAGTGAATCTACTATCTCTATCGGAGATAATAGATATAGGAACACCATGCAGTCGTATGATCTCCCTAATGTAGGTTCTTGTAAGCTTGTCCATATTGTCTGTTTCTTTGATAAGCAGGAAGTGTGCGGACTTGGTCAACCTGTCTACGATCACCCAAATGGTATCGAGACCCCCCGTTGTCTTGGGCAACTTGGTTATGAAGTCCATTGTGATCCGCTCCCACTTCCATTCCGGTATCTCCGGCTGCTGTAGTAAACCTGAGGGTTTCTGGTATTCGACCTTAACCTTGGCGCAAGTAAGGCATTTACGTACGAAGGTAGCAATCTCTGCTTTCATGTTAGGCCACCAGTATAACTTTTTAAGATCCAGATACATCTTATCTGAACCTGGGTGGACGGAATATCGTGTGTTGTGAGCTTCGGTCATGATCAAGTCTCTGAAACCACCGTGTTTCGGTGTCCATATCCGATCCATGAGATATAAAGCCCCGCCACCCTTGACTTCCAAGTTCTTATCCATCCCTTGAAGGGATTCACTTGCCACATTTTTAGGTTTTAAAGCGTCGAGTTGAGCTTCCTTGATTTGTGTGGATAAGTGTGAATGGATAGTCATAGTCAAAGATCTGACTCTACGACCAAAGTATTCTTTCCGACTTAGGGCGTCAGCTACTACATTGGCCTTGCCGGGATGATAGCGAATTTCGCATTCGTAATCACTGAGTAGCTCGACCCACCGTCGTTGTCTCATGTTGAGCTCCTTCTGGTCGAATATATGTTGTAGGCTTTTGTGGTCTGTAAAGATAGTGCTTTTTGTACCATACAGGTAGTGTCTCCAGATCTTCAGATCAAACACAACTGCTCCTAGCTCAAGATCGTGTGTGGTGTAGTTGACCTCGTGTGTCTTCAGCTGTCTCGAGGCATAGGCGATGACCTTACCTTGCTGCATCAGAACACAGCCGAGCCCTTGATTTTACGCATCGCAATAGACAATGAAGTCTTCTATCCCTTCGGGGAGGGATAGTATTGGTGCGGTGCACAAGGCTCGCTTGAGCGTTTGGAACGCTCTCTCCTGCTTCTCTTCCCAGTCAAAGGCTACGCCCTTCTGGGTCAATGTTGTAAGAGGTTTCGCAATCCGTGAGAAGTTCTGAATGAACCTGCGATAGTAGCCAGCGAGGCCTAGAAAATGACGAATTTCTGTAGGCGTCTTCGGTGCTGACCAGTTCTCAATGGCTTTGATTTTGGAAGGGTCCATGTGTATTCCCTCTTTGCTAACCACGTGCCCTAAGAATTCGACTCTTCGGATCCAAAATTCTTATTTCGAGAACTTCGCATAGAGCTTCTCCGAACGTAGCGTTTCTAAGACTTGTCGCAGATGTTGACTATACTCCTCCTTACTACGAGAGTAGATAAGTATGTCATCGATGAAGACGATGACGAACTGATCCAAGTAAGGACGACACACCGTATTCATTAAATCCATGAATACTGCGGGCGCGTTGGATAATCCGAACGGCATCACTACGAATTCGTAATGCCCATAAAGAGTTCGGAAGGCTGTCTTCGAAACATCCTCCCCTAGCACTCGTAGTTGGTGATACCCGGATGTTAAGTCAATTTTTGAAAAGAAGTTCGCCCCTTGAAGTTGGTCAAATAAATCGTCTATGCGAGGCAGAGGATAATGATTTTTGACGGTTAGTTTGTTGAGCTCCCTGTAGTCGATGCACATGCGAAACGATCCGTCTTTCTTCTTAACGAACAAGACCGAAGCTCCCCAGGGTGAGAAGCTTGGTCTTATAAAGCCCTTGTTGAGTAGTTCGTTAAGTTGACTGGACAGTTCTTGCATCTCTGCAGGTGCTAGACGATAGGGCGATTTGGCTACTGGGGTAGCCCCTAGAACTAAGTCGATTCTGAACTCGACTTGACGTTGCGGCGGTAATCCTGGGAGTTCTTCTGGAAAGATGTCGGGAAAATCACATACTACAGGAATGCTCTTGATAGATTTCGTTTCTTGGCTCACATCGACAACATGAGCAAGGAATGCGCGACACTCCTTTCGCAAGAATTTCTGGGCTTGAATGCTCGAGATGAGGCGAAGATTAGTGCTGGGTTTGTCGCCGTAGATTACTAGAGTTTCGCTAGACGGCAGATTAAGGCGAACTGCCTTTTCATAACACATGATGTCAGCACGATGCAGACTCAACTAATCCATGCCGATAATGACGTCGAAACTTTTAATTGAGACCGACATGAGGTCGATCGAGAATGAATGGCTATCTAGAGTTAGGGTACAATCTATGAATATACTGCTAGTGCTCTCTGTCTTCCCATTAGCCATTTCTACTGTGAATGGTTCTTTTAGTGCATGCGATTTATTCTTAAGTAAGTGAGCAAATTTCCGATTCACGAAACTCCTCTCCGCTCCACTATCAAACAGAATGCATGCATAAGAGTTATCGAGGAGAAACGTACCAGTGACCACTGTGGGGTCGGCAACCGCTTCCTCATGGCCTATAGCCAGAACTCTTCCCACTCCGCCGACGATCCCTGCCTTCGGGCAGTTCCTTTTGTAGTGGCCCGTTTCGCCATAATTGTAGCAAGCTTGGCCCACTCCAGCTCCGGGGACTTGGTTGACTGGCCTTGCCGGAGCTTTGCAGAAACGGGCAGTGTGCCCCTTCCTATTGCAGTTAGAGCACTACATTTCCGGCAGGCTCCTATGTGGTGGAAGTTGCATTTGTTGCACCTGGGCAAACTTCCAGCGTACTGCTTTACCGGAGCAGCAGCGGCAGGTGCTATCGCAGCATGTACTGCCACGACCTGCTGCTTTTTGGCAGCCTTCTTCTTCTTCTTGTCATCCCAGAACTTTCGCTTGTTGTCAATGGCTTTGGAGGGTTCTAAGATGGCTAGAGTTGTTGCTGCTGGGGTACGGACCCCATGGTCAATGAGCCGTTGTGCCAAGCTCTTGGCACTATCGAATGTGGTGGGGTTTCAGGCTAAAACATTCCCCTGAAATGGAGGCACCAGCCCCCAGATGTACCTCTCTATTTTCTTTCCCTCTGTGTGAACCATGTTGGGACAGAGGGCCACCAGTTCGCTGAACCTGGCAGTATAGGAAACTATGTCGGAGCCCTTCATGGTTAGGCTCCATAGTTCTTGCTCCAGTTTCTGGATTTCGCACCTCGGGCAATATTCTTCAATCATCAGCTCTCTAAGAGCTTCCCAACCTATAACATTTGCCACTACTAGAGATAGTGACTTGACATGGCTATTCCATCATGTTAGGGCTTTTGCCTCGAAGGTGCACGCAACAAATTTGACTTTGCTTCCTTCCGGGCATGAGCAGATCTCAAAGATCGACTCTGTCTTTTCGAACCATTGCGAGAGGACAATGACTCTACCAGTCCCTTTAAAGGACAGTGGCTTGCAGTTGGTGAAGTCCTTGTAGGAGCACTCTCTCAAGCGCACTGGGGCTTCACCGTGAGTAGAATGAACAGGTGTTCCACCTCCGGTGGTACTAGAAGAATGATATTGAGCCATGTCTGCTGCCACAGCCGCAGCTACTGCAGCATTTAGTGCTGCCGTATCAATTTGAGGAGTAGGAGGTGTTGCAGTTACCGGAGGATTGCGTCTCGTTGATCGGCGTGGAGGCATCTTTTAACTAAAAGTTTAACAAGATGACAAAACGGGTAAGAATAGAGAAATTGATGAGAGTGACTCATCGACTAACTCTCCGTAGTCCAACAACACAATTGAATGGTATGATTGAATGTAGATCTAGTATTAACAGATGATAGCATATGGACATTAAATTCCATGAGATTAGATATCTGTCAAATATACTGGTATTACAGATGTAACAAGTTCGGGAAAAGTGACCTAGAAGTAGGTCTTACATCAAACCAAGATGGGAAAATTTTGAGAGAATGAAGACCAAATCATGACTTAACAGATCTAAGGTCTTTACAAAGATAGGAAGTTAAACTAGAGTTTTTACATAAACGAAGTTATATCCAAAAGAGAAAGTTGAGTGGGCTCTATCTACGACGAGAGCCACTAGAGTGAGTCCTAGATTCTGACAGACGGCGCTCCATGTCTCTCATGCGCCTTTCTGTCATTGCCTGTCGAGCTCGAAGTTCCCTAACTTCAGCTCGGGTTTCAGTAAGTTCTCTTTGTAGGGTTGCTTTATGGACCTGAGTCCTTTCATGAGCAGACTCTAGCTGACGAATGCGGACTGTGTTAACGCCAGAGTTGGCGTCAATCTCCACTACTCGGTCGATAGCTGCTCGACCTTGCTCCGTGTTCCGAGCAATCCTACGGACCATGATGGGCAGGACTTGGTCAGCTGAACCCCCTTCATTTAGGTTGTAAAAGCTTATGTCCCCATTGTAGGTAATGGGTTGACCCTATTCCTAACTCCATCTGTTCAAGTTTGTGGCCCACAGAGGTGTGAGTCCTTGAAATTATGGACGAGGGTTCGGGTTTGGAGCTACTGGGGGTAGGTTGTTGACTTCTGGCTCTGAGTCAGAACCATCAGAAAAGCCTTCAACATAGTGATCATCCAAAGGGATTGGATGATCATCTTCTGGCTCTTCTCCAAGCCATCCAGCATTGCCTTCGTTTGGGAAGTATGGATCTCCGGGAAGATGGAATCCAGCCATGATATCTACGCGAGAAAAGGGGTATAAGATATAACTAAATAGACGCACTAATAAGATAATTATAAGATGATCTTTATCAGTTACTTCCATACTTGTTTAGTGCATACCAGTTATATGTACTCAAAACAGGATAGACCTTCGAATAAGTGACCCTAACTCTAAGCCCACAACCAAACAAGGAACAAGAAGTAAAGCAAAGATCACAGATTCTAAGTCTATGACATCCTAGTTACATATAACCTTAGCATATCCACATAGCAATTATTGACCTACTGATAAAGATCTTTAATTCTCAGGTAAGTAATTATAGTAACACAAATACTCCTATAGTATTTTAGGTTTATGTTTTGTTCTAATGTTTTCATTGTAGTATTGTTGGTAAGTTTTTAGACTTGTTGCAACCTCACAACCATCCTTAGGCACATGCTAGTCACTCCTCAGATAATATAGTTGATCATGCTATATCTTCCCAGGGTTGACCATATGTCTCTAAGTCTAATTGTGTTGCCCAACAATCGTAATACTTTTGTTCTGTCCTAATGACACTGATTTTAGTATGAATGCAGGTATGTATACTTGGATAAATATTTTATTATTTAAAAGTATAAACTCTTGGTCAGAGTATTTTAATCCCGTTGTGTTTATAGTTTGTATATCTTTTATGGGTTGATATACTCGATTCACTATAAACAATGCTCTGATACCAATCTGTCACACCCCAAAACCGGAACGGCGGAAACGTTCGGAGGTGGAGGACGTCATGTACAGTATCACAACAAAGTATAGTAGTAAACAAGCAACAACATCATCCATTGCATTAATAATATAATTTCATACAAGTGTGTTCTGTAAAGTTTATAAGACACCAAAAATGTAAATCAAAATATGACATGAGTCTTGAACGAGCTCCATCTTCTCAAAATCCTGGCATCGGTACCTGTCTACTGATGACCTGAGAATACAAGTTATTTTGAAAGAGTTGATCAGCTTTAAAGCTGGTGAGTTCATAAGTATTTTAGTGTCATTGTTTGTATGAAAGTGTTTGTATGTACTTGATGTAATGTTTGTAAATATTTGTAAATGTTTGTATCTCCTAGAAAATCCTATATTTTCTACTAATAGTAGCCTTCTACCAAGGCATCAAATGTCCTGTATGTTTGTTTCTTGTAAAAGTGTGCATTTTCCCAAATATGACTATCATTAACCAAAAATATAGCTTTTACATTACCGTTCATTGTGTGAAGATCACAAAGTGAATGTAATGGGGAAATAATAAAGTATTGTAGTGTTGTATTAAGTAACTACTGCTATACTAATTACCTTAAACCAATTGTTATTTAAAGTAACATGTGATATGCCTGTACCATACTACCGACTAATAACACGACGATGAAAGACGTCGGAAGAAATGACATTTGGCACCCGTAGACTTTCAAGTCCCACTGTAGCGAACAACAAGGTGTAGGATATTCAATCCAGTATAGATCTATACACAAATTCAACGCTCTCCTTGTAGGAGACTCTGGATACAAAACGAGCCATGACAGGTGATGACATGCCCCGTTACGTGGCTCACATAACTATTGTAATGTTCTTGTATATGTATTGTATGTACTATTGTAATGTATGTACTAGCTGTATTGTATGTTCTCTCTCTCTAGTATGTATGTATGTTCTCTCTGTATGTTATTGTTTGTTTCTCATCATAGTATGCTCTGTTTGTGTCTCATCATAGTATGTTATGTTTACTTCTCGTCATAGTATGTTATGTTTGTTTCTCATCATAGTATTCTCTATATGTATGTTATTGACTCATGTATGAACTGACTCATTGTATGTTTCATTGCTCTAGAAATAGTATTAGTAACTTCCTAAACTATACCTATTATAGTTTACTAGTAATGTTGTTTGTATGAATGAACATGTTTGTATACCTTTTTTACCCAAAGGTATTGAACTGAATGAAGGAACTTTTATATCTATACACATATACATAATATATAACTAGGATTCAAACGACCTTCGGACAAACAAAAGATACCCTAAGTCCACAACCAAACAAGGAACAGGAAGTAAGGTGAGCTATCAGTCCTAAGTCCTCTCAATCCTACTTATATAACTATATCTATATAGATACACATTTGACAAAGTATAAGTTCAAAAGAGTTTAATAAAAGTATTTAACATATAAAAGAGTTTGCAAAACAGTTTGAAGTAGCTTGTTTGATAACACAGCTTGAAAAGTAAGAAAATCCATATGTTCGATAGTTATTAATCACATGTGATTGATATAATCACTATAATAGTTCAACTTGTATTCCCCCCCCCATAAAAGCATTTAAAATCATTTAAAAGGTTGATTAAGGGGTATGAACTCACCTGTAGTGAGTGGTTTGGAAGAACGGATGGTATAGGATGCTAAGTGTCAAGTGAAGACTTGAGCACACACACGGATCCTATTTAACATATAATGACACATACATGTATCCAATTAGTCATTTAACAACTAATTAACCAAGTTAAGACACCCTAGGACATGGAAAACACCTTGATTTAAGTGCTATAAGTACCAAAGGGTTGCATCTAAAGGGAGTATGGCCTAACATTGGAGTTTATGGCTCAAATGGTTGTATCACTTGAGTTTACGGCCCATGGTCATTTCCCCATGAGTTTACGGTCGTAAACTCATGGTATTATGTACCATTTTGTGATTTAAGGTGTTATAAGTCAAGGTTAAGTATCCTATGATCAAGTCCAAGCCTTAGGAAGTATTAGTGGCACAATTGCACCACCTTTTAGAGTTTACGGCCCTTGGTCCATTCCTCATGAGTTTACGGCCGTAAACTCATGTGTGCTTGGTTCTTTTGTTTGTTTAAGGTCCTATACTCTCCTAGGAAGTGATCTAGACTTGTATCCAAGACTTAGGAAGGGACTAGGGCTCATAATGGCCCTTTCATTAGAGTTTACGGCCCAAGGAGATTACCTTGGCCGTAGACACTTATGATCTTGTGTTTCTTGATGTTTTCTAGTTGTTTAACAAGTGTATCAAGCCTATAACACGCTAAGGTAAGAGTACTTACAATATAGAATCTTGTAAGGGTGTTTTACGGCTCAAGAACACTAGTGTGTGTTCTTGGTGTTCTTGGTGAAATGAAGAACACTTGAAGATCTAAGAAAATGGATAGATTTCATGGATGAAATCATGTAAGATCACTAGATGATGAAGGATATCAACTAATCAAGGCAAGAAAACACTTACTTTCTTGAAGATGTTAAAGAAAAGTCGGATGATACTTGACAGAGAATGAGTTATTGGCTTGGAAATGGTAAAAAAAAATGAGAAAAATGACTAAGTGTCATATTTATACTCCTTAGAGTTTACGGCCGTAAACTCCATGTTTGGGCCGTAAACTCCAAACTCTTGGAGTTTTGAGACTTTATTGATGCACAATAAACTCTAGAGTATACGTCCTATAATTTCCTTTTTGAAGGTTTAGGGTGTAGAACACTCAAACTTACTCCAAACGGCTTAAAAGTTAGCATAAACAAATCTGAGTTCTATTGAAGTGAATGGTTGTACAAGATAGAAATTTCGGGTTGTCACATAGACTGGCCTAGTCTAGCCGTAGCGAACAGCTAAGGCGTGGGGGGTCACCCCGTATAGATCTATACACAAACTCTTGCTCTCCCTCCAGGAGACTCTGATTATAACTACAAGCTACGAATATACACTCAAGGTGCCAACCGACACGTCTCACTAGATTCTCAACCTTTCGTACTATGTTTAATGTTTACGTGTATGTTGTGTGTTATCAAATCCAAAGGTACATTTATAAATATACTAAGTTCAATAGTTATGTAAGTGTATAGTTACGATCTACTTAAGCATGTGAATTTCAGTCCAAGCCCAATTAGCATGTAACTGGGTCAAAAAGGCCCATTAACATGTAAGTGGGTAATTTGGGCCAAATAGGCATGTAAGTGGACCACAAGGCCCAACAAAACATGTGACCCATAACTCAGGCCCGAATTAACATGTAAATGGGTCGCAAGGTCCAATAAACATGTCATGGAAGATATTAGGCTCAATATACACTTGAATGGGCCCTTAAGGCCCATTGGGCATGTAACGTGAATATTTGGCCCAATAAATTTGTTATCGTTGTATTACGTCAATTTGTTATTATTTCGTTATTCGCTTTAGTTCGAGGTTTACTGAATTGAATATAAAAAGTCCTCCTTTGTGAAAATGACGTTCTTGGTCGATAAGTTTCAAAATTTTCAATTAAGGCCCAAAGTTTTGTAAAAATGACACTTTAGTCCATAATTTGTAAAAAATTGTAATTTTGTCCCAATGTCTAGAAATTCACGGTTTTAGTCCAAAATATATTTTTTTGACATTTAAGGCCCAGTTTTATAGAAAATTTCATTTTCAGCCCCTTGTTTGTAAAAATTTACACTTTCGGCCCAATTTTGATAAAAGTTACATTTTTGGTCGAATTTAGAAATAAATGTTATTTTCACTCCTAAATTTGGTTTAATTACATTTTTGACTCAAACTTTGGCCAAATAACATTTTAAATCCCAAAACTTCATTTTTTTCGCAATTTTGTGAAACATCCCAAAATTTAAGGCCAAAAATTTCATTTAAATTAAGTTATTGCATAAAACCGATCAATATAAAAACTTTCATAATAATATCCCATGTCAAACCAAAGGGTCAACAATCAAAAAACAGTATCATAAAACCCGATCAGAGTGTAATCCCAAGGATCCAGTGTGCGGAAAACATAGTGTGATGCGTTGCGACCAAGCCGACTTTTTTTCTTTGAAACAATGTACCTGAAACACATAATACATAACACGTTGAGCACGCATGCTTAGTGAGTTTCCCAAAATTCCACATATACATATTAGCCACTCGAGGCTATAACTCTGTAAGACCTTCCGGTCAATGTATCTCAGTGGGACCTTCCGGTCCCATATCTCTGGTAGACCTTCCGACCCTACCATGACTTGCCTTACGGCCTAAACTCTGATTTCCTTCCGGCCATAACTCTGTCGACCTTCCGGTCCCAAATCATACAACATTTACATATCACATAAGTCACATAGCTCATACAAATATATAAGACCTTCCGGTCACATATCACATAAGTCACATAGTTCGTAGAAATATATAAGACCTTCCGGTCACATATCATATAAAGTCTCATAACTCATTCATACACATAAGACCTTCCGGTCACACCTATTTACCATTCCTGGTAACGTATAGTGAGAAAACTCACCTCACACTACTGAAGTCCCGCAGACTCAATCCCACACTGCTGAAGTCCTGCAGACTCAACTCCAGCTGCTGGATGACAGATTCCCGATCTGTCGATATCAAAACATCACCCAATTAATAATTGGGTCCCACTACATAATCATAAGTACCTACTTTGGATAATTACTACATTACCCTAGGCTTGGCTTTATTTAAGCCCAAGGCCCAATCCATAGGCCCAAAGTCAATTAGGAATCAAAGCCCAACATATGGCCCAACCTTCCCAACTGGGCCCAAGCCTGTACATGGTCTTATTCTGAGGCTAAACATCATGTAATCATTAAGGCCCAAACTGTGGCCCATCTATGGCCCAATTTTCCAAATTAGGCCCAACCCCTCATATGGGCCTTACCTCAAAGCCCATCAATTATTCTAGTCCCTTTGCTTGATCTTGGATGTCCCATTGATAACTCAATCATCAATGCCTACTAGAAAGGCCCAACAATAAACCGTCCAAGTGAAATTAGGGTTTCACATAAAATGACGATTAAGGTTAAGTGTTTCTCACTTACCCCATTAAGGACTTAACCCACTAAGGACTTAATCCACTAAGTCCGGTATTGCTTAGATTAATTCTGCCAATAATTCTTATTTAACATTTCAAGTTATTAAATAATTCCTGTGTGTGTCCCGATAACTCTCAAAATTAGGGTTTTATTGGCATTAGGGTTTTCCAAACCCTATTTAGGGTTTCCAACCCAAATACTAGCCCACTTATCAATTTGTTGGGCTTTTAGGTCAATTAGGGCTTTATTGGGCCTATTAGGCCCACTAGAATATCATTAAGCCCATTAGGGTTTTCACTAAGTCCATTAGGCTCATTAGGGTTTTCACTAAGCCCATTAGGCTGCATTGGGCCCATTAGGGCTTACAAGGCCCATTAGGGTTTCAAGCACCCCAAACGAATCAAACTCAACGAGGCAAGCACACCGCCACCCGACACGGCGGCCCGTGGCGGCAGGAGGCGGCAGCCACCACCCTAAGGTGGTGGTTTTCATTTTGTTTTATTATTTCGATTACATCACAATTACAATAATATCAAAATGACACACACACACTCATAAAATAACACACACATAGCCACACTGTGGTGGCCGGCGGTGGCGCACGGCGGCAGCCACCACCCTAAGGTGGTAGTGATGCCATTACCGAAAGCTACATCTCCACACACACTAACTGAAACGCGCATTTTTGCTTCTTTACTCGGAAAGGAAAGCCAACCACACACCTGGTGGCGTACGACGGAGGAAATGACACGAAAAGGTGGCAGCAGCAGCAGCACGACGGAAGAAAATGGGACAGCAGCAGCTTCGTCATTCTTGGCAGTCACCATGGCCGGCGACCATGGTGGTTCTTTACTATCTCCCTTCGACAAAAAGCCTACAAACAACAGCCTCGCTCGGAAAACGAACTCAACACCCACCTGTGGTGGATATCGATGGCAGCAGCAACTCAAGAAGGCGGCAACAGCGCTTCCGGCGGCTGAAACGGCATCATTCGAACATGATAGCCCTTCGGGGTGGCGACCGATGAATGGAACTACGGAGACAACCTATACGGCGGCGGCGCGAACTTTAGCGGCGGCAACAGACGAAGGAGTTCCTGCCGACGGTTCTTGTCCTCATCAGCGAAGAAGTAGCAGTGGTGCACCGTCTCGCCCACATTAACAGTTGACGGCGGAAGCTTTAGTGATCGGAGGTAGCAGCGGTACCGGAGATTGAAGAGGTGCATGGTGGCGGCTGGAGGGAGGTATAGGTTGGAGGGTGACGGCCGCATAAAAAAATGGTCAATAGGGTTAGGGTTTATTCCCTATATACCCGACGCCCTTAAATATTTCTCCATAATGCCACAATTAGCCCCTCTCTTCCCATATCTTTTCAAACTAAGCCCAAATTTTACCTTTTCTACCCTAGCTTCGGAAATCCCCTTCAAATCTGATACTTGATTTACCAAACAGCCCCTAGGCCTCCAAAATCTCTTCAATAAAGTCCCAATAATTTCCATTTAGTCCCTGCCTTCCATAAAACTTACAAATTAAGTCCGGATTTTACACTTTTAACCCCCAATCTCTTAGTGTGTGACAATTAGCTCCACGAGACCACCATTTGATATATAATTATTTATTTTAGGGCTTCTATTCGTTCATTAATTTATTTATTTATCTAATAAATAAACGGGGTGTTACAACTCTCCCCCACTTAAATTAGATTTCGTCCTCGAAATCATTCCTTACCATTCCTTACTCTCCCACCCGCTCTAGTAACATGGTAACCATACTGAGCATACCCTGGCCTTTCCGGGGTAGTCGTGACCAATATTCTCAAGCCCTAAAATCCGCAGATGAACGAATTCCTCGCAATAATTCACATCTACTCCGTCTGAAATCTATTGTCTTGAGATGGTCTGATTTCCTGACAAACCACCCATACTGAATCATTATCGTTGGATATAGTACGTTTATCCCTCAACTGACAACTCAACTTCCGATAACTTGTGGTTCCCACTAGAAAGCTGAAATCGCAGACCCAATTATCCCTACAGATCACTTGTACCTGGTCAAGGTTCAGATACTCCTGTTGTGAGTGACTTGTCACTCCTCAAATCATCTAGCTATTTCGTCCGTACTCGTAACCTGAAGCGCAAATGCTAACACTGCCCAAACGCTGGGACTGCTCGAACACTGAACTCCCTGAAGCAGTATGCTGCTACATAGCTATTTCCCAAAATCTATTGAGACCTTCCTGGTCTCAATTCATCTGTCAGTCGTCTGAAATACCAGGTTCCAACCTGGTCGCTGAGCTAAAAGGGCTCTCATATAGTCGCCTTACCCGACTTTCTTACGAAATCCTTGTCTGAAACTAGCTGCCACTAGTTATCATGCCACTGTGACTCTAACAACCTCCTGATCAAACCGATCGGATCCATGCGCCAAATCCTGACGTTACCAAATCCAGGCTAAAAGTGTTTACTACCTAGCCGTTGGTAGCCTTATATCACAAGCAATTTTTATACCTTCCATTGCTTCCCTAATCCCATAACTGTAGTGGCACTCCTACAGTCTTATCAATGACTCAACTTGATCTAATCCTTCAGGGTAATTCCGAATTCCAATCCGTGGATTTCCATATCCTTATTGTTGCACACGAACTGGTGCGTACTATTGTTCATTCCGCGTCCTAACAACGCGATCATGCTATCTGCCATCCAAGTGAAGGTTGCGGGTACACTCACAGACTTACATCACTCAAGCACTATTCGCTAACCTTGTGAGTACTACGGCTACACCCGCAGACTTACAACACACTAACTCTATCTGATCACTAGTGAATGTTACGGCTACCCCCGCAGTCTTACAACACTTTCCATGCTAACTGACCGTTGGTGAATGCTATGGCTACCCCCGTAGTCTTACAACACTTTCCATACTAACTGACTGCTAATGAATGCTACGACTACCCTCGTAGTCTTACAACACTTTCCATACTATCTGACGATTAGTGAATGCTACGGCTGTTGGATTAATGTCTAAGTCCATAACTATAATTGGTAAGACTTGACCCGACCCGGCATGGTCCATTTGGGTTGCATGGCATCATGCATTTGGATAGACTATAATGAGAGAAATAACACTTAAGGTTGGTTAATATATTATAACTTCTAATATATTAATAAGGTTATTTAATTAGTATTGATCAAGAATTAATTTTGAATTAATTAAGTGATCAAAAGGAGACTAATTAAATATATGGGTTGATTGTGTAAATCATTCATTCTTATATATGTGGGCTTGTGATCCAAGATTCCTTATGTTGGACTAAGTCGATGGGGTGACCCATGGATACTCCATGGAGGTTAAAATCCATGGAGCATAAGGAATGGGTAAAGTTATGAGTTACATGGTGTAACCCTAATAGCCACCATATAAAAGAATCCCATGGCTCAAGAAATCATGCACTAATGTGTGAGTGTGAGGGCTAGACGATTTCAAGGAGTGTTCAAGTTTCTCTCAAGTTATTCCAAGTGTATTTGGTGTTGTGTGAACCATTTGAGGTGTCACACTTGGGGCACTAGGCACTCAAGCTTCATGAAGATATTCTACATCAAAAAGGTATGTATTCTATCTTGTTATATTTATTATTTTGTATGCTAGATTAGGATAATACCTTGGATGTTCATAATTGTATGTATAATAGAGAAAACATAGATCCAAGGTATTTAGGGTTGCATGTACACTTAGGAGCGTTAGAATGCTCATAACCCAACAGTGGTATCAGAGCCTAGGCTTGTTTTCTTGTTATACTTGCAAAAGTAGCTGAAAAATCGAGTTGGATGCATACATTCGATTGTTTTGGCTGGAATTGGACTAGGAACATTACCCTAAGATGTTTTTGGACTTATAAACTTGTTTTTGATATGGTAATGTTCATGCTAATCCAATTTCTAAGATAATTGTCATAATTTCAAGATTTGTATTAGTTTGTATGTTCATGCTAATTTCTTGAAGATTGATGATTTGAATTATCTTGTTCTTATGAGGTTCTTAGATTAATAGAAAAGTTGTGTGAAATAGTTGTTTTCAATCCATTTTAATCTAAGAGTTGATTCCAAAGTGTGTTTTTGTAACTTGTCCTCAAGTTATATGAAAAGTTACATTTAAGAATCATAAAACTCATAAAAGTTGGCAAAGGTTACAAAATGAAGAGTCTAGTTCTAATTAAATGGTTTTATGACTCCATAACTTGTCCTCAAGTTATGGAGGTTCAAGAGTCTCTTCATTAAATTAAAAAAAAAGTGTAACCTTAATTAGTTCCATAAGTTACAATAAAAAAAAAAGTTATTTTTTTTATTAATTAGTTTAAAGTCTTCCATAAGTTGTCCTCAAGTTATGGAACTTGAAGAGTTTTTTTTTTTTTTTTTAATTAAAACTACTTTAAACTCATAAGTTATGGAATTAATTAGTTTTGAATAGTTTCAAAACTTTCCCTCAAGTTTTGGAATTTGAAAACTTTTCACTTATGAATACTTTAATTCCAAGTTAGCCCTTAGAATTTTAAAAGTTAAAATTCAACCCTTATACTTTATAATATTATAAGTTAATAATATTTATATATATGTATAAGAGTAAAGTCAGTCTTACCGTTAGTAGGCCTCATTCACGAAGCCGGTCTATAAGGGGGGTATAAGGTTACTGCCTATAAAATGGCAGTTTAATGGGTGTCCACTCTAACCCACCGCTTCCTTAACTGGTGGAGGGTCGTTAGCCGAACGGGTAGGACAAGGACTATAATTCTCCTTTCATTAAAAGTATTAATGATAAATACTAAGTAACTAAACTCTTATTAATACCCAATCTTAGTTACTTAGGAAAATGTGAATTTGGTGGTTAACCGGCACACTAACCTGGACTTAACACGGTAGGCAAAGGGTAACTTAATATTTATCATAGTATCGGTGGAGCGTGTGTGGTTAACCGGCACACTGATTAAGGGGTAAATATTAAGGGTACCAAGTATATTTGCATGGTTATTCACACCTTGTTTTGTGATCCTCGGCATCCCAGTCACAAAACCTGAAGGGCACACTCGAGATTGAAACATGCCTTTGAACAGTTCAATGAATCTCAAAGATCTAGGACTTTCAAATCCAATTAAAACCTAATAAATTATTTCTTTTTCATGGTGGAAATTGGTAAATCGTCATTCACCTACCTTCAAATATTTTATAGCTTGGATTACGGCATCCCTCTTCTAAGTTATAAAATAGTTTGTTGGGTCCTAGCCTTAATATTTCATATTGGGTGTCATATTAAGGACTTTAAATCAACTATCTTGAATATCTCCCAAAAAGATGTCTGGTCTAGACATTTATGATCTTCCCAAATCTCTTGAAACAAGCTTTCCTAAATGAAGATGATGTCCCATGGATATCATACTTCTGTCACCTCCTCCAATTATTCTCCCTAACCCACAAGTTCCTAAAAAGTTTAAGGTCACTCAAGCCCTATTGGCAAGGCAAGGTCTAGGTGTGATCACATCTTGGAGATGTAGTCACATATTGACAAGCCGGGAGAGTTGGGTGTCAAAGTCTTGAGAAAGTTGGTGGCTCAACTACTTTCTAAGTCACATAGTGAGTTCTTTTGGGAATCCTATGAAACAGACTAAGACAAGACCCTTAATGATCTTATCTATTTGCTAAGATCAACTTCCTAAAATGCTATGGACATTGACAATGATGACATTGGATATCCAGTAAAGCTCTCTCTTCCCAATGGAAACGGATTGGCCATAGTCAACTCGGTTGACCCAATGGTAAAGAGAGAGACGAAGTCTGAGATAGTCCCATTATCAAGGGTCCATAGGTAACTATTGCCAAAGGAAGGGGCATTGGTTACGAAGCTGCCAAATTTACCTAAGGATGTTAAAGTCAATAAGTTTGGCTCTACTTCAGGTAAAGTCCATTGTCTAACTCTATTAAGTACATGCTGATTCTGATCGCGAAGATGGATTTCAATCGCATGGTTCGGTGATCAGAATTTTGGGCTATTACTTAAGAGTTATGATATTTATATTGCTTAGGAATAGATAACAACAAGGTTTTCATTTGGATTGTAAGGATAAGTTTTTCCGCAAAGTTTTAAAATAAAAGAAAAAGTTTTTGATTTTATTTATTTTAAGTATCCTTACAATGGCATTTGTGAAAAGTTGTTGCTTATAAGATTCCATTGATAGCAATATTGGAAAAATGGATTTCATTCTTTCGGTTGTGGTAGTGTCTAATATTACCAAATAAGGAAAGATTCTCATCACCCAAGGTTCAATTGGACCGAAACTTGGAATCATGCAAGTTGTATAGTATGATGAATGAGAACTTTCAGCTTGGAAAATTAAGACTAATTCCTTATGTGAATAAGGAAAGGACTAAGGGATCGAGTACACATTCTTGTGTATTGGTCAAGTCCACCACAAAAGATCAAGAAGACTATTCGTCATGATTTACTTAAGTTCAGTAAATATGGTTATACTTATAAGCTTAAGTATAAGTCTGTAGCATTGGAGAAGTTTCAATGTGAGACAGAACGAATAAGAAGAATCAAAGTATGGCAGAAAGATAAAAGTTTCTCAAATCTGAAAAGATGGGAGAGTACTTTAGTATCATGTTTATGATCATCTTAATGATTAAGATACCATATCACAATTGGTCCTCTAAAGTCATCTTAGTGCATTCTTATGACTAAGAAGAGGAGTCATGAATTGTTGAAATGGTTAAATCAAAAAGATGAGTCATACTTCGTTCCAAAACAATTCTTAGAGTCATACTCCAAGATTGTAACTTGAGTGACATATCTTAAAGAGGGTTTGTTAACACTAGTCAAATGTAAGAGTAAAAGGTTATCTACTCTTGTACATTTGAAATTGGTAAGTTGTGATGTTTTGGATAAAACAGAGACCAAATTAGGCCAATTGTGTAAAGTGTTAGTCTTGATAAAGAATCCGCACTATCTCTTGAATATTTGACAAGGGAGTCTTATATGTCAAGAGGACAGTGGGAGTCTTAAAGCTCTTGAAAGTTTCAAGACTTAATCAAGAATAAAACCTAAAGTCCTTCACTAGCACACGACTTGAGGTTTATAACCTATCGTGTTGAAATTTTTGTGCCTATTCAAGTTGGCTTTGCATAGGAGTTCTGAGAGTTCTCAATTGGTTGCACAACTACTTGGAAGCAATGGTAGGCACCTGAGCTGCCAAATGGCAAGAATTTAAGATTGCACAAGTTTAATCAATATGAGTTTGGATTTGTCACTAACCTTGTCTTGTGATTATGGTTTTGACAAATTCACATGGATAAGAACACATACACTATTAAATCTAAGTGTCATAAGGTTTCTCTCCGATTCATGAAAATGATGGTGAGGAAAAACTTTCACTAAGTAGATTTTAGCTAGATAGCAATTGTGATATTTGCATTCTCAAAGTCGTTAGTGGAGCGTCTGTGGTTTACCGGCACACTAACATGGACTTGTGAGAAGTGGCAAAGGTTTAAACAATTGAGACTATGATTACGGCATCCCTTTTTCATAGTTCTAAAATTGTTTAGACACACATGTGAGCTATCTAAGAGAGGTGCATGATTTTGATAAAGTTTTATCAAAACAATCTAGTATCAGAAATCTGAACTTTCGTAAGAAAGTCAGCTGATTTCTGAGTACATGTCAAAGCTAGTGGGAGCATAAGTGTTATGCTAATAATCATCATGTTAGTGGGAGCATGATAATTATGACAAAGGTTGCAAGTTAGCAATGTTAATTATAGAAAACAAAAGTTTCAATTCGTGAGGTTGCAGGGGTTGAAAAAGTTGTTTTGCTATAATTAAGGGAGAGGAAATTATACTTCATTTCAATTCTAATAGCTTAGATTGAGATTTTAATCGTATTTAATCAAGGATATATATATATATGAATTTCATGTTGGAATGGCTCAACATAAGGAAATTCTATATATGGGTCCATTATCATTAAGAGGATCAATGCATATAAGTTTAGAATCTAACAGATTTCAGTAAATGGCATGAATTTGAAATTCTTGCATTTGCAGTAAGGATTTGGGACTGTGAAAAGAGGATCATTGGAGTGATGTTCAATTGATCTATTTTACAAAGTAAAGATCATAGACAAACATAGTATGCATACTTGGTGTATGGCATGACTAGTGTTTAGAAAACATAGTGTACATGCTTGGAGCATGGGACAACTATTGTCTTAAATTCAAGTATAAAGTTGATAAAACCGAAACAATGAATAATGAGTAATCAGTATGGTGATAAAAAAAGTGTTTATTTATATTCATAGGGTTTGATACCATATTTGATTCATTTATTCTTGTGTTTCACTTTGCATGTTTTGACTTCCAGAATAACTAAGTCGCTCTTCCTGAATGATTAAGTTATTCAAACCATCCACAGTCGGTCATATGTTGGAAGTAGATATGAATCAAGACTGTCATGGGTTGGTTTGTAGAGGTCCAAGTTGGTGGACAAAGTGGTGCTACAACACTCATGAGTGCTCATAAGTTCTGAGTATTGGATTCAACCCGCGCTCATTTGAATCACTTCATGGATTTTATCACGAGTGATCATGAGACGATAATATCTTATATTCTTCAAACCTAGAGATATGAGTTGTTACTATGAGTTGGTTATACATTGATTGCACGAAAACGCATTGGTAACTCGATGTTATAAAACGTGCCTTTGTGTATGATTCAACAAGTAGTAGAACAAGCCATATGAGTCGAAGTTTATCCATTCCTTTTACCTTCGGGATAAAAGCGATATCTGTGGGCCCCTCGATGATTTAAAGATGATACATGTGAGTGTTTGGCCAAGCCAGGACTGATTTGATTTGTTCAATCAGTCAGTCATCATGAATCGGAAATCGGGAAACAACAAATGGACAGAGAGAATGATTGATAATCCATGTCTCAGTCCATATGATATCTAGAATGGAGGAATATATGATCCCTTATCTAATGGACAAGTCATTGACAAAGGTCAGAGTTCATCGACAAGGTCAGAGTTCGACAGAAGGTTTTGAGAGCTACGATTGTTGATCGGTTCCTGAAGTCATACACAATAATAGTTTTAGACTTATCCAAGTGGGAGACTGTTGGATTAATGTCTAAGTCCATAACTATAATTGGTAAGACTTGACCCGACTCGGCATGGTCCATTTGGGTTGCATGGCATCATGCATTTGGATAGACTATAATGAGAGAAATAACACTTAAGGTTGGTTAATATATTATAACTTCTAATATATTAATAAGGTTATTTAATTAGTATTGATCAAGAATTAATTTGGAATTAATTAAGTGATCAAAAGGAGACTAATTAAATATATGGGTTGATTGTGTAAATCATTCATTCTTATATATGTGGGCTTGTGATCCAAGATTCCTTATGTTGGACTAAGTCCATGGGGTGACCCATGGATACTCCATGGAGGTTAAAATCCATGGAGCATAAGGAATGGGTAAAGTTATGAGTTACATGGTGTAACCCTAATAGCCACCATATAAAAGAATCCCATGGCTCAAGAAATCGTGCACTAATGTGTGAGTGTGAGGGCTAGACGATTTCAAGGAGTGTTCAAGTTTCTCTCAAGTTATTCCAAGTGTATTTGGTGTTGTGTGAACCATTTGAGGTGTCACACTAGGGGCACTAGGCACTCAAGCTTCATGAAGATATTCTACATCAAAAAGGTATGTATTCTATCTTGTTATATTTATTATTTTGTATGCTAGATTAGGATAATACCTTGGATGTTCATAATTGTATGTATAATAGAGAAAACATAGATCCAAGGTATTTAGGGTTGCATGTACACTTAGGAGTGTTAGAATGCTCATAACCCAACAACGGCTACCCCTGTAGTCTTACAACACTTTCCATACTATCTGACTGCTAGTGAATGCTACGGCTACCCCCGTAGTCTTACAACACTTTCCCAACCAGGTCGAACACGCACCCGACCTAACACACCACTGAACTTGAGTCCTAACCGGAGCTGTAACCTGATTCCCGAAACCTGCTATGACGTGACCCCATTGTATCAGTACCGTACCCATGCCCATGATCAAAGCGTCACAGTAAACCAAAAAATCATCTACACCCTCTAGTAGGGTGAGAATCGGTGCCTCGCATGACCATTGTCTGAGGGTCTCGAAGGCTGCCTACTGCTCTAGCCCCCAGCGAAAGGCCACCGATTTCTTGGTCAGTCGGGTTGTAACAACGTAAATTTCAAAACAATTTTTCACTTTTAAAAATGTAATTTCATTCATACATATTCTCAAATCTCATTGTATCACATGTCAAAACCATAAAAACACATCCCAAGATCAAAACGTATAAAACTCCGATAGTGTGTACTGATCATGCCGGTGCCTTCCCACGATCCTCACTGGTACGTGAAACACATAACACAAAACACTGTAAGCATAAATGCTTAGTGAGTTCCCCAAAATACCACATATAACACATATTAGCCACTTGAGGCTATAACTCTGTGGGCCCTCTGGCCCTAACTCTGTGGACCCTCTGGTCCTAACTTTGTGGACCTTCCGGTCCTAACTCTATAAACTCTGGAGTACACATAGCATAAATCATCAACACATCACATACATAGTAAACAAGATACTCTATCACATACTCTAATTACCACTCAAGGTAAAGTATAATGAGAAGACTCACCTCGGATAACTTGGTAACCCTCGAACCCGGAAATACTGATCTAGCCTCCGCCTAATCACATAAAATAATTACTCTAATCAATACTACTTTCAAAGACTAGGCTAATCCCTCTCTAAGTTCTCTCAGAAGGGTAAAAGACCATTCTACCCCTCCCATGGCTCAAAAGTCCAAACATTGACTAAACCCCAATAGTCAACGAAGTCAACTCTAGTCAACGAAGTCAACTCTAGTCAACGATCAATTTTTGACCAGACTCGTCGAGTGCACTCAGGCGACTCGGCGAGTCCACGCAGGTCCACTGAATCCTTCTAAGCCTTACTTGGCACGTCGAGTCCCTCCTCCACTCACTGGATTTCTCTGCAACGAATCGCGGGGCAACCCATAACAACTCTCTAATGACTTTCTGAAGTCAGATCTGCTTCTCTAGACTATAGATCTGACCTCCCCATGACCAATAACCACGTAAAGGTCGAAACTTGACTCACATGCAATGCACTCAAAGCTTTCCTTGGCGAAATGGCAACCTAGTCTCCTTTCCTCCATAAACCAACATAAAGCAGAATGGGGAAGGCTCTCTGGACCTCTATGGGTCCAGATCCGAGGTCTAACACAGCAAGGGACCATAACAGTGTAGATCATAGATCTTAACCCAAAACAGAAAGGAAGTTCGATTTGATACCTCAACAGTGTAGATCTGAACTTGAAAACCCTGGATCCACTGCTCCCTTGACCTCCTCTTGCTGGAAACCACTTCTCCTTTGCTAAATCACACCAAAATCAATCAATATGGCCTTATCACTCTCTCAACTCGCTCAAGCTCTCAAGGGGCACTCTCTTTGGACAGGTAGCCGCACAAGAGGGCTATAAGGTCCTTTAAATAGGGCTCAGGCTCGGGGATTTAGGGTTTCAGCCCACAGCGTGGACTCGTCGAGTCCCCCCTTCCCGACTAGTCGAGTCTGCTCATTAATCCAGTCAGTAAACGCGATCCTACTCGACGAGTCTAAGCGTCAATACTAGGAAATCCGGATGTTACGATTCTCCCCCACTAGAATCAGACTTCGCCCTTGAAGTCTTGCTCCGCAAACAACTCTGGATACTGCTCCCGCATCTCCAACTCCGGCTCCCAGGTCAGCTCGGACCCTCTCCGATGTTGCCATTGGACTTGAACCAGGGACACCTCCTTGTTCCTCAGAACCTTGATCTTCCGATCCACAATCGCAACTGGCCTCTCAACATAATCCAGGCTCGCATCCACCTGAATATCTTCCAATGGCACTACCGCCGACTCGTCGGCTATACACTTCCTCAACTGAGACACGTGGAAGGTATCATGAATCTGGCTCAACTCTGCAGGTAGCTCCAATCGATATGCTACTCTGCCCACCCTCGCGGTCACCCTAAACGAACCAATGTACCGGGGCCCCAGCTTGCCCCTCTTCCTGAATCGGATTACTCCTTTCCAAGGAGATACTTTCAGGAGCACGAAATCTCCCACCTGGAACTCAAGATCGGACTGTCGCCTATCCGCATAACTCTTCTGGCGACTCTGAGCTGTCAACAACCTCTGCCTGACCTGTTGTATCTGCTGTGTCGTCTGAAGCACTAACTCAGTGCTACCTAACACTCGCTGCCCAACCTCTCCCCAGCAGATGGGAGTCCGGAACCTCCTCCCATACAACAACTCAAAGGGAGGCATACCGATACTCGAATGGTGGCTGTTGTTATAAGAAAACTCAGCCAACGGCAGATACGTGTCCCAACTTCCTCCGAAGTCCATTACACATGCCCTGAGCATGTCCTCGAGCGTCTGAATCGTCCGCTCGCTCTGACCGTCCGTTTGTGGGTGGTATGCGGTACTGAAATGCAGCCTCGTATACAACTTCTCATGGAATTTCTTCCAGAACCTGGAAGTGAAACGCACATCTCGATCCGACACGATCGAAATCGGTACTCCATGCTGTGATACCACCTCTCTCACATACAACTCTGCCAGCCTCTCAGCAGAAGAGCTCTCACTGATAGCAAGAAAATAAGCGCTATTCGTCAGCCGGTCAACGATCACCCAAATTGCATCGACAGCTCTCGCATTCCTCGGCGATTTGGTGATAAAATCCATAGAAATCTATTCCCACTTCCACTGGGGAATCTCAAGTGGCTGCAACTTTCCATGCGGTCGCTGGTGCTCGGCCTTAACCCTGCAACAGGTCAAGCACCTCTCCACAAACCATGCAACATCCCTCTTCATACAGGGCCACCAATAGTCTTTCTTCAGGTCCAAATACATCTTAGTGGCCCTGGGATGGATCGAAAACCTCGATCTATGCGCCTCCTCCATAAGAATGGTACGTGCCTCGCCCTCAAATGGCACCCAAATACGACCCTGAAAGGTCAAAAGCCCTCGGCTATCGGCAATGAACTCAGATACCTGCCCGATCACCTGTTCTCTCTTGCGGTTCTCCGGTCTCATGGCCTCTACCTGGGCCTCTCGAATGGTGTCCAACACCGGAGTCATCACCGTCAACCTCATACAAACAGCTCGTAACGGGGCACTCTCCGCCCTACGACTCAAGGCATCGACTACAACGTTAGCCTTGCCCGGGTGGTACAGGATCTCGCACTCATAATCCTTTACTACATCCAACCATCTCCTCTGGCGCATATTAAGGTTGGGCTGATCCATCAGATACTTCAAGCTCTTGTGGTCCGTGTATATGGTACACCGAACCCCATACAAATAGTGACGCCAGATCTTGAGGGAGAACACCACAGCCCCCAATTCCAGATTGTGAGTAGGATACCTCGTCTCATGAGGCTTCAGCTGCCTCGATGCGTATGCTATCACGTGCCCTCTCTGCATCAGCACCGCACCCAATCCCGATATCGACGCGTCACAATACACCACTAAATCCTCCATTCCCTCCAGAAGGGCTAACACTGGGGCTTCGCATAATTTCTGGCGAAGTGTCTCGAATGAGGCCTGCTGCTCTGGGCCCCAACTGAAAACCACACCCTTCCGGGTCAACCTGGTGAGAGGAACAGCAATCCTGGAGAAATCCTTGATAAATCTCCGATAATAGCCGGCCAACCCCAGAAAACTCCTGATCTCTGAAGGGGATCTCGGCCTCAATCTTGTCCGGATCGACCAATATCCCATTCTGGTTGACGAGGTGTCCCAGGAACTGGACCTCTCGTAACTAGAAATCGCACTTGGAGAATTTGGCGTAAAGCCTCTCCGATCTCAGAACTCCGAGGAACTCCCTCAAATGCTCCTCATGCTGTTCTCTGGATCTCGAATACACCAATATATCATCAATAAACACGATCACCGAACGATCCAACATCGGCCTGCACACCCTGTTCATGAGATCCATGAACGCCGCTGGTGCATTGGTGAGCCCGAAAGGCATCACCACGAACTCGTAATGCCCATAACGAGTCATGAACGCTGTCTTCTGGATATCCTCATCCCGCACTCTCATCTGATGATATCCAGACCTCATATCAATCTTGGAGAACCAAGACGCTCCCTGCAACTGATCGAACATATCATCGATCCTCGGTAAGGGGTAACGGTTCTTGACCGTTAGCTTGTTTAACTCCCGGTAATCAATGCACATCCGGTGTGAACCATCCTTTTTCTTGACAAAAAGGATCGGCACTCCCCACGGTGAGCTACTCGGCCGAATAAACCCCTTGCCCAGCAGCTCATGCAGCTGTGAGGATAACTCCTGCATTTCTGGTGGCGCAAGGCGATAGGGCGCCTTGGCGATAGGCGCTGCCCCCGGAACCAAATCGATACGGAACTCTACCTGCCTCTCGGGAGGCACTCCCGGCAACTCCTCGGGGAAAACGTCCGGGAACTCACGCACTATCGGGACCTCATCGACCGACCTCGGCCCTCTGCATCTACTCTCGTATCCACCACATAAGCTACAAACCCACTACAACCCTACTGTAGGATCTGCCTCGCTCTAGCGGCCGAACAAAATGCTGACCCAAAACGGGTACCCTCGCCATAAATCGTAAGAACTCCCCCACTAGGGTCTCGTATGGTCATCAGCTGTCGCTCGCAGTCGATAACCGCTCCAAACCTGCTCAACCAGTCCATGCCCATGATGACACAGACATCCCCCACCGCAATCGGGACCAAATCAATCGGAAACTCGACGCCGAAGATCTCGAGTACACATCCTCGAATCACATCAGTGGCATACACCGCTCTCTCGTCAGCTATGGAAATTCGTAGAGGTCGACTCAACGCCTCCCGACTGATACTGATGTGCTGACTGAAGGCTAATGATACAAAAGATCGACTCGCACCCGAGTCAAATAACATCAAGGCAGGTACATAACTCACAAGAAAAGTACCTACGCATATCATAATATAAGCACAATATCTCAAACATCAAATAAATACATGAAAGAATACATACCAGCCACGACATCGGGCGATGCGCGAACCTCCTCCGCTGTCAACTGGAAGGCTCTTCCTCGTGCCTTCGGTGCCTCAGCCTTCACCGGCCGACTCTCGGTAGCTCGCACAGTAGCAGGGGCAGATCCCTGTGATGCTCCCTGTGCTGACCCCCGCAACTGCGGATACTCGGCCTTCCGGTGTCCGGTCTGGTTATAGTGGAAGCAGACTGCAAACCCCTTGGGGCAATCCTTGGCCATGTGCCCCTCCTTGCCACACTTGTAGCAAGACCCTGATCTGCAAATCCCCTCATGACTCTTGCCGCACTTGCCACAAGTGCGGCCCTTCTGGTTCCCTGATCTCGAATCGGCGGGCTTGGCCCGCTTGGCTGCCGGCTGGGATAGAGTCGGTCATCGATCCCTCGTCTGAGACTCCGCCTCCTCCCTAGCCTGAGTCTCAAGCTCTATCTCCCTCTTCCGAGCATTTTCCTGAAGCTCGGCAAATATCCGGTACGACGAGTTCGCCACGAACTCGCGGATGTCTCTCCTCCAAATTCTCAAATACCGACTCATGCGTGCCTGCTCGGAAGACACGTGCTCAGGGCAGAACATCGCCCTCTCATGGAACATCCTGGTGATCACAGTAACAGACTCGGTACCCTGCTTGAGGGTCAAGAACTCCTGGGCCAAACGTTCCCTTTCCACCGGGGGAACATACTCATCACGAAACATAGCGGTGAACCTCTCCCAGGTCACCGCGGCAAGCTCTGCAGAAGAATAGTGCGCTGTCACAAACTTCCACCAGTCCTTCGCTCCAAAGCGAAGCTGGTTTAGCGCGAACCAAACTCTCAGATGCTCCGGACTAGAACATGTATAGAAGCATCCCTCGATGTCAGAAACCCATCTCATCATAGCAATCGAATCCTGCATCCCATCAAACTCTAGTGGCTTCGTGTTGCTGAACTCCCGGAACAACAACGAATCGCCACCCTGAGGTCTAGCAGCAGTAACAGCCGCAGTGGCCGCAGCAGCCATAGCCTCAGTAACCGTTGCGTATCTCTCGTCGAAAGTCTCAATTAGGGTGGTCTTCATAGACCCAAACATCTTTGGTATCTCTGCGCGGATCGCCACAGCCACCTCTTCGTGGATCAACTGGCGGAGCTCCTCATCACTCACTCCGCTGGTCTCTGGTCTGTGGCGTGTGCCAACCATGATGTCTCTGAAATACAACACAAAATATCAGAGAGTCGCTCGAGTATGCACACACTCGATATCCCATTCCTACTCCATCCCTGGTACCCTAAGGATTCTTACTTGGGCTGTGCACTGATCCGGTGTCTTCAGTAGTACGGGCCCAATACTATCGTCCACACCGCATCAGAATTCACCCCAAGTCCTCCTCCTAGGATCCCAAATCCCAAGTACTCTACTCTCACTATGCATAGGCTACTCTCTAGCAGACCTCTCATAAGCTCCTCGCTGCTACCTACCCACTCTCAAGCGTCTCCAAGCAGCAAAACCCCTAGGCTAAGGCATCACAAATCAGGCCACGCTAGTCCTAATAAGAATACCTAGCCTACTCTAACATGCATAACATATCATATCATATCTCACAACACGTAATATAAGGGTATTTTGGGAAATCACCGTTCGGGCGCTGGCTGATCGTACACACTGCTCTGCTCTGTTCTTTCCAAAACCTTTTTAACCTTTTAAAAAAAATTTGGTTTTAATTCGAAAAATTTCTCAAATCCTCAGTTTGAGTTCAAATGCGCCTGAAGGTGCATCCGAATCCCTCAAACCAAGGCTCTGTTACCAATTTGTAACAACGTAAATTTCAAAACAATTTTTCACTTTTAAAAATGTAATTTCAATCATACATATTCCCAAATCTCATTTTATCACATGTCAAAACCATAAAAACACATCCCAAGATCAAAACGTATAAAACTCCGATAGTGTGTACTGATCATGTCGGCGCCTTCCCGCGATCCTCACTGGTACCTGAAACACATAACACAAAACACTGTAAGCATAGATGCTTAGTGAGTTCCCCAAAATACCACATATAACACATATTAGCCACTTGAGGCTATAACTCTGTGCGCCCTCTGGCCCTAACTCTGTGGACCCTCTGGTCCTAACTTTGTGGACCTTCCGGTCCTAACTCTATAAACTCTGGAGTACACATAGCATAAATCATCAACACATCACATACATAGCAAACAAGATACTCTATCACATAATCTAATTACCACTCAAGGTAAAGTATAGTGAGAAGACTCACCTCGGATAACTTGGTAACCCTCGAACCCGGAAATACTGCTCTAGCCTCCGCCTAATCACATAAAATAATTACTCTAATCAATACGACTTTCAAAGACTAGGTTAATCCCTCTCTAAGTTCTCTAAGAAGGGTAAAAGACCATTCTACCCCTCCCATGGCTCAAAAGTCCAAACATTGACTAAACCCCAATAGTCAACGAAGTCAACTCTAGTCAACGATCAATTTTTGACCAGACTCGTCAAGTGCACTCGGGCGACTCGGCGAGTCCACGCGGGTCCCCTGAATCCTTCTAAGCCTCACTTGGCACGTCGAGTCCCTCCTCCACTCGTCGGTTTTCTCTGCAATGAATCGTGGGGCAACCCCGACTCGACTCGACGAGTCCGCTTATGGACTCGGCGAGTTGCTCCCATAACAACTCTCAAATGACTTTCTGAAGTCAGATCTGCTTCTCTAAACTATATATCTGACCTCCCCATGACCAATAACCACGTAAAGGTCAAAACTTGACTCACATGCAATGCACTCAAAGCTTTCCTTGGTGAAATGGCTTCTAAAATGGCAACCTAGTCTCCTTTCCTCCATAAACCAACATAAAGCAGAATGGGGAAGGCTCTCTGGACCTCTATGGGTCCAGATCCGAGGTCTAACACAGCAAGGGACCATAAACTCAACTTTTCAAGCCTTAAAAAGGTTATAAAAAACCCTAGATCATAGATCTTAACCCAAAACAGAAAGGAAGTTCGATTTGATACCTCAACAGTGTAGATCTGAACTTGAAAACCCTGGATCACACCAAAATCGATCCATATGGCCTTATCACTCTCTCAACTCGCACAAGCTCTCAAGGGGCACTCTCTCTGGCCAGGTAGCCGCACAAGAGGGCTATAAGGTCCTTTAAATAGGGCTCATGCTCGGGGATTTAGGGTTTCAGCCCACAGCGTGGACTCGTCGAGGCCGCTCATTAATCCAGTCAGCAAACGCGATCCTACTCGACGAGTCTAAGCGTCAACTCGTCGAGTCCCTCTCTTTTACTAAAAAAAATGATCAAACACAATACCTGGAAATCCGGATGTTACACGGGTCAAAGGAACCGCAATCTCGGAGAAGTCCCATGTAAATCTCCGGTAATAACCTGCTAGACCCAGGAATCTCCCACTGCATCGCGGCCTCTATCTTGGCCGGATCAACTAGAATACCCTTCTGGTTGACAAGGTGCCCAAGAGATTGCACCCCGCGCAACCAGAACTCACATTTGGAGAACTTTATAAAAAGTCTCTCCCCTACTTAGATTCAACTAGGACATCACGGCACGCGAGAATTAAAGGATTCCCAATCTTTCCCGCTTTCTAATATCCCACTGGTGACAACCTGTGCTTACCAATGCTAGTGATTAATCACCGGTTAAACCTTTAGATCGCCCATACTTGGAAATCTTGATGAGTACTCTTGAAATCTGATCCAGAAAAATAACGGTACACGCGGAACCCACTCTGCAAGATGCGTCCCTCTGTGAGTTCATCAAGGACTTTTCGGCATGCAGGATGGCATATATGATCCTTGATAACCCAACCACTAGCAGAAAACTGACCCGAGATTTGACCTATCCAACTCACTCACAATTCCAAAGCGATACATATTCCCATCATCCATCTATTAGCAGTAGAAGATGACATACCCGCAACATCTGGAGGAATACTGATCACCTTCTCCAGAGATGACAGGAACTAACAATAGGTTCCTCCTTCCTGAAGAATTCTAAGAATCCACAGACCTTGGGTTTTAGATGAACCCCTAACTGTCCTGCAACGAATCTGACCTGAAAGTCCCCGAGACGGCGGTCAAAAGCCCCCAAATCCCTTCCTTGGCTAAACAAAAGACCACCAAGGTCCATTCCCAAACTCCACAAGTAATCTCCAAGGAGATGAACTTCCACGATCACGCATCGACTCGTTCAGGATCTGCTCCTAAGTCAGAACTAGAATCTGAGTTTCATTCTTGGGTGCTTAACACCATACCGAACTGACATTCCAAACATTCGAATATACCCAAGAATCCTTATCACCTTTTGCTGACATGACCAACCCTGCTACCCTGTAGCAGCCTGAACCCTTGGAGCGACAAACTCCCTTGTGCACTTTCCCGTACGTGCTGCACTGACTCCGGCCTCGTTGGCCTTTCACCCGATTATCAGAAGCCATGGGTCTCTTCCCGGGACCCTCTACTATACGCACCTGGCACGACCCTCTCTTCCAAGGGTGCTCTAAATCGATCTCGCATCTGCAAACTCTTGGAAGTCATATCCTTCAGGGTCTGACACCCTGTCACACTCACTAGCTCACTTGCCAAAGGCAAAGCTGTAACAACTGGAACATCCTCTGTCCCCAAACCGGGTCACAAACTCCTCCTTGAAGCTTCTCATATTCTCTAAGACTCTCACCGATTCTAGTATGGATTATGTGCTTTCAGTAGTACAGGCCCAATACTTACTTTCCACACCTATCCATACTTTCCTCAGCATTCCTCCTGAATCCTCCAAGTCACTTCCTTAACTGGTAAACCCAAGTCTAACTGAGCCCCACTACTAACCCACTGAAACATATCCTAGGCTTTCCTAGGTTCCCATACTCACCCAGTCCTCAGCTGCTGAAAGATTCCCAGTAATGTCAACTAGCTACCTCATGAATATAGCTAGCTCACATTACTAAGAGTCCCGCAAAGCACAAAGCAAGCAACATTCGGACAATGGAAAATCTAATAATTATATTCCAATCAAACCATTTTATCCTCTACTCAGGGATCTGTACATGCAATTCAAAGGCTCATACGATCAGGCATAACCTAAACAGGCTATCCTATCACTGACTGATCAGTACTAGCATGCAAGTCTACAAGCACATACAATAGGCATATAAGGCATCCTCCTAGATCCTCAGCCCTAATCTAGCATACAGTTCTCATAAGCATATCATAACATAACATATCATAACATGTATGGGTATCTTGGGGAAAACTTACTTGAGCTCGGCTGATTGCACGCATCACACACCTTCTTCTTTTCAAAGTTCTTCTATCCCTCTAAATTCTTTTTATAAAAATGATTTTCTTTTGAAATTTTTCATACCAAGCCCTCAGTTTGAGTCCTGACACACACGAGAGTGTGCCCGAATCCCTCAAACCAAGGTTCTGATACCAACTTGAAACATCCCAAAATTTAAGGCCAAAAATTTCATTTAAATTAAGTTATTGCATAAAACCGATCAATATAAAAACTTTCATAATAATATCCCATGTCAAACCAAAGGATCAATAATCAAAACATAGTATCATAAAACCATATCAGAGTGTAATCCTAAGGATCCAGTGTGCGGAAAACATAGTGTGATGCGATGCGACCAAGCCGTCTCCTTTTCTTTGAAACAATGTACCTGAAACACATAACACATAACACGGTAAACACGCATCCTTAGTGAGTTTCCCAAAATTCAACATATACATATTAGCCACTCGAGGCTATAGCTCTGTAAGACCTTCCGGTCAATGTGTCTCAGTGGGACCTTCCGGTCCCATATCTCTGGTAGACCTTCCGGCCCGACCATGACTTGCCTTCCGGCCTCAACTCTGATTGCCTTCCGGCCATAACTCTGTCGACCTTCCGGTCCCAAATCATACAGCATTTACATATCACATAAGTCACATAGCTCATACAAATATATAAGACCTTCCGGTCACATATCACATAAGTCACATAGTTCATAGAAATATATAAGACCTTCCGGTAACATATCACATAAAGTCTCATAACTCATTCATACACATAAGACCTTTCGGTCACACCTAGTTAGCATTCATGGTAAAGTATAGTGAGAAAACTCACCTGAAACAGCTAAAGTCCTGCAGACTCAATCCCATACTGCTGAAGTCCTGCAGACTCAACTCCAGCTGCTGGATGACAGATTCCCGATCTGTCGATATCAAAACATCACCCAATTAATAATTAGGTCCCACTACATAATCATAAGTACCTACTTTGGATAATTACTACATTACCTCAGGCTTGGCTTTTTTTAAGCCCAAGGCCCAATCCATAGGCCCAAAGTCAATTAGGAATCAAAGCCCAACATATGGCCCAACCTTCCCAACTGGGCCCAAGCCTGTACATGGTCTTATTCTGAGGCCAAACATCATGTAATCATTAAGGCCTAAACTGTGGCCCATCTATGGCCCAATTTTCCAAATTGGGCCCAACCCCTCATATGGGCCTTACCTCAAAGCCCATCAATTATTCTAGTCCCTTTGCTTGATCTTGGATGGCCTATTGATAACTCAAGCATCAAGGTCTACTAGAAAGGCCCAACAATAAACCCAAGTGAAATTAGGGTTTCACATAAAATGACGATTAGGGTTAAGTGTTTCTCACTTACGCCATTAAGGACTTAACCCACTAAGGACTTAATCCACTAAGTCCGGTATTGCTTAGATTAATTTTGCCAATGATTCTTATTTAACATTTCAAATTATTAAATAATTCCCGTGTGTGTCCCGATAACTCTCAAAATTAGGGTTTTATTGGCATTAGGGTTTTCCAAACCCTATTTAGGGTTTCCAACCCAAATACTAGCCCACTTATCAATTTGTTGGGCGTTTAGGTCAATTAGGGCTTTATTGGGCCTTTTAGGCCCACTAGAATATCATTAAGCCCATTAGGGTTTTCACCAAGTCCATTAGGCTCATTAGGGTTTTTACTAAGCCCATTAGGCTTCATTGGGCCCATTAGGGCTTACAAGGCCTATTAGGGTTTCAAGCACTCCAAACAAATCAAACTCAACGAGGCAAGCACACCGCCACCCGACACGGCGGCCGGTGGCGGCAGCCACCACCCTAAGGTGGTGGTTTTCATTTTCTTTTATTATTCCGATTACATCACAATTACAATAATATCCAAATGACACACACACACACACTCACAAAATAACACACACACACACACAACCACATTGTGGTGGCCGGCGGTGGCGCACGGTGGCAACCACCACCCTAAGGTGGTGGTGATGCCATTACCGAAAGCTACATCTCTACACACACCAACTGAAACGCGCATTTTTGCTTCTTTACTCGGAAAGGAAAGCCAACCACCCACCTTGTGGCGTACGGCGGCGGAAATGACACGAAAAGGTGGCAGCAGCAACAGCGCGGCGGAAGAAAATGCGACAGCAGCAGCTTCGTCATTCGTGGTAGCCACCATGGCCGGCGGCCATGGTGGTTCTTTACTATCTCCCTTCGACAGAAAGCCTACACACAACAACCTCGCTCGGAAAACGAACTCAACACCCACCTGTGGTGGATGGCGATGGCAACAGCAACTCAGGAAGGCGGCAACAACGCTTCCGGCGGCTGAAACGACGTCATTCGAACATGATAGCCCTTTTGGGTGGCGACCGATGAACGGAACCACGGAGACAACCCATACGGCAGCGGCGCGAACTGTAGCGGCGACAACAGATGAAGGAGTTCCCGCCGACGGTTCTTGTCCTCATCAGCGAAGAAGTAGCAGCGGTGCACCGTCTCGCCCACATCAACAGTTGATGGCGGAGGCTTTAGTGATCGGAGGTAGCAGCGGTGCCGGAGATTGAAGAGGTGCATGGTGGCGGCTGGAGGGAGGTATAGGTTGGAGGGTGATGGCCGCATAAAAAAATGGTCAAAAGGGTTAGGGTTTGTTCCCTATATACTCGACGCCCTTAAACATTTCTCCATAATGCCACAATTAGCCCCTCTCTTCCCATATCTTTTCAAACTAAGCCCAAATTTTACCTTTTCTACCCTAGCTTCGGAAATCCCTTCAAATCTGATACCTGATTTACCAAACAGCCCCTAGGCCTCCAAAATCTCTTCAATGAAGTCCCAATAATTTCCATTTAGTCCCTGCCTTCCATAAAACTTACAAATTAAGTCCGGATTTTACACTTTTAACCCCCAATCTCTTAGTGTGTGACAATTAGCTCCACGAGACCACCATTTGATATATAATTATTTATTTTAGGGCTTCTATTCGTTCATTAATTTATTTATTTATCTAATAAATAAACGGAGTGTTACAACTCTCTCCCATTTAAATTAGATTTCGTCCTCGAAATCATTCCTTACCATTCCTTACTCGCCCACCCGCTCTAGTAACATGGTAACCATACTGAGCATACCCTGGCCTTTCCGGGGTAGTCGTGACCAATATTCTCAAGCCCTAAAATCCGCAGATGAACAAATTCCTCGCAACAATTCACATCTACTCCGTCTGAAATCTGTTGTCTTGAGATGGTCTGATTTCCTGACAAACCACCCATACTGAATCATTATCGTTGGATATAGTACGTTTATCCCTCAACTGACTACTCAACTTCCGATAAATTATGGTTCCCTCTAGATAGTACACGGCCCAAATAGGATAAACGAATGGGTTTATGGCTCACTACGGTTAATTGGATTAGCTATGGCCCAATAAGGCCCATTAGGGTTAGAACGAATCATTCTAGGCTCAAATGGTCGAAAATGTTATAGATTTTGTGAATTGGGTCCATTTAGAAGCCAAATACGGTTTCCAAGCCCAAAATAGTTGAATTGAATGCTTATTGGTCCATTAGGCCCAATAAGAAAATCCTAGTCCAATATGGACTTAAACCGGGATTCTTAGGGTTTTAAGACTCTTTGTTGAACATGAGAGATGAATTCAAATGAGCACTTAGTGATATTTACTTAGTGTATATGTTTTATAATAGTTGAATTATTACACGAGTGTGATAACAAGATCTATGCGCAGGGACAAGGTTTGAGAACTCAAACCTTGAGTGAGTGCTTGAGATCAATGTCTGCTTGATAATGGATGTTCAAGTCGAGACTGGAAAGACCAGTCAGGTCTTAGATGATCGGTTCAACAAAGGATCAATACATTGATTGAGAACAAGTAGATAATGATCAAGGTAAAGTTAATAAATGAAGAACAAGAAGAATGTTTTTAATGTAATAAGAGTAAATGCCAAAAGTGAGTGAAAGATCTGTAGTTGACTTGTATTGAAAGCTCCTATTTAAAGGAGAGAATGTTACAATAAATTATCCCAGATGTTTACATAGGACCGGACAAAAGACATATGTCTGACATTCTGATTGTCCTAAAGTAACTTTAGACTAAGTCCTATGAAACGTTACATCAAATACAAGACAAAAGTAATAAATGCACTAAAGACAGAAAGACTTCATTCCGGACAAGTAATATTCTGGAGATGAAGGTTTGATCCGGATAACTACACATTCCAGACTCAGGATTAGCTGCAGAATGTGTTCCTCTTCAAAATGCTTCTCCTCTCCTTTTCTCCAGCTCCGGACAGATTTCGGATTACATTCTCCTTCGGAACTAACATGCTTCAGAAGATGTACTTAGGATTGCTAGAGGTTCACTTTCAGGTTCCAACAATCTCCCCCCTAAATGAACTTAACAATCCATAGAGCTTAGTTCATTTCTTCCTTGATGAAGGTGTATGCTCGGAACAACCATTCACGCACCGCGATATACCAAGTCAATTGACTTACAAACTTTGCCTTCACCTGTTCCGGAGCATCAGACTTGGACGCCCAGGAAATGAACTTCTTCAGAGCTTTGGTAGGAACCAGGTGTTTGTCAAGGACTCAGAAGAAGTCCTTCTTGTTTGTTTTCCTGGTGGTGTACACAAACCCTAGAACCGGTTCTTCGATCGGACCATCTGAAAGAATTTCAGCTTCCGGAAGAACAAAGTCGATCTTTACAACGTATTGTTCGGTTCCGTAGAGGTGAGAAAGTTCGTAATCACAGCGGCAGAACTCAGCAACATAGTCTTTGAGAAAGCTGAGAGTTGCGTGGTAGGCACCCATACTGATGTCATCCTTCTGATTTTCTCTGAAGTAAGCAACTAGGGTAAGGATGTCATTCGGATTCATTAAAGGAAAATCTGCATCAGTAACGGTCCGAGGAGTTGGCTTGTTCCGGAGGAGATGGAAACGAAATAGAGGACAGTTCAGCTCAAATTTTACCATAATTTTTCTTCCAAAGCCTTGAACTTTGGTGATCCTCTTTCTTGTCCATACTTCCTTGAAAGGTTAAGCATTTTTAGCATAGAAGGTTTTGAGCCTTTCACACTCTGTCCGGATGATCACTTCCGGATGATCGGTTGGATGGAGCGGAGCAAACTTCGTGTAGAACTTGCTAAAAGGAGAGAGAGGAAGATCAAGTTGATCAGTGTCATTTGAGGGAAGGTCATAGTAGAGTGTTGGGATGATTTCTTTTTCTTGAAGGATACCTTCACGGCACAGAGGAGAGATGCCACGCATCGGATCAGGATGGTCTTTTAGAGCTTGAATCTGGATACTGTCCTCCAGTGCCTTGTGAATTTCCTCCTCAGACCATCCATATTTTTGTTTGAGAGGAGGTCCGGAGCGGAAGGCTTGAGGTTCGGAAGTCATCGGTTTCTTCCCTTTGTCTTTCTGAAGTGCATCAATCACCATCTTCATATTTTCATCAATGATGAATTCCGGAGTGGGAGTTGGAAGCGGTTCTTCTGGAATTTCATATGGGGTCCGGAGAGGAGAGCCCTGGTCAATTGGAGCTATTTTTGGTTCCGGAATGGGAGTGGGAGACAGCATAGAGGGAGTGGCTCGGAAGGCTTGAGCTGTAAGGAATGATTTTGCCTTAGCCATTTTGACGGCCATTTCAAAGGCATCCGGAAGAGAGGATGACCAGGAGACAGCGGACCAGATCCTCTTTTGTTCCTCTGTTAACACCTTCAGAGTAGTCAGCTTTGGAGCTTGAAGACCAAGAACTCCTTTGGGAGCTTCATCCGGAATATATATTTCATAATCTTCATCTTCTTCGCTCCCTTCATTGATTCCCAGGATTCCGGAGACGATTTGAACGTCTTCATCTTTGGAATCGAGGTCCTCATCCCTAAGTGTGAATTTTGAGGCTGGTTCCCATCTCCTGCTTGGACCTTCTCCCCCTCTTGCATCGGTGAACCTTGATACCGGTGCAAGCGACAAATCTTCCTTGATATCATCAAGTTTGGAAAAAACTTTTTGAAGACCTGTGGAGAGTTGAAGAGTAAGAGTGTCATAGGCTTCAACAGTGGGAGCTTGTTCGGAGATATGCTTGAATATGCTGCTCAGGATGGCAATCATCTCATCAAACTTCCTGTTCGGAACATCAACAATGTTCCAAGTTGAGCGCAGGAGTTTGATGAGTACTTGTTGAATGATGAGGTTCATCTCATCCTTCTTCCAGATCTCCTTCTCCAGTCTTTAAATTTGTTTCTCATGACGAACATGAGTCTGCTTGATTAGGTCGTTGGTGGCAGACACAAGATCGTCATGAACCTTGAGCATTGAGGAGATGGTGTTGAGATAGTTTTCAACAAGAGCGTCATACTTGGAGTCAAGTTGCTCAACAGTGTGCTTCAGCTGGATGGAAATCAGCTGATCAAGTTGGGCTTCTCTCTCTGCTATGGATGGTCCGGACTGATGGGAGAGAGACTGAAGAATAGCATCAAGTTTCGAATCAAGTCCAGAGACTTTTTGATCCAACTTAGAATTCAACTCTGTTACTGATGCCTCTATAGTTAACACTTTATTCATAGTGTCTGAAACATTGTTGCGGATCTCCAGAAGGGCAAATGGGTCAACGTGGTCACCAGCTGAGGATTCTGAATCAGAATCAGAGTGTTGCGGAGGAGGTTGGTGAGCGTCCGGATTTGAGGAGGGACCTTGTTTGGTAGTATCATCATCTTCTTGAAGGTTTGAGTTGGAGCCATCGTCCGGAGTGGTAGTAGAAGAGGATCCGAAGTCAAAGGCAGACTTGGATACGGATGCTTTGGATCGATAGTGAACGGAGGTCATGAGATGAGCATCCAGAACGGTTGTTGCTTCTTCATCCAACATAACGTCTTCAGATATCTCTTCTTCCGGATCAGTATGGAAGACGCTTTGATGAGTGGTGATTGGGGGTAGCTCCGCAGTGAGTTCATTGATGGAGTCATCGTCTGTTGGAGGGACATAGGGCAGATTACTTTGGATGGCCCTATTCCTCATGGAGATGAGAGTGGACTCCACTTGAGCTCGAGAAAGGTCCGGACGTCGAGATGAGACCCTTTTCACATAATCTTCCCACAAAGGATCATTAGTGCATGGTCGTCCTGTACGCCTTTCGGGTATCAGACCAGTTGTGGCATCGGAAGTTATAGAGACTGTTCCTCCTTCCGGATGCTTGGGTTCCGAAACAATGGTTCTGGAGTGTGTGTGTGTTGAAGAGATAATGGGAATATCAAATTTGACACGTGGGTGTGTTCCAGGGGGCTACAAGGAACTTTGTTCAACACCAGCATCACCCTTTTGGGATGGTGAGGGTGGAATATGTGTACACTCCCCGTGAGTGCGTGCTTGTGATGATGAAACATTGAGTGGTACCTCAGATGAGTGGGCAGGAGGGGTGTACGGACGGACAAAATCAGCCAGAATTTCATGGGTGCCCTCCTGTTGAGAGAGGGCACTGACTTTGGATTTCTTTTTGGCCTTAGGTTTGGTAGGTGAAGCCTTTCGTTTGGCTGGTTGCTTAACTTTGGGTCCGGACTTAGTATAAATGGCCTCTTCCGGAGTAGGCTCAACTGAAACCGGGGCAGGTTGTGTTGGGTCGAACACAACCGCAGTCTCAATATGGTGTTTCAAAAAGGGAGAGTCGGAAGGAATGATGGCCAACATATTGTCTGGAAGACGTCTGACTGGACCAAAAGATGATTGGTACGGAATTCTATATGCCTTAACGAGTTTAAAAGATAAACATACCTCCGGAGGAATGGTGCTCACCGAAATGGGGACGTTAAGTTCCTTGAAGATTTGTTCAATCGTCAGGGCCCAAAATCTAGGGCTCGAAATCTCGTTCGGTTTTCTCTTGATGGCGAACTTGCGGAAGTCTTGCCACAAGACTTCCGGAAGATCTACAGCGTTGTTGTGTCCGGAATAAATGCTGAAAACCACATTCAGCCAATCTTTGCTCAATGTATCAGTACCGTCATGCTTACCCGATAGCCCACGGATGATTAGATGCATAAGAACGGTCCAGAGCCCAGAAATAGCTGTTTTCTTGAAGTCCTTTGACCTATAGTCTTGTGAGTAGCCGATGAAGTTCAGAAATGTCTGAAACTCTTCAGCCGTTGGTTCAACAACTTTAAAGCCAGCAGGATTTGGTGTAATTCCAATCGCCTTAAGGAAGGTTGATTTGTAGACAGGAATGGTGCGATCTCCACTAATGGTGGTTAACAGAACACCATCTTCGAGCTTGATGATGGAGAATGCACGATGAAGATAAGAGAGTGGGAGAGGAGGATCAGAGATTTTGGTTAGTGGAATGGAGAGGGGATGATTTGCAAGGAACTCAATCATTATTCTGATTGATTCATCATAGTCAAGGGGGTTTAATGAGAACAGTTGAGTGGTGTCCCTAAGAAAGGGTTCTTGATCGGCAGATGATGATGATCCCTTTGATCCTTTGGATGATTTCTTCCTGGCGATGGATTTCTTGGGTGTTGGTGCAGATGGAGTTGGGTTTTTTGAAGACTCCATTAATGAAGATTGAAGGAAGCTTGATGAACACGAAGAACAGTGAGGGATATTTGGAGGATTAAGAGTAAAGAGAGCGTAAAGAGGTAAAAGGGAATGTGAAAGAGTATTTATAGGTAGGTAAAGATGGGTCGGGTCGAAAAAGGTAATGATGAGGGTCCGAGATCCATCGGGTCGCATTTAATGTTTGGAAATTGAGAATAGACAGGTGAGGTGAAAGGGCAAGGCATTTGTGGCTAAAAGAGGAGAATGTAACCGTCAATTCTATTTCTAGTTTAGAGGGCGTGCAATCGTGTCACGCAAATCGAGGAAGATTGGATAAGGATCTTCCTGAAAAGTAACCGTTGTGAAAAACCGTTTCGCCTTATTACCATTTGGTATTTCGGATGAATTGTTCCGGACAGTGCATGATCCGGAGGGTAAAGGATATGTTCCGGAACATATATGATGAAAAAGAGGTTCCGGAACAAATTTTGAGAATGTCGGAGCACTTTTGAACATTGGATAAGGATCTTCCTAAAAAGTAACCATTGTGAAAAACCGTTTCGCCTTATTACCATTTGGTATTCCGGATGAATTGTTCCGGACAGTGCATGATCCGGAGGGTAAAGGATATGTTCCGGAACATATATGATGAAAAAGAGGTTCTGGAACAAATTTTGAGAATGCCGGAGCACTTTTGAAATTTTCGGAGCAAATTTGAAATTCCGGAGCAATTTTGAAATTCCAGAGCACATTTTGAAATTCCGGAGCACATTTTGAAATTCCGGAGCACATTTTGAAATTCCGGAGCACATTTTGAAAATTTCGGAGCATTTTTGAAATTTCGGAGCATTTTTGAAATTTCTGAGCATTTTTGAAATTCCGGAGCAAATTTGAAATTCCAGAGCACATTTTGAAAATTCCGGAGCATTTCTGAAAATTCGCCTTTCCGGGGTGGATTTTCCGGAATTCCTTTATTGAGTGAGTTCCGAAATAGGGATTCGAATGATGGTTGATCTTGATAGTCGTGATGAAGAGAATGAACTGTACAGCTTAAAAACTTCAAGGGATAATTAGTAATAAAGGCAAGTAAAATGATCCTATATAGTCAGAGGGAAAATAGTTCCGAAGCAAAAATAATTGAGTTCGGAGCATATTTTTCTTCTGAATACTTCTATCAAAGAGAAGATGTCTCCTGAAAGAATTGAGGATCAGACATCATCATACCCATTTTGTTCAGAAAACCATTAAATTTGGTTTCGTCTAATGCCTTAGTAAAGACATCAGCAATTTCATCGTCAGATGGAACAAAAACAAGTTCGATGTCACCATTTAGAACATGATATTTAATTAAATGGTACCGAATGTCAATATGCTTCGTCATGGAGTGCTGAATTGGATTGTGAGAGATTGCAATGGCACTTTGAGAGTCACAGTAGATAGGAATGCGTTGAAATCGGTAACCATAATCCAAAAGTTGAGATTTCATCCAAAGAACTTGAGAGGTACAGCTGGCAGCAGCAATGTATTCGGCATCAGCTGTGGAGAGAGCAATGCAGTTCTGTTTCTTGGATGACCAGCTGACTAAACGACCACCTAGGAATTGACATCCCCCTGATGTACTTTTCCTATCGAGTTGAAGACCACCATAGTTTCAATCAGAGTAAGCTTGCAGAAGGAAAGTTTCATTTGCTGGATACCAGATTCCGAGGTTCTTTGTACCTTTTAGGTATCGGAATATTTGTTTCACAGCCAGAAGATGAGAGATCTTCGGATTGACTTGAAATCTGGCACATAAGCATGTTGAGAACATAATGTCCGGACGACTTGCAGTGAGGTAGAGTAAGGATCCAATCATTCCACGATACTTCTTTTCATCAACGGAAACACCCGAAGGGTCGGAAAAGATTTTGTGTCCGAAGCCCATGGGTACCTTTGCTGAGGCACATGTGTCCATTGAATATTTCTTGAGAAGTTCAGAAATATACTTCTCTTGGTGAATAAAAATACCTTTGTTAGTCTGTTTGACTTGAAGGCCAAGAAAGAAGATTAATTCTCGATTCATGCTCATTTGGAATCGACTGATCATAAGTTTGGCAAAGTCAGCAACCATAGATGAATCCGTAGATCCAAAAATAATGTCGTCCACATAAATTTGTACCAGCATGAGATGCTTTCCATTTGATCTTCGGAATAGAGTGGGATCAAGTATACCTCTTTGAAAACCTGAGCGTTTGAGAAAATCAGTGAGTGTCTCGTACGAAGCCCGAGGAGCTTGCTTGAGTCCGTAGACAGCCTTTTGGAGTTTATAACAGTAGTTCGGAAAGGAAAGATTAATAAATCCGGGGGGCTGTTGAAGGTATACTTCAGTGTCAAGTTCACCATTAAGAAATGCACTCTTAACATCCATTTGATAAACTTTGAAGCCTTTGTGGGCAACATAAGCAAGAAAGATTCTGATAGCTTCAAGTTGTACAACAGGAGCAAAAGTCTCGTTGTAGTCAAGGCCTTCAATTTGAGTAAAACCTTTAGCGACCAATCTTGCCTTATTTCGGATGATAACTCCTGCATCCTCTAGCTTGTTGCGAAATACCCATCTTGTACCGACAATGGGGTGATGTTGAGGAGGAGGTACGAGAGTCCAGACTTCATTTCGATCAAATTCTGCCAGTTCCTCTTGCATGGCTGTAATCCAATCAGCATGCTCTAATGCTTCCTTGATGGATTTGGGTTCAACCATGGATATGAATGCTGAAAAATGACATTCATTTTGGATGTTGGTAGCTGAGCGAGTTTGTACACCAACATTCGGATTGCCTATCACTTGGTTTGGAGGATGATCCTTCATCCAAACATGAAATCGAGGGAGTTCTTGTGCAGTTGAAGATCCTACGTCAACAATGGAATTGATTTGCTCCCCCTGAATGATCTGAATATTGGGATGATGCTCCCCCTGAACTTCTGAACCGTAGAGGTTGACATCATCATCAGAAGGGAACTCAAAGAAGTTTTCGTTTTCATCAATGTTGAGAGGATTAGAGTCATCGAAATCAGCAGCTGCATCTTGGAAGCCATCCACATTTGATTCAAGAGAGGGATTTGCATTATTCTCCCCCTCAACCTGATAAGGTTGAAACGGTTCAGAATCAAATGGAGGTAGGCTCGGAAGTAGACCGGAGAGGTTGTGAGAAACTGGGGCTTCCGAAGGAGGAATTGAAATTAGAGATGGTCTTGATCGAGATTTGGAATCAAGAGCTGTTTCGGAAGGACAAAAGAGGGTTTTAAAGTCAACCTCAATAATGGTTTGAGGGTTCGGACATCATGGAGTCTGATGCTCCTCCGCCAGGATGTCCGACCCTCCAACTATTCTTGAGGTTGACTTTGAAACCGTCTTTGGTCCTTCCGAAACAGCTCTTGATTCCGAATCTCGATCAAGACCATCTCTAATTCCAATTCCTCCTTCGGAAGCCCCAGTTTCTCACAACCTCTCCGGTCCAATTCCGAGCCTACCTCCATTTGATTCCGAACCGTTTTAACCTTATCAGGTTGAGGGGGAGAATAATGCAAATCCCTCTCTTGAATCAAATGTGATTGGCTTCCAAGATGTAGCTACTGATTTCGATGACTCTAATCCTCTCAACATTGATGAAAACGAAAACTTCTTTGATTTGCTCCCCCTGAATGATTTGAATATTGGGATGATGCTCCCCCTGAACTTCTAAACCGGAGAGGTTGACATCATCATCAGAAGGGAACTCAAAGAGGTTTTTGTTTTCATCAATGTTGAGAGGATTAGAGTCATCGAAATCAGCAGGTGCATCTTGGAAGCCATCCATATTTGATTCAAGAGAGGGATTTGCATTATTCTCCCCCTCAACCTGATAAGGTTGAAACGGTTCGGAATCAAATGGAGGTAGGCTCGGAAGTAGACCGGAGAGGTTGTGAGAAATTGGGGCTTCCGAAGGAGGAATTGGAATTAGAGATGGTCTTGATCGAGATTCGGAATCAAGAGCTGTTTCGGAAGGACCAAAGAGGGTTTTAAAGTCAACCTCAAGAATGGTTTGAGGGTTCGGACATCCTGGCGGAAGAGCATCAGACTCCATGATGTGAGTTGTGATGTGAGTGGGACAAGAATTCCGAACAAAGTTGTCTTCAAAGGTAATATCAAAACTTTCTTTCAGAACACGAGTTCTTCGGTTAAGAACTCTGTAGGCCTTGGATTTGGAAGAGTACCCTAAAAAGATAGCTTCATCAGCTTTAGGTTGGAACTTTGCAAGCTGATCACGGTTGTTTTTGATGAAGCATCTACATCCGAAGACATGTAAAAATGAGATAGTTGGCTTTCGTCCATTCATTACTTCGTATGGTGTCATGTTGAGACGTCGATTGATGATACTTCGATTTTGAGTGAAGCAAGCAGTGGATACAGCTTCAGCCCAAAGATAGAGTGGTAAGTTTGCATAGTTCAGCATTGATCGAGCGGCTTCAACAAGTGTTCTATTGCGTCTTTCAACTACACCGTTTTGTTTTGGAGTGTAGGGAGCTGAAAAGTTGTGATCAATTCCTTTTTTTGTGAGAAATTTCTCAATGGTGGAATTGACAAATTCCGAACCATTATCACTTTGGATTCTCCTGACTGGGAGTTTGATAAGAACTTCTATTCCTTTGATAAAATTAATGAGCTCAGAGGCTGTTTCGGATTTCAGCCTTAGGAAGAAAACCCAGGTGAACCTTGTAAAGTCATCAACAATCACAAGAATGTATTTCTTATGATGAAGACTTTCTACAGTGGATGGTCCACAAAGATCAATATGTAGAAGTTCCAGTGGATCCGAAATGGACTTTTCGATGATAACAGGATGACCCTTCTTTGATTGCTTACCACACTCACATGCAGCACATAAATGATCATTTTCGAACTTGAGAAGAGGTAAACCTCTTACCATTTCGCCTGATACAAGATCATTCATGTACCAAAAGTTCAGATGTGCGAGCCTTCGGTGCCATAACCAACTAACGTCAAGAACAGCTTTGGAGAGAAGTCATAGTTGTGGTTTGCCAATAATCATGTTGATGTCAAGCGGGTACATGTTCTTGTTGCGAAGTGACTTTATCAAACATTCTTTTCGGTCTTCAGTCATCACATAGCTATACTTTTTGCAAAATTCCACACGTCGACTTGAGTCAGTGAGCTGAGCAACACTTATCAAATTATGTTTCAAGTCAGCTACATAAGAAACATGTGAAATAGAGAAGTTTCCATTGGTGAGAGTTCCATAACCACGAATTTGAGAATTGGAGTAGTTGCCATATGTCACGTATCCAGCATTTGGAGAAAGCTTTAAATCTCGTAGAAAATCCTTCTGCCCCGTCATGTGCGTAGAGAAAGCACTATCAATATACCATATAGTTTCTTGCTCCGAAGCACAAAGTGGCTGCAAAATTAGTGAGCAATGGAGTTTTTAGGCTTCGAGTTTGACTTTGGGACGTAGGCATGGGCTTTGGATTTTGATTGTGACTTCGGAACAACTTTGTGTTTCTTAGTGATTTTACTTGAGTTCATTGGAAACAGACAGAATGCTAATGTCTTTTCATCTATCCAGTAGTCATATTCAACTACTTGTGAGTTCGGAGTTGACTTCTTCGGACCTTTGGTATCTGAAGGATTGACAATTTTTGTTATCCCCGGGATAGTTGTTTTGTTGACGGATGTTTTGATTTTCCACACAAGATTTTTGTTTGAAGATTTTGAAACAGTGGTTTTTGTACTTGTGGATTTGTTTGATGACACATTGTTTCTTGAAATTTTGGGTTTAAAAATTGTGCCATCAGATTTTGCAATAAAAACAGATGAAACATTTCGAGGTGCCGGTGAAATATTTCGGATGGTTTTGACATTGGCATTAACATGAGCTTGAGGTGAATTTGAGCTAAGGACTTTCTTAGGTTCCGAATGAACAGGGGGTTCGGAAGGTCTTTTTAGGATCCTAGTGGGAACAAAAGAATTTTGACTATGAGAGGAGACACGAGAATTCTGGGATGAATTTGGTTTAGAGTTAGCAAGGAACCTGGAATTTTGTCTAGTCTTGACTTCTTTTTTGTAAGCATTTCTGGCTTCTACCTTGGGATCTACAACATCTTTCCTATTCAACATTGGTTTTCTCTTAGGATGAAGAGAGAATCTAGAGGTTTGTCCTTTGGATGGATTTGTAAACTCAGGAGCAATGGGAACCAATTTGGTCTTTGAAAGTACTAAGGATTCCGATTCACATGAATCAGAGGACACATGGCTTGAGACTTCTACTTTATCATCTAAAGATGACCATATAAATTCCGAGGCATTGACTTCAGTTGTATCCGTAATAATTTCCTCAATCACGCAGTTATTTACGTGATTACTTTTAGGAAGATAGTCTACACAATTTGGAAGACTATGATGATATTCCGTGGTCCGATTCAGGTCCAGGTGTATCAGAGGCGGAAGAGGCGTGGAATTAGGACATTTGACAACTATTGGTTGGAACTCAGGAATTAGGGATTCAAAAGGTCTTTTAGTCTCCGGAAGGGGTGACAAGGAAGAGACAGGGGTGTCCGAATGTTTGATGTTCGGAACTTCTCCCATGAATGTCAAAATTTGCAATTCCTTCAGGGGACTGACAATTGGTTTCGGAAACTCACTTCCGAGACCAGGAGCTTTGGACCATGGATGACGAAAGTTATGAGTCATCCGAATATCAGCTTCAAGCATGTCTACAGAGTTATGCAAAACATCTATTTTAGCATTGAGATGTTTGTTATCAAAAATCAAAATATTTCATTCAGAATAAGTGATTTCACATTTATCTTTCAAAATGATACATTCATCTTTTGACATTACAAGTTCATGCTCTAGAGACTCGATTTTCAATTTCTTATCCTCAAAACGTAATCTAAGACGTCTTAGTTCACAGTCCTTCTTTTCACTGGCTTCTATGGCAGACTCATAGGCTTTATAGATGGTGTTCATATCTGTTTGGATCTGGGTCAGATAAGGTTCACATAAAGTCAAATCAAAATTATTATCAGAGATCATGGATTTTACCTGCTGAACGATGCTTCGACCTGGTGGATCGTTAGTGGCCATGTAGCAGTAGTGAGGTTCAGCAACTTCATCTTCATCTTCAGACCCAGAACACCAATAGCCTTCATCACATTCAACCGTTTGTCTTGCCATCAAACACATGTTTCTTCCAGTCACCAATTCTTCATCATCTCCGGATGACCAATATCCTTCGACATCTCTTGAAACCGTAGTAACAAATGCCTTCTCACTTTCAGCCATTTCTTGTGCTTTTCGGACATAGTAGGCTGAGTCTTTGACTTTTGGTTTTTGTGGAGCGTCAGCTAGACAATCTTTGGCAAAGTGGTTTGCATGACCACATTTATGACACAAGATCTTTGGTTTGTCTGATTTGGAATTTTGAGAAGATTCTGGGGCGGAGTTTAGTTTAGTGAGATTAGGCTTATATGCAGGAGGATTTTCGGAGGTATGTATTGGTTTCGGAGCGGAATGTGGTTGAGGATGGGTTTGGCGAGGAGCACTGAATCTGTTTTGGTATGGTTTGTAAGAGGGATTGAAAGGACGTTTGTATTTCATTGAGAGTAAGGAAACTCTTGTTGAAAACGGAGTTCGGAATCCAAGTTTTCGGAATCATCATCAGGATAGATGTGTGTGGGTAAGGTGGTTAAGGATGACTGAGTTAATGGAACAGTGGGTTTGTAAGGCTCCGGAGTAGTTGAGTTTGGAATGGTTGATTCAAAGGAACTGACAAGAGCAAGTGGTCCTCCTTGAAGCTCATCAAAAAGTTGCTAGAGTTTCAATTTTTTTAAGGAACCATTACTTTGAAGACAGGACTTTACATTTCCCCATCCTTTACTAAGGCTGTTAATGAACTTGAGATTGTACTCAAGAGGAGTTCGAACAATCCCATGAGCAGTCATGTTGTTGACAACGATTCGATATCGGTTGGAGGCTGAGGCTATAGATTCACCTGGAGTAGTGGTGAAGGTGTCAAAGTCATTGACAACCGAGGTGAGGCGCTTGTCCTTCATATTTTCGGAACCTTCAATCAGATCCTGAAGAGTGTCCCAAATTTCTTTGGCTGATTTGCATAGCTTGATGTGCTCAAAGAGTGATGGAGGAACACCAAACACCATTTCTGAGAAGGCAACTTGATCAGCATGCAACTTTTCAATATCATCTGCAGTTAAAGGGGCTGGACGAGCTTCATCCTCTCGCATGAGCTGAGCAGCTGCATCTCTTACAACTGTTCTTACGGGAACATGAGGGCCTTCTTTGACGGATCTCCAGATTTGTTCACCTTTCTCTTTGGCTAGTAAAAACCTTTCCATTCTAACTTTCCAATGATCATATTCTTCCACAACTAGCAATGGGGCACGTGTACGGCCACCCACGCTATTTGCGATTTGCATTAAAATCATTTGTTGAGGATTTGAAACAGCCATTGAAGTCAAGATATCTTCAAGCTTAAGTGGTATATAGAAGAACTTTTATCCTTAACACAGAAATGGTTGAAATACCAAGGTAAATTCAAACCAACTATAATATGATCTTATGGATTCAAAGGACAACCACTCAAGCTCTGATACCAATTGTGATAACAAGATCTATGCGCAGGGACAAGGTTTGAGAACTCAAACCTTGAGTGAATGCTTGAGATCAATGTCTGCTTGATAATGGATGTTCAAGTCGAGACTGGAGAGACCAGTCAAGTCTTAGATGATCGGTTCAACAAAGGATCAAGACATTAAATGACAACAAGTAGATAATGATCAACGTAAAGTTAATAAATGAAGAACAAGAAGAATGTTTTTAATGTAATAAGAGTAAATGCCAAAAGTTAGTGAAAGATCCGTAGTTGACTTGTATTGAAAGCTCCTATTTAAAGGAGAGAATGTTACAACGAATTATCCCATATGTTTACATAGGACCGGACAAAAGACATATGTCTGACATTCTGATTGTCCTAAAGTAACTTTAGACTAAGTCCTATGAAACGTTACATCAAATACAAGAAAAAAGTAATAACTGCACTAAATACAGAAAGACTTCATTCTGGACAAGTAATATTCCGGAGATGAAGGTTTGATCCGGATCACTACACATTCCGGACTCACAATTAGCTTCGGAATGTGTTCCTCTTCAAAATGGTTCTCCTCTCCTTTTCTCCAGCTCCGGACAGATTCCGGATTACATTCTCCTTCGAAACCAACATGCTTTGGAAGATGTACTTAGGATTGCTAGAGGTTCACTTTCAGGTTCCAACAACGAGAATAGAATTTCCTAGCAAAAATGTTAGTTGTGACATCATCCCCCCGTTAGAGGGAATTTCGTCCCGAAAATCTTTTGAAAACTAGGTTTACGAAGGAGGGAATAAGTGAGGGTACTTTTGCTTCATTTGATCTTCACGTTCCCACGTGAATTCCGGTCCATGTTTAGCGCTCCATCGAACCTTCACAATCGGAATTCGAGTTTGCTTTGTACGCTTCACCTCCCTATCCATAATCTCGACTGGTTCTTCGACGAACAGGAGATTCTCATTTATCTCAATCTCTTCCAAAGGAACGACAAGGGTCTCATCTGATAGGCACTTTTTCAGATTTGAGACGTGGAACATTAGGTGTACGTTGCTGAGCTCGGCAGGTAGCTGCAGCTTGTGAGTCACTGGACCAATCCGGGAAAGGATCTCGAACGGTCCAATGTATCGCGGGTTTAGTTTTCCTCGTTTCCCAAAGCGAATCATTCCCTTCCAAGGAGAGACTTTTAACAACACGTGATCCCCGACTTGAAATTCTAATGGCTTTCACCGCTTGTCAGCATAGCTCTTATGTCGGTCTCGCGATGCTTGAAGTCGAGCTTTGATTTGGACTATCTTTTCTTTCGTTTCACGGATGATTTCGGGTCCTGTAAGAGCACTGGATGGATATTTCCCTTTTGCTAATTGAGTGTCACCCACCTCAGCCCAGCATAGGGGCGATCTGCACTTACGACCATAAAGAGCCTCGAAGGGAGCAACCTTGATGATCGTGTGATAACTGTTATTATAGGAGAATTCGATCAGAGGCAAGTGGGTATCCCATGACTTGCCAAAATCAATCACGCAATCTCGGAGCATATCCTCGAGTGTTTGGATGGTACGCTCACTCTGACCATCCGTCTGTGGGTGGTAGGCAGTGCTCATATCTAGCTGTGTTCCCATTCCCTTCTGAAGAGATTGCCAGAATCTTGAGGTGAATCTGCTAGCTCGATCCGAGATAATGGATACTGGCACTCCATGGAGTCTCACAACCTCCTTGAGGTAGATTCGGGTCAGATTTTCCATCTTGTTGGACTCTTCTATTGGTAGGAAATGAGCGGATTTTGTTAATCTATCGACAATTACCCAGATAGCATCCAATTCGTCTGTTGTATTTGGCATTTTGGTCACGAAGTCCATAGTAATCCTTTCCCATTTCCACTCAGGTATCACTAGTTGTTGCAGTAGTCCTGAGGGCTTTTGGTATTTCACTTTCACTTTGGCGCAAGTAAGCCACTTTCCCATGAAAGTGGCTATATCTGACTTCATATTAGGCCACCAATATTGCTGCTTGATATCCAAATACATTTTATCTGACCCCGGATGAATAGAATATCGCGTCTTGTGGGATTCATGCATGATTTTCTCTCTGAATCCCCCCAATTTTGGGAACCCAGATTCTATTCATGAAGTAGTGGTTTCCGTCGTCCTTAATTTCGAGCTCCTTCTCCATTCCTCACAGTGATTCACTAGCGACATTCTCCGGCTTCAAAGCGTCTAGTTGGGCTCCTTTGATTTGTGAGGCTAGATGAGATTGGATGGTGATCGACAGCGTCTTCACACGACGACTTGAATACTCCTTTCGGCTCAGGGCATCTGCTACCACCTTAGCCTTGCCTGGATGATGTCCGATCTCACACTCATAATCATTTAACAACTCAACCCATCTTCGCTGCCTCATGTTTAGTTTTTTTGATTTAGAATGTGCTGGAGGCTCTTATGGTCCGTAAAGATGGTGCACTTGGTACCATATAGGTAGTGCCTCCAAATTTTCAAGGCGAAGACCACCGCCCCCAGTTCAAGATCATGTGTGGTATAATTTACTTCATGAGTTTTCAGTTGCCTGGATGCATAAGCAATTACCTTCCCTCGTTGCATGAGGACACAACCTAAACCTTGATTCGGTTCCCTCCGGTAAACCTTGGTTCAGTTGCCTGGATGCATCACAGTAAACTATGAAGTCTTCGGTTCCCTCCGGTAAGGATAGCACTGGAGCACTACAGAGGGCTTGCTTCAAGGTTTGGAAGGCAAGCTCTTGCTTCTCGGTCTAGTTGAAGGGTACGCCTTTTTGTGTCAATGTGGTGAGGGGTTTAGTTATCTTGGAAAAGTTCTGAATGAATCTTCGGTAGTAGCCTGCGAGACCTAAGAATTGGCGAATTTCTGTTGGCGTTGCCGGAATTGCCCAGTTTTCGATTTCTTTGATCTTGGAGGGGTCCACATATGTTCCTTCTTGACTGACTACATGGCCCAGAAAGTTTACACTGCGGAGCCAGAACTCGCACTTGGAGAGTTTCGCATACAACTTTTCAGCCCGCAGGGTTTCTAAAATCTGTCGGAGGTGTTGGCTATGATCTTCTTCGCTTTGAAAGTACACGAGAATATCATCGATGAAAACGATTACGAATTTATCAAGGAATGGGCGGCAGACTCGATTCATGAGGTCCATAAATGCAGCGGGGGCATTTGTTAGATCGAAGGGCATTACGACGAATTTGTAATGACCGTAACGAGTTCGGAAAGCAGTCTTAGGAATGTCCTAATTTTGGACTTTGAGTTGATGATAACCGGATCTCATATCTATCTTTGAAAAGTAACTAGCTCCTTGAAGCTGGTCAAATAGATCATCGATTCGTGGAAGTGGATACTGGTTTTTTATGGTGAGTTTGTTTAATTCCCTATAGTCGATGCACATCCTGAAGGATCCGTCTTTCTTTTTAACGAAAAGAACAACAGTTCCCCATGGCAAGAAGCTGTTTCTGATGAATCCTTTATTTATGAGTTCGCTTAGTTGGCTTGATAACTCTTGCATTTCAGCAGGATCCAACCTATAGGGTGATTTGGCAATTGGAGTGGCTCCACACACTAGGTCGATTCTGAATTCGATTTGTCGTTCTGGGGGTATTCCAGGAAGATCTTCTGGAAACACATCCGGGAAGTCACACACCAATGGGATGTTGTGGACGCTTGCTTCCTCTTTGGTTTTATCCACCACATGAACAAGGAATGCGTAGTTCTTCTTTTGTAGACACTTTTGTGCCTTGATACTTGAGATAAGGCGAAGGTTTGCGCCGGGTTTATCTCCGTAGATTATTAGGGTTTCGTGATTAGGAAGATGAAGGCGAACGACCTTCTCGTGACACATAATATCGGCATGATGGGGGCTTAACCAATCCATGTCGATGATCACATCAAAACTCCTACTGGAATCAAATTTATTTGGAAAGAGTGGTTGTTTAGCGTTAACATACATCCTATATAGACATCTTTGGTTGTTTCCGTTTTCCCATTAGCCATTTCCACCGTAAAGGCTTCGTTGAGCTTCTGGTGTTGTTGATTTAGCAAGTGTTTGAATTTATTACTAACAAAACTTCGTTCCGCCCCACTATCAAATAAGATGCATGCATACGAGTGGTTAAGTAGGAACGTACCGGTGACAACGGATGGGTCCTGCACTGCTTCACCCTGACCCATTGTCAACACTCTCCCTGCTGCTCATGCCCCTTGATTGTTCGTGTTGGGGCAGTTTCGCCTGAAATGCCCGGTTTTCACACATCCGGAATAGGTATAGCTGGCTCCAGCATTGGTGGTGGTGTTGTTGTTGTTTTTGTTGTTTGTCATCTGGTTCTGGGGAAGCTGAGCCCTACAATACTTTGTTGTATGGCCCTTCCGGTTGCACCTTGTGCTATTCATCTCTCTGCACTCCCCGTGATGGTGGAAGTTGCATTTGCTACACTTGGGAAGATTTCCAGAATACTGCCTTGGGGTATTTTGTGTGGATGAGGCTGGAGCATGTGGTGTGGTGGTAGCTTGAGTTGCAGCATGGACAGACACCGTTTGTTGCTTCTTAGACGATTCCGAGTTTTGCTTTCCCTTTTGCTTGATGTGTTTACCCTTCTTGTTCTCACCTTCTTTCTTGACCTCCGCTTCTGCTGTTTTGGCACCCTTTTTGTTGCCATGATCATACAATTTCTTAGCCAGTCTCTTGGCATTGTCAAACGTCTCAGGGTTTTCCGCAATGACATTCCCTTGGATAGGTACAGTCAATCCCCAGATAAAACTCTCAATCTTTTTCCCTTCTGAGGTGATCATTCCGAGACACAGAAGAGATAGCTCACTAAACCTGGATGTGTATGCGTCGATATCGGAGTTTTGAACCGTGAGGTTCCACAACCCTTGTTCCGTCTTCTGGATTTCGCCTCTTGGACAATATTCAGCCAGCATCATTTCCTTAAGCTCTTCCCAGCGCATCGCATTCGCCACTGGGAGTGTCATGGCCTCTATGTGGCCATTCCACCAAGAGAGGGCTTGGTCAATGAAGGTGCAAGCTGCGAACTTGACCTTACACTCATCCGGACACCCGCAGATTTCAAAAACGGACTCTATTTTCTCGACCCATCGCTTAAGGGCTATTACGCCTCCTGTCCCATTAAATGTTCGAGGATTGGCGTTGGTAAAGTCCTTGTAGGTGCATGTTCGAGCGGCTCCGTGGTTCATCCCTTGATTTGTGCTACCGGCTCCCTGCCCGTTGCCTTCTCCGTTGTTTCCATTGTGAATCTGCGCAAGTGCTGCAATGACCGCAGCGGACACTGATGCCTGGAATGCAACCAAGTTTATCTCAGGTAGGGTCGGTGTTGCGTTGTTTCCACGGTTGGGTCTTTGAGGCATCTTTCTGTCATGGAATGGAAAGATGTTGAGTGCCTATTATTTTGCGAGTTTGGGATCCCATAGACTAAGCGTATCGTGTGTGTATTTAAGTAATTTCATGCATTAACATAAAACATGGAAACTAAAACACATAGCAGAAGACAACATCATGATAAAACATAAAGCATTTTCATTAATATTAATAGTTTTGATACATGAAAATTTGCTAGAAGGCATGAAGTACACGGGGGAAATATAAAATCTGGCATCATAACGACCCTATGAGTAGTGTGGACACTTAAACATAGAGTCGATAGTACATAGCATAGATCACATAAACATAGTACTAAAGATAGATATGGCTGGTCCTAGTCATGGTGGGATGTGCCAGGGGGTGGTGCTGAGGAAGTTGATGCTCCCTGAAGGCGAGCCACATGTCGCTCTGCGTCTCGTAGTCGAGCCTCCCACCTCACCTGCCTCATGTGGAATTCCCGGATAACCTCACGCGTTTCCTGCTCTGCCCGCTCAACCCTAGTTCGCATCTGGTGCATCTGATCGGCGGTGCTCTGAGCCAGATCGCCAGTATTCCTCAATCGTCTCACCATGACTGGAAGTGCTCGGTCAGCTGGTCCTCCATCCCTCAAGTCATAAAACTCTCTACCCATGCCAAACGGGGGTCGCTGTCCCTGTTGTCTGCTCCACCTCCAAATGTCGATACCCAAGGGGGAGTAGGGCCACTAGGGCCCATTCGGTGAGCTGGCACCCCAACTAGGTATGGTGGGTGGATGACATCAGATTCCGCATCCTAAACATCCTCGTTGTCATCCCCAGACTCCTCTTCTTCAACATCTGCCACAGGTTCCACAGGTCCCTCTTCGATTTCTTCTTCTGGTTCTTCCTCTTCCTCGGGGTTCTCTTCAGGTCCCTCTTCAGGTTCCTCTTCAGATTCTTCTAGCCATCCGTTATTTCCCTGATTGGGAAAATAAGGATCTCCGGGGAGGTGGAAACCAGCCATAAGACTGCACGGGAGTGCATAAATGAATCACGTTTTGATTATCCCAATCGTATACTTTAATTATTTAGATTTGTGTTCTCTTAGAATTATTGGAGAGTGAGGTAGGCTTTTGGATTCATTTCCCGCTATGATCACTCCCGAACACATGTTGGTCATATTCTGAATAAATATAGTTGATCAGGCTATATTTATCCCTAATACGACTACATAACTGTCCAGGTTTAATCATAGTGTTCGATTTCCTCCAGAAGCTTTTATTAGATATTGTGAGGTTATTATTCTAATATGCGCACATAAGTGTGAAATTTTTGTTTTGTTCAGAGTTATTTAGTCCCATTGTGTTTATAGTTGCATGTCATGTATGGTTAGATATGCTAGTTCACTATAAACATTGCTCTGATACCAACCTGTCACACCCCCGAACCAGACGGCGGAAACGTCCGGGGGCTCGTGTGACTAACAATTGAATTATCATCACAATGAATACACATGAAACATAACACATTCATCACCAACATTTCATATTACAACCAACATTGTTCACATCAAGTACATTGTTATAAATACATAAGTTCAAATTATTAAAAGTACGATAAGTAATGTTACATAAAACGAAACCATACACACTTGAAAATCTTCCAGCTTAACGATTACCTGAGAATACAAGTTATTTTGAAAATGGTCAACATATATAATGTTGGTGAGTTCATAAGTATGTTTGATTAAAAGTCTTTGTATCTTTCGTAAAAACCCAGAAAATCCGATATTTTTTGTAAAATGTTTGAAAATGGTGTGAAAATCAAGTATAAATGCATGTGTGAATTTCACAGTAGTAACATATATAAAAGTAGTTTAGATTTCTTTTTATTGTAAGTAGTTGATAGTTGTATATTAATCTTTTCCCAGAAAATCCGATATTTTCCGATTTATAAAACTGTCGAGGTTCTTGTATAGTTAGGTAAGTTGTTTCGTATTGACACAATCGAAGGGTTAATCTCCGAAGTGTTAATTTTTGGTATTGGATCTCTATATGCGCCGTTATAATCATACATGATAATGACTAGGTCGTCTGTCTGAACATTTTTCCAAATGCCGGTATTTGCTCAAGGTTTTGTCGCCCTAGACTGGCCTAGTCTAGCTGTAGCGAACAGCTAAGGCGTGGGGGGTCACCCCATATAGATCTATACACAAACTCTCGCTCTCCCTCTAGGAGACTCTGTTTATAACTACAAGCTACGACTGTACACTCAAGGTGCCAACCGACACGTCTCACTAGATTCTCAACCTTTCGTACTATGTTTAATGTTTACGTGTATGTTGTGTGTTATCAAATCCAAATGTACATTTATAAATATACGAAGTTCAATAGTTATGTAAGTGTATAGTTACGATCTACTTAAGTACGTGAATTTCAGTCCAAGCCCAATTAGCATGTAACTGGGTCAAAAAGGCCCATTAACATGTAAGTGGGTAATTTGGGCCCAATATGCATGTAAGTGAACCACAAGGCCCAACAAACATGTGACCCGTAACTCAGGCCCGAATTAACATGTAAATGGGTCGCAAGGCCCAATAAACATGTCATGGAAGATATTGAGCTCAATATACACTTGAATTGGCCCTTAAGGCCAATTGGCCATGTAACGTGAATATTTGGCCCAATAAATTTGTTATCATTGTATTACGTCCATTTGTTATTATTTCGTTATTTGTTTTAGTTCGAGGCTTACTGAATTAAATATAAAAAGTCCTCTTTTGTGAAAACGACGTTCTTGGTCGATAAGTTTCAAAATTTTCAATTAAGGCCCAAAGTTTTGTAAAAATGACACTTTAGTCCATAATTTGTAAAAATTTGTAACTTTGTCCCAATGTCTAGAAATTCACGGTTTTAGTCCAAAAAATATATTTTTTTGACATCTAAGGCCCAGTTTTACAGAAAATTTCATTTTCAGCCCCTTGTTTGTAAAAATTTACACTTTCGGCCCAATTTTGATATAAGTTACATTTTTGGTCCAATTTAGAAATAAATGTTATTTTTCACTCCTAAATTTGGTTTAATTATATTGTTTACTCAAACTTTGTACAAATAACATTTTAAATCCCAAAAATTCATTTTTTCGCAATTTTGGGCCCAAAACCGTGAGGCCCAAATGTTTGGCCCATTAAGCTCAAATTTACATTTTTGGCCCTTTGAAAAGTATGTTTAACATAAAAATCTATTTTTTTACAAGTAGGACCTGTTCGGTCCTTATAGAAACATAAATGTCACTTTTTGCCCTTATCTTTTGTTTTCTTGATAATTTTGACCCTTAACAAGATTTTTGTTTTAACTTTTATATTTTTAACACATAATCACTTTTGGCTTGATAGTATGATGTATATAGTGTCTTAGTTCATGGACCTTTACTCAATGTCACTTAGAATGTCGAGATTTGTTTAGATCTAACACATTTTTACAAAATAAGCTAAGAATTCACACAAGACATGCATATAACACATAGATCTACACATTTTACTTGTATTCTCCCCCAAAAATCATATAAAAACTGAAAACAAGGGGGTATGAACTCACCTTTGCTTTGATGTTTCGGTTTTGAAGAAGAAATGAAGAAGATTTTTTATCCTAGCAAGATTTCTTGAGTGGATTTCGAACTTAAGAAGTTCAAGGATTGATGGTATTAGTGAAGAATCTTCTTGGAACTCATGCAAAAATCTTGAAAATCTTGATGGAAGGAGGAGTGTTCTTGAGAGATTTGAGAGTGTTTTGAAAATGAAGTATGTGTGTGTGTGTTTTCTTGCTCTCGGCCGTGAGTAGAAGAAGAGAGGGGAGAGAAGGATGAGGTGACCTTGCATGGAAATATGAGAGATCATGCATTGTTACATGGTGAACAATATGGAGGTGTCACCTCCAAAGTCAACCCCCCCCCCTTTCCATTTCATTTTTCATTATTTTTTTTAAATGGTGTTGGGCCGAGAGTTTTGGGCTAGGAGAAAGGGTGGAGTAGTTTGGGCCTTGACTTGCCTTTACTCAAAATCATGAGGCCCAATGATTACTTTTTGGCCCAATGGGATCATTAGATAGTTCACAGCCCAAATAGGATAAAAGAATGGGTTTATGGCTCACTAAGGTTAATTGGATTAGCTATGGCCCAATAAGGCTCATTTGGGTTAGAACGAATCATTCTAGGCTCAAATGGTCCAAAATGTTATAGATTTTGTGAATTGAGTCCATTTAGAATCCAAATAGGGTTTCCAAGACCAAAATAGTTGAATTGAATGCTTATTGGTCCATTAGGCCCAATAAGAAAATCCTAGTCCAATATGGACTTAAACCGGGATTCTTAGGGTTTTAAGACTCTTTGTTGAACATGAGAGATGAATTCAAATGAGCACTTGGTGATATTTACTTAGTGTGTATGTTTTATAATAGTTGAATGATTACACGAGAATTGAATTTCCTAGCAAAAATGTTAGTTGTGACACTGCCCGACATCGAGCCCCGCATGGCATCGAGCCCCACTCGATATACAGATTTGTCAGTCATCGGGCCCCGCCCGGTATACATATAAACATGTAAGCATGTAAAATATACACATGAAATAATCACAAAGATAAATAACATACAAAATGGTCATCGGGCCCCCACTCGGCATCAGGCCCCGCCCGGCATCGGGCTTCGCCTCGTAAACATGCAACCACATAACATATGCAAGATTCACGCAGACGTCTAGCATCCTAAACATAACAACCATGGGTCGGAATTGGTGCCTTCGACCCGCTAAACGTAGTGAGGAAACTCACCTCTCATTCTGAACAATAGATGATGAGGTCCCGACTCCGAATCTCAGCTCTAACCGTCACCTATCCATCCAAATAACCAATTCTCAAACACAAGCCAAAATGCTCAAAATACCCCGCCCGGCATCGGGCTTCTCCTGGTAAAAATGCAAGCACATAACATCTGCAAGAGCCATGCAGACATCTAGCATCCTAAACATAACAACCATGGGTCAGCATTGGTGCCTTCTGTAATGCCCATGTTTCTAGGCTAGGCATTAATGATGGTGTAATAGTCTAGGTTAACCTTTGTAACCCGTCTTGAAATAATAAAGATGTATTATTTGAGTATTATGTGTTTTGTGCTTAATTGTGTGACTTAAATGAATTAAGGATAAAAATAAGCGTCAAAATGAAATGTTAGATAAACCCGATATCAATGAAGGATGTGGTAGTGGTCGTGACGAGGTTTCCGAATATATAAAGAATGCTGAAATCCGAGTTATAACGAAGAAGTTATGACTTGTCGAAGTTTCGCGACAGAACCGGCACAACGCTGAATGACGTAAAATATGAATTTAAGATAGAGCGATATCTGTCACACCCCCAAACCAGAACGGCGGAAACGTTCGGGGGCGGAGGACGTCATGCTCAGTATCATAACCATAGTGAAGAAAGTAAACACAACCATCATAAATATAATTTAAAAGGTTACATTGTTTCCAAAATACATGTTTCCAAATAAATTACATATGATGTTCAAAATATAGCAAAAGAATCTACGCTTTAGTGTCTTGACTTCCGAAATCTTGTAGTTACCTGTATTACGGATTACCTGAGAATACAAGTTGTTTTGAAAGAGTATCAGCATAAAGCTGGTGAGTGCATAAGCATTTATGAAAATGAATGTTGTTTCCTTAAAGTTTGTTACAAGTTTGTTTCCAGAAAATCTAATATTTTCTTAAAAGGTTTGTTGTAGTCTTAACTGAAACAAGGCTTAGTATGTGTAAGTAAATCGTCATACTTATGTGTGTGTTTCATATTTAAATAAAACTCCTTTGTATAAAGCCTTAGAATTTCCGTGGACTGTATGTTTTGTTAATATTCCATGTGAGATGTTATAATCATAGTAAAGACTAGATGGCCTTGTATGCGACGTTCTTCAGGCGTCGGAATGTTATGACACTTGTCACCCCAGACCTGCCGGTCTAGCTGTTGCAAGCAGCTCAGGTGCGGGTTTGTCGGACCCAGTATAGATTTATACACAACTATCACGTTCTCCCTCCAGGAGATTCTGATTATAACTAAAAGACTTTTCTGTGGTACTTAGAGTACCCCGAAGGAGAATGTCTCACAAATATCCATTAACGAGTTCACATAGTGTGTAGTGAGAAATTCGTTTTGTAAATCGATAATGTGACCACTTTCTTTGTTAAATGAAGTGTTCAAAACTATACCTATTATAGTTTATCAAAAGTGTTGTATGATGGTATGAAACCTTGTTACGCATGTATATGTATTTCAAATAAATGACATTGGAAATACTAAGTGTAAATCTCACACACCTTGCTCAACATGTTACAAGGTGTGAATAACTCTTAAATATGTATTTGACAGTTTTACCCTTAACTGTCACTGTTTTTGAGTAATTATAGCAAAATCATCGTAAGTCGAAAACTGAATCCGCAAACTCTGAGTATTTGGAAAACGTGTCTACAGTGTTCATAAATTTTCCCATAATTTTTGGTGGTCTCAAACCAGTATGAAAATGTTCATTTTCACAACTGGTCTGATTTTGTTACTACAGTGATAGGCAGTTTTGTAAAAATCACCATAAATTGTAGAAAAATCGTATCGAGATGTGCAAGTAGTCATTTTAAAGGTATACACCTGAACTATTTTCATATTAAACAGTTTTGAAAAATATTAAGTTTAAGTTGGGTAAAACAGTTCGTGAACAGGTCAAAACTTTTATGTTGTAATCTGTCAAGTTAAGTTTTGAATATGTTTTGGTGCTTTAGCTTGTTTTGAATATGTTTTGGTGCTTTAGCTTGTTTTGAATATGTTTTGGTGCTTAGCTTGTATTCCCCCCTGAAAACTAAAGAAAATTAGAAAATGTAGGGGTATGAACTCACCTTGAGTGATGACTTGAAGAGTGGAAGGTTGAAGTTAAGGAATATCAAGTCAAGAGCACTTGATGAACACGGGAAGACTTGTATGTAACTAAGAACGATTTTGGTGTTAAGATATGAGTCAATGATCCAAGAGTGTTATGAAATTATGGAATAACACTTGAGTTTAGATGGAATACTTACCAAAAAGTGCAGTAGCAACTCAAGAACACTTGCACAAGGTGGTGGGAAGTAGAGAGAAAGAAGCTTTCTTGAGGTGGTATGAGAAGTGTGTGTATGTTTGAAATGAGCAAGTAAATCAAGAAATCCTCCAGGGATTTCTTTATATAGAAGGTTGATGGAGCAACTTGTGAGTTTGAAGTGATGTGTGCCTTGGTTTGTGTGATGTGGATAAGGTGGCAAATGAGAGGATGACACATGGAGGGCAAGTGGGCACACTTGACCCACTTGATAATCTAAGCTATTTTAATTAATAAATCCTTGAAAAATAATTAAAATAAGAGTTCTAGGGGTTAAAAATGATAAAAGTATGAATTTGGTGAAAAAATCCCGTCAAAAATGTCAAAAACGGGCTTAGGAAACGAAAGTAGTCGAAAACCGGGTAATATGGACCGAACCTGCGAGGCTCGGCTCTAAGAGAGTGAGAACCGAGAGAAGGGAAAGAAGGAGCCGAAGGGGGAAGAATGGACCGAAGGCCCGAGGGTCTCGGTTCGGTCTGCTGAGCTTCGGTCCGAGAAGGGTGCTTCGCTTCTGACAGGCTCGCTTCTAACAAGCTCGGTTCCTAAGAGGTTCAGCTCTAATAGAAGGGTTTGGCTCCTAAGAGGTTCGGTTCCTAAGAGGTTCGGTTCCTAAGGAGGGTTTCGGCCCTAATTAGCTGTTTTTCGATATAACTCTCCGTTTCAAGTGGTTTTTGGCCAAGTTAAGGGTCGGGATTACTAAAAAAAGTTGAGAAAGATTTGGAAGAGATTCCACATACTTGGAGAGATTTGGGAGAGATTTCACATACTTGGAGAGATTTGGGAGAGATTTCACATACTTGGAGAGATTTAGGAGAGATTTCACATACTTGGAGAGATTTGGGAGAGATTTCACATACTTGGAGAGATTTCACATACTTGGAGAGATTTGGGAGAGATTTCACATACTTGGAGAGATTTGGGAGGTGTAACCTTAGTCATTATTATCGTATAATCTCGTAATGCAAGGTTCGTGAACCCCGTTATGCTTCGTTTATGATTGTTTTAAGTCCCCGCAAGGGTCCTTAGTCGTGTTTTGATGCGTTTAACTCCCTTTTTAGGGTTTTTACATTCTTAACACAAAGATTCTTCAAGACACTTGAATTCTTGACATACAAATGCACATTTTTATACATAGAATAACTTTTAGCATACAAGTACTAATTAAGTTTGACCGGTTTGACTTGTTGACCTTGACTTGTTGACTTTGACTTGAATTTGACGGTTGTCACAATATCTAGCCTTAGTGATCTAAACGAAAGTCGTAGAATAAGTTGAACCGAGAGTGTGCATAAGAAGAATGTAACGCCCGTAGATCCTGGCTGGTCAATTTAGAGATAATAGGGGTCGAAAACGACTTTTCGACAAAAGATTATTTAGAATAAATAATCTTAACCAAGTTGTAGAATATGTCTCAAGGGTTCCGTACATATAAAGAACGCCGAAATCCGAGTTATAACGAAGAAGTTATGACCCGTCGCAGTTTCGCGACAGAACCGGCACGGCACCGAAAACGGAGATCTCGTGAATAGTATCGTAACGTTAAAAAGACAGACGAAAACGGACATCGGATGAAGAAGTTATGAATTTTTAACGGACCAATCGTGTCCCGGCCTATTAAAAATATAAAATTTAAAATAAAGCCAAAATTAGCCGACAAAGTCTAAACTAAAATTGTAGACTATGTTCCAGCCTACGCGTGGATGTAAAGAACGTCAAAAACGGAGTTCGTATGCGAAAGTTATGACTTTTAGAAGTCGAGAAGGAAAATTGCGAAACTGAGATGACGTGGCAACATCCGGACCATCCATCGCTGATCAGACCTCGCTTCGGATCATGCCATGTAGCCCCTCGCATTACGCCCCGCGTAACTTCGGCCTTATCCTTCCGAGTCCGATGTGCGAGCCAGCTGGTGCGAAACTGGCACCCTTATCCGAAGCCTACGCCCAGCGTAGACTGTTGGACGCCCAGCGTAACCGAGGCTGCTGGCTCCTATAAATAGATGCGAGTTCTTCCGAAAATATCACACCATTCTCTTTCTCTCTCTAAAATACTTTCTCTCTCTAAGGGTTTTAACCCTCCCTAAAGTCTAGGTGAACCCCTAGCACCCGAGGAAAGCCCCGAGACTCCCGGAGTCCCGAGAAAAAGGGTCTTTCGGTTTCGGAAACGCTGCTCCAAGCAAAGCCCGGTTTTTAACAAAACCCGCTGTAAGTGAGCTACACATATGCAAATTTTTAATATAAGTTTTAAATAATTATAGTAAAGTTATTAGGTCCTTAAAATAATTATTTGGGCTATTATTATGAGTTATATTGGGTGTTATTTAACGCTTATATAATAATAATAATAGCTAGACTATTAATTAGTCACAGTTAACGTTAAAACTAAACCCTAGTGGTATTGATACTAGGTTTTGGTCAAGGAAAAATTGTTTTAAGAGTAACGAAGTGCTGTCCGAGTACCGAGTCACCACCGTATCAAGTGAGTGCATAGTTAGTTTCATCTTACACATAGATATGAAGTATTTAATATAAATTACGTGTTATGTGTGCATATTATCTGTATACTTGCTATCTATGCTGGATGAACGTTTTTATACATGTTTTAACTGATTTAAATTGTATACGTATTTTATATCTACAAATATGTTGGGTATAACATGGGTAGATAAATGATGAGAGATAAAAGATGATGTGAGTAAACATTGGCAGCTATAAACTTAGTGCCCAATAAATAAACACCGACAGCTATGGACTTAGTGCATATTGGACAAACGATGGTAGCTATGGACTTAGTACCTATTAGGTAAACATAGGTAGCTATGGACTTAGTACTTGTTAGGTGTTGGTAGCTATGGACTTAGTACCTGGTAGCTATGGACTTAGTACCTGTTAGATAAACGTTGGTAGCTATGGACTTAGTACCTACACTGGTAGCTATGGATTTAGTACCCGATGAAGGAACTTTTGCAGCTATGGAATTAGTGCATTGGCAGCTATGGACTTCGTGTCGGCCTTATAACCCTGGAAGCAAGGGACTTCGGAATAAACGAATAGTTGACTCTTAGGGTAGACCCTTGAGAGTAAGGAAGATAACGGGGTTGGGTAAATGGAGTTGATTGTTTGTTGTTTAAACATAATAATTATATTATTGTGGGTTGAAAACCCTATGTACTCACCAGGTTTCCCAACCTGACCCACTCAAGCTTATTTGTATCACAGGTGTCGATACGAAGCTACTTTACACGGAGAGATTTAAAAGAGATGTACATCACTAGTGTAAATAATGTAAGTTCTGTTTATGCTTATGTTTCTGTATTGACAATAACATCCCAATGTTTTGAAAATGAATAAAAAAACATTTCCTCGGAAATGCTTTGATAACCTATTTATCATGTTTTCTGGGAACAAATTCTGCAAGATTTTTATTAAAAGAAGTACTCTGATTTTTATAAAGCGTAAACAAAATCGGTATTTTCTGGCCGTGAAAATGGGGATGTCATAGTTGGTATCAGATCATTAGTTTAAGCAAACTAGGAATATGGATTTATTTCTAGACTTAAACTTAGAATGCTAAGCGATGATTGTGAAATGAGTGTCTGCTATATTTTAGACACGAGCACTAGTTTATTTTAGAAAAGATGCCTAAAATGTTTTATGTGCTAAATGTTTTTTGTTATAGCTATAAGGATGCCTTATATGCTATTATTTGTTCGGATCTATGGTCTATTGCCGACCGGATCTGGAAATTTTATGTGTTTAGATTTCTAAACGTTTAATTACGATATTAGAACTGGCATATAACTTTTCGGAGAGATAAGGGGATTTATACGTCTATCATAAATAAAATCTTTCCTGTCTTAAAATTCTCGCATCGGTACACCGAACGTCTGCTTGGGTGTACAAAACGTCATGGTGAAGACAGACTAGGAAATATCCGAGGAAGATGACAACCTGAGCCAAAGAATGTGATGGGTCATCCATCGGTCGTTACGCCTGTACCCGAACCTATCACAATGGCAGAAGTTTAGGAAGTGATGCGAACCATGATAGAATTAGAAAATAGAGGAAATGAGATGGCTTATGATAGTGAATGATACCTATCGGCAGATATCATAAGAGAGGTATCTTGCCTTTAGAATACATCTGATAAAATAGTAGTACGTCTAGAGAAGTATGGTACATCTGAATGTACACATTTGATTGGCGGGATGATAGAACGATTGGTGTAATTCCTAAAGTTTTCCTATCATCTGGAATTTCCATCACCAACCGAGTTGAAGCAGAATTGATGATTGAAGATACGCATGGAAGAAGTCCTAGTAGAGTCTAGGGAAATTTTTATGATTATTTGGACACACTCGTATGTGTTAAATTGTATTGTGATTTTAGGACTTGGGAACTGCGAGACAATGCTTGGGACGAGTATGAGTACGTGTGAAAGGTAGTATATGCATATACTACCGGAAGCGCATGACTCACGCTTGGATCAGGGAAAGTCACAAGGTTACCAAGAAGCTAGTAATTGATTCCGTTTTATTCAAGTATGTCGTTACCATTGTTTCGGTAATGACTAAGAAGATTGTTGATATTCCGACCCTTGTGGTCATATCGAATTGAGACAGACTACGTTGAGTATGTTATGTGGTTTAGAAAATCAAGTTCGATGTAGCATCTGACTTAAGAAGGAAGATTGGAATAAAAAGCGGTCAGTAGAGGTATCGCGAAAAGTTGCTTGTAGCTAGAAATGCTACCTTTTAAGATGTGATTAGAACATGAAGGAAGGTATAGTCTGTTCTGGAATTTGACTCTAAAAGACCTGAGTCCAAGCAATGCATCATACGATGAGAGGTCATTAGAACATGACCCATCGGTTTATTATGATAATCGAAGGAAGAAACTTATCTCAAGTTTGTTAAACAAGGAGTCTCCAATAAAGATCGAGATCGTGACATGAAGATCATGACTGAAAGTCTAACATGAGATAGAGAGCGGGTCTAAGATCGGGCACCGCTTGCAGTCAGGAAGTCTTAGAGTTAGATACACGTTCGAAGAAACATCAAAGTTACGGTTATTACTTAGGATGAAGAGATAACGTATGGAGTCATCATGTGAGTCATGTTTCGTTGATGATTCCGGGACGTAATCATTCTAAGGGGGAGATAATTGTAACGCCCGTAGATCCGGGCTAGTCAATTTAGAGATAATAGGGGTCGAAAACGACTTTTCGACAAAAGATTATTTAGAATAAATAATCTTAACCAAGTTGTAGAATATGTCTCAAGGGTTCCGTACATATAAAGAACGCCGAAATCCGAGTTATAACGAAGAAGTTATGATCCGTCGAAGTTTCGCGACGGAACCGGCACGGCACCGAGAAGCGTAAATAGTGAATTTACGATAGAGCGATATTCAGCCTTATCGATCTAAACGAAATTCGTAGAAAACGTTAAACCAAGAGCGTCCAAAAAAAGAACGCCCAAATCTGACTTCGTATGAGGAAGTTATGATTTTTCGAAGTTTCGGCTTAGCATTGTACAGCCTGGAATTCGAATATTAGATCGAGCGGTTTTTAGCCGACACAACCTAAACGAGAATCGAAGATCTCGTTAATAGTATTGTAACGATAAAAAGACAGACGAAAACGGACGTCGGATGAAGAAGTTATGAATTTTTAACGGACCAATCGTATCCCGGCCTGTTAAAAATATAAAATTTAAAATAAAGAAAAATTTGCCAACGAAGTCTAAACGAAAGTTGTATAGTATGTTCTCGACTACGTGTGGATATAAAGAACGTCAAAAACGGAGTTCGTATACAAAAGTTATGATTTTTAGAAGTCGAGAAGGAAAATTGCGAAACTGAGATGACGTGGCAACATACAGACCATCCATCGCTGATCAGACCTCGCTTCGGATCATGCCACGTAGCCCCTCGCATTATGCCCCGCGTACGAAGTCTGGTACGCCCCGCGTACCTTCGGCCTTATCCTTCCGAGTCTGATGTGCGAGCCAGCTGGTGCGAAGCTGGCACCCTTATCCGAAGCCTACGCCCAGCGTAGACTGTTGGACGCCCAGCGTAACCGAGGCTGCTGGCTCCTATAAATGGATGCGAGTTCTTCCGAAAATATCACACCATTCTCTTTCTCTCTCTAAAATACTTTCTCTCTCTAAGGGTTTTAACCCTCCCTAAAGTCTAGGTGAACCCCTAGCACCCGAGGAAAGCCCCGAGACCCCCGGAGTCCCGAGAAAAAGGGTGTTTCGGTTTCGGAAACGCTGCTCCGAGCAAAGCCCGGTTTTTAACAAAACCCGCTGCAAGTGAGCTACGCCTATGCAAATTTTTAATATAACTTTTAAATAATTATAATAATGTTATTAGGTCCTTAAAATAATTATTTGGGCAATTATTATGAGTTATATTGGGTGTTATTTAACGCTTATATTATAATAATAATAATAGCTAGACTATTAATTAGTCACAGTTAACGGTAAAACTAAACCCTAGTGGTATTGATACTAGGTTTTGGTTAAGGAAAAATTGTTTTAAGAGTAACGAAGTGTTGTCCGAGTACCGAGTCACCACCGTATCAAGTGAGTGCATAGTTACTTTCATCTTACACATAGATATGAAGTATTTAATATAAATTACGTGCTATGTGTGCATATTATCTGTATACTTGCTATCTATCCTGGATGAACGTTTTTGTACATGTTTTAACTGATTTTAAATTGTATACTTATTTTATATCTACAAATATGTTGGGTATAACATGGGTAGATGAATGATGAGAGATAAAAGATGATGTGAGTAAATATTGGCAGCTATAAACTTAGTGCCCAATAAATAAACACCGGCAGCTATGGACTTAGTGCCTATTGGACAAACGATGGTAGCTATGGACTTAGTACCTATTAGGTAAACATAGGTAGCTATGGACTTAGTACTTGTTAGGTGTTGGTAGCTATGGACTTAGTACCTGGTAGCTATGGACTTAGTACATGTTAGATAAATGTTGGTAGCTATGGACTTAGTACCTACACTGGTACCTATGGATTTAGTACCCGATGAAGGAACTTTTGCAGCTATGGAATTAGTGCATTGGCAGCTATGGACTTAGTGTCGGCCTTATAACCCTGGAAGCAAGGGACTTCGGAATAAACGAATAGATGACTCTTAGGGTAGACCCTTGAGAGTAAGGAAGATAACGGGGTTGGGTAAATGGGGTTGATTGTTTTTTGTTTAAACATAATAATTATATTATTGTGGGTTGAAAACCCTATGTACTCACCAGGTTTCCCAACCTGACCCACTCAAGCTTATTTGTATCACAGGTGTCGATACGAAGCTACTTTACACTGAGAGATTTAAAAGAGATGTAGATCACTAGTGTAAATAATGTAAGTTCTGTTTATGCTTATATTTCTGTATTGACAATGACATCCCAATGTTTTGAAAATGAATAAAAATACATTTCCTCGGAAATGCTTTGATAACCTATTTATCATGTTTTCTGGGAACAAATTCTGCAAGATTTTTATTAAAAGAAGTACTCTGATTTTTATAAAGCAGAAACAAAATCGGTCTTTTCTGGCCGTGAAAATGGGGATGTCACAAAGAACGTCTAAATCTGACTTCGTATGAGGAAGTTATGATTTTTCGAAGTTTCGACTTAGCGGTATGCAGCCCAAAGTTCGAATATAAGATCGAGTGGTTTCTAGCCGAAACAATCTAAACGAGAATCGAAGATCTCATCCATAGTTGTCCAACGGTAAAAATACAGACGAAAACGGACGTCAGATGAAGAAGATATGATTTTCTAACGGAGTTTTCTTGTCCCGTCCTACTAAAATAATATAATAAAAGTTAAAGTCAAAATTAGCCGACGGAGTCTAAACGAGAGTTGTAGAGCATAATCTCACCTACGCGTGGATATAAAGAATGTCGAAAACGGAGCTCGTATGCAAAAGGTATGAATTTTTGAAGTTCGGGACACGAACTTCCACCTGTGTCAGAGCTCACGACGTGAGCATAGTGGCTCACGACGTGAGCAGGTGATGGACGTCTTCCACGGCAAGTGGCCATGACGAGCACAATGACATCTTCGGGCTCACGACGTGAGCATGGATTTTCAGCTTCCTATAAATAGAAAGCGAGGCCAGCCATTTAGGGTTGCTAATCTCTTTTCTCTCACTCCATATTACCTCAATTTACATGCAATTTATACCCCCGAAGCCCCGGTATCATCCCGAGACCCGAAGCGAGTCCTGACGCTCCGAAGATCCCGAGAAGAAAAGAGTTTCCGAGCCGAAGCTCTTCCCGCGAGAAGCCCGGTGTGAAGAGATAACAGTTTCACCGAAGAATACTACTCTTAGAGTAGTAGTGTTGTCTGATCATCTTCTGATCAAGTGAGTGTATATTCCTTTTCTTCTAACACATAGATACGAAGTATTCTCTACAAAATACGTGTTATGTGTTTGTATTTTATTTGCTTATTTGAAATAATTGTTGAATAAATGATTTGTACAGGTTTTAAGCTGTATATAAATGTATATATTTTTATCTACTAATATGTTGGGTAGAACATGGGTAGACAGTTGTTGTGTGATGAAATAAAATGATGAGAGGCCTCGATGTTGATGTTGTTAATCTAGTCATCTAGCGGAGTATGGATGACGACCACAGACTCTTTCTAGACTGTCCAGTGGAACGCTGGCAGGTTCATAACCTGTAGGTGTTGTGAACGATGTGTTCACCGGTGTACTCTATCCCCCTCATGGTTGCCTTTAGGAAATCTATTGTTGAGGAAACCCCTTTACAGTAATGTCCATCCCAATGAAAATCCTAGATTAGGTCCCTGGTAATAGATGTTGTTTTAGGGACGTAAAGTAAGGATAACGGGAATGGGTAATCGGGTTATTGTTGCTTGGTGAAATTAAATATAATTATTTATTGTGGGTTGAAAACCCTATATGGTCACCAGGCTCCCAAGCCTGACCCACTCAGTTTTATTTGCAATACAGGTAGTGGCGCGAGAGCATAAGATGGATGAATCATCAAGTTATTTTGTTTATAGGCCAGTAGTTGCATATAATTGTTGTAAGGCTTATAATGTTCCGTTTATGCTTTTGTGTCTGTATCGGAACATGACATCCCGAGTTTTGATATATAATGAAAATACATTTCTTTAAGAAATGCTTTGATAAACCTTGTTTTATCATGTATTGTTTTGGGGACAAATTCCGCAACTCTTTTAATCAAAGGATTACTCTGAAAATTATTTTAAAAGCATAAATTAAATCGGTCTTTTCTGGCCGTGATTTTGGGGATGTCACAGTTGGTATCAGAGCATTAGTTTAAGAGAACTAGGAATTTGTAGGATTTCTGGACTTAAACTTAGAATGCTAAGTGAAGAATGTGAGATAAGTGTCTGTTATATTTAAGACATGAGCACTAGTTTATTTTAGGAAAGTTGCCTGAAATGCTTTTATGTGCTAAATGTTATATGGTTGCCATATATGATATTATGTGTTCGGATCTATGGTTTGTTGCCAACCGGATCTGGAAACCTTATGTGTTTAGGGTTCTAAGCGTAGGACTATGGTATTAGAACTAGCATGTAAACGTTTCGGAGTGATAAGGATGATTTGATTATCTATCGTGATTGAGGATCTAAATTCACCTTATTTGGTGTATAGATCAATGATGGCAAGAACAAGAAGCGGAGTTGGAAACATGAACGAAAACAGGAATCAACCACCTATAATCGAGCAAATACCTGTTGTAGCTGTTGCACCCAAGCCAATGACAATGGCTGGTGTACAATTGATGATTCAGACGATGTTGGATCATCAGATGGAAGAAACTAGACGTCTGCTTCAGCAAAATCGTGAAGAATCTTCAATGCCGATTGTGCAGCCCGAATTAAGTGAAGGGCAGTCGGAAGGAGGAAACTTCAGTGGGATTATTGGCTAAGCCAACCCAACGATTGTTAGACAAAACAACCAGGATGGTGGAAATGATGGACGAGGATGCAAGTATAAAGATTTCATGGCATCCAAACCACCATGTCTATCCGGAAGCCCGACGCCGGTAGAAGTTATAAACTGGATCTTCAAAATGGAGACAATGTTTGAAAGTTGCGAATGCAACAACAGGCAGAAGACCGCTCTTGCGATCCCTTTGTTAAAATCTGGAGTGTTGAGTTGGTGGAAGCTATTAGCTGACTTGATGCCCAAGGGAAAAGCTAGCAAGATGTCTTGGGAAGACTTTGTGGTGCAACTCAAATTGCAATATTGCTCCGAGCAGGACCTTCTGGAAATCAGTAATGAGTTTCAGAATTTGAAGAAGGGAAAATGAGCGTTACTGAATACGATGCTAGTTTCACGGAAAAGATGAAGCCTATTCCATATCTAGTTCCAACAGAACTCTCAAAGGTCAATAAGTTTGCCTTCGGATTACTAGTGGACATTGGTCTAATGGTTAAACAAGCAACCACATTGAAAGCCGCCATCTGGGCTGCTAGAAATGTTGAGACCCAGATCAGGGAGAAGGGTCTGGAGCGGTCAGAGGTTGGTGAGAAGAGGAAGTTCGACGGACCCTAAGGGTCCAGTAAAAAGGGTAAATCCTCGATGTCTAGTTCGAGAGGCGGTGGAGGAGGCGAAGCGAAATGGTGCGACAAATGCAAGAAGAAGCATCTTGGGAAATGTGGCGGGGAAGCCACATGCTTCAAATGTGGAAAGCCAAGGTACTATGCCAACGAATGCACCCTTACCAAGAATGTTTGCTATGGCTGTGGTGAGGAGCGGCACATCTTGAGGGATTTACCGAAAAAGAAGGAGGCAGCAAGACCCAATATTCCACCAAAGCCGAAGGCGAGAGCCTTCCAGATGACACTGGAAGCTGCTAAAGAAGAAGCTAAGTCTCTTCAGGTACCTTTCTCGTAAACGAATTTCCTGCCCAAATTTTATTTGATTCTGGAGCCAACTACTCCTTTATTTCGCATGAATTTGGTAGAAAACTAGCTTTGCCTGTCGATAGACTAGATAATGCTTTATTAGTCGAAGTTGCTAGTGGCAAGTTTATACCTGTTAGCCATCGTATGAAAAACGTCTTAATTGATTTAAATGGAAAAAAATGTTCCACGACGAATTATTGCCTATTGAGTTAAATGGTTTCGACATCGTGTTGGGAATGGATTGGCTTAGCGCCAATGATGCCGAAATACTGTGCAAGAAGAAGATTATAAAAGTAAACCCGCCAGGGAAAGAGTCATTTATGGTGTATGGGGACAAACGCAGAGTAAATTCTGGAATCATTTCTCTAATGAAAGCCAGAAAGTGTTTTGCCAAGGGATGTACATCGTATCTAGCATTCGTAATCGATGCTAAGAAGGAGAAAAAGGAGATGCAGAGCATTCCTGTCGTGTGTGATTATCCGGAAGTATTTCCCGAAGATCTTCTTGGATTACCGCCTGATCGACAAGTAGAATTCCGTATTGACTTGTTACCAGGAACGACGCCAATAGCAAAAGCACCTTATCGATTAGCACCAACGGAGATGAAGGAGCTGATGATGCAACTTCAGGAGTTATTGGATAAAAGGTTTCATTAGACCTAGTTCATCACCCTGGGGAGCTCCGATGTTATTCGTGAAAAAGAAATACGGGAGTATGAGAATGTGCATCGATTATAGAGAGCTGAACAAGGCAACAATAAAGAATAAATATCCGTTGCCGAGGATTGATGACATGTTCGATCAGCTACAAGGTTCGTGCTATTTCTCGAATATCGATCTTAGGTCAGGATATCATCAGCTGAAGGTGAGAGAGCAGGATATCGAGAAGACTGCATTCAGAACATGATATGGACACTACGATTTTTTGGTTATGTCGTTTGGACTAACCAATGCTCCAGCAGCATTCATGGATTTAATGAACAGGGTTTGTAATCCGTTCCTAGATAAATCTGTAATAGTGTTCATAGATGACATTCTGATTTATTCGAAAAGCCAAGAGGAGCATGGCATATACTTGCGAGAAGTGTTAGAAGTCTTAAAGAAGGAGAAGTTGTATGCCAAGTTCTCCAAATGCGATTTTTGGATTCGAGAAGTCCAACTCTTGGGTCACGTGGTCAACCAAGAAGGAATAATGGTTGATCCAGCAAAGATTGAAGCTGTGATGAAGTGGGAACAACCAAAAAGTCCCACGGAGATCCGAAGCTTTTTGGGATTAGCTGGATATTACCGAAGATTTATCCAAGGCTTTTCTTCGATTTCTACTCCATTAACAGCTTTGACTCACAAAGGAGTTACTTATGCTTGGAGTGATAAGCACAAAGAAGCATTCGAGTTGCTAAAGAAGAAGCTATGTGAAGCACCGATTCTTTCTCTACCCGATGGAGTTGAAGACTTCGTTGTGTATAGTGATGCGTCTCGTGTTGGGTTGGGTTGTGCTTTGACCCAAAGAGAAAAGGTGATAGCATATGCGTCTCGACAGCTGAAAGAGCATGAAAAGAACTACCCCACTCATGATTTGGAGTTGGAAGCGGTAGTATTTTCTCTAAAGATATGGAGGCATTACCTCTATGGCTCGAAGTGCAAACTTTTCACTGATCATAAGAGTCTCCAATATCTCTTTAATCAGAAAGAATTGAATATGAGGCAACGACGCTAGCTAGAGTTACTTAAGGACTACGACTGTGAGATACTTTACCACCCCGGTAAAGCAACTGTTGTTGCTGATACTCTCAGTCGGAAAGTCAATCTTGAAAGAAAAAGGCCAAGAGCGTTGATAATAGAAGTTGTCTCGACATTAGTGGAAAGTATAAAGAAAGCTCAAGAAGAAGCTTCTGAGAAGAATGACCGAAAGGAAGAACATTTCGGCAAAACGTTAGTGTTCGGTATAAATAGTCACAGACTGAAGGTATTCCAAGATCGAATTGGGGTGCCGAAGTCAGGAGGAATAAGAGATCTTCTAATGGAAGAAGCTCACAAAACCATGTACTCGATTCATCCCGGTAGCACTAAAATGTATAGGGACCTAAAACCCTATTACTGGTGTTGACGATGAAGCTCGATATTGCAAAGTATGTGGCCGAGTGTGTGACATGGGCGAGAGTAAAGGCACAACATCAGAAACCATATAGGAGTTTAGAACCTTTACCTGTACCGATGGGTAGGTGGGAAGACATTGCCATGGATTTTGTCACTAAATTGCCCAGAACAAAGAATGGTCACGACATGATTTGGGTGGTCGTTGATCGCTTCACTAAGAGTATGCACTTCATAGCAGCCAATGAGAAATGGTCTATGGATAAGCTTGCGAATTCTTACGTGAAGGAAATTGTGAGGCTTCACAGTGTTCCGTTAACGATTGTATCGGATCGTGACAGCCGTTTCACCTCAAGGTTTTGGAGAAGTCTACAAGAGGAATTGGGTACCAAGTTGTGTTTTAGTACAACTTACCATCCACAGACCGATGGTCAGAGCGAACGAACGATACAAGCACTTGAAGAAATGCTGAGAGTATGTACCCTGGAATTCCAAGGTAACTAGGATGAACATTTACCTTTGGTAGATTTTTTCCTACAATAATAGTTTCCACTCGAGCATAAAGATGGCACCTTATCAAGCTATGTACGGACAAAAATGTCGTACGCCGTCTTGTTGGCTTGAGGCTGGGGAAAAGCAGTTTATGGGACCCGAGAAAGTCCATCAAACTGCTGAAAAGTTGAAAATAATTAAGGAGAGAATGTTAGCAGCTCAAGATCGTCAAAAGAGCTATGCTGACAAGAAAAGACGATCGATGACTTTTGAAGTTGGAGATTCGGTTTTGCTTAAAGTCTCGCCGTGGAAGGGACTTATAAGGTTTGGAAAAAGAGAAAAGTTAAGTCCAAGGTTTATTGGACCATTTAAAGTTCTTCAGAGGATTGGGAACCAAGCTTACAAGCTCGAATTACCCGAAGAACTGAATGGAATTCATAACACTTTCCATGTGTGTTATTTGAGGAAGTTCACGGGAGAATGCGGACCGTGTTAACGCCAGAGTTGGCTTCATTTTCCATGACTCGGTCGATGGTTGCCCGACCTTGCTCAACATTCCGAGCAATCATACTGACCATGATGGATAGGACTCGGTCAGCTGAACCTCCCTCGCTCAAATTATAGAAGCTTCAATCTCCGTTGTACGGTAAGGGCTGACCCTGCTCATCACTCCAACGGTTCAAGTTTGTCGGCCACATGGGTGTGGGACCTTGAAATGTTGGTCGGGGGTTAAGGTTTGGGATTGGAGCCTCTTGTGGTAGGTTGTTGACTTCTGGCTCGGAGTCAGAACCATCAGAAAAGCCTTCAGCATGGTGATCATCCAAAGGGATTGGATGATCATCTTCTGGCTCCTCTTCAAGCCATCCCGCATTGCCTTCGTTTGGTAAGTATGGGTCGTCGTGGGGATGGAATCCAGCCATGTTATCTAAGCGAGAAAAAGGGTATAAGAAATACTTAAATAGACGTACTAATTAGATAATGATAAGATGATCTTTATCAGTTACTTCAATACTTGCATAGTGCTTACCAGTTACATGTAATCAAAACAGGATAGGCCTTCGAATAAGTGACCCTAACTCTAAATCAACAAGTAAACAAGGAACATGAAGTAAAGCAAAGATCACAGATTCTAAGTCTATGACATCCTAGTCACATATAACCTTAGCGTATCCACTCAGCAACTATTGACATACTAATAAAGATCTTTAGTTCTCAGATAAGGGTTTTAGTAACACAAAATACTCCTATAGTATTTTAGGTTTATGTTCTGTTCTAATGGTTTCATTGTAGCAGTGTTGGTAAGTTTTTAGACTTCTTGCAACCTCACAACCACTCTTAGGCACATGCTAGTCACTCCTCGGAAAATATAGTTGATCAGGCTATATCCTTCCCAGGTTTGACTATATGTCTCTAAGTCTAATTGTGTTGTCCAACAATCGTAATACTTTTGTTCTGTCCTAGTGACACTGATTTTAGTATGAATGCAGGTATGTATACTTAGTTAAATATTTTTTTATTTAAAAGTATAAACTCTTTGTCAGAGTATTTTAATGCCGTTGTGTTTATAGTTTGTATATCTTTTATGGGTTGATATACTCGATTCACTATAAACAATGCTCTGATACCAATCTGTCACACCCCAAAACCGGAACGGCGGAAACGTTCGGGGGCGGAGGACGTCATGTACAGTATCACAACAATGCATAATAGTAAACAAGCAACAACATCATCCATTGCATTAATTGTAATAATTTTAATACAAGTGTGTTCTGAAGTTTATAAGACACCAAAAATGTAAATCAAAATAAGAGATGAGTCTTGGACGAGCTCCATCTTCTCAAAACCTGGCATCGGTACCTGTCTACTAATGACCTGAGAATACAAGTTATTTTGAAAGAGTGTATCAACTTTAAAGTTGGTGAGTTCATAAGCATTTTAGTGTCATTGTTTGTATGAAAATGTTTGTAAGTGTTTGATATATAAGTTTGTAAATGTTTGTAGTAAATGTTTGTATCTCCTAGAAAATCCTATATTTTCTACTAAACGTAGCCTTCTACTAAGGCATCAAATGTTTTGTATGTTTGTTTCTTGTAAGAGTGTGTATTTTCCCAAGTGTGACTATCATTATCCAAAAATATAGTTTTACATTACCTTTTATGTGAAAAGATCACAATGTGAATGCAATGGGGAAATAATAAAGTACTGTAGTGTTGTATTATATTAACTACTGCTGTACCAACTGCCTTAAACCAATTGTTATTTAAGGTATAATGTGATATGATTGTACCATACTATCGACTAAAAACACGACGATGAAAGACATCGGAAGAAATGACATTTGGCACCCGTAGACTTACAAGTCCCACTGTAGCGAGCAGCAAGGTGTAGGATAGTCAATCCAGTATAGATCTATACACAAATTCACGCTCTCCTTCTAGGAGACTCTGGATACAAAACGAGCCATGACAGGTGATGCCATGCCCCGAAACCGTGGCTCACATTTATGTTATAGTATTCTTGTATATGTTTTGTATGTACTAGTGTATTGTATGTTCTCTCTGTCTAGTATGTAGTATGTTCTCTTTGTTTCTCATCATACTATGTTCTCTTTGTTGGATATAGTGTCTAAGTCCATAACTATATTTGGTATGTACTTGACCCGACCCGGCATCGTCCATTTGGGTTGCACTTCACCCGAACAATTTATGGATAATCGTTTGAGAATAGTATAATTTATGATTTATTAATATATTATAAGTCCTAATATATTAATATAAAATCATATTATTTAATTAGTATTGATCTATAATTAATTTAGAATTAATTTAGATATCAAAAGTATGACTAATTAAATATGGGCTTTTGTATTTATATAGTGTGGGCTAATGCTTATTTGGAATGGGCTAGGCTTGCATGGAAAGTCCATGGATACTCCATGGAGCTTTAACCCATGGATCTCATGGAAATGAAAAGACATGGGTATTAGGGTTTACATGGATGTAACCCTAATCCACCACACTATATAAAGGAGGCTTTGGTTCTTGAAATAGCACTAGTTGATGTGTGTAAAGTAAGAGGGCCGATTTCAAGAATTTTGTGACTATTCTCTCAAGTTTCCAAGTTTGTGGTGATTTGTGACTTCCATTTGAGGCATCCACATTATTGGTGCTAGGCTCTCAAACTCCAAGCAATCAACTACTACTACAAGGTAAGTAATTCTACTAGTTTTATTTGATTCAAGTACCCCATGTCATGCTAGTTAGGATAAGAACCTTGGAAAAATAATTATTTGCATGTATCTTAGTCAAACATAGATCCAAGGTTTCTAGGGTTGCATGTACACCATAGGAGTGTTAGAATGCTCAAAACCCATCAGTGGTATCAGAGCCAGGTTTGTTTATTTGATACTTGATGCAAAAAAAAAAAAAAAAAAAAAAAAAAACTTGAAAATCGAAGTTTTGTTCAAAAGCTCGTATCAAAATTTCAAGTTTTGTATATGTACTTACGATTCTTGAAATTTTTGATATGAACATTCATAAACATATGAGTTTAGAAGATCATAGAAATTATGTGCTAATAATTGATTAGATTAATTCTTGATCTTTATGTGTTTTAATGGAGTCCATAACTAGTTCTTAAGTTATGGATAACCAAAAGTCACATTTATAAATAACCATTAAAAGAACACATAGGTTACAAAAATGAAGAGTCTTCATTTTTAATAACCATTAACTCATAAGTTATGAGAAATGAAAAGTTTTGAAAGTTTGCAAAACTTGCCCTCAAGTTTTGGAACATGTAAAGTCATATTAAAAACTTTAGTTCCAACCCCTAGAATTTTAAAAGTTAAAATTCAACCCTTATACTTTATAATATTATAAGTTTAATAATATTTATATATGTATAAGATCAAGTCGTCTTACCGCTAGTACGTCTCATTCACGAAGCCGGTATATAAGGGGGGTATAAGGTTGTTGCCTATAAAATGGCAACTTAATGGGTGTCCACTCTCACCCACCGCTTCCTTGATCGGTGGAGGGTCGTTAGCCGAACAGGTAGGACAAGGACTTATAAATTCTCATTAAAAGTATAATGATAATACTAAAGTAACTAAACTTTATTGAATTCCCAATCTTAGTTATTTTAGGAAAATGTGAATAAGGTGCTAATCCATGAAATTACACTTTACACTTTGTTTAAGTCGTTAGTGGAGCGTGTGTGGTTAACCGGCACACTAACTTGAACTTAACGAGGTAGGTAAAGGGTGACTTAATATTTATCATAGTATCGATGGAGCGTGTGTGGTTAACCGGCACATCGATTGAGGGGTAATACATTAAGGGTACCAAGTAATTTGCATGGTTAGTTCACACCTTGTTTTGTGATCCTCGGCATCCCAGTCACAAAACTTGAAGGGCACACTCTAGATTGAAACATGCCATTGAAGAAAGTTCAATAAATCTCAAAGAATCTAGGACTTTCTAAACCAATTAAAACCTAATTAAATATTTCGTTTTTCATGGTGGAAATTGGTGAATCGTCATTCACCTACCTTCAAATATCTTATAGCTTAGATTACGGCATCCCTCTTCTAAGTTATAAAATATTGTGTTGGGTCCTAGCCTTAATATTAAATTTGGGTGTTTTGTTAAGGACTATCTCTATATCTAATCTAATATATTCCCTCTTCTTTTCAGATGTCTTCCAATAACAATGCTTCTGGCTCAAACCCTACTAGCTCCTTCTCTCTCATGAATCTTTGTGGGAGAGTCATCTTTGATGGGTCCAACTTTACAGATTGGATCAGAAACATCAGGATGGTCACTCGGTATGAGAACAAAGAATATGTTCTCGACAAGGAGCTGAAGGTACCCGAGCCAACTGCTACTCCTGAAGAGCTTGCTGAATATGAGGTACATGAAAGAGATGCAACAAAAGTGGCATGTATCATGATGGCCACCATGACAGCCAAGCTCCAAAAGTCCTATGAGGACTATTATCCTTTTGAGATGCACCAGGACTTGATGGACCGCTACCATCAAAGTGCTCGTCAAGAGCGATATGAAATAATCTCCTCTATGATAACAACCCGAATGAAGGATGGTGAACCCATCACGGGCCACATGTAGAAAATGCAAAGGTATGTGGACCGTTTACTGAAGCTGAATGTGAACTTCCCTGAGGAGTTAGCAATAGACATCATTTTGCACTCCTTGCCATCGTGTTATGATCAATTCCGCATGACATATCACATGAACAAGGAAGAAGTCACCCTCAGCAAACTTCAAGGACTCTTGAAGACCGCCGAAAGTGGTCTAAAGGGTAAGTCGGTTGTTACTACTCCTACTCCTACTCCAACTGCGGCCAATGTCTTGGCAATCGGGCATGGCAAAGGGAAGAAGAGAAAGAACCCTTCTAAGGGTACCAAGGGTAAGACCCTTGAAGGCTCCTCTTCAAGCAAAACCAAGAAAGGTTTTGTCACCCCTTCTGCTAACCCTAATGAGGCTGAATGCTTCTATTGCCATGAAAAGTCGCACTGGAAGCGAAACTGCCCAAAGTACCAGCAAGATTTGAAGGATGGGAAAGTAAAACCCAACCATGCAGGTATATACACTATATTGTCTAATAACTCACCTCATTCTAAGTCTTGGGTCCTTGATACAGGTTGTGGTATTCACATATGTTGTGATTTGCAGGGACTAAAAAGAAGTGAAAATGTGGAGCAGGGAAAGATAAACTTGATCATGGGAAACAGGAAATCTTCACCTGTCACCAAGATAGGAGTTTATTCCTTAGTGCTAAATAGTGGGTTTACATTAGATTTGAATAAATGTTATTATTCGCCAGAAATGGCAAGAAATGTTATTTCCTTTCATGCATTATATAAACAAGGTTTTACCTTTTATTTTGATAATAATAATGGTAGTATTGATGCTTTCTTTAATAATGTTCTTTATTTTAAAGCATTACCTTGTGATGGCGTGTATGAAACTGTATCTGTTGTAGATAATCTAGGAAATAATGTATTGTGTATTAACTCTTCCACTAGCTTAGATAAAGCATCCTTATGGCATTGTCGTCTTGGACATGTAAGCAAGAAACGCATAGGCCAACTCCAAAAGGATGGAGTCTTGGAGTCATTTGACCTAAAGTCAGATGATAGTTGTGAATCTTGTTTGCTTGGTAAAATGACAAAGTCACCTTTTACTGGCACTTGTGCTAGGGGTGAAGGTTTGTTAGACCTCATACACACGGATGTGTGTGGACCCTTCAGAACCGCCACAAGAGATGCTAATCGGCTCTATGTGACTTTTACTGATGATTTTAGTAGATATGGATATGTCTACCTAATCAAGCATAAGTCAGAAACCTTTGAGAAATTCAAAGAGTTTAAGCAAGAAGTGGAGAATCAGTTGGGCAGGAACATTAAGATGCTTCGATCCGATCGTGGTGGTGAGTATCTTAGTACTGAGTTCCTTGACTATCTTAAGGAATATGGGATTGTCTCACAATTGACACCTCCTAGGACACCACAGTTGAATGGTGTAGCTGAGAGGCGCAATCGGACCTTGTTGGACATGGTTTGTTCCATGATGAGTCGAGCTTCGCTACCAATCTCATTTTGGGGGTATGCCTTAGAGACTGCCGCCCATATCCTTAATCTAGTCCCTACAAAGAAGGTTGCCAAAACACCTCACGAGGTGTGGACTGGAAAAGTTCCCAATCTAGACCACATCAAGATTTGGGGTTGCGAGGCTTTCGTGAGACGCGAGACTCACGATAAGCTCGAACCCCGAAGCGAAAGGTGTATTTTCATCGGCTACCCACAGAAATCATTTGGTTACATCTTCTACAAACCCAGTGATAATGTGGTCTTTGTAGCAAGAAGAGGATTCTTTCGAGAGAGAGAATTCATGAGCCAAGGAGACAGTGGGAGGCAAATTGACCTTGAGGAAATTCAAGAGTCAAGTGGTGAAGGAATCTCAAACCCTAGCCCTCAACCTGAGGAGGAAAATCCTGTTGAGCCGACTGAAGAATCTATACCTCTGAGGCGTTCCACCAGAGTTAGGAATGCACCTGAGCATTATTATGGTTTTCATATTAATGCAGAAGGTGAGACACTTATCAGTGATAACACACTGGTAAATCTGGATGAGCCTAACAGCTACACGGAAGCCATGGCAGGCCCTGAGACTGCTAAATGGAAAGAGGCTATGGATAGCGAGATACAGTCCATGTATGACAATCAAGTTTGGAACTTCGTTGACAATGTACCTGATCGTAAGATAGTTGGGTGCAAATGGATCTTCAAGAAGAAGACCGACATGGATGGTAATATACACACTTATAAGGCACGACTGGTTGCAAAGGGTTATTCTCAAACTCCGGGAGTTGATTATGATGAGACCTTTTCACCAGTGGCCAAGATTAAGTCTATTAGGGTTCTGTTAGCCATTGCTGCATTTCATGATTATGAAATATGGCAAATGGATGTCAAAACCGCTTTCCTTAATGGAAACTTGGCTGAATATGTTTACATGGTTCAGCCAGAGGGTTTTGTCAGTACAGAGTACCCCAGTAGAGTGTGTAAGCTCGAGAAATCCATTTATGGATTAAACAGGCACCTCACAGATGGAATCTTTGCTTTGATGAGAAAGTCAAAGAATTTGGCTTTTCAAGAAGTGAAGATGAATCTTGTGTCTATATCAAGGCTAGTGGGAGTATAGTCAGCTTTTTGGTACTATATGTGGATGACATACTACTCATAGGAAATAACATCCCAACCCTGCAAGAAGTAAAGTCCTGGCTTGGGAAGTGTTTCGCTATGAAGGACCTTGGAGAAGCTGCCTATATCCTAGGGATAAGGATTTTGAGAAACAGGAGTAAAAGACTAATTGGACTTAGTCAAAGCACGTATGTGGACAAAGTGTTGAAAAGGTTCAACATGCATAACTCCAAGAAAGGAGAGTTACCCATCTAGAGTAACGCCAGATTGAGTAAGACACAAAGCCCTAGTACTGAGGCTGAGATAGCAGAAATGAGTCGAATACCTTATGCTTCAGCTGTAGGATCGATCATGTATGATATGACGTGTACTCGACCTGATGTAGCCTTTGCTTTGAGCATGGTTAGCAGGTATCAGGGGAACCCTGGCAAGGCACACTGGACTGCGGTAAAGAATATCCTCAAGTACCTACGGAGGACTAAGGACTGGGTCCTTACCCTCGGTGGCAGTGAGGACTTGAGAGTTGTAGGGTACAGTGATGCTAGCTTTTAGACTGACAGGGATAATTTCCGCTCTCATTCGGGCTGGGTCTTTACTCTAAATGGAGGGGCAATTACTTGGAAAAGTTCCAAGTAGGAGACAGTGGCTGATTCCACTTGTGAATCAGAGTATATAGCAGCAAGCGAGGCAGCAAAGGAGGCTATATGGCTAAAGAACTTCATCGGAGACCTTGGAGTTGTACCAGCTATAAAGGAGCCAATGGAGATTTTCTGTGACAGCAATAGTGCGGTTGCCTTAGCCAAGGAACCAAGAGATCATGGGAGATCCAGACACATTGACAGAAAATATCACTTCATCAGACATCGAATAGAAGAAGGAATCCTCGTGGCAAAGAGGGTATCATCGGATGAGAACCCAACAGATCCCCTCACGAAGGGACTGACTCGGGCTAAGCATCTCCAGCATGCTCGGAGCATAGGGCTGAAGGATGATATTAGTTTTAGTAGTTAGATAATCTTGAAATTTGTAAAATGTAATTGACATTTGATGATAAATAAAAGCTGTTATTTATGAGTAAAGTGTTGCTATCTCTTGTCAATCGTTTACTATTATTTCTTTTTGCATGTTTTGACTTCCAGAATAATTATGTTATGGTTTATATCATATTATTCAAACTCTCCACAGTCGGTCATATGTTGGAAGTAGATATGAATCAAGACTGTCATGGGTTGGCTTGTAGAGGTTTAAGATGTTAGACAAATCGGGGCTACAGCACTCATGAGTGCTCATAAGTTCTGAGTATTGGATTCAACCCACGCTCACTTGTATCACTTCATGGAATTTATCTCGAGTGATCATGAGACGGTAATATCATATAAGTCTTCAAACCTAGAGATATGATTTGTTGCCTATGAGTTGGTTATGCATTGATTGCACGAAAACGCATTGGTAACTCGATGTTATAAACCGTGCCTTTGTGTGTAGTTCAACAAGTAGTAGAGCAAACATATGAGTCGAAGTTTATCTGTTCCTTCTACGATTAGAAGCGATATCTGGGCCCCTCGATGATTTTGTTTTGACCTATGTACCGGGCCCGGTCAGAACTAAATTGATGCGTTCAGTTAAGTTCTATGTCAAACAAATCGGAAATCGGGAAACAAATGCTGGACAATAAGCAAGACCATGTTCCATGTATTTGTCCGGCAGATATCTAGAACAGAGGATTATATGATCACTTATCTAAAATGGCGCTTCATAGTTCAACAGAGTTTAAAGAGCTACGATTGTTGATCGGTTCCTGAAGTCATACTTGCAACTATAGTTATTAGACCTATCCAAGTGGGAGACTGTTGGATATAGTGTCTAAGTCCATAACTATATTTGGTATGTACTTGACCCGACCCGACATGGTCCATTTGGGTTGCACTTCACCCGAACAATTTATGGATAATCGTTTGAGAATAGTATAAGTTATGATTTATTAATATATTATAAGTCCTAATATATTAATATAAAATCATATTATTTAATTAGTATTGATCTATAATTAATTTAGAATTAATTTAGAGATCAAAAGTATGACTAATTAAATATGGGCTTTTGTATTTATATAGTGTGGGCTAATGCTTATTTGGAATGGGCTAGGCTTGCATGGAAAGTCCATGGATACTCCATGGAGCTTTAACCCATGGATCTCATGGAAATGAAAAGACATGGGTATTAGGGTTTACATGGATGTAACCCTAATCCACCACACTATATAAAGGAGGCTTTGGTTCTTGAAATAGCACTAGTTGATGTGTGTAAACTAAGAGGGCCGATTTCAAGAAGTTTGTGACTATTCTCTCAAGTTTCCAAGTTTGTGGTGATTTGTGACTTCCATTTGAGGCATCCACATTATTGGTGCTAGGCTCTCAAACTCCAAGCAATCAACTACTACTACAAGGTAAGTAATTCTACTAGCTTTATTTGATTCAAGTACCCCATGCCATGCTAGTTAGGATAAGAACCTTGGAAAAATAATTATTTGCATGTATCTTAGTCAAACATAGATCCAAGGTTTCTAGGGTTGCATGTACACCATAGGAGTGTTAGAATGCTCAAAACCCATCACTCTTGTATAGTGTATAGTATGTATTGTTTCTCATAATAGTATGTTCTCTTAGTTTCTCATAATAGTATGTTCTCTTAGTTTCTCATAATAGTATGTATTGACTCATGTATGAACTGACTCTTTGTATGTTTCATTGTTCTAGTAATAGTATTAGTAACTTCCTAAACTATACCAATTATAGTTTACTAGCAATGTTGTTTGTATGAATGAACATGTTTGTATACCTTTGCTACCCAAAGATATTGAACTAAATGAAGGAACTTTTATATCTATACACATATACATAATATATAATTAAGATTCAAACGACCTTCGGACAAACAACCGATACCCTAAGTCCACAACCAAACAAGGAACAGGAAGTAAGGCGAGCTATCAGCCCTAAGTCCTTTCAATCCTACTTATATAACTATATCTATATAGATATGCATTTCACAAAATATAAGTTTAAAAGAGTTTAATAGAAAGTATTTAACATGTAAAAGAGTTTATAAAACGATTTGAAGTAGTTTGATTTATAAAACAATTTGAAATGTAAGAAAATCCATATGTTTGATAGTTATTAATCACATGTGATTGATATAATAACTATAATTGTTCAACTTGTATTCCCCCCCCCCTCCCCATAAAAGCATTTAAAATCATTTAAAAGATAAGTTAAGGGGTATGAACTCAGCTGTAGTGAGTGATACGGAAGTATGTTTGGAAATAGGATGTAGAGTGTCAGGTGAAACCTTGAGCACACAAAGATCCTAATAAACATATAATGACATGTATGTGTATTTGATTAGTGTATAACCAACTAATTATAAGGGATAACACCCTAAAATACTAGGAAACTCTTGGTTTGAAGGGATACAATCACATATGATTGCATAACTAGGGTATATGGCCACCCTATAGAGTTTACGGTCCAAATAGCATGACCACAAGTGTTTACGGTCAAGATGGTTTACGGTCCTATGTGTTCACGGTTCAATGGGTTTACGGTCCATTGAGTTCACGGTTCAAATGGATTTACGGTCCCATGTGTTTACAGTCCTATGACCATACGGTCATAAGGTTTACAGTCTAGTGAGTTTACCACCGTAAACTCACATCCTTTTGTGCATAGGATGATTTCCAAGCATTTCGAAGGGTTCTAAGTTCCATTCTAGGCTTTAGGAGGGTTTAATGGTCACAATGCACCATTTATAAGGGTTTACGGTCTAAGGAGATGCACTAGACCGTAAACACCTTTTGTTCTTGGATAAATGATGATTTCAAGGCCTTAATCAAGAATCCTAACCAGATAACAAGTATAGAAGATAGATACTTACAATTTGGAAGCAAAGAAGGGTCTTTTCGGCCCAAACACGTAAGTGTTCTTGATGTTCTTGAGGATCTTGAAGATCTAGACTTAAAAGATGAGATTTGTGGATGATATCATGTATAATCACTAGATAAAGAGATGTAACAACAAATCAAAGGAAAGAATTCTTACATTTTTGGAAGATCAAGATGAAGATCTTAAGATACTTGAGAGAGAATTCAGTTTACTAGGCTTGTAAAGGAAAGAAAGGATCAAAATGATCATGAATTATGTATATATAGGGAGTTTACGGTCACCATGACCGTAAACTCTAAGCTTCCTAACCGTAAACTCCTTTTGAGGAGGTTTACAGTTTGCTAGATTGTTTGGAACATTAACTGATACATCCAAACACTGATTCCTTTGATGCACTAGGCTCAGAATGCTCAAACAGACTCTAAACAGTGCTAAAAGTTAGCAGAAACGAGTCTGACTTAGATTGAAGTGAATGGTTTGTATAAGATAGAAATTTCGGGTTGTCACAGATTCCGGGGACGGAATCATCCTAACGTGGAGAGAATTGTAACGCCTGTGTTTCTAGGCTAGGCATTAATGATGGTGTAATAGTCTAGGTTAACCTTTGTAACTCGTCTTGAAATAATAAAGATGTATTATTTGAGTATTATGTGTTTTGTGCTTAATTGTGTGACTTAAATGAATTAAGGATAAAAATAAGCGTCAAAATGAAATGTTAGATAAACCCGATATATGAAGGATGTGGTAGTGGTCGTGACGAGGTTTCCGAGTATATAAAGAATGCTGAAATCCGAGTTATAACGAAGAAGTTATGACATATCGAAGTTTCGCGACAGAACCGGCACAACGTTGAATGACGTAAAATATGAATTTAAGATAGAGCCATATCTTGCCTTAGTGATCTAAACGAAAGTCGTAGAATAAGTTAAACCGAGAGTGTGCATAAGAAGAACGTCTAAATATGACTTCGTATGAGGAAGTTATGATTTTTCGAAGTTTCGACTTAGCGGTATGCAGCCCAAAGTTCGAATATGAGATCGAGTGGTTTCTAGCCGAAACTATCTAAACGAGAATCGAAGATCTCATCGATAGTAGTCCAACGGTGAAAAGACAGATGAAAACGGACGTCAGATGAAGAAGATATGATTTTCTAACGGAGTTTTCCTGTCCCGACCTACTAAAATAATATAATAAAAGTTAAATTCAAAATAGCCGAAGAAGTCTAAACGAGAGTTGTAGAGCATAATCTCACCTACGTGTGGATATAAAGAACGTCGAAAACGGAGCTCGTATGCGAAAGGTATGAATTTTTAAAGTTCAGGGCACGAACTTCCACCTGTGTCAGAGCACACGAGGTGAGAACAGTGGCTCACGACGTGAGCAGGTGATGGACGTCTTCCAGGGAAAGTGGCCATGACGAACCCAATGACATCTTCGGGCTCACGACGTGAGCATAAGAGGCTCACGACGTGAGCATGGATTTTCAGCTTCCTATAAATAGAAAGTGAGGCCTGCCGTTTAGGGTTGCTAATCTCTTCTCTCTCACTCCATATTACCTCGATTTACGTGCAATTTATACCCCTGAAGCCCCGGTATCATCCCGAGACCCGAAGCGAGTCGTGATGCTCTGAAGATCCCAAGAAGAAAAGAGTTTCCGAGCCGAAGCTCTGCCCGCGAGAAGCCCGGTGTGTGAAGAGATCACAGTTTCACCGAAGAATACTACTCTTAGAGCCGTAGTGTTGTCTGATCATCTTCTGATCAAGTGAGTGTATATTCCTTTTCTTCTAACACATAGATACGAAGTATTCTCTACAAAATACGTGTTATGTTTTTGTATATTATTTGCTTATTTGAAATAATTGTTAAATGAATGATTTGTACAGGTTTTAAGCTGTATATAAATGTATATATTTTTATCTACTAATATGTTGGGTAGAACATGGGTAGACAGTTTTTGTGTGACGAAATAAAATGATGAGAGGCCTCGATGTTGATGTTGTTAATCTAGTCATCTAGCGGAGTAAGGATGACGACCACGGACTCTTTCTAGACTGTCCAATGGAACGCTGGCAGGTTCATAACATGTAGGTGTTGTGAACGATGTGTTCACCGGTGTACTCTATCCCCCTCATGGTTGTCTTTAGGACATCTATTGTTGAGGAAACCCCTTTGCAGTAATGTTCATTCTGATGAAAATCCTAGATTAGGTCCCTGGTAATAGATGTTGTTTTAGGGACGTAAAGTGAGGATAACGGGAATGGGTAATCGGGTTATTATTGGTTCGTGAAATTAAATATAATTATTTATTGTGGGTTGAAAACCGTCTATGCTCACCAGGCTCCCAAGCCTGACCCACTCAGTTTTATTTGCATTGCAGGTAGTGGCGCGAGAGCATAAGATGGATGAATCGTCAAGTTATTTTGTTTATAGGCCAGTAGTTGCATATAACTGTTGTAAGGCTTATAATGTGCCGTTTATGCTTTTGTGTCTGTATCGGAAAATGACATCCCGAGTTTTGATATATAATGAAAATACATTTCTTTAAGTAATGCTTTGATAAACTTTATTTTATCATGTATTGTTTTGGGGACAAATTCCGTAACTCTTTTAATCAAAGGATTACTCTTAAAATTATTTTAAAAGCATAAATTAAATCGGTCTTTTCTGGCCGTGATTTTGGGGATGTCACACCTTCGACCCGCTAAACATAGTAAGGAAACTCACCTCTCATTCTGAACAATAGTTGATGAGGTCTCGAATCCGAATCTCAGCTCTAACCGTCACCTATCCATCCAAATAACCAAATCTCAAACACAATCCAAAATACTCAAAATACCCCTAGGTCAAAGTTGGTCAAAATCAGGTAAAAGTCAAAATTCCAAAAAGTCAATTGAGACAACCCAGCTAAGTACGCCCAACATATATAGTTGGCTGCCAACCCAAATCATTAAGAGCTTAATCCTTAAGCTCTTAAGCCCATTTTCCAGATCCAAACCCAAAATGATTTCCTTGACCATAAAGTTTCCAAATTTATGGTCATGCATGGCCATTAAGTGCTTAATGTCTAAAATCCTACGTTCTTAACTCATTACAACCATCTAACACATGCATGGGTTACATACAACAATCAAGATCATATTTTTATGGTTTAATAATAGCTCCATAATGGATAAAGTTTCCAAATTTATTCATTATAATGGTCCCAACAAACAAGATCTAGTCTTTAAGTCTCGAAGGGAACCAAAAAGTGCATATTTTCAACTTAATACAGTAAGTCCAAGTCTCCAATCTTCATATCTGAATCAAAATGATGTTTAGATGGATAAAGTTTCCAATTGGATCCATAACAATGTCACAAACTTTCAAGATTTAAACTTTATGCACTTAAAATGACCAAAAGCTCATAACACTCAAAACTAACTAGATCTAACAATATCGTCATCAAGATTCAAACTTTATACCTCTAAAAGAAAGATCAAGGTGAACAAAGTCTGGATCTACAAGCTCCAATGCAACCAACACTTCTTCCATGAGTTCATTCTTCTCCAAGGTGCACCAAGAACACTCTAAACCACTTAAGAACACCTTATGTTTGCTCACAATGCTCAATCTATGGTTAGGGTTTCAAGAGAAGGTGTTGGAGAGGTGGAGGATGAGAATGGAGTGGGTTTGGGGAAGTTAAGTAGCTTAAATAGGGCTCAAACCACGAAAATAATGTTTGGGTACTGTTTACGTATGCCCTGTGTACTCAATTTACGCCAAACGTACTAGGGATACCTTAGCACACCAGCATACATGTTGAGTATGCCCAACGTACTAGGGATGCCCTGGTATGCCCTGCGTACTCCCCGTAAGTCCCGCGTATACGGCTGATGATGGTTGTCGAGGCCAACAAAATTAATAACCCTAAATCTTGTACACTAAAATTGTGTATAGTGCTAAAGGGATTGTATCCACGGAGATTGGCTCAATTTTATAACTCTATGAAAAACTCTTTGTAAAAATACTTGTAAAATAACAATAAATTAAAAATGGGGTGGGGGGCTGGTCTTTTGAAATACTTGAAATAAACTAGGATTAAACTACGACTTAAATAGACAATTTCAACAAAAACAAGAGTTTGATGTAAAATCAATAAGGGGAAGATGGTTGACTAAAGGTTTCCTCACTTTGACTTTTTGATGAACATATCATTAGAATCCAATGGTGCAATACTTGTTTTAAATCCTTAATTTCGCTACATTAAACCAAGAAGCTTGAGATTACTTAGACTTTTCTTAGTTATTAAAATAGTTAGAGAAACTCATAACAATTTCCTTAGTCAAAGTCACAATTTCCATTAAGCATCTAATTAGTGAAAATCAACTAGCGATAAGAACCAAAAAGTCACAAAATCCAAGAGGAGTCAAATGCTTTCACTACCATGTTGGAGGAAATGTTTTTATGATTGTCTGAAGCAAAACTAACACAAAAATAATAGGTTGCTTGCTAATTTGAGGATCTTTTACTTAATCAAGAAATTAGCCAACTAATCACCACAAACACATTTAAACTCATGAATAAAAACATATAAGTAGTGATAATATGTTAAAACACAAAACATTCCATAAAGATTCAAGAACAAGTTTATGGAGTCTTCAATATTCAATAACTAGTCAAAGGATTTCACGAAAGTCAACCAATTTCGGTTTAGCCTAACATGGCTAAACACAAGAAAACAAAGTTAGAAGAGATTGTACCAAACATTCAACAAGATTAAGAGCAAAAATGATGAAGTTATTGAGGGTTCTTGGCCTTCCAAAAGCTCCAAAATCTTCAGAGGATTGTTCAAATTTCGGATGTCCAAGAGTATGCTAAAGTGGCACACCAACCTTCCCAATATAGAGCTTCAAGTAAAATTCCGAAAATGCCCCAGCAGGAATCCACACGGGCCGCGTGGAAACCTTACTCGGTCCGTGTAAGAGTGACAGAGTTTTTGGTCTTCTTCAAGTGTTGGGCCTCCACAGCTTGACCATTGGCCCAGTTTGAGCCCGATCAATTTCTAGCCCATTTTTCTTCAATATTTCTTCAATTTGAGCCCAAATTGTCTTCTCCAAATCACTCATAGCCCCCGTAGTCGCCCAATCATCAATTCTCGCATGCTAGAAAATTCTCCCGCATCTTGCAAATCTAAAATTTAATTCTTCCAAGCCTTCAAGTAATTGACAAGCCCACTCCATGCATCACCTGCATAGCTATCAAGCCTAAAATCCTCGTTGTCCTCCAAGTCTAATTGCTTCCCAAAGATCCCGTTCCACTAGTCTCCTTAAAATCTGCAATTATACTCACGAAACTAGAAAGTACCCGAAAGTGGTCATAAAATAACAAAAAAAAAAATATGCATGGAAATTAACTAAAATGCGAATGAAATATGCTAAAATAAACTATAAAAATAAGTAAATAAAATGAAACTATCAAATCACCCCAAGCTTAAACCTTACTTGTCCTCAAGTAAGACAAGACTAAAATGAACTCGGGATGAACTATCCTAAGAAAAATAAAAAGAATGGATAGAACCGCGAAACCTGATCACCGTTTGTCAACATGGTCAGAATTAATCTTGCTATTATCTCACGAATTTTTCATCTGATGACAATGGAACCATAAACCACATCCAGAAGAATTCCTCTAGGTGAGTAAGGAGGGATGGTTAGTCGCATCCCCAATGGAACATGCATACAATGAAGAACATCTGTAGTAGGGAGAAAGCAAATGGATGTGCTCGTATGGAGCTCTTCTTTTAAGTGTACACTCTTATCACGAAAGTTGCGTGATCACACGTCTGTCGGCCACTCTCAAGTGTGATTGAGTTTCATCGCTCGGGCACCGTTGTAGGAATCAGTTCACTTCATGTTGACCCTAACCTCCCGTAGTATCCGACTCGACAGTCTCTCTAACATCACCAATTTGCGAAAAAAAAACAACTCAATCTATATACAATAAAACAAACCTATATAAATGAATATCAAAAGCCAGGTGACCAAAATGTAGGAAAATTTGTTCAATAATTGAACCGGTCACCTATCTAAGATAATCGCAGATTGGATTTTGTTTTTAACATTAAGTTGAAGGTTATGCACTAACATATTGAATTTTTGCTTTTTATCAAGAAAACTTTTTTTGACTCAAAATTTGGTTCCCAAAAGTATGTAAGTCGAACCGAAAGGGTAATAATATAATCTGGATGGTCTAAGTGTGAAAATGACCATGTATGGAGCATAAAGATGTAAGCTCCTTTTTAAACTTGTGATTTTCAAAAAATAATGAAAATGTCCAAATGTGGACTAAAAGACTCTCTAGAATCCTAAGAAAGTCGCAAAAAGAATATGGTGATGTAAAGAGATCGGATATGGATTCTACTCGGGGACAAGCACCAGTGCTACATCCTAACGGATCAAACATGATCAAGTGTGATCCTCTCGGCGATATGGACCGCAAGGCTAAGAACATCCATTGCTATAGTATATCCAGCAGCTGTTAGTATTACATGCATAATTCTTCATGAAACTACCTGGCCATGATCACTTACCCCTTTAAGCTCCAGCAATTGATCCCAAATATGAAGTCCCAAACTGCAGCTAGTGGTCCCGGTTCGATGGGTGAGATAGCACAAGATCCTGGACCAATAATGATACAATAACTATGAACCTGTTCCATGGCATCCAAGGGGAATGAGAATAAACAGACAACAAAAATGCATGAATGCTAATGCCCTAAGCTGAATGTTATGCAAAAATAAAAAGTGGAAAAGAAGAAAATAAAATCTTTTTGGAATTTTTATAAAATAAAAGAAAAAAAAATGAATGCAAATTAGCCTAAAACTAAAATGATATGCAACCTAACTAAAAATGCATGAAAACAAATAAAAGGAAAAGGGAAATGCCCCACCCCAAGCTTAAGAACAAGCATTATCCTCAATGCTTAAGGAAAGGGCGGAAATGACCTCAATCGGAGGGTCGGGCGGCGAAAAGTGTCTGTGGCGGTAGTGGTAATGTCACATATCCTCGACCTGGCGGGAAGTGGGTGGGAAGGACTGCTCCAGCCGATCAACATGGGTCACCACATCCTGGATGGCTCGGGTGTTCTCCTACGTCTGAGTATCAATACGTTGAATGGTGTAGAACATTGTGGCGAACTGGTCAAAGAATGCAGGGGGGAAATATGATGGGATCTCGTGTCCCCCTTGCTGGTGCGGCTGATGCTGGGGCTGGCCAACATGTTGTGGAGGCTGAAAATGGTCATCTTCTTGATCGACATGCGGGGGTAATCGAATGGAATGTGTAATACCGTAAATTTTCAACAAAATTTTCATTTTTAAAATCTCATAATTCTCATTACCACGGTTCACAAAAACCCCAAAGTATCAAATTATCAAAACACATATCCATAATCGTTAAATAAAAATCCAGGATCCTCAAAACATAACTCCATCTCGTATGTACAATCGAGTCGGCGCCATCCCGCAATCCTGAAAAGTACCTGAAACACATATCACACAACACGGTAAGCACGAAGCTTAGTGAGTTCCCCAAAATACCACACACACAAATAGTTAGCCTCTCATGGCCGTGTCTCGATAAGGACCCTCTAGTCATGTGTCTCAGTGAAGACCCTCCGGTCCCACAGCTTGGGTCGGACCCTCCAGTCCTGGTATCTCGGTGAGGACCCTCCGGTCTCACAACTCGGGTTGGACCCTCCGGTCCTAACTCAATAGAAGCACATAACAACATAATGCATAAATCACAAAGACATAATGCAGGATATCACAACACTCAATATAAACACATACGACCCTCTAGTCACACAAAATTACCACTCAAGGTAAGTATAGTGAGAAGAATCACCTTGCAGATTAAAGCAAAGTATCATGCACTCGATCTGTTGGTCAAATCTCCGCCCCTCCGTGGCCTCCAACATCTATAGTTGACCAAAACCCTAAAGTCAACGAGAGTCAATAGTCAAAACCGATCCAACACTAAAAGTCAACGGAAGTCCACACCCAAGTCAACAGTCCATGTTGACTCAACTCGCCGAGTATAGTTCATGAACTCGTTGAGTCCCTCGGAACTCAGTAAATTGTGAAAACCCGGCTCTCCTCTCCGAGTTGCTAGCCAACTCGTCGAGTCCATGCAGCGTCCAAAGGATCAGGAAAAACCTTACCTACTCGTCGAGTTGTCTCATCAACTCATCGAGTCCACTCTGAATCCAAAGACGGGTAAAACCCTCTCAACTCCTCGAGTTGTCTCATCAACTCGCCGAGTCTGTGGCGCGTCCAAACCATCAGGTAAACCCTAACCGACTCGTCGAGTCGGCTCACCAACTCGCCGATTCTATTCAGTCCATTTCCTCATTCAAACGATTTGGACAGGACTAAGGTCTCATACTCTGGATCTAGCCTCCTAAGGCTGAATCATCATGTAAAGATGAAACCTTTACGTTCATGCATGGCATATAGGGCTCAAGATGCCAAAACAAGCTCCATAAAGGTCTTTGTGCTTGAAGACTTGGCCAAAGCTTGATAAATCTCGAATCTTTGGGCTCATAGGGATTCATATAGCTTAGATCTGTAGTCTCAACTTCCATGACCAGCTCAACAACTCCTAACCAAAAGATGGATGGGATAAAGCTCTAAAACTCTCTAGAAAGAGATCTAACAAAAGGAATGATCAAGGAGATAGCTTTTTACCTCCAATTGAAAGCTAGCACCGAAAGAACACTGGATCCAAAGCTTCTTCTCGTTCCAAACCTGCTTGCTTTTCAACCCTATTCTAAAAATGTACTTGAACACAAGATCTTCAGCCTTGCTCTCTTTCACAACGACTACAACTCGTCTAGGGTTCCTCTCAGCGTGTCTAAATGGTCAGGGAGGCAGAAATGAGGGCTTAAGAGCCTTTAAATAGGGTGTAAGCCCTAAAATTTGGGTTTTCTCAATACAGACTCAACTCGCCGAGTCCAGCCCTTCGACTCGATGAGTAGGCTTCATAACCCGCGTGGCCAGCTCAGCCCCTACATGACGAGTCAGGACCAACCAACTCATAGAGTAGGTCCTCCAAAGTGCATTATAAGTCTTAATTTCTCATCCAGGATTCGGGGTGTTACAATTCTCCCCCAATTCAATTAGATTTCGCCCTCGAAATCACTCCTTGACAACACATAAATCAAACCCAATAACCCGAGAAGCACCACGAAAATATCAAACAACAATCTCCCTTCCAAAACACCTGAACCTAATCAGGAACTCCCAATCTCGGAACGAGACGGACCCATCTGCCACTGCATACCAGTTCTGACTCTCCAGAACCTGGAAACTCTAGTGGTCTGTCTCCCTGCTAGACCGCCCATTCAAGATATCATCATGTTACTCGCTCATCGAATAACAGACTCCGACAACACACTGCCAACTCTGATTTTCTTGATGTGACTGACGGAAACAGTTCGTTGACCAATAATTGGCTATCGATCACACATGTCAGATATACCAATCGATCCAGATCGTAGCTCAAAAGAAACGAAAGAGTCACATCTCACCACCTGTATTGCTATTAGAACCCATATGAAAAATGAACCTCTATATTATGTCCTCAGACACAATAAAATGGCCATGCCCGCTCGGAACTATCCTCTGACACCTATACTCAGAAGCACCAGCTTCTTCTCAAGTACCCCTCCAACACTGAGCACAAGGTCAACTCCCAACCCAACAGTGGAACCTCCAAAGACTACCCATTGCATACCCAATAAATCGACTTTACAGATTCCTTCTCACTATCTTTGCCCATCATATGACACACCAGTTACGAAGTTCGCTTTACGTCGAGCGAATACTACAACCCCATCTGAAGTCGCTTCACCACCGAACTCTGTCGTCTACCACTCACTAGTTCCATGCGTCTCGTGGTCCTTCCCAAACCAACGAACTGACCCGCACAGGTCTAAGACATAAGATGGAACCCATTACCTTTCAAAATGAAACCCATCCGAAGATCCGGAATCTCAACCTGCCTACTCATTACACAATAGAGCCAAACTCAAGCTCAGGAGTCTGATTCAATAGAATAATTGGAACCACTCATCTCCAATCTGATACTCAACTCACGCCCCGTGATCCACAATCTACACGTACACCACTTCTCCAATCGGGATGTAACGATTTCCGACCATCACGGAGACCCCAGTCTCACCCCTGGTCCGACCTCCAGTTTTCCCAAAGACTCAAATGGTAAGGCTACCCAAGCCTAAGAACTCCTTTGCGTCATGCTCTAACTAGTGAATACTATGGCCCCCCGTAGTTACAACACTCTTTCTTATCAACTAATGAGTGCTACGGCTCCCCGTAATCTTAAGACACTACCTCACTGACTCGTGAATGCTACGGCTCCCCGCAGGCTTATGACACTCTCTCACTGACTCGTGAATGCTACGGCTCCCCGCAGGCTTACGACACTTTCTCACTGACTCGTGAATGCTACGGCTCCCCGCAGTTTCACAATACTCTCTCACTAACTCGTGAATGCTACGGCTCCCTGCAGGCTTACGACACTCTCTCACTGACTCGTGAAAGCTACAGCTCCCCGTAGTTTCACAATACTCTCTCACTCGCCGTGGGCTCACCCCACTGTTTTTCCTTAATAGCACTGAGTGATTACTCTCACTCGGATCCACTCGCTCTCTTATCACCCCACAATCTCATACTCAAGTCATCACCCCCACTGAGTTCTCTAACTCATGATCTGCGGTCCAATCATAGATAGGTACACATACCCACCCAGATTAAGCATCGCTACTCCTGACAATAGTTATCGCAACAAAACACTTTCTCTCGCTACAATTCACATTCATGGATAATCCCGTTCGATGACAATTAGCTGAAGGGCTCCCACTGGAACAATAGACACTCAGTACTCTATTGGCCATCTCACAAACTCAAGCCTCAAATAACCCAAAGATTTAGGGAATCATACTCGAATACCTCGGTACACCATCACAGGACCCCACGATGTCTTGCCTCAACCACTGATCTTCCACTCACGGCATCATACTCGGATACTGAAGTACACCCTCTCAGAATCTCACAATGTCTTTCCTCGACCACTGATCTTCTTCTTGCACAAATCGTAACCTCAAAATACTCTAACTCACAATTTGAAACACGGAGGAATCGTCACTTACTAAGAACACGTTGACGATAATCTGAAACCCCATCCTCTACTGCTCAAAACTCATGCGAGAATACTCATACCGACTCTGAAGTTGGTTACCAAATCAATCGTTGCCCTTCCCGGAGTGCATATAACAACCCATACATCGAGCTAGAAATTCTCAACAGTCGAAACTGGACTCCATCGAGCCAACCGCCTCGAACTCAACCACTACAAACTCGAAGAATTCCTAACCGCAATAAAGTCCCTGACCAACGGCTAATTGTTGTAGATACACTCATCCTTTGTTGAACACGTACAACATGCATCATCTTGCCCTGCACCTTGCCTCATCCACCAATAACCCTAGTCTCATGTGTCCGTACCTCAGATCTCCATAACCAGTTCTCTAACCGCACTTGAGCAGATCGCTAATCCTCTCAATAGAATACCTAGTTCTCCCCCACTCAGGGTTTGAACCATCACCAATTGGCATACTAACAGTCTACTCCACACACTGTTTCACCAGGTACATCACACTTGACTCTTGGAACATACAACGTAACACTCGATGATCTTTCCGATAAAGACCAAGCAACTCCAAATATCCCGAATCTCAGATGAAATCCTCGGAATCCTCCCCAGGTGACTGCCGCTAATCATCCTGAAATATCATACCGACACACCGCCGGATATCCCAACTGTCCCAAATTAGTCACAACTCTCAATTTGGAAATAATACACTGTCACACACCTCATTTTCGATCCCTCAACCAACATTCCATCGCGTGGATCATCATAGAAGCAAGAAACCTCACTCTCACAGTCGATACACAACGTAGGCAACAAGGTCTGTCGCCCCGATATACTCCTCTTGATCACCTGGAACTACTGCTAAAAGGTATGCCTTACTCAACTAAGGCATATCCTTGACCTCATCCATCTCAGTCTTCACGGATGACTCTCTCACGGTATAAGAAATACCTCGCAGCGAACATACCACAATTACTCTGATGAAAATATCGCAATTATGTGCTACCCCTTGGGGTTACCTCCAAACTCTTGAACCGGAAAATTGTTATCTTGTTCGCTTCACACTAGAAGCGAAAATCGTGTAATTCTCGTCATAGGATGTGGCATCTCAACCATCGGTCCATAACTCAACCCAGACCGCAATCCTCCTCAGCGTATCACCTCCACTTTTCCTCAAGTCCTGCGACTCCAACTGGTAGCCCACCAGTCAACTCCTCTAGATCTAAACTCAATTCCCCTACAAGGTACTGTGACATCCCCTAATTTCTCGGCCAGAAAAGACCGATTTAATTTATGCTTTTTAAAATAAAGTCAGAGAAATCCTTTTAAAAGATGTTGCGGAATTGGTCCCCAAAACAACACATGATAAAAGTTTATCAAAACCTTTCTTTAAGAAATATATAATTTCATTTCTTAACAAAACCTCGGGATGTCATGTTCTGATAAGCCTTTCAATAGTTATTTACAACTACTGGCCTATAATCCAAAAATCTATCATCATCCTCCGACTATGCTCAGGGTCCACTACCTATAATAATAAAAAGCTGAGTGGGTCAGGCTTAGGAGCCTGGTGAGCATATAGGGTTTTCAACCCACAATAATAATAAACTTATTAAGTTCATCAATCAACAATAACCCTGATTACCCATTCTCGTTATCCTCGCTTTACGTCCCTAAACACCTATCACAAGGGACCTAGCCTACAGAATATCATCGGGATGGACACTACTGCTAAGGGGACTCCTCAGCCATACATTTCCTAAAGGCAACCATGAGGGGGATGGAGTACAGCAAATAAACACCCAAGCTCATTAACACCTACAGGTTGCGAGCCTGCCATCGTTCCACTGGATTGTCTAGAAAAGTCCATGGTCGTCATCCATACTCCGCTAGATGACTGGATCACAATCACAACGAGGCCTCTCATCATTCTATTTCATCACAGTTCAACTATCTACCCATGTTTTACCCAACATATTTGTAGATAAAAATACATATACAGTTTAAAACTTGTATAAAACATCTATTCAACAGTCAATTGAATTAAACAATTAATATAATTACACATAGCACGTATTTTGTAGAAAATACTTCATATCTAGGTGTAAGATGAAGGTGACTACACACTCACTTGCTTTAATGATAATCGGGCAGCACTTCGTTTCCTAAAACGACAGTTTCTAATAAAACTGGGAGTTTTATTAAGAAACCGGGCTCTGCGAGGGTTGGGCTTCAAAATCGAAAAGATAAATTTCTCGGGCTTCTCGAGCACTTCGGGGCGTATTTCTGGTGTTTGGAATAATACCGGGGCTTTAGGGGCAGTTGGAATGAAAAAAATATTGAAAAAGGGGTTAAAAATGACAAGTTTCCAAAATATACCCGGGAGGTCTCGCACCCTTCTATTTATAGGGGCGAGGCTTCTGATCCAAGGGCTGAGAAGTCTCCATGCATCAGCTGATCCGAAGCGACGGCAGGTGGCTCACACGTGCGAGGGTCCTGGTGTCGCCTTCTGATTGGACCGAGGGGGAGTCGTGGCACACCATGCGAAGCTCGGACACGCTTCTGATGACACACCGAGATCGGACACGGGGCAGCTTCCGATTGGACCGAACCTCGGACTCGAGAAGGACACGACACGCCTCGCCAGGTGGCCTCGGTGACTCAGCAGTCTCGGACACGTGGCGCGCATGCAGCGAAGGTGACGTGGCCGAAGTCCACCATGCGAAATTTCTCGATTTTTGTGCAAAAACTTCTAAAATCCATAACTTTCGCATACGAGCTCCGTCTTTTACGTTCTTTATATGCACGCGTAGGTCAAATTACGCTCTACAACTTTCGTTTAGACTTCATCGACTAATTTTGATTTTAAATTTTTATATTATTATTTTTAACAGACCGGGACAGGAAATCCGTTAAAAATTCATAACTTCTTCATCCGACATCCGTTTTCGTCTGTCTTTTTACCATTGTACTACTATTGACGAGACCTTCGATTCTCGTTTAGGTTGTATCGGCTAAAAATCACTCGATCTAAAATTCGAGTTTTTAGTTGTCTACTGCTAAGCTGAAACTTAGAAAAATCATAACTTCCTCATACAAAGTCAGATTTGGGCGTTATTTATATACATACTCTCGGTTTAACGAACACTACGACTTTCGTTTAGATCACTAAGGCTAAAAAGTAGTTTATCAAAAACTCACTTTTTACGTCATTCGGCACCGTGCCGATTTTGTCGCGAAACTACGACAGGTCATAACTTCTTCGTTATAACTCGGATTTCGGTATTCTTTATATATCCGTAATCCTTGTCACGACCACTACAACTTTCTTAATAGATATCGGCTTTATCTAATATTTATTTTCGACGCTCATTTTTATTCTTAATTAATTAAATCCTAGTAATTAAGCATAAAACACATAATTCACATAATATTCACATAATTCCTTTTCATTTCTTCCAAAATGAGTTACAAAGGTTAACCTAGACTATCACATCAATATTAATGCCTAACCTAGAAACACGGGCGTTACAATTCTCTCTCACTTAGGATGATTCCGTCCCCGGAATCACACATCAGCAAACGAATGCGGGTAGCGACTCATCATGTCACTCTCCGTTTCCCAGGAGAGATTTGGCCCATTCGTATGTTTCCAATGCATAAGCACTAAATCGACCATCTTGCATTGCAACGTCTTAGTCTTACGGTCAACGATTGCCTCAGGTTCTTCAATTAACCTCTTGTTTTCATCCAACCTTAATTCAGAAATTGGAATTATGTCGGGCACATCTCCCGTGAACTTTCTCAAATAACACACATGAAAGGTATTATGAATACCCTCCAGTTCTTCCGGTAATTCTCGCTTGTAAGCTTGATTCCCGATCTTCCGAAGAACTTTAAATGGTCCAATAAACCTTGGACTCAACTTTCCCTTTTTACCAAATCTTATAAGTCCCTTCCACGGCGAGACTTTAAGTAAAACCGAATCTCCAACTTCGAATGATATCGGTTGTCTTTTCTTGTCAGCATAGCTCTTTTGTCGATCTTGAGCTGCTAACATCCTTTCTCTAATCACTTTCAACTTTTCAGCACTCAGATGGACTATTTCAGGTCCCACAAAATGCTTTTCCCCAGCCTCCAGCCAACATGACGGCGTTCGACACTTTTCTCCATACAAAACGTGATAAGGTGCCATCTTGATGCTTGAGTGGAAACTATTATTATAGGAAAATTCTACTAGAGGTAAGTGTTCATCCCAGTTACATTGGAATTCCAAGGTACATGCTCTCAGCATATCCTCCAATGTTTGAATTGTTCGTTCGCTTTGACCATCAGTTTGCGGATGGTAAGTTGTACTCAAACACAACTTAGTACCCAATTCCTCTTGTAGACTCCTCCAAAACCTTGAGGTAAAACGGCTGTTACGATCCGATACAATCGTTAACGGAACACCGTGAAGCCTCACAATTTCCTTCACGTAAGAATTCGCAAGTTTATCCATAGACCATTTCTCGTTGTCTACTATGAAATGCGCACTCTTAGTGAAGCGATCAACGACCACCCAAATCATGTCGTGACCGTTCCTTGTTCTGGGCAGTTTAGACACAAAATCCATGGTAATGTCTTCCCATTTACCCATGGGTACAGGTAAAGGTTCTAAAGTCCCATACGGTTTCTGATGTTGTACCTTAACCCTAGCACAAGTTACACACTCGGCCACATACTTAGCAACATCGAGCTTCATCGTCGGCCACCAATAATAGGGTTTTAGATCCCTATACATTTTTGTATTGCCGGGATGAATCAAGTACATGGTCTTGTGAGCTTCTTCCATTAGAAGATCTCTTACTCCTCATGTCTTAGGTACCCAAATCCTATCTTTGAATACCTTCAGTCCTTGACCGTTTGTATCAAACACCAACGTTTTGCCCAAACGTTCTTCCTTTCGGTCATTTTTCTCTAAAGCTTCCTCCTGAGCTTTCTTTATACTTTCTACAATTGTCGAGACAACTTCAATTCTCAACGCTCTTGGCCTTTTCTTTTCAAGATTTACCTTCCGACTGAGAGCATCAACAACAACATTTGCTTTACCAGGGTGGTAAAGTATCTCACAGTGGTAGTCCTTGAGTAACTCTAGCCAGCGCCGTTGCCTCATGTTCAATTCCTTCTGATTAAAGAGATATTGAAGACTCTTATGATCAGTGAAAAGTTTGCATTTAGAACCATAAAGATAGTGCCTCCATATCTTTAAGGTGAATACTACCGCTGCCAACTCCAGATCATGAGTAGGATAGTTCTTTTCATGCTCTTTCAATTGCCTCGATGCATACGCTATCACCTTATCCCTTTGGGTCAGAACACAACCTAACCCAACTTCAGAGGCATCACTATAAACTGCGAAGTCATCAACTCCTTCAGCTAAAGAAAGAATCGGTGCTTCACACAATCTCTTCTTTAACTTCTCAAAGGCTTCCTTATGCTTCTCATTCCAAGTATAAGTAGCTCCTTTGTGGATCAAAGTTGTCAATGGAGTAGCAACCGAAGAAAAGCCTTGGATAAATCGACGATAATATCCAGCTAATCCTAAAAAGCTTTGAATCTCTGTAGGACTTTTTGGTTGTTCCCACTTCATCACAACTTCAATCTTTGCTGGGTCAACCATTATTCCTTCTTGGTTAACCACATGACCTAAAAATTGGACTTCTTGAATCCAAAATTCACATTTGGAGAACTTTGTATACATCTTCTCCTTTTTCAGAACTTCTAGCACTTCACGCAGATGCTTGTCATGCTCCTGCTTGCTTTTCGAATAAATCAAGATATCATCTATGAATACTATCACGGATTTATCAAGGTATGGTTTACAAACCCTGTTCATCAAATCCATGAAAGCTGCTGGAGCATTGGTTAGTCCGAACGACATAACCAAAAATTCATAGTGTTCATATCTTGTTCTGAACGCAGTCTTTTCGATATCCTGCTCTCTCACCTTTAGATGATGGTATCCTGACCTAAGATCGATCTTCGAAAAATAGCTCGAACCTTGCAACTGATCGAACAGGTCATCGATCCTCGGGAACTGGTACTTGTTCTTTATTGTTGCTTTATTCAGCTCTCTATAATCGATGCACATTCTCATGCTCCCGTCTTTCTTCTTTACAAATAACATCGAGGCTCCCCAGGGTGATGAACTAGGTCGAATAAAACCTTTGTCCAATAACTCCTGAAGTTGTGTCATAAGTTCTTTCATCTTTGTTGGTGCTAATAGATACGGTGCTTTTGCTATCGGCGTCGTTCCTGGTAACAAGTCGATATAGAATTCTACTTGTCGATCAGGGGGCAATCCAGGAAGATCTTCTGGAAAGACTTCCGGATAATCACACACCACCGGAATATTCTGCACCTCCTTCTTTTCCTTCTTAGCATCGATCACGAATGCTAGATATGATGTACATCCCTTGCACAAACACTTTCTGGCTTTCATTAGGGAAATGATTCCAGAGTTTACTCTTTGTTTGTCTCCATATACCATAAACGACTCTTTCCCTGGCGGGTTTACTTTTACTATCTTCTTCCTACACAATATTTCGGCATCATTGGTGCTAAGCCAATCCATTCCTAAAACTATGTCGAAACCATTTAACTCGATAGGTAATAATTCCTCGTGGAACTTATTCCCATTCAAGTCAATGAGGATGTTTTTCATACGATGGCTAACAGGTACAAACTTACCACTAGCAATCTCGACTAATAAAGCATTAACTAGTCTATCTACAGGCAAAGCTAGTTTTCTACCAAATTCATGCGAAATAAAGGAGTAATTGGATCCAGAATCAAACAAAATTTGGGCAGGCAATTCGTTTACGAGAAAGGTACCTAAAGCGACATCGGCTTCTTCTTTTGCAGATTCAAGTGTCATCTGAAAGGCTCTCGCCTTCGGCTTTGGTGGAAGATTGGGCTTTGCTGCATCCTTCTTCTTCGGACAGTCTTTCAAAACGTGCCCTTCCTCGTTACATCCAAAGCATACCCTCTTGTTGGACGGACACTCGTTGGCATAATGCCCAGTCTTTCCACATTTGTATCAAGTCACCCCTTCACTACATTTCCCAGAGTGCTTTTTCTTGCACTTTTCACACCATTTCACTTCGCCTCCTCCTCCTCCAAACTTCTTAGACTTTGAAAATTTGCTTTTCTTGTTGGAACCTGAAGTTCCTTCAAACATTCTCTTTTCGCCAACTTCTGCCCTCTCCAGACCCTTCTCTCTGATCTGAGTCTCAACATTCTTAGCAGCCCAGATGGCAGCTTTCAAAGTGGTTGCTTGCTTGACCATCGGACCAAAGTCCGCTGGTAATCCGAGGGAAAACTTGTTGACCTTGGAGAGTTCAGTCAGAACTAGATAAGGAACAAGTTTCATCTTTTCTGTAAAACTAGCAGCGTATTCAGTAACGCTCATCTTTCCCTTCTTCAAATTCTGGAACTCATTATTGATTTCTAGAAGATCCTGCTCAGAGCAGTATTGCAATTTCAGTTGTACCACAAAGTCTTCCCAAGACATCTTGCTAGCTTCACCCTTGGGCATCGAGTCAGCTAGTAACTTCCACCAGCTCAATACACCAGATTTTAACAGAGGAATTGCAAGTGCGGTCTTTTGTTTGTTGCTGCACTCACAACTTTCAAACATCGTCTCCATTTCGGAGATCCAATTCATGACTTCCACCGGTGTTGGACTTCCAGATAGCACGGTGGTTTGGATGCCATGAAATCTTTGTATTTGCATCCACGTCCATCAACTCCTCCATCCTGGTTGTTTTGTCTAACTATCGGTGGGTTGGCTTGACCAAGAGTCCCACTGTAGTTCCCTCCTACTGATTGCCCTTCATTCAATTCAGGCTGTTCAACAGGTATCGTAGTTTCTTCCCTATTCTGTTGTAGTAATCGCCTTGTCTCCTCCATTTGGCAATCCAACATCATCTGCATCATTGCTTGTACCCCAGCCATCGTCATTGGCTCAGGTGCAACTCCTACAACAGGTACTTGCTCAACTACTTGGGGTTAAGGTTGTTGATTCCTGTTTCCGTTTGCATTTGCAACTCCACTGCGAGTTCTTGCCATTATAATCTATATACCGGATAAGGCGAATTTAGGTCTTTATCCTCGATAGGTATTTAAATTCCCTTATCACTCCGAAACGTTTACATGTTAGTTCTAATATCGTAATCGTACGCTTAAAATCCTACACACATAAGGTTTCCAGATACGGTCGGCAACAGACCATACATCCGAACAAATAATGGCATATATGGCAAACATATAACATTTAGCACATAAAAGCATTTTAGGCATCTTTCCTAAAATAAACTAGTGCTCGTGTCTAAAATATGTAGACACTCATCTCACAATCATCACTTAGCATTCTAAGTTTAAGTCTAGAAATCCTACAATTTCTTAGTTCGCTTAAACTAATGCTCTGATACCAACTGTGACATCCCCTAATTTCTCGGCCAAAAAAGACCGATTTAATTTATGCTTTTTAAAATAAAGTCAGAGAAATCCTTTTAAAAGATGTTGCGGAATTGGTCCCCAAAACAAAACATGATAAAAGTTTATCAAAACCTTTCTTTAAGAAATATATAATTTCATTTCTTAACAAAACATCGGGATGTCATGTTCCGATACAGATCAAAAGCATAAACAAGACATTATAAGCCTTTCAACAGTTATTTACAACTACTGGCCTATAATCCAAAAATCTCTCATCATCCTCCGACTATGCTCAGGGTCCACTACCTGTAATAATAAAAAGCTGAGTGGGTCAGGCTTGGGAGTCTGGTGAGCATATAGGGTTTTCAACCCACAATAATAATAAACTTATTAAGTTCATCAATCAACAATAACCCTGATTACCCATTCTCGTTATCCTCACTTTACGTCCCTAAAAACCTATCACAGGGGACCTAGCCTAAAGAATATCATCGGGATAGACACTACTGCTAAGGGGAATCCTCAGCCATACATTTCCTAAACGCAACCATGAGGGGGATGGAGTACAGCAAATGAACACCTAAGCTCATTAACACCTACAGGTTGCGAGCCTGCCAGCGTTCCACTGGACTGTCTAGAAACGTCTGTGGTCGTCATCCATACTCCGCTAGATGACTGGATCACAATCACATCGAGGCCTCTCATCATTTTATTTCATCACACTTCAACTATCTACCCATGTTTTACCCAACATATTTGTAGATAAAAATACATATACAGTTTAAAACTTGTATAAAACATCTATTCAACAGTCACCTCAATTAAACAATTAATATAATTAAACATAGCACGTATTTTATATAAAATACTTCATATCTAGGTGTAATATGAAGGTGACTACACACTCACTTGATTTAATGATAATCGGGCAGCACTTCGTTTCCTAAAACGATCGTTTCTAATAAAACCGGGAGTTTTATTGAGAAACCGGGCTCTGCGAAGGTTGGGCTTCAAAACCGAAAAGATAAATTTCTCGGGCTTCTCGGGCACTTCGGGGCGTATTTCGGGTGTTTGGTATAATACCGGGGCTTTGGGGGAAGTTGGAATGAAAAAAATATTGAAAAAGGGGTTAAAAATGACAAGTTTCTAAAATATACCCAGGAGGTCTCGCACCCTTCTATTTATAGGGGCGAGGCTTCTGATCCAAGGGCTGAGAAGTCTCCACGCGTCAGCAGATCCGAAGTGAGGGCAGGTGGCTCACACGTGCGAGGGTCCTGGTGTCGCCTTCTGATTGGACCGAGGTCTAGGTCCGAGGGGGAGTCGTGGTACACCATGCGAAGCTCGGACACGCTTCTGATGACACACCGAGATCGGACACGGGGCAGCTTCCGATTGGACCGAACCTCGGACTCGAGAAGGACACGACACGCCTCACCGGGTGGCCTCGATGACTCAGCAGTCTCGGACACGTGGCGTGCATGCAGCGAAGGTGACGTGGCCGAAGTCCACCATGCGAAATTTCTCGATTTTTGTGCAAAAACTTCTAAAATCCATAACTTTCGCATACGAGCTCCGTTTTTGACGTTGTTTATATGCACGCGTAGGTAAAGTTACGCTATACAACTTTTGTTCAGATTTCGTCGGCTAATTTTGACTTTAATTTTTATATTATTATTTTTAACAGACCGGGACAGGAAATCCGTTAAAAATTCATAACGTCTTCATCCGACGTCCGTTTTCGTCTGTCTTTTTACCGTTGTACTACTATTGAAGAGACCTTCGATTCTCGTTTAGGTTGTATCGGCTAAAAATCACTCGATCTAAAATTCGAGTTTTTAGATGTCTACTGCTAAGCTGAAACTTAGAAAAATCATAACTTCCTCATACGAAGTCAGATTTTGGGCGTTCTTTTTATACATACTCTCGGTTTAACGAACACTACGACTTTCGTTTAGATCACTAAGGCTAAAAAGTAGTTTATCAAAAACTCACTTTTTACGTCATTCGGCACCGTGCCGATTTTGTCGCGAAACTACGACAGGTCATAACTTCTTCGTTATAACTCGGATTTCGGTATTCTTTATATATCCGTAATCCTTGTCACGACCACTACAACTTTCTTAATAGATATCGGCTTTATCTAATATTTATTTTCGACGCTCATTTTTATTCTTAATTAATTAAATCCTAGTAATTAAGCATAAAACACATAATTCACATAATATTCACATAATTCCTTTTAATTTCTTCCAAAATGAGTTAAAAAGGTTAACCTAGACTATCACATCAATATTAATGCCTAGCCTAGAGACACGGGCGTTACAGGTACACTATATCGAAGCTCAACCGACATGGCCCTCTGGACCCACGGTTTACCATATTCGTTCCCAGTCTGAACACCCATCATTGGATAACTGGTAAAAATGGCAACACACTCTGCTACGAATCATGCTACCCGAACCATATTATCTCCCTACTACCTCTATTTAGAACCTCTGGAATCATCCATGTTTCGAGTATGGGTCCTCTGCTTTCAGAAGTACCGGCCCATACGACTTGCCACATCTACTCATACTTTCCACACAGATCGTTCCAGGTTTCCTAAGTAGCTGCTCAACCTTCTCGATCACCAATCCCATTGCATATGGTCTCTCTCCAGTGAATACTCTCCTCTATCAGCATACTCATCTGACTAAGGTATATCCCTAGGCTCTTCCTAGGTTCTCACACTTCTCTGCCATCAGCTACTGAAGAACTCCTCATGATGCCAGCCATCTACCTCCTGAATATCGTCATATTCACTTAGTAGTTGTCTCCCATCATCAAGAGTTCCACAAAGCACAAAGCAAGCAGCATTCAGGAATCGAGTCACCTCCACAAACACATAACACTCCTCTAGCACACAACTACACTCGCTCTATCTGCAACTCAAAAAGGAATTACCGAACTCAGGCAACCCTACCTCTCGTGGGTATCTCACTACTCTCTCAGTAGATTCCTCAAATGCACATCTAGGTACCTCCCCTAGATTACTCCTCTACTCAAAGCTCTCTCTAAAATATTCTTGCTAGATACTCTTACTCAGCACATACACAGAGCAAATAGCAGATAATATCAATGAATAGCATTCTCTAGGCTACGGCATCATGAATCTGGCAACCCTAGCCCTAATTTTATGAAATACCTAGCCTATTCTCTAGCATGCAGCTCTAATATCGCATAAATGCAAACAAATAATGGTATTTTGGGAAATCACCACTCGGGCTCTAGCTGATTGTACACACTGCTCCGTCTCGTTTTCTCTTTAAACTCTTACTCGTTTAAAAAAATCATTTATTTTCTGAAAAATTTCTCAAATCCTCAGTTTGAGTCCGGACATAACCAAGAGTACATCCGAATCCCTCAAACCAAGGCTATGATACCAACTTGTAACACCGTATATTTTCAACAAATTTTTCATTTTTAAAATCTCATAATTCTTATTAACAAGTTTCACGAAAACCCCAAAGTATCAAATTATCAAAACACATATCCATAATCATTAAAAAAAATCCAGCATCCTCAAAATATAACTCCATCTCGTGTGTACAATCAAGCCGGCGCCTTCCTGCGATCCTGAAAAATACCTGAAACACATATAACACAAAACGGTAAGCACAAAGCTTAGTGAGTTGCCCAAAATACCACACACACAAATAGTTAGCATCTCATGGTTGTGTTTCGATAAGGACCCTCTAGTCATGTGTCTTAGTGAAGACCCTCCGGTCCCATAGCTCGGGTCGGACCCTCCAGTCCTGGTATCTCGGTGAGGACCCTCCGGTCTCACAACTCGGGTTGGACCCTCCGGTCCTAACTCAATAGAAGCACAGAACAACATACTACATAAATCACAAAGACATAATGCAGGATATCACAATACTCAATATAAACAAATAAGACCCTCCGGTCACACAAAATTACCACTCAAGGTAAGTATAGTGAGAAGAATCACCTCGCAGGCTCGCAGAGTAAAGCAAAGTATCCTGCACTCGAGCTGTTCGTCAAATCTCCGCCTCTCTGTGGCCTCCAACATCTACAGTTAACCAAAACCCTAAAGTCAACGGGAGTCAACAGTCAAAACCGATCCAACTCTAAAAGTCAACGGAAGTCCACACCCAAGTCAACAATCCATGTTGACTCAACTCGCCAAGTAGAGTTCATGAACTCGTCAAGTCCCTCAGAACTCAGTAAATCGCGAAAACCCGGCTCTACTCGCCGAGTTTCTAGCCAACTCGTCGAGTCCATGCAGCATCCAAAAGATCAGGAAAAACCTTACCTACTCGTCGAGTTGTCTCATCAACTCGTCGAGTCCACTCTGAATCCAAAGACGGGTAAAACCCTCTCAACTCGTTGAGTTGTCTCATCAACTCGCCGAGTCTGTTGCGCGTCCAAACCATCGGGTAAACCCTAACCGACTCGTCGAGTCGGCTCACCAACTCGCCGAGTCTATTGAGTCCATTTCCTCATTCAGATGATTTGAACAGGAATAAGGTCTCATACTCTGGATCTAGCCTCCTAAGGCTGAATCTTCATGTAAAGATACAACCTTTACGTTCATCCATGGCATATGGGGCTCAAGATGCCAAACCAAGCTCCATAAAGGTCTTTGTGCTTGAAGACTTTCCTAATGCCTGATAAAGCTCGAATTTTTGGGCTCATAGGGACTCATATAGCTCAGATTGTAGTCTCAACTTCCATGACCAGCTCAACAACTCCAAGCCAAAATATGGATGGGATAAAGCCCTAAAACTCTCTAGAAAGAGATCTATCAAAAGGAATGATCAAGGAGATAGATTTTTACCTCCAATTGAAAGCTAGCACCGAAAGAACACTGGATCCAAAGCTTGTTCTCGTTCCAAACCTTCTTGCTCTTCAACCCTCTTCTAAAAATGCACTTAAACACAAGATCTTTAGCCTTTCTCTCTTTCATAATGACTACAACTCATCTAGGGTTCCTCTCAGCGTGTCTAAATGGTCAAGGAGGCGGAAATGAGGGCTTAAGAGCCTTTAAATAGGGTGCAAGCCCTAAAACTAGGGTTTTCTCAATACAGACTCAACTCGTCGAGTCCAGTCCTTCGACTCGACGAGTAGGCTTCATAACCCGTGTGTCCAACTCAGCCCGTACACCACGAGTCGGGACCAACCAACTCGTCGAGTAGGTCCTCCGAACTGCATTATAACTCTTAATTTCTCATCCAGGATTCGGGGTGTTACAGAATGACCCATTGCCCGGGGTTAGTTGGTTCAAAAGACCCAACATACTTCATGAGGGAGAATGAGGTATGGCTGATTATCATGACTCCATATATGACCACCGATTGATTCGCTAATGATGAGCGTTCGTCGGAGTGCGTTGATGTCGAGATGAGAGGGGCCGGTCGCTTTTTCAAATGGAAGGGTGGAGAGATGAAGTTGAAGTGGGGGTCTAGATGCAATGAGTGTGATCAAGCCTCCAATGAAAATGTCCCCGGTGTCCATGGTGGTGGTGTTGAAACATTTGGTGAAAAAGAATGTTGCAAAGTCCGTGTTGGGTCCATTTTCACGAGTCATGCACCAAAGAAAAAATAATTCAGTTTTGGAAATTTGACCCACTTAGGAGCGGGCAAAAATTGTGCATGTAAGAAGTAAGAACTCGGTGGGCCAGACGTAAACATGGATGAATGATTGAGGAAGCCTTGGAGGAAGATGATGAATATCGTGGTTCGTGGGTGATTTGTTGCCAAAAATGTTGTTCGTTAAAGGTTGCGAGCCAACGATCCTGTTGGGAGTAAGTATGGTCCACCGGGGTACCCATTAGTGCGTTGACGACCCGAAATGGCAATGATCTATTTTCGCCTAGCATTTGGAAAGTGACGGTTTTCGTATCGTCATCAGCGTGGAATGTGGAAAGAAATTGCAAGGTCGGCTCAACGTAGGTAACTGCACGATTATGAAGGAATTGACCCCAACCAATGTTGTCAAATAGTGATTGAACTCCCTCGAGCACTCCGATAGCTTCAAAAGACTCTTTATGGAGGAACTTTGTTGATTTGACTTTGCGCTTGTTTGAAATGAGAAAGTCATATGTTTTGCGATTTTCACGATTCAACAAACGAAACGGGGGGTCATTGGATTTCCTTTTCGACCCAACTTTAGATGAACTAGGTCCGGATCTGGTTTGGCACGCTTAGATATTGTAACACGGGACAAAAAATTTGACAATATTAATTCAGAATTTACACTAAATACCACACGGATGACAACGCAATTCCAACAAGAAACGGGTATTCAATATCCAAATATTCAAGAGAAAGGAATGAATGTACCCAATTTGCTTATACCTGGGACGAATTGTGGAAGCGGAATTAGAACCACCAAAAATATTCTTCAAAGCACACCCCAAGCTTATGAGTTTGCTCCATGTTTTGCACTTGAATTGCTAGAACGACCCCAAAAACGTGCCTCAAGATGATTTTCTGGCGACTAGAGTGGCGGCACTTGGAATCGGGCGAAAGTTTTTTTGTGAGTTTTTGGGGGAATATTGGTGTGGTTAGAAAGCCCTTGAGAAGAGAAACAAAACCCCGTGCTCGGAATCTCCAACGGTGACCGGAGATGGTCGGAAAATGCGAAAGAAGGCAGCGGTGGGTGGTGGTGGCGCCCGGAATTCCGGCCACGGATCGGACCGGTTTTTGGGTGGGGTTTGTAGAGGATGAAAAATGGTGAAGAATGGCGGTGGTTTCGTGGGATTCCGACAGGTAGAACTCCGTGAAATCGGATTTTTGTAAGAAGTGGGTATTTGTGTTCTTGAGAAAGAATGGTGGAGTGTGGTAGGGTTAGAATGAAGAAGGAAGGTTGCTGGAGTGTTTAATCCTTGGTCAAAAGAGGTCAACATCTGGTCAATGTTAGTCAATTCATTAAACCTCTGGTCAACAAAAGTCAAAACGAGTCAACAACTTCAAAAATCCGGTCAAGGTTCTTCACGCGGGCTAGGCGCAGGCCGCGTGCTGGACGCGTCTATTTTTGCTCATTTATTCTTGAGTGGACAGAAGGATCAAAAGGGAATCGTGATGAGGCACGCGGGCCGCGGGTTGGCCGCATGGAGGTCGCGTGTGCTGAATATCAAAAAAATTGCTAAGTCTTCGAGGATCCACGCGGGCTAGGCTCGGGTTGCGGGCTGGTCGTGGTTGCTGAACGAGCTATAAATCTTCTTCTACGCGGTCAAGAAACGGGTCGCATGGAGACCGCATAACGTCTTACGTGGGCCGCACCGCCTGCAGGCTAAAATGCCACGCGGGCCGCGGGATTTCTGTACTTAAAAATTTTGAGATTTTCCAAAAACTTGATTCTAAGGTCAAAATGATTCCCGCAAGGCCCGGTTTCGAAAATTTTGACAAAAGTTGGGAACAAAATGGGGAATGAAGGGTGAAATCTTTCAAAAATTTATTTTTCAAAATCCCAAAAACGCTTTTAAAATACTTTATTGGATTTGGAAAAAGGATGAAAGCATAATGTTTTCCAAAAATGACCTTCTTTAACGTCTTTGGCGAGACATCTTCCTAGCTTGCTTCAACACATCGGGACATCCAAATGGATGATTTCAAGAGAATTAGCATTGAAACCTTCATAGAATGGCTTCAAACGATGCCCATTGACTTTGAAAATCTATCCCGTCTTTTCGCTTTGAATTTCTACCGCTCCATGGTCAAAGGTTTTTATCAAAACAAATGGCCCAATCCACCTTGACCTTAGCTTGCCTGAAAATAACTTCAACCATGAATGGTAAATTAAGACTTTATGTCCCAGTTCAAAATGCTTCCGGGTGATGGACTTGTCATGGAAAAGCTTCGTTTTTTCCTTATAAATTCTTGAGTTTTCATAGGAGTCATTTCTCAATTCTTCTAACTCTTGAAGTTGAAGCATCCTATGTCTTCCCACCTCATCAATATTGAAATTGCATTGTTTGCCTGCCCAAAATGCACGGTGCTCTAATTTGACGGGAATATGACATGGCTTCCCAAAAGCCAACCTAAATGGAGACATGCCTATCGGTGTCTTGTAAGCGGTCTGATAGTCCCACAAGGCATCATCAAGCCTCAAACTCCAATCCTTTCTTGTCAGATTCACTATTTTCTCAAGAATACTCTTCACCTCACAATTTGAAACTTCTGCTTGACCATTTGTTTGGGGGTGGTAAGCGGTTGAGACACGATGGGTCACCTTGTACTTTCTCAATAAATCCTCCATCATCTTGTTGCAGAAATGCGTCCCTCGATCACTAATCAACACCCTAGGCACACCAAATCTCACAAAGACATTAGATTTTAAAAAGTCGATAAAACCGTTTTGGCATCATCTGATCTTGTGGCTTTGACCTCAACCCATTTAGAGACATAGTCAACCGCGAGCAAAATATAAATGTTGCCAAATGAGACGGGAAATGGGCCCATAAAATCAATCCCCCATACGTCAAAAACTTCACAAACAAGGATTAGATTTTGTGGAATTTGGTTCTTATGTGAAATGTTCCCCGTCCTTTGGCACCTTTCACAACTTTTATAAAACAAATAACAATCGCATGACATGGTTGGCCAAAATAATCCACACTCAAGAACCTTTCTCAAAGTTCGGTTAGGTCCGAAGTGTCCCTCACAAGCAAATTCATGAAAAAATTGCAAAATAGATTGATGTTCTTGTTGGGTTACACATCGCCTAATAATTTGATCGGGACAATGTTTCCACAAATAAGGTTCATCCCACACATAGTATTTTGCATCACTTTTCAATTTATCTTTTTGAGCACGTGTGAATGTGTCGGGATACCTTTTCGTGACCAAAAACTTAATGATATCGGCATACCAAGGAATAGATTGAGTAAGGGAAAAGAGATGCTCATCCGAAAACTCGTCCCGCAACGGGAGAGGAGTCTCATTTGAAGTGATCCGGCTTAGGTGGTCGGTAACAAGATTTTCACATCCACTCTTGTCCCGAATCTCCAAATCAAATTCTTGCAATAATAAGATCCACCGGATGAGTCTTGGCTTTGCATCTTTCGTTGTCATCAAGTACTTGAGAGCTGCATGGTCTGAATACACTATAGCTTTGGTGCCAAGTAGATATTGCCTAAACTTCTCCAAAGCGAACATTATGGCCAACAACTCCTTTTCCGTGGTAGAGTAGTTGCTTTGAGCATTGTCTAGCGTTCTTGATGCATAGTAGATCACATGGGTGGCTCTTCCATTCTTTTGACCTAAAACGGCGCCTATAGCATAGTTTCTTGCATCACACATGATCTCAAAGGGGAGATCCCAATTTGGTGCTTGCATGATAGGAGCGGATGTAAGAAACTCCTTGAGCTTGTCAAAAGCTTCTTTGCACGCCTCATTAAACTCAAAATCAATATCCTTTTGCAAGAGTTGGCACATTGGTCTTGGTATCTTCGAAAAATCCTTAATGAATCTTCGGTAGAAACCTGCATGGCCCAAAAAAGAACGAACTTCCTAAACATAAGTCGGGTAGGGTAAGCTTTGAATAACATCAATTTTTGCCTTATCTACCTCGATTCCTTTCTTAGACACAATGTGACCCAAAATAAGACCTTGACTCACCATAAAATGACATTTCTCAAAATTTAAAACCAAATTTGTTTCAATGCATCTTTTCAAAATTTTAATAAGAATGGTCAAACATTCTTGAAAAGAGTTGTCATATACCATGAAATCATCCATAAAAACTTCAATTATGTTTTCGACATATTCCGAAAAAATACTAACCATACAACGTTGGAAAGTGGCCGGGGCATTACACAATCCAAATGGCATTCTCCGGTATGCAAAAGTACTAGATGGACATGTAAAGGTTGTCTTTTCTTGGTCTTCCGGTGCCATCGGGATTTGGTGAAAATCGGAATACCCGTCTAGACAACAATAATGTGATTTCTCGACCAACCTTTCTAACATTGGTCAATGAAAGGTAATGGGAAATGATCTTTTCTTGTTTTTGCATTAAGCTTGCAGTAGTCAATACGTACTCTCCATCCGTTTTGCACGCGGGTGGGGACCATCATACCTTTGTTGTTCTTGACCACCGTGATTCCCGTCTTCTTCGATACAACTTGCACCAAGCTCACCCACTTGCTATCCGAGATTAGATAAATCATCCCCGCATCAAGAAGCTTCAATATCTCTTTCTTGAAAACTTCCATCATTGGCGGATTCAACCTTCTTTGTGCGTCCCGACTTGGCTTGCATTCATCCTCCATTAAGATCTTTTGCATGCAAGTAGAGGGGCTCAATCCTTTGATATCCACAATCGTCCAACCCATTTCTTCTGTATGTTCCTTCAACACCTTGAGGAGTTTCTCTTCTTCAAATTCGGTTAGGTGGGTCGAAATGATAACCGGAAGAGTCTCATTTTTGCCCAAGTAAGCATATTTCAAGTGCTGAGGTAGGACCTTTAATTCTAATTTCGGGGGTTGAACAAGGGATTGTGGCAACTTTGTATGGGTTTGGGGCAACTCGATTTGATTGACATCAAATCTTGTATATTTCTTCACCTCTAATCTATTCACCAACTTCTCAACTTCCAGGTCTAAAGAATAACGCTTCAATTGTTCGGCTAGTTTCCCACAATCAAACCCCTTGCTTAGGATCATTTCCAACATATCACCGTTTGACAACTCGAACACTTCTTGGGTTAATGGATCAACAACATCAACAAAATACAATGATGAAACATCACTAGGATATCTCATAGCATCATAGATATTAAAACTTATTGTATCACCATCAAACTCCATTGTCAAACTTCCCGCATACACATCGATTTTTGTCCTAGCCGTCTTCAAAAACAGTCTCCCAAGTAAAATTAGAGCCAATTTGGAGGACACTTGTTCTTCTAGATCAATCGCATAGAAATCCTTCAGGAAGACCAATTGGTTCACTTGCACCAAGATATGTTCTAAAACACCCCTAGGAAAGACATTGATTTGTCCACAAGAGAAATTATGACACTGGTTTCACTTAAAGGACCCACATTCAATGATTCATATACCGAGTAGGGCATGACATTGATAGAAGCACCAAGATCAAGCATGACACTACTAAAAGTGACATCCCTAATCTTTTAAGGAACCATAAACATTCCCAGATCTTTACACTTGGGTGGAAGTTTCCTTTGTAAAACCGCGGATGCGTTTTCATTCATTGAAATTTTCTTATTTCCCTTCAATTTCCTCTTGTTGGTACAAAGTTCCTTCAAGAATTTCGCATATCTAGGAATTTGTTTGATAGCATCAAGTAAAGGAATGTTCACTTCCACCTTTCGGAAGGTGTCCAAAATTTCTTTATTCTCCATATTCTTCTTGGAAGTTGCAAGTCGGGAGGGGAATGGCGGTTGAGTGGCTATTGGTGTCACTAGAGGAATAGTCTTCTTTGGAACTCCGGCTTGTGCATCATTCTTGACTATGGGATCCTCAATGGGGGTGATCTCTATTTCTTCCTCATCTTCCCTTGAATTCTTCTTGGAACTACTCTCTCCGGTTTGTTTACCACTCCTCAAAGTCACTACATTGACATTTGGGTTCTTTTCGGTTTGAGAAGGTAATTTTCCACAGGAATCCAACTTTCTTAGAGATGTAACTATATTTCCCATTTGTGCTTCAAGGTTAGAGATACTATTCCTTCTCTCTTTTTGGAATTGTTGGGTACAAGTGGCTAAGGATTTGACAATGTCTTCAAGAGACATTCCGGAGCTACTCGGTTGGGATTGAGGAGGTTGTTGGTGATGATGTGGGGGTGCGGTTTGGGTTGATAGTGTGGTTATTGATGTTGGTAGTGAGGTTGTTGTGATGGGTAGGAAGGTCTAACCAATGCATTTTGAGGCAATGGTCTTGGGTGGTAGCTCATATTTGGATTTGGATTCCAACTCGAATTATATGTATTTTGGTAATCAGATGTTTTATTGTGGTAATTTTGGAGTTCTCCCATGGCATTCACGTGTTCCGCATATTCTTGGAGAATGGGACACATATCCATAGGATGTCCCATCGTTGCACATATTCCACAAACCATCACTTGTGGAGTTTGTCCCATGGCTAACTTTTGAACAACGGATGTTAAATCTTTGATTTCAGACTCTAGATTCGACGTCCCCACTTCATTGACTTTTTGTTGAGTTTCTCTCTTCATATCTTGGCATGGACCAAAGTGTTGGGAATTAGTGGCTATTGTGCTGAAGAGTTGTCTTGTTTGTTGTGGAGTTTTGCTAAAAACATCTCCACCACTTGAGGCATCAACTAGTCTTCTCTCCATTGGCAACAATCCCTCATAGAAGTGTTGAATGAGGAGTTGTTCTGGAATTTGATGTTGTGGACAAATATAGCACAAGTTGTTTAACCTCTCTTAATAATCATGAAAAGTCTCATTTTAACCTTGGCGGATTCCACAAATCTCATTTCTAAGACTTGAGACTCTTGAAGTGGGATAGAACTTGTCAAGAAAACCTCTTGCCATGTCGGTCCTTGAGTTGATTGACCCTAGGGGAAGATAGAATAACCAATCATTTGCTCTATCGGGCAATGAAAAGGGGAATGCCCTTAGCTTGATTTGGTCATCGGTTGACCCTTGTGGCTTCATACTAGTGCAAATAATGTTGAACATCTTCAAGTGCTTATGAGGGTCTTCATTCTCTAATCCATGAAAAGTTGGAAGGTGATGGACTAAACTTGACTTCAATTTCGAACCTCCTTCCAAGACGGGGTAAGTGATACCGGTTGAAGTTTGTGTAACATTGGTTTCCATCATTTTCCTCAATGTTCTTTCGGGAGCCTCTCCTCCGTCCCCCATTGCAATTGGGTTTATGATAGGTGTATTTTGTTGCAAGCGTGGTGTTTCGGGAATTTCTTGGCGAGGGTCGGGGCTAGAATCGGGTTCCGTATCACTTGATGAAGCGGTTTCAACCTCCAGATCCCCATGAGGATTTATAGTTTGACCACGTTCTATTCTCTTTTCCTTCGCCAAACGCCTTTGTTCTTTTTCAATTTCCGGATTATAAATCAAAGCACCTGTACATTGAGCTCTGGGCATAGAGAAACAAATTGATTAAAAATAAACCAATCCCCGGCAACGGCGCCAAAATTTGGTGGTTGTCGAGGCCAACAAAATTAATAACCCTAAATCTTGTACACTAAAATAGTGTATAGTGCTAAAGGGATCGTATCCACGGAGATTGGTTCAATTTTATAACTCTATGAAAAACTCTTTGTAAAAATACTTGTGAAATAACAATAAATTAAAAATGGGGTGGGGTGGTCTTTTGAAATACCTGAAATAAACTAGGATTAAACTACGACTTAAATAGACAATTTCAACAAAAACAAGAGTTTGATGTAAAATCAATAAGGGAAAGATGGTTGACTAAAGGTTTCCTCACTTTGAATTTTTGATGAACATATCATTAGAATCCAATGGTGCAATACTTGTTTTAAATCCCGAATTTGGCTACAATAATCCAAGAAGCTTGAGATTACTTAGACTTTTCTTAGTTATTAAAATAGTTAGAGAAACTCATAACAATTTCCTTAGTCAAAGTCACAATTTCCATTAAGCATCTAAATAGTGAAAATCAACTAGCATTAAGAACCAAAAAGTCACCAAATCCAAGAGGAGTCAAATGCTTTCATTACCATGTTGGAGGAAATGTTTTTATGATTGTCTGAAGCAAAACTAACACAAAAATCATAGGTTGCTTGCTAATTTGAGGATCTTTTACTTAATCAAGAAATTAGCCAACTAATCACCACAAACACATTTAAACTCATGAATAAAAACATATAAGTTGTGATAATATGTTAAAATACAAAACATTCCATAAAGATTCAAGAACAAGTTTATGGAGTCTTCAATATTCAACAACTAGTCAAAGGATTTCACCAAAGTCATCCAATTTTGGTATAGCCTAACATGGCTAAACATAAGAAGACAAAGTTAGAAGAGATTGTACCAAACATTCAACAAGATTAAGAGAAAAAATGATGATGTTCTTGAGGGTTCTTGGCCTTCCAAAAGCTCCAAAATCTCCAGAGGACTGTTCAAATTTCGGATGTCCAAGAGTATGCTAAAGGGGCACACCAACCTTCCCAATATAGAGCTTCAAGTAAAATTCCGAAAATTCCCCAGCAAGAATCCACGCGGGCCGCATGGAAACCTTACGCGGGCTGCGTAAGTGTGACATCCCCTAATTTCTCGGCCAGAAAAGACCGGTTTAATTTATGCTTTTGAAATAATTTCAGAGTAATCATTTGATTAAAAGTGTTGCGGAATTTGTTCCCAGAAAAACATAATAAATATGTTATCAAATCATTTCCGAAGAAATGTATTTTATTCACTTAAACCATTGGGATGTCATTGTCAATACAAAAACATAAGCATAAACAAAACTTACATTCATTTACACTAGTGATCTACTTCTCTTTTAATCTCTCAGTGTAAAGCAACTTCGTATCGATACCTGTGATACAATTAAACTGAGTGGGTCAGGCTTGGGAGCCTGGTGAGCATATAGGGTTTTCAACCCACGATAAATAATAAACTTATTAAGTTCTCAATCAACAATAAATTTATTAATTCCATCAACAAAAATAACCCTAATTACCCATTCCCATTATCCTCACTTTACGTCCCTAAAACAACTATCATAAGGGACCTAGCCTAAGGATTATCACTAGGGGTGACAACATTGCTTTGGGGGTTCCTCAGCAAGTTATGTCAAATAAAACAAACATCGGGGTGACAACATTGCTTTCCCTCAGCAAGTTATGTCAAACAAGACATCCTAACATAAAACAACCAACAAGGTGACAACATTACTTTCCTTCAGCAATTTATGTCAAATAGGCACGAAGTCACATCGTCGCCATGTGCTAGTCCATAGCTCTTATTCATCGATGGTATTTCCCACGGGAGTTTTCCCCCGCAATACATGTCAATGGGTTTTCCATACAGCTGATGAACATACATAAGGGGTTTTCCCCAGCCTTACTTGCCCTAAAGGCACTCATGAGGGGAATAGAGTACAGCGAATGAACACTTAAGTCCATTAACACCTACAGGTTACGAGCCTGCTAGTGTTCCACAAACCATCAAAACAGTCCATGGTTGTCATCCATACTCTGCTGAATGACGGGGGTTTTAGAGTACAGCGAATGAACACTTAAGTCCATTAACACCTACAGGTTACGAGCCTGCTAGTGTTCCACAGACCATCAAAACAGTCCATGGTTGTCATCCATACTCTGCTGAATGACGGGGGTCAATGTTGGGTAAGGGCTTTTCTCATATTGCACCACTCACGCCAACATCTGGGTAAAAGCTTTTCCCATATTTCACCACTCACTCTCAACTCATGATCTATATCACTGATCATCTCATCTATCCAACTCACCTTTCATCACACACCCACTATTTAACTCATGATCTATATCACTAACTCATGAAGCTTGTCCAATCACTTCATAAAAGAACAAAGACTCCAAAGTTCTTCCAAATAAAAGTATAGGGAAAATACTGATAAAGTACTCCCGTACGCTCCCGTACCCCGACACGTAATAGTGTCAAAAGGAAGAACTAATGGATGAACACATAGTTCAAAAACACCTAATGAACATATAGTTCAAGAACACTTTATGAACATATAGTTCAAACATACGTACCGATTACAAGTCTACTAACGTTCCACTGGACTATCTAAAATAGTCTGTGGCCATTGTCTATACTCTGCTAGATGACTAGATCATCTTAAACATCGATACCTCTCATCACTTTTATTTCATCACACATCATCTAATTCATCTACCCATGTTTTACCCAACATATTTGTAGATAAAAATATATGTACACTTTAAAACTTGTATAAAACATTAATTCAACAGTCACCTCAAATAAACAATTAATATATTTACACATAGCACGTATTTTAAGTTAAATACTTCATATCTATGTGTATGGTGAAAGTGACTATACACTCACCTGATTTAATGAACATCGGGCAGCAATTCGTTTCATAAAACGATCGTTTCTAATAAAACCGGGAGTTTTATTGAGAAACCGGGTTCTGCAAAAGTCGGGCTTCGAAACCGAAAAGATAAATTTTTCGGGCTTCAGGGGCACTTCGTGGCGTAGTCTGGGGCTTATAATTGATAACGGGGCTTCGGGGGATGATAATATGAAAGAAATATAGAGAAAGGGGCTAAAAATGACAAGTTTTCAAAATACCCCCGGGAGGTCTCGCACCCCCCTATTTATAGGGGCCGAAGCTCCTAATCCAACCGCTGAGAAGAGGCCACGCGTCGCTGATCCGGAGCTCGCAGGGGATGGCCCGCACGAGGCTCGCACCTGCGAGGGCTTGCTGGCTTCTTGTGATTGGTCTGAAGCTTAGGTCCGAAGTCGTTTCTGGTGGTGGGGTCCGCAGGCGAGGGTGCGCAGGTGGCAGCACGTGCGAGGGCCTCGGTGGCGGTTGCTGATTGGACCGCGGACTCGCAGTCCATGTGCGAGGCTCGGAGTCGTGGCGTGCGAGGTTCGGATTGGGCCTCCCTTCGGTCAAATCAGAATCCGACACGTGGCTTCGCATGACTCACCATTTCGGACACGTGGCACATGCGAGGCGAGGGTGACGTGGCAACTCGTGACTATGCGAATTTTCTCGGTTTTTGTGCAAAAACTTCTAAAATCCATAACTTTCGCATACGAGCTCCGTTTTTTACGTTCTTTATATGCACGCGTAGGTAAAATGACGCTCTACAACTTCCGTTTAGACTTTGTCGGCTAATTTTGACTTTAATTTTTATATTATTATTTTTAACAGACCGGGACAGGAAATCCGTTAAAAATTCATAACTTCTTCATCCGACGTCCGTTTTCGTCAGACTTTTTACCGTTGTGCTACTATTTACGAGACCTTCGATTCTCATTTAGGTCGTGTCGGCTAAAAATCACTCGATCTAAAATTCGAGTTTTTAGCTGTCTACTACTAAGCTGAAACTTTGAAAAATCATAACTTCCTCATACGAAGTCAGATTTGGGCGTTCTTTTTATTGAACTTCTCGGTTTAACGAAAACTACGAGTTTCGTTTAGATCACTAAGGCTAAAAAGTAGTTTATCAAAAACTCACTTTTTACGACATTCGGCACCGTGCCGGTTTATCGTGAAACTTCGACAGGTCATAACTTCTTCGTTATAACTCGGATTTCGGCATTCTTTATATATTCGTAATCCTTGTCACGCCCACTACAAGTTTCTTAATAGATATCGGCTTTATCTAAAATTTAATTTTTGACGCTCATTTTTATTCTTAATTAATTAAACCCTAATAATTAAGCATAAAACACATAATTCACATAATATTTACATAATTCCTTTTCATTTCTTCTAAATGAGTTACAAAGGTTAACCTAGACCATTATGTCAATATTAATGCCTATCCTAGAAACACGGGCATTACAGTAAGGGTGACGAAGTTTTTGGTCTTCTTCAAGTGTTGGGCCTCCATAGCTTAACCATTGGTCCAGTTTGAGCCCGATCAGTTTGTAGCCCATTTTTCTTCAAGATTTCTTCAATTTGAGCTTAATTTGTCTTCTCCAAATCACCCATAGCCCCTGTAGTCGCCCAATCATCAATTCTCGCATGCTGGAAAATTCTCCCGCATCTTGCAAATCTAAAATTTAATTATTCCAAGCGTTCAGGTAATTGACAAGCCCACTCCATGCATCACCTCCATATCTATCAAGCCTAAAATCCTCGTTATCCTCCAAGTCCAATTGCTTCCCAAAGATCCCGCTCCACTAGTCTCCTTAAAATCTGCAATTATACTCACGAAACAAGAAAGTACCGAAAGTGGTCATAAAATAACAAAAAAAGAAAATATGCATGGAAATTAACTAAAATGCAAATGAAATATACTAAAATGAACTATAAAAAGAAGTAAGTAAAATGAAACTATCAGTTGAGCCAGAAATCGCATAACTTCAAACGGTCGTAACTTCATTCTTCCAACTCTGTTTTCGACGTTCTTTATATTCACAGAAAGGTATTGAAGAGCTCTAAATATTATCTAAATATATTGGACTAAAAACTTATCAAATACAAATCCATATTTCATGTAAGAACCCGACCTATGACTTTTCCCTTTCTACCCTTCAGCCAAAAACACAATTCAAGGGTAAAATCTCTTAACTAACATTACCTCCTTCCACAAGGACTAAACTTTGCCTCCTTAAGGCCCAAAGCCATACAAAATTGACTTTCAGCCCACGGCCTAGAAATGGCAGGAAACAAGATGCTACAATTTGTCAATTAGTTGGTAAATTCTCTACTCTTTTTCTTGCCAAGTTTACATCTCAATTGCTTGTCAGTTGGGTGAGTTGTGGCTTAAATTTCATCTTATTTGGTGTTAATTATCCTACCCTCTTCACCTTGATCATTCTTTGGTTAATTTCAAGCTTACTGGGTGTTTTATGGATGGCTAATTGCTGTCAAAATGTGGTTGTAAACACCCGTAAGACTTCTATTGATTATGTCCTTAAATTACTCCAAGTTTTGGGGACATTATCTTCTTTGTTGATTGTTAAAATTAATGTTGATGTTATCTTGATTCAATAGGATAATTTTCTGTAAAAGACCATGCTTTGATCCATCCAAAAGGTCTCCAAAGTAGTCCCTAAAGGTGTTAATAAGAGGCTTAATGGTGGAGGAAACTCAAGCCCTAGTGGTGTTTCCTCTTTTAGCAATGAACTTTGTTTTCCCCATTAAAGAAATGTACTTTGAATCATGGCTTGAGGTTGAAATTGTTATTTTAACTTCTTGACATTTTTCTGCTGTTAAGAACTCAATTTCCATCTTTATAGTTGATTTTGGATAGGGTTTAATGGGTTAAGTTGTCAATTAACCCATAAGATTCTGAAAAATTACCAATCTGTCCCTGCCTTGAAAAAATATAGAAAAATCATTAGAAGTGGGATTAGGGATCCGTTCACTCTAAAAGTTTTAATTTTAAGTCTAGTTTGTCCATGATTTTTACGAAGACCTGATATTCTACCTAACGAAGGTGAAAATCATCTTTTTCGCTGATTGGTCAGAAATTAGCTGTCACACCCCCGAACCAGACGGCAGAAACGTCCGAGGGCTCGCGTAACTTAAATTGAAATATCATCACAATGAATATACATGAAACACAACACATTCATCACCAAACATTACATAGTACAACTAGCATTGTTTACATCAAGTACATGGTTTACATTACATGATCCCAAAATATAAAGTGTTTGGTGATTAGCAACTACAAAAGAAACTTTCAACACACTGGATGCTTCCTCGTTCTAACGATTACCTGAGAATACAAGTTCTTTTGAAAACGGTCAACATATATAATGTTGGTGAGTTCATAAGTATGTTTGATGTAAAATAGTTTATGTCGTTCGTAAAACCCAGAAAATCCGATATTTTCTGTAATAAGACTTTTCATGAAAATGTTGTGATGATCTTGTAAGTATATGCGTGAATGATTTCAAAACGTGTATAAATGAGTAGTTTTGCATTATAGTTTTTGAAAGTACAAGTGAGTAAGATTGGTTTCCCCGGAAAACCCGATGTTTTCCGATAAAAAGTTATGATTGTTTTGTATTATTGTATCGTCACAGCGAATGAATATGATTTCCCCTGATTACTTAAATGGTATCGGATTTCTATGTGAGTCGTTATAACCATGCATGATAATGACTAGTTCGTCTGTCTTGGCATTCTAATGAACACCGGAATTGATCTTAAGATTTTGTAACCCTAGACTGGCCGAGTCTAACTGTAGCGAACAGCTTAGGTGTGGGGCAGTCACCCCCGTATAGATCTATACACAAACTCTCGCTCTCCCTCCATGAGACTTTGATTACAACTACAGACTACGACCGACACTTATTGGTGTCGCCCGTTATTACTCACTTAATCCACATGAATTCGATTAACCTTGATTAATGACCTGATTTTAGTTTACTTGAAGAGAAGGTAAGCCTAACAGACGAGGAGAAGAGGACTACGAGGCCCTACTAATCACGTTTATTAAAGGCTGTCGAGTATACGAAGGACGCGTTAGCCCATTTCGCATATGATTTATTTGGACTTTACTAGCAATGCTAATGGGCCACTGAGGCCCAATAGCATGTAAAAGCCATTGAGGGTCCCTTAAGCATGTAATTGGGTCACAAGAGGCCCAATAACATGTATTATTTATGTTGGGCCCAAAAGTCATGTTAATGGGTCACGGAGGCCCAATAAGCATGATTAGAATCTCTTAAGCCCAACAATTAGAATGTTTACTCGTTTTGTATAGTATTAGTGCTGCGAAGTTGTTTAATCGATATGTCGTAATAATCACCAATTTGTTTTATAACGATTCATAGATTTATAAAAATAGTTATTTTTCTATTTAAAACCCATAAGTTATAAAGTTTTGTATATTTTGACCCAATTATTTTATTATTAACATAATTGACCAAAAATATTAGTTTGACCTATTCAGCCCCTTATTTTGGTAAAGTTGGCAATTTTTAGCCCTTTTTATGAAAAATAACATATTAGGTCCTTGAACTATTTTTCTTGACATTTTTGGCCTAAATACTTAATTAAATAATGTTTTAAGCCCAAAATTTTATTTTGGACAGTTTCAGCCCCTTAGTTAAAAGATTTGCATTTAAATCCACACTTTTCACAATTTTTACAATTTTTACCCAAAATCCAAATTCTTTGCATTTTTAGTCACTTTTGATAAATAAGGCCATTTTAACCCCTGAAATAGGTTTATTTACGTTTATAGCCCCTGTTTTGAGAAAACTTTCCATTTCAGCCCCTTGAAGTTGATTTTTCGCATTTTTGGGCCTAAATAGCCGAAAAGCCCAAATTTTAGCCCATTAGGCTAAAATTTACATTTTTAGTCCTTTAAAAAGCCTAATATTTATAAAAACTCTTATTTTGGCTGTTTTGACCTTTTGATCCTTGTAGAAACCGTGAATGACATCTTTTTCCCCATCTTTTGTTTATTTATCAAAAATTGTTTACAAAGCATCAGAATTCCTAGTTGTGACATTAGCTACACAGACATGTTGTCTTGTAAAATTCATAGAAAATTCTAGAAAAATCGTATGAACTTGTGCGAGCACTTTCTGAAACGATAAAAGTCTAATCTACTGAAATATTAAAAAAAAGGATTTCAACTTATTAAGGTGTAAGTGGGGCTAAAGTGGCCTTGAACAGGCTATTATTTCAGGTCAAAATTTGAGAATTTGACCTAATAACTAATTTGCATGTTTGGGTAGTAAATTGCCATTCTTTGTTCATGTAAACTTATACTATTCCATCTATTTTTGTTTAAATAGGGGAAGGTTTGATACGTCAGGTCCTACATGATTTGAAGTGTGGAAAGGGTGCTTATTTGAGAAAGGTGAGTCAATCTTTGTGGTTATTTAAGGTACTTGTCAGCGATTCCACATCTTAGAGGGATTGGAATGAACCTTTGTTGTTTAGGTTGCATGTAACCCAATTATGAATGATATATTGATGTGAATCCTGTTTCTTTCATGTTATTCTTTTTGTTTTCTATTTTGATGTGAGGGATGTGATATATCCATGATATAAAGAGGGATTTGTGATGGTTGTATGTGGTATGTGCATGCTAAATTTTTCTAGAAATACTCATCTATGTCGGTTAGGACAATGCATGTGAGTGATATAATATGCCTTAATGATGAACTGATGATATTTGCATGATTATATAAACATGTAAAATGCCTTAACTTGATATGTCTTGTTGCATGTTTACATGTTGTGAAGTATGGAAGTAATATGCCATTTAATATTAATAAAAATTGAGCATGGTTACTTAGGGAGGTTTGTAGTGTAGACCTTATGTGATGAATTAATAATATATTAATTAAAAATGGGAATACACTTAGTGGGGAGTAAATGGTAGTAACCTATACTTAGGTGTGTGTACCCTATTCAGATACTTGTGAAGGCTTTATAGATTGGAAGATACCTAAAAAGAATGAGCTTAAGCCAAATGGTGACGCCGAGTGGTTTTTCTAGACCCCATTCGGGACATGGTTCATGGTCACTATAGTGTTCGAGGATTGGAGTGATATTGGCGTAGTGATGGTGCTGGATCAAATATCATTTTTTAGTGGGAAGTTTCTAGTGATGGGAAACAATGAAAGTACTACTCTAAAACAACAACGCACATACTTGTATGTGCAACATCGACGTAGTGAATGAAACAAACCGGGAGCAATGTTACAAGTGAGTGTTGCTCCCCACTTAGTGCATTGGGTCGAGTCGGTCATGTTAGTAGTGAATGAGGTCTTTACCTTTTGGGTTAGTGATGGACCCATGGTTAGTGATGGACCCAATAAGGTAGGTTTGGGCTGGTTGCTTAGCAGTGAACGGGTTTGCCTTTAGGTTACTAATAGACCTATCTGTAGGGTGTCTTCCTTACGTGTTTGTGATGGACCCATGTGTGGGGAATATACATTATGGGTCATTGATGAACCCAAGGCTAGGAAAACCTTATGGCACAACGTGTTGAGTGGATCACCATGACAGGTCATGGCATGTAATGTGCGTGTCTCCTGATGGACACTGATATGTGCATATCTAAATATACATTTTACATCATACTTAATATTATTAGCTATATTTATGTTTATTATAGAACAAAAGGTACTTATTATGTTTAATATATGTTATGTAGCATAATGACATTCTCAGAAGCAATATGGAAGCTGGAAGCAGGAATGAAGAGCTTAGGCAAGAAGAAGACACAAGACGGATGTTGATGGACAGCATGATCCCTCGTTAGTATTTTGGCCATATCTCATGACTCGAATCTCCGATTGACGAGATTCAAAATGTTCTGAAAACTAGACACAATTTTGGATAACTTCCATGTTTTGAAAAAATGTTGTTTCTCGATAACCATGACGTGGTGATCCCACCACGACGTGTTGAATGGAATCATCGCGATTCTTAATGTTGGCTTGGGGAATACGGGATAAACACAAGGACCAGGACGTGGTGGCCAGATCTTAGGAATATATATATATATATATATATATATATATATATATATATATATATATATATATATATATATATATATATTCGAACATTATGATGAATTGGGGGACTTGGAGGTGACTTTCTGGAGAAGCATTGCGACAAAACCCCTTCTAAGAACCCTTTGGGGTCGATTTTGAAGCTAGGAAGTCGATTGGAGCAAGGATTTGCATTTACACATTCGGTTTGCTTAGTTTAATGATGTTTAGCTTAGTTTACCTTTTGTTTATGTGTTCATTAGCTGTAATTATGGGCTAAAACTTTTTCTTTCTTTTAGATTAGATGAACTCTGGAATACTATGTGTTGATTTCTTGTTTTATGGATTGATGAAGTTGGTTTTGGCTTTAAATATTGTTTGATAAATCTAAACCTAGCTTGTTAAAGTTTCTATCTTTATTGCCTTGTCTCAAGTTTTGTGTAGTTAAACTACAGTTAGTTGCATGGACTTGGCTTACCTAGTTGTTTATGACCATTAAATTGCTAGAGCTAGAGATTGACCATATCCTAGTATAGGTGATAAGTTAGTTGCTTAACTGTGTTAGAGAGCAGTATTGGATCATAATATTTGCTCGATTACTAGACTTGACCAAAGAATAGTAGTCTGTAGATTATATCATTCAGAGTCCAAATTACCTTTAAAATCAATTTGGTGTCCTTCACTTGCATGATTATCAGGGTTAAAGTTGTTAAATTGACTTATGCTAGTTAGTCTTATCATGATGACTAGTAACTATTATTTGGTAGCTAGCGGAATTAATCCATTGTCTTGAAATCAACCATAGGAAACAGGAGGGATTCGAAGCTAAACGAAAGTATCCATTATTCTTGATTTGAAATCGTCTTTCTAGTTGTTTACTTTAGTAATTAGTTTGTTATTTTAATTTAAGTTTTTCTGAACTTGTAAAATCAGATATAACCCTCTTTTTAGTTGTTTTTCTTAGTTTAGCTTTTATTAGTTATTTTATTAATTAAATACTGTTCCCTGTGATCGACACCCAACTTACCTGGACTATTCTTTAATTCGACTAGGTACACTGTCTAGGTGCATTCTAGCTAGTTAAGTTCGTTAGGATATAAATTCAAAACTAGATAGGTATAATTTGTGCACATCAAGTTTTTGGCGCCGTTGTCGGGGAACGACTTATATGATTCTTAGTTTAATTGTTTTTAGTTATTCGATCCTTTTGTGGGGGTAAAAACCACAAAAAAGTTACTTCGTTTTCATTTGTTTATTTTAGTTTTTTTCTCTGAAACGCAATCACGTCGTGGTTATCTTCACCACATCGTGGTCTCGCTTCAGTTAGTTTTTTGTTTTTTTTGTTCCTATTTACACGTGTGTTTTCTAGTTTTTTTTAGCAGGAAATATTGGGGACATCACGACTATGTCAATGGAAGAGTACAATCGATATATGAGGAACGAAAATAGATGGGGTCTTGATCCACCAAAAATCCCAACCACGACAAAGTTTGAACTTTCGGGGCACATTATTAATATGTTAATGGAACTACATTTTTATGGGAAGGAGCATGAGGACGCTTATGAACATGTATAGAAGAGGTAGTGGAGATTTCACATTATTTTAATGCACCTAACGTGAGTAAATATGCGGTGATGCTTCGAATTTTACCGGTCACATTGAAGGGTGAAGCAAAAGAATGGTTAAAATCACTTCCCTTTGGAGCAATCACGACATGGGCTGATTTTAAGACCGATTTCTCAACCAATTTACCCCTCCTTCAAAAGTGGCAAAGCTAAAGAGAAATATCCATAATTTTCAACAATTAGAAGGGGAGTCGTTATACGAAGCTTGGGAACGTTACAAGAGATTGTTACGACATTGCCCTCAACATGACTTCAATGTGCAACAAGAAATCTTGATATTTTATGATGGAGTCAATGTGTGCACTCGTAAACTTCTAGACTCGCAAGGGCCCATGACAAAGAAGAATTTGACAACACATAAAGCTTTGATTGAAGAATTCGCTAAGCATTCAAGATAGTATCACAACACAAAGGAGGATTTCACTAGAGGAAAGTCAAGTAAAGATGGAGGTCAAGATGCTATTAGTGTAGTTATTGCAAAGCACGATGCAATGGAAGAAAAGATCACAAAATTGGGTGGACCAATTCAAGATAGATGCAGAGCTTGTGGAGGACCCCATTCTACTAAGGATTGTGATTTGGAGTACAAGAGAGCTCAAGACACGACAAAATATCAACAACTAGAGCATAATCTCTACCTACTAGAATGAGTCCAATCCGAGAAGATAGATGCTCTCGAGTCGATGCTATTCAGATTCATGGAAGCTAGCGAAAAAAGACATGATGCAATTGATGCAACACTTAGAGTTCAACAAGCATCTATTTTGAGCATCCACACACAAGCTGAGCAATTAACAAAACTTGTACAAGAAAAGCTATTGGATCTACTTTCAAGAAAAGTCGAGTCAATCCCTATGGATCAAGTCATGGTTGTTGATACAGAAGAAGAAGATGAATTGGAGCATATGAAGGACCTTCAAGAGGAGTCTAATCAGTCACTCAAAGTAAAAAGGAAAGAAGAAGAAGAAGAGTATCGTGAAGCTTCCCAGTCGCCACGACGTGGATACAATAGTGCCATATCGTGGGAGATAAAAGAAAATTATGATTTCTCAGTTGTTGAGCCGTATCGACCACCTCTCCCTTTCCCATATCGTGCCAATGCAAATTTGGTGAAACAAGAAAACACGAAGTTCCTTAAGCATGATGAATTTGAACACATAAAGGAAGAAGAGTGGGAGGAATGGGAGGAGCCTTTACCAAAAGAGCAATTGGAAAATAAAGTGAATTATTCAAAACCTCCGGTGTTAATGCCAATGATGTTTGAGGTGTTTGCTTTTAAAAGACTGTAACGCCCGTGTTTCGAGGCTAAGCATTGATGCGCTGATGTAATAGTTATGGTCAACAAATATAACTCATTTTGAAGTACTAAAAAGAAATTATTCGAGTATTATGTGAATTATGTAAATTTATTTGTTTTATGCTTGTTTATTATGATATAATAAATCAAGAATGAAAATAAGCGCCAAAAATAAAAATATAGATAAACCCGATATCTATGAAGAAATTTGTAGTGATCGAGACAAGGATTCCCGGGATATAACGAACGCCGAAATCCGAGTTATAATGAAGAAGTTATGGCATGTCGAAGTTTCGCGACAGAACCGACACGACACTGTGTGACGTAAATAGTGAATTTACGATAGATGACTTTTTAGCCTTAGTGATTTAAATGAAAGTCGTAGAATACGTTAAACCGAGATCTTGCATAAAAAGAACGCCCAAATCTGACTTCGTATGAGGAAGTTATGATTTTTCTAAGATTTGGCATGGCAGTGCACAGCCCGAAATTCGAATTTTAGATCGAGCGGTTTTTGGCCAACGCAACCTAAATGAGAATTAAAGATCTCATTATTAGTAGCGCAAAGGTAAAAAGACAGACGAAAACGGATGTCGGATGAAGAAGTTATAAATTTTTAACGGACTTTTCTTGTCCCGGCTTGTTAAAAATATAACTGTAAAAATAGACTCAAAATTAGCCGACGGAGTCTAAACGAAAGTTGTAGATTACGGTCCCACCTATGTGTGGATATAAAGAACGTCGAAAACGGAGCTCGTATGTGAAAGTTACGAATTTTGGAAGTCGAGAGTGTCATTTGCGAGACTGCTCATCTACGCCCCGCGTAGGAGAAGAGTACGCCTCGCGTACTTGCATTGCAAGGCCTCGGATTGACCACGTAGCCCCAGAAGTTTTTGGACACGTCGCTTCGGAATGCCCAGCGTACACAGGTACACCCTGCATACCGAGGAACGCCCCGCGTACCCGAAGATTACGCCCATCGTACCGAAGCTCCAGCGGCTATAAATAGGATCCGAGACTGCCATGTTTTCTCACACATTCCACCATCTTTTTCTCTCTCTACTCTCTCTCTCTAAACTTCCCAAACATCCCCAAAGCCTAGGAAACCTCCCTAGCACTAGAAGAAAGCCCCGGAGAGCCCGAAGGCTCCAAGAAAAAGAGTTTTTCGGTTTGAAACTTTGCCCGCGCAGAGCCCGGTTTTCAAGCAAGCCTCCCGGTTTCGTCAAAGAAGATTGTTTTAAGAAGCGAAGTTTTGTCTGAATCACTCCTTATCAGGTGAGTGCATAGTTACTTTCATATTACATATAGATATGAAGTATTTTATATAAATTATGTGCTATGTGTGCATATTTACTTGAGATATGTGCTAGATGAAAGATTTAAACTTCTTTGTTTTTCAGATATAAGATGTATATGTATTTTATACTTTGAGATCTATGTTGGATGAAATATCTAACTTCTTTCTTTTCAAATCTGAACTTTTTTCTTCAGATCTAGGCTGTAGATGTATTTGTTTACAGATTTGAACCTTTTTCTTCAGATCTAGGCTGTAGATGTACTTTGTTTATAGATCTGAACCTTTTTCTTTAGATCTAGGCTGTAGATGTACTTTGTTTACAGATCTGAATCTTTTTCTTCAGATCTAGGCTGTAGATGTACTTTGTTTACAGATCTGAACCTTTTTCTTCAGATCTAGGCTGTAGATGTACTTTGTTTACAGATCTGAGCCTTTTTCTTCAGATCTAGGTTGTAGATGTGCTTTGTTTACAGATCTGAGCCTTTTTCTTCAGATCTAGGCTGTAGATGTGCTTTGTTTACAAATTTGAACCTTTTTCTTTAGATCTGGATAGTAGATGTATTTTGTTTTCAGATCTGAACTTTTTCTTCAAATCTAAAGTTATAGATGTATTTTATATCTACAAGAATGTTGGGTAGAACATGGGTAGATAAATGATGAGGTATGAAAGATGATATAGATGAATATTAGTAGCCGCAACACAACCTGTAGATGATTTTGAAACACGATGTACTCTAAACATCCTAGCAGGTGCGCTTATATGATAATATCGGCAGCTGCGCCTAATAAAGAACATCATAATCCTGGCAGCTGCGCCTAATAGATGATATTGGCAGTTGCGCCTAGTTGAGAACAACACAATCCTGGCAGCTGCGCCTAAAGGATAATATTGGCATCTGTGCCTAATATATGACATTAGCAGTAATGGACTTCGCGCGTATTGCCTATGGTAAACCTTAGGAATGAATGAATGAAGGATAACTGATTCTTAGGGTAGATCCTTAAGAATAAAGAAGATAATGGGTATGGGTAATCGGGTTAATTGTTTGATGTTTAAACATAATAACTATATTATTGTGGGTTGAAAACCCTATGAACTCACCAGGTTTCCCAACCTGACCCACTCAGTTTATTTTTATCACATGTGTCGATATAAAGTTGCACTACACTAAGAGATTAAAGAGATGTAGATCATTAGTGTAAATGAATGTAAATTCTGTTTATGCTTATGTTTATGTATTGACGTTGACATCCCAAAGTTTTAAAATGAATAAAATACATTTCTTCATAAATGCTTTGATAATATATTTATCATGTTTTTTTTCTGGGAACAAAATTTCCGCAACATTTTTTCTTTAAAAGTATACTCTGATTTTGAAAATGAAGCATAAAAAAATCGGTCTTTTCTGGCCGTGAAAATCGGGATGTCACAAAGACCACCAAATCTAGCAAAAGAGGCTATTGAAGAAAAAGAAGTAGAGAGTGATGAGTCGCTTTTTGAAAGAAAAACCTGGAAAGAGACAAGACAAAAGCTAAAGACAAGGGAGTGAGGAAAGAACCTAAGCGAAGGCACAAAGAAGATGTCAACCCAACAATACAAGAAAGCTCAAGAAAGGCATTCAACAGACGGGTTGCCTACAAACGAAAAGGCTTAAAATGATGAAGAATGGGGAGGTTACACTTCCACCTGACGCAACTTAGAGTGGGATGGAGTCCGGCTCATGACTCCAACAAAAAGAAGCGCTTATCGGGAGGCAACCCGGTGTTTCTACAGTTTGCATTTTCTTTTCTTTTTTATTTAGTTTTAGTTTTATTTTTCGTTTTAGTTTTATTTTACCATAACCGAATGATGATGTGTATGTCTAGTTCTTGATCTTATTTTTTAGTGTTGAACGAAAGTGAAGTGGTGAAGGAGTTTAATTTGAAAAGGTCGTGCGATTTTTGAATATCATAATTGAAGAAGAAGTTTTTGAATCAGTGTGGGGTTCCCACATAATGAAGAGAAAAGCATTTTGAAGCATATTTACTGAAAAGAAGAGTGGGAATGGTCTTAGACATTACAAAGAGTTGATGCCCACCTGTTTCAATCTTAGAAGATTCTCTAAGAAGACACCGCGGCGTAGACATCGTCAACATGTCGTGGCAAAAATTTTAATCGCGACTGAATCTGACTACACCACAATGTGGCATCCTTAAACCACGTCGTAAGGACATTATTTTGCTCGACCTTGATGACCATTTTCTCGACACCACGACGTGGCGTTGCTTTCCCACATCGTGGCAGTGGTTCATCACATTTTTCAAGAATGGTTCTTTAATTTCATTCAATCCGGCACATTTGCATTCATAAGAAGAAGGTCCAAAAGTACTGTTTCCAGCAATTATACGAGAAGTCTAAGCTTTCCACACAAGTCTCAGAGTTTGATCTCGCCATTACTACCCCAGGGGAGTCTGTTCCTTTTTCTCCCTTTTCTTGTTTTTAATTTATTTTATGCATACAATGAGGGCATTGTATGTAATAAGTATGGGGTAGGGGTCGAAAAAGTAAATTGTTAGAAAATTTTAAAATTTAAAATTTTGAAAAATTTAGAAATAGATTTGAAATAATAATCTAAAAATTAAATCTAGTAATAAATTAAAAAACTTAAGTTGCTAGTGTTGTATGGGATAATCTGATGCGAGCTCAAATGTTTAACTAAGCCAATATATGTTATAGTGTATTTGTGACTTCCCATTCCTAGTGAAAAGACATGAGATATGAAAAGGTAATACGGTAGTTTATATGGCATAATATGTTTTGCAGCCTAAACCTTAAATCTATCCAAGGGAGCTTATGTAGTCATTGCACTTAGAATAATATCTCTAACCAATAAAGGTTGAAGTTAAGCTCCCTTGCTTAAGCATGTAGGGCTTGAGAGAAAAAAAAAGTGAGTTATATATAAAAAAAGAGAGAAATTACCAAAGAGTTGTAAGAATTTTTGAGCTATCAAGTATGAAGATTAAAAGATCAAAATTCTAAAGAAATTCAAAAGTTGAAGATACCAAAAATCAAACAAAAAGGTGGTGAATTCAAAGAAATCAAAGATCAATTATTCAAAGAAGTGAAGAATTCCAAAGAGCTCCATTGTGGTATCAAAAGTTGTAATTTCTAGATTATGTATGCTTGGGTAGCTTAACCAAAAATAACTTGAGGGTTAAGAAAGATTTCTGAGGATTGATTCGGAGGGTTGCAAAAATGAGTGTCGTATAATCTAAGGGGTGAAGGTTCATAAGGATAATGAGTATTTAGGATTGGGGGATTTTTAGGATCCTTAAACACAAATATGCGCATTGAGGTCTTGGTATAATGGTTGAGTTCAAAATGGATTGTCTTATGTGATATTGGTGATGAAAGTTAGACTTAAAAAATTATTTTTGCTTGGGGGCAAGCAAAAGATAAGTGTGGGGTATTTTGATATGTGCATATCTACATATATATTTTACATCATATCTTAATATTATTAGCTATATTTATTTTTATTATAGAAAAAAGGAACTTACTATGTTTAATATATGTTATGTAGTGTAAAAGACATTCTCGGAAGCAATATGGAAGCTGGAAGCAGGAATGAAGAGCTTAGGCAAAAAGACGACACAAGAAGGATGTTGTTGGACAGCTTGAACCCTTGTCAGTATTTTGGCTATATCTCATGACTCGTAACTCCGATTGACAAGATTCAAAATGTTCTGAAAACTAAACACAATTTCGGACAACTTTCATGTTTTGATAAAAAGCTGATTCTCGATAACCACGACGTGGTGATCCCACCACGACGTTGTGAATGGAATCTTCGCGATTCTTGACACTGGCTTGGGGAATACGGGATAAACACGAGGACCACGACGTGGTGCCTTTACCACGTCATGGTGGCCAGATTTTAGGCAAGTATATGTATCCGAACATTATGACGAATTGGCGGACTTGGAGGTGATTTTCTGGAGAAGTATTGCGACAAAAACCCTTCTAAGAACCCTTTGGGGTCGATTTTGAAGCTAGGAAGTCGATTGGAGCAAGGATTTGCATCTACACATTCGGTTTGCTTAGTTTAATGATGTTTAGCTTAGTTTACCTTTTGTCTATGTGTTCATCAGCTCTGATTATGGGCTAAAACGTTTTATTTCGTTTAGATTAGATGAACTCCGCAATACTATGTGTTGATTTCTTGTTTTATGGATTGATGAAGTTGGTTTTTGCTTTAAATATTGTTTGATAAATCTAAACCTAGCTTGTTAAAGTTTCTATCTTTATTGCCATGTCTCAAGTTTTGTGTAGTTAAACTACAGTTAGTTGCATGAACTTGGTTTACCTAGTTGTTTATGACCATTAAATTGCTAGAGCTAGAGATTGACCATATCCTAGTATAGGTGATAAGTTAGTTGCTTAATTGTGTTAGAGAGCAGTATTTGATCATAATATTTGCTCGATTACTAGACTTGACAAAAGAATAGTAGTCTGTAGATTATAGCATTCAGAGTCCAAATTACCTTTAAAATCAATTTAGTATCCTTAACTTGCATGATCATTAGAGTTAAAGTTGTTAAATTAACTTATGCTAGTTAGTCTTATCATGATGACTAGTAACTATTATTTGGTAGCTAGCGGAATTAATCCATTGTCTTAAAATCAACCATAGGAAACAGGAAGCGTTCGAAGCTAAACGAAAGTATCCATTATTCTTGATTTGAAATCGTCTTTCTAGTTATTTACTTTAGTAATTAGTTTGTTATTTTAATTTAAGTTTTTCTGAACTTGTAAAATCAGATTAAACCCTCATTTTAGTTGTTTTTCTTAGTTTAACTTTTAGTAGTTATTTTATTAATTAAATAACGTTCCCCGTGATTGACACCCGACTTACCTAGACTATTCTTTAATTCGACTAAGTACACTGCCTTGGTGCATTCTAGCTAGTTAAGTTCGTTAGGTTATAAATTCAAAACTAGATAGGTATAATTTGTGCACATCATACACCATGACATGGCAAGAAGGACGCCATGACGTGGTGGCTGTTGTATCCCAAGCCCATGATTTTTAGGGTTTATCCCATATTCAACCACCATAATTCTTGTATTAGTTCACCTCCTTCAACCTTTATCTCTTCATTTCGAAACCATATCCCCCTTCCCATGATAAAGAGCTTGGCGGCTTGATCTTGAGATTGGTTTCTTGATTTTGGTGAAGCTTGTAAAGTAAGGTGTAAGATCCCAAAAATTCCGAGTAAAATTTTCATTTTAAAAACACTTAAACCATACAATTGATTTGTCTCAAAATCCAGTTATAGTAATTAAATCATTTTATGATCATAGTAAAAGTCATAATAGCCAATGCGGAAAACACTAGGGGATGTTGTACAGTCACGCCAGACCCTTCCCGTTGCAACAGGCAGTATCATAAACACATAACTATAAGCACAAAGCTTAGTGAGTTACCCAAAATACCACATACCATACATATTATTGGGCCTAGCCCGTACATTGGACCCAACCCATAATAATGGGCCTAGCCCTTCCTAATCAATGGGCCCAACCCAACATACAAATGAGCCTAGCCCATCATATAATTGGCCTAACACAACATACTATGGGCCCAACCCATTCATGCAAATAGGCCTAACCCTACATGCATGCTAATGGGCCCAGCCCAACATTGTGACAACCCGAAATTTCTATCTTGTGTATCCATTCAATTCAATCACAAGTCAGACTTGTTTCTGCTATCTTTTAGCATAGTTAAGGGTCTGTTTGAGTGTTCTAAGCCTAGTACATTCAAGGATTGAGTGTTAGGAAGTATCTGCTAGAGTTCATTGTGCAACATTCAAGCCAGAAAACTCCATCACTTGGAGTTTATGGCCGTAAACTAGAGATTACGGTCGTAATCTCTTGGCTGGCCGTGAACTCTTCCCTTATGTATGATATTCCTTCACTTTTCTTCACTTCTCACACTTTCAACTCAAGAACAATCATTTCTCTCTCAAGTATCATCAAGAACACTTATAATTCTCGACAAATTTGTAAGTGATTCTTCCATTTATTAGTTGATATCTTTCTTAATCTAGTAAAACCCTATGATTTCATCCGTGAAATCATCTCTTTTTGCGTTAGATCTTCAAGAACACCAAGAACACACACTAGTTCTTTGGGCCGTGAACACCCTCTTCAAGCTTCAAAACGTAAGTATCCTTTACATATACTAGTTATCCATTAGAAGCTCTTGAAATACACCCTTGAAACAACCATTTCATCAAGAACATCAAAAGTTTACGGCCATAACTTCTCCCTTGGCCGTAAACCCTTCTCAAGAACATCATTGGCCGTGAACATCATGGGCTGTGAACATCTTTGCCCGTAAACACCCATGGCCATAAACACCTTGGCCGTGAACACATCTAGGCCATAAACACACTCATGTGTGGCCGTGAACACCTTTAGTACAATCATATGTGATTGTAACACTTCATTTCAAGTGTTTCTTAGTCCCTAAGGTGGTTCCCTATCATGATTAGTTGTTATATACACTAATTATATACATATATGTGTCATTATATGCTTAATAGGATCCGTTTGTGCTCGAGACTTCCCTTGACACTTAGCATCCTATATCGATCTTACATTCGAATCACTCACTATAGGTGAGTTCATACCCCTTAACTTATCTTTTAAATGATTTTAAATGCTTTTATGGGGGGAATACAAGTAGAAAACATTGTAGTTATTGTATCAATCACATGTGATTAATAACTATCAAACAAGTGGATTTCTTATACTTCAAAACTGTGTTATCAAACAAACTATTTCAAAACATTTTATAAACTGACATCAAGTCATCTATAACCATTCAAATGGTTAAAACTCTTTTATATGCTAAACTCTTTATCAAACTCTTTTAAACTTATATATTGTCAAAATCATGTCTATATACATATAGTTATATAAATAAGGTTGAAAGGGCTTAGGACGGATAAATCGCTTTATTTCCTGTTCCTTGTTTGGTTGTGGACTTAGGGTATCGGTTGTTTGTCAATAGTTGCTGAGTGGATACGCTAAGGTTATATGTGACTAGGGTGTCATAGACTTAGAATCTGTGATCTTTTCTTTACTTCATGTTCCTTTTTTGGTTGTGGACTTAGAGTTAGGATCACTTATTCGAAGGTCTATCATGTTTTGGTTACATATGACTGGTATGCACTACGCAAGTATTGAAGTAACTGGTAAGGATCATCCTATAATTATCTTAAGTAGTACGTCTATTAACTATCTCTTTTATCCCTATTCTCGCATAGATAACATAGTTGGATTCAATCTCCCCGGCGACCCGTACTTTCCCAACCAAGGCAATGGTGGATGGCTCGATGCAGAGCCAGAAGAGAATCATGCAATTCCTTTGGATGACGACTTCGCAGAAGACTTCCCGGAGGATTCTGACTCCGAGCCGGAAGTCAATGATCTACCCTTAGTGGCTCCAATCCCAAATCCTAACCCTCGTCCGACTTTTCATGGCCCGACGCCTCAGTGGGCTGAGAACTTGGGTAGGTGGAGCCGTGAACAAGGTCAGCCCTTACCATACAACGGAGACCGACGCTTCTACAACATAAGCGGGGGAGGATCTGCAGACATAATTCTTCCCATCTTGGTTCGTCGTGTGGATCTAAATGTTGAGCTTGGAACGACAGCCATTCAACAAACCATCAAACTAGATGCTGACACAAACGCCAACACGGATAGTATCCGCAATCTGGAAGTTGCTCATAGGAGAGACAATGAGGCTTTGCAGCAAGAGCTAGCTGTAACCCGAGCCGAAGTCATAGAACTCCGAGCACGCCAGATAGTGTATGAACGACACCTCTTTGAAGTGGAGCGTCAGCTGGCTGAACTGAGGGTTCATCGGAGGGGTGCACGTCGCCAGTAGGAGATGCTCTGCTCATCTTCTCTTTTGGTTTAAGGAATAGCCTTCTTATTTATGCTCTAAGTAGCACTTTTCCCTGTAAATATTCCTATACTGCAAGTACTGTTGCTAGGTCTCTATGTTGTCAAAATTTTCTTATTATGGTTTGATGTAAGACCTAATTCAAGGTCATTTTTCCCGAACTCGTTACATCTATAATGCCAATATTATTGATAGACATCTAGTCTTTTGGGAAATCTTTATCCAAATGCTTTCATCCTTCTACAGTTAGATCTCTATTTCAATCATACTCTCATCTGTTTTGTTGGGCCATGGAGATTTAGTCCATGGATCACTCTCATAGTACTCACAATTGATTCTTACTATCATCTTCATCTTTGTAAACTTTTAGTTGAAAGATGCCTCCACGCCGATCACCGAGACGTAATCCTCCGATAACTCCTACTCAACCACCACCACCTCCTCCACAATATAATTCGGCAGCTATCCAAGATGCAGTGGATGTGACTGTTTCGGCAGCCTTAGCTCAATTTAGTGCTAGTGGTACTAGCAGAAGTGGAACGACTGTTCATTCCACTCAAGGTGATGCTCCAGTGCGCTCTAGAGAGTGCTCGTATAAGGATTTCACCAACTGAAGCCCAAGACCTTTAACAGGACTGGTGGAATCAATGCCTTCTCGCAATAGGTCGAGAAAACGGAATCGATCTTCGAGATCTGTTCCTGTCCGAAAGGGAGCAAAGTTAAATTTGTTGCATGCACCTTCGCGGATTGAGCCCTGACATGGTGGAATAGCCATGTCAAGTCACTAACCCTAATAGTGGCTAATGCTATGGGCTGGGAAGCTCTGAAGCAGCTCATGATCGAAGAGTACTGCCCGAGGGGCGAGGTTTAGAAACTTGAACAGGAACTATGGAGCCTAACCATGAAGGGCTCCGACATAGTGGCCTATACTGCCAGATTCAGCGATCTGGTGGCACTATGTCTAGGAATGGTCCCTATTGAGGGAAAGAACATTGAGAGGTATATCTGGGGGCTGGTGCCTCCATTTCAGGGGAATGTCTTAGCTTCAAACCCCACTACCTTCGATAGTGCCAAGCGATTGGCACAACGGCTCATTGATCATGGAGTCCGCACCCCAACAACAACAACAACCCTAGCCATCCCAGAGCCATCCAAATCCGCTGACAACAAGCGGAAGTTCTGGGATAACAAGAAGAACAAGGCGGCGTAGAACTCTGCCAAAAAGCAGCAGGTCGTGGCCGTTCATGTTGCGATAACACCGATTGCTACTGTGCCAATGAAGCAGTATGCTGGAAGCTTTCCCAAGTGCAACAAGTGCAGCTTCCACCATAATGGACCATGCATTGAAATGCAGTGCGCTAACTGCAACAAGAAAGGGCACACTGCCCGTTTCTGCAAGTCTCCGGTAAGGCCAATCAACCAAGTCCCCGGCGTTGGTGTAGGCCAGGATTGCTACGGATATGGTGAGGTGGGTCACTACAAAAGGAACTGACCAAAAGCAGGGAACGCGGGTGGAGTAGGAAGAGTTTTGGCTATAGGCCATGACGAAGCAGTAGTCGACCCTACAGTGGTCACTGGTACGTTTCTCCTCGATAACTCTTATGCATGCATATTGTTTGATAGTGGAGCGGAGAGGAGTTTCATGAACCAGAAATTTGCTCACTTACTTAAACAAAAACAACGTGCACTGAAAGAACCGTTCACTGTAGAAATGGCTAACGGAAAAACTAAGAGCACTAGCAGTATATACATAGGATGTACTCTAACTCTAGATAGCCATTCATTTCCAATCGACCTCATGTCGGTCTCAATTAAAAGTTTCGACATCATTATCGACATGGATTGGTTGAGTCTTCATCGTGCCGACATCATGTGTTACGAGAAGGCTGTTCGCCTTAATCTACCGTCTAACAAAACTCTAGTTATCTATGGCGACAAACCCGACACGAACCTTCGTATCATCTCGAGTATACAAGCTTAGAAGTGCTTACGAAAGGAATGTCGTGCATTCCTTGCTCATGTAGTCGATACGAGCCAAGAGAAGAAAGACATAAAGAACATCCCAGAAGTACGCAACTTTCCCGACATCTTTCCAGAAGAACTACTAGGATTACCACCACAGCGTCAACTCGAGTTCAGAATCGACTTAGTTCCAGGGGCTACCCCAGTAGCCTAATCGCCCTATCGTCTAGCACCAGCTGAGATGCAGGAGCTATCCGGTCAACTTAACGAATTGCTCAGCAAGGGCTTTATTAGACCAAGCTTCTCACCCTGGGGAGCACCGGTCTTGTTCGTCAAGAAGAAAGACGGATCGTTTCGTATGTGCCTCGACTACATAGAACTAAACAAGCTTACCGTTAAAAATTGTTACTCTCTACCTCGCATAGACGATTTGTTCGACCAACTGCAAGGGGCGAATTACTTTTCAAAGATAGATCTGAGATCAGGGTATCACCAATTACGAGTGTTAGAGGAGGATGTTCCCAAGACGGCCTTCCAAACTCGTTATGGACACTACGAGTTTGTAGTGATGCCATTCGGATTGACCAATGCGCCCGCAGTATTCATGGACTTAATGAATAGGGTGTGACGTCCTTACTTGGATCAGTTCGTCATTGTATTCATCAATGACATACTTATCTACTCTCGAAGTAAGGAGGAGCATAGTCAACATCTACGACAGGTCTTAGAAACGTTACGATCAGAGAAGCTCTACGCGAAGTTCTCTAAGTGTGAATTTTGGATTCGAAGAGTCGAATTCTTGGGTCATGTTGTTAGTGAAGAGGGAATTCACGTGCACCCTTCCAAAATTAAGGATATTGAGAACTGGTCAGCACCGAAGACGCCTACAGAAATTCGTCAATTTCTAGGACTCGCTGGCTACTACCGCAGGTTCATTCAGAACTTCTCTAGGATCGCGAAACCGCTTACAAAATTGACCCAGAAAGGTGTGGCCTTTTACTTGGAAGAGAAATAAGAAAAAGCGTTCCAAACGCTGAAGCAAGCCTTATGCAGCGCACCGATACTATCCCTCCCAGAAGGGATAGAAGACTTCGTGGTTTATTGCGATGCATCCAACCAAGGACTTGGTTGTGTTCTTATGCAACGAGGTGAGGTCATCGCCTATGCCTCAAGACAGCTAAAGACACACAAAGTCAACTACACCACACATGATCTTGAGTTAGGAGCAGTGCTATTTCTCTGAAGATTTGGAGACACTACCTGTATGGTACAAAGAGCACTATCTTTACAGACCACAAGAGCCTTCAACATATATTCAACCAGAAGGAGCACAATTAGAGACAACGACGGTGGGTCGAGCTACTCAATGACTACGAATGCAAAATTTGTTATCATCCCGGTAAAGCCAACGTAGTAGCTGACACCCTAAGTCGGAAAGAATACTCTGGTCGTAGAGTCAAATCGTTGACTATGACTATCTATTCACATCTGTCTACACAAATTAAGGAGGCTCAACTTGAAGCCTTGAAACCTGAAAATGTGGCGGGTGAATCCCTAAGAGGGATGGATAAAAACTTGGAAGTCAAGGGTGGCGGAGCCTTATATCTCATGGATCGGATCTGGACACCGAGGCACGGTGGTTTCAAAAATTTGGTCATGACCGAAGCGCACAACACTCAATATTCCGTCCACCCAGGCTCAGATAAGATGTATCTGGGTCTCAAAAAGCTATATTGGTGGCCTAACATGAAAGCAGAAATTGCTACCTTCGTGAGTAAGTGTGTTACTTGCGCCAAGGTTACGGTCGAATACCAGAAACCCTCAGGTTTACTACAACAACCAGAGATACCGGAATGGAAGTGGAAGCGGATCATGATATACTTCATAACCAAGTTGCCCAAAACAATGGGTGGTCTCGATACCATTTGGGTGATCGTAGACAGGTTAACAAAGTCTGCACACTTCCTGCCTATCAAAGAAACTGACAAGATGGAGAACTAACAAGAACTTACATTAGGGAGATCGTACGACTGCATGGTGTTCCCATATCCATTATCTTTGATAGAGATAGTAGATTCACTTCAAGGTTCTGGCAGTCGCAACAAGGTTCCCTAGGAACTAGGTTGGACATGAGTACAACCTACCATCCGCAAATCGACGGACAAAGTGAGAGGAATATTCAAACTTTGGAAGATATGTTGCGAGCCTGTGTGATTGACTTTGGGAAGGCATGGGATACTCACTTACCCCTTGTTGAGTTCTCCTACAACAATAGTTATCACACGAGCATAAAGGCTGCTCCATTTGAAGCCCTCTATGGCCGAAAGTGCAGATCCCCTCTATGCTGGGCTGAGGTGGGTGACACACAGTTAGCTAAAGGACGAGTTCCTGATAGCACTCTCACAGTTCCGGAGACCATACGGGAAACGACAGAGAAGATCGTTCAGATTCGTGAATGATTGAAAGCCTCTAGAGACCGACAGAAAAGCTACGCAGACAAGAGAAGGAAACCTTTGGAATTCTAGGTTGGTGACCGTGTTCTATTGAAGGTCTCACCCTGGAAGGGCTTAATACACTTCGGAAAGCGTGGAAAGCTAAATCCAAGATACGTAGGGCCTTTCGAGATTATTCCTAGAATCGGCCCTGTAGCTTACAAACTCAAACTACCTCACGAACTTAGAAACGTACACCCTACTTTCCAAGTTTCGAACTTGAAAAAGTGTATGTCCGACGAGACTCTTGTAATCCCACTCGACGAGATCGAGATCAACGAGAGCCTCAACTTCATGGAAGAACCAGTAGAGATCATGGACCGTTAGAGATTACGGCTGTAATCTCTAGTTTACGGCCGTAAACTCCAAGTGATGGAGTTTTCCGGCTTGAATGCTGCACAATGAACTCTAACAAATACTTCCTAACACTCAATCCTTGAATGTACTAGTCTTAGAACACTCAAACAGACCCTTAACTATGCTAAAAGATATCAGAAACAAGTCTGACTTGTGATTGAATTGAATGGATACACAAGATAGAAATTTCGGGTTGTCACATCATCCCCCGGTTAGAGAGAACTTCGTCCCGAAATTAGAGTTTAAGAAATTACAAATAACTAAGTAAAAATATGAGGATATTTCAGTTTCATCTGATCCTCACGCTCCCAAGTGAATTCAGGTCCCCGCTTGGCATTCCATCGAACCTTCACTATCGGGATACGGCTTTGCTTCGTTTGCTTGACCTCTCGGTCCATGGTCTCTACTGGTTCTTCCACGAAGTTGAGGCTCTCGTTGATCTCGATCTCTTCGAGTGGGATTACAAGAGTCTCGTCGGACAAACACTTTTTCAAGTTCGAAACTTGGAAAGTAGGGTGTACGTTCCTAAGTTTGTGAGGTAGTTTGAGTTTGTAAGCTACAGGGCCGATTCTAGCAATAATCTCGAAAGGCCCTACGTATCTTGGATTTAGCTTTCCACGCTTTCTGAAACGTATCAAGCCCTTCCAGGGTGAGACCTTCAATAGAACACGGTCACCAACCTGGAAATGCAAAGGTTTCCTTCTCTTGTCTGCGTAGCTTTTCTGTCGGTCTGTAACACCGAAAATTTTCGCACAAATTTTTCATTTTTAAATTCACATAAATGACATCAACACATTTCACAAAATCTCAATATATATATTATCAAAACACGTGTTCATAATTATTTGAATAAAATTTAGGATCCTCGAAACACAACTCCATCTCGTGTGTACAATCAAGTCGGCGCCTTCCCGTGATCCTGAGAATTACCTGAAACACATAACACATAACACGGTAAGCACGAAGCTTAGTGAGTTCCCCAAAATACCACACACATCCCATCAGCCCCTCATGGCTATACTCACAATAAGACCCTCCGGTCAATGTGTCTCAGTGGGACCCTCTGGTCCCACAAATCAGATGGACCCTCCAGTCCCTCAACTCGGTAACTCAATTAATCACAGTATACATATCACAAAAACAATAAGTCGGATATCTCAACACACAACATATGCACATAGAAAATACATACTATCATATAACTCAGGTAAGCACATAAGATCAATATTTACACAGATTACTATAACAGCATAAGTCACAAAGACAGTGTGCACGATAATACATATCACATTATAAACAAACAAGACCCTCCGGTCCATAATGTACTAAGACCCTCCGGTCTACAATGTACAGTGACCCTCCGATCAATAATATACTAAGACCCTCCGGTCAATAGTGTAAATACGACCCTCCAGTCATCAACAAGAATAAGACCCTCCGGTCACACACAAATTACAACACAGGTAAGTATAGTGAGAAGACTCACCTCGAATGGCGAGCAGATCCTATAAATGCTGCTGCTACACTACGATTTCTATCACTAACCCAAACCCACAAATAACCCCATTAGGATCTAAGACCAACCTTCACATTATTAGGTCTAAATATGGTCCACCAATCCGGTCCATAAATATCCAAGCCCAATGGGCCCACCAAGGCCCAATACCAAATGGGTCCACAAAAAGTCCTCTAATGGCTCAACTATGGCCCAATTTTCCAAAATTGGGCCCAAATCCTCATATTGGCCTTACCCTAAAGCCCATCTAAATATTCTAGTCCACATGATCGCTCTTGGATAGCCCATCAATAGCCCAATCACCAAAGCCCAATAGGAAGGCCCAACACAAGGCCCAACAAATTTAGGGTTTTCACATAAAATGACGATTAAGGTTAAGTGTTTCTCACTTAACCCATTTAGGACTTAACCCATTAAGTCCATTATTACACTAAGCCATCATACAATAGAATCGTCATGAGTTATAACTTCAGTCCATTGGTCCAAACGCGGGTCCCAATAGGCCCAAACCAACAAACCCAAAATTAGGGTTTTCTAAACCCTAATTAGGGTTTCTAGCCCAATAACGAACCAGTCCAGTCCAATAATAAGCAATTGGGCCAATTAGGGTTCCACTAGGGCGGGCACCACCCACTACCACCTCAGGTAGTGGTAGCTAGTGGCGGCTCACGGCGGCGGCCACCACCTCACGGTGGTGGTGGTGGGTTTTCTGACCACATAAACACGCATTCACGGTGGTGGTCGTGGGTTTTCCGACCACATAAACACGCATACAACCTCCAAAATACCGAAAAAATGGAAAACACTAAAGCATACACCCCCTAAACACACCCACAGCCACCTCTCATGGCGGCTAGTGGCGGCGGAAGGTGGCAGAAAACAATAGCGAGTGGCAGCCACCACCTCACGGTCGTGGTGGTGGGCTTTCCCTTCATTTTCCGGTTAGATAAGACGAAACCGTCCTCAATAAACACCATAACAGCCCGGAAAATGCTCAACACATAATGTCCAGCCAACATTCAACAGCTAATATCGCCAGAATACACGGATATGGCGGCCAACGGGCGGCGGCGGCCACATCCGACACACCCGACGCCAAAACTGTCGGAAGAACGGAGAAAAAGGGATAAATGGGCGGTGAAGGTCCTTACCGAGAGCCCCATTCGATCACGACTCGCACATCCACAATCCCCGCTCTAACAGCCGGTCACGGTAGAGCAGTCGGCTGCCACGACGTCTCCGGCATTAGGGTCGCGTCTCCGGTGGCGAAGTGGTTGCTGGCAACTCCGAGAAGGCTTCCACAGACGGCGGCTGAAGATGCAATCCATGGTGGTGGCGGCCGATATCACAAGGTGTAGGGTTAGGGTTCCGTGACAACTAAGGGAAGGAAAAGAAGGATATGGGGTTAAACCCGTGTCCATTCAACTATGTTGCCAAATAATCACTTTTGGTCCCTCCCCACAAAATTATTTCAATGTAAATCCAAAAGTTACCCTTTAGCCCCTGACTCTATAAATTCCTTTCAGTTTAGGTCCAAAACTTACCATACACACCCTGACTTCTAAAACAATTCTCAATTTAAATCCAAGACTTACTCTTTTAACCCTCAAAATCCAAAATTATATCAATTAGCTCCCCAACACCAACACCCCGCTAAATATTATTTACTTTAGGATCACTATTCACATTAACCCTTATCTATTTATTTATTTAATACATGGGATGTTACAACTCTCGCCCACTTAAATTAGATTTCGCCCTCGAAATCTTTCCTCACCATCCCTTACACGCCCGACAACTTGAACGGCATGGCCACAAGCCCGAGCATAACCCCAACTGTTCAATCCAATGGAGCTATCCCAACCAACTACATGAACAAACCACTAAGTTCACTTTACTCCAAGCAATGATACAACCGATCTGCAGTCATACATCATTTCCGACCTCTGTAGCCTAACACTCACTAACTCTATGGATGCTGTGATCCTTCTCAAACCAATCCAATCGACCCTCCCAGGCCTAGAACATCATATACAACCCAACCACTCAAAGTGAAATCCACCATGAATCTGAAATCTCAACTCATCTATCCTTTACACGGATAGGGCCAAACCCAAACTCGAGAGTCTGGTTCAACAGCAAAATTGGAACCACTTATATCCAATCCGATACTCAACTAACTTACGACCCGTGATCCGTGAATCTACGCGCACATTACCTCTCCAATTCCTTCTGATTTGCGACAACCTCCCTCCAATTCGAGATATAACGGATCCCAACCATCATGGAGACCCCAGTCTCTCCCCCTCGTCCGGCCACCAGGTTCCCAAAGACTCAGTTGTTAAGGCTACCCAAGCCCAATAACTCCACTGAGTCACACTCTGACTAGTAAACTACTACAGCTCCCCGTAGTTTACAACACTCTCTCACTGACTCACGATTGTTGCGGCTCCCCGCAGTCTTACGATACTCTCTCACTGACTCGTGAATGCTACGGCTCCCCGCAGGTTTACATCACTCACTCACTCACCATGGGCTCTCCCTATGGTTTTTCCCTGATATTACAAAGTGATTACTCTCACCTGGATCGTCCCACTCTCTTACCTTCCCACCTTCTCATCATTAAGCCATCACCATATTGCATTCGCTAAACTCATGCTCCGCGATCCATCATGGACAGGTGCACACACCTACCCAGATTAAGCATCACTACTCCTAACAACAATCGCCGCCACAAAACACTTTCCCTTGATACAATTCACATTCTTGGACCATCCCCATCCGATGACAATTAGTTGATGGGTTCCCCCTGGAGCAATAGTCACTCGGTACTCCACTTGTCATCTCATAAACTCGAGCCTCAAAATAATCCAACAACTTAGGGTATCATACTCGGATACCCCGATACACTTATCACAGAATCTCACGCTCACTTGCCTCAACCTCTGATCTTCCACTCACAGCATCATACTAGGATACCGCGATACACCATCACAGAATCTCCTAATGTCTGCTACGACCAATGATCTTCTTCTCGCACAACTCATAACCTCGAAATACTCCACTCACAAATTGAAACACGGAGAAATCGTCAATGACGGAGATCACGTTGACGACCATCCGAAACCCCATCCTCTTGCTGATCAAAACCCATGCGAAGCTACTCATAATGACTCCGAAACTAATTGACAATTCAAATGCTGCTCCTCCCGGAGTATAGATACCAATCTATACATCTAACTAGCAAATCCCAACAATTGAAAACGGACTTCAACGAACCAATCGCCTCGAACCCAACCATTGCAAACCTGAAGAGTCCTTGACCATGATAAGATCCATGAATCACGGCTACTCGGCATGGATACACTCGTTCTTTCCTGTACATGAACCAGATGCATCATTGTAACATCCCGAAATTCAGGTACAGCTATTTAACCCTTTCATTTTGTCTAGTTGTCAAGATAATCCCTTTAGTGAAATTGTAGCAAATGAGTACGCTGGGCGTACTGGAGAGTACGTTGCGCGTACTCATGCGCTTATTTTGGACGCGGACTCGCCTAGGTACGCTGGGCGTACCCAGGGTTACGCTGGGCGTAGCGGGCCCATATGCAACCCTAATATTTGGGCTTGTGCACTATATAAGGAATGCTAAGGCCTTATCCTCAGCCTACATATCAGAGAGTGAAACCCTAAGAGAGCATTTCCTTCGTCCTAAAGCTTGTGTGTGGGTGTTTTGAGCTAAAAGTGCCTTTGTGTGTTAGTGAAGAAGAAGGAGAGGAGCTTGTGGAGGCTAGGGCTTGAAGTGTAAGTTTGGATCTGAGTTCTTCAGAGGGAGGAGCTTCATCTAGAGGTATAAAGCTCAAAACTTTCCTCCTTATTTTGGTTTGGTGTTGCATGGACCATTTCTAGGGTTAAAAGTCCCAAAGGTGGAGACTTTATGAGTGTAATGTACTCCATGGACCTAGATCTGTCCCATTTCAGTGATATTTGTGTTATAGATTCATAAAAATTCCATCTTGGTCGTTGTTATGAGGTCATGCTTGAGTTATGAGCTTTCTAGAGTTGGGAAATGGAATGTTATGGGTGTTAGTGACTTGCCCAGCCATGCAAAGGCTTAAAGTCACCAACTTTATGGATTAAGAGGCTTAGAAATGGTCAGATCTAGAAATTGGACGTGGGTCTTAACTGTTTAAGACCTCAAGGAGTTAGAATCTGAAACTGGTAGTTACGCGGGGCGTAATCCCAGTACGCGCGGCGTAAGGGGCGTGCACCCCGTTTCTGTGAGGACGCCGGGTACGCCCAGCGTACATGTTTGGTACGCGCAGCGTAACCCGGAGAGTTGACTTTTGTTGACTTTTAGGGTTTGGTCAACTTTAGGGTCTTTGAGCCATGAGAGGGGTAAAATGGTCTTTTACCCTTCTGAGAGTACTAAGAGAGGGAATAGTCTAGCCTTGAGAGATGTATTGATTTAGAGTGTTTATTTCATATGATTAGGCGGAGGCTAGATCAGATTTTACAGAGTTCGAGATTACCGAGTTACCCGAGGTGAGTCTTCTCACTATACTTTACCTAGAGTGGTAATTAGAGTTATGTGACAGAGTATTTTGTATGCCTTGCATGATGTGATTTCTATGTGATTTATGCTATGTATGTTACAGAGTTTACAGAGTTAGGACCGGAAGGTCCACAGAGTTAGGGCCAGAGGGCCCACAGAGTTATGGGACTAGAGGGTCCCACTGAGACACATTGACCAGAGGGTCAAACAGAGTTATAGCCTCGAGTGGCTAATATGTGTTGTGTGTGGTATTTTGGGGAACTCACTAAGCATTTTGCTTATAGTGTTGTGTTATGTGTTTCAGGTACTAGTGAGGATCGCGGGAAGGCACCGGCTTGATCAGTACACACATGAAGAGCTTTTACATATTACGATCTTGGGATGTGATGTCATGAATTGATTATGTGATACAATGATATTTTTATAACAATTATGAATGAAAGTGTGTTTTTAAAATGTGAAAAATTATTTGGAAATTTGGGTGTTACAAGTTGGTATCAGAGCCTTGGTTTGAGGGATTCGGGTGCACCCTCGGGCGTATCTGAACTCAAACTGAGGATTTGAGAGATTTCCAAAATAAAATTCACAAAATTTTTCTCAAGAGTAAAAAGTTTTTGAAAGAGCAGAGCAGAGCAGTGTGTACGATCAGCCAGCGCCCGAACGGTGATTTCCCAAAATACCCTTACATTATGAGTTATGAGATATGTTGTGATATGATTTGCATGCTAGGGTAGGCTGGGTATTATTGTTAGGACTAGAGTGGCCTGATTTGTGATGCCTTAGCCTAGGGATTTTGCTGCTAGGAAATGCTTGAGAGTGAATAGATAGCAGCAAGGAGCTTATGAGAGATCTGCTAGAGAGTAGACTATGCATAGAGAGAGTAGAGTACTTGGGACTTGGGATCTTAGGAGGAGGACTTGGGGTGAACATTGATGCGGTGTGGACGGTAGTATTGGGCCCGTACTACCGAAAGCACCGGATCAGTGCGCAGCCCAAGTAAGAATCCTTAGGATACCAGGGATCGAGTAGGAATGGGATATCGAGTGTGTGTACACTCGAGCGAGTCTCTGATAATTTTTTGTTGTATTTCAGAGAGACATCATGGTTGGGACACGCCACAGGCCAGGGACTAGCGAGGGAGGTGTGAGCGATGAGGAGCTCCGCCAGATGATTCATGATGAGGTGGCTGCTGCCATCCGTGCTGAGATTCCAGATATGTTCGGGTCTATCAAGACCACACTGATTGAGACTTTTGATGAGCGGTATGCTGCTCTTACTGATGTTGCTGTTGCTGCGGCCACTGCAGCCGTTGCTGCTGCCAGGCCACAGGGGGGTGACGCGCTGTTGTACCGGGAGTTCAGCAACACGAAGCCACCAGAGTTTGATGGGACTCAGGATCCGATAGCCGCGATGAGGTGGATCTCTGACCTTGAGGGGTGCTTCTACACATGTTCATGTCCGGAGCATCTGAGGGTACGGTTCGCTTTGAACCAGCTTCGTTTGGGAGCGAAGGACTGGTGGAAGTTTGTGACAGCACACTTCACTTCTGCAGAGCTCGCTGCGGTGACCTGGGAGAGGTTCACCACTATGTTTCGAGATGAGTACGTTCCCCCGGTGGAAAGGGAACGTTTGGCCCAGGAGTTTCTGACCCTCAAGCAGGGTACCGAGTCTGTTACAGTGATCACCAGGATGTTTCATGAGAGGGCGATGTTCTGCCCTGAGCACGTTTCTTCCGAGCAGGCACACATGAGCAGATATTTGAGTGTTTTGAGGAGAGACATCCGCGAGTTCGTGGCGAACTCGACATACCGGACATTTGCCGAGCTTCAGGCAAATGCCTGGAAGAGGGAGATTGAGCTAGAGACTCAGGCCAGGGAGGGGGCAGAGTCTCAGGGGAGGGATCAACGACCACCCAAATCATGTCGTGACCGTTCCTTGTTCTGGGCAGTTTAGTCACAAAATCCATAGTGATATCTTGCCATTTACCCATGGGTACTGGTAAAGGTTCTAAACTCCCATACGGTTTCTGATGTTGTGCCTTAACCCTAGCACAAGTTACACACTCAGCCACATACTTAGCAACGTCGAGCTTCATCGTCGGCCACCAGTAATAGGGTTTTAGATCCCTATACATTTTCGTACTGCCGGGATGAATCGAGTACATGGTTTTGTGAGCTTCTTCCATCAGAAGACCTCATACTCCTCCCGTCTTAGGTACCCAAATCCTATCTTTGAATACCTTCAATCTTTGACCGTTTGTATTAAACACCAACGTTTTTCCCAAACGTTCCTCCTTCCGGTCATTTTTCTCTAAAGCTTCCTCCTGAGCTTTCTTTATACTTTCCACAATTGTCGAGACGACTTCAATTTTCAACGCTCTTGGCCTTCTCTTTTCAAGATTTACCTTCCGACTGAGAGCATCAGCAACAACATTTGCTTTACCAGGGTGGTAAAGTATCTCACAATCGTAGTCCTTGAGTAGTTCCAGCCAGCGCCGCTGTCTCATGTTCAATTCCTTCTGATTAAAGAGATATTGAAGACTCTTATGATCAGTGAAAAGTTTACACTTAGTACCGTAAAGATAATGCCTCCATATCTTTAAGGCGAATACTACCGCTGCCAACTCCAGATCATGAGTGGGGTAGTTCTTTTCATGTTCTTTCAACTGCCTCGATGCATATGCTATCACTTTATCCCTTTGGGTCAGAACACATCCTAACCCAACTCCAGAGGCATCACTATAAACTGCGAAGTCATCAACTCCTTCAGGTAACGAAAGAATCGGTGCTTCACACAGTCTCTTCTTTAACTTTTCAAAGGCCTCCTTATGCTTTTCATTCCAAGCATAAGTAGCTCCTTTGTGGGTCAAATCTGTTAATGGAGTAGCGATCGAAGAAACGCCTTGGATAAATCTTCGATAATATCCAGCTAATCCTAAAAAGCTTGTAATCTCCGTAGGACTTTTTGGTTGTTCCCACTTCATCACAGCTTCAATCTTTGCTGGGTCAACCATTATTCCTTCTTGGTTAACCACATGACCTAAAAATTGGACTTCTTGAATCCAAAATTCACATTTGGAGAACTTTGCATACAGCATCTCCTTTTTCAAAACTTCTAGCACTTCACGCAGATGCTTGTCATGCTCCTGCTTACTCTTCGAATAGATCAAGATAACGTCTATGAATACTATCACGGATTTATCAAGGTATGGTTTACAAACCCTGTTCATCAAATCCATGAAAGCTGCTGGGGTATTGGTTAATCCGAACGACATAACCAAAAATTCATAGTGTCCATATCTTGTTCTGAACGCAGTCTTTTCGATATCCTGCTCCCTCACCTTCAGTTGATGGTATCCTGACCTAAGATCGATCTTCGAAAAGTATCTCGAACCTTGCAACTGGTCGAACAGGTCATCGATCCTCGGCAACGGATACTTGTTCTTTATTGTCGCTTTATTCAGCTCTCGGTAATCGATGCACATTCTCATACTCCCGTCTTTCTTCTTTACAAACAACACAGGGGCTCCCCAGGGTGATGAACTGGGTCGAATGAAACCTTTGTCCAATAACTCCTGAAGTTGTGTCACAAGTTCTTTCATTTCGGTTGGCGCTAATCGATACGGTGCTTTGGCTATCGGCGTCGTTCCTGGTAAAAAGTCGATACGAAACTCAACTTGTCGATCAGGGGGCAATCCGGGAAGATCTTCGGGAAAGACTTCCGGATAATCACACACCACCGCAATATCCTGCACCTCCTTCCTTTCCTTCTTAGCATCGATCACGAACGCTAAATATGATGTACACCCCTTGGCCAAACACTTTCTGGCTTTCATTAGGGAAATGATTCCAGAGTTTACTCTGCGTTTGTCTCCATACACCATAAACGACTCTTTCCCTGGCGGGTTTACTTTTACTATTTTCTTCCTACAAATTATTTCGGCGTCATTGGCGCTAAGCCAATCCATTCCTAAAACTATGTCGAATCCATTTAACTCGATAGGCAATAATTCCTCGTGGAACTTATTCCCATCCAAGTCAATAAGGATATTTTTCATACGATGGCTAACAGGTACAAACTTGCCACTAGCAATCTCGACTAATAAGGCATTAACTAGTCTATCTACAGGCAAAGCTAGTTTTCTACCAAATTCATGCGATATAAAGGAGTAATTGGCTCCAGAATCAAAAAAAATTTGGGCAGGCAATTTGTTTACGAGAAAGGTACCTGAAGCGACATCGACTTCTTCTTTTGCAGCTTCAAGGGTCATCTGAAAGGCCCTCGCCTTCGGCTTTGGTGGTAGATTGGGCTTTGCTGCATCCTTCCTCTTTGGACAGTCTTTAAAAACATGCCCTGCTTCATGGCACTCAAAACATACCCTGTTGTCGGATGGACACACGTTGGCATAATGCCCAGTCTTTCCACATTTGTAGCAAGTCACCTCCTCGCTACATTTCCCAGAGTGCTTTTTCTTGCACTTCTCACACCATTTCACTTCACCTCCTCCTCCTCCAAACTTCTTAGACTTAGAAAATTTGCTTCTCTTGTTGGAACCTGAAGTTCCTTCAAATTTTCTCTTTTCACCAACTTCTGCCCTCTCCAGACCCTTCTCCCTGATCTGAACCTCCACATTCTTAGCAGCCCAGATGGCGGCTTTCAAAGTGGTTGCTTGCTTAACCATCGGACCAAAGTCCGCTGGTAATCCGAGGGCAAACTTTTTGACCTTAGAGAGTTCAGTTGGAACTAGGTAAGGAACAAGCTTCATCTTTTCAGTAAAACTAGCAGCGTATTCAGTAACACTCATCTTTCCCTTCTTTAAATTCTGGAACTCGTTATTAATTTCCAGAAGGTCCTGCTCAGAACAGTATTGCAGTTTCAGTTGTAGCACAAAGTCTTCCCAAGACATCTTACTAGCTTCTCCCTTGGGCATCGAATCAGCTAGTAATTTCCACCAGCTCAACACACCAGACTTTAACAGAGGAATTGCAAGTGCAGTCTTTTGTTTGTTGCTGCACTCACAACTTTCAAACATTGTCTCCATTTCGGAGATCCAGTTCATGACTTCCACCGGTGTCGGACTTCCAGATAGACATGGTGGTTTAGATGCCATGAAATCTTTATATTTGCACCCGCGTCCATCAGCTCCTCCATCCTGGTTGTCTTGTCTAACTATCGGCGGGTTGGCTTGACCAAGAGTCCCACTATAGTTCCCTCCTACTGATTGCCCTTCATTTAATACGGGCTGTTCAACAGGCATCGTAGTCTCTTCCCTATGCTGTTGTAGTAATCGCCTTGTCTCCTCCATCTGGTGATCTAACATCATCTGCATCATTGCTTGTACCCCAGCCATCGTCATTGGCTCAGGTGCAGCTCCTACAACAGGTACTTGCTCAACTCCTTGAGGTTGAGGCTGTTGATCCCTGTTTCCATTTGCATTCGCAGCTCCACTACGAGTTCTTGCCATTACAATCTATATACCGAATAAGGCGAATTTAGGTCTTTATCCTTGTTAGACATGTCAATTCCCTTATCACTCCGAAACGTTTACATGTTAGTTCTAATCTCGTAATCATACGCTTAGAATCCTACACACATAAGGTTTCCAGATCCGGTCGGCAACAGACCATAGATCCGAACAAATAATGGCATATATGGCAACATATAGCATTTAGCACATAAGGGCATTTTAGGCGTTCTTCCTAAAATAAACTAGTGCTCGTGTCTAAAATATGGTAGACACTCATCTCACAATCATCACTTAGCATTCTAAGTTTAAGTCTACAAATCGTAGGATATTTCTTAGTTCGCTTAAACTAATGCTCTGATACCAACTGTGACATCCCCTAATTTCTCGGCCAGAAAAGACCGATTTAATTTATGCTTTTTAAAATAAAATCAGAGAAATCTTTTCAAAAGATGTTGCGGAAATTGGTCCCCAAACAACATATGATAAAAGTTTATCAAAACCTTTCATTAAGAAGGTATATATTTTTCATATATATCAAAACCTCGGGATGTCATGTTCCGATACAGATCAAAAGCATAAACAATACCTTATAAGCCTTACTACAGTTATTTACAACTACTGGCCTATAATCCAAAAATCCCACGTCATCCACCGACTAAGCTCGGGGTCCACTACCTGTAATCATAAAAAAAAACTGAGTGGGTCAGGCTTGGGAGCCTGGTGAGCATATAGGGTTTTCAACCCACAGTAATAATAAACTTATTAAGTTCACCAATCAACAATAACCCTGATTACCTATTCCCGTTATCCTCACTTTACGTCCCTAAACACTTTTCACAAGGGACCTAGCCTAAAGAATATCATCGGGATGGACACTACTGCTATGGGGTTTCCTCAGCCATACATGTCCTAAAGGCAACCATGAGGGGGATGGAGTACAGCGAATAAACACCCAAGTTCATTAACACCTACAGGTTGCGGACCTGCTAATGTTTCCCACTGGACTGTCTAGAAAGTCCGTGGTCGTCATCCAACCTCCGCTAGATGACTGAATCACAAATCACAACGAGGCCTCTCATCACTTTTATTTTATCACACATCACTATCTACCCATGTTCTACCCAACATATTTGTAGATAAAAATACTTATACAGTTTAAAACTTGTATAAAACATCAACTCAACAGTCACCTCAAATAAACAATTAATATATTTACACATAGCACGTATTATAAGGTAAATACTTCATATCTATGTGTAAAATGAAAGTGACTATACACTCACAAGTTTTGATGATAATCGGGCAGCAATTCGTTTCCTAAAACGTTCGTTTCTAATAAAACCGGGAGTTTTATTGAGAAACCGGGCTCTGCAAAAGTCGGCCTTCGAAACCGAAAAGATAAATTTTATGGGCTTTACGGGCTCTTCGTGGCGTATTCCGGGGCTTATAATCGATACCGGGGCTTCGGGGGATGTTAATATGAAGAAAATATGAAGAAAGGGGTGAAATATAGCAAATTTCCAAAAGTACCCGAGAAGGCTCGCAGGTCCCCTTCTATTTATAGGGTCCGAAGTCCCGATCCAACCGCTGAGAAGACGCCATGCACTGCAGATCCGACGGCTCGCAGGAAGGCTCGCACGTGGGTTTGCACATGGCTGCGCATGCGAGGGCTTGCTGGCAGTCTCCTACTGGACCGAGGTCTAGTCCGAAGTAGGGTTGGTTCGTGGCATGCAGGCGAGGGTTCGGACACGCACCAAGGGCACGCGTCGGATTCTTAATGGACCGCGGATACTGTTCATGCGAGGGTGCCTCAGCTGATTTCGCCACGTGGCTTCGCATGACTCACTGATTTCGGACACGTGTCACATTCTAAGCGAGGGTGACGTGGCAAATTGTGACTATGCGAATGTTCTCGGTTTTTGTGCAAAAACTTCTAAAATCCATAACTTTCGCATACAAGCTCCGTTTTTGACGTTCTTTATATGCACGCGTAGGTAAACTTACGCTCTACAACTTCCGTTTAGACTTCGTCGGCTAATTTTGACTTTAATTTTTATATTATTATTTTTAACAGACCGGGACAGAAAATCCGTTAAAAATTCATAACTTCTTCATCTGACGTCCGTTTTCGTCAGACTTTTTACCGTTGTGTTATTAATGACGAGACCTTCGATTCTCGTTTAGGTCGTGTCGGCTAAAAATCACTCGATCTAAAATTCGAGTTTTTAGCTGTCTACTGCTAAGCTGAAACTTCGAAAAATCATAACTTCCTCATACGAAGTCAGATTTGGGCGTTCTTTTTATAGAACTTCTCGGTTTAACGAACACTACGAGTTTCGTTTAGATCACTAAGGCTAAAAAGTAGTTTATCGAAAACTCACTTTTTACGACATTCAGCACCGAGCCGGTTTTGTCGTGAAACTTCGACATGTCATAACTTCTTCGTTATAACTCGGATTTCGGCATTCTTTATATATCCGTAATCCTTGTCACGCCCACTACAAGTTTCTTAATAGATATCTTCTTTATCTAAAATTTAATTTTTGACGCTCATTTTTATTCTTAATTAATTAAGCCCTAATAACTAAGCATAAAACACATAATTCACATAATTCCTTTTCATTTCTTCAAAATGAGTTACAAAGGTTAACCTATACTATAATGTCAATATAAATGCCTAGCCTAGAAACACGGACATTACAATTCTCTCCCCCTTAGGATGATTCCGTCCCCGGAATCACACATCAGCAAACAAATGCGGGTAGCGACTCATCATGTCACTCTCCGTTTCCCAAGTGAGATTTGGCCCATTCGTATGTTTCCAACGCACAAGCACTAAATCGACCATCTTGCGTCTCAGCTTCTTAGTCTTACGGTCAACGATTCAGACGCTCGAGGACATGCTTCGGGCATGTGTGTTGGACTTCGGAGGGAGTTGGGACACGTATCTGCCTTTGGCTGAGTTTTCCTATAACAACAGCCACCATTCGAGCATTGGTATGCCTCCTTTTGAGTTGTTGTATGGGAGGAGGTGTCGGACTCCCATCTGTTGGGGAGAGGTAGGGCAGCGAGTGATGGGCAGCACTGAGATAGTGCTTCAGACGACAGAGCAGATACAGCAGGTTAGACAGAGGTTGCTGACGGCCCAGAGTCGCCAGAAAAGTTACGCGGATAGGCGTCGATCCGAGCTCGAGTTTCAGGTTGGAGATTTTGTACTCCTGAAAGTGTCTGCTTGGAAAGGAGTGATCCGATTCAGGAAAAGGGGCAAGTTGGGGCCCCGGTACATTGGACCGTTCAGGGTGATCGCGAGGGTGGGCAGGGTAGCATATCGATTGGAGCTACCTGCGGAGTTGAGCCAGATTAATGATGCCTTCCACGTGTCTCAGCTGAGGAAGTGTATAGCCGACAAGTCGGTAGTGGTGTCGTTGGAGGATATCCAGGTGGACGCGAGTCTGAATTATGTTGAGAGACCGATCGCGATCTTGGACCGGAAGGTCAAGGTTCTGAGGAACAAGGAGGTGCCTCTGGTTCAGGTCCAGTGGCAGCATCGGAGGGGGTCCGATCTGACTTGGGAGACGAAGTCAGAGATTCGGGAGTAGCATCCGGAGTTGTTTTCGACATGAAGACTTCGAGGGCGAAGTCTGGTTCTAGTGGGGGAGAATTGTAACATCCCGAAATTCAGGTAAAGCTATTTAACCCTTCCATTTTGTCTAGTTGTCAAGATAAGCCCTTGAGTGAAATTATAGCAAATGAGTATGCTGGGCGTACTGGAGAGTACGCTGCGCGTACTCATGCGCTTATTTTGGACGCGGACTCGCCTAGGTACGTTGGGCGTAGCCGGCCCAGATGCAACCCTAATATTTGGGCTTGTGCACTATATAAGGAATGCTAAGACCTTATCCTCAGCCTCCATATCAGAGAGTGAAACCCTAAGAGAGCATTTCCTTCGTCCTAAAGCTTATGTGTGGGTGTTTTGAGCTAAAAGTGCCTTTGTGTGTTAGTGAAGAAGAAGGAGAGGAGCTTGTGGAGGCTAGGGCTTGAAGTGCAAGTTTGGATCTGAGTTCTTCAGAGGGAGGAGCTTCATCTAGAGGTATAAAGCTCAAAACTTTCCTCCCTATTTTGGTTGGGTGTTGCATGGACCATTTCTAGGGTTAAAAGTCCCAAAGGTGGAGACTTTATGAGTGTAATGTACTCCATGGACCTAGATCTGTCCCATTTCAGTGATATTTGTGTTATAGATCCATAAAAATTCCATCTTGGTCGTTGTTATGAGGTCATGCTTGAGTTATGAGCTTTCTAGACTTGGGAAATGGAATGTTATGGGTGTTAGTGACTTGTCCAGTCATGCAAAGGCTTAAAGTCACCAACTTTATGGATTAAGAGGCTTAGAAATGGTCAGATCTAGAAATTGGACGTGGGTCTTAACTGTTTAAGACCTCAAGGACTTAGAATCTGAAACTGGGAGTTACGCGGGGCGTAATCCCAGTACGCGCGGCGTAAGGGGTCGCGCACCCCGTTTCTGTGAGGACGCCGGGTACGCCCAGCGTACATGTTTGGTACGCACAGCGTAACCTAGAGAGTTGACTTTTGTTGACTTTTAGGGTTTGGTCAACTTTAGGGTCTTTGAGCCATGAGAGGGGTAAAATGGTCTTTTACCCTTCTGAGAGTACTAAGAGAGGGAATAGTCTAGCCTTGAGAGATGTATTGATTTAGAGTGTTTATTTCATATGATTAGGCGGAGGCTAGATCAGATTTTACAGAGTTCGAGATTACCGAGTTACCCGAGGTGAGTCTTCTCACTATACTTTACCTAGAGTGGTAATTAGAGTTATGTGACAGAGTATTCTGTATGCCTTGCATGATGTGATTTCTATGTGATTTATGCTATGTATGTTACAGAGTTTACAGAGTTAGGACCGGAAGGTCCACAGAGTTAGGGCCAGAGGGCCCACAGAGTTATGGGACTGGAGGGTCCCACTGAGACACATTGACCAGAGGGTCAAACAGAGTTATAGCCTCGAGTGGCTAATATGTGTTGTGTGTGGTATTTTGGGGAACTCACTAAGCATTTATGCTTACAGTGTTGTGTTATGTGTTTCAGGTACCAGTGAGGATCGCGGGAAGGCGCCGGCTTGATCAGTACACACATGAGGAGCTTTTACATATTATGATCTTGGGATGTGATGTCATGAATTGATTATGTGATACAATGATATTTTTATAACAATTATGAATGAAAGTGTGTTTTTAAAATGTGAAAAATTATTTGAAAATTTGGGTGTTACAATCATCTCGCTCTGCACCTTGCCTCGTCGACCAATAAACCCAAGTCTAATATGTCTGTACCGCAGATCCCCATAACCAATTATTCTAACCGCAACTTGAACAGATTGTTGATCTTCTCAACAGAATACCCAGTTCTCCCCCACTCAGGGTTCAACCATCACCAATTGACATATCAACAGTCTACTCCACAGACTGTTTCACCAAATACACCACACTTGACTCTTGGAACGTACTATGTAACACTTGATAATCTTCCAAAGGAGACCAAGCAACTCCATATATCCTGAATCTCAGATGAATTCCTCAGAGCTTTCCATTGTGACTGTCTCCAGTCACCCAGAATCTCGTCCGACTACACATACAATCATTCTGACGGTCCTAGAATGGCACTTTCTCCTTTTCTGGAAATAATAGACTATCACACACTTCATTCTCTGAATCCTCAATCGTCACCCCACTGCAAGAATCGACATGGCACGGAAGACCTCACTCTTACAGTCGATCTGCTACATAACCATGAAAGTCGTCATCTCGATATACTCCCCTCGTTTTCCGGAATCAGTGGCTGGTATACAACTTACCCTCGATATACTTCCATTTATTAGTTGATATCTTTCTTAATCTAGTAAAACCCTATGATTTCATCCGTGAAATCATCTCTTTTTGGGTTAGATCTTCAAGAACATCAAGAACACACACTAGTTCTTTGGGCCGTGAACACCCTCTTCAAGCTTCAAAACGTAAGTATCCTTTACATATACTAGTTATCCATTAGAAGCTCTTGAAATACACCCTTGAAACAACCATTTCCTCAAGAACATCAAGAGTTTATGTCCATAACTTCTCCCTTGGCCGTAAACCCTTCTCAAGAACATCATTGGCCGTGAACATCATGGGCTGTGAACATCTTTGCCCGTAAACACCCATGGCCGTAAACACCTTGGCCGTGAACACATCTAGGCCATAAACACACTCATGTGTGACCGTGAACACCTTTAGTACATACATATGTGATTGTAACACTTCATTTCAAGTGTTTCTTAGTCCCTAAGGTGGTTCCCTATCATGATTAGTTGTTATATACACTAATTATATACATATATGTGTCATTATATGCTTAATAGGATCCGTTTGTGCTCGAGACTTCCCTTGACACTTAGCATCCTATATCGATATTACATTCGAATCACTCACTACAGGTGAGTTCATACCCCTTAACTTATCTTTTAAATGATTTTAAATGCTTTTATGGGGGGAATACAAGTAGAAAACATTATAGTTATTGTATCAATCACATGTGATTAATAACTATCAAACAAGTGGATTTCTTATACTTCAAAACTGTGTTATCAAACAAACTATTTCAAAACATTTTATAAACTGACATCAAGTCATCTATAACCATTCAAATGGTTAAAAATCTTTTATATGCTAAACTCTTTATCAAACTCTTTTAAACTTATATATTGTCAAAATCATGTCTATATAGATATAGTTATATAAATAAGGTTGAAAGGGCTTAGGACGGATAAATCGCTTTATTTCCTGTTCCTTGTTTGGTTGTGGACTTAGGGTATCGGTTGTTTGTCCGAGTGTCGTTTGGACCTTAGTTATATATTATGTATATGTGTATAGATATAAAAGTTCTTACATCAGTTCATCACCTTTGGGTAGCAAAGGTGTACAAACATGCTCAGTTATTCAAACAACATTACTAGTAAACTATAATAGGTATAGTTTAGAGATTACTACTCACTAATTCTAGTACAATGAAACATACAAGAGTCAGTTCATACATGAGTCAGTTCAAACATACTATAACGAGAAACAGAAAGAACATACTATAATGAGAAACAGGGAGGAACATACTATACACTAGAACAAAGAGAACATACAATACACTAGAACAGAGAGAACATACTATACAAATACAAGAACACTATAACATTAATGAGAGCCACTACTTCATGGCATGGCAATATACTGCTGTGTCACGTTTTGTAACCAGAGTCTCCTGGAGGGAGAGCGTGAATTTCTGTATAGATCTATACGGGATTGACCATCCTACACCTTGCTGCTAGCTACAGTGGGACCTGCAGGTCTACGGGTGACGAATGTCATACCATTTCGATGTCTTCGAACGTCGTGTTTTACTAGTGAATCAAGCATGGTTATAATCTCATCACATTTTACCTTAATTAAACAATTGGTTTAAGGTAGTTAGTACAACGGTAGTTACTATATACAATACTACAGTACATCTTTATTTTCCCATTACATTCACATTGTGATCTTCTAACATAAACGATAATGTAAACTATATTTTGGTAATGATAGTCATACTTGGGAAAAACACTCACTTTTACAAACGAACAAACATACAGAACAGTTGGGTCTTGGTAGAAGGCTACATTTCAAGTAGAAAATATAAGATTTTCTAGGAGATACAAACATTTACAACAAACACTCACAAACAATTACAGCAAACATTTACAAACACTTTCATCAAACTTATACAAACATCGACACTAAAATACTTAGGAACTCACCAACTTAAATGCTGATCTACTCTTTCAAAATAACTTGTATTCTCAGGTCACCAGTAGACAGGTACACTGGACCAGGTTTTGAGAAGACAGAGCGTATTCAAGACTCGTCTTTTATTTTGATTCATATTTTGGTGTCTTTCAAACTATACACAGAACACACTTGTACGAAATTATACTATTAATGCAATGGATGATGTTGTTGCTTGTTTACTATTATGCATTGATATGATACTATACATGACGTCCTCCTCCCCCGAATGTTTCCGCCGTTCTGGTTTGGGGGTGCGACAAACATACAATGCAAGAGTCAGAAAGACGGCTAGGATTCTACATAACACATCCTAGTGGGCCGACATTGATGCCTTCGACCCACAGTTACAATCAAGAGACTCACCTCAATCTAAAGATAACCGAATCACACACACGTTGCTGCTACAAAGGCTCCTCGCACTCAACATATCCAAAAATCATATCTAATCAATAATTAGGGTAATAAATCATACTAAAATGTCTGAATCATATTCTGTCATGCTAAGGGGTAAAAGACCATTTTACTCTTCCCTTACTTGACCTATCTAACCATGACCCAAACCCAAAATGACCCAACGCCCAAAATGGCCCAAACGGCCTTCTGGTAAGTATGCAATCATAACACCCCATTACAGCCAGCATCTTGGGTTCAACAGAAAAAGAACTCGGGATGAACCTGTTATGCTCAACATACCAAGAAGGTATGCCCAACGTACTCCGATGCTGCCCAAAACTCAACTTTAAGCTCTTAATACCTTAAGACCTAATGTCCAACTCCCAGATGTGACATCTAAGGGACGTCCTAAGTCATAAAGTTCCCGAATTTACGAATTTGCATGGCTTAATGGAGTCCAAAACAAAGCTCTAGGTTCATATCTTCACCCAAGGACCACTGACTCATGCATGGAAGAGATATACCCATCAAGATTCAATTTTTATGACTTAATGACCTCAAAATTGACTAGAAATGAGGCCCAAAGGTTCTGGAGTAACTTCTACTCACAAGATCCAAGCCATGGTACCAAAACATTCTCAAATCATAACCCAAAACTAGATCTACACTAAAGAGCCATAAAGTTTGAAGCCTTATACCTCCAGAAGCTTGCAAAGATGATAACAATCCTGGATCTCCAAGCTCTAGCCACAACAATTCACAAGGATGAACTACTCCTTCTTCCACAAGGCACCAAGAACACTTTAAAGCTCAAAAATCAATCTCTTAAAGATTAGGGTTTCAAAACTAAGGTTGGGGAGGATGGAGGCTAGAAATAAGAAGGGGTTGCAAGGGGTTAAAGTCCTTAAATATGGTCCAAGACCCAAAAACAAGGGTTTGATAGCTGCATAAGTACGCTCAGCGTATATGCCATGTATGCCCAACATACTCAAGGATGACCACGTCACCTTTAATGATGTATGCCCAACGTACACACCAATTCCCATTCTCATCTTAACTTCCAATGGGCATAACTTCTTCGCCCTAACTTCGTATTTAATGATATTTATATGTTTAGAAAGATAATGAAGAGCGTTACAAACCTATCTCCTTACTTTTGACTAAAACCATGCCGAACTAAGATTCTTAATTCATGTATGAAGCCTGAAACATCACTTCCTTCCATATTACCCCTTTGAATCCAAACACGAACCGAGGGCTTGGTTCAGATAACCTATATTACCCACATCCAATTGGTTCAAAACCTTTCCTCCCTCAAATCCCAAATCCTTATGATAATCGATCTTTGGATCACGACCCCAAATTGAGAAACGGCCTGAAACAGGGTGTTACAACTCTCCCCCACTTAAATTAGATTTCGTCCTCGAAATCATCCCTCACTGATTCTTTTGAGAATCTAGCCGATCGAGACAAAATTTTCCTAAAATCCAAATAAGGATGTGATGTCACCTCATACCGAAGACTGCTCTTCCAATAATGCAATCAAAACCCCAGCCTTAGTTGAAATCATAAAACTTGATGAACAAACGAGCCTCGGGAAACCAATTTTAACCAATGAAGAGTAACCAACACTACTCTTCCTAAAAATTTAGAAATCCAATTACTTGTATGACTTTCCGACCTACAAAACTATTATGATACACATTCAATACGACTCCACTTCGCAACTCAACCGAAAGAAACTCTTCCGAACCTGAATTATCTTGCTGAAACCACTGGAAAACAAAATCCCTAACCATTTATTGTTACCGAAAGGACCTTCTACTAAGCTGGGATATAGAATCCATTATCGTTTGCTACATCCGAATTGTAACACCGTAAATTTTCAAACAAAATTTTCATTTTTAAAAAATCATATAATTCTCATAAACATAGTTCTCAAATTTCCAAAATGACAATTTATCAAAAACACATGTTCATAAATTGTTTAAACACAATCCAGGATCCTCAAAACATAGCTCCGCCTCGTGTGTACAATCAAGTCGGTGCCTTCCCGTGATCCTGAGAAGTACCTGAAACACATAACACATAACACAGTAAGCACGAAGCTTAGTGATTTCCCCAAAATACAACACACATCTCATTAGCCTCTCATGGTCGTACTCAAATAAGACCCTCCGGTCAATGTGTCTCACTAGAACCCTCCCGTCCCACAACTCGGGTGGACCCTGCGGTCCTAACTCAGTAAGCTCAGAATAATACACAACATAAATCACAAAGACATAATGCAGGATATCACAATACTCAATATAAATACATAAGACCCTCCGGTCACACAAAGATTACCACTCTATGTAAGTATAGTGAGAAGACTCACCTCGTAAGCAAGCAAATGAATCTCGTACACGAATCACCGATCTAGCCTCCGCCTAACACATATGATAATTATCTCTGATGAACACTCCATTCTCAACTCTAAATAACCAAAGGCTATTCTCTCTCTCTCTAACACTTGGAATGGGTAAAAGACCATTCTACCCCTCCATGGTCTCCGTACCTCTGTCTTGACTAAACCCTAAAGTCAACTGAAGTCAACACTCAAGTCAACAAACCATGTTGACCCGACTCGTTGAGTGCATCTATGTGACTCTTCGTGTCCCCTTGTTCCTTCAGAAAAGTCGCGAAAACCCAACTTAACTCGTCAAGTTGTCACATCAACTCGCCGAGTTACTCATGTCAGACTCATCGGGGAAAACCCTAGCCGACTTGTCGAGTTGGCTCATCAACTCGGCGAGTCCCTTAAGTCCTATTTCTCATTCAGATGTTTTAAGGCAGATTTACAACCCCAAACTCTAGATCTAGCCTCCCAAGGCTGAAGTACCACGTAAAGCTACAATATTTACGTCCATGCATGGCACTTAGGGCTTGAAATGCCAAAACAAACTCCATTTAGGGTCTTAAGCATAAAAGCTACTCTATAGCTGGATAAAGTTGGGACCTTTGGACTCTAGGGACCTCAGTTTATGGGTGATATGCGATACTGAAGTGTAATCGGGTACCCAACTCCTCATGAAACCTCTTCCAGAATCTGGAAGTAAAACGCACATCCCGATCTGACATTATCGATGTCGGCACTCCATGTCGTGCCACCACCTCTCTCACATAAATCTCGGCCAATCTCTCTGCAGAAGAGCTCTCACTGATAGCAAGGAAGTGAGCACTCTTCGTCAATCGGTCTAGGATCACCCATATCGTGTCGACACCTCGCGTGGTTCTCGGTAATTTGGTGATAAAGTCCATGAAAATCTGCTCCCACTTCCACTGTGGAATCTCTAGAGGCAGTAACGGGCCATGTGGACGCTGGTGCTCCGCCTTAACCCGGCAACAGGTCAATCACCTCTCAACTACCCATGCCACATCCTTCTTCATACAGGGCCACCAGTAATCTCTCTTCAGATCCAAATACATCTTAGTGGCTCCAAGATGGATCGAGAATCTCGATCTATGTGCCTCCTCCATCAGTATGCGCCGAGCTCCACCTGTATAGGGTAACTAAATCCACCCACGGAAAGTCATAAGCCCCCGACTATCCATCTCAAACTCGCAAACCTGTATGATAACTCGCTCCCTCTTGAGGTTCTTAGGCCTCAAAGCCTCCACCTGAGCCTCTCGGATGGTATCTAGGGCTGGAGTCATCACCGTCATCCTCACACACACGTCTCGAATCGGAGCACTCTCTGCTCTACGACTCAAGGCATCGACTACCACATTAGCCTTTCCTGGGTGATATAAGATCTCGCAGTCGTAGTCTTTCACTACATCCAACCACCTCCTCTGTCTCATATTCAGGTTGGGATGATCCATGAGGTACTTCAGACTCTTATGGTCCGTGTATAAGGTGCACCGGACTCCATACAGATAGTGGCGCCAGATCTTGAGGGCGAACACCACCGCCCCCAGCTCCAAATCGTGGGTGGGATACCTCCTCTCATGAGGCTTCAACTACCTGGATGCATATACTATCACATGCCCCCTCTGCATCAACACCGCACCCAACCCTGATATAGATGCATCACAGTAAACCACAAAGTCCTCCACTCCCTCGGGAAGGGCTAACACTAGAGCTTCGCACAATCTGTGTCAAAGAGTCTCAAACGAGGCCTGCTGCTTGGGCCCCCAGGCAAAAGTAACACCCTTCCGTGTCAAACTGGTGAGAGGAACATTGATCTTGGAGAAATCTCTGATAAATCTCCGATAGTAGCAGGCCAGACCCAGAAAACTCCTGATCTCGGACGGGGATCTCGGCACCTCCCATCTCATAACTGCCTCAATCTTGACCGGGTCGACCAATATCCCATTCTGATTAACGAGATGCCGCAGGAACTGGACCTCTCGTAACTAGAAATCACACTTGGAGAATTTGGCATAAAGCCTCTCAGCCCTCAATACTCCAAGAATCTCTCGCAGATGCTCCTCGTGCTGCTCTCTGGACCTCGAGTACACCAGAATATCGTCGATGAACATGATCACCGATCGATCCAACATAGGCCTGCACACCCGGTTCATGAGATCCATGAATGCTGTTGGTGAGCCTGAAAGGCATCACCACAAACTCATAATGCCCATAACGAGTTATGAAGGCCGTCTTCTGGATATCCTCCTCACAAACTCTCAGTTGATGATATCCAGATCTCAAATCAATCTTGGAGAACCAAGATGATCCCTGTAACTGATCGAATAAATCGTCGATCCTCGGTAGCGGATAACGGTTCTTGACCGTCAGCTTGTTCAACTCCCGGTAGTTGATGTACATCCGGTGTGAACCATCCTTCTTCTTAAAAAAAGGATAGGTGCTCCCCACGACGAGCTACTCGGTCTGATGAAACCCTTCCCCAGCAGCTCCTAGAGCTGTAAGGATAACTCCTGCATCTCTGGTGGCGCAAGGTGATAAGGTGCCTTGCCAATAGGCGCCGCACCTGGAACCAAATCAATCCGGAACTCTACCTGCCTCCCGGGAGGCACACCCGACAACTCCTCGGGAAAAACATCCAGAAACTTGCACACTATCGGAACCTCGGAGATAGAACTCGGCCTCTCTGTAGCAACCCGCATATCCATCACGTACGCCAAAAATCCCATACAACCCTCTTGTAGACTCTGTCTTGCTCTGGCAGCAGAGCAGAAAGCTGATCCAGATCTGGTACCCTCGCCATATACCATAAGCACTCCCCCACTAGGATTTCGTATGGTCACCATCTGACTCTCACAGTCGATCATAGCTCCAAAACGACTCAACCAGTCCATGCCCACTATGACACATACATCACCCATCGCGATAGGTACCAGGTCTATAGGGAACTCAACACCAAAAATCTCTAGTACACATCCTCGGAATACATCAATAGTGAAAACCGCATGCTCTTCGGCCATAGAAACCCTCAGAGGTCGACTCAACGCCTCACATCAGATACTGATGTGACGACTAAAAGCTAAAGACACGAAGGATCGACTCGCACCCGAGTCAAATAACACCAAGGCAGGTACATAACTCACAAGAAAAGTACATATATACAACACAAAATAAGCACAACAAATCTCAAAATAATATAAATAAGGAAATACGTACCGGCCACGACATCAGGTGTTGTGCAGACCTCCTCCGCTGTCAGCTGAAAAGCTCCCCCATGAGCCCTCGGAGCCTCGGCCTTCACCGACCGACTATTAGTAGCATGCAAAGCAGCAGGAATGGAACCCTGGGCTGATCCCTGAATGAGCTGAGGGCACTCGGCCTTCCGATGGCCAGTCTGGATGCAGTGAAAGCAAACTGCAAACCCCTTGGGGAAATCCTTCGCCATGTACCCCTCTTTGCCACATTTGTAGCAAATCCCTGCCCGACATGATCCCTCGTGACTCTTGCCGCACTTACCACAAGTGCATCCCTTCTGGCCCCCAGCTCTCGCATCAGCGGGCTTTGCCCGCTTCGTCACTAGTTGTGACTGTATCAGTCTCCTGTCTCTACCCCGGGACTCCTCTTCCTCTCTGGTCTGCAACTCAAGCTCAATCTCCCTCCTCCTGGCATTGGTCTGCAACTCGGCCAATTTTCGGTAAGACGAGTTCGCCACGAACTCTCGTATATCCCTCCTCAGTATACTCAGATAACGACTCACACGTGCCTGCTCAGTAGACACGTGCTCAGGGCAAAACAGCACCCTCTCATGGAACATCCTAGAAATCTCAGTCACGGTTTTTGTCTTCTGCTTGAGAGACAGAAACTCCTGGGCCAACCGTTCCCTCTCCACCTGGGGAAAATACTCGTCTCGGAACAACTGTGTGAACCTCTCCCACGTCACTGCAGCATGGTCTGCAGGAGTAAAACTGGCTGTCACAAACTTCCACCAATCCTTCGCTCCCAAGCAAAGCTGGTTCAGGGCAAACTGAACTCTCAAGTGCTCGGGGCATGAACATGTATAAAAACACTCCTCGATATCGGATATCCATCTCATAGCAGCAATAGGATCATGTGTCCCATCAAACTCTGGTGGCTTCGTGTTGTTGAACTCCCGGAACAACAACGAGTCACCTCCATGTGGCCTAGCATCGGCTACGGCTGCGGTGGCTGCAGCGGCAACAGCCTCAGTAACTGCAGCATAACGCTCATCAAATGTCTCAGTCAGTATGGTCTTAATAGACCCAAACATCTCCGGTATCGCCTCTCAAATAGCTGCGGCCACCTCCTCATGAATGTGTTGGATAAGGTATCTAAGTCCATAACTTTATTTGGTATATACTTGACCCGACTCGGCATGGTCCATTTGGGTTGCACTTCACCCGAACTATCTGTGTGGTTAAACCTTTGAGAATTGTATGTTTATGATTTATTAATATAGTATAAGTTATAACATATTAATGTGAAATCATGTTATTTAATTAGTATTGATCATAAATTAATTTAGAATTAATTTGATGATCAAAAAGGTGACTAATTAAATATGGGCTCTTGTATTTATATAAGTGTGGGCTAATACTCATTTGGAATGGGCTTGGCATACATGGGAGTCCATGGATAGTCCATGGAGCTTTTAACCCATGGATCCTTGGAAAGGAAGAGTCATGGGTATTAGGGTTTACATGGATGTAACCCTAATCCTCCACACTATATAAAGGAGCTTATGATGCTTGAAATGGCACTAAGTGTGTGTGTAAGAAAGGTGGCCGATTTCTACAAGCAAACATACTCTCTCATAGTTTTTCCAAAGTTTGTCGTGATTTGTGACTTCCATTTGAGGCATCCACATTATTGGTGCTTGGATCTCAAACTCCAAGGAATCAACTCACTATTAAAAGGTATGTAATTCTTCTAGATTTTATGTTTAAAGTTCCCCATGCCATGCTAGATAGGTTATGAACCTTGGAAAAACAAATTTGCATGTATTCTTAATAAAACATATAGCCAAGGTTTCTAGGGTTGCATGTACACCATAGGAGTGTTAGAATGCTCAAAACCCATCAGTGTTATCAGAGCCTAGGATTGTTTTCTTGAATACTTGATGCAAACTGTTGAAAAATCGAAAAATTGAGCTGTCTGGACAGCGGACTCGGCGAGTCCATGGGGGGACTCGACGAGTCCAAGTGCAAATTCATCCTACTCGTCGAGTAGGTTCCTGCACTCGACGAGTAGGAGGCTCTGACTGCAGTTCTTCGACTTTTGCTGCTGGAAATGGACTAGAAACATTACCCTAAACTTTTTTGGTGTTTTAAAACTTCTTTTAGATGGTGTAATGGTTATGCTAATCCATTTACAATGGCTAATATCAAAATTCCATGTTTTATATGTGTTCATATGATTCTTGAAATTTTGATATGATATTCATGTTCTTATGAGTTATTGTTAGATCATAGGAATTACTTGCTAAATTGTTTAATGATTAATTCTTGATCAATTATGTGTTTTAATGGAATCCATAATTTCTCCTCAAGTTATGGATTTCCAAAGGTCACTTTCTTTTAATGTCCATTTAAAACACATAAGTTACATAAAAATGAAGAGTCTTCACTTTTATGAACCATTAACTCATAAGTTCTGAAATAAAAAGTTATGAATAGTTTCAAAACTTGCCCTCAAGTTTTGGAATTTGTAAAGTCGCACACACTTTAAAATACTTTAATTCCAACCCTTACGATTTTAAAAGTTAAAATTTAACCCTTATACTATTATAAGATTAATGGTTAATATTTATATATATATATATGTATATATATATATATATATATATATATATATATATATATATATATATATATATATATATATATATATAAGATCAAGTCGTTTAACCGTTAGTAGGCCTCATTCACGAAGCCGGTCTATAAGGGGGGTATAAGGTTGTTGCCTATAAAATGGCAGTTTAATGGGTGTCCACTCTCACCCACCGCTTCCCCGACTAGTGGAGGGTCGTTAGCCGAACGGGTAGGACAATGACTTTAATTCTCATTAAAAGTATAATGACTATTATAAAGTAACTAAACGCTTTTATAAATTCTCAATCTTAGTTACTTTAGGAAAATGTGAAAATGGTGCTAACCCATGAAATTCACACTTTGTACCTTACCAAGTCGTTGGTGGAACGTGTGTGGTTAACCGGCACACTAACTTGGACTAGTAAGGATAACAAAGGGTGACTTAATGTTTATCATAGATCGGTGGAGCGCGTTTGGTTAACCGGCACATTGATTAGGTGATAATATTAAGGGTACCAAGTGAATTTGCATGGTTATTCACACCTTATTTTGTGATCCTCGGCATCCCAGTCACAAAACTTGAAGGGCACAATCGAGATTGAAACATGCCATTGAAAAGTTCAATGAATCTCAAAAGAATCTAGGAATTTCAAAAAAACCAATTAAAATCTAATAATTTATTTCGTTTTCATGGTGGAAATTGGTGAATCGTCATTCACCTACCTTCAAATATGTTTTAGCTTAGATTACGGCATCCCTCTTCTAAGTTATAATATATTGTGTTGGGTCCTAGCCTTAATATTACATTTGGGTGTCTTATTAAGGACTCTATATATCTAATCTAAACTTGTCTTTCTTCTTTTCAGATGTCTTCCAACAATGCTTCGGGCTCTAACCCTACCGGCTCCTTCTCTCTCATGAACCTTTATGGGAGAGTCATCTTCGATGGTTCCAACTTTATGGATTGGATCCGGAACATCAGGATGGTCACTCGTTATGAGGACAAGGAATATGTACTCGACAAGGAGCTTAAGGAACTCGATGAGTCTACTGCTATTCCTGAGGAGATCGTTGAATACAGGACACCTGAGAGAGATGCCACCAAAGTGGCATGTATCATGATGGCCATGATGACAGGCGAGCTCCAAAAGTCCTATGAGGACTATTACCCTTTTCAAATGCACCAGGACTTTATGGAAAGGTACCATCAGAGTGCTCGTCAAGAGCGGTATGAAATCATCTCCTCCATGATAACAACCCGGATGAAGGATGGTGAATTCATCACAGGCCACATGCAGAAAATGCAAAGGTATGTGGACCGTTTGCAGAAATTGAATGTGAACTTCCCTGAGGAGTTGGCAATTGACATCATTTTGCACTCCCTACCCTCGTGTTATGATCAATTCCGCATGACATACCACATGAACAAGGAGGAAGTTACACTCAGCAAGCTTCAAGGACTTCTGAAGACCGCCAAAAGTGGTCTTAAAGGTAAGTCGGTTGTTACTCCTACAGCAACCCATGTTTTGGCTATCGGGCAAGGCAAATGGAAGAAGAGGAAGAACCCTTCGAAGGGTACCAAGGGAAAGTCTCTTGATGGCTCCTCATCAAGTGGAACCAAATATGGTTCTACTACTCCTTCTGCCATCCCTAAGGATGCTGATTGCTTCTATTGCAAGAATAAGGGGCACTGGAAGCGAAACTGCCCAAAATACTTGCAGGATGTCAAGGATGGGAAAGTTAAACCATCCCATGCAGGTATTTACTCTATATTGTCTAATAACTCACCATATTCTAACTCTTGTGTCCTTGATACAGGTTGTGGTATTTACATATGTTCTGATTTGCAGGGCCTAAGAAGAAGTGAGGATGTGGAGAACCGGAAGATAAACCTAATCATGGGGAATAGGAAGGCTTCACATGTTACCAATATTGGAGTTTATACTTTGTTGCTAAGTAGTGGGTTAAATTTAGATTTGAATAAATGTGTTTATTCGTCTGAAATGGCGAGGAATATTATATCCTTTCATGGTTTGTACAAACAAGGGTTTGCCTTTTCTTTTGATAATGAATGTGGTAGTATTAATGATTTCTTTAATAATGTTCTTTTTTTTAAAGCATTACCTTGTGATGGTGTGTATGAAATTGTGTCGGTTGTAGATAACCTAGGAAATAATGTGTTGTGTATTGATTCTTCTACTAGCTTGGATAAAGCATCATTATGGCATTGTCGTCTTGGACATGTAAGAAATAAATGCATAGGCCAACTCCAAAAGGATAGAGTCTTGGAGTCATTTGACCTAAAGTCAGATGATAGTTGTGAATCTTGTTTGCTTGGGAAAATGACAATATCACCCTTCACTGATACTTGTGCAAGGGGTGAGGGTTTGTTGGACCTTATACATACTGATTTATGTGGACCCTTCAAAACCGCCACAAGGGATGCTAATTGCTATTATGTGACTTTTACTGATGATTATAGTAGATATGGTTATGTCTACTTAATCAAGCATAAGTCAGAGACTTTTGAAAGGTTTAAAGAGTTTAAACAGGAAGTAGAAAATCAATTGGGCGGGAACATTAAGATGCTTCGTTCCGATCGAGGTGGTGAGTATCTTAGCACAGAGTTCCTCGACTATCTTAAGGAGTGTGGGATTGTCTCACAATTGACACCTCCCAGGACAACACAACTGAATGGTGTAGCTGAGAGGCGTAATCGGACCTTGTTGGACATGGTTCGTTCCATGATGAATCGAGCTTCACTACCAATCTCTTTTTAGGGGTATGCCTTAGAGACTGCCGCCCATATCCTTAATCTAGTCCCTACAAAGAAGGTTGCCAAAACACCTCATGAGATGTGGACTGGGAAAGTTCCCAACTTGGACCACATCAAGATTTGGGGTTGTGAGGCTTTTGTGAGGCGCGAGACTCACGATAAGCTCGAACCTCGAAGTGAGAGGTGTATTTTCATCGGCTACCCACACAAATCTTTTGGTTACCTCTTCTACAGATCCAGTGAGAATGTGGTCTTTGTGGCAAGGAGAGGGGTCTTTCGTGAGTGAGAGTTCATGAGCAAAGGAAACAGTGGGAGGCAAATTGACCTTGAAGAAATTCAAGAGTCAATTGGTGAAGGAACCTCAAACCCTAGCAATTAACCTGAGGAGGAAACTCATGTTGATCCGACTGACAAGTCTGCACCTCTGAGGCGTTCCACAAGAGTTAGGAATGCACCTGAGCATTACTATGGTTTCCATATTACTGCGGAAGGTTATACACTTATTAGTGATAGCACACTAGTAAATCTGGATGAACCTAACAGCTACACGGAACCCATGGCAGCCCCTGAGGCTGCTAAATGGAAAGAGGCTATGGACAACGAGATACAGTCCATGTATGATAATCAAGTTTGGAACTTGGTTGACAATGTACCAGGTCAAAAGACAGTCGGGTGCAAATGGATCTTCAAGAAGAAGATCGACATGGATGGTAATGTACACACTTATAAGGCACGACTGGTTGCAAAGGGCTTTTCTCAAAATCCGGGAGTTGATTATGATGAGTCCTTTTCACCAGTAGCGAAGATTAAGTCTATTAGGGTTATGTTAGCCATTGTTGCTTTTCATGACTATGAAATATGGCAAATGGATGTCAAAACCGCTTTCCTTAATGGAAAGTTGGCTGAGGATGTTTACATGAATCAGACAGAGGGTTTTGTCAGTATAGAGTACCCTAATAGAGTGTGTAAGCTTGAGAAATCCATCTATGGATTGAAACAAGCACCTCGCAGATGGAATCTTTGCTTCGATGAGAAAGTCAAAGAGTTTAGTTTTTCGAGAAGTGAAGATGAGTCATGTGTATATGTCAGAGCTAGTGGGAGTATAGTTAGCTTCTTGGTGCTGTATGTGGATGGCATACTACTCATAGGAAATGACATCCCAACCTTGCAGGAGGTGAAGTTCTGGCTTGGGAAGTGTTTTGCTATGAAGGATCTTGGAGAGGCTGCCTATATCCTAGGGATAAGGATATTAAGAGACAGGAGTAAAAGACTAATTGGACTTAGTCAGAGTACCTACTTGGACAAGGTGTTGAAAAGGTTCAACATGCAGAATTCCAAGAAAGGAGAATTACCGATCTAAAGCAATGCCAAACTGAGCAAGGCTCAGAGCCCAAGTACAGAGGCTGAGATAGTTGAGATGATTCGATTACCATATGCTTTCGTTGTTGGCTCGATCATGTATGTTATGACTTGTACCTGCCCTGATGTGGCCTTCGCTTTGAGCATGGTTAGCAGATATCAGGGGAACCCTGGCAAGGCTCACTGGACTGCGGTAAAGAACATTCTCAAGTACCTGCGGAGGACCAAGGATTGTATCTTTACCCTTGGTTGGAGTGATGACTTGAGAGTAGTAGGGTATAGTGATGCTAGCTTTCAGACTGATAGGGATAATTTCCGCTCTCAGTCGGGCTGGGTCTTTACCCTAAATATGGGGGCGATCACTTGGAAGAGTTCCAAGCAGGAAACAGCAGCTGATTCGACCTGTGAATCAGAGTACATAGCAGCGAGTGAAGCGGCAAAGGAGGCGATATGGATGAAGAACTTCATCGGAGAACTTGGAGTTATACCAGCCATTAAGGAGCCTATGGATATTTTATGTGACAGCAATAGTGCGGTTGCCTTAGCCAAGGAACCGAGAGATCACGGTATATCCAGACACATTGATAGAAAATATCACTTCATAAGACACAAGATAGAAGAAGGACTCCTCGTGGCAAAGAGGGTATCATCAGAAGAGAATCTTGCAGATCCCCTCACGAAGGGACTGACGAGGGTTAGGCATTTACAGCATGCGAGGCGCATCGGGCTGAAGGATGATATTAATTTTACAGATTAGATAGTTACTTCTGAAACTTGTAAAATGTAATCGACATTTGATGATGAATAAAAGGTGTGTTTATTTATGATTAATGTGTTACTATCTTTTGTCAATTATTTACTATTGTTTCATCTTTGCATGTTTTGACTTCCAGAATAAATTACTTTATTCAAACTTCCACAGTCGGTCATACGTCGGAAGTAGGTATGAATTAAGACTGTCATGAATTGGGCTTGTAGATGACTAAAGGTGTTTAGCCATAGCAATGGTTGCTACAACATTCATGAGTGCTCATAAGTTCTGAGTATTGGAATAAACCCACGCTCACTTGCATCACTTCATGGAATTTATCTTGAGTGATCGTGAGACGGTAATATCATATAAGTCTTCAAACCTAGAGATATGAGTTGTTGCCTATGAATTGGTTGTGCATTGATTGCACGAAAACGCATCAGTAACTTGATGTTATAAAATGTGCCTTTGTGTATAATTCAACAAGTAGTAGAACAAGTATATGAGTCAAAGTTTATCTGTTCCTTCTAGTCCTTGGAGGATTAGAAGCGATATCTGGGCCCCTCGATGATTTTGTTTTGACCTATGTACCGGGCCCGGTCAGAACCTAATTGATATGTTCAATTTAGTTATATGTCAAACAAATCGGAAATCGGGAAACAAACTGCTGGACAATAAGTACGACGTCGTTCCATGTATTTGTTCGGCTGATATCATGAGAATAGAGGATTATATGATCACTTATCTAAAATGGCGCTTCATAGTTCAACGGAGTTTTAAGAGCTATGATTGTCGGTTGGTTCCTGAAGTCATATAGGCAAATATAGTTATTACACTTATCCAAGTGGGAGACTGTTGGATAAAGTGTCTAAGTCCATAACTTTATTTGGTATATACTTGACCCAACCCGGAATGGTCCATTTGGGTTGCACTTCACCCGAACTATTTGTATGGTTAAACCTTTGAGAATTGTATGTTTATGATTTATTAATATATTATAAGTTATAATATATTAATGTGAACTCATGTTATTTAATTAGTATTGATCATAAATTAATTTAGAATTAATTTGATGATCAAAAAGGTGACTAAATAAATATGGGCTCTTGTATTTATATAAGTGTGGGCTAATACTCATTTGGAATGGGCTTGGCATGCATGGGAGTCCATGGAGCTTTTAACACATGGATCCTTGGAAAGGAAGAGTCATGGGTATTAGGGTTTACATGGATGTAACCCTAATCCTCCACACTATATAAAGGAGCTTATGATGCTTGAAATGGCACTAAGTGTGTGTGTAAGAAAGGTGGTCGATTTCTTCAAGCAAACATACTCTCTCATAGTTTTTCCAAAGTTTGTGGTGATTTGTGACTTCCATTTGAGGCATCCACATTATTGGTGCTTGGCTCTCAAACTCCAAGGAATCAACTCACTATTAAAAGGTATGTAATTCTTCTAGATTTTATGTTTAAAGTTCCCCATGCCATGCTAGATAGGTTATGAACCTTGGAAAAACAAATTTGCATGTATTCTTAGTAAAACAAAGATCCAAGGTTTCTAAGGTTGCATTGACACCATAGGAGTGTTAGAATGCTCAAAACCCATCAGTGGTATCAGAGCCCAGTATTGTTTTCTTGAATACTTGATGCAAACTGTTGAAAAATCGAAAAATTGAGCTGTCTGGACAGTGGACTCGCCGAGTCCATGGGGGGACTCGACGAGTCCAAGTGCAAATTCATCCTACTCGTCGAGTAGGTTCCTGCACTCGACGAGTAGGAGGCTCTGACTGCAGTTCTTCGACTTTTGCTGCTGGAAATGGACTAGAAACATTACCCTAAACTTTTTTGGTGTTTTAAAACTTGTTTTAGATGGTGTAATGGTTATGCTAATCCATTTACAATGGCTAATATCAAAATTCCATGTTTTATATGTGTTCATATCATTCTTGAAATTTTGATATGATATTCATGTTCTTATGAGTTATTGTTAGATCATAGGAATTACTTGCTAAATTGTTTAATGATTAATTCTTGATCAATTATGTGTTTTAATGGAATCCATAATTTGTCCTCAAGTTATGGATTTCCAAAGGTCACTTTCTTTTAATGTCCATTCAAAACATATAAGTTACATAAAAATGAAGAGTCTTCACTTTTATGAACCATTAACTCATAAGTTATGAAATGAAAAGTTCTGAATAGTTTCAAAACTTGCCCTCAAGTTTTGGAATTTGTAAAGTCGCACACACTTTAAAATACTTTAATTCCAACCCTTAGGATTTTAAAAGTTAAAATTTAACCCTTATACTATTATAAGATTAATGGTTAATATTTATATATATGTATAAGATCAAGTCGTTTTACCGTTAGTATGCCTCATTCACGAAGCCGGTCTATAAGGGGGGTGTAAGGTTGTTGCCTATAAAATGGCAGCTTAATGGGTGTCCACTCTCACCCACCACTTCCTTGACTGGTGGAGGGTCGTTAGCGGAACGGGAAGGACAATGACTTTAATTATCATTAAAATTATAATGATTATTATAAAGTAACTAAATGTTTTTGTAAATTCTCAATCTTAGTTACTTTAGGAAAATGTGAAAATGGTGCTAACCCATGAAATTCACACTTTGTACCTTACCAAGTCGTTGGTGGAGCGTGTGTGGTTAACTGGCACACTAACTTGGACTAGTAAGGATAACAAAGGGTGACTTAATGTTTATCATAGATCGGTGGAGCGCGTGTGGTTAACCGGCACATTGATTAGGTGATAATATTAAGGGTACCAAGTGAATTTGCATGGTTATTCACACCTTGTTTTGTGATCCTCGGCATCCCAGTCACAAAACTTGAAGGGCACAATCGAGATTGAAACATGTCATTGAAAAGTTCAATGAATCTCAAAAGAATCTAGGAATTTCAAAAAACCAATTAAAACCTAATAATTTATTTCGTTTTCATGGTGGAAATTGGTGAATCGTCATTCACCTACCTTCAAATATGTTTTAGCTTAGATTACGGCATCCCTCTTCTAAGTTATAATATATTGTGTTGGGTCCTAGCCTTAATATTACATTTGGGTGTCTTATTAAGGACTCTATATATCTAATCTAAACTTGTCTTTCTTCTTTTCAGATGTCTTCCAACAATGCTTCGGGCTCTAACCCTACCGGCTCCTTCTCTCTCATGAACCTTTATGGGAGAGTCATCTTCGATGGTTCCAACTTTATGGATTGGATCCGGAACATCAGGATGGTCACTCGTTATGAGGACAAGGAATATGTCCTCGACAAGGAGCTTAAGGAACTCGATGAGTCTACTGCTACTCCTGAGGAGATCGCTGAATACAGGACACATGAGAGAGATGCCACCAAAGTGGCATGTATCATGATGGCCACGATGACAGCCGAGCTCCAAAAGTCCTGTGAGGACTATTACCGTTTTGAGATGCACCAGGACTTGATGGAAAGGTACCATCAAAGTGCTCGTCAAGAGCGGTATGAAATCATCTCCTCCATGATAACAACCCGGATGAAGGATGGTGAATCCATCACGGGCTACATGCATAAAATGCAAAGGTATGTGGACCGTTTGCAGAAATTGAATGTGAACTTCCCTGAGGAGTTGGCAATTGACATCATTTTGCACTCCTTACCCTCGTGTTATGATCAATTCTGCATGACATACCACATGAACAAGGAGGAAGTTACACTCAGCAAGCTTCAAGGACTTCTGAAGACCGCCGAAAGTGGTCTTAAAGGTAAGTCGGTTGTTACTCCTACAGCAACCCATGTTTTGGCTATCGGGCAAGGCAAATGGAAGAAGAGGAAGAACCCTTCGAAGGGTACCAAGGGAAAGTCTCTTGATGGCTCCTCATCAAGTGGAACCAAATATGGTTCTACTACTCCTTCTGCCATCCCTAAGGATGCTGATTGCTTCTATTGCAAGAATAAGGGGCACTGGAAGCGAAACTTCCCAAAATACTTGCAGGATGTCAAGGATGGGAAAGTTAAACCATCCCATGCAGGTATTTACTCTATATTGTCTAATAACTCACCATATTCTAACTCTTGGGTCCTTGATACAGGTTGTGGTATTCACATATGTTCTGATTTGCAGGGCCTAAGAAGAAGTGAGGATGTGGAGAACGGGAAGATAAACCTAATCATGGGGAATAAGAAGGCTTCACCTGTTACCAATATTGGAGTTTATACTTTGTTGCTAAGTAGTGGGTTAAAGTTAGATTTGAATAAATGTGTTTACTCGTCTGAAATGGCGAGGAATATTATTTCCTTTCATGGTTTGTACAAACAAGGGTTTACCTTTTCTTTTGATAATGAATGTGGTGGTATTAATGCTTTCTTTAATAATGTTCTTTATTTTAAAGCGTTACCTGGTGATGGTGTGTATGAAACTGTGTCGGTTGTAGATAACCTAGGAAATAATATGTTGTGTATTGATTCTTCTACTAGCTTGGATAAAGCATCATTGTGGCATTGTCGTCTTGGACATGTAAGCAAGAAACGCATAGGCCAACTCCAAAAGGATGGAGTCTTGGAGTCATTTGACCTAAAGTCAGATGATAGTTGTGAATCTTGTTTGCTTGGGAAAATGACAAAATCACCTTTCATTGGTACTTGTGCAAGGGGTGAGGGATTGTTGGACCTTATACATACTGATGTATGTGGACCCTTCAAAACCGCCACAAGGGATGCTAATCGCTATTATGTGACTTTTACTGATGATTATAGTAGATATGGTTATGTCTACTTAATCAAGCATAAGTCAGAGACTTTTGAAAGGTTTAAAGAGTTTAAACAGGAAGTAGAAAATCAATTGGTCGGGAACATTAAGATGCTTCGTTCCGATCGAGGTGGTGAGTATCTTAGCACAGAGTTCCTTACCTATCTGAAGGAGTGTGGGATTGTCTCACAATTGACACCTCTCAGGACACCACAACTGAATGGTATGGCTGAGAGGCTTAATCGGACCTTGTTGGTCATGGTTCGTTCCATGATGAGTCGAGCTTCGCTACCAATCTCTTTTTGGGGGTATGCCTTAGAGACTGCCGCCCATATCCTTAATATAGTCCCTACAAAGAAGGTTGCCAAAACACCTCATGAGATGTGGACTGGGAAAGTTCCCAACTTGGACCACATCAAAATTTGGGGTTGCGAGGCTTTTGTGAGGCGCGAGACTCACGATAAGCTCGAACCTCGAAGTGAGAGGTGTATTTTCATCGGCTACCCACAGAAATCCTTTGGTTACCTCTTCTACAGATCCAGTGAGAATGTGGTCTTTGTGGAAAGGAGAGAGGTCTTTCGTGAGAGAGAGTTCATGAGCCAAGGAAAACAGTGGGAGGCAAATTGACCTTGAAGAAATTCAAGAGTCAATTGGTGAAGAAACCTCAAACCCTAGCAATCAACCTGAGGAGGAAACTCCTGTTGATCCGACTGACAATTTTGTACCTCTGAGGCGTTCCACGAGAGTTAGGAATGCACCTGAGCATTACTATGGTTTCCATATTGCTGCAGAAGGTGATACACTTATCAGTGATAGCACATTGGTAAATCTGGATGAACCTAACAGCTACACGGAAGCCATGGCAGGCCCTGAGGCTGCTAAATGGAAAGAGGCTATGGACAACGAGATACAGTCCATGTATGACAATCAAGTTTGGAACTTGGTTGACAATGTACCAGGTCGAAAGACAGTCGGGTGCAAATGGATCTTCAAGAAGAAGACCGACATGGATGGTAATGTACACATTTATAAGGCGCGACTGGTTGCAAAGGGTTTTTCTCAGACTCCGGGAGTTGATTATGATGAGACTTTTCACCAGTAGCGAAGATTAAGTCTATTAGGGTTATGTTATCCATTGCTGCATTTCATGACTATGAAATATGGCAAATGGATGTCAAAACCGCTTTCCTTAATAGAAAGTTGGCTGAGGATGTTTACATGAATCAGACAGAGGGTTTTGTCAGTACATAGTACCCTAATAGAGTGTGTAAGATTGAGAAATCCATCTATGGATTGAAACAAGCACCTCGCAGATGGAATCTTTGCTTCGATGAGAAAGTCAAAGAGTTTGGTTTTTCGAGAAGTGAAGATGAGTCCTGTGTATATGTCAGAGCTAGTGGGAGTATAGTTAGCTTCTTGGTGCTGTATGTGGATGACATAGTACTCATAGGAAATGACATCCCAACCTTGCAGGAGGTGAAGTCCTGACTTGGGAAGTATTTTGCTATGAAGGATCTTGGAGAGGCTGCCTATATCCTAGGGATAAGGATATTAAGAGACAGGAGTAAAAGACTAATTGGACTTAGTCAGAGTACCTACTTGGACAAGGTGTTGAAAAGGTTCAACATGCAGAATTCCAAGAAAGGAGAATTACCGATCCAAAGCAATGCCAAACTGAGCAAGGCTCAGAGCCCAAGTACATAGGCTGAGATAGCTGAGATGAGTCGATTACCATATGCTTCCGTTGTTGGCTCGATCATGTATGATATGACTTGTACCCGCCCTGATGTGGCCTTCGCTTTGAGCATGGTCAGCAGATATCAAGGGAACCCTGGCAAGGCTCACTGGACTACGATAAAGAACATTCTCAAGTACCTGCGGAGGACTAAGGATTGGATCCTTACCCTTGGTGGGATTGATGACTTGAGAGTAGTAGGGTATAGTGATGCTAGCTTTTATACTGATAAGGATAACTTCCGCTCTCAGTCGGGTCTTTACCCTAAATGGGGGGGGGGGGGGGCGATCACTTGGAAGAGTTCCAAGCAGGAAACGGTAGCTGATTCGACCTGTGAATCAGAGCACATAGCAGCGAGTGAAGCGGCAAAGGAGGCGATATGGCTGAAGAACTTCATCGGAGACCTTGGAGTTGTATCAGCCATCAAGGAGCCTATGGAGATTTTCTATGACAGCAATAGTGTGGTTTCCTTAGCCAAGGAACCGAGAGATCACGTCAGATCCAGACACATTGACATAAAATATCACTTCATAAGACACAAGATAGAAGAAGGACTCCTCGTGGCAGAGAAGGTATTATCATAAGAGAATCCTGCAGATCCCCTCACGAAGGGGCTGGCGAGGGTTAGGAATTTACAGCATGCGAGGCGCATCGGGCTGAAGGATGATATTAGTTTTACAAATTAGATAGCTATTTCTGAAACTTGTAAAATGTAATCGACATTTGATGATGAATAAAAGGTGTGTTTATTTATGAGTAAGGTGTTACCGTCTTTTGTCAATTATTTACTATTGTTTCAGCTTTGCATGTTTTGACTTCCAGAATAAATTACTTTCTTCAAACTTCCACAGTCGGTCATACATCGGAAGTAGGTATGAATTAAGACTGTCATGAATTGGGCTTGTAGATGACTAAAGGTGTTTAGCCATAGCAATGGTTGCTACAACATTCATGAGTGCTCATAAGTTCTGAGTATTGGAATAAACCCACGCTCACTTGCATCACTTCATGGAATTTATCTTGAGTGATCGTGAGACGGTAATATCATATAAGTCTTCAAACCTAGAGATATGAGTTGTTGCCTATGAATTGGTTGTGCATTGATTGCACGAAAACGCATCAGTAACTTGATGTTATAAAATGTGCCTTTGTGTATAATTCAACAAGTAGTAGAACAAGTATATGAGTCAAAGTTTATCTGTTCCTTCTAGTCCTTGGAGGATTAGAAGCGATATCTGGGCCCCTCGATGATTTTGTTTTGACCTATGTATCGGGCCCGGTCAGAACCTAATTGATGTGTTCAATTTAGTTCTATGTCAAACAAATCGGAAATCGGAAAACAAACTGTTGGACAATAAGTACGACCTTGTTCCATGTATTTGTCCGACTGATATCATGAGAACAGAGGATTATATGATCACTTATCTAAAATGGCACTTCATAGTTCAATAGAGTTTTAAGAGCTATGATTGCCGGTTGGTTCCTGAAGTCATATAGGCAAATATAGTTATTAGACTTATCCAAGTGGGAGACTGTTGGATAAGGTGTCTAAGTCCATAACTTTATTTTGTATATACTTGACCCAACCCGGCATGGTCCATTTGGATTGCACTTCACCCGAACTATTTGTATGGTTAAACCTTTGAGAATTGTATGTTTGTGATTTATTAATATATTATAAGTTATAATATATTAATGTGAAATCATGTTATTTAATTAGTATTGATCATAAATTAATTTAGAATTAATTTGATGATAAAAAAGGTGACTAGTTAAATATGGGATCTTGTATTTATATAAGTGTGGGCTAATACTCATTTGTAATGGGCTTGGCATGTATGGGAGTCCATGGAGCTTTTAACCCATGGATCCTTGGAAAGGAAGAGTCATGGGTATTAGGGTTTACGTTGATGTAACCCTAATCCTCCACACTATATAAAGGAGCTTATGATGCTTGAAATGGCACTAAGTTTGTGTGTAAGAAAGGTGGCCGATTTCTACAAGCAAACATACTCTCTCATAGTTTTTCCAAAGTTTGTGGTGATTTGTGACTTCCATTTGAGGCATCCACATTATTGGTGCTTGGCTCTCAAACTCCAAGGAATCAACTCACTATTAAAAGGTATGTAATTCTTCTAGCTTTTATGTTTAAAGTTCCCCATGCCATGCTAGATAGGTTATGAACCTTGGAAAAACAAATTTGCATGTATTCTTTGTAAAACATAGATCCAAGGTTTCTAGGGTTGCATGTACACCATAGGAGTGTTAGAATGCTCAAAACCCATCAGAATGATCCGGCGGATCTCCTCATCGCTAGCACTACCGCCCTCGGGGTTGTGGCACGTACCCACCATGATGTCTCTGAAACACAACACAAAAATCATCAGAGACTCGTTCGAGTATCACACTCGATTTCCCGCCCTTACATGCTCCTTAGGACCCTAAGGATTCTTACTTGGGTTGCATATAGATCCGGTGTTTTCAGTAGTACGGGCCAAATACTACCTTCCACACCAACCTGTAGTCACCCCAAGTCCTCCTCCTAGGATTCCAATTCACAAGTACTCTATCTCTCACGGATATCAGACTAATCTCTCAGTAGGCTCCTCATACACTCATCTAGATATCTATCCTAGATTAACCCTCAACTCAAAACTCTTTCTTAGTGATTCCTGCTAGATACTCCCCCTCAGCACATACTCAAGGCAACAATAGATAGCAACAACTCCTAGGCTAAGGCATCACAAATCAGGAAAATCTAGCCCTAAATATGAAATACCTAGCCTATCCTCTAGCATGCATCCTTAACATCTCATAAATATCTCATAACACAAATAAGTAAGGGTATTTTGGGAAATCACCGTTCGGCTCTGGCTGATTGTACACACTGCTCCAACTCGTTTTTCTCTTAACTCTTTCTCATTTTGGAAAAATCACTTCTTTTGAAAAAATTTCTCAAATCCTCAGTTTGAGTCCAGACACACTCGAAGGTATATCCGAATCCCTCAAACCAAGGCTCTAATACCAACTTGTAACACCGTAAATTTTCAAACAAAATTTTTCATTTTTAAAAAATCATATAATTCTCATAAACATAGTTCTCAAATTTCCAAAATGACAATTTATCAAAAACACATGTTCATAAATGGTTTAAACACAATCCAGGATCCTCAAAACATAACTCCGCCTCGTGTGTACAATCAAGCCGGTGCCTTCCCTTGATCCTGAGAAGTACCTGAAACACATAACATATAACACGGTAAGCACGAAGCTTAGTGAGCTCCCCAAAATACCACACACATCTCATTAGCCTCTCATGGTCATACTCAAATAAGACCCTCCGGTCAATGTATCTCAGTGGAACCCTCCGGTCCTAACTCAGTAAGCTCAGAATAATACACAACATAAATCACAAAGACATAATGCATGATATCACAATACTCAATATAAACACATAAGACCCTCCGGTCACACAAAGATTACCACTTTAGGTAAGTATGGTGAGAAGACTCACCTCGTAAGCAAACAAATGAATCTCGTACACGAATCACCGATCTAGCCTCCGCCTAACACATATGATAATTATCTCTAATTAACACTCTATTCACAACTCTAAATAACCAAAGGCTATTCTCTCTCTCGAACACTTGGAATGGGTAAAAGACCATTCTACCCCTCCATGGTCACCGTACCCCTGTCTTGACCAAACCCTAAAGTCAATTGAAGTCAACACTCAAGTCAATAGACCATGTTGACCCGACTCGTATAGTGCATCTATTTGACTCGTCGAGTCCCCTTGTTCCTTCAGAAAAGTCGCGAAAACCCAACTTAACTCGTCGAGTTGTCTCATCAACTCGCCGAGTTACTCATGTCAGACTCATCGGGGAAAACCCTAGCCGACTCGTCGAGTTGGCTCATCAACTCGGTGAGTCCCTTAAGTCCTATTTCTCATTCAGACGTTTCAAGTCAGATTTACAACCCCCAAACTCTAGATCTAGCCTCCCAAGGCTGAAGTACTACGTAAAGATACAATCTTTACGTCCATGCATGACACTTAGGGCTTGAAATTCCAAAACAAACTCCATTTAGGGTCTTACGCATAAAAGCTACTCTATAGTTGGATAGAGCTGGGACCTTTGGACTCTAGGAACCTTACAAGGTCTAGATCTGAAGTCTCAAACTCTTGGTGAGTTGAATACACTCAAAGCCTCTTGAAAAGATGAAATAAGCCCTAAACTCCATGAAAAATGAGATCTAATCACAACAATGAGCAAGGTGAAGACTTTTTACCTTTAACAGAAGCTATAGACGAATTAACACCAGATCCAACAGTCTCTTCTCGATCCATGCTTCAATACTCCACTCTCATCTTCAAAAAGTGTACTAAAATGCCCAAAGATTAGCTCTCTCTCTCTCTCTCTCTCTTAGCCCAATATAGGCGATTAGGGTTTCACACAGGGGAGTAAGGTGGCTGGTGAGGCGGAAATGAGGGATTAAGGTCCTTTAAATAGGGCCCAACCCCGGAGAATTAGGGTTTCCTCTCACATCGCCAACTCGCCGAGTTGGTCTCTCTGACTCGTCGAGTTGGTCATAAAACCCACGTGGTCAATCCGCCTCTACTCGACGAGTTGGGGCATCCAACTCGTCGAGTTGGTTAAACAACTCATAAATAAATGTATATATATTATACCTGGGAGTCGGATGTTGTAATTAATACTTTTGAATTTTGATATAGGCTACCTATGTAGATGTTTGTAGTGGATATGTTGGATTTGGAAAGTAATTCTTCTACCTTAAACAATTTTATATACAAAGTGAGAAATCTTTCTACCTTAAACTATTTATAAACAATTTTACAAATATGCAATTTCTTTTAAATTGTTAAGTATTAATATTCTGAATTGAAAACAATAATAACAATTATGAAATGAACATATACAAAGTAAAAATATACAAACAAAAGTTTATGATTTCAATGCTAAAATCATCACCATCTCCTCCACCTCCACCCTTAAACAACGTCATTATTTTTTCATTTAAATGCATTTATATGTTTTATTAACAATATTAATAATACAAGTTCAAAAAATAGTAATCTTATTTATATTTTTAATAATAATAATAATAATAATAATAATAATAAGGGTTTTGTTTGCAAAAAAAGTCATAATATTTTTGTTTACAGAAAAGTCCCAATATTTTGGGTTAGTTTACGAAATAGTCCAAAATTAATTTGGTATCGGTTTCAACCGGTCAAAAAGGGTCAAACTATAAATTTTTGCCAGTTTTTAGGACTTTTTCGTTCAAAAAAAAATCTTGGGATTAAAGTGTAACTTTTCCGTAAATATTGAGACTTTTCTGGAGATTTCCCCAAAAAAACCTGAAACTCAATTTTTTTTTATAGATTTTTAGTAATAGAAAAGAGTTGAAATAATTTCGGAACCTTCAAGATAACCTGGGCAAGGGAAAATCGTTGATTATAAGAGTTTGTGGTTAGGTCATGTGCGAATCAACCAAAAACCAATCCACAAAACCCATATGAAAATTAGGGTTTTAATAGACGGAAAGGAACGACAAAGGAAGCAGAGTTGGTGAGTAGTGGGTAAGGCAATGTTGATCACAGTCGTCGTCGTTCCTTTTCTGTTACTCTTTGGAGTCGATTGGTAGATAAGCAATAAAAGAGGATGATTAATCTGAGAGGGAGAGGAAGCAGTAGCTGTGAAGTAGGTGTGAGGTAGAGTGAGTCGGTGGAGTAGAACAGAACAGGTACGTGTTGCTTCCTAACCTACCGAAGAAGGTTGAGATTAGAGTCGGCATCTCCGACTGGACGCCACCGCTCCCGTATTCGGTGGTCAGCACCATCTCCATCGATAATATATAAAACCTACAAAAGAGTTACAAAATCTACAAAATAGTTACAAATTTTTGCAGATTGATTTTGTATTCTTCATAATTTACCTCCAAAGACTTCTCTATTTGCGCTTCACTTCTGGAAGCATCTTCAACATTTATAGAAAGAATAGCAGCAACCCTATTTACACAATAAATCTTCCTAACTTGAACTTCATCCTATCAATTAACTACAAATGCTTAGTGTTGTTGGTTCAAAAGTTAGAGAAAAGTATTTGAAAAAAAAAAACACTTATGTATTTCATCTGCCGAAAGGTATCTTTAATGGCTTGTGGGGGAACTTTTACCACTCCTTCAATGTCAACAAAGGATTCTTTGCGAATCGTCTGAATCCGCCCCCTTATTAGCACAATGCGGTCTTTGAGTTCTTCCAGCACAGAGTTTCAAAAGTGGAATATAAAGTAGATAAAAAAATGGTAGATTGTTGGTGGGAAAAATAAGCATGGGACACGTATCTAAGTGGTGGAAAACAAAGGCGGACACGTATCTAGGCGGTGGAAAACAAAAGGCAGCACACGTAACCCTAATCGAAATCCCAGTTTTTTATTAAAAAAAATCCACCAATGATAGAAAATAACGGTTCACAAAGGTATCTTAGGATGTATATATAAATATATATATATATATATATATATATATATATATATATATATATATATATATATATATATATATATATATATATATATATATATAGAGAGAGAGAGAGAGGATGGTTCAATTGAGAAAAAAAGGTTGAGAATGGGGGAACCATTCTCAGCCAATCATTTAATGAGCTTAAAAAACACACGGTGGCAAACTTGTAAATAATCCAAATACATTAATGAGCGGTGGCAAATTTGTCTTGGACTCCATCAATATCTTCGTCTCTAATCTACACATCACCACTACATCTCTCATCCTACCACATAAGCAACCGTGAATCTGGGTCACGAAATCCACTTGATGGCGACGATTTGGCACCGCCGTCAGAGGAGACGATTTAGCACCACCATTGCAGATCTAACTCCGATTAGGGTTATCATCACCATCTCAGACAACGGCGACCTCGAACTTCATCTTTGTCCTTATCCGACAACCGCTAAGAGAAAATAAGCAGCGTTACATGGATCAAATTCCATGGCAACCACTAGTGTAATGGGAACAGAATGTGAAGTTGGAGTAGGAGCAGATGACGGCGCCGACGATGAAAAACCACCACATTGTAGCTTCCTACAATCAACAGGACCAACATTTCTAGAGGAACACTCCCCCACCAGCCAAAGTATCATGTTTTTAACATTTTTAAAAAAATTAACTTGTATGCACTCCAACTGTTTGATGAAATGCATAAACTAAATTATCACGTTATATTCACATATGAATATGTTTTTTCACCTGAATCAGTATATGATTATTAAAACAAAAAAAATATGCAAGTCTGTATGTTATTCATATGTGAATAACATATAAAAATTATATATATATATATATATATATATATTTGTGAAAACACCTTGTAATATTCATATGTGAATATACTGTGTAATATTCATAAGTGAATATATCATCTAATATTCACAAGTGAATATACTATGCAATACCCACATGTGATATACCATGTAATACTATGTAATATTCACATATGAAAATATCATATAATATTCATAAGTGAATATATCATCTAATATTCACAAGTGAATATACTATGTAATATTCACAAGTGAATGCATCGTCTAATATTTAAATATGAATATACTATGTTTATTATATGTTATATTCATATATGAATGATACTTAAATTGTAAAAAAAAATTAATCATACTTTTTATTGATAAGTGAATAACGAATGTACTGTAATAAAAATTTGATGCATTTTTATTCACTTATGAATATCGATAGCTGAAAATATAAAAAAAATAATTTTTTTATTTTATCTTAAAACTATATCAATATGGATGTCTATTTGTAGAGAATAAAAAATCATGAATTTTGGTATATTTAAAATCTTTTTTCGATAAAAATATATTCTTAAAAATTAAAAAAAAAACGAAAAAACTATGTTTTGTATATATTAAGGTAATTATTAGCATAATTTAAGAAAATATGTTTTGTTGAAAATACATGTCTATTCCTTTCCCATTTCCGCTGGTACGACGGGGACTTTTGCGGCAAAAATAAATGAGTGACTGAGAATGATTCCCCCATTCTTAACTTTTTTTTATTTTCTCAATTGAACTTACCTATATATATATATATATATATATATATATATATATATATATATATATATATATATATATATATATATATATATATATATATATCTTTACTATCTAATAAAAGAAATCTCACTATTTCTATAAATAGATTCAATATAATAATAATATTTTTTTAGACTAAACTGCACAAATGGTCCTTGTGGTTTGCTCAAAATTGCCACTTTGGTCCAAAAAAGTTTGGACTAGCACCACTGGTCCAAAGTTTTCATTTTGTTGCTTGTTTGGTCCAATCTATTCTGATTTTTTTCAAAATGACGAATTTACCCTTTTTAATATGATTTTCTCTTTTTTGTTAATTGTTTTCCTGATTTTCAGATTTGAAAAAATAAAAAAATAAATAATTAAATTAAATTTCTCTCTCTCTCTCTCTCTCTCTCTCTCTAACAAATCAAAATCTGCAGTCGATCGTCTAGATGTTCATATCCAATCACCAAATGAAATCAATAAACTCTTTAGGATTTTTCAAAACTTCATATTCAATCTCTAGATTAACCGTGAACAGAATCAGTAAAATTTATGGGTATCTTCAAATCTAGAACCTGTAACAAAATCATAAAATTTGTGGGAATCTTCAAACCCAGAACCTGTAACAAAATCATCTTCTTTAACCTAACCTAGGAAATTTTTAGAACTTCACCTCCAACCTCCAAATCGGCGGCAGCTACCACATCTGATATCACCATGGACCAATTTCCTCAACACTAAACAAATGACAGAGCTTTGACTCTATTTAGATCTGATTTTGAATCGATGACATAACTGATGATTCTTGAGTTATAGAGAAGTAATCCTAAAACTTTTTTTGGTTTTTGATTTCTTGAACTTGGACTTTTCTGGTGATGATTATTGATTCTTGAACATGGATGTCGTAGCTGATGATTCTTGATTCAGAGACTTGACGATTGCCTCCGGTATTGCATTGTTGTTGGTAAAAAGACATCCCCCTCAATCTGTTGCTGCTTCCAATCGGGTCCCTCTTCTCAATCAGACAAAGGCAGAGGACCGGAGTCCTTATTCCTCCTTCGTGTGTTGCTGACCGATTGAATCAGAAGAAGAAAGAAGACGATGACGGTTTCAAGATGAACAGAACACAAGCCTTAGCACCGACCACGCCGTCTCTCGACCCTCCTGGCTCCATCAAACGACCCTCAGGTGAGCTTCAGCTTCAGAGGCTGCGGCCATTCTCATTTCCTAAAACCGTAGGGTTTTCAGAGGTTGCGGTCGATTCAATCCCTAGTTTCGATCTTTGTGTCACAGCCTAGAACTTTTAGGGTTAGGGTTTCGCTACCAGAGCTTCGATCTGGTGGCGTTCATCTTTTCTGTCGGTGGTGTTCATCTTTTCTGCCTGTGGTGTTCACAATTTCCGGCGAGAGTAAAGCCTGGGTGAGGGAGTAAGGGTAGTGACGTTCTCTGAGAGAGAGAGAGAGAGAGAGAGAGAGAGAGAGATTTTTTATTTTTATTTTTTTTATTTTGTTATAAAAAATTATAAAAATAAAATAGAAAATGAAAATTTTCTTTTTTCTTTTTTTCTTTTAATCATAAAAAGTATTTAAATAATAAAAAAACTGAAAAAGAAAAAAAAATAAGGGCAAAATAGTCATTATGAAAAAGTTTATAGAAAAGTGGATCAAACTCGCAACAAAATGAAAAGTTTTGACCTCTGGTGCTAGTCCAAACCTTTTTGGACCAAAGTGACAATTTTCAGCTAACCACAGGAATCATTTGTGCAGTTTTGTCTATTTTTTAAGACGTTCAAATCATTAAGACAATAATACAAGTAGCCATCAATAAAATAATAATATTTTTAAGGTTGTACAAAACATGAACGAATGAAGTACACTTAACCAATGCATATAAACTTCTGGTTTGACCGAGTTCTTTAGTCCAAATGATGAGTTGTGAAGAAGCCTAAGATCCCGGAAAAAATCATTTCAGTTGTTGCCCCCCTTCCCCTATATCCGTTCTTCTTCTCCTTCGCAGAAATCATCCCGTTTCTCTTTCTACTAAACGAGTTTTCTTCTTCTCTCGGTAAAAAAAACCCTAAGACCACCCCTCAGTTACGTCGTACTTACCACCACGGTTTTTCTTTCTTCCACCAACAAACAAACCCTAATGGAAATCTTCAGCATAATTGATGCCGCCTCCCCACACCTTCGTCTTCTCCATCAATGTCCTCCATGACCCACTCAAGCATTTGTTCCATCGTCTCTGTCGGAACTCCCGAAGCCATCACCTCCGTCGACCGCCACTAGAACTATTGTCACAGATAAACAAACACTTTTCATTGGTCATTTCTTTAATTTATATATACTTTTTACATTTTAATCTTGATTATCTCTCTACACCTCAACCAGATCTTACTGAGTTAATTTTAAAATTTTGAATTTTTGTTGCAGTAGTAGCAGATGAATAACTTTGAAGAGGAATGAGTTCTTGGAAGATAGGATGTTGGTAAAAATCATCTTCTCGAACTGTCTCTCTCTATCTCTACAAACAAATCTGATGATGTCGAATCGTTAAGCTAAATTGATTCTCCTCCTCTCTGCAACCAAAATGCGTCTCTTTGCCTCTCTCCATTCAAGATTAAGAAAAACCCTAGATATCCCCCAAAAATTGATGCCACTCTTTCATCATCCTCGAATAACCCATCTCGAGATGGATGCGAAAGACATCCCAACACCGCCATCCTCCAGATCTTTCAACCCCTGATGCTATGTCGCTCGATTTATGTTATTTTTTTGTTTTTACTTTTTAGATCTTTTATCTTCGGTTAAATGAGGAGTATGACGTCTTTGATTTTGTCAGAGTCTGTGAAATAAGTACGGCGTCTTTGATTTCTGCCAGAAGTGAGGAGCTTGGCGAGATTTTGATTCTTTTTTGGTGCTCTAGAATGTTATCAAGTATTAGCAGGTAATTAAATTTTTCTATGTTTTTTAATCATTTGATTTCGTTTTTCGTGTTCAATTCCATGAAGTTCTTGAATACGCTAGATGTACAAAATCAATCTACCTTCTGATTCACCGGGTTCTCTATCTTTTTTTCTTTTAACAGGTATGCTTTTGATTCTTAATTTGTATATTTATTGGTGTAATGAATCGTTTTAGCTAGGGCATTATAACTCATGACATTGGCTGACCATGGCTGCACACTCTTCCAGCCAATGTCATGCCGCTCACAAATGATGTTCTTACTGTTCCTAAAGTGAACTTAAAGAAACATTTATCTTCACCGTGCTTGGATCCTTGGATACATTCTTCCTTTTTTGTAAACCTAAAAATCTAAGTCCATTATCTATTTTGAGCATCTCATCGTTGCCTCCATAACAGATAGTAGTTCTCATAAAATCTACTCCCAACTCTTATTTGAATAATGAAATATTTGAATAGAAGTAGAAAAATGACTGGTCCAGGTTAGCAAATGTACAACTTTTTAAGCATGAGGTACAGTTGATCAATGTTCTGGCCACCATTTTAACGTTTCAGGCGGTAAGTTTTTCGATCCTAATGAAATCAAGCACGTACTGGAGTTGGGACAGGAACCCTGCTTCATCTGAAAAACTAGCTCTCGCAAGAAGCCTAACGAGGTACAATTGTTCAAATTTTAAATTTTTTTCATTCTTCATCTTTTTTCATGTGTTTCTTTAATTTAGTGTTTATTTCAGTCAATGTAGAGCATTTGATATATGGATAGGGTTCAATTAGTATGTGAATGTGGAGATGAGCAATAGGAAAGATATACGTAGGAGATTAACATTCAACTATATATTGGCAGTTCATGAGTGATTTGTTAGGTATGTTCGAAAGTACCATAGAAAACTACTAAACATCCACTGGTTAAAATATGATACATAAATCTCTTTTCACTAGGGTCAAAATCGTCAAATTGGTCGACACCAAAAGTCGAAACATCGGGTTTTGTACCACCTACACAAATGACAGATTCAAGATTTCTAACAAGAGTACGCACTATAATTATAAAAAAATAATTAATATGTATTACTACTACACTATAGATGTTATAAAAAGAAAATTTAAAGTTAGTGCATGCATTTCCTAATTAAACACTTAATTATGAATCAACCATTCACTTGCATCCATGGCTATGATGTATAGATTTGAATAAAAAATGCAATTTGAGAAGCAGTGATTTTTTTGCATACTCAATTTATGCATATTGGCTTTAAGAGTTTGACTGAAACTGTGATTATGATATGGTTTGTGATGTTGAAGGGTCGATGCATTTAATTACATATTTAATCTTCATTCATTTTTGCTATTGACTTTATAAAAATAAACCATCATCTTTTCTATCATTATTCATATTTATTTGAGACATTTTTATTGATTATTTTAAAATATCTAGCCATAAGGTATCTATTTTTTTTAAATATTTTGTTTGTTTTGATATAAACACAGATGAAACAGCCGGCAAAATATTGGGACAAGCGGATCAACCTTATTTTTTAAGCAATTAAGTGTCAAGGTGTTTGTAATTTAATGGATCATATACCAGTTCCTGGGAGGTAAAATGTATTATGGCACATGCTTATGACCAATAATTGAAACGCTCGCGATTCATGATTGGTATTTGATAAATGTTTTACCAATGCTAAGTAGGTTTGATAAATCTTTCTTTTACATACTAATGGGAGAATAAGTAAATGTCATTACCTTTAATGTTCGATATGATGAAATTAAAGGAATGGAATGTTGATTCCATTGAAAGAGAAAAAAAAAACAAAACAAAACAAAAATGGACACCGTGTAATAATAAAATCATACAAATGGCTCATGTGTAATGGTTTAATGAAAACATACAAAAATGGTCCTAATGTAGTAAAATTAAAAAAAAAATTGTCATGTAATAGAAAAAACAATGTTTTCATGCTATAAGTGAGTAGAATGCCTTAAAAAAACAATGTTTACATGATTAACAGTTATAGGATATGTATATGCTCATTTTGTTTTTATGTTTGTGTTGTAGGATTAAATACAAGAAATAGCATCATACTTACTTGTGTATTTAATATGAGCATTCTACTTTTATTGATTTGTTTATTATAACATTCAACTTTTGTTTCTTCTAATTAACATTTTACAAAATGGTACTTTGAAAATTCTATCCAATTACAACGATGTTATTTAAACTTAAAGATGTTTTCATTTCTATGACGAAGACATGTTTCAAAACATATAACATACCAAAATACATTTTATGCACTCTCCACCAACATTCTAAATTAAAATCTATCAAACAACGTGAAATTAAACTTTAAACATATTGTATAAAAAATTGATCGCTTAACCTTCCGCCGCAATGTGCGACCTTAAAACCTTGTTGTTCACACTTTTGTAAAAAGAGGAGAACCCATAGGTAGTCTTTTGTAACCTTTTTAACATTTCTAATTGTTTTTCAACTTCTGAAGGCTTTTTTAGTTGTTTGAACCTTATTTCTCTGTCTATTCCTTTTTATCATATACAGATCAAAAATGTAAAATAAATAAATTATGGAGGATATTACCCATTGTTCATGCCTTTAACCTTTACCTGCAAGCCTTATTTTTATTGCTAGAGGCGAAGTCACAAGGCCTTACAATAATGCAGCTCCGCTCCAAAGGTCTTGGATGTAATTCTATTGTAATGTCCGTGTTTCTAGGCTAGACATTAATATTGACGTTATAATCTAGGTTAACCTTTGTAACTCATTTTGAGGAAATGAAAAGGAATTATGTGAATATTATGTGAATTATGTGTTTTATGCTTAATTATTAGGGTTTAATTAATTAAGAATAAAAATGAGCGTCAAAAATAAATATTAGATAAAGCCGATATCTATTAAAAAAGTTGTAGTGGTCGTGCGAAGGATTACAGATATATAAAAAATACCAAAATCCAAGTTATAACGAAGAAGTTATGACCTGTCGAAGTTTCACGACAAAACCGGCACGGTGCCGAATGACGTAAAAAGTGAGTTTTTGATAAACTACTTTTTAGCCTTAGTGATCTAAACGAAAGTCGTAGTGTTCGTTAAACCGAGAGTAGTTATAAAAAGAACGCCCAAATCTGACTTTGTATGAGGAAGTTATGATTTTTCGAAGTTTCAGCTTAGCAGTAGACAGCTAAAAACTCGAATTTTAGATCGAGTGATTTTTAGCCGACACGACCTAAAAGAGAATCGAAGGTCTCGTCAATAGTATCACATCGGTAAAAAGACAGACGAAAACGGACTTCGGATGAAGAAGTTATGAATTTTTAACGGATTTCTTGTCCCGGTCTGTTAAAAATAATAATATAAAAATTAAAGTCAAAATTAGCCGACGAAGTCTAAACGAAAGTTGTAGAGCGTAATTTTACCTACGCGTGCATATAAAGAACGTAAAAAACGGAGCTCGTATGCGAAAGTTATGGATTTTAGAAGTTTTTCCACAAAAATCGAGAAATTTCGCATAGGTGGCTCCGGCCACGTCACCCTCGCCCAAATCGTGCCAAGTGTCCGAACTGCTGAGTCATCCGAGGCCACCTGTCGACGCGTGTCACATTCTCCCTTGACCGAAGGCTCGGCCAATCAGGAGCTGCCTTGTACCCCTCTATGACGCGTCCGAGCTTCGCATATGGTGCCACGTCCGAAGCCTCGGACTAGACCTCTCTCCAATCAGAGGCCGACACCGAGACCCTCGCACGTGCGAGCCATGTGCTGCGCGCCTTCGCCATGCTGCTGCCGCGTGTCCTTGCTGCTGACTCATGCTTCCTTAGCCGACTTCGGACCTCCCTATAAATAGAAGGCTTGCGAGCCTTCTCGGATACTTTTGGAAATTTGCCATCTTTTACCCCTTTTTCAATATTTCCTTCATTCTAACATCCCCCAAAGCCCCGGTATCAATTATAACCCCGGGAATACGCCCCCGAAGTGCCCGAGAAGCCCGAGAAATTTATCTTTTCGGTTTCGAAGTCCGACCCTTGCAGAGCCCGGTTTCTCAATAAAACTCCCGGTTTTATTAGAAACGAACGTTTTAGGAAACGAATTGCTGCCCGATTTTCAGTAAATCAAGTGAGTATATAGTCACCTTCATCTTACACCTAGATATGAAGTATTTTCTATAAAATACGTGCTACGTGTAATTATATTAATTGTTTAATTGAGGTGACTGTTGAATAGATGTTTTATACAAGTTTTAAACTGTATATGTATTTTTATCTACAAATATGTTGGGTAAAACATGGGTAGATAGTTGATGTGTGATGAAATAAAATGATGAGAGGCCTCGATGTGATTGTGATCCAATCATCTAGCGGAGTTTGGATGACGACCACAGACTTTTCTAGACAGTCCAGTGGAACGCTGGCAGGCCCGCAACCTGTAGGTGTTAATGAACTTGGGTGTTCATTCGCTGTACTCCATCCCCCTCATGGTTGCCTTTAGGACATGTATGGCTGAGGAAACCCCTTAGCAGTAGTGTCAATCCCGATGATATTCTTTAGGCTAGGTCCCTTGTGATAAGTGTTTAGGGACGTGAAGTGAGGATAACGGGACCGGGTAATCAGGGTTATTGTTGATTGATGAACTTAATAAGTTTATTATTATTGTGGGTTGAAAACCCTATATGCTCACCAGGCTCCCAAGCCTGACCCACTCAGCTTTTTATGTTACAGGTAGTGGACCCCGAGCATAGTCGGAGGATGATGAGAGATTTTTGGATTATAGGCCAGTAGTTGTAAATAACTGTTGAAAAGCTTATAATGTCTTGTTTATGCTTTTGATCTGTATCGGAACATGACATCCCGAGGTTTTGATATGAAATGAAATTATATATTTCTTAAAGAAAGGTTTTGACAAACTTTTATCATGTTTTGTTTTGGGGACCAATTCCGCCACATCTTTTTAAAAGATTTCTCTGATTTTATTTTAAAAAGCATAAATTAAATCGGTCTTTTCTGGCCGAGAAATTAGGGGATGTTACAGTTGGTATCAGAGCATTAGTTTAAGCAAACTAAGAAATTGTAGGATTTCTAGACTTAAACTTAGAATGCTAAGTGATGATTGTGAGATGAGTGTCTACCATATTTTAGACACGAGCACTAGTTTATTTTAGGAAAGATGCCTAAAATGATTTTATGTGCTAAATGTTATATGTTTGCCATATATGCCATTAATTGTTCGGATCTATGGTATGTTGCCGACCGGATCTGGAAACCTTATGTATGTAGGATTCTAAGCGTATGATTACGATATTAGAACTAACATGTAAACGTTTTGGAGTGATAAGGGAATTTAAATACCCATCGAGGATAAAGACCTAAATTCGCCTTATTCGGTATATAGATTATAATGGCAAGAACTGGTAGTGGAGTTGCAAATGCAAACGGAAACAGGGATCAAGCAATTACTACAACAGAATAGGGAAGAAACTACGATACCTGTTGAACAGCCCGAATTGAATGAAGGGCAATCAGTAGGAGGGAACTACAGTGGGACTCTTGGTCAAGCCAACCCACCGATAGTTAGACAAAACAACCAGGATGGAGGAGTTGATGGACGCGAATGCAAATATAAAGATTTCATGGCATCTAAACCACCGTGTCTATCTGGAAGTCCGACACCGGTGGAATTCATGAATTGGATCTCCGAAATGGAGACGATGTTTGAAAGTTGTGAGTGCATCAACAAACAAAAGACCGCACTTGCAATTCCTCTGTTAAAATCTGGTGTATTGAGCTGGTGGAAGTTACTAGCTGATTCGATGCCCAAGGGAGAAGCGAGCAAGATGTCTTGGGAAGACTTTGTGGTACAACTGAAATTGCAATACTGCTCTGAGCAGGATCTTCTGAAAATTAATAATGAGTTCCAGAATTTAAAGAAAGGAAAGATGAGCGTTACTGAATACGCTGCTAGTTTTAAGGAAAAGGTGAAGCTCGTTCCTCATCTAGTTCCAACTGAACTTTCCAAGGTCAACAAGTTTGCCCTCGGATTACCAGCGGACTTTGGTCCGATGGTTAAGCAAGCAACCACTTTGAAAGCCGCCATCTGGGCTGCTAAGAATGTTGAGATTCAGATCAGAGAGAAGGGTCTGGAGAGGGCAGAAGTTGGTGAAAAGAGAAAATTTGAAGGAACTTCGGGTTCCAATAAGAAAAGCAAATTTTCAAAGTCTAAGAAGTTTGGAGGAGGAGGAGGCGAAGTGAAATGGTGTGAGAAGTGCAAGAAAAAGCACTCTGGGAAATGTAGTGAGGGGGTGACTTGCTACAAATGTGGAAAGACGGGGCATTTTGCCAACGCGTGTCCGTCCAACCAGAGGGTATGTTTTGGGTGCCATGAAGAAGGGCATATTTTGATAGACTGTCCGAAGAAGAAGGATGCAACAAAGCCCAATCTTCCACCAAAGCCGAAGGCGAGAGCCTTTCAGATGACACTTGAAGCTGCAAAAGAAGAAGTCGATGTCGCTTCAGGTACCTTTCTCGTAAACGAATTGTCTGCCCAAATTTTGTTTGATTCTGGAGCCAATTACTCCTTTATTTCATATTAATTTGGTAGAAAACTAGTTTTGCCTGTAGATAGACTAGTTAATGCTATAATAGTCGAGATTGCTAGTGGCAAGTTTGTACCTGTTATCCATCGTATGAAAAACATCCTCATTGACTTGGATGGGAATAAGTTCCATGAGGAATTATTGCCTATGGAGTTAAATGGTTTCGACATAGTTTTAGGAATGGATTGGCTTAGTGCCAATGATGCCGAAATATTGTGTAGGAAGAAGATAGTAAAAGTAAACCCGCCAGGGAGAGAGTCATTTATGGTGTATGGAGACAAACGCAGAGTAAACTCTGGAATCATTTCCCTAATGAAAGCTAGAAAGTGTTTGGCCAAGGGGTGTACATCATATCTAGCTTTCGTGATCGATGCTAAGAAGGAAAAGAAGGAGGTGCAGAATATTCCGGTGGTGTGTGATTATCCGGAAGTCTTTCTCGAATATCTTCCCGGATTTCCCCCTGATCGACAAGTAGAATTTCGTATCGACTTATTACCAGGAGCGACGCCGATAGCAAAAGCACCGTATCGATTAGCACCAACAGAGATGAAAGAACTTATGACACAACTTCAGGAGTTATTGGACAAAGGTTTCATTCGACCTAGTTCATCACCCTGAGGAGCCCCTGTGTTATTTGTAAAGAAGAAAGACGGGAGCATGAGAATGTGCATCGATTACAGAGAGCTGAATAAAGCGACGATAAAGAAGAAGTACCCGTTGCCGAGGATCGATGACCTGTTCGACCAGTTGCAAGGTTCGAGCTATTTCTCGAAGATCGATCTTAGGTCAGGATACCATCAACTAAAGGTGAGAGAGCAGGATATCGAAAAGACTGCGTTCAGAACAAGATATGGACACTATGAATTTTTGGTTATGTCGTTCGGACTAACCAATGCCCCAGCAGCTTTCATGGATTTTATGAACAGGGTTTGTAAACCATACCTTGATAAATCTGTGATAGTATTCATAGACGATATCTTGATTTATTCGAAAAGCAAGCAGGAGCATGAAAAGCATCTGCGTGAAGTGCTAGAAGTCCTGAGAAAGGAGAAGTTGTATGCAAAGTTCTCCAAATGTGAATTTTGGATTCAAGAAGTCCAATTTTTAGGTCATGTGGTTAACCAAGAAGGAATAATGGTTGACCTAGCAAAGATTGAAACTGTAATGAAGTGGGAACAACCAAAAAGTCCTACGGAGATTCGAAGCTTTTTAGGATTAGCCGGATATTATCGCCGATTTATCCAAGGCTTTTCTTCGATTGCTACTCCATTAATAGCTTTGACCCACAAAGGAGCTACTTATGCTTGGAATGAGAAGCATAAGGAAGCCTTTGAGAAGTTAAAGAAGAGATTGTGTGAAGCACCGATTCTTTCGTTACCTGAAGGAGTTGATGACTTCGTAGTTTATAGTGATGCCTCTGGAGTTTGGTTAGGTTGTGTTCTGACCCAAAGGGATAAAGTGATAGCGTATGCATCGAGGCAATTGAAAGAGCATGAAAAGAACTACCCTACTCATGATCTGGAGTTGGCAGCGGTAGTATTCGCCTTAAAGATATGGAGAAACTATCTTTATGGTACTAAATGCAAACTTTTCACTGATCATAAGAGTCTTCAATATCTCTTTAATCAGAAGGAATTGAACATGAGGCAACGGCGCTGGCTGGAGTTACTCAAGGACTACGACTGTGAGATACTTTACCACCCTGGTAAAGCAAATGTTGTTGTTGATGCTCTCAGTCGGAAGGTGAATCTTGAAAAGAAAAGGCCAAGAGCGTTGAGAATTGAAGTTGTCTCTACAATTGTGGAAAGTATAAAGAAAGCTCAGGAGGAAGCTTTAGAGAAAAATGACCGGAAGGAGGAACGTTTAGGCAAAACGTTGGTATTTGATACAAACGGTCAAGGACTGAAGGTATTCAAAGATAGAATTTGGGTACCTAAGACGGAAGGAGTAAGAGATCTTCTAATGGAAGAAGCTCATAAGACCATGTACTTGATTCATCTCGGCAGTACGAAAATGTATAGGGATCTAAAACCCTATTACTGGTGGCCGACGATGAAGCTCGATGTTGCTAAGTATGTGGCCGAGTGTGTAACTTGTGCTAGGGTTAAGGCACAACATCAAAAACCGTATGGGAGTTTAGAACCTTTACCTGTACCCATGGGTAAATGGGAAGATATTACTATGGATCTTGTGACTAAACTGCCCAGAACAAGGAACGGTCACGACATGATTTGGGTGGTCGTTGATCGCTTCATTAAGAGTGCGCATTTCATAGCCGCTAACGAGAAATGGTCTATGGATAAACTTGTGAATTCTTATGTGAAGGAAATTGTGAGGCTTCACGGTGTTCCATTAACGATTGTATCCGATCGTGACAGCCGTTTTACCTCAAGGTTTTGGAGAAGTCTACAAGAGGAATTGGTTACCAAGTTGTGTTTGAGTACAGCTTACCATCCGCAAACTGATGGTCAGAGCGAACGAACAATTCAAACATTGGAGGATATGCTGAGAGCATGTACCCTAGACTTCCAAGGTAACTGGGATGAACACTTACCTCTAGTAGAATTTTCCTATAATAATAGTTTCCACTCAAGCATCAAGATGACACCTTATCACGCTTTGTATGGAGAAAAGTGTCGAACGCCGTCATGTTGGCTGGAAGATGGGGAAAAGCAGTTTATGGGACCTGAAATAGTCTATCAAACTGCTGAAAAGTTGAAAGTGATTAGGGAAAGGATGTTAGCAGCTCAAGATCGACAAAAGAGTTATGCTGACAAGAAAAGACAACCGATTTCCTTCGAAGTTGGAGATTCGGTTTTACTTAAAGTCTCGCCGTGGAAGGGACTTATAAGATTTGGTAAAAGGGGAAAGTTGAGTCCAAGGTTTATTGGACCATTTAAAGTTCTTCAGAGGATCGGGAATCAAGCTTACAAGCTAGAATTACCAGAAGAACTGGAGGGTAATCATAACACCTTTCATGTGTGTTATTTGAGAAAGATCACGGGAGATGTGCCCGACATAATTTCCATTTTTGAATTAAGGTTGGATGAAAACAAGAGGTTGATTGAAGAACCTGATGCAATCGTTGACCGTAAGACTAAGAAGTTGCGATGCAAGATGGTCGATTTAGTGTTTGTGCATTGAAAACATACGAATGGGCCAAATCTCACCTGGGATACGGAGAGTGAGGATGTGGAGAACGGGAAGATAAACCTAATCATGGGGAATAAGAAGGCTTCACCTGTTACCAATATTGGAGTTTATACTTTGTTGCTAAGTAGTGGGTTAAAGTTAGATTTGAATAAATGTGTTTACTCGTCTGAAATGGCGAGGAATATTATTTCCTTTCATGGTTTGTACAAACAAGGGTTTACCTTTTCTTTTGATAATGAATGTGGTGGTATTAATGCTTTCTTTAATAATGTTCTTTATTTTAAAGCGTTACCTGGTGATGGTGTGTATGAAACTGTGTCGGTTGTAGATAACCTAGGAAATAATATGTTGTGTATTGATTCTTCTACTAGCTTGGATAAAGCATCATTGTGGCATTGTCGTCTTGGACATGTAAGCAAGAAACGCATAGGCCAACTCCAAAAGGATGGAGTCTTGGAGTCATTTGACCTAAAGTCAGATGATAGTTGTGAATCTTGTTTGCTTGGGAAAATGACAAAATCACCTTTCATTGGTACTTGTGCAAGGGGTGAGGGATTGTTGGACCTTATACATACTGATGTATGTGGACCCTTCAAAACCGCCACAAGGGATGCTAATCGCTATTATGTGACTTTTACTGATGATTATAGTAGATATGGTTATGTCTACTTAATCAAGCATAAGTCAGAGACTTTTGAAAGGTTTAAAGAGTTTAAACAGGAAGTAGAAAATCAATTGGTCGGGAACATTAAGATGCTTCGTTCCGATCGAGGTGGTGAGTATCTTAGCACAGAGTTCCTTACCTATCTGAAGGAGTGTGGGATTGTCTCACAATTGACACCTCTCAGGACACCACAACTGAATGGTATGGCTGAGAGGCTTAATCGGACCTTGTTGGTCATGGTTCGTTCCATGATGAGTCGAGCTTCGCTACCAATCTCTTTTTGGGGGTATGCCTTAGAGACTGCCGCCCATATCCTTAATATAGTCCCTACAAAGAAGGTTGCCAAAACACCTCATGAGATGTGGACTGGGAAAGTTCCCAACTTGGACCACATCAAAATTTGGGGTTGCGAGGCTTTTGTGAGGCGCGAGACTCACGATAAGCTCGAACCTCGAAGTGAGAGGTGTATTTTCATCGGCTACCCACAGAAATCCTTTGGTTACCTCTTCTACAGATCCAGTGAGAATGTGGTCTTTGTGGAAAGGAGAGAGGTCTTTCGTGAGAGAGAGTTCATGAGCCAAGGAAAACAGTGGGAGGCAAATTGACCTTGAAGAAATTCAAGAGTCAATTGGTGAAGAAACCTCAAACCCTAGCAATCAACCTGAGGAGGAAACTCCTGTTGATCCGACTGACAATTTTGTACCTCTGAGGCGTTCCACGAGAGTTAGGAATGCACCTGAGCATTACTATGGTTTCCATATTGCTGCAGAAGGTGATACACTTATCAGTGATAGCACATTGGTAAATCTGGATGAACCTAACAGCTACACGGAAGCCATGGCAGGCCCTGAGGCTGCTAAATGGAAAGAGGCTATGGACAACGAGATACAGTCCATGTATGACAATCAAGTTTGGAACTTGGTTGACAATGTACCAGGTCGAAAGACAGTCGGGTGCAAATGGATCTTCAAGAAGAAGACCGACATGGATGGTAATGTACACATTTATAAGGCGCGACTGGTTGCAAAGGGTTTTTCTCAGACTTCGGGAGTTGATTATGATGAGACTTTTCACCAGTAGCGAAGATTAAGTCTATTAGGGTTATGTTATCCATTGCTGCATTTCATGACTATGAAATATGGCAAATGGATGTCAAAACCGCTTTCCTTAATAGAAAGTTGGCTGAGGATGTTTACATGAATCAGACAGAGGGTTTTGTCAGTACATAGTACCCTAATAGAGTGTGTAAGATTGAGAAATCCATCTATGGATTGAAACAAGCACCTCGCAGATGGAATCTTTGCTTCGATGAGAGAGTCAAAGAGTTTGGTTTTTCGAGAAGTGAAGATGAGTCCTGTGTATATGTCAGAGCTAGTGGGAGTATAGTTAGCTTCTTGGTGCTGTATGTGGATGACATAGTACTCATAGGAAATGACATCCCAACCTTGCAGGAGGTGAAGTCCTGACTTGGGAAGTATTTTGCTATGAAGGATCTTGGAGAGGCTGCCTATATCCTAGGGATAAGGATATTAAGAGACAGGAGTAAAAGACTAATTGGACTTAGTCAGAGTACCTACTTGGACAAGGTGTTGAAAAGGTTCAACATGCAGAATTCCAAGAAAGGAGAATTACCGATCCAAAGCAATGCCAAACTGAGCAAGGCTCAGAGCCCAAGTACATAGGCTGAGATAGCTGAGATGAGTCGATTACCATATGCTTCCGTTGTTGGCTCGATCATGTATGATATGACTTGTACCCGCCCTGATGTGGCCTTCGCTTTGAGCATGGTCAGCAGATATCAAGGGAACCCTGGCAAGGCTCACTGGACTGCAATAAAGAACATTCTCAAGTACCTGCGGAGGACTAAGGATTGGATCCTTACCCTTGGTGGGATTGATGACTTGAGAGTAGTAGGGTATAGTGATGCTAGCTTTTATACTGATAAGGATAACTTCCGCTCTCAGTCGGGTCTTTACCCTAAATGGGGGGGGGGGCGATCACTTGGAAGAGTTCCAAGCAGGAAACGGTAGCTGATTCGACCTGTGAATCAGAGCACATAGCAGCGAGTGAAGCGGCAAAGGAGGCGATATGGCTGAAGAACTTCATCGGAGACCTTGGAGTTGTATCAGCCATCAAGGAGCCTATGGAGATTTTCTATGACAGCAATAGTGTGGTTTCCTTAGCCAAGGAACCGAGAGATCACGTCAGATCCAGACACATTGACATAAAATATCACTTCATAAGACACAAGATAGAAGAAGGACTCCTCGTGGCAGAGAAGGTATTATCATAAGAGAATCCTGCAGATCCCCTCACGAAGGGGCTGGCGAGGGTTAGGAATTTACAGCATGCGAGGCGCATCGGGCTGAAGGATGATATTAGTTTTACAAATTAGATAGCTATTTCTGAAACTTGTAAAATGTAATCGACATTTGATGATGAATAAAAGGTGTGTTTATTTATGAGTAAGGTGTTACCGTCTTTTGTCAATTATTTACTATTGTTTCAGCTTTGCATGTTTTGACTTCCAGAATAAATTACTTTATTCAAACTTCCACAGTCGGTCATACATCGGAAGTAGGTATGAATTAAGACTGTCATGAATTGGGCTTGTAGATGACTAAAGGTGTTTAGCCATAGCAATGGTTGCTACAACATTCATGAGTGCTCATAAGTTCTGAGTATTGGAATAAACCCACGCTCACTTGCATCACTTCATGGAATTTATCTTGAGTGATCGTGAGACGGTAATATCATATAAGTCTTCAAACCTAGAGATATGAGTTGTTGCCTATGAATTGGTTGTGCATTGATTGCACGAAAACGCATCAGTAACTTGATGTTATAAAATGTGCCTTTGTGTATAATTCAACAAGTAGTAGAACAAGTATATGACTCAAAGTTTATCTGTTCCTTCTAGTCCTTGGAGGATTAGAAGCGATATCTGGGCCCCTCGATGATTTTGTTTTGACCTATGTATCGGGCCCGGTCAGAACCTAATTGATGTGTTCAATTTAGTTCTATGTCAAACAAATCGGAAATCGGAAAACAAACTGTTGGACAATAAGTACGACCTTGTTCCATGTATTTGTCCGGCTGATATCATGAGAACAGAGGATTATATGATCACTTATCTAAAATGGCACTTCATAGTTCAATAGAGTTTTAAGAGCTATGATTGCCGGTTGGTTCCTGAAGTCATATAGGCAAATATAGTTATTAGACTTATCCAAGTGGGAGACTGTTGGATAAGGTGTCTAAGTCCATAACTTTATTTGGTATATACTTGACCCAACCCGGCATGGTCCATTTGGATTGCACTTCACCCGAACTATTTGTATGGTTAAACCTTTGAGAATTGTATGTTTGTGATTTATTAATATATTATAAGTTATAATATATTAATGTGAAATCATGTTATTTAATTAGTATTGATCATAAATTAATTTAGAATTAATTTGATGATAAAAAAGGTGACTAGTTAAATATGGGATCTTGTATTTATATAAGTGTGGGTTAATACTCATTTGTAATGGGCTTGGCATGCATGGGAGTCCATGGAGCTTTTAACCCATGGATCCTTGGAAAGGAAGAGTCATGGGTATTAGGGTTTACGTTGATGTAACCCTAATCCTCCACACTATATAAAGGAGCTTATGATGCTTGAAATGGCACTAAGTTTGTGTGTAAGAAAGGTGGCCGATTTCTACAAGCAAACATACTCTCTCATAGTTTTTCCAAAGTTTGTGGTGATTTGTGACTTCCATTTGAGGCATCCACATTATTGGTGCTTGGCTCTCAAACTCCAAGGAATCAACTCACTATTAAAAGGTATGTAATTCTTCTAGCTTTTATGTTTAAAGTTCCCCATGCCATGCTAGATAGGTTATGAACCTTGGAAAAACAAATTTGCATGTATTCTTTGTAAAACATAGATCCAAGGTTTCTAGGGTTGCATGTACACCATAGGAGTGTTAGAATGCTCAAAACCCATCAGAATGATCCGGCGGATCTCCTCATCGCTAGCACTACCGCCCTCGGGGTTGTGGCACGTACCCACCATGATGTCTCTGAAACACAACACAAAAATCATCAGAGACTCGTTCGAGTATCACACTCGATTTCCCGCCCTTACATGCTCCTTAGGACCCTAAGGATTCTTACTTGGGTTGCATATAGATCCGGTGTTTTCAGTAGTACGGGCCAAATACTACCTTCCACACCAACCTGTAGTCACCCCAAGTCCTCCTCCTAGGATTCCAATTCACTAGTACTCTATCTCTCACGGATATCAGACTAATCTCTCAGTAGGCTCCTCATACACTCATCTAGATATCTATCCTAGATTAACCCTCAACTCAAAACTCTTTCTTAGTGATTCCTGCTAGATACTCCCCCTCAGCACATACTCAAGGCAACAATAGATAGCAACAACTCCTAGGCTAAGGCATCACAAATCAGGAAAATCTAGCCCTAAATATGAAATACCTAGCCTATCCTCTAGCATGCATCCTTAACATCTCATAAATATCTCATAACACAAATAAGTAAGGGTATTTTGGGAAATCACCGTTCGGCTCTGGCTGATTGTACACACTGCTCCAACTCGTTTTTCTCTTAACTCTTTCTCATTTTGGAAAAATCACTTCTTTTGAAAAAATTTCTCAAATCCTCAGTTTGAGTCCAGACACACTCGAAGGTATATCCGAATCCCTCAAACCAAGGCTCTAATACCAACTTGTAACACCGTAAATTTTCAAACAAAATTTTTCATTTTTAAAAAATCATATAATTCTCATAAACATAGTTCTCAAATTTCCAAAATGACAATTTATCAAAAACACATGTTCATAAATGGTTTAAACACAATCCAAGATCCTCAAAACATAACTCCGCCTCGTGTGTACAATCAAGCCGGTGCCTTCCCTTGATCCTGAGAAGTACCTGAAACACATAACATATAACACGGTAAGCACGAAGCTTAGTGAGCTCCCCAAAATACCACACACATCTCATTAGCCTCTCATGGTCATACTCAAATAAGACCCTCCGGTCAATGTATCTCAGTGGAACCCTCCGGTCCCACAACTCGGGTGGACCCTCCGGTCCTAACTCAGTAAGCTCAGAATAATACACAACATAAATCACAAAGACATAATGCAGGATATCACAATACTCAATATAAACACATAAGACCCTCCGGTCACACAAAGATTACCACTTTAGGTAAGTATGGTGAGAAGACTCACCTCGTAAGCAAACAAATGAATCTCGTACACGAATCACCGATCTAGCCTCCGCCTAACACATATGATAATTATCTCTAATTAACACTCTATTCACAACTCTAAATAACCAAAGGCTATTCTCTCTCTCGAACACTTGGAATGGGTAAAAGACCATTCTACCCCTCCATGGTCACCGTACCCCTGTCTTGACCAAACCCTAAAGTCAATTGAAGTCAACACTCAAGTCAATAGACCATGTTGACCCGACTCGTCTAGTGCATCTATTTGACTCGTCGAGTCCCCTTGTTCCTTCAGAAAAGTCGCGAAAACCCAACTTAACTCGTCGAGTTGTCTCATCAACTCGCCGAGTTACTCATGTCAGACTCATCGGGGAAAACCCTAGCCGACTCGTCGAGTTGGCTCATCAACTCGGTGAGTCCCTTAAGTCCTATTTCTCATTCAGACGTTTCAAGTCAGATTTACAACCCCCAAACTCTAGATCTAGCCTCCCAAGGCTGAAGTACTACGTAAAGATACAATCTTTACGTCCATGCATGACACTTAGGGCTTGAAATTCCAAAACAAACTCCATTTAGGGTCTTACGCATAAAAGCTACTCTATAGTTGGATAGAGCTGGGACCTTTGGACTCTAGGAACCTTACAAGGTCTAGATCTGAAGTCTCAAACTCTTGGTGAGTTGAATACACTCAAAGCCTCTTGAAAAGATGAAATAAGCCCTAAACTCCATGAAAAATGAGATCTAATCACAACAATGAGCAAGGTGAAGACTTTTTACCTTTAACAGAAGCTATAGACGAATTAACACCAGATCCAACAGTCTCTTCTCGATCCATGCTTCAATACTCCACTCTCATCTTCAAAAAGTGTACTAAAATGCCCAAAGATTAGCTCTCTCTCTCTCTCTCTCTCTCTCTCTATTAGCCCAATATAGGCGATTAGGGTTTCACACAGGGGAGTAAGGTGGTTGGTGAGGCGGAAATGAGGGATTAAGGTCCTTTAAATAGGGCCCAACCCCGGAGAATTAGGGTTTCCTCTCACATCGCCAACTCGCCGAGTTGGTCTCTCTGACTCGTCGAGTTGGTCATAAAACCCACGTGGTCAATCCGCCTCTACTCGACGAGTTGGGGCATCCAACTCGTCGAGTTGGTTAAACAACTCATAAATAAATGTATATATATATTATACCTGGGAGTCGGATGTTGTAATTAATACTTTTGAATTTTGATATAGGCTACCTATGTAGATGTTTGTAGTGGATATGTTGGATTTGGAAAGTAATTCTTCTACCTTAAACAATTTTATATACAAAGTGAGAAATCTTTCTACCTTAAACTATTTATAAACAATTTTACAAATATGCAATTTCTTTTAAATTGTTAAGTATTAATATTCTGAATTGAAAACAATAATAACAATTATGAAATGAACATATACAAAGTAAAAATATACAAACAAAAGTTTATGATTTCAATGCTAAAATCATCACCATCTCCTCCACCTCCACCCTTAAACAACGTCATTATTTTTTCATTTAAATGCATTTATATGTTTTATTAACAATATTAATAATACAAGTTCAAAAAATAGTAATCTTATTTATATTTTTAATAATAATAATAATAATAATAATAATAATAATAAGGGTTTTGTTTGCAAAAAAAGTCATAATATTTTTGTTTACAGAAAAGTCCCAATATTTTGGGTTAGTTTACGAAATAGTCCAAAATTAATTTGGTATCGGTTTCAACCGGTCAAAAAGGGTCAAACTATAAATTTTTGCCAGTTTTTAGGACTTTTTCGTTCAAAAAAAAATCTTGGGATTAAAGTGTAACTTTTCCGTAAATATTGAGACTTTTCTGGAGATTTCCCCAAAAAAACCTGAAACTCAATTTTTTTTTATAGATTTTTAGTAATAGAAAAGAGTTGAAATAATTTCGGAACCTTCAAGATAACCTGGGCAAGGGAAAATCGTTGATTATAAGAGTTTGTGGTTAGGTCATGTGCGAATCAACCAAAAACCAATCCACAAAACCCATATGAAAATTAGGGTTTTAATAGACGGAAAGGAACGACAAAGGAAGCAGAGTTGGTGAGTAGTGGGTAAGGCAATGTTGATCACAGTCGTCGTCGTTCCTTTTCTGTTACTCTTTGGAGTCGATTGGTAGATAAGCAATAAAAGAGGATGATTAATCTGAGAGGGAGAGGAAGCAGTAGCTGTGAAGTAGGTGTGAGGTAGAGTGAGTCGGTGGAGTAGAACAGAACAGGTACGTGTTGCTTCCTAACCTACCGAAGAAGGTTGAGATTAGAGTCGGCATCTCCGACTGGACGCCACCGCTCCCGTATTCGGTGGTCAGCACCATCTCCATCGATAATATATAAAACCTACAAAAGAGTTACAAAATCTACAAAATAGTTACAAATTTTTGCAGATTGATTTTGTATTCTTCATAATTTACCTCCAAAGACTTCTCTATTTGCGCTTCACTTCTGGAAGCATCTTCAACATTTATAGAAAGAATAGCAGCAACCCTATTTACACAATAAATCTTCCTAACTTGAACTTCATCCTATCAATTAACTACAAATGCTTAGTGTTGTTGGTTCAAAAGTTAGAGAAAAGTATTTGAAAAAAAAAACACTTATGTATTTCATCTGCCGAAAGGTATCTTTGATGGCTTGTGGGGGAACTTTTACCACTCCTTCAATGTCAACAAAGGATTCTTTGCGAATCGTCTGAATCCGCCCCCTTATTAGCACAATGCGGTCTTTGAGTTCTTCCAGCACAGAGTTTCAAAAGTGGAATATAAAGTAGATAAAAAAATGGTAGATTGTTGGTGGGAAAAATAAGCATGGGACACGTATCTAAGTGGTGGAAAACAAAGGCGGACACGTATCTAGGCGGTGGAAAACAAAAGGCAGCACACGTAACCCTAATCGAAATCCCAGTTTTTTATTAAAAAAAATCCACCAATGATAGAAAATAACGGTTCACAAAGGTATCTTAGGATGTATATATAAATATATATATATATATATATATATATATATATATATATATATATATATATATATATATAGAGAGAGAGAGAGAGAGAGAGAGGATGGTTCAATTGAGAAAAAAAGGTTGAGAATGGGGGAACCATTCTCAGCCAATCATTTAATGAGCTTAAAAAACACACGGTGGCAAACTTGTAAATAATCCAAATACATTAATGAGCGGTGGCAAATTTGTCTTGGACTCCATCAATATCTTCGTCTCTAATCTACACATCACCACTACATCTCTCATCCTACCACATAAGCAACCGTGAATCTGGGTCACGAAATCCACTTGATGGCGACGATTTGGCACCGCCGTCAGAGGAGACGATTTAGCACCACCATTGCAGATCTAACTCCGATTAGGGTTATCATCACCATCTCAGACAACGGCGACCTCGAACTTCATCTTTGTCCTTATCCGACAACCGCTAAGAGAAAATAAGCAGCGTTACATGGATCAAATTCCATGGCAACCACTAGTGTAATGGGAACAGAATGTGAAGTTGGAGTAGGAGCAGATGACGGCACCGACGATGAAAAACCACCACATTGTAGCTTCCTACAATCAACAGGACCAACATTTCTAGAGGAACACTCCCCCACCAGCCAAAGTATCATGTTTTTAACATTTTTAAAAAAATTAACTTGTATGCACTCCAACTGTTTGATGAAATGCATAAACTAAATTATCACGTTATATTCACATATGAATATGTTTTTTCACCTGAATCAGTATATGATTATTAAAACAAAAAAAATATGCAAGTCTGTATGTTATTCATATGTGAATAACATATAAAAATTATATATATATATATATATATATATATATATATATATATATATATATATATATATTTGTGAAAACACCTTGTAATATTCATATGTGAATATACTGTGTAATATTCATAAGTGAATATATCATCTAATATTCACAAGTGAATATACTATGCAATACCCACATGTGATATACCATGTAATACTATGTAATATTCACATATGAAAATATCATATAATATTCATAAGTGAATATATCATCTAATATTCACAAGTGAATATACTATGTAATATTCACAAGTGAATGCATCGTCTAATATTTAAATATGAATATACTATGTTTATTATATGTTATATTCATATATGAATGATACTTAAATTGTAAAAAAAAATTAATCATACTTTTTATTGATAAGTGAATAACGAATGTACTGTAATAAAAATTTGATGCATTTTTATTCACTTATGAATATCGATAGCTGAAAATATAAAAAAAATAATTTTTTTATTTTATCTTAAAACTATATCAATATGGATGTCTATTTGTAGAGAATAAAAAATCATGAATTTTGGTATATTTAAAATCTTTTTTCGATAAAAATATATTCTTAAAAATTAAAAAAAAAACGAAAAAACTATGTTTTGTATATATTAAGGTAATTATTAGCATAATTTAAGGAAATATGTTTTGTTGAAAATACATGTCTATTCCTTTCCCATTTCCGCTGGTACGACGGGGACTTTTGCGGCAAAAATAAATGAGTGACTGAGAATGATTCCCCCATTCTTAACTTTTTTTTATTTTCTCAATTGAACTTACCTATATATATATATATATATATATATATATATATATATATATATATATATATATATATCTTTACTATCTAATAAAAGAAATCTCACTATTTCTATAAATAGATTCAATATAATAATAATATTTTTTTAGACTAAACTGCACAAATGGTCCTTGTGGTTTGCTCAAAATTGCCACTTTGGTCCAAAAAAGTTTGGACTAGCACCACTGGTCCAAAGTTTTCATTTTGTTGCTTGTTTGGTCCAATCTATTCTGATTTTTTTCAAAATGACGAATTTACCCTTTTTAATATGATTTTCTCTTTTTTGTTAATTGTTTTCCTGATTTTCAGATTTGAAAAAATAAAAAAAATAAATAATTAAATTAAATTTCTCTCTCTCTCTCTCTCTCTCTCTCTCTCTCTCTCTCTCTCTAACAAATCAAAATCTGCAGTCGATCGTCTAGATGTTCATATCCAATCACCAAATGAAATCAATAAACTCTTTAGGATTTTTCAAAACTTCATATTCAATCTCTAGATTAACCGTGAACAGAATCAGTAAAATTTATGGGTATCTTCAAATCTAGAACCTGTAACAAAATCATAAAATTTGTGGGAATCTTCAAACCCAGAACCTGTAACAAAATCATCTTCTTTAACCTAACCTAGGAAATTTTTAGAACTTCACCTCCAACCTCCAAATCGGCGGCAGCTACCACATCTGATATCACCATGGACCAATTTCCTCAACACTAAACAAATGACAGAGCTTTGACTCTATTTAGATCTGATTTTGAATCGATGACATAACTGATGATTCTTGAGTTATAGAGAAGTAATCCTAAAACTTTTTTTGGTTTTTGATTTCTTGAACTTGGACTTTTCTGGTGATGATTATTGATTCTTGAACATGGATGTCGTAGCTGATGATTCTTGATTCAGAGACTTGACGATTGCCTCCGGTATTGCATTGTTGTTGGTAAAAAGACATCCCCCTCAATCTGTTGCTGCTTCCAATCGGGTCCCTCTTCTCAATCAGACAAAGGCAGAGGACCGGAGTCCTTATTCCTCCTTCGTGTGTTGCTGACCGATTGAATCAGAAGAAGAAAGAAGACGATGACGGTTTCAAGATGAACAGAACACAAGCCTTAGCACCGACCACGCCGTCTCTCGACCCTCCTGGCTCCATCAAACGACCCTCAGGTGAGCTTCAGCTTCAGAGGCTGCGGCCATTCTCATTTCCTAAAACCGTAGGGTTTTCAGAGGTTGCGGTCGATTCAATCCCTAGTTTCGATCTTTGTGTCACAGCCTAGAACTTTTAGGGTTAGGGTTTCGCTACCAGAGCTTCGATCTGGTGGCGTTCATCTTTTCTGTCGGTGGTGTTCATCTTTTCTGCCTGTGGTGTTCACAATTTCCGGCGAGAGTAAAGCCTGGGTGAGGGAGTAAGGGTAGTGACGTTCTCTGAGAGAGAGAGAGAGAGAGAGAGAGAGAGAGAGATTTTTTATTTTTATTTTTTTTATTTTGTTATAAAAAATTATAAAAATAAAATAGAAAATGAAAATTTTCTTTTTTCTTTTTTTCTTTTAATCATAAAAAGTATTTAAATAATAAAAAAACTGAAAAAGAAAAAAAAATAAGGGCAAAATAGTCATTATGAAAAAGTTTATAGAAAAGTGGATCAAACTCGCAACAAAATGAAAAGTTTTGACCTCTGGTGCTAGTCCAAACCTTTTTGGACCAAAGTGACAATTTTCAGCTAACCACAGGAATCATTTGTGCAGTTTTGTCTATTTTTTAAGACGTTCAAATCATTAAGACAATAATACAAGTAGCCATCAATAAAATAATAATATTTTTAAGGTTGTACAAAACATGAACGAATGAAGTACACTTAACCAATGCATATAAACTTCTGGTTTGACCGAGTTCTTTAGTCCAAATGATGAGTTGTGAAGAAGCCTAAGATCCCGGAAAAAATCATTTCAGTTGTTGCCCCCCTTCCCCTATATCCGTTCTTCTTCTCCTTCGCAGAAATCATCCCGTTTCTCTTTCTACTAAACGAGTTTTCTTCTTCTCTCGGTAAAAAAAACCCTAAGACCACCCCTCAGTTACGTCGTACTTACCACCACGGTTTTTCTTTCTTCCACCAACAAACAAACCCTAATGGAAATCTTCAGCATAATTGATGCCGCCTCCCCACACCTTCGTCTTCTCCATCAATGTCCTCCATGACCCACTCAAGCATTTGTTCCATCGTCTCTGTCGGAACTCCCGAAGCCATCACCTCCGTCGACCGCCACTAGAACTATTGTCACAGATAAACAAACACTTTTCATTGGTCATTTCTTTAATTTATATATACTTTTTACATTTTAATCTTGATTATCTCTCTACACCTCAACCAAATCTTACTGAGTTAATTTTAAAATTTTGAATTTTTGTTGCAGTAGTAGCAGATGAATAACTTTGAAGAGGAATGAGTTCTTGGAAGATAGGATGTTGGTAAAAATCATCTTCTCGAACTGTCTCTCTCTATCTCTACAAACAAATCTGATGATGTCGAATCGTTAAGCTAAATTGATTCTCCTCCTCTCTGCAACCAAAATGCGTCTCTTTGCCTCTCTCCATTCAAGATTAAGAAAAACCCTAGATATCCCCCAAAAATTGACGCCACTCTTTCATCATCCTCGAATAACCCATCTCGAGATGGATGCGAAAGACATCCCAACACCGCCATCCTCCAGATCTTTCAACCCCTGATGCTATGTCGCTCGATTTATGTTATTTTTTTGTTTTTACTTTTTAGATCTTTTATCTTCGGTTAAATGAGGAGTATGACGTCTTTGATTTTGTCAGAGTCTGTGAAATAAGTACGGCGTCTTTGATTTCTGCCAGAAGTGAGGAGCTTGGCGAGATTTTGATTCTTTTTTGGTGCTCTAGAATGTTATCAAGTATTAGCAGGTAATTAAATTTTTCTATGTTTTTTAATCATTTGATTTCGTTTTTCGTGTTCAATTCCATGAAGTTCTTGAATACGCTAGATGTACAAAATCAATCTACCTTCTGATTCACCGGGTTCTCTATCTTTTTTTCTTTTAACAGGTATGCTTTTGATTCTTAATTTGTATATTTATTGGTGTAATGAATCGTTTTAGCTAGGGCATTATAACTCATGACATTGGCTGACCATGGCTGCACACTCTTCCAGCCAATGTCATGCCGCTCACAAATGATGTTCTTACTGTTCCTAAAGTGAACTTAAAGAAACATTTATCTTCACCGTGCTTGGATCCTTGGATACATTCTTCCTTTTTTGTAAACCTAAAAATCTAAGTCCATTATCTATTTTGAGCATCTCATCGTTGCCTCCATAACAGATAGTAGTTCTCATAAAATCTACTCCCAACTCTTATTTGAATAATGAAATATTTGAATAGAAGTAGAAAAATGACTGGTCCAGGTTAGCAAATGTACAACTTTTTAAGCATGAGGTACAGTTGATCAATGTTCTGGCCACCATTTTAACGTTTCAGGCGGTAAGTTTTTCGATCCTAATGAAATCAAGCACGTACTGGAGTTGGGACAGGAACCCTGCTTCATCTGAAAAACTAGCTCTCGCAAGAAGCCTAACGAGGTACAATTGTTCAAATTTTAAATTTTTTTCATTCTTCATCTTTTTTCATGTGTTTCTTTAATTTAGTGTTTATTTCAGTCAATGTAGAGCATTTGATATATGGATAGGGTTCAATTAGTATGTGAATGTGGAGATGAGCAATAGGAAAGATATACGTAGGAGATTAACATTCAACTATATATTGGCAGTTCATGAGTGATTTGTTAGGTATGTTCGAAAGTACCATAGAAAACTACTAAACATCCACTGGTTAAAATATGATACATAAATCTCTTTTCACTAGGGTCAAAATCGTCAAATTGGTCGACACCAAAAGTCGAAACATCGGGTTTTGTACCACCTACACAAATGACAGATTCAAGATTTCTAACAAGAGTACGCACTATAATTATAAAAAAATAATTAATATGTATTACTACTACACTATAGATGTTATAAAAAGAAAATTTAAAGTTAGTGCATGCATTTCCTAATTAAACACTTAATTATGAATCAACCATTCACTTGCATCCATGGCTATGATGTATAGATTTGAATAAAAAATGCAATTTGAGAAGCAGTGATTTTTTTGCATACTCAATTTATGCATATTGGCTTTAAGAGTTTGACTGAAACTGTGATTATGATATGGTTTGTGATGTTGAAGGGTCGATGCATTTAATTACATATTTAATCTTCATTCATTTTTGCTATTGACTTTATAAAAATAAACCATCATCTTTTCTATCATTATTCATATTTATTTGAGACATTTTTATTGATTATTTTAAAATATCTAGCCATAAGGTATCTATTTTTTTTAAATATTTTGTTTGTTTTGATATAAACACAGATGAAACAGCCGGCAAAATATTGGGACAAGCGGATCAACCTTATTTTTTAAGCAATTAAGTGTCAAGGTGTTTGTAATTTAATGGATCATATACCGGTTCCTGGGAGGTAAAATGTATTATGGCACATGCTTATGACCAATAATTGAAACGCTCGCGATTCATGATTGGTATTTGATAAATGTTTTACCAATGCTAAGTAGGTTTGATAAATCTTTCTTTTACATACTAATGGGAGAATAAGTAAATGTCATTACCTTTAATGTTCGATATGATGAAATTAAAGGAATGGAATGTTGATTCCATTGAAAGAGAAAAAAAAACAAAACAAAACAAAAATGGACACCGTGTAATAATAAAATCATACAAATGGCTCATGTGTAATGGTTTAATGAAAACATACAAAAATGGTCCTAATGTAGTAAAATTAAAAAAAAAATTGTCATGTAATAGAAAAAACAATGTTTTCATGCTATAAGTGAGTAGAATGCCTTAAAAAAACAATGTTTACATGATTAACAGTTATAGGATATGTATATGCTCATTTTGTTTTTATGTTTGTGTTGTAGGATTAAATACAAGAAATAGCATCATACTTACTTGTGTATTTAATATGAGCATTCTACTTTTATTGATTTGTTTATTATAACATTCAACTTTTGTTTCTTCTAATTAACATTTTACAAAATGGTACTTTGAAAATTCTATCCAATTACAACGATGTTATTTAAACTTAAAGATGTTTTCATTTCTATGACGAAGACATGTTTCAAAACATATAACATACCAAAATACATTTTATGCACTCTCCACCAACATTCTAAATTAAAATCTATCAAACAACGTGAAATTAAACTTTAAACATATTGTATAAAAAATTGATCGCTTAACCTTCCGCCGCAATGTGCGACCTTAAAACCTTGTTGTTCACACTTTTGTAAAAAGAGGAGAACCCATAGGTAGTCTTTTGTAACCTTTTTAACATTTCTAATTGTTTTTCAACTTCTGAAGGCTTTTTTAGTTGTTTGAACCTTATTTCTCTGTCTATTCCTTTTTATCATATACAGATCAAAAATGTAAAATAAATAAATTATGGAGGATATTACCCATTGTTCATGCCTTTAACCTTTACCTGCAAGCCTTATTTTTATTGCTAGAGGCGAAGTCACAAGGCCTTACAATAATGCAGCTCCGCTCCAAAAGTCTTGGATGTAATTCTACCGTAATGTCCGTGTTTCTAGGCTAGACATTAATATTGACGTTATAATCTAGGTTAACCTTTGTAACTCATTTTGAGGAAATGAAAAGGAATTATGTGAATATTATGTGAATTATGTGTTTTATGCTTAATTATTAGGGTTTAATTAATTAAGAATAAAAATGAGCGTCAAAAATAAATATTAGATAAAGCCGATATCTATTAAAAAAGTTGTAGTGGTTGTGCGAAGGATTACAGATATATAAAAAATACCAAAATCCAAGTTATAACGAAGAAGTTATGACCTGTCGAAGTTTCACGACAAAACCGGCACGGTGCCGAATGACGTAAAAAGTGAGTTTTTGATAAACTACTTTTTAGCCTTAGTGATCTAAACGAAAGTCGTAGTGTTCGTTAAACCGAGAGTAGTTATAAAAAGAACGCCCAAATCTGACTTTGTATGAGGAAGTTATGATTTTTCGAAGTTTCAGCTTAGCAGTAGACAGCTAAAAACTCGAATTTTAGATCGAGTGATTTTTAGCCGACACGACCTAAAAGAGAATCGAAGGTCTCGTCAATAGTATCACATCGGTAAAAGGACAGACGAAAACGGACTTCGGATGAAGAAGTTATGAATTTTTAACGGATTTCTTGTCCCGGTCTGTTAAAAATAATAATATAAAAATTAAAGTCAAAATTAGCCGACGAAGTCTAAACGAAAGTTGTAGAGCGTAATTTTACCTACGCGTGCATATAAAGAACGTAAAAAACGGAGCTCGTATGCGAAAGTTATGGATTTTAGAAGTTTTTCCACAAAAATCGAGAAATTTCGCATAGGTGGCTCCGGCCACGTCACCCTCGCCCAAATCGTGCCACGTGTCCGAACTGCTGAGTCATCCGAGGCCACCTGTCAACGCGTGTCACATTCTCCCTTGACCGAAGGCTCGGCCAATCAGGAGCTGCCTCGTACCCCTCTATGACGCGTCCGAGCTTCGCATATGGTGCCACGTCCGAAGCCTCGGACTAGACCTCTGTCCAATCAGAGGCCGACACCGAGACCCTCGCACGTGCGAGCCATGTGCTGCGCGCCTTCGCCATGCTGCTGCCGCGTGTCCTTGCTGCTGACTCATGCTTCCTTAGCCGACTTCGGACCTCCCTATAAATAGAAGGCTTGCGAGCCTTCTCGGATACTTTTGGAAATTTGCCATCTTTTACCCCTTTTTCAATATTTCCTTCATTCTAACATCCCCCAAAGCCCCGGTATCAATTATAACCCCGGGAATACGCCCCCGAAGTGCCCGAGAAGCCCGAGAAATTTATCTTTTCGGTTTCGAAGTCCGACCCTTGCAGAGCCCGGTTTCTCAATAAAACTCCCGGTTTTATTAGAAACGAACGTTTTAGGAAACGAATTGCTGCCCGATTTTCAGTAAATCAAGTGAGTATATAGTCACCTTCATCTTACACCTAGATATGAAATATTTTCTATAAAATACGTGCTACGTGTAATTATATTAATTGTTTAATTGAGGTGACTGTTGAATAGATGTTTTATACAAGTTTTAAACTGTATATGTATTTTTATCTACAAATATGTTGGGTAAAACATGGGTAGATAGTTGATGTGTGATGAAATAAAATGATGAGAGGCCTCGATGTGATTGTGATCCAATCATCTAGCGGAGTTTGGATGACGACCACAAACTTTTCTAGACAGTCCAGTGGAACGCTGGCAGGCCCGCAACCTGTAGGTGTTAATGAACTTGGGTGTTCATTCGCTGTACTCCATCCCCCTCATGGTTGCCTTTAGGACATGTATGGCTGAGGAAACCCCTTAGCAGTAGTGTCAATCCCGATGATATTCTTTAGGCTAGGTCCCTTGTGATAAGTGTTTAGGGACGTGAAGTGAGGATAACGGGAACGGGTAATCAGGGTTATTGTTGATTGATGAACTTAATAAGTTTATTATTATTGTGGGTTGAAAACCCTATATGCTCACCAGGCTCCCAAGCCTGACCCACTCAGCTTTTTATGTTACAGGTAGTGGACCCCGAGCATAGTCGGAGGATGATGAGAGATTTTTGGATTATAGGCCAGTAGTTGTAAATAACTGTTGAAAAGCTTATAATGTCTTGTTTATGCTTTTGATCTGTATCGGAACATGACATCCCGAGGTTTTGATATGAAATGAAATTATATATTTCTTAAAGAAAGGTTTTGACAAACTTTTATCATGTTTTGTTTTGGGGACCAATTCCGCCACATCTTTTTAAAAGATTTCTCTGATTTTATTTTAAAAAGCATAAATTAAATCGGTCTTTTCTGGCCGAGAAATTAGGGGATGTTACAGTTGGTATCAGAGCATTAGTTTAAGCAAACTAAGAAATTGTAGGATTTCTAGACTTAAACTTAGAATGCTAAGTGATGATTGTGAGATGAGTGTCTACCATATTTTAGACACGAGCACTAGTTTATTTTAGGAAAGATGCCTAAAATGATTTTATGTGCTAAATGTTATATGTTTGCCATATATGCCATTAATTGTTCGGATCTATGGTATGTTGCCGACCGGATCTGGAAACCTTATGTGTGTAGGATTCTAAGCGTATGATTACGATATTAGAACTAACATGTAAACGTTTCGGAGTGATAAGGGAATTTAAATACCCATCGAGGATAAAGACCTAAATTCGCCTTATTCGGTATATAGATTATAATGGCAAGAACTGGTAGTGGAGTTGCAAATGCAAACGGAAACAGGGATCAAGCAATTACTACAACAGAATAGGGAAGAAACTACGATACCTGTTGAACAGCCCGAATTGAATGAAGGGCAATCAGTAGGAGGGAACTACAGTGGGACTCTTGGTCAAGCCAACCCACCGATAGTTAGACAAAACAACCAGGATGGAGGAGTTGATGGATGCGAATGCAAATATAAAGATTTCATGGCATCTAAACCACCGTGTCTATCTGGAAGTCCGACATCGGTGGAATTCATGAATTGGATCTCCGAAATGGAGACGATGTTTGAAAGTTGTGAGTGCATCAACAAACAAAAGACCGCACTTGCAATTCCTCTGTTAAAATCTGGTGTATTGAGCTGGTGGAAGTTACTAGCTGATTCGATGCCCAAGGGAGAAGCGAGCAAGATGTCTTGGGAAGACTTTGTGGTACAACTGAAATTGCAATACTGCTCTGAGCAGGATCTTCTGAAAATTAATAATGAGTTCCAGAATTTAAAGAAAGGAAAGATGAGCGTTACTGAATACGCTGCTAGTTTTAAGGAAAAGGTGAAGCTCGTTCCTCATCTAGTTCCAACTGAACTTTCCAAGGTCAACAAGTTTGCCCTCGGATTACCAGCGGACTTTGGTCCGATGGTTAAGCAAGAAACCACTTTGAAAGCCGCCATCTGGGCTGCTAAGAATGTTGAGATTCAGATCAGAGAGAAGGGTCTGGAGAGGGCAGAAGTTGGTGAAAAGAGAAAATTTGAAGGAACTTCGGGTTCCAATAAGAAAAGCAAATTTTCAAAGTCTAAGAAGTTTGGAGGAGGAGGAGGCGAAGTGAAATGGTGTGAGAAGTGCAAGAAAAAGCACTCTGGGAAATGTAGTGAGGGGGTGACTTGCTACAAATGTGGAAAGACGGGGCATTTTGCGAACGCGTGTCCGTCCAACCAGAGGGTATGTTTTGGGTGCCATGAAGAAGGGCATATTTTGATAGACTGTCCGAAGAAGAAGGATGCAACAAAGCCCAATCTTCCACCAAAGCCGAAGGCGAGAGCCTTTCAGATGACACTTGAAGCTGCAAAAGAAGAAGTCGATGTCGCTTCAGGTACCTTTCTCGTAAACGAATTGTCTGCCCAAATTTTGTTTGATTCTGGAGCCAATTACTCCTTTATTTCATATTAATTTGGTAGAAAACTAGTTTTGCCTGTAGATAGACTAGTTAATGCTATAATAGTCGAGATTGCTAGTGGCAAGTTTGTACCTGTTAGCCATCGTATGAAAAACATCCTCATTGACTTGGATGGGAATAAGTTCCATGAGGAATTATTGCCTATGGAGTTAAATGGTTTCGACATAGTTTTAGGAATGGATTGGCTTAGTGCCAATGATGCCGAAATATTGTGTAGGAAGAAGATAGTAAAAGTAAACCCGCCAGGGAGAGAGTCATTTATGGTGTATGGAGACAAACGCAGAGTAAACTCTGGAATCATTTCCCTAATGAAAGCTAGAAAGTGTTTGGCCAAGGGGTGTACATCATATCTAGCTTTCGTGATCGATGCTAAGAAGGAAAAGAAGGAGGTGCAGAATATTCCGGTGGTGTGTGATTATCCGGAAGTCTTTCTCGAATATCTTCCCGGATTTCCCCCTGATCGACAAGTAGAATTTCGTATCGACTTATTACCAGGAGCGACGCCGATAGCAAAAGCACCGTATCGATTAGCACCAACAGAGATGAAAGAACTTATGACACAACTTCAGGAGTTATTGGACAAAGGTTTCATTCGACCTAGTTCATCACCCTGAGGAGCCCCTGTGTTATTTGTAAAGAAGAAAGACGGGAGCATGAGAATGTGCATCGATTACAGAGAGCTGAATAAAGCGACGATAAAGAAGAAGTACCCGTTGCCGAGGATCGATGACCTGTTCGACCAGTTGCAAGGTTCGAGCTATTTCTCGAAGATCGATCTTAGGTCAGGATACCATCAACTAAAGGTGAGAGAGCAGGATATCGAAAAGACTGCGTTCAGAACAAGATATGGACACTATGAATTTTTGGTTATGTCGTTCGGACTAACCAATGCCCCAGCAGCTTTCATGGATTTGATGAACAGGGTTTGTAAACCATACCTTGATAAATCTGTGATAGTATTCATAGACGATATCTTGATTTATTCGAAAAGCAAGCAGGAGCATGAAAAGCATCTGCGTGAAGTGCTAGAAGTCCTGAGAAAGGAGAAGTTGTATGCAAAGTTCTCCAAATGTGAATTTTGGATTCAAGAAGTCCAATTTTTAGGTCATGTGGTTAACCAAGAAGGAATAATGGTTGACCTAGCAAAGATTGAAGCTGTAATGAAGTGGGAACAACCAAAAAGTCCTACGGAGATTCGAAGCTTTTTAGGATTAGCCGGATATTATCGCCGATTTATCCAAGGCTTTTCTTCGATTGCTACTCCATTAATAGCTTTGACCCACAAAGGAGCTACTTATGCTTGGAATGAGAAGCATAAGGAAGCCTTTGAGAAGTTAAAGAAGAGATTGTGTGAAGCACCGATTCTTTCGTTACCTGAAGGAGTTGATGACTTCGTAGTTTATAGTGATGCCTCTGGAGTTTGGTTAGGTTGTGTTCTGACCCAAAGGGATAAAGTGATAGCGTATGCATCGAGGCAATTGAAAGAGCATGAAAAGAACTACCCTACTCATGATCTGGAGTTGGCAGCGGTAGTATTCGCCTTAAAGATATGGAGAAACTATCTTTATGGTACTAAATGCAAACTTTTCACTGATCATAAGAGTCTTCAATATCTCTTTAATCAGAAGGAATTGAACATGAGGCAACAGCGCTGGCTGGAGTTACTCAAGGACTACGACTGTGAGATACTTTACCACCCTGGTAAAGCAAATGTTGTTGTTGATGCTCTCAGTCGGAAGGTGAATCTTGAAAAGAAAAGGCCAAGAGCGTTGAGAATTGAAGTTGTCTCTACAATTGTGGAAAGTATAAAGAAAGCTCAGGAGGAAGCTTTAGAGAAAAATGACCGGAAGGAGGAACGTTTGGGCAAAACGTTGGTATTTGATACAAACGGTCAAGGACTGAAGGTATTCAAAGATAGAATTTGGGTACCTAAGACGGAAGGAGTAAGAGATCTTCTAATGGAAGAAGCTCATAAGACCATGTACTTGATTCATCTCGGCAGTACGAAAATGTATAGGGATCTAAAACCCTATTACTGGTGGCCGACGATGAAGCTCGATGTTGCTAAGTATGTGGCCGAGTGTGTAACTTGTGCTAGGGTTAAGGCACAACATCAGAAACCGTATGGGAGTTTAGAACCTTTACCTGTACCCATGGGTAAATGGGAAGATATTACTATGGATCTTGTGACTAAACTGCCCAGAACAAGGAACGGTCACGACATGATTTGGGTGGTCGTTGATCGCTTCATTAAGAGTGCGCATTTCATAGCCGCTAACGAGAAATGGTCTATGGATAAACTTGTGAATTCTTATGTGAAGGAAATTGTGAGGCTTCACGGTGTTCCATTAACGATTGTATCCGATCGTGACAGCCGTTTTACCTCAAGGTTTTGGAGAAGTCTACAAGAGGAATTGGTTACCAAGTTGTGTTTGAGTACAGCTTACCATCCGCAAACTGATGGTCAGAGCGAACGAACAATTCAAACATTGGAGGATATGCTGAGAGCATGTACCCTAGACTTCCAAGGTAACTGGGATGAACACTTACCTCTAGTAGAATTTTCCTATAATAATAGTTTCCACTCAAGCATCAAGATGACACCTTATCATGCTTTGTATGGAGAAAAGTGTCGAACGCCGTCATGTTGGCTGGAAGATGGGGAAAAGCAGTTTATGGGACCTGAAATAGTCTATCAAACTGCTGAAAAGTTGAAAGTGATTAGGGAAAGGATGTTAGCAGCTCAAGATCGACAAAAGAGTTATGCTGACAAGAAAAGACAACCGATATCCTTCGAAGTTGGAGATTCGGTTTTACTTAAAGTCTCGCCGTGGAAGGGACTTATAAGATTTGGTAAAAGGGGAAAGTTGAGTCCAAGGTTTATTGGACCATTTAAAGTTCTTCAGAGGATCGGGAATCAAGCTTACAAGCTAGAATTACCAGAAGAACTGGAGGGTAATCATAACACCTTTCATGTGTGTTATTTGAGAAAGATCACGGGAGATGTGCCCGACATAATTTCCATTTTTGAATTAAGGTTGGATGAAAACAAGAGGTTGATTGAAGAACCTGATGCAATCGTTGACCGTAAGACTAAGAAGTTGCGATGCAAGATGGTCGATTTAGTGTTTGTGCATTGAAAACATACGAATGGGCCAAATCTCACCTGGGATACGGAGAGTGACATGATGAGTCGCTACCCGCATTTGTTTGCTGATGTGTGATTCCGGGGACGGAATCATCCTAAGGGGGAGACAATTGTAATGCCCGTGTTTCTAGGCTAGGCATTAATATTGACGTTATAGTCTAGGTTAACCTATGTAACTTATTTTGAGGAAATGAAAAGGAATTATGTGAATATTATGTGAATTATGTGTTTTATGCTTAATTATTAGGGTTTAATTAATTAAGAATAAAAATGAGCGTCAAAAATAAATATTAGATAAAGCCGATATCTATTAAGAAAGTTGTAGTGGTCGTGCGAAGGATTACAGATATATAAAAAATACCAAAATCCGAGTTATAACGAAGAAGTTATGACATGTCGAAGTTTCACGACAAAACCGGCACGGTGCCGAATGACGTAAAAAGTGAGTTTTTGATAAACTACTTTTTAGCCTTAGTGATCTAAACGAAAGTCGTAGTGTTCGTTAAACCGAGAGTAGTTATAAAAAGAACGCCCAAATCTGACTTTGTATGAGGAAGTTATGATTTTTCGAAGTTTCAGCTTAGCAGTAGATAGCTAAAAACTCGAATTTTAGATCGAGTGATTTTTAGCCGACACGACCTAAACGAGAATCGAAGGTCTCGTCAATAGTATCACATCGGTAAAAAGACAGACGAAAACGGACGTCGGATGAAAAAGTTATGAATTTTTAACGGATTTCTTGTCCCGGTCTGTTAAAAATAATAATATAAAAATTAAAGTCAAAATTAGCCGACGAAGTCTAAACGAAAGTTGTAGAGCATAAGTTTACATACGCGTGCATATAAAGAACGTCAAAAACGGAGCTCGTATGCAAAAGTTATGGATTTTAGAAGTTCTGCACAAAAATCGAGTCATCCGAGGCCACCTGTCGACGCGTTTAACCACGTCACCCTCACCCAAATCGTGCCACGTGTCCGAACTGCTGAGTCATCCGAGGCCACCTGTCGACGCGTGTCACATTCTCCTCGGACCGAAGGCTCGGCCAATCAGGAGCTGCCTCGTACCCCTCTATGACGCGTCCGAGCTTCGCAAATTGGTGCCACGTCTGAAGCCTCGGACTAGACCTCGGTCCAATCAGAGGCCGACACCGAGACCCTCGCACGTGCGAGCCATGTGCTGCGCGCCTTCGCCCTGCTGCTTCCGCGTGTCCTCGCTGCTGACTCATGCTTCCTTAGCCGACTTCGGACCTCCCTATAAATAGAAGGCTTGCGAGCCTTCTCGGATACTTTTGGAAATTTGCCATCTTTTACCCCTTTTTCAATATTTCCTTCATTCTAACATCCCCCAAAGCCCCGGTATCAATTATAACCCCCAGAATACGCCCCGAAGTGCCCGAGAAGCCCGAGAAATTTATCTTTTCGGTTTCAAAGCCCGACCCTTGTAGAGCCCGGTTTCTCAATAAAACACCCGGTTTTATTAGAAACGAACGTTTTAGGAAACGAATTGCTGCCTGATTTTCAGTAAATCAAGTGAGTGTATAGTCACCTTCATCTTACACCTAGATATGAAGTATTTTCTATAAAATACGTGCTACGTGTAATTATATTAATTGTTTAATTGAGGTGACTATTGAATAGATGTTTTATACAAGTTTTAAACTGTATATGTATTGTTATCTACAAATATGTTGGGTAAAACATGGGTAGATAGTTGATGTGTGATGAAATAAAATGATGAGAGGCCTCGATGTGATTGTGATCCAATCATCTAGCGGAGTTTGGATGACGACCACAGACTTTTCTAGACAGTCCAGTGGAACGCTGGCAGGCCCGCAACCTGTAGGTGTTAATGAACTTGGGTGTTCATTCGCTGTACTCCATCCCCCTCATGGTTGCCTTTAGGACATGTATGGCTGAGGAAACCCCTTAGCAGTAGTGTCAATCCCGATGATATTCTTTAGGCTAGGCCTCTTGTGATAAGTGTTTAGGGACGTAAAGTGAGGATAACGGGAACGTGTAATCAGGGTTATTGTTGATTGATGAACTTAATAAGTTTATTATTATTGTGGGTTGAAAACCCTATATGCTCACCAGGCTCCCAAGCCTGACCCACTCAGCTTTTTATGTTACAGGTAGTGGACCCCGAGCATAGTCGGAGGATGATGAGAGATTTTTGGATTATAGGCCAGTAGTTGTAAATAACTGTTGAAAGGCTTATAATGTCTTGTTTATGCTTTTGATCTGTATCGGAACATGACATCCTGAGGTTTTGATATGAAATGAAATTATATATTTCTTAAAGAAAGGTTTTGACAAACTTTTATCATGTTTTGTTTTGGGGACCAATTCCGCCACATCTTTTTAAAAGATTTCTCTGATTTTATTTTAAAAAGCATAAATTAAATCGGTCTTTTCTGGCCGAGAAATTAGGGGATGTCACACCTACACATCTTGCAATTCTATATATATATATATATATATATATTGGTTCACGATAGAGGGGTGGTAGAGAGTAGTATTATATGTTATTAAATTTTTAAGTCTGGTCATGTGATTGTCAATGTGTTATTCAATAAAAATTGGGTTTCATGGCTTTTGGTTTGTACATGGGTGTTTCAATAAATCTTGGGTTTATGTTGTAACTTTTGGTTTGTATTTTTAAAATTTAAACAACCGTAAGTGTGGATTCAAAACTTGTAGAAAGTGTTCAGTTTTAATTTTAGTTGTCTGATAAAACAAAACAATTTTGTGTAAATTTGCTTAATGTAAACAAATATAGCATCTTACTTTGGTTGAATCCTAAGATGTTTTCTTAAAAGTAATAACAAGTTTGAGTTCTATCTGGTTCCTTTTTACACATTTTCTTTCTTTCTTGCTTCTTATGGATCAAATGAAAGGACTTTATCTTTTTTAGGTTCTTGATGGTTATCATGCATAGTCTTCAGTGATGAGTTATAACATCATATATGTGGACGATGATGGAGTTGAAGAAACAATGGACGAAAGCTTTATTCGCATCCCTGATGATATGGTAATTCCATACACTGATAAAGAAAAATCATTTGATTCTTTGATTGATGCAGTGTTTCCCTCCTTGGAATTCAATAGGTCTGAATCAGATTATATCATATCGCGGGCAATATTATCCACAAAAAACGATAGTGTCGATACAATTAACGATTACATGATCGATCGATTTCTTGGAGAATAGAGAATTTATTATAGTGTCGATGAAGCCATAGATGATAAAAATGGCTTCTATCCGTTGGAATTATTTAACTCGATCAGTGTTAGTGGTTTACCTCCGTGTTACCTTCGATTAAAAGTTGAGTGCCCGATAATACTGTTACGGAATATTGACCCAACAAATGGATTGTGTAATGACACCCGATTAATATTCAAAAGCTTTCAACAAAATGTCATTCATGCAAAAATAGCTGTTGGTCAACATGCTGGAAAAAAGATATTTTTGCCTAAGATTCCTTTATGTCCATCTGATGATGACATGTTTCCATTCAAGCTGAAAAGGAAACAATTTCCTATTCGAATGTGCGTTGCAATGACAATCTATAAAGCTAAGAGACAAACAATTCCAAATGTAGGTATCTATCTTCCAGACCCAATATTCTCACATGGACAACTTTATGTTGCATTGTCTAGAGGGGTTTCACGTTGCAATACAAAAGTATTAGTGAAGCCTAACGAAAATTTAAAAGGTGATGAAGTTTATACAACAAATGTGGTGTATAAAGAAGTATTGCACGAATAATAATGTATAATCAGTCATGTGTTATTACACATTTTCATATTTTGTGTATTCTTATATAATTCTATTATTTTTGTTTGAACAACTTAAACGTTTCATATTTTGTGCCGTCTTGATCGGTTTCTTTTTATCGGTTTGATGTATCATGTAACAAATAACACCATAGTTTGATTATATTGTCTTCGAGATGTACTTTTTTTGGAACATAACATTTTTGTAAAGGAAAATACCAAAAAAAGGTGTTTTGGTGCCTACCTTCTCAAATGTCCCAAATGGAATATAGTTTTGCACCGATTTGGTCAGTTTGCGCCGTTTTAGAATTTCAGATGCGCGCCCAGTCAGTCTCAATCCTGTCTTTCTGATGATTTTCAAATTTCACCACCGGAAAATATTGATCGATCTTGTAAGGCTTCACACACCAATTCTAATTTACACTTATTGTATTTCCGTCATTGAGTTCGTTTTCGTTTTGCCAAGTCTCCTCTCTGTTTTAATCCATTTTACTCCTTTGATATTCTTTACTACTTTCGAAACCTACATGAACCCTATAAATTCTAAAACGGACATCGAGCCCAACTCAGTTAGGCATCCGACTTCGTTGACTGTATTTGCCTAAATTTCCTATCAAATCGTCAACCTTTTCAGTTATTCAGTTGATGCAGATGCTTGTTTTTGTTGTTTTTTCATCCTTACCCATCAAACGAACAGCCTATCTCAAATTGGCCCCAACATACATTGTAGCCCTAAACGGAATAGAGTCACGAAAGTGGAAGTTGCTTCTTTATCAGGAGTATAAAGAGACCTTAACGAAAGCTGTTGGGGTAATTTATTTTGCTACAAACTGTAAAAGTTGCAATAACAACAATTAACAAGTTTACTTGTGATTTTTGGTACAAACAATCAAGTTCACTGGTGATTGTCATGATTAGCCTTTTACTTTCCAAACACTCTATTAAATTTGAGTTTCATACAGTTTCTCTTGGATGCAGCTACTGTATATATATATATGCATTGCCATGGATGGGAACAATTTAGCTTCTGATCAAGTGATTGCTGAACTCATGGGCATGGGGTTTCAGATTTCAGAGGCTACAAAAGCCATCAAAGAAGTGGGTCCATCTTTAAACAATGCAATTGATTTCATTTTAAATGCTAGCAGTAGAAATCAAGAAGGCACATCAAATGATTCTAACAAGAAAGTTACTAGGAAAAAAGACTTATCTGCCCCTGGAAAACAGTCGGGTGGGCGAATGCGTCAGTTAAGCATCATGGATCATCTGCAATCTGCAGGAAAACCAAAAGTTAACAAGACATCTCTTGAATCTGAAACATCATTCTCAAGAACAAAGGTCTTGTCTTTTCATGGAGAAGGGTGTGAAGCCATTCAACAGCCCATTTATTCATCATACTCCAAAGAAGAAGATGTTGGAGAAGATTGGGAACTTAAAGCTAATGCATTGCTGCAGAAGCATTTCGGTTACTCATCCTTAAAGAGATTCCAGAAGGAAGCCTTGGCAGCTTGGATGGCCCACAAAGATTGCCTTGTTCTTGCTGCAACAGGATCAGGTAAAAAAAGACTTGAATACCCTCATCCCTATAATTGAAAATAGTCTTAGAGAAAGTCCCAAGTTCTTTCACTACCTTTCTTTTTGGAGAATTATTGTCTCATCTTTAGTTCTTTCGTAGGGAAATCTTTATGTTTTCAAATTCCAGCATTATTAACTGGGAAGGTTGTGGTGGTGATATCACCCTTGATAAGTTTGATGCATGATCAGTGCTTGAAACTATCAAAACATGGTGTGTCAGCCTGTTTCCTTGGATCTGGACAGATTGATCACACTGTTGAGGAGAAATCAATGAGAGGGATGTATGAAATCATTTATGTATGCCCTGAGACAATCTTGAGGTTAATGATTTGTTAAGTTTTCTATGTTTAATGGATCCCTGTTTTTAAGTATTTCAGGCGAATAAAATCCTAAACATTCTCTTGCAGATTGATAAAACCACTTCAAATCCTTGCAGAAAGACGTGGGATTGCTTTATTTGCAATTGATGAAGTTCACTGTGTCTCCAAATGGGGTCATGATTTTCGACCTGACTACAGGTTTCCTTTTTTACCCTTTGATTCAAGGATTGGTAATGTTGTGACTTTAGAATATATATACATATTTTTTTGACATTTCAGGCGAATGTCTGCACTTAGAGAGAACTTTAGTGCCAAAAAGTTGGATTTCTTGAAGTTTGATATACCAATAATGGCATTAACTGCTACAGCCACCACTTTAGTTTGTGAAGATATTCTCAACTCATTGAAAATGTCAAAGGATCCAAAGATTGTTCTCACATCCTTTTTCCGCCCGAATCTTCGTTTTTCAGTTACTTCTTTCTCTTTTTTTCTCATATGAGGAGGGCATTTTCGTCTTTTACACAGACGAGAGATTGAGAGTGAGTCCCGATTTAATCTTGGGTATTGTATTTGTAGGTGAAGCATAGTAAAACATGTTCATCTTCATATGAGAAGGACTTCCATGACTTGATTGAAACATACACAAGAAACCAAAAACACAGTAAAAAGAATATCTTAATCTCACCTGCAAGCTGCAGTTCAGTTGGCACAACCAGTCAAGATGAAACAAACAAGAACTGGTTGGATTGTACAGAGGAAAGGGCTTCTTCTGAAACTGATGATGATGATGATGATGTTGATATATCTCTGCCAAATAAAAGTTTAAAGAGAAAAGAACTTTCGGTTGAATATCTTGAAGATGAATGTGACCTACTCCTGGATGCTGATGACTTGGATGGTAGCTTTTTTTTTTTTTTTTTTTTTGCCTATTTGATGCATGACATGACGGGAATCAGAAGTTGCATTTTTACCCTTAGTGTTAAACATACTTTTCCTGAAAAATTAGATAAAAGCCACTATATTTTGGCCTACTTTTTCTTGTGATTACATATTCATTCATTTCATAACCAGAATTACTGCAGTTACCTGTGGAGAATTCAATGGAAGGTCATCCCCAAGTGTTTGTGGCATACAAGGGAAGAAGACAGAAGTTGAGCAAGGGTCAACAATCATATATGTCCCAACTAGGAAAGATACATTAACCGTAGCTAAGTATCTCTGTAGATTTGGTGTAAAAGCTGCTGCTTATCATGCAAAGGTATATTTTTGTACTTCTTTGTCTTATCATATTTTGAAGCATCTTACTTATTACAACATTGTAGTTTCAGTTTTTTTTTCTCATTAAGGCATTGTACCTTGAAAAATTCAACCAATTATAGCATTGTATGTTCAATTTTTTTTCCTATACTTTGAAAACTATCCAATTATAGCAGTGAAATTTGCTTTGTGTATGGATGACATTGTTATAACTTATAATTGAGAAGATTTTTCAAAGTACTGACTTAATAATAGGAAAAATGAAAGTACTTTGCTATAAAAAACAAACCAATGAAAGTACATTGTTATTGTTTGCATTTAACCATTTTACTTATTGTGACATAGTTTCTTTTCTCTGCTCTTATCAGCTACCAAAATCACATTTAAGACAAGTGCACATGGAATTTCATGAAAATGCTGTACAGGTATGTATCATAAAACTTATTGAAGTATTTGGAAAAGCTCCCAATCATTTATCACCCACAAATATAATGAATTGACATGAAAAGGAAAATGTTTTCAAAATTCAACTTCTTTTTTGAATTTTTCATTCAGGTTGTTGTTGCAACGATTGCTTTTGGTATGGGTATTGACAAACTAAATGTAAGAAGAATTATACACTATGGTTGGCCTCAGGTATCTTCTTGAAACCCTTAAAAATGCTGTAATCACTTTTTAGGGCTAAAATCAATATAGTTTTTTCATATCTTTCTGTATTGTGGCCTTCTACTTTCATTTCTACAACATTCTACTTTTAACTTTTTTGTCTTGTTGAGGCATTGAAATTAGAATTAGGTTTCTTTAATAAACAAATCAATACAAATACATTACCCTTACTTTTCATACATGCTTTTCATGTACAGAGTTTGGAAGCATATTATCAAGAAGCAGGTAGAGCTGGAAGAGATGGAAAATTGGCAGATTGTGGTGAGTGACTTTTTGTTTTAAGTCATTTAATTATCATGGTTTACCTTAAAAAGAGTTAAAAGTTCCAATATTAACTTTTAGGTCACTCTATTTGATGATTTCAAAGATTTAATCTGTGGTTTATATATAATTATTTGACAATCACAGTTAATTATCTATACTATAACTATCTTATAGCTTTCTGTGTTTTGTTGAATAGTTCTATATGCAAATTTATCAAGAATGCCATCCCTTCTTCCAAACAAAAGAAGTGAAGAACAAACTAAACAAGCATATAAGATGTTATCTGATTGCTTCAGGTTGACCTTCAATATTATCCTTTTCAAGATCTCCATTTTTTATTATAAAATCTCTTTACATTATACTTCATGATTCCCTTTTTATGCTTTTGTAGATATGCTATGAGTACATATAAATGTCGAGCCCAAATGCTAGTACAATATTTTGGGGAGGATTTTAGCCATGAAACTTGTCATTTGTATGTCAAATTCTTTGTTATTAAAATTCTTTTTCCTATTTGTGCCTTTTCATTAAAAAAAAAATCATTGGTTTTTCTCAGGTGTGATATTTGTGTTAAGGGACCTCCAGAGAAGCAAGATTTGAAAGATGAAGCTCGAGTTCTTATGGGGATCATTGCTGCTCATTATGTGAGTAATTAATAATTAATAATAATAAAAAAGAACAGAATTGAATTCATTAATTATAATAATAGTAATTAGTTTTCTAGTTTTTGTATGAAAAAATGTATGTATTAAAATCCAGGAAAAAAGAAGTCATGTAGAGGGGTCTTATGATGATGACGATGATTATAAGCACAATAGAAGGCAAATGTGGATGGAAATGGAAAATGTCAGGATGATTGTTAGTAAAATCCGGGAACAGGTAATCTAATTGTATTTGAAATCATGATCATAGTTTTTTTTATTTTTTTTATTTTTTTTTTACAAATTTGCCCTTGCTAAAATTATCTATGTGCATAATAGAATCCACAACATGCTACTACTGATCTGTTATGGTGGAGAGGTCTGATTCGTATTCTAGAAGACAAAGGGTATCTTAGAGAAGGGGATGAGAAGGTAGTATTTTGAACTATGTTTGATTTTTAGGATAATGATTTATGTAATCATCTACTAGTCTACATATTTAAAATTGTACTTTTTTTTTTTTGGTATACAGAGACATGTTCAGATAAAATTTCCAGAACCAACTAAACATGGGCTGGAATTTTTGAGGAGCAAATCAGAGGAACCATTTTATGTTTGGCCTGAAGCAGATATGTTGCTGTCCCAAACTATGATGCCCAAATCTTACTCATCTTTTGCAGAATGGGGAAAAGGTTGGGCGGATCCCGAGATTCGTAAGCAGAGGTTAGGAAAAAATCGACCATGGAAACAACCACGCCAAAAGAAGAAACGAAAACAATGCCATTTGGATACAGGAACAGTTCGAGGCAGGTTAGCTGCAAAGCTTTCCAAATAAAATCACAATTGAACTTAACTTCGGATGGGTTTTTGTAAGGTTATCCATTCTTGCATTATGATGGTAGGCAATAATGTTTGCCAGTTTTAGTCTTTATGAAACTGGTATTCTGTCAGGATTTATTGACTTATGTCAATAGCATGTTGAATCCATTCCATGCCCATCTTCGTTCATGACAGGGATGTTTTTGGATCATGAACTTGGAAGGCTACAAGCACTTCCCCACGTCTGATATTTACATATTATAAAAACGAGTTTTGTTTAGTTAAAACATGTTACTTGTTCTCTTGAAAATACCATTCAATTAGCAAATTTTATGAACTCTTATAAAAGCCAATGTTGTTTGTTGACTTTTAACGATGTTAAGTTTCTCAATTTTAATCAAATATAAAACAAAGAAACATTTAGACAAACATTTAAGAGAAATTGAGTAATCTAACCCTTATAAACAACCATTCTAATAAAAATAACCAACAATTTTTTTTTTGGAAAAATGATTACTTGATCCGAAATAGCATATTCCGGTGCACGATGTGTTTCCGAGGTGTGCTCCGGAATACGATATTCCGAAGTATTTATGATATTGTTCCGGAGTGATTGCCCATTCACAATAATCATCACAACTAAATAAATGGGTCGGCCTTGGTGCCTTCGACCCATTGGTATGGTGAGGAGACTTACCTCACACTGCCGAAGTCCCGCGGATAAAACTCTAGCTGCTGGTTGACAGATTCCCGAACTGTCAACATCAAAACAACACCCAATTAATAATTGGGTTCCAATACATAACCATAAGTCAATGCTTGGGGTAAAAAGACTATTTTACCCTTAACCTAACTTGGTCTAAAACCAAAGTCCAAACACACACTCTGAAAGCCCAAAAGCCCAATAATCAACCAAGGCCTAACATATGGAAAATTGGGCCCATATCTCTACATGGTCTTACCCTAAGGCCCAACCATTTATTCTAATCCAAACATTTGGCTTTCCAATGGTCCAACATCTCATAATCATCAAGGCCCAGTTATGGCCCATCTATGGCCCAATTTTCCAAATTGGGCCTAAACCCCTCGCATGGGCCTTACCCTTAAGCCCATCCAAATATTCTAGTCCATATACTTGTACTTGGATCGCCCATCAATAGACCAATCACCAAAGTCCAACACAAAGGTCCAACTCAAGACCCAAAAAAAATTAGGGTTTTCACATAAAATGACGATTAGGGTTAAGTGTTCTTACTTAACCCATTAAGGACTTAATCCATTAAGTCCATTACTCCACTAGGCCAACATACAATGTAATCGGGCTTGAGTCATAACTTCACTCCAATGGTCCAAAACGCGGGTCCCGATAATTCCAAACTAACATATTCACAATTAGGGTTTTCTAAACCCTAATTAGGGCTTCTAACCCAACTACACGCAAAAAAAGTTCCAAATTAGGTTTTTAGATTAATTAGGGTTTCATTAGGTCAATTAGGGTTCCATTAGGCCGGACACCACCCATTGCCACCTCGGCGGTGGTAGTCTGCGACGGCTCACGGCGGCAGCCACCACCTCACGGTGGTCGTGGTTATGATATTATGCCAAAACACATCAAAATATCCTGAATAACAGTCCAATTCACACCCAAGCGTACACAGCCACCCAAGGTGGCGGCTGGTGGCGTAAGGTGTCAACCACCACCTCACGGTGTTGGTGGTGGGGTTTTTTCTTCGGATCTCCGGCCAAGAAACGCTCCTAAAACCCCTTACTATTAAACACACACACAATCACTATATATCACACAACCACCACCACACGGTGGCTGGTGGTGGAAGAACGGTTGTACACGGTGGCAGCCACCATGGTCGGCTGCCATGGTGGTTGTTCTCGGTTTTCAGGCCAAACAAACACGCCCACATGAACAACAATGCAGTAGAACACACATACATGTGACTCACATGCCGAGATGTACACCACAACCTCCCTCGGAGTGGTGAGTGTTGATCGGAGCGGCTAACAAGAACCATATGGGTGGCGGCGGACATTCCAGTTGAGGCATAGCACAGAAGAATGGAGAGAAGGGCTGTGGCTGAGAACGTTAGCAGCCGCAGCAGCAGAAGGACGCCCATTCGCTATCCTCGTCATCGCCGGTAGCGTGAGAAATGGGACGCTGAATGACAGCTCACCTCGGTGGCAAAGGCATCGGCCTAGAATGGTAGTGCCTGGCGGTCTTGCTTGATCGGAAACGAGAATGAAGTATGGTGCGGCTGGAGATTCACGAACAGCGGCGGTTGAAGAGATGGAGGCAGAAGGTGGCGGCCATGAATAGTTAGGGTTAGGGTTAGGCAACGAGGGAAGGAACACTTGGTATATCCCGTGTTCTTTCCAAACTTGTGTGCCATTTGCCAACTCCAGTCCCTCCTCACGAGATTTGTTTTCAATTTAAGTCCCAATAATTACCATGCAGCCCCTCTCTTCAAGATCTTTTTCAAATTAAATCTAGAATTTACCCTTTAGTCCCTGCCTCCAAGAATCCTTTTCATAATAAGTCCATAATTTACTAAACACACCCTGACTTCTAGAATCGTTTTCAAATTACATCCATAATTTATTAAACAACCCTCAACCTTCAAAATTCTTTACAAACTAATCCGGAAATTACGTTTTTGTGACAACCCGAAATTTCTATCTTGTAAAGCCATTCAATTCAATCAAAAGTCAGACTTGTCTCTGCTATCTTTTAGCTTTGTTAAGGGTCTGTTTGAGTGTTCTAAGCCTAGTACCTTCAAGTTTGGGTGTTAGGAAGTATATGCTAGAGTTCATTGTGCAACATTCAAGCCGGAAAACTCCATCACATGGAGTTTACGGCCGTAAACTAGAGCTTACGGTCGTAAGCTCTTGTTTGGCCGTGAACTAGCCTCTTAAGTATGACATTCCTTCATTTTTCTTCATTTCTCACAACTCCAAGTCAAGAACACTCAATTCTCTCTCAAGTATCATCAAGACCACTTCTATTTTTCGCAAAAGTTGTAAGTGATTCTTTCTTTATTTGTTGATATCCTTCTTGATCTAGTAAAACCCCATGATTTCATCCGTTAATTCATCTCTTTTTGGGGTTAGATCTTCAAGAACACCACGAACACCAAGAACACCAAGAACACCAAGAACACACACTAGTTCTTTAGGCCGCAATCACCTATTTTAGCTTCCAAATCGTAAGTATCCTTTCCAAATACTAGTTATCTATTAGAAGCTCTTGATTTGCATCCAAGAAACAACCATTTTAGCAAGAACATCAAGAGTTTACGGCCGTAAACCCTTGCATGGCCGTAAACCCTTCTTGATTTATGACATGGCCGTGAACCCTTTCACATCTTAGCCGTAAACCCTAGCTATTTCATGTGTTGGCCGTAAACTCATTGGCCGTGAGCACATCTTGGCCGTAAACACACTCTAGTGTGGCCTTGAACACCCTTTATACAATCATATGTGATTGTAACACTTCATTCCAAGTGTTTCCTAGTCCCTAAGGTTGTTCCCTTGCATGATTAGTTGTTATATACACAAATTATATACATATATGTGTCATTATATGCTTAATAGGACTCGTTTGTGCTCAAGACTTCACTTGACACTTAGCATCATATATTGTTCTTTCATTTGAATCACTCACTACAGGTGAGTTCATACCCCTAAACTTATCTTTTAAATGATTTTAAATGCTTTTATGGGGGGGGGGAATACAAGTAGAAAACATTATAGTTATAGTATCAATCATATGTGATTTATAACTATCAAACAAGTGGATTTCTTATACTTCAAAACGGTGTTATCAAACAAACTATTTCAAAACATTTTATAAACTGACCTCAAGTCATCTATAACCATTCAAATGGTTAAAACTCTTTTATATGCTAAATTCTTTATCAAACTCTTTTAAACTTATATATTGTCAAAATCATGTCTATATAGATATAGTTATATAAATAAGGTAGAAAGGGCTTAGGACTGATAACTCGCTTTATTTCATGTTCCTTGTTTGGTTGTGGACTTAGGGTATCGGTTGTTTGTCCGAGTGTCGTTTGGATCTTAGTTATATATTATGTATGTGTATAGATATAAAAGTTCTTACATCAGTTCAATACCTTTGGGTAGCAAAGGTGTACAAACATGATCAGGCATTCAAACAACATCACTAGTAAACTATAATAGGTATAGTTTAGAGGATTACTACTCACTATTTCTAGAACAATGAAACATACAAGAGTCAGTTCATACATGAGTCAGTTCAAACATACTATAACGAGAAACAGAAAGAACATACTATAATGAGAAACAGGGAGGAACATACTATATACTAGAGCAGAGAGAACATACTATACAAATACAAGAACACTATAACATTAATGAGAGCCACTACTTCATGGCATGGTAATATACTGCTGTGTCACGTTTTGTAACCAGAGTCTCCTGGAGGTAGAGCGTGAATTTGTGTATAGATCTATACGGGATTGACCATCCTACACCTTGCTGCTAGCTACAGTGGGACCTGCAGGTCTACGGGTGACGAATGTCATATCATTTCGACGTCTTCGAACGTCGTGTTTTACTAGTCAATCAAGTATGGTTATAATCTCATCACATTTTACCTTAATTAAACAATTGGTTTAAGGTAGTTAGTACAATGGTAGTTACTATATACAATACTACAGTACATCTTTATTTTCCCATTACATTCATATTGTGATCTTCTCACATAAACGGTAATGTAAACTATATTTTTGGTAATGATAGTCGTACTTGGGGAAAAACACTCACTTTTACAAAAGAACAAACATACAGAACAGTCGGGTCTTGGTAGAAGACTGCATTTCATTATAAGTAGAAAATATAGGATTTTCTAGGAGATACAAACATTTACATCAAACACTTACAAAAATCTACATCAAACACTTACAAACACTTTCATCAAACTTATACAAACATTGACACTAAAATACTTATGAACTCACCAGCTTAAATGTTGATCTACTCTTTCAAAATAACTTGTATTCTCAGGTCACCAGTAGACAGGTACCGATGACCAGGTTTTGAGAAGACGGAGCACATTCGAGACTCGTCTTTTATTTTGATTCATATTTTGGTTTCTTTCAAACTATACACAGAACACACTTGTATTAAATTATACTATTAATGCAATGGATGATGTTGTTGCTTGTTTACTATTATGCATTGATATGATACTATACATGACGTCCTCCGCCCCCGAACGTTTCCGCCGTTCTGGTTTGGGGGTGTGACATATTGGTATCAGAGCTTTGTTTATAGTGAATTGAGTATATCAACCCATAAAAGATATAAAACTATAAACACATCGGGATTAAAATACTCTGACCAAGAGTTTATACTTTTAAATAATAAAATATTTAACCAAAGTATACATACATGCATTCATACTAAAATCAGTGTGATACTAGAACAGAACAAAAGTATTGCGGTTGTTGGACGAAACAAGTAGGCTTGGGGACCCATAATCGGATCTGGGAGTGATATAGCCTGATCAACTATATCTTTCCGAGAAGTGATTAGCATATGCCTAGGAATGGTTGTGGTGTTGCAGCAAGTCTTAAAACTTACCAACACTACTACAATGAAAACTTTAGAACAGAACATAAACTTAAAATACTATAGGAGTATTTTGTGTTACTATAATTACTTATTTGAGAACTAAAAGGTCTTTATTAGTAGGTCAATAGTTGCTGAGTAGATACGCTAAGGTGATATGTGACTAGGGTGTCATAGACTTAGAATCTGTGATCTTTGCTTTACTTCTTGTTCCTTGTTTGGTTGTGGACTTAGAGTTAGGGTCACTTATTCGAAGGTCTATCCTGTTTTGGTTACATATGACTGGTATGCACTATGCAAGTATTGAAGTAACTGGTAAGGATCATCCTATAATTATCTTAAGTAGTACGTCTATTAACTATCTCTTTTATCCCTATTCTCGCGTATATATCATGGCTGGATTCAATCTCCCCGGCGACCCGTACTTTCCCAACCAAGGTAATGGTGGATGGCTCGATGCAGAGCCAGAAGAGAATCATGAAATTCCATTGGATGACGACTTCGTAGAAGACTTCCCAGAGGATTCTGACTCCGAGCCAAAAGTCAATGATCTACCCTTAATGGCTCCAATCCCAAATCCTAACCCTCGTCCGACTTTTCAAGGCCCGACGCCTCTGTGGGCTGAGAACTTGAGTAGGTGGAGCCGTGAGTAGGGTCAATCCTTACCATACAACGGAGACCGAAGCTTCTACAACATAAGCGGGGGAGGATCTGCAGACAAAATTCTTCCCATCTTGGTTCGCCGTGTGGCTCACAATGTTGAGCTTGGAACGACAGCCATTCAACAAACCATAGAGCTAGATGCGGACACAAACGCCAATACGGATCGTATTAGCAATCTTGAAGTTGCTCACGGGAGAGCTATGAGAGACAATGAGGCTTTGCAGCAAGAGCTAGCTGTAACCCGAGCCGAAGTCATAGAACTCCGAGCACGCCAGACAGTGTATGAACGACACCTCCTTGATGTGGAGCGTCAGCTGGCTGAATTGAGGGTTCACCGGAGGGGTGCCCGTCGCCAATAGGAGATGCTCTGATCATCCTTTCTTTTGGTTTAAGGAATAACCTTCTTATCTATGATCTAAGTAGCACTTTTCCATGTAAATATTCCTGTACTGCAAGTACTGTTGCTAGGTCTCTATGGTGTCAGAATTTTCTTGTTATGGTTTGATGTAAGTCCTACTTCAAGGTCATTTTTCCAGAACTTGTTACATCATTAATGCCAATATTATTGACAGACATCTAATCTTTTGGGAAATCTTTATCCAAGTGCTTTCATCCTTCTACTGTTAGATCTCTATTTCAATCATACTCTCATCTGTTTTGTTGGGCTATGGCGACTTAGTCCATGGACCACTCTCATTATACTCACAATTGATTCTTACTATCATCTTCATCTTTGTAAACTTTTAGTAGAAAGATGTCTCCACGCCGATCACCGAGACGTAATCCTCCGATAACTCCTACTCAACCACCACCTCCTCCTCAATACAATCCAGCAGCTATCCAAGCTGCAGTGGATGCGTCTGTTTCGACAGCCTTAGCTCAATTTAGTGCTAGTGGTACTAGCAGAAGTGGAACAACTGTGCATTCCACTTAAGGTGATGCTCCAATGCGCTCTAGAGAGTGCTCATATAAGGATTTCACCAACTGCAAGCCCATGACCTTTAACGGGACTAGTGGAATCATTTCCCTCTCGCAATGGTTCGAGAAAACGGAGTCGATCTTCGAGATCTGCTCCTGTCCGGAAGGGAGCAAAGTTAAATTTGCTACCTGCACCTTCGCGGACAGAGCCCTGACATGGTGGAATAGCCATGTCAAGTCACTAACCCTGATAGTGGCTAATGCTATGGGCTGGGAAGCTCTGAAGGAGCTCATGATTGAAGAGTACTGCCCGAGGGGCGAGGTTCAGAAACTTGAACAGGAACTATGGAGCCTAACCATGAAGGGCTCCGATATAGTCGCCTACACAGCCAGGTTCAGCGATCTGGTGGCACTATGTCCGGGAATGGTCCCTACTGAGGGAAAGAAGATTGAGAGGTGTATCTGGGGGCTGGTGCCTCTATTTCAGGGGAATGTCTTAGCTTCAAACCCCACTACCTTCGACAGTGCCAAGTGATTGGCACAACGGCTCATTGATCATTGAGTCCGTACCCCGACAACAACAACAACCCTGGCTATCCCAGAACCCTCCAAAGCCGTTGACCACAAGCGGAATGATGAGTTGAAAACTCTTTTAAGATCGATTAGATTCTTAACAAATAAATCAAAAAGTAAATCAAAGCATAAACACACAATGAATCAAACAGATGTCGAATGATTAAAACAGAAACACCTCAGAAGAGCTCGACGAAGAACTTCTACTGTAGAGGTGTGCTAGGGTTACCGTACTCTCGAAAGAATAATAATCAAGTAGCGTATGTAATCTGATGCATGCATGCACCATAAATACTAAACCCTAATATCAACAACACGGATGGACAGGCCCAAACCGTGACAATATTGGACTAAGTAAATAAGCCCAATGACGCAACTCCTAGACTCAACAATCTCCCCCTTTGCGTCAATTGAGGCGAGAGATCATTTCGGTTGAGTGAGGGTGGATTTCTTCACAGTCTTGAATAGCTTCGGTATGATGGCGAGAAGAGTTTGACGAAAGTCAATGTACCACCAAAGCATATCCGAAAAAATCTTCTTATCAGCTTCACTGTTTTGTTTACACCTGTGAATAATGTCGAGAATGTGCTCCAAACAAGAAGTGGAGAACATGTGTTTGTCTTCAAGAGCGAACATGCACTTTTGGCCTTCGCCTCTGGTGAACATGACTGTGTGATACATTGTGTCGATCCGTCCCATCTGCATCACATTGACGTCACTTACCTTGCCAATTGGTTTGACCGTAGGCCTTTTCCTCAAGGCAGAGGAGATCTCTTGATCCATCTTGGAAACCTCGAGAATGTAACACACCAACATTCGCTTGATGTGATCGATGATAGGCTCGTACTGCTGTTGATCAAGCAGCAAGATGTTGTTCAGGAGGATCCAGTCATGTGGATTTAAGTTTGGCAAATCAGCGAGAGAGATCATATGAACCGAGCTGTCTGAGCCCCGGGTCACCTTAAACTTCACATTTATAAACTTCCCTGCTGAAGTTGGTTTCAATACCTTGACTGTTATGATCTTCTGTGCGCTCCAAGTCAAGTATTGAGTTTGAGAGAACTCGAGATAGTATTCAATTAGATATCGATCAACCTTCGGATCAGGAGAGGGGACATCAGCAATTGACTCAAAGCAATGAAAAATGAATGCCTTTCGGGTGATCGGCATGTCGAACTGAGAGTCTCTAGAATTTTCACAGTCAAACGAGAGGACCGGTTGGAGCCAATGAGTGCTGGGAGACTCGATTGCTTCTTGTAAAAGTCTCTCGAACGACTACAGAGGAAATAGTGATTTTCTACGCTCCAATGCATCGTTCACCTCTTTTTTTTTCTTTCCCTCTCTAATTGTTCTTCTGCTGTGCGAAGATTTTCTGCAAGTTCTCGGTCACTTTGCTTCCTTTTGATATCATTATCTTCGGTTTCTACCTCAACATTATCATCAATAATCTTTTTGTCTTTGTCCTTCACACCAGAACCCGAAGCTACATTACCCTTCGGTTCAGTGGTGACTTTCGGTTGTGAAGTAGGATTGCTTGTTGGAGGTTGTTGTGATTGGCTCTGACCATCTTCTCCCCCTTGTTTCGGAGGGACAACAGTCTCCGGAACACCTTCAATACGGCTTAGAATGTCAAGAGTGTTGGGTTATGAGCATTCTAACACTCCTAAGTGTACATGCAACCCTAAATACCTTGGATCTATGTTTTCTCTATTATACATACAATTATGAACATCCAAGGTATTATCCTAATCTAGCATACAAAATAATAAATATAACAAGATAGAATACATACCTCTTTGATGTAGAATGTCTTCATGAAGCTTGAGTGCCTAGTGCCCCAAGTGTGACACCTCAAATGGTTCACACAACACCAAATACACTTGGAATAACTTGAGAGAAACTTGAACACTCCTTGAAATCGTCTAGCCCTCACACTCACACATTAGTGCACGATTTCTTGAGCCATGGGATTCTTTTATATGGTGGCTATTAGGGTTACACCATGTAACTCATAACTTTACCCATTCCTTATGCTCCATGAATTTTAACCTCCATGGAGTATCCATGGGTCACCCCATGGACTTAGTCCAACATAAGGAATCTTGGATCACAAGCCCACATATATAAGAATGAATGATTTACACAATCAACCCATATATTTAATTAGTCTCCTTTTGATCACTTAATTAATTCTAAATTAATTCTTGATCAATACTAATTAAATAACCTTATTAATATATTAGAACTTATAATATATTAACCAACCTTAAGTGTTATTTCTCTCATTATAGTCTATCCAAATGCATGATGCCATGCAACCCAAATGGACCATGCCGGGTCGGGTCAAGTCTTACCAATTATAATTATGGACTTAGACATTAATCCAACAGTCTCCCACTTGGATAAGTCTAAAACTATTATTGCGTATGAATTCAGGAACCGATCAGCAATCGTAGCTCTCAAAAGCTTCTGTCGAACTCTGACCTTGTCGATGAACTCTGACCTTTGTCAATGACTTGTCCATTAGATAAGGGATCATATATTCCTCCATTCTAGATATCATATGGACTGAGACATGGATTATCAATCATTCTCTCTGTCCATTTGTTGTTTCCCGATTTCCGATTCATGATGACTGACTAATTGAACAAATCAAATCAGTCCTGGCTTGGCCAAGCACTCACATGTATCATCTTTAAATCATCGAGGGGCCCACATATATCGCTTTTATCCCGAAGGTAAAAGGAATGGATAAACTTCGACTCATATGGCTTGTTCTACTACTTGTTGAATCATACACAAAGGCACGTTTTATAACATCGAGTTACCAATGTGTTTTCGTGCAATCAATGTATAACCAACTCATAGTAACAACTCATATCTCTAGGTTTGAAGAATATAAGATATTATCGTCTCATGATCACTCGTGATAAAATCCATGAAGTGATTCAAATGAGCGCGGGTTGAATCCAATACTCAGAACTTATGAGCACTCATGAGTGTTGTAGCACCACTTTGTCCACCAACTTGGACCTCTACAAACCAACCCATGACAGTCTTGATTCATATCTACTTCCAACATATGACCGACTGTGGATGGTTTGAATAACTTAATCATTTAGGAAGAGCGACTTAGTTATTCTGGAAGTCAAAACATGCAAAGTGAAACACAAGAATAAATGAATCAAATATGGTATCAAACCCTATGAATATAAATAAACACTTTTATTTATCACCATACTGATTACTCATTATTCATTGTTTCGGTTTTATCAACTTTATACTTGAATTTAAAACAATAGTTGTCCCATGCTCCAAGCATGTACACTATGTTTTCTAAACACTAGTCATGCCATACACCAAGTATGCATACTATGTTTGTCTATGATCTTTACTTTGTAAAATAGATCAATTGAACATCACTCCAATGATCCTCTTTTCACAGTCCCAAATCCTTACTGCAAATGCAAGAATTCCAAATTCATGCCATTTACTGAAATCTGTTAGATTCTAAACTTATATGCATTGATCCTCTTAATGATTATGCACAAAGTCAGAAAGACTTGACAACAATCATTACAGAGCATTCCAAAGGAGATCAGCTCCTTGGAAACATCCTTCTTTCATTAAGTTCCCTAATCTTACACAGATTGAATAATTTCTAACTTTGAAACATTTCCATATTCCATTTTGATTATCACTTCTGAACAAGAGTTGCCTCCTTACAGATTATGTCAATATGGCCCTTCTAGAATTAACATTATACTTCCAACTGTCCTTGAGCAACCAATCTTTGGTAAACCTTAGATTGTCCTCGACAATTGCTTAATCATTTTAGTCATATCCAATTCTAGACCTTTTCCCTTCATAATGCCCCAGGCATTTGGAAAATTTTAGAAAGGATGAATATAGCACATGTAATCGATCCTATATCCGAAGCATATGGGACACGATTCATGATGTCTCACATAAAGACTAAACCAGTCTTTTGCTATAATATTTCCATTTCAATTTGCCAAGTTCTCAAAATTCAGATTATGAAAAGGGATGCCGTAATCATAATCGAATTTTAGAACGCAAATAATGGACCCATATATAGAATTTCCTTATGTTGAGCCATTCCAACATGAAATTCATATATATATCCTTGATTAAATACGATTAAAATCTCAATCTAAGCTTTTAGAATTGAAATGAAGTATAATTTCCTCTCCCTTAATTATAGCAAAACAACTTTTTCAACCCCTGCAACCTCACGAATTGAAACTTTTGTTTTCTATAATTAACATTGCTAACTTGCAACCTTTGTCATAATTATCATGCTCCCACTAACATGATGATTATTAGCATAACACTTATGCTCCCACTAGCTTTGACATGTACTCAGAAATCAGCTCACTTTCTTACCAAAGTTCAGATTTCTGATACTAGATTGTTTTGATAAAACTTTATCAAAATCATACACCTCTCTTAGATAGCTCACATGTGTGTCTAAACAATTTTAGAACTATGAAAAGGGATGCCGTAATCATAGTCTCAATTGTTTAGACCTTTGCCACTTCTCACAAGTCCATGTTAGTGTGCCGGTAAACCACACACGCTCCACTAACGACTTTGAGAATGCAAATATCACAATTGCTATCTAGCTAAAATCTACTTAGTGAAAGTGTTTCCTCACCATCATTTTCATGAATCGGAGAGAAACCTTATGAAACTTAGATTTAATAGTGTATGTGTTCTTATCCATGTGAATTTGTCAAAACCATAATCACAAGACAAGGTTAGTGACAAATCCAAACTCATATTGATTAAACTTGTGCAATCTTAAATTCTTGCCATTTGGCAGCTCAGGTGCCTGCCATTGCTTCCAAGTAGTTGTGCAACCAATTGAGAACTCTCAGAACTCCTATGCAAAGCCAACTTGAATAGGCACAAAAATTTCAACACGATAGGTTATAAACCTCAAGTCGTGTGCTAGTGAAGGACTTTAGGTTTTATTCTTGATTAAGTCTTGAAACTTTCAAGAGCTTTAAGACTCCCACTGTCCTCTTGACATATAAGACTCCCTTGTCAAATATTCAAGAGATAGTGCGGATTCTTTATCAAGACTAACACTTTACACAATTGGCCTAAGTTGGTCTCTGTTTTATCCAAAACATCACAACTTACCAATTTCAAATGTACAAGAGTAGATAACCTTTTACTCTTACATTTGACTAGTGTTAACAAACCCTCTTTAAGATATGTCACTCAAGTTACAATCTTGGAGTATGACTCTAAGAATTGTTTTGGAACGAAGTATGACTCATCTTTTTGATTTAACCATTTCAACAATTCATGACTCCTCTTCTTAGTCATAAGAATGAACTACGATGACTTTAGAGGACCAATTGTGATATGGTATCTTAATCATTAAGATGATCATAAACATGATACTAAAGTACTCTCCCATCTTTTCAGATTTGAGAAACTTTTATCTTTCTGCCATACTTTGATTCTTCTTATTCGTTCTGTCTCACATTGAAACTTCTCCAATGCTACAAACTTATACTTAAACTTATAAGTATAACCATATTTACTGAACTTAAGTAAATCATGACGAATAGTCTTCTTGATCTTTTGTGGTGGACTGAACCAGTGCACAAGAATGTGTACGCGATCCCTTAGTCCTTTCCTTATTCACATAAGGAATTAGTCTTAATTTTCCAAGCTGAAAGTTCTCATTCATCATACTATACAACTTGCATGATTCCAAGTTTCGGTCCAATTGAACCTTGGGTGATGAGAATCTTTCCTTATTTGGTAATATTAGACACTACCACAACCGAAAGAATCATATCCATTTTTCCAATATTGCTATCAATGGAATCTTATAAGCAACAACTTTTCATAAATGCCATTGTAAGGATAAATAAAATCAAAACCTTTTTCTTTTATTTTAAAACTTTGCGGAAAAACTTATCCTTACAATCCATATGAAAACCTTGTTGTTATCTATTCCTAAGCAATATAAATATCATAACTCTTAAGTAATAGCCCAAAATTCTGATCACCGAACCATGCGATTGAAATCCATCTTCGCGATCAGAATCAACATGTACTTAATAGAGTTAGACAATGGACTTTACCTGAAGTAGAGCCAAACTTATTGACTTTAACATCCTTAGGTAAATTTGGCAGCTTCGTAACCAATGCCCCTTCCTTTGGCAATAGTTACCTATGGACCCTTGATAATGGGACTATCTCAGACTTCACCTCTCTCTTTACCATTGGTTCAACCGAGTTGACTATGGCCGATCCCTTTCCAATGGGAAGAGAGAGCTTTACTGGATATCCAATGTCATCATTGTCAATGTCCATAGCGTTTTAGGAAGTTGATCTTAGCTAATAGATAAGATCATTAAGGGTCTTGTCTTAGTCTGTTTCATAGGATTCCCAAAAGAACTCACTATGTGACTTAGAAAGTAGTTGAGCCACCAACTTTCTCAAGACTTTGACACCCAACTCTCCCGGCTTGTCAATATGTGACTACATCTCCAAGATGTGATCACACCTAGACCTTGCCTTGCCAATAGGGCTTGAGTGACCTTAAACGTTTTAGGAACTTGTGGGTTAGGGAGAATAATTGGAGGAGGTGAAAGAAGTATGATATCCATGGGACATCATCTTCATTTAGGAAAGCTTGTTTCAAGAGATTTGGGAAGATCATAAATGTCTAGACCAGACATCTTTTTGGGAGATATTCAAGATAGTTGATTTAAAGTCCTTAATATGACACCCAATATGAAATATTAAGGCTAGGACCCAACAAACTATTTTATAACTTAGAAGAAGGATGCCGTAATCCAAGCTATAAAATATTTGAAGGTAGGTGAATGACGATTCACCAATTTCCACCATGAAAAACGAAATAATTTATTAGGTTTTAATTGGATTTGAAAGTCCTAGATCTTTGAGATTCATTGAACTGTTCAAAGGCATGTTTCAATCTCGAGTGTGCCCTTCAGGTTTTGTGACTGGGATGCCGAGGATCACAAAACAAGGTGTGAATAACCATGCAAATATACTTGGTACCCTTAATATTTACCCCTTAATCAGTGTGCCGGTTAACCACACACGCTCCACCGATACTATGATAAATATTAATTTACCCTTTGCCTACCTTGTTAAGTCCAGGTTAGTGTGCCGGTTAACCACACACGCTCCACTAACGACTTAAGCAAAGTGCAAAGTGTAATTTCATGGGTTAGCACCAAATTCACATTTTCCTAAGTAACTAAGATTGGGTATTAATAAGAGTTTAGTTACTTAGTATTTATCATTAATACTTTTAATGAAAGGAGAATTATAGTCCTTGTCCTACCCGTTCGGATAACGACCCTCCACCAGTCAAGGAAGCGGTGGGTGAGAGTGGACACCCATTAAACTGCCATTTTATAGGCAGTAACCTTATACCCCCGTTATAGACCGGCTTCGTGAATGAGGCCTACTAACGGTAAGACTGACTTTACTCTTATACATATATATAAATATTATTAACTTATAATATTATAAAGTATAAGGGTTGAATTTTAACTTTTAAAATTCTAAGGGCTAACTTGGAATTAAAGTATTCATAAGTGAAAACTTTTCAAATTCCAAAACTTGAGGGCAAGTTTTGAAACTATTCAAAACTAATTAATTCCATAACTTATGAGTTTAAAGTAGTTTTAATTAAAAAAAAAAACTCTTCAAGTTCCATAACTTGAGGACAAGTTATGGAAGACTTTAAACTAATTAATAAAACAAAAATAACTTTTTTTATTGTAACTTATGGAACTAATTAAGGTTATACTTTTTTTTTTTAATTTAATGAAGAGACTCTTGAACCTCCATAACTTGAGGACAAGTTATGGAGTCATAAAACCATTTAATTAGAACTAGACTCTTCATTTTGTAACCTTTGCCAACTTTTATGAGTTTTATGATTCTTAAATGTGACTTTTCATATAACTTGAGGACAAGTTACAAAAACACACTTTGGAATCAACTCTTAGATTAAAATGGATTGAAAACAACTATTTCACACCACTTTTCTATTAATCTAAGAACCTCATAAGAACAAGATAATTCAAATCATCAATCTTCAAGAAATTAGCATGAACATACAAACTAATACAAATATTGAAATTATGACAATTATCTTAGAAATTGGATTAGCATGAACATTACCACATCAAAAACAAGTTTATAAGTCCAAAAACATCTTAGGGTAATGTTCCTAGTCCAATTCCAGCCAAAACAATCGAATATATGCATCCAACTCGATTTTTCAGCTACTTTTGCAAGTATAACAAGAAAACAAGCCTAGGCTCTGATACCACTGTTGGGGTATGAGCATTCTAACACTCCTAAGTGTACATGCAACCCTAAATACCTTGGATCTATGTTTTCTCTATTATACATACAATTATGAACATCCAAGGTATTATCCTAATCTACCATACAAAATAATAAATATAACAAGATAGAATACATACCTCTTTGATGTAGAATGTCTTCATGAAGCTTGAGTGCCTAGTGCCCCAAGTGTGACACCTCAAATGGTTCACACAACACCAAATACACTTGGAATAACTTGAGAGAAACTTGAACACTCCTTGAAATCGTCTAGCCCTCACACTCACACATTAGTGCACGATTTCTTGAGCCATGAGATTCTTTTATATGGTGGCTATTAGGGTTACACCATGTAACTCATAACTTTACCCATTCCTTATGCTCCATGGATTTTAACCTCCATGGAGTATCCACGGGTCACCCCATGGACTTAGTCCAACATAAGGAATCTTGGATCACAAGCCCACATATATAAGAATGAATGATTTACACAATCAACCCATATATTTAATTAGTCTCCTTTTGATCACTTAATTAATTCCAAATTAATTCTTGATCAATACTAATTAAATAACCTTATTAATATATTAGAACTTATAATATATTAACCAACCTTAAGTGTTATTTCTCTCATTATAGTCTATCCAAATGCATGATGCCATGCAACCCAAATGGACCATGCCGGGTCGGGTCAAGTCTTACCAATTATAGTTATGGACTTAGACATTAATCCAACAAAGAGCTGGTCTTAGCTTCTCAGCCAAGTGCCGTCGAACGGTGATAGAAAGGACCGAATCATGTGCTTCCAGGAGATTGGAGAGAAGAGAGTGCACCTCACCAACACAACTTTTGATAACTTCTCTCTCAAACTTGAGCTCTTCGATTTCCTTGTTCGCTTGAGTAAGCTTCAAGGCCTGAGTCTTAATTTTCGTGGTTTTGAGGGCAAGTTCATCCATAACTTTGTTTTCCAAGGAAAGATCAGCCTGGAGTTTGTCAAGACGAGCATGAATTGAAGTTTGAAGCTCGGTGTAGTCAGTATTGATGGCTTGGTGTGCCTCTTCAAAGTGCTTCTTCTCAGCTTGAAGCGAGCTGGTAAGATTGTCAAAAGAAGCATTAACTGTTTGAGCGTTCTTTTGGGCATCAGCCTGTAGAGAATCTAGAAAAATATTAGCATCAGAAATTAGTTTTTCGACATTTTCGGTCGTTTTCTTGCAGTATTTGGTGGATTCTTCAGCAGCAAGTGATGCTTTCTGGCATGAGGAGGTGGAAGCTTCAATGGCTTTGGTGGCGTTGGAAATGGATGAGTCATGTTCCTTGACAAAAGTTTCTATCATAGCCTTGATAGCAGCCTCTGAGTAAGACGTGCTTGGAGTCGAAGAGGAGGAAGAAAGCAATTTTTCAAGCTTCTCATTAAGATCTCTTAAATGCCTCTTCGTTACAGGAGCGTCATCATCATTATCGCTCTGAACTCTGTTTGGGCTGTAATAGAATGAATCAAACTCCATTTCCGCTCCACCCAGAATGGTGTCAGATTCGTGTGAAGGAGGTGGAGAAAGAGTTTTAGAGGTAATCGGGGTTTCGGTGTCTGAAGTAGGTGCCCTTGTATCAGATACGTTGACACGAACTTGAGGTTCGGTTGTAGTAGTGGTGGTAGAGATAACTTCGGTGAATAAGGGGGTTGGAATTGGTATTGAAGTTGTAGTTGAAGATGAAATGGGAGGAGGGAACGGAGCAATTGTTATAGGCACTGAGTGAGTAAGAGAGGGAGGAGGTGAGTTTCGGTTACCTTCATGAGCCGGTGAAGGTAGAGTTGAGTTCCCTCGGAGCGAACTCTCATGTTGAGATGCTTCATCATTGCTTGATTCTTGGTCGGGTTGTTGGTCAGAGGGAACATACTCGGAATCACTAGAAGAAGGAACCTTAGGCTTGTGTGCCTTCTTCTTGAGCTTTTGCTTCTTAGGAGCGGAAGGAGCTTCTTGTTCGGTCTTTCGATTTTTGGGCGTAGCAACTTTAGATGAGGGTCCTTCCTTCTCGCTTTTTCGTTCAACCTTCTTCCATCATTTTGCTGGTTTATCAGCTGCATCCAGTGAGCTTTGCATTTCAGGAGTGAGCTGCCTCGGTCCCGTAGGAGGTAGCTTCTTGTATTCATTGATCACCTTACTTTCCCCAGAAACACACCTATACATGGATTCAGGAACCGAACCAATGAACATAAATTTGGTCGGATCAGAAACAATGATTTTAGTCGTGTGGAATGTAGCGATTGACGACATCAAAGAATCCGCCATTGTTGGAACATGGAATTTATCCATTGCCCATTGTGTAACGAGGGTCCAAAATCTGCCACAAGAAATTTCAGAATAGCGAGAAGCTGAATTGAGGCTTTGTACCAGTTGAGCCCAGAGAATAGACCCATAGTCCATGTTGATCCCATGGTACAGACCATAGAGTAGAGTCATGAACGCCTTGCTCGCCCCATCTGACCCTGCAACTCTCTCAGATAAACCCTTGAAGAGAAGAGTAAATAAACCATTCCATTGTGGAGGAAGGCATGACTTCTTGAACTTCGTCACTGTGGTAAGAACTTCTGTGTACCCCATATCATAAAACATGGTGAATAGCTGATTCGTGGTGATTGAATCTGGATTGATCATGGAATCGTTGAGAATCAGCCTTAGTAGGAAGCAAAACCTACCCTTTGAAATCGAAGCCTTCTGATTGAAAATCTCGAAGAAAATCCTCTCCTTGGCTTTATCGTACACCGTCGTTGTATAGACTTGAGAAAGAAGTGACATCGGAACAGATTCCACTTTGGTTAGGGCAACCATAAGTGGTGAATATTTGAGACATTCAACCACCTGAAGCATGTAAGGATCGTACTGGAAAGGAGAGAGTTTGATGAGCAGGTTCTGATTTGGCTTAATGGTGAGAAGTGAAGACTGTGCGGTTTGTTCATGAACTGACGATGAGTCTGCCATTGATGAAGCTTGAAGTGAAGAAGATGAATAATAGAGAGAAATCGCCGTTTAATGCTCGAGAGGATTCTGTAAGTGGTAAGGTTGTAAAAGTGAGGTAAGAAATCTCTTTATACGATTACCATGAGAGAGAAAAATCCGGAGTGATGATTGTACGATCCTCTGAGTTGACTCCTAAAAAAGCACGATTTGACAACTGTTACCCCGAAAAGTGTGTCAAGCGTGTCAGGCGGCGTGAAAAAGAAACGATTCAAATTCACGCGCCTTTAAAATCTTATCCTTTCATCTTCTCTTTAAGTTTGAAACGATCCAAATTCTCGTTGAGATGTCAAGTCACCCTTTCGCTTCATATGAAATAGCCTTTGCTCCCAACATAGTGTACCACCACAACATATTGAACCAAACAGTATATATGAGAAATAGCCATTAGTACCACGATCAAGACTTGTGGAAAATCATAAAGATCTTCGTGCAAGACTGTGACAAAGGAAAAGAAATAAAGCAATTTATTTGTGGGATTTTAGTGATGTCAATCAAGACACGAAACAGTGGATTCCGGGCACGAATCTCTTCCTTTAAAGCCAAGAGAGACTTAGAAGTGTCTGTGTGGTTTCCCGTTGAAATACGATCAAATGCTTATTAAGAAACATCGAAAGGCATCCTTTTAATTATATGGCTATTAGGGTGGTTTTCGCTTCATTCAAACTACGGAACTTGATATAAGACCGAAAGTTGGATGAAGTACTTGTGAGACCGGTGTAGTCTATTAAACAAGTAGGTTTGATCAATTTCCAGTGACTTGGTGATATAGTAGAAATCTCAAAAACAAAAATAAACTGGATCTTATGGGTAGAAAAGTCTTGGTTTCAGACAATTTCATAAAGATCGCACAAAAATTAAAAAGGGATTTCTTGGTACCTTCCACAAAAGTGGTTTCGTTAATACTTGGGTGAAAACTAGAGCATTTGATTGTTCACCATCAATTCATTATAGGTATTGGATTTTGGGTTTTACTTAGCACATGGTGAAACGAAGCTAAGATCATTAACACAGATGTTGTGTAACCGTAAACCTCAGTGGTAAATTCTGAGAGTCTCAAGGGTTACGTTTATGAACCGAAGTGTGATGGAGAAAAGTGATGAGGAGGTTAAAGAACCGAAAGTACCTCTGCTATATAGTAAGGACCGAGCAGAAAACTCTTAACTCAATATGAGACGAGTAAGGTAGCTCATGACTTAAGTGATTTTATCAGCCTGATTGGGACGAATCGATTTGTATATATCGAATCAGTAAGGCTTCACTTGAAGTCTTTGAGGCTTTGGTCAACATACAACAACATGCTTCTAGGGACACTTAGCTAGTACAAAGATAAAGAGATTTATACCTGTCCCAGCTCCATCATTTGAGTCGACCATGATACCTTTCAGTGTGATATTTTTGGTATTTTTGATTTTATTTTGACAAAAAGCAATAAAAATAGAAAATAAAATATTTTTGGATTTTATGAATTTTCTGAAAAAGAAATAAAAACAGAAAGAAAAATATTTTTGGATTTTATGAATTTTCTGAAAAAGAAATAAAAACAGAAAGAAAAATATTTTTGGATTTTATGAAAAGAAATGAATTGAGAAAAGATATACATAGTGTACAAAGTATACAACCGAAACTTCACCTTGAAGCAGTGAAGCGAAATGGACCGAGCGTTCGGTTCATTTCGGTTCCCGAAAAATCCGGAGCCGAAATAGACCGAGCGTTCGCTCTATTTCGCTTGTTCAATTTTAATGAGGCGAAAGTAGTTTCGGTACGGATTCAGCTTCCATAATTCCTAAGCCTTGAAGTATCTTATTAAAACTTATTTCAGGTAAGGCTTTCGTGAAGATGTCAGCTAGTTGATCAGCGGATCGAACAAAGTGGATTTCCACGTTACCATCTTCAACGTGATCCTTGATGAAGTGATATCTCAGTGCTATATGTTTCGTTTTGGAGTGTTGCACTGGGTTGTGACATATCCGAATAGCGCTTTCTGAGTCACAATAGAGGGGAATCTTCTTCATGTTCAGGCCATAGTCTCTAAGTTGACTTTGTGTCCATATGACCTGTGAAGTGCAAGACGCTGCAGCTATGTATTCAGATTCGGCTGTAGAAAGAGACACACATGTTTGCTTCTTGGATTGCCAACTAACGAGTTTTCCATCAAGAAATTGACACCCGCCAGTTGTGCTCTTTCGGTCTAGACTACATCCTGCAAGATCGGCATCAGAGAATTCTTGAACAAAGAAGCCAGATTTCGCCGGATACCAAAGACCGAGAGACGAGGTTCGCTTCAAATTCTTGAAGATATTTTTCACAGCCACCATTTGAGGTTCTCATGAATTAGCTTGGAACCTGGCACAATAGCAGACATAAAACATAATATCTGGCCTACTAGCTGTTAGATACATAAGAGACCCAATCATTTGACGATAGAGGGTCATATCAGCAGCTGGTTTCTCCAGAGATGGTGTCAGCTTCGTTCCGAATGCCATTGGAACCTTTACTTTAGAATCTCCCATCATGCCAAACTTTGCCAATAGAGTCTTCGTGTAAGCCTCCTGATTAATGAATATGCCTTCGGGTCCCTGTCTTATGTTCAGTCCAAGGAAAAAGTTAATCGGAACCGTTGAGCTCATCTCAAATTTAGTCTCCATCAACTTCCGGAATTCAGCCGTTAAGCTAGGATTCGTTGAACCAAATATGATGTCATCGACATAAATTTGGACGATCATTAGGTGTTCACCCTCTTTCTTGCGAAAGAAGGTTGGGTCAACCGAACCTTGTTTAAATTTAGACAGTTTTAGAAAGCGAGTTAGTGTTTCATACCAGGCTCTCGGGGCTTGCTTCAGACCATATACTGCCTTGTCTAGAATGTAGCAATGATTAGGATACTTCTCGTTCACAAATCCAGGTGGTTGCTCAACGTACACGGTCTCTTCTAGTTCTCCATTTAAGAATGCACACTTGACGTCCATTTGAAAAACTTCGAAGTTCTTGTGAGCAGCGTATGCCAGAAAGATCCTAACTGATTCTATCCTTGCTACTGGAGCGAAGGTTTCTTCGTAATCTATACCTTCTTCCTGACAATATCCCTTAACTACTAGCCTTGCGTATCACGTTCCCTTCTTTGTCCATCTTGTTCCGAAACACCCATTTTAATCCAACCACCGATGCATCCTTTGTTGTGGGAATCAGTCTCCAGACTCAATTTCGCTCAAACTCATTGAGTTCGTCTTGCATATCCTGTACCCAATCAGAGTGATCAAGTGCAGTATTCACTGTTTTCGGCTCAATCTTGGAAACAAACGAATTAAACATACATAATTCTACTTCAGAGAATAAAGCAGTTTGCTTCGCTTTCAATTGAGAGCGTGTAAGAAATCCCTCAGATGATTCGCCAATTACTTGAGTTTTTGGATGATCGCGTGTCCATTTTACGAGTGGAGGATAATTTGGATCGTAAGCAAGATCCAATTCAGCATTTATTTCTTCTTCAAATTCTGATTGAGTATCTTCGTCATTTGTATTATTATTCTCCCCCTCGAATGACGAAACAATCTCAACATCCGGTTCAGAATTCTCTCCCTCGATTGGACTTTCATGGTTCGTTGTTGGAGATGGGTTATCCCCCTGGAATGGCAAGTCAGGTCGTTTTGGTGTAGATGAGCTCTCCCCCTGGAATGTAGAACGTCTATGAGTAGGTTCGCTCGAGCATTGAGGTTCTCCTTGATCTTGAGGTTCGCTTGAGCTTTGAGGTTCACCTTGATCTTGAGGTTCGCTTGAGATTTGAGGTTCGCTTTCCATGGCTTGTGCAGCTTCGTTTATTATCTTCTTCAAGTTGTCAACCTTATTATCAGCTGCTTTCACTTCAGAGAGAGTGGCTTTCTCCTGTTCATCAAAGAGCAATATGTACTCTTCAAACAGATTTGATATAGGAACCGTGACTTGACCTTTTTGTAGAAATATCTCCTTCGTTGGACTATCGCTGGATTGAAGTTTCTTCACGTAATTATCATTGAATATGACATAATAGGTTTCTTCAATCTTCTTTGATCTTTTGTTCAGATTCCTATATGCCTTTGAGGTAAGAGAGTAGCCAAGAAAGATCCCTTCGTCTGCCTTCACGTCGAACTTGCTTCGGTTCTCTTTAGAATTAAAGATAAAGCACCTGGAACCGAAAACATGGAAAAATTTAACATTAGGCTTGTGATTATTCAGAATTTCATATGGAGTGATAGAGAATCGCTTATTGAGGAAGGATCGGTTCTGAGTATAGCATGCGGTTGCAATTGCATCAGCCCAGAAGTACAGAGGTAGAGAAGCGAAGCTTAGCATGGTTCGGGCGGCTTCACACAACGAACGGTTTGACCTTTCAACTACACCATTTTGTTATGGAGTATAGGGAGCAGAGAAGTTGTGAGACACTCCCTTTTCAGTAAGAAATTCTTCAAACTCTTGGTTTTTGAATTCCAGCTCGTTGTCACTTCAGACATTTCTAACTTCCTTTTGCAGCTGAAGCTCCACTTGCTTTATAAAGATTATGAGCTTAGGAGTCGCCTCTGATTTCTGTTTAAGAAAGAAAACCTAGGTGAAGCGTGAAAAATCATCAACTATTACGAGAATGTACTTACTACCCTCGATACTTTCTATGGCCGATGGACCACATAGGTCGATGTGAAGAAGCTCAAGAGGTTCGATGATCTTTGTGTTAACAAGTGTGGGATGACTCTTTCGGATTTGCTTTCCCATTTCACATGCAGCACACAAATGTTCCTTGTCGAATTTGAGAAGTGGCAAACCACACAGATGATTATTAAGAACTAGCTTGTTGATATCTTTGAAGTTAAGGTGCGAAAGTCGTCGATGCCACATCCAGCTTTCATCAGAATGAGCTTTCGTTAGAAGACATACAACAGGCTTCCCTCGTATCGGGTTCAGATTTAATGGATACATTTCTCCTTTGCGCTGAGAGTTCAACATAACCGTCTTACTTTTCTTTTCAATGATCTCTGATCATCATCAAATGAGACCTTCAAGCCAGTCCCTACCACCAATTGTGAGACACTGATGAGATTGTGTTGCAATCCTTCCACGTATGCCACCTTTCGAATCGAAAAATCCCCGTTTGTGATCATTCCATATCCTTTTATTGTGCCATATGAGTTGTTACCATATTTGACACATCCCCCATCTTTTAGAACCCGAAACTCCCTCAGCTCTTCCCTTCTCCCTGTCATGTGACACGAGCAGCCACTATCGATGTACCATTCGTCGTCGAACTGCTTGTCACTGATAACCTGCAATAATTAAGCATATTTAGGAACCCAAAGTTGCTTGGGTCCACGTGAGCCTTTTACAGAACAGGGAACAACAATAGAAAGATCAACCAAATATGTTCTCTTAATTAAATTGGTTTCGTCTTTCCTTTTGATGGTAAAAACCTTAATTTTGTTATCTTTTGGTTTGTTTGAATCAGGTTGTGGAATGTTATTTTGATTTTTGTTTTCTTGTTTCCTAGGGTTAGCAAACGTCTTCTTTATTTGCTTTTCGTCTTCTTAGACGAGGTTTTCTTTTCCCTTGGCGTCTTTGTTAGGATTCTGCTTTGGTCGAGAGTGAGGAGGATGGGATTTAGGACCGAAGTTGGTCTTTCGGTTCTTGTCACTACTTGATTTGGGACCGAAACTGCTTCTTCGGTTCGTCTGACTGCAAGATTGGCAGTGAGTGCATGGACCGGAGTTAGCCTTTGATCTTGATTTCGTCTTGAGATTAGACGCCTTTTCTATGCGAACATAATTGGAGTTTTGGGATTGCGAAAACTGCTTCCTTTCATTGAGATTCTTTTGATATCTCCTGTTTCGCTGGCGTTTCTGTTCTGACAGTTGCTTTTGAGATTTGTGAATATTTGCTTTCGGCTTCGGTCTTTCAGCGTAAGTTTCGCTCTTCGTTGAAGAGGTTTCGCTCGTCACCTTTGCAGGTTCGCCTAGAATCGCTTTAGTACCACTTGTGCTTGGTACATCAAAGCTTGTGGGCTTATTGAGTGGTTCTGCCACGTATCTGCCTTTAACCCTCCATGAGGTTCTCTCTGATAAACCGACAGTCTCAGCTGCATGGTCAATTGGAGCGGACCAGAAATGATCATCACAGCCACCAACGTTGTCTTCGTTTACCAAGGCTATAAGTTCGGTTGTTTGTTCCTGAGTAACTCCTGATGTGGTGTATACCTGATTTGGTACTGTTTGTATCTTTTTATATATCACCGCCTTCTGTTTCAGAACTTTGGAATTATCTTGGGACATTCGAGCGAATTCAACTGAATTTTCAGATATAAGACTTTTGGTAGATTTGGTTTCGCTTTTGACAAATTCTGAACAGTCAACCACATCCTCTACAGCTATTTCACTCATATCACTTTCCTCGTCAAATTCAGAAGTGTTTTCCACATTTATCTTGTTTTCTGAACTCAACTTGGCATTCAATGAGTCAAATTTCGGCATGGTTTCGGTCTTGATTTTTAATTTATCATTTTCATCGAAAAGGTTTTTAAGCATGTCCTTATGGTCTTTGGACTTAATAAAGGACTCAATTTTATCCAGACCAATCTTGTAGGCGTCAGAAATTTCATCTGAAGAAACAATAGATTAACAGTTATAGCCATCGGTATCAACTTCGTCCTCCTTTAATTCCAAGAAGGGCAAAATCATTTTATGAATCTTTTTACCAATCTCACAATCTAAATGCAATTGAGTGATATTAGTATATAAACATTTAGCAATCAAGCAAAAAATGTTTCTTTGTTTCAAAAACTTCAAGTTATCACGTTGCAAATAAATTACTTCATCTTTCGTCCTAACTAACTCCACTTCCTTCTGCTCTATCCAAATCCTCCGTTCCTCACTCTTTGAAGACACCCTGCTGATTTGATCAGTTAGGTTAGAATTTTCTAGGCGATTTTGTTTTAAACTACCACTTAAACTAGAAAACTTGAATTTTAAATCGTTTAATTCCTTTTCATAGTTATTAACTGGTATTTTTAGAGATTCGAGGATAGATTGTACCTTCTTGATCAACTTATCACATTCGTTGATATGTTCTCCCATTGGTTTGGCTGCGAAACACTTGTCTTATCTTTCCTTCGCTTCCTTACTTTCGCCTTCGATTGTGTAGCCTCTCATCTGTGACACTCCAGCAGTCACCATCAAACATCGTCTACCAAAATCAGAGTTTCCTTCTTTCGCCACAAAAGCCCTGCCATGCGTGGGCTTGCGAACTTCCTCATCTTTGGAGTCTGTAGACCAGACTTCTACGCCTCCGAACACATCATCAACAATGTTTCCCTGCACAATTAAAGCATTCATAGTATTGTTAGATGTTTTCTTCTTCTTTATCTCTTCCAGCTTGCGTGAATGGCATGCCTCATCATCTTCTCCATCCTTCTTCTCAGCCAGCTTCCTCAACATGCAATCTTTAGCAAAGTGATTTTTGCCATGGCAGAAATTGCAGTCATATCAGGAGTCACCAACGAGCTTGTTCTCCTTCTTCGCTTCTTCATGCTGAGGAGCGTTTTTAATCTCCTCTTTCGCCTTTTTGGAACTGTAGCTCCCTTGCCAGTTTCGGTTCTTAGAAGTTGGGTACTTTTTGCGAGCAAACGTTTTGGGATTGGAGACCATTAAAGCATATTCATCATTAGTCAGATCACATTCAGAGAGATCCAAATTTTCTTCTTCTTCATCTACGTTCTTCCCTTTAGAGAGAAGAGCCAACGATCCCATACTAGAAACCACATTCGTTTCCTTAGACACTACACTTTCGTGTGATTTGAGTGTTCCCACAAGCTTCGCCAACGAATAGGTTTTGAACTGTTCATGAGCTTTTACAGTCAAAACCACCGCCATCCATTCGGGTCTTAGGCCATTCATAAAAGTGACCTTTTGCTCTATTACTTCTCTGCCAATACCATGCTTGATCATTTTGCTATGGAGATGATTGAAACGATCAAAAGCATGAATAAGTTTTTCTTCTGGCTTCTTCTTGAAATCACCGAACTCAGAGAGCAAAAGAGTTTGTATTGAATGCTCTAAATCTTCATCTGTGGAATATAGCTCCTTAAGCCTATCCTAGATTTGTTTTGCTGTTGTGCATGTACTAACCAGACGAAAGGTATCCGATTGCACGACAAATCTTATCATCCTGATGGCTTTAATGTTGCAAAGCAGCTTGTCCTTCTCGTCTTTAGCAACATCTTTCACGTCAATCATCAGCTGATTGTACTCCTTCTGAGTCTTGATGACTCTTTCAGTTCCAGTATGAGAAAAAGGACCCACAGTGATTGCTTCCCAGATTAAATAGCCATTGTCCTCTAAACCGAGAACATAGTCTTCAAAGTGATGCTTCCAGACTTCATAATCTTGGGTATACAAGATCAAGATTCTCGTAGTAGATCCGATACTGTTGGATATGTTGATGGGGTTGGTTTGTGAATCATCGAGAGACATGACGGCTTGTTTAGAATATCTGTCAAGAATCAGACTTGTAAATATTGAATAGGGTAATATCGAGATCTATGAGCAACGTCAATGAAGGAATGACGGCTCAACAGATTCAATAAAAGCGGAAACCGTAAGATAATTCTTCAAACAGAAGAGATGGGTATGATTTACACAGCCTCCTGCTCTGATACCAATTGATGAGTTGAAAACTCTTTTAAGATCGATTAGATTCTTAACAAATAAATCAGAAAGTAAATCAAAGCATAAACACACAATGAATCAAACAGATGTCGAATGATTAAAACAACAACACCTCAGAAGAGCTCGACGAAGAACTTCTAGTATAGAGGTGTTCTAGGGTTACAGTATTCTCGAAAGAATAATAATCAAGAAGCGTATGTAATCTGATGCATGCATGCACCATAAATACTAAACCCTAATATCAACAACACGGATGGACATGCCCAAACCGTGACAATATTGGACTAAGTAAATAAGCCCAATGACGCAACTCCTAGACTCAACACGGAGGTTTTGGGATAACAAGAAGAACAAAGCGGCGCAGAACTCTGCCAAAAAGCAGCAGGTCGTGGCTGTTCATGCTGCGATAACACCTACTGCTACTGCGCTGATAAAGCAGTATGTTGGAAGCTTGCCCAAGTGCAACAAGTGCAGCTTCCACCATAATGGACCCTGCCGAGAAATGCAGTGCGCTAACTGCAATAGGAAAGGGCACACTGCCCGTTTCTGCAAGTCTCCGGCAAGGCCAATCAACCAAGTCCCCGACATTGGTGTGGGCTAGACTTGCTACGGATGTGGCGAGGTGGGTAACTACAAGAGAAACTGCCCGAAGGCAGGGAACGCGGGCAGAGTGGGTAGAGTTTTGGCTATAAGCCACGAGGAAGCAGTAGCCGACCCTACAGTGGTCACTGGTACGTTTCTCCTTGATAACTGTTTTGCATGCATACTATTTGATAGTGAAGCGGAGAGGAGTTTCATGAACCAGAAATTTGCTCTCTTACTTAAACAAAAACCACGTGCACTGAAAGAACCGTTTACTGTAGAAATGGCTAACAGAAAGACTGAGAGCACTAGCAGTATATACATAGGATGTACTCTAACTCTAGATAGCCATTCATTTCCAATCGACCTCATGCCAGTCTCAATTAAAAGTTTCGACGTCATTATCGGCATGGATTGGTTGAGTCTTCATCGTGCAGACACCATGTGTTATGAAAAGGCCGTTCGCCTTAATCTACCGTCTAACAAAACTCTAGTTATCTATGGCGACAAACCCGTCATGAAACTTCGTATCATCTCGAGCATACAAGCCCAAAAGTACTTACGAAAGGAATGTCATGCATTCCTTGCTCATGTGGTTGATATGAGCCAAGAGACGAAAGACATAAAGAACATCCCAGAAGTATGCGACTTTCCCGACATCTTTCCAAAAGAACTACCAGAATTACCACCACAGCGTCAAGTCGAGTTCAAAATTGACTTAGTTCCAGGGGCTACCCCAGTAGCCAAATCGCCCTATCGTCTAGCACCAGCTGAGATGCAAAAGCTATCCGGTCAACTTAACGAACTGCTCAGCAAGGGCTTTATTAGACCAAGCTTCTCACCCTGGGGAGCACCGGTCTTGTTCGTGAAGAAGAAAGACGGATCGTTACGTATGTGCATCGACTATAGAGAACTAAACAAGCTTACCGTCAAGAATCGTTACCCTCTACCTCGCATAGACGACTTGTTCGACCAACTGCAAGGGGCGAATTACTTTTCGAAGATAGATCTGAGATCCGGGTATCACCAGTTACGAGTGTTAGAGGAGTATGTTCCCAAGACAGCCTTCCGAACTCGTTATGGACACTACGAGTTTGTAGTGATGCCTTTAGGATTGACCAATGCACCCGCAGTATTCATGGACTTAATAAATAGGGTGTGTCGTCCTTACTTGGATCAGTTCGTCATTGTATTCATTGATGACATACTTATCTACTCTTGAAGTAAGGAGGAACATAGTAAAGAGGGAATTCGAAGAGTCGAATTCTTGGGTCACGTGGTTAGCAAAGAGGGAATTCATGTGGAACCTTCCAAAATAAAGGCCATTGAGAACTGGTCAGCACCGAAGACGCCTACAAAAATTCGTCAATTTCTAGGCCTCCCTGGCTACTATCGCAGGTTCATTCAGAACTTCTCTAGGATCGCGAAACCGCTTACTACATTGACCCAGAAAGGCGTGGCATTTGACTAGGAAGAGAAACAAGAAAAAGCGTTCCAAACGCTGAAGCGAGCCTTATGCAGCGCACCGATACTATCCCTCCCAGAAGGGATAGAAGACTGCGTGGTTTATTGCGATGCATCCAACCAAGGGCTTGGCTGTGTTCTTATGCAACGAGGTAAGGTCATCGCCTATGCCTTAAGACAGCTAAAGACATATGAAGTCAACTACACCACACATAATCTTGAGTTAGGAACAGTGGTATTTGCTCTGAGGATCTAGAGACACTACATGTATTGTACAAAAAGCACTATCTTTACAGACCACAAGAGCCTTCAACATTTATTCGACCAGAAGGAGCTCAATATGAGACAATGACGGTGGGTCGAGCTACTCAATGACTACGAATGGGAAATTTGTTATCATCCCGGTAAAGCCAATGTAGTAGCTGACGCCCTAAGTCGGAAAGAATACTCTGGTCGTAGAGTCAAATCATTGACTATGACTATCCGTTCACATCTGTCCACACAAATTAAGGAGGCTCAGCTAGAAGCCTTGAAACCTGAAAATGTGGCGGGTTAATCCCTGAGAGGGATGGATAAAAACTTGGAAGTCAAGGGTGGCAGAGCCTTATATCTCATGGATCGGATCTGGACACCGAGGCACGGTGGATTCAGAGACTTGGTCATGACCGAAGTGCACAACACTCGATATTCCATCCACCCAGGTTCAGATAAGATGTATCTTGATCTCAAAAAGCTATACTGGTGGCCTAACATGAAAGCAGAGATTGCTACCTTCGTGAGTAAGTGTCTTACTTGCGCCAAGGTTAAGGTCGAATACCAGAAACTCTCAGGTTTACTACAGCAACCGGAGATACCAGAATGGAAGTGGGAGCGGATCACAATGGACTTCATAACCAAGTTTCCCAAGACAACGGGTGGTCTCGATACCACTTGGGTGATCGTAGACAGGTTAACAAAGTCACCACACTTCCTGCCTATCAAGGAAACTGACAAGATGGAGAAACTAACAAGAACCTACATTAGGGATATCGTATGACTGCATGGTGTTCCCATATCCATTATCTCTGATAGAGATAGTAGATTCACTTCAAGGTTCTGACATTCTCTACAAGGTTCCCTAGGAACTAGGTTGGACATGAGTACAACCTACCATCTGCAAACCGACGGACAAAGTGAGAGGACTATTCAAACTTTGGAAGATATGTTGCGAGCCTGTGTGTTAGACTTTGGGAAGGCATGGGATACTCATTTACCCCTTGTCGAGTTCTCCTACAATAACAGTTATCATACGAGCATAAAGGATGCTCCATTTGAAGCTCTCTATGGCCGAAAGTGCAGATCCCCTCTATGCTGGGCTGAGGTGGGTGACACACAGTTAGTTAAAGGACGAGTTCCTGACAGCACTCTCACAGGTCCAGAGATCATTCAGGAAATGACAGAGAAGATCGTTCAGATTCGTGAATGATTGAAAGCCTCTAGAGGCCGACAGAAAAGCTACGCAGACAAGAGAAGGAAGCCTTTGGAATTCCAGGTTGATGACCGTGTTCTTTTGAAGGTCTCACCCTGGAAGGGCTTGATACGCTTCGCAAAGCGTGGAAAGCTAAATCCAAGATACGTAGGGACTTTCGAGATTATCGCTAGAATCGGCCCTGTAGCTTACAAACTCAAACTACCTCACGAACTTGGTAACATACACCCTACTTTCCACGTTTCGAACTTGAAAAAGTGTCTTTCCGACGAGACTCTTGTAATCCCACTCGACGAGATCGAGATCAACAGGAGCCTCAACTTCGTGGAAGAACCAGTAGAGATCATGGACCGAGAGGTCAAGCAAACGAAGCAAAGCCATATCCCGATAGTGAAGGTTCGTTGGAATGCCAAGCGGGGACCTGAATTCACTTGGGAGCGCGAGGATCAAATGAAACTGAAATATCCTCACCTTTTTACTTAGTTATCGGTATTTGCTTAAACTCTAATTTCGAGACGAAATTCTCTCTAATGGGGGGATGATGTGATAACCCAAAATTTCTATCTTGTAAAGCCATTCAATTCAATCAAAAGTCAGACTTCTCTCTGCTATCTTTTAGCTTTGTTAAGGGTCTGTTTGAGTGTTCTTAGCCTAGTACCTTCAAGGTTGTGTGTTACGAAGTATCTACTAGAGTTCATTGTGCAACATTCAAGCCGGAAAACTCCATCACATGGAGTTTACGACCGTAAACTAGAGCTTACGGCCGTAAGCTCTTATTTGGCCGTGAACAAGCCTCTTAAGTATGATATTCCTTCATTTTTCTTCATTTCTCACAACTCCAAGTCAAGAACACTCATTTCTCTCTCAAGTATCATCAAGAACACTTCTATTTTTCGCAAAAGTTGTAAGTGATTCTTTATCCTTCTCGATCTAGTAAAACCCCATGATTTCATCCGTGAATTCATCTCTTTTTGGGGGTTAGATCTTCAAGAACACCAAGAACACCAAGAACACCAAGAACACACACTAGTTCTTTGGGCCGTAATCACCTCTTTTAGCTTCCAAATCGTAAGTATCCTTTCCAAATACTAGTTATCTATTAGAAGCTCTTGATTTGCATCCAAGAAACACCCATTTTAGCGAGAACATCAAGAGTTTACGGCCGTAAACCCTTGCATGGCCGTAAACCCTTCTTGATTTATGACATGGCCGTGAACCCTTTCACATCTTGGCCGTAAACCCTAGCTATTTCATGTGTTGGCCGTAAACTCATTGGCTGTGAACACATCTTGGCCGTAAACACACTCTAGTGTGGCCGTGAACACCCTTTATACAATCATATATGATTGTAACACTTCATTCCAAGTGTTTCCTAGTCCCTAAGGTTGTTCCCTTGCATGATTAGTTGTTATATACACTAATTATATGCATATATGTGTCATTATATGCTTAATAGGACCCGTTTGTGCTCAAGACTTCACTTGACACTTAGCATCATATATTGATCTTTCATTCGAATCACTCACTACAGGTGAGTTCATACCCCTAAACCTATCTTTTAAATGATTTTAAATGCTTTTATGGGGGGGGGATACAAGTAGAAAACATTATAGTTATAGTATCAATCATATGTGATTTATAACTATCAAACAAGTGGATTTCTTATACTTCAAAACGGTGTTATCAAACAAACTATTTCAAAACATTTTATAAACTGACCTCAAGTCATCTATAACCATTCAAATGGTTAAAACTCTTTTATATGCTAAATTCTTTATCAAACTCTTTTAAACTTATATATTGTCAAAATCATGTCTATATAGATATAGTTATATAAATAAGGTTGAAAGGGCTTAGGATTGATAACTCGCTTTATTTCCTGTTCCTTGTTTGGTTGTGGACTTAGGGTATCGGTTGTTTGTCCGAGTGTCGTTTGGATCTTAGTTATATATTATGTATATGTGTATAGATATAAAAGTTCTTACATCAGTTCAATACCTTTGGGTAGCAAGGTGTACAAACATGATCAGTCATTCAAACAACATCACTAGTAAACTATAATAGGTATAGTTTAGAGGATTACTACTCACTATTTCTAGAACAATGAAACATACAAGAGTCAGTTCATACATGAGTCAGTTCAAACATACTATAACGAGAAACAAAAAGAACATATTATAATGAGAAACAGAACGAACATACTATAATGAGAAACAGGGAGGAACATACTATACACTAGAACAGAGAGAACATACTATACAAATACAAGAACACTATAACATTAATGTGAGCCACTACTTCATGGCATGGCAATATACTGATGTGTCACGTTTTGTAACCAGAGTCTCCTGGAGGGAGAGCGTGAATTTGTGTATAGATCTATACAGGATTGACCATCCTACACCTTGCTGCTAGCTACAGTAGGACCTGCAGGTCTTCGGATGGCGAATGTCATATCATTTCGACGTCTTCGAACGTCGTGTTTTACTAGTCAATCAAGTATGGTTATAATCTCATCACATTTTACCTTAATTAAACAATTGGTTTAAGGTAGTTAGTACAATGGTAGTTACTATATACAATACTACAGTACATCTTTATTTTCCCATTACATTCATATTGTGATCTTCTCACATAAACAGTAATGTAAAATATATTTTTGGTAATGATAGTCATACTTGGGGAAAAACACTCAATTTTACAAAAGAACAAACATACAGAACAGTCGGGTCTTGGTAGAAGACTACATTTCATTATAAGTAGAAAATATAGGATTTTCTAGGAGATACAAACATTTACATCAAACACTTACAAACATCTACATCAAACACTTACAAACACTTTCATCAAATTTATACAAACATTGACACTAAAATACTTATGAACTCACCAGCTTAAATGCTGATCTACTATTTCAAAATAACTTGTATTCTCAGGTCACCAGTAGACACGTACCGATGATCAGGTTTTGAGAAGACGATGCACATTCGAGACTCTTCTTTTATTTTGATTCATATTTTGGTGTCTTTCAAACTATACACAGAACACACTTGTATTAAATTATACTATTAATACAATGGATGATGTTGTTGCTTGTTTACTATTATGCATTGATATGATACTGTACATGACGTCCTCCGCCCCTGAACGTTTCCGCCGTTCTGGTTTGGGGGTGTGACAGTTTTAACCCCCGAAAGTCCAAATTATATCATTTGGCTCCCCGAAACTAACACCCCGCTAATTATTATGGATTTAGTGCTACAATAAAATATATTATACATCTTGGGGTTTTAGAATTTATTATTTATTTACTCATTTTATTTAATTTCAAACGGAGTGTTACAAATCTCCCCCACTTAAATTAGCTTTCGTCCTCGAAATCATTCCTTACCACTCCTGACACGCTAGACAACTTGAGCAACACGACCGCAACCACAAGCATTCCTTAGCCTTTCGAAGGCAACCGGAACCAACCCTCGCAGGGTCCTAAACCCGAAGATGAAAGAATTCCTTGCATCTTGATCGCTTCTACTCCGTCTGAAATCTGTAGTCTCGAGATGGTCTGTCTCCCTAATAGTCCGCCCATATTGAATCATTGCCGAGTTCACTACACTTATCTGCCAACTGGCTATTCCACTTCTGATATTATTTAATCCAACTGTAAACAACTTAGTATATTCCCCGAATGACAAGCAACTACACACATGGATCCCAATTAACTGAAAGTACTCCAACTCATCTTGCTGCCACATAGCTGCTTTCCTTCAGAACAACCGGGACCTCCCTGGTCCCAACTTGTCTGCCAACTTTCCGGAACACCAGACACCTACCCGATTGCTGAGCCAAAATGCGCATACATAACAGCCTCATATCATATACGATCACTAACCACCCATCTTTTCCTGATTCCAACATGTCGTGGCTCTATTACAGATAGAACCAGCCCGAGACACATCACAACTGCTTAAGCTACCATCGGACCAAACCCATTCATTACCCTGGAATCCTGCATCTGACGCCCTTGGCATATAGATGCCCCAAATCTCATGTCACTGATACGAGATCCTTCACTTGCATAATGCACCACGACTTCCCGTCATCCCTTACTTGACCGATATGTAAATACCCTTAAGCCATTCCCTGAGACTACCAGCCTCGCAACTGGTCCAACCACCAGATTCCCAAGAGCTCAATACCAAGGCTGCCCAACCTAGACTCCTCTGCGTCACATATTGATTATCCACATGATCCTACAACTCAAGAACCAAACCTTTGACTCAACAGTCTCTACCAGTTCCATCCTGAATTCCCATAATCATTACCAAACCTGGCCGGTGTGCCCAAAGAACGAGCTTACTTTCCTTTTCATGCTTGTGACCATCACATAAATAGTTTAATTCGGACCGATGAATGCTATGATCCTATCACAACCTAACCCTACTTTCATCCAACCATGCTTACCACCTATGGCCTTTCCACACTCCACTATCACATCAGCACACCACTCGAGCCGAATCCTATATCCCATCAGGAGTTCGGGTTGCACCTATAGATTCCCACTGCTCACTATGCCTAATCAAGGCGATGTCAACCGGCGATTGGGAGTTTACTGAACTCCCACCAACACAACCTAGGCCTAAGCAGCCACTTGTTTCTCCCCCACTTGGACTCGACGATGCTCTTTCATCTCTTACGCCTTATGGATCTCCGATCCATTTCCTTCAATATGCATGACCCGCCCAAACCCTGCGCCGAACAACACAAGTGCCCCATAGTTATCCAAACACAATGATCACTCAGCTCTGAAATCCTGAAGAATACTCTTGTATTCTTAACCAATCGGATGATCCAATCACTTCCCAAAGCGCCCTTTTACCAAAGAATTCCGAAGGAAAATACAAATTTACCACCATCTTACCGCTGCCTATGGATCGGTAAATGCTACAGGATACCCAACAGTCTCACAACACTCTTGCCTCATAACAACGGTCCAAAATCTCACTGCCGATCCATCGGATCGGACACACCCTAAATTGAGCAACCACTCATAATGTCACCCACTGACACAATAAATCCTGCTACGCTTCTAGCGAACCATAGTCCTAGAGTGATAACTCCATCGTACGATTTACCGCATGTGTCGTGCTGTCTCTGGCCCTGCTGACCTCTCAAATGCTGCTCAGAATTCATGGAACATCCTCGTGATCTTGGTCACAGTTTCTGTCTTTTTCTTGAGAGACGGAAACTCCTGGGCTAACCGTTCCCTCTCCACCGGGGGAACATACTGGTCTCGAAACATCTGCGTAAACCTCTCCCATGTCACCGCAGCATGATGTGTAGGAGTAAAGCTGGTAGTCACGAACTTCCACCAGTCCTTCGCTCCCAAGCGAAGCTGGTTCAGTGCAAACCGAACTCTCAAGTGCTCTGGGCATGAAAATGTATAAAAACATCCCTCGATGTCAGAGATCCATGTCATAACAGCTATCGAATCCTGCCTCTCATCAAACTTCGGTGGCTTCGTGTTGCTGAACTCCCGTAGCAACAACGAGTCACCTCCCTATGGCCTGGCAGCGGCTATGGCTGCGGTGGTTGCAGCAGTAACAACCTCAGTAATGGCAGCATAGCGCTCATCAAACGTCTCAATCAACATGGTCTTGATAGACCCAAACATCTCTAGTATCGCCTCTCGAATGGCTGAGCCACATCCTCATGAATGATCCTTTGGATCTCCTCGTCACTGGTCCCACTGCTCCCGGGGTTGTGGCGTGTCCCTACCATGATGTCTCTGAAACACAACACAAAAGCTATTAGAGACTCGCTCGAATATAATCACACTTGAATTCCCGCCCCTACATTCTCCTTAGCATCCTAAGGATTCTTACTTGGATTACACACAGATCCAGTGCTTTCAGTAGTATGGGCCCAATACTACATTCCACACCAATCTGTAGTCATTCCAAGTCCTCCTCCCAAGATTCTAACTCACAAGTACTCTATTTCTCACAATATCAAACTACTCTCTTAGTAGGGTACCCGTATGCTCATCTAGGTATCTCTCCTAGAGTATCCCTCGACTAAGAACTCTTTCTAAGAAATTCCTGCTAGATACTCCTACTCAGCATATACTCAGGGAAAGTAACAAATAGCGACATTTCCTAGGCTAAGGCATCACAAACCAGGCATCTCTAGCCCTAAGATATGGAGTTCCTAGCCTATTCTCTAGCATGCATTCTCAACACCACGTAATATCTTATAATATAAACACACAAGGATATTTTGGGAAATCACCGTTCGAGCTCTGGCTGATTGTACACACTGCTCTTTCTCGTTTTTCTCTTAGAAACTTTTACTAGTTTTATAAAAATCATTTCTTTTGAAAATCTTTCTCAAATCCTCAGTTTGAGTCCAGACATACCCGAAGGTGCATCCGAATCCCTCAAACCAAGGCTCTGATACCAACTTGTAACACCGTAAAACTTTCAACCAAAATTTTCATTTTTAAAACACATAAACTTTTGAAATATTTCATAAAATCACAAGTGTCTCAAATGTCAACATAAATCCATAATAAAAGTCAAATCCCAGAATCCTCAACATAGTCTCGGGCAGGTGTGTACAATCATGCCGGTGCATTCCTGCGGTTCTGAGAGGTACCTAAAACACATAACACATAACACGGTAAGCACGAAGCTTAGTGAGTTCCCCAAAATACCGCACATATCTCAAGTAAGACCCTCCGGTCAATGTGTCTTAGTTGAGACCCTCCGGTCCCACAACTCGGATGGACCCTCTGGTCCTAACTCAGTAAAGCTCATAATAATATTACACAACACAATCACAAAGACATAATGCATGATATCACAATAATAAGAACAAGCATACAAGACCTTCCGGTTACACAAAGTCACCACTCATGGTAAGTATAGTGAGAAGACTCACCTCGTACGAAAGGTAAGGAAATGTGTGCTCCTTGAACACGAATCACCGATCCTAGCCTCCACCTATTCACATTTGATAATTATCTCTAATTAACACTTAAATCACAAATTCTAACAAACTAAGTTATTTCCCTCTCTAACTCTTGGATTGGGAAAAAGACCATTTAACCCCTCCATGGTTACCATGACTCATGATTGCTCAAATCCCAAAGTCAACAGAAGTCAAACTCGAGTCAACAGTCCATGTTGACCGAACTCGCCGAGTGCACCTATGTGACTCGCCGAGTCCCCATTGTTCCTTAGAACGTCGCAAAAACCCAACTTAACTCATCGTGTTGTCCCATAAACTCGCCGAGTCACCCTTGTCCAAACTTATCGGGGAAAAACCCTAGCCGACTCGTCGAGTCAGCTCATTGACTCGTCGAGCCCCTTAAGTCAAACTTTCATTCAGACGTTTTAAGGCAGATCTACCACTCCAAACTCTAGATCTAGCCTCCCAAGGTTCGAATGTTATGTAAAGCTTCGATCTTTACGTTCATGCATGGCCTATTTGCTCCATAATGCCACTACAAGCTCTAACTAAGGTGTTTAAGCACAATAACTCTTTTATGGCTGGATAAAGCTGGAACCTTTAGACTCTATGGACCTTACAAGGTCCAGATCTGATGTATCAATGCTTGGCTAGCACAAGTCATACCAAATCTCAAGGAAATATGGAAAAAGCCCCAAAAGTTCCAAATTAGAAAGATCTAAACAATATGATGAGCAAGGCGATGGCTTTTACCTTTCAATAGAAGCTCCAAGTGAAAGAATACTGGATCCCACAACCTCTCCTCGTTCCTTGCTTGTATGTCACTCCTTCCCTTTCAAAATATGCACCAAAACACTCAAATATTAGCTCTATCACTCTCTATTCGTTCAATGGCCGATTAGGGTTTCACACAGGGGAGTTGGGCAGCTGGTGAGGCGGAAATGAGGACATAAGTTTCCTTGTATATGCCCCAAACCTGGGGATTTAGGGTTTCCTCACACAACGCCAACTCGGCGAGTCGGATCTCTGACTCGTCGAGTCGGTCCTTAAACCCACGTGACTAATCTAACTCTACTCGACGAGTCGGACACACAACTCGTCGAGTCCCTCATTAAATCCCATAAATAAATAAATAAATAAATAAATGAAATACCTGGGAGTCGGGATGTTACAATTCTCCCCCACTAGAATCAGACTTCGCCCTCGAAGTCATGCTCCGAAAATAACTCTGGATACTGCTCTCACATCTCAGACTCCGGCTCCCAAGTCCACTCGGACCCTTTCCGATGCTGCTACTGGACCTGAACCAGGGGCACCTCTTTGTTCCTCAGAACCTTCACTTTCCGATCCAAGATCGCAATTGGCCTCTGAATATAATTCAGGCTCGTATCCACCTGAATGTCCTCTAACGGCACCACCGCCGTCTCATCGGCTACACACTTCCTCAACTGAGACACGTGGAAGGTGTTATGAATCTGACTCAAATCTGCAGGTAGCTCCAGCCGGTAAGCTACCTTACCTACTCTGGCGATCACTCTGAAAGGAACAATGTATCAGGGCCCAACTTACCCCGTTTCCTGAATCGGATCACCCCTTTCCATAGCGATCACTCTGCGTAACTCTTCTGGCGACTTTGGGTTGTCAGTAACCTCTGTCTGACCTGCTGAATCTGCTCGGTCGTCTTCATCATTATCTCAGTGCCACCCATCACTCGCTGCCCTACCTCTCCGCAAAAGATGGGAGTCCGACACCTCCTCCATATAGAAGATCAAAGGGAGGCATACCAATGATGGAATGGTGGCTGTTGTTGTATGAAAACTTAGCCAAGGGCAAATAAGTGTCCCAACTTCCATCGACGTCCATAACACATGCACGCAGCATGTCCTCGAGCGTCTGAATCGCCAGCTCACTTTGCCCGTCTGTCTGTGGGTGGTATGCGGTGCGGAAATGCAGTCGAGTCCCCAACTCCTCATGGAACTTCTTTTAGAACCTGGAAGTAAAACGGACATCTCGATCTGACACTATCGAGGTCGGCACTCCACGCTGAGGTACCACCTCTCTTATGTAGATCTCGGCCAATCTCTCTGTAGAAGAGCTCTCACTGATAGCGAGGAAATGAGCACTCTTCGTCAAACGGTCTACAATCACCCATATTGCTTCAACCCCATCCGCGGTTCTCGGTAACTTGGTGATAAAATCCATGGTGATCTGTTCCCACTTCCACTGGGGAATCTCTAAAGGCTGCAACTGACCATGGGGATGCTGGTGCTCTGCCTTGACCCGACGACATGTCAAGCATCTCTCGACTAACCATGCCACATCTCTCTTTATACAGGGCCACCAATAATCCCTCTTCAGATCCAACTACATCTTTGTGGCCCCCGAATGGATCGAGAACCTCGATCTATGTGCCTCCTCCATCAATATACGTCGAGCTCCACCGGTATATGGCACCCAAACTCGACCTAGGAAGGTCATAAGCCCCAGACTATCTGTCTGAAACTCGGAAATCTTCTCGACCACACGCTCTCTCTTGCAGTTCTACGGTCTCACAGCCTCCACCTGAGCCTCTCGGACGGTATCCAAGACTGGAGTCATCACCATCATCCTCATACACACATCTCGGATCGGAGCGCTCTCGGCTCTGCGACTCAAGGCATCGTTTACCATATTAGTCTTGCCTGGGTGATATAAGATTTTGCAGTCGTAGTCCTTCACTACATCCAACCATCTCCTCTGTCTCATATTCAGGATGGGCTGATCCATAAGGTACTTCAGACTCTTATGGTTCGTGTATATGGTACACCAGACACCATAAAGATAGTGGTGCCAAATCTTGAGGGTGAACACCACCGCCCCCAACTCCAAATCATAGGGGGATACCTCGTCTCGTGAGGCTTCAGCTGCCTCGATGCATATGCTATCACATGACCCCTCTTCATCAATACCACACCCATCCCTGATATAGATGCATCACAATAGACTACAAAGTACTCCACTCCCTCCGGAAGGGCTAATACCAGAGCTTTGCACAATCTCTGGCGAAGAGTCTCGAATGACGCCTGCTGCTCAAGCCGCCAAACAAAAGTAACGCCCTTCCGGGTCAATTTGGTGAATTTGACAGCAATCTTGGAGAAATCCATGATAAATCTCCGATAGTAGCCGGCCAAACCCAGAAAGCTCCTGATCTCGGACGGAGATCTCGATACCTCCCATCTCATAACTACCTCAATCTTGGCCAGGTTGACCAATATCCCATTCCGATTAACGAGTTGTCCTAGGAATTGGACCTCCTGTAACCATAAATCACACTTAGAGAATTTGGCGTAAAGCCTCTCCGTCCTCAATACCCTAAGAACCTCCCGCAGATGCTCCTCGTGCTGCTCTCTGGACCTCGAATACACCAAGATCTCGTCGATGAACACGATCACCGACCTGTCCAACATAGGCCTGCACACTCGGTTTATGAGATCCATGAACGCTGCCGGTGCGTTGGTGAGCCCGAAAGGCATCACCACGATCTATTAATGCCCATAACGAGTTCTAAAGGCCATCTTCGGAATATACCCTCTCTAACTCTAATCTGATGACACCCTGATCTCAAGTCAATCTTGGAGAACCAAGATGCCCCCTGCAACTGATCGAATAAGTCGTCGATCCTCAGAAGTGGATAACGGTTCTTGACCGTCAGCTTGTTCAACTCCCGATAATCGATGCACATCAGGTGTGAACCATCCTTTTTCTTGACAAAAAGGATCGGAGCTCCCCACGGTGAGCTACTCTGTCTGATAAATCCCCTCCCCAACAGCTCCTGAAGCCGTAAGGATAACTCCTGCATCTCTGGCGGCGCAAGGTGATAAGGTGCCTTGGCGATAGGTGCCGCATCCGGAACTAGATCAATCCGGAATTCCACTTGCCTCTCGCGAGGCACACCCGGCAACTCTTTGGGGAACACGTACGGGAACTCATAAACTATCGGGACCTCGGAGATAGAACTCGGTCTTTCTGTAGCAACCCGCGTATCCATCACATATGCCAGAAAACCCATACAACCCTGCTGTATACTCTGCCTCGCTCTAGAAGTAGAGCAGAAAGCTGATCCGGACCTGGTACCCTCGCCGTACACGGTAAGCACTCCCCCACTAGGGTCTCGTATGGTCGCCATCTGCCGCTCACAGTCGATCATAGCTCCTATAACATCCTGATTCAGATCGTCCGATATTAGGGTTCGTGGGCTGCAACCCGGGCATGAGGAAGCCTCGGGGCTGCTACGAGTTGCTAGAAGCTTAGGGCTTCTCTTCACCTTTTCGCGGATATAAGGTTCATTGGAAATGGAGTTATATCGAGGAAACTATGGAAGTTTAATGTTTCGGAAAGAAAAGTCCCTTAATTGAGAAAGGTAGCAGCTGAGTACGCTGGGCGTACGTGTGTGTATGCTTAGCGTACTCATATGCGTGATTTTTAAGCGGAGCCACCTAGTACGCTGGGCGTACTAGGCACAGAGGGAAAACCCTAATTTTGGGTGTGTCCCTATATAAAGGATATGATGGCCTCATTCCTGGCCACCATCTTCAGACAAACAACCCTCTAAAACCCTAATCCTCATTCTTGAGCTTGTGTGTGCCCATTTGAGAGCATTTAAGTGATTTTGTGTGTTCTTGGAGTGAAGAAGGAGCTGTGGAGAAGAAGGAGTGAGAGTCCAGGCCTTGGATCTGAGCATATCTGAGTTGGGAGCTTCATTTAGAGGTATAAAGCTCCAAGGTTTCTCACTCTTTTGTTTTGTGCATCATAGTAGAGTATTTTAGGGTTTTGTCCCAAACGTTGGAGACTTTATGTGATATTTGAGCTCCAGAGTCTATGATCAACCCCTTTGAGTGTATTTAGTGGTGTAGTGTCATAAAAATCAAGACTTGGACGTTGGAATCAAGCCATGCATGAGATATGAGCATTTTGAGCTAAGAAAGTGAGAGTTTTGTGTGTTTGTGACCTTATCAGCCTTGCAAAGGCTTAAAGTCACTGAGCTAAGAAAGTGAGAGTTTTGTGTGTTAGAGTCCGATGTGCAGCAGCAGCATCTATAGGAGCTGTTCATCATCCGAGGTGAGTCTTCTCACTATACTTACCATGAGTGGTATCTTTGTGTGACCGAGATGCCTTATGTGCTTACCTGTATATTGTGATATTATGGATTATGTCTTTGTGATTTATGCTGAGTATTATTATTATGATCTTTTTGGGTTAGGACTGGAGGGTCCACCCGAGTTGTGGGACCGGATGGTCTCCACTGAGATACATTGACCGGAGGGTCGTATTGAGTTAGCCTCGAGTGGCTAATGTGATATGTGTGGTATTTTAGGGAACTCACTAAGCTTCGTGCTTACCGTATTATGTGATATGTGTTTCAGGTTCTTCTCAGGATCGTGGGAAGGCGTCGGCTTGATTGTACACACCATAGAAAGATTTATGTTTTGAGGATCCTGGATAATAAATAAAAAATTTATGGAGTTGCGTTTTGTAAATTAAATAAATGGAGTTTTTGTGAAATGTGTTATGAGAATTATGTGATTTTTAAAATGAAAAATTTGTTTGAAAATTTTTGGTGTTACAAGTTGGTATCAAAGCCTTGATTTGAGGGATTCGGATGAACCTTCGGGTATGTCTGGACTCAAACTGGGGGTTGAGAAAATTTTTCAAAAGAAATGATTTTTCTAAAATGAGCAAGAGTTTCTAAGAGAAAACGAGAAGAAGTAGTGTGTACAATCAGCCAGAGCCCGAACGGTGATTTCCCAAACTACCCTTACTTATTTGTTTGTGTTATGAGTTCTTATTGAGATATTAGTGATGTATGCTAGAAGATAGGCTAGGTATTTCATATATTAGGGCTAGAGTTGCCTGATTTGTGATACCTTAGCCTAGGAATTGTTGCTATCTGTGATGTGCTTTGAGTATGTGCAGAGTAAGAGTATCCAACAAGAATCTTTTAGAGAGAGCTTTGAGTAGAGGAGTAAATCTAGGAGAGATACCTAGTTGAGCATTAGGGGAGCTTACTGAGGGAGTAGTTAGATACTTGCCAGAGGTACGGTTGCTTGAGTTCAGTGATACCTTTTGAGAGCGAGTAGAGCAAATAGAGTTGTAACCTAGAGTGGTTTTACGTGTTGGTGGAGATTATTAGATGCCCAAATGCTGCTTACTTTGTGCTTTGTGGAACTCTTCATGATGGGAGTCAGCTACAAAGTGAATATGATGATATTCAGGAGGTAGATGGATGGCATCATAAGGAGTTCTTCAGCAGCTGATGGCAAAGAAGTGTGAGAACCTAGGAAGAGCCTAAGGAGTGTCTGTAGTCAGATGAGTATGCTGATAGAGGAGAGTATTCGCTGGGTAGCAACCAAGTATATCGGGATTGGTGATCGATAAGGTTGGCAGCTACTTAGGAAATCTGGGACGGTCTATGTGGAAAGTATGGGTAGATGTGGCAGGTAGTATGGGCCGGTACTACTGAAAGCAGAGGACCCATACTCGAAACATGGAAAATTCCAGAGGTTCTAAGTGGCAGATTGAGAGGTGATAACATGGTTCGAGTACCATGATTCGTGGTGGTTAGTGCTTCAGAGTTTATCAGTTATTCTGTCGTGATTGATTAGACTGAGAACATATATGATAGTGAAAGAGCCCCTTTCTAAACTTTCGTATTTCTGAAAGACCCAAACTTTCATACTTGACAATTGTTACTCCAAAACATGCTACATGCATATTTATAAAACAATATCTTACATTGATAAAGTGATTACAAAAGATTGGATACAAACCGACTATGTTTTAATATTTTACATAACTACCCAGGATATTGTAATTTTATACAAACATAAAATGAAATACAAAAGTAATAGTAAAAACTATTCTACATCTTCCGACAGTATATAACCATACTGGTTACTTATCTCCTGCAATTGTTAAACATTGAGAGGGGTAAGCGGCGACGCTTAGTGAGTTCAACAATAGATACAATATAACGTTATGCCATATATATACTTCAATATGGCAGAAGCAAAGAGGAACAAGGAACAACAAAGGCATATGTGAATCATGAGACAAACTTTCCATATGAATCAATGATTTGATACAAAGATATACGATCAATAAAGCTTCGGCCCAAATGGCACAGAAGACATACACTTTCTGATTTAAACATTTCAGTAGATTTCAGGCTTATAGCCCTGTCTAACCATCTGCCAATGCCATAGAATAGAATTCATTCTCTTACGGAGACATGCTCTACATGGCCAGAGGCTACGTACCAGTACCACCGTGAATCTAAGTCCTTTCACTGATCACATGGTCAAAGGTATAACTTTGCAATCATAAATAGCGGAAATAAAAAAATAACACGGGAAAATAACCCGGAATAATAACATTGAAAAGCACATAGCACATATAACACGTAACATACAATTGTTCCTATATATTGAACTCACCGTGAAATAACCGGGGGTTAAAATAGTAATTTGGGCAGCACTTCGTTACTATAATTGACTTTCTTCAATGAAAACCGGAAGTTTTCTTGAAAACCGGGCCCTGCGAGGTTGGGCTTCAAACCGAAAAGACAAATTTCTCGGGCTTCTCGGGAACTTCGTGGCGTGTTTCGGGCGTTGGAAATAATCCCGGGGCTTCGGGGGTAGTTGAAATAGTAGAAATATGAGTTTAGGGGTGAAAAGGGGCATTTTCTAACATTTACCCGGGAGGTCTCGCACCCTTTATATAGGTGCGAGCCTCGGATCCGAAGCAAGAGGAATGGAACACGTGCCTCGCATGCAAGGGTGCTAGGTGGCAGCGAGGTTCGGATCTTCGGTCGGAGGGAGAAGGGCACACGTCGGACTCAGGAGCTTCGGAGTCACACGCGTTGGTCGCTGGTTGGACCGCGCTTCGGATGCGAGGGGTGGCGACACGGGTCGAACAGCTGGCCTCGGATGACTCAGCGGGACCGGACAAGCGGCAGCTTCTCGGGCGAGGTGACGTGGCCGAAGTCAGGCCATGCGAAATTCCTCGGTTTTAGTGATTTTCTCGAATTTTGTGCCCCGAACTTCTAAAAATTCATAACTTCTTCATCCGACGTCCGTTTTCGTCAGTCTTTTTACCGTTGTACTACTAATGACGAGACCTTCGATTCTCGTTTAGGTTGTGTTGGCTAAAAATCACTTGATCTAAAATTTGAGTTTTTAGCTGTCTACTGTTAAGCTGAAACTTAGAATAATCATAACTTCCTCATACGAAGTCAGATTTAGGCGTTCTTTTTTATCAAAATTCTTGGTTTAACAAATACTACGACTTTCGTTTAGATCACCAAGGCTAAAAAGTGGTTTATCAAAAACTCACTTTTTACGTCATTCGGCGCCCTGCCGGTTTTGTCGCGGATCTTCTATTGGTCATAACTTCTTCGTTATAACTCGGATTTTGATGAGGTTTTCGCCTAAATGTTTCTAAAGAGATTCTTTACAAATTTCAATAATAAAATTTTACTTATTTCAAATTTTATATTTTCGTTAAATTTCAATATTTCCCTAATGTTCGGAATCTCATAAGACTTCCAAAACATTCTAGATGATTCTAAACATAGTTTTACTTAATTTCTAGTAAAAACTATCCGTTAGAACTCAATACTCATAATTATATAATATTATTCACTTTTAAAATTACATAATACGATAACTGAACGTGTTTGTTACAAATACCTCCTCCTTTTGAGGATTTCGTCCCCGAAATCATAACGATAAAAATGACTGGGAATATTTCGATCTTATCTCATTATTATTTTCCTAATTATAATTTGGGCCTCGATGGTGTTTCCACTTGACGTGCACCAACTCCACGACATATGCACAAAGCATATCTTTTACCGTTTGAATTGTTCTCTCCGTCTGACCATCTCATTCTTCAATTCTCTGACTAAAATTTCGTCACTACACGAGATATGGTTCTCTGAACCAATCACCTCACTTCGCAGATCTATTTTAGCCGGACTCGATTCTTTACGACCATTAAGGTCTGAACGAAAATCATCTTCTTAGTCATCATCGAAACGAAGGTAATGACATACTCGAACAAAAACGGAATCGATTACTAGTTTCTTGGTAACCTTGTGACTTTCCCTGATCCAAGTGTGAGTCCTATGCTTCCAGTAGTATAGGCCTCTACTACTATTCACACCTACTCATACTCGTCCCAAGTATTGTCTCGTAGTCCCCAAGTCACCATTCATAAGTTTTCACAAAGAAACTTTTCACGCCTGAGTGTGTTATTTAACAACCATTCCATGCCGAGAATATTATCAAAGTTGGGCAAGAAGATGGGAATCAGGTTAACAAGAAAACTATAACCTTCAGTTTCCATGACAAAATCTCTATGGACTTTACCAGCAAGTAATGATACACTTCCTATAGTACCTACGTGAAATGGTTGCACGAGTGCACAGCAAGCAATTTGAAAAGAAAGCGCAAATTCATGAGACACAAAAGAATTTGAGGCACCAGAATCAAATAAGATGCGAGCAGGTCTAAAATTTGACAAGAAATGTACCCGTCACAACATTCGGTTCCTCGCGTGCCTCTTCTGTGGTAATCTGGAATGCATGGCCTTTAGCTATTGACACCTCTTCCTTTGGAGTATTCCTTGGTTGTTGAACGGAAGCTTGACTTCCCGCCATTTCACTAGTAAGAGTAGGACAGAAACGCTTCCTGTGGCCGGTAACACCACAAGCAAAGCATGTAACACTCTTCAATGGACAAACAGGCTTTATGTGACCCATTTCTCCACATCCATAACAGGTCACCTCTTTTTCTGTTCTGCATTGGCCCTGGTGATTCTTTCCACATTTTATACACGATGGCGACTGAAGAGAAAAAGATTGTGATCTACCGCGACCACGAATGGCGCTCTGAGATTGCTCTCTTGTATTAGAATCAGATTGAACAGATCGAGCTGGTGGAATAGAGGAAACATGAACAGTTTGATCGATACGTGGATGCTTTGGAACAGAAAAAGTGGCACCACGTATCTCTAAGTCATGCTCACGCTTTCGAGTATACTCAACAGCTTTGTCAAAGGATACAACATCCCGATTAGCTACAAAATCGCAGATCTCATACCGCAGTCCATCCGAGAATAACTGAATTTTATCGTCTTCAGTTGGGATATACCTTGCGGCAAACCGTGCTCTTTGATTGAATTGATTTTCATACTCATTCATGGTCATTCCTTCTTGCTTAAGCTCCAGAAACTCTTTCTCCAATCTCCTCCTCATGTCTAGAGGACAATACTTCTCTAGCAAACGAGTTTTGAACATCTCCCAGGATAAATTCTCCTGGTCATACTCGTTGAGAGCTTCATATGTTGCTTCCCACCAGACCAAGGCTTCTTCGACGAGCATAGCAGAAGCATAATTAGCCTTGTCTTCATTATCCACATGAGAAATACGAAACACTTTCTCTGTGTTCTGGATCCAGGTAAGAGCAACAATGGGATTAAGAACACCTGAAATCTCCGTAGCGCCACTACTCTTGAAATTTTTGAACGAGGGACGCTTCACCTCTCCTTTTGAAAATTCTCCAGTGGCTTTCTCTTTGCCTTTATCATTATTCTTCTTGTGCTCTTCAAGAGTCTGTCGAAATATACCAGTAAGTTTACCTAAGAGTCGCTCCTCACGAGGGGATACTGGAGTATTTACTTCACTAGGTTGAGGACCTCTACCCACCTCAGGGGTATGGCTACCTTCCTGTTCAACCATTCTTCTGAAAATTTGGAGCAATATAGTATTTTAGAATATTAGGATTCATTATTACCTAATACTTTACTTAAGTCTTTCCTATGGTTTGTATCCATATACTCCTAATGAATCCGTTCATATATTGAACTTTTGACGGTTCAAGTCTAAATACAAATCCGTGGAATTTAGTTCACTTAAACCACCGCTCTGATACCATGATTGAAAGAACCCCTTTCTAAACTTTCGTATTTCTGAAAGACCCAAACTTTGATACTTGACAATTGTTACTCCAAAACATGCTACATGCATATTTATAAAACAATATCTTACATTGATAAAGTGATTACAAAAGATTGGATACAAACTGACTATGTTTTAAGATTTTACATAACTACCCATGATATTGTAATTTTATACAAACATAAACTGAAATACAAAAGTATTAGTAAAAACTATTCTACATCTTCCGACAGTATATAACCATACTGGTTACTTATCTCCTGCAATTGTTAAACATTGAGAGGGGTAAGCGGCGACGCTTAGTGAGTTCAATAATAGATACAATATAACGTTATGCCATATATATACTTCAATATGGCAGAAGCAAAGAGGAACAAGGAACAACAAAGGCATATGTGAATCATGAGACAAACTTTCCATATCAATCAATGATTTGATACAAAGATATACGATCAATAAAGCTTCGGCCCAAATGGCACAGAAGACATACACTTTCTGATTTAAACATTTCAGTAGATTTCAGGCTTATAGCCCTATCTAACCATCTGCCAATGCCATAGAATAGAATTCATTCTCTTACGGAGACATGCTCTACATGGCCAGAGGCTACGTACCAGTACCACCGTGAATCTAAGTCCTTTCACTGATCACATGGTCAAAGGTATAACTTTGCAATCATAAACAACGGAAATAAAAAAATAACACGGGAAAATAACCCGGAATAATAACATTGAAAAGCACATAGCACATATAACACATAACATACAATTGTTCCTATATATTGAACTCACCGTGAAATAACCGGGGGTTAAAATAGTAATTTGGGCAGCACTTCGTTACTATAATTGACTTTCTTCAATGAAAACCGGAAGTTTTCTTGAAAACTGGGCCCTGTGAGGGTTGGGCTTCAAACCGAAAAGATAAATTTCTCGGGCTTCTCGGGAACTCCAGGGCGTGTTTCGGGCGTTGGAAATAATCCCGGGGCTTCGGGGGAAGTTGAAATAGTAAAAATATGAGTTTAGGGGTGAAAAATGGGCATTTTCTAACATTTACCCGGGAGGTCTCGCACCCTTTATATAGGTACGAGCCTCGGATCCGAAGCAAGAGGAATGGAACACGTGCCTTGCGTGCGAGGGTGCTAGGTGGCAGTGAGGTTCGGATCTTCGGTCGGAGGGAGAAGGGCATGCGTCGGACTCAGGGGCTTCGGAGTCACACGCGTTGGTCGCTGGTTGGACCGCACTTCGGATGCGAGGGGTGGCGACACGGGTCGGACAGCTGGCCTCGGATGACTCAGCGGCACCGGACACGCGGCAGCTTCTCGGGCGAGGTGACGTGGCCGAAGTCAGGCCATGCGAAATTCCTCGGTTTTAGTGATTTTCTTGAATTTCGTGCCCCGAACTTCTAAAAATTCATAACTTCTTCATATGACGTCCATTTTCGTCAGTGTTTTTACCGTTGTACTACTAATGATGAGACCTTCGATTCTCGTTTAGGTTGTGTTGGCTAAAAATCACTCGATCTAAAATTCGAGTTTTTAGCTGTCTACTGTTAAGCTGAAATTTAGAAAAATCATAACTTCCTCATACGAAGTCAGATTTGGGCGTTCTTTTTTATCAAAATTCTCGGTTTAATAAATACTACGACTTTCGTTTAGATCACCAAGGTTAAAAAGTAGTTTATCAAAAACTCACTTTTTACGTCATTCGGCGCCGTGCCGGTTTTGTCGCGGATCTTCTATTGGTCATAACTTCTTCGTTATAACTCGGATTTCGATGAGGTTTTCGCCTAAATGTTTCTAACGAGATTCTTTACAACTTTCAATAATAAAATTTTACTTATTTCAAATTTTATATTTTCGTTAAATTTCAATATTTGCCTAATGTTCGGAATCTCATAAGACTTCCAAAACATTCTGGATGATTCTAAACATAGTTTTACTTCATTTCTAGTAAAAACTATCCGTTAGAACTCAGTACTCATAATTATATAATATTTCATAATATTATTCACTTTTAAAATTACATAACACGATAACTGAACGTGTATGTTACAGATAGAGTGTGGGGCCAGAGGGCCATGTCGAACGAGTTTCAATGGAGCATACCTTGAGAGGGAAATCGAGTTACTTTCCGAGAGATTTTTGGTGAGATGCCAGTTGGAGTCGCAAGACTCAGGGATGAGTAAAGATGATGCTTATTGGAGGATCGCGGTCTGAGTTGAGTAATCGAACGATAAATGAGACGTCACCTTCTGTGACAAGAGTTGCACTGTCCCTGTTACTGGGGAGAAGAAAAAGAGATAACGAGCTTCCGGTTTCAAAGTTGGTGGTAAACCCCTTGAGGTAGCATATGGTGGTGACCTTTTCACCAGTGTAATTAGGTAATATGTCTGTTGTGAGGTATTTTTTTATATATACCGTGAAGGAGTAATTAGTGGGGACTGAGATGGGAGAAACTAAGGAAGGTGCCTTTATGAGTGAGGCATGCTTTTAGCAGCAGTTCCAGGTGATTAATAGGAGTACATCGGGGCGGAGGCCCTCGTGGTCTACATTGTGTATCGACTGGGAGAATGAGGTCTCTTGCTTTTATGATGTTTCCCGCGATGGGAGGCTGGTCGAGGAATCAGAGACGAGGTGCGTGATAGTGCATTATTTCCAGATTAAGAGTCAGGACTAATTTGGAATAGTTGGGGTATCCGGCGGTGTGTCTGTCTGAGGCTTCGAGATGATTAGAGGCATTCACGTGGAAGGATTATGAGGTTTTTGTTTGAGTTACGGGATATTTGGAGTTGCTTGGTTTCCATTGGGAAGAACATTGAGTGATTATGTGGTACGTTCCAAGAGTCAAGTATGATGTACCTGGTGAAACAGTCTATGGAGTAGATTGTTGGTATGCCAATTGATGATGGTTCGAACCCTGAGTGGGGGAGAACTGGGTATTCTATTGAGAGGATCAACAATTCGTTAAAGTGCGGTTAGAGAACTGGTTATGGAGATCTACGGTACGGACACATGAGACCTGGGTTATTGGTGGATGAGGCGAGGTGCAAGGCGAGATGATGTATGTGTATGTACTTAAGAAAGGATGAGTGAATCCACGGTAGGCGGCCGTTGGTCAGAGAATTTATTGTGACCAGGGATTTTTTTCGGGTTTGCAAATGTTGAATTTGAGGTGGTTGGGTCGCTGAGTTCAGGGTGCAATAGCTGAGATTTGTGGGTATAGGTATAAATTGTGATCTATACTCCAGGAGGGGCAGCAGTTGATTTGTCAACCAATTTCAGAGTCGGTATGAGTGGTTTCGTACGGGTGGTGATCAGTAGAGAATGGAGCTTCAGATTTTCTTCAAAGTGATTTCAGTCAACTACGATTCCTCCGTGTTTTAATTTGTAAGATGGGAGCATTTCGAGGTTTCGAGTTGCGTGAGTGGAAGATCAGTGGTTGAGGCAAGACATCGTGAGATGCTGTGATGGTGTACCGAGGTACCCGTGTATGAAGTCCTAATTTTGGTCATGTTGGGACTCGAGTTGTGAGATGGCGAGTGGAGTACCGAGAGACTTTTGTTCCAGTGGTAACCCATTAGTTAATTGTCGCCGGAGTGGGACTGTCTAAGGGTGTATTTGTGCTGAAAAAAGTGCCTTGCCTACGAGAACTTACATTAGGAGTGGTGGTGCATAAGCTGGGTGGGTGTAAGCACCCATCTATGTTGAGCTGCGGAGCATGAGTTGGCGAACTCAGTGTAGTGATGACTTGATGATGAGATTATGGGGTGATAAGAGAGCAAGTGGATCCGGGTGGGAGTAATCGCTTGGGATTATCGGGAGCAACCATGGAGTGAGCCCAAGGTGAGTCAGTGAGCGAGAGAGTGTTGTAAGACTACGGGGAGCCGCAACATCCATGAGTCAGTGGGAGAGGGTATCGCGGTACTGCGAGGAGCCGTAGTACTCACTAGTCTGCGAGAGAGTGTCGTGGTACTGCGGGGAGCCGTAGTATTCACTGGTTAGCGAGAGAGTGTTGCGATACTATGGGAAGCCGTAGCATACACGAGTCAGTAAGAGGGTGTCGTAAGTCTACGAGGAGCCGTAGCATTCATGAGTCAAGAAAGGAGCGTCTTACGACTACCGGGGGGGGGGGTACCGTAGCACTCAATAGTCGATAAGAGTGAATACTGTTCTACCGGAAGCTGTAGTATTCACTACTCAGAGTATGACACAGATGAGTTCTTAGGCTTGGGTAGCCTTACCACTTGAGTCTTCGGGAACCTGGTTGCCGGACCAGGGGCGAGATTGGGGTCTCCGTGTCAGTCGGGAATTGCTATATCCCGGGTTGAGGAGGGATTATCGTAATCAGAAGGAATTAGAGAGATGGTGTGTGCATAAATTCGCGAATCATGGGTATGGGTTGAGTATCGGATTGGAAATGAGTTGTTCGAATTCTGCTGTTGAGTCAGACTCTCGAGTCGAGTTTGGGACAATTCATGTATTTAGTAGGCGAGATGAGGTTCCAGATTCGTAGATGGGTTTCATTTTGAGGGGTATTGATCTCCATCTGATGTCTTAGACCGGAGTGGGTCAGTTTCATTGGTATGGGAAAAACCACGAGGCACATGAAACCAGTAGGTGGTAGACGACAGAGGTCGAAGGTGAGACGACTTCAGATGGGGTTGTAGTATTCTCTTGGGGTAAAGCGAACTTCATGACTTGTTTGTCACGATGGTCCGAGATAGTTATTGTGAGAAGGAAGCCGGTAAGTCGTCTAATTGGGTGTGCAGTGGGTAACCTTTGGAGTTTCCACTTTTGGGTCGGGAGTTGACCTGGTGCTCAGTGTTGGAAGGGACATTTGAGAGGAACTGGGGCTTATGATTAAGGGTGTCAAAGGATCGTTCCGAGCTGGCTTGACTGCTTTCTTGTGTCTGAGGACAGAGTTTTGAGGATCATTCCTTCAGAAGAGTTCTGATAGCTGTTCAGACGGTGGGTCCTTAGTGGGTTATGACCTTTTCGTTCCTTTTGAGTTCCGATCAGGATCGATTAGAAAATCAGAATTGGTAGAGTGTTCTTTGAGTCTGTTATTCGATGAGCGATTAACATGATGATATTTTGCAAGGGTGATCTGACAGGGAGACAAACCACTAGAGTTTTCAAGTTCTGGAGAGACAGATCGAGTACCACAGCGGCAGAAGGGTATGTCCTTCTTCAGGGTCGGGAGTTCTTGTTGGGTTCCGGTGTCTTTGGAAGAGATTTTTGTATGATATGAGGTTCCTTTGGTGGTGCTTCTCGGGTTATTGGGTTCGATCTATGTGTTGATAAGGAGCGGTTTCGAGGGAGAAATCTAATTCAAGTGGGGGAGAATTGTAACATCCTGATTCGGATCGTTCGTGATTAGGGTTCGTGGGCTGCAACCCGGGCATGAGGAAGCCTCGAGGCTGCGACGAGTTGCTAGAAGCGTAGGGCTTCTTGTCACCTTTCCGTGGATATAAGGTTCATTGGAAACGGAGTATATCGAGGAAACTATGGAAGTTTAAAGTTTTGGCAAGAAAAGTCCCTTAATTGAGAAAGGTGGGAGCTGAGTACGCTGGGCGTACGTGTGTGTACGCTTAGCGTACTCATGTGCGTGATTTTTAAGCGGAGCCACCTAGTACGTTGGGCGTACCAGAGGTTACGCTGGACGAACTAGGAACAGAGTGAAAACCCTAATTTTGGGTGTGTCCCTATATAAAGGATATCAATGCCTCATTCCTGGCCACCATCTTCAGACAAACAACCCTCTAAAACCCTAATCCTCATTCTTGAGCTTGTGTGTGTCCATTTGATAGCATTTAAGTGATTTTGTGTGTTCTTGGAGTGAAGAAGGAGCTGTGGAGAAGAAGGAGTGAGAGTCAAGGCCTTGGATCTGAGCATATCTGAGTTGGGAGCTTCATTTAGAGGTATAAAGCTCCAAGATTTCTCACTCTTTTGTTTTGTGCATCATAGTAGAGTATTTTAGGGTTTTGTCCCAAAAGTTGGAGACTTTATGTGATATTTGAGTTCCAGAGTCTATGATCAACCCCTTTGAGTGTATTTAGTGGTGTAGTGTCATAAAAATCAAGACTTGGACGTTGGAATCAAGCCATGCATGAGATATGAGCATTTTGAGCTAAGAAAGTGAGAGTTTTGTGTGTTTGGGACCTTATCAGCCATGCAAAGGCTTAAAGATACTGACTTTATGGAGTAAGAGGTATTAGGGAGTCCAAATCTGTGATATGAGCCAAGGTCTTAACTGATTAAGACCAAATGAGTAGAAAGAGTGAATATGGGAAGTACACTGAGCGTAATTCCAGTACGCCCCGCCTACTGACCAAGTGCCCCCGATGGCCAATCTGGATTCGTGAGTACGCTGAGCGTACCAAGGGAGGTACGCCCCGCGTAACCTCACTGTGGACTTTTGGGCTAAGTCTCATTTTGGGCCTTGAGTGTTGGGCCTGGAGTTTGGGCTTGTTGCACTAGAGTTTTGGACCAGAGGATTATATATATATATATATATATATATATATATATATATATATATATATATATATATATATATATATATATATATATATGCCTTGGGCCCTTGAGTTGGGTTAGTCACTTGGACTTGAGAGTTGGGTCTTGGGAGAGTCCATTCATTATTGGGCTTTGGTGGTGTCACACCCCCAAACCAAGGATGGCGGAAATGTCCGGGGGTGGAGGACTTCATGTATAGTATCATAACAACAATTGTAATAGTAATTCAAGCAAACACAACCAACATATATATAATCGAAAAAGTTACATCATTGTATGAATTACATGTTTACGAATCAATTACAATATGTTGACAAAATATGAAATAGTAGACGCCTTAGCGTCCCATCCTCAAAAGCACTTGGTTACCTGTTTAATGATTTCCTGAGAATACAAGTTGTTTGAAAAAGTGTCAACACAAAGGTTGGTGAGTTCATAAGCTTTTGTTTGGTATTATTAAAAGCCTTTCGTTTGTAAAAGTAGTATTTGTGTTAGAAAATCCAATATTTTCCTTAATGTGTAAATGTAGTCTTAAAACCCAAAGACCGAAATGTACAAGTAATTTGTCATATTTATAGTAAAACAATGCAAGTTTAAATCGACATAAACTCGTTAAATTTTAATGAAGTTCCCGTAAATTCCAATGTTTATTAATACTTTATGTGAGTTTATTATAACCATACTATGACCAAGGTTGCCTAAAACGACGTTCTTCAGGCGTCGGAAATGTTATGACATTTGTCACCCCAGACCTATCGGTCTAACTGTTGCATGCAGTTTAGGTGTGGGTTTGTCAAACCCAATATAGATCTATACACAACTATCACGCTCTCCTTCAAGGAGACTCTGGTTACAATACAGGACTTAATGGTAGTTTGAAGTAAATGTCTCACAAAGTCATTAACGGAATTACGTGTTATGAAAACTTGGTACCGTATGGCCGTACCTTGCTTAATGAAAATATCCTTTGTATAAATGTACCCTTTTTAAATGTATGTGTTATGTAATGTATCATAAACTATACCTATTATAGTTTATCAACCAAGGGTAGTACGTAGTAATGTATGCAAACTATATTCAAAATAGTTTATTAAATGTTTGAATGTATCGGTTGTACTTTGATTATAATCACTTGTTATTCTTTATATTTTATATGTCCAAATCCATTTGTAAACTGATGTGTGTCTAAATATTAAGATGAAATGTCATATATTGCAATAACATATAATCACATAAAGATATACACCTTGCTCAACATGTTACAAGGTGAAATGAAATTGACAGCAACTTTTCGTCGAATACAGTTTATGTTACTGTTCTTAGAAAATTTATAGAAAAATCATCAAAGCTCTAAATCCAAATCCGCAAATTCTGAGAGTTTGGAATATGAGTCTAGTTTGTTCGTAAATTTTATCATGATTTTTAGTGATCTGTAACAGAGGTGAAAATGTTCATAATCACAGACTGGTCTGGGTTTGCCTCTGAAATGACAGGCAGTTTTGTAAAAATCACCATAAATTGTAGAAAAATCATATGGAGATGTGCAAGTAGCCATTTTAAAGCTAAGAGTTTGAACTACTTACACCTGGAACAGTTTTGAAAACTAAAATATTTAAGTTGACCAAAACAGTCCGTGATCAAAGTTCATCTTTTCTGATGTAATCTGATAGAAAAAGTTTAATTGTGTTCTTGATGATTTTACTTGTATTCCCCCCTTAAAACTTAAGAAAAACATGTAAATGTAGGGGTATGAACTCACCTTATGTGGTTTCAGTAGATGAAAGTGAGAGAGAGGAAGTATTCAACCCAAGAACACTAAGAAGATGTCTTGATGATTCGAGAATCTAACACCGAATAAGATGGAATTTGTGTAAGATATCAATGATTTGAGTAGAATGGAGTGTAATAATTATATGAATGATGAAGATACTTACTAATTGAAGAAAGAAATCCCTGAAGAAAGCCTGGAGGTTCTTGAAGTTGAGAGAAAAGATGAGAGAATTTTGGAGAGTGTCCTTTGGTTGCTAAGTGTAGAATGAAAGAACTTTATGGAGAATGAGGAGAGAGGATCAATCCTCCAGCTCTTAGAACGTGGGAAGAGCTAGAGATTGGGTGTAAAGGTCCACTAAGGAGACAAGGGGTAGTGGGAAAGAGTGGCTGATCATAGAGTGAGGTGGTGGTGGTTTGCTTTTGCCATAAATTAAGGAAAAGCAAATATTCCCTCAATAATTAGTTCAACCACTAATTCTTTTAATATATTTTTATAAAAACCCTGGAGATTTATATATTTTGGGGCCTTAGTTTATAAAATAAAGTTTTGGGTGAAAATCCCACGTTAAAATAATGAAAAACGGAGTTAAAACGAAGTCGTAGTCGAAAAACCGGTAAAAAGGGGCCGTCTGCGAGACCCCTCGCATGGAGGCCGGATTCGGACCCTCGCATGCGAGGCTGCTGTCTGATGGCTTCAGATTCGGTCTCCTGAGAGGCTTCAGCTTCGGTCCTGATGAGAGGCTTCGGATCCGAGGCCTCGGATGAGAGGCTTCGGTCCTGAAGCTTCAGTTCCAGGTCCTTAAGGCTATTTTACCCGTTTTTACCCCGTTTCAAGCGATTTTTGACCCGGTTAAGGGTCGATATGACCCAAATGATTACAAAAAGTTAAAGTAACTTTTGAGAGAGATTTGGGAGAGATTTGGGAGAGAGTTTAAATAGAAAGAGATAGAGTGAAAACGATTTAGAGAGGTTTCGTTTGTGATTTATTTGAGTGTCCGGCTTCACAACGCAAGGTTCGTAAACCCCGTTAAACCGTGTTTTAGTGTCGTACACAATCCCGATGATTGTGCAATAGTGTTTTATCGCTTTGGTTCGTTGTTTAGCACTGTTAAGGCTAAGGAAAATCAAACACATGAACTTTCCAAATGATGATTTCTCATTAAAATAGCGAATTGTATAGTGATTACATAACGTAAACCCTAACATACAAGGGTTATTGGAGTTGACCGGTTTGACTTGTTGACTTTGTTTGACTTTGACTTGACCGAAATTTGACGGTTGTCACATCATCCCCCGTTAGAAGGAATTTCGTCCCGAAATTTTCATTTCGACTGGGATTTCAAGAGTTTGGGAAGAGATGTGGATACTTTTGTTTCATCTGATCCTCGCGTTCCCAGGTGAATTCGGGTCCTCGTTTAGCGTTCCAACGGACCTTCACGATGGGAATACGACTTTGTTTCGTTCGTTTGATTTCCCGATCCATGATTTCGACTGGTTCCTCCACGAAGTGGAGATTTTCGTTAACTTCGATTTCGTCGAGTGGTATTACGAGTGTCTCATCAGACAAACACTTCTTTAGGTTCGACACGTGAAATGTGGGATGTACTTTGTCGAGTTCCTGAGGTAATCGAAGTTTGTATGCTACTGGCCCAATCCTAGCAAGGATTTCGAATGGCCCGATGTACCTTGGATTTAGTTTCCCGCGTTTGCCGAATCGTATCATTCCTTTCCAAGGGGAAACTTTTAGTAGTACACGATCACCCACCTGGAATTCCAAGGGTTTGCGTCGTTTGTCTGCGTAACTCTTTTTGCCGATCGCGAGACGCTTTCAGTCTTTCCTCAAATTTGAACGATCTTTTCTGTGGTTTCCCTTATGATTTCAGGGCCAGTGAGGGTGCTATTAGAGACTTGCCCTCTAGCTAGCTGTGTATCCCCCACCTCAGCCCAACACAGGGGTGATCTGCATTTGCGACCGTAAAGAGCTTCGAATGGAGCGACTTTGATGCTAGTATGATAGCTGTTATTGTAGGAGAATTCGATAAGCGGTAGATGGGTATCCCATGCTTTACCGAAGTCTATCACACAAGCTCTTAACATGTCTTCCAACGTTTGAATGGTTCGTTCGCTCTGTCCGTCGGTTTGTGGGTGGTAGGCCGTACTCATGTCAAGCCTAGTTCCCAATGATTTTTGTAGAGACTGCCAAAACCGTGAGGTAAATCTACTATCTCTATCGGAGATAATGGATATCGACACACCATGGAGTCATACAATCTCTCTGATGTACGTTCTAGTCAGCTTCTCCATCTTGTCGGTTTCTTTTATCGGTAGGAAGTGTGCTGATTTGGTCAATCTGTCTACGATTACCCATATGGTGTCAAGCCCGCCCGATGTCTTAGGCAGCTTGGTTATGAAGTCCATGGTTATTCGTTCCCACTTCCACTCAGGTATATCCGGCTGTTGTAATAGCCCGGATGGTTTCTGGTATTCGATTTTGACCTTGGCGCAAGTCAGACACTTGCTCACATAGGTAGCAATCTCAGCTTTCATGTTCGGCCACCAGTATAATTTCTTGAGGTCCAGATACATCTTATCTGACCCGGGATGGATGGAATATCGAGTCTTGTGTGCTTCATTCATGATGACGTCTCGGAGTCCACCGAACTTTGGTGTCCAGATTCGATTCATGAGATAACGTACTCCATCATCCTTGACTTCTAAGTTTTTATCCATTCCCCTTAATGTCTCTCCTGCCACCTTTTCTGGTTTCAAAGCTTCTAGTTGAGCTTCCTTGATTTGTATGGTCGTGTGGGAATGGATCGTCATTGTTAAGGATTTTACTCGGCGGCCCGAGTACTCCTTCCTGCTTAGAGCATCAGCCACTACATTGGCCTTGCCCGGATGATAACGAATTTCGCACTCGTAGTCATTCAGCAACTCTACCCATATCCTCTGTCGCATGTTGAGCTCTTTCTGATTGAGGATATGCTGAAGACTTTTGTGATCAGTGAAGATAGTGCATTTCGTGCCGTAGAGGTAGTGTCTCCAGATCTTCAAAGCGAATACCAATGCTCCTAATTCCAGGTCGTGCGTAGTATAATTAACCTCGTGCGTCTTAAGCTGTCTTGATGCATATGCGATAAACTTCCCTCTCTGCATGAGCACACATCCGAGGCCTTGATTCGAAGCATCACAGTACACTACGAAGTCCTCGGTTCCCTCTGGGAGAGACAAGATCGGTGCGCTGCATAGGGCTTGTTTTAACGTTTGGAAAGCAGTTTCTTGTTTATTTTCCCACTTGAACATCACACCTTTCTGCGTCAAGGTGGTGAGTGGTTTCGCAATCTTGGAGAAGTTTTGTATAAATCTTCGGTAGTAGCCAGCAAGCCCAAGGAATTGTCGAATTTCGGTTGGCGTCTTGGGTGCTGACCAATTCTCGATTGCCTTGATCTTGGAGGGATCCACATGTATGCCTTTCTCACTTACCACATGGCCAAGGAAATCCACTTCTCTAATCCAGAATTCACACTTAGAGAACTTAGCATAAAGCTTCTCCGCTCTTAGTGTCTCTAGCACTTGGCGTAGATGTAGGCGATGCTCTTCTTCGCTTCGCGAGTAGATCAAGATATCGTCGATGAATACGATTACAAACTTGTCTAGGTAGGGTCGACACACTCTATTCATTAGGTCCATGAATACCACAGGTGCGTTTGTTAAACCGAAGGACATCACCACAAACTCGTAGTGCCCATAGCGAGTTCTGAATGCAGTTTTGGGAATATCTTCTTCTTGAACTCGTAGCTGATGGTAACCTGACCTTAGGTCGATCTTTGAGAAGAAATTTGCTCCTTGGAGTTGGTCGAAAAGGTCGTCGATTCGGGGTAGAGGATATCGGTTCTTGATGGTGAGTTTGTTTAGTTCCCGATAGTCGATGCACATGCGAAAGGATCCGTCCTTCTTCTTTACAAAAAGGACTGGTGCTCCCCAAGGTGAGAAGCTTGGTCTGATGAACCCTTTGCTCAAAAGCTCGTTCAACTGACTGGAGAACTCTTGCATTTCTGTTGGTGCGAGGCGGTATGGAGCTCTGGCTACGGGGGTAGCTCCGGGTATTAAGTCAATTCTGAAATCGACTTGTCGTGCGAGTGGTACACCAGGAAGATCTTCTGGGAACACATCCGGGAAGTTACACACTTCGGGGATGTCTTTGATGTCTTTCACGTCTTGTTTCTTGTCTACTACGTGGGCCAAGAAGGCGTGGTACTCCTTCCGGAGATACTTTTGGGCTTTGATGCATGAGATGATTTGTAAATTCGCACTAGGTTTGTCACCATAGATGAGAAGGGTTTCGTTATTTGGTAGATTAAGGCGAACGGCCCTTTCGTAACATAGAATGTCGGCATGGTGAGGAACTAACCAATCCATCCCGATGATTACGTCGAAGCTTTTTATGGTGACCGGCATCAGGTCAATTTTAAATGTATGGTTGTCTAGAGTGAGAGTACACTCTGAGTATATATCGCTAGTGCGTTCTACTTTCCCATTTGCCATTTCTACTACATAAGTATCCTTTAGTGATTGGGGATTTTGTTCAAGTAATTGTTTATATTGGTGGCTCACGAAACTCCTCTCCGCTCCACTATCGAATAGTACGCATGCATAAGAGTTATTGAGGAGAAACGTACCGGTAACCACCGCGGGATCCTCAACTGCTTCCCCATGTCCTATTGCCAGGATTCTTCCTACTCCACCAGCATTAGGGGCTTGTGCTTTGGGGCAGTTTCTTTTGAAGTGACATGCGTCTCCACAGTTGTAGCAGGTTCGGGTTGCCCCCGTACTGGCGACTTGGTTGATTGGTCGAGCCGACGCTTTACAGAAACGAGCAGTGTGCCCCTTCCTGTCGCAGTTGTTACAGTGCATCTCCCTACAAGCACCATTGTGGTGAAAGTTGCACTTGGGTAGGGTTCCAGCATATGGCTTCGGTGGTGCAGTAGTGGCAGCATTAGTGGCAGCATGGACAACAACAGTTTGTTGCTTCTTAGCGGGGTCCTGTGCTGGTTGGCTCTTCTTTTGGTTCCAAAACTTCCTTTTGTTGTTTCCCCCTTTTGATTGATCGGTGGTGGTGGTTGTAGTATTATGACCGGCTCGGTGGTGAACAAGTTGTTGTGCCAGCTCCCTGGCACTGTCAAAAGTAGTTGGCCTTGAAGCCAGGACACTACTTTGCACTTGGGGAGACAGTCCCCAAAGGTATCGCTCCACCTTTTTCTCCTCCGGAGTAACCATTGTTGGGCAGAGGAGAGCCAATTCATTGAATCGGGTGGTGTAGGTTTCAAGGTCGGAGCCCGTCATCTTGAGGTTCCAAAGTTCTTGTTCCAGCTTTTGAATTTCACCTCTCGGGCAGTACTCCTTCATCATCAAGGTTTTTAGTTCTGCCCAGGATATGGAGCTAGCCACTTCGAGAGTAAGTGAATTAATCCGACAGTTCCACCAAGTAAGGGCCCGGCCGGTGAAAGTGAAGGCTGCGAACTTAACTTTGCTCGCTTCGGGGCAAGAGCACACTTGAAAGACTACTTCAGTCTTTTCAAACCATTGCATTAAAGTGATGAATCCCCCGCTCCCATTGAAGTTGTCGGGTTTGCTATTGGTGAAGTCTTTGTAGGAACACTCTCTTGTACGCCACGTACTGTCTCCATGGTTAGAGTTTGTAGCACCCGATCCAGAACCACCAGCTCCGTTTGTCCCTATCTACAATATTGCGGCCGCTACGGCTGCTGTTACTGCAGCCTGGAACATCGCAGGATCAAACTGTGGAGGCAGCGGCGGAGGAGGTGTTGCTGTGTTGCCGGAAGGTCTTGGTCTTCTCCTTGGCGGCATGGTTCTGTCATAAGTCGTAAACCAATGTACTTTTAGTAAAAGTATATTTATAGGAAGAGAAATCTTTTATACATAAAGTATATTATTACGTTGTTTTCCGGTATGTTTACGATACATACGATTTTATACTTTTAATTGACCCAATACATTGGGTTATGAGGTAAAATGAAAGTATAAAATATTTTATTTGAGTTTCCTTGTTTCCAAGTATATGACTGTTTGTAAAAGTTTCACATATACTAATTTAGTCGGGACATAATTAATATATTATATTTTAAAATGATCTTTATCGGTTACTTAATTAGTTGCAAAGTGCATACCAGTCATATGTGATTAAGATATAATAGTCCTTCAAATAGATGACCCTAACTCCAAGACCACAACCAAACAAGGACAGGAAGTGAAACAAAGATACATAAATTCTAAGTCTATAGCATCTTAGTTACATATGACATTAGCGCATCCACTTAGCAGCTATTGATCTATAAATAAAGACCTATTTAATTCTCAGATAATTTATTATAGTAACACAGAATACTCCTATAGTATTTGTAAATGTTTAGTTTTGAGTTCTTAAAGTATCCTTTTGTAGTGTGTTATTAGGTTTGTTAGATTTGTTCCCCATCCTGACCATCCCCCGGTATATGCAAGTCAATTCCCGGACAGATATAGTTGATCAGGCTATATCCTTCCCAGATTTAATCCACATATACTAAGGCATACTCAAAATGTTCAACTCTTCTTCTTTTGCTTTATGTTTTCGCTAGTTATGATACCATGCGAGCATGTAATGTATGTATGTATACTTTAATCAAGAAAATCATTTATTTTCTAAGAGTATATTTATTTGAAAAATGCACAAATCAGAGACTATTAGTCCAAATTGTGTTTATAGTTTGTATATCTTATGTGGTTTGATATACTTAATTCACTATAAACTGTGCTCTGATACCAATCTGTCACACCCCCAAACCAAGGATGGCGGAAATGTCCGGGGGTGGAGGACTTCATGTATAGTATCATAACAACAATTGTAATAGTAATTCAAGCAAACACAACCAACATATATATAATTGAAAAAGTTACATCATTGTATGAATTACATGTTTACGAATCAATTACAATATGTTGACAAAATATGAAATAGTAGACGCCTTAGCGTCCCATCCTCAAAAGCACTTGGTTACCTGTTTAATGATTTCCTGAGAATACAAGTTGTTTGAAAAAGTGTCAACACAAAGGTTGGTGAGTTCATAAGCTTTTGTTTGGTATTATTAAAAGCCTTTCGTTTGTAAAAGTAGTATTTGTGTTAGAAAATCCAATATTTTCCTTAATGTGTAAATGTAGTCTTAAAACCCAAAGACCGAAATGTACAAGTAATTTGTCATATTTATAGTAAAACAATGCAAGTTTAAATCGACATAAACTCGTTAAATTTTAATGAAGTTCCCGTAAATTCCAATGTTTATTAATACTTTATGTGAGTTTATTATAACCATACTATGACCAAGGTTGCCTAAAACGACGTTCTTCAGGCGTCGGAAATGTTATGACATTTGTCACCCCAGACCTATCGGTCTAACTGTTGCATGCAGTTTAGGTGTGGGTTTGTCAAACCCAATATAGATCTATACACAACTATCACGCTCTCCTTCAAGGAGACTCTGGTTACAATACAGGACTTAATGGTAGTTTGAAGTAAATGTCTCACAAAGTCATTAACGGAATTACGTGTTATGAAAACTTGGTACCGTATGGCCGTACCTTGCTTAATGAAAATATCCTTTGTATAAATGTACCCTTTTTAAATGTATGTGTTATGTAATGTATCATAAACTATACCTATTATAGTTTATCAACCAAGGGTAGTACGTAGTAATGTATGCAAACTATATTCAAAATAGTTTATTAAATGTTTGAATGTATCGGTTGTACTTTGATTATAATCACTTGTTATTCTTTATATTTTATATGTCCAAATCCATTTGTAAACTGATGTGTGTCTAAATATTAAGATGAAATGTCATATATTGCAATAACATATAATCACATAAAGATATACACCTTGCTCAACATGTTACAAGGTGAAATGAAATTGACAGCAACTTTTCGTCGAATACAGTTTATGTTACTGTTCTTAGAAAATTTATAGAAAAATCATCAAAGCTCTAAATCCAAATCCGCAAATTCTGAGAGTTTGGAATATGAGTCTAGTTTGTTCGTAAATTTTATCATGATTTTTAGTGATCTGTAACAGAGGTGAAAATGTTCATAATCACAGACTGGTCTGGGTTTGCCTCTGAAATGACAGGCAGTTTTGTAAATATCACCATAAATTGTAGAAAAATCATATGGAGATGTGCAAGTAGCCATTTTAAAGCTAAGAGTTTGAACTACTTACACCTGGAACAGTTTTGAAAACTAAAATATTTAAGTTGACCAAAACAGTCCGTGATCGAAGTTCATCTTTTCTGATGTAATCTGATAGAAAAAGTTTAATTGTGTTCTTGATGATTTTACTTGTATTCCCCCCTTAAAACTTAAGAAAAACATGTAAATGTAGGGGTATGAACTCACCTTATGTGGTTTCAGTAGATGAAAGTGAGAGAGAGGAAGTATTCAACCCAAGAACACTAAGAAGATGTCTTGATGATTCGAGAATCTAACACCGAATAAGATGGAATTTGTGTAAGATATCAATGATTTGAGTAGAATGGAGTGTAATAATTATATGAATGATGAAGATACTTACTAATTGAAGAAAGAAATCCCTGAAGAAAGCCTGGAGGTTCTTGAAGTTGAGAGAAAAGATGAGAGAATTTTGGAGAGTGTCCTTTGGTTGCTAAGTGTAGAATGAAAGAACTTTATGGAGAATGAGGAGAGAGGATCAATCCTCCAGCTCTTAGAACGTGGGAAGAGCTAGAGATTGGGTGTAAAGGTCCACTAAGGAGACAAGGGGTAGTGGGAAAGAGTGGCTGATCATAGAGTGAGGTGGTGGTGGTTTGCTTTTGCCATAAATTAAGGAAAAACAAATATTCCCTCAATAATTAGTTCAACCACTAATTCTTTTAATATATTTTTATAAAAACCCTGGAGATTTATATATTTTGGGGCCTTAGTTTATAAAATAAAGTTTTGGGTGAAAATCCCACGTTAAAATAATGAAAAACGGAGTTAAAACGAAGTCGTAGTCGAAAAACCGGTAAAAAGGGGCCGTCTGCGAGACCCCTCGCATGGAGGCCGGATTCGGACCCTCGCATGCGAGGCTGCTGTCTGATGGCTTCAGATTCGGTCTCCTGAGAGGCTTCAGCTTCGGTCCTGATGAGAGGCTTCGGATCCGAGGCCTCGGATGAGAGGCTTCGGTCCTGAAGCTTCAGTTCCAGGTCCTTAAGGCTATTTTACCCGTTTTTACCCCGTTTCAAGCGATTTTTGACCCGGTTAAGGGTCGATATGACCCAAATGATTACAAAAAGTTAAAGTAACTTTTGAGAGAGATTTGGGAGAGATTTGGGAGAGAGTTTAAATAGAAAGAGATAGAGTGAAAACGATTTAGAGAGGTTTCGTTTGTGATTTATTTGAGTGTCCGGCTTCACAACGCAAGGTTCGTAAACCCCGTTAAACCGTGTTTTAGTGTCGTACACAATCCCGATGATTGTGCAATAGTGTTTTATCGCTTTGGTTCGTTGTTTAGCACTGTTAAGGCTAAGGAAAATCAAACACATGAACTTTCCAAATGATGATTTCTCATTAAAATAGCGAATTGTATAGTGATTACATAACGTAAACCCTAACATACAAGGGTTATTGGAGTTGACCGGTTTGACTTGTTGACTTTGTTTGACTTTGACTTGACCGAAATTTGACGGTTGTCACAGGTGGGCCCAATGAGTTTTAGGTTATTGATGGGCTAGTTAGTGGACTACCTTTAGGCCTAAAGAGTGAGGGTTTAGACTTAGATCTTAATTGGGTAATTGTGGATCCTGGTCCAGTTTTAGAGGCCGGTGTGTAGCAACATCATCTATAGGAGCTGTTCATCATCCGAGGTGAGTCTTCTCACTATACTTACCATGAGTGGTATCTTTGTGTGACCGAGGTGTCTTATGTGCTTACCTATATATTGTGATATTCAGCATTATGTCTATGTGATTTATGCTGAGTATTATTATTATGAGCTTGTTGAGTTAGGACCAGAGGGTCCACCCGAGTTGTGGGACCGGAGGGTCTCCACTGAGACACATTGACCGGAGGGTCGTATTTAGTTAGTCTCGAGTGGCTAATGCGATATGTGTGGTATTTTGGGGAACTCACGAAGCTTCATGCTTACCGTGTTATGTGATATGTGTTTCAGGTTCTTCTCAGGATCGCGGGAAGGCGCCGACTTGATTGTACACACCAGAGAAAGAGTTATGTTTTGAGGATCCTGGATTATATATAAAAAAATTATGGAGTTGCGTTTTGTAAATTAAATAAATGGGGTTTTTGTGAAATGTGTTATGAGAATTATGTGATTTTTAAAATGAAAATTTTGTTTGAAAATTTTCGGTGTTACAGCTCCAAACCGACTCAACCAATCCATTCCCACTATGACATAGACGTCGCCCATCGCTATCAGCACTAGATCTATAGGGAAATCGACACCAAAAATCTCCAATACACATCCCCACAACACATCAGTGGTGAAAACGGCATGCTCGTCAACTATAGAAACCCTCAGAGGCCGAATCAATGCCTCGCGCCTAACACTATTGTGACGGCTAAAAGCCAGGGACACGAAGGATCGACTCGCACCCGAGTCAAATAACACCAAAGCAGGTACATAACTCACAAGAAAAGTACCTATATACAACACAACATAAGCATAAACAAATATCAAAATAACAGCAATAAGGAAAAAAATACGTACCAGCCACGACATTGGGTGCTGCGCGGACCTCCTCCGCTGTCAGCTGGAATGCTCTCCCACTAGCTCTCGGGGTCTCGGCCTTCACTGGCCGGCTGTCAATAGTACGCAAGGCAGCGGGAGCAGAAGTCTGAACTGATCTGTGGGTAAGATGGGGACACTCGGACTTTTGGTGGCCCATCTGATTGCAATGAAAACAGACCGAGAATCCCTTGGGGCAATCCTTTGCCATGTGCCCCTCCTTGCCATATTTATAGCAAATCCCTGCTCGGCAAGACCCCTCGTGGCTCTTGCCGCACTTGCCACAAGTGCGGACCTTCTAGCCTCTCGCCCTCGTATCAGCGGGCTTAGCTCGCTTAGTCGCCGACTGCGACTGAACTGGTCTACGGTCCTTCCATTGGGACTCCCCCTCCTCCCTCGCCTGTAGCTCTAGCTCAATCTCCCTCCGCCTTGCATTGGTCTGAAGCTCAGCCAATTTCTGGTATGACGATTTCGCCACGAACTCCTGTATATCCCTCCTCAGTATGCTCAGATATCGGCTCACACGTGTCTGCTCGGTAGACACGCGATCAGGGCAAAACAGCGCCCTCTCATGGAACATCCTCGTGATCTCGGTCATAGTTTGTCTTCTACTTGAGAGACATAAACTCCTGGGCTAACAGTTCCCTCTCCACCGGGGGAACATACTCGTCTCAAAACATCCGCGTAAACCTCTCCCATGTCACCACAGCATGATCTGCAGGAGTAAAGCTGGTAGTCACGAACTTCCACCAGTCCTTCGCTCCCATGTGAACCTGGTTCAGTGCAAACCGAACACTCAAGTGCTCTGGGCATGAACATGTGTAAAATCATCCCTCGATGTCAGAGATCCATCTCATAGCAGCTATCAGATCCTGCCTCTCATCAAACTCCGGTGGCTTCGTGTTGCTGAACTCCAGTAGCAACAACGAGTCGCCTCCCTGTGGCCTGGCAGTGGGTATGGCTGTGGTAGCTGCAGCAGCATCAACCTCAGTAATGGCAGCATAGCGCTCATCGAACATCTCAATCAACGTGGTCTTGATAGACCCAAACATCTCTGGTATCGCCTCTCGAAAGGGTGAGGCCAGCTCGTCATGAATGATCCTTCGGATCTCCTCGTCACTGGTCCCACTACTCCTGGGGTTGTGACGTGTCCCTACCATGATGTCTCTGAAACATAACACAAAAACTATCATAGACTCGCTCGAATATACTCGCACTCGAACGCCTGCCCCTACATGCTCCTTAGCATCCTAAGGATTCTTACTTGGATTGCATATAGATCCGATGCTTTTAGTAGTACGGGCCCAATACTACTTTCCACACCAATGTGTATTCATTCCAAGTCCTCCTCCCAGGATTCTAACTCACAAGTACTCTATTTCTCACAATATCAAAATACTCTCTTAGTAGGGTACCCGTATGTTCATCTAGATATCTCTCCTAGAGTATCCCTCGACTTAGAACGCTTTCTAAGAAATTCCTGCTAGATACTCCTACTCAGCACATACTCAGGGAAAGTAACAGATAGCGACATTTCCTAGGTTAAGGCATCACAAACCAGGCATCTCTAGCCCTAAGATATGGAGTTCCTAGCCTATTCTCTAGCATGCATTCTCAACACCACATAATATCTTATAATATAATGTCACACCCCCAAACCAGACTGGCGGAAACATTCGGGGGTGGGTGACTTCACGTAGTATCACAACAGTTGAATATTCGTAAAGAAAATAAACACAACCATCATAAATATAATTTAAAAGTTACATTGTTGCATGTAAAACATGTTTCAAAAGAATATTACAAATATGATGATTTAAAATGTTTTGATAACTGACGCCTTAGCGTTCCTTCTCCAAAAGCTGATGTTTTAATGTATTACTGATTCCCTGAGAAATACAAGTAGTTTTGAAAAAGTGTCAACAATTAAGTTGGTGAGTTCATAAGCTTTTTGTACTAAAATTTGTATGCCTTTCGGTAAAAATAATTGAGTGTGTTTCTAGAAAATCCAATATTTTCCATGTATGTGTGGTAGTTTGAAAAAGTTCCAAAGACTGGAATGCATAAGTATCTTCCGTACTAAAAATGGTGTAAGTGGATTTATACATATATAATGTAATTACTGAATGCATTTAATAGTCTCGTAAATCAAAGATATTTCGATACTCCATGTGAGTTTTATAACCATGCTATTGACCCAGACTTCCTGTAACAACGTTCTTCAGGCGTTGCAGTGTTATGACGTTTGTCACCCCAGACCTGCCGGTCTAACTGTAGCTAACAGTTTAGGTGCGGGATTGTCAATCCCGTATAGATCTATACACAAGTATCACGCTCTCCCAACAAGATATTATGGTTTATAATACAGGACTTGAAATGCATACTTGAGAGTACGGTGAAGCCGGATGTCTCAAAAAACTTAGTATCAATAGATTTACGGAATGAAAAGTCCACATTTCTTGTAAATGAAAGTATTTCCTTTTTACAGTGTTTATGTAAAGATGTCATGAATAACTCGTAAACTATACCCATTATAGTTTTTCGAAAGTGTGTTCCATTTGGTGATAAAAACTCGATGTAATACCAACTTTGCATGTAAAGTGTAACGTTGGTATTAATGTTGTTTAACATTTATGAACAAGACGTAGGTAAAGTTTTGGAAACCATATGTAACGATGCGTATTTTAACATAAGTTTTTCTCGTGTTTCACTTGTAATTCCCCCCCCCCCCCCCTAAAACATGAAAAAGACGTGAAAATGTAGGGGTATGAACTCACCTGGAAAGTGTGGTCATTTGAAGAAAACAAGATTTTCTCGGGCAACACTTCGACCGGGAAGTGGTAAGCTTTTCGGGAATCTCGGAGCTTCGGAGCTTCGTCGGGACTTGGATACGGAACCGGGGCGTCGGGGGAGCCTCGAGGGGGGTAGAAGTATGCAATTTGGGAGAGAAGGTGGTAAATTTGCAACTAAAAGTCGGAACCCTCGCATCCTATTTATAGGGGTGGAAGCTGGCCTCGTACGCTGGGCGTACGCAGAAGTACGCGGGGCGTACCTCGTACGTTGGGCGTACCCTCGTATGCGGGGCGTACGTCAGCGATGACGTCACCGGTTGCCGGTCTTCGGATGGGACGGGAGTAGACGGTATAGGGGCGAAGTGGCCGATCCGACGCCGTGCATTGGGTACGCTAGGCGTACTCCGAAGTACGCGGGGCGTAACCCTTCGGATAAGCTTCGAAGTGTGTGCCCAAATCTTTGAAAATCCGTAACTTTCGCATTCGAGCTCCGTTGTTGACGTTCTTTATATCCACGCGTAGGTGAGAATATACTCTACAACTCTCGTTAAGACTTCGTCGGCAAATTTTGACTGTATTTTTAATTATATAATTTTTAATAGGCCCGGACAGGATAATTCCGTTAAAAATTCATAACATCTTCATCCGATGTCGGTTTTCGTCTGACTTTTTACCATTGTACTACTATTGTCGAGATCTTCAATTCTCGTTTAGGTTGCGTCGGCTAAAAATCGTTCGATCTCTATTTCGAATTTTTAGCTGATTACTGTTGTTCTGAAACTTAGAAAAATCATAACTTCCTCATACGAAGTCAGATTTGGACGTTCTTTTTATGTACGCTCACGGTTTAACATAATCTACGACTTTCGTTTATATACCTAAGGCTAAAAAGTATTTTATTGAAATTTCACTTTTTACGCTTAACAGTGTTTTACCGGTTGTGTCGCGGATTTTCGATTGGTCATAACTTCTTCGTTATAACTCGGATTTGAGTGCTCTTTATATTTCTGAAAACCTGGATACGATATCTAACATTTTATGTATCCCAATTGAGACTTTAGAACACTGCATTTTTGACGCTATTTTTATTGATTCCAAAATAGTTTATAATATTTGACTTTTTGAACATTACATTGACTTGAAATATCGGGTTGTCACATCATCCCCACGTTAGAGGGAATTTCATCCCGAAATTTAATCTAAGACAGAGTTCATGGACTAGGAAAAAGATGCGGGTACTAATGTTTCATCTGATCCTAGCGCTCCCAGGTGTATTCAGGTCCTCGCTTGGCATTCCAACGGACCTTCACAATGGGTATGCGACTTTGTTTAGTTCTTTTAATTTCCCGATCCATGATTTCTACTGGCTCTTCTACGAAGTGGAGACTCTCGTTGATTTCAATTTCGTCCAGAGGAATGACGAGGGTCTCATCGGACAAGCATTTCTTTAGGTTCAACACGTGAAAGGTAGGGTGTACGTTATTGAGTTCATGCGGTAATCGAAGTTTGTATGCCACCGGGCCGATCCTGGCAAGGATCTCGAAGGGTCCGATATACCTTGGGTTAGTTTGCCACATTTTCCAAAACGTATTAATCCCTTCCAGGGTGAGAATTTCAATAGCACCCGGTCCCCAACCTGGAATTCCAAGGGTTTCCGTCTTTTATCCGCATAACTCTTTTGTCTGTCTCTTGAAGCCTTTAGTCGTTCTCGGATTTGGACAATCTTCTCGGTAGTTTCCCTTATGATTTCCGGGCCAGTGATAGTGCTGTCAGGTACTTGACCTTTAGCTAGTTGCGTGTCACCCATTTCAGCCCAGCACAGAGGTGATCTACACTTACGGCCGTAGAGGGCTTCGAATGGAGCAACCTTGATGCTAGTGTGATAACTATTATTGTACGAGAACTCAATCAATGGTAAATGGGTATCCCAAGCCTTACCAAAATCGATCACACAAGCTCTTAACATATCTTCCAAGGTTTGAATGGTTCTCTCACTCTGACCGTCGGTTTGCGGGTGGTAGGCGGTACTCATGTCTAGTCTCGTTCCTAAGGATTTTTGTAGTGACTGACAGAACCGCGAGGTGAATCTACTATCTCGGTCCGAGATAATGGATATTGGTACACCATGCAGTCGTACAATCTCCCTGATGTATGTTCTAATTAGTTTCTCCAGCTTATCCGTTTCCTTTATTGGTAGGAAGTGTACGGATTTGGTTAACCTGTCGACGATTACCCAGATAGTGTCAAGTCCACTCACTGTCTTGGGTAACTTGGTTATGAAATCCATGGTTATCCGCTCCCACTTCCACTCGGGTATTTCAGGTTGTTGCAATAATCCCAAGGGCTTTTGGTACTCTACCTTGACTTTGGCGCAAGTCAGACATTTTCCTACATAGGTAGCAATTTCGGCTTTCATGTTTGGCCACCAATACAATTTCTTGAGATCCAGATACATCTTGTCTGAACCGGGATGTACAGAGTATCGAGTCTTATGAGCTTCATTCATAACCACATCTCTGAATCCGCCAAACTTCGGCGTCCAGATCCGATTCATGAAGTAACGAACTCCGTCATCCTTGACTTCAGGATTCTTATCCATTCCTCTTAAGGCCTCGCCCGTCACATTTTCGGGTTTCAAGGCTTCTATTTGAGCTTCCTTGATTTGTGTGGACAGGTGTGAATGGATCGTCATGGTTAATGATTTCACTCGGCGACCCGAGTATTCCTTTCAGCTGAGGGCATCAGCTACTACATTAGCTTTTCCGGGATGATAACGAATTTCACATTCGTAATCGTTTAGTAGTTCTACCCACCGGCTTTGCCTCATGTTGAGTTCCTTTTGATTGAGGATGTGCTGAAGACTCTTATGATCGGTGAAGATTGTGTTGGATTAATGTCTAAGTCCATAACTATATTTGGTATGTACTTGACCCGACCCGGTATGGTCCATTTGGGTTGCACTTCACCGGCACAATTTATATGGATAGTCTTTTGAGAATAGTATATTTATGATTTATATTAATATATTATAAGTTCTAATATATTAATATGGAATCATATTATTTAATTAGTATTGATCAAGAATTAATTTAGAATTAATTAAGTGATCAAAAAGAACTAATTAAATATGGACTCTTATATATATGGAATGGGCCAAGTTCATTTAGGTTGGGCTAAGCTTTCATGGATGGTCCATGGAGCTTTTAACCCATGGATCCTATGTAAATGAAAGGTCATGGGTATTAGGGTTTACATGGATGTAACCCTAATCCTCCATAATATATAAAGGGGTCCTTGGCTCACAAAATTGGTACAAGTGTGTGAAAATAAGAGTGGGCCGATTTTAGTGTGCATACATATTCTCTCAAGTTCTTCCAAGGTGTTTTGGTGATTTGTGATTCCATTTGAGGATTCCACACTATTGGGGCTAAGCTCTTAAAGCTTGAAGACATCAAGCTACATCAAAAGGTATGTCATCTAACTAGAACTTTGTAGTATAGGTGCTTCATAATATGCTAGTTAGGATGAAACCTTGGAATAGTTAATATTTGCATGTATAATAGAGAAAACATAGATCCAAGGTTTATAGGGTTGCATGTACACCATAGGAGTGTTAGAATGCTCAAAACCCAACAGTGGTATCAGAGCCATGGGTTGTTTTCTGTTATATTGATGCAAATGTTTTATTTTCAAAGTTAGAAAAAAAAAAAAGAAAAAAAACATGACGTTTGTCAAATTTTAAGATAATTACTTGTTTTTGTGAAAAACTAATTATTTGTAAAATTTGAATCATTTGCTATATGAGTTGAATTAGGTCAAATTTAGTAAAAGATAAAATGATATGATTATTTTATTAGTTTTAAAAGTTTGATCTAAAGAGTTTTTTGAAACCTCCATAAGTTATGGATATGAAAAGGTTTTTAAAAAAATGGATTCAAAGTTTTTTATGGAGTTACAAAACTTGGTCTTAATGTTTTAAAGAATTCCATAACTTGTTCTTAAGTTATGGAACATGAAAAGTTTCATCATAAAACAAGTATTTAACTCCATAAGTTATGGAATCCAAAAGTTTTCAAGAGTTACAAAACTTGCCCTCAAGTTTTGGAATTTGGAAAAAGTTTTTTTATGATAAAAAAAAAAGAATTGAATTGTAAAACTCTTGGGTACATAACTTAAACAATTAATTAAATGGTTTTAATTTTGAATTTAATAATTGGAATTATGATGTTTTGTTGAATAGTTCAAATTAACTCTTATGGACTTTATTAATAGTTAATTAAAGCGTTTAATTAAAAGAGTATTATTAATCCATAAATATATGGTTTGAGTTTAATTAAATTAAAAGTCTAGTTTAATTAATAGATTAAACCACCAAGTATTTTAAATGTCTAAAATACACCCTTATACTATTATAATATTAAAAGTTTAATATATTATATGTATAAGAGCAAGTCGTCTTACCATTAGTAGGCCTCATTCACGAAGCCGGTCTATAAGGGGGGTATAAGGTTACTGCCTATAAAATGGCAGTTTAATGGGTGTCCACTCTCACTCACCGCTTCCTTGACCAGTGGAGGGTCGTTAGCCGAACAGGTAGGACAAGGACTATAATTCTCCCTTCATTATAAGTATAATGATAAATACGAAGTAACTAAACATTTATAAATTCCCAATCTTAGTTACTTAGGAAAATGTGAATAAGGTGCTAATCGACGAAATTACACTTTGCACTTTGTTTAAGCTGTTAGTGGAGCGTGTGTGGTTAACCGACACACTAACCTGGACTTAACAAGGTAGGCAAAGGGTAACTTAATGTTTATCATAGTATCATTGGAGCGTGTGTGGTTAACCGGCACATCGATTGAGGGGTAAATATTAAGGGTACCAAGTATATTTGCATGGTTACTTCACACCTTGTTTTGTGATCCTCGGCATCCCAGTCACAAAACCTGAAGGGCACACTCGAGATTGAAACATGCCATTGAAAAGTTCAATGAATCTCAAAAGAATCTAGGAGTTTCAAAACCAATTAAAACCTAATAATACATTTCATTTATCTTGGTGGAAATTGGTGAATCGTCATTCACCTACCTTCAAATATTTTATAGCTTGGATTACGACATCCCTCTTCCAAGTTATAAAATAGTTTGTTGGGTCCTAGCCTTAATATATCATATTGGGTGTTATATTAAGGACTTAAATCAACTTTACGTGAATTTCTCCCATTGTTGATGTCTGGTTTAGACAACAATGATCTTCCCAAACCAAGCTTTCCTAATGAATATGACTTCCCGAGTTTGGCTCATGTAAGTCATACTTCTCTTCCTCCACCTCCTCCAATTATTCTCCCTAACCCACAAGTTCAAGGTCACTCAAGCCCTAATGGCAAGCAAGGTCTATGTGTGATCACATCTTAGAGATGAAGTCACATATTGACAAGCCGGGAGAGTTGGGTGTCAAAGTCTTGAGAAAGTTGGATGTTCAATCACTTTCTAAGTCACATAGTGAGTTCCTTTGGGACTACTATGAAACAGACTATGACATGAACCTTAATGATCATATCTATTTGTTTGGTGCTGCTGAATCAGCAATGATTTGGAACGCTAGTAAAGCAAATTTGATTAGAAGATCAACTTCCAAAAAACTTTATGGACAGTGACAATGGTGACACTGGAAATCCAGAAAAAGCATTCTCTTCCCAATGGACAGGGATTGGCCATAGTCAACCCGGTTGACCAAATTGTAAAGAGAAAGGCTAAGTCTGAGATAGTCTCATTACCAAAGGGTCCATATGTTTATTTTGCCAAAGGAAGGGGCGTTGATTGCAAAGCTGCCAAATTTACCTAAGGATGTTAAAGTCAATAAGTTTGACTCTACATCAGGTAGAGCCCATTATCTAACTCTGTTAAGTTCTATTCTGAGATCCTCATTACATGATGTGACTGGGTCACATTTTGATGTTTTAAGAATCAAAGAATAGAGAGAAATCTTAAAGGAAGTATATGCTGATTCTGATCGCGAAGGTGGATTTCGATCGCATCAGAATTTTGAGCAGTTGCTTAAGAAGTTATGATATATTGCTAAGGAATAGATAACAACAATTTTCCATGTGGATTGTAAGGATAAGTTTTTCCGCAAAGTTTTAAAATAAAAGAAAATTGTTTAATTTTATTTATTTGAAGTATCCTTACAATGGCATTTGTGGAAAATTGTTGCTTATATGATTCCACTGACAGCAATATTGGAAAATGGATTTGATTCTTTCATTTGTGGTAGTGTCTAAATTTACCAAATCAGGAAAGTTCCTCATCACCCAAGTTTCAATTGGACCGAAACTTGGAATCATGCAAGTTGAATAGTATGATGAATGAGAACTTTCAAGCATTGGAAAATCAAGACTAATTACCTGTTCACATGGATGTGTGAGTCAAGTGAAGGACTAAAGGGATCGAGTACACATTCTTGTGCACTGTTCATGTCCACCACAAAGCTCGTTAAGACTATTTGATTTACTAAAGTTTAGTAAATATGGTTATACTTACAAGTTTAAGTATAATTCTGAAACATTGGAAAAGTCTCAATGTATGGCAGAACGAATGGGAAGAATCAAATTAGGCAGAAAGATAAAAGTTTCTCAAATATGAAAAGATGGGAGAGTCCTTTAGTATCATGTTTGTGATCATCTTAATGATTTAGAAATCATAGCACAATTAGTCCTCTAAAGGTCATCTTAGTGCATTCTTATGACTAAGAAGGGGAGTCATGAATTGTTGAAATGGTTAGATCAGGAAGATGAGTCATACTTCGTTCCAAAACAATTCTTAGAGTCATACTCCAAGATTGTAACTTGAGTGACATATCTTAAAGAAAGGTTTAAAACACTTGTCAAATGTAAGAGTAAAAGTGTCCTACTCTTGTACATTTGAAATTGGTAAGTTGTGATGTTTTGGATAAAACAAAGACCAACTAAGGCCAATTGTGTGAAGTGTTTGTCTTGATAAAGAATCCGCACTATCTCTTGAATATTTGGCAAGATAGTCTTATATGTCAAGAGGATAGTGGGAGTCTTAAAGATCCTAAAAAGAATTTCAAGAACTAATCAAGAATAAAACCTGAGGTTCTTCACTAGCACACGACTTGAGGTTTATAACCTATCATGTTGACATATTCTGTGCCCATTCCAGTTAAAGTTGGCTTTGCATAGGAGTTCTGAAAGTTCTCAATTAGTTGCATAACAACTTGGAAGGAATGGCAGGCCCTGTACTGCCAGGTGGCAAGAAGTTAAGATTGCATAAGTTCAGTCCATATGAGTTTGGATTTGTCATTATCCTTGTCTTGTGACTATGGTTTTGACGATTCACATGGATAAGAACACATACACCATAAAATCTAAGGGTCATAAGGTTTCTCTCCGATTCATGAAAATGATGGTGAGGAAACACTTCCACCAAGTAGATTTGAAGCAGATGGCAAAAGGTCTAAACAATTGAGACTATGATTACGACATCCCTTTTCATAGTTCTGACATTGTTTAGACACACATGCATGCTATCTAAGGAAAGGTGTATGATTTTGATAAAGTTTTATCAAAGCATCTCGTATCAGAAATCTGAACTTTGGTAAGAAAGTCAATAAAGTATTGATTTCTAGAAGTCCAGCTGATTTCTGAGTACATGTCAAAGCTAGTGGGAGCATAAGTGTTATGCTAATAATCATCATGTTAGTGGGAGCATGATAATTATTGTTAGTGTTGCAAGTTAGCAATGCTAATTATAGAAAACAAAAGTTTCAATTCGTGAGGCTGCAAAGATTGAAAAAGTTGTTTTGCTATAATTAAGGGAGAGGATATACTTCATTTCAGTTCTAAAGGCTTAGATTAAGACCTTAATCATCTTTAGTCAAGAATATGTATATGAATTTCATGTTGGATTGGTTCAACTTAAGGAAATTCTATATATTGCGTTCTCAAAATTCGATTATGATTACGACATCCCTCTTCATAGTCAAATTTTGAAAACATGGCAAATAAAAATATTGTAGCAAAAGACTGGTCTAGAATCATGTCTTTATGTGAGACATCATGAATCGTGTACCATTTGCTTTGGGTACAGGATCGATTGCATGTGCTATAATATTTGTCATTTCTAAATTTTTCCAAATGCCCAGGGGCATTAAGAAGGGAAAAGGTCTAGAATTGGATATGACTAAAATGATTAAGCAATTGTCGAGGACAATCTGAGGTTTACCAAAGATTGGTTGCTCAGGGACAGTTGGAAGTATAGTGCTAATTTTGGAAGGACCATATTGACATATTCTGAAAAGAGGCATCTCTTATTCAGAAGTGATAGTCAAAATGAGAATATGGAGTTGTCTCCATAGGTGGAGTTATCTGTGTAAGATTCGAAAACTTAATGCAAGAAGCATGTCCAAAGCAATGTACTTTGAATATGAGACTTAGTTTCCATGGAGTTGATCTCCATTGGAATACCTTATAATGACTGTTGACAAGTCTTTGTGACTTTGTACATATTCATTACAGGAGGGTCAGTGCATATAAGTTTAAAATCTAAACAGATTTCGATAAATGATAGGAATTTGAAATTCTCACATTTTTTGATAAGGATTTGGGAGTGTGAAATTAGAATCATTGAAATTATGTTCAATTGGTTTATTTCACAAAGTAAGGATCATAGACAAACATAGAGTGCATACTTGGTGTATGGCAAAGCTATTGTTTAAGAAAAACATAGTGTACATGCTTGGAGCATGGGACAACTAGTGTTTTTAATTCAAATATAAAGTTGATAAAACCGAAACAATGAATAATGAGTAATCAGTATGGTGATAAATAAAAGTGTTTATTTATATTCATAGGGTTTGATACCATATTTGATTAATTTATTCTTGTGTTTCACTTTGCATGTTTTGACTTCCAGAATAACTAAGTCGCTCTTCCTGAATGATTAAGTTATTCAAACCATCCACAGTCGGTCATATGTTGGAAGTAGATATGAATCAAGACTGTCATGGGTTGGTTTGTAGAGGTCCAAGTTGGTGGACAAAATGGTGCTACAACACTCATGAGTGCTCATAAGTTCTGAGTATTGGATTCAACCCGCGCTCATTTGAATCACTTCATGGATTTTATCACGAGTGATCATGAGATGATAATATCTTATATTCTTCAAACCTAGACATATGAGTTGTTACTATGAGTTGGTTATACATTGATTGCACGAAAACGCATTGGTAACTCGATGTTATAAAACGTGCCTTTGTGTATGATTCAACAAGTAGTAGAACAAGCCATATGAGTCGAAGTTTATCCATTCCTTTTACCTTCGCGATAAAAGCGATATCTGTGGGCCCCTCGATGATTTAGCGATGACACATGTGAGTGCTTGGCCAAGCCAGGACTGATTTGATTTGTTCAATCAGTCAGTCATCATAAAACGAAAATCGGGAAACAACAAATGGACAGAGAGAATGATTATAATCCATGTCTCAGTCCATATGATATCTAGAATTGAGGAATATATGATCCCTTATCTAATGGACAAGTCATTGACAAGGTCAGAGTTCGACAACGGCTTTAAGAGCTACGATTGCCAGTTAGATTTTGAAGTCATACTCAATAATAGTTTTAGACTTATCCAAGTGGGAGACTGTTGGATTAATGTCTAAGTCCATAACTATATTTGGTATGTACTTTACCCGACCCGGCATGGTCCATTTGGGTTGCACTTCACCGACATAATTTATATGGATAGTCTTTTGAGAATAGTATATTTATGATTTATATTAATATATTATAAGTTCTAATATATTAATATGGAATCATATTATTTAACTAGTATTGATCAAGAATTAATTAAGTGATCAAAAAGAACTAATTAAATATGGACTCTTATATATATGGAATGGGCCAAGTTCATTTAGGTTGGGCTAAGCTTTCATGGATGGTCCATGGAGCTTTTAACCCATGGATCCTATGTAAATGAAAGGTCATGGGTATTAGGGTTTACATGGATGTAAACCTAATCCTCCATAATATATAAAGAGGTCCTTGGCTCACAAAATTGGGACAAGTGTGTGAAAATAAGAGTGGGCCGATTTTAGTGTGCATACATATTCTCTCAAGTTCTTCCAAGGTGTTTTGGTGATTTGTGATTCCATTTGAGGCTTCCACACTATTGGGGCTAAGCTCTTAAAGCTTGAAGACATCAAGCTACATCAAAAGGTATGTCATCTAATTAGAACTTTGTAGTATAGGTGCTTCATAATATGCTAGTTAGGATGAAACCTTGGAATAGTTAATATTTGCATGTATAATAGAGAAAACAGAGATCCAAGGTTTATAGGGTTGCATGTACACCATAAGAGTGTTAGAATGCTCAAAGCCCAACAGACTTTTTGCTAAACAGGATGCCAAACCAAGATTAATATGATGGGTATTGCTTTTACAAGAATTTGAAATTGAAATAAGAGATAAAAAGGGAATGGAGAACGTAGCGGCCGATCATTTGTTTAGATTAGAAAACCCGAACATGGAAGAGTTGGCAGACAACAAGATTGGAGACTACTTTCCCGAAGAATATTTGATGGTGATCGCGGGAGAGGTACCTTGGTATGCGGATATAGCCAACTTCTTGGCTAGTGATTACCTTCCCAAGGAATTGACTCGACAACAAAAGAAGAAATTATTTTCCGAAGTCAAGTACTACTTTTGGGATGAGCCATACCTCTTCCGAAGTTGCGTAGATGAAATTATAAGAAGATGTGTGATCGGGAAAGAAAGTATCGAGATCTTGAAACATTGCCATAGCGGGCCTACCAGAGGACATCATGGAGCACAATCCACGACAAAGAAGGTATTCGATTCTGGTTTTTATTGGCTGACAATTTTCAAAGATGCTACCCGATTTGTCAAAGAATGTGACTCATGCCAAAGGTTGGGAAACATTTCCTCCCGAAACGAGATGCCCAAAAATAGAATCCAAGTTTGTGAGATATTCGATATTTGGGGAATTGACTTCATGGGACCTTTTCTAATGTCAAGAGGAAATAAATATATATTGGTGGCAGTCGACTACGTATCTAAATGGGCGGAGGCACAAACATTACCTACGAATGATGCGCGAGTAGTGGTTCGTTTTCTAAAAAAGCTATTTTCAAATTTCGTGTCCTAAAAGCTCTTATTAGTGATCGGGGTACCCACTTTGTAAGCCAAGGTATTACAAAGATATGATGTACACATAGATTTGCAACACAATATCATCCACAAACGAGTAGGCAAACAGAAGTCACAAACCGGGCATTAAATTGGATATTGGAAAGATCAGTTAGAGGAAATAAAAAGGAATGGTCGGAAAAGCTTGATGATGCACTTTAGGCATTTCACACTGCCTTTAAAACACCTATTGGTACTGAAGGGCTTTGAGCACTCTAACAACCTTATGGTGCACATGCAACCCTAGATGCTTTGGATCTATGTTTTCTCTAATTATACATACAATTTGATTTTCCAAAGCATACATCCTAACTAGTATACAATTTGACAATTGAACAACATAACTAGTTAGATAACTTACCTCTTAGTAGGACTTATAGTTCTTGGCCTTCGAAAGCTTTAACACCTCAAATGTGATGCCTCTAATGTTTCACAAACACCAAGTGCAAAAGGAGGCTTGAGATAATAAGTTACTTAGCTCAAAATTGATTCACACTCTCCAAGAATGTATGTGGCAACCGATTTTAGCTCTAGGGAGTTCCTTTTATAGTGTGACAAGTGCTAGGGTTACATCCATGAAAAACCCTAATGCGCCATGACCCTTCATATTACTTAGGCTCCATGGGTTAAACCTCCATGGACTATCCATGTTAGTTTAGCCCATCCTAATTAACCATGGATCATTGGCCCTCACTATAAGAATCATTGATTTATCAAATCAGTCCCCGTATATTTAATTAGTCTCTTTTGATCACTAAATTAATTCCAAATGAATTCTTGATCAATACTAATTAAATAATATGATTTCATATTAATATATTATACTTGTAATATATTAACAAATCACAAATAACCTTATTCTCAAAAGTCCATCATATCAAATTGCATTGGTGAAGGCAACCTAAAAGGACCATGCTACTCTCGGGTCAAGTACATACCAATTATAGTTATGGGCTTAGACACCTAATCCAACAGTCTCCCACTTGGATAAGTCTAATAACTATAACTGCAAGTACGACTCAAAACCAACTAGAAATCGTAGCTCTTAAAAGCCACTGTCGAAATCTGACCCAGTCAGTGACGCGTCCTTTAGTTAAGGGATCATATAATCCTCTGTTCGTCAAGATATCAGCCGGACAAATACATGGAACAATGTCATACTTATTGTCCAGCAGCTTGTTTTTCGATTTCCGATTTGTTTGATAGAGAACTTAATTGAACACATCAATTTAGTCCCGACCGGGCCCGAAAAATAAGTCAAAACAAAATCATCAAGGGGCCCAAGATAATGCTTTTAATCCTCCATGAATTAAAAGGAACAGATAAAATTCGACATTATATGCTTGTACTAACTATTCGTTAAATCATACAAAACAATGTGTTTTATAACATCAAGTTACTGATGCGTTTTCGCACTATCAATGTACAACCAACTCATAGTCAACAACTCATATATCTTGGTCTGAAGACTTATATGATATTATCATCTCACGATCACTCGTGATAAATTCCATGAAGTGATTCAAGTGAGCGTGAGTTTAATCCAATACTCATACCTTATGAGCACTCATGAGTGTTGCATCAATTTTTTGCTTTGTCTAAAACACTTCAGGCAATCTACAAGCCAAATTCATGACAATATTGCCTCAATACCTACTTCCAAAGTATGATCGACTGTGGACAGTTTGAATAATATAATTATTCTGGAAGTCAAAACAATCAAAATGAAACAATAGTAAACAATTGACACAAGATAGTAACTTTACTCATAAATAAAACACCTTTTATTTAATCATCAAATGTCAATTATATTTTATCTATTAAAAGTTTCAAAATAGCTATCTAATCATTAAAACTAATATCATCCTTCAGCCCAATGCTCCTTGCATGCTGTAAATGCTTAACCCTACTCAGTCCCTTCGTGAGGGGATCTACTGGGTTCTCATTTGATGATACCCTCTTTACCACGAGGAGTCCTTCCACCCGATGTCTTATGAAGTGATATTTCATGTCGATGTGCCTGGATCTGCCATGATCTCTTGGTTCCTTCGTTAAGGCAACCATACCCTCATTGTCACAGAAAATCTCCACAGGCTCCTTTATAGCTGGTACAACTCCAATGTCTCCGATGAAGTTCTTCAGCCATATAGCCTCCTTCGACGCTTCGCTTGCTGCTATGTACTCTGATTCGCACATTGAATCACAGTATCCTATTTGGAACTTTTCCAAGTTATTGCTCCTCCATTCAGGGTAAAAACCCAGCCCGACTAAGAGCATATATTATCTCTGTCGGTCTGGAAGCTGGCGTCACTATACCCTGTGACTCTTAAGTCATCACGCCCACCAAGAGTAAGGACCCAGTCCTTAGTCTTGCGTAGGTACTTAAGAATATTCTTTACCGCAGTCCAGTGAGCTTTACCAGGATTCCGTTGATATCTGCTGACCATGCTCAAAGTAAAGGCCACATCAGGGCGAGTACAAGTCATAACATACATGATCGAGCCAACTGCAGAAGCATATGGTACTCGAATCATCTCAGCTATCTCATCCTCTGTACTCGGACTCCGAGTCTTACTCAATTTTGTATTTCCTTGGATGGGTAAGTCACCTTTCTTGGAATTCTCCATGCTGAATCGTTTCAACACCTTGCCAAGTAGGTACTTTGACTAAGTCAAATTAGTCTTTTACTCCTATTTCTCAATATCCTTATCCCTAGGATATAAGCACCTTCTCCAAGGTCCTTCATAGCGAAACACTTCCCAAGCTAGGACTTTGTTGGATTAATGTCTAAGTCCATAACTATATTTGGTATGTACTTGACCCGACCCGTCATGGTCCATTTGGGTTGCACTTCACCGACACAATTTATATGGATAATCTTTTGAGAATAGTATATTTATGATTTATATTAATATATTATAAGTTCTAATATATTAATATGGAATCATATTATTTAATTAGTATTGATCAAGAATTAATTTAGAATTAATTAAGTGATCAAAAAGAACTAATTAAATATGGACTCTTATTTATATGGAATGGGCCAAGTTCATTTAGGTTGGGCTAAGCTTTCATGGATGGTCCATGGAGCTTTTAACCCATGGATCCTATGTAAATGAAAGGTCATGGGTATTAGGGTTTACATGGATGTAACCCTAATCCTCCATAATATATAAAGGGGTCCTTGGCTCACAAAATTGGGACAAGTGTGTGAAAATAAGAGTGGGCCGATTTTAGTGTGCATACATATTCTCTCAAGTTCTTCCAAGGTGTTTTGGTGATTTGTGATTCCATTTGAGGCTTCCACACTATTGGGGCTAAGCTCTTAAAGCTTGAAGACATCAAGCTACATCAAAAGGTATGTCATCTAACTAGAACTTTGTAGTATAGGTGCTTCATAATATGCTAGTTAGGATGAAACCTTGGAATAGTTAATATTTGCATGTATAATAGAGAAAACAGAGATCCAAGGTTTATAGGGTTCCATGTACACCATAAGAGTGTTAGAATGCTCAAAACCCAACAGTGGTATCAGAGCCATGGGTTGTTTTCTGTTATATTGATGCAAATGTTTTATTTTCAAGTTGGAAAAAAAAAGGAAAAAAAACATGACGTTTGTCAAATTTTAAGATAATTACTTGTTTTGTGAAAAACGAATTATTTGTAAAATTTGAATCATTTGTTATATGAGTTGAATTAGGTCAAATTTAGTAAAAGATAAAATGATATGATTATTTTATTAGTTTTAAAAGTTTGATCTAAATGTTTTAAGGAGTTACAAATTTTGTCATAAAATTTTGGAGCTCAAAAGTTTTTTTTAAAGTTGTGATCTTAAGGGTTTTTGAAACTTCCATAAGTTATGGATATGAAAGTTTTTTTTAAAAAAAAAAAATTGATTCAAAGTTTTTATGGAGTTACAAAATTTGGTGTTAATATTTTAAAGAATTCCATAACTTGTTCTTAAGTTATGGAACATGGAAAGTTTCATCATAAAACACCATTAATTCCATAAGTTATGGAATCCAAAGGTTTTCAAGAATTACAAAACTTGCCCTCACGTTTTGGAATTTGAGAAAAGTATTTTATGAAAAAAAGAATTGAATTCTAAAACTCTTGGGTTCATAACTTAAACAATTAATTAAATGGTTTTAATTTTGAGTTTTATAATTGGAATTATGATGTTTTGTTGAATAGTTCAAATTAACTCTTATGGACTTTATTAATAGTTAATTAAAGCGTTTAATTAAAAGAGTATTATTAAATCCATAAATATATGGTTTGAGTTTAATTAAATTAAAAGACTAGTTTAATTAATAGATTAAACCATCAAGTATTTTAAATGTCTAAAATACACCCTTATACTATTATAATATTAAAAGTTTAATATATTATATGTATAAGAGCAAGTCGTCTTACCATTAGTAGACCTCATTCACGAAGCCGGTCTATAAGGGGGGTCTAAGGTTGTTGCCTATAAAATGGCAGCTTAATGGGTGTCCACTCTCACCCACCGCTTCCTTGACTGGTGGAGGGTCGTTAGCCGAACAGGTAGGACAAGGACTATAATTCTCCCTTCATTAAAAGTATTAATGATAAATACTAAGTAACTAAACCTTTTATTAATTCCCAATCTTAGTTACTTAGGAAAATGTGAATAAGGTGCTAATCCATGAAATTACACTTTGCACTTTGTTTAAACCGTTAGTGGAGCATGTGTGGTTAACCGGCACACTAACCTGGACTTAACAAAGTAGGCAAAGGGTAACTTAATATTTATCCTAGTATCGGTGGAGCTCGTGTGGTTAACCGGCACATCGATTGAGGGTAAATATTAAGGGTACCAAGTATATTTGCATGGTTACTTCACACCTTGTTTTGTGATTCTCGGCATCCCAGTCACAAAACCTGAAGGGCACACTCGAGATTGAAACATGCCATTGAAAAGTTCAATGAATCTGAAAAGATCTAGGAGTTTCAAATCCAAGTAAAAAACCTAATTAAATTATTTCTTTTTTCATGGTGGAAATTGGTAAATCGTCATTTACCTACCTTCAGCTATTTTATAACTCGGATTATGGCATCCCTCTTCCAGTTATAAATAGGTTGTTGGATCCTAGCCTTAATATTTCATATTGGGTGTTATATTAAGGACTTTAGATCAACTATCTTGAATATCTCCCAAAAGATGTCGAGTTCAGACATCTATGATCTTCCCAAATCTCTTGGAACTTTACTTCCTCCACCTCCTCCAATTATTCTCCCTAACCCACAAGTTCAAGGTCACTCAAGCCCTAATGGCAAGCAAGGTCTATGTGTGATCACATCTTAGAGATGAAGTCACATATTGACAAGCCGGGAGAGTTGGGTTTCAAAGTCTTGAGAAAGTTGGATGTTCAATCACTTTCTAAGTCACATAGTGAGTTCCTTTGGGACTACTATGATACAGACTATGACATGAACCTTAATGATCATATCTATTTGCTTGGTGCTGCTGAATCAGCAGTGATTTGGAACGATAGTGAAGCAAACTTTATTAGAAGATCAACTTCCCAAAAACTTTATGGACAGTGACAATGGTGACACTGGAAATCCAGAAAGAGCATTCTCTTCCCAATGGAAAAGGATTGGCCATAGTCAACCCGGTTGACCAAATGGTAAAGAGAAAGGCTAAGTCTGAGATAGTCCCATTACCAAAGGGTCCATATGTTTATTTTGCCAAAGGAATGGGCGTTGATTGCAAAGCTGCCAAATTTACCTAAGGATGTTAAAGTCAATAAGTTTGACTCTACATCAGGTAGAGCCCATTATCTAACTCTGTTAAGTTCTATTCTGAGATCCTCATTACATGATGTGACTGGGTCACATTTTGATGTTTTAAGAATCAAAGAATAGAGAGAAATCTTAAAGGAAATATATGCTGATTCTGATCGCTAAGGTGGATTTCGATCGCATCAGAATTTTGAGCAGTTGCTTAAGAAGTTATGATATATTGCTAAGGAATAGATAACAACAATTTTCCATGTGGATTGTAAGGATAAGTTTTTCCGCAAAGTTTTAAAATAAAAGAAAATTGTTTAATTTTATTTATTTGAAGTATCCTTACAATGGCATTTGTGGAAAATTGTTGCTTATATGATTCCACTGACAGCAATATTGGAAAATGGATTTGATTCTTTCATTTGTGGTAGTGTCTAAATTTACCAAATCAGGAAAGTTCCTCATCACCCAAGTTTCAATTGGACCGAAACTTGGAATCATGCAAGTTGAATAGTATGATGAATGAGAACTTTCAAGCATTGGAAAATCAAGACTAATTACCTGTTCACATGGATGTGTGAGTCAAGTGAAGGACTAAAGGGATCGAGTACACATTCTTGTGCACTGGTCATGTCCACCACAAAGCTCGTTAAGACTATTTGATTTACTAAAGTTTAGTAAATATGGTTATACTTACAAGTTTAAGTATAATTCTGAAACATTGGAAAAGTCTCAATGTATGGCAGAACGAATGAGAATAATCAAATTAGGCAGAAAGATAAAAGTTTCTCAAATCTGAAAAGATGGGAGAGTACTTTAGTATCATCTTTGTGATCATCTTAATGATTTAGAAATCATATCACAATTAGTCCTCTAAAGGTCATCTTAGTGCATTCTTATGACTAAGAAGAGGAGTCATGAATTGTTGAAATGGTTAGATCAGGAAGATGAGTCATACTTCGTTCCAAAACAATTCTTAGAGTCATACTCCAAGATTGTAACTTGAGTGATATATCTTAAAGAAAGGTTTAAAACACTTTTCAAATGTAAGAGTAAAAGTTTTCTACTCTTGTACATTTGAAATTGGTAAGTTGTGATGTTTTGGATAAAACAAAGACCAACTAAGGCCAATTGTGTGAAGTGTTTGTCTTGATAAAGAATCCGCACTATCTCTTGAATATTTGGCAAGATAGTCTTATATGTCAAGAGGATAGCGGGAGTCTTAAAGATCCTAAAAAGAATTTCAAGAACTAATCAAGAATAAAACCTGAGGTTCTTCACTAGCACACGACTTGAGGTTTATAACCTATCGTGTTGACATATTCTGTGCCCATTCCAGTTAAAGTTGGCTTTGCATAGGAGTTCTGAAAGTTCTCAATTGGTTGCATAACAACTTGGAAGCAATGGCAGGCCCTGTACTGCCAGGTGGCAAGAAGTTAAGATTGCATAAGTTCAGTCCATATGAGTTTGGATTTGTCATTATCCTTGTCTTGTGACTACGGTTTTGACGATTCACATGGATAAGAACACATACACCATAAAATCTAAGGGTCATAAGGTTTCTCTCCGATTCATGAAAATGATGGTGAGGAAACACTTCCACCAAGTAGATTTGAAGCAGATGGCAAAAGGTCTACACAATTGAGACTATGATTACGACATCCCTTTTCATAGTTCTAAAATTGTTTAGACACACATGCATGCTATCTAAGGAAAGGTGTATGATTTTGATAAAGTTTTATCAAAGCATCTCGTATCAGAAATCTGAACTTTGGTAAGAAAGTCAATAAAGTATTGATTTCTAGAAGTCCAGTTGATTTCTGAGTACATGTCAAAGCTAGTGGGAGCATAAGTGTTATGCTAATAATCATCATGTTAGTGGGAGCATGATAATTATTGTTAGTGTTTCAAGTTAGCAATGTTAATTATAGAAAACAAAAGTTTCAATTCGTGAGGCTGCAGGGATTGAAAAAGTTGTTTTGCTATAATTAAGGGAGAGGATATACTTCATTTCAGTTCTAAAGGCTTAGATTGAGACCTTAATCATCTTTAGTCAAGAATATATATATATATATATATATATATATATATATATATATATATATATATATATATATATATATATATATATATATATATATATATATATGAATTTCATGTTGGATTGGTTCAACTTAAGGAAATTCTATATATTGCGTTCTTAAAATTCGATTATGATTAGGACATCCCTCTTCATAGTCAAATTTTGAAAACATGGCAAATAAAAATATTGTAGCAAAAGACTGGAATTGGTATGACTAAAATGATTAAGCAATTGTCGAGGACAATATGAGGTTTACCAAAGATTGGTTGCTCAGGGACAGTTGGAAGTATAGTGCTAATTTTGGAAGGACCATATTGACATATTCTGAAAAGAGGCATCTCTTATTCAGAAGTGATAGTCAAAATGAGAATATGGAGTTGTCTCCATAGGTGGAAGTTATCTGTGTAAGATTAGAAAACTTAATTCAAGAAGCATGTCCAAAGCAATGTACTTTGAATATGAGACTTAGTTTCCATGGAGTTGATCTCCATTGGAATACCTTATAATGACTGTTGACAAGTCTTTGTGACTTTGTACATATTCATTACAGGAGGGTCAGTGCATATAAGTTTAAAATCTAAACAGATTTCGATAAATAATAGGAATTTGAAATTCTCACATTTTTCGATAAGGATTTGGGAGTGTGAAATTAGAATCATTGAAATTATGTTCAATTGGTTTATTTCACAAAGTAAGGATCATAGACAAACATAGAGTGCATACTTGGTGTATGGCAAAGCTATTGTTTAAGAAAAACATAGTGTACATGCTTGGAGCATGGGACAACTAGTGTTTTTAATTCAAATATAAAGTTGATAAAACCGAAACAATGAATAATGAGTAATCAGTATGGTGATAAATAAAAGTGTTTATTTATATTCATAGCGTTTGATACCATATTTGATTCATTTATTCTTGTGTTTCACTTTGCATGTTTTGACTTCCAGAATAACTAAGTCGCTCTTCCTGAATGATTAAGTTATTCAAACCATCCACAGTCGGTCATATGTTGGAAGTAGATATGAATCAAGACTGTCATGGGTTGGTTTGTAGAGGTCCAAGTTGGTGGACAAAGTGGTGCTACAACACTCATGAGTGCTCATAAGTTCTGAGTATTGGATTCAACCCGCGCTCATTTGAATCACTTCATGGATTTTATCACGAGTGATCATGAGACGATAATATCTTATATTCTTCAAACCTAGAGATATGAGTTGTTACTATGAGTTGGTTATACATTGATTGCACGAAAACGCATTTGGTAACTCGATGTTATAAAACGTGCCTTTGTGTATGATTCAACAAGTAGTAGAACAAGCCATATGAGTCGAAGTTTATCCATTCCTTTTACCTTCGGGATAAAAGCGATATCTTTGGCCCCCTCGATGATTTAGCGATGACACATGTGAGTGCTTGGCCAAGTGTCACACCCCGCTAAAGCGGAAACGCAAGGTATGACAGCGATAACGGTTTCATTGCAAAAGATAATGATACATCACCATAGCAGTATTTAAAAGTTTACAACCCATAGCTTCAAAAGAACAAAATACAAGTTTTTCCAAAATAACATTGTTCAAAGAAAACTCCACAAATAACTTCAACACGATGCAGCATGCTCTATGATGATGAATCTTTATATCCACTTACTAATTATTTCCTAAAAAAGCATGTAAAACGAGCGTCAACTATGAAAATAGTTGGTGAGTTCACAAGTTTATAAAATCGAGCTTGAAATAAACTTTTCGTAAATACAAGTACATTGCTTTAATGATAAACAAAGTTTATTGCTATTAATGAATACAAGTTTATTGCTATAACGAGAACGAGTTTGTATGTGTATGAGCAAACAATGAGTCTCAACCAAACCTATGACTGAAGCCCTATCAAGATCTATGCTTATCGTTCCATAGATGAATATGGTATCATGCACTCCAGCAATAGGGCGAGTGAGGAGTTGTCAATTCCTAATAACGCTATCCATAATGACCATTGGCTCAAAGAGTTAATGGTTAGAGATAAGGGAAGGGCCTTAGTACGATAAGTTCTCATGTTCCGTGTTGCATAGACATACATAGAGAGACATAGCAATAAAATAGCAATCATGTTTGATACAAATCAATTTAAATACAACATTAAAATAATAGTTTTTCGGGACATGCTTTTCCACCCCAAAACATAAAACTGAAAATAGGGGAGTGCGTGAATACTCACAATGTTTCGAGTAGGTACAAGGGGTACTTCGGAATGCACCAACATCTTACTACCGGGATCCTACGACATCAAACACACACTAGTGAGTTTCCATGTCGAAATCTAATGCTAATATACTAAATTCTACATATAGTGAAATGCCAATTTATGATTTAGTATTTGATTTTATATTAATTGGTTACACTTTTTCTGAAATAATGAAATTCTACATATCGGGCGATTAATAACAACATTGGAATATAAATTTTCTAAATTTTTAAGTCCTTATTACAACATAAATTCACGAAAATAGCATTCAAAGGATAAAAATTCTCAAACTTTTTATTTAACTGTTATTACACAATACTAAGCTGGGAAAATTATAAAAATGGATTTCGAAGCTGTTTAATTATATTTTATGATTTTTGAGCATTTATTCCAATAAAAATTGAAATAAATAGAAAACAGTTTCCAAAATTACCCAAACTTTTTAATTAACTGTTATTGTACATAAATAGGTTGGGAAAAATATAAAAGATAATTTTCAGTGGGTATTTCTATTTTTCCTTGTTTTATTCCTTTAAATAATCATTAATTGAAGAAATAATATTAAACAGTTAGAATAAATTACCAAAAATTTTGGTAACATCATTTACAATATAAATAACCTGAGAAAAATTCCAAAAGTGGTTTTCATATTATATAATCCGGTTTTGGGTATTTATGTGAATTTAAGTGAAATTAACTTTAGAAATTAAGAGAAAAATAGTTTACAGTGGAGAAAAATCCTCAAAAGTTTTATGTAACCTCCTACTGTACAACATGATGTTCTGGTAAATTGTCATGAATTTTGGATAATCAGAACTATTTTTCCTATTTTTAAACCACTATAATTACCAAAAATTGGGAAAAATAGCAAGGCATGATGAAAAATGTTGAAATTATTTTTCTGAGTCATCCATCACAGGTGAGGTATGCGAAAATTGTTAGATAAAACTTTCACACTCTCTAAAGTGGTTTTGTGATTTATTATATCCTAACAAAAAGAAAATCGGCAATCATACCAAACTGCAACAAAAATTAATGAAATTTAGTGAGGGGTCATTATCCATCATAAGGGTCATCCATGAATTTGTTCCGGATTTATTGACCTCTGGAAGTATTTTATGTGATTTATGCCCTTGGTTTCTAGCAATAATTTTAATAAATCAAAGAAATAATAAAAGCTTTTTGTATTTTACAGATTATCACATGCATGTGAGGGCTTTCAAAAGGAAAACTGTTCGAAATTTATTCGGAAGGGAAATAGGGGTATTGAACCCAAACAAGTTAAGAAATGTTGCATGCAATGGTGCATGAGATATAAATGTGGCTGAAGTTTATGACTTTATGTAGCCCATTTAGTGGGGTTTTAAGCCACGAAATTTCAACCATCATTCACTGGATATGTTAAGTTTCTAAAGTATTTTTCCCCAGATTTATGGTTGGGTTTAAGGTCATTGATCATGCAAGGCAAAAATGGTGATCATAGAAAAAGAGCTGTTTGCGCAACCATTTTGTAAAAATTGCCAAAAATCGGATATTTAATATTTTACAGTGAGACCAGTTGGGTTTGAAAGTTAACTCATGGAACTATCCAATACAAAAAGAATATCATGATTTGGTTAAGTAATGACCGAGATATGGTCGTTCAAAGCTGAATAAAGTAATCTGGCAGATTGCATGTTTGCTTTGAGTGCATCCTTAGGACATTTTGACAAGAACATCATGCATGCCTTTGATAAGGTCCGATTTCTAGCACATGCATGGAGTGAATGAGCATCCAAGATGTACTAGAAATGGTTTAAATGCTTTTGACCATGCAAGAACACAAAAGAAATGGAGTAGAAGATGTAATACTTGTTTTTGAAGTCACATGAACATATGTGCATCATTTTCACTCCTTGCATGGGTTTGATCCCGGATTTTCACCATTTCAAACACATGTATTGTGTTATGGTGAGAATCTACAAACCACAAGGGAAAAATAAAGATTTCTAGCCATGGAAAGGCATAGAATCCGAAAAGAAGAGAAAACTAAGAAGAAGAGGTAGTAGAATCATGAAATTATGGAAGAAGATGTTGTTGTTTACCTTGGTTTTGATCTTGAGGGAAGTAAGAACACATTCAAAGTCTTCAAAATCTCGAAATTTGGCAGAGAAATGAGAGAAATTTCGTGAGTTAGAGAGAGAGGAAGAGAGTTTGTGTGTTAGGAGGGTGGAGTGTGAGAGAGTGAAGAGAGAAGATGTAGTGTGAAGGTTTAAGCTTAATGATTGAGTTTTGGGAAGAGAGAGGGCATGGGGAGGGGAGAATGGCCAGATTTTTGAGTGGATTAGGGCATTCTCTCTCCTCAATTCAAATTTTATAAAAATCCCTCCTTAATTTTTATAAAAACCCTAATTTTTATAAAAGTGATTTTTTTTAAGCAATTTGATTTATTTAAAAATCTTGTTTTTAACTAATTAATTATGATTAATGCATGATAATTTATATTTCTATTTCATTGGTATAATCCATAATTTGATTAATAAAATTTGATATTTGGAAGTTTATAGCCAAATTTTATAAAGTTTTTAAGCTTTATGATTTATAAATTTGGATTTTTAGCTCTCTTAGGGTTTTTGGAATATTGTTTGATATTCATCATCATAATGAAGTATAATTAGAATATTTTAATTTATTCTTAGGGTTTTATACCCTTTTTCAATTATAACAAAGCTTGAAAGTTTCATTCAAATTATAGCATTGGCATTTCCTATTGTAGTTAAGCAACTTACTAGAATCGTAAGTGTCAAGTATATTAGTCCTAGGTCTTAGATGGATCCTAGTTTATGTAAGATTTTGACCTAATTTATACTACTAGGCCATGGCATGATGTGCATGAATGGTTATTATAAAGATGCATGAGTCCGAGAATGACCTGAATTGACAGTTGTCACAGTATCCCCCACTTAAAAAGAATTTCGTCCCGAAATTCATTCTATGTCATCGCTTGTCATCGTATGGGAAAAGTTGTGGATACTTTTCCTTCATGAAGTCCTCACGCTCCCAGGTGTACTCCGATCCGCGTTTTGATTTCCATCGAACTTTCACAATTGGAATCTTACTCCGCTTAAGTTGTTTTACCTCCCTGCCAAGGATTTCTATCGGTTCCTCAACGAAGTTGAGCTTATCATTGATCTTAATTTCCTCCAGGGGTACTATCAATGCTTCGTCGGCTAGACATTTCTTAAGATTGGAGACGTGGAATGTGTCATGAATGGCGCTTAACTCTTGGGGCAACTGGAGTTTATAAGCTACCGGACCAATCCTTTCAATGACTTCAAAGGGTCCAACATATCTCGGGCTTAGTTTTCCTTTCTTACCAAAACGTACAAGCCCTTTCCAAGGCGACACTTTTAAAAGTACCTTGTCTCCTACTTGGAATTCTAATGCTTTTCGACGATTATCCGCATAACTTTTCTGACGATCTCTAGCAGCTTTAAGCCTATCCTTGATGATAGCAATCTTGTCAGATGTTTCCTGGATAAGTTCGACTTTAGTCAACTGTCTGTCTCCGATTTCTGTCCAGCATAAGGGTGAACGACACTTGCGTCCATACAATGCTTCATATGGAGCACATTGGATACTCGTGTGGTAACTGTTATTGTAGGAAAACTCAATTAGAGGCAAATGAGTATCCCAATTTCCTTTGAACTCAATGACACACGCTCGAAGCATGTCTTCCAATGTTTGTATTGTTCTCTCTGTTTGCCCATCTGTCTGAGGGTGGTAAGCTGTGCTCAAATCTATCTTGGTTCCTAGTGCCTTCTGTAACATCCAATGTCCGCTCTATTTTTGGATAATCAATCCATCCCTACTATCACATCAAAACTACCTAGCTCTATAGGAATTAGGTCAATGCTAAAGAGTTTATCAGCTAAATTCAGAGTACAGCCAGGAATTATTTCATTAGCCCTAATTTCATACCCATCAGCAAGTTCAATAGCATAAGTATTCCTCATCTTTCTCGATTTCAAGTCAATTAATGGTCTAAATGCTAAAGAAACAAAACTCCTTTCTGCTCCCGCATCGAATATTACTGATGCAAAATGGTTGTTCAGGAGAAACGTACCTGTTATCACCTCAGGGTTCTGACGAGCTTCTTCTGCACCAATCACAAAGGCTACACCTCTTGGCCGCCCACCTAGATTTCCTTGGAAATTTTGCCTAGCTTGGCCTTGTCCATTGTTACCAGGCCCCTTGTTCAGTTTGGGACAAGCACTACGGAGATGATCAGCACTCCCGCACTCGTAACATGCCCTTTTTCCATCCTTATTCAGCTTACAATACTTCGAGTAATGGCCTGTTTGTTTACAGTTTTGGCATACTGGGCAAGCTCCCTTGTGATGGAAGTTACACTTATTGCACTTCGGAAGCGGTCCTGAGTACTGCTTTCGCTCCTACACTTCCATGACTTCCGGTTCCTGAGTTTTCACTGGTTCTTGCTCCTGGGCTCTTACCATAAAGTTTCTTGAGACTTTCTGCTTCCTCCCTGACTTGCCTCCATACTTCTTCTCTCCCTGATCTGCTGGCTTCCTCTTGCTGCTAGAGTTTTCCTTTGTCGATGCTCCCATCCTTATCACATCATTGGTTAGTCGATTTGCTAGACTTACTGCACTTTGAATGGTAGTTGGGTTTGCTGAAGTAACCATTCCCCGAATCTCTGGTGCCAGACCCCAGATGTAACGGTCTATCCGTTTCTCCTCAGGAGTAACCATGTGAGGTACCAGTTTTGCTAGTTCATGAAATCGGACTGTGTACTTCTCTATTTGTGTTCCAACCATAGAATGGTTCCAGAACTCAGATTCAAGCTTCTAAATTTCATCCTTGGGACAATACTCCTCTATCAGTAGCTTCTTCAGGTCTTCCCAAGTTAGCTGATATGCCGCTGCACGACCTCGGGTTTGCACTAGAGTATTCCACCAGGTCAATGCCCTATCTTGGAGTAGACAAGTTGCATACTCAACTTTGTTGCGCTCGAGGCATTTGCTAATGTGAAGGACCGACTCCATGCTGTCAATCCATTTCAGCAACCCGACCGCACCTTCCTTTCCATGGAACTCCTTAGGTTTACAGGCCATAAAGGACTTGTAGTTGCATTCTCTTTCATTGTTTCCCCGGTTTCCTCCACTACTTCCTTGGTTAGCATTAAGTCTCGTAGTTACTTGAGTAACAATGTTTGGGATTGCTTCCAAGAGCTGTTGTGCTACAATTTGAGCAACATCGGGTGTTTCGTTCTTTGGGCGCCCGCGATTAGGCCTTCCTGACATGGTTCTAAGACACAAGAGAAGAAATACGTATAAATACATAAAATAATGTATAATATTTAGTTCACTACTATTTTGAAAACCGTAAGTGTTGTCAAATTAATGGTTTGCATTAATACTAGGCATATAGATTTTAGAAAGGAAAGAAAAGAAAAATCTTTTTATTCGACCATTGACTAAGAAAATTCTAGGGTTTGACCTCATAGTAAAAGTTTTCAAACATAAAATAAACTTCTCATCACCATTTGAAATAGTCTTAAAACCAAAGCAATACATAAATTCCCAAAATAAAGTTTTAAATGTTTTCCCCAAAAGACACCCAACATGGGTTTTCGTTTCATGACAAAATAAAATAAAATACTGAAATCAGAACCAATTACTAATCGCTATCCCAACAAGAAACATCAACACCACAATCAGTAATAGCCCAACAAGCACATAATATGCGGTCATCGCACGACATGCCACTCGTCTAGCAGTACTAGCAGTGTCAGCAGTCTCCATCGAATGCTGAAACAGGATTTCCATTCCTGTCAAGACTTCATTCAAAACTTCCCGATGCCCAGCTATCACAGCAAGACTGTGATGTAGGCCCGCTGCCATCGAATGCATCCTCCGGGACTCCTCCGGGGTCATACCTGACTGCCTGACAGGTATCCCTATAACTCGCTGAGGTGGGGGTGCTCTCGGTCCTGCCATGCTGGGTCCTACCTGACTGGTTCCTGCCGTGCCAAGTCCTGCTGTACTGGTTGCTATCCTTCCCGGGATAGGGACACTCTTCCTTGCTGTCCTCCGAATACGAAGCCCATAAAGTGGTGGCTGTGGCAACACTGATGTAGGTGATGCCTCGCGTCGTTGACTCGGGGCGTTGTCATTGCTGATCTCCACCGAGTTCCCTGTATCTTCCGTATCCTCTGATGGGTCTTCTTCTACCGAGGCGGGGGGATTACGTCGAGGGATAATAGTGACGTAGCCGGACTCATCGGCTGAGGCGGCAGCGTGGGAAGATGACGATGTTGACATAGTGGACTGAGACATAATTTCAATGAGATATGAAATAAATAACAATGTATACCTATAATATGCAATGCTTACACACACCAAAATTAACCTTTTTGAATTTTTGAAATAAAGTTTTCTCAAATATTTTTGTTGAACATATTCCCATTATAATTAGCTCAAGCTTTGTATAAATCTTTCCTTAATTAAACATAGGTGATCAGGCTATGTTTAATCGAGGTCCAATAATACAACTCCTGACCTAATTATACTAGTAATATGTTTGATGTAAAAAGAATTTCTTTGTAAGTTTTAGTTATAGGTTGTGTTTTCTTAAAAAAAAAAAAAAACCGATGTTCTCTATAACTTTAGCTCTGATACCACTTCTGTCACACCCCGCTAAAGCGGAAACGCAAGGTATGACAGCGATAACGGTTTCATTGCAAAAGATAATGATACATCACCATAGCAGTATTTAAAAGTTTATAACCCATAGCTTCAAAAGAACAAAATACAAGTTTTTCCAAAATAACATTGTTCAAAGAAAACTCCACAAATAACTTCAACACGATGCAGCATGCTCTATGATGATGAATCTTTATATCCACTTACTAATTATTTCCTGAAAAAGCATGTAAAACGAGCGTCAACTATGAAAATAGTTGGTGAGTTCACAAGTTTATAAAATCGAGCTTGAAATAAGGCTTTTCGTAAATACAAGTACATTGCTTTAATGATAAACAAAGTTGATTGCTATTAATGAATACAAGTTTATTGCTATAACGAGAACGAGTTTGTATGTGTATGAGCAAACAATGAGTCTCAACCAAACCTATGACTGAAGCCCTATCAAGATCTATGCTTATCGTTCCATAGATGAATATGGTATCATGCACTCCAGCAATAGGGCGAGTGAGGAGTTGTCAATTCCTAATAGCGCTATCCATAATGACCATTGGCTCAAAGAGTTAATGGTTAGAGATAAGGGAAGGGCCTTAGTACGATAAGTTCTCATGTTCCGTGTTGCATAGACATACATAGAGAGACATAGCAATAAAATAGCAATCATGTTTGATACAAATCAATTTAAATACAACATTAAAATAATAGTTTTTCGGGACATGCTTTTCCACCCCAAAACATAAAACTGAAAATAAGGGAGTGCGTGAATACTCACAATGTTTCGAGTAGGTACAAGGGGTACTTCGGAATGCACCAACGTCTTACTACCGGGATCCTACGACATCAAACACACACTAGTGAGTTTCCATGTCGAAATCTAATGCTAATATACTAAATTCTACATATAGTGAAATGCCAATTTATGATTTAGTATTTGATTTTATATTAATTGGTTACACTTTTTCTGAAATATTGAAATTCTACATATCGGGCGATTAATTACAACATTGGAATATAAATTTTCCAAATTTTTAAGTCCTTATTACAACATAAATTCACGAAAATAGCATTCAAGGATAAAAATTCTCAAACTTTTTATTTAACTGTTATTACACAATACTAAGCTGGGAAAATTATAAAAATGGATTTCCAAGCTGTTTAATTATATTTTATAATTTTTGAGCATTTATTCCAATAAAAATTGAAATAAATAGAAAACAGTTTCCAAAATTACCCAAACTTTTTAATTAACTGTTATTGTACATAAATAGGCTGGGAAAAATATAAAAGATATTTTTCAGTGGGTATTTCTATTTTTCCTTGTTTTATTCCTTTAAATAATCATTAATTGAAGAAATAATATTAAACAGTTAGAATAAATTACCAAAAATTTTTGTAACATCATTTACAGTATAAATAACCTGAGAAAAATTCCAAAAGTGGTTTTCATATTATATAATCCGGTTTTGGGTATTTATGTGAATTTAAGTGAAATTAACTTTAGAAATTATGAGAAAAATAGTTTACAGTGGAGAAAAATCCTCAAACGTTTTATGTAACCTCCTACTGTACAACATGATGTTCTGGTAAATTGTCATGAATTTTGGATAATCAGAACTATTTTTCCTATTTTTAAACCATTATAATTACCAAAAATTGGGAAAAATAGCAAGGCATGATGAAAAATGTTGAAATTATTTTTCTGAGTCATCCATCACAGGTGAGGTATGCGAAAATTGTTAGATAAAATTTTCACACTCTCTAAAGTGGTTTTGTGATTTATTATATCCTAACAAAAAGAAAATCGTAAATCATACCAAACTGCAACAAAAATTAATGAAATTTAGTGAGGGGTCATTATCCATCATAAGGGTCATCCATGAATTTGTTCCGGATTTATTGACCTCTGGAAGTATTTTATGTGATTTATGCCCTTGGTTTCTAGCAATAATTTTAATAAATCAAAGAAATAATAAAAGCTTTTGGTATTTTACAGATTATCACATGCATGTGAGGGCTTTCAAAAGGAAAAATGTTCAAAATTTATTCGGAAGGAAAATAGGGGTATTGAACCCAAACAAGTTAAGAAATGTTGCATGCAATGGTGCATGAGATATAAATGTGGCTGAAGTTTATGAATTTATGTAGTCCATTCAGTGGGGTTTTAAGCCACGAAATTTCAACCATCATTCACTGGATATGTTAAGTTTCTAAAGTATTTTTCCCCAGATTTATGGTTGGGTTTAAGGCCATTGATCATGCAAGGCAAAAATGGTGATCATAGAAAAAGAGCTGTTTGCGCAACCATTTTGTAAAAATTGCCAAAAATCGGATATTTAATATTTTACAGTGAGACCAGTTGGGTTTGAAAGTTAACTCATGGAACTATCCAATACAAAAAGAATATCATGATTTGGTTAAGTAATGACCGAGATATGGTCGTTCAAAGATGAATAAAGTAATCTGGCAGATTGCATGTTTGCTTTGAGTGCATCCTTAGGACATTTTGACAAGAACATCATGCATGCCTTTGATAAGGTCCGATTTCTAGCACATGCATGGAGTGAATGAGCATCCAAGATGTACTAGAAATGGTTTAAATGCTTTTGACCATGCAAGAACACAAAAGAAATGGAGTAGAAGATGTAATACTTGTTTTTGAAGTCACATGAACATATGTGCATCATTTTCACTCCTTGCATGGGTTTGATCCCGAATTTTCACCATTTCAAACACATGCATTGTGTTATGGTGAGAATCTACAAACCACAAGGGGAAAATAAAGATTTCTATCCATGGAAAGGCATAGAATCCGAAAAGAAGAGAAAACTAAGAAGAAGAGGTAGTAGAATCATGAAATTATGGAAGAAGATGTTGTTGTTTACCTTGGTTTTGATCTTGAGGAAAGTAAGAACACATTCAAAGTCTTCAAAATCTCGAAATTTGGCAGAGAAATGAGAGAAATTTCGTGAGTTAGAGAGAGAAAGGAAGAGAGTTTGTGTGTTAGGAGGGTGGAGTGTGAGAAAGTGAAGAGAGAAGAGGTAGTGTGAAGGTTTAAGCTTAATGATTGAGTTTTGGGAAGAGAGAGGGCATGGGGGAGGGGAGAATGGCCAGATTTTTGAGTGGATTAGGGCCTTCTCTCTCCTCAATTCAAATTTTATAAAAATCCCTCCTTAATTTTTATAAAAACCCTAATTTTTATAAAAGTGATTTTTTTAAGCAATTTGATTTATTTAAAAATCTTGTTTTTAACTAATTAATTATGATTAATGCATGATAATTTATATTTCTATTTCATTGGTATAATCCATAATTTGATTAATAAAATTTGATATTTGGAAGTTTATAGCCAAATTTTATAAAGTTTATAAGCTTTATGATTTATATATTTGGATTTTTAGCTCTCTTAGGGTTTTTGGAATATTGTTTGATATTCATCATCATAATGAAGTATAATTAGAATATTTTAATTTATTTTTAGGGTTTTATACCCTTTTTCAATTATAACAAAGCTTGAAAGTTTCATTCAAATTATAGCATTGGCATTTCCTATTGTAGTTAAGCAACTTACTAGAATCGTAAGTGTCAAGTATATTAGTCCTAGGTCTTAGATGGATCCTAGTTTATGTAAGATTTTGACCTAATTTATACTACTAGGCCATGGCATGATGTGCATGAATGGTTATTATAAAGATGCATGAGTCCGAGAATGACCTGAATTGACAGTTGTCACACCAAGCCAGGACTGATTTGATTTGTTCAATCAGTCAGTCATCATAAATCGAAAATCGGGAAACAACAAATGGATAGAGAGAATGATTATAATCCATGTCTCAGTCCATATGATATCTAGAATGGAGGAATATATGATCCCTTATCTAATTGACAAGTCATTGACAAGGTCAGAGTTCGACAGCGGCTTTAAGAGCTACGATTGCCAGTTAGGTTTTGAAGTCATACTCAATAATAGTTTTAGACTTATCCAAGTGGGAGACTGTTGGATTAATGTCTAAGTCCATAACTATATTTGGTATGTACTTTACCCGACCCGGCATGGTCCATTTGGGTTGCACTTCACCGGCACAATTTATATGGATAGTCTTTTGAGAATAGTATATTTATGATTTATATTAATATATTATAAGTTCTAATATATTAATATGGAATCCTATTATTTAATTAGTATTGATCAAGAATTAATTTAGAATTAATTAAGTGATCAAAAAGAACTAATTAAATATGGACTCTTATATATATGGAATGGGCCAAGTTCATTTAGGTTGGGCTAAGCTTTCATGGATGGTCCATGGAGCTTTTAACCCATGGATCCTATGTAAATGAAAGGTCATGGGTATTAGGGTTTACATGGATGTAACCCTAATCCTCCATAATATATAAAGGGGTCCTTGGCTCACAAAATTGGTACAAGTGTGTGAAAATAAGAGTGGGCCGATTTTAGTGTGCATACATATTCTCTCAAGTTCTTCCAAGGTGTTTTGGTGATTTGTGATTCCATTTGAGGCTTCCACACTATTGGGGCTAAGCTCTTAAAGCTTGAAGACATCAAGCTACATCAAAAGATATGTCATCTAACTAGAACTTTGTAGTATAGGTGCTTCATAATATGCTAGTTAGGATGAAACCTTGGAATAGTTAATATTTGCATGTATAATAGAGAAAACATAGATCCAAGGTTTATAGGGTTGCATGTACACCATAGGAGTGTTAGAATGCTCAAAACCCAACAGATTGTACATTTCGTGCCGTAGAGATAGTGCCTCCAGATCTTTAGAGCGAAAACGACTGCTCCTAGCTCGAGATCGTATGTGGTATAGTTGACCTCGTGCGTCTTGAGTTGTCTCGAGGTGTATGCGATGTCCTTCCATCGTTGCATTAGGACACATCCAAGTCCCTGGTTTGACGCATCACAGTAGACCACAAAGTCTTCTGTTCCTTCTGGTAAGGATAATATAGGTGCGCTGCATAGGGCTCGCTTCAGTGTTTGGAACGCAACATCTTGTTTTTCTCCCCGGCTGAAGGTTACACCTTTCTGAGTCAGGGTGGTAAGTGGCTTAGCAATCTTCGAGAAGTTTTGTATGAACCTTCGGTAATACCCAGCAAGGCCCAAGAATTGTCGGAATTCCGTTGGAGTTCTTGGAGTTGTCTAGTTCTCGATTGCCTTGATTTTGGAAGGGTCCACGTGTATTCCTTCTTTGCTGACCACGTGACCCAGGAAATCTACTTTCCGAATCCAAAATTCGCACTTTGAGAATTTCGCGTATAGCTTCTCTGTCCGTAATGTTTCCAAGACCTGTCGGAGGTGTTGACTATGTTCCTCCTTACTCCTTGAATAGATGAGTATATCGTGTATGAACACGATCACAAATTTGTCCAGGAAAGGACGACATACTCGGTTCATCAAGTCCATGAACACCGCCGGTGCATTTGTCAATCCAAAGGGCATTACTACAAACACGTAGTGACCATAGCGAGTTCGGAATGTCGTCTTGGGAATGTCTCCTTCTAGAACTCGCAGCTGGTGATACCCAGATCTTAAATCGATCTTTGAGAAGTAGCTCGCTCCTTGTAGTTGGTCGAACAGATCGTCTGTGCGTGGTAAGGGATATCGGTTCTTGATCGTGAGTTTGTTCAGTTACCGGTAATCGATGCACATGCGAAAGGATCCATCCTTCTTCTTTACGAACAGAACCGGTGCTCCCCAAGGTGAGAAGCTCGGCCTGCTGAATCCTTTGCTGAGAAGTTCGTTCAGCTGGCTGGATAATTCCTGCATTTCTGCCGGTGCTAGACGGTACGGCGATTTTGCTACTGGGGTAGCTCCGGGAATTAAGTCGATTCTGAACTCGACTTGGCGTTCTGGTGGAACTCCTGGAAGATCTTCAGGGAAAATGTCGGGGAAATTGCAGACTTCCGGAATGTCTTTAATGTCTTTCACTTCTCATTTCTTGTCTACTACGTGGGCTAGGAAGGCATGATATTCTTTGCGCAGATATTTTCGGGCTTTGACGCAAGAGATGATTTGTAAATTGGTACCGGGTCTGTCACCATAAATGACAAGAGTTTCGCCACTTGGCAGATTTAGGCGTACAACCCTTTCGTGACACAGAATATCGGCATGGTGAAGGCTTAACTATTCCATACCGATGATGACATCAAAGCTTCTTATGGTGATCGGCATTAGGTCGGTTTGGAAAAAGTGTTAATTTAGAGCTAGAGTACAGCCTACATACAAATCGTTTGTGCTTTCTGTTTTACCGTTTTCCATTTCTACTGTAAATATATTATTGAGTGATTGGGGTTTTTGATTAAGTAAGTGTTTGAATTTATGACTCATGAAACTTCTCTCCGCACCACAGTCAAAGAGTATGCAAGCATAAATGTTGTTGAGGAGAAACGTAACCGTAACCACTGTGGGATCGGCTATTGCCTCGTTCTGCCCTATTGCCAGCACTCTTCCTACGCCGCCAAAATTCTTTGCCTTAGGGAAGTCCCTCTTGTAGTGCCCAGTTTCCCCACACGCATAACATGCCTGGCTCACTCCGGCACCAGGAACTTTGGTGATTGGTCGCGCCGGTGCCTTATAGAAACGGGTAGTGTGCCCTTTCCTATCGCAGTTTTTACAGTGCAGCTCCCGGCAATTTCTGTGGTGATGGTAATTGCATTTGTTGCACTTTGGTAGGTTCCCAACATATTGTTTCACCGGTGTAGGGATAATAGGGACAGCAGTGGGGGCAGTAGCGGCATGGACCGCCACTATTTGTTTCTTTGAAGGTTCTTGCGAAGTTTGACCTTTCCTCTTGTTCCAAAACTTCTTCTTGTTGTTGTTGTTATTAGCATTGATGTTATTGTTGTTTCTTCTTTTGGTTGGTTCTGGGACGACGATCGTGACATCTTGCCAGACCCCATGATCAACGAGGGACTGTGCCAGTTGTTTGGCACTGTCGAACGTCGTGGGTTTGGAAGCTAGCACACTTCCTCGAAGCTGGGGCGACAGCCCCCAGATATACCTTTCCACCTTCTTGCTTTCTAGGGCCATCATCCCTGGGCAAAGTATTGTCAAATCACTAAACCTATTCGTATAGGTTGTGATGTCTAAGCCCACCATAGTCAGTCCCCAAAGCTCCTGTTCAATCTTCTGAATCTCGCCCCTTGGGCAGTACTCTCGCAGTAGCATTTGCTTCAGGTTCTCCCAACCCATGGAGTTTGCCACCACCAGAGTTAGTGACTTGACGTGGCCATTCCACCATGTTAGGGCTCGTTCGGAGAAAGTACATGCGGCAAATTTTACTTTAATCTCTTCGGGGCATGAGCAGATCTCAAATACGGCTTCCGTTTTCTCTATCCATTGGGATAGAGCCATTACTCCCCCGGTTCCATTAAAGGGGATGGGTTTGCTGTTGGAGAAGTCCTTGTAAGTACATTCCCCTGAACGACCCTGGTTTTGGCCATTAGTAGAGCTATTTATTCCTCCTCCTGATCCGTTGTTACTCATTTGCGCCATTGTTGCGGTTACGGCAGCTGTTACAACAGCCCGAAAGGTAGCAACATCCATCGATAGAGGTGGTGTTGGTGCTCCTGTAGTATTGAAGCGTCGGGGATTCCTTCTTGGCGGCATGATTCTGCCATAATTTAAGAGACGAATTCTTGATAAGTCTTCAGAAATGATTATGGAAAGTCTTAGTATTATATGTTTTGCGTTCTGAACATTACCGAATTTTGTAAGTTAATGGAAACTTACAATAATAAGTTTATGATTTCCTTAGTATTTTAAGAACTTTATGGAATACTCAAAGAAATAATAAATGAGTGTCAATCTCATTGATATTAATATTTGATACAACGATCAGGAAAATTTGACCTTACATAGGTCTAGGGTACATCAATGAAAGCGGGAAAATTTTGACAGCATTCGGACCCCCGAATTGTGCACTCACAATCCGTCGGGTTTACATTTAAAAAGAAAGAGTAACACCAACGCTTAGTCGATAAGTATTTACATAGCGCCAGAAGTACGTGCTCTACTCCGAGCGGGTGGTACGCTGCGGACCATGGTATGTGGTTGTGGAAGTCAGAGCTCGGGCTACTTGGCATTCAGCCTCGATGACACGCCTTTCCAATGCGGCTTGGCTTTTACGGAACTCCCTCACTTCTGCTCTAGCAGCAGTAATGTCCTTCTGAAGGGAAAAGGTGTGCTCTATTGTTCACTCTTGTTCTTCATCCAGACGACGAAGACGTACCACAGTGACATCAGTGGTGGCCCCAATGTCCAAGAGTTGGCTGGAATTCACTCTTGCTTGCTCGCCTTGGTTGGAAATGCGGCGAACCATGACAGGGAGTGCCCTGTCAGCCGAACCCCCGTTGCTGAGGTTATAAAAGCCTCGTCCCATGCCGTAAGGTGGTCGTTGTCCTTGTTCCTTGTCCATCGTTTCATGTCCACAGCTCAGCGGCGTGCCGAGCCCTGAAAGTTTCGTCGGGGAATTGTTGCTTCTCGGGGAGGATTGTAGATCTCCGGTTCTGAGTCAGTGCTCCCACCATCTCCATCCTCTTCTGAATCTTCGTCTGGGTCTTCCTCGGGATCCTCTTCGGAATCCTTTTCTGGCTCTTCCTCGGGAATCTCTTCGGGATCTTCTTCTGGGTCCTCCTCAATCCAGTCTCCATTACCCTGGTTGGGGTAGTAGGGATCCCCGGGAATGTGAAATCCTGCCATTTCGTCTGGTCGAGAATAGAGGTAAGAGAATTATATATAAAACTTGGGAGTAAAAAGGGTAATTTTTTTTGTTAGGTATAATTTTTATTTATTTGACGATTCCTAATTTTAACTAAATATCGAGGTTCGCATGATTTTAACGGTTCTGATAGTTTTACAAAATACTCCAATAGTATTTCAAATTTGTAAGTTTGATTCTAGTATTTTATTTGGTAAGTTTTTGACTTGTTGCTCACTACGACCATTCCTCGACATACGTTCGTCACATCTAGGATAAATATAGTTGATCAGGCTATATTTATTCTCGATCTGATTACATACCCCGAGGCCAAATCGTAGCGTCTCAACTTGCCTTAATACTTTTGTAAAAATCTTGGCTATGATACTAGACCGATACATGCATGTACTTATACTTTTATAAAACTAGCATTTTATTTTCTTAAAAGTATAGTTTGTGAAAACGTTTTGTCAGAGGGTTTCAGTCCCTTTGCATTTATAGTTTGTATATCTTATGTGGTTCGATATAGTTAGTTCACTATAAACAATGCTCTGATACCAATCTGTCACACCCCCAAACCAGAATGGCGGAAACATTCGGGGGTGGGTGACTTCACGTAGTATCATAACAGTTGAATATTCGTAAAGAAAGTAAACACAACCATCATAAATATAATTTAAAAGTTACATTGTTGCATGTAACACATGTTTCAAAAGAATATTACAAATATGATGATTTAAAATGTTTTGATAACTGACGCCTTAGCGTTCCTTCTCCAAAAGCTGATGTTTTACCTGTATTACTGATTCCCTGAGAAATACAAGTAGTTTTGAAAAAGTGTCAACAATTAAGTTGGTGAGTTCATAAGCTTTTTGTACTAAAATTTGTATGCCTTTCGGTAAAAATAACTGAGCGTGTTTCTAGAAAATCCAATATTTTCCATGTATGTGTGGTAGTTTGAAAAAGTTCCAAAGACTCGAATGCATAAGTATCTTCCGTACTAAAAATGGTGTAAGTGGATTTATACATATATAATGTAATTACTGAATGCATTTAATAGTCTCGTAAATCAAAGATATTTCGATACTCCATGTGAGTTTTATTACCATGCTATTGACCCAGACTGCCTGTAACAACGTTCTTCAGGCGTTGCAGTGCTATGACGTTCGTCACCCCAGACCTGCCGGTCTAACTATAGCTAACAGTTTAGGTGCGGGATTGTCAATCCCGTATAGATCTATACACAAGTATCACGCTCTCCCTACAAGAGATTATGGTTTATAATACAGGACTTGAAATGCGTACTTGAGAGTACGGTGAAGCCGGATGTCTCACAAAACTTAGTATCAATAGATTTACGGAATGAAAAGTCCACATTTCTTGTAAATGAAAGTATTTCCTTTTTACAGTGTTTATGTAAAGATGTCATGAATAACTCGTAAACTATACCCATTATAGTTTTTTGAAAGTGTGTTCCATTTGGTGATAAAAACTCGATGTAATACCAACTTTGCATGTAAAGTGTAACGTTGGTATTAATGTTGTTTAACATTTATGAACAAAACGTAGGTAAAGTTTTGGAAACCATATGTCACGATGCGTATTTTAACATAAGTTTTTCTCGTGTTTCACTTGTATCCCCCCCCCTAAAACATGAAAAAGATGTGAAAATGTAGGGGTATGAACTCACCTGGAAAGTGTGGTGATTTGAAGAAAACGAGATTTTCTCGGGCAGCACTTCGACCGGGAAGTGGTAAGTTTTTCGGGAATCTCGGAGCTTCAGACCTTCGTCGGGACTTGGATACGGAACCGGGGCGTCGGGGGAGTCTCGAGGGGGTAGAAGTATGAAATTTGGTAGAGAAGGTGGTAAATTTGCAACTAAAAGTCGGAACCCTCGCATCCTATTTATAGGGGTGGAAGCTGGCCTCGTACGTTGGGCGTACGCCGAAGTACGCGGGGCGTAACCTCGTACGCGGGGCGTACGTCAGCGATGACGTCACCGGTCACCGGTCTTCGGATGGGACGGGAGTAGACAGTATAGGGGCGACGTGGCCGATCCGAGGCCGTGCATTGGGTACGCTGGGCGTACTCCGAAGTACGCGGGGCGTAACCCTTCGGATAAGCTTCGAAGTGTGTGCCCAAATCTTTGAAAATCCGTAACTTTCGCATACAAGCTCCGTTTTTTGACGTTCTTTATATCCACGCGTAGGTGAGAATATATACCCTACAACTCTCGTTTAGACTTCGTCGGCAAATTTTGACTTTATTTTTAATTATATAATTTTTAATAGGCCGGGACATGATAATTCCGTTAAAAATTCATAACTTCTTCATCCGATGTCCGTTTTCGTCTGTCTTTTTACCGTTGTACTACTATTGTCGAGATCTTCAATTCTCGTTTAGGTTGCATCGGCTAAAAATCGTTCGATCTCTATTTCGAATTTTTAGCTGACTACTGCTGTTCTGAAACTTAGAAAAATCATAACTTCCTCATACGAAGTCAGATTTGGACGTTCTTTTTATGTACGCTCACAGTTTAACATAATCTAGGACTTTCGTTTAGATACCGAAGGCTAAAAAGTATTTTATTGAAATTTCACTTTTTACGTTTAATAGTGTTTTACCGGTTGTGTCGCGGATTTTCGATTGGTCATAACTTCTTCGTTATAACTCGGATTTGAGTGCTCTTTATATTTATGAAAACCTGGATACGATATCTAACATTTTATGTATCCCAATTGAGACTTTAGAACACTTTATTTTTGACGCTATTTTTATTGATTCCAAAATAGTTTATAATATTTGACTTTTTGAACATTACATTGACTTGAAATATCGGGTTGTCACATATAAACACACAAGGATATTTTGGGAAATCACCGTTCGGGCTCTGGCTGATTGTACACACTGCTCCTTCTCGTTTTTCTCTTAGAAACTTTTACTCGTTTTAGAAAAATCATTTCTTTTGAAAATCTTTCTCAAATCCTCAGTTTGAGTCCAGACATACCCGAAGGTGCATCCGAATCCCTAAAACCAAGGCTCTGATACCAACTTGTAACACCGTAAATTTTTCAACCAAATTTATCATTTTTAAAAACATAAACTTTTGAAATATTTCATAAAATCACAAGTGTCTCAAATGTCAACATAAATCCACAATAAAAGTCAAATCCCAGAATCCTCAACATAGTCTCGGGCAGGTGTGTACAATCATGTCGGTTCCTTCCCGCGGTCTTGAAAGGTACCTGAAACACATAACACATAACACGGTAAGCACGAAGCTTAGTGAGTTACCCAAAATACCGCACATATCTCAAGTAAGACCCTCCAGTCCCACAACTTGGATGGACCCTCTGGTCCTAACTCAGTAAAGCTGATAATAATATTACACATCATAATCACAAAGACATAATGCAAGATATCACAATAATAAGAACAAGCATACAAGACCTTCTGTTCACACAAAGTCACCACTCATGGTAAGTATAATGAGAAGACTCACCTCGTACGAAAGCTAAGGAAATGTGTACTCCTCGAACACGAATCACCGATCATAGCCTCCGCCTATTCACATATGATAATTACCTCTAATTAACACTTAAATCACAAATTCTTACAAACTAAGTTATTTCCCTCTCTAAATCTTGGATTGGGAAAAAGACCATTTTACCCCTCCATGGTTACCATGACTCATGATTGCCCAAACCCCAAAGTCAATAGAAGTCAAACTCGATTCAACAGTCCATGTTGACCCAACTCAGCGAGTGCACCTATGTGACTCGCCAAGTCCCCATTGTTCCTCAGAACGTTGCGAAAACCCAACTTAACTCGTCGAGTTGTCCCATAAACTCGCCAAGTCACCCTTGTCGAGACTCATCGGGGAAAAACCCTATCCAACTCATCGAGTCAGCTCATTGACCCGTCGAGGCCCTTAAGTTAAACTTTCATTCAGATGTTTTAAGGCAGATCTACCACTACAAACTCTAGATCTAGCCTCCCAAGGTTCGAATGTTACGTAAAGCTTCGATCTTTACGTTCGTGCATGGAATATTTGCTCCATAATGCCACTACAAGCTCTAACTAAGGTGTTTAAGCGCAATAACTCTTTTATGGCTGGATAAAGCTGGAACCTTCTGTTGGATTAGTGTCTAAGCCCATACCTATTATTGGTATGTACTTGACCCGAGAGTAGCATGGTCCATTTGGGTTGCATGGCAACGGAACAATCTGAAGGATGGATAATTGAGAAGAGGTTATTTATAGTTTATTAATATATTATAAGTTCTAATATATTAATATGAAATCATATTATTTAATTATTATTGATCAAGAATTAATTTGGAATTAATTTTGTGATCAAAAGAGTCTAATTAAATATAAAGGGTTTGATTTTGTAAATCATTCATTCTTATAAAGTGGGTTATGATCCATAGATCTTTATGTTGGGCTAAACCCATGGATACTCCATGGAGGTTTTAACCCATGGAGAATGAGGGATATGGAAAGTCATTAGGGTTTACATGGTGTAACCCTAGTTTGCCACACTATATAAGAACCCTTGTAGCTCATGAAATTGGCACTTAAGTGGCACTAGTGGAAACACAAGAGGGCAAACCAATTTTATGAGTGAAAGGGACATCTTCTCAAGTTCCTCCATTTGTTGGTGGTGTTGTGTGATTCAATTTGAGGTGCAACACTTGGGGAACTGAGTTCTTAAAGGTCCAAGGTTTCAACTACACTAAAAGGTATGTCATCTAACTTGTATTTCATGTTGTTTATACTCCATTGTATGCTAGTTAGGATGATTGTAACACCGGGTTCATGGAATGATTTCATTTAAGTTTTTATCTTAATTTTGCCACGAACTCGGCGAGTCTGCGTCCCGACTAGCCGAGTAGCAGCAGGGTGGACACGGGATTTGAGCGGTGAACTCGGCGAGTCGATGCATGGACTCGGCGAGCCCACCTGTCTGGATGAAACTCTATTTTCAGACATTGCACCCTATTTTACCCATTCTAAAACACCCATTTCGTCCCATTCTCTTCCAGAAGAACTGGAGAGCGAAACCCTAGCCCATTTTGATCCTTGTGAGTGATTTTGGCTTGGTGAAGGAAGTTTGAAGCTTAAGAGAAGAAGGAGGAAGTTGGAGGGTGCAAGGAAGTGTGGTAGATCCGAAATCTACCCTGGGAGAAGCTCCTAACCAGGTAAGAAAGCTCCTTCTTAATCTTTAGTATAATAGATTCCCTTTTTGTCCCTTATATGTGGATTTCAAGACCTTAAACCTCCCAAACTCCGTGTGTTTATGCCCTAGGAGCTTAGATTTATGGTTTGGAACCATTGCATGTCTCAGTTTTGGCCAGAATGGGTGAAGAGTCGAAGGGTACTCGGCGAGTGCCAAAGTGCACTCGGCGAGTTCCATGAAGATGGCCTTAGACTCGGCGAGTTGGATAAACAACTCGGCGAGTCCTATGAAGATTGCCTGGTACTCGGCGAGTCGTTCTTCAAACTCGGCGAGTCCCTTGAATATAGCCTTGAACTCGACGAGTTGTTCTTCCAACTCGGCGAGTCATATGATCAGTCACTAGGATAAGAAGGGTTTAAGTGTAGGAGGTCCAACCCTCCGTAGTCGCACGTGGAATTAGCAATTTAACGTGTAGCTATAGTCCCAGAATCTCCAAATCTCCAAGGTTGATGTTCTGATGGAAGATTGGAGCGATTTGTGAGATCTGTTCGTCGGACTCGGCGAGTCACCCCCTTGGACTCGGCGAGTTCAGTCGCAGGTTTGTTAGTTGTCCCCGTCTAGCGAGTCAGGCTGACTCAGTGAGTGGGAACAGGGACCCGATGAGTCAGAGTCGGGCTAGACATAGAAGGACTCGACGAGTCGCCATATGGACTCGGCGAGTCCAGTCAATCAGAAGGTTGACTTTGACCAAGGAGTTGACTTTGACCGGTCATTTGACCTTAGGGGTATTTATGAGTACCTAATCCATGTTTACGGATTTATAGCCGGAGGGATTACCAGTGTGGCAGCCAGGCGTAGTCTGAGCAGGTTATCGGCAGCTACTCTCGAGGTGAGTTTCCTTCCAGTAGGGACGGGTCTAAGGCACCAAGGCCGACCCGTATAGACGATATGTGAGTATCGGAGTGTGGGCGGAGCCCGTATCTCATAGCTGAGTTTGATTGTGATATATGCCAGTATGATAGAATTGCTTATACTTGTTGTCTGTGTGATACTTGTATGTTATGGTTTAGTAGCGGAGTGTGGGCGAGGCCCGTATCTCCATGGATAGCAGAGTGTGGACGAGGCCCGTATCTCCTAGCTAGTAGAGTGTGGGCAAGGCCCGTATCTCTATGGGTGTGGGCGAGGCCCGTATCTCTTAGCTATTCATTATATGATTGCATGGTATGTGGCATTATGGGGGAACTCACTAAGCTTCGTGCTTACGTTTTATAGTTTTGTTTTCAGGTATCTCTTCAGCTAGGGAAAAGGAGCTGGCGCGGTAGCGGCATATCACACACACTCTTGTTTCCGCACTATGGATTTTCTGGGATGTACTCTGAATATTTTACTATGATGTTACCGGTTTTCAGACATAAATTAATATTATGAACGTTTTGTAACGATGTTTTCATGTATTAACCTAATTTAAAAATGAAATTTTTAATTGGTATTTTTGGGATGTTACAAGTTGGTATCAGAGCCCTGGTTTGAGGGATTCGGACACACCTTCGGGGGTGTCTGGACTCAAATCGAGGGATTAAAAGATTTTTTTGATATAAAGAAATGATTTTCTAAAGACTAAGTAAAAGGGGTTTCTAAAAAAAGAAAAGGTGTGTGATGTGCGCGACCGGCCGAGCTCAAGTAAGTTTTCCCCAAAGTACCCATACAAGTTTACGTTATGATTATCAGTTTCGGTTTCAGTAGAACAGCATGCTAGAATAGGACTAAGGATCTAGGAATGTTGCCTTATGTGCCTGCTTTATGTGTTTCGGCTTTTTGAGAATTGCATGTTAGTACAGATCAGTTAGTATGATAGCCAGAGTAGTATACACTTGATTATGTGTACTCAATGCACGAATGCTGCTTGCTTTGTGCTATTAGGAGTTCTAGTCGTCTTTCACTAACTAGTGAACGAATATGCTAAGTTACATATTGCAAGGATTAAATAATTTCAGAAGGTTGGGTCTAGCCCTATTTCGCAGCTCTTGTTTGAGTCCAACCGTTGTAGGGTAGGACCTCTCATTCGAAGAATTATCTAGTCTGAGTAATATGTAATAGTATTCGCGAACTAGTTAGGGAAGGAAAGCAGGGACTTCTTGTGCAGCTGATGGCAGAGAGTGGGATGGCGATTACTTAGGGCAAGCCTAGGGCGAGAGTAGCACGAGAACCGCAGTATTAGTAGAAAGGACTTGGTTGAGTTGAGGCAATTCTTGAGGAAAGTACGGATAGACGTGGAAGGTAGTATGGGCCCGTACTACTGAAAGCGGAGGATCCGTACTCGATTCAAAAAGGGCCGAGACGAGACCGGGGACTTGTGATATGAATGAGAGCCTCGTTAGTGGAATATAGTATGATGGTGGTTATGCTATGTTTTGCAGTATGGTGACCACACGACAGGGAGCGGGAGGCTCAGGGTCAGGATTGGGTTCGGGTTCAGGGTCCGAACCAGTTGATGAGGGTCTACGCGAGTTCATTGCGTCAGAGATTACCAGGGGCATCCTTGAGTCGACTCTCATCATCTTCGGGTCGATCAAGGAGGGTATTGTAGAGTTGATGGAGGATCGTCTCAGGGCGTTCAGGAGTGATATGGCGGCTAGCCAGTCAGGACCACGCACACTGTCCTTTAAGGACTTCAGGGGCAGTGGTGCATCAGATTTGCATGGGGTGAAGGACCCCATTGCTGCCAGACGATGGATTGCAGACCTTGAGTCTGCACAGCTGATCAGCTTCTGCCCCGAGGGGTCGAAGGTACGATTTGCAGCAGGGTGTCTACGTGACAGAGCTAGAGATTGGTGGGAGTCGGTTTGTGACTCTTTGGGAGCCGCGACCATTGAGGCTATGACATGGCCGGACTTTGTGACACGATTCAAGGCGGAGTTCGCACCTGCGGTGGAGCTCCAGCAGTTGGCACGGGAGTTCTTGGATATGAGGCAGACGACAGAGACAGTGGCGGAGATCACTGCCAAGTTCCAGGAGAGGGCGTTACTGGTGCCCCAGTATGCAGGTGATGAGGATATGAGGAGGACCCGCTACCATGACATGCTGCGAGCCGACATACGGGAGCATGTCAGTTTTTCAACTTGCCCTACCCTGGATTCTATGATTGCTAGGGCGAGGGAGAGGGAGATAGATCTGGAGCACATCCGGAAGAGGAAGGCAGAGGAGGGACAGACGATAGGGGCTTCGGGAAAGAAGCCCAAGGGATCAGATGGTAGGCCGAAAGGCCATTCAGGACCGGGCCGCTGTAGGAAGTGCGGCAGGTCGCACGAGGGAGCGTGTAGATTAGGATCGACAGGCTGCTACAGGTGCGGCAAGACGGGACACTTCAGCAGGGATTGTACTGCCCCTGCTCCGGTTATTCAGACATCTGAGTTGCTGTGTTTCCACTGCAACCAGAGGGGCCACAAGAGGGCCAACTGCCCCCAGTTGACAGCAGCAGCGCCAGTACATGCGCCAGCTCCAGCGACCCTGTGGATTACAGATGGCCGGCAGGGCAAGGCAGAGGCTCCGGTGGTGAGGAGCCGGGAATTTCAGCTGACAGCCGAGGAGGCACGCGCTGCACCCGATGTGGTGACGGGTATGATTCTTTCCCTCTGACCTATTTATATGAGATTTATGATATTGATATGTGCTCTGTGTATATACGTTTAGGATCGTTCCATGTGAACGGTATTCCAGTCCAGGTGTTGTTTGATTCGGGGGCTACCCGATCCTTTGTTTCTCTTGCACTTAGCAAGAAGTTTCCTGAGTCCTCGGGCATGTTGGATTGCCCTTTAGAGGTCGAGATTGCGGACGACCGGTCGGTGCGAGCATCAGAAGTCTTCCGAGATTGTGTGTTAAGGTTGTTCGAAGAGCGGTATTTAGTTGACCTAGTTCCCATTCCATTGCGGGGAAACAAGGTCATTATTGGTATGGATTGGCTGAGTTCCAATGGGGCAGTGATAGATTGCGCGCAACAGTTAGTACGAGTCAGAGCCCCAAGTGGGGGAGAGTTAGTAATTCAGGGTGAGAGATCACAGCGAGGGCCAGCCTTCTGTTCGGCAGCGAGGGCAAGGCGTTACCTTCAAAAGGGTTGCGCAAGATATGTCGCATATGTCATGGACACCCGGGAGGCGGGTAAGGCGACGGTGGGCGATGTGCCCATAGTACGAGAGTTCGCGGATGTATTCCCCGAGGAGCTGCCTGGGATACCTCCAGAGCGACAGGTGGAGTTCAGGATCGACCTAGTCCCTGGTGCGGCTCCGATAGCCAAGGCACCATATCGGTTGGCTCCTCCTGAGATGCAGGAGTTGTCTACACAGCTTCAGGAGCTGTTAGACAAGGGTTTCATTAGACCGAGCAGTTCACCCTGGGGAGCCCCGATTCTGTTTGTGAAGAAGAAGGACGGGTCACATCGGATGTGTATCGATTATAGGGAGCTGAATATGGTAACGGTGAAGAACCGCTACCCACTCCCGAGGATTGACGACCTCTTTGACCAGCTTCAGGGAGCATCTTGGTTCTCCAAGATAGACTTGCGTTCAGGGTATCACCAGGCGAGGGTCAGAGAGGAGGATGTGCAGAAGACGGCATTTCGGACACGGTATGGCCACTATGAGTTCGTGGTGATGCCTTTCGGGCTCACCAATGCTCCTGCCGCGTTCATGGACCTCATGAACCGCATGTGTAGACCGATGTTAGACCGGTCGGTGATAGTATTTATTGATGATATCTTGGTTTACTCCAAGACGCGAGAGCAGCATGAGGAGCATTTGCGGGAGGTTTTGGAGACTTTGAGAAGGGAGAACTTGTATGCTAAGTTCTCCAAGTGTGAGTTCTGGTTGCGCGAGGTGCAGTTTCTTGGGCAACTTGTCAACCAGAACGGGATTTCGGTGGATCCGGCCAAGGTGGAGGCCGTGATGAGATGGGAGGTTCCGAAGTCTCCATCTGAGATTCGGAGTTTCCTAGGATTGGCTGGCTACTATCGGAGATTCATTCAGGATTTCTCCAAGATAGCATTACCCCTGACCAGGTTAACAAGGAAGGCTGTGGTCTTTCGTTGGGGGCCTGAGCAGCAGGCAGCATTCGAGACACTGAGACAGAGATTGTGTGAGGCGCCAATCTTAGCCTTGCCAGAGGGTATGGAGGATTTTGTTGTATACTGCGATGCGTCCATCTCAGGTTTGGGCGCGGTATTGATGCAGAGAGGTCATGTCATCGCCTACGCGTCGAGGCAACTGAAGCCTCACGAGGCGAACTACCCGACGCATGATTTGGAGTTGGGGGCTGTTGTGTTCGCCCTCAAGATTTGGCGTCATTACCTCTATGGGGTTCGCTGTACGATTTACACGGACCACAAGAGTTTGAGGTACCTCATGGACCAGCCAAATCTGAATATGAGGCAGCGTCGGTGGCTTGATGTGGTAAAGGATTATGATTGTGAAATCCTTTATCACCCGGGGAAGGCCAACGTGGTGGTCGATGCGCTCAGCCGCAAGGCGGCGTCGATCAGGGATATTTGCATGCGGATGACAGTGGTGACTCCACTTTTGGAGCGGATCCGGGAGGCTCAGCAGGAGGCTATGAAGGAGGAACATCGGAAGAGTGAGCGGATTGTGGGACAAGTTTCCTCCTTCGACTATGACAGCAGAGGATTATTGACATTACACCGCAGGGTGTGGGTTCCATATCTCGGAGGCGTGCGCCAGGTTCTGATGGAGGAGGCGCACAAATCCCGATTCTCCATTCATCCAGGGGTAACGAAGATGTATAGGGATCTTCGTCTGGACTATTGGTGGCCCTGCATGAAGCGGGATGTAGCATGGTACGTTGAGCGGTGCCTGACCTGCAGGAAGGTCAAGGCCGAACACCAGAGACCGCACGACAAGATATAGCCGTTGGATATCCCGCTGTGGAAATGGGAAGACATCACGATGGATTTCATCACCAAGCTTCCCAGGACCGCGCGGGGAGTGGATTCGATATGGGTCATCGTCGATCGATTGACCAAGAGCGCCCACTTTATCCCGATTCAGGAGAGCATCTCGGCCGAGAAATTGGCCGATATCTACATCAGAGAGGTGGTGGCACGGCAAGGGGTGCCAGTTTCAGTGATTTCGGATAGGGATGTGCGGTTCACTTCCAGGTTCTGGAAGAAGTTTCATGACGAGCTGTATACTCGTCTGCATTTTAGTACATCCTTTTACCCGCAGACGGACAGCCAGAGCGAGCGGACCATCCAGACTCTGGAGGACATGCTGCGGGCATGTGTTTTAGACTTCGGTGGTAGCTGGGATACTTATCTTCCTTTAGCCGAGTTTTCATACAATAACAGCTATCACGCGAGTATTGACTGTCCTCCCTTCGAGATGTTGTACGGGAGGAAGTGAAGGACCCCGATATGTTGGGGCGAGGTTGGACAGAGAATCATGGGGAGCACCGAAGTAGTGCTCAAGACGACAGAGAAGATTCAGCAGGTTCGGAGCAGGCTTCAGACTGCTCAGAGTCGGCAGAAGAGTTATGCCGATAGGCGCCGATCAGACCTGGAGTTCCAGGTCGGGGATATGGTTCTCCTGAAAGTGTCACCGTGGAAGGGCGTCATCCGATTCAGGAAACGGGGCAAGTTGGGGCCCAGGTATATTGGACCGTTTAGGGTTGCAGCCCGGGTGGGAAAGGTGGCATATCAGCTGGACCTGCAAGCCGAACTCAGTCAGATCCACAGCACTTTCCACGTCTCCCAGCTGCGGAAGTGCATGGTGGACGATTCAGCAGTGGTACCTTTGGAGGACATTCAGGTTGATGACAGCCTGAATTATATCGAGCGGCCTGTGGCTATCCTAGACCGGAAGTCGAAGGAACTGAGGAACAAAAGGGTGGAGCTGGTGAAGGTGCAATGGCAGCATCGGAAGGGCTCGGAATGGACTTGGGAGCCCGCGGATGAGATGATGGAGCATTATCCGGAGCTGTTCCGGAAGGGGGCGGCAGACTTCGAGGACGAAGTCTAAAATAAGTGGGGGAGATTTGTAACACCGGGTTCATGGTATGATTTCATTTAAGTTTTTATCTTAATTTTGCCACGAACTCGGCGAGTCTGCGTCCCGACTCGCCGAGTAGCAGCAGGGTGGACACGGGATTTGAGCGGTGAACTCGGCGAGTCGATGCATGGACTCGGCGAGTCCACCTGTCTGGATGAAACTTTATTTTCAGACATTGCACCCTATTTTACCCATTCTAAAACACCCATTTTGTCCCATTCTCTTCCAGAAGAACTGGAGAGCGAAACCCTAGCCCATTTTGATCCTTGTGAGTGATTTTGGCTTGGTGAAGGAAGTTTGAAGCTTAAGAGAAGAAGGAGGAAGTTGGAGGGTGAAAGGAAGTGTGGTAGATCCGAAATCTACCCTGGGAGAAGCTCCTAACCAGGTAAGAAAGCTCCTTCTTAATCTTTAGTATAATAGATTCCCTTTTTGTCCCTTATATGTGGATTTCAAGACCTTAAACCTCCCAAACTCCGTGTGTTTATGCCCTAGGAGCTTAGATTTATGGTTTGGAACCATTGCATGTCTCAGTTTTGGCCAGAATGGGTGAAGAGTCGAAGGGTACTCGGCGAGTGCCAAAGTGCACTCGGCGAGTTGGATAAACAACTCGGCGAGTCCTATGAAGATTGCCTGGTACTCGGCGAGTCGTTCTTCAAACTCGGCGAGTCCCTTGAATATAGCCTTGAACTCGACGAGTTGTTCTTGCAACTCGGCGAGTCATATGATCATTCACTAGGATAAGAAGGGTTTAAGTGTAGGAGGTCCAACCCTCCGTAGTCGCACGTGGAATTAGCAATTTAACGTGTAGCTATAGTCCCAGAATCTCCAAATCTCCAAGGTTGATGTTCTGATGGAAGATTGGAGCGATTTGTGAGATCTGTTCGTCGGACTCGGCGAGTCACCCCTTGGACTCGGTGAGTTCAGTCGCGGATTTGTTAGTTGTCCCCGTCTAGCGAGTCAGGCTGACTCAGTGAGTAGGAACAGGGACCCGATGAGTCAGAGTCGGGCTAGACATAGAAGGACTCGGCGAGTCGCCATATGGACTCGGCGAGTCCAGTCAATCAGAAGGTTGACTTTGACCAAGGAGTTGACGTTGACCGGTCATTTGACCTTAGGGGTATTTATGAGTACCTAATCCATGTTTACGGATTTATAGCCGGAGGGATTACCGGTGCGGCAGCCAGGCGTAGTCTGAGCAGGTTTTCGGCAGCTACTCTCGAGGTGAGTTTCCTTCCAGTAGGGACGGGTCTAAGGCACCAAGGCCGGCCCGTATAGACGATATGTGAGTATCGGAGTGTGGGCGGAGCCCGTATCTCATAGCTGAGTTTGATTGTGATATATGCCAGTATGATAGAATTGCTTATGCTTGTTGTCTGTGTGATACTTGTATGTTATGGTTTAGTAGCGGAGTGTGGGCGAGGCCCGTATCTCCATGGATAGCAGAGTGTGGACGAGGCCCGTATCTCTTAGCTGTTCATTATATGATTGCATGGTATGTGGCATTATGGGGGAACTCACTAAGCTTCGTGCTTACGTTTTATAGTTTTGTTTTCAGGTATCTCTTCAGCTAGGGAAAAGGAGCTGGCGCGGTAGCGGCATATCACACACACTCTTGTTTCCGCACTATGGATTTTCTGGGATGTACTCTGAATATTTTGCTATGATGTTACCGGTTTTCAGACATAAATTAATATTATGAACGTTTTGTAACGATGTTTTCATGTATTAACCTAATTTAAAAATGAAATTTTTAATTGGTATTTTTGGGATGTTACAATGATGCTTTGGAATATTGAATGTATGCATGTATAATAGAGAAAACATAGATCCAAATCATCTAGGGTTGCATGTACACTATAGGAGGGTTAGAATGCTTAAAACCCAACAGTGGTATCAGAGACTAGAGTTGTTTTCAATTATACTTCATGCTACTTTCTTGAAAATGCTTTAAAAATCAATTTTCTGTTGTTCTGGACAGTGGACTCGCCGAGTCCACTGTGGACTCGCCGAGTCCACTGTGGACTCGCCGAGTCCACTGTGGACTCGCCGAGTCCACTGTGGGACTCGCTGAGTCCCAGCACAAATCTGACCAACTCGCCGAGTTTGTTCTTGCACTCGACGAGTTGATGCTCCAAAATACAGATTTTCGAGTTTTTTTGGCTAATATTGGACTAGGATCATTACCCTAAGCTGTTTTTGGACTTATAAACCTGTTTTTGATGTGGTAATGATCATGCTAATCCAATTTATAAGATAATTGTCAAAGTTTCATGTTTTGTATTAGTATGTTTAGGCTAATTACATGAAATTTGTTTGATATGAATTATGTTGTTCATATGAGTTTAATCTAGATCATGGACATTTTTTGACATGTTTGTTAGTTTATTTAATGATCTTTATGGCCTTTAATGTACTCCATACCTTGTCCTCAAGTTATGAAAAATGAAAAGTTTTTCTTTTAAAAGACTTCATTAGACTTATGGGTTATGAACTTGGAGAGTCTTTTTCCATAAATGTTTTTATGAACTCCATAACTTGTCCTCAAGTTATGGAATTTCAAGAGTCTTTTCATTAAAACCTATATTAAACTCATATGTTATGGATTCCAAAAGTTTTTGAAAAGTTCAAAACTTGCGCTCAAGTTTTGGAATTTGTAAATGTAGAGTCTTCGTTTGACACATTTAGTTCCAAACCCTAGAATTTTAGAAGTTTAAAATTCAACCCTTATACTATTATAATATTATAGGTTTAATGTTTATATGTATAAGAGTAAAGTCAGTCTTACCGTTAGTAGGTCTCATTCACGAAACCGGTCTATAAGGGGGGTATAAGGTTACTGCCTATAAAATGACAGTTTAATGGGTGTCCACTTTCACCCACCGCTTCCTTGACTGGTGGAGGGTCGTTAGCCGAACGGGTAGGATAGGACTCTAATTCTCCCTTCATTAAATGTATAATGATAAATATAAAGTAACTAAACACTTATAAATTCCCAAATCTTATGCAAACTCAGAAGTAACTGGTTCAGTTATCACTGGAGGAATTTCTTCAACAACACAGTTGTTAAGAGGATTGTGTTTTGGAACATAATCTACACAATTTGAAACATTACGGTGGAATTCCGTGGTCCGATTCAGGTCCAGGTTTGTCAGAGGCGGAAGTAGCGTGGAATCAGGACACTTGACAACTATGGGCTTAAACTCAGGAATCAAAGAAGCAAACTGTTCGGAAGTCTCAGGAAGGGGTGATAAAGGAGAGACATGAGTATCCAAATGTTTATGATTTGGAACATCTCCCATAAAAGTTAAGGTTTTGTAACTCCTTCAAGGGACTAACTATTGGTTTTGGAAACTCACTTCTGAGAGCAGGAGCTTTAGACCAAGGATGATGAAAGTTATGTGTCATCCTTTGATTTGCTTCGAGCAAGTCAATAGAATTATGCAAAGCATCAATTTTGGCATTAAGACGTTTATTATCAGAAATTAAAACATTTATTTCTGTATAAGTGATTTCACATTTGTCTTTAAGAATGATACATTCATCTTGAGACATTACAAGTTCACGCTCTAAAGACTCTATTTTTAATTTCTTATCCTCGAAACGTAACCTAAGACGACTCAATTCACAGTCCTTCTTCTTACTGACTTCTATGGAGGATTCATAGGCTCTAAAGATGGTGTTCATATCTTTTTGGATCTGGGTTAGATAAGATTCACAAAGAATCATATCAAAATTATTATCAGTAATCATATATGTTACCTGCTGAACGATGCTTCGACCAGGTGGATCGTTGGTGGCCATGTAGCAGTAGTTTGGTTCAGCAGCATTTTCTTCATCTTCATCTTCTGACCATGAGGACCAATAGCCTTCATCACACTCAACGGTTTGTCTCGCCATCAAACACATGTTTCTTCCAACAATCATATCATCATCATCTCCGGATGACCAATATATTTCCACATCTCTAGACAAAGTTGTTACAAATGCCTTCTCACTTTCAGCCAATTCTTGTGCTTTTCGGGCATAGTAAGCCGAATCTTTGATTTTTGGTTTTTGCGGAATATCATCCAGACAATCCTTTGCAAAATGATTTGCATGTCCACACTTATGACACACAATTTTGGATTTGTCCGTTTTCGGAATCTGCTGAGGTTCAGGAGTGGAATTGGGTTTAGAGATGTTTGTGATGGGTTTTTAAGCATTCTAACACTTCCTAAGTGTACATGCAACCCTAATAACCTTGAATCTATGTTTTCTCTATATACATGCAAATTTCTTTTTCAAGGTTATTTCCTAACTAGCATGGTATGGGGATTACATAAAACATAAAAACTAGTAGAAATACATACCTTGTTGTTGCTTGGATTCCTTCAAGACTTTGTGAGCCTAGCACCCCAAATGTTGTGCCTCAAATGCTTCACACAACACCACAAGACTTGGAATAACTTGAGAGAATACTTCTAGCACTCAAAATCGGTTATGCCCTCTCTAGTAACACTAGGTCACCATTTTGCTAGCCATAGGGTTCCTTTTATAGTGTTGTCACAATTAGGGTTTACACATGAATGCCCTTAATTGTCATGACTCTTGATTTCTCATGACCCATGGGTTGGTAACTCCCATAGACTATCCATGGAGCTCCAAATGGTTATAACCAAACCCATAAACCATGGATCATTAATCCACCATAAAAGAATTGATGATTGTCATAATCAACCCTATATATTTAATTAGTCTCACTTTGATCACTAGATTAATACTAGATTAATACTTGATCAATACTAATTAAATAATACTATTATTAATATATTAGAGCTTATAATATATTAATAATCATAAGTGCCTTATTTTCTCATTTAGTCTATCCAAGTATTGCAATGCCATGCAACCCAAATGGACCATGCCGGGTCGGGTCAAGTACATACCAAATAAAGTTATGGACTTAGACACTATATCCAACAGTCTCCCACTTAGATAAGTCTAATAACTATATTTGCAAATATGACTTCAAAATCCGACTAGCAATCGTAGCTCTTTCAAAGTCTCTCGGAACTGAGATGATGATGATACGCCATTTAAGATAAGTGATCATATAATCCTCTGTTCTCATGATATCAGCCGGACAAACACATGGAACATGGTCTTACTTATTGTCCAGCATTTGTTTCTCGATCTCTGATTTTTTTCGACATAGAACTAAATTGAACACATCAATTAGGTTATGACCGGGCCCGGTACATAGGTCAAAACCAAATCATCGAGGGGCCCAGATATCACTTCTATTTCTAGAAGGAACAGATAAACTTCGACTGATATGCTTGTACTAACTACTTGTTGAATTATTCACAAAGGCACGTTTTATGACATCGAGTTACCAATGCGTTTTCGTGCAATCAATGAATAACCAACTCATAGGCAACAACTCATATCTCTAGGTTTGAAGATTTATATGATATTACCGTCTCACGATCACTCGAGATAAATTCCATGAAGTGATGCAAGTGAGCGTGGGTTGGATCCAATACTCAGCCCTTATGAGTACTCATGAATGTTGTAGCAACTATTGCATTGTCCAAAGCACTTTTAGACAAATCATACAAGCCAAATTCATGACAGTCTTAAATCAATACTTACTTCCAAAGTTTGACTGACTGTGGATGGTTTGAATAATAACATAATTATTCTGGAAGTAAAAACATGCAAAATTGAAACATAGTAAACAATCAACACAAGATAGTAACACCTTACTCATAAATAAATAACAACTTTTATTTATCATCAAATGTCAATTACATTTTACAAGTTTCAGGAATCTAATTATTGAAACTAATATCATCCTTCAGCCCAATGCGTCTCGCATGCTGTAAATGCTTAACCCTGTTCAGTCCCTTCGTGAGGGGATCTGCCGGGTTCTCATCTGATGATACCCTCTTAGCCACGAGGAGTCCTTCTTCTATTCGATGTCTGATGAAATGGTATTTTCTGTCAATGTGCCTAGATCTCCTGTGATCTCTTGGTTCCTTAGCCAAAGCAACCGCACTTTCGCTGTCACAGAAAATTTCCATTGGCTCCTTTATAGCTGGTACAACTCCAAGGTCTCCGATGAAGTTCTTTAGCCATATTGCCTCCTTAGTTGCTTCACTTGCTGCTATGTACTCTGATTCACAAGTAGAATCAGCTACTGTCTCCTGCTTGGAACTTTTCCAAGTAATTGCCCCTCCATTTAGGATAAAGACCCAGCCTGACTGAGAGCGGAAATTATCCCTATCAGTCTGGAAGCTAGCATCGCTATATCCTTCCACTCTCAAGTCATCACTGCCTCCGAGGGTAAGGACCCAATCCTTAGTCCTCCGCAGATACTTGAGAATGTTCTTTACCGCTGTCCAGTGTGCCTTGCCAGGGTTCCCTTGATATCTATTGACCATGCTCAAGGCAAAGGCCACATCAGGGCAATTACAAGTCATAGCATACATGATCGAGCCCACAGCGGAAGCATATGGTATATGACTCATTTCAGCTATCTCAGCCTCTGTACTCGGACTCTGAGTTTTACTCAGCTTGGCATTACTCTGGATTGGTAATTCTCCTTTCTTGGAATCTTGCATACTGAACCTCTTCAGCACCTTATCCAAGTAAGTACTTTGACTAAGTCCAATTAGTCTCTTACTCCTATCTCTCAATATCCTTATCCCTAGGATATAGGCAGCTTCCCCAAGGTCCTTCATAGCGAAACACTTCCCAAGCCAGGACTTAACCTCCTGCAAGGTTGGGACGTCGTTTCCTATGAGAAGTATGTCATCCACATACAACACCAAGAAGCTAACTATGCTCCCACTAGCCCTGACATACACACAATACTCATCCTCACTTCTAGAAAAGCCAAACTCTTTGACTTTCTCATCAAAGCAAAGATTCCATCTGCGAGATGCTTATTTCAATCCATAAATGGATTTATCAAGCTTACACACTCTATTAGGGTATCTTGTATCGACAAAACCCTCTGGTTGAGCCATGTAAACATCCTCAGCCAACTTTCCATTAAGGAAAGCGGTTTTCACATCCATTTGCCATATTTCATAATCATGAAATGCAGCTATGGCTAACAATACTCTAATAGACTTAATCTTAGCTACTGGTGAGAAGGTCTCATCATAGTCAACTCCTGGAGTTTGAGTAAAGCCCTTCGCAACCAGTCGCGCTTTGTAAGTATGTACCTTCCCATCCATGTTGGTCTTCTTCTTGAAGATCCATTTGCACCCAACTGTCTTACGACCTGGTACATTGTCAACCAAGTTCCAAACTTGATTGTCATACATGGAATGAATCTTGCTGTCCATAGCCTCCTTCCATTTAGCAGACTCAGGGCCTGCCATGGCTTCCCTGTAATTATTAGGTTCATCCAAATCTATTAGTGTACTATCACTAATAAATGTATCACCTTCAGTGGTGATGTGATAACCATAATAAAAATCAGGTGTGTTCCTCACCCTAGTGGAACGTCTTGGAGGTACAGACTCATCTATCGGATCAACAGGAGTTTCCTCATCAGGTTAGTCGATAGCATTTGAGGTTCCTTCACCACTTGACTCTTGAAGCTCTTCAAGGTCAATTTGCCTCCCACTGTCCCCTTGGCTTATGAATTCTCTCTCACGAAAGACTCCTCTTCTTGCTACAAAAACCACATTATCACTGGGTCTGTAGAAGAGGTAACCAAAGGACCTCTGTGGGTAGCCGATGAAAATACACCTCTCACTTCGAGGTTCAAGCTTATCATGAGTCTCACACCTCACGAAAGCTTCACAACCCCAAATCTTGATGTGGTCCAAATTGGGAACTTTCCCAGTCCACATCTCGTGAGGTGTTTTGGCAACCTTTTTAGTAGGGACTAGATTAAGGATATGGGCGGCAGTCTCTAAGGCATACCCCTCAGAAAGAGATTGGTAACGAAGCTCGACTCATCATGGAACGAACCATATCCAACAAGGTTCGATTGCGCCTCTCAGCTACACCATTCAACTGTGGTGTTCTGGGAGGTGTCAATTGTGAGACAATCCCACATTCCTTAAGATAGTCAAGGAACTCAATGCTAAGATACTCTCCTCCTCGATCAGATCGGAGCATCTTGATGTTCCTGCCCAATTGATTCTCCACTTCCTGCTTAAACTCTTTGAACTTTTCAAAGGTTTCTGACTTATGCTTGATTAAGTAAATATATCCATATCTACTGTAATCATCAGTAAAAGTCACATAATAGCGATTAGCATCCCTCGTAGCAACTCTGAAGGGCCCATACACATCCGTGTGTACAAGGTCCAACAAACCTTCACCCCTATCACAAGTACCTGTGAAGGGTGACTTTGTAATTTTTCCAAGTAAACAAGACTCGCAACTATCATCTAACTTGAGGTCAAATGATTCCAAGACTCCAGCCTTTTGGAGTTGGCCTATGCGCTTCTTGTTAACATGTCCAAGACGACAATGCCACAAGGATGCTTTATCCAAGCTATCTGAAGAATCAATATACAACACATTATTTCCTAGATTGTCTACAACATTCACAGCTTCATATACACCATCACAAGGTAATGCTTTAAAGTAAAATACATCACTGTAATAAACATTAATAGCACTATTTTTATTATCAAATGAAAATGAAAAACCTTGTTTGTACAAGCCATGAAAAGAAATAATATTTCTCGCCATTTCGCGCGAGTAACAACACTTATTCAAATCTAACATTAACCCATTATTAAGCAATAAAGAATAAACTCCTATCTTGGTAACAGGTGATGCTTTCCTGTTGCCCATGACTAAGTTTATCTTCCCGTGCTCCACTTGCTCACTTCTTCTTAGTGCCTGCAAATCAGTACAGATGTGAATACCACAACCTGTATCAAGCACCCAAGAATTAGCATTAGATGAGTTATTAGACAATATTGTGTAAATACCTGCATGGGTGGGTTTAACCTTCCCATCCTTTACATCTTGCAGATATTTAGGGCAGCTTCGCTTGAAGTGTCCCTTATCCTGGCAATAGAAGCACTGTGCTTCCTTTGGGTTTGAAGAAGGAGTAATTGGACCTTTCTTTTTCCCACTTGAAGAGGAACCATCAAGAGTCTTACCCTTGGTACCCTTTGAAGGGCTTTTCCTCTTCTTACCCTTTCCCTGCCCAATAGCCAGAACAGGGGCTGTTGAAGGAGTAGAAGTAACAACCGCTTTACCCTTAAGGCCATTTTCAGCTGTCCTTAAGAGTCCTTGAAGTTTGCTAAGTGTGACTTCCTCCTTGTTCATATGATAAGTCATACGAAACTGATCATAACTTGGAGGTAAGGAATGGAGAATGATGTTAATCGCCATTTCCTTAGGAAAGTCAACATTTAGCTTCAGCAACCGGTCAACGAACCTTTGCATCTTCTGCAAGTGACCGGTGATGGGTTCACCATCCTTCATCCTTGCGGTTATCATGGAGGAGATGATTTCATACCTCTCCTGACGCGCGCTCTGATGGTACCTTTCCATCAGATCCAAGTGCATCTCATAGGGGTAGAAATCTTCATAGGATTTTTGAAGTTCAGGAGTCATGGTGGACATCATGATGCATGCTACTTTAGTAGCATCCTTTTCATGTGCAACAAACTCCGCAAACTCTTCAGGAGTAGCAGTGGCTTCACTCACAACCTTAAGCTCCCTATCGAGGACATATTCTTTGTCCTCATAGCGGGTAATCATTCTGATGTTTCTGATCCACTCATTGAAATTGGATCCATCAAAGATGACCTTACCACAGAAGTTCATAAGGGAAAAGGAGCCTGTTGGGTTTGAGCCAGAAACATTGTTGGAAGACATCTGAAAGGAAAGAAAGACAAGTTTCATTAGATTAGGAATCCTTAATAATTCACCCAAATGAAATATTAAGGCTAGGATCCAACAAACTATTTATAGTTGGAAGAGGGATGCCGTAATCCATACTATAAAATATTTGAACGTAGGTAAATGACGATTTACCAATTTCCACCATAAGAACGAAATATTTTATTATTAGGTTTTATTGGTTTTGAAACTCCTAGATCTTTTGAGATACATTGAACTTTTCAATGGCATGTTTGAATCTCGATTGTGCCCTCTCAAGTTTGTGACTGGGATGCCGAGCATCACAAACAAGGTGTGAATAACCATACAAATTGACTTGGTACCCTTAACAATATTACCTAATCGATGTGCCGGTTAACCACACACGCTCCACCGATCTATAATAAAGTCAAGTTACCCTTTGCAACTCTTACTAGTCCATGTTAGTGTGCCGGTTAACCACACACGCTCCACTAACGACTTGGTAAGGTACAAAGTGTAATTTTATGGGCTAGCACCAATTTCACATTTTCCTAAAGTAACTAAGATTGGGAATTTATAATGTATAGTTACTTTATAATTCATTATACTTTTAACGAGTATTTAAAGTCGTATCCTACCCGTTCGGCTAACGACCCTCCACCGATCAAAGAAGCGGTGGGTGAGAGTGGACACCCATTAAGTCACCATTTTATAGGCAACAACCTTATACCCCCCTTATACACCGGCTTCGTGAATGAGGCCTACTAACGGTAAGAATGACATATTCTTATACATATCTATATAATAAAATTATAATAATAGTATAAGTGTTGATTTTTAAACTTTTTAAAAATCTAAGGTTTAATTTGGAATTAAAGTATTAAAGTGTAAGACTTTTCAAATTCCAAAACTTGAGGGCAAGATTTGAAACTATTCCAAGTCTCTTCAATTTGTAACTTATGAGTTTTAATGGTTCATAAAAATGAAGACTCTTCATTTTATGAAGCCTCTTTAGTTCTTTAATCACAATTTAAAGAAGTGACTTTTGGTTATCCATAACTTGAGGACAAGTTATGGACACCATCATTGCCATCAAGATCATGAATTAAACACACATGGAGGTTACACATAATTCCTATGATCTTCTAAACTCATATGAACACAAATTCATGTCAAGAAATTTCAAGAAAATCATATAAACATATACAATACTTGAAAATTGATAAAAGTCATATAAAATGGGTTAACATAATCATTATCATTTTTGAAAAACAGATTTTACAAGTCCAAAACAGATTGGGATAATGATCTTAATCCATTTCCAGCAACAAAACTCGAAAAAACTGCCCAGCACGCTCCTACTCGCCGAGTGCATTATTCTACTCGTCGAGTAGGATGAATTTGTTCATGGACTCGGCGAGTCCTCCCCATGGACTCGGCGAGTCCAGTCGTCAGAGTGCAGAATTTTCGATTTTTAAGCAGTTTTGCATCAAGTATACAGAAAACAATCCTAGGCTCTGATACCACTGATGGGTTTTTAAGCATTCTAACACTTCCTAAGTGTACATGCAACCCTAATAACCTTGAATCTATGTTTTCTCTATATACATGCAAATTTCTTTTTCAAGGTTATTTCCTAACTAGCATGGTATGGGGATTACATAAAACATAAAAACTAGTAGAAATACATACCTTGTTGTTGCTTGGATTCCTTCAAGACTTTGTGAGCCTAGCACCCCAAATGTTGTGCCTCAAATGCTTCACACAACACCACAAGACTTGGAATAACTTGAGAGAATACTTCTAGCACTCAAAATCGGTTATGCCCTCTCTAGTAACACTAGGTCACCATTTTGCTAGCCATAGGGTTCCTTTTATAGTGTTGTCACAATTAGGGTTTACACATGAATGCCCTTAATTGTCATGACTCTTGATTTCTCATGACCCATGGGTTTGTAACTCCCATAGACTATCCATGGAGCTCCGTATGGTTATAACCAAACCCATAAACCATGGATGATTAATCCACCATAAAAGAATTGATGATTGTCATAATCAACCCTATATATTTAATTAGTCTCACTTTGATCACTAGATTAATACTAGATTAATACTTGATCAATACTAATTAAATAATACTATTATTAATATATTAGAACTTATAATATATTAATAATCATAAGTGCCTTATTCTCTCATTTAGTCTATCCAAGTATTGCAATGCCATGCAACCCAAATGGACCATGCCGGGTCGGGTCAAGTACATACCAAATAAAGTTATGGACTTAGACACTATATCCAACAGTTTGGTTTGTAGGCTGGTGGGTTTTCCGTGGTGGTTTGTTGTTGCGGAGTAGAGTATGATTGAGGATTGTTTTGATGAGCAGCATGAAAGCGATTGTGATAAGGTTTATGAGAGGGATTAAATGGACGTTTGTATTTAATAGAGAGTAATGCGAACTCCTGCTGAAAACGTAGTTTGGATTCCATGGCTTCAGAATCGAGAGCACCATCATAGTTTTGAGTGGATAGAATAGGTAAGGAGGATTGAACAGGTGGAACAATGGGTTTTAGAGGGTCTGAGATAGATGGGTTCGGAACAGATGGTTCAAAAGAACTGACTAGAGCAGAGGGCCTCCGGAGAGTTCTCTTAATGTCTGAGCAACGTTTGATTCATGACCTTGCAGTTCATCAAATAGTTGGTAGAGCTTCAACTTCTTCAGAGATCCATTGCTTTGAAGACAGGACTTCACATTTCCCCATCCTTTACCAAGGCTATTTATGAACTTGAGATTGTACTCCAAAGGAGTTCGGACAATCCCATGAGCAGTCATATTGTTGACTAAAATTCGGTATCGGTTGGAGGCTGAGGCAATTGATTCACCATGGGTTGTTGTAAAGGTGTCAAAATCGTTTACAACAGATGTCAAACGCTTGTCTTTCATATTTTCAGAACCTTCGATCAAGTATTGAAGAGTGTCCCAAATCTCTTTGGCTTATTTACACAGCTTGATGTGTTCAAAGAGAGATGGTGGAACACTAAATACCATTTCAGAGAATGCCCACTTGATCAGCATGTAGCTTCTCAATGTCGTCAGCATTGAGAGGAGCTGGGCGTTGTTCATCTTGACCCATGAGTTGAGCAGCAACATCTCTAACTGTTGTTCTAACTGGAACATGAGGACCTTCTTTGACGGATTTCCAGATAGCTTCACCTTTCTCTTTAGCCAGTAAAAATCTTTCCATTCTAACTTTCCAATGATCATATTCTTCAACAACTAGAAGTGGGGAACGAGTAAGGCAACCCACGCTATTTTCTATTTGCATTGAATACATTTCCTGAGGATTAGAAGCAGCCATTGAAGTTAAGATTGTTGGGTTTTGAGCATTCTAACACTCCTATGGTGCACATGCAACCCTATAAACCTTGGATCTATGTTTTTTCTATTATACATGCAAATATTAACTATTCCAAGGTTTCATCCTAACTAGCATATTATGAAGCACCTATACTACAAAGTTCTAGTTAGATGACATACCTTTTGATGTAGCTTGATGTCTTCAAGCTTTAAGAGCTTAGCCCCAATAGTGTGGAAGCCTCAAATGGAATCACAAATCATCAAAACACCTTGGAAGAACTTGAGAGAATATGTATGCACACTAAAATCGGCCCACTCTTATTTTCACACACTTGTTCCAATTTTGTGAGCCAATGACCCCTTTATATATTATGGAGGATTAGGGTTACATCCATGTAAACCCTAATACCCATGACCTTTCATTTACATAGGATCCATGGGTTAAAAGCTCCATGGACCATCCATGAAAGCTTAGCCCAACCTAAATGAACTTGGCCCATTCGATATATATAAGAGTCCATATTTAATTAGTTCTTTTTGATCACTTAATTATATCTAAATTAATTCTTGATCAATACTAATTAAATAATATGATTCCATATTAATATATAAGAACTTATAATATATTAATATAAATCATAAATATACTATTCTTAAAAGACTATCCATATAAATTGTGACGGTGAAGTGCAACCCAAATGGACCATGCCGGGTCGGGTCAAGTACATACCAAATATAGTTATGGACTTAGACATTATTCCAACAGTCTCCCACTTGGATAAGTCTAAAACTATTATTGAGTATGACTTCAAAACCTAACTGGCAATCATAGCTCTTAAAGCCGCTGTCGAACTCTGACCTTGTCAATGACTTGTCCATTAGATAAGGGATCATATATTCCTCCATTCTAGATGTCATATGGACTGAGACATGGATTATAATCATTCTCTCTGTCCATTTGTTGTTTCCCGATTTTCGATTTATGATGACTGACTGATTGAACAAATCAAATCAGTCCTGGCTTGGCCAAGCACTCACATGTGTCATCGCTAAATCATCGAGGGGCCCACAGATATCGCTTTTATCCCGAAGGTAAAAGGAATGGATAAACTTCGACTCATATGGCTTGTTCTACTACTTGTTGAATCATACACAAAGGCACGTTTTATAACATCGAGTTACCAATGCGTTTTCGTGCAATTAATGTATAACCAACTCATAGTAACAACTCATATCTCTAGGTTTATAGAATATAAGATATTATCGTCTCATGATCACTCATGATAAAATCCATGAAGTGATTCAAATGAGCGCGGGTTGAATCCAATACTCAGAACTTATGAGCACTCATGAGTGTTGTAGCACCACTTTGTCCACCAACTTGGACCTCTACAAACCAACCCATGACAGTCTTGATTCATATCTACTTCCAATATATGACCGACTGTGGATGGTTTGAATAACTTAATCATTCAGGAAGAGCGACTTAGTTATTCTGGAAGTCAAAATATGCAAAGTGAAACACAAGAATAAATGAATCAAATATGGTATCAAACCCTATGAATATAAATAAACACTTTTATTTATCACCATACTGATTACTCATTATTCATTGTTTCGGTTTTATCAACTTTATACTTGAATTAAAAACACTAGTTGTCCCATGCTCCAAGCATGTAAACTATGTTTTTCTTAAACAATAGCTTTGCCATACACCAAGTATGCACTCTATGTTTGTCTATGATCCTTACTTTGTGAAATAAACCAATTGAACATAATTTCAATGATTCTAATTTCACACTCCCAAATCCTTATCGAAAAATGTGAGAATTTCAAATTCCTATCATTTATCGAAATCTGTTTAGATTTTAAACTTATATGCACTGACCCTCCTGTAATGAATATGTACAAAGTCACAAAGACTTGTCAACAGTCATTATAAGGTATTCCAATGGAGATCAACTCCATGGAAACTAAGTCTCATATTCAAAGTACATTGCTTTGGACATGCTTCTTGCATTAAGTTTTCGAATCTTACACAGATAACTTCCACCTATGGAGACAACTCCATATTCTCATTTTGACTATCACTTCTGAATAAGAGATGCCTCTTTTCAGAATATGTCAATATGGTCCTTCCAAAATTAGCACTATACTTCCAACTGTCCCTGAGAAACCAATCTTTGGTAAACCTCAGATTGTCCTCGACAATTGCTTAATCATTTTAGTCATATCCAATTCTAGACCTTTTCCCTTCTTAATGCCTCTGGGCATTTGGAAAAATTTAGAAATGACAAATATTATACCACATGCAATCGATCCTGTACCCAAAGCAAATGGTACACGATTCATGATGTCTCACATAAAGACATGATTCTAGATCAGTCTTTTGCTACAATATTTTTATTTGCCATGTTTTCAAAATTTGACTATGAAGAGGGATGCCGTAATCATAATCGAATTTTGAGAACGCAATATATAGAATTTCCTTAAGTTGAACCAATCCAACATGAAATTCATATACATATTCTTGACTAAAGATGATTAAGGTCTCAATCTAAGCCTTTAGAACTGAAATGAAGTATATCCTCTCCCTTAATTATAGCAAAACAACTTTTTCAATCCCTGCAGCCTCACGAATTGAAACTTTTGTTTTCGATAATTAGCATTGCTAACTTGCAACACTAACAACAATTATCATGCTCCCACTAACATGATGATTATTAGCATAACACTTATGCTCCCACTAGCTTTGACATGTACTCAGAAATCAGCTGGACTTCTAGAAATCAATACTTTATTGACTTTCTTACCAAAGTTCAGATTTCTGATACGAGATGCTTTGATAAAACTTTATCAAAATCATACACCTTTCCTTAGATAGCATGCATGTGTGTCTAAACAATGTCAGAACTATGAAAAGGGATGCTGTAATCACAGTCTCAATTGTTTAGACCTTTTGCCATCTGCTTCAAATCTACTTGGTGGAAGTGTTTCCTCACCATCATTTTCATTAATCGGAGAGAAACCTTATGACCCTTAGATTTTATGGTGTATGTGTTCTTATCCATGTGAATCGTCAAAACCATAGTCACAAGACAAGGATAATGACAAATCCAAACTCATATGGACTGAACTTATGCAATCTTAACTTCTTGCCACCTGGCAGTACAGGGCCTGCCATTGCTTCCAAGTTGTTATGCAACCAATTGAGAACTTTCAGAACTCCTATGCAAAGCCAACTTTAACTGGAATGGGCACAGAATATGTCAACACGATAGGTTATAAACCTCAAGTCGTGTTCTAGTGAAGAACCTCACGTTTTATTCTTGATTAGTTCTTGAAATTCTTTTTAGGATCTTTAAGACTCCCACTATCCTCTTGACATATAAGACTATCTTGCCAAATATTCAAGAGATAGTGCGGATTCTTTATCAAGACAAACACTTCACACAATTGGCCTTAGTTGGTCTTTGTTTTACCCAAAACATCACAACTTACCAATTTCAAATGTACAAGAGTAGGACACTTTTACTCTTACATTTGACAAGTGTTTTAAACCTTTCTTTAAGATATGTCACTCAAGTTACAATCTTGGAGTATGACTCTAAGAATTGTTTTGGAACGAAGTATGACTCATCTTCCTGATCTAACCATTTCAACAATTCATGACTCCTATTCTTAGTCATAAGAATGCACTAAGATGACCTTTAGATGACTAATTGTGATATGATTTCTAAATCATTAAGATGATCACAAACATGATACTAAAGTACTCTCCCATCTTTTCAGATTTGAGAAACTTTTATCTTTCTGCCTAATTTGATTCTTCCCATTCGTTCTGCCATACATTGAGACTTTTCCAATGTTTCAGAATTATACTTAAACTTGTAAGTATAACCATATTTACTAAACTTTAGTAAATCAAATAGTCTTAACGAGCTTTGTGGTGGACATGACCAGTGCACAAGAATGTGTACTCGATCCCTTTAGTCCTTCACTTGACTCACACATCCATGTGAACAAGTAATTAGTCTTGATTTTCCAATGCTTGAAAGTTCTCATTCATCATACTATTCAACTTGCATGATTCCAAGTTTCGGTCCAATTGAAACTTGGGTGATGAGGAACTTTACTGATTTGGTAAATTTAGACACTACCACAAATGAAAGAATCAAATCCATTTTCCAATATTGCTGTCAGTGGAATCATATAAGCAACAATTTTCCACAAATGCCATTGTAAGGATACTTCAAATAAATAAAATTAAACAATTTTCTTTTATTTTAAAACTTTGCAGAAATACTTATCCTTACAATCCACATAGAAAATTGTTGTTATCTATTCCTTAGCAATATATCATAACTTCTTAAGCAACTGCTCAAAATTCTGATGCGATCGAAATCCACCTTCGCGATCAGAATCAACATATACTTCCTTTAAGATTTCTCTCTATTCTTTGATTCTTAAAACATCAAAATGTGACCCAGTCACATCATGTAATGAGGATCTCAGAATAGAACTTAACAGAGTTAGATAATGGGCTCTACGTGATGTAGAGTCAAACTTATTGACTTTAACATCCTTAGGTAAATTTGGCAGCTTTGCAATCAACGCCCCTTCCTTTGGCAAAATAAACATATGGACCCTTTGGTAATGAGACTATCTTAGACTTAGCCTTTCTCTTTACCATTTGGTCAACCTGGTTGACTATGGTCAATCCCTTTCCATTGGGAAGAGAATGCTTTTTCTGGATTTCCAGTGTCACCATTGTCACTGTCCATAAAGTTTTTTGGAAGTTGATCTTCTAATCAAATTTGCTTTACTATCGTTCCAAATCATTGCTGATTCAGCAGCACCAAGCAAATAGATATGATCATTAAGGTTTATGTCATAGTTTGTTTCATAGTAGTCCCAAAGGAACTCACTATGTGACTTAGAAAGTGATTGAACATCCAACTTTCTCAAGACTTTGACACCCAACTCTCCCGGCTTGTCAATATGTGACTTCATCTCTAAGATGTGATCACACATAGACCTTGCTTGCCATTAGGGCTTGAGTGACCTTGAACTTGTGGGTTAGGGAGAATAATTGGAGGAGGTGGAGGAAGAGAAGTATGACTTCCATGAGCCAAACTCAGGAAGTCATATTCATTAGGAAAGCTTGGTTTGGGAAGATCATTGTTGTCTAAACCAGACATCAACAATGGGAGAAATTCACGTAAAGTTGATTTAAATCCTTAATATAATACCCAATATGATATATTAAGGCTAGGACCCAACAAACTATTTTATAACTTGGAAGAGGGATGCCGTAATCCAAGCTATAAAATATTTGAAGGTAGGTGAATGACGATTCACCAATTTCCACGAAGATAAACGAAATGTATTATTAGGTTTTAATTGGTTTTGAAACTCCTAGATTCTTTTGAGATTCATTGAACTTTTCAATGGCATGTTTCAATCTCGAGTGTGCCCTTCAGGTTTTGTGACTGGGATGCCGAGGATCACAAAACAAGGTGTGAAGTAACCATGCAAATATACTTGGTACCCTTAATATTTACCCCTCAATCGATGTGTCGGTTAACCACACACGCTCCAACGATACTATGATAAACATTAAGTTACCCTTTGCCTACCTTGTTAAGTCCAGGTTTGTGTGCCGATTAACCACACACGCTCCACTAACAGCTTAAACAAAGTGCAAAGTGTAATTTCATGGATTAGCACCTTATTCACATTTTCCTAAGTAACGAAGATTGGGAATTTATAAGTGTTTAGTTACTTAGTATTTATCATTATACTTATAATGAAGGGAGAATTATAGTCCTTGTCCTACCTGTTCGGCTAACGACCCTCCACCGGTCAAGGAAGCGGTGAGTGAGAGTGGACACCCATTAAACTGCCATTTTATAGGCAGTAACCTTATACCCCCCTTATAGACCGGCTTTGTGAATGAGGCCTACTAATGGTAAGACGACTTGCTCTTATACATATAATATATTAAACTTTTAATATTATAATAGTATAAGGGTGTATTTTAGACATTTAAAATACTTGGTGGTTTAATCTATTAATTAAACTATACTCTTAATTTAATTAAATTTAAACCATGTCATTATGGAATTATTAATTTTCTTTTAATTAAACACTTTAATTATCTATTAATAAAGTCCATAAGAGTTAATTGAATTATTCAATAAAAACATCATAATTCCAATTATTAAATTCAAAATTAAAACCATTTAATTAATTGTTTAAGTTATGAACCCAAGAGTTTTAGAATTCAATTCTTTTTTTTTTATCATAAAAAAACTTTTTCCAAATTCCAAAACTTGAGGGCAAGTTTTGTAACTCTTGAAAACTTTTGGATTCCATAACTTATGGAGTTAAATACTTGTTTTATGATGAAACTTTTCATGTTCCATAACTTAAGAACAAGTTATGGAATTCTTTAAAACATTAAGAACAAGTTTTGTAACTCCATAAAAAACTTTGAATCAATTTTTTTAAAAACCTTTTCATATCCATAACTTATGGAGGTTTCAAAAAACTCTTTAGATCAAACTTTTAAAACTAATAAAATAATCATATCATTTTATCTTTTACTAAGTTTGACCTAATTCAACTCATATAGCAAATGATTCAAATTTTACAAATAATTAGTTTTTCACAAAAACAAGTAATTATCTTAAAATTTGACAAACGTCATGTTTTTTTTTCCTTTTTTTTTCAACTTGAAAATAAAACATTTGCATCAATATAACAGAAAACAACCCATGGCTCTGATACCACTGTTGGGTTTTGAGCATTCTAACACTCCTATGGTGTACATGCAACCCTATAAACCTTGGATCTATGTTTTCTCTATTATACATGCAAATATTAACTATTCCAAGGTTTCATCCTAACTAGCATATTATGAAGCACCTATACTACAAAGTTCTAGTTAGATGACATACCTTTTGATGTAGCTTGATGTCTTCAAGCTTTAAGAGCTTAGCCCCAATAGCGTGGAAGCCTCAAATGGAATCACAAATCACCAAAACACCTTGGAAGAACTTGAGAGAATATGTATGCACACTAAAATCGGCCCACTCTTATTTTCACACACTTGTTCCAATTTTGTGAGCCAATGACCCCTTTATATATATTATGGATGATTAGGGTTACATCCATGTAAACCCTAATACCCATGACCTTTCATTTACATATGATCCATGGGTTAAAAGCTCCATGGACCATCCATGAAAGCTTAGCCCAACCTAAATGAACTTGGCCCATTCCATATATATAAGAGTCCATATTTAATTAGTTCTTTTTGATCACTTAATTAATTCTTGATCAATACTAATTCAATAATATGATTCCATATTAATATATAAGAACTTATAATATATTAATATAAATCATAAATATACTATTCTCAAAAGACTATCCATATAAATTGTGTCGGTGAAGTGCAACCCAAATGGACCATGCCGGGTCGGGTCAAGTACATACCAAATATAGTTATGGACTTAGACATTAATCCAACAAAGATATCTTTAAGCAAAAGTGGTATATAGAAGAACTTTTATCCTAAACACAGAAATGGTTGAAATACCAAAGTAATTTCAAACCAACTATAATCTGATCTTATGGATTCAAAGGACAACCACTCAAGCTCTGATACCAATTATGAGAACAAGGATGATCCAATGCGCAGGGACAAGGTTTGAAAACTTAAACCTTGAATGAATGCTTAAGATCAATGTCTGCTTACTAAAAGGTATTCCAGTCAAGTCTGGTAAGACCAGCCAAGTCTGAGTTAATGCATTCAACAAAGTGTTCAAGACATAAATGTAGAGAGAAGATAATAATCAAGGTAAAGATAATAAATGAAGAACAAGAAGAATGAATGAGAGAATAACTTGAAAGATGAAGTAACTAGAATATTGTTATATTTTTGTGAATGATCCGTCATTGATTTAACATTGAAAGCTCCTATGAATAGGAGAACAAGGTACATGGTACTAACTGATTACATACATAGGACTGAATAAAAGAGTTACATCTGACACTCTGAATATCCGTGTTTGACAAAAGAGACTAAGTCCTATGACAAGTTAAATCAAGCTACATGACAAATATAATAAATGCACAAAGACAAAACATTGATTCAGATAGGAAAACATTCCGGACACATAGTCCATTCCGGAATGCCTTCACTGATCTTCTCATCCAGAGCATATCTTCAAGTCCGGATACAAAAGTAATTCCGGAGCACAGCTTCAATTCTGCAAACCAACTAATTCATTTCATAATTCTGATTGACTTCGGATTGGGATTGCTAGAAGTTCACTTTCAGGTTCCAACACAGAGTTTTGATTTCTTTTCTGGTACCCGTATGCATGTACGTCTCATCCGTCATTGCATGCCATATGCTGGAACCATGTTCTTTAATTCCAAGACTGTAAACTTCAAAGTGAAGAGCCCAGACCTCATAATCTTCTAGAAAAAGGATAGGAATCCTTGTTGTTGATCTAATGCTGCTTGAGAGATTCAATGAAAAAGAGTGAAGATCTTCGTTAGGCATATTATTGTGATTTTGATCAAACAAAATATAGAATCAGATGTGTAAGCTTGAATCGAGTTCAAGGGTAAACTAGAGATCTAGATATGGAATCGACAATTGATTGAGATGATTGAGACAACAAGAACAAATCTGAGAAAATCGTAAACCCTAATGCAAAACCCTTTACTCGACAGAATAATAGCGAATTGATTACACTATCTCCAGCTCTGATACCAATTGTGAGAACAATAAAGATCGATAGATTCTATATTTGCAAGATGAATGAAAGACGAGAAACAATATTGATCAAAAGGGTGCTGAATGTTTATTATTCACAGCAATAGAATAATTCTCAAGGAGGAACTACTTTGTACTTGCTTCAAAATTTGTAACCCAAAAAGTTACATGCACGCTATATATAGACAAAGACAAACAGCGGTTCCAAACATGGACATGCCTATTTTGGAATCTAACAACATACATTTGACACAACATAATATTAGACCTAACATCCTGAAGAAAGCTTTCTTAGACTACCTATATACTGTTACAAATTGGAGAAGAAGAATCCAGCGACTGTTACACATGTAAAGACGAGTGATGACAACAAATTTGAATACTTTTTCATGGCTATAGGTTGCACGGTAATATATTTTATATATCCACTTCTTTATATTTAATGTCCATACACATTCATTTTCTTTATATAGTTTATTAATTAATCTTTAGGTTTGAGCGTTTCAAAGATGTTTGCGTCCTATTATTATCATTGATGACGCACACCTAAAAGGGAAATACTTGGGCACCATGTTCCTAGCAGTAGGCATGGATGGTAATAACCAAATCCTTCCTATTGCATTTGGTGTTGGGAAAACTGAAAATGGAGAGTCATGGATTTGGTTTCTATCAAGACTCAAAGAATGTTTTGGCGACATTCCATATTTTGGCTATGATATCAGATAGAGCCAATTTCAATTTAAATGGCCATTCAAGTCATGTTCCCGAATGTTTTGGTGACATTCCATCTTTTGGCTATCATATCAGATAGAGCCAATTCAATTTAAATGACCATTCAATTCGTGTTCCCGAATGAATATGAGAACAAAGATCGTCAAGCAAGAGATAACATAGATTTTGTTTTGGGAGGCTGCAAAGGCATACCGAGAGTCTGATTTCAAAGAAAGCTTGAGTAGGTTATGTCATGCACTAAACGCTGATTTTCAGACATGGCTAGACAGAATCAGTAATGATAGATGGGCAAGTTCGTGTTTCCACGTGGTTCGGTACAATATTATGGCATCAAACAGTGCTGAGTCCGTCAATGCATTATCAAGATACGCAAGGAAACTACCGATAACAATGTTGATCGATTTCTTTCGAGCAACTATGAAACAGTGGTGGTTCTAACGATGTAATGTTGGAGGTAAGTGTTTCCATATATTGTAATAGTTCAATGATAATTATAGTGTAATTTAATGTGCATGACAACGTATACATAATTGTTTGTTATAGCTGAAAGCAAAAAAGATGTTAGTGAGTATGCTGAGAACGTCATTGATACGAGGATCAACAAATCCTCTGCTTTTTGGGCATACCAGATTGATCAAAGCAGATATGAGGTGACTGACCAAATGAAAAATGGTATAATAAACTTGGAAAGTCGTTACTACATGTGTGGGAAATGGAAATTGTCGGGTATACATTGTACTCATGCTATGGCGGTATTCAAGGAACTGAGATATCAACACTGCAGTACATGGGTGTCATTGTACTTCACAATGGAAAAATATCGTTCAGTATATGTAGATGTTGTGTTTCATGTGCCAGTTCCAGCTGAATACGAAGAACCGGATGAAGTCATGGTTATTTTTGTTGGATTAGGTGTCTAAGCCCATAACTATAATTGGTATAAACTTGAATTGATAGTAGCACAGTCCTTTTGGGTTGCCCTCAAAACTAGCAATTGAATAAATTAATTTATCAATTGGAAATAGTAATATTTAATTAAGAATTAATCATAAATTAATTTGATTAATTAAAAGTGCAGGGGTTATAGTGTAATTGTTCAAAAGTTGAATAAGAGGCATTCTAGAATCATCCTAGAGACATGGACGGTTTTAGGAGGATCTATAATATCTAAAATTATCCTTGGAGGATAATTAGGAAGTCAGATAAATACCAAAATTAAGATGATGTTATTTTATTCTTTTGGGACTTATCTAGGGTTTCATGGTACACTATATAAAGGCCCCTATACCTCATAATTTCGTACATGCTTCCTTTAGGAAGTTAGGGCCAAAAATTCTCTTCTCTCCTCTCTCTCTCTCTCTCTCTCTTTCTCTTCAAGTTCCTTGGTTGCTAGGGTTTGGGTGCGAACCATTAGAGGCGCGACACTTTTGGCGCTTGCTTCCAAGAGTCTTTCAAGAAGGATTCAAGATTGTTTGCAATAAAAATCTTAAAGGTTAGTTTTCTTATTCTTATGAATTAGTTTTCATAGGAAAGTTTTGTGAGATAGCAATTCATAGTATGTTGCCTATATGTGAAAGACATAGATCCTATTAGGTTGCATGTGCCCTAATCATTTGAATTGTTTAAATGTTTTTCCGCTTAGAGCTATGTAGTTGTAACCCTAATAACTCATCAACGGTATCATAGCCTAGGGTTGTCTTTCATGTATTTGCACATTTGTGAATCAGAAAAGAAACCAGTTTTTGGTTCTGTAGCAGCTCACGTCGTGATCTCGGCTTAGTCCGAGATTTTTTGCTTAATCTGCCTTAACAACTTTTATATGATATCTAATCGATATGTTTATCCTCAAATCCAATTTCGGTGTATCCATGATGATAAATTAAAAGCCTATAAGTTAAGAGATAAGTATTTGACTTGATTAATTGTTTTTGTTGATTAATATGATTATCTTTTAAGTGTATAAATAAATCTAGATATTACTTGAACTAAATAATTAATGTCAAATAACATTTGGTATTTTTAAAAGTTTAAAATACATCCTTATGGATCTTATTATTAACTTAACTAAGTAATTAATTAAAAGACAATTAATAAATCCATAATTTGGTTTGAATTTAATTAAATTAAAAGTTTAATTTATTAAAAGATTAAACCCTTGCTATTTTAAAATGTTTTAAAATACATCTTATACTATGTATATAAAAAAATTATATACGTATAAGAAAGGTCAGTCGAACCGCTAGTACGCCTCATTCACAAAGCCGATCTATAAGGGGGGTATAAGGAAACTGCCTATAAAATGGTAGTTGAATGGGTTTCCACTTGTCACACCCCCAAACCAGACGGCGGAAACGTCCGGGGGTGGAGGACTTCAATTGTAGTATCACAACACATGCATCATAGTAATCAAAGTACAAACAACCATTGTATTTAAAAAGTATAAGTATTTACATGTGTTCAATCATTGTATATTGAACCAAAATAGTTATACAAAAGAAGATATGACTCAACATAGCTTCATCTTCTCAAAAAGCTCGGGGAGTACCTGTGTATTATTTCCCTGAGAATACAAGTAATTTGAAAAGAGAGTATCAACATAAAGTTGAGTGAGTGCATAAGTGTTTATGTTTGAAAGAGTATCTATGTATCTTGTATATGTAAACTGTTCCAGAAAATCCTATATTTTCTGTTGTATATGAAAAGTAGTTTTATTCCCATAAAACCGTTCTCTTTGTATCAATGTTTTGTATTTGTATTCCTTTATGAAAACTTGTAAATGAGAGTGTGCCTGGCTCCACCAGCTGTTATTGAAAACTATATTGAACCATTGTAGTTTGTATTCTGTAAACTGGTACTTTGAAGGTGTACTTTCGTTTAGTTGTTTATACATTAACGTATTGTTAATATCTTTTTAATGAGTTATTATAACCATACTATGACGGATGGCCTGAAACAAACGCTTTGTGGGCGTTTAAACTGTTGATAACAATTGCCACTCATTGGCGTGTATGCCTGACTGTAGCTGGCAGCCTGAGTGCGGGGTTGTCAATCCCGATATAGATCTACACACAACTTCTTTCGATCCCCGGGCTGGAGATTCTGGTTATAATGTCAGGGCTTTACCTTGGTTGTCTAAAATGAATTAAACAACCTGAATTGAATGTCTCATAAAAAGCATATAAACGTTACATGTATATTAGTTATGAAAACCCAATCATTCTGAAATAAACGATTGACAGTATGTTCTTCAATTAGTATTCCGAACATGTATGTTCTTGAATCAAAACCCAATCATTCTGAAATAAATGATTGATAGTATGTTCTTGAATTAGTATTCTGAACATGTATTTGATAAGTGTAAACCCTTGATTTGTTCTGAATCAAAACCCTTGTTTCTTGTAAAACAGTGTATTCTAGTATACTTGAATCATGAATTATTGTTCTATGTATAAATTATACCTATTATAATTTATATGTACTTTCTGAATCGGTATTTAACTATGTTTGCATGTAATCCCTTGCTCAACATGTTACAAAGGACATTGAATTGATGAAATAACTTTTATATTTATATACATATACAATTTAATATATAAGTAAAATTTAAACGACACTCGGACAAATAACCGGTACTATAAGCCCACATCCAAACAAGGAAAAGGACCCATAATGAGTTATCAGTCCTAATCCTTTTAGATCTTATTTATATATATATACATATATATATATATATATATATATATATATATATATATATATATATATATATATATATATATATATATATATGTTGGATTAATGTCTAAGTCCATAACTATAATTGGTAAGACTTGACCCGACCCGGCATGGTCCATTTGGGTTGCATGGCATCATGCATTTGGATAGACTATAATGAGAGAAATAACACTTAAGGTTGGTTAATATATTATAAGTTCTAATATATTAATAAGGTTATTTAATTAGTATTGATCAAGAATTAATTTGGAATTAATTAAGTGATCAAAAGGAGACTAATTAAATATATGGGTTGATTGTGTAAATCATTCATTCTTATATATGTGGGCTTGTGATCCAAGATTTCTTATGTTGGACTAAGTCCATGGGGTGACCCATGGATACTCCATGGAGGTTAAAATCCATGGAGCATAAGGAATGGGTAAAGTTATGAGTTACATGGTGTAACCCTAATAGCCACCATATAAAAGAATCCCATGGCTCAAGAAATCGTGCACTAATGTGTGAATATGAGGGCTAGACGATTTCAAGGAGTGTTCCATTTCTCTCAAGTCATTCCATGTGCATTTGGTGTTGTGTGAACCATTTGAGGTGTCACACTTGGGGCACTAGGCACTCAAGCTTCATGGAGACAAGCTACATCAAACAAAGGTATGTTTTCTATCCATTTGATTACCCAAGTATCAAGTATTGTATGCTAGATAGGGTAATACCTTGGAAAGTTCATAATTGCATGTATAATAGAGAAAACATAGATCCAAGGTATTTAGGGTTGCATGTACACTTAGGAGTGTTAGAATGCGCAAAATCCATCAGTGGTATCAGAGCCAAGGCTTGTTTTCTTGTTATACTTGCAAAATTAGCTGAAAAATCGAATTGTATTAGTTTAAAAGTTATGCTAATTACTTGGAAAAAACATTTGATGTGAATTATCTTTGTTCATATGAGTTTATTAGATTAATAGAAAAGTTAATTGATTATGTGTTTTCAATCCATTTTAATCTAAGAGTTGATTCTAAAATGTGTTTTTGTAACTTGTCCTCAACTTATATGAAAAGTCACATTTAAGTTTCATAAAACTCATAAAAAGTTGGCAATGGTTACAAAAATGAAAAGTCTTGTCCTCATTAAATGGTTTTATGACTCCATAACTTGTCCTCAAGTTATGGAGGTTCAAGAGTCACTTCATTAAATGATAAAATTTGTAACCTTAATTAGTTCCATAAGTTACAAAAATAAAGAAAAGTTACATTCTTTTATTAGTTTAAAGTCTTCCATAACTTGTCCTCAAGTTATGGAACTTGAAGAGTTTTTTTTAATTAAAACTACTTTAAACACATAAGTTATGGAATTAATTAGTTTTGAATATTTTCAAAACTTGCCCTCAAGTTTTGGAATTTGTAAAGTTTTCCCCATGAATACTTTAATTCCAAGTTAGCCCTTAGAATTTTAAAAGTTAAAATTCAACCCTTATACTTTATAGTATTATAAGTTAATAATAAATATATGTATAAGAGCAAGTCAGTCTTACCGTTAGTAGGCCTCATTCACGAAGCCGGTCTATAAGGGGGGTATAAGGTTACTGCCTATAAAATGGCAGTTTAATGGGTGTCCACTCTCACCCACCGCTTCCTTGACTGGTGGAGGGTCGTTAGCCGAACGGGTAGGACAAGGACTATAATTCTCCCTTCATTAAAAGTATTAATGATAAATACTAAGTAACTAAACTTTTTATAAATTTCCAATCTTAGTTACTTAGGAAAATGTGAATAAGGTGCTAATCCATGAAATTACACTTTGCACTTTGTTTAAACCGTTAGTGGAGCGTGTGTGGTTAACCGGCACACTAACCTGGATTTAACAAAGTAGGCAAAGGGTAACTTAATATTTATCATAGTATCGGTGGAGCTTGTGTGGTTAACTGGCACATCGATTGAGGGGTAAATATTAAGGGTACCAAGTATATTTGCATGGTTACTTCACACCTTGTTTTGTGATCCTCGGCATCCCAGTCACAAAACCTGAAGGGCACACTCGAGATTGAAACATGCCATTGAAAAGTTCAATGAATCTCAAAAGATCTAGGAGTTTCAAATCCAATTAAAAACCTAATTACATTATTTCGTTTTTCATGGTGGAAATTGGTAAATCGTCATTTACCTACCTTCAACTATTTTATAACTCGGATTACGGCATCCCTCTTCCAGTTATAAATAGGTTGTTGGATCCTAGCCTTAATATTTCATATTGGGTGTTATATTGAGGACTTTAGATCAACTATCTTGAATATCTCCCAAAAGATGTCTAGTTCAGACATCTATGATCTTCCCAAATCTCTTGGAACTTTACTTCCTCCACCTCCTCCAATTATTCTCCCTAACCCACAAGTTCAAGGTCACTCAAGCCCTAATGGCAAGCAAGGTCTATGTGTGATCACATCTTAGAGATGAAGTCACATATTGACAAACTGGGAGAGTTGGGTGTTAAAGTCTTGAGAAAGTTGGATGTTCAATCACTTTCTAAGTCACATAGTGAGTTCCTTTGGGACTACTATGAAACAGACTATGACATGAACCTTAATGATCATATCTATTTGCTTGGTGCTGCTGAATCAGCAATGATTTGGAACGATAGTAAAGCAAATTTGATTAGAAGATCAACTTCCCAAAAACTTTATGGACAGTGACAATGGTGACACTAGAAATCCAGAAAAAGCATTCTCTTCCCAATGGAAAGGGATTGGCCATAGTCAACCCGGTTGACCAAATGGTAAGGAGAAAGGCTAAGTCTGAGATAGTCCCATTACCAAAGGGTCCATATGTTTATTTTGCCAAAGGAAGGGGCGTTGATTGCAAAGCTGCCAAGTTTACCTAAGGATGTTAAAGTCAATAAGTCTGACTCTACTTCAGGTAGAGCCCATTATCTAACTCTGTTAAGTTTCTATTCTAAGATCCTCATTACATGATGTGACTGGGTCACATGTTGATGTTTTAAGAATCAAAGAATAGAGAGAAAGCTTAAAGGAAGTATATGCTGATTCTGATCGCGTAGGTGGATTTCGATCGCATCAGAATTTTGAAGCTGTTACTTAGGAGTTATGATATATTGCTTAGGAATAGATAACAACAAGTTTTTCCGTAAGCATTTGCACTATAAGGATAAGTTTTTTCCGCAAAGTTTTGAAATAAAATAAAAGTTTTTAATTTTATATTTATTTTAAATATCCTTACAAGTGGCATTTGTGAAAAATGGTTGTTTTTATGATTCCATTGATAGCAATATTTGAAAAAAAAATGGACTTGATTCTTTCGTTTGTGGTAGTGTCATAATTTACCAAATAAGGAAAGATTCTCATTCCCAAGGCTTCAGTTGGATAGAAACTTGGAATCATGCAAGTTGAATAGTATGATGAATGAGAACTTTCAAGCATTGGAAAATTAAGACTTGTTCACATGGATGTGTGAGTCAAGTTAAGGACTAAAGGGATCGAGTACACATTCTTGTGCACTGGTCAAGTCCACCACAAAGCTCGCTAAGACTATTCGTCATGATTTACTAAATTTTAGTAAATATGGTTATACTTACAAGTTTAAGTATAATTCTGAAACATTGGAAAAGTCTCAATGTATGGTAGAACGAATGGGAAGAATCAAATTAGGCAGAAAGTTTCTCAAATCTGAAAAGATAGGAGAGTACTTTAGTATCATGTTTTGTGATCATCTTAATGATTAAAGAACCACATCACAATTGGTCTTCTAAGGACATCTTAGTGCATTCTTATGACTAAGAAGAGGAGTCATGAATTGTTGAAATGGTTAAATCAAGAAGATGAGTCATACTTCGTTTCAAAACAAGTCTTAGAGTCATACTCCAAGACTATAAGTTGAGTGACATATCTTAAAGAAAGGTTTATAACACTTGTCAAATGTAAGAGTAAAAGTGTCCTACTCTTGTACATTTGAAGTTGGTAAATTGTGATGTTTTGGATTAAACAAAGACCAACTAAGGCCAATTGTGTGAAGTGTTTGTCTTGATAAAGAATCCGCACTATCTCTTGAATATTTGGCAAGATAGTCTTATATGTCAAGAGGACAGTGGGAGTCTTAAAGATCCTAAAAAGAATTTCAAGAACTAATCAAGAATAAAACCTGAGGTTCTTCACTAGCACACGACTTGAGGTTTATAACCTATCATGTTGACATATTCTGTGCCCATTCCAGTTAAAGTTGGCTTTGCATAGGAGTTCTGAAAGTTCTCAATTGGTTGCATAACAACTTGGAAGCAATGGCAGGCCCTGTACTGCCAGGTGGCAAGAAGTTAAGATTGCATAAGTTCAGTCCATATGAGTTTGGATTTGTCATTATCCTTCTCTTGTGACTATGGTTTTGACGATTCACATGGATAAGAACACATACACCATAAAATCTAAGGGTCATAAGGTTTCTCTCCGATTCATGAAAATGATGGTGAGGAAACACTTCCACCAAGTAGATTTGAAGCAGATGGCAAAAGGTCTAAACAATTGAGACTATAATTACGGCATCCTTTTTCATAGTTTTGAAATTGTTTAGACACACATGCATGCTATCTAAGGAAAGGTGTATGATGTTGATAAAGTTTTATCAAAGCATCTCGTATCAGAAATCTGAACTTAGGTAAGGAAGTCAATAAAGTATTGATTTCTAGAAGTCCAGCTGATTTCTGAGTACATGTCAAAGCTAGTGGGAGCATAAGTGTTATGTTAATAATCATCATGTTAGTGGGAGCATGATAATTGTTGTTAGTGTTGCAAGTTAGCAATGCTAATTATCGAAAACAAAAGTTTCAATTCGTGAGGCTGCAGGGATTGAAAAAGTTGTTTTGCTATAATTAAGGGAGAGGATATACTTCATTTCAGTTCTAAAGGCTTAGATTGAGACCTTAATCATCTTTAGTCAAGAATATATATATGAATTTCATGTTGGATTGGTTCAACTTAAGGAAATTCTATATATTGCGTTCTCAAAATTCGATTATGATTACGGCATCCCTCTTTATAGTCAAATTTTGAAAACATGGCAAATAAAAATATTGTAGCAAAAAACTGGTCTGGAATCATGTCTTTATGTGAGACATCATGAATCGTGTACCATTTGCTTTGGGTACAGGATCGATTGCATGTGCTATAATATTTGTCATTTCTAAATTTTTCCAAATGCCCAGAGGCATTAAGAAGGGAAAAGGTCTACAATTGGATATGACTAAAATGATTAAGCAATTGTCGAGGACAATCTGAGGTTTACCAAAGATTGGTTGCTCAGGGATAGTTGGAAGTATAGTGCTAATTTTGGAAGGACCATATTGACATATTCTGAAAAGAGGCATCTCTTATTCAGAAGTGATAGTCAAAAATGAGAATATGGAGTTGTCTCCATAGGTGGAAGTTATCTGTGTAAGATTAGAAAACTTAATGCAAGAAGCATGTCCAAAGCAATGTACTTTGAATATGAGACTTAGTTTCCATGGAGTTGATCTCCATTGGAATACCTTATAATGACTGTTGACAAGTCTTTGTGACTTTGTACATATTCATTACAGGAGGGTCAGTGCATATAAGTTTAAAATCTAAACAGATTTCGATAAATGATAGGAATTTGAAATTCTCACATTTTTCGATAAGCATTTGGGAGTGTGAAATTAGAATCATTGAAATTATGTTCAATTGGTTTATTTCACAAAGTAAGGATCATAGACAAACATAGAGTGCATACTTGGTGTATGGCAAAGCTATTGTTTAAGAAAAACATAGTGTACATGCTTGGAGCATGGGACAACTAGTGTTTTTAATTCAAGTATAAAGTTGATAAAACCGAAACAATGAATAATGAGTAATCAGTATGGTGATAAATAAAAGTGTTTATTTATATTCATAGGGTTTGATACCATATTTGATTCATTTATTCTTGTGTTTCACTTTGCATGTTTTGACTTCCAGAATAACTAAGTCGCTCTTCCTGAATGATTAAGTTATTCAAACCATCCACAGTCGGTCATATGTTGGAAGTAGATATGAATCAAGACTGTCATGGGTTGGTTTGTAGAGGTCCAAGTTGGTGGACAAAGTGGTGCTACAACACTCATGAGTGCTCATAAGTTCTGAGTATTGGATTCAACCCGCGCTCATTTGAATCACTTCATGGATTTTATCACGAGTGATCATGAGACGATAATATCTTATATTCTTCAAACCTAGAGATATGAGTTGTTACTATGAGTTGGTTGTACATTGATTGCACGAAAACGCATTCGGTAACTCGATGTTATAAAACGTGCCTTTGTGTGTGATTCAACAAGTAGTAGAACAAGCCATATGAGTCGAAGTTTATCCATTCCTTTTACCTTCGGGATAAAAGCGATATCTGTGGGCCCCTCGATGATTGATAATCCATGTCTCAGTCCATATGATATCTAGAATGGAGGAATATATGATCCCTTATCTAATGGACAAGTCATTGACAAAGGTCAGAGTTCATCGACAAGGTCAGAGTTCGACAGAAACTTTTGAGAGCCACGATTGCTGATCGGTTCCTGAAGTCATACGCAATAATAGTTTTAGACTTATCCAAGTGGGAGACTGTTGGATTAATGTCTAAGTCCATAACTATAATTGGTAAGACTTGACCCGACCCAGCATGGTCCATTTGGGTTGCATGGCATCATGCATTTGGATAGACTATAATGAGAAAAATAACACTTAAGGTTGGTTAATATATTATAAGTTCTAATATATTAATAAGGTTATTTAATTAGTATTGATCAAGAATTAATTTGGAATTAATTAAGTGATCAAAAGGAGAAAAATTAAATATATGGGTTGATTGTGTAAATCATTCATTCTTATATATGTGGGCTTGTGATCCAAGATTTCTTATGTTGGACTAAGTCCATGGGGTGACCCATGGATACTCCATGGAGGTTAAAATCCATGGAGCATAAGGAATGGGTAAAGTTATGAGTTACATGGTGTAACCCTAATAGCCACCACATAAAAGAATCCCATGGCTCAAGAAATCGTGCACTAATGTGTGAATATGAGGGCTAGACGATTTCAAGGAGTGTTCCATTTCTCTCAAGTCATTTCATGTGCATTTGGTGTTGTGTGAACCATTTGAGGTGTCACACTTGGGGCACTAGGCACTCAAGCTTCATGGAGACAATCTACATCAAACAAAGGTATGTATTCTATCCATTTGATTACCCAAGTATCAAGTATTGTATGCTAGATAGGGTAATACCTTGGAAAGTTCATAATTGCATGTATAATAGAGAAAACATAGATCCAAGGTATTTAGGGTTGCATGTACACTTAAGAGTGTTAGAATGCGCAAAACCCATCAATATATATATATATATATATATATATATATATATATATATATATATATATATATATATATATACAAATATGAATTTTGGGGAAAAATATAAGTTTATAAAAGAGTTTAATGTTTTGAGTATTTTTGATGATTTAATGTCGTTTTATCATGATTTGAAATCATGATTTTATAACACAAAGTTTTTGTGTTATGCTTGTATTCCCCCCCTTAAAATAGTAGAAATTATGAAAATACGGGGGTATGAACTCACTTGTTAGATGGTGATTTGGACAGCGTTTCGTTTCTCGGAAAGGAGTTTATTTGACGAGAATCTGGCTCAAATCGGGCAGAGTTTCAACTGGAGAAAGGTTAACTTCTCGGGAATCTCGGGGCTTCGAGGCTTGCTTAGGGTTTGAGACTTGATATTGGGGCTTTAGCGGTTGAATATAAGTTTGTGGAAGTGAAAAATATGAAAATGTGTGAAATTTGGGGTGAAAAGTGTAAGTTTTTCGGAAGCCCTCGCATGCCTTATATAGGCCGAAGCCTCGGATCCGAGGCTATGCGAGGCTGTGCGAGGCTGCCACATATTCGGACAGGTGGCGAAGGAAGGAGTCAGCAGCACACGCGTCGGTCATGCGAAGGGTACACGGGGCGAGACTTCGGACGTGATGGCTTCTGACTGGACCGGACTTCGGTCCAATGGGAAGAAGGCACGGTGCGAGGGGGGTGTCCGAGGGGTGTCCAAGGGGTGTCTCATGCGAAGGTGTCGACTGCTTACTGGACCTCGGCTGCGGTCCTATCAAATGGTGCCATGGCGAACTTCGGTCCTATCAGAAGGTGACACGTGGAGGCTCGCATGCGAGGGTGACGTGTCCGAAGGTCACCCATGCAAAATTGCCCGGTTTTAGATATTTGTGCCAAAAACTTACGAAAATCTTAACGTTCGCATACGAGCTCCGTTTTCGACGTTCTTTATATGCACGCTTAGGTAAAATTATACTCTACGACTTTCATTTAGACTTTGTCGGCTGATTTTGAATTTATTTTTAATATTATTATTTTTAACAGACCGGGACAGGAAATCCGTTAAAAATTCATAACTTCTTCATCCGACGTCCGTTTTTGTTTGTCTTTTTATCGTTGTACTACTATTGACGAGACCTTCAATTCTCGTTTAGGTTGTGTCGGCTAAAAATAACTCGATCTTTATTTCGAGTTTTTAGCTGTACACTGCTATACTGAAACTTAGAAAAATCGTAACTTCCTCATACGAAGTCAGATTTTGCCGTTCTTTTTATGAAAGTTCTCGGTTTAACATAAACTACAACTTTCATTTAGATTGTTAAGGCTAAAAAGCCTTTTATTGAAAATTCAGTTTTTACACTGAACAATGTTTTGCCGGTTTCGTTGCGGATCTTCGATTGGTCATAACTTCTTCGTTATAACTCGGATTTTAGTGTTCTTTATGTTTTTGGAAACATTGTTACAATCTCTATCACTTGGTTCATCCCAATCGAGATTGTTTAATAATTTATTTTTAAGGGTCAATTATGTAAATATACACAATATGCTAAAATTTCTCTTTATTATTTTAAAAAGAAATACAAATTGACCTACATTATTACATAGGTTTGAAATAACGGTTTGTTACATTATCCCCCCGTTAGAGAGAATTTCGTCCCGAAATTAGCATTTCAGATAGACTAGGGAAAAAGATGTGGATATTTATGTTGCATTTGATCCTCCCGTTCCCAAGCGAATTCAGGTCCCCATTTTGCATTACAGCGAACCTTCACTATCGGGATACGACTTTGTTTAGTTTTCTTAACTTCCCTGTCTAGAATCTCTACGGGTTCTTCCACAAAGTTGAGGCTCTCATTTAACTCGATTTCCTCGAGTGGGATTACAAGAGTCTCGTCGGATAGACACGTTTTCAAGTTCGAAACATGGAAGGTAGGATGAATGTTATTTATTTCTTGGGGTAGTCGAAGTTTGTAAGCTACAGGACCAATTCTAGCAAGAATCTCGAATGGTCCTATGTACCTTGGATTTAATTTGTCACGCTTTCCAAAGCGTATCATGCCCTTCCAGGGTGAGACCTTTAACAAGACGCGGTCACCAACCTAGAATTCCAAGGGTTTTCTCCTTTTGTCAGCGTAGCTTTTCTGGCTATCTCTGGAAGCTTTAAGTCGTTCCCGAATTTGTACGATTTTCCTGGTGGTTTCTCGAATAATTTCCGGACCAGTGAGAGCACTGTCAGGAGTTTGACCTCTAGCTAGCTACGTGTCACCCACTTCAGCCCAGCACAGAGGGGATCTGCACTTGCGGCCATAGAGGGTTTCGAATGGAGCAGCCTTTATGCTTAGTGTGATAACTGTTGTTATAAGAGAATTCAACAAGGGGTAAATGAATATCCCATGCCTTTCCAAAGTCTATCACGCAAGCTCGCAACATGTCTTCTAATGTTTGAATCGTCCAATCACTCTGTCCGTCGGTTTGTGGATGGTAGGCTGTACTAATGTCCAAATCCGGTTCATGAAATAATAGACTCCATCATCCTTGATTTCGAAGTTCTTATCCATTCCTCTCAGAGTTTCACCTGCCACGTTTTCGGGTTTCAAGGCTTCAAGTTGAGCTTCTTTGATCTGTGTGGACAGATGTGAATGGATTATCATGGTCAACAACTTTACTCGGCGTCCCGAGTATTCTTTTCTGCTAAGGGCGTCAGCTACTACGTTTGCTTTACCAGGGTGATAAAGAATTTCACATTCGTAGTCGTTCAGTAGCTCCACCCATCGGTGTTGTCTCATGTTCAGCTCTTTCTGATCGAAGATGTGCTAGAGACTTTTATGGTCCGTGAATATTGTGCATTTCGTGCCATATAAGTAATATCTCCAGATCTTCAGAGCAAACACCACCGCTCCTAGTTCAAGGTCGTGTTTTGTATAGTTGACTTCATGCGTCTTAAGTTGTCTTGAGGCATAGGAGATAACATTTCCTCTTTGCATAAGTATACACCCAAGCCCTTGATTTGAAGCATCACAATACACTACAAAGTCTTCTGTCCTTTCGGGTAGAGACAAGATCGGTGCACTGCACAAGGCTTGTTTGAGCGTTTGGAATGTTGTTTCTTGCTTCTCTTCCCAACTAAAAGTTACACCCTTTTGCGTCAGGGTGGTAAGTGGTTTAGCGATTCGGGAGAAATTTTGGATGAATCTGCGATAGTAGCCAGCAAGACCTAAGAATTGATGGATTTCTGTAGGTGTTTTGGGTGCTGGCCAGTTTTCAATTGCTTTGATTTTGGAAGGGTCCACGTGTATTCCTTCTGAACTGACCACGTGACCTAGGAATTCAACCTTCCTAATCCAAAACTCGCACTTTGAAAACTTCGCATAGAGTTTTTCTGTCCTAAGGGTTTGTAATATTTGACGAAGATGTTGGCCATGTTCCTCTTTGCTTCTTGAGTAGATAAGGATGTCGTCAATGAAGACTATGACGAATTTGTCCAGGAATGGACAACACACTCTGTTCATTAGGTCCATGAACACAGCAGGTGCATTCGTCAATCCGAATGGCATCACTATAAACTCGTAATGACCATAATGAGTTCTAAACGCGGTCTTGGGAATGTCTTCCTCCAAAATCCGTAACTGGTGATACCCAGATCTTAAGTCTATTTTCGAGAAGTAGTTCGCACCTTGAAGTTGGTCGAACAGATCATCAATGCGAGGCAAAGGATATCGATTCTTGATGGTAAGTTTATTCAGCTCGCGGTAGTCTATGCACATGCGGAATGATCCGTCCTTCTTCTTTACGAACAAAACCGGTGCTCCCCATGGTGAGAAGCTTGGTCTTATGAAACCTTTGCTAAGCAGTTCATTAAGCTGGCTGGATAATTCTTGCATTTCAGAAGGTGCAAGACGATAGGGGATTTGGCTACAGGGGTAGCTCCAGGGATTAAGTCGATTCGGAATTCGACTTGTCGTTCGGGAGGTACTCCTGGAAGATCATCGGGAAAGATATCGGGAAAGTTGCAAACCTCTGGAATGCTCGCGATATCTTCACTTCTTTCTTTTTGTCTATGATGTGAGCTAAGTATTTTAGTGTCATTGCTTTGTAAAACTGTAAAGAACAGACTTGTAATTGTTTTATGAAAACTTTGTATAAGAATGAAAACTCTAGAAAATCCCATATTTCCTACTAGTATAAAGCAGTCTTCTACCAAGACCCGACTGTTTTGAAGGTTTACACCTCTGCAAAAAAATGGGGGTTTTTCCCCTGTATAACTATTATTATCTAAATATAGTTTTACATAAATATGTATGTGATATAATCACAAAGTAACTGTAATAGGGAAAAATAATATTTTACCTCAGCAGTGACACTGCTGGCTATAAAGTTAATAAAACATAGACTCCAGGTGATATCGAATGAACAATACGCCTCAAAAAGTCTAAATGAATGAAGTGTAGACTCCAGGTGGTATCGAATGAACAATATGCCTCGAAAAGCCTAAATGAATGAAGTGTAGACTCCAGGTGGTATCGAATGAACAATACGCCTCGAAAAGCCTAAATGAATGAAGTGTAGACTCCAGGTGGTATCGAATGAAAAATACGCATCGAAAAGCCTAAATGAATGAAGTGTAGACTCCAGGTGGTATCGAATGAACAATACGCCTCGAAAAGCCTAAATGAATGAAGTGTAGACTCCAGGTGGTATCGAATGAACAATACGCCTCGAAAAGTCTGAATGAATTAAGTGTAGACTCCAGGTGGTATCGAATAAACAACACGCCTCGAAAAGTCTAAATGAATGAAAAGCAGACTCCATGTGTAGGATGATTAGTCCTGTGGGGAGTAGTGTATGTACTAGTGCACTAGGAATAGTAAATAGTATCTCCTAACTATGCCCATTATAGTTACTAGTAATATATGCATATGAATAAACGGAAGTATGCCTTTGCTACCCAAAGGTACTGAACTGACTGATAGAACTTTTATGTCTATATATGTATACATAATATATAACTAATATTTAGACGACCTTCGGACAAATAACAGGATACCCTAAGTCCACAACCAAACAAGGAACAGGAAATAAGGCGGGTTAGCAGTCCTAAGTCCTTTAAACATTACTTATATAACTATACATATAGAGGCATGCAATTGATAATCTAAAAGTTTAAAAGAAGTTTTGTAAAACATTTGAAAAGTTTAATAATAAGACTTGATGACTTGATGTCAATTTATAAGACAATTTAAAAGCAGTTTGTTTGATATAAACAGTTTAAAGTATAAGAAATCCCTTATTTGGAACATAGCTTGAAGTACATGAAAACCTTTGTTTGAAACATAGTCATAACAGAATTTTAAAGGAAAGATGTAGTTTAGAAAATAAATTTGATAAAGAGTTCAACGTGTAAAAGCATTCGAGAAATCATTTGGAAGTAGTTTGCTTGGTAAAACAACTAAAAGTGTAGTAAATCCATAGTTTGATAGTTATAAATCACATACGATTGATATGATAACTATCATGATTCAACTTGTATTCCCCCCCCCCCATAAAAGTGTTTAAAAACATTTAAAAGGTTAATTAAGGGGTATGAACTCACCTGTAGTGAGTGATTTGGATGGAAGTGCCGGATAGGATGCTAAGTGTCAAGTGAAGACTTGAACACACACTCGGATCCTATTTAACATGTAGTGATACATAAATGTATCTAATTAGTCATTTAACACCTAATTAATCAAGTAAAGACACCCTAATACATGGAAACACTTTGTTTCAAGTGCTAGGAGTACTAAAGGGTTGCATCTAAAGAGAGTATTGCCTCACATTGGAGTTTACTTCCCATTTGGTGAGAACACATGAGTTTACGGTTTTTGGTCATTTCCCCCATGAGTTTACGGCCGTAAACTCATGGTAATTTGTACCATTGTGTGATTTAAGGTCTTATACCCCTCAAGGAAGTGTTCTAAACTTGTATTGAAGGCTTAGGAAGGGACTAGGGCTAAAAATGGCCCTTTATTGGAGTTTACGGTTCTTGGACCACTCCCTTGGAGTTTACGGTCGTAAACCCATGAGTTTACGGCCGTAAACTCATGGTCACTCCAACCATTTCGTGTTTTGGGGTTTCTAGCTCATGCATGCAAGGTTCTAGTCCAATATTCAAGCCCCAGAAGGTGTTGGTGACACTTATGCACCACTTGATGGTGTTTACGGTTCAAGGAGATCCCTTGACCGTAAACCCATGTGTTCTTGAGGGTTTTTGATGTTTGACAATGGTTTAGCAAGTATTCTAAGTAAATAACTAGATAGGAGGAGTGTACTTACTTATAGGAAGCTTGTAAGAGTGTTTACGGTCCAAAAACACTAGTGTGTGTTCTTGGTGTTCTTGAAGAACACTTGAAGATCTACACAAATGGAATGATTTCATGGATGAAATCATGTAAGATCACTAGATTAAGGTAGGGAACAACTAATCAAGGCAAGAAACACTTACTTTCTTGAAGATCTTAGAAGAAAAGTCGGATGATACTTGAGAGAGAAATGGGTTTTCTAGGCTTGAAAGGGTGAAAAGTGATAAAAGTGACTAAGTGTCATATTTATACTCCTTGGGGTTTACGGCCGTAAACACCATGTTTGGGTCGTAAACTCCAAACTCTTGGAGTTTTGAGACTTTATTGATGTACAATAAACCTTAGGATATCCTCTCTCCAGTTATCTCCTAAAGTACTAAACTTTAAAACACTCAAACGGACTTTAAACCGGCTAAAATTTAGCAGAAAAGTATTTGACTTTTATTTGAAGTGCTTGACAACAGGGTTTGTACGAATGGAAAATTCGTGTTGTCACATCATCCCCCCGTTAGAAGGAATTCCGTCCCGAAATTAGAGTTTAAGCAGATAAGTAGTTACAAATAACTAAGTAAAAGATGAGGATATTTCATTTTCCACTGATCCTCTCGCTCCCAAGTGAATCCAGGTCCTCACTTGGTGTTCCAGCGAACCTCCACTATCAGGATTTGGCTTTGCTTTGTTTGCTTGACCTCTCGGTTCATGATCTCTACAGGTTCTCCCACGAAGTTGAGGCTCTTGTTGATCTCGATTTTGTCGAGTGGGATTACAAGAGTCTCGTCGGACAGACCCTTTTTCAAGTTCGAGACGTGGAAAGTAGAATGTACGTTACTGAGTTCGCGGGTAAGTTAAGTTTGTAAGCTACAGGGCCGATTCTAGCGAGAATCTCGAAAAGCCCTGTGTAACTTTTCTGTCGGTCACTAGAGGCTTTAATCGTCCACTAATCTGAACGATCCTCTCTAATGATGCCCTCTTACTCCAGATCGTGAATTTCATAACTAGCTTTGTGGGTTTCTAACTGATGGTGGGGGGGGGGGGGGCTTAGGTAATGAGCTTACCTCGTTACATCAAAATGCAACTGAGCCCTGGATTTGGAAGTGTCTTCTTGAATTCCCTCTTCGCTAACAATGCGACACAAGAATTTGACCCTTCGAATCCAAACTCGCGTTTAAGATAATTTCGCGTAGAGCTCCTCTGATCGAAATGTTTCCAATATCTGTTGAAGATGTTGACTATGCTCCTTCTTATTACGAGAGTAGATAAGTACATCACCGATGAAGACGATGATGATCTGATCCTAGTAAGGACGACACACCTTATCCATTAAATCTATGAATACTGCGGGTGCGTATGCTAATCCGAACGGCATCACTACGAATTTGTAGTGCCCATAACGAGTTCGGAAGGTTGTCTTCGGAACATCCTCCCCTAGCACTCGTAGTCGGCGATACCCGAATCTTAGATCAACTTTTGAAAGGAAGATCGCCCTTTTTCATTCGATCAAATAATTCGTCTTTGATAGGCAAAGGGTACTGATTTTTGATGGTTAGCTTGTTGAGCTTCCTGTAATTGATGCATATACGAAGTGAACAATCTTTCTTCTTTGAAGAACCAGACCGAAGTTCTCCAGGGTGAGAAGCTTGGTCTTATAAGGCCCTTGCTGAGCGGTTCGTTAAGTTGATCGGACAGTTCTTGCATCAATGCGGGTGCTAGACGATAGGGCGGTTTGGTTACTGGGGTAGCCCCTAGAACTAAGTCGATCCTAAATTCGACTTGACGTTGCGGAGGTACTCCTGGGAGTTTTCTGTTCTATCTGAATGTACTGTCTCGATCGGTGAGAAGGCATTTGATTGGATTCTAAGTTTATCCGCATGGCAGTACGATCACTCGTAGTCTTGGGCTGTCTCCGTCCTAAAGTTCGTATCAGAAGTCATATTTGGTTCATCAATCACAGCTTCGTGTATACGAGTCGTATATAATTAATACTGAAAAGGCAGTCGAATAAATGATTCTTCTTTAAGCTCACATCCAAACAAGGAAAAGAAGTTAAAGCGGAATCATTAATTCTAAGCCTGTAGAACCTTGATTATATACCACCCTTGTGTATACCTTCTCCAGCGATAGATCAACCGTATGGGTCTTCGGGTTGAACTTGACGTACTGTACGAGTGGTACTCCGGAGAGGTTTGCTGAGGTGTCTTCAGGAAGGATACGAAACATAGGGTACTCTCTGCATGAGTACCTCAGAGTTCTGGAATGACGGCTTCGCTAGAAAGGCGATTTCGGGGAAAAGAATTTACGCGTGAGACTGGTATTGTGAAGGTAGGATTTGCTCAAGTTATATGAAAATGTCGGACTACTCGGAATAAGAGGTATTAGACTTAGTTCATAAAGATGTTACAAACTAAACACAACGGTGCAACCTTTAACAGAGTTTCAGTACTTTAGTTTACTACAAGACTACTGCTGCGAATAAGGTATACTACAAAAGCAAGTATACGCAGCACGAGAGCCCATTAACTGGCGGGACCTCGCAAAAGACAAGACTCGAGTTGCACTAGTGTTTAACAGTTTACAAGTCTAATATAACGAAACGCCCTAGTATTTCAACGTGGGTCCGGAGTAGTCTCTCCTGCGGCAGTGATCCTTAGTATATTCCCGTCTGCGCCAGAGTTCTTTGTTATAGGACAATCCTTCTCGAGGTGTCTTATCTCACCGCATAGGTGACATATCTGGCTAGCACCAGCATCGGTGGTGGAAGTGATGTGTCGGGTCGGAGTTATGTGGACACGGTTGCTTTCGTTGCTCCTCCTTTTCGAACAATTCCTCTTAAAGTGTCCGATTTCACCTCAACCATAGCAAGCCTGGTTGGATCCGATGTCAGGGACCTGAGTGATGGGTCGTGCCGGTGCTCCACAGCTACGAGCATGGTGCCCTATTTTGTGGCAATTGCATCATTGCATTTCATGGCAAGCCCCATTATGATGAAAGCTACACTTGTCACACTTCGGAAGTTTTCCTTCGTATGGTCTGATCAGTGCTGGGACGGCAGGGGTTGCCACTTGTTGCTGTTGCATGGCAAGTCTTTGGGATCGCTTGCGCTCCTTTTGGGCTTGACGCTTTCGTTTCCTGTTCTCGGTTTTACGGCTTTGCAAGTCTGTGACTGTTATCATTTGTTGGCTTCCCGGATCGATACAACGATCGGAATTGTCAGCCCCCTTGCCAGCCTTGCTTGCGTTGTTAGCCCTGAGGTTTGCAAGGACAGCTGCCACTGCAGCTGTTACCGCGGCTTGGAATGTAGCGACATCGATATGAAGGATAGGGGTTTCGTTGCTTGTCTGGTTATTTCTGGATGACGACATGATTTTTCTATACAAAAGAAAATGAGTTTGTGAGTGATTACGGTTGAATCTAGATGTATTTCGACCATTCATGTAAAGAGTAGGAGTAAGTTCTCGAGGGTTTGATCTACATCCTTATGATGCAGTCCTAGTAAAGAGTAGAAGTAATTTCATAGAATGGTTATAAGACGATTGCTATTCAACCTTCGACGAGAATTGGAAGTGATCCCTGAGCTAAATCACCATAGCTCAAAAACTTGACTAGAGTGAGTTTCAGATAGAATTCTAACGATAGTAGGATGAAAGTATTTGAACAAAGATTGACACAGAAATTAGTCGGCTGTTCATATCATCGATATTTAGGATGTAATAAGTTCGGGAAAATTTAACCTTGTAGTAGGCCTTACATCATATCTGGAGTAGAAAAAGTTTTGACAGCATAAGGCCTAACTAAAAGTACTCACGGTACTGGGGTAGTTACATAGAAAAGTGCTACATAGGGCATAGACAGGAAACGATTTCTTATAACAAGGAAGGAAAAATAAGGCATCTTTTACTGGTGACGGTCATCCCTCTGGTGAACCCTTAGTTCAGCCAGTTGATGTTCCATATCTAGCAGGTGTCTTTCGTACACCCTCTGGCGTATTCAAAGCTCTATGACTTCGGCTCGAGTTTCAGCTAGTGCTTGCAGTAGGGCCTCATGGTCTCCCCTAGGTCTCTCGCGAGCATCTTCCAGACGAATGGTGCGGAGGGTATGCATGCTCGCATTGGCGTTAACTTCTGTGATTTGACAGAGTGTTGTCCTGCCCTGAATGTCGTTTCGGGCAACCCTGCGGACCAGGGTTGGCAGAACCCTATCTGCTGAGCTTCCCTTGCTCAGGTTATAGAAGCTTCAGTCTTCGTTATACGGCATGGGTTGATCTTGCTCTTCGCTCCATGTCTCCAAACATTCTACCCAAGGAGGCGTCGGGACTTGGAAAGCTGGACGAGGGTTAGGGTTTGGGTTGGGAGCCACCGGGGGTAGGTTCTTAACCTCGGGTTCAGAGTTAGCACCATGCGAAGAGCCTTCAGCATGGTGATCATCCAAAGGGATTTGATGATCATCTTCTGGCTCTTCTTCAAACCATCCCTCATTGCCTTCGTTCGGGAAGTACGGGTCGCCGTGGGGATGGGGTCCAGTCATGTTATCAGATATGTGTAATCAAAACAGGATAGGCCTTCGAATAAGTGACCTTAACTCCAAATTCACAAGGAATAGGGGGTAAGGCAAAATTTCACAGATTCTAAGTCTATGTCATCCTAGTTACATATAACCTTAGCGTATCCACTTAGCAACTATTGACCTATTAATGAAGATCTTTAGTTCTCAACTAAGTAATTATAGTAACGCAGAATACTCCTAATGCTTTCATTATGGTAGTGTTGGTAAGTTTTTAGACTTGTTGCCATATCACAACCATTCTTGGGCATATGCTAATCACTCCTCGGACCAGCATAGTTGATCAGGCTATGCCACTCTCAGGACTGACCATACCTCCCCGAGCTTACTTGTGATATTCAACAATCATAATCCTTTTGTTTTTGTCATTGTGACACTGATTTTAGTATGAATGCAGGCATGTATACTTAGTTAAATATTTTATTATTTAAAAGTATAACTCTTGGTCAGAGTATTTTAATCCCATTGTATTTATAGTCTGTATATCTTTTATGGGTTGATATACTCGATTCACTATAAACAATGCTCTGATACCAATCTGTCACACCCCAAAACCAAGAACGACGAAAACGTTCTGGGGCGGAGGACGTTATGTAAAGTATCACAACGGTGTAAAGTAGTAAACAAGCAACAACATCATCCATTGCATTAATAGTAGAATTTTAATACATGTGTGTTCTTTCATAGTATACGACATGATAATAAGAAATCAAAATAAAAGACAAGTCTTGACCGCTCCGTCTTCTCAAAACCTGGTCATCGTACCTGTCTACTGATGACCTGAGAATACAAGTTATTTTGAAAGCGAGTATCAGCTTTAAAGCTGGTGAGAACATAAGTATTTTAGTGTCATTGCTTTGTAAAACTGTAAAGAAAAGACTTGTAATTGTTTTATGAAAACTTTGTATAAGAATGAAAACTATAAAAAATCCCATATTTCCTACTAGTATAAAAAGCAGTCTTCTACCAAGACCCGACTGTTTTGAAGGTTTACACCTCTGCAAAAAAATGGGGGGTTTTTCCCCTGTATAACTATTATTATCTAAATATAGTTTTACATAAATATGTATGTGATATAATCACAAAGTAACTGTAATAGGGAAAAATAATATTTTACCTCAGCAGTGACACTGCTGGCTATAAAGTGAATAAAACATAGACTCCAGGTGATATCGAATGAACAATACGCCTCAAAAAGTCTAAATGAATGAAGTGTAGACTCCATGTGGTATCGAATGAACAATACGCCTCGAAAATCCTAAATGAATGAAGTGTAGACTCCAGGTGGTATCGAATGAACAATACGCCTCGAAAAGCCTAAATGAATGAAGTGTAGACTCCAGGTGGTATCGAATGAACAATACGCCTCGAAAAGTCTGAATGAATGAAGTGTAGACTCCAAGTAGTATCGAATGAATAATACGCCTCGAAAAGCCTAAATGAATGAAGTGTAGACTCCAGGTGGTATCAAATGAACATTACGCCTCGAAAAGTCTGAATGAATGAAGTGTAGACTCCAGGTGGTATCGAATGAACAATACGCCTCGAAAAGTCTAAATGAATGAAAAGCAGACTCCATGTGTAGGATGATTAGTCCCGTGGGGAGTAGTGTATGTACTAGTGCATCTTCATATTGTATACAATAGTGTTCCTATATATAGTATGTAATAGTGTCTCTTCCTATAGTATGTAATATATTCGTATAGACTCATGAATGAACTGACTCTTGTGTGATTCCTTGCACTAGGAATAGTAAATAGTATCTCCTAACTATACCCATTATAGTTACTAGTAATATATGCATATGAATAAACGGAAGTATGCCTTTGCTACCCAAAGGTACTGAACTGACTGATAGAACTTTTATGTCTATATATGTATACATAATATATAACTAATATTTAGACGACCTTCGGACAAATAACAGGATACCCTAAGTCCACAACCAAACAAGGAACAGGAAAAAAGGCGGGTTAGCAGTCCTAAGTCCTTTAAACATTACTTATATAACTATACATATAGAGGCATGCAATTGATAATCTAAAAGTTTAAAAGAAGTTTTGTAAAACATTTGAAAAGTTTAATAATAAGACTTGATGACTTGATGTCAATTTATAAGACGATTTAAAAGCAGTTTGTTTGATATAAACAGTTTAAAGTATAAGAAATCCCTTATTTGGAACATAGCTTGAAGTACATGAAAACCTTTGTTTGAAACATAGTCATAACAGAATTTTAAAGGAAAGATGTAGTTTAGAAAACAAATTTGATAAAGAGTTCAACGTGTAAAAGCATTCGAGAAATCATTTGGAAGTAGTTTGCTTGGTAAAACAACTAAAAGTGTAGTAAATCTATAGTTTGATAGTTATAAATCACATACGATTGATATGATAACTATCATGATTCAACTTGTATTCCCCCCCATAAAAGTGTTTAAAAACATTTAAAAGGTTAATTAAGGGGTATGAACTCACCTGTAGTGAGTGATTTGGATGGAAGTGCCGGATAGGATGCTAAGTGTCAAGTGAAGACTTGAACACACACTCGGATCCTATTTAACATGTAGTGATACATAAATGTATCTAATTAGTCATTTAACAACTAATTAATCAAGTAAAGACACCCTAATACATGGAAACACTTTGTTTCAAGTGCTAGGAGTACTAAAGGGTTGCATCTAAAGACAGTATGGCCTCACATTGGAATTTACTTCCCATTTGGTGACAACACATGAGTTTACGGTTTTTGGTCATTTCCCCCATGAGTTTACGACCGTAAACTCATGGTAATTTGTACCATTGTGTGATTTAAGGTCTTATACCCCTCAAGGAAGTGTTCTAAACTTGTATTGAAGGCTTAGGAAGGGACTAGGGCTAAAAATGGCCCTTTATTGGAGTTTACGGTTCTTGGACCACTCCCTTGGAGTTTATGGTCATAAACCCATGAGTTTACGGCCGTAAACTCATGGTCACTCCAACCATTTCGTGTTTTGGGGTTTCTAGCTCATGCATGCAAGGTTCTAGTCCAATATTCAAGCCCTAGAAGGTGTTGGTGACACTTATGCACCACTTGATGGTGTTTACGGTTCGAGGAGATCCCTTGACCGTAAACCCATGTGTTCTTGAGGGTGTTTGATGTTTGACAATGGTTTAACAAGTATTCTAAGTAAATAACTAGATAGGAGGAGTGTACTTACTTATAGGAAGCTTGTAAGAGTGTTTACGGTCCAAAAACACTAGTGTGTGTTCTTGGTGTTCTTGAAGAACACTTGAAGATCTACACAAATGGAATGATTTCATGGATGAAATCATGTAAGATCACTAGATTAAGGTAGGGAACAACAAATCAAGGCAAGAAACACTTACTTTCTTGAAGATCTTAGAAGAAAAGTCGGATGATACTTGAGAGAGAAATGGGTTTTCTAGGCTAGAAATGGTGAAAAGTGATAAAAATGACTAAGTGTCATATTTATACTCCTTGAGGTTTACGGCCGTAAACACCATGTTTGGGTTGTAAACTCCAAACTCTTGGAGTTTTAAGACTTTATTGATGCACAATAAACCTTAGGATATCCTCTCTCCAGTTATCTCCTAAAGTACTAAACTTTAAAACACTCAAACGGACTTTAAACCGGCTAAAATTTAGCAGAAAAGTATTTGAATTTTATTTGAAGTGCTTGACAGCAGGGTTTGTACGAATGGAAATTTCGAGTTGTCACAGCCTTGATGTAAGAAATGATCCGAAGGTTCGTTCCGGGTTTGTCGCCATAGATAATAAGAGTTTCATTAGTTGGCAAGTTCAAACGAATAGCTCTTTCATAACATAGGATGTCGGCATGGTTGGGGCACAACCAATCGATACCTATTATGATGTCAAAACTTTTGATAGAGTCCGACATAAGGTCTATTGGGAAAGACAAGTCATTTAAGGTAAGGATACATCCTATGTATATATCGTTGGTGGATTCAGATTTCCCGTTAGCCATTTCTACTGTAAACGTTTCATTTAGTGGTTGGGAGTTTTGATTTAGTAGATGTTTAAAATTATGGCTCACGAAGCTCCTCTCAGCACCACAATCAAATAGAATGCATGCATAAGTATTGTTGAGAAGGAACGTACCCGTGACCACTGCAGGGTCTGCCACCGCTTCTTCATGACCCAGTGCTAAAATCCTCCCAACTCCACCGACATTGCTAGCTTTTGGACAATCTTTCTTGAAATGCCCCACATCATCGCATTGGTAGCATGCTCAGCCTACTCCAGCGGCAGGTACTTGGTTAAGTGGTTGGGGTGGTATTCTACAGAATTGGGTAGTATGCCCTTTCCTATTGCAGTTACAGCACTGCATTTCTCGGCAATTTCCGTTGTGGTGAAAATTGCACTTGTTGCATTAGGGATTCTACCAGCATATGGCTTAGTTGGTGCAAGGTTATTAGGGACAGCAGCAGGTACAGTAGCGGGTATGGTAGCAGGTAAAGTAGTAGCATGGACGGCCACTACTTGTTGCTTCTTTGAAGGTTCCAGAGGAGATTTCCCTTCCTCTTGTTCCAACCCTTCTTCTTGCTGTTGTTGTTGTTCTCCTTGGGTTGTTCTGGAGCAGAAACCATAGAGTTTTGACGGGCTCCGTGGTCGATAAGAGATTGTGCCAGCTCTTTGGTACTGTCAAAAGTAGTAGGCTTCTAAGCTAAAACACTTGACTGAATTTGGGGCGACATACCCAAATATATCTCTCAATCTTTTTGCTCTCAATAGGAACCATATCCGGACAAAGAATTTCCAGATCACAGAACCTACTGGTATAGGTTGATATGTCAGAACCAACCATTGTAAGACCCCATAGTTCTTGCTCCAGTTTCTGTATTTCCCCTCGCGGACAGTATTCCCGCATTAACATGGCTTTTAGGCTCTCCCAGCTGATAGAGTTAGCCACTACCAGAGTAAGTGACTTAATGTGGCCATTCCACCACGTTAGGGACCTATCTGAAAAAGTACAGGCAACAAATTTAAATTTGCTACCCTCCGGACAGGAGCAAATTTCGAAAATTGCTTCTGTCTTCTCTATCCACTGCCTTAGTGCCATAACTCCCCCGGTCCCATTAAAGGTCCTGGGTTTGGCATTAGAAAAATCCTTATAAGTGCACTCTCGCGAATGCCCATGACTTTCGCCATGGTTGGAAGGATGTGCACCAACTCCCGACCCAATAACACCAGGAGTATGGATATGACACATGGTAGCCGCTACAGCCGCCGTGACCGCCGCTTGAAACATAGCGGGGTCGAATTGAGGAGGTGATGGTGGGGGTGGTGTCGGTGCTTCATTGATATTGATATGTCTTGGATTTCTACGAGGAGGCATCTTTTTCTATAAAAGTCAATAGATAAAAAGATAGTGAGATATCAAGAATGAATATGAATTTGATATCTCTGAACTAAACACTTAATTCAACATGAATGTCGTAAAGAATTGGAAATAGAAATTCACTGCAAGTACAACTTGCAACAGGATAATATGAAATTGAATGGTTATTTTCCAAAGAGTATGAATGTACATGTCGACTGTATTGGTATATTAAGTGTATGTAATCTGGAACACTTGACCTTAAAGCAGGTCTATAATATACCACAATACTGAGGAAGTGTTGACATCAAACCGACCTACCGAAAATAACATTTTCGCGGTCGTATTGAAAGCATGAAAAATAACACTGGAACATTTCTGTGATCCAAAACTTTGGAATAGGATGTTTATGAGAATTGTACTAACTCTTGTTGAAGTAAAGTGCTTATTGTTTTATTGATACTCGGTTTTGTACATATCGTGAAAAGTGGTAAATACATTCGATATAGAAAGTAGAAAGTAGAAGTAGTGCAAACACTACTTGCGGCGGTTGCTACGACGATTGCTGGGTTCCGATTCGTCTTGTGCTTTCCAGCGCCTTTCTTGGGCAGCTTGATGCTCCCTCAATTCTCTTATCTCTGATTCAGCAGCATTAAGTTGACTTTGAAGGGCTTCAGTATGGTGCTAGGTGTCATCCTGCATTTCGTCAAGACGAAGGATATCTGCAGTGTTCGCCTGCGCAACCGTATTCACTTCTAGGATTCGATTGATCGACATCCTTGATTGATCGAATTGCCGGGCTATTCGGTTTATTATAACTGGAAGAGATCTATCGGCTGTTCCTCCTCTCGAGACGTTATAGAAAACTCGTGCCATTCCGTAAGGAGGGCGTTGACCGTCTTGTCGACTCCAATAGTTTATTTATTGGCCCCACTCGGGTATGGGTTCTGCTTCCTCTTGCATCAGGGGACGCTCCCTAGGGTTGCAGACTTGTGGCTCTGTATCCGTACCACTTGATTCGCTGTCCTCAAAGGGTTCTTCATCTGAGTCTCAGATCCAGCCTGCATTTTGTGGATTGCAGGGGTCTCCCGCTAATTGTGTTCAACCATAGGTTCTGTATTAGAAGTAAGGTTAGTAAAATACTCTCCGTAGTATTTTAATCTTTGTGTTCTGTTCTATAGTTCTTCTGAATATGTATGGTAAGTTTTAGACATGTCGCAACACCACTATCACTCCCAAACACATGTTGGTCATATCTCAAATCAATATAGTTGATCAGGTTATATTAATTCCAAATATGATTACATAACTGCCCAGGTTTGACTATAGTGTTCAACATCCAAATACTTTTAAGTTCTTATGACTGTGATACTGTACTTGTAGGTATGAGTGTTAGTATACTTCTTGTAAAAATACTTAAATCTTTAAAAAGTATACTTGTAGTCAGAGCTCCTAGCCCCGATGTATTTATAGTTTGTATATCTTTTATGGATTGATATACTGAGTTCACTATAAACAATGCTCTGATACCAATCTGTCACACCCCCAAACCAGATGGCGGAAACGTCCGGGGGTGGAGGACTTCAATTGTAGTATCACAACACATGCATCATAGTAATCAAAGTACAAACAACCATTGTATTTAAAAAGTATAAGTATTTACATGTGTTCAATCATTGTATATTGAACCAAAATAGTTATACAAAAGAAGATATGACTCAACATAGCTCCATCTTCTCAAAAAGCTCGGGGAGTACCTGTGTATTATTTCCCTGAGAATACAAGTAATTTGAAAAGAGAGTATCAACATAAAGTTGAGTGAGTGCATAAGTGTTTATTTTTGAAAGAGTATCTCTGTATCTTGTATATGTAAACTGTTCCAGAAAATCCTATATTTTCTGTTGTATATGAAAAGTAGTTTTATTCCCATAAAACCGTTCTCTTTGTATCAATGTTTTGTATTTGTATTCCTTTATGAAAACTTGTAACTGAGAGTGTGCCTGGCTCCACCAGCTGTTATTGAAAACTGTATTGAACCATTGTAGTTTGTATTCTGTAAACTGGTACTTTGAAGGTGTACTTTCGTTTAGTTATTTATACATTAACGTATTGTTAATATCTTTTTAATGAGTTATTATAACCATACTATGACGGATGGCCTGAAGCAAACGCTTTGTGGGCGTTTAAATTGTTGATAACAATTGCCACTCATTGGCGTGTATGCCTGACTGTAGCTACCTGCCTGAGTGTGGGGTTGTCAATCCCGATATTGATCTACACAACTTGTTTCGATCCCCGGGCTGGAGATTCTGGTTATAATGTCAGGGCTTTACCTTGGTTGTCTAAAATGAATTAAACAACCTGAATTGAATGTCTCATAAAAAGCATATAAACGTTACATGTATATTAGTTATGAAAACCCAATCATTCTGAAATAAACGATTGACAGTATGTTCTTCAATTAGTATTCCGAACATGTATGTTCTTGAATCAAAACCCAATCATTCTGAAATAAATGATTGACAGTATGTTCTTGAATTAGTATTCCGAACATGTATTTGATAAGTGTAAACCCTTGATTTGTTCTGAATCAAAACCCTTGTTTCTTGTAAAACAGTGTATTCTAGTATACTTGAATCATGAATTATTGTTCTATGTATAAATTATACCTATTATAATTTATATGTACTTTCTGAATCGGTATTTAACTATGTTTGCATGTAATCCCTTGCTCAACATGTTACAAAGGACATTGAATTGATGAAATAACTTTTATATTTATATACATATACAATTTAATATATAAGTAAAATTTAAACGACACTCGGACAAATAACCGGTACTATAAGCCCACATCCAAACAAGGAAAAGGACCCAGAATGAGTTATCAGTCCTAACCCTTTTAGATCTTATTTATATACATACATATATATATATATATATATACATACATATATATATATATATATATATATATATACAAATATGAATTTTGGTGAAAAATATAAGTTTATAAAAGAGTTTAATGTTTTGAGTATTTTTGATGATTTAATGTCGTTTTATCATGATTTGAAATCATGATTTTATAACACAAAGTTCTTGTGTTATGCTTGTATTCCCCCCCTTAAAACAGTAGAAATTATGAAAGTACGGGGGTATAAACTCACTTGTTAGATGGTGATTTGGGCAGCGTTTCGTTTCCCGGAAAGGATTTTATTTGATGAGAAACTGGCTCAAATTGGGCAGAGTTTCGACTGGAGAGAGGTTAACTTCTCGGGAATCTCGGGGCTTTGAGGCTTGCTTAGGGTTTGAGACTTGATACCGGGGATTTAGGGGTTGTATATAAGTTTGTGGAAGTGAAAAATATGAAAATGTGTGAAATTTAGGGTGAAAAGTGTAAGTTTTTCGGAAGCCCTCGCATGCCTTATATAGGCCGAAGCCTCGGATCCGAGGCTATGCGAGGCTGTGCGAGGCTGCCACGTGTTCAGACAGGTGGCGCAGGAAGGAGTCAGCAGCACACGCATCGGTCATGCGAAGGGTACACGGGGCGAGACTTCGGACGTGGTGGCTTCTGACTGGACCGGACTTCGGTCCAAGGGGAAGAAGGCACGGTGCGAGGGGGGTGTCCGAGGGGTGTCCGGGGGGTGTCTCACGCGAAGGTGTCGATTGCTTACTGGACCTCGGCTGCGGTCCAATCAAATGGTGCCACGGCAAACTTCGGTCCTATCAGAAGGTGACACATGGAGGCTCGCATGCGAGGGTGACGTGTCCGAAGGTCACCCATGCGAAATTGCCCGGTTTTAGATATTTCTTGGTTTTTGTGCCAAAAACTTGCGAGAATCATAACCTTCGCATACGAGCTCCGTTTTCGACGTTCTTTATATGCACGCGTAGGTAAAATTATACTCTACGACTTTCGTTTAGACTTTGTCGGCTGATTTTGAATTTATTTTTAATATTATTATTTTTAACAGACCGGGACAGGAAATCCATTAAAAATTCATAACTTCTTCATCTGACGTCCGTTTTTGTCTGTCTTTTTACCGTTGTACTGCTATTGACGAGACCTTCAATTCTCGTTTAGGTCGTGTCGGCTAAAAATCACTCGATCTTTATTTCGAGTTTTTAGCTGTATACTGCTATACTAAAACTTAGAAAAATCGTAACTTCCTCATACGAAGTCAGATTTTGCCGTTCTTTTTATGAAACTTCTCGGTTTAACATAAACTACAACTTTCATTTAGATTGTTAAGGCTAAAAAGCCTTTTATTGAAAATTCAGTTTTTACACTGAACAGTGTTTTGCCGGTTTCGTTGCGGATCTTCGATTGGTCATAACTTCTTCGTTATAACTCGGATTTTAGTGTTCTTTATGTTTTTGGAAACCTTGTTACAATCTCTATCACTTGGTTCATCCCGATCGAGATTGTTTGATAATTTATTTTTGAGGGTCAATTATGTAAATATATACAGTATGCTAAAATTTCTCTTTATTATTTTAAAAAGAAATACAAATTGACCTACATTATTACATAGGTTTGAAATAACGGTTTGTTACACCACTCTTACCCACCGTTTCCTTGATTGGTGGAGGGTCATTAGCCGAACAGGTTCGATATGACAATTAATTCTCATTAATAAGTATAATGCGATAAAAAGTAACTAAACATTTTATTTAAAATACCAATCTTAGTTACTTTAGGAAAATCTGAATTTATATGCTAATCCGTGAATCTGCACATTACACTTTATGAGTCGTTAGTGGAGTGTATGTGGTTACCCGATACACTAGCGGGGAACTAATAAAGAGTGGTAGTGGGCGTCTAAAAAATTATCATTGATTAATGGAGCGTGTGTGGTTAACCGACGCATTAAAACGAGATGATAAATGACATTGAGAGTGCCAAGCTAATTCGCATGGTTATTCACGTGTCGTTTGTGATCCTCGGCATCCCAGTCACAAAGGTGAGAGCATAATCGAGATTAAAAATGCCATTGATTAAATTCAATGAATCTCAAAAGATCTAGGATATTCATAAGATTTATACTAGTAAAGGCCTTACCTACCTAAAATAGATTTGAATTTGATTACGTCATTTCTCTTCGAAGTTAAAGTAAAAAATATGGATCCTAGCCTTAATTTAAAATTTATGGGTTAATAATTAAGGATTAAAATCAACTAACTTGAATTCTCTTTTCTCTTATTATAGACGTCAAGTCAAGACAACAATGGTCTTCCTCGTTCTTTTGGAAATGGTTTTCCTCTTCCTTCTGAAGATGATCTTCCATATTTTCATCAAGATGAAAGTATGTTCCCTTCTTTGAGAAATGGTGGAAATGGACATCATGCTTCTACAACTCTTCCTCCTCCTTCTCTATTGACTCTCCCTACTTCATGAATTGAAAGATACGAAATTACTCAAGCCTTATTGGCATGCAAGCATCAAGATGGAAATTATGTGTGTGCGCATGTTCTGAAAATGAAATCATACATTAACAAATTGTAAAGGTTGGGTGTCGTTTTACCAAGGGAGCAAGCCATTGATTGGGTTCTCTTTTCGATTCCTGAGTCATATAGTTATTTCCTTGAGAAATTTTATATGAAGGACATTGACGTGACTCTAAATGATCTGACCCAAATGTTGATTGATGTTGAGGCAGAAACGCTTAAGAGCACAAGTCAAGAAAAAAAAATGCTTGAAGGGACTAATTCCAAAGGTTCCATGGACATTGACAATGGTGACAATGGTGGTCCGGAAAAGTTTTCTCTTCCCAATGGAAAGGTATCGGCCAAGGTCAAACCATTTGATTGTATGGTAAAGAGAAAGGCTAGTTCTGAGATAGTTCCATATGCTAACCCTAAAAAGTCATATGTTTCTATTGCCATTTGAAGGGACATTGGTTGCGAAGCTCCCCAGACTACCTGAAGGATCTTAGAGATGGTAAAGTCAAGTCGTGTGACTCTACTTTAGGTACACCCTGTAACGCCCGTGTTTCTAGGCTAGGCATTAATATTGACATAATGGTCTAGGTTAACCTTTGTAACTTATTTAGAAGAAATGAAAAGGAATTATGTGAATATTATGTGTTTTATGTGTTTTATGCTTAATTATTAGGGTTTAATAAATTAAGAATAAAAATGAGCGTCAAAAATTAAATTTTAGATAAAGCCGATATCTATTAAGAAACTTGTAGTCGGCGTGACAACGATTACGGATATATAAAGAATGCCGAAATCCGAGTTATAACGAAGAAGTTATGACCTGTCGAAGTTTCGCGATAAACCGACACGGTGCTGAATGTCGTAAAAAGTGAGTTTTCGATAAAATACTTTTTAGCCTTAGTGATCTAAACGAAACTCATAGTATTCGTTAAACCGAGGAGTTCGATAAAAAGAACGCCCAAATCTGACTTCGTATGAGGAAGTTATGATTTTTCGAAGTTTCAGCTTAGCAATAGACAGCTAAAAACTCGAATTTTAGATCGAGCGATTTTTAGCCGACACGACCTAAACGAGAATCGAAGGTCTCGTAAATAGTAGCACAACGGTATAAAGTCTGACGAAAACGGACGTCGGATGAAGAAGTTATGAATTTTTAACGGATTTCCTGTCCCGGTCTGTTAAAAATAATAATATAAAAATTAAAATCAAAATTAGCCGACGAAGTCTAAACAGAAGTTGTAGAGCGTAATTTTACCTACGCGTGCACATAAAGAACGTCAAAAACGGAGCTCGTATGCGAAAGTTATGGATTTTAGAAGTTTTTGCACAAAAACCGAGAAAATTCGCATAGTCACGATTTGCCACGTCACCCTCGCTTAGAACGTGCCACGTGTCCGAGATTGGTGAGTCAGGCGAGCCACGTGTCCGAGCTGCTGAGTCATCCGAGCACCTGGCCTTATCCGAAGCGGTCCAATCAGGAGAGGACAGCGAGGCCTTCGCACGTGCAGCCACCTGCGCACCCTCGCCTGCGGACCCCACCACCAGAACCGACTTCGGACCGAGGCTTCGGACCACTCACAAGAAGCCAGCAGCCACTTTGCACGTGCAGCCTCGTGCGAGCCATCCCCTACGAGTCCTCGGATCGGCACACCTGGAGGCTTCTCAGCCGTCGGATCAGGAGCTTCGGCCCCTATAAATAGGAGGGTGCGAGACCTCCCGGGTATACTTTGAAAAATTGTCATTTTTAGCCTTTTTTTCAATATTTCTTTCATTTCAACTTCCCTCGAAGCCCCGGTATCAATTATAACCCCTGAATACCCCACGAAGTGCCCGAGAAGCCCGTAAAATTTATCTTTTCGGTTTTGAAGTTCGACCCTTCGTAGAGCCCGATTTCTCATTAAAACTCCCGGTTTTATTAGAAACGATCGTTTTAGGAAACGAATTGCTGCCCGATTTTCATTAAATTAGGTGAGTGTATAGTTACTTTCACCTTACACATAGATATGAAGTATTTTATATAAAATACGTGCTGTGTGAATATTTATTGTTTGTTTATTTTAGTTGGATGTTGAAGGTGTGATTTATACATGTTTTTAAATAATTTAAACTGTATATGTATTTTTATCTACAAAAATGTTGGGTAAAACATGGGTAGATGAAATAATAAGTGTGTGATGAAAGGTGAGTTGGATAAATGAAATGATCAGTGATATAGATCATAAGTTGAGGGTGAGTGGTGAAAGGAGAACATAAGTTGAGGGTGAGTGGTGAAAGGAGATCATAACTTGAGGGTGAGTGATGAAAGGAGATCATAAGTTGAGGGTGAGTGGTGAAAGGAGATCATAAGTTGAGGGTGAGTGGTGAAATATGATATAATCTCTTACCCAAACGGTGACCCCCGTCATTCAGCAGAGTAGGGATGACAACCATGGACTATTCTAGATGGTCTGTGGAACACTAGCAGGCCCGCAACCTGTAGGTGTAATGAACTATAAGTTCATTTGGAGTACTCTAAAAACCCATTGACATGTATGACAGGGGTGAATACTGTCAATAATATTGTCAATAAATAAGAGCTATGAATTTAGCCCCTGTTGTATAAACCTTGGTGATGGTGTGACCTTGTGCCTATTCCTTAGGATGAATCCTTAGGAAGGAGTGATAGTTGAATCTTTGGGTAAACCCTTAAGAAATTAATAAGATAATGGGGTTGGGGTAATTTGGTTGATTGATTGATGTTTAAGTACAATAAATTTATTTATTGTGGGTTGAAAACCCTATATGCTCACCAGGCTTCCAAGCCTGACCCACTCAGCTTTTTATGATTACACGTAGTGGACCCCGAGCATAGTCGGATGATGATGATGAGTGATTTATGGATTATAGGCCAGTAGTTATAAATAACTGTTGTAAGGCTTATAATGTCTTGTTTATGCTTTTGATCTGTATCAGAACATGACATCCTGGAGGTTTTAATATAAAAAGGAAATTATATATTTCTTAAAGAAAGGTTTTGATAAACTTTTATCATATGTTGTTTTGGGGACCAATTCCGCAATATCTTTTGAAAAGATTTCTCTGATTTTATTTTAAAAAGCATAAATTAAATCGGTCTTTTCTGGCCGAGAAATTAGGGGATGTCACACACCCATTATCTAACTCCATTATTAAATAAGTTCCTATTCATAAACTCTTAATACATGATGTGATGATCACATTTTTATGGTATTACAGGATCTAAGAGAAAGAATGAAAGTTACGAAGAGTAGGATGAATCTGATCATGAGAAATAGATTTCGGTTGCATGGTTCGATGATCATATTTTGGAAGCTACTGGCTAGGAGTTATGACAATTTAATAGATTAGGAAATGTATAGAAACATTGTTTTCATTTACGCATTGTATGGACAAGTTCCTAATTTTCGTTTATTGTCAATAAAAGTGAAATTTTGGTTTATCTAGTTGGTTTACTTTATATTTCTTTACAATGACATTTATGAAAGTGATGGTTACATTTCTATTATTAGAAATATTAATTGTGGATTTGATTCTTGCTGTTTCATTTGTGGAAATGTCATAATTAACTAAGTGATAAAGAATTCTCATCACCCAAGTTTCAATTGGATAGAAACTTGGAGTCATACAATTTGAATTGTGTGATGTATGAGAATCTTGATCGTTGGAAGATTATGACTAATTCGTTGATCACATGTTTATGTGAGTCAAGTGAAGGACTAATAGATTTAGTACATGTTGATATGGATTATTCAGATCTGCCACAAAGGATGAAAAATTCTATTCGTCATGATTTACTAATGATTCAGTAAATATGGTTGTGTATATAATATTAATCATAATTCTAATATGTTGGAAATGTTTTCAAAGTATAGCAGAACGAATAAGAAGAATCTGTTACCCAGAAAGATAAAAGTTTCTCCAATGTGAAAGGAAAGGAGAGTACTTTAGTATCGTGTTTTATGATCATCTTAATGATTGTGGAACTATATCACAATTGATCCTCGGAGAATGTCTTAGTGAAATTGTTTGACTAAGAAGAGGAATCAGATATTGTTGAGATGGTTCAATCGAGAGATGAGTCATACTTCGTTTCTAATCAAGTTTTAGAGCCATACTCTAGTTACTACACATCGTATCTTAAAAATTATTTTATACTAAGTAGGTTTATAAAACCTCATGAAAGGTGGAGTAATAATGTTTTCTTACTCTAGAACATTTGGAATTGGAAGTTGTGATGTTTTTGGTTACAACAAAGAATAAACTCAGACCAATTCTATGAAGTGTTTCTTGTCGGGAATTTTCACTAACTTTTGAATATTTGTTTTAGCTTATCAAGGAATGTTCCTTGAGAAAGAAACCTATATGTCAAGAAGTCAGTGGGAGTCTTAATGATCTTGAGAGTTTCAAAAGTAAATCGAAAATAAACCTTTTAGTTATCACTAGCACACGACCTGAGGTTGATAACCTATCATGTTAACTTGACACATTCTTGTTTCTGTGCACCTTCCAGTTGAGATGTCAATGCTTATGAGTTCTATGGTTCTCATTTCAATGCAAAAGGTAGAGCACGTTGGTCAGTGAAAGTACATTAATCGATATAGGTGAGCTGCTTACCAACTTGGAAGCACTGGTAGGCCCTTGTGCTACCAAAGGGCAAGAAATTTAGAATAATGAAGTTCAATCCATGAGAGGAAAGTTGAATTTGAATTTAGTTTTGTCCTAAACCTTATCTTATGATTGTAGGTTGGAAGTGATAGATTCACATGGATGGGAACATGTACACCATAAAATTTAGGTGGAAAAATGTTTTACACTAAGTCATGAGAATGATTATAAGGAAACACTTTCGCTAGTAGATTTTAAAGTTTTAATAAATATCATTATGGTTAGTGGTTGTGTCAATTGCGTCCTCAAATTCGTAATATGATTACGACATCCCTTTTCATAGTTCGAATTGTGAGAAATGTCAAGGAACTGTTTGAACTTTCAATACATATGGCTATAAGTTCTGAAAGGGTCTAAAAACACACACACACACATATGTTATCTAATAAAGATGTATGATCTTAAGAAGTCTAGTCGGAGACTTATCGAAGCATCACATATCAAAAATCTGCACCTTAGTAAGATAGTCAAGAATATTGATTTCTAGAAGTCCAGTTGATTTTTGGGTACATGTCAAATCTGGTTTGTAACGCCCGCAGATTCGGGCTAGTCAATTTAGAGACAATAAACATTAAAAATGAATTTTTGATAGAAGATTATTTAAGATAAATAATCTTAACAAAAGTTATGGTATATGTCACAAGGATTTCATACATATAAAGAATGCTCAAAATCCGACTTATAACGAACAAGTTATGACCCGTTGAAGTTTTACGGATAAAGCGGCATGACTCTACGTATCGTAAAAAGTAATTTTTTTTAAAAATTACTTTTTAGCCTTAGTAATCTAAACGAAAGTCGTAGTAGCCGTTAAACCGAGAGTGTGCATATAGAGAACATCAAAATCTGACTTCATTTGAGGAAGTTATGATTTTTCTAATATTCATAGCAATATACAGCCCATAAATCGAATTTTAGATCGATCGATTTTTAGTAAAAACAACCTAATCGATAATTGAGAATCTCGTTAATAAGAGCTCAACGATATAAAGACAATCGAAAACGGACGTCGGATGAGAAAGTTATGAATTTTTAATGGACTTTAACTGTCTAGGCCTGTTAAAATATAACTTTAAAAATAAACTCAAAATTAGACGACAAAGTCTAAACGAAAGTTTTAGATCACGTCTCTACCTACGCGTGGATATAAATAACGTCAAAAATGGAGCTCCTATGCGAAAGTTACATCATTTAGAAGATAATTAATTTTGTGGTTAAGTTCCGGAGGTGACACGTGGCACAATCTCAGCCACACCTTCTTCCCCACGGCTTCGCATGCGATTTGGATACGTGGCACTGGCACGCCCCATGTAGCTCGAAGTATGCCCCGTGTACTAAGTATGCCCAACTTCCCCTTGCGTACGCCCCACGTACAAGGGTGCTGGCAACCTATAAATAGAAGGCGTTTTCACTCATTTTTCTCACACCATCTCATCCATTTCTCTCTCAAACACCCCCACACCCTCAAGGATTTTACCTAGAACCTCCTAGGTATTAGTAGCAAGTCCTGGAGCACTAGAAGGCTCCGAGAAGAAGAGATTTCGGCTCTGAAGTTCTGCCCACGCAGAGCCCGGTTCCTCGCTAAACTCCGTTATAAGTGAGCTATGCTTATCCTACTTTAAGTATAACTTATGTTTAAGTTCACTATCGTTATTATGAACCTATAAACAAGATTTATTAGTGATTCCAATTCATTATACTGATTGATCTACTTACGGGGATGATGGCTAGGCTGTGATTTAGTGAGGTGTTTAAAGTGGGATTTCCAAACAGTATACTTCGTATACCAAACAGACCCTACCTCCGATATGATCCTACATGGTTGTTCCTTACTTTGATAGATCATGAAAGTAGACTTTGAGTTAATGATGAATCTAGACTAATAATTATTCACAATAAATATTAGACTAAAACTTAGTGATAATAATGCTAGGTTACGTCGACGGAAAACACAATTGCTAGAAGCGAAGCGCTGACGAATCATCACTTTAACAAATTGTGACAACCCGTTATTTTCAAGTCAATAAAAGTCAACAAAGATTATAAGAGTCAAACTTTGGTCTAATAGTTACAAACCATTTGATGTAAATATGTTAACTTATAATAGTTAATGTATTTTAGTTAAAGAACCAATACATCACAAACCGAGAATATTCGCATAGGACAACCTCGTACCAAAAACCCTTTAGGGCCGAAAACCCTTCGGACCGCAAACGTGCGAGGCCGCAAACTTGTTCTCGGCCGAAAACTGTTTTCTCGGATAGAGTTCCTGACAAAAATTGGCCCAAGTTCTATCCATTTCACGTTATTCAAGGCGTTTTTCCATGTCCCAACGAAGGTGTCCCATCATAATTTCGGTCATATACACATGGGGACCGAAATCAATACTTCATTCTTACACTTGTTGGCTGAAATCACCCTTTTTACCTCTCAAGAACACAACCGAAAACTCATCTTTTTCTCTCAAGTATCATTCGAAAACCACTTGAATCTTCATAGGATCTTACCAAAAATCATCAAGTGTTCTTCATATCTTTCGAAATCATCATCCAATCACCTTAGTTCCAACCGAAAACGCCTTAATCTCCTTGATTTCACCAAGAACACTCTTCGAATCATCAAGCAACCGAAAACCCCCAGGTAACTGAAACACCTATTTTCGGTTGATTCTAACACTTTTTATAAGTGTTTCTTACATAATCCTTGTGTTATTTATCACTTAGATTGATAAGTTATTAACTTTAGTTCTATATCGGGTATAATTATTATCTAGGATACGACTTCTCGCACGGGTTCTAAACTAGAGGATCATTACTACTACATTGTATCTTCACTCGAACACTCACATAAGGTGACTTCATACCCCTATGTTTTACCATTTTTAAATGCTTTTAGGGAGAGAATACAAGCAAAACACAAAGTAGTTGTGTTAACACTGACATTCAATTACAAATCATTTTAAGATATTTAATGCTTTTATAAACTTGTCAAACCATTTGAAAATGTTTTTCAACCTCTAAAATTACTGTTTTATCAAACTATATTCATATATATATATATATATATATATATATATATATATATATATATATATATATATATATATATATATATATAATTATGATTTAACAGACTTAGTACCAGTATTTTTGCCTTAAATCTTGTTCCTTGTTTGGTTGTGGGCTTAGGATAGGAATGCTTGTCCGACTGTCTTTTAGATTATAATTATACACGCAACATATATATAAGTATAAAACTTATTTCAATAACAATTACTAACCCTTTTGTACATGCCGATCAAAAGGGTTATTTCCTTTAATTATTTTCTGCACAAACATAACACTTGTAAACTATAATAGGTATAGTTTTGAGATCCATTCACACTTTTCTAGTTCAATGATACATTACATGAATCAATACATAAGTACAAATTACTTTTCATTACAAATACATTATTCACTTACAAGAACAAGAAAACATATACACACTATACGTGAACGAGTTATTACTAAAATGTGAGCCACTACTTCATGGTACCTACTAAGGTACATGCTAAAGTCCTATTTTATAACCAGAGTCTCCTGGAGGGAGAGCGTGAATTTGTGTATAGATCTATACGGGACTGACAATCCCATACCTCGACTGGTAGCTACAGTTGGACCGGCAGGTCTAGGGGTGACAAATGTCATAACATTCTGACGCCTGAAAAACGTTGTGTAGGCGACTAGTCAGTTCAGTATGGTTATAATATCATTCACATTAAGCATTAACTAAACATTTTGGTTTACAAAACAAACATTACTTTAGTGGTTTTATTTTGTCACAACTAGAAATTCTATGCTTTCGTAACAATAATGACGATAACATTTGTAACTAAAACTTGAAAGCATGCATGATGTTTATTCAATGACAACAAAATTCCATCAAACACTCTATACAAACACTTCAAATAGTCAACAAAGGATTGGAAACCCTAAAAATCCCGGTTTAAGTCCAATATGGACTAGGATTTTCTTATTGAGCCTAATGGACCAATAAATCTCCAATTTGACTAGTTTGGGCTTAGAACTCTTAATTGAGCTCTAATTCAACCCACCTTCATGAGATTTAACATTTTGGGCCATATTGGGCCTAAAATGGAATAAACTACTCCAATAAGCCTTATTGGGCCATGACTAATCTAATTAGCCCTAATGGGCCACAAACCTATTCTATTATGCTAAATGGGCCGTGAACCATCCAAAGGAGCCCAATGGGCCGAAAACTTTTTCTAGGAACTTGATGATTTCGAACATAGGCTAGAAGTGGGCCAAATTAATCCATGTTTCTTTTACCAAGCCCAACTCGGCCCAAAATTAAAAAAAAAAAAAGAAAAAAGAAAAAGAGAATGGTGATAAGGGTGGACTTAGGAGGTGTCACCTCCCTATTGTCCATCATGTATCCATGCAAGGCTTACACTTCCCCATGCACCCATCAACTCACACCTCTCTCTTCTTCCCTCTCTTTTCTTCCTTCGGCCGAGAATAAGAAGCAAACACACACACATCTTCAAACTTACACTTCAAACACTCTCAAGAACATCCTCTTCTACATCTAAATTTTCGAAGAACTAAGGTGCATTCAATAGGATCTTTCACTAGATCATCAAATCTTTGGTAAGTTACCATAACTTCTAGATACATAAACTTCATTTTAAGCTAAATCATTCTTCTTAAACATTTTATTTCATGATCCATACTCTAGTACTCCATAGAACTCAAGATCTACACAATGAGAGTTTATAAAAGCCAAAAATCACATCATCTTCTTCCATTTCTACTTCAAAACCGAGAACAACTAAGCAAGGTGAGTTCATACCCCTTGTTTTCAGTTTTTACTTGTTTTTGGGGGAGAAGACAAGTACTATGTGTTGATCTATGTGTGTATGCTTGTTATATGTGATTCCTTTGGTTTATGTTGTAAAAATATGATATTATTTGCTAAATCTTGAAATCTATAAAGTGTGAAAGATACATAAACAAATAACATAATAAACAACATACTTCAAATATCTAAGAGTCCTTAGGCTCAAGAAGTGGAAACAAAGTCAAAAATCCTTATAAGTGTCATTTTTGCAAAAATAACAAAGATTTGGGTAAAATATGATATTTTCGGTTTTATAAGGATAAAATGGTATTATTCACATAACAATCTGACTTTTATGAAAATAACACTTTTCTAGGGGTCAAAAACATAAATTATAGCTTATTGGGCTTACATTTGGGCCTCACGGGTTTTTGGGCCCAAAGTTGCGAAAAATGAAGAGTTTGGGGGCTGAAGTGGTAAACTTATCAAAATATAAGTCTAAAACGTGAATAAACTGTTTTAGGGGCTGAAAATGACTTTGATGCAAAATTTTGACTAAAAATGCAAAGTTTTTGATTTTGGGGTCAAAATTGTAAAACTTACGGAATTTGAGCCAAAAGTGTAAACTTTTTACAAATAAGGGATGGAAATGGCAATTACAATAGTTTTGGGCTGAAATTATTATTTAAATAAAGTTTGGGTCAAAATGTCAAGAAAAATGGTTTAAGGACAAAAAATGTCAATTTTCATAAAAAGGAACTAAAAGTGTCATTTTTATAGATAAAGGGGCTGCAATGGTCAAATTAAACGTTTTGGGCCAAATAGGCGAATATTAAATTATTGGGTTAAAAATATTAAGTTTATAACGCATGGTTTTAAATATATATATATATATATATATATATATATATATATATATATATATATATATATATAATCAAAGCTTCGTTATAAATCAAACGTCAACGTATTTTAACACTTCGAATAAACGTTTAGCCTACAACAAATACCTACACTACGAACTTAAAAATCGATAAACTATAAATGATTCAATGATTGGGCTCAAAAATCTTCTGTTCGTGCTATTGGGTCTTTGTGGCCCAATATCATGATTATTGGGCCCAATATATTCACACATGTTTATTGGGCTTCCGGTGACCCAATTACATACCAAATGGGCCTTTATCAGCTTTAACATGCTATTGGACCTTACTGGCCCATTTGCATTGCTAATATGGTCCTAAACCTTCATCATATGCTTAATGGGCTATAACGTGTCCATAGCATACTCGACAGCCTGTAATAACATACAAAGTTAGTGGGCCTCCGTTGTCCTCTTTTCCTTGTCTGTTAGGCTTACCTTATATTCAAGTAAACATAAATCGGGTTGTAAAACAATGTTATTCAATTTCATTTGGATTTAGTGAGAAATAACGGGTGACACCAATAAGTGTCGGTCGTAGTTTGTAGTTATAATCAGAGTCTGCTGGAGGGAGAGCGAGAGTTTGTGTATAGATCTATATGGGGGTGACTCCCCCACACCTGAGCTGTTCGCTACAGTTAGACTCGGCCAGTCTAGGGTGACAAAATCTTAATTCAAGACCAGCATTCGATAAAATGTCAAGACAGGCGAATTAGTCATTATTATGCATGGTTATAACGACTCACATAGAGATCCATTACCATCTAAGTAATCATGGGAAATCATATTCATACGCTGTGACGATACAATAATACAAAACTATCATACTATTTATATCGGAAAACATCGGGTTTTCCGGGGGAACAACATTATTCACTTTTACTTACAACAACTATAATACAAGACTATTATGAAAGGCATTTCACTTTTACATGTTTTGAAATCATACACACGTATACTTATGGATCATCACACCTTTTACGTAAACAAATTCTATTACAGAAAATATCGGATTTTCTGGGTTTTACAAACAATACAAAACATTTACACATCAAACCTGCTTATGAACTCACCAACATTATATATGTTGACCATTTTCAAAATAACTTGTATTCTCAGGAAATCGTTAGACTGAAGAACCTCCAAGTGTGTCTCAGGAAATTTCTTTTGTGAAATGTCAATCATCAGAAAATTTATGTTTTGAAATATGTCATGTAAACATTATAATTGATGTGAACAAGGTCAGTTGTAATGTATTAATGCATGGTGATGTTTATGTTATGTTTCATGTATATTCATTGTGATGATATTTCAATTTAAGTCACACGAGCCCTCCGACGTTTCCGCCGTCTGGTTCGGGGGTGTGACAGGTTGGTATCAGAGCTTTCTTTATAGTGAACTAGCATATCTAACCATACAGGATATGCAACTATAAACACAATGGGGCTAAATAACTCTGAACAGAGTAAATAAAATACTTACCTATGTGCGCGTTTTAGAATAACAACATAATACTAAACAATAAAAGTCTTTGGGGGATTTGAACGTTGCGATTTAACCTGGGCAGTTATGTAATCGTATTGGAGATCAATGTAGCCTGATCGACTACATTCATTCAAAGTACGATCAACATATGTTTGGGAATAATCTTGATGGTCAATAAACCAAAAACTTACCATCTAACTATCCAAATAGGGTAGAGGAACTAAACTTAAGAAAAATAAACACTGTAGGAGTATTTTAAGAATACTATCCTTATACACCCCAATGCACACACTTTTCACACCTACACTTCCCACGCAGGCGATATGGCAGGAATGCAGCAAGACGGCCCCTACTATAACAACGTAAATTTTCAAAACAATTTTTCATTTTTAAAACATAAATTTCATTCATAAGATATCATAAGAATCCATTGTATCACATGTTATCATAACGAAACAAATCTCAAGATATTTAATACATAAATCCAATCAGCGTGTACAGATCATGTCGGCGCCTTCCCGCGATCCTCACTGGTACCTGAAACACATCACACAAACACTGTAAGCATAAATGCTTAGTGAGTTCCCCAAAATACCACATACGCACATACGCCACTCAAGGATATCGCTCTACAAGACCTTCCGGTCCATGTGTCTCAGGGGACTTCCGTCCCATAACCCTGATTGACCTTCCGGTCCGTATCATCTTAACCTTCCGGCCCGTACACCGTTGACCTTCCGGTCCATATCATAATACTCATAACATAGCACATACATATTACATAACAACATACGTCACATACTCATCATAGCACACAAGACCTTCCGGTCACACATAATTACCACTCTAGGTAAAGTATAGTGAGAAGACTCACCTCGTACGATGTCGGATAACCTTTCGTGCTCGACAACCCGACCTAGCCTCCTCCTATCAACATAATAACATCTCTAATCAATACTTTCTCTTGTCCTCATTTCTAAGGAGTGGGTAGAAGACCATTCTACCCCTCCCATATCTCTCTCTAGAATCAGCTCGACAAAAACCCTAAGGTCAACTCAAGTCAACTCAAGTCAACGGTCAAACTTTGACCAGACTCGTCGAGTGCACTCGTGTGACTCGGCGAGTCCATACGTCTTCCAAATCCTCATAGATCTTCACTCGACTCGTCGGGCTAACCTTTCACTCGACGGGTTACCACTGGTCATGAATCGCGGGGCAACCCGACTCGACTCGGCGAGTTCCTTCCATGGCAACACTCAAATGACCTTCTGAGGTCAGATCTGTTTCTCTAACCTATAGATCTGACCTTACCTTACTCAATAATCACGTAAAGGTCCGACCTTTACACTCATGAAACGTTTAATATGCTTCCTTTGGTGAAATAGCCTCTAAAATGGCAACCTAGGCTCATATCTCTAATGGAATAGCATAAAGCAGGGAGGTTGGGGCTCCCTGGACCTCTCAAGGTCCAGATCCAGAGTTTAACACTCAAAGGGACATCATAAGCATCATATCCAAGCCAATAAAGAATAGAGAAAACCCTAGATTCAAGGGTCCTATACCAAAACAGAAGAAGGGTTCGATTTAATACCTCAAAGATGGAGTTTCCTTGCTTGAAACCACAGAATAGCAACCCCCTTGACCTTCTTTTGCTGGAATCCCCTTCTTCTTTGCAAAAATCACACCAACAAGGATTAAAATAGCCCTTCACCTCACACCACACGCTCAAGCTCACTAGGTTTTCTCTCTCTAGACTGGTAGCCGCAAATGAGGGCCATAAGGTCCCTTAAATAGGGCACAGGCTCGAGGATTTAAGGTTTCCACACACAGCGCAGACTCGTCGAGTCCACCCATCGACTCGTCGAGTCCGTTCATTAATCTAGTCAGCAAATCGCGATCCTACTCGACGAGTCTAGGCGTCAACTCGTCGACTCCCTCCTTATAACTCAAAATAAACAATTTAAATATGGTACCTGAAAATCCGGATGTTACAATTCTTCCCCACTAGAATCAGACTTCGCCCTCGAAGTCTCGTTCTGCAAACAACTCTGGGTGTTGCACCCATATCGCCGCCTCCGGCTCCCATGTCAACTCTGACCCTCTCCGATGTTGCCACTGAACCTGAACCAGGGGCACCTCCTTGTTCCTCAGAACCTTGATCTTTCGATCCAAAATCGCGATCGGCTTCTCAACATAATTCAGGCTCGCATCCACCTGAATATCCTCTAGTGGCACTACTGCCGAATCGTCGGCTATACACTTCCTCAACTGAGACACGTGGAAGGTATTATGTATCTGGATCAACTCCGCAGGTAGCTCTAAACGATACGCTACCTTGCCCACCCTCGCGGTCACCCTGAAAGGGCCAATGTACCGGGGCCCCAGCTTACCCCTCTTCTTGAATCGGATCACTCCTTTCCAAGGAGATACCTTCAGGAGTACGAAGTCACCAACCTGAAACTCGAACTCAGATCGTTGCCTATCCGCATAATTCTTCTGGCGACTCTGAGCTGTCAGCAACCTCTGTCTGGCCTGTTGTATCTGCTCCGTCGTCTGAAGCACTATCTCCGTGCTACCCATTACTCGCTGCCCTACTTCTCCCCAGCAGATGGGAGTCCGACACCTCCTCCCATACAACAACTCGAAGGGAGGCATACCAATACTCGAATGGTGATTGTTATTATAGGAAAACTCAGCCAATGGCAAGTACGTGTCCCAACTTCCTCCGAAGTCCAACACACATGCTCGAAGCATGTCCTCGAGCATCTGAATCGTCCGCTCACTCTGTCCGTCCGTCTGTGGGTGGTAAGCGGTGCTGAAATGCAACCTCGTACCCAACTCCTCATGGAATTTCTTCCAGAATCTGGAAGTGAAACATACATCTCGATCTGACACAATCGAGATCGGTACTCCATGCCGCGATACCACCTATCTCACATACATCTCTGCCAGTCTCTCTGCGGAAGAGCTCTCGCTGATAGCAACGAAGTGAGCGCTCTTCGTCAGCCGGTCAACGATCACCCAAATTGCATCGACACCCCTCGCGGTCCTCGGAAATTTGGTGATAAAATCAATGGAAATCTGTTCCCACTTCCACTGGGGAACCTCGAGTGGCTGCAACTTGTCATGCGGACGTTGGTGCTCGGCCTTAACCATGCGACAGGTCAAGCACCTCTCAACAAACCACACCACATCCCTCTTCATACAGGGCTACCAATACTCTCTCTTCAGGTCCAAATACATCTTAGTGGCCCCGGGATGGATCGAGAACCTCGATCTGTGCGCCTCCTCCATCAGGATGGTACGTGCCCCGCCCGTAAACGGCACCCAAATCCGACCCTGAAAGGTCATAAGCCCTCGGCTATCGGTAACAAACTCAGATACCTGCCCAATTACCCGCTCTCTCTTGCGGTTCTCCGGTCTCACAGCCTCTGCATGGGCCTCTCGGATGGCATCCAACACCAGAGTCATCACCGCCCTATGGCTCTCTCTTGCAGTCCTCATACAAATATCTCGTATGGGAGCACTCTCTGCCCTACGACTCAGGGCATCGGCTACAACGTTAGCCTTGCCCGGGTGGTACAGGATCTCGCAGTCATAATCCTTTACCACATCCAACCATCTCCTCTGGTGCATGTTCAGGTTGGGCTGATCCATCAAGTACTTCAAACTCTTGTGGTCCGTGTATATGATACACCAAACCCCATACAAATAGTGACGCCATATCTTGAGGGCGAACACCACGGCCCCCAACTCCAAATCATGGGTGGGATACCTCACTCTCGTGAGGCTTCAGCTGCCTCGATGCGTACGCTACCACGTGCCCTCTCTGCATAAGCACCGCACCCAACCCCGATATCGCTGCGTCACGATACACCACGAAATCCTCCATTCCCTCTGGAAGGGCTAACACCGGGGCTTCGCACAGCTTCTGGCGAAGAGTCTCAAACGAGGTCTGCTGCTCTGGACCCCACGTAAAAGAAACGTGCTTCCGGGTCAACCTGGTGAGTGGCACGGATATCTTGGAGAAATCCTTGATAAATCTCCAATAGTAGCCGGCCAACCCCAGAAAACTCCTGATCTCGGTGGGGGATCTCGGCACCTCCCAACTCATCACCGCCTCAATCTTGGCCGGATCGACCAATATCCCATTCTGATTAACGAGATGCCCCAAGAACTGGACCTCTCGTAACCAGAAATCACACTTGGAGAATTTGGCGTAAAGCCTCTCCGATCTCAAAACCCCGAGGATCTCCCTCAAATGCTCCTCATGCTGCTCTCGGGATATCTAGTACACCAAAATATCGTCGATGAACACGATCACCGATCGATCCAACATCGGCCTGTACACCCTGTTCATGAGATCCATGAACGCTGCCGGTGCATTGGTGAGCCCAAAAGGCATCACCACGAACTCGTAATGCCCATAACGAGTCCTGAACGCCGTCTTCTGGATATCCTCATCTCGCACTCTCATCTGGTGATATCCATACCTCAAATCTATCTTGGAGAACCAAGACGCTCCCTGTAACTGATCGAATAGATCATCGATCCTTGGTAAGGGGTAACGGTTCTTGACCGTCAACTTGTTCAGCTCCCGGTAATCAATGCACATCCGGTGTGAACCATCCTTTTTCTTGACAAAAATGATCGGCGCTCCCCACGGCGAGCTACTCGGTCGAATAAACCCCTTCCCCAGCAGCTCCTGAAGCTGCGAGGATAACTCCTGCATCTCTTACGGCGCAAGGCGATAAGGCGCCTTGGCGATAGGTGCTGCCCCGGAACCAAATCGATACGGAACTCCACCTGCCTCTCAGGAGGCACACCCGGCAACTCCTCGGGAAAAACATCCGGGAACTCACGCACTATCGGAACATCATCAACCGAACTCGGCCTTTCTGCGGCCACTCGTGTATCCATCACATAAGCTACAAACCCACTGCAGCCCTGCTGTAAACTATGTCTCGCTCTGGCAGCCGAACAAAATGCTGACCCACATCGGGTACCCTCGCCATATACAGTCAACACTCCCCCACCAGGGTCTCGTATCGTCACCATCTTCCGATCGCAGTCTATAACCGCCCCAAATCGGATCAACCAATCCATACCCACTATAACGCAAACGTCCCCCATCTCAATCGGGACCAGATCTATCGGGAACTCAACACCGAAGATCTCGAGTACACATCCCCGAATCACATCAGTAGCATACACCGCTCGCTCGTCAGCGATGGAAACTCGTAGAGGTCGGCTCAACGTCTCTCGTTGAATACGGATGTGTTGACTAAACGCTAACGACACAAATGATCGACTCGCACCCGAGTCAAATAACACCAAAGCTGGTACAGAACTCACAAGAAAAGTACCTACGCATAACATAATATAAGCATAATATCTCAGCTCAGCATAAATAAATGAAAGAATACATACTGGCCACGACATCAGGCCCTGCGCGGACCTCCTCCGCTATCAACTGGAAGGCTCTCCCGCGAGCCTTCGGTGCCTCGGCCTTCACTGGCCGACCCTCAATAGCTCGTGCAGTAGCAGGGGCAGATCCCTGCGCTGATCCCTGTGACAGCTGTGGGCACACGGCCCTCCGGTGACCCGTCTGGTTGCAATGAAAGCAAACCATAAATCCCTTGGGGCAGTCCTTGGCTATATGTCCCTCCTTGCCATATTTGTAGCAAGCACCCGCTCGACACACTCCATCATGTCCCTTGCCGCACTTCCCACAAATGCGGCCCTTCTGGCCTCCAGATCTCGTATCAGCGGGCTTAGCCCGTTTGGCTGCCGGCTGTACCTGTATCGGTCGCCTGTCACTCCTCTGAGACTCGGCCTCCTCCCCGTCCTGAGTCTCTAGCTCAATCTCCTTCTTCCGGGCATTTTCCTGGAGCTCCGCAAATGTCCGGTAAGTCGAGTTCGCCACGAACTCGCGAATGTCCCTCCTCAGAATGCTCAAATACCGACTCATGCGTGCCTGCTCAGACGACACGTGCTCAGAGCAAAACAACGCCCTCTCGTGGAACATCCGTGTAATCACAGTCACAGACTCCGTCCCCTGCTTGAGGGGAAAGAACTCTTGTGCCAACCGTTCCCTCTCCACCGGGGGAACATACTCGTCTCTAAACCTGGTGGTGAACCTCTCCCAGGTCACCTCTGAGATCTCTGCATGAGTGAAGTTTGCCGTCACAAACTTCCACCAATCCTTCGCTCCCAAGCGGAGCTGGTTCAGAGCGAACCGTACCCTCAGATACTCCGGACACGAACAGGTGTAGAAGCATCCCTCAATATCATAAATCCATCTCATCGCAGCAATCGGGTCCTGCGTCCCATCAAACTCTGGTGGCTTCGTGTTGCTGAATTCCCGGAACAGCAACGAGTCACCCCCCTGAGGTCTAGCAGCAGCAACAGATGCAGTAGCTGCAGCAGCTGCAGCCTCAGTAACCGCAGCGTATCTCTCATCGAACGTCTCAATCAGAGTGGTCTTAATAGACCCAAAAATATATGGTATCTCTGCGCGGATAGCCGCAGCCACCTCATCGTGGATCATCTGATGAAGCTCCTCGTCACTCACGCCGCTGGTCTCTGCTCTGTGGCGTGTCCCAACCATGATGTCTCTGAAATACAACATAAAAATATCAGGGACCCCCTCGAGTATGCACGCACTCGATAACCCATCCCTACTTGTTCCTTAGTACCCTAAGGATTCTTACTTGGACTGCGCACTGATCCGGTGTTTTCAGTAGTACGGGTACTATAATACCGTCCACACCACATCAGTACTCACCCCAAGTCCTCCTCCTAGGATCCCAGATCACAAGTACTCTACTTCTCGCTAAGTACAGGCTACCCTTCGGTAGGCCCCTCATAAGCTCCTCACTGCTACCTACTCACTCTCAAGCATCTCATAGCAGCAGAAATCTCCTAGGCTAAGGCATCACAAATCAGGCCACTCTAGTCCTAATAAGAATACCTAGCCTACTCTAGCATACATAACATATCATATCATATCTCATAACACATAATGTAAGGGTATTTTGGGAATTCACCATTCGGGCGCTGACTGATCGTACACACTGCTTCTTTCCGCTTTTCTTAATTTCTTTTACTTTTTAGAAAAATTGTTTCTTTTATGAAAAACTTTCTTAAATCCTCAGTTTGAGTTCAGATACGCCCGAAGGTGCATCCGAATCCCTCAAACCAAGGCGCGGATACCAACTTGTAACAACGTAAATTTTCAAAACAATTTTTCATTTTTAAAACATAAATTTCATTCATAGGATATCATAAGAATCCATTGTATCACATGTTATCATAACGAAACAAATCCCAAGATCTCTAATACATAAATCCCATCAGTGTGTACAGATCATGTCGGCGCCTTCCCGCGATCCTCACTGGTACCTGAAACACATCACACAAACACTGTAAGCATAAATGCTTAGTGAGTTCCCCAAAATACCACATACACACATACGCCACTCAAGGCTATCGCTCTACAAGACCTTCCGGTACATGTGTCTCAGGGGACTTCCGTCCCATAACCCTGATAGACCTTCCGGTCCGTATCATCTTGACCTTCCGGCCCGTATACCGTTGACCTTCTGGTCCATATCATAATACTAATAACATGGCACATACATATCATACAACAACATACGTCACATACTCATCATAGCACACAAGACCTTCCGGTCACACATAATTACCACTCTAGGTAAAGTATAGTGAGAAGAATCACCTCGTACGATGTCGGATAACCTCTCGTGCTCGATAACCCGACCTAGCCTCCTCCTATCAACATAATAACATCTCTAATCAATACTTTCTCTTGTCCTCATTTCTAAGGAGTGGGTAGAAGACCATTCTACCCCTCCCAGATCTCTCTCTAGAATCAGCTTGACCAAAACCCTAAGGTCAACTGAAGTCAACTCAAGTCAACGGTCAAAGTTTAACCAGACTCGTCGAGTACACTCGTGTGACTCGGCGAGTCCAAGCGTCTTCCGAATCCTCATAGATCTTCACTCGACTCGTCGAGCTAACCTTTCACTCGACGGGTTACCACTGGTCATGAATCGCAGGGCAACCCGACTCGACTCGTCGAGTCCCCTTATGGACTCGGCGAGTTCCTTCCATGGCAACACTCAAATGACCTTCTGAGGTCAGATCTGTTTCTCTAACCTATAGATCTGACCTTACCTTACTCAATAATCACGTAAAGGTCCGACCTTTACACTCATGAAACGTTTAATATGCTTCCTTTGGTGAAATAGCCTCTAAAATGGCAACCTAGGCTCATATCTCTAATGGAATAGCATAAAGCAGGGAGGTTGGGGCTCCCTGGACCTCTCAAGGTCCAGATCCAGAGTTTAACACTCAAAGGGACATCATAAGCATCATATCCAAGCCAATAAAGAATAGAGAAAACCCTAGATTCAAGGGTCCTATACCAAAACAGAAGAAGGGTTCGATTTAATACCTCAAAGATGGAGTTTCCTTGCTTGAAACCACAGAATAGCAACCCCCTTGACCTTCTTTTGCTGGAATCCCCTTCTTCTTTGCAAAAATCACACCAACAAGGATTAAAATAGCCCTTCACCTCACACCACACGCTCAAGCTCACTAGGTTTTCTCTCTCTAGACTAGTAGCCGCAAATGAGGGCCATAAGGTCCCTTAAATAGGGCACAGGCTCGAGGATTTAAGGTTTCCACACACAGCGCAGACTCGTCGAGTCCACCCATCGACTCGTCGAGTCCGTTCATTAATCTAGTCAGCAAATCGCGATCCTACTCGACGAGTCTAGGCGTCAACTCGTCGAGTCCCTCCTCATAACTCAAAATAAACAATTTAAATATGGTACCTGGAAATACGGATGTTACAGCTACTATCAAGCTCTAGTAGTCTTTGGGGAGACTGAGGTGGGTCTAGATGGCAATCCTGAAGAAAACCCTGAAGGAGGCCCTTTAATGGGTCAGGAGGTGGGACCCGGAGTGGAACCAGAAGAGCACGTGGTAACTGATTACGAATATGACGAATCTGACCGGGAGTCAGATGAAGGAAAGGACGTTAAGGAGACACCTAGTAAGCCCCACCCATCGGAATTCCTATCAGACTCACACACGATTCAGGAAAGTGATATAGACTACATACGCTCTCTTGAGAAAGAAATAGCCAATCTCAAGCGTTAACTCTTTGTGGCCGAAGCTAGAGCCGTTCGAGCCGAGAAAAGGGAAGAAGTAATCACCCAGGAGGTGATGAACTGGCTGAACTCCTAATACGCCAGCTTGACGATTGAGTGCCATCTTCATCATAACAGATAGAACATACTCTACTATTTGCTATTATAGGTTCTACAGTATGTAGAACCAGCTGTACCTCCTACTAGTATTGTGTTTCTATGGATATTATTTCGTAATGCTGTCGGATCGTACATTTTCCTATGGAATGTATGCCTTTCAGGCAAATTTTCCTGTATTAAAAATGGCCATTTCTAGTAGAAATGCTATGTGTTTTAATATGGGGTTTCACCTATGTGCACAAACAAACCATCGAAACCGTTAGATACTCAAGAACCTTGAGACTAAAATAACCTATGAACTCTATGAATAAGACTTAATATTCGTGACAAGTTTAAAAATTACCTACTATCATAAACACACCATAGGGATATAGATCGAAACATTATGAACCATACGACAAAACGAGAAAGTTACAGAGTACCATTGGAAATGACCATCGTTACTTATGATCCCGCTTATCTTCATGCAGCAGAAGATGTCATTCCATAGAAATAACAAGCACACCCGAGAAGCACCACTCTTGCAGATGGACTTTACTACATTCCAAGTTGCTGTCATCGCTGCCGTAACCGCTGCTATGACACAACTCAATGCTAACAACACCAACAAGGGTGGAAATAGTATCGACCACTCCAGTCGAAGTAACAACCCCGAAAACCAACGAATGACAGCTTATCAAGGCACTCCAAACCCCAAGCCTAAGGGCAGGAAGCGAAAGTCTGGGGGTAAGAGAAAGGGACAGCCAACTCGAGGTTTCTCGAAGAAGCAACACCTTGTTGTTGTCCATGCGACCATGACCCCTACTACATCAACATCGACGAGACCATATGCTGGAAGCCTTCCAAAATGCAACCAGTGCAACCTCCATCATAAGGGAGCCTGCCGGGAGCCGTATTGTAAGAGATGCAACCGAGAGAGCCACACCACCAAATACTGTAGAACTTATCCACAACAGAACCAACAGCCAAACAACTGTTGGATTAGGTGTCTAAGCCCATAACTATAATTGTTATGTACTTGAATTGATAGTAGCAATGTCCTTTTGGGTTGCCTTCAAACCTGGCAATTGAATAGGATAATTGTTGGAGAGAGAAGAATGATTTATTATTTTTTTGCTTGGTTAATAAATTAATAATCAAGATAAATGATTTATTAATGTATTATGGATATAATATATTAATTATATATCATATTGTTTAATTAATATTTAATCAGAAATTAATTTGGAATTAATTTTGGGATTAAAGGAATTAATTGAAACTGCAGGGACTAAAGGTGACAATGTTCAAAAGTTGTGCATTGAGCATTATAGAACCTCCCTTAGAGGTGGGGAACGAAATCTAGAGTGTCCTAGGGTTTCCTTGGGCTCTAAGGGTGCCTTGGAAGCCTTAGGGAGGAAGTTAAGGGATTAGGGTTATCTAAGATACACCTGCCTTATCCTAAACCTTCCTTATCACCTATATAAACCCCTATAGGGTTGGATTTCGTCCAAGGGCACTCCAAGAAAGGCTAAGCGCCAAAATTCTACTCTACTTCTCTCTCTCCATAGTAATCCTTGGTTGCTAGGTTTGTTTGTGAGCCATTAGAGGCGCGACACTTGTAGCGCTTGCTACCAAACTTCAAGATCTTCAAGGATTTGATTGTTATTACAATATAACAATCAAGGTATGTATCCTAACCCTAATTATATGTTAATTTCGAAAATTACATGTGCCTCCTAGGGTTTCTAGTTTTTGTATTCAATGCTTGTATGTCTAATAGTGAAAACATAGATCCTCATATTAGGGTTGCATGCACACATAGGATTGTTTGCTATGTATAAAACCCATCAGTGGTATCAGAGCGTATGGTTTTTGTTTTCAATTAGATTTGGTACAATTTATTGAACTAGACAAAATTAGGGTTTATGGCTATTAAACCCTAAGGCCTTAAAATTTTCGCAAATTAGGGTTTAAGAACCCTATTTTTCGAAAATCCCTAAGGGTTTTCAAACCCTTTCCTTTGGACACCTTGGAGTCGAAATCTAGGGTTTCCTAACCCTAGGGTTTTTGATTTTTAGGCAAGTTTGAAAGCCTTGCCTTCCACTCCAAGCAGAAGATTTCGAAATCTAAGGAATCTGTTAGTAGGTTGTTATTTTTGGTAATTATCTTGTTAATTGTTTAATTGGATAATTAAAGATATCCCTGCCTAAATTTCGAAATCCATGGATATAGGATTAAATTAAGTTAATATATTTAATTAAAATTGGTAATCCTTATTTGATTTAATAATTTAATTAATTGTTTAATTTTTGAATAATTATTAAATCAAAATAGTTCAAATTACACCCTTATGGTTTTATTAAGTTAATTAAAAGTTTAATTAAAAGAGAAAATTAATAAAACCACCTAGTATTTTAAAAGTGTAAAATACACCCTTATACTATATATATATAAAATTAAAAGTCTAATATTATATATGTATAACTTAAACTGCTAGTCTTACCGTTAGTAGGCCTCATTCACGAAGCCAATCTATAAGGGGGTATAAGGTTATGGCCTATAAAATGGCCGTTTAATGGGTGTCCACTCTCACCCACCGCTTCCTTGATTGGTGGAGGGTCGTTAGCCGAATGGGTAGGATAGGGCAAACCCTATCCTCATTGAAATTATAATGAATAAAGTAACTAAATGTTTTTACCAAATTCCCAATCTTAGTTACTTTAAGAAAAAGTGAAATCGATGCAATTCCATGGAATTACACTTTGTACCCTTGTTGAGACGTTAGTGGAGCGTGTGTGGTTAACTGGCACACTAAATGGGTTCTAAGCAAAGGTAGCGAAGGGTGACTCGGTGTTTGTCATAGTTCGATGGAGCGTGTGTGGTTAACCGGCACATCAAATAGGTGACTGTAACATTAGGGGCACCATGTAAGTTTGCATGGTTATTCACACCCTGCTTTGTGATCCTCGGGATCCCAGTCACAAATCGAGGGGCATATCGAGATTTAAACATGCCATTGAAAAGTTCAATGAATCTCAAAAGATCTAGGAGTTTTCAATACATTTAAAACTTAATCTCCTTTTCGTTTTTCATGGTGGAAAATTAGTGAATCGTCATTCACTTACCTTCAAATGTTCTGCAAGTCGGATTACGGCATCCCTCTTCCAAATTGTAGAATATTGTGTTGGATCCTAGTCTTAATATCTCATTTGGGTGTTTTATTAAGGACTCAATCAACTAACTTGAATTTTCTCCCGTTTTATAGATGTCAAAGTCTGACAACTATGGTCTTCCTAAATCCGTTGGAAAAAGTTTTCCACGTGAAGATGATGTTCCACGATTGTATTGTGGAAATAGAAATCATGCTTCATTTCCTCCACCACCTCCAATAATTCTCCCTGACCCACATGTTCTAAGACTTGAAAAGTTCAAGGTCACTCAAGCCCTATTGGCAAAAGACACGAAAATGGAAAGTCTATACGTGCTCATGTCTTGGATAAAAGGTTACATATTGATAAATTGGGATTGTTGGGTGTCGATGTTTAAAGGAAGTTGGTTGTTGACTTGGTTCTTCAGTCACTTCCCGAATCATATGGTAAGTTCGTTAGAGAGTACTATATGATGGACCACGACATGACCCTTATTGATTTGACTTATTTGCTTATTGCTGCTGAATCAGAAATGATTTGGCGCACTGGTCAGCAAATTTGTCTGGTAAATCAATATCCCAACCCTCTATGGGCAATAGTAACATTGGAAGTCCAGAAAAGTTTTCTCTACGCAAGAGAAAGGCTGAGTCTGAGATAGTCCTGTGTGCCAATCCAGAGAGTCCATAAGTTTCTATTGCCAAAAATAAGGGGCATTGGTTACGAAGCTGCCCTGACTACCTGAGAGATCTAATAGATGGGCGAGTCAAGATGTATGACTCTGCTTCAGGTAAAAATCCACTATCTAACTCTACTAAGTTCCTATTTGGAGATTCTTAATACATGATGTGATAAGATTACATTTCGATGTTTTGAAGGATCGAAGAAAGGAAAGGAAGCTTAAAGGAAGGAGCAAGTTGAGCCTAATCGCGAAGAAATGGATTTCGATCGCATGATTCAAGGATCAGATATTTAAGCTACTACTTTAGAGTTAGGATAGATTGCTAAGTAATATTTACATAGTTTTCATTAGTAATCGCATTGTAAGGACAATATTTTTTCGCAATAAAATAAATTTTGATTTATCTTATTTATGTTTCCTTGCGATGGATTTTATGAAAATTGGTGTTTGAATGGTTCTATTATTAGCAATATTGTGAATGGATTCGATTCTTAGTTATGTTATTTGTGGAAATGTCATAAATTTACCAAATGAGGAACGATTCTCATCGCCCAAGTTTCACTTGGACAGAAACTTGGAATCATGCAACTGGTATTGTGTGACGAATGAGAACCTTCGTATATGGAAAATTGAGACTAATTCCTTGTTCACATAAGTATGTGAGTCAAGTAAAGGATAATGAGATCTGGTACACAATGTTGTGCGCTAGTCAAGTCCACCACAAAGATCGATAAAATGTTCGTCATGATTTGCTAAAAGATTAGTAAATATGATTATAGTTAAAAGATTAAGTATGATTCTGAATCATTGAAAGGTTTCAATGAATGGAAGAACGAATAAGAAGAATCAATTAGGAAAGAAAAATAAAAGTTTCTCCAATCTAAGAAGAAGGGAGAGTACTTTTGTATCATGTTTATGATCGTCTTAAGAACCATATTACAATTCATCCTCTAAGGACACCTTAGTGCACTAGTATGGCTAAGAAGAGGAGTAGAGAATTGTCAAAATGGTTAAGACAATAAGATGAATCATACTTCGTTCCAAAATCAAGTCTTAGAGTCAAACTCCAAGATTGTGACTTGAGTGACATAATCTTAAGTAGGAATGTTCTTACAATTGCACATTTTGGTAAGTTGTGATGTCTTGAATAAGACATAGACCAACTAGTACCAAATTGCACGTAGTTTTGTCTTGATATAGACACATACTAACTCTTGGATATTTGTTTTGTCAAGAAATGTTTCTTGATAAGAGAATCTAATATGTCAAGAGGTCAGTGGGAGTCTAAAGATCCTGAAAAGTTTCAAGAACAAATCAAGAAGTAAACATATTAAACACTAGCACACGACTTGAGGATTATAACCTATCGTGTTGACAAAATTGTATTTATGTGTCAATCCAGTTGAGTGATTATGCATATGAGTTCTACGAGTTCTCAATTGAATGCATAAGGGCAAACACCTTGATCAATGAAAGTACATTGACTGGCATAGGTGAGCTGCTAAATAACTGGGAAGCAATGGTGGGACCCTTGATGGCAAGAAATTAAGAATGAACAAGTTCTATCCTTAAGAGTTTGGATTTGTCACAAACACTATCTTATGATTGTGGTTATGACAAAATCACATGGATAGAACACATACACCATAAAATCTAAGTGTCATAAGATTTCTCTCCTTCATGAAAATGATTGTGAGGAAATGCTTTCACTAAGAGAGATTTTAAGGAGATGGAGATTATGTAAATTGCATTCTCGAATTCGATTATGATTACGGCATCCCTCTTCATAGTTCGAATTGTGAGATTAGGAAATTAGTCTAAACATTTGGGACTTAGTAATATAAGTTCTGAATTAGTTTAGACACACATGTGAGCTTTCTAAAAGGTGTATGAGCTTAGATAAAAGCTTATCGAAGCATCTCGTATCAGAAATATGAACTTCGGTAAGAAAGTCAATAAGTATTGATTTCTAGAAGTCCAACTGATTTCTGAATACATGTCAAAGCTAGTGGGAGCATAAGTGTTATGATGGTAAGAAGATAATTATCATGTTAGTGGGAGCATGATTATTATGATTTGCGAGTTAACAATACTAATTATAGAAAACAAGAATTTCAATTTGCAAAGTTGCAAGGGATGAAGAGTTGTTTTACTATAATTAAGGGAGAGAATATTATACTTCATTTCAAATCTAAAAGCTTAGATTGTGAGTTTTTAGTCAAATTTAGTCAAATATATATGAATGTTATGTTGGAATCGTTCAACATAAGGAAATTCTATATATGGAAAGGATAATTGCATTCTCAAAATTTGGTTATGATTAAGGCATCCCTTTTCATAATCGAAATTTTGAGAACATGGCAATTAGAAATATTATAGCAGAGGACTAGTCTAGTATCACGTCTTTATGTGAGTCATTATGAATCGTGTCCCATACGCTTCGGGTATAGGATCGATTACATATGCTATAATATTTGACCGTTCTAAAATTTTCCAAATGCCTAGAGCATTAAGAGGGAAAAGGGACTAGAACCGGATTTAACTAAAATGATTAAACAACTGTCAAAGGACGATCTAAGATTTCCTAAGGATTTGTCGCTTATGAGTAGTTGGAAGTATAGTATTGGATGGACCATATCGACATTATTATAGATAAGATTCTATTTAGAATGAGTTGTCATATGGAAAATATGGAATGTTTCCATAAATGGGAGTTGGATATTAAGAATCTATGTCGAGATTAGAAACTTTTATGCAAGAAGGATGTTCAAAGGAATGTACTTTGAATGTGAGACTTCACGTCTATGGAATTGTCTTGAAACAATCTCCGATAGAGAACTTTGTAATTTCATTGGCTGAGTCTTGGTGACTTTTGTGCAGTGACATTACGAAAGGATCGTTGCATAAAATGTTAGAATCTAACATATTCTAATAGTGGCAAGAATTATATATTCTTACACTAACAATGAGTTTTGGGGATTGTGAAATGAGTTTCATTGGAAATGTTTTCCAATTGATCTATTTCACAAAGAAAGGATGATAGGTAAACATAGTGTGCATGCTTGGTGCATGGGACAACTGTTGTTATAATTCAAGTGTCAAGTTGATTATATGAAACAGTATACAATGAATAATGAGTAATCAATATGGTGACTAAATAAAAGGTGTTTTATTTATACTCAAAAGTTTTGGGGTCATATAGGATTAAGTATTATTATTGTGTTTCACTTTGCATGTTTTCACTTCCAGAATAACTAGGTTATTCAAACATCCACAGTCGCTCATACATTGGGAGTAGGTATGAAGCAAGACTGTCATGAGTCCGTCTGTAGATTGTCTAAAGTGTTTAGACATAGCAAAAGTTTGTTGCAGAGTTCATGAGTGCTTCAATAAGATTAGAGTATTGGATTAAACCCACGCTCACTTGAATCACTTCATGGATTTTATCACGAGTGATTGTGAAACGATAATATCTTATATTCTTGAAACAAAGAGATATGAGTTACAGTTTGCAAATCGGTTGCACATTGATAATACGTAAACGCACCAGTAACTTGGTGTTATAAAACGTATTGTTGTGAGTGATTTGATGAGTAAATAGAGCAAGCATATGAGTCGATGTTTATCCGTTCCTTTTACCCAAAGTTGGTTAAAAGCGATATCTGTGGGCCCCTCGATGATTTAGTGATGACACCATAAAGTGTTTGGCCAAGCCGGGACTGATTTGATTTGTTCAATTAGTCAATCGTCATAAATCGGAAATCAGGAAACAGAACATAGACAGAGAGAATGATTAAAATCCATGTCTCGTGTCTATACGATATCTAGAATGGAGGAATATATGATCCCATATCTAAGGACACGTCACTGACTAGGTCAGAGTTCGACAACGGCTTTTGGTAGCTAAAATTTGCTAGTCAATTTTTAAAGTTATACTTGCAATTATAGTTATTAGACTTATCCAAGTGGGAGACTGTTGGATTAGGTGTCTAAGCCCATAACTATAATTGTTATGTACTTGAATTGATAGTAGCAATGTCCTTTTGGGTTGCCTTCAAACCTGGCAATTGAATAGGATAATTGTTGGAGAGAGAAGAATGATTTATTAATTTATTGCTTGGTTAATAAATTAATAATCAAGATAAATGATTTATTAATGTATTATGGATATAATATATTAATTAGAAATCATATTGTTTAATTAATATTTAATCAGAAATTAATTTGAAATTAATTTTGGGATTAAAGGAATTAATTGAAACTGCAGGGACTAAAGGTGACAATGTTCAAAAGTTGTGCATTGAGCATTCTAGAACCTCCCTTAGAGGTGGGGAACGAAATCTAGAGTGTCCTAGGGTTTTCTTGGGCTCTAAGGGTGCCTTGGAAGCCTTAGGGAAGAAGTTAAGGGATTAGGGTTATCTAAGATACACCTGCCTTATCCTAAACCTTCCTTATCACCTATATAAACCCCTATAGCGTTGGATTTCGTCCAAGGGCACTCCAAGAAAGGCTAAGGGCCGAAATTCTACTCTACTTCTCACTCTCCATAGTAATCCTTGGTTGCTAGGTTTGTTTGTGAGCCATTAGAGGCGCGACACTTGTGGCGCTTGCTACCAAACTTCAAGATCTTTAAGGATTTGATTGTTATTACAATATAACAATCAAGGTATGTATCTTAACCCTAATTATATGTTAATTTCAAAAATTACATGTGCCTCCTAGGGTTTCTAGTTTTTGTGTTCAATGCTTGTATGTCTAATAGTGAAAACATAGATCCTCATATTAGGGTTGCATGCACACATAGGATTGTTTGCTATGTATAAAACCCATCAACAACAACAACAACATCAACCGCAATGTTGGGGTTAGCCACACCTGCTATGGGTGTGGGAGAACCGAACATTTCCGCCGGAACTGCCCCAACATTTATAACCAAGAAAATGGAGGAGCGGGAAGGGTTCTGGCTATGGGTCAAGGTGATAAAATTCAAGACCCAACGGTTGTTACTGGTACGTTCCCACTTAACAACTCTTTCCCCTCGCATCTTACTCGATAGTGGAGCTGAGCGAAGCTTCGTTACTAGCAAATTCGAACACATACTAAAACAACAATCCCAGAAGCTAAACGAAACCTTCATGGTGGAGATGGCTAATGGGAAAAACCGAATCAACCAAAGATACTTATGTAGGGTACACCTTAACACTAGACAACTATTCATTTCAAATAGATTTGATACTAGTAAAAATTAGGAGTTTTGATGTGATAATCGGCATGGTTGGGTTAAGCCCCCACCATGCTGATACTATATGTCACAAGAAGGTCGTTTGCCTTCACCTCCCTAATCACGAAACTCTAATAATCTATGGTGTTAAAAATCCCGGTTTAAGTCCAATATGGACTAGGATTTTCTTATTGGGCCTAATGGACCAATAAGTCTCCAATTTGACTAGTTTGAGCTTAGAACTCTTAATTGGGCTCTAATTCAACCCACCTTCATGAGATTTAACATTTTGGGCCATATTGGGCCTAAAATGAAATAAACTACTCCAACAAGCCTTATTGGGCCATGACTAATCTAATTAGCCCTAATGGGCCACAAACTTATTCTATTATGCTAAATGGGTCGTGAACCATCCAAAGGAGCCCAATGGGCCGAAAATTTTTTCTAGGAACCTCATGATTTCGAACATAGGCTAGAAGTGGGCCAAATTAATCCATGTTTCTTTTACCAAGCCCAACTCGGCCCAACATTAAAAAAAATGAGAATGGTGATAAGGGTGGACTTAGGAGGTGTCACCTCCTTATTGTCCATCATGTATCCATGCAAGGCTCACACTTCCCCATGCACCCATCAACTCACACCTCTCTCTTCTCCCCTCTCTTTTCTTCCTTCGGCCGAGAACAAGAAGCAAACACACATACATCTTCAAACTTACACTTCAAACACTCTCAAGAACATCCTCTTCTACATCCAAATTTTCGAAGAACTAAGATGCATTCAAGAGGATCTTTCACTAGATCATCAAATCTTTGGTAAGTTACCATAACTTCTAGATACATAAACTTCATTTTAAGCTAAATCATTCTTCTTAAACATTTTATTTCATGATCCATACTCTAGTACTCCATAGAACTCGAGATCTACACAAGGAGAGTTTATAAAAGCCAAAAATCACATCATCTTCTTCCATTTCTACTTCAAAACCGATAACAACTAAGCAAGGTGAGTTCATACCCCTTGTTTTCGGTTTTTACTTGTTTTGGGGGAGAATACAAGTACTATGTGTTTATCTATGTGTGTATGCTTGTTATATGTGATTTCTTTGGTTTATGTTGTAAAAATATGATATTATTTTCTAAATCTTGAAATCTATGGCTAAAGTGTGAAGGATACATAAACAAATAACATAATAAACAACATACTTCAAAGATCTAAGAGTCCTTAGGCTCAAGAAGTGAAAACAAATTCAAAAATCCTTATAAGTGTCATTTTTGCAAAAATAACAGAGATTTGGGTAAAATATGATATTTTCAGTTTTATAAGGATAAAATGGTATTATTCACATAAAAATATGACTTTTATGAAAATAACACTTTTCTAGGGGTCAAAAACATAAATTATAGCTTATTGGGCTTACATTTGGGCCTCACGGGTTTTTGGGCCCAAAGTTGCGAAAAATGAAGAGTTTTGGGGCTGAAGTGGTAAACTTATCAAAATATAAGTCTAAAACGTGAATAAACTATTTTAGGGGCTGAAAATGACTTTGATGCAAAATTTTGACTAAAAATGCAAAGTTTTTGATTTTGGAGTCAAAATTGTAAAACTTACGGAATTTGAGCCAAAAGTGTAAACTTTTTACAAATAAGGGCTGGAAATGGTAATTACAATAGTTTTGGGCTGAAATTATTATTTAAATAAAGTTTGGGTCAAAAATGTCAAGAAAAATAGTTTAAGGACCAAAAATGTCAATTTTCATAAAAAGGGACTAAAAGTGTCATTTTTATAGATAAAGGGGCTGCAATGGTCAAACTAAACGTTTTGGGCCAAATAGGCAAATATTAAATTATTTGGTTAAAAATATCAAGTTTATAACGCATGGTTTTATATATATATATATATATATATATATATATATATATATATATATATATATATATATATATATATATATATATATATATATATATATATATATATATATATATATATATAATCAAAGCTTAGTTATAAATCAAACGTCAAGGTATTTTAACACTTCGAATAAATGTTTAGCCTACAACAAATACCTACACTACGAACTTAAAAATCAATAAACTATAAATGATTCAATGATTGGGCTCAAAAATCTTTTGTTCGTGCTATTGGGTCTTTGTGGCCCAATATCATGATTATTGGGCCCAATATATTCACACATGTTTATTGGGCTTCTGGTGACCCAATTACATACCCAATGGGCATTTATCAGCTTTAACATGCTATTGGGCCTTAGTGGCCCATTTGCATTGCTAATATGGTCCTAAACCTTCATCATATGCTTAGTGGGCTATAACGTGTCCATAGGATACTCGACAGCCTGTAATAACATACAAAGTTAGTGGGCCTCCGTTGTCCTCTTTTCCTTGTTTGTTAGGTTTACCTTATATTCAAGTAAACATAAATCAGGTTGTAAAACAATGTTATTCAATTTCATTTGGATTTAGTGAGAAATAACGGGTGACACCAATAAGTGTCGGTCGTAGTCTGTAGTTATAATCAGAGTCTCCTGGAGGGAGAACGAGAGTTTGTGTATAGATCTATACGGGGGTGACTCCCCCACACCTGAGCTGTTCGCTACAGTTAGACTCGGCCAGTCTAGGGTGACAAAATCTTAATTCAAGACCGGCATTCGATAAAATGCCAAGACAGGCGAATTAGTCATTATTATGCATGGTTATAATGACTCACATAGAGATCCATTACCATCTAAGTAATCATGAGAAATCATATTCATACGATGTGACGATACAATAATACAAAACTATCATACTATTTATATCGGAAAACATCGGGTTTTCCGGGGGAACAACATTATTGACTTTTACTTTCAACAACTATAATACAAGAAACTATTATGAAAGGCATTGCACTTTTACATGTTTTGAAATCATACACACGTATACTTATGGATCATCACACCTTTTTCGTAAACAATTTCCGTTACAGAAAATATCGGATTTTCTGGGTTTTACAAACAATACAAAACATTTACACATCAAACCTACTTATGAACTCACCAACATTATATATGTTGACCGTTTTCAAAATAACTTGTATTCTCAGGAAATCACTAGACCGAAGAACCTCCAAGTATGTCTTAGGAAATTTCTTTTGTGAAATGTCAATCATCAGAAAATTTATGTTTTGAAATATGTCATGTAAACATTATACTTGATGTGAACAAGGTCAGTTGTAATGTATTAATGCATGGTGATGTTTATGTTATGTTTCATGTATATTCATTGTGATGATATTTCAATTTAAGTCACACGAGCCCTCCGACGTTTCCGCCGTCTGGTTCGGGGGTGTGACATATTTTAAGTAATAGGACTACCTATCATTATTTTCTAGCACTTATACAGAACAGAGTTCAGACAAGTACAGTACACTATCTTTCTACCAAAGAAAACATACATTTATGGAAAACATACACTTACACTATTTCAGAGTACAATAACATACAAACATTTTGGTCTTAAGGCTTAAGACTACCTTTCATCTATTGTAGAAAATATGGGATTTTCTAGGGAACATACTAACATTTTCAGGGAGCAAATACAAAATTCAAATACTAAATGCTTATAAACTCACTAACTTAAATGTTGATACTCTCTTTTCAAAATAACTTGTATTCTCAGGAAACCAGTAGACTGATACACACACTCAGGTTTTTGAGAAGACGAAGCTTATTCAATACTCTGCTTTTTATTTTGCTATACTTTTTTAGTGTCTTACAATCAATACAAAGAACAAACATGTATTAACTATTTTAAATACAATGGATGTTGTTGCTTGTTTTACTATTATGTAATTGTTATGATACTGTACATGACGTCCTCCGCCCCCGAACGTTTCCGTCGTTCTGGTTTGGGGGTGTGACAAATTGGTATCAGAGCATTGTTTATAGTGAACTAAGTATATCAAACCATAAAAAGATTTACAACTATAAATGCAATGGGGCTGAAGCGCTCTGACTAAAAGTATACTTTTAAAATCTAATTATTTTTATAAAAAGTATAATAATATACATAGATACGTGCTAAATCAGTATTATAGCAGGAACAAAACAAAAGTATTATGATTGTTGAACTGCACAAGTAGACCTTGGAATATATATAATCAGGTCTAGGATTGATATAGTCTGATCAACTAAATCTATTCGAGTGGTGATTAGCATATGCCTAGGAATGGTCGTGGTGTTGTGACAAGTATAAAAACTTACCAAACACTACTACCAAGGAACACTAGAACATAGCATAGATTTAAATACTATAGGAGTATTTATAGCATGGTGTCACACTATTCTAGATCTATTAAACATCTCTTATACCCTTATTCTCGCATAGATTGTTGGATTAGGTGTCTAAGCCCATAACTATTATTGGTATGTATTCGACCCGAGAGTAGCATGGTCCATTTGGGTTGCATATCATCAGGACAATTTGTTAGGATGGACTTTTGAGAGAAGAGGTTATATATGATTTATTAATATATTATAAGTTCTAATAGATTAATATGAAGTCATATGTTTTAATTAGTATTGATCAAGAATTAATTTGGAATTAATTTAGTGATCAAAAGAGACTAATTAAAACTATGGGGACTAATTATGGTAATTAGTTATATTTATATGTGTTAGGCTTATGATCCATGTTGGACCAAGTTTATGTATGGATACATAAAGAGTTGGGCCACATGAACCATGGATCATAAAACCCATGGATATGGGTTTGGGTTATACCCATGACTCTTAGAATTCAACACATATAAATACATATGTTATGACCTAAAACCGCCACCCCTAGTCACCCTTAGTGTGTGTGTGCATGTTCTTGGAGTTCATGAAGGTTTTAGAGTGCATGGAGATTCTCTCTCAAGTCCTACCTTTGTCCTTGATGTGTTGTGACTTCATTTGAGGCTTCCACACTATTGGGGCTAAGTTCTTAAGGCCAAATACATCAAGACTTCCAGCCACACAAAAAGGTATGTTACACTATCTAGTATTTTATGTAGTTTGTATGACAATTGCATGCTAGCTATAGGTTCAATACCATGGAAACCATTTGCATGTATAATTAGTGAAAACATAGGTCCAAGGTATTTAGGGTTGTATATGCACCATAGGATGTTGTATTATACCAAAACCCAACAGTGGTATCAGAGCCTAGGCTTGTTTTCTTGTTATACTTGCAAAAATGGCTGAAAAATCGAATTTTGTTGCTGTCTGAACAGCAGACTCGCCGAGTCCATGGAGGTACTCGACGAGTCCAAGGCTAAATGCATCCAACTCGCCGAGTTGGTTCATGCACTCGACAAGTTGGAACCCCAGACAGCATATATTCTGGCTGGAATTGGACTAAGAACATTACCCTAAGCTGTTTTTGACCTTATAAACTTGTTTTTGATGTGTTAATGTTCATGCTAATCCAATTTCAAAGATAATTGTCAATAGATTCATGTTTTGTGTTAGTTTAAAAGTTATGCTAGTTACATGAAAAAGTTTTATGTGAATTATCTTTGTTCATATGAGTTGCTTAGATTAATAGGAAAAATTAATTGATTATGTGTCTTTAATCCATTTTAATCTAAGAGTTGATTCTAAAATGTGTTTGTGTAACTTGTCCTCAAGTTACATGAAAGGTCACATTTAAGTTTCTTAAAACTCATAAAGTTGGCAAAGGTTACAAAATGAAGAGTCTTGTCCTCATTAAATGGTTTTATGACTCCATAACTTGTCCTCAAGTTATGGAGGTTCAAGAGTCACTTCATTAAATAATAAAAATGTGTAACCTTAATTAGTTCCATAAGTTACAAAAGAAGAAGAGTTACATTCTTTAATAGTTTAAAGTCTTCCATAACTTGTCCTCAAGTTATGGAACTTGAAGAGTTTTAATTAAAACTACTTTAAACACATAAGTTATGGAATTAAATGGTTTTGAATATTTTCAAAACTTGCCCTCAAGTTTTGGAATTTGTAAAGTTTCCCCCCATGAATACTTTAGTTCCAAGTTAAACCCTTAGAATTTTAATAGTTTAAAATTCAACCCTTATACTATTATAATATTATAGGTTTAATATTTATATATATGTATAAGAGTAAAAGTCAATCTTACCGTTAGTAGGCCTCATTCATGAAGCCGGTCTATAAGGGGGGTATAAGGTTACTGCCTATAAAATGGCAGTTTAATGGGTGTCCACTCTCACCTACCGCTTCCTTGACTGGTGGAGGGTCGTTAGCCGAACGGGTTTGACAGGACTATAATTCTCCCTTCATTAAAAGTATTAATGATATATACTAAGTAACTAAACACTTATAAATTCCCAATCTTAGTTACTTAGGAAAATATGAATTTGGTGCTAACCCATGAGATTTACACTTTGTACCTTACCAAGTCGTTAGTGGAGCGTGTGTGGTTAACCGGCACACTAACTTGGACTAGTAAGGATGGCAAAGGGTGACTTAATGATTATCATAGATCGGTGGAGCGCGTGTGGTTAACCGGCACATTGATTAGGTGATAATATTAAGGGTACCAAGTGAATTTGCATGGTTATTCATACCTTGTTTTGTGATCCTCGGCATCCCAGTCATAAAATTTGAGAGGGCACACTCGAGATTTAAACATGCCATTGAATAGTTCAATGAATCTCAAAAGATCTAGGAGTTTCAAATCCAATTAAAACCTAATAAAATATTTCGTTTTTCCATGGTGGAAATTGGTGAATCGTCATTCGCCTACCTTCAAATATTTTATAGCTTGGATTACGGCATCCCTCTTCCAAGTTATAAAATATTGTGTTGGGTCCTAGCCTTAATATTTCATATTGGGTGTTATATTAAGGACTTAAATCAACTAACTTGAATATCTACCATCTTAGATGTCTGGTTCAAACAACTATGATCTTCCCAAATCTGTTTCCTCCACCTCCTCCAATTATTCTCCCTAACCCACAAGTTCAAGGTCACTCAGGCCCTATTGGCAAGAAAAGTCTATGTGTGCTCACATCTTGGAGATGAAGTCACATATTTACAAGCCGGGAGAGTTGGGTGTCAAGGTCTTGAGGAAGTTGATTGTTAACTTGTTTCTTTAATCACTTTCTAAGTCACATAGTGAGTTCCTTTAGAGCTACTATATGACAGACCATGACTTGACCCTTAATGATCTTTCCTATTTTCTTGGTGCTGCTGAGTCAGCAATGATTTTGAGCACTGGTAAAAGCAAATTTGATTAGAAGATCGACTTCCCAAACCTTCTATTGCCAAAGGAAGGGGCATTAGTTGCGAAGCTGTCAAATTTACCTGAAAGGTCATTAGGATGGTAAAGTCAATAAGGTACTTCAGGTAAAGTCCACTATCTAACTCTATTAAGTTCCTATTTGGAGATTCTTATTACATGGTGTGACTAGATCACATTTTGATGTTTTAAGAACCAAAGCGAAGAGGAAACTTAAAGGAAGAATTTTGAGCTGTTACTTAAACAGTTGTGATAGATTGCTTAGGAATACATAACAACATAGTTTTTCACATGCATTTGCATTGTAAGGATAAGGTTTTCCGCAAAGTTCTAAAATAAAAGAAAAGTTCTTATTTTATATCCTTACAGTGGCATTTGTGAGAAATTGTTGTTTATATGTTTCCATTGATAGCAATATTGGAAAATGGATTTGATTCTTTCGACTGTGGTAGTGTCATAATTTACCAAATAAGGAAAGATTCTCATCACCCATGTTTCAGTTGGGTAGAAACTTGGAATCATGCAAGTTGTATGAAGAATGAGAATTTTCATCTTTGGAAAATTAAGACTAATTCCTTGTTTACATGTATATGTGAGTCAAGTGAAGGACTAAGGGATCGAGTACACATTCTTGTGCACTGGTCAAGTCCACCACAAAGATCGATAAGCTTATTCGTCATGATTTACTAAGGTTTAGTAAATATGGTTATACTTACCAGTTTAAGTATAATTCTAAAACATTGCAAAAGTTTCAATGTATGGTAGAACGAATGAGAAGAATCAAATTAGGCAGAAAGATAAAAGTTTCTCGATCTAAAAAGATGGGAGAGTACTTGAGTATCTTGTTTTATGATTATCTTAGTGATTATGAAACCATATCACAATTGATTCTCTAAGGACATCTTAGTGCATTTGTTTGACTAAGAAGAGGAATCGTGAATTGTTGAAATGGTTAAATCAAAAAGATAAGTCATACTTCGTTCCGAAATTGAGTCATGGAGTAATACTCTAAGATTGTAACTTGAGTGACACATCTTAAAGAAGGTTTGTTAACACTAGTCGAATGTAAGAGTAAAAGGTGTCCTACTCTTGTACATTTGAAATTGGTAAGTTGTGATGTTTTGGACAAAACAAAGACCAACTAAGGCCAATTGTGTGAAGTGTTTGTCTTGATAAGAATCCGCACTATCCCTTGAATATTTGTTTGTCAAGGAATGGTTCTTGGCAAGAGAGTCTTATATGTCAAGAGGACAGTGGGAGTCTAAAAGATCCTGAAAGAGTTTCAAGATCTAATTAGGAATAAAACCTGTAGTTTATCACTAGCACACGATTTGAGGTTTATAACCTATCGTGTTGACATTTCTGTGCCTATTCCAGTTAAAGTTGGTTTTGCATAGGAGTTCTGAGAGTTCTCAATTGGTTGCATAACAACTTAGAAGCAATGGCAGGCCCTTGTGCTGCCAGTTGGCAAAAAGTTAAGATTGCACAAGTTCAATCCATATGAGTTTGGATTTGTCACTAACATTGTCTTGTGATTATGGGTTTGACAAATTCACATGGATAGGGACTCATTCACCATAAAATCTAAGTGTCATAAGGTTTCTCTCCGATTCATGAAAATGATGGTGAGGAAACGCTTTCACTAAGTAGATTTTAAGTAGATAGCAATTGTGTTATTTTCATTCTCAAAGTCGTTAGTGGAGCGTGTATGGTTAACCGGCACACTAACATGGACTTGTGAGAAATGGCAAAGGTCTAAACAATTGAGACTATGATTACGGCATCCCTTTTCATAGTTCTGAAATTGTTTAGACACTCATATGAGTTATCTAAGGAAAGGTGTATGTTTTTTGATAAAGTTTTATCAAAGCATCTTGTATCAAGAAGTCTGATCTTTGGTAAGAAAGTCAATAAAGTATTGATTTCTAGAAGTCCAACTGATTTCTGGATACATGTCAAAGCTAGTGGGAGCATAAGTGTTATGCTAGTAATTATCATGTAAGTGGGAGCATGATCATTATGTTAAGTGTTAATTATAGAAAACAAAAGGTTTCAATTGGGAAAAGTTGTTTTGCTATAATTAAGGGAGAGGAAATTATACTTCATTTCAATTCTAAAAGCTTAGATTGAGATTTTAATCATCTTTAGTCAAATATATATATATGAATTTTATGTTGGAATGGTTCGACTTAATGAAATTCTATATATATTGCGTTTTCAAAATTCGATTATGATTACGGCATCCCTCTTCATAGTCAAATTTTGAAAACATGGCAAATAAAAAATATTGTAGCAAAAGACTGGTCTATGATCACGTCTTTATGTGAGACATCATGAATCGTGTCCCATATGCTTCGGATATAGGATCGATTGCATGTGCTGTAATATTTATCCTTTCTAAATTTTCCAAATGCTCAGGGCATTAAGAAGGGAAAAGTCTAGAATTGGATATGACTAAAATGATTAAGCAATGGTCAAGGACAATCTAAGGTTTACCAAAGATTGGTTGCTCATGGACAGTTGGAAGTATAAGTGTTAATTTTGGAAGGACCATATTGACATATTCTAAAAAGAGGTAACTCTTGTTCAGAAGGGATAGTCAAAATGGGAATCTGGAAAGGTTTCCATAGGTGGAAGTTGTTCTTCAAATCTTTGTAAGATTAGAAAACTTAATGCAAGAAGGATGTTCAAAGGAATGTACTTTGAATGTGAGACTTCGTTTCCATGGAATTGATCTCCATTGGAATACTCTGTAATGTCTGTTGACAAGTCTTTGTGACTTTGTGCATAGTCATTATGAGAGGATCAATGCATATAAGTTTAGAATCTAACAAATTTCGTTAAATGGTAGGAATTTGGAATTCTTACATTTACGATAAAGATTTGGGATTGTGAAATGAGCATCATTGGAATCATGTTCAATTGATCTATTTCACAAAGTAAAGATCATAGACAAACATAGTGTGCATGCTTGGAGCATGGCATGACTATTGTTTTGATTCAAGTATAAAGTTGATTATTTGAAACATTATACAATGAATAATGAGTAATCAATATGGTGTTTAAATAAAAGGTGTTTTATTTACTCTCAAAGGTGCTTGGGACCATAGAGTGATTAGTATTATTCTTGTGTTTCACTTTGCATGTTTTGACTTCCAGAATAGCTAGGTTATTCTTCCCGAATGACTAAGTTATTCAAACCATCCACAGTCGATAATACGTTGGAAGTAGGTATTAAGGCAAGACTGTCATGAATCGGGTTTGTAGATGTCCAAGGTAGTTGACATAGCAAAAGTTGCTGCAACATTCATCAGTGCTCCTGGAATGAGATTTGAGTATTGCATTAAACCCACGCTCATTTGACTCACTTCATGGATTTTATCACGACTGATCATGAGACGATAATATCTTATATTCTTCAAACCTAGAGATATGACTTGTTGCCTATGAGTTGGTCATACATTGATTGCACGTAAACGCATTTGGTAACTCGATGTTATAAAACGTGCCTTTGTGTATGATTCAACAAGTAGTAGAACAAGCATATGAGTCAAAGTTTATCCATTCCTTTTACCCTTGGAGGGATAAAAGCGATATCTGTGGGCCCCTCGATGATTTGGTGATGACAAACATAAGTGCTCGGCCGGGCCTGGACTGATTTGATTTGTTCAATTAGTCAGTCGTCATAAATCGGAAATCGGGAAACAACAAATGGATAGAGAGAATGATTATAATCCATGTCTCAGTCCATATGATATCCAGAATGGAGGAATATATGATCCCTTATCTAATGGACGCGTCATTGATTTCTTCAGAGTTCGACAGCGGCTTTAAGAGCTACGATTGCTAGTCGGGTTTTGGAGTCATATGCAATAATAGTTTTAGACTTATCCAAGTGGGAGACTGTTGGATTAGGTGTCTAAGCCCATAACTATTATTGGTATGTATTCGACCCGAGAGTAGCATGGTCCATTTGGGTTGCATATCATCAGGACAATTTGTTAGGATGGACTTTTGAGAGAAGAGGTTATATATGATTTATTAATATATTATAAGTTCTAATATATTAATATGAAGTCATATGTTTTAATTAGTATTGATCAAGAATTAATTTGGAATTAATTTAGTGATCAAAAGAGACTAATTAAAACTATGGGGACTAATTATGGTAATTAGTTATATTTATATGTGTTGGGCTTATGATCCATGTTGGACCAAGTTTATGTATGGATACATAAAGAGTTGGGCCACATGAACCATGGATCATAAAACCCATGGATATGGGTTTGGGTTATACCCATGACTCTTAGAATTCAACACATATAAATACATATGTTATGACCTAAAACCGCCACCCCTAGTCACCCTTAGTGTGTGTGTGTGCATGTTCTTGGAGTTCATGAAGGTTTTAGAGTGCATGGAGATTCTCTCTCAAGTCCTACCTTTGTCCTTGATGTGTTGTGACTTCATTTGAGGCTTCCACACTATTGGGGCTAAGTTCTTAAGGCCAAATACATCAAGACTTCCAGCCACACAAAAAGGTATGTTACACTATCTAGTATTTTATGTAGTTTGTATGACAATTGCATGCTAGCTATAGGTTCAATACCTTGGAAACCATTTGCATGTATAATTAGTGAAAACATAGGTCCAAGGTATTTAGGGTTGTATGTGCACCATAGGATGTTGTATTATACCAAAACCCAACATAGATATCATGGCTGGATTTCATCTTCTGGGAGACCCGTACTTTCCCAATCAGGGGAACGGAGGATGGCTCGAAGAGGAACCAGAAGACGACCCTATGGCTCCAATAGAAGAAGACTTTGAGGAAGAGGATGAAGAGGTGATTCAGGAAGACTCTGACTCAGAACTAGAAGTCTATGATCCACCTCAAGTATCCCAAAATCCCAATCCCCGACAAAACTTCCAAGGTCCGACACCTCAGTGGGCAGTAAACTTAGAGGGGTGGAGTCATGAGCAGGGTCAGCACCTTCCCTATAATGGGGACCGAAGCTTCTACAACCTTGATGGGGGAGACTCAGCAGACAGAGCCCTCCCTATGTTAGTACGTCCAGTTGCTCGTAACGATGAGCAAGCAAGAGAAGCCATCCACCGAGTCGTGAAGGTTGGTGCTACCACGGTAGTCAACACGGTTCGCCTCCGCCACCTGAACGAGGACCAAGAGTTAACCATAAATCACACTGAGGCCCTGCAGAGGGAACTAACTACCAACTGAGCTGAGGTTAGAGAACTTCGAGAGCGCCAAGTAACATTAGAAAGGCGTGTGTTTGAAACAGAACACCAGTTGGCTAAATCCAGGGCTGAAACTAGTACGAAGCAGAACAACACTCCTCGCGAGTAGGACATACCCTACTCACTCTTTTGGATATATATTAAGTCTACTTATATACACTAGTGTTATTTTTCATGTTATGGTTAGACATCGAAAGTTCATTTTTCGATAGGTTGGTATGCTGTCAAAGTTTTCTCGTTAAGTTGATATGTTGTAGACCTACTTCAAGGTCAAATTTTCCGAACTCTATACATTTAATATACCAATGAAATTGACATGCATCCTCTTTTCTTTGGAAAAATCACTATAAAATTCTTGATGTTACTTTACAGGTTATTACTTATGTTTGACTCTATTTCAAACTCTTTGCAGAATATGTATTGAACCAGTGTGAATTTGGTTCAAAGTCTCCTGATTTATAACCACTATTGATTTCTTACCATCATTTTCATCTTTAAAAACTTTATAGCTAAAAGATGACGCCACAGAAATCAATTAGGCATGTCAACAACAATCCTCCAATAATTTCAACTCCGCCACCGCCACCGTAATTCGATCATGTAGTTTTCCAAGTTGCAGTATCCGCGGCTGTGACAGCAACCATGACCCAAATCAACGCTAGTGGAACCAGTGGGGCTGAAACCGGTACCAACTCGCATCATGGTGATAGACATGGACACCCTAGGGAGTGTTCATACAAGGATTTCACCAACTGTAAACCGAGGACCTTTAATGGGAGTGGAGGAATCATTCCTCTATCACAATGGTTCGAGAAAACGGAGTAAATCTTCGAGATATGCTCCTGCCCTAAAGGAAGCAAAGTGAAATTTGCTGCATGCACTTTCTCTGATAGGGCCCTCACATGGTGGAATAGCCATGTCAAGTTACTTACACTCATAGTGGCTAACTCAATGGGTTTGGAGAAATTAAAAGAGCTGATGATGGGGGAGTACTGCCCGAGAGGCGAGGTACATAAACTGGAGCAGGAACTTTGGAGCCTTGCCATGACATGCTATGACATAGTAGCCTACACTAATAGATTTAGTGACCTGGCTATTCTATGTCCAGGGATGGTTCCCACAGAGAGCAAGAAAATAAAGAGGTATATCTAGGGACTGCCTCCTCCACTTCAGGGGAATGTTTTGTCTTCAAACCCTATTACATTCAATAGCGCCAAACGCTTGGCTCAAAGACTCATTGACCATGGAGTCCGTCCACACGTAGCAACCCCTGTCCCCGAACAAGCCAAAGTGAACGACAACAAAAGAAAGTTTTGGGACAGAAAGAAGAACCAACAGGCACCGAACCCCGCCAAGAAACAACAGATTGTGGATGTTCATGCTGCAATAAACCCTGCTACTCCTGCACCAGCAAAGCAATATGCTGGAAACCTGCCGAAGTGCAGCAAGTGCAATTTCCATCATCACGGACCCTGCCGGGAGATACACTGTGTTAACTGCAACAGGAAAGGGCACACCGCCCGTTTCTGTAAGGTCCCGACAAAACCAATCACCCATGTCCCTGGTATTGGAGTAAGCCAAGCCTACTACGGGTGCGGTGAAATTGGGCACTTCAAGAGGAACTGTCCAAAGGCAGGAAATGTTGGTGGAGTGGGGAGAATTTTAGCAATAGGTCATGAAGAAGCTGTGGCAGATCCCACGGTGTTCACGGGTACGTTTCTCCTCAATAACTCTTATGCATGCATGCTCTTTGATAGTGGAGTGGAGAGGAGTTTCGTGAGCCACAAATTTAAACGCTTACTCAAACAACAACCACAAACACTAAAGGAAACATTTATCGTAGAAATGGCTAACGGAAAGACTGAGAGCACTAGCGATATATATAGGATGCACCCTCACTCTAGATAGCTATTCTTTCCAAATCGACCTTATGCCGGTCTCAATAAAAAGTTTCGACGTTATCATCGGCATGGATTGGTTGAGTCCCCATCATGCATACATCCTATGTTATGAGAAAGTCGTTCGCCTTAGCCTACCGAGTGGTGAAACCGTAGTCGTCTATGGCAACAAACCAGGCACGAAACTTCGAATCATCTCGTGCATCCAAGCCCAGAAGTACTTAGGAAAGGAATACCATACGTTCTTAGCTCACGTGGTTGACAAGACTCGGGAAGTGAAAGACATAAATAGCATTCCTGAGGTTCGTGATTTTCCCGACATCTTTCCCGAAGATCTTCCTGGAGTACCACCAGAATGCCAAGTCGAGTTCAGAATCGACTTGATTCCTGGAGCTACCCCTTTAGCCAAATCGCCTTACTGTCTAGCACCAGCAGAGATGCAGGAACTATCCAGTCAACTAAACGAACTACTCAGCAAGGGATTCATCAAACCGAGCTTCTCACCCTGGGGAGCACCGGTCTTGTTCGTGAAGAAGAAGGATGGATCGTTCCGTATGTGCATCGACTACCGCGAGTTAAACAAACTAACTATTAAGAACCGATACCCTCTACCGTGGATAGACGACTTGTTCAACCAAATTCAAGGAGCAAGCTACTTTTTAAAGATTGATTTAAGATCTGGGTATCAGCGGTTATGTATTCTAGAGGAAGATGTTCCCAAAACAGCCTTCCGAACTCGTTATGGTCACTACAACTTTGTAGTGATGCCTTTTGGATTAACCAACGCACCTGCAATATTTATGGATTTAACGAATAGAGTGTGTCGTCCTTACTTAGATAAATTCGTGATAGTATTAATAGATGACATACTTATCTACTCAAGCAGTAAGGAGGAACATAGTTATCACTTACGACAGATCTTGGAAACTTTACGAGCAGAAAAACTTTATGTGAAGTTCTTAAAGTGCGAATTTTGGATTCGGAGAGTAGATTTCCTAGGTCATGTGGTCAGTGAAGAGGGAATTCACGTGGACCCTTCCAAAATCAAAGCAATCGAGAACTGGTCAGCACCAAGAATGCCTACGGAGATCCGTCAATTCTTAGGCCTTGCTGGCTACTATCGCAAATTCATACAGAACTTCTCAAGGATCGCTAAACCACTTACCACCCTAACTCAAAAGAGTGTGACTTTCAGCTGGGGAGAGAAACAAGAAAATGTGTTCCAAACGCTTAAGCAAGCACTATGCAGTGCACCGATATTGTCCCTTCTAGAAGGGATAGAAGATTTCATAGTATACTACGATGCATTCAATCAATGTCTAGGTTGTGTTCTTATGCAACGGTGAAAGGTCATCGCCTATGCCTCAAGACATCTTAAGACACACGAAGTTAACTACACTACTCACGATTTTGAGCTTGGAGCGGTAGTTTTTGCTCTGAAGATCTGGAGACACTACCTATATGGTACAAAGAGCATCATTTTCACAGACCACAAAATCCTTCAACACATATTCGACCAGAAAGAGCTAAACATGAGACAACGACGATGTGTAGAACTACTAAATGACTATGAATGCGAAATTTTTTATCATCCCGGCAAAGCCAACGTAGTAGCTAATACCCTTAGTCGAAAGGAGTACTCAGGTCGTAGAGTCAAAGCACTGACCATGACCATCCATTCACATATGTCTACACAAATTAAAGAGGCTTAGCAGGAAGCCTTAAAACCCGAGAATGTGGCAGGTGAAGCCTTAAAAGGAATGGACAAGATCTTAGAAGTCAAGGGTGACGGAGTTCGATATCTCATGAACCGGATCTGGACACCGAAGTTTGGTGGATTCAGAGACGTTGTCATGAACGAAGCTCATAAGACATGATACTCCATTCATCCAGGTTCAGACAAGATGTATCTGGACCTCAAGAAGTTATATTGGTGGCCAAACATGAAAGCAGAGATTGTTACCTTTGTGGGTAAGTGTCTGACTTGTGTCAAGGTTAAGGTAGTATACCAAAAGCCCTTAGGTTTGCTACAGCAACCAGAAATACCTGAGTGGAAATGGGAGTAGATTACAATGGATCTCATAACCAACTTACCCAAGACAACGGGTGGCCTCGATATGATTTGGGTGATCGTTGACAGGTTAACCAAGTCTGTGCACTTCCTACCAACTAAAGAAACTGACAAGATGGAGAAACTGACCAGAACATACATTAGAGAGATTGTACGACTACATGGGATACCCATATCTATTATCTCTGATAGAGACAGTAGATTCACCTCAAGATTTTGGCAGTCGCTACAAAAATCCCTGGGAACTAGGCTGGACATGAGTACAGTCTACCACCCACAAACGGGTGTGCAGAGTGAGAGAACGATTCAAACATTAGAAGACATGCGGAGAGCTTGTGTGATCGACTTTGGTAAAGCATGGGATATCCATTTGCGACTGGTCGAGTTTTCATACAACAACAGCTACCATACCAGTATCAAGGTTGCCCCATTCGAAGCCCTTTATGGTCAGAAGTGCAGATCACCTCTGTGTTGGGCTGAAGTGGGTGATACGCAACAAGCTAAAGGGAAAGTCCTTGATAGCACTCTCACTGGTACGGAGATCATCGGGGAAACGATTGAGAAAATTGTTCAAATTCGTGAACAATTGAAAGCCTCTAGAGACAGACAGAAGAGCTACGCAGACAAAAGACGAAAACCCTTGCAATTCCAGGTTGGTGAGCGCATGCTATTGAAAGTCTCACCCTGCAAGGGCATGATATGCTTCGTAAAGTGTGGCAAACTGAATCCAAGGTACATTGGGCCTTTCGAGATTATCGCTAGAATCGGCACAGTAGCTTACAAACTCAAACTACCCCAAGAACATAGCAACGTACACCCTACCTTCCACGTGGCTAATCTAAAGAAGTGTTTGTCCGACGAGACTCTTGTGATCCCACTCGACGAAATCGAGATAAATGAGAGCCTCAACTTCGTGGAAGAACCAGTAGAGATCCTAGATAGGGAAGTCAAGAGAACCAAACAAAGTCGTATACCCATAGTGAAGGTTCGCTGGAATGCCAAGCGGGGACTTGAATTCACTTGGGAGCGGGAAGATCAAATGAAACAAAAGTACCCACATATTTTTCCCTAGTCCATGTGTATCACTTTAGACGTAATTTGGGGACGAAATTCCCTCTAACAGGGGGATGATATGACAACCCGTTATTTTCAAGTTAATAAAAGTCAACAAAGATTTATGAGAGTCAAACTTTGGTCTAATAGTTACAAAGCATTTGATGTAAATATGTTAATTTATAATAGTTAATGTATTTTAGTTAAAGAACCAATACATCACAAACCGAGAATATTCGTATAGGACAACCTTGGACCGAAAACCCTTTACGGCCGAAAACCCTTCGGACCGCAAACATGCGAGGCCGTAAACCTGTTCTCGGCCGAAAATTGTTTTCTCGGATAGAGTTCCTGACCGAAATCAGCCCAAGTTCTATCCATTTCACGTTATTCAAAGCGTTTTTTTGTGTCCCAACGAAGGTGTCCCGTCATAATTTCGTTCATATACACATGTGGACCGAAATTAATACTTCATTCTTACACTTGATGGCCGAAATCACCCTTTTTCCCTCTCAAGAACACAACCGAAAACTCATCCTTTTCTCTCAAGTATCATAAGAAAACTGCGTGAATCTTTATAGGATCTTGCAAAAAATCATCAAGTGTTCTTCATATCTTTCGAAATCATCATCCAATCACCTTAGTTCCAACCGAAAACGCCTTAATCTCCTTGATTTCACCAAGAACACTCTTCGAATCATCAAGCAACCGAAAACCCCCAGGTAACCGAAAACACCTATTTTCGGTTGATTCTAACACTTTTTATAAGTGTTTCTTACATAATCCTTGTGTTATTTATCACTTAGATTGTTAACTTATTAACTTTAGTTCTATATCGGGTATAATTATTATCTAGGATACGACTTCTCGCACGGGTTCTAAACTAGAGGATCATTACTACTACACCGTATCTTCACTCGAACACTCACATCATGTGAGTTCATACCCCTATGTTTTACCATTTTTAAATGCTTTTAGGGGGAGAATACAAGCAAAACACAAAATAGTTGTCTTAACACTTACATTCGATTACAAATCATTTTAAGATATTTAATGCTTTTATAAACTTATCGATCAAACCATTTTAAACAGTTTTTCAACCTCTTAAATTACTGTTTTATCAAACTATATTCATATATATATATATATATATATATATATATATATATATATATATATATATATATTTATGTATAATTAGGATTTAACAGGCTTAGTACCAGTATTTATGCCTTAAATCTTGTTCCTTGTTTGGTTGTGGGCTTAGGATAGGAATGCTTGTCTCACTGTCTTTTAGATTATAATTATACATGCATCATATATATATATATATATATATATATATATATATATATATATATATATATATATATATATATATATATATATATATAAGTATAAAACTTATTTCAATAACAATTACTAACCCTTTTGCACATGTCGAGCAAAAGGGGTATTTCCTTTAATCATTTTCAGCACAACATAACACTTGTAAACTATAATAGGTATAGTTTTGAGATCCATTCACACTATTTTCTAGTTCAATGATACATTACATGAATCAATACATAAGTACAAATTACTTTTCACTACAATTACATTATTCACATACAAGAACTAGAAAACATATACACAATATACGTAAACGAGTTAATACAAGAATGTGAGCCACTACTTCATGGTACCTACTAAGTTACATGCTAAAGTCCTATTTTATAACCAGAGTCTCCTGGAGGGAGAGCGTGAATTTGTGTATAGATCTATACGGGACTGAAAATCCCGCACCTCGACTGTTAGCTACAGTTGGACCGGCAGGTCTAGGGGTGACAAATGTCATAACATTCTGACGCCTGAAGAACATCGTGTAGGCCGCTAGTCAGTTCAGTATGGTTATAATCTCATTCACATTAAGCATTAACTAAACATTTTGGTTTACAAAACAAACATTACTTCAGTGGTTTTATTTTAGCTAATAGGACTACCTATCATTATTTTCCAGAACTAATACACAACAGAGTTCATACAAGTGCAATACACTATCTTTCAACCAAAGAAAACATACATTTATGGAAAACATACACTTACACTATTTCAGAGGACATTAACATACAAGCATTTTGGTCTTAAGGCCTAAGACTACTTTTCATGTATTCTAGAAAATATGGTATTTTCTGGGGAACATACTAACATTTTCAAGGAACAAATACAAACTTCGAATACTAAATGCTTATGAACTCACCAACTTAAATGTTGATACTCTCTTTTTAAAATAACATGTATTCTCAGGAAACCAGTAGACAGGTACACGCACTTCGGTTTTTGAGAAGACGGAGCTTATTCAAGACTCTGCTTTTATTTTGCTATACATTTTTGGTGTCTTACAATCAATACACAGAACACACATGTATTAACTATTTTAAATACAGTGGATGTTGTTGCTTGTTTTACTATTATGATATTGTACATGACGTCCTCCGCCCCCGAACGTTTCCGCCGTTCTGGTTTGGGAGTGTGACACAAATGGAGTGCATAGTTACTTTCATCTTACACATAGATATGAAGTATTTAATATTAATACATGCTATATGTTCTTATAATATGTGTTCCTAATATCTATTCTAGATGAAAGATTTATACATGTTTTACGTGATTTAAACTATATATGTATTTTCATGCCTATTAATATATTGACTAAAGATGGGTAGATGAATGATGAGAAATGAAAGATGATATAGATGATGAGAAGCCTTGACTTTAACGATGATCCAGTCTTCTAGCAGAGTATAGATGACAACCACAAACTATTCTAGACTGTCCAGTGGAACGCTAGCAGACTCGCAACCTGTAGGTGTTTGTGAACGACGTGTTCACCCGATGTACTCTAAAAACCATGGCAGCTATGGACTTAGTGCCTTACAAATGAACGTTGGAAGCTATGGATTTAGTTCCCTATAGATGAATATTCGCAGCTATGGACTTAGTGCCTAATAGATAACATCGACAACAATGGACTTAGTGCCTGCTAGATAAAACCTGGAAGCGATGGACTCCGTGCCTATTCCTTATGACAATCCTTAGGAATGAATGAATGAAGAATAGATAATTCTTAGGGTATATCCTTAAGAATAAAGAAGATAATGGGGATGGGAAGTTGGGTTAATTGTTTGATGATTAAACATAATAATTATATTATTATGGGTTGAAAACCATATGTACTCACCAGGTTTCCCAACCTGACCTACTCAGTTTATTTGTATCACAGGTGTCGATACGAAGATACATTACACTTAGAGATTAAAGGAGATGTAAATCATTAGTGTAAATGAATGTAAGTCTGTTTATGCTTATGTTGTTGTATTGACGATGACATCCCTATGTTTTAATATAAACAAAATACATTTCTTTGGAAATGCTTTGATAATATCTTTATCATGTTTTCTGGGAACAAATTCTGCAATATTATTCTTTAAAATTGATACTCTGATTTTTAAATAAGAATAAATAAAATTTTTAAAATGACCATGAATTTGGGGATGTCACATGGTGGGAGCATAATTGTTGTGCTATTCGGAGCATAATTGTTATGCTAGTGGGAGCGTAATTGTTATGCTAAATGTTGCAAGTTGGCAATACTACTTTTAGGGAACAAAGTTTTCAATTTGCAATTTGTAAAGTTTGTAAATTGTTTCGCTATAGAAAGATTTATGGGAGAGGGCACTCATACTTCGTATCAAATCTAAAAGTTTAGATTGAAGGATTTGATGGAACATTAGTCTTAGACATACATGAATATCATGTTGAAATGATTCAACATAGGAAATTCAATATATGGAAATATTATAGCAAGAGACTGAACAAATATCAGGTCCCTATGTAAGACATAATGAATCAAGTCTCATATGCTTTGGATATAGGATTGATTACATATGCTATAATATTCACTTATTATGATTTTTCTAAATGCTTTGGGAATTGAGAGGGAAAAAAGACTACAACTTTGTGTGAATAACGTTGTTAAACAACTATCAAGAACGTTCTGAGGTTTACAAAAAGATTGGTTGCTTGTGGATAGTTGGAAGTATAGTATTAATTTGGACAGACCATATTGACATAATTATGGATGGAGGTGATTCTTATTTAGAGTTGATGGTCATATGGGTATATGGAAATATTTCCATGGTGAGAGTTGGTTATTGAAATCTACATCTGATTTAGGAACTTTAATGCAAGGAAGATGTTCAAGGAGTGTATCTTGAATTTGAGACTTCGTTACCATGGAATTGTTTTAAGTAACAAAGTTTCAGTGGAACATTTTGTAATATCGTTAGCAAAGTCTATGTGACTTTGAGGCCTCGACATCAGAAAAGGACATTGCATGGAATGTTGGAATTCTAACACATTTAGTAGTGACAAGGATTTGGAATTGTGAAATGAGCATCATTGGAATAGTGTCCAATCGATCTGTTCACAAAGGAATGACCATAGAGAAACATAGTATGCATGTTTATAACATGGCATGACTGATGTTTAAATTCAAGTGTTTAGTTGATTACTCAAAACATTATACAATGAATAAAGTCTTAATTAATATGGTGATTAAATAATAAGATTTTTATTTATTTTCAATGGTTTTGAGAGCATAGGTAATTAGGTTATTATTTTTTTTAAGATCATAACTTTTTATCTAAATAAATCTGAGAATACATCTTAGTTATCATCATACAACGAATAATTTGATTGTAGATTGTCTATGGAGATTAGACGATCATACAACGAATAATTTGATTGCATGTTTTACTTCCTGAATAATTTGATTATTCGAAATTCCACAGTCGATCGTACTTTTGGAAGTAAGTAGCAAACTAAGACTATCATGAATTGAATTGTAGATTGTCTATGGAGATTAGACATAGCAATAGTTTTTCTGCAATGTTCATTAGTACTTGGAAAATGGGGATTTTGAGTATTGGATAAACTCACGCTTAGATAATTACTTCATGGATTTTATCACGAGTAATTTTGAGACAATAATATCTTATATTCTTGAAACGGAGATATATGAGTTGTTGTTTACAAGTCAGTAGTGCATTAATAATATATAAACACATTAGTAACTTGATGTCATAAAACGTATTATTCTGCATGATTTGATGAGTAAATAGTGCAAGCATACAAGTCAAAGTTTATTTGTTCCTTTTTCCCTAACTGGAAAATCGATATCTTTGGGCCCCTCGATGATTTGATGTCGACATCTGAAGTGCTTGGCCAAGCCTGGACTAAATTGATGTGTTCTGATGTGTGCTTATTTAGTTATATGTTTCATACACTATCTTTATATTTTATGCTACATTATGAGTTAATTCTATAACAAAAGGTACTTATTATGTTTGACGTATGTTTTGTAGCAGCAAAGACATGCTCGGGACTAAAAGGAAGCATGCAAGAAGCCGGAAGCATGAAAACGGGAGATAAAGCAAAAAGAAGACAAAGAAGGATGTTGTTGGACACCTTGAACCCTCGTCAGTTTTTTGGCCATATCACATGACTCGTAACTCCGATTGACGAGATTCAAAATGTTCTGAAAACAAGAATTAATTTCGAATGACTTTCATGTTTTGAAAAAATGTTAGTTCCCAACAACCACACCGGGTTTATCACAAACACGACGTGGTGAATTGAATCTTCGCGATTCTTGACGCTGACTTGGAGAATACGGGATTTTAATGACGAACATGCCATGGTGGCCATTTAACATGTCGTGGTGACGCTGAAACCTATAAATAGAGCCAAAAATTATTTCTAATGATATATCTTAAACCCTAGATCGATTCCTACGATTATAAACCCCCAAGAAGCCGTTTTGAGGGTCTAGAAGGCGGCCGGAAGGCCGTTAAGCTGACACGAGCGAAGATCTGACGGATTAGAGAGCGGATTCATGTCAGAAATCATTCAGATTATTGTTCTGAACACGATTAGCGTTCCAATGTGATTTTATATGGATTTACTTTCTAATTTAGGGATTAAAACCCTTTTGCTTTGTGTTTATGATTAGATGAATCCTTAAATTTGTGTATTAATTGCTATTTGGATTGTTTATTTGTGTTTAATTTATTTTGTCAAGTTTGATTGCAAGATCCATATGTGTTAGATATTGTTACTTTATTCGTTATTGCTGAATTGATAGAGTTTAGATGACCATCTGACTGTGTTAATTAGAATCAAAGTTGTCCACTAGAGTTTTGACCAAAACCTAGGGTTAGGAAATAAAGTGATGAACTTTAATGTGTATGCATGAGTAGACGACCAATCTGTGCATGGTTTAATTCCTATGACCATTACGATTAATAAAGATCAAATCTTGCTTAATACAAACTAAATATTGATTTGCATGATTGTTTGTTCACTTGATCAATGGATTAATAGTTGTGTTAAAATCATAGGATTAGTTATCTAGAACTAAAGCTAGTCATTTTAGGAATCGGTGAACAAGAATAAATAAATCTGTGTGCAATTATCTATGATTTTAAGATGTAATTTGTCTAAATCAATGTACCCAAAGAGATTTGTCTTCGGTCAGTTTATCGAGATTTGTTGTTTAGTCGTTTATTTGAGATTTAATTCCATAAAACCCTTCTTTAATGCTTTCGTGTGTTTATTGTAACCTATAATAAAAAAACTACAAATTAATTTACCACCGTTCCCCTTGTGTTCAACACCTGTTCTTACCACAACTATACTATTACGTGATTAGGTTCACTGCCTAGTGTGTGTGTGTGTGTGTGTGTTAGTCCGGTTGCGATAAAATCAGTTTTATAAATTTAAAACTTGAGAAATTAAAATATATATAAAAATCACACATCATGTTCAATTAACGGTTTGAATTCAGGCGTCATAAATCAGGAAATCGGGAAACAGAATATTAGACAATGAGATTGATTTCAATCCATGTCTCGTGTCCATACGATATATTGTATAATGAATGAATATTTGATCACTTATCTTAGGAAACGTAACTGACTGGGTCAGAGTTCGACAATAGCTTTTGGAAGCTACAATTTGCTGATCAGTTTGGAAGTTATACTGGCAGTTATAGTTAATAGACTTATCCAAGTGGGTGACTGTTGGATTAGGTGTCTAAGCCCATAACTATAATTGGTATAAACTTGAATTGATAGTAACACAGTCCTTTTGGGCTGCCCTCAAACCTAACAATTGAATATGATAGCTTTTAGAGAGAGAGAGAGAGACTGATTTATTAATTTATTACTTGGTTGATAAATTAATTAGAAATCAAAATAAATAGTTTGTTAATATATTATGTGAATAATATATCAATTGGAAATAGTAATATTTAATTAAGAGTTAATCATAAATTAATTAGAATTAATTTTGGGATTAATTGGATTAATTAAACGTTCAGGGGTTATAGTGTAATTGTTCAATAGTTGAACAAGAGGCATTCTAAAATCATCCTAGAGCCATGGTCGGTTTGAGGAGGATCTAGAATATCTAGAATTATCATTAGAGGATAATTAGGAAGTCAGATAGATACCAAAAGTAAGATAATGTTATTTTATTCTTTTGGGACTTACCTAGGGTTTCTTGGTACACTATTTAAAATCCCCTATACCTCATAATTTCGTCCATGCTTCCTTTAGAAGGTTACGGCCGAAAATTCTCTTCTCTTCTCTCTCTCTTTGAGTTCCTTGGTTGCTAGGGTTTAGGTGTGAAGCATTAGAGGCGTGACACTTGTGGTGCTTGCTTCCAAGAGTCTTTCAAGAAGGATTCAAGATTGTTTACAATAACAATCCTACAGGTTAGTTTTCTTATTCTTATGAATTAGTTTTTCATATGAAAGTTTTGTGAGATTGCAATTCATAGTATGTTGCCTATATGTGAAAGAATAGATCCTATCAGGTTGCATGTGCCATAATCATTTGAATTGTTTAAATGTTTTTCCGCTTAGAGCATTGTAGTTGTAACCCTAATAACCCATCAGTTTTGCCACCATTGATGGATAAAAGACAAGCCGAAAGACCTAAAAACCATAACCATATCCCATCCCAAGATGAAGGTCCGATTCAGAAAAATTGTAGTCGTTGACAAAGGGTCGGTCACACAAGCCGAAACTGTGACGCTTCGTTTCTCGCAGAGTCAACAAAAAGTGAATCTTCAAGTAGGACCAAATCAAGTGGCAAAAATAATGTTCAGTCTAAGAGTAGACATACTAATCAAAAAGGTAGCCAATAATATGATATTGTTGATTTAAAATACTCGCAGTGATGTTTGTATGATATCATAATATTCTACAATCAAAAGAATTATTAGTTAGGGATTTTGTATGTATGTTCTGGAGCGTAATTAGGGTTTTTGATTGTATTCCAGACTTAGGGTTTTTGATTGTATTCCGAAATTAGGATTTTTGTATGTATGTTCCGGAATCCGAAAATCGGGTACGGTATTCCGGACCATAAAGTCCGGACCAAAATTCCGGACCCCAGTCATTGTATTCCGGACATGATTTTCGGATTCTATACACGTTCCGGACTAGCAAAAATTAGGGTTTTGATTACGATGTATCATGTAGTATAAATGTATAAGTCTATGTAATCCTATAATTGCCTTAACAAGATCAAAAATTCACATAAAACCCTATAATACGAATATAATTGCGTAAACTAAATTTTTTTAACGTATAATAAAAAATAAATGCATTTAATTATAAACTTACAAATAAAAACTGCATTTCTTCACTATCAGAAGACATTTTCAGTTATAGAGGTGTTCGAAATGGGATGTCGAAGTGTAGTCCGAAACAAGGGATGTCGAAGTGTAGTCTGAAACGGGTTAAATAGTATTTATAGGAGAACCAGATTACCCGATCGAAATTATCTACCCATTTAACCGAAATGTTAATTAGGTCTGGAATAACCCATTCCAGACCAAGTGGTCATTTTGCAAAAAAAAAAAAAATTTTAACTACCAAAAAAGTCATTAGATTACTCAATTTCCCAACATTTATGTTAACACGTGCCTAAGTCTTATGCATTTTTTCTATGAGCCATCATAGGAAAAAATAAATTAAACAGAGGACATAATAAAAACACTTGAAAGCTCTCACTCTTCTAGCCACCAATTCTTGATGCCCGGTTGAACTCCTTGAGGCTCCAATCCACCATCATCCTTTGCTTAAAGTATTCGCTCTTCAATTTTTTACATTTTTCTATTCTAACACATTTTCCCATCAAAATTATTACATTACATTTTAAAGGAAAATTCAATTTACATAATAGAAAATGAAGTGGCATGCATGTTACAAAATTACAACCCAAAAACCAAACAATCAACACAAACACATTATAGGTCAAGGTGAGGAAAGGTGCTATCGGATCCTTGAAATTCAATATAACATTTACTTTGAACTTGGATTACACATTTTAGATTATCAAGCTAAGCTAATAACCATAAAATTAAGTCCTAGTCTTCATACAAGTATTTTTATGATCTTACATGCAAGAGATCATCTAAACAATTATGTCATCACTATACAATTGAATTAAAACATACTAAAAAAGAGATAACCAATAATTGTAAAACCTTTGATTTCATGAAAGAAACCCTTTCTTTTATTGATTTAACATTTAAACTAGTGTGTGTGTGTGTATATATATATATATATATATATATATATATATATATATATATATATATATATATATATATATATATATATATATATATATATATATATATGAGTCTATGCAATTAGCGACCAATTCACACTCAAAACAGAAAACAGAAAAAATTTGATTATGTGAACAGTGACAACGCGCCGTGCACCACAAGGTGATGTGTCACACTTATGAATTAGGGTTACTAGTTTTATTCTATCGACACACCGTGCAAACAATAGAGGTGGCTCGTCGCGTTATCGCTGCAACTTCATTTTATCGAAAATTGTGTTCGTTTCCAGAAAGGAAAAGTGATTAAAATATTCTTTTGAAAAACTAGTGGCTTGATCTAATTAATCCACAACCATGCAAATCAGTCAACACAAATCAAATTGGTTATCTTAGTGCCAAAAGATATGAACCAATGACTCTGGTACCATTGATGGAATGTAACACTCAGAATCGTGAGGGGGCAATTGTAAGTAATGAATACCATTTTGGAGATTGGGACACAGCGTGTTGGAGGAACCAACACGGCGAGTCTAGTTGAGGAAAGGCGCGAGTCTCATTAAGACCAACACGGCGTGTTGGTGTCTAAACACGGTGTGTTGGCAGCTGGAAAGATACCCTATTTTCCCCCTATATAATCTCCTTAAGCCCCAAGTGTTGGCCTCCTTACCAGCCTCCATTGCCACTTAAACCCTAATTTGTCCCTTAAGCTTTCTTGGTGGTGCTCTTGAGCCTTGAGTGGATTCTTGCGATTATTTTGCTCATTTCCAAAGGAATCTTTGAAGATTGAAGGTGCTTAGCTTGGAAGGAAGATCATAGATCCAGAATCTCTCCACTTCTTGCAGTATTTTTGAGGTATCAAGTTTGCATCTTGGCTTGTGTATGATTAGATCTCTTCATGGCTAGTTTATTATGATTTTGTTCTCCTTTTTAGGTCTTTGGATGAGTTGAGTTGTTTAAGGGCTTGTTCTTTCGGATCTGGGTTTGTTTTGGTATCCTTGAGAATAAAGGTGCAAGCTTTATGTGAGGAATGGTGTCATGCATGCTTCAAGTCCCCTTTTAAGTCCCTTTTTATCTTAAGAGCTTCATTTAGTCATATATGGACGTAAAGTTGGCAACTTTACATGATAATCCAGCTCAAGGAGGTCAGATCTACGTTTTGGGGACATGTCTTTAAGGATTAACAACTTATTGGTTAAGCTGTTGAATCTCGAGAAAACACGGTGTGTTTGCAAGCCAACACGGCGTGTTGGCTAGGGATTTCCCGATTATTTGGGTGATGGAGGAACACAACGTGTCGAAGGGGCAACACGACGTGTTTGGTCAACATGGGTTGTTGACTTTGATTTTGACCAGAAGTTTGATCAGGGTTGACCTTGGGATGTTTTGTTCCATGTTTGGGCCTTTTGGATTGTTGAATTGGGCCTTGGCTTTGGGGTTATAAGAGGGTAAAAAGGTCTTTTACCCTAGTTTGGACACTTAGTGTGGGTCGGATCCGATTATCGATGGATGTTTATCTTGTGATTGATAGCGTGGAGATTCTTGCGGGCCAGCAGCCAGAGATTCTTTCTGTGAGATTCAACAGTGCGAGGTGAGTTTCCTCACTATGTTTAGCGGATCGAAGGCATGCCGGTCCATGGTTTGCTATGTAAAGTGCTAGATGTCTGCGTGACTCTTGCATATGTATGTGTTTGTATGCTTAGTGGGCAGGGCCCGATGGTTATTTTGTATGCTAGTATCGGATTATGCATATATGATTTGTATGTGGGCGGGGCTCGATGATTGTGCAGTACGCTACTATCTTTTTGATTTTCGCATGTGTTTGAATGTTATATGATTATATGGTTATATGTTTAGTGGGCGGGGCCCGTTATGCGAGTGTGGGCGGGGCCCATTATATGAGTGTGGGCGGGGCCCGTTATGCGAGTGTGGGCGGGGCACATATCTCAGTGGGTAGGGCCCGTTATGTGATAAGTCATGTTTGGTATGTGGTATCTTGGGGAACTCAATAAGCTTTGTGCTTATGGTTTTTAGTTTATGTTTCAGGTACTTTGGTTTTCAAATGGAAGAGCTCGGGATGGTTGCAGGGTACACACCACATGTTTTCCGCATTCTGTGATTTACTCTGATTCAATGATGTTTTGCTAAATCTTGATTACCATGCTTTTACGGAAATGACATGTATTAACGATTTATTTATTTGATAACGGAAATTTTATTTCATTATTTTTGGGACGTTTCATGGAATATGTGCATTAAAACAAGCATAGAAAGCCACAAGACAACTGAAGCACAAACACATGTTCCATACGAGAGGATCACAGATTTATAAACAATTTTCAAATAAAAACTCACAAGAAGAAAGATTAAGAAGACATACACTTGTAGTCCTTTGATTTCTTTACTTGTTGATGTTGTATGGATATATAGAACCCAAACCAGAGTCATTATTTCGTAGTCGCACTCAAGAGTAAGATCCTTGCAACTTGATAACTCCTTGAACTTGTAAAAAACTCTTGAACACACCCTAATGAAATTTGGGTTTCATATGTGCTTGCTTAAAGAATAAGCAACTAATAAGGAGATAAGAGAGAGGACTAATCCGATAATAGGGTTGGAGAGGCTAGGGTCGGTTTTGAGATCTACATATAGAGCTAGGGTTTTTAAACTTTCCTTTTGGATAAATACTTGGTCACTAAGTAATTATCCTTTAAGTATTTAAACTTTTAAATACTTTTACATTAAACCCTTAAAGTCTATACGTTTCTAATTAATTTATTAATGACTAATATATTGACAAACTAGATCATCATCATCTCTCTCTTGTCAAGTAATGATTATATATTTTCTTGTGTGTAACTCCCAAGTACCATGTTATTAATAGTAATATTACCAAACTGTTGTGACTGTGGGCATACTTCAAACAATTTAAGAGATGGAATTCATACCTTGATTCTCGTAGCTAAATGATGAAATCCTTTTGAAATATTGAGTTAATTTATTATAATCTTGACTAATTCCAGAATATTTGTTCATAAACAACACTTGAAGTTTGAAAGAGAATTCTATAGATCTTCTTGAGAGAAAATAGAACCCAAATGATAAACATTGTCTCAATTCTTAGGTCTAACTGTGTTAGAATGGTGGAATATATGTGTCCCATCCTAAGGAATCAATTGTCCTTGCTCTCATAAAAAATTTGGACCAAAATGCCCTTATCGCATGTCATGCACCCTTCAATGTACCCGTCGCTTTACGTATTTGCCTCGTCGCGTATTTTCAAGATTGCACATCGCGCTCTCATTGAATTTCAAATAATAACATCGTACTTTCAGATGCATCGGGTTTTCTTATAATACGCGTCGTGTGATCGACGATGTCCTATTTAGCAATGTACATTACGGTCTACGTCAAAACACTTAGAATTTTCGACATATCGTGTTTGAAGTGTCATGTAATTTCTTATTTACATGTCCCGAACAAAATCATAATTCCAACACTTCATCAAAAGTTCTAACTTTTGCTTACAACATCTTCTTTCAACTTTGCACTATTATAACTCGAGCATACAAACTCCAAGCTTTCCCAACTTTATATCCATGGAAATGTGAGAATGTACTTAACAACTTACTATCTTACATAAGTCTGTATAATTCTTTCTTGATTTTGGGTTATTAACCCGGGAATATGTGTGTTTACCAATTTTTGTCACTTTTTGGCCATTTTCACCAAGTCATTTTTTTCGTATGGACTCCAAATGACCTTATTCGTTTTCCCATGTCTTCACTTTTACATATATATTACAATTTTTTTTTCTTTTGTGGAACAATTTCCCAATCGCAGTAGATTTTGAGATACAATCCTTCTAATTTCATACTCCAAAATAGATTAAAATATTGAAAATCCAAAGTAGTATTCTTCTAGTTTTCCAAGCTCATACCTGCTCATTTCTTAACCATTTGAGCCGGTACTTTTTGCATTTATTAGTATTTTATATATTTTCTATTATAACTTTAAATGGACTCTTAGGTGCCGTTTGTTTTTTTAAAAAAACTATTCAAACCACTTTTTGTTGCGCGGCGCAGCACACGCGCATCATTTTCCCTCTCACAGCAGTTCTTTTTGGAAGGCTTCAGACTACAAAACCTCTGCGCGTGTGCTGCGTGGCGCAACACTTGACTTGTCTCTTCAAACCTCTTCAGTTTTCATTTTTACTTTTATTTTTTAAAAAAAACTTGGATTTTTTTAAACTTTTATTTACGGATTTGATATAATTTCTCTTTATAGTTTCCACAAAATTTTTTAACTTGATTTAAAAAAAATCAAAAATAAATAAATAAATTTTGATTTTTTAAATTTTTTAACCGTTTCTGTTAATAATATTTTCAGTTTTAGTTGGGTCTTTTTTAACGTGTGTAATATTTTACGAATTTTGTAGACATCGTTTGCAATGCTTCTTAATTTTTTTTTATTATTTTCTTTTTATATGTTTTTTAAAATTAGTTTTTTTTAGAATAAAACTGTTAGCTTCTTTTATATTTATTAAAGTTTTTTTAAAAAGCTTTATATTTTTGTTTTTTTACATGTTCTTTTTAGTATTCTTTCAATGTCTTAAGAGTAGAATTATTAAAATTTCGGTGTTGAGAACTATTTTCGGTTTATAAAATTAGTTTATTTAAATTTCAGTTTACTGCAGCAGTATGCAGATGTTAAAAAAACAAACATGCTTCTTATTATAGGCTGCAGCCGTTTGTTCAACCTCTTCTGCTACAGAGGATTGCAGAGGTGGTCCGCAGACTTCATGAATTTTCTCTTCGAAAAAACAAACAACACCTTATACTTGCATCTAGATGGCTTACCAAAGCTCCAAAATTGCTTTTTTTTTTATTATTATTTTATGGAAATCTCTTTTCACTACAATATCCTATTATTGACTTATAATTCCATCAAATTACACTTACCCTTACATGAACTCTAATACTTACTTGATATGATCATACTTATCATAATTTTTTTTTGTTGATATGTGAAATAACCATTTTATTGAAAATATTTAAAATTCCAACTTGCATCCACTTACTTTATCAGTTTATAATCAACCAAACTTTTGGTTGTCACACCATCTTTTGGTCGTAATAGAAAAATTGTCAAAATTCGTGGACAAGATTTATTGCAATGTGAACTACATGTTTTTTTTAAATTCATCTTGCATTATGTCATGTGTACGTCATTTTGTTACTTTTATATATATATATATATATATATATATATATATATATATATATATATATATATATATATATATATATTATTTTGTTTTAGATAACTATTGTGTGCATGTAAGGAAAATTATCGACCAATAGATGAAAATAATGAATTGTTATGATTTTGAGGGTCTATGATATTACAATGGAATATCATGTACCATAATATCACTCAAATTTAATTAAAATGGTATTTTAGACAATTAACTATATTTAAAAAAGGAAATTTTTGAATTTGAAGGGATAATTCTGATTTTTTTTTTTTGAAAAAATTAATTCAATTTCAATTCTAATTTAATTTGTAATCATAACTTATTTTATTCTGTTAGAATGCAATTCTGTTAGAATGATATTATGTTAGAATAACAGTTTATGACATCCTTTAAGAATACATAAATAAGAAGAAAACATGAATAAGTACATTATGAAACAATATACAAAATCGATTCTTGAACTAATAATATATCAAATAATTACATTCTATGATTGTGATACAAAAAGAACATTCTTGAATAATAACAACATTCTGAAAGAATAACAAGTGTAATTTTTAAAAAGCAACAATATTCTTAAACTGTGACTGGATCAATCTTTGATTCATTCTTCAAGTCATTCATATCACAAATGCATGAAAAACATCAAAATCCAACAAAAAACAGTAAGTCTTTCTGAAAGAATAATATTACTAAGATTCGTTTTATACATTCTGGCGGAATACATTCTACTATAAGACACTATTGTTCTCCATATTTTCTTTCTTCTCCACATGAATGACAAACTCTTCAAAACCTAAAAAGAAAAAAAAAATCATCAAAATCTAACAAAAACACTAATCCACTAAACGAACCGACAAAATAGATAATATTTTAATAAGCAAAAAAGATTCTAAAAGAATCATTAAATCTAAAGATCAATTACCATTTAATTCTAACGGAATATATATATATATATATATATATATATATATATATATATATATATATATATATATATATGACATTTTAAATTTTGGCAGAATACATACAACATAGTAAATTAGCAAGTTGTAATTCTGACAAAATAATTAGGGCAATAAAATATGATCATAAAACAATTTATTTGCAATGTTGGTTGGGTCAGACAATTCATCAAACACTTGACGTGCGAAGTCCAAACCCTTACTAACCCTGATTAACTTTTTATAATCCGTGTGGATCAAATTTTAATTAAACTGCGTTAAATGTATTTGTTGTAATAGAGATTTGACGTAAAGGGGCGATAAGGATATGTTAGAACGCAAAGCGTGAGTAGGGTATATGATCATTACTGAAAGTGACTTTTTCATTACATGAAATAGATTAAGAAGAGCTATGAGGGAGAGGAGGGTAACCTTAATAGCAGCAATAACATCATCACCAACAACACCAGGCTCCGATTGCCATGTGCCGAGACCTACAGAAGGAATCTTGGTTTTGTTAAAGAGTTCAAAGAATAGAATGGCATTCGACATTTTCTTGCGATTCAACGAATGTTGCGAATAGGGTTGTATCTGGAATGAGGAATAGGAGAAGACTATAGATTTTTGAGGCCGATCGTTTGAAGATAAAGAGGGGAAAAGACTAGGTTTTAGGAAGTTAATGAATTACCATAATTAAATATGCAAAGATTACTATAATACCCTTAAATGATTTATTATTTCCTCAATTCTCATTGGTGCATACATGCACACAATAGTTGCTAGAAACATTTGAACCTAGCTCTCTCTCTCTCTCTCTATATATATATATATATATATATATATATATATATATATATATATATATATATATATATATATATATATATATATATATATATATATATATATATATATATATATATATATATATATATATATATATATATATATATATATATAGAGAGAGAGAGAGAGCTAGGTTCAAATGTTTCTAGCAACTATTGTGTTCTTAAATGCACCAATCACAATTTAGCAAATAATTAAATAATTAATTAAATCAAGAAGGGTATTTCTGGTTTTTTGCACTTGAAGTTAAGGAAACAAAATAAATATATGTTGACCTAATATCTCTTCTTTATAACCATCAACATACCTCTGTATCCCTCATCTTGCCATTGTCGTATCTTCTTCTTCCTCCCTCTCCTTCGTCGGCTTCGTATTCCATCACTGAAATCGGTCTATAGTTGTCGCCGTACACCAACATCCTAGCCCTGGTATGTTCTTGAATTCAACTTCTAATTTTTAAACTTAATTTCTGATTTTAGAATCAAATTTCTTTTGAGAATGGTTAAAAAAGAGTGATGAACAATTTGATATTCGTCCATTTTTTCTATATCACAGATCCTAAACCACATATGTTATAGCATTGAGATAGATTCTTTCGTTACAACTAAATGAATATATATAGCATTAACGATGCACTCATCCACATCAGGTAAGATGGAAAGGGTTAAGGGTTTTACACTCGTCCACATCCGATTATCCTTCCTGTTGATTTCCGATTCTTCAGGTTCGTCTTCTTTGTTTTTATTTGGTATTGAAAAAACTTAAACTTTGATGTTCTCTAAAGAATTTATGTTTTTTTTATTTTGCTTTTGATCACACTAGGCCTTTCACAGGATTTTGGCTTGTTTGATGATAATGCATAATAAGTGTTTGTTGAAATGACTGAAAGAGAATCTAAAGAATTTAACCTTGTGGTATGCATTCTGTCAGAATTACTAGCAACACATGTTTTATGTAATTGTTTAAAAAGGTAATTAATTTGTCTGTGTATTATTTTGGTTCAATTTGTGATTTTGAATTCCAATTTCTGTTGTCCCTCATTATTGTATATTTGGAATCTAAAATTATATTAGCAGTAAATACAATACTTTTGAATGTATTCTATGTATTCTGTCATAATGTACTCTGCCAGAATAAAATCTATGTATTATGCCAGAATGTATTTTATGTATTTTGTCATATTCTATGTACTCTATCAGAATATATAAAGTGATAGTTAATTGCAAGTAACATGTTTTTAACTATTATTAGTTTATGTTGTATTTGTGATAGGAATGGATGGAAGAATGCGTTGAAGACCTAATAGGAATAACTTGAATAATGAATAATGTTTGATCATGCTCACAATTTAAGAATGTTGTTATTTTTTAAGAATTTTATTCATTTTTGTTTATATTCTTTTAGAATATGTACAATTATTTTAAAATGTATAAGGCTTTTAGTCGGTAAGAATATGTATGAATTTGTATTTAAGTTCAGATGTATAAGAATATGTTAGAATGTTGTTATTTTTTAACCTCGGATTCAAGAATTTTGTTGTTATTGAATAATATTCTAATAGAATAAAATTCTGAAAGAACATCATTCTAGCAAAAAATATTCTAATAGAATATCGGTTATGTTAACAAATTAAGTTAGAATTAAAACTGAACTAATTAAAAAAATTCAGATTTTTCAAATTAGGAGAATTAATTATCCCTAAAAATCCGAAAATTTCCTTTTATAAATATAGTTAATTGTCCAAAATACCCTTTTGCTAAAATTTGTGTGATTATATGGTACATGTTATCCCATTGTAATATCATACACTCTCAAATCATGTCCATTGATTAATTTCATCCGTTGGTCCAGATCTCTACATTCTGGCACACAATAGTTAGTAAAAACAAAATAACCTAAGCATATATATATATATATATATATATATATATATATATATATATATATATATATATAGAGAGAGAGAGAGAGAGAGAGGTAAGTTCAATTGACAAAATAAAAAATGTTGAAAATAAGAGAATCATTCTCAGCTAATCATTTATTTTTGCCGCTAAAACCTCTATCGTACCGGTGGAAATGAGAAAGGAATAAACATGTGTTTTCCAAAAAAAAACATGTTTCCTTAAATTTTACTAATCATTACCTTAATATATACAAAATCATAGTTTTTTTTTGTTTTTTTAATTTTTAAAGGGCTTTTTTTATCGAAAAATGATTTTTAAATATATCAAAATTCATAATTTTTTATTCTCTATAAATAGACGTCCATATTGATATAGTTTTAAGATAAAATAATTTTTTTTATAGTTCTAGTTGTCGTTATTTATAAGTGAATAAAAATGCATCAGATTTTTACTATAGTACATTCGTTATTCATTTATGAACAAAATGTATGATTAATTTTTTTAACAGTTCAAATATCATTCATATATGAATATAACATATAATAAACTCTTTATAGTTTACATTAGCTCTCGTCACATATGAATAAAACGTGTGTTAGTCTTCCTCACAGGTTATATTCATATATGAATAACACATTTATCATAATTTTGTTACAGTTCATTTGTTATTCATATATGAATAAGTAGTTCAAATTTTCAAAACACTTCGTCTTTTATTAACATAATACTTATTCATATTCGAATAACAAATGAATTGTAACAAAAATCTAATAAATGTTTTATTCATATATAAATATAATATATGACGACAACTAATACACAAATTATTCATATATATATATATATATATATATATATATATATATATATATATATATATATATATATATAACATGTGACGAAATATGATGTAAAAAAACATATTTTAGGTAAAAAAAACTTTATTACGTGTTATATTTATATATGAATGATCCTTAAACTGCAAAAAATTAAGCAGCGTTTTATTCATAAGTGAATAAAGAATGTACTGTAATAAAATATGATCCATTTTTATTCGCTTATGAATAATAAGAGTTGAAACTCTAAAAGAATATTTTTTTTATTTTATCTTAAAACTATATCAATATGGATGTCTATTTATAGAAAATAAAATTTTGATATATTTAAAATATTTTTTTTGATAAAAATAGCTTTCTAAAAATAAAAGAAACAAAAAAAAATGTTTTTGTGTATATTAAGGTAATGATTAGATAGTTTAAGTAAACATGTTTTGTTGGAAAACACATGTGTATCCGTTATCCATTTCCACTAGTACGTATACGTGTTTAGCGGCAAAATAAAAGTGTGGCTGAGAATGATTCTCTCATTCTCAACCTTTTTTTTTCTCCATTGAACCATCATCTCTCTCTCTCTCTCTCTCTCTCTCTATATATATATATATATATATATATATATATATATATATATATATATATATATATATATATACATATATATATATATATATATATATATATATAATTAACAATATATTTGAAGGGAGTGGTTCAAATGAGAACCACAAAAGATTAAGAACCCTCAGTACCCTCATTAATTAGTAAATATTTACACGATACTCCTATTAAACATGTAAAAATCCTAATTTTTTTGTCTTTTTGATACGAAAAGGGAAAATTTGTAATTTTTAAAGTCTAATATTTTAATTCGTATATGCTCTCATATTTTAATACAAAACTTATATAAAGTACAATTTTACACAGTCCATTTAAAGTTTAATGCAAAAAAATCACAAGTTAATACAAACCATTTTACAATAATTCACTAATTCAAAGAAGTCAAAAACTCAAACTCTACCACCACACGTCGCCACCAACCACCTGTATCAGCATCGTAACCATTATTTCTTCCAAATCAGATTTGTAAATAAATTCATGCATTAACAACTTAAATACTACATTCACAGTCAAATAAAACCTATTAATTCACTCGTTTTGAATTTAATGCAAAACTAGGGAAGAACCCCGCATTGCGGGTTAGATACACCAAACAATTGGAAAAAATAGGAAATTTGCACAACTGCAGACATTAAACCGGGATTTCTGCACCAACAATCGTCCATACAAAAAATATCAAAAAACATCGAAATTAAGTACTTAATAAAGGCAAAAAAAAGAAATTCATTGTAATGGACCAGATGATCTGGAAATTATAATATTCAATCTTGCTTTCATTTACACACACATGAAGACAATTTTGTAAAAATCCAAGACTTTTTCTATTAAGTAGTTATGAATGGATATATGATGTTTGTTTGAAGTAAGTGTTATATAAAAAGAAAAAGTTGACTATTTTGCCCTTCTGTCTAGAAGTGATGCTAAATTATAGTCTTTTTGATTTATTTACAACCTCACAACATTTTTATACTATTTGAAGACATGTCTGATGGCTATTTGTAGAAAAACATTAAGATTAATATATAAAGTTTGGAAACCCCAATAATGGCTTCTAGTTCTACGAAATCCAACTTGAACTTCATCAGCAATATAAACACCACCTGGGGCCAATTCCACTGCTCTCCCAACTCCCTTCAATCAATATTCAAAGTCCATAGTTGTAATCAATTTTGACATAACATAAAAGAAAAAATGATGATATTTAGTTTTTATCCTAACCTGAATACTTTCAGCTATAAAGCCAGCAACTCTTTCAGAAGTTCCAAGATCAATGTGATGTTGAACATCTTCAGCATATCGAATCCCATCCGACTGTCTTCATATATGTTTGTAAAAATTAGAGCATCCATGATGTCATACAACAACTTCACCATTCTGAAAATAAATTGACGAAAATGAAAGTTATTATATCAAAAAGCATCCAAAAAGTTGAGAATAAAAAGTTATATATAAAAATTATTTGCTAACCTGTTATACATTTGATTTTCGTTTACAATATTCACATGTTGAATCAAATGGTTACCTTTTAAGTGTCGAGGACGAATCACCACTTGTACAAATTTTAAGCACTAATATTGCAGCAGCAACTGTATTGAGCATCACCTGGAATTAACATAAAACCTCCACAAAATGAAAAGATGAATAAACTTATCATCTTTTTGAACCACGGTCGAATGGACATTACTCCAATAGATAAAGCCATTTTTTTGCGGGATAAAACTAGCTTGAGAATGAAAATGCTTCTTTTGAGCTTTGTACCTGGTAACACAACATAAAAGATGAAGGCCAAAAATGTTTAAAAAACCCAACATTGAGATATGTAACGCCGTAAATTTCCAAACAAAAATTTCATTTAAAAATCACATTAATTTCATTATCACAACCATAAAAATCACAAAATATCGAATTATCAAAAGCACATGTTCATTAATTGTTTAAAACACAATCCAGGATCCTCCAAAAACATATCTCCAACTCGTGTGTGTACAATCAAGTTGGTGTCTTCCCGTGATCCTGAGAAGTACCTGAAACACATAACACATAACACGGTAGGAACGAAGCTTAGTGAGTTCCCCAAAATACCACACATATCTCATTAGCCTCTCATGGCTATACTCAGATAAGACCCTCCGGTCAATGTGTCTCAGTGGGACCCTCCGGTCCTAACTTAGTAAGCTCAGAATAATACGCAGCATAAATCACAAAGACATAATGCAAGGATATCACAATACTCAATATAAACACATAAGACCCTCCGGTCACACACAAAGTTACCACTCTAGGTAAGTATAGTGAGAAGACTCACCTCGTAAGAAATCGGATAACCTCGAACTCAAATCACCGGTCTAGCGTCCGCCTAACACATATGATAATTATCTCTAATTAATAACGACTCTCAAAGAAGCTAGACCAAACCCTTCTACAAACTCACAAAAGGATAAAAGACCATTTTACCCTTCCATGGCCTTAATAGTACACAAATTGACCAAACCCTAAAAATCAACTAAAAGTCAAGGGCAGCGCGTACGCCGCGCGTACCAGCCCTCTACACTGGGCGTACTCCCTCGCCATGCATGCATCGGGGATTCTCGACCATATGTTGTGCGTACTGGGATTACGCTCAGCGTACGTCCTAGTTTTTCTCTTCCTACTCATTTGGTCTTAATCTGTTAATACCTTAGCTCAAATCTCAGATATGGACTCCCTAAAGACTCATACTCCATAAAGTCTGTGACTTTAAGCCTTTGCATGGCTGATCAAGTCACAAACACCAAAAGTCTCACTCTCTATTATCAAGAATGCTCATATCTCATGCATGGGTTGGTTTAAACGTCCAAGTCTTGATTTTTATGACTCTACACCACTAAAAACACTCAAAGGAGCTGATAATAAACTCTGGAGCTCAATATCTCATAAAGCATCCAACTTTTGGACCAAAACCCTAAAATGAACTAAAATGATGCACAAATCAAAAGGGTGAGAAAGCTTTGAGCTTTATACCTCTAACTGAAGCTCCAACCACATATAAGCTTAGATCCAAAGCCTGGACTCCCACTCCTTCCTCTTCAAAGCTTATTCTTTACTCCAAAGAAATCATAAGAACACTTAATAGCTCACAAATGGACACACAAGCTCAAGGGACGAGAAATTAGGGTTTGAGAGGGTTGATGTCTGGGAATGGTGGCCAGAAATGAGGCCATCATGTCCTTTAAATAGGGACACACCCTAAATTAGGGTTTTCACTCTGGGCCTAGTACGCCCAGTGCACTAGGTGGCTTCCGCGTCAAAAACACGCACATGAGTACGTTGAGCGTACACACGTGTACGCCCCGCATACTCATTTACCACCTTTTCTCAAATAAGGGCCAAACTTGACAATTACTAAAAGAACAATTGTTTATAAGGTATACCTGGTCTTGGGATGTTACAATTCTCCCCCACTAGAATCAGACTTCGCCCTCGAAGTTATCTTCTGGAAATAAATCAGGGTACTGCTCGAGCATTTCGGACTCCGGCTCCCAAGTCCACTTGGACCCCTTCTGATGTTGCCACTGATGGGTTTTCAGCATTCTAACACTTCCTAAGTGTACATGCAACCCTAATAACCTTGGATCTATGTTTGTCTAATTATCATGCAAAGTTGAATTCCAAGGTTATATTCCTATCTAGCATACATGGGCAACAAATTTTAACTTGCATGAAAGATAGAATAACGTACCTTGTTGTTGCTTATGATCCTTGAAACCTTGTGAGCCTAGCACCCCAAGTGTGATGCCTCAAATGCTTCACACAACACCAAATGCTTTTGGAATGACTTTAGAGAGAATACACACTTCTAAAATCGGCCTAGCCCTCTTGTTTCTCATGTGTAGCCAATTTTGGTGGAGAATGGGTTTCTTATATAGTGTTGACACATCTAGGGTTACACCATGTAAACCCTAATGTGTCATGACTCTTCATTTCCATGATCCATGGGTTTGTAACTCCCATGGAGCATCCTATGGGTGGAACCCAACTTGATAATCCATGGAGCCTCTTAGCCCACTATATAAGATATGGAAGATTTACATAATCTACCCATATATTTAATTAGTTATCTTTTGATCACTTAATTAATTCTAAATTAATTCTTGATCAAACTAATTAAATAATATTATTAATATATTAGAACTTATAATATATTAATAAACCATAAGTGTTATTTCTCTCATTTTAGTTTATCCAATTGCATGGTGCCATGCAACCCAAATGGACCATGTCGGGTCGGGTCAAGTACATACCAGAAATAGTTATGGACTTAGACACCTTATCCAACAGTCTCCCACTTGGATAAGTCTAATAACCATAACTGCAATACTTCAGGAACCGATCGGCAATCGTAGCTCTTTCAAGGTCTCTCGGAACTGAGAAGATGATGATACGCCATTTAAGATAAGTGATCATATAATCCTCTGTTCTAGATATTAGCCGGACAAATACATGGAACAATGTCTTACTTATTGTCCAGCAGTTTGTTTCCCGATTTCCGATTTGTTTGACAAAGAACTTAATTGAACACATCAACTTAGTTCTGACCGGGCCTGGTACATAGGTCAAAACAAAATCATCGAGGGGCCCAGATATCAGCTTCTAATCCAAGAAGGAACAGATAAACTTCGACTCATATGTTTGTTCTACTACTCATTGAATTATACACAAGAGCACGTTTTATAACATCGAGTTACCAATGCGTTTTCGTACAATCAATGCATAACCAACTCATAAGTAACAAATCATATATCTAGGTTTGAAGACTTATATGATATTACCGTCTCATGATCACTCGAGATAAATTCCATGAAGTGATTCCAGTGAGCGTGGGTTGAGTCCAATGCTCAGAACTTATGAGCACTCATGAGTGTTGTAGCCATGTCCAACAACTTAGACCTCTGCAACCAATCATGACAGTCTTGATTCATACCTACTTCCGACATATGACCGACTGTGGAGGTTCGAATAATATGATATACCAAACATAATTATTCTGGAAGTCAAAACATGCAAAAGAAATATAGTAAACGATCGACAAGAGATAGCAACACTTTACTCATAAATAAAACACCTTTTATTCATCATCTAATGTCAATTACACTTTACAAATTTCAAGGTTATCTAACTACTAAATCTAATATCATCCTTCAGCCCTATGCTCCGAGCATGCTGGAGATGCTTAACCCGAGTCAGTCCTTTCGTGAGGGGATCTGCTGGATTCTCATCCGATGATACCCTCTTTGCCACGAGGAGTCCTTCTTCTATTCGATGTCTGATGAAATGGTATTTTCTGTCGATGTGTCTGGATCTCCCGTGATCCCTTGGTTCCTTGGCTAAGGCAACTGCACTTTCACTATCACAGAAAATTTCCATTGGCTCTTTAATAGCTGGTACAACTCCAAGGTCTCCAATGAAGTTCTTCAGCCATATCGCGTCCTTTGCTGCCTCGCTAGCTGCTATATACTCTGATTCGCAAGTTGAATCAGCCACTGTCTCTTGCTTGGAACTCTTCCAAGAAATTGCTCCTCCATTTAAGGTAAAGACCCAGCCTGACTGAGAGCGGAAATTATCCCTATCAGTCTGAAAGCTAGCATCACTACACCCTACAACTCTCAAGTCTTCACTCCCACCGAGGGTAAGGACCCAGTCCTTAGCCCTCCGTAGGTACTTGAGGATATTCTTTACCGCAGTCCAGTGTGCCTTGCCAGGGTTCCCCTGATACCTGCTAACCATGCTCAAAGCAAAGGCTACATCAGGTCGAGTACACGTCATAGCATACATGATCAATCCTACAGCCGAAGCATAAGGTATTCGACTCATTTCTGCTATCTCAGCCTCAGTACTAGGGCTTTATGTCTTACTCAATCTGGCATTACTCTGGATGGGTAACTCTCCTTTCTTGGAGTCCTGCATGCCGAATCTCTTCAACACCTTATCCAAGTAAGTACTCTGACTAAGTCCAATTAGTCTTTTACTCCGGTCTCTCAAGATCCTTATCCCTAGAATATAGGCAGCTTCTCCTAGGTCCTTCATAGAGAAACCCTTCCCATGCCAGGACTTAACTTCCTGCAGAGTTGGGATGTCATTTCCTATGAGTAGTATGTCATCCACATACAATACCAAAAAGCTAACTATACTCCCACTAGCCTTGACATATACACAAGATTCATCTTCACTCCTAGAAAAGCCAAATTCCTTGACTTTCTCATCAAAGCAAAGATTCCATCTGCGAGGTGTTTGCTTTAACCCATAAATGGATTTCTCAAGCTTACACACTCTATTAGGGTACTCTGTGTTGACAAAACCCTCTGGCTAACTCATGTAAACATCCTCAGCCAACTTTCCATTAAGGAAAGCGGTTTTGACATCCATTTGCCATATTTCATAGTCATGAAATGCGGCTATGGCTAACAGAACCCTAATAGACTTAATCTTGGCCACTGGAGAAAAGGTCTCATCATAATCAACTCCCGGAGTTTGTGAGAAACCCTTTGTAACCAGTCGTGCCTTATAAGTGTGTACATTACCATCCATGTCGGTCTTCTTCTTGAAGATCCATTTGCACCCTACAGTCTTACGACCTGGTACATTCTCAACCAAGTTCCAAACTTGATTGTCATACATGGACTGTATCTCGCTGTCCATTGCCTCTTTCCACTTGGCTGACTCAGGGCCTGCCATGGCTTCTAGAGATGGGCACAAAAACCGGATTGGGCTCTAGGATCCGATCCGATCCGAAAATCGGATTTGGTCAAAACTGGTTTTGACCGAACCGGATCGGATTAAACCGGCCACCGGATTGAGTATTCGGACAGCATTTCGGATTGACCCTCGGATTGAGAACCGGATTCGGTTCAAACCGGATCCGAAACCGGATTGAAACCGGTTTTTTTTTTGACCGTTGAAATTTCAGAAATTTGAATTTTTTTTTTTTTATAGCCGTTGGAAAGGGGAAAAACGGCTAGTTTGACTTTTCTTGACTTTTTTGCCCTTCCAAACACATATAAATACAACCTATTTGCTCCATTTACATTTTACACACATTTCTACTACTTTCTACTTCTACTTTATACTTTTATTTTCATAATCTTCCAAGAAATGAGCTCCCGAAATTCTACCGCGGCTCAAGAGTCGGATGCAACGGTGGTTAAAATCTTACCAACCACTCGGAGTAAAGATGTTTGGGAACATTACGATTTGTGTTTGTTGTCGAACGGGAAAGAAAAAGCAAGGTGCAAGCAATGCGGGATGTTTTTGGGAAAAGATGGCAATAGTACGTTGAGGAGTCATACAACAAAAACGTGTCCGGTTGTAAAAGGTCAAGGCGATCCGGATCAACCAAATATTACTCCCGACGGTTCGATCTTTATTTACAACAATGACGACATTCGTGAAAGCTTTTGCAAGTTCGTCATTCAAGAGGGCTTGCCTTTCAGCCACTTCGACAACCCACGATTAACAAGGATTTTGCGGGAAAAAATGCAACCACAATACCGGCAAGTAAGTCGCACTTCTCTTAGACGTGATGCTTTAAAGTATTGGGATATAGCCAAAAAAGATATGCAATTGAGATTTTTAAATATAAAACCGGTGTTTCTTTAACGTGTGATGTTTGGTCCTCCACCGGTACTTGTCCCAAAAGCTATCTTGCCGTCACGGCACATTGGATAGATCCCACTACTTGGGTAATGAACAAACGAGTTATTGCTTTTGAACTTTTTGCGCATCCTCACACAGGGGCACGATTATTTGCAATTTTAGTAAGCGTTATAGAGACTTATAATTTACGCGACAAAATCTTCTCTATTTCGTTTGACAATGCAAGTAATAATACCGTCGCGGCAAAAAGATTAATTGCAAAATATAAACCTATTTTGGATGGCTCGTTTTTTCATACTAGATGTGTTTGTCACATTATTAATCTTGCGGTACAAGATGATTTAAAAATGATAGATTCGACGATTGAAAAATTCAAAACTGTGTTAACTAGAGTTTTTGGAAAAAATAAAGCTACAATGGAAAAATATCGAAAGTTTGCCATTTCCATAAACGTAACTCCATATAGTCCTCATTGGGATGTTGACACTAGATGGAGTTCAACATGTATGATGTTTGAAAGTTTGACACGTCAAATAATCGCTTTACAATTATTTTACGACACAATTTCAAAAGGAAAAAATCCGGTTTCGGATTATGATTGGGATTTGATGGAAGAGTTTGTGGAAATGTTAAAAGTTTTTAAACAATCAACCACTTTTTTATCGGGCGTGTATTACCCTACAAGTCCGTTGTTACTAAATGAATTATGGTTGATGTCTGCACAATTGGAGCGTTTTGAACAAAGAAGTGAAATATTTGTTTTGGTTACGAGACCAATGAGACAAAAACTAGTCAAATATTTCAAAGAAATGCCACCACTTTTTACTTGTGCCGCGACATTAAACCCATGTATCAATGTTACGGGTGTAGAGGCTTTGATTACCAAAATTTCTATGTCTTTAAATTTGGACAAAGATGACTCAAACTACATCCGTAACCAAATACACACTTTTAATAATACTTTTACTAATTTGTTTGACATTTACGCTACAAAGTATGGCGATATGTCAAACACTTTTGCAAGTGTAACCGACTCTACTAGTGGTGCATCGGGTAGTGGTGGGGGTCGAACGGATTTTCATATCGACCTCTATAACTACCTTTTGGAGGAACAAAACAAAAGAGCACGCACATTAACCCCTAGTAGCGAACTTGGAATTTATATGGGGTCAAATTTTTTAAAATTCATGAGTGCACCACAATTTAAAAATTTGGATCTTTTGGCTTGGTGGAGAGAAAAGGAAGCACAATTTCCTATTCTCTCCGTCATGGCCCGCGATTTACTAACCGTCCAAGCTTCCACGGTAGCTTCGGAATCCGCTTTTTCTTTTAGTGGTAGAGTTTTATCAAAGTTGAGGACGAATCTTACCCCGGTTGCGGTAGAGGTTTGCGTTTGCTTGAAGGATTACTTGGATTCGGTGGAACGTATACAACACTTGGCATCACTAGAAGGCCCACTACCACAAAATGTTGAACCGGAGATCATGGATGAAGAATATGCACAAGGCTTATCAACACCTCCGGAAGACGAAGACAATGACGATGAAGACGAAGACGAAGATGAAGAATATGGTATTGATGACACCCCTACTTATTTGCGTGGCGGTTAAAGAATATTTTAGTGAAGGCGGCACGAAGTGGAAGACCACAAAAACTATTTCTATTTGGCTAAATGTTATAACGCCACTTTATTATTATTATTATTAGTTAACTAGTTTAAAAACTCTTTCTAATTCGACGTTTGATGTATGTTTTGACTATTTTAATGAACCTATGTTGCATTTTGTGTTATATATGAGGTCCAAAAAATGTTTTTTTTAAAAAAAAAAAAAAAAAAAAAAAAAAACCAAATTCGGATCGGATGTCGGATCGGATTAAACCGATTCGGATTGGGGCCTCGGAAAACCGGTCAAATCCGGTTTGAAACCGGTTCGGATTATTGGCTTATTCGGATCGGCTGTGACGTCATCAAACCGGATCGGATCCGGATCCGGATCGGATCGGATCGGATCGGGTCTTTGTGCATCTCTAATGGCTTCCGCGTAACTGTTAGGTTCATCCAGACCTATCAGTGTCTCATCACTGATAAGTGTATCACCTTCCGCAGTAATATGGAATCCATAGTAATGCTCAGGTGCATTCCTAACCCTTGTGGAACGCCTCAGAGGTACAGACTTGTCAATTGGCTCAACAGAAGTTTCCTCCTCAAGTTGAGTGCTAGGGTTTGAAGTTCCTTCACCACTTGACTCTTGAATTTCTTCAAGGTCAACTTGCCTCCCACTGTCTCCTTGGCTTATGAACTCTCTCTCTCGAAAGAAAGCCCTCCTAGCTACAAAGACCACATTCTCACTAGGTCTGTAGAAGAGGTAACCAAAGGATTTCTGTGGGTAGCCGATGAAAATACACCTCTTACTTCGAGGTTCGAGCTTATCATGAGTCTCGCGTCTCACGAAAGCCTCGCAACCCCAAATCTTAATGTGGTCTAGTTTGGGTACTTTACCAGTCCACATCTCATGAGGAGTTTTGGCAACTTTCTTTGTGGGAACTAGATTAAGGATATGGGCGGCAGTCTCTAAGGCATACCCCCAAAATGAGATTGGTAGCGAAGCTCGACTCATCATGGAACGAACCATATCCAACAAGGTTCGATTACGCCTCTCAGCTACACCATTCAACTGCGGTGTCCTAGGAGGTGTCAATTGTGAGACAATCCCACATTCCCTAAGATAGTCGAGGAACTCTGAACTAAGATACTCACCACCTCGATCGGATCGAAGCATCTTAATGTTCCTGCCCAATTGATTCTCGACTTCCTGTTTAAACTCTTTAAACCTCTCAAAAGTCTCTGACTTATGCTTGATTAAGTAGACATATCCATATCTACTGTAATCATCAGTAAAAGTCAAATAATAACGATTAGCATCCCTTGTGGCATGTTTGAAGGGCCCACACACATCCGTGTGTATAAGATCCAACAAACCTTCACCCCTCTCACAAGAACCTGTGAAGGGTGACTTTGTCATTTTTCCAAGTAAGCATGATTCGCAACTATCATCTGACTTTAGGTCAAATGACTCCAATACTCCATCCTTTTGGAGTTGGCCTATGCGTTTCTTGCTTATATGTCCAAGACGACAATGCCATAATGATGCTTTATCCAAGTTATTGTCATTAACAGAATCAATACACAATACATTATTTCCTAAGTTATTAACCACAGATACAGTTTCATACACACCATCACAAGGTAATGCTTTAAAATAAAGAACATTATTAAAGAAAGCATTAATGAACCAACTTCATTATCAAATGAAAAGGTGAAACCTTGTTTATACAATGCATGAAAGGAAATAATATTTCTTGCCATTTCTGGCGAATAACAACATTTATTCAAATCTAAACTAAACCCACTACTTAGCGATAAAGTATAAACTCCAATCTTGGTGACAGGTAAAGCTTTCCTATTCCCCATGATTAAGTTTATTCTTCCATGCTCCACATTCTCACTTCTTCTTAGTCCCTGCAAATCAGAACAGATATGAATACCACAACCGGTATCAAGGACCCAAGAGTTAGAATGGGGTGAGTTATTAGATAAGATAGTGTAAATACCTGCATGGTTGGGTTTAACTTTCCCATCCTTCACATCTTGCTGGTACTTTGGGCAGTTCCGCTTCTAATGTGACTTTTCATGGCAATAGAAACATTCAGCCTCTTTAGGGTCAGAAGAAGGAGTGACAAAACCTTTCTTGGTTCCACTTGAAGAAGATCCATCAAGGGTCCTAGCCTTGGTACCCTTCGAAGAGCTCTTCCTCTTCTTCCCTCTACCTTTCCCGATTGCCAAAACCGGGGCGGAGTTTGGAGTAGGAGTGTTAACAACCGACTTACCCTTAAGACCTGTTTCTGCGGTCTTGAGGAGTCCCTGAAGTTTGCTGAGTGTGACCTCTTCCTTTTTCATGTGATATGTCATGCGGAATTGATCATAGCACGATGGTAAGGAGTGCAAAATGATATCTATTGCAAGCTCCTCAGGGAAGTTCACATTAAGCTTCAGCAACCGATCCACATACCTTTGCATTTTCTACATGTGGCTCGTGACGGATTCCCCGTCCTTCATCATGGTTGTTATGATAGAGCATATGATTTCATACCTCTCTTGTCGTGCACTTTGATGGTATCTTTCCATCAGATCTTGGTGCATTTCAAAAGGGTAGAAGTCCTCATAGGACTTTTGGAGTTCCGCTGTCATGGTGGCCAACATGATGCATGCCACTTTTGTAGCATCCCTTTCATGTGCCCAGAAGTCAGCGATCTCCTGGGGAGTTGTAGTGGTCTCATCAATCTCCTTAAGCTCCTTGTCAAGGACATATTCTTTGTCCTCGTAGCGGGTAATCATCCTGATGTTTCTGATCCATTCATTGAAGTTGGATCCATCAAAAGTGACTTTCCCACACAAGTTCATAAGGGTAAAGGAGTCATTAGGATTAGAGCCAGAAGCAGCATTGTTTGAAGACATCTGAAAGAAGAGAACAAGATTAGTTTAGATATTAAGAGAGTCCTTAATAAAACACCCAAATGTAATATTAAGGCTAGGATCCAATCACAATATATTATAACTTAGAAGAGGTATGCCGTAATCCAAGCTATAACATATTTGAAAGGTAGGTGAATAACGATTCACCAATTTCCACCATGAAAAATGAAATATAAATATTAGGTTTTTTAATTGGTTCTTAGAAATTCCTAGATTTTTTGAGATTCAATGAACTTTTCAAAGGCATGTTTCAATCTCGAGTGTGCCCTCCAAGTTTTGTGACTGGGATACAGAGGATCACAAAACGAGGTGTGAAGTAACCATGCAAATCACTTGGTACACTCAATGTTTATTACTCAATCGATGTGCCGGTTAACCACACGAGCTCCACCGACCTATAATAAACTTTAAGTCACCCTTTACCTACCTTGTTAAGTCCAAGTTAGTGTGCCGGTTAACCACACGAGCTCCACTAACGACTTAAACAAAGTGTAAAGTGTAATTTCATGGATTAGCACCTTATTCACATTTTCCTAAAGTAACTAAGATTGGGAATTTAATAAAAGCATTTAGTTATTTTATAATATTCATCATACTTTTAATGAGAATTTATAAGTCCTTGTCCTACCCGTTCGGCTAACGACCCTCCACCGATCAAGGAAGCGGTGGGTGAGAGTGGACACCCATTAAGTTGTCATTTTATAGGCAACAACCTTATACCCCCCTTATAGACCGGCTTCGTGAATGAGGCGTACTAGCGGTAAGACGACTTGACGTTATACATATATATATTAGTAACTTATAATATTATAAAGTATAAGGGTTGAATTTTAACTTTTAAAATTCTAAGGGTTGGAACTAAAGTTTTAATCAAGACTTTACATGTTCCAAAACTTGAGGGCAAGTTTTGTAAACTTCCAAAACTTTTCATTTCTTATAACTTATGAATTAATTGAGTAATAAAAATGAAGACTCTTCATTTTTATAACTCTTGTGTTCTTTTAATGGCTTTAATAAAAGTGAGACTTTTGGTTTTCCATAACTTGAGGACAAGTTATGGACTCCATTAAAACACATTATGATCATGAATTAAACTACCATGAAGGTTACAAATAATTCCTATGATCATCTAATCTTCATAAGTTCAAGAACATGAGTATGAACACTTTGAAGAATCAAAAAATTACACTTAAAAAAAACTTGTAATTTTAATAATTGCCATTGTAAATGGATTAGCATAAACATTACACCATCTAAAACAAGCTTTAAAACATCAAAACAGTTTAGGGTAATGTTTCTAGTCCATTTCCAGCAACAAATGTGCAAACTTTCATACGAGCAGAAAACAGAAAAACGATTTTTTTTCAAGTTGTTTGCACACAAAAAAAAAACAAACAAACAAACCTGGCTCTGATACCACTGATGGGTTTTGAGCATTCAAACACTTCCTAAGTGTACATGCAACCGTAATAACCTTGGATCTATGTTTGTCTAATTATCATGCAAAATTGAATTCCAAGGTTATATTCCTATCTAGCATACATGGGGAACAAATTTTAACTTGCATGAAAGATAGAATAACTTACCTTGTTGTTGCTTATGATCCTTGAAACCTTGTGAGCCTAGCACCCTAAGTGTGATGAGTCAAATGCTTCACACAACACCAAATGCTTTTGGAATGACTTTAGAGAGAATACACACTTCTAAAATCGGCCTAGCCCTCTTGTTTCTTATGTGTAGCCAATTTTGGTGGAGAATGGGTTTCTTATATAGTGTTGACACATCTAGGGTTACACCATGTAAACCCTAATGTGTCATGACTCTTCATTTCCATGACCCATGGGTTTGTAACTCCCATGGAGCATCCTATGGGTGGAACCCAACTTGATAATCCATGGAGCCTCTTAGCCCACTATATAAGATATGGAAGATTTACATAATCTACCCATATATTTAATTAGTTATCTTTTGATCACTTAATTAATTCTAAATTAATTCTTGATCAAACTAATTAAATAATATTATTAATATATTAGAACTTATAATATATTAATAAACCATAAGTGTTATTTCTCTCATTTTAGTTTATCCAATTGCATGGTGCCATGCAACCCAAATGGACCATGCCGGGTCGGGTCAAGTACATACCAGAAATAGTTATGGACTTAGACACCTTATCCAACAGTCTCCCACTTGGATAAGTCTAATAACTATAACTGCAATACTTCAGGAACCGATCGGAAATCGTAGCTCTTTCAAGGTCTCTCGGAACTGAGAAGATGATGATACGCTATTTAAGATAAGTGATCATATAATCCTCTGTTCTAGATATCAGCCGGACAAATACATGGAACAATGTCTTACTTATTGTCCAGCAGTTTGTTTCCCGATTTCCGATTTGTTTGACAAAGAACTTAATTGAACACATCAACTTAGTTCTGACCGGGCCCGGTACATAGGTCAAAACAAAATCATCGAGGGGCCCAGATATCAGCTTCTAATCCAAGAAGGAACAGATAAACTTCGACTCATATGTTTGTTCTACTACTCATTGAATTATACACAAGAGCACGTTTTATAACATCGAGTTACCAATGCGTTTTTGTACAATCAATGCATAACCAACTCATAAGTAACAAATCATATATCTAGGTTTGAAGACTTATATGATATTACCGTCTCACGATCACTCGAGATAAATTCCATGAAGTGATTCCAGTGAGCGTGGGTTGAGTCCAATGCTCAGAACTTATGAGCACTCATGAGTGTTGTAGCCATGTCCAACAACTTAGACCTCTGCAACCAATCATGACAGTCTTGATTCATACCTACTTCCGACATATGACCGACTGTGGAGGTTCGAATAATATGATATACCAAACATAATTATTCTGGAAGTCAAAACATGCAAAAGAAATATAGTAAACGATCGACAAGAGATAGCAACACTTTACTCATAAATAAAACACCTTTTATTCATCATCTAATGTCAATTACACTTTACAAATTTCAAGGTTATCTAACTACTAAATCTAATATCATCCTTCAGCCCTATGCTCCGAGCATGTTGGAGATGCTTAACCCGAGTCAGTCCTTTCGTGAGGGGATCTGCTGGATTCTCATCCGATGATACCCTCTTTGCCACAAGGAGTCCTTCTTCTATTCGATGTCTGATGAAATGGTATTTTATGTCGATGTGTCTGGATCTCCCGTGATCCCTTGGTTCCTTGGCTAAGGCAACTGCACTTTCACTATCACAGAAAATTTCCATTGGCTCTTTAATAGCTGGTACAACTCCAAGGTCTCCAATGAAGTTCTTCAGCCATATCGCGTCCTTTGCTGCCTCGCTAGCTGCTATATACTCTGATTCGCAAGTTGAATCAGCCACTGTCTCTTGCTTGGAACTCTTCCAAGAAATTGCTCCTCCATTTAAGGTAAAGACCCAGCCTGACTGAGAGCGGAAATTATCCCTATCAGTCTGAAAGATAGCATCACTACACCCTACAACTCTCAAGTCTTCACTCCCACCGAGGGTAAGGACCCAGTCCTTAGCCCTCCGTAGGTACTTGAGGATATTCTTTACCGCAGTCCAGTGTGCCTTGCCAGGGTTCCCCTGATACCTGCTAACCATGCTCAAAGCAAAGGCTACATCAGGTCGAGTACACGTCATAGCATACATGATCAATCCTACAACCGAAGCATAAGGTATTCGACTCATTTCTGCTATCTCAGCCTCAGTACTAGGGCTTTATGTCTTACTCAATCTGGCATTACTCTGGATGGGTAACTCTCCTTTCTTGGAGTCCTGCATGCCAAATCTCTTCAACACCTTATCCAAGTAAGTACTCTGACTAAGTCCAATTAGTCTTTTACTCCGGTCTCTCAAGATCCTTATCCCTAGAATATAGGCAGCTTCTCCTAGGTCCTTCGTAGAGAAACCCTTCCCAAGCCAGGACTTAACTTCGTGCAGAGTTGGGATGTCATTTCCTATGAGTAGTATGTCATCCACATACAATACCAAAAAGCTAACTATACTCCCACTAGCCTTGACATATACACAAGATTCATCTTCACTCCTAGAAAAGCCAAATTCTTTGACTTTCTCATCAAAGCAAAGATTCCATCTGCGAGGTGTTTGCTTTAACCCATAAATGGATTTCTCAAGCTTACACACTCTATTAGGGTACTCTGTGTTGACAAAACCCTCTGGCTAACTCATGTAAACATCCTCAGCCAACTTTCCATTAAGGAAAGCGGTTTTGACATCCATTTGCCATATTTCATAGTCATGAAATGCGGCTATGGCTAACAGAACCCTAATAGACTTAATCTTGGCCACTGGAGAAAAGGTCTCATCATAATCAACTCCCGGAGTTTGTGAGAAACCCTTTGTAACCAGTCGTGCCTTATAAGTGTGTACATTACCATCCATGTCGGTCTTCTTCTTGAAGATCCATTTGCACCCTACAGTCTTACGACCTGGTACATTCTCAACCATGTTCCAAACTTGATTGTCATACATGGACTGTATCTCGCTGTCCATTGCCTCTTTCCACTTGGCTGACTCAGGGCCTGCCATGGCTTCTAGAGATGGGCACAAAAACCGGATTGGGCTCTAGGATCCGATCCGATCCGAAAATCGGATTTGGTCAAAACCGGTTTTGACCGAACCGGATCGGATTAAACCGGCCACCGGATTGAGTATTCGGACAGCATTTCGGATTGACCCTCGGATTGAGAACCGGATTCGGTTCAAACCGGATCCGAAACCGGATTGAAACCGGTTTTTTTTTTGACCGTTGAAATTTCAGAAATTTGAATTTTTTTTTTTTTTATAGCCGTTGGAAAGGGGAAAAACGGCTAGTTTGACTTTTCTTGACTTTTTTGCCCTTCCAAACACATATAAATACAACCTATTTGCTCCATTTACATTTTACACACATTTCTACTACTTTCTACTTCTACTTTATACTTTTATTTTCATAATCTTCCAAGAAATGAGCTCCCGAAATTCTACCGCGGCTCAAGAGTCGGATGCAACGGTGGTTAAAATCTTACCAACCACTCGGAGTAAAGATGTTTGGGAACATTACGATTTGTGTTTGTTGTCGAACGGGAAAGAAAAAGCAAGGTGCAAGCAATGCGGGATGTTTTTGGGAAAAGATGGCAATAGTACGTTGAGGAGTCATACAACAAAAACGTGTCCGGTTGTAAAAGGTCAAGGCGATCCGGATCAACCAAATATTACTCCCGACGGTTCGATCTTTATTTACAACAATGACGACATTCGTGAAAGCTTTTGCAAGTTCGTCATTCAAGAGGGCTTGCCTTTCAGCCACTTCGACAACCCACGATTAACAAGGATTTTGCGGGAAAAAATGCAACCACAATACCGGCAAGTAAGTCGCACTTCTCTTAGACGTGATGCTTTAAAGTATTGGGATATAGCCAAAAAAGATATGCAATTGAGATTTTTAAATATAAAACCGGTGTTTCTTTAACGTGTGATGTTTGGTCCTCCACCGGTACTTGTCCCAAAAGCTATCTTGCCGTCACGGCACATTGGATAGATCCCACTACTTGGGTAATGAACAAACGAGTTATTGCTTTTGAACTTTTTGCGCATCCTCACACGGGGGCACGATTATTTGCAATTTTAGTAAGCGTTATAGAGACTTATAATTTACGCGACAAAATCTTCTCTATTTCGTTTGACAATGCAAGTAATAATACCGTCGCGGCAAAAAGATTAATTGCAAAATATAAACCTATTTTGGATGGCTCGTTTTTTCATACTAGATGTGTTTGTCACATTATTAATCTTGCGGTACAAGATGATTTAAAAATGATAGATTCGACGATTGAAAAATTCAAAACTGTGTTAACTAGAGTTTTTGGAAAAAATAAAGCTACAATGGAAAAATATCGAAAGTTTCCCATTTCCATAAACGTAACTCCATATAGTCCTCATTGGGATGTTGACACTAGATGGAGTTCAACATGTATGATGTTTGAAAGTTTGACACGTCAAAGAATCGCTTTACAATTATTTTACGACACAATTTCAAAAGGAAAAAATCCGGTTTCGGATTATGATTGGGATTTGATGGAAGAGTTTGTGGAAATGTTAAAAGTTTTTAAACAATCAACCACTTTTTTATCGGGCGTGTATTACCCTACAAGTCCGTTGTTACTAAATGAATTATGGTTGATGTCTGCACAATTGGAGCGTTTTGAACAAAGAAGTGAAATATTTGTTTTGGTTACGAGACCAATGAGACAAAAACTAGTCAAATATTTCAAAGAAATGCCACCACTTTTTACTTGTGCCGCGGCATTAAACCCATGTATCAATGTTACGGGTGTAGAGGCTTTGATTACCAAAATTTCTATGTCTTTAAATTTGGACAAAGATGACTCAAACTACATCCGTAACCAAATACACACTTTTAATAATACTTTTACTAATTTGTTTGACATTTACGCTACAAAGTATGGCGATATGTCAAACACTTTTGCAAGTGTAACCGACTCTACTAGTGGTGCATCGGGTAGTGGTGGGGGTCGAACGGATTTTCATATCGACCTCTATAACTACCTTTTGGAGGAACAAAACAAAAGAGCACGCACATTAACCCCTAGTAGCGAACTTGGAATTTATATGGGGTCAAATTTTTTAAAATTCATGAGTGCACCACAATTTAAAAATTTGGATCTTTTGGCTTGGTGGAGAGAAAAGGAAGCACAATTTCCTATTCTCTCCGTCATGGCCCGCGATTTACTAACCGTCCAAGCTTCCACGGTAGCTTCGGAATCCGCTTTTTCTTTTAGTGGTAGAGTTTTATCAAAGTTGAGGACGAATCTTACCCCGGTTGCGGTAGAGGTTTGCGTTTGCTTGAAGGATTACTTGGATTCGGTGGAACGTATACAACACTTGGCATCACTAGAAGGCCCACTACCACAAAATGTTGAACCGGAGATCATGGATGAAGAATATGCACAAGGCTTATCAACACCTCCGGAAGACGAAGACGATGACGATGAAGACGAAGACGAAGATGAAGAATATGGTATTGATGACACCCCTACTTACTTGCGTGGCGGTTAAAGAATATTTTAGTGAAGGCGGCACGAAGTGGAAGACCACAAAAACTATTTCTATTTGGCTAAATGTTATAACGCCACTTTATTATTATTATTATTAGTTAACTAGTTTAAAAATTCTTTCTAATTCGACGTTTGATGTATGTTTTAACTATTTTAATGAACCTATGTTGCATTTTGTGTTATATATGAGGTCCAAAAAATGTTTTTTTTTTAAAAAAAAAAAAAAAAAAAAACCAAATTCGGATCGGATTTCGGATCGGATTGTAACCGGATCGGATTAAACCGATTCGGATTGGGGCCTCGGAAAACCGGTCAAATCCGGTTTGAAACCGGTTCGGATTATTGGCTTATTCGGATCGGCTGTGACGTCATCAAACCGGATCGGATCCGGATCGGATCGGATCAGATCGGGTCTTTGTGCATCTCTAATGGCTTCCGCGTAACTGTTAGGTTCATCCAGACCTATCAGTGTCTCATCACTGATAAGTGTATCACCTTCCGCAGTAATATGGAATCCATAGTAATGCTCAGGTGCATTCCTAACCCTTGTGGAACGCCTCAGAGGTACAGACTTGTCAATTGGCTCAACAGAAGTTTCCTCCTCAAGTTGAGTGCTAGGGTTTGAAGTTCCTTCACCACTTGACTCTTGAATTTCTTCAAGGTCAACTTGCCTCCCACTCTCTCCTTGGCTTATGAACTCTCTCTCTCTCGAAAGAAAGCCCTCCTAGCTACAAAGACCACATTCTCACTAGGTCTGTAGAAGAGGTAACCAAAGGATTTCTGTGGGTAGCCGATGAAAATACACCTCTTACTTCGAGGTTCGAGCTTATCATGAGTCTCGCGTCTCACGAAAGCCTCGCAACCCCAAATCTTAATGTGGTCTAGTTTGGGTACTTTACCAGTCCACATCTCATGAGGAGTTTTGGCAACTTTCTTTGTGGGAACTAGATTAAGGATATGGGCGGCAGTCTCTAAGGCATACCCCCAAAATGAGATTGGTAGCGAAGCTCGACTCATCATGGAACGAACCATATCCAACAAGGTTCGATTACGCCTCTCAGCTACACCATTCAACTGCGGTGTCCTGGGAGGTGTCAATTGTGAGACAATCCCACATTCCCTAAGATAGTCGAGGAACTCTGAACTAAGATACTCACCACCTCGATCGGATCGAAGCATCTTAATGTTCCTGCCCAATTGATTCTCGACTTTCTGTTTAAACTCTTTAAACCTCTCAAAAGTCTCTGACTTATGCTTGATTAAGTAGACATATCCATATCTACTGTAATCATCAGTAAAAGTCAAATAATAACGATTAGCATCCCTTGTGGCATGTTTGAAGGGCCCACACACATCCGTGTGTATAAGATCCAACAAACCTTCACCCCTCTCACAAGAACCTGTGAAGGGTGACTCTGTCATTTTTCCAAGTAAGCATGATTCGCAACTATCATCTGACTTTAGGTCAAATGACTCCAATACTCCATCCTTTTGGAGTTGGCCTATGCGTTTCTTGCTTATATGTCCAAGACGACAATGCCATAATGATGCTTTATCCAAGTTATTATCATTAACAGAATCAATACACACCATCACAAGGTAATGCTTTAAAATAAAGAACATTATTAAAGAAAGCATTAATGAACCAACTTCATTATCAAATGAAAAGGTGAAACCTTGTTTATACAATGCATGAAAGGAAATAATATTTCTTGCCATTTCTGGCGAATAACAACATTTATTCAAATCTAAACTAAACCCACTACTTAGCGATAAAGTATAAACTCCAATCTTGGTGACAGGTAAAGCTTTCCTATTCCCCATGATTAAGTTTATTCTTCCATGCTCCACATTCTCACTTCTTCTTAGTCCCTGCAAATCAGAACAGATATGAATACCACAACCGGTATCAAGGACCCAAGAGTTAGAATGGGGTGAGTTATTAGATAAGATAGTGTAAATACCTGCATGGTTGGGTTTAACTTTCCCATCCTTCACATCTTGCTGGTACTTTGGGCAGTTCCGCTTCCAATGTGACTTTTCATGGCAATAGAAGCATTCAGCCTCTTTAGGGTCAGAAGAAGGAGTGACAAAACCTTTATTGGTTCCACTTGAAGAAGATCCATCAAGGTACCTAGCCTTGGTACCCTTCGAAGAGCTCTTCCTCTTCTTCCCTCTACCTTTCCCGATTGCCAAAACCGGGGCAGAGTTTGGAGTAGGAGTGTTAACAACCGACTTACCCTTAAGACCTGTTTCTGCGGTCTTGAGGAGTCCCTGAAGTTTGCTGAGTGTGACCTCTTCCTTTTTCATGTGATATGTCATGCGGAATTGATCATAGCACGATGGTAAGGAGTGCAAAATGATATCTATTGCAAGCTCCTCAGGGAAGTTCACATTAAGCTTCAGCAACCGATCCACATACCTTTGCATTTTCTACATGTGGCTCGTGACGGATTCCCCGTCCTTCATCATGGTTGTTATGATAGAGCATATGATTTCATACCTCTCTTGTCGTGCACTTTGATGGTATCTTTCCATCAGATCTTGGTGCATTTCAAAAGGGTAGAAGTCCTCATAGGACTTTTGGAGTTCCGCTGTCATGGTGGCCAACATGATGCATGCCACTTTTGTAGCATCCCTTTCATGTGCCCAGAAGTCAGCGATCTCCTGGGGAGTTGCAGTGGTCTCATCAATCTCCTTAAGCTCCTTGTCAAGGACATATTCTTTGTCCTCGTAGCGGGTAATCATCCTGATGTTTCTGATCCATTCATTGAAGTTGGATCCATCAAAAGTGACTTTCCCACACAAGTTCATAAGGGTAAAGGAGTCATTAGGATTAGAGCCAGAAGCAGCATTGTTTGAAGACATCTGAAAGAAGAGAACAAGATTAGTTTAGATATTAAGAGAGTCCTTAATAAAACACCCAAATGTAATATTAAGGCTAGGATCCAATCACAATATATTATAACTTAGAAGAGGTATGCCGTAATCCAAGCTATAACATATTTGAAAGGTAGGTGAATAACGATTCACCAATTTCCACCATGAAAAACGAAATATAAATATTAGGTTTTTTAATTGGTTCTTAGAAATTCCTAGATTCTTTTGAGATTCAATGAACTTTTCAAAGGCATGTTTCAATCTCGAGTGTGCCCTCCAAGTTTTGTGACTGGAATACCGAGGATCACAAAACGAGGTGTGAAGTAACCATGCAAATCACTTGGTACACTCAATGTTTATTACTCAATCGATGTGCCGGTTAACCACACGAGCTCCACCGACCTATAATAAACTTTAAGTCACCCTTTACCTACCTTGTTAAGTCCAAGTTAGTGTGCCGATTAACCACACGAGCTCCACTAACGACTTAAACAAAGTGTAAAGTGTAATTTCATGGATTAGCACCTTATTCACAGTTTCCTAAAGTAACTAAGATTGGGAATTTAATAAAAGCATTTAGTTACTTTATAATATTCATCATACTTTTAATGAGAATTTATAAGTCCTTGTCCTACCCGTTCGGCTAACGACCCTCCACCGATCAAGGAAGCGGTGGGTGAGAGTGGACACCCATTAAGTTGCCATTTTATAGGCAACAACCTTATACCCCCCTTATAGACCGGCTTCGTGAATGAGGCGTACTAGCGGTAAGACGACTTGACGTTATACATATATATATTAGTAACTTATAATATTATAAAGTATAAGGGTTGAATTTTAACTTTTAAAATTCTAAGGGTTGGAACTAAAGTTTTAATCAAGACTTTACATGTTCCAAAACTTGAGGGCAAGTTTTGTAAACTTCCAAAACTTTTCATTTCTTATAACTTATGAATTAATTGAGTAATAAAAATGAAGACTCTTCATTTTTATAACTCTTGTGTTCTTTTAATGGCTTTAATAAAAGTGAGACTTTTGGTTTTCCATAACTTGAGGACAAGTTATGGACTCCATTAAAACACATTATGATCATGAATTAAACTACCATGAAGGTTACAAACAATTCCTATGATCATCTAATCTTCATAAGTTCAAGAACATGAATATGAACACTTTCAAGAATCAAAAAATTACACTTAAAAAAAACTTGTAATTTTAATAATTGCCATTGTAAATGGATTAGCATAAACATTACACCATTTAAAACAAGCTTTAAAACATCAAAACAGTTTAGGGTAATGTTTCTAGTCCATTTCCAGCAACAAATGTGCAAACTTTCATACGAGCAGAAAACAGAAAAACGATTTTTTTTCAAGCTGTTTGCACACAAAAAAAAAAAAAACAAACAAACAAACCTGGCTCTGATACCACTGATGGGTTTTGAGCATTCTAACACTTCCTAAGTGTACATGCAACCCTAATAACCTTGGATCTATGTTTGTCTAATTATCATGCAAAGTTGAATTCCAAGGTTATATTCCTATCTAGCATACATGGGGAACAAATTTTAACTTGCATGAAAGATAGAATAACTTACCTTGTTGTTGCTTATGATCCTTGAAACCTTGTGAGCCTAGCACCCTAAGTGTGATGCCTCAAATGCTTCACACAACACCAAATGCTTTTGGAATGAATTTAGAGAGAATACACACTTCTAAAATCGGCCTAGCCCTCTTGTTTCTTATGTGTAGCCAATTTTGGTGGAGAATGGGTTTCTTATATAGTGTTGACACATCTAGGGTTACACCATGTAAACCCTAATGTGTCATGACTCTTCATTTCCATGACCCATGGGTTTGTAACTCCCATGGAGCATCCTATGGGTGGAACCCAACTTGATAATCCATGGAGCCTCTTAGCCCACTATATAAGATATGGAAGATTTACATAATCTACCCATATATTTAATTAGTTATCTTTTGATCACTTAATTAATTCTAAATTAATTCTTGATCAAACTAATTAAATAATATTATTAATATATTAGAACTTATAATATATTAATAAACCATAAGTGTTATTTCTCTCATTTTAGTTTATCCAATTGCATGGTGCCATGCAACCCAAATGGACCATGCCGGGTCGGGTCAAGTACATACCAGAAATAGTTATGGACTTAGACACCTTATCCAACAGCCACTAGACCTGAACCAAGGGCACCTCTTTATTCCTCAAGACTTTCACCTTCCTATCTAAGATCGCTATCGGCCTCTCGATGTAATTCAGACTTGCATCAATCTGAATGTCCTCTAACGGTACCACCGTCGTCTCGTCGGCTACACACTTCCTTAATTGAGACACGTGGAAGGTGTTATGTATCTGGCTCAACTCTACAGGTAGCTCCAACCGATAAGCTACCTTCCCCACTCTGGCAGTCACTCTAAAAGGACCAATATATATGGGACCCAATTTTCCCCGCCTCCTGTATCGGATCACCCCTTTCCACGGGGATACCTTCAGGAAGACAAAATCTCCCAACTGGAACTCAAGCTCGGATCGTCGCCGATCTGCGTAACTCTTCTAGCGACTCTGAGCTGTCAGTAACCTCTGTCTGACCTACTGAATCTGCTGGTTCATTTTGAGCACTATCTCTGCGCCACCCATCACTCTCTGCCCTACCTCTCCCCAACAGATGGGAGTCCGACACCTTCTCCCATATAAGAGCTCAAAGGGCGGCATACCAATACTTGAATGGTGGTTGTTGTTATAAGAAAACTCAGCCAAGGTAAAATAGGTGTCCCAACTTCCTCTAAAGTCCATAACACCTGCTCGCAACATGTCCTCCAGCGTCTGAATCGTCCACTTGCTTTGCCCGTCAGTCTGTGGGTGGTATGCGGTACTGAAGTGCAATCGGGTACCCAACTCCTCATGAAACCTCTTCCAGAATCTGGAAGTAAAACGCACATCCCGATCTGACACTATCAAGGTCAGCACTCCATGCCATGCCACCACCTATCTCACATAAATCTTAGCCAATCTCTCTATGGAAGAGCTCTCACTGATAACAAGAAAGTGAGCACTCTTCGTCAACCGGTCCACAATCACCCATATCGCGTCGACACTTCTCGCGGTCCTCGGTAATTTTGTGATAAAATCCATGGAAATATGCCCCCACTTCCACCGGGGAATCTCTAGAGGTTGTAACTGGCCATGTGGATGCTGATGCTCAGCCTTAACCCGACGACAGGTCAAGCACCTCTCAACTACCCATGCCACATCCCTCTTCATATAGGGCCACCAGTAATCTCTCTTCAGATCCAAATACATCTTAGTGGCTCCTGGATGGATCGAGAATCTCGACTTATGTGTCTCCTCCATCAGTATATGTCGAGCTCCACCTGTATAAGGCACCCAAATCCGCCCACAGAAAGTCATAAGCCCCCGAGTATTTGTCTCAAACTCGGAAACTTGCCTGATCACTCGCTCCCTCTTGAGGTTCTCAGGCCTCACAACCTCCACCTGAGCCTCTTGGATGCTTTCGAGGACTGGAGTCATCATCGTCATCCTCATACACACGTCTCGGATCGGAGCAGTCTCTGCTCTGCGGCTCAAGGCATCGGCTACCACATTAGCCTTGTCGGGGTGATATAAGATCTCGCAGTCGTAGTCTTTCACTACATCCAACTACCTCCTCTGTCTCATATCTAGGTTGGGCTGATCCATGAGGTACTTCAGACTCTTGTCGTCCGTGTAAATGGTGCACCAGACGCCATACAGGTAATGGCGCCAGATCTTGAGGGCGAACACCACCTCCCCCAACTCCAAATTGTGGGTGGGATACCTCGTCTCATGAGGCTTCAACTGCCTTGATGCATAAGCTATCATATGCCGCCTTTGCATCAACACCACACCAAATCCCGATATAGATGCATCACAATAGACTACAAAGTCCTCCACTCCCTCGGGAAGGGCTAACATCGAGGCTTCACATAATCTCTGGCAAAGAGTATCAAATGAGGTCTGCTGCTCGGGCCCCCAAGCAAAAGTAACACCCTTCAGGGTCAATATGGTAAGAGGAACAGCAATCTTGGAGAAATATCTGATGAATCTCCGATAGTAGCCGGACAAACCCAGAAAACTCCTGATCTCGGATGGGGATCTCAGCACCTCCCATCTCATAACCGCCTCAATCTTGGCCGGGTCGACCAATATCCCATTCTGATTAACGAGGTGCCCTAAGAACTGGACCTCTCGTAACCAGAAATCACATTTAGAGAATTTGGCATAAAGCCACTTTGCCCCCAGTACTCCAAGAATATCTCGAAGATGCTCCTCGTGCTACTCTCTGGAACTCGAGTATACCAGAATGTCGTCAATGAACACGATCACTGACCGATCCAACATGGGCCTGCACACCCGGTTCATGAGATCCATGAACGTTGTCGGTGCATTGGTGAGTCCGAAAGGCATCACCACAAACTCGTAATGCCCTTAACGAGTTTTGAAGGCCGTCTTCTGGATATCCTCCTCGCAAACTCTCATCTGATGATATCCAAACCTCAAATAAATCTTGGAAAACCAAGATGCCCCCTGCAACTGATCGAACAAATCGTCGATCCTCGGTAGCGGATAACGGTTCCTGACCGTCAGCTTGTTCAACTCCCGGTAATCGATGCACATGCGGTGTGAACCATCCTTCTTCTTAACAAAAAGGATAGGTGCTCCCCACGGCGAGCTACTCGGTCTAATGAAACCCTTCCCCAACAACTCCTGGAGGTGTGAGGATAACTCGTACATCTCTGGTGGCGCAAGGCGATAAGTTGCCTTGGAAATAGGCGTTGTGCCCTGAACCAAATCAATCCGGAACTCCACCTGCCTCTCAGGAGGCACACCTGGCAACTCCTCGGGAAAAACATCCGAGAACTTGCACACTATCGAAACCTCGGAGATAGAACTCGACCTCTGTGAAACGACCCGCGTATCCATCACGTATGCCAAGAAGCCCATACAACCCTGCTATAAACTTTGCCTCGCCCTGGCAGCAGAGTAGAAGGCTGATCCAGATCTGGTACCCTCGCCATACACTGTAAGCACTCCCCCACCAGGGTTTCGTATAGTCACCAACTGACGTTCGCAATCGATCACAGCTCCAAAACGGCTCAACCAATCCATGCCCACGATGACACTAACATCACCCATTGCAATCGGCACCAGATCTATCGGGAACTCGACACCAAAAATCTCTAACACACATCCTCGGAATACATTAGTAGCAAAAACCACATGCTCGTCGGCTATGGAAACCCTCAGAGGTCAACTCAACGCATGCTCGTCGGCTATGGAATACATCAGTACCAAAAATCTCGGGCCCAATACTACCTTCCACACCAACCTGTAGTCACCCCAAGTCCTCCTCCTAGGATCCCAATTCACAAGTACTCTATCTCTCACGTATATTAGGCTAGTTTCTTAGTAGACTCCTCATATACTCATCTAGATATGTCTCCTAGATTAACCCTCGAATCAGAACTCTTTTTTAAGTGATTCCTGCTAGATACTCCTACTCAGCACATACTCAAGGCAACAACAGATAGCAGTAATTCCTAGGCTAAGGCATCACAAATCAGGCAACTCTAGCCCTAAATATGAAATACCTAGCCTATCCTCTAGCATGCATCCCTAACATCTCATAAATATCTCATAACACAAATAAGTAAGGGTATTTTGGGAAATCACCGTTCGGGCTCTGGCTGATTGTACACACTGCTCCAACTCGTTTTTCTCTTTAAACTCTTACTCGTTTTAGAAAAATCATTTCTTTTGAATTTTTTTCTCAAATCCTCAGTTTGAGTCCAGACACACCCGAAGGTATATCCGAATCCCTCAAACCAAGGCTTTGATACCAACTTGTAACGCCGTAAATTCCAAACAAAATTTTCATTTAAAATCACATTAATTTCATTATCACAACCATAAAAATCACCAAATATCGAGTTATCAAAAGCACATGTTCATTAATTGTTTAAAACATAATCCAGGATCCTCCAAAAACATATCTCCAACTCGTGTGTGTAAAATCAAGCCGGTGCCTTCACGTGATCCTAAGAAGTACCTGAAACACATAACACATAACATGGTAAGCACGAAGCTTAGTGATTTTCCCAAAATACCATACATATCTCATTACCCTCTCATGGCTATACTCAGATAAGACCCTCCGGTCCCACAACTTGGGTGGACCCTCCGGTCCTAACTCAGTAAGCTCAGAATAATACGCAGCATAAATCACAAAGATATAATACAGGATATCACAATACTCAATATAAACACATAAGACCCTCCGGTCACACACAAATTTACCACTCTAGGTAATTATAGTGAGAAGACTCACCTCGTAAGAAATCGGATAACCTCGAACTCAAATCACCGGTCTAGCCTCCGCCTAACACATATGATAATTATCTCTAATTAATAACGGGTCTCAAAGAAGCTACACTAAACCCTTCTATAAACTCACAGAAGAATAAAAAACCATTTTAGCCTTCCATGGCCTTAATAGTACATAAATTGACCAAACCCTAAAAGTCAACTAAAATTTAACGGCAACGCGTACACCGCATGTACCAGCCCTCTACGCTGGGTGTACTCCCTCGCCATGCATGCATCGGGAATTCTCGACCCTACGCTGCGCGTAATGGGATTACGCTCAGCGTACGTCCCAGTTTTGCTCTTCGTACTCATTTGGTCTTAATCCGTTAAGGCCTTAGCTCAAATCTCAGATCTGGACTCCCTAAAGGCTCATACTCCAAAAAGTTTGTGACTTTAAGCCTTTGCATGGCTGATAAAGTCAAAAACACCAAGTGTCTCACTCTCTATTCTCAAGAATGCTCATATCTCATGCATGGGTTGGTTCAAACGCCCATGTCTTGATTTTTATGACTCTACACCACCAAAAACTCTCAAAGGATCTGATAATAAACTCTAGAGATCAATATCTCATAAAGCATCCAACTTTGGGACCAAAACCCTAAAATAAACTAAAATGATCCACAAATCAAAAGGGTGAGAAAGCTTTGAGCTTTATACCTCTAACTGAAGCTCCAATCACAGATAAGCTCAGATCCAAAGCCTGGACTCCCACTCCTTCCTCTTCAAAGCTCCTTCTTCACTCCAAAGAAACCACAAGAACACTTAATAGCTCACAAATGGACACACAAGCTCAAGGGACGAGAAATTAGGGTTTGAGAGGGTTGATGCCTGGGAATGGTGGCCAGAAATGAGGCCACCGTGTCCTTTAAATAGGGACACACCTTACATTAGGGTTTTCACTCTGGTCCTTGTACGCCCAGCGTACTAGGTGGCTTCTGGGTCAAAAACATGCACATGAGTACGCTGAGCGTACACACGCGTACCCCCCGCGTACTCATTTACCACCTTTTCTCAAATAAGGGCCAAACTTGCAAATTACTAAAAGAACAAGGGTTTATAAGGTAAACCTGGTTATGGGATGTTACAAGATATGAGTAAATTTTATTATAAATTAAAGGAAGGCAACATTAAAGAAAGCAGACCAATGTGGTAAGACAAAAATTTTCACCAACACCATGAGAATCTGAAGTTGTAATAACAGGACCTGCAAAAAAATCATTTTCTTAAAAGAGTTACTGTGTACCATAGGCTAAAGGATTCTTAACATGCCTACCTAAAGTCAAATGGAATATCAAATAGTGAAAGTAGTGATAGCGAAAAATACGTAGCAAGTTTGCATACAATTACAATGGACATATAGTTAATAACGTTTTTATATCGAAAGCTTAAGTAGACACAATATAAAATTATATCAAATTAATAATCAAAACCAATCAGATTCCAATAATTAGAGAAACGGAAGACTGGGGTTTAGGGCTTAAAATAGAGATCAAGAGAGAGGTTTATGCAAAAGTTGTAAGAGAATTTAGAACATTAGAAAAGGTATTTGGAGTAAAGTGAATGGAATATTAAAATTAAACAGTTGATTATATGATAAACAAATGAAAAGGCAAGATGTGTTGCTTTTTAGTTTTTAAGAGATACGTACGGATATGCTTTAAAATCTACGAATATGTACTTTTTGTTTTCGTGTTCGAAGGCTCGAACAGAGGTTCTAAGTGTTCTACTTTATGGAGACTAGCAATCCTAATCCAATTTTAACAGATCTTACAATGATTAATGAAATTAGGAGTTCTTTATCCCTAATTGTGGCCATATACAACATGGATCAACCGTAAAAACCCTAAACATGGTCCCATATCCAAACAATACTCTTCCATTTCTCCAAAATCGTTTCATTCTTGTAGTTAGAGGTTTTTGATAGCAATCTGATTTGAGAACATAAGGAATTGAATGATACTAACATGTCGTTTTCCATGATTACGAAAATATTGCCAATCAATTTGCTAGTTCAAGGAGTTTACAGTACACGTACTTGATAGGTTTTGAGTATTCTAACACTCCTATGGTATACATTCAACCCTAGAAACCTTGGATCTATGTTTTACTAAGATACATGCAAATTTGATTTTTCCAAGGTTCTTATCCTAACTAGCATGGCATGGGGTACTTGTAATATAAAAGCTAGTAGAATAACATACCTTTCTTGTTGCTTGGATTCCTTAAGAACTTTGTGAGCCTAGCACCCCAAATGTGATGCCTCAAATGTTTCACACAACACCACAACTCTTGGAATAACTTGAGAGAAGCACACTATCACTCAAAATCGGCTAGCCCTCCTTATTCTTGTCTATGTGCCGATTTTGCTAGCCTATGGGGTCTTTATATAGTGTGTCACACGTAGGGTTACACCATGTAAACCCTAATTGGCATGGCTTTTCATTTCCTCCATGATCCATGGGTTTTAACCTCCATGGAGCACCCTATGGGTTTTAGCCCAATCCAATAAGCCATCGATCATAAGCCCACTATATAAGAATAGATGATTTACATAATCAATCCCCATATATTTAATTAGTCTCTTTTTTATCACAAAATTAATTCCAAATTAATTCTTGATCAATACTAATTAAATAATATGATTTCATATTAATATATTATAACTTATAATATATTAACAAAACATAAGTGTCCTTTTTCTCATTTTGTCTATCCAATTATCATGATGCCATGCAACCCAAATGGACCATGCCAAACCGGGTCAAGTACATACCATAAATAGTTATGGACTTAGACACCTTATCCAACAGTCTCCCACTTGGATAAGTCTAATAACTATAACTGCAAGTATGACTTCAGGAACCGATCAGCAATCGTAGCTCTTTCAAAGTCTCGCGGAACTAAGATGACATGCCATTTAAGATAAGTGATCATATAATCCTCTGCTCTCAAGATATCAGTCGGACAAATACATGGAACAATGTCGTACTTATTGTCCAGCAGTTTGTTTCCCGATTTCTGATTTGTTTGACATAGAACTTAATCGAACACATCAATTTAGTTTCTGACCGGGCCCGACACATAAGTCAAAAAAAATCATCGAGGGGCCCAGATATCGCTTCTAATCCTCCAAGAACTCAAAGGAGCATATAAACTTCGACTCATATACTTGTACTAACTACTTGTTGAATCATACACAAAAGCACGTTTTATAATATCGAGTTACCAATGCGTTTTCGTACAATCAATGTATAACCAACTCATAGTCAACAAATCATATATCTAGGTTTGAAGACTTATATGATATTACCATCTCACAATCACTCGAGATAAATTCCATGAAGTGATACAAGTGAGCGTGGGTTGAATCCAATACTCGAATCACTATTCCAGGAGTACTCAGGAACACTGCAGCCCCTTTGTCCCAGACAAACTACAGACCCATTCATGACAGTCTTGCCTCATTACCTACTTCCAAAGTATGATTGACTGTGGATGGTTTGAATAATATGATATACCATAACATAATTATTCTGGAAGTCAAAACATGCAAAATTAAAATGATAGTAAACGATTGACAGAAGATAGTAACACTTTACTTATAAATAAATAACAACTTTTATTTAATCATCAAATGTCAATTACACTTTACAAATTTCAAAAGCTATCTAATTTCTAAAACTAATATCATCCTTTAGCCCAATGCGCCTCGCATGCTGAAGATGCTTAACCCTACTCAGTCCCTTCGTGAGGGGATCTGCGGGGTTCTCATCCGATGATACCCTCTTTGCCACGTGTAGTCCTTCTTCTATTAGATGTCTAATGAAATGGTATTTTCTGTCGATGTGTCTGGATCTCCCGTGATCCCTTGGTTCCTTGGCTAAGGCAACTCCACTTTCACTATCACAGAAAATCTCCATAGGCTCCTTTATAGCTGGTACTACTCCAAGGTCTCCGATGAAGTTCTTCAGCCATATCGCATCCTTTGTTGTCTCGCTTGCTGCTATGTACTCTGATTCACAATTTGAATCAGCCACTGTCTCCTGCTTGGAACTTTTCCAAGTAATTGCTCCTCCATTTAAGGTAAAGACCCAGCCTGACTGAGAGCGGAAATTATCCCTATCAGTCTAGAAGCTAGCATCACTATACCTTACTACTCTCAAGTCATCACTCCCACCGAGGGTAAGGACCCGGTCCTTAGTCCTCCTCAGGTACTTGAGAATGTTCTTTACCGCAGTCCAGTGAGCCTTGCTAGGCTTCCCCTGATATCTGCTGACCATGCTCAAAGCAAAGGCCACATCAGGACGAGTACAATTCATAGCATACATGATCGAGCCTACAGTGGAATCATATGGTACTCGACTCATCTCAGCTATCTCAGCCTCGGTACTCGGGCTCCGAGTCTTACTCAGTCTGGCGTTACTCTGGATCGATAACTCCCCTTTCTTGGAATCCCGCATGCTGAACCTATTCAACACCTTATCCAAGTAGGTACTTTGACTAAGTCCAATTAGTCTCTTACTCTTGTCTCTCAAAATCCTTATCCCTAGGATATAGGCAGCTTCTCCAAGGTCCTTCATAGCGAAACACTTCCCAAGCCAGGACTTCACCTCCTGCAGAGTTGGGATATCATTTGTATGTCATCCACATACAATACCAAAAAGCTAACTATACTCCCACTAGCCTTGACATATACGTAGGACTCATCTTCGCTTCTCGAAAAAGAAAAGTCTTTGACTTTCTCATCGAAACAAAGATTCCATCTGCGAGGTGCTTGTTTCAATACATAGATGGATTTCTCAAGCTTACACACTCTATTAGGGTATTCTGTACTGACAAAACCCTCTTGCTGACTCATGTAAACATCCTCAGCCAACTTTCCATTGAGGAAAGCGGTTTTGACATCCATTTGCCATATTTCATAATCATGAATGCAGCAATGGCTAGCACAACCCTAATAGACTTAATCTTCGCTACTGGTGAAAAGGTCTCATCATAGTCAACTCCCGGAGTTTAAGAGAAGCCCTTTGCAACTAGTCGCGCCTTATAAGTATGTACATTCCCATCCATGTCGGTCTTCTTCTTGAAGATCCATTTGCACCCAACTTTCTTACGACCTGGTACATTGTCAACCAAGTTCCAAACTTGATTGTCATACATGGAATGTATCTTGTTGTCCATAGCCTCTTTCCAATTAGCAGACTCGTGGCCTGCCATGGCTTCCGTGTAGCTGTTAGGTTCATCCAAACTTACCAGTGTACTAGCACTGATAAGTGTATCACCTTCCGCAGTAATATGGAAACCATAGTAATGCTCAGGTGCATTCCTAACTCTAGTGGAATGCCTCAGAGGTACAGACTCGTCAGTTAGATCAACAGGAGTTTCCTCATCAGGTTGATTGCTAGGGTTTGAGGTTCCTTCACCACTTGACTCTTGAATTTCTTCAAGGTCAATTTGCCTCCCATTGTTTTCTTGGCTTATGAACTCTTTCTGCCGAAAGACTCCTCTCCTTGCCACAAAGACCACATTCTCACTGGGTCTATAGAAGACGTAACCAAAGGATTTTTGTGGGTAGCCGATGATAATACACCGCTCACTTTGAGGTTCAAGCTTATCGTGAGTCTCACACCTCACGAAAGCCTCACAACCCCAAATCTTGATGTGGTCCAAATTGGGAGCTTTCCCAGTCCACATCTCGTGAGGTGTTTTGGCAACATTTTTGGTAGGGACTAGATTAAGGATATGGGCGGAAGTCTCTAAGCCATACCCCCAAAATGAGATTGGTAGCGAAGCTCGACTCATCATGGAACGAACCATGTCCAACAAGGTTCGATTACACCTCTCAGCCACGCCATTAAGCTGTGGTGTTCTGGGAGGTGTCAATTGTGAGACAATCCCACATTCCTTAAGATAGTCAAGGAACTCTGTACTAAGATACTCACCACCTCGATCGGATCGAAGCATCTTAATGTTCCTGCCCAGCTGATTCTCCACTTCCTGTTTAAACTCTTTGAACTTTTCAAAGGTTTCTAACTTATGCTTGATTAAGTATACATAGCCATATCTACTATAATCATCAGTAAAAGTCATATAGAAGCGGTTAGCATCCCTTGTGGCGGTTCTGAAGGGTCCACACACATCTGTGTGTACGAGATCCAACAAACCTTCACCCCTAGCACAGGTACCAGTGAAGGGTGACTTTGTCATTTTTCCAAGTAAACAAGATTTACAACTATCATCCGACTTTAGGTTAAATGACTCCAAGACTCCATCCTTTTGGAGTTGGCCTATGCGTTTCTTGCTAACATGTCCAAGACGACAATGCCATAATGATGCTTTATCCAAGCTAGTGGAAGAATCAATACACAACACATTATTTCCTAGGTTATATACAACCGACACAGTTTCATATACACCATCACAAGGTAATGCTTTAAAATAAAGAACATTATTATAAAAAGCATTAATACCACCACATTCATTATCAAATGAAAAAGTAAATCCTTGTTTGTACAAACCGTGAAAGGAAATAATATTTCTCGCCATTTCATACGAGTAACAACATTTATTCAAATCTAATCTTAACCCACTACTTAGCAACAAAGAATAAACTCCAATCTTGGTGACAGGTGAAGCTTTCCTATTCCCCATGATCAAGTTTATCTTCCCGTGCTCCACATTCTCACTTCTTCTTAGTCCCTGCAAATCAGAACATATGTGAATACCACAACCTGTATCAAGGACCCCAAGAATTAGAATATGGTGAGTTATTAGACAATATAGTGTAAATATCTGGATGTTTGGGTTTCACTTTCCCACCCTTAACATCATGCAAGTACTTTGGGCTGTTTCGCTTCCAGTGCGCCTTTTCATGGCAATAGAAGCATTCAGCCTCTTTAGGGTTGGAAGAGGAAGTGACAGAACCACCTTTGGTTCTACTTGAAGAGCAGCCATCAATAGACTTTCCCTTGGTACCCTTCGAACCGATTTACCTTTAAGACCACTTTCAGCGGTCTTCAAAAGTCCTTGAAGTTTTCTGAGTGTGACCTCCTCCTTGTTCATATGATAGGTCATTCGGAACTGATCATAACAAGTAGGTAAGGAGTGCAATATGATGTCAATAGCCAACTCCTCGGGGAAGTTCACATTCAACTTCATCAGACGGTCCACAAACCTTTGCATTTTCTGCATGTGGCCCGTGATGGGTTCACCATCCTTCATTCGGGTTGTTATCATGGAGGATATTATTTCATATCGCTCTTGACGAGCACTCTGATCGTATCTTTCCATCAAATCCCAGTGCATCTCAAAAGGATAAAAGTCCTCATAGGACTTTTGGAGCTCGGCTGTCATCGTGGCCAACATGATACATGCCATTTTAGTGGCATCTCTCTCATGAGTCCTGAAGTCAGCGATCTCCTCTGGAGTAGCAGAAGACTCATCAAGTTCCTTCAGCTCCTTGTCGAGGACATATTCCTTGTCCTCGTAGCGATTGGCTATCCTTATGTTCCTAATCCAATCAATGAAATTAGTCCCATCAAATATGACTCTCCCACAAAGGTTCATGAGAGACAAGGAGTCGGTAGGGTTTGAGCCAGAAGCAGCATTGTTGGAAGACATCTGGAAAAGAAGAAAGACATGTTTAGATTAGATATGGAATCCTTAATAAGACACCCAAATGTAATATTAAGGCTAGGACCCAACATAATATTTTATAACTTAGAAGAGGGATGCCGTAATCCAAGCTATAAAATATTTGAAGGTAGGTGAATGACGATTCACCAATTTCCACCATGAAAACGAAATGTATTATTAGGTTTTACTTGGTTTTGAAACTCCTAGATTCTTTTGAGATTCATTGAACTTTTCAATGGCATGTTTCAATCTCGATTGTGCCCTTCAAGTTTTGTGACTGGGATGCCGAGGATCACAGAACAAGGTGTGAATAACCATGCAAATTAATTTGGTACTCTTAATTTTATCACCTAATCGATGTGCCAGTTAACCACACGCGCTTCATAGATCTATGATAAACCTTAAGCTACCCTTTGCCAACCTTGTTAAATCCAAGTTAGTGTGTCGGTTAACCACACATGCTCCACTAACGACTTAAGCAAGGTACAAAGTGTAATTTCATGGGTTAGCACCAAATTCACATTTTCCTAAAGTAACTAAGATTAGGAATTTATAAAACATTTAGTTACTTTATCATTATACTTTTAATGAGAATTAAAGTCATTGTCCTACCCGTTCGGCTAACGACCCTCCACCAGTCAAGGAAGCGGTGGGTGAGAGTGGACACCCATTAAGCTGCCATTTTATAGGCAACAACCTTATACCCCCCGTATAGACCGGCTTCGTGAATGACGCCTACTAACGGTAAAACGACTTGATCTTTTACATACATATATATATATATATATATATATATATATATATATATATATATATATATATATATATATATATTATTAACTTATAATACTATAAAGTATAAGGGTTGAATTTTAACTTTTAAAATTCCAGGGGTTAGAACTAAAGTTTTATAAAGTGACTTTACATGTTCCAAAACTTGAGGGCAAGTTTTGTAACTATTCAAAACTTTTCAACTTCATAACTTATGAGTTAATGGTTTATTAAAATGAAGACTCTTCATTTTATGTAACCTATGAGTTCTTTAATGGACTTTAAAAGAAAAGACTTTTGGTAATCCATAACTTGAGGACAAATTATGGACTCCATTAAAAAAATTTAGATCAAGAGTTAAACTAACAAACAATTTGCAAATAATTCCTATGATCTACCAAACTCATAAGTGAATGAACATTCATATCAACAATTTCAAGAATCATATAAACACATATAAAAACTTGAAAATTTGATAATAACCATTGAAAATGGATTAGCATAATCATTACCACACCAAAAACAGGTTTTACAAGTCCAAAACTGTTTAGGGTAATGATTCTAGTCCATTTCGAGCAACAAAACTTGAAATTCTGCACACAGGGGCTCCTACTCGACGAGTAGGATGCATTTTCACTTGGACTCGTCGAGTCCCCCCATGGACTCGGCGAGTCCATTGCACAATGAACAGAAAAATCGATTTTTTCAAGCAATTTGCATCAAATATCAAGAAAACAAGTCTAGGCTCTGATACCACTGATGAGTTTTGAGCATTCTAACACTCATATGGTGTACATGCAACCCTAGAAACCTTGGATCTATGTTTTACTAAGATACATGCAAATTTGATTTTTCCAAGGTTCTTATCCTAACTAGCATGGCATGGGGTACTTGTACTATAAAAGCTAGTAGAATAACATACCTTTCTTGTTGCTTGGATTCCTTAAGAACTTTGTGAGCCTAGCACCCCAAATGTGATGCCTCAAATGTTTCACACAACACCATAACTCTTGGAATAACTTGAGAGAAGCACACTATCACTCAAAATTGGCTAGCCCTCCTTGTTCTTGTCTATGTGCCGATTTTGCTAGCCTATGGGGTCTTTATATAGTGTGTCACAAGTAGGGTTACACCATGTAAACTCTAATTGACATGGCTTTTCATTTCCTCCATGATCCATGGGTTTTAACCTCCATAGAGCACCCTATGGGTTTTAGCCCAATCCAATAAACCATCGATCATAAGGCACTATATAAGAATAGATGATTTGCAGAATCAATCCCCATATATTTAATTAGTCTCTTTTTTATCACAAATTAATTTAAAATTAATTCTTGATCAATACTAATTAAATAATATGATTTCATATTAATATATTATAACTTCTAAATATATTAACAAATCATAAGTGTCCTTTTTCTCATTTTGTCTATCCAATTATCATGATGTCATGCAACCCAAATGGACCATGCCAAACCGGGTCAAGTACATACCAGAAATAGTTATGGACTTAGACACCTTATCCAACAGTACTTACCTGATTAAAATAGAAAAATTAGATACCAAATCACATTGCAAACTTATTTCTACATAAGTTCGTATATAATTACTATAATTCACCTGATTACCAGGTTTCACCTACAAATAAACACACATACATATATAGAAAGAGAGAAATGGAGAAACACAGACCAGCAATTCCAGTAGCCTGATTGCAAATCTCGAGCGTTTCAGGGGAAACCAATGTCGATTTTCGAAGAACACAAACCTAGATCAGGATTTACTTGGTGATGTGAGAGCTCCTACCATCCATATGATAAAAACAAAATAATATTATATGAAATTAATAATCAAAACCAATCAAATTCCTATAATTATAGAAACGGAAGACTGGGGTTTAGGGCTTAAAATAGAGATCAAGAGAGAGGTTCAAGGCTTAAAATCGCCGATTACCTTTTAGTGTCGAGTCATATTTCTGAATATGAGGTTTAGAAGAGCGTAATTGCCGACCAGAAATCGACTTCATTTACCAAAAACACAATAAAAGCAGCCAAAAATTAAACCTAATCTACAAAATTGAGGGAGAAGAATTCGAGCCAACGAACAGTAAAGCAGCCAGAAATTAAACCAAATCTACAAAATTGAAGAAGAAGACGAACCAACCTGTTGGAAGTTGTCTTGCGAACCTTTACAGGAAGTAGACGATGCGGTGGTCCGATCATGGGTTGGTCGATCGTCGATGGTGGTGGAAGAGAGAAGTAAGGTCACTGAAGGGGAGATAAAGCAGAAGAAACAAAACTGGAAAAAGTGGAACAATCGGGAAGACAAAGAAACGAAAGAGCGGTGGAGGATTAAAGGGTGAGTAAGCAAGGAGATGTAGAAGAAACAAACATGTATTGTATCCTGTCAGAAAAATGGCGGTGGTGGAACAAAAGAAGCAGAAAAACGAACACGTAGATGGAAGAGGCACAGTTGATGAAACGTGTACTCCATTATAAAAAAAATAAAAATGGATAAATAACAAAAAAAACACAGAAAAGAAAAAAAAAGTTTGGCCTAATAGGAACAGAGTATTGTTCCCTAACGGGATTTAGAATTAATTTATATATATAATAATTATAAAAAGTAGTAGATTCTGACAAATTTATACAACACAAAAAATATATATATTCACAAGAAAATTAACACAAAAATTTATACGTAAATCATTCATATTTTAATAGAAATTATAAAAAAAAATCACAACAAAATACAGTCAATTCATAGTTTAAACAAAAAATTCACAGTTTAATGGAGTCAATTCACATTTTTAAACACAAAAATCACTGTTTAATAAAAAAACTCAAAGTTTAATATAGTCAATTCACAATTTAAATAAAAAAAATCACAGCTTAATGCAGTTAATTCAAAGTTTGAAACACAAAAATCACAACTTAATACATAAATATCACATCTTATTACAATAAATTTACATTTTAATACAAAAAAATATACATTCACAATCATATTATGAATTTGAAATTCTTAATACAGTCAATTCACAGTTTAATACACAAAATTCATAGTTTAATATACAAAATTCACTGTGTAATACACAAAATTCACAGTTTAATACAATAAATTCATATTTTTAGACAAAATTATATATTCACAGCCATATTTTCAAATTAAAACTTACATTTATAAGTTAACATATGGAGACATTTCTATGTATTAAATTATGAATTTAATATATTAACCCGTCAATAAAATTCACAACGTAATACACAAAATTCATAGTTTTATACAATACATTCATAACTCATTTACAAGTATAATCTCATATTTCATTATATTAAACAACTCATTCACAGTTTAATACATACATAAATTATATCATATTTCAGAAGCAAACGTCAAACGGAAAACATATACATGAATCATAAAAGATAATAATGTATCTGAAATCAATGAAGAAGATGAGTGAGAAATAAAACATATCATTACTCTACCACCACCACCAGTATCAACTCTGCCAACTAACATACACTGCTATCAACCATCGCCACCACCAACCACTGGTGCCAATACCGCCAATATCCTTCCCTCAAAAATCAGATCTGGATAAAAAAAATCAAAATTCACAATTTAATTCAACATTTCAAACACTATTTCACAACTTAATTCAACATTTCAGGCACTAATTCATCACTTAATACATCAAAAAAATACACATTCACATCTTAATAACTTAGACAAATTAATACATAGAAAACACATATTCACAACTTAATGACTTACAAAATTTCATTGAGGCATTTCGTCAAACACTTTGTGTGCACAACATATATCAGTTCAATAATCACCATAAAACATCAGATCTGACCAAATATATAAGATTTTCATCATCTCTAAAGTCAGGCGATGTTGCTTGTTTCTCCAACGAGGTTTGACGGAAAAAACAGATCCAAGTCTTCAGAGAAAAAACAACAACCAATTTTTAGAGGTCTGAGATGAAGATTACAAGACCATATATGAAACTTGAAGAACAAGACACCAGATTTCATTGGTGGTGGCGGAAATCGTAGATCTGGACCGGAGCTTGCAGATCTGGACCAGAGCTTGCATATCTAGAAAACGGTACGGAAGATCTGGTGGCAGATTTAGTGTTCCAGTGACAAAAAGTGTTAGATCTGAAGGTGGAGGTGAAGCGGATGGCAGATCAGAAGGTGGAGGTTCTAGATCTGACCACATCTTGAAAGATCTAGACTAGAAACACGATCAAAGATGAGAAAAAATCACTAGAATCATTTAGATCTTGTTAGATCTGAGCAAAAAACACAAAGAATAGTCGTCAAAGATGACAGGCGGTGGTGTGGTACTGATTTTGTTTTTTGTTGTGGTTCCATATCTGAAGCAAAAAAAGCGACTGACTCGACATTCCGACGAAGGTTAAACGACCGGCGGCGACATAGGCGGCGGTTGTAGCGAGTTTAGCCGGAAGTAGGAGGCAACGATATGGCGGAGGTGGATAGTCGTCGGAGGTAGGCGGTGGCGGTGTTATACAGTCACTGGAGGTAGGTGGTGGTGGTGGTGGTGGTTGTAGAAGAAGGGTCCTTGAAAGTTGAAAGGATTTGAAAGTTAGTGAGAAAGATTGAGAGTTAGATGTCTTGTAAGAATGTTAAAATATGATTTTGTATATGGATTGATCTTAAATCTAATATTAAATGTAAGAAAAATGTATGTTGATATAACGACCCAAAAAAATAGGACCAAAATTTCATTTTTGAATTAATAAACAGTAATCCCAAAACATCATCATAAATTCTGAAGTGGAACAAAGTGTATCAATACATCATAAAATATAAGAATAAATCACAAAATGTGGAATAAGGTGGTGTGTGCTCTGCAATCATCCCGAACCCTTCCACTTTGAACCAGAAGTACTTTAAACATAAACTGAAAACCGTAAGCACAAAGTTTAGTGAGTTCCCCAAAATACCACATACCATACATATCAAACATATAGTGGGCCCCGCCCGTCATCGGGCCCCGCTCGGTATACAGATCTGTCAATCATCAGGCCCCATCCAGTATACATATAAACATATAAACATAATAACACATACACATGGAATAATCACAAAGATAAATAGCATATAGAATGGTCATCGGGCCCCGCGCGGAATCGGGCCTTGCCCAGTAATGATGTGTGTAAAATGCACTAGTTTTAATCCTACTACTTTAAATACAAATAACACACGAAAGGCAATGTACCTATCGTTTAGTAATATAGTTCAAGTAAGCAGGGTATCGAACACATTAATGGTAACAATTATATTTAACACTAGAATTACCTAATTAAAACAAACAATAAAAAGAAAGGGTTTTCTCTACTTTTGCAAGACTAGAAACTTAACAATTAGCTAATACTTAAACAAAAAAACAACTAACAGCTTAGGAAATTGAAGATAACTACATTCAATAATAAAAGAGACTTCTGTTTAGGTTCGACTTACTTGTTTCTATAGTTGATTTTATGGCAAGTGCAATGGATTATTTTGTCATTGGCTACCGATAAATGTGATTAGGCTCATGTTCACTATTACTAATCCTTAGAAAACAAATTAATTTAATGAGTGGCCAAATGGTTAAACTAATGAATTTACTAGTATTTTGATTTGGGTTAAGTAAGACTTGTATTTACAGCTAATTAAATGACTAGTTTAATCAACATCTTGTATGGTTGTTCATCACACAAGCTTACACATTAACTTACATGTTTTCTATTAATCCTAGGTTCATATTCACTAATACTAGGCATATAATGTTGGTTTTACATAAATCATATGAAGCAAGTAATTAAGAGGATGTTCATGCAACTTAATAGACTTGATAATTAACAGAAAAACAGTTATTGTCAACACATAAGGATCGATTACAAGCTTTGCAAAACAATTTTCACCAAATCAAATAATCCACACCATAAAATCAATCCATATAAACAAGCTAATCTACCCTAGACATAAGTTACGAGTTTTAGCTCATAATTACAACAAATAATAACTCAAAAACGTAATCTAGAAGTAAAAACATAGTTTTGTGCAATAGATTAAGAAGAAGAGAGTATATGTTTCCTTTAATCACTTTCGAATTGAACTCTAGGGTAAAATCTTCGAACTCTAGAGCTTCAATAATCCTTCAATCGCAACTAAGTCGCCAATGGATCCAGAAGAGAGGTTTTTGTCTCGGGCTTGATGGCCTTTATATAATTTTCTGAAACAGGGGTGACTCGTCGAGTCCATAGACCGACTCGGCGAGTCCATCACTTAAAATTTGTGTACGGTAAGGCACCTGATGGTTCGTGAATATTCGTGTCTACTCGGCGAGTCGATGGCCAACTCACCGAGTTCTTCACTCTTTTAGCTTTATTTTCTTCTTTCTTTATTTCCCGAGCTTTCGTTTGTTGTTCCCGCTTCCTTTTTAACTCGGGCATGTCTTTTAGGCTGAAAATACAATTTAAACCCAATTAAGTACCTTTTGTTCATTAATTAGGACAAATTAGCCAAAAAGTATTAAGATTTTAGACAAAATATATAACCAAATATGCACATATCAGGTAACATATGAACACATCACATGCAAGAGTCATGTAGAAAACTAGCATACTAAACATACAATCCATGGACCGGCATTGGTGCCTTCGACCCACTAAACACAATGAGAAAACTCACCTCAAGTTGTTGAATCACTCGGATAAATCTCTGGCAGCTGGTCCGGAAAAATCCTCGCACTATCAATATTAATAACATCCAATTATTAATTGGATCTCAACTTATAACCAGAGTCTAAGCAATATAGCTCATAACCAGCGTAAAAGACTATTTTACCCTTTATCTAATGTCACACCCCGAAACCGATGGCGGAAACGTTCCGGGGCGGAGGACGTCATGTGTAGCATCACAACCAATGAATAACAGCAATCATAGCAACACAACCATTATAGTGAATACTTAAATAAAAATGTTTACATCAGTTGAAACTTTGTCTGAAACTTTGTTTGAATTACATCCAATAGCTTTGTATAGTATAAATATAAAACTCTTATTGCTCCAGTTCCTCGAAAATCCAGCAAGTACCTGTCTACTGATTTCCTAAGAATACAAGCAATTTGAAAGAGTATCAGCATAAAGCTAGTGAGTTCATAAGCGGTGGTTTGTAGTGAAAATCGTTGATGAGTTCGTAAAATGTTTGTATAGTTCCAAGAAAATCCGATATTTTCTTTAGTGAAAATGTAGTGTTCTCAATTCTGTATAAAACCAGGAATGTTTGTCACTGAAAACTGTAGTGATATGCAAAATTACTACTTCATGTGACTAGCTAATGCTAATCATGATGTAATAGTATTTCGTGTGTGCAACCATTGTATGTTCGTTTCTATTTGAAAACCCTGAAGGTTCTCCAGTTGTAGTGTGTATTAGTTCTATTTAGTGTAAATAAAACTGTTGAAGAGTGTCAAGTTGTAAACTAAAGATGATTTATACATATTGTGAGTCGTATAACCATGCTTGATATGACTAGAGACATTTCCAACGTTCTTCAGGCGTCGAGTTAAATGAAATTTGTCACCCTAGGCATGCCTGCCCAACTGTAGCTAGCAGTTCGAGTGTGGGATTGTCAGTCCCGAATAGATCTATTCACAAATCTCATGCTCTCCCTCCAGGAGACTCTGGTTATACTATGGTAGGATTTATCCCTGTACACCTAGGGGTACAGTAGTGAAGTAGCGCCTCACAGTATCGTACAATCTAGTTTACATGTAGTGTAGTAGCGTTCTACCGTAGTGAAAATCCGCAGGTATACCGTATATAGTGATAATTACAGTTATGAATACCATGATAAAGTAGTGATGTAAACTGTAAACGGTTTCTGTCTTAGCGCATATGTTTAGTAGTGAAAGTTTTTGTACTTGTTATGCTTAGAAAAATACCAAACTATACCGATTATAGTTTGCATGTATAGTGAATAGCATGTCCGGAAAACTATGCAATTTTAGTGAAAACGTCCCTTATGCTCAACACAGTACAAAAGGGTTAAAGTATGAGATTTGCATAAGTTTTATGTATATTGAAAACATTTATGTTTGGCTTGTATTCTCCCCCCGAAAACATTAAAAATACAGAAAATGTAGGGGTATGAACTCACAGTTGTTGCGTGAAATCGTTGACTGAAATGAAGATCCTCGAGTTGTTGCACGTGACACTTAACGGAATCCTATTATCAAATAAATACATATATGTACCTAAATTAGCGATTTCGTTAGATAAAGTGTCAGAAGAACACTTGTGTTCGGTTGAGGAATGTTACCGGGACTGATCGAATCGATGAAAGTGGGTTTTCAGCCAAAAGCACCACTTAAAAGGTGTTTACGGCCGTGAACAAGGGTTTACGGTCGACAGACAGTTTACGGTTTCTGAAGGCTTGGTGAGTTTACGGTCGTAAACTCAAGAACAGAGTTTACGGTCTTTGAAGGCTTGGTGAGTTTACGGTCGTAAACTCAAGAACAGAGTTTACGGTCTTTGAAGGCTTGGTGAGTTTACGGTCGTAAACTCAAGAACAGAGTTTACGGTCTTTGAAGGCGGACCGTAAACTCAAGAACAATGGTGCTGATTTCGAAGAGATAAGTGCTCCAGACGCCCCGAAGTGACTCCAAACGGTGTTTCTCGATGTTTCCCGAAGCTTGAAGGTGTTTTTAGGTGTTTACGGTCAAGGTTCTTAGAGAGAGAAGGAGAGAGTTTTCGGCCAGAAATGTTCAAATGAAGGTGGAGGTCTCGTATTTATAGGGGTTTTGTGGTCGGTGGTGGGGGGTCCACTCTTTACTGGCCGTAAACGGATATACGGCCGTAAACGAGTTTACGGCCGTAAACGAGTTTACGGCTGTAAACTCACTTAGGCCGGAATTGATTGATTTTCTTCGAAATATTCGGGTTTCCGCGCGATTTTTGGTTCCGACTCGTAAATCATTTAATTACATATAACTAGGTTATTGTCTAAACCAAGAAGTTTGACGGAAAAGTTAATGAATTCGAAATTTTATTAACGGAAATCGAGTAACGGAAACGGACAAAGTTTCGGGTTGTCACATCATCCCCCCGTTAGAGGGAATTTCGTCCCGAAATTCGAACATAGAATACAAATCATGGATTAGGAAAGAGATGCGGATACTTCTGTTTCATCTGATCTTCGTGCTCCCAAGTGAATTCAGGTCCCTGCTTGGCATTCCAGCGAACCTTCACTATCGGGATGCGACTTTGTTTCGTTCATTTGATTTCTCTATCCATGATTTCGACCGGTTCTTCCACGAAGTTGAGGTTCTCGTTGATTTCGATCTCGTCGAGAGGAATCACAAGTGTCTCATCGGACAGACACTTCTTTAGGTTCGATACGTGGAAAACAGGATGGATGTTGCTGAGCTCTCGCGGTAATTGAAGTTTGTATGTTACGGGACCGATCCTAGCAAGGATCTCAAACGGTCCAATGTACCTTGGGTTTAGCTTTCCACGCTTCCCAAAGCGTATCATGCCTTTCCAGGGTGAGACCTTCAGAAGGACGCGATCACCAACCTGGAACTCCAAGGGTTTTCGTCTCTTATCGGCGTAGCTCTTTTGTCTATCCCGCGAGGCTTTCATTCGTTCTCGGATTTGTACAATCTTCTCAGTTGTCTCTCGGATGATCTCAGGACCAGTGAGAGTACTGTCGGGGACTCGACCCCTGGCTAGCTGCGTGTCACCCACCTCAGCCCAGCACAGAGGGGATCTGCACTTACGGCCATAGAGGGCTTCAAACGGCGCAGTCTTGATGCTGGTATGGTAGCTGTTGTTGTAGGAAAATTCAACCAAAGGAAGATGAGTGTCCCATGACACGCCGAAATCGATGACGCAGGCTCTCAACATGTCTTCCAATGTCTGAATTTTTCTCTCACTCTGTCCATCAGTCTGCGGATGATAAGTCGTGCTCATATCCAATTTAGTTCCAAGAGCCTTCTGCAAGGACTGCCAGAACCTTGATGTAAACCTGCTATCTCGATCGGAGATAATGGATGCAGGTACACCATGAAGACGAACTATTTCTTGAAGGTAGATTCGTGTGAGTCTCTCCATCTTGAAGTTCTCTTTGATTGGCAGGAAGTGGGCGGACTTCGTCAACCGATCGACAATTACCCAGAAGGCATCGTGCCCACTCAGAGATCTGGGTAACTTGGTGATAAAATCCATCGTTATCTTTTCCCACTTCCACTCAGGTATTTCCGGCTGCCGAAGTAGACCTGAGGGCTTTTGTGACAACCCAAAATTTCTATTCTGTACAACATGTCAATTCAATAGAAGTCAAATCCGTTACAGTTAAATTTTCAGACTTTTTGGATTAAGTTTGATTATTTTAGGATTTACACTTTAGGAGATACCAGGAGAGAGGATGCCCTAGGGTTATAGTGCAACACTGTTATTCCTAAACTTCAAGAAATTGGAGTTTACTGTCGGAATAAAATATTTTCAGCCAAAAACCCAGAAATTTGGAGTATATATATGACACTTGTCATTTTATGTCATTTTTCCAAATTTCTCAAGAACAAAAGCAAATCCTCTCAAGTATCATCCCGGGATTTATTTCAGATCTCGATCTAGTAAGTGTTTTCAACCATTTCAAGTTAGTAGATCACTTAATCTAGTGTTTTAACACCTTTCTAACCGTGAAATCATTCCAAAAGGTTGATTCTTCCATTTTCACCAAGAACACCAAGAACACACACTAGTGTTCTTGGCATTTTGGCTCATTTCAAGCTTCCATATAGTAAGTACTTCTATCCTAGAGTGTGTTTAAGCTTGCTATACTTCATTATAACATGAAAACATCCAAGAAACACCAAGAAAATGGTGTTTACGGTCCAAGAACATTCTTGAACCGTAAACCCATTTTAAGGGACCAAAATGTCCCTAGTCCCTTCCTAAGCCTAGGTAACTAACTTGGATCCTTACCTTGATGTGTTAAGGACTTGAAATCATCAAAATACCAACATCCATAAGGGTTTACGACCGTAAATCCAAAGGGATGTGGTCTTTGGGCCGTAAACTCCAAATAGGAGTGGAATGGTGTCCTAGCTTCTTCCTTAGGCTTATACTTCAAGTGGAAACACTTCAATGGACTTAGAAACCTTCAAATCAACAAATGGTCAAAAGAGGGGGAGTTTACGGCCGTAAACTCTAGGGTTTACGACCGTAAACCCATTGGGTTGAGGTCACAAAACCGTAAACTCAAGTTAGGGTTTCTTTTGAACCCTAAACCCTATAGCATTGTTCTACAACACTTAGATGCATTCCTTGAGACTTATAACACTTATATAAGGTGTTTAACTTGTCTTAGGATGTCTTAACTTTGCTAATTAGTTGTTTAAAGGCTAATTAGATACATATATGTTGTATTTATATGTTAAATAGGATCATTGTGTGTGTACAAGTCTTCACTTGACACCTAGCAATCCTATTTCTTCAGTTCATTCAAACCACCAACTACAGGTGAGTTCATACCCCTTAATTAACCTTTTAAATGTTTTTAAATGCTTTTATGGGGGGGGGGAATACAAGTTGAACAATTATAGTTATTATATCAATCACATGTGATTAATAACCACCAAACAAATGGTTTTCTTACTTTTCAAACTGTTTATCAAACTGTTTTACCTCAAACTACTTTACAAACTCTTTTACTTATCAAATACTTTTACTTAAACTCTTTTAAACTTATATTCTGTGTATCTATATAGATATAGTTATATAAGTAGGATTGAAAGGACTTAGGACTGCTAGTCTACCCTGCTTCCTGTTCTTGTTTGATTGTGGTCTTAGGGTATCAAGGTTAGTTGTCCGAGGGTCGTTTGAATCCTAGTTATATATTATGTATATGTATATAGATATAAAAGGTTTTCCTTCATTCAAGTCCATGCCCTTGGGTAGCAAGGGTATACAAACATGTTCATACATTGCTAGTAAGCTACCATAGGGGTAGTTTAGGAAGATACTATTACTAGAACGATGAAACATACAATGAGTCAGTTCATACATGAGTCAATACATACTATAATGAGAAACAAACATGAAACAGAGTGATGAGAAACAAACATACAGGCTAGACAGAGAAAGAACACACAATACAGCTAGCACACAATTCACATAACATTTACATTTATACATTTATGTGAGCCATTAAACAGGGCATGGCACTACCTGCCATGACTGTTTTTGTATCAGAATCTCCTTAATTGGGGAGCGTATGAGTTTGTGTATAGATCTATACTGGATTGACTATCCTACACCTTGCTGCTCGCTACAGTGGGACTTGCAAGTCTACGGGTGCCAAACGTCATTTTTGTGGCATCTTACATTGTCACTTTACTATTGAGTCGGTAGCAAGATACATGCCGATCACATGTTACCTTAAAATATACAATTGGCTTAAGGTAGTTAGTACAGCAGTAGTTTCATAATACTACATTAAGGTACTATAACATTTTCCCTTTACATTTTACTTTGTGATTTCACACAATAAACAATAATGCAAAAACTATATTTTTGGTTAATGATAGTCGGATTTGGGAAAATACTCACTTTTACAAGGGATACACACACAGACACTAGATGCCTTGGTAGAAGGCTACTTTTAGTATGAAACATAGGGTTTTCTAGGATAGTTCAAACAAATACAAAACTTTTACAAACACACAGTAGATCTTACAAAACATCTTACAAATGCTTTCATACAAACACAGACACTAATATACTTATGAACTCACCAGCTCTAAAGCTGATAAACTCTTTCAAAATAACTTGTATTCTCAGGTCACCAGTAGACAGGTACCGGAGCCAGGTTTTGAGAAGATGGAGCTCGTTCAAGACTCATCTTATATTTTTGATGTATACTGTTTTGGTGTCTTTAAAACTTAACGGAACACACTTGTATGAAATTATATTATTAATGCAATGGATGATGTTGTTGCTTGTTTACTACTTGCATTGTTGTGATACTGTACATGACGTCCTCCACCCCAGAACGTTTCCGCCGTTCATTTGGTTTTGAGGGTGTGACAGATTGGTATCAGAGCATTGTTTATAGTGAATCGAGTGTATCAACCCATAAAAGATATACGAACTATAAACACAAGCGGGATTTAAAATACTCTGATGAAGAGTTATACTTTAAATAATAAAATATTTAATAAAGTATACATACCTGCATTCATACTAAAATCAGTGTTACTAGGACAGAACAAAAGTATTACGATTGGTAGACAGCATAAGCAGACTTAGAGACATATGGTCAACCCTGGGAAGATGTAGCCTGATCAACTACATTATCCGAGGAGTGATTAGCGTGTGCCTAAGTGTGGTTGTGAGGTTGCAACAAGTCTAAAAACTTACCAACACTTCTACAACAAGAACAGTAGAACAAAACATTAAACTTAAAATACTATAGGAGTATTTTGTGTTACTACAATTACTTATTCGAGAACTAAAGGTCTTTATTAGTATATCAATGGTTGTTTAGTGGATACACTAAAGTTATATGTACTAGGATGTCATAGACTTAGAATCTGTGATCTTTGCCTTACTTCCTGTTCCTTGTTTGGTTGTGGGCTTAGGGTTAGGGTTACTTATTCGAAGGTCTATCCCGTCTGCATGACATATAACTGGTATGCTTTAAACAAGTATTGAGGCAACTGATAAAGATCATCTTATAATTATTTATTTAGTTAGTTAGTTTAATTTAGTTATTTCTTATATCCCTTTTCTCTCGTAGATTTAATGGCTGGATTTTATCTTCCCGGAGACCCGTACTTTCCCAACCACGACCATGCAGAATGGCTGGAAGAAGAACCAGAAGATAATCACCCAATTCCTTTAGATGATTATGAAGCTGAAGGTTTTTCTGATGGTTCCGACTCGGAGCCAGAAGTCAACAACCCACCCCCAGCTGTTCAAAACCCAAACCCTCGTCCCGCATTTCAAGGACCCACACCTTTGTGGGCCACAAACTTGAATAGGTGGAGTCAGGAACAAGGTCAACCTTTTCCTTACAATGGAGACAGAAGCTTCTACAACCTCACCGAGGGAGGTTCAGCTGATAGGGTCCTACCTATCATGGTTCGTAGGATTGCTCGGAACACCGAGCAGGGTCGAGCGGCTATCGACCGGGTAGTAGAAGTTGATGCAAATTCTGGTGTTAATACTGTCTGCATTTCGCCAGCTGGAGTCCGCTCATGAAAGGGCTCAGGTCGGTAATGCTCTGCTTCAAAGAGAACTTGCTGAGACCCGAGCCGAAGTCAGGGAACTTCAAGCTCAACAAGCAAGGACTGATAGGCGCGTAAGAGACATTGAACGTCTGCTTTCAGATTCAAGGGCTCACTCAAGCAGTGCTCGTCGTCGTTAGAATCGTACCGACTTCTCTTTTGGATATAACTTAGTTATGTAAAAACTTAAGTCTAATTTCCTATCCTTATAAATCTTAGACCTGCTAGGTTTTGATTAGGTAGTATGCTGTCAAAATTTTCCCATCTTGGTTGATGTAAGACCTACTTCTAGGTCATTTTTTTTCCCCAAACTCATTACATCTGTAATTCCAATATCTTTGACATATATGAAAATTTAATGGAAATTATTATCCAAATGCTTTCATCTTCATTCAAGTATTCCATTTAATTATGCTGTTGGGCTATGGAGAGTTAGTCCATGAGTCATTCTCATCAATGTTCATGTCAAATTCTTATCAATGTCTTATTCATTCTAAACTTTCAGCTAAAAGATGCCTCCACGTAAGTCAACAAGACGAAATCCTCCACCACCTATTCCTCAATTTAATACAGCAGCCCTCAATGCTGTTGTAGCTGCGGCTGTGGCAACGGCCATGGCTGAGTATCATTCTTCAAGTTCCACTGGAGGAGGGACTCCTATTCCAACAATACAGGTTGAAACCCCTGTGCGCTCGAGAGAGTGCTCCTACAAAGATTTTACAAACTGCAAGCCATTATCCTTCAGAGGAACTGGCGGAGTCATTGTACTCTCGCAATGGTTTGAGAAAACTGAATCGGTTTTCGCAATCTGCTCCTGTCCAGAAGGGAGCAAGGTGAAGTTCGCTGCTTGCACCTTTGAAACCAGAGCCCTAACATGGTGGAATAGCCATGTTAAGTCACTATCTCTTTCAGTGGCAAATGATATGGGCTGGGATACTTTAAAAGACCTCATGATTGAGGAGTACTGCCCGAGGGGCGAGATCCAAAAGCTGGAGGAAGAACTTTGGCGCCTAACCATAAAAGGCACCGACATCGTAGCATATACCGCCAGGTTCTGTGAACTGGTGGCCCTCTGTCCTAACATGATTCATACAGAGGGAAAGAAGATCGAGAGGTATATATGGGGACTGGTGCCACCATACCAGGGAAATGTATTGTCATCACGCCCCACTACATTTGATAGTGCCAAGCGATTGGCACAGTAGCTAGTTGACCACGGGGCCCGTACCCCGGCTGCAACAACCACCCTGGCCATCTCAGAAACCGCCAGAACTGCAGAGTCCAAGCGGAAATTCTGGGATGACAAGAAAAAGAAGAAGGCTGCGAAGAAACAGCAGACGGTGGCAGTTCATAGTGCGACAGCACCTGCCACTGCTGCTATTCCAATAAAGCAGTATTCTGGAAGTTTGCCTTTATGCAACAAGTGCAACTACCATCATATGGGAGCCTGTCGGGACATGCAGTGTGTAAACTGCAACAGGAAGGGGCATACAGCCCGTTTCTGTAAATCTCCGGTGAGGCCAATCACCCAAGTCCCCGGCGCTGGAGTGGGCCAATCTTGCTACAACTGTGGCGATGTGGGCCACTACAAGAGGAACTGCCCCAAGGCAGGGACTGCCGGTGGAGTAGGAAGAGTTCTGGCTATAGGCCATGAGGAGGCGGTTGCCGATCCCACCATGGTCACTGGTACGTTTCTCCTCGACAACTCTTATGCTTGTATACTATTTGATAGTGGAGCGGAGAGAAGCTTCGTGAATCAGAAATTTTCTCATTTACTTAAGCAAAAATCACGAGCACTCAAAGAACCGTTCACAGTAGAAATGGCTAATGGGAAGACAGAGAGCACTAGCTGCATATACATAGGGTGTACCTTAACTTTAGATAGCCATTCATTCTCGATCGATCTCATGCCAGTCTCAATTAAAAGTTTCGACGTCATCATTGGCATGGATTGGTTGAGTCTTCAGCGTGCCGACATCATGTGTTACGAAAAGGTAGTCCGCCTTAATCTTTCGTCTGGCGAAACCCTAGTAGTTTATGGCGACAAACCCGGCACAAACCTTCGTATCATCTCGAGCATTCAAGCTCAGAAATTCTTGCGAAAGGAATGTCGCGCATTCCTTGCTCATGTTGTCGATATGAGCCAAGCAACTAAATCTATTCAGAATATTCCAGTAGTACACGACTTTTCCGACGTCTTTCCAGAAGAGCTACCAGGATTACCCCCGCAACGACAAGTCGAGTTCAGAATCGACTTAGTTCCAGGGGCTACCCCCGTAGCCAAATCGCCTTATCGTCTAGCACCTGCAGAGATGCAAGAACTATCCTGTCAACTTAACGAACTGCTCAGCAAGGGCTTTATAAGACCAAGCTTCTCACCTTGGGGAGCTCCAGTCTTATTCGTCAAGAAGAAAGACGGATCTTTTCGTATGTGCATCGACTACAGGGAGCTCAACAAACTGACCGTCAAGAATCGTTATCCTTTGCCTAGGATAGACGATTTATTCGATCAACTTCAAGGGGCGAATTTCTTTTCTAAAATCGACTTAAGATCCGGATATCACCAGTTACGAGTGCTAGGGGAGGATGTTCCAAAGACAGCCTTCCGAACTCGTTATGGGCACTACGAATTTGTAGTGATGCCGTTCGGATTAACAAACGCGCCCACTGTATTCATGGACTTAATGAATAGGGTGTGTCGTCCTTACTTGGATCAGTTCGTCATCGTCTTCATCGATGACATACTTATCTACTCTCGTAATAAGGAAGAACATAGTCAACATCTGCGACAAGTCTTAGAAACCCTGCGCGCGGAGAAGCTTTATGCGAAGTTCTCGAAATGCGAATTTTGGATCCACCGAGTCGAATTCTTAGGGCACGTGGTTAGCAAGGAAGGAATACACGTGGACCCTTCCAAAATTAAAGCCATTGAGAGCTGGTCAGCACCGAAGATACCTACAGAAATTCGTCAATTTCTAGGCCTCGCTGGCTACTATCGCCGGTTCATTCAGAACTTCTCCCGCATTGCGAAGCCTCTTACAACACTTACCCAGAAGGGCGTATCCTTTGACTGGGAAGAAAAGCAGGAGAGAGCGTTCCAAACGCTCAAACGAGCCTTGTGCACTGCACCAATACTATCCCTCCCCGAAGGGATAGAAGACTTCGTTGTCTATTGCGATGCATCGAACCAAGGTCTCGGATGTGTTCTGATGCAGCGAGGTAAGGTCATCGCCTATGCCTCGAGGCAGCTGAAAACACATGAGGTCAAATATACGACGCACGATCTTGAACTAGGAGCAGTTGTTTTTGCTTTGAAGATCTGGAGACACTACCTGTACGGTACAAAGAGCACAATCTTTACGGACCACAAGAGCCTACAACACATATTCGATCAGAAGGAGCTCAACATGAGACAACGACGGTGGGTCGAGCTACTCAGTGACTACGAATGCGAAATTCGTTATCATCCCGGCAAGGCCAATGTAGTAGCAGACACCCTAAGTCGGAAAGAAAATTCTGGTCGTAGAGTCAAGTCATTGACTATGACTATCCATTCACACTTATCCACACAAATACAGGCGGCTCAGCTCGACGCTTTGAAGCCTGAAAATGTGACCAGTGAATCCCTGCGAGGGATGGATAAGAACTTGGAAGTTAAGAGTGGCGGAGCTTTTTATCTCATGGATCGGATCTGGACCCCGAAACTAGGTGGTTTCAGAGACTTGGTCATGAATGAGGCGCACAATACTCGTTATTCTGTTCACCCAGGTTCAGATAAGATGTATCTGGATCTTAAAAAGTTATACTGGTGGCCTAACATGAAAGCAGAGATTGCTACCTTCGTAAGTAAATGCCTTACTTGCGCAAAGGTCAAGGTCGAGTACCAGAAACCCTCAGGTCTTCTTCAACAGCCTGAGATCCCAGAATGGAAGTGGGAGCGGATCACTATGGATTTCATAACCAAGTTGCCCAAGACAACGGGTGGACTTGATACCATATGGGTCATCGTTGACAGATTGACCAAGTCCGCGCACTTCCTACCAATCAAGGAAACAGACAAGATGGAGAAACTTACCAGAACATACATAAGGGAAATTGTACGATTGCACGGTGTCCCTATATCCATTATCTCGGACAGAGATAGTAGGTTCACTTCTAGGTTCTGGCAATCGCTACAAGGTTCCTTAGGAACTAGGCTGGACATGAGTACAGCCTACCATCCGCAGACAGACGGGCAAAGTGAGAGGACTATCCAAACCTTAGAGGACATGTTGCGAGCCTGTGTGATTGACTTTGGCAAAACATGGGATACTCATTTACCCCTTGTAGAATTTTCCTACAACAACAGTTATCACACAAGCATAAAGGCTGCTCCATTCGAGGCCCTCTACGGCCGAAAGTGCAGATCCCCTCTGTGCTGGGCTGAGGTGGGTGATACCCAGTTAGCTAAGGGACGAGTTCCTGAAAGCACTCTCACAGGTCCGGAAATCATACGGGAAATGACGGAGAAGATCGTTCAGATCCGTGAACGACTGAAAGCCTCCAGAGACCGACAGAAAAGCTACGCTGATAAACGAAGGAAACCGTTGGAATTCCAGGTGGGCGACCATGTTCTATTGAAGGTCTCACCCTGGAAGGGCTTGATACGCTTCAGAAAGCGTGGAAAGCTAAATCCAAGGTACATTGGGCCTTTCGAAATTCTTGCCAGAATCGGCCCTGTAGCTTACAAACTTAACTTACCGAGAGAAATCAGTAACGTACATTCTACCTTCCACGTCTCGAACTTGAAAAAGTGTCTGTCCGACGAGACTCTTGTAATCCCACTCGACGAGATCGAGATCAACGAGAGCCTCAACTTTGTGGAAGAACCAGTATAGATCATGGACCGGGAGGTCAAGCAAACGAAACAAAGCCACATCCCGATAGTGAAGGTTCGCTGGAACGCCAAGCGAGGACCTGAATTCACTTGGGAGCAAGAGGATCAGATGAAATTGAAATATCCTCGTCTTTTTACTTAGTTCCTTGTAACTACTTATTTGCTAAAATTCTAATTTCGGGACGAAATTCCTTCTAAGGAGGGGATGATGTGACAACCCAAAATTTCTATTATGTACAACATGTCAATTCAATAGAAGTCAAATCAGTTACAGTTAAATTTTCAGACTTTTTGGATTAAGTTTGATTATTTTAGGATTTACACTTTAGGAGATACCAGGAGAGAGGATGCCCTAGGGTTATAGTGCAACACTGTTATTCCTAAACTTCAAGAAATTGGAGTTTACTGCCGGAATAAAATATTTTCAGCCAAAAACCCAGAAATTTGGAGTATATATATGACACTTGTCATTTTATGTCATTTTTCCAAATTTCTCAAGAACAAAAGCAAATCCTCTCAAGTATCATCCCGGGATTTATTTCAGATCTCGATCTAGTAAGTGTTTTCAACCATTTCAAGTTAGTAGATCACTTAATCTAGTGTTTTAACACCTTTCTAACCGTGAAATCATTCCAAAAGGTTGATTCTTCCATTTTCACCAAGAACACACACTAGTGTTCTTGGCATTTTGGCTCATTTCAAGCTTCCATATAGTAAGTACTTCTATCCTAGAGTGTGTTTAAGCTTGCTATACTTCATTATAACATGAAAACATCCAAGAAATACCAAGAAAATGGTGTTTACGGTCCAAGAACATTCTTGAACCGTAAACCCATTTTAAGGGACCAAAATGTCCCTAGTCCCTTCCTAAGCCTAGGTAACTAACTTGGATCCTTACCTTGATGTGTTAAGGACTTGAAATCATCAAAATACCAACATCCATAAGGGTTTACGACCGTAAACCCAAAGGGATGTGGTCTTTGGGCCGTAAACTCCAAATAGGAGTGGAATGGTGCCCTAGCTTCTTCCTTAGGCTTATACTTCAAGTGGAAACACTTCAATGGACTTAGAAACCTTCAAATTAACAAATGGTCAAAAGAGGGGGAGTTTACGGCCGTAAACGCTAGGGTTTACGACCGTAAACCCATTGGGTTGAGGTCACAAAACCGTAAACTCAAGTTAGGGTTTCTTTTGAACCCTAAACCCTATAGCATTGTTCTACAACACTTAGATGCATTCCTTGAGACTTATAACACTTATATAAGGTGTTTAACTTGTCTTAGGATGTCTTAACTTTGCTAATTAGTTGTTTAAAGGCTAATTAGATACATATATGTTGTATTTATATGTTAAATAGGATCATTGTGTGTGTACAAGTCTTCACTTGACACCTAGCAATCCTATTTCTTCAGTTCATTCAAACCACCAACTACAGGTGAGTTCATACCCCTTAATTAACCTTTTAAATGTTTTTAAATGCTTTTATGGGGGGGGGGAATACAAGTTGAACAATTATAGTTATTATATCAATCACATGTGATTAATAACTACCAAACAAATGGTTTTCTTACTTTTCAAACTGTTTATCAAACTGTTTTACCTCAAACTACTTTACAAACTCTTTTACTTATCAAATACTTTTACTTAAACTCTTTTAAACTTATATTCTGTGTATCTATATAGATATAGTTATATAAGTAGGATTGAAACGACTTAGGACTGCTAGTCTACCCTGCTTCCTGTTCTTGTTTGATTGTGGTCTTAGGGTATCAAGGTTAGTTGTCCGAGGGTCGTTTGAATCCTAGTTATATATTATGTATATGTATATAGATATAAAAGGTTTTCCTTCATTCAAGTCCATGCCCTTGGGTAGCAAGGGTATACAAACATGTTCATACATTGCTAGTAAGCTACCATAGGGGTAGTTTAGGAAGATACTATTACTAGAACGATGAAACATACAATGAGTCAGTTCATACATGAGTCAATACATACTATAATGAGAAACAAACATGAAACAGAGTGATGAGAAACAAACATACAGGCTAGACAGAGAAAGAACACACAATACAGCTAGCACACAATTCACATAACATTTACATTAATACATTTATGTGAGCCATTAAACAGGGCATGGCACTACCTGCCATGACTGTTTTTGTATCAGAATCTCCTTAATTGGGGAGCGTATGAGTTTGTGTATAGATCTATACTGGATTGACTATCCTACACCTTGCTGCTCACTACAGTGGGACTTGCAAGTCTACGGGTGCCAAACGTCATTTTTGTGGCATCTTACATTGTCACTTTACTATTGAGTCGGTAGCAAGATACAGGCCGATCACATGTTACCTTAAAATATACAATTGGCTTAAGGTAGTTAGTACAGCAGTAGTTTCATAATACTACATTAAGGTACTATAACATTTTCCCTTTACATTTTACTTTGTGATTTCACACAATAAACAATAATGCAAAAACTATATTTTTGGTTAATGATAGTCGGATTTGGGAAAATACTCACTTTTACAAAGGATACACACACAGACACTAGATGCCTTGGTAGAAGGCTACTTTTAGTAGGAAACATAGGGTTTTCTAGGATAGTTCAAACAAATACAAAACTTTTACAAACACACAGTAGATCTTACAAAACATCTTACAAATGCTTTCATACAAACACAGACACTAATATACTTATGAACTCACCAGCTCTAAAGCTGATAAACTCTTTCAAAATAACTTATATTCTCAGGTCACCAGTAGACAGGTACCGGAGCCAGGTTTTGAGAAGATGGAGCTCGTTCAAGACTCATCTTATATTTTTGATGTATACTGTTTTGGTGTCTTTAAAACTTAACGGAACACACTTGTATGAAATTATATTATTAATACAATGGATGATGTTGTTGCTTGTTTACTACTTGCATTGTTGTGATACTGTACATGACGTCCTCCACCCCAGAACGTTTCCGCCGTTCATTTGGTTTTGAGGGTGTGACAGCTTTTGATATTCTACTTTTACCTTGGCACAAGTCAGGCACTTGCTCACGAAAGTAGCAATTTCCGCTTTCATGTTTGGCCACCAATAGAGTTGTTTGAGATCCAGATACATCTTATCCGAACCTGGGTGAACGGAGTATTTAGTCTTGTGAGCTTCGATCATGACAACTTCTCTGTAACCACCGAACTTTGGGGTCCAGATCCGGTTCATGAAGTAGTACACTCCGTTTCCCTTGAGCTCCAATTTCTTGTCCATTCCTCGCAGTGACTCATTTGCCACATTCTCTGCTTTCAAAGCTTCTACCTGAGCCTCTCTGATTTGCGTGGACAAATGGGAATGGATGCTCATTGTTAGCGCCTTCACCTTACGTCCTGAATACTCCTTTCGACTGAGGGCATCCGCTACCACATTGGCTTTGCCGGGATGATAGCGAATTTCGCACTCGTAGTCACTGAGTAGCTCTACCCATCGCTGTTGTCTCATGTTTATCTCATTCTGTTCAAAGATATGCTGCAAGCTCTTATGGTCGGTGAAGATAGTGCACTTGGTTCCGTAGAGGTAATGTCTCCAGATCTTCAACGCGAAGACCACTGCTCCCAACTCTAAATCGTGAGTTGTGTAATTGACCTCGTGTGTTTTCAACTGCCTCGAGGCATAGGCGATGACCTTTCCTCTCTGCATGAGCACACACCCTAGGCCCTGATTGGATGCATCACAATAGACTACGAAGTCTTCCGTCCCTTCGGGCAGAGACAAGATAGGTGCGCTGCATAGGGCCTGTTTCAAGGTTTGAAACGCAGTGTCTTGCTTAACTCCCCAACTAAAGGTTACACCCTTTTGTGTCAGGGTAGTTAAAGGCTTTGCGATTTTGGAGAAATTCTGAATAAACCGGCGATAATAGCCCGCGAGACCCAAGAATTGCCGGATTTCTGTGGGTGTCTTTGGTGCAGACCAATTCTCAATCGCTTTGATCATGGAAGGGTCCACGTGTATTCCTTCCTTGCTAATCACGTGTCCAAGGAAATTCACCTTCCTGATTCAGAATTCGCACTTCGAAAATTTCGCGTATAGCTTTTCTGCCCTTAACGTTTCCAACACCTGCCTTAAGTGCTGTTTATGGTCATCCTCACTCCGCGAATAGACAAGTATATCGTCGATGAACACAATCACGAACTTGTCTAAGAAAGGGCGGCACACCCGATTCATCAGATCCATGAATAATGCCGGTGCGTTGGTTAGACCAAAGGGCATTACTACAAACTCGTAGTGTCCATAGCGAGTTCGGAATGCTGTTTTGGGCACATCATTCTCATGAACCCGCAACTGATGGTACCCTGATCTTAGATCTATCTTCGAAAAATAGTTGGCTCCCTGAAGTTGGTCGAAGAGATCGTCGATCCTGGGTAAGGGATATCGGTTCTTGATGGTAAGCTTATTCAGCTCTCGGTAGTCAATGCACATCCGAAAGGATCCATCTTTCTTTTTCACGAATAAGATCGGAGCTCCCCAGGGTGAGGAACTCGGCCTTATGAATCCTTTGCTGATCAGCTCATTGAGATGACTGGATAATTCTTGCATTTCCGTTGGCGCTAAACGGTAAGGAGACTTAGCTACAGGAGTAGCTCCAGGGATTAAGTCGATACGAAACTCGACTTGGCGCTCGGGAGGGATTCCTGGGAGATCGTCGGGGAAAACCTCAGGAAAGTTACAGACTTCGGGGATGCTCTCGAGGTCTCTAACTTTTTGCGTCTCGTCTACAACATGAGCTAGGAATGCATTGCACTCCTTCCGCAGATACTTCTAAGCTTTGATGCAGGAAATGATACGAAGGTTCGAGCTAGGCTTATCTCCGTAAATCATAAGGGTTTCGCCAGAGGGAAGATTGAGACGGATAGCCTTCTCGAAGCAAAGAATATCAGCACGGTTGGAGCTTAACCAATCCATGCCGATAATGACGTCGAAACTCTTGATGGACACAGGCATAAGGTCGATGGGAAAAGAATAATTGTCAAGGGTAAGGGTACAACCTATGAATATGTCGTTAGTGCTCTCCTTCTTTCCGTTAGCCATCTCAACGGTAAATGTTTCGGTTAGAGGTTGGGATTTACATTTGATTAGATGCTTGAATGTATGACTAACAAAACTCCTCTCCGCACCAGAATCAAAGAGAATGCATGCATAAGAGTTGTCAAGGAGGAACGTACCCGTAACGACGGTAGGATCAGCAACTGCTTCTTCCTGGCCCATCACCAGAACTCTTCCTGTATTGCCACCAGTTGTTGTCTTGGGGCAGTTTGTCCTGAAGTGCCCAACCTCTCCACATCCATAACAAGTTTGACCAGCGCCCGCTCCCGGAGCCTGGTTGGTTGGTTGAGTTGGCACCTTGCAGTATCGAGCTGTGTGTCCTTTCTTTCCACAGTTGTTGCAACTCAACTCACGGCAGGGTCCGTGATGATGGAAGTTAACCTTGTTGCACAGGGGTAGTTTTCCAGCATAATCACCGGTAGGAGATTGAGTGGTTAGGACAGTGGCTGGAGCAACAGCAGGAGCAGTAACAGCATGAACTGCCACTGTTTGTTGTTTCTTGGAGGGCTCCTGCGAAGACTGGCCCTTTCGTTTGTTACCAAACTTCTTCTTCTTCCCACCGCTTTCCTTTTGTGGCTCAGAGACAGCTGACACCTCATCCAGATCGATTCCATGATCGATCAGAGTCTGTGCCAGATCCTTGGCACTTTCAAAAGTAATCGGTCTAGCAGCCAAGACATTCCCCTTTGTTGGTTGTGTCAGTCCCCAAATGTACCTCTCGATTTTCTTGCTTTCCGGGGTGACCATTCCCGGACAGAGGAGAGCCAGATCACAGAATCTAGCGGTGTAGGCAGCGATGTCAGAACCCTTCATCTTCAAGGTCCAGAGTTCGTGCTCCAACTTTTGCACTTCGCCCCTCGGGCAGTACTCCGCGAGCATGAGCTCCTTCAGTCTTTCCCAACCCATGGCATTAGCCACTGGCAGGGTTAGGGTTTTGACTCGACCATTCCTCCAGGTCAAGGCTCTGTCGGTGAAGGTGCAGGCGGTGAACTTCACCTTGTTTTCTTCAGAATAGACGCAAATTTCGAAGATGGATTCGATCTTCTCGAACCATCGAGTCAAAGCGATGACACCTCCATTTCCGTCGAAGGGCTTGGGTTTTGCAGTCATGAAGTCCTTGTAGGAATACTCCTTTTGATGTCCCTGACTTCCGTCTTGTCTCTGTGGGTCGGTTCCACCTCCAGCCCCACCAGCATTCACTTGTGCCATTGCTGCAGTCACGGCGGCGGTAACTGCTGCCTGAAACATGACAGGATCGAACTGGGGAGGTGGTGGTGGTGGCGGAGTGTCGTCGTTCCTTCTGATGGGTCTTGGTCGAGGAGGCATCTTGTTCTAGAAACAATCAGGAAGAAGAGGATGGTAAGTCCTCGAGATATATATAAAACAAGATATATCTCATCCGGATAATAAAAGTATACTACCGAGCGCTAAGCACATAAAGATTACTAACGCAAGTAAGTTATCGCTTAAGGAAGAAGAGGTAGCGACGCTTAGTGTGAATCTGTATACTGAGTTTGGCTCTAGCTAAAATACTCCTATAGTATTTATGTGAGATGATTTTGGTAAGTTTTAGGCATGCTGTAACACCACGGTTACTCCCAAGCACATTTTGGTCATGTCTCGACTGAATAGAGTTGATCAGGCTATATTCACCCTAAACATGACTACATACCGCCCAGGTTTAACCGCAGCGTTCCAACATCCAAATACTTTTTTTTTGTTCTACTAGTGACACGAATTTTGTTATGTATGCATGCTCGTATACTTTTTATAAAATTACTTATATTTTTTGAAAGTATACTTTTAGCGTAGAGCACTTAGGCCCCTTAGTGTTTATAGTTGTACACCACGTAAGGTTCGGTATACTAGTTCGCTATAAACAAGGGCTCTGATACCAATCTGTCACACCCCGAAACCGATGGCGGAAACGTTCCGGGGCGGAGGACGTCATGTGTAGCATCAAAACCAATGAATAACAGCAATCATAGCAACACAACCATTACAGTGAATACTTAAATAAAAATGTTTACATCAGTTGAAACTTTGTCTGAAACTTTGTTTGAATTACATCCAATAGCTTTGTATAGTATAAACATAAAACTCTTATTGCTCCAGTTCCTCGAAAATCCAGCAAGTACCTGTCTACTGATTTCCTAAGAATACAAGCAGTTTGAAAGAGTATCAGCATAAAGCTGGTGAGTTCATAAGCGGTGGTTTGTAGTGAAAATCGTTGATGAGTTCGTAAAATGTTTGTATAGTTCCAAGAAAATCCGATATTTTCTTTAGTGAAAATGTAGTGTTCTCAATTCTGTATAAAACCATGAATGTTTGTCACTGAAAACTGTAGTGATATGCGAAATTACTACTTCATGTGACTAGCTAATGCTAATCATGATGTAATAGTATTTCGTGCGTGCAACCATTGTATGTTCGTTTCTATTTGAAAACCCTGAAGGTTCTCCAGTTGTAGTGTGTATTAGTTCTATTTAGTGTAAATAAAACTGTTGAAGAGTGTCAAGTTGTAAACTAAAGATGATTTATACATATTGTGAGTCGTATAACCATGCTTGATATGACTAGAGACCTTTCCAACGTTCTTCAGGCGTCGAGTTAAATGAAATTTGTCACCCTAAGCATGCCTGCCCAACTGTAGCTAGCAGTTCGGGTGTGGGATTATCAGTCCCGAATAGATCTATTCACAAATCTCACGCTCTCCCTCCAGGAGACTCTGGTTATACTATGGTAGGATTTATCCATGTACACCTAGGGGTACAGTAGTGAAGTAGCGCCTCACAGTATCGTACAATCTAGTTTACATGTAGTGTAGTAGCGTTCTACCGTAGTGAAAATCCGTAGGTATACCGTATATAGTGATAATTACAGTTATGAATACCATGATAAAGTAGTGATGTAAACTATAAACGGTTTCTGTCTTAGCGCATATGTTTAGTAGTGAAAGTTTATGTACTTGTTATGCTTAAAAAAATCCCAAACTATACCGATTATAGTTTGCATGTATAGTGAATAGCGTGTCCGGAAAACTATGCAATTTTAGTGAAAACGTCCCTTATGCTCAACACAGTACAAAAGGGTTAAAGTATGAGATTTGCATAAGTTTTATGTATATTCTTGAAAACATTTATGTTTGGCTTGTATTCTCCCCCTGAAAACATTAAAAATACAAAAAATGTAGGGGTATGAACTCACAGTTGTTGCGTGAAATCGTTGACTGAAATGAAGATCCTCGAGTTGTTGCACGTGACACTTAACGGAATCCTATTATCAAATAAATACATATATGTACCTAAATTAGCGATTTCGTTAGATAAAGTGTCAGAAGAACACTTGTGTTCGGTTGAGGAATGTTACCGGGACTGATCGAATCGATGAAAGTGGGTTTTCAGCCAAAAGCACCACTTAAAAGGTGTTTACGGCCGTGAACAAGGGTTTACGGTCGACAGACAGTTTACGGTTTCTGAAGGCTTGGTGAGTTTACGGTCGTAAACTCAAGAACAGAGTTTACGGTCTTTGAAGGCTTGGTGAGTTTACGATCGTAAACTCAAGAACAGAGTTTACGGTCTCTGAAGGCTTGGTGAGTTTACGGTCGTAAACTCAAGAACAGAGTTTACGGTCTTCGAAGGCGGACCGTAAACTCAAGAACAATGGTGATGATTTCGAAGAGATAAGTGCTCCAAACGCCCCGAAGTGACTCCAAACGGTGTTTCTCGATGTTTCCCGAAGCTTGAAGGTGTTTTTAGGTGTTTACGGTCAAGGTTCTTAGAGTGAGAAGGAGAGAGTTTTCGGCCAGAAATATTCAAATGAAGGTGGAGGTCTCGTATTTATAGGCGTTTTGTGGTCGATGGTGGGGGGTCCACTCTTTACTGGCCGTAAACGGATATACGGCCGTAAACGAGTTTACGGTCGTAAACGAGTTTACGGCTGTAAACTCACTTAGGCCGGAATTGATTGATTTTCTTCGAAATATTCGGGTTTCCGCGCGATTTTTGGCTCCGACTCGTAAATAATTTAATTACATATAACTAGGTTATTGTCTAAACCAAGAAGTTTGACGGAAAAGTTAATGAATTCGAAATTTTATTAGGAAATCGAGTAACAGAAACGGACAAAGTTTCGGGTTGTCACATCTAACTTGGTCCAAAGCCAAGGCCCAACTCAACAATTCAAAAGGGCCAAAACCTAAATGGCGACCCAAGGCGCAAATATGGCCCAATCTTCCAAATTGGGCCCAAACCCATCATGGGCCTAAAATCCAAAGAGTCCAAGACAATATCCAAAAGCCCAAGTCAGATTTCTAATGGCCCAACAAGGCCCAAATGAGGAAAACCCAACCTATGGCCCAAACCGAGAATGCAAACCCAAAAAGCCCATATGCTGAGTACGCAGGGCGTACTCAGCTTGTACGCTTAGCATATACCTTCTGGGGCTAGTATACACAACATACCAGCTTGGTACGCTCAGCGTACTCCCAGTCTTGCCACCCCACTCCAGTAAGCACTTAATCCATTGAGACTTCAAGCCAAACTCTCATATCTGATTCTATAAGACCACTTATCACGTAAAGTTGGCAACTTTACAAACATGTACAACTTAATGGGGATCAAGAGCTCAAAAAGAGCTTAACAAAGGTCTTAACAAGTGCATGGTTCAAGATACACCATAAAGCTTGCATTTTTATGAACTTGGGGACTAAAAGGAGCTAAGATCTAGCATCCATAGCCTATGGAGTAGATCAAAAGCTCTCCTTTAATACAAATGACTCAAAAGATGCATAAATGATCCAAGAACTAGATCTAGCATAGAAGAGTACAAATGTGTAAGCTTTTTACCTCAAAAAGCTTGCAAATGATGAGCTAACCCCAGATCTTCAAGCTCAAGACACCTCTCCAAGTGATCCTCTTCTTCTCCTCCTTCACAAACCACCAACAAACACTCTTTAAGGCTCAAAACTCACAAAATCACACTATGGTTTCGGTTTCAGGACAAAGGAAGGTGGAGGCTTGCTAGACATAACCAAATGAGGCTATCATAAGGTTAAATAGGGTGCAAACCCTAAAAATTAGGGTTTCACTCAGGCTTACATACGCCATGCGTACGTGGATGCAATACGCGATCAAGACCTCAGGCTAGTACGCTAAATCAAGACCTCGGGCTAGTGCGCTAAGTGTACCACCTAGTACTCCCTGCGTATTAGCTTAAGGATCAAAATGCAAAGGTTTTGATAAAGAGGGTTAAATGCGAAACTTACCAAACTTGAGTGTTACGGTTGACCAAAATAGTCTTAATGAAAAAGGTTCTTAGATGGTTCTTAACCTTTAGGGGTTCTCGTTTGATCTTTTCTCTATATTTAAAGTATTAAGATCGTATGTAAATTATAAAGTAAATTATAAAGACACCAAATAAAATTTAAAAGTTGTAAATGATATAATTATAATACATTAGATAAGTTAAAAAATTATTATTGAAACGTTATGATACAAACATGATAAATTGGTTTTCTACAAAAAGAAACAAAAAAATGGGATTGAGAACAACCCCATTAAGCCAATAGCAAGGGTAATCGGGTAAAAACGTGGAATTATATATGCAGACACACAAAGCCTACCGTATGAGCCAAAATATGAAAATCCAGGTTCTCTTTTTACAATTCCAACAACTAATATATCAACAAATCAATCACACACTCCCAATCTATTTATTGGAATGGCGCAACGAAAACTTTGGATCTCCTCAACTCTCTACACACAAGATCTAACATCGCCAAGAAATCTCTCACAATCACAAAGATCCGAAGTGGATTCACCTCATCTTTACTCATATTCCCATGGCCATGGAAATACTCCGTAATCTCCTTCACAAGTTGTAAACTTCTCCGTTCATCTCCCTCCAATTCCTCAAGACGTTTTTCAGCATAATTCAAGAAAGATCTCATACATTCCACAAAACTACCACTACTACAAGAAGTTTTTCCATCAACCGACAAATCTTCATTCACCAATCTACGCAAACGACCCATTCCTTGTGATAGATTTGAAACCGAGCTTGCAATGACATCGAAATCTATGGTGGCTGTTTTCTTGACGTTGCATAGTTCGGTACTAAGGCCGGAGACAAGTTCTAGACCCATGTTTCGGTAGTCTTCTTCTCGATCTTGGAATTGGATATTTTTTCGTTTGTTGGTTTTTTGATTGATTTTCCCGATAATGCTTTCGGAAACTCGGATGCCTTCTGAACGGATAATTTCTTGGACTACAAAGTGAAGTAACGTTGTTTTGCCATCTGTCCCTTTAACATCAGCAAGCTTAAGCAACGCGTCCAACTTAAACGCTTTTGCCCCTCCCCTTATTGTGCCTACATTCATTCGGTTCCCGGTTTTTAACACTGCTTCTAGAAGTTTTGAGAATAGCCGACTTGATCGAAGTTCTTTGCATGCTTCCTGTTACAACACGTGATGAGTATGATTGAATTGTCAACTGACGGATTTAGAGTTTAATGTCTGATTGAATTGTTAACAAAAAATGATATTTATTCTATAAAAATGAAACTAACTGATGCCATGTATAATGACAAAAGATATCAATAGTGGGGGAATGTTTTCAATAAAATAGCAATTCTTTATACGTTTTTCACACATACCCATGCTTTTCACAATAGGTCAAGAGCGAAATCTATATTTGCTATGGAATTTGTTTCTTGTATTGTTCCCACAAAGAAAAAATATACAAAAATGTTATTTTTAATGCGGAAATTTAATTCTTTATAATTTTTTTTTGTTTTGTTTTGGGGCTCTTTTAAAAGCATTTTCACGGAAAAATAAGTTTTATATTGTAAATATAGTGTTAGGTTGAGAGAGATTTTCAAGAAAAAATCTGGTGTAAGATGAGAAAATGTTTAAACAAATGTCTTAGATAATGGGACAGTTTTGCAGGGTCCCCAAAAAATTAGTGAGACGTGTTGAAAGTAATTTTCAATTTTGTGGCTATTTTGTCAAATGTCGGTTACTTAAATGGTTATATTTATATGTCAAAATGTTGTATCAAAATAAGTTTCGATTCAATTTTTGATTTCAATTTAAAACAAAAGGTAAAAATCTTAATGTCCAAGTGCAAAGAAGGTGATGCATGCGCCTATGACATTGACTTCATCACTTTTCTTATGCATTCTCACCTCCTTTTATCACAAGGACACCTATGAAGGACACGTACTCCTAGTTTGAAAACAAGAAAATACTATTGTACCTCTAGCATAGAGAAGGTCTTTCGGAGATGAGTCACTTCATCTTCGAACATTTCTCGATAAAGCAATGCCTCGATTCTTGGGAAGGCGTATGGTATAGTAAGGATCGATGCAACAAATGTCTCAGCCGAACCTAAGTCGCCTTTGTAGCCTATGAGTTTAGCCTCTTCTTCCTTTGTAGGTTCCATCTTTGTTAGTACTTCTAGTTGTTGTAAATTCAATCCATTTCCTAATATCAAAAAACAACCAAGTAGATATAAATAACCATGTAAAAAGTAATTTCAAGAAAATTGATATCTTATCATCCAATTTTGATTATGAATATTTTTAGCAAAGAAATTATATTTTTTAGCAACTATCCATGTTGATCCATATTGCTCCATCCCTGAGAGCATTATATGAGATATTATATGAGATGTAAATCAACTGTATTGTACACTTATATTACAGCTGCTCCGAGACTTCAACTCACGATGCTTGTATTTTGTACATTCATATTGCAGCTGTTGAGACTTGAACTCACGACGCATGTACTTTGTACGTTCATATTGCAGCTGTTGAGACTTGAACCCACAATGCCTGCTTTTTGCAATTATACCACCCTTGTGTGGGACCATTTTGATTATGATTATTTATAAAGTGAATAATCATTTTCAAACACCCACTAATTGTAATATATTGTGATGGATGTTTACCTTGTATGAGGGTACGACATATTTGTTCGGAAGTGGCGTTGAGAGCTTTCAAGAGAATGGTTAGATTTTGAAGTCTTTTGGGCTCGAGAACGTGTTTGCTAGGAGATGGGCTTTTGCTTTTGGATTCTTCGTTAGGATTGTGTAGATTGTAACTGAAGAGCGACTCGATCATTTCCTCATCAAACCTGTTTCTTATTTTATTAATTCGAGTAGAAAGATTTAAAAATTAGTTGAAAAACAAAACTTGAATTGCTTACTCAAATGAGCTTGATCTGAGCTTGTCCCACACCATGGAACGATCGGGTGCAGCTCGTACTTTATCCCAATGTAGCGGTTTCAATTTAGGAAGTGGGGTTCCATCTTTACCCATGGGTGTCGACTGAGATGGTAGTGGTGGTGGTGGCAATGGTGGTGGGTTTCCTTTAAGAAATGGTGGTGGCAGTGGTGCCGGTGGTGGCAATGGTGGCGGAGGAGGAGGAGTTTGGCTTGATTCTGAGAAAGAAACTGTTTTCTTTGGAGGAGTAAAGGTTGTTAATGTGTTTTTGGTGGAAGAGGATGAAGAACTGCGTGGTGGTGGTGGTGGTGGCGGCGGTGGAGGTGGCGGTGGAGGAGTTGGTGGTGGTGGGGATGAAATTGGTGGTTCCAATGTGTCGGAACCGACTGAAGCATCGGAAATTCGATGTGAATTGCAAAAAGAATGGAAAGATTCATCATCTGACGAATGAGATTCCACTTGGATTATCTCTTCACCAATCGGAGAACCAAAAAAAACTTGTTCATCCTCTTCATCAAATTTCAGTGATTCGATTGAGGCGACAGCACCACCACAAGAATCCAAATTTTCTGAATTTGATAATCTTTTCATCTGGAAAACATCTCTCTCCTTTCCCTCTTCTTCTTCCACTTCATTGGATCGGGAATCAATTTGTGATTTGAAATTCCGATCATTATTGTCGGAATCTTGTTTTAAGCTCGAAGCCGCTGGTGGGTCTAACACACTTCCTAACGATTGAAGGTAAAAGTTATCGGGAACTGGATCAGAAATTACCTTTCTCACATGTTTTGGTGATGATTTCTTTCTCCTCTGTTTCCTCAACTTTCTGCACCCCAAGAACAGACCAATGAGACAGATTATACCTGTAGCGCCACCAGCCGACGCCAGAACAGCCACCAGGACTTTCCGTCTTCTTCCACCGTCACCGCCGTTAGACGGTGGAATAGGCCACCGGTGGGGGAGTGGATGGACATGGTGAACTGGAGGTCGAGCGCGAGCTCGAGCTTGAGAAGGTGACGGCGATGGTGACGGAGATGGTGATGGAGAAGGCGATGGCGATGGTGATGGGTGGAGACCGAAATATGGTTTTTTGTATATCTTTATCCCCATTATAGTTCTGAGCTTTTGCTGTGTCAATGGCGAAACCCCAAGATTTGGGGCATTAAACAATGCAGAAACAATGAACGTGGTGAGGAAGAAGAAAATGATGATGGGGATGATCTTACACCCAGAATGCTCCATTTTTCGATGAATCTTGAAAAAACTTTACAATGATTCAAGATATGATTTCACCTTTCTGATGCAATTATAACAGTGAAACTTGCTGGTGGGGGTGGGGGTGAAGAAGAAAGAAGAAGAAGATGAGAAATAGTCTTAAATGCTACTCCAAGGAATCCCTGTGCCATGGCAGTTGAAGGTCGTAGGGGCCTTCTTTATTTCCCCTGTTCGTTCGTTGTCTTCTCATTTCATCTATTCTTTACCCATTAATTCCCTGTTACTATGCGTTTGCCCTTTGCTATTTTGTCCCCAAACCTTCTTAATTATTTACTTATTTTTTTTTAATAAAAAAATATCAGATCATTACTTCTATCAAAATTTTATAACTAAAGTTAATAACATACACGGGATAATAAATGTATTTTCGTCAATTTATTGACTCATGTATTTAAATCCTTGACAAAATTGAAAAAAAAAAAAAATGGTATCATGTAGTTTTGGTCCAAAAAGGTTTTATTGCGTATTAGTGGTTCAATTTTAAATTTTTTAATGATTTTGGTTCCTATACACTTGAGATTACTTTTATAACCTTATAATTACTTTTTGCCATTTTTTTTAATTCTTACAATACTTAAATATTCTAAAGACATTTTAAAATTTAACAACATCCCATCGTCCTCTCTCTCCTCTACAACACCTATCTCAACCTTTCTTCTTCAAGGTTAATGGAATCAAAGCCCCCAACCCTCATTTGAAACTGTCCGTCGGTCCAATGCCCTACATCGCTGGAGTTGTCGACCTCTTTCCCAAACGTCACCGGACCACCGTCGTCATAGATCTAAATTAGATGAACATAAACCCTAGCCATTCTCTGTCGTCGTCTTTACCTCTGTCTACGCCATCACTACGGCTTCAACAATCTATACCGAAAGAATAACGTCGCTAGGGTTTCAGCAATCTCTGATGATCATCATCAGGTACCATCACCATCCCTGTGGAAAACCCTAGCCAGAGCTTGAACCAAAACTATCACGCCCCAAATTTCAACCCAAAATTTTCAATCAAAACTTTAAGTGTTCATTCAAATAACAACTACAGGATCTTAAAAAATTATCAGAGTATCATTAAAAGTTATCAAGTGCACAAGTCCCCCCATTGATGCGATGCAATCGAGCCGTGCCCCTCCTTTAATATAAGAAAACTTGAAGCATGTAAACCACAAATCGTAAGCACAAAGCTTAGTGAGTTCCCCAAAATACCACATACAACACAGCACAAAATAAACAACTATAGGTTATCAACAACCCTTGAGACTACCTCAAGTCTCAGTGGACAAACAGCACGTCTGGTGGGTTATCAGCAACCCTTGAGACTAGGAATGGCAATGGGGCGGGTTCGGGGCGGGGCATGGTTTCCCAAACCCGCCCCGATATCTTTCGGATATCTTATCGGGGCGCCCCATTGGGTTTCGGATTTTCCCGTCGGGATTCGGGTATCTTATCGGGTTTACAACAATTCATAACGAAATCTTTATTCCGTTTTATGGTACCCCGATATCTTATAAAAAAATACATGTTCTAGCATCTCTTTTAAATTAAAAATATGATGCATCACTTTAATAAAATAAACCGGACGTTATATTAAAAATTAATTTATTTAAGTTTAGTGTAAATGTATAATACGTCAAAAAAAAATGATGATTCACACCAGATTGTTTATAACTAAAAAGATTGTCCACAATAAGTATTTTATTTTTGAATGCGTGCAATTAACATCAAAAGGTTTCGAACATATTATATCTATGTGTGTGTGTGTATATATATATATATATAATCGGGGCGGGGCTGGGCGAGGATAACCCACTCCCTGCCCCGAACCCGATAAAAAACCCGATAACGACCCGTTACCCGACCCGAAATGATCGGGTTTCGGGATTTTTTGCCATCCCTACTTGAGACTACCCGAAATCTCAGTGGGCAAACAACACGCCCTGTGGGTTGTCAGCAACCCTGAAGACTACCTGAAGTCTCAATGGACAAATAGCACGCCCTGTGGGTTATCAGCAACCCTGGAGACTACTCAAAGTCTCAGCATACACAATATCACATATAATAGTAACAACAAATAAGACCCAGTTGGTCAACAAACATATATATATATATATATATATATATATATATATATATATATATATATATATATATATATATAGGCTCATACAAACATGCAAGAGTCACAAAGACAGCTAGCATCCTACATATATAATTTAGTAGGCCGACATTGGTGCCTTTGACCCACTAGCACAGTGAGAAAACTCACCTGAATTGAAGAACTCTAAAACACTGCGATACGATCCCTTTTTGCACTCCCTACACCCGCAAATTGTCACACCCCCAAACCAAGGATGGCGGAAACGTCCGGGGGTGGAGGACTTCATGTAAAGTATCACAACAACGAGTATAATAGTGCTCAAAGTAAATACAACCATCATAAATATAGTTGAAAAGGTTACACCATAGTATATGTTTACATGTTTCAAAATCAATTACATTATGATGACAAAATAAACTGTTTGACGATTTAACGTCCCATCCTCAAAGTGCTGATGTTTTCCTGTTTCACTGATTTCCTGAGAATACAAGTAGTTTTGAAAAGTGTCAACAATTAAGTTGGTGAGTTCATAAGAGTTTTGTTTGAGAAAGAAACCGTTTTCCTTGAAAAAGACAGAGTATGTTTCCAGAAAATCCAATACTTTCTTAATTAAGTGTGAAATGAAAGCTCCTATGTTATGCGATAATGAACCCTAGAAATACATGTAGGTTCCTTCTATAATCACCCAGCGTATATAAGTTACATAAATTTAAATTAAATAAACCGTTGAATATAATGGGTCTGCCCTAGGTCCACAACCAAACAAGGAACAGGAGATAAGGCGGGCCCACCAATTCTAAGTCGAATGGGACTGGATTCTTATATAACTCTAGCATATACACTTAGCAATTATAACTGAAGCCTAACAGTTCTAGACGTAATGTAGTTTTAATAGAAATATGTTTCCAAAGAAAATCCGATATTTTCCTTAAAGAGTGAATCGTAAGTTTCTATATTAATAAATAGTGCATCCTAGAATTTCCTATAGTCTCCTTCTATAATTTCTAAGTGTATATAAGTTATATAAAATTTAAGTTAAATAGACCGTCGAATGTAATGGGTCTGCCCTAGGCCCACAACCAAACAAGGAATAGGAAATAAAGCGGACCCACCAATTCTAAGTCGATCATGACTAAATTCTATATAACTCTAGCATATACACTTAGTAATTATGGCTGAAAACTAACAATTCTAGATAGAATGTAGTCTTAAAAACCAAAGACTGAGACTATGCTTATCATAATTCATCAAGTAGTGGTAGTGGACATAAACTATACATATCATAATTCACCAAATAGTGGTAGTGATAGTGATCATGAATTATGCATATTATAGTTTATCAAATAGTGGTAGTGGTTATAAACTATACATATCATAATTCACCAAATAGTGGTAGTGATAGTGATCATGAATTATGCATATTATAGTTTATCAAATAGTGGTAGTGGTAGTGAACATAAACTATACATATCATAATTCACCAAATAGTGGTAGTGATAGTGAACATGAATTATGCATATTATAGTTTATCAAATAGTGGTAGTGGTAGTGAACATAAACTATACCTATTATAGTTCTAGCATGTTTGTTTGTGATGTATAAGGACCCTTTCCTATGTAAGTCGAATGTATAGCAAAAATATAACTATGTGTTATCATGCCTTATTTTTGTACTAATGGTAATAATGGAGGATTCTTACAATTCAATGAGTATTTTATGTTATATAATTATAACACAACAAGAAACACATGTAAAATATGAAATCTTCAAAGATTAACACTTTGCTTAACAAGTTACAAAGTGTGATGAAAGTTATAAGTTGTTATCTAGATTTTTACCTTTGTACACTGTTTTAGAAAAATCATACGAAGTGAAAAACTGATTCCGTAAATTCTGAGAGTCCAAAAAATGTGTCTAGTTTATTCATGATTTTTATTATGATTTTTAGAAATCTTTAACTTGTGTTAAAATGTTCATATTCACAAACTGGTCCGAATTCATTTCTGAAATGATAGGCAGTTTTGTAAAAATCACCATAAATCGTAGAAAAATCGTATGGAGATGTGCAAGTAGTCATTTTAAAGGTATGAACCTGAACTATTTGCATATTAAACAGTTTTAAAAGATATTAAGTTTAAGGTAGTGAAAACAGTCCATGAATAAGACTCAACTTTTCTGATGAAAGCTGTTGTTTGAGTTTAGTTAAGTTTTTGGTGTTTTAACTTGTATTCCCCCCCCCCCCCCCTTAAAACTTAAGAAAAACATGAAAAGATAGGGGTATGAACTCACCTTGAGTGATTTCAGTAGATGGATGATGGAGAAAGGTAGTGTTCAACTCAAGAACACTAAGAAGATGCCTTGAAGGTTCGAAGATCTAACATGAATGTGATGATGTTTGTGTAAAATATCTATGATTTGAGTAGAAGGAAGTGAAATAATTATATGGAGGATGAATATACTTACCAAAAGTGGAAGAAAAGTTTGGTAGAAGGCCCTTAAATCTCGAATTTTAGTGAGAGAATTGAGAGAGAAAATGTGTTTGATCTTTGGTGGAAGAATGAGAAAATGAGAGAGAGTGTTAGGAAAGAGGATAGATTTCAGCCTTAAACAAGGAATGGGGTTGGGAAATGATGGGAAAAGGACAATGAATGACCAGGTATGGTGGGGGGTGTGGGCTGGTCATGGAGTGGGTGTGGGTGGTTGCTTGTGTCATAAACTAAAGTAAATTCAACACTCCACCTCAAGTACTTCACCCACTCTTCTTGGATAAGATTTACACTAAAAAACGTGATTATTCATGAAGTAAGGGGTTTTGTATGTTAAAATATGATTTTGGGTGAAAACTCCACGTTAAAATAATTAAAATCGGGCTTAGAACGCAAAACTAGTCGAAAACCGGGAAGAAAAAGGCTTCCTGCGAAGTTGCTCGGATAGGGCCGAAGTTCGGTCCCCCAGCAGCAAGGACCGAAGGCGAAGGCAGGGAGGAAGCGAAGGCGAAGTTTGGGTTCGGGTCAGCAGCTTCGGGTTCGGTTCTCAGCAGGCTTCGGGTTCGGTTCAAGCCACTTCGGTTCATCAGGCTCGGTTCGGTTCTTCATGGTTTCGGTCCGAGAGGCTTCGCTTCCTAAAGGGAGGCTTCGGTCTATTAAGGCTGTTTTACCAAATATTACCCCGTTTCAAGCAGTTTTTGACCCGGTTAAGGGTCGGGATGACCCGAAAGATTATAAAAAGTTAAAGGAACTTTTGAGAGAGATTTGGGAGAGATTTGACATTCTTGGAGAGATTTCTCATACAGAGAGAGATTTGGGAGAGATTTCACATTCTTGGAGAGATTTCTCCTACTTAGAGAGTTTTGGGAGAGTTAGAGTGAAAGAGATTGGGAGAGACTTCTTTTGTGACCTTTTTGAGTGTTTGGCTCTGTAACGCAAGGTTTGTAAACCTCGTTAAGTCTTGTTATGATTGTTATATGCCCCCGAGGGTTAAGGAATAATGTTTTATCGAGTAGAGTCATCACTTACCCTGATTAGGGTTTAGAATTTCCGAACACATGAAAACTCTAAGTGATAATTTGTATTAGGATTACGAGTTGTACAATAAGAAACATAATGGAAACCCTAATGTACAAGGGTTAGATGAGTTGACCGGTTTGACTCGTTGACTTTAGTTAACTTTGACTTGGCCAAAAATTGACGGTTGTCACACAAATCCACTAACACCAGAACCAGATGAAATCTTAATTAATAGCCCAAAACCCTCAAGTTTGACCCAAGGTCAAACTTAGTCAAAAGTCAACGGTCAACGGAAGTCAAAGTTAACAAGTCAACTTCAGGATGAGTACGCCTAGCGTACTCAGCTCATACACATGGCATACTCACCATCCAGAATCGAGACCCCATAAGAGTACGCGCAGCATACTCAAAGGTACACCCAGCGTACTCGCTTAGATGCCACTTTTCCATTAAGTGCTTAATCTCTTAATCCCTTTCATCCAACACTTAGATGTAGTCCCACAACATCATTCTAAGTCATAAATTTTCCACTTTTATGACTTTCCATGTCTAGAAAAGGTCCAAAAGCCAAAACCTTAACTTATTAATCCATTAAGACATCATGACACTTTCATGGAAGGAATAAAAGGATCAAGATCACATTTTTATGGATCCTAATAGCTCCATAATGGATAAAGTTTCCAACTTTATCCATTAGAATGGCCCAAACCACCAAGATCTAGCCTTTAAATATCAAAGGGACAAAAAGTGCATCTTTTTCAACTTAATCCATTAAGTCCAAGTCTCCAACCTTCAGATCTGAATCACAATGATGTTTAGATGGATAAAGTTTCCAAATTTATCCATAAAAAGGTCACAAAAATTCAAGATCTAAAATTTACGCACTAAAATGACCAAAATCTCATAACATACAAAACTAGCTAGATCTAACAAATGCATCATTAAGATTCAAAGTTTATACCTATAGAAGAGAGATCAAGGTGAACAAGGTCCAGATCTACAAGCTCCAATGCAACCAACACATCTCCAAGGAGTTCCTTCTTCTCCAAGGTGCACCATGCACACTCCAAAGCACTAAAAAACACATTCTTTTAGCTCACAGGGCTCAAACTAGGGTTAGAGTTTCATGAAAGAGTGTTGGAGAGGTGGAGGCTGAGAATAGAATGGGTTTGGGGAAGTTAAGGTGCTTAAATAGGGCTCAAACCACGAAAATAGGGTTTGAGCACTGATCACGTACGTCCAGCTTACTGTTGGTACGCCCAACGTACTTAGGGATGCCCTAGTACGCCCAGCTTACGCGGTGTAACCCAAAATCGTCCAAATTTCAAACGGTCATAACTTCTTCGTTTCAACTCCGACTTCGACGATCTTTATATCGACGAAAAGGTATTGAGGAGCTCTACAACCTTATCTAATTACTTTTGACTTAAAACACATCGAATTAAAATCTATAATTCATAAAAGAAGTATGAATAACTACTTTTGCCATTTTCCTCTTTGACACAAAAGCACAAACCGAACTCTTGGATCACACAATATACATTACCCACATCGGAATGGGTCTAAACCTCTCTTCCAAAAGCCCGAAGCCTGTTGATACTTGCTCTTAGGGTCACAACCCGAATTATGAAACGAATCGAAACAGAGTGTTACAAAAACCCTCATCCATATGAGAAACGTGGTGGCTCTACGGTTTTAGAAAATCAAAAGGGTGGAAACACTAGGAGATCTAAAAACGATGAAGAAGGTGGTGGTGGCGGTCGGAAATCCTCGTCGTTGAAAGACAATGGGCAACGCCGATGAAGGAGGCTTGGGTAGGTGATGATGTCGGTGAGGTTTCTTCCGTGGCAAATCCCATTTTTCAGCTTTCCATGGTAGATCTCGTTTTTCCGAAGGCCGCCCTACGCTTTTCTTCCATGACGGGTGGTGGTGTCCGACATGTGTGGCAAGTGGTTGTGTCCGACAAGTGGTGGTGTCCGACAACAGCGGTGGTAGTCCTGTGATGGCATTGGCCCGAGAGAGAGAGAGAGAGAGAGAGAGAGGGAGAGAGTTGGGATAAATTTCTCTAAGAGTAAGCCGTAAGGGGTGCTGGTGGAGGAGGGGTGGGTTGGGTATGATTATTTTTGGATTTTAATTAAAATAAATAGAAATTAATTAAAATAATTTAAAAATGAATTATCTAAGGGCAAATTCATCATTTTAAGTTAGGAATGGACCAAACCACAAAAAATGCTAACCATGGGGACTAAAACCACATAAGGTATTCAAAATTGAACCAATGATGCACTACCAAATTTTTTTGGACCAAAACCACATAATTTTGACAACCATAAAGTCCATTTTTGCAATTTTTTCTAAATCCCTTGCAGATGATCAACAATATAACTTGTTATTTAATTATTTAAATATTTTTTTGTTGCCCTTAAATAATTATATTTTTGAATAATATTTTTATCCCTATAATTTTTTACATAGAAATGATCAAAATAGGTTGTATATTGTTAGTTTTTTAAAACATATCACCTCTAAATTTGTTTTAACTCCAATCTATACATCAAATTAAATTTGAACAACACATTTGGGTTTGCTCAAGATAACGAGCTGTAGGAATGTGTGTGCATTTTGATTAGTCTCTGAACATTTTAAAAGTATTGATTCTAAGCTTAATTGCCGTTTGTCAAAAAATATATAACATCTATACCATGATATTTTAGATATTACATACTTATATATTATAGATTTGAAAAGAAGAAATTTATAACTATGCAAACTCAAATTACATAAAACTTTATAAAAATTAAATATTATGTCAGATAACATGTGTAACATCCCGAGATTTTGGAGGTGTTTCCGAACCCTCCTCTATCATTACCTTGTCATTTATAGTCCTTGGGGTTGGAAGTGTAGAGTCAAGATAAGTTTAAGGGCCAAAGTTGCAACATTTGGGCCAAGAAGGAGTACGTTGCGCGTACATAAGTGTACGCTAAGCGTATTAAGGTCCGCCTTAGTACGCTGGGCGTAAACTTGTGTACGCTGGGCGTACGGATGTCAGGATGAAACCCTAATATTTAGGGTTTGGAGGCTATATAAACATCCTTATGGCTAATTTTCTCTCATCATTCTCAGTATCCATCTTTCAGAAACGTACCAACCCCTAGCCTTGTGTGTGAGTGTGAGTTAGTGTGTGTTTTGAAGCTCTTAAAGGTGAAGTCATTGCACCAAGTAGTTGGAGAAGGAAGGCCAGCTTGTAGATCTGAAGTTCTCTTGTGCTTTAGGAATTCCAGAAGGTAAAAAGCTTCTAGCTTGGCAACTATTTTGAGTAGATCTTGTGTTATTTAGGTTCTTGGCACATTTCTTGTCCCAAAAACCCCCAATATGGTGCATGATGCTTCTTGGCCATAATAAGCTGTCCTTCCAGACCCTAAAAAGGGTCCTAAGTGATAAAAATGAGGTCCCATTAGCTGAATGTGTCCCATGCATGGAATAAGAAGGTCTTAATGGATTAAGACCAAGTATTAAGAGTTTTTTGGACGTCCAAAGAGATAAAGTTCGTAAATTTATGGGTCCTAGGCACGTTAGGCCTCTGGATCTGAAGTTTGGGATTAAGTGCTTAAGCTAATAAGCACTTAATAAGATTTTGGAAAGACACTGCGTACGCCCGGCGTAAATCCGGTACGCTCAGCATACTGGGTCAACCACTCCGATGGTGGTTAACATCTGAGCGAGTACGCCCCGCGTACCAGAGGAGTACGCCCCGCGTACGTCCTCTGTTGGGCCTTGACATTTGGGCTTCGAGTTTTGGACTGTTTATGGGCTATTTGGGTTTGGGCCTTTACTGGAATTCATGAATATAATGTTTGGGCCAAGTTTTGATAAAGGATCTTGGGATTAGGCCCAATTAGGGAGTTGGGCCCAATTTGGTAAATTGGGCCAATAATGGGCTTTATAAATGGACTTTCAAGTTACGGACTTGGTATTGGGTTTTGGCCCAATAAAGAGGATGGACTTAATAAGTGGTGTGGACACTTAGTCAAGAAGGTTATTTTGGGTATTAACTTAGTATTTATTATGTGATAGTTCGGGATTCCCGGTGAGACAGCAGTCAGAGATTTGCAGTATTTCGGCACTACTTGCGAGGTGAGTTATCCTCACTATACTAAGGGGTCTAAGGCACCAAGGCCGGCCCATTGGATATGATATCCTAGCAGTTGGTAGTATGTTGAGTATGAGCTAGTGTTGCATGTTAGTTGCTATGCCAGTTAGGTAGAACTGTAGGACTACCTGTAATATTATGTGATTATCTGTATGTGTATTAGTTGTGTTATATGTCGACATATTATGTGGGATGGGTTGAGGTGAAACTGCTCCGTGCGGTAACCAACAAACCCGGGAGCATTCCAGATACGAGCTAAGGGAGACTCGTACTGTGGGCTTGGGAGCATTCCAGATACGAGTTGAGGGAGACTCGTACTGTGGGTTCGATGGCAATCCAGATGTTAGTTGTGGGTCTGGAAGGCAATCCAGACGAACATTGTGGGCCCAGGGGTAATCCAGTCTATAAATATGTGGACCCAGTACATGCTGTTATTTGTATATGTGTTATGTGCAGTGTATCGGTATTTTGGGGGAACTCACTAAGCTTTCGGGATTACAGTTTCAGTTTATTGTTTCAGGTACATCAGGGGATCGCGGCAAGACAAAAGCGTGATCGTACAACTCCTCATGTTTTGTTTATGTTTCTGGGAAAACTCTGATATTATACATTTTGAAAACAAGTTTGTAATGATTTAATGATTTTGAAATGTTTTTAAAAGTTCAAATTTGGCATGATTTTTTATGGGTGTTACAAGTTGGTATCAGAGCCTTGGTTTGAGTGAATTGGAGGAACATTCGTGTGAATCCAGTCTCAAACCAAGGAAGGATTTTCAAAATAATTTTAAAATGGTTTTCAAAATGATAAAAGGATGATGCAGGATGTACGATCAGTCGGAGCCAGTAAGTAGACCCCAAAATACCATACGGTTATATGATGTGATGATATGTTAGAACAACATGCTAGTACTAGGCTAGGGATCTTCAGGAATTGCATGATAGAATTGCCTGATTACATGATACCTGCTAGCCTAGGGTCTTCCTTATATGAGATTGAAATCATTACTGTAGTTACTTGTGTATGTATCACGGTTGTACATAATTAAGATCTTATAGCCTGAGAATGTTTGATTTGGCCTTATGTTCTATTCTTGTTGATTAGGGACTTAGGGTAGGATCAGATATTCGAAATTCTATAGGGTCCAGCGTTATGTATGGCTAGCATACACTAGTGCTGCAGGGTTAGTGGAAGTTTCAGGGATGGGTGGGTTGTGTGAGGCCGGTAGGTCAGTTGTGAGACAGTTAGCCTTCCTCTAGGAGTGAGGTCGAGCGACCACCAAGTGTATGTATATTGTTAGGGCGTTGTGATGATACTTGAGACAAATATGGGTAGGTGTGGAAGGTAGTATGGGCCCGTACTACTGAAAGCATAGGACCCATATGCGCAGCAAGGAAGTCACAACCCCTAGGGTTTAGTTGGAAGTTGGTCCCCCGTTATTATGTGGATTATCTGATATCTTTTCGTATGTTTTCAGTATGGTGATGACGAGACGCTTTGTGACTGGATCAGGGTCAAGATCAGGATCAGGAGACGGAGGCCAGGAGGGGCCAGCAACACCTGAGGCTGTGGTGCAGATGGGGACAGACGAGCTAGACGCCAAGATTCGAGAAATCTTGCATGATGAGGTTGCAACTTTGTTCCGTGCACAGCTGCTAGAGATGTTTGGGTCTATTAAGACCGCCATAGCTGAGTACTTCGACGAGCGATACGCAGCCCTTACAGATACGGCTGCCGCTGCAGCTGTAGAGGCTATAACAGCGGCAGTAGGAGGAGTGGGAGCCAGTCCGGGCTTCCAGTACAGGGACTTCGATAACACGAAGCCCCCTACTTTTGATGGGACTCAGGACCCCATCAAAGCCATGAGGTGGGTTTATGATATGGAGGGGTGTTTCTGATGGGTTTTTGAGCATTCTAACACTCCTATGGTGTACATGCAACCCTAGAAACCTTGGATCTATGTTTGACTATGATACATGCAAATAATTACTTTTCCAAGGTTCTTATCCTATCTAGCATGGCATGGGGAACTTGAATCAAATAAAGCTAGTAGAATTACTTACCTTGTAGTTGTAGTTGATTGCTTGGAGTTTTAGAGCCTAGCACCAATAGTGTGGATGCCTCAAATGGAAATCACAAATCACCACAAACTTGGAACTTTGATAGAATAGTAATCACCTTCTTGAAATCGGCCCTCTTACTTTACTCACCACAACTCGTGTGATTTCAAGAACCAAAGCCTCCTTTATATAGTGTGGTGGATTAGGGTTACATTCATGTAAACCCTAATACCCATGTCTTTTCATTTCCATGAGATCCATGGGTTAAAGCTTCATGGAGTATCCATGGACTTTCCATGCAAGCCTAGCCCATTCCAAATAAGCATTAGCCCACACTATATAAATACAAAAGCCCATATTTAATTAGTCATACTTTTGATCTCTAAATTAATTCTAGATTAATTATAGATCAATACTAATTAAATAATATGATTTTATATTAATATATTAGGACTTATAATATATTAATAAATCATAACTTATACTATTCTCAAACGATTATCCATAAATTGTTCGGGTGAAGTGCAACCCAAATGGACCATGCCGGGTCGGGTCAAGTACATACCAAATATAGTTATGGACTTAAACACTATATCCAACAGTTTCTTTACTTGCTCGTGTCCTACTGACCAGAAGGTCAGGTGTGCCCTGAACCTGCTGAGGTCCGGGGCCAAGGACTGGTGGAGATTGACGACTGGGTCGTAAACTGATGATCAGAGAGCTGATGTTACTTGGGAGAAGTTCAGGGATATGTTCCGCACCCGTTACATCCCACGGGTTGAGCGGGAACGATTGCTCGGGAGTTTTTGCGTTTGAGACAGGATGGGGAGTCGGTGACGGAGATCACCCACATGTTCACAGAGAGGGCGATGTTCTGCCCAGAGTTTGCTTCCGAGCAGCCTCAGATGACATGTTATCTGAGCATGCTCAAGACTGACATCTGTCAGTTTGTGTCTACCCAGCGATGTGATACTCTTCTGGAGTTGCAGGAGGCCGCTAGGCGGCGTGAATTGGAGACTGAGCTGCAGTTGAGGGAGCAGCGGCAGGCCCCGACACAGTCGCAGCCGGTGCCGAAGCGGTCTAAGACTGCTGATTCTAGGACCGGGGGTCAACAGAGCCACACTTGTGGAAAGTGTAGCAAAGGTCATTATGGGGTTTGTCGAGCTGGTAGTGGGTGCCACAGGTGTGGCAAGGAGGGGCATTATGCGAAGGATTGTCGCCAGGCCGCCCCGGTTCCGAGTATGAGGTTATGTTATCACTCTGATCAGGTTGGCCACTTGAAGGCCAACTGTCCGTTGCTTGCCGCTAAGCTGGCGCAGGCTCCCACGCCGGCTACATTGAGGATTGCGGATGGGAGGCCAGTTAAGGTAGAGCCTCCGAAGGCTCAGTGGCGTGGCTTTCAGCTTACAGTCGAGGAGGCCAAGGCAGCACCGGACGTGGTTGATGGTATGTTTCTATCCTCTATTTCTTTTATTGTATCTGTTTATTGCGTATCTGTTGTACCTGTGATTAGGTATGTTTTTAGTAAACTCCTTGCCTGCATTGGTTTTATTTGACTCGGGGGCGAGTCGGTCGTTTGTATCTCAAACATTTAGTAGGGAGTTCAGTGTGCCAGTAGGCGAGATAGAGTGTCCGTTGCGAGTCTCTATCGCCAACGAACATGAGGTTTTCTGCTTCTTCGGTCTACCGAGGATGTGAGTTGGAGATCTTCGAGGTATCCTTCACGATAGACTTGATTCTGATTCCCATGGGGGAGGTGTGCGTGATTGTGGGGATGGACTGGCTTAGTCGATTCGGTGCCATGATTGATTGTGAGGGTCAGCGGATGGTAGTTCGAACCCCAAGTGGGGGAGAACTGATTGTATATGGCGAGGGCACCAGAGTGGGATCGGGGTTTTGTTCAGCTGTCAGGGCTCGACAATATATTTAGCATGGGTGTGCGGGTTATCTAGCGTATGTGGTGGATACGCGGGTCAGGGATCAGACTCCAGTTTCAGAGGTCCCAGTGGTTAGAGAGTTTGCTGACGTGTTCCCGGAGGAGTTACCGGGGATACCTCCGGAGAGGCAGGTCGAGTTCCGGATCGACCTGGTGCCGGGTGCGTCCCCTATCGCTAAGGCGTCGTACCGATTGGCGCCACCCGAGATGCAGGAACTGTCATCACAGTTGCAGGAACTGTTGGGCAAGCAGTTCATTCGACCGAGCAGTTCTCCATGGGGAGCACAGATCCTCTTCGTCAGGAAGAAGGACGGTTCGCACCGGATGTGCATAGATTATAGGGAGTTGAACAAGTTGACGGTGAAGAACCGTTATCCACTCCTGAGGATAGATGATCTCTTTGATCAGTTACAGGGTGCATCTTGGTTTTCCAAGATAGACTTGAGGTCGGGATATCATCAGGTCTGGGTCAGAGAGGAGGACGTGGAGAAGACCTCGTTCCGGACTCGTTATGGACATTATGAGTTCGTGGTGATGTCGTTTGGGCTCACCAACGCGTCAGCAGTATTTATGGACCTGATGAATTGGGTCTGCAGACCGATGCTTGATCGCTCGGTCATCGTGTCTATAGACGATATCTTGGTGTATTCCAAGACCCGAGAGCAGCACGAGGAGCACCTCAGGGAGTTGTTGGGAGTTCTGAGCCGGGAACGGCTGTATGACAAGCTCTCGAAGTGTGAATTTTGGTTATGAGAGGTCCAGTTCCTCGGACATCTCGTTAACCAGGAGGGGATTTTGGTCGACCCAACCAAAATCGAGGCAGTCATGCAGTGGGAGGTGCCGAAATCTCTTTCAGAAATCAGGAGTTTTCTGGGGTTAGCAGGGTACTACCGGAGATTCATACATGATTTCTCCAAGATTGCAGTACCCCTCACTCGTCTGACGAGAAAGGGGGTGGATTTCCGGTGGGGCCTTGAGCAGCAGAGGGCGTTTGAGACCCTCCGACAGCGTTTGTCTGAGGCTCCGGTTTTGACTCTCCCAGAGGGAGTTGAGGATTTTGTGGTGTTCTGTGATGCGTCCATCACAGGGTTGGGGGCGGTCCTCATGCAGAGAGGACGGGTCATAGCCTACGCATCGCGGAAGCTGAAGCCGCATGAGACGAGATACCCTATGCATTATCTGGAGTTGGGAGCAGTGGTTTTCGGTCTCAAGATTTGGAGACATTACCTCTATGGGGTCCGCTGTACCATATACATGGATCACAAGTGCCTGAGACACATCATGGATCAGCCGAACCTGAACATGAGACAACACAGGTGGCTGTATGTAGTCAAGGACTACGACTGCGAGATCCTTTACCACCCCGGTAAAGCGAATGTGGTGGCGGACGCTCTGAGCCGTAAGTCAGCTGGGTCTTCCACCCCAGCGGTTTGTATGAGGATAGAGGTGGATTCTCCGCTTGTGATTTTGATCAGGGATGCTCATGTTGAGGGCATGCAACCCGAGAACGGGAAGCTGGAGAGGATTAGGGATGAGAACACTCGATTTGTGCAGGATTGTGACAACCGTCAAACTTTGGTCAAGTCAAAGTCAACAAGTCAAAGTCAAAGTCAACAAGTCAAAGTCAAAGTCAACAGGTCAAACCGGTCAAACTTAACTAGTACTTCTATGCTAAAAATTATTCTATGAAAATGTGCATTTGTATGTCAAGAATCCAAGTGTCTCGGAGATTTTAAGTGTTTAGCAATGTAAAACCCTAAGAAGGGAGTTAAATGCATCAAAACACGACTATGGACCCTTTTTGGGGACTTAAAATAATCATAAACAAAGCATAAAGGGGTTCATGGACCTTGCATTGCGAGACTATACACTGATATTGACTAAAATCAAATCTCTCCCAAATCTCTCCCAAATCTCTCTCAAAATCTCCCTCAACTTTTTATAGTCATCCGGGTCATCCCAACCCTTAACTTGGCCAAAAACCGCTTGAAACAGGAAGTTTACGTGAAAAACAACCCTATAGGACACCTCTTTTGGGACCGAAGCTTCTATGACCAAACCCTCTCAGGACCGAAGGTCCCCTTTCAGGACCGAACTTAGCCCCTTCTGAACCGAACATAGCATCCGAGACCAAATCTCATTTGGACCGAAGTCAGCAGGCCCGAAGCTCAAGTACACCCGAAATGAACCGAGCCCTCGGTCCATTTCGGTTCCCTTTCACCTTCGGACCTGAGACCCACCCTTCGGACCCGAGCCTTACCTTCGGTTCCTTCTTCTCCCTACTCTCGGTCCTCATCTCCAAAGAACCGAACCTCGCAGGTTCGCCCCTATTTCCCGGTTTTCGACTACTTTCGCCTCTTAAGCCCGTTTTTGACGGGGATTTTTCACCAAGTTCATATTTTTATCATTTTAAACTCCCTAAACTCATATTTTATTCATACCTCAATGATTTATTAATTATAAATCATTATTTTACATTAAAGAAAAGGGCTTAGGATATTTTATGTTACAAGTGGGCCAAGTGTGTCCACTTGCACTTATGTGTCACTTTCTCATTGGTCCAACCTTATCCACATCACACACATCAAGGTAAACATCCCTTCACCCTATCCACTTGCTCCAACAATCCTTCATATAAAGAAATGTCTGGGGATTTCATTGATCATTTTCTTCTCCATCAAACATTTAAACACTTCTTAACCATCAAGAGAGCCTCTTTTTCTCTCAACTTCCAGCCACACTTTTGAAGTGTTCTTGAGTTATTTATTCCACTATTGGTAAGTATTTCCTTCTAACTCAAGTTCTATTACATGTTTTCATAACACTCTTGAATCGTCTACACACATATTAACACGAAATCGTTCATAGGATCATCCAAAACCTTCGTGTGTTCATCAAGTGTTCTTGACTTGAAACTCATCATCTTCAACCTTCCATCCTTCAAGAAATCACATAAGGTGAGTTCATACCCCTACATTTTCCGGTTTTCTTTAGTTTTCAGGGGGGGGGGGGGGGAATACAAGTTAAAACACCAAAAACTTAACTAAACTCAAACATCATCTTTCAACAGAAAAGTTGGGTTCTATTCACGGACTGTTTTGACCATCTTAAACTTAATATCTTTCAAAACAGTTTCATATGAAAATAATTCAGGTTTATACCTTTAAAATGACTACTTGCACATCTCCATACCATTTTTCTACAATTTATGGCGATTTTTACAAAACAGCCTATCATTTCAGAAACCACTTCGGACCAGTCTGTGAAGTTGAACCTTTTTACACAAGTTAAAGGTCACTAAAAATCACGATAAAAATTATGAATGAAATAGACACATTTTCTAGACACTCAGAGTTTACGGATATAAATTTCGATCTCTGATGATTTTTCTATAAATTTTTCCAATAGCAAGAACAGAAAAGTTAAAAACTATAAATAGTTAACAATTCTATTTACACCTTGTAACTTGTTGAGCAAGGTGTGTAGTAATTATTTGAATACATATAGCTGATAGTACATGTTATATACCTTTGTTTAAAGGTATGAATCATATACAAAGAAGTACTACCACTACAAATAATTATAATAGATTATAATAAGTAAAGTTAAGTCTATTATACACCACAAACAAACATGTTAAACTATAATAGGTATAGTTAGGTTTCATATACAATACAAACATTATGATAAACTATAATAGGTATAGTTTATGTTTCTTTTACTTTTCAAATTCATTACAAAAGGTTTTTCATATAAACGGGGTACAAATACAAAGTACCGGGTTTATACAAAAATGGTACATTACAAAGTACCAGGTTTTTCATATAAACGGGGTACGAATACAAAGTACCGGGTTTATACAAAAATGGTACATTACAAAGTACCAGGTTTTTTTCATATAAACGGGGTACGAATACAAAGTACCGGGTTTATACAAAAAGGGTACATTACAAAGTACCGGGTTTTTTTTCATATAAACGGGGTACGAATACAAAGTACCGGGTTTATACAAAAAGGGTACATTACAAAGTACCGGGTTTTTCATATAAACGGGGTACGAATACAAAGTACTGGGTTTATACAAAAGGGGTACATTACAAAGTACCAGATCTACACAAATGGCTTTTATAGTATTAAAATTACGTATACTATTTTAAGTATGGGAATTTACTTACAAAAATGGAGTCTTAATACATTAAAGGCTACAAGCTATCTTTTTGAAAATACAGAATCTACCAGGTTAAGCGTCATCACTGGAAAAGTGAGGACATCTTCAAACTAGTTTTCTTAATAGCAAAACTACACACTTGTAAAATAAGTATGGTATTTACACTTACATATTTCGGCCTTGGATTAATAAAGGCTATAACACACTTTACAGAAAATATAGGATTTTCTAGAAACATTAGAGACTTAAGAACCACACAAAAAGGGGTTTTATGCACATACAAAACTATATATACTATTTTAAGTACGGAAATTTACTTACGAAAACAGTGTCTTAGTAAATACGTAGTAGATCCGTTCGATCTAAAATTTTACTAACATGTACATACCAAGAAATCGCACCAGGAACATATTTTGCTTACTAATCTTTCGAATTTTGAAACGTTCTTTAAAAACACGAGAAACACAGATATATTTTGGTCTTAAGACTCAAAGGAAACATTCCACTTTTCCAAAGAACAAAAGGACGTATCTCTTTTACAACAAAAATGCTTATGAACTCACCAGCTTTAATGTTGATACTCTTTCAAACTACTTGTATTCTCAGAAAATTAGTAAGTCAAGTATGCATACAGGTTTCGAGAAGACGAAGCATCATAGTGCCAAGTCTTAGTTTTGTTGTTTACTTTTGGAGTCAAACTTATGTAAATCAATTACAATGTAAACTATATGTTATCAATGAAATGGTTGTTGTTGCTTTGATTACTATTGTACAATTGTTGTGATACTGTGCATGACGTCCTCCGCCCCCGAACGTTTATGCCGTTCCGATTTGGGGGTGTGACAAGGATAGCCGAGGATTATTGACCCGATGTGGTCGGGTATGGGTTCCGATGTATGGTGGGGTCAGACAGACAGTGATGGAGGAGGCCCATAAGTCTCACTTCTCTATTCACCCGGGGGCCACCAAGATGTACCGGGACTTGAGTTTGAGTTACTGGTGGCCGTGCATGAAGTGAGAAATCGCTTGGTACGTCGAGAGGTGCTTGACATGTAGGATGGTCAAGGCCGAACATCAGAGGCCGCATGACAAGCTGCAGCCTCTGGAGATTCCCATGTGGAAGTGGGAACAGATCATGATGGATTTCATTACCAAGCTACCAAGGATGAGGAAGGGGTTTGATGCTATATGGGTCATCGTGGATCGATTGACCAAGAGTGCCCATTTCTTGGCTATACGGGAGAGTTCATCGGCCGAGAAGTTGACCGACGTGTATGTCCGCGAGATCGTCGCTCGACACGGGGTTTCGGTATCCATTGTTTCTGACTGAGATGTTAGATTTACCTCCCGTTTCTGGCAGAAGTTCCACAAGGAACTGGGCACGTGTAACGCCCGTAGATCCGGGCTAGTCAATTTAGAGACAATGAGCATCAAAAATGAGTTTTTGATGGAAGATTATTTAGAAGGAATAATCTTAATCAAGTGGTAGTATATGTTACAAGGGTTCCATACATATAAAGAACGCCGAAATCCGAGTTATAACGAAGAAGTTATGGCCCGTCGAAGTTTTACGGCAAAACCGGCACGGCACCGGGAGACGTAAATAGTGAAATTACGATAGAGTACTTTTTAGCCTTAGTGATCTAAACAGAAGTTGTAGTATACGTTAAACCGAGAACATACAAAAAAAGAACGCCCAAATCTGACTTCGTATGAGGAAGTTATGAATTTTCTAAGATTTGGCATAGTAGTGCACGGCCCGAAATTCGAATTTTAGATCGATCGATTTTTGGCCAATGCAACCTAAATGAGAATTGAAGATCTCTTTAATAGTAGCGCAACGGTAAAAAGACAGACGAAAACGGACGTCGGATGAAGAAGTTATGAATTTTTAACGGACTTTTCCTGTCCCGGCCTGTTAAAAATATAACTTTAAAAATAAAGTCAAAATTAGCCGACGGAGTCTAAATGAAAGTTGTAGAGTACGTCTCCACCTACGCGTGGATATAAAGAGCTTCAAAAACGGAGTTCGTATGAACAAGTTACAAATTATAATAGCATATTTACGTATTAAAATAAAGTATAAATCATATATACGTACACATGTATATACATATGTATATATCATTAGAAAGGTATCGACGATGCGGTCATTATAAGACTAGTGTTGAATACTTTCGACATTAGTTTAGTACAAATATCGTTAAATCTATTTAAAATAGTATTATAAATGGGTGTTTAGTTGTTTATATAACTATAAGGTCATTAAGTAACTATGAGGGTAGTTTTGAAAATTTAATTACTATAAATAAGAGCCTTGGGATCCCATATTTCTTGCACCATTCTCTTGATTCAAGAGTCTTTATATTCTTATCCCCCGAGCATTTCGGTCCCTCGTGATTCGACTTCTCTTTCTGTAGTTTTAGTATAGTAAGGTGAGCGCTGAAGCGTTGCACGAATCTTTCTTAGAAAGATTCGGCGACGAAGTTCTGCCCCTGCAGAGCCCGACTCCTAGCTAAAACCCTCTTGTAAATAAATTATGCTTACCCTATTTTAATATAGCTTATATTTAAAATTAGTATTGTTATTATGAACTTATAATAGATATTTGGGCTATTATTATGACTTATATAAGTGTCGTTATAATATCTTTTTAACTACTCGCGGTACGGGGAATCTGGTTTAAAGGGCCGCATATGGTTGTTGGATTTCAGAAGTGATATATGCCAAAATGGTCTTGCCCTCCGGTGTTTTATGTATGGCCCCTGTCTGTACATAGTGGTTGGAAAATATTGTTTAAACGCTTATATAATAATAATAATAATAATAATAATAATAATAATAATAATAATAGGACTAATAATTAGTCACGGTAAATATTATACTAAAATCTAGTGGTAATAATACTAGGTTTCGTTGAAGAAATTATTTTAAATTAAATGAAGCGTTATCCGAGTACCGAGTCACCACCTTATCAAGTGAGTGCATAGTTACTTTCATCTTACACATAGATATGAAGTATTTTATATAAATTACGTGCTATGTGTGCATATAACTTGTATACTTGCTATCTATGTTGGATGAACGATTTTATACATGTTTTAAATAATTTAAACTGTATATGTATTTTATATATACGAATATGTTGGGTAAAACATGGGTAGATGAATGATGAGAGATGAAAGATGATATGAGTGAACAATGGCAGCTATAGACTTAGTGCCTAATAAATAACATCGACAACTATGGACTTAGTGTCTATTAGATAAACGTTGGTAGCTATGGACTTAGTACCTGTTAGATAAACGCTGGTAGCTATGGACTTAGTACCTGTTAGATAAACGTTGGTAGCTATGGATTTAATACCTATTAGATAAACACTGGTAGCTATGGATTTAGTACCCGATGAATGAACTTTAGCAGCTATGGAATTAATGCTTTACGAACGAGCATTGGCAGCTATGGACTTAGTGCCTGTCATATGAACCCTGGAAGCGATGGAATTCAGAATGAACGAATGCAGGATAGATGATTCTTAGGGTAGACCCTTAAGAATAACGAATATAATGGGGATGGGTAATTAGGTTAATTGTTTGACGATTAAACATAATAATTATATTATTGTGGGTTGAAAACCCTATGTACTCACCAGGTTTCCCAACCTGACCACTCAAGCTTATTTGTATCGCAGGTGTCGATATGAAGTTACATTACACTGAGAGATTAAAGAGATGTAGATCACTAGTGTAAATGAATGAAAGTTCTGTTTATGCTTATTTTTATGTATTGACAATGACATCCCAAATGTTTTAAAATGAATAAAAATTACATTTCTTCGGAAATGCTTTGATAACGTAATTATCATGTTTTACTGGGAACAAATTCCGCAACATTTTCTATCAAAAAAGTACTCTGATTTTTGTAAAGCATAAACAAAATCGGTCTTTTTTGGCCGTGAAAATGGGGATGTCACAGCACGTGGCTGCACTTTAGCACAACATTTCATCCGCAGACCGACGGTCAGAGTGAGCGGACCATTCAGACCCTCGAGGATATGTTGAGGGCGTGTGTCATTGACTTCGGTGGGAGCTGGGATTCCCACCTACCCCTGGAAGAGTTCGCCTACAACAACAGTTATCATTCCAGCATTGGCGCCCCGCCTTTCGAGCTGTTGTATGGGCGGATATGTCGCACCCCGGTTTGTTGGGGTGAGGTTAGACACAGGGTGATGGGATAGACGGAGGTGGTCTTGCAGACTATGGAGAAGATTCAGCAGATTACGCAGCGACTGTAGACTTCTCAGAGTCGGCAGAAGAGTTACGCCGACAGACGCCAATCTAATTTAGAGTTCTAGGTTGGTGACATGGTACTCCTGAAGGTCTCGCCCTGGAAGGATGTGATCCACTTCAGGAAGAGGGGGAAATTGGGCCCTCGATACATCGGGTCGTTTAGGATTGTTACCAGGGTTGGCAAGGTGGCATAAATGTTAGAGCTACCGGAGGAGCTCAGTCGGATCTACAACACTTTCCACGTTTCACAATTGCGAAAGTGCGTTGTGGATCAAGAGGCAGTAGTATCGTTGGATGACATTCAGGTCGATGAGCGCCTGAATTATGTGGAGAGGCCCGGGGCCATATTGGAGAGGAAGATGAAGGTTCTACGGAACAAGGAGATACCTCTAGTAAAGGTACAGTGGGAGCATCGGAGGGGATCCGAGTGGACATGGGAGCCCGAGTCCGAGATGCAGGAACATTACCCGGATCTATTTACTGCAGCAGACTTCGAGGACGAAGTATAGGTCAAGTGCGGGAGAATTGTAACATCCCGAGATTTTGGAGGTGTTTTCGAACCCTCCTCTATCATTACCTTGTCATTTATAGTCCTTGGGGTTGGAAGTGTAGAGTCAAGATAAGTTTAAGGGCCAAAGTTGCAACATTTAGGCCAAGAAGGAGTACGTTGCACGTACATAAGTGTACGCTAAGCGTATTAAGGTCCGCCTTAGTACGCTGGGCGTAAACTTGTGTACGCTGGGCGTACGAATGTCAGGATGAAACCCTAATATTTAGGGTGTGGAGGCTATATAAACATCCTTATGGCTCATTTTCTCTCATCATTCTCAGTATCCATCTTTCAGAAACGTCCCAAACCCTAACCTTCTGTGTGAGTGTGAGTTAGTGTGTGTTTCGAAGCTCTTGAAGGTGAAGTCATTGCATCAAGTAGTTGCAGAAGGAAGGCCAACTTGTAGATCTGAAGTTCTCTTGTGCTTTAGGAACTCCAGAAGGTAAAAAGCTTCTAACTTGGCAACTATTTTGAGTAGATCTTGTGTTATTTAGGTTCTTGGCACTTTTCTTGTCCCAAAAACCCCAATATGGTGCATGATGCTTCTTAGCCATAATAAGCTGTCCTTCCAGACCCTAAAAAGGGTCCTAAGTGATAAAAATGAGGTCCCATTAGTTGAATGTGTCCCATGCATGGAATAAGAAGGTCTTAATGGATTAAGACCAAGTATTAAGAGTTTTCTGGACGTCCAAAGTGATAAAGTTCGTGACTTTATGGGTCCTAGGCACGTTAGGCCTCTGGATCTGAAGTTTGGGCTTAAGTGCTTAAGCCAATAAGCACTTAAGAAGATTTTGGCAAAACACTGCGTACGCCCAACGTAAATCCGGTACGCTTAGCGTACTGGGTCAACCACCCTGATGGTGGTCAACATCTGAGAGGGTACGCCCCGCGTACCAGAGGAGTACAAGCCGCGTACGCCTTCTGTTGGGCCTTGACATTTGGGCTTTGAGTTTTGGACTGTTTATGGGCTATTTGGGTTTGGGCCTTTGCTGGACTTCATGAATATAGTGTTTGGGCCAAGTTTTGATAATGGATCTTGGGATTAGGCCCAATTAGGGAGTTGGGCCCAATTTGGTAAGTTGGGCCATTAATGGGCTTTATAAATGGACTTTCAAGTTAAGGACTTGGTATTGGGTTTTTTTCCCAATAAAGAGGATGGACTTAATAAGTGGTGTGGACACGTAGTCAAGAAGGTTATTTTAGGTATTAACTTAGTATTTATTATGTGATAGTTTGGGATTCCCGGTGAGACAACAGTCAGAGATTTGCAGTATTTTGGCACTACTTGCGAGGTGAGTTATCCTCACTATACTAAGGGGTCTAAGGCACCAAGGCCGGCCCCTTGGATATGATATCCTAGCAGTTGGTAGTATGTTGAGTATGGAGACGAGTGATAGCCTACGCATCGTGGCAGCTGAAGCCGCATGAGACGAGATACCCTACGCATGACTTGGAACTGGGGGCGGTGGTGTTCGCCCTCAAGATATGGAGACACTACCTCTATGGGGTCCGTTGTACCATTTACACGGATCACAAGAGCTTGAGACATATCATGGATCAGCCGAACCTGAACATGAGGCAACGCAGGTGGTTGGACGTAGTCAAGGACTACGATTGCGAGATCCTTTACCATCATGGTAAAGCGAATGTAGTGGCGGACGCTTTGAGCCGCAAGTCAGCGGGGTTTTCCACCCCAGCGGTATGTATGAGGATAGCGGTGGATTCTCCGCTGGTGAGTTTGATCAGAGATGCCCAGGTTGAGGGCATCCGCCCGAAAAATTGGAAGCTGGAGAGGATCAAGGGCGAGAACACCCGGTTTGTGCAGGATAGTCGGGGACTATTAACCCGATGCGGTCGGGTTTGGGTTCCAATGACGGGTGGGGTTAGGCAGACGGTTATGGAGGAGGCTCATAAGTTTCATTTCTCTATTCACCCGGGGGCTACCAAGATGTATCGGGATTTGAGTTTGAGCTATTGGTGGCCGTGCATGAAGCGGGAAATCGCCTGGTACGTTGAGAGGTGCTTGACCTGTAGGATGGTCAAGGCCGAGCATCAGTGGCCGCATGGAAAGCTGCAGCCCCTAGAGATTCCCATGTGGAAATGGGAACAGATCACGATGGATTTTATTACCAAATTGCCGAAGACGGCAAAGGGGTTTGATGCTATATGGGTCATCGTGGATCGATTGACCAAGAGCGCCCATTTCTTGGCTATACGAGAGGGCTCATCGGCCGCGAAATTGGCCGAATTGTACGTTCGGGAGATCGTGTCTCGCCATGGGGTTCCTGTCTCCATTGTCTCTGATCGGGATGTCAGGTTTACCTCCCGCTTCTGGCAACAGTTTCACGAGGAGCTGAGCACGCGATTGCACTTCAGCACAGCATTCCACCCGCAGACAGACGGCCAGAGCGAGCGGACTATTCAGACCCTCGAGGACATGTTGCGGGCATGTGTCATTGATTTCGGTGGGAGCTGGGATTCTCACCTACCGCTTGCGGAGTTCGCCTACAACAACAGCTATCATTCTAGCCTTGGCGCCCCGCCATTCGAGATGTTGTACGGGCGGAGATGTCGCACCCCGGTTTGTTGGGGCGAAGTTGGGCACAGGGTGATGGGTAGTATGGAGGTAGTCTTGCAGACTACCGAAAAGATCCAGCAGGTTAGACAGCGTTTGCAGACCGCTCAGAGTCAGGAGAAGAGTTATGTCGACAAATGCCGATCCGAGTTGGAGTTTCAGGTGGGTGACATGGTCCTCCTGAAGGTATCACCCTGGAAGGGTGTCGTCAGATTCCGAAAGAGGGGCAAGCTGGGCCCCAGGTTCATTGGTCCTTTTAGGGTTTTGGCCCGGGTGGGTCGGGTCGCCCATCGATTGGATCTCCCGGCAGAGCTTAGCCAGATCCACAACACTTTCCATGTTTCTCAGTTGAGGAAGTGTTTGGTGGACGAGTCAGCAGTAGTACCCATGGAGGATATTCAGGTTGATAGCAGCCTGAATTATATCGAGAGACCAGTTGCGATCTTAGATCGAAAGGCGAAGACCTTGAGGAACAAGGTGGTTCAGTTAGTGAAGGTGCAGTGGCAGCACCGGAAGGGTTCAGAGTGGACGTGGGAGTTCGAAGAGGAGATGCGGGGGCATTACCCGGAGTTGTTTTCAGATGCAGCAGCAGCAGACTTCGAGGACGAAGTCTGAGACAAGTGGGGGAGAATTGTAACGCCCCGTTCCTGGTACGTATTTAATTTGATTAAATGTTTCTTTTTGTAAGAGCTACTCGGCGAGTTGTAGCCCTAACTCGCCGAGTGGATGTCGAATTGGACGCGGGCCTTAAGTGATCTACTCAGCGAGTCCACGCCTGGACTCGGCGAGTAGGCCAGTCAGGAGAAAACCCTAATCCTTAGGGTTTGCACCCTATTTAAACGTCCTTATAGCCCCATCTCAGCCTCCATCGCCCTCAGAGCATTCCTTATCGAAACCCTAGTCTCCATTGGTGAGTTTGAGTGATTGTTGCCTTGTGAAGGGACTTTTGGTGCACATTGGAGCAAGTGGAAGAAGGAAGGGGTTGAAGAGCTCAAGGAAGGGGACTTAGATCCAGAACACATTCATTTGTGGTCACCCATTCTGGTAATAAAGTTTCCATCTTGATTATTGATCTATTAGATCTTGTTTGTCCCTAAATTGTTGCTTTTAAGCCCTAAAACCCCAAATCCTTGGTAGAGAAACCTTATGGTTGGGCTATACTTCAGATCTGGACCCTCATTACCTTCTAGAGTTGTAAAGTCTCAGTTATGTTCGTGATTGAGGTCCCTCTTGAGCTTAGAACCCCATTAAGAGCTTAGTTTTGACATTTGGAGCCCTTAAAGCTATGCATGCATGTAAAGTTTGCAACTTTACGTGATAAGCATGCCCTAGAAGCCTAGATCTGTGGTTTGGAGCCGCTGCATGGCTCAAACCAGGTCTGTATGGAAAAAGGACTGAATGAACTCGGCGAGTAGAACGTTGGACTCAGCGAGTCCTATGAACATAACCGTGAACTCGGCGAGTTGGTTGAGCAACTCGGCGAGTTCGTTGAAGATTGCCTTGAACTCGGCGAGTTGTTAGAAGACTCAGCGAGTTGGCTAGGGTTTCTTCCAAATCTTGGCCACGTATGAACTCGACGAGTTAAAAAGGGAACTCGACGAGCCAATCAAGGATTTCATGACTTCTGGAGTTCAGGAAGGACTCGACGAGTCGGTGATCTGCACTCGACGAGTCGAGTCAACATAGACTGTTGACTTTGACTGCGGACTTTGACTTGGACCAAGGGTTGACCAGTTGACTTCTGATGGTTTCTAGTAATTGGGAGATTTATGAAAAAGGTTTGTATGGTACCTATAGGTGGTGGAGTTCGTGTTGGACCCAGGAGTTGAGCCTTCTTATTTCCGACGACAGTTGCGAGGTGAGTTATCCTCACTATACTAAGGGGTCTAAGGCACCAAGGCCGGCCCATTGGATATGATATCCTAGTAGTTGTATTATGTTGAGTATGAGTTAGTTATGCATGCTAGTTTGATACGCTAGAGGGTAGGTCTGTAGGACTACCTGTGATACTGATTGATTGTCTGCATGTGCATTATCTGTTACATGTTGATATGTTATGTGGGATGGGTTGAGGTTGTACTGCTCCGTGCGGTAGCCAACAAACCCTAGAGTATTTCAGATATGAGCTGAGTGCCCGATAGGCATTCCAGACTCATATTGAGGACTTGGGAGCATTCCAGATACGAGCTGAGGGCCCGGTAGGTATTCCAGACTCGTACTGAGGGCTCGGTGGCATTCCAGATACGAGCTGAGGGCCCGGTAGGCATTCCAGACTCGTACTGAGGGCTCGGTGGCATTCCAGATTTGAGCTGAGGGCCCGATAGGCATTCCAGACTCGTACTGAGGGCTCGGTAGCAATCCAGATGTGAGCTGAGGGCCCGGTAGGCATTCCAGACTCACACTGTGGGCCCAGGGGTATTCCAGTTTGCAAAGCTGTGGACCCGTTATGTGCTGTTCTGCTCAGTTTGTTATGATATGTCATGGTGTGACATAGTTATGTGGACTGTATGTGTATCGGTATTTTGGGGGTAACTCACTAAGCTTTCGGGCTTACAGTTTCAGTTTATTGTTTCAGGTACATCAGGGGATCGCGGCAAGGCGAAGGCATGATCGTACAGCACCTCCTATTATGTTATGTTTCTGGGAAAACTCTGATATAAATGTATTTTGAAAACAAAGTTGTAATGTTTTGATAAATTCGACATGTTTTGAAAGTTTAAATTTGGCTTGAATTTTTGGGTGTTACAAGTTGGTATCAGAGCCTTGGTTTGAGTGAATTGGAGGAACACTCGTGTGACTCCAGTCTCAAATCAAGGAAAGGATTTTCAAAATGATTTTTCAAAAAGGTTTTCAAAATAAATAAAGGAGGATGCAGGGCGTACGATCAGCCGGAGCCAGTAAGTAGACCCCAAAATACCATACAAGTTATTTGATTATACGATATGATAGAACAGCATGTTAGTGCTAGGCTAGGGATCTTCAGGAATTTAATGATAGAATTGCCTGAATACATGATGCCTGCTAGCCTAGGGTTTCCTTTATGTGAGATTGACATCATTACTGTAGTTGTCTAATGTATGCATCCCAGTTGTACATAATTAAGATCTTATAGCCTAAGAACATTTGATTTGGCCTTATGTTCTGTTCTTGTTTGATTGGGGGCTTGGGGTAGGATTGGATATTCTAAAGTCTATAGGGTCCAGCGTTATGCATGGCTAGCATACATTAGTGCTGCAGGGTTGGTGGAAGTTTCATGGATAGGAGGGATTGAGTGAGACCGGAAGGTCAGTTATAAGATATTTAGCATTCCTTTAGGAGTGAGGATTGAGCGCTCGCCATGTTGTGCATATTGTTAGGGTGTTGTGGTGATACTTGGGGCAAATATGGGTAGGTGTGGAAGGTAGTAGGGGCCCATGCTACTGAAAGCACAGGACCTATACGCGTGTCAAGTAAGTCGCAATCCCTAGGGTTAGTAGGGAGTTGGCTCCCAGTGATTTATATGAATTATCTGATAACTGGTGATATGTTTCAGAATGGTGATGACGAGGCGCTTCGTGGCTGGATCCGGTTCGGGATCAGGATCAGGGGACAGAGGCCAGGAGGGGCCGACAGCACCTGAGCCAGTGGTGCAGATGGGTATAGAGGAGTTGGATGCCAGGATTCGAGAGATCCTGCATGATGAGGTTGCTGCTGCATTCCGGGCTCAGTTACCGGAGATGTTCGGGTCGATCAAGACCGCCATGGTGGAGTATTTTGATGAGCGTTATGCAGCCCTTGCAGAGACAGCCGCCGCAGCAGCTGCATCAGCTGTATCAGCGACGGGAGGAGGAGTTGGTAGAGGTTTTCAGTACAAGGACTTCGATAACACGAAGCCCCCTACTTTTGATGGGACGCAGGATCCCATCAAGGCTATGAGGTGGATTTCAGATGTGGAGGGGTGTTTCTTCACCTGCTTGTGTCCTGCTGACCAGAAGGTCAGGTGTGCTCTGAACCTGCTTAGGTCTGGGGCCAAGGACTGGTGGAGACTTGCGACTGGGTCGTACTCTGATGATCAGATAGCTGCTGTTACTTGGGAGCAGTTCAGGGATATGTTCCGCGCCCGTTACATTCCACGGGTTGAGCGGGAGCGATTGGCACAGGAGTTTTTGAGTTTGAGACAGGATGGGGAGTCGGTGACGGAGATCACCCGGATGTTCACTGAGAGGGCGATGTTTTGCCCGGAGTTTGCTTCAGAGCAGGCCCAGATGACCCGTTATCTGAGCATGCTCAAGACGGATATCTGTCAGTTTGTGTCTACCCAGCGATGTGATACTCTTCTAGAGTTGCAGGAGGCCGCCGGAAGGCGTGAGTTGGAGATTAAGCAGCAGTTGAGAGAACAGCGGCAGGCCCCGGCACATTCTCAGCCGGCACCGAAGCGGTCTAAGACCGCTGATACTAGGACCGGGGGTCAGCAGAGCCGCACATGTGGGAAGTGTGGCAAGGGTCATTCTGGTGTGTGTCGAGCTGGTAGTGGATGCCACAAGTGTGGCAAGGAGGGGCATTACGCGAAAGACTGTCGCCAGGCCGCTCCAGTTCAGAGTATGAGGTTATGTTACCATTGTGATCAGGTTGGCCATTTGAAGGCCAACTGCCCGTTACTCGCCGCCAAACCGGCGCAGGCTCCAGCGCTGGCTACTTTGAGGATCACGGATGGGAGACCATTCAGGGCAGAGCCTCCAAAGGCTCAGGGTCGTGCCTTCCAGCTTACAGCGGAGGAGGCCAGAGCAGCACCAGATGTGGTTGCTGGTATGTTTTTATCCTTATCTCGTTTTCCTATATCTGTTGTATGCTTATCTGTTGCACCTGTGGTTAGGTACGTTTTAGTGAACTCCTTGTCTGCTTTGGTCTTATTTGACTCGGGGGCGAGTCGGTCCTTCGTATCTCAGACATTTAGTAGGGAGTTCAGTGCGCCAGTGGGCGAGTTAGAGTGTCCGTTGCGAGTTTCTATCGCCAACGAACACGGGGTTTCTGCTTCTTCAGTTTATCGAGGGTGTGACTTGGAGATTTTCGGGGTGTCATTTCCGATAGATTTGATTCCGATTCCTATGGGGGAGGTATGCGTGATTGTAGGCATGGATTGGCTCAGTCGATTCGGTGTCATGATCGACTGTGAGGGGCATCGAGTAGTAGTTCGAACCCCAAGTGGGGGAGAACTGATTGTATATGGCGAGGGCACAAGAGTGGGATCAGGGTTTTGTTCAGCTGCCAGGGCACGACAGTACATTCAGCACGGGTGTGCAGGTTATCTAGCGTATGTGGTAGATACGCGAGCCAGGGATCAGATTTCGGTTTCCGACGTACCGGTGGTCAGGGAGTTCGCAGTCGTATTCCCGGAGGAGTTACCAGGGATACCTCCAGAGAGGCAGGTCGAGTTCAGGATCGACCTGGTGCCAGGTGCGGCCCCTATTGCTAAGGCGCCGTACCGATTGGCACCGCCAGAGATGCAGGAGCTGTCATCGCAGCTGCAGGAACTGCTGGGCAAGCAGTTCATTCGACCTAGCAGTTCTCTATGGGGAGCACCGATACTTTTCGTCCGGAAGAAGGACGGTTCGCACCGGATGTGTATCGATTACCGGGAGTTGAATAAGTTCACGGTGAAGAACCATTATCCACTCCCGAGGATAGACGATCTCTTCGACCAGTTACAGGGTGCATCTTGGTTTTCCAAGATAGACGTGAGGTCTGGGTATCATCAGGTCAGGGTCAGAGAGGAGGACGTGGAGAAGACCGCGTTCCGAACTCGTTATGGACATTACGAGTTCGTGGTGATGCCGTTTGGGCTCACCAACGCGCCAGCGGTGTTCATGGACCTGATGAATCTGGTCTGTAGACCGATGCTTGATCGCTCGGTCATAATGTTTATAGATGATATCTTGGTGTATTCCAAGACCCGAGAGCAGCATGAGGAACATCTGCGAGAGCTGTTGGGAGTTCTAAGACGGGAACGGCTGTACGCCAAGTTCTCGAAGTGTGAGTTTTGGTTACGGGAGGTCCAGTTCCTCGGACATCTCGTTAACCAGGAGGGGATTTTGGTCGATCCGGCCAAAATCGAGGCGGTTATGCAGTGGGAGGTTCCGAAATCTCCCTCAGATATTAGGAGCTTTCTGGGGTTGGCAGGGTACTACCGGAGGTTCATACGGGACTTCTCCAAGATTGCAGTGACCCTCACTCGTCTGACAAGGAAGGGAGTGGGTTTCCGATGGGGTCCCGAGCAGCAGAGGGCGTTTGAGACCCTCCGTCAGCATTTGTGCGAGGCTCCAGTATTGACACTCCCGGAGGGAGTCGAGGATTTTGTGGTGTTCTGTGATGCATCCATCACAAGTTTAGGGGCGGTTCTCATGCAGAGAGGACGAGTGATAGCCTACGCATCGCGGCAGCTGAAGCTGCATGAGACGAGATAACCTACGCATGACTTGGAACTGGGGGCGGTGGTGTTCGCCCTCAAGATATGGAGACACTACCTCTATGGGGTCCGTTGTACCATTTACACGGATCACAAGAGCTTGAGACATATCATGGATCAGCCGAACCTGAACATGAGGCAACGCAGGTGGCTGGACGTAGTCAAGGACTACGATTGCGAGATCCTTTACCATCCTGGTAAAGCGAATGTAGTGGCGGACGCTTTGAGCCGCAAGTCAGCGGGGTTTTCCACCCCAGCGGTATGTATGAGGATAGCGGTGGATTCTCCGCTGGTGAGTTTGATCAGAGATGCCCAGGTTGAGGGCATCCGCCCGAAAAATTGGAAGCTGGAGAGGATCAAGGGCGAGAACACCCGGGTTGTGCAGGATAGTCGGGGACTATTAACCCGATGCGGTCGGGTTTGGGTTCCAATGACGGGTGGGGTTAGGCAGACGGTTATGGAGGAGGCTCATAAGTCTCATTTCTCTATTCACCCGGGGGCTACCAAGATGTATCGGGATTTGAGTTTGAGCTATTGGTGGTCGTGCATGAAGCGGGAAATTGCTTGGTACGTTGAGAGGTGCTTGACCTGTAGGATGGTCAAGGCCGAGCATCAGTGGCCGCATGGAAAGCTGCAGCCCCTAGAGATTCCCATATGGAAATGGGAACATATCACGATGGATTTTATTACAAAATTGCCGAAGACGGCAAAGGGGTTTGATGCTATATGGGTCATCGTGGATCGATTGACCAAGAGCGCCCATTTCTTGGCTATACGTGAGGGCTCATCGGCCGCGAAATTGGCCGAATTGTACGTTCGGGAGATCGTGTCTCGCCATGGGGTTCCTGTCTCCATTGTCTCTGATCGGGATGTCAGGTTTACCTCCCGCTTCTGGCAAAAGTTTCACGAGGAGCTAGGCACGCGATTGCACTTCAGCACAGCATTCCACCCGCAGACAGACGGCCAGAGCGAGCGGACTATTCAGACCCTCGAGGACATGTTGCGGGCATGTGTCATTGATTTCGGTGGGAGCTGGGATTCTCACCTACCGCTTGCGGAGTTCGCCTACAACAACAGCTATCATTCTAGCCTTGGCGCCCCGCCATTCGAGATGTTGTACGGGCGGAGATGTCGCACCCCGGTTTGTTGGGGCGAAGTTGGGCACAGGGTGATGGGTAGTACGGAGGTAGTCTTGCAGACTACCGAAAAGATCCTGCAGGTTAGACAGCGTTTGCAGACCGCTCAGAGTCAGCAGAAGAGTTATGTCGACAAACGCCGATCCGAGTTGGAGTTTCAGGTGGGTGACATGGTCCTCCTGAAGGTATCACCCTGGAAGGGTGTCGTCAGATTCCGAAAGAGGGGCAAGCTGGGCCCCAGGTTCATTGGTCCTTTTAGGGTTTTGGCCCGGGTGGGTCGGGTCGCCTATCGATTGGATCTCCCGGCAGAGCTTAGCCAGATCCACAACACTTTCCATGTTTCTCAGTTGAGGAAGTGTTTGGTGGACGAGTCAGCAGTAGTACCCATGGAGGATATTCAGGTTGATAGCAGCCTGAATTATATCGAGAGACCAGTTGCGATCTTAGATCGAAAGGCGAAGACCTTGAGGAACAAGGTGGTTCAGTTAGTGAAGGTGCAGTGGCAGCACCGGAAGGGTTCAGAGTGGACGTGGGAGTCCGAAGAGGAGATGCGGGGGCATTACCCGGAGTTGTTTTCAGATGCAGCAGCAGCAGACTTCGAGGACGAAGTCTGAGACAAGTGGGGGAGAATTGTAACGCCCCGTTCCTGGTACGTATTTAATTTGATTAAATGTTTCTTTTTGTAAGAGCTACTCGGCGAGTTGTAGCCCTAACTCGTCGAGTAGATGTCGAATTGGACGCGGGCCTTAAGTGATCTACTCGGCGAGTCCACGCCTGGACTCGGCGAGTAGGCCAGTCAGGAGGAAACCCTAATCCTTAGGGTTTGCACCCTATTTAAACGTCCTTATAGCCCCATCTTAGCCTCCATCACCCTCAGAGCATTCCTTATCGAAACCCTAGTCTCCATTGGTGAGTTTGAGTGATTTTTGCCTTGTGAAGGGACTTTTGGTGCACATTGGAGCAAGTGGAAGAAGGAAGGGGTTGAAGAGCTCAAGGAAGGGGACTTAGATCCAGAACACATTCATTTGTGGTCACCCATTCTGGTAATAAAGTTTCCATCTTGATTATTGATCTATTAGATCTTGTTTGTCCCTAAATTGTTGCTTTTAAGCCCTAAAACCCCAAATCCTTGGTAGAGAAACCTTATGGTTGGGCTATACTTCAGATCTGGACCCTCATTACCTTCTAAAGTTGTAAAGTGTCAGTTATGTTCGTTATTGAGGTCCCTCTTGAGCTTAGAACCCCATTAAGAGCTTAGTTTTGACATTTGGAGCCCTTAAAGCTATGCATGCATGTAAAGTTTGCAACTTTACGTGATAAGCATGCCCTAGAAGCCTAGATCTGTGGTTTGGAGCCGCTGCATGGCTCAAACCAGGTCTGTATGGAAAAAGGACTGAATGAACTCGACGAGTAGAACGCTGGACTCGGCGAGTCCTATGAACATAGCCGTGAACTCGACGAGTTGGTTGAGCAACTCGGCGAGTTCGTTGAAGATTGCCTTGAACTCGGCGAGTTGTTAGAAGACTCAGCGAGTTGGCTAGGGTTTCTTCCAAATCTTGGCCACGTATGAACTCGACGAGTTAAAAAGGGAACTCGACGAGCCAATCAAGGATTTCACGACTTCTCGAGTTCAGGAAGGACTCGACGAGTCGGTGATCTGCACTCGACGAGTCGAGTCAACATAGACTGTTGACTTTGACTGCGGACTTTGACTTGGACTAAGGGTTGACCAGTTGACTTCTGATGGTTTCTGGTAATTGGGAGATTTATGAAAAAGGTTTGTATGGTACCTATAGGTGGTGGAGTTCGTGTTGGACCCAGGAGTTGAGCCTTCTTATTTCCGACGACAGTTGCGAGGTGAGTTATCCTCACTATACTAAGGGGTCTAAGGCACCAAGGCCGGCCCATTGGATATGATATCCTAGTAGTTGTATTATGTTGAGTATGAGTTAGTTATGCATGCTAGTTTGATACGCTAGAGGGTAGGTCTGTAGGACTACCTGTGATACTGATTGATTGTCTGCATGTGCATTATCTGTTACATGTTGATATGTTATGTGGGATGGGTTGAGGTTGTACTGCTCCGTGCGGTAGCCAACAAACCCTAGAGTATTTCAGATATGAGCTGAGGGCCCGATAGGCATTCCAGACTCATATTGAGGACTTGGGAGCATTCCAGATACGAGCTGAGGGCCCGGTAGGCATTCCAGACTCGTACTGAGGGCTCGGTGGCATTCCAGATACGAGCTGAGGGCCCGGTAGGCATTCCAGACTCGTACTGAGGGCTCGGTGGCATTCCAGATATGAGCTGAGGGCCCGGTAGGCATTCCAGACTCGTACTGAGGGCTCGGTGGCAATCCAGATGTGAGCTGAGGGCCCGGTAGGCATTCCAGACTCACACTGTGGGCCCAGGGGTATTCCAGTCTGCAAAGCTGTGGACCCGTTATGTGCTGTTCTGCTCAGTTTGTTATGATATGTCATGGTGTGACATGGTTATGTGGACTGTATGTGTATCGGTATTTTGGGGGTAACTCACTAAGCTTTCGGGCTTACAGTTTCAGTTTATTGTTTCAGGTACATCAGGGGATCGCGGCAAGGCGAAGGCATGATCGTACAGCACCTCCTATTATGTTATGTTTCTGGGAAAACTCTTATATAAATGTATTTTGAAAACAAAGTTGTAATGTTTTGATAAATTCGACATGTTTTGAAAGTTTAAATTTGGCTTGAATTTTTGGGTGTTACATGAATACATCCTAATATAATTATATCATACTTTATCCATATATTGGGTTGACAAAATTGCAAGAATGGTCCCTGTGGTATGTCAAAACTAGCAAGTTTGGTCCAAACAAGTTTGGACTCGCAAGGGTGGTCCAAAAGTTTCATTTTGTTGCGAGTTTGGTCCAAAATTTTGGAAACTTTTTATAATGACGAATTTGCCCCTCATTTTCTCTTTTTTCTTATTCATTTTCAGATTAAAAAAACAAGAAAATAAAAATAAAAATAAAACTCACCCTTATTATCACACCCACCCACTATCTCTTTAACATACATAGTATATCTCTCTCTTTCTCTTTCTCTCTCTCTCTCTCTCCATGTGTCACCGGAAACAGCCGCCACCCGCCATAAACCTCTGTCGGCTACCAGAAACCACCACCAACAACATGAAACCACCGCCACCATCTCGAAAGCATCGCTACAACCACCATTTTTCCTTTAATTTGTTTCTCTTTCTGTCCACCATCTGTCTCCTTCTACAGCGTAAGGGATTTTTTGTTTTCATTGGAAAAAATATCAGGTTCGATATTTCCAAGATCTGTTTTCATATCAATGGTGTTTGCCAGAAAAACACTGAGATACAAGATCACTGACGCTAGTTTCGGGTACTAGATCGGTGACGGTAGGATCGTCGGGGAATGAGAGGCGACGACGTACAAATCTAGACGTCGACTTCGTCTCTCTACTTCTCTGACAACACAGAGGTGGCGGCGACATAGAGGAAAGTCGACGGTGGCGCTAACAGAGACTGATTAGATAGCGGAGCTGAACACCTACGACGTTGTAGATCCGACGTTGGATGTTCAGATCTTTGTCGTCGTTAGTGGTTTGGATTTAGAAAGACTCTCTGGAGTTCACATCGTTAGTGGTGGCCACCTCCAGTCTTCGCACACCTTTAGATCCGTCGGAACCCTCTCCTCCGAAAGATACAATCTTCGGAAGATATAGTCGCCGGAAGCCTCCATTTGTATTTTCTTTTTCAGAATATGAATGGATTTTTTGGAGAGAGAGAGAGAGAAAGAGAGAGAGTATTTTATTTTTTCTTTTCTTTTTAAAATTTTTGTAATAAAAAAACTGAAAAAAGTAAATATCAAGGGCAAAACTATAATGTAACATACACGTTAATAACCATGTATAATTATCGTGTTTTGTTAGTTTAAAAATGAATATTATTAAATATTATATGGTTTTGAGCATTGAGTTCTAACTTGATAGTTTTATGAGATTGAAGTAAAACTATGTTTTGAATCATTCGGAAAGTGATGGGAAGTCTTATGAGATTCCAATCAAAAGTCAACTATTGAAATTAACGAAAATATAAAGTTAGAAATAATTAAAAATGATGTTATTGAAAGTTGTAGATTATCCTGTTAGAAACATTTAGGCGAAAACCTCATCGAAATCCGAGTTATAACGAAGAAGTTATGACCAATCGAAGATCCGCGACAAAACCGGCAAAACACTATTTAGTGTAAAAAGTGAGTTTTTGATAAACTACTTTTTAGCTTTAGTGATCTAAATGAAAGTCGTAGTATTCATCAAACCGAGAATTTCCATAAAAAGAACGTCCAAATCTGACTTCGTATGAGGAAGTTATTATTTTTCTAAGTTTCGGTATAGTAGTATACAGCTAAAAACTCGAAATAAATATCGAGTGAGTTTTAGCCGACACAACCTAAACGAGAATCGAAGGTCTCGTCAATAGTAGTACAACGGTAAAATGAAAGATGAAAATAGACGTCGGATGAAGAAGTTATGATTTTTTAACGGACTTTCCCTGTCTCGGCCCGTTAAAAATATAATATTAAAAATAAAGTCAAAATTAGCCGACGGAGTCTAAACAAAAGTTGTAGAGCATAATTTCACCTACGCATGGATATAAAGAAAATCAAAAACAGAGCTCGTATGTGAAAGATATGGATTTTTGAATTTCAGAGCACAAACTTCGAGACCTGACTGCGTTCACGACATGAACATAGAATTCACGACGTGAACTAGTTGAACGACACCTTTCGAGCCTAGAAGACACACGGCAAGCCTAGGATATGACCAGGATCAAAGTCACGACGTGAACATACATGGTTCACGACGTGAACCTCGAAATTCAGCCTATAAATAAGATGCGAAGGTCTCTGGGTTTAGGTTACAAATTTCACTCTTTCACACCTTCTACACTCTCTCAATTTACCCTAGCCCCCCCCCACCCCCCCCCCCACCCCCCCCCCCCCCCCCCGAAGCCTAGGAAACATCCCCGATACCCGAAGCAAGTCCCGACGCCCCGAAGACCCGAGAAAATATTATTTTCAAGTTGAAACTCTGCCCACACAAGGTCCGGTTTTCAACTAAAATTCTCGGCTTCGTCAAAGAAAGTCATATATAGAAACGAAGTGCTGCCCTAATCAGCATTTTAACCTCCGATTATTTCACGGTGAGTTCAATATAGGGACAACTGTATGTTATGTGTTATATATTCAATGTACTTTCTTGTGTTATATCGGGTTTATGCCTTTGGCTATGTAGATCATGACTCGTATAACTTCTGGTATTGGCTTTGTGCCTTTGGACATGTAGAGCATGACTCGTATAACTTCTGGTATTGGCATATGGCTATGTAGGGCTGAAAGCCTGTATATTCTAGCAAAAATGATAATTCGAAATTGTATATTTTGTGCCATTTGGGCTGAAGCTTTATTGATGTATATCAAGTATTGAAATTATTATGTCTCATTGATTGTAAATCATTGAATCAGATTGTTGGTTGATATGGAAAGTTTGTCATATGATACACATATGCCTTTGTTGTTCTTTGTCCCTCTTTGCTTCTGTCATATTGAAATGCATATGGCATAGCGTTATATTGTAACTGTTATTGAACTCACTAAGCGTCACCCGCTTATCCCTCTCAATGTTTAAACTATTGCAGGTGATAAGCATCCAGTATAGTCATGTACTGGTCGAAGATGTAGAATAGATAATATTATAGCTTTTGTATTTAGTGTTTAATTTCCTGGGAAGTTATGTAATATATATATATATATATATATATATATATATATATATATATATATATATATATATATATAATTTTGTAAAAATCTTAATAGTCTGTTTGTATCCAGTCTTTTGTAATTAAACTATCAATGTAAAATATTGTTTTATGAATATGCATGTAGCATGTTTTTGAGTATTATGATGTAGTTTTATCGAAAGGGGTTCTTTCAATCATGGTATCAGAGTAGTAGTTTAAGTGAACTAAATATCACGGATTGGTATTTAGACTTAAACCGTCGGAAGTTCAATATATGAACAGATTCATTGTGAGTATATGGATACAAACCATAGGACCCTTAAGTAAAGTATTAGGTAATAAAAAATCATAATATTCTAAAATACTATGTTACTCAAAGTTTTCAGAACAATGGCTGAACAGGTGGGTAACCATACACCAGAAGTAGGTGGCGATCCTAAACCTGATGAAGTAAATACTCCAGTATCCCCTCGTGAGGAGCGAATCTTAGGTAAACTTACTGGTATTATTCGGCAGACTCTCGAAGAACACAAAAATAATGGTGATAAAGGCAAAGAGAAAGCCATCGGAGAATCTTCAACAGGGGAGGTGAAACGTCCCTCATTTAAAACTTTCAAGAGTACTGGTGCTACGGAGTTTTCAGGAGTCCTTAATCCCATTATTGTTCTTACATGGATCCAGAACACAAAAAAAGTATTCCGTATCTCTCATGTGGTTAATGAAGACAAGGCTAATTACGCTTCTGCAATGCTCATCGGAGAAGCCTTAGTATGGTGGGAAGCAACATTCAAAGCTCTCAATGAATATGACCAAGAGAATTTATCTTGGGAAATATTCAAAACTCATTTGCTAGGAAAGTATTGTCCTCGAGACATGAGGAGAAGATTGGAGAAAGAATTCCTCGAGCTTAAATAGGGAGGAATGACTGTGATCGATTATGAAACTCAATTCAATCAAAAAGCACGATTTGCTGCAAAGTATATTCCAACTGAAGACGATAAAATTCAGTTATTCCTGGATGGACTACGGTATGAAATCCGTGATTTCGTGGCTAATCGGGATGTTCTGTCATTTGAAAAGACTGTTAAGTATGCTTGATAGCGCGAGCATGACTTAGAAATACGTGGTGCCACTCTTCTGTTCCGAAGCATCCATGTATTGATTGAACTGCTCCTGTTTCCTCTATTCCACCTGCTCAATCTATTCAAACTGATCCTGGTAAACAAGTGCAACCTCATAATACCCCTCGTGGTTGCGGTAGGTTACAATCTTTTTCTATTCAGTCCCCCTCGTGTCGAATTTGTGGAAAGAATCATCCAGGCGAATGCAGATTAGAAAAAGGATCAATGATCTATCATGGATGTGGAGAAATAGGCCACATAAAGCCCGTTTGCCCGATGAAGAATGTTACTTGCTTTGCTTGTGGTGTTGCTGGCCACAGGAAGCGTTTCTGCCCTACTCTTACTAGCTAAATGGCGGGAAGTCAAGATTCTGTTCAACAACCGGCAAAAAGTCAAGCTCCTGTTCAACAACCAAAGAATACTCTGACTAAAAAGGAGGAGGTGCCAAAAGCTAAAGGTCGTGCATTTCAGATTACCACGAAGGAGGCACGTGAAGACCCGAATGTTGTGACTGGTACATTTCTCGTCAAATCTAGACCTGCTCATATCTTATTTGATTCTGGTGCCTCATATTCTTTTGTGTCTCATGAATTTGCGCATTCCTTTCAAATTGCTTGCTATGCACTCGCGCAACCATTTCATGTAGATACTGCAGGAAGTATATCATTACTTGCCGATAAAGTCTATAAGGATTGTGTGATAGAAATTGAAGGCTATAACTTTCTTGCTAACCTGATTCCTATCTCCTTGCCCAACTTTGATATTATTCTCGGCATGGATTGGTTGTCAAAGAACCATGCAGAACTCCTGTGCTATGAAAAGATAGTATGTATTCCCATTGAAGGGGAGAATCCTATTTATGTCTACGGTGAACAAAGAATCTTAAAAATAATCTCTTTCCTCAAAGCGCGTAAATTTATATCAAAAGCGTTTTCTACTTATCTGGCCTACACAGTTGATATCTCAAAAGAGGGGAAGAAAACTGTAAATGATGTTCCCGTTGTTAATGAATATCCTAATGTTTTCCCCGATGAATTGTCTGGACTTCCTCCGGATAGGCAAGTAGAATTCCAAATTGATCTTGTACCTGGTGCTGCTCCAATTGCAAAGACTCCTTATCATCTTGCGCCAGCTGAGATGAAGGAAATGATGATCCAACTACAAGAATTACTTGGCAAAGGCTTTATTCGACAGAGTACCTCTCCTTGGGGTGCTCCAGTATTGTTTGTGAAGAAGAAGGACGGTTCGATGCGAATGTGTATTGACTACCGTGAGCTAAATAAAGTAATTATCAAGAACAAGTATCCATTACCTCGCATTGAGGATTTGTTTGATCAACTTCAGGGTGTTAGCTATTTCTCGAAGATTGATTTGAGATCTGGCTATCATCAGTTGAAAGTATACGAGCAGGATGTACCGAAGACTGCTTTTCGTACTCGTTATGGGCATTATGAATTTCTTGTCATGCCAATAGGTTTGACAAATGCTCCTGCTATATTCATGGATATGATGAATCGGGTGTGTCGTCCAATGCTCGATAAATCTTTCATTGTATTCATTTATGATATTCTAATCTATTCCAAGTCTGAGGATGATCTTGCCATTCATATTCGTGAAATATTAGAACTTCTTCGAAAGGAGAAATTATATGCTAAATTCTCGAAATGTGAATTTTGGCTTCGCCAAATTCAATTTCTCGGCCATGTGATTTCTGGCGACGGTATATCCGTAGATCCCACCAAAATTGAAGCTATTCAGAATTGGGAAGTGCCCCGTAATGCTTCCGAAATTCGCAGTTTCTTGGGTCTCGCGGGATATTACCGGAGATTCATTAAAGATTTTTCACGTATAGCTGTACCTCTCACGAGCCTTACACGAAAAGAAGTAAAGTTCTAATGGGGTGAAGCCCAAGAAAAATCTTTCTCAACTCTAAAAGATCCTTTGACTCATGCTCCGATCTTATCACTCCCAGAAGGTGATAATGATTTTTCCGTGTATAACGACGCTTCAAGATTGGGACTAGGTTGCGTGTTGATGCAGCGTGGTAGAGTAATAGCCTATGCCTCAAGACAACTAAAAGAGTATGAAGAGAATTATCCCACCCATGATCTTGAACTCGCTGCAGTAGTATTTTCCCTAAAACTTTTGGAGGCATTATCTTTTTGGTACAAAATACCAATTGTTTACTGATCACAAAAGTCTCAAGTATATATTCAGTCAGCAAACTTTGAATATGAGACAACATCGAGCCATGGAGCTGTCCAAAGACTATGATTGTGACATCTTGTATCATCCTGGAAAGGCCAATGTATTTGCCGATGCACTTAGCAGAAAGGTTTATCATAATAGTGTGTGTTATGCTATTACCCACACTACCGTAAAATTCACTATTCTTGATGAACTAAAGAAATGGCAAGTAGAGGCCTTAAAGCCAGAAAATGTGAAGAAGGAAGGGATGGTACATTATAGTGATGTTTTACTTGATGATCCACGAGGATTGAAGGTATTCAAAAATCGGCTATGGATTCCAAAGATTGGTGGATTAAGACATAAGATTTTAGATGAAGCCCATAAGTCTAAGCTGTCAATACATCCTGGTACAAGTAAAATGTACTATGATGTACGAGCTAATTATTGGTGGCCTGGATTGAAGAGAGACATTGGAAGATACGTGCAGGAATGCTTAGTATGCTTACAAGTCAAAGTGGAACACCAAAACCCATACGGGAGCCCAGAAGGTATTAATGTCCCTATGTGGAATGGGAAGAGTTGTCCATGTATTTTATTACCAAATTGCCGAAGACTGCAAGACAGAAGGATATCATTTAGGTAATTGTCGACCGACTAACTAAGAGTGCACATTTTCTCTCCATGGTGAAACGGCTCCAATGGAGAAATACGCACAAGTGTACTTGGATGAAATTGTTGCAAGACATGGTGTGCCACTAAAGATTATTTCCGATCATGATACTCGCTTCACTTCTCATTTCTGGGCGAGTATGCAACCTGAGTTGGGATCTCGTGTTGCTCTCAGTACAACTTATCATCCCCAGACAGACGGTCAGACGGAGAGAACAATCCAAACAGTAGAAGATATGCTTCGTGCATGCGTCTTGGAGTTTGGTGGTAACTGGGATAAGTACTTACCTCTTGTCAAATTTTCATATAATAACAGTTACCACACTTCAATCAAAATGCCACCATATGAAGCACTATATGGACGTAAATGCCTTACTCCGTTATGTTGGCGTGATGTAGGACAAAAAAATCCTTGGAGGCCCTGAAATGATTCAACAATCCACTGACAAGATTCAAATTGTACGAGAAAGAATGAAAGCAGCCCATGATCGACAAAAGTCCTATGCAGAAAAGAGAAGACGACCCATAGAATTCCAGGTGGGTGATTCCGTAATGTTGAAGGTGTCCCCATGGAAAGGCATTATGTGATTTGGGAAGATAGGAAAATTAAGTCCTAGATTGGTTGGACCTTTCAAAATCATCCAGAGAATTGGTAAACAAGCATACCTGTAACACCCGATTTTGAAAGTGTTCTATTGTGTCTTCGGAGGGCAAGGGTATAAGCGTAATCTGACGACTCGGTCTTTTATGGGTCTCGGGTTTATTCGAGAGGTTTAAAGGCTTGGGGTGTAGCTTGGAGCGTAGGGCTCTTGCCACCTTTTCGTGGATATAAAGTTCGTCGGAAACGGACTTAGAACGAAGAAGTTATAGTACTTCGAAGTTGTTGGCATAATTGGTCCCTGAATGGAAAAGTTTGAATTTCAGCCCGTGCATGCAAGGTGGCAGCCGGGTGAGTATGCCCAGTGTAAGCTGGGGTACGCCCAACATAGTGTTGGTTAATGAATCGCGGGTGCTGAAGACGTACGCCCAGCGTATGGGGATTACGCCCAGCGTACGCCCAGGATCTCCAAAAACCTAATTTTTAGGGTTGGCTCACTATTTAAGCACCTTAAGTCTGATGGGGTGCGCCTCCCTTTCATTCTCAGAGCCTTAAAACCCTAATTTCAAGTGGAAGCTTTATCCAAGAGTGTTGTGAGCTTGGTGGGTGCATTTTGGGTGGTTTTTTGGTGCATTTCCAGAAGATGGAACTTGTTGCAAAAGATGGGAATCAAGGAGGAGCTTATGGATCTGGCTTTTGGGACTCATTCTCAGCTTGATAAAGGTATAAAGTTTTGAACTTGATCATTCATCTCTTAGATCTACCATTGTGAGTTTTAGTTCATTTTGGTCCCAAGGATAGAACTTTATGGTTGAAATCTGATTCTTAGACTTAGAGTTGCCACTCTCAGTGTTAAATGAGTCCCTAAGGCAGAAAGTTGTCATCTTTGAGGTCTTTATGGGTTCATGTATGAGTTAAGACCATTTTCATGGGAGTAGTTTATCATTTTTGGAATTTGAACTTATGTAGGTCATGCAAAACCATCAAGTAAGCAACTTTATGGTTTTAGACGTTGAAGAGGACTTGGATCTGAAATTGTAGCTTATGGAGTAGAGTATTAAGCACTTAATGGAAAATGGCTTAACACAGGAGTATGCTGGGCGTACATGCAGGTATGCGCAACGTACACCACCCTCGGCCAGTACGCTTAGCGTACAAGGGAGTACGCCCCGCGTACTCATCAGTTATGGGCTTGGAGTGTTTTGGGCCTCAAGTTGGGCCAAGCAGAGGACTTTGGGCCTTTGGGCCTTAGTGGATCATCAGAAGTCAGATGTTTGGCCTTAAGGTAAGGCCCATTGGAAAGCCTACCTAATGTTGGGATTTTGTTTTGGGATTGTGCCTTAGTTTTGGATCGTATTGGGCCAGGGGTAGAATGTTCATTTTACCACATGCATGGATTAAGGATTTTGGTATGGGACCCAATTGCTAATTGGGTATATTGTTTGGTAGTGACAGCTCGGGAAGTTGGCAGGGCAGCAACTAAGGAATTCATGCGGGAAGCTTCTGCAGTTCGAGGTGAGTCTTCTCACCATACCAATGGGTGTAAGGCACCAAGGCCGGCCCATTTTATGTTATGTGGTACACTAGCTGTAGTAGAGATATGCGGTATGATAGTTAGCTTTATGCTTAGTGGTATGCTAGTGATTATATGATATGTGGTATGCTAGTTGTCTTTGTGATACTTGCATGGAAGACCATGTGGGGTAGCCCATGGCACAATGGTATAAGACCTTGGGGGAGCCCACGACAGCCTTACAGGTTTATGTACGTGTTATGTGTAGATACTTCTGTGATACATGATATGCTATTTGATTATATATGATATTGGCAGGGAAAGACCATGGGGGAGCCCATGGCACTTGGATGTAAGACCATGTGGGGGAGCCCATGGCTGTCCGGCAGGGAAAGACCATGGGGGGAGCCCATGACACTTAGGTGTAAGACCATGTGGGGGACCCTATGGCGTCCTTATGCAGGGATATGTGGTAGAGATAGCTTTTATAGCTAATGTTATATCGTAGAGATAGATTTATGGCTGATATGTTATGTGATATGTGGAAGAGATAGCTTTTATAGCTAATGTTAGATGGTAGAGATAGCTTTATGGCTAATATGTTATGTGGTATGCGGTAGAGATAGCTTCTATAGCTAATATGATATGTGTTATGTGGATTGTGTGTGGGGTATGCTCTGGGGGACTCACTAAGCTTTGTGCTTACGGTTTACAGTTTTGGTTTCAGGTATCATCGGTTTGGAAAAGAAGAGCTCGGATTGATCGCAGTGCACATACCTATGATTTCCGCAATGAATGATTTTGGGGTGAACTCTGATAAATGATTTAGTTATCGATGATTTGAAATGTTTAAAGTAAATGGTCTCAATGTTTTAGCTATATTAAAAATGAAATTTTTACCCTTGATTTTTGGGTCGTTACAAGTTGGTATCAGAGCCTTGGTTTGAGGGATTCGGACATACTTTCGGGTGTGTCTGAACTCATACTAAGGATCTGTTAAGTTCTCAAAAGGAAAAATGTTTTAAGTAAAGAATTTTTAAGAAAAGAAAGGGTGTGGTGCATGCAATCAGCCGAGCTCGAGTAAGTTTCCTCAGAATACCCACATTTCTTATTTGCTATGATTTGATTATGAATCTGTAAATCGCATGCTAGTTAGGGCTAGGGGAGATGCCTGTATATGTTTTATGAGCTGGTAGACTTGCATGCTAGTGCTAAGTAGTCAGCAATAGTTTGGCCTGATATGTGGTGCTTGTAGCCATGAGTATATTGGATGTCATGCTAATATAAGAATGATAATTGGTATTTGTAACTGCAATGTGTATGTTTTGAAAATTGCATACGGTTAGGATCTTATAGCCTTAGAATAGCTGATTTGACCTTATTTCCTGTGGTCTTAGGGTAGAGTCTATTATTCGACAGTCTATTAGATCATGTTCTGTGTATAATTTGCATGCATAAGGCAGCCGGCAGCGAGGGTGGATGTGGACAGTATGGGTCGTGGTTTGTGGGCTGAACGTTCTATGATAGTTCTTTGGATCATAGTGATACTTCACGAATGTTGCTTGCTTTGTGCTTTGTGGAACTCTTAAGTGATGGGAGTCAGCCACTAAGTGGATATGACGATATCTAGGAGGTGGATGGTTGGCATCATGGGGAGTTCTTCAGTAGCTGATGGCATGGCAAGGTTGGGAACCTAAGAAAGCGTAGGATATGCTCCAACGAGTTAGTGGGGCGGTTCAGTGAGATTGGAAACCTAGGGGGAGCCTAGGAGTTGCTTTGGTGAGTATCGTGCTGCTGTTTAGCGGATATTTGGTACACCAGTGGAGTAGGTGACTTGGAGGATTCGGGAGGATTGCTGAGGAAAGTATGGATAGGTGTGGAAGGTAGTATGGGCCCGTACTACTGAAAGCACAGGATCCACACTCGAATCAGTGAGAGTCTTGGAAAATCTAAGAAGCTTATGGGAAGGATAATTGTTGGTTATGTTCTGTGGGGATATCTGTTATGCAGAATGCGGATGAGCACGTAAGGGGAAGGACCAGGGTTTGGATCCGGCTCCGGTGGTGAGCCAGTTAGCGGAAGGACTGCCAGGATTTTGAGTTCGCCTTGGATTTCTTGTATCAGACGGAAAGGATTGATTGTGTGATCTATTGCGCTTTCGGGATTGGAGACTATGACTTGGAAGTAGTTGTAGCCCGGGTAGGGCAGAGGTTGCTCTAGCTATTGCAGTTCAGCCGTTGACGATTGAGTTGGTGAGTGTGTCGAGGTGCGAGACCCTGAATGATATGGATCCTAGAGCCGAGGACGGAAGATTGATTAGGAGTACCTCAATGAGAGAGGTTCATGTCAGGTGAATTTATTGGAGGATCTCGGGCGAAGACTCAAGAGTTCGGATCAGTTTTTGAGAGGCCAGCAGGGTCGGATTCAGCGCAACACTTGCGGAAACTGCACAATGGAGCTTCGTTCCAGGGGTTTGGGTTATCATTGGAAATAGAAGGAAGTGTACATCATGTCCTCAGGATGGTCGAGGTAACACAGGAGAAGGTAGTCAAGATTCCTTCAGATGGATTTGCATCACTTTGGAATTGTGATAAGTTAGATCTCGGGTCGGTTTTCTGCTATTGTCTGGGTTAGCAAGGATTTTCAGATGCCATTCAGCATGTCGAGGAATATTTGAGAGATCTTCAAACGAATGTATCTCACGGAGCGGATTCCGCGTGTACCGTGATTGCTCCGAGTCGTTGTCGGAATCTGTTCAGTGATCGGGGTTGCTACAGGTGTAGCAGGATTTGGCCACGTCATCAGGGATTGCCCATAGGGAGCAAGCCCATTATATTTTCGTTGTGTTCAGGTGAACGACAAGGAGGTCGACTGTCTGACGATCAAGGAGGAGCAGTGAGTGCACCTGCTCCAGTCATTTTCGGGGTTGGTTCAAGGGCTTGAACGATGGAATTATGACTAGGTTCCAGTAACCTTAGCAATTATGTTTGGAAAGGCTTTCGGGGTTGTCAAAGGAAGAGAGAAGTTTTCACTGAAGTGTTGTGGGAGCATCCGACTTTTGGACTCCGAGATCTGAGTGTGATATCAGTTTGAACAGCTAGAGTCATTGGCATTGTTGGGATTCAAGAAGTGTTAGCATGTTTTCAGGAATCGTGTTGTTTTGGAAGGGTTATTGATGGTGTTCAAGCTTTGTTAAGCACCGGCCGTCAGCAGATTGATCATTGGAACGAGAGAGGGTTTGGGAATCCTTCAATTCTCATATGCTGAGCGGACTTAGTTGAATCTAAGTGGGGGAGAGTTATTCAGATATCCAGGATAGAAGCGAGTGTGAGACGAGGATGCGTCTCACATTCCCCTTTGGGGGAGGAAAGGCGGCCTTAGGGGCTGACTGAATATAGGATATCGTGGATGGGAGTTCGGGAAACTCCCCAACATTTGGATCGTGTCGTCTGATATTATATAGCAGGCTTTGGGGGAGGGAACCAGGTAGAGTTCCAGTCAGTGTTTGAGTTCAGTTGGGAGGATAGACCGCGTGAGCGGTCAACGTTGAGATGTGTTTGGATTGATAGATGAGCGATAGGGCTATGGTCAGTGATCATGTGAGGGTGAAAGTGTTGTAAGACTATGGGGGAGCCGTAGCATTCACTAGCAGTCGGATAGTGTGGAATGTGTTGTAAGACTACGGGGAGCCGTAGCATTCACTAGTAGTCGGATAGTGTGGAAAGTGTTGTAAGACTACGGGGGAGCCGTAGCATTCACTAGCAGTCGGATAGTGTAGGAAGTGTTGTAAGACTGCGGGGGAGCCGTAGCATTCACGAATTCATTCAGATGATTGCGGCTAGGATAGACCAGTTCGCAAGATTATGGGAAAGCCACAACTTTATAGAATCAGGGCCGGAGGTGGTTATTCGATCGGTTATCCGTGGTGCTCCGACGGTTATGGGAATTCGAAATGGAACTGGTAGAGACTGTTGAGTCAATGGTTTGGACCTTGAGTTGCAGGATCTTGTGGATAAGTGGTACGTGACACAGTAGGGCTACGGCTGAGTAGTCCTGATATTTGATCTCTTGGGAACCTGGTGGTTGGACCGGGTGCGAGCCTGGTAGTCTCGAGGATCGGTTAAGGGTATCTATTTATCGACAAGGTAAGGGATGACGGGGAGTTATTGAGCATTACGCAAATGCCGATTCGAGGATCTCTGGATAGGAGCGGAGTAACAATGCAGATTTAGATAGGAACCCGAATCGGAATTCGTGCAAGATTTTGTTTCAGTGAGATGGGATGTGGGGCATCAAGGGCAGATTTCCAGGGTAGTGAACGGGTTGGTTTGATGGTAGTTTAAGCCATTGTGATGTGCCTCGGGTGGCTCTATCCGTAATAGAGCCACGACATGTCGGAATCAGGAAGCGATAGGTCGAAAGGGACCGGGTATGATGTAAGACTACAATTATTCTGGTAGTATTCACCTTTTGCGTCAGATTCAGTGGCGACAGGTTGTCAACCCATCTCGATCGGATGGATCAATGGATTGATGGAGATAGGGCAGTTTTGGTTAGACGAGGTATTCTTCGGAGGTTACAGGGGACTGTTGAGTATGTTTTTGGCTCAGCAATGGGGTAGATGTACGGTGTTCCGGATAGTTGGCAGGCAGGTTGGGATACGGGAGGTCCCCGGGTGTTCTCCAGGAAAGCAGCCATGTGGCAGCAAGAGTCGTAGGAGCGACTTCAGTAATTTGGGGGTCTGTGTGTGGAATTGCTTGTTATTCGTTAGTCGTAGTTGATCGGTGATTTTGTTCGTTAGGAAGACTCAAGGTATTACGAGTGGGAAGTATTCTATCTAAACTGGTTTCTTGTGAAATCAGTTCGATGGCGATTCGATGTGGGCATTTCTGTCAGGGAGACAGACCATCTCGAACTTCAGATTTCGGATGAAGCAGATGTGATCAGGTTGCAAGGGATTCGTTCATCTTCGGGTTCTAGAACCCTATGAGGGTTGGTTTCGGTGGCCTTGGAAAAGCTATGGTATGCTCGGGGATGTGGCCATGAGGCCTTATTTATTGTGCGTGAGGAATGGTAAGGAATGATTTCGAGGACGAAATCTAATTTAAGTGGGGGAGAGTTGTAACACCCGATTCTGAAAGTGTTCGATTGTGTCTTCGGAGGCCAAGGGTATAAGAGTAATCTGACGATTCGGTCTTTTATGGGTCTCGGGTTTATTCGAGAGGTTTTAAGGCTTGGGGTCTATCTAGGAATGTAGGGCTCTTGCCACCTTTTCGTGGATATAAAGTTCGTCAGAAACGGACTTAGAACGTAGAAGTTATAGTACTTCGAAGTTGTTGGCAGAATTGGTCCCCGAATGGAAACGTTTGCATTTCAGCCCGTGCATGCAAGGTGGCAGCCAGGTGAGTACGCCCAGCATAAGCTGGGGTACGCCCAACGTAGTGTTGGTTAATGAATCGTGGGTGCTGAAGACATACGCCCATCGTACGGGGATTACGCCCAGCGTACGCCCAGGATCTCCAAAACCCTAATTTTTAGGGTTGGCTCACTATTTAAGCACCTTAAGTCCGAGGGGGTGAGCCTCCCTTTCATTCTTAGAGCCTTAAAACCCTAATTTCAAGTGGAAGATTCATCCAAGAGTGTTGTGAGCTTGGTGGGTGCATTTTGGGTGGTTTTTGGTGCATTTCAAGAAGATGGAACTTGTTGCAAAAATGGGAATCAATGAGGAGCTTATGGATCTGGCTTTTGGGACTATTTCTTAGCTTGATGAAGGTATAAAGCTTTGAACTTGATCATTCATCTCTTAGATCTACCATTGTGAGTTTTAGTTCATTTTGGTCCCAAGGATGGAACTTTATGGTTGAAATCCGATTCTTAGACTTAGAGTTGCTACTCTCAGTGTTAAATGAGTACCTAAGGCAGAAAGTTGCCATCTTTGAGGTCTTTATGGGTTCATGTATGAGTTAAGATCATTTTCATGGGAGTAGTTTATCATTTTTGGAATTTGAGCTTATGTGGGTCATGCAAAGCCATCAAGTAAGTAACTTTATGGTTTTAGACGTTGAAGAGGACTTGGATCTAAAATTGTAGCTTATGGAGTAGAGTATTAAGCACTTAATGGAAAAGTGGCTTTACAGAGGAGTACGTGTAGGGTTTTGAGCATTCTAACACTCCTAAGTATACATGCAACCCTAAATACCTTGGATCTATGTTTTCTCTATTATACATGCAAATATGAACTTTCCAAGGTATTCATGCTAACTAGCATAATAACATTGATTCATATGAATATATCAAGTTAGAATTACATACCTCTTTGATGTAGAATGACTTCATGAAGCTTGAGTGCCTAGTGCCCCAAGTGTGACACCTCAAATGGTTCACACAACACCAAATACACTTGGAATAACTTGAGAGAACATACACACTTCATGAAAATCGGCTAACCCTCATGTTCATTCTCTAGTGACCGATTTTGTCAACAATAAGATGCTTATATAGTTAGTGACAATTAGGGTAAACCCTAATTGTCATGGCTTTCCATTTCCTTGGATCCATGGGTTCAAATACTCCATGGAGCATCCATGGAGTATCTTATGGGTTTTAGCCCAACTTAACAATCCATGGAGCATTAGCCCACTATACAAGTATGGGTGATTTACACAATCAACCCATATATTTAATTAGTCTTCTTTTGATCACTTAATTAATTCCAAACTAATTCTTGATCAATACTAATTAAATAATCTTATTAATATATTATGACTTATAATATATTAACAAACCTTAAGTGTTATTTCTCTCATTATAGTCTATCCAAATGCATGATGCCATGCAACCCAAATGGACCATGCCGGGTCGGGTCAAGTCTTACCAATTATAGTTATGGACTTAGACATTAATCCAACAGTCTCCCACTTGGATAAGTCTAAAACTATTATTTCGTATGACTTCAAGAACCGACTGGCAATCGTAGCTCTCAAAAGCTTCCGTCGAACTCTGACCTTGCCGATGATCTCTGACCTTTGTCAATGACTTGTACATTAGATAAGTGATCATATATTCCTCCATTCTAGATATCATATGGACTGAGACATGGATTATAAATCATTCTCTTTGTCCATTTGTTGTTTCCCGATTTCCGATTTATGACGACTGACTGATTGAACAGATCAAATCAGTCTTGGCTTGGCCAAGAACTCACATGTGTCATCGCTAAATCATCGAGGGGCCCACAAATATCGCTTTTATCCCGAAGGTAAAAGGAATGGATAAGCTTCGACTCATATGGCTTGTTCTACTACTTGTTGAATCATACACAAAGGCACGTTTTATAACATCGAGTTACCGAATGCATTTTCGTGCAATCAATGTACAACCAACTCATAGTAACAACTCATATCTCTAGGTTTGAAGATTATAAGATATTATCGTCTCATGATCACTCGTGATAAAATCCATGAAGTGATTCCAATGAGCGCGGGTTGAATCCAATACTCAGAACTTATGAGCACTCATGGGTGTTGTAGCACAACTTTGTCCACCAACTTGGACCTCTACAAGCCAACCCATGACAGTCTTGATTCATATCTACTTCCAACATATGACCGATTGTGGATGGTTTGAATAACTTAGTCATTCCGGAAGAATAACCTAGTTTATTCTGGAAGTCAAAACATGCAAAATGAAACACAAGAATAATTGAATCTAATATGGTATCAGAACCTTTGAACATAAATAAAACACCTTTTATTTATCACCATATGATTACACATTATTCATTGCATACTGTTTCAGCTATCAACTTTATTCTTGAATTAAAACAATAGTTGTCCCATGCTCCGAGCATGTACACTATGTTTTTCTAAACAATAGCTTTGCCATACACCAAGTATGCACTCTATGTTTGTCTATGATCCTTACTTTGTGAAATAAACCAATTGACCAAACTTTCAATGATTCTAATTTCACACTTCCGAATTCTTATGGCAAATGCAGGAATTCCAAATTCATTCCATTTTACCGAAATCTGTTAGATTCTAAACTTATATGCAATGATTCTCTTGTAATGATTATGCACAAAGTCACAAAGACTTGACAACAAACATTATAGAGTATTCCAAAGGAGATCAACTCCTTGGAAACATCCTTCTTGCATTAAGTTTCCTAATCTTACACAGATTTATTGAACAACTTCCACCAATGGGATCATTTCCACATTCCCCTTTTGACTATCACTTCTGAACAAGAGTTGCCTCTTTTCAGAATATGTCAATATGGTCCTTCCAACAATTAACACTATACTTCCAACTGTCCCTGAGCAACCAATCTTTGGTAAACCTTAGATTGTCCTCGATAATTGCTTAATCGTTTTAGTCATATCCAGTTCTATACCTTTTCCCTTCTTAATGCCCCAGGCATTTGGAAAATTTTAGAAAGGATGAATATAGCACATGTAATCGATCCTATATCCGAAGCATATGGGACACGATTCATGATGTCTCACATAAAGACTAAACCAGTCTTTTGCTATAATATTTCCATTTCTATTTGCCAAGTTCTCATAATTCAGATTATGAAAAGGGATGCCGTAATCTTAATCGAATTTTAGAACGCAAATAATGAACCCATATATAGAATTTCCTTATGTTGAGCCATTCCAACATGAAATTCATATATATTCTTGACTACATTTGATTAAAATCTCAATCTAAGCTTTTAGAATTGAAATGAAGTATAATTTCCTCTCCCTTAATTATAGCAAAACAACTTTTTCAACCCCTGCAGCCTCACGAATTGAAACTTTTGTTTTCTATAATTAACATTGCTAACTTGCAATACTTATCATAATTATCATGCTCCCACTAACATGATGATTATTAGCATAACATTTATGCTCCCACTAGCTTTGACATGTACTCAGAAATCAGCTGGACTTCTAGAAATCAATACTTTATTGACTTTCTTACCAAAGTTCAGACTTCTGATACGAGATTGTTTTGATAAACTTTATCAAAATCATACACCTTTCCTTAGATAGCATGCATGTGTGTCTAAACAATTTCAGAACTATGAAAAGGGATGCCGTAATCATAGTCTCAATTGTTTAGACCTTTTGCCATCTGCTTCAAATCTACTTGGTGGAAGTGTTTCCTCACCATCATTTTCATGAATCGGAGAGAAACCTTATGACCCTTAGATTTTATGGTGTATGTGTTCTTATCCATGTGAATCTGTCAAAGCCATAATCACAAGACAAGGTTAGTGACAAATCCAAACTCATATGGACTGAACTAAATCTTAATTTCTTGCCACCTGGCAGTACAAGGGCCTGCCATTGCTTCCAAGTTGTTATGCAACCAATTGAGAACTCTAAGAACTCATATGCAAAACCAACTTTAACTGGAATGGGCATAGAAATAGAAGTATGTCAACACGATAGGTTATAAACCTCAAGTCGTGTGCTAGTGAAGAACCTCAGGTTTTACTCTTGATTAGTTCTTGAGACTTTCAAGACCTTTAAGACTCCCACTGTCCTCTTGACATATAAGACTCTCTTGTCAAATATTCAAGGGATAGTGCGGATTCTTTATCAAGACAAACACTTCACACAATTGGCCTTAGTTGGTCTTTGTTTAATCCAAAACATCACTACTTACCAACTTCAAATGTACAAGAGTAGGACACTTTTACTCTTACATTTGACAAGTGTTATAAACCTTTCTTTAAGACATGTCACTCAACTTATAGTCTTGGAGTATGACTCTAAGACTTGTTTTGAAACGAAGTATGACTCATCTTCTTGATTTAATCATTTCAACAATTCATGACTCCTCTTCTTAGTCATAAGAATGCACTAAAATGTCCTTAGAAGACCAATTGTGATGTGGCTGTTAAATCATTAAGATGATCACAAAACATGATACTAAAGTACTCTCCCATCTTTTCAGATTTGAGAAACTTTTATCTTTCTGCCTAATTTGATTCTTCTCATTCGTTCTGCCATACACCGAGACTTTTCCAATGCTTCAGAATTATACTTAAACTTATAAGTATAACCATATTTACTAAACTTTAGTAAATCATGACGAATAGTCTTATCGATCTTTGTGGTGGACTTGACCAGTGCACAAGAATGTGTACTCGATCCCTTTAGTCCTTTACTTGACTCACATATACATGTGAACAAGGAATTAGTCTTAATTTTCCAAAGCTTGAAAGTTCTCTTTCATCATACTATTCAACTTGCATGATTCCAAGTTTCTATCCAACTGAAGCCTTGGGAATGAGAATCTTTCCTTATTTGGTAAATTATGACACTACCACAAACGAAAGAATCAAGTCCATTTTTTCCAAATATTGCTATCATATAAACAACCATTTTTCACAAATGCCACTTGTAAGGATATTTAAAATAAATATAAAATTAAAACCTTTTATTTTATTTCAAAACTTTGTGGAAAAAACTTATCCTTACAGTGCAAATGCATATGAAAAACTTGTTGTTATCTATTCCTAAGCAATATATCATAACTCCTAAGTAACAGCTTCAAAAATTCTGATCACCAAAGCATGCGATCGAAATCTATCTTCGCGATCAGAATCAGCATATACTTCCTTTAAGTTTCCTCACATTTCTTTGATTCTTAAAACATCAACATGTGACCCAGTCACATCATGTAACAAGAATCTCAGAATAGAAACTTAACAGAGTTAGATAGTGGACTTTACCTAAAGTAGAGTTAAACTTCTTGGCTTGATCAACCTTATGATCTTTCAGGTAAATAGGCAGCTTCGCAATCAATGCCCCTTCCTTTGTCAAGATAAACATATGGACTCTTTGGTAATGGAACTATCTCAGACTTAGCCTTTCTCTTTACCATTTGGTCAACCGGGTTGACTATGGCCAATCCATTTCCATTGGGAAGAGAATGCTTTTTCTGGGTATCCAATGTTACCATTGTCAATGTCCATTGAGAAGTTGATCTCCTAATCAGATTTGCTCTGCCAGTGCTCCAAATCATTGCTGATTAAGCACCCCAAAGCAAATAGATAAAATCGTTAAGGGTCTTGTCATAATCTGTTTCATAGGAGTCCCAAAGGAACTCAATATGTGACTTAGAAAGTGATTGAGCATCCAACTTTCTCAAGACTTTGACACCCAACTCTCCCAGCTTGTCAATATGTGACTTCATCTCCAAGATGTGATCACACATAGACCTTGCTTGCCATTAGGGCTTGAGTGACCTTGAACTTGTGGGTTAGGGAGAATAATTGGAGGAGGTGGAGGAAGTAAAGTTCCAAGAGATTTGGGAAGATCATAAATGTCTGAGCTAGACATCTTTTGGGAGATATTCAAGATAGTTGATTTAAAGTCCTTAATATAACACCCAATATGAGATATTAAGGCTAGGACCTCACACAATACTTTTATAACTTGGAAGAGGGATGCCGTAATCCAAGCTATAAAATATTTGAAGGTAGGTGAATGACGATTCACCAATTTCCACCAAGATAAACGAAATAATTTATTAGGTTTTTAATTGGATTTGAAACTCCTAGATCTTTGAGATTCATTGAACTGTTCAAAGGCATGTTTCAATCTCGAGTGTGCCCTTCAGGTTTTGTGACTGGGATGCCGAGGATCACAAAACAAGGTGTGAAGTAACCATGCAAATATACTTGGTACCCTTAATATTTACCCCTCAATCGATGTGTCGGTTAACCACACGAGCTCCACCGATACTATGATAAATATTAAGTTACCCTTTGCCTACCTTGTTAAATCCAGGTTAGTGTGCCGGTTAACCACACGAGCTCAACTAACGGTTTATACAAAGTGCAAAGTGTAATTTCATGGATTAGCACCTTATTCACATTTTCCTAAGTAACTAAGATTGGGAATTAATAAAAGGTTTAGTTACTTAGTATTTATCATTAATACTTTTAATGAAGGGAGAATTATAGTCCTTGTCCTACCTGTTCGGCTAACGACCCTCCACCAGTCAAGGAAGCGGTGGGTGAGAGTGGACACCCATTAAGCTGCCATTTTATAGGCAACAACCTTATACCCCCCTTATAGACCGGCTTCGTGAATGAGGCCTACTAACGGTAAGACTGACTTGCTCTTATACATATATTTATTATTAACTTATAATACTATAAAGTATAAGGGTTGAATTTTAACTTTTAAAATTCTAAGGGCTAACTTGGAATTAAAGTATTCATGGGGAAAACTTTACAAATTCCAAAAATTAAGGGCAAGTTTTGAAAATATTCAAAACTAATTAATTCTATAACTTATGTGTTTAAAGTAGTTTTAATTAAAAAAAACTCTTCAAGTTCCATAACTTGAGGACAAGTTATGGAAGACTTTAAACTAATAAAAGAATGTAACTTTTCTTTATTTTTGTAACTTATGGAACTAATTAAGGTTACACATTTTATTACTTAATGAAGTGACTCTTGAACCTCCATAACTTAAGGACAAGTTATGGAGTCATAAAACCATTCAATGAATACAAGACTCTTCATTTTGTAACCTTTGCCAACTTTTATGAGTTTTAAGAAACTTTAATGTGACTTTTCATGTAACTTGAGGACAAGTTACACAAACACATTTTAGAATCATCTCTTAGATTAAGATGGATTGAAAACAACAATTTATAATAATTTTTCTATTAATCTAAGCAACTCATAAGAACAAGATAATTTAATCAAACTTTTTCATGTAATTAGACTAACCATTAAACTAATACAAAACATGAATCTATTGACAATTATCTTTGAAATTGGATTAGTATGAACATTACCACATATAAAAACAAGTTTATAAGGTCAAAAACAGCTTAGGGTAATGTTCCTAGTCCAATTCCAGCCAAAACAGTCGAATATATGTTGTCTGGGGGTCCAACTCGTCGAGTGCATGAACCAACTCGGCGAGTTAGATGCATTTTGCCGTGGACTCGTCGAGTCCCTCCATGGACTCGGCGAGTCTGCTGTTCAGACAGTAACAAAATTCGATTTTTCAGCCATTTTTGCAAGTATAACAAGAAAACAAGCCTAGGCTCTGATACCACTGTAGGGTTTTGAGCATTCTAACACTCCTAAGTATACATGCAACCCTAAATACCTTGGATCTATGTTTTCTCTATTATACATGCAAATATGAACTTTCCAAGGTATTCATGCTAACTAGCATAATAACATTGATTCATATGAATATATCAAGTTAGAATTACATACCTCTTTGATGTAGAATGACTTCATGAAGCTTGAGTGCCTAGTGCCCCAAGTGTGACACCTCAAATGGTTCACACAACACCAAATACACTTGGAATAACTTGAGAGAACATACACACTTCATGAAAATCGGCTAACCCTCATGTTCATTCTCTAGTGACCGATTTTGTCAACAATAAGATGCTTATATAGTTAGTGACAATTAGGGTAAACCCTAATTGTCATGGCTTTCCATTTCCTTGGATCCATGGGTTCAAATACTCCATGGAGCATCCATGGAGTATCTTATGGGTTTTAGCCCAACTTAACAATCCATGGAGCATTAGCCCACTATACAAGTATGGGTGATTTACACAATCAACCCATATATTTAATTAGTCTTCTTTTGATCACTTAATTAATTCCAAACTAATTCTTGATCAATACTAATTAAATAATCTTATTAATATATTATAACTTATAATATATTAACAAACCTTAAGTGTTATTTCTCTCATTATAGTCTATCCAAATGCATAATGCCATGCAACCCAAATGGACCATGTCGGGTCGGGTCAAGTCTTACCAATTATAGTTATGGACTTAGACATTAATCCAACAGTACGTTGGGCGTACATGCAGGTACACGCAGCGTACACCACCCTCAGCCAGTTGGCTTAGCGTACAAGGGAGTACGCCCCGCGTACTCATCAGTTATGGGCTTGGAGTGTTTTGGGCCTCGGGTTGGGCCAGACAGTGGACTTTGGGCCTTTGGGCCTTAATGGATCATCAGAAGTCAGATGTTTGGGCTTAAGGTAAGGCCCATTGGAGGGGTTGGGCCCAATTTGGAAAATTGGGCCATTACTGGGCCACTAGGGGGCTTGGAAAGCCTACCTAGTGTTGGGATTTTTTTTAGGATTGGGCCTTAGTTTTGGATCGTACTGGACCAGGGGTAGAATGGTCATTTTACCCCATGCATGGATTAAGGATTTTGGTATGGGACCCAATTGCTAATTGGGTATATTGTTTGGTAGTGACAGCTCGGGAAGCTGGCGGGGCAGAAACTAAGGAATTCATGCGGGAAGCTTCTCCAGTGCGAAGTGAGTCTTCTCACCATACCAATGGGTCTAAGGCACCAAGGCCGGCCCATTTTATGTTATGTGGTACACTAGTTGTAGTAGAGATATGCGGTATGATTGTTAGCTTTATGCTTAGTGGTATGCTAGTGATTATATGATATGTGGTATGCTAGTTGTCTTTGTGATACTTGCATGGAAGACCATGTGGGGTAGCCCATGACACAATGGTATAAGACCCTGGGGGCAGCCCACGGCAGCCTTACAGGTTTATGTACGTGTTATGTGTAGATAATTCTGTGATACATGATATGCTATTTGATTATATATGATATTGGCAGGGAAATACCATGGGGGGAGCCCATGGCACTTGGATGTAAGACCATGTGGGGGAGCCCATGGCTGTCCGGCAGGGAAAGACCATAGGGGGAGCCCATGACACTTAGGTGTAAGACCATGTGGGGGAGCCCATGGCATCCTTATGCAGGGATATGTGGTAGAGATAGCTTTTATAGCTAATGTTATATGGTAGAGATAGCTTTATGGCTGATATGTTTTGTGATATGTGGTAGAGATAGCTTTTATAGCTAATGTTATATGGTAGAGATAGCTTTATGGCTAATATGTTATGTGGTATGCGATAGAGATATCTTCTATAGCTAATATGATATTTGTTATGTGGATTGTGTGTGGGGTATGCTCTGGGGGACTCACTAAGCTTTGTGCTTACGGTTTACAGTTTTGGTTTCAGGTATCATCGGTTTGGAAAAGAAGAGCTCGGATTGATCGCAGTGCACATACCTATGATTTCCGCAATGAATGATTTTGGGATGAACTCTGATAAAAGATTTAGTTATCGATAATTTGAAATGTTTGAAGTAAATGGTATCAATGATTTAGCTATACTAAAAATGAAATTTTTACCCTTGATTTTTGGGTCATTACAATACCGCTTGGAATTGCCTGAAGTTTTGACAGGTATTCATGATGTGTTTCATGTGAGTTATATGTGTAAATGTTTAAGCATATATGATGAATTAAGATATCCGAGGTGAAACTGGAAAATAAATTAAGATATGTAGAAGAGCCTGAAAAGATGACCAGGATCAAAGTCACGACGTGAACATACATGGTTCACGACGTGAACCTCGAAATTCAGCCTATAAATAAGATGCGAAGGTCTCCGGGTTTAGGTTACAAATTTCACTCTTTCACACCTTCTACACTCTCTCAATTTACCCTAGCACCCCCCGAAGCCTAGGAAACATCCCTGATACCCGAAGCAAGTCTCGATTCCCCGAAGACCCGAGAAAATAATATTTTCAAGTTGAAACTCTGCCCGCGCAAGGTCCGGTTGTCAACTAAAATTCTCGACTTCGTCAAAGAAAGTCATATATAGAAACGAAGTGCTGCCCTAATTAGCATTTTAACCTCCAGTTATTTCACGGTGAGTTCAATATAGGGACAATTATATGTTATGTGTTATATATTCAATGTACTTTCCTGTGTTATATCGGATTTATGCCTTTGGCCATGTAGAGCATGACTCGTATAACTTCTGGTATTGGCTTTGTGCCTTTGGCCATGTAGAGCATGACTCGTATAACTTCTGGTATTGGCATAGGGCTATGTTGGGCTGAAAGCCTGTATATTCTAGCAAAAATGATAATCCAAAATTGTATATTCTGTGCCATTTGGGCTGAAGCTTTATTGATGTTTATCAAGTATTGAAATTATTATGTCTCATTGATTGTAAATCATTGAATCAGATTGTTGGTTGATATGGAAAGTTTGTCATATGATACACATATGCCTTTGTTGTTCTTTGTCCCTCTTTGCTTCTGTCATATTGAAATGTATATGGCATAGCGTTATATTGTAACTATTATTGAACTCACTAAGCGTCACCCGCTTATCCCTTTCAATGTTTAAACTATTGCAGGTGATAAGCATCCAGTATAGTCATGTACTGGTAGAAGATGTAGAACATATAATATTATAGCTTTTGTATTTAGTGTTTAATTTCCTGGGAAGTTATTTAATATATATATATATATATATATATATATATATATATATATATATATATATATATATAATTTTGTAAAAATCTTAATAGTCGGTTTGTATCCAGTCTTTTGTAATTAAACGATCAATGTAAAATATTATTTTATGAATATGCATGTAGCATGTTTTTGAGTATTATGATGTAGTTTTATCGAAAGGGGTTCTTTCATGTAACGATCCAAAAATCGAGGGTAAAAATTTCATTTTTAATATAGTCAAAACACATATATTATTTAAATCCAAGTATTCCAAAACATTGCTGATTAAAAACATTTATCAGAGTTCATCCCAAAATCACATAATGCGGAAAACACGGGCGTGTGCGTTGCGATCAAGCTGAGCCCTTCCTTTCCAAAAGAATGATACCTGAAACCATAAACAAAACTGTAAGCACGAAGTTTAGTGAGTTCCCCAGAGCATACCCCACACAGTCCACATAATCACATAATCCATATTAGCTATAAAAGCTAGGTAAACCATATAAGCCATGCATACAACATATAGGGATGTTGTGGCTTATATGGTTTACGTAGCTTTTATAGCTAATATGTATTATGTGATTATGTGGACTATATGGGGTATGCTCTGGGGAACTCACTAAGCTTCGTGCTTACAGTTTTGTTTATGGTTTTAGGTATCATTGTTTTGGAAAGGAAGAGCTCAACTTGATCGCAACACACACACCCGTGTTTTCCGCATTATGTGATTTTGAGATGAACTCTAATAAATGTTTTTAATCAGCAATGTTTTGGAATACTTGGATTTAAAGATATTTGTGTTTTGACTATAATAAAAATGAAAATTTTACCCTCGATTTTTGGGTCGTTACAAGTTGGTATCAGAGCCTTGGTTTGAGGGATTCGGACATATTTTCGGGTGTGTCTGAACTCAAACTGAGGATCTGTAAAGTTTTTAAAGGAAAAATGTTTTCAAGGAAAATTTTTCTAATAAAAGAAAGGGTGTGGTGCATGAAATCAGCCGAGATCAAGTAAGTTTCCTAGAATACCCATATATGTTATCTGTTATGACCGGATGTATGGATCTGTGAATCACATGCTAGTTAGGGCTAGGAGAAATGCCTTTATATGTTGTATGAGCTGGTAGACTTGCATGCTAGTGCTGTGTAGTCAGAAACAGATTGCATGATATGTGATGCTTGTAGCCTTGTAGATATTGAATGTCATTCTAGAATGAGAATTATTATTGGTACTAGTAACTGCTACGTGTATTCTTTTAAAATTATATACGGTTAGGATCTTATAGCCTTAGAATGATTGACTTGGCCTTATTTCATGTTCCTTGTCTGGTGGTGGTCCTAGGGTAGGGTCTATTATTCGACAGTCTAGTTTTTGGAAGAAGTTCCATGAGGAGTTGGGTACGAGATTGCACTTCAGTACTGCTTATCAACCACAGACGGATGGCCAGAGTGATCGAACGATTCAGACGCTCGAGGACATACTTCGGGCATGTGTTATGGACTTCGGGGGAAGTTGGGACACATACCTACCTTTGGTTGAGTTTTCTTACAACAACAACCACCATTCGAGTATTGGTATGCCTCCTTTCGAGCTTTTATATGGGAGGAGGTGTCGGACTCTCATCTGTTGGGGAGAGGTAGGACAGCGAGTGATGGGTAGCACTGAGATAGTGCTTAAGACGACTGAGCAGATACAGCAGGTCAGACAGAGGTTACTGACAGCCCAGAGCCGCCAGAAGAGTTATGCGGATAGGCAGCGATCCGAGCTCGAGTTCCAGGTTGGAGACCTTGTACTCCTGAAGGTATCTCCTTGGAAAGGAGTGATCCGATTCAGGAAGAGGGGCAAGCTGGGGCCCCGATACATTGGTTCTTTCAGGGTGATCGCCAGAGTGGGCAAGGTAGCATACCGTTTAGAGCTACCCGAGGAGTTGAGTCAGATCCATGATACCTTCCACGTATCCCAGTTGAGGAAGTGTATAGCTGATGAGACGGCGGTAGTGCCGCTAGAGGATATTCAGGTGGATGCGAGCCTGAATTACATTGAGAGGTCGATCGCTATCTTGGATCGGAAGATCAAGGTTCTGAGGAACAAAGAGGTGCCCTTGGTTCAGGTCCAGTGGCAACATCGGAGAGGGTCCGAGCTGACTTGGGAGCCGGAGACGGAGATGCGGGAGCAGCATCCAGAGTTGTTTGCAGAGTGAGACTTCGAGGGCGAAGTCTGATTCTAGTGGGGGAGAATTGTAACATCCGGATTTCCAGGTATGATAAAATGAGATTATTTTCTAAGTTATGAGGAGTGACTCGACGAGTTGGCGCCTTAACTCGTCGAGTAGGATCGCGACTTGGTGACGTGGAAAATGAATGGACTCGACGAGTCGACAAGCTGACTCGCCGAGTCAGCGCTGTTGGCAGAAACCCTAATTATTTCGGGCTTGGGCCTATTTAAAGGCACTTATAGCCTCCTTGGCCCTCCCCACCAGTGTCTTCGTCCCTTGAGAGAAACCCTAGAGTTATTGTGGGTTAGAGAGGAAAGAGGCTAATTGGAGGTCATTTCTTTGAAGAAGAAGGTCAAGAGTGTTCCAAGGATCTCAGAGGAGAGTTGGTGGATCAGCTTCATCTTCATTCAAGCTTCAGATCTGGTACAAGCTCTTGTCTCCCTAGTGTTTGAATAGATTTCCTTTGGTTGTTGAGTTAGGGCTTGTATCACCATTTGGATGGGGTTTTGGGTGCATCCAAACCCTTTTTCTAGTTGTTTTGTAGATCTGGACCTTGTGAGGTCCAGAGAACCAGAGAGTAGGTAGCTTTGAGTGAGTAACTTTGGAACCTTGAAGCTATGAAGCTTCAATGGAGTCATAATGGTGTATAGAGCAAAATACACCATGCATGAACCCCAAGTTCAGACCTTTACGTGATTTTTGGGTGTTAGAAGGCCAGATCTATAAGTTAGAGAAACAGATCTGACCTTAGAAGGTCAATTGAGTATTGCCATGGAGGAAACACGCCGAGTCCATAAGGTGACTCGACGAGTCGGATCGGGTTGCCCCGCGATTCGTGATCAGTGGTAACCCGTCGAGTGAAAGGTTAACTCGACGAGTCGAGTGAGGCCTTATGAGGATTCAGAGGACTCGCATGGACTCGCTGAGTCACCCAAGTGCACTCGACGAGTCTGGTCAAGTTGGACCGTTGACTGGAGTTGACTTTTGTTGACTTTTAGGGTTTGGTCAACAAGTGGACATTTGGACCATTGGAGGGGTAAAATGGTCTTTTCCCCTTCTATGAGATTATAGGAAGGGATTAGTCTAGCCTTGAGAATCGTTGTTAATTAGAGGTAAATTACTTTATGTGATTAGGTGGAGGCTAGAGCAGTATTTCGAGTTCGAGACTTACCGAGATTACCAGAGGTGAGTCTTCTCACTATACATTACCTAGAGTGGTATCCATGTGCATACCGGAGGGTCTTATGTGTTATGTGTTTACTCGAGATTATGTGTATTGTGATTTATGTATGCTATGTGATATTTAGACCGGACCGGAGGGTCCAACGATTTAGACCGGACCAGAGGGTCCAACGAGCTAGACCGGACCAGAGGGTCCAATGAGCTACGTGACTGGAGGGTCCCGCTGAGACACATTGACCAGGGGGTCTTATCGAGTTGTAGCCTCGTGTGGCTTATGTGTTGTATGTGGTATTTTGGGGAACTCACTAAGCATTTATGCTTACCGTGTTATGTGATATGTGTTTCAGGTACTAGCGAGGATCGCGGGAAGGAACCGGCATGATTTGTACACACTGGCAGAGGATTATGTTTTTGAGATTCTGGGATATATTTTATTGTGATGACATTTGATATACATGAGATTTTGAGAATATTATATGAGTTTTATTGTGTTGAAAAATGAAAATTTGTTTTAAAATTTACGTCGTTACAAGTTGGTATCAGAGCCTTGGTTTGAGGGATTCGGATGCACCTTCGGGCGCATCTGAACTCAAACTGAGGATTTGAGAAAATTATTCATAAAAGAAACAATTTTTCTAAAGGAGTAAAAGATTTTTGAGAAAAGCAGAACGGAGCAGTGTATACGATCAGCCAGCGCCCGAACGGTGATTTCCCAAAATACCCTTACCTTATGTGTTACGAGATATTATGTGATATGCTTTGCATGCTAGAGTAGGCTAGGTATTCATATCTAGGACTAGAGTGGCCTGATTTGTGATGCCTTAGCCTAGGAAATTACTGCTACTATGAGTTACTTCGAAGGTGAGTAGGTAGCAGCGAGGAGCTTATGAGTGGTCTACTGGAGGGTAGCCTGTGTTCAATGAGATATAGTGTACTTGCGATCTGGGATCCTAGGAGGAGGACTTGGGGTGAATACTGGCAGAGGGTCCAACGAGCTAGACCGGACCAGAGGGTCCAACGAGCTACGGGACTGGAGGGTCCCGCTGAGACACATTGACCAGGGGGTCTTATCGAGTTGTAGCCTCGAGTGGCTTATGTGTTGTATGTGGTATTTTGGGGAACTCACTAAGCATTTATGCTTACCGTGTTATGTGATATGTGTTTCAGGTACTAGCGAGGATCGCGGGAAGGCACCGGCATGATTTGTACACACTGGCAGAGGATTATGTTTTTGAGATTCTGGGATATATTTTATTGTGATGACATTTGATATACATGAGATTTTGAGAATATTATATGAGTTTTATTTTGTTGAAAAATGAAAATTTGTTTTAAAATTTACGTCGTTACAAGTTGGTATCAGAGCCTTGGTTTGAGGGATTCGGATGCACCTTCGGGCGCATCTGAACTCAAACTGAGGATTTGAGAAAATTATTCATAAAAGAAACAATTTTTCTAAAGGAGTAAAAGATTTTTGAGAAAAGCAGAACGGAGCAGTGTGTACGATCAGCCAGCGCCCGAACGGTTATTTCCCAAAATACACTTACCTTATGTGTTACGAGATATTATGTGATATGCTTTGAATGCTAGAGTAGGCTAGGTATTCATATCTAGGACTAGAGTGGCATGATTTGTGATGCCTTAGCCTAGGAAATTACTACTACTATGAGTTACTTCGAAGGTGAGTAGGTAGTAGCGAGGAGATTATGAGTGGTCTACTGGAGGGTAGCCTGTGTTCAACGAGATATAGTGTACTTACGATCTGGGATCCTAGGAGGAGGACTTGGGGTGAATACTTATGCGGTGTGGAAGGTAGTATAGGGCCCTTACTACTGGAACCACCGGATCAGTGAGCAGTCCAAGTAAGAATCCTTAGGGTACCGAGGAACGAGTAGGGTTGAGTTATCGAGTGCGAGTATACTCGAGCGAGTCTCTGATTTCTTTTATGTTGTGTTTCAGAGACATTATGGTGGGTACGCGCCACACTCCAGAGAGCAGCGGTGTTAGCGATGATGAGATTTGTAGGATGATTAATGATGAGGTGGCAGCAACCATTCGATCTGAGATACCAGAGATGTTTGGGTCTATCAAGACCATGCTGATTGAGACATTTGACGAGCGGTATGCTGCTCTTACCGACATTGCTGTTGCTACAGCTACCGCAGCTGTTGCCGCTGCTAGGCCACAAGGGGGTGACTCGTTGTTGTACCGGGAGTTCAGCAACACAAAGCCACCAGAGTTTGATGGGACTCAGGATCCGATAGCCGCGATGAGATGGATCTCTGAAATTGAGGGATGCTTCTACACATGTTCTTGTCCTGAGCATCTGAGGGTACGGTTCGCGCTGAACCAGCTTCGCTTGGGAGCGAAGGACTGGTGGAAGTTTGTGACGGCAGACTTCACTCCTGCAGAGATTACAGTGGTGATCTGGGAGAGGTTCACCACCATGTTCCGAGATGAGTATGTTCCCCCGATGGAGAGGGAACGGTTGGCACAGGAGTTCTTGTCCCTCAAGCAGGGGACGGAGTCCGTGACTGTGATTACACGGATGTTTCATGAGGGGGCGTTCTTTTGCCCTGAGCATGTGACTACCGAGCAGGCACGTATGAGCCGATATCTGAGCATACTGAGGAGGGACATTCGTGAGTTCGTGGCGAACTCGACATACCAGACATTTGTCGAGCTCCAGGCGAATGCCCGGAAGAGGGAGATTGAGCTAGAGACTCAGGCCAGGGAGGAGGCCGAGTCTCAAAGGAGGGACAGGCGGCCGGTACAGTCTCAGCCGGCAGCCAAGCGGGCAAAGCCCGCTGATTCGAGATCTGGAGGTCCGAAGGGCCGCACTTGCGGGAAGTGCCGCAAGAGCCATGAGAGGGTGTGCAGAGCGGGTGTGTGCTACAAGTGTGGCAAAGAGGGGCATTTCGTGAGGGATTGCCCCAAGGAGTTTGCAGTTTGCTTTCACTGCAACCAGACTGGCCATCGGAAGGTCGAATGCCCATAGCTACTTCAGGGATCAGCACAGGGACCTGCACCTGCTGCTAGAGCTACCGAGGTCCGGCCAGCGAAGGCCGAGGCACCGAAGGCTCGCGGGAGAGCCTTTCAGTTGACAGCAGAGGAGGTCCACGCAGCGCCCAATGTCGGGGCTGGTATGTATTCTTTTATTTACTTATACTGAGTTGAGATATTGTGCTTATACTGTGGTATGCATAGGTACTTTTCTTGTGAGTTCTGTACCTGCTTTGGTGTTATTTGACTCGGGTGCGAGTCGATCTTTCGTATCATTAGCGTTTAGCCAGCACATCAGTACCCAACGAGAGGCGTTGAGTCGACCTCTACGAGTTTCTATAGCTGACGAGCGAGCGGTTTATGCTACTGATGTGATTCGAGGATGTGTAGTCGAGATTTTCGGTGTTGAGTTCCCGATAGATCTGGTATCGATTGCGATGGGGGGTGTCTGAGTCATCGTGGGCATGGACTGGTTGAGCCGATTTGGAGCTGTTATAGACTGCGAGCGACAGTTGGTGACCATACGAGACCTTAGTGGGGGAGTACTTACAGTGTATGGCGAGGGTACCCGATCTGGGTCAGCATTTTGTTCGGCTACCAGAGCGAGACAGAGTCTATAGCAGGGCTGTAGGGGGTTTGTAGCCTATGTGATGGATACACAAGTTGCCGCAGAGAGGCCGAGTTCTATCGGTGAGGTACCGATTGCGCGAGAATTTCCGGATGTTTTCCTCGAGGAGTTGTCGGGTGTGCCTCCCGAGAGGCAGGTGGATTTTCGCATCGATTTGGTTCCGGAGGCAGCGCCTATTGCCAAGGCACCCTATCGCCTTGCGCCACCACAGATGCATGAGTTATCCTCGCAGCTTCAGGAGCTGTTGGGGAAGGGATTCATCCGACCGAGTAGCTCGCCGTGGGGAGCGCCGATCCTTTTTGTCAAGAAAAAGGATGGTTCACACCGGATGTGCATCGATTACCGGTAGTTGAACAAGTTGACGATCAAGAACCGTTATCCACTACCGAGGATCGACGATCTGTTCGATCAGTTGCAGGGAGCGTCTTGGTTTTCCAAGATAGACTTGAGGTCTGGATATCACCAGATGAGGGTGCATGATGAGGATATCCAGAAGACAGCGTTCAGGACTCGTTATGGGCATTACGAGTTCGTGGTGATGCCTTTTGGTCTCACCAATGCACCAGCGGCATTCATGGATCTCATGAACCGAGTATGCAGGCCAATGTTGGATCGATCGGTGATTGTGTTCATCGATGACATTCTAGTGTATTCGAGATCCAGAGAGCAGCATGAGGAGCATCTGAGGGAGGTCCTTGGAGTGTTGAGATCGGAGAGGCTTTATGCCAAGTTCTCCAAGTGTGATTTTTAGTTACGAGAGGTCCAGTTTTTGGGACATCTCGTTAATCAGAATGGGATATTGGTCGATCCGGCCAAGATTGAGGTTGTCATGAGTTGGGAGGTGTCGAGATCCCCCACCGAGATCAGGAGTTTTCTGGGGTTGGCCTGCTAGTATCAGAGATTTATCAGAGATTTCTCCAACATTATCGTCCCCCTCACTAGATTGACCTGGAAGGGTGTTTCTTTTATTTGGGGTCCCGAGCAGCAGACCTCGTTTGAGACTCTTCGCCAGAGATTATGCGAAGCCCCGGTGTTAGCCCTTCCAGAGGGAATGGATGATTTCATGGTGTATTGTGATGTGTCCATATTGGGGCTGGTTGCGGTGCTTATGCAGAAAGGGCATGTGATAGCATACGCATTGAGGCAGCGGAAGCCTCATGAGAGGAGGTATCCCACCCACGATCTGGAGTTGGGGGCAGTGGTGTTCGCCCTCAAGATATGGCGCCATTATTTGTATGGGGTTCGGTGTACCATATACACGAACCACAAGAGTTTGAAGTATCTGATGGATCAGCCCAACCTGAATATGCGCCAGAGGAGATGGTTGGATGTGGTCAAGGATTACGACTGTGAGATCCTGTACCACCCGGGAAAGGCTAACGTGGCAGCCGATGCTCTGAGCCGCAGGGCGGGGAGTGCCCCGATTCGAGATATATGCATGAGGATGACGTTGATGACTCCGGTGTTGGATACCATTCGAGAGGCCCAGGCAGAGACTGTGAGACCGGAGAACCGTAGGAGGGAGCGGGTGATTGGACATGTATCCGAGTTTCTGAAGGATAGCCGAGGTCTTATGACCTTTCGTGGTCAGATTTGGGTGCCGTATACGGGCGGGGTACGAAGCACTCTGATGGAGGAGGCGCATAGATCGAGATTTTCGATCCATCCCGGGGCCACTAAGATATATTTGGACCTGAAGAGAGACTATTGGTGGCCCTGTATGAAAAGGGATGTTACATGGGTAGTAGAGAGGTGCTTGACCTGTCGTCGGGTTAAGGCCGAGCACCAGCGTTCGCATGGCAAATTGCAGCCATTAGAGGTTCCCCAGTGGAAGTGGGAACATATTTCTATGGATTTTATCACCAAATTGTCGAGAACCGCGAGAGGCGTTGATGCAATTTGGTTGATTGTGGACCGGCTGACGAAGAGCCCTCACTTCCTTGCTATCAGCGAGAGCTCTTCTGCGGAGAGGCTGGCAGAGACATATGTGAGAGAGGTGGTGTCACGGCATGGAGTGCCGATCTCGATTGTGTCAGACCGGGATGTACGTTTCACTTACAGGTTCTGGAAGAAGTTCCATGAGGAGTTGGGTACGAGATTGAACTTCAGTACTGCTTATCACCCACAGACAGATGGCCAGAGTGAGCAAACGATTCAGACGCTCGAGGACATACTTCGGGCATGTGTTATGGACTTCGGGGGAAGTTGGGACACATACCTACCTTTGGCTGAGTTTTCTTACAACAACAGCCACCATTCGAGTATTGGTATGCCTCCTTTAGAGCTTTTATATGGGAGGAGGTGTCGGACTCCCATCTGTTGGGGAGAGGTAGGACAACGAGTGATGGGTAGCACTGAGATAATGCTTAAGACGACTGAGCAGATACAGCAGGTCAGACAGAGGTTACTGACAGCCCAGAGCCGCCAGAAGAGTTATGCGGATAGGCAGCGATCCGAGCTCGAGTTCCAGGTTGGAGACCTTGTACTCCTGAAGGTATCTCCTTGGAAAGGAGTGATCCGATTCAGGAAGAGGGGCAAGCTGGGGCCCCAATACATTGGTTCTTTCAGGGTGATCGCCAGAGTGGGCAAGGTAGCATACCGTTTAGAGCTACCCGAGGAGTTGAGTCAGATCCATGATACCTTCCACGTATCCCAGTTGAGGAAGTGTATAGCTGATGAGACGGCGGTAGTGCCGCTAGAGGATATTCAGGTGGATGCGAGCCTGAATTACATTGAGAGGCCGATCGCGATCTTGGATCGGAAGATCAAAGTTCTGAGGAACAAAGAGGTGCCCCTGGTTCAGGTCCAGTGGCAACATCGGAGAGGGTCCGAGCTGACTTGGGAGCCGGAGACGGAGATGCGGGAGCAGCATCCAGAGTTGTTTGTAGAGTGAGACTTCGAGGGCGAAGTCTGATTCTAGTGGGGGAGAATTGTAACATCCGGATTTCCAGGTATGATAAAATGAGATTATTTTCTAAGTTATGAGGAGTGACTCGACGAGTTGGCACCTTAACTCGTCGAGTAGGATCGCGACTTGGTGACGTGGAAAATGAATGGACTCGACGAGTCGACAAGCTGACTCGCCGAGTCAGCGCTGTTAGCAGAAACCCTAATTCTTTCGGGCTTGGGCCTATTTAAAGGCACTTATAGCCTCCTTGGCCCTCCCTACCAGTGTCTTTGTCCCTTGAGAGAAACCCTAGAGTTATTGTGGGTTAGAGAGGAAAGAGGCTAATTGGAGGTCATTTCTTTGAAGAAGAAGGTCAAGAGTGTTCCAAGGATCTCAGAGGAGAGTTGGTGGATAAGCTTCATCTTCATTCAAGCTTCAGATCTGGTACAAGCTCTTGTCTCCCTAGTGTTTGAATAGATTTCCTTTGGTTGTTGAGTTAGGGCTTGTATCACCATTTGGATGGGGTTTTGGGTGCATCCAAACCCTTTTTCTAGTTGTTTTGTAGATCTGGACCTTGTGAGGTCCAGAGAACCAGAGAGTAGGTAGCTTTGAGTGAGTAACTTTGGAACCTTGAGGCTATGAAGCTTCAATGGAGTCATAATGGTGTATAGAGCAAAATACACCATGCATGAGCCCCAAGTTCAGACCTTTACGTGATTTTTGGGTGTTAGAAGGCCAGATCTATAAGTTAGAGAAACAGATCTGACCTCAGAAGGTCAATTGAGTATTGCCATGGAGGAAACTCGCCGAGTCCATAAGGGGACTCGACGAGTCGAATCGGGTTGCCCCGCGATTCGTGATCAGTGGTAACCCGTCGAGTGAAAGGTTAACTCGACGAGTCGAGTGAGGCCTTATGAGGATTCAGAGGACACGCATGGACTCGCCGAGTCACCCAAGTGCACTCGACGAGTCTGGTCAAGTTGGACCGTTGACTGGAGTTGACTTTTGTTGACTTTTAGGGTTTGGTCAACAAGTGGACATTTGGACCATTGGAGGGGTAAAATGGTCTTTTCCCCTTCTATGAGATTATAGGAAGGGATTAGTCTAGCCTTGAGAATCGTTGTTAATTAGAGGTAAATTACTTTATGTGATTAGGTGGAGGCTAGAGTAGTATTTCGAGTTCGAGACTTACCGAGATCACCACAGGTGAGTCTTCTCACTATACATTACCTAGAGTGGTATCCATGTGCAGACCGGAGGGTCTTATGTGTTATGTGTTTACTCGAGATTATGTGTATTGTGATTTATGTATGCTATATGATATTTAGACCGGACCGGAGGGTCCAACGATTTAGACCGGACCAGAGGGTCCAACGAGCTAGACCGGACCAGAGAGTCCAACGAGCTACGGGACTGGAGGGTCCCGTTGAGACACATTGACCAGGGGGTCTTATCGAGTTGTAGCCTCGAGTGGCTTATGTGTTGTATGTGGTATTTTGGGGAACTCACTAAGCATTTATGCTTACCGTGTTATGTGATATGTGTTTCAGGTACTAGCGCGGATCGCGGGAAGGCGCCGACATGATTTGTACACACTGGCAGAGGATTATGTTTTTGAGATTCTGAGATATGTTTTATTGTGATGACATTTGATACACATGAGATTTTGAGAATATTATATGAGTTTTATTGTGTTGAAAAATGAAAAATTGTTTTAAAATTTACGTCGTTACAATTCGGGAGGAATGCTGAGGAAAGTATGGATAGGTGTGGAAGGTAGTATTGGGCCCGTACTACTGAAAGCACATGATCTATACTCGAATCGGTGAGAATCTTGGAGAATCTAAGAAGCTTATGGGAAGGAGAATTCTTGGTTATGCTTGGACCGTGGGAATAGCTGCTATGCAGAATGAGGATGAGCACGTATGGGGAAGACCGGGTAGGAGGTGAGTCTTCAGTGGGTCATGTAGCATTCATTCTGTTAGCAAAAGTTTGATGGCAAAGAGTGGAAGCAAGTCCTGCCAGTAGGTTTCTTTTCGGGAGACGTGTGGGACTGTTGTGTGTGTGTGTCTGTTGGCTCAACAATCGCATGATGTGAGACTATAATAAAAATAAAATTATCATTTTATTACAAATCAAAACAAAACGGATCAAACTCGCAACAAAATGAAACTTTTGGACCACCCTTGTGACCCCAAACTTGTTTGGACTAAAGTTGCTAGTTTTGACATACCACATAGACCATTCTTGCAATTTTGTCTATTGGGTTAAACCCAAGTTTGGTGTACCAAAATTTCAAAAAGTATCTTTTACAACATTTGGTGGATACATAGGAGATGTTATTTACATCTTATTAAACTTGTGAAATATATCCAACAAAATATACTTATTTTCTTTTTTATCATTTTATCGAGTAAGTCATTTATGTTGTTGGATGGGTCAAGCCTACAGATACATCTAGTTATGGATATGATACACGAGGTTCACAAAATAATGCGATTTAGACACCATTTTGTAAGGTTAAATGATGGGTCAATCACACGCATACGCCTTGCAGGGTTCGGAACAGATTGGATTGGACCAATCCGGTCATCTCCGGTCACACATTTAATTTGTGGATAAGCTAACAGAAGCTTCTAAAAATGACTCTCTCCTTCTGCGAAAGCCGCCGGTTACAACCATAGAGTGTTATAAAAATTGTTAAGGACCGAAGGTCTCTAGTGCACTTACTACTTACAAATCAAGAATTTGCGATTTTCATATAGGTTTTATGTATCTTTTTTCGACTCTTATTTCGTCCGATTACGAAACATTCTTCTTCTACCTTTCTTATAATTAGTTTTGATTGTGAATGATAAATCTGATTTCTAAATGCAACTTAATAATAATAATAATAACAATAATAATAATAATAATAATAATAATAATAATAATAATTGAATTTATTATTTGGTACGCAGTTGACATTTAATTATTAATATTATTTGTCGGCTTGTTTTCGTTCGGTATAACTATTGAATAATTAACAATTAATATTAATTATCTACTTGATTGGTTTTCATATATTAATAACTATTCGGCATTAATTCATAGTAACAATCGTCGAATTGTTTGATTGTCTATTTCTGAACCAGAATAAACCGGTCAGTTTTATAAAAATCCAGTTGAACCGGTTATATTAAACCGGTTAAATTAAATAAAAACACATTCAAATGAATCGTTTTTATACCAAACTTTAGTTTTTTTTCCACATTATTTAGATTTATTTGAATAAAAACACATGATAAATGTTATAAAGTTTTTTAATGCGTTTGTATTCATCTAAAACTATATTTTGTTTTTGTCTTATACTTTATTTTATTTTTGATATACGTAGATTGATATAGAACTTACGGTTATGTGTTTTTAATGTATTTGGATTGATCTTTAACTTCTATTTATATGCATTTTTAATGTTTAAACTTGCATACGTCTATATATATATATATGTAGGAAAATAGGAAAAAAGATGAAAATTATAGAAACCGGTTGAACTGACGGTCGAATCGGTTAAACCGGGAACCGATCAACATCCCGTTTCAACTAAAAAAACGGTTTTTAAAACGTTGCTAAAATATAACAATTTAATATTTTGAATACTACAAATAATAGTTATATGACTAGATCGATAAGATAATGAAATTATATTATGTTTTCATTTAACCTGCCCTCATATCATAACATGATAATCGAAAATTAGAGTTTTTAAAAATAATAATAAAATATACCAAATAAGAGTCATACCAATACTTAAAAAACTAAGAATAAAATGATAAACTATATTATTATTTTTCTTGTTTTTAAACCTATTTTTGTCATATTTTTGAGAAAAACAAGAAGAAAAAGGGATGATCATGTGATTGTGAAAGTTTCGTAAGATTTAGTTAAGAGTTGTTGGGATTTTTAGAAGTCAAAATCTGTTTCATGGGGATGATTACATTTTGAGTCAAGCTTTTCGAAACCTAAATCTCCATTTCCTTTTCAATCTTTATATTTAGGTTAATGTGGGACCCGATCCGATTGGTTGCATATCTTTTGTGCGGTGACATATCAATAAGAGTAAATTACACTAATGGTCCCTATGGTTTGGGATAATTTACGCGATTGGTCCCTAACTTATATATTTAACTCGGAAGGTCTCTATTGTTTGTTTTTGTTATGCGTTTGGTCCTTACTGTTTGTTTTTGTTACACGTTTGGTCTCTGTCTTACCGAAAAAAACTAGTATTTAAATAGAGAAAAATGGTGGGGTAGGTAAGGTAAGATGAGGGGATGGGTTGGGGTGTGTTTATTTAAATAAATTAAAAAATCAATGACAAAATGTCTTTTTAGGTAAGACAGGGACCAAACGCATAACAAAAACAAACAATAGGAATCTTCTGAGTAAAAAAATAAATTAGGGATCAAATACGCAAATTACCCCAAACCATAGGGACCATTCGTATAATTTACTCTATCAATAATTACAGCATTCACAGTATGCAATAATATATCCTTTTACATGGTTGAAAATTGGCTACCAAATTTTAAAAATGATAAACATCCATCTATATCAAAAGATTCCACCCTTTTGACAACATCTTTTTGCGTTTTGATGATGAAAAAAAATCCGTATAATAAGATCCACATTCTTAAACCCTTTCGATCCCCACATCATAGTGCCTCACTAAAACAAAAAAATGGAACCGACACTGCTTTTTATTAAGCCTACAATAAAACATTTGGTAAATTGTATAAGACATTAAATTTTTATAAAAATTTAATTTTTAGATTGTGGTATTTTTTTACAATTAAGAAACTAAGTTTTCATAAAAGTTCGATTTTAACATTATATTCTTCCTATTTGTTTCAATGTTGACCATTTGGCCGGTCAACCCATTATCACCTGAAGGAGCATGATGATGTGTCAATTTATGATGTAGCGCGGATATTGTATGATGATGTGACACTTTTTTGGGACATCATTTTCTGGGTGTGAATTTGAAAAAAAGTAAAAGATTTGTAAACTTAAGGATTTTTTTGCAAATAATAGTTTATGGTAATCTGAAAACCTGCTATTATAGGTAAAAATAGCAAAAACGAAAAACCTTGAAAAACTTAAGGACATAAATAAACAAAAAATTATCCCTAATAAATGAAAATAATTTTGTCACATGTCACTCTCTTAAACTTGGACACATATCATTTTTTGGTATTTTTGAATAATTGTTTTTTCCATTTGTCATTTTCTCATTTTTTTTATATTTTCTTAATTAACATATCATATTTACACCTCAATTAATAATTACCTTAATTGAAAATAACCAATAAATTACAATATTAGTACCATATAGTATTTAATATATTTCCTTTTAAATTCAAATTTTAAATTTTAAATTTCAAATCTAAAATTTCAAATTTAAATAAAATTTTGTTTAAACTTTCATATTTAATTTTTTGTTTTATCAAACTCGTATAACATACAGGTCTCACACCTAGTCTCTATGAAACAAAACTCACAAAACTTGACAAACTTAAAAGACTTTCAATTCATGTCAATAAACCTATTATTATTATTACTACTATTATTTCTTAATAATTGTATTACTTTCCTCACGATTCAAATGGTTTGTGGATTTGTTTTGAAACTGGGTTACGATAGAAGCAAGCTAAGGTAATCTGTGAGTAAGGAAGGGATATATATAAAGTGGCTTGGCTTTGCCGTTACTTGGAATCCCATGCCTTCTGTTTTCTTGTTAAAGGAGGGCCGGGACCACATACGTACGCCACCATAACTCCACCCCTTTGGTTTGTTGGGTTTAAGGATTTCCTCTTAATTGCAGAACAAATGTTAGATTGATTCATCAAACAATAAACAATCTTTTCCCTTTAGTATTTTTTTCTTATATTTTGAGTATCTAATCTAATAAAGTAAATATAATCAGAAACTATTATTAAAATAACGGTTTAACTTTTAAATGAAAGTCTTTAAAGTTAATCTGAATTAGTTTTTTTTCCTTTTTTTTGGAAAGAGGTTTTTTCTAACGAAGGTGTTTGAGACAGCTTACGCGCACCACGACTAATTCCCTTACAGACATGACGCTACGTATCATGTCCTGGAGTCACCTCAAACAAACATCTATGGCCACAAGAACAAAGAGCAACAACTCGATTAAAACTCGGATAGATGAGATACTATCCATATCCCTCTAAATGTTTCACCGATAGGCCACTACTCAAATGGTTTCACCGGTAGGCCACTATTCAAATTGTTATTAATTAAGTATGTTCAAGTCTGAATTTGGACAATTAAGTTTTTATTTATTACGTGAAATATCAAATAATGAGATATAACTGAAATTAACCATAATTTTATGATTTGGATTTTAGATGATAGCAAAGGACGAAGAGGATAAATGTATTGTATGAGAAGGAAGTTAAGATATATAAACTATTGGAATGTTAAGTTGTTGGTTTGGCCTTGATACGTGGAGACAATCATAAAGATATTAAAGGGGGGCTGACATTCCACCGCTTCTTCTAGACTGGTTTACAACTCATTTATAATTTATAAATGACCCAAAAGTTGAAATTGATACAAAACATAAATTCGAGTGGTTTATAACTTTAAAGCATGAGAATTTGAAACAAGTACGTTAATTCGAATGATTTCATACAACAAGTATTCAACATAATATGAAATAACTACACCAAGCAAAATTTGACAATGTAGTACGACAAACATAATATCAATGTGTGTTTCTATCCCAAAAAAATATGATCCGTCTAAGTTTCTGTCCGAACATAGAATACAAACCAAACATAAATAATTTGTAAACCGACGGAGGGGTTGTTTGAACAGGTCAAAGTGTTTGATGTGAGCATTTTGTGCATCTGGCTCGGTCCAATAGCTCTAACTCGGTCTTGGATTAAAAGTGTGATGATCAGGTCTTTTCTCCTTTATGCCATTTGTCGTTTGCTTGTTCCCTCGACATCTCGCTCATAAGCCTTCTCCATCGAACCCATTTCCACAATTGAAGGCGACTACAGCCGTCACCTCTATTCACCGCTGTAACACCCAGCAAATATAAAATACACCCAATTTTTTTTATACATATAATAAGAGGGTGTACAAAATATTTACATCAAAAGAAACTTCTCAAGATCATGTTGGGTTACAATTTCTACAAAAGATTATAATATTCATTCATACTAAATTTAAGATCCATTACAGGGCTATTCCACCGTTTTCTTTCCTTTATCCGTATGAACCGGTCCTACAACACAAATTAACAACAATTAAGCTAATTGCTTAGTGAGTAATAACCCATAATTTTTAACAATTTAACATTTATAAAAGTACAACATATGCACAATTTTATGATAACTCTTTTACTCTATAATTAACTTTATCATCAGTCATCTCATAATATTTCAACGATATTGAATTCGATGTCAACCCTTGACATCCCAACATAACGAACTTGATGTCAGCCCGTAACATCCAACAATAACGAACTTGATGTCAGTCCGTGACTTCCCACCAATAACGAACTTGATGTCAGCCTGTGACATTCCAATATAAATCCTCAGTATCCAAAACATGTTATTATTTACAATTTTTCATACTAAAGTATTCCACATAGATACTATGCCTACAATTCTTTAACGAAATACGAAAGGGTCAAGATTACTCACCTTATTAAGGTTTGTGTGGGTAATATTCCAAACTTTTTACTTCCTTGCTTGCTTCTTTATCGTGTTTCCCTAATTAAACAATTCTCATACTAATCACAAATCAAGTTATATATATATATATATATATATATATATATATATATATATATATATATATATATATATATATATATATATATATAGATTAGCCTTTCACACAAAACCTCATTTTAGGTAGAATATGATATAACATTCATGTTTCACACTTCCAATCAATTCATACAACAATTTACTTGCTACATAGAATTAATAGTTCATCCTTTTACCACAACTAACTTAATTCATTAAGTCATGTTTTCCATTTTAGGTAATCAAGAATTCATTAGTATAAATTATCCTTCTAACCCTAACCCTTATACATACAAGGATATATAATCATTTCATGGAGCCTCTACATGCTTATCATAAGAGTTAACACACCAATTCCATCCTAATTTCCGGATTACCCAACTAGGGTTTCACTAGAACCCTTTAATTTCACCAAATTTCTTGACAATAAACATGATTTAGAAGATGTTCTTACCTTGAATCACCAAATTGAAGACCGATTTCACGAAATTAGCAACATATAGAACCTCTCCTGCATTTAGTGTGTGTAGTCGCACCTATAGTGTGTGTTTGAGGGAGTAAAGTTGTTAATGACCGACTACATGCCAATTTTATTTTTTAAGCTGTCACGATTGTCACGTCGTGTCAAACTTTTCTTGACACTCTATAATTCCCGTCACTAGCAGATCGCCGCAATTAGTCGTAGGCTATCAACTTTAATCACGTCGTGATTTTTCTCAAAGTACATTGCCTCTACTATTCAACTTACGTATCTTGAATCTCCATTCTCGGCCATGTCGTGGCCCAAACTTTTTCACGTCGTGACTATAACAAAAACAAAATGTTCTTATATTTTAAGACTTAGAACTACCATGCTTGTATTATTCTTTCTCTAATACTTCTTTTAACTTAAAATACATGATTCTCTTACCATAATTCTATTTATACATACACTTATACACATATACATGTTATAATATAAGTCTTTAGAAAACAAGAACAACAAGTTATCCCTCCCTTCAAGAGGTTTCGTCCATGAAATCTCCGGTCTCACTTAGAAAATATGATGGTATCTATTCTTAAATTCTAAATCTGGTTCCTATGTTACGTCGAATCCCTTATGATGACACCACTGCACTTTTACCAGTGAGATTTCTTTATTTCGCAACTTCTATATCTTATGATCGAGATTCTTTTCTGGTTGTTCTTGATATCTTAACTTCTCATCCACTTCAATATCAGATATTGGTACTTCTTGCGATTTATCAAACAAAGTCTTTCTCAAAAAAGGTACATGAAAAACATTATGTATAACTTGAAGTTCAGTTGGTAGATCAAGGTTGTAAACAACTTTCCCAATTCTTTGTAGGATTTGAAAGGGCCCGATGTATTATGGACTCAACTTCCATTTCTTACCAAAACGAATCATATATTTACAAGGTGATAACTTCAACATCACAGTATCACCAACTTTAAACTCCAAAGGTTTATAACTATTATTTGCATATTGTTGTTGTAGCATTCCAAAAATCAAGGAAAAATTTTCATTTTTCAAATTAAGTAAAATCATTGTTTCGATCAAAACCCGAGTCCTAAAAACCAAGTATCAGATACAATTATCCCAAAATCAGAGTATCATAAAATCTCCACAACATATCACTGAAGGATGTGTATAATCACGCCTTCGCCTTGACCCGATCATCAGAAGTACGTGAAACATAACACTTAAACTTTAAGCCAAAGCTCAGTGAGTTCCCCCAAAATACCCCACACAACAGAACATATACAATCATGCATGTTGGGTCCCAAATCATCGGATTCGATTACCCTCGGGTCCACAGCCACCGGGTTGGATTACCCCCGGCCTACAACTATTGGACTGGATTGCCTCGGCCCAATTAGTGATCGGACCGGAATGCCCTGGTCTGTTGGCTTATGTACATATGAGTAAAGCCTCAACCTATACCGCACTATGTTGACATATGCAATAGATAAATCATATAACAGTACAGATAATTATATAGATCTACAGATCACTACAGCATAGCAACATCCTATATACTAGGATACATAACGTAGTAGGCCAGCATTGGTGCCTTCGACCCACAAGTACATTGTGGTTAGCTCACCTTAATGTCCACAAAGATAGTTGAACTGAATGTTGCTCCAAATACTGACTCTACGGATCCCCTGTATAACACATAGGTCCAAACCTCAATCTACTACTCAAAATACACCAAATGACCTAAATTCAAACATAGTCAAAGTCAACGGTCAATGATCAGACGTCAAAGTCAACTCCAGCTGGTTGCCATGTCGTAGCCTCCCTTGGCCATGTCATGGCTGCAAAACGACTCAACATACTGGTTGCAACCCAGTTGCCATGCCGTGGGGACCGTTTTGGGCAGCTTAATCCATTAAGTTATTTTCCCATGACTTTAGGAGCTCCAAATATTAGATCTGGTCCTTTACATGACTTAGATGGATAAAGTGTCCAACTTTATCCATCAAGACACCCAACAAGAAAATATTCCAAAACCTAGATACTTAAGGATGGCTAAATGCATCAAGACACATATTAAGCACCGTACCCCTAGAGTTGCTCATCCAAAGTTTCCAGAAGAGTTTCTCACTCCCAACAAGCCTTAGAAATCACAACTTTATGGACTTGCATGTCTAATGCACGTCCCTTCCATTTTAGGTCAAAATCATGGAAATAAAGGCTTAAAGTTGCGCATGGGACCAAAAACGACCTAGATCCTCATATTTAAAACATATAACACTAGAATGATCACAAGGATCCATAAAGATGCCAACTTTATGAGATTCAACAATCCAAATTCTCACACCAAGAAGATATTGGGGAAAAATAGCTAGATTTATACACGTAAATCATAAAGGTTAGATTTTGAGGACTCACAAGGGTCCAGAAACGTGCTCAAGATAGATGGGGAGATTTGCTTTCTGGAACTAAGCTCAAGATGGATTTCTTCTTCTTCTAAACACCACCAAACACATACAAACTCATGGGTAAGAAAAGGAGGCTAGGGTTTTCTATTGGAGGCTGAGGAAGAGTGAATAAGGTTGAGAGTGGGAAACCCTATCCATAACATTCCTTAAATAGGGGATCACACCCTGGATTAGGGTTTGTCATTAAACAGCGGCCACGCTGTGGCGATATATGCCACGTCGTGGCGCCAAATTAACGGCCACGAAAACTCCTACCTTGGCCACGCCATGGGATTCCATCACCATGCTATGGCCCCTAGAAATCCAACTTCAAATTATTAAATTTAATTTAAAAGGAACATACCCTAAACTTGGAGTTACAGTTCTCCCCCACATGAACCAGACTTCGCCCATAAAGTCTTCACATGCGAATAGCTCTAGGTAATTCTCCCGTATTTATTCATTGGGTTCCTAAGTCCATTCAGAACCCTTCTGATGCTGCCACTGAACCTTGACCAATGGTACCTTCTTGTTGCGCAAGGCCAAGGTCTTCCTTTCCAAAATCACCACTAGCCTCTCAGCATAGTTCAGGCGATCATCAACATGTATATCGTCCAAAGGAACCACTACTGAATCATCAACTACACACTTTCGAAGCTGAGAAACATGGAAGGTCTTATGAATCTGTCGAAGCTCCTTAAACAGATCTAGTCGATAGGCTACCCTTCCTACCCTGCCCATTACTCGAAACGACCTAATGAATCAGGTCCCAACTTGCCCTTCTTCTTGAAGCATATTACACCCTTCTTGGGTGATACCTTCAATAAAAGCATATCACCAACATGGAAGTCCAACTCGGATCGACGTCTGTTAGCATAAATCTTCTGTCGACTTTGAGATATCTGTAACCTCTGCCTGATCTGCAGGATAAGCTCTGTCGTCTGAAGGACTACCTCAGTCCTTCCCATGACCCTGTGACCGACCTCCCCCCAACAGAATGGTGTACGACACTTCCTCCCATAAAGAAGCTCAAAAGGCGGCGCACCAATACTAGAGTGATAGTTGTTATTGTATAAAAACCTAGCTAGGGGAAGGTAGGAGTCCCAAATCCTACCAAAATCAATAACGCGAGCTCACAACATATCCTCAAACATCTGGATGGTCTGCTCGCTCTGGTCATCAGTATGTGGATGATAAGCGGTGCTGAAGTGCAATCTTATACCTAGTTCCTCGTGGAATCTCAGCCAAAATTGAGAAGTAAAAACGAACATCCCAATCAGATAAAATGGTAAATTGGAACACCATGTTGAGCGACAATTTCACGTACATACATGTCGGCCGATTTCTCGTCCTAAGAACTCTCCCGAATAGCTAGAAAGTGAGCACTCTTGGTTAGGCGATCCACAATATCGCATCAAATCCCTTAGCTGTCCTGGGTAATTTGATGATAAAATCCATGGTGATCTATTCCCATTTCCACATGGGAACCTGCAAAGGCTGACGCTTGTTGTACAGCCTCTGGTGCTTGACCTTGACCATCCAACATGTCAAGCACCTCTCAACATATCATGTTATATCCCTCTTCATGCACGACCACCAGTAACTAAGTGTCAAATCCCGATACATCTTTGTGGCTCCAGACTGTATCGAAAATTTGGACTTATGTGCTTCCTCCATCATGGTTTGCTTGACCCCACCAAAATATAGAACCCAAACCCGACCGCACCGAGTCAATAGTCCGTAACTATCGGAAGAAAACCTGTCAATCTCAACCCTGATTCTCCTATGCTTCCAATTTTGCTTCTTGACTCCCTCGGTCTGAGCCTCCTTGATCAAATCCAGAAGCGGCGAAATGATAGAAATCCTCATACATAGGCCTCCAATAGCAGTACTGACTGACTTGCTACTGAAAGCATCAACGACCACACTTGTTTTCCCAGGATGATACAAAATCTCGTAGTCATAATCCTTGACCACATCATGCCATCTATGTTGTCTCATATTCAGATTCGGCTCATCCATGAGATATCTCAGACTCTTGTGATCCATGTAGATGGTACATCGGACCCATAAAGATACTGTAACACCCACGTTTCTCGCTAAACATTACAAAAGATGATGTAATAGCTAGGGTCAACAATTGTAAGCTATTTGATGTAATAAATAAGAATTATGTGAATATTATCTGTTTCACGATTAATATAATATAATAAAATAGGAAAAATCAGTTGAATCACTTGTAAATCGTAAAAATAAGTTCGCCAAAACACACACACACACATATATATAATATAATATTATATTATATTTAGAAAGTATACATCATCCTGATCCCGAAAATATAAATTTCGTAGACATCCAACTCCGTATGAATTAGATATGATTGTTATAAGATATAAAAGTCAGCCGCGCACAATGAATGTATGACGTAAAAAGCTACGAAGAGAATGGTTGAATTTTAGCTAAAGCCACCAAAAAGAAAATCGTAGTACTCTTTAAAATAAGAATTTTGAGAAAAAGAATGTCAAAAACGGAGTCCGTACGAGAGAGTTATGGTTTTAGCAAAATCATTTAATTTTATAAAAATATGGACGAAAAATAAAGTCAAAATTAGCCGACGGAGTCTAAACGAAAGTTGTAGATCTCATCGATAGCTATGCGTAGATATAAAGAATGTAAAAAACGGAGTTCGTATGAATAAGTTATAATTTATAATAGCATATTTACGTATTAAAATAAAGTATAAATCATATATACGTATACATATATATATGTATATGCATACATATATATCATTAGAAAGATATTGACGATGCGGTCGTTATAAGACTAGTGTTGAGTACTTTTGACATTAGTTTAGTAAAAGTATCGTTAAATCTATTTAAAATAGTATTATAAATGGGTGTTTAGTCGTTTAAATAACTATAAGGTCATAAGAACATGGTTTGGCATGCGGAATTAAAGTTTGCACAATGAACATGGTGATTTTTGAAAATTCAATTACTATAAATAAGAGGATCTAGACTCTCATATTTCTTGCACCATTCTCTTGATTCAAGAGTCTTTCTCTTCTTATCCCCGAGCATTTCGGTCCCTCATGAATCAACTTCTCTTTCTATAGTTTTAGTATAGTAAGGTGAGCACTGAAGCGCTACATGAATCTTTTTTTTTTTAAAAGAATATTCAGCGACGAAGTTCTAACCACGGAGTTCTAAGTTTTCGCTAGAAACACTGTAAGTTGAGCTACACCTATTACACCTCAAGTGTAACTTATGTTTAAATTCATTATCGTTATTATGAACCTATAAACAAAATTTATCAGTGATTTCAACTCGTTATACTGATTGATCTACTTATATGTAACACCCTGTTTATTAAATTAATTAATTAATGATTGTATAATAGCCCTAAAATCAATAATTATATAGCAAGGTGTTAGTCTCGAGGAGCTAATTGTCGCAATTTTAGAGATTGGGGGTTAAAAGTGTAAAATCCAGACTCAGGTTGTAAATATTTAAGAAGACAGGGGCTCCGTGGTAATTATTGGAACTTAAGTTGAAAAGAATGTGAGGAGGAGGGGCTAAAAATGTTAACATGGCTGAAGTTTGATCGTTGGACTTAAATTGAAAAGAATTTAGAATCCTGAGGGCTAAAGAGTAAATTTTGGACCTAAATTGAAAAGGATTTGTAGAGGGAGGGGCTGTTTGGTAAAACTCGGACATCATTTGTAAAGGATTCAGGAGACAGGGTTCAAATGGTAAATTTTGGACCATGGTTGAAAAGAATTTTATGGAGAGGGACTGTTTATGCCATTATGGCAATAAGATTTTAGGGCACCGGGTATATAACCATAGCACCACCGGCCACTAAACCCTAACCCTAACGATATGAGCAACCGCCACCCTTATGCCTCCCGCTCCCTTCCAGCCGTCGGAGCCAACCCTTCTACGTCAGAAAGAAAGCAAGGCCGTCGGAGGTTGCTGTTGTGGATCGCCGCTGCCGTTCCCTGAGCAGTTACGTCGCCACCACTCCTCCGTCATCTTCCTCGTCTGCCCTCTGTCGTCATCTACATGCAAGCAACACCGTCACCGGTTCTACTCCAACCACCCACTACCGCCTTCACCTGTCATTCCAGTCGGGAACGAATTCGCCGTTGCTCCGCCACCTGTTACGTCGCCGATACACGACTACTACAGCCGTTTCCTTTCCAACTGCCACCCTATCCCATAGTTGCACCGCCCACCGCCGTCTGTCAAGAGTGTTGTTGCTGCCATTCGATGAACGCCACTAGGTGGGTGGCTGCTTTCGGACCTCAAGAGAGGCGTGTGTGTGGTCGCTATCTTGTTGTCGCCATGTATGTTCACGGTTCTGCCACCACCAGCCGTCGTGTGGTGGTGGCTGTGGGTGTGTCTTAGTGCGTTGTGCGTGTTTCTGCTATGTGTGTGCTTATCTTAATAAAGTGGTATTGGATTGTTTGGCCGGAAAACTGAGAAAAGGCCATCACCACCACCGTGAGGTGGTAGCTGCCACCTTGTACCACCGCCAGCCACCACAAGGGTGGTTGTGTGTGTGTGTATGTTTATCATAGTGTGTGTGTTTATTTTAGGGTATTGCATAGTAAATTGTAATTGAATAATGTAAAGAAACTCTAACCACCACCGTGAGGTGGTGGCTGCCACCACCAGCCGCCGTGTTGGGTGGCGGTGTGTTTAATGTGTTTAATTCGTTTGGGATGCTTGGACAAATGGACTAAAACCCTAATGGGCCTAATGAAACCCTAATGGGCCTAATAAACCCTAATTGATCAAAGGACTTGGTTTTGGGCCTATTAGACTATGAATGGGTTGGAAACCCTAATTAGGGTTTAGAAAACCCTAATTTTGGATATATGGGCCTTGGACTTATCGGGACCCATATTTGGGCCATTGGAATGGAATTGTGAATTACACCCAATCACACCATATGACTTATCTAGTAGAGTAATGGACTTAATGTATTAAGTCCTTGATGGGTTAAGTGAGAAACACTTAACCCTAATTGTCATTTTACGTGAAACCCTAATTTCACTTGGGCCTTAAGTTGGGACTTTCTATTAGGATTTGGTGATTGGGCCAATAATGGGCCATCCAAGAACAAGCCAATGGACTAGAATAATTTAATGGGCTTTAGGGTAAGGCCCATGTGAGGGATTTGAGCCCAATTTGGAAAATTGGGTTATAGATGGGCCATAATTGGGCCTTTATTATTATGAGATATTAGGCCATTAGAGATTCCAAATGTTTGGACTGGACTAAATGGTTGGGCTTTAGAATAAGACCATGTAAAGGTTTGGGCCCAATTTGGAAAATTGGGCCATATGTTGGGCTTTGATTCATAGTTGGACTTTTGGGCCTTTGGATTGGGCCTTGAGTTTGAATCAAGCTAAGATGGGGGTAAAGTAGTCTTTTATCCCAAGCATGGACTTATGGATATGTATTGGAACCCAATTTCTGATTGGGTGTTATTTTGATGATTGACAGTTCGAGAACCTGTCATCCAGCAGCTAGAGTTTTGTCTACGGGACTTCAGCAGTGTGAGGTGAGTTACCTTCCAGTAGAGGTGGGTCTAAGGCACCAATGTCGGCCCACCAGTAGGTGATTATATATGAGATTATTGTCTTTATGATAATTGTCTGGTCTGCCATTATCTAATATGCTTTATGTGATAGGATGCTCTGTTATATGTGTTAGTAGTAGTAGTAGGGGTGAAATAGTCCCCGAATACCGGTTGAAAGATACCGAAAGGGTTGTCAGTACCCATGCATGCCTAGCAGTATGTTTATGTGATGTTATTATGTGGTAGTGGTACGGGTGAAATAGTCCCTAGTAGTCGGTTGAGATAAACCGACGGGTAAGTGAAGCACCCCAGAATGGCTTGACCTGGGTAAGTCAAGCACCCCAGAATGGCTTGACATGGTTAAGTGAAGCACCCCAGAATGGCTTGACATGGGTAGGTCAGGCACCCCAGAATCGTCTGGCAGTATGTTGTTGTATGGTGTGTGGTATGATGGGGGAACTTACTCAGCTTCATGCTTATGGTTTCCAGTTTTGGTTTCAGGTACTCGTTTTCAAGGACAGGAGTCGGCTTGATCGCAACGCATCACACTATGTTTCCGCACATGAGATCTTTGGGATTACACTCTGATATTATTTTATGATAACATGTTTGACTATTGACACTTTGGTTTTTGACATGAGATATTATTATGGATGTTTTTATACTTATGGTATTATAATAACCTATTTAAAAATGAAATTTTTGGCCTTGAATTTTGGGATTTTACAAGTTGGTATCAGAGCCTTGGTTTGAGGGATTCAGACACACTCTCTAGTGTGTCTGGACTCAAACTGAGGACTTGGTATGAAAATTTTCAAAAGAAAAATCATTTTATAAAAAAGAATTTTGAAAAGAATTTGAAAAGAGAAAAGAACTTTGAAAAGAACAAGGTGTGTGATGTGTGCAATCATTCGAGCTCAAGTATGTTTTCCCCAAGATACTCATACATGTTGTGATATGTTCTGTTATGATATGATTATGAGAACTGCAGGCTCGATTAGGTCTGAGGATCTAGGAGGATGCCTTATACGCCTATTGTATGTGTTTGTAGACTTGCATGCTGGCACTGATCAGTCAGTGATAGGATAGCGTGTTTAGGTTATGCCTGATTGTATGAGCCTTTGAATTGCATGTACAGATTCCTGATTAGAGGATAGAAAGGTTTGATTGGAATGTGATGGTTAGATTTTCCATTGTCTGAATGCTTCTTGCTTTGTGCTTTGTGGGACTTTTAGTAATGTGAGCTAACTATTAAGCGAATATGCTAAGTCACATGTGGCACAGGCTGGATAATCTCAGAGTGATAGATTTGACCCTATTGTGAAGCTCTTGTTTGAGTCCAACCGTTCTAGGGATGGGTCTTTTACTCGAAGGATTATCTGGTCTCTGTTGCATATGGCTATATTCATGAGGTAGGTATTTGACATTACTGGGAATCTTTCAGCAGCTGAAGACTGGGTGGGTTCGGGAACCTAAGAAAGCCTAGGATATGTTTCAGTGGGTTAGTAGTGAGGTTTAGTGAGACTTGGGTGTATTAGTTTAAGGAAGTGACTTGGAGGATTCAGGAGGATTGTCGAGGAAAGTAAGGATAGGTTTGGAAGGTAGTATTGGGCCCGTACTACTGAAAGCACAGGATCCATAATCGAATCGGTGAGAGTCTTGGAGAATCTGAGAAGCTTCGGGGAGGAGTTTGTGACCTGGTTTAGGGACAGAGGACGTTCCAGCTGTTGCAGCTCAGCCATTGGCAAGTGAGCTAGTGAGCATGACAGGGTGTCAGACCCTGGAGGATATGACTTCCAAAGTCCGAGGATGCGAGATCGATTTGGAGCACTATAAGAACAGAGGTTCGTGCCAGGTGCATATAGTAGAGGGTCCCGGGGAGAGACCCACGACTTCTAATCATTGGGTGAAAGGCCATCAAGGACGGAGTCAGTGCAACACGTGCGAGAAAGTACACAAGGGAGTTTGACATTTCAGGGGTTTAGGCTGCTACAAGTGTAGCGGGGTTGGTTATGTCAGCAGAAGGAGTCAGGCTCTGCAGTGTCAGACAGGAGAAGTCAGAACTCCAACATGCAATGTTGTGGGTATGTAACCTTGCCTTCTTTCAGTTTTATCTACACATTGTTGTGGGAATTGTGATGTGGTTGGGATACTGTAGCAGGAGGAGTAAGTGCATCCCTGGTTTATTTCTTTTCTCCTGTTGGGTTAGATCATCAAATATCATCATATGCCAATTGCATACTGTGAATTACTAGAGGTCAGTGTAAGATCGTTTCCCTTTTGCTGGTTCGGGGTGTTCAGTGTTCTCTCGTTTCATAGTACATATTTGTCATGGGGCAGTTAGGGGCTCATCTGAAGCCCAAAGCCTGTGAATCCTTAGAGTCCTTCAGGAAGGAGGGTCCTATTGTCAGTTCATGTCATCAAGATCGGGAGGGAGTTTTGCACCATGATCTCAGGAGGGTTAAGTATCTCTGGAGAAGGTGATCATGATTTCTTGAGATGTTGTGGGTATGTTATTTTCTACTGCTGCTAGGTGGATGTCGGGAATTTGTACCCCATGGGATTATTGATTCAGTTTGGACAAGTTAGGACTCGAGTCGGTTTCTGCTATTGTCTGCGTTATCAAGGATTGTTATATGCCATTCTGCATGCCGAACAGTCCTTGATGAACCTACAGAGGGACGTATCTTGCGGAGTGGGTTCCGCGTGTACCGTTATCATTCCGGATCTTTGTCGGGATCTGTGCAAGAGTATTATTTAGAGGATAGTCGATCAGGGTTAGAGCGATAGTTCTTCGGCAAAGTCAGCGCTCAGTAGTTCTATCATGGTTCGGGCATGGTCGACAATCGCCTATGGAAGAAGTTTGGTGTTCAAGGCACTACCGTTTCTAGGAAAGGGCTGGTAGCATGAAGAAGGTGGTGTCAGTTACGGGTGTTCGATGCATGAGTGTTCGGTCATTGGATGTTCAAGAGAATTGAATTTCTCGCATGGGTTGTGTTCGGTTAGAATTCAATGGTGCTGCAAGATTGGGAGTGGGATCGAGGATTCGTGAGCTAGGGTGAAGATTGAGGCCTCCAGTTGTCAGCATTGGAGGTGGACTGAGGTGTCAGACTGGACCAGAATTCAAGAGTACTCTTCAAGTTTTCAGAGGATGGGCGATCTTAGGGTTTAACTGGTAAGTGATCGCTAGCATTGGTAAGCACAGGTTGTCATCAGTGGATTATTAGAAAGAAAGAATGATTGGGAATCCTTCAATTCTTACACGCCATGAAGACTTAGTCGAATCTAAGTGGGGGAGAATCGATCAGGTACTTAGGAGCAGAAATAGGTGTGAAACTAGGATGAGTTTCGCATCCCCAATAGGGAGAAAGGCGGTCGAGTGGTCGTCTAGATTGAGGATTATGAGTTGGGAGTTCGGAAAGCGTTCTGACATTTGGTTCACGCATTTCCTTGGCATCGGATAACAGGTTTTGGGAACCAGGTTAGAGCTTCAGTTAGGACTCAAGTTCACTTGAGTGTTAGGTCGAGTGCGTGCTCGACCCGGTTTGGAAAGTGTTGTAAGACTACGGGGGTAGCCGTAGCATTCACTAATAGTCAGATAGTATGGAAAGTGTTGTAAGACTACGGGGGTAGCCGTAGCTTTCACCAATAGTCAGTTAGCATGGAAAATGTTGTAAGACTGCGGGGGTAGCCGTAGTATTCACTAGCAGTCAGATAGTGATAGAGTGTTGTGGGACTGCGGGTGTAGCCGTAGCATTCACTAGGTTGGTAGATAGCATGAGCGTGTTCTTGGAACGCGGTAGGAACAGTAGTACCCACCAGTTCGGTTGTAGCAGGGAGGGCGTGGAAAATCCATGGATTGATTTATGGATTTCCACAGAAGGAATTAGACCTGGTTGAGCCAGTGATAAGACTGTAGGAACGTCACTACAGTTATGAGATCAGGGAAGCAATGGACTACTTAAGGACGTGTGAGATAAGGCTACCATTGGTCAGGTAGCAATCACTTTTATTCTTGGATTTGATGACGATAGGATTCGACGCATGGACCCGATCGGTTAGATCAGAAAGTTGTTAGAGCCGCAGTGGCATGATAACTAGTGGCAACTAGTTCCAGAGAAGGATTTCGTTCAGAAGTCATGTGAGGCGACTAAGTAGGAGTCATTTGGCTCCGCAACCGGGCTGGAACCCAGTATTTTAGAAGACTGGTAAACGAATTGAGACTAGGGAGGTCTCGGTAGATTTTGGAAAGCAGCCATGGGGCAACATACTGCTTCAGGCAGTTTAGTGTTCGGGCAGGTTCAGCTTTTGGGCAGTGTTAGTATTTGTGTTTTAGGTTGCAAGTACGGATGAAATAGCCGGTTGATTGGGAAGTGACAAGTCACTCACAGCGGGATTAGCTGAGCCTTGGCCAAGCATAAGTGATCTGCAGGGATAATTAGGTTTGTGATCCTATTTTACAGTGGGAACCTCGAGCTATTAGAAGTTGAGTAGTTAGTTGAGGGATAAACGGAGTGGATTCAACAATAATGATTCAGTATGAGTGGTCTGTCAGGGAATTAGACCATCTCAAGACAATAGATTTCAGACGGAGTAGAAGTGATCTTGTTGCGAGGAATTCGTTCACCTGTGAATTTTAGGGATTTGCGAAGATTGGTCACGGCTATCATGGGAAGGCTAAGGAGTACCCAGGATGGTGACCATGTTACTAGAGTGGTTGGGCGAGTAAGGAATGGTAAGGAATGATTTCGAGGACAAAATCTAATTTAAGTGGGGGAGAGTTGTAACACCCCGTTTATTAAATTAATTAATTAATTAACTAATGATTGTATAATAGCCCTAAAATCAATAATTATATAGCAAGGTGTTGGTCTCGAGGAGCTAATTTTCGCAATTTTAGAGATTGGGGGTTAAAAGTGTAAAATCTGGATTCAGGTTGTAAATATTTATGAAGACAGGGGCTTCGTGGTAATTATTGGAACTTAAGTTGAAAAGATTGTGAGGTGTAACATCCGGACTCCCAAGTATATTATTGTGTGTTTAATTTTTAAGATTTATTGAGTGACTCGATGAGTTGTGAGTCCAACTCGTCGAGTAGAGTCGAGTTGACCGCGTGAGATTAATGAATGGACTCGACGAGTCAAAGAGCCAACTCGCCGAGTGGGTGTTGTGTTGTGAAACCCTAATTTCCCGGGGTTGGGGCCTATATAAGGGAACTTATGCCCCCATTTCTTCCTCACCAGCTGCCTAACCTTCCTGTGTAAAACCCTAAACGTGTGTAGTGAGCTAAGAGAGTCTTAGAAGCTAAACTTGGAGTAACCTAGTGCATCTTTTGAGGAGAAGATGAGATTATTCAACAAGGAAGCAAGAGAATCGGTTGGATCTAGAGTATCTTCATTCTAGGGCTTCAGTGGGAGGTAAAAGCTTGTACCTTTCTCATTTATTTGCCTAGATCTCATTATTATGGAAGATTAGGGTTTCTTCCACCTTTTGTTGGGACTTCGAGCATATAGAGTTATCATGGGGTTTAAACCTCAGATCTGGACCTTGTGAGGTCCCTAGAGTCCAAAGGTCCCAACTTTATTCATCCACATGAGGGTTATTGTGCTTAACACCTTGTGAGAGCATGTTTTGGTATATTGGAGCAAAATTACCATACATGAACGTAAAGATCGAAGCTTTACGTGACAACTGAGTCTTGAGATGTTAGATCTAGTGTTTGGAGTGGTAGATCTGCTTTGAATCGTCTGAATAAGGAATGAGTTTGAATGGACTCGTCGAGTCGATGAGCCGACTCGACGAGTTGGTGAGGGTTTGTCCCATTAAGCTTGATCATGCAATAACTCGGCGAGTTGGGGGTCAGCTCGACAAGCTGAGCTGGACCTTCACGAGACTTCTGAGGAAACGAGTGGACTCGACGAGTCGCATGGGTGCACTCGGCGAGTCGGGTCAAACATGGATTGTTGACTCGAGTTTGACTTCTGCTGACTTTAGGGTTGGGTCAAACATGAGTAATGGAGACCATGGAGGGGGTAAAATGGTCATTTATCCACTTCAAGAGTTAGAGAGAGAAAGAATAGCCTTCGGGTATTAGAGTCGTGAAAAGAGTATTAATTATAGATATTCGTCCTTTGTGTTAGGCAGAGGTTAGTTCGAGATTCGAGTACGAGGTTATTTGCTTGCGAGGTGAGTCTTCTCACTATACTTACCATGAGTAGTATCTTTGTGTGACCGGAGGGTCTTGTATGCTTATCTTGAGTATTGTGATATCCTACATTATGTCTTTGTGATTTATGATGTGTATTATTGTTATGAGCTTATTGAGATAGGACCAGAGGGTCCACCCGAGTTGTGGGACCGGAGGGTCTCCACTGAGACACATTGACCAGAGGGTCTTATTCGCGTTATAGCCTCGAGTGGCTAATGTGATATGTGTGGTATTTTGGGGAACTCACTAAGCTTCGTGCTTACCATGTTATGTGTCATGTGTTTCAGGTTTTTCTCAGGATCACGGGAAGGCACCGGCTTGATTGTATACACCAGTGAAAGAGTCATGTTTTGAGGATCCTGGATTTTAATCAAACAATTATGGAGTTGCGATTTGTAAATTAAATAAATGAGATTTATGTGAAACGTGTTATGAGAATTATATGATTTTAAACGAAAATTTTGTTTGGAAAATTTTCGGTGTTACAAGTTGGTATCAGAGCCTTGGTTTCAGGGATTCGGATGCACCTTCGGGTATGTCTGGACTCAAACTGGGGATTTGAGAAAATTTTTCAAAAGAAATGTTTTTCTAAAACGAGCAAGAGTTTCTAAGAGAAAACGAGAAGGAGCAGTGTGTGCAGTCAGCCAGAGCCCGAACGGTGATTTCCCAAAATACCCTTACTTATTTTTGTTATGAGTTATTATTGAGATATTAGTGATGCATGCTAGATGATAGGCTAGGTATTTCATATATTAGGGCTAGAGTTGCCTGATTTGTGATGCCTTAGCCTAGGAATTTTATTGTCGTCTGTGATACGCTTTGAGTATGTGCGGAGTAAGAGTATCCAACAGGAATCTTTTAGAGAGTGCTTTATGTAGAGGAGTAATCTAGGAGAGATACCTAGATGAGCATTGGAGAAGCCTACGGAGGGAGTAGTTAGATACCTGCGAGAGGTAGGGTTGATTAAGTTCGGTGATACCTTTTGAGTGTGAGTAGAGCAAATAGAGTTGTAACCTAGAGTGGTTTTACGTGCTGGTGGAGATTATTCGATGCCCGAATGCTGCTTGCTTCGTGCTTTGTGGAACTCCTGATGATGGGAGTCAGCTACTAAGTGAATATGACGATATTCAGGAGGTAGATGGCTGGCATCATCAGAAGTTCTTCAGCAGCTGATGGCAGAGAAGTGTGAGAACCTAGGAAGAGCCTAGGGAGTGACCTTAGTTAGATGAGTACGCTGATAGAGGAGAGTATTCGCTTGGGAGCAACTAGGTTTAACGGGATTGGTGATCGAGAAGGTTGAACAGTTACTTAGGAAATCTGGGACGATCCGTGTGGAAAGTATGGGTAGATGTGGCAGGTAGTACGGGCCCGTACTACTGAAAGCAGAGGACCCGTACTCGAAACAGGGAGAATTCCAGAGGTTCTAAGTAGCAGATTGAGAGGAGATAACATGGTTCGGGTACCATGATTCGTAGCAGATTGAAAGGAGATAACATGGTTCGGGTACTATGATTTGTAGTAGATTGAGAGGAGATAACATGGTTTGGGTACCATGATTCGTAGCAGATTGAGAGGAGATAACATGGTTCGGGTACCATGATTCGCAGCAGATCGAGAGTTGATCACATGGTTCGAGTACCATGATTCGTGGCGGTTAGTGCTTCTGGTTTTACTAGTTATCCCGTTGTGATTGATTAGACTGGGATCAGATGTGATAGAGTGTGGGGCCTGAGTGCCATGTTGAGCGAGTCTCAATAGAGCATACCTTGAGGGGGGAATCGAGTTAGTTTCCGAGAGATTTTTGGTGAGATACCAGTTGGAGTCGCAAGAATCAGGGATGAGTAGAGATGATGCTTATTGGAGGATCGCGGTCTGAGTTGAGCAATCGACTGAAAGATGAGGTGTCATCTTCTTGTTGGGTTATGAGCATTCTAACCCTCCTAAGTGTACATGCAACCCTAAATACCTTGGATCTATGTTTTCTCTATTATACATACAATTATGAACATCCAAGGTATTATCCTAATCTAGCATACAAAATAATAAATATAACAAGATAGAATACATACCTCTTTGATGTAGAATGTCTTCATGAAGCTTGAGTGCCTAGTGCCCCAAGTGTGACACCTCAAATGGTTCACACAACACCAAATACACTTGGAATAACTTGAGAGAAACTTGAACACTCCTTGAAATCGTCTAGCCCTCACACTCACACATTAGTGCACGATTTCTTGAGCCATGGGATTCTTTTATATGGTGGCTATTAGGGTTACACCATGTAACTCATAACTTTACCCATTCCTTATGCTCCATGTATTTTAACCTCCATGGAGTATCCATGGGTCACCCCATGGACTTAGTCCAACATAAGGAATCTTGGATCACAAGCCCACATATATAAGAGTGAATGATTTACACAATCAACCCATATATTTAATTAGTCTCCTTTTGATCACTTAATTAATTCCAAATTAATTCTTGATCAATACTAATTAAATAACCTTATTAATATATTAGAACTTATAATATATTAACCAACCTTAAGTGTTATTTCTCTCATTATAGTCTATCCAAATGCATGATGCCATGCAACCCAAATGGACCATGCCGGGTCGGGTCAAGTCTTACCAATTATAGTTATGGACTTAGACATTAATCCAACAGTCTCCCACTTGGATAAGTCTAAAACTATTCTTGCGTATGACTTCAAGAACCGACTGGCAATCGTAGCTCTCAAAAGCTTCTGTCGAACTCTGACCTTGCCGATGATCTCTGACCTTTGTCAATGTCTTGTCCATTAGATAAGGGATCATATATTCCTCCATTCTAGATATCATATGGACTGAGACATGGATTATCAATCATTCTCTCTGTCCATTTGTTGTTTCCCGATTTCCGATTCATGATTACTGACTGATTGAACAAATCAAATCAGTCCTGGCTTGGCCAAGCACTCACATGTATTATCTTTAAATCATCGAGGGGCCCACATATATCGCTTTTATCCCGAAGGTAAAAGGAATGGATAAACTTCGACTCATATGGCTTGTTCTACTACTTGTTGAATCATACACAAAGGCACGTTTTATAACATCGAGTTACCAATGCGTTTTCGTGCAATCAATGTATAACCAACTCATAGTAACAACTCATATCTCTAGGTTTGAAGAATATAAGATATTATTGTCTCATGATCACTCGTGATAAAATCCATGAAGTGATTCAAATGAGCGTGGGTTGAATCCAATACTCAGAACTTATGAGCACTCATGAGTGTTGTAGCACCACTTTGTCCACCAACTTGGACCTCTACAAACCAACCCATGACAGTCTTGATTCATATCTACTTCCAACATATGACCGACTGTGGATGGTTTGAATAACTTAATCATTCAGGAAGAGCGACTTAGTTATTCTGGAAGTCAAACATGCAAAGTGAAACACAAGAATAAATGAATCAAATATGGTATCAAACCTTATGAATATAAATAAACACTTTTATTTATCACCATACTGATTACTCATTATTAATTGTTTCGGTTTTATCAACTTTATACTTGAATTTAAAACAATAGTTGTCCCATGCTCCAAGCATGTACACTATGTTTTCTAAACACTAGTCATGCCATACACCAAGTATGCATACTATGTTTGTCTATGATCTTTACTTTGTAAAATAGATCAATTGAACATCACTCCAATGATCCTCTTTTCACAGTCCCAAATCCTTACTGCAAATGCAAGAATTCCAAATTCATGCCATTTACTGAAATCTGTTAGATTCTAAACTTATATGCATTGATCCTCTTAATGATTATGCACGAAGTCAGAAAGACTTGACAACAATCATTACAGAGCATTCTAAAGGAGATCAGCTCCTTGGAAACATCCTTCTTTCATTAAGTTTCCTAATCTTACACAGATTGAATAATTTCTAACTTTGAAACATTTCCATATTCCATTTTGACTATCACTTCTGAACAAGAGTTGCCTCCTTACAGATTATGTCAATATGGTCTTTCCATAATTAACATTATACTTCCAACTGTCCTTGAGCAACCAATCTTTGGTAAACCTTAGATTGTCCTCGACAATTGCTTAATCATTTTAGTCATATCCAATTCTAGACCTTTTCCCTTCATAATGCCCCAGGCATTTGGAAAATTTTAGAAAGGATGAATATAGCACATGTAATCGATCCTATATCCGAAGCATATGGGACACGATTCATGATGTCTCACATAAAGACTAAACCAGTCTTTTGCTATAATATTTCCATTTCAATTTGCCAAGTTCTCAAAATTCAGATTATGAAAAGGGATGCCGTAATCATAATCGAATTTTAGAACGCAAATAATGGACCCATATATAGAATTTCCTTATGTTGAGCCATTCCAACATGAAATTCATATATATATCCTTGATTAAATACGATTAAAATCTCAATCTAAGCTTTTAGAATTGAAATGAAGTATAATTTCATCTCCCTTAATTATATCAAAACAACTTTTTCAACCCCTGCAACCTCACGAATTGAAACTTTTGTTTTCTATAATTAACATTGCTAACTTGCAACCTTTGTCATAATTATCATGCTCCCACTAACATGATGATTATTAGCATAACACTTATGCTCCCACTAGCTTTGACATGTACTCAGAAATCAGCTGACTTTCTTACCAAAGTTCAGATTTCTGATACTAGATTGTTTTGATAAAACTTTATAATAATCATACACCTCTCTTAGATAGCTCACATGTGTGTCTAAACAATTTTAGAACTATGAAAAGGGATGCCGTAATCAGAGTCTCAATTGTTTAGACCTTTGCCACTTCTCACAAGTCCATGTTAGTGTGCCGGTAAACCACACACGCTCCACTAACGACTTTGAGAATGCAAATATCACAATTGCTATCTAGCTAAAATCTACTTAGTGAAAGTGTTTCCTCACCATCATTTTCATGAATCGGAGAGAAACCTTATGACACTTAGATTTAATAGTGTATGTGTTCTTATCCATGTGAATTTGTCAAAATCATAATCACAAGACAAGGTTAGTGACAAATCCAAACTCATATTGATTAAACTTGTGCAATCTTAAATTCTTTCCATTTGGCAGCTCAGGTGCCTGCCATTGCTTCCAAGTAGTTGTGCAACCAATTGAGAACTCTCAGAACTCCTATGCAAAGCCAACTTGAATAGGCACAAAAATTTCAACACGATAGGTTATAAACCTCAAGTCGTGTGCTAGTGAAGGACTTTAGGTTTTATTCTTGATTAAGTCTTGAAACTTTCAAGAGCTTTAAGACTCCCACTGTCCTCTTGACATATAAGACTCCCTTGTCAAATATTCAAGAGATAGTGCGGATTCTTTATCAAGACTAACACTTTACACAATTGGCCTAAGTTGGTCTCTGTTTTATCCAAAACATCACAACTTACCAATTTCAAATGTACAAGAGTAGATAACCTTTTACTCTTACATTTGACTAGTGTTAACAAACCCTCTTTAAGATATGTCACTCAAGTTACAATCTTGGAGTATGACTCTAAGAATTGTTTTGGAACGAAGTATGACTCATCTTTTTGATTTAACCATTTCAACAATTCATGACTCCTCTTCTTAGTCATAAGAATGCACTAAGATGACTTTAGAGGACCAATTGTGATATGGTATCTTAATCATTAAGATGATCATAAACATGATACTAAAGTACTCTCCCATCTTTTCAGATTTGAGAAACTTTTATCTTTCTGCCATACTTTGATTCTTCTTATTCGTTCTGTCTCACATTGAAACTTCTCCAATGCTACAGACTTATACTTAAACTTATAAGTATAACCATATTTACTGAACTTAAGTAAATCATGACGAATAGTCTTCTTGATCTTTTGTGGTGGACTTGACCAGTGCACAAGAATGTGTACTCGATCCCTTAGTCCTTTCCTTATTCACATAAGGAGTTAGTCTTAATTTTCCAAGCTGAAAGTTCTCATTCATCATACTATACAACTTGCATGATTCCAAGTTTCGGTCCAATTGAACCTTGGGTGATGAGAATCTTTCCTTATTTGGTAATATTAGACACAACGACAATCGAAAGAATCAAATCCATTTTTCCAATATTGCTATCAATGGAATCTTATAAGCAACAACTTTTCACAAATGCCATTGTAAGGATACTTAAAATAAATAAAATCAAAACCTTTTTCTTTTATTTTAAAACTTTACGGAAAAACTTATCCTTACAATCCATATGAAAACCTTGTTGTTATATATTCCTAAGCAATATAAATATCATAACTCTTAAGTAATAGCCCAAAATTCTGATCACCGAACCATGCGATTGAAATCCATCTTCGCGATCAGAATCAACATGTACTTAATAGAGTTAGACAATGGACTTTACCTGAAGTAGAGCCAAACTTATTGACTTTAACATCCTTAGGTAAATTTGGCAGCTTCGTAATCAATGCCCCTTCCTTTGGCAATAGTTACCTATGGACCCTTGATAATGGGACTATCTCAGACTTCGCCTCTCTCTTTACCATTGGGTCAACCGAGTTGACTATGGCCGATCCCTTTCCATTGGGAAGAGAGAGCTTTACTGGATATCCAATGTCATCATTGTCAATGTCCATAGCGTTTTAGGAAGTTGATCTTAGCAAATAGATAAGATCATTAAGGGTCTTGTCTTAGTCTGTTTCATAGGATTCCCAAAAGAACTCACTATGTGACTTAGAAAGTAGTTGAGCCACCAACTTTCTCAAGACTTTGACACCCAACTCTCCCGGCTTGTCAATATGTGACTACATCTCCAAGATGTGATCACACCTAGACCTTGCCTTGCCAATAGGGCTTGAGTGACCTTAAACTTTTTAGGAACTTGTAGGTTAGGGAGAATAATTGGAGGAGGTGAAAGAAGTATGATATCCATGGGACATCATCTTCATTTAGGAAAGCTTGTTTCAAGAGATTTGGGAAGATCATAAATGTCTAGACCAGACATCTTTTTGGGAGATATTCAAGATAGTTGATTTAAAGTCCTTAATATGACACCCAATATGAAATATTAAGGCTAGGACCCAACAAACTATTTTATAACTTAGAAGAGGGATGCCGTAATCCAAGCTATAAAATATTTGAAGGTAGGCGAATGACGATTCACCAATTTCCACCATGAAAAACGAAATAATTTATTAGGTTTTAATTGGATTTGAAAGTCCTAGATCTTTGAGATTCATTGAACTGTTCAAAGGCATGTTTCAATCTCGAGTGTGCCCTTCATGTTTTGTGACTGGGATGCCAAGGATCACAAAACAAGGTGTGAATAACCATGCAAATATACTTGGTACCCTTAATATTTACCCCTTAATCAGTGTGCCGGTTAACCACACACGCTCCACCGATACTATGATAAATATTAAGTTACCCTTTGCCTACCTTGTTAAGTCCAGGTTAGTGTGCCGGTTAACCACACACGCTCCACTAACGGTTTAAACAAAGTGCAAAGTGTAATTTCATGGATTAGCACCTTATTCACATTTTCCTAAGTAACTAAGATTGAGAATTTATAAGTGTTTAGTTACTTAGTATTTATCATTAATACTTTTAATGAAGGGAGAATTATAGTCCTTGTCCTACCTGTTCGGCTAACGACCCTCCACCAGTCAAGGAAGCGGTGGGTGAGAGTGGACACCCATTAAACTGCCATTTTATAGGCAGTAACCTTATACCCCCCTTATAGACCGGCTTCATGAATGAGGCCTGCTAACGGTAAGACTGACTTGCTCTTATACATATATTTAAATATTATTAACTTATAATATTATAAAGTATAAGGGTTGAATTTTAACTTTTAAAATTCTAAGGGCTAACTTGGAATTAAAGTATTCATAAGTGAAAACTTTTCAAATTCCAAAACTTGAGGGCAAGTTTTGAAACTATTCAAAACTAATTAATTCCATAACTTATGTGTTTAAAGTAGTTTTAATTAAAAAAACTCTTCAAGTTCCATAACTTGAGGACAAGTTATGGAAGACTTTAAACTAATAAAAGAATGTAACTTTTCTTTATTTTTGTAACTTATGGAACTAATTAAGGTTACACATTTTATCATTTAATGAAGTGACTCTTGAACCTCCATAACTTGAGGACAAGTTATGGAGTCATAAAACCATTTAATGAGGACAAGACTCTTCATTTTTGTAACCTTTGCCAACTTTTATGAGTTTTATGATTCTTAAATGTGACTTTTCATATAACTTGAGGACAAGTTACAAAAACACACTTTGGAATCAACTCTTAGATTAAAATGGATTGAAAACAACTATTTCACACAACTTTTCTATTAATCTAAGAACCTCATAAGAAAAAGATAATTCAAATCATCAATCTTCAAGAAATTAGCATGAACATACAAACTAATACAAATCTTGAAATTATGACAATTATCTTAGAAATTGGATTAGCATGAACATTACCACATCAAAAACAAGTTTATAAGTCCAAAAACATCTTAGGGTAATGTTCCTAGTCCAATTCCAGCCAAAACAATCGAATATATGCATCCAACTCGATTTTTCAGCTACTTTTGCAAGTATAACAAGAAAACAAGCCTAGGCTCTGATACCACTGTTGGGTTATGAGCATTCTAACACTCCTAAGTGTACATGCAACCCTAAATACCTTGGATCTATGTTTTCTCTATTATACATACAATTATGAACATCCAAGGTATTATCCTAATCTAGCATACAAAATAATAAATATAACAAGATAGAATACATACCTCTTTGATGTAGAATGTCTTCATGAAGCTTGAGTGCCTAGTGCCCCAAGTGTGACACCTCAAATGGTTCACACAACACCAAATACACTTGGAATAACTTGAGAGAAACTTGAACACTCCTTGAAATCATCTAGCCCTCACACTCACACATTAGTGCACGATTTCTTGAGCCATGGGATTCTTTTATATGGTGGCTATTAGGGTTACACCATGTAACTCATAACTTTACCCATTCCTTATGCTCCATGGATTTTAACCTCCATGGAGTATCCATGGGTCACCCCATGGACTTAGTCCAACATAAGGAATCTTGGATCATAAGCCCACATATATAAGAGTGAATGATTTACACAATCAACCCATATATTTAATTAGTCTCCTTTTGATCACTTAATTAATTCCAAATTAATTCTTGATCAATACTAATTAAATAACCTTATTAATATATTATAACTTATAATATATTAACCAACCTTAAGTGTTATTTCTCTCATTATAGTCTATCCAAATGCATGATCCCATGCAACCCAAATGGACCATGCCGGGTCGGGTCAAGTCTTACCAATTATAGTTATGGACTTAGACATTAATCCAACACTTCTGTGGCAAGAGTTGTGTTATCCCCGTTTCCTGGGAGAAGCAAAAGAGATGACGAGCTTCCGGTTTTCAGAGTATGAGGGTAAACCCCATGGGGTAGCATAGGGTTGCAACCTTTTCACCAAAGCATTTTGGGCAGTATGTTTACTATGAGGTATTTCTTATACCATGAGAAAGTCATTTGTGGGTCTATGATGGAAGAGAACAGGGAGGTGCCTTTTAGGGAGGCATACTTTTAGCGGCGGTTTCAGGTGGTTAAGAGGAGTATATCGGGGCGGTAGCCCTTGTTGTCTTCGTTGTGTATCGACTGTGAGAGTGGGGTCTCTTGCTTTTATGATGATTACCGCGATGATAGGCTGGTCGAGGAGTCAGAAACGAAGTGTGTGATTGTGCATTATTTCCGGACCGAGAATCAGGACTAATTCAGAACAGTTGGGGTATCTGGCGGTATATCGATGTGAGGCTTCGAGATGACTAGAGGCAGTCAGGTTGAGTGGATTCTGAGATTCTTGTCTGAGTTACGGGATATTTGGAGGTGCTTGGTTCCATCGGGAAGATCATTAAAGTGATTATATGGTACGTTCCAAGAGTCAAGTGTGATATACCTGGTGAAACAGTCTATGGAGTAGATTGTTGGTATGCCAATTGGTGATGGTTCGAACCCCGAGTGGGGGAGAACTGAGTATTCTATTGAGAGGATCGGCGATCCGTTCAAAGTGCAGTTAGAGAACTAGTTATGGAGATCCGCGGTGCAGACACATTAGACCTGGGTTATTGGTGGATGAGGTGAGGTGCAAGGCGGGATGATATATGGGTATGTGCTTAAGGAAGGATGAGTGAATCCACGGCAGGTGGCCGTTGGTCAGAGAATTTATTATGGCTAGGGATTTTTCAGGTTTGCAATTGTTGAGTTCGAGGCGGTTGGGTCGCCGAGTTCAGGGTGCAATAGCTAAGATTTGCGGGTATAGGTATAGATTGTGATCTATACTCCAGGAGGGGCAACAATTGATTTGTCAACCAATTTCAGAGTCGGTGTGAGTAGTTCGTACAGGCGGTGATCATTAGAGGGTGGAGCTTCGGATTTCATCAACGTGTTTTCAGTCATTGACGATTCCTCTGTGTTTCAATTTGTGAGATGGGAATATTCCAAAGTTACAAGTTGTGCGAGAGGAAGATCGGTTGTAAGATTCTGAGAGGGTACATTGTGGTATCTGAGTATGATGTCGTGATTATGAGATCAGTGGTTGAGGCAAGACATCGTAAGGTTTTGTGATGGTGTTCCAAGGTATCCGAGTATGATGACCTAAATTTCGGATTATTTTGAGTCTTGAGTTATGAGATGGCAAGGGGTGTATCAAGTATCTATGGTTCCAGTAGGAGCCCTTCGGCTAATTGACATTAAGCGAGATTATCTAAGAATGCGGATTGCGGCGAGAAAAGGAGTTTTGTCATGGCGGTTGCTGTCAGGAGTCGTGATGCTTATTTTGGATGGGTGGGTGCACTTATATATGTCGGGCGGCGGAGCAAGAGTTAGTGAATGCAGTGTGGTGTCGACTCGAGGATGAGATCGTGGGGTGATAAGAGAAAGTGTTGGAAGACTACGGGGAGCTGTAGCATCCATGAGTTAGTGCGAGAGAGTGTGGTGATACTGCGGGGGGTCGTAGTATTCACCAGTCAGTGAGAGTGTGTGGTGATACTGCGGGGAGCCGTAGTACCCACCAAGCAATGAGCGAGTGTTGTGAAACTGCAGGGAGCCGTAGCTTTCACTGGTCAGAGGGAGAGCGTTGTGAAACTGCGGGGAGCCGTAGCTTTCACTGGTTAGAAGAAGAGCGTTGTGAAACTGCGGGGAGTCGTAGCTTTCACTGGTCAGAGGGAGAGCGTTGTGAAACTATGGGGAGCCATAGTTTTCACTGGTCAGCGTAAGAGTATTGTGGAGCTGCGGGGGAACCGTAGCTTTCACTAGCCAGCGAACAAGAGAGAAGCGTTGTGAATCTATGGGGAGCTGTAGTATTCACTAGTCAGAGTATGACGCAGAGGAGTTCTTAGGCTTGGGTAGCCTTACCACTTGAGTCTTCGGGAACCTGGTTGCGGACCAGGGGCGAGACTGGGGTCTCCGTGTCGGTCTAGGATTGTTGTATCCCGGGTTGCGGAGGGATTATCGTAATCGGAAGGAAATGGAGAGATAGTGTGTGCATAAATTCGCGAATCACGGGTACGGGTTGAGTATCAGATTGGAAATGAGTGGTTCTAATTCTGCTGTGAAATCAGACTCTTGAGTTGAATTTGGGACAATTCGTGTATTGAGTAGGCGAGATGAGGTTCCGGATTCGCAGATGGGTTCCATTTTGATGGATATTGTGTGTCATATGATGTCTTAGACCTGAGTGGATCAGTTCGTATGTATGGGAAGGACCACAAGACGTATGGAACTAATGAGTAGTAGACGACAGAAGTCGAGGTTGAGACGATTTCAGTTGGGGTTGTAGTATTCGCTTGGGGTAAAGCGAACTTCGTGACTTGTGTGTCACACTGGGCCGAGATAATTAGTGTGAGAAGGAAGTCAGTGAGACGTTTTGGGGTATGCAATGGGTAACCTTTGGAGGTTCAAATGTTGGATCGGGAGTTGACCTGGTGCTCAGTGTTGAAAGGGATATTTGAGAAGGGAGTTGGGGCTTATGATTGTTAGATGTCAGAGGATACTTCTGAGCAAGCATGATCATTTTCTTGTGTCTGAGGACAGGGTGTTGAGAGTTCATTTTTCAGATGGGTTTTGATTGCAGTACAGTGGATGGGTCCCTGGTGTGATGTGACTATTTCGTTCCTTGGAGTATGATCTGGATCGTTTAGTATGTCTGGTATGAGTGATCGGTAGCCAATTTTTGGGCATTGACATGTTTCTATCAGACACAACAAGAGAATCAGAGCGGCAGTAAGTTATCGGGGTCTGTTATTCGAGGGACGAATAACATGGTGATATCTTGAGAGGGCGGTCTGGCAGTGAGACAGGCCACTAGAGTCTCTAGGTTCTGGAGAGTCAGATCGGGTATCGTAGCGGCAGAGGGGTCTGTCCTTTTCTGGGTTTGGGAGTTCCTGTTTGGATTTAGGTGTCCATGGAGGAAGATAGTTGTGTGGTATGAGATCCTTTCGGTGGTGCATTTCGGGTTATTGGGTTTGATCTATGTGTTTTTGAGGAGAAATTTCGAGGGCGAAATCTAATTCAAGTGGGGGAGACTTGTAACATCCGGACTCCCAGGTATATTATTGTGTGTTTAATTTTTCAGATTTATTGAGTGACTCGACGAGTTCTGAGTCCAACTCGTCGAGTAGAGGCGAGTTGACCGCGTGGGATTAATGAATGGACTCGACGAATCAGAGAGCCGACTCGCCGAGTTGGTGCTGTGTTGTGAAACTCTAATTTCTCGGGGTTGGGGCCTATATAAGGGAACTTATGCCCCCATTTCTACCTCACCAGCTGCCTAACCTTCCTGTGTAAAACCTTAAACGTGTGTAGTGAGCTAAGAGAGTCTTAGAAGCTAAACTTGGAGTAACCTAGTGCATCTTTTGAGGAGAAGATGAGATTATCCAACAAGGAAGTAAGAGAATCGGTTGGATCTAGAGTATCTTCATGCTAGGGCTTCAGTGAGAGGTAAAAGCTTGTACCTATCTAATTTTTCCTAGATCTCATTATTATGGAAGATTAGGGTTTCTTCCACCTTTTGTTGGGACTTCGAGCATATAAAGTTATCATGGGGTTTAAACCTTAGATCTGGACCTTGTGAGGTCCCTAGAGTCCAAAGGTCCCAACTTTATTCATCCACATGAGGGTTATTGTGCTTAACACCTTGTGAGAGCATGTTTTCGTATATTGGAGCAAAATTACCATACATTAACGTAAAGATCGAAGCTTTACGTGACAACTGAGTCTTGAGATGTTAGATCTAGTGTTTGGAGTGGTAGATCTGCTTTGAATCGTCTGAATAAGAAATGAGTTTGAATGGACTCATCGAGTCGATGAGCCGACTCTACGAGTTGGTGAGGGTTTGTCCCATTGAGCTTGATCATACAATAACGCAACGAGTTGGGGGTCAGCTCGACGAGCTGAGCTGGACCTTCACGAGACTTCTGAGGAAACGAGTGGACTCGACGAGTCACATGGGTGCACTCGGCGAGTCGGGTCAAACATGGACTGTTAACTCGAGTTTGACTTCTGCTGACTTTAGGGTTGGGTCAAACATGAGTAATGGAGACCATGGAGGGGGTAAAATGGTCATTTATCCACTTCAAGAGTTAGAGAGAGAAAGAATAGCCTTCGGGTATTAGAGTCGTGAAAAGAATATTAATTAGAGATATTCATCCTTTATGTTAGGCGGAGGTTAGTTCGAGATTCGAGTATGAGGTTATTTGCTTGCTTGCTTGCGAGGTGAGTCTTCTCACTATACTTACCATGAGTAGTATCTTTGTGTGACCGGAGGGTCTTGTACGCTTATCTTGAGTATTGTGATATCCTGCATTATGTCTTTGTGATTTATGTTGTGTATTATTGTAATGAGCTTATTGAGATAGGACCAGAGGGTCCACCCGAATTGTGGGACCGGAGGGTCTCCACTGAGACACATTGACCAGAGGGTCTTATTCGCGCTATAGCCTCGAGTGGCTAATGTGATATGTGTGCTATTTTGGGGAACTCACTAAGCTTCGTGCTTACCGTGTTATGTGTCATGTGTTTCTAGTTTTTCTTAGGATCACAGGAAGGCACCGGCTTTATTGTACACCCAGTGAAAGAGTCATGTTTTGAGGATCCTGGATTTTAATCAAACAATTATGGAGTTTCGATTTGTAAATTAAATAAATGAGATTTATGTGAAACGTGTTATGAGAATTATATGATTTTAAATGAAAATTTTGTTTGGAAAATTTTCAGTGTTTCACGAGGAGGAGGGACTAAAAATGTTAACATGGCTGAAGTTTGATCATTGGACTTAAATTCAAAAGAATTTAGAATGTTGAGAGCTAAAGAGTAAATTCTGGACCTAAATTGAAAAGGATTTGTAGAGGGAGGGTCTGTTTGGTAAAATTCGGACTTCATTTGTAAAGGATTCAGGAGGCAGGGTTCAAATGGTAAATTTTGGACCATGGTTGAAAAGAGTTTTATGGAGAGGGACTGTTTATGCCATTATGGCAATAAGATTTTAGGGCACAGAGTATATAACCATAGCACCACCAGCCACTAAACCCTAACCCTATCGATATGAGCAGCCGCCACCCTTATGCCTCCCGCTCCCTTCCAGCCCCCGGAGCCGACCCTTCTACGTCGGAAAGAAAGCAAGGCCGTCGAAGGTTGCTGCTGTGTATCGCCGTTGTCGTTCCCCGAGCAGTAACGTCGCCACCACTCTTCCGTAATCTTCCTCGTCTGCCCTCTGTCGTCACCTACAGGTGAGCGACGCCGTCACCGGTGCTACTCTAACTGCCCACCGCCGCCTTCACATGTCGTTGCATTCGGGAACGAATTAGCCGTTGCTCCGCCACCTTTTACGTCGTCGATACGTGACTACTCCAGCCGTTTCCTTTCCGACTGCCACCCTATCCCATTGTCGCACCGTCCGCCGCCGTCTTTAAAGAGTGTTGTTGCTGCCGTTCGATGAACGCCACCAGGTGGGTGGCTGCTTTTGGACCTCAAGAGAGGCATGTGTGTGGTCGCTATTTTGCTGCCGCCATTTATGTTCACGGTTCTGCCACCACCAGCCGTCGTATGGTGGTGGCTGTGGGCATGTCTTGGTGCGTTGTGCGTGTTTCTGCTATTTGTGTGCTTATCTTAATAAAGTGTTTTTGGATTGTTTAGCCGGAAAACTGAGAAAAGGCCACCACCACCACTGTGAGGTGGTGGCTGCCACCTTGTACCACCGCCGGCCACCATAAGGGTGGTTGTGTGTATGTGTGGTTATCATAGTGTGTGTGTGTTTGTTTTAGGGTATTGCATTGTAAATTGTAACTGAATAATGAAAAGAAACTCTAACCACCACCGTGAGGTGGTGGTGGCTGCCGCCACCAGCCGCCGTGTTAGGTGGCGGTGTGCTTGTTGTGTTTGATTCGTTTGGGATGGTTGGACAAATGGACTAAAACCCTAATAGGCCTAATGAAACCCTAATGGGCCTAATATACCCTAATTAATCTAAGGACTTGGTTTTGGTCCTATTGGACTATGAATGGGTTGGAAACCCTAATTAGGGTTTAGAAAACCCTATTTTTGGATATATGGGCTTTGGACTTATCGGGATCCATATTTGGACCATTGGAATGGAACTGTGAATTACACCCAATCACACCATATGACTTATCTAGTAGAGTAATGGACTTAATGGATTAAGTCCATAATGGGTTAAGTGAGAAACACTTAACCGTAATTGTCATTTTATGTGAAATCCTAATTTCACTTGGGCCTTAAGTTGGGCCTTTCTATTGGGCTTTCGTGATTGGGCCATCCAAGAACAAGCAAATGGACTAGAATAATTTAATGGGCTTTAGGGTAAGGCCCATGTAAGGGATTTGGGCCCAATTTGGAAAATTGGGCGAGAGATGAGCTATAATTGGGCCTTTATGATTATGAAATATTGGGCCATTATAAATGCCAAATGTTTGGACTAGACTAAATGGTTGGGCTTTAGAATAAGACCATGTGAAGGTTTGGGCCCAATTTGGAAAATTGGGCCATATGTTGGGCTTTGATTCATAGTTGGACTTTTGGGCCTTTGGATTGGGCCTTGAGTTTGAATCAAGCTAAGATGGGGGGTAAAGTAGTCTTTTACCCCAAGCATGGACTTATGGATATGTATTGGAACCCAATTTCTGATTGGGTGTTATTTTGATTATTGACAGTTCGATAACCTGTCATCCAACGGCTAGAGTTTTGTCTACGAGACTTCAGCAGTGTGAGGTGAGTTACCTTCCAGTAGAGGTGGGTCTAAGACACCAATGTCGTCCCACCAGTAGGTGATTATGTATGAGATGATTGTCTTTGTGATAATTGTCTTGTCTGCCATTATCTGATATGTTGTATGTGCTAGGATGCTCTGTTATATGTGTTAGCAGTAGTAGGGGTGAAATAGTCCCCGAATACCGGTTGAAAGATACCGAAGGGGTAGTCAGTACCCATGCATGCCTATCAGTATGTTTATGTGATGTTATTATGTGGTAGTAGTAGGGGGTGAAATAGTCCCCAATAGTCGGTTGAGATAAACCGACGGGTAAGTGAAGCACCCCAGAATGGCTTGACCTGGGTAAGTCAAGCACCCCAGAATGGCTTGAAATGGGGAGGTCAGGCACCCCTGAATCGTCTGGCAGTATGTTGTTGTATGGTGTGTGGTATGATGGGGGAACTCACTAAGCTTCGTGCTTACGGTTTCCAGTTTTGGTTTCAGGTACTCGTTTTCAAGGACAGGAGTCGGCTTGATCGCAGCGCATCACACTATGTTTCTGCAAATGAGATCTTTGGGATTACACTCTGATATTATTTTATGATAACATGTTTGACTATTGACACTTTGTTTTTGAAATGAGATATTATTATGGATGTTTTTATACTTATGGTGTTATAATAACCTATTTAAAAATGAAATTTTTAGCCTTGAATTTTGGGATGTTACATTATGGGGATGATGTCTAGGCTGGATTTAGTGAGGTGTTTAAAGTGAGATTTCCAAACAGTATACATTGTATACCAAACGGACCCTACCTCCGATATGATCCTACTTGGTTGTCTCTTATCAACTATAGATCAGTAGACTTTGAATTAATGATGAATCTAGACTAATAACTAGTCGCAATAAATATTAGACTAAGACTTAGTGATAATGATACTAGGTTACGTAAAAGGAAAAGACAGTTGCTAGAAGCGAAGCGCTGTCTGAATTCTGAATCGTCTCTTTAACAAGTGAGTGCATAGTTATTTTCATCTTACACATAGATATGAAGTATTTAATATAAATACATGATATATGTGCCTATTATCTGTGTTCCTGATATCTATATTAGATGAACAGTTTTTACATGTTTTACTCGATTTAAACTGTATATGTATTTTTATACCTATAAATATATTGGGTAAAGATGGGTAGATGAAAGATGATATAGATGATAAGAGATGAAAGATTCTATGGTACGATGTAAGATAGGATGAAAAAGGAAGTAGGAAATGATAGAATGCCATGAATTTGGAACTGTTATCTTACCAACAATGTAGTCACTTAGCAAAGTATATGTGACAACTACCAGACTAATTGATGATAGTATTGTAGAACACTAGCAACTATGGACTTAGTGCCTATTAGATATATACTGGTAGTTATGAACTTAGTGCCTGACATTGGCAGCTATGGACTTAGTTCCCTATAGATAAACATTGGTAGCTATGGACTTAGTGCCCGGTAGATGAACATTGGCAGCTATGGACTTGGTTCCCCATAGATGAACATTGACAGCTATGGACTTAGTGCCTAATAGATAAACACTGACAGCTATGGACTTAGTGCCTATTAGATAAACCCTGGGAGTGATGGACTTTGTGCTTATTCCTTATGACAAATCCTTAGGAATAAATATAGAAGATTACCTACTGACAAGTATCATGGAGGAATCCCTGAACTAGTACTATCAGCATAGATGATCCTTATGGTAGATCCTTAAGAATAAAGAAGATAACGGGGATGGGAAATTGGGTTAATTGTTTGTTGATTAAACTTATTAATTATATTATTATGGGTTGAAAACTCTATGTACTCACTAGGTTTCCCAACCTGACCCACTCAGTTTATCGTATCACATGTAGCAATATTAAAGATACATTCTGCTGAGAGATTCAAGGAGATGTAGATCATTAGTGTAAATTAATGTAAGGTTTGTTTATGCTTTTGTTTCTGTATTGATGATGACATCCCGATGTTTTAATATAAATAAAATACATTTCTTCATAAATGATTTGATAATATCATTATAATTTTTTTTGGGAACAAATTCCACAATATTATTCTTCAAAAGGATACTCTGATTTTAAATAAAGCATAACCAAATCGGTCTTTTCTAGCCGTGAAATTGGGGATGTCACAGTTGGTATCAGAGCATTAGTTTAAGCGAACTAGGAATTAGTAGGATTTCTAGACTTAAACTTAGAATGTTAAGAGATGATTGTAAGATGAGTGTCTGATATATTTAGGAAGTATGACTGAATAGACACGAGCACTAGCTTATTTAGGGAAGATGCCTAAATTAATTTTATGTACTAAATGATTTATGCTATAAGATGCCTTATATGCTTTATGATGCTATCGTTTGATTGGATCTATGTCCTATTGCCGACCGAATCTGGAAATTTTATGTGATCAGGTTTCTAAACGTTTAATTACGGTATTAGAACTGACATGTAACTTTTCGAAGTGATAAGGAGATTTATACGTCTATTGTAAATAAAGCTTTCCCTCTCTTAATTTTCGTCACTATACACTAGACGTCTGCTTTGGTGTATAGATCGACATGGTGAGAACCCAAATCGGATCAGGAAATGCAAACGAGAACCAACACCCTGAACCACGAGCAATTGAGTGTGTACCAGAGGTAGCAGTTGCACCCGAACCTATCACATTGGCAATGATACAGGCGATGTTGGATCGTCATATGGAAGAGACAAGGCGTCTACTTCAACAGAATAGGGATGAGCCTACTGTGCATGTTGTGTAGCCCGAACTAAATGAAGAATTGTCAGAGGAGGGAAATTACAGTTGTACTGTAAGTCAAGTTGAACCCTGAGTGGTAAGGAGGAACGACTCGGACAGAGGGATTGAAAAGGATGGTCGTATGTATAAGAACTTCTTGGGTGCTAAGCCATCAAGTCTTTCTAGAAGCCTAAATCCAGTGGAGATTATGGACTGGATCTCCGAGATGGAAATGGTATTTGAAAGCTGCAACTGCAACAATAAGCAGAAAACCGTCTTTGCAGTCAGACAACTGAAGACCAGGGTTTTAAGTTGGTGGAAGTTGTTGGCATATACAATGCCACAAGGAGAAGCCGTGAAGATGTATTGGGAAGCATTCATGGAGTAGTTGAAAATGCAGTACTTCTTAGAGGTTGATATGATAGACCTAAACAACGAGTTTTAGAACCTAAAGAAGGGGAAGATGAGTATTGATGAGTACGCCACCACATTCACCGAGAAGATGAAGTTATTCCTCTACTTGGTGCCTACTGAACTTTTCAATATAGATAGGTTTGCTAACGGATTTCTAGTGGACTTTGGTACAATGGTAAAAATGGCAACTACTTTGAAGACAGCCGTTAGAGCAACCAATAATATGGAGACCCAACTTAGGGAAAAGGGTCTGGAAAAAGATAAGGCAGAAGAAAATAGGAAGCTTGAGGATCCTCAAGATCCGATAAGAAAGGAAGATTCTCGAAGTCCAACCTGGACGAACAAAAGTATAGGGGTAGTGGTGGAGCCAAGTGGTGTGAGAAGTGTAAGAAGAGGCACTATGGGAGATGCGATGGAGAAGTGACTAGTTATAAGTGTGGGAGGATCGGTCACTATTCCAAGAATTGTACGTTTAATGATAAGGTATGGTACGGATATGGAGATAAGGGGTATATGTCAAAATATTTCCCAAAGAAAAATGAAGCAACAATGCCAAATGCGCCGCCAAATCCAAAGGCAAAAGCATTCTACATGATCCTTGATGAAGCAGGTGACGATGCAAGGGATTAGGAGTAACGATCTATATATCTGAAGGTCGAGATATAAAGTATCCATATAGATAGTATCATGTGGTGTAGCCTAATATAAGAGGCATATTATAGGGTGAACTTGAATTTCTATGTAATCGTTTCAAGAAAAAATATAAACCTTAGTTGTGTTATCCGATGTGTTAAATGACTATGTCAAATTCTTATATGGTGACTTGGAGAAATGAGAGGCAATACTTGGGATGAGTATTAGTAGGTGTGAAAGGTAGTAAAATCCTATACTACCGGAAACACAAGACTCGCACTTGGATCAGGGAAAGTCACAAGGTTACCAAGGCGCTAGTAATTGATTCCGTTTTGTTCATGTCTGTCGTTACCATCGTTTCAGTAATGACCAAGAAGATGATTGATATTTTGAACCTAGTGGTCATATCAAATCGCGTCCGGATAAGATATGTATGTTACGTGGTTCAAAGAACCAAGTTCGATGTAGCATACGAATAAATCCAGAAGATTGAAGTGAAAGATAATTGAAGCGATCAATAGAAGTATCGCAATCACCGTGAAAGTAAGAATCTTGTAGCTAGAATTGCTACATGCTAGAATGTGATTATACCACATTAGAACAAAGGAAGGTATCTTTCATTATGGAATTTGGATCTAAAAGACTTGAGTCTAAGCATTGCATCATACGATGAGAGGTCATTAGGACATGACCCATCGGTATGTTATGATAATCGAAGTAAAGAACTTATCTTAAGTTAAGTCTATTTAAGAAGGAGCGGGAGTCTACAATAAGGATCGAGTTTGTAACTTGAAGGTTACAATTGAAAGTCCAACATAGTATGAAGAGCAGGTGCAAGATTGAGCACCGCCAGCAGTCAAGAAGTCCAAAAGTTAGATACTCAATTGAAAATACATGAAAGTTATGTTTATCACTTAGGATGGAAATGTAACGTGCAGAGTCATTATACAAGCCCTGTTTTGTTGATGATTCTGGGAAGGAACCATCCTGAAAGTTATGGTTATCACACACACACACACACACACACACATATATATATATATATATATATATATATATATATATATATATTGAGAAAGTATACGTCGTCGCGATCCTGAAAATATAAATTTCGCAGAAATCCGACTCTGTATGAATTAGATACGATTTTTATAAGATATAAAAGTCAGCCGTGCGCACAATGAATGTATGACGTAAAAAGCTACGAAGAGAATTGTTGACTTTTAGCTAAATCCACCAAAAAGAAAATCATAGTACTCTTTTAAATAAGATTTTTGAGAAAAAGAATGTTAAAAACGGAGTCCGTACGAGAGAGTTATGATTTTAGCAAACTCATTTAATTTTATAAAAATATGGACGAAAATTAAAGCCAAAATTAGCCGACGGAGTTTAAATGAAAGGTGTAGATCTTATCGATAGCTACGCGTGGATATAAAGAATGTAAAAAACGGAGTTCGTATGAATGACTTATAAATTATAATAGCATATTTGTGTATTAAAATAAAGTATAAATCACATATACGTGTATATATATATATATATATATATATATATATATATATATATATATATATATATATATATATATATATATATATATATATATATATATATATATGTATCATTAGAAAGGTATTGACGATGTGGTCGTTATAAGACTAGTGTTGAGTACTTTCGACATTAGTTTAGTAAAAATATCGTTAAATCTATTTAAAATAGTATTATAAATGGGTGTTTAGTCGTTTAAATAACTATATGGTCATTTAAGTAACTATAGATGGTAGTTTTTGAATATTCAATTACTATAAATAAGAGGATCTAGACTCTCATATTTCTTGCATCATTCTCTTGATTCAAGAAGTCTTTCTCTTCTTATCCCCGAGATTTTGGTCCCTCGTGAATCGACTTCTATTTCTGTAGTTTTGGTATAGTAAGGTGAACGCTGAAGCGCTACATGAATCTTTTTTTTTTAAAAGAAGATTCAGCGACGAAGTTCTGACCACGGAGTTGTAAGTTTTCGCTAGAAACACTGTAAGTTGAGCTACACCTATTACGCTTTAAGTGTAACTTATGTCTATAAACAAGATTTATCAGTGATTCCAACTCGTTATACTGATTGATCTACTTACAGTGATGATGTCTAGGTTGGATTTAGTGAGGTGTTTAAAGTGGGATTTCCAAACAGTATACTTTGTATACCAAACGGACCCTATCTATGATATGATCCTACCTGGTTGTCTCTTATCAGTTATAGATCAGTAGACTTTGAATTAATGATGAATCTAGACTAATAGTTAGTCGCAATAAACATTAGACTAAGACTTAGTGATAATGATATTAGGTTACGTCAAAGAAAAAGACAGTTGCTAGAAGCAAAGCGTTGTCCGAATTAATCTTCACTTTAACAAGTGGGTGCATAGTTACTTCAATCCTACACACAAATATGAAGTATTTAATATAAATACATGTTATATGTGCCTATTATCTGTGTTCCTGATATCCATGATAGATGAACAATTTTTACATTTTTACTCGATTTAAATTGTATACGATTTTTATACCTATAAATATATTGGGTAAAGATGGGTAGATGAAAGATGATATAGATAAATAGAGATGAAAGATAGGATGAAAAAAGAAGTAGGCAATGATAGAATGCCACGACTTTGGAGGTGTTATTTTACCAACGATGTGGTCACTTAGCATAGTATAGGTGACAACTACCGGACTAATTGATGATAGTCTGTAGAACACTGGCAACTATGGACTTAGTGCCTATTACATATATACTGGCAGCTATGGACTTAGTGCCTGAAAGATGAACATTGGCAGCTATGGACTTAGTGCCGTATAGATGAACATTGGAAACTATGGACTTAGTGCCCGATTGATAAACATTGGCAGCTATGGACTTAGTGCCCTATAAATGAACATTGACAGCTATGGACTTCGTGCCTAATAGATAAAAACTGGCAGCTGTGGACTTTGTGCCTATTAGATAAACCCTGGCAGCGATGGACTTCGTGCTTATTCCTTAGGACAAATCCTTAGGAATAAATATAGAAGAGTACCTACTGACAAGTGTCATGGAGGAATACATGAACTAGTACTATCAGCATAGATGATCCTTATGGTAGATCCTTAGGAATAAAGAAGATAATGGGGATGGGAAATTGGGTTAATTGTTTGATGATTAAACATATTAATTATATTATTATGGGTTGAAACCCCTATGTACTCACCAGGTTAACCAACCTGACCGACTTAGTTTATTGTATCACAGGTAGCAATATTAAAGATACATTCTGCTGAGAGATTCAAGGAGATGTAGATCATTAGTGTAAATTAATGTAAGGTTTTTTATGCTTATTTTCTGTATTGACGATGACATCCCAATGTTTTAATATAAATAAAATACATTTCTTCATAAATGATTTGATAATATAATTATAATTTTTCTGGGAATAAATTCCACATTATTATTCTTCAAAAGGATACTCTAATTTTATATAAAGCATAAACAAATCAGTCTTCTCTAGCCGTGAAATTGGGGATGTCACAGATATTGGCGCTGAATCTAGAGGGTAAACACTACCGCCTCTAACTCCAGATAATGTGTTCGATACCGAACCTAATGCGACTTCAGCTGTGTGGAAGCATACACAATAACTATCCATCTCTGCATGAGCACTGCCCCCAAACCGGTGATGGAAGCATCACAATATATGAAAAAAAATCCTTCATGCCCTCTGGAAGGTTCAACACCAAGGCCTCACATAATTTCTATCTCAGCGTCTCGAACGCAGCCTGCTGCTCAGGGCCCCAACGAAAATCTATCTACACCCTTCCTCTTCAGACGAGTGAGAGGTACACCAACCTTGGAGAAATCCTGAATAACCTATGATAATACCCTGCTAAAACCAAAAAACTCCTGATCTCCGAAGGAGACTTCGAAACCTCCCACTGCATAACTGCCTCAATATTGGCCGGGTCGACTAGAATCTCGTTCTTGTTAATGAGGTGTCCCAAGAACTGGATCTCTCGTAACCAAAACTCACACTTTGAGAACTTGGCATAAAACCTCTCCATCATCAAAACTCCCAAAACCTCTCGAAGGTTCTGCTTATGTTGCTCCCTGGTCTTGAAATAAACCAGAATATCATCGATGAAAACAATAACTGATCGATTTGGCATCGGCCTGCATACTCGATTCATGAAATCTATAAATTTCATCGGTGCATTGGTGAGCCAGAATGAATCACCACGAACTCGTAATAACCATATCGAGTCGAGAATGTTGTTTGCTTCACGTCCTCCTCTTTGACTCTCATCTGATGGTACCTTGACCTCAGATCGATCTTGGAAAACCAAGATGCACCCTGTAACTAATCGAAGAGATCATCAATCTGCAGAAGTGGGTAACGATTCATCATCGTCAACTTGTTCAACTCCCGGTAATCAATGCACATCTGGTGTAAACCATACTTCTTTCTCACAAATAAAATCAGTGCTTCCCATGTAGAACTGATCGGTCCTATAAAATTCTTGCCCAACAGCTCCTGAAGCTGAGAGGACAACTCATGCATCTCTAGTGGTGGTAATCGGTACTACGCCTTAGCAATTAGCGCTCTACTGGGGATCAGATCGATCCTGAACTCCATTTGCCTTGCGAGAGGCACGTTGGGTAAATTTTTTGGGAATACATCTGAAAACTCTCTGAAAATAGCCACATCTGAAACTAAAATCCCATTCTCCACCTGAGTGTCCACCGCTTACATGAGATAACCTAGACACCCATGTTGTAGATACTTACGAGCCTTGGCTGCTGAACAAAAAGTTGAACCAACTCTGGTACCCTCGCCATAAATAGTCAGTTCTCCCCCACTTGGGGTTCAAACTACCACCTGTTTCCTTTCACAGATAATCATGGCACGAAATCTGCTCAACCAATCCATCCCTACTATCATGCATACATCCCCATGGGGATAGGAATCAAATCGATCTAGTAAGGCAACCCGAATATCTCCAAAGTACAACCCCGAAAAATACTCAATGCAGAAACACCGTGTTCGTTGGTGATGGAAACTCACAAAGGACACTCTAACTCTACAAGAGGCATGTAAAATCTCCTATTGAAGGACCGAGACACAAAATACCGACTCGCACCTGAGTCAAAAAGCACAAGAGCATGCAAGGAATTTACTAATAAGGTACCAGTAACGATGTTAGGCACCGCCCTGGCCTCCTCCTTTGTGAGCTAAAAAGCACGACCTTTGGCCTTCGAGGACTCATCTCTCCCATGATATCCATATGTAATCCTTAAAGTAGCTAGGGATGGTGCCTGCACTGGTCTGGCGGCTAGCAAAGGATAGTTGGCCTTCACATGGCCAACCTGCTCACAATGGTAACAAATCCTGGTGCTCACTAACGTGTCCTGCTAAAGAAAATCCCTAGCAATATGGCTCTCTTTGTTACATTTGTGGCGCCCAGAAGAAGATCGAAAAAAATCCCCATAAACCTTGCCGCAATTGAAACAAGTGTGGCCGCTATATCCCCCAGATTGTGAATCAACGGGCTTGAACCGCTTTGTTGTAGGCTATAGCTGAACCGGAGCCTGCCTCTCCTCCATCGTCCAAGTCTCAATTTCAATCTCCCGCCTCCGTACGACATTCTGAAGCTCGAAGATGGTATTGTATCGTTGGGAAGACACAAACTGTCAAATCTCAGTTGTCACACCCCAAAACCGGAACGGCAGAAACGTTCGGGGGCGGAGGACGTCATGTTTAGTATCACAAGACATGTATCATAGTAATCAAAGTAATAAACAACCATTTCATTAGAAAGAAAGTGTTTACAAAGTATGTGGTTCACAAAACATAGACTATATATGTAAATAACAAAACAAGTCATGAAGCTATTATGCTTCATCTTCTGAAAATCCAGTGCGCGAACTTGTCTATTAGTCTCCTGAGAATACAAGTTATTTTGAAAGAGTAGATCAGCATTTAAGCTGGTGAGTCCATAAGATTTTAGTGATGTAAGTTGTAATTTCTTTTTAGAAAAGTTCGTCTGTTCCTCCAGAAAATCCTATATTTCCTGCTTTGATGAAAGATAAGTAAAAATGAGTCTACAATCTTTTCTATGAGTACTAAATGGATACAAGTTATATAAACCCAAAGTAAACAAACAATCGGTTGTGTGAATCTGCCCTAAGCCCACAACCAAACAAGGAACAGGAAATGAGGCGGATGTCACACATCCCATTGGTTGTTAGATCATCGTTGTATATAACTCTGGTGTATTCACTTGGTACTCACGGAGTTAACTGCAATAGTTCCTTTATATTTGATGAAAACATCCTTTAAGAAAACCCTTATTTCTTTTAGTAAAAATGGTAACCACAATGGTTCCTTCTATAATCACTTAGTTTATACTAGCTATATATAATCTAATCTCGAATAGATAGTTAGTTGTGTGAATCTGCCCTAAGCCCACAACCAAACAAGGAACAGGAAGTAAGGCGGAAAGCACACATCCAACTACCTATCGGGTATTAATTATATATAACCCTGATGTATAAACTAAGGTATTATAGAATTAACCACCTAAGGTCCTTTAAGTTATACTGGTTTAATAAAATGGATTAAACCCTTTACTGGTAAGTTTCTAGTTTTGTCTACCAAATGTTCTATTTGAAAAGTATGTTTTGTACTAGAAAATGGTGTATTAAATTTGTATACTATGACCTGGCCCATACCTGGTACTCCTTATGATTACTTGGTGTATACGGAATATATATATAGCTAAGATCGAGTAGATAGTAGGCTGGGTAAATCTGGTCTAAGTCCACAACCAAATAAGGAACAGGAAATGAAGCGGAAAGCACACATCCTACTACCTTTCGGATCCGATTAATATATATTCCTGTTGTATAAACTTAGGAATCATAAAGTTAGCATTATAGGCCCCTTTCTACTGAATGTACTATGACTCGACTGTTCTGTTTGTCGCTTGTATTGATGTAAGTTTTCAGTAATGTTTGTAAAAGTGACTACTGAAGCATTAACTACCTTAAAACCAGTTTGTAAATTAAGGTTAAAATGTGATGTGATTATAACCATACTGATATGACACATGATTTACCACGACGACCTAATGGCGCCCAAACTGATGTGACATTTGTCACCCGTAGACTTGCAAGTCCCACTGTAGCTAGTAGCAAGGTGTGGGGTGTCAATCCTGTATAGATATATACACAAACTCATGCTCTCCCTCCAGGAGACTCTGGTTACAAAACACAACCTAGCAAGTATATATTGATAAGTCGTGAAGTAGTGGCTCGCATTAATGTTATAGTATTCTTGTATTATTATTGTATGTTCTCTCTATTCTAGTGTATTGTATGTTCTCTTTGTATAGTGTATAGTATGTTCCTCCCTGTTTCTCATTATAGTATGTTTGAACTCCTAAACTATACCTATTATAATTTAATAGTATTTTTACTTGAACTGTTACTGATTTGAAGAAAAGACTCATTTATCTACTAAGTTATGATTGTACTTTAAAAACAGAGTTTTGTAAACTATAAAGCAACATAACTTAAAAAGAGTTTTTGAAAATGTTTTGATCACCTATAAGTACATAAGCAATCCTTTAAGAGATGTTTATAACAAAACATTGAGGAGTGTACGGCCATGGGTGTACGGCCATGGAGTGTACGGCCGTACACTCATGGTAAAATGTGCAAAAGAGGGTGTTTGAATGATAGGGAAGCTTGTGGGACTATTGCTCAACAAGAATAGGAACTAGATTCTCACTTTGGAGGCCCTTTTGGGGTGTTTTGAGGGGTGTACGACCACACATGGGTGTACGGCCGTACACTCCTTTGGTTCCAGCTAAATGTCGATTCTAGGATGTTTAACATGAGTATCTAACATGTACTAAGCATAGGGAAAGGATACTTACACTTTGGAGGCTCAAAAGGGTGTTCACAGCCACCAAGAACAAGTGTGTGTTCTTGGTGCTATTGGTGAAAGATGAAGATCTTGAATATCTACCCAAAAAGATGATTTTCATGGATGAAATCAAAGGGTGTTACTATGTTAAGAAGAATAACAACTAATCAAAACGGAAGAAAGGCTTACATTATTGAAGATCGGGGTGAAAAGCTTGATGATAGTTGAGAGAAAAATCAAGTTCTTGACTTGGAAACTGAAGAAATGACTTAGAAATGGAAGGATATCATACTTATGGAGGGGGTGTATGGCCAACATGGGTGTACGGCCGCACAAACATGTGTACGGCCTTACACTCATGTTTACTGCCGTACACTCCCTCTGATGGTCCCTTAAACAGACTCTAAACATGGCTAAAAGAACTTACGCAACTCAATCCGATAGCCAATGCTTGAATGTACTGAGCTTTGAACCCTTAAACAGACTCTAAACATGGCTAAAAGATAGCAGAAACGAGTCTGACACACGGTTGAATTGAATGGCTGGACTTACAAGGCAAAAATTTTCGGGTTGTCACATCAGTCTTGCGCATGCTCAAGTATCGCGACATCTGATCCTGCTGCAAAGCAGAATACTCAGCACAGAAAAGAGCCATCTCAGTAAACATTTTGGTGATCTCTATGATGGGTTTTGAGCACTATAACAATCCTATGGTGCATATACAACCCTAATGCTTTGGATCTAAGTTTTCTCAAGTTATACATGCAATTTTCTTTTATTCAAAGCATGAACCCTAACTAGCATACAATTTTGAGACTTACAACATAAAACAAGTTAGACGAATACCTCTTTGTTGTAGCTTGTAGAACTTGGCATTTCAAGAGCTTAGTACCTCAAATGTGATACCTCAAATAAGTCACAAACACCAAGAACAATGGAGGATTATGAGAGAGAGGCTAGGAGGCACCAAAAATCGGCTAGGGTTTCTTCTTGGAAGTCTTGGCCAATTTTGGGAGTGCTAGGGGTTACATTTATAATGTGGAATTTCTAGGGTTTTAACTTGTAAACCCTAATTCATTTACTTAGGCCTTTAAGCAATCCAATAACCCATATGATAGGCCCTTTGGACTAAATCTTCATGGACTCTCTCATAGATTTAGTCCATCCCTAATTAACATGGATCATTAGCTCAAAATATATGTATTAGTGATTTACCTAATCAGTCCCCATTAATTTAATCAGACTCTTTTGATCACTAAATTAATTCCAAATTAATTCCAGGTTAATATCAATTAAATAATATGACTTCTCAATTAAAATATTATTCTTATAATATATTAATAAATCACAAATAACCTCTTTCTCAAATATTCTCCTATCAAATTGCTCTGGTGAAGGCAACCCAAAAGGACCATGCTACTATCGGGTCAAGTACATACCAATTATAGTTATGGGCTTAGACACCTAATCCAACAATCTCCCACTTGGATAAGTCTAATAACTATAACTGCCAATGCAACTTCAAAATCCGATTAGCAATTCTAGCTCTCAAAAGCCACTTTCAAACTCTGACCTAGTCAATGACGCGTCCTTTAGATAAGGGATGATATAATCCTTTGTTATTCAATATATCATGTGGACAAAGACATGGAATAAAGTCATACTCATTGTCCAACGGTTTGTTTCCCAATTTCTGATTTGTTTGACATAGAACTTAATTGAACACATCAGTTGAGTCCTGACCGGGCCCGACACATAAGTCAAAACAAAATCATCAAGGGGCCCATGATATCGCTTTTAATCGTCTTAGGATAAATGGAACAGATAAACTTTGACTTATGTGCTTGTACTAATTACTTGTTAAATTATACACAACCAACTCGTAATGAACAACTCATATATCTTGGTTTGAAGACTAGACGATATTATCGTCTCACAATCACTCGTGATAAATTCCATGAAGTGATTCATGTGAGCGTGGGTTTAATCTAATACTCAAATCTTATTTCAGGAGCACTCATGAACGTTGTAGCAAACTTTTGCTATGTCTAAACACCTTAGACAATCTACAAGCGAATTCATGACATTCTAACTTCATAACCTACTTCCAAAGTATAATTGACTATGGATAGTTAGAATAATCATATTATTCTGGAAGTCAAAACATGTAAAAAGTGAAACATAAAATAAACAATTGACACAAGACAGTAAACTTTACTTCTAAACAAAACCCTTATTATTTAATCATCAAATGTCAATTACATTTATTTATTACAAGTTTCTGATTACCTATCTAATCACTAAAACTAATATCGTCCCTTAGGCCAATGCTCTTAGCATGCTGCAAATGCTTAACCCTACTCAGTCCCTTCGTAAGGGGGTCTGCTGGGTTATCCTCTGACGATATCCTCTTCACTACGAGGAGTCCCTCTTCTACTCGATGTCTTATGAAGTGATATTTTATGTCGATGTGCCTGGATCTGCCATGATCCATTGGTTCCTTGGTTAAGGCGACCACACCCTTGTTGTCATAGAAAATCTCCATAGGTTCCTTTACAGCTGGTACAACTCCAAGGTCTCCGATGAAGTTCTTTAGCCATATTGCCTCCTTTGACGCTTCGCTTGCTGCTATGTACTCTGATTCACACGTTGAATCAGATACAGTCTCATATTTGGAACTTTTCCATGTTACTGCTCCTCCATTTAGGGAAAATACCCAGCCCGACTGAGAGCGGAAATTATCTCTGTCGATCTGAAAGCTGGCGTCACTATACCCTGTCACTCTCAAGTCATCACTCCCACCAAGGGTAAGGACCCAGTCCTTAGTCCTCCGCAGGCACTTAAGAATGTTCTTTACTGCTATCCAGTGTGTTCTACCAGGATTCCCTTGATATCGACTAACCATGCTCAAAGCAAAAGCCACATCAGGGCGAGTACATGTCATATCATACATGATCAAGCCAACGGCAAAAGCATATGGTACTCGACTCATTTCTGTTATTTCGGCATCGGTACTCGGACTCTGAGTCTTACTCAGTATGGTATTGCTTTGGATAGGCAATTCTCCTTTCTTGGAATTCTCCATGTTGAAACGTTTCAACACCTTGTCCAAGTAGGTACTTTGACTAAGTCCTATTAATCTTTTACTCCTATTTCTCAATATCCTTATCCCTAGAATGTAAGCAGCTTCCCCAAGGTCCTTCATAGCGAAACACTTCCTAAGCCGGGACTTAACTTCCTGCAAGGTTGGAACGTCGTTTCCTATGAGTAGTATGTCATCCACATACAATACCAGAAAGCTAACTATACTCCCACTAGCTTTGACATATACGCAGGACTCATCCTCACTTCTCGAAAAACCAAACTCTTTGACTTTCTCATCGAAACAAAGATTCCATATGCGTGATGCCTGCTTTAATCCATAAATGGATTTATCAAGCTTACACAATCTATTAGGGTACTTCGCATCTACAAAACTCTCTGGTTGACTCATGTAAACATCTTCAGCCAACTTCCCATTTAGGAAAGCGGTTTTGACATCCATCTGCCATATTTCATAATCATTAAATGCAGCTATGGCTAGCATAACTCTTATAGATTTTATCTTCACTAATGGTGAGAAGGTCTTGTCATAGTCAACTCCAGGAGTTTGAGTAAAGCCCTTCGCAACCAATCACGCCTTATATGTGTGTACCTTCCCATCCATTTCCGTCTTCTTCTTGAAGATCCACTTGCACCCGACCGTCTTACGACCTGGTACATTGTCAACCAAGTTCCAAACTTGATTGTCATACATGGACTGAATCTTGCTGTCCATTGCCTCTTTCCACTTTGCAGACTCTTGGCCCGCCATGGCTTCCTTGTAGTTGTTAGGTTCATCCAAATTTATCAGTGTGCTATCACTGATAAACGTATCACCTTCACTTGTTATATGAAAACCATACAACACAGGTGGAACACTAACTCTACTGGAACGTCTCAGAGGTAAGGACTCGTCAACTGGTTCAATAGGAGTCTCATCCTCTGGTTGAGCGCTAGTTTTAGAGGTTCCTTCATCGCTTAACTCTTAAAGCTCTTCAAGGTCAATTTGCCTCCCACTATCCTCTTGGCATATGAGTTCTCTTTCACGAAAGACACTCCTTCACGCTATGAAGACCATGTTCTCACTAGGTCTATAGAACAAATATAAAAAGGATTTATGTGGGTAGCCGATGAAAATACAACTCTCACTACGAGGTTCGAGCTTGTCGTGAGTCTCTCGTATTACGAAAGCCTCGCAACACCAAACCTTGATATGCGCTAATGAGGGAACCTTCCCTGTCCATATTTCGTGAGGTGTTTTGGCAACCTTCTTAGTTGGGACTAGATTAAGGATATGGGCGGCAGTCTCTAAGGCATACCCCTAGAATGAGATAGGTAACAAAGCTCGACTCATCATGGAACGAACCATGTCGAACAAGGTTTGATTATGCCTCTGAGCCACACCATTAAGTTGCGGTATCCTAGGTGGCGTCAGTTGTGAAACAATTCCACATTATTTAAGATAGTTGTGAAACTCAATACTAAGATACTCACCACCTCGATCAGATCAGAGCATCTTTATCTTCCTGCCCAATTGATTCTCTGCTTCTTGTTTAAACTCTTTGAACTTTTCAAAGGTTTCCGACTTGTGCTTGATTAAGTAGATATATCCATATCTGCTATAATCGTCGATAAAGGTTACATAGAAGCGGTTAGCATCCCTTGTGGTGGATCTAAAGGGTCCACATACGTCGATGTGTATGAGATCCAACAAATCCTCACCTCTTTCACAAGTACGAGTGAAAGGTGACTTGGTCATATTTCCAAGCAAACAAGATACTCATGTATCATCCGAATTTAAGTCAAATGACTCCAGCACTCCATCCTTTTGGAGTTGGGCTATGTGCTTCTTGTTGACATGTCCAAGATGACAATGCCACAAGCATGCCTTGTCCAAACCATTGGACGAATCAATATGCAATACATTATTTCCTAAGTTGTCTACAACCATCACATTTTCATATATACCATTACAAGGCAATGCTTCAAAATAAAATTTACCATTATAAAAAGCATTAATAGATCCAATTTCATTGTTAAATGAAAATCTAAAACCTTGTTTATACAAACCATGAAAAGAAATAATGTTTCTCGCCATTTCTGACGAGTAGCAACAATCGTTCAAATCTAATCCTAACCCATTACTAAGCAATAAAGAATAAACTCCAATCTTGCTGACAAGCGACGCTTTCTTATTCCTCATGATCAAGTTCATCTTCTCGTGCTCCACATCCCTACTTCTTCTTAGACCCTGCAATTCAGAACAAATGTGAAAACCACATCCTGTATCAAGGACCCAAGAACTAGTATGTGATGAGTTTTTAGATTGAATAGTGTAAATACCTGAGAAGGTGGGTTTTGTCTTCCCATCCTTAATTTCCTGCAAGTATTTAGGGTAGCTTCGTTTCCAATGCCCCTTTTCATGACAATAGAAGTGCTCTGCTTCCTTTGGATTGGATGAGGGAGTAGTAGAACCACCTTTGGACCCACTTGAAGAGGATCCATCATGAGACTTTCCCTTGTGATTCTTTGAGGAATCTTTCCTCTTCTTTCCCTTCCCATGTCCAATTGCCAGGACCGGGGCAGTAGCAATGGGAGTGGGTACAACAGACTTGCCTTTTAAACTACTTTCAATAGTTCTCAGTAGGCCTTGAAGCTTGCTTAGAGTGACTTCCTCCTTGTTTATATGATAAGTCAGTCTAAACTGATCATAACAAGGAGGCAAAGAGTGTAGGATAATGTCAATAGCCAACTCTTCATCGAAATTGACATTCAAATTTAGCAAACGGTCCACATATCTTTGCATCTTTTGCAAGTGGGTCGTGATGGACTCTCCATCCTTCATTTTTGTTGTTATCATGGAGGCAATGATTTCATACCTTTCTTGTCGAGCACTCTGATGGTACCTTTCCATCAACTCTTGGTGCATCTCGAAAGGCCAGAAGTCCTCGTAGGACTTCTGAAGCTCAGAAGTCATAGTGGCGAGCATGATGCACGACACCTTTGTCGCATCCTTCTCATAAGCCTTATACTTATCCAGTTTCTCAGGAGTAGCAGTTTCTTCATCAATCTCCTTTAGCTCTTTTTCGAGGACATATTCCTATTCCTCATATCGAATGGCCATGCAAATGTTTCGAATCCAGTCGTTGAAATTCGACCCAGCGAAAATGACCCTCCCACATAAGTTCATGAGGGAGAAAGAGCCGGAAGAGTTTAAGTTTGAAGCGTTGTTTGAGGTAGACGTCTGAAAATAGGAATAAGTTTTATTAGATAGAAATTTCTTAATATAACACCCAAATGAAATATTAAGGCTAGGACCCAAACACAATAATTCACAACTTAGAAGAGGGATGTCGTAATCTAATTACAAATTATTTGAAGGGAGGTAAATGACGATTTACCAATTTCACCACCAAAAACAAATTTTGAAAGAATTAAGTTTTATGAAATTCCTAGTTCTTTGAGATTCATTGAACTTTTCAATGGCATGTTTAATCTCGATTGTGCCCTTCAAGTTTGTGACTGGGATACCGAGGATCACAAACAAGGTGTGAATAACCATGCAAATGTGCTTGGTACTCTCGATGTCATTTATCACCTAATCAATGTGCCGGTTGACCACATACGCTCCATTGATCTATGATAATTCTCGAGCTACCCTTTGCCACCCTTGTTAGTCTAAATTAGTGTGCCAGTTAACCACACATGCTCCACTAACGACTTGACAAGGTGCAAAGTGCAATTTCATGGAGTAGCACCATTTTCACATTTTTCCTAAAGTAACTAAGATTGGGAATTTACGAAAAACATTTAGTTACTTTTATAATTATCATTATACTTATTAATGAGAATTAATGTCCTATCCTACCCGTTCGGCTAACGACCCTCCACTAGTCAAGGAAGCGGTGGGTGAGAGTGGACACCCATTCAATCTCCATTTTATAGGCAATATCCTTATACGCCCCTTATAGACCAGCTTCGTGAATGAGGCCTACTAACGGTAAGACTGACTGTCTTATACATATAGATAAGTATTAAGTTATTAATATTATAATAGTATAAGGGTTGAATTTTAAACTTTTAAAACTCCAGGGTTTAGAATTTAAATATTTCAAAATCAAAACTTTTTAATCAAATTTTAAATTCCAAAACTTAAGGGCAAGTTTTGAAACTTTTCAAAACCTCTCAGATCAAATTTGAAAACAATTAAATTAATCATATAATTTATCTCTGTCACAAAACTTGACCTAATCTAATTTCATATAGAAAGATAATTCATATCAAATTCTTCAAATAATTAATTTATCTCATAATCAAGTAATTATATTAAAATGTGACGATTATCCTTCAATTGGATGAGGATAATTATTACCTTATCATAAAAAACGAATTTTATCAGTCAAAACAGTTTATGGTAATGATCCTAATCTAATTCTGGCCAAAAAACCCGAAAACTTGCCAATAGGTGATCCAACTCGTCGAGTTAGGGCACTGCACTCGTCGAGTCCCATTATGGACTCGTCGAGTTCATCATGCAGAGAGCAGATTTCGATTTGCTTCAGCTTTGAAAAATTAACCAATGCATCAATATAACAGAAAACACCCTAGGCTCTAATACCACTGATGGGTTTTGAGCACAATAGTAATCCTATGGTGCACATACAACCCTAATACTTTGGATCTAAGTTTTCTCAAGTTATACATGCAATTTTCTTTTATCCAAAGCATGAACCCTAACTAGCATACAATTTTGAGACTTACAACATAAAACAAGTTATACGAATACCTCTTTGTTGTAGCTTGTAGAACTTGGCATTTCAAGAGCTTAGTACCTCAAATGTGATACCTCAAATAAGTCACAAACACCAAGAACAATGGAGGATTATGTGAGAAAGGCTAGGAGGCACCAAAAATCGGCTAGGGTTTCTGACTGCCTATCTAATCACTAAAACTAATATCGTCCCTTAGGCCAATGCTCTTAGCATGTTGCAAATGTTTAACCCTACTCAGTCCCTTCATAAGGGGGTTTGCTGGGTTATCATCTGACGATATCCTCTTCACTACGAGGAGTCCCTCTTCTACTCGATGTCTTATGAAGTGATATTTTATGCCGATGTGCCTAGATCTGCCATGATCCCTCAGTTCGTTGGTTATGGCGATCGCACCTTCGTTGTCACAGAAAATCTCCATAGGTTCCTTTACAATTGGTACAAATCCAAGGTCTTCGATGAAGTTCTTTAGTCATATTGCCTCATTTGACGCTTCGCTTGCTGCTATGTAATCTTCTGCGCACATTGAATCAGCTACAATCTCCTGTTTGGAACTTTTCCATGTTACTGCTCCTCCATTTAGGGCAAATACCCAGCCCGACTGAGATCGGAAATTATCTATGTCGGTCTGAAAGCTAGCGTCACTATACCCTGTCACTCTCAAGTCATCACTCCCACCGAGGGTAAGGACCCAGTCCTTAGTCCTCCGCAAGTACTTAAGAATGTTCTTTACTGCTATCCAGTGAGTTCTACCAGGATTCCCTTGATATCGACTAACCATGATCAAAGAAAAAGCCACATCAGGGCGAGTACATGTCATAGCATACATGATCAAGCCAACGGCAAAAGCATATGGTACTCGAATCATTTCTTCTATTTCGGCATCATTCGGACTCTGAGTCTTACTCAATCTGGTATTGCTCTGGATAGGCAATTCTCCTTTCTTGGAATTCTCCATGTTGAAACATTTCAACACCTTGTCCAAGTTGGTACTTTGACTAAGTCCTATTAGTCTTTTACTCCTATTTCTTAATATCCTTATCCCTAGAAGGTAAGCAGCTTCCCCGAGGTCCTTCATAGCGAAACACTTCCCAAGCCAGGACTTAACTTCCTGCAAGGTTGGAACGTCATTTCCTATGAGTAGTATGTCCTCCACATACAATACCAGAAAGCTAACTATACTCGTACTAGCTTTGACATATACGCAGGACTCATCCTCACTTCTCGAAAAACCAAACTCTTTGACTTTCTCATCGAAACAAAGATTCCATCTGCGAGATGCTTGCTTTAATACATAAATGGATTTCTCAAGCTTACACACTCTATTAGGGTACTTCGCATCTACAAAACCCTCTGGCTGACTCATGTAAACATCTTCAGCCAAGTTCCCATTAAGGAAAGCAGTTTTGACATCCATCTGCAATATTTCATAATCATGAAATGCAACTATGGATAGCATAACTCTTATAGATTTTATCTTCGCTATAGAACAAATATTCAAAGGATTTATGTGGGTAGCCAATGAAAATAAAACGCTCACTACAAGGTTCGAGCTTGTCGTGAGTCTCTCGTCTTACGAAAGCCTTTCAACCCCAAACCTTGATATGCGCTAACGAGGGAACCTTCCCTGTCCACATTTCGTGAGGTGTTTTGGCAACCTTCTTAGTTGGGACTAGATTAAGGATATGGGCGGCAGTCTCTAAGGCATACCCCTAGAATGAGATAGGTAACGAAGCTCGACTCATCATGGAACGAACCATGTCCAACAAGGTTCGATTGTGCCTATGAGCCACACCATTAAGCTGCGATGTCCTAGGTGGCGTCATTTGTGAAACAATTCCACATTCATTAAGATAGTCGTGGAACTCAATACTAAGATACTCACCACCTTGATCGGATCAGAGCATCTTTATCTTCCTGCCCAATTGATTCTACGCTTCTTTCTTAAACTCTTTGAACTTTTCAAAGGTTTCCGACTTGTGCTTGATTAAGTAGATATATCCATATCTGCTATAATCTTCGATAAAGGTTACATAAAAGCGGTTAGCATCCCTTGTGGTGGATCTGAAGGGTCCACACACATCGGTGTGGTGGATCTTAGAAATGTCTGGATAAGAAATGGACTACATGAACTCGACGAGTCGCATAGCCGACTCGGCGAGTCGGATGAAGATTGCCCATATTTGATTATGCATGAACTGAGCGAGTCGGTAAGAGGCCTCGACTAGTCAGTTAGGGTTTTCCCCGACATCTGGACACGTATGGACTCGACGAGTTGGTTGGAAACTCGGCGAGTCAATTAGGGTTTTGGTGATTTCTGAGTTCTTAAGGAACTTGACGAGTTGCTAGCTGCACTCGACAAGTCGGGTCAACATGAACTGTTGACTTTGACCGTTGACTTTGACTTTGACCAAGGGTTGACCAGTTTGACTTCTGTGGGTATTTTGGTAATTTAGGAATTTATGGAATTTGATCATTGGTGGATGTAGGTGTTGGACTTGGAGCTGCATTTGGTAGAGTTTGACTTTATCACTTCGAGCTACTTGTAAGGTGAGTTCTTCTCACTATATCAACAGGGTCTAAGGCACCAAGGCCGGCCCTTTATGACTTTTATCCTGGTTATAGGATGGTTGCTATGTTAGTGATCCGTTAGATCAGTATCCTGGTTATAGGATGGTTGCTATGTTAGTGATCGGTTAGATTAGTATCCTGGTTATAGGATGGTTGCTATTTTAGTGATCGGTTAGATCGGTATCCTGTTTATAGGATGGTTGCCATGATTAGTGATCTGTTAGATCTATATGACTATCTGTACTTGCTAGCTAGCGTATGATATGTATGTGCACATGTTTTTTGGTTTGGGGGATTGCTTTGTGCTGTAGGCCAAAATACCCAAGGCGGACCGGATAGACTGCAAACCCGGTTAGGGCATACTAGTCAGGCCGAAGGCCCAGCGAGCGGTCCGGATAGGCTGAAGGCCCTGAGAGGCGGTCCAGACGTGCCAATGGCTCGGAGGGCGGTCCAGATTGACTGATGGCCTGTGAGGCGGTCCAGTCAGACTGATAGCTCATTATGCATGCTGTGTTTGCTTATATGATATTATTATGATTGTATGGCATTGGTATTTTGGGGGAAACTCACTAAGCTTCAGGCTTACAGTTGTTGATTTTATTTCAAGTACTTCTGATGATCGCGGGAAGACAAAGGCATGATCCTGCACCTCCTTATATTTTCATGATTCGATTCTGGGGATACTCTGATGTTTAAACTATTTTGAAAACAAATTGTAATAACTTAATGGTTTTAAATGTTTTAAAAAGTTCAAATTTGGCATGATTTTTATGGATGTTACAAGTTGGTATCTGAGCTTTGGTTTGAGTGAATTGGAGGAAACACTCATGTGTATCCAGTCTCAAACTAAGGACAAGATTTTAAAATGACTTTTCAAATGGTTTTCAAAATACTAAAGGAGAATACAAGTGTACGATCAGCGAGATCCAGTAAGGAGACCCCGAAATACCTTACGGATTATTTGATTTATGTGATATGTTAGAACAGCATGCTAGTACTAGGCTATGGATCTTCAGGAATTGCATGATAGAATTGCCTGATTATATGATACCTGATAGCCTAGGGTTTTCCTTATATGAAATTGACATCATTACTATAGTTGCTCAGTGTATGCATCATAAGTTGTACATAATTAAGATCTTATAGCCTGAGAATATTTGGTTTAGCTTTATTTCCTGTTCCTTGTCTGGTTTTGGGCTTAGAGTAGGACCGAGTATTCGAATGTCTATAGGGTCCAGCGTTATGTATGGCTAGCATACACTAGTGTTGCAGGGTTGGTGGAAGTTTCATGGATGGGTTGTTTGGGATTAGTCCACCAGTTATGAGATACTTAGCCTTCATGTAGGGGTAAGGAGTGAGCGCATGCCATGTTACGTATAGTGTTAGGGCGTTGTGATGATACTTGAGACAAATATGGGTAGGTGTGGAAGGTAGTATAGGCCCGTACTACCGAAAGCACAGGACCCATACGCGTAGCAAGGAAGTCACAACCCCTAGGGTTTTGTTGGAAGTTGGTTCCCAGATTATTATATGGAGTATCTGATATCTTCCTGGTATATTTTCAGCATGGTGGTTATTCGACGATTTGTGACTCGATCCGGGTCAGGATCAGGAGGCGACGGACAGGAGGCACCAACAGTGCCCGAGACTATCGCCATATAGGGCCAGACGAGATGGACGCCAGGATCCGGGAGATTATGCATGATGAGGTTGTTGCGATGTTCCGAGCTCAATTACCGGAGATTTTTGGGTATATCAAGACCACCATGATAGAGTATTTCGATGAGCGTTACGCAACCCTCACTGAGGCGGCTGCCGCAACAGCTACATCAGCTGTAATGGCGACAGGGGAGGAGCCATTCGGGCTTTTCATTACCCAGACTTCGACAACACGAAGTCCCCTACTTTTGATGGGACTCAGGACCCCATCAAAGCCATGAGGTGGCTATCAGACGTAGAGGGGTGTTTCTTCACGTGTTCATGCGCTACTGACCAGAAGGACAAATATGTTGGATTAGGTGTCTAAGTTCATAACTATTTCTGGAATGTACTTGACCCGGTTGGCATGGTCCATTTGGGTTGCATGGCATTGCAACACTTGGATAGACAAAATGAGAGAAAGTACACTTAAGGTTTATTAATATATTATAAGTTCTAATATATTAATAATATTATTTAATTAGTATTTATCAAGAATTAATTTAGAATTAATTGGTGATCAAAAAGAGACTAATTAAATATATGGGGTTGATTGTGTAAATCATTCATTCTTATATAGTGGGCTAATGATCCATGGTTTATTAAGTTGGGCTAAAACCCATAAGGTGCTCCATGGATAGTCCATGGAGGTTATAAACCCATGGATCATGGAATATGAAAATCCATGCACATTAGGGTTTACATGGAGTAACCCTACATGTGGCACACTATATAAGAAGCTCCATGGCTAGCAAAATCGACCACTTAGAAGAGAACAAGAGGGATAGCCGATTTTGAGTGTGTGTGGACTTCTCTCAAAGTTATTCCAAGAGTTGTGGTGTTGTGTGAAACATTTGAGGCATCACACTTGAGGTGCTAGGCTCACAAGGTTCTCAAGGAATCCAAGCAATAAGAAAGGTATGTTCTCCTACTAGCTTTTATGTTTCAAAGTTCCCCATGTCATGCTAGTTAGGTTAAGAACGTTGGAAAATCAAATTTGCATGTATCTTAGTAAAACATAGATCCAAGGTTTCTAGGGTTGCATGTACACCTTAGGAGTGTTAGAATGCTCAAAACCCTTCAGTGGTATCAGAGCCTAGGCTTGTTTTCTTGATACTTGATGCAAGTTGTTGAAAAAACTCAAGATTTATGCATTCTGCTGAGTGAAATCGCTGAGTCCATGGGGGGACTCGACGAGTCCATGTGTTATTTCATCCTACTCGTCGAGTAGGTTCTTGCACTCCACGAGTAGGAGGCCCTGAATGTAGATTTTCGACTTTGGCTGCTGGAAATGGACTAGAAACATTACCCTAAACTGTTTTGGTCTTATAAAACTTGTTTTAGATGGTGTAATGGTTATGCTAATCCATTTACAATGGCTATTATCAAAATTTCAAGTTTTATATGTGTTTATATGATTCTTGAAATTGTTGATATGAATGTTCATAAACTTATGAGTTTTAGTAGATCATAGGAATTATTTGCAAATAGTTTGTTAGTTTAATTCTTGATCTTGATGTGTTTTAATGGAATCCATAATTTGTTCTCAAGTTATGGATTACCAAAAGTCACTCCTTTTAAAGTCCATTAAAGAACACATAAGTTACATGAAAATGAAGAGTCTTCATTTTAATAAGCTAATAACACATAAGTTATGAAGTTGAAAAGTTTTGAAAGTTACAAAACTTGCCCTCACGTTTTGGAACATGTAAAGTCACTTTAGAAAACTTTAGTTCCAACCCCTAGAATTTTAAAAGTTAAAATTCAACCCTTATACTTTATAATATTATAAGTTAATAATATATATATATATATATATATATATATATATATATATATATATATATATATATATATATATATATATATATATATAAGAACAAGTCGTTTTATCGTTAGTAGGCCTGATTCACGAAGTCGGTCTATAAGGGGGGTATAAGGTTGTTGTCTATAAAATGGCAGCTTAATGGGTGTCCACTCTCACTGTCACAACTAGGAATTCTAATGCTTTTGTAAACATTAACAATGATAACATTTGTGACTAAAACTTGAAAGTATGCATGATGTTTATTCAATAACACCAAAGTTCCATCAATCACCCTATGCAAACACTTCAAATAGTCAACAAAAGATTTGAAACCCTTAAAATCCCGGTTTAAGTCCATTATGGACTAGGATTTTCTTATAGGACCTAATGGACCAATAAGCCTCCAATTTGACTATTTTGGGCTTAGGACCCTTAAATGGGCTCTAATTAGACCACTAGCATGAAACTTAACATTTTGGGCTATAATGGGCCTAAAATGAATTAGTTTACCTTTAATGGGCCTTGTTGGGCCATAACAAATCTAATAAGCCCTAATGGGCCATAAAATTCATTCTTTTATGCAAATTGGGACGTGAACCACCCTAAGGGCCCAATGGGCCGAAAACCTATTATTGGACCTTGTGTTTTCGAGCAAAGCCAAGAATGGGCCAAAGTGATTTTCCTTCCCTCTCTCTTTAGCCCATTTCGGCCCAAATGATAAAAAAGGGGGAAATGTAGAATTATGAGGACAAGACACATCATTTTTACATTTTGGATTTCCATGCAAGACTTCTCTCCTCCCCATGCACCTGTCACTTCATCTATTTCTCTTCCTTCTTCTCTCTTCTTCTACTCACGGCCGAGAGCAAGAAACACACACATCCACACATACTTCACTTTCATACACTCCCAAATCTCTCAAAGAACACTCCTCTTTCCATCAAAAATTTTGAGATCTTGGACATTTCAAGGAGGTTCTTCCATAAGAATCATCATCTTTGGTAAGTTGTTTTTTGGATCCATGACCTAGTTTCCTTATTTCATCAAAAACCTCTTCCTAACTCATGCAATTTTCGTGATCTACTCCTTAGAAGCTATCTAAACCAAAGTCCTCTCAATAAGCTTGCTAGGGTCGAAAATAACATCAATCTCTTCCATTTCTTTCTCCAAAACCGAACCAACAAATCCAAGGTGAGTTCATACCCCCTTGTTTTTGGTTTTTACTTGCTTTTGGGGGAGAATACAAGTACTATGTGTTGATCTATGTGTGTATGCTTGTTATATGTGATTTCTTTGGTTTATGTTGTGAAAATATGATGTTATTTGCTAAATCTTGAAATCTATGGCTAAAGTGTGAAGAATACATAAACAATGTACATAATAAACAACTTACTTCAAAGATCTAAGGATCTTTAGGCTTAAGAAGTGAAAACAAAGTCAAAATCCTTATAAGTGTCATTTTTGCAAAAATAATCAAAGTTTGGGTAAAATATGATATTTTCGGTTTTATAAGGACAAAATGGTATTATTTACATAGAAATCTAAATTTTATGAAAATAACACTTGTCTAGGGGTCAAAAACATAAATTTTAGCTTAATGGGCTTTAAATTTGGGCCTTACGAGTTTTGGGCCCAAAGTTGCGAAAAATGAAGTATTTGAAGGGCTGAAATGGAAAAATTAACAAACTATGAGTTTGAAACGTGAATAAAACTGTTTTAAGGGCTGAAAATGACTTTGATGTAAAAATTTGACTAAAAATGCAAAGTTTTCGACTTTGGGGTCAAAATTGTAAAACTTACGGAAATTGAGCCAAAAATGTAAACTTTTTTCAACTAAGGGCTGGAAATGGCAAATACAATAGTTTTGGGCTGAATTTATTATTTCAAATTAAGTTTGGGTCTAAAACGTCAAGAAAAATGGTTTAAGGACCAAAAATGTCAATTTTCCTAAAAGGGGACTAAAAGTGCCATTTTTATAGATAAAGGGGCTGAAATGGTCAAACTAAATGTTTTTGGGCCAATTAGACGAATACTAAATTATTGGGTTAAAAATATTAAGTTTATAACGCATGGTTTTAATATATATATATATATATATATATATATATATATATATATATATATATATATATATATATATATATATATATATATATATATATATATATATATATATATATATATACGTATAACCAAGCTTCGTTATAAAATGGTCAAAACATTTTAACACTTCGAATAAACATCGAACTTACAACAAATACCTACATTACGAACTTAAGATCAATAAATTATAGATGATTCAATGGTTGGGCTCAAATATCTTATATTCGTGCTATTGGGCCTTTGTGGCCCAATATCATGACTATTGAGCCCAATATATTCAAACATGTTTATTGGGCTTCCGGTGACCCAATTACATACCTAGTGGGCCTTTATCAGCTTTAATATGCTATTGGGCCTTAATGGTCCATTTGCATTGCTAATAAGACCCTAAACCTTTATAATATGCTTAATGGGCTATAACGTGTCCGTAGCATACTTGACAGCCTGTAATAACATACAAAGTTAGTGGGCCCCCGTAGTCCTCTTCTCTTCGTCTGTTAGGCTTACCTTTATTCAAGTAAACATAAATCAGGTCTTAAAACAATGTTATTCAAATTCTTTTGGATTTAGTGAGAAATAACGGGTGACACCAATAAGTGTCGGTCGTAGTCTGTAGTTATAATCAAAGTCTCCTGGAGGGAGAGCGAGAGTTTGTGTATAGATCTATACGGGGGTGACTCCCCCACACCTAAGCTGTTCGCTACAGTTAGACTCGGCCAGTCTAGGGTGACAAAATCTTAATTCAAGACCGGCATTCGCTAGAATGCCAAGACAAGCGACTTAGTCATTATTATGCATGGTTATAACGACTCACATAGAGATCCATTACCATCCAAGTAATCATTGGGAAATCATGTTCATATGCTGTGACGATACAATAATACAAAACTATCATACTATTTATATCGAAAAACATCGGGTTTTCCGGGGGAACAACATTATTCACTTTTACTTACAACAACTATAATATAAGAAACTATTATGAAAAATATTTCACTTTTACATGTTTTGAAATCATTCACACGTATACTTATGGATCATCACACTTTCTTTTTTGTAAACAATTTCTGTTTCAGAAAATATCGGATTTTCTGGGTTTTACAAAAAATACAAAAAATTTTCATATCAAACCTGCTTATGAACTCACCAACATTATATATGTTGACCGTTTTCAAAATAAATTGTGTTCTCAGATAACCGTTAGAATGAAGAATTATCAAGCGTGTGTCTGAGTGTCTTTTGTGTGATTTCATTCGATAAACAATTTATGTTTGGGATTATGTAATGTAAACAATGTACTTGATGTGAACAATGACAGTTGTAATGTATTAACGCATGGTGATGTTTATGTTATGTTTCATGTATATTCATTGTGATGATATTTCAATTTAAGTCACACGAGCCCTCGGACATTTCCGCCGTCTGGTTCGGGGGTGTGACACTCACCCACCGCTTCCTTGACTGGTGGAGGGTCGTTAGCCGAACGGGTAGGACAATGACTTTAATCCTCATTAAAAGTATGATGGTTATAAAGTAACTAAATGTTTTTATAAATTCCCAATCTTATTTACTTTAGGAAAATGTGAATATGGTGCTATCCCATGAAATTACACTTTGTACTTTGCTTAAGTCGTTAGTAGAGCGTGTGTGGTTAACCAGCACACTAACCTGGACTTAACAAGGTAGGCAAAGGGTGGCTTAAGGTTTATCATAAATCGGTGGAGCGCGTGTGGTTAACCGGCACATCGATTAGGTGATAAACATTAAGAGTACCAAGTAATTTGCATGGTTAATTCACACCTTGTTATGTGATCCTCGGCATCCCAGTCACAAAACTTGAAGGGCACATTCGAGATTAAAACATGCCATTGAAAAGTTCAATGAATCTCAAAAGAATCCAGGAGTTTCAAAACCAATTAAAACCAAATAATTTATTTCATTTTTCATGGTGGAAATTGGTGAATCGTCATTCACCTACCTTCAAATATTTTACAGCTTGGATTACTGCATCCCACTTCTAAGTTATAAAATATTGTGTTGGGTCCTAGCCTTAATATTACATTTGGGTGTCTTATTAAGGACTATCTTTATATCTGATCTAAACTTGTCCTTATTTCTTTTCAGATGTCTTCCAACAATGCTGCTTCTGGCTCAAACCCTACCGACTCCTTCTCTCTCATGAACCTTTGTGGGAGAGTCATCTTCGATGGTTCCAACTTTATGGATTGGATTCGGAACATCAGGATGGTCACTCATTACGAGGACAAGGAATATGTCCTCGACAAGGAGCTTAAGGAACTTGATGAGTCGTCTGCTACTCCTGAGGAGATCGCTGAATACCGGACTCATGAGTGAGATGCCATCAAAGTGGCATGTATCATGTTGGCCACGATGACAGCCGAGCTCCAAAAGTCCTATGAGGACTATTACCCTTTTGAGATGCACCAGGACTTGATGGACCGCTACCATCAAAGTGCTCGTCAAGAGGGGTAAGACATCATCTCCTCCATGATAACAACCCGGATGAAGGATGGTGAACCTATCACGGGCCACATGCAGAAAATGCAAAGGTATGTGGACCGTTTGGTGAAATTGAATGTGAACTTTCCAGAGGAGTTGGCAATTGACATCATTTTGCACTCCTTACCTTCATGTTATGATCAATTTCGGATGACATATCACATGAACAAGGAGGAAGTTACACTCAGAAAACTTCAAGGACTTTTGAAGACCGCCGAAAGTGGTCTTAAAGGTAAATCGGTTGTTACCACTCCTACTCCTACTGCGGCCCCTGTCTTGGCAATCGGGCAACGTAAAGGGAAGAAGAGGAAAAGCCCTTCGAAGGGTACCAAGGGAAAGTCCCTTGATGGATCCTCTTCGAGTTGAACCAAAAGAGGGTCTGTCACTGCTTCTGCCAACCCTAAAGAGGCTGAATGCTTCTATTGCCATGAAAAGTCACACTGGAAGCAAAAATGCCCAAAGTATCTGCAAGATGTTAAGGATGGGAAAGTGAAACCCAACCATGCAGGAATTTACACTATATTGTCTAATAACTCACCCCATTCTAGTTCTTGGGTCCTTGATACAGGTTGTGGTATTCACATATGTTCTGATTTGCAGGGACTAAGAAGAAGTGAGAATGTGGAGCATGGGAAGATAAACTTGATCATGGGGAATAGGAAAGCTTCACCTGTCACCAAGATTAGAGTTTATTCTTTGTTACTAAGTAGTGGGTTAGTGTTAGATTTGAATAAATGTTGTTACTCGTCTGAAATGGCGAGAAATATTATTTACTTTCATGGATTGTACAAACAAGGTTTTACCTTTTCGTTTGATAATGAATGTGGTGGTATTAATGCTTTCTTTAATAATGTTCTTTATTTTAAAGCATTACCTTGTGATGGTGTATATGAAACTGTGTCGGTTGTAGATAACCTAGGAAATAATGTGTTGTGTATTGATTCTTCCACTAGCTTGGATAAAGCATCATTATGGCATTGTCGTCTTGGAGATGTGAGCATGAAACGCATAGGCCAGCTCCAAAAGGATGGATTTGTGGAGTCATTTGACCTAAAGTCAGATGATAGTTGTGAATCTTGATTACTTAGAAAAATGACAAAGTCGCCCTTCACTGGTACTTGTGCTAGGGGTGAAGGTTTGTTGGATCTTGTACACACAGATGTATGTGGACCCTTCAGAACCGCCACAAGGGATGCTAACCGCTTCTATGTGAGTTTTACTGATGATTATAGTAGATATGGATATGTCTACTTAATCAAGCATAAGTCAGAAACATTTGAAAAGTTCAAAGAGTTTAAACAGGAAGTGGAGAATCAGTTGGGCAGGAACATTAAGATGCTTCAATCCGATCGAGGTGGTGAGTATCTTAGTACAGAGTTCCTTGACTATCTTAAGGAATGTGGGATTGTCTCACAATTGACACCTCCCAGGACACCACAGTTGAATGGTGTGGTTGCGAGTCGTAATCGGACCTTGGTGGACATGGTTCGTTCCATGATGAGTCGAGCTTCGCTACCAATCTCATTTTGGGGGTATGCCTTAGAGACTGTCGCCCATATCCTTAATCTAGTCCCTACAAAGAAGGTTGCCAAAACACCTTATGTGATGCGCAAGACTCACGATAAGCTCGAACCTCGAAGTGAGAGGTGTATTTTCATCGGCTACCCACAGAAATCCTTTGGTTACCTCTTCTACAAACCCAGTGATAATGTGGTCTTTGTAGCAAGGAGAGGAGTCTTTCGCGAGAGAGGGATCATAAGCCAAGGAAACAGTGGGAGGCAAATTGACCTTGAAGAAATTCAAAAGACAAGTGGTGAAGGAACCTAAAACCCTAGCAATCAACCTGAGGAGGAAACTCTTGTTGATCCGACTAACGAGTTTGTACCTCTGAGGCGTTCCACGAGAGTTAGGAATGCACCTGAGCATTACTATGGTTTCCATATTACTGTCGAAGGTGATACACTTATCAGTGATAGCACACTGGTAAGTGTGGATGAACCTAATAGCTACACAGAAGCCATGGCAGGCCCTAAGGCTGCTAAATGGAAGGAGGCTATGGACAGCGAGATATAGTCCATGTATGACAATCAAGTTTGGAACTTGGTTGACAATGTACCAGGTCGTAAGACAGTTGGAATGCAAATGGATCTTCAAGAAGAAGATCGACATCGAGGGTAATGTACACACTTATAAGGTGCGACTGGTTGCAAAGGGCTTTTCTCAAACTCCGGGAGTTGATTATGATGAGACCTTTTCACCAGTAGCAAAGATTAAGTCTATTAGGCTTATGTTAGCCATTGCTGCATTTCATGATTATGAAATATGGAAAATGGATGTCAAAACCGCTTTCCTTAATGGAAAGTTGGCTGAGGATGTTTACATGAATTAGCCAGAGGGTTTTGTCAGTACATAGTATCCTAATAGAGTGTGTAAGCTTGGGAAATCCATCTATGGATTGAAACAAGCACCTCGCAGATGGAATCTTTGTTTCGATGAGAATGTCAAAGAGTTTGGCTTTTCGAGGAGCGAAGATGAATCTTGTGTATATGTCAAGGCTAGTGGGAGTATAGTTAGCTTTTTGGTATTGTATGTGGATGACATACTACTCATAGGAAATGACATCCCAACTCTGCAGGAAGTGAAGTCCTGGCTTGGGAAGTGTTTCGCTATGAAGGACCTTAGAGAAGCTGCCTATATCCTAGGGATAAGGATTTTGAGAGACAGGAGTAAGCGACTAATTAGACTTAGTCAGAGTACCTACTTGGATAAGGTGCTGAATAGGTTCAGCATGCAGAATTCCAAGAAAAGAGAGTTACCGATCCAGAGTAACACCAGATTGAGTAAGACTCAGAGCCCGAGTACAGAGGCTGAGATAGTTGAGATGAGTCGAGTACCGTATGCTTCCACTGTAGGCTCGATCATGTATGCTATGACTTGTACTCGTCCTGATGTGGCCTTTGCTTTGAGCATGGTCAGCAGATATCAGGGGAACTCTGGCAAGGCTTACTGGACTTCGGTAAAGAACATTCTCAAGTACCTGCAGAGGACTAAGGACTGGGTCCTTACCGTCGGTGGGAGTGATGACTTGAGAGTAGTAGGGTATAATGATGCTAGCTTCCAGACTGATAGGGATAATTTCCGCTCTCAGTCAGGCTGGGTCTTCACCTTAAACGAAGGAGCAATTACTTGGAAAAGTTCCAAGCAGGAGACAGTAGCTGATTCAACTTGCGAATCAGAGTATATAGCAGCAAGCGAGGCAGAAAAGGAGGCTATATGGCTAAAGAACTTCATTGGAGACCTTGGATTTGTACCAGCTATAAAGGAGCCTATGGAGATTTTCTGTGATAGTTAAAGTGCAGTTGCCTTAGCCAAGGAACCAAGGGATCACGGAAGATCCAGACACCTCGACAGAAAATATCATTTCATCATACATCGAATAAAAGAAGGACTCATTGTGGCAAAGAGGGTATCATCGGATGAGAACCCAGCAGATCCCCTCATGAAGGGACTGGGTAGGGTTAAGCATCTTCAGCATACGAGGCGCATAGGGCTAAAGGATGATATTAGTATTAGAAATTAGATAGCTTTGAAATTTGTAAAGTGTAATTGACATTTGGTGATAAATAAAAGTTGTTGTTTATTTATAAGTAAAGTGTTTCTATCTTCTGTCAATCGTTTACTATCATTTCTTTTTGCATGTTTTGAATTCCAGAATAATTATGTTATGGTATATCATATTATTCAAATTCTACACAATCGGTCATATGTTGGAAGTAGATATGAATCAATATTGTCATAAAGCTGGCTTGTAGATGTCTAAAGTGTTGGACATAGCAAGAGTTGCTACAACATTCATGAGTGCTCATATGTTCCGAGTATTGGATTCAACCCACGCTCACTTGTATCACTTCATGGAATGTATCTCGAGTGATTGTGAGACGGTAATATCATATAAGTCTTCAAACCTAGAGATATGAGTTGTTGACTATGATTTGTTTATACATTGGTTGTACGAAAACACATTGGTAACTCGATGTTATAAAACGTGCCTTTGTGTATAATTCAACAAGTAGTAGAACAAGCATATGAGTCGAAGTTTATCAGCTACTTCTTGGATTAGAAGCGATATCTGGGCCCCTCGATGATTTTGTTGTGACCTATGTACCGGGCCCGGTCAGAACTAAATTGATGTGTTCGATTAAGTTCTATGTCAAACAAATCGGAAATCGGGAAACAAACTGTTGGACAATAAGTACGACATTGCTCCATGTATTTGTCCGGCTGATATCTAGAACAGAGGATTATATGATCACTTATCTTAAATGGCGTATCATCACCATCTCAGTTCCGCGAGACTTTGAAAGAGCTATGATTGCTAATCGGTTCCTGAAGTCATTCTTGCAGTTATAGTTATTAGACTTATCCAAGTGGGAGACTATTGGATTAGGTGTCTAAGTTCATAACTATTTCTGGAATGTACTTGACCCGGTTGGCATGGTTCATTTGGGTTGCATGGCATTGCAACACTTGGATAGACAAAATGAGAGAAAGGACACTTAAGGTTTATTAATATATTATAAGTTCTAATATATTAATAATATTATTTAACTAGTATTGATCAAGAATTAATTTAGAATTAATTGGTGATCAAAAAGAGACTAATTAAATATATGGGGTTGATTGTGTAAATCATTCATTCTTATATAGTGGGCTAATGATCCATGGTTTATTGAGTTGGGCTAAAATCCATAAGGTGCTCCATGGATAGTCCATGGAGGTTATAAACCCATGGATCATGGAATATGAAAAGCCATGCACATTAGGGTTTACATGGAGTAACCCTACATGTGGCACACTATATAAGAAGCTCCATGGCTAGCAAAATCGGCCACTATGAAGAGAACAAGAGGGCTAGCCGATTTTGAGTGTGTGTGGACTTCTCTTAAAGTTATTCCAAGAGTAGTGGTGTTGTATGAAACATTTGAGGTATCACACTTGAGGTGCTAGGCTCACAAGGTTCTCAAGGAATCCAAGCAATAAGAAAGGTATGTTCTCCTACTAGCTTTTATGTTTCAAAGTTCCCCATGCCATGCTAGTTAGGTTAAGAACCTTGGAAAATCAAATTTGCATGTATCTTAGTCAAAAGTATATCCAAGGTTTCTAGGGTTGCATGTACACCTTAGGAGTGTTAGAATGCTCAAAACCCTTCAAGATATACCCTGAACCTGCTAAGGTCCGGGGCAAAGGACTGGTGGAGGTTGATGACTGGGTCTTACACTGATGACCAAAGAGGTGCGGTTACTTGGGAGCAGTCCAGGGATATGTTCTGCGCTCGCTACATTCCACGGGTCGAGCAGGAATGGTTAGCTCAGGAGGTCTTGGAGTTGAGAGAGGATGGTTAGACGGTGACAGAGATCACCTGTATGTTCACGGAGAGGGCGATGTTCTGCCCGGAGTTTTCTGCTGAGCAGGCTCAAATGACATGTTATCTGAGCATGCTCAAGACTGACATCCATCAGTTTGTTGGTACCCAGGGATGTGATACCTTGCTGGATTTATAGGAGGCTTCTAGGCGGCGGGAGCTTGAGATTGAGTTACAACTGAGAGAGCAGAGGCAGGCCCCAGACAGCGCCGAAGCAGTCTAAGACCGCTGATTCTAGGTCGAGAGACCAGCATCGCCGCACTTGTGCTAAGTGCGGGAAGGGTCACTCTAGGGTTTGCAGATCTGGTAGTGCGTGCCACAAATACGGCAAGGAAGGGCACTTTGCGAGGGATTGCCTCCAGCCAGCCCCGGTTCAGGATATGAGGATCTGCTACCACTGTCATCAGGTTGGTCACGTGAAGACCAACTGTCCACAGCTTGATGCCAGGCCGGCGCAGGCTCCACCACCGGCTACCTTGAGGATTACTAATAGGAGTTAGGGTAGAGCAGCGCCACCGAGGGCTCAGGGACGCGCCTTCCATCTTACAGCAGAGGAGGCCAGAGCAACACCAGACGTGGTTGCTGGTATGTTTCTATCCCTTATCTTACTAATTATATATGTTTTATGCTTATATGTTTGTACCTATGATTAGGTACATTTTTAGTGAACTCCTTACCTGCTTTGGTATTATTTGACTTGGGGGCGAGTTGTGTTGGATTAGTGTCTAAGTCCATAACTATAATTGGTATGTACTTGACCCGAGAGTAGCATGGTCCATTTGGGTTGCATATCATCAGGACAATTTGTTAGGATGGACTTTTGAGAAGAGGTTATTTATGGTTTATTAATATATTATAATTTCTAATATATTAATATGAAATCATATGATTTAATTAGTATTGATCAAGAATTAGTTTGGAATTAATTTAGTGATCAAAAGAGACTAATTAAATCAATGGGGACTAATTGTGTAAATTAGTTATATTTATATGTTGGGCTTATGATCCATGTTGGACTAAGTTTATGTATGGATACATAAGAGTTGGGCCATATGAACCATGGATCATAAACCCATGGGTATGGACCCATGACCCTTGGAATCCTACATATAAATATGTGACTCCATAGCCAAAATAGTAGACTACAACATGTTCTTGGAGTTCATGGAGGTGTTTTAGTGCAAGAAGATTCTCTCTCAAGAGCCACCTTTGTCCTAGGTGTGTTGTGATTCCATTTGAGGCATTCATACTATTGGTGCTAAGCTCTTAAAGGTTCAAGGCTTCCAACTACACTAAAAGGTATGTCATCTAACTTGTATTTCATGTTGTTTATGCTTCATTGTATGCTAGTTAGGATGATTATTTGGAATATTGAATGTATGCATGTATAATAGAGAAAACATAGATCCAAAGCATCTAGAGTTGCATGTACACCATAGGAGTGTTAGAATGCTCAAAACCCAACAGTGGTATCAGAGCCTAGGGTTGTTTCCAATTATACTTGATGCTACTTGTTGTTTAAGCTTGAAAATCGATTTTCATGTTTTGTATTAGTTTATATGATTATGCTAATTACATGATATTTGTTTGATATGAATTATCTTGTTCATATGAGTTTAATCAAGATCATGGACATTATTTGACATGCTTGTTAGTTTATTTGATGATCTTTATGGCCTTTAATGTACTCCATAACTTGTCCTCAAGTTATGGAAAATGAAAAGTTTTCCTTTTAAAAGACTTCATTAAACTCATAGGTTATGGTCTTGAAAAGTTTTTTTTTCCATAAATGTTTTTATGAACATCATAACTTGTCCTCAAGTTATGGATTTCCAAGAGTCTTTTCATTAAAGCCTAATTTAAACTCATATGTTATGGATTCCAAAGTTTTTTGAATAATTCAAAACTTGCCCTCAAGTTTTGGAATTTGTAAATGTAGAGTCTTCTTTTGACACATTTAGTTCCAAACCCTAAAATTTTAAAAGTTTAAAATTCAACCCTTACACTATTATAATATTATAGGTTTAATATTCATATATATATATATATATATATATATATATATATATATATATATATATATATATATATATATATATATGTATATGATGGGTTTTAGGTAAAACAAATAAACTAGAAAAACAATTCCTAAGTTCACATGCAACCTACTTTGGATCTATGTTTTAACTATTGAACATATAACTTTGAATTGCAAACAAGAACCCTAGAGGAGAGAGGCTATTTTCGAAAATAACTAACTAGGGTTTAAGAGTTACATACCTTTCAATTGTTATAGCAAACAATTGACACTCCTCTTGATCTTGATCTTGATCTTCTTGGAAGCTTAGCACCACAAATGTAATGCCTCTAATGGAATCACACCCAAGAGCTAGCAAGAAGAAAACTTATAAGGAGAGAGAGGCTAGGGTATGCAAAATTCGGCCTAGGGTTTCTTCCAAGGTAGGAGTGGCCGAATTTAGGAGCTGGGAGGCTCCTTGTATAGCTGAGGGATCTAGGGTTTAGCGAAAACCCTAATACTCCTTTGCTTGGGGCCTAAGCTAATCCCAAGGCCTTATCTAAAGCCCCTTGGACGAAATCCTTAGGGTTTCCCCTATAGATTTCGTCCACCTCCTTCCAAGGAGGTTCTGGAGCCTTCCACTCAACTATCTGATAATTGCAAACTAGTCCCTACACTTTATAATTAATACAATTAACCCCAAAATTAATTCTAATTAATTTCTGGCTAACTATTAATTAAACCTTATGATTTCTAATTAATATATTAATCTTTTAACATAGTAATAAATCATTTATATTAATTTATTAATCTTATAATAAATCAATATCTCTCCTTTCATAATTTCCTTGTCCAGTTGCTAGGTTTGAGGGCAACCCAAAAGGACTGTGCTGCTATCAATTCAAGTACATACCAATTATAGTTATGGTCTTAGACACCTAATCCAACAGTCTCCCACTTGGATAAGTCTGTAACTATAATTGCTAGTATGCATTCTAAATTTGACCAGCAAATTGTAGCTTCCAAAAGCTGCTGCTGAACTCTGACCCAGTCAGTTACGTGTCCTTAGATAAGTGATCATATAATCCTTCGTTCTGCAAGATATCCCCAGACATAAGATATGGAACGTAATCAATCTCTTTGTCCAGAATCTATGTTTCCCGATTTCTTATTTGTGATGATGTAGGACTTCTAATTGAACACATCAATTTAGTCCTGGCTGGGCCCAGCACATAAGTCAACACCAAATCATCGAGGGGCCCACAGATATCGCTTTTCCGGTTAGGGCAAAAGGAACGAATAAACATTGACTCATATGCTTATATCTTTTACTCATCAAATTATACATGACAATACGTTTTATAACACCAAGTTACTAATGTGTTTTCGTATCACCAATGCATAACCGACTTTGTAAATTACAACTCATATATCTTCGTTTCAAGATTATAAGATATTATCGTCTCAGTATTACTCGTGATGAATTCCATGAAGTGATACTCTGAACGAGGGTTTATCCAATACTCAAATCTCAATTTCTGAGTACTCATGAACATTGCAGCAATTCTATTGTCATGTCTATCCTCAGACAATCTGCAATCTAATTCATGACAGTCTTAATTCACTACTTACTTCCAAAAGTACGAGCGACTGTGGAGTTTGAATAATCTTATTATTCGGGAAGTAAAACATGCAAAAATGAAACACAATAATAAACAATTGACAAAAGGCAGTAAACTAACTCATAAATAATACTTTATTATTTAATCACCAAAAGTCAATTACATTTACTTTGTTACAAGTTTCAGAACAAAACTAATCTAACTACTAAAACTAATATCATCTTTCAGCCCTATGCTCCGAGCATGCTGAATATGCTTAGCCCTACTCAGACCCTTTGTGAGGGGGTCTGTTGGGTTATCTTCAGAACGGAAGTTATCTCTATCCGTTTGAAAACTGGCATCACTGTAACCATCTACTCTCAAAGTATCATTGCCACCAAGCACAAGGACCCAGTCCTTTGTCCTCCGTAAATACTTGAGTATATTCTTAACCGCTATCCAATGAGCTCTACCCGGGTTTCCCTGATAGCGACTGACCATGCTCAAATCAAATGCCACATCAGGGCGAGTACATGTCATAGCGTACATGATCGATCCGACAGGGCAAGCATAAGGTACACGACTCATGTCTGCTATTTCCTCATTTGTACTCGGGCATTGAGTCTTACTCAATTTGGTATTGCTTTGGATAGGTAGCTCTCCCTTCTTGGAATTTTCCATACTAAACCTCTTTAGTACCTTATCCAAGTATGTGCTCTGACTAAGTCCAATTAGTCTCTTCTTTTTATCTCTCAATATTCTAATCCCAAGAATATAGGCAGCTTCTCCAAGGTCTTTCATGGTAAAACACTTTCCAAGCCAAGACTTAACATCTTTCAAGGTTGGAACGTCGTTACCAATGAGTAATATGTCATCGACATATAACACCAGAAAAGTTACTATACTCCCACTAGCCTTGATATACACACAAAACTCATCTTCACTTCTAGAGAAACCAAACTCTTTGACTTTCTCATGGAAGCAAAGATTCCAGCTGCGAGATGCTTTTTTCAATCCATAAATGGATTTCTCAAGCTTACACACTCTATTGGGAAACCTTGCATCAACAAAACCCTCTGGCTGATTCATGTAAACATCCTCAGCCAACTTCCCGTTAAGGAAAGCAGTCTTGACATCCATCTGCCAGATTTCATAGTCATGAAAGGCAGCTATGGCGAGCAATATCCTAATAGATTTAATCTTAGCTACTGGCGAGAAGGTCTCATCATAGTCAACCCCTGGGGTTTGTGTGAAACCTTTTGCAACCAGTCGAGCCTTGAATGTGTGCACATTTGCATCCATGTCTGTCTTCTTCTTGAAGATCCATTTGCACCCAACTGTCTTACGACCTGGTGCACCATCAACCAAATTCCAAACTTGGTTGGCATACATGGACTTAATCTCATTGTCCATTGCCTCTTTCCACTTGGAAGCCTCTGGGCCTGCCATTGCTTCCTTATAAGTGACTGGTTCATCTAAATTTACCAATGTCCTATCACTAATGAATGTGTCACCGTCTGAAGTAATATGAAAACCATACAACTCAGGTGGCACACTCACCCTAGTGGATCTTCGAAGAGGTAATGAGTTATCAACTGGTACAACAGGAACTGTTTCCTCTGGTTGAGTGCTAGTGTCATCTAAGGTTCCTTCATTGGCTAACTCTTGATTTTCTTCAAGGTCAATGGTGCTCCCACTGTCCTCTTTGAATATGAGCTCTCTTTCTAGAAAGACTCCTCTTCGTGCTACAAAGACCACATTTTCACTAGGTCTGTAGAACAAATATCCAAAAGACTGCTTTGGGTAACCAATGAAAACACATTTCTCACTTCTAGCTGCTAGCTTGTCGTGAGTCTCCCGTCTTACGAAAGCTTCACAACCCCAAACTTTAATATGTGCTAACGAGGGAACTTTCCCCGTCCACATTTCGTGAGGTGTTTTGGCAACCTTCTTTGTAGGGACAAGATTGAGGATGTGGGCGGCTGTCTCTAAGGCATACCCCCAGAAGTGAATAGGAAGCGAAGCACGACTCATCATAGAACGAACCATGTCTAACAAGGTTCGATTACGCCTCTCAGCTACACCATTTAACTATGGTGTCCTAGGAGGAGTTAATTGTGAGACTATCCCACATTCTTTCAGATAGTCGTTGAACTCGATACTAAGATACTCCCCGCCTCTATCGGATCTAAGTACCTTTATCTTCCTGCCTAATTGATTTTCGACCTCATGCTTAAACTCTTTGAACTTTTCAAAGGTTTCTGACTTATGTTTGATTAAGTAGATATAGCCATATCTGCTATAATCATCAATGAAAGTCACATAGAATCGATTAGCATCCCTTGTAGTTGATCTGAAGGGCCCACACACATCTGTATGTATGAGATCCAACAGACCTTCACCTCTTTCACAAGACCCTGTGAATGGTGATTTTGTCATCTTTCCCAAAAGACAAGATTCACACATATCATCTGATTTTAGATCAAATGATTCCAACACTCCATCCTTTTGGAGTTGGGCTATGCGTTTCTTGTTAATGTGTCCAAGACGTCAATGCCACAAGCATGCCTTGTATACACTATTAGACAAGTCAATATTAAATACACTATTTCCTAAGCTATCAACACAAGTCACTGTTTCATACACACCATCACAAGGCAAAGCTTCAAACACAAAAACACCATTCTTACAAACAGAAATTGAACCATTCAAATCATTAAAAGAATATTTAAAACCTTGTCTGAACAATGCATGAAATGAAATAATGTTTCTCGTCATCTCAGACGAATAGCAACAATTTAATAAATCTAATCTAACATCATTACTAAGCAAAAGTTGATAAACTCCGATCTTGGTCACTGGTGAAGACTTCTTGTTTCCCATGATCAAATTTATCCTTCCTCGCTCTATCTCCTCACTTTCTTTTAGCCCCTGTAAATCAGAACATATGTGAAAACCACATCCTGTATCAAGGACCCATGAACGAGAAGATAATGAGTTATTAGAAGAAATAGTGTAAATACCTGCTGAAGATGGCTTCACTTTGCCATCTTTGATATCTTGCAGATATTTTGGGCAACTTCTCTTCCAGTGCCCTTTGTCATTGCAATAAAAGCAATCTGTATCTTTTGGATCAGAAACATGAGGAATGGTAGCATTAGGCTTAGCCTTTGGGCCATTACTAGATGACCCAGCTTGAGCCTTGTTCTTCCAGTTTTGCTTAGGGGGACTTTTCCTCTTTTTCCCCTTTCCCTGTCCAATAGCCAAGACAGGGGCACTTGCAGGAGTGGAGGCTATACTTTTACCCTTCATCCCTGCTTCAGTTGTCTGCAACAAGTTGTGCAATTGGGCCAGTGTCTGCTCAGTGCTGTTCAAATGGTAAGTTAGAATAAACTGACCATAACAATCAGGTAATGAGTTCAAGACCATGTCAATGGCCAATTCCTCATCAAAGTGAATGTTGAGCTTGACCAAACGCTCTATGTAGCATTGCATTCTTTGCACATGAGACACAACCGACTCCCCTTCTTTCATCTTGCAAGCCATGAGTGACTTGACTACTTCAAAATTTTCTTGACGAGCTCACTTATGGTACTTTTCCATAAGGTCCTTGTTCATCTCAAAGGGCCAGTAGTCCTCATAGTACCTCTGCAGTTCTGGGGACATGGTTGCGACCATGATGCATGCCACTTTGGTAGCATCATCATAATGTTTCTTGTAGGCAACATATTCTTCAGGAGTAGCTTTAGACTCATCAAGCTCTTTGAGCTCCTTTTCAAGGACATATTCTTTGTCCTCAAATCAAAGCGCCATCTTGATGTTACGCATCCAATCGTTATAGTTAGAGCCATCCATAACGACTTTGGAGCAAATGTTGAGCAAAGAGAAGTTGTGGTTGGAAGATGATGAAGCAGAAGTATTTCCAGGAGTAGACATCTGAAAAGAAAGAAAGTTTTAGTTAGATTTCAAGATACCTCAATATAATAACCCAAAGATATAATATCAAGGTTAGGATCCAACTATGAAGATTCACAACTTAGAAATGGGATGCCGAGATCCAAGTGTAAATTTCATAAAGGTAGGTGAATGACGATTCACCAATTCCACCATTAGACGAAATAAACGAAGTGAAATTCCTAATTCTTTTGAGATACATTGAAACTATTCAATGGCATGTTTTAATCTCGGATTATGCTCTTCTATTTGTGACTGGGATGCCGAGGATCACAAACAAGATGTGAATAACCATGCAAATGTGCTTGGTAACCTCATTGTCTTTATCATTAAACATTGATGTGCTGGTAAACCACACACGCTCCATAAAAATGAAAATTATGAGATACCCATTACTACTCTTTATTAGTGCCTTTTAGTGTGCTGGTTAACCACACACGCTCCACTAACGACCAATAAAGCATAATGTTCAATTTCATGGATTAGCATACTTTTTACATTTTTCCTAAAGTAACTAGAGTTGGGATTTTGTAAAATAATGTTCTACTACTTTCTTTAATAACATTATACTTTTAATGAGATGTAGTTGTCCTATCAAACCCGTTCTGCTAACGACCCTCCACTAATCAAGGAAGCGGTGGGTGAGAGTGGACACCCATTCAACTACCAGTTTATAGGCAGTTTCCTTATACCCCCCTTATACACTAGCTTCGTGAATGAGGCATACTAGCGATTTGACTGACCATATTCTTATACATATATAATATTTAACTTTTAATTATAATATATATATAAGGTGTGTTTTAAACTTTTTAAAACTTTAGTGTTTATATATAAATTTCGAAAATTAAGACATTAATTTTAAATTTAAAATAAACCAAATAACTAGATTTAATATTTATCTATTAATTAACTTTTAACTAATTTATTAAATCTTGTAAGGATTATCTAATTAAATTAAACAATTAATTTAATCCTAATCCATATCCCTTCTAGATTTCGAAAATATGGGGATAGGATAATTTCCTTATTTTTCTCAATTATCCAATAAGGCAACTATTATCCAAAACAAAGAAACCCTAAAAGGGACTAGCAAATTTCGAAATTTTAAGGGAGGAGGCAAGGGTTTCCAAAACCCTAACCCTAATTTCGATTAGGGTTCATGGAGGCTAGGGTTTTTCGAAAACCCTTTGAACCAAAACCCTAAAATCGAAAATTTTGGCCTTTAGGGTTTAATGGCTATAAACCCTAATTTGCAATTCAACTATTATAGCAATTCAATTTAAAACAAAAAATGGCTCTGATACCACTGATGGGTTTTAGGTAAAACAAATAAACTAGAAAAACAATTCCTAAGTTCACATGCAACCTACTTTGGATCTATGTTTTAACTATTGAACATATAACTTTGAATTGCAAACAAGAACCCTAGAGGAGAGAGGCTATTTTCAAAAATAACTAACTAGGGTTTAAGAGTTACATACCTTTCAATTGTTATAGCAAACAATTGACACTCCTCTTGATCTTGATCTTGATCTTCTTGGAAGCTTAGCACCACAAATGTAATGCCTCTAATGGAATCACACCCAAGAGCTAGCAAGAAGGAAACTTATAAGGAGAGAGAGGCTAGGGTATGCAAAATTCGGCCTAGGGTTTCTTCCAAGGTAGGAGTGGCCGAATTTAGGAGCTGGGAGGCTCCTTATATAGCTGAGGGATCTAGGGTTTAGGGAAAACCCTAATACTCCTTTGCTTGGGGTCTAAGCTAATCCCAAGGCCTTATCTAAAGCCCCTTGGACAAAATCCTTAGGGTTTCCCCTATAGATTTCGTCCACCTCCATCCAAGGAGGTTCTGGAGCCTTCCACTCAACTATCTGATAATTGCAAACTAGTCCCTACACTTTATAATTAATACAATTAACCCCAAAATAAATTCTAATTAATTTCTGGCTAACTATTAATTAAACCTTATGATTTCTAATTAATATATTAATCTTTTAACATAGTAATAAATCATTTATATTAATTTATTAATCTTATAATAAATCAATATCTCTCCTTTCATAATTTCCTTGTCCAGTTGCTAGGTTTGAGGGCAACCCAAAAGGACTGTGCTGCTATCAATTCAAGTACATATCAATTATAGTTATGGGCTTAGACACCTAATCCAACAATATATATATATATATATATATATATATATATATATATATATATATATATATATATATATATATATATATATATATATATATATATATATATATATATAGGCAGTAACCTTATATATATATATATATATATATATATATATATATATATATATATATATATATATATAAGGTTACTGCCTATAAAATAGCAGTTTAATGGGTGTCCACTCTCACCCACCGCTTCCTTGACTCGTGGAGGGTCGTTAGCCAAACGGATAGGATAGGATACTAATTCTCCCTTCATTAAAAGTATAATGATAAATATAAAAGTAACTAAACTTTTTTTAAATTCCCAATCTTAGTTACTTTAGGAAATATGTGAATATGGTGCTAACCCATGAAATTGCACTTTGCACCTTGTTAAGTCGTTAGTGGAGCATGTGTAGTTAACCGCACACTAATATGGGACTGACAATGTGTGGCAAAGGGTAGCTTGATGTTAATCATAGATCAATGGAGCGTGTGTGGTTAACCGGCACATTGATTAGGTGGTTGTAACATTGGGTGTACAAAGCTAATTTGCATGGTTATTCACACATTGTTTGTGATCCTCGGCATCCCAGTCACAAACTTGAAGGGCACAATTGAGATTAAACATGCCATTGAAAGGTTCAATGAATCTCAAAAGATCTAGGAGTTTCAATTCGCTTAAAACCTAAAATTCTTTTTTGTTTTTCGTGGTGGAAATTGGTAAATCGTCATTTACCTACCTTCAAATATTTTTTTCAAATTGGATTATGGCGTCCCTCTTCCGATTTGTTAAATATTGTGTTGGGTCCTAGCCTTAATATTTAAAATTGGGTGTCATATTAAGGACTTAAATCCACTAAACTTGAATTTCTCCCTCATAGATGTCTAGTTATGACAACTATGGCCTTCCTTATCCTTTTGGATAAAGCTTTCCTAATGAAGATGATATCCCACATGGCGATCAATGTGAAAGATTAATCCCTTTGTCGTGCATTAATGGGACTCAAAATCATACTTCACTTCCTCTACCTCCTCCAGTTATTCTCCCTAACCCACAAGTTCAAAGACTTGAAAAAGTTCAAGGTCACTCAAGCCCTTTTGGCAAGCAAACACAAAGATGGATAGTTTGTGTGCACTAACGTCTTGGAGATGAAATCACATATTGACAGGCTGGGAGAGTTGGGTGTCAAAGTCTCAAGGAAGTTGACTGTTGACTGGGTTCTTCATTCACATTCCGAGTCATATAGTGAGTTCATTAAGGACTACTATGTGACAAACCACGACATGACCCTTAATGGTCTTACCTATTTGCTTGTTGTTGTTGAATCAGCAATGATTTGGAGCACTGGTAAAGCAAATTTGATTGGAAGATCTCCTTCCCAAACTAACATGGACATTGACAATGGAAACATTAGAAGTCCAGAAAATTCTTCTCTTCCCAATGGAAAGGGATCGGCCATAGTCAACCCGGTTGACCAAATGGTAAAAGGAAAGGCTAAGTCTAAGATAGTCCCGTATACCATTACTAAAGAGTCCATATGTTTCTATTTCCAAAAGAAGAGGCACTGGTTGCAAAGCTGCCCTATTTACCTGAAAGTTCGCTAGGATGGTAAAAGTCGAAAAATTTGACTATGCTTCAGGTAAAGTCCGTTATGTAACTCTATTAAGTTCCTATTTGAAGATTCTTATTACATGATGTGACTAGGTCGCATTTTGATGTTTTTTAGAATCGAAGAAAATAAAGGAAGCTTAAAGGAAGAATAAGCTAATTCTAATCGTGAAGAGATGGATTTCGATCGCATGATCTGAAGGTCAGAATTTTGAGCTACTGCTAAAGACTTATGATAGATTGCTTAGGAATGGATAACAACATAGTTTTCATGTGTATTTGCATTGTAAGGATTAGTTTTTCCGTAATTTTAAAATGAAAAGAAAATTGTTGTTTATATGATTCCATTGCTTCTAGTTCACCTTGAAGAGCTTCTGGAGGTATAAAGCTTTGATCTTGCCATCTTATTCAATAGATCTATTTTGTCCCTTTAGTTGGTTTTGGACCTTCTCTTGAGAGTTGAACAACTTCAGAGGCTGAAATGGTTAGATCTGAACTTTGTGAGCATGCTAGATGCATAAAGGTGCTAGCTTGAAGAGTATCTAGACTCCATGCATGAGTTTGAATCTTTATATGAAGTCCTAATGTGAATAATGAAGGTTTTAAGTCCCATATAGCATGCAAGGGCATAAAGTTGCCAACTTTATGCCCTAGGACATCTTAATGAGCTCAGATCTGATATTGGACGTTAGAACATCGAGTATTAAGCACTTAATGGAAGAAAGTGCTTAATATGTTTGTACGTTGGGCGTAAGTTATAGTATGTCGCGCGTACAGCTTAGGGAATCAGTATGTTGCACGTACCAGGGTGGTACGCAAGGCGTACGCACCTCAGATGGGCTCGGACTTGTTTTGGGCTTGTAAGCTTTTGGGCCTTAATTAGTCATTGGGCTTGGTCACGTTTTGATTTAATGGGCCAGCTTATCTGTTTTGGGCCATGAATACTATGATTGGGCTTTATTGGGCCATGAGGCTCATTAATGATTTTGGACATGAATTTTGGGCCCATTAGCAAAGGAAGACTTTTTGGGCCATTTTGAAAGGACTTGGGGTTTGGGTTCTTCAATTGGATTGTGTTCGGTCCTAACCTTGGGTAATGGTATTATTGTTCAGCACGGGTGGTTACGGACTGTTAGGAGAGTAGTTTTCGGATTCAACAGACAGAGGTGAGACTTCTCACCATACCAATGGGTCTAAATCACCAAGGCCGACCCATTTTATGATATGTGGATTGTCGATTGATTATGCGTTATGTTAGTATGACATTTGCATGGAAGACCCCGAGGAGTTCCTGTGGCAGTAAACTGAGACCACGTGGGGGTTCCTGTGGCATTTGGTAGGGTTTCCTTGGCATCCTAGTATATTTGCATGTTTAGTTTGTATGATATTTTCTTGGTAGTGCAAACCATGTGGGGGTTCCTATGGCAGGAAGACCATGTGGGGGTTCCCATGGCAGGTAATTAAGACCACGTGGGGGTTCCAGTGGCACTAGGTGTAAGACCCTGGAGGGTTTCCATGGCTTCCTTATATGTTGTATGCTTGGCTTATGTGATTTATGTAGCTTTTACAACTAATATGATTATGTGTTTATGTGGATTGTGTGGAGTATGCTCTGGGAAACTCACTAAGCATTAGCTTACAATTTGTAGATTTGTTTCAGGTACATCTAAGCCCAAGGGCAAGGGCAAGGCTTGATGGCACGGCATGCACTCTCTCTCAGGTGTTTTTATGGGACACTCTGATGATTTGAAATAAAATTTTATTTGATATGAATTTTGAAAACAATTGTATTTGGGATTTCGTGGTTTGTGGAAAGTATTTTGGTTAATCAAAAATGAAAATTTTCTTTTGAATGTTGGTTCGTTACAACTTCGCCTCGCCTTGACCACCATCGGGGTGGTTGACTCAGTACACGGGGCGTACATCAGCTTACGCGGGGCATAACCTCGTAGATCTTAAAATCCTTATAAGTGCTTAATGGATTAAGCACCTAAGCTCAAACTTCATATCTAAGACTCAAAAACACTCTAGAACCATAAATTCTCAAACTTTAATACTTTGGTTGTCCAAAAAGGGCTCAATACATGGTCTTCATCCCTTAAGACCTCCTATAAAGAACAAGGGACCAAACTAGCTCAAGGGACCTTATTTTTATGCCTTAGGATCCATCCTAGGGTGTGAAAGGACAACCCATCACGTCCAAAACAAAGCATGCACAATATTGGGACTCTTGGGACAAGAATAATACCAAAAAGCAACCAAAACAAGATCTAAACAATCCAAGCATAAAGGTATAAGCTTTATACCTTCTGGAGCTCCCCAAGAAGATGATAATCTCAAATCTACAAGCTTGCTTCCTTCCTTGACTCCTTTGATGCACTATCTTCTCCTTTCGCACACAAAGATCACACTATAAGCTCAAAATTCTCAATTATGGGGTTAGGGTTCTCTCAAAATGGCGAAAGGACTTGGAGGCTGAAAGAGTGAGTCAAAATGACCCATAATGGTGCTTAAATACTCCACAAACCTAAAAATTAGGGTTTCACCCGTAAACGCATACGCCCTGCGTACAACTCAAGCTCCCAAGAATTTCCAATTTTCCACTAGGGCTTCTTAGGGCTAATTCCAACCAATATCAAGGACCAAAAATGACATATTAAAATACCAAGTGAAGGATTAGAAAATACGTGAAACCCCGAGATGCTACAACTCTCCCCCACTTGATCTAGACTTCGTCCTCGAAGTCTGCTGCACTAAACAGATCCGGGTAATGCTCCCGCATCTCATCCTCTGGATCCCAGGTCCATTCGGAGCCTTTTCGATGCTGTCATCGTACCTTCACCAGAGGTACTTCCTTGCTCCTCAAGACCTTCACTTTCCTCTCCAAAATAGCTACATGCCTCTCAACATAGTTCAGGTACTCATCAACTTAAATGTCATCTACTGACACAACCGCATCCTCGTCCAACACGCACTTCCGCAACTGCGAAACATGGAAAGTGAAATGGATCTGACTGAGCTCCTCGGGAAGGTGTAATCTGTAGGCAACATTGCCCATCCAGGCAATAATCTGGAATGGTCCAATATATCAGGGACCCAATTTCCCCCTCTTCCGGAAGCGAATCACACCTTTCCAAGGTGACACTTTCAGCAATACCATGTCACCGACCTGAAACTCTAACTCAGATCGGCGCCGGTCGGCATAACGTTTCTGCCGAATCTGAGCAGTCTGCAACCTCTGCCTATCTACTGAATCATCTCTGTAGTCTGAAGAACCACCTCGGTCCGACCCATGACTCTATGACCAACCTCGCCCCAACATACTAGGGTACTGTTTGGTTATGAGCATTCTAACACTCCTAAGTGTACATGCAACCCTAAATACCTTGGATCTATGTTTTCTCTATTATACATACAATTATGAACATCCAAGGTATTATCCTAATCTAGCATACAAAATAATAAATATAACAAGATAGAATACATACCTCTTTGATGTAGAATGTCTTCATGAAGCTTGAGTGCCTAGTGCCCCAAGTGTGACACCTCAAATGGTTCACACAACACCAAATACACTTGGAATAACTTGAGAGAAACTTGAACACTCCTTGAAATCGTCTAGCCCTCACACTCACACATTAGTGCATGATTTCTTGAGCCATGGGATTCTTTTATATGGTGGCTATTAGGGTTACACCATGTAACTCATAACTTTACCCATTCCTTATGCTCCATGGATTTTAACCTCCATGGAGTATCCATGGGTCACCCCATGGACTTAGTCCAACATAAGGAATCTTGGATCACAAGCCCACATATATAAGAATGAATGATTTACACAATCAACCCATATATTTAATTAGTCTCCTTTTGATCACTTAATTAATTCCAAATTAATTCTTGATCAATACTAATTAAATAACCTTATTAATATATTAGAACTTATAATATATTAACCAACCTTAAGTGTTATTTCTCTCATTATAGTCTATCCAAATGCATGATGCCATGCAACCCAAATGGACCATGCCGGGTCGGGTCAAGTCTTACCAATTATAGTTATAGACTTAGACATTAATCCAACAGTCTCCCACTTGGATAAGTCTAAAACTATTATTGCGTATGACTTCAGGAACCGATCAGCAATCGTAGCTCTCAAAAGCTTCTGTCGAACTCTGACCTTGTCGATGAACTCTGACCTTTGTCAATGACTTGTCCATTAGATAAGGGATCATATATTCCTCCATTCTAGATATCATATGGACTGAGACATGGATTATCAATCATTCTCTCTGTCCATTTGTTGTTTCCCGATTTCCGATTCATGATGACTGACTGATTGAACAAATCAAATCAGTCCTGGATTGGACAAGCACTCACATGTATCATCTTTAAATCATCAAGGGGCCCACAGATATCGCTTTTATCCCGAAGGTAAAAGGAATGGATAAACTTCGACTCATATGGCTTGTTCTACTACTTGTTGAATCATACACAAAGGCACGTTTTATAACATCGAGTTACCAATGCGTTTTCGTGCAATCAATGTATAACCAACTCATAGTAACAACTCATATCTCTAGGTTTGAAGAATATAAGATATTATCGTCTCATGATCACTCGTGATAAAATCCATGAAGTGATTCAAATGAGCGCGGGTTGAATCCAATACTCAGAACTTATGAGCACTCATGAGTGTTGTAGCACCACTTTTGTCCACCAACTTGGACCTCTACAAACCAACCCATGACAGTCTTGATTCATATCTACTTCCAACATATGACCGACTGTGGATGGTTTGAATAACTTAATCATTCAGAAAGAGCGACTTAGTTATTCTGGAAGTCAAAACATGCAAAGTGAAACACAAGAATAAATGAATCAAATATGGTATCAAACCCTATGAATATAAATAAACACTTTTATTTATCACCATACTGATTACTCATTATTCATTGTTTCGGTTTTATCAACTTTATACTTGAATTAAAAACACTAGTTGTCCCATGCTCCAAGCATGTACACTATGTTTTTCTTAAACAATAGCTTTGCCATACACCAAGTATGCACTCTATGTTTGTCTATGATCCTTACTTTGTGAAATAAACCAATTGAACATAATTTCAATGATTCTAATTTCACACTCCCAAATCCTTATCGAAAAATGTGAGAATTTCAAATTCCTATCATTTATCGAAATCTGTTTAGATTTTAAACTAATATGCACTGACCCTCCTGTAATGAATATGTACAAAGTCACAAAGACTTGTCAACAGTCATTATAAGGTATTCCAATGGAGATCAACTCCATGGAAACTAAGTCTCATATTCAAAGTACATTGCTTTGGACATGCTTCTTGCATTAAGTTTTCTAATCTTACACAGATAACTTCCACCTATGGAGACAACTCCATATTCTCATTTTGACTATCACTTCTGAATAAGAGATGCCTCTTTTCAGAATATGTCAATATGGTCCTTCCAAAATTAGCACTATACTTCCAACTGTCCCTGAGCAACCAATCTTTGGTAAACCTCAGATTGTCCTCGACAATTGCTTAATCATCTTAGTCATATCCAATTCTAGACCTTTTCCCTTCTTAATGCCTCTGGGCATTTGGAAAAATTTAGAAATGACAAATATTATAGCACATGCAATCAATCCTGTACCCAAAGCAAATGGTACACGATTCATGATGTCTCACATAAAGACATGATTCTAGACTAGTCTTTTGCTACAATATTTTTATTTGCCATGTTTTCAAAATTTGACTATGAAGAGGGATGTCGTAATCATAATCGAATTTTGAGAACGCAATATATAGAATTTCCTTAAGTTGAACCAATCCAACATGAAATTCATATATATATTCTTGACTAAAGATGATTAAGGTCTCAATCTAAGCCTTTAGAACTGAAATGAAGTATATCCTCTCCCTTAATTATAGCAAAACAACTTTTTCAATCCCTGCAGCCTCACGAATTGAAACTTTTGTTTTCTATAATTAACATTGCTAACTTGCAACACTAACAATAATTATCATGCTCCCACTAACATGATGATTATTAGCATAACACTTATGCTCCCACTAGCTTTGACATGTACTCAGAAATCAGCTGGACTTCTAGAAATCAATACTTTATTGACTTTCTTACCAAAGTTCAGATTTCTGATACGAGATGCTTTCATAAAACTTTATCATAATCATACACCTTTCCTTAGATAGCATGCATGTGTGTCTAAACAATTTCAGAACTATGAAAAGGGATGTCGTAATCATAGTCGCAATTGTTTAGACATTTTGCCATCTGCTTCAAATCTACTTGGTGGAAGTGTTTTCACCATCATTTTCATGAATCGGAGAGAAACCTTATGACCCTTAGATTTTATGGTGTATGTGTTCTTATCCATGTGAATCGTCAAAACCATAGTCACAAGACAAGGATAATGACAAATCCAAACTCATATGGACTGAACTTATGCAATCTTAACTTCTTGCCACCTGGCAGTACAGGGCCTGCCATTGCTTCCAAATTGTTATGCAACCAATTGAGAACTTTCAGAACTCCTATGCAAAGCCAACTTTAACTGGAATGGGCACAGAATATGTCAACACGATAGGTTATAAACCTCAAGTCGTGTGCTAGTGAAGAACCTCAGGTTTTATTCTTGATTAGTTCTTGAAATTCTTTTTAGGATCTTTAAGACTCCCACTATCCTCTTGACATATAAGACTATCTTGCCAAATATTCAAGAGATAGTGCGGATTCTTTATCAAGACAAACACTTCACACAATTGGCCTTAGTTGGTCTTTGTTTTATCCAAAACATCACAACTTACCAATTTCAAATGTACAAGAGTAGGACACTTTTACTCTTACATTTGACAAGTGTTTTAAACCTTTCTTTAAGATATGTCACTCAAGTTACAATCTTGGAGTATGACTCTAAGAATTGTTTTGGAACGAAGTATGACTCATCTTCCTCATCTAACCATTTCAACAATTCATGACTCCTCTTCTTAGTCATAAGAATGCACTAAGATGACCTTTAGAGGACTAATTGTGATATGATTTCTAAATCATTAAGATGATCACAAACATGATACTAAAGTACTCTCCCATCTTTTCAGATTTGAGAAACTTTTATCTTTCTGCCTAATTTGATTCTTCACATTCGTTCTGCCATACATTGAGACTTTTCCAATGTTTCAGAATTATACTTAAACTTGTAAATATAACCATATTTACTAAACTTTAGTAAATCAAATAGTCTTAACGAGCTTTGTGGTGGACATGACCAGTGCACAAGAATGTGTACTCGATCCCTTTAGTCCTTCACTTGACTCACACATCCATGTGAACAAGTAATTAGTCTTGATTTTCCAATGCTTAAAAGTTCACATTCATCATACTATTCAACTTGCATGATTCCAAGTTTCGGTCCAATTGAAACTTGGGCGATGAGGAACTTTCCTGATTTGGTAAATTTAGACACTACCACAAATGAAAGAATCAAATCCATTTTCCAATATTGCTGTCAGTAGAATCATATAAACAACAATTTTCCACAAATGCCATTGTAAGGATACTTCAAATAAATAAAATTAAACAATTTTCTTTTATTTTAAAACTTTGCGGAAAAACTTATCCTTACAATCCACATGGAAAATTGTTGTTATCTATTCCTTAGCAATATATCATAACTTCTTAAGCAACTGCTCAAAATTCTGATGCGATCGAAATCCACCTTCGCGATCAGAATCAGCATATACTTCCTTTAAGATTTCTCTCTATTCTTTGATTCTTAAAACATCAACATGTGACCCAGTCACATCATGTAATGAGGATCTCAGAATAGAACTTAACAGAGTTAGATAATGGGCTCTACTTGATGTAGAGTCAAACTTATTGACTTTAACATCCTTAGGTAAATTTGGCAGCTTTGCAATCAACGCCCCTTCCTTTGGCAAAATAAACATATGGACCCTTTGGTAATGGGACTATCTCAGACTTAGCCTTTCTCTTTACCATTTGGTCAACCGGGTTGACTATGGCCAATCCCTTTCCATTGGGAAGAGAATGCTTTTTCTGGATTTCCAGTGTCACCATTGTCACTGTCCATAAAGTTTTTGGGAAGTTGATCTTCTAATCAAATTTGCTTCACTATCGTTCCAAATCATTGCTGATTCAGCAGCACCAAGCAAATAGATATGATCATTAAGGTTCATGTCATAGTCTGTATCATAGTAGTCTCAAAGGAACTCACTATGTGACTTAGAAAGTGATTGAACATCCAACTTTCTCAAGACTTTGACACCCAACTCTCCCGGCTTGTCAATATGTGACTTCATCTCTAAGATGTGATCACACATAGACCTTGCTTGCCATTAGGGCTTGAGTGACCTTGAACTTGTGGGTTAGGGAGAATAATTGGAGGAGGTGGAGGAAGAGAAGTATGACTTCCATGAGCCAAACTCGTGAAGTCATATTCATTAGGAAAACTTGGTTTGGGAAGATCATTGTTGTCTAAACCAGACATCAACAATGGGAGAAATTCACGTAAAGTTGATTTAAGTCCTTAATATAACACCCAATATGATATATTAAGGCTAGGACCCAACAAACTATTTTATAACTTGGAAGAGGGATGCCGTAATCCAAGCTATAAAATATTTGAAGGTAGGTGAATGACGATTCACCAATTTCCACCAAGATAAACGAAATGTATTAGGTTTTAATTGGTTTTGAAACTCCTAGATTCTTTTGAGATTCATTAAACTTTTCAATGGCATGTTTCAATCTCGAGTGTGCCCTTCAGGTTTTGTGACTGGGATGCCGAGGATCACAAAACAAGGTGTGAAGTAACCATGCAAATATACGTGGTACCCTTAATATTTACCCCTCAATCGATGTGTCGGTTAACCACACACGCTCCAACGATACTATGATAAACATTAAGTTACCCTTTGCCTACCTTGTTAAGTCCAGGTTAGTGTGCCGGTTAACCACACACGCTCCACTAACAGCTTAAACAAAGTGCAAAGTGTAATTTCATGGATTAGCACCTTATTCACATTTTCCTAAGTAACTAAGATTGGGAATTTATAAGTGTTTAGTTACTTAGTATTTATCATTATACTTATAATGAAGGGAGAATTATAGTCCTTGTCCTACCTGTTTGGCTAACGACCCTCCACCGGTCAAGGAAGCGGTGAGTGAGAGTGGACACCCATTAAACTGCCATTTTATAGGCAGTAACCTTATACCCCCCTTATAGACCCGCTTCGTGAATGGGGTCTACTAATAGTAAGTCGACTTGCTCTTATACATATAATATATTAAACTTTTAATATTATAATAGTATAAGGGTGTATTTTTGACATTTAAAATACTTGGTGGTTTAATCTATTAATTAAACTAGACTTTTAATTTAATTAAACTCAAACCATATATTTATGGATTAATAATACTCTTTTAATTAAACGCTTTAATTAACTATTAATAAAGTCCATAAGGGTTAATTTGAACTATTCAACAAAACATCATAATTCCAATTATTAAACTCAAAATTAAAACCATTTAATTAATTGTTTAAGTTATTAACCCAAGAGTTTTAGAATTCAATTCTTTTTTTCATAAAAAACTTTTCTCAAATTTCAAAACTTGAGGGCAAGTTTTGTAATTCTTGAAAACCTTTGGATTCCATAACTTATGGAATTAATGGTGTTTTATGATGAAACTTTCCATGTTCCATAACTTAAGAACAAGTTATGGAATTCTTTAAAACATTAACACCAAATTTTGTAACTCCATAAAAACTTTGAATCAATTTTTTTTTTTTAAAAAAACTTTCATATCCATAACTTATGGAAGTTTCAAAAACCCTTAAGATCACAACTTTAAAAAAAAATTTGAGCTCCAAAATTTTATGACAAAATATGTAACTCCTTAAAACATTTAGATCAAACTTTTAAAACTAATAAAATAATCATATCATTTTATCTTTTACTAAATTTGACCTAATTCAACTCATATAACAAATGATTCAAATTTTACAAATAATTCGTTTTTCACAAAACAAGTAATTATCTTAAAATTTGATAAACGTCATGTTTTTTTTTCCTTTTTTTTCAACTTGAAAATAAAACATTTGCATCAATATAACAGAATACAACCCATGGCTCTGATACCACAGTTGGTTTTTGAGCATTCTAACACTCATATGGTGTACATGCAACCCTATAAACCTTGGATCTATGTTTTCTCTATTATACATGCAAATATTAACTATTCCAAGGTTTCATCCTAACTAGCATATTATGAAGCACCTATACTACAAAATTCTAGTTAGATGACATACCTTTTGATGTAGCTTGATGTCTTCAAGCTTTAAGAGCTTAGCCCCAATAGTGTGGAAGCCTCAAATGGAATCACAAATCACCAAAACACCTTGGAAGAACTTGAGAGAATATGTATGCACACTAAAATCGGCCCACTCTTATTTTCACACACTTGTGCCAATTTTGTGAGCCAAGGACCCCTTTATATATTATGGAGGATTAGGGTTACATCCATGTAAACCCTAATACCCATGACCTTTCATTTACATAGGATCCATGGGTTAAAATCTCCATGGACCATCCATGAAAGCTTAGCCCAACCTAAATGAACTTGGCCCATTCCATATATATAAGAGTCCATATTTAATTAGTTCTTTTTGATCACTTAATTAATTCTAAATTAATTCTTGATCAATACTAATTAAATAATATGATTCCATATTAATATATTAGAACTTATAATATATTAATATAAATCATAAATATACTATTCTCAAAAGACTATCCATATAAATTGTGCCGGTGAAGTGCAACCCAAATGGACCATGCTGGGTCGGGTCAAGTACATACCAAATATAGTTATGGACTTAGACATTAATCCAACATCAACATGTCATGATAGCGGGTCTTCCGCATCTCCTCATCCCCTGCATACCGAGGCATCAATAAGGCCCTCTCCCGGAACTTAACGGTAATCTCCGCCACTGTCTCAGTAGTTTGTCTCATGTCAAGAAACACCCTAGCCAGCTGCTGAAGCTCCACAGCCGGTGCAAACTCATCCCCAAATGTGGTCACAAAGTCAGACCAAGTCATAGCCTCAATGGCTGAGGCTCCCAAAGAATCACCAATGACTCCTCCCAATCTCTAGCTCTGTCCCTCAAACAACCTGCAGCATACCGGACCTTCGACCCCTCAGGGCAAAAGCTCGTCAACTGGGCAGCCTCCATGTCTGCAATCCATATCCTGGCAACAATGGGGTCCTTCACCCTATGGAAGTCTGGCGCACCACATCCCCTGAAATCCTTGAAGGAGAGTGTGTGTGTCCCTGCCTGGCCAGATGCCATGTCGCTCCTGAACGCCCTGAGGCGATCCTCCAACTGCTCGATAATCCCTTCCTTGATCGACCCGAAAATCACCGGGGTCGACTCAAGGATGCCTCTACAGATCACTACAGCATAGCAACATCCTATATACTAGGATACATAACGTAGTAGGCCAGCATTGGTGCCTTCGACCCACAAGTACATTGTGGTTAGCTCACCTTAATGTCCACAAAGATAGCTGAACTGAATGTTGCTCCAAATACTGACTCTACGGATCCCCTGTATAACACATAGGTCCAAACCTCAATCTACTACTCAAAATACACCAAATGACCTAAATTCAAACATAGTCAAAGTCAACGGTCAATGATCAGACGTCAAAGTCAACTCCAGCTGGTTGCCATGTCGTAGCCTCCCTTGGCCATGTCATGGCTGCAAAACGACTCAACATACTGGTTGCAACCCAGTTGCCATGCCGTGGGGACCGTTTTGGGCAGCTTAATCCATTAAGTTATTTTCCCATGACTTTAGGAGCTCCAAATATTAGATCTGGTCCTTTCCATGACTTAGATGGATAAAGTGTCCAACTTTATCCATCAAGACACCCAACAAGAAAATATTCCAAAACCTAGATACTTAAGGATGGCTAAATGCATCAAGACACATATTAAGCACCGTACCCCTAGAGTTGCTCATCCAAAGTTTCCAGAAGAGTTTCTCACTCCCAACAAGCCTTAGAAATCACAACTTTATGGACTTGCATGTCTAATGCACGTCCCTTCCATTTTAGGTCAAAATCATGGAAATAAAGGCTTAAAGTTGCGCATGGGACCAAAAACGACCTAGATCCTCATATTTAAAACATATAACACTAGAATGATCACAAGGATCCATAAAGATGCCAACTTTATGAGATTCAACAATCCAAATTCTCACACCAAGAAGATATTGGGGAAAAATAGCTAGATTTATACACGTAAATCATAAAGGTTAGATTTTGAGGACTCACAAGGGTCCAGAAACGTGCTCAAGATAGATGGGGAGATTTGCTTTCTGGAACTAAGCTCAAGATGGATTTCTTCTTCTTCTAAACACCACCAAACACATACAAACTAATGGGTAAGAAAAGGAGGCTAGGGTTTTCTATTGGAGGCTGAGGAAGAGTGAATAAGGTTGAGAGTGGGAAACCCTAGCCATAACATTCCTTAAATAGGGGATCACACCCTGGATTAGGGTTTGTCATTAAACAGCGGCCACGCTGTGGCGATATATGCCACGTCGTGGCGCCAAATTAACGGCCACGAAAACTCCTACCTTGGCACGCCATGGGATTCCATCACCATGCTATGGCCCCTAGAAATCCAACTTCAAATTATTAAATTTAATTTAAAAGGAACATACCCTAAACTTGGAGTTACAGTTCTCCCCCACATGAATCAGACTTCGCCCATAAAGTCTTCACATGCGAATAGCTCTAGGTAATTCTCCCGTATTTATTCATTGGGTTCCTAAGTCCATTCAGAACCCTTCTGATGCTGCCACTGAACCTTGACCAATGGTACCTTCTTGTTGCGCAAGGCCAAGGTCTTCCTTTCCAAAATCACCACTAGCCTCTCAGCATAGTTCAGGCGATCATCAACATGTATATCGTCCAAAGGAACCACTACTGAATCATCAACTACACACTTTCGAAGCTGAGAAACATGGAAGGTCTTATGAATCTGTCGAAGCTCCTTAAACAGATCTAGTCGATAGGCTACCCTTCCTACCATGCCCATTACTCGAAACGACCTAATGAATCAGGTCCCAACTTGCCCTTCTTCTTGAAGCGTATTACACCCTTCTTGGGTGATACCTTCAATAAAAGCATATCACCAACATGGAATTCCAACTCGGATCGACGTCTGTTAGCATAAATCTTCTGTCGACTTTGAGATATCTGTAACCTCTGCCTGATCTGCAGGATAAGCTCTGTCGTCTGAAGGACTACCTCAGTCCTTCCCATGACCCTGTGACCGACCTCCCCCCAACAGAATGGTGTACGACACTTCCTCCCATAAAGAAGCTCAAAAGGCGGCGCACCAATACTAGAGTGATAGTTGTTATTGTATAAAAACCTAGCTAGGGGAAGGTAGGAGTCCCAAATCCTACCAAAATCAATAACGCGAGCTCACAACATATCCTCAAACATCTGGATGGTCTGCTCGCTCTGGTCATCAGTATGTGGATGATAAGCGGTGCTGAAGTGCAATCTTATACCTAGTTCCTCGTGGAATCTCAGCCAAAATTGAGAAGTAAAAACGAACATCCCAATCAGATAAAATGGTAAATTGGAACACCATGTTGAGCGACAATTTCACGCACATACATGTCGGCCGATTTCTCGTCCTAAGAACTCTCCCGAATAGCTAGAAAGTGAGCACTCTTGGTTAGGCGATCCACAATAACCCATATCGCATCAAATCCCTTAGCTGTCCTAGGTAATTTGATGATAAAATCCATGGTGATCTATTCCCATTTCCACATGGGAACCTGCAAAGGCTGACGCTTGTTGTACAGCCTCTGGTGCTTGACCTTGACCATCCAACATGTCAAGCACCTCTCAACATATCATGTTATATCCCTCTTCATGCACGACCACCAGTAACTAAGTGTCAAATCCCGATACATCTTTGTGGCTCCAGACTGTATCGAAAATTTGGACTTATGTGCTTCCTCCATCATGGTTTGCTTGACCCCACCAAAATATAGAACCCAAACCCGACCGCACCGAGTCAATAGTCCGTAACTATCGGAAGAAAACCTGTCAATCTCAACCCTGATTCTCCTATGCTTCCAATTTTGCTTCTTGACTCCCTCGGTCTGAGCCTCCTTGATCAAATCCAGAAGCGGCGAAACGATAGAAATCCTCATACATAGGCCTCCAATAGCAGTACTGACTGACTTGCTACTGAAAGCATCAACGACCACACTTGTTTTCCCAGGATGATACAAAATCTCGCAGTCATAATCCTTGACCACATCATGCCATCTATGTTGTCTCATATTCAGATTCGGCTCATCCATGAGATATCTCAGACTCTTGTGATCCATGTAGATGGTACATCGGACCCATAAAGATACTGTAACACCCACGTTTCTCGCTAAACATTACAAAAGATGATGTAATAGCTAGGGTCAACAATTGTAAGCTATTTGATGTAATAAATAAGAATTATGTGAATATTATCTGTTTCACGATTAATATAATATAATAAAATAGGAAAAATCAGTTGAATCACTTGTAAATCGTAAAAATAAGTTCGCCAAAACACACACACACACACATATATATATAATATTATATAATATTATATTTAGAAAGTATACATCATCCTGATCCCGAAAATATAAATTTCGTAGACATCCAACTCCGTATGAATTAGATATGATTGTTATAAGATATAAAAGTCAGCCGCGCACAATGAATGTATGACGTAAAAAGCTACGAAGAGAATGGTTGAATTTTAGCTAAAGCCACCAAAAAGAAAATCGTAGTACTCTTTAAAATAAGAATTTTGAGAAAAAGAATGTCAAAAACGGAGTCCGTACGAGAGAGTTATGGTTTTAGCAAAATCATTTAATTTTATAAAAATATGGACGAAAAATAAAGTCAAAATTAGCCGACGGAGTCTAAACGAAAGTTGTAGATCTCATCGATAGCTATGCGTAGATATAAAGAATGTAAAAAACGGAGTTCGTATGAATAAGTTATAATTTATAATAGCATATTTACGTATTAAAATAAAGTATAAATCATATATACGTATACATATATATATGTATATGCATACATATATATCATTAGAAAGATATTGACGATGCGGTCGTTATAAGACTAGTGTTGAGTACTTTTGACATTAGTTTAGTAAAAATATCGTTAAATCTATTTAAAATAGTATTATAAATGGGTGTTTAGTCGTTTAAATAACTATAAGGTCATAAGAACATGGTTTGGCATGCGGAATTAAAGTTTGCACAATGAACATGGTGATTTTTGAAAATTCAATTACTATAAATAAGAGGATCTAGACTCTCATATTTCTTGCACCATTCTCTTGATTCAAGAGTCTTTCTCTTCTTATCCCCGAGCATTTCGGTCCCTCATGAATCAACTTCTCTTTCTATAGTTTTAGTATAGTAAGGTGAGCACTGAAGCGCTACATGAATCTTTTTTTTAAAAAAGAATATTCAGCGACGAAGTTCTAACCACGGAGTTCTAAGTTTTCGCTAGAAACACTGTAAGTTGAGCTACACCTATTACACCTCAAGTGTAACTTATGTTTAAATTCATTATCGTTATTATGAACCTATAAACAAAATTTATCAGTGATTTCAACTCGTTATACTGATTGATCTACTTATATGTAACACCCTGTTTATTAAATTAATTAATTAATGATTGTATAATAGCCCTAAAATCAATAATTATATAGCAAGGTGTTAGTCTCGAGGAGCTAATTGTCGCAATTTTAGAGATTGGGGGTTAAAAGTGTAAAATCCAGACTCAGGTTGTAAATATTTAAGAAGACAGGGGCTCCGTGGTAATTATTGGAACTTAAGTTGAAAAGAATGTGAGGAGGAGGGGCTAAAAATGTTAACATGGCTGAAGTTTGATCGTTGGACTTAAATTGAAAAGAATTTAGAATCCTGAGGGCTAAAGAGTAAATTTTGGACCTAAATTGAAAAGGATTTGTAGAGGGAGGGGCTGTTTGGTAAAACTCGAACATCATTTGTAAAGGATTCAGGAGGCAGGGTTCAAATGGTAAATTTTGGACCATGGTTGAAAAGAATTTTATGGAGAGGGACTGTTTATGCCATTATGGCAATAAGATTTTAGGGCACCGGGTATATAACCATAGCACCACCGGCCACTAAACCCTAACCCTAACGATATGAGCAACCGCCACCCTTATGCCTCCCGCTCCCTTCCAGCCGTCGGAGCCAACCCTTCTACGTCAGAAAGAAAGCAAGGTCGTCGGAGGTTGCTGTTGTGGATCGCCGCTGCCGTTCCCTGAGCAGTTACGTCGCCACCACTCCTCCGTCATCTTCCTCGTCTGCCCTCTGTCGTCATCTATAGGCAAGCAACACCTTCACCGGTTCTACTCCAACCACCCACTACCGCCTTCACCTGTCATTCCAGTCGGGAACGAATTCGCCGTTGCTCCGCCACCTGTTACGTCGCCGATACACGACTACTACAGTCGTTTCCTTTCCAACTGCCACCCTATCCCATAGTTGCACCGCCCACCGCCGTCTGTCAAGAGTGTTGTTGCTGCCATTCTATGAACGCCACTAGGTGGGTGGCTGCTTTCGGACCTCAAGAGAGGCGTGTGTGTGGTCGCTATCTTGTTGTCGCCATGTATGTTCACGGTTCTGCCACCACCAGCCGTCGTGTGGTGGTGGCTGTGGGTGTGTCTTAGTGCGTTGTGCGTGTTTCTGCTATGTGTGTGCTTATCTTAATAAAGTGGTATTGGATTGTTTGGCCGGAAAACTGAGAAAAGGCCATCACCACCACCGTGAGGTGGTAGCTGCCACCTTGTACCACCGCCAGCCACCACAAGGGTGGTTGTGTGTGTGTGTATGTTTATCATAGTGTGTGTGTTTATTTTAGGGTATTGCATAGTAAATTGTAATTGAATAATGTAAAGAAACTCTAACCACCACCGTGAGGTGGTGGCTGCCACCACCAGCCGCCGTGTTGGGTGGCGGTGTGTTTAATGTGTTTAATTCGTTTGGGATGCTTGGACAAATGGACTAAAACCCTAATGGGCCTAATGAAACCCTAATGGGCCTAATAAACCCTAATTGATCAAAGGACTTGGTTTTGGGCCTATTGGACTATGAATGGGTTGGAAACCCTAATTAGGGTTTAGAAAACCCTAATTTTGGATATATGGGCCTTGGACTTATCGGGACCCATATTTGGGCCATTGGAATGGAATTGTGAATTACACCCAATCACACCATATGACTTATCTAGTAGAGTAATGGACTTAATGTATTAAGTCCTTGATGGGTTAAGTGAGAAACACTTAACCCTAATTGTCATTTTACGTGAAACCCTAATTTCACTTGGGCCTTAAGTTGGGACTTTCTATTAGGATTTGGTGATTGGGCCAATAATGGGCCATCCAAGAACAAGCAAATGGACTAGAATAATTTAATGGGCTTTAGGGTAAGGCCCATGTGAGGGATTTGAGCCCAATTTGGAAAATTGGGTTATAGATGGGCCATAATTGGGCCTTTATTATTATGAGATATTAGGCCATTAGAGATTCCAAATGTTTGGACTGGACTAAATGGTTGGGCTTTAGAATAAGACCATGTAAAGGTTTGGGCCCAATTTGGAAAATTGGGCCATATGTTGGGCTTTGATTCATAGTTGGACTTTTGGGCCTTTGGATTGGGCCTTGAGTTTGAATCAAGCTAAGATGGGGGTAAAGTAGTCTTTTATCCCAAGCATGGACTTATGGATATGTATTGGAACCCAATTTCTGATTGGGTGTTATTTTGATGATTGACAGTCCGAGAACCTGTCATCCAGCAGCTAGAGTTTTGTCTACGGGACTTCAGCAGTGTGAGGTGAGTTACCTTCCAGTAGAGGTGGGTCTAAGGCACCAATGTCGGCCCACCAGTAGGTGATTATATATGAGATTATTGTCTTTATGATAATTGTCTGGTCTGCCATTATCTAATATGCTTTATGTGATAGGATGCTCTGTTATATGTGTTAGTAGTAGTAGTAGGGGTGAAATAGTCCCCGAATACCGGTTGAAAGATACCGAAAGGGTTGTCAGCACCCATGCATGCCTAGCAGTATGTTTATGTGATGTTATTATGTGGTAGTGGTAGGGGTGAAATAGTCCCCAGTAGTCGGTTGAGATAAACCGACGGGTAAGTGAAGCACCCCAGAATGGCTTGACCTAGGTAAGTCAAGCACCCCAGAATGGCTTGACATGGTTAAGTGAAGCACCCCAGAATGGCTTGACATGGGTAGGTCAGGCACCCCAGAATCGTCTGGCAGTATGTTGTTGTATGGTGTGTGGTATGATGGGGGAACTTACTCAGCTTCATGCTTATGGTTTCCAGTTTTGGTTTCAGGTACTCGTTTTCACACTATGTTTGATCGCAACGCATCACACTATGTTTCCGCACATGAGATCTTTGGGATTACACTCTGATATTATTTTATGATAACATGTTTGACTATTGACACTTTGGTTTTTGACATGAGATATTATTATGGATGTTTTTATACTTATGGTATTATAATAACCTATTTAAAAATGAAATTTTTGGCCTTGAATTTTGGGATTTTACAAGTTGGTATCAGAGCCTTGGTTTGAGGGATTCAGACACACTCTCTAGTGTGTCTGGACTCAAACTGAGGACTTGGTATGAAAATTTTCAAAAGAAAAATCATTTTATAAAAAAGAATTTTGAAAAGAATTTGAAAAGAGAAAAGAACTTTGAAAAGAACAAGGTGTGTGATGTGTGCAATCATTCGAGCTCAAGTATGTTTTCCCCAAGATACTCATACATGTTGTGATATGTTCTGTTATGATATGATTATGAGAACTGTAGGCTCGATTAGGTCTGAGGATCTAGGAGGATGCCTTATACGCCTATTGTATGTGCTTGTAGACTTGCATGCTAGCACTGATCAGTCAGTGATAGGATAGCGTGTTTAGGTTATGCCTGATTGTATGAGCCTTTGAATTGCATGTACAGATTCCTGATTAGAGGATAGAAAGGTTTGATTGGAATGTGATGGTTAGATTTTCCATTGTCTGAATGCTTCTTGCTTTGTGCTTTGTGGGACTTTTAGTAATGTGAGCTAACTATTAAGCGAATATGCTAAGTCACATGTGGCACAGGCTGGATAATCTCAGAGTGATAGATTTGACCCTATTGTGAAGCTCTTGTTTGAGTCCAACCGTTCTAGGGATGGGTTTGCATATGGCTATATTCATGAGGTAGGTATTTGACATTACTGGGAATCTTTCAGCAGCTGAAGACTGGGTGGGTTCGGGAACCTAAGAAAGCCTAGGATATGTTTCAGTGGGTTAGTAGTGAGGTTTAGTGAGACTTGGGTGTATTAGTTTAAGGAAGTGACTTGGAGGATTCAGGAGGATTGTCGAGGAAAGTAAGGATAGGTTTGGAAGGTAGTATTGGGCCCGTACTACTGAAAGCATAGGATCCATAATCGAATCGGTGAGAGTCTTGGAGAATCTGAGAAGCTTCGGGGAGGAGTTTGTGACCTGGTTTAGGGACAGAGGACGTTCCAGCTGTTGCAGCTCAGCCATTGGCAAGTGAGCTAGTGAGCATGACAGGGTGTCAGACCCTGGAGGATATGACTTCCAAAGTCCGAGGATGCGAGATCGATTTGGAGCACTATAAGAACAGAGGTTCGTGCCAGGTGCATATAGTAGAGGGTCCCGAGGAGAGACCCACGACTTCTAATCATTGGGTGAAAGGCCATCAAGTACGGAGTCAGTACAACACGTGCGAGAAAGTACACAAGGGAGTTTGACATTTCAGGGGTTTAGGCTGCTACAAGTGTAGCGGGGTTGGTTATGTCAGCAGAAGGAGTCAGGCTCTGCAGTGTCAGACAGGAGAAGTCAGAACTCCAACATGCAATGTTGTGGGTATGTAACCTTGCCTTCTTTCAGTTTTATCTACACATTGTTGTGGGAATTGTTATGTGGTTGGGATACTGTAGCAGGAGGAGTAAGTGCATCCCTGGTTTATTTCTTTTCTCCTGTTGGGTTAGATCATCAAATATCATCATATGCCAATTGCATACTGTGAATTACTAGAGGTCAGTGTAAGACCGTTTCCCTTTTGCTGGTTCGGGGTGTTCAGTGTTCTCTCGTTTCATAGTACATATTTGTCATGGGGCAGTTAGGGGCTCATCTGAAGCCCAAAGCCTGTGAATCCTTAGAGTCCTTCAGGAAGGAGGGTCCTATTGTCAGTTCCCGTCATCAAGATCGGGAGGGAGTTTTGCACCATGATCTCAGGAGGGTTAAGTATCTCTGGAGAAGGTGATCAGGATTTCTTGAGATGTTGTGGGTATGTTATTTTCTACTGCTGCTAGGTGGATGTCGGGAATTTGTACCCCATGGGATTATTGATTCAGTTTGGACAAGTTAGGACTCGAGTTGGTTTCTGCTATTATCTGCGTTATCAAGGATTGTTATATGCCATTCTGCATGCCGAACAGTCCTTGATGAACCTACAGAGGGACGTATCTTGCGGAGTGGGTTCCGCGTGTACCGTTATCATTCCGGATCTTTGTCGGGATCTGTGCAAGAGTATTATTTAGAGGATAGTCGATCAGGGTTAGAGCGATAGTTCTTCGGCAAAGTCAGCGCTCAGTAGTTCTATCATGGTTCGGGCATGGTCGACAATCGCCTATGGAAGAAGTTTGGTGTTCAAGGCACTACCGTTTCTAGGAAAGGGCTGGTAGCATGAAGAAGGTGGTGTCAGTTACGGGTGTTCGATGCATGAGTGTTCGTTCATTGGATGTTCAAGAGAATTGAATTTCTCGCATGGGTTGTGTTCGGTTAGAATTCAATGGTGCTGCAAGATTGGGAGTGGGATCGAGGATTCGTGAGCTAGGGTGAAGATTGAGGCCTCCAGTTGTCAGCATTGGAGGTGGACTGAGGTGTCAGACTGGACCAGAATTCAAGAGTACTCTTCAAGTTTTCAGAGGATGGGCGATCTTAGGGTTTAACTGGTAAGTGATCGCTAGCATTGGTAAGCACAGGTTGTCATCAGTGGATTATTAGAAAGAAAGAATGATTGGGAATCCTTCAATTCTTACGCGCCATGAAGACTTAGTCGAATCTAAGTGGGGGAGAATCGATCAGGTACTTAGGAGCAGAAATAGGTGTGAAACTAGGATGAGTTTCGCATCCCCGATAGGGAGAAAGGCGGTCGAGTGGTCGTCTAGATTGAGGATTATGAGTTGGGAGTTCGGAAAGCGTTCTGACATTTGGTTCACGCATTTCCTTGGCATCGGATAACAGGTTTTGGGAACCAGGTTAGAGCTTCAGTTAGGACTCAAGTTCACTTGAGTGTTAGGTCGAGTGCGTGCTCGACCCGGTTTGGAAAGTGTTGTAAGACTACGGGGGTAGCCGTAGCATTCACTAATAGTCAGATAGTATGGAAAGTGTTGTAAGACTACGGGGGTAGCCGTAGCTTTCACCAATAGTCAGTTAGCATGGAAAATGTTGTAAGATTGCGGGGGTAGCCGTAGTATTCACTAGCAGTCAGATAGTGATAGAGTGTTGTGGGACTGCGGGTGTAGCCGTAGCATTCACTAGGTTGGTAGATAGCATGAGCGTGTTCTTGGAACGCGGTAGGAACAGTAGTACCCACCAGTTCGGTTGTAGCAGGGAGGGCATGGAAAATCCATGGATTGATTTATGGATTTCCACAGAAGGAATTAGACCTGGTTGAGCCAGTGATAAGACTGTAGGAACGTCACTACAGTTATGAGATCAGGGAAGCAATGGACTACTTAAGGACGTGTGAGATAAGGCTACCATTGGTCAGGTAGCAATCACTTTTATTCTTGGATTTGATGACGATAGGATTCGACGCATGGACCCGATCGGTTAGATCAGAAAGTTGTTAGAGCCGCAGTGGCATGATAACTAGTGGCAACTAGTTCCAGAGAAGGATTTCGTTCAGAAGTCATGTGAGGCGACTAAGTAGGAGTCATTTGGCTCCGCAACCGGGCCGGAACCTAGTATTTTAGAAGACTGGTAAACGAATTGAGACTAGGGAGGTCTCGGTAGATTTTGGAAAGCAGCCATGGGGCAACATACTGCTTCAGGCAGTTTAGTGTTCGGGCAGGTTCAGCTTTTGGGCAGTGTTAGTATTTGTGTTTTAGGTTGCAAGTACGGATGAAATAGCCGGTTGATTGGGAAGTGACAAGTCACTCACAGCGGGATTAGCTGAGCCTTGGCCAAGCATAAGTGATCTGCAGGGATAATTAGGTTTGTGATCCTGTTTTACAGTGGGAACCTCGAGCTATTAGAAGTTGAGTAGTTAGTTGAGGGATAAACGGAGTGGATTCAACAATAATGATTCAGTATGAGTGGTCTGTCAGGGAATTAGACCATCTCAAGACAACAGATTTCAGACGGAGTAGAAGTGATCTTGTTGCGAGGAATTCGTTCACCTGTGAATTTTAGGGATTTGCGAAGATTGGTCACGGCTATCCTGGGAAGGCTAAGGAGTACCCAGGATGGTGACCATGTTACTAGAGTGGTTGGGCGAGTAAGGAATGGTAAGGAATGATTTCGAGGACAAAATCTAATTTAAGTGGGGGAGAGTTGTAACACCCCGTTTATTAAATTAATTAATTAATTAACTAATGATTGTATAATAGCCCTAAAATCAATAATTATATAGCAAGGTGTTGGTCTCGAGGAGCTAATTTTCGCAATTTTAGAGATTGGGGGTTAAAAGTGTAAAATCCGGATTCAGGTTGTAAATATTTATGAAGACAGGGGCTTCGTGGTAATTATTGGAACTTAAGTTGAAAAGATTGTGAGGTGTAACATCCGGACTCCCAAGTATATTATTGTGTGTTTAATTTTTAAGATTTATTGAGTGACTCGATGAGTTGTGAGTCCAACTCGTCGAGTAGAGTCGAGTTGACCGCGTGGGATTAATGAATGGACTCGACGAGTCAAAGAGCCAACTCGCCGAGTGGGTGTTGTGTTGTGAAACCCTAATTTCTCGGGGTTGGGGCCTATATAAGGGAACTTATGCCCCCATTTCTTCCTCACCAGCTGCCTAACCTTCCTGTGTAAAACCCTAAACATGTGTAGTGAGCTAAGAGAGTCTTAGAAGCTAAACTTGGAGTAACCTAGTGCATCTTTTGAGGAGAAGATGAGATTATTCAACAAGGAAGCAAGAGAATCGGTTGGATCTAGAGTATCTTCATTCTAGGGCTTCAGTGGGAGGTAAAAGCTTGTACCTTTCTCATTTATTTGCCTAGATCTCATTATTATGGAAGATTAGGGTTTCTTCCACCTTTTGTTGGGACTTCGAGCATATAGAGTTATCATGGGGTTTAAACCTCAGATCTGGACCTTGTGAGGTCCCTAGAGTCCAAAGGTCCCAACTTTATTCATCCACATGAGGGTTATTGTGCTTAACACCTTGTGAGAGCATGTTTTGGTATATTGGAGCAAAATTACCATACATGAACGTAAAGATCGAAGCTTTACGTGACAACTGAGTCTTGAGATGTTAGATCTAGTGTTTGGAGTGGTAGATCTGCTTTGAATCGTCTGAATAAGGAATGAGTTTGAATGGACTCGTCGAGTCGATGAGCCGACTCGACGAGTTGGTGAGGGTTTGTCCCATTAAGCTTGATCATGCAATAACTCGGCGAGTTGGGGGTCAGCTCGACAAGCTGAGCTGGACCTTCACGAGACTTCTGAGGAAACGAGTGGACTCGACGAGTCACATGGGTGCACTCGGCGAGTCGGGTCAAACATGGACTGTTGACTCGAGTTTGACTTCTGCTGACTTTAGGGTTGGGTCAAACATGAGTAATGGAGACCATGGAGGGGGTAAAATGGTCATTTATCCACTTCAAGAGTTAGAGAGAGAAAGAATAGCCTTCGGGTATTAGAGTCGTGAAAAGAGTATTAATTATAGATATTCGTCCTTTGTGTTAGGCGGAGGTTAGTTCGAGATTCGAGTACGAGGTTATTTGCTTGCGAGGTGAGTCTTCTCACTATACTTACCATGAGTAGTATCTTTGTGTGACCGGAGGGTCCTGTATGCTTATCTTGAGTATTGTGATATCCTACATTATGTCTTTGTGATTTATGATGTGTATTATTGTTATGAGCTTATTGAGATAGGACCAGAGGGTCCACCCGAGTTGTGGGACCGGAGGGTCTCCACTGAGACACATTGACCAGAGGGTCTTATTCGCGTTATAGCCTCGAGTGGCTAATGTGATATGTGTGGTATTTTGGGGAACTCACTAAGCTTCGTGCTTACCATGTTATGTGTCATGTGTTTCAGGTTTTTCTCAGGATCACGGGAAGGCACCGGCTTGATTGTACACACCAGTGAAAGAGTCATGTTTTGAGGATCCTGGATTTTAATCAAACAATTATGGAGTTGCGATTTGTAAATTAAATAAATGAGATTTATGTGAAACGTGTTATGAGAATTATATGATTTTAAACGAAAATTTTGTTTGGAAAATTTTCGGTGTTACAAGTTGGTATCAGAGCCTTGGTTTCAGGGATTCGGATGCACCTTCGGGTATGTCTGGACTCAAACTGGGGATTTGAGAAAATTTTTCAAAAGAAATGTTTTTCTAAAACGAGCAAGAGTTTCTAAGAGAAAACGAGAAGGAGCAGTGTGTGCAGTCAGCCAGAGCCCGAACGGTGATTTCCCAAAATACCCTTACTTATTTTTGTTATGAGTTATTATTGAGATATTAGTGATGCATGCTAGATGATAGGCTAGGTATTTCATATATTAGGGCTAGAGTTGCCTGATTTGTGATGCCTTAGCCTAGGAATTTTATTGTCGTCTGTGATACGCTTTGAGTATGTGCGGAGTAAGAGTATCCAACAGGAATCTTTTAGAGAGTGCTTTATGTAGAGGAGTAATCTAGGAGAGATACCTAGATGAGCATTGGAGAAGCCTACGGAGGGAGTAGTTAGATACCTGCGAGAGGTAGGGTTGATTAAGTTCGGTGATACCTTTTGAGTGTGAGTAGAGCAAATAGAGTTGTAACCTAGAGTGGTTTTACGTGCTGGTGGAGATTATTCGATGCCCGAATGCTGCTTGCTTCGTGCTTTGTGGAACTCCTGATGATGGGAGTCAGCTACTAAGTGAATATGACGATATTCAGGAGGTAGATGGCTGGCATCATCAGGAGTTCTTCAGCAGCTGATGGCAGAGAAGTGTGAGAACCTAGGAAGAGCCTAGGGAGTGACCTTAGTTAGATGAGTACGCTGATAGAGGAGAGTATTCGCTTGGGAGCAACCAGGTTTAACGGGATTGGTGATCGAGAAGGTTGAACAGTTACTTAGGAAATCTGGGACGATCCGTGTGGAAAGTATGGGTAGATGTGGCAGGTAGTACGGGCCCGTACTACTGAAAGCAGAGGACCCGTACTCGAAACAGGGAGAATTCCAGAGGTTCTAAGTAGCAGATTGAGAGGAGATAACATGGTTCGGGTACCATGATTCGTAGCAGATTGAAAGGAGATAACATGGTTCGGGTACTATGATTCGTGGTAGATTGAGAGGAGATAACATGGTTTGGGTACCATGATTCGTAGCAGATTGAGAGGAGATAACATGGTTCGGGTACCATGATTCGCAGCAGATCGAGAGTTGATCACATGGTTCGAGTACCATGATTCGTGGCGGTTAGTGCTTCTGGTTTTACTAGTTATCCCGTTGTGATTGATTAGACTGGGATCAGATGTGATAGAGTGTGGGGCCTGAGTGCCATGTTGAGCGAGTCTCAATAGAGCATACCTTGAGGGGGGAATCGAGTTAGTTTCCGAGAGATTTTTGGTGAGATACCAGTTGGAGTCGCAAGAATCAGGGATGAGTAGAGATGATGCTTATTGGAGGATCGCAGTCTGAGTTGAGCAATCGACTGAAAGATGAGGTGTCATCTTCTTGTTGGGTTAGGAGCATTCTAACCCTCCTAAGTGTACATGCAACCCTAAATACCTTGGATCTATGTTTTCTCTATTATACATACAATTATGAACATCCAAGGTATTATCCTAATCTAGCATACAAAATAATAAATATAACAAGATAGAATACATACCTCTTTGATGTAGAATGTCTTCATGAAGCTTGAGTGCCTAGTGCCCCAAGTGTGACACCTCAAATGGTTCACACAACACCAAATACACTTGGAATAACTTGAGAGAAACTTGAACACTCCTTGAAATCGTCTAGCCCTCACACTCACACATTAGTGCACGATTTCTTGAGCCATGGGATTCTTTTATATGGTGGCTATTAGGGTTACACCATGTAACTCATAACTTTACCCATTCCTTATGCTCCATGTATTTTAACCTCCATGGAGTATCCATGGGTCACCCCATGGACTTAGTCCAACATAAGGAATCTTAGATCACAAGCCCACATATATAAGAGTGAATGATTTACACAATCAACCCATATATTTAATTAGTCTCCTTTTGATCACTTAATTAATTCCAAATTAATTCTTGATCAATACTAATTAAATAACCTTATTAATATATTAGAACTTATAATATATTAACCAACCTTAAGTGTTATTTCTCTCATTATAGTCTATCCAAATGCATGATGCCATGCAACCCAAATGGACCATGCCGGGTCGGGTCAAGTCTTACCAATTATAGTTATGGACTTAGACATTAATCCAACAGTCTCCCACTTGGATAAGTCTAAAACTATTCTTGCGTATGACTTCAAGAACCGACTGGCAATCGTAGCTCTCAAAAGCTTCCGTCGAACTCTGACCTTGCCGATGATCTCTGACCTTTGTCAATGTCTTGTCCATTAGATAAGGGATCATATATTCCTCCATTCTAGATATCATATGGACTGAGACATGGATTATCAATCATTCTCTCTGTCCATTTGTTGTTTCCCGATTTCCGATTCATGATGACTGACTGATTGAACAAATCAAATCAGTCCTGTCTTGGCCAAGCACTCACATGTATCATCTTTAAATCATCGAGGGGCCCACATATATCGCTTTTATCCCAAAGGTAAAAGGAATGGATAAACTTTGACTCATATGGCTTGTTCTACTACTTGTTGAATCATACACAAAGGCACGTTTTATAACATCGAGTTACCAATGCGTTTTCGTGCAATCAATGTATAACCAACTCATAGTAACAACTCATATCTCTAGGTTTGAAGAATATAAGATATTATTGTCTCATGATCACTCGTGATAAAATCCATGAAGTGATTCAAATGAGCGTGGGTTGAATCCAATACTCAGAACTTATGAGCACTCATGAGTGTTGTAGCACCACTTTGTCCACCAACTTGGACCTCTACAAACCAACCCATGACAGTCTTGATTCATATCTACTTCCAACATATGACCGACTGTGGATGGTTTGAATAACTTAATCATTCAGGAAGAGCGACTTAGTTATTCTGGAAGTCAAACATGCAAAGTGAAACACAAGAATAAATGAATCAAATATGGTATCAAACCCTATGAATATAAATAAACACTTTTATTTATCACCATACTGATTACTCATTATTCATTGTTTCGGTTTTATCAACTTTATACTTGAATTTAAAACAATAGTTGTCCCATGCTCCAAGCATGTACACTATGTTTTCTAAACACTAGTCATGTCATACACCAAGTATGCATACTATGTTTGTCTATGATCTTTACTTTGTAAAATAGATCAATTGAACATCACTCCAATGATCCTCTTTTCACAGTCCCAAATCCTTACTGCAAATGCAAGAATTCCAAATTCATGCCATTTACTGAAATCTGTTAGATTCTAAACTTATATGCATTGATCCTCTTAATGATTATGCACGAAGTCAGAAAGACTTGACAACAATCATTACAGAGCATTCCAAAGGAGATCAGCTCCTTGGAAACATCCTTCTTTCATTAAGTTTCCTAATCTTACACAGATTGAATAATTTCTAACTTTGAAACATTTCCATATTCCATTTTGACTATCACTTCTGAACAAGAGTTGCCTCCTTACAGATTATGTCAATATGGTCCTTCCATAATTAACATTATACTTCCAACTGTCCTTGAGCAACCAATCTTTGGTAAACCTTAGATTGTCCTCGACAATTGCTTAATCATTTTAGTCATATCCAATTCTAGACCTTTTCCCTTCATAATGCCCCAGGCATTTGGAAAATTTTAGAAAGGATGAATATAGCACATGTAATCGATCCTATATCCGAAGCATATGGGACACGATTCATGATGTCTCACATAAAGACTAAACCAGTCTTTTGCTATAATATTTCCATTTCAATTTGCCAAGTTCTCAAAATTCAGATTATGAAAAGGGATGCCGTAATCATAATCGAATTTTAGAACGCAAATAATGGACCCATATATAGAATTTCCTTATGTTGAGCCATTCCAACATGAAATTCATATATATATCCTTGATTAAATACGATTAAAATCTCAATCTAAGCTTTTAGAATTGAAATGAAGTATAATTTCCTCTCCCTTAATTATAGCAAAACAACTTTTTCAACCCCTGCAACCTCACGAATTGAAACTTTTGTTTTCTATATTTAACATTGCTAACTTGCAACCTTTGTCATAATTATCATGCTCCCACTAACATGATGATTATTAGCATAACACTTATGCTCCCACTAGCTTTGACATGTACTCAGAAATCAGCTGACTTTCTTACCAAAGTTCAGATTTCTGATACTAGATTGTTTTGATAAAACTTTATCAAAATCATACACCTCTCTTAGATAGCTCACATGTGTGTCTAAACAATTTTAGAACTATGAAAAGGGATGCCGTAATCATAGTCTCAATTGTTTAGACCTTTGCCACTTCTAACAAGTCCATGTTAGTGTGCCGGTAAACCACACACGCTCCACTAACGACTTTGAGAATGCAAATATCACAATTGCTATCTAGCTAAAATCTACTTAGTGAAAGTGTTTCCTCACCATCATTTTCATGAATCAGAGAGAAACCTTATGACACTTAGATTTAATAGTGTATGTGTTCTTATCCATGTGAATTTGTCAAAACCATAATCACAAGACAAGGTTAGTGACAAATCCAAACTCATATTGATTAAACTTGTGCAATCTTAAATTCTTGCCATTTGGCAGCTCAGGTGCCTGCCATTGCTTCCAAGTAGTTATGCAACCAATTGAGAACTCTCAGAACTCCTATGCAAAGCCAACTTGAATAGGCACAAAAATTTCAACACGATAGGTTATAAACCTCAAGTCATGTGCTAGTGATGGACTTTAGGTTTTATTCTTGATTAAGTCTTGAAACTTTCAAGAGCTTTAAGACTCCCACTGTCCTCTTGACATATAAGACTCCCTTGGTCAAATATTCAAGAGATAGTGCGGATTCTTTATCAAGACTAACACTTTACACAATTGGCCTAAGTTGGTCTCTGTTTTATCCAAAACATCACAACTTACCAATTTCAAATGTACAAGAGTAGATAACCTTTTACTCTTACATTTGACTAGTGTTAACAAACCCTCTTTAAGATATGTCACTCAAGTTACAATCTTGGAGTATGACTCTAAGAATTGTTTTGGAACGAAGTATGACTCATCTTTTTGATTTAACCATTTCAACAATTCATGACTCCTCTTCTTAGTCATAAGAATGCACTAAGATGACTTTAGAGGACCAATTGTGATATGGTATCTTAATCATTAAGATGATCATAAACATGATACTAAAGTACTCTCCCATCTTTTCAGATTTGAGAAACTTTTATCTTTCTGCCATACTTTGATTCTTCTTATTCGTTCTGTCTCACATTGAAACTTCTCCAATGCTACAGACTTATACTTAAACTTATAAGTATAACCATATTTACTGAACTTAAGTAAATCATGACGAATAGTCTTCTTGATCTTTTGTGGTGGACTTGACCAGTGCACAAGAATGTGTATTCGATCCCTTAGTCCTTTCCTTATTCACATAAGGAATTAGTCTTAATTTTCCAAGCTGAAAGTTCTCATTCATCATACTATACAACTTGCATGATTCCAAGTTTCGGTCCAATTGAACCTTGGGTGATGAGAATCTTTCCTTATTTGGTAATATTAGACACTACCACAACCGAAAGAATCAAATCCATTTTCCAATATTGCTATCAATGGAATCTTATAAGCAACAACTTTTCACAAATGCCATTGTAAGGATACTTAAAATAAATAAAATCAAAACCTTTTTCTTTTATTTTAAAACTTTGCGGAAAAACTTATCCTTACAATCCATATGAAAACCTTGTTGTTATCTATTCCTAAGCAATATAAATATCATAACTCTTAAGTAATAGCCCAAAATTCTGATCACCGAACCATGCGATTGAAATCCATCTTCGCGATCAGAATCAGCATGTACTTAATAGAGTTAGACAATGGACTTTACCTGAAGTAGAGCCAAACTTATTGACTTTAACATCCTTAGGTAAATTTGGCAGCTTCGTAACCAATGCCCCTTCCTTTGGCAATAGTTACCTATGGACCCTTGATAATGGGACTATCTCAGACTTCGCCTCTCTCTTTACCATTGGGTCAACCGAGTTGACTATGGCCGATCCCTTTCCATTGGGAAGAGAGAGCTTTACTGGATATCCAATGTCATCATTGTCAATGTCCATAGCGTTTTAGGAAGTTGATCTTAGCAAATAGATAAGATCATTAAGGGTCTTGTCTTAGTCTGTTTCATAGGATTCCCAAAAGAACTCACTATGTGACTTAGAAAGTAGTTGAGCCACCAACTTTCTCAAGACTTTGACACCCAACTCTCCCGGCTTGTCAATATGTGACTACATCTCCAAGATGTGATCACACCTAGACCTTGCCTTGCCAATAGGGCTTGAGTGACCTTAAACTTTTTAGGAACTTGTGGGTTAGGGAGAATAATTGGAGGAGGTGAAAGAAGTATGATATCCATGGGACATCATCTTCATTTAGGAAAGCTTGTTTCAAGAGATTTGGGAAGATCATAAATGTCTAGACCATACATCTTTTTGGGAGATATTCAAGATAGTTGATTTAAAGTCCTTAATATGACACCCAATATGAAATAATAAGGCTAGGACCCAACAAACTATTTTATAACTTAGAAAAGGGATGCCGTAATCCAAGCTATAAAATATTTGAAGGTAGGTGAATGACGATTCACCAATTTCCACCATGAAAAACGAAATAATTTATTACGTTTTAATTGGATTTGAAAGTGCTAGATCTTTGAGATTCATTGAACTGTTCAAAGGCATGTTTCAATCTCGAGTGTGCCCTTCAGGTTTTGTGACTGGGATGCCAAGGATCACAAAACAAGGTGTGAATAACCATGCAAATATACTTGGTACCCTTAATATTTACCCCTTAATCAGTGTGTCGGTTAACCACACACGCTCCACCGATACTATGATAAATATTAAGTTACCCTTTGCCTACCTTGTTAAGTCCAGGTTAGTGTGCCGGTTAACCACACACGCTCCACTAACGACTTAAGCAAAGTGCAAAGTGTAATTTCATGGGTTAGCACCAAATTCACATTTTCCTAAGTAACTAAGATTGGGTATTAATAAGAGTTTAGTTACTTAGTATTTATCATTAATACTTTTAATGAAAGGGGAATTATAGTCCTTGTCCTACCCGTTCGGCTAACGACCCTCCACCAGTCAAGGAAGCGGTGGGTGAGAGTGGACACCCATTAAACTGCCATTTTATAGGCAGTAACCTTATACCCCCCTTATAGACCGGCTTCGTGAATGAGGCCTACTAACGGTAAGACTGACTTTACTCTTATACATATATATAAATATTATTAACTTATAATATTATAAAGTATAAGGGTTGAATTTTAACTTTTAAAATTCTAAGGGCTAACTTGGAATTAAAGTATTCATAAGTAAAAACTTTTCAAATTCCAAAACTTGAGGGCAAGTTTTGAAACTATTCAAAACTAATTAATTCCATAACTTATGAGTTTAAATTAGTTTTAATTAAAAAAAAAAAAAAAAAAAAAAAAAAAAAAAAAAAAACTCTTCAAGTTCCATAACTTGAGGACAAGTTATGGAAGACTTTAAACTAATTAATAAAAAAAATAACTTTTTTTATTGTAACTTATGGAACTAATTAAGGTTACACCTTTTTTTTTAATTTAATGAAGAGACTCTTGAACCTCCATAACTTGAGGACAACTTATGGAGTCATAAAACCATTTAATTAGAACTAGACTCTTCATTTTGTAACCTTTGCCAACTTTTATGAGTTTTATGATTCTTAAATGTGACTTTTCATATAACTTGAGGACAAGTTACAAAAACACACTTTGGAATCAACTCTTAGATTAAAATGGATTGAAAACAACTATTTCACACAACTTTTCTATTAATCTAAGAACCTCATAAGAACAAGATAATTCAAATCATCAATCTTCAAGAAATTAGCATGAACATACAAACTAATACAAATCTTGAAATTATGACAATTATCTTAGAAATTGGATTAGCATGAACATTACCACATCAAAAACAAGTTTATAAGTCCAAAAACATCTTAGGGTAATGTTCCTAGTCCAATTCCAGCCAAAACAATCGAATATATGCATCCAACTCGATTTTTCAGCTACTTTTGCAAGTATAACAAGAAAACAAGCCTAGGCTCTGATACCACTGTTTGGTTATGAGCATTCTAACACTCCTAAGTGTACATGCAACCCTAAATACCTTGGATCTATGTTTTCTCTATTATACATACAATTATGAACATCCAAGGTATTATCCTAATCTAGCATACAAAATAATAAATATAACAAGATAGAATACATACCTCTTTGATGTAGAATGTCTTCATGAAGCTTGAGTGCCTAGTGCCCCAAGTGTGACACCTCAAATGGTTCACACAACACCAAATACACTTGGAATAACTTGAGAGAAACTTGAACACTCCTTGAAATCGTCTAGCCCTCACACTCACACATTAGTGCACGATTTCTTGAGCCATGGGATTCTTTTATATGGTGGCTATTAGGGTTACACCATGTAACTCATAACTTTACCCATTCCTTATGCTCCATGTATTTTAACCTCCATGGAGTATCCATGGGTCACCCCATGGACTTAGTCCAACGTAAGGAATCTTGGATCACAAGCCCACATATATAAGAATGAATGATTTACACAATCAACCCATATATTTAATTAGTCTCCTTTTGATCACTTAATTAATTCCAAATTAATTCTTGATCAATACTAATTAAATAACCTTATTAATATATTAGAACTTATAATATATTAACCAACCTTAAGTGTTATTTCTCTCATTATAGTCTATCCAAATGCATGATGCCATGCAACCCAAATGGACCATGCCGGGTCGGGTCAAGTCTTACCAATTATAGTTATGGACTTAGACATTAATCCAACAGGTACGACATCTCCGCCCATACAAAAGCTCAAAAAGTGGATCACCAATGCAGGAATGGAAACTGTTGTTGTAGGAGAACTCTGCAAGAGGTAGGTAGAAGTCCCAGCTCCCACCAAAATTAAAATCGCATACACGTAGCATATCCTCAAGAGTCTGAATGGTCTGGTCACTCTAGTCGTTGGTATGTGGATGATATGTTGTGCTGAAATGCAGCCTCGTGCCCAGTTCCTCATGGAACTTCTGCCAAAAATGGGAGGTGAACCGAACATCACGGTCTGAAACAATGGAGACCGAAACCCCATGGCGAGCAACGATCTCACGAATATACAGATCGGCCAATTTCTCGGCCGACGAGCACTCTCGAATCGCCAGGAAGTGGGCACTCTTGGTCAGTCGATCCACGATGACCCAAATAGCATCAAAACCCTTTGCCTTCTTCGGTAATTTGGTGATGAAATTCATCAAAATTTGCTCCCATTTCCACATGGGAACCTCCAGAGGCTGTAGCTTGCCATGCGGCCTCGGATGCTCGGCCTTGACCATCCTGCAGGTCAAGCACCTCTCAACGTACCAAGCAATCTCTTTCTTCATTCACAACCACCAATAACTCAAACGCAGATCCCGATACATTTTAGTGGCTCCAGGATGAATAGAAAAACGAGACTTATGAGCCTCCTCCAACACAATCTATCTGACCCCACCAGACATAGGAACCCAAACCCGACCGCAACGAGTCAAGAAACCACGACTGTCCGGAACAAACCTGGTGATCTTGCCCCTGATCCTCTCAATCTTCAAATTTTCCTCCCGCACTCCCTCGGTCTGAGCCTCCATAATCAAACCCAAAAGTGGAGAATCCACATAAATCCTCATACATGCCACCTCAACAAAAGGCCCAGCCGACTTGCGGCTCAAGGCATCCGCCACCACATTCTCTTTACCCGGATGGTAAAGGATCTTGCAGTCATAATCCTTGACTACGTCCAGCCACCTGCGCTGCCTCATGTTCAGGTTCGGCTGATCCATAATGTGTCTCAGACTCTTGTGGTCCGTGTAGACAGTACAACGGGCTCCATATAGGTAATGCCTCAAAATCTTGAGGGCGAAAATCGCCGCCCCAACTCAAGATCATGTGTGGGATATATCGTCTCATGCAGCTTCAGCTGCCGTGAAGCATAAATTATCACTCGTCCTCTCTGCATGAGGACTGCCCCCAACCCGGTGATGGACGCATCATAGAAAACCACAAAATCCTCGACTCCCTCACGGAGGATCAAACTGGGGCCTCGCAAAGTCTCTGTCAAAGGGTCTCAAATGCTAACTGCTGCTCAGGGCCCCACCAGAAATTCACTTCCTTCCTCGTCAGACGAGTGAGGGGTACCGCAATCTTGCAGAAATCCTGAATGAATCTCCGGTAGTACCCTACCAAACCCAAGAAACTCCTGATATCCGAGGGAGATTTCGAAACCTCCCACTGCATCACCGCCTTGATTTTGGCCGGATCGACCAAAATCTCATCCTGGTTAACGAGGTGTCCAAGGAACTGAACCTCTCGCAACCAAAACTCACATTTCGAGAACTTAGCATAAAGTCATTCTTGCCTCAAAACCCCTAGAAGCTCGCGAATATGCTCCTCATGCTGCTCTATGGTCTTGGAATACACCAAGATATCATCAATAAACACGATAACCGAGCGATCGAGCATCGGCCTGCATACCCGATTCATCAAATCCATAAATACTGCAGGCGCATTGGTGAGCCTGAATGGCATCACCATGAACTCGTAATGCCCATAACGAGTCCAGAATGCAATATTGTCCACGTCCTCCTCCCTTACCCTGACCTGATGATACCCAGACCTCAGGTAGATCTTGGGGAACCAAGATGCTCCCTACAACTGATCAAAGAGATCATCAATCCGTGGAAGGAGATAATGGTTCTTCACTATTAACTTGTTCAACTCCCGATAATTGATGCACATCCGATGTGAACCATCCTTCTTCTTGACAAATAGAATCGGTGCACCCCACGGATAACTGCTCGGACGGATGAACTGCTAGCCTAGCAGCTGAGATGACAGCTCCTGCATCTCTGGCGGTGCCAATCGGTATGGCGCCTTGGCAATAGGGGCCGCGCCTGTCACAAGGTCGATCCTGAACTAAACCTGCCTCTCAGGAGGCACACAGGGTAAACTCCTCCGGGAATACATCAGCGAACTCCCTGACAATTGGAACATCAGCAATCGACACTTGATCCCCAACCCGCGTATCCGATACATAAGCCAAATAACCCGCACACTCATGCTGAATATACTGACGAGCCCTGGCTGCAGAACAAAACCCTGAACCCATCCTGGTGCCCTTTCCATAAATAACCAGTTCTCCCCCACTTGGGGTTCGAACTACCACCCGCTGACCCTCGTAGTCGATCATGGCACCGAAACGGCTCAGCCAATCCATACCCATAATCACGCAAACATTCCCCATGGGAAAAGGAATCAAATCAATCGGAAAGGATACCCCGAAGATCTCCAGAATGCTACCCTGATAAATCAAAGAAGCAGAAATCTCGTGTTTGTTGGCGATAGAAACTCGCAACGGACACTCCAACTCCCCTATGGGCAAAACAAACTCCCTACTACAAGATCAAGAAACAAAGAACTGATCGCACCCGAGTCAAACAACTATAAAGCAGGCAAGGAGTTCACTAGAAATGTACCTACCAAAGGTACAAATATATGAGCATAACACAAACATAATCAATAAGATAAGGGATAGAAACATACCAGTCACAACATCTGGTGCTGCCCTGGCCTCCTTGGCAGTAAGCTGGAAAGCGCGACCTCGAGCCCTCGAGGGCTCCGCCCAGCCCTGACTCCCGTCAATGATCCTCAAAGTAGCTGGCACGGGGGCCTGCGTCGGCTTGGCGGCGAGCAACGACAGTTGACCTTCACATGGCCAACCTAATCACAATGGTAGCAAATCCTCATACTCTGAACCGGGGCCGACTGGCGGCAGTTCCTCGCATAATGCCCCTCATTGCCACATTTTTGGCACACACTACTAGATCGACATGCTCCGACATGAACCTTTCCGCACTTCCCACAAGTGCGGCCTTGCTGACCTCCAGCCCTAGAATCAGCAGCTTTCAACCGCTTTGGCGCCAGCTGCGACTGTGTTGGGGCCTGTCTCTGCTCTCTCAACTAAATCTCACACCTCCTGCAACTCCAACAAAGAATCACACCGTTGGGTAGAAACAAATTGCTTGATATCCGTCTTGAGCATGCTCAGATAACGGGTCATCTGAGCCTGCTCTGAGGCAAACTCAGGGCAAAACATAGCCATCTCAGTAAACATCCGAGTGATCTCCATCACTGACTCTGATCCCTGCCTCAGGTCTAAAAACTCCTTAGCCAACGTCTCTCGCTCGAACCCTGGAACGTAGCGAGTACGAAACATCTCCATGAACTGATCCCAAGATATCACAGCCCTCTATTCAGCATAATACGATCCCATAACAAGTTTCCACTAATCTTTCACTCTGGACCTCAGAAGGTTCAGAGCGCCCCTGACCTTCTGGTCAGCAAGGCATGAACAAGTGAAGAAATGTCCCTCCATATCAGATAGCCACCTCATGGCCACGATCGGGTCCTGAACTCCACTGAAAGTCATGGGCTTCGTATTATCGAAGTCCCTATACTGAAAGACCCGCCCTTTCCCAACACTTGCAGCCACCATGGTTGTTGAGGCAGCAGCAGCCGTCTTTACAATGGCTTCATAGCGGTCATCAAACAACTCTATCACCGCGGTCTTGATATGTAACAACCAGTTATTTCGAGTCAATAAAGGTCAAACAAGTCAAAACAAAGTCAAACGAATCAAACAAAAGTCAAATAATTAAAATTAAAATTTTAATAATGAAAATTCACATTACTTTTTGAGGTTTTCGGTTTGGAGAATCAAAATCACCACCTAGACCGAAAACACTTTGGACCGAAATCACTAGCCTAGACTGAAATCATACTTGACCGAGAACCCTCGGCCGAGAACCTGCGAGACTGAAGACTTGGTTCTCGGTTGGAGATTAGACCGAAATCAAGGGATTTCGGTGGGGATAGGCCAAAAACACCAAACTTTATCCAGTGGTACTTTTTCCTAGGTGATAAATTACACATTTCAATGCAAACATCACGTCATCCTTACCCCCCTTTATAAGTATTAGACCAAGACCACCTTCCCATTTCTCATTTTACGTCTCAAACTCCCCTCACTTTTCTTTCAAAATTCATAAGAGCTTCTTCTAATCTTCAAACTTTCCCAAGAACATCAACAAAATATTCCCACGAACATCATCAAATTTCCCAGAAGGTTATTTTATATAGCTTGATTGTTAAGAAACATTGTAAGTTTCTTGTTTAATTTAGTGTTTTTACAACACTTTAATTGTTAGTTTATCTATTTTATACATGTTATTATGTGTTTAAAACAAATTAGGATACGACTATATTCACGTGCTATAACTTGAAGAACATCACCACTCACTTCGTTATCCAGCCAAGAACACACACAAGGTGAGTTCATACCCCTATAGTTTTCATGATTTTTCTATAATTTAGGGAGGGGGAATACAAGTAAAACACAAGAAAACTTGTGTTAAAAATACAATATGATTACACATATTTTTACTACCGTTTGTGCAAATATGCTAAAATACACGAAATATTCCCAAACTTGTGAACATATACATGATAAGTTTTGCCAAAATTTCAAAGCTATGAAGTTTTCGTACAAATACACTACGGTTTTCTTACGATATATATATATATATATATATATATATACACACACACACACGAATATACGAAACATACAATTGGATTTCAATAAATAAACTATATTTAAAATAGTTTATAAAACTATAACCCTTTTGTAACGTGTTGAGCAAAAGGGTATAATTATATAAAAATAAATATATAATTATTTCCATCCATTTTATTATCATAGTAAAAATGATAATGTATATACAAAGGATTCATCATTTCAGTAAAACATTTTTATAAACTATAATATGTACATACACATTGTTTGACCATTTCAAGATACAATACAAAAATAATTATTTAAATGATGATACATACATTTACAAGAAAAAAGAGTTTTCATCATACTACACGTAAACAGTCAATATAGCTTTGTGCGACACATCTTCAAGTACTTATCTAAGTACCAACAAAAAAACCGTATTATAACCAGAGTCTCCTGGAGGAAAAGCGTGACACTTGTGTATAGATCTATACAGGACTGACAATTATGTACCTAAACTGTTAGCTACAGTTAGACCGGCAGGGCTGGGGTGACAAATGTCGTACCATTCCGACGCCTGAAGAACGTCGTAGCAGGCCATCATGTAATTAGCATGGTTATAATAACTCACAAGGGGTATTAACAAACATTTGGTTTATGGGGCTAGTATACATTCAAATGATTTTATTTAGATAAAATTTCATTACACTATTTTCAGTACAATATTGTTTACAATTCTAGAAACATACATTCAAAGGTTTTTACACAGATACAACTACATAACATTATTTTCCGGTACAATACAGTTTACATTTCTAGAAACATGCATTCAAATGGTTTTTTATATGTATAAAACTACATATTACTATTTGAAGTATGGAAAATACTTGTACATTTCGGTCTTGGAACATTTAAGACTACATTACATTTAAAAGAAAATATTGAATTTTCTGGAAGAACACACTATCATTTTCAAGGAACAAAGACATGTATTTCTCATACAAAATGCTTATGAACTCACCAACTTAAATTTTGACACTTTTTCAAAACCACTTGTATTCTTAGGAAATCAGTAGACATATACCCACACAGGTTTTGTGAATACGGAGCTTAGTATTGTTACGTCTTATAGTTTTGTCGTATGCTTTTGGAGTCAAACAATGATTTAAATACAATGTAAAAACGTATAAATTATCAATATAATGTTTGGAATGCTTTGATCTCTATTATTCAATTGTTATGATATTGTACATGACGTCATCCGCCCCCGGATGTTTCCGCCATTTTATCGGTTCGGGGGTGTGACATGATAGACCCGAACATCTCCAGAATCTGACTTCGGACAATAGCAACCACCTCCTCGTGAATGATCTCCCTGATGCGGTCCTCTGACAATGCTGGCCCATCCTGACTGCCAGCTCCAGATCTCGATCTGGATCCGATCTCAACTCGTCTCGTAGTCACCATACTAAAAATACATCAGGAAGATATCAGATAATCCCCATATCATAATGGGGAACCAACTCCCAACGAATCCCTAGGGGTTGTGACTTCCTTGCTACACGTATGGGTCTTATGCTTTCAGTAGTACAGGGCTACGAGCCCATACTACCTTCCACGCCTACCCGTATTTGTCTCAAGGATCATCACAACACCCTAACAATACTCATAAGCATATCCGAACACTCAATCCTCACTCCCTAGAGGAAAAGCTAAACATCTCACGCCTGGACGGCTGACCCCACATGACTCATCCATGAAACTTCCACCAACCCTGCAGCACTCGTGTATGCTAGCCATACATAACACTAGACCTTATAGATATTCGAATCTTTGGTCCTAACCTAAGTCCTTCATCAAACAAGAACAAGAAATAAGGTCAAACCAAAAATTCTCAGGCTATAAGATCTTAGTTATATATAACCATGATGCATAGACTAAGCAACTACAGTAATGATGTCAATTCCATAAAAGAAGGCCCTAGGCTATTAGGCATCATATAATCAGGAAATTTTATCATGCAATTCCTGAAAATCCCTAGCCTATCACTAGCATGTTGTTCTAACATATCACAATATCAAATAACAATATGGTATTTTGGGGTCTACTTATTGGCCTCGTCTGATCGTATACATCACATCCTCCTTGAGTATTTTGAAAACCATTTGAAAATCATTTTGAAAATCTTTTCCTTAGTTTGAGATTGGATTCACATGAGTGTTCCACCAATTCACTCAAACCAAGGCTCTGATACCAACTTGTAACATTCATAAAATTCTTGAAAATTTTAAACTTTTTAAACAAACCCAAAATCATTATTATTTACAAATTGTTTTGAAAATAAGTTTCACATCAGAGAAATCCCAAAATCGTAAAACAAAAACGTGAGGAGGTGCACGAACACGTCTTCGCCTTCCCGCGATCCTCTGAGGTACCTGAAACATAATCCAAACTGTAAGCCAAAATCTTAGTGAGTTCCCCCAAAATACCACCACAATACATAATCATAAATATCACATCAAAAACACGTTTATTAATTTAAGTGGGAGAGAGTTGTCACACCCCGTTTATTAAATAAATAAATAGACAAATTAATGAATGAATAGTAGCCCTAAAATCCATTATAATATAGCAAGGTGTTGGTCTCGAGGAGTTAATTGTTACAATTATAGAAGTTGAAGGTTAAAAGTGTAAGTTTCGGAGTGGTTCGTAAATATTTATGAAATCAGGGACTGCTTGGTAAATTATTGGGACTCAAATTGAAGAGATTTTGGAGGCTAAGGGGCTGAATAGTAATATATGGACTTCAGTTGCAAATAATTTGTAGAGGAGGGGTTGTTTGGTAAGCTTTAGACCTAAAATGAAATGAATTTATGGAATCACGGGCTAAAGGGTAAATGTTGGATTAAAGTTGAAGAAGATCTAGTGAGGAAGGACTGAACTTGTGAAAACGCTTAAATGTTGAAGGAGAACACGGGTTAAGACCCGTCATTTCCACCCGTGTATGGACGCACCACCCAAGCCAAACCCTAACCCTAATATTCAACATATTCACCAGCCGCCATGTGAGACTCCAGCCACAAACCTCGTCCCTCCATCTGTCCAGCCGCCACCGCCGTCGGAGCCGGGAACCACCGGTTGAGTGTTGTCGTCGACGTTCCGCTGCCGACGAAGGCGAGGGCTTGACGACAGTTGCCGCCACACCTCTACCTTTCTTCTTCTCCTTCTGTTCTGTCACCATTCTTAGCCGTTCATGGTGGCCGCCGACGTCCCAGCTGCCCTCGCTCCTGACGTAATTCCGCAGCAGCCGGTTGCCGCCGTTGAGCAAATTTTCCCTTCAGTTTTTCGGTTGAAGTTCATCACCATTAGGAGGGATCGGCTGAGTTCATTTTTGGGGGTGTGCTCGCGAGTAGGTGCGTTGTTGTTCATGTGGGCATTTTGTTTGGCCTGAAAAACCGAGAACAACCACCATGGCAGCCGACCATGGTGGCTGCCGCAGTGTACAACCGTTCTGCCATCACCCGTCGCCATGTGGTGGTGGTTGTGTGTGATATTTACTGATGGTGTGCATGTGTTTTAATAAGTAAGGGGTTGTTTGGCCGGAATTCGCGAGAAAAGCCACCGCCACCACCTCACGGTGGTGGCTGCAGCCTTCTGCCACCACCAACCGTCGTGTTTGGTGGCGGTGTGCATTGAGTGTGAATGGATTGTTATTTGAGATATGTTTGGACACGTTTTGGATCTAGAATCACAACCACCACCATGAGGTGGTGGCCGCCGCCACGAGCTGCCGTTGACCACCACTACCCGAGGTGGTAGTGGGTGGTGCCCGACTTAATTAATAATTAATCAACTTAAAACCTTAACAAATGGATTAATTGGCATGTGTGTAACTTCCCAATTTTCAAGACCAAAAATTTCATTATGATAAAACGATTTAAAAAAACAATTATAAGAAAACATCATTGAGTCATATCATTTCATAAAACCATAACTACATGTCTCAAAACCATATCATAAAAGTAGTAACAATGTCAGAGTACAATCCCAAGGATCTCATAATGTAGAAATCATGTGTGTGTGTGTGATGCGTTGCTACCGTGCCAGCTCCTTCCCCTTCGATGAAGAGGTACCTGAAAACCAAACTGAAAACTGTAAGCATGAAGCTTAGTGAGTTCCCCCATCATACCACATACCACATAACTAACATGCTTTCGGGCAATTCTGGGGTGCCGGTTTATATATATATATATATATATATATATATATATATATATATATATATATATATATATATATATTTTTTTTTTTTTTTTTTTTTTTTTTTTTTATTTCATATAAATATGTGTGTTACTTAGACCGGTTTAGAATATGTTGGTCCGATTTTGTCCGTCTTTGGTCTGAATGGATTTGATTTGGATCGAACTAAATTGTGGTTTTATCGACAAAAGAAAACAAAATTAATGTAACCGGATTACCCGCTCCCAGAACTGGAACCGCCGGTTCCAGGACTGGTTCCAAACTTTTAAGAACTCCCTAGAGCGGTTCCGGTTCCGGTTCTAACTTTCTAGGAACCGCCGGTTCCAGTTCCGGTTCTCGCCAAATGGGGCGGGTACCCGCTTATGCTCATCCCTAATTCCACCCCCTACTACTACCATATAATAACATAGCATAAACATACTGTCGGGCATATCTGGGGTAGCCGACCTACCCTTCGGCCCGTACGGCCGTAACACGGGGACTATTCCCCCTACTACCTACTATCACATAACATCATATCATGCTAGTACATAATCATAACAAATAGCACATACCAGATAATTATCACGAAGACAAACATCTCTACTATAACTCTTACTAGTTGGTCGGACTTGGTGCCTTAGACCCACTTCTACTGGAAGGTAACTCACCTCAATGTTGTGTAGTATCTGAACTGTCCTCGGTGCTGGGATCAACTCCTCTTAAACTCCTCAAACTCCTACACATAATAATCTTCCTTAATTACCATTTCATACTCATGACCCTTTCAAGGGTCAACGCAGGTCAAAGTCCAAGTCAAGGTCAACACCCTGGTCAAAGTCGACTTTTGGTCAAAGTCAACATCCGGTTGACTCAACTCGCCGAGTTGGTCCACCAACTCGTCGAGTTCCATAATCCACAAAATACTGGAACTTCGATCCTACTCGTCGAGTCTTTCAAGAACTCGTCGAGTTCTCCTTCATACAGAATCGGGACATTTTGTTCATGACTCGCCGGGTTCATCCTTGAACTCGTCGAGTCCTGCTTTATGCAAGTTGGAATGCTAGCCCTTGACTCGCCGAGTTCTTCCTTGACTCCTCGAGTTCTTCTTCATATAAGTTGGGACATTTCCTTGAACTCGTAGAGTTCATCCATGAACTCGTCGAGTTCTTTGATCTTCAAGTCCATATTCACATCCATCTTGTTGAGTCCTCGTCTAGACTCAACCAGATTGCTCAGAAACAGAAAAGGTTGGGGAATCATGACCCGACTCGCCAAGTCATATGGACGACTCGTCGAATCCCCCAAAGTCCAAGTCTACCCAGTTGATTTCAGTCGGGCTTAATACATCCAGAACATAGATCTGACCTCCTAGGATCGATATAACACATAAAGTTACAAACTTTACGTGCATGCATGGGTTAACTAGCTCATAAGGACCCAAAAATGAAGTCTACAAGGTGCATGGGACTCCCATGTCTATAAAGTTGGCACCTTTATGCCATGGGAACCCTCAAAGGTTCAAGATCTGAAGTACAACCCCATTGATACACACAATCCCGAATATGGCTTCACTAAGACTTAGAAAAGGTAGAAAATAGCCCTAAATAGAGATCTAAGAAATGAATAGTCAAGGTATCAGCTTTATACCTCAAATGAGCTTGGAATGTGCCAAAACCTTTGGATCTACTTGCTTTCTCTTGATCTCCCGAGCTTCTTCTTTCTTCTCAAGCTTCAAAGACACAGAAATGGCGCAAAAAGCTCAAGAACACTCAATATTCGAATAAGGTTTCGTGAAGAGAGTCTGAGGGTGATGGAGGCTGGAGTGGAGACCCTATAAGTTGTTTAAATAGGATGCAAACCCTCAAATTTAGGGTTTCATCTAGACAGGTCTACTCGTCGAGTCGGGGCTTCCGACTCGGTGAGTAGACTCTTCCACCCACGTCCAAAATTCGCATCTACTCGACGAGTTGGGCCTCCAACTCGTCGAGTCCCAGTGTAAAAATGCAAAAACTTATTAAAAATACGTAACAGGAACCGGGCGTTACAAATCTTCCCACTTATTTTAGACTTCGTCCTCGAAGTCTGCTGTTGCATCTGGAAAAAGCTCGGGGTAGTGCTCTCTCATCTCGTCCTCTGGCTCCCAAGTCCATTCTGAGCCCTTGCGGTGCTGCCATTGCACCTTCACCAGCTCAACCCTCTTGTTCCTCAGATCCTTCGACTTCCTGTCGAGGATAGCTACTGGTCGCTCAATGTAGTTCAGGCTGTCATCCACCTGAATATCCTCTAGAGGCACCACTGTAGAGTCGTCTGCCAAGCACTTCCGTAGCTGGGAGACGTGAAAGGTACTATGAATCTGGCTAAACTCGGCTGGCAGATCCAGCTTATATGCCACCTTGCCCACCCGGACCACAACCATAAAGGGACGGATGTACCTGGGGCCCTATTTGCCCCACTTCCTGAACCGGATGACACCTTTCCAATGTGACACCTTCAGGAGGACCCTATCCCCGACCTGGTATTCCAGGTCCGAACGGCGCTTGTCGGCATAACTTTCCTGCCGACTATGAGCAGTCTGAAGCCTGCTTCGAACCTGTTGGATCCTCTCCATCGTCTTGAGTACCACTTCAGTACTCCTCATGACCCTCTGCCCAACCTTACCCCATCATATTGGGGTTTTGTACTTCCTCCCGTATAACATCTCGAAGGGAGGACGGTCAATACTCGAGTGGAAGCTATCATTGTAGGAAAACTATGGCAAGGGAATCTACATATCCCAGCTACCAGCAAAGTCTAAAACACATGCCTGCAGCATATCCTCCAAAGTCTGGGTGGTCCGCTCGCTCTGACCATCCGTCTGCGGGTGAAAAGCGGTGCTAAAGTGCAGACGAGTACCCAACTTGTCGTGAAACTTCCTCCAAAATCTGGAAGTGAACCGCACGTCTCGGTCGGAAATCACGGAAACTGGCACTCCGTGTTGTTCTACAACCTCTCGAATATAGATGTCGTCCAACTTCTCAGCCGAGATGCTCTCCTGGATCGGTATGAAATGGGCACTCTTGGTCAACCTATCCACGATGACCCAAATCGAATCCACTCCACGTGCGGTCCTGGGAAGCTTCGTTATGAAATCCATAGTAATATCCTCCCACTTCCACAAAGGGATATCCAACGGTTGCATCTTTCTGTGAGGCCTCTGGTGCTCTACCTTGACCTTCCTACAGGTCGGGCATCTCTCAATGCACCAGGCTACATCCCGCTTCATGCAGGCCACCAATAATCAGGACGAAGATCTCTGTACATCTTCGTCGCCCCGGGATGAATAGAAAACCTGGATTTGTGGGCCTCATCCATCAAAATCTGCCGTACTCCGCCCCAGTATGGAACCCAGACCCTCCCATGCAGGGTCAGCAACCCGCGGCTGTCATAGTCAAACGAGGCCACCTGGCCTATGATCCGCTCGCACTTCCGGCGCTCCTCCTTCATACCCTCAACTTGCGCCTCTTGGATCCGCTCCAAAAGTGGAGTCACCACTTTCATCCTCAAGTAAATGTCTCTAATCGAGGCCGCCTTTTGGCTAAGCGCATCGGCCACAACGTTGGCCTTCCCCGGGTGGTAGAGGATCTCACAATTGTAATCCTTCACCACATCTAGCCACCGAAGCTGCCTCATGTTCAGATTTGGCTGATCCATGAGGTACCTCAAACTCTTGTGGTCCGTGTAAATGGTACATTAGACCCCATAGAGGTAATGCCGCCAAATCTTGAGGGCGAAAACAACCTCCCCCAACTCCAAATCGTGCGTCGGGTAGTTCGCCTCATGAGGCTTCAGCTGCCTCAAGGCGTAGGCGATAACATGCCCTCTTTGCATCAATATTGCACCCAAACCCGAAATGGACGCATCTCAGTATACTACAAAATCCTCCACGCCCTCTGGCAGGGCTAGGATCGGCGCCTCAAATAGTCTCTGTCTCAATGTCTCAAACGCTGCCTGCTGCTCAGGCCCCCAGCAAAAGACCACGGCTTTCTTCATCAATTGGGTCAAGGGTACGGCTATCTTGGAGAAGTCCAGAATGAATCTCCGGTAATAGCCTGCCAATCCTAGGAAACTCCGAATCTCAGATGGAGACTTCGGAACCTCCCATCTCATCACGGCCTCTACTATGGCCGGGTCGACCAAAATATCGTTCTGGCTGACAAGGTGCCCAAGAAATTGCACCTCGCGCAACCAGAACCCACACTTGGAGAACTTGGCATACAAGCTCTCCCTCCTCAAGGTATCCAGCACCTCTCGTAATTTCTCCTCGTGTTGCTCCTGTGTCTTGGAATAAACCAAGATGTCATCAATGAAAACTATCACAGACCGATCCAGCATCGGTCTGCATACGCGACTCATGAGATCCATGAACGCGGCAGGAGCATTGGTGAGCCCGAAGGGCATCACCACGAACTCGTAGTGGCCATAGCGAGTCCAGAAAGCAGTCTTCTGTACATCCTCGTCTCTGACCCTCATCTGATGGTAGCCTTAACGCAAGTATATCTTGGAGAACCAAGATGCCCCCTAAAGTTGGTCGAAGATATCATCAATCCTCGGGAGTGGGTAACGGTTCTTCATTGTTACCTTGTTCAGCTCCCGGTAATCTATACGCATCTGATGCGACCCCTCCTTCTTCTTCACAAACAAGATCGGGGCTCCCCAGGGTGAACTGATCGGCCTAATGAATCCCTTGTCTAACAGCTCCTGTAACTGTGTAGACAACTCCTAGATCTCAAGAGGAGCCAATCGATATGGTGCCTTGGCTATCGGAGCCGCACCAGGGACCAGGTCGATCCTAAACTCTACCTGTCTCTCCGGAGGTATCCAAACACCTCCCCTGGGAATACGTCCGAGTACTCTCGCACCACTGGTACATCACTCACAGTCGCCTACCCGCCTCCCAGGTATCCATCACGTAGGCGACATACCCTACCCAACCCTGTTGAAGGTAGCGCCTAGCCCTCGCTGCTGAGCATATACCTGGTCCACGCTGCGGTCTCTCTCCCTGAATCACCAACTCTCCCCCACTTGGGGTCCTGACACGTACCAACTGCTACGCACAGTCGATCACCACCCTATTAGGGCTCAACCAGTCCATGCCTATGATAACCTTGTTACCACGCAACGGAATGGGAACCAAGTATACTAGGTAGTGCTCCTCATACAGCCTCAAAACATAATCTCTGAAAACCTCTGATGCCCGTATTGATCGGTCTTCAGGAAAATCGACCTCTAGAGGGCAATCCAACATGCCCGAGGACTCAGGGAACCTCTTGCCAAGTGCAAGAGAGACAAACGATCGGGTAGCCCCCGAATCGAATAACACCTGGACTGGGATACCGTTCACATGGAACGATCTCGTCACCACATCGGGTGCGGCACGCGCCTCCTCAGCGGTCAACTAGAAGGCTCGGATCCTCATCACTGGAGCCTCTGTCTTGCCTTGTCGGTCATCCGTAATCCGCAGGGTCGATGTAGCTGGTGTTGCCACTGGCGCTGCTGCAGCTGTCAATCTCGGGCAGTCGGCCTTTTTATGGACCTTGTGATTGCAATGGAAGCAAATCAGATCTGATGTCTGGAATGTGGGGGTAGGGGCAGTACTATCCTTGCTAAAGTGCCAGGTCTTTCCGCACTTGTAGCAGCCCGATGATCCCAATCTACAAACTCCCTCACGCGGCCTGCTGTATTTCTTACAGCGGATCTGGCCCGGCTGGCCCTTCGACCTAGTGTCGGATCCCTTGGGTTTCTTCCCTGAAACCCCAGTAACATGTCCGTCCCCTGACTTCCTCTTCCTGAGGTGCTCTATATCAATCTCCCTCTCCCTCTCCCTCGCTATCATGTCCTCCAATGTGGGGCATGTCGAGTAGCTGACATGTTTCCGAATGTCAGCTCTCAACTGTTGGGTTTTGAGCATTCTAACACTCCTATGGTGTACATGCAATCCTATAAACCTTGGATCTATGTTTTCTCTATTATACATGCAAATATTAACTATTCCAAGGTTTCATCCTAACTAGCATATTATGAAGCACCTATACTACAAAGTTCTAGTTAGATGACATACCTTTTGATGTATCTTGATGTCTTCAAGCTTTAAGAGCTTAGCCCCAATAGTGTGGAAGCCTCAAATGGAATCACAAATCACCAAAACACCTTGGAAGAACTTGAGAGAATATGTATGCACACTAAAATCGGCCCACTCTTATTTTCACACACTTGTGCCAATTTTGTGAGCCAAGGACCCCTTTATATATTATGGAGGATTAGGGTTACATCCATGTAAACTGTAACGACCCGAAAATCCTACCGTAAACGACGTTAGCTTCCGTTACTCGAATAATAATTATTGTAAATGATTTTTCGTTTTAACGATAATAAGTTAAAATAAAATGAGTAAAAATGATGTTAATTAATATCTAATAGAATTAGTTAATATTTAAAAAAAAGTATATAAATAAATTATTTTATATAAGCCAAATGTTTAATATAATTCAGGGTTAAAACTAATTCAATCAAAAATAGTTGGTTGGATATGAAGAAAGGAGCATACATAGAGGGTTAATGTTGTAACTTGAGAATTAAAACAATTTCAATGCTACGTAAATGTTTCGTCCGTTTCTTTCTTGGGTTAAGCCTTTACGTTCATTAATTAGGATAACATTAAGAAAAACCAATCGTGCGTTCTTTTCCCTTCTCCTTATACGAACACAAAAAGAAAAAAAAAAACCGAACCTCCCTTTGTGTGTTTGTGCGACATCGACAGCAAGAAGAAGAAGAAGAAAAAAAAAACAAATCGAACGAATTGTGGAGGAAGGAAGGATTGGTGAGCAAAGGGGAAGGAGGGAGGAAGAAGAGGTCTTGTTTGATCGATCCTAGAGGGGAGGAAGAGGGCTGTGTTTTTGGCCAAGAATTGGTAAAAATCATATTCTAATCTCTTTGTGGTGTTAATTTATCAATTCCTTGTTAATTGATAATTGTTGTGGTCAATTCTTTTTCTAATTGGTGGTTTCAATCTCATCTTCTTCTTCCTAGAAACCTTGAAGGTTCATATGGTTCAATTTCACTTTTATTGGTTGTTTATGATGGCTCAATTGCTGTCAAAATTTCTTATGAACACCTTCATTAAGTTTATTGCTCAAGTTTATGTTTTGATCAAAGTTTTGGAGTCACAATTCTTCTTGTTGATTTCTAAAACTTATGTTAAATTCCACCATGAATCAAATGGATATGTTTCTGTGATTATATCATGCTATTTCTGTTAAGAAGTTAATTTTTACCCTTATAGGTGTTTTTAGTGATGGCTTAATGTGTTAAGTGGTCAAAAAGCCCTTGAAACCCAAAGCTGGAAAATGCAGCAATAATTACCAATTTGTCCCTGTGTTGGAAAAATTATAGAAAGATAATCAGAAATCGAATTAATGATCTGTAAACTCTCAAAGTTTCCATTTTGAGTCTAGTTTATCCATGAATTTTTTCAGAACCTGTTGTTGCTTCTAACTTAGGTGAAAATCGTCTTTTTCACCAGCTGGTCAGAATTTAGCTGCATTGATAGGCAGATTTGTAAAAATCATATAAAATTGTAGAAAAATCGTTTGGACCTTCAAAAGTACATTCTGAAAAGATAAAAGTCTTAACTTCTGTAATATGAAATAAAAACGAAAGTTATATGGACTGAGACATGGATTATAATCATTCTCTCTGCCCATTTGTTGTTTCCCGATTTTCGATTTATGATGACTGACTGATTGAACAAATCAAATCAGTCCTGGCTTGGCCAAGCACTCACATGTGTCATCGCTAAATCATCGAGGGGCCCACAGATATCGCTTTTATCCCGAAGGTAAAAGGAATGGATAAACTTCGACTCATATGGCTTGTTCTACTACTTGTTGAATCATACACAAAGGCACGTTTTATAACATCGAGTTACCAAATGCGTTTTTGTGCAATCAATGTATAACCAACTCATAGTAACAACTCATATCTCTAGGTTTGAAGAATATAAGATATTATCGTCTCATGATCACTCGTGATAAAATCCATGAAGTGATTCAAATGAGCGCGGGTTGAATCCAATACTCAGAACTTATGAGCACTCATGAGTGTTGTAGCACCACTTTGTCCACCAACTTGGACCTCTACAAACCAACCCATGACAGTCTTGATTCATATCTACTTCCAACATATGACCGACTGTGGATGGTTTGAATAACTTAATCATTCAGGAAGAGCGACTTAGTTATTCTGGAAGTCAAAACATGCAAAGTGAAACACAAGAATAAATGAATCAAATATGGTATCAAACCCTATGAATATAAATAAACACTTTTATTTATCACCATACTGATTACTCATTATTCATTGTTTCGGTTTTATCAACTTTATACTTGAATTAAAAACACTAGTTGTCCCATGCTCCAAGCATGTACACTATGTTTTTCTTAAACAATAGCTTTGCCATACACCAAGTATGCACTCTATGTTTGTCTATGATCCTTACTTTGTGAAATAAACCAATTGAACATAATTTCAATGATTCTAATTTCACACTCCCAAATCCTTATCGAAAAATGTGAGAATTTCAAATTCCTATCATTTATCGAAATCTGTTTAGATTTTAAACTAATATGCACTGACCCTCCTGTAATGAATATGTATAAAGTCACAAAGACTTGTCAACAGTCATTATAAGGTATTCCAATGGAGATCAACTCCATGGAAACTAAGTCTCATATTCAAAGTACATTGCTTTGGACATGCTTCTTGCATTAAGTTTTCTAATCTTACACAGATAACTTCCACCTATGGAGACAACTCCATATTCTCATTTTGACTATCACTTCTGAATAAGAGATGCCTCTTTTCAGAATATGTCAATATGGTCCTTCCAAAATTAGCACTATACTTCCAACTGTCCCTGAGCAACCAATCTTTGGTAAACCTCAGATTGTCCTCGACAATTGCTTAATCATCTTAGTCATATCCAATTCTAGACCTTTTCCCTTCTTAATGCCTCTGGGCATTTGGAAAAATTTAGAAATGACAAATATTATAGCACATGCAATCAATCCTGTACCCAAAGCAAATGGTACACGATTCATGATGTCTCACATAAAGACATGATTCTAGACTAGTCTTTTGCTACAATATTTTTATTTGCCATGTTTTCAAAATTTGACTATGAAGAGGGATGCCGTAATCATAATCGAATTTTGAGAACGCAATATATAGAATTTCCTTAAGTTGAACCAATCCAACATGAAATTCATATATATATTCTTGACTAAAGATGATTAAGGTCTCAATCTAAGCCTTTAGAACTGAAATGAAGTATATCCTCTCCCTTAATTATAGCAAAACAACTTTTTCAATCCCTGCAGCCTCACGAATTGAAACTTTTGTTTTCTATAATTAACATTGCTAACTTGCAACACTAACAATAATTATCATGCTCCCACTAACATGATGATTATTAGCATAACACTTATGCTCCCACTAGCTTTGACATGTACTCAGAAATCAGCTGGACTTCTAGAAATCAATACTTTATTGACTTTCTTACCAAAGTTCAGATTTCTGATACGAGATGCTTTCATAAAACTTTATCATAATCATACACCTTTCCTTAGATAGCATGCATGTGTATCTAAACAATTTCAGAACTATGAAAAGGGATGTCGTAATCATAGTCGCAATTGTTTAGACATTTTGCCATCTGCTTCAAATCTACTTGGTGGAAGTGTTTTCACCATCATTTTCATGAATCGGAGAGAAACCTTATGACCCTTAGATTTTATGGTGTATGTGTTCTTATCCATGTGAATCGTCAAAACCATAGTCACAAGACAAGGATAATGACAAATCCAAACTCATATGGACTGAACTTATGCAATCTTAACTTCTTGCCACCTGGCAGTACAGGGCCTGCCATTGCTTCCAAATTGTTATGCAACCAATTGAGAACTTTCAGAACTCCTATGCAAAGCCAACTTTAACTGGAATGGGCACAGAATATGTCAACACGATAGGTTATAAACCTCAAGTCGTGTGCTAGTGAAGAACCTCAGGTTTTATTCTTGATTAGTTCTTGAAATTCTTTTTAGGATCTTTAAGACTCCCACTATCCTCTTGACATATAAGACTATCTTGCCAAATATTCAAGAGATAGTGCGGATTCTTTATCAAGACAAACACTTCACACAATTGGCCTTAGTTGGTCTTTGTTTTATCCAAAACATCACAACTTACCAATTTCAAATGTACAAGAGTAGGACACTTTTACTCTTACATTTGACAAGTGTTTTAAACCTTTCTTTAAGATATGTCACTCAAGTTACAATCTTGGAGTATGACTCTAAGAATTGTTTTGGAACGAAGTATGACTCATCTTCCTCATCTAACCATTTCAACAATTCATGACTCCTCTTCTTAGTCATAAGAATGCACTAAGATGACCTTTAGAGGACTAATTGTGATATGATTTCTAAATCATTAAGATGGTCACAAACATGATACTAAAGTACTCTCCCATCTTTTCAGATTTGAGAAACTTTTATCTTTCTGCCTAATTTGATTCTTCCCATTCGTTCTGCCATACATTGAGACTTTTCCAATGTTTCAGAATTATACTTAAACTTGTAAGTATAACCATATTTACTAAACTTTAGTAAATCAAATAGTCTTAACGAGCTTTGTGGTGGACATGACCAGTGCACAAGAATGTGTACTCGATCCCTTTAGTCCTTCACTTGACTCACACATCCATGTGAACAAGTAATTAGTCTTGATTTTCCAATGCTTAAAAGTTCACATTCATCATACTATTCAACTTGCATGATTCCAAGTTTCGGTCCAATTGAAACTTGGGCGATGAGGAACTTTCCTGATTTGGTAAATTTAGACACTACCACAAATGAAAGAATCAAATCCATTTTCCAATATTGCTGTCAGTAGAATCATATAAGCAACAATTTTCCACAAATGCCATTGTAAGGATACTTCAAATAAATAAAATTAAACAATTTTCTTTTATTTTAAAACTTTGCGGAAAAACTTATCCTTACAATCCACATGGAAAATTGTTGTTATCTATTCCTTAGCAATATATCATAACTTCTTAAGCAACTGCTCAAAATTCTGATGCGATCGAAATCCACCTTCGCGATCAGAATCAGCATATACTTCCTTTAAGATTTCTCTCTATTCTTTGATTCTTAAAACATCAACATGTGACCCAGTCACATCATGTAATGAGGATCTCAGAATAGAACTTAACAGAGTTAGATAATGGGCTCTACCTTATGTAGAGTCAAACTTATTGACTTTAACATCCTTAGGTAAATTTGGCAGCTTTGCAATCAACGCCCCTTCCTTTGGCAAAATAAACATATGGACCCTTTGGTAATGGGACTATCTCAGACTTAGCCTTTCTCTTTACCATTTGGTTAACCGGGTTGACTATGGCCAATCCCTTTCCATTGGGAAGAGAATGTTTTTTCTGGATTTCCAGTGTCACCATTGTCACTGTCCATAAAGTTTTTGGGAAGTTGATCTTCTAATCAAATTTGCTTCACTATCGTTCCAAATCATTGCTGATTCAGCAGCACCAAGCAAATAGATATGATCATTAAGGTTCATGTCATAGTCTGTATCATAGTAGTCTCAAAGGAACTCACTATGTGACTTAGAAAGTGATTGAACATCCAACTTTCTCAAGACTTTGACACCCAACTCTCCCGGCTTGTCAATATGTGACTTCATCTCTAAGATGTGATCACACATAGACCTTGCTTGCCATTAGGGCTTGAGTGACCTTGAACTTGTGGGTTAGGGAGAATAATTGGAGGAGGTGGAGGAAGAGAAGTATGACTTCCATGAGCCAAACTCGTGAAGTCATATTCATTAGGAAAGCTTGGTTTGGGAAGATCATTGTTGTCTAAACCAGACATCAACAATGGGAGAAATTCACGTAAAGTTGATTTAAGTCCTTAATATAACACCCAATATGATATATTAAGGCTAGGACCCAACAAACTATTTTATAACTTGGAAGAGGGATGCCGTAATCCAAGCTATAAAATATTTGAAGGTAGGTGAATGACGATTCACCAATTTCCACCAAGATAAACGAAATGTATTAGGTTTTAATTGGTTTTGAAACTCCTAGATTCTTTTGAGATTCATTGAACTTTTCAATGGCATGTTTCAATCTCGAGTGTGCCCTTCAGGTTTTGTGACTGGGATGCCGAGGATCACAAAACAAGGTGTGAAGTAACCATGCAAATATACTTGGTACCCTTAATATTTACCCCTCAATCGATGTGTCGGTTAACCACACACGCTCCAACGATACTATGATCAACATTAAGTTACCCTTTGCCTACCTTGTTAAGTCCAGGTTAGTGTGCCGGTTAACCACACACGCTCCACTAACAGCTTAAACAAAGTGCAAAGTGTAATTTCATGGATTAGCACCTTATTCACATTTTCCTAAGTAACTAAGATTGGGAATTTATAAGTGTTTAGTTACTTAGTATTTATCATTATACTTATAATGAAGGGAGAATTATAGTCCTTGTCCTACCTGTTTGGCTAACGACCCTCCACCGGTCAAGGAAGCGGTGAGTGAGAGTGGACACCCATTAAACTGCCATTTTATAGGCAGTAACCTTATACCCCCCTTATAGACCGGCTTCGTGAATGGGGTCTACTAATGGTAAGACGACTTGCTCTTATACATATAATATATTAAACTTTTAATATTATAATAGTATAAGGGTGTATTTTAGACATTTAAAATACTTGGTGGTTTAATCTATTAATTAAACTAGACTTTTAATTTAATTAAACTCAAACCATATATTTATGGATTAATAATACTCTTTTAATTAAACGCTTTAATTAACTATTAATAAAGTCCATAAGGGTTAATTTGAACTATTCAACAAAACATCATAATTCCAATTATTAAACTCAAAATTAAAACCATTTAATTAATTGTTTAAGTTATTAACCCAAGAGTTTTAGAATTCAATTCTTTTTTTCATAAAAAACTTTTCTCAAATTCCAAAACTTGAGGGCAAGTTTTGTAATTCTTGAAAACCTTTGCATTCCATAACTTATGGAATTAATGGTGTTTTATGATGAAACTTTCCATGTTCCATAACTTAAGAACAAGTTATGGAATTCTTTAAAACATTAACACCAAATTTTGTAACTCCATAAAAACTTTGAATCAAATTTTTTTTTTTAAAAAAAACTTTCATATCCATAACTTATGGAAGTTTCAAAAACCCTTAAGATCACAACTTTAAAAAAAAATTTGAGCTCCAAAATTTTATGACAAAATATGTAACTCCTTAAAACATTTAGATCAAACTTTTAAAACTAATAAAATAATCATATCATTTTATCTTTTACTAAATTTGACCTAATTCAACTCATATAACGAATGATTCAAATTTTACAAATAATTCGTTTTTCACAAAACAAGTAATTATCTTAAAATTTAACAAACGTCATGTTTTTTTTTCCTTTTTTTTCAACTTGAAAATAAAACATTTGCATCAATATAACAGAAAACAACTCATGGCTCTGATACCACTGTTGGTTTTTGAGCATTCTAACACTCCTATGGTGTACATGCAACCCTATAAACCTTGGATCTATGTTTTCTCTATTATACATGCAAATATTAACTATTCCAAGGTTTCATCCTAACTAGCATATTATGAAGCACCTATACTACAAAATTCTAGTTAGATGACATACCTTTTGATGTAGCTTGATGTCTTCAAGCTTTAAGAGCTTAGCCCCAATAGTGTGGAAGCCTCAAATGGAATCACAAATCACCAAAACACCTTGGAAGAACTTGAGAGAATATGTATGCACACTAAAATCGGCCCACTCTTATTTTCACACACTTGTGCCAATTTTGTGAGCCAAGGACCCCTTTATATATTATGGAGGATTAGGGTTACATCCATGTAAACCCTAATACCCATGACCTTTCATTTACATAGGATCCATGGGTTAAAAGCTCCATGGACCATCCATGAAAGCTTAGCCCAACCTAAATGAACTTGGCCCATTCCATATATATAAGAGTCCATATTTAATTAGTTCTTTTTGATCACTTAATTAATTCTAAATTAATTCTTGATCAATACTAATTAAATAATATGATTCCATATTAATATATTAGAACTTATAATATATTAATATAAATCATAAATATACTATTCTCAAAAGACTATCCATATAAATTGTGCCGGTGAAGTGCAACCCAAATGGACCATGCTGGGTCGGGTCAAGTACATACCAAATATAGTTATGGACTTAGACATTAATCCAACATCAACATGTCATGATAGCGGGTCTTCCGCATCTCCTCATCCCCTGCATACCGAGGCATCAATTAGGCCCTCTCCCGGAACTTAACGGTAATCTCCGCCACTATCTCAGTAGTTTGTCTCATGTCAAGAAACACCCTGGCCAGCTGCTGAAGCTCCACAGCCGGTGCAAACTCATCCCCAAATGTGGTCACAAAGTCAGACCAAGTCATAGCCTCAATGGCTGAGGCTCCCAAAGAATCACCAATGACTCCTCCCAATCTCTAGCTCTGTCCCTCAAACAACCTGCAGCATACCGGACCTTCGACCCCTCAGGGCAAAAGCTCGTCAACTGGGCAGACTCCATGTCTGCAATCCATATCCTGGCAACAATGGGGTCCTTCACCCTATGGAAGTCTGGCGCACCACATCCCCTGAAATCCTTGAAGGAGAGTGTGCGTGTCCCTGCCTGGCCAGATGCCATGTCGCTCCTGAACGCCCTGAGGCGATCCTCCAACTGCTCGATAATCCCTTCCTTGATCGACCCGAAAATCACCGGGGTCGACTCAAGGATGCCTCTCGTGATCTCAGACGCGATGAACTCACGTAGTCCGTCATCAACTGGATCAGAACCCGAACCTGATCCTGAACCTGATCCCAATCCTCCTGCTCTGTGACGAGTAATCACCACCATTCTGAAACAAAATACATAAGTGTCAGGGTCATACATAATCTCGAGAGGTCTCACACACTCTACAAGTTCCCTGGTTCCATCTCGGCCCTCCCTGATTCGAGTACGGATCCTCTGCTTTCAGTAGTACTGGCCCATACTACCTTCCACATCTATCCGTACTTTCCTCAAGGATTGCTTCGAATTCACCAAGTCCCTTCTACTGCTACAGCTTGCTGCTCTAATCTCATCCTAGGCTTACCCTAGGGTAACTCCTCCAACCCACTCTCCGCCATCAGCTGCATAAGAAGTCCTTGTCATCTCTCCCTAACTAGCTCGCAAATACCATTACATATTACTAAGACCATATAATTATTCGAATGAGAGGTCTCTCCCTACAATGGTTAGACTCAAACGAGAGCTGCGAAATAGGGCTAAACCTAACCCTCTGAAATTATTTAGTCCTTGTAGTATGTAACTTAGCGTATTTGTTTACTAGTTAATTAAAGATAACTAGAACTCCTAATAGCACAAAGCAAGCAGTATTCGAGCATTGAGTAACCCAAACCAAGCATATCCTATCCAGGCTATCATATCACTGACTACTCAGTACTATCATGTAGCTCAATAAGCACATACAACAGGCATACCAGGCATCTTCCTAAATCCTTAGCCATATTCTAGCATGCAGTTCTCATACACATATAGTAGGCATAAAAGGCATCCTTCCTAGATCCTTAGCCCTAATCTAGCATGCAGTTCTCATAATCATATCATATCATAACATAAAATGTATGGTTATCTTGGGGAAAACTTACTTGATCTTGGCTGGTTGCACACATCACACACCTTGTTCTTTCTCAAAACTCTTTACTTTAACTTTTGGAAAAACTATTTTCTTGTGAAAATCTTTCAAACCCTCGATTTGAGTTCAGACACTCCCGGAAGTGTGTCCGAATCCCTCAAACCAAGGCTCTGATACCAACTTGTAACATCCCAATTTTCAAGACCAAAAATTTCATTTTGATAAAACGATTTACAAAAACAATTATAAGAAAACATCATTGAGTCATATCATTTCATAAAACCATAACTACATGTCTCAAAACCATATAATAAAAGTAGTAACAATGTCAGAGTACAATCCTAAGGATCTCATAACGCGAAAATCTTGTGTGTGTGATGCACTTCTACCGTGCCAGCTCCTTCCCCTTCGATGAAGTGGTACCTGAAAACAAAACTGAACACTGTAAGCACGAAGCTTAGTGAGTTCCCCCATAATACCACATACCACATAACTACCATGCTGCCGGGCAATTATGGGGTGCCCGACCTACCCTGTCTGGAAATTATGGAGTGCCGACCTACCCTGTCTAGCATTTCTGGGGTGCCGACCTACCCTGTCTAGCATTTCTGGGGTGCCGACCTACCCTCCAGTTTATCTCAACCGGATACAGGAACTATTCCACCTAGGGATGAGCATCAGAACCGGGTACCCGCTTTTGGAACCGGAACCGCCTCGGAACTGCCGGTTTTGGAACCGGAACCGCCTTAAGCGGTTCTGGTTCCAGTTCTTGTTTTTTCGGAACCGCTACCCGCTGGATACCCGCCGGAACTGGTTTATATATCTATATATATATATATATATATATATATATATATATATATATATATATATATATTATTTCATATAAATATGTGTGTTACTTAGACCGTTTTAGAATATGTTGGTCCGATTTTGTCCGTCTTTGGTCCGAATGGATTTGATTTGGATCGAACTAAATTGTGGTTTTATCGACAAAAGATAACAAAATTAATGTAATCGGGTTACCCGCTCCCAGAACTGGAACCGCCGGTTCCAGGACTGGTTCCAAACTTTTAAAAACTGCCTAGAGCGGTTCCGGTTCCGGTTCTAACTTTCTAGGAACCGCCGGTTCCGGTTCCGGTTCTCGCCAAATGAGGCGGGTACCCGCTTATGCTCATCCCTAATTCCACCCCCTACTACTACCATATAATAACATAGCATAAACATACTGTTGGGCATATCTGGGGTACCCGACCTACCCTTCGGCCCGTACGGCCGTAACACGGGGACTATTCCCCCTACTACCTGCTATCACATAACATCATATCATGCTAGTACATAATCATAACAAATAGCCCATACCAGATAATTAGCACGAAGACAATCATCTCTACTATAACTCTTACTAGTGGGTCGGCCTTTGTGCCTTAGACCCACTTCTACTGGAAGGTACCTCACCTCAATGTCGCGTAGTATCTGAACTGTCCTCGATGCTGGGATCAACTCCTCTCAAACTCATCAAACTCCTACACATAATAATCTTCCTTAATTACCATTTCATACTCATAACCCTTTCAAGGGTCAACTCAGGTCAAAGTCAAAGTCAAGGTCAACACCCTGGTCAAAGTCTACTTTTGGTCAAAGTCAACATCTGGTTGACTCAACTCGCCGAGTTGGTCCACCAACTCGTCGAGTTCCATAATCCACAAAATACTGGAACTTCGATCCTCCTCGTCGAGTATTTCAAGAACTCGCCGAGTTCTCCTTCATACAGAATCAGGACATTTTGCTCATGACTCGCCGGGTTCATCCTTGAACTCGTCGAGTCCTGCTTTATGAAAGTTGGAATGCTAGCCCTTGACTCGACGAGTTCTTCCTTGACTGGTCGAGTTCTTCTTCATATAATTTGGTACATTGCCTTGAACGCGCCGAGTTCCTCCATGAACTCGTCGAATTCTTTGATCTTCAAGTCCATATTCACATCCATCTTGTTGAGTCCTCTTCTAGACTCAACCAGATTGTTCAGAAACAGAAAAGGTTGGGGAACCATGACCCGACTCGCCGAGTCATATGGACGACTCGTCGAGTCCCCCATAGTCCAAGTCTACCCAGTCGATTTTAGTGACGCTTAATGCATCCAGAACATAGATCTGACCTCCTAGGATCGATATAGCATGTAAAGTTACAAAATTTGTATGCATGCATGGGTTAACTAGCTCATAAGGACCCAAAAATGAAGTCTACAAGGTGCATGGGACTCCCATGGCCATAAAGTTGGCACCTTTATGCCATGGGAACCCTCAAAGGTTCAAGATTTGAAGTACAACCCCATTTATACACATAATCCCGAATATGGCTTCACTAAGACTTAGAAAAGGTAGAAAATAGCCCTAAAAAGAGATATAAGAAATGAATAGTCAAGGTATCAGATTTATACCTCAAATGAGCTGTGAATGTGCCAAAACCTCTGGATCTACTTGTTTTCTCTTGATCTCCCGAGCTTCCTCTTTCTTCTCAAGCTTCAAAGACATAGAAATGGCGTAAAAATCTCAAGAACACTCAATATTCGATTAGGGTTCGTGAAGAGAGACTGAGGGTGATGGAGGCTGGAGTGGAGACCCTATAAATTGTTTGAATAGGGTGCAAACCCTCAAATTTAGGGTTTCATCCAGTCAGGTCTACTCGTCGAGTCGGGGCTTCCGACTCGACGAGTAGACTCTTCCACCCACATCCAAAATTCACATTTACTCGACGAGTTGGGCCTCCAACTTGTCGATTCCCAGTGTAAAAACGCAACAACTTATATTACAAATACGTACCGGGAACCGGACGTTACAATGTGCTTGGTTTAGAAACCCTAATTAGGGTTTAGAAAACCCTAATCTTGGAAGATGTTAGTTTTGGATTGTCGGGACCCCCATTTGGACCAGTGGATTGAAGTATGAATTATGCCCAATTACACTGTATGATTGACCTAGTAGATTGATGGACTTAGTGGATTAAGTCCTTAACCCTAATGGGTTAAGTGTTTCTAATTAACCCTAATCGTCATTTCATGTGAAAAACCTAATTGTGTTAGGTTTTGAGTTGGGCCTAGATGTTTGGACTATTGATGGGCCATCCAAGAGCAAGTATATGGACTAGAATATTGAATTGGGCTTTAGGATAAGGCCCATTGGAAAGGCTTGGGCCCAATTTGGAAAATTGGGCCATAGATGGGCCATATTTGGGCCTTGATAATTATGAGATATTGGACCATCAGAATGCCAAGTGTTGGACCAAGGATAAATGGTTGGGCCTTAAGGTGAGACCATGTAGAGGTTTGGGTCCAATTTGGAAAATTGGGCCATATGTTGGGCTTTGGTTCATTGTTTGGCTTTTGGGCTTTTGGATTGGGCCTTGGGCTTGAATCAAGCTAAGTTGGGGGTAAAGTAGTCTTTTACCCCAAGCATGGACTTATTGTTATGTGTTGGAACCCAGTTATTAATTGGGTGTTATTTTGATGTTGACAGTTCTGGAATCTGTCATTCAGCAGCTAGAGTTTTTGTCCGCGTGACTTCAGCAATGCGAGGTGAGTCCTCTTCCAATAGGAACGTGTATAAGGCACCAAGGCCAACCCATTTATGTATGTTAGTGTATGATGGACTTAGGTCCGATGTCGGGGTTAGCCTGATGTAGTTTTTATGTTATGTGTTTTGGACTTCGGTCTGATGTCGGGCGGGGCCCAATGAAGGTCTCTATGCTTGATGTCTTTGTGATTCTTGTATGTATTGTTATGTGTTCCGGACTTCGGTCTAATGTCGGGTAGGGCCCGATGAAGATCTCTATGCTTGATGTCTTTGTGATTCTTGCATGTATTGTTATGTGTTCCGGACTTCGGTCCGATGACGGGGCAACCAAGTGTTTAGTTATATGCTATGTGTTATATGTTCCGGATCTCGGTCAAATGTCGGGACAAACCCGAGGAAGGTTTAGTTTATATGTTTATGTTATGTGTTATATTACATGTTTGTTGATATGATATATATATACCGGACTTCGGTCCGATGTCGGGCGGGGCCCGATGCTGTACTTGTCTGATGCCGAGCGGGGCCCGATGTAGTGGGCTAGGCCCAAGTAATGTTTATGTTATGTGTTTATGTTATATGCATTGTTGATATGTTTATATGTATACCGGATTCCGGTCCGATGTCGGGCGGGGCCCGATGTAGCTGGCAAGGCCCAAGTTATGTGATTATATGTATGGTATGTGGTAGTTTGGGGAGACTCACTAAGCTTCGTTCTTACAGTTTTCAGTTTTGGTTTCAGGTACTTTTGGTAGCAAGGGGAAGAGCTCGGGATGACTGCATGGCACACACCACAGTTTTCAGCCTGGGATATTTTAGGCTCTGATATTTTGATACATGGTCTTGATACAGTATTATGATATGATGTTTGAGATACACGATTTGGGATTTTATTATGTTGTTTTATGAATTATGGGTTTTCTTAAATGGTTTAAAACTAAATTTTTGGACTATATTTTTGGGATGTTTCAAGTTTGTATCAGAGCCTTGGTTTGAGGGATTCGGGCACACTCTCGAGTGTGTTTGGACTCAAAATGAGGACTTGGTATGAAATTTTTCAAAAGAAAATCATTTTTATAAAAAGAATTTTGAAAAGAGAAAAAGAACTTTGAAAAGAGAAAAGGGTGTGGTGCATGCAATCATCCGAGCTCAAGTAAGTACTCCTAAATTACCCATACAAGTTTATATTATGATATGTTATGAGAACTGCATGCTAGAGTAGGACTAAGGATCTAGGAAGGATGCCTTATGTGCCTATTATATGTGTATAAGCTTTATGATAACTGCATGCTAGATTAGGGCTAAGGATCTAGGAAGGATGCCTTATATGCCTGTTATATGTATTTCAGCTTTATGAACTGCATGCTAGTACAAATTAGTAAGGGATGGACTGAATGAGATATGCTTGATTATGTTTACTCGATGCTCGAATGCTGCTTGCTTTGTGCTTTTAGGTGTTCTAGTTATCTTTTACTAACTAGTAAATGAATATGTTAAATTACATATTGCGACGACTAAATAATTTCAAAAGGTTAGGTCTAGCTTTATTGCACAGCTCTTGTTTGAGTCCAACCGTCGTAGGGTAGGATACTAGGATCTCTCATTCGAAGAATTATCTAGTCTTAGTAATTTGTAATAGTATTCATGAGCTAGTTAGGGGGAGATAGCAGGGACTTCTTATGCAGCTGATGGCGGAGAGTGGGTCGGTGATTACCCTAGGGAAAGCCTAGGATGAGAGTAGCGCGTGAAGCAGTAGTAGTAGAAGGGACTAGGCGGAGTCAAGGCAGTTCTTGAGGAAAGTACGGATAGATGTGGAAGGTAGTATGGGCACGTACTACTGAAAGCAGAGGATCCGTACTCGAATCAAGGAAGGCTGAGATGAACCCAGGAAACTTGTAGTATGTGAGATCCCTCGAGTTATGATGAGTATTATGATGATTGTGATGGTATATTTCCGAGTATAGTGACGCTACGTGGTAGACCAGATGGCAGCTCTGGCCCCGGAAAGGGATCATGCTCAGACTTTGGAGTCGGGCAACTTGATGGTAAGATGAGGGAGTTCATTCCATCTGAGAGTATACACAGTATCACTTATCAGACTCCTGTGATCTTCGTTATGACCAAGGAGGGCATTTTAGAGATTTGTGATGAGAGGCTGAGTGCATTCTGTACTAAGATAGCAGCCATGATAGGGGCGCGTACGTTGATGTTTCGGGAATTCAGAGCTTGTGAAGCTCCAGATTATCATAGGGCTAGGGACCCCATTGCTAGCAGCAGATGGTTGGCAGATGTTTCCAACACTTTTCGTACCAGCCGGTGCCTGAGAGGGACAAGGTCCGACTTACTCCTTGCCTCCTGAAGGACAAGGCACATGATTTATGGGAAGAGGTTGGTAGTGAGTTGGGTGATGATGCGGTCGATGTTATGTCATGGGATGACTTTTCGACCAGATTCCGTGCAGAGCTTGCCCATGCGATTGAGGCGCAACAGTTGGCGCAAGAGTTGTTAGATCTCCACCAGACTACTGAGAATGTGGCAGAGAGAAATGCCAAGTCTCGGGAGAGAGCTTACTTGGTACTGTAGTATGCATCAGATGAGGAAATGAAGAAGGTAAGGTATCATGACATACTGCAGAATGATAGCAGGGAGATCGTAAGTATCTCGGGGTGCGACACCCTGAATGATATGACTTCTAGAGCCCAAGAACGGGATATTGACTTGGAGCACACTGGAAAGAAGGAATCAGATCAGTTGCTTATATGGGAGGGTCTCGGGAGGAGACCCAAGATTTTGGAGCAGCTTTAGAGAGGCCAACAGGGTCAGATTCAGTGCAGCACTTGCGGGAAACCGCACGATGGAGTTTTTCGCTCCAAGGGCTTGGGTAAGGGTACACTTGGGTTGTTTCCCTGTTTGTGTTAGGGTTATATTTTTAAGAGATGTCATATGCCAATTGCATACCAAGAATTATTAATGGGCAGCGAAAGGTTACTTCCCTAATTGCGGGTTGGGAGTGTACACTGTTATCTTGGTTTATGGTCGAGATCGGATCAGGGGTTTTGTGGAAGGTCTGCAGTCAGGGTTCTGTAGGATGGTTATCCAGCATCGACAGGATTCGGGTATCTTAGTAACCGTTATTGACTGGCTAGTAATGGAGCACTAGTTGGTAAGAGTTGGTTGTCATCGGATCGATCGTGGGAAAGTGAGAAGGATTGGGAATTTTCCAATTTTCATGCATTGTGAAGACTTAGTCGAATCTAAGTGGGGGATAATCGTCTAGGGATTTAGAAGCAGAAGCATTTTTGAAACTTGGATAAGTTTCGCACCCTTGTCAGGAAGAAAGACAGCCCAAGCGGCTGTATGGAATGAGGGTAGTGTGAGTTGGAAGTTCGGAAAACTTGCCAATGATGAGATCACGTTCTCGGAATGTTTGATAGCGGGCCTTAGGAAATCAGGTTGGGGATTCCAGCCAGGGCATGAGTTCAGTTTGGATGTTAGATCGTGTGCGTGTGCTCGACATAGGATGTTTTCGAATTGGTAATTAGCGATTGAGATAGTGTGGAAAGTGTTGTAAGACTGTGGGATAGCCGTAGCATTTACTAACAACCAGATAGTGTGAGAAAGTGTTTTAAGTCTGCGGGTGTAGCCGTAGCATTCACAAGGTTGGAAGATAGTGCTAGAGTGTTGTAAGTATGCGGGTGTAGTCGTAGCATTCACAAGGTTGGCAGATAGTGCTAGAGTGTTGTAAGTCTGTGGGTGTAGTCGTAGCATTCACGAGGTTGGTAGATAGTGCTAGAGTGTTCTAAGTCTGCGGGTGTAGCAGTAGCATTCACGAGGTTGACAGATAGTGCTAGAGTGTTGTAAGTCTGCGGGTGTAGCCGTAGCATTCACAAGGTTGGCAGATAGGGCTAGAGTGTTGTAAGTCTACGGGTGTAGCCATAGCATTCACAAGGTTGACAGATAGTGCTAGAGTGTTGTAAGTCTGTGGGTGTAGCCATAGCATTCCTGAGGTTGGTAGATAGTGCTAGAGTGTTGTAAGACTACGGGTGTAGCCGTAGAATTCACTAGGTTGGTAGATAGCATGAGAGCGTAATTAGATCGCGGAAGGAGCAGTAGTACCCACCAATTCGGGTGCAGCAGTGAGGGCGTGGCAAATCCACATATTGGTTTACGGATTTCCCCATATGAATCAGACCTGTTTAAGCCAGTGACAAGACCGTAGGAACATCACTGCAGTCATGGGATCAAGGAAGCGATGAACCGTTTAAGGTCGTTTGTGATATAAGGCTACCCTTGATCATGTAGCAGTCATTTTTACCGTTGGACTTGGGTGATGTCATGTCACACCCCCAAACCAGAACGGCAGAAACGTTCGGGGGTGGAGGACGTCATGTTCAGTATCATAACAATGCACAATAGTAAAACAAGCAACAACATCATCCATTGCATTAATAGTATAATTTAATACAAGTGTGTTCTGTGTAAAGTTTGAAAGACATCAAAATATATATATATATATATATATATATATATATATATATATATATATATATCAAAATAAAAGACGAGTCTTGAATATGCTCCGTCTTCTCAAAACCTGGTCCAGTGTACCTGTCTACTGGTGACCTGAGAATACAAGTTATTTTGAAAGAGTATATCAGCATTTAAGTCGGTGAGTTCATAAGTATTTTAGTGTCAAATGTTTGTATAAGTTTGATGAAAGTTTGTAAGTGTTTGATGTAAAGTTTGTAAGTGTTTGATGTAAATGTTTGTATACTTCCTAGAAAATCCTATATTTTCTACTAAAGTGGAGAGTAGTCTTCTACCAAGACCCGACTGTTTTGTATGTTTGTTCTTTTGTAAAAGTGAGTGTTTTCCCAAGTATGACTATTATTACCAGAAAATAGTTTACATTACCGTTTATGTGAGAAGATCACTATATGAATGTAATGGGAAAAATGGAAATGTACAGTAATGTTGTAATAAGTAACTACTGAAGCACTAACTACCTTAAAACCAATTTGTTTAATTAAGGTTAAAATGTGATGAGGTTATAACCATACTGATTGACGAGTGTTTAACACGACGACCTGTTGGCGTCGAAACTGATGTGACATTTGTCACCCCTTGGATTGTCTGCCGGACTGTAGCTAACAGTTGGGATGTGGGATTGTCAGTCCCGTATAGATCTATACACACAATGCCCGATCTCCCTCCAGGAGACTCTGGTTACAAAACGCGACCTAACAAGTATATTGCTACGCCGTGAAGTAGTGGTTTCACATTAATCTTATCTTGTTCTTGTAAAAGGATGTATGTTCCTTTCTGTTCTTGTTATTGTATGTTCCTTTCTGTTCTTGTTATTGTATGTTCCTTTATGTTATTGTTATTGTATGTTCCTTTATGTTCTAGTTATTGTATGTTTGAACTGACTCATGTATGAATTGACTCATGTATGAACTGACTCTTGTAAGTTTCATTGTTCTAGGAATAGTAAGTAGTAATCCTCTAAACTATACCTATTATAGTTTACTAGGAAGCTATGTAGTTGAATGATTGATCATGTTTGTACACCTTTGCTACCCAAAGGTATTGAACTGATTGGAAGAACTTTTATATCTACATACATACATATATATATATATATATATATATATATATATATATATATAACTAAGATTTAAACGACACTCGGACAAACAACCGATACCCTAAGTTTACAACCAAACAAGGAACAGGAAATAAAGCGAGTTATCAGTCCTAAGCCCTTTCAACCTTATTTATATTACTATATCTATATAGACATGATTTTGACAATATATAAGTTTAAAAGAGTTTTATGAAATGATAAAGAGTTTATCATATAAAAATAGTTTTAACCATTTGAATGGTTATTGATGACTTGATGTCAGTTTTAAAAATGATTTGAAACAGTTTGTTTGATAACACAATTTTGAAGTCTCAGAAATCCTTTTGTTTGGTAGTTATAAATCACATGTGATTGATACTATAACCATATTGTTTTCTACTTGTACCCCCCCCCCCCCCAAAAGCATTTAAAATCATTAAAAGATAAGTTTAGGGGTATGAACTCACCTGTAGTGAGTGATTCGAATGAAGGATCGATATAGGATGCTAAGTATGCCAAGTGAAGTCTCGAGCACAAACGGATCCTATTAAGCATATAATGACACATATATGTATATAATTAGTGTATATAACAACTAATCATGTAAGGGAACAACCTTAGGTGCTAGGAAACACTTGGAATGAAGTGTTACAATTACATATGATTGTATGAAAGGGTGTTCACGGCCACACTATAAGTGTTTACGGCCATATAAGAGTTTACGGCCACACATGAAGTGTTTACGGCCCTAGGCTGGATCCTATGAAGGGTTTATGGCCATGGGTTGAAGGGTTCACGGCCACTATATGATCTATGAAGGGTTTATGGCCCAATGAAGGGTTTATGGCCGTAAACTCTTGAAGATCATGCATAAAGTGGTTGTTTCTTGGCTGGAAATCAAGAGCTTCTAATGGATAACAAGTGTATGGAAAGGATACTTACTTAATGGAAGTCTTGAAGGTGTTTAAGGCCCCAAGAACAAGTGTGTGTTCTTGGTGAAAAAGATGATGATTTAAAGATCTAAACCCAAAAGAGTTGAATTCATGGATGAAATCATAGGGTTTCACTTGAATAAGAAGGATATCAAGAAAGCATGGAAGAATCACTTACACTTTTGAAGATCAAGGAGGATATCCTTGATGATACTTGAGAGAGAAAGGAGAATTCTTGACTTGAAGATGTGAGAAATGAATGAATAATGAAGGAAACCATTCATATGAAGAGGGGTTCACGGCCAACATGGGTTTATGGTCGTAAACCCTAGTTTGCGGCCGTGAACTCCTTGTGAAGGTGCTCCCGGCTCAATTGCAACACAATGAACTCAAGTAAATACTTCCTAACACCCAATCCTTGAGTGTACTAGGCTTAGAACTCTCAAACAGACCCTTAACAAAGCTAAAAGTTGATAGAAACAAGTCTGACTTTTGATTGAATTGATTGGCTTTACAAGATAGAAATTTCGGGTTGTCACATGTCAGGATTCGACGTATGGACCCGATCGGTTAGTCCCGAAAGTCGTTAGAGCCACAGTGGCAAGATAACTAGTGGCAACTATTGATAGACAAGGATTTCGTTCGGAAGTCGCATGGGGCGACTGTGAGATTGCTCTTGGCTCAGCAACCGGGCATGACTTCAGCATTCCAGATAAGCTGGAACCAGGGGTCCCGGTGGATTTTGGGGAAGCATCCATGTGGCAGCATGTTGTTTCAAGAAGTTCAGTGTTTCAGGCAGTTCAGTGCTTCAGATTGTTTCAGTGTTTCAAGCACTAATGGTATTTTAGGATTTCATGTACGGACGGAGTAACTGATTGATTGGGAAGTGATAAGTCACTCACAGCGGGATTAAATGATCTCAGGATAGTTGATAGGACTCTGATGCGTAGCTCTCGTCCGATTCTAACCGTTGCAGGGATGGACCTCCTACTCGAAGGATTAGCTGAGCCTACTGTCAAGTATAAGGGTTCTGCAGGGATTCAACAATAATGATTCAGTATGGGCGGTCTGTCATGGAGTCAGACCATCTCGGGACTTCAGATTTCAGACATAGTATATGTAATCATGTTGCAAGGAATTCATTCATTGTCGGGTTTTAGAACCATGCGGGAGGATGATTTAGATTGCCCTGGGAAGGCTGGGGTTATGCTCGGGATTGTGGCCATGTCGATCAAGTTGTCGGGCGTGTAAGGGATGGTAAGGAATGATTTCGAGGACGAAATCTAATTTAAGTGGAGGAGAGTTGTAACACCCTATTTATTAAATAAATAAATAGACAAATTAATGAACGAATAGTAGCCCTAAAATCCACTATAATATAGCAAGGTGTTGGTCTTGAGGAGTTAATTGTTACAATTATAGAAGTTGGGGGTTAAAAGTGTAAGTTCCGGAGTGGTTTGTAAATATTTACGAAGGCAAGGCCTGTTTGGTAAATTATTGGGACTCAATTTGAAGAGATTTTGGAGGCTAAGGGGCTGAATGGTAATATATGGACTTCAGTTGCAAATAATTTGTAGAGGAGGGGTTGTTTGGTAAGCTTTGGACCTAAAATGAAATAAATTTATGGAATCAGGGGCTAAAGGGTAAATTTTGGATTAAAGTTGAAGAAGATCTGGTGAGGAAGGATTGAACTTGTTAAAACGCTTAAATGTTGAAAGAGAACACGGGTTAAGACCCGTCATTTCCTCCCGTGTATGGAAGCACCACCCAAGCCAAACCCTAACCCTAATATTCAACATATTCACCAGCCGCCATGTGAGACTCCAGCCGCAAATCTCGTCCCTCCATCTGTCCAGCCGCCACCACCGTTGGAGCCGGGAACCACCGGTCGAGTGTTGTCGTCGTCGTTCCGCTGCCGACGAAGGCGAGGGGTTGACGACCGTTGCCGCCACACCTCCACCTTTCTTCTTCTCCTTATGTTCTGTCACCTTTCGTAGCCGTTCATGGTGGTCGCCGACATCCCAACTGCCCTCGCTCCTGACGTAATTCTGCAGATCAGTCGTCGCCGCTGCCGCCGTTGAGCAAAATATCCCATCAATTTTCCGGTCGAAGTTCACCACCATTACGAGGGATTGGCTGAGTTCAAGTCTGGGGGTGTGCTCGCGAGTAAGTGTGTTGTTGTTCATGTGGGCGTTTTGTTTGGCCTGGAAAACCGAGAACAACCACCATGACAGCCGACCATGGTGGTTGTCGCAGTGTACAACCGTTATGCCACCACCCGCCGCCATATGGTGGTGGTTGTGTGTGATATTTAGTGATGGGGTGCGTGTGTTTTAATAAGTAAGGGGTTGTTTGGCCGGAATTCGCGAGAAAAGCCACCGCCACCACCGTGAGGTGGTGGCTGCCGCCACCAACCGCCGTGTTTGGTGGCGGTGTGCATTGAGTGTGAATAGATTGTTATTTGAGATATGTTTGGACACATTTTGGATCTAGAATCACAACCACCACCACGAGGTGGTGGCCGCCGCCACGAGCAGCCGTTGACCACCACTACCCAAGGTGGTAGTGGGTGGTGCCCGACTGAATTAATAATTAATCAACATAAAACCTTAACAAATGGATTAATTGGCATGTGCTTGGGTTAGAAACCCTAATTAGGGTTTAGAAAACCCTAATCTTGGAAGATGTTAGTTTTGGATTGCCGGGACCCGCGTTTGGACCAGTGGATTGAAGTATGAATTATGCCCAAATACATTGTATGATTGACCTAGTAGATTGATGGACTTAATGGATTAAGTCCTTAATGGGTTAAGTGTTTCTAATTAACCCTAATCATCGTTTCATGTGAAAACCCTAATTGTGTTGGGTTTTGAGTTGGGCCTTTTCTGTTGGGCCTAGATGTTTGGATTATTGATGGGCCATCCATGAACAAGTATATGGACTAGAATATTGAATTGGGCTTTAGGATAAGGCCCATTGGAAAGGCTTGGGCCCAATTTGGAAAATTGGGCCATAGATGGGCCATATTTGGGCCTTGATGATTATGAGATATTAGACCATCAGAATGCCAAGTGTTAGACCAAGGATAAATGGTTGGGCCTTATGGTGAGACCATGTAGAGGTTTGGGCCCAATTTGGAAAATTAGGTCGTATGTTGGGCTTTGGTCCATTGCTTGACTTTTGGGCCTTTGGATTGGGCCTCGGGATTGAATCAAGCTAAGTTGGGGGTAAAGTAGTCTTTTACCCCAAGCATGGACTTATGGTTATATGTTGGAACCCATTTATTAATTGGGTGTCATTTTGATGTTGACAATTCGGGAATCTGTCATTCAGCAGCTAGAGTTTTGTTCGCGGGACTTTAGCAATGCGAGGTGAGTCCTCTTCCAGTAGGAACGGGTCTAAGACACCAAGGTCGGCCCGTTTATGTATGTTAGTGTATGTCGGACTTAGGTTCGATGTCGGGGTTAGCTCGATGTAGTTTATATGTTATGTGTTCCAGACTTCGTTCAGATGTCGGGCGGGGCCCGATGAAGGTCTCTATGCTTGATGTCTTCGTGATTCTTTCATGTATTGTTATGTGTTCCGGACTTCGGTCCGATGCCGGGCGGGGCCCGTTGTCGGACTTGTCTAATGTCGGGGGGCCCGATGTAGTGGGCTAGGCCCAAGTTTGTATATTCTAGGAAATCAATCAGAATTTGAAGAGGAAACTTTGTAAGTCAAAGAGAAAAGGTCGAAGAAGATAGATGATAATGTATGTTTTGCAATCATAAATGATTATGTGAGTTCAAATAATAATTGATTATATGATTTTTGATATGCAATGACATTTGTATTTTAGTTATTTTTTTTTAATCATATGATAAAAATATATTTTGTAATCATAAGTGATTATGTGAGTTCAAATCACAATTGATTATATTAATTTTGATATGCATTGACATTTGTAGTTCTAGTTATCTATTTTTAATCATATGTATTTATGCTCTGTATTCATAACTATCTATGTTCATTTGTATTTTCAGTAAATCCTTTTGTATCTAAAGAGGAAATACCAAAAGCTATAAAGAAAATGTCCAAGATGAAAAATGATAAATGTATGTTTTATAATCATAAGTGATTATGTGAGTTCAATCATAATTGATTATATGTAATTGGTTTTCTGATTATTAACACTTTGATATCTAATGTAATTTGTAGTTAATAAAGAGAATATTACAAAAAAGGCAATAATAGAAAACTCACGACATGCAAGAGCATCGTCAAGAAAAGAAAAGGAAAAGAAAAAAAAGATGAAACCCGATCGAAGCAATCGAAAAAAAAAGACAATATTGAAAAAATGAAAGAGAAATTGCCAGTCAAGGGAAAGAAAGTTGTTTTGGAGAAGGAAAAAACGGGAAGCAAGAAGTTGTGTTTACTCTAAGGAATTTTCAACTGATTCCTACATATATTTGTTGCTATATGTGGATGGCATGCTCCTCCCAGCAAAGAACATGGTTGGAATAAATGACTTGAAGACACTGTCACACCCCCGAGCCAGACGACGGAAACGTCCGGGGGCTTGTGCGTGACTTCATCTTGAAATATCATTACAGTGAATATAAATGAAACATAACATCATCATCACCATGCATAACATAATACAACTTCCATTGTTTACATCAAGTACAATCTTTTAAATTACATGACCAAAACATTCAATGTATGATGTTTAACAGTACACAAAACAAAATCCCATATTCTTGATATTCTTCTGCCTAACGAGTCCCTGAGAATACAAGTTATTTTGAAAACGTCAACATATATTATGTTGGTGAGTTCATAAGCATGTTTGATTGAAAAGTTTTGCATGGTTCGTAAAGCACCAGAAAATCCGATATTTTCTGTAAAGTGGTTTGAAAATAATGTGTCAAAATCAAGTATTAATGCATGTGTGTTTGCTGCTTTTGGAATGTATAAATAAACAAAAATGTAATCCAGATAGAAACCCTGTATTTATCCTAGAAATCCGATATTTTCTGCATATAAAAGTATCGTAATCATAAAATCCCAAGACCGGGTATCGATGTATGTATGTTTTTAGTATCGTCTAGATTTGTATAAATATACCGAAATCTTTGATGAAGTTAGTCTCTAAGTGAGCCGTTACAACCATGCTTGATAATGACTAATTCGCCTGTCTTGACGTTTTCAGACGCCGGTTTTGATATAGGTAAGGTTTGTCGCCCTAGACTGGCCTAGGGCCTGAACTAGCTGTAGTGAACAGCTAAGGCGTGGGGGGGGGGTCACCCCGTATAGATCTATACACAAACTCCCGCTCTCCCTCCAGGAAACTCTGGTTATAACTACAGGCTACGATTGTACACTCAAAGGTGCCAACCGACAAGTCTCACTAGATTTTCAACCTTTCATACCATGTTTAATGTTTACGTGTATGTTGTATGTTTCCATATCCAAAAGGTACATATATATAAGTATACGAAGTTCAATAATTATGTAAAGGTATAATTACGATCTACTAAGTATGTAAATTTCAGTCCAAGCCCAATTAGCATGTAAATGGACCACAAAGGCCCAATAACATGTAAGAGGGTAATTTGGGCCCAATAGGCATGTAAATGGACCACCAAGGCCCAACAAACATGTGACCCATAGTTCAGGCCCAAATTAACATGTAAATGAATCGCAAGACCCAATAAACATATCATGGAAGATATTGGGCTCAATATACACTTTAATGGGCCCTTAAGGCCCATTGGTCATGTAATGTGAATATTAGGCTCAATAAAATTGTTATCGATGTATTTCGTCCATTCGTTATTGTTTCGTTGTTTATTTTAGCTCGAGGTTTACCAAATTGATTATAAAAAGTCTTCTTTTTTGTAAAAACGACATTTTTGGTCAATAAGTGTCAAATTTTCAATTAAGGCCCAAAGTTTTGTAAAAATAACACTTTAGTCCATAATTTATAAAAATTTGTAATTTCGTCCCAAATGTTTAGAAATTCACGGATTTAGTCCAAAAATTTATATTTTGACATTTATGGCCCAGTTTTGCAGAAAAGTGCATTTTCAGCCCCTTGTTGGTAAAAATGGACACTTTCGGCCCAATTTTGATAAAAGTTACATTTTTTGTCCAATTTAGAAATAAATGTTATTTTCACCCCTAAATTTGGTTTATTTACATTTATGACTCAAACTTTGCTCAAATAACATTTTTAGTCCCAAAGCTTTCATTTTTTCGCAAATTTGGGCCCAAAACCGTGAGGCCCAAATGTTTGGCCCGTTAAGCTAAAATTTACATTTTTGTCCCTTTGGAAAACATGTTTATCATAAAAATTCATTTTTATACAAGTAGGAACTGTTTGATCCTTATAAAAACATAAATGCCACTTTTTACCCTTATCTTTTGTTTTCTTGACAATTTTGACCCTTAACAAGGTTTTTGCCTTAAATTTTTATGTCTTAAACATATAACACTTTTAACTTGATAATATGATGTATAAGGTGTCTTAGTTCATGGATCTTAACTCAATGTTACTTAAGATGTCGAGATTTGTTAAGATCTAACACATTTTTACAAAATAAACTAAGAAATCACACAAGACATGCATATAACACATATATCTACACATTTTACTTGTATTCTCCCCCAAAAAATCATGTAAAAACCGAAAACAAGGGGGTATGAACTCACCTTGGCTTTGATGTTTCGGTTTTGAAGAAAAGATGAAGAAGTTTTCGGCCTTGATCAAACTTTCCTTGAGTGGTTTTCGAAATCTATGAAACAAGGAGGTATATTCCATGGAATATTATGGTTTGAGAAGAGATCTTTAAAGAAAATCAAGAAGTTAAGCCATTAATCCCAATGAAAAACTTACCAAGATGATGATCTAGATGGAATACCCCTTGATGATCCACACAAAGTCTCGAAAATATGGATGAAAAAGAGGTGTTCTTGAGAGGATTCTTGAGAAAATTTTGAAGAGAAATGAAGGTGGTGATGTCCCTTGTGGCCGAGAGTATTATGAAGAGGAGGGAAGAGTGGTTTTTGCATGGGAACATGAGAAATACCTAGATGCATGTGGTGTATTAAACTTGGTTATCCTCAAAATAATAATGATGTGTCATGGCTTGGGTAATTAACCATTAAAACCCTTTTTTTTATCTTGGCCGAGAATGGGCTAAAGAGAAAGGAGGTGGATTAGCTTGGCCCATTTCTAGCCTTGGTTCGAAATTATGAGGCCCAATAACTACTTTTCGGCCCATTGGGCCTTTAGGGTAGTTCACGGCCCAAAATGGCATAAAAGAATGGATTTATGGCTTACTATGGTTAATTGGATTGGTTATGGCCCAATAAGGCCCACTAAAGGTAAACAAATTTATTTTAGGCCCATTATGGCCCAAAATGTTAGGTTTCATGAAGGTGGGTCCACTTAGAGCCTATTTAAGGGTCCTAAGCCCAAAATAGTCAAATTGAAAGCTTATTGGTCCATTAGGCCTAATAAGGAAACCCTAGCCATAATGGACTTAAACCGGGATTCTTAGGGTTTTCAGCCCTTAGTTGAACACATGAGATGTATTTGAATGAGCATAGAGTATGATATTCTCTTAGAGTACAAGCTATTACACTAGGTGAATGATTTCATGAGAGTAGAATTTCCTAGCAAAAATGCTAGTTGTGACAGACACTTCTGAAGAATGAGGTTGAGATGAAAGATTTGGGAGCTGCAAAGATTAAAAGAAGATACTTGGAATGAAAATTCGAAGGGATAGAAAAGTAGAGCGATTATGCATTTCTCAACAAAAGTACATTGATAAAGTATTTCATTCATTCTACTTTGATCACTTCAAGAACTCCTTTGAAAACACATTTTAAGCTTGATCGAAGTACTATACCAACAACTAATGAGGAAATGAAGTACATGAGCAAGGTTCCACATTCAAGTGTTGGAAGTCTCATGTACGCGATGGTCTGTACCAGAACTGATTTGACTAATGTAGTTAGTGTAGTAAGCATATGAGTAATCCTGGTAAAGCTCATTGGAAAACAGTCAATTGGATCTTGCGATACTTGAAGGGAACGACATATGTTTGTTTGTTATATGATGCTAACCCTCAAAACGACTTGGTTAATGTTCGCATGAATTAAGTCCCTACATCGCATGGTGATAGGAGGTGAGAGGAAGTTTTTCGGTTGTTTGGAGCGATGTGGAGCTTTGGTGAATTCTTAATTCAAGGTGGAGATTATTAGATAGTGATTTGAGAATACTTACCGGAAATCGTGCCGTGATGGAGAAGACTGCACCGCGAATGTCTGATGGTTTTTCTCGGAAGTTTTTTGTTTGCTTTATTGCGCTTAAAGTCGTCACGCCGCGAATTATGATGATAAAGGGTTCTTCGAACCTCGATTATCAATGTCGACTATTTTATCAGTTCCTTATTTGTGTTTATCTGTAAAGCCTATAAATATAAAGGCTGACAGCTAGGATTTATGTCTCGGATAGTTGATAGAATACTCCTTCTGTCTTTGGACATAGGTAACCTCCATTGAACCGTGTTAAATCGGTGTCTTGTATGTGTGTGTTTTGTGTAAGCAATTAGTTGCGTATTATTCCTAGGCAACATGTTTTTAACCCAGTTCTAATTCTTGACATCTATAAACTAAAGGGGACTTTTCTAAACTTGAAGTAAAATAAAGGGGCTTTATAAAACCTTTCGCAGAAGGCAAGACGATTACAATCGGGTCCATTCGGAAAACCGCCCCAAAAGCAGAGCGAAGGTTCACTTTTCCCGCCACTTCTGCTACTGCAGAGAGAAACAGATGGAGTTCAGCCTCACCGGTAACGCTCTGAAGACGTTTGCTCGATCTGTCACATGTCTGGCACGAATTGGCAATGAGGTCACCCTCCAAGCATCCCCTTCCCAGGTTCTTCCCCCTCTATAGTCAATACATGTACTAGTCTATTAATTCACCCACTCGATTCGCTGGATTTTCCATGTTTTATGTTTCTTAATGCTTTTGAATTCGGGTTTTCGTGTGTAAATTTTGTATTTGTATTATTCAAGCTCCATTTCGTCAAAAAAGTTTCGAAGAAATTTCACTGCATATGTTTCCTGAAGAAGCCGTAATCGCTAATAGGGTTTTACCTTTTGGGTACAAGTTTACAACTCACTTGGAAAGTGAGAAACGCAACAATGTTGCTTAAATGTAGAGCCGAAAATATATTTTTCACCACAGTAACAGTTTTACTTTCATTGTGTTAGCTACTTCAACCAAGCTATGATTAAAGGAGTAATTATATTTAATGAAATAAGATGATTATTTCACTACTTGAAGTTTTCTGGTTTGAAATGATATGAAGGTCACTTCATATTTCTTGTCGGTTTCCATCATGGTCATAGTTATCAATCATTCCACCATCCTCTGGTTTCTAGTTGGCTTCCTTGAATTAGACGCCCCCTTTTGGCGCAAAGCTGAAAATGACACATAGAGAGCTTCTGAGAGTTATTAATTTACTCATTTACTTGTTGCATTATTACTATGCTCTTATTCTCATTAATCTAAGACAGTGTTATCTTATCTACCAGTTAGCTTTGCATACCCTTAACTCTTCAAGGTCTGCATATCAGTCTATCACACTAAAGCCTGCTTTCTTTGATGTGTATAACATTACTGGAGATCAAGTGCAATGTAGTGTCCTTTTGAAGGTATGGTTTTGACCTTTTTGTCACTATGAAATCTTACTATAACAGATTTTATATGGAAAATTAGAAGTTTTACTCTTCTAATTTGCATGCAGGCTGTTTGTTCTGTTCTTAGGACACCATTGACAAGTATCGACCATTTAACTGTGCTTTTGCCTGATCCTGATGCATCAAAAGTGCAGTGGACTTTAGACTGCTACAATGGTAAACTCTTCTGTTTATTTCATTATCCATTCAGGACTTAATAGCCAAAAAAAAAAAAAAAAACAGGGCCTTAACTCTATACTTATATTACTTTGTGAACATGTCTGACTTGTTTTCAGGTATGAAAAAATCATATTGGATTACATGCAATATTGAAGCAGATGTACAACAACTTTCTCTTGATAGAAGAAGGCTACCAAGCAGCTTTGTAGTGAGACCTCGTGATCTCAACAGATTACTTGCTAATTTTCAGTCAACCCTTCATGAAATAACTGTCATAGCAACGGACCCCACGTTGTCACAATCTGAATCTGATGCAGCAAATGAAGTTGGAGGGAAAGCTGTTGAACTCAGAAGCTATATAGATCAGACCAAAGGTAAGTTACCTTCATTTTCTTGATCCTTTTTAGTTATAACTTACAACTTATCTTATAAATTTGCTAAATTCTTTTTTCTTTTTGTAGAAAATGATTCTTCATTACATACCCAGTTGTGGATAGATCCTTGTGAAGAGTTTGTGCAGTATACACACACTGGAGACCCTGTTGATGTAACCTTTGGTGTGAAGGAATTAAAGGTAATTATATATATTCTAGTATGTTCAACTAAAAACATCGATATAAGATGAATGACATCTTTACCCTTCTTTTATGCGCAGGCGTTTCTTTCATTTTGTGAGGGATGTGAAGTTGACATACACTTGTATTTTGAGAAAGCTGGAGAGTAAGAAATATATACATATTTGTTTCGTAATTATCATGATTATTAATATTATATTGTATTGGGATTTGGGATAATCATTATTATTGTTATTATTTAGGCCTATCTTGATGTCACCAAAATTTGGAGTTGATGACGTGTCATCTGTTTCAAACTTTGATGCCACTTTGGTACTTGCCACCATGCTCATGTCCCAACTCCATAATAGTAATAACACAACAACTTCACATGGAGCAGAGGAGCAACCACAAGACACAGACAGTCACAGACATAGAGACAGACCGAAAGGAAATGTTTCTGAGCATCCTTCTGATCACACTAGAATTTGGTCAGAACTTTCAGGTGCTTTTACTATATGTTTCATGAAACAACAATCAATTTTCAAATTACTTTGAAAAATCCACCCACTTTTCATTTTTTTTAAAGATTTAAATATATATTGCAACAGGAAGTGCCACAAAAACTACAACTGGAGGTGGTGGTGAAAGAGATCTACGGAATACAAATAATCATAATAATCATGACATTCACAGGATTAGCAAAATGCACATCTCTAAAGCTGATAAGTATCCTAATATGTGGGTTTGAATTGAATTAATATTTTTATATCATTATTCCTCTTCCTGTTTTGAGCTATTACAAAAATAATTAAATATTCTTGACTCTATATAAAATAAATAGCTACAATTACCAGCAGCCTTCTATGCAAAGAGAGGATGTGGAAGAACGTCAAGGTCAGTAGTTATCATTATTATTTGTGTGCGTGATGGACACACATTAGCTTTATTTATTTATTTGGTGTATATGATTTCAGATGAGGGGGCTGAACATGGAAATAATGGTGTCTCACAAACACAACGCCATGTCAGCAATTGGGTTGATGCAGATGCAGAGGATGATGAAGAGGAGGAAGGGGAACCTTACATTCAGGCCACCCCACCATATTATGAGGAACACTAAGTTCACATTCCATTCCATTGAATGAGATGTCGTAAGGCAGTAAGTAAGGAATTGGAATATGGGATTCCATTCCTTTCCTTTGGATTTGGTTGTCAAATTCTCAGAATCTGCTAAAAAAAACCAACGCATGTTTTTTTGTTTATAAATGGATTTCATCATTCCTATTTCCTAGCCTCGCTCCTTCATTAATTGTTTCCTATACCCCTATACTATACTATCCTCCATAATAAATAAAGAATTTTTTGCCACATGTCCTCTTCTCCTTCATTTGGACACATGGCATTTTTTAGAATTTTAGAATTTTCTATTTTCCACTTGTCATTTTATTAAATTAAAATTCCACATTTAATATGTAAGGTATTTATTAGAGCATACAGTGTGGGTGTGTTGATTCTCGTTATTGCCGACGTGGAGGGGGAAAACGGCGTCGCAACGAGATGAACACCGCCCCCCCCCCCCCCATCTCGTTTATCCTCGTCGTAGCGTTTCTCGTTGCCGTCTTCACCGAATGAAACGAGAAAAAAATCGACCGTTACGAGTTCAAACGTTTGAATACAGTTAATTTAATTAAAAAAAAAACTTTAAAATTAGTTATTCTTTTCCTATATGAATACCTATTATATCTAAACAATTTTTTACACATAACTTCTCTCTTTCTCTTTATATAATCTCAATTATCTTCAAAAAAAAATTATGGATCCTTTCGACTCGTCCGATGATTCCGATGACGATATATTCTTCAGGATGATGTATCATTATTATACTAACGAGCTGCTACAACCAGACCCAGCCCCGCTACTAATAAGACGTGCGATGTTAAACAAAAATCACGAGGAAGGACACGAGCATCTATATCGCGATTACTTTGCGGATAATTGTGTATACTGGTCGAAGGACTTCAAAAGAAGATTTCGTTTGAGTAAGAATGTGTTTCTACGGATTGTCAACGCCTTGGAAAGCCGGTATCGCTTCTTTACTATACTTTTATACAAAAAAAATAAAAATCTAGTACATGTTTCTTTAATTTTACAACATATGCAATATATTTTTAAACTGTAGTTAATTTATGTTTAGATATGAATTTTTTCAATTGAGATATGATGCTAGAGGTAGGCGAGGGTTTACAACGTTGTAGAAATGTGTTGCGGCCATTCATTTGATGGCTATGGGGGAGTCACCCGACACCATGGACGACTATATGAGAATGTCCGAAAGAACCGGAAGGGAGAGTTTGTATACATTGTCAAGGGGTGTTGTTGAAACATTTGTAGACGTGTATTTGCGGAAACCTTCGTTGCAAGATTTGCAAGAATTGTATGTGGTGCATGAAGAACGCCATGGGTTTCTCGGAATGATCGGAAGCATTGATTGCACACACTGGAAATGGAAAAATTGTCCGGTAGCATGGAAAGGGCAATACGCAAGTGGTCATCACGGATCACCTTCGTTGGTTTTAGAGGCTGTTGTTTCTCAAGATTTATGGATTGGGCATGCATTTTTTGGGGTTGCGGGTTCCAACAACGACGCCAACGTTCTTGATCAGTCGTCAATATTCGACGATCTTTTGAATGCAAAGGCCTCGGATGCTCCTTTCACGGTGAATGGAAACGAATACAAATATGAGTATTACCTTACAGATGGAATATATCCTCAGTATTCCACATTCGTGAAGGCATTCCGCCACCCGGTTGAAGAACGAGACAAATTTTTTAAGAGAAGACAAGAAGGAGCACGTAAGGATATGGAACGTGCTTTTGGAGTGCTGAAGGCAAAGTGGCATATAGTTTGAACATGCAGCACGACCATTGGATTTAGAAACTCTACAATATATCATGTATGCATGTATCATAATGCATAACATGGTAGTAGAAGATAAAGGGCGAAATATTGCACACTATATCCCAACGGAGCCCAGACACGTTCAGTTTCAACCAGGAACAGAAGAGTATTTGCATCGAGTTGTTGACATTCAGGACGCAAATAAACACAGACAACTTCGAGAGGACTTGGCGGATTATATCTTCTATGGTAACAATAACGATAACGAATAGCATTTAGTTTTTTAAAAAATGTTTTTTTTAATGAATAGCGTTGTATTTTTTTTATTTTTTTTGGAATTTGGATGTTATGTGTAATTTAATTTGTATGTTAATTTTAATCTTTAAAAATTGTTTTTATTATATGTTATTTATAATTTTTAAACATTATGTTTTATTTATTATGTTATATTTAAAAAATATTTGTCTAAATTTAAAAAAAAATTCGAAAAAGAATAAACAGTAAATTATAAAATGGAAAAAAGTAGGTGTTATAACAAGATGCAACATGGTGACCATTTTCTCATTTGGTGTTATAACACCATTGGTGATGTGACATGTGAGGTGACACCAAAATGGTGTTATGACTAGTTGCCCATCTTATACTCTTAGAAAGGGTTTATATATGTAATGTATTCAATACATTAAAGCTTCATTAATTTTAATAATTCAAAATTTTTCTCATTTTTCTTATAAATTCAAACTTTTCAAATTGTTAAAATTTCATATTTTTTTTTAAATAAACTCATGTAATACATGAGTCTAACACCTAGTACTATACTATACTATTCACCAATTCTTTTTCATATATTTGTAAACCAAATACAAAAACAAAATGGAATTTTGGCTACTTAGGCATTAAATAAAATAAAATAAATAAATAAACATTAACACAAAAGATATGCGTCATTCTCCAAAGTAAGACTTGTTCTACATCCACTACTTAGAGCATCTTCAAGAGATTAACACAAAAGATATGCATCATTCTCCAAAGTAAGACTTGTTCTACATCCACTACTTAGAGCATCTTCAAGAGATTAATCAACCGGATGAAATGGTATTTAATAACACCCAAACTCTTATGCAACTAATGCTTTTGAGTTATTTGATGCATGTGAGGATATACTATCTCTTGAATCTAGCCCATCAACGATATTTGATCACTATCAAAACATATGGAACCGGGTATATAACCACTTTGGACTGTTTATTGGGGAATGTCACGTCTCTTGAAAAAGAATGATCTATTAAATGTCAGATCTTATAAAAATAAAAAAATCAACTTTGATACCCTTTGTTTAGGGGATTGTAAGTCACTCGATACACATCCAAATAAGATGTTTCCGAAGTCTAAAACTAAAGAAAACATTGAACTACATTATGGAAATAAAAATTAGGTCGATTGTACTTATAACGAATTGGTTATGACGGTTTAAAGTGAAGTAAAAATTTTGAACATTACAAAAACAATAACAAATCAGCTTTGATATCACCTCTTTAGGGGCATGTAAGATAGTACATATCCAAATAAGGTGTTTCCAAAGTCTAAAATTAAGAGAAAACATTGAACTACATTATGGAAAAACTTCATACCAATCGGACTTATAACAAATATACTAATGACTGTTTAAAGTGGAGCCAAAATACTTCACAATGCAGAAAAAAATTAAAAAACAAATAAATAAATCCGGTTTCAGGTCTTGGAACCGATTATCCATAAACCCAATGGACATGTACATGGCAGATCGATACTCGGTTTTAGGCCAATGACAGACCCGATAACCGGACCGGTTTTGAGTAATCCGGTTCAAAGCAAATCTGGTTTCAGATCGTCTTTTCAGTTTCAATGTTTGTCCCTAGTTTCTATGAGTGTTCATATAGACCTACTTTTATCATGTTACTAAATAAATGCATACATTGCATATAAATAAAATTTTAGATCAAATAAATATATGTATTAACAATTAAGTCAACTTCAATAAGTATAAGAAAGCTAGTTTTTACACCAAGTAAAAGGATAATGTATCAAACATAATGAATTCAGTTAAAAGTTTAAGTTGAAGAGATGTAGTAGATATAATACAAAATAAATTACTAATATGGTTTAATAATAATATTTATCTCGAGCCACATGATGTTAATGAATTCTAACTCATAGTTGCACATGAATAAAATTGTGTATAACTTTATACTAAGTTGATTTTAAAAACTAATCATTTGGTATTTTTTTTCAATTCTGACTTGATGATATTTTTTAAATACAATTAGTATTTCCAAGGTAACGTAATGTTTAGTTTTTTTTTTTTAAATTATTATATGTATTTTTGATTCAATACTATATTTTGACTATTGTTATTGTTAAATCAAATAATAAATTGTTTTTTTGAAAATTTTAAATTATTTAGAAAATAGTCTTTAAGCATTTATTTAGTTTATTTGATATATCAATAGTGTGAACATGTGAGTTATGAATGAATAAATTTATCTATAACATTTATATTTTTTTATTTAAATTTATTTTTTACTGTGGTTTTATTAAACTATTTTAAAACTATTCATTTATTATTTAACTATGATATGATTCAATGTAGTAATTATTAATTAACCAATGTAGTTAAAAAAATATTTTAGTTTTAATGTTATAAATTTTCAACTTTCAACCTAATATACTTAATTTATTAATTTTGAATATAATATAAAATATAAATACCTAAAAGAATTTAAAAAAAAAAACTAAAATATTTCCAAAATTTTATTTTTTTAAATATTGAAATTTTTTTAATAGGAGGATAAATATAACATATAAACCGCCTCCTAGGGTCTCAGATCTAAGATCACCACCGCTAGGGTTTTGAACAACCACCAGAGGTTTTAGATCAAGCTTCGTCGTCAGTTTCATGTCTGATTTTCACTTTGGCGGTTTGGTGTTGATTACAAGTTTCAGGAGGTGCTGACGGTGATAAGTGGTGATTCCAGATTTGAGAAAGAGGATAGGGAAGAGAGGGAGATGACAACGTTTAGAGAGATAATAAGAAATAGATATAGCCAAAGTGTAACACTCGGTTTTGGATTTGCTTCATTATTCGGGGCTGCGGCCCAATCATCAGTTGTCATGAGGCTTAGGGCCTTGGGGAGGAAAGGATTTAGCCCTTTTCGGATATGGGTGTTATGGTTTAAGTGATCCAAGTGTTTGATGTTGTTTTTGGAGCCTAAGGGTATAATCGTAATTTAATAACTCGGTCCTTTATGAATTTTGGGTTTAGTTTTTGTTTAGGAAGTTTTAAGGCTATGGCGAGTTGTTAGAAGCATAGGGCTTCTTGCCACCTTTCCGTGGATATAAGGTTCGTTGAAAACGGTCCTAAGACGAGGAAGTTAGAGCAGTTTCAAATAATGGCAGAAATGGCCCTTAGTGGAAAAGGTTTGCAAGTTGGTCCCATGCATGCAAGGAGGGAAGGCGCGTGTTTGGCCGCGTACGCCCAACGTAATGAGCAGAGTGCCAAACCCTAATTTTTAGGGTTTAGGCACTATTTAAACAACCTTATAAGTTCAAGGCTCTCTCATTTCTCAGCGTCCACTGACCTCTAGCCTCATTTCGGAAACCCTAACCTCTCATTGAGTGTTTGTGAGATCTAAGTGTGCATTTTGGTGTGCTTTTGCTCATTTTCAAGGAAAAGGTGTTTGGTGCTAACTTGTGGTTCAAAGGAATACTTATAGATCCAGACTCTTGGCTTCATTTCCAACTCATTTAAGGTATCAAGTTCATACCTTGGCTTCTTGTTATGCTTTATGGGTTTAAGACTAGAATTGTTCTTATTTAGGGGTTTTGAGTCCTCCTTGCGAGATTGAGCCACTCCAGGAGCTAAGACTGCTAGATCTTGCCCTTTTTGAGTTTATAAGTTCGTAAAAATGGTATCTTGATCCTTGTTTTTGGTCCATGCATGTTCTAGTTGGATTTATATGGGTCTTAATGGATTAAATTGTTGTTGGGTCCCATTAAGACATGCAAATGCATAAATGTGCCAACTTTATGCATTAAGAGCTTTATTTTATGGTTTTTTTGAAGTTTGGGTGCAAAGTGCTTAAGTGGTTAAGACATAATATCAGTTTTGGAATAAGTCAGTTTACGAACCGCGTAACTGACCGTACGCCCAGCATACCGAGTGTTTGGTCACGATCTGGATTCGTCGAGTACGCCCAGCGTAGCTGAGTGTACGCTCCGCGTACAGCGCTCGGTTGGGCTTTGTACTTGTTGTGGTTTTGGGCTTTGCATCTTTGGGCCACTTCTTTGGATTTTGTTGCTTTGGGCCTTTTGGTCCATCTAAGATCAACTTTTTGGGCTAGGGAATTATTAGGCTTTAGGATAAGGCCCATATGGGGGTTAGGCCCAATTTGGAAAATTAGGCCATTAGTGGGCCTTTGTGGATCTATTGGTTTTGGGCCTTTTTGGTTAATGGATTTGGGCCTCAGTTTTGGTTTAAGTTGGGCCAGGGGTAAAATGGTTATTTTACCCCGAGTATGGATTTGGGCCTCAGTTTTGGTTCAATATGTGTAACACCCGGTTCCTGGTATGTATTTAAATTCAAATAAGTTCACGTTTTGCTCTGGGAATCGGCGAGTTGGAGGCCCAACTCGTCGAGTAGACTCGATTTTGATCGGGAAGTTTAATGATCTACTCGACGAGTTGGGGGACCGACTCGACGAGTAGAAGCTGTCTGGATGAAACCCTAATATTTAGGGTTTGCACCCTATTTAAACGACTTATTCTGCCTCAAACCAGCCCTCATCGTCCCTCCCAACCCAGAGAAACCCTAACTCGAAACCCTAAGCCTTTATTGAGTTTTCTTGAGCTTTTGGTGCCTTTTGTGTGTGTTTGAAGTTGGAAAAGGAGAAGGAAGCTTATGAGATCAAGAGAGAGCAAGTAGATCTAGAAGTCTTGGCACTTTTCCTGCTCATTTGAGGTATAAAGATGATACCTTGGCTATTCATTACTTAGATCTTGATTTGGGGCTATTTTCTACCTTTTTCTAAGATTTAGTGAAGCTATACTCGGATTTGTGTGTATATTCGGAGTTGTACTTCAGATTTGGAACCATTGAGGGTTCCCATGGCATAAAGGTGCCAACTTTATGGCCATGGGAGACCCATGCAACATATAAACCCCTTTTTATGGCTTTTTGAGCCAAGAACCCCATGCATGGACATCAAGTTTGTGACTTTACATATAATATGGACCCTAGGAGGTCAGATCTATGATTTGGATGCGTTAAGACCGATTAAAATCGAATGTATAGTTTTGGACAAAGAGGGACTCGACGAGTCGCTTGGGTGACTCGGCCTGTTGGGGTTAGTTATGGACGTGAAGATCAAAGGACTCGACGAGTTCAAGGCAATGTCCCAACCACATGAAAACGGTCTCGACGAGTTCAGGGAGAACTCGACGAGTCATAGACTAAATACCTTCATTCGGATGAAGATGAACTCGACGATTTCAAGGACGAACTCGACGAGTCAGTTGAAGAAGGTCCCGATGTTTATTGAAGGAGAACTCGTTGAGCTCTTGCTAGACTCGACGAGTAGGGACGAGATTGTAGCATTTTGTGGACGTGGGGACTCGACGAGTTGGTGGACCAACTCGGCGAGTCGGGTCAACCAGATGTTGACTTTAACCAAGGTTTTGACCTTGACTTTGACTTGGACTTTAGTTGACCCTTGTAAGGGTTATGAGTATGAAATGGTAATTTATAAAGGATGTTGTGTAGGGATCGAGGAGTCGAGAAGAGTTGATTTCCATACCGAGGATAGTGCAGACACTACACGACATTGAGGTGAGTTGCCTTTCAGTAGAAGTGGGTCTAAGGCACCAAGGTCGACCCACTAGTAGTTGATTATAGTTGAGATGATTGTCTTTGTGATAATTGTTCGGTTTGCTATTACCTGATGCGTTCTATGTGCCAGTATGACATGTTCTAGGTGATAGTGGTAGTAGGAGGGGAATAGTCCCCCGATTCGATCGTTAGGACCGAAGGGTAGGTCGGACACCCCAGATATGTCTGACAGCATGATTATGATATGATATTATGTGTGACAGTAGTAGGGGTGAAATAGTCTCCGTGACCGGGTGAGATAGACCGGAGGGTAGGCAGGCACCCCAGAATGGCCTGACACGGGTAGGTCAGCACCCCAGAATGGATTGACATGGGTAGGTCGGGCACCCCAGAATCGCCCGACAGTATGTATGTTCTATGATATGTGGTATGATGGGGAACTCACTAAGCTTTGTGCTTATGGTTTTCAGTTTTGGTTTCAGGTACCTCTTCATCTAAGGGGAAGGAGCCGGCAGGGTAGCAGCGCATCGCACACACATGATTCCGCATTTGAGAACCCTGGGATTGTACTCTGACATTATTCTATTTGACATTATAGTTTTTGAGACATGTAACTATGGTTTTGTGGTTTGATATGATATCAGTAATGTTTTCCTCAAACACTTTTACAAGTAATATAACTAAAAACAAGAAATTTTGGTCTCGATTTTTGGGATGTTACAAGATGGGCCAGGGGTAAAATGGTCATTTTACCCCGAGTATGGATTATGGGCCATAGATTGGAACCCAATTGCTATTTGGGTGTTATTTTGTGCTGATACCTCGGGAAGTCGTCAGGGCAGCAGCTAGGGATTTCTTTCAGTGAGCTTCAGCATTCGAGGTGAGTCTCCTCACTGTTCTATGGGTTGAAGGCAACAATGTCGGCCCATTTGGTTTATGATTTATAGGAAGACCCGGGGTGGCCCTTGGTATTTGTATGAAATACCAAGAGGTGGCTCCTGGCAATTTGCATGCAAGACTAGAGTCTGAACTTTGGCAATTAATTAGTTAAGTAGTTGTAGATTGTATGCTATTTGTTTTTGTGATCTTTGCATGGAAGATCAAGAGGTGGCTCCTGGAACTTGTCTGTAAGACCCATGGTTTTGGACCCCGGCTTGGCAAGAAAGACAATGATACGGCTCGTGGCATAATGGCAAGACTATGGGTGACACATAGCACTTTCTATTGATTGTTGGATATGTATGATATGTATGGATCGTATGATATGTTTGGTATGTGGTATTTGGGGAACTCACTAAACTTTGTGCTTACAGTTTGTGTTTTATGGTTTTAGGTACTTCCGGTTTGAAATGAAAGGGCCCGGCTTGACTGCAGCGCATACACCCGTGTTTTTCCGTAATTCGTGATTTTGGGATTTTACTCTGATAGTTGTTTTACTCTGAAATACTTTTAAATGTTTGAATGAAGATAAATGAATGTATGAGTATATATTAAAATGGATTTTTTACCCTATGATTTTCGGGATGTTACAAGTTGGTATCAGAGCCTTGGTTTGAGGGATTCGGGCATACTCTCGGGTGTGCCTGAACTCAAACTGAGGGTTTGGTGAAATTTTTTATAAAATGAACATTTAATTAAAAATGAATTTCTAATCAAAGGAAGGGGTGTGATGCGTGCAATCGGCCGAGCTCAAGTAAGTGGTTCCCAGAATACCAATACAAGTTTATTATGATATATGATATGATTATGTGAATTGCATGCTAGATTAGGGCTAAGGATCTGCTCAAGATTTCTTGATAGGAGAGATAGCCTTTATATGCCTGATTGCATGAGCTTTAGAATTGCATGCTAGTATGAATTTCTGATAAGTGGATAGAATGGTTTGATTAGTGTATGTTGGTTAGATTTTCTCGTTGCCTAAATGTTGCTTTCTTTGTGCTTTGGGGGACACTTAGTGATGTGAGTTGACTGCTAAGTGAATATGCTAAGTCACATGTGGCACATGTTAAATAATATTAGAGTGATGAATTTGACCCTATTGCGCAGCTCTTGTTTGAGTCAACCGTTCTAGGATTGAGTCTTTTACTCGAAGGATTATCTTATCTCTATTGTATGCGACTATATTTATGAGGAAGCTAGTTAACATTGGTGGGAGTCCTTCAACAGTTGAGGGCTGGGTGAGGTCGGGAACCTAGGAGAGCCTAGGATATGCTTCAGTGGATTTAGTGGTGTGGTTTAGTGAGTTTTTGGTGTATCAGTTTGAGAAGGTGAGTTAGAGGATTCGGGATGCTCCTTGAGGAAAGTATGGATAGGTGTGGAAGGTAGTATTGGGCCCGTACTACTGAAAGCACATGATCCATACTTGAATCTGGGAGAGTATTGGAGAATCTAAGAAGCTTATGGGAGGAGGATTCTTGGCTATGTTCTGATCTTTGGCATGTTGTATCTCAGTTTGGTGATGAGCACTCAGGGAGAAGGTTCTGGTTCTGGTTCCGGCTCAGGTGCGGGTACTGATCAGATTAGCGAGCAGATGCGGGAGTTCATCTCATCGGAGATTACTTGTGGTATTTTGGAGCAGACTCCTGTGATCTTTGGTTCGGTCAAGGAGGGAATATTGAAGATCTTGGATGAGCGCCTGGGTGCGTTCCGTGCTGAGGTTATGGCTATCATTGGAGCTCGCACTCTTTCTTTCCGTGAGTTCCATACGTGCAGAGATCGTGTGTTCTATGGGGAGAGGGACCCCATTGCCAGTAGGAGGTGGTTAGTGGATATGGCTAACGCGTTCAGGACGAGTTTCTGTCCTGAGGAGGCAAAGGTCAGCTATGTTTCCTGCCTATTGAAGGACAGGGAACGGGATTGGTGGGAAAAGGTTAGTAGTGAGGTGGGTGATGATTCTGTTGATGCCATGTCATGGGAGGATTTCTCTACCAGGTTCCGAGCTGAGTTTGCACCGGTCATTGAGGTGCAACAGTTAGCGCGAGAGTTTCAGGATCTCCGCCAGACTACTGAGACTGTGGAAGAGATCACCGCCAAGTTCCGCGAGAGGGCTTTGTTGGTTCCGCAGTATGCAGTTGTAACATCCCAAGTCCAGATATACCTTGTAACCCTTGGTCTTTTGAGTACTTGTCCAGTATAGCCCTTTTTGAAAAAATGCGGTGAATGAGTATGCGAGGCGTACGCAAGTGTACGCTCAGCGTACTCATATGTGTGTTTTTGACGCGGAAGCCACCTAGTACACTGGGCGTACCATAGGGTACGTTGGGCGTACTAGATCCAGAGTGAAAACCCTAATATTGGGTGTGTCCCTATATAAATGATATGATGGCATCATTCCTGGCCACCATTCTCAGACAACAAACCCTCTTAAACCCTAAACCTTCGTTCATAGAGCTTGTGAGTGCATTTGAGAGCCTTTGAGTGATTTTGTGTGTTCTTGGAGTGAAGAAGAAGCTTTAGAGAAGGAGTGAGAGTCCAAGCCCTTGGATATGAGCATATATGTGTTGGGAGCTTCATATAGAGGTATAAAGCTTTAAGCTTTCTCACTCTTTTGATTTGTGCATCATAGTAGAGTATTTTAGGGTTTTTGTCCTAAAAGTTGGAGACTTTATGAGATATTGAGCTCCAGGGACTATGATCAACCCCTTTGAGTGTATTTAGTGGTGTAGTGTCATAAAAATCAAGACTTGGACGTTGGAATCAAGACATGCATGAGATATGAGCATTTTGAACTAAGAAAGTGAGAGTTTTGTGTGTTTGTGACCTTATCAGCCATGCAAAGGCTTAAAGTCACTGACTTTATGGAGTAAGAGCTATTAGGGTGTCCAGATCTGTGATATAAGCCAAGGTCTTAACTGATTAAGACCAAATGAGTAGAAAGAGTGAAACAGGGACGTACGTTGAGTGTAATCCCAATACGCACAGCGTAGAGGTCGACCATCCCCGATGCCTACAAGGCAGAAGAGTACGCCCAGCGTAGAGAGCTGGTACGCGCAGCGTACTCTCTGCTGTTGACTTTTTGGTTGACTTTTAGGGTTTGGTCAATCTGTGGACTATTAAGGCCATGGAGGGGTAAAATGGTCTTTTACCCTTCTGTGAGTTTATAGAAGGGTTAGTCTAGCTTCATTGAGAGCCATTATTAATTAGGGATAATTATCGTATGTGTTAGGCGGAGGCTAGACCGGTGATTCGATTTTGAGGTTATCCGATTCTTACGAGGTGAGTCTTCTCTATATACTTACCATGAGTGGTATCTATGTGTGACCGGAGGGTCTTATGTGCTTACTTGAGTTATATTATGCATTTTGTGTGTGTGATATATATGTTATGTTCTGTGTTTACTGAGATAGGACCGGAGGGTCCAAACCGAGTTGTGGGACTTGAGGGTTTCCACTGAGACCGGACCAAAGGGTCCAAACCGAGCTGTGAGACCGGAGGGTATTCACTAAGACACATGACCGGAAGGTCCACACCGAGACGTATGAGACCGGAGGGTCCATGCCGAGTTATAGCCATGAGAGGCTTATTATTTGTGTATGTGGTATTTTGGGGAACTCACTAAGCTCCGTGCTTACCGTGTTGTGTGATATGTGTTTCAGGTACTTCTCAAGACCGCGGGAAGGCGTCGGCGTGATTGTACATACTTGTTCGAGATTATGTTGAGGATTCTGGGATTTGACTTTTGTTTGTGGATTTACGATGACATTTGAGACACTTATGGTTTTTATGAAATGTAATAAATGAGTTTTATGTGTTTTAAAAATGAAAATTTTGGTTTGAAAATTTATGGTGTTACAAGTTGGTATAAGAGCCTTGGTTTGAGGGATTCGGATGCACCTTCGGGTATGTCTGGACTCAAACTGAGGATTTGAAAAAAAAAATCAAAAGAAATGATTTTTCTAAACCGAGTAAGAGATTCTAAGAGAAAACGAGAATGAGCAGTGTGTACAATCAGCCAGGGCCCGAACGGTGGTTTCCCAAAATACCCTTACTTTTGTGTTATGAGATATTTATGAGGTGCTTATGAGATATTAGAAATGCATGCTAGAGAATAGGCTAGGTATTTCATATTCTAGGGCTAGAGTTGCCTGATTTGTGATGCCTTTGCCTAGGAGATGCTTTTGATCAGTGTTATCTGTTATTTGCTCTGAGTATGTACTGAGTTCTGAGTCGAGAGATAATCTAGGAAGAGAAACCTAGATGAGCATATGAGCATCCTACTGAGAGAGTAGCCTGATATTATGAGAGATACAGTACTTGTGAATTAGAATCCTAGGAGGAGGACTTGGGATGACTACAGGTTGGTGTGGAAGGTAGTATAGGGCCCGTACTACTGAAAGCACCGGATCTGTATGCAGCCCAAGTAAGAATCCTTAGGGTACTAAGGAGCCTGTAGGGACGGGAATCGAGTGTGAGTATGCTCGAGCGAGTTTCTGATGATTTTGTGTTGTTTTTCAGAGACATCATGGTGGGTACACGCCACAACCCCAAGAGCAGTGGGACCAATGATGAGGAGATCCGCAGGATCATCCATGACGAGGTAGCTGCAGCCATTAGAGAGGCTATACCGGAGATGTTTGGGTCTATTAAGACCACCCTGATTGAGACGTTTGACAAGCGATACGCTGCTGTTACTGAGGCTACTGCTGCTGCAGCCACTGTAGTTGTTGCTGCCGCTAGGCCACAGGGAGGTGACTCGTTGTTGTTTCGAGAATTCAGCAACACGAAGCCACCAGAGTTTAATGGGACACAGGATCCGATTGCTGCCATGAGATGGATCGCCGATATTGAGGGATTCTTTTATACTTTGTCATGCCCAGAGCATCTGAGAGTCCGGTTCGTCCTGAACCAGCTTCGCTTAGGAGCAAAGGACTGGTGGAAGTTTGTGACGACTGATTTTACCCCGGAAGATCATGCTGCAGTGACTTGGGAGAGGTTCACCAAGTTGTTTCGAGATGATTATGTTCCCCAGGTGGAGAGGGAGAGTTTGGCACAGGAGTTTCTGTCTCTTAAGCAGAAGACAGAGTCGGTGACTAAGATTACGGGGATGTTCCATGAGAGGGCGTTGTTCTGCCCTGAGCACGTGCCCACTAAGAAGGCGCGTGTGAGTCGGTATTTGAGCATCTTGAGGAGAGACATCCGGGAGTTCATGGCGAACTCGTCTTATCGGACATTGGCTGAGTTGCAGACCAATGCCAGGAGGAGGGAGATTGAGTTGGAGATTCAGTACAGAGAGGAGGCAGAGCAGCAGGGGAGAGATAGGAGACCGACACAGCCGCAGCCGGCGGCTAAGCGGGCTAAGCCCGCTGATTCGAGGACTGGAGGCCAAAAGGTCCGCACTTGTAGCAAGTGCGGCAAGGTCCACGAGGGATCTTACCGGTCGGGGATTTGCTACAAATACGATAAGGAGGGACATATGGCGAGGGACTGCCCCAAGGGATTTTCTGTTTGCTTCCATTGCAACCAGACGGGCCATCGGAAGGCCGAGTGCCCTCAGCTCATTCAGGGATCAGCCCAGGGTTTTGCTCCTGCTGCTATTCGTGCTACAGACAGTCGGCCAGTGAAGTCCGAGACACCGAGGGCTCGCGGGAGAGCTTTTCAGCTGACAGCGGAGGAGGTCCGCACAGCACCTGATGTTGTAGTTGGTACTTATTTCCCTATTTTCCTGTTATTTTGAGATTTGTGCATAATTATATTGTGTTATATATATATATATATATATATATATATATATATATAGGTACTTTTCTTGTGAGTTCTGTACCTGCTTTGGTGTTATTTGACTCTGGTGCGAGTCGATCCTTTGTGTCATTAGCTTTTAGCCGTCACTTTAGTGTTGCACGAGAGGCATTGAGTCGACCTCCGAGAGTTTCTATAGCCGATGAGCATGCGGTTTATGCGACCGAGGTTTTCCGGGGATGTGTTTTGGAGATTTTTAGTGTGGATTTCCCAATAGACCTGGTGCCGATAGCGATGGGTGACATCTGTTTCATTGTGGGCATGGACTGGTTGAGTCGATTTGGGGCTATGATCGACTGTGAGCGTCAGATGGTGACTATTCGAGACCCTAGTGGGGGAGTGCTTACCGTGTATGGCGAGGGTACTAGGTTCGGATCAGCTTTTTGTTCTGCTGCCAGAGCGAGACAGAGTTTACAGCAGGGATGCATGGGCTTTCTGGCGTATGTGTTGGATACGCGGGTTACCACGGAGAGGCCGAGTTCTATCGCCGAGGTTTCGATAGTGTGCGAGTTTCCTAATGTTTTTCCCGAGGAGTTGATGGGTGTGCCTCCCGAGAGGCAGGTGGAGTTCCGGATTGATTTAGTTCCGGGGGCGGCACCCATTGCCAAGGCACCTTATCGCCTTGCACCACCAGAGATGCAGTAGTTATCCTCACCGCTTCAGGAGTTGCTGGGGAAGGGATTTATCAGACCGCGTAGCTCGCCGTGGGGAGCGCCGATCCTTTTTGTTAAGAAAAAGGATGGTTCACACCGGATGTGCATTGATTAACGGGAGTTGAACAAGCTGACGGTCAAGAACCGTTATCCACTTCTGAGGATCGACGATTTGTTCGATCAGTTGCAGGGGGCGTCTTGGTTTTCCAAGATCGATTTGAGGTCTGGGTATCATCAGATGAGAGTCTGCGGGGAAGATATCCTGAAGACGGCCTTTAGGACTCGTTATGGGCACTATGAGTTTGTGGTGATGCCTTTCGGGCTCACCAACGCACCGGCAGCGTTCATAGACCTCATGAACCGGGTGTGCAGGCCTATTTTAGATCGATCGGTGATCGTGTTCATCGACGATATCTTGGTGTATTCGAGATCCAGAGAGCAGCACGAGGAGCATCTGAGAGAGATTTTTGGAGTTTTGAGGTCAGCGAGGCTTTATGCCAAATTCTCCAAGTGTGATTTCTGGTTACGAGAGGTTCAGTTCCTGGGGCACCTCGTTAACCAGAATGGGATATCGGTCGACCTGGCCAAGATCGTGGCGGTGATGAGATGGGAGGTGTCGAGATACCCCATCGAGACATGAGTTTTCTAGGTTTGTATCGGAGATATATCATGGATTTCTCCAAGATTGTGGTTCCTCTCACCAGATTGACCCGGAAGGGCGTTACTTTTGTTTGGGGGCTTGAGCAGCAGGCATCATTCGAGACTCTTTGCCAGAGATTGTGCGAAGCTCCGGTGTTAGCCCTTCCGGAGGGAGTGGAGGACTTCGTAGTCTATTGTGACGCGTCTATTTCAGGGATGGGTGCAGTGTTGATGCAGAGGGGTCACGTGATAGCATATGCGTCGAGGCAGCTGAAGCCTCATGAGACGAGGTATCCCACCCATGATTTGGAGTTAGGGGCAGTGGTGTTCTCCCTCAAGATTTGGCGTCACTATCTTTATGGTGTCCGATGTACCATATTCACGGACCATACGAGCCTGAAATACCTGATGGATCAGCCCAACCTGAATATGGGACAGAGGAGATGGTTGGATGTAGCGAAGGACTACGACTGTGAGATCTTATATCACCCAGGCAAGGATAATATGGTAGCCGATGCCTTGAGTTGTAGAGCCGAGAGCGCTCCGATCCGAGATATGTTTATGAGGATGACAGTGATGACTTCAGTCTTTGATACCATCCGAGAGGCTCAGGTAGAGGCTGTGAGACCGGAGAACCGCAAGAGAGAGCGTGTGATTGGGCAGGTTTCCGAGTTTGTGACGGACAGTCGTGGGCTTATGACTTTCCATGGGCGGACTTGGGTGCCCTATACAGGTGGAGCTCACCGTGTATTGTTAGAGGAGGCACATAGATCGAGATTCTCGATCCACCCAGGGGCCACTAAGATGTATTTGGACCTAAAGAGAGACTATTGTTGACCCTGTATGAAGAGGGACGTGGCATGGGTTGTACAGAGGTGTTTGACCTGTCGTCGGGTTAAGGCGGAGCACCAGCGTCCACATGGTCCTTTGCAGCCTTTAGAGATTCCCCAGTGGAAGTGGGAACATATTTCTATGGACTTTATCACCAAGTTACCGAGAACTGCGCGTGGGGTTGACGCGATATGGGTGATTGTGGACCGGCTGACGAAGAGTGCTCACTTCCTCGCTATCAGTGAGAGCTCTTCTGCAGAGAGACTGGCTAAGATTTATGTGAGAAAGGTGGTAGCTCGGCATGGAGTGCCGACCTCGATAGTGTCAGATCGAGATGTGTGTTTTACTTCCAGGTTCTGGAAGAAATTTCATGAGGAGTTGGGTACCCGGTTACATTTCAGTACCGCATACCATCCGCAGACGGACGGGCAGAGCGAGCGGACAATTTAGACGTTTGAGGACACGCTGCGTGCATGTGTTATAGACTTCGGAGGAAGTTGGGACACTTGTTTTCCCTTGGCTGAGTTTTCTTACAACAACAACCACCATTTCAGCATTGGTATCCTCCCTTTGAGCTTCTCTACGGGAGGAGGTGTCGGACTCCCATTTGTTGGGGAAAAGTAGGGCAGAGAGTGATGGGTGGCACAGAGATAGTGCTGAAGACGAGTGAGCAGATTCAGCAGGTCAGACAGAGATTACTGACGGCCCAGAGTCGCCAGAAAAGTTATGCAGACAGGCGACGATCCGAGCTAGAGTTTCAGGTTGGAGATTTTGTCATCCTGAAGGTATCCCCATGGAAAGGGGTGATCCGATTCAGGAAACGGGGCAAGTTGGGGCCCCGATACATCGGTCCTTTTAGAGTGACCACCAGAGTGGGTAGGGTAGAATACCGGTTGGAGCTACCTGCAGAGTTGAGTTTGATTCATAACATCTTCCACGTGTGCCAGTTAAGGAAGTGTGTAGCCGATGAGACGGCAGTGGTACCCCTAGAGGACATTCAGGTGGATGCGAGCCTGAATTACATTGAGAGGCCGATCGCGATTTTGGATCGAAAGGTGAAGGTTCTAAGGAACAAATAGGTTCCCCTGGTTAAGGTCCAGTGGCAACACCGGAGAGGGTCTGAGTTGACTTGGGAGCCGGAGTCAGAGATGCGAGAGCAGTATCCAAAGTTATTTAGGGAGCATGAATTCGAGGGCGAAGTCTGATTCTAGTGGGGGAGAATTGTAACATCCCAAGTCCAGGTATACCTTGTAACCCTTGGTCTTTTGAGTACTTGTCCATTTTAGCCCTTTTTGAGAAAATATGGTGAATGAGTACGCGGGGCATACGCAAGTGTACACTCAGCGTACTCATATGCGTGTTTTGACGCGGAAGCCACCTAGTACGCTGGGCGTACTAGGCCCAGAGTGAAAACCCTAATTATGGGTGTGTCCCTATATAAAGGATATGATGGCCTCATTCCTGGCCACCATTCTCAGACAACAAACCCTCTTAATCCCTAAACCTTCGTTCATAGAGCTTGTGAGTGCAGTTGAGAGCCTTTGAGTAATTTTATGTGTTCTTGGAGTGAAGAAGAAGCTTTGGAGAAGAAGGAGTGAGAGTCCAGGCCCTTAGATCTGAGCATATCTGTGTTGGGAGCTTCATATAGAGGTATAAAGCTTCAAGCTTTCTCACTCTTTTGATTTGTGCATCATAGTAGAGTATTTTAGGGTTTTTATCCCAAAAGTTGGAGACTTTATGAGATATTGAGCTCCAGAGACTATGATCAACCCCTTTGAGTGTATTTAGTGGTGCAGTGTCATAAAATCAAGACTTGGACGTTGGAATCAAGCCATGCATGAGATATGAGCATTTTGAGCTAACAAAGTGAGAGTTTTGTGTGTTTGTGACCTTATCAGCTATGCAAAGGCTTAAAGTCACTGACTTTATGGAGTAAGAGCTATCCAGATCTGTGATATGAGCCAAGGTCTTGACTGATTAAGACCAAATGAGTAAAAAGAGTGAAACTGGGACGTACGCTGAGTGTAATCCCAGTACGCGCAGCTTAGAGGTTGAGCATCCCCGATGCCTGCATGGCAGCAGAGTACGCCTAGGGTAGAGAGCTGGTACGCGCAGCATACTCTCTGTCGTTGACTTTTAGGGTTTGGTCAATCTATGGACTATTAAGGCCATAGAGGGGTAAAATGGTCTTTTACCCTTCTGTGAGTTTATAGAAGGGTTAGTCTAGCTTCATTGAGAGCCGTTATTAATTAGGGATAATTATCGTATGTGTTAGGCGGAGGCTAAACCGGTGATTCGAGTTCGAGGTTATCCGATTCTTACGAGGTGTGTCTTCTCACTATACTTACCATGAGTGGTATTTATGTGTGACCGGAGGGTCTTATGTGCTTACTTGAGTTATATTATGCATTTTGTATGTGTGATATATATGCTATGCTCTATGTTTACTGAGATAGGACCGGAGGGTCCAAACCGAGTTGTGGGACCGGAGGGTTTCCACTGAGTCCGGACCGGAGGGTCCAAACCGAGCTATGAGACCGGAGGGTCTTCACTATGACACATGACCGGAGGGTCTACACCGAGACGTATGAGACCGGAGGGTCCATGCTGAGTTATAGCCATGAGAGGCTTATTATTTGTGTATGTGGTATTTTGGGGAACTCACTAAGCTTCGTGCTTACCGTGTTGTGTGATATGTGTTTCAGGTACTTCTCAGGACCGCGGGAAGGCGTCGGCGTGATTGTACACACTTGTTCGAGATTATGTTGAGGATTCTGGGATTTGACTTTTGTTTGTGGATTTACAATGATATTTGAGACACTTATGGTTTTTATGAAATGTAGTAAATGAGTTTTATGTGTTTTAAAAATGAAAATTTTGGTTTGAAAATTTACGGTGTTACAGAAGCAGATGAGGAAATGAAGAAAGTAAGGTATCATGATATATTACGGGATGATATCAGGGAGTTTGTGAGTATTTGACGGTGCAAGACCCTGAATGATATGATTTCTAGAGCCCGAGAGCGGGAGATCGATTTGGAGCACCTTGGGAAGAGGGGGCCAGATCAGGTGCATATATTGGAGGGTCCCGTGAAGAGACCCAAGACTTATGATCAGCGTTTGAGAGGCCAGCAGGGCCGAAGTTAGTGCAACACGTGCGATAAACTGCACGATGGAGTTTGTCGTTCCAGGGGTATATGCTGCTATAAGTGTGGCAAGGTTGGTCATGTCAGTAGGGATTGCCCTCAGGGGGCAAGCCCATTATGTTTTCTCTGCAATCAGGTGGGCCACAAGAAGGCCGATTTTCCGATGTTGCAGGGAGGAGTAGTGAGTGCGCTTGCTCTGGCTACTTTGAGGATCAACGATGGACGAGAGGGTATGGCAGGAGCCCTAGCAGAGAGGAGTCGGGCATTGCAGTGTCAGACAGGCGGGTATGTTATCTTTTGCTTTCTTCTCGGTTTTATCAGTATTTATGTTGTTTGTTATCTTGCATCGGTTTGGGTAAGCGTTATCTTTGGTTTAATTCTCTATTAATGTTTGGATTATATCTTCAAGAATTGTTATATTCCATTTGCATGTCGTGATTCTTTAGTGGGTTAGTAAGGGTTGTATCTTGTGTAACGGATTCCAAAGTGTTCGGTTGTTATTCTAGTTTTGGTCGAGATCGGTTCATGGGTATTGTGCGGAAGGTCTATGGTCAGAATTCAGTAGGTTAGTTCCCCATTATTGTTAGGGTTCGATGGTTATAGTTTTTGTGGTTGGTTGGTCACTGGGAGTGCCAAGAGAAGGGGTCTATTGCTAAGGTTTTGGTTTTGACATCAGTTCCGAGGACTTCAAGATTTGAGTGTTGTATCATTTGAGATTCTGGGGTTATCAGTTTTGTTGGGATTTCGGGGATTGTTTATCTGGTCTTCAAGGATTGTGCGGTCTTTTGGGTGTGGCTAGTAATGGATCACCAGTATTGGTAAGCGTAGGTTGTCAGCAGTTCGATTATTGGAGGATAAGAGGGATTGGGAATCCTTCAATTCTTGTGTGCTGAAAGACCTTAGTCGAGTCAAAGTGGGGGAGAACCGTTTAGGTATTCAGGAACAGAAGCAGGCGTGACACTAGGATGAGTCTCGCATCCCCGTCGGGGAGGAAGGCGGCCCAAGTGGCCATCTGGATCGAGGATTGGGCGAGTTGGGAGTTTGGGAAACCTCCCAACAGTTGGTTAGCACCTTCTTGGTAATGGATAGCAGGCTTTTGGTGGACCCAGGTTGGGATTCCAGTTAAGACTCGAGTTCAGCTTGGGTGCTTGGTCGAGTGCGTGCTCGAATTTGGATGTGTTCCGATTGATAGATTAGCGGTAAGACCATGGGCGACGGTTGTGGCAAAATGGAAGTGTTGTAAGACTACGGGGTGGCTCGTAGCATTCACTAGTTAGCAGTTAGTGTGAGAGTGTTGTAAGAATGCAGGGTGACCCGTAGCATTCACCGGTCCCTGTGCAGCGGTGAGAGTGTGGCAAATCTATGATTTGGTCACAGATTTCTTCACAGGGTTTAGACCAGGGTGGGTCAGTTCGCAAGGCCGTGGGAGGGCCACAAGATGTTTGGAATCGGGAAATGGTAGGTCGTGGGAAACCGGGTATGATATAAGAATATAGTTGGTCTTGTAGCGTTCAGTTTAGCATTGGGTTTGGTGACGAGATGGTTCGGGTAAATATTGTCAGTTGAGGCTTTCTTTCGGAAGTCGCGTAGGGCGACTGTGTGGGTGTCTTTTGGCTCAGCAACCTGGCAGGAATCCAATATTTCAAATAGTTGGCATACAAGTTGGGACCAGGGAGGTCTCGGATGCTTTTGGAAAGCAGCTAGGAGGTAACATGATGTTTTAGGCAGTATTAGTGATTTGGGGTTCGTGTGTGTGGAGCAGCCTGTTGTTCAGGAAATGCTAAGTCACTTGCAGTTTGGATTAAATAATCTTAGAGTAATTGAATTTATCCTGTTTCGCAGCTCTCGTTTGAGTCTAACCGTTGCAGGAATGAATCTTCTACTCGAAGGATTATCTGAGCCTTCTGTCATGTATAAGTGTCCTGTAGCTGTTTATGGTCGGTGACTTTGTTCCTAATGGTAGCATCAAGATAATCAGGGCTGGAATTGTTGTGTTTAGTCTGTTTTACAATGAGGAATTAACATGGTAATGATTCAGCGTGGGCGGTCTGTCGGGGAGTCAGACCAATGTATATTTCAGGTTTCGAAAGGTAGAAGTTCTTTTCTGCAGGGGCTAAGGATTTGTTCTTCTTCGGGTTGGAAGTTTCTGTTTGGGATCAATTATCTTGGGAAGGTCTTTTTATGCTCATAAGTTTTGGTTGCGTTCCTCGAGTTGTTTGGTATGATCTGAGTGTTAGTAAAGAGCGATTTCGAGAACAAAATCTAATTTAAGTGGGGGAGAGTTATAACACTCAGTTTTGGATTTGCTTCATTAGTCGGGGTTGCGGTCCAATCATCAGTTTTCATGAGGCTTAGGGCCTTGGGGAAGAAAGGATTTGGCCCTTTTCGGATGTGGGTGTTATGGTTTAAGTGATCCAAGTGGTTGATGGTGTTTTCGGAGCCCAAGGGTATAATCGTAATTTGATAACTCGGTCCTTTATGAATTTTGGGTTTTTGTTCAGGACGTTTTAAGGCTATGGTGAGTTTTTAGAAGCATAGGACTTCTCGCCACCTTTCCGTGGATATAAGGTTCGTTGGAAATGAACCTAAGACGAGGAAGTTAGAGCAGTTTGAAATAATGGCAGAAATGGCCCTTAGTGGAAAAGGTTTGCAAGTTGGTCCCATGCATGCAAGGAGGGAAGGCGCGTATTTGGTCGCGTACGCCCAACGTAAGTTGGGGTACGCCCAACGTAATGAGCAGAGTGCCAAACCCTAATTTTTAGGTTTTAGGTACTATTTAAACAACCTTATAAACTCAAGGCTCTCTCATTTCTCAGCCTCCACTGACCTCTAGCCTCATTTCGGAAACCCTAACCTCTCATTGAGTGTTTTGTGAGATCTAAGTGTGAATTTTGGTGTGCTTTTTCTCATTTTCAAGGAAAAGGTGTTTGGTGCTAACTTGTGGTTCAAAGGAAGACTTATAGATCCAGCCTCTTGGCTTCATTTCCAGCTCATTTAAGGTATCAAGTTCATACCTTGGCTTCTTGTTATGCTTTATGGGTTTAAGACTAGAATTATGATTATTTTAGGGTTTTGAGTCCTCCTTGGGAGATTGAGCCACTCCAGGAGCTAAGATTGTTAGATCTTGCCCTTTCTGAGTTATATGTTCGATAAAATGGTATCTTGATCCTTGCTTTTGGTCCATACACATTCTAGTTGGATTTATATGGTTCTTAATGGATTAAGATGGTTTTTGGGTCCCATTAAGACATGCAAATGCATAAATGTGCCAACTTTATGCATTAAGATCTTTATTTTAAGGTTCTTTGAAGTTTGGGTGCAAAGTGATTAAGTGGTTAAGCAATACTATCAGTTTTGGAATAAGTCAGTTTACGCCCCGCGTAACTGACCGTATGCCCAACGTACCAAGTGTTTGGTCGCGATCTGGATTCGTCGAGTACGCCCAGCGTAGCTGAGTGTACGCCCCGCGTACAACACTCAGCTGGGATTTGGACTTGTTGTGTTTTGGGGCTTCGCATCTTTGGGTCACTTCTTTGGACTTTGTTGCTTTGGGCCTTTTGGGCCAGCTAAGATCAACTTTTTGGGCTAAGGAATTATTGTGCTTTAGGATAAGGCCTATATGGAGGTTGGGCCCAATTTAGAAAATTGGGCCATTAGTGGTCCTTTGTGGATCTATTGGTTTTGGGCCTTTTTGGTTTATGGATTTGGGCCTCAGTTTTGGTTCAAGATGGGCCAGGGGTAAAATGGTCGTTTTACCCCGAGTATGGATTTGGGCCTCAGTTTTGGTTCAATCTAGGCCAGGGGTAAAATGGTCGTTTTACCCCGAGTATGGATTATGGGCCATAAATTGGAACCCAATTGCTAATTGGGTGTTATTTTGTACTGATAGCTCGGGAAATCGTCAGGGCAGCAACTAGGGATTTCTTTCAGTGAGCTTGAGCATTTGTGGTGAGTCTCCTCACTGTTCTATGGGTCTAAGACACTAATGCTGGCCCATTTGGTTTATGATTTATAGGAAGACTCGGGGTGGCCCTTGGTATTTATATGAAAGATCGGGAGGTGGCTCCTGGCAATCTGCATGCAAGACCATAGTCTAAACTTTGGTTGTTAATTAGTTAAGTAGTTGTAGATTGTATGCTAGTTGTCGTTGTGATGCTTGCGTGGAAGACCAGGAGGTGGATCCTGGTACTTGTCTGTAAGACTCGGGGTTTTGGACCCCGGCTTGGCAAGAAATACCATGATACGGCTCGTGGCATAATGGCAAGACTATGGATGACACATAGCACTTTCTATTGATTGTTGGATATGTATGATATGTATGGCTCGTATGATATGTTTGGTATATGGTATTTGGGGAACTCACTAAGTTTTGTGCTTACAGTTTGTGGTTTATGGTTTCAGGTACTTTCGGTTCGAAAGGGAAGGGTCTGGCTTGATTGCAACGCATACACCCGTGTATTTTGGATTTTACTCTCATAGTTGTTTTACTTTGAAATACTTTTAAATGTTTGAATGAAGATAAATGAATGTATGAATATATATTAAAAATGAAGTTTTTACCCTATGATTTTCGGGATGTTACACAAAGAGAGAGAGAGAGAGAGAGAGAGAGAGAGATAAGTGGTGCCTTCTAGTGGTTTCTGATGGTGGTGAACTATGGTTTATAATAGTAGTCGATATGTCACCACTAGCATTTTTGGCTAGGAAATTCCATCCTCAGGTAAGCAAGGACTATTGTGAGACCTGTGCTAACACATTTAAGTGTACAATATGAGTTCCTAATGAGCCATGTAGTGTTCGAATGCAAATCTCTCCAAGTCTGTGAAATCTCTCCCAAATCTCTCCAAGTATGTGAAATCTCTCCAAGTATATCGAATCTCTCCCAAATCTCTCCAAGTATGTGAAATCTCTCCCAAATCTCTCCCAGTATATGAAATCTCTCCAAGTATATCGAATCTCTCCCAAATCTCTCCAAGTATGTGAAATCTCTCCCAAATCTCTCCCAGTATATGAAATCTCTCCAAGTATATCGAATCTCTCCCAAATCTCGCCAAGTATGTGAAATCTCTCCAAGTATATCGAATCTCTCCCAAATCTCTCCAAGTATGTGAAATCTCTCCCAAATCTCTCCAAGTATATCGAATCTCTCCCAAATCTCTCCAAGTATGTGAAATCTCTCCCAACTCTCTCCACGTATCTCAAATCTCTCTCAAATCTCTCCATGTACCTTCCTCAGTCGAAAAACAGCTCAAAACCTAAGGAGAAAACCCAATAGGACCCTCTTGGTCCGGAACCCTCTTGGGCCGGAACCCCTCCCCACTTCGAACCCTTTGATGGACTAAGGAGAAGCCTCTCATCCGGAAAAAGATCTCGCATGTGCCTCGGAATCACTAGCCTGCTTCGCACCTCGGACCGGACCTGCTGACTCCGCATCCTGACTCCGGATCCGAGGGAAATGCTTCGGAAATTAGGATTGCCTTCGGAACTCACCCAGCAACTTCGGAATTCATGCTGTGGCTCCGGATTTTACTATTTGGCTCCAGAATTTTGGCCATTTCGGAATTTTTCATCATTTTGAGGTATTTTGACGTCGGGAATCCCACCAAACTCGTATTTTTCCTAACTTAAACCCCTTAAACCTCTGTTTTAAGCCAAATTTGATTATTTAAGATAATATTTAAAGATTTCAAAAGATATTATTTTAAACCATGAGATGTGAATAAGACAAATGCCTTTGACTTTTGATGCAACATTTCAACAAGTTCCAAGGTGTTCATGAATAAACAAGTAATATCCTCCAGACTTCCAAGCACACATCAAATCAACTCCCCTTCCTTTATACAAAAGAAGAACTTCTTCTTACTGACCCTCACTTTTACTCCATTTTTCCCCCTGTAGGTTTCATCTTTCTTCAAGATCTTTTCCTTCACCCACTTAACAAACCCCTCTCATGAACAAGTGGATTCTTCCAAAAATCTTTATCATCAAGGTGGTTCTTGGAAATTAGGCTTCAAGGAGTTCAGCAAGGACATTCTAGTGCTTAGAATCAAGATCTCTTCACTACATTTCAAAGCACCCACAAACTAACTGAAGGTGAGCTTCATACCCCCACCTTTTTCTCAAAGTTTTACTGTTTTTGGGGGAGAATACAAGTCAAAGTCTTGCATAAATCATAATCTATTTGCTTATTGTGTATGCATGCCATATTACATGTGCTTAAGTATGAAACCTTTATAAATAGTCCAAAAACTCGAGATTTGTGGTTAAGCCTCAAGAGTTTGGATTATGTTCCACAAATCATGTTTGGAAACAAGAACTAGTATGTTACCAAGTATAAGTCACGAATTATTATAACAACAACTATAAGCATTTGCTTCAAGATTAACTTAAACAAGTTGTGGAACAAAATATTTTGAAAGTGATTAAAATATGGAAATAATAATATTTTGGATCATTTTTGGCCAAACATAAATACAAGGGTTATCTTGGAACATTATGTCTTACTCATGAATTTTTACCAGGTTAACAAACTATTAGTGATTATTTATAAATATTTAATATAAATAATTTTATCAAGAAAAATATACGAAAACAGAGTTTTCATGACAAAAATATTTGCATGTCATAAACTGCTGTCGTAAAACCTTCAGGAACATAAGTAATGGTCTATAGGTCATAAAACAGAAAATGCGTGTCATAACCGACAGTCATAAACTTACACAAATTATAACTTGACACTTTTCTTTTGACTAATATGGGCCCGAGCCGGCAATGTATAGAAAGGAAAGACCATTTTTGCCAATTCCGATAATGTTGGGTCATTTTGATAAACGTTCAAAATGGCTTATTTTTCAATAAACGAAACGGAACGAACACGAAGTACCCAATTAACAAGCACAATAAACAATATGGAACGAAAACGATATTTCTATCCAATGAGTAAGAATATCATTATTTATCTAACAAATAATGGATCTCAAACGATTGCTCAAAAGGTTGTTAATATTCTAGTCAGACAAATCTCAAAAGTACCTAAATATAAAAATATTAGTGTACGTCTAATGTCATGTAAGGAGTTATAGCCAGAGTCTCCTGGAGGGAGAGCGAGTATTTGTGTATAGATCTATACGAGGTTGACACCCCGCACCTTCGTTGTTCGCTACAGCTAGACCGGCCAGTCTAGGGTAACAAATGTCTTTATCAAAACGAGGGCGCCTGAGAAACGCCAAAACAGGTCTCCGTCATATTAGTATGGTTATAACGACTCACTAGAATATGTTATGTTATCTAGAAATTTATGCAAGGAAAACCTCATAAATAAATTTTGGCACGTTGTGTTGACTGTCCTACGCATGGTAGTTATGGTCCGCATTTGTTGTGTTGACTGTCCTTTTCATTGCGTAGAATGTCCACAATCGCCATGTTGATTTCTTTCACCTAACAAGTATTAGAGTCTAAATACTACTATTTTACCAATAAGAAAACATAGGATTTTCTGGGGAAAACGTTTGTAAACGATAAACTAACACACACATATGCAAGTATACACAGCTGGAAACAGAACTTACGAATATTTTATAGCAGAAAATATAGGATTTTCTGGAGAAAACGATTTTATACGATTTCGATAACGATAAACTAGAACGTACACTCAATTTTACTCGATAAGAAAAACAAGATTTACAACTATATTCACTTTTTGAAGATAGGGGATTTTCAGAAACGGTTGACTATTACTACTCAAAAGAACTAATCTCGAACACAGCTCGCCTTTACAAACTACACTACTTTTCAAAATCACTCCTTATAAGGATGAACCAAAGTAACGACATGCACACATATATCCATGATTTTCAAAGCAAGGCTTCAAACGATTTCATAGAAAATATCGGATTTTCTGAAAGTACAATGAGAACGATTTTAAATGAGTGTAAAACTATTTTATACAAAAATGCTTATGAACTCACCAACTTTTTAGTTGACGCTTTTCAAAACGACTTGTATTCTCAGGGATCTAGTAAGCAGGTAACAAGGGACGCGGATGCACGACTATTTTGCTGTAGTTTGGAATTTATCTACTTGTGTCTCTTTTGTGTAATTTGAATGACAAATACAATATGTAAACAATGTAAGTATGATATCTCAATGTATGATGTTTGGATTTACTCTGTTTCATTTATATTCAATTGTTATGATACTGCACAATGAAGTCACCCGCCTTCGGACGTTTCCGCCGTCTGGTCCGGGGGTGTGACACGATAGTTGTAGGCAGTGGTTGAGGTGGTGCTGGTTTCCAGGCAAGGTGAAAGGAAAATTTGAAAAAGAAGGGGGAGGGGTAAGTTAGGGTGTGGGTGGTGGTAATTTTTTTTTCTTTTCTTTTTTTAATCTAAAAATGATAAATAAACCTGAAAATTAAATGAAAAAGAAATAAAAATGGCAATATAGTCCTTTCATATTTGTAGAACGAAGAGTGCATCTATATACAATATAAATAAAGACCCGGGTTAATTTTTGAAAATAAGGACTAAACATGCGTTTTGACACATTCAAGAGTGATGATTGGTGTAGTTTACTTAATAAATTATAAATTCGTCCTGTAATTTACAGAAAATGTCCAAGTGTATTTTTTTTAACAACAAATGGTCCAAGTGTTTAAAAAAGTTAGAAAAATAGTTCATTTCTAATAGAAAAATTATAGATTACGCCTTCCGCAAAACAAACATTAAAACTTATGAGTTTGACAAAACAATTAGAAATTACAGGTGCGTCCCATACAAAATACGAAGAATTCAACTCTAGTTATATAATATTAGGTATGAGCTTTAGAATCGAACCGGTTCGGAACCGGAACCGGTTTTCCTATATTATAAGAACCGGGAACTGGACCGTCGGTTCTAGCGCCGGTTCCAGTTCCGGTCCCGATTTTTCGGTTATTTTTCAAACTAGAACCGGTTGAAATGTTGTAGATTGTAAAACCCAATCTTGTGATGTATCAATCGATTTCACTATGATGGTGTGGAATCCCAATCTAGTGAATGATGCAAGATGTAATATGGAATAAGAACACAATGATTAATCTTCAATGCACACTATTATTGATTAATAGTCGGGTACATGAAATTCACAATGACACTCTTGGTTCTCTCTGTCTCTCTAGAACACGATATGTGCTTCTTGGAATGATCAACTGACTGACTCATATAACACTATATATACCTAGACCTAAATACAAAGGCCAAGCCCAATACCCAAAACCGAAATCACTTAAGCCTACCGAAATCACATGGTGATTTCGATCCAAAGACATCCGAGATCATGGAGATTCCGGTCCTAAACCGAAGACTATAAAATCATTGAAAAGCAAATTATAAACCACAAATTTATGTCCTAAAAATCCCCCCCCCCTTGGTTTATAACTTTCTTTTATTTTCAAACTTCCTTGATCTTGACTTTCAGCTCTTTCTAGACCTTGACTTTCAACTCTTTCTTGATCTCTTCACGACTTGACTACAAGATGCAAATATGAATCTTCTACACGAATAACTCCATCTTTAGTAGTTGTACTTCTTTTGAAATTTGACTTTGAACGCACATTAGGTATAGTGGCTTCTTGTATAGGTTCTTGAAAATCAGCACTTTCAGCTTTGAGAAACTTCAGAGATAATTACATAGAATCGATTCTTCTGTTTCACTTCAGCAAGTTCATAGATAGCAGCAAATTGATTGAGGAGGCTTCAATGCAATTCGTCATATAACTTCAAATACAGCTTCACCTTGCTTCTGGGGTTGAAAATTTGTGTGTTGAAAAATAATCTTCACTTCTTGTTCCTTCGAATGAGTGTTCTTTGTCGATCACAGATGCGTCTTTAAAGTAACCATGACTAAAAAGTCCTCGTGGATCACAGGGTCATAAAGACCCTTCTCACCACAGTTGTTCAAGGACCCAGCCTTGGCTCAGATGGAGACTACTCGCAGTATCTGTGTGAACACGGAGGAACGCACTACGATTTATTGAGTATCAGAGAACTACTCGTGGCTATTTTTGATGTTAGCCCCTGCATATCCTAAATCAAAGATCTCAATACAGCTTTTCAAGTTAACAAGTTAACTTGACCCTTGGCGAGACGTTCAACGATAATCGTGCCTTGCGAGGTGCATCGCCATGGTGCCTAAACCGTTAATTCCTTTACCTGTGAAGAATGTATTCGAGAATACATTTGAGTCTCTGCAGTTTTTCATGAAAAAAGATTGTCAAGACCCTGGGCGGGATGTTTAGCGATATCTATTTCCCTATTGGGTTAATCGCCTTGGAGCCATGATAGTTCTTAGAAAGATTCCGCCTAACTGACATTTTTCACATTTTCATGCATTCAATTCCTTGTGAAAGTAGTGTGAAGTGTAATAACCGTCAATTCCTTTCCAAATTTCTTCTCCTTACTCAGAAAATTATGATACAGTCTCCTTAAGTCTCTTTGTAACACCCAAAAATTTCAAGCAAATTTAAACTTTTAAAAACACCTCAAGTTCGTCAAACATTACAACTTTGTTTTCAAAATATTATTTATCAAAGTATATCCCAGAAACAAAACATAAAGTGAGGATATGTATGATCATGCCTTCGCCTTGCCGCGATCCCCTGATGTACCTGAAACAATAAACTGAAACTGTAAGCCCAAGAGCTTAGTGAGTTCCCCCAAAATACCGATACCCATACATTCCACATAACCATGTCAGCATTATCATATCATAACAAACTGAATAGAACAACACATAACGGGTCCACAACCCTACAGACTGTAATACCCACGAGCCCACAGTACGAGTCTCCTTCAGCCCGTAACTGGAATGCTCCCGAGCCCACAGTACGAGTCTCCCTTAGCCCGTAACTGGAATGCTCCTAGGATTTGTTGGCTACCGCACGAAGCAGTACAACCTCAACCCATCCCATATAACAAACACATAACATAACCACTGAGCATGCAATAATCATATAACATCATAGGTAGTCCTACAGGTCTACCTAACTGGCATAACCACTATCATGCAATACTAACTCATACTCAACATCTAACACTGCTAGGATAACATATCCAATGGGCCAGCCTTGGTGCCTTAGACCCCTTAGTATTGTGAGGATAACTCACCTCGCAACTGTCATCTGAAACTAGAAAGCTCAACTCCCGGATCACCAACACGAACTCCACCACCTATAGTTACCATAAAACCCTTTTTCATAAATCTCCAAATTACCAGAATACCCTCAGAAGTCAACTGGTCAACCCTTGGTCCAAGTCAAAGTCCACAGTCAAAGTCAACAGTCCATGTTGACTCGACTCGTCGAGTGCAGTCCACCGATTCGTCGAGTCCTTCCTGAACTCGAGAAGTCGTGAAATCCTTGATTGGATCGTCGAGTTCCCCTTTAACTCGCCGAGTTCATACGTGTCCAAGAATTGGGAGAAACCCTAGCCGACTCGCCGAGTCTTCGAACGACTCGCCGAGTTCACGGCAATCTTCAACGGACTCGCCGAGTTGTTCATCCAACTCGTCGAGTTCATGGCCATCTTCATGCGGCTCGCCGAGTTGACTATGCAACTCGCCGAGTCCCTTCAATCCATCATCTATACAGACACTTTTTAAGCCATGCTAAGGCTCCATATTGTAGATCCAGCTTCCCAAGGCATGTTTATCACGTAAAGTTGCAAACTTTACGTGCATGCAAGGTGATAATGACCTAAAACAAGCTAAAGAAGGGGGTTCTAGGAAGAAGAGCTCCACCAACATGCTCAAGACTGAGACTTTATGATGATAAGGGCCAAGATGAGCCTAGATCTGAAGTTGCAACTTCAGATCTTGGTCCATCACTCGAAATGCAACCCAAATGCCCCAAAATGGTTCCAAAACTCAACATAAAAAGGGGATTAACTAGAAGAAGCTCAAGGTGATGACTTGATACCTCCAATTGGTGATAAACTGAGGTGGACTTCAGATCTCCAGCTGTTCCTTGCTCAAGGCTCCTTGGTCTTCAAACCTTTCCTCACAAAAAAATCCCTCTTCCAAGCTAAGAAGCACACCAACAAAGAGAACATTATAATTTAGGGTTTCTAGATTCGAGGGGAGCAGTAAGAGAGGCTAAGGGGGATAAGTGATCCTTAAATAGGGTGCAAAACCCCAAAATTTAGGGTTTCATCTGCCAGCTCCTACTCGCCGAGTCCCTTATTGGACTCGGCGAGTAGGTCACTAAAACACGCGGACCAACCCGCTGCTACTCGACGAGTAGGGCAACCGACTATTCGAGTAGACCTTGAAATCAAGAAAATTCTTATCTAAAATCGATACCTGAGAATCGGGGCGTTACACTCTTCTTCTTCTGAATTCGCATTTCAAGACAAAAGAAATTTTGAGATAAAAATTAAAAAATAAACATAAACTTAACACACAATAGAACAACTAAGAATAAAAATAAAATTAAAATACGCCCAAAAACAATATTTTTGAATTTTTTTTTATTTTTCTGAAAAAGAAATAAAAATAAAAAACAGAAATAAACATATTTTGTATTTTTGGATTATGATTTTTATGATTTTTTTTATGATTTTTTAATTCTCTCCCTAAATTTGTGCATAGAGTGTGACAACCCGATATTTTTCAAGTCAATATAGCATTCAAAAAGTCAAATACAATGAACTATTCGGAATCAATAAAATTAGCGTAAAAAATAAAGTGTTCTAAAATCTAAATTGGGATGCATAAAGTCTTAGATATCGTGCCAAGGTTTCCAAAAATATAAAGAACACTCGAATCCGAGTTATAACGAAGAAGTTATGATCATCCGAAAATCCACGACACACCCGGTAAAACACTGCTAAACGTAAAAAGTGAAACTTCAATAAAATACTTTTTAGCCTTAGGTATCTAAACGAAAGTCGTAGATTACGTTAAACCGTGAGCATGCATAAAAAGAACGCCCAAATCTGACTTCGTATGAGGAAGTTACGATTTTTCTAAGTTTCGGAACAGCGGTAGACAACTAAAAACTCGAAATAAAGATCGAGCGATTTTTAGCCGACGCAACCTAAACGAGAGTTGAAGGTCTCCACAATAGTAGTACAATGGTAAAAAGACAGACGAAAACGGACATCGGATAAAGAAGTTATGGATTTTTAACGGAATTATCCTGTCCCGGCCTATTAAATAAAATATAATTAAAAATAAAGTCAAAATTAGCCGACGAAGTCTAAATGAAAGTTGTAGAGTATATTCCCACCTTCGCGTGGATATAAAGAACGTCAAAACCGGAGCTCGTATGCGAAAGTTACGCATTTTTGAAGTTTTTGGCACGCATTACGAAGCTTATCCGAAGGAGTACGCCCAGCGTACTGAATGGAGGGCCTCGGATCGGCCACTTCGCCCCTACACTCTACTACAGTCCCATCCGAAGACCGGAGACCGTGACATCATCGTTGACGTACGCCCCGCGTACGAGGGTACGCCCAACGTACGAGGTACGCCCCGCGTACTTCGGAGTACGCCCAGCGTACGAGGGCAGTTTTCCTCACCTATAAATATCATGCGAGACCTCCGACTTTCCTTGCCCATTTCCTCTTTCTCTCTCACTTTTACTCCACGTTTAGCATCCCGAGACGATCCCGACTTCCCGGTTTCATACCTCAGTCCCGACGAAGGTCCGAAGCCCCGAGATTCCCGAGAATCTCACCACTTTCCGGTCGAAGTGCCGCCCGAGAAAAATCTCGTTTTCTTCGAATCATCACACTTTCCAGGTGAGTTCATACCCCTACATTTTCAAGTATTTTCATGTTTTAGGGGGGGGGGGGGGAATACAAGTACAATACGAGAAAAACTTATCGTTTTATACGTATTTAAATACATCATTTACATTATTAAAAGTGTTAAATAACATCGATATCAACGATACACTTTACATGCAACGTTAAGTATTATACCGAGTTTTTATCACCAAATGGAACACACTTTCGGAAAAACTATAATGGGTATAGTTTACGGATTATTCATTACATCTTTACGTAAACTCTGTGAAATTGAAATACTTTCATCTACATGAAATAAAGACTTTTCTTTTCGTAAATCTATTAATACTAAGTGTTGTGAGACATTCAGCTTCAACGTACTCACAAGTACGCATTTCAAGTCCTGTATTATAAACCATAATCTCTTGGAGGGAGAGCGTGATACTTGTGTATAGATCTATACGGGATTGACAATCCCGCACCTAAACTGTTAGCTACAGTTAGACCGGCAGGTCTGGGTGACAAACGTCATAACACTACAACGCCTAAAGAACGTTGTTACAGGCAGTCTGGGTCAATAGCACGGTTATAAAACTCACACGGAAGTATTAAAATGAGTTTGATTTACGAGACTCTTGAATGCATTCAGTAAATACATTATTTGAGTATAAATACACTTTTTGAGCACGAAAGATACTATTGCACTCCAGCCTTTGGAACTTTTCAAACTTTATGTAGAAAATATTGGATTTTCTGGAAAACACGTTCAGTTATTTTTACTAAAGGACATACAAATTTCGGTACAAAAATGCTTATGAACTCACCAACTTAATTGTTGACACTTTTTCAAAACTACTTGTATTTCTCAGGGAATCAGTAATACAGGTAACCATCAGCTTTTGGAGAAGGAACGCTAAGGCGTCTATTATCAAAACATTTTAAATCATCATATTTGTAATATTCTTTTGAAACATGTATTACACGCAACAATGTAAGTTTTTATTATATTTATGATGGTTGTGTTTACTTTCTTTACAATATTCAACTGTTATGATACTACGTGAAGTCACCCACCCTCGAATATTTCCGCCATTCTGGTTTGGGGGTGTGACAGATTGGTATTAGAGCATTGTTTATAGTGAACTAAGTATATCGAACCACATAAGATATACAAACTATAAATGCAAAGGGACCAAAAACCCTCTGACAAAACGTTTTCATAAACGATACTTTTAATAAATTAAAATGATATATATATATATATATATATATATATATATATATATATATATATATATATATATATTTATTTATAAAAGTATAAGTACACGCATGCATCGGTCTCGTATCATAGCAAAATTTTATAAAAAGTATTAAGGCAAGTTGCGATACTACGACTAGGCCTCGGGGTATGTAATCAAATCGAGAATAAATATAGCCTGATCAACTATATTTATCCTGGATGTGACCAACGTATGTCGAGGAATGGTCGTAGTGAGCAACAAGTCGAAAACTTACCAAAGAAAACACTAGAATCAAACTTACAAATTTGAAATACTATAGGAGTATTTTAAAATCCATAAGAACTATAATAATCGTGCGAACCTCAATATTTAGTTAAATTTAGGAAATCGTCAAATAAATAATTTTTTTATTACCTTTTTACTCCCAAGTTTTTATAAAATTCTCTTACCTCTATTTCTCGACTAGACAAAATGGCAGGATTTCACATTCTCAGGGACCCCTACTACCCCAACCAAGGAAATGGAGGTTGGATTGAGGACGACCCAGAAGAGGATTCCGAAGAGGAAATTCCCGAGGAAGAACCAGAAGAAGAACCGAAGAGGATCCTGAGGAAGACCCAAACGAAGGATCAGAAGAGGAAGGAGATGGTGGGAGCACAGACTCGGAGCCTGAGGTCTACAACCCTCCCCGAGAAGCAGCAATTCCCCGACGGAACTTTCAGGGCCCGGCGCCCCGCTGGGCTGTGGATCTGAAGCGATGGAGCAGGGAACAAGGGCAACGCCCACCCTACGACATGGTGCGAGGCTTTTATAACCTCAGCAACGGGGGTTCGGCTGACAGGGCACTCCCTGTCATGGTTCGTCGCATTGCCAACCAAGGCGAGCAAGCAAGAGCAAATGCCAACCAACTCTTGGACATTGGGGCCACCGCTGCTGTCACTGCGGTACGTCTTCGTCGTCTGGACGAAGAACATGAGCGGACAATAGAGCACACCTTTTCCCTTCAGAAAGACATTATTGCTGCTAGAGCCGAAGTAAGGGAGTTCCGTAAGAACCAAGCCGCAATAGAGAGGCGTATCATCGAGGCTGAAGGTCAGGTAGCCCGAGCTAAGGCTTCCACAACCACCTACCATGGTCCGCAGCGTGCCACCCGCTCAGAGTAGAGCGCATACTTCTGGCGCTATGTATATACCTATCAAATAAGTGTTGGTGCTACTCTTTCCTTTAAGAATGTAAACCCGACGGATTGTGAGAACGCAGTTCGGGGGTCGGAATGCGGTCAAATTTTCCCATTTTCATTGATGTACCCTAGACCTATATAAGGTCAAATTTTCCTGATCGTTGTATCATATACTAATATCAATGAAATTGACACGCATTTATTATTTCCTCGAGTATTCCATTAAGTTCTTAAAAGAATCATACATTTATTTCCATTAACATGCAAAAACCAGAAATGTTCAGAACTAAAACTTATAATACTAAAACCTCCCATAATCATTTCTAATGACTTATCAAGAACTCGTCTCTTAACTTGTGGCAGAATCATGCCACCAAGAAGAAATCCCCGACGTTTCAATACAAACGGAGCACCAGCACCACCTCCGCCACCCCCTCCATCGATGGATGCTGCTACCTTTCAGGCTGCTGTAACAGCTGCCGTAACCGCAGCAATGGCACAAATGAGTAACAACGGATTAGGAGGAGGGATAAATAGCTCTACTAATGGCCAAAACCAAGGTCGTTCCGGGGAATGTACCTATAAGGACTTCTCCAACAGCAAACCCATCCCCTTTAATAGAACTGGGGGAGTGATGGCTCTATCCCAATGGATAGAGAAAACGGAAGCTGTGTTCGAGATATGCTCATGCCCCGAAGAAAGCAAAGTAAAATTTGCCGCCTGTACTTTCTCCGAGCGAGCCCTAACGTGGTGGAATGGCCACGTCAAGTCACTAACTCTGGTGGTGGCAAACTCCATGGGTTGGGAGAACCTGAAACGGATGCTACTACGAGAGTACTGCCCAAGGGGCGAGATTTAGAAGCTCGAGCAGGAGCTTTGGGGCCTTACGATGGTAGGCTCGGACATCACAAGCTATACAAATAGATTCAGTGACTTGACAATACTTTGCCCAGGAATGATGGTTCTGGAAAGCCAAAAGGTGGAAAGGTATATCTGGGGGCTGTCGCCCCAGCTTCGAGGAAGTGTGCTAGCTTCCAAACCCACGACGTTCGACAGCACCAAGGAACTGGCACAATCTCTCGTTGATCATGGGGTCTGCCAAAGTGTCATGACCGTCGTCCCGGAACCAACAAAAGGAAGCAACAACAATAACAGCAATGCCAACAACAACAACAACAACAACAAGAAGTTTTGGAACAAAAAGAAAGGTCAAACTTCGCAAGAACCTTCAAAGAAACAAATAGTGGCGGTCTATGCTGCTACTGCCCCCACTGCTGTCCCTGTTACCCCTACGCCGGTAAAACAATATGCTGGGAACCTACCAAAGTGAAACAAATGCAATTACCATCACAACGGGAATTGCCGGGAGATGCACTGTAAAAACTGCGACAGGAAAGGGCACACTGCCCGTTTCTGTAGGGCACCGGCGCGACCAATCACCCAAGTTCCTGGTGCTGGAGTGAGCTAGACATGTTATGGGTGTGGGGAAACTGGGCACTACAAGAGGGATTGCCCTAAGGCAAAGAATGCTGGCGGTGTAGGAAGAGTGCTGGCAATAGGGCAGAACAAGGCAATAGTCGATCCCACAGTGGTTACGGGTACGTTTCTCCTCAACAACATTTATGCATGCATACTCTTTGACTGTGGTGCGGAGAGAAGTTGTGTGAGTCATAAATTCAAACACTTACTTAATCAAAAACCCCAAACACTCAATAAAATATTCACAGTAGAAATGGCAAACGGTAAAACAGAAAGCGCAAACGATATGTACATAGGCTGTACGTTAAATTTAAATGAACACTCGTTCCAAATCGATCTTATGCCAATTACTATAAGAATTTTTGATGTCATCATCGGTATGGACTGGTTAAGCCTTCACCATGCCAATATACTTTGTCACGAAAGGGTCGTTCGCCTCAATCTGCCAAGCGGTAAAACTCTTGTCATTTATGGTGACAAACCCAGTACAAATTTACAAATCATCTCTTGCATCAAAGCCCAAAAATACCTTCGCAAGGAATATCATGCCTTTCTAGCCCACGTGGTAGACAAGAAACGAGAAGTGAAAGACATTAAAGACATTCCGGAAGTCTGCAATTTCCCCGACATTTTCCCAGAAGATCTTCCAGGAGTCCCACCGGAACGTCAAGTCGAGTTCAGGATCGACTTGATTCCCGGAGCTACCCCAGTAGCAAAATCGCCATACCGTCTAGCACTGGCTGAAATGCAAGAGTTATCCAACCAGCTGAACGAGCTTCTAAGCAAGGGATTCATCAGACCGAGCTTCTCACCTTGGGGAGCACCAGTTCTGTTCATAAAGAAGAAGGACGGATCTTTTCGCATGTGCATTGATTACCGAGAGCTGAACAAACTCACGATCAAGAACCGATATCCCTTACCACGCATAGACGATCTATTCGACCAACTACAAGGAGCAAGCTACTTCTCAAAGATCAATTTAAGATCTGGGTATCACCAGCTGCGAGTCCTGGAAGGAGACATTCCCAAAACGGCATTCCGAACTCGCTATGGTCACTACGAGTTTGTAGTGATGCCCTTTGGATTGACAAATGCACCGGCGGTGTTCATGGACTTGATGAACCGAGTATGTCGTCCTTTCCTGGATAAATTTGTGATCGTGTTCATATATGATATACTCATCTATTCAAGGAGCAAGGAGGAACATAGCCAACACCTCCGACAAGTGTTGGAAACATTAAGGACAGAGAAGCTATACGCAAAATTCTCAAAGTGCGAATTTTGGATTCAGAAAGTAGATTTCTTAGGTCACGTGGTCAGCAAGGAGGGGATACACGTGGACCCTTCCAAAATCAAGGCAATCAAGAACTGGACAACTCCAAGGACTCCAACGAAAATCCGGCAATTCTTGGGCCTTGCTGGGTATTACCGAAGGTTCATACAAAACTTCTCAAAGATTGCTAAGCCGCTTACCACCCTGACTCAGAAGGGTGTAACCTTCAGATGGGGAGAAAAACAAGACGTTGCATTCCAAACACTAAAGCGAGCCCTATGCAGTGCACCTATTTTAACCTTACCGGAAGGAACAGAAGACTTCGTGGTCTACTGTAATGCGTCAAACCAGGGACTTGGATGTGTCCTGATGCAACGAGGGAAGGTCATCGCATACGCCTCGAGACAACTCAAGACGCACGAGGTCAACTATACCACGCACGATCTCGAACTAGGAGTAGTCGTTTTCGCTCTAAAGATCTGGAGGCACTATCTCTACGGCACGAAATGTACAATCTTCACCGATCATAAAAGCCTCCAGCATATCCTCAGCCAGAAAGAACTCAACATGAGACAAAGACGGTGGGTAGAACTACTAAACGATTACGAATGCGAAATTCATTATCATCTCGGGAAAGCTAATGTGGTAGCTGATGCCCTCAGCCGAAAGGAATACTCTGGACGCCGAGTGAAATCTTTAACTATGACGATCCATTCACACATGTCCATGCAAATCAAGGAAGCTCAAATAGAAGCCTTGAAATCCGAAAATGTGGCAGGGGAAGCCTTAAGAGGAATGGATAAGAATCTTGAAGTCAAGGATGACGGAGTTCATTACTTCATGAATCAGATCTGGACGCCGAAGTTTGGCAGATTCAGAGATGTTGTCATGGACGAAGCCCATAAGACACGATACTCCATACATCCCGGTTCAGATAAGATGTATTTGGACCTCAAGAAACTGTATTGGTGGCCGAACATGAAAGCCGAAATTGCTACCTATGTAGGCAAATGTCTGACTTGCGCCAAAGTCAAGGTGGAATACCAAAAGCCCTCGGGATTGTTGCAACAACCGGAAGTACCCGAATGGAAGTGGGAGCGGATAACCATGGACTTCATAACCAAGTTACCCAAGACGACAAGCGGACTCGACACCATCTGGGTGATCGTCGACAGGTTAACCAAATCCGCGCACTTCCTACCAATCAAAGAAACGGATAAACTGGAAAAGCTAACCAGAACATACATCAGAGAGATTGTACGACTGCATGGTGTACCAATATCCATTATCTCGGACCGAGATAGTAGATTCACCTCGAGGTTCTGGCAGTCGCTACAAAAATCTCTAGGAACAAGGTTAGACATGAGTACTGCCTACCACCCACAGACCGACGACCAGAGTGAGAGAACCATACAAACCTTAGAAGATATGCTAAGAGCTTGTGTGATCGATTTTGGTAAGGCGTGGGACACCCATTTACCATTGGTCGAGTTTTCGTACAACAATAGCTATCACACTAGCATCAAAGTTGCCCCATTCGAAGCCTTCTACGGCCGTAAGTGCAGATCACCTCTGTGCTGGGCTGAAGTGGGTGATACACAACTAGCAAGAGGACAAGCAACCGACAACACTCTCACTGGACCAGAAATCATAAGGGAAACTACGGAGAAGATTGTTCAAATCCGGGAGCGACTGAAGGCTTCAAGAGACAGACAAAAGAGTTATGCGGATAAAAGACGGAAACCCTTGGAATTCCAGGTTGGGGACCGGGTACTACTAAAAGTCTCACCCTGGAAGGGATTAATACGCTTCGGAAAGCGTGGGAAACTAAACCCAAGGTATATCGGACCATTCGAGATCCTTTCCAGGATCGGCCCGGTGGCATACAATCTTCGATTACCACAAGAACTCAATAACGTACACCCTACCTTTCACGTATCGAACCTAAAGAAGTGCTTGTCCGATGAGACCCTCGTTATCCCTCTGGACGAAATTGAAATCAACGAGAATCTCCAATTCGTAGAAGAGCCAGTAGAGATCATGGATCGGGAAATTAAAAGAACTAAACAAAGCCGCATACCCATTGTGAAGGTCCGTTGGAACGCCAAACGAGGACCTGAATACACCTGGGAACGCGAGGATCGGATGAAACAAAAGCACCCACATCTTTTTCCTATAACTCTATCTTAGATTAAATTTCGGGACGAAATTCCCTCTAACAGGGGGATGATGTGACAACCCGATATTTTTCAAGTCAATGTAACATTCAAAAAGTCAAATACAATGAACTATTTGGAATCAATGAAATTAGCGTCAAAAATGAAGTGTTCTAAAATCTAAATTGGGATGCATAAAGTCTTAGATATCGTGCCAAGGTTTCCAAAAATATAAAGAACACTCGAATCCGAGTTATAACGAAGAAGTTATGACCAATCGAAAATCCACGACACACCCGGTAAAACACTGCTAAATGTAAAAAGTAAAACTTCAATAAAATACTTTTTAGCCTTAGGTATCTAAACGAAAGTCGTAGATTACATTAAACCGCGAGCATGCATAAAAAGAACACCCAAATCTGACTTCGTATGAGGAAGTTACGATTTTTCTAAGTTTCGGAACAGCGGTAGACAGCTAAAAACTCGAAATAACGATCGAGCGATTTTTAGCCGACACAACCTAAACGAGAGTTGAAGGTCTCCACAATAGTAGTACAATGGTATAAAGACAGACGAAAACGGACATCGGATAAAGAAGTTATGGAATTTTAACGGAATTATCCTGTCCCGGCCTATTAAATAAAATATAATTAAAAATAAAGTCAAAATTATCCGACGAAGTCTAAATGAAAGTTGTAGAGTATATTCCCACCTTCGCGTGGATATAAAGAACGTCAAAAACGGAGCTCGTATGCGAAAGTTACGCATTTTTGAAGTTTTTGGCACGCATTACGAAGCTTATCCGAAGGAGTACGCCCAGCGTACTGAATGGAGGGCCTCGGATCGGCCACGTCGCCCCTATACTCTACTACAGTCCCATCCGAAGACCGTAGACCGTGACATCATCGCTGACGTACGCCCCGCATACGAGGGTACGCCCAGCGTACGAGGTACGCCCCGCGTACTTCGGAGTACGCCCAACGTACGAGGGCAGTTTTCCTCACCTATAAATACCATGCGAGACCTCCGACTTTCCTTTCCCATTTCCTCTTTCTCTCTCACTTTTACTCCACTTTTAGCATCCCGAGACGATCCCGACTTCCCGGTTTCATACCTCAGTCCCGACGAAGGTCCGAAGCCCCGAGATTCCCGAGAATCTCACCACTTTCCGGTCGAAGTGCCGCCCGAGAAAAATCTCGTTTTCTTCGAATCATCACACTTTCCAGGTGAGTTCATACCCCTACATTTTCAAGTATTTTCATGTTTTAGGGGGGGGGGGAATACAAGTACAATACGAGAAAAACTTATCGTTTTATACGTATTTAAATACATCATTTACATTATTAAAAGTGTTAAATAACATCGATATCAACGATACACTTTACATGCAACGTTAAGTATTATACCGAGTTTTTATCACCAAATGGAACACACTTTCGGAAAAACTATAATGGGTATAGTTTACGGATTATTCATTACATCTTTACGTAAACTCTGTGAAATTGAAATACTTTCATCTACATGAAATAAAGACTTTTCTTTTCGTAAATCTATTAATACTAAGTGTTGTGAGACATTCAGCTTCAACGTACTCACAAGTACGCATTTCAAGTCCTGTATTATAAACCATAATCTCTTGGAGGGAGAGCGTGATACTTGTGTATAGATCTATACGGGATTGACAATCCCGCACCTAAACTGTTAGCTACAGTTAGACCGGCAGGTCTGGGGTGACAAACGTCATAACACTACAACGCCTAAAGAACGTTGTTACAGGCAGTCTGGGTCAATAGCACGGTTATAAAACTCACACGGAAGTATTAAAATGAGTTTGATTTACGAGACTCTTGAATGCATTCAGTAAATACATTATTTGAGTATAAATACACTTTTTGAGCACGAAAGATACTATTGCACTCCAGCCTTTGGAACTTTTCAAACTTTATGTAGAAAATATTGGATTTTCTGGAAAACACGTTCAGTTATTTTTACTAAAGGACATACAAATTTCGGTACAAAAATGCTTATGAACTCACCAACCTAATTGTTGACACTTTTTCAAAACTACTTGTATTTCTCAGGGAATCAGTAATACAGGTAACCATCAGCTTTTGGAGAAGGAACGCTAAGACGTCTATTATCAAAACATTTTAAATCATCATATTTGTAATATTCTTTTGAAACATGTATTACACGCAACAATGTAAGTTTTTATTATATTTATGATGGTTGTGTTTACTTTCTTTACAATATTCAACTGTTATGATACTACGTGAAGTCACCCACCCCCGAATGTTTCCGCCATTCTGGTTTTGGGGTGTGACATAGAGGAAAAATATGAACAAATTTAATAAAAACAAAAATAAAATACAAAATGTACAAAACATAAACTTTTGGGATCAAAAGTTGTCAAACAATTTAATATCTTTTATCAGCACACACCTGTATGAGTAGCTCTGGTCAATCACCAATATTGTGGTTCACTTAAACACAAAGGATATTTGCAAGTTGGAGATATTATAAGTGACAAGACATTGCAATTATATTCTTAAATAGACCATGTAGCTGACGACGACCAAGGATATTGTTGTCCACTTAAATTCAGCAGCGAGATATACAATCAATCTTTAGTCATGGATCAATTCAATTTTAAGTGCACTAGAACGTGTTCCCCATTTCACGACATACCCTAGTAATCAAGGAATTTCCAAAGAACTCTTTACTTTAGGTGAGTGTTCAATTATATAAGAGAGAAGATAGACATAGAGATGCATATGTTGTATCCCTGGTCAGATCTCTTCCAATAATGCAGAGGGACAACATATGACTAACATAGATAGAGGGATAGAGAGATAGAAAAATGCATATGTTGTGTCCCAGTTCGGATCTTCCGATCACGCAGAGGGAATAACATATGACTGACATAGATAGATAGAAAGATGCATAAAGAGAGATGCATATGTTGCGTCCCAGGTCGGATCTCTTCCAATCACACAAAGGGGGCAACATATGACTGACATAGAGGATAAGAAAGAAAAACAATTTCACACCGACCTACTTTATCAGAACCCCCCAGTCACCCTATCAGCACCAGAATTAAGGACATAAGTTCGTACGTCGAAGAAGTGTTGAGCCACAATTCTAGATGATAAGTAGCTTTAATGTATCTCGCAGGCTCCCTTGTTTATCTCACTGCTCAATCTATCCAAGCATCGTATGGTCAGTCCAAATGTAACTATCTAAGTCCAGATGAGTTAATACTGTCAAGTCCTTTCATTGTCAATAGTGTTTAGTCCTTTTATATTGAATCCTTCGTGCCTACCATCACATTGAACACAGAGTCTAAAAAATTCAGCTTCAGTGCATTACACGTATTTCAGATTGCCCTCTAACACTAAACTTCATATCACTTCCCAAAAGATTATCAAAAGAAAAATGGAAGAAAATAAGAAATACTAAATAAAATTGAAAAAAAAAATTCAGTCTTTGAAACGCATCATCTTAAGAAATCCCATAAGCACGAGCATGGTTTTAAGAAAAATTTGGCTTTTGGACAATTAAAGATCAACATTATTATCACAGAGAAGAGAATAGTCAGAAAATTCAAATCGTAAATCAACAATTGAAGTTGCATCTAGATGACCTGAGAACAACAAGCAGATGCAAAAGCATATTCAGCCTCAGCTGTGTTTCAATTTCGGAACGAAGTTAATAAATTCAAGATTCAACACGCCTTTAAAGACGATCCCCATTTGTGATCCTTTCTTTCTTCCTTCCTTCCCGTAAAGGACACATACCTTCACTTAGAGTTCTGAATGTTGTGCAGTTGAGAGATGTCTCTTATAATGTGTCTGAAACAACCACTATCAACCTACCAAAGTCTGATGATATTCCTCTATAGCTGCTCCAGCACAGAGTGCGGGATTAGTTGGTCTTTGGAACCAAGTCCATTTTGAAGTTGGGTCTACCATTACTATCTACACAACATACTCTTTCCCATGACATATCCTATTTATCAGACACAAAAGATGAAGAAATGTTAGAAATATTAGATGATTTAGGAATGTAAACTTTTGGTACCCATCTGTAGTCCGGTTTAATCCATTTCTTGTTTGATCGGATGAATGCCTCAACACTCGTTTTAGAACTTGAAACTGATCGTTGAGATGACTTCGACCTAACTGATCTTTGTTTAACCGAACCATCTCTTGAATTTGGCATCTTGTCCAACATTCCCTTCTTGTCCTTGAGAGTTTGATTCTTGGCCTTTTTATCATTCTAGTCACCATTGCGTGAACGCGAACTCGAAGGCTTTCTTTTGGAAGGTCTCCCCCTTGATGCGTTCTCCCTACCTTGTTTGTAGTAGAGAACATACGAACGATGTGGGCAAGTTCTAGCAATGTGCCCAGGAATCTCATAGTTAAAACAAGTCTGTCTTTTCATATAAATAATATTGCAACTTGGTTCTTGTCCAACTGAAGTTCGTTTCGAAGAACTTCCACAAGCACAAGCACAAGAACATTTATTAGACTGCTTGACAGATTTTTGTGGCTTGGAGTTTTCAACAGTGGGAGTATCATCATCACATGCTTTTGAAACATTTTCAGTAGAACTAGGATTAATTTTGTCCTGCTCACTCCCATATTGCATTGTTACTTTCTTTGCACATGAAGTAGAAGCATTAGTATCTTTCACCTCATCACTATTAGTGGGGCCAGATTGTTCATTCTTAACTGAATTTGATACCGGGGGCTGGCCATATTGTGCAAGTATCTCTATCTCCTTGGTTTCAAGAGGCAGATTATAGTTATCATTGAGTGGAGGTGGAACGCTATGATATCCTAGACCCTCACCCTATTTGTCTTTCCACTTTAATTGTTTCTCAATCATAGTTTCAACTTTCTTACTTGACACATCAAATTTCTTAAAATTAAAATATGCATTTTCAAACTTTATTTTCAATGTGTCAAGTTCAGCAGTTAGATTGACAATCTTTTCTTGAGCATAATCATAGTGTTCACATTTAATGTTGTATTCTTCCTTAATTCTTTTAAGATCTTTGGTTTGGGCATCTAGTTTTTCTTTTAAAGGTTTTTGGGCCTTTTTGAGAGTATATCCTTCATATTTAAGGTCCTTAATGTCCCTAATTAATAAATCATGTTGATCACGATAATGTTTAAATTTAGCTTCACAGGACTGAGAGCATGAAACTTCATTAACCTCATTGGTACTGTTGTAAGAATTCATTATTTACCAAAAATAAATGCTTCTCTGACCAAAAATACCAAAGGATGGTTGAATTAATGCTAACCGAGAACCTAACTGAATACGAGGCTTCTCAAAACCAAGAACAAGGCTTCTGAACCGAGAACAAGGCTTAAAAACCGAATACGAGGCTTTGGGACCAAAATCTCAATAACCGAGAAGCTAGACCGAAAATGCGAACCCAATTATGTAGTGATATGGACATATTTAGTTATAAAATTCATGCATTATCTTAATACTTTATGTTGATTTTATCTTATTTAATGAAGAAAGGGTGCTTAGTTAGTTTAGAATTTCATTTTTCAGCAACAATGACATGCTCGGATGGAAAAGGAAGCGAAACTAGCGATTGGAAGCTTGGAAATTGGATTTTGAAGAAAGAAGGTTGTTGCTGGACAACTTGACCACTCGTCAGTGTTTTGGCCATATCTCATGAACCGTAACTCCGATTGACGAGATTCAAAATGTTCTGAAAACTAGACACAATTTCGGACGACTTTAGTGTTTTGAGAAAATGTTGATTCCAAGAAAACTCGACAAGTTGATTAGAAAGTTCGCGATTCTTGACGCTGACTTGCCGTACACAAGATTTTAATGACCAACTCGACGAGTTGGGTCACAAACTCGTCGAGTTGGCTCTGTTTTCATAACTTATATATAGAAACACTTCTCATTCGAACCCTAATTAATTGGGAAGCTTTACGATTTTTGGAGGCCAGAAGGGTTCTTGGAGTTGTGGTTTTCGAGATTTCAACTTAGATATCAATTTGGAAGAAGATCAAAGGCAATAACACATTACTTTTATCTTAATCTTTTGCATGAACCATGTTTCAATCATTAGATTTCGTTTTTAGTTTGTTATTTGCTGTAGATATGAGCTAGAAACTCATTACTTCTGTTTAGACTAGATGAATTTATGAATATGGTGTGATTTTATGGCTTGGATTAATTTGATTTGGTGAATTTTGTTTTGTTAAGCTTGTTAAAGATCCTCATGTGTTAACAATAACTATTTTCTATTAATTATCAAGTATATTAAGTTGCATGAACATCTCTTAATTGCTTGTCTCGTATAATTTATGTGAAAACAATGTTATATGCCTAGGAATAGTGAACATGAAACTAGGGGTTAATTATAAAATAGGTAAGTCAATGTGTGAGCTTGTGTGACGAACCATCATACAAGAAGTTAATTGAATTAGCAATTTAATTAGCTAACTACAAGTCTTACTAAACCCGAATCAATAAACTAGGAAACTCATTAGTTTAACCAACTGGCCACTTTTGAATTGGTTTGTTTTCTAAGGATTAGTAATAGTGAACATGAACCTAATCACATTAATCGGTAGCCAATGACAAATTAATCCATTGCACGTGCCATAAAATCAACCATAAGAATAAGTAAGTCGAACCTGAACAAAAGTCTCCTTTAATATTGAGTTTAGTTGATTTTTATTTGTTTTAGCGGTTAATTGCTTTGTTTGAGTGTTAGATAAGTGCTTAAGTTTCTAGTCTTGAAAAACTAGAGAAAACCTCCTTTCTTTTATTATTTGTTTTTTAACATAATTCTAGTAGTTAGTTTATTTACCGTTCCCTGTGTTCGGTACCCTGCTTGCTTAACTATGCCACCATTTGACAGGTACACTGCCTTTTGTGTGTCTAAATTATATTTAAAAAGTAGGACTAAAACTAGTGCAATAAACAGACATCATGTAGACCGAAGACTCTAACCGAGATCTCAAAACCGAAAACCGAAGTTGACCTAACCGAGAATGCGAGGGGCTGAAGTGCAGACCGAAGACGTGGACCGAGAAACGAACTGAAAATGAAGATGTACTGAGAACTTGAGTACCGAGAACCCTAACCGAGAATGCGAAGCCAAGACCGAGAACACTGAAGCTGAGAACTCTGACCGAGAATGCGAGGCCGAGAACTCTGACCGAGAATGCGAGGCCGAGAACCTTAACCGAGAACGCGAGGTCGAGAACCATGACCAAACCGAGAACCAGTAGCCGCCACCGAGAACAGCGAGGCAGAGATCAGAGCGCATCTGACCTAACCGAGAACGAAGCTAGCCGCCGAAGACTCTTGAAGCCCTATCCGAAGACGAGGTTTGCCGCTGAGAACTCCGAGGGTTGTGACCGAAGACCTTAAAAAAAACGCCAAAAACACGAAATTTTCAAGTTTTAAAAGCCAAACTCGATCAAAACTCTAAAATAATGAAGAACACGAAAAACAAACAGCCAAAATTTCGTCAAAAATAAATCAAAATGCCAGAAACTCCAAGAAAAACTCCAAGAAACGGTTAAAATCTTGCCAATTCGATTGATACTAATCCTTAACTCTGATACAAATTGTAAAACCCAATCTTGTGATGTATCAATCGATTTCACTATGATGGTGCGGAATCCCAATCTAGTGAATGATGCAAAATGTAATATGGAATAAGAACACAATGATTAATCTTCAGTGCACACTATTATTGATTAATAGTCAGGTACATGAAATTCACAATGACGCTCTTGGTTCTCTCTGTCTCTCTAAAACATGATATGTGCTTCTTGGAATGATCAATTGAATGACTCATATAACACTATATATACCTAGACCTAAATACAAAGGCCAAGCCCAATACCCAAAACCGAAATCACTTACATCCGAGATCAAGGAGATTTCGGTCCTAAACCGAAGACTATAAAAGCATTGAAAAGCAAATTATAAACCACAAATTTATGTCCTAACATAGATGATATGCTATCTTCTGGAGTCTGTAGTTGATTCAATATTTAACCAAAATATGATTTTTTTTACATTCTAAATTAAAGTACAAACACTAAATTACATGCAGAAAAAAAATCAAGTAAGACTTCATATGAGTGAGTTATGTACATTTTAAAAGTGGGACATATTCCAAAAGAAAAAATGCCGAAACAGAAAATACACAACATTGATATGTTGTCTTCCAAGGCCTATAGCCGATTCAATATCTAACCAAAATATGTGTTTGTACAATCTAAAATGAAGTACAAACACCAAATTACATGTTGAAAAAAAATTCAGTAATTTCGACTTCATACGAATGAGTTATGCATATTTAAAAAAAGGAGAAAGATTAAAAAAAAGTGTTGAAACAGAAAAAATGCAACATCGATATTCTTTCTTTCGGGTCATGTATCTGATTCAATATCTAACTAAAATATACGTTTGTACAGCCTAAAATGAATTACAAACACCAAATTACATGTTAGAAAAAAAATCAAGTGATTCCGACTTCATATGAATGAGTCATGCGTATTTTAAAAAATGGAAAAAATGTCAAACCGGTTCCGATTTTTAGAACAGAGACTGGTTTTCATAATGAAGAACTGGTAACCAGACCTTATTACCAATTCTGATTTTGATTTCGGTTCCGGTCCGATTCCGGGTCGAACAATTCTAAAGCTCATCCCTATATAATATATATATAAGTATCAATTACATGTAAATGTAAAGTTTTATATGAGGGTTTACATAAATTTAAAGGGAAATCTTCGAAAAAGTCCTAAAATTTTACCCTAATTTACTAAAAAATCCCAAACTAAAATTTGTTTACAGAAAAACATGAATTACCGGTAAAAATGGCGATTTAACCTATTTTTCCCGGTTTACCGGTTTCATTAAAGTCCCATTATTTTACCATAATTTACGATTAACTCCCAAACTAAAATTTAGTGATGATTTTGCCCTTTTCTCCATGTAACATACATTTTACCGATTTCATTGTTGACATGAACGCCTAGTTATTAAATGAGTTGATGAGATGAATATGTTAGGTTATATAATTTTATGTTTACCATAAAACTTGATATCCTGATGCATTGTATATTTTTTAGAATATAAAATACATCCAACGAAGACTGCAATAATTACATAAACTAGCAACAACTTCGTTATTTTTACGTTTATAAGAAATTTCTAATTGTCTATCTAAACTTATGTAACTCAATATATTCATCTCATCAGACATCAACTCATTTCCTGTTGTTTTTTTTTCCTGGAAACATATATTTTATTGGTTTCATTGCTGACCTAAATGCATAGTTATAAATGAGCCCATGAGATGGATATCAAATTTTACAGTAAACGTAGCATTATATAACTCATCGCATTCATCTTATCAGCTAATTTAATGACCAGGTGTCCAAGTCAACAATGAAACCGATAAAATATATGTTATATGGAGAAAATAGTCAAATCATCACTAAATTTTAGTTTAAGACTTATTCGTAAATTAGGTTTAAATAATGAGACTTTAATGAAACAGGTAAACCGGGAAAAAGGGTCAAATCGTCATTTTTACCGATAATTCATGTTTTTTTGTAAACAAATTTTAGTTTGAGATTTTTTCGTAAATTAGGTTAAATTATATTACTTTTTCGAAGATTTTCCAAAAAGTTAAATTACATAAAAACTCTTATCTTTATATATTCTCATGATACAATATCCAAATCCTTGCCTTTTTATTACTTCCTTAAGAAGAAGCTCCTCTTCTGTGCGCACCCACAGATGTCCACGGGCTTGAGCGTATCGATGGCGTCTTCTACAATCCCTTGTTGTTCACCCCCCGCTTCTTATTCATCGCCGTGGTTCCGACGAACCACGGTTAAGACCCACTGTTCACTGCTCGCTAGAAACAGTATCAAAGCTCCGTTGCCTCCGCTAAACCCTAAAGATCCATTTCTTTCCAAACTCGCATCACTGGCCGCTAATTCACCGGAAAATCTCCTTAATCGACCGGTTAACTCCGACACGCCGCCGTACTTGGACCTTTTTGACTCTCCAACGCTCATGGCTACTCCCGCTACCGTACGTAACATCTATTTCTTATTAGTTATTACCTAATTTTGTGTGTTTGTTTCGTATATCCTTGTAGTCGTTTTATAACCTGTTGCTAAACTAGTACTAGCCCTAGCTCAATTTTGAGCAAATAGACAAGGTATTTACATCTCGTGCATTTAAAAACCACTAATCATGGAGTATACTTTATATTTTGGGTTGTGTTTTAGAAACTGGTTCTACTGTTAACGAATTACATGGGGCCTTCCCTTAAATACAAGTGGAAAACACATTGTAGTGCCTTATTTCTGCTCTTATAGAAACTAAGGATGTTGCTTGTTGTATTATTCTAGGATGAATAAAGAACGTATTGTAAAACCAAAGTTGAAACGATATGAATTTCAAGTCTTTACACAAATCAAGCAGTTGGTTCTGAGATTTGTTTCTGAAAGTGAGAGCCTTGACATGGAACCAAGGTTCTTCACATGTGCCATATTTTTCTTATAGCTTTTTTGACACATATCCATGGGCTCATTGTAATTCTAGCCCTTTTTGATGATAGGGTTATATGCAAGAAATGGAAATGTAATTTCATTGATTTGTTTATTACATCATCCTAATTTCATTTCTTTCTATTACATCATTGTAGTTTGAAAAAAAAGTACCCAATCATAGGAATGTCGTTCAAACAAGTGTTTAATCATCATCCTAATTTCATTTCTTTCTAGCCCTTTTTGATGATAGGGTTATATGCAAGAAATGGAAATGTAATTTCATTGATTTGTTTATTACATCATCCTAATTTCATTTCTTTCTATTACATCATTGTAGTTTGAAAAAAAAGTACCCAATCATAGGAATGTCGTTCAAACAAGTGTTTAATCATGACATGCGATGTGATGGAGACCATATTAGGGATGAATCACCTTTTATCATTAGTAAATTCTCCCTTAATTGTGTGATGGTTAATAATATCTTAATTGTTTGCATTACATTTTACTTGATAAAACTTAAATCAATAACAAAATAATCATAATTTTTTCTAATAGGTGGAAAGATCTGTCTCTTACAATGAACACAGGCCAAGAAGGCCACCTCCAGACCTTCCATCATTGCTTCTCCATGGAAGAATAGTGTACCTTGGCATGCCAGTGGGTAGCTTGTTCTTGTTCTTACTTCCATTTATTTGTTATTATAATAGCATCCAATTTTCTTTTCTTTCTATTAGAGTTATGGGAAGAAATGAAAGTAGGATGCTATAATAAATAAATCAACAAAAGTATGTTGCTATATCTATCTATACATAAAGACTTATGGAGGCGTTGTATGATTATGTATCAGTTGGTGCCAGCTGTCACTGAGCTGATCATTGCAGAGTTAATGTATCTTCAATGGATGGATCCCAAAGAGCCTATATATCTTTATATAAATTCTACAGGAACTACTCGTGATGATGGTGAATCAGTGAGTTTGTTTTCTTGAGCTTCCTTCTTTTAGCTTGCATGTTTTGGGTTGATGTCATCATAAATCAATAAAAGTAGTTTGCTATCTTTTGATAAAAGAATGATTTTATATGATTAGGTTGGAATGGAGACAGAAGGTTTTGCAATTTATGATGCTATGATGCAATTGAAAAATGAGGTAACTTTTATAAGATCTCTGAACAAGTATATGCATATTCATTCAAACAATCATTTGCAACCTTTTATGTGCAGATACATACAGTTGGAGTAGGGGCTGCTATTGGTCACGCATGTCTATTGCTTGCTGCAGGGAGTAAAGGGAAAAGATTTATGATGCCACATGCAAAAGGTACTCATATAATAATTTATATATTTTGTTATATATCTTTTCTTTATTTATTGTATTTGTATTTGAAGTAATGAGTATGTTACTTTTAGCTATGATACAACAGCCTCGTATTCCATCATCTGGATTGATGACAGGAAGTGATGTTTTGATACGTGCAAAGGAGGTTGGTTTTAACATTTAAATTTGCTTTTTTTTTTTTACCAACTTCACCTTTTTACTATTTATAAATTATAATTACTTACAGGTCATCATTAACAAGGATACACTTGTTGGTCTCTTGTCAAAGCACACCGAAAATGTGAGTCATTGCTCTTTTTTCTTCTCTCTTTTAGGCTTTGTACCGTGATTGGGACAAAAATCACCCAAAAATATGGAAAAGATGTTGATACCCTTCTCATCTTCATCATCTTAAATAGCCCTAGAAAGCTTGTCTAGTCCAATTTAATTCAATCCCATGTAATTGTCAAGTTAACCTTAGGAGGTTGTGTGTGTTACATGGAACAAGAGTGGAGATAGGGAGTGATAAAAGGATGAGGAGGGCATTTATGTCTTTTGCACAAATACACAAGAAAAGAAACACTAATTGGATTGGATGAAGATATAATATACTATATTGATTGTTGTTTGATTAAATCAGTCAGTGGAGACAGTAACACAAGTGATGAGAAGGCCTTTTTATATGGATTCCACCAAAGCTAAAGAGTTTGGTGTAATTGATAAGGTAAACCCAAACCCAACCCATGTTCTAATAATTCACTAATATTTTTTGTATTATTGTATATCTTATTTAATTTATATTATAATCATGTGATTTGATTTGATTTGGTGTTTAGATACTGTGGCGTGGTCAGGAAAAGATCATGGCAGATGCAGCCCCACCAGAGGCGTGGGATAAGAATGCTGGGATTAAGTCTCTTGATGCAATGTAGATTATTCTCTTATACTCTACTCTACTCTAGGTAAAATGCCCTTCCTTGCTTCCCTTGATAAGTATGCTGTAATTAAATCTCTTGACAGCTTAAAAACTAATGTTATCAGATTTTGGGTGTAGGATTGGATTGGATTGAACAGACAGACGACAGGGATGGAATGAATATTGAAGTTCCCTGTTGTAAGAAATATGATTAACCTGTTGTTTTCGAATCAACCCAACCCAACCCAAAGATTACACTAAATTGTGCCGGATAGTGTTCTACAACATAACTTAGATATATGGCATTATTACCGAATCCTCAGAGTAGGAGGCTTATTTCAGTATTTCACTGTTGAAAACTTGTATACTGAATCATGCTTATTTTTAAAAAAGAAAAAAAAACTCGTAGCCATATATATTGGAATTGGAACTGTCATATTGGATGGAAGATCTCTCTAGACACCCGTGTGCTCACCTCACAAGGTTTCTGACCTTGACCTTGGCCTTGACCAGACCCACAACAGGATGGATACAAATTAAAAATGCAATTTAGATCGGTTTATGTGAAAATACATTAATTTCAGTTATATTTTATTGTTAAATACATAAACATTTTATGGTTATATATAAGGGTGAGATCGATACTGGAACAGTGGGACAGAACTGGTATTGAACCAAAAGTTCCGAAACAAAATGGCACAAAAGTAATTCAGTTCGAGAAAATAGATTTAGTTTGAGCTTAGAAGTGAGAAAAATACTAACCAAAAGTTCTGAAACCAAAATAGCACACAAGTATTGATTTGGTACCATCAATATTTTTGTTCACCTTTCGTTATAAAAGATAATATATATCTTTTCTTGTTTTGAGTTAAACAATGCTTTTCTCTACTAGTTGGAAACAAAGGATTACTACTAATTAAACAACTTTGTTTATTAACTAAGAAATCTTGATATATTTCAAATATGTACAAACATGAAACAACCGTTATCATTACAACAACTTTACGAAGTGTTTTATAAAAATCTTTCTATAATTTTTTTCTAAAGGTTAAAAGAAAAGCAAAAAGGATTTGACCAAAGTTAGAGTAAAGCTCCAATGTCAACTGAACTCTTCAACAACTGTTTTTTTAATTTTACAAATAAATTTTTTTTTTATATACTACATGACAGATTTGAGTTTTTGGCCCCAAGCCTTTAATAGAGTCGCCTACTTGCCCCACCCATTAGCATACCGGATAGCCTTACCGACTTACCGTCGTCACGACACAGTTCGTTCATAAAATAAAACACCAGAATTTGAGTTATTCCGTGAAACGAATCAACGATTAGTTTTCCTCAGTATTTACAAGCAGTTTACCTGCAAAACGATTTTTTTTTCCTAAGAAAAAAACCAAACAAACAACCTAAAAGGCCAGTCTCACTCAACTTTCCTGTGCACTATCCCCCCTAACTCTTTCCCTGAGCATTAATCTGATAACGATGGAGGGTCGTTGGTTCCAGAAGGAAGATCGGTGGAAAGACAGAGCGCTATGTCTACAACACCGCCTCAGAGATCGTTTCCGAGTCGTCGTCGACCAACACCGTCGCCGACATAGGTCCAGTGGGTACGTTTCCTCTGCGACGCAACCCTGGCTTCAACGCTTTCGCCATTTCCGAAGTCAAACATTAGCCACTTCTTCCACTTTATACCGTAAAAGAGGTTCGGCTAAAACCTACTACAATTGAATTGCCTGCCTGTATCCATAATTCATATCAGTAACTTTTATCTGCGTGAATTGAAAGAATCAGTAAGATAATCTTATTTTATGGCAATAATTTTTTTCTTGACCTAAGGTGATACCTGCGTATATGAATTGATGTGGGACATAAGGAACACATGTGTAATCAGAAGTGGTAATGTTCAAGATATATGAAATCGTTTTAGAATTTCTTGTGTACAAGAATTGCAGTTCATTTTATGGTAGTGAAAATGGGCATTATTGTTGAAGTCATTTGCTTATAAATCTATCAGCTAAACCTATATGATTAACACATGAACAACAGTACACAATCCTTGTTGATTTTGTGAAGGTGATGAAGAAGCTATATATAATTAGCAAAGTAAATCAAACACTCCTTTAAACTTCTAGATATAGAGTACATGTCATGATGTTAGTGCATTTTTCTGTATCTAGCACATATGATTAGCAAAAGTAAATCAACTGTGTTTTTTTTAATATGTAATCTGCAGTTAGCAAAGAGTTTGATACAGAAGAGGATTCAGTTCTTACCCAAATACTTCAGGCTGTTGCTGTTCCTGTTATTGGAAATGTTTGCCATGTTTTCATGCATGGACTAAATCATGTCCAGGTAAATGAAATGATCTCAATTAAGTCTCCTAATTTGTAATCACCTCAAAAACAAATGCTGGAAGTAGTTCTTGTTTTGTATTGCAGATATATGGAGGTGAAAAATTACAACAAGGATTGCTCAACAGACCTGATAAGACACCACTTATCACAGTAAGCCAATGATGAACATTGTGCTATGTTGTTTTTTCATCATTCTTCTACATATCCTTGAATGGGTTGTTTAATAAATGTAGGTAAGCAATCATATTGCTTCCATGGATGATCCATTGGTTATTGCTGCACTTCTTCCTAAAAGTCTTCTTTTGGATGCTCGTAACTTGAGATGGACACTTTGTGCTACTGATCGTTGCTTCCGTAATCCACTCACTTCTGCATTTTTTAAGTGTGTTAAAGTTCTTCCTGTCTCTCGTGGTGAAGGAATTTATCAGAAGGTATGGGTTCACGTGCTTTTTTCCTTGTGCAATGATCCTTTAATTTCTTTTCTGGGGTTGATTAGTTATATTTGACCTATCAAAAAAACATCTAATTGGAGATGCATTCATTCTCATATGGTTAATTTTTGGTTAGGGTATGGATGTTGCCATTGCAAAACTAAATAGAGGTGGGTGGGTCCACATATTCCCTGAAGGCAGTCGTTCCCGAGATGGTGGATCAACTATGGGTTCTATAAAGAGAGGCGCTGCAAGGTTAGGATCTCATTTTCTCTTATATGCCTATTGCCTAAGGCCTAATCTTATCTTCTTACTGGGTGTGGTAAGAGACTGGGTCTGGTATGACTCAGTCAGATCTGACTCAATCAGCAACTATCAAACAAGGGTAGAGCCAACAAAACAATTAGGGAAGGGAAGTCTAGTGTAGGTAGACTGTGTGAGGTGATCAAGAATTCATGATCAACCATTTAGCTTTTAGTTTTCAAGTGGAAGGCTTTTTATTGTTTGTCTGACCTAAATATGGTTAATTGTCGCCTTTTTGTTGTCTTTATCCAATACTCAATATGGTTAAGGCCTAAGGGTTAAATGCAAGAAATAGAAAAGGTACTTTTATTGATTTGTTTATAATATTATAGCATCCTACTTTCATTTCTTACCATAGAACATTCTACTTTGAATAAATCTACCAAATTATAACAATGTCATCCAATACAAAGCAATTTTCACTGCTATAATTGGATAGTTTTTTCAAAGCATGGTATCCTAATAAGAAAGAGAATTCAAAGTACTTCAATATGAAGAAATGAATGTACCATGCTATAAGTACACAAAAAATTTGAAAATTCTTCCACATTGTTAATCTTGGATGCTATAATTTTTCATTCAAAGGGTTATTTTTGAATTAAAGTTGAATTAGCCATAATTGTTTACTAAATTTGAAAATTCTTCCATAGGTTAATCTTGGATGCAGACAATGCCCCGATGGTTATTCCATTTGTGCATGCAGGGATGCAAGAGATGATGCCTGTTGGAGCCTCGTTTCCTAGGGTTGGCAAAACGGTACAAATATTTGGAACCTGTTCTGTCATGTCATGTCATGTTCTGTTTGTCTTGTCATGTGTTGTCCTGTTGCAAAAAACACTATTCATGTTTCTAATCGGTGTGAAATTTTTAGGTGACGGTACTTGTGGGTGATCCAATCGACTTCAAAGATGTACGAGACTTGGAACAGGACAACACTGTTCCAAGGGGAAATCTATACGATGTTGTCTCTACAAGGATTGGTGATCGTCTCATTAAACTAAAAGCACAACTTGACAAGTTACTTCAAGTGCAAACCGACGATGTTGTTCAACATTTTGATGATAATAATGATAATAATAGCAATAAACAGGATCACGAGGAGTATTTTAAGGTTGAATCTTCTTACAAAGGCTTTGGGATTGACCTCATGGGTTTTGCTGCAAGAGGTTTGTTTGTGAATCAGAAAATGAAGGAACATGTGGTTGAAGGGGGGATAAGTATAAGGCCTTTGCCTTTGAGGGCATGGAACAGTTTTTGGAGACAACTGTTGCATAATAATGATAATGGAGTTGCTTCACTCTATGTTGTCGGGGGCCACTTGAGACTTTTACGTCCATAGAAATAGAAAGCCTTGTTTGTACCGTGTGTTTGGCATGCATTAGACTGGTAGCGAGTGAATGAGATAAAATAAAAATGTGGGACAAAGACTCCCCTCCTCATCTCTTGTCTCTTGTGTGTGAGTGTCCTTATTCTCATCCTTCAAAACAGTCTTAGAAAGCTTGTAAAGCCCTTTTTGGGTAACAAACAAACATGCAAATTGTTCATTTTAGATTAAAATGTATAACAACTTTTTGACTCATTGTTGAATGCTTATTTATATGATAAATTGTCATTATTTGCCGTTTTATGTAACCTACACATATTATGCAACCATGTTATCTTGTTAAATATGCTACATGATATATTGTGGTTATAGAACGACATCCCATTGCATATTTGACTAAGAAACATGCAAAAATGGGGAGAAACTGTGAAAAATCCTTTGTGTAAAGTGTAAACAGACATTAGTTAAGGCTATAGAGGCGAAGATAATAACTTACTTTGGCTTTTCCTTTCTCATTTATATATTTACTAACGCATGCTGACAGCTGGAAATTATGTTATAATGACTAATAGAGAAAAAGGGAAAATATGTCATCATGTCTTATTACACATAAGGCTAAGGGGAGTGGTAACCCTCCTAGCACCTTGGCACGTCAGCTTTTTAATTGTCATTTCATTTTTCTTCATTTAGCACCTAATCTTAACATTTAGTAGGGAGTGGTAGCATCAAATATTGTGTTATTTTTATTTAAAAAAATAATAATAAAAGGAAAAGAAAAAAGCAGCAAGCCAATCAAAATCCATTTCCCTTCTCTTTCTCTCTTTCCTCTCGCTACATGACTAGCGAGCCACTTTTGGCGACGACCTTAGCGAGTTTGAACGGAATGGCTTTGGCGATCTTAGCGAGCTGGAGGCGAGTCCCTAGCGAGGGCCACTCCCTCCAGCCTAAGAGTTAAGTGCCCACAAAAAACCAAAACCCCCACATGTTTCTTTTTCTGCAAAAATACTGACAACCGAAGAGCAAGTTTTGTTTCATGGAAATGACAAGTCACCATGGATATAGTTATCATTCTTCACAATTCAAGGCCTATTATACACTTTTTTTTAAATATCCAAATTTAATTTAAGCTTTTCTATAGAACACAACCTCACCCACCCTCAAAATTAAAACACCAAAAGGGCCGGATGTTGACCGGTTGACAATCAATGTTTGACCCCAACAAAACACAAACCTACTTCAGCCTGAGCCTGCAACTCTTCCAAGACCTTTACAAGATGTTCCCGAGGCATGTTTATGTCCGCCTTCTCTGCAAGCATTTTCCTCAATCTTCATCCATCCATCCACATTCACATGCACATAACAAAATAACAATTAAAAAAATAAAAACCCTTACTATAAATGCTACTTCAAAAATATATGTTTCGACTTGTTCTTACCAATATAGGTAAAAACAATATATGTATGGGTAAAAAAATTGTACCTTCGAACAATTGCAGAGTCTCCATGACCTGAGCAAACTATTAGCATGGCATTGTTAGGTAAATTGGAGTAAATGTTTTTTATTCTGGAATTCAATTGATTAAGAACTTGCTTCAAATCAGGTGTGACTGTGTACTTGATGCTTTTTCTAGCCTTGGACTTGTTATTACTACAAGTAAGCAAAGCTATCATCTCAGCCACTTTGGTATTCAATGCCACGTCATCATCTGCTTGTTTCTTGTAATAACTACTCAGTTCTGTAAACTGGGCCCACACAAAATGTACTTTCTCGTTTTTTACCTGTGGTTAATTAAATGGTTAAAGTAATAGCCTCCAATACATATGTAAATGTAAGTACATTGTTATTTATTGCATTTAGCCCATAATTATAGGATAAGTAAGTAAAGTACTTCTTTAATGGCTTTCGAAAGAGCTTCATCATCACAAGTCACAGGAATGGAATGTGATGATTCTGAAGCATATCTTTTCACTATTGATATATTATCAATAAAAGATGAGGCCTTCCCAGAGTCACCCAAAACTGTAAGAAATTTTTTCCTTGTAAATGATGGAGGTCGACCAAAATCAGGCCCTGTTTCAAAAAAAACAAGTGGATAAATTATACTGAACATAAAAACTATAGTGAAAAATTTTCAACTATGAGATCTCATCATTGCCAGTTGCCAAAAGAATGATAGGTTAACACTTTTTGTTTTATATAAAATTAGGGTGATATTACCCCCGCCTTGCGAGGGTGTAATTTGTAAATTTTGTATTAGGTAGGACCATTTTTGTAATTTTTTTAAAATGTGGACTGTTTCTGGAAATTAAAGGGACAGTTTTAGTAACTTATTTTCTACACAGGGACCAAACCTGCCAACATACGTAAGTCTTAAAACACATGGACCTTTTCTGTAAAACAAATCTGCACATGGACCTTTTCTGTAAATTACAGCGACTGTTTTCGTTATTTATTTTCTATGTAGGGAACAAATTCAAACCTCACTTTTGTAAATTTGATATTAGGAAGGGGCATTATGTAATTTTTTTAACATACACACCATTCCTGTAAATATAATTCTGCACAGGGACCTATTCTGTAAATTACAGGGACCGTTCTTGTAATTTACTTTCTATGTATGGACCAAACATGTCAAACCTGCAAATTTGCCAGTATACAAAAGGTAAAGGGGTGGAAAATGTAGGTGTTCAGATTTGAGAGGGGTAAAACTGACATTTTACAAAGTAGGGGGTGGAAAGTGCAAATGTATCAAAGTCTAGGAACCAAATCTGCCAACATAAGAAAGTTTTGTGGCCAAAGTCTAAAGTAACAAACTTTTGTGGCCAAAGTCTAAAATAAGAAACTTTTGTGGCCAAATTCTAAACCCATAAAACCCTAATATGTCTGATTAAATTGGTCTAAGTAATCGGGACAATATATTTGATACATAGTTAAAAGAAAGAATAAAAAATGAGTACAAGAGTTTTAAATTTTTTTACCATTTTTAATCTTTAAAAAGGCTAGATCCATTGCAGCTTTTGCATCCTCAATACTATCATGTCCATTTCCTGAACCTTGTATTTCTCTCTCAAGGAATTTCCTTGTGAGGACACGAAGTGCAATTTTGTAGGTCCCACCTCGCGAATGCTTGTATAAAACAGCAGTGTCAATCACCAAATTATGACAGATTTTTAAAGCCAATAAATCATTCTCCAATGAATGTCCAACTAAAATCGTTTCTCTATTAACTATCTGTAGAAACTCTTCCTGAAATTAAACCATGGTTTAGTAATTAGTATTTAGTAATTGGTAATTGTTGATTAATTTAAAAAACTAGACAATAGAATTTAAAAAACGGAAAACCTGAATGTCTTTTAGAGTTGTTGTGACTCCATTCAACATCTCACTAGTTATTCCACTATACCTGAATACAGAAACCTCTTATTAATATTATATACATATAAAAAGATTTAATTGGTTTGCTTATGTGGAAATTCAAATAGAAGAAAGTACCTAGTGTTGTAATCAGTTATTGCATTTGTTGGTTTAACCAATTTATCCAACAAAACCTGAAAAATACACCATAACTTTATTGTAAGATGATTAGGTTAAGTTTTATAAAACTTAATTCAGTAGACTATATATATATATATATATATATATATATATATATATATATATATATATATATATATATATATATAGGTGTTTTCTTTTGACTTAATGGATAAACTTTGTATTTTATTTCAGCTACTTGTTTATTATAATAAGAGATAAGAGATTAAAGCATGATTAAATTTAAACATTATGGAATGAGGAAGCTCAAATTTTAAGCTACCTGTCCTTTAAAATCTATCAGTGTTACTCTTGTAAGCTCAAATCCCTCATTTGTGATACACTGAAATATTTCATGAAACAATATAAATGAAAAGGTATTCACCAAAATTATTATTAAATTAAATCTTTGTAACAATTAACAAAATCCTTACCATTTCACAATCAACTCCCACTATTTCATGGGTGGGTTTTCCAGATGTTGCAGGAAGAGTTGAGAGAAAATCTGAAATAAAACAGTCAAAAGTTAAGACCTGAAACATTTGTTTTAAGCAAAAACTATCGATTGATAAATTAAAAGCAATGTAAACAAAGAAATACAAGAGGAAGAATCTGGTAACCTGATTGATCATGGATGTATCCATTATCTTCTAATTCCTTTGTGGTAAGGGTATAATAGGAAATTGGAAATGGGATGCTTTTCATGAGCTCAGAAAATGCCAAATCATCAGGAATAGGCCATGTTCCTGAATAAATATCAAATAACAATTATTCTTATTTCAATTTCACATGCTAATTAATATCTACCAAAATCTTTTGATTATTATGCAAATACGTATAAACATGTCTTATATCATCCATAAATAAATTAAGTATAGCAAATAGTTGCATTAGCATAGCATTTTTACAGGGGCAAAATGACCAAAATGTCCTTGGAGTGAACTTAAAAAATTTGTTACCTTGTTCAGATATAGGTCTAGATTTCTTTGTAAATGTATCTGCTTCTCTTTTTCTCTTAACCTTACATGTAAGAAGAGCATCTATAGTCTGCATTCCATCTGATACACAGCTGTGAAAAGATTAAAACATGATTGCTATGAGTCTATGAGAATAGTTATTAGTTATATTCAATAAACAAGTGAAGGGGCAATTATGTCAAAACACCAACCTGGGCGCTAACACTGCCCTTGGGATGCCACAACATTCTTTTAAGCTGTGTAGTATTTTAGACTGTGAGAGGTAGATTGCTGCATCAAGACCAGGGACATAAAGCATAACCACTTTTGGAATCAGAGGCTTATTCTGCAAATGAAAAACTAATCTTTTTAAACAAAAACATTGTTCATTTGTTTATATGCAAAAGATCCTACATTGAATAAACTCTATTAGAAAAGGAAAAGAATGAAGGGTCACAACCTTAATGAAAACCCATGATGGCATGAATCCTTCAGCAAGTACCCATGTTATAAGCCCCTGAACATCCTGTTAAGTTTACATAAACCCAAATCTTAAAACATTTAAACTTTAATGACTAAACTATGTAACTTATTGTAAAACTTTATGGCTGCATTTGTTCTGGGACAAGACTTTAACAAACAGGTCTTATGTGATTATTGAAACTCACTTCCAAGTTAAGAGTTGAATTCGCTTCTGGGGTCTTAAACTCAACACCTGCTTTTGCCTGTATTACATCCACGATAAAAGTTATAATACACCACAACCAAAAGAAGCAAATGTGAAACATCAAAATTTAACTCAGTATATGCCCATCGATTATTTCAGTCATTCAGCTCTTCTCAAGACCTCTTTTCCTTGTGAAATCTCCCAAATATGGTACTTTTTAGCTATCAATCTTAATGTTTTTTTATGAAACAATAACAACAGTTTTAGTAATAAGCCATTAAAGTCGGTCTTTTTGGGCATATAGTAGTATATTAGGTTAATACATCTGCCAGTTTAAAGAAAAAAAAAATGAAGATTACTGAAAGAACCTGGGGGCCATAGACGTCAAAAAACGCGTTGTTTGTATCGCTAGTAGTGCAGACTTCATCTCCTTTGGAATTGTTTATCGGAGAGCCCATGGTCTCCGACGACTATTAGAAAACGTCGGTGTTGAACTGCCGATGAGGAAAGGGGTATTGGGGGTTTCTGCTGCAACTAAGGGGCTGTTTGGCAGGATCTGAATTTTTAAGAGCTGAATTTTTAAGAGGTCTGAATTTCTAAGAGGGTCTGAATTTTTAAGATCTGAATTTTCAAATACTGTTTGGTTGAAACCTCTGAATTACAGTGCTGAATTATAAAAATGACAATTTTACCCTTCTGTGTTATTTTTTGTTGAATTTAACGTTTTTGTTTATAAAATAACCGAATCAACTACTTGAATAATTATAAAAAAAATATAAAAACACCATATAAAATCTAAATTAAACATAAATGAAAATTAAACATTTATCCAAATCAAACATACCTCTATCATTACTTGATTATACTCAAAGCAACTAATTACAATAATACAAGAAAATCAAAGATTATACCACAAATAACAAACCTATTTCTTAATTGTTGTACCCAAAACAATTAAAAGCTCCAAAACAATGATAACCTAAAACATATCTAAAAAAGTAAAAATCTTCTATTCTCTTGTTAATTTTCACTTATTCCCCAAAATACCCTTTCCGTGTAAACCATAATTTTTTTACTTCAATCCATAATAAATATGATGTTAATGAATGCTTGGTATGAATCTTCTCCACTAATAGACACCGCATGTTCAAGATATAGCATCATACTTTCATTTAGTGAATCCATAACATGTTAATAATCAATTTCACAGATTTCAGCATAGTTTCACAAGATTTCACAGATTTTTCAGAATTAATAAGCATACTTTCATAGCATCATTTCAGAAAAACAACAAATCAAAAGAAAAAAAAATACTTCATTTGTTGTTGTTGGAAAGTAGAAAAACAAGAGAAACAACAAAAATCAAGATTTCACAACAATGTTTTTCACATATTTCAGCAACATTTCACAATAAAAACGAAGAGAAACAAGAAATCAGCAAGATTTTCAAAAAAATTCAAGAAAAAACAAAAAGAAACAAGATTTCACAGCAAAAACGAAGGAAAAAAAAACCCTGCGATTGCATAAAACTATACGCCATCTGATTTCAAAAAAAATAAAAGAAAAAAACAACAAATTTTCTATGAAATCACCCAATTCAGGGAAACAACAAAACTATACGCCATCTGATTTCAGAAAAAATAAAAGAAAAAAACAACAAATTTTCTATGAAATCACCCAGTTCAGGGAAACATAAACTTGCAAAAATCATCGGTATCAGAAAACGATAGCACATCTGAGTAATCACTGATTTCAGAAGTTATTTGTGTGTGTGTTGATGAGAATAAAAGACCGAAGGCATGATATTACCTGTAGAAGTCGTTGCACAAGTCGTCGGAGGTGGAGCCGGAGGTGCTGTGGCGTAGCAATTGGAGGTGGTGCCGGAGGTGCTGTGGCCTAGCAGTCGGAGCTGGAGACGGAGAGGAGGCCGACGACTGCGAAGACGGGGAGGGAACACAACTTCGATAGATCGATGGAGGTTTGTGTGTGCGTGTTGATGAGAAGAAAGGAGTGAGGCGTGATTTTGAGAAAAAAAGAAAGAGCGAGAACTTAAGGGCAGCTGCGTTTTTTTTTTTTTCTTTTTTTTTTTTCATATGAGGGGTGAAGTCATTTAATGTGTATTTTAAGAGGGTACCAAACAAGTCATATCTGAATTTTTAAGAGGTTAGCCTCTTAATTTTTCAATTAAGAGGTAAACAAACAGGGCCTAAGTTTTAAAGTTACAAGATTGTTTTTGTGTTTAGTTTTGAAAATCTTGGGCTAAATATGTGGACCCCTTAAAAGTTTTTGCATAAACTGAGGGTCTTAGGGTTCGGGTGGAGGTAGCATGTAAATTCAATTCACGGTATTTTTATTTTATAGCGGGGGTGTTTGGATTAACTTATTTGTTGTGGGAATAAGCATAAGCAATAAACAATAAGCAAAGGGGAGATGCTTATTAAAATTAGCTTATTTAGTTTATTCCTAATATAATAAGCTGATTTTTAAGAATTTTATCCAAACACTTAAACTTAACTTATTGTGATGGGAATAAACAATAAGCAATAAGCACCCTCTTTTTTTCCTATCCAAACACCCCCTAAATTATGATGTTTGAGGTTTTAGTTAATTTTATATAGGGATAGGTTTGAATTTATTTTTATAAAAACTGTAAAATAATAGTTTTTTAATAAAATATTTTGGGGTTAATATCAATATAGCACAATAAACGTATGTATTTTGTCCGATTTGACAATTTACATTTTTTTTCTTGCGTAATAGACCATCGAACTTTTACTGTACATGTCAATTAAACCATTATTGTTAGTTTTTAACCATTCATCCGTTAACCAGTTATCTAAATTACACGAATGGCCCTTATTATTTAAATTTCTTTTGTGGTGGGTCCCTTACCAGCTATGGTTTTAAATTACACGACCAAAATTGCCACATTTATGAAACTCTGGGGACCAAAGTGTAACATTCTCATCATCTTCCTCTAATCCTTCTATTCTATAGTTCTTGAATATCTTTAGTGGTTCAAGGTTTGGGATCTCTAGTAGTAGGAGTGGTGCTAATATAAATTTGCAACCCAATGGTACAACTAGTTCTTCTGATTCTAATGGGAGTATTACATCCCAATTCTCTTCAATTTACTCTTTCCTTTTCAGTTCAATTTATACATAATTGAATCAGAATTCCACGATTTCTACATCCAGTTCGAATGGTACTGTTTATGGATCTAGAAGTGCAAATAGTGATGCGACGACAATGAATAATGATCTGCCAAAGGTATCAAGTTCATACCTTGGCTTCTTGCTATGCTTTATGGGTTTAAGACTAGAATTGTGCTTATTTTAGGGTTTTGAGTCCTCCTTGCAAGATTGAGCCACTCCAGTAGCTAAGATTGCTAGATCTTGCCCTTTTTGAGTTTATAAGTTCGTAAAAATGGTATCTTGATCCTTGTTTTTGGTCTGTGCATGTTCTAGTTGGATTTATATGGGTCTTAATGGATTAAGATGGTTGTTGGGTCCCATTAAGACATGCAAATGCATAAAGGTGCCAACTTTATGCATTAAGAGCTTTATTTTATGGTTCTTTGAAGTTTGGGTGCAAAGTGCTTAAATGGTTAAGCCATAATATCAGTTTTGCAATAAGTCGGTTTACGAACCGCGTAATTGACCGTACGCCCAGCATACCGAGTGTTTGGTCACGATCTAGATTCGTCGAGTACCCAGCGTAGCTGAGTGTATGCCCCACGTACAGCGCTCAGCTGGGCTTTGGACTTGTTGTGTTTTTGGGCTTCGCATCTTTGGGTCACTTCTTTGGACTTTGTTGCTTTGGGCCTTTTGGTCCATCTGAGATCAACTTTTTGAGCTAAGGAATTATTAGACTTTAGGATAAGGCCCATATGGGGGTTTGGCCTAATTTTTTGTGGATCTATTGGTTTTGTGCCTTTTTGGTTTATGGATTTGGGCCTCAGTTTTGGTTTAAGCTGGGTCAGGGGTAAAATGGTCATTTTACCCCGAGTATGGATTTAGGCCTCAGTTTTGGTTCAAGATGGGCCATGGGTAAAATGGTCATTTTACCCTAAGTATGGATTATGGGCCATAGGTTGGAACCCAATTGCCATTTGGGTGTTATTTTGTGCTGATAGCTTGGGAAGTCATTAGGGCAGCAGCTAGGGATTTCTTTCAGTGAGCTTCAACATTCGAGGTGAGTCTCCTCACTGTTCTATGGGTTGAAGGCACCAATGCCGGCCTATTTGCTTTATGATTTATAGTAAGACTCGGGGGTGGCCCTCGGCACGTCTGGTCCGCCCTCCTCGGGGCCTTCAGCCTATCCGGACCGCTCGTTGGGCCTTCGGTCTGACTAGTTTTGCCTGGCCCGGGCCTGCAGTCTATCCGGTCCTCCCAGGGTGTCTTGGCCTACTGCACACAGCAGGACCTGCCTCAACCCTTTCCCCAAACCAACAAACATGTGCACATACATATAAACAAGTAAACATGCAGATCTAACAGATCACTAACATGTCAACCATCCTATAACCAAGATACCGATCTAACCGATCTCTAGCGTAGCAACCATCCTAAACCAGGATGAAATCTAGCATAGCAATAACATAGCAACCATCCTAAGCTAGGATGTAATCTAACATAGCAACCATCCTAAACCAGGATGAAATCTAACATAACAATAACATAACAACCATCCTAACCCAGGATGTAAATCATAAGGGGCCGACCTTGGTGCCGTAGACCCTGTTGATATAGTGAGGATAACTCACCTGACACTGCTGAAGTCCCACGGATGAAACTCCAGTTGCTGGTTGACAGCTTCCCGAACTGTCCACATCAAACAATACCCAATTAGTAGATGGGTTCAAATACCCAAGACCAACTCACACTCCAAAAGCCCAAAAGTCAAGTAATGGGCCAAAGCCCAATATATGGCCCAATATCACATAATCATAAAGGCTCAATTATGGCCCATCAATGGACCAATTTTCCAAATTGGGCCCAAGACTCTCACATGGGCCTTATCCTAAAACCCATATAATTATTCTAGCCCATTTGCTTATTCTTGGAAGTCCATTAATAGTTCAATCACCAAAGCCCAATAGGAAGGCCCAACTTAAGGCCCAAGTGGAATTAGGGTTTCCACATGAAATGACGATTAGGGTTATGTCACACCCCAAAACCGGAACGGCGGAATCGTTCGGGGGTGGAGGACGTCATGTACAGTATCACAACAATGCAAAGTAGTAAACAAGCAACAACATCATCCATTGCACTAATAATATAATTTTAATACAAGTGTGTTCTGTCAAGTTAAATAGACACCAAAATATGAATCAAAATAAAAGATGAGTCTTGAACGAGCTCCATCTTCTCAAAACCTGGCATCGATACCTGTCTACTGGTGACCTGAGAATACAAGTTATTTTGAAAGAGTTTATCAGCTTTAAAGCTGGTGAGATCATAAGTATATTAGTGTCTGTGTTTGTATGAAAGTGCTTGTAAGTATGTGATGTGTAAGTTTGTAAAAGTTTGTGAATGTTTGTAAAAGGTTTGAATCTCCTAGAAAACCATATGTTTCCTACTAACAGTAGCCTTCTACCAAGGCATCTAGTGGTCGTGTGTGTGTCTCTTGTAAGAGTATGTATTTTCCCAAATCTGACTATCATTAATCAAAAATATAGTTTTTACATTACTGTATATTGTGTGAAGATCACAAAGTGAATGCAATGGGAAAAATGAAATAGTACTGTAGTGTTGTATTAAGTAACTACTGTTGTACTAACTACCTTAAACCAATTGTAATTTAAAGTACCATGTGATCGGCCTGTACCATACTATCGACTATAAACACGACGATGTAAGACGTCGGAAGGAATGACGTTTGGCACCCGTAGACTTGCAAGTCCCACTGTAGCGAGCAGCAAGGTGTAGGATAGTCAATCCAGTATAGATCTATACACAAACTCAACGCTCTCCATTTAAGGAGATTCTGGATACAAGACGGGCCATGACAGGTGATGCCATGCCCCGTTACGTGGCTCACATAACTGTATTAGTGCACTTGTGTATGTATTGAATGTACTAGCTGTATTGTATGTTCTCTCTCTGTCTAGTATGTATGTATGTTCTCTCTGTATGGTATTGTTTGTTCTCTCTCTGTCTAGCATGTATGTTTTCTTGTAAAATGTATAGTATGTACTAGCTGTATTGTAATGTACTGTATGTACTAGTTGTATTGACTCATGTATGAACTGACTCATTGTATGTTTCATTGTTCTAGTAATAGTATTAGTAACTCCCTAAACTACACCTATTATAGTTTACTAGTAATATGATTTGCATGTATGAACATGTTTGTATACCTTTGCTACCCAAAGGTATTGAATAGAAAGAAGGAACCTTTATATCTATATACATATACATAATGTATAACTAGGATTCAAACGACCTTCGGACAAATAACCGATACCCTAAGCCCACAACCAAACGAGGAACATGAGGTAAGGTGAGTTATCAGTCCTAAGTCCTTTCAATCCTACTTATATAACTATATCTATAAAGATATACATTTAACAGAATATAAGTGTAAAAGAGTTTAAATAAAAGTATTTGACATGTAAAAGAGTTTGATAAAAGTATTTGACATGTAAAGGAGCTTGTAAAACAGTTTGAAAAGTAGTTTGTTTGATAACACAGTTTGAAAGTAAGAAATCCACTTGTTTGGTAGTTATTAATCACATGTGATTGATATAATAACTATAATAGATCAACTTGTATCCCCCCTATAAAAGCATTTAAAATCATTTAAAAGATTGATTAAGGGGTATGAACTCACTTGTAGTGAGTGGTTTGGATGAACGGATGGTATAGGATGCTAAGTGTCAAGTGAAGACTTGAACACACACAAGGATCCTAGTTAACATATAATAACACATATATGTATCCAATTAGTCATTTAACAACTAATTAATCAAGTTAAGACACCCTAGGACATGAAAAACACCATGATTCAAGTGCTATAAGTACTAAGGATTGCATCTAAGGGTTGTAGGGCCTTGCATTTGAGTTTAGGGTCCAAGGGTAAACTCTTTATGAGTTTACGGTTTTGGGACCAACTCCCTTGGAGTTTACGGTCGTAAACCCATGAGTTTATGGCCGTAAACCCATGGTACTTCTACCATCTTGTGTTTTGAAGCTTTATAAGTCATAAAGAAGCATTCCTACTTCAAGTCTAAGCCTTAGGAAGTGACTGTGGCATCATTTCACCCCTTTGTAGAGTTTACGGCCCATGGACCATTTCTCCATGAGTTTACGACGGTAAACTCTAATGGTTCATGGTCTTTTTGATGTTTAAGGTCCTAAGCACATCAAGGATGGAATCTAGACTAGTATCCAAGGCTTGGTAAGGGACTAGGGCACACAATGGCCCATTCATTAGGGTTTACGGTCCAAGAACATGTTGGACCGTAAACACCTTTGATCTTGTGTTTCCTTGTGTTTTCTAGTTGATTAAGATGTCTAACAAGCCTTATAACACACTAGGGTAAGAGTACTTACTATAAAGAAGCTTTAAAGGGTGTTAAAAGTCCAAGAACACTAGTGTGTGTTCTTGGTGAAACTAAGAACACTTGAAGATCTACACAAATGGAATGATTTCACGGATGGAATCATGTAAGATCACTAGATTAAGTAAGATATCAACTTATTAGGGCAAGAAACACTTACAAAGTTGAAGATCAAGAAGGAAAATCGGATGATACTTGAGAGGATTTGAGTTCTAGACTTGAAAATGGTGAAAAAGTGGTAAAAATGACTAAGTGTCATATTTATACCCCCTTAGGGTTTACGGCCGTAAACACCATGTTTAGGCCGTAAACTCCAAACTCTTGGAGTTTTAGGACTTTATTGATGCACAATAAACCCTAGGGCATCCTCTCTCCAGTTATCTCTTGAAGTACTAACTTTAAAACACTCAAACTGATTCCAAAAAGCTTGAAAGTGAGCAGAAACAGTTCTGACTTCTATTGAAGTGAGTGGTTGTACAGAATAGAAATTTCGAGTTGTCACAGGTTAAGTGTTTCTTAGTTAACCTATTAAGGCTTAATCCATTAAGGACTTAATCTATTAAGTCGAATATTATCTTAGGTTGATTTGCAATGATTGTTTATTAACATTTTAACTTTGTTAATTATTCCAAGTGCGGGTCCTGATACTTCCCAAAAGCAGGGTTTCATGGCATTAGGGTTTTCCAAACCCTATTTTGGGTTTCCAACCCAAATATTAGCCCATTTATCAAATGGTTGGGCTTTAGGTCCATTAGGGCTTTATTGGGCTCATTAAGGTCTCATTCGGCCCACTAGGGTTTCTTTTGGCCCATTAGGGTTTATTAGACCCTTGACCAACATCCAAACGCGTTACAAACCAAACAAGGTACACCGCCACCCGACACGGCGGCCGGTGGCGGCAGGAGAGGGCGACGGTGGTGGTGACGGATTTCTTACTATTCCGATTGGTTACAAATTATAATACAATCCAAAACACACACACACACGCAACCACCCCGTGGTGGCCGGTGGTGGTGTATGGCGGCAGAAGAGCAGCAACCGGCCGATAGCCACCATGGTTGGCTGCCATGGTGGCTCCCCAACATTTCCGGCCAGCCCCTAAACACACACACGCAACTCGACTAACAACAGCAACCCACACACACACCCTATGGCGAAACTCGATTCCAGTCGTCCTTCGCAGCGGCTGCAACAACGATTTTGCAATAACAGCCACCACCCCACGGTGGTGGCGGCGGTTCTGTTGATTCCCAGCCGAGAAATACACGCCCACACGAACATGCTCGGAGAACAGCGGCGGAACAGCAGCGTTACGAAGGGGTTGATGCGACTGAGTCCTCACCGGTGTCGGCCCTCGTCTTCAATGCTCGTTGAAGCGGCGACGGAGGTTGGGCTTCGACTCACGTCGACACAGCGGTGGTGGTCACGTTGAATGACGGCCTGAGGTTGGTCCTCGCCGTTAGCCATGGCAGGGAAGGCGACAGCGGCTCCTCCCGGTGGCTCTCCGATAGCGATACGGGAAAACTCCACTCGGCGGTTGATGGTGGCGATGGAGTGGCTATCAACGGCTGGTTTATAGTGGCGGAGGAAGGATGGGGTATAAGGGCAAGTTCCTAATTAATTATTTAATTAATCTCTTTAAAATGGGATGTTACATTCAGGGAAGAAACCCAAGGGATCCGACGTTAGGTCGAAGGGCCATCAGGGCCGGAGCAGCTGCGGAAAGTGCGGCAAGCCGCACGAGGGGGTGTGTAGACTAGGGTCATCAGGTTGCTATAAGTGCGGCAAGACGGGGCACTTCAGCAGGGATTGTACCGCCCCTGCGCCCACGTTCCAGACATCGGAGTTGTTGTGTTTTCACTGCAACCAGCGAGGCCATAAAAAGGCCAATTGCCCCCAGTTGACAGCAACAGCGCTAGTGAAGGCGCCAGCTCCAGCAACCCTGCGGATTACGGATGGCCGACAGGGCAAGACAGAGGCTCTAGCGGTGAGGAGCCGAGCCTTCCAGTTGACTACCGAGGAGGCACGCGCCACACCCGATGTGGTGATGGGTATGATTTCCTCTCCCTAGATTTTATTACATGTTGATTACGATATTTATGTGCTATGTTATCTGCCTTGTTTAGGATCGTTCCATGTGAGCGACATTCCAGTTCAGGTGTTATTTGATTCGGGTGCTACTCGATCATTTGTTTCTCTTGCACTTAGCAAGAGGTTCCCTGAGTCTTCGGGCATGCTGGATTGCCCTCTAGAGGTGGAGATTGTTGACGACCGATCAGTCTGAGCCTCGCAGGTTTTCAGAGATTATGTTTTGAGGCTATTCGAGGAGCGCTACCTGGTAGACTTGGTTCCCATTCCATTGCATGGGAACAAGGTGATTATAGGCATGGATTGGTTGAGCGCCAATGGGGCAGTGATCGACTGCACGCAACAGTTAATTCGGATTAGGACCCCAAGTGGAGGAGAGTTGGTGATCCAGAGCGAGAGGCCACAACACAAACCAGCTCTATGTTCGGCAGCGAGGGCTAGGCGCTATCTACAGTAGGGTTGCACTGGGTATGTCGCCTATGTCATGGATACCCGGGAGGCGGGTAATGCGGCGGTGAGCGATGTTTCGGTGGTGCGAGATTACGCGGATGTATTCCCAGAGGAGTTTCCTGGGATACCTCCGGAGCGACAGGTGGAGTTCAGGATCGACCTAGTCCCTGGTGTGGCACCGATAGCCAAGGCACCATATCGGTTGGCTCCTCCCGAGATGCAGGAGTTATCTATGCAGCTGTAGGAACTGTTAGACAAAGGATTTATCAGGCCGAGTAGTTCGCCTTGGGGAGCCCCGATCCTGTTTGTCAAGAAGAAGGACGGGTCGCATCGTATGTGCATAGATTACCGGGAGCTGAACAAGGTAACTGTGAAGAACCGTTACCCACTCCCGAGGATAGACGACTTGTTCGACCAGCTCCAGGGAGCATCTTGGTTTTCCAAGATTGACTTGCGGTCAGGCTACCATCAGATGAGAGTCAGGGATGAGGATATACAAAAGACTGCTTTTCGGACTCGGTATGGCCACTATGAGTTCGTGGTGATGCCCTTCGGGGTCACCAATGCTCCTGCCGTGTTCATGGACCTCATGAACCGCGTATGCAGACCGATGCTAGATCGGTCTGTGATAGTTTTCATTGATGACATCTTGGTTTACTCCAAGACGCAGGAGCAGCATGAGGAGCACTTGCGAGAGGTGTTAGATACCCTGGGGAGGGAGAGCTTGTATGCCAAGTTCTCCAAGTGCGAGTTCTGGTTGCGCGAGGTGCAGTTTCTTGGACACCTTGTCAACCAGAACGGGATATTGGTTGACCCGGCCAAAGTGGAGGCCGTGATGAGATGGGAGGTTCCGAAGTCTCCATCTGAGATTCGGAGTTTCCTCGGACTGGCAGGCTATTATCGGAGATTCATTCAGGACTTCTCCAAAATAGTCGTACCCTTGACGCGGCTGACGAAGAAAGTTGTTGTCTTTTGCTGGGGGCCTGAGCAGCAGGCAACATTTGAGACGTTGAGACGGAGACTGTACGAGGCACCGATTCTCGCCCTGCCCAAGGGCGTGGAGGATTTTATGGTATATTGTGATGCGTCCATCTCAGGGTTGGGCGCGGTATTGATGCAGAGAGGGCACGTTATCACTTACGCTTCGAGGCAGCTGAAGCCTCATGAAGCGAACTACCCGACGCATGATTTGGAGTTGGGGGTGGTCGTCTTCGCCCTCAAGATTTGGCGACACTACCTATATGGAGTACGTTGTACCATCTACACGGGCCACAAGAGTTTGAGGTATCTCATGGATCAGCCGAATCTGAACATGAGGCAGCGTTGGTGGTTAGATGTGGTGAAGGATTACGATTGCGAGTTCTCCTACAACAACAGCTACCACGCGAGTATCGACCGTCCTCCCTTCGAGATGTTGTACAGAAGGAAGTGCAGGACCCCGATATGTTAGGGCGAAGTTGGACAGAGGGTCATGGGGAGCACCAAAGTGTTTCTCAAGACGACAGAGAGAATTCAGCAGGTTAGGAGCAGGCTTCAGACTGCTCAGAGTCGGCAGAAAAGTTACGCCGACAAGCGCCGATCAGATCTGGAGTTCCAGGTCGGGGATATGGTCCTCCTGAAGGTGTCGCCTTGGAAAGGCGTCATCCGATTCAGGAAGCGGGGCAAGTTGGGCCCCAGATATATTGGACCTTTCCAGGTTGTAGCCCGGGTAGGCAAGGTGGCATATAGGCTGGACTTGCCAGCCGAACTCAGTCAGATTCACAGTACGTTTCACGTCTCCCAGTTACGGAAGTGCCTGGTGGACGACTCGGCAGTTGTACCCTTGGAGGATATTTAGGTGGATGACAACCTGAATTACATCGAGCGGCCAGTGGCGATCCTCGACAGGAAGTCGAAGGACCTGGGGAACAAGAGGGTGGAGCTGGTGAAGGTGCAATGGCAGCAACGAAAGGGATCGGAATGGACTTGGGAGCAGGAGGAAGAGATGAGGGAGCACTACCCCGAGCTTTTTCCAGATTCAACAGCAGACTTCGAGGACGAAGTCTAAAATAAGTGGGGGAGATTTGTAGCACCCGATTCCTGGTACGCATTTAAATTAAAGAAAATATTGCATTTTACTCTGGGACTCAGCGAGTTGGAGGTCCAACTCGTCGAGTAGACTCGACTGACGATCGGGGGTATAAGTGACCTACTCGATGAGTCGGAAGACCGACTCGACGAGTAGGATCTGTCTGGACAAAACCCTAATATTTAGGGTTTTTACCCTATTTAAACACTTTATCTCGTCCCAAACCAGCCTCCATCACCCTCCCAACTCAGAGAATCCCTATATTGAAACCCTAAACCCTTTTTGAGTGATTCTTGAGCTTGTTGTGCCATTTTGTGCAAGTTAGAAGGTTGAAGAGAAGAAGAAGGAGCTTGGGATTTCAGAAGGGAGCAAGGAGATCCAGAGATTTTGCTTCATTTCCTGTTTATAGAAGGTAAAAAGTTCATACCTTGCTTCTTCTTTCATTAGATACTCTTTTGGAGTAACTTAGGGCTTTTGGAAGCCATTTTGGAGCCATACTAGGATGCAACCTCGATTTTGGGATTAAGACTTCAGATCTGGAGCCATTGTGTAACGCCCGGGTTTCGGGGCTAAGCATTTTTTTGGGCGATGTAATAGTATAGGTCAACTATTGTAACTCTTTTGAAGTAATAAAGATGAAATATTTGAATACTATGTGAATTATGTGTATTTGTGTGCTTATTACTTAATTATAAAGGTATAATTAATAAAGAATAAAAATAAGCGTCAAAATTAAAGTGTGATATAAGCCCGATATCTTTACATAAAGTTGTAGTGGTCGAAACAAGGATTCTGGGGATATAAAGAACGCCGAAATCCGAGTTATAACGAAGAAGTTATGACCCGTCAAAGTTTCACGACGGAACCGACGCGACACCGGGAAGCGTAAATAGTGAATTTACGATAGAGCGACTTTTAGCCTTAGCGATCTAAATGAAAGTCGTAGAATATGTTAAACCGAGAGCGTCCATAAAAAAGAACGCCCAAATCTGACTTCGTATGAGGAAGTTATGATTTTTCGAAGTTTCGGCTTAGCAGTGTACAACCCAAAGTTCGAATATTAGATCGAACGGTTTTTAGCCGACACAACCTAAACGAGAATCGAAGATCTCTTTAATAGTAGCATAACGATAAAAAGACAGATGAAAACGGACGTCAGATGAAGAAGTTATGAATTCTTAACGGACCAATCCTGTCCCGGCCTGTTAAAAATATAAATAATAAAATAAATCAAAATTAGCCGACGAAGTCTAAACGAAAGTTGTAGAGTATGTTCCCGCTTACGCGTGGATATAAAGAACATCGAAAACGGAGCTTGTATGCGAAAGATACGAATTTTTGAAGTTGAGGGTGCAATTTGCGAAACCTGTTGCGATAGTGATGACGTGGCTCGATCTGGGCCGTCCGATGAAGATCAGCCTCGCATCCGATGAACGACGCGTCACCCTTGGCTACGCCCCGCGTCCGAGGTTGGGTACGCCCAGCGTACCTCGGCCTTATCCCTTCCGAGTCCGGGTGCGAGCCAGCTGTATGCGAGCTGGACCCTTATCCGAAGCTATGCGCAGCGTAATGCTGCTGAACGCGCATCGTAGGTCCGAAGTCCAACAGCCTATAAATAGCTGCGAGATGTTCCGAGCAATTCACACCAAATCTCTTTCTCTCTCTAAATACTTTCTCTCTCTAGGGTTTCTAACCCCCCCCCCCTAAAGCCTAGGTGAACCCCCTAACACCCGAAGGAAGCCCCGAGGCTCCCGGAGTCCCGAGAAAAAAAGGTCTTTCGGTTCGGAAACGCTGCCCCGAGCAAAGCCCGGTTTTTAAGAAAACCCGCTGTAAGTGAGCTACGCCTACACAATTTTTAATATAGCTTCTAATTAATTATAGTAACATTATTAGGACCTTAAAATAATTATTTGGGCTATTATTATGAGTTATATAGAGTGTTGTTTAACGCTTATATAATAATAATAATAATAATAGCTAGACTATTAATTAGTCGCGGTTAACGTTAGACTAAACCCTAGTGGTATTGATACTAGGTTTTGTCGAGGGAAACTTATTTTGAGATAACGAAGCGTTGTTCGAGTGCAGAGTCACCACCTTTCAGGTGAGTGCATAGTTACTTTCAGCTTACACATAGATATGAAGTATTTTATATAAATTACGTGTTGTGTGTGCATATTATTTGTATACTTGCTATCTATGCTGGATGAACGATTTTATACATGTTTTAAATGATTTAAACTGTATATGTATTTTATATCTACAAAATGTGTTGGGTAAAACATGGGTAGATGTAATAGTTGCTGTGTGACAAAATAAAATAATGAGAGGCCTCGTTATAGATGTTATTGATGATCCAGTCATCTAGCGGAGTATAGATGACGACCACAGACTATTCTAGACAGTCTAGTGGAACGCTAGCAGGCTCGCAACCTGTAGGTATTTATTTGAACTGTGTGTTTACCAGCAGTACTCCATCCCCCACATGGTTGCCTTATTTTACATGAATTGATGAGGAATCCCCGAAGCATGTGTTGTCACCTCGATGAAAGTCCTTAGACTAGGTCCCTTGTGTTAGATGTTTTAGGGACGTAAAGTGAGGATAACGGGAACGGGTAATCGGGTTTGTTTGGTTTGATAAAGTTAATAAACTTATTTATTGTGGGTTGAAAACTCTTTGTGCTCACCAGGCTCCCAAGCCTGACCCACTCAGTTTCTTGTATTACAGGTAGTGGCGCATGAGCATAGATGTTTGGATGAGAGATTAGGGATTATAGGCCTGTAAATACGAAATAATGTAGTAAGGCTTATGTTTTACTGTTTATGCTTTTGATCTGTATCGAACATGACATCCCGAGTCTTTTAATGAAATACATTTCTTTGGAAATGCTTTTGATAAATCTTTATCATATTTTGTTTTGGGACAAATTCCGCAACACTTTTATTTAAAATGTTACTCTGATTTTCAAACAAGCATAAACAAAATCGGTCTTTTCTGGCCGTGAAAATGGGGATGTCACAGTTGGTATCAGAGCATTAGTTTAAGCGAACTAGGAATTTGTAGGATTTCTAGACTTAAACTTAGAATGCTAAGCGATGATTGTGAGATGTGAGCATTAGCTTATTTTAGGAATTGTGCCTAAAATGCTTTTATGTGCTAAATGCTTTGTGCCTGATATGCTGTTATTTGTTCGGATCTATAGTCTATTGCCGACCGGATCTGGAAACCTTATGTGTTTAGGATTCTAAACGTACGACTACGATATTAGAACTAACATGTAAACGTTTCGGAGCGATAAGGATGATTTGAACGTCAGTCCTAAATAAAGATCTAAATTCACCTTATTCGGTGTATAGATCAAAATGGCAAGAACCCGCAGTGGAGCCGGGAATGCAAATGGGAACAGAAACCAACCCCCAGTGATTGAGCAAATACCGGTTGTGGTAGCCGCTGCTGAGCCAATAACGATGGCCGGAGTGCAAGCAATGATCCAGATGATGTTGGATTGTCAAATGGAGGAAACCAGACGTTTGCTCCAACAGAATCGAGAGGAAGCTACCATACCAATCGAACAGCCTGAATTGAACGAAGGGCAGTGTGAGGAGGGGAAATACAGTGGGACCGTTGTTCAAGCCAGCCCACCAATAGTTCGACAAATTAATCAGGATGATGGAGTCGAGAGGAATGGATGCAAGTACAAGGATTTTCTGACTTCCAAGCCATCGATCTTCACTGGAAAGGAAGATCCGATCGGGGTCATGGATTGGATCTCGGAGATGGAGTTAGCTTTCATGACGTGTGGTTGCAGAGGCAAACTACAAACCACGTTTGCAGTGCGTCAGTTCCGAGGAGGCGCTGTGCGTTGGTGGAATACCCTGGGGAAGACCTTGAGCCCCAATGAGCCCCTGCAGCTGACATGGGTGGAGTTTTTAGTACAATTCAAGCGCAATTACTGCTCAGCCCAAAACTTGCTCGAGCTAGAGAACCAGTTTCTGACCCTGAAGAAGGGAAGCATGTCAATCGATGAATACACAAACAACTTCACAGAGAAGATGGAGTTTGCCTTGCGTCTTGTCCTGGATGAGCTGACAAAGATCGACAAGTACGCTAAGGGACTCCCATGGGAGTATGCAGTGCCAGTACGTCAGGCACATACTCTGGAGGCAGCTATCTGGGCTGCCAAGTCCGTGGAGGATATGATTAAGGGAAAAGCTGCCAGCAAGGTTGAGGTTGGCGAGAAGAGGAAGTTCGAGGGGTATGCTAAACCCAACAATAAGAAGAGCAAGTTCAGTTCCAAGAAGTTTGGAGGAGGAGGGAACGAAGCAAAATGGTGCGAGAAGTGCAAGAAGAAGCACCCGGGAAAATGTAGCGAGGAAGTGACCTGCTACAAGTGTGGGAAAACGGGGCACTATGCCAATGAGTGCACCATCAACAAGAGGGTGTGCTACGAGTGCCGTGAAGAAGGGCATATTACTAAGGATTGCCCGAAGAAGAAAGACGCGGCAAGGCCCAACATTCCACCGAAGCCGAAGGCGAGAGCCTTCCAGATGACGCTCGAGGCTGCGAAGAAGGCAGCAGACGTTGCTTCAGGTACCTTTCTTGTAAATGGATTGCCTGCCAATATACTATTTGATTCCGGAGCCAACTACTCCTTTGTGTCGCATAAATTTGGTGGGAAACTAGCATTACCTGTAGAAAAACTTGATAATGCCCTAATTGTGGAAGTTGCCAGTGGCAAGTTCGTACCTGTTAGTAACTGTATTAGGAACATCGTCATCGATCTAAACGGAAATGAATTCCACGAAGAGTTGTTGCCCATAGAGTTGAACGGTTTTGACATAGTTTTGGGAATGGATTGGCTTAGCGCTAACGATGCCGAGATATTATGTCGAAGGAAGATAGTTAGGGTAAATCCCCCTGGAAAGATAGTTGGAGTGCAAGCTTAGATCTGAGTTCTACAGAGGGAGAAGCTTCACTTGGAGGTAAAAAGCTCAGAACTTTCCTTGTTATTATGGTTGTGTGCTTCTTGGACCAATTTTAGGGTTTTTGGTCCCAAGCTTGAGGCTTTATGAGTTGATGCACTCCAGAGCTTAATAACCTGTCCTTTTAAGTGTTTCTAGTGGTGGAGAACCATAAAAATAAGGCCTTGATCGTGTGAATCTACCCATGCATGAGTTATGAGCATTTTGGGTTAAGAAAGTAAGAGTTTTTATGTGTTGTGACCTTATCAGCCATGCAAAGGCTTAAAGTTGTTAACTTTATGGAGTAAGAGATGTTAGGAAGTCCAGATCCAAGAGTTGAGCTAAGGTCTTAACGGGTTAAGACCCAGAAAATGGATTAAGCAAGTGTGAAGGTACACGTTGCGTAATTCCAGTACGCCCCGCGTATTGGGTTGAGGTCCCCGATCAATTTCTTGAGTGTTTGGGTACGCTGAGCGTACCAGGGGGTACGCCCCGTGTAACTCCTTCTGGGGGTTTTTGGGCTAAGCATTGTGTTGGGCCTTGAGTGTTGGGCCGGGAGTTTGGACCTCATGTAATAGAGTCTTGGACTAGAGAAGTGTATGTATGTGCTTTGGGCCTTTGGTTGGACTTGCCTTTTTGGTTAGGAATTGGGCCGTGTAAGGGCCCATTTATTATTGGGCCTTGGTGGGCCCAATGGACTTAGGGCATTAATGGGCGGATAGGTGGTCTATCTTTAGACCCAATAAGTGAGAGGTTGGACTTAGCTCCTAATTGAGATTATTGTGGGTTTGACACAGAGTTAGAGTCCGGTGTGTAGCAGCAGTGATTATAGGAGCTGTTCTTCATCCGAGGTGAGTCTTCTCACTATACTTTACCTAGAGTGGTAATTAGAGTTATGTGACAGAGTATTTTGTATGCTAGTTATATGATGTGATACACTGCATTATTTTTATGTGATTTATGCTATGTATGTTTCAGAGTTCACAGAGTTAGGACCGGAAGGTCCACAGAGTTAGGACCAGAGGGTCCACAGAGTTATGGGACTGGAGGGTCCCACTGAGACACCTTGACCAGAGGGTCGAATAGAGTTATAGCCTTGAGTGGCTAATATGTGTTGTATGTGGTATTTTGGGGAACTCACTAAGCTTCGTGCTTACCGTGTTATTTGTTATGTGTTTCAGGTTTTCTTGTCTGGATCGCGTGACGGCACCGGCTTGATTGTACACACCAGAGAAAGAGTTAAGAGGATCCTGGATTAATAATGGAGTTGTGCTTTGTAATTAAATAAAAGAGATTTTTATAAGATATGTTATGAAGAGTATGCATTTTAAAAATGAAAAACTGTTTTAAATTTTCACGTCGTTACAAGTTGGTATCAGAGCCTTGGTTTGAGGGATTCGGATGTACCTTCGGGTATATCTGGACTCAAACTGAGGAAGTGAGGAAAATTTGCAAAATAAATGATTTTTCTAAAGCGAGCAAGAGTTTCTAAGAGAAAGCGGGAAGGAGCAGTGTGTACAATCAGCCAGAGCCCGAACGGTGATTTCCCAAAATACCATTGCTTTTGTGTTATGAAATATGTTATGAGATATTATGCATGCTAGAGATAGGCTAGGTATTTCATATTTTAGGACTAGAGTGGCCTGATTTGTGATGCCTTAGCCTAGGAGTTGCTGTTATCTGTGATGCACGTTCGAGTATATGCTGAGTAAGAGTATCCAGCAGGAATCCTATGTAGAGAGGGATTTGGGTAGAGGAGTAATCTAGGAGAGATACCTAGATGGGCATTTATGGAGCCTACCGAGAGGGTAGCTTGATACCCGCGGGGGTAGAGTTGCAGAGTTCGGCGATATATTTTGAGTATGAGTAGAGCTAGTGGAGTTATCACCTAGAGCGGGTTATAGGTGTTTATTCGACGCCCGAATGCTGCTTGATTCGTGCTTTGTGGAACTCCCGATGATGGGAGTCAGCTACCAAGTGAATGTGACGATATTCAGGAGGTAGATGACTGACATCATAAGGAGTTTCTCAGCAGCTGATGGCGGAGAAGTGTGAGAACCTGGAAAGAGTCTAGGAAGTGACCTTAGTCAGATAAGTACGCTGACAGAGTAGAGCATTGGTGATGAGAAGGTTGAGCAGCTACTTAGGGAATCTGGGATGGTCCGTGTAGAGAGTATGGGTAGATGTGGCAGGTAGTATGGGCCCGTACTACTGAAAGCAGAGGACCCACACTCGATGCAGGGAGTATTCCAGGGGTTCTAAGTAGCAGATCGAGAGGTGATGTCATGGTTCGAGTACCATGATTGGTAGCAGATCGAGAGGTGATGTCATGGTTCGAGTACCATGATTGATAGCAGGTCGAGAGGTGATGTCATGGTTCGAGTACCATGATTGGTGGCAGATCGAGAGGTGATGTCATGGTTCGAGTACCATGATTTGAGGCAGGTTGAGAAGAAAGGACATGGTTCGAGTACCATGAAATGTGGCGGTTAGTGCTTCTGGTTTTGCCGGTTATTCCGCAGTGATTATCTAGACCAAGGTCGGATGTGAAGGAGTATGGGCCCAGAAGGCTAGGGTGAACGAGTTTTAGTGGAGCATCCCTTGATAGGGAAATTGAGTTAGCTCCGAGGGATTGTTGGTGATATGCCAGTAGAGTCGCAAGACTCAGAGATGAGTAGGGACGATGCGTTATGGAGGGATACGGTCTGAGCTGGGAGACCGGCCGATAGTAGATAAGTCACCTTCTGTGACCCGAGTGGTGCTATTTCCGTTTCTTGTGGGAGACGTAAGGGGTGTTGAGATTTCGATTTCTGAGTTGGGGGTGAGCCCTGGGAGATCGCACTGATGGTGATTTTTTTTCAGAGTATCTGGCAGTAGGTCTGTCGCGAGGGAATGATATAGCTTGAGCAGGTTGACAGTGGGGACTGAAATGGTCAAGGACCAGGATACACCCTATTTGAGTATAATAGGGCATGTGTTAGCTGCAGCGTTGGGCGATCAAGAGGAGTATATCAGGACAGTGACTCTTATTGTCCTTGAGGGGTATAGATAGTGGAAATGTGGTTTCTGCTCTTATGATAAGGGACATGTCAGAGCGTTGGGCAAGGAGTCGAGGATGAGGAGTATGATGGTTCATTATTTCCAGATTAAGAGTCAGTGTTAATACTGGACAGTTGGGAGGTCCGGTGATGGTATAGTGTGAGATCCTGAATGACTAGAGGCAGTTATGATGGTAAGTTCTGAAGGTTGCATATGAGATTCGGGTATTTGGAGTTGTTTGATCTCTGTCAGGGAGATCATCGAGCGTTGCGTAGCACCTTGCGGAATTAGGTACGATGTTACTGGTGGAGACAGTCTGTGGGATAGAGTGTTGGTGCACCAATTGGTGATGGTTCGAACCCTAAGTGGGGGAGGACCGGGTATTTGGTTGAGAGGATCAGAGAGCTGTCGAGATCGGTTAGAGATCTGGATATAGAGACCTGCGGTGTGGTTTCATGTGATCAGGGTTATTGGTATTTGAAGCAAGGTACAGAGCGAGATAATGCATGTGGTATATGTTTGGTAAAGGCTGAATGTCTCCACGACAAGTGGCCATCAGTCGGAGACCTTGTGATGGATAGGAATTCTTCGAGGTGGTTGGCTCGTAGGGTTGGTTCGGCAGTGGGAGAATTCTGGTTCAAATGTTTGGGCTGTTATGCAGTTTGGGAAGGACAGGAGTTGATTAGTCAACCAATTTCAGAGTCATTATGAGTATTCTGGCATGGGTATGAGCAAAATAGGAAGGAGCTTCAGATTGCCATCAACATGTTCTGGGTCGTTGACGATCCCTCCATATTTCAAAGTGAGAATCTGAAATATTCCGAATTTCAGGTTGTATATCAGGAAGATCAGTGGCTGAGGCGAGACAACGCGAGGTTCTAGGGTGGTGCATCGAGGTATCCGAATTTAACGTCTTGGGTTTCAGATAATTTTGGGGTCGTGAGTTGAGACATCAAGTGGATTATCTAAGGCTATGGGCTGCAGCAAGGAAAGGTGTTTTGTTATGGCGATTGTCGTCAGTTAGTGGTGCATAATTCGGGTAGGTTCGTGCACCTATCTATGGATGGTCCGCAGAGCATGAGTAATGATCGCAGTGTGGCGTCGATCTGAGGATGAAATTGTGAAGTGGTAAGAGTTAGTGGGGTGGGACTGCGAAGAGCTGCAGTTCAAAGAGTTAGTGCAAGGGGGTGTGGTGATACTACGGGGAGCTGTAGTATCCACCAGATGGCGAGAAGGTGTGGCAATACTGCGGGAAGCCAGGATATTCGCCGGTCAGAGAGAGGGTGTTGTGATGCTACGGGGAGCCGTAGTACTCACTAGTCAGGAGAGGGTGTTGTGATGCTACGGGGAGCCGTAGTACTCACTAGTCAGGAGAGGGTGTTGTGATGCTACGGGGAGCCGTAGTAATCACTAGTTAGAAGAGGGTGTTGTGATGCTACGGGGAGCCGTAGTACTCACTAGTCAGGAGAGGGTGTTGTGATGCTACGGGGAGCCGTAGTACTCACTAGTCAGAGAGGGGGTGTTGTGATGCTACGGGGAGCCGTAGTACTCACTAGTCAGTAGGAGGTTGTTGTGATGCTATGGGGAACCGTAGTACGCACTAGTTAGCAAGAGGTTGTTATGATGAAGCATTCTTGATCAGAGCATGACACAGAAGAGTTTTAGGCTTGAGTAGCCCTAATCTATAAGTTTTTGGGAGCCTGGTGGTCGGACCAGGGGCGAGACCGGGGTCTCCTCAATGATCGGGAATCATTATATTCTGAGTAAGGTGTGGACATCGCAATCCGAAGGGATTGGATAAGTGAAGTACGCATGGGTTGCGGGTCACGAGTCATGAGTTGAGTGGGTCTTGGGAACGAGTGGTTCCTACTACGGGTCGGACCAAACTCTCGAGTTGAGTTGAGTCCTGGTGGTGTGTTGGATAGGTGAGATGAGATTCTGGAATCGGAGGTGGGTTCCATATGAGGGGTATTGTTCGTCATCTGATGTCTTAGACCTGAGTAGGTCAGGGCCTTGGTTCGGGAGGTGCAGCGAGATGCACGAAACTATTGAGCAGTAATCGACAGAGTTCAGGGGTGATCCGATCTTCAATAGAGTGTAGTGTTCGTTTGAGGGGAGCGAACTGTGTGACTTGTGCGTCACTAAGAGTCGAGACAGTTATTATAAGATGGGAATCGGCGAAACCTTTTTTGGTTATGGGATGGGTGAGCATGAGGATCATCTATTGGGTTATTAAAGTAAGAGAATATTCCCAGGCGAGCATGATCAATTTCTGGTGTCCAAGATTAGAGTTTTGGGTTCATCCCCTCTGATGAATCCTGATGTTGGTGCTTGCAGTAGGTCCTGGAGAAAGGGGGAGATTACGATCTTTCCGTCCTTTTGAGTTGAGATCGGGTTTGATCAGGGAATCAGGGTTGGTAGAGTGTTCTTAGAGTCTGTTAGTCGGCGGGCGGTTAACAGGATGATGATTCGAGTGTGATCTGGCCAGGAGATAGACCGCAAGAGTTTTCAAGCTCTGAAGATTCAGATTGAGTACCGCAGCGGCAATTGGGTCTGCCCTTTTGGGTCAGGAGACCCTGGTGGGATCGAGTATCTGTGGAAGCGATTGTTGTATGGTTTAAGGACCTTCGGTAGAGCATCTCGGGTAGTTGGGTTCGATCTATGTATGGTAAGGAGCGATTTCGAGGGCGAAATCTAATTCAAGTGGGGGAGAATTGTAACATCCGGGAATTTGGGTATATCTGTTTAACCCTTCCTCTTCTCCAAATTGTCAAGAGAAGCCCCTTATTGGAAATGTTGCAAAGGAGTACGCTGGGCGTACTGAAGAGTACGCTGCGCGTACTCATTCGCTTATAATAAACGTGGACTCCATGAAGTACGCTGGGCGTAACCGGCCCAGATGCAAAACCCTAATTTAGACTTGAGCCCTATATAAAGAAGGTTATGGCCTTATCCTCAGCCACCATTTGAGTGAGTGAAACCCTAAAAGAGAGCCAACCTTCGTTCTAAGCTTGTGTGAGTGTTTTTGGAGCTAAAGTGCCTTTGTGTGTTAGTAAAGAAGAAGAGGAGATTCTTGTGAAGGCTAGAAGTTGGAGTGCAAGCTTGGATCTGAGTTCTACAGAAGGAGAAGCTTCACTTGGAGGTAAAAAGCTCAGAACTTTCCTTGTTATTATGGTTGTGTGCTTCTTGGACCAATTTTAGGGTTTTTGGTCCCAAGCTTGAGGCTTTATGAGTTGATGCACTCCAGAGCTTAATAACCTGTCCTTTTAAGTGTTTCTAGTTGTGGAGAACCATAAAAATAAGGCCTTGATCGTGTGAATCTACCCATGCATGAGTTATGAGCATTTTGGGTTAAGAAAGTAAGAGTTTTTATGTGTTGTGACCTTATCAGCCATGCAAAGGCTTAAAGTTGTTAACTTTATGGAGTAAGAGATGTTAGGAAGTCCAGATCCAAGAGTTGAGCTAAGGTCTTAACGGATTAAGACCCAGAAAATGGATTAAGAAAGTGTGAAGGTACGCACCGCGTAATTCCATTATGCCCCGCGTACTGGGTTGAGGTCCCCGATCAATTTCTTGAGTGTTTGGGTACGCTGAGCGTACCAGGGGGTACGCCCCGCGTAACTCCTTCTGGGGGTTTTTGGGGTAAGCATTGTGTTGGGCCTTGAGTGTTGGGCCGGGAGTTTGGACCTCATGTAATAGAGTTTTGGGGAACTCACTAAGCTTCGTGCTTACCGTGTTATGTGTTATGTGTTTCAGGTTTTCTTGTCTGGATCGCGGGACGGCACCGACTTGATTGTACACACCAGAGAAATAGTTAAGAGGATCCTGGATTAATAATGGAGTTGTGCTTTGTAATTAAATAAAAGAGATTTTTATAAGATATGTTATGAAGAGTATGCATTTTAAAAATGAAAAATTGTTTTAAATTTTCACGTCGTTACAAAGCTTTAGAAAAGAATGACCGAAAGGAAGAACGTTTGGGAAAGACGTTGGTATTCGGTACAAACCATCAAGGACTAAAGGTATTCCAAGATCGAATTTGGGTACCTAAGACGGGAGGAATAAGAGATCTTCTGATGGAAGAAGCTCACAAGACCATGTACTCAATTCATCCCTGTAGCACTAAAATGTAAAGGGACCCAAAACCCTACTACTGGTGGCCGACGATGAAGCTCGATGTTGCGAAGTATGTGGCCGAGTGTGTAACATGTGCGAGAGTTAAGGCACAACATCAGATGCCATACGGGAGTTTAGAACCTTTACCTGTACCCATGGGTAAATGGGAAGACATCACCATGGATTTTGTGACTAAACTGCCCAGGACGAAGAGCGGTCACGACATGATTTGGGTAGTCGTGGATCGTTTCACAAAGAGTGCACACTTCATAGCTACCAACGAAAGGTGGTATATGGATAAGCTTGCAAATGCTTACGTAAAGGAAATTGTGAGACTTCACGGTGTTCCTCTAACGATTGTATCCGATCGTGATAGTCGTTTCACATCGAGGTTTTGGAGGAGTCTACAAGAGGAACTGGGTACGAAGTTGTGTCTGAGTACAACTTACCATCCGCAGATTAATGGTCAGAGCGAAAGAACGGTTCAAACGCTTGAAGATATGCTGAGAGCATGTACCCTTGAGTTCCAAGGTAACTGGGATGAGCACTTATCTTTGGTAGAATTTTCCTACAATAACAGTTTCCACTCGAGCATCAAGATGGCACCCTATCAAGTTTTGTACGGACAGAGGTGTCGTACGCCGTCTTGTTGGCTTGAGGCCGAAGAAAAGCAGTTTATGGGCCCCGAGATAGTCCATGAGACTGCTGAGAAGTTGAAGGTGATCAGAGAAAGGATGTTAGCAACTCAAGATCGTCAGAAGAGCTATGTTGACAAGAAAAGACGACTGATGACCTTCGAAGTTGGGGATTCGGTTTTGCTTAAAGTCTCACCGTGTAAGGGACTTATAAGATTTGGGAAACGAGGAAAGTTGAGTCCAAGGTTTATTGGACCGTTCAAAGTTCTTCAGAAGATTGGGAACCAAGCCTACAAGCTCGAATTACCCGAAGAACTAGATGGTATTCATAACACTTTCCATGTGTGTTATTTGAGGAAGTTCACGGGAGAAGTTCCCGACATAATTCCGATCTTAGAGTTAAGAATGGATGAGAATAAGAGGCTAATCGAAGACCCCGAGGCAATTGTTGACCGTAAGACTAAGAAGTTACGGCGCAAGATGGTCGACTTAGTGCTAGTCCGATGGAAACATTCGAATGGGCCGAATCTCACTTGGGAAATAGAGAGTGACATGATGAGTCGCTACCCGCATCTGTTTGTTGATGCATGATTCCGGGACGGAATCATCCTAAGGGGGAGAGAATTGTAACGCCCGGGTTTCGGGGCTAAGCATTTTTTTGGGCGATGTAATAGTCTAGGTCAACTATTGTAACTTTTTTGAAGTAATAAAGATGAAATATTTGAATACTATGTGAATTATGTGTATTTGTGTGCTCATTACTTAATTATAAAGGTATAATTAATAAAAAATAAAAATAAGCGTCAAAATTAAAGTGTGAGATAAGCCGGATATCTTTACATAAAGTTGTAGTGGTCGAAACAAGGATTCTGGGGATATAAAGAACGCCGAAATCCGAGTTATAACGAAGAAGTTATGACCCGTCAAAGTTTCACGACGGAACCGACGCGACACCGGGAAGCATAAATAGTGAATTTACGATAGAGCGACTTTTAGCCTTAGCAATCTAAACGAAAGTCGTAGAATATGTTAAACCGAGAGCGTCCATAAAAAAGAACGCCCAAATCTGACTTCGTATGAGGAAGTTATGATTTTTCGAAATTTCGGCTTAGCAGTGTACAACCCAAAGTTCGAATATTAGATCGAACGGTTTTTAGCCGACACAACCTAAACGAGAATCGAAGATCTCTTTAATAGTAGCATAACGATAAAAAGACAGATGAAAACGGACGTCAGATGAAGAAGTTATGAATTCTTAACGGACCAATCCTGTCCCGGCCTGTTAAAAATATAAATAATAAAATAAATCAAAATTAGCCGACGAAGTCTAAACGAAAGTTGTAGAGTATGTTCCCGCCTACGCGTGGATATAAAGAACATCGAAAACGGAGCTTGTATGCGAAAGATACGAATTTTTGAAGTTGAGGGTGCAATTTGCGAAACCTGTTGCGATAGTGATGACGTGGCTCGATCTGGGCCGTCCGATGAAGATCAGCCTCGCATCCGATGAACGACGCGTCACCCTTGGCTACGCCCCGCGTCCGAGGTTGGGTACGCCCAGCGTACCTCGGCCTTATCCCTTCCGAGTCCGGGTGCGAGCCAGCTGTATGCGAGCTGGACCCTTATCTGAAGCTATGCGCAGCGTAATGCTGCTGAACGCGCATCGTAGGTCCGAAGTCCAGCAGCCTATAAATAGCTGCGAGATGTTCCGAGCAATTCACACCAAATCTCTTTCTCTCTCTAAATACTTTCTCTCTCTAGGGTTTCTAACCCCCCCCCCCCTAAAGCCTAGGTGAACCCCCTAACACCCGAAGGAAGCCCCGAGGCTCCCGGAGTCCCGAGAAAAAAAGGTCTTTCGGTTCGGAAACGCTGCCCCGAGCAAAGCCCGGTTTTTAAGAAAACCCGCTGTAAGTGAGCTACGCCTACACAATTTTTAATATAGCTTCTAATTAATTATAGTAACATTATTAGGACCTTAAAATAATTATTTGGGCTATTATTATGAGTTATATAGAGTGTTGTTTAACGCTTATATAATAATAATAATAATAATAGCTAGACTATTAATTAGTCGCGGTTAACGTTAGACTAAACCCTAGTGGTATTGATACTAGGTTTTGTCGAGGGAAACTTATTTTGAGATAACGAAGCGTTGTTCGAGTGCAGAGTCACCACCTTTCAGGTGAGTGCATAGTTACTTTCAGCTTACACATAGATATGAAGTATTTTATATAAATTACGTGTTGTGTGTGCATATTATTTGTATACTTGCTATCTATGCTGGATGAACGATTTTATACATGTTTTAAATGATTTAAACTGTATATGTATTTTATATCTACAAAATGTGTTGGGTAAAACATGGGTAGATGTAATAGTTGCTGTGTGACAAAATAAAATAATGAGAGGCCTCGTTATAGATGTTATTGATGATCCAGTCATCTAGCGGAGTATAGATGACGACCACAGACTATTCTAGACAGTCTAGTGGAACGCTAGCAGGCTCGCAACCTGTAGGTATTTATTTGAACTGTGTGTTTACCAGCAGTACTCCATCCCCCACATGGTTGCCTTATTTTACATGAATTGATGAGGAATCCCCGAAGCATGTGTTGTCACCTCGATGAAAGTCCTTAGACTAGGTCCCTTGTGTTAGATGTTTTAGGGACGTAAAGTGAGGATAACGGGAACGGGTAATCGGGTTTGTTTGGTTTGATAAAGTTAATAAACTTATTTATTGTGGGTTGAAAACTCTTTGTGCTCACCAGGCTCCCAAGCCTGACCCACTCAGTTTCTTGTATTACAGGTAGTGGCGCATGAGCATAGATGTTTGGATGAGAGATTAGGGATTATAGGCCTGTAAATACGAAATAATGTAGTAAGGCTTATGTTTTACTGTTTATGCTTTTGATCTGTATCGAACATGACATCCCGAGTCTTTTAATGAAATACATTTCTTTGGAAATGCTTTTGATAAATCTTTATCATATTTTGTTTTGGGACAAATTCCGCAACACTTTTATTTAAAATGTTACTCTGATTTTCAAACAAGCATAAACAAAATCGGTCTTTTCTGGCCGTGAAAATGGGGATGTCACATATTGAGGGTTCCCATGGCATAAAGGTGCCAACTTTATGGCCATGGGAGACCCATGCATCATATAAACCCCTTTTTATGGCTTTTTGAGCCAAAGGCCCCATGCATGTGCATCAAGTTTGAAGCTTTACGTATAAAATGAACCCTAGGAGGCCAGATCTATGGTTTTGACGCGTTAAGACCCATTATAATCGACTGTATAGTGTTGGACAAAGAGGGACTCGACGAGTCACTTGGGTGACTCGGCGAGTCGGAACGCTTTTTCCCCAAAGTGTCTCCTGGAAATGGTTTTGTTTAGTGGAAGGAACACTCAGCCTGATAGGGGTTTGTTTTGGACCTGGAAATCATAGGACTCGACGAGTGTAAGAACAGACTCGGCGAGTCCAAGGCAATCTCCCAACTTATGAAGACGGACTCGGCGAGTTCAAGAGGAACTCAGCGAGTCATCGACTGAACTTCTTCTTATGGATGAAGATGAACTCGGCGAGTTCAAGAACGAACTCAGCTAGTCGGTTGAAGATTTGTCTGATGTGTTGTTGAAGGCGAACTCGTCGAGCTCTTGCTGGACTCGACGGGTAGGAACGGGTTTATGACCTTTTGTGGTCATGGGGACTCGACGAGTTGGCCTGCCAACTCGTCGAGTCGAGTCAACCAGATGTTGACTTTGACCAAAGTTGACTTTGACCATGGATTTGACTTGGACATTGACTGGGATTGAGTGACCCTTGTAAGGGTCACGAGTATGAGTTGATAACTTAGAAGAGTTGTCGTGTAGGGATTGCGGAGTCGGGGAGAGTCGATTTCCACACCGAGATCAGTGCAGACACTACGCGACATTGAGGTGAGTTACCTTCCAGTAGGGGTGGGTCTACGGCCACAATGCCGACCCACCAGTAGGAGTTGTTAGATGATTGTCTTTGTGATAATTGTCTATGTTTGCTACTACCTGCTATGTTTATGTGCTAGTATGATATGATGTTATGTGGTAGTGATAGTAGGGGGTGAAATAGTCCCCGGTTACCGGTCGATAGGACCGAAGGGGTAGATTAGTGCGAGCTATGCCAGACAGATTATGATATATACGATATGATATTATGTGATAGTACTAGGGGGTGAAATAGTCCCCGTCATCGGTTAAGATAATCCGGAAGGGTATGTCGGACACCCCGGTATGTCTGACAGGGGTAGGTTAGGCACCCCGGTATGCCTAGCAGGGGTAGGTTGAGCACCCCGGTATGCTCAGCAGGGTAGGTCGGGCACCCATATATGCCTGACAGTATGTGTTACATATGATATGTGGTATGATGGGGGAACTCACTAAGCTTTGTGCTTACAATTTACAGTTTTAGTTTCAGGTACCTCTTCAGCGAAGGGGAAGGAACCGGCGCGGTAGCGGCACATCACACACACACTGGATTCCGCACTATGAGACTCCTGGGATTGTACTCTGATTTTCATTACTTTTGGTGATTTGGTTTTGAGATACGATATTATGGTTTTGTGGATTGATGTAACAATGGCGATGTTTTGGTTAACTATTTTATAAATTACTTAATTAAAATGAAATTTTTGGCCTTGAAAATTGGGATGTTACATCTCCTTAAGAATTTTTTTCTTTCAAAAAAATTCTTTCATAGCTTTACAAAAATCATCTCCCACTATAACCCAAGCAGCCTTAAAAAACTTAGACATGTATCCATCTGACCCTAGAGCTTTGTCTTCATCAATATCAAATAACGCAGCTTTAATTTCATCACATGTTATCTCTTTGACCATATTTAAAGCTTGAACATGAGTCAACTTGTTCTCAAAAAGATCTTTAGGACTGATAATGGGCCTGACATTGCGATCAACTCCCAAAAAGTCATTGAAATATTTCACAATCTGCTTAAAAGCTTCATCACCTTCTTTCCATTTGCCATCATTATCCATAATGGTTTCAACTTTGTTGCTGTTAATCTTTCCTTTGACAACTTTATGGAAATAGGCAGACTTACAGTCTCCTTCCTTCTGATGAGTTTGAGCCATAAGAACTTTCCTATGTGCACATGCAAACCCTAATGCTTGGATCTAGGTTTCTCTAATTGACCATGCAATGTATTCAAGACTTGCAACCTTAGATCTAGTTTAAACAATTCAAATTGATACAATAATTCAGATCTAGATGATTACCTTTAGTTACTTGCTTGAATCTTCTTGTTCTTGGAGCTTAGAGTCACAATTGTCACTCCTCTAATGGCTTACAAACACCAACTAGCAAGCGGATGATTTGGAGAGAGGAGAGAGAAGTGGAAATCGGCTCTAGGGTTCCCAAGGAAGCAAGGTGGCCGATTTCCACAACCCAAGGGGTTTATTTATACTGTGAGCTTCTAGGGTTTCACCCAAAACCCTAATGGAATAACTTAGGCCCTAAGCAATCCAAAGATACTTCTAGATTGAGGCTTGGACGAATTCAAGGTGTCCAAAGGCCTTAATTTCGTCCACCCTATAATGCATAAGGACCCATAGCCCAAAAACCAACTATCATACAATTGACAGTTCCAGTCCCCTTTATTTAATTAACCTCTTTTAGTCACCAAATTAATTCCTAATTAATCTATGACTAATATTAATTAAATAATACAATTATTCCTTTAATATATTATTCTCATAATATATTAATATAATAATATCTTCTCTCTCTTCATGAATCACCCTGTCAAGTTGCTATGGTGAAGGCAACCCAAAAGGACCATGCACAACCGGGTCAAGTACTTACCAAATATAGTTACGGGCTTAGACACTAATCCAACAGTCTCCCACTTGGATAAGTCTAGTAACTATAAATGCAAGCCTAATCCGATTAGCAATCGTAGCTCTCAAAGACGCTGTCAAACTCTGATCATATCAGTAACCTGTCCTTCAGATAAGGGATCGTATAATCCTCTGTTCTAGATATCGTGCGGACAATTACATGGAACATTGTCATACTCATTGTCCAGCAATTGGTTTCTCGATCTCAGATTCATTTGACATAGAACTTAATTGAACACATCAATTCAGTCCTGACCGGGCCCGACACATAAGTCAAATCAAATCATCGAGGGGCCCTGATATCGCTTTTACCCTCTTAGGATAAAAGGTTCAGATAAACTTCGAATTATATGCATTTACCATCCACTAATCAAATCATACACAACAATGCGTTTTATAACATCAAGTTACTGATGCGTTTACGCATTATCAATGCACAACCAATTAGCAAATAATAAACCATATATCTAGGTTTTAAGACCATATGATATTACCATCTTGCGATCACTCGTGATAAATTCCATGAAGTGATTCCAGTAAGTGTGGGTTTATTCCAATGCTCAAATCAAGTTCATAAGCACTCATGAACGTTGCAGCAAACCTTTGCTATGTATAATACACTTTATACAATCTACACACCAATTCATGACAGTCTTCGTTCATACCTACTTCCAACATATGAACGACTGTGGACCGTTCGAATAATTCAATCATTATCAAATAATTCAATTATTCAGGAAGTCAAAACATTCAAAAAATGAATCAATAGGTAAATGATTAACATAAGATAGTAACATTACTAATAAATAATACTCTTTTATTTAATCATCGAATGTTAATTACAACTTATCTATTACACGTTTCCAAACTATCTAATCTAAACTAATATCGTCCTTCAGCCCGATGCTCCTAGCGTGCTGCAAATCCTTAACCCTACTCAGTCCCTTCGTAAGCGGATCTGCTGGGTTATCCTCCGACGATACCCTCTTCACTACGAGGAGTCCTTCTTCCACCAGATGTCGAATAAAGTGATATTTTATGTCGACATGTCGAGATGTACCGTTATCTCTTGGTTCCTTGGTCAAGGCAGCCACTCCTTCATTATCACAGAAAATCTCCATGGGCTCCTTTATGGCTGGCACAACTCCAAGATCTCTAATGAAGTTCTTCAACCATATTGCGTCCTTTGACGCTTCGCTCGCTGCAATGTACTCTGACTCGCATGTTGAATCAGCTACGGTTTCCTGTTTGGAACTCTTCCAAGTCACTGCTCCTCCATTGAGAGTAAAGATCCAGCCAGACTGCGAACGATAGTTGTCCCTGTCGGTCTGAAAACTGGCGTCACTGTACCCTCGCACCTTTAAGTCATCACTCCCACCGAGGACTAGAAACCATTCCTTGGTCCTCCGAAGGTACTTAAGAATATTCTTGACCGTGATCCAATGCGCTCTGCCAGGGTTCCCCTGATATCTGCTGACCATGCTCAAGGCGAAGGCTACATCAGGGCGAGTACAAGTCATAGCATACATGATTGAGCCAACTGCGGAAGCGTAAGGTACTCAGCTCATCTCTTCTATCTCGACTTCAGTACTCGGACTTTGTGTCTTACTCAACTTGGCATTACTTTGGATTGGTAACTCCCCTTTCTTTGAATTCTCCATACTAAAGCGTTTTATTACCTTGTCCAAGTAAGTATTCTGACTAAGTCCTATCAGTCTCTTACTTCTGTTTCTCACTATCCTTATTCCCAAAATATAGGAAGCCTCTCCGAGGTCCTTCATAGCGAAGCACTTCCCGAGCCAGGACTTAACCTCCTGCAGTGTCGGGATGTTGTTTGCTATGAGTAGTATGTCGTCGACATAGAATACGAGGAAGCTAACTACACTCCCACTGGCCTTGACGTATACACATGATGTTGGATAAGGTGTCTAAGTCCATAACTTATTTGGTATATACTTGACCCGACCCGGCATGGTCCATTTGGGTTGCACTTCACCCAAACTAGTTATGGATAATTTTATGAGATTTGTATACTTACGATTTATTAATATATTATAAGTTATAATATATTAATATAAAGTCATGTTACTTAATTAGTTTTAATCTTGAATTAATTATGAATTAATTTAGTGATTAAAAGGAAGACTAATTAAATGATGGGCTATTATATTTATATGGTGTGGGCTAACACTCATTTGGGAATGGGCTAAGCTTATATGGAAGTCCATGGATGATCCATGGAGCTTTTACCCATGGATCCTTGGAAGAGGAAAAGACATGGGTTATTAGGGTTTCACCCTAACCATGTACACTATATAAACAAGCTTATGTTGCATGAAAAACAGCCTAATGTGTGTGTAAGTGTGGTGGCCAAAATCAAGAGTTAGTATACTCTCTCATACATTTTTTCCAAGTTTATGGTGATTTGTGATTTCCATTTGAGGCATTCACATTATTGGTGCTTGGCTCTCAAACTCCAAGGAATCAACAATCAACAAAAGGTATGTAATTCATCTAGTTCTTTTATGGTTAAAAGTACCCCATGCCATGCTAGATAGGTTATAAACCTTGGAAAATAATATTTTGCATGTATCTTAGACAAACATAGATCCAAGGTTTAATAGGGTTGCATGTACACTTAGGAAGTGTTAGAATGCTCAAAACCAACACATGATTCATCTTCGCTTCCCAGAAAACCAAACTCTTTGACCTTCTCATCAAAACAAAGATTCCATCTGCGAGACGCTTGCTTAAGTCCATAAATAGACTTCTCAAGCTTACACACTCTATTGGGGTGCTTCTCATTGACAAAACCCTCTGGCTGAGCCATGTAAACATCCTCAGCCAACTTCCCATTAAGGAAAGCGGTTTTGACATCCATCTGCCATATTTCATAGTCATGAAATGCAGCAATGGCCAACATCACCCTGATAGATTTTATCTTCACAACTGGTGAGAAGGTTTCGTCATAGTCAACTCTAGGAGTTTGAGTGAAACCCTTCACAACCAATCGTGCCTTATAAGTGTGCACATTTCCATCCATGTCAGTCTTCTTCTTGAAGATCCACTTGCACCCGACCGTCTTACGACCTGGTACATTGTCAACCAAATTCCAAACTTGGTTGTCATACATGGACCGGATCTCGCTATCCATAGCCTCTTTCCATTTCGCAGACTCTGGGCCTGCCATGGCTTCCTTATAGCTGTTAGGTTCGTCCATATTCACTAGTGTACTATCACTAATGAACGTATCCCCTTCCATAGTAATATAAAAACCATAAAACTGAGGTGGAACACTAACCCTTTCAGAACGTCTAAGAGGTAAGGACTCGTCAATCGGTTCAACCGAAGTTTCCTCCTCGGGTTGAGCGCCAGTGTTAGAGGTTCCTTCATCGCTCGATTCTTGAAGCTATTCAAGATCGATTTGCCTCCCACTGTCTCCTTGGCTTATGAGTTCTTGCTCTCGGAAAACCCCTCTCCTCACAACGAAGACAACATTGTCACTCGTTCTGTAGAAGAGATATCCAAAGGATCTCTGTGGGTAGCCGATGAAAATACATCGCTCACTATGAGGTTCGAGCTTGTCGTGAGTCTATTGTCTTACGAAAGCCTCGCAACCCCAAACCTTGATATGTGCCAACGAGGGAGCCTTTCCTGTCCACATCTCGTGAGGTGTTTTGGCAACCTTCTTTGTAGGTACTAAGTTAAGGATATGGGCGGCAGTCTCTAAGGCATACCCCCAGAATGAGATAGGTGGTGAAGCACGACTCATCATAGAACGAACCATGTCTAGCAAGGTTCGATTACGCCTTTCAGCTACACCATTCAATTGTGGTGTCCTAGGTGGCGTCAATTGCGAAACTATTCCGCATTCCTTGAGGTAGTCGTGGAATTCAAGACTTAGGTACTCTCCACCTCGATCAGATCGAAGCATCTTGATTTTCCTGCCCAACTGATTCTCCACTTCTTGTTTAAACTTGTTGAACTTTTCAAAGGTTTCTGACTTGTGTTTGATTAAGTAGATATACCCATATCTGCTATAATCATCTGTGAAAGTCACATAGAAGCGATTCGCATCCCTTGTGGTGGGTCTAAAGGGTCCACATACATCTGTATGTGTTAGATCCAATAAACCCTCACCCCTCGCACAAGTGTCAGTGAAGGGTGACTTGGTCATCTTTCCAAGTAAACAAGACTCACACACGTCATCGTCCCTAAGGTCGAATGACTCCAACACTCCATCCTTTTGGAGTTGGGCTATGCGTTTCTTGTTGACATGTCCAAGACGACAATGCCACAAGCATGCTTTATCCATACTATTGGAAGAATTCACACACAATACATCATTTCCTAAGTTATCCACAACCATCACAGTTTCATATATTCCATTACAAGGCAATACTTCAAAATATAAAACATTATTAAAATAAGCATAAATAGAACCCTTTTCATTATAAAATGAATATCTAAAACCTTGTCTATATAAACCATGAAATGAAATGATGTTTCTAGCCATATATGGTGAATAGCAACAATTATTCAAACTTAAATCTAAACCATTACTAAGCACTAAGGAATAAGCTCCAATCTTGGTCACATGCGACGATCTTCTGTTTCCCATGATCAGATTCATCCTTCCATGCTCCACATCCCTATTTCCTTTAGTCCCTGCAAATCAGAACATATGTGAAAACCACATCCTGTATCAAGAACCCAAGAAGTAGCATGTGATAAATTATTAGATTTAATTGTGTAAATACCTGCGAAAGATGGCTTGATCTTTCTATCCTTGATGGCCTGCAAATATTCTGGGCAGCTTCTCTTCCAATGCCCTATCTTGTGGCAGTAGTGGCACTCTGCCTCTTTAGGGTTTGAGTTGGGTTTAGCAGAACCAACTTTGGTTCCACTAGAAGAGGTGTCATCATGGGACTTTCCCTTGTGGTGGCCCCTTGAGGGAGCCTTCCTCTTCTTACCCTTCCCTTTCCCTATTGCCAAGACAGGGGCAGCAGCTGGAGTTGGAGGTGATGCAACAGATTTATCCTTGAGGTTGCTCTCAGCAGTCCTCAACAAGCCCTGAAGCTTGCTCAAGGAGACCTATTCCTTATTCATGTGGTAGGTCATGCGGAACTGGCTATAGTAGGAAGGCAATGAGTGAAGGATGATGTCAATTGCCAGCTCTTCATCGAAGTTCACATTCAACTTCAGCAGGCGATCGACATATCTCTGCATCTTTTGCAGATGAGCAGTAAGGAACTCTCCATTACCCATTTTGGTAGTGATCATCGAAGTGATGATCTCGTACCTCTCTTGCCTAGCGATCTGGTGGTAGCGTTCCAGCAGATCCTGATGCATCTCATAGGGGTACTTGTCCTCATAGGACTTTTGGAGTTCAGCAGTCATAGTCGCTAGCATGATGCAATGGACCTTCGTGGCATCACGCTCGTGGGCCTCATAGGCCGCGATCTCTTTGGCGGTAGCAGTGTCGATGTCAATCTCCTTTAGCTTTTCATCGAGGATATATTCTTTGTCCTCGTAGCGAGTGACCATGCGAATGTTGCGGATCCAATTACTGAAATTGGTCCCATCAAAGATCACTTTCCCACACAAGTTCATGAGTGAGAATGAACCAAAGGAGTTTGACCCATAAGCGTTGTTGTTTGTGTTCGACATCTGGAAAGGAAAAAGAACAAAGTTGATTAGAAATGAATTTGCCCAATTAATCACCCAAATGAGAAATTAGGGCTAGGAACCAACAACATTATTCACAAATTAGAAAAAGGATGCCGTAATCTAACAAGTAAATAATTTGAAGGCAAGTGAATGTCAATTCACTAATTCTCCACCATGAAAAACGAAAAAGAAATTAGGTTTTAAATGTATTGAAAACTCCTAGATACTTTGAGATTCATTGAACTTTTCAATGACATGTTTAAATCTCGATATGCCCCTCTAGTTTGTGACTGGGATGCCGAGGATCACAAACTGGGTGTGAATAACCATGCAAATGTACATGGTGCCCTTATTGTTACAATCACCTATTCGATGTGCCGGTTAACCACACACGCTCCATCGAACTATGACAAACAATGAGTCACCCTTTTCCACCTATGCTTAGAACCCAATTAATGTGCCGGTTAACCACACACGCTCCATTAACGTCTTAGCAAGGGTACAAAGTGTAATTTCATGGAATTGCATCAAATTCACTTTTGCCTAAAGTAACTAAGATTGGGAATTTTGTAAAAAACATTTAGTTACTTTATATAGATTCATTATACTTTTAATGAGAAAAGGTTTGCCCTATCCTACCCATTCGACTAACAACCCTCCACCAATCAAGGAAGCGGTGGGTGAGAATGGACACCCATTAAACTGCCATTTTATAGGCCATAATCTTATACCCCCTTATAGACCGACTTCGTGAATGAGGCCTACTAACGGTAAGACTAACATTTAAGTAATATATATATATATATATATATATATATATATATATATATATATATATATATATTAATCTTATAGTATTATAAGTATAAGGTTGAATTTTAAAACTTGTAAAATTCTAAGGTTTGAAATTTAAATGGTTCAAATTAAAACTTTTAATCACAAAACTTAAATTTCAAAACTTGAGGACAAGTTTTGAACTTTTTAAAACATGAAGGATCAAATAGCAAATAATATAAATTAAACAATTAATTTTAATGATTATCTAAATTTGACCTAGTCAATATTACTTGCAAGACAATTCAACAATTAATTCAAATAATCAATTATTATCAAATAAGGAAATTATTATTTAAACAATTGGTAATTATCTTTTGTTTTGATGAGGATATTGACAAAAGGATGATAAAATTCGGATTTTAATGAACCAAAACGATTTAGGTAAGTATCCTCAAGCAAAACAGCAAGAAATCCCGAAAATCACTCTGACAGACGCTCCGACTCGCCGAGTCCCCTTATGGACTTGTCGAGTTCATCCTACTCGCCGAGTCCACAATGGGACTCGCCGAGTTTGTCAGTCAGAAGGCAGAAAAACGATTTTTTTCAAAGCTAGAGCAATCAAACAATGCATCAATTCAATAGAAATCAATCAAAGCTCTGATACCACTGATGAGTTTGAGCCATAAGAACTTTCCTATGTTCACATGCAAACCCTAATGCTTGGATCTAGGTTTCTCTAATTGAACATGTAATGTATCCAAGACTTGCAACCTTAGATCTAGTGTAAACAATTCAAATTGATACAATAATTCAGATCTAGATGATTGCCTTTAGTTACTTGCTTGAATCTTCTTGTTCTTGGAGCTTAGAGTCACAATTGTCACTCCTCTAATGGCTTACAAACACAACCTAGCAAGAGGATGATTTGGAGAGAGGAGAGAGAATTGGAAATCGGCTCTAGGGTTCCTAAGGAAGCAAGGTGACCGATTTCCACAACCCAAGGGGTTTATTTATACTGTGAGCTTCTAGGGTTCCATCCAAAACCCTAATGGGATAACTTAGGCCCTAAGCAATCCAAAGATCCTTCTAGATTGAGGCTTGGACGAATTCAAGGTGTCCAAAGCCCTTAATTTCGTCCACCCTATAATGCATAAGGACCCATAGCCCAAAAACCAACTATCTTACAATTGACAGTTCCAGTCCCCTTTATTTAATTAACCTCTTTTAGTCACCAAATTAATTCCTAATTAATCTATGACTAATATTAATTAAATAATACAATTATTCCGTTAATATATTATTCTCATAATATATTAATATAATAATATCTTCTCTCTCTTCATGAATCACCCTGTCAAGTTGCTATGGTGAAGGCAACCCAAAAGGACTATGCACAACCGGGTCAAGTACTTACCAAATATAGTTACGGGCTTAGACACTAATCCAACACCTTCAACCACTGTACTTTAGCTCTTTGTTTTAAAATTTTTTCTTCTTCAATACTGGCATTAAGGAAAGCTTGTAGATAAAATCCTTCTTCAGAAAGTAAATCTCCATTATAAGGATCATTATCTAGCTCAATTTGCACTTTATCCAATTCTTCTCTACATTTTTGCACTTTTTCTGCATAACTACCTTGATCATTCAGAAGCTTCCGAAGCGGTTTTTACAGAATTTTCAACTTTTGACATAGCCGAAACATGTCAAAACCTTCCACAGGAGTACTCCAATATTTATCAACCGTAGGAAGAAAATCCTCCAAAACAGTGATATCATTGAAAAACTTAAGGGTTTAGGGTTTAGGGTTTTAGGATTTTAGGGTTTAGGGTTGTAGGGTTTAGGGTTTAGGGTTTAGGGTTCAGGGTTCAGGGTTCAGGGTTCAGGGTTCATGGTTCATGGTTCATGGTTCATGGTTCAGGGTTCAGGGTTTAGGGTTCATGGTTCATGGTTCAGGGTTTAGGGTTTAGGGTTTAGGGTTCAGATTTCAGATTTCAGGGTTCAGGGTTCAGGGTTAATGGTTTAGGGTTCAGGGTTCAGGGTTCAGGGGTTTAGGGGTTAGGGATTTAGGGTTTAGGGTTTAGGGTTTAGGGTTTAGGGTTTATGGTTTAGGGTTTGGTGTTTAGGGTTTGGGGTTTAGGGTTAGGGTTTAGGGTTAGGGTTTGGGAGGGTATAGGGTTTAGGGTTTAGGGTTTAGGAATAGGGTACTCTCCTAGCTGTGGAACCATTCTCAACCAATCTATTGGCCAACTCTATTCATCATTAACAATCACATCACTGACTTTATCCCGTATATTAAACCCAACATTAGCTATCTCTCTAGGAGACAAAACATAACTCAAAGGACCAAGCTGGTGCTTGTTATCAAACCACATGGATGTTCCATAACCGTTTCCAATATGAGAATAGACAAAATCTCTCTGATACGGTCTAATTTTTAAAAGATTTCTCCAACTCCAGCTCATTTTATCCTTATGTCCCACATTCCAAAAACTTCTTCCATCCAACATATTATCATTCACCCATTTCACCCATAGAGAATTTCGCCCACTTAGAATCCTCCAAATTCTACTAGACAGAAGGGCGATGTTCGAATCATTTAAATTCTTCAACCCAAGACCACCATAAATCTTTGGCTTACAAATCTCATTCCAAGAGACTTTAGCCACTCCCTTTTTTGTCGCTTGTAACAACTTTAGGAATTAACACCACAGAAGCCCAATACACTGGAAGAGAAACAAGCACAAAGCTGATTAATTGGAGCCTCCCAGCATAAGACAAAGATTTTGTAACGCCATGTTCCGAATCGCTTTCCTAATTCAGGACTGTGGCCTGAAGACGGGTTATCATAAGGCTTAGGGCCTTTGGAAAAGAGAGATCTAGACCCATTTAGTTGCGGATAATGTAATTGAGGTGATCAGGGAGTTTGGGTTGTGTCTTGGAGCCAAGGGGTAAATCGGTAAAGTGGTTGTTCGAGCTCTTCATGAATTTTGGATTTTTGTTCGGAAGGTTTTGAGGTGAGTATAAGTTGGTAGATGTGTAGATCTTCTCGCCACCTTTCCGTGGATATAAAGAACATCAAAATCGAAGTTGAAACGAAGAAGTTATGGCCGTTTGAAGTTGGAGTGGTTCGGGTGAGTGATCGTTGACTTGTTGACCAAGCTCATTTAAGGCTCACGACATGAGCATGAAGTGCTCATGACGTAAGACGCACCTGATGCACCAAAACCCTAATTTTCGGGTATTTAAAGGTATGGGATGATTAGGGTTGCTTCTCCTCAGCCTCTTTCACTCCCAAGTCACTGAAAAACCCTATATTCGGCCCTCTTGAGCTCTTGAGCTATTGTTGGGGGTTTTGGTGTGCTAATGGTGCTTTGATTCCCTTGAAGAAGAAGAAGGAGCTCTTGTGGTGACTCATTTTGGCAAGATAAGCTCATCTTTGTGGACTAGCTGAACTTGTGAATCTTGATGTTTATACGCATCTTTTGACCTAACTAGTGTTTAAGTCATGTATTGGACATATATGACTAAAAAGCTTCGATTTTTATACGCATCTTTTGACCTAACTAGTGTTTAAGTCATGTATTGGACATATATGACTAAAAAGCTTCGATTTTTATGATCCTTGGGGTCAAGGAAGACCCTCTAGACTGTCCTATGTTAAGGATTAATGGATTAGGAGCTTAATGCTCATTTTTTTGGTCAGATCTGAACTCACGACATAAGGAATGAAGCCTCACGACGTGAGAGCGTATTCGATGAAGTTTTTGGGCCAAAATCACGACCTCACGACGTGAGCATAAGGTGCTCACGACGTGAGCATCATCTGAGCAAGTTTTGGGCTCTTTGATTGTGGGCTAGCTTGGTATTGGACTTATCCTTTGGTTTGGGCTCATAATGGGCTAAGGATTTTAGAGTAATGGACTTCTGGTTGGGCTTGCCCTAATGGGCCTTGGATGATGAATTGGGCCTTAGTGGGCCCAATGTAGTTAGGCCTTGATTGGGCCCAATGGGTTTGGACCTTTGGGTCATCGGAAAGTATTGGTTCAAAAACGTAAATGGGCTTTAGGAAAAGGCCCATGACAGGGTTTGGGCCCAGTTTGGAAAATTGGGCCATTGATGGACTTTATTGGATTTTATAGTTTTGGGCCTCGATTGTGAGTATTGAATGGACCAGGGGTGAAACGGTCATTTCACCCCAAGTAAGAATTAAGGATCATGGTTTGAGACCCAATTGCTAATTGGGTGATATTTTGGTATTGATAGTTCGAGGAGTTGCCAGGACATCATCTAAGGATTTCTTGCAATGGACTTCAGCAGCGCGATGTGAGTTATCTTCCAGTAGAGGTGGGTCTAAGGCACCAATGCCGACCCACCAGTAGGTGATTATGTTTAAGATAATTGTCATTGTGATAATTGTCTGGTTTTCCACTATCTGTTATGTTTTATGTGCTAGCATGCTATGTTATTATGTGGTAGTGGTAGGGGTGAAATAGTCACCGGTTACCGGTTGAAAGAGACCGAAGGGGTAGGCCAGCACCCAGATATGCTAGGCAGTATGTGATTTATGTGTATATGTTAGGATATTATGTGGTAGTGGTAGGGGTGAAATAGTCTCCGGTTATCGGTTGAAAGAGACCGAAGGCGTAGGCCAGCACCTATATATGTTAGGCGGTTACCGGTTGAAAGAGCCCGAAGGGGTAGGTCAGGCACCCAGATATGCCTGACAGTATGTGTTATGTATGGTATGTGGTATTATGGGGGAACTCACTAAGCTTCGTGCTTACGGTTTTCAGTTTTGGTTTCAGGTACTTCGTTTTCAAAGGAAAGGAGTCGGCGATCGCAACGCATCACACTATGTTTTCCGCACATGAGATCTTTGGGATTACACTATGATATTGTTTTATGATAACATGTTTTGATTATTGACACTTTGGTTTGACATGGGATGTTTTTATGGATGTTTTTATACTGTTGGTTTTCATAACAACTTATTTAAAAACGAAATTTTTGGTCTTAAATTTTGGGATGTTACAGATTTTTTCTTCCAGTTATGAACTTTTAATTTCACTTTTTTAATAAGAATCTTGCAATCTCTAGTAAAAATCCTGGTAGAGATTAAAGGAATTCCCAAATACTTCATAGGAAGTTTGCCTTCAACAAAAGGAAGCACATCAAGGATCCTTCTTTTTAAAGGCTCCTTCACATTACCAAAAAAGATGTGACTCTTGGACAAGTTAGGGATAAGACCAGCAGCTCCAACAAACTCATCCATAACTTTCTTTATGATTCTTATAGACCCAATATTTCCATGGCAAAAAAGCATCAAATCATCAGCAAAGCATAAATGGGTTATCTTCTGAGTGCCACATCTCCAATGATACTTGAACCCAACATTCTCTCTAATACTTCTTTATGTATGTGTTATGATTAGTTTCTAAGTAGTATGGTATGGACCGGAAGGTCATTATGATATGGACCAGAAGGTCAAGATGTTATGGATAGGAAGGTCGACAAAGGAGGACCGGAAGGTCATTACGGGTAGGACCGTAAAGTTTATCCGGATTATGGGACGGAAGTCCCCTGAGACACATGGACCGGAAGGTCTTGTAGAGCTATAGCGTTGAGTGGCGTATATGCGTATGTGGTATTTTGGGGAACTCACTAAGCATTTATGCTTACAGTTTATGTGATATGTGTTTCAGGTACCAGCGAGGATCGCGGGAAGGCGCCGACATGATCTGTACACATTAATGGAGTTTTATGTATTTGAGATCTTGGGATTATTTTATTTGGAGGACATGTGTTACATTGGTTTTTGATACTTATTATGAATGAAATTATGTTTTAAAAATGAAAAAAATTGTGTTGGAAATTCACGTTGTTACAATTTGGTATCAGAGCCTTGGTTTGAGGGATTCGGATGCACCTTCGGGTGTATTTGAACTCAAACTGAGGATTTGAGAAAGTTTTTCATAAAAGAAACAATTTTTCTAAAAAGTAAAGGAATGTGAGGGAAGCGGAAAGAAGCAGTGTGTACGATCAGCCAACGCCCGAACGGTGATTTCCCAAAATACCCTTACATTATTTGTTATGAGATATGATATGATATGTTATGCATGCTAGAGTAGGCTAGGTATTTCTATTAGGACTAGAGTGACCTGATTTGTGATGCCTTAGCCTAGGAGATTACTGCTGCTAAGACATGCTTCGAGAGTGAGTAGGTAGCAGTGAGGAGGTTATGAGAAGTCTACCGAACGGTAGCCTATGCTTAGCGAGATGTAGAGTACTTGTGATCTGGGATCCTAGGAGGAGGACTTGGAATGAATGCTGATGCGGTGTGGAAGGTAGTATAGGGCCCGTACTACTAAAAGCACTGGATTAGTGTGCAGTCCAAGTAAGAATCCTTAGGGTACTAGGGAACAAGTAGGGTTGAGTTATCGAGTGCGAGTATACTCGAGCGAGTCTCTGATATTTTTATGTCATATTTCAGAGACATCATGGTTGGGACACGCCACAGACCAGAGACCAGCGGCGTGAGTGACGAGGAGCTTCGTCAGATGATCCACGATGAGGTAGTTGTGGCTATCCGAGCAGAGATACCGGAGATGTTTGGGTCTATTAAGACCACGTTGATTGAGACATTCGATGAGCGGTACGCCGCGGTTACTGAGGCTGCAGCCGCTGTAGCTACGGCAGCTGTTGCTGCTGCTAGACCTCAGGGGGGTGACTCGTTGCTGTTCCGGGAGTTCAGCAACACGAAGCCACCAGAGTTTGATGGGACACAGGACTCGATTGCTGCGATGAGATGGATTTCTGATATTGAGGGATGCTTCTACACCTGTTCGTGTCCGGAGCATCTGAGGGTACGGTTCGCTCTGAACCAGCTCCGCTTGGGAGCGAAGGATTGGTGGAAGTTTGTGGCAGAAAACTTCACTCTTGCAGAGATCTCAAAGGTGACCTGGGAGAGGTTCACCACCATGTTTAGAGACGAGCATGTTCCCTCGGTGGAGAGGGAACGGTTGGCACAGGAGTTCTTGTCCCTCAAGCAGGGGACGGAGTCCGTGACTGTGATTACACGGATGTTCCACGAGAGGGCGTTGTTTTACCCTGAGCACGTGTCGTCTGAGCAGGCACGCATGAGTCAGTATTTGAGCATTCTGAGGAGGGACATTCGGGAGTTCGTGGCGAACTCGACTTACCGAACATTTGCTGAGCTCCAGGAAAATGCCCGGAAGAGGGAGATTAAGCTAGAGACTCAGGCCAGGGAGGAGGCCGAGTCTCAGAGGAGGGACAGGCGACCGGTACAGGTACAGCCGGCAGCCAAGCGGGCTAAGCCCGCTGATACGAGATCTGGAGGCCAGAAGGGCCGCACTTGCGGGAAGTGCGGCAAGGGACATGATGGAGTGTGTCGAGCGGGTGCTTGCTACAAATGTGGCAAGGAGGGGCATATAGCCCAGGACTGCCCCAAGGGATTTATGGTTTGCTTTCATTGCAACCAGACGGGTCACTGGAGGGCCGAGTGCCCACAGCTGTTACAAGGATCAGCGCAGGGATCTGCCCCTGCTACTGCACGAGCTATTGAGGGTCGGCCAGTGAAGGCCGAAGCACCGAAGGCTCACGGGAGAGCCTTCCAGTTGACAGCGGAGGAGGTCCATGCAGCTCCCGATGTCGTGGCTGGTATGTATTATTTCATTTATTTATGCAGAGTTGAGATATTGTGCTTATATTATGATATGCGTAGGTACTTTTCTTGTGAGTTCTGTACCTGCTTTGGTGATATTTGACTCGGGTGCGAGTCGATCATTTGTGTCGTTAGCGTTTAGTCAGCACATCAGTATTCGACGAGAGGCGTTGAGTCGACCTCTACGAGTTTCCATAGCTGACGAGCGAGCGGTGTATGCTACTGACGTGATTCGAGGATGTGTACTCGAGATCTTCGGTGTTGAGTTCCCGATAGATCTGGTCCCGATTGCGATAGGGGTAGTTTGCGTTATAGTGGGCATGGATTGGTTGAGCCGATTTGGGGCGGTTATAGACTGCGAGCGGCAGATGGTGACGATACGAGACCCTAGTGGGGGAGTGCTGACTGTATATGGCGAGGGTACCCGATGTGGGTCAGCATTTTGTTCGGCTGCCAGAGCGAGACAGAGTTTACAGCAGGGCTGCAGCGGGTTTGTAGTTTATGTGATGGATACACGAGTGGCCGCAGAGAGGCCGAGTTCGGTTGATGATGTTCCGATAGTGCGTGAGTTCCCAGATGTTTTTCCCGAGGAGTTGTTGGGTGTGCCTCCCAAGAGGCAGGTGGAGTTCCGCATCGATTTGGTTCCGGGGGCAGCGCCTATCGCCAAGGCGCCTTATCGCCTTGCGCCGCCAAAGATGCAGGAGTTATCCTTGCAGCTTCAGGAGCTGCTAGGGAAGGGGTTTATTCGACCGAGTAGCTCGCCGTGGGGAGCGCCGATCCTTTTTGTCAAGAAAAAGGATGGTTCACACCGGATGTGCATTGATTACCGGGAGTTGAACAAGTTGACAGTCAAGAACCGTTACCCCTTACCAAGGATCGATGATCTGTTCGATCAGTTACAGGGAGCATCTTGGTTCTCCAATATAGATTTAAGGTCTGGATATCATCAGATGAGAGTGCGGGATGAGGATATCCAGAAGACAACGTTCAAGACTCATTATGGGCATTACGAGTTCGTGGTGATGCCTTTTGGGCTCACCAATGCACCGGCAACGTTCATGGATCTCATGAACAGGGTGTGCAGGCCGATGTTGGATCGATTGGTGATCGTGTTCATCGACGATATTCTGGTGTATTCGAGATCCCGAGAGCAGCATGAGGAGCATTTGAGGGAGATCCTCGGGGTTTTGAGATCGGAGAGGCTTTACGCCAAATTCTCTAAGTGTGATTTCTGGTTACGAGAGGTCCAGTTCTTGGGGCATCTTGTTAATCAGAATGGGATATTGGTCGATCCGGTCAAGATTGAGGCAGTGATGAGTTGGGAGGTGCCGAGATCCCCCACTGATATCAGGAGTTTTCTGGGGTTGGCCGGCTACTATCGGAGGTTTATCAAGGATTTCTCCAAGATTGCCGTGCCACTCACCAGGTTGACCCGGAAGGGCATTGCTTTTACGTGGGGTCCAGAGCAGCAGACCTCGTTTGAGACTCTTCGCCAGAAGCCGTGCGAAGCCCCGGTGTTAGCCCTTCCAGAGGGAATGGAGGATTTCGTGGTGTATTGTGACGCATCGATATCGGGGTTGGGTGCAGTGCTTATGCAGAGAGGGCATGTGATAGCGTACGCATCGAGGCAGCTGAAGCGTCACGAGGTGAGGTATCCCACCCACGATTTGGAGTTGGGGGCCGTGGTGTTCGACCTCAAGATATGGCGTCATTATTTGTATGGGGTTCGGTGTATCATATACACGGACCACAAGAGTTTGAAGTACTTGATGGATCAGCCCAACCTGAACATGCGCCAGAGGAGATGGTTGGATGTGGTAAAGGATTATGACTGCGAGATCCTGTACCACCCGGGCAAGGCTAACTTTGTAGCCGATGCCCTGAGCCGTAGGTCGGAGAGTGCCCCAATACGAGATATTTGTATGAGGATGACGGTGATGACTCCGGTGTTGGATACCATCCTAGAGGCCCAGGCAGAGGCTATGAGACCGGAGAACCGCAAGAGAGAGCGGGTGATTGGGCAGGTATCTGAGTTTGTTACCGATAGCCGAGGGCTTATGACCTTTCAGGGTTGGATTTGGGAGCCGTTTGCGGGCGGGGCACGTACCATCCTGATGGAGGAGGCGCACAGATCGAGGTTCTCGATCCATCCTGGGGCCACTAAGATGTATTTGGACCTGAAAAGTGATTATTGGTGGCCCTGTATGAAGAGGGATGTTGCGTGGTTTGTTGAGAGGTGCTTGACCTGTCGCAGGGTTAAGGCCGAGCACCAGCGTCCGCATGGCAAGTTGCAGCCACTTGAGGTTCCCCAGTGGAAGTGGGAACAGATTTTTATGGATTTCATCACCAAATTGTCGTGGACCGCGAGGGGTGTCGATGCAATCTGGGTGGTCGTTGACCGGCTGACAAAGAGCGCTCACTTCCTTGCTATTAGTGAGAGCTCTTCCGCAGAGAGACTGGCATAGATGTATGTGAGAGAGGTGGTATTGCGGCATGGAGTACCAATCTCGATTGTGTCAGATCGAGATGTACGTTTCACTTCCAGATTCTGGAAGAAATTCCATGAGGAGTTGGGTACGAGGTTGCATTTCAGCACCGCTTACCACCCACAGACAGACAGACAGAGTGAGCGGACGATTCAGACGCTCGAGGGCATGCTTCGAGCATGTGTGTTGGACTTCAGAGGAAGTTGGGACACGTACTTACCATTGGCTGAGTTTTCCTATAACAACAGCCACCATTCGAGTATTGGTATGGCTCCCTTCGAGTTGTTGTATGGGAGGAGGTGTTGGACTCCCATCTGCTGGGGAGAGGTAGGGCAGCGAGTGATGGGTAGCACTGAGATAGTGCTTCAGACGACTGAGCAGATACAGTAGGTCAGACAAAGGTTGCTGACAGCTCAGAGTCGCCAGAAAAGTTATGCGGATAGGCGACGATCCGAGCTCGGTTTTCAGGTTGGTGACTTCGTACTCCTGAAGGTATCTCCTTGGAAAGGAGTGATCCGATTCAGGAAGAGGGGCAAGCTGGGCCCCCGGTACATTGGTCCTTTCAGGGTGACCGCAAGGGTGGGCAGGGTATCGTATCGTTTAGAGCTACCTGCGGAGTTGAGCCAGATACATGATACCTTCCACGTGTCTCAGTTGAGGAAGTGTATAGCCGACGAGTCGGCGGTAGTGCCACTAGAGGATATTCAGGTGGATGCCAGCCTGAATTATGTTGAGAGGCCGATCGCGATCCTGGATCGAAGGATCAAGGTTCTGAGGAACAAGGAGGTGCCCCTGGTTCAGGTCCAGTGGCAACATCGGAGAGGGTCCGAGCTGACTTGGGAGCCAGAGTTGGAGATGCGGGAGCAGCATCCATAGTTGTTTGCAGAGCGAGACTTCGAGGGCGAAGTCTGATTCTAGTGGGGGAGAATTGTAACATCCGGAATTCCATGTATCATATTTTAATTATTTAGTTTGTGTCAAGAAGAGGGACTCGACGAGTTGACGCCTAGAATCGTCGAGTAGGATCGCGATTGCTGACTGGATTTAATGAATGGACTCGACGAGTCGGCAAGTTGACTCGACGAGTCCGTGCTGTGGACAGAAACCCTAAATCCTCGGGCCTGTGCCCTATTTAAGGGATCTTATGGCTCTCCTTTGCGGCCACCTTCACCCTTGAGATCACCAGAGAACCTGAGAGCATTGTGAGTGAGAAAAGAAGCCATTTTCATCATTTCTAGTGTGATTTTGCAAGAAAGAAGGAAGGAGGGAAAGCTAGGCAGATAGAGGAGCTCAGATCTACTACCATTTGATCAGAAGAGGCTGTTAGAGGTATAAATCTATGCTCATTCTCGTGTATATGGTGATCTACTTGAATTTAGGGTTTTCTTATGCCTTCTTTAGCTTAGATTCGAAGCATATGAGGTCCCAAGGTGGAATTCTTCTTAGATCTGGACCTTAAGAGGTTCAGAGAGTCCTAACTATCCTGCTTTATGCTATTCCTTTGGAGATATGAACCTAGGCTGCCATTTTAGAAGCTATTTCACCAAAAGAAGCCCTATGAGTGTTGCATGAGTGTAAAGGTTGGACCTTTACGTGATTATTGTGTATTGGAAGGTCAGATATATAGGTTAGAGAAGCAGATCTGACCTCAGAAGGTCTTTTGAGTGTTGCCATGGAGGGAACTCGCCGAGTCCATAAGGGGACTCGACGAGTCGAGTCGGGTTGCCCCGCGATTTGTGACCAGTGGTAACCCATCGAGTGAAAGGTTAAATCGACGAGTCGAGTGAGGATTTATGAGAATTAAGAGGACACGCATGGACTCGCCGAGTCACACGAGTGCACTCGACGAGTTTGGTCAAAGTTTGACCGTTGACTAGAGTTGACTTCAGTTGACCTTAAGGTTTTGGTCAAGCTGGTTCAAGAGAGGTCGGGGAGGGGTAGAATGGTCTTCTACCCATTCTTTAGAAATGAGGACAAGAGAAAGTATTCATGTTATTATGTTGATAGGAGGAGGCTAGGTCGGGTTGTCGAGCAAGAGGTTATCTGACATCGTACGAAGTGAGTCTTCTTACTATACTTTACCTAGAGTGGTAATTATGTGTGACCGGAAAGTCTTATGAGGAGTATGTGATGTATGCTGATATATGTTATGTATGTGTTATGATTAGTTTCTGAGTAGTATGGTATGGACCGAAAGGTCATTACGATATGGACCGAAAGGTCAAGATGTTATGGATCGGAAGGTCGACAAAGGAGGACCGGAAGGTCATTACGGGTACGACCGGAAAGTCTATCCGGATTGTGGGACGGAAGTGCCCTAAGACACATGGACCGGAAGGTCTTGTAGAGCGATAGCCTTGAATGGCGTATATGTGTATGTGGTATTTTGGGGAACTCACTAAGCATTTATGCTTACCGTTTATGTGATATGTGTTTCAGGTACCAGCGAGGATCGCGGGAAGGCGCCAGCATGATCTGTACAAACTGATGGAGTTTTATGTATTTGAGATCTTGGGATTGTTTTATTTGGAGGACATGTGTTACATTGGTTTTTGATACTTATTATGAATGAAATTATGTTTTAAAAATGAAAAAAAATTGTGTTCGAAGTTCATGTTGTTACATTAGGGTTCATGGTTCATGGTTCAGGGTTTAGGGTTTAGGGTTTAGGGTTCAGATTTCAGGGTTCAGGGTTCAGGGTTTAGGGGGTTAGGGGGTTAGGGGTTAGGGATTTAGGGGTCAGGGGTTTGGGGTTTAGAGTTTAGGGTTTATGGTTTAGGGTTTGGTGTTTAGGGTTTGGGGTTTCGGGTTAGGGTTTAGGGTTAGGGTTTGGGAGGGTTTAGGGTTTAGGGTTTAGGGTTTAGGGTTTAGGAATAGGGTACTCTCCTAGTTGTGGAACCATTCTCAACCAATCTAGTGGCCAACTCCATTCATCATTAACAGTCACATCACTGACTTTATACCGTATATTAAACCCAACATTAGCTATCTCTCTAGGAGACAGAACATAACTCAAAGGAAAGGATTCGGTGATCGCAGCGTATCACACTATGTTTTCCACACATGAGATCTTTGGGATTACACTATGATATTGTTTTATGATAACATGTTTTGATTATTGACACTTTGGTTTGACATGGTATGTTTTTAGGGATGTTTTTATACTGTTGGTTTTCATAACAACTTATTTAAAAACAAAATTTTTGGTCTTAAGTTTTGGGATGTTACATATTTTTTCTTCCAGTTATGAACTTTTAATTTCACTTTTTCAATAAGAATCTTGCAATCACTAGTAAAAATCCTGGTAGAGATTAAAGGAATTCCCAAATACTTCATAGGAAGTTTGCCTTCAACAAAAGGAAGCACACCAAGGATCCTTCTTTTTAAAGGCTCCTTCACATTACCAAAAAAGATGTGACTCTTGGACAAGTTAGGAATAAGACCAGTAACTCCAAAAAACTCATCCATAACTTTCTTTATGATTCTTATAGACCCAATATTTCCATGGCAAAAAAGCATCAAATCATCAGCAAAGCTTAAATGGGTTATCTTCTGAGTGCCACATCTCCAATGATACTTGAACCCAACATTCTCTCTAATACTTCTTTTAAGCATGAGATTGAAAACTTCCATCACAAGAGATAACAAATAAGGGGATAAGGGACATCCTTGCCTCAAGCCTCTCTTTCCTTGAAAAAAAACCATGAAAATTGCCTTTAATGTTGATCATGAAAGAAGAAGTGGTCACACAGTTCATAATCCAAGAGATCATAGAGTAATGGACTCCAAAGGCTATCAAAATATTCTGAAGTAACTTCCAATTGACAGTGTTATACGCTTTATGTATACCCACCTTTAGGGCACAACGAGCATACCCTCTATTGATGTGATATCCACGCACCATCTTTTGCGACAAGAGAATGTTATCAAGAATGGACCGGCCTGGTATAAAAGCAGATTGATTATCCGAGACTAAAAACCCAATAAAATCACGAATCCACTTCATAATGATCTTACTAATACACTTATATACCACATTGCAACAGGCAATAGGTCTATAGTCTCCAACCCGGGGACTAAACTTTAGGAACAAGAGCTATGGCAGTAGCATTGATCTCCTTAAGAATTTTTTTCTTTCAAAAAAATTCTTTCACAGCTTTACAAAAATCATCTCCCACTATAAGCCAAGCAGCCTTAAAAAACTTAGACGTGTATCCATCTGACCCTAGAGCTTTGTCTTCATCAATATCAAATAACACAGCTCTAATTTCATCACATATTATCTCTTTGACCATATATAAAAGCTTGAACATGAGTCAACTTGTTCTCAAAAAGATCATTAGGACTGATAATGGCCCTGATTGCGATCAACTCCCAAAAAGTCATTGAAATATTTCACAATCTGCTTAAAAGCTTCATCACCTTCTTTCCATTTGCCATCATTATCCATAATGGTTTCAACTTTGTTTCTGTTAATCTTTCCTTTGACAACTTTATGGAAATAGGCAGACTTACAGTCTCCTTCCTTCAACCACTGCACTTTAGCTCTTCGTTTTAAAATATTTTCTTCTTCAATACTGGCATTAAGGAAAGCTTGTAGATAAAATCCTTCTTCAGAACGTAAATCTCCATTAAAAGGATCATTATCCAGCTCAATTTGCACTTTATCCAATTCTTCTCTACATTTTTGCACTTTTTCTGCATAACTACCTTGATCATTTAGAAGCTTCCGAAGCGGTTTGTACAGAATTTTCAACTTTTAACATAGCGGAAACATGTCAAAACCATCCACAGGAGCACTCCAATATTTATCAACTGTAGGAAGAAAATCCTCCAAAACAGTGATATCATTGAAAAACTTAAGGGTTTAGGGTTTAGGGTTATAGGATTTTAGGGTTTAGGGTTGCAGGGTTTAGGGTTTAGGGTTTAGGGTTCAGGGTTCAGGGTTCAGGGTTCAGGTTTCAGGGTTCATGGTTCAGGGTTCAGGGTTTAGGGTTCATGGTTCATGGTTCAGGGTTTAGGGTTTAGATTTCAGGGTTTAGGGTTCAGGGTTCAGGGTTCAAGGTTCAGGGGTTTAGGGGTTTACGGGTTAGGGACATAGGGTTTAGGGTTTAGGATTTAGGTTTTAGGGTTTCGGGTTTAGGGTTTATGGTTTAGGGTTCGGTGTTTAGGGTTTGGGGTTTAGGGTTAGGGTTTAGGGTTTAGGGTTTGGGAGGGTTTAGGGTTTGGGGTTTAGGAATAGGGTACTCTCCTAGATGTGGAACCATTCTCAACCAATCTATTGGCCAACTCCATTCATCATTAACAATCACATCACTGACTTTATCCCGTATATTAAACCCAACATTAGCTATCTCTCTAGGAGACAGAACATAACTCAAAGGAAAGGAGTCTACGATCGCAGCGCATCATACTATGTTTTCCGCACATGAGATCTTTGGGATTACACTCTAATATTGTTTTATGATAACATGTTTTAATTTTTGACACTTTGATTTGACATGGGATGTTTTTATGGATGTTTTCATACTGTTGGTTTTCATAACAACTTATTTAAAAACGAAATTTTTGGTCTTAAATTTTGGGATGTTACAGATTTTTTTTTCCAGTTATGAACTTTTAATTTCACTTTTTCAATAAGAATCTTGCAATCTCTAGTAAAAATCCTGGTAGAGATTAAAGGAATTCCCAAATACTTCATAGGAAGTTTGCCTTCAACAAAAGGAAGCACATCAAGGATCCTTCTTTTTAAAGGCTCCTTCACATTACCAAAAAAGATGTGACTCTTGGACAAGTTAGGGATAAGACCAGCAACTCCAACAAACTCATCCATAACTTTCTTTATGATTCTTAAAGACCCAATATTTCCAGGGCAAAAAAGCATCAAATCATCAGCAAAGCATAAATGGATTATCTTCTGAGTGCCACATCTCCAATGATACTTGAACCCAACATTCTCTCTAATACTTCTTTTAAGCATGAGATTGAAAACTTCCATCACAAGAGTGAACAAATAAGGAGATAAGGGACATCCTTGCCTCAAGACTCTCTTTCCTTGAAAAAAAACCATGAAAATTGCCTTTAATGTTGATCATGAAAGAAGAAGTGGTCACACAGTTCATAATCCAAGAGATCATAGAGTAATGGAATCCAAAGGCTATCAAAATATTCTGAAGTAAGTTCCAATTGACAGTGTCATACGCTTTCTGTATATCCACCTTTAGGGCACAAAGAGCATACCCTATATTGATGTGATATCCACGCACCAGCTCTTGAGACAAGAGAATGTTATCAAGAATGGACCGGCCTGGTATAAAAGCAGATTGATTATCCGAGACTAAAAACCCAAGAAAATCACGAATCCACTTCATAATGATCTTACTAATACACTTATATACCACATTGCAAAAGGCAATAGGTCTATAGTCTCCAACCCGGGGACTAAACTTTAGGAACAAGAGCTATGGCAATAGCATTGATCTCCTTAAGAATTTTTTTCTTTAAAAAAAAATTCTTTCACAGCTTTACAAAAATAATCTCCCACTATAACCCAAGCAGCCTTAAAAAACTTAGACGTGTATCCATCTGACCCTAGAGCTTTGTCTTCATCAATATCAAATAACGCAGCTTTAATTTCATCACAAGTTATCTCTTTGACCATATTTAAAGCTTGAACATGAGTCAACTTGTTCTCAAAAAGATCTTTAGGACTGATAATGGGCCTGACATTGCGATCAACTTCCAAAAAGTCATTGAAATATTTCACAATCTGCTTAAAAGCTTCATCACTTTCTTTCCATTTGCCATCATTATCCATAATGGTTTCAACTTTGTTTCTGTTAATATTTCCTTTGACAACTTTATGGAAATAGGCAGACTTACAGTCTCCTTCCTTCAACCACTGCACTTTAGCTCTTTGTTTTAAAATCTTTTCTTCTTCAATACTTGCATTAAGGAAAGCTTGTAGATAAAATCCTTCTTCAGAACGTAAATCTCCAATATAAGGATCATTATCCAGCTCAATTTGCACTTTATCCAATTCTTCTCTACATTTTTGCACTTTTTCTGCATAACTACCTTGATCATTCAGAAGCTTCCGAAGCGGTTTTTACAAAATTTTCAACTTTTGACATAGCGGAAACATGTCAAAACCTTCCACAGGAGTACTCCAATATTTATCAACCGTAGGAAGAAAATCCTCCAAAACAGTGATATCATTGACAAACTTAAGGGTTTAGGGTTTTAGTATTTTAGGGTTTAGGGTTTTAGGGTTTAGGGGTTTAGGATTTTAGGGTTTAGGGTTGTAGGGTTTAGGGTTTAGAGTTCAGGGTTCAGGGTTCAGGGTTCAGGGTTCAGGGTTCATGGTTCATGGTTTATGGTTCAGGGTTCAGCGTTTAGGGTTCATGGTTCATGGTTCAGGGTTTAGGGTTTTGGGTTTAGGGTTCAGATTTCAGGGTTCAGGGTTCAGGGGTTTAGGGGGTTAGGGGTTAGGGATTTAGGGTTCAGGGGTTTAAGGTTTATGGTTTAGGGTTTGGTGATTAGGGTTTGGGGTTTAGTGTTGGGGTTTAGGGTTAGGGTTTGGGAGGGTTTAGGGTTTAGGAATAGGGTACTCTCCTAGCTGTGGAACCATTCTCAACCAATCTAGTGGCCAACTCCATTCATCATTAAGAATCTCATCACTGAATTTATCCCGTATATTAAACCCAACATTAGCTATCTCTCTAGGAGACAGAACATAACTCAAAGGAAAGGAGTCGGCGATCGCAGCGCATCACACTATGTTTTCCACACATGAGATCTTTGGGATTACACTATGATATTGTTTTATGATAACATATTTTGATTATTGACACATTGGTTTGACATGGGATGTTTTTATGGATGCTTTTATACTGTTGGTTTTCATAACAACTTATTTAAAAACAAAATTTTTGGTCTTAAATTTTGGGATGTTACAGATTTTTTCTTCCAGTTATGAACTTTTAATTTCACTTTTTCAATAAGAATCTTGCAATCTCTAGTAAAAATCCTGGTAGAGATTACAGGAATTCCTAAATACTTCATAGGAAGTTTGCCTTCAACAAAAGGAAGCACATCAAGGATCCTTCTTTTTAAAGGCTCCTTCACATTACCAAAAAAAATGTGACTCTTGGACAAGTTAGGGATAAGACCAGCAGCTCCAACAAACTCATCCATAACTTTCTTTATGATTCTTATAGACCCAATATTTCCAGGGCAAAAAAGCATCAAATCATCAGCAAAGCATAAATGGGTTATCTTCTGAGTGCCACATCTCCAATGATACTTGAACCCAACATTCTCTCTAATACTTCTTTTAAGCATGAGATTGAAAACCTCCATGACAAGAGTAAACAAATAAGGGGATAAGGGACATCCTTGCCTCAAGCCTCTCTTTCCTTGAAAAAAAAAACCATGAAAATTGCCTTTAATGTTGATCATGAAAGAAGAAGTGGTCACACAGTTCATAATCCAAGAGATCATAGAGTAATGGAATCCAAAGGCTATCAAAATATTCTGAAGTAACCTCCAATTGACAGTGTCATACGCTTTCTGTATATCCACCTTTAGGGCACAACGAGCATACCCTCTATTGATGTGATATCCACGCACCAACTATTGAGACAAGAGAATGTTATCAAGAATGGACCGGCCTGGTATAAAAGTATATTGATTATCCGAGACTAAAAACCCAAGAAAATCACAAATCCACTTCATAATGATCTTACTAATACACTTATATACCACATTGCAACAGGCAATAGGTCTATAGTCTCCAACCCGGGGACTAAACTTTAGGAACAAGAGCTATGGCAGTAGCATTGATCTCCTTAAGAATTTTTTTCTTTCAAAAAAATTCTTTCACAGCTTTACAAAAATCATCTCCCACTATAACCCTAAACCCTAAACCCTAAACCCTAAACCCGAAACCCTAAACCCTAAACCCTAAACCCTAAATCCCTAACCCTAAACCCCTAAACCCCTGAACCCTGAACCCTGAAATCTGAACCCTAAACCCTAAACCCTAAACCCTGAACCCTGAGCCATGAACCCTGAACCCTGAACCCTGAACCCTGAACCCTAAACCCTAAACCCTACAACCCTAAACCCTAAATTCCTAAAACCCTAAACCCTACAACCCTAAACCCTAAAATCCTAAAACCATAAACCCTAAACCCTTAAGTTTGTCAATGATATCACTGTTTTGGAGGATTTTCTTCCTACGGTTGATAAATATTGGAGTACTCATGTGGAAGGTTTTGACATGTTTCCGCTATGTCAAAAGTTGAAAATTTTGTAAAAACCGCTTCGGAAGCTTCTGAATGATCAAGGTAGTTATGCAGAAAAAGTGCAAAAATGTAGAGAAGAATTGGATAAAGTGCAAATTGAGCTGGATAATGATCCTTATAATGGAGATTTACGTTCTGAAGAAGGATTTTATCTACAAGCTTTCCTTAATGCAAGTATTGAAGAAGAAAAGATTTTAAAATAAAGAGCTAAAGTGCAGTGGTTGAAGGAAGGAGACTGTAAGTCTGCCTATTTCCATAAAGTTGTCAAAGGAAAGATTAACAGAAACAAAGTTGAAACCATTATGGATAATGATGGCAAATGGAAAGAAGGTGATGAAGCTTTTAAGCAGATTGTGAAATATTTCAATGACTTTTTGGGAGTTGATCGCAATGTCAGGGCCATTATCAGTCCTAATGATCTTTTTGAGAACAAGTTGACTCATGTTCAAGCTTTTATATATGGTCAAAGAGATAATATGTGATGAAATTAGAGCTGCGTTATTCTATATTGATGAAGACAAAGCTCTAGGGTCAGATGGATACACGTCTAAGTTTTTTAAGGCTGCTTGGGTTATAGTGGGAGATGATTTTTGTAAAGCTGTGAAAGAATTTTTTTGAAAGTACAAAATTCTTAAGGAGATCAATGCTACTACCATAGCTCTTGTTCCTAAAGTTTAGTCACCGGGTTGGAGACTATAGACCTATTGCCTGTTGCAATGTGGTATATAAGTGTACTAGTAAGATCATTATGAAGTGGATTCGTGATTTTCTTGGGTTTTTAGTCTCGGATAATCAATCTGCTTTTATACCAGGCCGGTCCATTCTTGATAACATTCTCTTCTCTCAAGAGGTGGTGCGTGGATATCACATCAATAGAGGGTATGCTCGTTGTGACCTAAAGGTGGATATACAGAAAGCGTATGCCACTGTCAATTGGAAGTTACTTCAGAATATTTTGATAGCCTTTGGATTCGATTTAATCTATGATCTCTTGGATTATGAACTGTGTGACCACTTCTTCTTTCATGATCAACATTAAAGGCAATTTTCATGCTTTTTTTTTCAAGGAAAGAGAGGCTTGAGGCAAGGATGTTCCTTATCCCCTTATTTGTTCACTCTTGTGATGGAAGTTTTCAATCTCATGCTTAAAAGAAGTATTAGAGATAATGTTGGGTTCAAGTATCATTGGAGATGTGGCACTCAGAAGATAACCCATTTATGCTTTGCTGATGATTTGATGCTTTTTTGCCATGGAAATATTGGGTCTATAAGAATCATAAAGAAAGTTATGGATGAGTTTGTTGGAGCTGCTGGGCTTATCCCTAACTTGTCCAAGAGTCACATCTTTTTTGGTAATATGAAGGAGCCTTTAAAAAAAAGGATCCTTGATGTGCTTCCTTTTGTTGAAGGCAAACTTCCTATGAAGTATTTGGGAATTCCTTTAATCTCTACCAGGATTTTTACAAGAGATTGCAAGATTCTTATTGAAAAAGTGAGATTAAAAGTTCATAACTGGAAGAAAAAATCTGTAACATCCCAAAATTTAAGACCAAAAATTTCGTTTTTAAATAAGTTGTTATGAAAACCAACAGTATAAAAACATCCATAAAAACATCCCATGTCAAACCAAAGTGTTAATAATCAAAACATGTTATCATAAAACAATATCAGAGTGTAATCCCAAAGATCTCATGTGCGGAAAACATAGTGTGATGCGCTGTGATCGCCGACTCCTTTCCTTTGAAAACGAAGTACCTGAAACCAAAACTGAAAACCGTAAGCACGAAGCTTAGTGAGTTCCCCCATCATACCACATACCATACATAACACATACTGTCAGGCATATCTGGGTGCCCGACCTACCCCTTCGGGCTCTTTCAACCGGTAACCGCCTAGCATATGTAGGTGCTGGCCTACCCCTTCGGTCTCTTTCAACCGATAACCGGAGACTATTTCACCCCTACCACTACCACATATTATCCTAACATATAAAATTATAAATATATATATTCAGAATATGTATATACTAGAACAAGAATCACAAGAAGAACAAAATAAAAGTATTTGGATGTTGGACACTGCGGTTAAACCTGGGCAGTTATGTAATCATGTCTAGGATCAATATAGCCTGATCAACTATATTTATTCGAGACATGACCAACATGTGCTTGGGAGTGACTATGGTGTTGCAGCAAGCCTAAAACTTACCGAGTATATGTACACCAGATATCGGTAGAACAAAAATATACGACTTAAAATACTATAGGAGTATTTTAGTTACTATAAGATAACAACAAAGTATCAAGCATGAAATTGAAATACTATAGGAGTATTATTAGACTCGACGTTTCTGATTTTCCCTTTCACGTCTAGTCTCACGTAGATAGCATGGCTGGATTCAATCTTCCTGGCGACCCGTACTTTCCCAACCAAGGAAATAATGGATGGCTTGAGGAAGATCCAGAAGAAAATCATGAAATTCCTTTGGACGATGACTTCGCCGAACAATTTCCAGAAGAGACTGACTCCGAACCCGAAGTCGAGAACCTACCTCAAGTGGCCCCAATACCAAATCCTAACCACCGACTTGAATTCCAAGGTCCAACGCATATGTGGGTTGGGAGTTTGAATAGGTGGAGCCACGAGCAAGGTCAACCCCTCCCATACAACGGAAACCACAACTTCTACAATCTGAACGAAGGAGGCCCCGCAGACAGGGCCCTTCCAATTCTGATATGCCGAGTGGCTCGCAATGTTGAGCTAGGTGTGGCAACCCTTCAGCGAACTGTGGAACTCGAAGCGGATTCAGGCACCAGCACGGATCGCATTCGTCGCCTTAAGGTTGCTAAAGGGAGAGCTGTGAGGGACAATGAAGCTCTGCAACGAGAGTTAACTGCAACCCGAGCTGAAGTCATAGAGATCCGAGCTCGCCAGTCAGTATACGAGAGACGCCTACTTGGTGTGGAGCGTCAGCTGGCTGAATTAAGGTTTCATCTGAGGAGTGCCCGTCGCCGATAGAAAATAATCTACTCATCCTTCCTTTTGGTTTAAGGAATAGCCTTCATATCTATGCTCTAGATAGCTCTTTCCCCTGTAGACATTCCTGTCTTGCAAGCACTGTTTCACTAGTTCTCTATGTTGTCAATTTTCCCTCTGTTGGTATGCTGTAGACATATTCCTAGGTCAAAATTTCCGAACTCTGTGTAATCTTAATACCAACTATAGTGACAACAATCTTATTTCCGTTAAAGATCATCATTAGCAAAAATATATCTTAGATCGGTAGCATGCGAACTAAGTAACTTTATCAAAGTCATCTTCGAAACATAGTCATAGGTTGTACTCTTACCCTAGACGATCACTCATTTCCCATCAATCTCATGCCAGTATCCATAAAGAGCTTCGATGTTATAATCGGCATGGATGGGTTGAGCCTCAATCACGCTGATAACCTTTGTTCCGAGAAAACGATTCGTCTTAATCTTCCCTCTGGTGAAGCCCTCACTATTTACAGTGATAAACTCAGTTCGAACCTTCGTATCGTTTCATTCATCAAATCCCAGAAGTATCTGCAGAAAGAATGTTCTTCATGTCTAGCTCAGGATGTTGATGAAACACAAAAAGTTAAAGACCTCGAGGGCATTCCTAAAGTCTGCAACTTTCCTGATATATTCCCCGAAAATCTTCCAGGGATTCCTCCCGAGCGCCAAGTCGGGTTTCGTATCGACTTAATCCCCGGAGCTACTCCTGTAGCTAAACCTCCATATCGTCTAGCGCCGACGGAAATGCAAAAGTTATCCAGCCAGCCCAATGAGTTGATCAGCAAAAGATTCATAAGTCTATTTTATGTGAGCTTATTACGACCTGTTTTCAAATATTTTCGAAAGTTGGAAATCGATATCCACCAATCGGAGGTAACTTAGTTCGAATGACACTTGGTCTCTAACCATCCTAGAAACTTACTTCTATTCTTACTAGGACTACATCACAGGGATGTAGGTCGAATCATTGAGAACCAGATAACAAAATGGAAAATTTCCATGCATATATATATATATATATATATATATATATATATATATATATATATATATATATATATATATATATATAATACATCCAGAGGCAACCATTGTTGCTCACAATTTCATTTTCTCAACGTGTAGCAGATCATGCCTCCGAAGAAACGTAGCCAGCCCACCAGTAAAACACCAATCCTTCAGATGGATTCAACTACGTTTCAAGCTGTAGTCACAGCAGCCGTAGCAGCTGCCATGACTCTCCTTAGTACTAACAACGCGAATGTTAGTGGAAATTTTAACGGCAATCCTGATCGTGGTGATAACCAATTTCAGCAACAAGTGCCTACTGGTAAAGACACACCGGACTTCAAACCTAATATCCTAAAACGAAAGTTCGAGAACGAGAAAGGGAGTTGTTCAACTCAAGGACCTACTGAAAGGCAACGAACTGGGGCAGTCGACACCCCCGTCAGCCCTGCTATTCCAACACCAACCACACCATACTTGGGAAACCTCCCATACTGTAGCGAATGTAACTACCATCATTATGGAGTCTGCCGAGTGTTGCATTGCATTAGATGCAACAAGAAGGGACACACCGCCCGCATCTGTAGAACCCCGGTCGAGTTCATCACTTCGACTACCAATGTTGGGACTAGTCCAATATGTCACTTATGTGGTGGAGTAGGACATTTCAAGAGAGACTGTCCAACAGAGAAAAACGACGGGGAAGCAGGAGGAGTTTGACCCCAAAGAATGGGGAAGCATCAAAGAACCCTGCTATATTTGGTACACTTTCAAAACCCCCAATAATTGTTTATAATTCTGATTACTCTTTCGTTCAAATTAAATCCCAACATTCATATAAAATTTGAAACCCTAATGGGTAAACTATGATGGCTTAGTGAATACGTAGGGTCAGTTATACATGACTTTGTTGAGTTGAAAAACTCTTAGATCGATTAGATCTTCAACAGATTAAACAATAAAATCAAATGAGCACAGAGAACACAATATATAATCAAATAATGCTGAATGATTCAAACGTAGTCACGCCTCAGCAGAGCTAGACAAAGAACTTCCACTGTAGAGGCGAGCTAGGGTTTTGTTGTACAAAATAATAATAATCAAAGCGCTAGTCATAAAGGCTGCATGCATGCACCTTAAATACAAAACCCTAAACAAAACAATCACGGTTGGACAGGCCCAAACCGGATATCAAAACTGGGCTAAGGACCGAGCCCATGACGCAACACTTAATTAACCCAACAATCTCCCCCTTTGCGTCAAATGAGGCGAGAGATTATTTCTGTTGAGTAGCCTTCACTGTCTTCACAACTTTGAACAGCCTAGGAATGATAGCAAGAAGAGTCTGCCGAAATTAAATATACCAACGTAGCATGTCAGTAAACAACTTCTTGTTAGCTGCAGAATTCTGATTACACCTATGAATGATCTCCAAAATATGCTCCAAGCACGCAGTAGAGAACAGGTGCTTATCACAAAGAGCGAAGATACATTTTTGATTTTCACCCCTGACAAACATCACTGTATGAGATTTGGGGTCGATTTTATCTTTGACCATCACGTTCATATTGCCAATTTTTCCAGTAGGTTTGATCGTTGGTCGCTTGTGAATGGCAGATGCGATTTCTTGATCCATTTTCGCTACTTCATGAATGTAGCAAACAAGCATTCGCTTGATATGGTCTATAATCGGCTGATACTCCTGAGGATTGGACAACAGTATGTTGTTGAGGAGTATCCAGTCGTGAGGGTTAAGGTTCGGCAGATCAGCCAGGGAAAAATTATGAACCGAGCCTTCAGAGCCTCGGGTCACTTTAAATTTGACGTTGACAAATTTCCCGGCTGAATAAGGCTTCAGTACCTTGACCGTAGTAATTTTCTGTAAGCTCCAGGTCAAGTACTGTGGTTGAGCGAATTCCAGATAAAACTCCAGCAGATCCCGATCCACCTTCGGGTCCGGAGAGGGAATAACAGCAGTTGAGTTGAAGGAATGAAAGATAAATGCCTTTCGAGTGATTGGCATATCAAATTGAGCATCCTTCGAGTTTTCAAGGCCGAACGACATAACAGGTTCGAGCCAATGAGTACTCGGTTCATCTATAGCTTCTTTCTGGAGCAAATCAATGGTCCATTCTGGAAAAATGGACTTCTTTTTATCTAAGAGCTCCTTTTCTTTTAGCTTCTTCTCTAACTCAACCGATTCCTTTTTAATCTTTTCAGCAAGCTCCTTGTCAGTGGGTTTTGTTTTCTGAAAGGGGTTAGAGGGATTTTCACCCAAGATATCTTCAAAATCATCATCATCTTCATCATCTTCTCCAATCTTCTTCTTCTTCTTATCCCTTTTGCTGCCCGAAGCTAAATTATCCTTCGGTGCAGCTGTTGATTTGGGTTCGGGAGTAGGTTGAGTATTGACCTTTTCCTTTTCTTTTTCTCCCCCTTGTTTCGGCTGGACAGAAGTCACCGAAACACCCTCTATCCGACTAAGGATTTCCAATGCAGGTCTGAGTTTTTCAGCTAAATGGCGTCTGATAGAGATAGTCAGAATAGAGTCATGGGCGTCAAAAAGATGCAACAAAATAGAATGAACGTCACCCACGGAGGTTCGAATTACTTCTCTTTCAGACTTTAAATCATTAAGCTCAGTTGTAGCAGTGCGAAGCTTAAGATTTTGAATTTTGAGCTGAGAAGTACGTTTGTCAAGCTCATCCATAATGCGATTTTCAACAGCCAGTTCAGCTTCCAGCTGAGTCAGACGCTCCTTGACATTATCATGAAGATTTACATTGGCAGCTTCAATGGCCTGACGAGCGGCTTCAAGATTAGTTCGTTCGGTTTCAAGAGAACGCTGGAGATTTTCAACGGAAGCATTTACTTTCTGAGCATTCTTTTGAGCAGCAGCTTGCAAGGAATCGAGGAATAACTGAGCCTCAGAAATTAGTTTTTCGACTTTTGCGGTCGCATCTTTGCATTCTTTTGTTGAGGCCTCAACAGCAAGCGAGGCCTTCTGACATTGGGAAGTGGAGGCATCAATAGCTTTTGCTGCGTTGGAGATAGATGCATCATGCTCTTTGACAACAGAAGAAAATAATGCCTTTAGAGCAGTTTTGGAGTAAGCACCAGTTGATGTGGAAGAAAGGAGTTGATCGAGTTTGTCAGTAACTGTCTTTAGATGGCGCTTGGTAACAGGAGCATCGTCATCATCATCACTTTAAACACGGTAGGATCTGAAGTAAGTGGAATCAAACTCCAAGTCCTCACCTCCAAGAACAGTGTTGGTTTCGGTAGATGGGGTAGGTGATGAGGTTTCGGTAGTGAATGGAGGTTCGGTAGTGACAGGGGGTTCGGTAGTGACAGGGGGTTCGGGTGCTGAAGTACGGGCCCCCGTATCAGATACGTTCGTTCGAACTCCAGTAGTGGTGGTAGTAGTAGCCTCAGAGAAGATGGGTGCAGAAATGGGAATAGTAGAGGATGGTTGAGATGTAATGATAGGAAAAATCGGAGGGATGGAGACAGGAACATAAACTGGTGGAGGAGAAGGTGCTTGGGACCGAACAGGTACCTCTGGTGTAGGCGAGCAAGGTGGTGTATCACCACGAACAGAACCCTCATCCTCTGAGCTTTTGCTGTCAGATTCACTGGGAAGAACTTTGGGTTGATGCGGCGGCACATATTCTAAATCAGAATCACTGGAAGATTGAAGAATGAGCCGGCGAGCAGGTTTCTTACCTTTCTTCGGCTTAGGTTGAGCTGGTGCAGCCTTTTCCGACTTTCGCTTCCTAGGGGTTTGAACTTTTGAGACTTGGCCCCCCTTATGCCCCTTTTTAACTACTGGCTTTTTGCCCCTTTTGGCAGGTTTGTCTGCGTCTTCGATTGATTTCGCCATGTCAACAGTAAGTTCCCTTGGACCAGAGGAGGGAAGCTTCTTGTATTCCTGAATGATCTTGCTTGAAAGAGGCACAAAGGCAGACATCGACTTAGGAATGGACCCAACAAAAAGAAACTTTGAAGGATGAGTCACAATAATGTTGGTAGTGTGAAACGTAGCAATGGAAGAAAGCATGGAGTCGGCCATGATAGGAACATGAAAACGATCCATTATCCACTGAGTGATAACAGTCCAGAAGCGGGCACAAGAGATTTCGGTGTGGCGTGAAGAAGATGATAAACTTTAAATCAGTTGAAGCCATAAAACCATTCCATAATCTAGATTAAGACCATGGTACACACCATAAAGTAAAGTCATGAAGGACTTACTCGCTCCGTCAGAACCAGCACTACGTTCTGAAAGCCCTTTGAAGAGTAGAGTGAAAAGGCCATTCCATTGAGGAGGAAGGCAGGACTTCTTGAACTTTGTCACAGTGGTTAGGGTTTCAGTATAACCCATGTTGTAGAACATAGAGAAGAGTTGACCGGTGGCAATAGAATCGGGATTAACCATGGAGTCTTCATATGGAAGCCCTAGAAGAGTGCAAAAACGATTCTTGGAGATTGAAGCTTTTTGGTTGAGAATATCGAAGAAAATTTTATCTGCCCCTTTGTCATACGTTGCAGTGGAGTAGATTTGAGAGAGACAGGACTTTGGAACAACTTCGACTGTGGTTAGGGCTTTAGCGAGTGGGGAATACTTCAGGCATTCCACCACTTGATACATGTACGTATCGTAGAGAAAAGGTGAGAGATCGATCAGCAGGTTCTGATTTGGCTTGATTGCAAGAAGAGTGGACCGTGCTGTGGTTTCCTGAACTGAAGATGATTCTGCCATTGATGAAGCGTGTCGAGGAAGATGATGAACAGTGAGAAATCGATCGTCTGCTTTTGCTCTAGAGAATTGAAGTGTAGTAAGGAACAGTCACACTGAAGTTAGCCCTTATATACGATTTTGGAGAGAGAAAAATCGTATGTGATGATTGCTGAAATCTTGGAAACAACTGCTGAAAAGGCGTGATTTTGACAGCTTGCTACCCCGATAAAGTAGAGATGACGCAAGCTGACCAATTCAAATACTGGCGCCTTCCAAACTTATCCATAATTCAAATCGTCAAGCGTTTAAATCCTGCTGAGTCATCAGAAAAATGTTTGAGAAAATTGCTATTTCCATAATAACGCAAAGACGTTACACCAACCCATCGGTTTTAATGTCGAAACCGTCGGTATTAACTTGCAAAGAACCAAACTAAACCTTTTTGGGAATTTAGAGAGTGTGTGTGCGTAAGAGTGTAAATGATAAAGAAATAAAGCAAGCATTATGTGGGAATCTGTGATGTCTTGTTAAGACATAAAGCGATTGATCACGGGCACGAATCTCTTCCTTCAAAGTCAAGAGAGACTTCAAAGTGCTTGTGTGGATTCCCGTGAAATAACGATCAAGTACTTGTTAAGAAGCATTGAAAGACATCTTTTTAATTAAAGCTATTAAGGGTGGCTTTCGCTTCAATTCATGAATTCGATACTTGATATAAGACCGAAACAGAACGAAGTACTTGTGAGACCAATGTGACCTGTTAAACAAGTAGGTAGGAAACATATTCAGTGACTTGTTGACAATTTTTGACTAGAAATCTCAAGAAAAATTAAAACTGGATCCTTTTGGAAGAAATAGTCTTGGTGAAAAACAATTTCATAAAGATCTCGCAAAAAGAAAATTTGAGATTTCCTAAGGCGACAATAAATAGCTAGAACTTTGAAGAGTGCACCGTTAATTCATTGTGGGAGTTGGATCTTGGGTTTCACTTGATTCGTGGTGGACGAAACAAAGATCATCAACACAGAAATTATGTAACCATAAACCTCAGTGGTTATTTCTGAGAGTCTCAAGGGTTACAAAATATGAAGCAAACCGTGATGGAGAAAAATGAGGTGGGTAAAAGAACTGAATGTGCCTCTGCCATAAAAGATGGACAAAGCAGAAAAACTCTTGACTTAATTTGAGAAGAGTAAGGCAGCTCAAGATTAGAGTAAATTTGACAGCCTGATTGGTGAGACAAGATTTGTATATATCTAGTCATTAAGGCTTTACTCAAAATCGTTTGAGGCTTTGGTCAACATACAACAGCATGCTTCTAGGGACACTTAGCTAATACATAGAGTGAGATTGATACCTGCCCCAGCTCCGTCAGTGAGAGAAAGCTTGTACAGAAAGAAAGCATGAAACAAAAATAAAAAGAAAAATAATTTTGGAATTTATGAAATATATTAAAAGCAGAAAGAATTTTTTTTTTTTTTGGATTTTATAAAATTTTCTGAAAAAGAATTAAAAACAGAAAGAAATGTTTTTGGATTTTATGAAATTTTCTGAAATGAATAAAGAAAGTTCCAATAAAAGAGTGTACATACTATACAACCGAAACCATAAAATAGAAATAAGAGGCGAATCGAGCTCGATGAAACCGAACCCGAAATAGACCGAGCGTTCGGTGCATTTCGGTTCCTAGAAGAACCGAACCCGAAATGGACCGAGCGTTCGTTCTATTTCGCTTCTAATTTTTATTGAGACATGAAAGATTTCGGTACAGATTCAACTTCCATCATTCCTAAGCCGTGTAGGATTTTATTAAAACTTGCTTCAAGCAAGGCCTTAGTAAAGATGTCAGCCAATTGATCAGTGGTTCTTACAAAATGAATTTCAACGTTACCATCTTCCACATGATCTTTGATAAAATGATACCTCAGTGCTATGTGTTTCGTCTTTGAGTGTTGCACTGGGTTGTGACAAATCCTAATTGCGCTTTCAGAATCACAATATAGTGGGATTTTTTTCATATTCAGGCCGAAGTCACGAAGTTGACTTTGTATCCAGATGACCTGAGATGTGCATGATGCTGCGGCGATGTATTCTGCTTCGGCAGTGGAGAGAGAAACACATGTTTGTTTCTTCGATTGCCAGCTTACGAGTTTGCCGTCCAGAAATTGACATCCTTCAGTGGTACTCTTTCGGTCTAGACCACATCCCCCAAGATCAGCATCTGAAAATGCTTGGACAAAGAACCCTGATTTGGCTGGGTACCACAACCCGAGAGACGTAGTTCGTTTTAGATACCGAAAGATGTTCTTTACTGCCAACAGATGAGGTTCGCGTGGATTTGCTTGAAACCTAGCACAATAACAAACAGAGAACATTATATCTGGCCGACTAGCGGTGAGATTCATTAGAGACCCAATCATCTGACGATAAAGAGTCATGTCTGCGGCTGGTTTGTCCAGTGAAGGGGTGAGCTTTGTGCCGAACGCCATAGGAACCTTTACTTTTGAATCTCCCATCATACCAAACTTGGCAAGCAATGTCTTCGTGTAGGCCTCTTGATTAATGAAAATGCCTTCTGGTCCCTGTCTTATATTCAGACCAAGGAAAAAGTTAATAGGACCCATTGAACTCATTTCAAATTTAGTTTCCATTAGCTTCCTGAACTCAGCAGTTAAGCTCGGATTTGTGGAGCCGAAGATGATGTCATCAACATAAATTTAAACGATCATAAGGTGGTTACCCTCTTTCTTACGAAAGAAGGTTGGGTCAACCGAACCTTGTTTAAATTTGGACATTTTCAAAAATCTAGTTAGAGTTTCATACCAGGCCCGTGGAGTTTGCTTGAGACCATAGACCGCCTTATCCAGGATGTAGCAGTGATCTGGATATTTTTCATTCACAAAGCCAGGAGGTTGCTCTACATACACAGTTTCTTCCAGTTCTCCGTTTAAGAAGGCACACTTTACATCCATTTGAAAGACTTCAAAGTTTTTGTGTGCAGCATAGGCGAGAAAAATACGAACTGATTCTAGCCTTGCTACTGGAGCGAAGGTTTCTTCATAGTCTATTCCCTCTTCTTGACAGTAACCTTTCACAACCAGCCTCGCCTTGTTGCGTATCACGTTCCCTTCTTTATCCATTTTATTTCTGAACACCGATTTTAATCCGACCACAGAAGCATCTTTTGGTGTTGGAATCAGTCTCCACACTCTATTTCGTTCGAATTCATGTAATTCATCCTGCATTGCTTGCACCCAATCAGAATGATCAAGTGCAGTCTTGACTGTTTTCGGTTCGACTTTTGAGACGAAAGAATTAAACATGCAAAATTCTACTTTAGAGAAGAGAGCTGTCCGTTTCTCTTTTAGTTGAGATCGTGTGAGAACCTTTTCTGTGGAATCACCAATGACTTGAGATTGGGGATGATCTTTGGTCCATTTGATGAGTGGAGGATAATTTAGATTGAATGAAGGATCAAATTCAGCATTCACTTCTTCTTCGAACTCCGACTGAGTTTCATCATCGTTAATGTTCACATTCTCCCCCTCGAGCGATGATGTGTCTTCTGTTGCAGGATTAGAATCCTTCCCTTCGAAAGGTGATAACACCTCAAATTCGGGCTCAGAATTTTCCATTTGGACTTGACTTTCGGTTGCAGAGCTCTCCCCCTGGAATGTTGAATCAGGGTTGGGAATATCAGACGAACCCTCCCCCTGAGCATGAGAGCAATCTTTTTGAGGTTCACTAGAGACTGGCTTGTTGGTTTCAACAGGTTGGTTTTCTTCCATATTTGCTGCAGCTTCATCGATTATCTTGGTCATGTTATCTACCTTATTGTCTGCTGCTTTGGATTCAGAGAGAATAGCCTTTTCGAGCTCATCAAACAGCATTATGTATTGTTCAAACAGGTTTGAAATAGGAATAGTAACTTGACCAGAAGTTGGAAATATATCCTCCACAGATCCTTTGGTGGTTTTGAGCCTCTTGATGTAGTTATCGTCGAAGGTAACATAATAGGTCTCTTCGATTTTCTTTGAACATTTGTTGAGAACCCTATAGGCTTTGGAGGTTAAAGAATAGCCCGGAAAGATTCCTTCGTCTGCCTTCACATCAAACTTGTTTCGGTGCTCCTTAGAATTAAAGATGAAGCACCTTGAGCCGAACACATGGAAAAACTTGACATTTGGATTTCGGTTGTTTAAGATCTCATATGGAGTGATCGAAAAGCATTTGTTGAGATAAGATATGTTTTGTGTAAAGCATGCAGCAACAATGGCATCAACTCAGAAATACAGAGGTAGTGAGGCGAAGCTTAGCATGGTTCGGGCTGCTTCACTTAGAGATCGGTTCCGCCTTTCGACAATGCCGTTCTGTTGTGGAGTGTATGGAGCCGAGAAATTGTGAGTTGTTCCTTTTTCTACAAGAAATTCTTCAAAGTCTTTGTTCTTAAACCCCAACCCGTTGTCACTTCTTATATTACGAACAATCTTTCTCAGCTGGACTTCGACCTGCTTGATGAAGAGCTTTAGTTTAGGAGTGGCCTATGATTTCTGTTTTAAGAAGAATACCCAGGTAAATCGAGAGAAGTCATCTACTATAACAAGTATATACTTGTTGCCACCAACACTTTCGATTGAAGATGGACCACATAAGTCAACATGAAGTAATTCAAGTGGTTCAATTATTTTTGTGTTGACGCGAGAAGGATGACTCTGTCGACTTTGCTTCCCTATTTCACATGCAGCGCACATGTGTTGTTTGTCGAATTTCAGAACAGGAAGACCCCGAACATGATCCCCAAGCACCAATTTGTTGATGTCTTTAAAATTCAGATGGGAGAGTCTTCGGTGCCAAAGCCAGCTTTCGTTTTATTGAGCCTTTGATAGCAAGCATATCACTGGTTTTCCCCGAATAGGATTGAGATTCAAAGGGTACATTTCTCCTTTTCGCTTTGATTTCAGCAGAACATTGCTTGACTTCTTTTCAGTAATTTCTGATCCCTCGTCATCGAAAGACACCTTTAGTCCCGTTCCAACCACCAGTTGAGAAACACTGATACGGTTGTGTTGCAAACCCTCAACATATGCCACTTTTCTTATCGAGAACTCGCCATTAGTAATCATACCATAACCTTTGATCGTGCCATAGGAGTTGTTACCATATTTAACAGTTCCACCATTTGAAAGAGATCGAAATTCCCTCAGTTCTTCCCTTCTTCCTGTCATGTGACGCGATCATCCACTGTCTATGTACCATTCATCATCAAACTGCTCGTCACGTTTAACCTGTAAAAATCAAACAGATTTAGGAACCCAAAGTGTCTTGGGTCCTCGTGAGTTTTTTTTAGAACATGGATTTATAAGTGAAATATCAACTAAAAAGGTTCTTTTTATTAACGTTGTTTCATCTTTTCTTTTTAAGGTGAAAACTTTGATTTTATCTTTAGGTGGAGTTGCCAAATAAGTGTAGTTTACATTAGCATACTTTCGATCAACATTAGACTTAGTTGACAAATCCTTTGAATTTGCTGGACAAAGCTGTTCTATTCCCTTTTGATCATTCTGTGAGAGAAGGTTAGAGCTAGAAAAATGAGATTTGGAAACGGAGTCAGCCTTTTGGATATTGCCTTTTTTTGATTGATAGTTAAAATTGTTTTCCTTTTGTTTCTGCTCACTGCTCAATCTGGAACCGAAACCACCCTTTCGGTTCTTCTCATCTCGAGAACCGAAGCCTTGTGTTCGGTTGAGATTCTTTGGTGGACCGAAACTCTGTTTTCGGTTGGAGTAATGATAAGAATCGTTATACTTCTTTCGATCGAGATTGTTCTGAGGACCGAAACTATGTTTTTGGTTGTTTTGATATTGAGGACCGAAACTCTATTTTCGGTTGTTTCCGCTATGAGTGTGAGTGCAAGAATTTTCGATTCCTACCTCCTTTTGCTTAGAAGGTTTTTCGTAGCGAACATAGTTGGGATTTTGAGAACGCCAGAACTGCTTCCTTTCAGTAAGGTTTTTCTTATACCTCACATTCCTTTGATGCTTTCGATCTTTCACCTGTTTCGGATTTCTGTGAATGTTAGCCTTTTTCTCAGATGTTTGAGCATAAGCTTCACTTTTAAGTGAAGAGGTTTCGCTTGAGACTGCGACTTGTCCTGTTGAAGGCCTTTTGGTACCACTTGTGCTAGGATCATCAAAACGAGTAGGATCATTAAGAGGTTCGGCTACATATCTTCCTTTCACTCTCCATGAAGTTTTCTGTGACAAACCTACTGTTTCATCAGCGTTGTTAATGGATGCTGACCAGAAAAATTCATCACAGCCTTCAGCATTATCTTCTGCTACTATTGCCGTCAGTTCGGCTGTTTGTTGCTGAGTGACTCCATTAACTTTGTATACCTGATTTGGAGTAGTTTGAACCTTTTGATACACAACGGCTTTTTCTTTAAGGACTTTGGTCTTGTCTTTGGATAAACGAGCAAATTCAACCGAATTTTCAGAAATAAGATTTTTGTTAGTTTCGGGTTCGCTCTTGACAAATTCTGAACAATCAACCACATCATCCACAGAAATGTCACTCATATCATCATCTTCATCGAATTCAGAAGTATTTTCAACAACAATTTTATTTTCTGAACTCAACTTAGCATTCAACAAGTCAAATTTCTGTACGGTCTCAGTTTGGATTTTCAATTTGTCATTTTCATCCAACAAATTTTTGAGCATGTTCTTATGGTCTTTGGACTTTATGAGGGACTCTATTTTGTCAAGACCAATTCTGTAAGCAGGAGAAATTTCTTCAGATGAGATAACATTTTCACAGTTATAAGCATCAGCATCGATTTCATCCTCCTTTAACTCAAGGAAGGGTAAAATCATACGATGTATCTTCTTTCCTATTTCACAATCAAGATGCAATTGAGTAATATTGGTATATAACCGCTTAGCAATTAAACAGAAAGCATTTCATTGTTTTAAAAGCTTCAAATTATCTCTTTGCAAATAAATTGTTTCATCCCTAGACCTAATTAACTCCTTCTCCTTTTGCTCAATCCACATTCGCCTCTCCTCACTCTTCGATGACACCCTGCTGATTTGATCAGTTAGGTTAGAGTTTGTGACGCGAGTTTGAGTTAAACTTCCACTTAAGCTAGAAAATTTAGATTTTAATCCGTTGAGTTCATTTTCATAGTTAGTGAATTTTCAGAGAGATGAGAATAGATTGTACCTTCTGAATCAACTCGTCGCAATCGTTAATCTGTTGACTGACAGGTTTTGCTGCGAAACAACAATCTTCTCTCTCCTTCTCTCCATCATTTCCTCCGTCAGTGGTATAGCATCGCATGTGTGACACTCCAGACGTCACCATCAAACACCTTCCTTTATTGACCTCTTCCTTCACCAACAGAGCCTTGCCATGAGTCGGCTTCCTCACTTCTTCATCCTCTGAATCAGTCGACCATATTTCAACGCCTCAAATTCATCATCAACCGCGTTTCCCTACACAATAAGAGCATTCATGGTGTTGTTAGATCCTACTTTCTTCTTCCTGATTTCCTCCAAACGCCTTGTGAGGTTCGCTTCCTCGTTCTCATCCTCGTTCTTCTCAGACATCTTTCTGAGCATGAAGTCTTTTGCGAAGTGATTTTTGCCTCCACAGTAGTGACAGGTGAAGCCTGAGTCACCTCCAAGTTTCGTTTCCTTCTTTGGTTCTTCTGTCTGAGAAACACTTTTCGGTTCCTCCTTTGCTTTCTCGGCGCTGTAGCTGCAATTGCTCTGATACCAATTGTTGAGATGAAAAACTCTTAGATCGATTAGATCTTCAACAGATTAAACAATAAAATCAAATGAGCACAGAGAACACAATATAGAATCAAATAATGCTGAATTATTCAAACGTAGTCACGCCTCAGCAGAGCTCGACAAAGAACTTCCACTGTAGAGGCGAGCTAGGGTTTTGTTGTACAAAATAATAATAATCAAAGCGCTAGTCATAAAGGCTGCATGCATGCACCTTAAATACAAAACCCTAAACAAAACAATCACGGTTGGACAGGCCCAAACCGCATATCAAAACTGGGCTAAGGACCGAGCCCATGACGCAACACTTAATTAACCCAACAGACTTGTATACACCAAGCGACTATAGAGAGACCTAGTAAGAATCATTTAATAAAAAGTCCATAATTTCAAAGTATCAGAACCCTCGTATTAGTAGTACCGCCAACGACGAATCAAAAACAGGAAACACCAGAAACATACCTCCCGAGGCACCAATGTTCTTACAAAACGCTCCCTCTGAACTAACTTAACGCGCGATTCTACGACGTCATCCCGCTTAGTCCGACTGAGTCTACGTCATACCAAACCCGCACGTCCCTAAGGAGACCCTTTGCCTTAAACCGCTAGAATCCCAAAACTCTCGTCACTCATAATGGCAAACTAGATGCGAACTTCGAAAATTCATCTCCCTTCTAAAACCCGAAAGTATTCATGTGAAGAGTATGACATCCACCCGTAACCTTCCTTAAGCATCCTCGGTAGACCATTCTGGGATTACCATTCGAACAACAAGTGTAACATCCGGATTCCCAGGTATCTTATTTTAAGTATTTATATTGAGTTTTAGAGAGGGACTCGGCGAGTAGGCGCTCAGACTCGCCGAGTGGGATCGCGCATTTCTTGTCTGATTTAATGAAGGACTCGACGAGTCGATGCGTGGACTCGGCGAGTCCGCGCTGTAAAATGAAACCCTAATTCTCGGGGTCTGTGTCCTATTTAAAGGCCCTTATAGCCTCCATTTGCGGCCAATGCACCCCTGAGAAACCCTAGAGAGCAGAGAGTAAGCTTGTGGTGCAAGAGGAAGGCTAATTCACCAATTCTGGTGTGTTTTAGCAAAGGAGAAGTGGTTTTCAACAAGAGGAGGTCAAGGGATTTGTGGATCCAGGGTTTTCAAGTTCAGATCTACACTATTGAGGTATCAAATCAAACTTCCTTTCTGTTTTGGTTAAGATCTATGATTTAGGGTTTTCTATAAACCTTTTAAGGCTTGAAAAGTTGAGTTTATGGTCCCTTGCTGGGTTAGACCGCAGATCTGGACCCATAGAGGTTCAGAGAACCTTTTTCATTCTGCTTTATGTTTGTTCATGGAGGATTGGGGACTAGGTTGCCATTTCTAGAGTTATTTCTCCATTTATGACTTGATGTGGGTTGCATGCACGTAAAGGTTGCACCTTTACGTGACATTTGAGCGTTTGAAGGATGGATCTGATAGTTAGGGAAGCAGATCTGACCTTAGAAGGTCATTTGAGTAAGTACATGGAAGCAACTCGCCGAGTCCATAAGTGGACTCGACGAGTCGAGTCGGGGTTGCCCCACAATTCGTGACAGGTGTGATCCGTCGAGTGGGTCAATGACTCGACGAGTCAAGAGAGGCTAGAAGGATTCTGAGAACCCGCATGGACTCGCCGAGTCGCCCATGTGCACTCGAGGAGTCGGGTCAAAGTTGACCGTTGACTTTCGTTGACCTTAGGGTTTTGGTCAAGGCTGATTCAGGAGAGTTCAGGGAAGGGTAGAATGGCCTTCTACCCAATCTGTAGAGATGAGGCTATGAGAGAATCTTGATCTGGAATGTTATTTGAATAATAGGAGGAGCCTAGGTCGGAACGTTGAGCACGAGAGTTTATCCGACTTCATTGAGGTGAGTCTTCTCACTATACTGTACCTAGAGTGGTACCTATGTGTGACCGGAAGGTCTTGTATGCCATGAGATGTATGTGCTATATGATGTTATTTGATATGTATGTTATGTATGACATGGACCGGAAGGTCAGGAGGCTACGAACCGGAAGGTCGATACCGGTAGGACCGGAAGGTCTACTGGGATTCGGGACGGAATTCCCTTGAGACACATGGATCGGAAGATCCTACAGAGTTATGGCCTGGAAAGGTGTATGTGTTGTTTGTGGTATTCTGGGGAACTCACTAAGCATTTATGCTTACAGATGTTGTGTTATGTGTTTCAGGTACTAGCGAGGATCGCGGGAAGGCGTCGGCATGATTCGTACACACTCATAGAGATTATGTTTTGAGATTCTGGGATTTGATTGTTATGATGATATTGGATACAGTTTGTTGACATTGTTTTGATGATTGAAAGTACGATTTAAAAATGAAAAATTGTTTTGAAAATTTACGTTGTTACAAGTTGGTATCAGAGCCTTGGTTTGAGGGATTCGGATGCACCTTCGGGCGTATCTGAACTCAGATTTCAGAATGTTTTTCATAAAAAGGAACAATTTTTCTAACAGAGTAAAATATTTTGAGAAAAGTAGAAAGGAGCAGTGTATACGATCAGCCAGCGCCCGAACGGTGATTTCCTAAAATACCCTTACATTATGTGCTATGAGATATGTTATGATATGCATGCTAGAGTAGGCTAGGTATTCATATTAGGACTAGAGTGGCCTGATTTGTGATGCCTTAGCCTAGGGAGATTTCTGCTGCGATGTGATGCTTGAGAGTGAGTAGGTAGCAGTGAGGAGTGTATGAGAGGTCTAACGAAGGGTAGCCTATGCCAGCGAGATGTAGGGTGCTTGTGATCTGGGATCCTAGGAGGAGGACTTAGGGTGAATACTGATGCGGTGTGGACGGTAGTATAGGGCCCGTACTACTGAAGACACCGGAGCAGTGCGCACTCTAAGTAAGAATCCTTTGGGTACTAAGGAACAAGTAGGGTTGATTTATCGAGTGTAGGTATGCTCGAGCGAGTCTCTGATATTATTATGTTGTATTTCAGAGACATCATGGTTTGGACACGCCACAGACCCGAGACGAGCGGCGTGAGTGACGAGGAGCTTCGTCAGATGATCCACGATGAGGTGGCAGCGGCGATTCGATCCGAGATTCCAGAGATGTTTGGGTCTATCAAGACCACATTGATTGAGACTTTTGATGAGCGGTACGCAGCAGTGACTGAGGCTGCGGCTGCTGCAGCTACCGCAGCTGTGGCTGCTGCCAGGCCTCAGGGAGGTGACTCGTTGTTTCGGGAGTTCATCAACACGAAGCCACCAGAGTTTGATGGGACGCATGATCCGATCACTGCGATGAGATGGATTTCTGATATCGAGGGATGCTTCTACACGTGTTCATGTCCGGAGGATCTGAGGGTACGGTTCGCGCTGAACCAGCTTTGCTTGGGAGCGAAGGACTGGTGGAAGTTCGTGACGGCGAGCTTCACTCTTGCAGAGATTTCAGAGGTGACCTGGGAGTGGTTCACCACCATGTTCAGAGACGAGTATGTTCCCCCGGTGGAGAGGAAACGGTTGGTTCAGGAGTTCTTGACCCTCAAGCAGGGTACTAATTCTGTTACTGTGGTTACCAGGAAGTTTCATGAGAGGGCGATGTTCTGCCCTGAGCAGGTATCTACCGAGCAGGCACGCATGAGCTGGTATTTGGGCATTTTGAGGAGGGATATTCGGGAGTTCGTATCGAACTCGACTTACCGGACATTTGCTGAGCTTCAGGAAAATGCCCGGAAGAGGGAGATTGAGTTGGAGACTCAGGCCAGGGAGGAGGCCGAGTCTCAGGGGATGGATCGGCGGCCGGCACAATCTCAGTCGGCAGCCAAGCGGGCAAAGCCCGCTGATTCGAGATCTGGAGGCCAGAAGGGCCGCACTTGCGGGAAGTGCGGCAAGGGACATGACGGGGTTTGTCGATCAGGTGCTTGCTACAAATGTGGCAAGGAGGGGCATATAGCCAAGGATTGCCCCAAGGGATTCATGGTTTGTTTTCATTGCAACTAGACGGGCCACCGGAAGGCCGAGTGTCCGCAGCTGCGAGGGACATCACAGGGAGCACATCAGGGATCGACCCCTGCCGCCGTGCAAGCTACTGAGGTTCGGCCGGTGAAGGCCGAGGCACCGAAGGCTCGCGGGAGAGCCTTCCAGTTGACAGCGGAGGAGGTCCGCGCAGTGCCCGATGTCGTGGCTGGTATGTATTCTTTCATTTATTTATGCTGAGTTATGAGATCTTGTGCTTATATTATGATATGCGTAGGTACTTTTCTTGTGAGTTCTGTACCAGCTTTGGTGTTATTCGACTCAGGTGCGAGTCGGTCATTTGTGTCTTTAGCGTTTAGTCAGCACATCAGTATCCAGAGGGAGGCATTGGGTCGACCGCTACGGGTTTCCATAGCTGAAGAGCGAGCGGTGTATGCTACGGATGTGATTCGAGGTTGTGTACTCGAGATCTTCGGTGTTGAGTTCCCGATAGATCTGGTCCCGATTGCAATGGGGGACGTGTGTGTCATAGTGGGCATGGATTGGTTGAGCCGATTTGGGGCTGTTATAGACTGCGAGCGACAGTTGGTGACGATACGAGACCCTAGTGGGGGAGTACTTACGGTGTACGGCAAGGGTACCCGATGTGGGTGAGCGTTTTGTTCGGCTGCCAGAGCGAGACAGAGTTTGCTACAGGGTTGCAGCGGATTTGTAGCCTATGTGATGGACACACGAGTGGCCGCTGGGAGGCCAAGTTCGATTGATGATGTTCCGATAGTGCGCGAGTTCCCGGATGTTTTCCCCGAGGAGTTGCCGGGTGTGCCTCCCGAGAGGCAGGTAGAGTTCCGCATCGATTTGGTTCCGGGGGCAGCGCCTATCACCAAGGCGCCTTATCGCCTTGCGCCGCCAGAGATGCAGGAGTTATCCTCACAACTTTAGGAGCTGCTGGGGAAGGGGTTTATTAGACCAAGTAGTTCCCCTTGGGGAGCGTCGATCCTTTTTGTCAAGAAAAAGGATGGTTCACACTGGATGTGCATTGATTACCGGGAGTTGAACAAGGTGACGGTGAAGAAACGTTACCCATTACCGAGGATCGACGATTTATTCGATCAGTTGCAGGGAGAGTCTTGGTTCTCCAAGATTGATCTGAGGTCTGGATATCACCAGATGAGAGTGCGTGATGAGGATATCCAGAAGACGACGTTCAGGACTCGTTATGGGCATTACGAGTTCGTTGTGATGCCTTTCGGGCTCACCAATGCACCGGCGGCGTTCATGGATCTCATGAACAGGGTGTGCAGACCGATGTTGGATCATTCAGTGATTGTGTTCATTGATGATATATTGGTGTATTCGAGATCCAGAGAGCAGCATGAGGAGCATTTGAGGGAGATCCTCGAAGTTCTGAGATCGGAGAGGCTTTATACCAAATTCTCCAAGTGCGAGTTCTGGTTACGGGAGGTCCAGTTCTTGGGGCATCTTGCTAACCAGAATGGGATTTTGGTCGATCCGGCCAAGATTGAGGCGGTTATGAGGTGGGAGGTGCTGAGATCACCCACCGAGATCAGGAGTTTTCTAGGATTGGCCGGCTATTATCGGAGATTTATCAGGGATTTCTCCAAGATCGTCGTGCCACTCACCAGGTTGACCCGGAAGGGTGTTGCTTTTTCGTGGGGTCCGGAGCAGCAGACCTCGTTTGAGACACTTCGCCAGAAGTTATGCGAAGCCCCTGTGTTAGCCCTCCCGGAAGGGATGGAGGATTTTGTGGTGTATTGTGACGCATCGATATCGGGGTTGGGTGCAGTACTTATGCAGAGGGGGCATGTGATAGCATATGCATCGAGGCAGCTGAAGCCTCATGAGACGAGATATCCCACCCACGATGTGGAGTTGGGGGCAGTGGTGTTCGCCCTCAAGATCTGGCGTCACTATTTGTATGGGGTTCGGTGTACCATATACACGGACCACAAGAGCTTGAAGTATTTGATGGACTAGCCCAATTTGAATATGCGTCAGAGGAGATGGTTGGACGTGGTAAAGGATTACGATTGTGAGATCCTGTACCACCCGGGCAAAGCTAATGTTGTAGCTGATGCGCTGAGTTGTAGGGCGGAAAGTGCCCCGATTCGAGACACTTGTATGCGATTGACAGTGATGACTCCGGTGTTGGACACCATTCGGGAGGCCCAGGCAGAGGCCGTGAGACCGGAGAACCGCAAGAGAGAGCGGTTGATTGGACAGGTACCTCAGTTTGTTACCGATAGCCGGGGGCTAATGACCTTTCAAGGTCGGATTTGGGTGCCGTATGCAGGCGGGGCACGTACCATTTTGACGGAGGAGGCGCATAGATCAAAATTTTTGATCCATCCCGGGGCCACTAAGATGTATTTGGACCTGAGGAAAGATTATTGGTGGCCCTGTATGAAGAGGGATATAGCATGGATTGTTGAGAGGTGCTTGACCTGCCGCAGGGTTAAGGCCAAGCATCAGCGTCCGCATGGAAAGTTGCAGCCGCTTGAGGTTCCCCAGTGGAAGTGGGAACAGATTTCCATGGATTTCATCACCAAATTGCCGAGGACCGCGAGGGGTGTCGATGCAATTTGGGTGATCGTCGACCGACTGACGAAGAGCGCACATTTTCTTGCTATCAGTGAGAGCTCTTCTGCTGAGAGGCTGGCAGAGTTGTATGTGAGGGAGGTGGTGTCGCGGCATGGGGTGCCGATCTCGATTGTGTCAGATCGAGATGTAAGTTTCACTTTCAGGTTCTGGAAGAAGTTCCATGAGGAGTTGGGCACGAGGCTGCATTTCACTACCGCCTACAACCCACAGACGGACAGGCAGAGTGAGCGGACGATTCAGACACTCGAGGACATGCTTCGAGCATGTGTGTTGGACTTCGGAGGAAGTTGGGGCACGTACTTGCCGCTGGCTGAGTTTTACTACAACAACAGCCACCATTCGAGTATTGGCATGCCTCCCTTCGAGCTGTTATATGGGAGAAGGTGTCGGACTCCCATTTGCTGGGGAGAGGTAGGGCAGCGCGTGATGGGTAGCACTGAGATAGTGCTTCAGACGACAGAGCAGATACAGCAGGTTAGACAGAGGTTACTGACGGCTCAGAGTCGTCAGAAGAGTTATGCGGATAGACGACGATCCGAGTTTGAGTTCCAGGTGGGAGACTTCGTACTCCTGAAAGTATCTCCTTGGAAAGGAGTGATCCGATTCAGGAAGGGGGGCAAGTTGGGGCCCCGGTACATCGGTCCGTTCAGGGTAACTGCGAGGGTGGGCGGGGTGGCTTATCGGTTGGAGCTACCTGTGGAGCTGAGCCAGATTCATGATACCTTTCACGTGTCTCAGTTGAGGAAGTGTATAGCCGACGAATCGGCGGTGGTACCACTGGAGGATATTCAGGTGGATGCGAGCCTGAATTATGCTGAGAGACCAATCGCGATCTGGGATCGGAAGATCAAGGTTCTGAGGAACAAGGAAGTGCCCCTGGTGCAGGTCCAGTGGCAACATCGGAAGGGGTCCGAGCTGACCTGGGAGCCGGAGTTGGAGATGCGGGAGCAGCATCCTGAGTTGTTTGCCGAGCAGGACTTCGAGGGCGATGTCTGATTCTAGTGGGGGAGAATTGTAACATCCGGATTCCCAGGTATCTTATTTTAAGTATTTATATTGAGTTTTAGAGAGGGACTCGGCGAGTAGGCGCTCAGACTCGCCGAGTGGGATCGCGCATTTCTTGTCTGATTTAATGAAGGACTCGACGAGTCGATGCGTGGACTCGGCGAGTCTGCGCTGTAAAATAAAATCCTAATTCTCGGGGCATGTGCCCTATTTAAAGGCCCTTATAGCCTCCATTTGCGGCCAATGCACCCCTGAGAAACCCTAGAGAGCAGAGAGTAAGCTTGTGGTGCAAGAGGAAGGCTAATTCACCAATTCTTGTGTGTTTTAGCAAAGGAGAAGTGGTTTTCAATAAGAAGAGGTCAAGGGAGTTGTGGATCCAGGGTTTTCAAGTTCAGATCTACACTATTGAGGTATGAAATCAAACTTCCTTTCTGTTTTGGTTAAGATCTATGATTTAGGGTTTTCTATAAACCTTTTAAGGCTTGAAAAGTTGAGTTTATGGTCCCTTGCTGGGTTAGACCGCAGATCTGGACCCATAGAGGTTCAGAGAACCTTTTTCATTCTGCTTTATGTTTGTTCATGGAGGATTGGAGACTAGGTTGCCATTTCTAGAGTTATTTCTCCATTTATGACTTGATGTGGGTTGCATGCACGTAAAGGTTGCACCTTTACGTGACATTTGAGCGTTTGAAGGATGGATCTGATAGTTAGGGAAGCAGATCTGACCTTAGAAGGTCATTTGAGTAAGTACATGGAAGCAACTAGCCGAGTCCATAAGTGGACTCGACGAGTCAAGTCGGGGTTGCCCCGCGATTCGTGACAGGTGTGATCCGTCGAGTGGGTCAATGACTCGACGAGTCAAGAGAGGCTAGAAGGATTCTGAGAACCCGCATGGACTCGCCGAGTCGCCCATGTGCACTCGAGGAGTCGGGTCAAAGTTGACCGTTGACTTTCGTTGACCTTAGGGTTCTGGTCAAGGCTGATTCAGGAGAGTTCAGGGAAGGGTAGAATGGCCTTCTACCCAATCTGTAGAGATGAGGCTATGAGAGAATCTTGATCTGGAATGTTATTTGAATAATAGGAGGAGCCTAGGTCGGAACGTTGAGCACAAGAGTTTATCCGACTTCATTGAGGTGAGTCTTCTCACTATACTGTACCTAGAGTGGTACCTATGTGTGACCGGAAGGTCTTGTATGCCATGAGATGTATGTGCTATATGCTGTTATGTGATATGTATGTGTTATGTATGTTATGTATGACATGGACCGGAAGGTCAGGAGGCTACGGACCGGAAGGTCGATACCGGTAGGACCGGAAGGTCTACCGGGATTCGGGACGGAAGTCCCCTGAGACACATGGATCGGAAGATCCTACAGAGTTATGGCCTGGAAAGGCGTATGTGTTGTTTGTGGTATTCTGGAGAACTCACTAAGCATTTATGCTTACAGATGTTGTGTTATGTGTTTCAGGTACTAGCGAGGATCGCGGGAAGGCGCCAGCATGATTCATACACACTCACAGAGATTATGTTTTGAGATTCTGGGATTTGGTTGTTTTGATGATATTGGATACAGTTTGTTGACATTGTTTTGATGATTGAAAGTACGATTTAAAAATGAAAAATTGTTTTGAAAATTTACGTTGTTACAACAAGGCAATTTCAGGCACAGAGGCTAGGGACAAATACGGTTAACCTATTCATGAATAATATACATACGAGGGTGGTATATAATTAAGATTCTACTGACTTAGGATGTGTGCGTCCGCCTTATCTCCTGTTCCTTGTCTGGTTGTGGACCTGGGGCAAAGTCACTCATCCGACCGCCTTGTCAATCTTAATTGTATACGACTTGTGTACACGGGACAATGAGAGATGAACCAGGTATGAATCCTACCGCGAACTTCAAAACAAAGGCTGCACGGGACCTCAGATTAGGGCATTCTACCAGTTGGATGAACATGATAGAACAAGCTAAGCCTACCCACCCTTCACAGATCAGAACAGCAGATACAGCAGTGAAGATCCACTGGAACACCCAGCGAGAATCCAAATTTACTGGAGAACGCGAGGGTTTTTATGAAACTTAGGTACCCTACCAATCCTAGAGAAGTGTCTATCCGATGAGACACTTGTGATACCCTTCATCTTTTTCCAAGTCCAGGAATTATGTTCCATGTTTGAATTTCGGGACGAAATTCCCTCTAACGGGGGGATGATGTGACAACCCGGAACTTCTATCTTGTTCGTCTATTCAATTCAATCAATGTTAGACCCGCTTCTGTTGTCTTTTAGCACTGTTTAAGGGTTCGTTTAAGTGTTCTAAGCTTTAGTACAACCAAGGTTGAGATTAGGGATGAGTTATCAAGTCATAGAAATAGCAAATTGGGTCATACACTCCTTTAGGAGGAGTGTACGGCCGTACACATGGGTGTACGGCCGTACACCCCCTTATGGCCGCACACTCACCCTTATATATATGGGTAGACCTCCTTCCCTTCATTCCTTTCTTCCCTTGGCTGCACACTACTCCTTTCTCTCTCAAGTTTCTTCAAACGTGAACTCTTCAAGGCTTCAAAAACGTGAGTATTCCATCCTCTAGCTTGTTGTACTTGAAAGACCTCTTGATTCAAGCCTTAGTTCATCAAGTTTCATCATGTTCTTCATCCCTTGAAGGAGTACGGCCGCACACCTTCATAAGGTTGGCCGTACACCTCCTTAAAGGCCCTCCAAAGTGATAGTTTGACCCCTATCTTCTAGTTGGACATGACTCTAGACTTGATTCACCTTAAAGTCGACAAATTCGGCATGGACATGAAGGGTGTACAGCCGCACACCCCTTGTACGGCCGCACACACCTCTCAGAGTTGTAAACCCACCTTGATGATCATTCTAAGCCTCAAACTTGCATTGCAACTAAGCATGGGACCTAGAACACTTCTTGGATGCTAGTTAGAACCTTGGAAACACCTCAAAAGCACACCTCTTCATGAGTGTACAGACGTACACTCATGGGCCACACACCCATGGTCGTACACACCCTTAGGGTGGCCGTACACCTCCCTCACTCAATCACATGTGGTTTAAACACTTAGTTAAAGTGTTTCCAAGTCCTTAGGGTGGTTTGCTATCATTTCTAGTCATGATATACCCTAATTTGAATCATATGTGTGTTATTACATGATAATTAGGATCCAATTGTGTTCGAGGCATCACTTGACACTCAGCATCTCTTATCAATCTTTCATCCAAACCACTCATTCGAGGTGAGTTCATACCCCTACATTTTCCGAGTTTTTAATGTTTTCAGGGGGGGAATACAAGTAAATTCTTGGTCAGAGTGTTTTTATCCCAATGTGTTTATAGTTGTATATCTTTTATGATTGATATACTGAGTTCACTATAAACAAGGCTCTGATACCAATCTGTTACACCCCCAAACCGGAACGGCGGAAACGTTCGGGGGCGGAGGACGTCATGTAATTATCACAACACATGGATTATAGTAATCAAAGTAAAGCCAACCATTTCATTAATAAGTATAATTTTTTACATAAGTATTTTAAACATTACATATTCTATCATCAAAGTAGATACAGAAGACATCAGGAGTCGTAGTACGGTACTAAGCAGTCTTCTCAAAAGCTTCGGAGGTGTACGTGTCTACTAGAGCCCTGAGAATACAAGTAAGTTTTGAAAGAGTATCAACATAAAGCTGGTGAGTTCATAATCATTTTGTTTTAGAAAGTCGGTTCTCGGTTCTTTTGAAAAATGCAATATCTTTCTCCAGAAAACCTTATATTATCTGGTGTAATAAATATATGAACTTAATAAAAATGATCCTTTGATATCTGTTGAAAGTGTTCCTCAAGAAAATCCCATATTTTCTTATGAAAAGCATGATTAGACCCATTTATTCTATAACTTCTTTGTTCATACCAGTCACGCATAAACCAAGGAGTTATGGAAGAAATATGGATATACGTTAGTTGATTAATGGACAATCTGTTTATAAAATACTGATGTTTACCCTGGGAAATCCTACATTTCCCCTATGTGAAAGCTATTGAATTACTCGTTCTAAATCGGAAAGTACAAGTATCTACCATACTTATATTGTTTAAGCATTGTTCCTTTTGAAAACCTTGGCTACTCCCAGTTATGTATATTAGCCTTATTACATAAAACTAATTGAAAACGTGGTGATCTAAATCCTGAAAGTATTACTAATACCCTTCTGTGATCACTTAGTTATTGACTCTAAAGTTAGTTCGTTCGATCTATTATTACGTAAATACATCGTTGTTATCTACATTGCGAGCTTTATGACCATACATTAACTTGATATGGCGCGAGTCGGGCACCAGTATCCTTTATGACTTTGTCACCCGTAGACCTGCCGGTCCTACTGTAGCTAGCAGCAAGGAGCGGGATAGTCAGTCCCGTATAGATCTATACACAAAAATCACGCTCTCCCTCCACGAGATTCTGGTTCATAAGGGGTAGTCCTCCACTTAGTTAAGTTTGTAAGCTCCCAAGGACGTGTCTCCAATTAGATTAACGACTTTACGAATAATAATATAGGAAAACCCTTTTTGTTATTAACATGAATCCTTATAAAATAATATCTTTTCTTTCATGATTCATAAGTTCATTTCCTTAGTTTTGAAAACTGCTTTTGCAAGGTTCATATCCTAACACGTTTTGTAAAACTGATTTCTATATTCGCTGTATATTGATAACGAAAATATATTAAACAAAATAATATATTTGAACACAAGATTACTTGTGCTTTTACTTGTATTCCCCCCTAAAAACATTAAAAACTCGAAAAATGTAGGGATATGAACTCACCTCGAACGAGTGGTTTGGATGAAAGATTGATAAGAGATGCTGAGTGTCAAGTGATGCCTCGAACACAATTGGATCCTAATTATCATGTAATAACACACATATGATTCAAATTAGGGTATATCATGACTAGACATGATAGAAAACCACCCTAAGGACTTGGAAACACTTGAACTAAGTGTTTAAACCACATATGATTGAGTGAGGGAGGTGTACGACCACCCTAAGGGTGTGTACGGCCATGGGTGTGCGGCCCATGAGTGTACGTCCGTACACTCATGAAGAGGTGTGCTTTTGAGGTGTTTCCAAGGTTCAAACTAGCATCCAATAAGTGTTCTAGGTCCCATGCTTAGTTGCAATGCAAGTTTGAGGCTTAGAATGATCATCAAAGTGGGTTTACGACCCTGAGAGGTGTGTGCGGCCGTACAAGGGGTGTGCGGCCGTACACCCTTCATGTTCATGCCAAATTTTTCGACTTTAAGGTGAATAAAGGCTAGAGTCATGTCCAACTAGAAGATAGGGGTCAAACAATCACTTTGGAGGGCCTTTAAGGGGGTGTACGACCAACCTTATGAAGGTGTGCGGCCGTACTTCTTCAAGGGATGAAGAACATGATGAAACTTGATGAACTAAGCCTTGAATCAAGAGGTCTTTCAAGTATAACAAGCTAGAGGATGGAATACTCACGTTTTTGAAGCCTTGAAGAGTTCACGTTTGAAGAAACTTGAGAGAGAAAGGAGTAGTGTGCAGCCAAGGGAAGAAAGGAATGAAGGGAAGGAGGTCTACCCATATATATAAGGGTGAGTGTGCGGCCATAAGGGGGTGTACGACCGTAAACCCATGTGTACGGCCGTACACTCATGTGTACGGCCGTACACTCCTCCTAAAGGAGTGTATGGCCCAATTTGCTACTTCTATGACTTGATAACTCATCCCTAATCTCAACCTTGGTTGTACTAAAGCTTAGAACACTTAAACGAACCCTTAAACAGTGCTAAAAGACAACAGAAGCGGGTCTAACTTTGATTGAATTGAATAGACGAACAAGATAGAAGTTCCGGGTTGTCACATCATCCCCCCGTTAGAGGGAATTTCGTCCCGAAATTCAAACATGGAACATAATTCCTGGACTTGGAAAAAGATGAAGGGTATCACAAGTGTCTCATCGGATAGACACTTCTCTAGGATTGGTAGGGTACCTAAGTTTCATAAAAACCCTCGCGTTCTCCAGTAAATTCGGATTCTCGCTGGGTGTTCCAGTGGATCTTCACTGCTGTATCTGCTGTTCTGATCTGTGAAGGGTGGGTAGGCTTAGCTTGTTCTATCATGTTCATCCAACTGGTAGAATGCCCTAATCTGAGGTCCCGTGCAGCCTTTGTTTTGAAGTTCGCGGTAGGATTCATACCTGGTTCATCTCTCATTGTCCCGTGTACACAAGTCGTATACAATTAAGATTGACAAGGCGGTCGGATGAGTGACTTTGCCCCAGGTCCACAACCAGACAAGGAACAGGAGATAAGGCGGACGCACACATCCTAAGTCAGTAGAATCTTAATTATATACCACCCTCGTATGTATATTATTCATGGATAGGTTAACCGTATTTGTCCCTAGCCTCTGTGCCTGAAATTGCCTTGTTGTTCGAATGGTAATCCCAGAATGGTCTACCGAGGATGCTTAAGGAAGGTTACAGGTGGATGCCATACTCTTCGCATGAATACTTTCAGGTTTTGGAAGGGAGATGAATTTTCGAAGTTCGCATCTAGTTTGCCATGAGTGACGAGAGTTTTGGGATTCGAGCGGTTTAATGCAAAGGGTCTCCTTAGGGACGTGCGGGTTTGGTATGACGTAGACTCAGTCGGACTAAGTGGGATGACGACGTAGAATCGCGCGTTAAATTAGTTCAGAGGGAGCGTTTTGTTAGAACATTGGTGCCTCGGGAGGTATGTTTCTGGTGTTTCCTGTTTTTGATTCGTCGTTGGCGGTACTACTAATACGAGGGTTCTGATACTTTGAAATTATGGAATTTTTATTAAATGATTCTTACTAGGTCTCTCTATAGTCGCTTGGTGTATACAAGTCATGTATAACTGACCCTACGTATTCACTAAGCCATCATAGTTTACCCATTAGGGTTTCAAATTTTATATGAATGTTGGGATTTAATTTGAACGAAAGAGTAATCAAAATTATAAACAATTATTGGGGGTTTTGAAAGCGTACCAAATATATCAGGGTTCTTTGATGCTTCCCCATTCTTTGGGGTCAAACTCCTCGTGCTTCCCGTCGTTTTTCTCTGTTGGACAGTCTCTCTTGAAATGTCCTACTCCACCACATAAGTGACATATTGGACTAGTCCCAACATTGGTAGTCGAAGTGATGAACTCGACCGGGGTTCTAAAGATGCGGGCGGTGTGTCCCTTCTTGTTGCATCTAATGCAATGCAACACTCGGCAGACTCCATAATGATGGTAGTTGCATTCGCTGCAGTATGGGAGGTTTCCCAAGTATGGTGTGGTTGGTGTTGGAATAGTAGGGCTGGCGGGGGTGTCGACTGCCCTAGTTCGTTGCCTTTCAGTAGGTACTTGAGTTGAACAACTCCCTTTCTCGTTCTCGAACTTTTGTTTTAGGATATTAAGTTTGAAGTCTGGTGTGTCTTTACCAGCAGGAACTTGTTGCTGAAATTGGTTATCACCACGATCAGGATTGTCGTTAACATTTCCACTAACATTCGCGTTGTTAGTATTAAGGAGAGTCATGGCAGCTGCTACGGCTGTTGTGACTACAGCTTGAAACGTAGCTGAATCCATCTGAAGGATTGGTGTTTTACTGGTGGGCTGGCTACGTTTCTTCGGAGGCATGATCTGCTACACGTTGAGAAAATGAACTTGTGAGCAACAATGGTTGCCTCTGGATGTATTCTAAATTTATATATATATATATATATATATATATATATATATATATATATATATATATATATATATATATATATATATATATTTATATATATGCATGAAAATTTTCCATTTTGTTATTTGGTTCTCAATGATTCGACCTACATCCCTGTGATGTAGTCCTAGTAAGAATAGAAGTAAGTTTCTAGGTGTTGGATTAGTGTCTAAGGCTGTAACTATATTTGGTAAGTACTTGACCCGGTTATGCATGGTCCTTTTGGGTTGCCTTCACCATAGCAACTTGACAGGATGATTTGTTAAGAGAGAAGAGATATTATTAATATATTATGAGAATAATATATATTTAAGGAATAATAATATTATTTGATTAATATAAGTCATATATTAATTGAGAATTAATTTGGTGACTTAAAGAGGTTAATTGAATAAAGGGCATAAACTGTCAAATGTGTGATAGTTGTATTTTGGGCTATGTATCCTTATGGATATTGGGGTGGACGAAATTTAGGGTTTGGGAACCTTAAATTCGTCCAAGCCTTGTATCTAGAAGGATCTTGGATTTCTTAGGGCCTAAGTCATTCAATTAGGGTTAAAGGAGAAACCCTAATAGCTCATAGTATAAATAAAACCCTTGGGGTGGAGAAATCGATACTCTTGCAAGCCAAGGAACCCTAGGGCCGATTTCTATCCCTCCCCCCTCTCTCTCAAGATCATCTTCTTGCTAGTTGGTGTTTGTAAGCCATTAGAGGAGTGACAATTATGACTCTAAGCTCCAAGAAGAAGAAGTATCAAGCAAGTAATTCAAGGTATTCTTTCAGATCTGATTTCATATGATTAGATTCAATATATTACATTAGATCTAGTATTGCAAGTCTTGGATTCAATGCATGTTCAATTAGAGAAACCTAGATCCAAGCAATTAGGGTTTGCATGTGCACATAGGAAAGTTCTTATGGCTCAAACCCATCAGTGGTATCAGAGCTTTGATTGATTTCTATTGAATTGATGCATTGGTTGATTGCTTGTTGCTTGAAAAAAAATTCAATTTTGTGATTCTGACTGCTGTACTCGGCGAGTTCCACTGTGGACTCGGCGAGTAGCTCCAACTCGGCAAGTCCATAGAGGTACTCGGCGAGTTCGAGCGTCAGAAGGAGGAAGTTTCGGGATTTCTTGCTGTTTTACTTGAGGATACTTGCCTTAACTGTTTTGGGTCATTAAAATCCGATTTTAATCATATATATGAGTATATTCTTGACCTAACAAAAGATAATTACCAATTAGTTGAATAATAATTTCCTTATATGATAATTGTTGATTATTTGAAGTGAATTGGTAAATTGTTTTGCAAGTAACATTAAATAAGATCAAATTGAGATAATCTAATTAGATGATTTATATTATTTGCTATTTGATCCTTGTGCTTTGAAAAAGTTCAAGACTTGTCCTCAAGCTTTGAAATTTTAAATTTTGTGATTAAAAGTTTAATTTGGATAATTTTAAATTTCAATCCCTAGAATTTTACAAGTTTAAAATTCAACCCTATACTATTATATTATTACAAGCTTAGTATATATATGTATGATTTACAATGCTAGTCTTACCGTTAGTAGGCCTCATTCACGAAGTCGGTCTATAAGGTGGGTATAAGGTTGCTGCCTATAAAATGGCGCTTAATGGGTGTACATTCACACCCACCGCTTGCTTGACTGGTGGAGGGTCGTTAGCCGAACGGGTACGATAGGGCAAACCTCCTCTCATTAATAAGTATAATGAATCAATATAAAGTAACTAAACATGTTTTATAAAATTCCCAATCTTAGTTACTTTAGGAAAAGTGAATTGATGCAATCCCATGAAATTACACTTTGTACCCTCGCTAAGACATTAATGGAGCGCGTGTGGTTAACCGGCACATTAATTGGGTTCTAAGCAAAGGTGACAAAGGATGACTCATTGTTCGTTATAGTTCAATGGAGCGTGTGTGGTTAACCAGCACATTGAATAGGTAACTGTAACAGTGAGGGCACCATGTACATTTTCATGGTTATTCACACCCACTTTGTGATCCTCGGCATCCCAGTCACAAACGCGAGGGGCATATCGAGATTTAAACATGCCATTGAAAGGTTCAATGAATCTCAAAGAAGTCTAGGAATTCTCAATACATTTAAAAACTTAAAGCTTATGTTTTTATGGTGAAGAATTAGTGAATCGTCATTCACTTACCTCCAAATTATTTGCATATTGGATTACGGCATCCCTTTTCTAATGTGTAAATAACGTTGTTGGGTCCTAGCCCTAAATTTTTCATTTTGGGTGTTAATTAGGGACTTAATCTAATCAAACTTTGTTCTTTCTATTTGTAGATGTCTAACGCAAACAACGCAGCTACTAGCTCATTTCCTCTAATGAGCCTTTGTCAAAAAGTGACATTCGATGGAACGAACTTTAGCGAATGGATAAGATACATTCGCACAATCGCGCGTTACGAGGACAAAGAGTATGTTCTCGATGAGAAGCTCGAAAAGATCAATCCAGAAACTGCTACTCCCGAAGAAATGGCTGTCTTTGAGAACCATGAGCGTGATGCAACGAAGGTCCATTGCATCATGATAGCCACAATGAACTCAGAATTCCAAAAGTCCTATGAGGACATGTATCCTTATGAGATGCATCTAGACTTGATGGAGAGGTATCACCAAAGCGCGAGGCAAGAGCGCTATGAAATCATAACGAATATGATTACTGCTAAAATGGGAAGTGGAGAGTCTCTTACTGTGCAGTTGCAAAAGATGCAAAGGTATGTTGATCGTCTTCGCAAGTTGAATGTCAACTTTGGGGAAGATTTGGCTATCGACATTGTTCTTCACTCCTTGCCCTCATGCTACAACCAATTTAGGATGACCTACCACATGAACAAGGAAGAGGTCACCCTAAGCAAACTCCAAGGGCTCCTGAGGACTGCTGAGAGCAACCTCAAGGACAAGTCTGTTGCACCAACTCCCAATCCACCCGTTGCTCCTGTTTTGGCTATTGGACAGGGAAGGGGCAAGAAGAGGAAGGCTTTTTCAAAGAACCACCACAAAGGAAAGTCCCAAAATGGTTCCTCTTCTAGTGGGACCAAGGTTGATCCTGCTAAGCCCAACCCAAACCCAAAGGAGGCAGAGTGCCACCATTGCCACAAAATAGGGCATTGGAAGAGAAGCTGCCCGGAATATCTGCAAGCCATCAAGGATGGGAAGATCAAGCCATCTTTCGCAGGTATTTACACAATTAAATCTAATGATTCATCTCATGCTATTTCTTGGGTTCTTGACCTACCACATGAACAAGGAAGAGGTCACCCTAAGCAAACTCCAAGGGCTCCTGAGGACTGCTGAGAGCAACCTCAAGGACAAGTCTGTTGCACCAACTCCCAATCCACCCGTTGCTCCTGTTTTGGCTATTGGACAGGGAAGGGGCCAGAAGAGGAAGGCTTTTTCAAAGAACCACCACAAAGGAAAGTCCCAAAATGGTTCCTCTTCTAGTGGGACCAAGGTTGATCCTGCTAAGCCCAACCCAAACCCAAAGGAGGCAGAGTGCCACCATTGCCACAAAATAGGGCATTGGAAGAGAAGCTGCCCGGAATATCTGCAAGCCATCAAGGATGGGAAGATCAAGCCATCTTTCGCAGGTATTTACACAATTAAATCTAATGATTCATCTCATGCTATTTCTTGGGTTCTTGATACAGGGTGTGGTTACCATATTTGTTCAGATTTGCAGGGACTAGGAAGAAATAGGGATGTGGAGCTTGGAAGAATAAATCTGATCATGGGAAACAGAAGAACGTCGCCTGTCACCAAGATTGGAGTGTATTCTTTAGAGCTTAGAAATGGATTAAATTTAGATTTAAATAATTGTTGCTACTCGCCAGATATGGCAAGAAACATCATTTCTTTTCATGGTTTATTTAGACAAGGATTTAGATATTCGTTTAATAATGAGAATGGTTTGATTTATGCTTATCTAAATGGTGTTTTATATTTTGAAGCAATGCCTTGTAATGGAATTTATGAAACTGTTATGGTTGTAGATAACCTAGGAAATGATGTGTTGTGTATGGATTCTTCCAATGGTATGGATAAAGCATCCTTGTGGCATTGTCGTCTTGGACATGTCAACAAGAAGCGCATAGCCCAACTCCAAAAGGATGGAGTGTTGGAGTCGTTCGACCTTAGAGAAGATGACACGTGCGAATCTTGTTTACTTGGAAAGATGACCAAGTCACCCTTCACTGGCACTTGTGCGAGGGGTGAGGGTTTATTGGATCTCATACATACAGATGTATGTGGACCCTTTAGATCCACCACAAGGGATGCAAATCGCTTCTATGTGACTTTCACAGATGATTATAGCAGATATGGGTATATCTACTTAATCAAGCACAAGTCAGAAACCTTTGAAAAGTTCAAAGAGTTTAAACAAGAAGTGGAGAATCAATTGGGCAGGAAAATCAAGATGCTTCGATCTGATCGAGGTGGAGAGTACCTAAGTCTTGAATTCCACGACTACCTCAAGGAATGTGGAATAGTTTCACAATTGACGCCACCTAGGACACCACAATTGAATGGTGTAGCTGAGAGGCGTAATCGAACCTTGCTAGACATGGTTCGTTCCATGATGAGTCGTACTTCACTACCTATCTCATTCTGGGGGTATGCCTTAGAGACTGCCGCCCATATCCTCAATTTAGTACCTACAAAGAAGGTTGCCAAAACACGTCACGAGATGTGGACAGGGAAAGCCCCCTCGTTGGCACATATCAAGGTTTGGGGCTGTGAAGTTTTCGTAAGACGAGAAACTCACGACAAGCTCGAACCTCGTAGTGAGCGATGTATATTCATCGGCTGCCCACAGAAATCCTTTTGATATCTCTTCTATAGACCAAGTGACAATGTTGTCTTCGTTGCGAGGAGAGGGGTTTTCCGAGAGCGAGAACTCATAAACCAAGGAGACAGTGGGAGACAAGTCGATCTTGAAGAGATTCAAGAATCTAGCGATGAAGGAACCTCTAACATTGGCGCTCAAACCGAGGAGGAAACTCCAGTTGAACCAATTGACGAGTCCTTACCTCTTAGACGTTCCGAAAGAGTTAGAGTTCAACCCCAGTTTTATGGTTTTCATATTACTACCAAAGGGGACACGTATATTAGTGATGGTACACTAATAAATCTAGATGAACCTAATAGCTATAAGGAAGCCATGGCAGGCCCAGAGTCTGTAAAATGGAAAGAGGCGATGGACAGCGAGATTCAGTCCATGTATGACAACCAAGTTTGGAATTTGGTTGACAATGTACCAGGTCGTAAGACGGTCGGGTGCAAGTGGATCTTCAAGAAGAAGACCGACGTGGATGGGAACGTGCACACTTATAAGGCGCGATTGGTTGCGAAGGGTTTCACTCAGACTCCTAGAGTTGACTACGACGAAACCTTCTCACCAGTTGCGAAGATAAAGTCTATTAGGGTGATGCTAGCCATTGCTGCATTTCATGACTATGAAATATGGCAAATGGATGTAAAAACCGCTTTCCTTAATGGGAAGTTGGCTGAGGATGTTTACATGGCTCAGCCAGAGGGTTTTGTCGATCCAAAGCATCCCAATAGAGTGTGTAAGCTTGATAAGTCCATTTATGGGCTTAAGCAAGCGTCTCGCAGATGGAATCTTTGCTTCGATGAGAAAGTCAAAGAGTTTGGATTTGTACGAAGTGAAGATGAATCATGTGTATATGTCAAGGCCAGTGGGAGAATAGTTAGCTTTCTCGTTTTGTATGTCGATGACATACTGCTCATAGGAAACAACGTCCCGACTCTGCAGGAGGTTAAGTCCTGGCTCGGGAAGTGTTTCGCTATGAAGGACCTCGGAGAGGCTTCCTATATTTTAGGAATAAGGATAGTGAGAGAACGAAGTAAGAGACTAATAGGACTTAGTCAGAATACTTACTTGGATAAGATACTAAAACGTTTTAGTATGGAAAACTCGAAAAAGGGAGAACTACCGATACAGAGTAATGCCAAATTGAGTAAGACTCAAAGCCCGGGTACAGAAGCCGAGATAGCTGAGATGAGCCGAATACCCTATGCTTCCGCAGTTGGCTCTATCATGTACGCTATGACTTGTACTCGCCCTGATGTAGCCTTTGCTTTGAGCATGGTCAGAGCTCATTGGATTGCGGTCAAGAATATACTTAAGTACCTTCGGAGGACCAAGGAATGGTTTTTAGTCCTCGGAGGGAGTGATGACTTAAAGGTGCGAGGGTATAGTGATGCCAGTTTTCAGACCGACAGGGACAACTACCGTTCGCAGTCGGGCTGAGTCTTTACCCTCAATGGAGGAGCAGCGACTTGGAAAAGTTCCAAGCAAGAAACTGTAGCTGATTCAACGTGCGAATCAGAGTACATTGCAGCAAGCGAAGCGTCAAAAGAGGCAATGTGGCTGAAGAACTTCATTGGTGATCTTGGAGTTGTGCATGCCATAAAGGAGCCTATGGAAATCTTCTGTGATAATGAAGGAGCGGTTGCCTTGACCAAGGAACCAAGGGATCATGGTAGATCTCGGCATATCGACAGAAAATATCACTTTATTAGACATCGAGTAGAAGAAGGACACGTCGTGGTGAAGAGGGTATCGTCAGAGGATAACCCAGCAGATCCGCTTACGAAGGGACTCAGCAGGGTTAAGCATTTGCAGCACGCTAGGAGCATTGGGCTGAAGGACGATATTAGTTTAGATTAGATAGTTTGGAAACATGTAATAGATAAATGTAATTGACATTTGATGATTAAATAAATGAGTATTATTTATAAGTAAAGCTACTGTCTTATGTTAATTGTTTAACTATTGTTTCATTTTGCATGTTTTGACTTCCTGAATAATTAAGTTATTTGATAATAATCGAATTATTCGAATAGTCCACAGTCGTTCATATGTTGGAAGTAGATATGAATGAAGACTGTCATGAATTGGTGTGTAGATTGTCTAAAGTGTATTAGACATAGCAAAGGTTTGCTACAACGTTCATGAGTGCTTATGAACTTGATTTGAGCATTGGAATAAACCCACACTTGTTGGAATCACTTCATGGAATTTATCACGAGTGATCACAAGATGGTAATATCATATGGTCTTAAAACCTAGATATATGGTTTATTGTTTGTTAATTGGTTATGCATTGATAATGCGCAAACGCGTCAGTAACTTGATGTTATAAAACGTATTGTTGTGTGTAATTTGATTAGTGGATAATAAATGCATATAAGTCGAAGTTTATCTGTTCATTTTATCCTAAGAGGGTAAAAGCGATATCAGGGCCCCTCGATGATTTGATTTGACTTATGTGTCGGACCCGGTCAGAACTAAATTGATGTGTTCGATTAAGTTCTATGTCAAATGAATCTGAGATCGAGAAACAAATTGCGGGACAATAAGTATGACCATGTTCCATGTAATTATCCGCACGATATCTAGAACAGAGGATTATACGATCCCTTATCTAAAGGACAGGATACTGATAAGATCAGAGTTGACAGCGTCTTTGAGAGCTACGATTGCTAATCGGATTGTGTTTGCATATATAGTTACTAGACTTATCCAAGTGGGAGACTGTTGGATTAGTGTCTAAGGCTGTAACTATATTTGGTAAGTACTTGACCCGGTTATGCATGGTCCTTTTGGGTTGCCTTCACCATAGCAACTTGACAGGATGATTTGTTAAGAGAGAAGAGATATTATTAATATATTATGAGAATAATATATATTTAAGGAATAATAATATTATTTGATTAATATAAGTCATATATTAATTGAGAATTAATTTGGTGACTTAAAGAGGTTAATTGAATAAAGGGCATAAACTGTCAAATGTGTGATAGTTGTATTTTGGGCTATGTATCCTTATGGATATTGGGGTAGACGAAATTTAGGGTTTGGGAACCTTAAATTCGTCCAAGCCTTGTATCTAGAAGGATCTTGGATTGCTTAGGGCCTAAGTCATTCAATTAGGGTTAAAGGAGAAACCCTAATAGCTCATAGTATAAATAGAACCCTTGGGGTGGAGAAATCGACACTCTTGCAAGCCAAGGAACCCTAGGGCCGATTTCTATCCCTCCTCCCTCTCTCTCAAGATCACCTTCTTGCTAGTTGGTGTTTGTAAGCCATTAGAGGAGTGACAATTGTGACTCTAAGCTCCAAGAAGAAGAAGTATCAAGCAAGTAATTCAAGGTATTCTTTCAGATCTGATTTCATATGATTAGATTCAATATATTACATTAGATCTAGTATTGCAAGTCTTGGATTCAATGCATGTTCAATTAGAGAAACCTAGATCCAAGCAATTAGGGTTTGCATGTGCACATAGGAAAGTTCTTATGGCTCAAACCCATCACTAGGATGGTTAGAGACCAAGTGTCATTCGAACTAAGTTACCTCCGATTGGTGGATATCGATTTCCAACTTTCGAAAAGATTTGAAAACAGGTCGTAATAAGCTCACATAAAATAGACTTATGAATCTTTTGCTGATCAACTCATTGGGCTGGCTGGATAAAGTTTGCATTTCCGTCGGTGCTAGACGATATGGAGGTTTAGCTACAGGAGTAGCTCCGGGGATTAAGTCGATACGAAACCCGACTTGGCGCTCGGGAGGAATCCCTAGAAGATTTTCGGGGAAGATATCAGGAAAGTTGCAGACTTCGGGAATGCCCTCGAGGTCTTTAACTTTTTGTGTTTCATCAACATCCTGAGCTAGACATGCAGAACATTCTTTCTGCAGATACTTCTGGGATTTGATGCATGAAACGATACGAAGGTTCGAACTGAGTTTATCACTATAAATAGTGAGGGCTTCACCAGAGGGAAGATTGAGACGAATCATTTTCTCGGAACAAAGGTTATCAGCGTGATTGAGGCTCAACCCATCCATGCCGATTATAATATCAAAGCTCTTTATGGATACTGGCATGAGATTGATGGGAAAGGAGTGATCGTCTAGGGTAAGAGTACAGCCTATGACTATGTTTCGAAGATGACTTTGATAAAGTTACTTAATTCGCATGCTACCGATCTAAGATATATTTTTGCTAATGATGATCTTTAATGGAAATAAGATTGTTGTCACTATAGTTGGTATTAAGATTACACAGAGTTCGGAAAATTTGACCTAGGAATATGTCTACAGCATACCAACAGAGGGAAAATTGACAACATAGAGAACTAGTGAAACAGTGCTTGCAAGACAGGAATGTCTATAGGGGAAAGAGCTATCTAGAGCATAGATATGAAGGTTATTCCTTAAACCAAAAGGAAGGATGAGTAGAGTATTTTCTATCGGCGACGGGCACTCCTCAGATGAAACCTTAATTCAGCCAGCTAACGCTCCACACCAAGTAGGCGTCTCTCGTATACTGACTGGCGAGCTCCGAACTCTATGACTTCAGCTCGGGTTGCAGCTAACTCTCGCTGCAGAGCTTCAGTATCCCTCACAGCTCTCCCTTAAGCAACCTCAAGGCGACGAATGCGATCTGCGCTGGTGCCTGAATCTGCTTCGAGTTCCACAGTTTGCTGAAGGGTTGCCACACCTAGCTTAACATTGCAAGCCACTCGGCGTATCAGAAGTGGAAGGGCCCTGTCTGCGGCGCCTCCTTCGTTCAGATTGTAGAAGTTGTGGTTTCCGTTGTATGGGAGGGGTTGACCTTGCTCGTGGCTCCACCTATTCAAACTCCCAACCCACATAGGCGTTGGACCTTGGAATTCAAGTCGGTGGTTAGGATTTGATATTGGGGCCACTTGAGGTAGGTTCTCGACTTCGGGTTCGGAGTCAGTCTCTTCTGGAAATTGTTCAGTGAAGTCATAGTCCAAAGGAATTTCATGATTTTCTTCTGGCTCTTCCTCAAGCCATCCATTATTTCCTTGGTTGGGAAAGTACGGGTTGCCAGGAAGATTGAATCCAGCCATGCTATCTACGTGAGACTAGAGGTGAAAGGGAAAATCAGAAACGTCGAGTCTAATAATACTCCTATAGTATTATTATTTCATGCTTGATACTTTGTTGTTATCTTATAGTAACTAAAATACTCCTATAGTATTTTAAGTCATATATTTTTGCTCTATCGATATCTGGTGTACATATACTTGGTAAGTTTTAGGCTTGCTGCAACACCATAGTCACTCCCAAGCACATGTTGGTCATGTCTTGAATAAATATAGTTGATCAGGCTATATTGATCCTAGACATGATTACATAACTGCCCAGGTTTAACCGTAGTGTCCAACATCCAAATACTTTTATTTTGTTCTTCTTGTGATTCTTGTTCTAGTATATACATATTCTGAATATATATATTTATACTTTTATATGTTTGGATATTATGTGGTAGTGGTAGGGGTGAAATAGTCTCCGGTTATCGGTTGAAAGAGACCGAAGGGGTAGGCCAGCACCTAGATATGCTAGGCAGTTACTGGTTGAAAGAGCCCGAAGGGGTAGGTCGGGCACCCAGATATGCCTGACAGTATGTGTTATGTATGGTATGTGGTATGATGGGGGAACTCACTAAGCTTCGTACTTACGGTTTTCAGTTTTGGTTTCAGGTACTTCGTTTTCAAAGGAAAGGAGTTGGCGATCGTAGCGCATCACACTATGTTTTTCGCACATGAGATCTTTGGGATTACACTCTGATATTGTTTTATGATAACATGTTTTGATTATTGACACTTTGGTTCGACATGGGATGTTTTTATGGATGTTTTTATACTGTTGGTTTTCATAACAACTTATTTAAAAACGAAATTTTTGGTCTTAAATTTTGGGATGTTACAGATTTTTTCTTCCAGTTATGAATTTTTAATTTCACTTTTTCAATAAGTATCTTGCAATCTCTAGTAAAAATCTTGGTAGAGATTAAAGGAATTCCCAAATACTTCATAGGAAGTTTGCCTTCAACAAAAGGAAGCACATCAAGGATCCTTCTTTTTAAAGGCTCCTTCACATTACCAAAAAAGATGTGACTCTTGGACAAGTTAGGGATAAGACAAGCAGCTCCAACAAACTCATCCATAACTTTCTTTATGATTCTTATAGACCCAATATTTCCATGGCAAAAAAGCATCAAATCATCAGCAAAGCATAAATGGGTTATCTTCTGAGTGCCACATCTCCAATGATACTTGAACCCAACATTCTCTCTAATACTTCTTTTAAGCATGAGATTGAAAACTTCCATCACAAGAGTGAACAAATAAGGGGATAAGGGACATCCTTGCCTCAAGCCTCTCTTTCCTTGAAAAAAAACCATGAAAATTGCCTTTAATGTTGATCATGAAAGAAGAAGTGGTCACACAGTTCATAATCCAAGAGATCATAGAGTAATGGAATCCAAAGGCTATCAAAATATTCTGAAGTAAGTTCCAATTGACAGTGTCATACGCTTTCTGTATATCCACCTTTAGGGCAAAATGAGCATACCCTCTATTGATGTGATATCCACGCACCAGCTCTTGAGACAAGAGAATGTTATCAAGAATGGATCGGCCTGGTATAAAAGCATATTGATTATCCGAGACTAAAAACCCAATAAAATCACGAATCCACTTCATAATGATCTTACTAATACACTTATATACCACATTACAACAGGCAATAGGTCTATAGTCTCCAACCCGGGGACTAAACTTTAGGAACAAGAGCTATGGCAGTAGCATTGATCTCCTTAAGAATTTTTTTCTTTCAAAAAAATTCTTTCACAGCTTTACAAAAATCATCTCCCACTATAACCCAAGCAGCCTTAAAAAACTTAGACGTGTATCCATCTGATCCTAGAGCTTTGTCTTCATCAATATCAAATAACGCGGCTCTAATTTCATCACATGTTATCTCTTTGACCATATATAAAAGCTTTAACATGAGTCAACTTGTTCTCAAAAAGATCATTAGGACTGATAATGGCCCTGACATTGCGATCAACTCCAAAAAAGTCATTGAAATATTTCACAATCTGCTTAAAAGCTTCATCACCTTCTTTCCATTTGCCATCATTATCCATAATGGTTTCAACTTTGTTTCTGTTAATCTTTCCTTTGACAACTTTATGGAAATAGGCAGACTTACAGTCTCCTTCCTTCAACCACTGCACTTTAGCTCATTGTTTTAAAATATTTTCTTCTTCAATACTGGCATTAAGGAATGCTTGTAGATAAAATCCTTCTTCAGAACGTAAATCTCCATTATAAGGATCATTATCCAGCTCAATTTGCACTTTATCCAATTCTTCTCTACATTTTTGCACTTTTTCTGCATAACTACCTTGATCATTTAGAAGCTTCCGAAGCGGTTTGTACAGAATTTTCAACTTTTGACATAGCGGAAACATGTCAAAACCTTCCACAGGAGTACTCCAATATTTATCAACCGTAGGAAGAAAATCCTCCAAAACAGTGATATCATTGAAAAACTTAAGGGTTTAGGGTTTAGGGTTTTAGGATTTTAGGGTTTAGGGTTGTAGGGTTTAGGGTTTAGGGTTCAGGGTTCAGGGTTCAGGGTTCAGGGTTCAGGTTTCAGGGTTCATGGTTCAGGGTTCAGGGTTTAAAGTTCATGGTTCATGGTTTAGGGTTTAGGGTTTAGGGTTTAGATTTCAGGGTTTAGGGTTCAGGGTTCAGGGTTCAAGGTTAAGGGGTTTACGGGTTAGGGATTTAGAGTTTAGGAACGAGCATACCCTCTATTGATGTGATATCCACACACCAGCTCTTGAGACAAGAGAATATTATCAAGAATGGACCGGCCTGGTATAAAAGCAGATTGATTATCCGAGACTAAAAACCCAAGAAAATCACGAATCCACTTCATAATGATCTTACTAATACACTTATATACCACATTGCAACAGGCAATAGGTCTATAGTCTCCAACCCGGGGACTACACTTTAGGAACAAGAGCTATGGCAGTAGCATTGATCTCCTTAAGAATTTTTTTCTTTCAAAAAAATTCTTTCACAGCGTTACAAAAATCATCTCCCACTATAACCCAAGCACCCTTAAAAAACTTAGACGTGTATCCATCGGACCCTAGAGCTTTGTCTTCATCAATATCAAATAACGCAGCTTTAATTTCATCACATGTTATCTCTTTGACCATATTTAAAGCTTGAACATGAGTCAACTTGTTCTCAAAAAGATCTTTAGGACTGATAATGGGCCTGACATTGCGATCAACACCCAAAAAGTCATTGAAATATTTCATAATCTGCTTAAAAGCTTCATCACCTTCTTTCCATTTGCCATCATTATCCATAATGGTTTCAACTTTGTTTCTGTTAATCTTTCCTTTGACAACTTTATGGAAATAGGCAGACTTACAGTCTCCTTCCTTCAACCACTGCACTTTAGCTCTTTGTTTTAAAATCTTTTTTTCTTCAATACTGGCATTAAGGAATGCTTGTAGATAAAATCCTTCTTCAGAACGTAAATCTCCATTATAAGGATCATTATCCAGCTCAATTTGCACTTTATCCAATTCTTCTCTACATTTTTGCACTTTTTCTGCATAACTAGCTTGATCATTTAGAAGCTTCCGAAGCGGTTTGTACAGAATTTTCAACTTTTGACATAGCGGAAACATGTCAAAACCTTCCACAGGAGTACTCCAATATTTATCAACCGTAGGAAGAAAATCCTCCAAAACAGTGATATCATTGAAAAACTTAAGGGTTTAGGGTTTAGGGTTTTAGGATTTTAGGGTTTAGGGTTGTAGGGTTTAGGGTTTAGGGTTCAGGGTTCAGGGTTCAGGGTTCAGGGTTCAGGTTTCAGGGTTCATGGTTTAGGGTTCAGGGTTTAAAGTTCATGGTTCATGGTTCAGGGTTTAGGGTTTAGGGTTTAGATTTCAGGGTTTAGGGTTCAGGGTTCAGGGTTCAAGGTTCAGGGGTTTAGGGGTTTACGGGTTAGGGATTTAAAGTTTAGGAACGAGCATACCCTCTATTGATGTGATATCCACACACCAGCTCTTGAGACAAGAGAATATTATCAAGAATGGACCGGCCTGGTATAAAAGCAGATTGATTATCCGAGACAAAAACCCAAGAAAATCACGAATCCACTTCATAATGATCTTACTAATACACTTATATACCACATTGCAACAGGCAATAGGTCTATAGTCTCCAACCCGGGGACTACACTTTAGGAACAAGAGCTATGGCAGTAGCATTGATCTCGTTAAGAATTTTTTTCTTTCAAAAAAATTCTTTCACGGCTTTACAAAAATCATCTCCCACTATAACCCAAGCACCCTTAAAAAACTTAGACGTGTATCCATCGGACCCTAGAGCTTTGTCTTCATCAATATCAAATAACGTAGCTTTAATTTCATCACATGTTATCTCTTTGACCATATTTAAAGCTTGAACATGAGTCAACTTGTTCTCAAAAAGATCTTTAGGACTGATAATGGGCCTGACATTGCGATCAACACCCAAAAGGTCATTGAAATATTTCACAATCTGCTTAAAAGCTTCATCACCTTCTTTCCATTTGCCATCATTATCCATAATGGTTTCAACTTTGTTTCTGTTAATCTTTCCTTTGACAACTTTATGGAAATAGGCAGACTTACAGTCTCCTTCCTTCAACCACTGCACTTTAGCTCTTTGTTTTAAAATCTTTTCTTCTTCAATACTGGCATTAAGGAAAGCTTGTAGATAAAATCCTTCTTCAGAACGTAAATCTCCATTATAAGGATCATTATCCAGCTCAATTTGCACTTTATCCAATTCTTCTCTACATTTTTGCACTTTTTCTGCATAACTACCTTGATCATTTAGAAGCTTCCGAAGCGGTTTGTACAGAATTTTCAACTTTTGACATAGCGGAAACATGTCAAAACCTTCCACAGGAGTACTCCAATATTTATCAACCGTAGGAAGAAAATCCTCCAAAACAGTGATATCATTGAAAAACTTAAGGGTTTAGGGTTTAGGGTTTTAGGATTTTAGGGTTTAGGGTTGTAGGGTTTAGGGTTTAGGGTTTAGGGTTCAGGGTTCAGGGTTCAGGGTTCAGGTTTCAGGGTTCATGGTTCAGGGTTCAGGGTTTAAAGTTCATGGTTCATGGTTCAGGGTTTAGGGTTTAGGGTTTAGATTTCAGGGTTTAGGGTTCAGGGTTCAGGGTTCAAGGTTCAGGGGTTTACGGGTTAGGGATTTAGAGTTTAGGAACGAGCATACCCTCTATTGATGTGATATCCACACACCAGCTCTTGAGACAAGAGAATATTATCAAGAATGGACCGGCCTGGTATAAAAGCAGATTGATTATCCGAGACTAAAAACCCAAGAAAATCACGAATCCACTTCATAATGATCTTACTAATACACTTATATACCACATTGCAACAGGCAATAGGTCTATAGTCTCCAACCCGGGGACTACACTTTAGGAACAAGAGCTATGGCAGTAGCATTGATCTCCTTAAGAATTTTTTTCTTTCAAAAAAATTCTTTCACAGCATTACAAAAATCATCTCCCACTATAACCCAAGCACCCTTAAAAAACTTAGACGTGTATCCATCGGACCCTAGAGCTTTGTCTTCATCAATATCAAATAACGCAGCTTTAATTTCATCACATGTTATCTCTTTGACCATATTTAAAGCTTGAACATGAGTCAACTTGTTCTCAAAAAGATCTTTAGGACTGATAATGGGCCTGACATTGCGATCAACACCCAAAAAGTCATTGAAATATTTCATAATCTGCTTAAAAGCTTCATCACCTTCTTTCCATTTGCCATCATTATCCATAATGGTTTCAACTTTGTTTCTGTTAATCTTTCCTTTGACAACTTTATGCAAATAGGCAGACTTACAGTCTCCTTCCTTCAACCACTGCACTTTAGCTCTTTGTTTTAAAATCTTTTCTTCTTCAATACTGGCATTAAGGAAAGCTTGTAGATAAAATCCTTCTTCAGAACGTAAATCTCCATTATAAGGATCATTATCCAGCTCAATTTGCACTTTATCCAATTCTTCTCTACATTTTTGCACTTTTTCTGCATAACTAGCTTGATCATTTAGAAGCTTCCGAAGCGGTTTGTACAGAATTTTCAACTTTTGACATAGCGGAAACATGTCAAAACCTTCCACAGGAGTACTCCAATATTTATCAACCGTAGGAAGAAAATCCTCCAAAACAGTGATATCATTGAAAAACTTAAGGGTTTAGGGTTTAGGGTTTTAGGATTTTAGGGTTTAGGGTTGTAGGGTTTAGGGTTTAGGGTTCAGGGTTCAGGGTTCAGGGTTCAGGGTTCAGGTTTCAGGGTTCATGGTTCAGGGTTCAGGGTTTAAAGTTCATGGTTCATGGTTCAGGGTTTAGGGTTTAGGGTTTAGATTTCAGGGTTTAGGGTTCAGGGTTCAGGGTTCAAGGTTCAGGGGTTTAGGGGTTTACGGGTTAGGGATTTAGAGTTTAGGAACGAGCATACCCTCTATTGATGTGATATCCACACACCAGCTCTTGAGACAAGAGAATATTATCAAGAATGGACCGGCCTGGTATAAAAGCAGATTGATTATCCGAGACAAAAACCCAAGAAAATCACGAATCCACTTCATAATGATCTTACTAATACACTTATATACCACATTGCAACAGGCAATAGGTCTATAGTCTCCAACCCGGGGACTACACTTTACGAACAAGAGCTATGGCAGTAGCATTGATCTCGTTAAGAATTTTTTTCTTTCAAAAAAATTCTTTCACGGCTTTACAAAAATCATCTCCCACTATAACCCAAGCACCCTTAAAAAACTTAGACGTGTATCCATCGGACCCTAGAGCTTTGTCTTCATCAATATCAAATAACGCAGCTTTAATTTCATCACATGTTATCTCTTTGACCATATTTAAAGCTTAAACATGAGTCAACTTGTTCTCAAAAAGATCTTTAGGACTGATAATGGGCCTGACATTGCGATCAACACCCAAAAGGTCATTGAAATACTTCACAAGCTGCTTAAAAGCTTCATCGCCTTCTTTCCATTTGCCATCATTATCCATAATGGTTTCAACTTTGTTTCTGTTAATCTTTCCTTTGACAACTTTATGGAAATAGGCAGACTTACGGTCTCCTTCCTTCAACCACTGCACTTTAGCTCTTTGTTTTAAAATCTTTTCTTCTTCAATACTGGCATTAAGGAAAGCTTGTAGATAAAATCCTTCTTCAGAACGTAAATCTCCATTATAAGGATCATTATCCAGCTCAATTTGCACTTTATCCAATTCTTCTCTACATTTTTGCACTTTTTCTGCATAACTACCTTGATCATTTAGAAGCTTCCGAAGCGGTTTGTACAGAATTTTCAACTTTTGACATAGCGGAAACATGTCAAAACCTTCCACAGGAGTACTCCAATATTTATCAACCGTAGGAAGAAAATCCTCCAAAACAGTGATATCATTGAAAAACTTAAGGGTTTAGGGTTTAGGGTTTTAGGATTTTAGGGTTTAGGGTTGTAGGGTTTAGGGTTTAGGGTTTAGGGTTCAGGGTTCAGGGTTCAGGTTTCAGGGTTCATGGTTCAGGGTTCAGGGTTTAAAGTTCATGGTTCATGGTTCAGGGTTTAGGGTTTAGGGTTTAGATTTCAGGGTTTAGGGTTCAGGGTTCAGGGTTCAAGGTTCAGGGGTTTACGGGTTTACGGGTTAGGGATTTAGAGTTTAGGAACGAGCATACCCTCTATTGATGTGATATCCACACACCAGCTCTTGAGACAAGAGAATATTATCAAGAATGGACCGGCCTGGTATAAAAGCAGATTGATTATCCGAGACTAAAAACCCAAGAAAATCACGAATCCACTTCATAATGATCTTACTAATACACTTATATACCACATTGCAACAGGCAATAGGTCTATAGTCTCCAACCCGGGGACTACACTTTAGGAACAAGAGCTATGGCAGTAGCATTGATCTCCTTAAGAATTTTTTTCTTTCAAAAAAATTCTTTCACAGCATTACAAAAATCATCTCCCACTATAACCCAAGCACCCTTAAAAAACTTAGACGTGTATCCATCGGACCCTAGAGCTTTGTCTTCATCAATATCAAATAACGCAGCTTTAATTTCATCACATGTTATCTCTTTGACCATATTTAAAGCTTGAACATGAGTCAACTTGTTCTCAAAAAGATCTTTAGGACTGATAATGGGCCTGACATTGCGATCAACACCCAAAAAGTCATTGAAATATTTCATAATCTGCTTAAAAGCTTCATCACCTTCTTTCCATTTGCCATCATTATCCATAATGGTTTCAACTTTGTTTCTGTTAATCTTTCCTTTGACAACTTTATGCAAATAGGCAGACTTACAGTCTCCTTCCTTCAACCACTGCACTTTAGCTCTTTGTTTTAAAATCTTTTCTTCTTCAATACTGGCATTAAGGAAAGCTTGTAGATAAAATCCTTCTTCAGAACGTAAATCTCCATTATAAGGATCATTATCCAGCTCAATTTGCACTTTATCCAATTCTTCTCTACATTTTTGCACTTTTTCTGCATAACTACCTTGATCATTTAGAAGCTTCCGAAGCGGTTTGTACAGAATTTTCAACTTTTGACATAGCGGAAACATGTCAAAACCTTCCACAGGAGTACTCCAATATTTATCAACCGTAGGAAGAAAATCCTCCAAAACAGTGATATCATTGAAAAACTTAAGGGTTTAGGGTTTAGGGTTTTAGGATTTTAGGGTTTAGGGTTGTAGGGTTTAGGGTTTAGGGTTCAGGGTTCAGGGTTCAGGGTTCAGGGTTCAGGTTTCAGGGTTCATGGTTCAGGGTTCAGGGTTTAAAGTTCATGGTTCATGGTTCAGGGTTTAGGGTTTAGGGTTTAGATTTCAGGGTTTAGGGTTCAGGGTTCAGGGTTCAAGGTTCAGGGGTTTAGGGGTTTACGGGTTAGGGATTTAGAGTTTAGGAACGAGCATACCCTCTATTGATGTGATATCCACACACCAGCTCTTGAGACAAGAGAATATTATCAAGAATGGACCGGCCTGGTATAAAAGCAGATTGATTATCCGAGACAAAAACCCAAGAAAATCACGAATCCACTTCATAATGATCTTACTAATACACTTATATACCACATTGCAACAGGCAATAGGTCTATAGTCTCCAACCCGGGGACTACACTTTACGAACAAGAGCTATGGCAGTAGCATTGATCTCGTTAAGAATTTTTTTCTTTCAAAAAAATTCTTTCACGGCTTTACAAAAATCATCTCCCACTATAACCCAAGCACCCTTAAAAAACTTAGACGTGTATCCATCGGACCCTAGAGCTTTGTCTTCATCAATATCAAATAACGCAGCTTTAATTTCATCACATGTTATCTCTTTGACCATATTTAAAGCTTAAACATGAGTCAACTTGTTCTCAAAAAGATCTTTAGGACTGATAATGGGCCTGACATTGCGATCAACACCCAAAAGGTCATTGAAATACTTCACAAGCTGCTTAAAAGCTTCATCGCCTTCTTTCCATTTGCCATCATTATCCATAATGGTTTCAACTTTGTTTCTGTTAATCTTTCCTTTGACAACTTTATGGAAATAGGCAGACTTACGGTCTCCTTCCTTCAACCACTGCACTTTAGCTCTTTGTTTTAAAATCTTTTCTTCTTCAATACTGGCATTAAGGAAAGCTTGTAGATAAAATCCTTCTTCAGAACGTAAATCTCCATTATAAGGATCATTATCCAGCTCAATTTGCACTTTATCCAATTCTTCTCTACATTTTTGCACTTTTTCTGCATAACTACCTTGATCATTTAGAAGCTTCCGAAGCGGTTTGTACAGAATTTTCAACTTTTGACATAGCGGAAACATGTCAAAACCTTCCACAGGAGTACTCCAATATTTATCAACCGTAGGAAGAAAATCCTCCAAAACAGTGATATCATTGAAAAACTTAAGGGTTTAGGGTTTAGGGTTTTAGGATTTTAGGGTTTAGGGTTGTAGGGTTTAGGGTTTAGGGTTCAGGGTTCAGGGTTCAGGGTTCAGGTTTCAGGGTTCATGGTTCAGGGTTCAGGGTTTAAAGTTCATGGTTCATGGTTCAGGGTTTAGGGTTTAGGGTTTAGATTTCAGGGTTTAGGGTTCAGGGTTCAGGGTTCAAGGTTCAGGGGTTTACGGGTTTACGGGTTAGGGATTTAGAGTTTAGGAACGAGCATACCCTCTATTGATGTGATATCCACACACCAGCTCTTGAGACAAGAGAATATTATCAAGAATGGACCGGCCTGGTATAAAAGCAGATTGATTATCCGAGACAAAAACCCAAGAAAATCACGAATCCACTTCATAATGATCTTACTAATACACTTATATACCACATTGCAACAGGCAATAGGTCTATAGTCTCCAACCCGGGGACTACACTTTAGGAACAAGAGCTATGGCAGTAGCATTGATCTCCTTAAGAATTTTTTTCTTTCAAAAAAATTCTTTCACGGCTTTACAAAAATCATCTCCCACTATAACCCAAGCACCCTTAAAAAACTTAGACGTGTATCCATCGGACCCTAGAGCTTTGTCTTCATCAATATCAAATAACGCAGCTTTAATTTCATCACATGTTATCTCTTTGACCATATTTAAAGCTTGAACATGAGTCAACTTGTTCTCAAAAAGATCTTTAGGACTGATAATGGGCCTGACATTGCGATCAACACCCAAAAGGTCATTGAAATATTTCACAATCTGCTTAAAAGCTTCATCACCTTCTTTCCATTTGCCATCATTATCCATAATGGTTTCAACTTTGTTTCTGTTAATCTTTCCTTTGACAACTTTATGGAAATAGGCAGACTTACAGTCTCCTTCCTTCAACCACTGCACTTTAGCTCTTTGTTTTAAAATCTTTTCTTCTTCAATACTGGCATTAAGGAAAGCTTGTAGATAAAATCCTTCTTCAGAACGTAAATCTCCATTATAAGGATCATTATCCAGCTCAATTTGCACTTTATCCAATTCTTCTCTACATTTTTGCACTTTTTCTGCATAACTACCTTGATCATTTAGAAGCTTCCGAAGCGGTTTGTACAGAATTTTCAACTTTTGACATAGCGGAAACATGTCAAAACCTTCCACAGGAGTACTCCAATATTTATCAACCGTAGGAAGAAAATCCTCCAAAACAGTGATATCATTGAAAAACTTAAGGGTTTAGGGTTTAGGGTTTTAGGATTTTAGGGTTTAGGGTTGTAGGGTTTAGGGTTTAGGGTTCAGGGTTCAGGGTTCAGGGTTCAGGGGTCAGGTTTCAGGGTTCATGGTTCAGGGTTCAGGGTTTAAAGTTCATGGTTCATGGTTCAGGGTTTAGGGTTTAGGGTTTAGATTTCAGGGTTTAGGGTTCAGGGTTCAGGGTTCAAGGTTCAGGGGTTTAGGGGTTTACAGGTTAGGGATTTAGATTTTAGGAACGAGCATACCCTCTATTGATGTGATATCCACACACCAGCTCTTGAGACAAGAGAATATTATCAAGAATGGACCGGCCTGGTATAAAAGCAGATTGATTATCCGAGACAAAAACCCAAGAAAATCACGAATCCACTTCATAATGATCTTACTAATACACTTATATACCACATTGCAACAGGCAATAGGTCTATAGTCTCCAACCCGGGGACTACACTTTAGGAACAAGAGCTATGGCAGTAGCATTGATCTCGTTAAGAATTTTTTTCTTTCAAAAAATTCTTTCACGGCTTTACAAAAATCATCTCCCACTATAACCCAAGCACCCTTAAAAAACTTAGACGTGTATCCATCGGACCCTAGAGCTTTGTCTTCATCAATATCAAATAACGCAGCTTTAATTTCATCACATGTTATCTCTTTGACCATATTTAAAGCTTAAACATGAGTCAACTTGTTCTCAAAAAGATCTTTAGGACTGATAATGGGCCTGACATTGCGATCAACACCCAAAAGGTCATTGAAATATTTCATAATCTGCTTAAAAGCTTCATCACCTTCTTTCCATTTGCCATCATTATCCATAATGGTTTCAACTTTGTTTCTGTTAATCTTTCCTTTGACAACTTTATGGAAATAGGCAGACTTACAGTCTCCTTCCTTCAACCACTGCACTTTAGCTCTTTGTTTTAAAATCTTTTCTTCTTCAATACTGGCATTAAGGAAAGCTTGTAGATAAAATCCTTCTTCAGAACGTAAATCTCCATTATAAGGATCATTATCCAGCTCAATTTGCACTTTATCCAATTCTTCTCTACATTTTTGCACTTTTTCTGCATAACTACCTTGATCATTTAGAAGCTTCCGAAGCGGTTTGTACAGAATTTTCAACTTTTGACATAGCGGAAACATGTCAAAACCTTCCACAGGAGTACTCCAATATTTATCAACCGTAGGAAGAAAATCCTCCAAAACAGTGATATCATTGAAAAACTTAAGGGTTTAGGGTTTAGGGTTTTAGGATTTTAGGGTTTAGGGTTGTAGGGTTTAGGGTTTAGGGTTCAGGGTTCAGGGTTCAGGGTTCAGGGTTCAGGTTTCAGGGTTCATGGTTCAGGGTTCAGGGTTTAAAGTTCATGGTTCATGGTTCAGGGTTTAGGGTTTAGGGTTTAGATTTCAGGGTTTAGGGTTCAGGGTTCAGGGTTCAAGGTTCAGGGGTTTAGGGGTTTACGGGTTAGGGATTTAGAGTTTAGGAACGAGCATACCCTCTATTGATGATATCCACACACCAGCTCTTGAGACAAGAGAATATTATCAAGAATGGACCGGCCTGGTATAAAAGCAGATTGATTATCCGAGACAAAAACCCAAGAAAATCACGAATCCACTTCATAATGATCTTACTAATACACTTATATACCACATTGCAACAGGCAATAGGTCTATAGTCTCCAACCCGGGGACTACACTTTAGGAACAAGAGCTATGGCAGTAGCATTGATCTCCTTAAGAATTTTTTTCTTTCAAAAAAATTCTTTCACGGCTTTACAAAAATCATCTCCCACTATAACCCAAGCACCCTTAAAAAACTTAGATGTGTATCCATCGGACCCTAGAGCTTTGTCTTCATCAATATCAAATAACGCAGCTTTAATTTCATCACATGTTATCTCTTTGACCATATTTAAAGCTTGAACATGAGTCAACTTGTTCTCAAAAAGATCTTTAGGACTGATAATGGGCCTGACATTGCGATCAACACCCAAAAGGTCATTGAAATATTTCACAATCTGCTTAAAAGCTTCATCACCTTCTTTCCATTTGCCATCATTATCCATAATGGTTTCAACTTTGTTTCTGTTAATCTTTCCTTTGACAACTTTATGGAAATAGGCAGACTTACAGTCTCCTTCCTTCAACCACTGCACTTTAGCTCTTTGTTTTAAAATCTTTTCTTCTTCAATACTGGCATTAAGGAAAGCTTGTAGATAAAATCCTTCTTCAGAACGTAAATCTCCATTATAAGGATCATTATCCAGCTCAATTTGCACTTTATCCAATTCTTCTCTACATTTTTGCACTTTTTCTGCATAACTACCTTGATCATTTAGAAGCTTCCGAAGCGATTTGTACAAAATTTTCAACTTTTGACATAGCGGAAACATGTCAAAACCTTCCACAGGAGTACTCCAATATTTATCAACCGTAGGAAGAAAATCCTCCAAAACAGTGATATCATTGAAAAACTTAAGGGTTTAGGGTTTAGGGTTTTAGGATTTTAGGGTTTAGGGTTGTAGGGTTTAGGGTTTAGGGTTCAGGGTTCAGGGTTCAGGGTTCAGGGTTCAGGTTTCACGGTTCATGGTTCCGGGTTCAGGGTTTAAAGTTCATGGTTCATGGTTCAGGGTTTAGGGTTTAGGGTTTATATTTCAGGGTTTAGGGTTCAGGGTTCAGGGTTCAAGGTTCAGGGGTTTACGGGTTTACGGGTTAGGGATTTAGATTTTAGGAATGAGCATACCCTCTATTGATGTGATATCCACACACCAGCTCTTGAGACAAGAGAATATTATCAAGAATGGACCGGCCTGGTATAAAAGCAGATTGATTATCCGAGACAAAAACCCAAGAAAATCACGAATCCACTTCATAATGATCTTACTAATACACTTATATACCACATTGCAACAGGCAATAGGTCTATAGTCTCCAACCCGGGGACTACACTTTAGGAACAAGAGCTATGGCAGTAGCATTGATCTCCTTAAGAATTTTTTTCTTTCAAAAAAATTCTTTCACGGCTTTACAAAAATCATCTCCCACTATAACCCAAGCACCCTTAAAAAACTTAGACGTGTATCCATCGGACCCTAGAGCTTTGTCTTCATCAATATCAAATAACGCAGCTTTAATTTCATCACATGTTATCTCTTTGACCATATTTAAAGCTTGAACATGAGTCAACTTGTTCTCAAAAAGATCTTTAGGACTGATAATGGGCCTGACATTGCGATCAACACCCAAAAGGTCATTGAAATATTTCACAATCTGCTTAAAAGCTCCATCACCTTCTTTCCATTTGCCATCATTATCCATAATGGTTTCAACTTTGTTTCTGTTAATCTTTCCTTTGACAACTTTATGGAAATAGGCAGACTTACAGTCTCCTTCCTTCAACCACTGCACTTTAGCTCTTTGTTTTAAAATCTTTTCTTCTTCAATACTGGCATTAAGGAAAGCTTGTAGATAAAATCCTTCTTCAGAACGTAAATCTCCATTATAAGGATCATTATCCAGCTCAATTTGCACTTTATCCAATTCTTCTCTACATTTTTGCACTTTTTCTGCATAACTACCTTGATCATTTAGAAGCTTCCGAAGCGGTTTGTACAGAATTTTCAACTTTTGACATAGCGGAAACATGTCAAAACCTTCCACAGGAGTACTCCAATATTTATCAACCGTAGGAAGAAAATCCTCCAAAACAGTGATATCATTGAAAAACTTAAGGGTTTAGGGTTTTAGGATTTTAGGGTTTAGGGTTGTAGGGTTTAGGGTTTAGGGTTCCGGGTTCAGGGTTCAGGGTTCAGGGTTCAGGTTTCAGGGTTCATGGTTCAGGGTTCAGGGTTTAAAGTTCATGGTTCATGGTTCAGGGTTTAGGGTTTAGGGTTTAGATTTCAGGGTTTAGGGTTCAGGGTTCAGGGTTCAAGGTTCAGGGGTTTAGGGGTTTACGGGTTAGGGATTTAGAGTTTAGGAACGAGCATACCCTCTATTGATGATATCCACACACCAGCTCTTGAGACAAGAGAATATTATCAAGAATGGACCGGCCTGGTATAAAAGCAGATTGATTATCCGAGACAAAAACCCAAGAAAATCACGAATCCACTTCATAATGATCTTACTAATACACTTATATACCACATTGCAACAGGCAATAGGTCTATAGTCTCCAACCCGGGGACTACACTTTAGGAACAAGAGCTATGGCAGTAGCATTGATCTCCTTAAGAATTTTTTTCTTTCAAAAAAATTCTTTCACGGCTTTACAAAAATCATCTCCCACTATAACCCAAGCACCCTTAAAAAACTTAGACGTGTATCCATCGGACCCTAGAGCTTTGTCTTCATCAATATCAAATAACGCAGCTTTAATTTCATCACATGTTATCTCTTTGACCATATTTAAAGCTTGAACATGAGTCAACTTGTTCTCAAAAAGATCTTTAGGACTGATAATGGGCCTGACATTGCGATCAACACCCAAAAGGTCATTGAAATATTTCACAATCTGCTTAAAAGCTTCATCACCTTCTTTCCATTTGCCATCATTATCCATAATGGTTTCAACTTTGTTTCTGTTAATCTTTCCTTTGACAACTTTATGGAAATAGGCAGACTTACAGTCTCCTTCCTTCAACCACTGCACTTTAGCTCTTTGTTTTAAAATCTTTTCTTCTTCAATACTGGCATTAAGGAAAGCTTGTAGATAAAATCCTTCTTCAGAACGTAAATCTCCATTATAAGGATCATTATCCAGCTCAATTTGCACTTTATCCAATTCTTCTCTACATTTTTGCACTTTTTCTGCATAACTACCTTGATCATTTAGAAGCTTCCGAAGCGGTTTGTACAGAATTTTCAACTTTTGACATAGCGGAAACATGTCAAAACCTTCCACAGGAGTACTCCAATATTTATCAACCGTAGGAAGAAAATCCTCCAAAACAGTGATATCATTGAAAAACTTAAGGGTTTAGGGTTTAGGGTTTTAGGATTTTAGGGTTTAGGGTTGTAGGGTTTAGGGTTTAGGGTTCAGGGTTCAGGGTTCAGGGTTCAGGGTTCAGGGTTCAGGTTTCAGGGTTCATGGTTCAGGGTTCAGGGTTTAAAGTTCATGGTTCATGGTTCAGGGTTTAGGGTTCAGGGTTCAGGGTTCCAGGTTCAGGGGTTTAGGGGTTTACGGGTTAGGGATTTAGAGTTTAGGAACGAGCATACCCTCTATTGATGTGATATCCACACACCAGCTCTTGAGACAAGAGAATATTATCAAGAATGGACCGGCCTGGTATAAAAGCAGATTGATTATCCGAGACAAAAACCCAAGAAAATCACGAATCCACTTCATAATGATCTTACTAATACACTTATATACCACATTGCAACAGGCAATAGGTCTATAGTCTCCAACCCGGGGACTACACTTTAGGAACAAGAGCTATGGCAGTAGCATTGATCTCCTTAAGAATTTTTTTCTTTCAAAAAAATTCTTTCACGACTTTACAAAAATCATCTCCCACTATAACCCAAGCACCCTTAAAAAACTTAGACGTGTATCCATCGGACCCTAGAGCTTTGTCTTCATCAATATCAAATAACGCAGCTTTAATTTCATCACATGTTATCTCTTTGACCATATTTAAAGCTTGAACATGAGTCAACGTGTTCTCAAAAAGATCTTTAGGACTGATAATGGGCCTGACATTGCGATCAACACCCAAAAGGTCATTGAAATATTTCACAATCTGCTTCAAAGCTTCATCACCTTCTTTCCATTTGCCATCATTATCCATAATGGTTTCAACTTTGTTTCTGTTAATCTTTCCTTTGACAACTTTATGGAAATAGGCAGACTTACAATCTCCTTCCTTCAACCACTGCACTTTGGCTCTTTGTTTTAAAATCTTTTCTTCTTCAATACTGGCATTAAGGAAAGCTTGTAGATAAAATCCTTCTTCAGAACGTAAATCTCCATTATAAGGATCATTATCCAGCTCAATTTGCACTTTATCCAATTCTTCTCTACATTTTTGCACTTTTTCTGCATAACTACCTTGATCATTTAGAAGCTTCCGAAGCGGTTTGTACAGAATTTTCAACTTTTGACATAGCGGAAACATGTCAAAACCTTCCACAGGAGTACTCCAATATTTATCAACCGTAGGAAGAAAATCCTCCAAAACAGTGATATCATTGAAAAACTTAAGGGTTTAGGGTTTAGGGTTTTAGGATTTTAGGGTTTAGGGTTGTAGGGTTTAGGGTTTAGGGTTCAGGGTTCAGGGTTCAGGGTTCAGGGTTCAGGGTTCAGGTTTCAGGGTTCATGGTTCCGGGTTCAGGGTTTAAAGTTCATGGTTCATGGTTCAGGGTTTACGGTTTAGGGTTTAGATTTCAGGGTTTAGGGTTCAGGGTTCAGGGTTCAAGGTTCAGGGGTTTAGGGGTTTACGGGTTAGGGATTTAGATTTTAGGAATGAGCATACCCTCTATTGATGTGATATCCACACACCAGCTCTTGAGACAAGAGAATATTATTAAGAATGGACCGGCCTGGTATAAAAGCAGATTGATTATCCGAGACAAAAACCCAAGAAAATCACGAATCCACTTCATAAAGATCTTACTAATACACTTATATACCACATTGCAACAGGCAATAGGTCTATAGTCTCCAACCCGGGGACTACACTTTAGGAACAAGAGCTATGGCAGTAGCATTGATCTCCTTAAGAATTTTTTTCTTTCAAAAAAATTCTTTCACGGCTTTACAAAAATCATCTCCCACTATAACCCAAGCACCCTTAAAAAACTTAGACGTGTATCCATCGGACCCTAGAGCTTTGTCTTCATCAATATCAAATAACGCAGCTTTAATTTCATCACATGTTATCTCTTTGACCATATTTAAAGCTTGAACATGAGTCAACTTGTTCTCAAAAAGATCTTTAGGACTGATAATGGGCCTGACATTGCGATCAACACCCAAAAGGTCATTGAAATATTTCACAATCTGCTTCAAAGCTTCATCACCTTCTTTCCATTTGCCATCATTATCCATAATGGTTTCAACTTTGTTTCTGTTAATCTTTCCTTTGACAACTTTATGGAAATAGGCAGACTTACAGTCTCCTTCCTTCAACCACTGCACTTTAGCTCTTTGTTTTAAAATCTTTTCTTCTTCAATACTGGCATTAAGGAAAGCTTGTAGATAAAATCCTTCTTCAGAACGTAAATCTCCATTATAAGGATCATTATCCAGCTCAATTTGCACTTTATCCAATTCTTCTCTACATTTTTGCACTTTTTCTGCATAACTACCTTGATCATTTAGAAGCTTCCGAAGCGGTTTGTACAGAATTTTCAACTTTTGACATAGCGGAAACATGTCAAAACCTTCCACAGGAGTACTCCAATATTTATCAACCGTAGGAAGAAAATCCTCCAAAACAGTGATATCATTGAAAAACTTAAGGGTTTAGGGTTTAGGGTTTTAGGATTTTAGGGTTTAGGGTTGTAGGGTTGTAGGGTTTAGGGTTCAGGGTTCAGGGTTCAGGGTTCAGGGTTCAGGTTTCAGGGTTCATGGTTCAGGGTTCAGGGTTTAAAGTTCATGGTTCATGGTTCAGGGTTTAGGGTTTAGGGTTTAGATTTCAGGGTTTAGGGTTCAGGGTTCAGGGTTCAAGGTTCAGGGGTTTAGGGGTTTACGGGTTAGGGATTTAGAGTTTAGGAACGAGCATACCCTCTATTGATGTGATATCCACACACCAGCTCTTGAGACAAGAGAATATTATCAAGAATGGACCGGCCTGGTATAAAAGCAGATTGATTATCCGAGACAAAAACCCAAGAAAATCACGAATCCACTTCATAATGATCTTACTAATACACTTATATACCACATTGCAACAGGCAATAGGTCTATAGTCTCCAACCCGGGGACTACACTTTAGGAACAAGAGCTATGGCAGTAGCATTGATCTCCTTAAGAATTTTTTTCTTTCAAAAAAATTCTTTCACGGCTTTACAAAAATCATCTCCCACTATAACCCAAGCACCCTTAAAAAACTTAGACGTGTATCCATCGGACCCTAGAGCTTTGTCTTCATCAATATCAAATAACGCAGCTTTAATTTCATCACATGTTATCTCTTTGACCATATTTAAAGCTTGAACATGAGTCAACTTGTTCTCAAAAAGATCTTTAGGACTGATAATGGGCCTAACATTGCGATCAACACCCAAAAAGTCATTGAAATATTTCATAATCTGCTTAAAAGCTTCATCACCTTCTTTCCATTTGCCATCATTATCCATAATGGTTTCAACTTTGTTTCTGTTAATCTTTCCTTTGACAACTTTATGGAAATAGGCAGACTTACAGTCTCCTTCCTTCAACCACTGCACTTTAGCTCTTTGTTTTAAAATCTTTTCTTCTTCAATACTGGCATTAAGGAAAGCTTGTAGATAAAATCCTTCTTCAGAACGTAAATCTCCATTATAAGGATCATTATCCAGCTCAATTTGCACTTTATCCAATTCTTCTCTACATTTTTGCACTTTTTCTGCATAACTACCTTGATCATTTAGAAGCTTCCGAAGCGGTTTGTACAGAATTTTCAACTTTTGACATAGCGGAAACATGTCAAAACCTTCCACAGGAGTACTCCAATATTTATCAACCGTAGGAAGAAAATCCTCCAAAACAGTGATATCATTGAAAAACTTAAGGGTTTAGGGTTTAGGGTTTTAGGATTTTAGGGTTTAGGGTTGTAGGGTTTAGGGTTTAGGGTTCAGGGTTCAGGGTTCAGGGTTCAGGGTTCAGGTTTCAGGGTTCATGGTTCAGGGTTCAGGGTTTAAAGTTCATGGTTCATGGTTCAGGGTTTAGGGTTTAGGGTTTAGATTTCAGGGTTTAGGGTTCAGGGTTCAGGGTTCAAGGTTCAGGGGTTTAGGGGTTTACGGGTTAGGGATTTAGAGTTTAGGAACGAGCATACCCTCTATTGATGTGATATCCACACACCAGCTCTTGAGACAAGAGAATATTATCAAGAATGGACCGGCCTGGTATAAAAGCAGATTGATTATCCGAGACAAAAACCCAAGAAAATCACGAATCCACTTCATAATGATCTTACTAATACACTTATATACCACATTGCAACAGGCAATAGGTCTATAGTCTCCAACCCGGGGACTACACTTTAGGAACAAGAGCTATGGCAGTAGCATTGATCTCCTTAAGAATTTTTTTCTTTCAAAAAAATTCTTTCACGGCTTTACAAAAATCATCTCCCACTATAACCCAAGCACCCTTAAAAAACTTAGACGTGTATCCATCGGACCCTAGAGCTTTGTCTTCATCAATATCAAATAACGCAGCTTTAATTTCATCACATGTTATCTCTTTGACCATATTTAAAGCTTGAACATGAGTCAACTTGTTCTCAAAAAGATCTTTAGGACTGATAATGGGCCTGACATTGCGATCAACACCCAAAAGGTCATTGAAATATTTCACAATCTGCTTCAAAGCTTCATCACCTTCTTTCCATTTGCCATCATTATCCATAATGGTTTCAACTTTGTTTCTGTTAATCTTTCCTTTGACAACTTTATGGAAATAGGCAGACTTACAGTCTCCTTCCTTCAACCACTGCACTTTAGCTCTTTGTTTTAAAATCTTTTCTTCTTCAATACTGGCATTAAGGAAAGCTTGTAGATAAAATCCTTCTTCAGAACGTAAATCTCCATTATAAGGATCATTATCCAGCTCAATTTGCACTTTATCCAATTCTTCTCTACATTTTTGCACTTTTTCTGCATAACTACCTTGATCATTTAGAAGCTTCCGAAGCGGTTTGTATAGAATTTTCAACTTTTGACATAGCGGAAACATGTCAAAACCTTCCACAGGAGTACTCCAATATTTATCAACCGTACGAAGAAAATCCTCCAAAACAGTGATATCATTGAAAAACTTAAGGGTTTAGGGTTTAGGGTTTTAGGATTTTAGGGTTTAGGGTTGTAGGGTTTAGGGTTTAGGGTTCAGGGTTCAGGGTTCAAGGTTCAGGTTTCAGGGTTCATGGTTCAGGGTTCAGGGTTTAAAGTTCATGGTTCATGGTTCAGGGTTTAGGGTTTAGGGTTTAGATTTCAGGGTTTAGGGTTCAGGGTTCAGGGTTCAAGGTTCAGGGGTTTAGGGGTTTACAGGGTAGGGATTTAGAGTTTAGGAACGAGCATACCCTCTATTGATGTGATATCCACACACCAGCTCTTGAGACAAGAGAATATTATCAAGAATGGACCGGCCTGGTATAAAAGCAGATTGATTATCCGAGACAAAAACCCAAGAAAATCACGAATCCACTTCATAATGATCTTACTAATACACTTATATACCACATTGCAACAGGCAATAGGTCTATAGTCTCCAACCCGGGGACTACACTTTAGGAACAAGAGCTATGGCAGTAGCATTGATCTCCTTAAGAATTTTTTTCTTTCAAAAAAATTCTTTCACGGCTTTACAAAAATCATCTCCCACTATAACCCAAGCACCCTTAAAAAACTTAGACGTGTATCCATCGGACCCTAGAGCTTTGTCTTCATCAATATCAAATAACGCAGCTTTAATTTCATCACATGTTATCTCTTTGACCATATTTAAAGCTTGAACATGAGTCAACTTGTTCTCAAAAGGATCTTTAGGACTGATAATGGGCCTGACATTGCGATCAACACCCAAAAGGTCATTGAAATATTTCACAATCTGCTTAAAAGCTTCATCACCTTCTTTCCATTTGCCATCATTATCCATAATGGTTTCAACTTTGTTTCTGTTAATCTTTCCTTTGACAACTTTATGGAAATAGGCAGACTTACAGTCTCCTTCCTTCAACCACTGCACTTTAGCTCTTTGTTTTAAAATCTTTTCTTCTTCAATACTGGCATTAAGGAAAGCTTGTAGATAAAATCCTTCTTCAGAACGTAAATCTCCATTATAAGGATCATTATCCAGCTCAATTTGCACTTTATCCAATTCTTCTCTACATTTTTGCACTTTTTCTGCATAACTACCTTGATCATTTAGAAGCTTCCGAAGCGGTTTGTACAGAATTTTCAACTTTTGACATAGCGGAAACATGTCAAAACCTTCCACAGGAGTACTCCAATATTTATCAACCGTAGGAAGAAAATCCTCCAAAACAGTGATATCATTGAAAAACTTAAGGGTTTAGGGTTTAGGGTTTTAGGATTTTAGGGTTTAGGGTTGTAGGGTTTAGGGTTTAGGGTTCAAGGTTCAGGGTTCAGGGTTCAGGTTTCAGGGTTCATGGTTCAGGGGTCAGGGTTTAAAGTTCATGGTTCATGGTTCAGGGTTTAGGGTTTAGGGTTTAGATTTCAGGGTTTAGGGTTCAGGGTTCAGGGTTCAAGGTTCAGGGGTTTAGGGGTTTACGGGTTAGGGATTTAGAGTTTAGGAACGAGCATACCCTCTATTGATGTGATATCCACACACCAGCTCTTGAGACAAGAGAATATTATCAAGAATGGACCGGCCTGGTATAAAAGCAGATTGATTATCCGAGACAAAAACCCAAGAAAATCACGAATCCACTTCATAATGATCTTACTAATACACTTATATACCACATTGCAACAGGCAATAGGTCTAGAGTCTCCAACCCGGGGACTACACTTTAGGAACAAGAGCTATGGCAGTAGCATTGATCTCCTTAAGAATTTTTTTCTTTCAAAAAAATTCTTTCACGGCTTTACAAAAATCATCTCCCACTATAACCCAAGCACCCTTAAAAAACTTAGACGTGTATCCATCGGACCCTAGAGCTTTGTCTTCATCAATATCAAATAACGCAGCTTTAATTTCATCACATGTTATCTCTTTGACCATATTTAAAGCTTGAACATGAGTCAACTTGTTCTCAAAAAGATCTTTAGGACTGATAATGGGCCTGACATTGCGATCAACACCCAAAAGGTCATTGAAATATTTCACAATCTGCTTAAAAGCTTCATCACCTTCTTTCCATTTGCCATCATTATCCATAATGGTTTCAACTTTGTTTCTGTTAATCTTTCCTTTGACAACTTTATGGAAATAGGCAGACTTACAGTCTCCTTCCTTCAACCACTGCACTTTAGCTCTTTGTTTTAAAATCTTTTCTTCTTCAATACTGGCATTAAGGAAAGCTTGTAGATAAAATCCTTCTTCAGAACGTAAATCTCCATTATAAGGATCATTATCCAGCTCAATTTGCACTTTATCCAATTCTTCTCTACATTTTTGCACTTTTTCTGCATAACTACCTTGATCATTTAGAAGCTTCCGAAGCGGTTTGTACAGAATTTTCAACTTTTGACATAGCGGAAACATGTCAAAACCTTCCACAGGAGTACTCCAATATTTATCAACCGTAGGAAGAAAATCCTCCAAAACAGTGATATCATTGAAAAACTTAAGGGTTTAGGGTTTAGGGTTTTAGGATTTTAGGGTTTAGGGTTGTAGGGTTTAGGGTTTAGGGTTCAAGGTTCAGGGTTCAGGGTTCAGGTTTCAGGGTTCATGGTTCAGGGGTCAGGGTTTAAAGTTCATGGTTCATGGTTCAGGGTTTAGGGTTTAGGGTTTAGATTTCAGGGTTTAGGGTTCAGGGTTCAGGGTTCAAGGTTCAGGGGTTTAGGGGTTTACGGGTTAGGGATTTAGAGTTTAGGAACGAGCATACCCTCTATTGATGTGATATCCACACACCAGCTCTTGAGACAAGAGAATATTATCAAGAATGGACCGGCCTGGTATAAAAGCAGATTGATTATCCGAGACAAAAACCCAAGAAAATCACGAATCCACTTCATAATGATCTTACTAATACACTTATATACCACATTGCAACAGGCAATAGGTCTAGAGTCTCCAACCCGGGGACTACACTTTAGGAACAAGAGCTATGGCAGTAGCATTGATCTCCTTAAGAATTTTTTTCTTTCAAAAAAATTCTTTCACGGCTTTACAAAAATCATCTCCCACTATAACCCAAGCACCCTTAAAAAACTTAGACGTGTATCCATCGGACCCTAGAGCTTTGTCTTCATCAATATCAAATAACGCAGCTTTAATTTCATCACATGTTATCTCTTTGACCATATTTAAAGCTTGAACATGAGTCAACTTGTTCTCAAAAAGATCTTTAGGACTGATAATGGGCCTGACATTGCGATCAACACCCAAAAGGTCATTGAAATATTTCACAATCTGCTTAAAAGCTTCATCACCTTCTTTCCATTTGCCATCATTATCCATAATGGTTTCAACTTTGTTTCTGTTAATCTTTCCTTTGACAACTTTATGGAAATAGGCAGACTTACAGTCTCCTTCCTTCAACCACTGCACTTTAGCTCTTTGTTTTAAAATCTTTTCTTCTTCAATACTGGCATTAAGGAAAGCTTGTAGATAAAATCCTTCTTCAGAACGTAAATCTCCATTATAAGGATCATTATCCAGCTCAATTTGCACTTTATCCAATTCTTCTCTACATTTTTGCACTTTTTCTGCATAACTACCTTGATCATTTAGAAGCTTCCGAAGCGGTTTGTACAGAATTTTCAACTTTTGACATAGCGGAAACATGTCAAAACCTTCCACAGGAGTACTCCAATATTTATCAACTGTAGGAAGAAAATCCTCCAAAACAGTGATATCATTGAAAAACTTAAGGGTTTAGGGTTTAGGGTTTTAGGATTTTAGGGTTTAGGGTTGTAGGGTTTAGGGTTTAGGGTTCAGGGTTCAGGGTTCAGGGTTCAGGGTTCAGGTTTCAGGGTTCATGGTTCAGGGTTCAGGGTTTAAAGTTCATGGTTCATGGTTCAGGGTTTAGGGTTTAGGGTTTAGATTTTAGGGTTTAGGGTTCAGGGTTCATGGTTCAAGGTTCAGGGGTTTAGGGGTTTACGGGTTAGGGATTTAGAGTTTAGGAACGAGCATACCCTCTATTGATGTGATATCCACACACCAGCTCTTGAGACAAGAGAATATTATCAAGAATGGACCGGCCTGGAATAAAAGCAGATTGATTATCCGAGACAAAAACCCAAGAAAATCACGAATCCACTTCATAATGATCTTACTAATACACTTATATACCACATTGCAACAGGCAATAGGTCTATAGTCTCCAACCCGGGGACTACACTTTAGGAACAAGAGCTATGGCAGTAGCATTGATCTCCTTAAGAATTTTTTTCTTTCAAAAAAATTCTTTCACGGCTTTACAAAAATCATCTCCCACTATAACCCAAGCACCCTTAAAAAACTTAGACGTGTATCCATCGGACCCTAGAGCTTTGTCTTCATCAATATCAAATAACGCAGCTTTAATTTCATCACATGTTATCTCTTTGACCATATTTAAAGCTTGAACATGAGTCAACTTGTTCTCAAAAAGATCTTTAGGACTGATAATGGGCCTGACATTGCGATCAACACCCAAAATGTCATTGAAATATTTCACAATCTGCTTAAAAGCTTCATCACCTTCTTTCCATTTGCCATCATTATCCATAATGGTTTCAACTTTGTTTCTGTTAATCTTTCCTTTGACAACTTTATGGAAATAGGCAGACTTACAGTCTCCTTCCTTCAACCACTGCACTTTAGCTCTTTGTTTTAAAATCTTTTCTTCTTCAATACTGGCATTAAGGAAAGCTTGTAGATAAAATCCTTCTTCAGAACGTAAATCTCCATTATAAGGATCATTATCCAGCTCAATTTGCACTTTATCCAATTCTTCTCTACATTTTTGCACTTTTTCTGCATAACTACCTTGATCATTTAGAAGCTTCCGAAGCGGTTTGTACAGAATTTTCAACTTTTGTCATAGCGGAAACATGTCAAAACCTTCCACAGGAGTACTCCAATATTTATCAACCGTAGGAAGAAAATCCTCCAAAACAGTGATATCATTGAAAAACTTAAGGGTTTAGGGTTTAGGGTTTTAGGATTTTAGGGTTTAGGGTTGTAGGGTTTAGGGTTTAGGGTTCAGGGTTCAGGGTTCAGGGTTCAGGGTTCAGGGTTCAGGTTTCAGGGTTCATGGTTCAGGGTTCAGGGTTTAAAGTTCATGGTTCATGGTTCAGGGTTTAGGGTTTAGGGTTTAGATTTCAGGGTTTAGGGTTCAGGGTTCAGGGTTCAAGGTTCAGGGGTTTAGGGGTTTACGTGTTAGGGATTTAGAGTTTAGGAACGAGCATACCCTCTATTGATGTGATATCCACACACCAGCTCTTGAGACAAGAGAATATTATCAAGAATGGACCGGCCTGGTATAAAAGCAGATTGATTATCCGAGACAAAAACCCAAGAAAATCACGAATCCACTTCATAATGATCTTACTAATACACTTATATACCACATTGCAACAGGCAATAGGTCTATAGTCTCCAACCCGGGGACTACACTTTAGGAACAAGAGCTATGGCAGTAGCATTGATCTCCTTAAGAATTTTTTTCTTTCAAAAAAATTCTTTCACGGCTTTACAAAAATCATCTCCCACTATAACCCAAGCACCCTTAAAAAACTTAGACGTGTATCCATCGGACCCTAGAGCTTTGTCTTCATCAATATCAAATAACGCAGCTTTAATTTCATCACATGTTATCTCTTTGACCATATTTAAAGCTTGAACATGAGTCAACTTGTTCTCAAAAAGATCTTTAGGACTGATAATGGGCCTGACATTGCGATCAACACCCAAAAGGTCATTGAAATATTTCACAATCTGCTTAAAAGCTTCATCACCTTCTTTCCATTTGCCATCATTATCCATAATGGTTTCAACTTTGTTTCTGTTAATCTTTCCTTTGACAACTTTATGGAAATAGGCAGACTTACAGTCTCCTTCCTTCAACCACTGCACTTTAGCTCTTTGTTTTAAAATCTTTTCTTCTTCAATACTGGCATTAAGGAAAGCTTGTAGATAAAATCCTTCTTCATAACGTAAATCTCCATTATAAGGATCATTATCCAGCTCAATTTGCACTTTATCCAATTCTTCTCTACATTTTTGCACTTTTTCTGCATAACTACCTTGATCATTTAGAAGCTTCCGAAGCGGTTTGTACAGAATTTTCAACTTTTGACATAGCGGAAACATGTCAAAACCTTCCACAGGAGTACTCCAATATTTATCAACCGTAGGAAGAAAATCCTCCAAAACAGTGATATCATTGAAAAACTTAAGGGTTTAGGGTTTAGGGTTTTAGGATTTTAGGGTTTAGGGTTGTAGGGTTTAGGGTTTAAGGTTCAGGGTTCAGGGTTCAGGTTTCAGGTTTCAGGGTTCATGGTTTAGGGTTCAGTGTTTAAAGTTCATGGTTCATGGTTCAGGGTTTAGGGTTTAGGGTTTAGATTTCAGGGTTTAGGGTTTAGGGTTCAGGGTTCAGGGTTCAAGGTTCAGGGGTTTAGGGGTTTACGGGTTAGGGATTTAGAGTTTAGGAACGAGCATACCCTCTATTGATGTGATATCCATACACCAGCTCTTGAGACAAGAGAATATTATCAAGAATGGACCGGCCTGGTATAAAAGCAGATTGATTATCCGAGACAAAAAGCCAAGAAAATCACGAATCCACTTCATAATGATCTTACTAATACACTTATATACCACATTGCAACAGGCAATACGTCTATAGTCTCCAACCCGGGGACTACACTTTAGGAACAAGAGCTATGGCAGTAGCATTGATCTCCTTAAGAATTTTTTTCTTTCAAAAAAATTCTTTCACGGCTTTACAAAAATCATCTCCCACTATAACCCAAGCACCCTTAAAAAACTTAGACGTGTATCCATCGGACCCTAGAGCTTTGTCTTCATCAATATCAAATAACGCAGCTTTAATTTCATCACATGTTATCTCTTTGACCATATTTAAAGCTTGAACATGAGTCAACTTGTTCTCAAAAAGATCTTTAGGACTGATAATGGGCCTGACATTGCGATCAACACCCAAAAGGTCATTGAAATATTTCACAATCTGCTTAAAAGCTTCATCACCTTCTTTCCATTTGCCATCATTATCCATAATGGTTTCAACTTTGTTTCTGTTAATCTTTCCTTTGACAACTTTATGGAAATAGGCAGACTTACAGTCTCCTTCCTTCAACCACTGCACTTTAGCTCTTTGTTTTAAAATCTTTTCTTCTTCAATACTGGCATTAAGGAAAGCTTGTAGATAAAATCCTTCTTCAGAACGTAAATCTCCATTATAAGGATCATTATCCAGCTCAATTTGCACTTTATCCAATTCTTCTCTACATTTTTGCACTTTTTCTGCATAACTACCTTGATCATTCAGAAGCTTCCTAAGCGGTTTTTATAGAATTTTCAACTTTTGACATAGCGGAAACATGTCAAAACCTTCCACAGGAGTACTCCAATATTTATCAACCGTAGGAAGAAAATCCTCCAAAACAGTGATATCATTGACAAACTTAAGGGTTTAGGGTATAGCGTTTTAGGATTTTAGGGTTTAGGGTTGTAGGGTTTAGGGTTTTAGGATTTTAGGGTTTAGGGTTGTAGGGTTTAGGGTTTAGGGTTCAGGGTTCAGGCTTCAGGGTTCAGGGTTCATGGTTCATGGTTTATGGTTCAGGGTTCAGGGTTTAGGGTTCGTGGTTCATGGTTTAGGGTTTAGGGTTTAGGGTTTAGGGTTTAGGGCTTAGGGCTTAGGGTTGTAGGGTTTAGGGTTTAGGGTTCAGAGTTCAGGGTTCAGGGTTCATGGTTTATGGTTCAGGGTTCAGGGTTTAGGGTTCATGGTTCATGGTTCAGGGTTTAGGGTTTATGGTTTAGGGTTCAGATTTCAGGGTTCAGGGTTCAGGGTTCAGGGGTTTAGGGGGTTAGGGGTTAGGGATTTAGGGTTCAGGGGTTTAGGGTTTAGGGTTTAGGGTTTATGGTTTAGGGTTTGGTGTTTAGGGTTTGGGGTTTAGGGTTAGGATTTAGGGTTAGGGTTTGGGAGGGTTTAGGGTTTAGGAATAGGGTACTCTCCTAGCTGTGGAACCATTCTCAACCGATCTAGTGGCGAACTCCGTTCATCATTAACAATCACATCACTGACTTTATCCCGTATATTAAACCCAACATTAGCTATCTCTCTAGGAGACAGAACATAACTCAAAGGAAAGGAGTCGGCGATCGCAGCACATCACACTATGTTTTCCGCACATGAGATCTTTGGGATTACACTATGATATTGTTTTATGATAACATGTTTTGATTATTGACACTTTGGTTTGACATGGTATGTTTTTATGGATGTTTTTATACAGTTGGTTTTCATAACAACTTATTTAAAAACGAATTTTTTGGTCTTAAATTTTGGGATGTTACGTATTTTTCTTCCAGTTATGAACTTTTAATTCTTTCACAACTTTACAAAAATCATCTCCCACTATAACCCAAGCAGCCTTAAAAAACTTAGACGTGTATCCATCTGACCCTAAAGCTTTGTCTTCATCAATATCAAATAATGCAGCTTTAATTTCATCACATGTTATCTCTTTGACCATATTTAAAGCTTGAACATGAGTCAACTTGTTCTCAAAAAGATCTTTAGGACTGATAATGGGCCTGACATTGCGATCAACTCCCAAAAATTCATTGAAATATTTCATAATCTGCTTAAAAGCTTCATCACCTTCTTTCCATTTGCCATCATTATCCATAATGGTTTTAACTTTGTTTCTGTTAATCTTTCCTTTGACAACTTTATGGAAATAGGCAGACTTACAGTCTCCTTCCTTCAACCACTGCACTTTAGCTCTTTGTTTTAAAATCTTTTCTTCTTCAATACTGGCATTAAGGAAAGCTTGTAGATAAAATCCTTCTTCAGAACGTAAATCTCCATTAAAAGGATCATTATCCAGCTTAATTTGCACTTTATCCAATTCTTCTCTACATTTTTTCACTTTTTCTGCATAACTACCTTGATCATTAAGAAACTTCCGAAGCGGTTTTTACAGAATTTTCAACTTTTGACATAGCTGAAACATGTCAAAACCTTCCACAGGAGCACTCCAATATTTTTGGTAATGTGAAGGAGCCTTTAAAAAGAAGGATCCTTGGGTTCAAACTTCCTATGAAGTATTTGGGAATTCCTTTAATCTCTACCAGGATTTTTACTAGAGATTGCAAGATTCTTATTGAAAAAGTGAAATTAAAAGTTCATAACTGGAAGAAAAATACGTAACATCCCAAAATTTAAGACCAAAAATTTTGTTTTTAAATAAGTTGTTATGAAAACCAACAGTATAAAAACATCCATAAAAACATACCATGTCAAACCAAAGTGTCAATAATAAAAACATGTTATCATAAAACAATATCATAGTGTAATCCCAAAGATCTCGTGTGCGGAAAACATATTGTGATGCGCTGCGATCGCCGACTCCTTTCCTTTGAGTTATGTTCTGTCTCCTAGAGAGATAGCTAATGTTGGGTTTAATATACGAGATAAAGTCAGTGATGTGATTGATAATGATGAATGGAGTTGGCCACTAGATTGGTTGAGAATGGTTCCACAGCTAGGAGAGTACCCTATTCCTAAACCATAAACCCTAAACCCTCCCAAACCCTAACCCTAAACCCTAACCTTAAACACCAAACCCTAAACCATAAACCCTAAACTCTAAACCCTAAACCCCTGAACCCTAAATCCCTAACCCCTAACCCCCTAAACCCCTGAACCCTGAACCCTAAACCCTGAAATCTGAACCCCAAACCCTAATCCCTAAACCCTGAACCATGCACCATGAACCCTAATGTAACAACGTGAATTTCCAACACAATTTTTTTCATTTTTAAAACATAATTTCATTCATAATAAGTATCAAAAACCAATGTAACACATGTCCTCCAAATAAAACAATCCCAAGATCTCAAATACATAAAACTCCATCAATGTGTACAGATCATGCTGGCGCCTTCCCGCGATCCTCACTGGTACCTGAAACACATATCACATAAACGGTAAGCATAAATGCTTAGTGAGTTCCCCAAAATACCACATACGCATATACGCCATTCAAGGCTATAGCTCTACAAGACCTTCCGGTCCATGTGTCTCAGGGGACTTCCGTCCCACAATTCGGATAGACTTTCCGGTCCTACCCGTAATGACCTTCCGGTCCTCCTTTGTCGACCTTCCGATCCATAACATCTTGACCTTCCGGTTCATATCATAATGACCTTCCGGTCCATACCATACTACTCAGAAACTAATCATAACACATACATATCATATAACAGCATACATCACATACTCCTCATAAGACTTTCCGGTCACACATAATTACCACTCTAGGTAAAGTGTAGTGAGAAGACTCACCTCATACGATGTCAGATAACCTCTCGCTCGATAACCCAACCTAGCCTCCTCCTATCAACATAATAACATTTCTAATCAATACTTTCTCTTGTCCTCATTTCTAAAGAATGGGTAGAAGACCATTCTACCCCTCCCTGACCTCTCTTGAACTCGTAATGCCCATAACGAGTCCTGAACGCCATCTTCTGGATATCCTCATCCCGCACTCTCATCTGATGATATCCAGAACTCAAATCTATCTTGGAGAACCAAGACGCTCCCTGTAACTGATCGAACAGATCATCGATCCTTGGTAAGGGGTAACGGTTCTTGACCGTCAACTTGTTCAACTCGCGATAATCAATGCACATCCGGTGTGAACCATCCTTTTTCTTGACAAAAAGGATCGGCGCTCCCCACTGCGAGCTACTCGGTCGAATAAACCCCTTCCCCAGCAGCTCCTGAAGCTGCGAGGATAACTCCTGCATCTCTGGCGGCGCAAGGCGATAAGGCGCCTTGGCGATAGGCGTTGCCCCCGGAACCAAATCGATGCGGAACTCCACCGGCCTCTCGGGAGGCACACCCGGCAACTCCTCGGGAAAAACATCCGGGAACTCACGCACTATCGGAACATCATCAACTGAACTCGGCCTCTCTGCGGCCACTCGTGTATCCATCACATAAGCTACAAACCCGCTGCAGCCCTGCTGTAAACTCTGTCTCGCTCTGGCAGCCGAACAAAATGCTGACCCACATCGGGTACCCTCGCCCTATACAGTCAGCACTCCCCCACTAGGGTCTCGTATCATCACCATCTGCCGCTCGCAGTCTATAACCGCCCCAAATCGGCTCAACCAATCCATGCCCACTATAACGCAAACGTCCCCCATCGCAATCGGGACCAGATCTATCCGGAACTCAACACCGATGATCTCAAGTACACATCCTCGAATCACATCAGTAGCATACACCACTCGCTCGTCAGCTATGAAAACTCGTAGAGGTCAACTCAACGCCTCTCATCGAATACTGATGTGCTGACTAAACGCTAACGAAACAAATGATCGACTCGCACCCGAGTCAAATAACACCAAAGCAGGTACAGAACTCACAAGAAAAGTACCTACTCATATCATAATATAAGCACAATATCTCAACTCAGCATAAATAAATGAAAGAATACATATCAGCCACGACATCGGGCGCTGCGTGGACCTCCTCCGCTGTCAACTGGAAGGCTCTCCCGCGAGCCTTCGGTGCCTCGGTCTTCACTGGCCGACCCTCAGTAGCTCGTGCAGTAGCAGGGGCAGATCCCTGCGCTGATCCCTGTAACAGTTGTGGGCACTCGGCCCTCCGGTGACCCGTCTGGTTGCAATGAAAGCAAACCATAAATCCCTTGGGGCAGTCCTTGGCTATATGTCCCTTGCCGCACTTCCCACAAGTGCGGCCCTTCTGGCCTCCAGATCTCGTATCAGCGGGCTTAGCCCGCTTGGCTGCCGGCTGTACCTGTACCGGTCGTCTGTCCCTCCTCTGAGACTCGGCCTCCTCCCTGGCCTGAGTCGCTAGCTCAATCTCCCTCTTCCGGGCATTTTCCTGGAGCTCAGCAAATGTTCAGTAAGTCGAGTTCGCCACGAACTCCCGAATGTCCCTCCTCAGAATGCTCAAATACAGACTCATGCGTTCCTGCTCAGACGACACGTGCTCAGGGCAAAACAACGCCCTCTCGTGGAACATCCGTGTAATCACAGTCACGGACTCCGTTCCCTGCCTGAGGGACAAGAACTCTTGTGCCAACCGTTCCCTCTCCACCGGGGGAACATACTCGTCTCTAAACATGGTGGTGAACCTCTCCCAGGTCACCTTTGAGATCTCTGCAAGAGTGAAGTTTGCCGTCACAAACTTCCACCAATCCTTCGCTCCCAAGCGGAGCTGGTTCAGAGCGAACCGTACCCTCAGATGCTCCGGACATGAACAGGTGTAGAAGCATCCCTCAATATCAGAAATCCATCTCATCGCAGCAATCGGGTCCTATGTCCCATCAAACTCTGGTGGCTTCGTGTTGCTGAACTCCCGGAACATCAACGAGTCACCCCCCTGAGGTCTAGCAGCAGCAACAGCTGCCGTAGCTGCAGCGGCTGCAGCCTCAGTAACCGCGGCGTACCGCTCATCTAATGTCTCAATCAACGTGGTCTTAATAGACCCAAACATCTCCGGTATCTCTGCTCGGATAGCCGCAACTACCTCATCGTGGATCATCTGACGAAGCTCCTCGTCACTCACGCCGCTGGTCTCTGGTCTGTGGCGTGTCCCAACCATGATGTCTCTGAAATATGACATAAAAATATCAGAGACTCGCTCGAGTATACTCGCACTCGATAACTCAACCCTACTTGTTCCCTAGTACCCTGGGGATTCTTACTTGGACTGCGCACTGATCCGGTGTTTTCAGTAGTACGGGCCCTATACTACCTTCCACACCGCATCAACATTCATTCCAAGTCCTCCTCCTAGGATCCCAGATCATAAGTACTCTACATCTCGCTAAGCATAGGCTACCCTTCGGTAGACTTTTCATAAGCTCCTCACTGCTACCTACTCACTCTCGAAGCATCTCATAGCAGCAGTAATCTCCTAGGCTAAGGCATCACAAATCAGGCCACTCTAGTCCTAATAGGAATACCTAGCCTACTCTAGCATGCATAACATATCATATCATATCTCATAACACATAATGTAAGGGTATTTTGGGAAATCACCGTTCGGGCGCTGGCTGATCGTACACACTGCTTCTTTCCGCTTCCCTCACATTCCTTTACTTTTTTAAAAAATTGTTTCTTTTATGAAAAACTTTCTCAAATCCTCATTTTGAGTTCAAATACACCCGAAGGTGCATCCGAATCCCTCAAACCAAGGCTCTGATACCAAATTGTAACAACGTGAATTTCCAACACAATTGTTTCCATTTTTAAAACATAATTTCATTCATAATAAGTATCAAAAACCAATGTAACACATTTCCTCCAAATAAAACAATCCCAAGATCTCAAATACATAAAACTCCATCAATGTGTACAGATCATGTCAGCGCCTTCCCGCGATCCTCGCTGGTACCTGAAACACATATCACATAAACGGTAAGCATAAATGCTTAGTGAGTTCCCCAAAATACCACATACGCATATACGCCACTCAAGGCTATAGCTCTACAAGACCTTCCAGTCCATGTGTCTCAGGGGACTTCCGTCCCACAATCCGGATAGACTTCCTGGTTCTACCCGTAATGACCTTCCGGTCCTCCTTTGTCGACCTTCCGATCCATAACATCTTGACCTTCCGGTCCATATCATAATGACCTTCCGGTCCATACCATACTACTCAGAAACTAATCATAACACATACATATCATATAACATCATACATCACATACTCTTCATAAGACTTTCCGGTCACACATAATTACCACTCTAGGTAAAGTATAGTGAGAAGACTCACCTCGTACGATGTCGGATAACCTCTCGCTCGATAACCCGACCTAGCCTCCTCCTATCAACATAATAACATTTCCAATCAATACTTTCTCTTGTCCTCATTTCTAAAGAATGGGTAGAAGACCATTCTACCCCTCCCTGACCTCTCTTGAACCAGCTTGACCAAAACCTTAAGGTCAACTGAAGTCAACTCTAGTCAACGGTCAAACTTTGACCAAACTCGTCGAGTGCACTCGTGTGACTCGGCGAGTCCATGCGTGTCCTCTTAATCCTCATAAATCCTCACTCGACTCGTCGAGTTAACCTTTCACTCGACGGGTTACCACTGGTCACAAATCGCGGGGCAACCCGACTCGACTCGTCGAGTCCCCTTATGGACTCGGCGAGTTCCCTCCATGGAAACACTCAAAAGACCTTCTGAGGTCAGATCTGCTTCTCTAACCTATAGATCTAACCTTCCAATACACAATAATCATGTAAAGTTCCAACCTTTACACTCATGCAACACTCATAGGGCTTCTTTTGGTGAAATAACTTCTAAAATGGCAACCTAGGTTCATATCTCCAAAGGAATAGCATAAAGCAGGATAGTTAGGACTCTCTGGACCTCTTAAGGTCCAGATCTAAGAAGAATTCCACCTTGGGACCTCATATGCTTCGAATCCAAGCTAAAGAAGGCATAAGAAAACCCTAAATTCAAGTAGATCACCATATACACGAGAATGAGCATAGATTTATACCTCTAGCAGCCTCTTCTGATCAAATGGTAGTAGATCTGAGCTCCTCTATCTGCCTATCTTGCCCTCCTTCCTTCTTTCTTGCAAAATCACACTAGAAATGATGAAAATGGCTTCTTTTCTCACTCACAATGCTCTCAGGTTCTCTGGTGCTCTCAAGGGTGAAGGTGGCCGCAAATGAGAGCCATAAGATCCCTTAAATAGGGCACAGGCCCGAGGATTTAGGTTTCTGTCCACAGCGCGGACTCGTCGAGTCAACTTGCCGACTCGTCGAGTCCATTCATTAAATCCAGTCAGCAATCGCGATCCTACTCGACGAGTCTAGGCGTCAACTCGTCGAGTCCCTCTTAGGGTTTAGGGTTTAGGGTTTAGGGTTTAGGGTTTTTGGGTTTTAGGGTTTTAGGGTTTTAGGGTTTTACGGTTTTAGGTTTTAGGGTTTAGGGTTCAGGGTTCAGGGTTCATGGTTCAGGGTTCAGGGTTCAGGGTTCAGGGTTCAGGGTTTAGGGTTTAGGGTTTAGGGTTTTTGTTTGGATAAAAGGGGACACCCCATGGCAAATTTTATTAAAAAGAAAAAACATTACAAAAGGAAAGAGGGCAACTGCCCAAAAAACTAGCTATAAGAAACCTAACTAACAACTAATTAAGCTAGACTAGAACAAAATTTTAAAAACACAAAGAACCCTAACTAAGAAACACCAACCAATCCACTTCCAAGTCCAATTCCATTGCATAGAATGAAACCACACATAGCTTCTAAAAGGATAATCAATGAAATCAAAAGCTAAAATCTTCCAACTCAAAAAAACTTCAAAGTCTTCAATCTTTATGTAGCATTTAATCCTCCACCAAAGCAACGAAATAAGTTTGGCCTCATACTCGAAAAAATAATCCAAGGTTTGAAAAATACCAATCACACAATACGTCCAAGGAGCTTCCAAATCATGAGAATCATTGGCCAACACAATCAAATCTTCAAAAAAATCCAAAAAACTCCAACACAATCTTGATCCAAAAATAGCAATCAACTTTGACCATTGAGCTTTATACTTGTTGCATTCCTCTCCTTTCATCTTCAAAAAACTTCTTTTAAACTTCATACCATTCTTCACTTGAAAAACCATTATGCTCCAATTAATAAACCCATTAACCATCATAACCCCATTTTGACCAATCCAAAAATTATCTTCAAAGTCTTCAAAATTTCTTCCAACTTCCTCTTTAGCCAAAAAAAATAGTCTGCAAACTCCATAAAAGTATGATGCTAAAACCGTGATATCCAAGCCATTCCCACAACTTCCAAAAAAACTTCAAATTATCGCCATCTTCAATCTTGCCAAAAACATCCCAAAGAATCTTCAAGTAACCATTCAAGCCAGTAATCCAAGAATTCCAAAAATACCCTCGAAGGGTAAACCAACTTTTTTCGAAGATAGAACCCATGGGTAAAAAAATGCTAAAGTTTTTATGGTCAAAAAAATCAAACCAAACAACTATCTTCTTTGGAATCGAACCAAAGAAATAAAATCTGTCAATTCCTTTTTTATTGGGGTAATTCCAAAAATACCCCTGAAGGTTAATTCCAAAAAACTTAAGAATAAAACCTTCAAAATCCACATCAAAGGTAAGAATACCAATGATAACCGGGATAAACCGGTTGGCAAGAATCTTTAGGAGAATCCAAAAGATAAAAGGGAACAAGAAGTGGTTGTTTTTATAGTTAAAAAGGAAACAACCAACCCAAAGATGGTACAGTCTAAGGTCAAAAAAATCAAACCAAACAACTATCTTCTTTGGAATCGAACCAAAGAAATAAAATCTGTCAATTCCTTTTTTATTGGAGTAATTCCAAAAATACCCCTGAAGGTTAATTCCAAAAAACTTAAGAATAAAACCTTCAAAATCCACATCAAAGGTAAGAATACCAATGATAACCGGGATAAACCGGTTGGCAAGAATCTTTAGGAGAATCCAAAATATAAAAGGGAACAAGAAGTGGTTGTTTTTATAGTTGAAAAGGAAACAACCAACCCAAAGATGGTACAGTCTAAGGTTAACGTACCCAATCCCGTGTATTGACGGGTGAATATCCCACCACTTGCTAATCGAACTAGCAGTGGCACCCACCAAAGTGGAGATTCCTAGTTGCCTAGGAAGAAAACACCAACTAACGGGGATCAAACCCATTTGCTTTAAGATGATAACCACTTCAAAGGAAAAAATTCCCATGAAATCCGGGATAAACCAGACAACAGAAAACAGGAAAACCCAAAGGGTCATAAAGTGGTTGTTTTTATGGTTAAAAAGGAAACAACCAACCCAAACATGGTATAATCTAAGGTTAATGTACCCAATCCCATGTATTGACGGGTGAATATCCCACCACTTGCTAATCGAACTAGCAGTGGCACCCACCAAAGTGGAGACTCCTAGTTGCCTAGGAGTAAAACAACCAAAAATGGGGATAAAACCCACTTGCATTATTAAATCCACTTCTAAAGGAAAAATCCTTAAGAAAATCGGGATCAAACCGATAAGCAAAGCAATTTTAAAAGGAAAATTGCTAAACCCAATTCCGTCAATTCCACTATTCATCAAAACAATCATGACTCTTCTCTCCAACGGGAATACCCCACTTCCTTTTGACATCATCATCAAAGCCCAAAAAACCTCCTTTAAGCCCAATAAGCTTAAGACGAATTTCTTCAAAAATATTCAAAATGACCTGATTCTCCTTATTCTTTCCTTTCTTGAAGAGTCTGAAATTTCTTTCTCTCCAAATATGATACACCGAGGCAGCAAAAGCAATTTTCATGATGAAAATTCTAATGTTTTTTCCTTTGAGCAAAAGTTGAAGATCTTCAACAATGTTTCTCCATAAAAAAGAATCACTTTTAATCTCCACTTTATCTTTCACTTCTTTCCAAACCAACGAAGAAAAAGGGCATTCAAAGAACAAGTGAGGATAAGAATCTGGTTGAGAACTACAAAGAGAGCAATTCAGATTTTTATTATTGTCCCAAAACCTCATTCTATCTTGAGTATTCAGTCTTTCATGAATAGCAAGCCAAAGAATAAAAGAATGTCTCGGAATTCGCTCTTTAAACCAAACAAGATGAACCCAAGGAACAGTCTGACCACCCTCTCTGAAATCATTCCAAACATGTTGGATATCAAAATCCACAACCTTCCTATCCCTTTTCCTCCATAAAACCTTATCAGCCAACAAAGGATCAAGAACAGGCAATTGGTAATCATTAAGCTGAGGAATGAGAGAAATCCAATCTTCAGGCCAAAACCAAGAATTATCACTAATCACATCTTTGACTTTATCCGAGATCCTAAAGCTAGCATTCGAGATTTCTCTAGGGGAGAGAACATGAGAGAAAGCACCAAGTTGATGCCAGTCATCATACCACATAAAGGTATTAGCACCATTCCCAATCTTATGCACAAAATGATTTCTGAACTTAGGTCTCATCTTAATCAAATTTCTCCAACTCCAACTTAAATCATGATTTTTCTCAATATCCCAAAAGCTCCTTCCCTTTAAAATGTTGATATTAATCCATTTTGCCCAAAGGGAATCACAGTTAGAAACAATCATCCACATTCTTTTGGATAATATAGCTTTATTCCAAGCTCTCAAATCCCTAAGACCCAAGCCCCCACATTCCACAGGCTTACAAACAGTAGACCAAGCTATTTTAGCTCTCCCCTTCTTGGATTCATCACAATTCCAAAGGGAATTCTTCATCATTTTCTCAATCTCCTTATTGTTTCCGTTGGGATGAGCAAACACTAATTCTGCAATAGAATACAAAACAGAAGAAATGAGTTGCAACCTTCCAGCATAAGAGAGAAATTTATTCCTCCAATCACTAATTCTGCTCCTCACTTTATCAACAAGTCTTTTGCAATCTCTGACAAACAATCTAGTAGAAATAAGAGGAATTCCCAGATATCTCATCGGTAGCTTTCCTTCGACAAAGGACAAAGTATCCAAAATACTTTTTTTTACATTGGCTTTGACATTCCCAAAAAAAAATATGGCTTTTAGAAAAAATAGGGTGAAGACCAGCCACCTTAGCAAATTCATCAAGGCTATCCTTAATCACCCTGACAGAAGCTTTATTTCCATGGCAAAATATCATCAGGTCATCCGCAAAGCAAAGATGAGTGAGTTTGATTTTCTTGCATCTCCAATGGTACTTAAACAAGGCTTCATTCTTGATTCTTCTTTGAAACATCAAATTAAAAGTTTCCATCACAAGGGTAAACAAGTAAGGAGAAAGAGGACAACCCTGTCTTAGACCTCTTTTCCCTTCAAAAAAACCATGAAAAGTGCCATTCATGCTAATCATGTAGGAAGGAGTACTCACACACTGCATAATCCACTTGATCATAGCCGGGTGAAAACCAAAGTGAAAGAGAATATTCTGAAGAAAGGACCAATTAACAGTGTCATAAGCCTTCTGAATATCCACTTTAAGCGCACATCTAGAATATCCACGGCTTCTATGATACCCCCGAACCAGCTCTTGAGAAAGGAGAATATTATCTGTTATAGATCTCCCGGGGATAAAAGCTGACTGGTTGTCAGCAACAATGGAGCCCAAATGCTTTCTAATTCTTCCGACAATCACTTTACTGATGCACTTGTAAATGACAGAGCAACAAGAAATAGGCCTGTAATCACTCACCTTTCCAGGAGATTCAAATTTTGGAACTAAGGCAATGATTGTGGCATTAACTTCTTTGAGAATCATTCCATTAGCAAAAAAATCTTTGATAGCTTGACAGAAATCCTCTCCAATGATAGACCACATGGATTTAAAAAATTTAGCCGAGTACCCATCCAGACCAGGAGCTTTATCATCATCTATATCAAAGAGGGCTTCTTGAATTTCTTCATTTGAGACAATCTGAACCATCTCAACAGCTTGAGCAAGATCAAGTTTTTTGACAAATAAAGTATTCGGCATCACAATCTCCTCACAGGGAACTTCTTTTCCAAGAAAATCTTGAAAATATTCAACGAATTCTTTGTAAACAGCTTCACCTTCCAGCCACTCCCCCTCCCGATTCATGACAGCTTCAATTCTATTTTTATGAACTTTTCCTTTAACAATTCTATGAAAAAACTTGGATTGCTATCACCCTCTTTTAACCAATGAATTTTATCTTTCTGTTTCAGAAACCGCTCCTCCTCATCATAAGCTTTTTTTAAATTCTCCAAGAAAGATGGCCTCCAAATCTCGAAGCTGAGAATTAAAAGGATCCAAATCCAAATCCGATTGAACCGCTTCAAGCTCTTTACGAAAATGAGCAACATTTTCAGAATAATGCCCCTGAACCTTTAACAGATTGCGAATTGGCTTCTTAAGAATTTTGAGCTTTTGAGTTAAACGAAACATCTTAACTCCTTGAACATCAACATTCCAATGCCTTTCAACCAAAACTTTCAACTCAGGCCTCAAAGTAAGAACATTAGAAAATTTGAAAGGTAACACTTTAAACTTAGCTCTCATCGGAATCTTAATAACAACAGGGCTGTGATCAGAAAGCCCATATGGAAGAAAAGAAGCATAAATAGCAGAAAAAACTTCACGCAACCTGCTATTGCCCATCACACGATCAAGCTTCTTCAAAATAACATTGCTTCCTTGAGGTTTTTGATTCCATGTAAAATTTAATCCATTACTATTAATGTCTTGAATTTCAAGGGTATTAATGCAATCAAGAAAATCCACCATTCCTTTAGAATATCTAGAAGAACCAGCAGTGCTTTCATTGAGATTGAGAATAACATTGAAATCTCCACCAACCAACCAAGGATCATCACAAACAAAGCCTTTATGGTGCACAAGAGAAGACCATAAAGCTCTTCTATTAATATACTTGTTGGCAACATACACAATAGAACAAAAAACATACTTATTATTAAGAGGGAGACTAACTTTGCAATGAATAACTTGATCATTATGATCAATCAAGTTAACATCAAAAAGACTAGCATTCCACCCAAGAATAATACGAGAAGTATGTCCAGAGTTTCCTTTATTAGCAATCCACTTCCACGATCCAAAGATCTTATCACACTTCTCTTCAAGCTTACTGAAACTGACTTGAGGCTCAAGAACAGCTAATAAACTCAAATTATTCTGCTTGATCAAAATTTTTATTTCTTTAAGCTTATGAGACTGATTAAATCCCCTAATGTTCCAAATTCCAAAACTAAGCGTCATTGGAAAAGGCTTCCATGTTGGTATCGAACAAAGGGATACCACCTATAACTTCCATTTGATCCACAGTGTCCAAATAAGCTAAATTAGCCTCATCAACACCTTCCTTTGAGAAAACAAAATGATTCTCATCTTCCAAATTATTTAAAACATAAAACTTGCTGCTAGAAAAAAAATTCACAGATTCAAGACTTTTCTCATTTTGAAAATTCTTATCAAAATTCGAACTTATTTCGAAAACAGCCCCTGATTTCGGAACATAAGGATGCCTGCTAACTTCTTTTTTCCCCGCTATATCTTTCTTTTTAGCTTCCTGGTTGACCTGGCTCACAACAGTATTTCCCAAATTGCCTTTTATTTCCGAAACAGCCCCTGCGCTATTACCCTTTTCCAAGCTCTTATCATTTTTACTACTTTGCCCCTTTTCAAACTTAAAATCTTTTGAATTACCATTCATAGACTGAAAATTCCCATTATACCCCTGATTTCCTTTGCCTTTATTCCATTGATTTCCTCCATTATTGTTTCCAGAACCGATATCAATCCCTGTTCAGAACTAAATCGAAAGAAGTAGATTCCCTCATCATTGACCATAACTTCCTCCAGACCATGTTTTTTCCACATATTATGAGCAAATTTGTTAACATTGAAAAAGTTAACATGTTTATCAATAAAATAACCATAAAGAGTAGTTTTAAATGGACTGCAACCTTTTAGAATATCACCAAAGGGCATTTCCACAACACCATCTGGAAGATTAGGATCCTTTTTAATCACAGAAATTAGGTTGGCTGCATTGAGTTTTTTCCCACTCACCTTAACAGCATAGGAGACCTGAGCATTGGTCTTGGTCTCTTTCTCATTGGAATTCAAAGAAGGAAGATCATTTTTGCTCTGAGTTTTCCCCACATTCATTTGCTCTAACATAACATCTGAAATAAGCAAACCACCATTGTTATTTCTGCCATTTCCTTTAATATCCTCCTTATCAACTAAATCCATTTTTACATCTATACCATCTTCTTTATCAACATAGTTAAACCTGAATTCACCATCATTCACAATGTCCAAATGACTGAATTTACTAGGAAAATGATAAACAATATCATTACAAACCTCCTCCAACTGTTTGCTAACCATCTCATCTATTTCAAATTTTCCTTTCTCTTTCTTAACCTTAACTAAAGGTTGCATAGAGCAAATTTTTTCCAAATCAACAACAACAGGCTCATTATCTTCTGTAACAGGGACACCCTCTGGTAATAAGCTAACAACAGTTTCCCCAACTTTTTTCAATCCAACAGAGGCTTCAAACTCAGAAGATTTGTTCATCTCAATCAAAACAGGGAATAAAGAAGAAGAGGATTTAAAAGGGATTCTGTTCTTACCAAAATTAGCTTCAACTTGTTTTTTAATTTTGCTAGTACAGAGCTTGTGGAATACCTTCTCCTTCTTCTTATTACTTAGATCCTTCAAATTCAAAAGCAATTCATTCATCTGACTTACAGATGAGATCTTAATAGTATCAATCGAATCCTCAATGGAACTTCAGCATCACTACCACTGCTATACTTCTTCTTCGTGAATCTGAGGCCATGAACGAATCCTTCCTTCTCACTAGCAGATAAACAATTCCAAAAGACCATCATAGCATTCTTCTCTCCAAGACAGCAGAACTGAGCAATGTCTTTCTCAAATTCAATCACAGGGGAACTCAACCCTTCATTCGATCCAACCTCCTTCTTAATTGGATTACCCAAAACAGGGGGAACCACTGGAGAACCATCGAAATCAACAATAGGAGAATTAGAAGAAACCTTCGATCCCAACACAGCACCTTCAAAAGCTTTTAACGAGCCCAATCCCTTATTATCAGAGTATATCGCATCATTTCCCGCCCCAGAAGAAGAGTCCGACAATTTCAATCCAGATCTAGAATTATCAGAGTTACTCACATCACTCGAACCTTTGAGAACAGGCGAATTCACTTCCGATTCAAACTTATTGACAAGAATAGTGACTGATTTAGCTTTCAAAGGATCAATCGATAGCTTAGAGACATCACTAGAATCAGATTTCAACTTGTTTCTCGTATTCGCATTTTTCCCCTTTCTTTTCATAATGACATCGGGTTCCAGATCAGGAGGAACACCTTCCATGGACCCGAAACAATGGTATCCACAAACGAAGCAGAAGCAGACGAACAAAATAAGACCAGATTCAGGCTAATCCGCCGCCGGAAGAACGATCGGTGTCGGAAAAACGAAGGAAAAAACGGTAAATCGCCAAAATCGCCAGAGAAGAGAGAGAAACGGGTTTTTTTGGGTTTTTTTGGGTTGAGTTTAGGGTTTAGGGTTTAGGGTTTGAGTTTAGGGTTTAGGGTTTGGGGTTAGGGTTTAGGGTTTAGGGTTTAGGGTTTAGGGTTTAGGGTTTAGGGTCTAGGGTCTAGGGTTTAGGGTTTAGGGTTTAGGGTTTAGTGTCACACCCCAAAACCGGAACGACGGAATCGTTCAGGGGTGGAGGACGTCATGTTTAGTATCATGAGATATGTATATGGTAAGCATGTAATGAACAACCATTTCATTTCGAAAGAAAGTGTTTACAATGTGTGTGTTCACAAAACATAGAATTCATAAACAAATAACAAAACAAGACTTGAAGCTATAATGCTCCATCTTCTGAATTCTCAGCACGAGCACCTGTCTAATAGTCTCCTGAGAATACAAGTGATTTGAAAGAGTTGATCAGCAATTAAGCTGGTGAGTTCATAAGAGTTTAGTGAATGTGAGTAAGTTGTAAAGTGTTGTTGAAAATGTAGATGTAAAATGGTGTTGAAAATGTAGTTGTAAAATGTTGTAAGTTGTATGTTCTGTTTTGAAAGGTTCGCATGTTCCTCTAGAAAATCCTATATTTCCTACTTTGATGGAAGTTTAAGTAAAATGACGCTACAACCCTTTCTATGGGTACTAAGTGGGTACAAGTTATATAAGACTCAGAGTAAACAAACAATCGATTGTGCACATCTGCCCCAAGCTCACAACCAAACGAGGAACAGAAATTAAGGCGGATAGCACACATTCCATTGGTTGTTAGATCATCGTCATATATAACCCTGGTGTATTCACTTGTTACTCATGGAGTTAATTGTAATGGTTCCTTTATATCTAAATGAAGAAGTTCTTTAAGAAAACCCTTATTTCTTATAATAAAATGGTGACCACAGTGATTACTTTTATAATCGCTTAGTTTATACTGCTATATATAATCTAATATCAGATAGAAAGTTAATTGAGCGAATCTGCCCTAAGCCCACAACCAAACGAGGAACAGGAAGTAAGGCGGAAAGCACCCATCCAACTACCTATTGGGTATTAGTTTTATATATAAACATGGTGTATAAACTAAGGTATTATAGAGTTACTCACCTAAGGTCTTTAAATTGTACTGGTTTAATAAAATGGATTAAACCCTTTTACTGGGAAGCTTCTAGTTTTGTATACAAAAAGTACTGACTTTGGAAAGTATGCTTTGTACTAGAAAAACTGTGCTTTGACTATGTGTCCTATAACCTGACCCATACCTGGTACCCTTATGATGACTTAATGTATACTAAGCATACATATATATAGAATCAGGTAGAAAATAGATTGGGTGAATTCGTTCCAAGCCCACAACCAAACAAGGAACAGGAAATGAAGCGGAGAGCACACATCCTATTACCTGTCGGATCCTATTGGTATATATATATCTTGTGATGTATACATTAAGGAATCATAAGACTAGCATTATGGTCCTTTCTTTTAAACGTAGCCTTCTACCAAGGCATCTTCTGTTAAACGTAGCCTTCTACCAAGGCATCTACCGTTATGTGCTAGACTCGACTGTTCCGTTTGTCGTTTGTAAAAATGTATATTTTCCCTGGTTTATAACTATCTTGACTCGAAAATAGTTTGAGTTTGACTTTCAAGTGGTACTGTCACTTTATGAAAGTAATGGGAAATGTAAGTACACAGTTGTCGTTTATAATGACATGCAGCTGTACTAATAACCTAAAAACATATTTGTTTTATTACGGTTATAATGTGAAGGCTAGAACCCCTACTAAACGCCCTCCATGTCAAGAGATTAAGGGAACCAAACGCGACCTCTGCAAATTCTTGCAAGCCGTGTAATTCACATTAAAGTATATGATCATGTATACCCAATATAACTATCACCTTTTGTTTAAAACAATGAGTTAGTGATTCATTGGTATAATTAGATCATGTATGTGTTCTCATGCTATAGCAACCTAACTTGTTTGTTTTGTACTGTATATTGTACGTTCTGTTTGTTTCTCGTAATTGTGTGTTCTCTCTGTATGGTATTGTTTGTCTCTCTTCACTGTGTGTTTGACTCATGTATGAACTGACTCTTTTTGTGCTTCATTGTACTAGAAGTAATGAATAGCATTCTCCTAAACTATACCTATTATAGTTTACTAATGTTGTACTTGGACTGTTACTGAAAAGACTCGTTTATCTACTAAGTTATGTTTGTACTTTAAAAACGGAGTTTTGTATAACTATAAAGTAACATAACTTTAAAAGAGTTTTTGAAATGTTTTGACAACTTCTAAATGACCTAAGTAACGTTTTGAAAGATGTTTATAACAAACATTTACACAATTATCATTGTGTTCAACTTGTATTCCCCCCTTAAAACAGTTAAAACAGTTAAATGATTCATTACGGGGTATGATTCATTACCTGATGTGGGTGATTCAAACGGGTAAGCGTGTAAGGATGAGAAGTTCCACGAATGAAGTCCCGAGACACAATAGGTCCTAAATGACATATAAGGACACATATTGACATGAATATAGTGTTTATAAACAACTATATATGAAAGGAAACACCTTCCGGGACTAGGAAACACTTTGACCAAGGGTTGGAATCACATGTGATTCACTAAATGGGGGTGTACGGCCATATTGATGGGTGTGCGGCCATGGGTGTGCGGCCAGGGGAGTGTGCAGCCGCACACTCATGGTAAAGAGTGCACAAAACGTTTTCCAAATGGTAGGGAGGCTTGTAGGACCGATGCTCATCAAGTTTTGAAGCTAGAAAGGCACTTTGGAGGCCCTAAAGCACTAAACAAAGGGGTGTACGGCCACATGAGTGTGTGCGGCCGCACAGTCCTTGATGAACATGGTTTGGACGTTTTCTAAGGTTCATATCTAGTAAGTAATAAGCTTAGGGAATGGTACCTATAATATGGAAGCCTTTAGGGGTGTTTTGATGGTGTTTGGAGGAGTGTTTGAGGGGTGTACGGCCACAACTGTGTGTGCGGCTGCACACACCATATGTTCTTGAGTTCTGGGCAGTTTCAAGGTTTTAAACAAGTGTTCTTAACAAGTTCTAAGCTTAACAAAAGAGTACTTACGATCCGGAAGCTCGAGAAGGTCCAAAATCACCAAGAACAAGTGTGTGTTCTTGGTGTTCTTGGTGTAACTTGAAGATCTAGACAAAACATGATTTTTAATGGATGAAATGAAGGGATGTAACTAGTTTATGAAGATTAACAACGATTCGGGAGAAGAACACTTACCAACTCGAAGATCTAATCTTAAGATCGAATGGTAGTTGAGAGCAAAATCGAGTTCTAAGCTTGGGAGGGTGAAAAGTGATGAAAGGAGGCTGAGTCTACCCTTTGTACTCGTGAGTGTGCTGCTAGGAGAGGGGTGTGCGGCCGCACACCCATGTGTGCGGCCGTACACTCCTTGTGTTGGAGTGTAAGGCCTGGTTTTGATGCTAGAAGTGTACGCGATCCATTCCTATGTTCAATGCTTGATTGTACTAACCTTTGGACCTTTAAATGGACTCTAAACAAGGCTAAATGATAGCAGAAATGAGTTTGACACTCAGTCGAGTTGGCTGGCGGAGCTTTATTAGGCAAAATTTTAAAATTTTTCGGGTTGTCACATCAGCCCCCCGTTAGATGGAATTTCGTCCCGAAATTAGCTTTCTTAGCCGTACTACTGAGGTTGCGCTCCTCTGATTTGCAGAATACCCATTTTCTTAGGAAGAGAGGGATACCATTGATTTTCCAAATTCCTTTTTGAAGGACATAATTCATACCATTGTCATTGTTAAACTTGAAAAAGAACATGTCGTCGTCATTAATAAAGATGTTGGTAATTCCATGTTCCTCCCATAAGATTTGGAGTCTCTCTTTAACAAGCGGAAAAGCAAGCCTTTTACCGACAAAATAGCCATATAAAGTACGTTCATAAGGAATACTTCCTTTAGCCATGATATCCGAAGGAATAATTAATGTGTCATCATCCAAGGATTCAAAATTGTCAATAAAATCAAGCTTGATGGGAGTAGAAAGAACATCATCGTGATACAAATTGAAAGAGGCATCCTTGAGCGAAGGACCGTCAGCAACGCGTTCAGGAATATTAGGCCCAACTGGTGGGGGATTGGACTTTCCCAATAAGACATCAGCAAAAGATAGAGGGTGATTGTCAGTAATTGGGCTAGTGGGTCCAAAAAGATGAGAAGAAGGCTCACCTAAATTCGGAAGACAAGCAGGAGAGGAATCCAAAGTCACGTGACAAGGGATTAAAGGGGTGGGGACGGAAGTTGTAGGAGCTTTTTCACCAACTGATGAAGGGAAATAAATGCGAGGGGATGGGACAAAAAAGGGATCCGTCGCTTCAATCCCCGAGAAATCCTTTTGCACGCATTCCACAACCTTAGTCCCCAAGCAAAGCGTGTTTTGACTTTCCATGGCAGACGTGGCAGGGGGAGGAGGGGCCACGGAGACAGGGGCATTTAATGCCTTCTCGCTGCAATTAATGAAGACAGAAGTGGTGCATCCAGTCGCCGATGCCACCTGACTTCCTAACCCCAAAAAACCTTCAACAGGTGGCTCCGCGATTTCTTATGGGCATAGGAATCCCAGGTAATTCAGTCTTATGGTTCTTCATTATCCGCATATGGCCTTTTTTTCCTAGGTGCTCATTTTGTATGCAAACAAATTGGAATCTTTTTTGAGCAGAAGTTGAATTTCCTCAGATAGAGATTTTTCCATTCCCGTGCATGCAGGACCCAGAGCTCCAACAGGGGCCACAGCGGATCCAAGAGTGGAGGGAGCGTTCGACCGGAGGTTGTTAGTAGGAGGGCCGACAACCGCAGCCGGTGAGGTTGTCAAAGCGCCGACTATCTGAGGAGAAGCCGCCATGACGTAGTTCACGTCCCAGATAACCGAACGAGAATATTCCTTTGCCCCTCCATCGATAACAGTAGACTCCGGGAAAGCGTTAGAATGTGCTTGGGGCTCAGCGAATGAAGTTTTGAGGGGATTTACTGGGTCATGAAAGTCCCCATTAACGAGTCCAGAACAAGCTTCATTATTGGTATGGTTTTCTTCTCCAGTAGCGATTCCATTGGAAGAGGCAACAAAAGATATCTCAGAATCACTATCAGATTCTGAACCTTCTCCTTCTCCATCCTCTAGAATGACACCAACTGCATCTTTAACAAGTTCTGAAGGATCTTCACCATATCTAACAGATGAGTCACACGAAGGCTCATCTTCATCCTTCTTGTCTTCCACAACGTTAGCAGTTGCTTTGGATGATGCTTCAGCCCCAGAATTAATAGGAGAATCAGTGAAAAAGATACCTTTGAGGCTGTGGTTACTATCACATAAAGCAGTAGAAGAAGACGAACCGGAGTTGATTCCATGAGAATGAATAGAACCCAGAACATCTTCAATCTTTTGAGGACTATCTTCAAAGTGGAATGAACCCAGAGTACCTTGAACACCATGACTATTTCTGAATTTTCCATGCTTTTTGGATGATCTGGACACCCTTTTCTGTTGACCCATAATCAAAACAATAAGAATTAAAGATTTGAAAAAGAATTAAGCTCAATGAAACCCAATGAAGAACAAGAACACTCAATCTCCCATGGATGATCCTAGAGAGAAAAATTCTAGAGAGAAAAAGTGCTCCATGGGGGTTTAGGGTTTAGGGTTTAGGGTTTAGTGTTTAGGGTTTAGGGTTTAGGGTTTTTTTTTTGGGGAAGAGGCCACCGCCCCGGAAAAGATTTTATACCAAAAAGAAGAAAATACATGAGTTTAAATCACTTTTGGACAAACCCCAAAAGTGCACCTAAGCCAAACATCTAAAAGGTACCAAAAGCATAAACTAGGTCTAACAACAATTAAAGCAAATAAACAACAATTTATTATCATCCAACTCCACAATCCGGAGTGGTCTTCAACCTTCCAAGCATCCATGCAAACCAAATGTCTTCTAGTCTTCGAGTATCTTCCAAAAATGGTATCCTCCTTCTTCAACCCAATCCTATCAATCAAAAAATGTCTATAATTCCCAAAACCTCTCAACTTCTTCAAAATCTCTTGATGATGCTTTAAATCCAAATTAGTATCCAAAATAGCAACCCAAACAGGAACCCGATCATGCGTTGGTTTTTCAATGAAAACATATGGGTCCCATTTTCTTAGGAAGAGAGGGATACCATTGATTTTCCAAATTCCTTTTTGAAGGACATAATTCATACCATTGTCATTGTTAAACTTGAAAAAGAACATGTCATCGTCATTAATAAAGATGTTGGTAATTCCATGTTCCTCCCATAAGATTTGGAGTCTCTCTTTAACAAGCGGAAAAGCAAGCCTTTTACCGACAAAATAGCCATATAAAGTACGTTCATAAGGAATACTTCCTTTAGCCATGATATCCGAAGGAATAATTAATGTGTCATCATCCAAGGATTCAAAATTGTCAATAAAATCAAGCTTGATGGGAGTAGAAAGAACATCATCGTGATACAAATTGAAAGAGGCATCCTTGAGCGAAGGACCATCAGCAACGCGTTCAGGAATATTAGGCCCAACTGGTAGGGGATTGGACTTGCCCAATAAGACATCAGCAAAAGATAGAGGGTGATTGTCAGTAATTGGGCTATTGGGACTAAAAAGATGAGAAGAAGGCTCACCTAAATTCGGAAGACAAGCAGGAGAGGAATCCAAAGTCACGTGACAAGGGATTAAAGGGGTGGGGCCGGAAGTTGTAGGAGCTTTTTCACCAACTGATGAAGGGAAATAAATGCGAGGGGATGGGACAAAAAAGGGATCCGTCGCTTCAATCCCCGAGAAATCCTTTTGCACGCATTCCACAACCTTAGTCCCCAAGCAAAGCGTGTTTTGACTTTCCATGGCGGACGTGGCAGGGGGAGGAGGGGCCACGGAGACAGGGGCATTTAATGCCTTCTCGCTGCAATTAATGAAGACAGAAGTGGTGCATCCAGTCGCCGATGCCACCTGACTTCCTAACCTCAAAAAACCTTCAACAGGTGGCTCCGCGATTTCTTATGGGCACAGGAATCCCAGGTAATTCAGTCTTATGGTTCTTCATTATCCGCATATGGCCTTTTTTTCCTAGGTGCTCATTTTGTATGCAAACAAATTGGAATCTTTTTTGAGCAGAAGTTGAATTTCCTCAGATAGAGATTTTTCCATTCCCGTGCATGCAGGACCCTGAGCTCCAACAGGGGCCACAGCGGATCCAAGAGTGGAGGGAGCGTTCGACCGGAGGTTGTTCGTAGGAGGGCCGACAACCGCAGCCGGCGAGGCTGTCGAAGCGCCGACTATCTGAGGAGAAGCCGCCATGACGTAGTTCACGTCCCAGATAACCGAACGAGAATATTCCTTTGCCCCTCCATCGATAACAGTAGACTCCGGGAAAGCGTTAGAATGTGCTTGGGGCTCAGCGAATGAAGTTTTGAGGGGATTTACTGGGTCATGAAAGTCCCCATTAACGAGTCCAGAACAAGCTTCATTATTGGTATGGTTTTCTTCTCCAGTAGCGATTCCATTGGAAGAGGCAACAAAAGATATCTCAGAATCACTATCAGATTCTGAACCTTCTCCTTCTCCATCCTCTAGAATGACACCAACTGCATCTTTAACAAGTTCTGAAGGATCTTCACCATATCTAACAGATGAGTCACACGAAGGCTCATATTCATCCTTCTTGTCTTCCACAACGTTAGCAGCTGCTTTGGATGATGCTTCAGCCCCAGAATTAATAGGAGAATCAGTGAAAAAGATACCTTTGAGGCTGTGGTTACTATCACAGAAAGCAGTAGAAGAAGACGAACCGGAGTTGATTCCATGAGAATGAATAGAACCCAGAACATCTTCAATCTTTTGAGGACTATCTTCAAAGTGGAATGAACCCAGAGTACCTTGAACACCATGACTATTTCTGAATTTTCCATGCTTTTTGGATGATCTGGACACCCTTTTCTGTTGACCCATAATCAAAACAATAAGAATTAAAGATTTGAAAAAGAATTAAGCTCAATGAAACCCAATGAAGAACAAGAACACTCAATCTCCCATGGATGATCCTAGAGAGAAAAATTCTAGAGAGAGAAAGTGCTCCATGGGGGTTTAGGGTTTAGGGTTTAGGGTTTAGTGTTTAGGGTTTAGGGTTTAGGGTTTTTTTTTGGGGGAAGAGGCCACCGCCCCGGAAAAGATTTTATACCAAAAAGAAGAAAATACATGAGTTTAAATCACTTTTGGACAAACCCCAAAAGTGCACCTAAGCCAAACATCTAAAAGGTACCAAAAGCATAAACTAGGTCTAACAACAATTAAAGCAAATAAACAACAATTTATTATCATCCAACTCCACAATCCGGAGTGGTCTTCAACCTTCCAAGCATCCATGCAAACCAAATGTCTTCTAGTCTTCGAGTATCTTCCAAAAATGGTATCCTCCTTCTTCAACCCAATCCTATCAATCAAAAAATGTCTATAATTCCCAAAACCTCTCAACTTCTTCAAAATCTCTTGATGATGCTTTAAATCCAAATTAGTATCCAAAATAGCAACCCAAACAGGAACCCGATCATGCGTTGGTTTTTCAATGAAAACATCTGGGTCCCATTTTCTTAGGAAGAGAGGGATACCATTGATTTTCCAAATTCCTTTTTGAAGGACATAATTCATACCATTGTCATTGTTAAACTTGAAAAAGAACATGTCGTCGTCATTAATAAAGATGTTGGTAATTCCATGTTCCTCCCATAAGATTTGGAGTCTCTCTTTAACAAGCGGAAAAGCAAGCCTTTTACCGACAAAATAGCCATATAAAGTACGTTCATAAGGAATACTTCCTTTAGCCATGATATCCGAAGGAATAATTAATGTGTCATCATCCAAGGATTCAAAATTGTCAATAAAATCAAGCTTGATGGGAGTAGAAAGAACATCATCGTGATACAAATTGAAAGAGGCATCCTTGAGCGAAGGACCATCAGCAACGCGTTCAGGAATATTAGGCCCAACTGGTAGGGGATTGGACTTGCCCAATAAGACATCAGCAAAAGATAGAGGGTGATTGTCAGTAATTGGGCTATTGGGTCCAAAAAGATGAGAAGAAGGCTCACCTAAATTCGGAAGACAAGCAGGAGAGGAATCCAAAGTCACGTGACAAGGGATTAAAGGGGTGGGGCCGGAAGTTGTAGGAGCTTTTTCACCAACTGATGAAGGGAAATAAATGCGAGGGGATGGGACAAAAAAGGGATCCGTCGCTTCAATCCCCGAGAAATCCTTTTGCACGCATTCCACAACCTTAGTCTCCAAGCAAAGCGTGTTTTGACTTTCCATGGCGGACGTGGCATGGGGAGGAGGGGCCACGGAGACAGGGGCATTTAATGCCTTCTCGCTGCAATTAATGAAGACAGAAGTGGTGCATCCATTCGCCGATGCCACCTGACTTCCTAACCCCAAAAAACCTTCAACAGGTGGCTCCGCGATTTCTTATGGGCATAGGAATCCCAGGTAATTCAGTCTTATGGTTCTTCATTATCCGCATATGGCCTTTTTTTCCTAGGTGCTCATTTTGTATGCAAACAAATTGGAATCTTTTTTGAGCAGAAGTTGAATTTCCTCAGATAGAGATTTTTCCATTCCCGTGCATGCAGGACCCAGAGCTCCAACAGGGGCCACAGCGGATCCAAGAGTGGAGGGAGCGTTCGACCGGAGGTTGTTAGTAGGAGGGCCGACAACCGCAGCCGGCGAGGCTGTCGAAGCGCCGACTATCTGAGGAGAAGCCGCCATGACGTAGTTCACGTCCCAGATAACCGAACGAGAATATTCCTTTGCCCCTCCATCGATAACAGTAGACTCCGGGAAAGTGTTAGAATGTGCTTGGGGCTCAGCGAATGAAGTTTTGAGGGGATTTACTGGGTCATGAAAGTCCCCATTAACGAGTCCAGAACAAGCTTCATTATTGGTATGGTTTTCTTCTCCAGTAGCGATTCCATTGGAAGAGGCAACAAAAGATATCTCAGAATCACTATCAGATTCTGAACCTTCTCCTTCTCCATCCTCTAGAATGACACCAACTGCATCTTTAACAAGTTCTGAAGGATCTTCACCATATCTAACAGATGAGTCACACGAAGGCTCATCTTCATCCTTCTTGTCTTCCACAACGTTAGCAGCTGCTTTGGATGATGCTTCAGCCCCAGAATTAATAGGAGAATCAGTGAAAAAGATACCTTTGAGGCTGTGGTAACTATCACATAAAGGAGTAGAAGAAGACGAACCGGAGTTGATTCCATGAGAATGAATAGAACCCAGAACATCTTCAATCTTTTGAGGACTATCTTCAAAGTGGAATGAACCCAGAGTACCTTGAACACCATGACTATTTCTGAATTTTCCATGCTTTTTGGATGATCTGGACACCCTTTTCTGTTGACCCATAATCAAAACAATAAGAATTAAAGATTTGAAAAAGAATTAAGCTCAATGAAACCCAATGAAGAACAAGAACACTCAATCTCCCATGGATGATCCTAGAGAGAAAAATTCTAGAGAGAGAAAGTGCTCCATGGGGGTTTAGGGTTTAGGGTTTAGGGTTTAGTGTTTAGGGTTTAGGGTTTAGGGTTTTTTTTTTTTTTGGGGAAGAGGCCACCGCCCCGGAAAAGATTTTATACCAAAAAGAAGAAAATACATGAGTTTAAATCACTTTTGGACAAACCCCAAAAGTGCACCTAAGCCAAACATCTAAAAGGTACCAAAAGCATAAACTAGGTCTAACAACAATTAAAGCAAATAAACAACAATTTATTATCATCCAACTCCACAATCCGGAGTGGTCTTCAACCTTCCAAGCATCCATGCAAACCAAATGTCTTATAGTCTTCGAGTATCTTCCAAAAATGGTATCCTCCTTCTTCAACCCAATCCTATCAATCAAAAAATGTCTATAATTCCCAAAACCTCTCAACTTCTTCAAAATCTCTTGATGATGCTTTAAATCCAAATTAGTATCCAAAATAGCAACCCAAACAGGAACCCGATCATGCGTTGGTTTTTCAATGAAAACATCTGGGTCCCATTTTCTTAGGAAGAGAGGGATACCATTGATTTTCCAAATTCCTTTTTGAAGGACATAATTCATACCATTGTCATTGTTAAACTTGAAAAAGAACATGTCGTCGTCATTAATAAAGATGTTGGTAATTCCATGTTCCTCCCATAAGATTTGGAGTCTCTCTTTAACAAGCGGAAAAGCAAGCCTTTTACCGACAAAATAGCCATATAAAGTACGTTCATAAGGAATACTTCCTTTAGCCATGATATCCGAAGGAATAATTAATGTGTCATCATCCAAGGATTCAAAATTGTCAATAAAATCAAGCTTGATGGGAGTAGAAAGAACATCATCGTGATACAAATTGAAAGAGGCATCCTTGAGCGAAGGACCATCAGCAACGCGTTCAGGAATATTAGGCCCAACTGGTAGGGGATTGGACTTGCCCAATAAGACATCAGCAAAAGATAGAGGGTGATTGTCAGTAATTGGGCTATTGGGTCCAAAAAGATGAGAAGAAGGCTCACCTAAATTCGGAAGACAAGCAGGAGAGGAATCCAAAGTCACGTGACAAGGGATTAAAGGGGTGGGGCCGGAAGTTGTAGGAGCTTTTTCACCAACTGATGAAGGGAAATAAATGCGAGGGGATGGGACAAAAAGGGGATCCGTCGCTTCAATCCCCGAGAAATCCTTTTGCACGCATTCCACAACCTTAGTCCCCAAGCAAAGCGTGTTTTGACTTTCCATGGCGGACGTGGCAGGGGGAGGAGGGGCCTCGGAGACAGGGGCATTTAATGCCTTCTCGCTGCAATTAATGAAGACAGAAGTGGTGCATCCATTCGCTGATGCCACCTGACTTCCTAACCCCAAAAAACCTTCAACAGGTGGCTCCGCGATTTCTTATGGGCACAGGAATCCCAGGTAATTCAGTCTTATGGTTCTTCATTATCCGCATATGGCCTTTTTTTCCTAGGTGCTCATTTTGTATGCAAACAAATTGGAATCTTTTTTGAGCAGAAGTTGAATTTCCTCAGATAGAGATTTTTCCATTCCCGTGCATGCAGGACCCAGAGCTCCAACAGGGGCCACAGCGGATCCAAGAGTGGAGGGAGCGTTCGACCGGAGGTTGTTAGTAGGAGGGCCGACAACCGCAGCCGGCGAGGCTGTCGAAGCGCCGACTATCTGAGGAGAAGCCGCCATGACGTAGTTCACGTCCCAGATAACCGAAGGAGATTATTCCTTTGCCCCTCCATCGATAACAGTAGACTCCGGGAAAGCGTTAGAATGTGCTTGGGGCTCAGCGAATGAAGTTTTGAGGGGATTTACTGGGTCATGAAAGTCCCCATTAACGAGTCCAGAACAAGCTTCATTATTGGTATGGTTTTCTTCTCCAGTAGCGATTCCATTGGAAGAGGCAACAAAAGATATCTCAGAATCACTATCAGATTCTGAACCTTCTCCTTCTCCATCCTCTAGAATGACACCAACTGCATCTTTAACAAGTTCTGAAGGATCTTCACCATATCTAACAGATGAGTCACACGAAGGCTCATCTTCATCCTTCTTGTCTTCCACAACGTTAGCAGCTGCTTTGGATGATGCTTCAGCCCCAGAATTAATAGGAGAATCAGTGAAAAAGATACCTTTGAGGCTGTGGTTACTATCACATAAAGCAGTAGAAGAAGACGAATCGGAGTTGATTCCATGAGAATGAATAGAACCTAGAACATCTTCAATCTTTTGAGGACTATCTTCAAAGTGGAATGAACCCAGAGTACCTTGAACACCATGACTATTTCTGAATTTTCCATGCTTTTTGGATGATCTGGACACCCTTTTCTGTTGATCCATAATCAATTCAATAAGAATTAAAGATTTGAAAAAGAATTAAGCTCAATGAAACCCAATGAAGAACAAGAACACTCAATCTCCCATGGATGATCCTAGAGAGAAAAATTCTAGAGAGAGAAAGTGCTCCATGGGGGTTTAGGGTTTAGGGTTTAGGGTTTAGGTTTTAGGGTTTAGGGTTTAGGGTTTAGGGTTTAGGGTTTAGGGTTTAGTGTTTAGGATTTAGGGTTTAGGGTTTAGGTCTTAGGGTTTTTTTTTTGGGAAAGAGGCCACAGCCCCGGCAAAGATTTTATACCAAAAAGAAGAAAATACACGAGTTTAAATCACTTTTGGACAAACCCCAAAAGTGCACCTAAGCCAAACATCTAAAAGGTACCAAAAGCATAAACTAGGTCTAACAACAATTAAAGCAAATAAACAACAATTTATTATCATCCAACTCCACAATCCGGAGTGGTCTTCAACCTTCCAAGCATCCATGCAAACCAAATATCTTCTAGTCTTCGAGTATCTTCCAAAAATGGTATCCTCCTTCTTCAACCCAATCCTATCAATCAAAAAATGTCTATAATTCCCAAAACCTCTCAACTTCTTCAAAATCTCTTGATGATGCTTTAAATCCAAATTAGTATCCAAAATAGCAACCCAAACAGGAACCCGATCATGCGTTGGTTTTTCAATGAAAACATTTGGGTCCCATTTTCTTAGGAAGAGAGGGATACCATTGATTTTCCAAATTCCTTTTTGAAGGACATAATTCATACCATTGTCATTGTTAAACTTGAAAGAGAACATGTCGTCGTCATTAATAAAGATGTTGGTAATTCCATGTTCCTCCCATAAGATTTGGAGTCTCTCTTTAACAAGCGGAAAAGCAAGCCTTTTACCGACAAAATAGCCATATAAAGTACGTTAATAAGGAATACTTCCTTTAGCCATGATATCCGAAGGAATAATTAATGTGTCATCATCCAAGGATTCAAAATTGTCAATAAAATCAAGCTTGATGGGAGTAGAAAGAACATCATCGTGATACAAATTGAAAGAGGCATCCTTGAGCGAAGGACCATCAGCAACGCGTTCAGGAATATTAGGCCCAACTGGTGGGGGATTGGACTTGCCCAATAAGACATCAGCAAAAGATAGAGGGTGATTGTCAGTAATTGGGCTAGTGGGTCCAAAAAGATGAGAATAAGGCTCACCTAAATTCGGAAGACAAGCAGGAGAGGAATCCAAAGTCACGTGACAAGGGATTAAAGGGGTGGGGCCGGAAGTTGTAGGAGCTTTTTCACCAACTGATGAAGGGAAATAAATGCGAGGGGATGGGACAAAAAAGGGATCTGTCGCTTCAATCCCCGAGAAATCCTTTTGCACGCATTCCACAACCTTAGTCCCCAAGCAAAGCGTGTTTTGACTTTCCATGGCGGACGTGGCAGGGGGAGGAGGGGCCACGGAGACAGGGGCATTTAATGCCTTCTCGCTGCAATTAATGAAGACAGAAGGGGTGCATGCAGTCGCCGATGCCACTTGACTTCCTAACCCCACAAAACCTTCAATGGGTGGCTCCGCGATTTCTTATGGGCACAGGCATCCCAGGTAATTCAGTCTTATGGTTCTTCATTATCCGCATATGGCTTTTTTTTCCTCGGTGCTCATTTTGTATGCAAACAAATTGGAATCTTTTTTGAGCAGAAGTTGACTTTCCTCAGATAGAGATTTTTCCATTCCCGTGCATGCAGGACCCAGAGCTCCAACAGGGGCCACAGCGGATCCAAGAGTGGAGGGAGCGTTCGACCGGAGGTTGTTAGTAGGAGGGCCGACAACCGCAGCCGGCGAGGTTGTCAAAGCACCGACTATCTGAGGAGAAGCCGCCATGACGTAGTTCACGTCCCAGATAACCGAACGAGAATATTCCTTTGCCCCTCCATCGATAACAGTAGACTCCGGGAAAGCGTTAGAATGTGCTTGGGGCTCAGCGAATGAAGTTTTGAGGGGATTTACTGGGTCATGAAAGTCCCCATTAACGAGTCCAGAACAAGCTTCATTATTGGTATGGTTTTCTTCTCCAGTAGCGATTCCATTGGAAGAGGCAACAAAAGATATCTCAGAATCACTATCAGATTCTGAACCTTCTCCTTCTCCATCCTCTAGAATGACACCAACTGCATCTTTAACAAGTTCTGAAGGATCTTCACCATATCTAACAGATGAGTCACACGAAGGCTCATCTTCATCCTTCTTGTCTTCCACAACGTTAGCAGTTGCTTTGGATGATGCTTCAGCCCCAGAATTAATAGGAGAATCAGTGAAAAAGATACCTTTGAGGCTGTGGTTACTATCACATAAAGCAGTAGAAGAAGACGAACCGGAGTTGATTCCATGAGAATGAATAGAACCCAGAACATCTTCAATCTTTTGAGGACTATCTTCAAAGTGGAATGAACCCAGAGTACCTTGAACACCATGACTATTTCTGAATTTTCCATGCTTTTTGGATGATCTGGACACCCTTTTCTGTTGACCCATAATCAAAACAATAAGAATTAAAGATTTGAAAAAGAATTAAGCTCAATGAAACCCAATGAAGAACAAGAGCACTCAATCTCCCATGGATGATCCTAGAGAGAAAAATTCTAGAGAGAGAAAGTGCTCCATGGGGGTTTAGGGTTTAGAGTTTAGGGTTTAGTGTTTAGGGTTTAGGGTTTAGGGTTTTTTTTTTTTGGGAAAGAGGCCACCGCCCCGGAAAAGATTTTATACCAAAAAGAAGAAAATACATGAGTTTAAATCACTTTTGGACAAACCCTAAAAGTGCACCTAAGCCAAACATCTAAAAGGTACCAAAAGCATAAACTAGGTCTAACAACAATTAAAGCAAATAAACAACAATTTATTATCATCTAACTCCACAATCCGGAGTGGTCTTCAACCTTCCAAGCATCCATGCAAACCAAATGTCTTCTAGTCTTCGAGTATCTTCCAAAAATGGTATCCTCCTTCTTCAACCCAATCCTATCAATCAAAAAATGTCTATAATTCCCAAAACCTCTCAACTTCTTCAAAATCTCTTGATGATGCTTTAAATCCAAATTAGTATCCAAAATAGCAACCCAAACAGGAACCCGATCATGCATTGGTTTTTCAATGAAAACATCTGGGTCCCATTTTCTTAGGAAGAGAGGGATACCATTGATTTTCCAAATTCCTTTTTGAAGGACATAATTCATACCATTGTCATTGTTAAACTTGAAAAAGAACATGTCTTCGTCATTAATAAAGATGTTGGTAATTCCATGTTCCTCCCATAAGATTTGGAGTCTCTCTTTAACAAGCGGAAAAGCAAGCCTTTTACCGACAAAATAGCCATATAAAGTACGTTCATAAGGAATACTTCCTTTAGCCATGATATCCGAAGGAATAATTAATGTGTCATCATCCAAGGATTCAAAATTGTCAATAAAATCAAGCTTGATGGGAGTAGAAAGAACATCATCGTGATACAAATTGAAAGAGGCATCCTTGAGCGAAGGACCATCAGCAATGCGTTCAGGAATATTAGGCCCAACTGGTAGGGGATTGGACTTGCCCAATAAGACATCAGCAAAAGATAGAGGGTGATTGTCATTAATTGGGCTATTGGGTCCAAAAAGATGAGAAGAAGGCTCACCTAAATTCGGAAGACAATCAGGAGAGGAATCCAAAGTCACGTGACAAGGGATTAAAGGGGTGGGGCCGGAAGTTGTAGGAGCTTTTTCACCAACTGATGAAGGGAAATAAATGCGAGGGGATGGAACAAAAAAGGGATCCGTCGCTTCAATCCCCGAGAAATCCTTTTGCACGCATTCCACAACCTTAGTCCCCAAGCAAAGCGTGTTTTGACTTTCCATGGCGGACGTGGCAGGGGGAGGAGGGGCCACGGAGACAGGGGCATTTAATGCCTTCTCGCTGCAATTAATGAAGACAGAAGTGGTGCATCCAGTCGCCGATGCCACCTGACTTCCTAACCCCAAAAAACCTTCAACGGGTGGCTCCGCGATTTCTTATGGGCACAGGAATCCCAGGTAATTCAGTCTTATGGTTCTTCATTATCCGCATATGGCCTTTTTTTCCTAGGTGCTCATTTTGTATGCAAACAAATTGGAATCTTTTTTTAGCAGAAGTTGAATTTCCTCAGATAGAGATTTTTCCATTCCCGTGCATGCAGGACCCAGAGCTCCAACAGGGGCCACAGCGGATCCAAGAGTGGAGGGAGCGTTCGACCGGAGGTTGTTAGTAGGAGGGCCGACAACCGCAGCCGGCGAGGCTGTCGAAGCGCCGACTATCTGAGGAGAAGCCGCCATGACGTAGTTCACGTCCCAGATAACCGAAGGAGATTATTCCTTTGCCCCTCCATGGATAACAGTAGACTCCGGGAAAGCGTTAGAATGTGCTTGGGGCTCAGCGAATGAAGTTTTGAGGGGATTTACTGGGTCATGAAAGTCCCCATTAACGAGTCCAGAACAAGCTTCATTATTGGTATGGTTTTCTTCTCCAGTAGCGATTCCATTGGAAGAGGCAACAAAAGATATCTCAGAATCACTATCAGATTCTGAACCTTCTCCTTCTCCATCCTCTAGAATGACACCAACTGCATCTTTAACAAGTTCTGAAGGATCTTCACCATATCTAACAGATGAGTCACACGAAGGCTCATCTTCATCCTTCTTGTCTTCCACAACGTTAGCAGCTGCTTTGGATGATGCTTCAGCCCCAGAATTAATAGGAGAATCAGTGAAAAAGATACCTTTGAGGCTGTGGTTACTATCACATAAAGCAGTAGAAGAAGACGAACCGGAGTTGATTCCATGAGAATGAATAGAACCCAGAACATCTTCAATCTTTTGAGGACTATCTTCAAAGTGGAATGAACCCAGAGTACCTTGAACACCATGACTATTTCTGAATTTTCCATGCTTTTTGGATGATCTGGACACCCTTTTCTGTTGATCCATAATCAATTCAATAAGAATTAAAGATTTGAAAAAGAATTAAGCTCAATGAAGCCCAATGAAGAACAAGAACACTCAATCTCCCATGGATGATCCTAGAGAGAAAAATTCTAGAGAGAGAAAGTGCTCCATGGGGGTTTAGGGTTTAGGGTTTAGGGTTTAGGTTTTAGGATTTAGGGTTTAGGGTTTAGGGTTTAGGGTTTAGGGTTTAGTGTTTAGGGTTTAGGGTTTAGGGTTTAGGTCTTAGGGTTTTTTTTTTGGGAAAGAGGCCACAGCCCCGGCAAAGATTTTATACCAAAAAGAAGAAAATACACGAGTTTAAATCACTTTTGGACAAACCCCAAAAGTGCACCTAAGCCAAACATCTAAAAGGTACCAAAAGCATAAACTAGGTCTAACAACAATTAAAGCAAATAAACAACAATTTATTATCATCCAACTCCACAATCCGGAGTGGTCTTCAACCTTCCAAGCATCCATGCAAACCAAATATCTTCTAGTCTTCGAGTATCTTCCAAAAATGGTATCCTCCTTCTTCAACCCAATCCTATCAATCAAAAAATGTCTATAATTCCCAAAACCTCTCAACTTCTTCAAAATCTCTTGATGATGCTTTAAATCCAAATTAGTATCCAAAATAGCAACCCAAACAGGAACCCGATCATGCGTTGGTTTTTCAATGAAAACATTTGGGTCCCATTTTCTTAGGAAGAGAGGGATACCATTGATTTTCCAAATTCCTTTTTGAAGGACATAATTCATACCATTGTCATTGTTAAACTTGAAAGAGAACATGTCGTCGTCATTAATAAAGATGTTGGTAATTCCATGTTCCTCCCATAAGATTTGGAGTCTCTCTTTAACAAGCGGAAAAACAAGCCTTTTACCGACAAAATAGCCATATAAAGTACGTTCATAAGGAATACTTCCTTTAGCCATGATATCCGAAGGAATAATTAATGTGTCATCATCCAAGGATTCAAAATTGTCAATAAAATCAAGCTTGATGGGAGTAGAAAGAACATCATCGTGATACAAATTGAAAGAGGCATCCTTGAGCGAAGGACCGTCAGCAACGCGTTCAGGAATATTAGGCCCAACTGGTGGGGGATTGGACTTTCCCAATAAGACATCAGCAAAAGATAGAGGGTGATTGTCAGTAATTGGGCTAGTGGGTCCAAAAAGATGAGAAGAAGGCTCACCTAAATTCGGAAGACAAGCAGGAGAGGAATCCAAAGTCACGTGACAAGGGATTAAAGGGGTGGGGCCGGAAGTTGTAGGAGCTTTTTCACCAACTTATGAAGGGAAATAAATGCGAGGGGATGGGACAAAAAAGGGATCCGTCGCTTCAATCCCCGAGAAATCCTTTTGCACGCATTCCACAACCTTAGTCCCCAAGCAAAGCGTGTTTTGACTTTCCATGGCGGACGTGGCAGGGGGAGGAGGGGCCACGGAGACAGGGGCATTTAATGCCTTCTCGCTGCAATTAATGAAGACAGAAGGGGTGCATGCAGTCGCCGATGCCACTTGACTTCCTAACCCCACAAAACCTTCAATGGGTGGCTCCGCGATTTCTTATGGGCACAGGCATCCCAGGTAATTCAGTCTTATGGTTCTTCATTATCCGCATATGGCTTTTTTTTCCTCGGTGCTCATTTTGTATGCAAACAAATTGGAATTTTTTTTGAGCAGAAGTTGACTTTCCTCAGATAGAGATTTTTCCATTCCCGTGCATGCAGGACCCAGAGCTCCAACAGGGGCCACAGCGGATCCAAGAGTGGAGGGAGCGTTCGACCGGAGGTTGTTAGTAGGAGGGCCGACAACCGCAGCCGGCGAGGTTGTCAAAGCGCCGACTATCTGAGGAGAAGCCGCCATGACGTAGTTCACGTCCCAGATAACCGAACGAGAATATTCCTTTGCCCCTCCATCGATAACAGTAGACTCCGGGAAAGCGTTAGAATGTGCTTGGGGCTCAGCGAATGAAGTTTTGAGGGGATTTACTGGGTCATGAAAGTCCCCATTAACGAGTCCAGAACAAGCTTCATTATTGGTATGGTTTTCTTCTCCAGTAGCGATTCCATTGGAAGAGGCAACAAAAGATATCTCAGAATCACTATCAGATTCTGAACCTTCTCCTTCTCCATCCTCTAGAATGACACCAACTGCATCTTTAACAAGTTCTGAAGGATCTTCACCATATCTAACAGATGAGTCACACGAAGGCTCATCTTCATCCTTCTTGTCTTCCACAACGTTAGCAGTTGCTTTGGATGATGCTTCAGCCCCAGAATTAATAGGAGAATCAGTGAAAAAGATACCTTTGAGGCTGTGGTTACTATCACATAAAGCAGTAGAAGAAGACGAACCGGAGTTGATTCCATGAGAATGAATAGAACCCAGAACATCTTCAATCTTTTGAGGACTATCTTCAAAGTGGAATGAACCCAGAGTACCTTGAACACCATGACTATTTCTGAATTTTCCATGCTTTTTGGATGATCTGGACACCCTTTTCTGTTGACCCATAATCAAAACAATAAGAATTAAAGATTTGAAAAAGAATTAAGCTCAATGAAACCCAATGAAGAACAAGAGCACTCAATCTCCCATGGATGATCCTAGAGAGAAAAATTCTAGAGAGAGAAAGTGCTCCATGGGGGTTTAGGGTTTAGGGTTTAGGGTTTAGTGTTTAGGGTTTAGGGTTTAGGGTTTTTTTTTTTAGGAAAGAGGCCACCGCCCCGGAAAAGATTTTATACCAAAAAGAAGAAAATACATGAGTTTAAATCACTTTTGGACAAACCCTAAAAGTGCACCTAAGCCAAACATCTAAAAGGTACCAAAAGCATAAACTAGGTCTAACAACAATTAAAGCAAATAAACAACAATTTATTATCATCTAACTCCACAATCCGGAGTGGTCTTCAACCTTCCAAGCATCCATGCAAACCAAATGTCTTCTAGTCTTCGAGTATCTTCCAAAAATGGTATCCTCCTTCTTCAACCCAATCCTATCAATCAAAAAATGTCTATAATTCCCAAAACCTCTCAACTTCTTCAAAATCTCTTGATGATGCTTTAAATCCAAATTAGTATCCAAAATAGCAACCCAAACAGGAACCCGATCATGCATTGGTTTTTCAATGAAAACATCTGGGTCCCATTTTCTTAGGAAGAGAGGGATACCATTGATTTTCCAAATTCCTTTTTGAAGGACATAATTCATACCATTGTCATTGTTAAACTTGAAAAAGAACATGTCTTCGTCATTAATAAAGATGTTGGTAATTCCATGTTCCTCCCATAAGATTTGGAGTCTCTCTTTAACAAGCGGAAAAGCAAGCCTTTTACCGACAAAATAGCCATATAAAGTACGTTCATAAGGAATACTTCCTTTAGCCATGATATCCGAAGGAATAATTAATGTGTCATCATCCAAGGATTCAAAATTGTCAATAAAATCAAGCTTGATGGGAGTAGAAAGAACATCATCGTGATACAAATTGAAAGAGGCATCCTTGAGCGAAGGACCATCAGCAATGCGTTCAGGAATATTAGGCCCAACTGGTAGGGGATTGGACTTGCCCAATAAGACATCAGCAAAAGATAGAGGGTGATTGTCATTAATTGGGCTATTGGGTCCAAAAAGATGAGAAGAAGGCTCACCTAAATTCGGAAGACAAGCAGGAGAGGAATCCAAAGTCACGTGACAAGGGATTAAAGGGGTGGGGCCGGAAGTTGTAGGAGCTTTTTCACCAACTGATGAAGGGAAATAAATGCGAGGGGATGGGACAAAAAAGGGATCCGTCGCTTCAATCCCCGAGAAATCCTTTTGCACGCATTCCACAACCTTAGTCCCCAAGCAAAGCGTGTTTTGACTTTCCATGGCGGACGTGGCAGGGGGAGGAGGGGCCACGGAGACAGGGGCATTTAATGCCTTCTCGCTGCAATTAATGAAGACAGAAGTGGTGCATCCAGTCGCCGATGCCACCTGACTTCCTAACCCCAAAAAACCTTCAACGGGTGGCTCCGCGATTTCTTATGGGCACAGGAATCCCAGGTAATTCAGTCTTATGGTTCTTCATTATCCGCATATGGCCTTTTTTTCCTAGGTGCTCATTTTGTATGCAAACAAATTGGAATCTTTTTTTAGCAGAAGTTGAATTTCCTCAGATAGAGATTTTTCCATTCCCGTGCATGCAGGACCCAGAGCTCCAACAGGGGCCACAGCGGATCCAAGAGTGGAGGGAGCGTTCGACCGGAGGTTGTTAGTAGGAGGGCCGACAACCGCAGCCGGCGAGGCTGTCGAAGCGCCGACTATCTGAGGAGAAGCCGCCATGACGTAGTTCACGTCCCAGATAACCGAAGGAGATTATTCCTTTGCCCCTCCATCGATAACAGTAGACTCCGGGAAAGCGTTAGAATGTGCTTGGGGCTCAGCGAATGAAGTTTTGAGGGGATTTACTGGGTCATGAAAGTCCCCATTAACGAGTCCAGAACAAGCTTCATTATTGGTATGGTTTTCTTCTCCAGTAGCGATTCCATTGGAAGAGGCAACAAAAGATATCTCAGAATCACTATCAGATTCTGAACCTTCTCCTTCTCCATCCTCTAGAATGACACCAACTGCATCTTTAACAAGTTCTGAAGGATCTTCACCATATCTAACAGATGAGTCACACGAAGGCTCATCTTCATCCTTCTTGTCTTCCACAACGTTAGCAGCTGCTTTGGATGATGCTTCAGCCCCAGAATTAATAGGAGAATCAGTGAAAAAGATACCTTTGAGGCTGTGGTTACTATCACATAAAGCAGTAGAAGAAGACGAACCGGAGTTGATTCCATGAGAATGAATAGAACCCAGAACATCTTCAATCTTTTGAGGACTATCTTCAAAGTGGAATGAACCCAGAGTACCTTGAACACCATGACTATTTCTGAATTTTCCATGCTTTTTGGATGATCTGGACACCCTTTTCTGTTGATCCATAATCAATTCAATAAGAATTAAAGATTTGAAAAAGAATTAAGCTCAATGAAGCCCAATGAAGAACAAGAACACTCAATCTCCCATGGATGATCCTAGAGAGAAAAATTCTAGAGAGAGAAAGTGCTCCATGGGGGTTTAGGGTTTAGGGTTTAGGGTTTAGGTTTTAGGATTTAGGGTTTAGGGTTTAGGGTTTAGGGTTTAGGGTTTAGTATTTAGGGTTTAGGGTTTAGGGTTTAGGTCTTAGGGTTTTTTTTTTGGGAAAGAGGCCACAGCCCCGGCAAAGATTTTATACCAAAAAGAAGAAAATACACGAGTTTAAATCACTTTTGGACAAACCCCAAAAGTGCACCTAAGCCAAACATCTAAAAGGTACCAAAAGCATAAACTAGGTCTAACAACAATTAAAGCAAATAAACAACAATTTATTATCATCCAACTCCACAATCCGGAGTGGTCTTCAACCTTCCAAGCATCCATGCAAACCAAATATCTTCTAGTCTTCGAGTATCTTCCAAAAATGGTATCCTCCTTCTTCAACCCAATCCTATCAATCAAAAAATGTCTATAATTCCCAAAACCTCTCAACTTCTTCAAAATCTCTTGATGATGCTTTAAATCCAAATTAGTATCCAAAATAGCAACCCAAACAGGAACCCGATCATGCGTTGGTTTTTCAATGAAAACATTTGGGTCCCATTTTCTTAGGAAGAGAGGGATACCATTGATTTTCCAAATTCCTTTTTGAAGGACATAATTCATACCATTGTCATTGTTAAACTTGAAAGAGAACATGTCGTCGTCATTAATAAAGATGTTGGTAATTCCATGTTCCTCCCATAAGATTTGGAGTCTCTCTTTAACAAGCGGAAAAACAAGCCTTTTACCGACAAAATAGCCATATAAAGTACGTTCATAAGGAATACTTCCTTTAGCCATGATATCCGAAGGAATAATTAATGTGTCATCATCCAAGGATTCAAAATTGTCAATAAAATCAAGCTTGATGGGAGTAGAAAGAACATCATCGTGATACAAATTGAAAGAGGCATCCTTGAGCGAAGGACCGTCAGCAACGCGTTCAGGAATATTAGGCCCAACTGGTGGGGGATTGGACTTTCCCAATAAGACATCAGCAAAAGATAGAGGGTGATTGTCAGTAATTGGGCTAGTGGGTCCAAAAAGATGAGAAGAAGGCTCACCTAAATTCGGAAGACAAGCAGGAGAGGAATCCAAAGTCACGTGACAAGGGATTAAAGGGGTGGGGCCGGAAGTTGTAGGAGCTTTTTCACCAACTTATGAAGGGAAATAAATGCGAGGGGATGGGACAAAAAAGGGATCCGTCGCTTCAATCCCCGAGAAATCCTTTTGCACGCATTCCACAACCTTAGTCCCCAAGCAAAGCGTGTTTTGACTTTCCATGGCGGACGTGGCAGGGGGAGGAGGGGCCACGGAGACAGGGGCATTTAATGCCTTCTCGCTGCAATTAATGAAGACAGAAGGGGTGCATGCAGTCGCCGATGCCACTTGACTTCCTAACCCCACAAAACCTTCAATGGGTGGCTCCGCGATTTCTTATGGGCACAGGCATCCCAGGTAATTCAGTCTTATGGTTCTTCATTATCCGCATATGGCCTTTTTTCCTCGGTGCTCATTTTGTATGCAAACAAATTGGAATCTTTTTTGAGCAGAAGTTGACTTTCCTCAGATAGAGATTTTTCCATTCCCGTGCATGCAGGACCCAGAGCTCCAACAGGGGCCACAGCGGATCCAAGAGTGGAGGGAGCGTTCGACCGGAGGTTGTTAGTAGGAGGGCCGACAACCGCAGCCGGCGAGGTTGTCAAAGCGCCGACTATCTGAGGAGAAGCCGCCATGACGTAGTTCACGTCCCAGATAACCGAACGAGAATATTCCTTTGCCCCTCCATCGATAACAGTAGACTCCGGGAAAGCGTTAGAATGTGCTTGGGGCTCAGCGAATGAAGTTTTGAGGGGATTTACTGGGTCATGAAAGTCCCCATTAACGAGTCCAGAACAAGCTTCATTATTGGTATGGTTTTCTTCTCCAGTAGCGATTCCATTGGAAGAGGCAACAAAAGATATCTCAGAATCACTATCAGATTCTGAACCTTCTCCTTCTCCATCCTCTAGAATGACACCAACTGCATCTTTAACAAGTTCTGAAGGATCTTCACCATATCTAACAGATGAGTCACACGAAGGCTCATCTTCATCCTTCTTGTCTTCCACAACGTTAGCAGTTGCTTTGGATGATGCTTCAGCCCCAGAATTAATAGGAGAATCAGTGAAAAAGATACCTTTGAGGCTGTGGTTACTATCACATAAAGCAGTAGAAGAAGACGAACCGGAGTTGATTCCATGAGAATGAATAGAACCCAGAACATCTTCAATCTTTTGAGGACTATCTTCAAAGTGGAATGAACCCAGAGTACCTTGAACACCATGACTATTTCTGAATTTTCCATGCTTTTTGGATGATCTGGACACCCTTTTCTGTTGACCCATAATCAAAACAATAAGAATTAAAGATTTGAAAAAGAATTAAGCTCAATGAAACCCAATGAAGAACAAGAGCACTCAATCTCCCATGGATGATCCTAGAGAGAAAAATTCTAGAGAGAGAAAGTGCTCCATGGGGGTTTAGGGTTTAGGGTTTAGTGTTTAGGGTTTAGGGTTTAGGGTTTTTTTTTTTAGGAAAGAGGCCACCGCCCTGGAAAAGATTTTATACCAAAAAGAAGAAAATACATGAGTTTAAATCACTTTTGGACAAACCCTAAAAGTGCACCTAAGCCAAACATCTAAAAGGTACCAAAAGCATAAACTAGGTCTAACAACAATTAAAGCAAATAAACAACAATTTATTATCATCTAACTCCACAATCCGGAGTGGTCTTCAACCTTCCAAGCATCCATGCAAACCAAATGTCTTCTAGTCTTCGAGTATCTTCCAAAAATGGTATCCTCCTTCTTCAACCCAATCCTATCAATCAAAAAATGTCTATAATTCCCAAAACCTCTCAACTTCTTCAAAATCTCTTGATGATGCTTTAAATCCAAATTAGTATCCAAAATAGCAACCCAAACAGGAACCCGATCATGCATTGGTTTTTCAATGAAAACATCTGGGTCCCATTTTCTTAGGAAGAGAGGGATACCATTGATTTTCCAAATTCCTTTTTGAAGGACATAATTCATACCATTGTCATTGTTAAACTTGAAAAAGAACATGTCTTCGTCATTAATAAAGATGTTGGTAATTCCATGTTCCTCCCATAAGATTTGGAGTCTCTCTTTAACAAGCGGAAAAGCAAGCCTTTTACCGACAAAATAGCCATATAAAGTACGTTCATAAGGAATACTTCCTTTAGCCATGATATCCGAAGGAATAATTAATGTGTCATCATCCAAGGATTCAAAATTGTCAATAAAATCAAGCTTGATGGGAGTAGAAAGAACATCATCGTGATACAAATTGAAAGAGGCATCCTTGAGCGAAGGACCATCAGCAATGCGTTCAGGAATATTAGGCCCAACTGGTAGGGGATTGGACTTGCCCAATAAGACATCAGCAAAAGATAGAGGGTGATTGTCATTAATTGGGCTATTGGGTCCAAAAAGATGAGAAGAAGGCTCACCTAAATTCGGAAGACAAGCAGGAGAGGAATCCAAAGTCACGTGACAAGGGATTAAAGGGGTGGGGCCGGAAGTTGTAGGAGCTTTTTCACCAACTGATGAAGGGAAATAAATGCGAGGGGATGGGACAAAAAAGGGATCCGTCGCTTCAATCCCCGAGAAATCCTTTTGCACGCATTCCACAACCTTAGTCCCCAAGCAAAGCGTGTTTTGACTTTCCATGGCGGACGTGGCAGGGGGAGGAGGGGCCACGGAGACAGGGGCATTTAATGCCTTCTCGCTGCAATTAATGAAGACAGAAGTGGTGCATCCAGTCGCCGATGCCACCTGACTTCCTAACCCCAAAAAACCTTCAACGGGTGGCTCCGCGATTTCTTATGGGCACAGGAATCCCAGGTAATTCAGTCTTATGGTTCTTCATTATCCGCATATGGCCTTTTTTTCCTAGGTGCTCATTTTGTATGCAAACAAATTGGAATCTTTTTTTAGCAGAAGTTGAATTTCCTCAGATAGAGATTTTTCCATTCCCGTGCATGCAGGACCCAGAGCTCCAACAGGGGCCACAGCGGATCCAAGAGTGGAGGGAGCGTTCGACCGGAGGTTGTTAGTAGGAGGGCCGACAACCGCAGCCGGCGAGGCTGTCGAAGCGCCGACTATCTGAGGAGAAGCCGCCATGACGTAGTTCACGTCCCAGATAACCGAAGGAGATTATTCCTTTGCCCCTCCATCGATAACAGTAGACTCCGGGAAAGCGTTAGAATGTGCTTGGGGCTCAGCGAATGAAGTTTTGAGGGGATTTACTGGGTCATGAAAGTCCCCATTAACGAGTCCAGAACAAGCTTCATTATTGGTATGGTTTTCTTCTCCAGTAGCGATTCCATTGGAAGAGGCAACAAAAGATATCTCAGAATCACTATCAGATTCTGAACCTTCTCCTTCTCCATCCTCTAGAATGACACCAACTGCATCTTTAACAAGTTCTGAAGGATCTTCACCATATCTAACAGATGAGTCACACGAAGGCTCATCTTCATCCTTCTTGTCTTCCACAACGTTAGCAGCTGCTTTGGATGATGCTTCAGCCCCAGAATTAATAGGAGAATCAGTGAAAAAGATACCTTTGAGGCTGTGGTTACTATCACATAAAGCAGTAGAAGAAGACGAACCGGAGTTGATTCCATGAGAATGAATAGAACCCAGAACATCTTCAATCTTTTGAGGACTATCTTCAAAGTGGAATGAACCCAGAGTACCTTGAACACCATGACTATTTCTGAATTTTCCATGCTTTTTGGATGATCTGGACACCCTTTTCTGTTGATCCATAATCAATTCAATAAGAATTAAAGATTTGAAAAAGAATTAAGCTCAATGAAGCCCAATGAAGAACAAGAACACTCAATCTCCCATGGATGATCCTAGAGAGAAAAATTCTAGAGAGAGAAAGTGCTCCATGGGGGTTTAGGGTTTAGGGTTTAGGGTTTAGGTTTTAGGATTTAGGGTTTAGGGTTTAGGGTTTAGGGTTTAGGGTTTAGTGTTTAGGGTTTAGGGTTTAGGGTTTAGGTCTTAGGGTTTTTTTTTTGGGAAAGAGGCCACAGCCCCGGCAAAGATTTTATACCAAAAAGAAGAAAATACACGAGTTTAAATCACTTTTGGACAAACCCCAAAAGTGCACCTAAGCCAAACATCTAAAAGGTACCAAAAGCATAAACTAGGTCTAACAACAATTAAAGCAAATAAACAACAATTTATTATCATCCAACTCCACAATCCGGAGTGGTCTTCAACCTTCCAAGCATCCATGCAAACCAAATATCTTCTAGTCTTCGAGTATCTTCCAAAAATGGTATCCTCCTTCTTCAACCCAATCCTATCAATCAAAAAATGTCTATAATTCCCAAAACCTCTCAACTTCTTCAAAATCTCTTGATGATGCTTTAAATCCAAATTAGTATCCAAAATAGCAACCCAAACAGGAACCCGATCATGCGTTGGTTTTTCAATGAAAACATTTGGGTCCCATTTTCTTAGGAAGAGAGGGATACCATTGATTTTCCAAATTCCTTTTTGAAGGACATAATTCATACCATTGTCATTGTTAAACTTGAAAGAGAACATGTCGTCGTCATTAATAAAGATGTTGGTAATTCCATGTTCCTCCCATAAGATTTGGAGTCTCTCTTTAACAAGCGGAAAAACAAGCCTTTTACCGACAAAATAGCCATATAAAGTACGTTCATAAGGAATACTTCCTTTAGCCATGATATCCGAAGGAATAATTAATGTGTCATCATCCAAGGATTCAAAATTGTCAATAAAATCAAGCTTGATGGGAGTAGAAAGAACATCATCGTGATACAAATTGAAAGAGGCATCCTTGAGCGAAGGACCGTCAGCAACGCGTTCAGGAATATTAGGCCCAACTGGTGGGGGATTGGACTTTCCCAATAAGACATCAGCAAAAGATAGAGGGTGATTGTCAGTAATTGGGCTAGTGGGTCCAAAAAGATGAGAAGAAGGCTCACCTAAATTCGGAAGACAAGCAGGAGAGGAATCCAAAGTCACGTGACAAGGGATTAAAGGGGTGGGGCCGGAAGTTGTAGGAGCTTTTTCACCAACTTATGAAGGGAAATAAATGCGAGGGGATGGGACAAAAAAGGGATCCGTCGCTTCAATCCCCGAGAAATCCTTTTGCACGCATTCCACAACCTTAGTCCCCAAGCAAAGCGTGTTTTGACTTTCCATGGCGGACGTGGCAGGGGGAGGAGGGGCCACGGAGACAGGGGCATTTAATGCCTTCTCGCTGCAATTAATGAAGACAGAAGGGGTGCATGCAGTCGCCGATGCCACTTGACTTCCTAACCCCACAAAACCTTCAATGGGTGGCTCCGCGATTTCTTATGGGCACAGGCATCCCAGGTAATTCAGTCTTATGGTTCTTCATTATCCGCATATGGCCTTTTTTTCCTCGGTGCTCATTTTGTATGCAAACAAATTGGAATCTTTTTTGAGCAGAAGTTGACTTTCCTCAGATAGAGATTTTTCCATTCCCGTGCATGCAGGACCCAGAGCTCCAACAGGGGCCACAGCGGATCCAAGAGTGGAGGGAGCGTTCGACCGGAGGTTGTTAGTAGGAGGGCCGACAACCGCAGCCGGCGAGGTTGTCAAAGCGCCGACTATCTGAGGAGAAGCCGCCATGACGTAGTTCACGTCCCAGATAACCGAACGAGAATATTCCTTTGCCCCTCCATCGATAACAGTAGACTCCGGGAAAGCGTTAGAATGTGCTTGGGGCTCAGCGAATGAAGTTTTGAGGGGATTTACTGGGTCATGAAAGTCCCCATTAACGAGTCCAGAACAAGCTTCATTATTGGTATGGTTTTCTTCTCCAGTAGCGATTCCATTGGAAGAGGCAACAAAAGATATCTCAGAATCACTATCAGATTCTGAACCTTCTCCTTCTCCATCCTCTAGAATGACACCAACTGCATCTTTAACAAGTTCTGAAGGATCTTCACCATATCTAACAGATGAGTCACACGAAGGCTCATCTTCATCCTTCTTGTCTTCCACAACGTTAGCAGTTGCTTTGGATGATGCTTCAGCCCCAGAATTAATAGGAGAATCAGTGAAAAAGATACCTTTGAGGCTGTGGTTACTATCACATAAAGCAGTAGAAGAAGACGAACCGGAGTTGATTCCATGAGAATGAATAGAACCCAGAACATCTTCAATCTTTTGAGGACTATCTTCAAAGTGGAATGAACCCAGAGTACCTTGAACACCATGACTATTTCTGAATTTTCCATGCTTTTTGGATGATCTGGACACCCTTTTCTGTTGACCCATAATCAAAACAATAAGAATTAAAGATTTGAAAAAGAATTAAGCTCAATGAAACCCAATGAAGAACAAGAGCACTCAATCTCCCATGGATGATCCTAGAGAGAAAAATTCTAGAGAGAGAAAATGCTCCATGGGGGTTTAGGGTTTAGGGTTTAGGGTTTAGTGTTTAGGGTTTAGGGTTTAGGGTTTTTTTTTTTTGGGAAAGAGGCCACCGCCCCGGAAAAGATTTTATACCAAAAAGAAGAATATACATGAGTTTAAATCACTTTTCGACAAACCCTAAAAGTGCACCTAAGCCAAATATCTAAAAGGTACCAAAAGCATAAACTAGGTCTAAAAACAATTAAAGCAAATAAACAACAATTTATTATCATCTAACTCCACAATCCGGAGTGGTCTTCAACCTTCCAAGCATCCATGCAAACCAAATGTCTTCTAGTCTTCGAGTATCTTCCAAAAATGGTATCCTCCTTCTTCAACCCAATCCTATCAATCAAAAAATGTCTATAATTCCCAAAACCTCTCAACTTCTTCAAAATCTCTTGATGATGCTTTAAATCCAAATTAGTATCCAAAATAGCAACCCAAACAGGAACCCGATCATGCATTGGTTTTTCAATGAAAACATCTGGGTCCCATTTTCTTAGGAAGAGAGGGATACCATTGATTTTCCAAATTCCTTTTTGAAGGACATAATTCATACCATTGTCATTGTTAAACTTGAAAAAGAACATGTCTTCGTCATTAATAAAGATGTTGGTAATTCCATGTTCCTCCCATAAGATTTGGAGTCTCTCTTTAACAAGCGGAAAAGCAAGCCTTTTACCGACAAAATAGCCATATAAAGTACGTTCATAAGGAATACTTCCTTTAGCCATGATATCCGAAGGAATAATTAATGTGTCATCATCCAAGGATTCAAAATTGTCAATAAAATCAAGCTTGATGGGAGTAGAAAGAACATCATCGTGATACAAATTGAAAGAGGCATCCTTGAGCGAAGGACCATCAGCAACGCGTTCAGGAATATTAGGCCCAACTGGTAGGGGATTGGACTTGCCCAATAAGACATCAGCAAAAGATAGAGGGTGATTGTCAGTAATTGGGCTATTGGGTCCAAAAAGATGAGAAGAAGGCTCACCTAAATTCGGAAGACAAGCAGGAGAGGAATCCAAAGTCACGTGACAAGGGATTAAAGGGGTGGGGCCGGAAGTTGTAGGAGCTTTTTCACCAACTGATGAAGGGAAATAAATGCGAGGGGATGGGACAAAAAAGGGATCCGTCGCTTCAATCCCCGAGAAATCCTTTTGCACGCATTCCACAACCTTAGTCCCCAAGCAAAGCGTGTTTTGACTTTCCATGGCGGACGTGGCAGGGGGAGGAGGGGCCACGGAGACAGGGGCATTTAATGCCTTCTCGCTGCAATTAATGAAGACAGAAGTGGTGCATCCAGTCGCCGATGCCACCTGACTTCCTAACCCCAAAAAACCTTCAACGGGTGGCTCCGCGATTTCTTATGGGCACAGGAATCCCAGGTAATTCAGTCTTATGGTTCTTCATTATCCGCATATGGCCTTTTTTTCCTAGGTGCTCATTTTGTATGCAAACAAATTGGAATCTTTTTTGAGCAGAAGTTGAATTTCCTCAGATAGAGATTTTTCCATTCCCGTGCATGCAGGACCCAGAGCTCCAACAGGGGCCACAGCGGATCCAAGAGTGTAGGGAGCGTTCGACCGGAGGTTGTTAGTAGGAGGACCGACAACCGCAGCCGGCGAGGCTGTCGAAGCGCCGACTATCTGAGGAGAAGCCGCCATGACGTAGTTCACGTCCCAGATAACCGAACGAGAATATTCCTTTGCCCCTCCATCGATAACAGTAGACTCCGGGAAAGCGTTAGAATGTGCTTGGGGCTCAGGGAATGAAGTTTTGAGGGGATTTACTGGGTCATGAAAGTCCCCATTAACGAGTCCAGAACAAGCTTCATTATTGGTATGGTTTTCTTCTCCAGTAGCGATTCCATTGGAAGAGGCAACAAAAGATATCTCAGAATCACTATCAGATTCTGAACCTTCTCCTTCTCCATCCTCTAGAATGACACCAACTGCATCTTTAACAAGTTCTGAAGGATCTTCACCATATCTAACAGATGAGTCACACGAAGGCTCATCTTCATCCTTCTTGTCTTCCACAACGTTAGCAGCTGCTTTGGATGATGCTTCAGCCCCAGAATTAATAGGAGAATCAGTGAAAAAGATACCTTTGAGGCTGTGGTTACTATCACAGAAAGCAGTAGAAGAAGACGAACCGGAGTTG